>NC_092139.1:110134147-115419147 GCF_043159975.1 Macaca nemestrina
TTGGTCTGGCTGTGTTGAGGAAGAAGAGCCAGCACCCGGGCTGGGAAGCTGCCATCAGATATGGCAGGGGGTGCTCATGGTGGCACTGGGCACAGTAGTCATCAGACACTAACAAGAGGTTTGGCAGAACCCTGGTGGGCGTCACAAATTTTCACCACCAGATGGCCAACAAGGGGCCACTTGGCTCCAAGATCACATGGAGACCACAGGGGTCAGAGAGGGTGGGTTGTAGAGGGGGCTGGGAAGAGCTGCAGGGCATCCGGCCTGCCCTGGGGGTGCCTGCTTCTCACCCCAGGCTGAGAGGGGGCTTTAGCAGGACCACCCTGGCTGAGCTGGAGCAGTATCCCCTGAGTGAGGGCACTAGGCCGCTGTCTATCTCATGCCAGGGCATGGTGTGCCTGCATCATGGTTTGTCCCTTTGCTGGCAAAGGCAGTGTATCCCCATGGGATAACGTGGGTCGGGGCAGTGAGCTGGCTGAGTGTCCTCCTAGACCGGCTCATGCAGCTGCCTAGAGGGGCCCACGGCCTGGCGAGGAAGGACCAGGGTGGATACCAGACTCCTGGGGGCTGAGGAGTGAGAGTCACAGAATTCCACTTAGCACTCCCCTACTTCTGTGGGGGCCTCAAGGGACTCCACGCCAACACTGCAAGCACCCAGAGCCCAGGGCCAGCCTCCCCTGCACCTGACAAGGCAGGTCTTTTCTGCCTCCACCCAGGTTGACTGGTGGGGACAGACGAGGAGGGGGTCTGGGTGGGAAAGAGAAGAGGGACCTCGCCCCTCACCCTCACACAGGCACCAGGTGGCCTGGGGAACCACTTCAGTCTTAGAGTTTGAAGTTTTGTCTGTTACACAGGGTTAGAGATGTGAAGAACTGGGACGCATTTGTGGCTTTCGGTGACCATAGAACTCTGACTTAGAGTGACCAGAGGAGCTGAGTTTTGCCGGGAGAAATCCCCCGACACCAAGGGGTCTAGAGGGCCCAGGAGCCGCTCCCAGCTGCTTTTCTGGTCATTCTCCAGGTCCCATGGGATCTGGGGCAGGCAGAGCTGGAACAGGTCCTGGGGCGCAGGGAGGAAACGTCTGAGGAGCCCCAGGTGTTTTCTGTGCAGGGAATGGATTTGATCTCTTCCATTTAGAGAATTGAGGAGGATTTGAGATTCACCCGGTAGCTGCAAGGAGCACCCCTGAGGCTCAGGGAGGGCAGAGTCGGGGCAGACGGCAAGGAGGGGCGGGTGAGGGCCTGAACTCTGCACCTGGCCTGCCCTGCCAGGAGGGAAGTCTGCAGGGGCACGGAGGGTTTGGGCCAGGGGGAGTTTTAGTTTTCTGAACAGGAGTGTCTTCAGCCTGGTGAATGTGGACAGGATGGTGCAGGGAGAGGGGAGAGGGCACCCATACTGAGGACCATGGGGAGGAGGGGTCAAGCCAGGAGGGCAGCAAGGCTATCGGAGGCAGGGTTGCCACAGGTTGTGTCTGGGAGGGCCCCGCCCCTGGGCTTGGCTGTTTGTTTTGAGTCTTCAGCTCCTCTCCTGTGCCTCCCCACCCCCACACAACTGCAAGCACAGACATCTCATCTGGGCAGCGCCACGGATCCCTGCTCAGTCTGCCCACCCCACTTTATGGGAGACTGTGTTTTCGGGGGTGACACACCCTCCATCCCTCGCTTCTCTGCAGCTCCAGGGAAGTCCCTCCCACACTGTGAGGAAGCCTTGGGCCTGGCCAGAAATAGGGGCGAAGAGCGGGGGCGTTTGGGAAAAGCCCAGGTTCTGGAGGCAACAGGCCTGGATGTGGCTCCTGGCTCTGCCACTTCAAGCTGTGCAACTTGGGAAGGTGGCTTTACCTTCTGTGACCCTCCGCGTCTCCCCACAACACAGGGAGAGCAACAATGCCAACCTTAAGGGGTTGTGGTGGGATTAACTGGGACCTGGGATCCAGCTACTTGCCAAGGGCCAGGCTGCCTTTCCCCAGGGGACAAGAATGAGGCAGGGAGTCCTCCTTGGGGATCTACAAAGGCAAATCCCCGCCGGGTGTGGCGGCTCATGCCTATTACCCCAGCACTTTGGGAGGCCGAGGCAGGCGGATCACATGAGGTCAGAAGTTCAAGACCAGCTTGGCCAACATGGTAAAACCCCATCTCTACTAAAAATACAAAAATTACCCGAGTGCAGTGGCACAGGCCTTAGTCCTCAGATACTTGGGAGAGCGAGGCAGGAGAATTGCTTGAACCTCAGAGGCAGAGGTTGCAGTGAGCCGAGATCGCGCTGCGGCACTCCAACGTGGGTGACAAGAGCTATCTCTGTTTAAAAAAAAGAAAAAAAAGGCAATGCCAGCCCTACCCTTCTGCCTGGCTAAATGACACGCCCTCAGCACAGGGCACATAGGCCCTGATGGTCCAGGCACAGGAGGACCTCCAAGGGCCTGTCTCTGACCCAGACTTGGGCACCATCCCTGTCCTGGGCGCTGACCTGGCCTGGCTGAAGGCCCCTTGTGTGCAGGGCTGGGGGCACGAACAACCCTCTGCCTTCAGCCTCCAGCTGCTCTTCTCCCCCCTTGTTGGGAAAGAGTTTGTCAACCACCCGCAGGTGCCTGAGTCCTTCCTTTTCCGGTTCTTCTTATGAATCTGTGGCTGCTCGAACTTGGAGTTTGAGAGCTGGGTGGAGTTGCTATCCTCCTGCACCTGGCGCAGGGACCCCATGCTGAGTGAGTCCCTGGTGGGGTGTGCCCCATGCGTTTGTGTGCCCGCCTGGCAGCTTTCCTGTGGATCACTGATGTTCAGGATCAGACCTGCCCACCACCAGCACAACGCCCCCATCCTTCCACCTCAACAGCTCCCATCCAGTCACCTCTCCTACCCAACCAGGGCTGTCTCTGTGGCTCTGAGCCCCCAGCGATCCAGAAACTCATTCTGCTCCTACCCTGCCTGAACCAGCAGGGGCTCCCTGCTGGAGGAGACCCAGGAAGGAGTCTGAAATCAATTTACAGGGTCAAGACAAGCAATTAAAAAAAAATAGAACACGAAGCATTTCATGCGTAGTAAGGGCACCGTTTGTGACCTTCTGGTTTCAGTTATATTCATACAATTGGGTTCAGATAGGGTCACGCTAAAACACGCATCTCTTAACTTTGGGCCACTGCTAAAAAAAAATGGAAAGTCCCTGGCCTGGTGGATCCAGTTCTTGCCTCCCGGGACCTGCACGGCCCTGTTCAGCTGCTCTCTGGCCCTCACTCGCCCACTCCCGCGTAGACGTCAACCTGCCACACTCTGGCGCCTTCACCCGTGCTGTTCAGGCTGCGTGGAATGTCCTACCCATTCCTCCCTCTCCTGTCTCCAGGACATGCTCACTTCCTTCCTGAGCCACTCCTGTGTGTCTGGCTGCCCCGCCTAGCACAGACTCTCAGGCATCACTGTGAAGCCACGTGATCAGAAGAGCCAATGTCTCCTGGGTTTGGTGTCGCCTTTTGCAGATGACAAAACTGAGGCTCAGAAAAAGGAAGAGGTTTGCCCAAATAGTGGTGGTAGACATGGGATTTTAAACTGGGTCCCTTTGAGTCTGTAACCCCAGTCTTTTTTTTTTTTTGAGGTGGAATTTTGCTCTTGTTGCCCAGGCTGGAGTGCAATGGCACAATCTAGGATTGTGTAGCCAGGATTACAGGCATGCGCCACCTCGCCTGGCTAATTTTGTAATTTTAGTAGAGGTGGGGTTTCACCATGTTGGCCAGGCTAGTCTCGAACTCCTGACCTTGGGTGATCTCTTGAGCTCAGGACTAAGACCAGCCTGGGAAATATAGCAAGACCCCATCTCTACTAAATAAATAAACAAATTAGCCAGGCATGATGGCATGCCTGTAGTCCTAGCTACTCAGGAGGCTGAGGCAGGAGGATCACTTGAGCCTGGGAGTTCGAAGCTGCAATGAGTTATGATCATGCCACTGCACTCCAGCCTGAGTGACAGAGAGAGACCCTGTCTCAAAAAGCAAACAGGCCAGGTGCAGTGGGTCACGCCTATAATCCCAGCACTTTGAAAGGCCAAGGCACTGTCTCTACTAAAAATACAAAAATTAGCCAGGTGTGGTGGCAGGCGCCTGTGATCCCAGGTACTCAGGAGGCTGAGGCAAGAGAATCGCTTGAACCCGGAAGACAGAGGTTGCAGTGAGCTGAGATCGAGCCACTGCACTCCAGCCTGTGTGACAGAGCGAGACTCCGTCACAAACAAACAAACCCTTTAAAGGAAGCAAGAGAAAACATTCTCAAAGGAAAGAAATATGCTTCTTTAAAGGGAGTCAAAAATTCAGAGGCTGTTTCCTTAAATTTGGGTCATCTAATAGGTAGACAGGGCCAGCAACATGTAGGGGCCTGGGCCGGGCGCGGTGGCTCAAGCCTGTAATCCCAGCACTTTGGGAGGCCGAGACGGGCGGATCACGAGGTCAGGAGATCGAGACCATCCTGGCTAACATGGTGAAACCCCGTCTCTACTAAAAAAATACAAAAAACTAGCCGGGCGAAGTGGCGGGCGCCTGTAGTCCCAGCTACTTGGGAGGCTGAGGCAGGAGAATGGCGTGAACCCGGGAGGCGGAGCTTGCAGTGAGCTGAGATCCAGCCACTGCACTCCAGCCTGGGCGACAGAGCATGACTCCGTCTCAAAAAAAAAAAAAAAAACATGTAGGGGCCTGGGGACAATGGTAGTCAGAAATGGCCCTGCAGCACTGGGGGACTGTTATTGTCACCTCAGCTCAAGCAGAGCCTGTGGCTCCCAAAACAGAAGTGACCCACAAGCCCTCTACAGGCTGGCCCTGTGACAAGGCCAGTGCTGCAAAGGGCCAGATGGCATCCCTGTTCCGCAGCAGGGGTGGACGTTTTGGGAAATGAATGCACTGTGGAAAACATGGTATGCTCTTATTGAAAATGCTCCCATGGGCCAGGTGCAGTGGCTCACGCCTGTAATCCCAGCACTTTGGGAGGGTGAGGCGGGTGGATCTCCTAAGGTCAGGAGTTCGAGACCAGCCTGGCCAACATGGCGAAACCCCGTCTCTACTAAAAATACAAAAATTAGCCAGGCGTGGTGGTGGGCACCTGTAATCCCAGCTACTTGGAAGGCTGAGGCAGGAGAATCGTGTGAACCTGGGAGGCGGAGGTTGCGGTGAGCTGAGATCGTACCATTGCACTCCAGCCTGGGCAACAAGAGTGAAACTGTGTCTCAAAAAAAAAAAAAAAAAAAAAAAAAAAAAAAAAAAAGGAAAAAGAAAAAGAAAGAAAAAGAGATGAAAACAAGAAAATGCTTCCATGGCTTCCTCTCACCCCCAGAATCTGCCACCCACAATCTTCCCCATCCCTCACACTCTGCTCCAGCTGCTGAGGCTCCTCTCACCACCAAGTCATGGGCCAGGGCTTTGGTCCCGGCTCCCCGCTGCACGGAACTCAATCCCTTCTATGGCATCAAGCACGCGTTGTCAGCCAAGGGCGTGAGGGCCCAGACAACGCTGATCAAAGGTATCCATCCCGAGTTAGGTCGATTTTAAAGGAAAACACTTTGATTCCCCAGCTACAGAAGAAAGCAGTTCCCACGGTCTTTATTTTAGGCATGGGGTTTGCCCTCCAATTTAATTCTAGCATCTCTCAGAGCTGTGCCTTTTTAAAGGCCCATCTGAAAGGCTGCGATCGGGGCTGTTGGTTTTATCACAGAGCCCCAGCCATGTGCCTGAGCACGAATCCCAGGATGCCACAGATGAGCGGGCGGGCAGGACACAGGCATCAAATGCAAAGGCGTGTGGCCAAGGGGCTGGTGAGGGAGGGGCATTTCGCAGGCCTTGGAAGGCAACCTTTGAACAGAGACTATTTCGGAGCTTTTAGCACCGTTGCCTTTGGAATGGCGCCATCGGACAGACTGTCACATCTTTCAACACCTCCAAATTACAAAGAGGCATCAAGACGTGGCCATTTCCACAGCCCGTCCACGGCTCATTTTCATGCCTCTAGACCCCTGAACCAGGGTATATGGTGGCCGCTTGGGGACACAAACCAAGTGCAGAACGTCCAAGGTTTGAATCGGGAATAAGCCTCACAAGGGTCAATTAGTGTCTTTATAGCAGTTGCCTCCTTTTTGCCTGTTTTGAAAGTCAAGGCCAGGCGCAGGTGCTCAAGCCTGTAATCACAGCACTTTGGGAAGCTGAGGCGGGCGGATCATCTGAGGTCAGTAGTTCGAGACCAGCCTGGCCAACATGGCGAAACCCCGTCTCTACTAAAAATACAAAAATCAGCCGGGCGTGGTGGCGGGCGCCTGTAGCCCCAGCTACTTGGGAGGCTGGGCAGGAGAATCGCTCGAACTCAGGAGGTGGAGGGTGAGCTGAGACCGTGCCACTGCACTGCAGCCTGGGTGACAGAGCAAGACTCTGTCTCAAAACAAAAACAAACAAAAAAAGAAGGTCAAGTCGCTCCAACTTTGGAGCTCATTTGAGCGTGGTCTCGGTCATCAGGGGACTCAGCCTCTCTTTTTACAGCCACCTCTTTACCCTCAAAGGGGCATCAGGATGGTGTGGAAGGTGGCAATAGGGCCAAAAGGGTGAGGTTGGGGTCTGCTTCTTGTCTCTGAATTGGAGTGGGCAATATGAAGTGAGGGGAACAGGCCAGCTGCGGTGGCTCACACCTGTAATCCTAGCACTTTGGAAGGCTGAGGTGGGTGGATCACGAGATCAGGAGTTCGAGACCAGTGTGGCCAAGATGGTGAAACCCCGTCTCTACTAAAAATACAAAAATTAGCTAGGCGTATTGGTGGGTGCCTGTAATCCTAGCTACTTGGGAGACTGAGGCATGAGAATCACTTGAACCCACGAGGCAGAGATTGCAGTGAGCCAAGATCATGCCACTGCACTCCAGGCTAGACGATAGAACAAGACTCCCTCAAAAAAAAAAAAAAAAAAGGAAATGAAGTGAGGGGAACAGATCCCCCAGAGTGCCTCCTTCAGCAGGGACTGTGTGTTCACCCAAAGTCTCAACAAGGAGGGCCAGGCCCTGCCACCAGGAAGGAGCTGACAGATGGAGACAGAAAGAGGTGGGAGAAAGGAAAGACCCTGGGCTGCAGGAGTCCAGAGAGGGAGCCCCAGCTCAGCCTGGGAGGGGCAAAGCATTCCTGGGAAGGCAACTCTTGGAGTGTGCGTCATTATTTGTTTTTTAAATCAGAATTCTTTAGGTACCCCTGCCACCTCCCAGTAACAAAGTGAAACCATGTTCACTGTAGAAATTCTAGAAATGCCCAGCACTTTGGGAGGCCAAGGTGGGAGGATTACTTGAGCTCAGGAATTCAAGGCCAGCCGGGGTGACATAGCAAGACCCCGTTTCTGAAATAAATAAATAAATAAAATTAGCTGGGCAAGGTGGCAGCGCCTGCAGTTCCAGTTACTCTGGAAGTTGAGGTGGGAGGATCACTTGAGCCTAGGAGTTTGGGGCTGCAGTGAGCCATGACTGCACACCACCTTGGTCCAGCCTGGGTGACAGTGTGAAATCCATCCCTCTTTTTTTTTTTTTTTTTTTTTTTTTTTTTTTTTTTTGAGATGGAGTCTCGCCTTTTTGCCCAGGCTGGAATGCAGTGGCATGATCTCAGCTCACTGCAATCTCTGACTCCCAGGTTCAAGTGATTCTCCTGCCTCAGCCTCCTGAGTTGCTGGGATTATAGGCGTGTGCCACCACACCCAGCTAGTTTTTGTATTTTTAGTAGAGGCAGGGTTTCACCATGTTGGCCAGGCTGGTTTCAAACTCCTGACCTCAGGACTTCACCATGTTGGCCAGGCTGGTCTCAAACCCCTGATCTCTGAGGCAGTGATCTATCTGCCTTGGCCTCTCAAAGTGCTGGGATTAGAGGTATGAGCCACCGAACTGGCTAGAACCCCATCTCTTAAAAACAAACAAACGTACGAACAGGCGCAGTGGCTCATGCCTATAATCCCAGCACTTTGGGAGGCCGAGGCGGGTGGATCACGAGGTCAGGAGATCGAGACCATCCTGGCTAACATGGTGAAACCCCATCTCTACTAAAAATACAAAAAATTAGCCAGGCGTGGTTGTAGTAGGCGTGTGCCTGTAGTCCCAACTGCTCGGGAGGCTGAGGCAGGAGAATGGTGTGAACCCGGGAGGCAGAGCTTGCAGTGAGCCAAGACTGTGCCACTGCACTCCAGCCTAAGAGACAGAGCGAGACTCCGTCTCAAAAAACAAACAAACAAAAACAAAAACAAAAAAAATACAAACAACAAAAAAAGAAATTCTAGAAATGACAGCAAAATCTCAAGAAGAAAGCTGAACTTGTTCAGCTGAACGGTTCTGCCACCTGACCTCACAGCTGTGAAAATCTTGCCATCTTTCTTCCCATCCCTTTACAAAGCTGAACTTGGAAAGCAGAGAAGAGCAGGAGGCAGACATTGGGGGAGGGGTGTGGAGAGAGGTTTTAAGTGCAAGAAAGTTCTCCGGTGAAGCTTCTCAAATTCTTGAAATGGGCACTGTGCCTTGGTGGAGTTGGAAGGAAGGATTTGTGTCTGGGAGGAGGGTACAAGGTGATGCCTCAGAGGTAGGGAGCAGCTTGAACACTGCCCTGGAAAGCTAGTGGAGCCTCTGAGGGCTTTTAAATTGGGAAGTGCCATGATCATGTTTCTTTCTTTCTTTCTTTCTTATTTATTTATTTTCTGAGATGGAGTCTTGCTCTGTCGCCCCGGCTGGAGTACAGTGGTGCAATCCCGGCTCACAGCAAACTCCACCTCCCAGGTTCAAACAGTTCTCCTGCCTCAGCCTCCCTGGTAGCTGGGATTACAGGTGCATGCCATCATGCCTGGCTAATTTTTTGTATTCTTGGTAAAGAAGGGGTTTCACCATTTTGGCCAGGCTGGTCTCGAACTCCTGACCTCAGGTGATCCACCCACCTCGGCCTCCCAAAGTGCTGGGATTATAGGTGTGAGCCACCGTGCCCGCCCATATTTGTATTTTAGAACAAGGACAAGAGAAATACTAGAATTCCAGTCTCCCTCAGTCTTTGAAACCCTGCCTCGTATTAGTGATTCCTTCTGTGGGATCTGTTGCACTCTCGCCCTCCGCCTCCTTTTAAAATATGTATGCTTCTGGCTGTCAGCACACTGACTCCTTCCCCCGGTCAACTTGGCTAGCTCACTTTTATCCTGATTTCTCTTAAATCTCTACCTCCCATAAGATCCCTCACCCTCCGGGCACACAACCTCTCCAGGCCTCCGTCCTCCCCTCCCTCCCCTTCCACTTCCTCCACCTGCCAGCTCCCTCCTTCCCTCCCTGTCTGCCTCCTCCTGCCCGCTATGGGATGCTTTCAGCTGGCTGGCTCTGCTGCCACCAAGGAGGTTAGCAAAGATGCTGGAGGGTCCTGAGGCTTCTGGCCTTGACCATGACCCTGCAGACCCTCTCTCTTTGACCTTCCCTCCTCTTCCCCTCCACCCCCAGGCTTCCTGAGCCTGCATACTCTCTCTGCACTGTCCCTGGCTTTTCTCACACAGCCTGCCTCTTAAAGTTGGATGCTTGTTCCTTGGCTCTGCCCACAGCCTCATGTGCCTCAGGCGAGCTCAGTCATGCCCTACATGCCTCTGAGTGCCTGTGTGCCCGGGACCACAAGTGAACACCTTGGGGGAGAGGGAAGGGGACTGGGTTTGTTCGGGGCGGGGAAGGGGCCGGAGGGGGCACTACAGAAGAGACTATGAGTTTGACCTTGACAGACAGTTTGGACGTCACCAGGTGGGCAAATGAGAGGATACCCCCCAGGCACAGGGAGCAGTGTAGAAGCAAAGGTTCAGGGGAGTGGCTGTGGCTGGCTTCTTCAGGGGACAGGGAGTCCTCTGCCTCCAGCCAGCCTCAAAGGTGGGAATGGCCATAAGGAGTGGGCGCCCAGGAAGAAGGGGTGGCCCAGGGCCGAGGAGGGTCTTATCTGAATGCACCAGGGTTAGAGGCCTGCTGATGGCAGCGGGGCTGTTTGCAGTTATGCTCTGTGGACCCCTGGCCCCTGGCCCACTAGCAGCAAGCACAGATCTGGCCCAGGCCCTGCCCTTCCTCCACCTCAGCACCTGCAGTGGGGTGCGTGGGGAGCAGAAACAGCCAGGGTCAGCATTCTGTCTCTTCTGGGCACCCTGCACAGTCCCCAAGCCCTAGAATGAAGCCCCCAGGTGCAACCACTCATCAAATAGACCATCAGCAGCCAAGCACGTCCAAGTCCCAGCCAAGACTCTGCAGCCCCTCCTCTGTGCCTGGCCTAGTGTGCTGGACGCGGCCTCAGAGAACCAGCTTGGGCGGGGCCTGGCCCTCCAGGAGCTCTGTTTTGGCAAAGGCGCCATCAGGGCTCTGGCCTGAGTGTGTCCAGGGACAGTGAATCACCCCTGCCTGCGGGAGAACTGGGGAGGCCATGGTGACCCCTTGGCCTGTGAGGACCTGAGTCTCGGAGTGCAGAGGAGTAGGCAGGGCTGGTGGCTGGGCCCAGAGGAGCCTAGTGGGCAGGACACCCACGACCCATGACCAAAGGTGAGCACTGAGTCCCCTCTCTCGCTGTGCCCTCGAGCCCTGTCCCCAGGGCCAAAGCCTCAAAGACCCTCCCTGAGGGGTCCCAGGTGCCAGGCCCTGAGGCCATCATGGTGCTGGATGTGCCTTCCTGTTGTGTCTGGGAGGATGCTGAGCACCCGGGCAGTGGGGCTCGTGGAGGTTCAGCATGCTCCGGAGACTTGGCCAAAGGCTCCCAGGACCCAAATCCAGGCTGCTCAGACCTCACTGGGAGCCCAGGCGCCCCGCCTGCCAATTTCATGTTCATATCCCTCCCCTCCCTCTCACCAGGCTCACCCCGTCCCTTTCTCTGGCTTCAGCCCCATCTGGGTCCTGTTGCCCATGTCCCCACTAGGGTGCGGCTTTGCTTAGATCCACAAGGAGCAAGCAGAGGGTCAGATCCTGCCTCGAGGTCCACATTTCCCCAGGATGCCTGTGTCCTCTCTACCATTCACTATACACGGGGTCTCATTACCCTACCAATGCTGGAGAGGAGCCAGGGCTCACGGAGGGCAGAGGGAGGGCAGAGGATGACTACCCAGCCCTTCCATCTCCTCCCCCAGGCGCCCCTCCTGTGGTATCGCGTCTCCACCCTGCTCAGAGCTTAATTCATCCTTGATTGTCACCATTTCCTGAGCATCCGCTGGGTGCCGGCCCCGTGCTGGGAGTCGAGGATTAGAAGCCACATGAGTCTGCACAGTCCCTTTTGATTTTTTCAACCACTTAAAAATATAAAAACCATTCATAACTCACAGGCCATACAAGAGGCAGTGGGCTGGGTTTAGCCCACCGGCCGTGGTTTCAACTCTTGCTCTATCTATAGCAACAAAAACGAACTTCAGCCATAATGTGGACTGGATCTACCTTAAAAAACATAATGCTCAATGAAAGAAACGGGTCGCAGGAGAAGACACACAGTATCCTTCAACTATACAAAGTTCACAAACAGGCGAAGCTAGTCCATATGGTTTAGGGATGTGTAGTAATGATAAAACTACAAAGAAATGCCAGGAAGTGATCCCCCGACAAGCTGGGATGGCGGTACCTTTGGTGGGACGAGGAGAGTAGAAGGGGCTCTGAGGCACTGGGATGTTCCCATTCTTGACCTTCTTGACCTGGTGGGAGTCACACAGGACTTTGTTTTCTAGTGCTTACCACGCAACACTGCGTTTTTCTGTGTGATAGTTCACGATGACAGAGGAGACAGCAGTGAGACAGGACCCGCCGGGAGTGTGCCCGGACCCCTACCTGAGGGGCATTTGTGATCCACCCAACCACAGTCTGCATCCCACTGCTGTGTCAGACTTCCCTGTGGTCAAGTTGAGCCTCTCCCGGCCCTCCTGGCCCTGCCTTTTAGGCCCTCAGCCCTCATTCCCTCAGCCACCTCCCGCTCTGTCCCCACTCCCCGGGCAGCCTTTCCAGCACTCCCCTGCCTCTCCCCGCCCGCCTCTGCCTGTGCCTCGAAAGCCCTTTATTGGGATTAGACAAAGATGAAAAACAGAAGCTACTCCTGACAGAGGTCCGGAGCGGCGGGAAGGGAGGCAGGAGGCCTCAGCCTGGAACAGGCAGGCGCTCCTGAACATCTTTTATTTTATTATTATTACTTTTTTGAGACAGAGTCCTGCTCTGTCACCCAGGTTGGAGCTCAGTGGCACGATCTCAGCTCAATGCAACCTCTGCCTCCCGGGTTCAAGCAATTCTCCTGCCTCAGCCTCCTGAGTAGCTGGGATTACAGGCACCCGCCACCTGGATCCAGAACAAACCTTTCTGGTAACTCCCGCCGAGGCTCATGGTCCCACCAGGCTGAGAGTGGGGCCTATGGCTTGTTCACCTCTGGGTCCCTCTGGTGCCTAGAATCGGTCCTTCTCAATGGATATTTGAGAAATAAATACAGCCCAGAGTTCTGGAAAGGCCACAAAGAGAGAGGGGACTGACATTTGCAGAAGACACTAAGGTGCAGAGAGCTTAAGTAATTGCCCGAGGTCACACAGCCGTCACCAGAAGGCAGCAGGCCTGAAACTCAGGTCTGTCCAGCCCCAAAGTCCTTGGGGAGGACTGAGGCCCATGGAACCTGAGTTGCAGCTGCTCCTGGAAAAGCCAAGTCCCCAACAATTCCCCCCTTGGGGAGACCACCAGTGGCTGCCTTTGAGAAAAGCAGGCTTTGCAGAGGGGTCAAGAAGCCAGAGGGCAGGCACAAGTCCTGGCTCAAGTGGGAGGAGGAGGATGGCTGGGAGCAGGAGTGGGCACCCAGGATGAGCTGGAGGCCGTGGGCTCAGCAACTGCACCTCAAGTTTCCATGGCTCTGGCAAGGCTGGCAGGCGGCTGACTCTCACTGAGCACTAATGACAGCATGCTGGGCACTCAGTCCTCAGGATGTGCTATGAGGTGGGCAGTGTTATCACATCCGTTTAACAGAGGAGACAGTTGAGGCACAGCGATAGAAGTAATCTGCCCAGGATGCCTGGGCAAGTAGCAGAGCTCAAATTCAAACTGGGCCAGGCATGGGGGCTCATGCCTGTAATCCCAGCACTTTGGGAGGCCAAGGTGGGTGGATCACCTGAGGTCAGGAGTTCAAGACCAGCCTGGCCAATGCGGTGAAAACCTGACTCTACTAAGAATACAGAAATTAGCCAGGCATGGTGGTGGGTGCCTGCAATCCCAGCTACTGGGGAGGCTGAGGCAGGAGAATCGCTTGAACCTGGGGAAGTGGAGGTTGCAGTGAGCCGAGATGGTGCCACAGCACTCCAGCTTGGGCAACAGAGCGAGACTCCATCTCAAAAAAAAAAAAACATTCAAACTGAAGATAAATGCCCCTGGCCTGTACTCCTAAGCCAGCACCCTATCGCAAGTTCAGGGATACGGTGCAGAATCAGGGACGCTGGCCTTCAGACACCCCTGTGGATGCAGCTGAGGGATGCAAGCTGGGTTGGTACTGACAAGTGGCAGAGCTGGTTGCACCAGGCTGATGGTTAAGGCTGATGGTTGTGGTCACGGGAGGTTTGGAAGATGTGGGAGAGGCAAGATTCCTTCCAGCAAACCCTCAAAGCTCTGAGACCAGAAAGCAGGGGTGTGACGTGGAGTGACAGACAGATGAAGGGAGATGCACGGGGTAGGACAAAGAGCGGGTTGGGGATCAGGCGCAGTGGCTGACGCCTGTAATCCCGGCACTTTGGGAGGCCAAAGTAGGTGGATCACCTAAGGTCAGGAATTTGAGACCAGCCTGGGCAACACTGTGAGTCTCTATCTCTAAAAACAATTTAAAAAATAGCTGGGTGTGGTGGCACATGCCTGTGGTTCCAGTTACTCGGGAGGCTGAGGTGGGAGGATCATCTGAGTGAGGGAGGCAGAGATTGTAATGAGCTGAGATTGTGCCACTGCACTCCAGCCTGGGGGACAGAGCGAGATCCTGTCTCAAAAAAATAAAAACAGGGCGGGCACAGTGGCTCACACCTATAATCCCAGCAATTTGGGAGGCTGAGGCAGATGGATCACCTGAGGCCAGGAGTTCAAGACCAGCCTGGCCAACATGGCAAAACCCTGTCTCTACTAAAAACACAAAAATTGGCCGGGCGCGGTGGCTCAAGCCTGTAATCCCAGCACTTTGGGAGGCCGAGACGGGCGGATCACGAGGTCAGGAGATCGAGACCATCCTGGCTAACACGGTGAAACGCCGTCTCTACTAAAAAATACAAAAAACTAGCCGGGCGAGGTGGCGGGCGCCTGTAGTCCCAGCTACTCGGGAGGCTGAGGCAGGAGAATGGCGGGAACCCGGGAGGCGGAGCTTGCAGTGAGCTGAGATCCGGCCACAGCACTCCAGCCTGGGCGACAGAGCGAGACTCTGTCTCAAAAAAAAAAAAAAAAAAAAAAAAAAACAAAAAAAAAAAAAACAAAAAAAAACCCCACAAAAATTAGCTGGGCATGGTGGTGGGTGCCTGTAATCCCAGCTACTTGGGAGGCTGAGGCAGCAGAATTGCTTGAACCCAGGAGGGGGAGGTTGCAGTGAACCAAGATGGCGCCACTGCATTCCAGCCTGGGTGACAAGAGTGAAACTCTGCCTCAGAAAAAAAAAGCGTGGGTGGGGGTCTGTCTGCTGCTCCAAGGGACTCTGGGACACCATAAGGGTGTTTTCACCTCTTGTGAAAGAGCAGTTTCTCTTTTATGTAATGTTTGTTGCAACACCGGGTGGGAGGGGATGGCGCTGGGAATCTGTTTTTGTTTGCAGTTGAGGTTGTTACAAAAGAGCTTTTCCTCAGTCACACCCCGCAAAGCCTCTTTTACTGCTTGGTTACCAGGGTGGGCTGGGTGTCTTTTGGGGAGGAGGACCCACACAAAGGGAAAGGATGGGAATCGGGGGGGAAATTAAGTTAAAAATGACTGTGAGTTGAGACACACTGACACTAACGGGCTGCGTTTCCGGGGTCTGGCTGTGTTTGCACCAACTGTCTGGGGTGTTGGGGGAGGCATGCATAGGATTAAAGGAGATGGTGTCCTAGGGCTCTGGGCTCCAGCCTGGGGAGGTACACACAGGTCAGCCTTTGCCTCCCCAGGGTAAGTTTCGGTGAAGAACATTCTTTGCAAGTAAGAGGAGCCTCTGAGCCCACTGGCCGAGGGGCCCAGCTCGGGGCTGGCCTCTACTTACCGGCTAGGCCTTGAGCAAATGAACCGGCTTCCCTGGGCTTCCTTTTCCCTGTCCTTAAAATGGTGCAGGTAAGGACAATAGGGACCCCAAGGGGTGCTGTGAGGGTGGCCAGCGTGCCCTGCTAAGGGCTCTATAAAGCCTAATTCGCCGTATTGAGAGGGGGTGCAGCAGGACAGGGTGGGGGAAGCTCCTGGAAGCCTCATAAGCTCTAAGAGAATAGAAAGGAAGGCATCCTGTCTCCACAGTGGCCACCCTTTGGCCAGAGGGAGGGCTGGCTGCTGCCCGGTCAAGGAGGAGCAGAGAGAATCTGGCAGAACACTGAGCCCTGGTGCTGGCAGCCCTGGAACGGGACCCTCCTGGGCCTTCCCTGGCCTAATGAACTGGCCCTGAGGCCACCTACCCCACAGCCTGGCTCGGATCCTGGCCACCCAGCTTTCGAGAGAGCCTGGGACCAGGAAAGGAGCGCCGCTGGCCTGGAAAGACACACTCGCATCCTAAAACACTTGGCCTCTGGTTGTATTTCAGGAACTGGGAGGTGCGACCCTTTCTGGTGACTGACAGTTTTGTGCCTCTGGGCACAGCGCCCTGTGGTTGGCCCTGGTATCCCCCTCTCCCTGGCCAATGCCAGCAACAACCCAGAGAGTAGCCCCGCCACTTGCCAGGTTCAACACAGGCTCCACCGCAGCAGCCACATGAGGTTCCTCAGGTGGGGAGCTGTCCCTCCCCACTGCCCTGCCCCCAACCCCAGCCATACAGTGCCCACCCTCCTTGTTTAAGGGCCAGGAGGCCAGACTGCTGGGGGGAAGCTGTCACAGCAGCGAGGGGGAGAGCGCTGTCCCTCTCCCCTTCAAAAGCCACCTTGGCAAGGTATTAGCTAAACATCTTCTCGGTCCCAGAAGGCTTCCCCTGTGAAGTCTGCAGCGTTCAAACGACAACCAGCAAATCCCCAGAGACAGGTCCCTGGGAATTAGCTGCGCCAGGCGGGATGAAAGCCGCTCTGATGTTCTGGAGCGAGAGAGTAGAGAGAAGGAGGAGGACAGACACTACCTGCCAGTCGTAGGGTCCCGGGCAGCAGCAGCAGCAGGCCAAGGAGGAGCCGGGGGGCTGCAGGGGGCCCAGGAGGGCGTGGGGGGTCCGGCAGGGCCCGCCACCTCGGAGGCTGGCTCTCCATCTGGGGGCCTCCTTGTCCGCGGCAGCTCTTTAGTTCACAGGAGGGACAGCGGGCGCTGACAGCTTCCCCTTTGCTTTCACCACGAAGCTCCTCCCTGGCAGCCCCTGACCTTCCGCTCAGAAGCAAGGCTGGAACAGCCCGGCCGGGTGGCCGCCAGATGAAGAACCTAGCACTGAGACTGGTCCAGGCCACACGGCCAGAAGAAGAGCTGGAGATGGGGACCTAAGCCTCCCCAGTCCAACTCCTGGTGGGCTTCACCCCATCTCGGCCCCTTTCCAGTGGGGACCCCATCCAGCAGACACTGGTAACCATGCAGAGGGGTCACAGGATTTCCACGAGGAACTTCAGGCCTTGGTTTAGCCTCTCACTTCTGAAACACTTTTAAAACGACCACAAGCATGTTCACACAAACTTCTCTAAACTATTCCGAGAATCCCTTAATAATGTGTTTACCAAAGAGTAGGTTTTTGGGTGGGGGGCGGTAGGGAGGCTGGGGTGAAGGGCAGGAGCCTCATGTTCCCAGCCCTAGAGAGGGCCAAACACCCAGGGCGGGTGAAAGGCAGGCTGCCCATCATTCACCCAGCGAGAACCTCTGTGGGTCCCCTGCAGAGGCCCAGGGGACGCCCCCTCCTTGGTCCATCTCTAGCGTCAGCTCCTCCCTTGTGGCTTCCCTAAAGCTTAGCTCACTCAGCCTCCCACCTGTGAGACCCTCGAACTGTTTCCCCATTGGCTGCAAGTCACAGCCCCTGCTCTCACTTCTAGCAGCATCAGCTGGGGACAGGAATTGTTTGCTGCCGGGACCCCCTTCCCCAGCAGACTGGGAGCCTCTCACCCTTGGCACCCTTGGCACCCACACATCTGCCCGCATGTCTGGAGTGGCAGAGGAAAGGGGCTGGGGTGTGGTGATGGCTGGTGGAGCTGGAGGCACCTGGTACGTGGAGGACGCAGGTGGGAAGGTGGCTGAGTTTCAGCGTGTGCTGAGCGCTTACCTCCCTTCTCTGCAGGTGTCCCTTCACTCACCAGATAAATATGATGATCCCAATTGTACAAAAGAGAAGACCTCAGCCCCAGGAGGCAAAACAACTTGCCCAGGATCAGGGCAGGCCCATGGGGTGGGCATTTGAACTGCCCGTGGTGTGATGTCCAAGCCTCCCACTCCCCTGCTGCTTGCTCAGGTGTGTCCGGCCGCAGCCCCTGGTGACGGCATCATGAGGTCCATTTCAGTTCTTTGCACACACACTTTTCCCTGGGCTGCTCCAAACATGAACAATGAAAACCGAAAGACGTTTCCACCAATGCCATGATCACTGCGAGGCTGGCAAGAGCAGGGGCCGCCCACTGGGGCAGGAAGACATATGAACAGGAGACGTTTCCTACCGCACAGGGGGCAGGCGGGGACCCCAGTGGTATTGACTGTTGATCCATCACAGTGATACATGCTCACATATGTCATAGTGAGATGCAGATTGGCTGCTTCACGCTATTCCCTGCTCCTGGGGGTAGCAGGTTGTCTAAGCACCTCGATGCCATGGTGATAGACCTCATGTCAATGCCTCAGGGCACACAGGGAGCACTGGAAAAGCATCGGTCTGTGCCTCCACAAGTCTCGTTACGACTTGGCACTGGGAGGCAGCTGAATGCCAAACTGCCTTGGAACAAGGGAGCTGCTCTTCCAATACCAGTGCTGCCTCTGCTCCTGCCCCTGTGCCAGCTCACTGCCCCTGCCTCTTAGACAAGCCCCTCAGCCCGTCACGGTGCCCCCCACACTCCAGCTCTGCACCCCGGACTCCCGGGAGTTCTGCCACCTCTGAGTCTTGGTCTAGCCTGCTGCACACCTGCTTTCCACGCTTGCCTGCCTGAGTTGGCTATCTGTCTTCCTCCCCTCTCCTCCTTGAGCCTGGCCCAGGGGGTACATGAATGGATGGATGGGTGAGCATAAGGCAGGGCGAGGCCTTCCTCCAGGCTCGATGTGAAGGCAGGTGCCGAACATCACGCTGGTGCACAGGAAGCCTTGGGGCAGGGGTAGGGCTCTGGGAGGCAGGGTGAGAGGAGGCCTGCACACTCCCCAGGCAGGCCCTGGGCGGCGGAGCGCAGACATGACTGGACAAGAAGCGGCTGAGGGTCCCAGCTCATTGCCAAGTTTCTGAGACACTCTGCAGCCGTGCAGCCTCCTGGTGAGAGGCAGGGATAGGCCTTGGCAAGGAGCCCAGCAGCCCTGGCTGTGCTGTCAGGGCCTCATGTCTGGCCCTGATCCTCCTCAGGAGCCAGGGGGATAGAAATAAAACTGCAGTGCATCCAGGAGCCTCATTTCTACCAAAACTTTCTAGCACCTCTCATGTGCTTCCTCTTCTGTGCCCTCAGCCAGAGCTGTGAATAAATAGTAAAGGCCCCAAAGGCTGAAGGCGGAGCAGAGGAATGGAAGGAGGCTCTGTGGGCATCCCAGGGGCAGCTGCAGTGGCACAGCCTTCGAGCTAGGCCTTGGCAGCTGAATTTGCAGGTGAGGTCCCTGGGGGACCACACCTCTCAGACACTGGCTTTTGCCCAGGCCTCCATCCATCCACCCATTTGTCCGTGCATCTGTGCCTCACAGTATACTGAACACCTGCCCTGCCCTGGGCCCTAGCCTCACAGAGGCCGTAGAAGTGAAAGAGCCCAGCCTCCCTGGGAAGCCCGCGCCTGGAGTAGGGGTACAGCAACCTCAGCAGAGTGAAGCAATGACAGAGCAGTTCCGGGCAGCTTTCAAGCGCCTGACACTGCTCCAGGGGACCTGCTCTCCTTGACAGTTTGATCCTCACTGCAGCCCTATGGGGCAGGTACTCTAATCACCTCCATTTTACAGAGGAGAAAACTGAGGAACAGGGAGGTTAAAGTAATTTCTGAGTGGCTGCCCAGGAGGGCTTCATGGAGCAGGTGACAGCCCTGAAGGACGTGGCAGCTGGGTGGGGAAATGGGGGAGACCAGGCATCCCCTGCAGTCCCCAGAGGCCTCCTCCATGCCAAGACTAAGGCTTTCCAAATGAGACCACAGTCACTGGCCTCTGTTTGCTTTTTCTTTTCTTTTCTTTTCTTTTTTTTTTTTGGAGACAGAGTTTTGCTCTTGTTGCCCAGGCTGGAGTGCAATGGTGCGATTTCCGCTCACTGCAACCTCTGCCTCCCGGGTTCAAGCGATTCTCCTGCCTCAGTCTCCCGAGTAGCTGGGATTACAGGCACGTGCCACCATGCCCGGCTAATTTTGTATTTTTAGTAGAGATGGTATTTCTTCATGTTGGTCAGGCGGGTCTTGAACTCCCAACCTCAGGTGATCCGCCCACCTCGACCACCCAAAGTGCTGGGATTATAGATGTGAGTCACTGCTCCCAGCCGGTCTCTGTTTTCAGTTTAGTTCCACAAACACTTATTATGTGCCTACTGCATGCCAGGCACTGGGCAGACAAAACATAAGTCATGGTTTGGCCCTCAAGGCACTCCATGTCTAGGGAGGAAAACAGATCCCCTACCTACTACCACCTCCAAGATTTTCTTTTCTTTTGCTTTTTTTTTTTTTTTTTTTTTTGAGACAGAGTCTTGCTCTATCCCTTCATCGTGCAGTGGCATGATCTCGGCTCACTGCAATCTCTGCCTCCCTGGTTCAAGCGATTCTCCCGCCTTAGCCTCCCGAGTAGTTGGGATTACAGGCGCCCGCCACCACACCCGGCTAATTTTGTACTTTTAGTAGAGATGGGGTTTCACCATGTTGGCCAGGCTGTTCTCAAACTCCTGACCTCAAGTGATCTGCCCGCCTTGGCCTCCTAAAGTGCTGGGACTACAGGCATGAGCCACCACACCTGGCCTCAATCCAGGATTTTCAAATGCCCCAGAGAGCGAGTGGCGGCTGACGGGCCTCCAGTCGGGACACGGTGAGGTCCTGGGCTCTTCGTGGTTCCTTTCTGCACAGGAAGCAGAAGTGCCATGGGAAGGGGACCCCTCTGCTCCCCGCTGCAGCTGCGGAAATCACTTCCTTCCTCCCCAAAGACTCCAGCACCGAGAGGAGTGGAGCTGACTAGCAGGAGGGAACCCTCAGAATGACCCTCTGGTCTGGCTTGGCTGAGGCGAAAAGGGTTGCAGGGTACTCGGGGGCTGATCCATCCTCTCTCTCAAACACCCCCACTGTCAAAAAGGGCAGCCTCCATCCTAGGAGCAGCCAGGTTTGCCTCTGGGGCCATCTTGTGCCCCACAGTGGCCCTGCAGCTGGGTGGTGCTGACCCCACCAGAGGCAGGCAGACCCACCTGGAGGCCATCTGCCCGCAGGCTGCCTGGGCTGGAAGCCTGGCCTGGCTTGTCTCCAGAATCCCCTCTCAGTTCCAGCTGCTTGTATTTTTGGCTCTTAAGCATTTGTTTGATGCCGGACACAGTTCTAAAGGCTTTTCTTGTACTTCGGCCCTCACAGAAACCTTGTATGGGAGGTGTTATGACTGTTCCTGCTTCGCAGATGGGGAAACTGGAGTTCAGAGAACACAAGCCACTTGCCCAAGGCCACACAGCGAGGATGCAGTGGAACAAGGGCTCCAGCTCCCGGGACCTGGCTTTAACCACTGTGCTCTCCTGCAATTCACCTGGTCCTTTAATGAGGGCAGATATTATACACCTCAGCTGACATATTTAGTGAGGGAGAAAAACAGAGTGACTCACCTGCTTGAGGTCACAGACGGGACCAGGGCTTTCCTACTGGACACATACCATGGTCCTCTGCTATACTCGGTTTCCGGGAGGCAGCAAGGAGCTAATGCCCACTCCCCAACCCCGCCACACCAAAAGGAATCTTCAATATGGAAGAAACAAAAAACAAAAGGTGGCATGATTTTTTTTTCTTTTTCTTTTCTTTTTTTTTTTTTTTGACATGGAGTCTTGCTCTGTCGCACAGCCTGGAGTGCAGTGGTGTGATCTTGGCTCACTGCAATCTCCTCCTCCCAAGTTCAAGTGATTCTCCTGCCTCAGCCTCCCAAGTAGCTGGGATTATAGGCGCCCACCGCCACACTCGGCTAATGTTTGTATTTTTTAGTAGAAACGGGGTTTTACCATGTTGGCCAGGCTGGTCTCGAACTCCTGACCTCAAGTGACCTGCCCGCCTCGGCCTCCCAAAATGCTGGGATTACAGGTGTGACCCACCATACCCGGCCGCAATTTTCAACATTTATTTCACGTCCACCATGTGCCAAGGTTCTGGGAGGCTCGGGCCCTTGACACAACCGTGTCCCTGAAAGAGACGAGCACAGAACCAGGAGGCCCTCAGACAGCAGACGCCAGAGCCACCAAATGCCCCACTAACGGGGCCACCCACTTCCCTCCGGCCACGCAGGACAGCCCCAGGGTTGGCCTGTGCTGATGGTGCCACCTGGTGGTAGACATGGGAACGCCCTCACCTGAGATTTCCTCTCCGTGACCCTTTTTCCCCCTGTAGGGCTCCTGGGCTGCCCTGGGGCCACCGCCCAGCAAGATCAGAATAGGTCTTGAGGGGCAGTGGGATAGGGCAGCGGGGGTTCCAGGGGTGTCCGGTGCAGGCAGAACCAGGAATGTGCCGGCGGAGGGCTGTGGGTACGGGGTGCAGGGCGTGGCGGCTGCAGGACCTCAGCTCGCCTCTTTAAATCCCTTCCTGGGCACCCCGGTGGCCCGGCCCTTTCCCCTCATGCTGTTTCTGCTGGGAACGCCGCACAGTCTCCTCTACGGCAGCCTCCAGCGGAGACGGTTATTGGCCGCCAGGCAAGCCAGTCCCATCCTTCCCAGCACCTGGGACTTTCCAGGCAGGGCTCCCCAGCGCGGGTTCAGCTAATTAAGGAAGCAATTAAGCTCCCCTGAGGCTATTCATGCTTCCTCACCCACAGTTCCCAGGTTCTGTGAGACCAGAGCCTCAGTCTCCCGTGGGCAGAGGGTATGTGGCTGCCACTAATCTGCAGACGCTGGTTCCACCCCAAAGAGTTGCAGGGCCAGGAAATCTGCATTTAAACAGACCCTGGCCCTCCCACTTCAGAAACTGCTCGAAGCACCTCCTAAATCTAGGACTGGTTTGATACTCCCTCCCCCTCTCCGTTCCCCCACTTCTCCCTTCTTCGCCCTCCTTCCCACTTCCTCCCTCCTCCCTGCTTCTGCCCCCCACCTGCCCTCCCTCCCTTCCTTCCTTCCTTCCCCACTCCCTCCCCTCTCCCTCCTCCTTGGAGGGTCAGCGCTGTGTCCTGGGAAGGGCAGGGGATCTGGTGTGAGCTGAGTTTGCATCCCAGCCTTGTCTCCTCAGGCATTGGAGTGGGGGGCAGTTTCTGCATCCACAAAATGGGGGTGAAATACCCACTTTGTAAGGGTTTCGTGAAGAACAATGGAAGTAATCGAATTGAGAGCACTCTGCAAACAGGAAGATGTTGATAGAAAAGTAGTTTTAGGCCAGGCGTGCTGGCTCACACCTGTAATCCCAGCACTTTGGAAGGCCGAGGCGGGCAGATCACCTGAGGTCAGGAGTTTGAGACCAGCCTGACCAACATGGAGAAACACCGTCTCCACTAATTAAATACAAAATTAGCCAGGTGTGGTGGTGCACGCCTGTAATCCCAGCTACTCAGGAGGCTGAAGCAGGAAAATCGCTTGAACCCGGAGGCGGAGGTTGCGGTGAGCCATCGCGCTATTGCACTCCAGCCTGGGCAACAAGAGTGAAACTTTGTCTAAAAAATGAAAAAAAAAAGAAGAAGCTTCCGGGAGGAGACAAGAGTGCTCGCAGGAGGGACTGGGGTGTTCCTTCCTGGCTGAGAGGCAGAGGCTGGAGAGGGACCCAGGGGAAGTGGAATGAGAAGGCCTCCCTCCTCACCTGGGTCTCCTCTGATGAAAACTGTCTTCTCTCTCCAGCAGCCACAGTCAGATGCATAAAACCATTTATTTTTTCTGTTCAGAAATTACTGGTATTGCTACTAGTATCGATTTTTACTGTTTTCATTTCACATGTACGGATTTGCAGCTGCATTCAGAGTTCAGAAGCTTTCAGGCAGTTCCTAGTAGCCCGATGTCATTTATAGTCTGGTTTCTGAGTGGGAGCGACTTTCTCCAGGAGGCAGCTCCTTGGGCAGTTAGAGACTTCCTGCACTTACTGGACTGGAAGGTCGTTCTGTACAAAATGCCCCGCAACACTGAAGAGATACTGCTTTGTTTTTGTTTGTTTGTTTGTTAATTTTTTTGAGACAGAGTTTTACTCTTGTTGCCCAGGCTGGAGTGTAATGGCGCCATCTCGGCTCACTGCAACCTCCGCCTCCCGGGTTCAAGCAATTCTCCTGCCTCAGCCTCCTGAGTAGCTGGGAATACAGGCGAGATGTTGTTTTAGGACCAGAAATCTCCCAGGGGCGCGCAGATCAACAATAATCCCAGCCTGTCCTGAGTCATCGGAATAGAATCAGAGGAAGGGAAAATCCGCCTTTGGATCTCTGGACTGTGATCTTTCCAGCAGGTCACACGAAGGCTTCACTTGTCAGAAGCTCCCTCCCCAGGAAACTCCCCTGGGGCAAAAGGAAAGTGTTTTGGGCTTTTTCGTCTGCCTGGAAGGGAGCCTGTGCCTGAGTCACTGTTTCTCTTGGGCTTCCCTTTTCCTTTCTTTCCTCCCGGTGTCTGCTGACTTTGTGTCACACAGGGAGCATGGGGCCAGGCCATCTCTGAGCTGCCTGTGGGATGGGGACTTGGGCACTTGCCAGGAGCAGCTGTCCTAGGAGTGGGCGGGAGGCCCTTGGTCACCCACCCCAGGGCCTGGCTCCAGGTGGCCACAGCCTTCCGACTCCCTTCTGGGCACTGGGCCACCAGCTGCTGGGCATGGCCACTGAGTGAGGGTGAGGGCAAGATGAGGAAGAGGTGGCATCAGGTAGGAAAGAATTACTTGCCAGACACTTGGCTGAGTCTGTTTTCTAAGCCGTGCTGTGAGGCAGGTGCTATTGTGTCTGCAATTTGCGGATGAGGAATCTGTGGCTCAGAGAAGGGAAGTTGCTGTTTCAAGGCGACATGGCCAGTGGAGGTGGGGCTGGGGTTCGAATCCTAGGATTAGGCACACTGCCTGGGGATAACCTCTAGAAACGTCTGTGCTTCCCGGCTAGACAGGAGCTCGCTGCAGCCCCTCACTTGCCCCCGCGACCTGCAGCAGGCCCCCCTTCCTCTCTGCAGGTGCTTAGGCCCAATCCCAGGAATCTCTTGAATGAACACATGAAGGTGGAGTCCTTTCCTTTAATGCGCAGGTGGAAAGGGCACCTCAGTGGATTCTACTAAATTTAATAGAAGATAAGTAGGGCCTGACTTCCACTTTCCACAAGGCCTCCGGCTTGTGGAAAGTGGAAGTCAGAATCTGACAGGCTGCGTTTGGCCCTAGATAGGAAGGTGCTGGCTAGCGGGCAGAGGAAAAAGGGCAGGTGGCTTCAGATCCAGGTTCTCTCTTTTGTTCAACTCCATGAGTGTTAAGGGAGACCCGGGCAAGTGCTGAGAGCACCTGGAAAGAGAAGACCCCGCTGGACCTTCCTATCCCCTTGCTTCGGGCTGCACAGGTGAGGCCCAGCCACCTGGACGCAGGCCTGGAAGCCCAGGAGGCAGGCTAGGGGAAGGAGGGGTTTCCTGGGTCACCAGCCCCTCCCTACAGGGTCCCTGGTTCGCCCAAGGCCCCGCAGCTTGGTCCCCTGACCACTCCCTCTGCTGTGTTCCCCCATTGCCCACAGCCTGGCCTGGTTAACAGCCCTTTCCCTGGGAATTTCTCCCCAGTATCTCTGGTAGGTGTGGATGGGGGTTTGTGGCTGCCCAGCCTCCCCTTCTCCAGGCCAGGACATCCCTGGTCCTGTTTGTCCTCCCAACATAGCTTCCAGACCCTTTTCCATGGGGGATCCCCCAGCTTGCATTCCCTGTGTCCAGATGGAGTCTAACCAGAATGGAGGTTGGTGGAACTGTGGTCCCCTCCCCATGGATACATGGCTCCTGGGAGACCCCTGGCTCCTTTCGGGTCCCCCATTTCCTTCCAGCTGGGGTCAGAGCCAGCCAGCTGCAGGAAGCCCTCTGCTGTGCCCCTTCTGGGCCCCAGGAGGCCCTTCCTTAGTCTTGAGATGTGGGCGCCATCCCTACATGGTTGTCTTGTGATGCTGAACCACCTGTGCCTCCCTCATGGCAAGGCCCTTCCTTCCCCACAGGGACCCATTTGGGGTGACCCTTAGGCAGGGAGCTGTTTTGGAAGACCCCTCGACTGCCCTTCCCCTCTGTCCCATCCTCATCCCAGCACCTTTCTCAGTAGCTGAGATTGTACACTCATTTTGATTTAGAAAAAGACATGATCAGGCTCTGGATCTACTCTCCCCGAGGACACCTGGCCAGGGTAACAGCCCTGCACTGATCAGAAGGCCTGGAGACCACAGGGTGGGCCACAGAGCAGGAAAGATCAAGGGGAGCGGCAAAGAATGACAGAGGTGAAGGACTCCAGAGTCCTCCAGATGCTGCACACACCAGACCTCACAGCCCCCTGTGGAGCTCAGATTATCCCCTTTTTTTTTTTTTTTTTTTTTTTTTGAGATGGAGTTTCACTCTTGTTGCCCAGGCTGGAGTGCAATGGCACGATCTCAGCTCACCACAACCTCCGCCTCCCGGGTTCAAGCGATTCTCCTGCCTCAGCCTCCCGAGTAGCTGGGATTACAGGCATGCGCCACCACACCTGGCTAATTTTGTATTTTTAGTAGAGATGGGGTTTCTCCACGTTGTTCAGGCAGGTTAACCCCATTTTATAGACAAAGAACTTGAGTCTGCAACAAGCAAGTCACCCAGGATTCTCAGGGCGAGGAGGAGGCTGAACCAGGATTTGGACCCAGATATCTCTGGCTCTCAAACCCCCTTTTTTCTATAAACCACCTGTTTACAGCACAGAGGGAGCTGGTCACTGGGGCCAAGCTGGATTTATGGTATCTGAGGCTTACACAGTTTCAAGAGGACTCTCACTTAAAAACAAAACAAAATAAAACAAAACAAAACAAAAAACACAATTACAAAACCAAAATTAGGCATGACAGTGAATTTTTTTGTTTTGTTTTGTTTTGTTTTTGAGATGGAGTCTTGCTCTGTCGCCCAGGCTGGAGTGCAGTGGCCGGATCTCAGCTCACTGCAAGCTCCGCCTCCCGGGTTCACGCCATTCTCCTGCCTCAGCCTCCCAAGTAGCTGGGACTACAGGTGCCCGCCACCACGCCTGGCTAATTTTTTTGTATTTTTAGTAGAGACGGGGTTTCACCTTGTTAGCCAGGATAGTCACGATATCCTGACCTCGTGATCCGCCTGTCACGGTCTCCCAAAGTGCTGGGATTACAGGTGTGAGCCACCACGCCCGGCCGACAGTGAATTTTAACTGCCCATTCTAAGAAGAATACCAATCACACTACAGATTTTAGAAGGCTGGTGAATATCATAAACATCAAACCACTCAGAAACATAACAGGGCATTTTGTATCAACGACTCGACCACCTCTAATATGCATTCCCTATGTTTTTCTTTTTCTTTTTATCTTTTTTTTTTTTTTTTTTTTTTTTTTTTTTTGAGACAAAGTTTCATTCTTGTAGCCCAGGCTGGAGTGTAGTGGTGCGATCTTGGCTCACTGCAACCTCTGCCTCCTGGGTTCAAGTGATTCTCTTGCCTCAGCCTCCTGATTACAGGTGGGATTACAGGTGCCCACACCATGCCCGGCTTTTTTATTTTTAGTGGAGACAGGGTTTCACCACATTGGCCAGGCTGGTCTCGAACTCGTGACCTCAGGTGATCTGCCTGCCTCGACTTCCCAAAGTGCTGGGATTACAGGCTTGAGCCACCGCGCCTGGCTTCCCTATGTTTTTCTATACCCTGATCGCTTCCTTGTACAACAAGGATTTTGTAATGCCATATTCTATAGAGAAAACACAAACTTTGATCAAATTTCTTTGATACAGTAGCAGGAAGAGTTCACGGCATGGCTGTGTCAAGTTTTCTCATGTGGGACCTGACCTTAAATGCTCCTTGGATGGACCACACTGGTTACCAAGCAAGGCTTGATGCTCTCATCACAGAGACCTGTTCTGAGTTTTATGTTGTCTTTGTTGGTGTCAATATTTTATGCCAAATCAGCAAGAAATTTAAATCTTTTTTCATCATGATCATTGTATTCATTCTCCTTCATTCATCGGTGGGAGTGTTCCTGGAAGCCATCTGTACCCTTGGACGGCCAGCAACGACTGAGCTACACATGGATAGCACCGTGAACCACACGAAATACCCCTGAATTCTGAACTATTTCCATGTCACCTTCTCTCAAAATACCCACAGCCAGTTCAACACCATCCAACTGGATGGGAAGGGGGGAAGCGGGGAATCAGAGTGGAAAGAGACTGAACTGAGTTATTTTTACTATTTTTAAAAACCTTATTCATAGACATACATGTATATTTAGAGACGGAGTCTCTCACTACGTTGCCCAGGTTGGATTCTTTTTTTTGTTTTTTCAGAGACAGGTCCCACTCTAACCCAGGCTGGAGTGCAGTGATGCAATCCTTGCTCATCACAGCCTTGAACTGCAGGTCTCAAGCCATCCTTCCACCTCAGACTCCTGAGTAGCTGGGACTACAAGCATGTGCTATGCCACCAAGCTGGCTTGGTGTGACTAACTGATGTCTCACCTTTGCAAACTTTACAGAAACATGACATATGAACACATTGCAATTACATAGTGCAGTTCAGCAGAAAAAAAAAAGACTTTCTTTTTACTGAATGACACTGACTTAGCAGGAACATAGAAGCAAGTGAAGTCTGGGGACCACTTTTGGCTGTTCTAGAGAAAGTGCCCCAAAGAGGGTTCAGCAGCCAAACTCCTGTTAGTTTTATCATCTCAGAGGGCTCAGCCTCTGAAACAGCTGTTCCAGGACTTGGAGGCAGGGGATCTGGGTTAAAGGCCCAGCTCTGCTGCTTCCTAACTGTGGGGCCTTGGACAAGTGCAGGTCCTGTGAGCTTCACCATCCTCATTAGCAAGAACAGGTCATATTCCCCCGCCACAAAAGTGCCGTGTGAACTAGAATAGGGCATGGGCAAGTACGGGGTTAGTCTTGCTAACAGGCCAGTCAGCTTCTGTCTGGGCAATTCCATCATTCAGGGTTTTGCTGAGGTGGCCCCGGGAGCCCAGTTTAGGAGTTCACCTATCTCCCCAGGCATGGAGAAGGGGTGGCGTTTCTGAATCAGGATTCTGAGCTGAACTGCAAACCGGACTGTGTTCCAAGTTTCTTGGACCAGCAAGCCCAGCTTCCAGAGTCCTGCCGCCCTGGCCTGAACCCGCCCCTGCACACCCCAGGCTCTCAGCAGCTGGGCTTGCAAGGAGGAGGCACCGATGAGCCTTCTTGCATTTCCCACTTCAGACTTGATAGATGACAGAGGACTCCTGCTCCAGCTGTGGGGAACTCCAGCCCGCACTTTGCATCCAGCTCGATGGTGCAAGATCCAGCTTCTCTTCATCCTGGCATCAAACGTCTGTTTGATCAGCTTTTCATCCATTTTCTGAAAATGTGGTGATTGAGAGATGTTCTGAATCTTGCAGAATTCTGTGTCGCACCCTGACCACACATCAATGCAGCCCTGAACCTGACCCTGGGTGGACGCCCTGCTCTCTGCCAGCCCCTTTCTCACCCCTGGGTCGCCAGGGCCCCTGGCTCTCTCCCCTCTGCTAGAATCTCGCGCAGGGACTGGGGAGGGGGGTGTCACACACTGGGTGGAGATCTGGTGCCCCCTGGAGGCCGGACAGGAAGGGCTATGGTGGACAAGGTCTTTGAGAACTTTGGCATCCCGTTCCTGACGGCCTGGGTCCCACCGCCCCTCCCCCAGCCTTCCTGACAGCAGAGGAGATTGATGGGGCGCTGCTCGAATGTTCCTCATCTGCGTCTTCAGTAATAAGCTTCCCCATTGGGTAACCAATCCTAGTTTTGCAAAACCGTTTGTCAACCATTTTCTCCCTTGAGCTTCATAAGAACCCCATGGGAGAGAAGAGAGAGGGGGCCCCCAGGGATCTGAAAAGCTGTGCCTCAGCCAAGTTCATGAGTCACTGGGGAGGAGGCCTGCAGGTCAGTGAAGCCTAGGTGGTCAAGAGTGCCCACGTGGGGACCTATGGGCCTCAGGGCCACAGGTTGCTGGGTTGGACCCTGCCTCAGAGCTCAGGATGGAAACCCGGAAACCCAGAATCCCCATAGGCAAAGAAGGAGGCGGAACAGAACAGGGCAGAACCAAGGACCCAGTGAGGGTGGCTGGCGTCAGAGCAAATATCAGAGTTCACCAGGTGAAATAATCCCAAAATCTATACAGAAAAAGCTAATCATTTCCTCCAATCTCTCCCCCAAAAGTGTCTACTCCTGCAGGCTCACCTGTAACCTTTGTCACTCACTCTTCTGATTCTGCAAACATATAAATCATGGAGTCACAGCCAGGAGAATGTGGACTTGTTTTGCCTGAAATAGGATATCCTAAATCCATGGCTCAGCACTGTGCCATTGTCTTTTTTTTTTTTTTTTTTTTTAGGAGTCTCACTCTGTCACTCAGGCCGCAGTGCAGTGGCATGATCTTGGCTCACTGCAAGCTCTGCCTCCCGGGTTCACACCATTCTCCTGCCTCAGCCTCCCAAGTAGTTGGGACTATAGGCGCCCGCCACCACGCCCGGCTAATTTTTTGTATTTTCAGTAGAGACGGGGTTTCACCGTGTTAGCCAGGATGGTCTCGATCTCTTGACCTTGTGATCCACTTGCCTCAGCCTCCCAAAGTGTTGGGATTACAGGCGTGAGCCACCGCACCTGGCCCCCCCCCCCTTTTTTTTTTTTTTTTTTTTTGAGACTAAGTCTCACTCTGTTGCCCAGGCTAGGGTACAGTGTCATGATCTTGGCTCACTGTAACCTCTGCCTCCTGGGTTCAAGTGATTCTCCTGCCTCAGCCTCCTGAGTAGCTGGGACTACAGGCGCACGCCACTACACCTGGCTGATTTTTGTTATTTTTAGTAGAGACAGTGTTTCACCATGTTGGCCAGGCTGGTCTCGAACTCCTGACCTCAAATGACCCACCTGCCTTGGCCTCCCAAAATGCTAGGATTACAGGCATAAGCCACAGCGCCTGGCCTCACTGTACCCTTTTCACTGGCAGGCATTTTAGTGTCCCTATAGACCCAAGACAGGGGATGGGGGAGACATGCTTTGTGCTCACCTGGCTGGCTCATGGGCAGGTGGCCCGGAGGACCCAGCCCTGGCAGCTGTGGGGTAGCTCCAGCCTGGGCCGGACAGGTAAGCGGAATCAAGTTCCTGGTCAGGGTCTGCAGAAAAGCAGGGTTCTGCTGGCTGGCCTGCAGTGGAAAGAAGACAGAGGGACAGGGAACTGGGGGTAGGGACAACCTTGTTCTACTAATGACTTTGAGAGGACGGGAGTTGCCACAGGAAAATCAGGAGGCTGTTCCTGGGGCTGGGGTGGGCTGTGGAGAGGACACTGGACCAGCAGAACCTGGCAGAACCACCCCAGTCATAAAAGGATATGGTTTTTTTCTTTTGCTTGTTTTTGTTTGTTTGTTTTTGAGACGGAGTCTTGCTCTGTCGCCCAGGCTGGAGTGCAGTGGCGTGATCTCGGCTCACTGCAAGCTCTGCCTCCCAGGTTCACGCCATTCTCCTCCCTCAGCCTCCCGAGTAGCTGGGATTACAGGCGCCCACCACCACGCCCAGCTAATTTTTTGTATTTTTAGTAGAGACGGGGTTTCACGTGTTAGCCAGGATGGTCTCAATCTCCTGACCTCGTGATCTGCCTGCCTCGGCCTCCCAAAGTGCTGGGATTACAGACGTGAGCCACCGCACCTGGCCAAGGATATGTTTTTGTCGAGACTTTTCTAAACCCATTATCATCTCCCTCCCATGTCTTGGTTCAGCTTCTTTCATCGCAGGCACCACCAGGGACATTGCTGGGAGGAAGAGGAGGGGGGAAGCGATGGGCTTCATTAGGAACAGTGAGTTTGTGACTCTGCTGCTAAGTGGCAGCTCCAGCTCACCCCCCCAGCTCCCTCCCACAGGCCACGGCTGGTCATGGAGAACTGGTGACTTCAGAGGCCTGGACAGAGGAGACAGGGGAGAGTGAGGGGCTGCCCTGCCTGAGGTCCGAGGTGACAGCAGAGGACGGCAAAGGAGTGCAGGACCAGGTTGCCTTGCCCTGTCTAAGAGAGTCTTACTGGATGTAGGGGTTGAATTGTGCTCCCCAAGAGATATGTTCACATAGTCCCATCTACTCAGGAGGCTGAGGCGGGAGAATGGCATGAACCCAGGAGGCGGAGCTTGCAGTGAGCCGAGATCACGCCACTGCACTCCAGCCTGGGCAATGGAGTGAGACTCCATCTCAAAAAAAAAGAGATTCCCTCTGCTGTTATGTTCAGGGTGGGATGAAAATAAATATAATGTTTCATGCAAAGCAAAAAATAGGATATAATAAGGATTTTGGGCTGGGCTGGGTGGCTCACACCTGCAATCTCAGCACTGTGGGAAGCCAAGGTAGGAGGACTGGTTGAGCCTAGGAGTTTGAGACTAGCCTGAGCAACATAGTGAGACCCTATCTCTTTAAAAAAAAGGTGGATTTTTAAAAAGTCTTACTTGACCATTACTGTTGATTCCCCATTATTCGAGATTCGATCATCCAGTTTGAGGACCGTTGAAGCCTTTCCTAGGCTATTTTGACTCATCTTTTCATTCTTTCACTAATATTGGCATTTCCTAATATTCATGAAAATGAAAGGAAATGAGAGTAAAACGAATTTACTTTCCTCGATGAGTTTCTGAGGGAAAAGGAATGGACAGGAGCAGGTTGGGTGACCAGCTGGCATTCGCCCCTTCATCAGGTGACCTCGACATCCCCGCATTGCAGAAAGGACCATGAGAGCTGAGCATGCCTGTGAGCATCTCCCCAGCCAAACCTCTCAGCAAGTCTGACTTACAAACCACTAGAAACCCAATCGGCACCCAGAAACCCCACTCCCACGTATTCACCCAAGAGAAGTGAAAACTTCTATTCACACAAACACGTGTGCATGAATGTTACAGCAGCTTATTCATAATCATCAAAAACCTGGAAATCGCCCACATCCTTTACCTGGTGAATAGATAAATAGACCACAGTCCATCCAGACAGTGGAACACTACTCAGCAATGAAAAGGAACCGTACGACAATGTGGGTGAACCTCAAATCATGATGCTCAGCGAAAGAACCTGGACTCGCAGGATTCCACTTCCAGGACTCGCTGGAAAAGCAACGGGAGAACAGAGCAGTGGTTGCCGGGGCAGCACGGGGCGTTCTGGGAGTGATGGGATGTTCCCTATCTTGGCTGTGGTCATGGTGATAGGACTCTATGCATTTGAACTATATACCAAAAAAAAAAAAAGAGTGAATTTTACTGTGTGTACATTTGAAAGTATTTTTTAACCATTAAAAAAGAAAAAATGGAGGCCGGGTGCGGTGGCTTATGCCTGTAATCCCAGCACTTTGGGAGGCTGAGGCGGGCAGATCACCTGAGGTCAGGAGTTCGAGACCAGCCTGGCCAAGATGGTGAAACCCCATCTCTACTAAAAATACAAAAAGTAGCTGGGTGCGGCAGCTGGCACCTGTAATCCCAGCTACTCAGGAAACTGAGGCAGGAGAATGAACCTGGGAGGTGGAGGTTGCAGTGAGCCGAGATTGTGCCACTGCACTCCAGCCTGTGTGACAAGTCTCAAAAAAAAGTTACTTCAATTTTTCCTCCTCCTCCTCTTGGCTTGTAAAATGGTTGCCCCTGTGTGGCTTCAGAGTGTTTAAAATTGCTTACTTCTTCTTGAGGAGGTTCAACATTGTTTCTTTTTTTTTTTTTTTTTTTTTTTTTAGACAGTCTTGCTCTGTCACCCAGGCTGGAGTGCAATGGCACGATCTCGGCTCACTCCCACCTTCACCTCCCAGGTTCAAGGGATTCTCTTGCCTCAGTCTCCCGAGTAGCTGGCATTACAGGTGTGCGTCACCACACCCAGCCAATTTTTGTATTTTTGCTGCCCAGGCTGGTCTTAAACTCCTGGACTCAAACAATCCACCCACTTCAGCCTCCCAAAGTGCTGAGATTACAAGTGTGAGCCACTGTGCCAGGCCTCAATATTCTTTCTAATAAGCTCACTTGGGTTTTATTCAGTATATTCATTTTCCCAGGTTGCTGTAACAAAATAACATAAACTGAGTGACTTAAGACAACAGAAATTGACTTCCTCCCAGTTCTGAAGGTGAGAAGTCCAACACCAGGGTGTCGGCAGGGCTGTGCTCCCTCTGAAGGTTCCAGGGAAGAATCCTCCCTCACTTCTTCTGGCGTCCAGTGGCCACAGGCATCCTTTCCTTGGCTTGTAGCCTCACCACTGCCATCTCTGCCTCCATCTTCCTATAGCCCTCTTTCCTCTGTGTCTCCTCTGCTGCTGCTGCTTCTTTTTTTTTTTTTTTTTTTTTTTGAGACGGAGTCTCGCTCTGTCGCCCAGGCTGGAGTGCAGTGGCGCGATCTCTGCTCACTGCAAGCTCCGCCTCCTGGGTTCACACCATTCTCCCGCCTCAGCCTCCTGAGTAGCTGGGACTACAGGCTCACGCCACCACACCTGGCTAATTTTTGTGTATTTTTAGTAGAGATCGGGTTTCACCGTGTTAGCCAGGATGGTCTTGATCTCATGACCTCGTGATCCGCCCGCCTTGGCCTCCCAAAGTGCTGGGATTACAGATGTGAACCACTGTGCCTGGCAGCAGAGGGAATTTCTAAAGGCAAAGACTGTTCCTGAATTAGGCGAAGGCGTGGCAGCTTCACCTCTTACTGCCTGAAGTTGGGTAGTTCTCTGCAGAGCAATTATCAAGGAGATGTCTTAGCTTGACTTGCCCCAAAATAGATGGGGAGCGAGTCCCATCTGCCCCATCTAATTACCCTGAGCCCTGCTTCTACCTAAATGCAGCCCTGACTCAGCTCAGGCTGAGAAATCCCAGGATCTGCAGTCAGCAAGCAAAAGAAAACCAGGAGAGCCAACAGTGTCATTGCAGTCCAACTCCAAGTTCAAAAGGAGGAGAAGACCAGTGTCCCAGCTCAGCTCATAGTCAGGCAGACAGAGCGAATTCTATCTTACTTTTTCTTTTTCTTTTTTTTAAGATGGAGTCTCGCTGTGTCACCCAGGCTGGAGTGCAGTGGTGCAATCTCAACTCACTCCAACCTCCACCTCCCGGGTTCAAGCAATTCTCCTGCCTCAGCCTACTGAGTAGCTGGGATTACAGGCACGCGCCACCATGCCCAGCTAATTTTTGTATTTTTAATAGAGACAGAGTTTCACCGTGTTGGCCAGGCTGGTCTCGAACACCTGACCTCAGGTGATCCACCAGTCTTGGCCTCCCAAAGTGTTGGGATTACAGGAGTGAGCCACTGCGCCCGGCCTTTTTTTTTTTTTTTTTTTTTTACCCTAGAGACAGGCTCTTGCCCTGTTGTCCAGGCTAGGGTGCAGTGGTGTGAATGTGACTCACTGTAGTCTTGATTTCCTGGGCTCAAATGATCCTCTTGCCTCAGCCTCCTGAGTAGCTGGGGCTACAAGTGTGCCTCGCCTGGCTAATTTTTTTTTTTTTTTAATTTTTTTGTAGAGATGAAGTCTTGCTGTGTTGCCCAGGCTGGTCTCGAACTCCTGGGTTCAAGCAATCCTCCTGCCTCAGCCTGCTGTGTAGTCGGGACTACCAGCGTGCATCACCGCACTCAGCTTACTCTGTCTTTTGTTCTCTTCAGGCTTTCGATGGATTGGACTAGGCGCATCCACACTGGAGAGGGCCACCTGTTCTACTCAGTCAACTGATGCAAATGCTTATCTCTTCTGGAAACATCTTCACGAAGAGACAGACCCAGAATAATGTTGAACCAAATACTGGGCACCTCATGGCTCCAACAAGTTGATGCAAACAATGAACCATTGTGGAAAACAAAGAACAGTCACCAACTCCCACCCAAGCGGCTGGCTCATTTGCTGGGCTGCCCTCCTCAGAAGGTGGCACAGGAATCCCTGCCTTGGCAGGGAGGAGGCCTGGGGTGTGTGCAGGTGCCCCTGGGAAGTTTCTTTGCCATGGGGAAAGCCAGAGCGACCCCTTGCTTGAACACGAGAGGCGGAGGTTGCAGTGAACTGAGATTGCACCATTGCACTCCAGTCTGGGCGACAGAGTGAGACTCTGTCTCTAAATAAATAAATAAATAAATAAACAAATAAATAAATAAAATAAAATAAATAGAATTTAATGTAAATAACTAGAAATTTTTCAATACCTTGCATCTCTGCAGGTTACCTCTGGAAGCGTGGGGCTTTGTCTTTTTGGGTTAACTCAGAAATTAGACCTTCAGAAACACCATCAGCTCTGATTCTCTACACCCTTGATGCTGCTGGTGGGGACTGATGCTTCCTGATGGAAATCTAGACCTGAACATAAGTCACAGAAAAATGCAGACTTGAGTTAGAGCTAAGCTGAGTCAGGTATTTGGAGATCTATAATCTGAGCGGGGAGCAGAGGGATTCCAAGATATTTGCGTTCAGTGGCTTTTGCATACAGCAGAGCCTGTGCTGAGGGCATTTCTAGGGTCATTACTCATAATCTGCAGTGTTTCCTTCCAGGGTTCCAGGCATCTTACCCCAGAGCTGATTTCCAGATTTCAAGAAAAACCCAGGATTTAGGGCTGGCACGGTGGCTCACGCCTGTGTTCCCAGCATTTTGGGAGGTCAAGGCGGGTGGATCACTTGAGGTCAGGAGTCTGAGACCAGCCTGGCCAACATGGTAAAACCCTGTCTCTACTAAAAATACAAAAAAATTTAGCCGGGTGTGGTGGTGCATGCCTGTAATCCCAGCTACTCAGGAGACTGAGGCAGGAGAATCACTTGAACCTGGGAGGCAGAGGTTGCAGTGAGCTGAGATTGTGCCATTACACTCCAGCCTGGGCGACAAGAGCAAAACTCCATCTCAAAAAAAAAAAAAAAAAATCCAAGATTTAGATCCCCTCACTGCAGCCCCCTCATGGCCTGGTAGCCTTAGCAAGACCTCCTCCTCCTCTCCTTCCTCCTCCTCCTCCCTCCTCCTCATCCCCCCCTTCCTCTTCTATGTACAGAGGATGAGCAGTGGCTTCCCCACACCATCCCCTGCAGCAGAGGCCCCTCTTCCCTTTATTCCCCACTCTGCACGGATGCTATGGGAGCTTCAGGTTCCACACTCAGGACCCCAGTCCCTGAAACATAAAGCTGAGTAAGACAGAGTCCCTGGGCTGAAGGGGCCACTGTTGGCCATGGCGGCAGAGTAAACAGAGTGGCGCTGATGTAAAGGTGAGCTGGGGTGCAGTGGAGGCACAAAACGGGCAAGGATGGGGCCCTGGGTGACAAGGTGGGGCAGACAGGCAGAGCTCAGACTGGGTCCTAGGCAGGGGGGAGTCACCATTTTAGAGCAAGGATGGATGTGGTCAGATCTGGGCTTTAGAAATCCAGCTCTCTAGCCTAGGCAATATAGTGAGACCTTGTCTCCGCAAAAAACTTAAAAAAAATTAACCGAGTGTGATGCCACATGCTGGTAGTCCCAGCTACTCAGGAAGCTGAGGATCCCAAGTGGAGGGATCACTCTAGCTCCGGAGGTCGAGGCTGCAGTGAGCCATGATCGTGCTGCTGCACTCCAGCCTGAACAACAAAGCGAGACCCTGTCTGAAGAAAAAGAAAGAGAGAAAGAAAGAAAGAGAGAAGAGAGAGAGAGAGAAAGAGAGAGAGAGAGAAAGAGAGAGAGAGAGGAAGAGAGAGAAAGAAAGAAAGAAAGAAAGAAAGAAAGAAAGAAAGAAAGAAAGAAAGAAAGAAAAGAAAGAAAGAAAGAAAGAAAAAGAAAGAAAGAAAGAAAAGAAAGAAGGAAGGAAGGAAGGAAGGAAGGAAGGAAGGAAGGAAGGAAGGAAGGAAGGAAGGAAGGAAGGAAGGAAGGAAGGAAGGAAGGAAGGAAGGAAGGAAGGAAGGAAGGAAGGAAGGAAGGAAAGAAAGAAAGAAGAAATCCGGCTCTGGGGCTGCCTGGGACAGGGTTGGGGAGTCTCCTGACTAGCTGCCAGTGAATGTTTACCTTCTGTGGCCAGGCCTTGCCTGGGCGGGGTGGACAGGGCTGAGCGAGGCAGATGGGGCCCCTGCTCTCAGACTGCTTTTTCGAATGTCATCTTGACGCTGCTTAGGTTTGGATTTTGGTTTTCATGGAAGTCAAGTATGGTCCTGACATGGCCACCTCTGCCTGAGCTGATGCACGGCCTAGGGAATCCTATGGTGCTTCACCAGGTGGCAGGGCTCAGCTGCACCTGCCCAGGCCCCAGTGCCACCTGCCACTCCTCCTCCTCCCAGGCTGGGGTTGAGAGTGGGGCCTGGAGCCAGGCTGCTGGGTGGACTCCCAGCTCTATAGTTGGCCAGCTCTGGGGCCCTGGGGAGATGCCCACCCTCTCTGTGCTTTAATTTCTTTACCTGTGAGGTGGGGATGGTAATACCTCCCTCACGGGGTGGCTAGGGCTGTGAAATGAGGTAATGTCTTGGTGTTAGGCAGCTTCCAATATGGCTCTCCAAGAGTGCCTCCTGGCCTTCATAGCCTTGTGGAACCCCGTGCCCTGTGTATGGGTTGGACTCACTGGCTGCTTCCACCCGAGAACAGGGCACAGTTGATGGGGGTTGCTTCTGAGACTAAGCGATCAAGACTGGGGCTTGCTGGGTCTCTCTGTCTCTGACTCTGTCCTCCTCTCTCTCCTGCTCACTTGCTCACCCTAATACTATATCAAGAGCTGCCCTAGAGAGAGGCCCCGTGGCAAAGAACCAAGGGCACCCAGCAACACGAGTGAGGGTGGAAGTGGCTCTTTCCCCAGTCCAGCCTCGCGGTGACCACAGCCCTGGCTGACACCTCGATTGCAGCCTGGTAAGAGACCGCAGCCAGAGGACCCTGCTAAGCTGCACCCAGGCTCCTGACCCACAGAAACTGTGAGATGATAAATATGTACTGCGTAAGCTGAGATTCAGGCTAATTTATTATACAGTCATAGACATCATTTTTTGTTGTTGTTGTTTTTTGAGACGGAGTCTCACTCTGTCGCCCAGGCTGGAGTGCAGTGGCACGATCTCGGCTCACTGCAAGCTCCACCTCCCAGGTTCAAGCAATTCTCGTATCTCAGCCTCCTGAGTAGCTGGGATTACAGGCATCTGCCACCATGCCTGGCTAATTTTTTTGTATTTTTAGGAAAGCCAGGGTTTCACCATGTTGGCCAGCTGGTCTCAAACTCCTGATCTCAAGAGATCTGCCCACCTTGGCCTCCCAAAGTGCTGAGATTACAGGCATGAGCCACCGTGCCCGGCCTGTTACGCAGTCATAGACATCTATAAAATACTCAGCACGGTGCTGGCACATGGCAAGCACTCAGTTACTGACCATGGTGACCCTTCTGTGTACACCAGGGGGACTCAAAATACTCAGGAAATCTAAGTATATAAACCTAGTCACCAGGCTGTCAACATGACCCTTCACAATGAACCTGTGTCTTTTGCCACCTCATGACATCATAGAGGAAGAGCAGCATCAATGTTAAGAGTCTGGAGGAGGGACTGGGTACTGTGGCTCACACCTGTAATCCCAGCACTTTGGGAGGCCGAGGCGGGTGGCTCCCTGAGGTCAAGAGTTCGAGACCAGCCTGGCCAACATGGTGAAACTTTGGGTCTACTAAAAAATACAAAAAATTAGCCAGGCATGGTGGCATGTGCCTGTAATCCCAGCTACTCAGGAGGCTGAGGCAGGAGAATCTCTTGAACCTAAAATCTAAAAAATAAGACCACACCAAGGGAAAAAATCAGTAACAGTGTAGAGGGGATAGAAGCAGACCTCTTTAATACACCTTGTTCTTCAGTTTTGACTTTGCCATCATGTAAATGCTTTATTTCGTTCTAAGTCAAATTTAAATTGAAAAAAAAAAAAAAAATTCCCAGGCCAGGGCAGCGGCTCACGCCTGCAATCCCAGCACTTTGGGAGGCTGAGGTGGGCAGGTCAACTAAGCCCAAGAATTTGAGACCAGCCTGGGCAACATGAAAAACCCCATCTCTACAAAAAATATAAAATTAGCCAGATGTGGTGGTGTGCACCTGTGGTGTACAGGTGCTTGGACGCTACTTGGGAGGCTAAGGTGGGAGGATTACCTGGGCCTGAAAGGTGGAGTTTGCAGTGAGCAGTGAGTCGATACTGCAGCACTGCACTCCAGCCTGGGTGACAGAGTGAGGCCCTGTCTCAAAAAAAAAAAAAAAAAAAGTATTTCCCGGTTGATTTTTGTTCAACTTCAATTATTCATAATTTATTTTCTTCCTTTCTTTCCTTTCTTTTCTTTCTCTCTCCTTCTTTCCTTCTTCCTTTCTTTCCTTTCTTTCCTTTCTTTCTTTCTTTCTTTCGAGACAGTCTCCTCTGTTGCCCAGGATGGAGTGCAATGGTGCAAACTGCAACCTCTGTCTCCTGGGTTCAAGCAATTATCCTGCCTCAGCCTCCTGAGTAGTTGGGATTACAGGTATGCACCACTACACCTGGCTAAATTTTGTACTTTTAGTACAGACAGGGTTTCACCACGTTGGTCAGGCTGGTCTCGAACTCCTGACCTTGTGATCCACCCACCTCGGGCTCCCAAAATGTTGGGATTACAGGCGTGAGCCACTGTGCCCCACCAATCACAGTCTACCTTTAAGTGATAATATAGTCCTTTTTTTTTTTTTTTTTTTTTTTTTAGACAAAGTCTCACTCTGTCCCCCAGGCTGGAGTGCAGTGGCGCAATCTCAGCTCACTGCAACCTCTGCCTCCCACGTTCACACCATTCTCCTGTCTCAGCCTCTCAAGTAGCTGGGACTACAGGTGCCCGCACCACACCCGGCTAATGTTTTGTATTTTTAGTAGAGATGGGGTTTCACTGTGTTAGCCAGGACGGTCTCGATCTCCTGACCTTGTGATCTGCCCACCTCAGCCTCCCAAAGTGCTGGGATTACAGGGTGAACCACTGTGCCCACCCCAATATACTGCTTAATATAAAACATAAGAACCTTGGCCAGATGCGGTGGCTTATCTCTGTAATCCTAGCACTTTGGGAGGCTGAGGAGGGTAGATTGCTTGAGCCCACAATTTTGAGACCAGTGACACCCCATCTCTACAAAAAATGTAAAAAATTAGCTGGGTATGGTGGTACATGCCTATAGTCCCAGCTACTTGGGATCGCTTGAGCCCAGGAAGTCAAGGCTGCAGTGAGCCATGATTGTGCCACTTCACTCCAGCCTGGGCAATAGAGCAAGACCCTATCCCCACTCCTCCCCACAAAAAAGAGCCTAAAAGTAGTGTATTTCTGATTCTCCACACACACACTCCACCATCTATTTTAAAAAAACTACAATAAATACAATGAGTTCAGGCTGGACACGGTGGCTCATGACTTTGTAATCCCAGCACTTTGGGAGGTGGAGGCTGGTGGATCGTGCCACTGCACTCCAGCCTGGGTGACAGAGCGAGACTCTGTCTCAAAAAAATAAATAAATAAATAACAAAATAAAAAGTAAATGGTCTAGGCCTGACCAACATAGTGAAACCCTATCTCTACAAAAAATATAATATTTAGCCGGGCGCGGTGGCTCACACCTATAATCCCAGCACTTTGGGAGGCCAAGGCGGGTGGATCACCAGGTCAGGAGATCGAGACCATCCTGGCTAACGCGGCAGAACCCCATCTCTACTAAAAATACCAAAAATTAGCTAGGCGTGGTGGCAGGCGCCTGTAGTCCCAGCTACTTGGGAGGCTGAGGCAGGAGAATCACTTGAACCCAGGAGGCAGAGGTTGCAGTGAGCTGAGATCGCACCATTGCACTCCAGCCTGGGCTATACAGTGAGACTCTATTTCCAAAAAAAAAAAAAAACAATATTTAGCCAAGTGTGACGGTGTGCACCTGTAGTACCAGCTACTGGGGAGGCTGAGGCAGGAGGATCACTTGACCCCAGGAAGTGGAGGCTGCAGTGAGGCACAATTCCGCACTACTACACTTCAGCCTGGGTGACAGAGTGAGACCCTTTCTTAAAAAAAAGCAAAGAAAAGGTCTAAATTTAACGGCAGATATTTTTTGTATTTTTAGTAGAGACAGGGTTTTGCCATGTTGGCCAGGCTGGTCTCGAACTCTTGATCTCAGGTGATCCACCCGCCTCAGCCTCCCAACGTGCTGAGATGACAGGCTAGAGCCACCGTGCCCAGCCCAATTCTTGAGTATTAAATGCTTAACTGCCTTGTTATCCCTCCTATACTAAGAACACTAAAAAGGTAGAACATTTAAGACAAGAAACCTAATTAAAAAAACAAACAAACAAACAAAAACAGTTCCAAAGCATTTGGGAGTGATTCAGAAAACCACAGCTCCGGAACTATCCTCTCTGAAGATGCAGGGCCTGGACCTCTCTGCATTCCCCCATCAGTGTCTGCTGAAGACAAGCATCTGGAGAAATCGCAATCTATACACGGGCCGGGCTCACTGAGACTGTTCCTTTTCCCTACATCCTGGTGATGGGCGCGCAGATGCCTGAGGCGTCCACGCTCTCAGGCACTGAACTCGCTCCCGTGTCTTTATGTTTCACGATCGTATATGAGAGAGGGCGCATGGCCTGGAACTGTACACGAAACGTGACTGTAAACTGCCTCTCGCTGTTTCCAATTAAACAACCTGCTCGAGCCTCCGGTCTCTCTCCACCACTTCCTGTCTCAATCTCACTGACATCCTCTTTTTTAGCAAAACGCACTTACATTTCAAGCAGAAGATCAATGGTTACATTTTAAAACGCTAAATATCTTCTCTGCACGGCCGAATGGGGGTGTTTCTCCCATCCTTCCTCTCTGCACGTCTTGTCATCTTAAAGCGATGGAATTGAGCTCTGTGAAATCCGATCTGGTTTTTAAGCTCTGATTTATAACAAATTACCTGTGTGGCACTCAAGAAGGAACTTGTATGTCAGATAACACTGGAGTTTGATTTCACCACCCTGCTCCCAAACCTGTTTATTCATTCATGGTGGGGAGAGATCCAGAGGGCCGGAGCAATTTCATCAGCCCTGGAATTCGCGCCCGGAGCCTCCTCTCCCCAGACCATCCTGCTACCATAAATAGACGTCACGTGGCCTCCTTTTATGATAAGGTCAGAGGAAACGAGTGCATAGGGAGAGGCCGTTAGGAGAGTCGGAGCTCTAAGTTTCAGGTATAAAACCTGAATAGTACCAGTCCTCTTGCCTGGGGCCGGATCAGACAGGAGGGACGAGGTGGAAGGCAACGGTTCCACCTGCCGAGGTGATTCCTTTGGAGGCCTGAGCGATTCCCTGGCTCCCAGCAGCGAACTGTGTTAGGGCTGCAGCCTTCCCTCCCTACCCTGCCTTGCCAGGCTTTGTGGCTCCCCCAGCTCATTTTCTGATAGAGCTGTCAGTTTTTATTGCTGATAGGAGAAATCATTTTCTTTCTTAGCTGAATGTTAATTGGCTCCCCTCCCCCATTCACTTAGTACATACAGTCCCCTAGTTTTTTACCCCAAGGAAAAGGTACCTTAGCAGAGACACATTTTGGAAAGACAAGGAAGGTGGTTCTTGATAAATTGCTAATTGGTAACTGTGAAATCAGAGGTTAAGAAAAAGCTAAAGAGGAGGGCGAGGAAGGAATTAGGACCACATGTTTCTGTAGCTCCAGGTGAGCTGGCGCTGCCTAAACGCTCCTCGGATGCAGCACCTGCAGGCTCAATGTTCAATAGAGAGACCTACGAGATCAGCTGGGGCCAGTTGAGCAAACATGGACATCTTGGAGGTACCAGGCACCAAGACAGGTCCTAGAGAGGCAAAGGTGACTAAGACCCTTTGACAGTCCTAGGGGACAAACTGTCAATTTGATGTGATGGGAGCAGTGGCAGAGGTAAGCCAGGATACTGTGGAACTCACTGAGGGTCACAGAAACTTCCTGGAGAAAGAGAAGTTGGAGCTAGGCTTTGCACGATAGCTAGGAGTTGGCTAGGAGATGGTGGCGGCAGTAACATCCCAGGTAGATGAGACAGCTTGTGGAAGGTCATGGGCGCCGTGGAGCATGGTGGTGCCTGAGAGGAGCAGAAAGAAGTTTGCTATGGCTAGCGATTAAGGTCACATGGAGGACCAGCTCCAGCAGGGCTTGGGTGCCCTGCAGGTTTTCTCCCTATAATTCTCATGCACTTAAAAAGCAAACAAACAGACCAAGCATGGTGGCTCACACCTGTAATCCCAGCACTTTGGGAGGCCGAGGTGGGAAGATCACCTGAGATGAGGAGTTCGAGACCAGACTGGCCATGATGAAATCTTGGCTCTACTAAAAATACAAAAATCAGCTGGGTGTAGTGGCGTGCACCTGTAATCCCAGCTACTTGGGAGGCCAAGGCACGAGAACTGCTTGAACCCGGGAGGCGGAGGTTGCAGTGAGCCGAGATTGTGCCATTGTGCCATTGCACTCCAGCCTGGTTGACAGAGTGAGACTCCGTCTCAAAACCAATAAACAGCTTTATTTAGATTTAATTTACATACTGTAAAATGCACCTGCTTAAAGTATGCAAGTCAATGGGTTTTAGTATATTGACAGAGTTGTGTCACCATCACTAACTTTAGGACATCCCACAGAAAAGCCCTTCTGAGGAGGGTTTTTGACAGGGTCATGGCCTGCCCAAATTACGTCTCTCACCAGTTTGGCAGCACAGCAGAGACGGGCTTGGAGGGGACAAGTGTGGGCCCTCATCGAGCCAAGAACATGAGCAATTGCACAGCAGTGATTGTGCACAAGGGCTAAAGATTTATAGCAGTGATGGGGGAAATATACTCCATCTCTTAGATTCTTCTTTGCCAGGAAAAGAACTAGGTTATGAAGACGCAGGTCATTTTTTGCTGGCTGGCTATTTAGTGGCAGTTCTACAAATCAGTATTATGGATGATATTGCTTATTTACAAAGAAAAAAATGACAGAGCGGCCATATCACAGCGAAATCCAGAATGCTGAAGTTTCTGCAAAATGGGAGCAAGACAGAGCACTGTCCAGCAAGTTTCGTGCAGCCAGAACCGCAGCTGGTCTGGACCAAATAAAGGGCACGGGCTCCGTCCTCAAAGGCTGCATTCAGACTGAAGTGCTGAGTCACCTGTGAATCCTGGGTTGTGAGCAGGCCTGCCTCTGTCCAGTGCAAGCGCAGGCTCCTTAGCGACGAAAGGCTCAGAGAGAGACAGGTGCAACTCTACAGCAGTTTTGCTGTCTGGTGGGTCTGATCTGAGCCTGTTGCTGCAATCACTGATCAGTTAGGTTTTTTAAATTGCAAGGAAGAAATAAAACCAAATTAAACTGGCTTTACCAATGAAAGGAACTCCAGTCTGACATCGTATTTGACTAGGGTCATGGAAGAAACCTCTCCCTACAAAAACATAGAAATTCATGATAAAATCTCAGTAAATAAATAAAGTGCCAGTGTGTGGATGAGTTAGCAAGAAAGAAAGGAATATCCCCAGGGGCCCAAAACAAAGAGAGAAAAGCCAGAATGGTAAGCACAGGGTTCTGTCCCACAGCTGCCTCCAGGAGGCATGTAAGAGAAGGCAAGGGTTATCAGAGCCAGCAACCAGGGACCTTGGTTCTGGTGGCTATGTTGAGGCTGGAGATAAGATCTTCAGCTGACAGGAGTAGAGAGTTGAAACTATGCCTCCTTGCAAAAGCCGGACTCCTCTGAGGGCAGATCTCTCAGTGAAAGATGGGCTAGAAAAAAACCTACCCTCTGGCACAGGGAGATAACAAGAAAGCTTGTTTATCATAGCAGGGGCATAGAGCAGTGGAAGCCTGGGGGACATGCTACAAAAGGATCCCTTGAAAAATCCAAGCCTCATATCTGTGCTTTGAGAGGGTTTGAGGTCCAAATTTGTACTTCATGCATGGTCTGGGATTCCTATCCCAGAAGAAAATTGGTACCAGGCTGGCAATAACCCTGGGCCACCTGATGAAGCAGCTGCAAAATGGCTCTTGAGGGGCATTTTTACAACTCCAGCAGCAGGAAATTCCCACGCGAAAAACATGCTCCACTGAAGATGAGCTCACAATCAAATCTCAGTACACACAAGGAAAGGGGTCACCTGGAGCACATGGACAGACGGTACACACAGAAGGAATAGAGGCCAAGACTCTGAGATAACAGAATAGCAGGCCAAAAGAGAATATCGAAGAAGAATGTTTGTGATGATTAAAGGCCGAAATAAAAGACTCAAACTCTCAAGATAGACATCATGACACCAAGAATAGACCATTTTTTTCCTTTTTTTGAGGTGGGGACTTGCTCTGTCACCCAGGCTGGAGTGTAGTGGTGCAATCTCGACTCACTGTAACCTCTGCCTCCTGGGCTCAAGCGATCCTCCTACCTCAGCTTCCCTAGCAGTTGGGACTACAGGCGCATGTCACCATGCCCAGCTAATTTTTTTTTTTTTTTTTTTGAGACAGAGTCTCACTCTGTCACCAGAGCTGGAGTGCAGTGGCATGATCTTGGCTCATTGCAACCTCTGCCTCCTGAGTTCAAGTGATTCTCCCGCCTCAGCCTCCCGAGTAGCTGGGATTACAGGCGCCTGCCATTATGCACAGCTAATTTTTTGTATTTTTAGTAGAGATTGGGTTTCACTGTGTTGGCCAGCCTGCTCTTGAACTCCTGACCTCGTGATTCACCCGCCTCGGTCTCCCAAAGTGCTGGGAGCATAGGTGTGAGCCACTGCGCCCAGCCGCCCAGCTAATTTTATGGATTTATTTTTGAGATAAAGTCTCAATCCGTCACCCAGGCTGGAGTGCAGTGGTGCGATCTCAACTCACTGTAACCTCTGCCTCCTGGGCTCAAGCGACCCTCCCACCTCAGCCTCCCAAGTAGTTGGGACTGCAGGTGCAAGCTACCAACACCTGGATAATTTTTGTATTTTTTCTAGAGACAGAGTTTCGCCATGTTGCCCAGGGTGGTCTTGAACTCCTGAGCTCAAGCAGTCCACCCACCTCAGCCTCCCAAAATGCTGGAATTACAGGCGTGAGCCACCACACCTGGCTAGAATAGACGGATTTGAAAAATACTTATGGATGAAATGATGTGGTGTCTGAGATTTGCCTCAAAACAATCTCAGAGTGGGGAGCTGTAGGAAGGATCATGGATGAAACAAGATGAGATATGGGTCGATACTTGTTGAAGGTGAATAATAACTACACAGGGCCAGGCACCATGGCTCACACCTATAATCCCAGTGCTTTGGAAGGTCAAGGTGGGAATATTGCTTGAGGCCATCAGTTCGAGACTGCCAAACTCTTTTTTATAGAGATGTCATCTCTATAAAAAATAAATGAATAAATAAGAAAAAAAGGTTAATAAATACAGAAGTTTATTCCATTGTCTCTAATTTTATATACATTTGAATTTTCTATAATAAAAATTATGAAACAAAACATAAAGCTCCAAACAGAGCTTCTAGAAATGAACAATATCAATAATGAAATTTAACACTTAGGACAGGCTTAATGGCAGATTGGACACAAATGAAGAGATAATTGATAAACTAGAAGATATGAAAAAAAATATCTAGGCCAGGCACAGTGGCTCAATGCCTGTAATCCCAGCATTGTGGGAGGCCGAGGTGGGTGGATCACCTGAGGTCGGGAGTTCGAGACCAGCCTAACATGGAGAAACCCTGTCTCTACTAAAAATACAAAATTAGCCGGGCGTGGTGGCACCTGCCTGTAGTCCCAGCTATTTGGGAGGCTGAGGCAGGAGAATCACTTGAACCTGGGAGGCGGAGGTTGTGGTGAGCCGAGATCCGAGACTGTGCCATTGCACTCCAGCCTGGGCAACAAGAGTGAAACTCTGTTTCAAAAAAGAAAAAAAAAAAAAAATATCCAGAACGCAGAGTGGAGACAGAAATATACCAAAAAAAAAAAAAAAAAAGTCAAGAGAGATTAAGAGACACAGGGAATAAATCGAAAGGCATGCTGCTCATTTAATAGGAATTCCAAAAGAAAAGGAGATAGGCGCAGTGGCTCACGCCTGTAATCCCAGCACTTTGGGAGGCTGAGGCGGGAGGATTACCTCAGGTCAGGAGTTCAAGACCAGCCTGGCCAGCATGGTGAAACCTCATCTCTACTAAAAATACAAAAAAATTAGCCGAGCGTGGTGGCACATGCCTGTAATCCCAGCTACTCTTGAGGCTGAGGCAGGAGAATTGCTTGAACTGGGGAGGCAGAGGTTGCGGTAAGCCAGGACCACACCATTGCACTCCAACCTGGGCAACAAGAGCCAAACTCTGTCTCAAAAAATTAAAAAAAGAAAAAAAAGAAAAGAAAAGAAAAGAAGAAAAAAGAAAAGGAAGAAGTGAGATTCAAAGAAATCATAACGGACAGTTTTTTGAGAATTGGTGGAAGACCTAACTCGTCCAGTTCAAGAAACAGAAACGGCTCTGAGCAATAAGTAAGAATAAATTTACACCTCGGCTCGCTATAGAGAAACTGTAAGCTACAAAAGACAAAAAGATGAGCCGGGTGCGGTGGCTCATGCTTGTAATCCCAGCACTTTGGGAGTCTCAGACGGGCGGATCACCAGGACAGGAGATCAAGACCATCCTGGCTAACATGGTGATGCCCCATCTGTACTACAAATATTTTTTAAAATGAGCCAGGCGTAGTGGCAGGTGCCTGAGGCAGGAGAATGGCCTGAACCCGGGAGGCGGAGCTTGAAGTGAGCCGAGATTGCACCACGGCACTCCAGCCTGGGCGACAAAGTGAGACTCTGTCTCAAAAAAAAAAGACAAAAAGACAACCATAGGAACAACTAGAAAAAAAAGGCACCTCACCTACGGGTAACAATTCTGCTGACAGAAGATTTCTCAACAGCAACCAAAATCTCTGAAGGCAGCTAAGCAGTGTTTTCAAAGGAATTGTCGACCTAGAATCCTATGCTTAGCTTAATTATTGTTCTAGGATGAGGGCAAAAATATATATATTTTAGAATGAACACAGAGGCTGTTTGCCATGCTCACTGAAAGTGCTGTACTGGTAAAAATGTGCTTTATGAAAGAGAAGAGTCAACCCAGAGAAAGAAAAGACTTGGAAACAATAATAATAAGTCTCATTTATTGAGTGGTTGTTGTACACCAGGCACTGTTCTAAGGTTTTCTCTACAAAAAATTTGAAAATTAGCCGCGAGTAGTGGTGGTGTGCACCGTTCCTTAATTCTTTCTTTTTTTTTTTTTTTTTCCGAGACAGAGTCTTGCTGTGTCGCCCAGGCTGGAGTGCAATGGAGCAATCTCAGCTCACTGCAACATCTGCCTCCCAGATTCAAGTGATTCTTCTGCCTCAGCCCCCTGAGTAGCTGGGATTATAGGTACTCACCACTACACCCAGCTAATTTTTGTATTTTTAGTAGAGACTGGGTTTCACCATGTTGGCCAGGCTGGTCTTGAACTCTTGACCTCAGGTGATCTGTCCGCCTTGGCCTCCCAAAATGCTGGGATTACAGGTGTGAGCCGCCACGCCCAGCCTCTTATTTATTTAATTCTCATGTTAACCCTTAGAACTGGGTGCAATTACTATCATAGTCCCTTTACAGATGGGGAAACTGAGTCACAGAGGGGTTAAAACTTGCCCTGGTCACAGGTCAAGGTTTGGCTACAAAAGCCCACATTCTTAAACACTATGCTATACCAGCTGGAGAAGCAGTAGTGGAGAGCCAGGTGTTGTGGCTCATGCCTGTAATACCAGCACTTTGGGAGGCTGAGGCAGGAGGATCATTTGAGGCCAGGAGTTCCAAGACTAGCCTGCATAGCATAGTGAGACCCCATCTCTACAAAAATTTGAAAATTAGCTGAGCATGGTGGTGTGCACCTGTAGTCCCAGCTACTCAGGAGACTGAGTCAGGAGGCTCCCCTGAGCCTGGGAGGTTGAGGATGCAGTGAGCCATGCATTGTGCCACTGCACTGCAGCCTGGTCAACAGAGTGAGACCCTGTCTCAAAAAATTATGACATTGGCCGGGCGCGGTGGCTCAAGCCTGTAATCCCAGCACTTTGGGAGGCCAAGACGGGCGGATCACTAGGTCAGGAGATCGAGACCATCCTGGCTAATACGGTGAAACCCCGTCTCTACTAAAAAATACAAAAAACTAGCCGGGCGCGGTGGCGGGCGCCTGTAGTCCCAACTACTCGGGAGGCTGAGGCAGGAGAATGGCGTGAACCCGGGAGGCGGAGCTTGCAGTGAGCTGAGATCCGGCCACTGCACTCCAGCCTGGGCGGCAGAGCGAGACTCCGTCTCCAAAAAAAAAAAAAAAAATTATGACATTACTGCAGCTCTCTTTTGACAGAAAAAAAACATTTTTAATAGAAGCAATAGTGTGCTTTTCAAGTAAGCAGTATTGCCTCAAGTGGATAAAACTGTTTCCAAATTCTGACAGATACTAAACTTTAGGATTCAGGAATAAGAAATCAGAATTCCCAGGAACTCTTGGGAATTCCCCAAATCATAAGTTATTCCTAAAATGCTTCCAACATGGTTCATACTCTTTTTTTTTTTTTTTTTTTTTTTTTTGAGACGGAGTCTCGCTCTGTCGCCCAGGCTGGAGTGCAGTGGCGCGATCTCGGCTCACTGCAAGCTCCGCCTCCCGGGTTCACGCCATTCTCCTGCCTCAGCCTCCCGAGTAGCTGGGACTACAGGCGCCCACAACCGCGCCCGGCTAATTTTTTTTTGTATTTTTAGTAGAGACGGGGTTTCACCGTGGTCTCGATCTCCTGACCTTGTGATCCGCCCGCCTCGGCCTCCCAAAGTGCTGGGATTACAGGCGTGAGCCACCGCGCCCGGCCACATGATTCATACTCTTAACCCAATCACCTAAAAATGTATTTAACAAATAAGAAACATTAAACTTAATACTATTTATAAAGAACTATAGCCTATAGGGCATATTACAACACAGGAAAAACCAGTGACTACTGTTGAGCGAGATTCAAATAATGTAATATTTGGATTTCCTAGCAAGGTTAATAGTACTTCATGAGTCACTGCAAATAACACTTCATATGTCAAAATTTTCAATTTTAAGACTTATTTTGATTCCCAAACTTGTTCTTGGAACACTATTGATATGATAGAGTTTATATAAAGTATATTATGCATATAGACAAGTTAATAATTATTTTATTTGCAAGAATGACTTACAGCAGCAGACAGGGCCATCCATGTTCACAACACGGGAACAGTTGTGAGAAAGATGACTTCTTTTTTTTTTTTTTTTTTTTTTTTTTCTGAGACAGATTCTCACTCTGTCACCCAGGCTTGAGTGCAATGGCACAATCTTGGCTCACTGCAATCGCCACCTCCCAGGTTCAAGTGATTCTCCTGCCTTAACTTCCCAAGTAGCTGGGAGTACAGGTGCATGCCACCATACCTGTCTAATTTTTATGTTTTTTTTTGTTTTTTTTTGTTTTTTTTTCGTTTTTTTTTTTGAGACGGAGTCTGGCTCTGTCGCCCGGGCTGGAGTGCAGTGGCCGGATCTCAGCTCACTGCAAGCTCCGCCCCCCGGGTTTACGCCATTCTCCTGCCTCAGCCTCCCGAGTAGCTGGGACTACAGGCGCCCGCCACCTCACCCGGCTAGTTTTTTGTATTTTTTAGTAGAGACGGGGTTTCACCGTGTTCGCCAGGATGGTCTCGATCTCCTGACCTCGTGATCCGCCCGTCTCGGCCTCCCAAAGTGCTGGGATTACAGGCTTGAGCCACGGCGCCCGGCCAATTTTTATGTATTTTTAATAGAGACGGGGTTTTGCCATGTTGGCCAGGCTGGTCTTGAACTCTTGACCTCAGGTGATCTACCCACCTCAGCCTCCCAAAGTGCTGGGATTACAGGTGTGAGCCACTGCACCTGGGCAATTTGTTTTGTTTTTGTTTTTTGAGACAGTCACTCTGTTGCCCAAGCTGGAGTGCAGTGATGTGATCTTGGCTCACTACAACCTCCACCTCCTGGGTTCAAGCAATTTTCCTGCCTCAACCTCCTGAGTGGCTGGTATTACAGGTGCCAGCCACCACACCCAGCTAATTTTAGTATTTTTAGTAGAGACAGGGTTTCACCATATTCGCCAGGCTGGTCTTGAACTCCTGATCTCAGGTGATCCTCCCGCCTCAGCCTCCCAAAGTGCTGGGATTACAGGCGTGAGCCACTGTGCCCAGCCTGAACCAGAAACATTTCTATTTTGATTAAGCTTTAATTCTCATAGGGTTTTGTAATCCTTTTCCCCAATTTCTCAATTTATTTTTCTTGGGTTTCAGCATTTGAAAAAAATATAAATTTGTGAAAAAATGTTGAGAAGGAATTCCCAAATGAAAATAGTAGTGAGCAAAGACACTGAAAAAAAAGTGAATGGACCCAAACAACCGCTGACCCCATCAAACAATACTAACAGCAACAATTAGGGTATAAAAACAATGGCAGTATTCAGTACATGATATTGGGACTATTTGTTTTACAAATGGGAGAAAATAAAATTGGATTTCTGCTTCATACCATATACATAAAAATATCAGAGGCTCAACTGTGATCAATCTTTTTTTTCTTTTTGAGACAGGGTCTTGCTCTGTTGCCCAGGCTGGAGCACAGTGGCACAATCAAAGCTCACTGCTACTTCAACCTTCTGGGCTCAAGCGATCCTCCTGTGTCAGCCTCCTGAGTAGCTGGGACTACAGGTATGCACCACCATGCCCAGGTAATTTTATTCTATTTTTGTGGAGATGGGGTCTCGCTATGTTGCCCAGGCTGGTCTTGAACTCCTAGGCTTAAGTGATCCTCAACCACTCAAATTGCTGGGATTACAGGCAAGAGCCACCATGCCTGGCCAGGATAAATTTTTACAACTTTGGAGGAGCAACAGATTTCTTAAAGAAGACACTAAAAGCACAAGTTGTAAATTAAATGAGTGAAAAATCTGACTATATTTACATTTTAAAAAAACCTTTCTGCCTCAATTACAAGATAAATTTAACAAACCATTGATTAGGAGAAGATAGAACACATATGTAACAGACAAGGAATTCATTTTCAATATACACAAATAATTCACAGAAATAAAAAGTCAAACAGTTTATTAGAAAAATTGGCACGGGATAACAAAAGCCAAATTACAGGAAGGAAATCTTACGTGGCTAATGAGAAGATGAAAAGATGTTCCACTGTGTTATGGGAACCTAGGAGGGTCACTTCACCAGCTGGAAATCTCCATGGCCAGTGGTGCCTCTGACCAAGTTTTGCTCTGGCCTGCTGGGCGCACTTGGCCTGGCAGGCTGCACTAAGCTGACACTACTGGCCTGGATTCCATGCTTGCCAAGGGGTGTGGGAGCGAACAAGTGTGGAGTCCAGCCACTGCACACAGCTAGGCATTCTGGCTGTGGTGGGGCAGGCAGTTCCAAGGGTTGGCATGGGTGCCAACTTCCTGTGAGGCTGCGGCTGGATCAGGCATACCTCAAGCAGCTTCCACGGCTGACACTGGGGAACACAGTGGCACCTGGAAGCTTGGAGATGTCAAGAACCACAGAGCCCCAAAGAGAGTGTCACAGCCCTGGCCTGGGGAGCTCCTAGGTCTGGGATCCCTGAAGCATTGCAGTTCTTCTCTCTTTCTTGTCATCCACAACATGATGAGCAAGGGGCATGTTTCTGCCCTGTTTTGTGTTATAGCTCTTTCAGCCCCGCCATTTGGCAGGTCCCAAGTTCTTGTCCCGTGCCCAGGAAGAATGAGGTATGCAGACAAGTGGAGGGTGAGCAAGATGAACAGGAGATTTACTGAGGAATAGAACAGCTCAGAGGAGGCTTGCGGTGGGTAGCTCCTCTCCACAGCCAGGGTGTCCTAATGAGCATTCAGCTCTCAGCAGAGAGGAAACCCTGGAGTGGGTAACCCCTCTTTGCAGGTAGGTCTTCCTGTTGTCTCCTGGAGTCTGGCTGAGTCTGGGGTTTTTATGGGCTTCAGAGGGGAGGAATTGCATGCTGATTGGTCCATGGGCGGCTATAGGCGGGCCTGGAAAAAGCATTGTAAGTTCCCATTCTGGTCCATCAGCCCAGCCCAGAGGGTTCAGGCCATCCCTGGCTTGAAGGTGGGGCTTCACCAGGGACCCTCCCCTTTCTGCCTAGAAGCCTGTCTGCCTCCTGCCATCACCCAGGCTTTTTGTGATGAGACACATCTCAGCACCCTGCTGCCCTTAGCACCCCGCTTGGCCTCCCTCTCATGCTTGTTGGTGTCCAAAGTCTGGAAGGGGCCCAGGTGGCAGGGGGCTGGTGTGTAAGTGCTGCCCCAAGCATGTGTACACCTGGCTGGTTGTGACAGCCTCTGGGCTTGGCCTCAATTCTGCTCTAAGACTTGAGCGGGTGCTGGGAGCAGGGAGAGGCCAGGCAGTGGCAGCAGACACCTCCAAGCCTGCAGGGACAGGGGAGGCTTTCCTGAGCCCCAAGAGTGCAGAGATGCCTGGGTCTGCAGCCACAGCTGGGTGGCCTCAGATGTGCCTGGGAGGGTGGGACTCCTGCCTGCTTCCAGCCCCCAAGAGCACAGGGATGCCCAGGTCCGCAGCTGTGGCTTGGACAGCTGCAACTGTGCCCAGGGAGCCCAAGGCTCCCGGCCTGCCCATTCAGAAGGGGCTTCCACCCATTCCCAGCTCCTGCCAGTTCCGCTGAGCATGCAGCCCTGGCCGTGCTTCCCCCACTGTGGCTGGCGTCATGGCAGTGGCTGCTCTAGACAGGCCACTGGTGCCATCAACTGCACTGATATTAGAGGAAATGAACATTTAAGCGACAACAAACAGGCTGGGCACCATGGCTCACACATGTAATCCCAGCACTTTGGGAGATGGAGGCAGGCAGATTGCTTGAGCTCACGAGTTTGAGACCAGCCTGGGCAATATGGTGAGACCCAGTCTCTACAAAAATAGAATAAAGTTTCCTGGGCATGGTGCATGCCTGTAGTCGCAGCTACTCGGGAGGCTAAGGTGGGAGGATTGCTTGAGCCTGGGATGTCAAGGCTGCAATGAGCCATGATCACGCCATTGCACTCCAGCCTGAGTGATACAGTGAGACTCTGTCTTCAATAATAATAATAATAAGCTGGCCTGATGCAGTGGCTCACACCTGTAATCCCAGCACTTTGGAAGGTCAAGGCAGGCAGATTACCTGAGGTCAGGAGTTCAAGACCAGCTGGCCAACATGGTGAAACCCCATCTCTACTAAAAATACAAAAATTAGCTAGGCATGGTGGTGCACGCCTGTAATCCCAGCGGCTTGGGAGGCTGAGGCAGAAGAACCACTTGAACCTGGGAGACGGAGGTTGTAGTGAGCTGAGATCGCGCCATTGCACTCCAGCCTGGGTGACAAGAGCAAAACTCCATCTCAAAAACATACATACATACCTACATTAAAAGCCACAATAAGATAGTATCAGATTGTCAAAAATATCAGAGCCTAATATTACCAAGTATAGGCAAAGATATGGAGACAAGAAAACCCATATCTATGCTAGTTGTGTGTAAATAAGGACAATCACTGTAGAGAGCAATTGGACATTTTTTGTATTGAAGATGTACATGTGCTATGACCTAGGAGTTTTATTGCCAGGCAAGTATCTTAAAGAAACTTTTGTATATGAACACCATGTTCTATGCATAAGAACGTTTACAGCAGGCTGGGCGCGGTGGCTCATGCCTGTAATCCCAGCACTTCGGGAGGCCAAGGCGGGCGCATCACCTGAAGTCGGGAGTTCGTGACCAGCCTGACCAACATGGAGAAACCCCGTCTCTACTAAAAATACAAAATTAGCAGGACACATGTGGAGGGTGAGCATGCAGGTGGGGGTGCATGCCTGTAATCCCAGCTACTCGGGAGGCTGAGGCAGGAGAATCGCTTGAACCCGGGGGGCGGAGGTTGCAGTGAGCCGAGATCACGCCATTGCACTCCAGCCTGGGCAACAAGAGTGAAACTCCGTCTCAAAAAAAAAAAAAAAGAAAAGAAAAGAAAGCATAGTCTGGCCGGGCGCGGTGGCTCAAGCCTGTAATCCCAGCACTTTGGGAGGCCGAGACGGGCGGATCACGAGGTCAGGAGATCGAGACCATCCTGGCTAACACGGTGAAACCCCGTCTGTACTAAAAAAATACAAAAAAAAACTAGCCGGGCGAGGTGGCGGGCGCCTGTAGTCCCAGCTACTTGGGAGGCTGAGGCAGGAGAATGGCGTAAACCCGGGAGGCGGAGCTTGCAGTGAGCTGAGATCCGGCCACTGCACTCCAGCCCGGGCTACAGAGCGAGACTCCGTCTCAAAAAAAAAAAAAAAAAAAAAAGAAAGAAAGCATAGTCTACAGCAGCATTATATGCAATAGAGAAAATTTGGAAATAAGTGAAGTGTCCTTCAGTGACAGAGCAGATAAATAGATTGTATTTTATTCACATAACAGGTTAATATAAAGCAGTAAAAGTAAACTGCAACTACATATATCTACATGAATAAACCTCAAAAACATAAATTGGAGAGGAATACTTCAAAACAACTTTAAAGTTGAAAAAATATAGAACAAACTATGTATTGTTCAGGGGCATAGACACTTAATAAAGTGTGCTATTAAGAATTAGGAGGATTATTATATACAATAATGGAAACAATTCATCAAGAATATATAAGAAGTAGAGCTTTTATGTACCCCAAGATATGTCAAGAATTGTCAGAATTGCAAGAAGAAATGGACAAATTCCCTGTGTTAGTTTGGATTTCAAGAAATAAACACCAAGACGGCACTAGATACACAAGAGATTTGGCGAGGGATGAAGGGGAGAGAGTGCAGAAGCAGGCTAGGGGCTGGGCATGGTGGTTCACACCTGTAATCCCAGCACTTTGGGAGGCCAAGACAGGAGGATTGCTTGAGGCAGGGGGTTGAAACCAGCCTGGGCAACATAGGGAGACCCCATCTCTATGAAAAATAAAATAATTAGGCATCGAGGCACATGCCTGTAGTCCCAGCCACTTGGGAGGCTGAGGCAGGAGGATCACATTGAGCCCTGGAAGTTGAGGCTGCAGTGAGCAGTGATCATGCCACTGCCCTCCAGCCTGGGAGAGAGAGTCTCACTCTGTCTCAAAAAAAAAAAAGAAGCAAAGAAGTAGCAGGCTGGGAGAGCCTTCAGCCCACAACAGCAGGCCTCCCGAGTAGCTGGGATTACAGGCAGGCTCCCCCACCCGCATGATCACCTTCCACATGTGTCCTGCTAATTTTGTATTTTTAGTAGAGACAGGGTTTCTCCATGTTGGTCAGGCTGGTCATGAACTCCCGACCTCAGGTGATCCGCCCGCCTTGGCCTCCCGAAGTGCTGGGATTACAGGCATGAGCCACCGCGCCCAGCCTGCTGCAAACGTTCTTATGCATGGAACATGGTGTTCATATACGAAAGGAGGGAGGGAGGGAGGGAAGAAGGAAGCCTCAGGACTCTGAGCAACTTGGCCAGGCAGATGGTGAGTCTCTGAGCAACGACTCCTCATCAGAGTCTTGCACCAGGCAAATGTGGTCAGGCTCCAGCACTCCCTTGGTGATTAGTCATTGACTGGGAGCAACTGGGGTCAGAGGGACAGGAATGTGGTTTTGGCTTGAATACCACAGTGTTCTGAAGGCTGTTGGCCAATCACACTCCCTGCAGCAGGTCCCTTTGAAGGGGAATCCGAGCAGTGTAAATCCATGGCCACCACATGTAATATTACAGTAGAAAGCCATAATCTGCATCCTATCCATCTCTCAGGAATTGATAGACCAAGCAGGCAAAAATGGAGATATTCTCCTAAATATGAATGGGCAATAAGAGACTCCTATACCCAAGAATTAGAGACTGTATCTTTCCAAGCACACATAGTACTTTTACAAAAATTGTACATGTTGTCTTTGAAGAAATAATTTTAAGACTGAAATTTTTTTAAAAGTTTTTTTAGACTGCATGTGTAGCAGGTTGCAGTGTCACACTCAACACGTACAATAAATTGGTAGTTGGCTACAATGCAGTCAGGTTAGAAATAAATTATAAAACGATTTTTTAAACCCATATATTTTAGAATTTAAATTAGTGGATTGCCTAACATAAAAGTTAAAGAAGATATCATACGGGAAATCAGAAAATATTTAGAACTGGAAGATAATTAAGTCACTGTGTGATAAATCTCGAAGGATACCACTAAAGGAGTATATAGAGGGAAATTTATAGCCTTAACTGTGCACATCGGAAAATAAGAAGATTCAGCTAGGCATGGTGGCTCACGCCTGTGATCCCAACACTTTGGGAGGCCAAGATAGGTAGATTGCTTGAGCTGGGGAGGTCGAGGCCAGCCTGAACAACATGGCGAAACCCCATCTTTACAAAAATTAGCTGGGCATGGTGGTGGACACCTGTAGTCCCAGCTACTTGGGAGACTGAGGCAGGAGGATCATTTGAGCCCAGGAGGTGGAGGCTGCAGTGCACTGTGTTTGTGCCACTGCACTCTAGCTTGGGTGACATGACAGAGTGAGACCCTGTCTCAAAAAAAAAAAAAAAAAAAAAAGGCTGGGCATGGTGGCTCACGCCTGTAATTCCAGCACTTGGGGAGGCCGAAGTGGGTGGATCACTTGAGGTCAGGAGTTCAAGACCAGCCTGGCCAACATGGTGAAAGCCCGTCTCTACTAAAAATACAAAAATTTGCCAGGTGTGGTGCCTGTAATCCCAGCTACTCGGGAGGCTGAGGCAGGAGAATGACTTGAACCTGGGAAGCAGAGGTTGCAGTGAACTGAGATCACGCCACTGCACTCCAGCCTGGGTGACAGAGTGAAACTGTATCTCAAAAAAAAAAAAAAACAAGAATAAGATTTGGCCGGGCGCGGTGGCTCAAGCCTGTAATCCCAGCACTTTGGGAGGCCGAGACGGGCGGATCACGAGGTCAGGAGATCGAGACCATCCTGGCTAACACAATGAAACCCCGTCTCCTGGCCGGGCGCGGTGGCTCAAGCCTGTAATCCCAGCACTTTGGGAGGCCGAGACGGGCGGATCACGAGGTCGGGAGATCGAGACCATCCTGGCTAACACGGTGAAACCCCGTCTCTACTAAAAAAATACAAAAAACTAGCCGGGCGAGGTGGCGGGCGCCTGTAGTCCCAGCTACTAGGGAGGCTGAGGCAGGAGAATGGCGTGAACCTGGGGGGCGGAGCTTGCAGTGAGCTGAGATCCGGCCACTGCACTCCAGCCTGGACGACAGAGCCAGACTCCGTCTCAAAAAAAAAAAAAAAGAAAAAGAAACCCCGTCTCCACTAAAAATACAAAAAAATTAGCCGGGCGTGGTGGCGGCGCCTGTAGTCCCAGCTACTCGGGAGGCTGAGGCAGGAGAATGGCGGGAACCCGGGAGGCGGAGCTTGCAGTGAGCCGAGATCGCGCCACTGCACTCCAGCCTGGGCGACAGAGCGAGACTCCGCCTCAAAAAAAAAAAAAAAAAAAAAAAAAAAAAAGAATAAGAAGATTCCCAGTTCATGAGCTAAGTGTCCAACTCTAAAAGTAAGAAAAAGAGCAGAATAAAACAACAAAAACAAAAGTAGAAGGAAGGAAACAAGAAAATCATAAAGATAAAAACAGAAATTAAAGAAAAAATGAATAGAGGATACACAAAACTGCAGCTGGATCTTTTTTTTTTTTTTGAGACGGAGTCTCGCTCTGTCGCCCAGGCTGGAGTGCAGTGGCGCGACCTCGGCTCACTGCAAGCTCCGCCTCCCGGGTTCACGCCATTCTCCGGCCTCAGCTTCCGGAGTAGCTGGGACTACAGGCGCCCGCCACTGCGCCCGGCTAATTTTTTTCTATTTTTAGTAGAGACGGGGTTTCACCGTGGTCTCGATCTGCTGACCTTGTGATCCGCCCGCCTCGGCCTTCCAAAGTGCTGGGATTACAGGCGTGAGCCACCGCGCCCGGCCAGCTGAATCTTTAAGACTCATGAAATAGGCAGACCTCTGGCAAGAGCAGCAGAGCAAATGCAAGAGAGAGTATGGGCTTGTTAGGAAAGAACAGAAGGAACTGAACACAGCTAAAGTAGAGATTCAGAAATAACGATAGCTCACATTTATGAGTCAGTTTCATGCCTCATTCTATAATGCAATATTTATTTACAGTTTAGGTTAAAATACAAATCCTTTCTACAGAATCCTTTGCTTATGTATGTTAATAGTAATGGGCTAGCATTTACCCAGAATTTACTAGGAGCCATTCCCTGCTCCTGTTAGGAACTCTCTTGCCTCCATACCTTTGATTAGGCTGTTTTTTCAGCTCCAAATGCCCTTCCTCTCCTTTGCACCCTGTGAGGTTTGGTTAAAATGCAACCTCCTTTGGCTGTTACTGCCAAGAGCATAGCCAGTATCCATTCTGCCCCCACTTCCTTAAGAATAGAACCACAATTTTGTTCTAATATGGTCCTTTTAAAATGACTACAACTATTGCATTATATTCCCAGCTCCCTCTGTATCTCAGGGCGGCCAAGTGACACAGTTTTGGGCAATGAGATACAGGTAGAAGTTTGCTAGATTTATTAGTTATCTATTGATGCATATCAAAGTATCCAAAAACTTAGTGGTTTAAAGCAGTAGATGTTTTTATTATCTCACAATTTTTGTGGGTCAGGAATTTGGGAGTGGCTTATCTGGGTGGTTCTGGTTCAGGATCTTAATGAGGTTGTAGTCAAGGTGTCCACTGGGGCTGCAGTCATCCGAAGGCTTGACTAGGTCTGGAGGATCTTCTTCCAAGGAGGTTTACTCACATGGCTGTTGGCAAGAAGTCTCCTGTGGTCTGGATGCAAGTCATGGTACACGTAAGATGCTTTAAGAGTTTTTATTGTTGGCATCAGGGAAAAAAATATGACCTCTCCCTTTGCCTGTCTCCAATCCCTTTTATCCCCATTTTATTTTCCATCTGTCCACCCAGATACCCATCCAACACCCATCTACCCACCCACCCATCCATCCACCCACCCATCCATCCATCCACTCATCCATCCAGACAACAACTCACTCATCCACCCATCCACTCATCAACCAACCATTCACCCACCTACCCACCTATCCACTTACCCATCCACCCATCCATTCACCCATTCACCCATCCTTCCACCCATCCAGCCACCCACTCACATATCCATCCATCCATCCACCATCCACCCACCCTTCTACCCGCTCATCCACCTATCCATCCATTTATCCATCTATCCAATAATTTCTGAGAGCATATAAAGTGCCAGGCACAATATTTAGGCACTTGACATAAAAAGTGAGTAAGATTTGTGCCCTTCCTTCGAGTAATTCCTCTCTATTTAGGAAGACAGATATGGAACAATTCTAGTACGTTTGTGACAAGTGCTATGCTACAGGTAAAAAAGGGATACTATCTTTTTTTTTTTTTTTTTTAAATTTCAAGACAAGGTCTCACTCTGTAACCCAGGCAGGAGTGCAGTGGTGCGAACTTGGCTCACTGAAACCTCCATCTCCTAGGTTCAAGCGATTCTCGTGCCTCAGCGTCCTGAGTAGAGGGGATTATGGGCGTGCGCCACCATGCACCATGCCTGGCTCTTTTTTTTTTTTTTTTTTTTTTTTTTGTATTTTTAGTAGAGACACAGTTTCACCATGTTGGCCAGGCTGGTCTTGAACTCCTGACCTCAAATGATCCACCCACCTCAGCTTCCCAAAGTGCTGGGATTACAGGCATGAGCCACCGCACCCGGCCAGATACTATCTTAAACTATTAATATTTTTTCCTTCTCTTATTCAATCAGAAGCTTCTGTTGGCCTCAAGGATAATTATGATTTTCATAGTAGGAAGGTGATGAGAAAGAAGGGGTCTTAAGTATTAAGACTGACTCCAAGTGCATGTGATTCGATAGTCTTGAAACCGAGCTTTCAGAGAAGAAACAGATTTTCTAAATTTCAAAGGCTCTGCTTTAATACATAAAGAACAGAATTCTGGACTTGGATTATAAGCAGTGCACAGGGTCAGAAGGTGTGACTTAGGGAAGTTCCCATCAGTTAGGAAGACACAGGAGATCAGATGTCAGTATCCCGATTCCCTCCTCGAGGTTAACACAGTGGTGGCAAGGCCCATGGTGAGCATGGCAGCAGAACGACACGGGTTGCTCGGGCATGGTTTGGAAATGGCCAGGAAAGGGTCTAGGCGGGTGGCCTGGAAGGTAGCCTCACAGATCCTACAGTCTCCAGCGTGGAGTGAGAAAAGCAGCCCAGGCCCTGATGAATCAGAAGACTGAGGGTAGGGTACAGAGACCAGACTGGGAGCCCTGGGCTGGAGCTTGAGAATAATGCATGATGGTATCACCTTGTGGGCACCAGGACGGAAGGCCCAGGAACCGCCCTGGCCATGGCTGAGAGGCAGGAGCCAGGAGGGTGCCTTAGTTCCCCCGCACCTCAGCAGCATCTCAGAAAGGAGCAGGGAGAGACACTTGATGGGAACTTGAACCTGAACTTGAACTTCAATCTTGACGCGTTAACGAGGAAGGGAGTTTTTGAAGACTGAAGAGGCTGAGTTAGCTCTGATGAGCATGTTCCTGGCGTTACTTCCTTTCTCTCTTTTGCCGTTAGCAAGAGTGGGGACTTGCAAGCTCAAGGGAATCAGTTATAGACCATTTTTAGTTCTATTTCTGCGCACATCTGCCTGCATATAGCATAAAGATTTTTTCCTCGGTTGAGGCATGCACAGGATGCTGGGATTACAGGCATGAGCCATCGTGCCCAGCTGACCCTAAATTCTTTTTGGTTCCTCCAATCCAACTTTCTTCCACAGAATACTAAGAATGGGAATTGCTCTGTTTCTAAGGCACTGTAAGTTGAAACTAAATGAATTTAAAGGGATGAGTCTTGTGTGTGATATACGAACCACATAGATACACGAACCACATAGAACGCTCACTGGACTGCCCCATGCCATGAGCAGAGACACTGTAACTGCAAACCAGGACAAGAACTTGATGGCTTCATGCTGTGGGTGGCTTTTCCCAAGACAACAGAACAAGAGTCCCCATCATGAGCCTCTTGTCCCTCTTAATTTGTCCCTGCTTATGCCAATTTTTTCCACTTGGCAGGATAATGATGCAAGTGAAACTTCACAATCAGTAGCTTCTGCTGGTAACTTGACAGAACCTGACCTAAGAGATCCTTTAGGCCACCTAGTGGATGACTTTGGCAACATCCCTAATAGAACTGTTGTTCACTCGGCTTTAATTCATCCCAGTCATGGGATACTAGATGATGAATTTGCTCTATATTATTTATTGGTTGGATAAGGAAATGTCTGTGCTATTGCTAATACTACATGCCATACCTGGGTAAATTTATTTGGGGAAGTTGAGACCCAAATACACAAAATAAGAAAACAAGCCACTTGGTTACGACAGGTCTCATCTAGTTCTCCATGGTCATTTGATTTATTCAATGTATTCCCTTTAAGTCTAGGTTCATAGCTCAAAACCATTATGCAAACGAGGGTTATATTACCATTTATTTATTTATTTATTTATTTATTTATTTATTTTTATTTTTTGAGACGGAGCCTCATTCTGTCGCCCAGGCTGGAGTGCAGTGGCATGATCTCGGCTCACTGCAACCTTCACCTCCTGGGTTCAAGCGATTCTCCTGCCTCAGTCTCCCGAGTAACTGGTACTACAGGCACCCACCACCATGCCCAGCTAATTTTTGTATTTTTTGGTAGAGATGGGGTTTCACCATATTGACCAGGCTGATTTCAAACTCCTGACCTTGTGATCCGCCCACCTTGGCCTCCCGAAGTGCTGGGATTACAGGCGTGAGCCACTGCACCTGGCCTATTTATTTATTTATTTATTTATTTATTTATTTTTTAGATGGAGTCTCGCTCTGTCGCCCAGGCTGGAGTGCAGTGGCGCAATCTCGGCTCACTGCAAGCTCCGCCTCCCGGGTTCACGCCATTCTCCTGCCTCAGCCTCCCGAGTAGCTGGGACTACAGGCGCCCGCCCCTGCGCCCGGCTAATTTTTTCTATTTTTAGTAGAGACGGGGTTTCACCATGGTCTCGATCTCCTGACCTTGTGATCCGCCCACCTCGGCCTCCCAAAGTGCTGGGATTACAGGCGTGAGCCACCACGCCCGGCCTATTTATTTTTGAGACAGAGTCGTGTTCTGTCACCCAGACTGGAGTGTAGTGACACGATCTCAGCTCACTGCAACCTCTGCCTCCCGGGTTTAAGTGATCCTCCTGCCTCAGCATCCTGAGAAGCTGGGACTAAAGGTGTGCACCACCACGTCCAGCTAATTTTTTTGTATTTTTTGTAGAGACAGGATTTCACCATGTTGCCCACGCTGGTCTCAAACTCCTGGGCTCAAGAGATCCACCCACTTCAGACTCCCAAAGTGCTGGGATTACAGGTGTGAGCCACTGCACCTGGCTATCCCTTCTCTGTGAAAGATGAATCAGTCCATTCAGTAAATTTAAAAGGTGACTGGGGCTGGCCATGGTGGCTCACATCTGTAATTCCAGCACTGTGGGAGGCTGAGGCAAGTGGATCACCTGAGGTCAGGAGTTCGAGACTAGTATGACCAACATACTAGTTATTATCTACTAATAATACAAAAATTAGCCAGATGTGGTGGTGCACAACTGTAATCCCAGCTACTCTGGAGGCTGACACAGGAGAATCGCTTGAACCCTGGAAGTGGAGGTTGCAGTGAGCCGAGATTGCACCAGTCACTCCAACAGAGTGAGATTCTGTCTCAAAAAAAAAAAAAAAAAAAAAAAATGACCTTATGAATGAGTAGCAATTGCCTGTGTCTTAGAGCCAGATCTCAAATAGCTTCATGAAAAAAATCTACAAGAATCGCACATTGTTAAAACACAGCCACCTCACACACAGAATCAAGCTTGTGTTTGACAATGGCATGGAAATCACACGAATTATGATGACCTAGGTTGGGACAGAAAACCAGCGCACCTGCAGTGTCTGATCCCAGCCTCCCTCTGAGCCTCACCTGGGGTCACTCTTGCCCTTAGTGCGCTGTAGCCACTCTAGATCCCGCCTGCTCCTAAACACACCTATCTCTTCTCTGCCCTGGGGCCTTTGCACGTGGCACTCCCTCTGCCTGAGAAGCTCTTCTGCTACTTGAGGTGGTCAGCTCCTTCTTATGCTTCAGATCTTCCTTTCAATGCCAGCTACTCAGAGAAGCTCTCCCTGACCACCCTGTTCAAAGTAGCATCCTCACTGTGGTAGCAGGATGATGCCTCCCCCAAGATGTCCATATCCTAATCCCTGGAACCTGTGAATATGTTATGTTACATGGCAAGAGGGAATGAAGTCAAAGATGAAATGAAGTTTGCTAATTAACGGACTTTGTTTCATTATATTTTAGTTTTTTTGCGAAGGAGTCTCACTCTGTCGCCCAGACTGGAGTGCAGTAGCGCAATCTCAGTCAACAACGACTCTAACTTCCCCCTCTGCCCTATCTGTGTAAAAGCTGTGTAAAAACTGGCCATAAAGAAATTCTCTGGCCTACTTTGTTTGACTGTAGGCCATAAGACCCCCGTTCCAGGCCAGGCACCGTGGCTTACGCCTCTAATCCCAGCACTTTGGGAGGCTGAGGTGGGTAGATCACCTGAGGTCAGGAGTTCGAGATCAGCCTGGTCAACATGGTGAAATCCCATCTCTACTAAAAACACAAAAACTAGCCAGGCGTGGTGGTGTGCACTTGTAATCCCAGCTACTCAGGAGGCTGAGGCAGGAGAATCACCTGAATCCAGGCGGCGGAGGTTGCAATAAGCCAAGATCGTGCCATTGCACTCCAGTCTGGGTGACACAGCAAGACTCTGTCTCAAAAAAATAATAATAATAATAAGACCCCATTCCAGAGAGGGTCCTCCCCACACCCAGAAGGAAGGAACTCGGCTCAGACAGGCCAGGAGGAATCTAGCCAGACAGGCCCTGCTGGGTTCCCCACTCCATCTGCTAGCACTGGATCAGATCGCTTTTGTCCAATGCTATGTCTCCACAGCTGCCCATGCTGTGTTGAACCTCAGCATGAAAATGGACAATTTCCTCTATATCTTTGGGTCTTCATTCCGAAGGCTCCTGTGACAGGTAAAACTATAATCGAATAAATGCACATCGTTTTCTCCTATTCATTTGCTTTTTGTGAGTTGATTTTCCGTGAGCCTTCAGAGGGCGAAGGGGAAGTTTTCCCTGCACCCCTGCACGGTAAACCTGAGTAAGTGCTCCCCCGAGTTCTGAGCCTCTCTAGCAAGTGAATTGAACCCAAAGAGAGGGCTGTGGGAACCCCAATTTACGGCTGGTTGGTCAGAAGCAAACACAAAATAGGCCAGGCACGGTGGCTCACTCCTGTAATCCCAGTACTTTGGGAGGTTGAGGTGGGTGGATCCCTTGAGGTCAGGAATTCAAAACAAGCCTGGCCAACATGGTGAAACCCCATCTCTACTAAAAATGCAAAAATGGGCCGGGCGCGGTGGCTCAAGCCTGTAATCCCAGCACTTTGGGAGGCCGAGGCGGGCGGATCACAAGGTCAGGAGATCGAGACCACAGTGAATCCCCGTCTCTACTAAAAATACAAAAAATTAGCCGGACGCGGTGGCGGGCGCCTGTGGTCCCAGCTACTCAGGAGGCTGAGGCAGGAGAATGGCGGGAACCCGGGAGGCGGAGCTTGCAGTGAGCCGAGATCGCGCCACTGCACTCCAGCCTGGGCAACAGCGTGAGACTCCGTCTCAAAAAAAAAAAAAAAAAAAAAAAAAATGCAAAAATTGGTGTGGCATGGTGGCACAGGCCTGTAGTCCCAGCTGCTGGGGAGGCTGAGGCAGAAGATTCGCTTGAACCTGGGAGGTGGAGGCTGCAGTGAGCCAAGATCATACCACTACACTCCAGCCTGGGCAACACAGTGAGACCCTGTCTCAAAGAAAAAAAAAAAAAGGAGGAAGAGGAAGAAGAGGAAGAGGAGGAAGGGGAAGAGGAGGAGGAGGAAGAGGAGGAGGAGGAAAAGAAAGAGGGAGAGGAGGAGGAAGAAAGAAGAAGGAAGAAGGAAGAAGAAGAAGAAGAAGGAGGAGGAGGAGAAGGAGAAGGAGAAGGAGAAGGAGAAGGAGAAGGAGAAGGAGAAGGAGAAGGAGAAGAAGACTCAAAATAACCTGGGCTTGGGATCAGCTTTGGGAGTGGGGCTCAGGTCTTGTAGGACCAAGTCCTCAACCTGTGGGACCTGAGGACATCTCCAGGTAGACAGTGTTGGGACAGTGGAAGCAAAGGACCCCCAGCTGGTGTCTATCACAGAACTGACTCTGCAGGAAGTCCGTGCAGGAGTCTCCCCCGCCTGCAGAGGCTGCACGGGGATGGTGCCCGTGTCCCTGGTGGAAGAGGGAGGAGGCACGAGGAGGAAAGGAAACCCTTAGGTGACCACGGCCAAGGGTGCGAGGGGCAGGTGTGTCCCCCAGCTCACTCTGGAGACTTCTTCCTGTGCTTTCTACCACAGCTAAAGTAAAAAGACCATGAACTGGGTGGCTTAATACAACAGACTTTATCCTCTCACAGTTCCAGAGACCAGAAGCCTAAAATGAAGGTGTCACATCAAGGAAGGGATCCTTCCTCGCCTCTTCTAGCTTCTGGTGGTTCCTGGCTGTTATGAACCGAGTGTTTGTGTCCCCATAAAATTCATCTGTTGAAACTCTAACCCCCATTTAGGTATGGTATTAGGAGGTGAGATCTTTGGGAGGTAACTAGGGTTAGATGAGGTCATGTGGGTAGAGCCCCCTGATGCCATGATGGGATGAGTGCCTTTATAAGAAGAGACGGGGGACACCGGGTGTGGTGGCTCACACCTGTGATCCCAGCACTGTGGGAGGCCAAGGCAGGTGGATAACTTGAGGTCAGGAGTTTGAGACCAGCCTGGCCAACATGGCAAAATCCCATCTCTACTAAAAATACAAAAATGAACCAGGCATGGTGGGGGGTGCCTGTAATCCCAGCTACTCAGGAGGTTGAGACAGGAGAATCATTTGAACCTGGGAGCCAGAGGCTGCAGTGAGCTGAGATCAGATCACTGCCCTCCAGCCAGAGTGAGACTCTACCTCCAAAAAAAAAAGAAAAAAGAGACAGGGGATCTCTCTCTCTCTCTTTCTGCTCTCTGTCCCTCCCTGCTCTCTCCTCTCTCTCTCTTCACCCCCTCTGCCATGTGAGGTCTGAATTAGGAAGGCAGCCATCCTTAAAACCAGGAAGAGGCCCTCACTAGATTGACCCGAATCTTCCAGCACCTTGATCTCGAACTTCCCTGTTTCCAGAACTGTGAGAAATGAATGTCTGTTGTTTGAGCCTCCCAGTCTACCGTATCTTCTTTAGCAGCCACAGCAAAGACAACTGCAATCATTGCCAGTGCCAGGCTTGTGGGAGCGTCGCTCTGACCTCTGCTTCCGTCTTCAGGTGGTCATTGCCCCTCTGGGGCAGTGTCTCTGTGTCCAAATGTTCCTCTTCTAAAGATGCCAGTCATTGAATGAGGGTATGACCTCATCTGAACTTTATTACACTGCAAAGACCATATTTCCAGATAAGGTCACATTCACGGGTACCAGGTAGCCATGAATTTCTTGGGGGCACTTTCCAACTCAGAGCACCTGCTGTTCCCTAGGCCTCCTCCCTGGTGCAGCCTCCCCCACCCACCCTCACCCGCTCTCTTTGAGCTCCATGAACCCGGACCCAACTTCTCAGACCCGCTTTGCTTGACCGTGGTTCTGCATGCGAGCTGCCCTCCTCCTCATTGCCTGCCAGCCCTCCCACAACCTGCGATGGCAACTGGAGCCATTTTTACCCATACACAATTTCAAAGCAGACCGAATGCCGTTAAAATCCTCCAGATACTTCCTTTCAGGTCCACGTCCCTCTGTAAGTGCTCGTCTTAGAAACCCTGGGTAGAATGTGAGTTTGATCTTTTTTTTTTTTTTTTTTTTTTTTTTGACACAGAGTCTTACTCTGATACCCAGGCTGGAGTGCAGTGGTGTGATCATGGCTCACTACAGCCTTGACCTTGACTCAAGTGATCCTCCCGCCTCAGCCTTCTAAATAGCTGGGGCTACAGGCATGCACCACCATGCTCAGCTAATTTTTTTTTTCTTTTTTTGTAGAGACGGTGTTTCACCATGTTGGCCAAGTTTGGGCTCAAGAGATCCACCCCTCCTCAGACTCCCAAAGTGCTGGGATTAAGGCATGAGCCACCATGCCTGGCCTTGATCTTTATACCAACCAATTGACCCACATACAAGCTCATGCTATGAAATGGTATTTCACACTGTGTGCTGCTTTGCCTGAGGCTCCCTAAAACTTCATCCTCCCCAGAGGACCCTCGCTGCTGTGGCCTGTGGCCCTATTCAAAGAGCCCAAGGAGGCCACTAGGGGCACATTTGGAAAAGGAGGTAGTTGGGACCCTGAAAGTTTACAGGACTTCCTCAAGGCCACAGCAGGTATGTGAGAAAAGGAAGATGGCCAGCCTGCCTCCACTTCTCTTTCCAATCTACCACTTCGCCTGAGCTAAGCTCAAGCTCAGGGCCACCCACGTCTTGGAAGGGCTTCCTACCAGCTGGTCTTGTGAGATGAGAGCTGCCCTGCATATCATGCTTGTCATAGCCAAGGACCCCAGGCTCCAGTTAGCTCAAGTCCTAGGAAACGTGCCAGCTACATAGAGCTATGCAGGGTGTGGCCAGAGGCATGTGGGATGTTATTGCCCTTGGGATGGGAAGCAGAGATGAGGGGAAGAATTGGCTGGATCTTAAAATTATGTTGCACCCCTTCAAACACTCTAGCATCTTTGCCTCTGTCGTTCAGTATTAGTCTTTTCCTATCTTCTAAACTTGCAAATGAACTTGCATGGCAATAAATCTCTGCACACTAAAAGCCATGATTTCCTCAGCAGGTGGATGCAGAATGCTCGGAGACCTATAATAATCAGCCTTTGGCAACAAGCACTTTTTCTCCCTACTCATTATTGCAGCGTTTTCAGAGGAGAAGGAGCAACTGCTCTCACAGGGCTACAGAGACACGGAAACACGCTGGGGAGGCTGCTCTGTCACCAGGAAAGACAATGGAATCCATTTAAAATGTCTTATTATCCCTTGCTCTGCCAAGCAAAAGCATCAGAACCCTTTGGGGAATTCACTTTACAAGGAAAGAAAATGAGGCCCCACGTCTGCAGCCTGTCCCTCCCCACCACGTGCACCCCTTCATCTGAGCTCCCCAGCTCTGCAGGGACCGAGCGGGTGGCACCTGTTCCCGGTGATGGCATTGTTGAGACCTGCTCACAAAACACAGTTGTTCTCTGCAGTAGCTCATTTCCCTTTCTGGGTTTGCCTTTTTTGTTTTTGTTTTTTTATGGTTTTTTGGGGGGGTTTTGTTTGTTTGTTTGTTTGTTTTTGGAGACAGGGTCTTGCTCCATAGCCCAGGCTGGAGTGCAATGGCACAATCTAGTCTCATTGCAACCTCCGTCTCCCAGGTTCAAGCAATTCTCATGCCTCAGCCTCCCGAGTAGCTGGGATTACAGGTGACCACCGCATCGGGTAAGTTATGTATTTTTAGTAGAGATGGGGTTTTGCCATGTTGCCCAGGCTGGTCTCGAACGCCTGACCTCGGGGTGATCCCCCTGCCTCAGCTTCCCAAGGTGCTGGGATTACAGGCATGTGCCACCATGCCTGGCCTCCCTTTCTCTTTTAAAGGCACCTCTATTTATTCCCGTTGAACCTGCCCTTTGCAGAGAGGATGGACACGATTACAAAGCTCTGAGAGCTCTGTCCCTCACTCCTCTTTTGTCTTCACTGGGTTGGTCCTTAAGGCTCTGTCATACCTTTAGGGCACAGCATTGGCAACCCCCACCAGTGCTTGAGGGGTGGATACCTACACTGTCTCCAGCATGAAGTTCCCAAGGGAACAGAAGTCACCAAAGGGTCCAATCAGCAGAGATTACAGAGGTGGAGAGCTTGAATTACTTGCTCTGAACTTCTTGCTAAGACAGCAGGGTCATTCAGATCTCTGATCTGCAACCCAACTGGATTAGGAGTCAATGCCTGGCCTAGTGCACCGGGCAGGTTACAACAGTGACAGAAAATTGGGTCAATTCGGCCCATTTGGCAGGAAGCTAGACTGAGTCAGTGACAAGCCTGAATTAAAGAAACTGTAATAAAATATAACTTCAAAATCTTTTTACAATGTTCTTTTAAACTACTGCATACTATAAAGAAAAGCTTTTCTTAAGATAAATTTGGGGCCAGGCACGATGACTCACACCTGTAATCCCAGCACTTTGGGAAGTCAAGGCAGGAGGATCACTTGAGGTCAGGAGTTCAAGACCAGCCTGGCCAACATGGTGAAACCCTGTCTCTACCAAAAATACAAAAATTAGCCAGGTGTGCTAGCACGTGCCTGTCATCCCAGCTACTTGGGAGGCTGAGGCAGGAGAATTGCTTGAACCTGAGAGGCAGAGGTGGCAGTGAACTGAGATTGTGCCATTGCCCTCCTGCCAGGGCAAAGCAGCAAGACTCCGTCTCAAAAAAAAAAAAAAAAAGGCCGGGCGCGGTGGCTCACGCCTGTAATCCCAGCACTTTGGGAGGCCGAGGCGGGCGGATCACAAGGTCAGGAGATCGAGACCACGGTGAAACCCCGTCTCTACTAAAAATACAAAAAATTAGCCGGGCGCGGTTGTGGGCGCCTGTAGTCCCAGCTACTCGGGAGGCTGAGGCAGGAGAATGGCGTGAACCCGGGAGGCGGAGCTTGCAGTGAGCCGAGATCGCGCCACTGCACTCCAGCCTGGGCGACAGAGCGAGACTCCGTCTCAAAAAAAAAAAAAAAAATTGGGGCAGGTCCTTGTCTACCAGATTTGAATGAAATGTTTTTTTGACTTTTACTATAAATATAATTGGAGACTGGCCGGGCGTGGTGGCTCACGCTTGTAATCCCAGCACTTTGGGAGGCCGAGGTGGGCAGATCACGAGGTCAGGAGAGCGAGACCATCCTGGCTAACATGGTGAACCCCGTCTATACTAAAAATGCAAAAGTTAGTTGGGCATGGTGGCACTCACCTGTAGTCCCAGCTACTCAAGAGGCTGAGGCAGGAGAATGGTGTGAACCTGGGAGGTGGAGCTTGCAGTGAGCCGAGATCTCGCCACTGCACTCCAGCCTGGGTGACAGAGCGAGACTCCGTCTCAAAAAAAATAAAAAATAAAAAATAAATATATATACACACACACACACACACACACACACACACACATATATATATGTATATAATTGGAGACCAAAGTAAATAAATTTTTTTTTTTTTTGAGACGGAGTCTCACTCTGTCTCAGCCCAGGCTGGAGTGCAGTGGCGCAATCTCGGCTCACTGCAACCTCTGCCTCCCGGGTTCAAGCAATTCTCCTGCCTCAGCCTCCTGAGTAGCTGGGATTACAGGCACCCACCACCACACCCAGTTAATTTTTGTATTTTTAGTAGAGATGGGGTTTCACCATGTTGGTCAGGCTGGTCTCAAACCCCTGACCTCGTGATCCACCCACCTCGGCCTCCCAAAGTGCTGGGATTACAGGCATGAGCCATCACGCCTGGCCCAAGAATTTCTTTTTTTTTTTTGAGACAGAGTCTCGCGCTGTCGCCCAGGTTGGACTGCAGTGGCCGGATCTCAGCTCACTGCAAGCTCTGCCTCCCGGGTTTACGCCATTCTCCTGCCTCAGCCTCCCTAGTAGCTGGGACTACAGGCGCCCGCCACTTCGCCCGGCTAGTTTTGTTTTTTGTTTTTGTTTTCTTTTTTTGTATTTCTTAGTAGAGACAGGGTTTCACCATGTTAGCCAGGATGGTCTCGATCTCCTGACCTCGTGATCCACCCGTCTCGGCCTCCCAAAGTGCTGGGATTACAGGCTTGAGCCACCGCGCCCGGCCAATAATTTCTACTTCTATCAATACCCAGGAGGAATAAAGATGAAGTATTTATTATCAGACACTCAAGTGAAGAAAAACTTTTTGGCCGGGCACGATAGCTCATGCTTATAATCCCAGCACTTTGGGAGTCCGAGGTGGGTGGATCACGTGAGTCCAGGAGTTAGAGACCAGCCTGGGCAACATGTCAAGAACCCGTCTCTACAAAAAACACAAAAAATTAGCCAGGCATGGTGGTATGTGCCTATAGTCACAGCTGCTTGGGAGACTGAGATGGGAGGATCACCTGAGCCCGGGCGGTCGAGGCTGCAGTGAACTGTGATCACAGCACTGCATTCCAGCCTGAGTGACAAGGTGAGACACTGTTTAAAAAAAAAAAAAAAAAAAAAAGGCCAGGTGCAGTGACTCACACCTATAATCCTAGCACTTTGGGAGGCTAAGGCAGGTGGATTGATTGAGCCCAGGAGTTCAAGAACAGCCTGGGCAACATAGTGAGACTATGTCTCTATGTAAAAATATTGTATTGATTTTTAAAAATTTGAAAAATTAGCCTAGTGTGGTGGCAGTGCCTGTAGAATTAGCTACTCAGGAGGCTGAGGCAGGAGGATCACTGGAGCCCAAGAGGTAGAGGCAGCAGTGAGCTGTGATCACACCATTGCACTTCAGCCTAGGCAACAAACCAAGACGCTGTCAAAAAAAAATGTGGCCAGGCATGGTGGCTCACACCAGTAATCCCAGCACTTTGGGAGGCTGAGGTGGGTGGATCGCCTGAGGTCAGGAGTTTGAGACCAGCCTGACCAACACAGTGAAACCCCGTCTCTACTAAAAATACAAAATTAGCTGGGCGTGGTGGCACATGCCTGTAATCCCAGCTACTTGGGAGGCTGAGGCAGGATGGGAGGCTGAGGCAGGAGAATTGCTCAAACCAGGGAGGCGGAGGTTGCAGTGAGCCAAGATCGCACCATTGCACACCAGTGTGGGTAACAAGAGTGAAACTCCGTCTCAAAAAAAAGGAAAAAAAAAAAAAGAAAGCGAGGCTGGGCATGGTGGCTCACACCTGTAATCCCAGCACTTTGGGAGGCCAAGGTGGATCACCTGAGGTCAGGAGTTCAAGACCAGCCTGGCCAATATGGCGAAATCCTGTCTCTACTGAAAATACAAACATTAGCCGGGCGTGGTGGTGGGCATCTGTAATCCCAACTACTCATGAGGCTGTCAGGAGAGTCGCTTGAACCTGGGAGGTGAAGGTTGCAGTCAGCTGAGGTCATGCCATTGCACTCTAGCCTGGGAGATAGAGCCAGACTCCGTCTCACAAAAGAAAAAGAAAAAAAAAAAAGAAGAAGAAAGAAAAAGAAAAGCTTTTCTTCTATTAACTAAACTTTTAAAATAGTAAGATCTACAAAAAGATGTCCAATGGTAAAGAAAACTATTTAGAAGTCAAGTGTCCTTCCAAAACCAGAATATAAGGTTCCTAACTCCAGAAAAATCACCGTAATCATGTCTTCCTAATCCCCTTTGCAGCTACAACTTTCTGAGAGTGTTTAAATCTGGACCTAACTTGTATGATTCAGAGTTCTGCAGGTTTGTCAGGGTGGAGTCAGGCCTGAATTAAGACCAGGACCCTCACCAAGGCCGAGCTTCCCACTATGAGTTGTGAAATATTTGCTAAGTACCTTTGAGAGAAAACCATTAAGCCCACTGATGTCATGCACAGTAGACAACCTATACAAGGCATATGTGGTTTTTCATTTCTTTTTAATGTTCAGATGCAAAATCTTTGTGCCTAATAAAGAATCCTTGTGCCTAATAACTGTAATTACAGAAAATGTGGGGCAACTGGTAATAATTTAAAATTATTACCTTTGGCCGGGCGTGGTGGCTCACGCCTGTAATCCCAGCACTTTGAGAAGCCGAGGTGGGTGGATCACGAAGTCAGGAGCTCAAGACCAGCCTGACCAGCATGGTGAAACCCCGTCTCTACTAAAAACACAAAAATTAGCCAGGCATAGTGGCACGCGCCTGTAATCCCAGCTACTTGGGAAGCTGAGGCAGGACCATCGCTTGAACCTGGGAGGCGGAGGTTGCAGTGAGCCGAGATGGTGCCATCGCACTCCAGCCTGGGCGACAGAGCGAGACTCTGTCCCAAAGTAAGTAAGTAAGTAAATAAATAAATAAATAAATAAATAAATAAATAAAATTATTACCTTTGAGGCCTGGCACGGTGGCTCATGTCTGTAATCCCAGCACTTTGGGAGGTCAAGGTGGGTGGATCACTTGAGGTCAGGAGTTTGAGACTAGCCTGGCCAACATGGTGAAACCCCATCTCTACTAAAAATACAAAGAATTTAGGCCGCACTCACGCCTGTAATCCCAGAACTTTGAGAGGCTGAGGCGGGAGGATCACTTGAGGTTAGGAGTTTGAGACCAGTGTGGCCAACATGGTGAAGCCCTGTCTCTACTAAAAATACAAAAATTAGCCAGGTGTGGTGGTGTGCACCTGCAGTCCCAGCTACTTGGGAGGCTAAGGCAGGAGAATCACTGGAGCCCGGGAGGCAGAGGTTGCAGTAAGCTGGGATTGTGCCAGTGCACTCCAGCCTGTGTGACAGAGTGAGACTCTCTTTAAAAAAAAAAAAAAAATTTCCTCTTCCTCCAAGGTTGAAAAATCATATAAATGTACCTTCCTCTCAATTATGCTGCGAACCTAAAACTGTTTCCCCAAAATAGTCTTTTTTAAAAAATCAAGACTACAATAGGCATGGTCTAGAAGAAGAATGTACAGGTTGCAGGCAGGAGACACCAAGCAAATCATTTCATATCTGGAGGCCTTCAATTATTGCTCCACAAGGTTAAGAGTTCAACTTACACCAGGGTCTATGATCTAACCTTTCACCAGGGCATTCTGTTCAAACCTTGGGCCTCACTTCATAAAAGTCCATGAAATTACTCTCCTTTTCTGTTTAGACTCGGTCTTATGCCACGGGTCTCCTGGGCAGGTGCCATCAACAGGCATCATCCTGAATAGGCATCTACCTGTTCTTTCTTTCTTTCTTTTTTTAGAGATAGGGTCTGGTTTTGTCACCCAGACTGGAGTACAGTGGTGCAATCATGGCTCACTGTAGCCTCAAAATCCTGGGCTCAAGCGATCTTCCCCCTCAGTCTCCCAAAGCGCTAGATGACGGCTGTGAACCACTGCGCCTGGCCGGCTCGGCTATTAAAAAGAACGTTTGTCACATGTTGACAGTGGTTCATCTTTCCTTATTTTTATTTTTATTTTTTTTGAGACAGAGTCTCGCTCTGTCGCCCAGGCAGGAGTACAGTGGCGTGATCTTAGCTCACTGCAACCTCCACCTCCCAGGTTCAAGCGATTCTCCTGCCTCAGCCTCGCGAGTAGGTGGAGTTAGAGGTGCCCACCACCATGTCTAGCTAATTTTTGTATTTTCAGTAGACACAGCGTTTCACTACATTGGCCAGGCTGGTCGCAAATTCCTGACCTGAAGTGATCCACCTGCCTCAGCCTCCCAAAGTGCTGGGATTACAGGCGTGAGCCACCGCACTCAGCTTTCCTATCTTTTATTTACCCATTAACATAGTTTGTAATATCCTATTTGGAGCTGAGGCAGAGTTTTCTAGGAGCAAAGGAGAGAGGAAAAAGCCCATTCTGCTATCTATGTATGTGCCTCTACTGACACCTAGGCTTGTTGTGAAACCAGCACCCTGGGTCCAACCTTGGCTGGCCACAGGGATTGTAAAGTCAGCACTTGCACTGGCTGCCTATGGGAGGCACATGAGGAGCTGTCCTTAATAGGAAAAGGAGGTATGCCAACCACTGAGCAAGCCTTAAATAAAAGTTCCCTCCCGGCCGGGCGCGGTGGCTCAAGCCTGTAATCCCAGCACTTTGGGAGGCCGAGACGGGCGGATCACGAGGTCAGGAGATCGAGACCATCCTGGCTAATACGGTGAAACCCCGTCTCTACTAAAACTACAAAAAACTAGCCGGGCGAGGTGGTGGGCGCCTGTGGTCCCAGCTACTCGGGAGGCTGAGGCAGGAGAATGGCGGGAACCCGGGAGGCGGAGCTTGCAGTGAGCTGAGGTCCGGCCACTGCACTCCAGCCCGGTGACAGAGCGAGACTCCGTCTCAAAAAAAAAAAAAAAAAAAAAAAAAAGTTCCCTCCCCATTGTTTCTGGTCTGCATCTGAGTTTGTAGGTGTCTTTTAGGAGAAGAACATACTAGCAGCCTCCACTGTGCCCGTTCAAAAGCTGTAAAGTGGGAAAGGAATTAATTATGTTGAAAGCAGAGTCACAAACCCTCCACAGGGACAGCAGTAGGGGAGCAGGATGATCTATTTAGGCTCAAACAGATGCCTTCAACCTTCCTTCTAAAACTTCATATGGGCTGCGCATGGTGGCTCACGCCTGTAATCTCAGCACTTTGGGAGGCCGAGCTGGGCAGATCACGAGGTCAGGAGATCGAGACCATCCTGGCTAACACTGTGAAACCCTGTCTCTACTAAAAATACAAAAAATTAGCTGGGCATAGTGGCGGGAGCCTGTAGTCCCAGCTACTGGGAAGCTGAGGTAGGAGAATGGCATGAATCTGGGAGGTGGAGGTTGCAGTGAGCCGAGATCATGCCACTGCATTCTAGCCTGGACAACAGAGCGAAACTCCATCTCAAAAAAAAAAAAAACTTTATATGGACAACCACCACTTTAAAAAATTGCAATAACAGGCCGGGCGTGGTGGCTCATGCCCTTAATCCCACCACTTTGGGAGGCCGAGGCGGGAAGATCACCCATGGTCAGGAGTTCGAGACCAGCCTGGCCAACATGGCAAAACCCTGTCTCTACTAAAAATACAAAAATTAGCTGGATGTGGTGGCACATGCCTATGATCCCAGTTATTCGGGAGGAGTAACTGAGGCAGTTACTGAGGCAGGAGGATCGCTTGAACCTGGGAGGCGGAGGTTGTTGTGAGCTGAGATCACACCACTGCATGCCAGCCTGGGTGACAAGAGTGAGACTCCATTTCAAAAAAGTAAAATAAAATAAAATAATAAAATAACAACAATAACAGCCCAGGTGTGGTGACTCATGTCAGTAATCCTGGCACTTTGGGAGGCCAAGGTGAGAGGATTGCTTGAGGCCAGGAGTTCAAGACCAGCCTGGGCAACACAGCAAGATCCCATCTCTACAAAAATAAATAAATAAATAAAAATAACCAACAGCAAGGTTGGTCCAGGTGTTCTAGAAGTGGCACTTAGGTAGGATGCTACCGCCTTGCAATTGATTGCTGACACGAAGACTCACATCTCAGCACTGCCCATTCCCTGGCTGGCAGCCAGTGTCCCAGATGGGCACCAGTCCTGGTGTCAGCAAGTCTCTTTCTCCCACACAGCCGAAATGCCCCAGCCTGTCCTGCCTCTTGTCCTCCTGAAGCTCTGGCCGTGGCAGGCCTGGTGCTCACCCATGCTGCCATCTCAGTGGACAGAGCTGGTCTGTTGCTTTTGCAATCCTTTCCGGAAACCTCCCCATGGAGTCCGAGAAGGCTCTCCAGCCGGAAGAGGATGAAGGAAATCAGAGAAGGGGTGACGGCGCCACACACTCGAGCTAATGGGCAGTGGTGGTGGCAGTGGCATTGGCCACAGTAGGAGTCCCAATGTGTGGGAAGCTGGGTGAAGGCGTGGGGGTGCGATGGGACTCATGCCCACCCCCAACCCACCTCCCCTGAGCATCTCTCATCACCATTTGTCGAAGGACGAAGCGGCCCTAAACACAGGTGTATCTGTGCTCAAGACCGAGGGCACTACAACTCTCCCAGGCTCGCAGAACAGTGGACACCACAGGCCGTGGGCCACCTACCAAGAGGTGCCGGCGTGCACATCCGCACAGGCCTGGTCCTTCCAAGTAGTCCCAGGAGGCTTTGCGGTGATGTCAGCGGCAATGCCACTGACCAAACTTTTGGGAGTTGTTTTTGGAACATAGGGTGCATATTCTGGGGAGTTCTTTGCCTTGTCTTTAAACTTTATTTGCGTATCATTTAGGTGGCCGGGCTGGTGGCTCATGCCTATAATCCCAGGAGGCCAAGGCAGGAGGATCGCTTGAGCTCAGGAGTTTGGACCAGCCTGGGTAACATAAGAAAACCCTGTTTCCACAAATAATTTTTTAAAATTAGCTGGGCATGGTGGCACACGCTGTGGTCCCAGCTACTCATGAGGCTGAGGCAGGAGAATTGCCTGAGCCTGGGAGGTCGAGGCTGGAGTGAGCCATGATTGCCCCACTGCACTCCAGCCTGGGCAACAGAGCAAGACCATGTCTCAATAAATAAATAAATCTCTGTCTGTATCTCTCTCTATATATTCTATTGGTTCTGTTTCTCTGGAGGACCCTAATACAGATGCCATCATAGGTGAAGTGATTGTGCTTTCAGAGCCAAAATTAAGACATGTAGTCTGAAAAATGCAAGTCTACTTTCCAGAACAAACCAAAACAATGGCCATCCACCCATGCGTCTCACATTGGAATGTGTGTGTAAATTACTTGAGCATCTCGTTAAAAGGCAGATTGCACTGAGTGGGTCTGGGATTCTGCATTACAAACAAGCTTCCAGCTGAGACGGATGCTGATCCTGCCTGACCACTGTGGGGATAGTTGAGTAACTGGAACTGCACTGTGCAAAACAGTGGCAGTTAGCCACGCGTGGCCATTAAGCTGTGAAATGTGTTTGGTCTGAATGGAGATGTGCTGTAAGTGTAAAATACCAGATTTCAAAGACTTGACATGAAGGGGAAAAAAACGATGTAAAGCATTCCAATACTTTTTATATTGATTGCATGTTTAAAAGATAATGTTTTTTGCTGGGTGCAGTGGCTCATATCTGTAATCCCAGCACTTTGGGAGGCCAACGTGGGTGGATCACGAGGTCAAGAGAACGAGACCATCCTGGCCAACATGGTGAAACCCCGTCTCTCCTAAAAATACAAAACTTAGCTAGGTGTGGTGGCTTGCACCTGTGGTCCCAGTTACTTGGGAGGCTGAGGCAGGAGAATCACTTGAACCCAGGAGGCAGAGGTTACAGTGAGCTGAGATCCTGCCACTGCATTCCAGACTGGCAACAGAGTGAGACTCCGTCTGAAAAAAAGGAAAAAAAAAGATAATGTTTTTGAGGCGGTCGGATCACCTGAGGTCAGGAGTTCAACAGTAACCTGGCCAACATGGCGAAACCCCGTCTCTACTAACATACAAAAATTAGCCAGACATGATGGCAGGTGCCTGTAATTACAGCTACTCAGGAAGCTGAGATGGGAGAATCACTTGAACCTGGGAGACGGTGGTTGCAGTGAGTGGAGATCGCGCTACTGCACTCCAGCCTGGGTGGCTGAGAGAAACTCTGTCTCAAAAAAAAAAAAAATGTTTTGGGTAGGTTGGGTAAAATAAAATACATACATTATTAAAATTACTTTCACCTGTTTCTTTTTATGAGGGTTTTTAAACGAGGGTCCTAGGAAATTTTTAATTGCATTTGTGGCTTATATTGTATTTCTGTTGAACAGAGCTGCTGCAGAATATTAGAAACTGAGACTGTCTAGGAAGAATCTGGCCCCCACCATTATTGCAGCTGTAAGTTTGGAGATGGCATTTGCCAGGACAGGTGGTATTAATAGGAGTGTATTAACAGATTGATGGGGCCAGGAGCCTGACTTTGGAGGACAGAGGACTCTGGTGACTTGCTGTGTGTGTGTGTGTGTGTGTGTGTGTGTGTGTGTGTGTGTGTGTGTGGATGCGCATGCACGGGAATGCTTGTGTGATAAAACAGGGTACGGGCCAGACATGGGGGCTCACGCCTGTAATCCCAGCACTTTGGGAGACCAAGGCAGGCAGATCACTTGAGGCCAGGAGTTTGAGGCCAGCCTAGCCAACATGGCAAAAAACCATCTCTACAAAAAATACAAAAAAAAATTAGCCAGGCGTAGTGGCACACGCCTGTAATCCCAGCAACTTGAGAGGATGAGGCAGGAGACTCGTTTGAACCTGGGAACTATCATACCAAGGGCTCATGGGCTTTGCTGATCTGAGACCAGGAGGCAGAGGCCACAGGGAGCTGAGACTGCGCCACTGCACTCCAGCCTGGATAAAAGAGCAAGACTCTGTCTCAACAAAAACGGGGGGTTATGAAGAAAGAGGTAAAGAATTGTACCAGCCGAGTGCAGTGGCTCACACCTGTAATCCTAGCACTTTGGGAGGCCGTGGCGGGTGGATCGCAAGGTCAGGAGTTCGAGACCAGCCTGGCCAACATGGTGAAACTCCATCTCTACTAAAAATACAAAAATTAGCCAGGGGTGGTGGTGGGCACCTGTAATCCCAGCTACTCGGGAGGCTGAGGCATGAGAGTCGCTTGAACTCGGGAAGCAGAGGTTGCATTGAGCCAAGGTCATGCGCCATTGCACTCCAGCCTAGGCAACAGAGCAACAAGACTCCATCTCAAAAAAAAAAAAGTACCAGCCCCTAAGAGTCACCAAAGGTAGCAGAGAGAAGGAGGGCCAAGTCAAAGTCACAGAGTATAGAAGCCTCAGATGAAGTTCAAAGCCATACAGTCGTAAGGAATCCTAGGAGTCGGTAACACAGCAAGTGAACATCTTTGGGAAGACATGCGCAGCTACAGCTGTGGAATAAATTTCCTCCTGAGAGTGAAACTCTACAGTGAACACCAGCTACAGTGCATTGAAGCAGACATTATGCAAACACTTCAAGAGTTGGTCTCAGACCAGCGAAGCCGGTGGGTCCTCACTGTGATAGTCTCAATGTATCTGTAGGAAGAGTAGGTCAGTGGCTGGTCAGTGTCTGGTCAGCATTAGATAAAACAGTCAACAAAGCCAGCTCTGGCTATGCCCATAGCTCATGGCAACTCACTTCCTCCAGCTGGTCGGGCCAACATCCGTGGGTCACCCCTGACTCCTCCCACCCTCACAACACCCAGCAGCAAATCCTGTTGGCTCCACTTCAAAACGGATTCTGGGCCTGGCGCTGTGGTTCACCCCTGTAATCCCAGGACTTTGAGTACTTTGAGGGTGGATCAGTTGAGGTGGATCACTTGAGGTCAGGAGTTTGAAACCGAGCTGGCCAACATGATGAAAGCCCGTCTCTACTAAAAATACAAAAAAATTAGCCAGGCTTGGTGGCATGCACCTGTAATCCCAGCTGCTCGAGAGGCTGAGGCTCGAATCCGGGAGGCGGAGGTTGCAGTGAGCCAAAGTCATGCCACTGCACTCCAGCCTTGGCAACAGAGGAAGACTCTTTCTCAAAAAAAAAAAAAAAAGATACTGAACCTGGTCACCCTTGGCACCTCCACTCCTACTACACCGGTCGAAGTGACACCCCTAGCCGGGCCTCCCTGCTCTGATTCCCCTCAGCCCACTTTCCTCCTGATAGCCAGGGGGATCCAGTTAGAACAATGTTCACACCATTTTTCTGCTCAAACCCAGCCAATGGCTTCTACCTCACACAGGGTGAAGTTCATGTCCTGATGGCCTCCAAGTCTCTTTGTGGCCTGTGCCTGATTTGGCATAGCGGCCCTGACCATCTCCCGGACTTCCCATGGCTGGCTCTGCCCCAGAACCCTGGTGGCTACGTGTGTTTTGGGCACACCAGGCACCTTCCCCTGGGCCTTTAGCACTTGCTACTCCCTTGGCCTGGAACATCCTGTCCGCAGATTTCTTTCCTTTTTTTTTTCCTTTTTGAGATGCAGACTTGCTCTGTCACCCAGGCTGGAGTGCAGTGGTGCGATCTCAGCTCACTGCAACCTCAGCCACCCGGGTTCAAGCGACTCTCCTGCATCAGCCCCCTGAGTAGCTGGGATTATAGGCGCACACCACCATACCCGGCTACATTTTATATTTTTAGTAGAGAAGGGGTTTCACTATGTTGTCCAGCCTGGTCTCAAATCCCTGACCTCAGATGATCCACCTGCCTCGGCCTCCCAAAGTGCTGGGATTACAGGCGTGAGCCACCACGCCCAGCCCTTTTTGTGCGTGTGTTGTGGGGGTGCGGTAGGGGGGATGGCACCTTGCTCTGTCAAACAGCTGGTGCAGTGGTGTGATCATAGTTCACCACAGTCTCAAACCCCTGAGTACATGTAATCCTCCTGACTCAGCCCCCTGAATACAGTATGCTAGGACTACAAGCACACATCAGCATGCCCGCTCATTTTTAAATTTTTTGTAGAGATGTGGTCTCACTCTGTTGCCTAGACTGGTCTCAAACTCCTGGCCTCAAGCAACCGTCCTGTTTAGGCCTCCCCAAGCGCTGAGATTATAGGCATGAACCAGCATGCCCAGCCCCTCTTGTCTTTTATCACATATGAATGTCTTCCAGTTGGTGAGACCTTCCCTGACCCCCACTATCTAACAACTGCAGTTCCTCACCCAGCACCCTGTTAGCCACTTTGTCTCCCATTTTTCTCCAAAACATCACCAAGGAACACACTCAGGAGTTCCCTTGTCTTTTCTAGTGGTCTGTGTCCCATCACTGCAGTGTAGGCTCCGTGACGGTAGGGGCTTGTCTGTTTTGTTCACTGGGAGCCTGTTAAGATGTGTTAGGTGAATGAGGCCAGGCGCGGTGGCTCGCGCCTGTAATCCCAGCACTTTGGGTGGCTGAGGCGGGTGGATCACGAGGTCAGGAGATCGAGACCATACTGGGGTAACACGGTGAAACCCCGTCTCTGCTAAAAGTACCAAAAATTAGCTGGGCATGGTGGCAGGTGCCTGTAGTCCCAGCTACTCAGGAGGCTGAGGCAGGATAATGGCATGAACTCAGGAGGCGGAGCGTGCAGTGAGCCGAGATCGCACCACTGCCCTCCAGCCTGGGCGACAGAGCGAGACCTGTCTCAAAAAAAAAAAAAACAGTGGTGTTGGGTGAATGAATGTGACTGCTGCTGGGTTCTGTCGGAGGGTGCTTTATTTTTATTTTTACTTTTATTTTTTATTTTTTTTTGAGCCTCACTTTTGTCCCTCAGGCTGTAATGCCACGGTAAGATCTCAGCTCACTGCAACCTCCGCTTCCTGGGTTCAAGCGATTCTCCTCCCTCAGCCTCCTGAGTAGCTGGGATTACAGGTGCCAGCCACCATGCCCAGCTCATTTTTGTATTTTTAGTAGAGACGGGGTTTTGCCGTGGTGGCCAGGCTGGTCTTGAACTCCTGACCTCAGGTGATCCACATGCCTACGCCTCCCAAAGTGTTGGGATTACAGGCATGAGCCACCATGCCCAGCCTGGAAATGGAAGTTTGACAGAGGTCATCAAGTTGAAATGAAGTTGTTAGGGTGGGCCTTTATCCAGTATGACTGGTGTCCTTACAAAAAGGAGAAATTTGGACACAGAGACACACACAGAGGAAAAATAATGTGAAAACACAGAGAGAGGCCAGGTGCAGTGGCTCACACTTATAATCACAGCACTTCGGGAGGCCAAGGCAGGCAGATCACCTGAGGTCAGGAGTAAGAGATCAGCCTGGCCAACATGGTGAAACTCCATCTCTATTAAAAATGCAAAATAAATTAGCTGGGCATGGTGGCAGGTGCCTGTCATCCCAGCTACTCTGATGGAAGGCTGAGGCATGAGACTCGCTTGAACCCGGCAGGCAGAGGTTGCAGTGAGCCAAGATCACACGCCATTGCACTCCAGCCTGGGTGACAGCAAGACTCCATCTCAAAAAAAAAAAAAAAGAATTGTACCAGCTCCTGAGAATCACCAAAGGTAGCAGAGGAGGGCCAAGTCAAAGCCACAGAGTGTAGAAGCCTCAGATGAAGTTCAAAGCCATGCAGTCCTAAGGAATGCTAGGAGTCGGTAACACAGCAAGTGAACATCTTTGGGAAGACATGCGCAGCTACAGCTGTGGAATAAATTTCCTCCTGAGAGTGAAACTCTACAGTGAACACCAGCTACAGTGCATTGAAGCAGACATTATGCAAACACTTCAAGAGAAAGGGCACTTGGTCTCAGACCAGTGAAGCCTGTGGGTCCTCATTGTGATAATTTCCATGTATCTGTAGGAAGAGTAGGTCAGTGGCTGGTCAGCATTAGATAAAACTGTCAATAAAGCCAGCTCTGGCTGTGCCCATAGCTCATGGCAAGTCACTTCCTCCAGCTGCTCAGGCCAACATCCGTGGGTCATCCCTGACTCCTCCCACCCTCACAACACCCAGCAGCAAATCCTGTTGGCTCCACTTCAAAACGGATTCTGGGCCTGGCGCTGTGGTTCTCCCCTGTAATCCCAGGACTTTGAGGGGCTGAGGAGGGTGGATCCCTTGAGGTCAGGAGTTTGAAACCGGCCTGGCCAACATGATGAAACCCTGTCTCTATCAAAAATACAAAAAATTAGCTGAGTGTGATGGTGGGGGCCTGTAATCCCAGCTACTCGGGAGGCTGAGGCAGGAGAATGGCTTGAATCCGGGAGATGGAGGTTGCAGTGAGCCGAGATCATGCCATTGCACTCCACTCTGGGCAACAAGAGCGAAACTCCGACTCAGTAAATAAATAACCACATCATTTCTATTTGACATTCTCTCTGGATGTGTACATGCAAATTTCCCGTTTTCCTAAGGACACCCGTCATATTGGAATATGGTCCAGCCTGATGTCTTAGTTATGACTTGTTCACCTCTGAGAAGAAACTATCCCCAAATAAGATGACATTCTGAGGTAGTAGGAGTCGGAACTTCAACATGTGAATTTGGTGGGGAGAACGAGTCACAGTTCAATCCATTACAATCCTACCCAATTGTGAGCTAACAATGGGTGTTATTTTAAGCTACTGAATTTGGTGTAATGAATGGTGTGTGCCTGTAGTCCCAGCTACTCAGAAGGCTGAGGCAGGAGAATGACTTGAGCCCAGGAGTTCAAGGCTGCAGTGAGCTATGACTGCTCCACGGCAGCCTAGCCTGGGTGATCTTGTCTCTCAAACAACAGCAACAAAAACAAAACAAAACAAAACAAAAAAAACAGCTGGGCGCAGTGACTCACGCATGTAATCCCAGCACTTTGGAGGCCGAGGCAGGTGGATCACGAGGTCAGGAGTTTGAGACCAGCCTGGCCAACATGGTGAAGCCCCGTCTCTACTAAAAAATACAAAAAAAATTAGCTGGGCATGGTGGCCGGCGCCTGTAATCCCAACTAACTGGGAGGCTGAGGCAGGAGAATCGCTTGAAAACCAGATGGTGGAGGTAGCAGTGGGCCGAGATCGCGCCACTGCACTCCAGCCTGGGCAACAAAAGTGAAACTTCTGTCTCAAAAAAAAAAAAAAGGGCCGGGCACGGTGGCTCATGCCTGTAATCCCAGCACTTTGGGAGACCAAGACAGGAGGATCACCTAAGGTCGGGAGTTCGAGATGAGCCTGGCTAATATGGTGAAACCCCATCTCTACTAAACATACAAATTAGCTGGATGTGGTGGTGCATGCCTGTCATCCCAAGCTACTCGGGAGGCTGAGGCAGGACAATCGCTTGAACCCGGGAGGCGGAAGTTGAAGTGAGCCAGGATTGCACTACTGAACTCCAGCCTGGCCAGAGTGAGGCTCTGTCTAAAAAAGAAAAAAGAAAAAACAAAAGCTGCTAAATGTGTAGTACTGCCCTCTTTAAATCTGTAGATTCCCCCAGAATCTCTTTTTTCTGTCTTGCAATTTTTTATTGAAAAATTTGGGATGGTTAATTTGTATCACTTCCCATAGTCTGGATTTTGCTGGTTACATTCCTGTCGTATAGGTTAAGAAGTTTCTTTTTTTTTTTCCTGTAAATTGATCATTGCATAGAGTGTTAATCAGATTAAGCTTTTATGTTTTTGTTAAGACTCTTTCAAAGCACACAGCCTCTTTCAAAGCACACAGCTACAAGGTGTTTGTATATGTGTGTGTATATGTGAATTTGTGTATTCTTTTTTTTTTTTTTTTTTTGAGACAGAGTCTGGCTCTGTCTCCCAGGCTGGAGTGCAGTGGCATGATCTCGGCTTTCTGCAAGCTCCGCCTCCCAGGTTCACGCCATTCTCCTGCCTCAGCCTCCGGAGTAGCTGGGACTACAGGCGCCGGCCACCGCGCCCAGCTAAATTTTTTGTATTTTTAGTAGAGACAGGGTTTCACAGTGTTAGCCAGGATGGTCTCGATCTCCTGACCTCGCTATCCGCCTGCCTCGGCCTCCCAAAGTGCTGGGATTACAGGCGTGAGCCACCGCGCCTGGTCTTGTGTGTTCTTTTAAGATGCCTCATGAAACATACTGATACTTCTGATTGAAATTCAAGAGAGAAAATGTTACTCATTCTCTTCTATTTCACATCTGTGACTCCTTTTCCCTACACCAAGAATTCAGTTCTCTGGCCACTGGGGATGATAGAATTTGAATATCACATAATTACTAATTGCTTTGTCCCATGTTTGAAAACCTTCTTAGAATAAAAATGTAACATTACCACTCCATATGATCACTAAAAACAGTTTCAAATTATTTTATTTTATTTTATTTTATTATTTTTTGATTTATTATTTATTATTTTTTTTTTGATATTTTTTTTATTATTATTATTATCTTTTTTTTTTTTTTTTTTTGAGACGGAGTCTTGCTCTGTCACCCAGGCTGGAGTGCAGTGGCCGGATCTCAGCTCACTGCAAGCTCCGCCTCCCAGGTTTACGCCATTCTCCTGCCTCAGCCTCCCGAGTAGCTGGGACTACAGGCGCCCGCCACCTCGCCCGGCTATTTTTTTGTATTTTTTAGTAGAGACGGGGTTTCACCGTGTTAGCCGGGATCGTCTCTCGATCTCCTGACCTCGTGATCCGCCCGTCTCGGCCTCCCAAAGTGCTGGGATTACAGGCTTGAGCCACCGCGCCTGGCCTATTATTATTATTATTTTTTTTTTTTTTTTTGAAACGGAGTCTCGCTCTGTCGCCCGGGCTGGAGTGCAGTGGCCAGATCTCAGCTCACTGCAAGCTCCGCCTCCCGGGTTTACGCCATTCTTCTGCCTCAGCCTCCCAAGTAACTGGGACTACAGGCGCCCGCCACCTCACCCGGCTAGTTTTTTTTTTTTTTTTTTTTTTTGTATTTTTTAGTAGAGACGGGGTTTCACTGGGTTAGCCAGGATGGTCTCGATCTCCTGACCTCGTGATCCGCCCGTCTCGGCCTCCCAAAGTGCTGGGATTACAGGCTTGAGCCACCGCGCCCGGCCGGCCCGGCCTATTATTATTATTATCTTGCTCTGTCACCCAGACTGGAGTGCAATGGTGTGATCTCAGCTCACTGCAACCTCCACCTCCTGGGTTCAAGTGATTCTCCTGCCCCAGCCTCCCAAGTAGCTGGGATTACAGGCGCCCACCACCACACCCAGCTAATTTTTGTATTTTAGGAGAGATGAAGTTGCGCCACGTTGGCCAGGCTGATCTCGAACTCCTCACCTCAAGCCATCCACCTGCCTTGGCCTCCCAAAGTGCTGAGATTACAGGCCTGAGCCACCGTGCCTGGCCAAAAATCAAGCAAACAAACAAACAAAAAACATTTTAAAGATAAGCCCACACCATTTTCTCCCCCTATTTATAGCTCTACTTTATCTATGTTGTTGGCAAACATCACCATTACACTCATCTTCTCTTTTACTCCTCATCTCTTGGTTCTCCATGTAAATGTATCTTTAATGTTTACACCAGGCTAATGACAATGTCTTTTTAGTCTCTTTGGTTGTCTGAAGCTTATTTTCTAGTCAGTCCTCAGGAAAGGCTTTGGGAACAATATTCTCCGGGTTCCTGCACATTGGTGACAATCTGCTTTTTTTTTTCTCTTCTTAACTAACTGTCACCCAGGCTGCAATGCAGTGGCGAGATCTGGGCTCACTGCAACCTGTGCCCCCCAAGTTCAAGCAATTCTGCCTCAGCCCCCTGAGTAGCTGAAATTACAATAGTGTGCCACCACGCCCAGCTGTTTTTGTATTTTTAGTAGAGATGTGGTTTAGCCATGTTGGCCAAGCTGGTCTTGAACTCCTGACTTCAAGTGATCCACCTGCCTTGGCCTCCCGAGTTGCTGGAATTACAGGTGTGAGCCACTGAGTCCGGCCTGACAATCTGCTATTTTCATACCTAAAAGTTAGTTTGACCAGGCCGGGTGCGGTGGCTCACGCCTGTAATCCCCAGCACTTCGGGAGGCCGAGGCGGGCTGACCACCTGAGGTCGATAGTTCGAGACCAGCCTGACCAACATGGAGAACCCATGTCTCTACCAAAACTACAAAATTAGCTTGGCTTGGTGGCGCGTGCCTGTAATTCCAGGACTGCCCGGGGGTCGGGGCCCTACTGGGTTCCAGCCGGTGGGCGCGGACAGGTCGGTGGGATGGCGGGGCCTGGCGGGTGGTGGGGGCCTTTCTGGGGTGGAGTCCGGGCCTTCCTGGGGAGGAGCCGGGGCCTTACTGGGAAGGAGCCCGCGGCCTTGGGAGCAGGGCCCGCGGGGGGCGCTGGCAGGGCGGTGGGAACGCTCTGCTTTCTGAATGGGGGCGGGGACTGCCGGAGTTGCGGGGCCTGCCTGAGGTGGGGCGGGGCAGCCTAAGGGGTGGGGCCGGTAGCTGTTGGAGCGGGGCCTGTGAGGGAGCAGGGAGGGCGGTGGGAAGGCGGGGCCTGCGACGTGGAGGCGTGGCCTGTCTGGGGCGGGGCGCGGCGCGGCGCGGCGGGACAGCCTAGAGGCAGCGCATGGAAGTGCGGGCGTCCCTCCTCTAGCGACGTAGCCCGGCGTGAGGGAGTGAAGGCAGCGCATTCGCCAGACAAGAGCGATGGGTGAGAACGCCGCAACAGGTCTCCTTGGACTCCTCTGGCACGGGGAGGCCTCGCGCGAGCGCCCCGCTGCCCACCCACCTGATTGGGACTGTGGAGGAGGGCGGGTTGGAGTGGAGGGTTCGCCGACCGCGTCGCCCTCCTAGGTGTCGAAGCTCCTTCCTCGGCAGTCCCGGGGCGTGAGAGCGCGACCAGCCGAGAGGTGGGGGCCCCAGGATGCGGCCGCACGTGGCCTCGCAGGGTTCCAGGAGCCCCTGAGTTAGCCGAGCGTGCGCGTGGGTGTCGGGGGAGCGCGGGTCTCCAGCCCGGCAGGGACGGCGGAGGCTGCGAAGGCTACGAGCTCTGGGGGCAGCGGTGGATCCTGGAGTCCCACTACTTGCCCTAAATTTCCACTCCGTCCCTGTCGCCCAGTGTGACCTTGGGCATGGCTGCAGCTCCCAGTGCCTCAGTTTCCCGCTCGGTGGAGTGAGAGTGACAGTGGTCCCACCTGCTGCATGTGTGAGGGTTTGGCACCCCTCTGGCCCTTGGGAAAGGCTAAGGAAACTGGCTGTTGACTCTGTTTACTCCGGTTTTACAGGAAAGGAAACTGAGTCTCAAGACATTTTAGTAATTTGTCCAAGGTCACCCAGCCAGCAAGTGGTAGGCTCCAGGCCTGACCAGCACACCTGCCCCAGCACATTCTAGAAGGTTCTCACCCAGTTTCAATGGGGTGCATGCTGTGAGGCCTGTCTCAGGTTTTTCTGGCTTAGCTTATCTTTCCCTCCTCTGGGAGTCCCCACACCCATGTCTGGCTCTCTCTCCCCATAACCTTCTGGGGGCAACTAAAGGTCTCAGTTTCTCTGGACATGACCCCTGGCTCAAGCACAGCAGGCAGAGATAAGGGGCTCAGGGAGAACCAGCTTCATGGATGAAAGAGAAGGAATGAAAGAGCCGGCTCTGTCTTTCAGGTCTCATCTCAGAGCTGAAGTTGGCTGTGCCCTGGGGCCACATCGCAGCCAAAGCCTGGGGCTCCCTGCAGGGCCCTTCAGTTCTCTGCCTGCACGGCTGGCTGGACAATGCCAACTCCTTCGACAGACTCATCCCTCTTCTCCCGCAAGGTGTGAGGCTGGGGCTGAAGGGAAGTCCAGGGGGAAAGTGGGCAAGAAGGTGAGGGGGGAGGTCTGCAGGGGAGTGAGGAGGGCGGGGAGACAGCTGGCATAGACACCTCTTCCTGCCCTCCAACCTGCTTCTCTCTGTTTCAGACTTTTATTATGTAGCCATGGATTTCGGAGGTCATGGGCTCTCGTCCCATTACAGCTCAGGTGTTCCATATTACCACCAGACTCTTGTGAGTGAGATCCGAAGAGTTGTGGCAGGTAAGAAGCAGTGTATTTTTCGGCACGGGGTTGCTCTGGGACACCCCCTCTTAGCATTGGAGTGGTGCTAGGATCCAGGAAGCTGCACTGGCCTGGGAGTGGGGCCTGGGCTCTGGCCCCAGGTCTGCCAGCAATTCACGGGAGATCTTAGGAAAGTTGAAGAGTTTGCTTCCTCCTGTGGTTCCCCCAAGCTGGTCTCCTGGGTGGACACCCCAGATGCTGGGAAGGAATTTCCTGAGCCCGGGGAGTAGAAGCGAGAGGGCGGGCTGAGCCTGTGCACAGCTGGACCTTCTGGCTCCTTGTGTTTCCAGCCTTGAAATGGAATCGATTCTCCATTCTGGGCCACAGCTTCGGTGAGTACACTGACTAGCAGCTGACTGGGCCTGGAGTAGGGCTGGGAGGGAAGGATAGGAGCTGCTGCCCCACCGCTTTCCCCTGCGCTTATGAGATCAGCAAACAGAGATGAGAGCATCAGAGATTGACCACTGCGTCCTCTGACCTCAGGCAACTGCTGCAAGGGACACAGAGATGAGGGAAATGTGGTCTTTTGAGTAGTCGGGTCTGATGAAGGGGCCATCGTGACCTAATAGTGAGCCCCCACCACCCATGTGGAGCCCCCCTCTCCCTCCGCCATTGGTGGGAAGAAGCTTTAGGGTTTGCAGCTGGGGAGGGAGTGAGGGAATGTCACCAATGGCTCTTCTGTCCCCCAGGTGGTATTGTGGGCGGAATGGTAAGTAGATGGCTTTGTCTGGCCAACAGGGGTCCCTCGGCTGGGCTGGGGATGGTAGCACAGAGGAGGAAGGAGAAGGTACCTGGGACAGGAAGTGCCTCCTCCTGTCACAGTAATAGTCATTATACCAGGAAGTTGGTGGAAACGGTGGAGACTTCTGGTAGAGTTAATGTTTTCATGCCCTCCTACCCTGTCCCAGAGCACCCTGGAGTCCTGCCATCACCAGGGTCTGCAGCTCAGTGCTAGGTACAGACTTGCGGGTGGTGGGGGAAGGCACACCATAGGATAGAATATTCTCCTTCTGGCCCCTTGGTCAGCACCTACCCCCCAGCCTAAAAGATATTTCCAGGAACTCCAGGGTCCCCTGGGAAAGGCGGGAGAGTCCTTTCCTTCTTCCCCCTATTCATTCTCCCCTTCTGCTGTCCTCACAGTTTTCCTGTATCTTCCCCGAGATGGTGAATAAACTTATCTTGCTGGACTCGCCGCTACTTCTCCTGGAATCGAATGTGAGAAGCGGGGCTTTCGTGCGTGCTGTCATTAGGGAGGACCTGGACCCCGGGCAGTACTCTCAGCCCTGTCTCCTTTGGTGGACACTAGGGAAGCAGGAGGAGGTGGCAGAGGGTGGGAAAGGGGAGTCAGGGACCCGCTCTCCACCAGAGGACAGCTCTCTGCCGCTTATACCCCTAGGAGTGGTCAGGAGAAGGGGTGTGGGGGACCCCTTGGAAACTGGACGTGTGGCTTGGGATCTGCAGAATGCCAGGCTGATCATGCAGTGGCAGGGGTGGAAGAGGGCAGGAGCCATGGCTGGAGGATGTTGTAGGGCACACAGCTGGGCAGGCGCAGTGCACTCACACCCAGTGCAATGCCTTTGCACTGTGTACACGTTGCACCACCACACATGACAGCCCTAAAAGTGAACTGATGGAACAAGTACTGACCCCTCTGGCCACGACTACCTGTAACCAGTACTGTCCCTGCATCTGGGTCCTGGCCTGGTTGTTTACCTGCTGGGTGACCTTTGGCAAGTTGCTTTGCCTCTCCGGGCCTTAGTTCCCGCTCCTGTAAAATGAGATTGGGCTGAATGACGGCCAGCCCTGACATCCTGTCATTTTCTTGCCAAGGTCTCAGCCTCTCAGTTGTGACACAACTCCCATCAGTTTCAGGTTTTTTGTCCATAGAAGGACCACAGATTGGCCGGACGCGGTGGCTCATGCCTGTAATCCCAGCACTTTGGGAGGCCAAGGCGGGCGGATCACCTGAGGTCAGGAGTTTGAGACCAGCCTGACCAACATGGAGAAACCCCGTCTCTACTGAAAATACAAGATTAGCTGGGCGTGGTGGCGCATGCCTGTAATCCCAGCTACTCAGGAGGCCGAGGCAGGAGAATCACTTGAACCCGGGAGGCGGAGGTTGTGGTGAATTGAGATCGCGCCATTGCACTCCAGCCTGGATAACAAGAGTAAAACTCCATCTCCAAAAAAAAAAAAAGAAAAAAAGGAAAAAAAAGAATGACCACAGATGCCATAAGGGCAAGAATCATGTCCATCTCTTTGTCACCACACCCCGAACCCTGGCACCTAGGGAGGGCTCAGTAAATGTTCCTTGCATGAGCTCAGCTAGCTCAGGGACTATTGTGAGGATCCAGTTCACAGATGGCAGACAGCAGACACTCCCTTCTTTCTGCATTTCACCCACTGAATTGACAAGCGCAGTGCCCCCGGGGGTTTCCTACTGGGTGAGTCAAGAGGGGCATTTGTTCCTCTTGTCCTCCATTCTCAGGAGCAGGTAGATGGGAGTTGCCCCCTCTGCAGCCCCAGGCAGTGGGCCCGAGGCTGTCCTCACAGAGTGAGCCACGCATCCTGGGGGAGCCTGGAAGCCCCAGAACGGTGCCCTTTCCGCCACTCCCTGTCTGCCACTAAGAATGATGGCATTTGTTGAACCAGAAGAAATCACCAACCCCGATGGTTCATGGCCTCTGGACCCTAATTTCATGCCTTTGCAAAGCACTCAACAGTTGACAGAGATTCCCCAACCTCCCCATCATCCCACCTGATCTCTTCAAGTGTCCCTGGCCGCAGGCAAGACCAGGCTGGCTGTGACTGAGATGAAACAGAGACTGGTTCAGAATCGCGGGACTGACTAGCCAGAGCTGCGCCTGTGTCCACTTTGCTGAGAGGGGCTCAGCGACAGCAGAGGGCAGGGCTGGGAGGGGCGGAGGCCTCGTCTGCAGCCTGGATCCCTGCCCACCCAGCCAACTGTGCCTTCTTAGGAAGTGGAGAACTTGCTGACCTACAAGCGGAGAACCATAGAGCACATGCTGCAGGTAGAGGCCTCCCAGGAGCCCTCGCGTGTGTACAGCCTGAAGCAGCTGCTGCAGAGGTGAGTGCCTGGTGTGGATGGGGAGCTGTGGGGTCCACGGGAAGACACCCGGTGAGACGTGGGGAAGCGTCTTTCTCCCTCTCACCCAACAAGCCTGTTTCTCTCTGGGGTCACGCTGAGCACCAGGCTTCCCAGGGTCTTCAGGGACGTTATCTCCTTTCCCTCTGCCCCTGCTCCGGCCATGCCCCTTCCTTACTCCAATACCCTCCCCACACCTCTCAGCCCCCGCCTCTCCCCGAGCACACGCTGCTTCCACGCCTTCTCTCCCCTCTGGGACTCCAGCCTGGGCTCCCTTAGCTGGAATTCTCCCCTGTGCTTGCTCACTGGCTTCCCCACTCCTGGGGGCCTCAGCTGGGAGCCCTGCCCTGACACCCCCAGGCGAGCTGTCCCTCCCTGCCCTGCAGGTAACCACACTGTCCAATAAGAGCCTACTGACTCCCCTGGTTCCCGAGGCCTGTGATCCCCACAACCCCCACTATGGCTGACTTGGTCATGTTTGTGCCTCCTGCATCTGGCGGTGGGCCTGGTAGGTCGGAGCTCCACACATATTTGTTGTCTGATGGAGGAGAAGCCCCCCACTGCCCTACCACACGCACGCGCACACACACACACCCTGCCGCCCACTGCCCCACCACACGCACGCGCACACACCCCCTGCCGCCCACTGCCCCACCACACGCACGCGCGCACACACACCCCCTGCCGCCCACTGCCCCACCACACGCACGCGCGCACACACACCCCCTGCCGCCCACTGCCCCACCACACGCACGCGCGCACACACACCCCCTGCCGCCCACTGCCCCACCACACGCACGCGCGTGCACACACACCCTGCCGCCCACTGCCCCACCACACGCACGCGCGCGCACACACACCCTGCCGCCCACTGCCCCACCACACGCACGCGCGCGCACACACACCCTGCCGCCCACTGCCCCACCACACGCACGCGCGCGCACACACACCCTGCCGCTGTAAATGCCATTGAAATACGGACACAGTCCAGGTGCAGTGGCTCACACCTGTAATCCCAGCACGCTGGGAAGCTGAGGTGGAAGATAGCTTGAGCCCAGGAGTAGAGACCAGCCTTAGCGACACAGTGAAACCCTATATCAAAAAAATAAACAAAAAAATTAGCTGGTCACGGTGGCACACGCCTGTGGTCCCAGCTACTTGGCAGCCTTAGTTGGGAGGATTGCTTAGCCCCAGGAGGTCGAGGCTGCGGAGAGCCATGATCATGTCACTGTACCCCAGTCTGGGTGACAGAGTGTTACCCTGTCTCCGTTAAAAAGAAAACAAGGGCTGGGTGCGATGGCTCACGCCTGTAATCCCACCACTTTGGGAGTCCGATGCAGGCGGACCACGAGGTCAGGAGATCGAGACCATCCTGGCTGACACGGTGAAACCCCGTCTCTACTAAAAATACAAAAAATTAGCTGGGCATGGTGGTAGTGGGCACCTGTAGTCCCAGCTACTCAGGAGGCTGAGGCATGAGAATGGCGTGAACCCAGGAGGTGGAGCTTGCAGTGAGCCGAGATCACACCATTGTACTCCACCTTGGGTGACAGAGTGAGACTCTGTCTCAAAAAAAAAAACACATGGGACATATACACCCTTTGTGGGTGATCTCCCTTTCCTCCCTTTCGCTGCTCTTCTCTCCCCTTTTTTTTTTTCTGGAGACCAAATCTCGCTCTGTTCCCCAAGCTGGAGTGCAGTGCCACAATCTCAGCTCACTGCAACCTCTGCCTCCTGGGTTCAAGTGATTCTCATGCCTCAGCCTCCCAAGTAGCTTGGATTATAGGCACACGCCACCATGTCTAGCTAAGTTTTATATTTTTAGTAGAGATGGGGTTTTACCATGTTGGCCAGGCTGGTCTCGAACTCCTGACCTCAGGTGATCCGTCCATCTCAGCCTCCCAAAGTGCTGGGATTACAGGCATGAGCCACCATCCCTGGCCCTCCTCTCCTTTTCATCTGATGTCCTCTGACCTCCTCTTTATTGGCCTCCAGGCACCCAGCATCCTTCTGTCTCTCCCAGGTTACTGATGAGCAATAGCCACTTGAATGAGGAGTGCGGGGAGCTCCTCTTGCAAAGAGGAACCACAAAGGTGGCCACAGGTAAGGTAATCCGCTGTCCACGGCCGTTATATATTTGTCACTGTTCTTACTGAGGATGTCAAAGACTTGCCCTAGACTAGGCGGGATACTAAGCACTAGGCAGGATACTAAGATACTAGGCAGGATACTGGCAGGATCTCTCGGCTCACTGCAGCCTCTGTCTCCCTGGCTCAACCCTCCCACTTCAGTCTTCCCAGTAGCTGGAACTACAGGCATGTGCCACTATGCTCCGCTAATCTTTTAGTTTTTTGTGTAGAGATGGGGTCTTGCTCCATTACCCAGGCTGGTCTCAAGTGATCCTCCCACTTCGGCCTCCCAAAGTGCTGGAATTACAGGTGCCTGACCTCCTGCTATTCTTGCCTGTGTAATTTTTCCATGTGAACTTGAAAATCAGGTGGTTTAGGCCCCCCCATACAAATCTTGTTGGTATATCATATATTTATAGTTTAGTGTTTTTTTTGTTTGTTTAATTTTTTGAGACAGAGTCTTGCTCTGTCACCCAGGCTGGAGTGCAGTGGCACCATCTCAGCTCACCACAACCTCTGCCTCCCTGGTTCAGGCCATTCTCATGCCTCAGCCTCCTGAGTAGCTGGGACTACAGGCGCCCGCTATGACACCTGGCTAATTTTTTTGTACTTTTAGTAGGGATGGCGTTTCACCATGTTGGTCAGGCTGGTCTCAAACTCCTGGCTTCAAGTGATCCACCTGCCTCGGCCTCCCGGAATGCTGGGATTACAGGCACAAAACACGGTGCCCAGCCCATATATGTATGTTTAAATAATAAAATAATAATGTTAATAACAGTAATAACCTGTGCACCCATCACACTGCTAAAACAATGGCACAGCACCCGTTCCTTTGAACCCTCTCCAGCTCCTCCTGGACCTCACCCAGAGGTAAACACCTGTCTATTCATTCAGCAAGCACTTTGGGAGCCCCTCCTATGTGGCAGGCACAGTTCTTGGTCCTGAGGATATAGCTGTGAACAAGGCAGACCAAACTGTTTGTCCTCGTGAAAGCTGAACTCTAGCAGAGGAGAGAAGCAGTCAACAGGCAAAGGATGAAGCGCCTTAGAAAGTGCTATGGGGGCTGGGTGTGACGGCTCACACCTGTAATCCCAGCACTTCAGGAGGTGGACAGATCATTTGAGCTCAGGAGTTTGAGACCAGCCTGGCCAACATGGCAACACCCGTCTCTACTAAAAATACAAAATTAGCTGGGCGTGGTGGCGGGCGCCTGTAGTCCCAGCCACACTGGAGTTTGGGGCAGGAGAATTGCTTGAACCCAAGAGGCAGAGGTTGCAGGGAGCCGAGATCACACCACTGCACTCCAGCCTGAGCGACAGAGGGGAACTCTGTCTCAAAAAAGAGAAAGTGCCATGGAGAAAAATAAGGGGTGGTGGGGAGGCCTGGCCATGCAGGTATTTGAGAAAGATTTATATGGGGGAGGGAACAGCCCTGCCTCTTATCCCTGTGGACACCTGTAGCTCTAGTCCCCGTGTGTCCTGCTGGACGGGTTCCATACAAACACCCCTCTGTTCACGTCTCCATCCCTTCCGACCGCCGGCAGCTTCCAGCTTGCGATTACCCCCAGGGCCACAGGGGACCCTCTGCCCTTTCTGGACACTCCCATGCAGGCCGTTCTTGAGGGGACATTGCTCGGGAAGGAACTGCCGAGTGTTCAGCCTGTACTTGAGGCTGAGTTGTTGGCCACCATCGGGATGGGGGCAGAGAACCAAGTCAGCACCCGAAGCTGAAGCTGGGCACCACCCAGGCCTCGCAACTCCGCTCATGTTTCTTTTTTCATTCAGTGTCTTCTCAACAAACGATGACACGATTGGTACTTATTTGCTTCTTCCTAGTGACTAAAGGAATGAATGAGTTTCTCAGAGATGAGAACTCCACTGTCCACCCGACTGTCAGCCTAAGCTCCTGCCCTCATTTTGCACCGGCCCTTTGGGGTGGCTGGTGAGGGCCTGTGTGGGCTGACAGGTCCGTGGTCAGGTGGCCATGGTCGAGCCCTGGTCCAGCTGGACCCCAGGATAGGGAGTCGTGGGCAGCTGAGGATGTTGGGGGCAGGTGGGAGAAATGAGCCCTGGCTGAAAAGGCCTGGGGATCCCAGCAAAGTCACGGAGTGTCCCCTGACCCTGACGGACAGCATTGACGCCGCTGTCTTTGTGCTTCTGCCTCCAGGTCTGGTTCTGAACAGAGACCAGAGGATCTCCTGGGTGAGTACCGCTGCCTCTGCTCCCCCCGCCACAGTTTGCCTGTTAGCACTTTTGTTGTTTTTGAAAATTACAGGCTGAGCATGGTGACTCACGCCTGTAATCCCAGCTCTTTGGCTGGGGTAGGTGGATCACCTGAGGTCAGGAGTTTGAGACTAGCCTAGCCAATATGGTGAAACCCCTTCTCTACTAAAAATACAAAAACAACAACAACAAAACAGTTAGCTAGGCGTGGTGGCACACGCCTGTGATCCCAGCTACTCGGGAGGCTGAGGCAGGAGAATCGCTTGAATGGGAGGCGGAGGTTGCAGTGAACCAAGATCGCACCACTGCACTGCAGTCTGGGCGACAGAGACTCCATCTCAAAAAAAAAAAGAAAATTACATAGGTAACATAATACATAATAATTGTCAACTGTTTGTAAGTGTGCACTTCAGTGGCATTAAATAGAGTCAGTGGAGGTGAGGAGAGGAGGGAGACATTCCAGGCACTGACTGCTGCACAGGGAAAAGCTGGAAGTCAGCTCGGTGCATCTGTTGAGAGCGGGATTCCTGATAGAGGCTGTGAAGAGGGGAGGGGCAGGATGACAAAGTTCTCAAAAAACAGCGTCCCATATGGAAGCCTGGAAGTGTGTCACTGGAGCACTTGTATTAATAGAAACTTGGCCATCTCTGCCACTGAGGGGCTGTGTGACTTTGGGCAAGGTGCTTACCCTCTCTGAGCCTTGGTTGTCTCATGTGCAGAAAGAAAGTGCTTTCATTCATTCAGCTGGTTTCTGAGCAGCTTGGCTAGGGGAGCCACGCCCTGGGCCTGCCTTTGAAGGGTTGTTGTCGAGACTAGGTGAGGTCATGTGTGTTGAGTGGCCTCGCACACTGCTGTCGCTTCAGGTACTCATGGCCTGTGCTATTTTGTGATTGTTCAAAAACGATAGAACACGGGACACATGTGAGACACTGTCATTAGAGGTGGGGAAGCTCTAACTGCAGGGAGACCGCTGAGAGCTGCTCTCCAGGCCCAGGCCAAGAGATAAGGCTTAGACCAGGGTGTCAGTCAATGGTCTGGGAATGTTAATGTGTTTGTCTTTGATCCGTGTGGGATTTGTTCTTGAGCATGGTGTGAGGTAGTGATTCATTTTTCTTTTTTTAATGTTTTAAAAGTTCTATTTTTCCTTAATTTTATTATTGTTGTTATTATTATTATCGATACAGAGTCTTGCTCTTGTCGCCCAGGCTGGAGTGCAATGGCGTGATCTCAGCTCACTAGAATCTAGCGATTCCCCTTCCGGTCTCTCGTGTAGCTGAGATTACAGGTGCCCTACACCATGCTGGGCTAATTTTTTGTGTATTTTTAGTAGAGACGGGGTTTCACCATGTTGGGCAGGCTGGTTTGGAACTCCTGACCTCAGGTGATCTGAATTTTTTTTAATTTTTTTGTAAAGGAACATTTCACGAATTTTCATATCATGCTTGTACAGGGGCCTTGCTAGTCTTCTCTATATTGTTCCAATTTGGCAGTATATGTGCTACTGAAGCAAAGCACCCACATTCTATTTATTTATTTATTTATTTATTTAGACACCAAGTCTTACTCTGTCATCCGGGCTGGGGTGCAGTGGCCCAAGTTTGGGTCACTGCAACTTCTGCTTCCGGGGTTCAAGCAATTCTCCTGTCTCAGCCTCCTGAGTAGCTGGGATTACAGGCGCCTAACACCATGCCCAGCTAATTTTTTGTAATTTTAGTAGAGATGGCGTTTCACCACATTTGCCAGGCTGGTCTCGATCTTCTGACCTCAAGCGATCTGCCCGCCTTGGCCTCCCAAAGCGCTGGGATGACAGACGTGAGCCACTGCGCCCAGCTTAATTTTTGTATTTTTAGTAGAGACAGATTCAAGTTTGCCTGTTCCTCTTGTGCCCGAGAAGCCCCTCCTGTGCGCAGGCCCGAAAGGCTTGGCCACGCCCCGCTGTGAGATGTGGCAGCTGCCATATGAGAGCACGCAGGCCTTGAGGACAGTATGGGAACCCCTGTTTCAGGAAAGGCATCTCAGGTCATTTTGGTCTGAGAAGCAGAAAATAGCTGGAGGGCCAGGGTGGAACCAGGGCAGTGAGTTTTCAAGGGTGTGTGTGTTCATAGCCATAGCAATTTTATATTCACGATGCTGGAGGTGGAGGAGTATCGGGTGTGATTTCATGGAGCTGGTCCTTACGGGAGCTTCCTGGAATTAATCCACTGAGCATGCATTTATGAAGCTTGTCCTCTGGCAACAAAGGCAAAACTCCGTCTCAAAAAAAAAAAAAAAAAAAGGCTCTATCAATTGTTCTCATATTATTATTTAACATCCACGATGTGATTTCAGATGTAATCAACATAAAACTTGACTGCATTATTTTGCATGCTGTTTTCCAAATCCAGCTTCGTGTCATACCTACAGCACATCTCACTGGAGCTGGCCACATCCCCACCATCCAGATGTGAAATAGTCAAAAGACAGGGCAGGCAGGGCTGCGGAGGAGGCCTGCAGGGGCCATGATGGAGTGCCCATCCTGTACTGTGATCCCAGCAAGTTTCTTCCTGCTGGCAAGAAGCCTGTCCCAGGCTGGCAGGGGACAGCATGAGGTGCAGCCTGCGGACTGGGAAAGGGGTGTGGAAGGGCCACGCCTCAGTCCTAAAATCCAGGCCCAGAAGTGGCCCAAGTCACTTCTCTGACTTTAATCACACAGGCATACCCAGTGGCAAAGGAGTATGGGAAATGGAGTCAGGCTGGGTAGCCAGGAGCCCAGGAAGAGGGGAGAACAGACTTGGAGAGGGCAGGAGTCTCTGGCCACCAGGGGCTAAAGAGCCTTCGATGAGGCGGTGATGTGGTGGGGTCCTGGGCTCGGATCCAGGGTGGATGGCTAAGGTGCCCGTGCCAGGGCTAAGCTGCCCCAACAGACATGGGTTTTGAGCCCACAAGAGTGCCTGTGCCTTGTGACGAGAATTCACCATGCTTTTGTCTCTGCAGCCTGAGAACAGCTTTGACTTCCTCAGCAGGGAGCTGTATGCGCATTCATCAGGAAGCTGCAGGCCCATGTCCTGTTCATCGAGTCTGGACCAAGTGCCCTTCAGTTACCCCCAAAAGACACATGGGCGCCAGGAATCTCCGGGAGGCAGCCCTGGCATGAGGCTCCAAGTTCTCTGTGTTGACCACACCGCTGAGGCTCAAGATCTTTTTCGGGAAGCCCCCCTGGCAGCAGGGTCATGGAAGGAGGAAGGTCAGAGGAGGGGAGGGCTCAGGCAGCAGGGGATGGGCCAGGGCTGTCCCACACCTTTTTTTTTTTTTTTTTTTTTTTTGGAGATGGAGTCTCCCTCTGTCGCCCAGGCTGGAGTGCTGTGGCGCAGTCTCCACTCACTGCAAGCTCCGCCTCCCGGGTTCACGCCATTCTCCTGCCTCAGCCTCCCGTGTGGCTGGGACTACAGGCGCCCGGCTAATTTTTGTATTTTTTAGTAGAGACGGGGTTTCAGGCCGGGCGCGGTGGCTCAAGCCTGTAATCCCAGCACTTTGGGAGGCCGAGACGGGTGGATCACGAGGTCAGGAGATCGAGACCATCCTGGATAACACGGTGAAACCCCGTCTCTACTAAGAAATACAAAAAACTAGCCGGGCGAGGTGGCGGGCGCCTGTAGTCCCAGCTACTCGGGAGGCTGAGGCCGGAGAATGGCGTGAACCCGGGAGGCGGAGCTTGCAGTGAGCCGAGATCCGGCCACTGCACTCCAGCCTGGGCTACAAAGCGAGACTCCGTCTCAAAAAAAAAAAAAAAAAAAAAAAAGAGACGGGGTTTCACCATGTTAGTCAGGATGGTCTCGATCTCCTGACTTCGTGATCCGCCCAGCTCGGCCTCCCAAAGTGCTGGGATTACAGGCGTGAGCCACCACGCCCGGCCTGTCCCACACCTTTCTACAAGTGTCAGCAGGGGGCATGCCCAGGTAAGGCTCCATGACCAGTGAGCGCAATGTCTGCTCACTGCAACCTCTGCCTCCTGGATTCAAGCGATTCTCCTGCCTCAGCCACCCAAGTAGCTGGGACTACAGGTGCCCGCCACCACGCCTGACTGACTTTTGTATTTTTAGTAGAGAGGAGGTTTCACCATGTTGGCCAGGCTGATCTCCATCTCCTGACCTCATGATCCACCCGCCTTAGGCTCCCAAAGTGCTGGGATTACAGGTATGAGCCACCATGCCTGGTCCACCACAGACAATGTTTAAGCCATAAAAAGAAACGAAGCTCTGAGATGGGCTCCAGTGTGGATGAACCTTCACGCTAAGCAGACGAAGTCAGACACAACCGTCTACGTGTTGTATGACTGCATTCACGCTCAAGTCCAAATAGGGCACACTGCAGAGACAAAGCCAGTTCATGGTAGCTCAGGACCGGAAGCCTGTGGGGGGTGTGTGTGTGTGAAAGCGCAGAGGTTCGGGACTTCATTGGGGGTGATGAAAATGTTCTGTAATTGTGACGATGGTCTCACAACTCAACATATTAAAAACCATGGATTGTAGACTTTCAATGGGAGGATTGTAAAGACGTAAATTCTCTCAGAGCAAGTGTGGACTCCAGAGCCTGTTCAGATCCCAGCTCTGCTATTCAGGGCTGTGACTGTGGCCAAGTCCTGAACTCTGTGCCCCAGCAGGGCTGTACCTTAAGCACTCGCTTGCGCCTGGCTTGTGCCAGCTGAGTGTGAGCTGAGATTAACTGAACCTCAAATCCAACCCAGGGTCAAGGGACCCAGCTGTGGGAGGTGGGGTAGCCCAGGCTTTAGTTTCTCCTCAGAGGCCTGAACCCAGGGCAGGATGAGGGCAGTGCTGGGAGGCGGTTCTAAGATGAACCCCAACAACCCCAACTCCTCACTTTCCAGAGCAGTCCACGGATATTTTGATGTGAGAAGAGTGAGTTACTATGGCAAGGAGTCCCTGTCGTTCATGATACACACGCTGAAGTCCACCCTCAAAGAGGTAAGGCGGGGCTCAGGCAGCTGGTGTCCGGCCACTGTCACCCACTCTGGTCCCACCTCACCCATCTCTTCTCGTGCACTGGGAAGACCCCTGGTCTGGCCCCAGGCCCAACAAGTGACCACCAGGATCTCTGAGGCCTCATGCTCCACTGTGGTCAGTCCCTAGAGGCCTGGGGACACATGTCATCAGAATTCAGGAAACAAGAGACCTTTGGTGGGGAGATTCTTTTATCATCCGCGAGTACCCACCCTCCTTCCTGGGCCAGGCACAATTAGGTGACCCAACTGCCAGAGACAGGCCCACAGTTTTTATTTTTTGAAACAGGGTCTCATTCCGTTGCTCAGGCTGGAGTGCAGTGGCTCAATCATAGCTCACTGCAGCCTCAAACTCCAGGGCTCAAGTGATCCTCCCACCTCAGCCTCCTGAGTAGCTGGGACTACAGGTGCACGCCATCATGCCCAGCTAATAGTCCTACTTTTTTTTTTTTTTTTGAGATGGAGTCATGGAGTCTCACTCTGTTGCCCAGGCTGGAGTGCAGTGGCAAGATCTTGGCTCACTGTAACCTACGCCTCCCGGGTTCAAAGAAACTCTCCTGCCTCAGCCTCCTGAGTAGCTGGGATTACAGGCATCTGCCACTATGCCCAGCTAATTTTTTTATTTTTAAGAGACGGGGTTTTACCATGTTGGCCAGGCTGGTCTCAAACTCCTGACCTCAGGCGATCTGCCCGACTTGGCCTCCCGAAGTGCTGCTTTTGCAGACAGGAGCCACCGTGCCCAGCCTAGTCTCACATTTTATAGGCTTCCAAACCACAGCAGAACATCTGGCTGCCTCTTCTCTCCGCACCCATCGGGCCAGTGGGTGTGCTGGCTGTAGGTGGGGGTGGCTGTGCCCGGGTTCCTGGGAGCACCTGGTGATTCATGGTCACTTACCCTCAAACACCTGACCCTGGGGCCTCTGCAGGTTTCCTGGTGTTGTCACAAAGGGAGGAAGCGCACCTGTGGCTGGCCGGTCACCTGGTCAGAGCCAAGGCAGGCAGGGCCTTCCTGTCTGGCTTCTTGAAGGCAGGCACAAGTCTGCAGGCTGCTCACACCCCCATCTGATTATTTTTTCTCACAGGGACTTCCTCTAATACAATCACAGCAACCCTGGCCTCGGCCCCGCCCTGTCCCTGCCATGCAACTTCACAACTCAGCTGGGAGGCCTCCAAGTCCCCAGGGCTCACACACCTCCTGGGGTGCTATGGACTGACCCGGCTCCAAGGCATTGAGTGTGTGGGAAACTCACCATGGGAGGTGCTCCTGCCCTGCAGGGAGCCTGAAGGCTATGGGAGGGCCCTGACCCCAAGGCCTATGGAGCTCCCTAGGCTCCTCTGGCCACACCTCACCACACACCCTCTCCCTTCTCCAGCGGTTCCAGTTTGTGGAAGTCCCAGGCAATCACTGTGTCCACATGAGCGAACCCCAGCATGTGGCCAGTATCATCAGCTCCTTCTTACAGCACAAACACATGCTCACAGCCTAGCTGTAGCTCTGGGCCTGGAACTATGACGACCGCAACAAGGCCAGGCCTGTGGGGACATGCCTCACTGGTCTTGACGCCCAGCCTAGGGTGTAGTCAGGGGAAGGAGTGAGACTCCAACTTCAACATCTGTGACCTCAAGGGGGAGACAGAGTCTGGGTTCAGAGGGCTGCTGTCTCCTGGCTAATAATCTCCAGCCAGCTGCAGGGAGGAAGGGCGGGCTGGGGCCACCTAGCCTTTCCCTGCTGCCCAACTGGGTGGAAAATAAAAGCTTCTCACGTTCTCACTGCTTTCGAGGCTGTTTCGTTACCATCAAGGGCTTTTCCATTGAGGGAAAAGGGAGAACAGAGCAGATTCATCCAGGGTCCTTGACAGGAGGGTATGGAGGCAGGATGCGGAAGGGGCAAGTCCTCCTCTGGGCACGCCCAGGTCCCCAGGACTGCTGAAGCCCAAGACCCGAGGGGTGGCCTGGCCCTTACTCCTGGCCTGTGTGGACTCTCATGGTGCTGTTGTACGTGGTGGCCTCAACCTGGGGCCCGTTTCCCAGAGCTCGGCCTCTCAGAGATGGCTGCAGGCCCTGCCTCGCCTCATGTTCCTCCAGGCCCCGCACCTCTAGCCATCCACTGCGGCTCTCGTGGCTCAGTAGGGTCGGAATTTGCGCTGGGCCCGCAGCAGCTCGATCCTCTGCTTGTCCTCCTCGAACTTCTTGCGCAGCTGCGCTAGATCTGGGGGCGAGAGGAGGCACAGGGCAGGGTCAGACAGCACGCCCCCGGGGCAACCGGCTTGCTCATGCCCCACCCCTCCTCCCAGTTATTGTGGGGCGCAGGGGCATGTCTCCCCCACCAACCCAGCCCCCTTCCCAGCTCTGCTTTGGGGGCAGGGTCTGGATCCTGTAAGGAATCAACCCGACGGCAGGCCGAGTCCAAGGGCAAGGCCAAAGTGGGAGATGCTGGCACCCCGAGCCTGGAGATGAAGCCCTAGAAACAAAGCAAAGGCATCCGCCCCCACCCCGACCCCTGCGCAAGGGGGAAGGAAGGAGTCCTGACCGCTCGGCCTGGAGCGACCCTGAGACTTGGTAAAGGGATGCCACCCCTAGTGCTGGTGAATGCCGATGGCAACTCTGGCACCGGGTGGCCCAGGTCAGTGGCAGGCTGATGGCATGGAGGGGGAAGCTGAGGGTCTAGAGCGAGCACAAGTGGGAGCCAAGAGGGCCAGCGAGGCAGGGAAAGCACCAGTGACTGGGCGGATGGCTCAGGGCCTGCTGCAGAGCCCCTCCCTGTGCCCTAGCCAGGGCAAGGAGACTCCTGGGCCCACAGGAAAGCTGTCCTGTAGACAGGGACACCAGGCAGTGGGGCAGGAGGCTCAGCTGCAGCACCAGGAGTGGGTCACAGGTGATCAGGTGCACAGCCAGGAGAGGGTCCTGTGCAGGCCACCTGACACACACCCCCGCACACCCACACACACCACCACACACCCGCACATCCCCACACCCGCACACCACACACTACTACACACACCCGCACAGCCACACACACCACCACACCCCTGCACACCCACACACCCGCACACCACACACTACCACACACACCCGCACAGCCACACACAGGCACTGTGCAGGGTCACCTGACACACAGCACACAGACACACACACCACCACCACCACCACCACCTCAACACACATATTCTGCAGCATCCTCCCTGCACCCACAGTGGGTTCGGAGGCCCCCTCTGCACTCGAACTCCTTGCTGGCTGGAAGCTGACCAGCGCCAGCACTAAGTGCACAGGAGCCCAGAGGTGGGCACTGATGACCCAGGGTCCCCACACATTGAACAAATGCATCTGCCCCGGGGGGTGATGGGGGACCGCCACACCGGGTGCTGCCAGGCTGGGCCTCTTTCCAGAGCCTGGTGGGAGCCCTGTGCTTAGGGAAGCCCTCCCTCCGCGACCAGCAGGTTCAGTGCCCGCTGTCAGGAGCCCTGGCCAGAGGCCTCATCCATGGTTGGGGCCAAGGCCGAGGGGCCTGAGGATGGGCTGGGCGTGGCTTACGCTCCATCTTGCTCTCCCGGTGCTGCCAGGCATAGAAGTTGAGCAGCTCCTTTCGGGCGCGCTTCCGTCTCTCCCTCTCCAGCACCCGCAGGTTGGCTGCTTCAGTCCGGGGGAGCACAGGCCGTCGGCCCCGGCGGGTCACCTTCACCCACCCCTCCTCGTCAGGGACCCCCTCCTCCTCCTTGGCCTTAGCTTCTTCCTGAAAGGAAGGTGATCCTGTCGTCCGGTCGGCACCTGGGACCTCCTGCAGCCTCCAGCAACACACCCTCCATGCCCTCCTCCCAAAGTCAGAACCGCCCTGAGCCCCTGCAGGGGCAGGCTGCTCCCCTCCTCCCAGCACGATTTTGGGGCTAAGGATGGCGGGGAGGGCACAGACCTGCCAGCGCTGCCTCCTTCTCCACTACAGACCATGTGGAGACTAGATGTGTCACCCAGCCAGGCAGCCCAGGATCCAGCAGGGAAAAAGGGAGCCTGGCCTCTACAGAGTGGCTAAGGACAGGCCGCCACCGCCCTCCCTCTGGGGTGCCACCTTCCCACAGCCACACAGGCGATGCGGTGCTCGGCCAACCCTGCGGAGCCTCCACCTCAGCGATCTTCTGGTCATACGCCTCCATGAACGTGTCCACTTCCACCCTCAGGGCCTCAGGGTCGGGCATGGAGTCTGCGTAGTCACTGATCCACTCTGAGGAAAAGGGAGGCAGGGAAACCAGGCTTCCTCAGGCCTGGCATTTGGGCCCCACCCCAGGGCCTGCCAGGCTAATGGAGACCTTTTCCCACAGGGCCCGGGGCGCAGGTGCTAAGGAAACCCCAGGGGCTGCAAGCTGGGCCCTCACTTTGCCTGCCCAGTATGCCTGTGCCACTGTGCCAGGGACTCAGGCTAATGACTCCCTGGGGACCCAGACACAGCCCCGCAGTCCTCCTGCCCAGGCCTCCACACGCCACTCTCAGGGAGCATGGACTTGGCTGGTGACATTCAGACACTGTCCCCATAGAGTGTCCTGCCAACCCAGAGCCCAGACAGGAGGTGCCAGTCACCCCCTGAGGTACTAACTGTGAATGCCACTCTTCACAGGGTGGCTCTCTGTGGACACCAGCAGGGGGCCCTTCAGGGCCAAGGCCGCTGACACCCCACTTGGCTTCTGGAACACCACATAGGCTACCTGGAACCCCTGAAGAGAGAGACAGATGTCAGAGGCTGGGGGCGCCTCCGCATGTCTGGCACAAGGTCTCCAGGCCCGCCCTCAGCCTAGCCGGTGGCTACACCAGGGGAGACAGTGCTAGGCTATTTCTGAGCCATGGAGAGAACCAGAGGCCATCCCATAACCCAGGTCAGGGGCAGCCACACTTCCAGTGATCCTGCTTCTGCGGGAAGTGACAGCTGTTCCCAGCTCTTCCTCAGAAAGAGGGGACACACAGGCTGCCTTTCTTCCAGTCACACGAGGGATGCTGTGACACGCAGGGGTCGCCCTGGGCCAGGGCAGGTTTTTGGAAGCCAGGCCTGGGCACACACCATGCCAGATGCCACTGTGTGGGGAGGAGGTGTGGGCTCCAGCGCCACTGGGAAAGCTGTGAAGAACAGTGCTCCTGCAGACCCGGCCCCTAAGCCTGGGGAAGGAGCTCCCTCAGCGGGGGAAGCAGGAGGGCAGCTGGGGGAGGCGCCGCAAGCGCCCAGCAGAGACGGTCCCTGAGCATTAACACAGGAAGGAAAAAGCCAGGCAAGAAGTGCAAGGATGTGGCAAATCTGGGAAGGAATAACAGGCTTTGTCACCTGGACAGCCTCCTACACCACACACGGTGAGGATGGGCTCAGGACCAGAGAATGCTCTGACGTCCCACTGCCAGCTCCCCCAACACACTGGGGACAATGCCCCACCCCCCTCACTCTAGTGGAACCCCGTGCTTGGCGGCTCACCGGAACCGGCTTGGGATGAAAAAACTTCGACCTTGACTCCTTTGGGCTCTCGGCCAGGTCCGGCTTCTCCTGCAACTCTACAGACTGGACGAGGCCACAAGAGGACAGGAGGCGGGACAGGCTCTCCTGCCGCAGGGAGAGGGAAGTCAAGTGTGAGCATCTGCAGGGGCATCCGAAAGCCTCCCTCCACCATGGGTGGCACTGCCAGGGGTCCAGCGCCCCTGAAGAACTCAGAGCCACAGCCACATCTGCCCAAGCCAGGAGCCTGTGGGCACCATGGCCTCCGACCTGTTCTGCAGGGATAATATGGAGGTCAATATTCCTGCTCTTTCTCTTTTTTATTTTTTATTTTTTTTGAGTTGGAGTACTGCTCTATAGCCCAGGCTGGAGTCCTATAGCGTGATCTCAGCTCACGGCAACCTCCACCTCCGGGTTTCAAGTGATTCTCGTGCCTCAGTCCCCCGAGTAGCTGGGATTACAGGCGCCCACCACCACACCCGGCTAATTTTTGTATTTTGAATAGAGATGAGGTTTTGCCATGTTGGCCAGGCTGGTCTTGAACTCCTGACCTCAGGTGATCCGCCTGTCTCGGCCTCCCAAAATGCTGGGATTACAGGCATGAGCCAGAGTGCCCGGCATATTCCCGCTCTCTCTCATTGGAGACAGGTGGGGACATTCTTGCTGTTATTCTGATTTTCTTTTTTTTTTTTTTTTTGAGACGGAGTCTCGCTCTGTCGCCCAGGCTGGAGTGCAGTGGCCGGATCTCGGCTCACTGCAAGCTCCACCTCCCGGGTTCACGCCATTCTCCTGCCTCAGCCTCCCGAGTAGCTGGGACTACAGGCGCCCGCCACCTCGCCCGGCTATATTTTTGTATCTTTTAGTAGAGACAGGGTTTCACTGTGTTAGCCAGGATGGTCTCAATCTCCTGACCTCGTGATCCGCCAGTCTCGGCCTCCCAAAGTGCTGGGATTACAGCCTTGAGCCACTGCGCCCAGCCCTATTCTGATTTTCTATGACAAATTTTACTACCTGAATCAGCAGTAGTGACCCTATGCTGTGACAGTCAGGACGGTGGTTATCGGTGGAGGAGGCAGCAGGGGTTCTGGGATGTGCTGCTGTGTCTCCACCTGGGTGCTGACTACACAGGTATGTTCTGTCTCTGGGATGCAGCGAGCTGGACACCTGCCACTGGGGCCCTTCCCTGTACACATGCTGCACTTCAAAAAAGGTCAGAACTCACACCCCCTCTTCTACACGCTTCTTTTTTCTCTAAGTTTAAAGGAATGTTTTAGAAATTAGGGTTTCTTTTTTGAAAACTAATCCAGGAATTCCCTTGGCCAGGGGCGGTGGCTCACGCATGTAATCCCAGGACTTTGGGAGGCTGAGGGGGTCGGATTACTTCAGGTCAGGAGTTCAAGACCAGCCTGGCCAACATGGTGAAACCTTGTCTATACTAAAAATACAAAAATTAGCCGGGCATGGTAGTGGGCACCTGTAATTCCAGCTGCTCGGGAGGCTGCGGCAGGAGAACAGCTTGAACCTGGGAAGCGGAAGTCACAGTGAGCCACGATCGCTGTGCTCTAGCCTGAGCAACAGAGGGAGACTCTGTCTCAAAAAAAAAAAAAAAAAAAAAAAAAAAAATTAACAGTTGTGTTTGGATAAAATTAGAGGCACTTTTCATTTTTTTATACTTTCCTACTTTCAAATTATGGACACGTATAGTCTCAAAGAAAACACGTAATTCAAACAACTTCGGGTAATACGTAAAAAAACCTTGGGCTACTTAGGATTACACTTTTTTTTCCTTTTTTTTGTTTGAGTCAGAGTCTCACACTGTTGCCCAGGCTTGAGTGCAATGGCGCGATCTTGGCTCACTGCAACCTCCGCCTACCAGGTTCAAGCAGTTTTTGTGCCTCAGTCTCCCAAGCAGTTGGGATTACAGGCGTGTGCCACCATGTCCGGCTAATTTTGGGGGTTTTTTGGGTTTTTTTTGAGATGGAGTCTCACTCTGTCACCTAGACTGGAATGCAGTGGCGCAATCTCGACTCACTGTAACCTCCACCTCCCGGGTTCAAGGGATTCTCATCCCTCAGCTTCCCGAGTAGCCAAGACTACCTGCACACGCCATCATGCCTGGCTAATTTTTTGTTTTTTAGTAGAGACAGGGTTTCACCATGTTGGCCAGGCTGGTCTTGAACTCCTGACTTCAGGTGATCCACCGGCCTCAGCCTCCCAAAGTGCTGGGATTACAGGCATGAGCCACCATGCCTGGCAGGATTATACTTTTAAAGACATCTTTGAAAAGCCAGTTTCCTGACTGGAGATCAAGGTAGCCCTCTGGACACTCTCCTCTGGGGCTCCCATTAGCTGTGTCCGTCTCACCACCAAGGACTTGGTGGAGGCCAAGGGAGCCCCCACCTAGAGCCCACAGGTCCCCTCCCAGACACTAGCTCACCTCTGTGCAGTATGGGGGCACATTGAGGACAAAAAGAGTCCTCTTCTGAGGCCAGGTCGACTTGGTGCCTTGTCGAACGCCATGTGCTCTCACATAGAGGTAGTGAGAAGCCTGCTGCTTTTCGGAGAACTTGATTGGAATAGCTGGAAAGGAAATGGGAGGGGAGGGATGGCCAGGCTACCCTGAGCTGAGGCCAGCAAGACATTCACACAACTTCCTTTCTCCACATCCCTGTCTAGTCCTATCTGCTCATCAATCCATCCATCCCTTCACCAACCCCCCGACCCTACCCTTTGGCAAAGCCGGTGCGGGCTCTAAGAGTCTGCCCAGGAGGGCCTCCCAAGGTGGTGCAGGGAAAGAGAAGATAAATGGGCAATGATTACAGATGGGGGCGCAATGAAAGGGACGCTCGAACCCTGCGGCTCTTGGAGTGAACACCAAAATCCTAACCGTGGCTAGAAGCTCCGTGAGACCCTGCCTGCCACTGTGGCCTCTTCTCGTACCATCTTCCCCACCACCTTGGATTCTCCCTGTTCCCCTGGGTACACCAGGGCCTCACACACACTGGCCTCTCTACCTAGTGCATCACCCTCTTCCCTCCTGCTAACCTTCAGGTTTAGCTCAAACCTCGCTTCCTCAAGAGAGCCTCAGCATCACCCTCCGCCCCTCCTGCCAGGTCAGATCCCCACTGCCTGTGCCTTCACAGCTTCTCTTAATAGTCTGTAGGCTATACTGATGAGATTCTTTGGTTAATCACTGCCACACCCATGACTGTAATCTCATAAAGCTAGGAACTGCTTCTATTTTTCTCACACCTCCGTCAGACTACCGGTTGGCATAGAGCTGCGGTCCCTGAACTCAGGAAGCTCAGTTGCAATAACGGAGAAGACAATTACCAAGTGAGCATACAGCAAGCTTGTATCAATTATGAAAGAAACATTACAGGGTCATGGGGTGGCAGAGGTCTTTCCATAGGCTCTCAGGGATGGCCTCTTTGAGGAAGCAACTTTAAAGCTCAGAACAGAAACGCCACTGTGCAACAAACTGTTACAGCACGTGCAAAAACCCAGAGGGGGAAAAAGCATGTTGCCTCAGATGAACAGAAAGAGCTTTAGGTCAGCACCAGTCAGACCATGTGGCCCACACAGGTTAAGAAGTCTGCTTTTTGTTTTAGAAGCGACTTGATGAAGCTACTGGAAGGAATGCAGTGGGTGTGGGGCCTATCGTGGGCGTGTGAGACATGCTCTAACTTAAATGGCCTTAAAAAGAACATTCTGGTACGTGGGTGGAGAACAGAAGCAGGGGCAAGAGAAAGAGGAGCGCAACCAAGCAGGAGGGCCCGTAACAGCCCAGTAAGAGCTGATGGGGGCTGGACTAGAAGCAGAGGCGATGAGAAGGGGATGGGCTCACCTGGACGAGCGAATGTGGACGGAAATGGGTTTGCCCTGGGTGAGAGGTGCACAGTGGTGGGCTCACCCAAGGGATGCGTGGACCAAGACAGGCTCGCCCCGAGAGAGTGGGCAGGCAGAAGGGCGCCGCGTGGGTCCTCGGGACTCCGAAGCTGGGGCCAGAGGCCGCCGGAGCTCACACCCAACCGTGCGGCCGCTCCTGGGGACCCCCGGCCGCCGCCAACCCCCAAACACCTCCCGGCGATGCCTGGCCCCCCCGGTCTCGCGTCCCGGAGCCCCTCACCTGCGTAGCCCGGTGGGCTGGGGATACAGTCCTCCGGGTCCCGCGCCGCGCGCTTCCTCCTGCGCGCCACCATCTTGCCGCCCGGGAGCGCAGGGGCCGCCGGGAGTTGTGGTTCGGCGCCGGCGCGATCGCGTTTCCGTGGCGTCTGTCCCGCCCCCTGGCTCCAGGCCCGCCTCTCCGGCCCCGCCCGCCAGGGCCCAACCTTCATCAGCTCAGAGTCAAATCAGCGCGCGGAAGTGGGAGGGAACGTCAGCGTTGACCCCGGCCAGTCACGAGTGCGAACTCAGCTTTCCACTCATGCATTCACACATTGAATAGGCACTGTGAGAGAAATCCAGGATGGCTGCTAGGTTTTCAGTCGAGGCAACTAAGAGGATGGTGTTGCCATTGACTGAGATGGGGAGACTGCAGGAGAGGGGCCAGCTTGGGGAAAATCGAGTGGATCAGTTCTCTGTGGGCCATGGTGAGACGCCCATTAGGTCTCTCAGGGGAGATGTCAGGTGGGCAGTTTGATATGAGACTGAACAGACTGAACATCAGAGGTGTCAGGCCTGGAGCAATACACCTGGGACTGACCGTGGATAGGTTACTGAAAGTTATGAGAGGGGCCGGGTGCGGTGATTCAAGCCTGTAATCCCAGCAATTTGGGAGGCCGAGGGGGGCAGATCACTTGAGGTCAGGAATTACAGACCAGCCTGGCCAACTTGGTGAAACCCCGTCTCTACTACGTACAAAAATTAGCCGGGTGTGGTAGTGCATGCCTATAATTCCAAATACTCGGAAGGTTGAGACAGGAAAATCGCTTGAACCCAGGAGGCGGAGATTGCAGGGAACCAGATTGCCCCACTGCACTCCAGCCTGGGCAACAGAGAGAGACTTCGTCAGAAAAGAAAAGAAAAGAAGAGAAGAGAAGAGAAAAAGGTAGGAGACGGTGTGATCGCCAAGGGAGCAAGTGTAGACAGGGGAGAAAAGAAGTCCAAGGACTCCACTTATCTGGACTCCAAAGGGCCTCTCAGACCATGTACCCACCAGCCCTTGATATATATACTATTTCTCTTCTCCCAGTGTACAGTTGCTTCTTGGAAATGCTGCCGGCCCTTTTGGGGAAAATTAGGAGACTATTACTGCAAATCTTTGTGGTCTCGAGGGGACCCAGCCTCCCTTTCAGTCAGTGACCTCCAGGTCTGAGGCCTAGCTTAGGCCTGGAAACTGGGTGAGGGGTTGGGATTTTCCATCAGCAGCTGCCATTACTGTCCTGTTTGCTTGTTTTTTCTTTTTGATCTTTCTTTGCTTAGAGCAGTCAAGCAGTGTCAGGGCTGCTGTGGCCCCTGGGAATACCGTGGTCCACTAGCCTTCACCAGAGACTCATATGCATCCAGGCTCCCTGGCAGCCACTCTGGCCTTGCTCCTGTTCTGACAGTCACATCAACCGAACCTCTGCTCTCTGAAATCCTATCTCCTGCTGACCCTTCCAAGTCCAGCTCCAGTCCTATTTGCTCTCTTATACCCTGGCCTCAGAGGATGGCCATGCCGATTGCCCAGTGATGCCTAGACCCCTCACTAGTGAAAGCAGTATCTGGTGAACCCTCCAGAAATACGGTCAGCTGGCTTCTCAGATCTTGCATAATAAATCTGTACCAGCACATCCCCCTCCCGGAGGCCTCTGGCTCCTTCTCAATGCCCTTCCACGATCGTTCTGTTATCTCCCTCTCATGTATTGCTTCCACACTTCATGGAGCCATCTCGGTGGGATATCAGGACTGGTCACAATATCACATTCTTTTTTTTTTTGAGATGGAGTCTTGATCTGTCACCAGGCTGGAGTACAGTGGCGCGATCTCAGCTCACAGCAACCTCTGCCTCCTGGGTTCAAGCAATTCTCCTGCATCAGCCTCCTGAGTAGCTGGGATTACAGGTGTGCACCACCATGCCCAGCTAAATTTCTTTTTTTTTTTTTTTTTTTTGAGACGGAGTCTTGCTCTGTCGCCCAGGCTGGAGTGCAGTGGCCAGATCTCAGCTCACTGCAAGCTCCGCCTCCCGGGTTCCCGCCATTCTCCTGCCTCAGCCTCCCGAGTAGCTGGGACCACAGGCGCCACCACCTCGCCCGGCTAATTTTTTGTGTTTTTAGTAGAGACGGGGTTTCGCCGTGTTAGCCAGGATGGTCTCGATCTCCTGACCTTGTGATCCGCCCGTCTCGGCCTCCCAAAGTGCTGGGATTACAGGCTTGAGCCACCGCGCCCGGCCAATTTCTTTTTTTTTTTTTTTTTTTTTTTTTTTGAGGCGGAGTCTTCACTCTGTCGCCCAGGCTGGAGTGCAGTGGCACCATCTCGGCTCACTGCAAGCTCCGCTTCCCGGGTTCGCGCCATTCTCCTGCCTCAGCCTCCAGAGTAGCTGGGACTACAGGCGCCCGCCACCGCGCCCGGCTAATTTTTTGTATTTTAGTAGAGACGGGGTTTCACCGTGTTACCCAGGATGGTCTCGATCTACTGACCTCGTGATCCGCCCGCCTCGGCCTCCCAAAGTGCAGGGATTACAGGCGTGAGCCACCGCGCCCGGCCAAAATTTCTTTTTTTTTTTTTTTTTTTTGAGACGGAGTCTCGCTCTGTCGCCCAGGCTGGAGTGCAGTGGCCGGATCTCAGCTCACTGCAAGCTCCGCCTCCCGGGTTCACGCCATTCTCCTGCCTCAGCCTCCTGAGTAGCTGGGACTACAGGCGCCCACCACCTCGCCCGGCTAGTTTTTTGTATTTTTTTAGTAGAGACGGGGTTTCACCGTGTTAGCCAGGATGGTCTCGATCTCCCGACCTCGTGATCCGCCCGTCTCGGCCTCCCAAAGTGCTGGGATTACAGGCTTGAGCCACCGCGCCCGGCCAAAATTTCTTATTTTTAATAGACACGGAGCTTCACCATATTGGCCAGGATAGTCTCGATCTCTTGACCTTGTGATCTGCCCACGTTGTCATCTCAAAGTGCTGGGATTACAGGCATAAGCCACTGTGCCCGGCCTTTTTTTTTTTTTTTTTTTGAGATGGAGTCTCACTCTGACGCCCAGGCTGGAGTGCAGTGCTGCCATCTCAGCTCACTGCAACCTCCACCTCCCGGGTTCAAGCAATTCTCCTGCCTCAGCCTCCCAAGTAGCTGGGATTACACGCATGCGCCACCATGCCCAGCTAATTTTTTGTATTTTTAGTAGAGACGGGGTTTCACCATGTTGGCCAGGCTGGTCTCAGTCTCCTGACCTCAGATGATTCACCCACTTCAGCCTCCCAAAGTGCTGAGATTACAGGCATGAGCCACTGCACCCAGCCTAGAGTTCAAGACTCTTGAGCCCATCTACCCTGACGTCCCTGCCCTAGGTGGCAGTGTTCCGCTCCTTCCCTTCTGTGCTCCTCAACTGGAGCACAGGACCGGCAGAGCCATTCATCTGCCCTGATTCAAACGCTGCAGTTCTCATCAGGTCCTAGGCCTTTGTCAGCACAGTGTGACCTGTCTTTAAACACATCTCTGGAAACCCCTCCTGATTTTCACCTTTGGCCATAAGTTGATCAATGGCTATCCTGAGGCCTGTTGTTTTTTTCCTTCAGCACACTGATGCCACTCAATCAATTCACTCCACTGTCTTTATAATTACCACTGCCCATGTATTTCGTGGGTTAGGAATTTGGGCAATGCTCTGCTAGGAGATTCCGTTGCTCCCTGTGGCACTGACTGAGGCCATTTGATGGTATTCAGCTGGCATATGGGCTGCACTCAAGGTTCCAAGTCACTTCACTCACACATCCGGCATCTCAGCAGGGATGGCTGGTGATAGAGTTTGAATATTTGTCTCTGCCCAAATCGCATATTAAATTGTAATCCCCAATGCTAGAGGCGGGGCCTGGTGGGAGGTGTTTGGATCATTGGGGCTTCATGGCTTGATGCTGTTTTTGCGATCGCGAGTTCTTACAAGATCTGCTCGTTTAAAAATGGGTGGCTGCTTCACCCCCGCTTTGTTGCTGTGGCTTTCACCATCTGAAGTTGTAATGGAGCGAGTTATGGAGAAACGCCACACTTTGAGACGAATTCAGGAGTCCTTTATTAGCTGGCGACCGGGAGACGGCTAGTGCTCAAAATTCTCTCGGCCCCGAAGAAGGGGCTAGATTTTCTTTTATTCTTTGGTTTAGAAAGGGGAGGGGGCAGCCTAGCTGTAGCAATCTTATGGAAGTAAAACAGGCAATAAAAGTTCAAAGACAAATAGTTACAGGAAAGGAAACAGTTCTAGGTGCAGGGGCTTAAAATCCATCACAAGGTGATAGACGCTGGGCTTTGGGCGCTACCAACCAGACGCAAACGCAGGGGTTTGGTACCATCAACCGGGCGAATTCTTGGGAACTATGGACACAGCTTGCCACAGCATCTTATCAGTTAACTGCATTCTTTGATGTGCTGGGAGTCAGCTGGCACTAGTTAAGTCCTTGAGGAAGGGGGTGGGTAAGGAGCCCTTAATATCTTGCAAATGAAGGAGCCAAATGGAATCTGTCCGGCTTTCTCAGCTAAGAGAGAGTCAATCAAGTTCATACAAGTTAGGGTATCACATTCCCCACTTGTGTTTTTGGAGAATCAAATCATTGATTCCTCGGTTATAACAAGGGGGTTATATTGGGCTTTAAGATACATAAGCTTAACAGAAGCTATGTGTTGCTTTACAAAGTTAAGAAACCAATTTAATATACAGGGCCCGAAGACTCAACCTAACCGTAGGAGGAGGAGAGCTCCAGTTAACTTAGTGATTAGAGTAGTTAGCCATGGATTCCAGTTAAACACATTTTGGTACCAGGGGGTGTTACTTTCTTGTTCTCTCTGGCGTCTATCTAGATTTTCTCAAACTTTTTGAGGAGTATCATGTATGACCTTAGATTGGCACAGAAACAACAACGCTTTCTTAGAGCCGCGCATAAACCTCCTTGGGAGAGGAATAGCAGATCTAAACCTCGGCGGTTTTGAAGAACTACTGCAGCCAGAGACTCCACCTGGGTATGCAGTATATTTATGGCTGACTGGAGGTTGCTGCCTTCTAAGTAGTGTTTGCAAATGCACGTCCTGTAGTGAAAGAAGTGAAGAGGAAAGAGCAGGGTGGAGCAGAGGGCATACTAGGCGGAAAGAAACAATAGAGGTAAATAAAAAGAATTAATCTGATGGCTTCACTCGACTTAGGCGTGGTTTTAAGGGGCCTGGCCCAGGCTTAGGGACCTATGTTTCTTGTCGGGCTCTGTTGACCTTTTTGATGCGAATGATGAATCTAAGCCGGAATGCCATCCACTTTCAGAGCCGTCAGTGTGGTGAGGATGACAGTATGAAGCCCTTTCCAGGCAGGGGTGAGTCCTTCTTTTTGGAACTTTTTAACACACCAGGTCACCTGGCTGGAAAGTGTGGCAGGGCCCCGTCTGGTCAGGAACTGGATGGGGATGAGCTCCCTGGACAAGCGGCTGGATGATGTCTGTACCTGTTGGGAGACTGCAGGTACTGTAATAAATTAGCTTGTGAGATTTCTGGTAAATGGGTATCCTTTAGCTTAGGCAACATAGGCAGAACCCTCCTATACATGATTTCAAAAGGTGAAAACCTAGCCCTGTAAGGAGTGCGTCTTACTCTAAGAAGGGCTAAAGGAAGGAGCGTTACCTAATTTTCCCCGGTCTCTAGGATTAACTTTGTAAGGGTACCTTTTAGGGTGCGGTTCATGTGTTCTACCTGTCTAGAGCTCTGAGGTCGATAGGCACAATGGAGTTTCCATTGAATTTTAATGCCTTACTGACTGACTGAGCTATAGGCAAGGTGAAGGCCGGTCCATTATCAGATCCTATGGCAGCAGGCAGCCCATGCCGAGGGATGATTTCATTGAGTAAAAGCCTAACTACCGTGATGGCAGTCTCATTTTTGGTGGCAAATGCCTCAGTCTATGAGGAAAAGGTGTCTACTAGTACCAGGAGGTATTTATAGGCTGCCCGGTGCAGTTTTATCTCTGTAAAGTCAATTTCCCACCTTTCTCCTGGTGAGTCTCCCCGGAGGCAGTGGCCTGGGCTGGGTTTAGGACCTTGCTTGGCGTTTACCTGCGCACAAGCTGTACACCAGAGAGCTGCTTGGTTAACTAAGTCCTGAAGGTGGGGGATCTCGAAATGGCTCCTCAGAAGCTGAACCAGTTTTACTCCTCCTAAACGGGTGGTAGAATGCAGACGACTGATTAAAGTTTCCCGGAGAGCTCGGGGTATGACGATTCTGAAATCAGGAAGAATCCACCAACCTTCCTGATTTTTACTGGCCTGAAGATCCAAAGCCTGTTTTTCCTCCTCTGGGTCATATTCTGGGTGATCTGGCAAGTCAGGTTGCGGAAAGGACACTGCAGGCGGCAGGGTCAGAGGCGCGACTGGGAGTCCAGCTGCCTCCCAGGCTGCAGAGTCGGCTCTTTGGTTACCACGGGCAACGGCCATGTCTTCTTTTTGATGTCCTTTGCAGTGAATTACAGCCATCTGTTGAGGGAGCCAAACAGCTTCAAGCAGGGCCAAAATTTCTTCTTTGTTCTTGATAGCCTTTCCTGCTGAGGTGAGTGGCCACACTCTTGGTAGACGGCTCGTGTACATGCACAGTAGTGAAAGCATAGCTGCCGTCAGTGTAAATGTTAATACGCTTGTCCTTACCCCATCGGAGGGCCTGAGTGAGGGCAATCAAGGGCCTGAGTGAGGGCAATCAACTCAGCCCTCTGTGCTGAGGCACCTGCTGGCAGTGCTTGGGCCTACGGTATATCCGTGTCCGTAGTGACGGCTGCACCAGCCTTTCAAACTCCCTGCTCGAGGAAGCTGCTAGCATCTGTAAACACGGTGGCGTCTGCCTCCTCGAAAGGCACATCTTGGAGATCAGGTCGGCCAGTTTCCGTAGTCCCTAACAGTTCTTGGCAGTCATGGACAGGTGTGGTAAGGTCTGGATCAGGGAGCAAGGTAGCTGGATTTAAACACCTTGTGGGAGAGAAAGTTAAATGAGGCTGATCTCTTCTGGAAACACCTTCACAGACAAACCCAGAATAATGTTGAACCAAATACTGGGCACCTCATGGCTCCAATAAGTTGATGCAAAAACCGAGCCATTGCGGAAAATGAAGAACAGTCACCAACTCCCACCCATGCAGCTGGCTCATTTGCTGGGCTGCCCTCCTCAGAAGGTGGCACGGGAATCCCTGCCTTTGCAGAGAGGAGGCCTGGGGTGTGTGCAGGTGCCCATGGGAAGTGTCTTTGCCATGGGGAAAGCCAGAGCGACCCCTTGCTTATCCTGCAAGGGAAGAAGCTGGAGTTTCCTGACACCAACCCCAGAGGCAGAGCCCACACCCACATTTGGCTCAGCAGGCACTGTGCCTGAGGGACACTGTGAGCCCACAAAAATGTCTTAATTTCTATTAAAACCAGAAGAAAACATGTCACTAATTTATAAGCAGCCCAGCCTGGTTATATGCATCTTTTTAGCCATGCGGGCATAATATACAATTTTTACTTTTTTTTTTTTAGTGGATGAAGGCCTCATGACAGTCAAAATGTGGTCCTGTTCAGGGCTTCCTCCAACCAGCCGTGTCTGCACGGCCAGGCACCACTTCATCAGGCCTGGCTGCTGGCACTGTTTCTGGGGCGTGCTGCAGGACTCCAGGCCAGGGTGGGGAGGAGGGTAGCACCAGCCAGGGACCGGCTCCCGTCAGCTGTAACTGTGTATCCGGTCTGGTCTGCTCCAAAGGCTAGACACGAATTTTGCAGCGTTGTTTTCATCTGTGCTCTGCTGCTACCTCCTTGAGTGGGGTTTGCTTTTCCTCCTGGTCCTGGTGCTTTCAGGCCTGGAGGTGGGGGTCTGTGTCACCCGTGCAGAAAAGTTTCTCTCTGAAATTCTCCTGCCCTCCTGTCTCTGGCCCCTCATTCTGCCCTGAGGCCGGCCATAGAGACTAGAATCCCTCTTCCTCAGGGTGGGTCAGAGAAACCAGAACCCCTTTCCCCCAAACCAGCCATACAACCTAATGTATGACTAACTTCCCCCTCTGCCCTATCTGTGTCAAAACTGGCCATAAAGAAATTCCCTGGCCTACCTTGTTTGACTGTAGGCCATAAGACCCCCATTCCAGGCCAGGCGCCGTGGCTCACGCCTGTAATCCCAGCACTTTGGGAGGCTGAGGTGGGTAGATCACCTGAGGTCAGGAGTTCAAGACCAGCCAGGCCAACATGATGAAACCCCATCTCTATTAAAAACACAAAAATTAGCCAGGCGTGGTGGTGTGCACCTGTAATCCCAGCTACTCAGGAGGCTGAGGCAGGAGAATCGCTTGAACCCCGGAGGCGGAGGTTGCAATGAGCTGAGATCACGTCACTGCACTCCAGTCTGGGCGACAGAGCAAGACTCCGTCTCAAAAAAATAATAATAATAAGACCCCATTCCAGAGAGGGTCCTCCCCACACCCAGAAGGAAGGAACTCGGCTCAGACAGGCCAGGAGGAATCTAGCCAGACAGGCCCTGCTGGGTTCCCCACTCCATCTGCTAGCATTGGATCAGATCGCTTTTGTCCAATCCTATGTCTCCACAGCTGCCCATGCTGTGTTGAACCTCAGCATGAAAATGGACAGTTTCCTCTATATCTTTGGGTCTTCATTCCGAAGGCTCCTGTGACAGGTAAAACTATAATCGAATAAATGCACATCGTTTTCTCCTATTCATCTGCCTTTTGTGAGTTGATTTTCCGTGAGCCTTCAGAGGGCGAAGGGGAAGTTTTCCCTGCACCCCTGCACGGTAAACCTGAGTAAGTGCTCCCCCGAGTTCTGAGCCTCTCTAGCAAGTGAATTGAACCCAAAGGGAGGGCTGTGGGAACCCCAATTTACGGCTGGTTGGTCAGAAGCAAACACAAAATAGCCCTGGTGCAGTGGCTCACTCCTGTAATCCCAGCACTTTGGGAGGCTGAGGCGGGTGGATCCCTTGAAGTCAGGAGTTCAAGACCAGCCTGGCCAACATGGTGAAACCCCATCTCTGCTAAAAATACAAAAATTGGTGGGGCATGGTGGTGCAGGCCTGTAATTCCAGCTATTGGGGGGGGGCGCTGAGGTAGAAGATTCGCTTGAACCTGGGAGGTGGAGGCTGCAGTGAGTCAAGATCACACCACTGCACTCCAGCTGGGCAACACAGTGAGACCCTGGAAGAAGAAAGAAGCAGAAGAAGGGGAAGAAGAAATAAGAAGAAAGAAGGAAGGAGGAAGCAGCAGCAGCAGCAGCAGCAGCAAACTCACAAAACCTGGGCTTGGGATCAGCTTTGGGAGTGGGGCTCAGGTCTTGTGGGACCAAGTCTTCAACCTGTGGGACCTGAGGACATCTCCAGGTAGACAGTGTTGGGACTGAGTGGAAGCAAAGGACCCCCAGCTGGTGTCTATCACAGAACTGACTCTGCAGGAAGTCCGTGCAGGAGTCTCCCCCGCCTGCAGAGGCTGCACGGGGATGGTGCCCGTGTCCCTGGTGGAAGAGGGAGGAGGCACGAGGAGGAAAGAAAACCCTTAGGTGACCACGGCCAAGGGTACGAGGGGCAGGTGTGTCCCTCAGCTCACTCTGGAGACTTCTTCCTGTGCTTTCTACCAGTAAAAAGACCATGAACTGGGTGGCTTAATACAACAGACTTTATTCTCTCACAGTTCCAGAGGCCAGAAGCCTAAAATGAAGGTGTCACATCGAGGAAGGGATCCTTCCTCGCCTCTTGAGGTCTGAAGTAAGAGGGCAGCCATCCTTAAAACCAGGAAGAGGCCCTCACCAGATTGAACCGAATCTTCCAGCATCTTGATCTCAAACTTCCCGGTCTCCAGAACTGTGAGAAACGAATGCCTGCTGTTTGAGCCTCCCAGTCTACCGTATCTTCTTTAGCAGCCACAACAGACGAAGACACCTGCAATCATTGCCAGTGGTGGGCTTGTGGGAGCGTTGCTCTGACCTCTGCTTCTGTCTTCATGTGGCTATTGCCCCTCTGGGACAGTGTCTCTGTGTCCAAATGTTCCTCTTCTAAGGATGCCAGTCATTGGATGAGGGTGTGTGTGGGCGACAAGTCACCCAGGTGCGGAGGCAAGAGACTGAGGGCACGAGCTGTTCCAGTGTAATAAAATATATAAAATAACAAGAGTTATACTATAGATCATAGACATGATTATATATGAATATCATTAATCATTAGTTTGCGGCAATTACTCTTTATTCCAATATTAGTATAATCCTTCCTCTACAATTATAACCTAGGAAAAACCAGGCCATAAAGAGATAGGAGCTGAAGGGGCATGGTGAGAAGTGACCAGAAGACAAGTGTGAGCCCTCTGTCACAGCCAGACAGGGCCACCAGAGGGCTCCTTGGTCTAGTGGTAACGCCAGCGTCTGGGAAGATGCCCGTTGCCAAGCGGACCGTGGTCTAGCGGTAGCTAGTCAGTGCCAAGGAAAAGCACCTGCTACTTAGCATACTGGGAAAAGGAGTCTATCCCTTTCCCGGAGGAGTTTAGAGAAGACTACTCCTCCACCTCTTGTGGAGGGCGTGACATCAGTCAGACCGGCCTGCAGTTATCCGGAGGCCTAACCGTCTCCCTGTGATACTGTGCTTCAGCGGTCACGCTCCTGTTTTACTTTCATATTCCACTCTGTACATCTGGCTCTGCCCTCTAGATAGCAGTAGCAAAATTAGTGAAAGTATTAAAGTCTTCGATCTTTCTGAAAAGAGCATAGAAGAAACAATGAGGTAAGCTATCCTCTCTCTCTCTCCGCCTCGGCTACCTAACAGGGAAGTGCCCCCTGTCCGGTGGACACATGATAAGGTAAAGAGACCTTATCAATCACTCTCTTTACCCTGCCCCTTTTGCTTTGTATCCAATAAATAACAGTGCAGCCAGGCATATCGGTCTCCACGTCTTGGTGGTTGTGGTACCCTGGGCCCAGCTGTCTTTTCTTTTATATCTGTGTCTTGTGTCTTTATTTCTACGATCTCTCGTCTCTGCACATGGGGAGAAACACCCACAGACCCTGTAAGACTGGCCCCTACAGGTGTGACCTCATCTGAACTTGATTACAACTGCAAAGACCCTATTTCCAAATAAGGTCACATTCACGGGTACCAGGTAGCCATGAATTTCTTGGGGGCACTTTCCAACTCAGAGCACCTATCGTTCCCTAGGCCTCCTCCCTGGCGCAGCCTCCCCCACCCACCCTCACCGGCTCTCTTTGAGCTCCATGAACCTGGAGCCACCTTCTCAGACCCGCTTTGCTTGACCATGGTTCTGCATGCGAGCTGCCCTCATACCAGCATTTTGGGAGGCCGAGGCGGGCGGGTCACCTGAGGTCTGGAGTTTGAGACCAACCTAACCAACATGGTGAAACCCCCTCTCTACTAAAAATGCAAAAATTAGCCAGGCATGGTGGCAGGCACCTGTAATCCCAGCTACTTGGGAGGCTGAGGCAGGAGAGTCTCTTTTTTTTTTTTTGAGACGGAGTATCGCTCTGTCGCCCAGGCTGGAGTGCAGTGGCCAGATCTCAGCTCACTGCAAGCTCCGCCCCCCGGGTTCACGCCATTCTCCTGTCTCAGCCTCCCTAGTAACTGGGACTACAGGCACCCGCCACCTCGCCCGGCTAGTTTTTTGTATTTTTTAGTAGAGACGGAGTTTCACCGTGTTAGCCAGGATGGTCTCAATCTCCTGACCTAGTGATCCGCCCGTCTCGGCCTCCCAAAGTGCTGGGATTACAGGCTTGAGCCACCGCGCCCGGCCGGGCAGGAGAGTCTCTTGAACCCGGGAGGCAGAGATTGAGGTGATCTGAGATTGCGCCATTGCACTCCAGTCTGGGCAACAAGACCTAAACTCTGACTCAAAAAAAAAAAAAAAAAAAAAGAGACTGACTCAAAAAAAAAAAAAAAAAAAAAAAAAAAAGATGATGGGCCAGCGTGGTGTGAAGAAAGATGGAGAGATGAAAGCTACTGAGAATGGGAACTGAGAACTCCTAACCCTGCCATCGACAGGCGTCATCCTGAATAGGTATCTACCTGTTCTTTCTTTCTTTCTCTTTTATTTATTTATTTATTTATTTATTTATTTATTTATTTATTTATTTTTTTGAGACGGAGTCTCGCTCTGTCGCATAGGCCAGAGTGCAGTGGCGGATCTCAGCTCACTGCAAGCTCCGCCTCCTGGGTTTACGCCATTCTCCTGTCTCAGCCTCCCTAGTAACTGGGACTACAGGCACCCGCCACCTCGCCCGGCTAGTTTTTTGTATTTTTTAGTAGAGACGGAGTTTCACCGTGTTAGCCAGGATGGTCTCAATCTCCTGACCTAGTGATCCGCCCGTCTCGGCCTCCCAAAGTGCTGGGATTACAGGCTTGAGCCACCGCGCCCGGCCGGGCAGGAGAGTCTCTTGAACCCGGGAGGCAGAGATTGAGGTGATCTGAGATTGCGCCATTGCACTCCAGTCTGGGCAACAAGACCTAAACTCTGACTCAAAAAAAAAAAAAAAAAAAAAAAGAGACTGACTCAAAAAAAAAAAAAAAAAAAAAAAAAGATGATGGGCCAGCGTGGTGTGAAGAAAGATGGAGAGATGAAAGCTACTGAGAATGGGAACTGAGAACTCCTAACCCTGCCATCGACAGGCGTCATCCTGAATAGGTATCTACCTGTTCTTTCTTTCTTTCTCTTTTATTTATTTATTTATTTATTTATTTATTTTTTTGAGACGGAGTCTCGCTCTGTCGCATAGGCCAGAGTGCAGTGGCGGATCTCAGCTCACTGCAAGCTCCGCCTCCTGGGTTTACGCCATTCTCCTGCCTCAGCCTCCTGAGTAGCTGGGACTACAGGCGCCCGCCACCACGCCCGGCTAGTTTTTTTGTACTTTAGAGACGGGGTTTCACCGTGTTCACCAGGATGGTCTCCATCTCCTGACCTCGTGATCCGCCCGTCTCGGCCTCCCAAAGTGCTGGGATTACAGACTTGAGCCACCGCACCCGGCCTCTTTCTCTTTTAGAGATAGGGTCTGGTTTTGTCACCCAGACTGGAGTACAGTGGTGCAATCATGGTTCACTGCAGCCTCAAAATCCTGGGCTCAAGCAATCTTCCGCCTCAGTCTCCCAAAGCGCTAGATGACAGCTGTGAACCACTGCGCCTTGCCAGCTCCGCTATTAAAGAGAACGTTTGTCACATATTGACAGTGGTTCATCTTTCCTATATGTTTTTGTTTGCTTGATTTCTTGCTTTTTTTTTTTTTTTTTTTTGAGACAGAGTCTCGCTCTGTCGCCCAGGCAGGAGTACAGTGGCGTGATCTTAGCTCACTGCAACCTCCACCTCCCAGGTTCAAGTGATGCTCCTGCCTCAGCCTCGCGAGTAGCTGGAATTACAGGCGCCCATCACCATGCCCAGCTAATTTTTGTATTTTTAGTAGAGATGAGATTTCACCACGTTGACCAGGTTGGTCTCAAACTCCTGACCTCAAGTGATCCACCTGCCTCAGCCTCCCAAAGTGCTGGGATTACAGGCGTGAGCCACCGCACTCAGCTTTCCTATCTTTTATTTACCCATTAACATCGTTTGTAATATCCTATTTGGAGCTGAGGCAGAGTTTTCTAGGAGCAAAGGAGGAGGAAAAAGCCCATTCTGCTATCTATGTACGTGCCTCTACTGACACCTAGGCTTGTTGTGAAACCAGCACCCCGGGTCCAACCTTGTAAAGTCAGCACTTGCACTGGCTGCCTAAGGGAGGCACATGAGGAGCCGTCTCTTTTTTTTTTTTTTTTTTTTTTTTTTTTTTGAGGCAGAGTCTCGCTCTGTAGCCCAGGCTGGAGTGCAGTGGTGTGATCTTGGCTGACTGCAAACTCCACCTCCCAGGTTCAAGCCATTCTCCTGCCTCAGCCTCCCCAGTAGCTGGGACTACTGGTGCCTGACACCACACCTGGCTAATTTTTTGTATTTTTAGTAGAGATGGGGTTTCACCGTGTTAGCCAGGATGGTCTGGATCTCCTGGCCTCATGATCCACCCACCTTGGCCTCCCAAAGTGCTGGGATTACAGGCATAAGCCACCGTGCCTGGCCGAGGAGCTGTCTTTAATAGGAAAAGGAGGTATGCCAACCACTGAGCAAGTCTTAAAGTTCACTCCCCGTTGTTACCGGTCTGTGTCTGAGTTTATAGGTGTCTTTTAGGAGAAGAACATACTAGCAGCCTCCACTGTGCCCGTTCAAAAGCTGTAAAGCGGGAAAGGAATTAATTATGTTGAAAGCAGAGTCACAAACCCTCCACGGGGACAGCAGTAGGGGAGCAGGATGATCTATTTAGGTTCAAACGGATGCCTTCAGCCTTCCTGGCACCTGTGGTCCCAGTTACTTGGGAGGCTGAGACAGGAGAATTGCTTGAACCCAAGAGGCAGAAGTTGCAGTCAGCTGAGATCCTGTCACTGCATTCCAGACTGGCAACAGAGTGAGACTTGGTCTCAAAAAAGAAAAAAAAGACAATGTTTTTGAGGCAGTCGGATCACCTGAGATCAGGAGTTCAAGACGAGCCTGGCCAACACGGCAAAACCCCATCTCTACTAACACAAAAATTAGCTGGGCATGATGGTGGGTGCCTGTAATTCCAACTACTCAGAAGGCTGATACGGTAGAATCGCTTGAACCCGGGAGACAATGGTTGCAGTGAGCGGAGATCGCACTACTGCACTCCAGCCTGAGCAGATGAGAGAGGAAATATCTTAGTATGGCTGGGTGCCCTGGCTGACACCTGTAATCCCAGCACTCTGTGAGGCCAAGGTGGGTGGATCACTTGAGGTCAGGAGTTCAAGATCAGCCTGGCCAACATGGTGAAACCCCATCTCTACTAAAAATATAAAAATTAGCCGGGCGTGGTGGCTGGTGCTTCTTATCCCAGCTACTCAGGAGACTGAGGCATGAGACTCGCTTGAACCTGGGAGGCAGAGGTTGCAGTGAGCCAAGATCAGGCACCATTACACTCCAGCCTGGGTGACAGAGCAAGACTCCATCTCAAAAAAAGAAAAAAAAAAAAAAAAAAAAAAAGAATTGTACCAGCCCTTGAGAATCACCAAAGGTAGCAGAGGAGGGCCATGTCAAAGCCACGAGTATAGAAGCCTCAGATGAAGTTCAAGGCCATACAGTCCTAAGGAATGCTAGGAGTCGGTAACACAGCAAGTTAATATCTTTGGGTAGACATGTGCAGCTACAGCTGTGGAATAAATTTCCTCCTGAGAGTGAAACTCTACAGTGAACACCAGCTACCGTGCATTGAAGCAGACATTATGCAAACACTACAAGAGAAAGGGCACTTGGTCTCAGACCAACGAAGCCCGTGGGCCCTCGGTGTGATACTCTCAATGTATCTGTGGGAAGAGTAGGTCAGTGGCTGATCAGCATTAGATAAAACAGTCAACAAAGCCAGCTCCGGCTGTGCCCATAGCTCATGGCAAGTCACTTCCTCCAGCTGCTCGGGCCAACATCCGTGGGTCATCCCTGACTCCTCCCACCCTCACAACACCCAGCAGCAAATCCTGTTGGCTCCACTTCAAAACGGATTCTGGGCCTGGCGCTGTGGTTCTCCCCTGTAATCCCGGGACTTTGAGGGGCTGAGGAGGGTGGATCACTTCAGATCAGGAGTTTGAAACCAGCCTGACCAACATGATGAAAGCCCGTCTCTACTAAAAATGCAAAAAAATTAGTCAGGCTTGGTGGCATGCACCTGTAATCCCAGGTACTCGGGAGGCTGAGGCAGGAGAATGGCTCAAACCGGGGAGGCGGAGGTTGCAGTGGGCCAAGGGCCACGCCACTGCACTCCAGCCTGGGCAACAGAGGAAGACTCTTTCTAAAAAAATATAGATAGATAGATAGATAGATAGATAGATAGATAGATAGATAGATAGATCCTGAACCTGGTCACCCTTGGCACCTCCACTACAATGGTCCAAGCGACACCCCCAGCTGGGCCTCCCTGCTCTGATTCCCCTCACCCACTTTCCTCCTGACAGCCAGGGGGATCCAGTTAGAACAATGTTCACACCATTTTTCTGCTCAAACCCAGCCAATGGCTTCCACCTCACACAGGGTGAAGTTCATGTCCTGATGGCCTCCAAGTCTCTTTGTGGCCTGTGCCTGATTTGGCATAGCGGCCCTGACCATCTCCCGGACTTCCCATGGCTGGCTCTGCCCCAGAACCCTGGTGGCTACGTGTGTTTTGGGCGCACCAGTCACCTTCCCTTGGGGCTTTAGCACTTGCTACTCTCTTGGTCTGGAAGGTCCTGCCCGCAGATTTTTCTTTCTTTTTCTTTTTTTGAGACACAGACTTGCTCTCTCACCCAGGCTGGAGTGCAGTGGTACAATCTCGGCTCACTACAACCTCAGCCACCTGGGTTCAAGCGATTCTCCTGCCTCAGCCTCCTGAGTAGCTGGGATTATAGGTGCGCACCACCACACCCAGCTAAATTTTATATTTTTAGTAGAGGAGGGGTTTCACTATGTTGTCCAGCCTGGTCTCAAATGCCTGACCTTAGATGATCCACTCGCCTCAGCCTCCCAAAGTGCTGGGATTACAGGCGTGAGCCACCACGCCCAGCCCTTTTTTTTTGTGGGGGGTGCTTTGGGAGGCGGATGGGACCTTGCTCTGTCAAAGAGGCTGGAGTGCAGTGGTGTGATCATAGTTCACTGCAGTCTCAAATTCCTGGGTACATGTAATCCTCCTGACTCAGCCCCCTGAATACACTATGCTAGGACTACAAGCACACATCAGCATGCCCGGCTCATTTTTAAATTTTTTGTAGAGATGTGGTCTCACTCTGTTGCCTAGACTGGTCTCAAACTCCTGGCCTCAAGCAACTATCCTGTTTAGGCCTCCCAAAGCGCTGAGATTATAGGCATGAGCCAGCATGCCCAGCCCCTCTTGTCTTTTTTCAAATATGAATGTCTTCCAGTTGGTGAGATCTTCCCTGACCCCCACTATCTAACAACTACAGTTCCTCACCCTACACACTGTTAACCACCTTGTCTCCCATTTTTCTCCGTAACAGCACCAAGTAACACACTCAGGAGTTCCCTTGTCTTTTCTAGTAGTCTGTGTCCCATCACTGCAACGTAGGCCCCGTGATGGCAGGGGCTTGTCTGTTTTGTTCACTGGGAGCCTGTTAAGATGTGTTAGGTGAATGAGGCTGGGCACGGTGGCTCATGCCTGTAATCCCAGCACTTTGGGAGGCCCAGTCAGGAGGATCACAAGGTCAGGAGATCAAGACCATCCTGGCTAACACGGTGAAATCCCGTCTCTACTACAAAGTACAAAAAATTAGCTGGGTGTGGTGGTAGGTGCCTGTAGTCCCAGCTACTCAGGAGGCTGAGATAGGAAAATGGCAAGAACCCAGGCGGGAGCTCTCAGTGAGCCAAGTTCACACCACTGCACTCCAGCCTCGGTGACAGAGCAAGACTCCGTCTCAAAAAAACAAACCAAAAAAAAAGGTGTTGGGTGAATGAATGTGACTGCTGTCCGGTTCTGTTGGAGGGTGTTTTTTGTTTGTTTTTGAGATGCAGTCTCTCTCTGTTGCCCAGGCTGGAGGGTGGGTGCATTCTGAGGGTGTGTTATCAGGGCCATGCCTGCAGGATGCAAGGGACAGCCAACAGCAGGAGGGCAATGCAGGCTCCCCATCCCCCCTCAGGAAGGCTCGAAGCAGGGATGTCCTTGAGTTGACTGGACACGGGTTACAGCGAGCTCCTGGGAAGAGCGGCTCTCACCAGCCAAGGGACATTCTCGGAGGGGCTGATGGCTGCTGACCTTCCCACCAGCTGGGGAATGAGACCCTCACCCTGAAGGGAGAGATTGGGTCCGGAATTGGTGGCTTCTTGGTCTCCCTGACTTCAAGAATGAAGCTACAGACCCTCGTGGTGAGTGTTGCAGTTCTTAAAGATGGTGTGTCTGGAGTTTGTTCCTTGTGATGTTCAGACGTGTTTGCAGTTTCTTCCTTCTGGTGGGTTTGTGATCTTGCTGGCTTCAGGAGTGAACTTGTAGACCTTTCTGATGAGTGTCACAGCTCATAAAGACGGTGCGTCGGGAGTTGTTCATTCCTTCCATTGGGTTCCTGGTATCGCTGGCCTCAGGAGTGAAGCTGCTGACCTTCGCAGTGAGTGTTACAGCTCATAAAGGCCGCACAGACCCAAAGACTGAGTAGCAGCAAAATTTATTGCAAAAAGAGAAAGAGCAAACCTTTCACAGCATGGAGGGTGACCTGAGTGGGTTGCCGCCGCTGGCTGGGGCTGCCTGCTTTTATTCCCTTATCTGACCTCACCCACGTCCTGCTTAGTCCATTTTACGGAGAGCTGATTGGTCCATTTTACAGAGCGCAGTTTGGTCTGTTTTACAGAGAGCTGATTGGTCCGTTTTGACAGGGTGCAGATTGGTGCGTTTACAATCCCTGAGCTAGATAGACACAGGGAGTTGATTGGTGCATTTACAATCCCTGAGCTAGACACAAAGTGCTGATTGGTGCATTTACAATCCTCCAGCTAGACATAAAAGTTCTCCAAGTCCTCACCAGATTAGTTAGATACAGAGGGCAGATTGGTGCATCTACAAACCCCCAGCTAGACACAGTGCTGATTGGTGCATATACAATCCTCCAGCTAGACATAAAAGTTCTCCAAGTCCCCACCCCACTCAGGAGCCCATCTGGCTTCCCCTAGTGGATCCCTTGCCGGGCGACGGGTGGAGCTGCCCGTGAATCCTGCACTGTGCCCCCACACGCCTCAGCCCTTGGGCTGTCCATGGGACCGGGCGCAGAGCAGGGGGCGGCGCCGGTCGGGGAGGCTCCAGCATGGTGTGCTGCAGGTCCCCAGCCCTGCCCCGCCTGGAGGCGGCGAATCCCCGTGAGAATTCCCACGTGGCACAGGCGGGCCAGCAGTGCTGGGGGACCTGGCTGCACCCTCTGCAGCTGCTGGCCCGGGTTCTAAGCCCCTCACTGCCCAGGGCTGAGGGCTCCGGCGGGCCACTCTGAGTGCGGGGCCCACGGAGCCCACACCCACCCGGAACTCAGGCTGGTACCTGAGTGCCTCTCGCAGCCCCGGTTCCCGCCAGTGCCTCTCCCTCCACACCTCCCTGCAAGCATAGGGAGCCAGCTCCGGACTCTGCCAGCCCAGAAAGGGCCTCCCACAGTGCAGTAGTGGGCTGAAGGGCTCCTCAAGCGCCGCTAGAGTGGACGCCCAGGTCGAGGAGGTGTGGAGAGCGAGTGAGGGCTGCTAGCACGTTGTCACCTCTCAGGATCGTGGCCGCTCAGTGGCAATCCCTGCCCGTCCAAACCCAGTGTGGGAGTCACACCATGGCTTCCACCACTTTGAAGGCCTGAGGGCAGGGCGGGGAAGACAAGGAAAAGGCGGTCAGGGTGTGCCACGCGCATGAAGCATCAAGGAGGCCGGGCTGAGCTGAACAGGGCCCCAGTGATGGTGGTGACTGTTAATCCACCAGCACCTTCCACGAGCAGAGGGCCCTCACGTCCGTTTCACAAACTGGGAAACTAACAGAGCCGTCAGGCGGCATTCCCAAGAACACAAGTAGCAATGCCGGATGGAGAGCAACACCAAACGGAGAGTAGTAATTCCTGTGGTAGTAATTCCCCTAGAAGATGTTTTGTTAAGTTACTGAATAAATACGAACAGCACAGTCTGAGTTGACTTTTTTTTTTTTTTTTTTAATGGGGCCTTACTTTTGTCACCCAGGCTGGAGTGCAATGGTGCGATCTCGGCTCACTGCAACCTCCACCTCCCGGGTTGAAGTGATTCTCCTGCCTCAGACTCCCGAATAGCTGGGATTACAGGTTCCAGCCACCACACCCAGCTAATTTTTGTATTTTTAGTGGAGACGGGGTTTTGCCGTGGTGGCCAGGCTGTTATTGAACTCCTGACTTCAGGTGATCTGCCTGCCTGGACCTCCCCACCTGCTGGGATTACAGGCCTGAGCCACCACGCCTAGCCTGGAAATAGAAGTTTGACAGAGGTCATCAAGTTAAAATGAAGTTATTAGGGTGGGCTTTAATCCAGTATGACTGGTGTCCTCACAAAAAGGGGAAATTTGGACACAGAGACACACACACAGAGGAAAGATGATGTGAAAACACAGAGAGGGGCCGGGTGCAGTGGCTCACGCTTGGAATCACAGCACTTAGGGAGGCTGAGGCAGGCAGATCACCTGAGATCAGGAGTTAGAGACCAGCCTGGCCATCGTGGTAAAACCCCATCTCTGTTAAATATACAAAAAAAATTAGCTGGGCATGGTGGCGGGCGCCTGTAATCTCAGCTACTCAGGAGGCTGAGGCATGAGTTTCACTTGAACCCGGAAGGCAGAGGTTGCAGTAAGCCAAGATCACAGTCATTGCACTCTGGCCTGGGCAACAGAGCAAGACTCCATCTCAAAAAAAAAAAAAAAAAAAATTGTACCAGCCCCTGAGAATCACCAAAGGTAACAGAGGAAGGCCAAGTCAAAGCCACAGAGTATAGAAGCCTCAGATGAAGTTCAAAGCCATACAGTCGTAAGGAATGCTCAGAGTTGGTAACACAGCAAGTTAATATCTTTGGGAAGACATGCGCAGCTACAGTCATGGAATAAGATTCCTCCTGAGAGTGAAACTCTACAGTGAACGCCAGCTACAGTGCATTGAAGCAGACATTATGCAAACACTTCAAGAGAAAGGGCACTTGGTCTCAGACCAGCGAAGCCCGTGGACCCTCGGTGTGATAGTCTCAGTGTATCTGTAGGAAGAGTAGGTCAGTGGCTGGTCAGCATTAGATAAAACAGCCAACAAAGCCAGCTCTGGCTGTGCCCATAGATCATGGCAACTCACTTCCTCCAGCTGCTCGGGCCAACATCCGTGGGTCACCCCTGACTCCTCCCACCCTCACAACACCCAGCAGCAAATCCTGTTGGCTCCACTTCAAAACGGATTCTGGGCCTGGCGCTGTGGTTCACCCCTGTAATCCCAGTACTCTGAGGGGCTGAGGAGGGTGGATCCCTTGAGGTCAGGAGTTTGAAACCAGCCTGACCAACATGATGAAACTCCATCTCTACTAAAAATACAAAAAATTGCTAGGTGTGATGGTGGGCACCTGTAATCCCAGCTACTCGGGAGGCTGAGGCAGGAGAATGGCTTGAATCCGGGAGATGGGGGTTGCAGTGAGCCGAGATCATGCCATTGCACTCCACTCTGGGCAACAAGCGTGAAACTCCGACTCAGTAAATAAATAACCACATCATTTCTATTTGACATTCTCTCTGGATGTGTATATGCAAATTTCCCTTTTTCCTAAGGACACCCGTCATATTGGAATATGGCCCAGCCTGATGTCTTAATTTTAACTTGTTCACCTCTGAGAAGAACCTATCCCCAAATAAGATGACATTCTGAGGTAGTAGGAGTTGGAACTTCAACATGCAAATTTAGTGGGGGGAACAAGTCACAGCTCAAACCATTACAGTCCTACCCAATTGTGAGCTAACAATGGGTGCTATAGCTACTAAATTTGGTGTAATAGTGTGTGCCTGTAGTCCTAGCTACTCAGGGCGCTGAGGCAAGAGGATGGCTTGAGCCCAGGAGTTCAAGGCTGCAGTGAGCTATGACTGCTCCACAGTACCCTAGTCTGGGTGATCTTGTCTCTCAAAAAAAAAAAAAAGAAAAACCCAACAACAACAACAACAAAAAAAGCCGGGCGCCGAGGCTCACACCTGTAATCCTAGCACATTGGAGGCCAAGGCGGACAGATCACGAGGTCAGGAGTTCAAGACCAGCCTGGACAACATGGTGAAACCCTGTCTCTACTAAAAAATACAAAGGCTGGGCGCGGTCGCTCACACTTGTAATGCCAGCACTTTTGGAGGCCGAGGCGGGCAGATCATGAGGTCAGGAGATCAAGATCATCCCGGCTAACACAGTGAAACCCTGTCTCGACTAAAAATACAAAAAATTAGCCAGGTGTGGTGGGTGGGCCCCTGTAATCCCAGCTACCCGGGAGGCTGAGGCAGGAGAATCGCTTGAAAATTGGAAGGCGGCCGGGCGCGGTGGCTCAAGCCTGTAATCCCAGCACTTTGGGAGGCCGAGGCAGGTGGATCACGAGGTCAGGAGATCGAGACTATCCTGGCTAACATGGTGAAACCCCGTCTCTACTAAAAATACAAAAAAACTAGCCGGGCGTGGTGGCGGGCGCCTGTAGTCTCAGCTACTTGGGAGGCTGAGGCGGGAGAATGGCGTGAACCCGGGAGGCGGAGCTTGCAGTGAGCCGAGATCATGCCACTGCACTCCAGCCTGGGAGACACAGCAAGACTCCGTCTCAAAAAAAAAAAAAAAAAAATTGGAAGGCGGCCGGGCGCGGTGACTCATGCCCCTAATACCAGCACTTTGGGAGACCAAAGCAGGGGGATCACCTAAGGTCGGGAGTTCGAGATCAGCCTGGCTAACATGGTGAACTCCCATCTCTACTAAATATACAAAATTAGCTGGACGTGGTGGCGCATGCCTGTCATCCCAGCTACTCTGGAGGCTGAGGCAGGAGAATCGCTTGAACCCAGGAGGCAGAGGTTGCAGTGAGCCAAGATCACAGCCATTGCACTCCAGCCTGGGCAACAGAGCAAGACTCCATCTGAAAAAAAAAAGAAAAAAAAAGAATTGTACTAGCCCCTGAGAATCACCAAAGGTAGCAGAGGAAGGCCAAGTCAAAGCTACAGAGTATAGAAGCCTCAGATGAAGTTCAAAGCCATACAGTCGTAAGGAATCCTAGGAGTTGGTAACAGCGAGTGAGTATCTTTGGGAAGACATGCGCAGTTACAGCTGTGGAATAAATTTCCTCCTGAGAGTGAAACTCTACAGTGAACACCAGCTACCGTGCATTGAAGCAGACATTATGCAAACACTTCAAGAGAAAGGGCACTTGGTCTCAGACCAGCGAAGCCCGTGGGCCCTCGGTGTGATACTCCCAATGTATCTGTGGGAAGAGTAGGTCAGTGGCTGATCAGCATTAGATAAAACAGTCAACAAAGCCAGCTCCGGCTGTGCCCATAGCTCATGGCAAGTCACTTCCTCCAGCTGCTCGGGCCAACATCCGTGGGTCATCCCTGACTCCTCCCACCCTCACAACACCCAGCAGCAAATCCTGTTGGCTCCACTTCAAAACGGATTCTGGGCCTGGCGCTGTGGTTCTCCCCTGTAATCCCAGGACTTTGAGGGGCTGAGGAGGGTGGATCACTTCAGATCAGGAGTTTGAAAGCAGCCCCTGGCCAACATGATGAAACCCCATCTCTACTAAAAATACAAAAAATTAGCCGAGTGTGGTGGTGGGCGCCTGGAATCCCAGCTACTCAGGAGGCTGAGGCAGGAGAATAGCTTGAACCCGGGAGGCAGAGGTTGCAGTGAGCTGAGATTGCGCCACCGCACTCCAGCCTGGGTGACAAAGCAAGACCTTGTCTCAAAAAAAAAAAAGTTCTAAGAAATCCAGGGGGGAAGAAAAAGAAAAAGTAGGGAAAGGACATTAAAAATACAGCTGATCCTCAGATATATAAAAAATGATTAAGCCAATTTATAAAAAGAAAAACAATTCTAAGCACTGTAAGATACAATTTCTCACCTATCAAATTGACACAGTTTCAAAGGTTGGATACGGTCATCTGTCAAGGCCATAGGGAAGGAGGCAGCCTTTCTAGTGCAGGAGGGAAGCAGAATGAGACAGTCTGGTGATGCAGAAACATCTAGAAAATGACAAATGTGTTTAGCTTTTGCCCCGGCTCTTCCACCACTGGGAAGTTATCTCACGGTTACCTCTGCTAGTCATTGGAGCATTATCTGTAAAGCAAAACATGGGAAACTTTCCAATATTCTCTCTGTAGAGGGTAGACAAATACAACCGTGGAATATTCACCCAGCAGAAGACTTCACAAGTATAAAAAAGAATGAGGCAGCTTTGTGATTTCTTTTTTTTTTTTTTTGACAAATACAGGAGAAGCTCAGGAATATATTGCTAAGGTGCAGAACAGCGTATACAGCCAACCTCCTTTTTTTTCTTTGAGATGGGGTCTCACTCTGTCACCCAGGCTGGAGTGCAGTGGCGTAATCTCGGCTCACGCAACCTCTGCCTCCTGGGTTCCAGTGACTCTCCTGCCTCAGCCTCCAGAGTAGCTGGGATTACAGGCATGCACCACCACACCCTGCTAATTTTTGTATTTTTAGTAGAGACAGGGTTTTGCCATGTTGGCCAGGCTGGTCTTGAACCCCTGACCTCAGGTGATCCGCCCGCCTTGGCCTCCCAAAATGGTGAATTACAGGTGTGAACCACCACATCCAGCCAAAGAGGAAGTTTCTTAAAGCAGGTGGTGAAAATAGGGTGGACAGGGACAGGGTAAAAACAAAGTAGCCCTGTTGGGCGCAGTAGCTCATGCCTGTAATCCCAGCACTTTGGGAGGCTGAAGTGGGCAGATCACTTGAGCTCAGGAGTTTGAGTCCAGCCTGGGCAACATGGTGAAACCCTGTCTCTACCAAAAATACAAAAATTAGGCCAGACACAGTGGCTCACGCCTGTAATCCCAACACTTGGGGAAGTGGAGGTGGGCGGATCACTTGAGGTCAGGAGTTCAAGAGAAGCCTGGCCAATGGGGTGAAACCTCGTCTCTACTAAAAATACAAAACTTAGCCAGGCCTGGTGGCACACACCTGTAATCCCAGCTACTTAGGAGGCTGAGGCAGGAGAATTGATTGAACCTGAGAGGTGGAGGTTGCAGTGAGGCACAGTCACACCACTGCACTCCAGCCTGGGCAACAGAGCCAACTCTGTCTAAAAAATAATAAAATAAAATCACTCAATGATAATGAAAATACAGCATGTCAAATTATATGGAACACAGCTAAAAATTTTTTTAGAAAGTTAGAGCGTTAGGCCCGTGTGGTGGCTCATTCCCGTAATCCCAGCACTCTGAGAGGCTAAAGTGGGAGGATTGTTAAGCCCAGGAGTTCAAGACTCCATCTCTACAAAAAAATCAAAAATTAGCCAGGCATGGTGGTGCATGCCTGTAGTCTCAGCTACTTGGAAGGCTGAGGTAGGAGGATCATTTGAGCCCAGGAGGTCAAGGCTCCAGTGAGCCGTTACTGCGCCACTGCAGTCAGCCTGGGCAACAGAATGAGACCCTGTCTCAAAAGAAAAAGAAAAGAAATTTAGAGCATTAAATGCATGTATTGAAGCTGAGTGTAGTGGCGCATGCCTGTAGTTCCAACTACTATGGAGACCGAAGTGGGAGGATTACTTGAGCCTGGGAGTTTGAGGCTGCAGTGAACTGTGACTGTGCCACGGCACTTCAGGCTGGGTGACAGAGCAAGACCTTTTCTCTAAAAACAAAAAAAAACTGGCCAGGCCCAGTGGCTCACACCTGTAATCCCAGTACTATGGGAGGCCAAAGCAGGCGAATCACTTGAGGTCAGGAGTTCAAGACCAGCCTGACCAACATGGTGAAGCCCCATCTCTACTAAAAATACAAAAATTAGCTGGGCACGGTGGCAAATGCCTGTAATCCCAGCTACTTGGGAGGCTAAGGCGGGAGAATTGCTTGAGCCCAGGAGGCAGAGGTTGCAGTGAACTGAGATTGCACCATTGCACTCCAGCCTGGGTAACAGAGCGAGATTCTGTCTCAAAAAAGAAAAGAAAGAGAGAGAGAGGAAAGAAAGAAAAGAAAGAAGGAAACAAAGAAAGAAAGAAAGACAGAAAGACAGACCTCTATCTCTACCAAAAAAAAATTGTTTAAAGATTAGCTGGGCATCGTGGTCTGTTCCTGTAGCCCTAGCTACTTGGGAGATTTGAAATGAGGATCCCTTGAACCCAGGTGTTCAAGGCTACAATGATTGCGCCACTGCTCTCCAACCTGGATGACAGAGCAAGACCCTGCACCGAAAAAAAAAAAGTAAAGCAAAGCAAAACACGCTCATTAACACTCTCATTAATGATTGTACATTTTGCCCGGGGAGGTGGCTCACATCTGTAATCCCAGCAATTTGGGAGGCTGAGGCAGGGGGATCACCTGAGGTCAGGAGTTTGACACCAGCCTGGCCAATATGGCGAAACCCCATCTCCACTAAAAATACAAACATTAGCCGGGCGTGGTGGAGGGTGCCTGTAATCCAAGCTACTCTGGAGGCTGCGGCAGGAAAATCACTGGAACCTGGGAGGCGGAGGTTGCAGTGAGCCAAGATCTCCCCACTGCTCTCCAACGTGAGCGACAGAGCGAGACTACGTCTCAAAAAAATAAATGACTGTACATTTCAGTGTATACATATTTGCTAGCCCCCCATGTTTGTTTGTCTTTAAATCTTATGTTCTTCATGGTGAAACCCTGTCTCTACTAAAAATAGAAATTAGCTGGGCGTGGTGGCAGATATCTGTAATCCCAGCTACTCGGGAGGCCGAGGCAGGAGAATTGCTTGAACCTGGGAGGCGGAGGATGCGGTGAGCCGAGATGGCGCCATTTCACTCAAGCCTGGGCAATAAGAGTAGATGTCCGTCTCACCAAAAAAATAAAAAATTAAAAAATAAATAAATCTAATGTTCTTGGTCATGTCTATTCCAGGGTCCAGTCCAGGATACGACATTGCATTTAGTGTCAGGGATTGTTTTTATTTCACTGACTTAGCTTGGGGGCCTTGTCTTGCTGATGGAGGAACTCCTGGGAAACATTTCTGTCTCACAAGTGGTTATGTGAACACTTCATATAATCCTATCTTTCTGGATGCAGCTACTATGTTGCCATAAATAAGGTGTGAGAAGATAAGATCTTAAGAATTCCCGACAGAATCCACGCCCTCCCCCACCCCTGCTTGCTGCTGCTTTTGTGAGCCCTTTTAGGGAGACTGGGAGAGGAAGTTCTTAGCAGTTCTCAGCCAATTCAACCTGCAGACATTGATTGAGGCCCTACTGTGTGCAAGGTCCTCTAGTAGACGCTATTGGAAAAAACAAAGTTGAGTGAAACCTTTTTCCACTTTTTAGGGCAGACATCCAGCCAGAGAGGCAGCCAGACCCAACAGACTGCCATACCACATAGGGGTGAGAGGCAGGTGGCAGCAGCACTAATGGAGATGGGGAGATAGATGCGTTTCACCTGGGAGGATCGTAGAGCACCTCCTGGAGCAGGTGATTCTGAACCATGCCTTACAAGAAGGGTATGATTTCAGTGGTAAAGGCAAAGGGGAACCGCGTTCTGGGCTGAAGGAACGGCATAAGCAAGGACACAGGAGTGTGAAAACTGGGGGCAGGTGCATACAATAGGCATCCCAGCATTCCTGGAATTGAATGTGGTATAAAGGAGAGCGGGCCCCAGAGAAGGCTTTCCATGCCGGGGCAGGAATCCACCTCCCTCCAGCAGGCGGTGAGAAGCACCGGAGACTCCCACACAGGGAAGTAAGATCGGAGTTCCAGCTGAGCTCCAGCGGGGAGCTGGTGGCATGGCGCGAAGTGATTTCTCTTGTCTTCTTGGGGTGATGACAAGCCAGCCCAGGGGGTGGGAGGAGGGGAGGGTCACAGGAATGGAAGTGAAGACAGGCAGGTGGGGAAAGGCCGAGGTGTGATAACAGGATGTGAGTGTGAAGATGAGGATGGGGGGGGGTGGAAGTGGGGGGACTGAGGCCACGAATCTGCCGGACAGAGAAGGGACTGGGTGCATCTGTGTTGAAGGGGCTGGTGGAGCCACAACAGATTGAGGTGAAGATGCTGGAGGTCAGGTCCCCATCCTGGGGTCAGGCTGGAGCCTGGTGCCCAGGCATAAATTTGGTGTCATCAGTGAAGAGGGGGTGCCGATGGGTCCTCAGGGCCGAAGAGGAAAGGGACGAACCCACCTCACAGGGGTTCATGTCTCAATGCCTCTGTCACCCCAGGATCTTTGACCCCTTGCATAACTTGTAAAAGGGTCCAGGCCCATGGAAAGCCAAACTGTTTACTGAGCAGATGGACTGTACCGTGCATGGACCTTTCTAGAAGCAGTCTTGTCATCTCCCAGCTCCTAGCTTCCCCAGGGCCCCACCACTCAGAATAAGGGCCAAGCTCCTCGGCCCCACATGCAAGGCCCGTCATAACCTCGTGCCACCCTAAGCCCCAGTCCATAGCCCGCCCTTGCCCACTGTTTCTAGCCATTGACAACCTTCCCTGCATTGCGGCTCCACCGGGAAGCTCCCTTAACTTCTGCAGCCCAATGTCTTCTCTGTCTCCAGGGGTCGGCTCCCCTGTCCCGGTCCAGGGAGAACTCGTTCCACAGATCTCTCCCCGCCTCGGCGTGCTGTACGGTGGCTTCCCACTCACAAGCGCTGCCGGACTGGAGCCCGAGGGACCACATCCCATTTACTCCCAGAGCTTCCAACTAGCAAATGGTACTGAAGGAACAGGAAGTCCTGTTTTGAGAGCCCCCAGCTAAACTGGGATTTCAGTACCAGAGCAGCCAGCAACGTGCCCTAAGCAGAAAGGTAGGGGGCTAGACGTGGGTGCGTGCAGTGCACCTTACACAGGATACTTCTTGTAACTAGTGGACAACCTCAGGCCTAGTGTCTGACCTATGACCAGAGATCCCTCACATGGGAAAGGCCTTTGTGGCTCTGCTGAGACTTGTGTCCAGTTTAGGCTGCCTGCCTATCGGCCTGGCCTCGGGAGCCCGGCCTTGGGCAGCCCCTGGTGGTTCTGATGTAAAGTGCAAATTCAACCCACCACTGCAGCAACAAACAAGTCCAGAGATTTTTAATACAGAACATGGGCAAGGAAAGTGTAGTGAGACTGGAGGGAAGTCCTCATTCCTGGTCATGGGAGGCGGGAGTGAAGAGTCAGGCAGAAAGAGCACGTGGCGACTAATAGCAGGTAGAAGGGAATGGTCAGGGGCCAGTAAGTTTGCTGGCTGTTCTTTTTAAAGGAAGCACGGGGAAAGCAGCAGTGCAGTCTGCTAGGCACTAGAGATGCCTCTAAGTGTTGTTTTATTTTTTAGTGGTTGTGGTGGTGGCGTGGGGGAGTCTCACTATGTTGCCCAGCCCTGGTCTCAAACTCCTAGCCTCAAGCGATCTTCTTACCTTGGATTACAGGCCTGAGCCTATTCCACCCTGTCAGACCTCTAACTTCTTATCTCTGCAGTCATTTGGGTGTGGTATAGGCCTGGAAACTGCCAAGGGTGCCTGAGCCCTGCTGCTTGTAGGAAAAAATTAAATCTTACCAAAATGGACGCCAAGGCAACATAAAATTAGAAGAATTCACTACCAGTACTTGGCCAGGTGTTGCAGCTCAAGCATATAATCCCAGCACTTTGGGAGGCCGAGTCGGGCGGATCACGAGATCAGGAGATGGAGACCATCATGGCTAACACAGTGAAAACCCGTCTCTACTAAAACCCCCCCCCAAAAAAAATTAGCCCGGGCGTGGTGGCATGCGCCTGTAGTCCCAGCTACTCAGGAGGCTGAGGCAGGAGAATGGCGTGAACCCGGGAGGCGAAGGTTACAGTGAGCGGAGATTGCGCCACTGCACTCCAGCCTGGGCAACCGAGCGAGACTCCGTTTCAAAAAAAAAAAAAAAAAAAAGTTCACTACCAGTACATGTTCTTATTTGTCCTAGACTTGCCACTGTTTCAGACTCAAAGGGTGCACTTCCCCTCTTTCGTGGTAGGATTTAGTGCATGAATCTGCTCACCCCAAACATCCTCTTCTGAACTTGGGGTTTTCGATCCTTTCCAGGCAGATATTGTTTATAATCCCTCAGCTGGAGGGTTCCTCCAGGTCCCCAGTTTATACATTCATTTGTTCACCTATACAACAACCATTAAGACTTGCTTGTCGGCCGGGCGCGGTGGCTCAAGCCTGTAATCCCAGCACTTTGGGAGGCCGAGACGGGCGGATCACGAGGCCAGGAGATCGAGACCATCCTGGCCAACACAGTGAAACCCCGTCTCTACTAAAAAAATACAAAAAACTAGCCGGGCGAGGTGGCGGGCGCCTGTAGTCCCAGCTACTCAGGAGGCTGAGGCAGGAGAATGGCGCTAACCCGGGAGGCGGAGCTTGCAGTGAGCTGAGATCCGGCCACTGTACTCCAGCCCGGGCGACAGAGTGAGACTCCGTCTCAAAAAAAAAAAAAAAAAAAAAAAAAAAGACTTGCTTGTCCAGGCTCTGTTGAGGACCCCAGAACACGGTGGGTACCCGGTGGTCTCAGGCTGTCGGTCAGGGGGCCTAGTAAGCCACTAAACAAAGAGTAGCCTTCAGCCCTGCATCGCGGGCCAGCGAACACTCAGAGGCCCAACTCGCTGTGGCTGCTCCCCAGGCCTGGTCCCGCAAGGACGTGGGGGCGGCCGTCAGGACTGCCCAGGGATTGGGGCCTTGCTGGCTTCCAGCCGGTGGGCGCCAACAAGGTGGTGCGAAGGCGGGGCCTGGCGGGTGGGGCGGGGGCCTTCCTGGGGTGGAGCCGGCGGAGTGGAAGCAGGGCCCGCCCGGGGGCGCTAGCAGAGTGGTGAGAAGGCGGGGCCTTCTGAATGCGGACGGGGACTGTAGGAGTTGCAGGGCCTGCGTGGGGTGGGGCCGGCGGCCACCGGAGCGGGGCCGGCCAGGGCGCAGGGAGGGCGGTGTGAAGGCGGGGCGTGAGGTGTGGAGGCGTGGCCTGCGTGGGGCGCGGCGGAGCGGGAGAGACTAGAGGCAGCCCCTGGAAGTGCGGGCGTCGCTCCCCTCCGGCGACTGAGCCAGGTGTGAGGGCTTGACGGCCGCGCATTCGCGGGAAAAGAGCGATGGGTGAGAACGCTGCACCAGGTCTCCTTAGACTCCAGTGGGACCAGGAGGCCTCGCGCGAGCGCCCTGCTGCCCACCCACCTGATTGGGACTGTGGAGGAGGGCGGGATGGAGTGGAGGGTTCGCGGACCGCGTCGCCCTCCTGGGTGTCGCAGCTCCTTCCTCGGCAGTCCCGGGGCGTAAGAGCGCGACCGGCCGGGAGGTGGGGGCCCCGGGACACGGCCGCATGTGGCCTCACAGGGTTCCAGGAGCCCCTGAGTTAGTCGGGCGCGCGCAGGTCTCCAGCCCGGCAGGGACGGCGGAGGCTGCGAGCTCCGGGGGCAGTGGTGGGTCCTGGAGTCCCACCACCTACCCTAAATTTCCACTCCCTCCCTGCCGCCCAGTGTGATCTTGGGCATGTACTGCAGCGCCCAGTGCCTCAGTTTCCCACTCTGTGCAGTGAGAGTGACAGTGGTCCCACCTGTTGCATGTGTGAGGCTTTGGCACCCCTCTGGCCCTTGGGAAAGGCTAAGGAAACTGGCTGTTGACTGTTTACTCCGGTTTTACAGGAAAGGAAACTGAGTCTCAAGACAGTTCAGTACTTTGTCCAAGGTCACCCAGCCTGCAAGTGGTAGGGTCCGGGCATGACCAGCTCACCGACCCCAGCCCATTCTAGAAGGTTCTGCCCCAGTTTAAATGGGGTACATGCTGTGAGGCCTGCCTCAGGTTTTTCCGGCCGAACTTATGTTTCCCTCCTCTGGGAGTCTCAACACCCATGTCTGGCTCTCTCTCCCCCCATAACCTTCTGTGGGCAGCTGAGTGTCTCTGGACATGACCCCTGGCTCAAGCACAGCAGGCAGAGATAAGGGGCTCAGGGAGCACCAGCTTCATGGATGAAAGAGTGAAGGAATGAAAGAGCCGGCTCTGTCTTTCAGGTCTCATCTCAGAGCTGAAGTTGGCTGTGCCCTGGGGCCACATCGCAGCCAAAGCCTGGGGCTCCCTGCAGGGCCCTCCAGTTCTCTGCCTGCACGGCTGGCTGGACAATGCCAACTCCTTCGACAGACTCATCCCTCTTCTCCCGCAAGGTGTGAGGCTGGGGCTGAAGGGAAGTCCAGGGGGAAAGTGGGCAAGAAGGTGAGGGGGGAGGTCTGCAGGGGAGTGAGGAGGGCGGGGAGACAGCTGGCATAGATACCTCTTCCTGCCCTCCAACCTGCTTCTCTCTGTTTCAGACTTTTATTATGTTGCCATGGATTTCGGAGGTCATGGGCTCTCGTCCCATTACAGCTCAGGTGTCCCATATTACCACCAGACTTTTGTGAGTGAGATCCGAAGAGTTGTGGCAGGTAAGAAGCAGTGTATTTTTCGGCACGGGGTTGCTCTGGGACACCCCCTCTTAGCATTGGAGTGGTGCTAGGATCCAGGAAGCTGCACTGGCCTGGGAGTGGGGCCTGGGCTCTGGCCCCAGGTCTGCCAGCAATTCACGGGAGATCTTAGGAAAGTTGAAGAGTTTGCTTCCTCCTGTGGTTCCCCCAAGCTGGTCTCCTGGGTGGACACCCCAGATGCTGGGAAGGAATTTCCTGAGCCCGAGGAGTAGAAGCGAGAGGGCGGGCTGAGCCTGTGCACAGCCGGACCTTCTGGCTCCTTGTGTTTCCAGCCTTGAAATGGAATCGATTCTCCATTCTGGGCCACAGCTTCGGTGAGTACACTGACCAGCAGCTGACTGGGCCCGGAGTAGGGCTGGGAGGGAAGGATAGGAGCTGCTGCCCCACCGCTTTCCCCTGCGCTTATGAGATCTGCAGAGAGAGATGAGAGCATCAGAGATTGACCACTGCGTCCTCTGACCTCAGGCAACTGCTGCAAGGGACACAGAGATGAGGGACATGTGGTCTTTTGAGTAGTCGGGTCTGATGAAGGGGCCATCGTGACCTGATAGTGAGCCCCCACCACCCATATGGAGCCCCCCTCTCCCTCCGCCACTGGTGGGAAGAAGCTTTAGGGTTTGCAGCTGGGGAGGGAGTGAGGGAATGTCACCAATGGCTCTTCTGTCCCCCAGGTGGCATTGTGGGCGGAATGGTGAGTAGATGGCTTTGTCTGGCCAACAGGGGTCCCTCGGCTGGGCTGGGGATGGTAGCACAGAGGAGGAAGGAGAAGGTACCTGGGACAGGAAGTGCCTCCTCCTGTCACAGTAATAGTCATTATACCAGGAAGTTGGTGGAAACGGTGGAGACTTCTGGTAGAGTTAATGTTTCCACGCCCCATACCCTGTCCCAGAGCACCCTGGAGTCCCGCCATCACCAGGGTCTGCAGCTCAGTGCTAGGTACAGACTTGCGAGTGGTGGGGGAAGGCACACCTTAGGATAGAATATTCTCTTTCTGGCCCCTTGGTCAGCACCCTCCCCGAGCCTAAAAGATGTTTCCGGGAACTCCAGGGTCCCCTGGGAAAGGCAGGAGAGTCCTTTCCTTCTTCCCCCTATTCATTCTCCCCTTCTGCTGTCCTCACAGTTTTCCTGTATCTTCCCCGAGATGGTGAATAAACTTATCTTGCTGGACTCGCCGCTACTTCTCCTGGAATCGAATGTGAGAAGCGGGGCTTTCGTGCGTGCTGTCATTAGGGAGGACCTGGACCCCGGGCAGTACTCTCAGCCCTGTCTCCTTTGGTGGACACTAGGGAAGCAGGAGGAGGTGGCAGAGGGTGGGAAAGGGGAGTCAGGGACCCGCTCTCCACCAGAGGACAGCTCTCTGCCGCTTATACCCCTAGGAGTGGTCAGGAGAAGGGGTGTGGGGGACCCCTTGGAAACTGGACGTGTGGCTTGGGATCTGCAGAATGCCAGGCTGATCATGCAGTGGCAGGGGTGGAAGAGGGCAGGAGCCATGGCTGGAGGATGTTGTAGGGCACACAGCTGGGCAGGCGCAGTGCACTCACACCCAGTCGAATGCCTTTGCACTGTGTACATGTTGCACCACCACACATGACAGCCCTAAAAGTGAACTCATGGAACAAGTACTGACCCCTCTGGCCACCACTACCCATAACCAGTACTGTCCCTGCATCTGGGTCCTGGCCTGGTTGTTTACCTGCTGGGTGACCCTTGGCAAGTTACTTTGCCTCTCTGGGCCTTAGTTCCCGCACCTGTAAAATGAGGTTGGGCTCCATGCCCTAGCCAGCCCTGACATCCTGTCATTTTCTTGCCAAGGTCTCAGCCTCTCAGTTGTGACACAACTCCCGTCAGTTTCAGTTTTTTTGTCCATAGAAGGACCACAGATCGGCCGGACTCGGTCGCTCATGCCTGTAATCCCAGCACTTTGGGAGGCCAAGGCGGGCGGATCACCTGAGGTCAGGAGTTTGACACCAGCCTGACCAACATGGAGAAACCACGTCTCTACTGAAAATATAAGATTAGCTGGGCGCATGCCTGTAATCCCAGCTACTTGGGAGGCTGAGGCAGGAGAATCACTTGAACCCAGGAGGCAGAGGTTGTGGTGAGCTGAGATAGCGCCATTGCACTCCAGCCTGGGCAACAAGAGTGAAACTCCATCTCCGAAAAAGAAAAAAACAACTACCACAGATGTCATAAGGGCAAGAATCATGTCCATCTCTTTGTCACCACTCCCCGAACCCTGGCACCTAGGGAGGGCTCAGTAAATGTTCCTTGCATGAGCTCAGCTAGCTCAGGGACTATTGTGAGGATCCAGTTCACAGATGGCAGACAGCAGACACTCCCTTCTTTCTGCATTTCACCCACTGAATTGACAAGCGCAGTGCCCCCGGGGGCTTCCTACTGGGTGAGTCAAGAGGGGCATTTGTTCCTCTTGTCCTCCATTCTCAGGAGCAGGTAGATGGGAGTTGCCTCCTCTGCAGCCCCAGGCAGTGGGCCCGAGGCTGTCCTCACAGAGTGAGCCACGCATCCTGGGGGAGCCTGGAAGCCCCAGAACGGCGCCCTTTCCGCCACTCCCTTTCTGCCACTGAGAATGATGGCATTTTTTGAACCAGAAGAAATCGCCAACCCCGGTGGTTCATGGCCTCTGGACCCTAATTTCATGCGTTTGCAAAGCACTCAAGAGTTGACAGAGATTCCCCTTCCTCCCCATCATCCCATCTGATCTCTTAACTGTCTTTGCCTAGAGGGGCTCAGTGAGAGAGGCTCAGCGAGAGCGGCGGGCAGGGCTGGGAGGGGCGGAGGCCTCGTCTGCAGCCTGGATCCCTGCCCACCCAGCCAACTGTGCCTTCTTAGGAAGTGGAGAACTTGCTGACCTACAAGCGGAGAACCATAGAGCACATGCTGCAGGTAGAGGCCTCCCAGGAGCCCTCGCGTGTGTACAGCCTGAAGCAGCTGCTGCAGAGGTGAGTGCCTGGTGTGGATGGGGAGCTGTGGGGTCCATGGGAGGACACCCGGTGAGACGTGGGGAAGCGTCTTTCTCCCTGTCACCCAACAAGCCTGTTTCTCTCTGGGGTCACGCTGAGCACCAGGCTTCCCAGGGTCTTCAGGGATGTTATCTCCTTTCCCTCTGCCCCTGCTCCGGCCATGCCCCTTCCTTACTCCAATACCCTCCCCACACCTCTCAGCCCCCGCCTCTCCCCGAGCACACACTGCTTCCACGCCTTCTCTCCCCTCTGGGACTCCAGCCTGGGCTCCCTTAGCTGGAATTCTCCCTTGTGCTTGCTCACTGGCTTCCCCACTCCTGGGGGCCTCAGCTGGGAGCCCTGCCCTGACACCCCCAGGCGAGCTGTCCCTCCCTGCCCTGCAGGTAACCACACTGTCCAATAAGAGCCTACTGACTCCCCTGGTTCCCGAGGCCTGTGAACCCCACAACCCCCACTATGGCTGACTTGGTCATGTTTGTGCCTCCTGCATCTGGCGGTGGGCCTGGTAGGTCGGAGCTCCACACATATTTGTTTGAAGGAGGAGAAGCCCGTCACTGCCCTACCACACGCACGGGCACACACACACACCCTGCCGCCCACTGCCCCGCCACACGCACGCGCACACACCCCCTGCCGCCCACTGCCCCACCACACGCACGCGCACACACCCCCTGCCGCCCACTGCCCCACCACACGCACGCGCACACACCCCCTGCCGCCCACTGCCCCACCACACGCACGCGCGCGCACACACCCTGCCGCCCACTGCCCCACCACACGCACGCGCGCACACACACACCCTGCCGCTGTAAACATGCCATTGAAACACAGGACACAGTCCAGGTGCAGTGGCTCACACCTGTAATCCCAGCACACTGGGAAGCTGAGGTGGGAAGACAGCTTGAGCTCAGGAGTTAGAGACCAGCGTTAGCAACATAGCAAGACCCTGTATCAAAAAAAAAAAAAAAAAATAGCTGGTCACGGTGGCACACGCATGTGGTCCCAGCTACTCGGCAGCCTTAGTTGGGAGGATTGTGCAGCCCCGGGAAGTCGAGGCTGCAGAGAGCCATGATCATGTCACTGTACCCCAGCCTGGGTGACAGAGTGAGACCCTGTCTCGATTAAAAAGAAAACAAGGGCCAGACGCAGTGGCTCACGCCTGTAATCCCAGCACTTTGGGAGGCTGATGCGGGTGGATCATGAAGTCAGGAGATCAAGAACATCCTGGCTAACATGGTAAAACCCTGTGTCTACTAAAAAATACAAAAAATTAGCCAGGCATGGTGGCGGGCGCCTGTAGTCCCAGCTGCTCGGGAGGCTGAGGCAGGAGAATGGGATGAAATCGGGAGGCACAGCTTGCAGTGAGCCAAGATTGCGCCAATGCACCTCCAGCCTGGGCGACAGAGCGATACTCCATCTCACAAAAGAAAAAGAAGAAAAAAAAAAAACACAAAAAATCACGGAACACATGCACCCTTTGTGGGTGACCTCCCTTTTCCTCCCTTTTGCTGCACCTCTTTTTTTTTTTTTTTTTTTTTTTTTTTTTTTTTTTTTTTTTTTTGAGACCAAATCTTGCTCTGTTCCCCAAGCTGGAATGCAGTGCCACAATCTCAGCTCACTGCAACCTCCACCTCTTAGGTTCAAGTGATTCTCATGCCTCAGCCTCCCAAGTAGCTGGGATTATAGGCACACGCCACCACGTCCTGCTAAGTTTTATATTTTTAGTAGAGATGGGGTTTTACCATGTTGGCCAGGCTGGTCTCGAACTCCTGACCTCAGGTGATTCGCCCATCTCAGCCTCCCAAAGTGTTGGGATTACAGGCACGAGCCACCATCCCCGGTCCTCCTCTCCTTTTTATCTGATTTCCTCTTTATTGGCCTCCAGGCACCCAGCATCCTTCTGTGTCCCCCAGGTTACTGAAGAGCAATAGCCACTTGAACGAGGAGTGCGGGGAGCTCCTCCTGCAAAGAGGAACCACGAAGGTGGCCGCAGGTAGGGGACTCCGCTGTCCAAAGCCTTTGTATACTTGTCACTGTTCTTACTGAGGATGTCAAGGACTTGCCCTAGACAAGGCAAGATACTAAGCACTTTGCAAACAGCATCTCACTGAATCCCCCTCCTGCCTCACCCTCATCCCATTTACAGCAGGAGAAACTGAGATTCAGTGTTGCCAAGTGACCCGGGCGAGGCCATACAGCTACTGCACATCCCAGAAAGCCACACTCTGGGAGAGTTTGGTCAGGTGTCTTGGACTAAATGTTGGTGAATGTTGCGGCCATGCTCTGCTGGACCTGGGGTGGGTGCCCAGCATCAGGGGCAGGCTGTGAGGACATCCCAGGGGCTGAGTGACTTGGGAGAGGCTTTTCACAATGGAGAGGTAGAGCTGGTGTGTCTTGGCTTCAGGGAAGCTTCTGGCACAATCAATTTCTGCACATTGCTTTTTACCCAGGAATTTTTTTTCTTTCTTTCGTTCGTTCTTCTTTTTGAGACAAGGTCTCACTCTGTCACGTAGGCTGGAGTGCGGTGGCACCATCATGGCTCACTGCAGCCTCCACCTCCCGGGCTCCAGACATCGTCCCACCTCAGCCTCCTAAGTAGCTGGGACTACGGGTGTGAGCCACTGTGCCTGCCCAGGAAATCTTTTCTAAGGTGCGCTACAGGCCCGGCTCAGTGAGGCTGCAGTGAGCAAGAGCCCACCGTCCCTCTCTCAGTGGGGCCAGACCTCCAGCATCACAACTCCAGGGGCCGCCGCTCACAAAGGGCACCCTCTGGAGTTGAGCAAGGAGGAGTCCGGGCAGAGGCCTAGATTCTTGGAAGAGAAGCAGATGATAAACCGGTCAACAGGCACATGAGCGGTTAGACATTCTCTGGATGTAACGAGGGAAATACACACGCTCTAGAAGAGACTGGTGGCGGGGCCTGCTCCAGAGGGGTGGCCCGGGAGGTAGCTCTCCCAGGGTGAGGGAACAGCTGGAGGGAGATGCTGTGGTCGGACGGAGAATGTGCTGAGTTGGGCGAAACAACGTGGCTTCCTGACACTGCCAGCCGAGTGAACCTGGGACAGCCCTTTCCCTTTTGAGTCCCCTTGTGTGCTCAGGTGACAAACAAGGTCTTGGGTTATTCGCGCTCATCGGATCAGGCGAGGTGGGCATGTGCCTTCCCTTTATAAAGTGCTGAGTGATGCAGGGGTCAGAAACTCCGGCACCTGGGGGTAGGTGGGGGGTGTTGTGGAGTCCACCATGCCGGCTGGGAGGGAGGCTATGGGATGTGTAGGGACTTTGGAGCTGGAGCCGGCCCACCTTGGCAGGCAGCTGGGCCAGTGCTAATCAAGTGGGAATTTAGTTTCATGTGGCCAGAATTTCCAGTTGCTCAGCTCTGCAGTTGATCTGCTGAGTTGTGGATTTTTAGGTGTCATGAATCCAGAAATGGATATGAGGATCTAAAGAGCGGCACCTGTGGGCTGTTTTGGCCTCGGTCGCCAGTTTGGGACCTGTTGGGTCTTTGTGATCATCTCTGAACCTTTATCTCGCCTCCCTGGAAACCTATCATGGGGAGGGGAGGTCAGGGACCCCGGGCCCAGGCTTCCTGGACATGCCTCACGGATGGCTGACCTAGGGAGCCCCAGGCACAGAAGTGAGCTAATCTGTGATGAGGCCGGGGAATCTGATTAGGCCCAGGTCACAGGAAACAGTGAATGCAGGATGCTGACCAGGAACCCCTATGTGGGTCTCAGGGGGGTGAGGGAACAGGCAAGAGGGAGGGCTGAGAAGGAGGTGACCCTGGGTCTGGGGAAGAGGTCAGCTGGCTGGAACGTTGTGTGCGGACAAGCCCTCTACAGCAGTTCTGGCCTTTCGGGACCCAGCCGCAGTAAACGAAGGAAATAACCTAAAAGAAGACAGTACCCAGACCCCCACCCAGTGCCTCCAGGACGATGTCAGCTCCTCCCAAATCCTTCCCGCCAGCCCCAGAGCACCTGAGAGTTCACATTCTGTCCTCCCCCGCCCGCATCATCCAACCTGATCCCTCCAGAATCTGGAGCTTTAACCACCAAGACACGTTTCCCCACAGTTCCGGAGTTCAGGGTCCAAGGTCAAGGCCTCGGCAGGGCTGGTTCCTTCCGAGGGCTGTGAGGGAGAATCTGTCCCCGCCTCTCTGGCTGCTGGGAGCCTCTGGAGCCCGTTGGCTTGTCTGTGAGGTTCTCTGGATGGGTTAGAGTGCGTGAGGAGGGGAGGGCTCGTGGAGGAGGCAGAGTGGGGAGGGCGGCGAGCATTGCTGGAGAGGCTGCAGCTCCACTTCTTCTTTTGAATAGGAGGGTCTGGGTGGGCCTCATGAGAAGGTGACTTTTGAGCAAAGCAGTGCAGGTGCGGGAGCTGCTCCCACGGACTCCAGGAGGAGAAAGGAGCTGGCAGGACAGGCCTGGAGGTGTGAGCGGGTGGTGCAGGATGGTGAGAGAGCAGAGGAGATGAGGTCTTTATCTTCTCATCTCAGTTCAAGCCCCACAATACTGGCTTTGTGGAAACCATCTTGAAGTGTTCCCATGAAGGAGGGAGGAGCCCACTCTGCCTGTGGCGCCCTAAGGACAGAGGGATCTGTGTCAGTATCTGGCCCCTGACCAATCATATTCACACATGCCTGTAATCCCCGCATTTTGGGAGGCCAGGTGGGAGGATCACTTGAGGCAGGAGTTCAAGACCAGCCTGGACAATATAGGGAGACATCCCCATCTCTACAAAAAATTCAGAATTAAACGGCATCACCATGGTGGCGCACCTGTGCTCCCAGCTACTTGGGAGGCTGAAGCGGGAGACTCATATGAGCCCAGGAGTCGGAGGCCTCAGTGAACCATGATTGTGCCACTGCACTCTAGCAAGACCCTGTCTTTTTCCTGTGTTTTTTTTGTTTTGTTTTTTTGTTTTTAAAAATCAGGGTCTTGGTCTGTCACTCAGACTGGAATGCAATGGCATGACCTTGGCTCACTGAATCCTCAGCCTTATGGGCTCAGGCGATCCTCCTACCTCAACCTCTTGAGTAGCTGGGACCACAGGTGTGCACCACCACACCTGGCTCATTTTTGTATTTTTCCATAGAGATGGAGTTTCACCATGTTGCCCAGGCTGGTCTCGAACTCCTGAACTCTAGTGATCCTACTGCCTCAACCTCCCAAAGTGCTGGGATTACAGGTGTGAGCCACCGTGCCCAGCCAACCCTGTCTTAAAAATAAAACAAAAATACCTGACCCCTGAAGCCTCATGCTATGGGGATGGTTCAAATCTTCATCATAAGCTGGGCTGCATTCAGGTTGCAGGTATGATTTGTTTAACTTGTGCAGTTTAAACAAAAACATTTGGCATGGGGGGAATTTTGAATAGATTGCCCAGATTTTATTTATTTTTTATTGTGCTCTTTTTATTTTTTGGAGGAAGGGCACAAGGCCCTTATTTTAAATGGAAAGATATTATGTAAAGATACAGATTTCTAGGCCGGGCGCAGTGGCTCATGTGTGTAATCCCAGCACTTTGGGAGGCTGAGGTGGGCAAATCACCTGAGGTTGGGAGTTCGAGACCAGCCTGAGCAACATGAAGAAACCCCATCTCTACTAAAAATACAAAATTAGCTGGGCGTGATGGCGCATGCCTGTAATCCCAGGTACTTGGAAGGCTGAGGCAGGAGAATTACTTAAACCCGGGAGGTGGAGGTTGCGGTGAGCCGAGATCACACCATTGCACTCCAGCCTGGGCAACGAGAGCGAAACTTCATCTCAAAAAAGAAAAGAAAATATGTCTTTTGTATGGCTTCTGGAATTTGAATCATAGTTAAAAGGTCATGCTTGATGCTAATACTATTTTGGGTCTAGTACTTGCATTTAAATATTTACTACATTGCATTCTTCTCTGGTGTACAGGGTGAGGTTTGAATCTGACTTCATCTTTTTCCAGATGGCTCCTCAGCTGCCTAATGCCATTTTTAGACAAGTCTATCTTTACCCTGTTCACGTAAGGGGCTGCCTTGGTCAGACACTGAACGCCCATCTGTACTTGGGTCTGTCTCTGACTGCCTGTCTATGATCGTACTGTACCACACGCTTTAAGTTGAGGCCCAACAGAGGATTTTCTTTTTTTTTTTTTTTTTTGAGATAGAGTCTTGCTTTTGTCGTCCAAGCTGGAGTGCAATGGCACGATCTCGGCTCACTGCAACCTCCGCACCCCAGGTTCGAGTAATTCTCCTGCCTCAGCCTCCCAAGTAGCTGGGATTACAGGTGTCCGCCACCATGCCCGGCTAATTTTTGTATTTTTAGTAGAGATGGGGTTTCGCCATGTTGGCCAGGCTGGTCTCAAACTCCTGACCTCAGGTGATCCACCTGCCTTGGCCTCGCAAAGTACTGGGATTACAGGCGTGAGCCACTGTGCCCGGCCTGAGGATTTTCATATCTGACGGGACCATCTCCCTTCATGGCTCTTTTACAGAGTTTTTCTACTAGTCTTTTTTTCTTTTCCTTTTTTTGAGACAGGGTCTTGCTCTGTTGCCCAGGCTGGATTGCAGTGGCAAGATCTCGGCTCACTGCAGCCTCTGCCTCCCTGGCTTAACTCTCCCACTTCAGTCTTCCCAGTAGCTGGGACTACAGGCGTGTGCCACCATGATTGGCTAATCTTTCAGCTTTCTGTGTAGAGATGGGGTCTTGCTTCATTACCCAGGCTGGTCTCAAGCAATCCTCCCACTTCGGCCTCCCAAAGTGCTGGAATTACAGGTGGCTGACCTCCTGCTATTCTTGCCTGTGTAATTTTTCCACGTGAACTTTAAAATCAGGTGGTTTAGGCCCCCCCATACAAATCTTGTTTGCATATCATATATGTATAGTTTAGTGTTTTTTTGTTTGTTTAATTTTTTGAGACAGAGTCTTGCTCTGTCACCCAGGCTGGAGTGTAGTGGCACCATCTCAGCTCACCACAACCTCTGCCTCCCTGGTTCAGGCAATTCTTTTTTTTTTTTTTTTTGAGACGGAGTCTCACGCTGTTGCCCAGGCTGGAGTGCAGTGGCGCGATCTTGGCTCACTGCAAGCTCCGCCTCCTGGGTTCACGCCATTCTCCTGCCTCAGCCTCCTGAGTAGCTAGGACTACAGGCGCCCGCCACCACGCCCGGCTAATTTTTTGTATTTTTAGTAGAGACGGGGTTTCACTGTGGTCTCGATCTCCTGACCTTGTGATCCGCCCGCCTCGGCCTCCCAAAGTGCTGGGATTACAGGCTTGAGCCACCGCGCCCGGCCGGTTCAGGCAATTCTTATGCCTCAGCCTCCCAAGTAGCTGGGACTACAGGTGCCCGCCATGACACCTGGCTAATTTTTTTGTACTTTATTAGTAGAGACTGGGTTTCACCATGTTGGCCAGGCTGGTCTCAAACTCCTGGCTTCAAGTGATCCATCCGCCTAGGCCTCCCGGAATGCTGGGATTACAGGCGCAAAACACGGTGCCCAGCTCATATATGTATGTTTAAATAATAAAGTCTTAATAACAGTAACCTGTGCACCCATCACACTGCTAAAACAATGGCACAGCACCCGTTCCTTTGAACCCTCTCCAGCCCCTCCTAGACCCCACCCAGAGGTAAACACCTGTCTATTCATTCAGCAAGCACTTTGGGAGCCCCTCCTATGTGGCAGGCACAGTTCTTGGTCCTGAGGATACAGCTGTGAACAAGGCAGACCAAACTGTCCTCATGGAAGCTGAACTCTAGCAGAGGAGAGAAGCAGTCAATAGGCAAAGGATGAAGTGCCTTAGAAAGTGCTATGGGGGCTGGGCGTGACGGCTCACACCTGTAATCCCAGCACTTCAGGAGGTGGACAGATCATTTGAGCTCAGGAGTTTGAGACCAGCCTGGCCAACATGGCAAAACCCCATCTCTACTAAAAATACAAAATTAGCTGGGCGTGGTGGTGGGTGCCTGTAGTCCCAGCCACACTGGAGTTTGGGGCAGGAGAATTGCTTGAACCCTAGAGGCGGAGGTTGCAGGGAGCCGAGATCACACCACTGCACTCCAGCCTGAGCGACAGAGGGGAACTCTGTCTCGAAAAAGAGAAAATGCCATGGAGAAAAATAAGAAGGGGTGGTGGGGAGGCCTGGCCATGCAGGTATTTGAGAAAGATTTATATGGGGGAGGGAACAGCCCTGCCTCTTATCCCTGTGGACACCTGCAGCTCTAGTCCCCGTGTGTCCTGCTGGACGGGTTCCGTGCAAACACACCTCAGTTCACGTTTCCATCCCTTCCAACCGCCGGCAGCTTCCAGCTTGCGATTACCCCCAGGGCCACAGGGGACCCTCTGCCCTTTCTGGACACTCCCATGCAGGCCGTTCTTGAGGGGACATTGCTCGGGAAGGAACTGCTGGGTGTTCAGCCTGCAGTTGAGGCCGAGTTGTTGGCCACCATCGGGATGGGGGCAGAGAACCAAGTCAGCGCCCGAAGCTGAAGCTGGGCACCACCCAGGCCTCGCAACTCCGCTCATGTTTCTTTTTTCATTCAGTATCTTCTCAACAAACGATGACACGATTGGTGCTTATTTGCTTTTTCCTAGGAATGAGTTTCTCAGAGACGAGAGGTCCACCATCCACCCGGCTGTCAGCCTAAGCTCCTGTCCTCATTTTGCACCGGCCCTTTGGGGTGGCCGGTGAGGGCCCGTGTGGGCTGACAGGTCCGTGGTCAGGCGGCCATGGTTGAGCCCTGGTCCAGCTGGACCCCAGGACAGGGAGTCCTGGGCAGCTGAGGACGTCGGGGGCAGATGGGAGACATGGGCACTGGGTTGGAAAGGCCTGGGGGATTCCAGCAAACTCACAGAGCGTCCCCTGAGCCTGACGGACAGCATTGATGCCGCTGTCTTTGTGCTTCCGCCTCCAGGTCTGGTTCTGAACAGAGACCAGAGGCTATCCCGGGTGAGTACCGCTGCCTCTGCTCCCCCCGCCACGGTTTGCTTATGAGCATCTTTATCGTTTTTGAAAATTACACGCTGGGCATGGTGGCTCGCTTTGGGAGGCTGAGGCGGGTAGATCACCTGACGTCAGGAGTTTGAGACCAGCCTGGCCAACATGGTGAAACCCCTTCTCTACTAAAAATACAAATAAATAAATAAATAAAGCTAGGCGTGGTGGCACACGACTCTAATCCTAGCTACTCAGGAGGCTGAGGCAGGAGAATCACTTGAATGGGAGGCAGAGGTTGCGGTGAACCGAGATCGCACCACTGCACTGCAGTCTGGGTGGCAGAGTGAGACTCCATCTCAAAAAAAAAAAAAAATTACATAGGTAACATAATACATAATAATTGTCAACTTAACCGTTTGTAAGTGTGCACTTCAGTGGCATTTTTTTTTTTTTTTTTTTTTTTTTTTGAGACGGAGTCTCGCTCTGTTGCCCGGGCTGGAGTGTAGTGGCCGGATCTCAGCTCACTGAAAGGTCCGCCTCCCGGGTTCCCGCCATTCTCCTGCCTCAGCCTCCCGAGTAGCTGGGACTACAGGCGCCCGCCACCTCGCCCGGCTAGTTTTTTTTTTTTGTATTTTTTAGTAGAGACGGGGTTTCACCGTGTTAGCCAGGATGGTCTCCATCTCCTGACCTTGTGATCCGCCCGTCTCGGCCTCCCAAAGTGCTGGGATTACAGGCTTGAGCCACCGTGCCCGGCCTCAGTGGCATTAAATAGAGTCAGTGGAGGTGAGGAGAGGAGGGAGACATTCCAGGCACTGACCGCTGCACAGGGAAAAGCTGGAAGTCAGCTCAGAGCATCTGTTGAGAGCGGGATTCCTGATAGAGGCTGTGAAGAGGGGAGAGGCAGGATGACAAAGTTCTCAAAAAACAGCATCCCATATGGAAGCCTGGAAGTGTCACTGGAGCACTTGTATTAATAGAAACTTGGCCATCTCTGCCACTGAGGGGCTGTGTGACCTTGGGCAAGATGCTTACCCTCTCTGAGCCTTGGTTGTCTCATGTGCAGAAAGAAGGTGCTTTCGTTCATTCAGCTGGTTTCTGAGCAGCTTGGCTAGGGGAGCCACGCCCTGGGCCTGCCTTTGAAGGGTTGTTGTCGAGACTAGGTGAGGTCATGTGTGTTGAGTGGCCTCGCACACTGCTGTCGCTTCAGGTACTCATGGCCTGTGCTATTTTGTGATTGTTCAAAAATGGTAGAACACTGGACATGTGTGAGACACTGTCATTAGAGGTGGGGAAGCTCTAACTGCAGGGAGACCGCTGAGAGCTGCTGTCCAGGCCCAGGCCAAGAGATGAGGCTTGGACCAGGGTGTCAGTCAATGGTCTGGGAATGTTAATGTGTTTGTCTTTGATCTGTGTGGGATTTGTTCTTGAGCATGGTATGAGGTAGTGATTCGTTTTCTTTCTTTTTTTTTTTTTTTTCATGTTTTAAAAGTTCTATTTTTCTTTAATTTTATTATTATTATTATTATTGATACAGAGTCTTGCTCTTGTTGCCCAGGCTGGAGAGCAATGGCATGATCTCAGCTCACTGCAACCCTTGCCTCCCAGGTTCAAGCAATTCTCCTCCCTTAGCCCCCAAGAAGCTGGGATTACGGGCACCCACCACCACCCCCAGCTAATTTTTGCATTTTTGGTAGAGACGGGGTTTCACCATGTTGGCCAGTCTGGTCTCAAACTCTTGACCTCAGGTGATCCACCTGCCTCGACCTCCCAAAGTGCTCAGATTATATACGTGAACTACCATGCTCAGTCTATTTTAATTTTAGAGACAGGCTCTCCCTCTGTCACCCAGACTGGAGCGCCATGGCTCAATCATGGCTCACGCAGCCTCAGACTGCTGGGTTCAAGTGATCTTCCCACCTCAGCCTCCCGAGTAGCTAGGACTACAGGTGTGCGCTATCACACCCTGCTAAGGTTTTCACTTTTGTAGAGACAGGGTCTTGCCATGTTGCCCAGGCTAGTCTTGAATGCCTGGGCTCAAGCTATCCTCCTGCCTCAGTTTCCAAAGTTTATAGGGATTACAGGTGTGAGCCACTGCACTCAGCCATTGTAATTGTTTTTCTAGATGAACAGCTAGTTATTCCAATACCCGCTGCTGGGTGGTCCTCCCTACCCACCAATACTCACTCACTGGTGGCTTGTCCCGTGTGTGTGCTGACCTGCGTGGTGGGAGTTTATTGCCAGATCCTAGTCAGTCTGGCTTTTGGAGATGCCCCCTTCCCTGTCCTTAGGGACCATGGCTTATGTGACCTGTTCTGTAGTGGGAGCCGTGGTCACCCATAATGCTGGAAGGAGAGGCTTCCCCGGGATGGAAAGACTTTGTTAGGACATAAACTAGTTGCAGAAGATTCACATTCCAAGATGGAGCTGGCCCAAAATCCTTTTTTTAATTTTTTAAATGTCTGGCCCGGTGCAGTGGCTCACACCTGTAATCCCAGCACCATGGGATGCCAAGACGAGCAGATGACTTGAGGCCAGGAGTTTAAGACCAGCCTGGCCAACGTGGTGAAACTTTGTCTCTACCCAAAAATACAAAAATTAGCCGGGAGTGGTGATACACACCTGTAGTCCCAGCTACTCGGGAGGCTGAGGCAGGAGAATCGCTTTAACCAGGGAGGTGGAGATTGCAGTGAGCCGAGATCGTACCAGTGCACTCCAGCCTGGGCAACAGAGTAAGACCCTGCCTCAAAAAAAAAAAAAATTTTTCATATATTTCTTCTTCTTTTTTTTTTGAGACAGAGTCTCACTATGTCACCCGGACTACAGTACAGTGGTGCGATCTCGACTCACTGCAACCTCCGCCTCCCGGGATCAAGCGATTGTCCTGCCTTAGCCTCCAGAGTAGCTGAGACTACAGGCGCCCTCTACCACGCTGGGCTAATTTTTTGTATTTTTGGTCGAGATGGGGTTTCACCATGTTGGGCAACTGGTTTTGAACTCCTGACCTCAGGTGATCTGAATTTTTTTTTTTTTTGGAAAGGAACATTTCACAAATTTTCATAACATGCTTTTACAGGGGCCATGCTAATCTTCTCCTGTATTGTCCCAATTTGGCAGTATATGTGCTGATAACGCAAAGCACCCACATTCTATTTATTTATTTAGAGAACAAGTCTTACTCTGTCATCCATCCTGGGGGTGCCATGGCCCAAATTTGGGTCAGTGCAACTTCTGCCTCCCGGATTCAAGCAATTCTCCTGCCTCAGCCTCCTGAGTAACTGGGATTACAGGCCCCTGACACCATGCCCAGCTACGTTTTTGTAATTTTAGTAGAGATGTGGTTTCACTCCGTTTGCCAGGCTGGTCTCGAACTTCTGGCCCCAGGTGATCCACCTGCGTCAGCCTCCTAAAGTGCTGGGACTACAGGCATGAGCCACTGTGCCCAGCCTAATTTTTGTATTTTTAGTAGAGACAGATTCAAGTTTGCCTGTTCCTCTTGTGCCCGAGAAGCCCCTCCTGTGTGCAGGCCCGAAAGGCTTGGCCACACCCCGCTGTGAGATGTGGCAGCTGCCATATGAGAGCACGCGGGCCTTGAGGACAGTATGGGAACCCCTGTTTCAGGAAAGGCATCTCAGGTCATTTTAGTCTGAGAAGTAGAAAATAGCTGGCGGGCCAGGGTGGAACCAAGGCAGTGAGTTCTCTCAGGTATGTGTGTGTGTTCATAGCCATAGCAATTTTATATTCGCGATGGTGGAGGTAGAGGAGTGTCGGGGAGCTGGTCCTTACAAGAGCTTCCTGGAATTAATCCACTCAGCATGCCCTGCACTCTGTGTGCTGAGAACTAGGAATAGAGAAAATGCTGAGAGCTCCTGCCCTTAGAGTCCTCAAATCAGAGCAGCACAGTCCCAAGGAAGCAGAGCCTGCCTCATGGAAGTTCAAATTTGTCTAGCAGCTATATTAAAACAGGCCCAAGCCTGGGCGCAGTGGCTCACACCTGTAATCCCAGCACTTTGGGAGGCCAAGGCAGGCAGATCACCTGAAGTCAGAACTTCAAGGCCAGCCTGACCAATATGGTGAAACCCTGTCTCTACTAAAAATACAAAATTAGCCGGGCATAGTGGCGGGCACCTGTAATCCCAACTACTCAGGGGGCTGAGGCAGGCGAATCGCTTGAACCTGGGAGGTGGAGGTTGTGGTGAACTGAGATCACACTCCAGCCTGGGCAACAAGAGCAAAACTGTCTCAAAAATAAATAAGCTCTATCAATTGTTCTCATATTTTTATTTAACATCCATGATGTGGCCAGGCGCGGTGGCTCAAGCCTGTAATCCCAGCACTTTGGGAGCCCGAGACGGGCGGATCACGAGGTCAGGAGATCGAGACCATCCTGGCTAACACGGTGAAACCCCGTCTCTACTAAAAAATACAAAAAACTAGCCGGGCGAGGTGGCGGGCGCCTGTAGTCCCAGCTACTCGGGAGGCTGAGGCAGGAGAATGGTCTAAACCCGGGAGGCGGAGCTTGCAGTGAGCTGAGATCCGGCCACTGCACCCCAGCCTGGGCGACAGAGCAAGACTGTCTCAAAAAAAAAAAAAAAAAAAAAAAAAAATCCATGATGTGATTTCAGATGTAATCAACATGAAGCTTGATTGTATTATTTTGCATGCTAAGTTTTCCAAATCCAGCTTCGTGTCACACCTACAGCACATCTCACTGGAGCTGGCCACATCCCCGCCATCCAGACGTGAAACTGTCACAAGACAGGGCAGGCAGGGCTGCGGAGGAGGCCGGCAGGGGCCATGATGGAGTGCCCATCCCGTACTGTGGTCCCAGCAAGTTTCTTCCTGCTGGCAAGAAGCCTGTCCCAGGCTGGCAGGGGACAGCATGAGGTGCAGCCTGCGGACTGGGAAAGGGGTGTGGAAGGGCCACGCCTCAGTCCTAAAATCCAGGCCCAGAAGTGGCCCAAGTCACTTCTCTGCCTTTAATCACACAGCCATACCCAGTGGCAAAGGAGTATGGGAAATGGAGTCAGGCTGGGTAGCCAGGAGCCCAGGAAGAGGGGAGAACAGACTTGGAGAGGGCAGGAGTCTCTGGCCACCAGGGGCTAAAGAGCCTTCGATGAGGCGGTGATGTGGTGGGGTCCTGGGCTCGGATCTAGGGTGGAATTCACCATGCTTTTGTCTCTGCAGCCTGAGAACAGTATTGACTTAGTCAGCAGGGAGCTGTATGTGCATTCCATCAGGAAGCTGCAGGCCCACGTTCTGTTCATCAAGTGAGTCTGGACCAAGTGCCCTTCGGTCACCCCCAAAAGACACATGGGTGCCAGGAATCTCCGGGAGGGAGCCCTGGCATGAGGCTCCAAGTTCTCTGTTGACCACACCGCTGAGGCTCAAGATCTTTTTCGGGAAGCCCCCCTGGCAGCAGGGTCATGGAAGGAGGAAGGTCAGAGGAGGGGAGGGCTCAGGCAGCAGGGGATGGGCCAGGGCTGTCCCACATCTTTCCACAGGTGTCAGCCGGGGGCATGCCCAGGTAAGGCTCCATGACCAGTGAGCACAATGTCGGCTCACTGCAACCTCTGCCTCCCGGATTCAGGCGATTCTCCTTCCTCAGCCTCCCAAGTAGCTGGGACTACAGGTGCCCGCCACCACGCCTGACTGACTTGTATTTTTAGTAGAGAGGAGGTTTCACCATGTTGGCCAGGTTGATCTCCATCTCCTGACCCCATGATCCGCCCACTTTAGCCTCCCAAAGTGCTGGGATTACAGGCATGAGCCACTGTGCCTGGCCCACCACAGACAATTTTTAAGCCATAAAAAGAAAGGAAGCACTGACATGGGCTCCAGAGTGGATGAACCTTCACGCTAAGCAGACGAAGTCAGACACAACCATCTACGTGTTGTATGACTGCATTCACGCTCAAGTCCAAATAGGACACACTGCAGAGACAAAGCCAGTTCATGGTTGCTCAGGACTGGAAGCCTGTGTGTGTGGGGGGGGTGTGTGTGTGTGTGTGTGTGTGTGTGAAAGCGCAGAGGTTCGGGACTTCATTGGAGGTGATGAAAATATTCTGTAATTGTGACGATGGTCTCACAACTCAACGTATTAAAAATCACGGGATTGTAGACTTTCAATGGGAGGATTGTAAGACGTAAATTCTCTCAGAGCAAGTGTGGACTCCAGAGCCTGTTCAGATCCCAGCTCTGCTATTCAGGACTGTGACTGTGGCCAAGTCCTAAACTCCCTGAGCCCCAGCAGGGTGTACCTTAAGCACTTGCTTGTGCCAGCTGAGTGTGAACTGAGATTAACTGAACCTCAAATCCAACCCAGGGTCAAGGGACCCGGCTGTGGGAGGTGGGGTAGCCCAGGCTTTAGTTTCTCCTCAGAGGCCTGAACCCAGGGCAGGATGAAGGCAGTGCTGGGAGGAGGTTCTAAGATGAACCCCAACAACCCCAACTCCTCACTTTCCAGAGCAGTCCACGGATATTTTGATGTGAGAAGAGAGAATTACTCTAAGGAGTCCCTGTCATTCATGATACACACGCTGAAGTCTACCCTCAAAGAGGTAAGGCGGGGCTCAGGGAGCTGGTGTCCGGCCACTGTCACCCACTCTGGTCCCACCTCACCCATCTCGTGCACTGGGAAGACCCCTGGTCTGGCCCCAGGCCCAACAAGTGACCACCAGGATCTCTCAGGCCTCACGCTCCACTGTGGTCGGTCCCTAGAGGCCTGGGGACACATGTCATCAGAATTCAGGAAACAGAGACCTTTGGTGGGGAGATTCTTTTATCATCCTCGAGTACCCATCCTCCTTCCTGGGCCAGACACAATTAGGTGACCCAACTGCCAGAGGCAGTCCCACAGTTTTTATTTTATTTTTTGAGACAAGGTCTCATTCTGTTGCTCAGGCTGGAGTGCCGTGGCTCAATCATAGCTCACTGCAGCCTCAAACTCCTGGGCTCAAGTGATCCTCTCACCTCAGTCTCCTGAGTAGCTGGGACTACAGGTGCACACCATCATGCCCAGCTAATAGTCCCACTTTTTTTTTTTTCTTGAGATGGAGTCTCACTCTGTTGCCCAGGCTGGAGTGCAGTGGCAAGATCTCGGCTTACTGTAACCTACACCACCTGGGTTCAAGAGACTCTCATGCCTCAGCCTCCTGAGTAGCTGGGATTACAGGCACCTGCCATCATGCGCAGCTAATTATTTTATATATATATATATATATATTTTTTTTTTTGAGACGGAGTCTTGCTTTGTTGCCCAGTGGCCAGATCTCAGCTCACTGCAAGCTCCGCCTCCCGGGTTCCCGCCATTCTCCTGCCTCAGCCTCCCAAGTAGCTGGGGCTACAGGCACCCTCTACCTCACCTGGCTAGTTTTTTTTGTATTTTTTAGTAGAGACGGGGTTTCACCGTGTTAGCCAGGATGGTCTCCATCTCCTCACCTACGTGATTCGCCCATCTCGGCCTCCCAAAGTGCTGGGATTACAGGCTTGAGCCACCGCGCCCAGCCATAATTTTTATATATATATATATATATTTTTTTTTTTGAGATGGAGTCTCACGCTGTTGCCCAGGCTGGAGTGCAGTGGCGCGATCTCGGCTCACTGCAAGCTCCGCCTCCTGGGTTCACGCCATTCTCCTGCCTCAGCCTCCTGAGTAGCTGGGACTACAGGCGCCCGCCACCGCGCCCGGCTAATTTTTTGTATTTTTAGTAGAGACGGGGTTTCACTGTGGTCTCGACCTCCTGACCTTGTGATCCGCCCACCTCGGCCTCCCAAAGTGCTGGGATTACAGGCTTGAGCCACCGCGCCCGACCAATTTTTATATTTTTAAGAGACGGGGTTTCACCATGTTGGGCAGGCTGGTCTCAAACTGCTGACCTCAGGCGATCTGCCCGACTTGGCCTCCCGAAGTGCTGCTTTTGCAGACAGGAGCCACCGTGCCCAGCCTAGTCTCACATTTTATAGGCTCCCAAACCACAGCAGAACATCTGGCTGCCTCTTCCCTCCGCACCCATCGCGCCAGTGGGTGTGCTGGCTGTAGGTGGGGGTGGCTGTGCCCGGGTTCCTGGGAGCACTTGGTGATTCAGGGTTACCTACCCTCAACCACCTGATCCTGGGGCCTCTGCAGGTTTCCTGGCGTTGTCACAAAGGGAGGAAGCGCACCTGTGGCTGGCTGGTCACGTGGTCAGAGCCAAGGCAGGCAGGGCCCTCCCGTCTGGCTTCTTGAAGGGAGGCACAAGTCTGCAGGCTGCTCAGGTCCCCATCTCATTATCTGTTCTCAAGGGGACCTCCTCTAATACAATCACAGCATCCCTGGCCTTAGCCCCGCCCTGTCTTCCCGTAGTATCCCTGTCCTCCTCCCCCCTCCCCCCATCCCCCCGCCCCGTGCAACTTCACAACTCAGCTGGGAGGCCTCCAAGTCCCCAGGGCTCACACACCTCCTGGGGTGCTATGGACTGACCTGGCTCCAAGGTGTAGAGTGTGCGGGACCGTGGGAGGTGCTCCTGCCCTGCAGGAGCCAGAAGGCTGTGGGAGGGCCCTGACCCCAAGGCCTATGGAGCTCCCTAGGCTCCTCTGGCCACACCTCACCACACACCCTCTCCCTTCTCCAGCAGTTCCAGTTTGTGGAAATTCCAGGCAATCACTATGTCCACATGAGCGAACCCCAGCATGTGGCCAGTATCATCAGCTCCTTCTTACAGCACAAACACATGCTCACAGCCTAGCTGTAGCTCTGGGCCTGGAACTATGACGACCTCGTGCTGCCAGACTCAACACTGGGAATGTGAGTTCCCGAGCCCTGCAATAAGGCCAGGCCTGTGGGGAAAACAGATCAGACTGTTACTGTGTCTATGTAGAAAGAAGTAGACATAAGAGACTGCATCTTGTCTGTACTAAGAGAAATTCTTCTGCCTTGAGATGCTGTTAATCTGTAACCCTAGCCCCAACCCTGTGCTTGCAGAGACATGTGCTGTGCTGACTCAAGGTTTAATGGATTTAGGGCTATGCAGAATGTGCTTTGTTAAAAAAGAGCTTGAAGGCAGTATGCTTGTTAAAAGTCATCACCATTCTCTAATCTCAAGTACCCAGGTACACAATACACTCCGGAAGGCGGCAGGGACCTCTGCCTAGGAAAGCCAGGTACTGTCCAAGGTTTCTCCCCATGTGATAGCCTGAGCTATGGCTTCCTGGGAAGGGAAAACCCTGCCCCTCCCTCAGTCCCACACCGCCGTAAAGCGTCTGGGCTGAGGAGGATTAGTCAAAGAGGAAGGGCCTCTTTGCAGTTAAGAGGAAGGCAGCTGTCTCCTGCTCATCCCTGGGAATAGAATAGAATATCTCCGTGTAAAACCCAATTGTATGCTCCATTTACTGAGATAGGAGGAAACCACCTTACAGCTGGAGGTGAGAAATGCTGGTTGAAATACTGCTCTTTGGCTGGGCGCGGTGGCTCAAGCCTGTAATCCCAGCACTTTGGGAGGCCGAGGCGGGCGGATCACAAGGTCAGGAGATCGAGACCACAGTGAAACCCCGTCTCTACTAAAAATACAAAAATTAGCCGGGTGCGGTGGCGGGCGCCTGTAGTCCTAGCTACTCAGGAGGCTGAGGCAGGAGAATGGCGTGAACCCAGGAGGCGGAGCTTGCAGTGAGCCGAGATCGCGCCACTGCACTCCAGCCTGGGCAACAGCGTGAGACTCCGTCTCAAAAAAAAAAAAAAAAAAAAAAAAGAAATACTGCTCTTTAATGCACGCCTATATGTTAGTATACGTGCACATCAAGGCACAGCACCTTTCCTTAACTATATGACACAGAGACCTTTGTTCACACGTTTTTGTGCTGACGCTCCCCCCACTATTACCCTAGGGGCAATGGTAAAGATAATGATCAATAAATACTGAGGGAACTAAGAGAGCTGTGGGTCCTCGCATGCTGAGCCTGAGCACCGGTCCCCTGCGCCCACTTTTCTTTATACTTTGTCTCTCACTCTCTCGAGAAATGCCCACAGGTGTGGTAGGGACAGGCCTCACTGGTCTTGAAGCCCAGCCTAGGGTGTAGTCAGGGGAAGGAGTGAGATTCCAACTTCAAGAGTCTGGGTTCGGGGGGCTGCTGTCTCCTGGCTAATAATCTCCAGCCAGCTGCAGGGAGGAAGGGCTGGGGCCACCTAGCCTTTCCCTGCTGCCCAACTGGGTGGAAAATAAAAGCTGCTCGCGTTCTCACTGCTTTCGAGGCTGTTTCGTTGCCAGCAAGGGCTTTTCCATTAAAGGAAAAGGGAAAACAGTGGATTCAGGCAGGGTCCTTGACGGGAGGGTGTGGAGGCAGAAGGGGCAAGTCCTCCTCTGGACACGCCCAGGTCCCCAGGACTGCTGAAGCCCAAGACCCGAGGGGTGGCCTGGCCCTTACTCCTGGCCTGTGTGGACTCTCATAGGGCTATTGGATGTGGTGGCCTCAACCTGGGGCCCGTTTCCCAGAGCTCAGCCTCTCGGAGACGGATGCAGGCCCTGCCTCACCTGATGTTCCTCCAGGCCCTGCACCTCCAGCCATCCACTGCGGCTCTCGTGGCTCAGTAGGGTCGGAATTTGCGCTGGGCCCGCAGCAGCTCGATCCTCTGCTTGTCCTCCTCGAACTTCTTGCGCAGCTGCGCTAGATCTGGGGGCGAGAGGAGGCGCGGGGCAGGGTCAGACAGCATGCCCCACCCCTCCTCCCAGTTATTGTGGGGCACGGGGGGCATGTCTCCCCCACCAACCCAGCCCCCTTCCCAGCTCTGCTTTGGGGGCAGGGTCTGGATCCTGTAAGGAAACAGAATCCGACGGCAGGCCGAGTCCAAGGGCAAGGCCAAAGTGGGAGACGCTGGCACCCCGAGCCTGGAGATGAAGCCCTAGAAACAAAGCAAAGGCATCCGCCCCCACCCCGACCCATGCACAAGGGGGAAGGAAGGAGTCCTGACCGCTCGGCCTGGAGCAACCCTGAGACTCGGTAAAGGGACCCCACCCCTAGTGCTGGTGAATGCCGATGGCAACTCTGGTCACCGGGTGGCCCAGGTCAGTGACAGGCTGATGGCACAGAGGGGGAAGCTGAGGGTCTAGAGCGAGCACAAGTGGGAGCCAAGAGGGCCAGCGAGGCAGGGAAAGCACCCAGTGACTGGCCACCTGACACACCACACATATATACCCCAACACACGTATTCTGCAGCATCCTCCCTGCACCCACAGTGGGTTCGGAGGCCCCCTCTGCACTCGAACTCCTTGCTGGCTGGAGGCTGACCAGCGCCAGCACTAAGTGCACAGGAGCCCAGAGGTGGGCACTGATGACCCAGGGTCCCCACCCACTGAGCAAATGCATCTGCCCCGGGGGGTGATGGGGGACCGCCACACAGGGTGCTGCCAGGCTGGGCCTCTTTCCAGAGCCTAGTGGGAGCCCTGTGCTTAGGGACGCCCTCCCTCTGTGACCAGCAGGTTCAGCGCCCGCTGTCAGGAGCCCTGGCCAGAGGCCTCATCCATGGTTGGGGCCAAGGCCGAGGGGCCTGAGGATGGGCTGGGCGTGGCTTACGCTCCATCTTGCTCTCCCAGTGCTGCCAGGCATAGAAGTTGAGCAGCTCCTTTCGGGCGCGCTTCCGTCTCTGTCTCTCCCTCTCCAGCACCCGCAGGTTGGCTGCTTCAATCTGGGGGAGCACAGGCCGCCAGCCCCAGCGGGTCACCATCACCTAACCCTCCTCGTCACAGACCCCGTCCTCCTCCTTGGCCTCAGCTTCTTCCTGCAGGGAAGGTGATTCTGTCATCCGATGGAATTCTGGGACCTCTTGCAGCCTCCAGCAACACACCCTCCACGCCCTCCATCCTAAGTCAGAACCGCCCTGAGCCCCGCCCCCCAGGGACGCGCTGCTCCCCTCCTCCCAGCATGGTGTTGGGGCTCAGGATGGCGGGGAGGGCACGGACCTGCCGGCGCTGCTTCCTTCTCCACTATAGACCATGTGGAGACTAGATGTGTCACCCAGCCAGGCAGCCCAGGATCCAGCAGGGAAAAAGGGAGCCTGGCCTCTAGAGTGGCTAAGGACAGGCCGCCACCACCCTCCCTCTGGGGCGCCACCTTCCCACAGCCACACAGGCGATGCGGTGCTCGGCCAACCCTGCGGAGCCTCCACGTCAGCGATCTTCTGGTCATACGCCTCCATGAACGTGTCCACTTCCACCCTCAGGGCCTCAGGGTCGGGCATGGAGTCTGCGTAGTCACTGATCCACTCTGAGGAAAAGGGAGGCAGGGAAATGGGGCTTCCTCAGGCCTGGCATTTGGGCCCCACCCCAGGGCCTGCCAGGCTAATGGAGACCTTTTCCCACAGGGCCCGGGGCGCAGGTGCTAAGGAAACCCCAGGGGCTGCAAGCTGGGCCCTCACTTTGCCTGCCCAGTATTCCTGTGCCGCTCTGTGCCAGGGGCTCAGGCTAACGACTCCCTGGGGACCCAGACACAGCCCCGCAGTCCTCCTGCCCAGGCCTCCACACGCCACTCTCAGGGAGCATGGACTTGGCTGGTGACATTCAGACACTGTCCCCATAGAGTGTTTTGCCAACCCAGAGCCCAGACAGGAGGTGCCAGTCACCCCCGTGGTACTAACTGTGAATGCCACTCTTCACAGGGTGGCTCTCTGTGGACACCAGCAGGGGGCCCTTCAGGGCCAAGGCCGCTGACACCCCACTTGGCTTCTGGAACACCACGTAGGCTACCTGGAACCCCTGAAGAGAGAGACAGATGTCAGAGGCTGGGGGCGCCTCCGCATGTCTGGCACAAGGTCTCCAGGCCCGCCCTCAGCCTAGCCGGTGGCTACACCAGAGGAGACAGTGCTAGTCTATTCCTGAGCCATGGAGAGAACCAGAGGCCATCCCATAACCCAGGTCAGGGGCAGCCACACTTCCAGTGATCCTGCTTCTGCGGGAAGTGACAGCTGTTCCCAGCTCTTCCTCAGGAAGAGGGGACACACAGGGTGCCTTTCTTCCAGTCACAGGAGGGATGCTGTGACACGCAGGGGTCGCCCTGGGCCAGGGCAGGTTTTTGGAAGCCAGGCCTGGGCACACACCATGCCAGATGCCACTGTGTGGGGAGGAGGTGTGGGCTCCAGGGCCACTGGGAAAGCCGTGAAGAACAGTGCTCCTGCAGACCCGGCCCCTAAGCCTGGGGAAGGAGCTCCCTCAGCGGGGGAAGCAGGAGGGCAGCCGGGGGAGGCCCCGCAAGCACCCAGCAGAGACGGTCCCTGAGCATTAACACAGGAAGGAAAAAGCCAGGCAAGAAGTGCAAGGATGTGGCAAATCTGGGAAGGAATAACAGGCTTTGTCACCTGGACAGCCTCCTACGCCACACACGGTGAGGATGGGCTCAGGACCAGAGAATGCTCTGACGTCCCACTGCCAGCTCCCCCAACACACTGGGGACAATGCCCCACCCCCCTCACTCTAGTGGAACCCCGTGCTTGGCGGCTTACCGGAACCGGCTTGGGATGAAAAAACTTCGACCTTGACTCCTTTGGGCTCTCGGCCAGGTCCGGCTTCTCCTGCAACTCTACAGACTGGACGAGGCCACAGGAGGACAGGAGGCGGGACAGGCTCTCCTGCCGCAGGGAGAGGGAAGTCAAGTGTGAGCATCTGCAGGGGCATCCGAAAGCCTCCCTCCACCATGGGTGGCACTGCCAGGGGTCCAGCGCCCCTGAAGGACTCAGAGCCACAGTCACATCTGCCCAAACTGGGAGCCTGTGGGCACCACGGCCTCCGACCTGTTCTGCAGGGATAATATGGAGGTCAATATTCCTGCTCTTTCTCTTTTTTATTTTTTTTGAGTTGGAGTACTGCTCTGTAGCCCAGGCTGGAGTCCTATAGCGTGATCTCGGCTCACGGCAACCTCCACCTCCGGGTTTCAAGTGATTCTCGTGCCTCAGTCCCCCGAGTAGCTGGGATTACAGGCGCCCACCACCACACCCGGCTAGTTTTTGTATTTTGAGTAGAGACGGGGTTTTGTCACATTGGCCAGGCTGGTCTTGAACTCCTGACCTCAGGTGATCCACCCGTTTCGGCCTCCCAAAATGCTGGGATTACAGGCATGAGCCAGCGTGCCTGGCATATTCCTGCTCTCTCTCACTGGAGACAGGTAGGGACATTCTTGCTGTTATTCTGATTTTATATATATGACAAGTTTTACTACCTGAATCAGCAGTGGTGACCCTATGCTGTGACAGTCAGGATGGAGGTTGTCTGTCTGAATCAGCAGTGGTGACACTATACTGTGACAGTCAGGATGGAGGTTGTCTGTCTGAATCAGCAGTGGTGACCCTATGCTGTGACAGTCAGGATGGAGGTTATCAGTGGGGGTTCTGGGATGTGCTGCTGTGTCTCCACCTGGGTGCTGACTACACAGGTATGTTCTGTCTCTGGGATGCAGCGAGCTGGACACCAGCCACTGGGGCCCTTCCCTGTACACATGCTGCACTTCAAAAAAGGTCAGAACTCACACCCCCTCTTCTACACGCTTCTTTTTTCTCTAAGTTTAAAGGAATGTTTTAGAAATTAGGGTTTCTTTTTTGAAAACTAATCCAGGAATTCCCTTGGCCAGGGGCGGTGGCTCACGCATGTAATCCCAGGACTTTGGGAGGCTGAGGGGGTCGGATTACTTCAGGTCAGGAGTTCAAGACCAGCCTGGCCAACATGGTGAAACCTTGTCTATACTAAAAATACAAAAATTAGCCGGGCATGGTGGTGGGCGCCTGTAATTCCAGCTGCTTGGGAGGCTATGGCAGGAGAATCTCTTGAACCCAGGAAGCGAGGTCGCAGTGAGCTGAGATCGCAGCGCTCCAGCGTGAGCAACAGAGGGAGCAATTCCCTTAGTTTAGTTTTTGTAAAAAAAAAAAAAAAATTAACAGTTGTGTTTGGATTGAACGAGAGGCACTTTTTATTTCCTTATACTTTCCTAGTTTTAAACTATGGACACGTATAATCTCAAAGAAAACACGCAATTCAAACAACTTCGGGTAATACGTAAAAAAGCCTTGGGCTACTTAGGATTATACTTTTTCTTTTTTTTGAGACAGAGTCTCACACTGTTGCCAGGCTGGAGTGCAGTGGCAGACCTTGGATCACTGCAACCTCCGCCTCTCAGGTTCAAGCAGTTCTTGTGCCTCAGTCCCCCAAGTAGTTGGGATTACAGGCGTGTGCCACCATATCCAGCTAATTTTGGGGTTTTTTTGGGTTCTTTTGAGATGGAGTCTCACTCTGTCACCCAGACTGGAGTGTAGAGGCGCAATCTCGGCTCACTGCAACCTCCGCCTCCCAGGTTCAAGGGATTCTCATGCTTCAGCTTCCTGAGTAGTCAGGACTACTGGCGCACGCCATCACGCCTGGCTAATTTTTTGTTTTTTTAGTAGAGACGGGGTTTCATCATGCTGGCCAGGCTGGTCTTGAACTCCTGACTTCGGGTGATCTGCCCCCTTCAGCCTCCTAAAGTGCTGGGATTACAGGCATGAGCCACCATGCCTGGCAGGATTATACTTTTAAAGACATCTTTGAAAAACCCGTTTCCTGACTGTAGATCAAGGTAGCCCTCTGGACACTCTCCTCTGGGGCTCCCATTAGCTGTGTCCGTCTCACCACCAAGGACTTGGTGGACGCCAAGGGAGCCCCCACCTAGAGCCCACAGGTCCACTCCCAGACACTAGCTCACCTCTGTGCAGTATGGGGGCACATTGAGGACAAAAAGAGTCCTCTTCTGAGGCCAGGTGGACTTGGTGCCTTGTCGAACGCCGTGTGCTCTTACATAGAGGTAGTGAGAAGCCTGCTGCTTTTCGGAGAACTTGATTGGAATAGCTGGAAAGGAAATGGGAGGGGAGGGATGGCCAGGCTACCCTGAGCTGAGGTCAGCAAGACATTCACACTTCCTTTCTCCACATCCCTGTCTAGTCCTATCTGCTCATCAATCCATCCATCCCTTCACCAACCCCCCGACCCTACCCTTTGGCAAAGCCTGTGCGGGCTCTAAGAGTCTGCCCAGGAGGGCCTCCCAAGGTGGTGCAGGGAAAGAGAAGATAAAAGGGCAATGATTACAGATGGGGGCGCAATGAAAGGGACGCTCGAACCCTGCGGCTCTTGGAGTGAACACCAAAATCTTAACCGTGGCTGGAAGCTCCGAGAGACCCTGCCTGCCACTGTGGCCTCTTCTCGTACCATCTTCCCCCACCACCTTGGATTCTCCCTGTTCCCCTGGGTACACCAGGGCCTCACACACACTGGCCTCTCTTACCTGGCGCGTCACCCTCTTCCTTCCCGCTAACCTTCAGGTTTAGCTCAAACCTCGCTTCCTCAGCATCACCCGCAGCCCCTCCTGCCAGGTCAGATCCCACTGCCTGTGCCTTCACAGCTTCTCTTAATAGTCTGTAGGCTATACTGATGAGACTCTTTGATTCATCGCTGGCACACCCATGACTGTAATCTCATAAAGCTAGGAACTGCTTCTATTTTTCTCACACCTCCGTCAGACTACCGGTTGGCATAGAGCTGCGGTCCCTGAACTCAGGAAGCTCAGTTGCAATAACGGAGAAGACAATTACCAAGTAAGCATACAGCAAGCTTGTATCAATTATGAAAGAAACATTACAGGGTCATTGAAGGGGTGGCCTGCCCCTCCACACCTGTGGGTGTTTCTCGTAAGGTGGAACGAGAGACTTGAGAAAAGAAATAAGACACAGAGACAAAGTATAGAGAAAGAAAAGCGGGGCCCAGGGGACCGGCGCTCAGCTTACAGAGGACCCACGCCGGCCCCGGTCTCTGAGTTCCCTTAGTATTTATTGATAATTATCTTTACCATCTTAAAGACAGGGGAGTGGCAGGACAATAGGATCAAAGAAAAAAGAGGAAATCGGCAGTAAGACATATGACAAACACCTCTGTGACATGAATAAGTTCAAAGGAAAATGCTGTGCCTTGAGATGCATATGCAAACATCTCCATTAACCTTTTAGCAGCATTGTTTCAGTCTATCACACGGGGAGAAACCTAGCTTTCCTAGGCAGAGGTCCCTGCGACCTTTGGCCGTGTACGTGTCTCTGGGTAGTTGAAATTAAGAGAATGGTGATAACTTTTAACCAGCAAGCTACCTTCAGGCATTTGTTTAACAAAGACACATCCTGCACAGCCCAAAATCCATTAAACCTTGAGTTACCGCAACACAAGTCTCTTGCAAAGGACAAGGTTGGGGGTAGGGTCACAGATTAACAGCATCACAAATACAAAACAAAATGGAGTCTCTTATGTCTACTTCTTTCTATATAGACACAGTAACAGGCTGATCTCTTTCTTTTCCCCACAGGTCATGGGGTGGCAGAGGTCTTTCCATAGGCTCTCAGGGATGGCCTCTTTGAGGAAGCAACATTAAAGCTCAGACCAGAAACGCCAATAAGCAACCAATGGGCACAGCACGTGCAAAAACCCAGGGGGGAAAAAGCACCTTGCCTCAGAGAAACAGAAAGAGCTTTAGGTCAGCACCAGCCAGACCACGTGGCCCACACAGGTTAAGAAGTCTGCTTTTTGTTTTAGAAGCTACCTGATAAAGCCACTGGAGGGAATGCAGTGGATGTGGGGGCTATCGTGGGCGTGTGAGACATGATCTAAATTTTAAATGGACTTAAAAAGAACATTCTACCACATGGGTGGAGAACAGAAGCAGCGGCAAGATGAGGAGGAGGGCAACCAAACAGGAGAGCCCATAACAGCCCAGGTAAGAGCTGCTGGGGGCTGGACTAGGAGCAGAGACGATGACAAGGGGATGGGCTCACCTGGATGAGCGAGTGTGGACGGAAATGGGTTTGCCCTGGGTGAGGGGTGGACAGAGGTGGGCTCACCCACGGGAAGCGTGGACGAAGACAGGCTCGCCCTGGTAGAGTGGGAAGACAGAAGAGCGCCTCCTGCGTCCTCGGAGCCTCACGACCTCCCGAGCCTGGGGCCAGGGGCCACCGGGGCTCACACCTAACCGTGCGGCCGCTCCTGGGGACCCTCGGCCGCCGCCAACCCCCAAACACCTCCTGGCGATGCCTGACCGCCCCCGGTCTCGCCTCCCGAAGCTCCTCACCTGTGTAACCCGGTGGGCTCGGGATACGGTCGTCCCGTTCCCGCGCCGGCCGCTTCCTCCTGCGCGCCACCATCTTGCCGCCCGGAAGCGCGGGGGCCGCCAGAAGTTGTGGTTCGGCGCCGGCGCGAGCGCGTTTCCTTGGCGTCTGTCCCGCCCCCTGGCTCCAGGCCCGCCTCTCCGGCCCCGCCCGCCAGGGTCCAACCTTCATCAGCTCAGAGTCAAATCAGCGCGCGGAAGTGGGAGGGAACGTCAGCGTTGACCCCGGCCAGTCACGAGTGCGAACTCAGCTTTCCACTCATGCATTCACACCTTGAATAGGCAGTGTGAGAGAAATCCAGGATGGCTGCTAGGTCTTCAGTCGGGGCAACTAAGAGGATGGTGTTGCCATTGACTGAGATGGGGAGACTGCAGGAGAGGGGCCAGCTTGGGGAAAATCAAGTGGATCAGTTCTCTGTGGGCCATGGTGAGACGCCCATTAGGCCTTTCAGGGGAGATGTCAGGTGGGCAGTTCCACATGAGACTCAGTAGTCAACTTTTGTTTTCCTGCAGTCTCACTCTGTTGCCCAGGCTGGAGTACAGTGGCATGATCACAGCTCACTGCTACCTCTGTCTCCTGGGTGCAAATGATCCTCCACTTTAGCCTCCTGAGTAGCTGAGGTCATTTTTCGTTTTTGTTTTTGTAGAGATAGGGCTTCACTCTATTGCCCAAGCTGGTCTCGAACTCCTTACGCTCAAGTAATCTTCCTGCCCCAGCATCCCAAACTACTGGGACTACAGGCATAAGCCACCATGCCCAGCAGATAGTCAACTTTTTTTTTGAGAGTCTTGCTGTTGCCCAGGCTGGAGTGCAGTGGCGTGATTTCACCTCACTGCAACCTCCACCTCCCAGATTCAAGTGATTCTCCTGCCTCAGCCCCCCAGTAGCTGGGATTACAGGTGCCCACCACCACGCCCCTCTAATTTTTGTAATTTTTGGTAGAGACGGGGTTTTACCATGTTCGTCAGGCTGGTCTCAAACTCCTGACCTCATGTGATCTGCCTGCCTCGGCCTTGCAAACTGCTGGGATTACAGGAGTGAGTGAACATGCTGGCCCCAACAGGCAACTTTTAATGTGGTGTGTTAAGGCTCCCAGAGAATGTTCCACGCACAGAAAATGGGGAAGTGACAGTCTTTGAAAGCCTAGGCCCAGAAATGGCAAAGTCACATCTGGTCAAAGTAGTAACAGAGCACACTTGGGTTCAGGATGGGCATGGGACCCCACCTTCTGAAGAAAGGAGTATCAAATAATTTGCATCCCTGGAGGGGAGCAGTGGCTCATGCCTGTAACCCCAACACTTTGAGAGGCCGAAGCAGGAGGATCACTTGGGCCCAGGAGTTAAAGACCATCCTGGGTATCGTATCAGGAACCTATTTTTTAAATAATTAAGTTGCACTCCAAATGTTGAAATCCCTGAAGATCAAAACCCTTGGCTGGGTGTGGTGGCTCATGCCTATAATTCCAACTTTGGGAGGCTGAGGAAGGCAGACCACCTGAGGTCAGGAGTTCAAGACCAGCCTGTGCAATATGGTGAAACCCCATCTCTACAAAAATTAGCCAGGCATGGTGATGCACGCCTGTAGTCCCAGCTAATTGGGAGGCTGAGGTAGGAGGATTATTTGAGTCTGGCTGCGGAGGTTGCAGTGAGCCAAGATAGTGCCCCTGCACTTCAATCTGGGCAATAAAGTGAGACTTTGTCTCAAAAAAAAAAGTAACTCAAAGGTAGGAATACCAAATGTTTATTCAGAAATGGATAATACATAATCACCCTTCATCCCTTAATGCCTCTTCCTCTCCTTCTGCACGGGAGACACAGACGGGTAACACAGGGGCATGGGAAGTGAAGGAGGACACAGGACTAGCCCACCACCTTCTCTTCCCGGTCTCCCAAGATTACTGCTTATAGAGTGGAGGAGGCAAACAGGTCCCCTCAATGTACCAGATGGTCACCTACAGCACCAGCTCCAGATGGCCACGTGGCTGCAGCTGGACTCAATCAAACTCTGTGACAACCAGAAGATCCCTGCTTTGGGATCAGAGGGAGGGTAAAGCCATGCAGGCAGGATATTTACCGTCCCTACCCTAAGCAGAGTCCAAGCACTGAGTCCCCTGTTCCCAGTACCTGAAAAACCAGGTCCAACTGCCTTCTGGATGCTCTCTTGGGCCAGGAAGGGTAAAGTGTGGGAGGAATGTCTTCCAGCTGCTAACAAGAAGTCTGCACCCACTTGAAGGGGTTAAGAGAATAAAAAGCAGCATTCTTTAAAGAACTGGAAGTGGAGCACCACCAGGCCCCTTCCTTGGACTTTCCCGGCCTGGGCAGCCTCAGAGTCTGCAGACTGAAGCTGAGTTCAAACCCTGGGTCCTTCCTGCCTGACAGACTGACCTCTGGAAACATGAGTCTCTGGGTTTTTCTTCACTGGGTCAGCCTCAAGCAAGTCTCGGGAACTCTTGAGTATCTCTGGCATGCGCCTTTCCCAGCACTTGCTACTGATTTTGCAGAGCTCCCAGAATTGTGCTCCCCAACTGGTTCCAGCTCTGCCAGCCTGGATTCCCTTCATTCCCAGCAAACCAGCAGGGGACCACTCAGTGACACCAGGGACAACACTGGCCTGGTCATTCAGGGACTGCCCCTGGGCTCTCTAGTTTTGTCCCAACTGCCTGTGCCTATGCTGGGGAAACAGCTTGCCTGGTAGAGCTGCCCTGCTCCCTTGACTCCTCCTCTGCCAAGGCAGGAAAATAACCCTCTGGTCATGGATGGATGGGTCACTCACGTAAGTGGGAACAAACAGTGCCCCTTGGTGGCAGCTGGATATATGCCTCCAGGCACTCCTGACCACTGTCCTGTTGACAACTTAGGCCAGAAATGGAGAGCCAGGAGCAAACCGACCTCTTCCATTCAAATAAGCTCCTAACCCACAGCATTGCAGAATGGGAGGTTGAACCTTTGAAAGGCCCAACCAGAGGAGAGCTGGCAGCTGCACAAAACCAGGGTGTGATGAGCGCCAGGCGAGGTGAGAACCAGGAGGGCTCACAACACAACCCCCTCCTAGCAGAGACACCCAGAAGGGAAAGAGAGCTAGGGTAGGGCATTCAGCACAACTCAAGGAAAAGGGAAAGGTGAACTCTGGAGAACTTCCTCTGGGCGGAGACAGCACGGGCCTCCAAGCCAAGAGCTTGGACACTCTTCCCAGCGGTGCAGCCTCATCCTGCCCTTGCCATTAGTGAGACCTGGAGCCACTGGGGAGAGGACAAGAGGCCTGAGACCTGCTCCCCACCCAGGCACCACCAATGACCAGGCAGAGGAGCGGCACAGCTCTCAGGCCAACCTGGCTCCCATCAGGATACCAGGGTTTTCCATCCCCTCCGTTGTCTGAAAAGCTTAATACACACAAAGGACAGGCAGCCCGTCGGCCCCTGGAAAAAGCAGGGTCCTTCAGACAGCCCCCGCCCTGCATCCCATGGGGCCACAAGAAAGCCACCCAGAGAATTCAGTGTACCATTTCCAGATAAGAAATCAGCTTGGGGCTGAGGCTGGCGGAGGCACACTGAAAAACACAAGCCTAACTTGGTGATGAGATGGAGAAGAAACATACTACAGGAAACGTTAAGGTACAGAGAAAGCACATGGCAGAACACAACACAGAAATGCGGGTCCCATCCAGTGAGGAAGCTCTTTACCCCTGGTGACCCTTCCCACAATCAGGGGTCTCCAGTCCGATGGCCCATTGGTCACAAGCTTTGCCTTGGGGAAACAGAGCCACCCTCCTCTGCCCCCACTTCCAGCTGCCTCACTCCCCTGCTCAAAGCTTGATTTTGAATTCTGTGGGCTGCGTGGTCACAGAGGCCCCTGAGGACTTGAAGAGTGCCTTCAGGATGGTGTCAGGGTCCACTTCGGCAGGGGGGTTGGAGGAGGAGGCAGAGTTCACCCTGCGAGGCAGCTCACTCTCCTTTTTCACCGATGGGCTGTCACTCAGCCGCCTGTGGAGAGCAGAGAAGGGTAAAAAAAAAAAAACCTAATTGGGGAACAAAAAGAGGGGTAACATCTGGCTCTGTCTCCATCAGAGCCAATCATGAGGTGGAGTTCTGTGTTCCTAGGATGATGATGATGCACACAGCTGGGAGACCCAAGCAGCCTCCCCTCCACCTTCCACTCAGATATTTCTAAATCAGAAGGCTGAGAACGAGATCATAATGCTAGCCCCTGTAGGGTCAACCCCTGGGGAAATGACAAAGCAAACCATTTTGGTTGAGTTTAAGCATTTGAAACAACCAGCTGCCATTAGAACAAAGGAATGCAAGCAGTTTACCCATTAGAATAAAAAGAGATGGACGGAGTTCCCTCTCCCCAGCACCCCGCCTTTGGAACTCACAGCAGGATGGGCTGGTCTGAGGTGATAACGTTCCCATTCATGTGAAGGTTGCACTTCATCGGCTGCCCTGAAAAACCAGAGAAAGAAAAAGGCTCTGCTATGAGACCTCAGCTCCTCACAAAAGAGGACAAGGGCTGTTCCTCCATTATCAATGGTCAAAACACCCACCACGGCGGTTCTGGCTCCGCAGATGGAGACCTGGCTGCTAGGTTCCAATCAAGCCAGACACTAAGAAAATCCAAAGCGTGAGGAAACCTCAGCAATGGCGCACCAAGAGGCAAAGTGGCCACAAACCTTGCTTCATACAGGAGATGAGTGAAAGTGAAGGAGAAATGAGACTCAATGTGAAGCCATCCAAGTAGTAAGGGAAAAGGTTTATGCTATCAAATTCAGTGAAAAGATGATCAAAAGCATTCGTACAGGCTTCTACTCTATCTACAAAGGATGAAGCACTAGGAAGACCACACTCCCACTGTATACAAAGCACAACGTGTATAATGGTAATAGCACAAAAGAGAGGAAGAAGAAACAAGGCCATTTGGGAGTAACATTTCCATATCTTACTCGAGTTAAGTTAGTGAATACATCATGAAAGGAATTACAATATTAGGAAAAAAATGTGAAAGAAAAGCCACTGAAGAGGAACAAAAAAGTAAAATGCGGTCAGGCGCGGTGGCTCACGACTGTAATCCCAGCACTTTGGGAGGCCAAGGCGGGCGGATCACGAGATCAGGAGATTGAGACCATCCTGGCTAACACGGTGAAACCCCGTCTCTACTAAAAATACAAAAAATTCGCCAAGCATGGTGGTGGGCACCTGTAGTCCCGGCTACTCGGGAGGCTGAGGCAGGAGAATGGCGTGAACCTTGGAGGCGGAGCTGCAGTGAGCAGAGACCGCGCGCCACTGCACTCCAGCCCGGGCGACAGCGCGAGACTCCGTCTCAAACAAACAAACAAAAAGTAAAATGGAAGAAACAAACCTAATTATCAATATTAAATATGAATGGCTTAAATAATCCAATCCAAAGACAGATTGTCAGATTGAATTAAAATTAAAAAAAGACACATTTTTCTTTCTTTTTTTTTGAGATGGAGTTTCACTCTTATTGCCCAGGCTGGAGAGCAGTGGCACGATCTCAGCTCACGGCAACCTCTGCCTCCCAGGTTCAAGCGATTCTCCTGCCTCAGCCTCCCGTTTAGCTGGGATTACAGGCATGTACCACCATGCCTGGCTAATTTTGTAAAGTAGAGATGGAGTTTCCTCATATTGGTCAAGCTAGTCTTGAACTCCCAATCAGGTGATTCTCCTGGCTCAGCCTCCCAAAGTGCTGGGATTACAGGCGTGAGACGCTACGCCCAGCCTAGGAAACACATTTTTATAGTCGATGAGAGAAAAAGATTGAAAGTAAGAGTGGGCCAGGCATGGTGGCTCATGCCTGTAATCCCAGCACTTGGCAAGGCTGAGATGGGCAGATCACTTGAAGCCAGCTGATTGAGAGCAGCCTGGCCCACATGGCAGAAACCCCATTTCTGCTAAAAATACTAAAAATTAGCCGGGTGTGGTGGTGCGCGCCTGTAGTCTCAGCCACTCAGGAGGCTAAGGCACGAGAATCGCTTGAACCCGGGAGGCAGACGTTGCAGTGAGCCAAGATCATGCCCCCGCATTCCAGCCTGGGTGACAGAGCGAGACTCCATCTCAAAAAAAAAAAAAAAAAAAAAAGCGTGAACAAAGATATATTACCCAAACAGCAACCCTAGGAAAGCTGGTCTTTTACTTATTAGCTATTAGTAATATAAAATGAAATAGACTTTAAAACAACAACAAAAAAGTTACTAGAGGTAAAGAGGGATTTAAATTTAATTAAAGGGTCAATTCATCAGGAAGAATATAATCAAACATATATGCAAGTAACAACAGAGCCTCAAATACATGAAATAAAAATACACAGAAGTGAAAAGAACAGACAAACAGTAATAAAGATCTCACTGGGCGCAGTGGCTCATGCCCCTAATCCCAGCACTTTGGAAGGCCTAGGCAGATGGATCACTTGAGGTCAGGACTTTGAAACTAGCCTGGCCAACATGGTAAAAACCCCATGTCTACTAAAAATACAAAAATTAGCTGGGCGTGACAGCGGGCACCTGTAATCCCAGCTACTTGGGAGGCTGAGACAGGAGAACTGCTTGAACCCAGAAGGGAGAGGTTGCTGTGAGTCAAGATCATGCCACTGCACTCCAGCCTGGGTGACAGAGGGAGACTCCGTCTCAAAAAAACAAAACAAAACACTCCATATTTCAGTTTCAATACTAGATAGAACCAGGCAGATCAACAATGAAACAACACTTGAACAACATGACAAAGCAACTAGACATAATAGACATGCACAGAACACTCCACCCACAACAAGAAAATACATATTCTCCTTAAACACTCAAAGAAGAAAAGAAAATCTGGAAAATTCATGAAGATATGGAAATTGAAACAATCCTAAATAACCAGTGGGTCACAGGAGAAATCACAAGGGAAATTAGAAAATAATTCAAGATGAATGAAAATGAAGGCATGATATGGAATGCAGTTAAAGCAATGCTTAGAATATATAGCTGTAAATGCACATATAGTCATGTATCATTTAACCATGGGAATACATTCCAGAGTGCAGTGGCATGATCATAGCTCACTATAGCCTCAACTTTCCAGGCTCAGGTGATCCTCCCACCTCAGCCTCCCCAGCATCTGGGACTACGGGCACACGCCACCATGCCCAGCTAATTTATTTTTTGAGACAGGGTCTTGCCACATTGCACAGGTTGGTCTCAAGTTTCTAGGTTCAAGTGATCCTCCTGCCTCAGTCTCCCAAAGTGCTGGAATTACAGGCTTGAGCCACCACACCTGGCTGTACAGCATGTTACTCTACTGAGTAGAGTAGGCAACTGTATTTGTACATCTAAATATAGAGAAAATACAGTAAAAATATGGTATTATAATGTTATGGGCCCACTGTCATATATGTGGTCTGTTGTTAACCAAAAAGTCCTTATACAGTGTATGAATACATTAACAAGCAGAAGTAAAAAAACCTACAGAATGAGAGAAAATATTAGTAAATCACTTATCTGATAAAGGACTTAAGAATATGTAAAGTACTGGCTGGGCGCGGTGGCTCAAGCCTGTAATCCCAGCACTTTGGGAGGCCGAGGCGGGTGGATCACGAAGTCAGGAGATCGAGACCATCCTGGCTAACATGGTGAAACCCCGTCTCTACTAAAAATACAAAAAACTAGCCGGGCGTAGTGGCGGGCGCCTGTAGTCCCAGCTACTCGGAGGCTGAGGCGGGAGAATGGCGTGAACCCGGGAGGCGGAGCTTGCAGTGAGCCGAGATCGCGCCACTGCACTCCAGCCTGGGCGACACAGCGAGACTCCGTCTCAAAAAAAAAAAAAAAAAAAAACTTAAAAAAAAGAGAATATGTAAAGTACTTTTACAACTCAATAATAAAAAAGAACCTAAAAGGCAGACAAAGATTCTGTACTGGCATTTCTCCAAAGAAGATAGCCGGGCACGGTGGCTAACGCCTGTAATCCTAGCACTTTGGGAGGCCGAGGTGGGCGGATCACCTGAGGTCAGGAGTTTGAGACCAGCCTGGCCAACATGGTGAAACCCCATCTCTACTAAAAATACAAAAAAATTAGCTGGGCGTGGTGGCGCATGCCTGTAGTCCCAGCTACTTGGAAGGCTGAGGCAGGAAAATCGCTTGAACATGGAAGGCAGAGGTTCCTGTGAGCCAAGATCATGCCACTGCACCCCAGCTACAGAGAGAAACTCAAAAAAAAAAAAGAAAAAGAAAAGTATCTTTCCACATCCAATATGACAAAATAAGAAAAAACAAGAGAAATTTAAAATTTAAAACAAAATTAAAAATAATTTTTTTTAATGACATACAAATGGCCAATAAGCACATGAAAAGGTGCTCAACATCATTAGCCACGGGGAAATGCAAATCGGAACTCCACTGACTCACCCAGGGGAGTTCACCCAGGTGCCAAGATTTAGCCAAGGCTCTAGGTCTTTTATTTGTAATTTTTTTATTGTTGTATTGTTTTATTAGTCTCTGCTTCTCCACTTCTAGCACAGGGCCTTGGTCCACAGTAGGCACTCAATACATACTGAAAGAACAAATGAGTGGAAAAGGAACATGGCAGACAGAATTCTTCTCTACAGGCTCTCTGGAGATGAAAAATACGAACCTCAAGTCAATAAAGTCTGTTGTTTACCCACTAGGAGCAGCTCTCACCCAGGAGCCAACATTCAGACAAGACTCCAGGGCTTTGAGGAACGTCTGCCCTAGCACTAAGCAGATCAACATCTGGGAGGGAACGGCTGTGCCTCTTGGCTTCCCTGGCAAAACCGCTTAAGAGAACCATCCACAGAGAAACGCTGTTTTCCTTTTTGCTGGGCTCAAAAGCTTAAGGGCTGGGTGAAAATCCAGGGCCCTGTGTAACCCACGGCTCAGGACTATTCAGAGACTGCACAGCAGTTCCTGGTGCAGACGAGGCCCCAGAGATGGGTTCCACCCATCTCAGAGAGACTTCCCCTGGAAAGCCTGCTACCTGACAGCAAGTAGAGAGGAGTGGGAGGGTCAGAGGGCTGCCTTCTCCCTAACTTACCGTCCAGACACCGGTTGTTGTACTTCTTATATGCGGTGATGGCATCGTCCTTCTTCACAAACACCACCTCTGCTACCCCAGGATGGACCAGTCGAGCTCGCTTGAGGGCCCCACACACACAGAAAAGTTCCTGCACACAAGAGGGGTTGGGATTAGGGAAGGATTTCTCACCGCCTGCCACTCACACACTCTGAAGGCCCTGGGGTGTGGTGGCTCCACTGCAGCTAAATATGCCCCTGTGCCTGAGACTGCAGGGAGGTTCCACGTTAGGTGGTGCTCTTGAGACATCCATAGGCCTCAACACAGCACCAGATGAAGTCAGCAGTGGGAAAGGGGCTGGGTTTACAAGCCTTGGATCACCTGGGATCTCCCAGCAAGCCACCACCAAAGTCTTCAGTGCCCACCTCAACAGGGATAAAATAGTTATGAAAATTTTCTCAGAGAGCCCTGTCATGAGAATACATGTATACAAAGAAAGACAGCTGCTAACATGTCACCTGAGAATCTGTTAGAAATACAAATTCTGAAGTTCTACTCAGAGTCCTGGTTTGGCTGGATTGAAGGGTTTCCCTAGACATAAGACTTTGAGTGATAAAACCAGGAGAGTCCCTAGCAAAACTGGGACAGTTGGTCACTCTAAGTCAGACCTGAGTTTGATCCCCCAGGCTTTGCTTCCTATCTGTTATGCGACATCTAGCAAGTTACTTAACTTCTCTAAGCCTGTTTCCTCTTCTGAAAATAAAAAGAACTAGCTTACTTTCGAGGGTTGCTGGAAAGCTCAACAGAGATCATTTTTAAGCAGTGCTTTGCACACATCATTGACTCCAATCTCCACCCCATTTTACAGACAAGACAATTAAGGCCAGAGAGGGAGCAGAATGTGAAGACAGACAGAGCCTGACTAGCACTCACGCCATTTCTTCACCTGCAACTGCCTTCACAAGGTTGCTGTGAGGGCCAAAAGAAGGTTTATGAAAAGGTCCTTGACATGATTTGTTTTTACTGGTAAATATCAAAACAAGACGTCCCTCTGCACCTGCGGGAGACTGGCTCCAGAACCACTCACAGATACTAAAATCTGTGGATGCTCAAGTCCCTGCTATAAAATGCTGTAGTATTTACGTATAACCTATGCACACTGTCCACTATACTTTAAATCATCTCTAGATTACTTACAATACCAATGTAAATGCTATATAAATAGTTGTTATACTGTATTTCTAAAATTTGTATTATTTCCCATTATACTGTTATTTTTAAAAATTTGAATATTTTCATTCAGTGGTTGGCTAAATCTGCAGATGCAGAACCAACAGATATGAAGGGCCAACTATAAATAGTAGGTGTAATTCCAATTTCATTTCCATTGTCCTTTTAACATTGCCTATTTGGGTAGAAGAGGAGAGAGGATGATTATTACTGGCAATCTCCCCTGAGCGCTGATCATGACTGGTGTTCAATTTTCCACCATTATATATCTCCCAGGAGTCTGCCTAAAGTGACTGGCACATAGCAAGTACTCAATAAATGGCAGTCGTTATTACGCTTATAAACAGTTTTAATTCCTTTTTTTGAGACAGAGTCTCACTCTGTCACCTAGGCGGGAGAGCAATGGTGTGAAGTGATTCTCCTGCCTCAGCCTCCCGAGTAGCTGGGACTACGGGCACGCACCACCATGCCTGGCTAATTTTTCTATTTTTAGTAGAGATGGGGTTTCGCCGTGTTGGCCAAGCTGGTCTCGAACTCCTGACCTCAGGTGATCCACCAGCCTCGGCCTCACAAAGTGCTGGGATTACAGATGTGAGCCACTGCACCCAGCAATCAGCTTTAATTCTTAATGCCTTGTCAAGTATTACACAAAACAAGCTACAATTTCCATCCTCACGTGCACCATTCACAGCACTGTCGCTGTAAAGGAGAAGGGCGTATGAGGGACCCATTTCACAGCATGTGTGTGTTTCATAATTAAGATTTAACCTAGGCCGGGTGCAGTGGCTCAAGCCTGTAATCCCAGCACTTTGGGAGGCTGAGACGGGCAGATCACGAGGTCAGGAGATCGAGACCATCCTGGCTAACATGGTGAAACCCCGTCTCTACTAAAAAAATACAAAAAACTAGCCGGGCGAGGTGGCGGGCGCCTGTAGTCCCAGCTACTCGGGAGGCTGAGGCAGGAGAATGGCATAAACCCGGGAGGCGGAGCTTGCAGTGAGCTGAGATCCGGCCACTGCACTCCAGCCCGGGCGACAAAGCGAGACTCTGTCTCCAAAAAAAAAAAAAAAAAAGGTTTAACCTCAGCTGGGCTGGGCACAGTGGCTCACACCTTTAATACCAGCACTTTGGGAGGCCAAGGCAGGCAGATTATAAGGTCAGGAGTTCAAGACCAGCATAGCCTACATGGTGAAACCCCATCTCTACTGAAAAATACAAAAATTAGCTGGGTGTGGTGGCACGCGCCTGTAATCCCAGCTACCAGGGAGGCTGAGGCATGAGAATTGCTTGAACCCAGGAGGCGGAAGTTGCAGTGAGCCAGGATTGCACCACTGCACCCCAGCCTGTGCCACAGAGCAAGACTCGTCTCAAAAAACAAACAAAAAAACAAAACAAAACAAAACAAACCCAAGGCGGGCAGATCATTTGAGGTCAGGAGTTCGAGACCACCCTGGCCAACATGGTGAAACCCTGTCTCTACTAAAAATACAAAAATTAGCCAGGTGTAGTGGCAGGTGCCTCTAATCCCAGTTACTCCGGAGGCTGAGGCAGGAAAATTGCTTGAGCCTGGGAGGCAGAGGTTGCAGTGAGCCGAGATCACGCCATTATACTCTAGCTTAGGTGACAGTGAGACTCTATCTCAAAAACAAAACAAAACAAAACAAAACGAAACAAAAAGATTTTAACAAATGTAGTGACCAGTGCAGTCTGTTAGTCTGGGACTCAACTGCAGGGAGAGGCTGGATTCTCCAACTGTATTCATTTTGTGATCTGACAGTTCAAAGGATGCCTGGATTTCTAAACTAATGGCTCCCTTGGCTGCCTGAATGAAAATGATGTTGAAAAAAGGTCCTAGCTGCATCCAGAACCCCACTCACAGGCACTTGACAGGTTTTGCCCATGACTGCCATGGGTGGGACAGGATGGACCAGGAAGGTGGATACCACCAGTCCATCGCACCTCTTTCACTTTGGAATCATCTTGTAAAACCTCCAAAGGACATAGAACGTTCCAAAGACTCACAGGAAAACACAACTACTGGATATCACCCAGTGGGACTAAAGGATCCCATTTAGGACCCATTACATCACAGATATCCCCTGACTCTGACATTCAGGCCAGGCACCTGGCCTTGGTTAGAAGCTGCGCAGAAGAGTGAAGCAGCTGGGCTGACTGCTACTGTTTGAAAGGCCCGATTCCAGGGGTGGCCCTTGGCTGGCATCTGGGAACTCGGATCTCAGGAGGGCTCCTGCCACCCCACAGTTCACTGTGCCTGGACTGTGCAAACAACATGGTTTCTACTCAACAGCTGCTTTTCTTCTGGGAGTCTGGAATTTTGGTACATGCTACACAAAGAATGCCAAAGTGACCAGTCCCCAGTAAAACCTTTGGGCACCGAGTCTTTAATGAACTTCCCTGGTGTCACATGTGTTGTCACAACTTGCTGCGAGTGGCACCCAGCATCCTGTGCAACTCTGCTGGGAGGGGCCTCTGGAGGCTTGTGCCTGGTTTCCCCCCAGCTTCACCCCATGAACCATTTGCTCTGCATCCTTTTGCTGTCATTAGTCTCAGCCCTGAGCGTGACTATATGCTGAGTCTGGTGAGTCCTAGCAGTCATCAAACCTGAGGGTGGGTCTTAAGAGACATTTGCCACAGAGGCGGTTTGAGATTTAAATGTTTGGTAGGTCACAGTACTTACAACAATGTCCTCCTCCGTGACCCGAGGGTGCAGATTATTCACAGTCATCTTGGTGCCTTCCAATGGGCTGAGAACGGGCTGTCACAGACAAAAGCGTTACCAGAAGCTGGATAGCTGATGAGCATTCCCACAACAGAAATTCCTCCAGGCACATGGCTAGGAAGGCCCAGAGGAAAGCTCCATGGAGAGTTACCACAACTGGGCCCCCTGAACTTCAGTGTCCACTACACCCCCCACCACTCTATGCTAAAAGCATGGACCCTTTTCCATCTCCCAAATACGCAAGCCTCTCAGGCCCTGAGCCTCTACCTGGAAGGCTGCTCATGCTTCCAGACCCACTCAGCTAAAAGAGCCCTTTTTCCCAGATTTCCCAAATGGAGATGCTCTGTCCTCAGCACTCCTAACAGCTTTCTTCTGGGAGAGTCTAACATATCACCAGATACCGTAACCTCTCAGCAGGTCTACTGTCCCCAGCAGCCTGCAAGGTCTTCGAGAGTAAGAGTCCCTAGGTCTTGGTTTGCTCATCTGTAGAATGGGGGTGGCAATGCCCGCCTCACAAAGGCGTTGTGGGGACACAATGAGATACATATAAGCATACAGCCCTCCTGACCCCAACTGCTGTGGTCACCACCATCACCTCACCTCAGCAGGTGGCAGCTCTTTGGGGGGTTCTTCCTTGTTCACCAGTGTCCGGGACATGTTGGTCAAGGCTTTTGTTCGAACAGAGGAAGGGAGAGCAGGAGCTGTGTATGCGTCATTCTGAACCACTTTGGTAAGAGGGAGGGCCTTGGACATGGAAAGCTTGGAACTACTTAGCCCAGCCTAAACAAAGAGACAGAAAAGAATCTGAGAAGCCAGACCTGGAATGTTCTGAAGAAGCCCCAAGGGGCTGACAACTTGCTGAGAGCATGAACCCTCTACGCCTCCCAGCTCTCCAATTCTATTAGAGGTCTGGAGCCAAAAAAGCTGCCGGCTGCCAGTGATATCCCATAGTGAAGGGGCAGGGGGAGAAAAAAACACACGGCCTGAGCGCGCACTCACAGAAGCCACTCTCCACAGTGCTAGAAGCTCTTGGCAGGAAGCTTCCATACAGCCCTGACCTGGAAAATTACCTAAGAGCCACAGACTCACCCATACCACTTAGACTTTCTAAAAATTCTACAATAATGAGGCTGGTCAGAAGGCCAAAAGCTTGGCCGGGCATAGTGGATCACACCTGTCATCCCAGCAGTTTGGGAGGCTGCGGTGAGAGGATTGCTTGAGGCCAGAAGTTCAAGACCAACCTGGGCAACACAGTGAAACCTCATCTCTACAAAAAATGTAAAAGAGCCGCTATGCCTATGGAGTAGCCATTATTTTATTCCTTTGTTTTCTTTTTTTTTTTTTTTGAGACGGAGTCTCGCTGTGTCACCCAGGCTGGAGTGCAGTGGCCGGATCTCAGCTCACTGCAAGCTCCGCCTCCCGGGTTTTTACGCCATTCTCCTGCCTCAGCCTCCCGAGTAGCCGGGACTACAGGTGCCCGCCACCTCGCCCGGCTAGTTTTTTTGTATTTTTTAGTAGAGACGGGGTTTCACCGTGTTAGCCAGGATGGTCTCGAACTCCTGACCTCGTGATCCGCCCGTCTCGGCCTCCCAAAGTGCTGGGATTACAGGCTTGAGCCACCGCGCCCGGCCTATTCCTTTGTTTTCTTAATAAAGCTGAAAAATTAAAAGGCCAAAAGGTTGAGGCCAAGTTCATTCCCAGATATGCTTCTATCACAGTGTGCTGATCACCACACTTAAGAAGGCCCAGAACTCAGCCTTTTGGTTCCTCTTCTGGCCATCCAGAGGAACCACACACAGCCTTGGCCTCATCAGCTCCTGGAGAGTCAGGGACACACGGGCATTCGGCAGCGCAGATCACCAAAAATAGCCCCTCCCATCTCGATATGGTCCGTTGGAAACAAAACTCCCCTGTATTGTGTCTGAGGAAAAGGGCGCATAAAGCAGAAGCGACGGGAGCCCTGCTGATTTAGGGCAGTGTTTAAAGGCACTGACCCAGGGAGAAGGGAGGAACGCAGCAGCCAGAAAGGCAGATCAGAGAATGGGCAGGGGCAATTCACCACGCTTCTCCAAGTCTGGGAGAAGCAGCGTCACCCCAGGCTGGATTCCACATTCCTCAGGCGGCTTTCTGAGTCTCCAGAGCCAGGACAGCACAGTGACTACACACAGGGCCCTGAGAACCAGACTGCTCAGGCTCCATTCCTAGATCCACTGCTTCTTATCAGCTGGGTGATGTTGAACAGGCTTATTTTACCTCTCCATGCCTGCTTCCTCATCCATAAACGAGGGTAATCAACAGTACCCATCTCACAGGGTACAAAACGCATTAGTATAAATATGGCATTTATTCAATTAGGGTATCAAATAGGGATAGAGACTCACTGAGCAAGGTGATAGTTCCCTTGATAGCAGACTTGAGCAGTCTAATTACTGGAAAGGCCTGGTCCCTTTGTAAAGAAACAAACTGGCATCATTCAGCTTCACGACGTATCTCTCTTTTTTTTTTTTTTTTTTTTTTGACACGGAGTCTCACCCTGTCACCCAGGCTGGAGTGCAGTGGTGCAATCTTGGCTCACTGCAACCTCCATCTCAGGGTTCAAACAATTCTCCTGCCTCAGCCTCCCGAGTAGCTGGGATTACAGGCACGCGGCACCATGTCCAGCTAATTTTTGTATTTTTAGTAGAGACAGCATTTCACCATGTTGCCAGGCTGGTCTCGAACTCCTGACCTCGGGTAATCTGCCCACCTCGGCCTCCCAAAGTGCTCGGATTACAGGCGTGAGCCACCGCGCACAGCCAGCTTCATGTTTCTCTCTTTTTTTTTTTTTCCAGATGGAGTCTCGCTCTGCCACCCAGGCTGGAGTGCTGTGGCGTGATATCGGCTCACTGCAAGCTCTGCCTCCCAGGTTCACGCCCTTCTCCTGCCTCAGCCTTCCGAGTAGCTGGGACTACAGGTGCCCACCACCATGCCCGGATAATTTTTTTGTGTTTTTTAGTAGAGACGGGGTTTCATCGTGTTAGCCAGGATGGTCTTGGTCTCCTGACCTTGTGATCTGCCCACCTCTGCCTCCCAAAGTGCTGGGATTACATGCGTGAGCCACTGCGCTCGGCCCATGTTTCTCTTAATTACTAACCAGGAGTCTGGTCCACATACTCGAGACAGTAACCAAAACTGAGTCTTTGAGCTTCTGAAGGAAAAACAAAAGAGGTGTCTGCCATAAGGACCCACCTGGGCAGCCCACTGGCCTCCCTGTCTGACACTTGGCTGTACTACTGAACTGAGCAGCATGGACCTCCCTGATGCTCCCAGATGCTGTTTTCTTTCCTTCTCTGCATGATGTCTGATCAACACTCTAGCCCAGCAAGCTTTCCCTGCATGCAGGCTGCACCTGGCAGAGCCCACAGATCAGGTGAGATGTATTCCTGCTAATGTCAACCAAGGGAATCCAGACTCCAAGAGCAGCGCCCGAGCTGCTGACCATAGAGGGTCACAGAGCATGCAGAATGACCAGCCACCAAGGAAAGAACACAGACTCCCCACTGTGGGATCACTCACATTTTCCCTATAGTGTCTCAAACACAGCACCTGGGAGCTGCAGCCCTGCACTTCACTTGCTGTTGGACCTTGAACAAATCAGGAGGCACCCCAGTGTCTCAGCATTTATAAAACTAAGGGGTTGGACTAACTCCAGCTCTGAAAATCTTACGGTCCAAAGGAAGAAATATTTCTGCATTGAAAGGCTCTATTCACACGGGGCGCAGTGGCTCACCCTGTAATCCCAGTACTTTGGGAGGCTGAGGCAGGCAGATCACTTGAGGTCAGGAGTTCCAGACCAGCCTGGCCAACATGGTGAAACCTCATCTCTACTAAAAATACAAAAATTAGCTGGGCGTGGTAGCAGGCACTTGTAATCCCAGCTACTAGGGAGGCTGAGGCAGGAGAATAGCTTGAACCTGGGAGGCGGAGGTTGCAGTGAGCTGAGATTGTGCCACTGCACTCCAGCAGCCTTGGGGACAAGAGCAAGACTTCGTCCCAAAAAAACAAAAAAAAAAACAACAACAAAAAAAAACAGGCTCTATTCACCACAACCTCTCCCACCTGTCTGATCAGACATGCAGCGTAAGAAAACATGAAATGCCATACCATGTGGTGAAGAAAGCCGCCGGAGGCTGCAAACTTCATCTGTTTAGTAGGAACGGAAGCTATACCATCATCATCTTCATCCAGGTCATATAAATTCTGAGAATATAACATAAAGAAATATAAGCAAATGTGGCATGTGTGCCCTCAACAGACATCTAGAACAGGCATGGCAAGGAAATGGCTGCTGGAGAGAGAAAGGGACCAAAGTAGAAGTGGGCACAGGGGTGATGGTGCCTGGAAAGACTGGGGCACAAGTCCTGACAGGCGAACTCCCTGTCAACAAGGGCCCAGTGAAAGTCCTACAACTTCCAGATACATCAGAAGTCCCTTTTCCCAGTGGGCAGTATCTACGAAGAGTTCCTAAAATGTTCCTTTATATCCTTTGGCTTGGAAAGTCCATCCTTGTTAATATGACCTACAGAAATAAACCCAAACCCTAGTAAGAACTTTATCTACAAAGATGTTCATAGCAGAAGGATTTCTAACAGTGAAAATGACAGGAAAATGGTTTAAATAAAACTGGAATGCCAACTATATGGATTTTGTAATTACTAAAACGTTTACAGTAAATGTGAAATGTCGCAGAAAAATGCTTGAGTTACAAAGTGAAAAAAGAATGATAGAAAAGTGGATAAGAATATAACCATGGCTGGGCGCAGTGGCTCACGCCTGTAATCCCAGCACTTTGGGAGGCCGAGGAGAGCGGATCACGAGGTCAGCAGATCAAGACCATCCTGGCTAACACGGTGAAACCCCGTCTCTACTAAAAATTAAAAAAAAAAAATTAGCCAGGCGCGGTGGTGGGCACCTGTAGTCCCAGCTACTAAGGAGGCTGAGGCATGGTGTGAACCTGTGAGGCGGAGCTTGCAGTGAGCCGAGATGGCGCCACTGCACTCTAGCCTGGGTGACAGAGCGAGACTCAGCCTCAAAAAAAAAAAAAAAAAAAAGAAAGAAAAGAACCACAACCACAACTATGAGTTAAGTAAAAAACAGACTGGGGCTGGGCACGGTGGCTCACACCTGTAATCCCAGCACTTTGGGAGGCCAAGGCAGGCAGATTACCTGAGGTCAGGAGTTTGAGACCAGCCTGACCAACATGGAGAAACCCCATCTCTACTAAAAATACAAAATCAGCCAGGCGTGGTGGCGCATGCCTGGAATCCCACCTACTTGGGAGGCAGAGGCAGGAGAATCACTCGAACCCGGGAGGCCTGTAGGTTGTGGTGAGCTGAGATTGTGCCACTGTACTCCAGCCTGGGCAACAAGAGCGAAACTCCGTCTCAAAAAAACAAAAAACAAAAAAACAGGCTGGGCATGGTGGCTCACACCTGTGCCTGTAACCCCAGCACTTTGGGAGGCCGAGGCAGGAGGATCGACTGAACCCAGGAGTTGGAGACCAGCCTGGGCAACATGGCAAGACTCTATCTCTACAAAAATTAGCCAGATGTGGTGGTATGCACCTGTGATCCCAGCTACTCAGGAGGCTGAGGTGGGAGGATCATTTGAGCCCAGAAAGTCAAGGCTGCAGTGAGCCATGACTGCACCACTGCACTCCACCCTGGGGGACAGAGTGAGACCCTGTCTCTAAAAAAAAAAAAAAAAAAAGCGGGGGGTGGGGGGCCATGTAAGGAACTATGGCAAAATTTCAACAGTGATTGGCTTTGGATAATAGGAACTTGAGGGACTTTTTGGCAAGTTTTCTATATTAAGCACATAGAACTTTTATTTTAAAAAAAATTAACAACAACAACAAAAATTTTATTAGCCTCTCTGCCCCCTATGCCTCCCTTCCTCTATTAAGAATCTATTAAGAAGTCGCTTTTTGGCTGGGTGCGGTGGCTTATGCCTGTAATCCCAGCACTTTGGGAAGCTGAGGTGGGCGGATCACAAGGTCAAGAGATTGAGACCAGCCTGGCGAACACTGTGAAACCCCATCTCTACTAAAAATACAAAAATTAGTGGGGTGTGGTGGTGCACGCCTGTAGTCCCAGATACTCAGGAGGCTGAGGCAGGAGGATCAATTGAACCCGGGAGGCAGAGGTTGTAGTGAGCCGAGATTACGCCACTGCACTCCAGCCTGGCAACAGAGCGAGACTCCGTCTCAAAAAAAAAAAAAAAAAAAGAAGTTTCTTCTTTAAATTGCAAAAAGTTCACTGTAACCCTGCCTCCAGTACTATCAACTGGGAACCTTGGGAGCAAGCCTCAGTTCATGCACCCAAGTAGGCCTCATTAAAAAACATGTGCACGCCTACATGTTCACTATGTACACACACACTCTCTCTCTCACTCACTCTACCTGTTTGGCCTGGTGGTTATTGACAACATTGATTCTCATTCCAGCAGGATGGGGATGAAGTGGTGCCATGGCTTTCTGCTGTGGAACCTGGAAACACTCAGTGGTCAGAATTCACCCCACAGGGTCCACATGCATTCTCTAGAAGGAGGGGGTTACTGAACTTGATACATGGTGCGCATGCAGCTTTGGTCTTTGGTAAAAGGCACTACAGAGGGCCTTATCCCCCACAGTAGGAAGTAAAAGAATCATCATCAACCCAGAGACCACATGGTAATGCACATGTAGGGCTTAACGGACTTGGCTCAGTAAATGTTTGCTGTGGCCGCTGCTGTTCCTATTACCACAGCTGCTATGAAGGTTAAACGACATTGTTTCCTTTCCCTCTGTGGTGGCGGCTGTGAAGGGTGGCCAGTGCCCTGGACTCAGGGCAAATCCCACTGGGCCTGGGGGTGGAGTGAGGACTGTAAGATCATGTATGTTAAGTGCTTGCCACATGGCATGTGCTCAATAAATCTTTTGTCCTTTCCTCTCTCTTCCACCAGTATCTCACTTGGGAAAGTCACTAAATTTCTATGGGCCTCCTCTTTCTTTTGTACAGAACTGAGATAATACCCTTCCTTCCTTGTATAGTTCCTTGGCTATAACGTACTTAAAGCCTCTGTAAGGAGCAAAGTGCTATACCAACACTTGAGAGATAGTAGTTTTGCCCAATCACTCCTGGCACCTTGCCTCTAAATCTACCTTTGTTACTAGCTTTCTGGGAATTCATGACAAAAGCCACAACTTACCTGGATGGTTTTGGTGAGTTTCAGAGCAGGGGTCACTGTCCCAATAGGTGGGTTTATGAAGGCAGCAGGGGAACTCCTCTTCAAGCTAATCTTCTCCCGGGCATCAGTGACCTGGCGGGGCTTCTGGGGCGCCGTGGTCTGCTGCTTGCGAGAGTTCAACATCTCTCTGGCATCCTGCACTTTCCCTTTGATCCGAAATCGGGCATCTTTCTGCAAAAGCTTCTCCCGGGCATCCTTGACTCCCAGTTTGAGCCGGGCATCTGAGAGGCCAATCTTTTGCCGGGCATCAAATCTCTGCTGGAAGGTGGCTGTGCGTGTTGACTGGCTGAGAAGGCCTTGCTGGATCCCAACTCGAGATCGGACACCTCCAACCCCCGGTCTGGCATTAAGCCTGTAAATACAAATTGCAATCAATATTAAGTGGATCTGGATATCAACAGCAGTCTATGAAAGTGGAACTGTGGTAACACTGGGGACAGAGGAGGTCCTGGAGAATCAGAAAGCAGTTCCTTGCCTGTGCCTGAGTAAATAATTATGCTTACATGATGACTCCTTTCCTGGTTTCATGATGGCTTTTAACTTTGCATTTTAAGCAAAATTAAGAGGGAGGGGCTGGCAAGTTTTATCACTAGCTAAGACTGTTTCGCTTCCTAGACCACCTGTCTTGAGACACCAACATGGACAATAACTTCCCAACAATGCCAGTCAAATAAAATAAACATCCACCAAACATAATCCCACTCATCTGAAGAGTAACTTTAGTTTCCAAGGCCCATCCCCATCCATGTTCTCACTCAGCCCTCTCAGCACCCTGAGAAGTACTTACTATGCCCACTTCACAGTCGGAGAAGTAGGTTTGGAGAGGCTCAATGACTAACAAAGAGTGTCTTTAAGGAAGGCAGACACCATCTACTGGGCTAGGACCAAGAGAGCAAACATGTGGGTCTGGCTTAGAGCTAGAGGAAAACAGAAAACACAAAGACTTGGTAGGAAAGAAACATAAAGTTGCAATAGCAAAAATATCAAATACAGAAACCACTGAAATTGGAAATGATGGGTTCAGGGTTCACTGTTTGAGTAATGGGTACACTAGAAGCCTAATCCTCATTTGTATGCAATATAATCCATGGAACAAACATGTACATGCACTTCCTGAATTTAAAATAAAATATATATTTTTAATTGGAAATGAATGAAACTCCATAAACAGGCCCTGGTCTCTTTCTTGGGTTCCTCTGTTGGCCTACAATGGCTTCAAAGTGAACAGACGGCCCTCCCCAGTACAGCACTGGAGATCCTCTCCAAGGTCTTTGGGCTTCTTCTGTCACCTGCCACCCTCAGGCCTCTCTACAGTAGCTACCATCAATGGCCACTCCTGTGGCAGAAGCTCCACCTGGGGACTCCTATGTCAAGGTGTGCTCTTTGGAAAATCCTCCCCGATTTCTCCAGACCAGCTCTTCTCTGTGCCTATTTTTACACATGCTTGTTTCCTTTTTTCTCTCCCTACCTGGGTGGGGCTGGGGGAGGAGAATGGGGTTCATTCCTTTTGCAGGGCCCAGCACCTCCTAAGCAGCATTGAGCCCTGGCTGAGTGTCAGAAACTCCGGTGGCACTTCTTAAATACGGAGCTATCCAGATCCCACCCTAGATACTGAATCCAAAATCTCGGGGGAAGCCTGGTCATCTGCATTTCTAACTCCATGGGTGATTCTGAAGAGCCATGTTGAGGATCTCTGACCTGGTGTTAGAGGGTAAACTGCTGCACAAACGAGTTCCTATACTGCCTCCCACTTCACTGCCTGGACCTCCCAGGAGGCATCTCTCATACTGGGCCAGTCACTGGCACTCTCCCACTGCTGCATTCAAGTGGTTGGAGTGAAGACTGGCTGTCAGTTCCTTTGCTAATAAATACCAGAAGTATAGCCAAAGGTGAGCCTACCTGGTACCAATAAAAGCAAACCTGGACCTTCATCTTGTTATACCTCAAATAATGGAAAAACACCCACTGCCTCCAATATGCCAGTACCAGACCTACGGCGGCAATACAGACTGAACATGTGTCCCCCCAAAATTCCTCTGTTGAAACCTAATCTGCAATGTGATGGTGGTAGGAGGTGGGGGCCTTTGGGAAGTGATTAAGTCATGAGGACAGAGACTTCATGAATGGGATTAGTGCCCTTTATAAGGAAGAAGCCCCAGAAAGCTCCCTGGCCCCTTCCACCATGTGAGGACTCAGCAAAAAGACCATCTAGAACCAGGAAGCAGGCAGGCCCTCATCAGACATGGAATCCGCCAGCATCCTGATCCTAGACGTCCCAGACTCTCTGTGAGAAGGAAGTTTCTGTTTTTTCTGTGTGTGTGTTTTGTTGTTGTTGTTGTTGTTGTTTTCTGAGACTCCTCTCGCTCTGTTGCCCAGGCTGGGGTGTAGTGGCACTATCTCGGCTCACTGCAAGCTCCGCCTCCTGGGTTCACGCCATTCTCCTGCCTCAGCCTCCCGAGTAGCTGGGACTACAGACGCCCGCCACCATGCCCGGCTAATTTTTCATATTTTTAGTAGAGACGGGGTTTCATCGTGTTAGCCAGGATGGTCTCGATCTCCTGATCTCGTGATCTGCCCGTCTTGGCCTCCCAAAGTGCTAGGATTACAGGAGTGAGCCACTGCACCCGGCAGTTTCTGTTTTCCATAAGCTACCCAGCTTATGGTGTTTTCTTATAGCAGCCTAAATGGACTAAAACAGGCAGTGATGCATGCCATCATTTTTCTCTTTGGAAAGTGGCAAATTAAGATTTAAAGATTTTCCAGTGAGTTCTGGGTAGAAGGGTCATTTATACAGTTAATCAGATAAGGCTTAAGGTTTACTTGCCCATCCCTGCTCTATTTTTTATTTATTTATTTTATTTTTTGAGACGGAGTCTAGCGCTGTCGCTCAAGCTGCAGTGCAGTGGTGCGATCTCAGCTCACTGCAAGCTCCGCCTCCCGGGTTCACGCCATCCTCCTGCCTCAGCCTCCTGAGTAGCTGGGACTACAGGCGCCCGCCACCGTGCCTGGCTAATTTTTTGTATTTTTAGTAGAGACGGGGTTTCACCGTGGTCTCGATCTCCTGACCTTGTGATCCATCCGCCTCGGCCTCCCAAAGTGCTGGGATTACAGGCGTGAGCCATGGTGCCCGGCCCTGCCCTATTTTTTAATGTGAGGACTCTGGGAGATGGAGGCACTAGAGAAAGCAGGGCCAAAGGAAGGGGGTGTTCAGGGGGCCGGCATGCACAATTAGAAAGAAATGGTTGTATGTGCTAGATGGCATCCACCCTCCCTAGGACTGGGCTATCCTAGGCTTTGTGTTCCATGGCCTGCAAAGTCATGGACAAACTGGGGCTATCCTTTGGGGTAACCTCAGAAACCTGCAGCTAGGCCAGGTGCAGTGACTCACACCTGTAATCCCAGCACTTTGGGAGGCCAAGGCAGGTGGATCACTTGAGGTCAGGTGTTCAAGACCAGCCTGGCCAACATGGTGAAACCCCGTCTCTACTAAAAATGCAAAAATCAGCCAGATGTGGTGGCACGCACCTGTAATCCCAGCTACTCGGAAGGCTGAGGCAGGAGAATCGCGTGAACCCAGGTGATGGAGGTTACAGTAAGTCAAGATTACACCACTGCACTCCAGCCTGGGCGACAGAGCAAGACTGTTTCAAAAAAAATAAAGGACACGATCAATGAAAACTTTTGAGCATTACTCACTACAGGTTGACAATTTTTGGCACAGACTTTTTTTTTTTTTTTTTTAAGAGACAAGGCTGGGCACAGTGGCTCATGCCTGTAATCTCAGCACTTTGGGAGGTCAAAGTAGGAGGATGGCTTGAGCCCAGGAGATCAAGAATAGCATGGGAAACATAGCCGGACTCCCTGGGCATGGTGGCTCACACCTGTAATCTCAGCACTTTGGAAGGCTGAGGCAGGACGATGGCTTGAGCCCAGGCGTTCAGGACCAGCCTGGGCAACAAAGTGAGACTCCATCTCTATAAAAATGAAAGCAGAGGGCCGGGTGCGGTGGCTCACGCCTGTAATCCCAGCACTTTGGGAGGCTGAGGTGGGCAGATCATGAGGTCAGGAGATCGAGACCATCCTGGCTAACATGGTGAAACCCCGCCTCTACTAAAAATACACACACACACAAAAAAATTAGCCAGGTGCGGTGGCGGGTGCCTGTAGTCCCAGCTACTCGGGAGGCTGAGGCAGGAGAACGGTGTGAACCTAGGAGGCGGCACTTGCAGTGAACCGAAATCGCACCACTGTACTCCAGCCTGGGCGACAGAGCAAGACTCCGTCTCACCAAAAAAAAAAAAAAAAAAAAAAAAATTGAAAGGACAGAATCTCATTCGGTTGCCCAGGCTGGAGTGCAGTGATCACAGCTTACTTCAGCCTTGACCTCCTGCCTCAGCCTTCTAAGTCTGGAGCCACCATGCTCAGCTTTAGACATCCTTTAAATGTTACAACCCCGTGAATCAGGTTATTGTTCACATTCTATCAATGAGGAAACTCAGAACCAAGGAAATTAACTATCCCAAGAGCTACTAACGGGTGAGGAATGGGTATGAACTTCACTGTGCCTGGTTCAAGCATCAATTAAATAAGCATGGGTTAAAAGTAATCATCAGAACTGGAAGAGTTAAGAAAAAACTTTAAAAAATAAAAAAGGCCGGGAGCAGTAGCTCATGCCTGTAATCCTGACACTTTGGGAGGCCAAGGCAGACAGACTGCTTGAGCCCAGGTGTTCGAGACCAGCCTGGGCAACATGGCAAAACCCTGTCTCTACAAAAGATACAAAAAAATTAGCTGCAAGTGTTGATGCACACCTGTAGTCACAGCTACTCAGGAGGCCAAGGCAGGAGGATCAACTAAGCCCAGGAGGTCCAGGCTGCAGTGAGCCAAGATCACGCCACTGGACTCCAGTCTGCGTGACAGAACAAGACCCTATCTCAAAAATCAAAACAAAACAAACAAACAAAAACAAAAAACAAAACCAAAAACCACCACCAAAACAAAAAGAAACAATCTTCCTTATTAGTGTCTGGTAATTCAGTTTCAATATGTTGTTAAACCCTTAAAAATTTACACATATATAAAGGAAGGATGAACACTGTCCCCAGGCTGAAGAAATATTAGGACTCCAGTCATGCCCAGGGATACAGAGCACTCTCTAGTGACCAAAAGGTGAGCACAAGCAGCGAGGCAAGCGGGCAGTGCACACACTGAGAACTCACACAGCACAGTGCCTGCCTGGCAGGGAGGACCACCAAGATGCTTTGTGCTGGCATTTTTATCTATTTGAACAGCCTAACAGGCACATTTGTGGGTGGGAGGTAACGGTAGTTGAGGATGTAGTAGGAGCTCCTCACGGTGGGAAGGAGTAAGCTATTTCCCCTCAATCTGATGCACTCAGTTCCCTGGTTCCACCAGTGCTTTCAACTTCTTTCGTGAACAGCTTGAGGGGGCTTCAGTGTTCAGGCTTTTTATAATCACAGCTGCTCTTCCTGCATGAAAAGACAGCTATTCATCCCAGCAGGCAGCCGTACTGGTTTCAGGCAGGCATTAGTCATCGGAAATTTTTCAAATCAACACTCCTGCTAGGGGTAGGTCTCTAAAACATAGACTCAATTATGTTACCCTTCCGCTTCTAGAACTGCTGAGGGCTCCTTAACAAAGCCCAACCCCTGGGGGGAGCCTCGGGTCTGGCTCCAGCTTATGGCTGCAGCCTCACTCCCCACAGTAGTGACTACTGACATTCCCAAAACACATCCTGCACTTTTATCCTCAGTAAATGTTTGGGAGGGGGAAGGAGGAAGGTTTTGAGTGAGTCTCGTAACGCCCCACATCCATCGCACTGAAACTACAGCTCTGCAACTGCTTCCAGGCCTTCAGCAGGTATTCCGCGAGGTTCTGGCAAGAGTGCTGCTGGCAGGTGAGAAGGCAAACACTCCCTGGACCCCAAATTCTCTCCCCTATATCCCCAACGGGAACCTGGCATACATGTGATGACCAGCAGGGAGGGTCTGTCTGGGCTATAGGAATATTTCACCCTCTTGGCTCTGTCTGGGGAGGGCAGGGCTACAGCCCGCTCAGGACAGATGTCCAGTCCAAAGGATTCAGGCCCATGAAGTGGGGCCCTGGATTATTATAAAGTAGATTTTAACCCACAGGTTTCAAATCCTCTGGGTTATGGGAGGCGGAGGTTGCTGTGAGCCAAGATCGCACCAATGCACTCCAGTCTGGGCCACAGCGCAAGACTCTTTTTTTTTTTTTTTTTTTTGAGACGGAGTCTCGCTCTGTTGCCCAGGCTGGAGTGCAGTGGCCAGATCTCAGCTCACTGCAAGCTCCGCCTCCCGGGTTCCCGCCATTCTCCTGCCTCAGCCTCCCGAGTAGCTGGGACCACAGGCGCCGCCACCTCGCCCGGCTAATTTTTTTTTGTGTTTTTAGTAGAGACGGGGTTTCACCGTGTTAGCCAGGATGGTCTCGATCTCCTGACCTCGTGATCCGCCTGTCTCGGCCTCCCAAAGTGCTGGGATTACAGGCTTGAGCCACCGCGCCCGGCCTGTTTGTTTTTTTAAGACAGAGTCTTGGCCAGGCGCGGTGGCTCAAGCCTGTAATCCCAGCACTTTGGGAGGCCGAGACGGGCGGATCACAAGGTCAGGAGATCGAGACCATCCTGGCTAACACAGTGAAACCCCGTCTCTACTAAAAAATACAAAAAACTAGCCGGGCGAGGTGGCGGGCGCCTGTAGTCCCAGCTACTCGGGAGGCTGAGGCAGGAGAATGGTCTAAACCCGGGAGGCGGAGCTTGCAGTGAGCTGAGATCCAGCCACTGTACCCCAGCCTGGGCGACAGAGCAAGACTCTGTCTCAAAAAACAAACAAACAAACAAACAAACAAACAAACAAAAAAAAAAACTTCTGGGTTAGGGGATGTATGTGTTTAGGTCATTTTTATAGAGAGAAAACAGCTTAATTCTAACTATGACTGAGGGTCAACTCTGAATTAGGTGTTTTAGAAATACAAAGAAAAGGCCGGGCGCAGTGCCTCCTCACGCCTGTAATCCCAGCACTTTGGGAAGCCGAGGTGGGCGGATCACGAGGTCAGGAGATCGAGATCATCCTGGCTAACACGGTGAAAACCCTCTCTACTAAAAACACACACAGGGCGCGGTGGCTCAAGCCTGTAATCCCAGCGCTTTGGGAGGCTGAGACGGGCGGATCACGAGGTCAGGAGATCGAGACCAGCCTGGTTAACACGGTGAAACCCCGTCTCTACTAAAAAAATACAAAAAACTAGCCGGGCGAGGAGGCGGGCGCCTGTAGTCCCAGCTACTCGGGAGGCTGAGGCAGGAGAATGGCAGGAACCCGGGAGGCGGAGCTCGCAGTGAGCTGAGATCCGGCCACTGCACTCCAGCCTGGGCGACAGAGCGGAGAAAAAAAAAAAAAAACACACACACAAAAAAATTAGCTGGGAGTAGAGGCGGGCGCCTGTAGTCCCAGCTACTTGGGAGGCTGAGGCAGGAGAATGGCATGAACCTGGGAGGCGGAGCTTGCAGTGAGCGGAGATCGTGCCACTGCACTCCAGCCTGGGGGACAGAGAAAGACTCCGTCTCAAAAAAAAAAAAAAAAAAAAAAGCAACACAAAGAAAAACAAGACACTAAAATACTTTCCCCTGCTGGGCGCACTAGCTCACGCCTTTAATCCCAGTACCTTGGGAGGCCAAGGCGGGCGCATCACCTGAGGTCAGGAGTTTGAGACCAGCCTGACCAACACGATGAAACCCTGTCTCTACTAAAAATACAAAAAATTAGCCAGGCGTAGTGGCGCACACCTGTAGTCCCAGCTACTCAGGAGGATGAGGCAGGAGAATCGCTTGAACCCAGCAGGCGGAGGTTTCGGTGAGCTGAGATTGCACCATTGTACTCCAGCCTGGGCAACAAGAGCAAAACTCCGTCTCAAAAATAAATAAAATAAAATAAAATACTATCCCCTTACCCAAGAGTCTTGTGCAGATGTTTCATTTTAAAACATAATTCTTTGCCTAGAGTTATGTAATAACCCATTTCCTCCCTTTTGTGTTTAGGTTTATATTTCCTTTATCTTATTTCAACAAGGAAACAAGCGGTCAGCACCAGGATCAGAGTCCTGAGCTGAACTGCAAAGTTTACAATCCACCCTGTCCCCCCACAACCTCCCACTTCCAGCTCCAAGGACTCCCCAGATAAGGCATCTGGCCCAGAGAGCTGCTTAACTCTAGCCTCCAGCACACTCAAGGCTGCCACACTGAACTGCTTGGAGGCAGCAGATAGCAAGCTATTCACTGAGGGTTAAACTCATCAAACTAACAAGAAGGGACATGTCAACTGACTTAACTGGGGATGCTCTCATATCTAAAGAAAGAAACTGCTGGGCACAGTGGCTCACGCCTGTAATCCCAGCACTCTGTGAGGTAGAGGCAGGAGGACTGCTTGAGTCCAGCAGTTCGAAACCAGCCCGGGCAACGTGGCGAGACCTCGTCTCTACAGAAAATACAAAAATAATTAGCCAGGCATGATAGCATATGCCTGTGGTCCCAGTTACTTGGTAGGCTGAGGCAGGAAGAATGCTTAAGCCCAGGAGGCAGAGGTTGCAGTGAGCCGTGATCTTGCCACTGCACTCCAGCCTGGACAACAGAGCAAGACCCTGTCTCAAATAAATAAAGAAAAAAACCAACATGAGAGGCAGGCCAGCACTGCAACTGGTGCCTAATGCTATCCTGAGGAGACTCTCTACGCATCTTTCGCAACTAAAGTCACTGGAGATGTGCTGTGGTAAGGAAAGACAGCATCTCACCATGGAAGAAGGTATCACTCAAAACGACCCCCTTCTGGTTCAATCATTTCCCATTAGTCAAGGAATCTTTTAATAATTAATTGGAGGCCTAGGTAATAATAATGGTAATGACTCTTCTCCTTCCTTTTTAAAGAGATGAGGTCTTGCTCTGTCAACCAGGCTGGGGTGCAGTGGTGCAAGCATGGGTCACTGCAGCCTTGAACTCCTGGGCTCAGGCAATCCTCCTGCCTTAGCCTCCCTCACAGCAGCAGTTACAGGCACGAGCCACCACTGCATCCAGCTATGACCCTTTTCTTGACTCAAAAGGTGTGAAGAACACAAAACAGAACGGCTGCTTTTGAGAACAAGCACATTCCACAAATGTGATCCTTGGGATCACAGGAAACAAAGTGAGCAGAGTGGTGGAGAAAGAGGTTATTTACACTTCCTCAAGCTGGATCTTTGGCTATTTCTACCAAGAGGAAAAAAACTTTCTTAAACAACAAAATTCTTCCTGGAACATCCATGTAACATTAAAACCACAGTTCCAAGTATGCAGATTTCTTCTAGGCAGTATGTAAAATAGAATATATGGCCGGGCGCACTGGCTCACACCTGTAATCCCAGCACTTTGGGAGGCTGACGGGGGTGGATCATTTGAGATCAGGAATTCAAGACCAGCGTGACCAACATGGTGAAACCTCGTCTCTACTAAAAATACAAAAAATTAACCAGGCGTGGTGGTGCATGCCTATGGTCCCAGATACTTGGGAGGCTGAGGCAGGAGAATCGCTTGAACCTGGAAGCCAGAGGTTGCAGTGAGCTGAGATCATGTCACTGCACTCCAGCCTGGGCAACAGAGCGAGGCTCCAACTAAAAAAATATAAAGACATAAAATAAAAATAAACTTACTGCAGGAAATGACATCTGTTCATTGAATTTGTTCAGATCCTTCACATTATCTTAACAGGGACCCCTGGATCTAGTTTTTCTTTGTTGGTTGTGCAAGTGAGATAAAAATGGAGTTTCCAGAAGATTTAACTCAAACCCAGCATGCACTCCAGGTTCTCCCACACTAGTCTCTCTGCCTGCACTCTTTGGCCCAATCCAATCCTCACATAATGACAAAGCAATATTCTCGTGCTAAAAATTGAATCACGTTACTCCTTAAGAAGCCTTCAATGACAATAACGAAAACTAACATCTATCAAGCACTTAAGTGCCCGTTGTCAGAAACTTTTCAATGCATTTTAGGTATATTAATTCACTCGATCCTGACAATAACCTAATAAAGTAGACATTACTCATGTTTTATAGATAAGTAAAGAGAGCAAGCCATGGTTAAGTAACTTGCAGAGGGTTCTACGGAAAGTGGGAGAAGCGGGGATTGGAACCCTGACGGTGACTCCAGAGTCCCAGTGCTCACCTATGCTCCAGGGGCACTGTGTGCTTCTATTCCTTTAAGGAAAGGTTCAAGATAATTACCAGCCTTTGCTGAACACTTGCCACATGGCACAAACTTTAAAACATACCTTCTGGCGGGCCGTGGTGGCTCATGCCTGTAATCCCAGGACTTTGGGAGGCCGAGGGGGGTGGATCACCTGAGGTGAGGAGTTCCAGACCAGCCTGGCCAACATGGTGAAACCCCATCTCTACTTAAAATACAAAAATTAGACAGGTGTGGTGTTAGGCACCTGTAATCCCAGCTACTTGAGAGGCTGAGGCAGCAGAATCGCTTAAACCCGGAAGGCAGAGGTTGCAGTGTGCCAAGGCTGTGCCACTGCACTCCAACCTGGACAATACAGTGAGACTCCATCTCAAAACAAAAACAAAAAAAACCCGGCCGGGTGCAGAGGCTCAAGCCTGTAATCCCAGCACTTTGGGAGGCCCAGACGGGCGGATCACGAGGTCAGCAGATCAGGACCATCCTGGCTAACACCGTGAAACCCCGTCTCTACTAAAAAATACAAAAAATTAGACGGGCGAGGTGGCGGGCGCCTGTAGTCCCAGCTACTCGGGAGGCTGAGGCAGGAGAATGGCGGGAACCCGGGAGGCGGAGCTTGCAGTGAGCTGAGATCCGGCCACTGCACTCCAGCCCAGGCAACAGAGCGAGACTCCGTCTCAAACAAAAAACCAAAAAAAAACAAAAAAAACCTTTCTCACATTTAATTCCTTCAACCAGGAATCACCATTACAAATGAGGAAACTGCCTAGTTTAGAAGTCCCCTGGCCAGGGAAACAGAACCCAACTGTTTCACGTGCCAGGTATATCCAACTGCAAGGCCCCTGTTCCTGTGGATCCACACATACCCCTCACCCCATTTCTGCAGCCCCACCTACTGCCCAACACAAAACTCTGCACACACTAAAGCCAAAACCGTACAGATCAAATAGACTACAGTGCGGTCCACCTGTAGTCAGAAACTGGGGGAGTGACCTCAGAGAGAGAAGAACCTGGTGTCGATCATTCTGTCGTTTCCAAAGGAACCTACAAAACCTGGATGGATTTAGAAGTGGCCAGAGGAGCCAGCGCCAACTTCACATCAGACACTAGGCGGAGATGTGAGAAAGCTTTCGCAGTCAGTAGCTGAGGAAACAAATACTAATGCATGCCCGATATGAACCAGAAGCCCGGTAAGTGCTGGCTGCGAATTACCAGGTGGTGGCAGTTGTAGTTGATACAAGTGTCCAGATGGGGAAGGAGGTGAGGGATACATTTCAGACATCAAGAGAAAAACCTAGCCACAGGCACACGGGTGATATGAATAAACATCCGCTGAATGGCCGGGCCTGTGGCTCACGCCTGTAATCCCAGCACTTTAGGAGGCCGAGGCGGGTAGATCACATGAGGTCAGGAGTTCGAAACCAGCATGACCAACATAGTGAAACCTCCGTCTCTACTAAAAATACAAAAATTAGCCAGGCGTGGTGGTGCACACCTGTAGTCCCAGTTACTCGGGAGGCTGAGGCAGGAGAATCGCTGGAACCGGGGAGGCGGAGGTTGCAGTGAGCAGAGACCGCACCACTGCACTCCAGCCTGGGCGACGGAGCAACACTCCGTCTCAAAAAATAAATAAAAATAAACATCTGCTGAGAAAACATATGTCTGAGAAAACAGTATCTAACATATTTACATCCTGGCTATTTACAAAGACACTTAAACTTAATGCGTGTTGGGAAACTATTGGGCAAAGTTCTCACTTCTTCATACAGGTGAACTCAGCTCACAAAGACTTGAAATGACTAATAACATTTAACGGTCATGGGGAAGTTTGGGAGACATGACTGCAAATCACCTCCATGGCTCCTCACCCAGCTCAAGCACTTTCTTCTCCCTAAGGAAATAACCAATCTCCAGCCCAGCCCACTTGTTTTTCAAGCCCATGCAGGAGGCCAACTCAGCCAGCAATTAAATCGCACTCAGCCCCGCCGCTCAGTTCTCCGTGGTCTCGGGCAAGTCACTCTACCACTCCCAGCCTCAAGTTCCCCATCAGTAAAAGTGGAGTAACATGAATTGCTAGCAGACAACAGGACCGTGAAAGATCAAACGAGGCATCGTTTATACGAACAGGCTTAGAAAACTTAAGACGCCGCACAAAGGGAGGCGAGTGTTAACAGAGGCCGCGTGGACGGGGATTTGGGCTTGCGCCTCAGCTTCGGCCGTCGGAGCAAGTCACTTCCCTGCTGCTAAACTTCGGTTGCCTCAACTATAAGATAGGTGGAGACCAAGCAGCCCCGAGATCACGGAGCGGGGCCCAAATGCCAGTCCAGACAGGCCAGGGGGCTGCACCGCCGAGACTCCCGGACCCCGGAACGCGGGGGCCCTAGGGTGCAGCCCCTCAGGTCCACGAGGTGGCACCCTGTCCCGCCGCGGCCCCGTCGGCCTCCCAGGCCCGCCGGAGGGACTGCACCTCGGCCAGTGGGCGGGCGGTCGGGGCCGCTGCGGCGACGGCGGCGGCCCGGCCAATGAGGAGCGCGGCTGCTGTTGGGGGCGGGCGCACCCGGTCCTCCGCGTCGCGCCCGGGCCGCTCCCTCCCCCGCCTCGAGCTCCACTATGCCGCGGACCCGAAACCCCGAAGAAAAGAAAGGTCTCTCACCGTCCTTTCGCCACCGCCCCGCGCTTCCTGATGAGTTCGTCCAGGGAGATGTCCGCCATCTTGCTCCGCCGAGCGAGCCGAAAGCTGCCGAGACACCCCCAGCCCGCGAGCCCGCCCCTTCGGCCGCTACAGAGCGACGAACTACTTCCGACGTCCGCCGACCAACTCTCGCGACAGCCAGCTAAACGCAAGCAAGAACCGGAAGGGGCGGGGACGCTCCCCGTGAGCCTTCGCGGAGCTGGCTGCTCATCTGCATACAGAATGTCGGCACATTATGAATTATTTATTCTCTCCGACGAAAAAACATTAAATGAAAAGCAACAAAATAATTTCATTAACGAGTAAGACAAACTTCAATGGAAGTGGATCATTACCTCAACGGTCAACTATGGTACTCATCATACGCCAAATGAGAATATGATTCATTACCTAGGAAATAAGCGTAACTGTTTCTTTATGCCTTAAACTTATGAGTAAGGAAAATAACGATTCGGGGTGACGCCCGAATCCTCACTGCTAATGTGAGACGAATTTTTGAGCGGGTAAAGGTCGCCCCTAAGGTGACCCGCCTACTTTGCGGGATGCCTGGGAGTTGCGATCTGCCCGAGCCCTTTACATCTGAAAAGTAGACTGGACGCGGGGTGGCGCAATTTCTGTTTCTTTTCGGCGCACGGTGGGTGCGTTCTCATTCCTGTGTTCTTCTCCTGCCAACGCCGCCAGTTCCTAGGGAGTCTAGTCACCGGCTGAGGACGCTCTGCACTTCATCGCTGTCTCCAACTGCGCATTGAGTCAGTCCAAGGTTGCCCACAGTATTGACGTTGTGACCCACGAAACTGGCAATTTCCATACATGCGGACTTAACCCAGTTCTCCCAAACTTCCCTGTATAACCCCTTCTCTGTGCTTCAGAAAGATATGTCCGTCCCCGGCCTCACACAGCAGCTCAGTTAATGACAGCGTGTCTTCACTTTGCGACCTTATAATGTAGTGCTCTTGGGGGTGAGAGCCGGACGACTGCCTGGCTCGCGTCCCGGTGGCGGCGTGACCGGTGGCGGCGTGACCGTCACGAGCAAAGCACTTCATCTCTCTGCCTCTGTCTTCCTAATGTGTATTATGGAGCAAATAATTTATAGGGCGTTGGGAGAGTTAAAGAGACTAATTCATTTAAGTGTTAAATACAGGGAATGACTTTTGCATTGATACAACCCCAGCCTCCAGCATGCGCCAGGCATGAGGTAGGTGTTCGGCACATATTTGTCCAATCACTCTAAAAATACACTCCATGCCCTTAGAACAGATGGGGTTAAGTCCTCTTGGCCATCAGGCATCAGGAGCTCCGTACAGAAACTGGGTAAGAGGCCAGTGACGGTGGCTCACGCCTGTAATCCCAGCACTTTGGGAGGCCGAAGCGGGTGGATCACCTGAGGTCAGGAGGTTGAGACCAGCCTGGCCAACACGGAGAAACTCCGTCTCTACTGAAATTAAAAAAAAAAAAAATTAAAAAAAAAAAAGCCAGGTGTGGTGGCACGGCCTGAAATCCCACCTACTCAGGAGACTAAGGCAGAAGAATCACTGGAACTCGGGAGGCGGAGGTTGCAGTGAGCCGACATCGCGCCATTGCACTCCAGCCTGGGCAACACAGCAAGACTCCATTTCAAAAAAAGAAAGAAAGAAAGAAAGAAAGAGGGTAAGAGCGATCGTACAATCCTTCTGCCTCAGCCTCCCGAGTAGTTGGGACTACAGGCTCATCCCACCACTCCGGGCTCCTTCCCAGGCCTCTTTTCCTCACCCATAAAACGGGACCATTAAGCCTTTCCTCCCTTCCAGGCGTGCCAGGAGGAACGCGCGACGGGAGGACAGGCTGGCCAGTGGGGTCAGACCGCTGGGCAGTGTAGAGCAGATGCGGAGGACGATTTTATTTTTGTTTTTATTTTTGAGATGGAGTCCCGCTCTGTTGCCCAGGCTAGAGTGCAGTGGCATGATCTCAGCTCACTGCAGCCTCCGCCTCCCGGGTTCAAGCGATTCTTCTATCTCAGCCTCCCGAGGAGCTGGGATTACAGGCGCGTGCCACCACGCCTGGCTAATTTTTGTATTTTTAGTGCAGACAGGGGTTTCACCATGTTGACCAGGCTGGTCTCAAACTCCTGACCTCAGGCGATCTGCCCGCCTCGGCCTCCCAAAGTGCTAAGATAACAGGCGTGAGCCACCGCGCCCGGCCGACTTTTTTTTTTTTTTTAAGTCAGCACAACTGATCATAAACATGTAATCTAAGTCTGGGATGGCCCCTCCCCCGGGGCATTTCAGAGCTTTGTTTGGACGTTTGGTCCCAAAGACAGGGATGGCGGGCACGTGGGGGTGGGGACTGGTGGGGTTCTGGCCCTCCCAACGTCCCGGGGCATCCCCAGAGTGAAGCCCCTTGCGGATCTCCCAGCCAGGGCCCCACTCCCTGTCTTTTGTGGACTCGCAGGACTTTTTGCTCAGTGAGAACAAACGGAGTTTCTAGCAGAGCAGCTGCGCCGCAGCGGAAGGAATTCGGGTCCCGCCCGGGAAGCCGCGCCCCAGTCGGTAGAGCCTGGCAGCGTCTGCGGCCGCGACTCCGGGGATTCTGCTCCTGCCCCATGTATCCCCGGGACCGGCTCAGCGTTTGCGTGCAGAAATAGTCTGTTTCACCAGAGTCTTTTTTTTTTTTTTTTTTTTTTTTTTTTTTTTTTTTTTTTTGAGACAGTGTCTCACTCTGTTGCCCAGGCTGGAGTGCAGTGGCTTGATCTTGGCTCACTGCAAGCTTAGTCTCCCACGTTCAAGCGATCCTCCTGCCTCAGCACCCCCAGTAGCTGGGATTACAGGCACACGTCACCAAGCCCTGCTAATTTTTGTATTTTTAGTAGAGATGGGGTTTCACCATGCTGGTCTCGAACTCCTGACCTCAGGTGATCCACCCACTTCGGCCTCCCAAAGTGCTGGGATTACAGGTGTGAGCCACCGCACCCAGTCTCCTTTCTTGCTCTTTTATAACTCATTTGGAGCTGTGTTGATTTTTAAATTCTTCGCATAGGTAGGTGACACTACCTGTGAATTCTGGAGTGTAAAGGACCCGTTACAACTGTTATTTTAAAGGTGTTGTCCAGGTGCAGTGGCTCATGCCTGTGATCCCAGCACTTTGGGAGGCCGAGGCAGGTGGGTCACCTGAGGTCAGGAGTTTCAGACCAGCCTGACCAACATGGTGAAACCCCGTCTCTACCAAAACTACAAAAAATTAGCCGGTGTGGTGGTGCACACCTGTAATCCCAGGTATTCCGGAGACTGAGGCAAGAGAATCACTTGAACCCGGGAGGCAGAGGTTGCAGGGAGCCGAGATTGTGTCACTGCACTCCAGCCTGGGAGACAGAGCGAGACTTCGTCTCAAAAATAATAAATAAAGGTGTTGAGTCTGAATGGAGAATAGCCGCCATAAAGCCCTCTCCCGTTTTCTGAATGGGGAAATAGACCTGCAGGGGGTAGGAATCAGGTCCAATTCATCCCCTTTTCCCAGGTCCCGGAGGTAGCCTCTTGTGGGCTCAGGCAGGCCTGTGTTCAAATCCTGTGCCTTTCAGCCTCAGAGAGGGACAGAAATGAGGATGAGACCTAATGTGTGTCCATTGCTAGCACAGTCCCCGGCCACAGTGTGGAAAAGGCCATTTTGGGTCTGAGATTCCTTTTCCTGCCCCTGTAGGTAGTGAGGTGGCCAGAGACAGAATGGAAAATGAGAGGTGAGAGGAGACAGGGCTTTCCTAGTCCCTGGGGTTGGTCTTGGGCCCTCCTTCCTGTGAACCTGCCCCGTCCCCTCTTCTCCCCCACTCCCCTCCAGCCACACTGACCTCGCTGTGCTCCTGGGGCCACCCAGCAAGTCTCCATAGCACCAGCCTAGCCCCGCCTCCCTCTTCAGCCTCATCATCACTGCCTCCTCCAGCCACCCACCTTCTTTGATCTATTTCTGAAAGTTTATTCCACAAGCTGGTTCCAATGGCAGGGCCTTTGCACCTGCTGTTTCCACCACTTGAACACCCACCCACCCCGGCAGGGCCAGCTCTCTCTTCCCATCCCAGCCCAAATCCATCTCCTTGGGGACTTCCTGCTACCCCATTTTAAGAACAGCCCCACACCCACTTTGCCTCATCACCTCTGTAATTTACCACCGTGCAGATGGCATCCGCTGACTTCCCTGAGCCTCGAGACTCATCTGATCTTGACGGGAGGCAGCAGCCTAGTGGTGGATTGGGGTGACTAGGGTTGCTTGGTTCCAGCTGGTTTGGTTCTGGGGATTGGGAATTTTTCTTCCTGTGTATATTTCTCTGCACTTTCCAAATTTTCTATCACAAAGATACATCAAAAATAAATGCCTGGCCGGGCGCGGTGGCTCATGCCTGTAATCCCAGCACTCTGGGAGGCCGAAGCAGGCGGATCACGAGGTCAAGAGATCGAGACCATCCTGGCTAACACGGTGAAACCCGTCTCTACTAAAAATACAAAAAATTAGCCGGGCGTGGTGGCAGGCACCTATGGTCCCAGCTACTCGGGAGGCTGAGGCAGGAGAATGGCTTGAACCCGGGAGGCGGAGCTTGCAGTGAGCTGAGATCGCGCCACCGCACTCCAGCCTGGGCGACAGAGCGAAGAGACTCCGTCTCAAAAAAAAAAAATTAAATAAATAAATGCCAGAGCTGGGCGCAGTGGCTCATGCCTGTAATCCCAGCACTTTGGGATGCTGAGGTGAGTGGATCACTTGAGGTCAGGAGTTCGAGCCCAGCCTGGCTAACATGGCAAAACCCTGTCTCTACTAAAAAGACAAAAACTAGCTGGGTGTGGTGGCGGGCACCTTTAGTCCCAGATACCCGGGAGGCTGAGGCAGGAGAATCGCTTAAATTCGAGAGGTGGAGGTTGCTGTGAGCTGAGATCATGTCACTGCACTCCAGCCTGGGTGACAGGAGACACCATCTCAAAAAAAAAAAAAAAAAAGAGAAAGAAAAACAAAATGCTAGGTCTTCCCCAGCCCTTTCCTAACCCCCCGACCCCTTGTGATGCAGGTCACAGACCCTCGAGGAGCTAGAGAAGGGTTAATATTAGCAAAGTTTTACTTTTTTTTTTTCTGCTCATAAATGACTCTGAAAAAGCCGATACGCCAGAGGCTAATGCAACTGTAGTCTAAAGGCAACGTCGAGGTCACCAATATGTCCCTCAGACGAGAGGCACTGCTCAGAATCCCCCTGTGCTGGGGGTGAGGGCAGGAGGGGATGGTTTAGGACAGAGGAATAAATACATGTGGTTGTGGGACTTCTGCCATCAGGGATGGTGGCCCCAGCCCAGGACCCCAAAACCCTGAGATGGTGCAGCGGGCTGCCGACCCCACAGCTCGGGGTTCCCCGAGGCTGCCTCAGTGTTTGGATGGATTGGAAGGAAATGCTGAGGTGCTGGGAGGGCCCCGTGGCCAGCTCCCTCTTCCCACTCTAGCCAGAGGAGAGCCAAACTCCCGGCTGACCAGGGCCCTGGGGCGGGGAGCAGTGCCCCAAGAGGGCTTTCTGGTGTCAATGTCTCACACAGTGTCAGGTGGTGAGGCCTGGGCCTGGCCCTGAGGCGGGAGTGGGGGTGCCAGGTGAGGCTGGGGTGGGCCCTGGCTCCCGCAGCTCTGGGCTGCCCGTCTGTGTCTGCTGACATCCTGACTGTGGTCCACGGCCGGGAAGGGTGGGCAGACGGCTGCTGGCAGCCCTCAGCCTTGTAGTGTGTGTGTGGGGTGGACGAGGGGTCATGAGGACAGGGATGGGACTGGGCGTCTCTGGTAAGGACCAGTAAGTGCCAGGCGGGGCCTACCCTGAAGGCTCAGCAGTGACCCACCTGGGACACAGCCCTGCTCCTGAAGGGGCCCCAGGGGGCCTGCTCGGCTGGGTGATTCACCAGGGCACGGGCAGGCCAGGCTGAACCCGGGGCCCCAGTGTGCAATGTGGGGAGATGACTGGGTGAGTGTGGACAGGGCATGGGGTGTGCGGGGTGGGTGGCCGTGTGGCCATGCCCAGCCCTCAGAAGGCGAAGCAGCGCTCCTTGGGGTGGCCCACGCGGTCCAGGTTGGGCAGGCAGGCGTACTGGATCATGGGTGGGGGGCCACACATCAGCACCAGCGGCTCCTCCTCTGGGGGCGGAAGGTGGTCCCGGATCATCTCCTCATTCACGAAGCCCTGGCTGTAGTCCCAGGCTGTGGGGTGAGAGACCAGGTAAGCTGATGTGTGGCTGTGGGGTCACCAACCTACTGACCGACCAACCCTAAGCAGTGAATTCCTTAAATGCTGAAGAATGGAGAGGTTGATCCCAGCAAACTGTCACCAGGACCCCCTGCCCCCAACCCTGACTCAAGCCTGTGGCCTCAGGCCTTGTAGCCTGAAACCAGAACGCAAGCCCAACATGCTTCCCCTCACTGCACTTTATAGTTTGCAAAGCCTTTTGCTTCCATTTGGCCTCCTATGTGGCCCCTGGAACAACCCAGTGGGTGGACAGGGCGGGGAATATGAATCCCATTTTACAGATGTGGCAACTGAGGCCCAGAGGACCCAGAGTTGAGTTGCTCAGGGTCACACAATACATGACCGAAATGTACCTTCCAGGATCCAGAGGTCCCCAGGCTGGTGCTCTGCCCCAGGCTGGCCAGGGTGACAGTCTCTAACTGCCCCCACCTCCATGAACCCACTGTGACTCCCCCACAAGAATGTTGGCCCATGCGGAGCCGAGTCTCAGCTGTGTGTCCTGCCCCCTCGAGCCCTGAGCACCCACGATGATATGGCTGGTCTTTATCCTTAGCAACCAGAAACAGCCAACCCGCAGCCCTCAACACCAACAGAAAAGCTGCTGAAGCCTCAGGCCAGGAGGGCTGGCACTGGCTGACACAGACACCTTGCCTAGATGGCCAAAGTTTACAGCATACAGTCCACACCATGGAGGTCCTGACAGGGAGGGGCCAAAGCAGTCCCAGCTTGCCCTGGAACCAGGAAGAGTCTACCGTGCTGAGCAAGGGGGTCCTCTTTATCTCACGGACACCATGAGCTAAGTAACTGGTCACATTTCCCTTTTCACTTTGGCTGCTGGGAAGCCTGGAGTGATACGCATGGCCCATTCACGGCAAGCGTGCATTATAGTCCGTTTTTGTACAAACCCCATTCCTGAGTCCATTCATTTTATGGCCCTGCACTTGTTTTCCATTTGTGCCACTCTGACTCACCGGATGAGTCTTTGTAAGCTTCCTAAATCCCTCTGGAACAAGGCAAGGCACAGAAAATATTTTTATAGCCGGGCAATGGATCTGAAATGGATCTGAAAGTACTTTGTAAAAACTGCACGGGAGGCCGGGCGCGGTGACTCAAGCCTGTAATCCCAGCACTTTGGGAGGCCGAGACGGGCGGATCACGAGGTCAGGAGATCGAGACCATCCTGGCTAACACAATGAAACCCCGTCTCCACTAAAAATACAAAAAAATTAGCCGGGCGTGGTGGCGGCGCCTGTAGTCCCAGCTACTCGGGAGGCTGAGGCAGGAGAATGGCGGGAACCCGGGAGGCGGAGCTTGCAGTGAGCCGAGATCGCGCCACTGCACTCCAGCCTGGGCGACAGAGCGAGACTCCGCCTCAAAAAAAAAAAAAAAAAAAAAAAAACTGCACGGGAATAAACTGTATTTGCTAGTGTACAAAATGTGCAGGTATGTAAGACACCTTTCAATTTCACAGGGATTTCTTTTTAGTGTGTGTATGTGGTTTTTTTTTTTTTTTTTTTAAGACGAGAATTGGCCATGTTGCCCCGGCTGGCATGCAGTAGCTATTCACAGGTGCGATCATAATGCCCTCCAGCCTGGAGGTCCTGGGCTCACGTGATCCTCCTACCTCAGCTTTGAGTAGCTGGGACTACAGGTGCATGCCACCGTGCACGGCTTAGTGTATTTTTCTCTGTACCTGTCCTGAAAGTGGCTCTGGGGGGGGAAACAGTCACTGCCCCTGCCTGGAGGCCTTGCCGCTCTCCTCATCCTTCGCCTAGCTACAGTACAGCCAGACTGGCCCGTTACCACTTTCTCTCTCAATCTCTGGGATTTCAGCTTACATCTAATGCTACAGCAGCACCTCAACTAGGCTTGAATTGGGGGTCACAGTGGCGATAAATGTACATGAAAAATGTTGGGCAATCACCCAACTAGTCCTCTCATCGGCAGGTAGCTGTCCCTAGGCGATGGTGCAGGCGCTGCCGCCTGTTGCCACCAGGGTCAGCATTGGCCCCTCCCTGGGGGACCAGGCCTTGCTCTGGCCACAGGGCAGGATGAGTCCTGGGGAAACTGGGGCTGTAGGAGGTGCCGGAGGCAAAGCAGGGGCAGATGGCAGGACGAGACCCCAAACTGGCGCTCACGCGGGTGTTCAAAAATGGTGCTTCCAACACTTAGAAATTTCCCAGAAAATGCAGGTCCCCAGCTTCTCTTGAAAAGCAGAGGCCCTGGCCACACAGGGCTGTACTCCACAGCAGGACTGCCCACGGCGGGTGGCACTATGTCCTCCGGACCAGGCAGACGCACTCCAATTTATCGCAGTCCCTACCGTCTCTCAGCCCTGCAGCTAAACATCACCAGAATGATCCTAAGCTAAGTAACTGGCCTGGGGAAGCCTGAGCTTTGCTTTTCTTACATCAAAGAAACTGACATATTACTTACTCCTACATCTCTATCTGAAGCCGAAAAGGGAAGGGCGCTTTAACTCCCAGAGGCAACCTCACTGCAAGTGATGGGTGTGGCGGTCCTCACCGCTGCCTCCAGCGCGGTCTTGGCTCTCTCACAACTCCCTTGGCAAGCAGCTTAGCCACTGGACAGGTGGAACAAGGGTAACCCCAATGTCGGCCTAGCCCACTCCCCAGGGTTGATGATGGGAGAGAAGATGGCCTTGGTGTACTCAGCAGCTTCTGAGAGTGTGCATGCTGGGATGTGGAAGAGGCAGCCACCACCACTGCCCCAAGACTTGCCCTGAAGTGAGCCCCGCCCAGGGAGGGGACGCTGGCCTTCTCTGCCCAGCCGGGCAGTGCAGTGCGCCCGGGAAAGGACTCCGCCTCTGGAAGCAAGAAACTGGGTTCCAGGCCAGGCTGTGGTGGTTTCCAGCCATGTGCTTCAGTGAGCCCTCGTTCCTCATCTGTGAGACGGGGCCACACCACCTCCCTCCCACAGGGCCATAGTGACTGCCAGACATCGTGCAAAGGGCTGGGCAAAGGTGAACTGCAGGCTGGCACCTCCCACCCACCCAGCACGGGGCCTCCCTCGCTCACCTTCAGGGGCTCTGTCCAGCGTGTACCAGAGCTTGAAGCGCGCAGAATGTTCATTCCTGAGTTCCTCTAGCTCAGGTCGCAGCAGGATGTCCTTCTCGGTCTGCAAGGGACAGGGCCAGGCGGTCAGGAGGGATGGGTGGCAGAGACTGCCCCTGGAGACACTCAACAGAGACGCACCTGGTCATCGCACCCGCCCATGGGCCACAGGCCTGCGGAGCTTCAGAGATCACCCCACCACCCCCCCTCCTTGTCTAGCCTACAGAGCCCCTCAAAGCTGCTGCTGAAAGGGTGAAGGCGTTCGCTAGAAACTCAGTGTGTCAACTGCTTCTGCTGTTGTGGGGAAATGGGCTCAATGTCCTGAGAGGGGGGAGAATGGAAAAAACTAAAGGCGGCCGAGCTGCGTGACACGTAACAGGGAAGAGACGGGAAATGCGCCAGACCCTCCAGGCGGGCAGCCTGGCAGCGGGTATCACACATACGATAAGCAATGGTCCTGTGAAAAGGCGCAGGGTTTGCCACCCTGAGCCTTCCAGCAAGTCTTTTTGAGTTCTGGGATCTCATTCAGGTTGTACCTGCAGAAACCAGGAAGTACAGACACCACTCCCCACTCCACCCGCCCCCTCGGGCCTTGCCCACACCCATCCCCCTGGCTGGCCTGAAGCTCCCCCACCCCTACCTGGCAGTCACAGAGCCCTACAGAACTCAGTCCAGCATCATCCCTTCCAGAAAAGCTTCCTGGACCCTCCAGGGGCTATCAAGGATCTCCTCCTGAATCCCCCACCTGCCTCCCCACCATCCCCGTTCCACTTCTGATCACAGCACAGGCTGCTGCCCAGTGTTTGCAGGTCACACAGGACAGAGGGGGCTCCTCAGGCCAATGTGCAGTGTCCCTGACCCCATGGGACTCAAAGAAACTGGGGGCCAAAGACCGCTGCCACCCAGAAAGGTCTGCCAACTAACAAATCGCTACTGAGTTCCCAGGCTGGGCAAGGGCGGGGTGGACTCTCCCCAGGAAGCAGCCACAGATGTGATTTCTCTGTTCCCAGGGTGGGGAACAGCACCCAGCCTCCGTGTAGCCCGAGGCGCCTGAATATGGGAATTGCCAGGGTGGGGGACTGCAGGTCCAGCTCCTCGGTGCTCCCCTCCAGGAGATGAGCTGTGTGAGGGGCATGAGCCTCGACACATCCTAGGGAAGACGGGGTGTTAAACAGTTTTTCCAGTTTCTGAGGGTAGGAGGCTGAGGGCCCTTTCTGCTCTAACGGAGTGAGGACAGGGACAGAGACAGGCTTTGGGCTAGACGAGCTCAAGGAAAAAAATGCAGAAAATATGGAAGAAAAAGTACCTGAAACCCTTCAGAAATAATGACTGTTAGGATTTGTGTGTGCATCTTTTGACTTTGTTTTCTATTAACTATGTGTAACTTTCTTTTTAGGCCAGGCACGGTGGTTCATGCCTGCCCAGTACTCTGGGAGGCTGAGGCTGAGGAGTACCCCAGTACTCACTTGAGGTCAGGAGTTCAACACCAGCCTGGCAACATGGTGAAACTCCATCTCTACTAAAAATACAAAGAATTAGCCGGTGTGGTGGCATGCGCCTATAATCCCCGCTACTCAGGAAGCTGAGGCAGGAGAATTGCTTGAACCTGGGAGGTGGAGGTTACAGTGGGCCGAGATCATGTCATTGCACTCTAGCCTGGGCAACAAGAGTGAAATTCCGTCTCAATTTTTTAAAAAAAGTTGTGTCGGCCGGGCGCGGTGGCTCAAGCCTGTAATCCCAGCACTTTGGGAGGCCGAGACGGGCGGATCACGAGGTCAGGAGATCGAGACCATCCTGGCTAACACGGTGAAACCCCGTCTCTACTAAAAAAATACAAAAAACTAGCCGGGCGAGGTGGCGGGTACCTGTAGTCCCAGCTACTCGGGAGGCTGAGGCAGGAGAATCACTTGAACCCAGGAGGCAGAGGTTGCAGTGAGCCGAGATCACGCCACTGCACCCCAGCCTGGGGGACAAGAGCAAGACTTCATCTCAAAAATAAATAATAAAATAAAAATAAAAATATGCCCTGGTTTGAGTCCTGGTTTGAGCACTTCCCATGAGACTGGCACAGTCAAGCCCCTCCCAAAGTCTGTGTCCGGGGGTACAAAATAAGGTGACCACACTGTCCTCGCTACCAGGTACAAAGATGGCCTGTACAGGTGACACAGTCTGGCGGCCTCCACAGACTCGGACCCAGCACCACCAAGTCTCACTGCTGCCCTCCCTCCCTCCCTCCATGCCAGCCAGCCTGGAATTTCTGCCTTTCTCCCCTGGGCCTAGCAAGGCCATCTCGGTTTGCCTTAGGGCAGTTTTCTGCAGCTGTGGGGAGGCAGGGTGGGGCAAGGACCCACATCCAAGGACCTCAGGCAAGTATCTTCTCCCCCAATCTACGTCATCAGTCACAAAACACTGAACCTGGAAAGACCTTGCAACAACCCAGTTTCATCAGCTCATTCTACAGATGAGGGAGTGAAGCCCAGAGAGGGAAAGCAGCTGGTCCAAGGCCACACAGCAGGCCAGAGCAGGCAGGCAGTGGGCTCGTGGACAAGGATATGAATCAGAAGCCAGAGAGACCAACATTCAAATCCTGCCCTGACACCCTGTAGCTCAGGGGCTTCGTGCAAACGTCTGGTCATATGAGCCCCTCCATCTCCAGGCCAGCCCAGGCCATTGTTCCTCCCACTCCACCGGTGGGTTCCAATCCGTGCTCATGGTGAGGGGAGTTCTGAGTTTTGGAGGAAGCAGCCAGGGGATGGGGTGCTCAGGGAGCTCCCCGCAGGGCAGCCCCCTCAGCCAGATCCAGGCTCTGCACCACGAAGCCTGCCGGCCATGCCGCTGCCAAGGCTGCCAGTGCACAGAACGTTCAGAGCTCCCCCCATGCTGGTCATCCCCAGAATCTTAGCAGAGCTGTGCACACCCCTCAACAGCACCTGAGCAGGCCCTAAGTCCCCTCTCAGGAGACGCTGAGTTTGCCCATCATGGGGACACCCACTGACCTGGTTGGCAAAGAGCAGGTGGCACACGGTGTGGTCGTCAGGGTCCTTCATGATAGCGCGGATCACCTGCAGCATCGGAGTGATGCCTGCAAAATAGCCAGCCAGGCCCCCCATGTGCTGAGTGAGGCCTGCTCACAGGCACCGTCCCGCCCAGGTGTACCGGGGGAGAGCGGCCAGGGCCACTGGGCCCAGGCCCCTGACCTCTGGTAGCTCCCAGGCACTCAGAACCTGCGCCTCACCCACACCCCAACTCCTCCCTTAACATCAGCCGCCGGACGCCTCAGTGGGGGTTCCACGTACCTGTCCCTCCCGCGATCATGCCCACAGACTTCACTGTCTTGATGACGGGGTTGGACTTTTTGTCAGGCCGGATGGCGAACTTCCCTGGGGAGACAGAAAGCGTGAGGCCCGGCCATCAAACATGCCATGTGTGGGGGCTGGAGAGGGTGGAGAACCTGCCCCCACTGTGAGGTCCGAGGTGGAGGCGGCTGCCATTCTACGCCAGCCATTAGGAAGGTGCAGGAGCAGTGGAGAGGCTGGGAACCCAGAGGCTCAGCTCCGTCCTCTTGCTTGCTTGTTTCAGATGCTGAGAAAGTCAAACGGAGGCTGGCAGTGGGTGAGATGTGGCCCCCGGGAGTGGCCTGTCTGCAACCCCTGTGCCAGCAACTTATCCCCTCTACAGGCAAGGAGACTCAGGTCCCAGAAAGGGACAGCTGGCCCAGTGGGAGTCACCCATCCACAGAGAGCCAGGGACCTGCACCCTGCACCCAGCACCCCCAAGCTCTCCAATTCTCTGAGCCTGCTCTGTAATCAAGGGATTCCGACCCAAGTCACCTTTGCCCTGGTAGACCAGCAGCCCGTTGGGGCCCCGGAACTCAATGGTGTCTCCAATCTGCATGCTTTCCAGGTACTGAGACATCTTGCCTCCGGCGGGAAACTTGGGATGAGTGTCCTTGAAGTAAACCTGCAAGACACCCCCGCAGCCCTCAGTCGCCGGCTCCAGGCCTCAGGGGTGAGCTCTTGCCCACAGCGGGGCGCAAGTGCCTCTTCCGCAGCTCTTCTGAGGCCCACACATGGCCTTCTCCTGTGCAGCCCAATCCACCCAGCCGTCAAACTGTATCCGTCCTGCAGCCTGTCCTTCACCCCACCCTCCCAGGAGTCGGCCTCCCCCCGACATCCCCGGGGAAAGCAAAGCACCAGCCGCGTGTACAAGGCCAACCAACTCCAGGGCTGGATGCGCTCACATTTCACCAACTGTCTCCGGGGCCCCTCCCAACGGGAGACACTGACACCCGTCAGCAAAGTCAAGGCTCTGGGAGGCCCACTCAGCCACACTCCTCCTGGTGGACACTCAGTCCCTTCTGTTTCGTGCTGTCATAAAAACCTCGCTCACTCTTGGAACTACTTCCTGCTCTGCACTCTCTGGGATTACTGTCTTGGGAAAGAGAAGGGCCTCGATCTGACACCTACAAAGAGATGGGGAGACAGAGGAGGAGTGGCTCACCCTGCCCGGGGCGTCTGATGGATGGAGAAGGGAAAGGCGGCTGGGGGAGGGACAGTGCGTATACAGGGCCTCGGGGAGGGGAGCCTGTTGTGGCTTCAGCACAGAGAGTGGCTACGGGGCGTGGAGGCAGAGGGGAGTGGAGGGCCAGGGAAAGGCAGACAGAGAACACTTTCCTGGGCCCTGGGTGCCAGGCCAGGACTCTGACCTTTACCAAGGACCAAGGGAGCCAGCGAGGTCTCCAAGCCAGGAGAGGCCTGGTCACCTGTGGGTTTTTCAACCCCAACTTGAATCCTCCTAATAGCTTCTCCACATCTGGCCAGAGAGACTTCAATGTGAACAGATGCTTGAGCCCTCACCACCTCCTCTGTGCTTCTGGACAAAGCCCCAAAACTTACTGGGGCCTCCAAGGCCCTGTCTGGCCCCACTGACCTCTCCCACCCCTTGCCCCAACCCTCCAGCCACTTCAATCCTCGAGCCTGCTGCTGACCTCAGGGCCTTTGCACCTGAAGCTTCTTTTCTTCCTTCTTCACCTGGTCAGCGCCTACTCAGTCCCAGATCTCACCTTCCCTGTCGCCTACTAGGGAGCCACTCTCACCAGCCAACCCCACCCATCCCTGGTGGCCCTTCTGGAAGCTCGGTCGCAGGTACCTGTCCCCTGCAGGGAGCACTGGCTTCCCCATGACCATGTGCCCAGTGCCCGTCCTCCAGCCAAAGACAGGTTCCTGAGGCCAGGTCTGGGTGCCCCAGCAAGGAAGGAGCCCAGGCCAGGGCCCCACCCACTCTTGAGATCCAGTGCCTGCCCCAAGACCTGGCGAGATCCAGGGCCTCAGCTGCGGCCCAGTAAGAGGGCTCCAGGGGCACCTGAGGGCACTGGGCTGGGAAGGCTATAGGGCTTTGGCCTTGACTGGGGAGGGTCTCCAACACCCCATACACCTACCGGTCTAGGCTGCTTCTCACCCTCTGTTCTGCAGGAAAACTTGTGCTTCTTTTTTTTCCTTTTTTTTTTTTTTGACTGACTCTCGTTCTATTGCCCAGGCTGGAATATAGTGGCACAATCTTGTCTCACTGCAACCTCTGCCTCCCAGATTCAAGCCATTCTCCTGCCTCAGCCTCCCAAGTAGCTGGGATTACAGGTGCACGCCACCATGTCCAGCTAATTTTTTTGTATTTTTAGTAGAGACGGGGTTTCTCCATGTTGGCCAGGCTGGTCTTGAACTCCTGACCTCAGGTGATCCGCCCGCCTCGGCCTCCCACAGCGGCTTACAGGTGTGAGCCACCACGCCCAGCTGAAAGCTTGTATTTCTGATTTTCACAAAAATGTCCCTGCAGGAGCCGCTGTGCTGCCTCTTTCTTCCCACTCGGCAGGTACGTTTCATGCTCCGGGCTGCGGCCCCACTCGGCACGTATGTTTCAGGCTCTGGGCTGCAGCCCCAGGTCTCTGTGGTCTGCTGCCCCTAACGGCTGCATCTTCTACTGTGAACCTCCACCTCGAACTCCGCAACAGACCCCAGAAAGCCCATCACCCCAGCTCCCAGACCACACCGCACGAGCCCCTCACGTTTCCCTAGCAGGCCTGAGGGACATTTCTCAGAGAAAGGAGTAAGAACAGGGCCTGTGTGTCACCGAGGCGCGGCCGCTGACCACGGTGGAGTGGCTGCCTCACCCCGCACACTCGGGACCCAGCTCCCAGGAATCTCCCGGCATGAGAGCAGGGACGGGGCTGCGCCGTCACACCTCCCAGCAGGGCATCTGCACCGCCGGCCAGCCTTCCTGGCGCCTCTGCTGCAGGTACCTGTTCCTGGTTTAAGGGCGCTTGCCCTGAACCCTGGCCCCTGATCTCTGCCAAGACCCCCTTGTTTGGCTTTTGTTGGTAAACGATGACGTGCTATTTACTCAGAAACCAGGCACAAGGGAGCACTGGCTCTTTAGAGTCCAGGCTGTGGGGGACGTGGACTCGAGAGGGGCTCTAGAAGCCACTGCATCTGCAAGCCCCTGGGGAAGCAGGGCAGCCATGACCAAGGCTAGGCTGCACAGGGCGGGAGCGGGAGCCTTCCCTGTCCAGGGGGGGTCCACATGGGCTGTTGCCATGGCCACCCACCCGGGCCTCCTCCACAGTCATGACCCAGAGGCTTCACCTTGATGACCAGGTCCACGAAGCCCTTGTCATCATCACTGGAGACAGGTGTATAGGGCCGGATGACCAGGTTTCCGTCAATTCGAGCCGAGAGGTAGATGTGCTGGCCTGCAGGACAGAACGGGGTCACACTGGGCCAGAGATCATCCCTACAGGTGACCCCTGGGTCGTGTTAAGCCACTACCCTGCACCCCCACCCAGCATTCAAAGCCTGGCCTGGCCTCAGCTCCCACGGCCCCCTCCCACCCCTCCTGGGGATTCCCCTCACGTCCCAGCTTCCTGCCTCCACACCTTCACTCCTCCTGGTGCCACTGTCAGGGGCCCTGGGCCTTCCCACTCTCATTCCAACAGACTCCCCCTCAAAGGCCCAGGGCAGCTGTCACCTCCTCCTGAAGCCTTCCCCGCTCTCCCTGGTGGAAATATGAAGCTCCCATCTCTCTGATTTAGTGCCCCAGCTGCCTGCCAGGCTCCAAGTGGGCCTGGCAGGGGCGTGACTCACCGACAGGCAGGCCCAGGATATGCTGGGGTGACGGCAGGGCAAAGCGGAAGCGCCGGGTGTCATGGCTGATGATCTGGAGAGAGGTCCAGAGCTGCTGAACGGTCCCCAGGGCAGAGGCCTCCCAGGGGGGCTCCCAGGCGTCAGAGTCCCCATCCCATTCCTCCTTTGTGTCCTCACCCTTCCCTAGTGCCCGAGTGTCCTTGTAAGAAGTGACGCCGATGCCACGTGCAGATGCACACACCTGCACACTGCGTGTGAGTTGCTGAGGTCAGGCGCACGCCGGGTGTGTGTGTCCTGGCCCAGAGGGGCCACAAACAAGGTGGCCAGAGCAGGAATGAACCCAGGGTCCCAAAGGGAGGATGTCAGAACAGCCCCAAAACTTCCAGGACAGGGAGGGAGGAACCCACCTCTGCCTTCAGTTCAAGCAGCGGCCTGAAGCGGCAGGAAGAACTCGGGGGCTGGATGGGCAAACTGGGGCAGAGCTAGACAAGGCTGCATGTGCCCAGGCCTGCACCCCAAGAGAGGGGCTGCAGAGGCCACTGCACCTGAGAGCCCCTTGGGAAATGGGGCAGCCAGGACTGAGGTAGGCTTCACAGGGCAAAAAGTGGGAGCCTTCCCTGCCCAGGAACTCCAAAAGCCCAAAGCCAGGCTTCCACCCTGCACGGGGTGGGCACCCAGACCATGGCCGGTGGCTGGGACAGTGGCAGAGGAGGAGGGGGGCTGGCTAAGAGCCAGACTGGGCCAGGGACGGAGCTGAGACTAAAACCCCTGAGGTCTTGTTAAGTGGGTCTTATGCTGAGGCCAGGGCCAATCACATAACCAGTTCCAGTCAGAGCTAGAACCAAACCCAGCGCCCTGAGGGTACACTCCCTGTGGGGTTCCCAATACCCGGCATGGCCAGGAGAGGGACTGTGAAGGAGCCATGCGGAAGGTGGATGCTGCAGAGGCGCTTACATCCAAATGTGGCAAAGTCCACAGGTGGACGGTGTCATCACTTAGTGGGGGATAACAGACCTCTCCAATGAGGGAGGACATCACAGATGCCCATCCAGGCTCAGTACAAGAACCCTCTGACCTCAGCAGTGTTCTAGCACAGAGCAGCTGCCGCAAGGAGAGACCCGTCCCTGCACGTGTGAGCAGAGGCAAATCGCAGGAAAGATGGTGCAGACACTGCTCAGGATCAGGTGTGCAGGTGGCCCACCAACCTCTGCCCAGCAGCCCAGGCCTCAAAGGTGCCTCTACCAGAAGCCTCTGCATTGTAGGCAAACACAGCCCCAAGGCCTTCTGGAAGTGGATTCCAGGATTATCAATTGGTCCCAACAGTCAAGGTCAGAAACCCATGCCAGAAAACATTTGGAGGAAGAATAGAAATGAGATGGCCGGGCACGGTGGCCTATAATCCCAGCACTTTGGGAAGCCGAGGCGGGCAGATCACCTGAGGTCAGGAGTTCGAGACCAGCCTGAACAACATGGAGAAACCCCCGTCTCTACTGAACCTACAAAATTAGCTGGGCGTGGTAGTGCATGCCTGTCATCCCAGCTACTCAGGAGGCTGAGGCAGAAGAATCACTTGAATCCAGGAGGCAGAGGTCGCAGTGAGCCGAGATTGCACCACTGTACTCTAGCCTGGGCAACAAGAGTGAAACTCAATCTCAAAAAAAAAAAAAAAAAAAAAAGGAACAGAAATGAGGACAAGAGACGAATAATTATGGTGCTGGCCAACCTCTAGTAGGGTAGCCAGGTGGGGCAAAGCACAGAGCACCCAGAGCAGGCCTGCTGCGGAACCTGCAAAGCCACGCAGGCACAATGTGGGGGCAAAGCTGCAATCCTAGGACATCTGCCACACACTCCCTTGTGTAACATCCCTATGATGAAATACTAAAAGGATCCATGTTGTACGGCTGGCTAAAAAACCAGGTTATCAGAACAAGAAACTGCGTGTGCACACCCACACCTCCACACACCCGCGTGTATGAACGAGATACCCATATAGGGTCTGGCAGGCTCACGCTGAGCGGTGACCTGGGCCATCTGCATGGGGCCCTGGGATGCGGCAATGGGGTAGGGATGGAGGTCGTCCTTCACAGAATTTTTATTGTGAGCACATATAAATAATACATTATTTCTGGAATTAAGAAACAATAGGGCCAGACGCGGTGGCTCATGCCTGTAATCCCAGCACTTCGGGAGGCTGAGGCTGGCAGATCACCTGAGGTCAAAGTTGGAGACCAGCCTGACCAACATGGAGAAACCCCGTCTCTACTAAAAATACAAAATTAGCCGGTGGTGCATGCTTATAATCCCAGCCACCTGGGAGGCTGAGGCCTGAGAATCGCTTGAACCTGGGAGGCTGAGGTTGCGGTGAGTCGAGATTGTGCCATTGCACTCCAGCCTGGGCAACAAGAGCAAAACTCCGTCTCAGAAAAAAAAAAAAAGGAACAACAGTAACAGAGCCAGGCATAATGGTGCATGCACATGGTCCCAGCTACTTAGAAGGCTTGTGCCCAAGAGTGAGAGGTTGCAGTAAGCAGCCTGGGTGACAGAGCGAGACCTTGTTCTAAAAAAACACAAACACACACAAAAAAACCACCAATAACAAGGGAAAAGAATGTCAACAGGTTTCAAAATGTTATGATTTCATTTGGGTAAGAAAAAAACGTGTGTGCCTGCTCACGTAAGTATAAAACATACCACAGGGCTGGGTGCGGTGGCTCACGCCTGTAATTCCAGCACTTTGAGAGGCCAAGTCAGGTGGATCACCTGAGGTCAGGAGTTCAAGACCAGCCTGGCCAGCATGGTGAAACCCCAATTCTACTAAAAATACAAAAAAAATTAGCAGGGTGTGGTGGGCACCTGTAATCCCAGCTACTTGGGAGGCTGAGGCAGGAGAATCGCTTGAACCTAGGAGGCAGAGGTTGCAGTGAGCTGAGATCACGCCATTGCACTACAGTCTGGGCAACAAGAGTGAAACTCCATCTCAAAAACAAACAAACAGCCGGGTGCGGTGGCTCGCACCTGTAATCTCAGCACTTTGGGAGGCCGAGGCGGGCAGATCACGAGGTCAGGAGATCGAGACCATCCTGGCTAACCCGGTGAAACGCCATCTCTACTAAAAATACAAAAAATTAGCCGGGCATGGTGGCGGGCACCTGTAGTATCAGCTACGTGGGAGGCTGAGGCAGGAGAATGGCGTGAACCTGGGAGGTGGAGTTTGCAGTGAGCCGAGATTGCACCACTGCACTCAGCCTAGGTGACAGAGCAAGACTCCATCTTGGAAAAAAAAAAAAATCATATCCCAAAGGTAAGTGTGGTCTCATCTGGAAGGTGGTGATTTACTTTTTTTTGTTTTTTTATTTTTTTGAAACGGAGTTTCGCTCTTATCACCCAGACTGGAGTGCAATGGTGTGATCTCAGCTCACTGCAACCTGTCTCCCGCTTCAAGCGATTCTCCTGCCTCAGCCTCCCGAGTAGCTGGGATTACATGCACCTGCCACCATGCCCGGCTAATTTTCGTATTTATTTATTCTTTTGAGATGGAGTCTTGCTCTGTGGCCCAGGCTGGAGTGCAGTGGCACAATCTCGGCTCACCGCAAGCTCCACGCCATTCTCCTGCCTTAGCCTCTAGAGCAGCTGGGATTACAGGTGCCCGCCACCACGCCTGGCTTATTTATTTATTTATTTATTTATCTCGAGACGGAGTCCCGCTGGGATTACAGGTGCCCGCCACCACGCCTGGCTTGCTTATTTATTTATTTATTTATTTATCTCCAGACGGAGTCCCGCTGGGATTACAGGTGCCCGCCACCACGCCTGGCTAATTTATTTATTTATTTATCTCGAGACGGAGTCTCGCTCTGTCACCCAGGCTGCAGCGCAGTGGCGCCATCTCGGCTCACTGCAAGCTCCGCCTCCCGGGTTCACACCATTCTCCTGCCTCAGCCTCCCCAGCAGCTGGGACTACAGGCGCACGCTGCCACGCCCAGCTAATTTTTTGTATTTTTAGTAGAGACAGGGTTTCACTGTGTTAGCCAAGATGGTCTCGATCTCCTGCCCTTGTGATCCGCCCACCTCGGCCTCCCAAAGTGCTGGGATTACAGGTGTGAGCCACCGTGCCTGGCCTAATTTTCGTATTGTTAGTAGAGATGGGGTTTCACTATGTTGGCCAGGCTGGTCTCAGGTGATCCACTGGCCTCAACCTCCCAAAGTGCTGGGATTACAGGCGTGAGTCACCGTGCCTGGCTGGTAATTTACTTTTCATTTTGTATTTTTTTTTTTGCTTCTGAATGTCAACGTCTCTGTGAGCTCCTGGGATAATTACAGACACTTGCTCCAAAAGTTCCAGGAAGCTCCGTGCCATGGAAGCCTGAGATTCCTGTGAAGCCTGAGTCAGATGCACCAGGCACAAGCCCAGGGTGGAGACTTGGGCCCTGGCAGACGACATTCTCTGCTGTGACTCAGTTTTCCCTGCCACACCCCTCCTGTGCCTGCTGGGGGTGGCCAGAAATAGAGCAAGGGAGGGGCTCCGAAGAGGGCAAGCGACCGAAGGAAGCAGCCTTTACTGGGCAGCAAGGCAAAAGAGGGAGAGGTTGGTTTTAAATCATAATCAGAGCTTTGAAAAAAAGGAGTCGGCCGGGCACGGTGGCTCAAGCCTGTAATCCCAGCACTTTGGGAGGCTGAGACGGGCGGATCACGAGGTCAGGAGATCGAGACCATCGTGGCTAACACGGTGAAACCCCGTCTCTACTAAAAAAATACAAAAAACTAGCCGGGTGAGGTGGCGGGTGCCTGTAGTCCCAGCTACTCGGGAGGCTGAGGCAGGAGAATGGCGTAAACCCGGGAGGCAGAGCTTGCAGTGAGCTGAGATCCGGCCACTGCACTCCAGCCTGGGCGACAGAGCAAGACTCTGTCTCAAAAAAAAAAAAAAAAGAAAAAAAGGAGTCAGGTCAGGAACCATGGCTCCTGTAATCCCAACACTTTGGGAGGTGGAGGGGCAGGGATCACTAGAGCCCAGGAGTTTGAGACCAGCCTGGGTAACAGGACGAAACCCCACCTCTACAAAAAATACAAAAATTAGGCCGGGCGCGGTGGCTCACGCCTGTCACTGCAGCTACTCAGGGGGCTGAGGTAGGAGAATCACTTGAGCCTGGGGAGGCAGAGGTTGCGGTGAGTCGAGATTGCACCACTGCACTCCAGCCTGGGACACAGAGCAAGACTCTGTCTCAAAAAAAAGTATGAACTAACTAATGAAAGAAAGTAAGAATCAAACAGGGCAGAGGGAGGCCACACAGCTCAGAGCACCCAGGGAATCTGCACAGATGTGAAAGGTGTCCAGGTCCAGCAGTACCAGGCTGTGGGGAATGAGGCTGGGGGAGGGTGAGGAGGGAGGAGAGCTTATCTTCAAACCTCTCACCCCCTGCATTCCTACCCCATAAATGGACCTAAAAGTTCTGAGGGGTTCCTTCCACTCTGACCTTCCATGAGGCAGTGAGTGTGGTTCAGAGAATGGGCTCTGTGGACAGAGAGACCAGGGTTTAAATCCCTCAGCCACTTCCTGGTGGCCTTAGCAAAGGACATCACCTCGCTTTCTCCATCTGTAGAATGGGCGGACAACAGTATCTACTTCAGAGCGGGACCATGCCCTGAGCACAGAGTAGATGCCTGTAGGTGCCTGGGCAATGCTGTGATGCTGACGAGGCAGCAGCAGTGGCCGGCACTCACCTCCCGGTCGATGAGCCGCAGCGAGTACTTGATGTCCGGACTCTCGAGGGTGATGGCTGGCGTGGAGCGCCGGAACAGCTTCATGAGCAGACTGTATAGGAACCAGACTGGGGAGAGCACCACATGGCCCAACTGAAACGACAGGGACCCGTGGGGTCAGCACAGAAGCCTGCCTTTCCCTAAACACACCGGCTCGTCCACACTCCCAGGCCTCTGCTCATGCTGTCCCCTCTGCCAGGAGCACCCTCTCCCCACCACCCTCATCCAGACAGCATCATCAATTTTGGTGCCCACTAGGAGAAGCTATAAAGACCAGACTGAGCATTACACCTGTTGCTCATTACACTTGTCACTGAGCATTACCCAGGCTTCTATGCTCAGTACCATGAGAAAAAGCTCCATTTCCTCTGAGGAGCCAGGACCAAAAAGTGCTGTGTCTCTAAGCACATATCCTTTTTCACTTTGGCTACTAGGAAGCTCAGAGCAAAATTAATCTTGAGCATAATATATTTGTGTTCCCTCCTTCTCTTCCTTCCTTTAGTCAACTTCCCTGGTTTTTGTTTTGTTTTGTTTTGTTTTTGATACAGAGTCTCGCTCTGTCACCCCACCACCCAGGCTGGAGTGCAGTGGCCCGATCTCGGCTCACTGCAACCTCTGCCTCCTGGGTTCAAGCAATTCTCTGCCTCAGCCTCCCGAGTAGCTGGGATTACAGGCACCTATCATCATGCCTGGCTAATTTTTGTATTTTTAGTAGAGACAGGGTTTCACCACGTTGGCCAGGCTGGTCTTGAACTCCCGACCTTGTGATCCACCTGCCTCGGCCTCCCAAAGTGCTGGGATTACAGGCGTGAGCCACCACACCCAGCAACTTCCCTGGTCTTATTAAGCGATGTCAAGTTCTAGCTTGATTTAGACAAACAGACAAATAATAACCCCAACTCAGAATCTATCTGAAAGGACTACACTGACCAAATGGCTCTATGGCACCTTTAAATCCGGTCCCTTGGGGCCACTGAGATTGATGCTCTCCTCTTTGCTCTCCCACAGAGCACACTAGAACAAGTCAGTGAAGCTGGGTGAACTGAGCCACTTCCCCCAAATGACATCCATGAATGTCCCTGAGCCCTGAGGTTTTGCCATCAGGTGTAAGGAAAGCAAAGCACCGAGCCAGGCACTGGGAAGGTCACTGGCTGTGTGACCCCAAGAAAGTCCCTTCCCCTCTCAACTGGAGTGGACCAAGTGATCTGCAAGGCCCCCAGAGCTGCGACTCTACTGCTCAGATCACCAAGGTCAACAGCCTCGGGGATCCCAGGGCCACATTGGGCACCACACAGGCACAGCCCTCGCAGTAACCCCACGCGGTAGGCACTGTCACCGCCACCATTTCGCAGATGAGGAAACAACCCAGAAGGGCAAAGCGACTCACTCAGTCACACAGCTGGCAGGTCCACTCATCCCTTATACCACACTGGGAACCTCAGGCTCAGGCGGACCGCGCCACACAGCCCTGAGGGGCTGTTCCTTTCCAGCCCCTGCCCCCGACATCTCAGCCTCACGAAGGCCCTAAAACGGGGCCAGGCATAGTGGCTCACACCTGTAATCCCAACACTCTGGGAGGCGGAGGCAGGGGAACAGTTTGAGTCCAGGAGTTTGAAACCAGCCTGGGCAACAAGGTGAAACTCTGTCTCTAGAAAAAATATAAAAAGTTAGCTGGTTGTAGGCCGGGCACAGTAGCTTACACCTGTAATCCCAGCACTTTGGGAGGCCGAGGCGGGTGGATCACCTGAGGTCAGGGGTTCAAGACAAGCCTGGCCAACATGGCGAAATCCCATCTCTACTAAAAATACAAAAATTAGCCAGGCGTGGTGGCGGGTGCCTGTAATCCCAGATCCTTGGGAGGGTGGGGCAGGAGAATCGCTTGAACCTGGGAGGTGGAGGTTGCAATGAGCCAAGATCATGCCATTGCACTCCCGCCTGGGCATCAAGAGCGAGGCTCCATCTCAAAAAAAAAAAAAAAGTTAGCTGGTTGCGGTGTCACATGCCCGTGGTCCCAGCTACTCAGATGGTAGAGGCAAAAAGATTGCTTGAGTCCAGGAGTTTGAGACCAGCCTGGGCAACATAGCAAAACTCTGTCTCTATTCAAAAAGAAAAGCCCTAAAAGTTGGTTAGAAAACCCAAATCCCTGGCTGGGCACACACCTGTAATCCCAGCTACTCAGGAGGCTGAGGCAGGAAAATCACTTGAATCTGGGAGGAGGAGGTTGCAGTGAGCCAAGATTGTACCACCACACTCCAGCCTGGGAGACAGAGCAAGACTCCATATCGGAAAAAAAAAAAAAAAAAAAAAAAGAGGCTGGGCGCGGTGGCTCACGCTTGTAATCCCAGCACTTAGGGAGGCTGAGGCAGGTGGATCATCTGAGGTCAGGAGTTCGAGACCAGCCTGGCCAACATCGTGAAATCCAGTTTCTACTAAAAATGCAAAAAATTAGCTAGGTGTGGTGGCGCATGCCTGTAATCCTAGCTACTTGGGAAACTGAGGCAGGAGAAATGCTTGAACCCAGGAGGTGGAGGTTGCAGTGAGCCGAGATTGCGCCATTGCACTACCACTTGGGCAACGAGAGAGAAACTCCATCTCAAAAAAAAAAAAAAAAGGCCAGGCACAGTAGCTCACACTTGTAATCCCAGCACTTTAGGAGGCCAAGGCAGGCAGATCACTTGAGGTCAGAAGATTGAGACCAGCCTGGCCAACACACATGGTGAAACCCCATCTCTACCAAAAATACAAAAATTAGCTGGGTGTGGTGGGCTACCCCAGCTACTTGGGCAGCTGGAGCAGGAGAATCGCCTGAACCCGGGAGGTGGAGGTTGCAGTGAGCTGAGATCGTGCCACTGCACTAGCCTGGGTGATAGAGCGAGACTCTTGTCACAAAAAAAAAAAAAAAAAAGTGGGGGGCCGGGCACAGTGGCTCACGCCTGTAATCCCAGCAGTTTGGGAGGCTGAGGCGGGTGGATCACCCGAGGTCAGGAGTTGGAGACCAGCCTGACCAACATGGAAAACCGCGTCTCTACCAAAAATACAAAAATTAGCTGGGTGTGGTGGTGGGCGTCTGCAATCCCAGCTACTCGGGAGGCTGAGGCATGAGAATCACTTGAATCCAGAAGGTGGAGGTTGCAGTGAGCTGAGATCGCGCCACTTCACTCCAGCCTGGGCGACAGAGCAAGACTCCCTCTCAAACAAAAAAATCCAAAAAAATTAAAAACCAAAAACTGCTGACAGACTCCAAGAGCTGAAGGATCCTCCCCTAAACCTCAGAGAGAGCACAGCCCTGCCCTCCTGACACCTGGATCTCAGACTTCTGGCCTCCAGAACTATAAGAGAATAAGGTTCTGTTGTCTTCAGCTGCCTGGTTTGCAGAAAATTTGTTATGGCAGCCCTGGTAAACTAGTACAGAAGCCAAAGAGACAGGACGAACTCCGGCATGTGGTTTTAGATTAGCACTGGCCCAAGAAAGAATTGTTATAAAGGCCAATACTGAGACAATTGATGAAATTTGGCCAGCCTGGCCAACATGGTGAAACCCCATCTCTACTAAAACCACAAAAATTAGCTGTGCATGGTGGCGGGAGCCTGTAATCCCAGCTACTTTGGGGGCTGAGGCAGGACAACTGCTTGAACACAGGAGGCGGAGGTTGCAGTGAGCCAAGATCATGCCACTGGACTCCAGCCTGGATGACAAGAGCCAAGACTCCGTCTCAAAAAAAAAAAAAATTTTTGAATAAGGCTTGTGGATTAGATAATAGTGTTGTACCAATGTTACTTTCCTGTAATTATTCTGTGGTTATGCAAAAGAATGTCCTTGTTCTTAGGAGATACACACCGAAATATTTAGGGGCAAAGGGGCAAACTTACTCTCAAATGGTTCAAAAGATAGACACAGATGACCCTTGAACATGGGTTGGAACTGCTTGGTTCACTTTTTTTTTGGAATTTTTGACAAATCTTGTTTTATTCAGATAGCAGTCTGATCACACCTGGTCCAACAACACTCAAATAATAAATCAAATATAATCAGATGTTAAAGATTGGTCTTCAAACATTCTAGCCAATGATGCCACGCTTGCCTATGATCTCTCCGACATAAAACCACATCAGGCCGGGCGCGGTGGCTCAAGCCTGTAATCCCAGCACTTTGGGAGGCCAAGACGGGCGGATCACGAGGTCAGGAGATCGAGACCATCCTGGCTAACACGGTGAAACCCCGTCTCTACTAAAAAATACAAAAAAGAAATTAGACGGGCGACGTGGCGGGTGCCTGTAGTCCCAGCTACTCCGGAGGCTGAGGCAGGAGAATGGCGTGAACCCGGGAGGCAGAGCTTGACAGAGCAAGACTCCATCTCAAAAAAAAAAAAAGAAATAATTTCAAAGTTACTGTAAAAGAGCATTTATGGGCTGGACGCGGTGGCTTACACCTGCAATCCTAGCACTTGGAAGGCTAAGGCTGGACCATCGCTTGAGCTCAGAAGTTTGAGATTAGCCTGGGCAACATGGTGAAACTGTGTCTCTGCAAAAAAATTACCAAGGCCTGGTGGTACGTGCCTGTAGCCCCAGTTACTTCGGGGACTGAGGTGGGAGGATTGCTTGGGTACAAGAGGTCAAGGCTACAGTGAGCTGAGATCATGCCTCTGCACTCCAGCCTGGGTGATAAAGTGAAACCCTGTCTCAAAAAAAACAAAAACAAAAACAGAGCTCTCATGTACTCTTCACCCAGATGTACCTAACGTTATTATTTGCTACATTTGCTTTATTTCTCTCTATACAGTATATATCCAATGTATATTAAATATATTAGATACTACATGTGTGCATATATACACGGTGGACCCTTGAATGGCATGGGGGTTAGGGGCTGACCTGTATAGTTGACAGTCCATGTATAGGCCAGGTGCGGTGGCTCACACCTGTAATCCCAGCACTGTGGGAGGCCGAGGCAGGCAGATCACCCGAGGTCAGAAGTTCAAGACCAGCCTGGCCAACATGGTGAAACCCCATCTCTACTAGTGATACAAAAATTAACCAGGTGTGGTGGTGGGCACCTGTAATCCCAGCCACTTGGGAGGCTGAGGCAGGAGAATCGCTTGAGCCCAGAAGGCAGAGGTTGCAGTGAGCCAAGATCACGCCACTGCACTCCAGCCTGGGCCAGACCTGTCTTTAAAAAAAAAAAAAAAAAAAAAAAATCCATGTATAACTTCTGGTTTCCCCAAAACTTTCGTACTAGTATACTATTGACTAAAAGCCTTACCGATAACGTATTTGTATATTTTATGTATTGTATACTATATTTTTACAGTAAAGTAAGCTAGAGAAAACTGTTCTCATAAGGGGCCGGGCGCGGTGGCTCACACCTGTAATCCCAGCACTTTGGGAGGCCGAGACAGGAGGATCATAAGGTCAGGAGTTCAAGACCAGCCTGGCCAACATGGTGAAACCCCATCTCTATTAAAAATACAAAAACTAGCTGGGCATGGTGGCACGTGCCTGTAATCCCAGCTACTCGGGAGGCTGAGACAGGAGAACTGCTTCAACCCGGGAGGTGGAGGTTACAGTGAGCTGAGACCACGCCACTGTACTCCATCCTGGGTGACAGAGCAAGACTCCATCTCAAAAAACAAATAAAGAGAAAATAAATCATAAGGAAGAGAAAACATATTTACTATTCATTAAGAGGAAGTGGATCATCATAAAGGTCTTCATCCTTGTTCTCAGGTTGAGAAGGCTGAGGAGGAGGCAGGGGGTGGTCTTGCGGTCTCAGGTGACAGAGGGGGAGGAAGATCCTTGTATAAGTGAACCACGCGTCCTGGCCAGGCGCGGTGGCTCACCCCTGTAATCCCAGCACTTTGGGAGGCAGAGGTGGGCAGATCACAAGGTCAGGAGTTCGAGACCAGCCTGGCCAACATGGTGAAACCCTGTCTCTACTAAAAATACAAAGATTAGCCAGACGTGGTGGCAGGCACCTGTAATCCTAGCTACTCGGGAGGCTGAGGCAGGAAAATCACTTGAACCTGGGAGGGGAGGTTGCAGTGAGCTGAGATCACGCCACTGCACTCCAGCCTGGGTGACAGAGTAAGACTCCATCTCAAAATAAATAAATAAATAAATAAATAAGTGAACCACACAGGGTCCTTCCGGGGGGGTGACCTTCAGCTGACCGTTTGGGATGATGGACTTTCCATCCCAGAACCTTGGCTCAATTTGTCCATAACCTTGGGGAGAAGACCCCAGCACTGGTGAAGACCGCTGTGACTTATTTGAAGCCTCGACTGGCCACATTTTGGTACTATTCCACAGTTGAGCTGGTTCCTCCCACCCCTGCTGAGATCCCTGGAACGATTCAGAGCCTGAAAAAAATAGTCAGTAGTGCTCAGCCTGGTAGCTTCAAACAGCTCACGGCTAAGGAAGCCGTGCTGAGTGGTTTGCTGGCCACTGAGGTGTTGATGTGGTTTTTTTTTTTTTGTTTTTGTTTTTTTTTTTGAGACGAGTCTTGCTCTGTCGCCCAGGCTGGAGTGCAGTGGCCGGATCTCGGCTCACTGCAAGCTCTGCCTCCCGGGTTCACGCCATTCTCCTGCCTCAGCCTCCCGAGTAGCTGGGACTACAGGCACCCGCCACCACGTCCCTAAGTTTTTTGTACTTTTTAGTAGAGACAGGGTTTCACTGTGTTAGCCAGGATGGTCTCAATCTCCTGACCTCGTGATCCACTCGCCTCAGCCTTCCAAACTGCTGGATTACAGGCGTGAGCCACCGCGCCCGGCCAGTAACTTTGAAATTATTTCAAAATAAAAAGTGTGTGAAGACCATACTGGTAGTTCAATTAGAGAGACTGAGAAGTCAAAGTTCATATAAAACACTGGCTCTCAAGAAAGCTGTTTCACAGCTTGTTTATATAGCCTCCCCATATACCTCCCTGACTGTAGTTCTCTCAGCAAATGTGCATGTGTGTTCTCTTCTTATCATTACCCTACTAGTTCCCTTTTCACCTTGACTGCCAGGAAGCTAGGAAACAAGTTCCTTGCATGCGTGCAGGCCTCTCTACTTCCTTTGTGGGATCTGCTACCGGCCCCTTGAGGTAGTGTATCCTGCAGAACACAGACAAGTGCCTCCGCTCTACGCAGGGCCAGGTAAGACGCTGCTAACCTCTCAAGGCCTAGCCCCATCGCCCCTCCCCTTCTGGAAACCCCACCAGGAGTCCTTACTCTGCAACGATTTGAGGAGGGTGCTCTGGCGGAGCCGCGTGTCCTGTCCCTAGAAGGCAAGGGCCACTGCCTGGCCTATCTCCTTGAAGAGATGTGAGATGAGATAAGCGGAGTCCCAGGTCACATAGGGGTCTATAACTTGGGAAGTGCCAGCTCACACACAGGAGCTTTTCCTGCCACCCTCATGGGGCCACTACCAACTGAGAAGTGGAATAGCCAAGTGAAGGAAGGGCAGAGTGCTACAACCTCATACCAGGCCTGGCCCCCACCCCCAAACCAGCCCAGCAGCTCCAAGCTGCCCGGCTACAGTTACAGGCCCTTTGTTGGACTTAAAACAAAACGCCTCTCTCCCAGGCAGGGCCTCCGTGATGGGTGCAGCTGAGGCCTCGCTCCGTGGGGCCCTTGGTATTTGACCCACGGGTCTAAAAGAAGGGCTGTGGATGCCTAGCCCACCCCTCACCCATGCCCAGGGCCACCCAGCTGGGGTCTCTGGCCACCACCCATTTAATCAGCATGGCCCAGGTGTTTCACGCATCCTTCAAGGCCCCAGTTGGCAGCTGTGGACTTGGGTCAGAGAGACCAGGATTTGAGTCCCAGCTTAGGACAGCAGGAGAGTCGCTTCACCTCCCTGGGCCCTACCTGGAGGATGGGGAGGGTGGGGAGGAAGGAGGCACCCAGCGGTCAGCGCCCCTGAGCTGGCGCTGTTCCGAGTAGGGGCCACGGGTTTCCTGGGATATTCCCCACCTCAACCCTAGGCCGCGGGCGTGGTGATCATCCCAGCACGTGAGGAAACCGAGGCCAGGAAAGGGGAGTGACCTTCCCCGAGTACACCAAAGCCAGCCCTCCAAGCACTGCTCACCACATGACACTGTTATCTGTCCCTCAGATAGATGAGGTGACCTGCCAAGGTCATGCAGCCCTGCGGGGTGGGCCGGGACTGGACTCCCAACGTCCAGCCCAAAGTGCCGCTCTTCCTGAGTCACCACCCAAGACAGGTGCCCTCTCTCTGCCCCAGTCACAGAGCTCACAGCCCAAATCTGATATCCTGCCTCACACAGTGAGGCCTGAGCACCTGCCCCCAGCCCCGGGGGCCCAAACCAACAGGCGGCTCCACCCCCTCCTCAAATACCCACCATAGCTCCCCACTGCCTACCTGAAGGCACTCTCTCTATGGCCCCAACTCTGGACTCACCTCCCAGCTCTCTGCTCTCTCAACATTAAGCCCTTCTTGCTTCAGGCGTTTGCATATGCTCTCCTCTCTGCCCTAAATGTCCTTCATCTGCAGGCATCCAACCAGCAAACTCCTATTCATCCCTCAGAGCCCAGCTCAAACATCAAAATCTTCCCTGATGAGCCCTTCCCTAGCTAACCAGGCCCTTGGTAGACTTTTCACAGCCCCTGGTCCCCTCTGGAAACTCTCTGGGATGAGGACAATTCCGATGATTCCTCTGCTATCGACCTCTCCCTCAGTCACAGAAACCACACCCAGGGGGAATAGCGTCTAGGGAAAAAGTTGGCGGAAGTTACCTTTGCAGGAAATCACCATTGTTGGGGACCCTGGCAATGAACCTCAATGACATGAGGAGCTGGAGTTGTGCTTGCTGCTTCCTAGAGTTGTTTTCCAGCACAGCTGTGTCAGCGCACAGCCCAGCTTAAGGCCCCTCTGTGGGCAGCTGGCTTCACCGGCTGCGAGGCACCTTCCCCTATTTCCTCCCTGGCCCTCCCACAGTGATGCAAGGTGGGAACCACCATGTTCTCCATGTGACAATGAGGGACAAATGCGTGACAGTGAGGGCACAAATGTAGCTCAAGGAGGCCCAGGGTGGAGCCTTGGTGTTGGTTTCTGATTTTCTGTTGCTTTCCCACTTCCCTCACTTGCCCTAACACTAAACCCACGGACGTGGGCCTGGGTGGGTGCCAGGCCAAGAAAAAGATACCCACGTGTCAGTGGCCCCAATGGCAAGTCCCTGAATGCTGGCCTCGGCTGTTGCACAGACCTTCCTCCAACCCCAGGCACCGGCTCCCCACAAGTATCCAGAGGTGGCCCTGGAGCAGATCCCGGGATCTGTGTCTGTCGTCACCACTGTATCCCCAATACTCCACGCAGAAAGCACTCAACAAATATTTGTGGAATGAATTAGTGAAGGGACAATAGGCTCCCACCCTCCCAGTCTTCTTATTTTGCCTAGAAGTTTCCAGAACCAGGACAAGAGCCCAGACTCCTGGGTGAGGGCGGGGCACAGCCTGTCCTATGTGTCAGAAAAGCCCGCTTGTCCTCCAAGAGCACAGGCATCAGAGGTGGGCTTAGGATCCGGCTCCAGGCTGTTCCCACGCCTGTTCCACACCCAGAGAGGATACACACAGCTCCCAGGGCTGAGCTGGGAGTCAGGCACTGCTCAGAAAGCCAGGCTCGCCGTGAGCAGCAGATGAGAGTCAGGGGCCTTCCTTCCAGTGTCTACTCCCAACAACGGGGGCTGCCCGGAGCCGGAGGGGGCAGCCTTTGCTCCCACCACCTCATTCAGTCCTCTAGCCTGTTCATGACTCCTCCCACTTTAGGTGAGGAAACCAAGCCTCAGGGGACAGACTTGAGCCCGGCGAAACCTTCCGGCCACTAAAGAGAAGGGGTGGGCTTTTTATTGGTAAAAGTTCTTATCTGGGGAGGCAGCCACGGGCAGACCATCACCATCTGTCAGTCATTTAGTCCACAAACCCCAGTGGGCACTCAAGTGGCAGGTCCCATGCCCAATGCGGGGGACACAGGCCAGGAGGCCCCACCTGAATTCAAGCCAAAGGGGGTGACAGACATGGGCAGAGAGGGTGCACCACAGCCAGGAGCAGTGGAGGGGCGAAGGTTTTACCTCCAGAAAGCTAGAGGCCCTACCAGACTCACATGGTGGAGTACACTCTATTCCCACCAGCACGGCTTGGAACAGGCTCTGCCCCGTCCCCAACCACAGCACCACCCCCACCCCCACCCCCACCAGCAGTGGGCCAAGTAAACAGGAGGCAGATGGCTGAGGCCAAGGTCCCACCCCTGTGCCTCCTCAGCTGTGCTGCATGCGCACTTACACACACACTCACACACACAGACCACCTCAACCCAGCCACCTGCAGACCCAGGGGACAGCTGCCTCCCAGTTCCTGACCTAATGCCCACAGGCCATGCTCTGCCCCACCAGGGAACCCACCACCCGCCTCTCCTTGTCTCTAATAACACAGAGGGGAAGAGGGACACAGGGTGCCAGAGTCCCAGGGAGCCCCCAGCTAATACACCATAGCTGAGGGGTTGCGTAGCTCTGCTCCCCACGCATAGAATGCCCTGCTCAGCTGCCCACCCCTAGAATTCCCTACGGGGACCCTGGCCTCCACTCTGCCCAGGCCAGGTTTGGGATGGGCAGAGAGAGCTGCCAGGGCCCCCTACGTGGCAGGCCCAGTCGTCCCCAGGTGCCAGTTCCCTGCCCTGGAGCTTGGACAAGCCAGTCGGGTTACTTGCTTACCTGTCGCCCGCCTGCCCGCCAGCAGTCCCACCAGAATCTGAGCGGCACCTCCGTCCTGGTACTGTTCTAACAGGGAGGAAGTGGGAGGGAGCGGAGGAAGTTCTGCAGTGGGGGGCTCTGGCTTGGCTGGGAACTGTGGGAGAAGGGAACCCAGGAGGAGGAACAGGTGGACACAGAGCTGGGATCTGGGCCACCGACTAAGCATGGGGCTGCCAAGGACAGTAGGAAAGCCCGGCAGACTCTACCTGTCAGCCTGTCAGGGTCACTGAGCACTCACAGCCGGGCTGGGAAGCAGGGGAACCACAGTTCAGGATGGCAGGCCAACCTCCAACGTTCTCCCAGTGTGGCTGGCAGACTCCAGGGCCAACCCCTGGCCTGGATCCCCCAAAATGTTGGGAGAGGCCTCCCACGGGGCCTGCACGTCCTAGATAAGACACCTAGTACACCAGGCCCCCAGCCAGCCTCCTACAGACTGTGGGGAGCCCTTAAGCCAGGAGGCCTAGCTCAGAACATGCTGGAGACATTCTGGACCAAGCGGGGACCCCAGCAGCACCCACAAAGGGTAATCCCCACCCACCCTTGGAGAGATGGGGCTCAGGGGGTTGGTGAAGGTCTCCCGACTCCCAGGCAGGGCTCTGCCCCTCACAGGGGACTACTCAGTCATTCAACAGAAATAAATGGAATGAGGCCAGGCACGGCAGCTCACACCTGTAATCCCAGCACTTTGAGGAACTGGGACGGGAGGATCACTTGAGCTCAGAAGTTTGTGACCAGCCTGGGCAACATAGCAAGACGTTGTCTCCATTAAAAATACAAAAAATTAGGCCAGGCACAGTGGCTCACTCCTGTAATCCCAGCACTTTGGAAGGCTGAGGCAGGTGGATCATCTGAGGTCAGGAGTTCGGGATCAGCTTGGCCAAGATGGCGAAGCCCTGTATCTACTAAAAGTACAAAAAATAGCTAGGTGTGATGGCGAGTGCCTATAATCCCAGCTACTTGGGAGGCTACATGGGAGGCTGAGGCAGGAGAATTGCCCGAGCCCAGGAAGTGGAGGTTGCAGTGAGCTGAGATCCGGCCACTGCACTCCAACCTGGGTGACAAAGAGAGACTCCGTCTCAAAAAAAAAAAAAAAAAAAAAAATTCAGACGGGCGTGTTGGCGCGTGCCTGTACTCAGAATGCTGAGGTAGAAGGATCACTTGTGCCCAAGAGGGTGAGGCTGCAGTGAGCTATGATCACACCACTACACTACAGTCCGGGTGAGACCCTGTCTCAAAAAAGAACACGAGAAATGTGTAGAGCAGCCAGGTGCTGGGGAAGTGGCCATAAATCCAACCACCAGCTGGAAGGTAAGGAGCACCACCAAAAACAGCAGGGAAGGGTTGAGTGGAGCCCAGGGGAAGCTTTGGAGACACAGGCAGGACATTTCAACAATAAAGGAGGCAGGTGCTTTCTGGGGAAGAATGGGGAGAGTGTTGCATGAAGGCTGGGGTGATGCCCACAGGTTCACCCTGGGGTCTGAATACCCCCAAGTTCTGGGTTAAGCCACATTTTCCTGAGCAACCGCCCAAGCCAAGAGGCCTTTTGCCTGGTTCCCCAAGGAGGAGCCTCTAGCGCCAGAGGGAGGGCCCAGGTGCCCTCCAAGTGGCAGATGCCAGGTGTGGAGGTGGAGGTGGAGGGGTGCTGGGCTGATTCCTTCTGTGTCTGCCTCCCCACACACAGCGGGTCACAGTTGAGGGGGGAGCTGCCCTCTGCAGCTGCAGCCTCCACGTGTCCACACAGACTCAAGCCTCCAGCCCCACCATGATCAACTTTTGAGAAACTGGAGAGAGGAGGTGGCCTGGGGGGAAGGGAAGGTGGTTCTAGGCCAGCCCAGAAGTGACAGCAGCAGAGTGGACTTTGAAACCCCATGGAGCAGGCTCCCTCGGGCGGCGGCGCTGTGGGACGGTGCATTTCCCCATCTGTGAAATGGGGCAAACGGCGCTGATACCATAAAGTGTGAGGTCCCCAGCACAGCTTGCAGAGTCAGTGGGAGCCTGGCCTCGCTGGCAGCCTGGCCCACTGCGCACTGGGAGGACGCCCCAGCGTCATCAGGGTTCTGTTCCTTGTTGCTAAAACGTGCAAAACCCTCTGACTCAGTGACATCGCGCACACACACGTTGTCACAGTCACATCGCCCATTCATATATTCCCGACACACACACATCACACGTTTCCATGCCCGCCCTTCACACCCACCGTCACACTCACACACTCTCAAGCCACAGTCATTCGCACGCTCGCTCACACACTCACACTCAGACGCGCACACACTCACAACCACGGGTCCCTCCAGCAGCCAAGGCCCCACGGCGGCCAGGGCAGGGCTCGGGTGCTCCCCGCTGCTGGGCTCTGCCGCGCACCCCGGGCAGGAGGGCTGGTTCCCCGGTACAGACGACCAGGGCGTGAGTCGCGGTCACCACGCTGCTCCCCCGGGCAGGGCTAGGGTGCGGTGGGGTGGGGCGCGGCGGGCTGGGCGGGCGGAGTGGGTGCGGCCGGTTGAGATGGGGCCGGGTTCGGCCCGGGTCCCGCGCCCCCTCCCGCAGGCCAGCCCGCCCCCTCGCCAATGGGTCCCTGTCCCTCGCGACGCCCTGCGGCCCCGGCGCCCCCTCCCCGCCTACCGTGCTCAGCTGGGCCCCCATGGTGGCCCTGCGCTGCGCTCCCTCTGCAGCCGCCGCCGAGACCGTCGCGCCCCAGCCCGCGTCACCCCGGAGCAGGGGCGGGGCCGAGGGGCCAGGCGGGCGCGCGGGGCGGGCGCGGGGGCGGGTACCGGGTCGCTCCGCCCGCTTCTGCCGCGCACTGGAGACGGGGAAGTGGGGACGCGCCCCTCTGCGCTGGAAGCTCTCCCGCCGCTGTGCGGCCCCACGCGGGACGGTGGCCTCTCTGGGCCTCGTTCGCCGCCATAAAGGAAGCAAGATGGCGCCCCCCGAACGGGAGCGAGAATAAGAAGCGGAATCTTCGCCAGGCCTCCGAGCCTGCAGGGGCCGGCCCTGCCTGGCCTGGCCTGGGCCTGTGCCTGCAGCTGCTCAGCGCGGCCTTTCCCCAGGCCTTTGAACTTGCAATTCCCTGGGCAGCACTGTTCCCAGCTGCCTCTGGCCGGGCCGTTCTGATTGCTCACGTCCCAGGTCAAATGCTGCGGTCTCAGCACGGCCCGCCCAGAGCCTCCTCCCCGGCGGCGCCTCCGCTCCCCTTGTTTCTATTGTCCCACTGTGGAGTGGTCTTTGTCCCACGTAGCTGAAGGCCTCCTGCGTGTTTCCCCCACTCCCACCCTATCTCAATGGACTGTGGGGTCCCGGAGGGCAAGGCCCTGTCTGGTTTGAAGTCCCCTACATCCCCGGAGCCTAGCACAGAGCCTACCACATAGTAGGTGCTCAATAAATGCTTATTTTTCTTTCTTTCTTTTTTTTTTTTAAAGCAGGGTCTTACTCTTGCCCAGGCTGGAATGCAGGAGCCTGATTACAGCTCACTTTAGCCTCAACCTCCCAGGCTCAAGCGTTCCTCCTGCCTCAGCCTCCTGAGTAGCTGGGCGCGTGCCACCACGTCCAGCTAATTTTTTTTTTTTTTTTTTTTTTTTTTGAGATGGAGTTTCACTCTTGTTGCCCAGGCTGGAATGCAATGACGCGATCTCGGCTTGCCGCACACTCCTTCTCCAGGGTTCAACAGATTCTCCTGCCTCAGCCTCCCGAAATTACAGGCATGTGCCACCACGCCCGGCTAACCGCCTATTTTTTTTTTTTTTTTTTTTTTGAGACGGAGTCTTGCTCTGTTGCCCAGGCTGGAATGCATTGGCACTATCTCGGCTCACTGCAAGCTCCGCCTCCTGGGTTCACACCATTCTCCTGCCTCAGCCTCCCGAGTAGCTGGGACTACAGGCGCCCACCACCACGCCCGGCTAATTTTTTGTATTCTTTTTTTTTTTTTTTTTTTTTTTTTTTTTTTTTTTTTTTTTGGGACGGAGTCTCACGCTGTTGCCCAGGCTGGAGTGCAGTGGCGCGATGTCGGCTCACTGCAAGCTCCGCCTCCTGGGTTCACGCCATTCTCCTGCCTCAGCCTCCTGAGTAGCTGGGACTACAGGCGCCCGCCACCGCGCCCGGCTAATTTTTTGTATTTTTAGTAGAGACGGGGTTTCACTGTGGTCTCGATCTCCTGACCTTGTGATCCGCCCGCCTCGGCCTCCCAAAGTGCTGGGATTACAGGCTTGAGCCACCGCGCCCGGCAATTTTTTGTATTCTTAGTAGAGACAGGGTTTCACCATGTTAGCCAGGATGGTCTCGATCTCCTGACCTCGTGATCTGTCCTCCTCGTCCTTCCAAAGTGCTGGGATTACAGGCGTGAGCCACCGCGCCCGGCCTAATTTTGTATTTTTAGTAGAGACGGGGTTTCAACATGTTGGTCAGGCTAGTCTCGAACTTCCGACCTCAGGTGATCCGCCTGCCTCGGCCTCCCAAAGTGCTGGGATTACAGGCGTGAGCCATCGCGCCTGGCCATTTTTGTATTTTTTTGTAGAGATGGGTTTCACTATGTTTCCTAGGCTGGTCTGGAACTCCTGGGTTCAAGCCATCCTTCCACCTTGGTCTCCCAAAGTGCTGGGATTACAGGCGTGAGCCACGATGAGCAGCCTAAATACTTGTTGAATGGGTGAATTCAACGGACAGTGGACACCTTCTCCGTGTAGGCTCATGCTGGGCCCTAGGGGTCATTCTCTGGCCTTGCTCTCCTAGTAGGGTCTTGGACCCAGATGTGAGCTCCTGGTGCTCTGAGGGGGTGGGGTGGGCCGGGCCGTGTGTTCAGGCAATGTGGCACAGACCAGGCAGAGAAAGGGAGAAGCGCCTTGCTGGCCTTGCTGGTGGAGACAGGTGAACAGAGGCCTGATGTGCAAGGTTAGAGAAGCTGATACAGCCAAGCCGGCGGCACAGTGGTGCGATGTGACGTTGTGGAGGCAATGTGGAGCCCCAGGTGGAAAGAACCAGAATGTCAAGGAGAATGGGGAGCCCTGCAGGATCTAGGCAGGTGAGGGAGTGACTTACTGGGTTTATTTGTTTACCTAGAGATGAGATCTCGCTCTGTTGCCCAGGCTGGAGTGTAGTGATGCAATCACAGCTCACTGCAGCTCAAGCCATCCTCCCACCACAGCCTCCCAGAGCACTGGAATTACAGGCATAAGCCACCATGTCCACCCGCCTACCCACCCACCTGACCTACTGGTTTTTTTTCTGTTTGTTTGTTTTGTGGTTTTTTTTGAGACGGAGTCTTGCTTTGTTGCCAAGCTAGAGTGCAGTGGTGCAATCGCGGCTCACTGCAACCTCCGCCTCCTGGGTTCAAGCAATTTTCCTGCCTCAGCTTCCCAAGTAGCTGGGACTACAGGTGCGCACCACCATGCCCAGCTAATTATTATTATTATTTTATTATTATTATATATTTTTTTGAGACGGAGTTTCGCTCTTGTTGCCCAGGCTGGAGTGCAATGGTGTGATCTCAGCTCACCGCAGCCTCCGCCTCCCAGGTTCAAGCAATTCTCCTGCCTCAGCCTCCTGAGTAGCTGGGATTACAAGCATGCGCCACCACACCCAGCTAATTTTGTATTTTTAGTAGAAACAGGGTTTCTCCATGTTGGTCAGGCTGTTCTAGAACTCCTGACCTCAGGTGATCCGCCCACCTCGGCACCACGCCCGGCACGCCCAACTAATTTTTGTGTTTTTAGTAGAGACGGGGTTTCACCATGTTGGCCAGGATGGTCTCGATTTCTTGACCTCATGATCCACCTGCCTCTGCTTCCCAAAGTGCCAGGATTACAAGCGTGAGCCACCGTGCCCAGCTGACCTACTGGTTTTGTTTTTTTTTTTTTTTTTTGAGACGGAGTCTCGCTCTGCCGCCCAGGCTGGAGTGCAGTGGCCGGATCTCAGCTCACTGCAAGCTCCGCCTCCCGGGTTCACGCCATTCTCCTGCCTCAGCCTCCCGAGTAGTTGGGACTACAGGCGCCCGCCACCGCGCCCGGCTAGTTTTTTGTATTTTTTTAGTAGAGACGGGGTTTCACCGTGTTAGCCAGGATGGTCTCGATCTCCTGACCTCGTGATCCGCCCGTCTCAGCCTCCCAAAGTGCTGGGATTACAGGCTTGAGCCACCGTGCCCGGCCTGACCTACTGGTTTTAAAGAGGGAACTCTGGGGGCAGTGTGGAGGGAGGGACCTACTACCGTAGAATACAAGAGTGAATCTTGGCCTGGGATCAGTCAAGCATTATTTCAATTTTATTTTATTTATTTTTGTATAACTTTGTGGAAAGTATCCTGCATTCATGACGGATCTTTCTGGGTTTTGCCACGTATTTTCATGTTAAAAGTTAAATTATATTTTGCATGCAAGTAATCTGAATAGTTTTACCCCCATGGGAACACTGATTGTAGAAAGATGACACTACATGGGTTAGGTGTCTTTTTTTAATTGAAAAACTAACCAAAAAAGGAAAAGAAAAACACACACACAGGCCAGGCGCGGTGGCTCACGCCTGTAATCCCAGCACTTTGGGAGGCCGAGGTGAATGGATCATCTGAGGTCAGGAGTTGGAGACTCAAAAAAAAAAAAAAAAAAAAAAAAAAAACCAGAAAAGAAAGAAAAGCAAAGCTAATAAATTGTCCAGTTGCATATTTCTCTCTCAAAAACAAAAACAAAAACAAAAACTGGGTAGTAACTGAGTCTCTAGGCAATATATTCAAAGCTAACAGGATTAAAAGTAAAATAAAATTTAAAAATCATCAGATGCAATTAAGGGAGCCCTGCTACATACAGGCAAGTCAATACTAGTGCTACTTCTGGACTCTAGGAAGCTGGAAGACATCTCAACAACTCCTCTTAAGGCCGGGAGCCGTGGCTCACGCCTGTAATCCCCCAGCACTTTGGGAGGCTGAGGCGGGCAGATCACAAGGTCAGGAGTCTGAGACCAGCCTGGCCAACATGGCCAACATGGTGAAACCCCATCTCTACTAAAAATACAAAAATTAGCCAGGTATGGTGGCGGGTGCCTGTAGTCCCAGCTACTGGGGAGGCTAAGGCAGGAGAATCGCTTGAACCCGGGAGGCAGATGTTGCAGTGAGCCAAGATCTCACCACTGCACTCCAGTCTGGGCGACAGAGCAAGACTTTGTTTCAAAAACTAAAAAAGATAACTCCACTCAGAATAATTTACTTCAAGTAGCCTTTTTTTCTTTTTCTTTTTTTTTTTTTTTTGAGATGGAGTTTTGCTCTGTTGCCCGGGCTGGAGTGCAGTGGCATCATCACAGCTCACTGCAGCCTCCATCTCCCAGGGCTCAGATGATTCCCTACCTCAGCCTCCCAAGTAGCTGGAACTACAGGCATGCATCACCATGTACCACCACGCCCAGCTAGTTTTGTTTTATTTTTGTTTTGTTTTGTTTTTGTAGAGATGGGGTTTTGCCATGTTGCCCAAGCTGGTCTCGAACTCGTGGGAGCAAGTGATCCTCCTGCCTCAGCCTCCCAAAGTGCTGGGATTACAGGTGTGAGCCACCACATCTGGCTTCCTTGTGAAACGTGGAGGTGACTAAGTTGGCTTTCTCCTTTTAATCATCCCTCACAAGTTGTAAAGAACTTTGAGGTCAGGAGTTCAAGACCAGCCTGGGCAACATGGTGAAACCCCATCTCTACTAAAAATACAAAAATTATCTGGGCCTGGGCATGGGCATGGTGGTGCACACCTGTAATCCCAGCTACTTGGGAAGCTGAGGCAGAATTGCTTAACCGGGACCCAGGAGGCAGAGGTTGCAGTAAGCCAAAATCGCGCCACTGCACTCCAGCCTCAGCTACAGAGCAAGACTCCGCCTCAAAAAAAAAAAAAAAAGAAAAAAGAAAGCAAACTGTTTGAGGCATGCATCACTCATTACCTATGGTTCTCTCAGGCAACTAATAAATGACACCCACAAGTCAGTTGTGGAGAACAAAAGAGCTCTGACTGGGCAGAGTAGCTCATGCCTGTAATCCCAACACTTTGGGAGGTTGAGGCAGGGGGATCACTTGAGCCCAGTAGCTCCAGACGAGCCCTGACAACATAGTAAGACTTCATCTGTTAAAAAAAAAAAAAAAAAAAAAAAGCTGGGTGCAGTGGCCCACACCTGTAATCCCAGCACTTTGGGAGGCTTAGGAGGGTGGATCACCTGCTAAAAATACAAAAATTGGCTGGGCACAGTGGCTCAGGCCTGTAATTCCAGCACTTTGGAAGGCCAAGGCAGATAGATCATGAGGTCAGGAGTTCAAGACCAGCCTGGCCAACATGGTGAAACCCTGTCTCTACTAAAAATACAAAAATTAGGCCGGGCGCAGTGGCTCAAGCCTGTAATCCCAGCACTTTGGGAGGCTGAGACGGGTGGATCACGAGGTCAGGAGATCGAGACCATCCTGGCTAACATGGTGAAACCCCGTCTCTACTAAAAAATACAAAAAACTAGCCGGGCGAGGTGGTGGGCGCCTGTAGTCCCAGCTACTCGGGAGGCTGAGGCAGGAGAATGGCGTGAACCTAGGAGGCGGAGCTTGCAGTGAGCTGAGATCCAGCCACTGCACTCCAGCCTGGGCGACAGAACCAGACTCCATCTCAAAAAAAAAAAAATTACCCAGTCTTGGTGGCACATGCCTGTAATCCCAGCTCCTTGGGAGGCTGAGGCAGGAGAATCACTTGAACCTGGGAGGCGGAGGTTGTGGTGAGCCGAGATCGCACCAGTGCACTTCAGCCTGGGCAACAGAATGAGACTCCATCTCACAAGAAAGAGAGAGAGAGAGAGAGAGGGCACGAGCAAGCTAGCTTGGCGCAGTGGCAGTATGATAGCAAGGAGGTTTATCTGAGGCATGTTATTGCTAATTGCACAAAAGCGCCGGCCAGGCGCGGTGGCTCACGCCTGTAATCCCAGCACTTTGGGAGGCCGAGGCGGGCAGATAACGCAGTCAGGAGATTGAGACCATCCTGGCTAACACGGTGAAACCCTGTTTCTACTAAAAATACAAAAAATTACCTGGGCATGGTGGTGAACGCCTGTAGTCCCAGCTGCTGGAGATGCTAGCGTGAACCCAGGAGGCGGAGCTTGCAGTGAGCTGAAATCGCACCACTGCACTCCAGCCTGGGTGACAGAGCGAGAGTCTGTCTCAAAAAGAAAGAAAGAAAAGAAAGCTAGCTGCACACGGTGGCACATGCCTGTAGTTGCAGCTACTCAGGAGGCTGAAGTGGGATGATGTCTTGAGCCTGGGATGTTAAGGCTGCTGTGAGCCTGGGCGACAGAGCAAAACCCTGTCTCCACAAAAAGAAAAAAAAAAAACAGACTGGGCACAGTGGCTCGTGCCTGTAATCCCAGCACTTTGGGAGGCCCAAGGCGGGTGGATCACCTAAGGTCAGGAGTTTGAGATCAGCCTGGTCAACATGGTGAAACCCCGTCTGTACTAAAAAATACAAAAAATTAGCTGGGTGTGGTGGCAGGCACCTGTAATCCTAGCTGCTCGGGAGGCTGAGACAGAAGAATTGCTTGAACCTGGGAGGCAGAGGTTGCATTGAGCCAAGATGGTGCCATTACACTCCAGCCTGGGGGAGAAGAGTAAAACTCCGTCTCGAAAAAATAAAATAAAATAAAAAACCCATACATCAAACAAAAAGAAAAGAGCTCTGCTACATGGCAGCCTCTGTGCACCAGTACTATGCTGGGAGATGGAGGGATGAGAGAACCAATATCAGGGACAGGAGGAAGCCGAGGTAGGGACTAGGGCTCGTCTACCACTTCCTTCAACCCACACATTTGCCCTGAGCGGGATGTAGGGCAGGGTTAACGGCCTCATCTTCCAGATGCTATGAGTGAGGCTCAGAGAAGGGCCTGAGTGGTTAATGGACTTGCCAGGCTTTTTCCATGGTTCTAGTTGCAGCCCTCACAAAGAGCGTCATGGGAATAAACATGGCAAACAAAATGAGTGCAGAGAGAGCCCTAGGGTAGGTCCCCAAGGAATCAGCCTCTGGGTGCAGGTCCTCAGTGCAGCTGGCAGTTGGGGCAAATGAAAGAACACAGGTGCCAGGTGCGGTGGCCAGGTGCAGTGGCTCATGCCTATAATCCCAGCACTTTAAGGGGCCGAGGCGGGCGGATCACCTGAGGTCAGGAGTTCGAGACCAGCCTGGCCAATATGGTGAAATCTTGCTTTTACAAAAAATACAAAAATTAGCCAGGCATGGTGGCGGGCGCCTGTAATCCCAGCTACTTGGGAGGCTGAGGCAGGAAAATTGCTTGACCCCTGGAGACGGAGGTTGTAGTGGGCCAAGATCTTGCCATTGTATTCCAGCCTGGGTGACAAGAGCAAGACTCCGTCTAAAAAAAAAAAAAAAAGAACACAGGCTCAGTCGGGTACGGTGGCTATAATCCCAGCACTTTGGGAGGCCAAGGCGGGCAGATCACCTGTGGTCAGGAGTTCGAGACCAGCCTGGCCAACATGGTGAAATTCCGTCTCTATTAAAAATACAAAAATTGTCAGGTGCAGTGGCTCATGCCGGTAGTCCTAGCACTTTGGGAGGCTGAGGCAGGAGAATCGCTTGAACCCCAGAGGTGGAGGTTGTAGTGAGCTGAGATCAAGCCACTGCACTCCAGCCTGGATGACAGAGGGTGACTCCGTCAAGAAAAAGAAAGAAGGAAAGAAGGAAAGAAAGAAAGGAAGGAAGGAAGGAAGGAAGGCAGGAAGGAAGGAAGGAAGGAACAGAGAGAGAGAGAGAGAAAGAAGAAAGAAAGGAAGAAAGAAACAGGCTCTGGTGTCAGACAGGCCTGGGTTCCAATCCCAGCCCTTCTACCCTCTAACTATGTGGCCTTGAGTACATCACATGGCTGGAGTCTCTTTCCCCATCGGCAGTGTGGAGATAATGATACCTATCCCTTTGGATCTCAGCTCCCTCCCCCATGGAGGGGACACGACACAGGGCTGTGTTAAGGCATCCTCACAGTGGAAAACAAATATTACTTGACAGAAATAGAAAGGAACCATAAAGATAAGCACGATGGAAATAATGTAATTCAATTCTAGCCACATCCCAGTCTGTTGCTGGCCAGAGGCCTAAGCCTGGGTCTTCTCTTCCCTGGGTCTAAAGGCTGGAAAGAGACTTGAAAAGGCAAGAATTTTCCAGGCCCAGCCCCAGGCCATGCCTACACCATGGGGATGGGAAAGCCTTGCTTGGTGAACACGGAAATCCCTGACGCAGGGGCTGCTGGGCTTGCAGCCTAAGGGCTCCTCAGCCCCCAGCAGCTCAGGCAGGTCACCCCCAAGGTACATCCATCTGGGTAGATTAGGACCTCGTCACTGTGGGTTCTTGGCCAGTTTCTTGGAATCTGGTTAGCAGAAAGCCAGTCCTGTGGCCACCTAATGCTGAGAATGCTGGCACAGAGGACCCAATCACAGCGTCCCTGTCCCCCAGAGCCCTGACATGTCCGAACACCCTCCCTCTGCCCTCGCGGAAGCCATTCGCTGTTCACTCACCACGCCCTGCACAGAGACTGCCCTGGAGACCATTCAGGGCCTGCCCTCAGGGAGCTGAAGATCCTGGGACTCAGGCCCGGAGGCAGTGATGATAGGACAGATGAGCAGTGGGGGCAACAAGAAGGGAGCACCCCGTGAGGCCACTGGGCCAGGTTCAGAGAGAAGACGGCATCCAAGGAGGAGTTCTGGAGATGGAAGAGGCGAGGAGGGCATGGCTGGGGCCTGCCGGCTGAGACGCCAGCAAGGTTGGGGTGCTAGGCCGTCCAGGGCTAGAGCCGGCATGGGCGGGGGAAACGAGCCAAAGATGGCACTCAGGTGGTGGTCTGCCCAGGCCTGGGTGGGCGTGGAGGAGGTGTAGGTAGAGAAGGCTGTGAGCTTGGCTCTGAGAGGCAGGAGGGGGCCATGGGGCCCTGAGAGAAGACATCCAGGCTGCTCTGCAGAGCTCCGACCGCAGCCTCCTTAGGCAGCGGCAGCCCTGATCGCCTTGCTTCAAGAGCGGCCAGAGGCCACCAGCGCCCTCAAGTGGTTAATTTAAGAATGACTGAAAACACTGAAAAAGGAGAAGAGCTGCAGTTCCTACTTCCCGGATGGGGAGCTGAAGTCACCTTGCCAAGCAGCCTCTGGCAACCTCACTGGAACCTGGCCTCCAGCCCTTACCTGCTCCAGGACCTCGGGATTTAGGCCAGGTGCATCAATTTGGGAGGCCGAGGTGTAAGGATCGCTTGAGCTCAGGGGTTCGAGTCCAGCATGGGCAACATAGCAAGACCCCATCTCAACAAAAATTCAAGAAAAATTAGCCAGGCGTGATGTCGCATGCCTGTACTCAGCTACTTGTGAGGCTGTGGCAAGAGGATCTCTTGAGCCCAGGAGTTGGAGGCTTCAGGGAGCTATGATCTCACCACTGCACCACAGCCTGGGCAACAGAGCAAGACCCTGTTTCGAAAAATAATAATAATAAAATAAAATGGGGTTCAATCCTAGAAGGACCACAGATGATTGTAGGTGCCTCCCTATCCCCTACACCATTTGTTTTTCACTGGCGTGGCCAACTGGTGACAGGATGACACAGCCACACAGTGACCTATATGATCTCAGAAGCTGGGTGCAGTGGCTCGCGCCTGTAATCTCAGCTTTAGGAGGCCTAGGTGGGAGGATCACTTGAGCCCAGGAGTTTGAGACCAGACTGGGCAATATAGACCCCATGTCTAAACGTAAAAAAGTAGCCAGACATGGTGGTACACACTTTTGGTCCCAGCTACTGAGGCAGGAGGATCCCTTGAGTCCAGAAGGCAGAGGCTGCAGTGAGCCATGATTACACCAATGTTCTCAGCCTGGGTGATGCAGTAAGACCCTATTTCAAAAAAGACAAAAAATAAAACCCCCAAACAAAGTTAAACTATAAATTAAGTTCCTCGCAAAGTTAGTTTGGCGTACACCCAGGAATGAACAATGACACCTTGGAGGTTAGAGGCAAGAGGGAGTCGGTTAGGTCAGATCTCTTTCTCTGTTATAATTTTTTCACTGTTACAGGTTTTGCAAAAGTGGTTTCATTTTCTTTTCTTTCTTTCTTTTTCCTTTTCCTTTTTTTTTTTTTTTTTTTTGAGATGGGGTTTTCCTCTTGTTGCCCAGGCTGGAGCGAAATGATGTAATCTCGGCTCACTGCAACCTCCACCTCCTGGGTTCAAGCGATTTTCCTGCCTCAGCCTCCCAAGTAACTGGGATTACAGGCATGTGCCACCATGCCCAGCTAATTTTTGTATTTTCAGTACAGATGGGGTTTCACCATGTTGGCCAGGCTGGTCTCGAACTCCTGACCTCAGGTGATCCGCCCACTTAGGCCTCCCAAAGTGCTGGGATTACAGGTGTGAGCCACCTCGTCCAGCCTTTTTTTATTTTTTGTAGAGACAGTCTCGCTATGTTGCCCAGGCTGGTCTTGAACTCCTGGCCTCAAGCAATCCTCTTGCCTTGGCCTCCCAAAGTGCTGGGATTACAGGTATGAGCCGCTGCACCCAGCCAAGCCATATGGTTTCTGTTGAAACTACTCGGTTCTGCCAAACAAAACCAAACAGCTGTAGACCAAATGTAAACAAATGAACTTGGCTGTGTTCTGTCTGAACTGCACTTATAAGTCACTAATGGGTCAATATGTCAAAAGACAAAATTTCAACAAAATTAGTTTGAAGAGCTAACTGACTTTTTTTTTTTTTTAAGAGAGCGAGAGATGGGGTCTTGCTATGTTGCCCAGGCTGGTGTGCAGTGGCTGTTCATAGGTACGATCATAGCACACTACAACCCTGAACTCCTGAGCTCAGGTAAACTGGGCCCCTTCTGGTTAGTTGCTGTGAATCTTCTATTTTTTGGACAACTGGCCCATTTCAAAGTTTGGCTTGATCATGTGGCACCTAGCACGAGTGATTCAATTCTAGTTTGGTCTGGTCTGTTGGGGCCTAGGGCAAGAGCTCTGTCCAAAATAATGGCCAATTTGGGCTGGGCACAGTGGCTCATGCCTGTAATCCCAGCACTTTGGGAAGCTAAGGCAGGTGGATCACCTGAGGTCATGAGTTTGAGACCAGCCTGACAAAAATGGTGAAACTCCGGTTTCTACTAAAAACACAAAAAATTAGCCAGGCATGGTGGTGGGTGCCTGTGGGCCCAGCTAATCGGGAGGCTGAGGCAAGGAAATTGCCTGAACCCAGGAGGCGGAGGTTGCGGTGAGCCAAGATCACACCACTGCACTCCAGCCTGAACCAAACATCGAGACTCCATCTCAAAAAAAAAAAAAAAAAAAAATTATGGCCAATTGAACTTGACGTACCGGTCATTGATGGGTCAATATTAACTCCTGATTGTGCTTTTGTGGAGAATATCTTTGTAGGAAATGTTTGGGGTTGATGTTGCAACTTAAGTTCACATGATTCCCGGGGGGAAAAAGTTATTTGTACTTCAGGAAATTGATTGAAACAAAAAAGATTATGAGGGGAGGAGCGAGTCTCCTCTGCTCCCCTCTGCAGGGGTGCGTGTTCCACCCATGAACCGCAGCATGCCAGGCCCAGCTTGCCTGTGAGGAAGGTCTCTCTGTTTTACCCTGTAAGGAAGGTCAGATGGAAACGACCAGTCTGCTTTTCGTTCCTTACTTCTGCTTTCTTCAGCCCTTGCGCTCCCTCACCTGGGCAGTCCCTGTACTGGGCAGGCTCTCTAGACCGTGTCACCGCCCTGTCCTTCTTTTAGCCACCTCCCGTCCCATTTTACTATTAGAGTTAGAGCCTCACTTGTTTAACTCGATTTGGTGAACACTCCAGCTATTTCCTGTGTGGCTTTGAAGGAAATAAAAATAGTTTACCCCAAAATATATTTCTTTCTTTTTTTTTTAGACATAATCTTGCTCTGTCGCCTAGGCTGGAGTGCAGTGGCGTGATCTCAGCTCACGCAAGCTCCGTCTCCCAGGTTCATGCCATTCTCCTTCCTCAGCCTCCCAAGTAGCTGGGACTACAGGTGCCCGCCACCATGCCTGGCTAATTTCTTGTATTTTTAGTAGAAACGGGGTTTCACTGCATTAGCCAGAATGGTCTCGATCTCTTGACCTCGTGATCCACCCACCTCGGTCTCCCAAAGTGCTGGGATTACAGGCGTGAGCCATGGCGCCCGGTCTCTTTTATTTTTATTTTTTTTGAGGCAGGGTCTTGCCCTGTTGTCCAAGCTGGAGTGCAGTGGTGTGATTACGGCTCACTGCAGCCTTGACCTCGTAGGCTCAAGCGGGCCTCCTCTCAGGAGCAGGGGGAGTACAGGTGCATGCCACCACTCTGAGCCAATTTTAAAATTTTTTGTAGACACAGGGTCTCATCACGTTGCCCACTCTGGTCTCAAACTCTAGGGCTCAAGTGATCCCTCAGCCTCCCAAAGTGCAGGACTACAGGTGTGAACCACCGTGCCCGGCCGGGGCTGTCGTTTAACTCCGCCTAGAGCATAGCAGAACGCAGGAGGTGAGACACCCGTGGTCAAAGCTGCCTGAGTGCCCCCTTAGCCAGTCCCAACTCCTAGAAGCCGTCAAGGGGGTTTATGTGATCTAAAGATCATTGTTCTTTATTTTTACTTATTTTTCTTTTTTTCTACCGGCATCCCATTGTTCTTTAAAATAAAAAACAAATTTATTAATCTTGCAGGCAGCCTGCCAGGGTTGTGGGGAGGTGGTTAGGACAGGAAGACAATGAATTATTAGTGACTTCCGCTTATGGAAATGACTGCCGGCATGCAACCATGTGAAGGGGAGGAAAAGGTCGGAGGGAGAGGAAAATGTCTTAGCAAAAGTCAGGCCCCTGCCATAATTCTTTTTTTGGGGGCGGGGGTCACCCAGGCTGGAGTGCGGTGGCATGATCTCTGCTCACTGCAACCTCCGCCTCCTAGGCTCAAGCGATTCTCTTGCCTCAGCCTTCCAAGTAGCTGGAATTACAGGCATGCGCCACCACACCACACCTGGCTAATTTTTGTATTTTTAGTATAGACGGGGTTTCGCCATGTTGGCTAGGCTGGTCTTGAACTCCTGACCTCAGGTGATCTGCCTGGCTTGGCCTCCCAAAGTGCTGGGATTACAGTGAGCCACCACACCCGGCCCCCTTTCCTCATTTTAATGCTAAAAATCATTTCCAGGGGTAGAGATTTAAAATGCTAATGCTACACATGATGTATGAAGAAGTATGTTGAACCACCATGCAAGAGCTAGACAAACCCTTCCCATACATGCCCTGACATAATCCTTCCTATAGAAAGACACTCTAAGCCAGAACTATCTGAGACAGGTCTCAGTCAATTTAGAAAGTTTATTTTACAAAGGTTAAGGACTTGTGCCTGAGCTTCAGTATTTAAAGGGGAAAGGGTGGATATTGGGGAAAGAGGAAGACATTTTATTTTATTTTATTTTATTTTATTTATTTTTGAGACAGAGTTTCACTCTCGTTGCCCAGGCTGGAGTGCAATGGTGCAATCTCGGCTCACCACAACCTCCGCCTCCCAGGTTCAAGCGATTCTCCTGCCTCAGCCTCCCTAGTAGCTGGGATTACAGGCGTGTGCCACCATGCCCAGCTAATTTTGAATTTTTTTTTTTTAGTAGAGACAGGGTTTCTCCATGGTAGTCTGGCTGGTCTCGAACTCCGGACCTCAGGTGATCCACATGCCTCGGCCTCCCAAAGTGCTGGGATTACAGGTATAAGCCACCGTGCCCGGTCATAAGAGGAAGAAATTTTAAAAGTGTGTGGGTAGATAAGAAACAAATAGTTGCATCCTTTTGAGTCTTTGATCAGCCTTTCACTGAATACACAATTTCCATGTGGGAGCGGGGTAGAGGAGTAGTCACTTACGCCTTAGTCTGGCTCAGTGAATCTGCATTTTACATTAGATATAGCATAAACAATAGGGCAGAGGAGTCAATCAGATATGCATTTGTCTCAGGTGAGCAGAGGTGTGACTGAGTTCTGTCCTTTGTCCCACACCTGGGAAGACAAGGTATCAATTTACATCGCCAGGGTGGAATTCAATAGAATTATTTTAAGGTGATCTTGGGGACCGCAAGGAATTTCCTTGTGGGTAAATCGTGAGGGAGGTATGTAGATTCTTTCTTTTTTAAAAATATCTGTAGTTATCTTATTTAAGAATAAAATGGGCAGGGCATGGTGGCTCATGCCTGTAATCCCAGCACTTGGAGGCTGAGGCTGGAGGATCATGAGGTCAGGAGTTCGAGACCAGCCTGGCCAATATGGTGAAACCCCGTCTCTGCTAAAAATACAAAAATTAGCCGGGCATGATGGGGCATGCCTGTAGTCCCAGCTACTCCGGAGGCTGAGGCAAAACAATTGCTTGAAACCGGGAGGTGGAGGTTGCAGTGAGCCTAGATCACGCCACTGCACTCCAGCCTGGGCGACAGAGAGAGATTCCATCTCATAAAACAAAAGCAAACCACAAAAACAAGCAGAATAAAATGGGGGCAGGTTTGCCTGATGCTGTTCCTAGCTTGGCTTTTCCCTTTGGCTTAGTGATTTTAAGGGTCCTGAGATTTATTATCCTTTCTTTCTTATTTTATTTTATTTTATTTTATTTTTTGTGATGGAGTCTTGTTCTGTCACCCAGGCTGGAATGCAATGGCGCGATCTCTGCTGTCTGCAACTGCTGCCTCCTGGGTTCAAGTGATTCACCTGCCTCAGCCTCCTGAGTAGCTGGGATTACAGGTGTGCGTCACCATGCCTGGCTAATTTTTTTTTTTTTTTTTTTTTTTTTTTTTTTTGAGAGGGAGTCTCGCTCTGTCGCCCAGGCTGGGATGCAGTGGCCGGATCTCGGCTCACTGCAAGCTCCGCCTCCCGGGTTTACGCCATTCTCCTGCCTCAGCCTCCCGAGTAGCTGGGACTACAGGCGCCCGCCACCTCGCCCGGCTAGTTATTTTTTGTATTTTTTAGTTGAGATGGGGTTTCACCTTGTTAGCCAGGATGGTCTCGATCTCCTGACCTCGTGATCCGCCCGTCTCGGCCTCCCAAAGTGCTGGGATTACAGGCTTGAGCCACCGCGCCCGGCCTAATTTTTTGTATTTTTAGCAGAGACAGGGTTTCACCATGTTGGCCAAGCTGGTCTCAAACTCCTGACCTCAGGTGATCTGCCTGCCTCAGCTTCCCAAAGTGCTGGAATTACAGGCGTGAGCCACCACGCCTGGCCCTATTCTCCTTTCACAACCCTATAAAACCGGGGTCCTCAAACCCCGGGCCATGGACTGATACTGGTTTACGACCTTTAGGAACTGGACTACACAGCAAGAGGTGAGTGGCAGGCGAGTGAGCAAAGCTTCATCTGTATGTACAGCCACTCCCCATCGCTTGCATTACCGCCTGAGCTTGCCTCCTGTCAGATCAGCGGCAGCATTAGATTCTCATAGGAGAATCCTATCGTGAACACTATTGTGAATGGTGCATGTGAGAGATCTAGGTTCCACACTCTTTATGAGAATCTAATGCCTGATGATCTGTCACTGTTTTCCATCACCCCCAAATGGGACCGTCTAGTTGCAGGAAAACAAGCTCAGGTTCCCACCGATTCTACATGATGGCCAGTTGTATAATTATTTCATTATATATTACAATGTAGTAATAATAGAAATAAAGTGCAAATAAATGTCATGTGCTTGAATCATCCTGAAACCACCCCCTCACCCGCCTCCCCCATCCATGGAAACATTGTCTTCCATAAAACTGGTCCCTGGTGCCAAAAAGGCTGGGCACCTCTGCTATAAAACTAACCCACACACTACCCCTGGGGAGCAGCCCGTTCCTTTTCCTGTCTCAGTGCTGGCTCCCTTGTGCACAAGCTAAAATAAACTTTCTTTTTGCTGCTATGTCTGGTGATCTCTCTTTTTTTTTTTTTTTTTTTTTTTTTTTTTTTTTTGAGACGGAGTCTCGCTCTGTCGCCCAGGCTGGAGTGCAGTGGCGCAATCTCGGCTCACTGCAAGCTCCGCCTCCCGGGTTCACGCCATTCTCCTGCCTCAGCCTCCCGAGTAGCTGGGACTACAGGCGCCCACAACCGCGCCCGGCTAATTTTTTGTATTTTTAGTAGAGACGGGGTTTCACCGTGGTCTCGATCTCCTGACCTTGTGATCCGCCCGCCTCGGCCTCCCAAAGTGCTGGGATTACAGGCGTGAGCCACTGGTGATCTCTCTTGATTTCTATCCTGGAAGATTACAAGAACCCAGTGTGCTGGTAACACTTCTGACTGTCCAGCTGTAAGTTGGAGTTCCCAAGACCCCCCATTTAAGTTTGATTAATTTGGCAGCATGGCTCACAGAACTCAGAGAAACACTAACATTTACAGGTTTATCATAAAGGATATTTAGGGGCCGGGTGTGATGGCTCACACCTGTAATCCCAGCACTCTGGGAGGCTGAGGCAGGTGAATTGCTTGAGCTCAGGAGTTCAAGACCAGCCTGGGCAACATGGCAAAACCCCATCTCTACCAAAAATACAAAAAATTAGCTGGGCATAGTGTAGTCCCAGCTGTAGTCCCAGCTACTTGAGAGGCTGAGACAGGAGGACCACTTGAGCCTGGGAGGTGGAGGCTGCAGTGAGCCAAGATCGTGCCACTGCACTCCAGCCTGAGCGACAGACTGAGACTCCATCTCAAAAAAAATAAAATAAAATAGAATAAAATAAAATAAAATGATATTCAGAAGGACACAGAAGGACAACCAGGTGGAAGAGATCCAGAGGGCAAGGGAAGGGGAAATGTGTGGCACCTCCATGCCCTCTCCAGGCACACCACCCTATAGGCACCAGCAAGTGTTAAGCTGTCCAGAAGCTCTCCCAACCCCGTCCATTCTTTCTTTCTTTTTTTTCTTTTCTTTGCTTTTTTTTTTTTTTTTTTCCCAGACGGAGTCTTGCTCTTGTCACCCAGGTTGGAGTGCAATGGCATGATTTTGGCTCACTGCAACCTCTGCCTCCTGGGTTCAAGCGATTCTCCTGCCTCAGCCTCCCGAGTAGCTGGGATTACAGGTGCCCACCACCATGTCCAGCTAATTTTTGTATTTTTAGTATAGAAGGGGGTTTCATCATGTTGGCCAGGCTGGTCTTGAACTCTTGACCTCATGTGATCCACCCGCCTTGGCCTCCCAAAGTGCTGGAATTACAGGTGTGAGCCACTGTGCTCAATCTATTTATTTCTATATTTTTTTATTTATTATATTTAATTATATATTATTATTGATTTACATATTTTTAAATTTATTTTTTTGGCTGGGTACGGTGGCACACACCTGTAATCCCAGCACTTTGGGAGGCCGAGGCGGGTGTATCACCTGAGGTCAGGAGTTCGAGATCAGCCTGACCAACATAGGGAAACCCCATCTCTACTAAAAATACAAAATTAGCCAGATGTGGTGGTGCATGCCTGTAATCCCAGATACTCAGGAGGCTGAGGCAGGTGAACTGCTTGAACCCAGGAGGCAGAGGTTGTAGTGAGCTGAGATCGGGCCATTGCACTCCAGCCTGGGCAACAAGAGCTACACTCCGTCTCAAAAAAAAAAAATTATTTATTTTTAAAAATTGAATTAACTTGGCTAGGTGTGGTGGCTCACCTCTGTAATCCCAGCACTTTGGGAGGCCGAGGTGAGAGGATCACCTGAGGTCAGGAGTTCGAGACCAGCCTGGCCAATATGGTGAAATCCCCATTTCTACTAAAAATACAAAAATTAGCCTGCATGGTGGCGCATGCCTATAATCTCAGAGCACTTGAACCCGGGAGGTAGAGGCTGCAGTGAGCGGAGATCACGCCACTGCATTCCAGCCTGGGTGGCAGAGCCAGACTCTGTCAAAAAAAAAAAAAAAAAAAAAAAAAGAGGAGTTCTATTATTATTTGTAGACGAAGAAAATTGGTTCTGTCCAACCAATGCAGAATAGGCCTCAATGGATCTTTGAGAGTCCAGAAATAGACCTAAGTATAAAGGGGGCGTTTGCAGTTGAGGAGGATAGGCTGGGTGCGGTGGCCCTGTCTGCAATCTCAGCAATTTGGGCGCCCCTGATGTCAGGTTCAGGCCTCCAGGGGGCGCGCCCAAGCCACGACAAGGCTCCTGGCGCCGGGGCGCCGGTCCAGCGGGCTCCGTTCGAAATCTCCCCTCTCACCGGCTTCCGCTAGGGGTTCTGCCGCTGCTCTGCGCCAGCCGAGCCCCAAATCCTGCCTCCTCTACCCCTTCCTCGGACCCAGCCCGTGCCCACCTTAGGTCCTGGCAGCCTGGGAGGGGTGTGCGCCTCTTCGGGCTCATCCCCCACGACCTCCGCGCTCTGGGGGTGTTCAGGTTCCTTCGCGTCAGTGCCCCCGAGTCCTGCGCCGCGACAAGGACTCCTGCAGACGCCTCGGTGGGGAAGAGAGGCAGCGGGCCACGGGGTGGGTGCTGCCCCCTCGGGCTGCGGGGCTCTGCGGGGAGCGGCCGAGAGAGCGGGAGCCCGGGCAGGGCCGGGCCGGGCCAGGCCGGGCCAGGGTGGACGGTCGTGGGGGCTGCCGGGGAGGCCCGGGAGCGAGAGGAGGTGACGGATGGAGACGGGTGACTCTTGCAAGGGCACGCACAGCCAGGGGCGGGATGGGGGCCCTACCTGGTCCAGGCGCCCTCTGGATCCGGGATTGCTTCGAGGTGGCCGAAGCCCCAAGGGGTGCTGGGCGGCGCCCTCCCCTCCCCCGCCCTCGTGGGGTTACTCCCCGCGGAGTTCCCAGTTGGTCCCCCAGTACTCCAGCGCCCCAGGGGTAGGGGTGAGGGGAGGGGGATATGAAGCTCCTGAATGGAAGCCAAGAGGGCAGCGGGGCAGGGGATGCCCAGCGCCTTGAGGGCCCATCACCGGGTGTCCAGGGCAAAAATAGTTCCCGCTCATGGGCTCAGAGAGGTCACGCCGGCCCCTGCCGAGGACAGAGCCTGTCACAAAGAAGACGGCACGCTCTGGAAGTCTCTTCCATCCATTTCCACCTCCTCCTTCAAAACAGATTCTGCATCCTTTTGGCCAGGCTTGGGGGCTCACGCGTGTAATCCGAACACTTTGGGAGGCTGAGGCGGGCAGTGAGCCGAGGTGGCACCACTGCACTCCAGCCTTGACAACAAAGCGAGATTCTGTCTCAAAAAGAAAACAACAATAAAACAAACAAACAAAAAAACAGACTCTGCATCCTTTTTTTAAAAATCAAGAAAGAGGCTGGGTACTGTGGCTCGTGCCTGTAATCCCAGCACTTTGGGAGACTGAGGCAGGCAGACTTGAGGTCAGGAGTTCGAGACCAGCCTGGCCAACATGGTGAAATCCCTTCTCTACTAAAAATATAAAATTAGCCGAGTGTGGTGCCACGTGCCTGTAATCCCAGCTACTGGGGAGGCTGAATCACCAGAATCACTTGAACCCAGGAGGCGAAGGTTGCAGTGAGCCGAGATTACACCACTGCACTCCAGCCTGGGTGACAGAGTAAGACTCCACCTCAAAAACAAACAAACAAACAAACAAAAACAAGAAAGACAGGAGCGGCCGGTGTGATGGCTCACACCTGTAATACCAGCACTTTGGGAGGCTGGGGCAGGCAGATCACGAGGTCAAGAGATCGAGACCATTCTGACGACCAACATGGCGAAACTCTGTCTCTATTAAAACTACAAAAATTAACTGAGCGTGGTGGTACACACCTGTACTCCCAGCTACTCGGGAGGTTGAGGCAGGAGAATCGTTTGAACCTGGGAAGCGGAGGTTGCAGTAGGCCAAGATCGTGCCACTGCACTTCAGCCAAGTGACAGAACGAGACTCCGTCTCAACAAAAAAAAAAAAGGAGAAGAGAAAAGAAAGACAGGAGCTCCTTCCCTTCTATAATTACAAACTATTTTTGGTTTTTTTTGAGACGGAGTCTCACTCTGTTGTTCAGGCTGGAGTGCAGTGGCACCATCTGGGATCACTGCAACCTCTGCCTCCCGGGTTCAAGTGATTCTCCTGCCTCAGCCTCCCGAGTAGCTGGGATTACAGGGGCCTGCCACCATTCCCAGCTAACTTTTGTATTTTTAGTAGAGACAGGGTTTCACCATGTTGGTTAGGCTGGTCTCGGTCTCCTGATCTCAGGCGATCCGCCCACCTCGGCCTCCCAAAGTTCAGGGATTACAGGTTCACACCTGGGTGCCACCGCACCCAGCCAATTACAAACTTTTGATAGTTTTCCCTCGGGGTATTATTTCTATTTCATGAGGTCAGGAGTCTACTAAAAATACAAAAATTAGCCGGGCGTGGTGGCACACACCTGTAACCCCAGCTACTGAGGAGGCTGAGGCAGAATAATCACTTGAGCCCAGGAGGCGGAGGTTGCAGTGAGCCGAGATCATGCCACTGCACTCCAGCCTGGCTGACAGAGTGAGACTGTGTCTCTAAATCAATCAATCAATCAATCAATCCCTATCAGCCATGGAGCCAGGGTTAGGTGCTGAGCCCAGTGGCAGTGGGAGGACGGGTTTCCTGAGCACAAACTCTGGGTTGAGCCATTTCCCAGGGGGCTTCCTGCAGAGTCTGAGCAGGTGAGGACCAAGGAGGTGAGGCCCAGGCCGATTCAGCTGGAGGAGTACACGCTGCTGCAGGACATCAGCTATCTCAGGCCACCTGTCCTCCTGGGCCTTTCCTGTCACTGAGGCCATCTGTGCCTTCTGTGAAACACTGCCCCAAAGTTCAGAGTTCAAAGAGGGGGCCAGAGGGGCCTGGGCCTGGCTCTGACACTGATACTGACCTTGAGCTGGTGACTTAACTCCCTGAGCCTCAGTCTACTTGTCTATGAAATGGGAATAATTCTACCTACTCTATTCCTGGCAACCTTTTTCAGTGGCCCCAAGCCTCAATTTTTCTTACCTGTAAAATGGGTTTAACCATGGCCTTTCCTATGTATCTTACAATTTTGTAATTAAATCCATCCATCCAGTTATCAAATAATAGTAATAAAGAAATGAGAGACTGGGCGCAGTTGCTCAAGTCTGTAATCCCAGTACTTTGGGAAGCTGAAGCAGATGGATCCCTTGAGCCCAGGAGCTCGAGACCAGCCTGGGTAACATGGTGAAACCCCATCTCTACAAAAAAATACAAAAACTAACTGGGCATGGTGGTGTATGCCTGTAGTCCCAGCTACGTGGGAAGCCTGAGGTGGGAGAATGGCTTGAGCCTGGGAGGCGGAGGTTGCAGTGAGCCAAGATCGCACCGCTGCACTCCAGTCTAGGTGACAGAGCCAGACCCTGTCTCAAAAAGAAAAGAAAAGAAGAATATGAGACTGCTTGCTATATGCCTGGTACTGTGTACATGCCTTAACTCATCCATTTCTCCTGGCCACCCTGGGAGGAGAAAGTCTGTATTACTGCCATCCCACAGAAGAGAAAACAGACCAGTAATTCACATACTCAGCATCACATAGCTGAATGTACTGCAGATGCAGGCACTCTGGCCTCACTGGCTGCCTCCCTCTACCCAGGCTACCTCCCTGTACACAGGCTGCCTCCCTGTGCCTAGGCTGCCTCCCTATGCCCAGGCTGTCTCCCTGGGTACAGTCCACTGTGTGCCAGGGCCTGGAGCATGGTGGCCCTCAATAATGGTTGAATGAATGACACCACAAAAGTGCCCTTAGAGTGGAGGCCCAGCACAGCTGCTCTGATGTACCCAGGTCAGAGTGGAGTCTGAGGGCATCCACATACCATCCTGCTTGCTGAAGCAGGTGAGTACCACAGGTTTTGCATTGTAACATGCAAATGATGGCATGTATTTTTATCCTCATCTGAGATCTGGGACTTTTATGGGTCTCCTGGGTATTCACAGGGCAAGGGCTTTGGGAGAAAGCTTGAAATCCCCTGATGTAGTTGACAGAGCATGAGTTTATCCTCAGAGAGACCACAGTTCAAATCTTGGCTGGGTGACTACTTTTCTGAGCCTCACTTGCTTCGTCGTGGCAGCCCGAATTGGTCTGACCATTTCCTGCAAGTTCCTTGACACCTGGAGGAAGATCACAGCACCCAGCCCTGAGCATCACTGAATTGGCATCACAGGTCACCTCTTGTAGGGAGCAATCTGTGGCTGATGGAGGAAGAGGGGGATACCAGAAAAAAAAAATTTAACTTTGCCTGGAAAGTACCTTCCTGGTGGCTTTCAGTCATCTCAGCTCCCCAGATGCCCTACTTTTTGCTGGAGTCACTTGTTCTGCTCTTGCTTTTTTTGAGGTAACAGACTGTTGTCCGTTTGCAGGCAGGAACTTGAGAAATAGAGGTTGAACAAGTCTCAGACCGCATTTGTTCAGATGTCAATGTGGATAAGCACCATGCCAGGTTCTGTCCTAGGTGCAAAGACTGCCAAGATACTTTTAAAAATCTTTTACTGCGAGTCTAAGTTTATTATAAAAGAAACTGATCTCATTGTTTAAAAAATGAAATTAGGGCCGGGCGCGGTGGCTCACGCCTATAATCCCAGCACTTTGGGAGACTGAGGCAGGTGGATCACTTGAGGTCAGGAGTTTGAGGCCAGTCTAGCCAACATGGTGAAATCTCATCTCTACTAAAAATACAAAAATTACTTAGGCATGGGGACGGGTGCCTGTAATCCCAGCTCCTCAGGAGGCTGAGACAGAATTGCTTGAACCCAGGAGGCGGAGGTTGTAGTGAGCCAAGATCATGCCATTACACTCCAGCCTGGGTGACAAGAGGGAAATTTCTTCTCAAAAAAAAAAAGGAAAGGAAAAAAACAAACAAGAACTGAAATTAGGTTGGGTGCAGTGGCTCACGCCTATAATCCTAGCATTTTAGAAGGCTGAGGCAGGAGGATCGCTTTGAACCCAGGAGCTGGATTCCAGCCTGGACAACAGGGCAAAACCCCGTCTCTACCAAAAATACAAAAATTGGCCGGGCATGGTAGTTTGCACCTGTAGTCCCAGCTACTCAGGAGGCTGAGGTGGGAGGATGGCTTGAGCTGGGGAGGCAGAGGTTGCGCTAAGCCAAGATCGTGCCATTGCACTCCAGCCTGGGTGACAGAGCTGGAACCTGTCTCAGAAAAAAAAAAAAAAAGAGAGAGAGAGAGAAAGAAAGAAACAGAGAAAGAAATTACATGGTAGTTTATATGTTTGAAACCAGCAAATCCTGGCTCCTTTATATGCCCTTTTAATTCTACCTGAATCCTTCCTTTTTCACTCATTATAATCTTGAATTTTATAATAAGCAGCTAAAAGAAAATAGCTGGTTGGCCGGGTGCAGTGGCTTACACCTGTAATCCCAGCACTTTGGGAGGCTGAGGTCAGGAGTTCCAGACCAGCCTGACCAACATGGTGAAACCCCGTCTCTACTAAAGATACAAAAATTTGCCGGTGGTTTCAGGTGCCTGTAATCCCAGCTACTCGGGAGGCTGAGGCAGGAGAATCGCTTGAACCCGGGAGGCAGAGGTTGCAGTGAGCCGAGATCGCGCCATCGCACTCCAGTCTGACGGACAAGAGCGAGACTTCGTCTCCAAAAAAAAAAAAAAAAAAGGCATTTTCAACATTTCAACGTAATGTACTCTAGCCAAGCGCCGAGCAATCCTCCTTATCAAGTGGACTGGGTACAATTCCTGCTTCCTCCTGAGTAGCTGGTTTCAGTTCCCAGCCCACCCATGGAATTATACAAACAAGTCAATCTTATACACCATGAAACCAGGGAGCACCTCACCGTTTTTTTGGTTTTGTTTTTTTTTTGGTTTTTTTTTTCCAGATGAGTCTTGCTGTGTCACCTAGGCTGGAGTGCAGTGGCACGATCTTGGCTCACTGCAACCTCCATTTTCATGTTTCAAGTGATTCTCCTACCTCAGCCTCTCAAGTAACGGGATTACAGGCACTCGCCACCACGCCCGGCTAATTTTTATATTTTAGTAGAGATGGGGTTTCACCATGTTTGGCAAGGCTGGTCTCGAACTCCTGATCTCAAATGATCCACCCACCTCGGCCTCCCAAAGTGCTGGTATTACAGGCATGAGCCACTGTGCCACGCCAACCTTACCCTCTTGATTCTACAAAGCCTCTTGTGATCCACTGGTACCAGGCACAAGCCCTGTGTGGCCCTGCAGAGTGTGTCCTCCTCTCCTGAGCTGTGAGTACATGTGACTCATAAACTGCTCTGGATGCCTTCTGCCCAGATTCGGGTGTCCTGTGTTCAGCCATCGCCATAATCCTAGGGCAGGAATCCCTCCTGTACCAATGAGGTAAAGAGAGGTGATTAAAACAAGTGTTCCAGTTTATCTCACTGGGTTACATAACTGGGTCTTATTTTCTTCAGCATCCAATAGTAATTTCCTGGGCTGGGCACTGTGACTCATGCCTATTATCCCAGCACTTTGGGAGGCCAAGGTGGGCGGATCATGAGGTCAGGAGTTCAAGACCAGCCTGACCAACATGGTGAAACCCTGTCTCTACTAAAAATACAAAAAAAATAGCTAGGTGTGGTGGCACATGCCTATAATCCCAGCTACTCAGGAGGCTAAGGCAGGAGAATTGCTTGAACCCAGGAGGTGGAGGTTGCAGTGAGCTGAGATCACGCCACTGCACACTAGCCTGGGCAACAGAGCTCAGCTCCATCTCAAAGAAAAAAAGACAGGCTGTCACTCTGGAGGGCAATGATGGAATACTAGATCACTGCAGACTCAAACTCCTGGGCTCAGGCAATCCTCCCGTCTCAGTCTCCTGAACAGTTTGGGACTACAGGCACATGCACCACGCCCAGCTAATTTTTAGTTATTATTATTAATTTTTTTTGTAGAGATGGGGTCTCACTATGGTTGCCAGGGCTGGAGGCATGTGTTTTTAACAGTAGATAAAGTAGTCCTGGAACTGAGGGTAATCAGAAGTCAACATGGCAGATTAGCATCTAAGACGGAGTGGCTTTGGCCTCCAGATACATCTTGACAGGACTGGTATATGTGTGCAGACAGGGAAATAATTGTTTGAAATCATCTTTGGAGATTAGCTACCACGCCCCTGATTACACAAACGAAGAAGCCGAGATTCAGAGATGGGACTAGTGGCTCAGGGGACAGAGGAATAATAGAAATGACAGCGTTTATTGAGCCATTTGTATGTGCTTATGCCGTGCTGGGTGCTCCTAGATGCAATCTCTTTTTTTCTTTTGAGACGAAGTCTTGCTCTGTCACCCAGGCTGGAGTGCAGTGGTGCGATCTCGGCTCATTGCAACCTCCACCTCCCGGGTTCAAGCAGTTCTCCTGCCTCAGCCTCCCCAGTAGTTGGGATTACAGGCGTGCGTCACCTTGCCCAGCTAATTTTTTTTAAATTTTTAGTAGAGTCGGGATTTCACCATGTTGGCCAGGTAGGTCTTGAACTCCTGTCCTCAGATGATCCGCCTGCCTTGGCCTCCCAAAGTGCTGGAATTACAGGCATGAGCCACTGTACCCGGCCACCCACATGAAATCATATGAGGTAGAATCAATTGTGTGTGTGTGTGTGTGTGTGTGTGTGTGTGTTTTCCTGAGATGGAGACTCACTCTGCTGCCCAGGCTGGAGTGCAGTGGGGTGATCTTGGCTCACTGTGACTTCTGCCTCCTGGGTTAGAGCAATTCTCCTGCCTCAGCATCCCTAGTAGCTAGGATTACAGGTGCCCCCCGTCATGGCTGGCTAATTTTTGTGTTTTTAGTAGAGACAGGGTTTTGCCATGTTGGCCAGGCTGGTCTCAATCTCCTGACCTCAAGCGATCCACCCACCTCAGCCTCCCAGCGGAGGAGTTTGACTCCTCAGCAGAGTCAAACCTGAGCAGTTTGACTCTACGCCAGGAGCAAAGTCCAAAAACGGTTACATTTTTGCCTTGGGACCTGGATTTGGCATTAACAACAAAGTGGAATTGTGCCCAAGATGCTAGCAAGTTCAAATAAAACAAAATGTGACATTCTTCATGCTTCAGCATAGTGCATTCTGGGAAATCACAGCATACAAAGACTTGGATTTTCCCAGAGGAAACCTCTCTAGCAGACATGGCTAGTTCTCGGCAGCACCCACGCTACTGTCATACACCACAATGGGATTTTTAGGTCAGCACCTGGCTCCCTACCTAGCAACTGTTTTTCCCAGCTCTTCTTGCAACGAAGGGAAATAAGGGCTGGCCAATGGGATAAGAGAAGAAAGAAGTGACATCATGATCTCTGGGTCAAGTCGGCTGGCTCAATGTGGGTGCAACAGCAGGAACTGGAGGAGCTGCTTTGGACCATGAGATGAGAGCTGAGCGTTAAGGAACAGAGCAGGGTTGCAGGAGTCTGGGGTGTTTGGATGACTTCGGGGAGATGGTCAATTTTTGGGCCCTGACTGCCCACCTCTGGTCTCTTACCTCAGATGGAAATACAATTCCACCTTCTTTAGGCCGTTATTAATGGAGAGTGTTTTCCTCCCTGTGTGGGTCTCCTGGGTATTCTTTTTTTTTTTTTTTTTTTTTTTTTGAGACGGAGTCTCGCTGTGTCTCCCAGGCTGGAGTGCAGTGGCGTGATCTCGGCTCACTGCAAGCTCCGCCTCCCGGGTTCACGCCATTCTCCCGCCTCAGCCTCCCAAGTAGCTGAGATTACAGGCGCCTGCCACCACGCCCGGCTAGTTTTTTGTATTTTTAGTAGAGACGGGGTTTCACCATGTTAGCCAGGATAGTCTCGATCTCCTGACCTCGTGATCCACCCGCCTCGGCCTCCCAAAGTGCTGGGATTACAGGCTTGAGCCACCGCGCCCGGCCTCTCCTGGGTATTCTGTATGGTACTGTGTAGTAACTTGCAGATTGTCTTTTTTTTTTTTTTTACTTTTTTTTTTTTTTTTTTTTTTGGAGACAGAATCTTGCTCTCTCCCCCAGGCTGGAGTGTAACGGTGCGATCTCGGCTCACTGCAACCTCCGCCTCCCGGGTTCAAGCAATTCTCCTGCCTCAGCTTCCCGAGTAGCTGGGACTACAGGCGCCGCCACCACGCCCAGCTAATTTTTTTGTATATTTAGTAGAGACGAGGTTTCACTGTGTTAGCCAGAATGGTCTCAATCTCTTCACCTCATGATCCGCCCGCCTCGGCCTCCCAAAGTGCTGGGATTACAGGCATGAGCCACTGCACCTGGCCCAGATTGTCTTATGGTGGGAAATGTGTGCTTCTCCAGGAATGTGCCAGCTGAACCAGTAGATATCTATGGTCGATGGTCCCTCACAGTTTTTTGTTTTGTTTTGATTTTTTGAGACGGGGTCTCACTCTGTCTCCCAGGCTGGAGTGCAATGGCACCATCTTGGCTCACTGCAACCTCTGCCTCCCGGGTTCAAACGATTCTCCTGTTTCAGCCTCCCGAGCAGCTTGGATTACAGGTGCCTGTCACCACGTCTGGCTAATTTTTGTATCTGTAGGAGAGACAGGGTTTCACCATGTTGGTCAGGCTGGTCTCAAACTCCTGACCTCAAGTGATCCACCCACCTTGGCCTCCCAAAGTGCTGGGATTACAGGTGTGAGCCACCAAGCCCGGACCCTCCCAGTCTTGAAATTCTGCGGTTATAGGATGGGACAGGTTTTGGTTAGGCTGAGGACCCCCAAAGTTTCAAGGCTCTGGACTGGATTCTGAGTTTTCCTTTCCTTTCTTTTCTTTTAGACAGGGTCTTACTCTATTGCTCATGCTGGAGTGCAGTGGCATCATTGCTCATCACAGCCTTGATCTCCCGGGCTGAGGTGATCCTCCCGCCTCAGCCTCCTGAGTTGCTGGGACTACAGGCTCATGCCACCATGCCAGCTAATATATATAGATTTTTAAGAACAGACAGATCTTGCTGTGTTGCCCAGGCTGGTCTCAAACTCCTGGCCTCAAGTGATCTTCCTGCCTCACCCTTCCGAGTAGCTGGGATTACAGGTGCTTGGCTGATTTTTTTGTATTTTTTGTAGACGGGTTTTGCCGTATTGCCCAGGCTGGTTTCTAACTCTTGGACTCAATTGATCCACCCGCCTCGGCCTCCTGAAGTGTTGGGATTACAGGCATGAACCATCACACCCAGCCTGATCTTTTATCTACTTCCTTTTTTCATGTGAACTCTTTTCCCTCAACCTCAGTTCTGACCTTCTGTAATTGAACTAGAAGATGGACTGCACTTACAGAAAAGAGTAAGAAGCTCTTTGGGAATTTTCCTTTCAGTCTCACTGGGAAGTTGGGAGAGTCGATGACCATTTTGCGACGCCAAAAATCCAGTTTGTGAAATCCTGTTTTTTCCTCCCCTTCTGTCAGAATACAACAGAGTCATTTGGGGATTTTTATTGCCTCTAATTTTTTTTAAGCCTTGTTTTCCCAGCATGGCTGGGATGCTGTTTCCTGTTAAAGAAATATTTGGGTTGATTTGGCTCTGAGGCCTGTTAGGCAGGTGGGGGACTTCCCTGGGACAGGGAACAGGATGAGGGGGCACAGAGGCTGGAGCTTACAAAAGTAGAACTGAAGTGGGGAGAGGTTTCTGGGGCTGGAGTGGATGGGGCTCAAGCCCAAACTCTGCAGAAGCTCCAGGCAGGGGCAGAAATGGAGGAGGGGGCCAGGCACGATAGCTCGTGCCTGTAACCACGACACTTTGGGAGGCTGAGACAGCCAGATTGCTTGAGCCCAGGAATTAAGACCAGTCTAGACAACATGGTGAAATCCCATCTGTACTAAAAAATACAAAAATTAACTGGGCACGATGGCATATTCCTGGTCCCAGCCACTCGGGAGGTTGAGGTGGGAGGATGGCATGAACCCGGGAGATCGCGGTTGCAATGAGCCATGATTGTGCCACTGCACTCCAGCCTGGTGACAGAGCAAGACCTCAAAATCTTGCTCAAATCTCCCAGAAGAAAGAAAAAAAGAGAGAGAGAGAGAAAGAAAAAAAAGAGAGAGAGAGAGAAAGAAAAGAAGAGAAACGGGCTGGGCACAGTGGCTCATGCCTGTAGTCCTAGCACTTTGGGAGGACGAGGCAGGCAGATCACCTGAGGTCAGGAGTTCAAGACCAACCCGGCCAATATGGTGAAATCCCATCTCTACCAAAAATACAAAAATTAACCAGGCATGGTGGCATGTGTCTATAATACCAGCTACTCGGGAGGCTGAGGCAGAGACTTGCTTGAACCCAGGAGGCGGAGGGGTTGAAGTGAGCCAAGATCCCATCACTGCACTCCAGCCTGGGCGACAGAGTGAGACTCCATCTCAAAAAAAAAAAAAAAAAAAGAGAAATGGAGGAGGTGACCCAGCACCCAGCAATATTGGCCAAGAATAGAGATCTGATCCTGGGAAGACAGGTAGCTGGTTCCAGGGCCACGGTTCCTAAGACCAGGCCATCTCTCAGATGAGGTGCTCCTGTCCAGGGGGTCCCAGCACACAGGAAGAGTCGGGCTGGCCAAATCTGGAAGAAGATAAAATTGGTTAAGGGCCAACATCAAAATGACATTGACCACAAGTGAATCACCCTGACTTGGAAGGTGGTCCTTGATCTTTTAGAGTTGGCCGGGTGTGGTGGCTCACGCCTATAACCCAGGCACTTTGAGAGCCCAAAGTGGGCAGATTGCTTGAGCCCAGGAGTTTGAGACCAGCCTGGGCAACACAGGGAGATCGTCTATACTAAAAATTAAAAAATTTAGCCAGGCATGGTGGCCTGTGCTTATAGGCAACTATTCACTGGAGTTGGTTTTTCTTGACCAAGAAACGTTTTGTCATGAGGAAGTTTCACACTGCTATTAAAATATTGAATTGCTAAAGGCGAAGAAGGAAGGTGCTGAAATTCTCCTGAAATTTGAGGAACTTTAGGGTTGGCATTTGTGTTTTTTTAAGCACAATTAGTGTTGACACATATTTGTTGGATGGGTTTCAAGTTCAGACATGGATTTTGCCATAGTGGTCCCTAGCTGATATGGTTTGGCACCACATCCCCATCCAGATCTCACCTTGAATTGTGATAATCTCCACATGACAAGGGTGGAACCAGGTGGCAGTAATTGGTTTATGGGACCGGCTTCCCCCATGCTGTTTTCTTTTTTCTTTTTTTTTTTTTTTTTTTGAGACAGAGTTTCGCTCTGTCACCCAGGCTGGAGTGCAGTGGCCGGATCTCAGCTCACTGCAAGCTCCGCCTCCCGGGTTTATGCCATTCTCCTGCCTCAGCCTCCGGAGCAGCAGGGACTACAGGCGCCCACCACCTCGCCCGGCTAGTTTTTGTATTTTTTAGTAGAGACGGGGTTTCGCTGTGTTAGCCAGGATGGTCTCGATCTCCTGACCTCGTGATCCGCCCGTCTCGGCCTCCCAAAGTGCTGGGATTACAGGCTTGAGCCACCGCGCCCGGCATCCCATGCTGTTTTCATGATAATGAGTGAGTCTCACGAACTCTGATTGTTTTATAAGCATCTGACATTTACCCTGCTCGCACTCATACTCTCTCCTGCCACCCTGTGAATAGGTGCCTTCTGTTATAATTGTAATTTTTCCTGAGGCCTCCCTAGCTGTGTGAAACTGTGAGTCAACTAAACTTATTTATAAACTACCCAGTCATGGCCAGGTGCAGTGGCTCATGCCTGTAAGCCCACCACTTTGGGAGGTCAGGGCAGGTGGATCACTTGAGTCAGGAGTTTGAGACCAGCCTGGCCAACATGGTGAAACCTCATCTCCACTAAAATACAAAAATTAGCCAGGTATGGTGACAGGCGTCTGTAACTCCAGCTATTTGAGAGGCTGAGGCAGAAGAATTGTTTAAACCCGGAGGTAGAGGTTGCAGTGAGGCAAGATGGCACCACTGCATTCCAGCCTGGGTGACAGAGCGACACTCCCTCTCAAAAGCAAACAAACAAACTAACTAAAAATAAAACAACAACAACAACAAAACAAAACCCAGTGTCTTGGGTATTTCTTCATAGCAACGTGAGAACAGACCAGTACAGTAAATTGGTAGCAGGAGTTGGGTGCTGCTATAAGCATAACTGAAAATGTGGAAGCAACTTTGAAACTGGGTAACAGGCAGAGGTTGGAACAGTTTGGAGGGCTCAGAAGAAGACAGGAAAATGTGGAAAAGTTTGGAACTTCCTAGAGACTTGGAGGGCTCAAAAGACAGGAAGATGTGGGAATGTTTGGAACTTCCTAGAGGCTTCTTGAATGCCTTTGCCCAAAATGCTGATTGTGATATGAACAATGAAGTCCAGGCTGAAGTGATCTCAGATGGAGATGAAGAATTTGTTGGGAACTGGGGTAAAGGTCATTCTTGCTATGCTTTAGCAAAGAGATTGGCAGCATTTTGTTCCTGGCCTAGAGATCTGTGGAACTTTGAACTTGAGAAAGATGATTTGGGGTATCTGGCAGAAGAAGTTTCTAAGTGGCAAAGTGTTCAAGAGGAAGTAGAGCATAAAAGTTTGGGAAATTTGCAGCCTGACAATGTGATAGAAAAGAAAAACCCATTTTCTGGGGAGAAATTCAAGCTGCCTGCAGAAATTTGCCTAATGAAGAGCTGAATATTAACCACCAAGACAATGGGGAAAATGTCTCCAGGGCATGTCAGAGACCTTCACAGCTGCCCCTTTCATCACATGACCTGAGGCTTAGGAGAGAAAAATGGTTTCCTGGGCTGGGCCCAGGGTCCCAGGCTCTATGCCACCTTGGGACATAGTGCCCTGTGTCCCAGCTGTTTCAGCTCCTGCCATGGCTAAAAGGGGCCAAGGTCAGGTCAGGTCAGGCCATTGCTTCAGAGGGTGCAGGCCCTAAGGCTTGGTGGCTTACACAAAGTTTTGGGCCTGCAGGTAGACAGAAGTCAAGAACTGAGGTTGGAGAACCTCTGCCTAGATTTCAGAGGATGTATAGAAATGCCTGGATGTCCAGGCAGAAGTTTGTTGCAGGGTCAGAGCCCTCATGGAGAACCTCTGCTAGGGCAGTGCAGAAGGGAAAGGTAGGATTGGAGCCCCCACACAAAGTCCCCACTGGGGCACTGCATAGAGCAGCTGTGAGAAGAGGGCCACCATCCTCCAGACCCCAAAATGGTAGATACACCAATAGCTTGCACTGTGTGCCTGAAAAAGTCACAAACACTCAACACTAACCTGTGAAAGCAGCCAGAAGGGGGAGCTATACGCTGCAAAGACACATGGATGGAGTGGCCCAAGGCCATGGGAGCCCACCTCTTGCATCAACATGACCTGGACGCAAGACATGGAGTTGAAGAAGATCATTTTGGAAGTTAAAGGTTCAATGACTTCCCTATTGAATTTCAGACTTCCAAGGGGTCTGTAGCCCCTTTATTTTGGCCAGTTTCTCCCATTTGAATGGGTGAATTTACCCAATGCCTGTACCTGCATTGTGTTAGGAAGGAAATAACTAACCCATTTTTGATTTTATAGGCTCATAGGCAGAAGGGACTTGCCTTGTCTCAGATGAGGCTTTGGACTTGGACTTTTGGGTTAATACTGGGTGTAGACTTTGGGGACTTTGTTTAGACTTTGGGGGACTGTTGGAAGGGCATGATTGTGTCTTGAAATGTGAGGAGAAGAGATTTGGGAGGAGCTAGAGGCAGAATGATATAGTTTGGCTCTGTATCCCCACTCAAATCTCACCTTGAATTGTAATAATCCCCACATGTCAAAGGCGGGACCAGGTAGAAGTAACTGGATCATGGAGGGCAGTTTCTCCCATGCTGTTCTCATAATGAGTGTGTCTTATGAGATCTGATGGTTTTATGTGTCTGGCATTTCCCTTGCTAGTGCTCATTCTCTCTCCTGCCGCCTTGTGAAGGGGTGCCTTCTGCCATGGTTGTAAGTTTTCTGAGGCCTACCTAGCCATGCAGAAGTGTGAGTCAATTAAACCTCTTTTCTTTATAAATTACCCAGTGTCGTGGATGACTGTACCACCCTGAATATGCCCAATCTCATCTGATAAATTACCCAGTCTAGGGTATTTCTTCATAGCAGTGTGAAAATACCTCACATTTCCCATCTCATTATTATTATTTTAATTTAATTATGGTAAAACAAGCCTGGTGCAGTGGCTCACTTCTGTAATTTCTACACTTTGAGAGGCTGATGCAGGAGGATTTGTTGAGGCCAGGAGTTAGAGACCAGTCTCAGCAACATAGCAAGACCCTGTCTCTACTAAAAAATAATAAGACCAGGTGCAGTGACTCATGCCTGTAATTTCAGCACTCTGGGAGGCATTTTGAGCCACTGCACCCCAGCCTGGGTGACAGAGCAAGACCCTGTCTCAAAACACAAAAATATTGTGATAAAATATACACGACATAAAAATCGATCCTTCTGGCCAAGTGTAAGTGTACAGTTCAGGAGTGTTCAGTGCATTCACATTGTCGTGGGACGTCATCCTCTTTATTTTGAATATTACCCTGGAGGGTTGTGGAGGTGTACATTTCTTGTTTCTCACTGAGCCTTCACTGTGATCAATCCCTGTTGTTTCCTCCCAGACTCAAGTAGAATGAACTCCCCCCGATATTTTAGCCAGGAGGGGATCACATTTGGGGACTTTAGACCAAGCTGGGGTCAAAGGTGATGTTCCACCACCCAACCCCCACCCTTTGCCTTTAGTCCCCAGCCTGGTTCAGCAGCACAGGCGAGGACTGCTGGGTGGGCTTCATCCATGACCTAGTGGAGGACCTTCCAGGGCAGAGTAGGCTCTTATTGTCTCTGAGATACCCCTCTACCCAGAAACAGCTGGTACAGCAGGATGGTGGCATGACCTCCTGAAGGCTCAGGTACAACCCCAGTTGGGAGGCAACACACTGAAAAGATGAGGCTCTGTCTTGTAGGATACAGTGTGTGGTGACTCAGAGACCCGCACATTCCATGACAGAACACACAGCCAGGAATCATGACCGCACCGAGTCATCACCCACAGAATTGTCATTTCCGGTTCCTGAAGCTTGGAGCTCTGTTGGGTAAAGGTCTTGGTCCCCAACAGAGGGGTGTTTCTACCAGCAGACAACAGTGGTTCCACTTAGTCAGAAGCTGAGATTGCCACCTGGCCATGTTAGGCTCCTTATCCACTGAACTAAACACGCATGCACACACACAGAAAAGAAAATAATGCATGTGCGCACACATACACGTGTATGTATGTATTTTACACATACATACATTTCTTCTTTTCCTCCTCCTCACTCTTCTCCCCTCCTAACTTCCTATTATCTTCTCTCTTCCTCCTTCCCCTGATTTATTTCAGCATTGATGTTGGTGATTAAGTTTAAAATGTATTATATAATTTTTATATATATTTAATTAATTATTTTATTTATTTATTTATTTATTTAGAGACAGGGTTTTGCCATGTTGCCAGGGCTGGTCTCGAATTCCTGAGCTCAAGGAATCCACCTGCTTTGGCCTCCCAAAGTGCTAAGATTATAGGTGTGAGCCACCATCCCCAGCCTATACATCTGTACCTTTTTTCTTTTCTTTCCTTTTCTTCTTTCTTTCTTTCTTTTCTCCTTTCTTTCTTCCTTCCTTCCTTCTTTTCTTTCTTCTTTGTTTCCTTCCTTCCTTCCTCCCTCCCTCTCTCTTTTTTTTTTTTTCAGAGTCTCGCTCTGTCACCCAGGCTGGAGTGCAGTGGTGTGATCTCCGCTCACTGCAAGCTCGGCCTCCCGGGTTCACACCATTCTCCCGCCTCAGCCTCCCAAGTAGCTGGGACTACAGGTGCCTGCCACCATGCCCAGCTAATTTTTTGAATTTTTAGTAGAGACAGGGTTTCACCGTGTTAGCCAGGATGGTCTCGATCTACTGACCCCGTGATCCACCCGCCGCGGCCTCCCAAATTGCTGGGATTACAGGCATAAGCCACCGTGCCCGGCCCCTTCCTTCTTTCTTTCTTTCCTTCCTTTCTTCCTTCCTTCCCTTTTTCTTTCTCTCTCTTTCTTTTTCTCTTTCTTTCCTTCTTTCTTTCTTTCTCTTCTTTCCTTCTTCCTTCCTTCCTTCTTTCCTTCCTTCCTTCTTTCCTTTCTTCCTTTCTTTCTTTCCTTCTTCTCTCCCTCCCTCCCTCCCTTCCTTCTTCTTTATTTTTGAGACAGAGTCTCACTCTGTCACCCAGGCTGGAACTGTCAACCAGGCTGGAATACAGTTATGTGATCTTGGCTCACTGCAACCTCTGCCTTCTGGGTTCAAGCAATTCTCATGCCTCCGCCACCTGAATAGCTGGAATTACAGGCATACGCTGCCATGCCCGGCTAATTTTTGTATTTTTTGTCGGGATGGGCTTTTGCCATGTTGCCCAGGCTGGTCGCAAACTCCTGGGCTCAAGGGATCTTCCTGCCTCGGCTCCCCAAAGTGCTGGGATTACAGGTGCAAGCCACACAGTACCCAGCCTAAAATGTATTCTTTAGATTGCAGAACACACAGGTGAGGTTGACTTGGAGAGTAATTAACCTTTCCCAGAGATGGAGACAGTGACCCTTGGGACTTTGTGTCTCTGTTGGGGGAAGAGGGTGAAAGTATCTTTCTAGGAAGAGAAGGTCTGTCCCTCGAAGCAGAAGCATGACAAGCTTGTTACTGTTGATGGAGGTGCACCTGCGTTAGTGGGGCCGCCCATGCCATGGGGCTGGGCTCCTGGCCCCCTGCTCGGGTGGGAGCCTCTGCACACTGCGTGTCTCCTTTGCCATCTGGCAGCCTGTTGTGCTCTACCAACAGGAGGGACTAGAGAGAGACTGGAAGGCTGGGGGAGGGAGGAAGGACTTATTCCTCATTTGCTCAGTGTCCTGCCAAAATCACCCAGCTGATGGCCCTTCAGTCAGCAGCGGCACACAGTCCAGTTTCAGAGTTTTCTCCATGCTCTGAGAACCAGCTGCTCAGAGACTCTGGCACTCCCTCCTTTGAGGCCTGAGTGCTGCCTCAGGGTGGGGTCCCTTCTCCAAGATCCTGAGGCTGCGCAGCCTCTCCTCCTCCAAGGTGTGACTTCTTTTTTGAGCCAGAGTCTCACTCTGTCACCCAGACTGGAATGCAGTGGTGCCATCTCGGCTCACTGCAACCTCTGTCTCCCAGGTTCAAGCGATTCTTCTGCCTCAGTCTCCCGAGTAGCTGGGACTACAGGCACCCGCCACCATGCTCAGCTAATTTTTTGTATTTATTTTAGTAAAGACGGGGTTTCACCATGTTGGCCAGGCTGGTCTTGAACTCCTGGCCCCAAGTGATCCACCTGCTTTGGCCTCCCAAAATGCTGGAATTACAGGTGTGAGCCACTGTGCCCTGCCTAGAAGTGTGAATTCCAGCCCCGGGCACCCCCTCCAAGCTTCTAGGCTCTAGTAGCTCCCATCTCTTCATCTCGCCTCCTCTGGTGTGGCAGCTGCTGCTTGGAGGTGGCATTCTCTCATGCCTTCAGGGTTCTCTTTAAGGCTTGGTCAATGCCTCTTTAGCTAACTCCCTGCACATTAAATACTTTATGGTAAAATAACTCACAAGGTTCCTGTTTTCCTAACTGGACCCTGGCCGATCTGTGGAGATGATGCTTCATCCATTCATCCCTTCACTCATTCACTTAGCAGTCGCCTGACATTTCCTTGGTGCCAGGTCCCAGGCAGGGCGGTGCTGGCAGCTCACAGATAAATCAGACACAGTTCTTATCCTGGAGGAGCTCACCGTCTGATGGGGGAGGCGCTTACAGGCAACACAGAGCAGCAAGTGCAGTGCAGGGGGATTTGGGGCCGTGTCTACCGGTCAGCGTGGGATCCCCGTCCAGCCCAGGGCCTCTAGACAACCCTCCCTGAGGATTCACACTTTCCATCCTTGGGAGCTGCTTGGGCTGGGGACAGATGGGAGTTACATCAGCGCAGCCAGGGGCGAGGGGGGCTCTCTGGGGGCTGTTGAGGCCATTCTGCTCAAACCAGCTCATGGGATCCAGATGCCTCCGCTGGCTCCAGCATCTGCAGAGCCAGGGCCAGGCCTCTCAGAGCAGCCAGGGAGGCTGGGCCAGGCCCTGGGCATGGTTGCCAGCAGGAGGGCGAGCTAGGGGAACTTACTCCCCAGGGCTTCACTCTGCCTGGATGCCCACATTACAGTCAGTCTCTTGGCTTCTAACAGTCTGGACTTTCCCTGACGGAATGGACCTGACTGCGGCTTGCATGTGACTGTGTGGAAAGAGGGGTGGTTTTGTGGCCCCGCATTTCCCCATTAGCACGTTGGCCCTTCTTGGGTTTATCTGAGGGAGGGTGGAGCACAACATAAGCCCAGGCTTGGGTCAGACAGACCTGGACTGTGGCCCTGCCTCCTAGGAGCTGTGAACTTCGGGCAAGGCCTCCAACTTCTCAGGGCCTCAGGGTTCTCCTGGGTCACACGGGGCTCATATCTGCCCTTCAGGGTTCTGTGCAGAAGAGGGAGGGAGAGTGCTCTGTGAAAGGTAAAATCCTGTAGCCGGTGAAAGGGGTTATCCTACAACCCGGTCCTGTCCTTGAGATGCTCACAGCCTGCCGGGAGACAGAGGTGCTCTATGCAGAGGGTCCAGGATAGACAGGCGACAGAAGAGGACCATGGGGCCAGGCTGGAGGTGGGAGTTGTTCTGGCTCAAGATTGAGCTGCTGGGCCGGGCGCGGTGGCTCAAGCCTGTAATCCCAGCACTTTGGGAGGCCGAGACGGGTGGATCACAAGGTCAGGAGATCGAGACCATCCTGGCTAACATGGTGAAACCCCGTCTCTACTAAAAAAAAAAAAATACAAAAAACTAGCCGGGCGAGGTGGTGGACGCCTGTAGTCCCAGCTACTCGGGAGGCTGAGGCAGGAGAATGGCGTGAACCCGGGAGGTGGAGCTTGCAGTGAGCTGAGATCCAGCCACTGCACTCCAGCTTGGGTGACAGAGCAAGACTCCGTCTCAAAAAAAAAAAAAAAAAAAAAAAAGATTGAGCTGCTGCCGCTGTTACAGATGGCAGAAGCTGAAGATGCCCTAGACACAGCTGTGTGACTCTGCAAATACACTTGCCCTCTCTGGGCACCCATTTCCTCTTTGGCAAAATGACAATCATGATACCCACGTCAGAGGGCTGGGTGAGGTAGCACATGGTAGGCACTTTCCCCTGGACCATGCTGCCGCCCAGGGACATCACATGGGCCTCCACTGCCTCTGGACTTTGGGATGTGGCCTCCTGGCATAGATGCCCTCTCGTGGCTCTGTGGGCTGCATCTGGATCATTCCTCCCAAGCCCTGACACAGGCATCCAAACCCCCGATCCCAGATCCCACCCATGCCTCACAAAGGGCCTATGGCCACATTCCAGCTCTTACCCCGAGACCCCTGAAGATCTCTATCCAAACATGAATTTTAGGGCCAGAAACTGGGTAAAGGCTCCCTGGTTCCCTGCCCAGCTTTGCAGATGAAGAAACTGAGGCTCCAAGAAGATGTAACTTGCTCAGATATAACTTGCTCAGGGAGTTTGTGGCCTGTTCTATCAGCTGCTAGAAAAACATTCTGTCCATGACACTGCAGGGTAGCCCTCCAAGGGATCTCAAGTGTGGTTAGCACATCCTCAATTAACTTTTTTTTTTTTTTTTTTTTTTTTTTTTTTTTTTTTTGAGATGGAGTCTCACTGTGTCTCCCAGACTGGAGTGCAGTGGCGCGATCTCGGCTTACTGCAAGCTCCGCCTCCCAGGTTCATGCCATTCTCCTGCCTCAGCCTCCCGAGCAGCTGGGACTACAGGCGCCTGCCACCTCGCCCGGCTAGTTTTTTTTTATTTTTTAGTAGAGACGGGGTTTCACCGTGTTAGCCAGGATAGTCTCGATCTCCTGACCTCGTGATCCGCCCACCTCGGCCTCCCAAAGTGCGAGGATTACAGGCGTGAGCCACCACGCCAGGCCAATTAACTCTCTCTTGAGTTTCTTTTCTTTTCTTTCTTTTTTTTCCTGAGATGGAGTTTCACTCTTGTTGCCCAGGCTGGAGTGCAATGTCACGATGTTGGATCACTGCAACCTCCGCCTCCTGGGTTTAGGCGATTCTCCTGCCTCAGCCTCCCAAGTAGCTGGGATTACAGCCACCTGCCAACATGCCCAGCTAATTTTTTTTTTTTTTTTTTTTTTTTTTGAGGCGGAATCTTGCTCTGTCACCCAGGCTGGAGTGCAGTGGTGTGGTCTCAGCTCACTGCAACCTCCACTCCTGGGTTCAAGCAAGTCTCTGCCTCAGCCTCCCGAGTAGCTGGGATTACAGGCCTCGCCACCACACCCTGCTACTTTTTGTATTTTTGGTAGAGACAGGGTTTGACCATGTTGGCCAGGCTGGGCAGCCCCTGCTGTTGGGGGCACTGAGACTTTTTTTTTTTTTTTGAGATGGAGTCTCGCACTGTTGCCCAGGCTGGTGTGTGCAGTGATGTGATCTGTTACTGCAACTTCTGCCTCCTGGGTTCAAGCAATTCTCCTGCCTCGGCCTCCTGAGTAGCTGGGATTACAGGCACCTGCCACCATGCCCGGCTAATTTTTGTATTTCTAGGAGAGATAGAGTTTCACCATGTTGGCCAGGCTGGTCTTGAACTCCTGGCCTCAAGTAATCCACCTGCCTTGGCCTCCCAAAGTGCTGGGGCTACAGGTGTGAGCCACTGCACCTGGAGTCCCTGAGGTCTTTAGGGCAACATCAGAGGGGTCTGAGTGGCCAGGAGAAGGCCTGGGGTTTGTGCAGGTCCCTCAGCCTCTGGGGACGTGAGTTTCTCATTTATTCACCCCTCAGTAAGCAGGCGTGTCCTATCCAACCCTGGACTGGGTTGGGGCCAAGAGGGAACCCCACCCTGGGCTCCAGGAGGAGTACGTGGTCTCATGGCAGAGACAAATGGGGTCTCCTATACCACAGGAAAGGACAGCAAGGCCAGAGAAGAAAAAGCTCCCTCAGCCCACAGAGCACAGATAGACCCAAGCCCCTGCTCCTAGGCCCAGCTGTGCCTGCACGGTGCAGTTGGCCCGCATCTGTCCCAGATCTCCTTGAACTCTGGCCTGGTCTCTGCTCTGAGGATATGGACGGGGCTGGCAGAGACCTGGCAGAGCCTTCGTCATCCGCTCCCCCAGGGCCCCTGTAAGGCCTCCCTGATCCCTGCCAGACCCTTCTATAAACAGGTGGTTGTGGCCACTTGCTTCCTTTGTCCCAGGCCAGGGTGCCTGGCGCTGCTGACATAGGGGGCTCTGAGGGCCCCAGCTTTTGGTTCTCTTTCCTGAGGCCCCATGTCAGCAGCAGCTCCAGAACTTCTCCCTGCTACCCTGCTCACTCCGTGGACACTGCTGGCTCTGGTCCTCTCCCCATCTCCCCTAGCCCTCCTCCAGGACCCACTCTCTGGGGGGAAGGCAGCCCCTAGAATGGGTGCTCATGCCCCGTATTCAGCTCCCTCGCCCAGAACAAGCCCTCCTTCCTATGGCAGCACTTCCCATTGCCTTAAGGTCAGCTCCTCAATCTGGGTCCCCGGGAGCCACATCTCGGGGGGGCCCCTCGCATTCAGACTCAGCTGAGTGTCTCATCTGCTCATCCTCCCATCTCTCCAGCCACTTGGCCAGAAGCCAGGCTGCACCCTAGATCCCCAACATTCAGCCCTGTTCCCTGGCCCAAGTACCTCTCCAACCGCCCCCTCCTTCACCCTCACGGCCTCTGTCTTGTTGTTCATGTAAATGTTCTTGAAGTCCACAAACCCTAAGTCTAAAATCGGTGAATTTTCAGCAAATTACACACCACTTAACCAGCACCAGATCAAGAAACAATAACCAGCCCAGGTGTAGTAGCGCGTGCCTGTAATCTTAGCACTTTGGGAGGCCAAGGCAGGTGGATCCCTTGAGGCCAGGAATTTGAGACCAGCCCAGGCAACATGGCGAAATCCCGACTCTACAAATAAAGTTAAAAATTAGCTGGGCGGGTGTGGTGGTCCATGACTGTAGTCCCAGCTACTTGAGAGGCTGAGGTGGGAGGATCTCTTGAGCCCAGGAATTTGAGGCTGCAGAGAGCCATGATTGCACCACCACACCCCAGCCTGGGTGGTGGTGCAGTGGCACCATCTCGGCTTGCTGCTACCTCCACTTCCTGGGTTCAAGCAATTCTTGTGCCTCAGCCTCCCAAGTAGCTGGAATTACAGACACGCGCCACCATGCCCAGCTGATTTTTGTATTTTTAGTAGAGATGGAGTTTCACCATGTTTGCCAGGTTGGTCTTGAATTCCTGACCTTAAGTGATCTGCCCGCCTTGGCCTCCCAAAGTGCTGGGATTACAGGCGTGAGCCACCGTGCCTGGCTTCAGCCCAGCCTGTTAATGCAACTGCTGTAAATGAGCCAGGATCCAGCTGGCCAGAAATAAGAGTAGCATCCTAGAGAACACAGGGGCAGTGAGGACGGGCACAGGTAGGGCAGAGGTAACAGGAGAAAGGCCAGAAGGTGCCCACTACCACCACACCACCCAGCCAGGTGAGGACCCCAGCCTCTGCCCATCATGGTGCTGTGCTCTTGCACCTCTGGGATGGGAGCAACAGGCCTAAGTCCCGAAGATCCTCTGACCCTCCCTCCTGGCCTCCAACCCCTGGCCAGAGTTGTATGTCTCCTCTTTTGCAAAGAGATGGGTGGTGCCCCCTCCCAGCATGGTTGTAATGATCAAATGAGCCAGCCCAGCCCAGCCCCTGGCACAGACCACGTTCTCTACGACACAGAGTGGTGTTATTATCACACCTCCACTTTCCACGCGGAGAAACAGAGGCTCAGCAAGTAGGTGGTGGTGCTGGGATTTGAACCCAGACCTTCACTGTTCTGTGCGCACGGTAGGAAGGAGGCTGGCTGGGGAGCCAGGAAGGGGTCCAGTGCCTGCCTCGAGTGGCAGCTGCCATTCTTCACCTCCCTGTGCCAACAGCCACAGACCAGAGTCTAATGTCCCCTTCCGAGCCCCCACAGCTACCAGAGGAGTCTGGCCCCTGCCCTCTGCCTTGGGGGATTCCAGAGAGACCTTGCACTTCGCTCTGCCCCTGCCTAACAGAGCTGGCTGTCGCCTGAGGCCCTGGTTCCTCAGGCTGCCCCCGCCTCAGGAGCAGGAGCCAGAACAGTTGTTGGGCAACTGAGTTCTGGGAAAGGAGGGAGGGGTGCTCGCTCTGGCGGAAACCTGCTCTGGGGAAATGTAATCAGATCCTCAGAGCAGCGGTTTGTTCCTGGTTTGTTTCTAGTGGGTGTGTTCACAGACGTTTTTGGCCAGGACTGAGAAAGATGTGGACCCATCCTTTACTGGGGGCGGGGGGCACTGCATGGCCTGGGGCTGGCATCCTGTCGGTTATTTACGAATCTTCCCAGCGGGCCAGGCACAGGCAAGCAGGGAGTCGTTTCCCCAGCAGCTCTAGGGAAGGAAAATAATTCCGCCTGGCTGGCGTATCAATATTCAACTTCTTGTTTAAATATTAAATTGTAATGTCCTCCATCTGAGCGCCTAACAGAGATCGGGGATGAGTGAGCCCTGTGTTCCTGGAAGTCTGGTTTCATGGTTCACTTGTTCCTAATTCTCTGCTTGTTCTGACTTGGATCAGCCCAGTGCAAGGCGTGCTCGGAATTCCGCTGTGAGTTTGGGGGTCAGGGTGGGACCAGGCTTCAGGCCCTGACCACAGGCCCTGGACTCAGGTGTGATCTGTGCTGCGGTGGGGGGTGTGGGGTCGGGGGAAGAAGCATCCCCTTCCAGGGTGGATGCAGCAGCAGCAGCAGCAGGAAACCAGGGGGAGGTGAGATGTGGTCTTGGAGGGAGACACACCTCCCAGCTGTAGTCACCGCCAAAAATCAGGCCCTGGCCCCACCAACTTCCAAGGAGAGAAGCGAGACCAGGCCAGGTGCAGTGGCTCATGCCTATAATGCCAGCACTTTGGGAGGCCAAGGTAGGCAGATCACCTGAGGTCAGGAGTTCAAGACCAGCCTGGCCAACATGGTGAAATCCCATCTCTACAAAAATATAAAAATTAGATCAGGCGCAGTGGCTCATGCCTATAATCCCAGAACTATGGGAGGCCAAGGCGGGCAGATCACCTGAGGTCGGGAGTTTGAGATCAGCCTGACTGACCAACATGGAGAAACCCTGTCTCTACTAAAAATACAAAATTAGCTGGGTGTAGTGACACACACCTATAATCCCAGCTACTCGGGAGGCTGGGGCAGAAGAATCGCTTGAACCCGGGAGGCAGAGGTTTCGGTGAGCTGAGATCACGCCATTGCACTCCAGCCTGGGCGACAAGAGTCAAACTCCACCTCAAAAAAAAAAAAAAAAAAAAGAGATTGTTTCTGTCTCGCATTACAATCCCAAGGTGAGGGCTCCAAGGCTACTGGGGCCACTCTGCCACCCCCAAAATGTGCCCTGCAAAACCTTTGCTCCAGTTGCTGCCACGCGCCAGCCAGTGGGAAGCAGGGAAGAGTGCCCAAAGCAGATGCCTTTAAGATCATACATGAGTTGCAGGCATCACTCCTGCTCACATCCCATTGGCCTGGACTTAGTCACATGGCCACAGCCAGCTGCCAAGAGGTGATATGTCTGCCTAGAACTCAGTGTGTTCTATTACTGAGGACCACAGGAAGAAAAGACTCTCGAGGACAGTAGATAGCATCTAACACACGAGACAAGGAGTTAGGATAGGGCGCCTCCAAGGCTGGTTAACTCAGCAGCTCCTTGAGGTCTTCACATCTTCAAGGATGCAGTGTGGTGACTTTTGATCTCAGACTTGTCCCCTCATGGCCCCAAAATGGCTGCCATTGCTTGGAGCATTACACCCTTATGCCAAACGCAGAAAAGAAATGCTGCTTTCTTGCCTATGGAAATTTTCTCAGAGCCCCCTTTTCCAGCTGACTTGCCCTCTCATTGGCCAGAATAGCATTACATGCCCATTTCCACTCCAATTACTAGGAAGGGACTGGAATGACTAGGACTGGCTTAGACCAAAGGAGATTCACTCCCAGGCCTAGAGAGGGCCCACTTCCTCTACAGGCCTGAGTTACCTGAGGGTCGAAGAAAATTGGGGTTTCCTTAGCCAGAAAGAAGGGGGAGGAGAATGGCCATGGAATAGGAGTCAACAGCATCCTCCCCAGGAACTGGCACTTCCTACCCACCTCTCTGCCCTAAGCAGACATTTATGCACATAATTTCCTTTTTTTTTTTTTTGAGACGGAGTCTCGCTCTGTTGCCCAGGCTGAGTGCAGTGGTGCGATCTCGGCTCACTGCAAGCTCCGCCTCCCGGGTTCACGCCATTCTCCTGCCTCAGCCTCCCAAGTAGCTGGGACTACAGGAGCCCACCACCTCACCCGGCTAGTGTTTTGTAATTTTTAGTAGAGACGGGGTTTCACTGTGTTCGCCAGGATGGTCTCGATCTCCTGACCTCGTGATCCACCCATCTCGGCCTCCCAAAGTGCTGGGATTACAGGCTTGAGCCACCGCGCCCGGCCCCTTTTTTTTGAGATGAAATCTCGGTCTGTCATCCAGGCTGGAGTGCAGTGGTGTGATTTCAGCTCACGGCAACCTCCGCCTCCCGAGTTCAAGCAATTCTGCCTCTGCCTCCTGAGTAGCTGGGACTATAGGCGCCCCCCATCACGCCTGGCTAGTTTGTGTATTTTTAGTAGAGATGGGGTTTCACCATATTGGTCAGACTGGTCTTGAACTCCTGACCTTATGATCTGCCCGCCTTGGTCTCCCAAAGTGCTGGGGTTACAGGCATGAGCCACCACGCCAGGCCTTTTTTTTTTTGAGATGGAGTCTTGCTCTTGTCACCCAGGCTGAAGCACAGCGGTGCGATCTCAGCTCACTACAACTTTTGCTTCCCAGGTTCAAACGTTTATCCTGCCTCAGCCTCCCAAGTAGCTGGGATTACAGGCGCCCACCACCATGCCTGGCTAATTTTTGTATTTTTAGTAGAGACAGGGTTTCACCATATTGGCCAGGCTGAACTTGAACTCCTGACCTCATGCTGGCACCGAGTAGGCACTCACTGTATAATGGTCAAATGACTAAACAATGCTGGACTCTAAAAGGTCATCTCGTTTGTTCACATACGTATATAGTTAGTATATGATTTGTATTATTTAAGTAAAACCTGCTCATTTGAAATGCTGCTGTGGCTGGAGAAATCACTGACTTAACAACCCTTTGTATTTATCAAAAACAAAACTTGGGCCAGGTGCAGTGGCTCACCCGAGGTCAGGAGTTCAAGAAAAAAAAGAAAGAAAGAAAACAACACATAATCTGCTCTTGAATACCCCTAAAGAGCCAGGAAGCTCACCTCCTTCCCATGCTGCCCGAGACGGTCTGTGGGCAGTAAACGGAGGCCAATGAATGCCTCCCCCTTCAGCTGCCAAACAGCAGCCCGCTGGGCCCCAGTGCTCCTGGCAGCACCCCCAGTCCTGGTGGGGAGCTCTCCTCCAGCCTGGTGGGAACGCCTAGGCAGCTTCCACAATGTGAACCAGCTGGGGTCTTGCCCTGTGGGGATCAGATATTCCTATGGCCCAGTCCTGGAGCCGCCCACACAGTACTTCAGGACCCTCCCGGGATTTCAGCTGGGCATCCAGGTGGAGGCCAGAGGAACCCCACAGGCCCTCACAGCTCCCTCAATGGACCCCTCCCTGGATGGGTGGTGGGCTCCTCAGACCCAACCTCGGGTGTTTGTGAGCCTTGAAAAAGGAAGAGGGAAAAACAAGCTCCCCTCGTTCCCCGCTCCATCACCAGGGACGCCGGGGCTAGGAGCCAGGTCCCAGGCTCTCCGTGCCAGGCAGGTTGTGAGACCTCGGCGAAGCCACCACCTGTCCACCCAGTGGCTTCCCCATCAGAAGAATGGAGCGGAGGAGGCTGTGAGCCTGAACGCACTTCACCAATCACAAGGCCCGAGGTGACAGTGGTTCACTTTTATTCTATTGATTATTCTCCTGTTTATAATGGGGAGGGGGTTTCTTTAAAATGCTTCTCCTGAGCCTAAAGAGCCTCCCCACCCAGCCCCCGTCAGAGGGAAGGGGCAGAGCATACGCGCCCCCCTGGCATCTCTGGAGAGGAGGAAGGATGGGGTGGGCAGGAGGGGCTGCCCCTAAGGGGCTCCCCAGGCTGGCACTGCCAGGCCTCTGCCCACTCAGTCCCTGCTGGCCCCTCTGAAAGAGGAACCAAAACCAGAAAAGAGAGAAGCTACTCCACACCTGGTCCTTAGGGCTGGGTCTCCCCCATCGCTGCCGCTTTCCTACCAACAGCCTCCTCTCCTCTCTGGGAACCTCGTCCTTCCTTCCCCATCCCCTTAGCACCGGCCTCTGCCCTTGTGGGCACCTCTGCCCCAACTGTCTGGCTTCCTGTGCCACCCGAGGGGTGCCCTGAGGTTCATCCTTCCTGCCTGTTGTCTAGAAGGCCCGGGGCGCTCACTGAGCTCACTCCGCAGGCTCTGGCACCACGGGTCAGCCCTGCCTCAAGACAGGACACTGTCCTGGGGGTGTCCATAGCCTCCCACTGGACCTGCTCCCTCAGCTCCTCAACAGCCAGCCTAAGCCCAGTGGCAGCTCAGGCCTCCCTCTCCTGGGCCCCAATCTTGCCTCCCCAGGAAGGGTGGCCAAGTGCTCCCTCCATCAGGAGCGGGTCGGGAAGGTGGCCTCTCAGGCCTCTCACAAGTACATCTTCATGGCCTTGTGTGTCGTGGGGCAGTAGCGGGCATGGAGCTGGGCCAGCAGTGCCCTGGACGTGGCCTTGAACCGCGTGCCCTGGCTCTTCTTGTTCCACACGTGGACAGCATAGGTGGCATTGAACAGCTGTGGCAGCTCCTCGGGGTTGATGTCCTCAAAGTACTTCTTCCAGTCCTGCCAGGGGATGGGGTAGAAGGCCTCGGGGGGCAGGGTGGTGACGCCGCGGCAGGCGTGGCTCTCGGCCAGGCTGCGGATGGAGCACCACTTCTTGAAGACCCGCGTGAGCAGCTGCGGGCCCTGGTGACCCCAGATCCAGCCGTTGTAGTGGTCCACGAAGTCCCGCATGCACAGCGCCATGAACTCGTGCCTGCGCTCGAAGGCCAGGAAGGCGCCGTTGAGGACGTAGCGGGACTGGGTGCCCAGCATGTTGGTCAGGTTCCTCAGGTTCTTGAGAACAATGAAGTCGGTGTCCAGGTAGATGCCGCCGAACTTCCACATGAGTGCGATCCTGGAGGCGTCGGAGAGCACGGGGAGCAGGTACGGTTCCCAGCGCCCCTGCACAGCCGCGTACCAGTCGGCCAGGGGTGTGTCCCGGAACAGTTCCTGCAGGTCCAGCGGGAGCATCTGGACATTCGGGAAGCAGCTCAGAAGTGAGATGCCCAGGTGCCGGGGCAGGGAGGCGTTGCCACCTGGAAGCCCTTTCATCAGGACCAGCACGTGGGATTCGGGGTGAGTTCTGGCCGCCGACTCCACGGAGCACATGAACAGGAAGTTGGGGTTGGTCCGGTCTGAAGTCTCCAGGAAGAAGATGTTGCCCGGAGCAGGGCCGTGGGAGGGTAGGGCGGGGGGTGCCAAGGTGGGGCAGGGAATATCTGCTGGCAGGTTATACAGCTTCCCTTGCTCCTTGGGCTCTCCCACAACATGCCAGTAGATCATGATGGAGACGAAAAACGTGAACTTGAAGCCGATGATGAACAGGGTGCAGACCCGCTGCCTTGGGGCACCCCGCAGCAGCCGCAGCAGGAGGTCGGGGGGCTTGGACATGGTCTCCCCAGATCAGACCAGGAGCTTCCAGCAGGAACCGGCTGGTCTGCAAGAGATGAGCACCCCCATCAGGGAGGCCGTTGGCATTCCCGACCCACAGGGAAATGCTTCCTGTGAGCATCAGCCAGAGCCAAGGTTGGCTTCCAAGCCCATGGACTCCCGGGCCCACAGGGGTCAAGGCTTGAACCCCAGCCTGCTGGCTGCTCACCTACGAAATGGGAGCACAGTGGGCCATAGACTGGGGTCTGAGCAGGGTCCCTTCCACTCTCTGTGACACACCTGTAAGCTCCCCCAAGGACCAGGTCAGTGCCACCCATGGTGTGTAACCATTACAGGCCCAGGCCAGAGTCTGGTCCGCATAAGGACTGTCAGAAGTGATGGCTTCACCATGTGACACACAGGGCTCTGTTAGGATTGGCAGCCTGGGATTTGAGGCCCAGCTCATGCCCGCCTCAGCTCCATGAACCAGGCCTGGGGCTCATCCAAGGACAGGCCACTGAGGGGTCCTGAGGACGTTCAGCATGAGGCCTGGGGCTCTGGCAGGCCCGGGCACTGGCTTGCTAAAGGCTGGCCCGGCAGGTGCACTCACAGGGCACTCGTTCCAGGCACATGGGATGCCTACCGCATCGCATCCCAGAGCCCTTTGCTCCAGACACACGGGGGTCTCTTGGCCCCCTGGCTGCCCAGCCCAGACCCTGGGCTGTGCTTTTCATAGACACAGGTGGGAAAGAAACTGGGAGGTTGTGCCTTAGGCCACGATGCTGACTGGTACTACTGCCCTTAGACCTCTCTTTCTTGGTGATGTGCGCTTGGCCAGTGCAGGAACATGCCCAGGTACCTCGCAGGTGGTTGGGGGAGCAGCAGGCTTGGACCATGCTCCTGGGGAAAAGACTGTGTGAACACCTGGGAGGCATGAGACCCCAACTCTGCCTGAACCGGCTGTGTGACCTGGGGCAAGTTACGGAGCTCCCTGAGCCTGTCTTCCCACCGGCAGGACAGGACGCTGGAACCCACTAAAGGGAACATTCATTCGTTTATAATTCTGTAAATACTGGCTGTCCATCCTGTCCATACCGGGTGACTTTCTCAGCATCTCACACATAGGAACATGTGTGGCCCCTTATAACCACCCTATGGTGTGGCAATTACCACCCCTACCCCACAGATGAGGAAATTGAGGCATAGAAGTACAGTACCTTGTGCAGAGTCCCACAGCCAGCAGTGACAGTGCAGGGGTTAGGTCCCAGGCCACCTGGCCAGGGTCCCTGCTCTCATCACTGCACCACCCTGACTGGAAGAAGTGGTTAGCCAATGTACCTGATGTGTTGGAGGAACTTGGTGCATGCTGACCTGAACTGTATCGATGTTAACAGCCAGCGGGATCACCATTAACTCAGTGACTTCTATGCTCCGTGACAAACTCACACCCCCGCTGGCCCTCAGCAAGCCCAGGGGGCAGTTGCATCGTTTCTACTTTAGGTGCCAGGAAACCTGGGCACGAAGTCAAGGGACTGGGTGCAACCTGGTTGCTAAGGGGAACTGAGAGTCGGTCCCCTTCCAAGGATAGGCAGAAGGTGGGGTGGCAATCTCACACAGGCTGAGAGTGGTACTGGGAGCCTGGGGCTTCGTAACTTAGGCTGGGCCCTTCCCAGGGTAGAGAGCTGGGAACCTCAACGATGTCACTGGCTGGTAACTGACCAGCCTGGGCAGCCCATTGCAAAGAGGTGGGGATCCTGGCAGTCTGCAGGCCTCCGGGAGACACGCCCTGGCTCAGCAGCCGACCTTCTTTGCCAACACGAACACGGCCCTTCCACACACTTGCAGCGGCTGCAAATCCATCTGCAAAAGATGGCAAGAAGAGAGTGAGACAGGTCGCTGGCTCTCAGAGGCCTCGTCCCCCTGGCCACACAGGCAGGTCAGGCCTGGGGCTCATGTGTTCACTGATACATTCACTCGCTCCACCTCTCAGGGGACACTCAGGGAACAGGGGCAGGCCCTGCACTGGTACCTGGGAGAAGGGGAGAATCAGACACAGCCTTTCCCTGAAGGAGTTCTCAGTCTGGTGGGGGCACCATTTAGAAACAGACAAAGAAGCCAGGCGTGGTGGCTCACGCCTGTAATTCCAGCACTTTGGGAGGCCGAGGCAGGTGGATCACTTGAGATCAGGAGTTCAAGACCAGCCTGGCCAACGTGGTGCAACCTTGTCTCTTCTAAAAATACAAAAATTAGCCAGGTGTGGTGGTGCGCACCTGTAATCCCAGCTACTCAGGAGAATGAGGCAGGAGAATCACTTGAAAACCAGGGAGGCGGAGGTTGCAGTGAGCCGAGTTGCGCCACTGTACTCCAGCCTGGGTGACGGAGCCAGACTCTGTCTCCAAAAAAAAAAAAAAAAAAAAAAAAGGCTGGGCGCGGTGGCTCACACCTGTAATCCCAGCACTTTGGGAGGCTGGGGTGGGCAGATCATGAGGTCAGGAGATCGAGACCATCCTGGTGAACATGGTGAAACCCCGTCTCTACTGAAAATACAAAAAAAAAATTAGCCGGGCGTGCTGGTGGGCGCCTGTAGTCCCAGCTTCTAGGGAGGCTGAGGCAGGAGAATGGCGTTAACCCGGGAGACAGCGGAGCTTGCAGTGAGCAGAGATCGCACCACTGCACTCCAGCCTGGGCGACAGAGCGAGAATCCGTCTCAAAAAAAAAAAAAAAAAAAAAAAAGGGGGCCAGGCACAATGGCTCATGCCTGTAATCCCAGCACTTTGGGAGGCCAAGGCGGGTGGATCACTTGAGATGGGGAATTCGAGACCAGCCTGACCCACATGGAGAAGCCCTGTCTCTACTAAAAATACAAAATTAGCCTGGCGTGGTGGTGCATGCCTGTAATCCCAGCTACTCAGGAGGCTGAGGTAGGAGAACTGCTTGAACCCAGCAGGCGGAGGTTGCAGTGCACTGAAATCGCACCACTGCACTCCAGCCTGGATGACAAGAGCAAAACCCTGTCTCAAGCCGGGCGCGGTGGCTCAAGCCTGTAATCCCAGCACTTTGGGCGGCCGAGACCAGCGGATCACGAGGTCAGGAATTCGAGACCATCCTGGCTAACACGGTGAAACCCCGTCTCTACTAAAAAATACAAAAAAACCAGCCGGGCGAGGTGGCGGGCGCCTGCAGTCCCAGCTACTCGGGAGGCTGAGGCAAGAGAATGGCGTGAACCCGGGAGGCGGAGCTTGCAGTGAGCTGAGATCTGGCCACTGCACTCCAGCCTGGGCAAGAGAGTGAGACTCTGCCTCAAAAAAAAAAAAAAAAAAAAAAACTCCGTCTCAAAAAAAAAAAGAAAAAGAAAAAAGGAAACAAGACGGTGACTCCCTCAGGGAGGTGACACTTGGTTAAGCAGATGAGCAGGTCAGATGGAGGAGACAGCGGTGGCTCCAGACCTCTGCAAGCACCATGGAAACAAGAATCTAGTGTGCACCTGTATCTTCTCTCCCCGGCACCCAGCTAGGTTCCCAGCATGCAGCAGACACATGGGAAAACGGCTCACCCTGACCCACTCCCTCGACAGCCAGCAGGATGCTTTACAAGTACCTCGGCCACGTCACTCTCAGCTTAGACCCTGAGTGATGGGAGGCCCTGACCCGCTGGGTGCCATGTGTACCCCATACCCGTGACCTCATGTTCTGATTCTCTCCCCGTCACCTGTGCCCCAGCCACACCTGGCTGCCTGTTTCTCAGACCTCGCACGGCTGCCAGGGCCTTGGCACCTGCTGTCCTTCTGCTTGGAAGGTTCTTCTCTTAGGTGCCCACTCAAAAGTCCCCTTCTCATCAAGTCCTCCCTGGGCCCCCTGAATTTCCAACTGCCCCCATCACCTCAGAGCCCCCTCGTTAGTTTCCTCATCCTTGCACTTATTCTAACACACGGTACATCCTACTTATTTGCTTTGGTTGTCTAGAACATAACACCATGAGGATAGGTATGTTTTGTGTTTTGTTCAGCTCTAGAATAGTAGAACAGTGCCCAGCTCTTAGTATGTAGTCAATAAATAGTGACTCCATGAGTTAACCAATGAGTGAATTAATGAATGATCAGCAAATGAATGGATTAATTAACGAGTGAGTGACCAGTAACAGCGAACCAATGAGTGTGTAGACTGCTGTGTGACCAAGTGGGCCAGTGAGAAAAGTGGGGGGCAGAGGCTGGGTGAGCTCCCTGGGATGCGGGTAGCAAGGACAGGGCTGTGGTGTAACTAAGACATGGTGCCCCCTGCCCCTGTCTTTCTTCTGCAGGGAGAGGGGCTATTTTGGTCCTGAGTACTTTTAACCCATGTGAACCACGCGAACAGGTGAACAGTTGGAGGTCCAGGAGCAGCAGCAGGGGCCCCTGCCTGCTTGGGGGCCCCGAGTGCTGGCATGATCTGACTCCATGGTGTAGGCGGGGTCCGGGCCCACTTGGAGGGGCAGGATATGTCGTCGGACCACAGTTGGGGGTGCCAGACTCGGGCCACGCCATATTTGGTGTCAGAGCCCAAGACCCAGGAATAGAAACTGTGTATGGGGCCAAGTTGGCCACATCCCAATACCCGGGTGACCTCAGGCCCAAAGCATGCTCCTGGCCCCCGAGACAGGCCTCACAGTTGCAGCCTATGTCCTGGGCCTTGTCAGCTGGGCCTGGCACACTCCTGCTGCCTGCCCCTGCCTCCAGGCTCACCACTTCCCACCCTGTCACCAGGGAGCTATTCCCAGTTAGCCTGTTACTGTGGCCACTCCCCTGCTCTAAGCCCTTCCATGGTTCCCACCACCAGGATCCCCCATGACTCATCTTAGGCAGGAAGTGAGGAGTGAGGAAAGGTGCAGGGCATGGCCGGGCGTGGTGGCTCACGCCTGTAATCCCAGCACTTTGGGAGGCTTAGGTGGGCGGATCACAAGGTCAAGAGATTAAGACCATCCTGGCCAACATGGAGAAACCCCGTCTCTACCAAAAATACAAAAATTAGCTGGTGTAGTGCTGTGCGCCTGTAGTCTCAGCTACTCAGGAGGCTGAGGCAGGAGAATCGCTTGAACTTGGGAGGCAGAGATTGCAGTGAGCTGAGATTGCACCACTGCACTCCAGCCTGGCGACAGAGCGAGACTCCATCTCAAAAAAAAAAAAAAAAAAAAGTCGAGAGGTGCAGGGTAATGGAGACAGAGGGCCAAAGGCTGGGTCAGACTCCTACTGGCTAGGTTCTTGGCACCAGCTCTGCAGGCCCCAACTAGGGGTATCAATATCAGGGGCCAGGCCCAAGGGCTTAGGAAAGGCCTTCCAAGCTGGTGCTTTTCATCCCTACACGAATTGCACCCCCACCTGTCCCTACAGTAAGGGCGCTACCCCTCCCGCCCTGTGTCCAGCCCAGCTCAGCCTAGCACTGGCCAACCATGACCCAACGAAATGGAGTCCGCACTGAGCCCTCCATCCAGGCTGAGTGCTGACAGAGAGGCTCCCAGAGCACCAGGGTTGTGCCCTTGGAGATTCCGATGTCCTGACGGGAACACAGAGGCCCCAAGAGGGAAAAAGGTGTCAGAAGCGTGTGAGCCAGACCAACACCATCTTAAATAGGAGGTGAGTAAAATGAGGCTGACACCTACTGGGCTGCATTCCCAGACAGTTAAGGCATTGTAAGTCACAGGGCGAGATAGGAGTTCAGCACAAAACAGGTCATAAAGACCTTGCTGATAAAACAGGTTGCAGTAGAAAAGCCGGCCAAAACCCACCAAAACCAAAATGGCCATGAGACTGACCTCTGGTCGTCCTCTCTACTAGTCTCCCACCAGCACCATGACAGTTTACAAATGCCGTGGCAATGTCAGGAAGTTACCCTATGTGGTCTAAAAAGGGGAGGTATGAATCATCCACCCCTTGTTTAGCATTATCATCAAGACATAACCATAAAAATTGGTAATCAGCAGCCCTAGGGGCTGCTCTATGGCATAACCATTCTTTTATTCCTTTCCGTTTTGTGTGTGTGTGTGTGACAGAGTCTTGCCCTGTCGCCCAGGCTGAAGTGTAATGGCCCAATCTCGGTTCACTGCAACTTCCGCCTCCGGGCTTCACGCAATTCTCCTGCCTCAGCCTCCTGAGTAGCTGGGATTACAGGTGTGTGCCACCATGCTCGGCTAATTTTTTGTATTTTTAGTAGAGATGGGGTTCCACCATGTTGGCCAGGCTAGTCTTGAATTCCTGACCTCGTGATCCGCCCACCTCGGCCTCCCAAAGTGCTGGGATTACAGGCGTGAGACACTGCGCCTGGCCCCTTTACTTTCGTAATAAACTTGCTTTCACTTTGCACTGCAGACTCGCCCTGAATTCTTTCTTGCCCCTTGGCATGAGTGACCATGACCCTTCTGTGACTCTTGGTCACGTCCCTCAACATTTCCTTTCCTTGGTCATGGACCTGGCCCAGGGAGCTCACTGAGGACTTGGAGAGCCCCATGCAGGGCCTGGGGAGGGCTCTGGGTCCCCGTGAGGGCAAGGGCCGCACAACTGCGCAGAGAGAGAGGCTGAGCCGTGAGGCTGTCGTCACCACAGAGGCCTCGGCCAGTCCTCGGGGAGTGCTGTAGCTGGGCTGGCCTTCAGAGATGTTTATTCCAAACCAGAGTCAGGGCTATGATGGTTAATTTCATGTGTCAACTTGACCAGGCCACAGGGTGCCCCAATTAAACACTACTCCTGGGTGTGTCTGGGGGTGTTTCCGGATGAGATTAGCATTCGAGTAGCGGACTCGGGAAGCAGATGGCCCCCAGTGTGGGTGGCCCCTCAACCCTCGAGGGCCTGAGTAGAAGGAAAGGCTGAGGACGGAGGAATGTGCCCCTGTTCTCCTGCCTCACTGCTGAGCTGAGACGTCTTATTTCATCTTCTCATCGACTGGTTCTGTTTATTTGGAGAACCCCGACTAACCCAGGGGCCTACACCAACACTGGCCCACAGTGGGTCACTGGAGATGGGCTGTTCCTGAGGTAGGGAGCAATCCACCCAGGAGACGGGGGCTCCAGGGCTCAGTGGTGGGACCAGATGGAGCCACCGCGCCCAGCGCAGCCCTCATCCCCTGGAAATAATTGTGTGTGTTTCCGTGATCTCAGTCCTCACGGGCGGGGTCTCCTCGCTCTCATTCTGTTCCTGGTGCTGACACAGGTTTAGCGGACAGCAGGAGCTCAACAGACACCGATGAGATGGGGAGTGGCCTTCCAGGAGAGCCAGAGGCTATTTCCGCTCTTCTCATGTTCTTGGGGTCTCAACAGGAGGGCCCAGGAACTGGAACTTCAGGAGCAAAGCCACGGTGGGATATGGGGATAAACAGGCCCAGGAATGGCCAAGGGGGGCGCATCAGTGACCATGGCTGGATCCTGCCGTGGCTTCCAAGCCTCCAGATAAGGAGCTGGCCCCTGTGCATGGCCAGGCTGGGGTGTAGCTACCCCTGCTGACTTGTGATTGTGACCCCAGACCTCTGAGGTGAAAGACACCAGCGCCAGGGTCACACAGGGGTTCCTACTGTGTCACCAGCCATGTGACTGCAGTCAGGCCATGCTCGTTCTCTGAACCTTAGTCTCTCTCTGCCCACAAAATGGGATTAACTCCACTTTGGAGGGATGGAGGGAGGCAATGCATCTCCAGGGCCCAGCCTACGGAGCAGGCCCTCAACAGATGTGGCCACGGCCATTGTGTCATAGGCCTTTCCTCTGGCAGGGGAACTGGTGGGTGTCTGTGATGGGGCTGGGAGGGAGGGGCCACTCAGGATAGTGTTTAAGGTCAGGAAGCAGGGACATGCAGCCAGGACGTAGCATGTTCTTTATCATGCTCCCAACTGGACCGTCAGAGCCTGCCATCCCTGTCCCACGGTCACACTGGCCTCTAGTGGAGCCAAATTGGGTCCCCTCCCCATCCACCTCCACCCTTGCCTGGTCAGACAGGAACCAAGGTGGGCTTCACCCCCAGCGTCTCCCAGCTCATTGCCTCACGGCTTCCTTCCTGAGCAGGACTTTATGTGGCCAGGCCTGGAGGACAAAGGCCCACACCAACATCCTGAGCTTCCTTCCTGGCCCTGCCACGTGCCCACAAGACAGGCCACCTCTCTGAACCTTGGTTCAGGTCACAGGTTGCTGTGGGGATTAAGTGTGGTCAGGTCTCAGCTGGGTCCCAGACTTAGACAGGAGCCCGAGGTAGAACCCTGGCCAGGGTGAGGTAGAAAGGAAACTTCTCATACTACCTTCTCCAGGGTCCCCATGACCCTAAGGTCACACGTGGCTTTGAACATCACTAACATGGCAGCTCCGTGGAGAAGGCTCCCGCCGCAGCAGGAGAGGAAAGAGCAAAGTCACATGCGCCGCTGTTCTGTAGTGGAGGCAGAGGGGTCATCTAGGTTTACCTACCCCGCACCCATTCATCCTCCTGAGAACACCTGCTGTCCTGTGGGAAGCCACCCCTGCCTGGGGGCCCCGCTCCCTGGCTGTTGCCGTGAGCACTGACTCAGGTCCGGCTAATGATAGTACCACATTCCCCTGGCCGCAGTGGTCAGGCTGAGGCACCCAGAATGCAGTCCGGGCCAAGCAGAGGTATGTGCTTCCCATAGGGTCACTAGGTGTGAGCCAGGAACCGTCCGGGCAGAGGCTGCCTGGGAATGAAGCCAGCCCTGAGGCAAGCAGAGTCAAGGGAAGGAGACAGAGACCCACACGACACTGTCACGACACGTGGATCCCACCCTGCACAGCCCACCCAAGAGGAAAGGAGAACCTAGAAGTCAATGATGGAACCTTCTGATGACCTCCTCAGCCAGTCAATGAATGTCTCATCCCCCTGATCTGTGTCTTCTTCCTGCTTTTTCTCCCCAGAACTCCTAGTCCCTCCGCTCTTTCTCTCACTCCTGCCACTCCAGGTTGGTCTCTCTGTCTCTCCTTTCTCCCTCCTCATCCCCCTCAGCGGACACCAGGATGCCTTTCTTGGTCTCTGACCCCACAACATCATGGTATCAGAGGTGGGGCTGCAATGGCAGGAGATAGAGAGGGCCAGGGCCAGACTCACAGGACTGAAGGCACCTAGATGCGCGGCCACTGTTGAGGACTTGTGACCTCACCAGAAAAAGGGGCTCCCCCACCAGAGGAGAGGGATTTTTTTTTTTTTTTAAGAGATGGAGTCTTGCTCTGTCGCCCAGGCTGGAGTGCAGTGGTGCGATCTCGGCTCACTGCCAACTTCCGCTACCCGGGTTCAAGAAATTCTCTTGCCTCAGTCTCCCAAGTAGCTGGGACTACCGGCATGTGCCACCACGTCGGGCTAATTTTTTTGTATTTTTAGTTGAGATGGGGTTTCGCCATGTTCGCCAGGATGTTCTGGAACTCCTTACCTCGGGTGATCTGCCCACTTCGGCCTCCCAAAGTGCTGGGATTACAGGCGTGAGCCGCTGTGTCCGGCTGGAACACACTCTTTACCCCCAACTGGCATGGGAGCCCGCTTGCCGGGAAGAGGACACCTGGACTCACTGGAACTGGGTGGTTTTGGGGAGGGGACGTAGTGGGAGACAAAGGGTCAGGAGCCTTCATGCAGAAAAGGTGAAATGCCCGCCGGATTGGGTTCCTCCACTTGCTGAGGATGCACCTGGTGGAGTCAGGAGGTCCTGGCCCAAACAATGGGCTCGGCAGGCTGTCTTAGCTCAGCCTGACTCCCAGTAAGGGATGCAGGGATTACTCCAGCCAATCCCAGCCCTGCTCCCTTGTTTAACTTTCAGAATAGTTAAGGGGCCACAGTGGTACTCAGGCCGGGGTACATTACAGTGTGGTCTGCTGGCCGCAGCACCCCTGCTCTCCACGCTGCAGCCTTGGCTGGCACATGCTCCCCTGCTGTGTGTGTGTGTGTGAACATGCTGTCCCACTGTGTGTGCTGCCCCACTGTGTGCGTGCGTGTGTGTGTGTGTGCGTGCTGCCCTACTGTGTGTGTGTGTGTGTGTGTGTGTGTGCACTGTCCCCACCAGGCTGTCAATGCCTTGGGGGCAGAGACTAGCCCAGCCTAGGGTTCAGCCACATGTGTTAAATAAATAACGAGCGTTTTTGTTTGTTTGTTGTTGTTTTTGAGACGGAGTCTTGCTCTGTTGCCCAGGCTGGAGTGCAGTGGCATGATCTCAGCTTACTGCAAGCTCTGCCTCCTGGGTTCAAGTGATTCTCCTGCCTCAGCCTCCCGAGTAGCTGGGACTACAGGCACCTGCCACCGCATCTGGCTAATTTTTGTATTTTTAGTAGAGATGGGGTTTCACCATCTTGGCCAGGCTGGTCTTGAACTGCTGACATTGTGATCCACTGGCCTCAGCCTCCCAAAGTGGTGGGATTACAGGCGTGAACCACCATGCCCGGCCTGCAATAAGGAGTGTTTTGAAAACTCTGAAAGTGCAGAACTAGGAAGCTGACCTCGGCCCACTCACCAGTGAGGTCGGGAATATGACTTGTCGTGTGACCTTAGACAGGTTACTTTCCGTTTTGGGCCTCGGATTCCCTTCTGCACAGTGGCGGGGGGAGGGGGCGGGGCAGGTGCAGGCTAACCAAATGCTCTAACCTTGGGGGGATGCGTGAGCACCTGCTGCTAACCTACATGTGATAAGTAACACCTTAGCACAGACCTGAGGCGCCAAGAACCCTGAGGGATCTGGGGTGGAAGGCCACAGAGCCAAGAAACAGCACGGAGTACAGAATTCAAACCCAGGCCCTGCCTGACAGCTTCCCCACCTGCTAAGATTTGGCAACGTGACCTTGGACCCACCTCTGCCCCTCCCTGGACCTTCACTGCTTTGTCCATCAAAGGAGGGGGTGGGCTCCTTGGTCTTGGAACTCAGACCCCTCTTGGTGTGAAAACTCAATGCCCTTCCAAACCGTGCTTGGAGGACCCAGTGTCCTGTTCCCCACCCCTAGCCCCCACAGTCTTCCAGGGCACAAATACATACAATGTTTCTACCCAAGAAGTAAGAATGACAGTTTTTAGGAGGAAGTATTGTCATAAGAAGGACTGTTTGTGGCCGGGTGCGGTGGCTCATGCTTGTAATCCCAGCACTTTGGGGGCCAAGGTGGGCAGATCACGAGGTCAGGAGTTCAAGACTAGCCTGTCCAATATGGTGAAACTCTGTCTCTACTAAAAAATACAAAAATTAAATTAGCCGGGCATGGTGGTGCAGGTCTGTACTCCCAGCTACTCGGGAGGCTGAGGCAGGAGAACCACTTGAACCCGGGAGGTGGAGGTTGTGGTGAGCTGAGACTGAGCCACTGCACTCCAGCCTGGGCAACAAGAGCAAAAAAACTTTGTCTCAAAAAAAGAAAAACAAAAAATCAGCCAGGTATGGTGGTGCACTTCTGTAGTCCTAGCTGCTCAGGAGGCTGAGGCAGGAGAACCGCTTAAACCCAGGAGGCGGAGATTGCAGTGAGCCAAGTTTGCGCCATTGCACTCCAGCCTGGGCAACAGAGTGAGACTCTGGACACCCCCCCCAAAAAAAGAGCTGTTGTTTGTAAGAAGGGCAGAAGGGGCCGGGCCCAGTGGCTCACGTCTGTAATCCCAGCACTTTGGGAGGCCAAGGTGGGCGGATCACGAGGTCAGGAGATCGAGACCAACCTGGCGAACACTGGGAAACACCGTCTCTACTAAAAATACAAAAAAATTAGCCGGGCGTGGTGGCCGGTGCCTGTAGTCCCAGCTACTCAGGAGGCTGAAGCAGGAGAATGGCGGGAACCCAGGAGGCGGAGCTTGCAGTGAGCGGAGATCCGGCCACTGTACTCCAGCCTGGGCCACAGAGCGAGACTCTGTCTCAAAAAAAAAAAAAAAAAAAAAAAAAAAAAAAAAAAAGAAGGGCAGAAGGGCTCTTTTCAGAGCAGAGGTTACAAAATATTCTTCCTCCCAAGGCTTTAACGCCTCAGAAGCCGGGAATCAAGCAGGCGGCCTTGCTCTCTGCGTGGGCGCCACAAACAGAAAACTCAGGGAGGTGGACTTCATTCCAGGAGGAATAAGGCAGCAGCTTAGTTCTGAACTTTCCCTCTTCTACCAAATTATACAAAGCAACTAAGAGGCAGGGAAAACCCACAAACTCCTAACCACAGGTGAGTGTGGCCCAAAGCACCCGCGAGCAGCAGACATGGCAATGGCGCAGGCGGTGGGGGACGGCAGGGGGTGCGCTCAGGCGTGGAGGACCCCAGAAAAGGCCACTTCTAAAAGGGAGATGGCAGAAGGCAGGAGCTACAGCCAGAAAGAACTGGGAGTACTCAGGGCTGGAGGCCGGTGACCTCTTGAGACAGGTTAGGTTCTGGAGGTGAAAAAGGAGTGGATACAGAGAAAGGCCATATTTTAAAAGCACAGCCCATTACCATGGCAACAGAGGAGGGAGCCTTTCACCAGAGAAACCCAAAGAATTGTCCTGGCTCCTCTCCCAATTTCCACCAAAACCTCCTGTTAATTGCCACTCCAGGAAAATTCAACTAATTCAAATATGGAAAAAAATTTAAAGGTATAAAACAAAATGGAAACGGGGGTGAGGAGCACAAACACTCGCTTATATATAAAGAAAATTCACTATGAAAATATTGCCTGGCCGGGCGCGGTGGCTCAAGCCTGTAATCCCAGCACTTTGGGAGGCCGAGGCAGGCGGATCACTTGAGGTCAGGAGTTCAAGACCAGCTTGGCCAATAGGGCGAAACCCTCTCTCTACTAAAAATACAAAAAATTAGCTGGGCGTGGTGGCGCGTGCCTGTAATCCCAGCTACTTGGGAGGCTAAGGCAGGAGAATCACTTGAACCCAGCAGGTAGAAGTTGCAGCGAGCTGAGATGGTACCACTACACTCCAGCCTGGGCGAAAGAGATTCTGTCTCAAAAAAAAAAAGAAAGAAAAAAGCAAAGATATAAAAGCAAATGCAAACAAAATGCTGGGGCAATAATCTCAATATAAAATGATGCAAAATCACAACAAACATCACTAAATGAGCCAAAGGGCAATTTATTATGCTAACGGTATAATTTACAATGTATCAAATAATACTGCTACAATTTTCAGAATAAAAAATTACAGAGCTACTAGGATAAATAATATCAAAACACTAATAAGAGATTTTACCAGTTTTTTTTTTTTTTTTCTTTTTTGAGACCGAGTCTCGCTCTGTCGCCCAGGCTGGAGTGCAGTGGCCGGATCTCAGCTCACTGCAAGCTCCGCCTCCCGGGTTCACGCCATTCTCCTGCCTCAGCCTCCCGAGCAGCTGGGACTACAGGCGCCCGCCACCTCGCCCGGCTAGTTTTTTTTTTTATTTTTTAGTAGAGACGGAGTTTCACTGGGTTAGCCAGGATGGTCTCCATCTCCTGACCTCGTGATCCGCCCGCCTCGGCCTCCCAAAGTGCTGGGATTACAGGCTTGAGCCACCGCGCCCGGCCGAGATTTTACCACTTTCAGTCCAAGAAATGTTAAGTAGCATAAACAGAAATAAGAATTCAGAAGACCGAAATAAGATAATCAGTAAGGTACTATAATATTTCAAACTCTCTACCATAGTGATAGATAATGTGCTTTCTTTTTAAGAGCTGAGCTGATGGAACAATCATGAAATCTGACCATATTCAGTCCAAAGAAAATGTCAATAACATCCAAAAAATATTTTTTTTTTTTTTTTTTTTTTTTGAGACGGAGTCTTGCTCTGTCGCCCAGGCTGGAGTGCAGTGGCCGGATCTCAGCTCACTGCAAGCTCCGCCTCCCGGGTTTACGCCATTCTCCTGCCTCAGCCTCCCGAGTAGCTGGGACTACAGGCGCCCACCACCGCGCCCGGCTAATTTTTTGTATTTTTTAGTAGAGACGGGGTTTCACCGTGTTAGCCAGGATGGTCTCGATCTCCTGACCTCGTGATCCGCCCGTCTCGGCCTCCCAAAGTGCTGGGATTACAGGCTTGAGCCACCGCGCCCGGCCCCAAAAAATATTTTTAAAATTTACGGTTATGAGGCAATATCACTAGAAATTAATTTAAAAAAAAGGAAATTTTTTAAAAATTGAATATATGGGATTTCTAGCAAATAAAAATAATAAAAACACCAGGCTGGGTGTGGTGGCTCACGCCTGTAATCCCAGCACTTTGTGAGGCCGAGGCAGGGGATCAGTTAAGGACAGGAGTTTGAGACCAGCCTGGCCAACGTGGTGAAACTTGGTCTCTACTAAAAGTACAAAAAATTAGCCAGGCATGGTGGCACACGCATCTAGTCCCAGCTACCTCAGAAGGCTGAGGCACGAGAATTGCTTGAACCCAGGAGTCGGAGGTTGCAGTGAGCCAAGATTGCATCATTGTATTCTACCCTGAGTGACTGAGACTCTATCTCAAAATGTAACACCACCACCAACAACAATAAATACCAAAACACCAAGTATCCATATCTACAGGATACAGCCACAGCAGATGTATGAATATTTGCAAATGATCAGAATATTTTTAGCCACCAGTGTATATAACAATTAAAACAGAAAGGATAAAAATAAATAAAGCACCGGTTTAAAAATGTTAGAAAAAGAACCACAAAATGAAAAACAGAAACAATGGCTGGTCATGGTGGCTCCTGTCTGTAATCGCAGCATTTTGGGAGGCTGGGGTGGGAGGATCGTTTGAGCCCAGGAGTTTGAGACCCTGGGAACCACAGTGAGACCTTGTCACTATAGGAAAAAAAAAAAAAAAAAAAGGCTGGGTGCGGTGGCTCACACCTGTAATCCCAGGACTTTGGGAGGCTGAGCTGGGCAGATCACCTGAAGTCAGGAGTTCAAGACCAGCCTGACCAACATGGAAAAACCCCGTCTCTACTAAAAATACAAACTTAGCTGGGTGTGGTGGCGCATGCCTGTAATCCCAGCTGCTTGGGAGGCTGAGGCAGGAGAATCGCTTGAACCCAGGACGTGGAGGTTGCAGTTAGCCAAGATCATGTCATTGCACTCTAGCCTGGGCAACAAAAGCTAAACTCCCTCTCAAAAAATAAAAAAAACTTAGTCAGATGTGGTGGTGTGTACCTGCAGTGCAGCTACTCAGGAGGATCACCTGAGCCTGGGAAGTTAAGACTGCAGTGAGCCATGATGGTGCCACTGCACTCCAGCCTGTATGACACTGCAAGACCCTGTTTCAAGAAGAGAGAAGACAGGAGAGGGGAGGAGAGGGGAGGGGAGGGGAGGGAGAAAGAAAAGGAAGGAAGGAAGGAAGGAAGGAAGGAAGGAAGGAAGGAAAGGAAGGAAGGAAGGAAGGAAGGAAGGAAGGGAGGAGGGAATAAAGAAGAAATAAATTAGGGAAGAAATAAGCAGTAGAACTAATAAATAAGGTAAAAAGCTGGCTCATTGGAAAAAAAAGCCAATAAAATGTACAACCACCAACTAACCTAATCAAGATAAGAGGGTGGGGAGAAAGCTTCCATACAAACTAGGAAATGCCAAATGGGAAAATAACCAAATAAGCAGATAATTATTTTAAAAAATAAGACAGTACTTAGCAAATAACATTTAAAATCTGAATAAAATAATTTCTGAGAGAAAAATAATAATCAAATGGATCCCAGAAGACATAGCTAATCTACACAGGACAACTTCCACATTAGAATCAGAATTACAAAAGGACTACCATTACAAACAAAAGCACCAGGGCAAAACATTTTGGGAGGAATCCTGGAAAACTCTGAAATAACAGATAATGTTTAAACTGTTAAACAGCAACACATAGAAAGGAAAGTTTAATATATAATATATTATATATATATATATATTATATATATATATATATATAATATATATATATATATTTTTTTTTTTTTTTTTTAGACAGGGTCTGCTCTCACCCAGGCTGGAATGCAGTGGCATGATCATGGCTCACTACAGCCTCCACTTTCCAGGCTCAAGTACACGCCCCTCCCACCTCAGCCTCCTGAGTAGCTGGGACTACAGGCACATGCCACCATACCAGGTTCATTTTTAGTAGAGATGGGGTTTCACCATGTTACCCAGGCTGGTCTTGAACTCCTAGGCTCCCACCTGCCTTGGCCTCCCAAAATGCTGGAACTACAGTCATGAGCCACTGTGCCAGGCAAAAAAAAATTTAAATAAAGCAAATACTTAAACCAAAACCTGACAACGGCTTCACAGAATATCCTTCTGACTAATTTCACTTATGAATATTATTGTAAAAATCCAAAATAAAATATAACCAAATAGAATTCAGCAGCACATTAAAATTAAAGGAGGCCAAGTGTGGTGGCTCATGCCTGTAATCCCAGCAGTTTGGGAAGCTGAGGCAGGTGGATTACTTGAGGCCAGGAGTTTGAGACCAGCCTGGCCAACGTGGCAAAAACCCATCTCAACTAAAAATACAAAAATTAGCCTGGTGTGGTGGGGCACAACTGTAATCCCAGCTACTCAGGAGGCTCAGGCGCAAGAATCACTTGAGCTTGTGAGGCACAGGTTGCAGGGAGCCAAGACTGTACCAGACTGCATTCCAGCCTGGGCAATACAATGAGACTCTGTCTCAAAAAATTACAAAAATAAAAAATGGGGGTGATTCAGGAATGCAAGTGGGGTTTATTCAAAGAATGTAAGGATGGTTCAATATAATTAGGAAATCATGAATATAATTCATCATATTAAATAGATCTAAGCAGAAAAATCATCCCTGGTGACTCCAAAAAACATTTAACAGAGTAGCCAATACTTAGTAAATTACAAATCAAGGGACACTTCCTTAACAAAATTATACAGATTAACACAGAAGCCAGGAACTAGCTTCATACTCCAGAGAGTACCAATACACAGTTTCATACCTGGGCGCTAATAGTAAGCTCAGGGAAGAAGACCAACACTCCCTAAAAAAAAGGGGCAAAGACAATTCACATACATACAAAATATGACCTCTAAACAAGTCAGCTAGAGCAAGGATCTTTTTATAAGTAGAGAAATGCAAATGGACATACTCAGATAGCATCTCTCACCTATCAGATTAGCAAAAATCCAAAACACTTAACACATTCTTTTGGCAAGGCTGTGAGCAAACAGGCATGCTCATACACAGCCAGTGGGCAACAAAACAGTGTTCAGCGGCTGCAGAGGACAATTTAACAACGTCTATCTCACTCTGGGCCTTTATCCTACAGATGAATGTGACATTTGCACAAGGTCACAGGTTTGCAGTTGCAAAAGATTAGAAACAACCCAAGGTCTTTCTTGAAGAGGCTGATTAAATAAACAATGATGCAACGAGACCATGGAAATGGGCAGACCAATGCTGCTTTTACTCACTGTCGTCTCCTCTGGGGCCAGCACAGATCCTACCACATAGTAAGTGCTCAATACATATTTTCTGTTTTTTGCTTTTTTTTTTTCCCCACCCCCGAGTCTCACTCTGTCGCCCAGGCTGGAATGCAGTGGCACGATCTTGGCTCACTACAACCTCCACTTCCTGGGTTCAAGAGATTCTCCTGCCTCAGCCTCCCGGGTAGCTGGGACTACAGACAAGTACCACCACGCCCGGCTAATTTTTATATTTTTAGTTTCACCATGTTGGCCGGGCTGGTCTCGAACTCCTGACCTCAAGTGATCCGTCCATCTTGGCCTTCCAGAGTGCTAGGATTACAGGCATGAGCCACCGTGACTGGTCTCAATACATATTTTTTGAAAGGATGAGTAAATGATACCAGTCCTGCCCACAAAGCCAGGATCAAATGTGATAACTAATCCTGGGAAATGCCCTTTGCAAACTATAAACTCTATGCGATGCAAATTTCAGCTGCCTCATTATTTGAAGGTACAAATCAAGTCACATGCCTTTAGCTCTTCATGGTAAAGTACCTGACTACTTGCCAGTCCCAAGAGTGCCTTTCTTCCTTCCCTGAGGCCATCCTTCCCTCCCAGGGTCACTCTAGCTCTACACAGGACGCTGGATCTGGCTGGGTGGGGCTGGCTTCTCAGGGGCAGAGTGAAATTCCCCACAACGCCCCCACTGGGTTTTATCTCAGTTCAGAAAGTACTAAGTGACCTTGAATCTGGGCTCCTACACCTTTACTCTGGACACATGCACATGCACATATGGGGATATCCTGTCGTGCCAGGCTGCCTGGATGTGGATATGTTTTCTGACTGGGTCACTCGCTTTGCACAGAGATCCCAGAGATGCAAGTCTCAGGGAAAGTTCTTCACAGGGTAATCTTGCCTGGCAAATGCAATGCCCATGAAAAGGGCATCTAGAAATCTAGGTCTGAGTTAGAAGAGTACTGAGTTCATTCTATTTGAAAGAAAGTTCCCATGTTGCTTCGCTTTCACCTGTTTTACTGTCTTAAAGATTAAAAATATCCGGCCGGGCGCAGTGGCTCAAGCCTGTAATCCCAGCACTTTGGGAGGCCGAGACGGGCGGATCACGAGGTCAGGAGATCGAGACCATCCTGGCTAACACCGTGAAACCCCGTCTCTACTAAAAAAATACAAAAAACTAGCCGGGCGAGGTGGCGGGCGCCTGTAGTCCCAGCTACTCAGGAGGCTGAGGCAGGAGAATGGCCTAAACCCGGGAGGCGGAGCTTGCAGTGAGCTGAGATCCGGCCACTGCACTCCAGCCCGGGCTACAGAGCAAGACTCCGTCTCAAAAAAAAAAAAAAAAAAAAAAAAAAAAAAGATTAAAAATATCCAGTAGCAAGGCCGGGTGTGGTGACTCATGTCTGTAATCCCAGCACTTTGAGAGACCCAGGTGGCTGGATCACTTGAGGTCAGAAGTTCAAGACCAGGCTGGCCAACATGGTGAAACCCCGTCTCTACTAAAAATACAAAAAATTAGCTGGGTGTGGTGGTGGACGCCTGTAATTCCAGCTACTTGGGAAGCTGAGGCAGGAGAATCACTTGAACCCAGGAGGAAGAGGTTGCAGTGAGCTAAGATCATGCCACTGCACTCCAGCCTGGGCGACAGAGTGGGACTCCGTCTCAAAAAAACAACAACTACAACAAAAATAGCAGCAAAAGAGAGTGCTCATCCTCCCCCTGCTCCCCCAGCATCACCTACTGGGTGTTCTTGTCATTAACCATCTTTGCTAATGATACTGCCTGAGAAAGGGCCTGTCTTCTTTCTTCTACATCCTGCTCTGTAGCCTCCCCCTCAATTCTGAGCCTCAGCTTCTTCATCTGTAAAACAAAGAGCTTAGAAAAGACAATCTCGCCGGGCGCGGTGGCTCAAGCCTGTAATCCCAGCACTTTGGGAGGCCGAGACGGGCGGATCACGAGGTCAGGAGATCGAGACCATCCTGGCTAACACAATGAAACCCCGTCTCTACTAAAAATACAAAAAAAATTAGCCGGGCGAGGTGGCGGGTGCCTGTAGTCCCAGCTACTCGGGAGGCTGAGGCAGGAGAATGGCGTAAACCCGGGAGGCGGAGCTTGCAGTGAGCCGAGATCGCGCCACTGCACTCCAGCCTGGGCGACAGAGCGAGACTCCGTCTCAAAAAAAAAAAAAAAAAGAAAAGACAATCTCTTAGGACCCTTCTAGAAAGACCTTCCTAATCTGGTCTGCTAGCACCACCTCTGTCCATTCCATCAGGAGCCAACATCACTGACCTCTTAGAGCAGCTCTGTGCCACCTGCCCCCTTGGGTCAAGGCCAAGGGTGCAGAAGACAATTAAAGAAGTCAGGAGGTGACAACTCACAGGTGAGAGTTTCTGCTCAACCTCGTGCAAGAAGTCTCCTGGAAAGAAACCAGACAAGTCCCCAGCACTGCCCTTAGCACCTAGACCGTTCATCCAACAAGTGCCTGGGTGCTGATGTGGTGGCGGCCCCTCTCCAAGGTCAGGGAATATGTATAGCAGGGAAGAGAAGGATTGTCTTTGGCTTCATGGAGCTGACATTCGAGTAGGGGAAAATTAGTGAAGAAAAACATTAAGTGCTGGCTGGGCGCGGTGGCTCACACCTGTAATCACAGCACTTTGGGAGGCCGAGGTGGGTGGATCACCTGAGGTTAGGAGTTCGAGACCAGCCTGGCCAACATGGCGAAATCCCATCTCTACTAAAAATACAAAAATTAGCCAAGTGTGGTGGTGGGCGCCTGTAATCCCAGCTACTCAGGAGGCTGATTCAGGAGAAATTCTGTGAGAATGAGACTCAGGGAGGTGGAGGTTGCAGTCAGCCAAGACTGTGCCATTGCACTCCAGCCTGGGCAACAAGAGTGAAACTCCATCAAAAAAAAAAAAAAAAAAAAGACAGGCAGACAGTCAGACATCAGGTGCTGGCTGGGCGAGGTGGCTCACACCTGTAATCCTAGCACTTTGGGAGGCTAAGGTGGTAGGATCTTGAGGCCAAGAGTTCAATACCAGCCTGGGCAACACAGGAAGACCTCATCTCTACAAAAAACAGAAATAAAAATAAAAAAATTAGTCAGAGGCCAGGCACAGTGGAGCATGCCTGTAATTCCAGCACTTTGGGAGGCTGAGGCAGGAGAATCTTGAGGCCAAGAGTTCAGTATCAGCCTGGGCAACATAGGGAGACCACATCACTACAAAAAATAAAAATAAAACAATTAGCCAGGCGTGGTAGTCTCAGCTACTCGGGAAGCTGAGGTGGAAGGATCGCATGAGCCCAGAAGGCTGAGGCTGCAGTGAGCTATGCTCATACTACTGCACTCCAGACTGGGCAACAGAGTGGAGGCAAAAAAAATAAATAAATAAAATAAATAAATAAATAAATAAATAAATGGCAGGAATGGTGGCTCCCTCCTGTAATTCCAGAATTTTGTAAGGCTAAGGTGGGAACATCACTTGAGCCCAGGAGTTCAAGACCAGCCTAGGCAACACAGTGAAACCCCGTTTCTTCAAAAAAATACAAAAATTAGCATGGCCTGTAGTCCCAGCCACTCGGGAGGCTGAGGTGGGAGGATGGTTTGCTTGCGCCCAGAAGACTGAGCCAGGGTTTCATCACTACACACCAGCTTGGGCAACAGAGCAAGAAAAAAAAAAAAAAAAAAAAAAAAGATCAACCTAGCCAACATGGTGAAACGCCATCTCTACTAAAAATACAAAAATTAGCTGGGCGTGGTGGCACTTGCCTGTAATCCCAGCCACTCGAGAGGCTGAGGCAGGAGAATCACTTGAACCCAGGAGGCGTAGATTGCAGTGAGCCAAGATGGTGCCACTGTACTACAGGCTGGAAAAAAAAAAGAAAGAAAGAAAAGGAAAGAGAAAAAGAAAATAAATAAAGAAATACATCAGGGGATAAAATGTGCCAGGAGAAAAATGCACTCGGGGAGATGGGCTGCGGGACAGGGGCTACTACATACAGTTGGGTTAGGGGATGCCACTCTGAAAAGGGGACATTTGTGCTGAGGCCTGAAGGAAACCAGGGAGCACACTGTGGGGCCCTGGGGGAAGTGACTCAGGGAGGAGGAAGACCAGGGAGGGCAAAGATCCAGGGGCGAGTGTGGCTGAGGACTGAGCAAACAGCAGAGTATGTGGGCTTGGGGGTTTCCAGGAGAGGAGGTCAGAAAGATAAGGGGAGGGTGGGCCACGGGGTGGCCAGGTGCAGGGTGGGGCGGGGGGAGACCTTGAGAGCTGCTGAAGGACTTGCCTTTTGATTGGGATGATTTTGGGAGTGCTACAATGTGACTTATGTCTTAGAGATCTAAGAAAGCAATACAGCCCTCACACCATAAATTCCAAGGCAACATTGTATCCCATTTTAAGGCAGTTTCTGCCTTCCTTTCATACATTTCCTATCTTGACCACCAGAAATGTGGTTTTGATCTTTTTGGCTTTTATAAACAACACCATGGTAACCATCACTTATATCTTTGAGCAGGTCCTTAATAGCTTCTATAGGACTGGTTCCTAGAAGAGAACCCTGTGGGTTAAAGGAAATGTAATTTAGGGCTGGGCAAGGTGGCTCATGCCTATAATCCCAGTACTTTGGGAGGTGGAGGCGTGAGGATCACTTGAGCCCAGGAGCTCCAGACCAGCCTGGGCAACATAATGAGACTCCTTCTCTGCAAAAAATCGAATAAAAAAATTAGCAGGGAATGGTGGAGGGTGCCTGTGGTCCCAGCTACTCAGGAGGCTGAGGTGGGAGGATCGCTTGAGCCCAGAAGGTTGAGGCTGTAGTGAGCCATGATTGCCCCAGTGCACTCCACCCTAGACAATAGAGCAAGAACCTGTCTCAAAAGTTATACTGGAAAAAAAAAAAGGTAACTCCTGGACTCAAGCGATCCACCCCCTTCAGCCTCCTAAAGTGCTGGGATTATAGGTGTGAGCCACCACACCTGGCTGGAAAGATACAATTTTTTTTTTTTTTTTTTTTTTTTGAGACGGAGTTTTGCTCTTGTTGCCCAGACTGGAGTGCAATGGCGCAATCTCGGCTCACCACAACCTCTGCCTCCCGGGTTTAAGCGATTCTCCTGCCTCAGCCTCCCAAGTAGCTGGGATTACAGGCATGCGCCACCACACCCAGCTGATTTTGTATTTTTAGTAGAGATAGGGTTTCTCCATGTTGCTCAGGCTGTCTTGAACTCCCGACCTCAGGTGATCCACTCGTCTCAGCCTCCCAAAGTGCTGGGATTACAGGTGTGAGCCACCGCACCTGGCCTCGGAAATATAATTTAAAGCTTCAGATATGGAGCCCTAACCTGCTCTCTCCCGCTCCTACTCCAGGCTCAGGGCACACTTGCCTCACCACAGGCTCTCCCAGGGCATAGGAGGGTGAGTGGGCTGCATGACCGTCCTCTCCACCACTCGGGTGAGTGGCAAATGTGATCTCATTGTTGTTTCTGCTTGCACTGCTGACAGGGTGAGAAGGCTTCTCCAGTGTTGAGTTAACATTTATTAAAAGCTCACTGTCAGGCCTGGAGCTGTGTGGTTTAATAATAACAATGGCGTGTATTTTCTGAGCACTGACTCTGTGCAGACGCTGGTCAAAGTGGTTTTCTGCTGTGACTTGCTTAATCCCTCACCATCGCGTGTGGCAGGTCCTCTTATGATTAACTACAGTGTAAGTGCGGAGGAAACCAAGACCTGCTGGGCAGCGGCAGAGCGGGGTTCAAACACCCTTTGCTGGGGGAAAGGAGTCTACCTGTAGTTCAGCCTCATTCGCCTGGGGTTGCACCAGGCTAGCGGCTCAATCTCACTGTGGCCAAGAGGAGGCGCTTGACTCTGAGACTCAGTCTCCTTGTCTGTAAAACGGGAATAACAGAGCATGGTGGCTGAGAGGGTCTGGTAAGGTCAGGTAACAGTGTCTGGTACCTAGTGGGAGCTCAGTGGAAAGAGGCCCACCCCAAACTGAAGGGGAAGGAACAGATGATGGTCACAGATGATTGGGGCTCTCTGGGTCCTATACCTATATCTGGGACAATGACTTTCAAACAGCGAAGGTGAAGACAGACACTCTTCCTGTTTCGCTCTCATGTGCTGGTCCACCTGGCTCCCTGTCTGCCAGCTCATCATGACCCCAGAAGGCTGTGGTGCTCCTGCTGGAGTAGGCTTGTGGTGGGTGAGAGTGTGGGCACAGGGGAAGGTGTGTTGGCACAGGGGAGGGTATGTGGACACTGGTCTGGAAGGGAAGGGGGCTCCCCTAGTCCTGTGGCCAACTGCACAGCTGGAAGCTTCTGCACCCCCAGGGTCTGTCCATAGGGAAGACAAAGGCGGCGGATGGGAGAGGGAAGGGCACTTACTCAAAGAGCTGCCACTTCCTAATAGCTACAAGAAACGGAGACTCAGCCGGGCGCGGTGGCTCAAGCCTGTAATCCCAGCACTTTGGGAGGCCGAGACAGGCGGATCACGAGGTCAGGAGATCGAGACCATCCTGGCTAACACGGTGAAACCCCGTCTCTACTAAAAATACAAAAAACTAGCCGGGCGAGGTGGCGGGCGCCTGTGGTCCCAGCTACTCGGGAGGCTGAGGCAGGAGAATGGCGGGAACCCGGGAGGCGGAGCTTGCAGTGAGCTGAGGTCCGGCCACTGCACTCCAGCCCGGCAGAGCAATTCCCAAGGGCATGTGGTTTGTATGTGGACAGCCTGCTTTGAACCTGGCTCTGCATGGACTCCCCCTGAACTAGGCTCTCCCCTCCCTGCATAGTCGTCAATGGGAGTGTTCACACCTGCTCCCTCCCAGGAAGGAAGAACCGAGGGACTGGGGCCTTCCCCAACTCTCTCTGGGGAAGATCAAAGCCAATTCATCAAGTGTCCCCCCCCAGCCCCTCCCTCTTGCCTCCTGTCCTCACCAGCTCAGGAGGTCCCTTGGGAGCAGCACGGCATCCTCCCACCTCCTCAGTCCTCAGAGACCTCAGCCTGTTAACCTGTCCCTCCTTCTCCCGGGTCTGAGGGAGCTGAGCTCTCTCTTCTGGCTTTTCCATCAGCTCATAAATGCCGCCAGGTTTCCCTCATCAGAAAGCACACACACAGATAAAATAAAAAAACTTGCTGCTCCTCTCTATCTCTCTCTCTCACAGACATACACCCACACACACCCCCACAAATAAGAGCCAAATGATAAACTGGGGAAAGATCTTTGCCACACAGAAACCAGACAAGGGGCAAAACCTTATTGATCAACTCAAACCAATCAATAAGCAACACACAAAGAACCTGGTTGCTCATACTCTGACCCAGGAATTTCATTTCTAGGAAATACGAAGAAATATCTAGTTGGGTCTAGATACAGCCATTCTAGAAGTTCATACGCACTGATTACCAGGTTAATTCCTTCCCAGGAAAGATCTGGCCATGTATAAATGTACGCAGAAATTCAATGTAACATTATCAAAAAGAGCCAAATATATTTTTAAAAAGTCAAAAGAGATCCAATAACGCAACACGATGTAGCAAAATGTAAGCATTGAAAAATATAAAAAATGTTTGAGGTGAGGAATGCTCATGAAATTATACCAATGGAAAAATATTTTATATAGACATATTCAAATATGGAAAAACGTGTTATTTTATTATTATTTATTTGTTTTATTTTATTTATTTTTTTGGAGACAGAGTCTTGCTCTGTTGCTCAGCCTAAAGTGCAGTGGTGTGATCTCGGCTCACTGCAACCTCCACCTCCCAGGTTCAAGCGATTCTCCTGCCTCAGCCTCCTGAGTAGCTGGGATTACGGGCACGTGCCACCACACCTGGTTAATTTTTTGTATTTTTTTTTTTAGTGGAGACGGGGTTTCACCACATTGGCCAGGCTGGTCTCGAACTCCTGACTTCAAGTGATCCACCCGCCTCAGCCTCCCAAAGTGCTGGGATTACAGGCATGAGCCACCGCGCCCGACTGGGAAAACGTGTTTTTAAAGGTCTGGCAAAAAAAGGCAAATGTTAACAATAGTTATCTACAAGTATGCAAACAGGAGTGATTTTTCCTACTTCTTTCGGTTAATTCATTCAAACGATATTCAGCAAGCACCTGCTAGGTGCCAGGCCTGGCACTGGGCTCTGGGATCTGGACAAGGCTCCTTCCCTCCAGGAGCTTCCAATCTGGAGGGAAGGATGCGGTGAGCCGATGAAAATGCAGGGTGATCAACAGGAGTTTGTGAGCACACCTAGGAAGTCTCCAAAGAAGGAGGCAGCTGGGAAGAGTGAGAGGAGGTACACTTCAGAACTCAGATGGCCAGCTTGGTGGTGGAGCCGTCCACCTGCCACCACGTTCAGGGACCTGCATCCCCAGCTGAACTGCATCCTTGGAGGTCTGAACCCAGTGGCCCCATGGCCAGGTAGGCTTGGGAGTTGCTAGCTGGGGCTGATGTGGTCGTTCACAACCTCCTGTGTTCCACACAAACCACCTGCAGAGATTCTGTCAACCCTGCCCCACACTGAGGTCCCAGGGCCCATCACACGAACTGGAAATTAATGGACCCATTAAACTAGCAGCTAGAGGGCTTCAATTAGTAGAAGGAAACAAAACATATTTTTTAGATGGCTGTCCATTTCGGAGTTTATCCTCTAATACTGAGCTGTCCTATCAGACAAGAAACGACAGGCACCCAAGGCATTAGAAAAATGTTTGAGAGACAAACTAATGACAACATTGGGTGTAGTGGTGTGTGCCCCCAGTCTCAGCTCAGCAAGCTGGCGTGGGAGGATTGCTTGAGCCTAGCAGTTTGAGGCTGCAATGAGTTGCCACAACACTCCAGCATGGGTGACAGAGGGAGACCCTAAAAAAACAAACAAAAAACTAATGACAGAGAGGATTCCATCTCTCCTCTCCCTTTCTTTACCTTTATATTTTGTTTTCCTTTGTATTCCTTTGATTTGGGGACCCCCTTTTGAGGGGGTTTCGGGTCCTGGAGAAGGTTTGAGGCTGGAGAGGGTTGTGGGAAATCTTGAGGGAGGCCTGGCTCCATCGGCACTCTGCTATGGGACTCTGGGCACGGTGGCTCCCCCCCATTCTTTGGGAGGAGGTGACATAGGGGTAGTCTTTGAGCAGCTGGTGGCGGAACAGGAAGGCCAGACCTGGCCTGAGACACACCAGGTGCTCGGGATTATTTGCTGAATGCAGGGTAAGTGACCCCAAGGGGCCTTCGCGGAACAGTCAATCACTCGACATTGGCGGAGCGGAGGAAGCCGCAGAGAGGGTGTCCTAAGGGAAAGGTGGGTGTCGTAAGGGAAAGGTGGGTGCAGGGGAGATGGCGCTTTAACCCACTCAGGGCCAGAGGCTCAGCCGAGACTATCCAGGCAGTGGGAACTTATCCCCCCGGATGACAGGTGATGAAACTGAGGGAAGGGCCCTGGCAGTGAAATGGGATGGGCGCTGGAACCAGGTGCCCCAGCAGAGCCTCTCCCAAGCCCAGTTCCGCTCCCGCTCAGCCCTCAATTTTCCCCAGCTGGAGAGGAGGGAGGGGCGCCTGTGGATCCCAGGCGAGCGCGGAGGCCGGGCGACTCCAACCGGCTCGCTCTGTGCCCAGCTTGTACCCAGGCCGTTTCCCGCATGGGGAGGGCCCTTCCAGCTTCTGGGCAGGTTCAAATCCTCACCCTCCCCAAGGCCGGCGCCGACGCCTCCAGCCCGGCAAAGCCCCCTCCTGCCGGACGCTCTCCATCCCCGTCCCCAGTCGCATCCGCTCCGGGGCGAGCACCGCCCGGCGCCCAGGCCTCCCTCGGACGGAGGGGCACGACTCGCCCAAGGTGGCCGGGCAGAGCCTGCCTCGAACCTGACTTCTCCCCGACGCCCCCTCTCCAGCCCCGGGACCCAACCGGGCGGGGCTGCCCTCGAGGGTTCCGGAGCCAGGAGCGTCCTGCCCGCGAGGGCCGGGGCTCCGGGTCCAGCCGCTGCGCTCCACTTCGGGGCGCAGTTGGGGTGGAGGCGGTGGCCGGCACCGCCGCGCGGGGTTCGTGCGCGCACAAATGTCGCCTCCAGAACAGGTGGCCCGGGCTAGGGCGGCGGCCCAGCACCTCCGCCCCTCGCGGTCCCCCCAGCCCCTGCCTTCCCGAGGCGCCCCCTCCCCACAGGGAGCCGCAGGATCTGCATGGAGCCCCCGCCCCCCGCACCCTCGGCGCGGCCTCTAGTACCTCTGGCTCCCGCGGCAGCTGGCAGCGGACAGCGGGGCGCCGGCGGGCGGGCGGCTCGGCGGCCGGAGGGCAATGCCCGGGGCCCGGCGGGAGGCAGCACCGCCCCTCCGGCCCGGGGCGGGGTCAGCGCCGCCCCGCCCCGCCCGTCCCGCCCGTCTCGCCCTGCCCTGCGGGTCCCGATCCCCAGAACCCCTGCTGGGTCCCGGCGACCCGGCCCGCGCACCCTCGCTCCTCCCTGGAGCGGGTGCGGACCGTCCCCAGCCCGCGGGCCAACAGGTAGGGATCGCTCCCCGGCCTCCGCGCCGCCAGTATTACGGGTTACCATCCTGTTTTCCCCATGTAACTGATGAGAAAACTGAGGTTCAGAGGGTTGAGTACCTCGATGTCCTGCAGTGGGGAAAGGACGCTGTCACCCCTGGGACCCGGGTCGGCCTGACCCCACCGCCCCCTGCCGGGACCGTGCTAAGGGCGTGCCTGCATCACCCCAGTGTTTGCGGAATTCCAGTTATTTGCTGTATCCTTAACGCCGCCCCATCCTTTCTCTATACCTTCTCCTCTTCACTCTCATCTCGCCCATCTTCACAGCATATTGCTATTGGTAATTTATTCAATGTGAGGAATTGGAATGTATCACACACAATTTGTGTATCACAAAACTGTATATTATCATCTTTGGAAGATGCCGTATTTCCAGCATGTCACAATCCTAGTGATTTTAGTTCTTATTCCTCTGGGACAACAAAGACTGCAAAAAATGAAACCATTGGGTGACCTCTTGAGTGCTGATGCCCATCCTCTCACTCCGCTGATGATCCGGTGCCTAAGCCACTGAGAAAATGGAACCTCTATCCTAGCCCTGAGAAAGAGCCTGGCACTTAGTGGGTGCCTAATAAATACACTTCGAATGAAGGAATCAGTAGAAAATTCCCACCAGCTCCCCCACCCACCTGCTGAGGTAGCACCCATTCCCTTCCCTCCTGGGACCGGGCTGAACCCATCCAGCTCCTGGCCACGACCACCCCCTTCACAAGATCCCGACCCGACCCTTCAAGCCAACACTGATCCCAAAACTCTGCCCTCTCTCCACTCTCCCCGGGTCGTTTCCATCACAGGCTCTTACTTCTCCCATCTTAAAATGGAAAGGAGAGGCCAGGCAAGCACTCAGGCCTGTAATCCCAGCACTTTGGGAGGCCAAGGCAAGTGGATCACCTGAGGTCAGAAGTTTAAGACCAGCCTGGCCAACATGGTGAAACTCCCTCTCTACAAAATACAAAAATCAGCAGGACATGCTCACTTGAACCCAGGAGGCAGAGGTTGCAGTGAGCCTAGATCATGCCACTGCACTCCAGCCTGGGTGACAAGAGCCAGACTCTGTCTCAAAACAAAACAAACAAAAAAAAGGAATGAATGAATGTGGACCCTTTCTGCACTAGCAATACTCTTTTTTCTGAGACTCGCTGTGTTGCCCAGGCTGGAGTGCAGTGACACCATCTCGACTCACTGCAACCTCTGTCTCCTGGTTTCAAGCGATTCTCCTGCCTCACCCTCCTGAGTAGCTGGGACTACAGGCGTGCACAACCATGCCTGGCGAATTTTTGTATTTTTAGTAGAGACAGTGTTTCACCATGTTGGCCAGGATGGTCTCGAACTTCTGATCTCAAGTGATCTACTCGCCTCAGCCTCCCACAGTGTGGGGATTACAGGTGTGAGCCACCCAGTCTGGCCCACTTGTAATACTTTTAATGCTTTTGCTTTATGTTGGCTTTTCCATGATCACAAATGTATTTTTCAGAGAAACTTTGTATTGCCACCCTAAATGGAACACGAGTATCTCAGAGACTAGAAGTCAACAGTAAAAGTAACACTAAAACAATGTTATAAAACCTGGGTAGGTCCTGTTGCCTCTCTAAGAGCTGAGCTCCTCCTGCCCTCTCCTTGTTAAAAGGAAGATTCAAAAGGTGTAGAGAGGTATTCAAGACAGGCCAGCACCCAGCAGAGACTCGCCCCTGGACTTAAGCAAAGGGATTAAAAGAGAATTGAGAAGGGAATGGCTTTCTTACAACAGCCACCACTGCTGTTGTGCCCAGACCCACCAGCTCTTCCTGGCTATGCCTGGGGAAACGGCCTCCTTGCAGTTGTTAATCTCACAACCCTCTGAGGTCACACTGTTATCATCCCCATTTTACAAATGAAAAAAACGGAGGCTGGGCCAGGCGCCATGGCTCACGCCTCTAATCCCAGCACTTTGGGAGGCCGAGGCGGGCGGATCATGAGGTCAGGGGATCGAGACCATCCTGGCCAACACGGTGAAACCCATCTCTACTAAAATACAAAAATTAGCCGGGCGCAGTGGAGGGCGCCTGTAGTCCCAGCTCCTCGGGAGGCTGAGGCAGGAAAATCACGTGAACCCGGGAGGTAGATGTTGTAGCGAGCCGAGATCGTGCCAATGCATTCTAGCCTGGCGACACAGCGAGACTTCATCTCAAAACAAACAAACAAACAAACAAAAAAACGGAGGCCATTGGTTGGGTTCAGGGGCTTAAGCCTGTAATCCCAGCACCTGGGTGGCCGAGGCAGGTGGATCACCTAAACTTGGGTATTCAAGACCAGCCTGGCCAACATGGTGAAACCCCATCTCTACTAAAAATACAAAAATTAGCCAGATGTGGTGGCACCTACCTGTCATCCCAGCTACTCGGGAGGCTGAGGCAGGGGAATTGCTTGGACCTGGAAGGCGGAGGTTGCAGTGATCCGAGATCATGCCACTGTACTCCAGCCTAGGTGAGGGTGAGACCCCGTCTCAAAAAAAAAAAGAAAACTGAGCCCGAGATGGAAATTAACCTAAGCTCACAGAGGTTGAGGCAGTAGGATCGTTTGAACCCAGGAGTTCAAGACCAGCCTGGGCAACATAGAAAGATCCTATCTCCAAAAAAAGTAAGAAAGAAAAAGACAAGCAGAGGTTGGAATTCAAATTTGCCTGACCCCCAAAGCCCCAGCAGCCTTCGAGGCCAAATTCTTTTCTTTTCTTTTTTTTTTTCTGAGATGGAGTCTTGCTCTGTCACCCAGGCTGGAGTGCAGTGGCATGATCTCAGCTCACTGCAAACTCCGCCTCCCGGGTTCACGCCATTCTCCTGCCTCAGTCTCCGAGTAGCTGGGACTACAGGTGAACGCCACCACGCCTGGCTAATTTTTTTGTACTTTTAGTAGAGACAGGGTTTCACTGTGTTAGCCAGGATGGTCTTGATCTCCTGACCTTGTGATCTGCCCACCTTGGCCTCCCAAAGTGCTGGGATTACAGGTTTAAGCCACCGCGCCCAGCCGAGGCCAATTATTTTCTGGTCTGACCTGTCCCGACTGTTGGGAGAGCTTCAGAGGCCAGGGCATGGAGGAGGAAGCAGGGGACAAAAGAGCCTACGTGTCTGACCTGCCGTGGCCTTAGTTTACTCATCTGTGAAACCCTGCCCTGGAAGCACAGCCTGGCCCCTGTTGCCCTGGGTTCTCCTGACCCCTGGAGCACCCCTTCCGCCTCTGAGCCCAGTGCTCCCCTCTTCCCTCCCTCCAAGCACCCTGGCAGGTCCCTTTCCTCCTAAGGTCGAGCACACAGGCTCTGAGAGGACAGGAAGGCATGGCTCATGGCTGGCTTTCTGGTCGGAGATGGACAGCCCTGGGATGCTTGTGAAAGAGAGTGATCTGCCTGGGGTTGAATCTGCCTGTCTTAGCAGGGTGAGTGTGGCCAAATTTTTTTTTTCTTTCTTTCTTTTTTTTTTTTTTTTGAGACAGAGTCTTACCCAGGCTGGGATTCATTATTACTATTTAGAGACAGTGTCTCACTCTGTTGCCCAGGATGGAGTGCAGTGATGTGATTACAACTCTGCAGCCTTGTCCTTCCAGGCACAAGTGATCCTCCTGCCTCAGCCTCCTCAGTAGCTGGGACCACAGGTGTGTACCACCATGCCCGGCTCTTTTTTTTTTTTTGAGATGGAGTTTTGCTCTTGTCACCCAGGCTGGAGTGCAGTGGCGCAATCTCGGCTCACTGCAACCTCCGCCTCTTGGGTTCAAGTGGTTCTCCTGCCTCAGCCTCCTGAGTAGCTGGGATTACAGGCGCCCACCACCACACCCGCCTAATTTTTTTGTATTTTTAGTAGAGACAGGGTTTCACCAGGTTGGTCAGGCTGGTCTTGAACTCCTGACCTCAGGTGATCCACCCGCCTCGGCCTCCCAAAGTGCTGGGATTACAGACGTGAGCTACCACACCTGGCCTTTTCTTTAAAAATGTTTTTTGAAGTGACAGTTGCTCCCTATGTTGCCCAGGCTGGTCTTTGTCTCCTGACCACTAATGATCCTCCTGCTTTGACCTCCCAAAGTGCTGGGATTACAGGTGTGAGCCACGTTGCCCAGCTTCTAGGCTGAAATTCTTAAACTCTCTAAACCAGTGGGTTTCTCTCCCATCAGTAAACTGGAGCTGGTCATCTGGTTGTGAACCTTGAGTAGAAAGCCTGTGGCCACTTTGGTCTACCTGCAATAAAGGACAGATAAAGCACTGGCATAGTTACTGGTGGGGTGAACTCCCACCACTTGCTTTCCAGGGGCACCCCTTACCCAGGAGGACCTGGGGCTTAGGGAGCCAGGCACAGGTTTGCCTCAGGGCCCTCAGTGACTAGGTCTCAGTCCACAGCTCTTAGTCATCTGGAGAGTGGTCCTGGAAGGTGGTGCGCTCGCTGCAGCCCCACTGGGCCCGTGCTCCAAAGCAGATTTCATACCCACATGGGAAAGAACAGTCTGACGATTTGCATGGTTCGTGGTGGCTTTCCAGCAAATGCAATTTATTTCAACAGGCATTTCCTGGGCCCTAGAGAAGAAAGGCAGGATGTCAACATCTAGACCATTACTTACGGGGGAGGGGAAGTTCTGTGAATTACTCCATATGGCTCTCCTGGCAGAAGGAACAGCACAGGCAAAGGCAAGGCACAGGGCCCGTCTGCTGTCATCCCCTCTGTGACTGCTCTCATTGGTCACCCCCTCTCTGGCCTCTAACTCCAACTTTCTGGTGGACAGGGGTCTTTCTTTCTTCTCTCTGCCAACTGTCTGGTAACAGCACACTAAATACTTCCTGAGGAGTTCCACCTGGGTTTTTGTTTTGTTTTTTGAGACAGGGTCTTGCTCTGTTGTCACTGCTGCAAGCTCTGCCTCCCAGGCTCAAGTGATTCTAGTGCCTCAGTCTCCCGAGTAGCTGGGATTACAGGCACTTGTCACCATGCCTGGCGTTTTTTTTCTTTTTTTTTTTTTTTTTTTTGGTATTTTTAGTAGAGATGGGTTTCATCATGTTGGCCAGGCTGGTCTCAAACTCCTGAACTCAGGCAGTCTGCCCACCTCAGTCTCCCAAAGTGCTGGGATTACAGATGTGAGCCACCACGCCCAGCCTCTCTTTCTTCTTGATGTTAAGTGTGACTTTGTTGTGGAACGTTTAATCTGTAGCATTTATATATAGACTAAGGACACTACTCTGTATGGTTTGTAGTATTGACTGACTTGTGGAGTGGCTTAAGCCTGTGTGCCTGTGGCACTGACTACCGAGTAAATGGGAATCAATGAGAACGCCTCCTTGGGAACGCCATGGAGCTCATGGCTTTTGTGATCGAAACACAAAAAATCCGCTAAAATCCTGACATTGTGGAAAGACACAAACATGGGACTGGTTATCTCTGACCATGGACCGTTCACGACACCCAGCCAGAGACTGGTCCAGAGATGATGTAACCCACATGGTCTTAATGACAGAAGTCTGGGATAGAGGTGTGTCCTCTTCTGGATGGCTTCTAGGTCTTTTTCTGGACTCAGTGATATTTCATTGCCACATAAGGGGAGGGCTCATCTCAGAACAGAGCCCAGTCCCCCATGAATGGAGCTGGTTATACACACAGAACTGAGTCAAGGCATCCCTGGAGCCATGTCCAGCTGGGCCTGACCTGGTGATCTCCCTGTTTCCACCCCCACCTGGGCCTTCCTGTTACATGGTTTGGTTTAACCAGATGAGCTGGATTCTTTCACTATTTTTTTTTGTTGTTGTTGTTCACTCAGGCTCCCTCTGTAGCCCAGGCTGGAATGTAGTAGCGTGATCTTGGCTCACTGAAACCTCAGCCTCCTGGGTTCAAGAGATTCTCGAGCCTCAGCCTCCCTAGTAGCTGGGACTAAAGGCACACACCACCATATCCAGCTAGTTTTTGTATTTTTAATAGAGACAGGGTTTCACCATGTCTCCAACTCTGGACCTTAGGTGATCCGCCCTTCTTGGCCTCCCAAAGTGTGGGGATTACACACCCAGCTTCTTACTTTCCTTTGTACAAGCAGGAATTTTGATTGATGCACCCTTATGGGTTACTGGCACTTTCACTCCACCCATGGGCAAGGTTGAGCCCCTCCCATCCCAAGAAAAGGACAAGAAAACAAAAAGTAAAGCAAACACTCCTCCCTGCATGCTGTGACTGCCAGTGCTCTCCTGTCGGCCGGATTTCTCAAACCAATCCCCTCCACTCGCTGTTTCGGACCCTTCCTTCCCTGCCTTCTTCATCCCCTGCCGAGCCAGCCAGTGTCACAGTAACTGCTGTAGCTTGCCCGTGTCAATATAGAATTAACAATAACAATGTTATTAATGTCCGAAAACAAAACCACAGACTGAAGGAATTTACTGTCAATTTATGACCTTAAAAGTATATGAGGTATTTCCAGCTTTGGGTTTTTTTTTTGTTTTTTTTGGGGGTTTTTTTTTGTTTGTTTTGTTTTTTTTTTTTTTTTGAGACGGAGTCTTGCTCTGTCGCCCAGGCTGGAGTGCAGTGACCGGATCTCAGCTCACTGCAAGCTCCACCTCCCGGGTTTACGCCATTCTCCTGCCTCAGCCTCCTGAGTAGCTGGGACTACAGGCGCCCGCCACCTCGCCCGGCTAGTTTTTTGTCTTTTTTAGTAGAGATGGGGTTTCACCGTGTTAGCCAGGATGGTCTCAATCTCCTGACCTTGTGATCCACCCGTCTCGGCCTCCCAAAGTGTGTTTTTTTTTTTTTTTTTTTTTTTTTAAGACAGAGTTTCACTCTTGTCACCCAGGCTGGAGTGCAATGGCATCATCTTGGCTCACTGCAACCTCTGCTCCTAGGTTCAAGTGATTCTCCTGCCTCAGTCTCCCGAAGTAGCTGGGATTACAGGCGTCCGCCACCACACCCAGCTAATTTTTTTGTATTTTTAGTTGAGACTGAGTTTCACTATGTTGGCCAGGCTGGTCTTGAACTTCTGACCTCAGGTGATCCACCCGCCTCGGCCTCCCAAAGTGCTGGGATTACAGTCGTGAGCCACCACACCTGGCCATGTTTTTTCTTTTCTTTTCTTTTCTTTTTTTTTTGAGACAGAGTCTCGCTCTGTCGCCCAGGCTGCAGTGCAGTGGTGTAATCTTGGCTCACTGCAACCTCTGCCTCCAGGGTTCAAGTGATTCTCCTGCCTCAGCCTCCCGAGTAGCTATGATTACAGGCATGCACCACCACGCCTGGCTAATTTTTTGTATTTTTAGTAGAGACAAGGTTTCACCATGTTGCCCAGGTTGGTCTCGAACTCCTGAGCTCAGGCAATCCACCCACCTTGGCCTCCCAAAGTGCTAGGATTACAGATGTCAGCCACTGTGCCTGGCCTCCGGCTTTGTTTTTGACAAAGAGTTGCCTGAAAGCCACAACAGCTCCTTGCCCACCCCCAGTCTCATGGGCACCTTGGTACCCAGATATAAGTCTCTAAGACCCTTATCCACTAAAGGAAACCAGGATCCCTTGGAGCATTAAAAAAAAAAAAAAAAATTAGGCCAGGTGCGGTGGCTCACGCCTGTAATCCCAGCACTTTGGGAGGCCGAGATGGGTGGATCACAGGTCAGGAGATCAAGACCATCCTGGCTAACATGGTGAAACCCCATCTCTACTAAAAATACAAAAAAAATTAGCCGGGCATGGTGGCGGGTGCCTGTGGTTCCAGCTACTCGGGAGGCTGAGGCAAGAGAATGGTGGGAACCCAGGAGGCAGAGCATGCAATGAGCTGAGACGGTGTCACTGCACTCCAGCTTGGGTGACAGAGTGAGACTCCGTCTCAAAAAAAAAAAAAAAGAAAGATGATTGTCATATGACTTGAATTTTTATTGAGCTTAATATGTGGGGGTGTGTTAGTCTGTGCATTTTGTTTCTTTTATTATTGTCAACATACTAGGCTGGGCGCGGTGGCTCACGCCTGTAATATTAGCACTTTGGGAGGCTGAGGCGGGCGGATTGCCTGAGGTCGGGAGTTCGAGACCAGCCTGACTAACATGCGGAAACCCCGTCTCTACTAAAAATTAACCAGGCGTGGTGGTGCATGCTTGTAATCCCAGCTACTCAGGAGGCTCAAGTTTATAATCCCAAGGAGGCAGGAGAATCGCTTGAACCCAGGAGGCAGAGGTTGCAGTGAGCCTAGATCACGCCATTACACTCCAGCCTGGGCGACAAGAGCGAAACTCCATCTCAAAAACAAAACGACAAAAGAAAGCAAAACAAACAAAAAAACAAAACAGTAAAGAGATCTGTTTGCTTTCTCTCTGTGTAATTAGAAAAGAATAAACACAGAGCTCTGGACTGGAGCCCTGGAGAGGCAGAAACTGCACAAAGGAAAGCAAGCACAGACTCATGGGCACTGGTAGCTGCACAGAACTACCAGGCAGACGAGGCTCTGCCGGGTATTCAGGACAGGGGCCACCCCTAGTTGTCAAGGACGAGGAGGATTCAACAGAGAATGTCCAAAACAATTAAATAGGCAAGTGCAATCCCAGCAGAGGCAGTCAAGCCCTATGTTCCAGCCAAGGACCCACGGTCAAACATCCAGATCCAGTGATCTCAGCTTGTCTTGGAAAATTATTCCAAACATGGGAACATACCAAAATCCCATCACGGGTCAGGCAGGGTAGCTCACCCTGTAACTCTAGCACTTTGGAAAGCTGAGGCAGGAGGATCACTCGAGCCCAAGAGTTCAAGACCAGCCTGGGCAACATAGCAAGACCCCTGCCTCTACAAAATATAAAAATTTTAGCTAGGTGTCGTGGTGTGTGCCTGTAGTTCCAGCTTCTTGGGAGGTTGAGATGGGAGAATTGCCTCAGCCCAGGAGGTTGAGGCTACAGTGAGCTGTTAGCCATTGCATTCCAGCTTGAGTGACAAAGCAAGACCCTTTATCCAATAAATAAATAAATAAATAAATAAATAAATAAACTCCCATCACCAAAGCCCTAGTGAGAAATCAAAATATCCCTAAGAAGATAAAAGCAAGGATAGAAATGAGAAAGCACTGGCTGGGTGTGGCAGCTCACGCCTGTAATCCTAGCACTTTGGGAGGCCAAGGCTGGCAGATCACGAGGTCAGGAGTTCGAGACCAGTTTGACCAACATGGTGAAACCCTGTCTCTACTAAAAATACAAAAATTAGCTGGGTGTGGTGTCAGGCACCTGTAATCCCAGCTACTCGGGAGGCTGAGGCAGAAGAATCGCTTGAACTTGGGAGGCGCAGATTGTAGTGAACCAAGATCGTGCCACTGCACTCCAGCCTGGGCAACAGAGCAAGACTCCATCTCAAAAAAAAAAAAAAGAAAAAAAAGTGAGGAAGCACTGAATGACCCCTGGACCTTGATGTTTCAGAAGAGTGTTAAGTGTAACAGTATTGTAATAGAAGTCAGCCATACAAAATCTGTCACTGCAGTTTAGATCATGTGTAGGAGTTTAGTTAATTAAGTTTGTAATCAAGGTTGGAATACTCAAGAAATTGGATTTCAAAGTTTTGCTTTTGCAATAGAAGAGCCCAGCTGGGTACGGTGGCTCACGCTAATAATCTCGAGACTTTGGGAGGCTAAGGTCGGAGGATCACTTGAGGTCAGGAGTTCGAGACCAGCCTGGGCAACATGATGAGACCCTGTCTCTAAAAAAAAATTTTAAAAATTAGCCAGGCCTGGTGGCATACCCCTGTAGTCCCAGATGCTTGGGAGGCTGAGGTAGGAGGATTGTTTGAGCTCTAGAGGTCAAGGCTGCCGTGATTCATGATTTTACACCACTGCACTCCAGCCTGGGCAACAGAGCAAGACTCTATCTCAAAAAAAAAAAAAAAGGTTATTGTTGGTTTATTGGTATTTTTGTTGTGGTTATTAGTTTGTTTTGTTCTTTGCCTTGTATGGTTCAGAAGGTTTTTGTTTGTTTGTTTGTTGTCCAGGCTGCTCTCAAACTCCTGCCCTCAAGGAATTCCTGCCTCAGTCTCCTGAGTAGATGGGACTACAGGCATGAACCACTGTGCCCAGCAGTTGTTGTTTATGACACAAATAAGTGGATACATTTTCTTGGTAAAAAGGAAATTATACTCTTGTTTTTTTGAGACAAGATCTCACTCCAGCCCAGGCTGGAGTACAGTGACATGATCGCAGATCACTGCAGCCTTGCACTCCTGGGCTTAAGTGATCCTCCCACCTCAGCCTCCCGAGTAGCTGGGACTATGGGTGTGCACCATCACACCTGTCTTTTTTTTTTTAATTTCCAGAGATGGGGTTTCACTATATTGCCCAAGCTGGTCTCAAATCCCCGGCCTCAAGTGATTCTCCTGCTTCAGCCTCACACAGTGCTAGGATTATAGGCTTGAGCCACCACGCCTGGCCTGAGATCTCTTGATAGCAACAACTCCATCAGCAAACGCAATGGTGGTTCAGAGGCTGTCCCTCTGAACTGCTTGTGTATTTGACAGTTGGTCACAAATTCTGTGTCCTTGGCCTCCTGCCTCTCTGACTGGTTGAGGACTCCTCTCAACTCACCCCTCCCATGCTGGAGCCCTGGCCCTTTGCCAGCCCCCTCTCTCCTTGCCTTATATTTCCCGGGTGGTCTCCTGCATAGGTGGCCTGGCCCCCATCCCACCCTAGCCTCCTTCCAAAGCCGAACCCTAGTCCAGCCCACAAAGGAGATGCTGGTGCCCAGAGTCATGGTCTGCTTGAATTTTTTTTTTTTTTTTTGAGACTGAATCTTACTCTGTTGCCAGGATGGAGTGCAGTGGTGCTATCTCGGCTCACTGCAACCTTCAACTTCCTGGTTCAAGCAATTCTCCTGCCTCAGCCTCCCAAGTAGCTGGGATTACAGGTGCACGCCACCATGCCTAGCTAATTTTTTTGTATTTTGTTAGTAGAGACGGGGTTTCACCATGTTAGCCAGACTGGTCTCGAACTCCTGACCTTGTGATCTGCCCACCTTGGCCTCCCAAAGTGCTGGGATTACAGGCGTGAGCCACCGCGCCTGGACTTTTTTTTTTTTTTTCAGTTTTAGAAAGATCAGGCTGGGTATATACTGGGTATATACCCAAAGGAATATAAATCAATCTACTATAAAGATGCATGCACACGTGTTTATTGCAGAACTATTTACAATAGCAAAGACATGGAACTAGGCTTCTGTTTGGGGCTGGGCACCCCAATCTCAATCAAGAGATTGAGACAATCCTGGCCAACATGGTGAAACTTGTCTCTACTAAAAAATACATAAATTAGCTGGGCATGGTGGCGTGCGCCTGTAGTCCCAGCTACTCAGGAGGCTGAGGCAGCAGAATCACTTGAACACTGGAGGCAGAGGTTACAGTGAGCTGAGATTGCACCACAGCACTCCAGCCTGGTGACAGAGTGAGACTCTGTCTAAAAAAACGAAAAGAAAATGTAGTACATATACACTGTGGAATACTATGCAGCCATAAAAAAGAATAACAGGCCAAGCTTGGTGGTTCACGCCTGTAATCCCAGCACTTTGGGAAGCTGCGGGGGTGGAACACCTGAGGTCAGGAGTTTGAGACCAGCCTGGCAAACATGGTGAAACCCCGTCTCTACTAAAAATAAAAAATTATCTGGGCGTGATGGCGGGTGCTTGTAATCTCAGCTACTCGGGAGGCTGAGGCAGAAGAATCATTTGAACCTGGGAGGCGAAGGTTTTGGTGAGCCAAGATCATGCCACTGTACTCCAGCCTGGGCAACAAGAATGAAACTCCATCTCCAAAAAAAAAAAAAAAAGGCCGGGCGCGGTGGCTCAAGCCTGTAATCCCAGCACTTTGGGAGGCCGAGACGGGTGGATCACGAGGTCAGGAGATCGAGACCAACCTGGTGAACATGGTGAAACCCCGTCTCTACTAAAAAATACAAAAAACTAGCCGGGCGAGGTGGCGGCGCCTGTAGTCCCAGCTACTCGGGAGGCTGAGGCAGGAGAATGGCGTGAACCCGGGAGGCGGAGCTTGCAGTGAGCTGAGATCCGGCCACTGCAACTCCAGCCCGGGAGGCAGAGCGAGACTCCGTCTCAAAAAAAAAAAAAAAAAAAAAAAAAAAAAAGAATGATGTCATGGCTCATGCCTGCAATCCCAGAACTTCAGAAGGCCAAGGCAGGTGGATCACCTGAGGTCAGGAGTTGAAGACCAGCCTGACCAACATGGTGAAACCCCATCTCTACTAAAATACAAAAATTAGCTGAGCATGGTGGTGGGCACCTGTAGAGGCTGAGGCAGAAGAATCACTTCAACCAAGGACGCGGAGGTTGCAGTGAGCTGAGATCGTGCCACTGTACTCCAGCCTGGGCGAGAGAGCCAGCCTCCATCTCAACAATAAAATAAAATAAAGACATCTTTTTTTGTGCCATTTTGGTGGAATTTTGGGAGAAAGTGGAGGTGGCTGCTTCGTATCTGACCTCCATCTCTTTTGGCTATGTGGGAGGGATTATCGTCCCATTCTACAGATGAAGAAACTGAACTCTGGATAGATTGCCTGACCCACCGGATGTTGTGTGACTTGGCGCCGAGTCCACCTGCCTCCCCTTTCTCTCCAGTTTGCTCAGCAGGCCCTGGCTATAACGCATTGGCTGTTCAGCCCAGCAAAGTGTGCAGCCTCTGTGCCTGGCTGGAGCCCCCGGGAGATAAACTGAACAATGACAACACGTATGAGGAAGCGTTTTTGCAGCCACTAACTGCTGCGTGGGTGTTTACTGCACAGCGGGTTCTGTCTGATAACCGAAGCCCAGGCCTTGGGGTCACAGTGACCTGGAGTTGGATGCTGATCCAGCCCGGGGCTAAGCCTGTGACTCTCTTGAGCCCGGAAGGATTTGTAGGCCCCTGCTGCATGCACTGTTGGAAGCATTACCTGAGATGACACAAAGCACCCAGCACATATGTGACTTCCATTATTGTCTTCTTAGACGGTCCTCGGAACTCTAGAACGGTGGCTTAGGCTCTGGAGTGCATCAGGGTCTTCCAGGAGGGCTTGTTAGCACACAGATGGCTGGGTGTCATCCCTGGGGCTTCTGGTTCAGGTCTGGGGTGGAGCCTGAGAATTTGCATTTCTTTTCTTTCTTTTTTTTTTTTTTTGAGATGGAGTCTCACTCTGTAGCCCAGGCTGGAGTGCAGTGGCCGGATCTCAGCTCACTGCAAGCTCCGCCTCCCGGGTTCACGCCATTCTCCGGCCTCAGCCTCCCAAGTAGCTGGGACTACAGGCGCCCGCCACCTCGCCCGGCTAGTTTTTTTTTTGTATTTCTTAGTAGAGACGGGGTTTCACCGTGTTAGCCAGGATGGTCTCGATCTCATGACCTCGTGATCCACCCGTCTCGGCCTCCCAAAGTGCTGGGATTACAGGCTTGAGCCACCGTGCCCGGCCCTTTTTTTTTTTTTTTTTTTTAAACAGAGTCTGTCTTGCTCTGTCGCCCAGGCTAGAGTGTAATGGCTCAATCTTGGCTTACTGTAACCTCTGCCTCCTGGGTTCAAGGGATTCTCTTGCCTCAGCCTCCCAAGTAGCTGGGATTACAGGCGTCCGCCACCATGCCTGGCTAAGTTTTGTATTTTTAGTACAGACGGGGTTTCACCATGTTGGCCAAGCTGGTCTTGAACTCCTGACCTCAGGTGATCTGCCCACCTCGGCCTCCCAAAGTGCTGGGATTACAGGAGTGAGGCACGGTGCCTGGCCTTCTTTCTCTTTTCTTTTCTTTTTTTTTTTTTTGAGAGGGAGTCTCACACTGTTGCCCAGACTGGAGTGCAGTGGCGTGATCTCAGCTCACTGCAATCTCTACCTCCGCCTCCGCCTCCTGGGTTCAAGAGATTCTCCTGCCTCAGCCTCCCGAGCAGGTGGCATTACAGGGATGCGCCACTAAGGCTGGCTAATCTTTTGTATTTTTGTAGAGATGGGGTTTCGCCATCTTGGCCAGGCTGGTCTTGAACTCCTGACCTCAAGTAATCCACTCGCCTCAGCCTCCCAAAGTGCGGGGATTACAGGCGTGAGCCACCCCGGCTGAGAATTTGCATTTCTGACAGTACCTAGTTAATGCTGATGCTGCTGGGCCGGGCAGCCTTGCTTTGGGAGCCACTAGCTAGGACTTTCAGGTGTGCAGCAGGGTGAGCCAGCCTGGCACTGGGCACTGTTGGACTCTCCTCATAACCACCCCCAACCAATGTGGACAGAGAGGGTGGGCGGGATCAGCAGAGAGCGGGCAGCCTCTGTGCTCACCCCTCCAGGCCACTGCCTGATGGGGGTACCTCTCCCACAGAACGGAGACCCCAGGCCTTACTCCCCATCTATACTAACCCCAGAAGCCCCTGAGTCCCAATCTGTTCTAATCCCTGGCCCTGCCAGGAGCAGCCGGGGTTGGGACGCTGAAACTTGGGTTTGCCTTCCAGTTCTGCCCCTCCCGATGCAGGGACAGCAGTGGATCAGCCTCCACGTTCATCTCAGAGCCCACAGGCTCTGGCTCTCTGCTCTGTCCCACCTCTCCCTGCCCTCCATCATGACTTGATCACGACAGGGGGATGGCCTGTTTTTTCCTCTCAGCCCCACTGACCAGGAGTTCCTGGAGGGCAGGCTGGGGTTCCATTCAAGCCCAGGACCTGGAAGATACTAAGTACTCAGACAGTGTTTGATGAATGAATGAGTGAGTGAATGTGTAACTAGGCAGCTTAACTTCAAAATGCATTTATTTTTATATTTTTTTGTTTGTTTTTGAGATGGAGTCTTGCTCTGTTGCCCAGGCTGGAGGGCAGTGGCACGATCTCAGCTCACTGCAACCTCCACCTCCCAGGTTCAAGTGATTCTCCTGCCTCAGCCGCCCAAGTAGCTGAGATTATAGGGATGTGAGCTACTGCGCCCCACACCAAAACGCATTTTTACATTTTCTTTCTCTTTCTCTTGGGTTTCAAGATGTAACCTTGTAACAAATTGCAGAAGCCCCTTTTCCCTTAGCCTTGAAATACGCTCCAGGTCTCTCCCCTTTCCGCCATCTATACTCCCTTCACATTTACCTAACTGCATGTTAATATCTGATCATGAGCCTTCTTAGAAGCTCCAGGGCTGATCTTGAGACAGACAGACCAAGCCTGGAGACACAGCTGCAAAATTCCAGAGATGACCTCAAGACGGCTAATTAACAACCCTCCCATTCTTGAGATGATGCCAGCCCATGTTCCAGGTGGACTGGGACCCAAGATAGCCGACAGCCTCAGGAATAAGACAATAGACTACTCAGCACATTCCTGCATATACCTTCCTTACCTTCCTTATCAACTTTTCTCTCTCTCTCTGTTTTTTTTTTTTTTTTTTGAGATGGCGCCTCACAGTGTTGCCCAGGCTGGAGTGCAGTGGCATGATCTCTGCTCTCAAGTGATGACCCTCCTGCCTCACCCTCCTCCAAGCAGCTGGGACTACATGTGTGTGCCACCACGCCCAGCTAATTTTTTTTGTATTTTTGTAGAGACAGGGTCTCTCCATGTTGCCCAGGCTGGTCTCAAACGCCTCAGCTCGAGCGATTCACCCACCTCAGCCTCTCAAAGTGCTGGGATTACAGGCGTGAGCCACCGCCCCTGGACAGTTTTCCCTTTCTAAACCCTTGCTTTCCCCCCACAAATTTGAAGTGGTTTCTTTAGATGGGAGTCCGGCCACTTGCCCAATACTAGTTTTGGGAGTTCTGAGTAATAAGATCACTTTCTTCCTTTTTTTTTGACACAGAGTTTTTCGCTCTTGTTGCCCAGGCTGGAGTGCAATTGCAGGATCTCAGCTCACTGTAACCTCCACCTCCCAGGTTCAAGCGATTCTCCTGCCTCAGCCTTCCAAGTAGCTGGGATTACAGGCATGTGCCACCACGCCCAGCTAATTTTTTTTTTTTTTTTTTTGAGACAGAGTCTCGCTCTGCCGCCCAGGCTGGAGTGCAGTGGCGTGATCTTGGCTCACTGCAAGCTCCGCCTCCCAGGTTCACGCCATTCTCCTGCCTCAGCCTCCCGAGTAGCTGGGACTACAGGCGCCCGCCACCTCGCCCGGCTAGTTTTTTTGTATTTTTTAGTAGAGACGGGGTTTCACTGTGTCAGCCAGGATGGTCTCGATCTCCTGACCTCGTGATCCGCCCGTCTCGGCCTCCCAAAGTGCTGGGATTACAGGCTTGAGCCACCGCGCCCGGCCTAATTTTGTATTTTTAGTAGAGACAGGGGTTTCACCATGTTGGCCAGGCTGGTTTCGAACCCCTGACCTCAGGTGATCCACCCACCTTGGCTTCCCAAAGTGCTAGGATTACAGGTGTGAGCCACCACGCCCAGGCAAAATCATTTTCTTTCTACCAGACCTTTCACTCTTGTAAACTGGACTCTGTGGGCATCCGGACCTGTGTTTGGTTACAAATGAAGCGAGTCTTCTTCAAAAGTCAGCTCACACGTGGCTTTCTACCTCTAAGTGGTTTTGTCAGAGGCATGTAAACCACAGGAACTCCCATCTTGGATAGGAGCTGGGTAAAGTGAGGCTGCGACCTACTTACTGGGATGCGGTCCCAGGTGGTTAAGGGATTCTAAGTCACAGGGTGAGATAGGAGTTCAGCACAAGATACAGGTCATAAAGACCTTGCTGATCAAGCAGGTTGCACCAAAGAAGCCGGTCAAAACCCACCAAAACCACCGGGCGCGGTGACTCGCGCCTGTAATCCCAGCACTTTGGGAGGCTGAGGCGGGTGGATCACGAGGTCAGGAGATTGAGACCATCCTGGCTAACGTGGTGAAACCCCATCGCTACTAAAAATACAAAAAATTAGCCGGGCGTGGTGGTGGGCGCCTATAGTCCCAGCTACTCAGGAGGCTGAGGCAGGAAAATGGTGTGAACCCGGGAGGCGGTGCTTGCAGTGAACCAAAACCAAGATAGCAATGAGAGTGACCTCTGGTCGTCCTCAAGGCTACACTCCCACCAACTCCATAACAGTTTACAAATGCAATGGCAACGTCAGGAAGTTACCCTATATGGTCTAAAAAGGGGAGGCATGAATAACCCCACCCCTTGTTTAGCATTTAATTAAGATATAACCAGCTGGGCGTAGTGGCTCATGCCTATGATCCCAGCACTTCAGAAGACCGAGGCTGGTGGATCACTTGTGGTCGGGAGTTTGAGACCAGTCTGGCCAAAATGGTGAAACCCCATCTTTACTAAAAACACAAAACTTGGGGGGAGGGATTGCATTGGAAGTTATACCTGATGTAAATGGTGAGTTGATGGGTGCTGATGAGTTGATGGGTGCAGCACACCAACATGGCACAGGTATACATATATAACAAACCTGCACATTATGCACATGTACCCTAGAACTTAAAAGTATTAAAAAAAAAAAAACAAAAAACAATACTTAGCCAGTGTGGTGGCAGGCTCCTGTAGTCCCAGCTACTTGGGAAGCTGAGGCAGGAGAATCGCTTGAACCCAGGAGGCAGAGGCTGCAGTGATCTGAGATCACACCATTGCACTCCAGTTCTAGCCTGGGCAGCAGAATGAGACTCGTCTCAAAAAAAGAAAAAAAAAACCATAAAAATGGGCAACCAGGCTGGGCGTGGTGGCTCATGCCTATAATCCCAGCACTTTGGGAGTCCAAGGCGGGTGGATCAACTGAGGTTGGGAGTTCGAGACCAGCCTGATCAACATGGAGAAACCCCATCTCTGCTAAAAATACAAAATTAGCCAGGCGTGGTGGCACATGCCTGTAATCCCAGCTACTAGGGAGGTTGAGGCTTGAACCTGGGAGGCGGAGGTTGCGGTGAGCCGAAATCGCACCATTGTACTCCAGCTTGCGCAACAAGAGCAAAACTCCGTCTCAAAAAAAAAAAAAAAAAAAAAAGACAACCAGCAGCCCTCGGGGCTGCTCTGTCTATGGAGCAGCCATTCTTTTTTTTTTTTTTTTTTTTGAAACGGAGTCTCGCTCTGTCGCCCAGGCTGGAGTGCAGTGGCGCAATCTCGGCTCACTGCAAGCTCCGCCTCCCGGGTTCACGCCATTCTCCGGCCTCAGCCTCCCGAGTAGCTGGGACTACAGGCGCCCGCCACTGCGCCCGGCTAATTTTTTCTATTTTTAGTAGAGACGGGGTTTCACCATGGTCTCGATCTGCTGACCTTGTGATCCGCCCGCCTCGGCCTTCCAAAGTGCTGGGATTACAGGCGTGAGCCACCGCGCCCGGCCTGCCATTCTTTATTCCTTTACTTTTTTTTTCTCTTGAGGAGTCTCACTCTGTTGCCCCAGGCTAGAGTGCAGTGGCGAGATCTCAGCTCACTGCAACCTCCGCCTCCCAGTTCAAGCAATTCTCCTGCCTCAGCCTCCTGAGTAGCTGGGATTACAAGCGTGCATCACCATGCCCGGCTCATTTTTGTATTTTTACTAGAGACGCAGTTTCACCATGTTGGCCAGGCTGCTCTCGAACTCCTGACCTCAAGTGATCGCCAGCCACAGCCTCCCCAAGTGTAGGGATTACAGGCGTGAGCCATTGTGCTCAGCTCCTTTACTTTCTTAATAAATTTGCTTTCACTTTATGGACTCGCCCTGAATTCTTTCTTCTGGGAGATCCAAGAACCCTCTCTTGTGTCTGGATCGGGACCCCTTTCCTGTTAACAGTTTCAACCCCCTTTTTGGTCTCTTAAACCTGACCAGGCTCCTCACATGAAACATTCAGGGTCTAGTCCTCACTTGAGCTTAGTTCAACCCTTGAAGCAGGTGAGCTGGAGCTTACTGTTCGTGGCTGGCAGATGAAGGGATTGGAGTTAGGGGGGTTGGGGGTCAAGAGCTGTAATCACTGATGTGAGGCAGAGTGATTCACAGCACAAAAGGCACACGGGTTTATGAGGCGGTGCACACACGGGAGCCTTCACAATGAAGACCCAACCTCTCAGCGCAGCACAGAAACTTCCAAACCATCTTAAGGTTGCAGAAAGAATGGGGGCTTAGATCCTGGTAAAACAGGGGAAGGGAGGGGAAGAGAGGAAATCTGTTGAGCAACAAATGAGTGCCAGGTAGAAGGATTAAATGGGGAACGGATATTACTTTTTTTTTTTTTTTTTTTAGCATATTAGTAGAGACAGAGTTTCACCATGTTGGCCAGGATGGTCTCGCCAGGAGATCTCCCGACCTCGTGATCCGCCCACCTCAGCCTCCCAAAGTGCTGGGATTATAGGCGTGAGGCACCCGGCCTCAGAGATTAATTTCTAAATCGTTCTCTTTGGAATTTAAACAACCCCTGGAGACAGTCATTGTCTTGGAAAGAATGTGTTCAGGGGGTGGGAGAGGTGGCACACGCCTGTAATCCCAGCTATTCAAGAGGCTGAGGCAGGAGAATCGCTTGAACCCGGGAGGTGGAGGTTGCAGTGAGCTGAGATCGCACCACTGCACTCCAGCCTGGGCGACAGAGTGAGACTCTGTGAGACTCTGTCTTAAAAAAAAGAAAAAGAAAAAGAAAAAAAGAATTCGTTCAGGTGTGGCTGCATTTTTGGATAATGACATAACAGGGAGGGAAAAGTGTCAGGCCTCTGAGCCCAAGCTAAGCCATCATATCCCCTGTGACCTGCACGTATACATCCAGATGGCCTGAAGCAACTGAAGATCCACAGAAGAAGTGAAAATAGCCTTAACTGATGACATTCCACCATTGTGATTTGTTTCTGCCCCACCCTAACTGATCCATGTACTTTGTAATCTCCCCCACCCTTAAGAAGGTTCTTTGTAATCTCCCCACCCTTGAGATCTACCCACTGCCCCGCAAAACATTACTCCTAACTCCACCGCCTATCCCAAAACCTATGAGAACCAGCCATAATCCCACCACACTTTGCTAACTCTCTTTTTGGACTCAGCCAGCCTGCACCCAGGTGAACTATGAAATAAACAGCCTTGTCGCTCACACAAAAGCCTGTTTGGTGGTCTCTTCCCACACGGAATGCGCGTGACAAAAAGAACAGCTGTTCTCCTTGGCGGGTGAGTCCCACCTTTAGGTAGACTGGGAAAAAGTCTCTTCCTGCATTGCCGATCTCTCAGAATTGTTAATTTTATGTATTTATTTATTTTATTTTTTGGAGACGGAGTCTCTCTCTGTGGCCCAGGCTGGAGTGCAGTGGCACGATCTCGGCTCACTGCAAGCTCCGTCCCCCGGGTTCACGCCATTCTCTGCCTCAGCCTCCCGTGTAGCTGGGACTACAGGCGTCCGCCACCATGCCCAGTTAACTTTTTTCTTTTTTTGTAGTTTTAGTAGAGACGGGGTTTCACCGTGTTAGCCGGAATGGTCTCGATCTCCTGACCTCGTGATCCGCCCGTCTCGGCCTCCCAAAGTGCCGGGATTACAGGCATGAGCCACCGCACCCGGCCTAAGGGTTTTTAATTCAAATGCTCATTATAGCAGGGAGCCATATTTTGGGGTGTGATATTTTGATTTCCTTCAGTGGGGACGTCACAACTCAGACCCTCCTCCTACCTGGCTCCTCCAGCTTGGGCAAGAAGTTTTGCAGGGTGTGGGCTGATGCCAGGGAGTCCGGAAGCTGGAAAGGCAATTGGTTTATATAGGGGGTCAGGGTGGAGAGGGCACACCGGGCAGAGGGAACAGCTTATACAAAGGCCGGGAGGTAGGAGAATGCGGGGAAAGAGGGTAAGTTTGATTTTGACATGTCGTAGTAAGGTGTCTTCATCAACCTCCAGGCAGAGGCCTGGGCCAGTGACAAGGATTTAGGTGGCTGTGATTGGCCTGCGAGGCCCCCAGAGGAGGAAAGGAAAAGAAGGGATGAGAGGCCAGGACAGAGTCTTGAGGGGGAGGAGAGTATCGGGCAGCATCAGGCCCTGGCAGGGTTTAGGAAGATGACGACTGAGTGTGTCTCTCAGGCTCGGGGACACGTAAGTCTTTGGCCTCCTCGTGGGGGTAGTGGTGGGGGCGGTTTCAGAGGGCAGCATGGAGAGACCAGACCTCCGAAGGAGAGACAGCAGGTGTAGACCACTCTCCTGAGAAGCTCGCATGGCCTGGAGCCCAGGGTGATAGGGCCCAGGTTTTTCCTGTTTGTTTTGTTTCAAGGTGTAAACATCCTTGCAACTAAGAGAATCAGGATTCTCTTAGTTGCAAATTTCAGAAATCCACTTCGCATTCACTCAGCTACAAAGAGGATTCACTGGCTTGTGGAGTTGGGAAGATTCCAAACCGAATATTGGGACAAGCAGGAATACCCCAAGCCTAGTGCCCCAGTGCCTCCGCTACTCTCTTCCTGTCCACTCCTTATCTCTCTTCTTGACAGGCTGGCTCTCCGTGGGACTGGGAAGACAAAAGTTCTCTTCTGCATCTTGTTTGCAAAATCCCAACTCTGGGCTCTGATTGGTTCTCCTTGAGCCAATCAGCTCGGTACAAGGTCTGGACTCGGATTGGTCGCCCTGGGTCTGCCGGCTCTCGCGCTCTGGTTAGGGGCTCCTGCAAGTCCTGGGTAGCGAAGTGCTGTGTGGGTCAGAGCATCCTCTCTCCTAGGGTCCTGGGAGGACCCTACAGGCCCAGCAGTGGCCATCCTGGGTGGCAGGAGATTGAAAATCTGTGAGGGTCTGGGGCAGGGGACATTCAGACTGGACTTGGGCTGGGGGACTGAGTACCCTCTGTCATGGGTTCCAATCCCCATCCCCCGAGGACAGACACTTCATTTTTCAGTTTTGTCTGTGGCTTAGGGGGGTTCCAGCCCTGCCCCCGACCTGCGCCTTCTCACCTCCCCCGCCAGGGGATCAGCAGTGGGTGGGGGTGCGGAGAAAGAGCATCTGGGGGCCTCCTAGTGATTCAATCTTCCGAGCCCGAGGCAAGAGGACTCTGGTGGGGAGGAGGGCAGGCATTTGGAGCAGAGCCCAGGCTCAGCCCCTGGGACAGCCCATGGCGGCCCCTTTGGCCTCTCCCTCTGGGGGCCTCTATTCTTTCCATTGTTTGGCCTCTGTTTGCCCTTAAGTTACCTAGGAAATTTGCTTTGGGGGAGATTCCAGCTGATCTCAGCTGAACCTAGAGAACACTCACTTCAGCCTGGCAGGCTGGTCCTTGGAACATCCCTGGAGGCCGGGTGGGGCCTTGGCAAGGCCTGGAGCGTGAGAGGGAAGCCAGGAAGTGGCGGGGAGGACGTGGAGAAGGAAAGAGGATGAAATATTAATAGCAATAAAGAGACAGAGAGGCTGGGCGCCCTGGCTGACGCCTGTAATCCCTGCACTTTGGGAGGCCGGGCGGGAGGATCACTTGAGGCCAGAAGTTTGAGACCAGCCTGAGCAACATAGTGAGGCTTTGTCTCTAAAAAAAAAAAAAAAAAAAAAAAAAAAAAAAAAAAAAAAAAATTAAAAAATAAAGGCCGGGCGCGGTGACTCACGCCTGTAATCCCAGCACTTTGGGAGGCCAAAGCGGGTGGATCACGAGGTCAGGTGATCGAGACCATCCTGACCAACATGGTGAAACCCCGTCTCTACTAAAATACAAAAAATTAGCAGGGCGTGGTGGCGGGTACCTGTAGTCCCAACTACTCCGGAGGCTGAGGCAGGAGAATTGCTTGAACTAGGGAGGCGGGGGTTGCAGTGAGCCGAGATCGCGCCACTGCACTCCAGACTGGGCGACAGAGCGAGACTCCATTTCAAAATAAATAAATAAAATTAAAACATAAAATAAAAAATTAGACGGGCACGGTGGTGCATGCCTGTAGTTCCAGTGGGAGGCTCGCTTGAGCTGGGGAGGTCGAGGCTGCCGAGGCTGCCAAAGCAGCTCCATCTTGGACGCTAATCCGCCATGTTGACTTCTGAATAATCCCAGTTCAGGGAGGCCTCTAAGATTTCCAGTTTGGTCAGGCGCGGTGGCTCAGCCCTGTAATCCCAGCACTTTGGTGATTCTCCCCGGGACCTGAAAGCTTGAAGGGATGAGTAACTCCTCCCTTCTCAGGCCCAGTCCCAAGGCGCAAGACTATTTGCAGCAGCAGCCTGCGCCAGCAAGATGGCAGAAGCAGGAAGAGAGCCAGCCGGAAAACACTTACCCTGGCCGGAAGACACTTACCCTGGCCGGAAGACACATACACGCTGAAGAGCTAGAGGGAGGCCGTCCGGGTACTTGGTAGCAGCGACGTCAGACTGGGGCGCTTCCTGTTTACAGGAGACTAAAATCCCTGCCCCGTCCTCGCTTGGTGCTGACGCCATTTTAGGCTTCAGCCTGCCTGCATCCAATCGCTAATTATAACAGCGTGTTTGCTCTGCATTGCCTCTTGTTGTCTATTGGCTCTCGGGTTTGGAACCCACAGGAGAACCTTCAATTTGGGAGGCCGAGGCGGGTGGATCACCTGAGGTCAGGAGTTGGACATCAGCCTGGGCAACAAGGCGAAACCCCGTCTCTACTATTTTATTTCGTTTTTGAGACGGAGTCTCTCCATCACCCAGACTGGAGTGCAGTGGCGCAATCTCGGCTCACTGCAACCCCCGCCTCCCAGATTCAGGCGATTCTCCTGCCTCAGCCTCCTGAGCAGGTGGGATTGATTACAGGCACACACCACCATGCCCGGCTAATTTTTGTACTTTTAGGAGAGATGGGGTTTCACCATGTTTGCCAGGCTGGTCTCAAACTCCTGACCTCAAGTGATCCGCCCACCTCGGCCTCCCAAAGTGCTGGGATTACAGGCATGAGCTACCGCGCCTGGCCCCGTCTCTACTAAAAATACAAAAATAAGTCGGGCGTGGTGGCCTGTGCCTGCTACTCAGGAGGCTGAGGCAGGAGAATCCCTTGAAACCTGGTGGGAGAGGTTGCAGTGAGCCGAGATCATGTCACTGCACTCCAGCCCGGGTGATAAAGTGAGACTTCGACTCAAAAACAGAACGATTTCCAGTTTCTCTATTGTTCCTTGTGTAAGAGCACACACTTACTGTAAATCCTGCCCTAAGGTCAAACAACCTTAATGTTATCATACTTCAAGTGTCCTGCTCGCTCCTCTGACTCACCCTTTCCCAGGCTATGAGTCTGGGAGTGAGTGTGTGGGGATCCACTGTCTTGTCTCACTGCCTTAGACACAGACATGGCTTCTGTTCATAAGGCCCTATTAAATGTTTTTTCCTGAGAAGCCAGATTTGTCAGCCTCTTTTTTCAGCCTTTTAGCTTCCTCAGACTTTGGGGGCAGGTTTGTCTAGACCTGCCCATCACCCACCAGGGGACATTCACAGAGTCTAATCTTGAGTCCCAGGAAGGGAGGAAGGAGAGGCAGCAAATAAAGAGCTAATGGCCAGGCGTGGTGGCTCACACTTGTAATACCAGCACTTTGGCAGGCTGAGGCAGGCGGGGATTGCTTGAGGTCAGGAGTTTGAGACCAGCCTGGCCAACATGGTGAAACCCCAGCTCTACCAAAAATACAAAAATTAGCTAGCATGGTAGCGGGCGTCTGTAATCCCAGCTACTTGGGAGGCTGGGGCAGGAGAATCGCTCGAACCCGGGAGGCAAAGGTTGCAGTGGGCTGAGATCGCACCGCTGCGCTCCAGCCTGGGTAACAGAGGGAGACACCATCTCAAAAAATAAAAAATAAAAAACCCGAATTAGACAGTGTAGTGACACATGCCTGTAATCCCAGCTACTTGGGAGGTCGAGGCAGGAGAATCGCTTGAACCCTAGGCAACAGGAGCTAAACTCCCTCTCAAAAAAAGCTGCTGGGGGTGGTGGCTCTTGCTTGTAATCTCAGCACTTTGGGAGGCTGAGGCGGGCGGATCACAAGGTCAGGAGTTCGAGGCCAGCCTGGCCAATATGGTGAAACCCCATCTCTCCTAAAAATACAAAAATTAGCTGGGCGGGGTGGCAGGTGCCTGTAGTCCCAGCTACTCGGGAGGCTGAGGCAGGAGGATTGCTTGAACCCAGGAGGCAGAGGTTGCGATGAGCGGAGATCTCACCACTGTACTCCAGCCTGGGGACAGAGTGAGGCTCTGTCTCTCAAAAAAAAAAAGCTAATGACTGAGAATTTTCTAGAAATGGTGCAAGTCAGGAATCTATAAACATAGAATCACAACATATATTGAGCAGGATAAATAAAAATAATCTAAACCTAGGTATGCTTTTGGAAAGCCGCAGATCATGGCAGCGAGATGAAAGGGAGACTTTTTTTTTTTGAGACAGGCTCTGTCACCCAGGCTGGAGTACAGTGGCATGATTTCCACTTACTGCAGCCTCTGCCTCTGGGGCTCAAGCAGTCCTCCCACTTCAGCCTCCTCAGTAGCTGGGACTACAGGCACGTGTCACCACGCCTGACTAATTCTTCTGTATTTTTAGTACAGAAGGTGAGGCAGGAAAATAGGGTCTGGAGGCAGGGCACATAAGGCCAATTCATACTTCAACTATGACAGGAAATATCCTCTCCACAGGGCATAGGCCAAGTAAATAACCTTGTAACTACTTCATCCTCTTCATTTACATAGGGCATACCTTAAGTAACCAATGGAATCCTTTAGAGGGTATTTAAATTCCCAAAAATTCTGTAACAGGGCCCTTGAGCCCCTATACTCAGGACAGCTCCCACACTGCGGAGTGTATTTTCATTCTCAATAAATCCCTTTATTCCTTCCTTGCTTTGTTTGTGCATTTTGTCCAATTCTTTGTTCAAGATGCCAAGAACCTCCACTGGTGACAACGGGGTTTTACCACGTTGCCCAGGCTGGCCTCGAATTCCTGAACTCAAGCAATCTGCTAGCCTTGGCCTCCCAAAGTGTTGGGATTACAGGCATGAGCCACCATAGCTGGAGTCTTGAGATATGGAGTCTTGCTCTGTCACCCAGGCTAGAGTGCAGTGGCGTGATCTCGTCTCACTGCAACCTCCACCTCCCAGGTTCAAGCAATTCTCCTGCCTCAGTCTCCCAAGTAGCTGGGATTACAGGCACACACCACCACGCCCGGCTAATTTTTGTATTTTTTAGTACAGACGGGTTTCACCATGTTGGCCAGGCAGGTTTCAAACTCCAGACCTTGCAATCCGCCGGCCTCGGCCTCCCAAAGTGCTGGGATTACAAGCATGAGCCGCTGCACCTGGCCAATTTAAAAAAAAAAAAAAAAAAAAAAAAAAAAAAAACCTAGTAGAGGACAATAGGGAGGATTTCAATGACAATGGAAGCTGGAAGACAGTGGAATAATGTTTTCAAAATGTGAGGATAAAATATTAATTTTTAATGTGTACCAAGGAAAACAGTCTTTTAAGAACAAAGCTGAAATGTAGCATTTTCCAAAAAACAAGATCTAAAGATTTTATTTTATTTTATTTTTTTGAGACGGAGTCTCGCTCTGTCACCCAGGCTGGAGTGCAGTGGCCGGATCTCAGCTCACTGCAAGCTCCGCCTCCCGGGTTTACGCCATTCTCCTGCCTCAGCCTCCCGAGTAGCTGGGACTACAGGCGCCCGCCACCTCGCCCGGCTAGTTTTTTGTATTTTTTAGTAGAGACGGGGTTTCACCGTGTTAGCCAGGATGGTCTCGATCTCCTGACCTCGTGATCCGCCCGTCTCGGCCTCCCAAAGTGCTGGGATTACAGGCTTGAGCCACCGCGCCCGGCCTAAAGATTTTATTATACTCATTAACAGGAACTTCCAGGCCTGTAACCCCAGCACTTTGGGAGGCTAAGGTGGGCGGGTCACCTGAAGTCAGGGGTTCGAGACCAGAGACCAGCCTGGCCAACATGGTGAAACCCTGTCTCTACTAAAAGTACAAAAATTAGCTGGGCCTGCAGTGTACAATACAAAATGGTCCCCGCTGACACTCTTCTTGTCTAGACCTCTAGGGTGTGACTTTCCTGGGCCTAGCATTTGGCTAAGACTGGTGTCATAGGACCGACATGTTTGCATGCCCGTTGCTCAGTAGCAGACCAGGACACTGAGACAGCAGGGTTTGCAGCAAAGAAAGAGTTTAATGGTTGCAGAGCACAGAGCGAGGAATTGGGAGGAGACCTCAAATCCACCTCCGGAGGAGTTCCGGGCTGAGGCTTTTACGGGGATCCTATAAAGAAGTCAAGGGGTTGGAAAACTGGAGTCGTTGATTGGTCGGGGCACGGAGATGAATTCATCAGGATGTGGAAACGGCTTTTTTTTTTTTTTTTTTTCCGCGTGAGTCAATTCTTTGTGGGATCTTTCAGACTAGCTGGCGTCAGTAGTTTCATCCGGATGCAGGACCTAAAAGAATATCTCAAATGCAAAAGTTAACGTTTCATGATGTACAAGTGGCTATCTGCAGAGCAGTTAAGTGGTGTTATCATCCTGCGACAGGGTCTGTGTGGTTCTGAGGCCACAGGCACTGCACGGCTGTGAGGCAGCCGTCAGAGAGCAGGCTGCCCTCACAGCTCATGCTGAGTAGCTTGCAAGCTTGCCTTGTTTCCGTTTTTCCCTCCTCTTCCCTGATTACTTTTTTTTTTTTTTTTTTTTTGAGGTGGAGTCTCGCTCTTGTCGCCCAGGTTGGAGTGCAGTGGTGCAATCTCAGCTCACTGCAACCTCCGCTTCTCGATTCAAGTAATTCTCCTTCCTCAGCCTCCCGAGTAGCTGCGGTGCCTATAAAGGTGCCCATCACCACAGCCAGCTAATTTTTGTGTTTTTAGTAGAGATAGGGTTTCGCCATGTTGACCAGGCTGGTCTCAAACTCCTACTCTCAAGTGATCTGCCTGCCTCAGCCTCCCAAAGTGCTGGGATGACATGCATGAGCCACTGTACCCGGACCCTGTTTAATTTTATAAATTTTATAAGGACAGTTTCCCTGGGACTCCTGTCTCCAGGGTTTGGCTATCCTGGGCTCCCCTGTAGCCACCTGCAGGATCCCAGGGTCCTGCCATCTGAGGCTAGGAGGGGCCTCATCCATTCCCAGTCTTAGGTGGGGAGGCTGCCAACCCCTCCCGTCCGCCCGCACCTGCCTCTAACCCACTGCCCTCCTGCTTGCCCCAGCCTAATCCTCTCAGGGAGCTCCAGTTTCTGCCACCCCAGGGTGTGTGGGTGCTGGCCAGGGAGGCTATGATCTAGTTGCCTGCTCTGTCTGCTTTCCCTGAGACAAGAGAGCCGAAGACCTGCCCTCTTTGTTGGGATGGGAAAGAGAGATGCCCCCCAGCAATGAGAAGCGCTTGGTTAGCATCCCAGTCAGCACCGGCCGCTCCAGGCGACTGCGCTTTGCAGCCTGCAGGATGCAGGCTGATGGACTCGAAGAGGACATTCTGTGGCCTCCCCAGGGGCACCACCCTCTCCTGGCAGCTACGGATCCACCCTGCCCAGCCATGTAGGCCTGGTGGCTGGCTCTTAACCTCCCATGCCAGGTGGGGGTGCCCCTGTACTACTGTCCATCCTCAGGCTGGCTGCTCCCACTCCTATGGTCCCTGTGTTCCCAGCCTCACCACTGGCGGAAAAAATAAGCATCACTGGCCGGGTGCGGTGGCTCATGCCTGTGATACCAGCATTTTGGGAGGCCGAGGCAGGTGGATCACCTGAGGTCAGGAGTTCAAGACCAGCCTGGCCAACATGGAGAACTCTTGTCTCTACTACAAATACAAAATTAGCTGGGCATGGTGGTGCATGCCTTAAAAAAAACAGAAAACCATCATTGCTGGGCACAGCTCCTTCCCAGGCATGCCCGAGCTTGTTGCCCAGGGTAGGTTCCCAATACTCAGCGAAGCCTTTGCTGCTTCTGTGCTTCCTTACAGTGTGGACCTCATAGAGTTGAGTTTTTTTGTTTTTTTTTTTTTTTTGATGGAGTCTCGCTCTGTCACCCAGGCTGGAGTGCAGTGGCACAAACTCGGCTCACTGCAACTTCCACTTCCCAGGTTCAGACGATTCTCCTGCCTCATCCTCCGGAGGAGCTGGGATTACAGGCGCACACCACCACATCCGGCTAATTTTCGTATTTTAGTAGAGACGGTGTTTCATCATGTTGCCCAGGCTGGTCTTGAACTCCTGAACTCAGGTGATCCGCCCGCCTAGGCCTCCCAAAGTGCTGGGATTACAGGCGTGAGCCACTGTACCCAGCCTTGGCCGAGGTGTTCTTAAGATGAAACAGGATCTTCTTGTATAGCTCAAGGGTGACCCCAAGCCTTCACCGTGGTTATCACGTTTGGTTCCCCCATGTAGAGGTGGCCTCAGGCAAGGGCCGGTGGTGAACATCCAGCCCGTGTTCCTGCCCCGTCTGTGTTCCTGCCTGCGTTGCATCCAGCCCGTCTCTCGAGACAGCTTGTCGTTTCTCTTTGGGAAGGGGAGTGTGCCGCAGCGTGTCTGTCTCACTGCGGTGATCTCTCCACGTGCCCGACTGCCCCCATCAGAGGGTGGCACAGACCCGGCCAGGCCTCTCCAGGGTGTAGGCCCATGGCCAATGACTGCTGACTTCAGCCAGTTCCCCAGAGAGCTGGCCCCTTGCCATTCTGCTCAGCAACCCCTGTGCCCCCTCCTGCCCTGCTCCCAGTGATGGTTGTCGGCGCTGCCCACCCACAGCGACTGGCTCCCTGCCAAGGCCAAGGCCTCTGTGTTCGTTCAATGAGTGGAAGAGTCTCTGGGGGGGGAAACCAGGAAGGTGACACTGGGAGAGTGTGATGACCAGGTCGTTTTGCCCTCTCCCTGCGTGGCCAGGTGGGCAGGGTGCTATCTCCATCCATAGGTGAGGACTTGGGGCCTGGGCCGCATGGCCTGGGAGGCAGTGGGGCTGCAGGCTTTGGGGTCCAGGGTAGGCCTGGGGAGCAGGGTGCTGGGACCCCAGGACTCTGTGTGGAAGCCAAGGGCCAAGCCTTTCTTCTTCTTTTTTTTTTTTTTTCTTTTAAGACAGAGTCTCGCTCTGTTGCCCAGGCTGGAGTGCAGTGGCATGATCTCGGCTTACTGCAATCTCCACCTCCTGGGTTCAAGCAATTCTCCTGCCTCAGCCTCCCTAGTAGTTGAGATTATAGGCACCTGCCACCATGCTTGGCTAGTTGTGTGTGTGTGTGTGTGTGTGTGTGTGTGTGTGTGTGTGTGATGGAGTCTCTGTTGCCCAGGCTGGAGTACAGTGGCACGATCTTGGCTCACTGCAAACTCCGCCTCCCGTGTTCAAGTGATTCTCTGGTCTCAGCCTCCTGAGTAGCTGGGATTACAGGCGCACACCACCGTGCCCAGCTAATTTTTGTATTTTTAGTAGAGACGGGGTTTCACCATATTGGCTAGGCTGGTCTCGAACCGCTGACCTCAAGTGATCCACCTGCCTCGGCCTCCTAAAGTGCTGGGATTACAGGCGTGAGCCACTGTGCCCAGCTACGCCCTGCTAATTTTTGTATTTTTAGTAGAGACGGGGTTTTACCATATTGGCTGTGCTGGTCTTGAACTCTTTTTTTTTTTTGAGACAGAGTTTCGCTCTTTTTGCCCAGGCTGGAGTGCAATGGCGCGATCTCGGCTCACCGCAACCTCCGCCTCCCGAGTTCAAGCGATTCTCCTGCCTCAGCCTCCCGAGTAGCTGGGATTACAGGCATGTGCCACCACCCTGCCTAATTTTGTATTTTTAGTAAAGACGGGGTTTCTCCATGTTGGTCAGGCTGGTCTTGAACTCCCGACCTCAGGTGATCCACCTGCGTCGGCCTCCCAAAGTGCTGGGATTATAAGCGTGAGCCACCGCGCCCGGCTGGTCTTGAACTCTTGACCGCATGATCCGCCTGCCTCTGCCTCCCAAAATGCTGGTATTACAGGTGTGAGCCACCGCGCCTGGCCACACCTGGCTAATTTTTTTTTTTTGTAATTTTAGTAGAGACATGGTTTCATCATGTTGGTTAGGCTGGTCTAGAACTCCTGACCTCAAATGATCTGCCCGCCTTGGCCTCCCAAAGTGCTGGGATTACAAGCATGAACCACTGCACCTGGCCTCAAGCCCTTCTTCTTAACCCCAGTGGACTGGGACCCAAAGGAGGCCTCCACACCCCACATTTCCTGTTAGGAAACTGTGAAACGTCTTATCCAACCATGGAAAACTCCCACCCCAGATACTGAGACACAGTGCAAGGCCAGGTGATGTGGGGTGGGGGTCTGTCCCAGCCATGTCCTCAGATGGCTCTGAAACCTAGCCAGTCTGTGGGAGACCTCAGGGTGGAGGGCCGCCCTGCAGGGCTGCTGCCCTGGGATTGCCTGTGACTTCCTCTCACGCCCCTGTTCAAGCTGCCTTGACCTGTTATTTAAAATAAAGCAAAACAATCTGGAGCTAGGACAAGTCCCCAAATCAACATACAAGTGGTTCCCCCAGGAAAGCAGGACAAAGGACCGTGCTGCCCAGGGTGGGGTCAGCCTTTTGGGAGCTGAGAGAGGACTTTGAATTGTCCCTGTGTGCCCATGGACACAGGTGACAGGCATTCCCCACAGCTCTCGGATAGCACTAACAGGCCACATCTGTCCCTGGGTGCCCATGGGGAGCAGAAGGAGGGGCGGAAAGGCCAGGGCCAGGCTGGATGGGGAAGTGAGGAGAAGGGCGGAGGCCATGAAGACTCCCCCAACCCCGTGGTCCTCCTCCTCGACTATTTCCCAGGCCCCTGCCTGCTGTCCAGCTGGGGGTCAGCTAAGGCGAGTCCCCAGGGAGTGACCTGGACCGATCCTTTGCCGGACTCCAAAGGCTGCCTCTGGAAGAGCTTCCAGGCATGCGAGGGACCCATGGGAAAGCGGTATTGGGGAGAGGGCACCCCGGATCAGCTCGGGCACCCCGGATCAGCTCAGCCACCTCGTTCAGCGGCAGCACCTGTCCCGAGAGGCAGACGAGGCTGTGGGCTCCAACAGGCCTGGTTAGCACCTTTCAGCTGCTCATTCTCTGTGAGACCGTGGGCCGTTCAGAGCCTGGGTTTTCTCATCTGTAAACTAGGAAGACTAATCATCCTTCCCTCGCAGGCTTGGGGTGACGCACTGGTTCCTGGGGGCTGTGCAGGGAGGGGGTCTCTCCCAATCCCCCTCCATCTGTGAGGGCTGTGGTTCTGGGAACTTGTGGCCTCCTCCTGCCACCCTCCCAGGACACAGGACAAGCTGGCTGTGTCCACGCAGCTTCGGCCTTAACCAAATTACTCCAATTCTGGCAGAGTCCCTCTGCAAACACACAAGACCAGCAGATTAAAAATCAGCCACAGCCGCATGACGCATGGCTTGGGGGTTCTGGACTGACGGGATTTTTCAGGTTTTTTTTTTTTCTTTTCTTTTCTTTACATATTTTTTTGAGACAGGGTCTTCCTCTGTTGCCCTGGCTAGAGTGCAGCGTTGTGTTCACAGCTCACTGCAGCCTCAACCTCCCGGGCTCAGGTGATCTTTCCGCCTCAGCCTTCCAAGGAGCTGGGACTACAGGCACATGCCACCACGCCCGGCTAATTTTTTTGATTTTTTTGTGGTCTTACTATGTTACTCAGGCCGGTCTTGAACTCCTGGGCTCAAGTGATCTGCCACCTTGGCCTCCCAAAGTGCTGGGATTGCAGGCGTGAGGCACCGTGCCCGGTCCTGATGGAGGACTTTTCTAGGAGCGAGGAAGAAGTCAAAGAGGTGGACCCCAAAGTACCTTTGGGGTTCACGGGGAATTCCAGGGAGACATTCTGTGTCCCCCAGGCCCTGACAGCTGCCTGCTATAGGAAGGCCCAGGAAAGTTTCTGTTTCTGCCACTCTGGACAGAGCAAGACCCCGTCTCTAAAAAGATTTTTTATTTTTTATTTTATTTTATTTTGAGAAGGAGACTTGCTCGCTCACCCAGGCTGGAGTGCAATGGAGTGATCTCGGCTCACAGAAACCTCCACCTCCTGGGTTCAAGTGATTCTCTCACCTCAGCCTCCTGAATAGCTGGAATTACAGGCGTACGTCACCATGCCCAGCTAATTTTTTTTTTTTTTTTTTTTGAGACAGAGTCTCGCTCTGTCACCCAGGCTGGAGTGCAGTGGTGCGTAATCTCGGCTCATTGCACCCTCTGCCTCCTGGGTTCAAGTGATTCTCATGTCTCAGCCTCCTGAGTAGCTGGTATTCCACACGCCCACCACCATGCCCGGCTAATTTTTGTTTTTGTTTTTGTTTTTGAGACAGAGTTTCGCTCTTGCCCAGGCTGGAGTGCAATGGCATGATCTCGGCTCACTGCAACCTCTGCCTTCTGGGTTCAAGCGATTCTCCTGCCTCAGCCTCCCGGGTAGCTGGGATTACAGGCATGTGCCACCATGCCTGGCTAATTTTGTATTTTTTGTAGAAACGGGTTTCTTCATGTTGGTCAGGCTGGTCTCGAACTCCCAACCTCAGGTGATCTGCCTAGGCCTCCCAAAGTGCTGGGATTACAGGCGTGAGCCACCATGCCTAGCCTAAAAATAAATAAATAAATAGAATGACTAACTCTGAACAGGACACATAATCTGCCAGTGCCTTGACTTCTTGACTTTCCGGCCTCTAGAACTTTGAGAATGAAGTGTCTGTTGTTTAGAAGCCTCCTGGTCTTGGGGTATTTGTCACACCTGCCCAAATAGGCTAAGATGGGACCCTTCTGGGTGTTCGGGTCAAACCTGGCCTCAGAAACTGGTGATGTTTCCTCAGGAGGCTGCCTGTGGTGTGGTCCTGGCGACACACTAGCAGCACGCCACCCTCTCGACCTGGGCCTGTCCCTGGCTAGCCTAGTTTTAAGCCTCTCTCTGGTGACATCTGGCTTTGGAGAAGGTTCTTTCTCTGGCACAACATTTAGATGTAGCTAAAAATACATCATTGGCCAGGCGTGATGGTTCACACCTGTAATCCCAGCACCCTGGAAGGCTGAGGCAGATGGATCACCTGAGGTCAGGAGTTCGAGACCAGCCTGGCCAACATGGCGAAACCCCATCTCTACTAAAAATACAAAAAGAAGGCGAGGCGTGGTGGCTCACAACTGTAATACCAGCACTCTGGGAGGCCGAGGTGGGTGTACCACACAGTCGGGAGATCGAGACCATCCTGGCCAACATGGTGAAACCCTGTCTCTACTAAAATTACAAAGAATTAGCCGGGCGTGGTGGTGTGTGCCTATAATCCCAGCTACTTGGGAGGCTGAGACGGAGAATCTCTTGAACTGGGTGGTTGGAGGTTGCAGTGAGCCGAGATCGCGCCACTGCACCACAACCTGGTGACAGAGCAAGACTCCGTCTCAAAACCAACCAACCAACCAACAAACAAAAAAACTGAACATACAAAAATTAGCTGGGCGTGGTGGCGGGCACCTGTAATCCCAGCTACTCGGGAGGCTGAGGCAGGAGAATCACTTGAACCTAGGTGCTGGAGGTTGCAGTGAGCCAAGATCTCGCCATTGCACTCCAGCCTAGGCGACAAGAGAGAAACTCTGTCTCAAAAATAAGAAAAAAAATCATTGACTTGATCCTCAGCCTGGTCAAATCGAGAAGCAGCACTCGTGCTGGAGGGGCCAGATGGCTTGGGCTCCTGATTTGCAGGGCCCTGGATAAACACACACACACACACACACACACACACACACACACACACACAGCACTTCCCTGAGCCTGGGTGCTCAGTGATAAGCAGAACAAAGTCATGAAACCTTCCTCCCTTGCTCCTGCTCTGCACAGGGGCTGAGAGCCGAGACTTCGGTAGCTTTGTCCAACTGTCAAAATGTTGACGAGTCACTGGGCTGGGGTCTGTGTCTCACAGCTGTAATCCCAGCACTTTGGACTGATGACTTTCTTTTTTTTTTTTTCTTTTTTTGCAATGGAGTCTTGTGCTGTTGCCCAGGCTGGAGTGCAGTGGTGCGATCTCAACCTCCGCCTCCCGGGTTCAAGCGATCCCCCTGCCTCAGCCTTGCAAGTAACTAGGAATGCAGGCGCCTGTCCCACCACCATGGCTAGCTAATTTTTTTTTTTGTATTTTTAGTGGAGATGGGGTTTCACTATGTTGACCAGGCTGGTCTCGAACTCCTGACCTCAGGTGATCCACCCACCTCAACCTCCCAAAATGCTGGGATTACAGGCATGAGCCACCGCACCTGGCAAATCCCAGCACTTTAGGAAGCTGAAGCAGGAGGATTGCTTGCGCCCGGGAGTTTGAGACCGGCCTGGGCAACATAGCAAGACCCTGTCTCAAAAAAAAAATTTGCAAATGGAACATCATACTTTCTGAACATAATATCTGACATGAACTCTGGGGCATTGTATGAGTGAGCTTGGGCTGACGTAAGAAAATAACAGACTGGGTAGATTAAACAACAGTTTACTTTAAATTTTTTTTTTTTTTTTTTTTTGAGACGAAGTCTCGCTCTGTCACCTAGGCTGGAGTGCAGTGGCACAATCTTGGCTCACTGTAAGCTCCGCCTCCCAGGTTCATGCTATTCTCCTGCCTCAGTCTCCCGAGTAGCTGGGACTACAGGCGCCTGCCACCTCGCCCAGCTAATTTTTTGTATTTTTAGTAGAGATAGGGTTTCGCCATATTAGCCAGGATGGTCTTGATCTCCTCCCCTCGTGATCCGCCCGACTCGGCCTCCCAAAGTGCTGGGATTACAGGAGTTAAGGAAGGAGACCACTACTACTCCGGCTGCCCTCCTCCCCCGACCTTGCCTAGTTCACAAGACAGGAGGAAAGAGAGAAAGAAACAAAAGTAAGATAAATAGCCAGACAACCTTGGCACCACCACTCGGCCCTAGGAGTTAAACAAAGTAATAATAATAACATCAACCCCTGGCCTAAACTACTTGTGTTATCTGTAAATTCCAGACACTGTATGAGAAAAGCATTGTAAAACTTTTTGTTCTGTTAGCTGATGCATGTAGCCCCCAGTCACGTTTCCCACGCTTGCTCGATTTATCACGACCCTTTCACGTGGACCCCTTAAAGTTGTAAGCCTTTACAAAGGCCAAGTATTTCTTTCTCGGGGAGCTTGGCTCTTAAGACTCGAGTCTGCCGACGCTCCCGGCCGAATAAAAAACCTCTTCCTTCTTTAATCCGGTGTCTGAGGAGTTTTGTCTGCGGCTCGTCCTGCTACAGTGTGAGCCACCGCGCCTGGCCAGTTTACGTTAATTTTTTTTATTATTTTTTTTTAGAGACAGAGTCTTACTGTTCTGCCAGAGGCGGGAGGCAGTGCGGGTATTCACAGGTGTGATCATAGAGCCCTCCAGCCTCAAACTCCTGGATTCAAGTGATCCTCCTGCCTCAGTCTCCTGAGTAGCTGGGACTACAGGTGTGCACCACTGTGATGATAGAAATTTATTTTCTCGCAACTCTAGAGGCCGGAAGTCTAGGATCAAGGTGTCAGTGGGGTTGGTGTCTTCTGAGCCTCTGTCCTTGGCTTGTAGGTGGCTGGCCACCTTCTCCTTCCCAGGTCTTCATGCTGTCTTACCTCTGTGTGTTTATGTCCTCATCTCTTCTTCTTTTTTGTGGGGGGCAGATTCTCGTTCTGTCACCCAGGCTGGAGAGCAGTGGCGCAATCTTGACTCACTGCAGCCTTGACCTCCCAGGCTCAGCTGCTCCCACCTTGGCTCCTCTAGTAGCAGGGACTTCAGGCACACGCCACAGTGACCAGCTAATTTTTTTTTTTCCCCTTTTTTGAGATGGAGTCTCACTCTGCTGCCCAGACTGGAGTGCAGTGGTGCAATCTTGGCTCACTGCAACTTCTGCCTCCCAGGTTCAAGCGATTCTTGTGCCTCAGCCTCCTGACTAGCTGGACTACAGGCACCCGTTTACAATGCCCGGCTAATTTTTATATTTTTAGTAGAGATGGGGATTCACCATGTTGGCCAAGCTGGTCTCAAACTCTTGACCTCAGGTGATCTACCTGCCTTGGCCTCCCAAAGTGCTGGTGTTACAGGCATGAGCCACCGCGCCCAGCCCTGATTTTCATATATGTTTGTAGAGATGAGGTCTTGCCATGTTGCCAAGGCTGGTCTTGAACTCCTGGGCTCAAGTGATCTGCCTGCCTTGGCCTCCCAAAGTGCTGGGACTACAGGAGTAAGGCTCCCATGCCCAGCCTAATCTCTTCTCATAAGGATAGTATGGCCTTTTTAAAAAACTTAAATACCCACCCATATGATCTTATTTGAACTTAAATACCCCTTTACCCTCTCTCCAAATACGGTCCCATTCTGAGGTACTGGGAGTTGGGGTTTCAGCCAGTGGATCTGGAGGCACATAATTCATCACTACCAGGTTTTCCTGCCTTCTCAGCACAGTGTGAACTGTTTCCCTTTTCTTGCTAGAGGGAAGGGGACATTGAATGGTGTCTATAGTTTGAACATCTCTGCCTTTAGTGTCAAAAATTAATCAGTTTTCTGCTGCAAATAATTATTTTTTGCTTGTTCTGGAAAAAAAAACCCTACGGATTTAGAGAATACAAGCGCCCACTTCGAAAAAGAGCTCCCGGCTAGGCGTGGTGTCTCACACCTGTAATATCAGCATTTGGGAGGCCAACGCAGGCGGATTACAAGGTCAGGAGTTTGAGACCAGTCTGACCAACATGGTAAAACGCCATCTATACTAAAAATACAAAAATTACCTGGGCGTGATGGCATATGCGTGTAATCCCAGCTACTCAGTAGGCTGAGGCAGGACAATCACTTGAACCCGGGAGGCAGAGGTTGCAGTGAGCCGAGATTGCACCATTGCACTCCAGCCTGGGTGACGGAGCTAGACTCTGTCTCAAGATAAAAAAAAAAAGAGCTCTTGGCCTCTTCCGCACTCACAGCTGCATCACAGCCACTGCCAGGAGCTGGGGTTAGGTGGGGGCCAGTCAGTCCCTGCGGGCTCCTGGCTGTCCTGCCTGCTTGCTCTTTCCAGTTGCACCTGCGGAGTAGCTGGCAGGGACCCTCTCTGCATTTGCATGGCTCCCCTGCCCCTTGTTTATGTTTACAAGATCGTCCACGTGGCGGGATCCACATGACTCCTGCATGCCTCCTGAATCACTTTGAGCCATATCTTCTAGCTCTGAGTATTGAGAATAAAACCTAATACCATAATAACAAGGGAAATGCAAATTTAACACCTGGAGACTCTAACCAGCAAATCAGATGCCAACACCGCAGCTGAGGTGAGCTGGCTGGCGCAGTCCTGGGGCTCACGCCCAGCCCCTGAGGATGTAAGGATTGTTAAGAACATGGGGCTAGGTGGGGCTTACGCCTGTCATTCCAGCACTTTGGGAGGTGGGAGGATCACTTGAGGCCAGGAGATCGAGACCAGCCTGGGCAACATAATGAGACCCAGTCTCTACAAAAAAATCTAAAGAGCTGGGTGTGATGATGCACACCTGTAGTCTCAGCTTCTCTGAAGGCTGAGTTGGGAGAATTACTTGAGCCCAGGAGTTCGAGGCTGCAGTGAGCTATTATCACACCACTGCTCTCTAGCCTGGGTGACGGAGTGAAATATGTCTCTAAAAACAAAACCAAAAATAAATAAATAAAATAACATGGAGAGATTTCTGTGAATCATCAGGACCACTCTGACATGGCACGTTTGGGAAATTCAGGTGACAGATGGGTTTGTGGCTCCCTCTCCATCACTGCAGACTCCTCGGAGGACCCCTTGGTAGCAGCCAGGGACTATCCAGATCCAGCCTGGAGAAACGAACTCTGGGGATGAGAGAAAAGATCCAGCGTGGTTTCTGCCTTCAAGGCCTTAAGATCTGGCAAGGACAGGCCAGGCACAGTGGCTCACACCTGTAATTCCAGCACTTGGAGAGGCCAAGGAGGTCACCTAAGGTCAGGAGTTTGAGACCGACCTGGCCAACATGGTGAAACTGTCTCTACTAAAAAGACAAAAAATTAGCCGGGCGTGGTGGCGTGCATCTGTAATCCCAGCTAGTTGGGAGGCTGAGGCAGGAGAATCACTTGAACCCGGGAGGTGGAGGTTGCAGTGAGCCAAGATCCAGTCATTACAATCCAGCCTGGGCGACAAGAGCGAAAGTCCGTCTCAAAAAAAAAAAAAAAATCTTGCAAGATGTGAGCACCTAGAAGAGACAGGATCCAAGACCAGGCAGTGGTGCAGGAGGTGAGTCTGAGCACTGGCACCCATGACTCCTCCATTCAGCAGCTGTCATCACAGACCCTCTCTGGCCATGGCCGCCTCATCTGTGAGTTGAGAATAAATATATATTGCAGGGTGCAGAGACGCAAAGTCCCTTGGGCAGTGGGCTCCTCCCTCTGCTATTCTGCCTGTCCTGAACCCTCCCCACACCTCCCCAACCTGCCCCTCAACTGTGGGACACCCCCAGGAGCAACCATTGTTATGTGACATCACCACTTGGCCACTCTTAATTGGTCAGGGGCAGGCCCTGACCGGTGCCAATCAAGAGTCATTTCCTGGGATTTTAGTTAACCTCGAGTCAGCGCTCAGCGGCTCAGGCAGAGGGAGCGGGAAGGGTTGGCATCCCTGCTCCCCTGCTAGAAAGCCGTCTAGAGTGGAAGAGGAGGAAGCCAGGAGGCGGGGAGCGGGTGTCGTGCGTGTTAACGGTGCTGCTTGGGGCGGTCTCTGAGGCTGCATCCCTGCCCACCCTTGGCGACAGTTTCCCTGTGCAGTGGCACTGAGTCTAGCAGGACCCCCATGGCAGCATCTGCCTCCTTGCCCACCTGTAGGTCGCCCTCAGCATTTCTCCCATCTTCTTCCCCACTCCCATAGACAAAACGAAACACGTGAAAAGCTTTGGTGAGTAATGTTGGGTTTTTTTTTGTTTTTTTTTTTTTTTTGAGACGGAGTCTCACTCTGTAGCCCGGGCTGGAGTGCAGTGGCCGGATCTCAGCTCACTGCAAGCTCCGCCTCCCGGGTTCACGCCATTCTCCGGCCTCAGCCTCTCAAGTAGCTGCGACTACAGGCGCCCGCCACCTCGCCCGGCTAGTTTTTTGTATTTCTTAGTAGAGACGGGGTTTCACCGTGTTAGCCAGGATGGTCTCGATCTCCTGACCTCGTGATCCACCCGTCTCGGCCTCCCAAAGTGCTGGGATTACAGGCTTGAGCCACCGTGCCCGGCCTAATGTTGGTTTTGTAAGAGATTCACAAGGCTGGACACCACCCAGCATGGTTTCTCCAATTTCTTCTTCTTCATCATCTTTTTTTTTTTTTTTTTTTTTTTTTTTTTTTTGAGACGGAGTCTCGCTCTGTCGCCCAGGCTGGAGTGCAGTGGCCAGATCTCAGCTCACTGCAAGCTCCACCTCCCGGGTTCCCGCCATTCTCCTGCCTCAGCCTCCCGAGTAGCTGGGACCACAGGCGCCGCCACCTCGCCCGGCTAATTTTTTGTGTTTTTTTTTTTTTTTTTTAGTAGAGACGGGGTTTCGCCGTGTTAGCCAGGATGGTCTCGATCTCCTGACCTTGTGATCCGCCCGTCTCGGCCTCCCAAAGTGCTGGGATTACAGGCTTGAGCCACCGCGCCCGGCCTTTTTTTTTTTTTTTTTTTGAGACAGAGTTTCACTCTTGTTTCCCAGGGTGGAGTGCAATGGCATGATCTTGGCTCACCGCAACCTCCGCCTCCCGGGTACAAGTGATTCTCCTGCCTCAGCCTCCCAAGTAGCTGGGATCACAAGCATGGCTAGTTTTGTATTTTTATTAGAGACGGGGTTTCTCCTTGTTGGTCAGGCTGGTCTCAAACTCCCGACCTCAGATGATCCACCCACCTTGGCCTCCCAAAGTGCTGGGATTACAGACGTGAGCCACTGCGCCCGGTCCCAATTTCTTTTCTTACTTACTCTAAGCTCCCCTGCTCTACCCCCTTATCCACACCAGACCACTGGTCTCAAACTGAGTAGCTGGGATTACAGGTGCGTGCCATCACGCCCAGCTAATTTTTGTATTTTTAGTAGAGATGGGGTTTCACCATGTTGGCAAGGCTGGTCTTGAACTCCAGACCTCAAGTGATCCACCGGCCTCAGCCTCCCAAAGTGCTGGGATTACAGGCGTGAGCCACCTCGCCCGGCCAAAAATGTTTAAGTTTTTTTCTTCCCCTCCAAACTCATGTTAAAATTGTCTCCTCTTTCAATGTGGAGGAATTTAGCTTCACAAAACCACAAAACCATGGGCCGGGGGCAGTGGCTGATGTCTGCAATCCATGCCTGGTCAGCATGGTGAAACCCCATCTCTACCAAAAATACAAAAATTAGCCAGACACGGGGGGAATGCTTGTTATCCCAGCTACTTGGGAGGCTGAGGTGGGAGAATCACTTGAACCAGGGAAGTGGAGGTTGCAGTGAGCCGAGATTGCGCCACTGCACTCCAGCCTGGGCAACAGAGCGAGACTCTGTCTCAAAAAAAAAATAAAAATAAAAATAGAAATAAACCCCACAAAACTAAGTCCAGAGTCCCCCAGAACTGGTCACTTGTTTTTCTGCAAACAGGTACGTACCTGGGGGTCTCTATTCCCCTCACACCCAACACTGGGGGAATTTGGGAGGCCTCGCCCAGAGGGACTGTGCAGTGTTCCTGGGGACACTGGGACCTTCTCTGATCTGAGGCCCAGCCCTGCTGCCAATGTCTAGGGCCGTGGCTTTTGGCTGGGCCTGGCTGGGGAAGGCCCGTGGTTGGAGGGAACCACCCGCACCCCTGGGGCTGTGGTGTTTACTTCTGTTGGGGTCAAATGCAGCTGGAGTCAGGCCCACCCATGTCTTGGACCCCACACAGTAGCTGCTTGGGCCCTCACTCGGGCCAAACTCCTGGTTCCTGAAAGGTGAGAAGGTTGGTGTTTTTGCGGAGGATTTTGTTTCCGATGGGAGGAGGCCTCTTAGGGAATGCCTGTCTCCCTATGAATGGAACAGGGTGGGGCCCTCACCTCAGCTCTCCAGGCCCTTTCTGCCTCTGAATGAATCTTCTGAAAGCCGGGGCCTGTGAGGGCTCCCCAGGTGGCTCCTGGGTGGCCCGCTGTGGCCAAGCCCTCTCTGTGGGGAAGGATACAGGTGTGCAGCCTCAAACACTGGTCCCGCTGTCTGTGAGATGTTGATGGGTGGGGACCAGTCTCTAGGCCTGAGCCTGCTCAGTGCCACCCAAGGCCACCTCAGCCACACCCCAATAATGCGGTTTTGTTCTCAGGGACAGCTCACTGCCTCTCACTTCCTTTTCTAGTATTAGCATCATCAGCAAGGGAAGCTGAAGAGTGGGGAGGCTGCTGGGCCTCCACAGTTTCCCAGAGAGGCTGCGCTCCCAACTGTTCCCCCAGCTGCTCCCCCGGCCACCTGCTGCCGGGCCCAGTTCCCCGCCAGTCACACTGTGGGGCTTGGTGCAGAAGTTCCTCTGGTCTGAGAGAAGTCCATGAATCCCAGTGACTCTCCTGACACTGGCGGGGCCCTTGTGGGGGCTGCTGGGCAATGGGCCCCAGGGACAGGGACTTTGTGACTGTGAGTCCCCATAGATGCCAGACCCCCAGGCTTCCTTGTGTTTTGTTTGTTTGTTTTTTGTCTGAGCTGGAGTCTCATTCTGTCACCCAGGCTGGAGTGAAGTGGTGCAGTCTTGGCTCACTGCAGCCTCTGCCTCTCAGATTCAAGTGATGCTTGTGCCTCAGCCTCCCGAGTAGCTGGGATTACAGGCGGGTTGCCACCACGCTCGGCTAAATTTTTGGTGTTTTTAATAGAGACAAGGTTTCACCATCTTGGCCAGGTGCCTCAAGACTGTAATCCCAGCACTTTGGGAGGCCGAGGCAGGCAGATCACCTGAGGTCAGGAGTTCGAGACCAGACTGGCCAACATGGCAAAATCTTGTCTCTGCTAAAAATATGAAAATTAGCCAGGCATTGTGGCGTGAACCTATAATCCCAGCTACTCCGGAGGCTGAGGCAGGAGAATGGCTTGAACCTGGGAGGTGGAGGTTGCAGTGAGCCAAGATCGCACCATTGCACCCCAGCCTGAGTAACAGGGAGAGACTGAGAAAAAGGAAGGGAGGAAGGAAGGGAGAAAGGGAGGGAGGGATAAAATACTGATACAATGGCCGGGTGCAGTGGCTTACGCCTGTAATCCCACACTTTTAGGAGGCTGAGGCAGGAGGATTGCTTGAACCCAGGAGGTCAAAACCAGGCTGGGCAACATAGTTAGACACTTTCTCTGTCCAAAAAAAGAAAATAAAACAAGAAGGCCAGGCGCGGTGGCTCAAGCCTGTAATCCCAGCACTTTGGGAGGCCGAGACAGGCAGATCACGAGGTCAGGAGATCGAGACCATCCTGGCTAACACGGTGAAACCCCCTCTCTACTAAAAAATACAAAAAACTAGCCGGGCGAGGTGGTGGGCGCCTGCAGTCCCAGCTACTCGGGAGGCTGAGGCAGGAGAATGGCGTGAACCCGGGAGGCGGAGCTTGCAGTGAGCTGAGATCCGGCCACTGCACTCCAACCTGGGCGACAGAGCGAGACTCTATCTCAAAAAAAAAAAAAAAGAAAATAAAACAAGAAGAAAATACTGATGCAATGTTTAAAAAACAATAATGATAATTTTCTTTCTTTCTTTCTTTCTTTCTTTTTTCTTTTTTGAGACAGAGTCTTGCTCTGTCACCCAGGCTGGAGTACAGTGGTGCGATCTTGGCTCATTGCAACCTCCACCTCCTGGGTTCAAGTGATTCTCCTGCCTCAGCTTCCACAGTAGCTGGAATTACAGGCATGCACCACCACGCCTGGCTAATTTTTTTGTATTTTTAGTAGAACCAGCATTTCACCATGTTGGTCAGGCTGGTCTTGAACTTCTGACCTCAAATGATCCGCCCACCTCGGACTCCCAAAGTGCTAGGATTACAGGTGTGAGCCACCATGCCCAGTCATTTTTCTTTTGTTGGTTTTTAAAGACTAGTCAAGTGCAGTAGTCAGAAGGGGGAAGGAGCTGGATCCGTAACTGACTGTGAAGAATCGATTGAGATAACTTGCTACCTTCGGACCAATAATAATTTTTAGCCAACCATGCTAGCGAAAGGCTGATTTATTCTTCTATTCTTTCAGTGGAAAATGATATTACAAAACTGGTTGTCTTTTCAAAAGATGATCTGAGAGTATTTAGGGGAGAAACGTAAAATACAAAGTACTGGCCGGGCGCGTTGGCTCACGCCTGTAATCCCAGCACTTTGGGAGGCCGAGGTGGGTGGATCACCTGAGGTCAGGAGTTCGAGACCAGCCTGGCCAACATGGTGAAACTCCGTCTCTACTAAAAATACAAAAATTAGCCGGGCGTGGTGGCGAGCACCCGTAATCCTAGCTACTCGGGAGGCTGAGGCAGGAGAATTGCTTGAACTCGGGAGGTGGAGGTTGCAGTGAGCCGAGACCATGCTGCTGCACTCCAGCCTGGGTGACAGACCGAGACTCTGTCTCAAACAAATAAACAAACAAAAAAGCACAAAGTACTTCAGGGGTGCATCAGGCAGTTCTCTAAGAGAAATATTATGTTAATTTATTGGATCTTATTATGCTTATGCTGCTTATTGGCTTTTTACATTTTTGCAGTTTGTTGTGATTTATTTACTTTTTAAAAATAGAGATGGGGTCTCACTCTATTGCCCAGGCTGGTCTTGGACTCCTGGGCTCAAGTGATCCTCCCACCTCAGATTCCCAAAATTGCTGGGATTACAGTTGTGAGCCACTGTGTGTGACCTATTTACTCTTTTTTTTTTTTTTTTTTTTGAGATGGAGTCTCACTCTGTCGCCCAGGCTAGAGTGCAGTGGTACGATCTTGGCTCACTGCAACCTCTGCCCCCTGGGTTTAAGAGATTCTCCTGCCTCCTGAGTAGCTGGGATTACAGGCACGCACCACCATGCCCAGCTAATTTTTGTATTTTTAGTAGAGAGAGGGTTTCACCATGTTGTCCAGGCTGGTCTCATACTCCCGACCTCAGGTGGTCTGCCCGCCTTGGCCTCCCAAAGTGCTGGGATTATAGGCGTGAGCCACCGTGCCCGGCCCTATTTACTCTTAATATTCACTTTTATGCATAATTTTATAATCATAGTTTCCTGTTTTTCTCTACAAAGAGGCCCTGAGAATGCCACACATCTCCAGCGGTGTCTCATCCGGAGGTGGCCCTGCAGGCTGGGGCTGGCTTCCCTGGGCGATGGAGGGCATGCCAGGCCCCCCGGATCATGTGGGCTCCGTTGCCACCTCACTGGCAGTCACTGGAAGGGTTTGCTTCGACTCAGAGCCCAGGGCCTGATTCAATGCACGATGCAGTGGTGTACTGTCCATGAGCTGAAAAACCCCATCAACCCTGTGACCGGGGCCCGGCCAGCCTCACTGAGGTGGACCCCGCCCCCTGCCCCCACACCTGGCTGCAGGACTCATTTCCTACACCCCAGAGACACAGGGCAGGTGGGGAGGTGGGAGTGGACCCCCAGTCACTTTGCCTGCTCCCAGCCCCGCCATCTTCCAGTGCTTGACCTTGGGCACCTCCCTGTGCCTCAGTTTCCCAATTTATGAAAGCAAGGAATAATGTACCTGTCCCACAGAGCAGCTGTGAGGATGCACTGGACCAGTCATGGCTGGTGCTCTGTAAAGCTTGGTCAGTACATAGGGTGCCTGGGAGCTGCTCTTATTATCTGCTCTGCAAAGAGATGGGACTTTTTGGAAGGTTTTCTGGACAGATGTGGGGAGAACCGTGTTACACCCACCCAACGCCCCACGGGCCAGCTCCTCCATCAGCACCTGCCTGTCTCTCCAGAGCTCTGCTCTCAAATTTCTTTCTCTGTTCGGTCTCCTCTTCCCCTCGCACCTCCTCACTCATCTTCCTTCTGAAGGCAGAGAAAGGCTCTGGCATGTCCCACTCTCTGATGCTCCCACCCAAGCCCCCAAGGGCCTCTGATCACTCATGGGAGGACTCCAAACTCCTCTCCTGCACTTCATCCCCGACGCCCATATAACCCGACCAGGCTCACCCAGCCCCCAGCGCCCATATAACCCAGCCAGGCTCACCCAGCCCCCAACACCCATATAACCCAGCCAGGCTCACCCAGCCCCCAACGCCCATATAACCCAGCCAGGCTCACCCAGCCCCCAACGCCCATATAACCCGGCCAGGCTCACCCAGCCCCCAGAACAAGTTTCCCCGCAAAAGCCTGGGACCTGGGCTCCTTTTGACCCCAGATAAGCCCTATCTTCTCCAGCTTCAGTTTCAGTTCATGAAACATGGGGGGAAGCACTCAGATCCCCCGAGTCCGCGGGAAAGGGCAGAAAGAGGTTCTGACACGGAAGTGGGAGGTGAACCCCAGGGAAGTGGATCAGAGCTGACAGGCCGGGGCTTTTCAGGATGGCCACATCACACCCCAAACACAACCACCCAAACAGTACATCATCCAGGTCCCCTGAAGAGCTCAGCTCTGGTTGGAGACTCCAAGAGACAGTGACCCGTGGTCCGAGCCAGTGCCCCAGTCCCCAGCCTGGGAGAAGAGCAGGGAGTCATGCAGAGGCCCCATGGCTTCTGGATTGGTCAAGGCAGAGCCTGGTGGGCAAGGAGGTCATCCTTGTGTGACCGCGAGCTGGCTCCTTAATAGCTGGGAACCCTGTTATTCACGTGCCTCAGGTCCCGAGTCTCTGCCCCAATGTCGCTCATCAGAAAGGCCCTTCTCTGACCCCTTATAAAGTGCCATCTCTCTCATGCCTTCATCTTTCTTCCTGTCATCTGCAGGAAGACAAGCAATGATCCCGAGTCTTGAAGCAATGTGCCACAGAAGATGGCATATCCATGGGACTGACAGCTGGGCGTGGGGGGTCCCAGCCAGCAGAGAGGCAACACTGGCCCCGCCGCCGTCCCTCCTCCCCACCCCTGAGTTCCCACTGTACCAGGAGTGGGGTTGCTGCTCTCTGGCTCTGGCTCCTGCGTCCCTGCGGTGGAATTTCCTTCCTTCCCCATGGAGGAAGGGGCTCCCTCACCCTGCCCGCACCCCAAGTGGAGCCCAGGGATCCTTCCCTGTGTCCCCTACAAGGCCCAGCCCCTCCCGGGTGGGACTCTTGTGTGCGGTCTCCTCCCACCCCATTCTCTCTGTCAACCAAAGACCCATGCGTGTGACTTGAGGACACAAGTGGTTTATGCTTCTGTTATAAAAACAGTCCTTGCCCCTTCCCACCCGGTTGTGCGTCCACAAGGCTCCCATGCCCTTGTGTTTATTTTCCCAGTGTTTATGTTTCAGGTCAGTCTTTTCATGTCTGCCTTTTTATCCTTAAATAATGTGCTTACAAGGCCGGACGTGGTGGCTTACACCTGTCATCCCAGCACTTTGGCAGACTGAGGTGGGCGGATCACTTGAGATCAGGAGTTCGAGACCAGCCTGGCCAACATGGTGAAACCCCATCTCTACTAAAAATACAAAAATTAGCCAGACCCAGGTGGGAATGCTTGTAATCCCAGCTACTTGGGAGGCTGAGGTGGGAGTATCGCTTGAGCCAGGGAGGCAGAGGTTGCAGTGAGCCGAGATCTCACTACTCCAGCCTGGGCACTGCCACCTCGCCACTGTACTCCAGCCTGGGCAACAGAGTGCAACTCCATCTCAAAAAATAAATAAAAAAGGCTGGGTGCGGTGGTCAGGAGTTCGAGACCAGCTTGGCCAACATGGTGAAACCCCATCTCTACCAAAAATACAAAAATTAGCTGGGCATGGTGGCACACACCTGTAATCCCAGCAACTTGGGAGGCTGAGGCATGAGAATAGCTTGAACCCAGGACGCAGAGTTTGTAGTGGGCTGAGATCAGGCCACTGCACTCCAGCCTGGGTGACAGAGCAAGACTCCATCTGAAAAATAAATAAATAAATGCACACAAATAAATAAAAAAGTAATAAAGTACTTAGGTCGGGCATGGGGGCTTATGTCTATCATCCCAGCACTTTAGGGGGCTGAGGCAGGAGGATCTCTTGAGCCCAGGAGTTGGAGACCACTGTGGGCAACACAGCAAGACCCCATCTCTACCCTATAATGTGCTTAGATGGGCACTTCTCAACTTCTCAGTGTTGGACAGGGTCTCCTGATTCTCCACCCTGGAGGTGAAGGAGTTAATTCCCTCTCACACACAGAACCCCACAACTGTCCCCACCCCCGACATAATTTTGGTGAGACACATTCAGTATCTACGTTACTATGCGGGTGCAGCTCACGCTGAGCCGTGCAACAGCCTTGGGTTCTTTGTTTTCCCTGGAGGTCATCTGGTTCCCAGGCCGCCTGGGCCCCAGCTTCTTCCTGGGACTGTGACTTCACCTCTGCACTCCCCTTCCGCAGTGTAAGCCGCCTCTCCACGTGTTCAGACACATCGGAAATCTCCTCCCGGAGCCTCCTGACCATCCCCTGTGACCTGGTGCCCTGGCCTCTGTCATCTGGCACCCACTGTCTCCTCTCAGTTGGCTCCTGCTGCCTGGGCCCCATCTTCCTCTATGTGGCTGCCCCACATTTTGCTCATGCCCACCCTCCAATACTTCTTTTTTTAAAAAATGTATATAATGAGGACCAGGCACGGTAGGTCACGCCTGTAATTTCAGCACTTTGGGAGGCCGAGGCGGGCGGATCACCTGAGTTCAGGAGTTCGAGACCAGCCTGGCCAACATGGAGAAACCCTGTCTCTACTAAACATACACAAATTAACCGGTTGTGGTGGCGGGCACCTATAATTCCAGCTACTTGGGAGGCTGAGGCAGGAGAATCACTTGAACTCGGGAGGCAGAGGTTGCAGTGAGCCGAGATCACGCCATTGCATTCCAGCCTGGGCGACAGAGAGAGACTCTGTCTCAAAAAAAAAAAAAAAAGTGGTGTGTGTGTGTGTGTGTGTGTGTGCGCGTATATATATATACACACACACACACACATAGTTTTTTTCTTTTTTTTGCCCATGGCATAGTCCAAGAGGTCTTGAGAACATGTTTCCCTCCATGGCCTTTTTAATTAATTAATTTTTAAATTTATTTTTGAGACACAGTCTTGCTGTCGCCCAGGCCGGAGTGCAGTGGTGAGATCTCGGCTCACTGCAGCCTCCCGGGTTCATGAGCCTCCCAGGTTCACGTGATTCTCCTGCCTCAGCCTCCTGAGTAGCTGGGACTACAGGGGCACGCCACCACGCCCAGCTAATTTTTTCACCTTTTTAGTGGAGACAGGGTTTCACTATGTTGGCCAGGCTGGGCTCGAACTCCTGACCTCAAGTGACCTGCCTGCCTCAGCCTCCCAAAGTCCTGGGATCATAGGCATGAGCCACCGTGCCCAGCCACCTGCTCCTATGTGAGAAAGGGGCGGCAAACAGTGGCTTAGACACCTTGTGCCACGTGCAGGGTTCATGCGTGTGGGACTCATGTCAGGAGCGACCAGCTGGATGGTTTTCCTGGGAGGACTGCTGATGTCACTAACTTGGGGTGTTTTGAGTTGCTTGGATTATTGGAAAAGGATGTTACAAGGCTGTACAGAGGGCAGCAGAGGGGGCAGACCAGGGTCTGGTGGAAGGCGAAGTGGCCCCCAAAGATGTCCCAGCCCTGATCCCTGGTAGCTGGGAAGTTGTTATGTTACAAGACAAAAGGAAATTTGCAGATGTAATTAAGATTACGAACCTTGCCGGGCGCGGTGGCTCAAGCCTGTAATCCCAGCACTTTGGGAGGCCGAGACGGGCGGATCACGAGGTCAGGAGATCGAGACCATCCTGGCTAACACGGTGAAACCCCGTCTCTACTAAAAAATACAAAAAACTAGCCGGGCGAGGTGGCTGGCGCCTGTAGTCCCAGCTACTCGGGAGGCTGAGGCAGGAGAATAGCGTAAACCCGGGAGGCGGAGCTTGCAGTGAGCTGAGATCCGGCCATTGCACTCCAGTCTGGGCGACAGAGCGAGACTCCGTCTCAAAAAAAAAAAAAAAAAAAAGATTACGAACCTTAAAACAGGGAGGGAGATTATCGTAGACGTGGCTGGGATAGTGGGTCTGGTCCAGTCCCATGAGCCGTAAGAGCAGAGAAGGGCTTTCTCCGGTTGGAAGCAGAAGAGAGACCAGGCTGAATGGGAAGCCAGAGTTTCCAAGTGTGAGGACTGGACAGGCTGCTGCCGGCTCCGAGACACGGGCCCACGGGCAAGGACAGAGACGGGCCTCTACTTGCTAAGGCTGGGCCCTGGCTGCCAGCCAGCCAGGGACCAGGGACTTCAGTCCCACAGCCACAGAAACCAGATCCCACTGACCACCAGCATGGACTCAGAAGGCAACTCACGTGCAGAACTTCCGGAAAGCAAACCCACCCGGCAGGCACCAGGCCCCTCCAGCCACCCTCAGGCGTGCGGGGCTGCAGCTGGAGAGGGGCCCAGGGCCGGGCTCGGGCCTGTCGGACTCTCCCCTCCACAGTCCAAGTGACCTGGCCAGTGGCAGGACGGAGGCCTGAGAGGTGACGTCGTTCAGGGAACTGGGAGGGCTGGGGCGCTGGCTGACGGTGATGGGTGTGTGTGAGAACCTGAATAGATGAGGGTGCGGTGGAGGCAGCGCCCTCCCCCATTGTTTACTGGGGTGTGACTTGAGCACCTCACAAGCACAGGCAGTGCCTCGGCCGCTTGCTCTGAGGGGCCGACCATGCCCACCAGCCTGCGGCCCGTGGCGGCTGGCCCACTGTGTGCCGGGCACCCTGAGCCCTGCGTTTCCAGTGGCTCCAACTCTCGCACAGGTGACCTGGTGGATGCTGCTGTCCTCTGTGTGAGGGAGGAAGCGAGGGAACTGTCATGGCCCACGAGCCTGTTCACCTCCAGAAGTGGCTCCCAACCCCAGGCTCCTTCCAGCAAACCCTTGGAAAGGTCATAGAGCCTGGCTGCCCCAGGCCTCGAGGGGAAGAGCGTGGGGGGCAGCAGGGTGGACAGGGCCCCTTGGGTCATTCCAAGGGTTCAGGTTCACCTGGGAGGGTCTGCCCTGCGGAGAGGTAGGAGCCCCTGTGGCAGGAAGAAGGGACCCTCAGGGCTCCTAGCCAGGGCCGGGGGAGTGGCTCAAGTCGCGTGGAGACCGTGGGCTTGGGATGCTCAGGAGTCGGGGACCGGGAGGGTCTGCAGGCTCACTGGCTGCGGGTGGAAAGTGAGGGCCGTGAGAGTGGCCTGAGCAGCTTGGTGGGGGCCGCAGGGGCCGGGTGGGCCTGGGGTGAGGTGAGGAGGCGACAGGGGATGCAGCTGGAGTGCTGAGCTGCAGGGTTCCGTTTGAGGGACACGGGTCCCATGGGAGCATCCACTGGACTCAGGCGTCCAGGCAGTGATGCCTTGCGCTTGGCTCTAGCCCTGGGTGCCTGGACAAACAGGGGCCTTTCCAGGCAGGGCGCTGTGGTGCAGACAAGGGCAGCCAACTGCGTGACAAGGAGGACAGCCACAGGGCAGCAGAGAGGAAGTGAGAGCTTGTGGGAGAGGTCATGTCTGGTGTGGGAGCGAGCGGGTTCCCCTCAACCCAGGAGTGGGCCTCAGGGCACAGGGCACAGGGCACAGGTGTGTTCACAGCCTGGCTGGGCGGCACCCTCTCTGCCCAGCTCCCCTGCAGGACCACAGCCGCCCTGGTGGGACCAGCACAGGTGCCGGGCAGAGGGAAGCAGAGGAGCCCCTGATGTCTCGCTGCTGTCGTCCGTCTGTCCATGCTGGGCTGCAGCTGGTGTGACCTCCACTGTGCTCTTGTTTTTGGTGAGACCAATGACTCAGGCAAGCAGAATGATAAGAACCACAAACAGGGAACGCGGGCGGGAGTGGAAGGGAGCAGAAGGCACGTGGTCCTGTGTAAATCCATCCCGGGACGCAGTGCAAACAACGGTCTCCGAGCCCACGTAATCACAGAGAGCAGGACGTTCCGGGGTCAGTGGGGAGAGTCAGCTCCTTCCCGAGCCAAGCAGCAGCTGCATGGGGGAGGGTCGCAATTATTTGTTTTTGAGACAGAGTCTCTCCCTCTTGCCCGGGCTGGAGTGCAGAATTACAATCACAGCTCTGTGCGGTCTCAGCCTCCCAGGCTCAAGCAATCATCTGGCTTCAGCCTCCCAAGTAGTTGGGACTATAGGTGCACACTCCCATGCCCAGCTAATTTTTTTCCCCTGTTTTTCGTAGAGATGGAGTCTTACTATGTTGTCCAGGTTGGTCTTAGACTTCTGGGCTTAAGGGATCCTCCCGCCTTGGCTTCCCAAAGTGCTGGGATTACAGGCAGGAGTTACCACGCTCAGCTAGGGAGGGTTGCAATTTTTATCTTTACTTTTTTGAGATGGAGTTTCGCTCTGTCGCCCAGGCTAGAGTATAGTGTGTGGTATGATCTCAGCTCACTGCAACCTCTGCCTCCCAGGTTCAAGCAATTCTCGTGCCTCAGTCTCCCGAGTAGCTGGGATTACAGGCGCCCACCACCATGCCCGGGTAATTTTTGTATTTTTAGTAGAGACGGGGTTTTGCCATGTGGCCCAGGCTGGTCTCAAACTCCTGAGCTCAAGCAACCCCCCCTGCCTCGGCCTCCCAAAGTGCTGGGATTACAGGCGTGAGTCACCGTGCCCAGCTCTGAGGTAATTTCCTAATGCTGCAATTTAAGAGAGAATTTGTTCCTGGGAAAGGCTGTGCGTGTAAGACTCACCCCGTCTCCCACTCCTCTCTCTTTGCTGACCCGATTCCTCTTGGCACAGAGGTTCCGAAACATCCCCTAGCCCTCACTGGCTTCATCTCAAGAACAAAAGTACAATAAGCACCTTTTCCACGCACCACTGCCTGAGCCCTCAGTCCAGCCTTCACCAGTTTCCACCGGGTCCTTGGATTGCCGTTATCACCATTTTCTTTTTTAATCAATAGATGCAAAATGTGTTTTGTTAAACAAATATTAACTAACATCCTTCATATACGAAGCACTCATGCAAAATGATTACATAATAAAACACAAAAGCTGAAGGATGAATGGGCCAAGAACACACACTAAACTCACACACACACACATCCGCGCACTCAGGCAGGGGGAATGGGCCCACCAGATGGGACCGGCCACCTGCCCTGCGGCTGAGGGAACCTGCCCAGCAGGGTCCAGCACTGGGCCCAGCGTCCTCCCTGAGACACCTGTGGCTGCTGGGCCCTAAAAGCATCAGATGGAAAGCCCGGGAAGGTGTCCCAGTGAGCCTGGGGTTGGACAGTGCTGGGGAAACCCATGTTCACATGTTCGGAGTTAGAGGGAGTCACCTAGGGCTGCCTTGCACTCACCCTCCGTGTGAAATGGGAACATAATCTGCTGGGAGCGTTTCTGGAAGAGCGAATGACCACACAGCAACCGGCTGAGTCCAGGCCCCAGCCTGGAGCAGGCTCTCTCAGTGTGGGAAGTTTGTTGATGGTTTTTTTCTGAGACAGGGTCTCACTCTGTTGCCTAGGCTGGAGTGCGATGGCACAATCGCAGCTCTTTGCAACCTCTGCCTTTCTGAGCTCAAAGGATTCTCCTGCCTCAGCCTCCCATGTAGCTGGGACCACCGGCACATGCCACCATGCCCAGCTAATGTTTGCATTTTTTGTAGAGACAAGGTCTCGCTATGTTGCCCAGGCTGGTCTTGAACCCCTGGGCTCAAGCGATCCGCCTGCCCCAGCCTCCCAAAGTGCTGGGATTACAGGTGTGAGCCACCGTGCCTGGCCCCAGTGTGGGAATTTCCTACGGACACTGCTACAGATGGGACTGTGACATCACCAACCCCATCTTCAATACTCCTATGTTGAAGAGGGAATCCCCTGAGTGACTGTATTGGCAATAAGGTGTTAGAAGGCCACAGGGGAGGGCCCTTCCACAGGAAGAGGAAGAGATACGGGAGAGCTCTCTCTTCCCCTCTGCATACACGGAGGAAAGGCCATGCGGGAGGGGGGCCACCTACAAGCCCGGAAGAGAAGCCTCACCAGAAACCAACCGTGATGGCGTCTTCATCTTGGACTTCAGCCTCCAGAACTGAGAGAAAAGAAAAGTCTGTTGCTGAAGCCCCAGTCTGTGGGATCTTGTCATGGAGCCTCCCCTCCGGGAGACTGACCTGCACATCTTCCCCTCCCGTCCCCTCCCCTCCCATCCCTTCTCCTAGTCTCCCCTCATCTCCCTTCCCTTCCCCTCCCTTCCCCTCCCCTCCCCAGGCACAGGCTACCTGAGGCTAGACATGGGACAGGAGAATGGGGCGAGTGGGGGCAGCCTGTGAGATCCACCGGAGAGGCCTCAGTGGGGCTGAGAGAGGAGCAGAGGTGGGAGTGGGCACAGGGCCCTACAATTATAGGAAAACTCCAGTCTCCTGGCTTGGCTCAGCCGATCCTCCACCCCCAGACCATCAGCAGAGGCCCTCCCGCCCCTCTCATCTCATCTCCCAGGCACTCCAGCTGGCTAAACAACAGCCCTACCCCCAGAGCCGGGCCTTTGCACACACTGCCACCCCCATCCCTGCTCCTCCTGCTGTATTGTGGCAGCCTCTCCCCAAAATGCAACCCCAGGGCCCTGCCCTCAGAAGGCCTCCTGGACCACCAAGCCCTCATGTGGTCCTGCTCTCCGTCCCTGTAGCCTCCGTCCCTGCAGCCTGCACCCTAAGCCCAGCTCTACAAGGATCTGGAGGACAGGACACCACAGGTGACATAACAGAGCCTCCGGTAGCCCCACCCAGGCAGAGGCCTCGGGTCCTGTGGAAGGACAAGGTCTGGAGAGCAGCCCCTCCCCTGGGAGGGAACCCCGGGGCAGCTGTGCCCGTCCCCTGTCTACCCCACCCCCCGCAGGGCTGACCCCAGCCTCTGTCACACACTTATCTACTCCTGCCGGCATTGCCTGGCAGCGGCGGGGAACCGGGCAGACACCGGCAGGCACCGTCTGTGTCCACTACACACTCCTGCTGATGTGGTGTGGTGAAGACAAGTCTGCCCAGAAACAACACCACGAGGCAGGGAGACTGGAGGTGGAGGGACCCTGGGGAGGGCAGCCCAGGCCCAGCGGGCACCCACTTCTGCCGCTGCCTCCCTCTGCAGCCCTCGGGCGTGACTGTTGCCGCTGCTGCCCCTGCTGGAATCCCCAGTTCTAGCCATTCTCATTTCCGGGCCTCCAAGGTCATTCATCAAACATATTTGTCTCCACAATATCCAAGGTTTAATACTCTCTGTATTTGTTTCTAATTTCAGGCATCATAAAATTCTGAACTTGCTATGTAGAATATGAAATTGCTAATAGAAGATTGTTTATTAAAAAAAAGACTAGAGGCCGGGCGCGGTGGCTCACGCCTATAATCCCAACACTTTGGGAGGCCGAGTTGGGCGGATCACAAGGTCAGGAGATCCAGACCATCCTGGCTAATGCAATGAAACCCTGCCTGTACTAAAAATACAGAAAATTAGCTGGGCGAGGTGGCGGGTGCCTGTAGTCCCAGCTACTTGGGAGGCTGAGGCAGGAGAATGGCGTGAACCCGGGAGGCGGAGCTTGCAGTGAGCCGAGATCACGCCACTGCACTCCAGCCTGGGCGACAGAGCGAGACTCCATCTCAAAAAAAAAAAAAAAAAAGACTAGACTTTTAAAATTTTCTGGTAGGTACTCAAATATTTGTTGAATGAGTGAATGTAAGGACAACAGAATATAATAATTTGGGATCAGATTATTAGGCTGTCTAAAATTTACAATGAATCCAGTTCGGGGAAAAGCGTTACTCAGTGAAATAATTATATTGATTTAACCTCAACTTTAAAAGTCAATCATTGGGTCGGGCGTGGTGGCTCATGCCTGTAATCCCAGCACTTTGGGAGGCCAAGGCGGTGGATCACCTGAGGTCAGGAGTTCGAGACCAGCCTGACCAACACGGAAAAACCCCATCTCTACTGAAAATACAAAATTAGCCGGGCATCGTGACACATGCCTGTAATCCCAGCTACTTAGGAGGCTGAGGCAGGAGAATTGCTTGAACCCAGGAGGTGGAGGTTGCAATGAACCGAGGTTGCGCCATTGCACTCCAGCCTGGGCAACAAGAGGGAAACTCTGTCTTAAAAAAAAAAAGGTCAATCACTGTTCAACTATCGATGAATTTATCTAAATATTTTCTAATTTATATTATAGTTTCAGACTAGAAATTTTAGAAATAACAATTCTCAAATGTTTATATTATAATGAAAAAATATACTTGTGTTCAAAAACTGCCTTCTTGATATATTACTCATTCCTCCAGTTCGTGGCAGCAGCCGCTCCAGACAGCCTGCCCCCGCTGCAGCAGGGAGGTACCACCAGGACTACACACTGCATGGAGCTGGCAGGAGCCCTGCCCCTTCCGAGCTGTAAGCCTGCAACTTTTGCAGCCACCCAAGTTGTAACTGCAGATCTGAGTCTTCCTGTGGTCTTCCAGGGCAAGCAGGTAGGAGCCCTGCTCTCCCGGGTGCCACTGCAGCCACCCAAACTGTGGCTGCAGCTTCAGGCATCCCTCCACTCTTGGGGGCCTGGGAAGGCCCCCCCTGCCCCCACTGCCTGGCTTCTCCCTGCTGTTGGCTGTCAACACCCACTCTGATCTCGGAGCAAAGTTGGGCTGAGCAGGGGCCATGAATGGCAGTGGGAGGCAGATTCCTGGGCAGAAGCCGGCAGGTACCCGATAAGACCCCACTTTCAGACCAGGGAGAGCCTGAAGGCTGAAGGCCGGGCTGCCAGATCCACAGACCAGAGTGGGGACTTGTGGTACCTTTTCTGGGTGCCCATGCACCATTCGGCATGCATTTCCTCCTCTCTGAGGTCCACAAACACCCCAGGCTCAACCAGAGCAAGGCAGAGGATGGAGAAGCAACCGGAGACTAGATGACCAGCTGCAGAGGAGCTACCCTCTCTGCTGAGAGCTGGGAAGTCAACAGGGACCTGCCTGCAGAGTGGAGCCACCCACTCCAGGGCCTCCGGGGCCTCCTCTCTACAGAGAGCTGAACGCTGGAGGAGATGACCTGCCTACAGAGAGGAACTGCCCACTGTGGGTCTCCTCCCAGCTGTCCTAAGATTCAATAAAGCTTTTCTTTGTCTTGCTCACTCTCCACTTGTCTGTGTGCCTCATTCTTCCTGGACACAGGACAAGAACTCAGGCAAAGGTTGGGATTACAGGCGTGAGCCACTGCGCCCGGCCCAATACTTTGACTTTGCTGCAATGCATTCTACTTTCTGTATCATTTATTTTTATTTTTATTTTATTATTATTTTTTGAGACAGAGTCTCACTCTGTCCCCCAGGCTGGAGTACAGTGGTGCAATATTGGCTCACTGCAACCTCCGCCTCCTGAGTTCAAACAGTTCTCCTGCCTCAGCCTCCCAAGTAGCTGGGACTACAGGTACACGCCACCATGCCCGGCTAATTTTTGTGTTTTTAGTAGAGACTGGGTTTCGCCATGTTGGCCAGGATGGTCTTGAACTCCTGATCTCAAGTGATCCACCTGCCTTGGCCTCCCAAAGTGTTGAGATTACTGGCGTGAGCCACCATGCCTGGCCCAGTACCTTGACTTTGATGCAATGCATTCAACTTCCTGTATCATTTAAATGTAGTGGAATTGTTATAAAGATGAATGTTATACCTCCTAGTTTTCTGGATAATGTTCTCCGTAAGTTTTATACGTTGACCACAATGCCAATTATAGTTAAAGGCAAGCTTGTTTCTCATAAACTATGTGACTTCAAGTTAATTACTTGGCTTCTTTGAGCCCCAGAGCCTGAATTTGTTATATGATAGGGTCAGAATCTTCTTCTGTCTCTGAAATTCTTTTCTACTCTAGTTGTGGTCATTCTATATTTTAGTCAACGGTTAAATTATCCATAAAAATGACATATTTCTTCTAAAGCCAAAATAGAAAATCTATTTCTTTAAGAGCAATTCCTAGCCAGGCGCGGAGGCTCACACCTGTAATCCCAGCACTTTGGGAGGCCAAGGTGGGTGGATCACCTGATGTCAGAAGTTCAAGACCAGCCTGGCCAGCATAGTCAAATCCCGTCTCTACTAAAAATACAAAAATAAGCCAATTGTGGTGGCTCGTGCTTGTAATCCCAGCTACTCGGGAGGCTGAGGCAGGAGAATTGCTTGAACCCAGGAGGTGGAGTTTGCAGTGAGCTGAGATCGTGCCATTGCACTCCAGTCTGGGCAACAGGAGTGACACTCCATCTCAAAATAAATAAATAAATAAATGCAGAAGGAATAATAAATTTTTTTTTTTTTTTTTTTTTTTTTTTTTTGAGACGGAGTCTCGCTCTGTCGCCCAGGCTGGAGTGCAGTGGCGTGATCTCGGCTCACTGCAAGCTCCGCCTCCTGGGTTCACGCCATTCTCCTGCCTCAGCCTCCCGAGTAGCTGGGACTACAGGCGCCCACAACCGCGCCCGGCTAATTTTTTGTATTTTTAGTAGAGACGGGGTTTCACCGTGGTCTTGATCTCCTGACCTTGTGATCCGCCCGCCTCGGGCTCCCAAAGTGCTGGGATTACAGGCGTGAGCCACCGCGCCCAGCTGGAATAATAAAATTAGAAAATTACTATTTTTTTCAAAACTTTTATGAAATGATGAGTCTAAGTAATAATCACCAGTGTTTTGTTTTGTTTTGAGATGGAGTCTCAATCTGTCGCCAGGCTGGAGTGCAGTGGTGCCACCTTGGCTCACTGCAACCTCCACCTCCTGGGTTCTAAGCAGTTCTCCTGCCTCAGCCTCCCAAGTAGCTGGGACTACAGGCACATGCCACAACACCTAGCTTATTTTTATATTTTTAGTAGACAGGGTTTCACCATGTTATCCAGGATGGTCTTGATCTCTTGACCTCGTGATCTGCCCACCTCGGCCTCCTAAAGTGCTGGGATTACAGACATAAGCCACCATGCCTGGCCAATCATCAGTGGTTTCTAAAACCACTGGGTGAAAGATAGATCTTATTACTGTATCTATTGATGAATCAGGCCAACCACATTGGAACCACATTTGATTAATTGATAACAAGACATTATGTGCCTCTTGATATGGTACCATAGGAAATATATAGAGGATAGAGTATACATATATAAAGTGGCTGGAAGCAGTGGCTCATGACTGTAATCCCAGCACTTTGGGAGGCCGGGGCAGGTGGATCACCTGAGGTCAGGAGTTCGAGACCAGCCTGGCCAGCATGGTGAAACCCCATCTATACTAAAAATATAAAAAATTAGCTGGGGCTGGTGGTGCGCGCCTGTAGACTCGGAAGCTGCAGCAGGAGAATCACTTGAATCTGGGAGGCAGAGTTTGCAGTGAGCCAAGATCATGCCATTGGACTCCAGCCTGGGTGACAGAGCGAGACATGTTTCAAAAAAAAAAAAAAAAAAAAAAATAGAGTATACATATATAAAATATCCTTACCTAAATAATTTTTTTTTTTGAGACGGAGTTTTTGCTTTTGTTGCCCGCTAGAATGCAATAGCGCGATCTCAGCTTGCCACAATCTCCACCTCCCGGGTTCAAGCAATTCTCCTTCCTCAGCCTCCCGAGTATCTAGGATTACAGGCACCTGCCACCACACTTGACTAATTTTTGTGTTTTTAGTAAGACGAGGTTTTACCATGTTGGCCAGGCTGGTCTCGAACTCTTATTCTCAGGTGATCCGCCCGCCTTGGCCTCCCAAAGTGCTGGGATTACAGGCGTGAGCCACCGTGTCCGGCCTAAATAAATACATTTTAAAAATGGAATCAGAAACACGCCTCTAAATCTTTTTTTTTTTTTTTTTTGAGACAGAATTTTGCTCTTGTTGCCCAGGCTGGAGTGCAGTGGCGCGATTTCAGCTCACCGCTACCTCTGTTTCCTGGGTTCAAGCAATTCTCCTGCTTCAGCCTCCCAAGTAGCTGGGATTACAGGCATGTGCCACCATACCCAGCTAATTTTGTATTTTTAGTAGAGACAGGGTTTCTCCATGTTGATCAGGCTGGTCTCGAACTCCCGACCTCAGGTGATCCACCACCCACCTCAGCCTCCCAAAGTGCTGGGATTACAGGTGTGAGCCACTGGGCCCAGCAACAAGCCTCTAAATCTTACTATCAGTTTATAAGAAATACTATGCTGTATTCATTAAAATGAGAAAACTTAGTGAGTCTGACCTTAGTAAGCTTAGTGACAAGGTAGAACACTGTAAACTCTGCCAGGCACGGTCGCTCACACCTATAATCCCAGCACTCTGGGAGGCTGAGGTGGGAGGATCACCTGAGGTCAGGAGTTTGAAACCAGCCTGGCCAACATGGTGAAACCCCATCTCTACTAAAAATGTAAAAATTAGTCAGGTGTGGTGGCAGGCGCCTGTAATCCCAGCTACTTGGGAGGCTGAGGCAGGAGAATTGCTTGAACCTGGGAGGCAGAGGTTGCAGTGAGCCGAGATTGCGCCCCCACACTCCAGCCTGGGCGACAGAGTGAAACTGCATCTCAAAAATCAAAACAAAACAAAAGAAAAAAACACACAAAAAACAAAAACATTGGCAACTCTCACACCCTGATAGCAATGCAAATTGTCCTACACAGTCTGAATCTGACGACACATACAAAATGGGAAAAATTATCCCCTTGCCACTAGATGGTGCTTACTGGCTTTGGAGTACTTTATCCTATATATTGTCTTCTGCTACATTGCTGCCTTCCTCTTTTTACTTCTGATGGATCACCGGAGGAAGGGGCTGGGCACTAGGGCTTAGAGCCTCCCAAAAATGCTGTAATCTGGATCCCAACAGTCATATCTGCTGTGGAACCATGTTGCCCCTGGGCACACATCTCTGAGAGTTTCTGTCTCCTCTAGCCACTTACATTTATTCAGTTGCTTAGCAATAGCTATCTGTGATACTGTGTTAAGGGTCTTTTTCTGAAGAATATATATTTTAATACATCTAATTATTGCACATAATATCTGTGCTATTTAACTTTTCTCTTTATTATTATATTTATTTTATTTATTTTGAAACAAAGTCTTGCTCTGTTGCCCAGGCTGGAGTGCAGTGGCGCAATCTTGGCTCACTGCAACCTCCACCTCCTGGGTTCAAGTGATTCTCCTGCCTCAGCCTCCCAAGTAGCTGGGATTACAGGCATGCGCTACTAAGCCTGGTTAATTTTGTATTTTTAGTAGAGACAGGGTTTCTTCATGTTGGTCAGGCTGGTCTCGAACTCCTGACCTCAGGTGATCCGCCCACCTCAGCCTCCCAAAGTGCTGGGATTATAGACATGAGCCACCACACCCTGCCTAGTGAAGAATTCTATTCAAAATATTCCTATTCTTTTTCAAAAATATTAATTACCCATCCCTGGGGTAATATCAGACTTCCCTGCCCCACAGAAATCAGGTTTGGAGACATACTTTGTTTTAGCCAATACTATATGGGCAGAAGTTATGTTTGTCACTTCTAAGCAGAAGCTTCAAGAGCCAGAATGTGACTTGCTGTGGGGTTTTTGGTTTGCTTTTCTCTTTCCCTGCTATGAGATCAGTCATGTTCTAGAGGCTGCTCCATCAGCTTGGGTCCCAACTTGAAAATATTGGCTCTCTGCAGTGGACACGAATGAGAGGTAAACCTTTATTTTTGTAAGCTGCTGAGACATTGGAGCCATTTGTTACTGCAGCATAACATATCGTATTCTGACTGATACACTGGCCATTTCTTAAACATTCTTTCAGACTAGTCATGACCTCTATCAGGTTCTGCACATGCATGCCTGCCTAATAGTTAATGATACAAATAAACATTTTGTCTGGGTGATGTGGATTGGGTCTGTGTCCCCACCCAAGTCTCATGATCCGTTGTAATCCCCAGTGTTGGAGGTTGAGGTCGGGCTCAGGGGAAGGCCATTGGACATGGGGCAGAGTTCTCATGAATGGATTAGTACCATCCCTCTTGGTACTGGATAGTGAGTTCTCACGAGATCTGGCTGTTTAAAAGTGGATAGCACCTCCTCTGTCTCTCTCTCTGTCCTGTGCCTGCCATGGAAGACTCGTAGTCCCACTTGCCTTCTGCCTTCTGCTTTGAAGCTCCTTGAGGCCTCCCCAGAAGCAGAAGCCACTATACTTTCTGTATAGCCTGCAGAACCATGAGCCAGTTAAAGCTCTTTTCCTTATAAATTACTCAGTCTCAGGTATTTCTTTATAGCAGTTCAAGAACTGATGAATACATTTGGGAAGGCTCCATTCCATGACTTTACTATTATTATTTTTTTGAGACGGAGTTTCACTCTTGTTGCCCAAGCTGGAGTGCAGTGGTGCAATCTCGGCTCACTGCAACCTCCACCTCCTGGGTTCAAGCAATTCTCCTGTCTCAGCCTCCTGAGTAGCTGGGATTATAGGTACCCACCACCACGCCTGGCTAATTTTTGTATTTTTAGTAGAGACAGGGTTTCACCATATTGGTCAAGCTGGTCTCGAACTCCCGACCTCAGGTGATCCACCTGCCTCGGCCTCCCAAAGTGCTGGGATTACAGGCATGAGCCACCGCGCCCGGCCCATTGCATGACTTTTGGCAAAAAAACAGATTCTGCCCCCGACTAAGGAAGCCAAAAAGAGCAGATATTTGCTCTCCTGGAGTCCTCACAGCTAGAGAAGTGCCACGTGACTCCTGTGCACTCCAGCTTGGGGGACAAAGTGAGACTCTGTCTCAAAAAAAAAAGAAAAAAAAAAATCAGAAAATAAAAAATGAGAGTCCATGAAAAGATTATTTCAAATTCATCATTGCCAGGAATTTAAATTGTCCTCCTCCATATAGATTGTTGTGAAAACACATTACTATTATTTTCTTTTTTTTTTTTTCTTTTTCCCTGGCACGGGAGGAGGGAATAGAAAATCACTTCTATCCTACCTGTCTGTGTGCATTGACTCACACTCTGCTTTTTGGATCATTTTCTTCGGAAAAAGTTTCTCATAGTGTGTCTTGACTTTTTAAAAAGCTGTGTATTAAAAGCACTTAAACGCAGCCAGGCGAGGTCAGAGGCTGAGGCGGTGGATCACCTGAGGTCAGGAGTTCAAGACCAGCCTGAACAACATGGCAAAACCCTGTCTCTACTAAAAATACAAAAATCAGCCAGTTGTGGTGGCTCACACCTGTAGTTCCAGTTACTTGGGAGGCTGAGGCACAAGAATTTCTTGAACCCAGGAGACAGAAGTTGCAGTGAGCCAAGATCATGCCACTGCACTCCAGTCTGGTGATGGAGTGAGACTGTGTCTCAAAAAACAAAAACAAAAAAAAGTACTTAAACACACTGACAGATACTGAAGAATGCAGAAAATTGTATGAATGTGAATATCTGCCTTTATACCGTGTACTAGTGGCAGCAAACCCAAACAAAACCGAAATGCTTTGTTTTGCTCAAATTTGTTGAGTTTCAGATGTCAATTGGGAACTGCTTTGGCTTGTGTTTGCAGCTTTTCCTCTGTTGCCTCTTCCACCCTTAGCTTAATAACAGCGATCCAGTCCTATTAAACCTGGGTTTGGACTCATGCCATGACTGACTTGCTTTGGCTTTTCTAGTGCCGTATTTGCCTTGCCTACAATATCCTGCCTGCCATATCTGATTCCTTCTCTTAAGACCCATACTCAGGCCAGGTGCAGTGGCTCACTCCTGTATTCCCAGCACTTTGGGAGGCCAAGGCGAGCAGATCACCTAAGGTCAGTTCAAGACCAGCCTGGACAATATGGCAAAACCCCGTCTCTACTAAAAATACAAAAATTAGCCAGACATGGTTGTGAGCGCCTGTCATCTCAGCTACTCGGGAGGCTGAGGCAGGAGAATCACTTGCATCCGTGGCACTGAGGCACCTTCTCTCCTGCATGGCCCCCTAACCCCCTGCTCTGTCATATGACAGATGCCCAAAGACTATGCTGCTTCTCCGCAGCCATCTGATGACACCGTGTTACCTGGCAGTGTCCCTTCCCCTGGTGCCAGTCTCACTAGCGTGGCGGCACCTCAGTTTGGTGCCTCCTCCCCCTCTGCCCACTGCCCTCCTGTACTTACTATGGATTCTCCTCTCCTTTCACAGGTAGCTTGTTCCGTAATGCAAAGTGCTCCTCCTGGGACCGGGCTAGTGGAAGGCTCAGACTGGGCTTTTCTTGAGGTCTGGGGAGATGGAAGATTGTTGGAATGAGCTCGGGAGCTTGGCTCACCCCGTCCTGGGTGATTGTTACCAGAAATTGAATATGTTTCTTCCCACACAGAATCACGATGTTGACACCGGCCTCAATCTCATGGATGAAACCAAGTGTCTCCTATCAGGGCAGCCGTCTCTAGGCCGAGGGAGTCAGGGAAGCCACTGCCCATGACCTTCTTTCCCATCGAGCCACCTGCACCCTTCACCCCTGTGTCTCCACCTCTAGGACTTTCTCATCGACCGAGAGCCTGTGACAACTCTCCCAACAGATCAATGGTCTTGTATGTGAAGTACCTCGGAAATTGAGGAGGGTGCGGGGGGAAGGAAAGTGTGACAGAAACCGAGGCAGGGATTCACGAGAGGGGAGATCCTGGGACCAGCCGATTTGCTGGGCAGTGTTGAGGAGGTCGCCTCTTCCCTGAGCCTTCTCCCTGGAAGCTGTTCACAGGGAGGAGTTGGACCGCGTGGCTGGTGGCTGGTTGTATTATTTTATGCTGCTGCAGAAGCACCAGCTGAGAGTTGCTCGGGAGGGAGGGATGGTAGGGAGATAAGAACCATGAGAGACGCTGGCACAAAGGGGTTATGGGATGAAGGGTCCAAGTTAGGCAGAAAAGAAAATGTTGCTAGTTGATGGGGAAGAAAGGAAGTCAGAGGGCTCAGACGCCGGGGCACAGAACATCTCAGGCGCACGCTCCTCTCTCATAGTCAACAATATTTGTCAAACGGGAGGACCCTGCATCATCTGCTAACCTGAAGGGTCTGCAGGTGAGAGCTTCGGGGCCATGGCCCAGTGTCCCTGCAGCCCAGCCCTCCAACCTCCTCCCAACCTCCTCCCACAGTGGGGACTGGGTGCCCCTCTGCCAGCTGAGACAGCCCACACAACCCCCAACCCTAATGATTGCTGCACCTGTCCCGGAAGTCCTCCTCTACCTCCTCCTCTCTGCATGCACCTCAGGATGAGAGGCTGCGGGCACAGGAAGAGAAGATGCAGCAGGAGGAGGAGAGGCTGCAGAAACTGGACATAAGGCCGAGCTCTGGGGAGAGCCGGCGAAGGCACGCGTGCAAACCCTGGAGGCCACGCAGACTGAGCTTACCACCGTCAGCTGCGTGCCCTCCCAGAACCACGAGCTGGAGGAGCAGCTGGTCGAGCTGCAGAGCGGCTTTAAGGAGCTGGTGCTCAGCCCCACCTGGGGAGCCTCCCCCTCTCCCTGGCCCTCTGGGTCTTTGTTTCCCCACCTGTGAAATGGGGCGTGTAGTCCTCACATGAAATGGTACTTCTGAAGGCACCTGCGAGCCAGAGTCCTGCTCCGATGGCTGTGGGGGAGGAGGGATGGTTTTTCTCTAACCTGCCTCCACCCTTCCTGGTGCCGTGGGAGGCAGAAGGGCAGACACCAAGTTCTGGGGTCTCCAGCTGCAGCGGGTGACCACTGATCGCTTCTCTCTGTCCAGAACAAGGAGAACATAGAGACAGCCGGTCTGCTGCAGTCAGAGCTGCATGGCAAGAAGGAGCTGCAGGAGAAGCTGGGCTGAAGGAGATGGTAACCCTGCCCCATCCAAGAAGGGCTGGGAGGTGGGTACCAGCCCCTGGGGAGGGGAGGTGTGAGGCCAGAGGCAGCTCCAGCGTGGGGGACAGTGACCCCAGAACCCTCCAGGGCAGGCCTGTGACTGTTTCTTGCTTCCTGTCCTCTGACTTTTAGAGGCAGGTAGCCCGGGGTCTGGACATCATCATACTGAATAGAGGCATGGAGCTGTCCGGTCATAGGGAAAGAGACAGTGGTCTGAGAGGCTCCTTAGATTCGAACTGGATCCCGGCCTCAGCTGCACTGGTCACCATTCAACTACTTTGCATCTCTAAGTCTTGGTTTCATTAGCTTAAAAAGGAAGTTAGGGCCGGGCGCGGTGGCTCAAGCCTGTAATCCCAGCACTTTGGGAGGCCGAGGCGGGCGGATCACAAGGTCAGGAGATCGAGACCACAGTGAAACCCCGTCTCTACTAAAAATACAAAAAATTAGCCGGGCGCGGTGGCGGGCGCCTGTAGTCCCAGCTACTCAGGAGGCTGAGGCAGGAGAATGGCGGGAACCCGGGAGGCGGAGCTTGCAGTGAGCCGAGATCGCGCCACTGCACTCCAGCCTGGGCGACAGAGCGAGACTCCGTCTCAAAAAAAAAAAAAAAAAAAAAAAAAAGGAAGTTAGCATCTTCCTCGCAGCGGTGCTGAGGATTAAATGGGATAAAACATGGAAAGCATTAGATATGTTGCACACTTAACAGATGGTGGTTGGCTTCCTCTGCATTTCCACCAGTCTGGGGCCTACAGTTCAAATGGTGGGAAGAAGGCTGTGAGATCTGAGGCTGGGGAAGGAGGCATGGGCCTCTAGGCAAGAGAAGCAGTCACTGAGGCCTAGAGCCTGGGGCCAGGGGCCTGGAGAGGTGAGAGAGTCCCACAGAGCCCTCGCTACCTTATTTATGGGCCCAGAATCTGGAGGCCAGCCACCACCTGCCCTTACGCCCAGGGTCTTCCTGCAGGAAGAGCCTGGAGGCTCAGAGTCTGCAGCGAGACCAGTACCTGGGACACCTGTATTAGTAACCAAGGGCACTGACTTCCATCCAGCCCAGGCGTCTTCCATTCCGTCCCCCTGCCTCCCTCACTGGTCTGTGCCTCCGGAGTGCGGGCTGCCCCGCAGGCTCCCTCCAGGCTGAGTTCGTGGCCCTGCCCCGTCGTGGCCAGAGTCAGCTTCACAGGATGAGAGCCAGCTAAGCTCCAGGGACTTTCCAGGACAAGTGTCCCTTGGAAACAATTTTAAGGCGAAAGGTGTCCCTTTTCACTGCTCCCAACAGTACCCTAGTAATGGCTTGGCCCTTCCCCTCCCCTGAGCTCCACGGAGAACACAACCAGCAGAGGAGACATTCCCTGTCATCCAGAAATGAGTGATTCCCAGCCGAGGGACGGCAGGACTGGTAGACACTGTCAGGCTACACGGCTGCCTGCACAGAACCCCAATGCTTGGCGGGGGACAGGAGGGGTGGCAGGAGCTGGCTGTCCACAGGCCGGGCATGGCAGGGAGGCTCACTGGAGGTGGCACATTTTGGAGGGGGATGTCAGGGGACAGCGTTCTCTTGTAGTTGGACCACAAGACTCCACAAGGACAGCGCGGTGACTGATTCCCAGCGCTAGAGGCGAGGTGGTCAGCCGTGTGTAGGTATGTCTGTATATGAGTGTTGATAGGTATTTATAGAGCAGGGTAGGGCATACCACGGAGGCACAAGTTTTCCCCAGTGGTCACGCCTGGATGTGTCAGCTCACCATGTCCGCAGACGAAGTCACAGATGAAGGGGGCTGGCTTTGGGGCTGGGGCAGCCACTGTTAAGTCACAGAACAGCCGTCCAGGCAGGCTTGGAAAGGGAGGTCCCCGAGAAGAGGAGGGATCTGTTTAGAGGTCGAAGGGCCGGGGGCTCTCAGGAGGGGAGGGACTTGCCTGACCCGATCGATTAGCTGGCAGTTGGAGGAAAAGCAGAGAGAAAATGGGAGAGAGAAAAAAGAGGAGAGCTGGTAAGGCAAGTGCAGCACACGACCAGCCACGCCGCAGCAGTGGTGGGAGGGCCGGGGAGGGGAGGGTGCAGGTGCGGGTGTGGCAAGGTTCCGGGAAAGGAGAGGCTGGAAGAGAAAGGGGACGTGATGGAGGGAGGAGCCGGACCTTCACAGGTAGCGCCTGGGGGCTGTAGCGGCCCTCCCCCACCCCACACATGCTGGCCTTTCCCACGGCACCCGGGCAGCGCACCCACAGTTCAGACCGATCTCAGTTCCCTCGGGCTTCCCTCTTCTCTGGTCACCCTGTCTTCCAACCCACTGGCTCAGGGCCAGCCCTCGCCTTGGAGAATCCCATGCAACAGCCAACAGGCCTGCTAGAGAAAGAACACTGCTTTGAACCAGGAGGGTGAAGCTAAAAGGGGTCAGAAAGCCCAAGACCCTCTGAAAGGACCCTGGGGGAGGCAGGGAGGGGAGGCAGGGAGGGCAGGCAGCCGGACGCCAGTGGCCATAGACTTGTAAGTCTAAGCGGGAAGCCTCAGCTGGTGGGGGGGGGGCGGGGCTGCAGGTGAGGCTGGGCCCTTCCTGCTGGGAAAAGCGGAAGAGTGAGAGTCAGTGGCTGGGGAAGTGGGCGGGCTCAGTGGGCAGAGCTCAGCCGGGCCAGCAGGCACTGTGCTCCCCTTGGCTGAATAGCATAGGCAGCTCCTTGGAGCAACAGGCCAAGGTACGTGAGCCCACTGGCTGGCCACGGTCCTTCTGCTGGGGCCAGGGACACTGCCTTCAGTCACATGCTAGTAGGTATGTCGGTACCAGGAGGGAGGCAAGACCCCATTTCTATAAAAAAAATAAATAAATAAAAGAAAGCTGGGCACAGCGGCTCACACCTGTAATCTTAGCACTTTAGGAGGTTGAGGCAGGTGGATCGCAAGGTCAGGAGTTTGAGACAAGCCTGGCCAACATGGTGAAACCCCATCTCTACTAAAAATAGAAACATTAGCTGGGTATGGTGGCGGGCACCTGTAATCCCAGCTACTCAGGAGGCTGAGGCAGGAGAATTGCTTGAATCCGGGAGGCGGAGGTTGCAGTGAGCCAAGATCGCACCATTGCACTCCAACCTGGGCAACAAGAGCAAAACTCCGTCTCAAAAAAAATAAAAAATAAAAGAAGGTAAATTAGCCCGGTGTGGTAGTGCACACCTGTGGTTCCAACTACTTAGGAGGCTGAGGCTCCTGCGGGCCATGATTGTGCCACTGTACTTCAGCCTGGGCAACAGAGCAAGACCATGCCTCAAAAACAAAACAAAACAAAACAAAACAGGAAAGACAAGGAGGAGGGAGATTACATCTTGCTTTTTTCCCCCTACACTTTAATTAAAATTCAGCATTTCTTTCCATAGTGAATGTTGCTGGGAACAAACCTCATTAGTGTTAGCAGCACCTGTTACCTTGTTACCAATAGAAATCAGATATTTTCATGTTAACTGCAGCTGTTGCAGACATCTTGAGATACCATTTTTGCTCATCATTACCTCAAAATTATAGTAATTAGACCCAACTCTGGATCTTGTCATTTAACGTGCCAGTAAAACATATCATGTAATATCACAAATATTTTCATAAACTCTATTTCTATATGATTTATATCTATCACTCTCCGTATTTTATTTCGTGCACTTAAAATAAAAATCTGAGGCCAGGCCAGGCACGCTGGCTCACGCCTGTAATCCCAGCACTTTGGGAGGCCGAGGTGGGTGAATCACGAGGTCAGATCGAGACCATTCTGGCCAAGATGATGAAACCCCATCTCTACTAAAAATACAAAAATTAGCCCAGCATGGCGGTGGGCTCCTGTAATCCCAGCTACTCAGGAGGCTGAGGCAGGAGAATCGCTTGATCCCAAGAGGCGGAGGTTGCAGTGAGCTGAGATCGCCCCATTGCATTCCAGCCTGGGCGACAAGAGGGAGACTCTGTCTCAAAGAAAATAAAAAGAATCCCAGCTCCCCTGCTTGTTGTTCCTGTGACTTCACTGTGTCTGTTTCTCCGTCTATAAAGACAGAAGAGAGAAAAGATACCTACCTGGTAAGTTTCGGCAATTCTAGAGCTAATCTGTGTGGTGTGGTGGCCAGGAGGCTCCGTGCACACGCAATCAATATCAACAGCCATCATGATTCACCCACAGCTGCAAGTCATCCCCAGCACTGGGAAGTCCTCAGAACTCAAAGTCCCTGTCCTTAGCAGAATTTCCCTGTCCTAGGTTCTCATCTCTCAAGAGACTGCTTTTCCTATAGCGCATAGATGGTAAGTTATCCCACAAATGACTCTCTACTGAAGGTGCTCAGCCTGGCTTGCCTTTTCAGGAAGCAGGTTGAGGTTTCTCCAGAAAGCTGCTCAGAGGTAGTGTCTCTCCCGCTGTTGCGACGATGGCCGGCTGAACGTGCCCTAACTGAGCACTGACTCTCTTGCTTCTTTTTTTTTTTTTTTTTTTTTTGAGACGGAGTCTGGCTCTGTCGCCCGGGCTAGAGTGCAGTGGCCGGATCTCAGCTCACTGCAAGCTCCGCCCCCCGGGTTTACGCCATTCTCCTGCCTCAGCCTCCCGAGTAGCTAGGACTACAGGCGCCCGCTGCCTCGCCCGGCTAGTTTTTTGTATTTTTTAGTAGAGACGGGGTTTCACCGTGTTCGCCAGGATGGTCTCGATCTCCTGACCTCGTGATCCGCCCGTCTCGGCCTCCCAAAGTGCTGGGATTACAGGCTTGAGCCACCGCGCCCGGCGACTCTCTTGCTTCTTTTGAGCCTGTGCAGCAGCCGTGTTCGTTGCCAAGTGCTGCCGGCAGAGCTTGGTGGCGGAACGCCAAAGTGTGTGTTTCAGTAAATGCTTGTCACGTGCCCGCGTTAGTCTATGCACACTACATTTTTGTAGCCCCAAGTTATTTCATTAATAGGCCTGAACTAGTTCTATAATGTTGGGGAGTGAAGAATGAATGATCCTATTTCTTTTTTCTCAGTTTGTCTTTCTCATTTTTCCACTGTGTCCTGTGCCTAGAATAGTGCTTGGCACAGGTAGATGCTTAGTAGCTATATTTTATTTTTTATTTCTATTTTTGAGACAGAGTCTTGTTTTATCGCCCACGCTGGAGTGCAGTGGCGTGATCTCAGCTCACTGTAACCTCCGCCTCCTGGGTTCAAGTGATTCTCCTGCCTCAGCCTCCTGAGTGGGACTACAGGCGCCCACCACCACGCCCAGCTACTTTTTGTAGCTTTTGTAGAGAGAGAGTTGTGCCATGTTGGCCAGGCTGAGCTGGAGCAATGCTCCTCCCACCTCATGGAGCCTCCACCCACCACGGCTGTCGGTTTCCCCTAATCCTAGGAACTCCCGCCCCGAGGAAGGCAGGATAGACAGCGCCTGTGTCCCACTCTGCTCATTTTCAGATGAGGAAATAGTCACCAAGGTCCCGTGCAAACTCCCCGCCCACCCAGCAGCCCACACCCCTTGCCTTGTTCCAGCTTCCTGCTCGCCAGCTGGCGTTCCTGGCAGCCAGCAGGTCCATTGGGGCTCCGCCTCGGCCAGGCTGGGGCCAGGGGCACCTCAGGGCTGAGGGGCTCGGGCTGGTCCTTGGGTCCCGGGCTCTAGGCAGTCACCCAGGGTGTGTGCCTGAGGCCAATCAGGGTTGTGGGGAGGAAGGTCCCTGGCACTGCCACAGTCTGCAGGCCCCATGAGCCTGGTCCTGGGGTTGGGAAGGTGGGAGTCTCGCTCCAGGAGGCTGTCCCTGCCCTTAATCTCTGGCAGAGTGCCCATGGGAGGAGGGGGAGGAGCCTCAGCTCACTGTCCACAGGCCCCAGGCTGCCCTCCAGAGCTGGCTTCCAGGCTACAGTCCCTCCTGTCCACAGCTCCACCATGTCAGGACCAGGAGAGGAGTGGGTGCTGTCGACAGGACAGAGGGCAGCGTGGGGCTGGGCCTCTGGGGCAGGTGGGGTGCTCTGTGGCCCACAGGTTCCTCATCATCCTTGGAAACCTCATTGGACCTGTCCCACAATGGAGGGGGCAGCTGGCTCTGGCTGTCCTAGCTGACTAGGAAGTCATTTTGGCTCCAGGGGCAGCAGGCGTCTGCGTGCCATCAACAGAAACCCTGGGCCAGGGTGGGCTGGAGAGCCCAAGGTCTGGAGCCTCTATAGGGGCGTCTTCCTCTGGCAGGAAATTGACCAGAGGGTTCCCAGGGGTCTGCTCTGAAGGTGGGGATGGGGAGTGGCTGGCCTGGCTGGGCCAAGGGCTAGCAGACCAGGGTCCCAGTACCCCCTCCTCCTCGGCTGCAGGAGGCCCTGTGGCAGGCATGGGGCTGCCAGTGGAGGGCGCAGCAGGACGGCTGCGCAGTGGGGGTGTCCAGTCCCCTGTCCCTGCCAGGTCTAGATCAGGCCCACTGAAGGGCCCATAGCACAGATCCTCATGGAGGTGAATGAAATTGTAGTCATACTATAAGTTGTATACAAACACACGCCCCGGCGGGCCCAGCTCTGGGGCCTCCTCCTCAATGGCATTGCCATGCTGGCTGGTTCGGGTGATGAGGTGGGTGAAGGGCGTGGGGCCAAGAGGCACGGGATGAAGTCAGCCTTGCTGAAGAGCTCGTGGCTGGAGGAGCCGCTGCCTGAGCCTTCAGGGCCCAGTGTGTCCAGAGGCCGCCAACAGGGTGGCAGAGAGCAGGTGACTGCGCTGGCTGGCTGCTGGGCCTCATCACAGGGACACTGGTATCATCGGTGCAGAGGACACTTCGGTGCTGAATGCTCTCCCCGCATGTCACTGAGCACTGCAGGGAAGCCAGCGGAGGGGCTCAGGCTGGGAGGCAGGCTGCCAGGGGACGCTGGGGCAAGGTTGGGTAACCTGTCCACTGCCCGATGTCAGAGCGGCAGAGACCCCAGCCAGCCCCCTCTTTGGCCGTGCCCAGCTCAAGGCCACGGCTGTGGCCACAGCTTGCCAGCAGCTTCCTGACCCTCAGGCTCTGGAGTCAGAGTCTGGACCTTGGAATCCCCCAGGCTCCCTCCCACCCATGGTACCAGGCAATAAAGGCTCCAGGAAGGCTGTCTACCTCCCTGCAGCCCAAGACCAAGGGTGGAGCTGGAGGCGGGCCCCTTCCCATCCTGAGACCAGTTCCCCACAGCCCAGGTGGCCCAGGGAACATGGTGGTTGCAAGGGGTTTCAGCAGGAGACTGGGGATGGTGTTCACAGGCAGGTGGCTCCAGGGGGCTCTGCTCATCCAGCCCCACACTGGGATGCAGACCACTGCCCAGCGGGAGAGGCCCCTGCCCACCTAGCAAGGGCACACAGGTGGCATCAGCAGGCTCACCAGCAGGGAGGGCCAGGCCAGGCTCCCAGACCCTCAGGGTTTGGGCAGAGCTGGGACTGAGGCCAGTCGATGATTCTCTAGAGCTCCAAGCCCAGGTCGGTGTCCTGCCTCCACAGCCTGGTTACACAGCACAGTCCCTCCACTCCCGCAACCCTCTCCTCAGGGGAACTGAGGGCGACTGGAGGCCTATTTCCACATCCAGGGACCCAAAGAGGAGGACCACAGGTGTCCGGGCTGGCCCAGGCTGGGGTAAGCAGCAACCCAGGGCTAGGACTTCAGCCTTAGGAAGAGTGAAAGCCCGGCTCCCTCTGCTCCTCTCCAGGGCCTCCAGGTACCCAGATGTAGGGGCCTGTGGCAGACCCAGTACATCTAGGGGTAGGAATTTGGTGGGTGTGTGCTTAGGGGAGACTGAGGGGCAGGGTGGAGACCAAGGGGCAGCAGGGAGCGGCATGGGGGGATACTGAGGGGCAGGGCAGAGACCGAGGGGCAGCGGGGAGGGGCATGGTGGGGAGACCGAGGAGCAGCAGGGAAGGGGAGGGGCAGTGGGGAGGGGCATGGAAGGCACATCACAGGCACCCTCAGCTAAGGCTCTGGGAGTGGGGAGTCAATCCCCTCCCTCCCTCCCAACGTTTTTCTTTTTGTTTTGTTTTTTTTTTTGTTTTGGGACAGGGTCTTGCTCTGTCATCCAGGCTGCAGTGCAGTGTTGAGATCATAGCTCACTGCAGCCTTGACCTCCTGGGCTCAAGGGATCCTCCTGCTGCAGCCTCCCAAGTAGTTGGAATTACAGGCACATGCCATTGTACCCGGCTGAATTTTTTCTTTTTTGGTAGAGGCAGGGTCTTGCTATGTTGTCCAGGTTGGTTTCAAATTCCTGGGCTCAGGCAATCTTCCCACCCCAGCCTCCCGAAGTGCTAGGATTACAGGTGTGAGCTGCCGCACCTGGCCCAACGTCATTTTCAACCAGGACACTCCACCTTGCTCCTGTGCTACGAACAACATCCCAATTCATCAGAACTGCACATCAGGCCCCAAAAGCACATTAAATCCATGTCCATCTACAGTTACCACAATTCAAATGTCCATCAATGTTATACCACAAACTCTGACTTACAATGACTTATTACCAAAGCTTTCAGGAAAAAATGTAGGCAATGCCATCTGCTGCAAGTGTTTATTCTATTTAGAAGTCTACAAATTTGAGCTTTTAAGAAAGATTCACAAAATATTCATTCAAAACCACATTTTTGGCTTATCAGATTTCAAATATATTTTACTGTGCTGAACAATATATTCTAATGCTGTCTAAAACACAGCTAAATTATTTTTCTTTATTCGTTTATACACATTCTGTAATTTTTGAAAAGCAAGGTTTAAAAATATTAACAAAACTACCCAATTACAATGACTGTTCTCCCATACATGGAACTATTCTCTGTAGCTGTATCTTCTTACCTCACTCCATTTTAATTCTGTATACCACATCGATTTATAAACACCCTTAGGGAGTTCTCATCTTCCATTTCTCATCAATTCAAACAGCAACACCTTTTACAAGATAACATTAATCCCCTTGGCAAGGCAGCTTACATTTGTTAAAAGCACTCACTGAAAAATATTTTTAAATGTATAGGTCATAGAAAATAATTTACAAAGAGACAGATGACTTCAAATATTATTTGGCAGTCACCTTACTCTGTAGAAACATAAATGAAGCAACCTGTCACAGGAGACACCCGTCACTTTGGTCTTTTGAAGGACATGTGTGTGGTGAGCGTTGTTTCTGCAGGTCCATCTGGCATCTTTTGATTCTGGCAGCCCTGAGCCCATGTGTCACATGGAGACCTCTCCTCCTCCCCCACGTGAAGCCTCCTGGTTCAGGAGCAGGAGGAGCCGATGTCTCCAGGCCCTCAGTGTTGAAACCAAAGGTTCCAAGAAAATAAAGCAAGGATATACGTGGAGACGCCAAAGGAGGGTGTGGCAGGAAGGAACACGAAACAGAAATCACAGTAAAGCTCCTACTACATCAGAACTCAGAATTTCTCAAAAGAAATATTAAAAATCAGAAACATATACCATATGAAAAAGTAGCAAAACAATCCGCAAAACTATCTGGTCTTCACTGCCGCCTGTTGCGTGGTCACTGGTTCATTTACAGAGGAATTTCTCCAGGAAATACATATCACGACTTCAGTATTAAGAACCATAGCGATCCTGAAGAGAGAACCAAAACGGAAGTTTACGACCATTCAGCAGCGATCCCTGACTCTTGCGCCCTGAATATTCAGCATCACCAAAACTGACACTGCAGCCGGTGTCGGGCATGTGACATGAACACTACACCGCGAGGGTGTGCTCATCTGGAAGCAGCCATTGCTGCAGCTTCAAGGGCAGGTGTGGGCTTCAGAAGCCAACAGGATTCACATCCTGTCTCTGGTATCCATGGCCACAGTCCTGGGATCGGGAGGCAGGGAGCAAAGTGTCTGGGCGGGAGGATGCTCAGTGGGCTGGAGGCTACTTGCTGAGCCCTCTGGGAAACAAGTGTGATGGGCAGGACAGAGGAACACACTTGGTGTTTGAAGCCCTGAAATTTCGGCTCAGCTGGTCATCTTGCAGAAGTGACCTAACCTGTGCCTCAATTCCTTCACCTGTAAAATGGGGATATAAAAGGGAGTCATCTCTAAAACGGGGATGACCATCTATAAAATAGGGATGTTACCTATATGGAGACTGAGGTGGGCTTAGCTGACCTGAGGGACGTGAAAGAACTCTGTGAATTTTAACTTCAGAGTCAAATGAAAGGGAAGACTGTGCTATTCACAGTGTGAAAACAGCTACATCAAGAGTCCTGGGACTAAAGGAACTCTCCGGAACGGGAGGCACCTCCTTAACCTGCAGCCAGAGCAGCATCTGCCTGGGGCCAGGAACCCCCTTTAGAGGCACCAGAGTCCACATGATTCCAGTCCTACTTCCTTTAGCAGCGTCTTACATTAATAGAATCCTTCTTCAATGGCCTGACGTAAACAAGAAGGTACAAAGAAACAAGCCATTCATATCGTCAGAGATGGCCTCGACTCTTATGTGCAAGTATGTGCCATCCTTGGCTTATGTTTTCACTCGATAGAATGTGGTTTTAGAAAAACTTCTGATGACATGGAAATGCTCCTAACATCACAGAGAAAAAGCAAGATATAAAACCCTATATACAATATAATCCCTTTTTGATTTTAAAAAGATATGTATATCCTTTTTATCTATGAATAGAAAAATATCCTTAGAAAGCTAGAGCTAAAAATATACCATAATATTAAGAGGTTATCCCTGTGATGTGGCATTACAGATAATTTCAATTTTCTTAATACTTACTTCTCTGTTCCAATCTAGGAAAAAAAAAAACTGCATAATGGTCATGACAATTCTTCTAACAATTCCCAGAGAGTCATACATTAGAAAATATTAAATATAAAATTATAATTTCTGGTTTTCATAATGTCCTGGGTTATACTGTAGCAAACATATCGATCCAATAACATATAATTGAATTTTCCAGCAGTTGAAGATTGAAATAGGTCTCATTTTCAAACTGCTGAATCTACTACCATCATAGCCAGTGAGCACCACCCCATTCCACTGACCTGAATTGAAGTCACGACTCCATTAGCAAAGACGGAGAGTTTTCCAGCAACGGACCTCACTCCCTGCTTGAATTGCGCCATGTCGGGGGCACTGGGCAGCACGTTGGACAGGCTGTAGTTCCCTGCACACACACAGAAGCTGGCTCATTACTGCCATGGCCATGGCTGCGGCAAACCCTGTGCCCAGAGTGCTCAACGGCTTCAGAGAACCTGGATGTCTCCCCTCCTACCGCCTCACAAGGAGCCCAGCAGTGGGATGGAGACTCGGGCTGAAGTGGCAGCCCTGCCATGATCCACATGAGAGAATCCACATGAGAGAAGATGTAGTATGGGGGACTTAACACCACCATGAGTTCAAATCCTGGCACTGCCACTTCCAGGCTATGTGCCTCTGGAGAATTTAGTTCCTTGCTCTCTCTGGGCCCCTTTCCTCAAGGTGCTTAACATAGCCCTGGCAGGTAAGTACCCAGCAAAAGGCAGATGGGCCAACACGGATGGCCTCTTTCACATCGCCTCCTCCCTCTTTTGGTAACAGTACTCCTCCCTTCCTCCGGGAACCACCTCTCCCTTCTACCCTGTCCACAGGCATGGGCTCATGACCCAGGCCTGACCAATCAGAGCCTTCCCTGGGATGCATGTATCCTCAAATGAGAGGAGCCATTTGCTTGCTCTGGGGTTACTGGCAGGGACGAAGCAAAGCAGCAGCCATCTGTGACTAGGACTGCCCCTCCCACTCGCTTGGGGGATGGAGGAAGCTTGTTTCCTCCCCCGGGAGGTGAGCCACATGGATACATCACTGATGCTCTCTGACTGTGACTTAGAAGCCGAGCTCCACTGCCAGTCTTCCCAGGTACAGAAGTTGACACTTCCACCCTCTCTGCTAGGACCGGTGTTAGTGGGTTACTGTTGCTTAAGTTTTGGTTGCCCTGACATAAACATCACCGTAATTGCTACCAATGTGGGTGAAGTTCATCAGGGTTATCACACATAAAGGAGGTCTGACCACACTCCTAGAGCTGACAACCAGTTCATAAACTTCTGTGTCACAATTGTAATAAGACGCTGCAGGGGCTCAGTGAGCTGAACGCAAACCCTGAAAGTCCTCAGAAGTAGTCACACCTAGCTATGCCCTAAGCCCCACATGACACCACCTGTTCCTTACAAAACAGAAACCCACCGGACACAGTGGCTCACGCCTGTAATCCCAGCACTTTGGGAGGCTGTGGGTGGATCACTTGAGGTCAGGAGTTCAAGACCAGCCTGGCCAACATGGTGAAACCCCATCTCTACTAAAAATACAAAAAATTAGCTGGGCATGGTGGCGGGCACCTGTAACCCTAGCTACTCAGGAGGCTGAGGCAGGAGAATCACTTGAACTGGGGAGGTGGAGGTTGCAGTGAGCCAAGATTGTGCCACCCCACTACAACCTGGGTGACAGAGTGAGACCCCATCTCAAAAACAAAAACAAAATAGAAATCCTTGGTCAAGTCCCTCTCTGAGAACAAAACAGAACTGACAAGTTACCCTGCAATGTGTCCCTTGGAAGAGACACTGCATTTGCCCACAGCACTGTTCTCATGCCTACCACAGATGCAGGTCCTCCCATCTCCATCTCCAGCTGACTGTGTAAAATCTTGTAGGCCTTCGCCAATGACAGAGTAGAATTCCAACACAGTGATGGGACTGGGGTGCTGTGTCTCCTCTGAGGGCTGCCTGGGCAGGCTGGAGGGGCCAGGTGGCCATGGTCAAAGACAGCCCTAGTGTGCTCAGGTTACACAATGAGCTCCAGGAAATGACAGCTCCAGCCACCTGCTCAGGAAAAGCGTCCTTGACCCAGGGAATCTCTCGTCCCTATCTGTTCTCAGAACACCCACAGTGCGTACTGAGGACACCACCACAGACCCACTTTTCCACAGCTCACCACCTACTAAGGAAAGCAGACAATTAACTGATAACACCACTAAAGTGTGACCTGTGTTATGTGGAAGGGACAAAGAGCAAACTCAGGTAAACAGCTTGGAGGTGGCTGCAGGGGTCCAGGTGCATGGGGCGGTACCTGAGCCTGAGCAGGTGGCAGTGGGGATCGGGAGGGAACGGGCTGAGCGTCCTCAGGAGGCAGGTGTCAAGAGACACACTGACTGACGCCGAGGCAGGCTGGGAGGCAGGCGGATTAAGGATATTTCCCAGGTTTCTGCTTGAGCAGCCAGGAAGAAGACAGCGGCTCCCCTCTCTGAGACAAAGGGGACGCTGAGCTACACAGTGGTCCGTGGTTGTGGCAAATGCCCTGGATGAGTCAGGACAGGACAGGTGACGCTGAGCTAACAACCACCCACAACTGATGTTCGCTGTGCCCAGTGCAGGTGGGCAGGGGGTTCTGTACATCACAGCCACTTGCGGTCCAAGCCCACGGGGCCACCTCTTAATTCCACCTTCCTTGCCTACTATAACAGGGAACGAAAACATGGCAACATGCACACAGCTCTCAAGGCTTGTGCTGGAGGCGGAACACATCGCCACTGCAGCCTGGCACTGGCCATGGGACACGGGAGGTAGTGGGAGGCGTGCTCCAGCCTATGCTGGCCGGCGGGCAGGCGCTCAGACTCAGCAAGCTCCTGGGGTCATTCATCATCCCTCCACCCATTCATCCTCAAACACCTGCAGAGGGCTTCCTCTGCCAGGCTCTGTCAGGTGCCAAGGGCACAGAAAGGAGAACTGACGGTCCGCTGGGAGAGAAGGTCATCACATGGTCTTGCCCTCGGTGTAAGGCACAAGAGTGGTGCAGGGGGCACTAACCAGGCCCCCAGGGTAAATACGGGTTGAGGGGCTGTCTGGGGGAATGGGGAAGAGAAGCATTCTGGGCTGAGGGCTCCACAGGCTCAACACCGCTGGAGCGAGTCACAGCAGTAAATCATGAGAAACGAGGCTGGAAAGGCCAATGGAACCATGGTCCTGGAGGTGAGTGCTGGGTGGGGAGCTGTGCTTCAAGCTCTCGAGGGCAGGATTTTCAGTACGGATGACTGTGTTTCGAAACATCATTGTGGGAGGAGTGAGGAGAGGGGTGAGCAGCAGCCAAGACCGGAGCAGGAGGACCAAGCAGGGGGTTGTGGCCACGCTTCAGGTCTGGGGTCACCCAGGAGAGACTCCGATCATATGGGTCTATGGTGTGACAAGGGAGGTGGAAGGTTCCAGGACAACTCCCAGGCTCCTCAAAATAAGATCTTTTTTTTTTTTTTTTTTTTTTAAGACAGAGTCTTGTTTTGTCGCCGAGGCTGGAGTGCAGTGGCACAATCTCAGTTCACTGCAAGCTCCACCTCCTGGGTTCACGCCATTCTCCTGCCTCAGCCTCCTGAGTAGGTGGGACTACAGGTGCCCGCCACCACGCTCGGCTTTTTTTTTTTTTTTTTAATTTTTTAGTAGAGACGGGGTTTCGCTGTGTTAGCCGGGATGGATGGTCTCAATCTCCCCACCTTGTGATCCATCTGCCTCAGCTTCCCAAAATGCTGGGATTACAGGCGTGAACCACCACGCCCGGCCCAAAATAATAATTTTCTTTTTCTTTTCTTTGAGACGGAGTCTCGCTCTGTTGCCCAGGCTGGAGTGCAGTGGTGAGATCTTGGCTCACTGCAAGCTCCGCCTCCCAGGTTCACGCCATTCTCCTGCCTCAGTCTCCGGAGTTGCTGGGACTACAGGCGCCTGCCACCACGCTCAGCTAATTTTTTGTATTTTTAGTAGAGATGGGGTTTCACCGTGTTGGCTAGGATGGTCTCGATCTCCTGACCTCATGATCTGCCCACCTCAGCCTCCCAAAGTGCTGGGATTACAGGCGTGAGCCACCGCGCTCGGCCCAAAATAAGAATTTTTAAAAGAATACCAGTTCTTTTTTTTTTTTTTTTTTTTTTGAGACGGAGTCTCGCTCTGTTGCCCAGGCTGGAGTGCAGTGGCTGGATCTCAGCTCACTGCAAACTCTGCCTCCCGGGTTTAAGCCATTCTCCTGCCTCAGCCTCCCGAGTAGCTGGGACTACAGGCGCCCGCCACCTCGCCCAGCTAGTTTTTTGTATTTTTAGTAGAGACGGGGTTTCACTGTGTTAGCCAGGATGGTCTCGATCTCCTGACCTCGTGATCCACCCGTCTCGGCCTCCCAAAGTGCTGGGATTACAGGCTTGAGCCACCGCGCCCGGCCTAAGAATACCAGTTCTAATCTCTCTGCTTCGTGGAGACAAATGAAGAGAAAAAGTAATTCCAAGATTATAAGAACAAGTTTGGGCATTGTTTGTTTGTTTGAGACAGGGACTCACTCTGTTGCCCAGGTTGGAGTACAGTGGTGTGATCATGGCTCACTACAGCCTCAATCTTTTGGGCTCAAGTGATCCTCCTGCCTTAGCCTCCTAAATAATTGGGACTACAGGCGTGAACCATCACACCTAGCTAATTTTTTAATTTTTTATTTTATTTTATTTTATTTTATTTTTTGAGACGGAGTCTTGCTCTGTAGCCCGGGCTGGAGTGCAGTGGCCGGATCTCAGCGGCCGGATCTCAGCTCACTGCAAGCTCCGCCTCCCGGGTTTACACCATTCTCCTGCCTCAGCCTCCGGAGTAGCTGGGACTACAGGCGCCCGCCACCTCGCCCGGCTAGTTTTTTGTATTTTTAGTAGAGACGGGGTTTCACGGTGTTAGCCAGGATGGTCTCGATCTCCTGACCTCGTGATCCGCCCGTCTCAGCCTCCCAAAGTGCTGGGATTACAGGCTTGAGCCACTGCGCCCGGCCAATTTTTTTATTTTTTAAATTTTTTATAGAGATGGGGGTCCCACTATGTTTTCCAGGCTGGTCTGGAACTCCTGGGCTCAAGCAATCCTACTTTGGCCTCCCGAAGTGTTGGGATTACAGGCGTGTATCACTGTGCCTAGCCAAACAATGAGTTTAACAACAAAAATTGCTCCAATGGCTACTTCTCAGATAGGCGTAACAGATGCCACTTTGCTAAATACATGCCACTCTGGTTTAACTGAATCTCTGTTGGCAATGCCGCTGCACAGCTATACCGTCTGACAAGCACATGTGGCAATAACCAAACCGGACTGCCTGACTGCGGACTGAGGGTAGTGCTTTTGAGGCCACACTCCCAGACCCTGGGCCGGAGCAAGGAGAAAAGGAGACAGTGGTCAAGGGACCCCGCAAACAACCAGCCACTTGACCCCACGATGCACACAAGGAAGGGTGCAGGTGTCTGCACTGCCACGCAGACGTGCTCTCATTCAAACAATCAGAATTGGCTTTCTGGAAAGAGACATGCTGAGGGGACAGCTGGGTTTGAAGCTTTTTGTTGTATCCTGGCTCTCACACGCTGCCTCCACTCCGTCATCTGGTGTCTGAGTGCCTCACACCTGCCTGAGGCAGTGCCCAGTTGATGGCAGTCCCCCAGCTCCAATGACCCTGTCCCATGGGTGTGGCCACAGGGACTGCTGCTGTGCCAGGTCAGGTTGGCTGCGGGCGCTTACATGTGCTTCCCACTCAATCCTTCAGCTACAGTGAAATAGAGTGCCCGTAAGAACGGCCGCAGGGTTCCTGGGCTAGAAACAGCCCCGGAAAGTAGCTTACCTCACCAGAAGCATTTCAAATGTGGAAATTAAGATAAGGAATACAGAATGGCTTCTTTTTTCTTTCTTTCTTTTTTTTTTCGATACAAGGCCTGGCTCTATTGCCCAGGCTGGAGTGCAGTGGCACGATCTCAGATCACTACAACCTCTGCCTCCTGGCCTCAAGTCATCCTCCCACCTTAGCCTCCGGAGTAGCTGGGACTACAGGCATGCACCACCACGCCTGGCTAATTTCTGTATTTTTTGTAGAGACACAGTTTTGCCATGTTGCCCAGGCTGGTCTGGAACTCCTGAGCTCAAGTGATGCATCCTTCTCAGCCTCTCAAAGTGCTGGATTACAGAGGTGAGGCACCACGCAGAATAGTGTCTTTTTTTCTTTTCTTCTTTTTTCTTTGAAACAGAATCTCATTCTATTGCCCAGGCTGGAGTGCAGTGGTGCAATCCAGGCCACTGCAACTTCCCCCTCCAGGGTTCAAGCAATTCTTGTGCCTCAGTCTCCTGAGCGGCTGGGATTACAGGCACCCACCACCATGCCTGGCTATTTTGTTTTTTTTTTTTTGAGACGGAGTCTTGCTCTGTCGCCAGGCTGGAGTGTAGTGGTGCGATCTCGGCGCACTGCAACCCCCGCCTCCCAGGTTCAAGCAATTCTCCTGCCTCAGCCTCACAAGTAGCTGGGACTACAGGCACGTGCCACCACGCCCAGCTAATTTTTGTATTTTTAGTAGAGATGGGGTTTCACCATGTTGGCCAGGCTGGTCTCGATCTCTTGACCTCATGATCCACCCGCCTCGGCCTCCCAAAGTGCTGGGATTATAGGCGTGAGCCACTGTGACCGGCCTAATTTTTGTATTTTTAGAAGGGATGGGGTTTCACCATGTTAGCCAGGCTGATCTTGAACTCCCGACCTCAGGTGATTCACCTACCTCGGCCTCCCAAAGTGTTGGGATTATAGGTGTGAGTCACCGTGCCTTGCCCAGAACAAGTTTTAAGAACTTGTTTTCTTAAAACAAACTTTTACTTCAATAACAAAGTATTAAAGACAAAATAAAAGAAAAAAATGTTATAAAAGAAAACAAGCTTTTATGGAGGCAGAACACATAAAGCTCTTTGTTGAAATATGCTCTAAATAATAAAAAAAAAACATTTAATAAAAGTTGCTGGTGCCTGTAATCCCAGCTTCTCGGGAGGCTGAGGAAGGAGGTTTGCTTAAGGCCCAGAGTTTGAGACCAGCCTGGGCAACACAGTGAGACCCCAGTGGGGGCAGGGGGGTGAAGGTTTCTGGGTGGCCTCTCACCCCAGGGTGCACCTTACAATGACCACGAAGTGCCAGGGATCAGGGTTGGTTTGGCACCTACACAGGCTCAAGAAAATTGAATGGATCTTTGTTCTCCGAAAGGGAACAGGAAGGTAAACACAGGCTGGCCACTATTTTGTTTCAGTAACTGGAAAGGCTGCTCTCATTTGATCTCCAATTTTTTTTTTTTTTAAACAAACAATGCTTCAGAGAAAAACTTCTACTGACTTAAATTACAAAAGCATCCATTGCAGGGAGTCGGGGGACTGAACAATGCAGGTCTCTGGACTGGCCTGCCGGCTGTGCCAGGGCCCCTACAAGGCGACCCAGCACTGACCTGTGGGGGCAGCAAGGCTGGGGTTGCTGGAGGCCTCCAAAGGTGGCTGGAGAGCCTCTCTGCCAGGGATGGTCACAAAATGAAGTTGCCCTGACAAAAGGCCAGGACACTGAAAGTCTGGAGATGGAACAAGCCAATGAGCCTCACCTGCCCCCACCAAGACTCACTGCCAGGAAATGCCCAGTCAGCAAGTAACTGCCTGAGGGAAACGCGCCCCTCTGCTGAGTCTGGGGTGAGGCACAGGGTGTGCTGTTGCCCAGAGAGTGGCTCGTGGGAGCCGCGGCCCTGGCTGCCCACCCCCAGGCACCGCCACACCCTCACTGGCAGTGGATGTGCTGGGGCTTGTCCACTCTGGCCGTGGCCTCTGGCTCCTTGGGCTGCCTGGCTCTCTGCCAGCACAACCCTTGGCTCACTTGGTGCCACCTGGCTAGGTGTGTTCCCTCCACCGCAGCACAGCAACTTGGTAGTGCCCACTGCACCCCGAGGGCCACAGTGTGTCTCTATAACATTCCCAAACCGCAACCCAGAATGTCCGACACTCAGACCTTCTGTCGAGCTGTTTCTCTTTGGACTCTGAAAACAGCTGTTCTCTGTGGCTGTAAGGCCAAGTGTTTGCCCAGGTTGGTCACCTAAAGCCACACCCAGTTCCTCTAGGCCTAGAAATGAGGTGTGCTGAGGGTGCCAGGCCTGGAATGCCTTGCTCCTGAGAGTCCTCCCTCCCTTTGGCTCTCCTGCTGATAAATGGGTTCCTGAAATGACCTCAGAGGACGCTGCTCCTTTCATGTTAACCGCAGGGCCCCCTCCTCCCCACTGTGGCTTGGCAGAGGCCTTTGTAGGGTACTCTTGCAAGGCATCCCTCAGTCAGGGGGATATGGAAGTCGAAGCAGAGGGGCCGGTGCTCTGAAGCCCACCACTGGGCTCCCAGGCTGCCCCATCCTAGGTCATCCCAGCCCTGGGAGGACCAGATACCTCTTTGCTGGGGTCTGAACCCTGAAGAGGGATACGGGAGACAGGCAATTCCCCTCCGCTTGCTCACTCCCAAAGTTGTGTTCTGTCTTCTCTGGAAGAGATGCTGGTAGAGCCACATGCTTCTCTCTGCCTCTGCCCACCCCTGGGGCCTGCTGTGTGCCAGACACTTGGTGGCACTTTGTATTTCTCATTTAAGCCTCATGAAAACCTTGAGAGGTAGTTTTATCCACCCACGTTATGGAGAAGGAGACTGAGGCTAAAGGCGCCATGACATACTCAAGGACTCACAGCTAGAGGGTGGTTAGGATCACATGGGAGCCCAGGGCTGTCCACCTCTAAGGCTAAGACACCACATGGTATTTCATAGCACATCCGCACTCAGCTAGAAAACATTCCTCTATGACAGTGTTTAGAAGGATGATTGCCAGGCAATGTTGGGGATGATGCTTTCATTTCATGACTTGGTCTCCTCACATGTGAAGCCTGGAATAGTAACTTCTACTCTACCTGACTTACGGCAGAGATCAGAGCATCAAATAATGGTTGCTAAAATATCTTGGAAAAGGAAACAGTCCTATCTAGATGAAATGTGTTCATACCGTAGACATGACAGAGACCAGCTCTTGTTCAGTGACCCCCTACCTGCTGCCTGCTTCCTCTGCTCCTCAAACAGATCAGCCGAGCTTATGGAGGAACTCGCCGACAGCCTCTCTAGGCGGGCCCTGGTCTCATACTAGAGAAGACAAGGAAAAGGAAACGTTAGGCTCCAAAGATCGTGGGCAGTTTTACAAGAAGAATCACCGAAGAGCTGTCATTTCAAAGTGTTTGTCCCCCAGGCTCTCTCTCTCCAACAGTTACTGAATGCCACTGCCAAGGCTGGGTCCTGCGGGACAGCACAAAGCTCATGTTCTGCATGGGAGCAGGTCACAGGCCAGCCGATCAACATACAGCACCTCAGCCAAGACGGCCAGTGCGGAGGCAGTCAGAGGGAGGGAGGGAGAGCAGCATCTCTCTCCTGTTGCTGCTTCTAGCCAGCGGTCAGCAAAGGCCACTCTAAGAGGCTCTTTTCCAAGCCCCATGACACTATTTTAAAACTGAACTTCAACGTCAACTTTGAAGCAAGGCAGATATTATGGACCGTGGGAAAAGCGAGGGCCAATTCTACTTTCGAAACGATGGCAGAAGTTCAAACTTCTGCAAAATACATTCAGCACATTTTAGGGAACCATCGTCCAAATAGTCAGAGGCACACTAGCCATTCAGGATGAGAGGGAAGACGTAAACCTCCCCACTTCCACTTGAGTCTTACAGCTTAGCAAGACTTCACTCTGATGAGTTCATTAACATTTCTTTTTTTTTTTTTGGAGAGAGAGTCTCACTCTGTCACCCAGGCTGGAATGCAGTGATGTGATCTTGGCTCACTGTAACCTCTGCTTCTGTGTTCAAGCGATTCTCTGCCTCAGCCTCCCAAGGAGCTGGACTACAGGCGCGCACCACCACACCCAGCTAATTTTTGTATTTTTTGTAGAGACGGAGTTTCGTCATGTTGGCCAGGCTGGTCTCGAACTCCTGGCCTCAAGTGATCCACCTGCCTCAGCCTCCGAAAGTGCTAGGATTAAGGTGTGAGCCACAGTGCCTGGCCAAGTTCATTAACATTTCTGAGAAAAGCCAACAATCTGAAAATAAATATATGCACTCCCCAGAAACATATCTGGCCAGGCATGGTGGTTCACGCCTGTAATCCCAGCACTTTGGGAAGCCAAGGCAGGCAGATCACCTGAGGTCAGGAGTTCAAGACCAGCCTAGCCAATATGGTGAAACCTCATCTCTACTAAAAATACAAAAATTAGCCAGGTGTAGTGGTGCATGCCTGTAGTCCCAGCTACTTGGGAGGCTGAAGCAGGAGAATTGCTTGAACCTGGGAGGTGGAGGTCGCAGTGAGCTGAAATTGTGCCACTACACTCCAGCCTGGGTGACAGGGAGGCCCCGTCTCAAAAAAAAAAAAAAAAAGAAAAAAAAAAAAAAAAAAAAGAAACATATCTATTTCACTATGTTTAAAAGTTATGGCCGGGCGCGGTGGCTCAAGCCTGTAATCCCAGCACTTTGGGAGGCCGAGACGGGCGGATCACGAGGTCAGGAGATCGAGACCATCCTGGCTAACACGGTGAAACCCCGTCTCTATTAAGAAATACAAAAAACTAGCCGGGCGAGGTGGCGGGCGCCTGTAGTCCCAGCTACTCGGGAGGCTGAGGCCGGAGAATGGCGTAAACCCGGGAGGCGGAGCTTGCAGTGAGCTGAGATCCGGCCACTGCACTCCAGCCTGGGTGACAGAGCGAGACTCCGTCTCAAAAAAAAAAAAAAAAAAAAAAAAAAAAAAAAAAAGTTATTAAGTAAATTACAGCTGCATCAACAATTGTTTGAAATACATTCAAAAGATACTGGATAATGGCTATTCAAAACACCGAGAGAGGAATAAGAAACTGTGAGGTAAGTCCTTGTCTTGTAAACACTCCTCTTGCTGAGGCGGCAAGCACACGATCAGTTACACAGACCTGGGTTCAAGTCCCGACTCCAGCACTTTCAGGCTGGAGGGCATCTGGCAGCCTGAGTCTAGCTCACTCAGGATCTCCTCCCCAGTGCCTACACCCACACTTCTTTCCTGCATTATGGGGCACCCAAAGAAACTCTCTGGACCCTTACATCAGCCTGGGCTTGTCTTCCAAAGTACATATCTGACGAAATGGCCTTGACATTGCCAAACTTCTTCTGGGCCTCATCTGTATTTTCAACTGGCTCATAATCTGGCTTGCGGCGAGCAGTAGGTCTGCAATTAAAAACAGCCAACATTAGGTTAACTAATTTGAGGTGAAGCAAATGTGTTTCATACTCATTTTATTTTTTAAAATGCCAATAGCAGTAAATTGTAAAAGGATTTTAGGCCATTTTTAAAAGCCTGAAAATTCTAATTAAAAATAAAAAAAAAAAGAATATCCAAACGATACAACATTTGAAGGAATTTCTGTTTAAAACAGGGTCTGTTGTTTCACATTTCAGATCAACTGGTGAACACTGAATACATTGTTTGGAATGTCCATAGGACACTGCTCTCTCTACATTGTATAGGATATAAAATGTCCCAGTTACCTGGGACAATTTCAAGTTACATCTGTTGTCCCAACATATTAGTAGTGCCCCTTTGCATTCTCACAAGTTCTCTGGTTGGAAAATAAATTCATTCATAATCACCAAAAACTGGAGTCAGTCCTTCAGTAGGTGAATGGATAAACTTGGCAATTAAGAGGAATGAACACAAGAATGAATGAGTCTTGACCAAGTGTACTAAGAAAAGTTAAACCAGAGTAGGAAGGCCAATTGCTACATGACTCCACTTATATGACATTTGGGAAAGGCAAAATTGTAAGGCCAGAAAACAGACCTGGTGTGACCAGGGGCCAGGGGCAGGGGAGGAGGGACTACAAAGGGCATGGGGAAAATCTGGGGGTGATGGGAACTGTTCTGTTCCTTGGTTTTGGTGGTAATTACATGAACGTATGTGCTTGTCAGAACTGTAAGTATAAAAAGATGAATTTTACTATATGTAAATAATATCTTAAAATTGGGGGAAAAAAGGCCGGGTGCGGTGGCTCACGCCTGTAATCCCAGCACTTTGGGAGGCTGAGACGGGCGGATCATGAAGTCAGGAGACTGAGACCATCCTGGCTGACACGGCGAAACCCCATCTCTCCTAAAAATACAAAAAAATTAGCCAGGCATGGTGGCCAGCACCTGTAGTCCCAGCTACTTGGGAGGCTGAGGCAGGAGAATGGTGTGAACCCAGGAGGCAGAGCTTGCAGTGAGCCGAGATTGCGCCACTGCACTCCAGCCTGGGCGACGGAGTGAGACTCAATCTAAAAAACAAAAAATTGGGGAAAAAGGTGAAATCTTCCTGGCCTAGGCCACCCCTGACCCATGGATCAGAATCTTCAGGGAAGAGGCCTCCACACACACATTTATTTCAAGGTCCACAGAGGATTCTGATGTGCACCTCCTATTTAGAATCAATAATTTAAAATCAAAACAGGCCGGGCATGGTGGCTCACACCTGTAATCCCAGCACTTTGGGAGGCCGAGGCAGGCGGATCCATTTGAGGTCAGGAGTTTGAGACCAGCCCGCCCAACATGGTAAGACCCTGTCTCTACTAAAAATACAAAAATTACCCCGGCATGATGGTGCGCACCTGTAGTCCCAGCTACTCGGGAGGCTGAGGCAGGAGAATTGCTTGAACCTGGGAGACAGAGGCTGCAGTAAGCTGAGATTGCACCACTGCACTCCAGCCTGGGCAACAGAGTGAGATTCCGTCTCAAAAAAAAAAAAAAAAAATCAAAACAATATTCCTAAAATAGTAGAACAAAATTATTCACTAGTCTTACAAAAGGTTTCAAAAGGTTTTCTTTTTTGAGGGGGACAAGGTCTTATTCTGTTGACCAGGCTGGAGTACAGTGGCATGATCATAGCTCACTGCAGCCTTGTACTCCTGGGCTCAAGTGATCCTTCGACCTCGGCCTCTTAAAGTGCTGGGATTATGGGAATGAGCCACCGTGCCCAGCCCCTTACAAAGGTTTTCATGTCATCATGTTATCAGCACTTTTTTCCCAGAAATGCATGGATTCACTACTACAACCCCACAGTTTTGCATTCATACCTGTCTGAATAGCCTGTGGTTTTCAGAATGGTTTCAGTATCTTTGCTGGTCTCTTTTTTCCAGTAGGAATCTGAACTGTCATCCCAGCTGGAGAAAGAACTGCTCCTTAACTCCACTGCCTCGTCAAAGTACCTGTGTGAGCAAGAGTACAACGGTGACTTTGGAGGTCCTTGCTGACACTCGTTCTGGGCCCTCTCACTTCCACGGATGTGGGGGATGCCTCCTTGAAGTTAATGGCAGTCACGTTATTAGGTCTAGCCAATGAGACAGGAGCAGACGCGAGGTGTGTCATTTCCAAGGCCTTTCAAGTACCTGTGTTCAACCTTGCCAAGTCCTCTCTTCCCAAGCTACACGGAAGAGACTGTGTTCCAGGTGCTACAGTCTCAGGTAGGTAAAACCTCCATCAGTCTGGACAATCAAAGTGACACATGGAGGACAGGTACCCTAGAGAACCATCTGCACCCTCAGCTGAGTTCATGTGAAAAAGAAATCAACTGCCATTGTGTTCAGCCCTTGAGATCTGGGGGATGTTTGTTACCTTAGTATTACTTGGCCTATCCAGACAACACAGGGCATCTTTAAATGTTATCCACCACAGGTTACACATTTCACTCTCTTTAGGTCTTACTCCGCCTGGTTAGGCAGTCACAAATAACACCGCTGGGCCTAGAGAACCGACTCCATACAGGAAGCTTCTTGTTGGCAATCCCTTCCATGTTAAGTACATTCAATGAAAATGATGTAAATGATGCTAATTAACCTTCTCCTGGAGTTGGATACAAAGCTACGGATCATTGATCACTGGACCATTCTTCGGATACTCTTTCAGCCTGGAGCCTGCAGTAAACTTGATCTGATTTGCAAGCATCTCAGGAGAGCCTGGTCTTCGGATCAGTTTACACTTTAATTAACCAATTATCACCGAGCAGGGCATTGCTCAGAGAGCAGCACTCAGTGGCGGCCTTTTGTCCTATGTGATTAGAGAAAAATCTTTGACCAAGAGCAGCAAGGTCTGCCTGGAACAGGAGCGATTGACAGGCAAGGTGGATGTGCCAAAGCCTTGAGAAAAAGTGACCATCAACCAGCCAGGCACGGTTTCTCACACCTGTAATCCCAGCACTTTGGAAGGCCAAGGCAGGTAGACTGCTTGAGCCTGGGAGTTCCAGACCAGCCTGGGCAACATGGCAAAGCCCCATCTTGACAAAAAATGCAAAATAAATAAATAAACAAATAAAATAACTGTTTCCTGACCATCTCTGGGGATTAAAAGAAAAAAATTAATGGGGCATGGTGGCACACCTATAGTCCCAGCTACTTGGGAGGCTCACCTAAGCCTGGGAGGCCGAGACTGCAGTGAGCTGTGATGACGCCACTGCACTCAAGCCTGGGTGACAGGATCACCTGAGCATGGGAGGCTGAGGCTGAGATGAGCCGTAATCATGCCACTGCACTCCAGACGGGGTGATAAAGTGAGATACTATCTCAAAACAAAAAGTGACTGTGCTATGCCAGAATTCGCAACAGCTTAGGATGGAAAAGCAGTCTGGCCAGATATACACACCTCATGAAGGCAGTCCAAGAAGTTCAGAGGAGAGAGGCAGATCCCAGGGAGGTCTTAGGAAAGGAAGGGTGACAGAAGAGAATACAGAGGCCTTAACAGACATCATCCAGGCTTTCTCCAGAGAGTAAGGACAGGAAGCACACTGGAAACAAGGTGAGCACCAAGCTCTGTGCTATAAGGAGTTGCACAAAAGATGGAGATCATAGGTCAGAGGGGCCAGTAACCAAAGGCCAATGTAAGAGGAAAGCAAGAACCCCTAAGAGCAAAGAGGCCAGGACCTCAGTGAACTAAGATCTGGGTGGGGGACATGCTAAGAACCAATTTACTCTTTCTTGGCAGAAAACAAAACAAAACAAAACAAAACAAAAAAAGGGACAGAGTTTGATAAACCTGCTGTTTGGAGCAGATGGTATGATATTACATCCTTAATAGACAGAAAGTAGAATTTCTCAATGTGGCTTCTGTCTTCTCTGGCAAGAAGGTCATTAAGAACAAATCTCATGACACTAGCATCTTCTCCTTAGGAAGGAAAACGCGGTGTTCAAAGTGTATCTGGATTTCAGCTAGAAACCAACCAGCCTTTCCCCATGGTGGACGAGTGGATCTGTACTACACCCAGGCTCTGCCTGGAGGAAGAGATGACCGATTCCCCTTCAGAGAAGAGAGATCAGGACACTGAAGGAACCGGAAGTTACATCAGAGGAAGGTTCAGAAGATGTGGGATGTGTGCGGGCCTGGAAGGTGCTATTCACATGTTTGAGGGACTTATTTTAAGGGACCATGAAAAAACTAAGACCAATTCAATGAGGAATTTTAAAACTACTTAATAAGCACCTGTGAGGAGTCAGGCACTCTGCTAGGGGAAGACACAGGGCAAGAAGACACATTCAGCTCCTGCCCTCATGAGGCTTGTGAACTGGCTTATGGAACGGAGGCTGACTTGAGCGCAGACGCCTCAGAAGCTGTGTTAATGAAAGGGAGAGTTTCTCATGGAGCTGCCCTGGGACCAAATGGCTGCCCTGAGAAGGAATGGTACAGTAGAGGCTGGCTGGCCCTGGAGTGGGAAGAGGGGGGTCAGCACTGGACTGGTGCAGGGTGAGGGTGAACTTCCAGGTTCTTCATGACTCTGTGATACTAAATTTTGTAGACTGAACAACACTCTAGGTAAATAACATTCTTCATTCTTATAAGCCAATGTGCTTATCCTGAAATGTAGGGGAATCTGATTACTTTTAAGTGACTGAACTATTCAGAAGTCAAAGGAGAGAGACAGCCATTGGCTTGGGTCCCCTTGACCAGCATAAGCCTGTGAGGCAGCAGTCTGTGCGTGGGCTGGATGGCGCCTTCTCTTCCAGTCACCCATGAGAGGCTCTCTGTGCTCATGCTAAGCAGGAGCAACTCAGCAGGAGGACTGGCAACTCACTAAGGGGATGGACAGACCACCAGTCAGGCCTCCAGCTGACCCTTGGAAGGACAGGGTGAGTGGGACCACTAATGGCCACTAGTCCCTGCTCAGAAACAAACAGACTTTCCTTCCTCATCGCCAAACCTTTATTGACTTTCTAATGCTTTGACTGTAGCTCTCAATGCTTTTTTACTTTTATTTTTGCCCTCCCACTGTCTTTACCCAATCTTGAAAACATTCCTTAAAATCCCTTGATAAGAACATCCTAATATCACATTCTCTCTGATTTAGAGCTATAGACAGTTGTCTATTCTAATGAAGGCCATGCTGGCTTTATAAGGCTGAGCAAATTGTTCTAGTTTCATTATCTTGTACTCAATATATAATTATACTGTTTATATCCTGGAAATAATGGAACTCAATAATAGTAATAAAAAAAAACCAAGGACAGGTTTTATCTTATTTTTAACAGAAACAGAACTCTTTCATAATTCATAATATTCAAGTTCTAATGGGCTAATGAATAATTTGAAAGCAGTAAGAGCTCTTCATCGAACTATTATATTTGCTTTCAGAGTCCATGTTTATTTTACCTCAGTTGCCAAAGTACCTAATAGTACCCTCGTTCTACTAATGGTGGTTACCCTACCAAGGAGGACTAGAGAAGGCATAAATTTATGTTCCTATTAGACAATCTGCAGGGCGTGATAAACAATACTGCAAGGTCTCTCTGGCAAGAGTCCAGGAGGCAAGGTCTATATAAATATGCCATCTGCTCCCAGGTTTCAAACTGTAACAGTTTCACAGTAACAGTGGCTTCTGGGGGCTAACCCTTTTGATTAAGCCTTGGAAGGAGGGGAAGTCTGAAAGATCCCTGAAGCCCTTACAAGGCAGAAAGGCCCCGCAAGGGCCTGTCAGTGACCTGGAGCCAGTGAGGGTCTCTGAAGTTCCCATTAGGCAACCTCACTTAAGAGTTCTCTTAGCAACCCGGCTACCAAGCAAGAGTACTGATTTAACTTAAATTGTCTCTTTTTTTTGAGACAGAGTCTTGCTCTGTTGCCCTGGCTGGAGTGCAGTGGTGCAATCTAATCTCACGGCAACTTCTACCTCCCAGGTTCAAGTGATCCTCCCACCTCAGCCTCCCAAGTAGCTACGACTACAGGCATGTGCCACCATGCTTGGCTAATATTTTTGAAACTTTTTGTAAAGATGAGGTCTCACTATATTTCCCAGTCTGGTCTTGAACTCCTGGGCTCGAGTGATCCTCCTGCCTTGGCCTCCCAAAGTGCTGGGATTATAGGTGTGAGCCACCATGCCTAGCCTAAACTTTCTTTACTATCATCTGTAGAAGTTGCCAATAAGCAGTGAAATAATCAAAGATGTGCGAGAAGCCACACAGGCAAATACAGACCCGTATTGCCAAGTGTTTCCTCTGACCCAGACTTAGTCCATCATTTAATATTCATATCTGAAATGATTTGACATGCATGCAGTTTCCAAATCAAATTATGCATTTAATTTTATTCTGTGTAAAAATCTATTTACATACCTTTAAAAGGCATGATTTGGGTATCACTTCTGAGTAAAGTGAAACTTGATGCATTATACAAGCTGCAAAGGATAGGCAAATATAAAACCACCCAAGTCTCTGAAAACACCACCATGGAACACCACTAAACTACTATCTTTTTTTTTTTGGTAAAATCCCTGGACTTGAAATAATTTGGAGCTATACTTAAGAGACATTTTTTAAGGATAGTATTCTTTATACAATTCCTTGTCTGTAAACATTGATAGGAAAATATACAATTTCACAATTAGATTCTAGGTAATAAATTTATATCTGTTCTATATATGAAGTATATTATCTTTTATACATATGAAAACGCTTCAAACCTATAAATTGCCAGACAACTCTAATGCCCTCCGAGATGTAAGTGATGGAGCCTTCCGGTAAGCACCACCCATTACTGACAGAAACACCTTCAGTTTTCATGAACTGCTAACCCAAAGGTGGTCCTCAATGTGGTTAGTTTAACTACCTAACAATAGTAATTAAACATTTAGGCTGGGCACGGAGGCTCATGCCTGTAATCCCAGCACTTTGGGAGGCTGAGGCCAGCAGATCATTTGAAGTCAGGGGTTTGAGACCAGCCTGGCCAACATGGCAAAAACCCATCTCTACTAAAAATACAAAAACTTAGCTGGGTATGGTGGCACACGCCTGTAGTCCCAGCTACTCAGGAGGCTGAGGCAGGAGAATCACTTGAACCTGGGAGGTGGAGGTTGCAGTGAGCCAAGATCATGCTACTACACTCCAGCCTGGGTGACAGAGTGAGACTCTATCTCATAAACAAACAAACAAAAAACATTTAGACTGAATCACACGTCTCTTAAACTGAGTTTCTACATTATCATATAGCAGCTAAACATAGTAAGAGCCAAGCACCATTCTAAACGTGCTATAGTATTTGCAGTATCTCATTTGATCCTCACACAACCCTATCAGATAGGTACTACTAAAGTCCCTAATTTACAGATGAGGAAGCTATAGCACAAAGAAGTTAAATAACTTGGCCCAGGTCACACATAAGTGAAAGCTAGGATTCAAATCCATGCCATCTGGCCCCTGGGCCCATATTCTTACCCCTCTGTTCCTGAGCTGTGCCCTCTCCAGTGAAATCACAGGTTCATTTGGTACTTTTTTAGCAGACCTCTCCCTGGGCTGGGCAGGTCCTTACAAAGTGAACTGACTCAAGTTTAAACTTGTTCTTTTGCTCTGGCAGGCCACTTGACCGTGCACTGATCTCCACAGTCGACTTCACACTAGAGTTATGCATTTTGTCTCAATCAGATAGTGAGTGCTGAAGAAGAGAAACCTGGGCTTTACTCTGGGATCCCCTCAAGGTGCAATCATGTTCCTCATTAATAAATACACACACTCATAGAGTTTATTTAATGTACAGGTGTACCAATTGGAGTTTTCTGAAGCTGACATTCTGAAGCACAGAAATCTGCTGAAGCCCTGAGAAAGAGCTGTGAAATATTCCAACTGCTGGACTAAAACTAAACAACACACACCTTCAGGATTTTGCAGTTTTCTCCAATTTCATAATTTAAATAAACACATCTCTCCTACCTTTAACTCACAGTTGCTGATTTTATTATCAAACATTTTAATGTTAGCAAACATTGTCCTTTCACAAATGTTTCTCTAATTTTTATTTCAAAGAATACCTTTGGCTTCAGTCAAAGCTTTTAAAAACAGTGGAGTAAACTGATTTGTAATTTCTTCTAATGCAAATAAACTAATCAATCCATACTAATCACTACTTTTCAAAATGACACTTTAACGATGATTTGTCATAGAGTACCTTGAGCTGGAAGTAAAATATGAATCGTCACTGTCATCGTTGTACTTTTTTCTTGGTTTTGCCATGATGGGTGATTCCTGTTCTATGGTCTGCATATCTGAAGTCACTGAATGTGAAATACCACTTGAGAAAACAGAAAAATATATATATTAGTAGGTTCACAAACTTTTGTTTCACCAAAATAAACAAAGCTTTAATTTATATTTTGAACAAAGACAAATTTATTAGAAGGGTTAAAAATATAAGCAATAAAACAATTTTTTTTTCTGGTGCAAGCTTTCAAAAATGTTAAAATTTTGTGAGGACTGTGTCTACCCAAATACAGTCACAAATATTGGTTATGGGCCGGGCTCGGTGGCTCACGCCTGTAATCCCAGCACTTTGGGAGGCTGAGGTGGGCGGATCACGAGGTCAGGAGATCGAGACCATCCTGGCTAACACGGTGAAACCCTGGGCGGCGGGCGCCTGTAGTCCCAGCTACTCGGGAGGCTGAGGCAGGAGAATGGCATGAGCCCGGGAGGCGGAGCTTGCAGTGAGCCGAGATTGTGCCACTGCACTCCCGTCTGGGTGACAGAGTGAGACTCCGTCTCAAAAAAAAAAAAGAAAAGAAAAGAAAAGAAAAGAAAAATATTGGTTATGTCCATGGCTTCCTCTCCAGTAGGTGCTTCATGAAGAGCTAGACCTTTTTCCTTCTTTTAAAGAGCCAAATTTGAAAATTTTCATGTTATAGTGAATACCAGAGCAAAGCAAAACTAATTAGAGAAGTTAATGAATAACAAAAAAACCCTCTAAAGTTGAAACTAACAGAGTCCAAGAAAAATCCACCGATGATTGGCACACTGTTTTAAATTCTAACTTCAAGAAAGCAGTCTCACATACCTTCTGCAATTTCCAAATCCCATGCCGAGTCTGTCTGAGTCAACATTTTTTTTGCCACTAATGTTCAACTTTTCATCTTTCTTCATTTGAATTTCAAGATCCTTATAGGCTAATCGTAATGATGAAACACTGCCAGAAAAACCAAATACTCCTTAATTTAGCTTTAATCCTTTGTTCTTACATTAAAATAGCAAGCAAAATTAAACATGTAATTTATACTTTTAGCTCCATGATTCTTTCCATAATTAACAATTATGAAGGCAAGTTGGCGTTTTTTCTACCTGCCTTTTTTGAATAGATGTTTAAGAAAATTTGAATGAGCCTACAGCTCCTTTCTCACTGCTGCTCAACCTATGCCACTGTTCAAGTTTAGTTCACATTACCTATTATTGTAAAATAACATAATGTATACCCAAATCACTTCTATATGGGATAGTGAAAAGCAGAATTTCTTACTTGGATTATTTTATTACACTTCCACATTACATAACAAAGCATGAGTTTAGTCTCACTAGTCTATCTTAAGATAAAGAAATGTATAAATTTGACTTTACAAATAGATCAAAGAAGGGGCTGTTAATTGTAAAAGGATCCTTCCATTTACAAAATAATTTCTTGTAGGGTATCTCCATGCAATCAGGCTTCTGAGAGTGTTTAAAATGGCATAGTCACTCATCAGCTAATAGACTCTTTAGCACTACTAGTCAGTCATATACCACGCTTCTATTTAAAATCAAGTATCTGCCACAAGCAGGATACCAAAGGGGTAAAAAGGTGTACAAAACATTGTCCTTGCTCTCAGATTTCTAAAAATGCAATAATGACTTAATTTTTCATAAAAAAAAACTATGCCTATATAGCAAGAACAGCAGTTTGCATCATATTTTAGTGAGACAGCAACATTTCAGGGCCCTGAAAAATGATCTATCTACCTTACAAGGATTTCTAAGTTACCATCCACTTTACAAAAACATGTAAAATGTCACGAATTCCTGGCAAAAGAGGCATTGTATGAATTCCTAGTAATATAAATTTCTGTGTAGTAACAGGGAAGGACAACAGAATTTCTTTCTGTTTTTTGAGATAGTCTCGCTCTGTCGCCCAGGCTGGAGTACAGTGGTGCAACTTCCACCCACCAGGTTCAAGTGATTCTCCTGCCTCAGCCTCCTGAGTAGCTGGGATTACAGGTGCCTGCCACCATACCCAGCTAATTTTTGTATTTTTAGTAGAGACGAGGTTTCACCATGTTGGCCAGGCTGGTCTCAAACTCCTGACCTCAGGCAATCTGCCCGCCTCTGCCTCAAAGAGTCCTAGGATTACAGGCGTGAGCCACCGTGCCCGGCACAGAATTTCTTACTAGGAAAAAGTAATCTTGCTTTTGCTGTTTCTTTTCTTTAATGAGTCAAGCAAGATTTCTTTGGTTTTCACGTGGCAGTATGTTTTCCTTACTCTTCCTACAGAACAGGTTATGGCTATTTTACTCCTTAACAAATAAATACTACTCTTTCTTTTGGAGGAAAACAATAGCTCTGTTTAAAATCATGAATACATATAATTACAGCAACAGATTCCTCTGGAGAAGATGCATGGGGATGAAAAGGTTCTACTAGAAAGATAAGAGATGGAAAAGTTTTCCTTCCTAGGTAATCTGACATGGGACTGGGTCACTCACTAAAAGCATGCACTTTGATATCCAAGCTTACGAGAACATCTCTCTGGAAGAACCAGCAGAGTTAAGTCAGAACACGCGTTTCTCAGAACTTCAGGAGCGCTTACGGGTACTGGCTCAAGGGAAGACTACAGGACACAGATCAAACAAGCGAAGTAGCTCGAGGCAGCTCTGCCTCTTCCTTCCTTCCTACCAAGTGGGCACACAGAGAGCCTCTGAGGATGGGCTGGGAAACTGCTAGAAGGAGACCAGGACACTGCATGGGCCGTTTAGTTTCACACCCTGACAGTACAAGAAACAGCACTGCTCTGACAGTTTACTGAGCTGAAATAACTTTATTTACAGCCATTAAAAAAACTAACTTGCAAAATAACACTCATACATTAAGGATAAAACACCTGTACTTTCTACGGGTTTGAGTGGCAGTGGTGGTCAGTAAGGCATAGTTATGTGGTTGTTCTGAACAAGGCCATGAAAGTTGCCAAATTGGCTTCCCAAATCAAATTCATAAATCTTCCAATCAGCATCTTTGTTTTTGTGATGTATCAAACACTCCTAATGAAAGATACAAGTGAAGGCTGGTTGTTGCTTCCTGTTTTCAGGAAGATTAGCATGTTAATATTAGAAGTAACAACCAGACTTCACTCTACCCAGTTTACCTGCAGGAAGGGAGTTGATCAGGGCCCGATTTTATACACGCTCTGGGAAAACCTCAAGCGTGAGTAATCTGGACAGAACCTACTCCCAAATACCAAGAGAAGCCATGGAAACACTTAAATCTAACCTTTCCCTTTGCCAGGATCAAAAACTTAGCTTAGTAAGAGAAATTAAAGTCTGTGACAAGTCAATGTAAATTTTTACACAAAGCATATCAAACCATATTCAACCTAAATACAGTTCAGTGCTGCCCCCTAAGTTCTGTGAGTTAAATGACAAGGAGAAATAACTATCAACTTCAAATTATTTGGGTTTACCTTATAAACTCCACCTTAGCAAACTGTCAGTATGAACAGTAAGATGGTATGAAAAGTAGTTGCATTTATTGAGCACCTACTGTGTGCCAGGTACTGTTTGATGCACTTCAATGAGCATTTAAGCTATTAAACTAATCCTTAAAACCACCTCATAAAATAGGTATTATTTTCTTCATCATACAGTCCATAGTAACTCAAGCTAAAACAGATAAAATACACATGAAAGTAAGAGAAAACACCATTAAAAAACACATGCATAAAAAATAGGGATCCAGGTTACTTTTCCTTTCTGTGTGGCATGCACCCCCCGCCCTTCTTCTCTCCTGATCTTTCGTACACAGTCCCAGTTTCTGGATGGCCATCTTTCTCTTCTGATTTCAACACAAATGAAAACCTCTCAAGAGCCTTACAAACGTCTACAGAAAACCAGTCTCTTCACTGGCTTCCTGGCTTCCAGTTTCCTCCCCTCTTCCTGGCCTGGATATCACTACCAATCTCACTTTCTTGAGATGCCCCTTCATCACAGCACTGCTGAAGGAGCTGTTTCTGACTCTTGGGTAAGTGGACAACCACAGCCTGACTTTAAGGTGCTCCACATTATCGTTCCAACTCCTCCACTTCAGGCAGGCCCCCGACACACATGATCATTCCACCTTCTTCATTCTCTGAAACTCTTCCTTCTCCCTCTCCAAGATCCAGGCTCAGAACCTCTGGAGACACCACCAGAGCCACAGTCTTCCATCATGTATTTAGAATTTAGTCACAGAGTCCAACAGGGCTTCAGATTATAAATACTTTTTTCATTATGGAGATATAATTCACATACTGTAAAACTCACCCTATTAAAGTACATGATTCAGTGGTTTTAGCACATTCACAAAGTTGTACCACCATCACCACTAACTCCAGAACATTTTCAGCAGTCCAAAAAGCAGGCCTGGACCCTTTAGCAGCCACTCTCCATTCTCTCCTCCTCTCGGGCCCTGGTAACCAGTAAGTTGCTTTCTGTCTCTATGGATTTGCCTATTCCAGACATTGCATATGGACAGAATCATGTCATATGATCTTTTATGACTGGCTTCTTTCTTTAGCATAAACTTTTCAAGGTTTATCCATGTTGTAGCACATATCAGGACTATATTCCTTTTTGTGGCCAACAGTCCATTGTATGGACATACCACATTTTGTTTCTCATTTATCAGTTGGTAGACATTTAGGTTATTTCTACTTTTTGGCTATTAGGATGCCACTATGAACATTCATGCACAAGTTTTTGTGTGGTTACACAGATGTAAGTTTAATTTCTCTTGAGTATATACTTAGGAGTAGATTAGCTGGGTCACATGGACACTTTACATTTAACTTTTTGAAGGACTGCCAAACTGTTTTTCACAATAGTGGCACCATTTCACACTGCCATCAGCAATGTACAAGGGTTCAAATTTCTCCACATCCTAGCCAACACTTGTTATTGTCTGTTTTTTTTTATTATAGCTTCCCTAGAGGGTAAACAGTAGTATCTTATTGTGGCTTTGATTTGCATTTCCCTAACTCTAATAATGTGAAGCATGTTTCATATGTAAACACCTCAATGCATCTGTCTTTTCCTTCTCACTGACACCACTCCAGTCCTGCCCTTACAGCATCAACAGAAAGTGTTGCTGCCCCCATCGTCTCTTTCTCTTCCAATCCAGATGCCAATGCAATATCAGTTTTCTTAAAACTAAATTTTGCAGTACCCTCCCCTCCCCGCCCCCAAAAAATACATGGCATTTGGAAAGCAAATCTTGGAGTTAATAGTTTTATTCCCTGCAAACATATTAATATAATGAAATTAAACTTACATTGATTCTTCTTTAGGTGCCGCCTTGGCCAGGTCTTCCTGCTCCTTCATTTTATCCGCAGCTTGAGCTTGTTTTTCAATTTCATTAAAGCATGTATTTGCCAGTTTCTGAGCTCCCAAACTTCCTTTTTTGGCCCCAAGCTAGAAGATATATAAGACTATAGTCTACACGAGCTGTTTGAAAGCTTTTGGGACTACAGCTAACATTTCCTAAGGGTTAGGACCTGCCAGGCACTGTCACAAGCACTTTACATTTATTCTCTGGCTTAGTCCTCAGAACTCTGTGAAGCTGGTATTATCTCAGGAGTCCCTCAGCATGGGGGGATTGGTTTCAGGACCCTGTGGATAACAAAATCTGCGATGATCAAGTCCCTTATATAAAATGGCATAGTATCTGCATTTAACCTACATATACCCTCCAGCATACTTTCAATCATCTCTAGATTACTTATTATATCTAAATAATGTAAATGCTATGAAAATAGTTACTAATTCTGTGTTTTTATTTGTATCGTTTTTACTGTTGTATTCTTACTTTTCATTTTATTTTACTTTTTTTGAGACAGGGTCTCACGCTGTTGACCAGGCTGGAGTACAGTGGCACAATCTCAGCTCACTGCAACCTCTGCCTCCTGGGGTAATGTGATCCTCCCACCATAGTATCCTGAGTAGCTGGGACTGTCGGCACAGGCCACCAAATCCGGCTACTTTTTGTAATTTTTGAAGAGACGGGATTTCACCAAGTTGCCCAGGCTGGTCTTGAACTCCGGGGCTTAAGTGATCCACTTGCCTCAGCCTCCCAAAGTGCTGGGATTACCAAATCCGGCTACTTTTTGTAATTTTTGAAAAGACGGGATTTCACCAAGTTGCCCAGGCTGGTCTTGAACTCCGGGGCTTAAGTGATCCACTTGCCTCAGCCTCCCAAAGTGCTGGGATTACCAAATCCGGCTACTTTTTGTAATTTTTGAAAAGACGGGATTTCACCAAGTTGCCCAGGCTGGTCTTGAACTCCGGGGCTTAAGTGATCCACTTGCCTCAGCCTCCCAAAGTGCTGGGATTACAGGCGTGAGTCACTACGCCTGGCCTATTGTGGTTTTTTTTCCCCCAAATATTTTTGATCTGCAGTTGGTTGAATCCCAGGATGCAGAACCCCTGGATACAGAGGGCTGAGGAAAGTAAAGCTCATGTAAGTTAAGCAATGTGGCCAAGAACACACAGCCAATAAATGGCAAGGCCAGGATTCAATCCCTGCACCTGCCTCCAGAGCTGGTGCTCCGCAATGCATCGCTGTTATCTGAAAGCTCACCAGACGACTGACTACCCTCTAAGCCTTACAAGATGTCACTGCTTATTGATCTACGCAAGCAGGAGAGAAATTCCCAGGGGACCTTTGTTAATTTTTTCAGAATTTTGTCATAGACAGAAAAAAATGTTAAATCATTCTAGAAAAAATTCAGTAAGTATAACATTAATCTCTTTGAACAAGCCACATTTATTACAAGATGGTTCAAAAGAATAAAACTAAAATGACAAAGTAGCTTTTTAGTTTTAAAGCTTAACTACCAGATTTTTATATATAAAGTACATAATACTCACGCCTTTTTTAGCTTGATTTGGTTTCTTTTTTATGATAGAGGAAACCTCTGCCAAAAAATAAAAATTAAAAAGTCAGACCAATAGAAATAATTTTTCTTTTTTAGTGTGTCTTTTAAAATTCTAACATACAGCACTTTATTATTTAAGAGAGAACATTTTTCACATTAGTTTGTCATTCAGAAGACTCAAGTTGATGAGCATATTTTAGATTGACAGAGCTTCGTTGAAATGGAATCCTCAGTATTTCCATGCAGTCTCCAAACTCAGAGAAAATGCCTTTTTTTTTTTTTTTTTTTTTTTAACAGCACACTGAAGAGAAACAGAGCCTGAGCTTGCCCCACTCAGTACTTTCTTCAGGAGCATTTTAAAAAGTATATTACAACAACTTTTGTTTTTTGAGACAGGGACTTGCTCTGTCGCCTAAGCTGAGTGCAGTGGCATTACCTCCCAGATCAAGGGATCCTTCCACTTCAGCCTCCTGAGTAGTTAGGATCACAGGTGTGCACCACCACATCTGGCATTTTTTTTTTTAGGAGATGGGAGTCTTGCTATGTTGCCCAGACTGGTCTTGGACTCCTGGGCTCAAGTGATGCTCCTGCCTCAGCCTCTCAAAGTGTGAAAATAAGTATGAGCCACCATGTCACAACTCTTTTGTTAAGCTCTGCTCTTCAAAAACTTTAAAAAAATCTAACAATCTTTTAGAGTTGTTCTCACTCCATTACCTAGGCTGGAGTATAGTAGTGTGATCAGAGCTCACTGCAGCATTGAACTCCTGTATTCAAGTGACCCTCTTGTCTCAGCCTCCCTAGTAGCTGGGACTACATGCATATGCTACCATGCTTGGCTTTCTTTTTTTTGTAGAGATGGGGGGATCTCACTATATTGCCTGGTCTGGTCTCAAACTCCTGGCCTCAAGCGATCCTCCCACCTTGGCTTTCTAAAGTGCTGGGATTATAGGTATGAACTGTCATGCCCATCCCAAAAGCTTTAAAAATCATTATAATTTTCCATTTATATTTTAGATTCAGGGAGTACATGTGCAGTTTTGTTACAAGGGTATATTGTGTGGTGCTGAGGTTTGGGCTTCTCTTGATCCCATCACCCAGACAGTGAGCACAGTATCCAACAGGAAGTGTTTCAGCTCTTGCTCCCCTCTCTCCCTCCCTCCCTCCCTTTGGAGTCCTCAGTGTCTACTCTTCCCATCTTTATGTTTGTATGAACCCAAGATTTAGCTCCTGCTTATAAGTGAAAACATGTGATATTTGGTTTTCTGTTTCTGCATTAGTTTGTTTAGGACAATGGCCTCCAACCATGTTGCTGGAAAAGACATGATTATTCTTTTTTATGGCTGCACAAAACTTATTTGAAAATATAAAGTTAGCAGCCTGGACAACAAAGGGAGACTCCATCTCTACAAACAAACAAACAAACAAACAAAATTAGCCCAGTGTGATGGCATACACCTGTGGTCCCAGTTACTTGGGAGGCTGAGGTGGGAGAATCCCTTGGGCCAGGCTGCAGTGAACTGTGATAGAACCCACTGCACTACAGCATGGGCAATAAAGCGAGACTCTATCTCAAAAAAGTAATAACAATAATAAAAATAAAGTTAGCTAGGCATTATGTATACAACTAAAGCAGCCAGTGCCGTGCTTTTTCACCTTGGCTTATATATATATTTTATTACATTAGCCAAAATAAATATAAAGCATTCTCGGCCAGGCATGGTGGCTCACGCCTGTAATCCCAGCACTTTGGGAGGCCAAGGCAGGCGGATCACCCGAGGTCAGGAGTTTGAGAACAGCTTGGATAATATGGTGAAACCTTGTCTCCACTAAAAATACAAAAAGTTTGCTGGGCGTGGTGGCGCACACCTGTAATCCCAGCTACTTGGGAGGCTGAGGCATGAGAATCGCTTGAACCCAGGAGGCGCCAGGAGGCAGAGGAGGCAGTGAGCCGAGATCGTGGCACTGTACTCCAGGCTGGGTGACAGAGTGAGACTCTGTCTCCAAAAAACAAAACAAAAAAAGAAGAAATATAAAGCATTCTCTTATTTTAATAACAGTACTTTCTAAATTGCACAAAAATACTTTCAGAGAAAGTTTCTTAAAAATCATTTTCTAAGTACATTTTACTTGTAGGTTATATATTGTTTTTAGAATTATGTTTAAGAAACCCAGCAAAATTAAAGTCTTAATTTTTTCTTTTCTTTTCTTTCTTTTTTTTTTTTTGAGACAGAGTCTCGCTCTGTCGCCCAGGCTGGAGTGCTGTGGCCGGATCTCAGCTCACTGCAAGCTCCACCTCCCGGGTTTATGCCATTCTCCTGCCTCAGCCTCCTGAGTAGCTGGGACTACAGGCGCCCGCCACCTCGCCCGGCTAGTTTTTTTGTATTTTTTAGTAGAGACGGGGTTTCACCGTGTTAGCCAGGATGGTCTCGATCTCCTGACCTCGTGATCTGCCCGTCTCGGCCTCCCAAAGTGCTGGGATTACAGGCTTGAGCCACCGCGCCCGGCCAATTTTTTCATATTAAGATAAGAACGTGCTTTGATAGGAAAAGATAGCATAAAACCACAAACAGCAAAAGATTACAATCTTTAGCCATGAGTGCAGAACGGCATCATTACATTTCAAGTGTGAAAAAGATGCTCGTGGGAATTTTCCTTTTCATCACTTTCTTTTAGATTTGTATTGTAGTAGTCACATCACCTGCTCCCAACTGCTGACGAGTCTAATACATGATGAAAATGTCAGGAACATTTCTAACAGTTTAGTTATTTTTCACCAAGGCAGCTGCTTTCCAACTAATGCAATGGAATATGTAACAATTACAAATTAAAATTCCTTGATAATGAAAAACTTAAGATTAAGTTCACCTATAATAAAATCAGAAAGAGAAGAAAATGCTGAGTTCTTGAGTAAAAAGGAATGGTGTAGATGTTCTGACCACTGCTTATTTCGGTAATGTGAGCCAGCCCAACGTAAACCTACCAACCAAAACCATCAGCAGCCATATTGGCTAAATATGCACATTGCTGCTTTTTTTTTTTTTGAGGCAAGGTATCACTCTGTCACCCAGGCTGGAGTACAGTGGTGTGATCACTGCTCACTGCAGCCTCAACATCTCAGGCTCAAGTGATCCTCCTTCCTCAGTCTCCCAAGTAGCTGGGACTACAGGTGTATGCCACCACACTCAGCTAACTTTTTTTTTTTTTTTAAGAGAGACAAGGTTTCGCCATGTTGCCCAAGCTGGTCTCGAACTCCTAGGCTCAAGCAATCTGACCACCTCGGCTTCATAAAGCGTTAGGATTACAGGTGTAAGCCACTGCCCCCAGCCACAATGCTGCACTTTATATTATCAAGCTGGTTAAAATGTAGCATCTTTGTTGGAAGCTTGAGAGATGAATAAAAAAGATATATATATATATACACATACATACATATATATGGCGATATATATATATGGCACCTTTCGCTTAATAAAATATTATTAACAGATTCAGTCATGATGCTATTACTCCATCAGGTGAGACGCCTAGGCCAAATGCAAGAGGATTTACTTTTTTCTTAATGAGTCATACACTTTAAATCAGAATGTAAGATTTTAAGCATATTACCTAAAGCAGCCTTTGATGGTACATTAAGACCTTCCACACTTGGTCCTTGCTCTTGTCCACCTGAAAATTCAAAACATCGATATTAGTGCAGAAAATATACTCAGCTAACTTGCTTTTCAATGTATAATAATTCAACTTGCTCAGTGCTACGTATTTTATCCAATTTTGTCAATGATCACCAACCTTTTTAGCTGTATATTCTATTTTACGGTTATAAGAATTTTGACTTAAAAGTCCATTAAAGTAGAAATGTATTTTTCATCCAATGGATTTATCGAATAAAAATGTTAGTGGTCTCTTCAACTAATATAATTCAAAATTCTGCCTTATGATCTGGTGATTTAATGTGACCTGTCATAAGATACTTAGTACCTCTGTGGACTATACATACCCAATGTATGTTAATATGTGGAATTTTTTTTTTTTCCTTCTTTTGGAGATGGAATTTCTTTCTTCTTACCCAAGCTGGAGTGCAATGGCATGATCTTGGCTCACTGCAACCTCCACCTCCCGGGTTCAAGCGATTCTCCTGCCTCAGCCTCTCGAGTAGCTGGGATTACAGGCATGCACCACCATGCCCAGTTAATTTTGTATTTTTAGTAGAGACAGGGTTTCTCCATATTGGTCAGGCTGGTCTTGAACTCCTGACCTCAGGTGATCCACCCGCCTCGGCCTCCTGAAGTGCTGGAATTACAGGCGTGAGCCACCGCGCCCGGCCTAATATGTGGAAATTCCAATTACATCAATGATGGAAATCGAAATTTTCAGTTGCCAAGAAATCTGTCTTGTTTATTCTATTTTACCTAAAAAGTCATCCTGGTTAGCAACTCTGTGAACACAGCCTTCATTAAAAGCCAGGCACAGTGGCTCACACCTGTAATCCCAGAACTTTGGGAGGCCAAGCTGGGCCGACTGCTTGAGTTCAGGAGTTCGAGATCTCCCACCTTGGCCTCCTAAAGTGCTGGTATTATAGGTGTGAGCTACGGCGCCCAATCATACTTAATTTTATTTATTACTTTAAAAATAGATAAAGTGTAGGCTGGCCATGTGGTGGCTTATGCCTATAATCCCAGCACTTTGGGAGGTTGAGGCGGGCGGATTACTTGAGGTGAGGAGTTTGAGACCAGCCTGACCAACATGGTGAAACCCCGTCTCCACTAAAAAATACAAAGATGAGGGCTGGGCATGGTGGCGTGACCCAGCACTTTGGGAGGCTGAGGGGGATGGATCACGAGGTCAAGAGTTCAAGACAAGCCTGGTCAACATGGTGAAACCCCGCCTCTACTAAAAATACAAAAATTAGCTGGGTGTGGTGGCAGGTACCTGTAATCCCAGCTACTAGGGGCAGGAGAATTGCTTGAACCCGGAAGACGAAGTATGCAGTGAACTGAGATCATGCCACTGCACTCCAGCCTGGGTGACAGAGCAAGACTGCATCTCAAAAAACAAAAAACAAAACAAAACAAAAAATTAGCTGGGCATGGTGATGCAAGCCTGTAACGCCAGCTACTTGGGAGGCTGAGGCAGGAGAGTATCTTGAACTCGGGAGGCTGAGGTTGCAGTAAGCCAAGATTGCACCACTGCACTCCAGCCTGAGCAACAGAGCGAGACCCCCATCTCAAAAAAAAAAAAAAATATATATATATATATATATAAATATATATATATACACATACAGCCATTCAACAGAATATTATTTAACTATAAAAAGGAATGAAGGCGGGTGGATCACTTGAGGTCACGAGTCCGAGACCAGCCTGGCCAACATGGTGAAACCCTCTCTCTACTAAAAATACAAAAAAGTAGCCAGGCGTGGTGGCGCATGCCTGTGATCCCAGCTACTTGGGAGGCTGAGGCAGGAGAATTGCTTGAACCTGGGAGGTGGAGGTTGTGGTGAGCCGAGATCACACCATTGCACTCCAGCCTGGGCAACATCTTGTTCTGTGTTAGTTACTGGGGTTTCTGTTAAAACAAAACTGAGACATCCGGACTTCAGAGATTACATGTATCTCCTGGGGCTAACCCTCAATCTCAAAGTCCCTGGCCTTTTTTTTTTTTTCAGAGCCCTGCTCTGTTGCCCAGGCTGGAGTGTAGTGGCACAAACTCGGCACACCACCATGCCTGGCTAATTTTTGTATTTTTAGTAGAGATAGGGTTCTGCAATGTTGGCCAGGCTGGCCTTGAACCCCTGGCCTCAAGTGATCCACCCACCTCAGCCATCCAAAGTGTTGGGATTAACAGGCGATAGCCACTGTGCCTGGCCTCAAAGCCCTTTTATGCTAATAAATTATAATAATAAAAATAGTTAAATTATCATTTGTACTTTCACAAAAGATACGTAAGTCACTGTTCCTGTTTGTTAGGAGATTACGGGAATTCTTTCTTCTCTCTGATAATGGTAAATCAATCAATGGCTCAGGTAGATTTCTCATCTTAAAAAAGAATCTCTCTGGAGAAGCTCACAGCTCAGCAGAGGGGACACACAGTGGGCATGCAAACTAACAGACGCAGTAATTTCCAGAACTGGTGTTTGCTATGCTATGAGGAAGAAAAAATGCACAAACGCAGTTGTGACTGGGAGTGCTCGCCAGCTGGTCTTAAAAGCTGAATCCCAATAAAGAGGGAGCCCATGCCAATCAAGGCAGAGCCACACTTCAAGCAAAACAGAAAGCAAACGCAGGCAGAGAAACACCCAAGGGCCCCTGCAGCTTCAGTGTAGTGTAAAGCTAAGAAATCAAAAAACTAAACCCCAGTTAGAGGTGTATAAATGTCTTCTTTGCAGGCATCTTCAGTTATATGCCTAAAAAAAGAATGTGAAAAAAAATGACAGGGTGCAAATCATCCACAAAATCACCACATCAGAGTTCTTTGCATAGTAAGGAAACAAGCCGCTTTTGTCTACATATGAATTGCAAATGTTTCTCATTTGTCTTCACTTTAAAGTACTTTTTCAGAACAGAAATGTTACATTTTTATGTCATCAGATTTATTAACCTTTTCCTTTTATGAGATTTGAATATGCATAGAAGGGATTCCCCAATTCAGGATAATAAAAAAAGCTTTACCCAGGTTTTCTTCTAGGATAATCATATTTTCAAGTAAATCTTTGAAATACCTGAATTTAGCCTGGTGTGTAAAGAATAAAGAAGGAATTCTACTTTTATTATTTGTTTCTAAAATGCCAGACACTAGTCCAAATTCCATTAATCAAATAACCCATTGTTACCTAGGATATGAAATGTTCTTATCCCGATTCACTGATACGCCTACTCCTATACCAGTAAAATGAAAAACCAGCAGTCTATTGTTTCATGGAAATCTCAAGACATTCCCACCCTTATACCTATAACAATACAAAGGAAGTGACTCCTTTTCTTTCTTTTTCTTATTTTTTTTTTAGAGTCAGGGTCTCTCTCTGTCATCCAGGCTGGAGAGTGCAGTGGTGCAATCAGAGCTCACTGCAGCTTCAAACTCATAGGCTTAAGAGATCTGCCCGCCTCAGTCTCCCTAGTAGCTGGGATCACAGGCATGCACAACCACGCCTGGCTATGCGACTCCTTTTCTTTACAACATGACTCCACTCTGGGATAGAGCCAAGTGTCTCTCTCTCCTAGGACTACTTTCTTGATAAATACCACTTACTCTCCTACCCTCCGGCAAAATCCTTGCCAGGAATTTTCTCAATAGTATCACCCAACCCATGGTTGGTGACTGCTTCATCTTTCCTGTTATGCCATGATACTTAGAGTTGGTCAAGGCTCAGTTTATACAAGCCAGCACTTCTTATGGTATCAAAACCCATGAGCTCACTGCTTAGTTGTCCAAAGTTACATTTTTGTTGTTAATTTACACGAACATTCTGGCCTAACAAAGGATACACTTTTAAAACAGAAAGAGCCGATTACTCATGTCACAAGTGATTTGTAATATGTAAGCAACTGATATATTTACAATAAATGTAATCCTATAAGAAAGTCACCAAATGTGAATCATTATGTATCAACTATTTTTGTAAGTTTTAAAATTGAAATTTTGTTTTTGATTATAAAAGTAACCCTCAGTAACTTCATTCCCTATTTAACAATTTGCTGTGTGCTTTCCAGGATGTTTTTGGTATGTTTTTCTTTTTTTACAAAAATGATTATTATATTCCATGTTCAGTAATATTGTTCCCCCACTTTATAGTCTATTACGAATATTTCTTCCTGTTAAGACAGAAGGGTCGACCAGAAGTGGTGGCTCACGCCTATAACCCCGATACTTTGGAAGGCCAAGGCGGGTAAATCACCTGAGGTTGGGAGTTCGAGACCAGTATGAACAACATGGTGAAACCATGTTGCAAAAATTAACCAGGCGTGGGGTGCACATCTGTAATCCCAGCTTCTAGGGAGGCTGAAGCAGGAGAATTGCTTGAACCCAGGAGGCAAAGGTTGCAGTGAGCCGAGATCGTGCCATTGCACTCCAGCCTGGGTGACAGAGCAAGACTTTGTCTCAAAAAAAAAAAAAAAAGGACAGAAGGATCTACATTTTACTTTTTTTAGGTTTCAGGTGTTTTTTTTTTGGTTTTTTGTTTTTTCGGTAGAGATGGGGACTATGTTGCCCACGCTGGTCTCTGATTCCTGGGCTCAGGTGATCCTCCCGCCTCAGCCTCATGAAGTGCTGGAATTACAGGCATGAGCCACTGTGCCTGGCCCACCTTAATTTTTAATAGTTTCATAGCATGCCACTGAACCACAGAATAGTATTACATGACAGTTATAAGGACTCCACCTTCATTATTTTCCAAAGTGGTTTCCACAGGCCTTGATGTTAAAGAAGATGGTTCTGCTATTGCTGATGCCCATGCTGTGTCACTCACCTGAAACAAAGTGAGAAAAGTCATTAGCAGACAAAGCAAGAAAACAGCCATAAAAAACAAATCAAAGTACGGGAAAAACCTAACAATTTAAACAGCCACATTCTGAGTCCCTGTTAATGGAAAGGAAGGCATATCTATTTTTTTCTTGCTTTCTTTTTTTATAGAGACGGGGTCTTGCTCTATTTCTCAGGCTGGAGTGCAGAAGCACAATCATAGCTCACTGCATCCTTGACCTCCCAGGCTCAAGTGATGCTTCCACCTCAGCCTCCTGAGTAGCTGAGATTGCAGGCATGTGCCACCACACCCAGCTAAAGTTTAAATTGTTTGTAGAGAAGGGGTCTATGTTGCCCAGGCTCGTCTCAAACTCCTGGGCTCAAGTTATCCTCCCACCTTGGCTTCCCAAAGTGCTGAGACTACAGGCATGAGCCACCATGCCTGGCCTGTTCTCCTCTTTCTTGATAACCTTTTTGGGTAACTACTGACTGTGACAATGCTAATAAGTATGTGCAAATTACAATAGCAACAACAACAACAACAAAACAAGGTTTAACAACTTGTATGACTTTACATAGTTTTAAATTGAAAATTAAAGAATAAGCTGGGCACAGTGGCTCACATCTGTAACCCCAGCACTTTGGGAGGCTGAGGCATGCAGATCATCTGAGGTCAGGAGTTCGAGACCAGACTGGTCAATATGGTGAAACCATGTCTCTACTAAAATTACAAAAAAATTAGCCGGGTGTGGTGGTGTGGGGAGGCTGAGGCAGGAGAATCACCTGAACCTGGCAGGCAGAGGTTGCAGTGAGCCGAGATTGTGCCAGTGCACTCCAGCCTAGGTGACAGAGCAAGACTCCATCTCAAAATAAAAAAAAAAAAAAAAAAAAGAAAAGATTGAGCAAGAGTTCACCAAATCATGCTCCTTACCCAAGGGGACTGGGCGAAGCTAGGGTAGCTGGCAGAACATATGACATTCCAAGACAGAGGTAGGCACATGTTACCTTAAAAGGCTAAATAGTAGGCGGGGGCACGGTGGCTCACGCCTATAATCCCAGCACTTTAGGAGGCCGAAGCAGGTGGATCACCTGAGGTCAGGAGTTCGAGACAAGCCTGACCAACATGGCGAAATCCCGTCTCTACTAAAAACACAAAATTAGCCAGGTGTGGTAGCGCATTCCTATAATCCCAGCTACTCGGGAGGCTGAGGCAGGAGAATCTCTTGAACCCGGGAGGCAGAGGCTGCAGTGAACTGAGATCACGCCACTGCACTCCAGCCTGGGCAACAAGAGCAAAAACTCCATCAAAAAAAAAAAAAAAGAAAGAAAGAAAGAAAAGAAAGAAAAGAAAGAGCCAAATAGTAAATATTGTGGCTTTTTAGGCTTTACTTTTCCTAGATCTAAGTGATCTGAGGAGAGGCCACAGAAGTACTATGGATTGCTGTCACTGTTGCTATCAGGTCACAAAGATGAAGAGTGTGATATTTAGAGCACTTATTGAATGCTTACTTTGTGCCAGGTACTAAGTACTTTTACCAGTACTATTAACTCATGCAACAGCTTTGAGATACATAAACAGCAAAACTGGGGCACTGAGAATGAAGCCCCTATTAAAAATGTCTTCATTTTTTGTCAGTTTCAGAGCTCTGAACTGAACTGTGACACAGTATTAGTAATAATTCTCAGTTCTCCCTGGCAGCTAGATAAGACATGCAACTAAATTCCAGCTCATAGGACATTAAGCAGAAGGGATGGGAGCTACCTCTAGACTTTTTCTGTAAAACAATAGGGCATTTGTGGCAGGGTAAGGTGGCTTACACTTATAATCCCAGAACTTTGGGTGGCCAAGGTGGGTGGATCACCTGAGGTCAGGAGTTCGAGACCAGCCTGGCCAATATGGTGAAACCTCGTCTCTACTATAAATACAAAAATTAGCCGGGCGTGGTGGCACACACCTGTAGTCCCAGCGACTCGGGAGGCTGAGGCAAGAGAATCGCTTGAACCCAGGAGGCGGAGAATGCAGTGAGCCAAGATCATGCCATTGCACTCCAGCCTAGGCGACAAGAGCAAAACTCCATCTCAAAAAAAAAGTTACCTGGGTGTGTTGGTGCACACCTGTAATTCCAGCTACTAGGGAGGCTGAGGCTGGAGAATCGCTTACCCAGGGGGCAGAGGCTATAATGAGATGAGATCGTGCCACTCCACTCCAGCTCGGGCAACAGAGCCAGATTCGGTCCCCCCAAAAATAAAAAAAGAAATAAAAGAATAGGACATTAGCTCTCGAGGATGCTTGTCCTCTTCTCTTAAGCTGGGAGAGTCTTAAACTGAAGCAGCTGCTTTAGACCCTCAGATGGAAGCCACACGTTGAGAAGAGCAAAGTCCATCAGTCAACAGCAGATAGCCTAACCTTAGAATTGTTGATAATGTCATTTCTCTCTTCAGTAGTTATGTTTCAGGACTTCTTGTTACAACAGCATAGCCTACATCCTAACATTTTAAATATGTACCTTTTGTTAACTGTCAGAGTAAGCACACTTTAAAATGAGGTGAAGCATAATACATACCTCAGGAGAAACGTGAGAGGCAAAAAAATCTTCCTCCTTTGGTGGAGGGGACAAAGGTGGAACCACACAACTATCAAGCCACAGCTAGAACAAAAACACAACGCAGGGCTGAGCATTTCGTCCGGTCTGTAAAGGATTTTATTTGATACCCTTCACTTCCCTTATAGAGACCTGTTTCCTAAAGATTGGTGCTTTCCATTCTTATAAAATCAGTAACATCCCTACAGAGGACCTCTGAGTGCACTTTAGTAATCTATCATCCAGTAAATTTTGCTTCCAAACCTTGAGGAAGTCAAGTACCTCAAATACACAAACCATTTCTGAAAAGGAAAGATCAAAGACTTCATATCTAAATGCAGGTTCCCAACGATAATCAATCCTCGTTATTCACGGATTCCATATTTATGAATTTACCTACTTGCTAAAATTTACTTTTAACCCAAACTCAGTCCTTGCGGTGTTTTTAGTCATTTGGAGAATAGTGCAGCAAAAAATGAGTTGCCTGAGAACCATATTCTCAGCTGAGGTAAACAAGACACACTACTCTGGCCTTCTTGTTTCAGTTCTCATAACAAATGTCCTTTCTGTAGCTTCTTTCGTGCTACGTTCTTCATCTTTCCGTGCTTTTTATTGAGGACATCACTTTTTCAGATGCCTCTCAAGTGCAGCACTGAAGGGCTAGCTAACGTTCTGAAGCACATGAAGGCTGTGATGTGCCTCATGCAGAGAAAATCCAGGCATTAAATAAGCTTCATTCAGGGCTCAGTTACAGTCCTTGGCTGTGAGTTCAACATTCGCGAGCCATCAATATATATTTTAAAAAGGTGTCTCTAAATAGAAACACATGTTAAATAAGGTTATGTATTGATCAGCTGACAAAAATGAGACCAGAGCTCATAGGAACCTAATCCTGTATTTCTCCTAGGAGCAATGTTTTAGTATTCGCTAATCCAGTACTCATGATGAATTTACAGAACATAACTACTTCAAATAGTAAGAATCTATTGTACACTAATTCCTTGTAAGACAACTCAGGTAGAAAAGTTTTACTATTCAGGATAAAAATCACTTTTTCTACTAAGTCAACATGTATCTAAAGGAGACAATGCAGCCTCCAGTGACTTACGTCAGTGCCATGCTTCCGTGTTGCTTGAGAGGCGAGCGATTTGATTTTCTCCCTGTAAAGCTGAGCAGCGCGACTGTTATACTTGGCATTGGTGTCACTGGTGGAACACCCATGTTGATGAAAAAAGGAAGACTACGGAGAAAAGCATGCAGATTAATATTTTGGTAAAACTAGTTATGGCCAGGTGCGGTGGCTTACACCTGTATCCCAGTACTTTGGGAGGCCAAGGCAGGTGGATCACGAGGTTGGGAGATCAAGACCATCCTGGCTAACACGGTGAAATCCCACCTCTACTAAAAATACAAAAAATTAGCCAAGCATGGTGGCAGGTGCCTGTAATCCCAGCTACTTGGGAGGCTGAGGCAGGAGAATGGTGAACCCAGGAGGCGGAGCTTGTAGTGAGTTGAGATCGTGCCACTGCACTCCAGTCTGGGAAAGAGAGCAAGACTCCATCTCAGAAAACAAACAAACAAACAAAAAACAAACCAAAAACTAGCTATGAGACTTGCATTACAAAATGAAATAACTAGTCCTCATTTGTTCATTAAACCACCTCTGTCATTGTGAACTTCATTTGGGGAGAAGCTTTCTTCTCAGGACTACTTTTAATTCATGAGCAATCCATTTCTTTTCTTTTCTTTTTTCTTTTGAGACAGAGTCTTGCTCTATTACCCAGGCTGGAATGGAGTGGCTCCATCTCGGTTCACTGCAACCTCCACCTCCTGGGCTCAAGCGATCCCACCACCTCAGTCTCCCAAGTAGCTGGGACTACAGGTGTGTGCCACCACGCCTGGCTAATTTCTGTATTTTTTGTAGAGATGGGGTCTTGCTATGTTGTCCAGGCTAGTCTTGAACTCCTGAGCTCAAAGAATCCACCTGCCTTGGCCTCACAAAGTGCTGGATTACAGGCGTGAGCCACCGCTCCTGGCCCTTTTCTTTGTTTCTTGAGATGGTCTGACTCTGTCACCCAGGCTGGAGTGTAGTGTGGCATGATCATGGCTCACTGCAGCCTCAACTCCTGGATTCAAGCAGTCCTCTCACCTTGGCTTCCCAAAGTGCTGGGATTAGAAGTGTGAGCCACCATGCCCAGTCCACAATCGATCTCAAAATGGATTCCAGTAAATCAGAATTTTTGACAAATTAGTGAGGAGCTACATTAACATTCACCTCGTTCAACACTATTCTGTCATTAACAGAGACTACAATATAAGTAAGACGATAAAACAAGTATTTAAACAATTAAAAGAAACTGCTTTTACCCACTTCATGAGAATCCATGTACAGACATGAATTATAGAATTCATATCTTAATTAAAACAGGTCTTCTAAAAACCTATACAAGTGATCCTTTGATGAACGTGATTTGACTGATAATGATATTGGTCACCCACATGTTCCAGATCCTGTCGTGAGTGGTTCATGGGCATCATCGCATTCAATCCTCATAGCAACACTATCAGACAGTCAGTCACTACTCCTGTCTACACTTTACAGATGGGGACAATGAAGCACAGAGAGGTTCAACAACGTGCCCCAGATCACATGGGTAGCAAGGGACAGAGTTAGGATTCAAATACAAAAGGATGGTTCCAAGCCCATAACTTAGAGCTCCACTGGGTAAACTGAATGACCACTCATCTGAGCCTTCCCTCCCCATGTTCCCTGACCCCTGCTGGCTTGAGATGTCCCCTGACTCCTGCTGGCTTGAGATGTCCCCTGACTCCTGCTGGCTTGAGATGCGAAAGCTCCTTTCTGGAGTTTGGAGGGTGACTCTGCAACCTTGGGAAGGCTTAGAAATAAGGACAGGTTAGGCCGGGCGCGGTGGCTCAAGCCTGTAATCCCAGCACTTTGGGAGGCCGAGACGGGCGGATCACGAGGTCAGGAGTTCGAGACCATCCTGGCTAACACGGTGAAACCCCGTCTCTACTAAAAAATACAAAAAACTAGCCGGGCGAGGTGGCGGGCGCCTGTAGTCCCGGCTACTCGGGAGGCTGAGGCAGGAGAATGGCGTAAAAACCCGGGAGGCAGAGCTTGCAGTGAGCTGAGAGCCGGCCACTGCACTCCAGCCTGGGCGACACAGCGAGACTCCGTCTCAAAAAAAAAATAAAAATAAAAATAAAAAAAAAATAGAAATAAGGACAGGTAAGTCAAACCAACAGGGCTAAGTTTAGGAACAACTTTGTGAACGTCATGATAATGGGCAAAGGTTTCTAAAAAGATGCTTGAGGCTGGGCACAGTGGCTCATGCCTGTAATCCTAGCACTTTGGGAAGCCAAAGCAGGAGGATTGCTTGAGGCCAGGAATTTGAGACCGACCTGGGAACCAAAGTGAGACCACGTCTCTACAAACACCCAGAAAATAAATAAAAAATTAATAAGAAACACTGGCTGGGTCCGGCAGCTCATGCCTGTAATCCCAGCATTTTGGGTGGCCAAAGTAGGCAGATCACTTGAGCCTAGGAGTTCGAGACCAGACTGGCAAACATGGCAAAACCCTGTCTCTACTAAAAATGTAAAAAACTTGCTGTGCCTGGTGGTACTTGCCTATAGTCCCAGCTACTTGGGAGGCTGAGTGAATCACCTGAGCCCAGGAAGGTGAGGCTGCAGTGAGCTATGATTTTGCCACTGTACTCCAGCCTAGGCAACAGGAGTGAGACTCTATATCAAAAAATAAGCTTGAAACATCTAAGGCATACTTTTTTCTTTCTTTTTTTTTTTTTTTTTTTTGAGATGGTCTTGCTCAATTACCTAGGCTGGAGTGCAGTGGCACGGTGAACACTGTTCACTGTAGCGTCAACCTCCTGGACTCAAGTAATTCTTCTGCCTCAGACTCCCAAGTGGCTGGGACTACAGGCATGCACCACTATGCCTGGCTAATTAAAAATTTTTTTTTGTAGACTTTGTTGTCCAGGCTGGTCTTGAACTCATGAGCTCAAGTGGTCCTCCCGCCTCGGCCTCCCAAAGTTCTGGGATTACGGGTGTCAGCCACCATGTCTGGCTAGGCATATATTTTTAATTAAGAGGGGCAAAAATTGTTTCTTGAAAAGTGAAAAAAAAAATCTTAGTTATTACAATGGTTTATGGCCTTCCAAAGATCACCTCTACCTGACAAAACTGTATTCCTTAGTATTTAATTTATCTCATTAGGGAAACATCGGATCCAATTTAAATGGAAAATTAATTGATTGATTTTAATGCTTAGGGACTACGAAGAAAAAAGATTGAGAAACTAGCATTTTTGAAACTGCTATTATAGACTTCTGACTTTATTTGATATACACACACACACACACACACACACATATATGTGTGTGTATATATATATATATATATTTTTTTTTTTTCTTTTTGAGACAGGGTCTTGTTCTGTCACCCAGGCTGGAGTGCAATGGCATAATCACAGCTCACTGCAGCCTGGAACTCCTGGGCTCAAGTGATCCTCCTACCTCAGCCTCCTGAGTAGCTGAGGCTATAGGCAGGTTCCACTATGCCTTGCTAATTTTTAAGTCTTTTGTACAGATGAGGTCTCACTAAGTTGCCCAGGCTGGTCTTACACTCCTGGGCTCAAGTGATCCTCTTGCCTCAGCCTCCCAAAGTGTTTGGATTCCCGGCATGAGCCACCATGCCTGGTCATAATTTTTATTTGAAATGCATACAAATTTGATTTCTTATACTTTAGTGTATAAGAAACGCCTAAAGGAATTCCATTTACTCAATCTACACCATTTTGTCCTGATAAATAGGCTACCAGTGCTGTGCAAGATTTGGCTGGCTAGATTTGTGAGGCTGCCAGTTCAGTGTTTGAAATAATCAAATATACTGAATTTGTAAATAAAGTTTACAATGTTTGAAAATCCTTAATTAGGTTTGTAAATGGGGTTAAGGAAATCAGTTCTTTTAAAATTATAAATTAATATTTTAAGGTTGTTTTTTCACAGAACCTAACATACAGTATTTATATTTGTGTTTAGAAATTAACACACAATATTTGCTATATTTAAAGACGTGAAGAATGGGTTTTTTGGCCAGGCGCGGTGGCTCACGCCTGTAATTCCAGCACTTTGGGAGGCCAGGGCAGGTGGATCACTTGAGGTCAGGAGTTTGAGACCAGCCTGGCCAACATGGTGAAACCCTGTCTCTCCTAAAAATACCAAAAAACCCGGGTGTGGTGACGTGCGCCTGTAGTCCAGCTACTCAGGAAGCTGAGGCAGGAGAATCTTTTGAACCCGGGAGGTGGAGGTTGCAGCGAGCTGAAACAGTGCCACTGCACTCCAGGTTGGGCAACAGAGCCAGACTCTGTCTCAAAAAAAAAAAGAATGGGTTTTGTAATTTATAGTTATGAAGTTAAATATTAATTCAAATACAAGCATTCCATCCTAACCACAAAAGTCACCCCAGTTATTAAAAAACTATTGTCATAAAGAAGCCTCCAGTTTCTCTGTACCCTTGCTTCCTGTTTTAATTTTCTTAAAGCACTTATCACTGCCTGTTATTTTCCTGTGAACATATTTCTTTGATCACTCTCTGACTGCCTCTGTCTATAAGAGGGGATCTTGGTTATTTTTACGTAGTATTTTGAGACAAGGTCTCACTCTATCACCCAGGCTGGAGCACAATGGCACCATCTCAGCTCACTGCAATCTCTACCTCCCAGGCTCAAGAGATCCTCCCACCTCAGCCTCCCGAGTAGCTGGGACTACAGGTATGCACCACCATGCTTTCCTAATTTTTGTATTTTTTGTAGAAACGGGCTTTTGCCATGTTGTCCAGGCTGGTCTTATATTCATGGGCTCAAGGTGATCTGCCTGCCTCAGCCTCCCAAAGTTCTAGGATGACAAGCATGAGCCACTGTGCCCAGTTGGGGATCTTGTTTGTCTTGTCTGTCACTGTATCCCCAGCACCTAGCCAACGTTTCCATTTTATTAGGTGTTTAACAGATTTTTCAATAAACAAGTCAACTGGGTCTGTCCAACTCCAAAACCCATCAGGCTCTCTGCTTCATCTCATAGGGCCTCCCAAACTTACAAGTATTGAACTCTTTTTGTTTGTTTTTTGGGGTGGAGTCTCGCTCTGTCACCCAGGCTGGAGTGCAGTGGTCTGATCTCGGCTCACTGCAACCTCTGCCTCCCAGGTTCATGCAATTCTCCCGTCTCAGCCTCCCGAGTAGCTGGGATTACAGGTGTGTGCCACCATGCCTGGCTAATTTTTGTAATTTTTTTTTTTTTTTTTTTAGTGGAGACGGGGTTCCTCCATGTTGGCCAGGCTGGTCTCGAACTCCTGACCTCAAGTGATCCGCCCACCTCAGCCTCCCAAAGTGTTGGGGTTACAGGCGTGAACCACTGCGCCCGACCTGTTTGTTTTTTATAAATAGAGGGTCTTGCCATGTTGCACAGGGTGGTCTTGAAATCCTGGGCTCCAGTGATCCTCCATCTCAGCCTCCCAAACGGCTGAGATTACAGGCATGAGCCACTGCACGTAGCCTGAGCTTCTTTACTATTATAGCATAACAAATATTTAAACAAGAAGGAAAATGATGAGTTTGAGATGAACTTACTGCATTAGCGTTTCCTCCAACTTGCATGCATCGCAACTGAAACCATGACCAGTTAGAATCCAACTCTGTAGATCTAAATGGAAAGAATATTACTAAACATTAATATTTTTTATCCCCAGGATCAAAATCAGCGAGCTTTTGAGAACAAGGTTTCCTTTTTAGGATCCTAAAGAATTCTAAGTTTGTGTCAACAAGGACCCACACTTTTGGGATGCCAGGACTCCAGAGTGGATGATGGCTGGTGCGAGCAACCCCTGGCTCCTCTCGTCCTTGCTAGAATGCAGGGCACGGGGACATGACAAGTGTCAGCAGGCTGCTGGAACAACACCAACCCTTTGCCTCCTATCCTTGGTTGGGTATGATTTAAAATTTGTTAATGCGTCTCTACTCGAAACAGATGCACTGTTTGGATGTTTTCATGTCGGTGATCTACTTGTCCAGTTTGATCCCTACCAGAAGCTTGGAGGATGCTCATTCTCTCATTACAAGGTAGAAGAGACCTACCCAACATCACGACCGGCAGGGAGAGGAGAAAACACAAGATTTCATGCTCCTGAAGTGAAAGCTACAAGCACTTCCTGCCCCTGCCACACCTTATGCCTGACTTCTCTCCACTGTAAGATCAAATCTGAAACAAGGCATTGAGTATAGCTTCAACAATGCACATTCACCAAGGGGTCGATTGTAAAGCAACAATGTTAGAATCTTTATACTGAATCCACAGAAATGAGCAAAAAGCAGAGGCTGTTATTCAGTAATAACTTGCCTTACACTAACTGTAAAGGAATGTGGATATTTTAGAATGGGTATACGTAGAATACCTTTTACAAAACGGGCAAGGAAAAAAGAAAAGAATTGTGCTGCCCTTATATTTACTAATTTCTTTCTTTCTTTTTGAGACAGGGTCTCACTCCGTCACCCAGGAATGTAGTAGTGTGATCACAGCTCACTGCAGCCTCAACCAGGATTGCTCAAGAAATCCTCCTGTCTCAGCCTCCCAAGTAGATGGTAGCCACCATCCCTGGCTTTTTTTTTTTTTGAGACGGAGTTTTGCTCTTGTTGCTCAGGCTGGAGTACAATGGTGCGATCTTGGCTCACTGCAACCTCCACCTCCTGGGTTCAAGCGATTCTCTTGCCTCAGCCTCCCAAGTAGCTGGGATAACAGGCATGTGTCACCACGCCCGGTTAATTTTTGTATTTTTAGCAGAGACAGGGTTTTTCCATGTTGGTCAGGTTGGTCTTGAACTCCCGACCTTAGGTGATCCACCTGCCTTGGCCTCCCAAAGTACTGTGATTACAGGCATGAGCCACCGTGTCCGGCCTTTTTTGTTTGTTTGTTCTTTGTTGTTTTTTAATAGAGATAGGGTCTTGTGTTGCCCAAGCTTGTCTAGAACTTCTGAGCTCAAGCAATCCTCCCACCTCAGCCTCTCAGTGTTGGGATTACAGGTGTGAGCCACCATGCCCAGTGAACCATACCTTTTATTTTTTTTTGACACAGAGTCTCTGTCTCCCAGGCTAGAGTGCAGTGATGCGATTTCAGCTCATTGTAACCTCTGCCTTCTGGATTCAAGCAATTCTTGTGCCCCAGCCTCCAGAGGTAGCTGGGAATAGAGGCATGCGGAACCACACCTGGCTAATTTTCATAATTTTAGTAGAAACGGGGTTTCGCCATGTTGGCCAGGCTAGTCTCAAACTGCTAGCCTCAAGCAATCCCCTCATTTCAGCCTCCCAAAGTGCATACCACTATTAATCTAGAGTTTTACTTATAGATAAGCTCAGTAACTACTTCCCAGCAGCCTTTTGTTTATAATTTGTTTGATTAACTCTATAAGGTCATGAACCTGGGAAGCAGAGGTTGCAGTGAGCCAAGATCACACCACTGCACTCCAGCCTGGGTGACAGAGCGTCTCTACTAAAGACCCTTTCTACACTAACATCATAAAAAGATTCTCCCCAGTGTCCACCGAGCAGGAGCCCAGATTCTGCCCTGGTCATCATCAACGTGTTCTAGGGCTCACCATGTGCCAGGCTTTATGGGACTCTCTTGCTCGCTCCTGCCAACATCCTATATGGCAGGTCCTAGTATTCTTACCCTCACTTTCAAGAGAAGGAAAGTAAGACATTCAGAGGTAAGGAACACACACCCAAGGCCAGGAAAGGACAGCTCAGATTTGCCCTCCCCCACCACCCTGCCCCACCGCATCCCAGCTCCTGCATCCTCAGCCTGGGTCCTCACCTCTTCCTGACGTTGTCTCCTGCTCTGCCCAGGCTGAGTCGGCCTCCCTACATGCCTCACCCCTCCAGGGCCTCAGGAGTGAAGTATTAGTTCCCAGCCCGGCAGCTAAGGAGCTCCACAATATGACACAGATCCTCTCCTTTAACCCTTACTTCTCTTTATTTTCCTATGCATACAAAAACTTACTACGAGGCATTTCGCTTTTTCCTACTTCTATATCTGAAGGTCCGAGCACTGACCTCAATATTCCCTCCCTTGTCTCCATTATCTTTTTTTGTTGTTGTAGAGATGAGGTCTCACTATGTTGCCCAGGCTGGTCTTAAACTCCTGGGCTCAAACTATCTTCCAACCTCGGCCTCCCAAGTGCTGGGATTACAGGCGCAAGCCACCATGCCCAGCCTTGTCTCCATTATCAAAACCTCACCAAACCTTCCAAGTTCATCGCAAACGTTACCTCTTTTAAACTTGCCCTAATTTTCCAACCAGAAGTGGGCACAGGACTTAGTTTCCAACTCTGATGCATAACTTTGCAGTCCATCTTCTTATTTACGTTGTATTTAAGCCTGTCCCTAACCCCATGCCAACGAGATAGATGCAGGGATCCCATTCACCTTTAATAAGCTCATGAAATACATAACGGCAAACTTGAGAAGAAACAGAGCTAGAGGGGAAGAGTAGCCTGAAACATGGAGATCCCAGCAATGGAGGTGAAAAGGGGCAGAGGTCAGTTCAATCAGGTCCACTGTGGGAGCAGTCAGCAACCAATGCAGCTTGCCCTCTCCATATATTCTTAATCTGCCTTCCCCCTTTTGCTTGGCAAAAGCCATAACTTATAAATTATTTTTCCTCTGTAAATTTGACTTGAAATTCTAGTTAAAGAAAAAAAACTCCACTTAAACATGCACACCACCCATGCCACACAGGAAGCTGTGTGTGTGTGTGTGTGTGTGTGTGTGTGTGTGTGTGTGTGTGTGTGTGTGTGTGTCTGGCAGTGGGAGGGGAAGAAGAGGGGAAAAGTATTCTAGAGGAGATACTTCATATTTTGGGACTGCTTGGATTTTTTCCCAGTTAGCTAGTGGTGTTTTTTTATTTTTTATTTATTTTATTTTATTGAGTCAGGGTCTTTGTTCTGTCACCTAGACTGAAGTGAAGTAGTAAGATCATAGCTCACTACAGCCTCAAACCCCCAGGCTCGGCCAGGTGCTGAGGCTCATGCCTGTAATCCCAGCACTTTGGGAGGCTGAGGCGGGTGGATCACATGAGGTCAGGAGTCCATGACCAGCCTGGCCAACATGGTGAAACCCCGTCTCTACTAAAAATACAAAAATTAGCTGAGTGTGGTGGCGCACACCTGTAATCCCAGCTACTCAGGAGGCTGAGGCAGGAGAATCACTTGAACCCAGGAGGTGGAGACTGCAACGAGCTGAGATCGTACCATTGCACTCCAGCCTGGGCGACAGAATGAGGCTGTCTAAAAGAAAAAGATAAAAAACAAAATAAACAAGCAAATAAAAAAAACAAAAAAAAATCCTAATCTCAAGTGATCCTTCCACCTTGGCCTCCCAAAGTGCTGGGATTACACGTGTGAGCCACTGTGTCCGGCCCCCTAATTTTTTTAGGAATAAAAAATTTAAAGAATAGCTCTTCTCTGCCTTAAAAATAACAAAAACCATACTCAGTACCTTCTCATCCTTGACTTTCTCTTGCCCAAATCCTAGACTCCTGCGCCCTAAGATTGTATCATGAATTTTAATTGTTGTTTTTGAATCATTTACAAGCATTGTAATTCATACAGTTCTATTTATCTGACTTTTAAAAGGTCAGTGATTAAACCTGCAGTGGCCCAAACAGATCCTGCTGTACCACCCTCAGGCTTTAGCTCAGTCCTTGCCTCAGGGAGGAACACATCATAAAACCACCCAATTTCCTGGAATGGCTTAAACCAGAAGTATTCTTAAGTGATGAGGAAGAAGGAGATCCAGATTATAATGGGCGAGACTTAGTAGAAAGAAGGAGGGAAAGAACACAGTAAAGACAGAAGGAAGAGAAGCGACTAGGTATTGGAGTCTAGTCTTCACCTGCTCTGGGCAGGGAAGGTTACCATAAGTTAACTGGTAATGATCAATCTGGAAAACAAAGTACACTAAAAACAAGCTTCAGCCGGGGTAATCCCAGAACTTTGGGAGGCTGAGGTGGGCGGATCACCAGAGGTCAGGAGTTCAAGACCAACCTGGCCAACATGGAGAAACTCTTGTCTCTACTAAAAATACAAAAATTAGCCGGACGTGGTGGCACATGCCTGTAATCCCAGCTACTCAGGAGGCTGAGGCAGGAGAATCACTTGAGTCCGGAAAGCAGAGGTTGCAGTGAGCTGAGATCGGGCCACTGCACTCCAGCCTGGGCGACAGAGCGAGACTCCGTCTCAAACAAACAAACAAACAAACAAACAAACAAAGAATTATAATAGATTTTATCTTATAGGAACCAATGCTCCTTCTTAATAATCACGTTGTATCAATATTTCAATATTCCTTAAGACATAATATAAGATTGCTTGCCACAATTCCAAATGGGCAGCCTAACTGGTTCCTTCCCTAGAAAAGATGCAGTAGGGAGGCCGGGCGCGGTGGCTCACGCCTGTAATCCCAGCACTTTGGGAGGCCGAGGCGGGCGGATCACAAGGTCAGGAGATCGAGACCACGGTGAAACCCCGTCTCTACTAAAAATACAAAAAATTAGCCGGGCGCGGTGGCGGGTGCCTGTAGTCCCAGCTACTCAGGAGGCTGAGGCAGGAGAATGGCGTAAACCCAGGAGGCGGAGCTTGCAGTGAGCCGAGATCGCGCCACTGCACTCCAGCCTGGGCGACAGAGTGAGACTCCGTCTCAAAAAACAAAAACAAAAACAAACAAACAAACAAAAAGATGTAGTAGGGAAATCTCTGGATTGTCTGGGGAAGGCAGCAATGACTAAGCCATGGCTGTTTGAGGGTGCCCTGCAGAAGCCGTCCCGGCAAGGGCCTGTGGCAGCTGACATGCAGGCCTTGCTTGGCTTCCAAGCCCTGGGGATCTTTCCATTATTTCTTTTATTATTTCAATTTATTTCACTTCACAAATAGTCCTGCCTCCCACTGGCCTGTGGGGTTATCCCATCAGACTGTCTGTCCAAAGGTGGTGTCTTCTGACGCTTTGCATAGGCCCCATATGGGCTATTGCTGTAAAGTATCAGAAGTAGAAGATGGTTTACTCACCACAGGGGCCAATGCAACCCAAGTCTTCAGATAAAAGGAGAAAAAAGACCTTCATGTTATATACATTTGAAACTGCTACTAAAAATCATTCACTCAGGCTTTGTGATATTAGTGTCCTTGGAAGCCAGAGCTGTAAGATTACGCTGGAAGTGAAGCCCTGATGCAAGGAGAGTGTCTCATCATTGACATAAACTCTCCACTTTGGTGGACATAGGACAGACCCACAGCACCTGATTGCCCTTCTCCCATGGGTCGGTACTTCGTACTGCTGAATTATTAGAAGATAAATTGTCATAAATTGGTTTTCCATTGCTTGTAACACAATTCCTGAAACTGGGTAATTTATAAAGAAAAGAAGTTGATTTCTTACAGTTAAGGAGGCTGAGAAGTCCAAGGTCAAGGGGCTACATCTGGTGAGAACCTTCTTTTTTTTGAGACGGAGTCTCGCTCTGTCGCCCAGGCAGGAGTGCAGTGGCACGATCTCGGCTCACTGCAAGCTCCGCCTCCCGGGTTTGCGTCATTCTCCCGCCTCAGCCTCCCAAGTAGCTGGGACTACAGGCGCCCGCCACCACGCCCGGCTAATTTTTTGTATTTTTAGTAGAGACGGGGTTTCACCATGTTAGCCAGGATGGTCTGGATCTCCTGACCTCGTGATCTGCCCGCCTCGGCCTCCCAAAGTGCTGGGATTACAGGCGTGAGCCACCGCGCCCGGCCCGGTGAGAACCTTCTTGCTGGCTGGACTCTGCAGAGTCCAGAGGCAGCACAGGCCATCAACTAGTGAGAACGCTGAGCATGCTAGCTCAGGTCTCTCTTCCTCTTCCTATAAAGCCGCTCACATGATAGCCCATTAATCCAGGAATGGATTAATCCATCCATGAGGGCTCAATCACTTCTTAAAGGCCTCACTTTGGCCGGGCACGGTGGCTCACGCCTGTAAACCCAGCACTTTGGGAGGCCGAGACGGGCAGATCACGAGGTCAGGAGATCGAGACCATCCTGGCAAACATGGTGAAACCCTGTCTCTACTAAAAATACACAAAAATTAGCCGGGCATGGTGGCGGGTGTCTGCAGTCCCAGCTACTCAGGAGGCTGAGCCAGGAGAATGGCGTGAACCCGGGAGGCGGAACTTGCAGTGAGCCAAGATCGCACCACTGCACTCCAGCCTGGGCGGCAGAGCAAGACTCCGTCTCAAAAAAAAAAAAAAAAAAAAAAAGGCCTCACCTTTTAATATCGTATGGCAACACTGAAAATCAAATTTCTTTCTTTTCTTTTTTTTTAAGAGACAGGGTCTCACTCTGTCACCCAGGCTGGAATGCAGCAGCATGATCATAGTTCACTGCAGCCTTGACTCCTGGGCTTAAGTGATCCTCCCACTTCAGCCTCCCGAGTAATCAGGACTACAGTTATACATCATCACACCACAACATTTTTTATTTTTTTGTAGAGGCTGAGTTCGCTTGAGCCCAGTGAGCTATGATGGCACTACTGCAGCAAAGGTGACAGGTGACAAGGCAAGACCCTGTCTCAAAAAAAGAAAAGAAAAAAGGGGAAAAAAAAACACCCATGTAACAATGTAATCACTTTCACCCCAATGAGAGAAGATTCACTTACCGAATAAAACTCAAGTGAACACCAAGTGACCGGTGGGACCCAGAGCAATCAATGCAAAGGAACACTCCATAGGTTATGCTCGCCCAGCTGGGATTTTTGGCACCACAATCAAAACACACCTGAAAAAAAAAAAAGCTAAATTCAGTTACTAATTTATGTTAGCCAAATAAATTATCCTATAAGATACAGTAAATGACTTAGCTTGAAAACTGCTTAACCTTTATAATGTAAACTTTGGGACTGTAATATTAGAAAGTATCTCATCTAGGTTTTTTTAAAAAGCCTCATATTTCATGTTCTTTTATTATTATATATAATTATATTAATTATAAATTAGGGCCGGGCGCGGTGGCTCAAGCCTGTAATCCCAGCACTTTGGGAGGCCGAGACGGGCGGATCATGAGGTCAGGAGATCGAGACCATCCTGGCTAACACGGTGAAACCCCGTCTCTACTAAAAATACAAAAAACTAGCCGGGCGAGGTCGCGGGCGCCTGTAGTCCCAGCTACTCGGGAGACTGAGGCAGGAGAATGGCGTGAACCTGGGAGGCGGAGCTTGCAGTGAGCTGAGATCCGGCCACTGTACTCCAACCTGGGCAGCAGAGCGAGACTCCGTCTCAAAAAAATAAATAAATAAATAAATAAATTATAAATTAGTAGAGTTAATTACTATATTATGTATTTTTTTTTTTTTTTTTGAGACGGAGTCTCGCTCTGCCGCCCAGGCTGGAGTGCAGTGACTGGATCTCAGCTCACTGCAAGCTCCGCCTCCCGGGTTCACGCCATTCTCCTGCCTCAGCCTCCCGAGTAGCTGGGACTACAGGCGCCCGCCACCTCGCCCGGCTAGTTTTTCGTATTTTTCAGTAGAGACGGGGTTTCACCGTGTTAGCCAGGATGGTCTCGAACTCCTGACCTCGCGATCCGCCCGTCTCGGCCTCCCAAAGTGCTGGGATTACAGGCTTGAGCCACCGCGCCAGGCCTATATTATGTATTTTTTTATTTTGAGACAGAGTCTCGCTTTGTCACCCAGGCTGCAGTGCAGCAGCACGATTTCGGCTCACTGCAACCTCTGCCTCCCAGGTTCATGCCATTCTCCTGCCTCAGCCTCCTGAGTAGCTAAGACTACAGGCGCCCGCCATCACAACCGGCTAATTTTTTGTATATTTAGTAGATACAGAGTTTCACCGTGTTAGCCAGGATAGTCTCAATCTACTGACCTCATGATCTGCCCACCTCGGCCTCCCAAAGTGCTGGGATTACAGGCGTGAGCCACCCCGCCTGGCCTATCGTGTATATATTTTAAAAACGCACACTATACATAGTGAAGAGAATTTAGGTTTGTGTACCATCTCAAACATGCCTTATCCTTGAAGCTTCAGCAGGGATCCTACCAGTCATGTAAAGGAATGCTAGTGAGGGAACAGCCCTGCCTGGGAACACTCTAGCCCTACCATCCTTCCTGGCACTGGCTATACCAGATGGTAGGCTGTTGCACATATTTCTTCTCTCCCCAGCCCGAGGAAGAAGTTGTGGCAGCCAGACTCCAAGATGGCCCCAATGAAACCCACCTCCTGGTATTCACGTCCTGTGTAATCTCCATCCTCACTTTACCAAGGTGATCTGTGTGTCTGTGTGTGTGTATGGCAGAAATGACCATGTCATTTTTGAGACTGGGTTACAAATGACACTATGGCTTTTTCTTCTCTCCCCCACTCTCTTTTTCTCTCCCCCTGCTCCCTCTCCACCTTGGATCATGAGCTCTAGGGGAAGCCAGGTGCCATGTCTTGAGGACGCTCAGCTAGCTCTGTGGAAAGGGTGAAGTGCTGAGGAACTGAGGCCCTCGGTCCAACTGCCAGCGAAGAGAGGAGGCCTACAACCACCATGTAAGCTCCCAGATGACCTCAGCCCTGGCCAACAGCTTGACTGCAGCCTCATGAAAGACCCTGGGTCAGAAACAGCCAGCTAAGTCACCCCAAATTCCTGACCCTCAGAACTATCTGTTGTTTTATATACTAAGCTGGGGGCGATCTGATACGCAGCAATAGATAACTAATACAGAGAGAGATTCCTTTATGAAATGCTGTGCCCTTCTCTACCTCCACCACCTCACTCTGTCCAGGTCACTTTGATAACTCTTAAATGCATGTTCATAACCGAGGACTATGTCCCCTGCCCACTGAGAGCCCTGAGAGCTCTTACAGGGGTAAAATCTTTCCCTTTCGCCAATCTTTACGGTTTTTTTTTTTTTTTTTAAAGAGACAAGGTCTGGCTCTCACTTAGGCAGGAATGCAGTGGCATGGTCCTCGTTTGCTGCTTTATGGCTTTTCCTGGCTCTGTCACCTAGGCTGGAGTGCAGTGGCACGGTCCTACTTTGCTGCTTTATGGCTTTTCTTGGCTCTGTCACCTAGGCTGGAGTGCAGGGGCACGGTCCTAGCTCACTGCAGTCTCGAACTCTTGAGCTTGAGCCATCCTCCCACCTCAGCCTCCTAAGCAGTTAGGACAAGTGTACGCCACCACGCCCAGCTAATTTTTTTTTTTCTTTTGTAGAGACAGGGGTCTTGCTATGTTGCCTAAGCTGGTCTTGAACTCCTAGGCTCAAGCAATTTGGCCCTCTCGGCCTCCCAAAATGCTAGGATTACAGGTGTGAGCCACCACGTCCGGCCCCTGTCATGTCACCTTGTTTTCCTGTCTACTAGCACAGAACCTGCACATGGTAAATGCACAATAAGTGTTTGCTGAATAGCTGTGTACTTTTAAATCTCACACACAGTCTGAAAAACAGGCTTACCCATGGTATGGTAAGCATTCAGTAAATATTTGTTAATCAAAAGAAAAACTTTAAAAACTTATTGCCAGCTCAAAAATTATTACTCGCCCCTTCAACACTGACACTGAAGCCCAACATTCTTCACCAACAGGAGCATAAAAGTACTTTAAAATACACAGTGCTGGCCGGGCGCGGTGGCTCAAGCCTGTAATCCCAGCACTTTGGGAGGCCGAGATGGGCGGATCACGAGGTCAGGAGATGGAGACCATGCTGGCTAACACGGTGAAACCCTGTCTCTACTAAAAAATACAAAAAATTAGCCGGGTGAGGTGGCGGGCGCCTGTGGTCCCAGCTACTCGGGAGGCTGAGGCGGGAGAATGGCGTGAACCCAGGAGGCGGAGCTTGCAGTGAGCTGAGATCCGGCCACTGCACTCCTGCCTGGGCGACAGAGCAAGACTCCGTCTCAAAAAAAAAAAAAAAATACACAGTGCTAACTAGCAGAGTCACACATGGGAAGTGTGCTGGGCCCATAAAATACACAGTGCTTGCTGTGGAAAGTAGTATTTATAACTCATTAAACTCAGAATAGGAAAAAAAAAATCCTCCAATAGAATTGTTTTTAATCTTTCTGCAGGAAAAAAAAAAATGTATTAGATAATTAGATATATACGCTGGGTGCAGTGGCTGACACCTGTAATCCTAGCACTTTGGAGGCCAAGGCAGGTAGATTGCTTGAGTTCAGGAGTTTGAGACCAGCCTGGGCAACGTGGCGAAACCCTGCCTCTACCAAAAAAACAAAAAAAAATTAGCCAGCGTGGTGGAACACGCCTGTAGTCCCAGCTACTCAGGAGTTTGAGGTGAGAGGATCGCTTGAGCCTGGGAGGCAGAGGATGCAATGAGCTGAGATCACTCCACTGCACTCCAGCCTCAGCAACAGTGAGACCTTGCTATAAAAAATTAAAAAAATAAAAAAATGTAAAAAAAGATAATTTATAGGCAGAACCACTTATGTGAAGGCTGTCTAACCTATCATTATCAAGCAAGATCTGGCTTCTGGTCTTTTGAGGGCAATACAAGAGAGGAAACACGAGTGGGTTTTCTTTTTTTTTTTTTTTTGAGACGGAGTCTCGCTCTGTCGCCCAGGCTGGAGTGCAGTGGCCGGATCTCAGCTCACTGCAAGCTCCGCCTCCCGGGTTTACACCATTCTCCTGCCTCCGCCTCCCGAGTAGCTGGGACTACAGGCGCCCGCCACTTCGTCCGGCTAGTTTTTTGTATTTTTTAGTAGAGACGGGGTTTCACCGGGTTAGCCAGGATGGTCTCGATCTCCTGACCTTGTGATCCTCCCGTCTCGGCCTCCCAAAGTGCTGGGATTACAGGCTTGAGCCACTGCGCCCGGCCTACGAGTGGGTTTTCTAAAGCCCCTCACCACGATATGCTCACACTGATGGCACATTGAATAATGGGGGTGGAGTGACAACTGACACAAAAAGAGGCCAGGGGATTCACTTCGGTGTTTACTGATTACCTGCTGTATGTCAGACATGTGGCAGTTGATGAGGTATGAAAAAGTAGCAGCGCAAATACTAGCAGAACCCCTACTGGTGCCAGTCTTTAAAGAGCTCACTGAGAAGTGGGGAAGACACGCAAATTCAAATGCCCTGTGGTGATGGCCATTAGGGGAACCCTCTTCTATGGGGCATCAAACAACACAACAGACTCTGCCAAAAGATGCTGTTCTTCCCCATCAGGCTGTTTGTAATTTCTCACCTAGTCACTCAACTACCAGTTGCTGTGCACTTACTGTCAAGTGTACCTGGCACATACCAAGTGGACATACCAGCATGGTTCAGGAAGTCTGCCCACATGGAGCCCACAGTCTAGCAGTCCAGTGGGCAAGACAATTGGTTACAAGATTGTTTCCTAGTAAGCAAGGACAGGATGCAAAGGGTTTTTGGTAGAGGTGATGGCAGAGATTTTGGGTACACAGCCCAGAGCGGGCCAAGTTTGAGAATCACTTCTAAGGTGGTCACCAGACTGGCCACAAGAAGAGAGCAGTGAGGTTCCTAATGAGGGAGGCAGCTTTGGCATCCTCCTGACCCATCACCTAAGCTAAAGGATTGCTAAAATGTAGCCCCATGAGGAGGGGCCACGTCTACCTTATTCACTTGAACTTGGCATCATGCCTGGCACAACACAGGTGCTCACTAAATGCAAATGCACATGGTGGAGCAGTTTGTAGGGGTAGAGGAGCTAACAAGTGGAGACTGGGACATGTGGAGGTCAGAAGTGGTGAGAAATACAGGTCTGGCTCCCATAAATGCTGCCTTGATCCTCCTGCTATACCAGGAGGCTATGCTTTGGAAGCAGGGACTGTGCTTTGATTTGATATGCAATCCCAAACCAAAGTCAAGATGTGGCTTTTGAAGCAGAACATCAGTTCTTATGGTGATGAATAAGAAATAGCTTTTGACTGACAATTTGTTTTGCCTAATGATGAGAATAATTAGTATACAAATAGTAACAGCTAATACTGAGTGTTTAAGTCAGGCACTATTGTTGGCACTTTAGCCAGTTTCATCTTCCTAACAACGCTTTCGTTAGTAGGGTTACTAGTAGAAGGTACTATTGTCATCCCCATCGGGGCCAGCTTCCTGGTCATGTGTGTGATCTATGCAGTCGCAGAGGGCCCCACACTTAGAAGAAAAGAGCGTGTAATTGGCTTAATGCTCTGCTGTCTCATCTTGAAATTCTTTTTTTTTTTTTTTTTTTTTTGAGGCAGGGTCTCACGCTGTTACCCATGCTAGAGTATATGGTATGATCTCGACTCACTTCAACCTCTGCCTCCTGAGCTCAGGCAATCCTCCCACCTCAGCCTCCTGAGCAGCTGGGACCACAGGCTTGCGCCACCATGCATGGCTAATTTTATTTTTTTTGGTAGAGATGGGATTTCACCATGTTGCTCAGGCTGGTGTCAAACTCCTGAGCTCAAGCTATTCGTCCACCTTGGCCTCCCAAAGTGCTCGGAATACAGGTGCCACTGCACCCAGCCTCATCTTGAAATTATTATTATTTTTTTTAGATAGGGTCTTGCTCTGTCGCCCAGGCTTGAGTGCAGTAGCATGATCTTGGTTCACTGCAACCTCCGCCTCCTGGGTTCAAGCAACTCTCCTGTTTCAGCCTCCCGATTAGTTGGGATTACAGGCACATGTCACCACGCCCAGCTAATTTTTTGTATTTTTAGTAGAGACAGGGTTTCACCATGTTGCCCAGGCTGGTCTCGAACTCCTGAGCTCAAATGATCCACCCACCTCAGCCTCCCAAAGTGCTAGGATTATAGGAGTGAGCGACTGTATTGGTGGAAACTTTTTTTTTTTTTTTTGAGACGGAGTCTTGCTCTGTTGCCCAGGCTGGGGTACAGTGGCCAGATCTCAGCTCACTGCAAGCTCTGCCTCCCAGGTTTACACCATTCTCCTGCCTCAGCCTCCCGAGTAGCTGGGACTACAGGCGCCCGCCACCTCGCCCGGCTAGTTTTTTTGTATTTTTTAGTAGAGACGGGGTTTCACCGTGTTAGCCAGGATGGTCTCGATCTCCTGACCTCGTGATCCGCCCGTCTCGGCCTCCCAAAGTGCTGGGATTACAGGCTTGAGCCACCGCGCCCGGCCCAAAACTCTTAATACTGTTCAAACAAGGGCCCTGCATTTTCATTTTGTACATTTTACAAATTATGTAGCTAGTCTTGATCTCCATTTTATTTATTTTTTATTTTTATTTTATTTTATTTTATTTGTGTGTGTGTGTGTGATGGAGTTGCTCTCTGTCGCCCAGGCTGGAGTGCAGTGGTGTGATCTGGCTCACTGCAACTTCTGCCTCCTGGGTTCAAGCGATTCTCCTGCCTCAGCCTCCCAAATAGCTGAGATTACAGGCACCTGCCATCATGCCTAGCTAATTTTTGTAGAGAAGGGGTTTCATCATGTTGGCCAGGTTGGTCTTGAACTCCTGACCTCAGGTGATCCACCCACCTCAGCCTCCCAAGGTGCTGGGATTACAGGCATGAGCCACCGCGCCTGGCCTATTTGTTTTTTAAATCAAAGAACATTTTCTTAATTCTGATTCTTTTTATCATGTGCTTTCTTACACAAAGAACTTTCACATAAATTATCTTACAATAAGAGTTTCTTTCTGATTCAGTTTAAAAATGACAATAGCATTCGTTGTGCCCAAGTTAGAATTATACCAAAATTACCATATGTCAGCATGTACAATCATCCCACTGGTGGCCGGAAAATTGGCTTAAGGGAGTGTCTGTCATTCAGACGAGCCATCACCCCTGGTGGACACATGGTGGAGATGAGGGAAGGCCGGACTAGAAGAAAACTGGGTCTTTCGGATCGTCTCTACTTCTTTTTCACTTCTTCACCATTCTCCCCACTGAGCTTGAACATAGGAATCTGCTGGCAATCCTTGGGTTCTAGGAAGACCTCATCAAGGTGCCACCTCTGAAAGGTGCACTTCTGGATGAGCTGATGTGGAGACGGCTCTCTGACTTGGATCCAGAGCTAGGAATCTTCAACTTGGCATCAGCAATGTCCACGAAGTTGTGCTTGTTGGTGAGTTTGAGACAGTGAATGTTGAGAAGAGGGCCCAGAGCACCCTGTGCCTTGGGATGGCTATGCACCTGCTCCAATGCCAACTGGTAACACGAAGCCCTGGAAAAGTCTTTTGTATGAGGTAATACACAAGGGCCAAGCCCCCAGTACTGAACACATTGCCGAAAAGGATCATTTTTTCCTTGAGGCACTGGCATCCTGCTTCCTGGATACTTTTGCCACCTCACAGCACAACTCTCTTGAAAATCATCAAAGGCAAGTTGTTCTGTAAGCGACAGAAGCACCATGCTGCAGAGAGCATGAGGAGTCCTTCCAGGTGTGGGATGGCGGCAGTAAATCTTGATCTCTATTTTAGAGAAAACTAAGGAATTACTGAATTAAGTATGACAGATAAGAAGTGGCCACTTCTTAGTAATTCCTTAGTGGAAATGTCCAGAGTGGGGACTGGATCCCATGCAGTCTGTTACCCGAGTCACTCTTCCCGCTCCACCACACTGTGCTTCAGAGCAGAAAACACACCACCTGCTGTCCTGCCCTTCATCCATCCACTAGACTGTAAGCTCCCAGAGGACAGGAACATACCATCAGTGTACATACCTTTAATGCTATACACAGTGCCCAGCATACCATAGGGGCTTGAGGAATACTTGTTGAATGAATAACCCAATCTATATAAAAGTAAGGAATGGTATAGCAACAAAGAAGGATTTCACAAACTAGAAAATTGACCCTTGGCCAGGTGCAGTGGCTCACGCCTGTAATCACAACACTTTGGAGGCTGATAGGCGGATCACTTGAGGTCAGGAGTTTGAGGCCAGCCTGGCCAATATGGTGAAACTCCATTTCTACTAAAAATACAAAAATTAGCCATGCTTGATGGCACATGCCTGTGGTCCCAGCTACTCAGGAGGCTGATGCAAGAGAATCTCTTGAACCTGGGAGGAGGAGGTTGCAGTGTGCCAAGATGGCACCATGGCACTCCAGACTGGACAACAAAGCTAGACTGTCTCAAAAAAAAAAAAAAAAGAAAGAAAAAGAAAATTGACCCTCATGACCTTTCATCCAGAGTAAGTCATCACACATGAGAGGAAGAAATTGGATACCACATTCTAAAAGTAAGCCAACTTGTTATTCTTTGATTACCTCTCCCGGCTCATGTATCTTAGAGTTCTCTTTTATAACCCCAATTTTAAAACGCTATTGTTGTTTTTTAGGTAAGGGTTTCAAACCAGTGATCAAATACAAGGTCTCAACCAAGAAATATAGCACATCACTGGAAAACATTACCAGAAAACATTTCTGATCACTGCTTTTATTAATCTTATTACAGAATATAAACTTTTTCATAGGTGTGTTCTTCATAATAAAAACAGTTGCCATTTATTGAAGACTATTATATGCAGTTCCTACTGTTAAGTGTTTTCCTTGGATTATTCCATTTAATTTTCACAATCACCCTCTGATTTAGGTCCAGTTCATGCCCCATTTTCAGATAAGGAAAAAAGGGACAAAGTGGTCAAGTACCCTGTCCAAGGGTGACATACCTAGAAAGTAGCAGTTTGGACCATACAAGCCTGTCTCTCAAAAGCCTCTTGATATAAAGACATTGACTTCTTATTTAAAATTATCTTTGAATTAAATCAAAGAGAATACATGTTGATGTTTCTGAGATAAAGGTGACAAAAAATATATCGTTTACACATTGCTAACCGCAGATCCTAATCTTGTCTAGTTATACAGGACCCACTCTTCATAAACACATCAATATAAATTTAAAAACCAAGGCTGGGCGCGGTGGCTCACGCCTGTAATCCCAGCACTTTAGGAGGCCAAGGCAGGTGGATCACTTGAGGCCAGGAGTTTGAGACCAGACTGGCCGACATGGTGAAACCTCGTCTCTACTAAAAATACAAAAAGTAGCTGGGTGTAGTGGTGGATGCCTGTAATTCTGGTGACTCAGGAGGCTGCGGCTGAATTGCTTGAACCCAGGAGGCAGAGGCTGCAGTGAGCTGAGATCGCACCACTGCACTCCAGCCTGAGCGACAGAGCAAGGCTCTGTCTCAAAAAAATTAAAATTAAAACATTAAAAAAATAAAGAAAGAAAGAAAATTAAGGCCAGTATGGTGGCTCATGCCTATAATCCTAGCACTCTGGGAGGCCAACGCAGGGGGAGGCAGGAGGACTGCTTGAGCCCAGGAATTTGAGACCAGCCTGGGCAACATAGCAAGACCCTGTCTCTTCAAAAATAAATAAATTAATTAATAATAAAAATTAGCTGGGTATGGTGGTGCAACCCTGTGGTCTCAGCCTTATCAGGAGGCTGGGAAGAAAGGATGGCTTGGGCTGGGTAGGTCAAGGCTGCAGTGAACTAGGATCAAGACACTTCACTATACTTCAGCCTGGGTGACGGGGTGAGACCCTGTCTGTAAAAAAATAAATAAATAAAAATGTGAAAATCAAGAAAACAATGAAGAAATGGACACTGGAGAATTCCTGGAGCCTTTCTCTTAACTTTCCCATATCCATCAGACATCACCCCCAATAAACTGTTTCCTTCCTCACTTAGGCTGGAAAAAATATGGGCTCCCCTGTACCATCAAGACTTAAAACCAACAGAAACACTTATAACACTTCCTATGCCAGCATGTTGAGGTTCAGGACCATGCTCAGTAACAGCTGTTCCCTTCGGAAGTGACAGTGGGGACCAGACAAAACTCGTGTCACCGGAGGGGCGGGGAGAGTCCACGCTGACGCAACAGCCCTTTGCACTCTCCAGGTCCCTCTCCGACCCGACTTGTCACCTTAGCCCCCTGCGTCACCCCAACACCTCCAGCCAGCTGCGCAAAGCTGTAAAAGTTCCAAGGAGAGAACAGTCTCTGGAGACAAAAAAAAAAGAAAACCCCCATCTCCAAAGAGAGCCGAGGGGAGGGAGGAGGCTGTGGTGAACCTCCCTGGCCAAAGCGACAAAAGCTGGAAGCCAGAGCGGAGACTACTCGGCAGCTTTATCAGAAGAGAAACTGAGGCAGGCACCGCAAGGCCCGAGGAGTCTAGCCGGCTCCAACAGGCGGGGTCGAGCTCCAGGGTGGCGCCGGGGGAGCCGCGCTTTCCCCGCATCTGGCGCCAGCAGCCGGGGTTTCTGAGCCGGGAGCCCCCTCCTCCCAGCGCCCCCAGGAAGACCCCGCCCCCGCTCAGAGCCCCCGGTGCTCGCCCCCCGCCCCAAGAGCTCGCTGGAGGGTGTGCCCTCGCCGCCGCCCCGGGAACGCTCCCTGGCCCGCGTGAGGACCCCCGCGCTCCAGTCTCCCGCTCGGGCCTCCCAGCTGCCCAGCCCCGCCCGCCCCGTCCCGGCCAGGCTGCCGCGGCCCCACAGTGCGACGTGTCACAGGCCGCGCCGGCCCCGCCTCCCACGCCACGGCCACTGGCGCCCGCAGGGGCCGCCCGCCGGTTCCCGCAAGGATGGCAGGCAGGCCCGCACTCGCTCACGGCCGCTACCTTGTTAGTGGGCACCGAGCGGAGGCGCTTGAAGATGGTCAAGATGTCCTGCTTGCTGGGGTCCCCCATCGTCAGCTGAGAGCCGGGCACTGCTGGCCCAGCCAACCGGTAAGGACCGACGAAGAGCGGTTGCCGCCTCAGCAGGAGCGACGAGGCCGCAGGGGCGGTGCTGCGCGTGACGGTCAGGCTCCGCCCCAAGCCCCGCCCACGACTGGGCCCGCTCACCGCCGGGGCGCAGGCGCCGCTCGCTTTCCCTCCCCGCCCTCGCTTCAGCCGCGCGGCTGGCCGGACCCCGGACGCTGCACGCGCGTGCGCAGGAGGCTCACGCGCCATTCGCGGCGCGGCTCTACGCCCCTAGCGCTGGGCGAAGCCGGTCCCGGGTGTGGCTGGCTGCCAGGCGCACTGCCATAGGATCCGCCAACCTTTAGTCTGGTCGATCGCCATTTCGCCTAACCGGCTGCTTCCATGGAAATATCAGAGGCAGGGGAAGGGGCCCACGCGCCATCTTTTGGCACCAGACGGATGGAGGGCTCGCGCGCCTTGACGCCGGACATTAGCTGGTCGCCTTCCTTTTCTTTTTTTTTTTTTTTTTTTTGAGACGGAGCCTCGCTCTGTCCCCCAGGCTGGAGTGCAGTGGCGCGATTGCGGCTCCCTGCAACCTCCGCCTCCTGGGTTCAAGCAATTCTCCTGCCTCAGCCTCCCCAGTAGCTAGGATTACAGGCGCCCACCACCACGCCCGGCTAATTTTTGTATTTTTAGTAGAGACGGGGGTTTCGCCATGTTGCCCAGGCTGGTCTCTAACTCCTGACTTCAGGTGATTCACCCACCTCGGCCTTCCAAAGTGCTGGGATTACAGACGTGAGCCACCGCGCCCGACTCTCTTTGTTCTTGCCCTCAGCTCACTCCAGGCCCTGGGTGGAAAGCTTTCTTTGCCTGGAAACTGGCTTTCTGAAACCAAGGGTTTTTGTGTCACGTTCATGGAGAGGTAGCGGTGCGGGTTGAGGCAGAAGTGCTCAGTCAGAACTAATGAGTCCAGATGAGAAGCTTGACTTTTAACCCCAGCCCTCGGGGCTGCACCCTACTCTCGGAAACAATTCCGGCCAGAAGAGTTTACACTCAACAGAAGGTGCCTCTGTCACCACAATGGGTGTGGAGCCACTGGGAAGAGGTTGGGTGATAGTGAGGAAGGATAGCAGGTTTTGGCATCAAAGACAGTACCTTGGCCTCAATCCCAGTTCAGCCAGCTGCTTCCTAGCTCTGTGGCCTTGGTCAAGACACTTACCTTCCCTAAAGCATGGTTTATTTGTAGGCTCAGTGGCTCATGCCTATGATCCCAGCACTTTGGGAGGCTGAGGTGGGAGGATCACTGTAGCTCAGGCGTTCAAGACCAGATTGGGCAATATGGTGAAACCCCGTCTCTACAAAAAAAAATGCAAAAATTAGCTGGGCATGCTGGCATGGGCCTGTAGTCCTAGCTACTGGGGAGGCTGAGGTGGGAGGATCGCTTTAGCCCAGAAGATCGAGGCTGCAGTGAGCCAAGATCACGCCACTGCACTCCAGCATGGGCGACAGAGCAAGACCCTGTCTCAAAAAAATAAAATAAAATAAAGCATGGTTTATTCATCTGTACGAAGAAATGAAAGAATCAGTGCTGAGTAGCACAGGCAAGCAGCTTCCTAGGGCTGTCCTGAAGAGCCTTTGGTGGAGCCTTTCTACTGTTAGAAGTCAGGAAATGTACACTCCACCCATCTGCTTAGATACCCTCAGGGGCAGTTGGGAGCTTGCAAACAATGTAACTTATAAACCCAAAGCTGCAACTTTTCCAAGAAAGGGAAGTCGATTACCTTCCAGAAAAGTACATTACTTTTGCAGGCAGCTCTGACGGTTTGAAAGTTCTTCCTGTATTGAGTCGAAGTATAACACCTGTGCTTTGTGTCCACCAGGTCCTAGTTTGGCCTTATACAGAATACCTGGCATGTTTATGAGCAGCAGTCCTATCCTTCCTGATGGGAATGGGAATGACGGTCCCATTTACTACTTGGAGCTGAAATCTTACTAAGTTCTATTAACAGAGTAGGGCAGTCTAGCCCGTTCTCCACCATAGAGATCCCTGAGGAGAGGAGAAAAAAAAAGCAGTAAATTATAGACAGTATCTGCATGAATAGGGGAGGAAGGGGTAGGAGGTACCATTTATACACTATGGTTGCTTAAGTGTTCTTCATAGAATTTAGCATCTAATACTATACTATATAATATTCTATCTCTCTGTATCTCGCTCTCAATTGAATACATACTTCTGGCCAGGTGTAGTGCCTCACACTTGTAATCCCAGCACTTTGGGAAGTCGAGGTGGGTGGATTATGAGGTCCGGAGTTCGAGACCAGCCTGACCAACATGGTGAAACCCTGTCTCTACTAAAAATACAAAAATTAGCCAGGCATGGTGGTGGGCACCTGTAATCCCAAGTACTCAGGAGGCTGAAGCAGGAGAATCACTTGAACCTGAGAGGCAGAGGTTGCAGTGGGCCGAGAACACACCACTGCACTCCAGCCTAGGCGACAGAGCAAGACTCTGTCTCAAAAACAAAAACAAACAAACAAAAAATATAGATATATATTGAAATCAAATCTGTTTTTTCTACTTTTTTTTTTTTTTTTTGAGGAGTCTCACTGGAGTGCAGTGGTGCGATCCTGGCTCACTGCAACCTCTGCCTCCTGGATTCAAGCGATTCTCCTGCCTCATCCTCCCGAGTAGCTGGGATTACAGGCGCGTGCCACCACACTTGGCTAATTTTTGTATTTTTAGTAGAGACGGAGTTTCACCATGTTGTCCAGACTGGTCTTGAACTCCTGACCTCAGGTGGTCTGCCCACCTTGGCCTCCCAAAGAGCTGGGATTATAGGCGTGGGCCACCGCACCTGGCCAATACACTATATTTGTCTTATCTGTCAGTTGCTTAAGTGTTCTTCATAGAACTTATTAGCATCTAATATTATAAAATACAATATTCTATTTGTATCTGCCTCTCCTCAATTGAATATAAATTTCTCGAAATCAGATCTATTTTTTCTACTTTTTTTCTTTTTTGAGACCGTCTTGCTTTGTCACCCAGGCTGGAGTGCAGTGGCGCAATCTCAGCTCACTGCAACCTCTGCCTTTTGGATTCAAGCAATTATCCTGCCTCAGTCTCCTGAGTAGCTGGAACTACAGGCGCCTGCCGCCACACCTGGCTAATTTTTGTATTTTTAGTAGAGACGGGGTTTTACCACGTTGGTCAGGCTGGTCTCAAACTCCTTCAAGTGAACCACCCACCTTGGCCTCCTAGTGTGCTGGGATTACAGGTGTGAGCCACTGTGCTCAGCCTGTTTTTTCTACTTCTTTATCCCCAGCACCTAGAATGCCTGGCACATAGTATGCATTCAGTCAAGATTTGTGGAATGGGCTTAGAATGTAGAAAGCTACAAAGGCTATCACTCCCAATATCATAATAAGAAAAGCTGGATAATCTACCAAATTGTAACTTCTGTTGAGCCCATCAGAAAGCTGAGGTTGCAAGGCAACCAAGTAACCTCAGTGCCAAAGAGAGAGAGACAAGAGAAGCCTCTCCAAAGACAGAACACAAGAACGCCTTCACCTTTGGCAGAGCACAGGAGAAAGAGATTACTGCCAACCTAGTTGGCAACAGGAAATCCGCTATAATTTTAATTAAGTCTTAAAGGCCAAGTATAGGTTGGCATGTGAGTTTGGACTAGCTGGGGGCCTCAGATACCAAGGGAGTTCACACTCATTCATAAGCCCTTTTTAATAAACCTCCACCAGCAACCGTATTGGAAGATGGGGACTGGCAAAGAGCCTGGAGAGAGACCTTTCTGTGGGGTAGGCATCTAGCTGCTCAGGAACAGGCGCAGACCCCACCTGCTTCCTCTGGACCCTTCTCTTCTAAAAAAGCAGGCCAGGTGCGGTGGCTCATGGCTGTAATCCCAGCACTTTGGGAGGCCAAGGCAGGCAGATCATCTGAGGCCAGGAATTCGAGACCAGCCTGGTCAACATGGTGAAACTCTGTCTCTACTAAAAACACAAAATTAGCTGGGCGTGATGGCGCACACCTATAGTCCCAGCCACTTGGGGGCTGAGGCAGGAGAATTGCTTGAACCTGGGAGGCAAAGGCTGCGGTGAGCCAGGATCAAGCCAGTGCACTCCAGCCTGGGCAACAGAGGGAGACTCGCCTCTAAAAAAAAAAAAAGAGAGAGAGAGAGAAAGAATAAAAGAAAGAAAGAAAGCAAAAGCAGTAAATTCCCTCTGTCTCAGGGAATGGGCAAAGATCTATTGCTGCCAGGGGAGGGGTAGAAACAAAACCCAGGAATCCAAATTCAAATGCAAAAAAGCAGGAGAAAGAGAAGCAGAATCCCTCTACGATCCAGGGGTTTGCCATGAGGATGGTGGGAATGTTGAGAAAGCCCCACCCTTGAGCATCCTGGGCTACACATTTTTTTTTTTTTCTTCAAGACGGCTGTGTCATCCAGTACAGTGGGCTTGATCTCAGCTCACTGCAACCTCTGCCTCCCGGGTTCAAGCAATTCTCCTGCCTCAGCCTCCCAAGTAGCTGGGATTACAGGCACCCGCCACCACACCCAGCTGATTTTTGCATTTTTAGTAGAGATGGAGTTTCACCATGTTGTCCAGGGTGGTCTGGAACTCCTGACCTCAAGTGATCCGCCTGCCTCGGCCTCCCACTGTGCTGGGATTACAGGGGTGAGCCACCACCCGGCCCAGTATTATCCCTCTTGTAGAGTATTTGAATTCTAACTCTGTGCTGTTCGTCTTTCATGAAGAGATCCTGACATAGCGATGGCCAAGTGAAGCAGCATTGTGTTTATTTAGTTCATTTACAGTTTAATAGGAGCTTGCTGAAAGCCAAATGCCACCCTAAAGAGAAACCAGACACGGCTACATAGTCATATGATGAATCACAAGCGAGAATACACACAGATCCTGTCCCTTGCCCCTGGAAGACAACACCTGTGGACTTTGCTTAGTGCCAAGTGAAAACAAGTGAATGCTATCTCTTTATCATGTTTTTTCTGTATAGGTCAGATACATTTGAAATGAATTTACTGGGACCGGGCGTGGTGGCTCATGCCTGTAATCTCAGCACTTTGGGAGGCTGAGGCAGAAGGATGGATTCTGGCCAGGAGTTTGAGACCACCCTGGGCAACATAGCAAGATCCCATCTCTACAAAAAAGTAAAAAATGAGCGGGGCATGGTGGCACGTGCCTGTAGTCCCAGCTACTCAGGAGGCTGAGGCAGGAGGATCACTTGAGCCCGGGAGTTCAAGGCTGCAGTGAGCTATGATTGCATCACTGCACTCCAGCCTGGGTGACAGAACAAGACACTGTCAAAAAATAAAAATAAAAAATAAAAAAACAAAAGAAGGCCAGGCACAGTGGCTCACGCCTGGAATTCCAGCACTTTGGGAGACCAAAGTGGGCAGATGACTTGAAGCCAGGAGTTTGAGACCAGCCTGGCCAACATGGGAAAACCCCATCTCTGCTAAAAATACAAAAATTAGCCGGGCGTGGTGGTGCGTGGCTGTAATTCCAGCTACTCAGGCAGCTGAGGCATGAGAATCGCATGAACCCGGGAGGCAGAGGTTGCAGTGAGGAGGGATTGTACCACTGTACTCCACCCTGGGTGACAGAGGGAGACCCTGTCTCAAAAAAAAAAAAAAAAAAGGAGAAGAAGGAATAAAATACTGACATATGAAACCACATAGATGAATCTCAGATGAGTCATGTGAAGTGAAAACAGACAAGGCTACATATTGCATGGTTCCATTCATATGGCATTCTGGAAAAGGTAAAACTATAGAAACAGAAAACATATCAGTGGTTTTTAGGGACTGGGGGTGTAAGGAGGGGTTGACTACAAAGGGTCCACCTCTTGGGGAGGTGATGGAAGAGTTCTATACCTTGATTGTGGTGATGGTTACATGATACGGTTTAGCTGTGTCCCACTCAAATCTCGTCTTGAATTGTAGTTCCCATAATCCTCATGTGTCATGAAAGGAACCTGGTGGGAGGTAACTGAATCATGGGGGCAGTTACCCCTAAGCTGTTGTCGATAGTGAGTAAATTCTCATGAGTTCTTATGGTTTTATAAGAGGTTTTCCCGCCTTTGCTCAGCATGTCTCTTTCCTGCTGCCATGTGAAGAAGGACATGTTTGCTGCCCCTTCTGCCATGATTATCAGTTTCCTGAGGCTTCCCCAGCCATGCAGATGTGTGAGTCAATTAAACCTTTTTCCTTTATAAATTACCCAGTCTTGAGCAATTCTTTATGGCAGCATGAGAATGGACTAATACGTTACATAACTGTATACATTCATCAAAACTTCAAGAACTGTACACTAAAAGGAGTGTATTTGGCCTGGCACAGTGGCTCACGCCTGTAATCCCAGCATTTTGGGAGGCTGAGGCAGGTGGATCACGAGGTCAGGAGTTTGAGACCGGCCTGACCAACATGGTGAAACCCCCTCTCTACTAAAAAATACAAAAATTAGCTGGGCATGGTGGTGGGCACCTGTAGTCCAGCTACTTGAGAGGTTGAGGCAGGAGAATCGCTTGAACCCAGGAGGCGGAGGTTGCAGTGAGCCAAGATGGTGCCACTGCACTCCAGCCTGGGCAACAGAGGGAGACTCCATCTATAAAAAAAAAAAAAAGTGTATTCACTGTATATAAATTATACCTTAAGAACTGAGAAAAATGGGAAACAAAGCAAATGGTAAGCAACGTGGGACTTACAGCGTGAATATCATTCAGTCACTAAGCAGTACACATCACACGTGAACAACCTGGGCTCGAACTACATGGATCCACTTACATGTGGATTTTTTTCTTTTCTCTTTTCTCTTTTCTTTTTTCTTTTCTTTTCTTTTCTTTTCTTTTCTTCTTCTTCTTTTTTTTTTTTTTTTTTTTCCCTGAGACAGAGTCTTGCTCTGTCACCCAGGCTGGAGTTTAGTAGCACGATCTCAGCTCACTGCAACCTCCACCTCCCAGGTTCTAGCAATTCTCCCGCCTCAGCCTCCCGAGTAGCTGGGACTACAGGTGTGCGCTACCATGCCTGGCTAATTTTTTTTTTAATTTTTGATAGAGACAGGGTGTCCCTATGTTGCCCAAGCTGGATTTGAACTCCTGGGCTCAAGTGATCCTCCTGCCTTGGCCTCCCAAAGTGCTGGCATTAGAGGTATGAGCCACTGTGTCTCGTGTTTATTTTTAATTGAAGTATATTTAGGACATGAGGAAATGCTCATGATCAAATGGTAGGAGAACGAAGTAGGGTACAAGACTATATTTACAGTACGATCCCAGTTTTGTAAGACACACACACACATTGATGATGATGATGATGACAAGAAAACAGCACACGTGACCAGGCGTGGTGGCTCACGCCTGTAATCCCAGCTACTTGGGAGGCTGAGGCAGGAGAATTGCTTGAACCTGAGAGGTGGAGGGCAGAGGGAGCTGAGATCGCACCATTGCACTCCAGCCTGGACAACAAGAGTGAAGTTCTGCCTCAAAAAAAAAAAAAAAAAAAAAAAAAAGAAAGAAAAGAAAAAGAAAATGGCACATGTGCATATATATGATATATATTAGGAAAACGATTAGAAAAAAATGCACCCCAATGTTAGCAATGTAACCTGTGGAAGTCAGGATCACAGATAACTAATGTTTTTCTGAATACCTTTACTAAATTTCCAAATTTTCATCTGAGCCTTTGTTCCTTTTACAATCAGGAAAAAATAATTAAGATTGCTATTGGAAAATACCGTAAAGGGGCAGGGCCGCCTGGCTGTCTTTGCCCAGAAGCGGCCAGTGACTGCATACAGTTCATGTGCCCTGAGGCGGCTGCCTTGGTGATCCGAATGCTGTTGAGCTTGGGGTCTTTTAGGTCCTGGTACCCTAACCCTAACCCTAAGGCGCTCTGGGTTTCTGCAACCTTCGGCAGGTCTAGCACCTAATATTCCGCTCACGTCTGAGTTTTAGTCCACTGACAGTGCTGGTGTCCTTTCCCCCAAAAGAGTGACGTCACTTATTTAGTTCATTTCTTCCTTCCTTCCTTTCCTAGCCCTTTCCACAAAGGATTTGGAGATGCCTAAAACAATATAATCTGGATTTCATAGGATGGTCCTAGATTTGTTGCATTTTTTTTTTTTTTTTTTTTTTTTTGGTTTAGCGCCACAAACATGGGCCAGAGGGAAGATGAACACTGTGGTTCCTCTGACCCTCTGCCTGGTGGTGGTCATGCCTGGCCAGAAATGAGCCTTGCACCTCAACTGCAGGCCAGGCCAGATTTAGCTCAGCCTGGGCACATCCTCCCAGGTGTGGTGGAGCCACCTCCATCCTGACCCTGGTTCTTTTCACTGGCTGGCCCCTGGAGCTGACTCCGTCCTGGCCTGAGGGCCCCTCTGCTTGCTGCCACCACAGCGGCCACAGGGATGCAGCCCATTTATTCATAAAACCGAGGCCCAGAGAGTGGCCTGTGTCTTCCACAGGTGACTGGGGAAGGGCTGGGGAGGGGCACAGACCTTCCCTGCCTCAGAGGAGGCTTAAGGAAGGGTGGGCAAGGGAGGGGAGCAGATCGGGCAGCCACTACTCTGGGGGGACCTTGGACTGTGAAAAGGGGTGGGGGAAGGAAAGCTTACAGGGCACCCAGAGGCTAGGGTGCCCACCTGGCAGGATCTCTTGGCTTCTGAGCACCCCTTAAATTATCCTCACTTGATCATCCCTATTTTATTGTTGTTGTTTTGAGACAGTTTTGCTCTTATTGCCCAGGCTGGAGTGCAATGGGGCGATCTTGGCTCACCGCAACCTCCACCTCAAGGGTTCACGCGATTCTCTTGCCTCAGCCTCCCAAGTATCTGTGATTATAGGCGCCCACCACCACGCCTGGCTAATTTTTTGTATTTTTAGTAGAAACGGGGTTTCACCATGTTGGCCAGGCTGGTCTCGCACTCCTGATCTCAGGTGATCCACCCGCCTCAGCCTCCCAAAGTGCTGGGATTACAGGCATGAGCCACTGCGTCCCGCCAATCATCCCCACTTTTCAGCAAACGAAGCTCAGGCATTTTCCGTTTGTCTGTGGTCCAGCCTCCCATCCAGGTGGGGACTCAGGGACACCTCCTACAGGAAGTCGGGGAACGGCTCAAGGATTGAGCAGTGCTCTGATCTCTGAGGCCTTGGAGCCTGGGTTGGGAGGCCTGAGACTTCTAAAACCCACCACACATTCTCAGAAGCCAACTCTGGCCCTTTGTCTGGCTGTCCCATCATGGTGTCAGAATAACGCAGGTCCTTCTCTGAGCCTACCGGAGTTTCCCAAGGGCAAGATTGGTTTCTCTTCATGTTTGTCTTGGCACAGCTGAGTCTCACATACAGTATGTACTCAATAAATGCATGGTGAATGAATGATGGCCCAGTGGATACATAAGGAGAGCCAGCTGATCCCCCACCAGGCTGGGCCACTCAGGGGTCAGGCCTTGCTCAGCTTCCCAAAGCATGTGGTCTGAGCCCACGGGGAAGTCACTGCGTCCTCTCACTTGTCCCCTGTCCCTATGAACTACGGGGGGATTGGTCAGGTGGTCCACACGAGTTCTTCCCAACCTCCCCCATCCCGACTGGGCCTTCGCTGCCTGTGTCTGAGTGGACCAGGATCTGACATCAGGGCCCAGGATGCAGAGGCCAGCCCTGTTCTCCATCTGCAGGGACCTCCGAAGGTCCAGTTTTGGCACAGGCTGCAGCAGAGCCAGATCCCTACTCCCGTCACTTGGCAGCACTTGCTCACCCTCCCGACATTTCTGGGGTGTGAGAAGGGTGAAGAGGGATGATGAAATACCCCCGTCCTGAGGTCCAGGGAGCTTTGGCCCAGGAGAGGGCTCTGGGGCTAACGCTCCCCCTAGCGTCAACTCAGGGGCCTTAGGGACCTGAAGAGATGTGGACAGTTGGTGGCAGCACTGATCCAGGGTGGTGGCTGTGGGAAGTGGGAAGGGCAGCTGTGGACGGCAGAGAACCCTGGGCCCCGGCCTATGGTGTCACTCATAATCATGACAGTGACCAGCTCATGAGTGCCTGTGGCCTTTTTCTTTTTTTTTTTGAGTCTTTCTCTGTCGCCCAGGCTGGAGTGCAGTGGTGCGATCTCGGCTCACTGCAAGCTCCACTTCCCGGGTTCATGCCATTCTCCTGCCTCAGCCTCCCGAGTAGCTGGGACTACAGGCGCCCACCACCACACCCGGCTAGTTTTTTGTATTTTTAGTCGAGATGGGGTTTCTTTTTTTTTTTTTTTTTTTTTTTGAGACAGAGTCTCGCTCTGTCGCCCAGGCTGGAGTGCAGTGGCCGGATCTCAGCTCACTGCAAGCTCCTCCCCCCGGGTTTACGCCATTCTCCTGCCTCAGCCTCCCAAGTAGCTGGGACTACAGGCGCCTGCCACCTCACCCGGCTAGTTTTTTTGTATTTTTTAGTAGAGATGGGGTTTCACCGTGTTCGCCAGGATGGTCTTGATCTCCTGACCTCGTGATCCGCCCGTCTCGGCCTCCCAAAGTGCTGGGATTACAGGCTTGAGCCACCGCGCCCGGCCCGAGATGCGGTTTCACCGTGTTAGCCAGGATGGTCTCGATCTCCTGACCTCATGATCCACCCACCTTGGCCTCCCAAAGTGCTGGGATTACAGGCATGAGCAACTGTGTCTGGCCTTTTTCTTTTTTTGAGACAGTGTCTCGAGAGCTCTGTTGTCCAGGCTGGAGAGCATGGCTCACTGCAGCCTCAAACTCCCGTGCTCAAGCAATCCTCCTGCCTCAGCCTCCCAAGTAGTTGGGACTAGATGCATGCACCACCACACTCAACCAATTTTTAAACTTTTTGTAGAGGCAGGGTCTCACTATGTTGCCCAGGCCACCTTTTCTTCTTGCTCTAACTCTCCAACTGGAAAAATTTCACTTCTACTTGGGGAAACTGAGGCCCAGAGATGAGGTCAAGTTTGCAAGCTGGCCTCTGAGGGCAGGGTAGGAGAGGGGAGGTGGGCAGTTAAGAGGCCCTGCCAGATCCCTCATCGGGGGGCTGTGTGATCTGGCCTTAGAGTGGAGGTTGCTTCATCCAGCTCAGCGGGGGCCACGGTCTCGCCACGGTGTTTGGGCAGTGACTGAGGCCAGGGGCACCAGGAGCCTGCTTGTGACCCGCCACCTCCCCTCCCAACCCCGTTCTGCCTGTTTGCAGCCTGGGGCTGTGGGCCAAGCTGGGCGTCCGCCCCAGGCTGCAGGGTTCCAGCTCCTCAGAAGCTAGGAGCAGGGGACCCGCCACCCCTCAGACAAGGAGGCTGGGTGACAAGGACCCGTCCCCTACCCTTGCTGAGCCGGGACAAAGCCACACTGCAGGGGCAGCTGCCTGCCTCACTCCCGGGTGCTCTGTGAGGCCCCATGCCCAGCTGGCGTGCTTTTCTGGGCAGCCTTCCCAGGGCTTGGTGAGCATGGCCACAGCCGCCCTCATGTCTTGCTTCTCTCCCATCTTCAAGCCAGCCAAGGCTGCCAAGCCAGGCCTCCTCCCCGCTCAGTTTCTCCAGCGAGGGAAGGGGTTCCTCAGGGATTTCGCTCAGTGCCTTGGGCTGGCTGAGACTCCTCAAAAAACCCTGGCTGGCTCTTGGAGCCTCTGTTTCCTTGGCTGTAGAATGGAAATGGGGGAGACTTGCCCATACCCCATGGAGATGTTTGGAGATGCACTTGCAGATAATGTAAGTAAAAAGTGGACAGCACACGGTAGGTGCTCAGGAAAATGTGCTCAGAGGAGAGTTATGGGTGACACCAGTCTTGTCCTGCTGTTTGGGCTGGGGCAATAGAGAGGCGCCAGCCAATGCCCGCACCGTGGGGAAGCCCAGGTCAAACAGCAGCAGGTCTCGGGGAGAAGGGAACCCCAAAGGGCTCATGTGCCTCAAATCCCCAACCTCTAGTTTGGCAGGGGCAGTGGGCCATGGCCTTTTGGGCAGGGGTCCTGTGCCCTGGATCTTGCCCAGCTCCAAAGCTAGTAAGCCCCAGGGAGGCCACCCCCACCAAGTGAAGTGGGCGTGAAGACAGATGATGGCAAAGGGACTTCCAGATGCACGAGATCAAATGTTTATTGATTTTTTCCTAAAATACTATACATTTAAAGGAACTCTTCAACTGAAAAGACGACAATTTTTGGTAAATCTGTAGCACAGAAATGAGGATTTCTGCTGGTAAGTTCTCGCGACAGACACAGACACAGGTCCACTTTCCAAGCAAGACATCTGCTCACTGGGAACAGTAAATGCATAGCTCGTGATGGCGGTGGGCACTGCTGAGTTACATAAAATACAGGTTCTCCCCCACCCCCGGCCGCCCCATGTGACCACAGTGTAGCTCTGGCTGCAGCACCTGCTCCCTGGCGACTCTGGGCAGCCGGAGAGACTTGTGCGGTGGGTAAGACCCAGCTTTTGTTTGCACACAAGTAATAGGACGACTGAAATCTGCAACTACTGCAAAGTCGCGGGCACTTTTACAGTGTTCTGCTACGGAACCAGGACAAAGGCCAGTCAGAAGCCGGACCAGCAGTCAGCCGGTGATGACAAGCCTCCCTCCAGCAGGCACCACGTCAGAGAGGCCCCAGGCCCACTGAGCCCAGGAGGAGACCCAGCTGGCCAGCCAGACCTGTGCCCGAACGCCACAGACTTCAAGCAGTTTACAAACGAAACTCACTGTTAAATCTCATTAAAACAGTAGATGAGTGCTTTAGATTCTCTGAATATCAAATAATATATACAGATATACACTGAGACATGACAGTCTAATATAAAGCATCTTTATCTACAGATGCATTTGCTTGAAAAGTTAGTCTTCTTAACTCTGAATCACTGATAAAATTGTTAATTTGCAAAAGAGTATAGTTTTAAGCAAGAATAGAGTGAAAATAATTTTTAAATATGGCGATTTGGGGGAGTTCTACCGAAGGTTCTATCTAAAGCTTCCATTCAGATGCCCAAAAGCACAAAGAGCATTAGCATTCCCAACAGAAACCCGACCATAACCCGGTTCCATCTTCCTGCTACAATCTGTTTCCTCAAACATCATCTGCCACCTGAGGCTAAGCCTACACATGGCATGGCTAACAGGGCATGGGAATAGGGAGATCGCTTCCTCAAGACTGGTGTGCATCAATCTGTGCCATAATTTAAGTAGAAATGAACAGGTGTATAAAAAAGTATAACTGTACATAGCCTTTAAATTAAAAACCTCAAAATCTTCACTCAGAAAATAGGATGTAAGCTTGTTCATTTAAGTTGCAGGTGATGGAGTCGTCAGAGAGAGTAATCAGTGGAACAAGATCAGTGTAACCCACCATTGACTCGGAAAGGAGAGACAAAGTCAAGAACATAGAGATCCATGATAGGCCAATAGGCACAGTGGGCGGGGAGGGGCAGCTATTTCTGTTCTGCGTCTTCCTGCGCTCAGATCCCTCCAGCTGCACTCGGAAAGGTGCCGAGTCCCAGGCGAAATGACCAGCTCATCTGCCTTCCAGGGACACCATGAAGCCAAGAGCAATGGAACCATCATCTCTTGCAGGAAAAGGAGTGGATGCCCACATGGCTGGCTGAAGCTCCTGGGCCCGCCGCCTCCGTCCCCCGCTGGCCTGACCCCTGGCTCATCACTGGATCGCCTCCACATAATTTGCCGGGTATAGGCCAACTTGCCCGTTGTCCAATCGTCCCTTGCACCAGCCCTGCTCATCCTCGTCCTCCATCTTGGTCAGCTCGTCCCCTGTAAGACAAAGAGGGAGCCGTCTCCATGAGAGGGTGTGACACCGATGGTGGGCTAGAGAGCCGCATTCACGAGCTTCGGGCCCACAGAGAGTGGAAGGCCAGGCATTCTGTGGCGGGAAGGCCGAGGGCCTGGTCATTTCTCTACTAAATGCATTTTAAGTTGCCTCTTTGGTCATGGGCCTCTGACAGATCTAGAGATGACAGTCTCACACAGTAATTTAGAGCAAGCAGCTCTCAGCTGCCACAGTGGCTCCCACTGGGACTGCAGCATCGAGCTCCATAGGGCTGTGCCTTCCTCACCACCCTGGCCAGGTGGCAGGAATTCTCCCTCGGTTGTGCCCCTCCCTCACGCTGGGCCTCTTCTGTCCTCCCCACCAGGGCCCCGGCCGCCTTTCTCCCAGCAGCTGTCTCTGGGGTCTCTCCGCCTTTGTTAATCCCTCTCCTCTGCAACTTCCAGGCTGTGAGAGGGGAAGGGACCACGTCTGACAGTCATACCTGTCATTCTATCCCCAGCATCTGGCTGAGGACTTGTGCACGGTGCCATGTGTCAACCCTTCCTGACACCCTGAGATAGGAGCCCCTGGCACTGTTCTGGAATCTCCCTGTGGCTCTAATGTATTAACGTGGTTCCATTTATCTTCTGCTTGTTCCAGCCTGAAGGACCTCCTACTTCTGGCCAGGCCTCAGGTAGAGGAGGAGATACAGAGATGAGAGGAACTGATGGAGCCTGGTCTCAAGGAGGCAGACTAGGATGGTGAGGAGGAGGTGGCACTAGGGCGGGGCCCCAGGTCTGGCATTTGCCAGGTTAGGGAAGCAGAGCAGCTCAGAGCCCAGGGGTGGGCAGGGCCCGTGTGCTTCTGGCTGGTAACTCACTGCAGGGAAGGCCAGTTGGGCCTGCTGGCTCGGACCTTGTCAGGAGCAAGCAATTGGTGGGAAAGAAATAGTCCCAGTGCTGTTTGGCCTTTATTGTTAAGTTTGTAGTTTTGTAACTCGCTTGGGCATCTTTTCGTCCATTTTTCAGAACTAGATGCAGTTTTCCCCCTGGTTTAGCATTTCCCTGATGCTTTGAATTTTGTATGGCAGCAATGCTGGTCAAGATGCCTGCGGAGCTAACGCCTGGGGCTTTCAGTGCTCCCCGGACTGCCTGGGCTCAAATCCCAGAGCCACCACTCACTGGCTGGGAGACCTGGACCAACTGCCTCCACTCCCTGGGCCTGTGGCCCTCATCTGTGGACTGGGGGTGCTGTGAGGATTAAGTGTTAAGACACCAAAGAACCCTGGGAGGGCGGGACACGCATAAGCACTGGCTCAACCTCCCACTGTCATGCCACTTCTGCCAGAGCAGTGCTCCTGAAGATCTGACCCCGAGGCATTAGGAGCAGACGCAGGGGCCACAGGGCAGCAGCCGTGATGAACCACCATCTCTTCCCCTGCTTTGTGCCTTGGGCCCCTGGCGTTTCTTTTGTCCTGCCTTCATGGGCTGCTGTGCTCACAGGCCTGGCTCCAGGCTACCGAGGCTAGGATGAGACCTGTAGCCCCACACTACCATGTGGCAAACAGCCAGAGCACCGCAAGAGACAGACGTAAGTCAAGCCACACCGGTTGGGAGCTAATTTTGCATTGTGAAAAAGCAGGATAACACAGAAAATAGAACGAACAGGAAAGCTTTCACATTGTGCAAATGTGAACTGGTGATTAGAAGGTTCATTTCAATCAGTTTGCTTTTGACAATTTACTTGAATCTGGAAGAAACATTTTATTTATTTATTTATTTATTTATATTTTATTTTATTTTTTGAGACGGAGTCTCGCTCTGTCGCCCAGGCTGGAGTGCAGTGGCTGGATCTCAGCTCACTGCAAGCTCCGCTTCCCGGGTTTACGCCATTCTCCTGCCTCAGCCTCCCGAGTAGCTGGGACTACAGGCGCCCGCCACCTCTCCTGGCTAGTTTTTTGTATTTTTAGTAGAGACGGGGTTTCACCATGTTAGCCAGGATGGTCTCGATCTCCTGACCTTGTGATCCGCCCATCTCGGCCTCCCAAAGTGCTGGGATTACAGGCTTGAGCCACCGCGCCCGGCCAGGAAGAAACATTTTAAACCTACAAAATTATTGTCAAACCCAATAGGTAGGATTGAAAAGGAGTTAGAAATTATAAACAAATAAACCAACAAAGTCGGGGGTAACAACCCCAACCAAAGATATCAGAAACTGGATGAAGATGGCTTAAAGGCACATCAAAAAAAAAAATCCCTGGCCGGGCGCGGTGGCTCAAGCCTGTAATCCCAGCACTTTGGGAGGCCGAGACGGGCGGATCACGAGGTCAGGAGTTCGAGACCATCCTGGCTAACACGGTGAAACCCCGTCTCTACTAAAAAATACAAAAAACTAGCCGGGCGAGGTGGCGGGCGCCTGTAGTCCCGGCTACTCGGGAGGCTGAGGCAGGAGAATGGCGTAAAAACCCGGGAGGCAGAGCTTGCAGTGAGCTGAGATCCGGCCACTGCACTCCAGCCTGGGCGACACAGCGAGACTCCGTCTCAAAAAAAAAAAAAAAAAAAAAAATCCCAAAAAACAAAACCAAAAAAACCCAACTTCCCAAACTGGGCAGAGGCAGCTAGCTGATAACCAGCCCAGGGGATGAGTGTCTGGGGACAGCAGGGGGGCATTTTGAGTGCTGAGGGAAGGAGGCTGAAGGCTGGTTAGAAGCTAGGCCATTGGGCACAGCCCCCAGGCCCTGGCTTCCCTGCTGAGTGGGGGATTGGGGTGCTGGTGGTAAGGCAGCCTTTCCCACAAGTGTAGCCTAAGGGCAGGGGCACACCTCAGCCTATGTGGGTTGAGTTCTGGCCCAGTTTCCCTCTTGGAGTGGTAGATGCTGCTTCTAGGGGAGCTTCACAAAGAGGGCAAGAGAGAGGGAAGAATCTGGCTTGCTGTTGAGTCTGCTTTGGCCCTAGGCCACTCCATCTTCCTTAGGTGCTACTAAGATAGCAATTTTCCTTTTTTTTTTTTGAGACAGAGTGTCACTCCATCACCCAGGCTGGAGTGCAGTGGCATGATCTTGGCTCACTGCAACCTCCACCGCCCAGGTTCAAGTGATTCTCTTGTCTCAGTCTCCCCAGTAGCTGGGATTACAGGTGTGAGCCAACAAAGGTGTGGGCTAGGACTGCATGACTGTACCCCAGCTTGGCTAACAGAGTGAGACCATGTCTCTATTAAGAATAAAAAAAAAAGATTATCATTGAAGACCATTCAAAGAAGAAAAAGACATTGGACAGCAAGTCTTCACAGGTAGAGCACACATAATCAGGATCCAGGCTGTTTTATAAAACTATGGTTCCTGCTCCTGGCAACACAGGTATGTGTGTGGGTTGGTATGTGCATGGTAGGTGGGGGCAGGTAGATGTGCACACACACAAGTTGCTACCTGAGACAAGGCCCTACCTGGTCCAGAGGCATGCCAAGTGCTACTCCAGGGTCTGGGCAAAGCTGTGGCTTTCCTAAGGGCTTCTCTGGCAGTTGGGGACCCCTGGAGAAAGGCTTCCCTCAGGGACCTACAGGGCTAGCAGCTCCCAGAGTACACATGGGGGAACCTGGTGGTCCTGGCCAACAGCTTCTCCAGATGCCCTTCTGCGTGACTAGCCAGTGCCCTGCAGTTCACAGCCTTGGCCCAGCGAGGGGAGGCATCCAGGCACTGGCTTGGGGGCACCTCACTATTTCTGAGTCTTGGCATTGGGCATCTGCTACTATTTTTTTTCTTTTTTTTTTTGAGACCGAGTCTCGCTCTGTCACCCAAGCTGGAGCGCAATGGCACAATCTCAGCTAACCATAAGCTCCACCTCCCAGGTTCAAGTGATTCTCCTGCCTCAGCCTCCCAAGTAGCTGGGACTACAGGCAGCCGCCACTATGCCCTGCTAATTTTTTGTACTTTTAGTAGACAGGGTTTCACCCTGTTAGCCAGGATAGTCTTGATCTCTTGACCTCATGATCTGCCCACCTCAGCCTCCCAAAGTGCTGGGATTACAGGCGTGAGCCACTGTGCCCGGCCTACCTGTTTTTTTGTTTTTTTTTTTTTAAGAGATGGGGTCTTGTTCTCTCTTCTAGGCTAGAGTACAGTGGTATGAACATGGCTCACTGCATCCTCTTGGGTTTCAGTGATCCTCCTGCCTTAGCCTCCCAAGCAGCTGGGACTATAGGTATGCATCACCACACCCAGCTAATCTGCTACTTTGGTTTGTTTATTTATTTGAGACAGGGTCTTGCTCTGTTGCCCACGTTGGAGTATAGTGGTACAATCATGGTTCATTGCAACCTCAATCTACTGGGCTCAGGTGATTCTCCCACCTCAGCCTCCCAGATGGTTGGGACTACAGGCACGTGCCACTAAAATCAGCCCAGCTAATTTTTTCTTTTTTTTTGAGACAAAGTTTTGCTCTGTCACCCACGCTGGGGTGCAGTGGTGCGATCTCAGCTCACTGCAACCTCCGCCTTCCAGGTTCACGTGATTCTCCTGCCTCAGCCTCCTGAGTAGCTGTGATTACAGGCGTCTGCCACACGCCTGGCTCATTTTTGTATTTTTAGTAGAGACAGGGTTTCACCATGTTGGTTAGGCTAGTCTTGAACTCCTGACCTCAAGTGATCTGCCTGCCTCGGCCTCCCAAAGTGCTGGGATTACAGGCACGTGTCACCATGCTTGGTCTAATTTTTCGTATTTTTTGTAGAGACAGGTTTCGCCATGTTGCCCAAGCTGGTCTCAAACTCCTGGGCTCAAGCGATCCTTCCACCTCGGCCTCCCAAAGCTCTCGTACTACAGATATGAGCCACAGCATCCAGCCAATTGGCTGCTTTTGACAATGAAGCCAGGGCACTGGGGAAGGGCCTGCAGTGACTCACAAGTGAAACTAGCAAGAACTTTTCCAGACTTAAAAAACAAAAAAGAGTCCCCCACCTGCAGGTGGGAAGCCCTCCTCCCCTGGATGCCGGGGGAGCCCACCTACCAGCCTTGAAGCTCAGCTCATCGTGCTCCTGCCCCTCGTAGTCATACAGGGCCCGGACTCGCACTTCCGTCCCCGAGGTGGCGTCGTCGTCAAATGGATTCGAGTCCCCATTGGCATCCGTGGAGGAGAAGGGGTTGTTAGACTCATCGTCTGACCAGTCGGTGGGATAGCTCTGGGTCTTCTCGTAGCTGCTGACACTGCAAGAAAGGGGAGGCCACAGGGCTGTCAGCACAGGGCTGGCAGAGGGTGTGAGGCCCCCGCCCCTGCAAGGGGAGGGCACTGGAGCCTTGGGGCTCAGGGCTGAGGGCTCCTTCCGAAGGAGCACAGGTAGAGCCAGTGCTAGTGCGAGTTCATGCCATCCACACTCATCCTGAGCCACCAACAGGCTTTCCAGGGTCAGGCGGCTGGAGATGCCCACAGCAGAGGCCAACCTGGGGCCTCGCTCTCTAGTCCCCAGCACAGACTGCGTGCTTTTTTGTTTTCCTGTCATGGTGCTGCTGGGGCCTTGAAGGGTTAACAGAGGACAGAAAAAAAGCAACTGAAGATTGTTAGCTGTGCCCTCCCCGAGGAATGGGGGTGCCAGAGAGCCTGTGCACCAGCAGGCGGTAGGCCTGGGTGCAGTACGCCAGGTGCCCCCTTCCTGCAGAGCTTCGTGCATTGCTGAGTGCTCAGGGGTGAGACCCCTGGACAGAGAGACAGAGGGAGAGAGACAGAGCGAGCGAGGTGGGACCAGAGGAAGCGTTTGTTCACCAACTTTTTGGCCTTAGTGTCCTCCTTCTCACTGACGGTGCTGCCCGTGTCGTCCTCATCCTCGAAGGGGTTGTAGCTGGACTGTGACTGCGCAGACTGGGCGGGGTTGCTCGGGACATTAAGGGTGCTATGGAGAGAGAGAGCTTTCAGGGGATCCCAGCTCTGCAGGGGCCCATGAGGGTCCTGGCAATTCCTAGCTGCAGGATCTCAAGGGACAGATCAGCTCCTCCTGTGACTGGAGGGGACCATGGTGTTTCAACAGAAAGGTTACTGTGGCAGAATGCGGGCAATAATACTTCAGCTGTGAAACATGGTCCAGGAGCCTAGGAGAGGACTTGGTTTCCCTTCTCCTTCCTTGCACCTGGAGACAGTCCGTCCAGAGCAGGGGCCCTGGGGTGGTGGGTGACAAGCCACAGTTGGAGCAAAAGTGGTTTCCATGTTCAGGGCTTCTCCCCTGTCCTGGCTCCTACCACCGTGAGCTGGGGGGAGGTCAAAGAGCCCCTTGGGGTCTCCTCTGAGAGTGATAATTTGGGAGGGGCCGGCTCTCATGGATGAGTGGGAGAGGCCTCTGAGCTCTTCAGACCACACGGCCTCCTCCTGACTAGTAAGGGGTTCAAGGCTCACTCTTCTGCTCTGTGGGGCTGGAGCTTCCAAAATCAGGGCCAGGGCCTGCTGCACAGTCTTTTCTAGGCATAAAAAAGGATTCCTTTGGTGCTCCAGAGGGAAAATCCAGTCATGCAACTGCCTACTGTGTGCCAGGCCCAGTGTGGGAGCCAGAGAGATCTGGGCCAAGCTCTGCCTGAGGGCTGGGAGCCGGGAGCTAAGTTACGCACTACGAAGACCACAGGGAGACCGTCAAGCAATCAGACAGGCACCAAGGGCCGTGGAGCCCCACCAAGGAACTGATCCTATGGACCGGGCTACCCTGGCCAGCAGCACCTTCTACTTCCAAGACCAGGGCCTCAGGGCACAGGCCCCCAAAGCACTGGACGGACGGCTCAGCCTGAGCACCCACCACTCCAGAACCAAGGAAGGGAGGCGAGGACATGTCTCCAATGCCACCAGAGTGATCCTGAGTGGCCAGTAACTGCCTCATCCGCTTCAGCCTGGCAAGGGGTACTGGACCTAGGCCTGCTGGAGGCCAATATCCAGGCCACACGTCTGAGCTCACCGGCCCTCCTCCCTCCTTGGCACCTTTCTCTAGCGGACTGTTGTGAGAGGGCACTGGTGGGGGCGGCTGAATTGTGCAGCAGCCCTGGCCAGCCCAGGGTCCCCAGCGTCTCCTCTGAGGCAGTGTTTCTTCTTTCCCATTCCCACCCCCAAGCATTACAGGTGCTGGCCTGATCCCTGGGACAGGCACTTACCGCCGAGCCCACCCGCCCAGACAGTGTGCACAGCAGCAGAATGATGACAGCCACACCTGCTGGGAAGCCTGGCTGGGGGCTTCAGTGCCTGGGGCTGCAGGAAGGCCATGGGAACCTGCGCTGAGCCTTCTTAGGAAGCCCCAGTATGAAATGACTATTACTGACTGTGACATGGAGGCCTCTGGGCAGGTCCTGTAGGAAGATCTCCTCTAGCACACACTTTCCAGAAGGTTCTAATGACCACAGTGCCACCCTTATATCTCTCGTTTTCAGCCAGTGACTAAGTCAGAAATAACTAATGCTCCTAGCAAAGAGGTAATTTGGAAGGGAGATGTCTGGCAGTCCTCTCCTGTCCCTCCCTTGACCGGCACCTGCACGTAATACAGAGTGAGCACGAAACTCAGCAGGACCTCGGCTGCCCAAGGGAACCAGGGTGGCACCTCCACCAGTGTCCAGGCAGGGCGGTGCTATCCCTGGAGACATGAATGCCAGCCCTGTCATCAGCTCCTACCCACTCGGGTCTGAAGCTCAGGGCCAAGGCTCCCTCTCTGGATCTGTCAGCAGCTCTGGCACCAGGCAGGAAGATGACCCTCCCCGGAGATGCCCCAGGCCACGGCCCACAGAGCTCGGGAGCCCAGGAACCTCCCAGGTGTCCAGGCTGGGTCATGGCCCACAGAGCTCGGGAGCCCAGGAACCTCCCAGGTGTCCAGGCTGGGTCATGGTCCACAGAGCTCGGGAGCCCAGGAACCTCCCAGGTGTCCAGGCTGGGGCTCTCCTGGACCATGCAGATTGCCCGGGGGCCCCCCTCCATGGAACGGCCTCTTTTGGATGGAGGTGGCACCCACTCACCTGCTGGGCTTATTCGGCAGAGACTGGTCGCCTGTCTGGTTGATGCCCGTCAGAGTGACACCGTCAGTGGCCTTCTTCTTCTCTCTCCGGCTGAGGGTTCGATTCAGGTCTGCGGACCACTCCTGGGTAACAGGTGCCGAGGGAGAGAAACCGAAGGTTCACTTGCGGGAAGCCACGTCTGTCCTCCATTCCTACCCAGCGAGCCTGCAGTCCGCTCCGTGCATCTGATGTGTAGACTCGGGGCCCCTGCTCTCACTGGCTTCCCGGAAGACCTCGGGCTCCCCACGCCCCACTTATGACTCCAAACGACCCGAGCCCCTCCTCACTGTTCAAAGCAGGGGCACTTCTACCACCACCCCCAGGCCATGCTGCCCCCTCCTAGAGGACCAGTGGGGGTGGTGAGGACCAGGGCAAGGTCCTGGGCCTCCTGATCCTGACCCTGCCCACCAAGGTTCTCAGCCCCATCCCCCTCAGGCCAGCATGGGCCCCTGTGGCCTCCCCAGATGTCGTGCTGAGCCTCCTAAAGTAGACATGAGCCAGCCTCTGAGGCACTTGTCCTGAAGTGCTGAAGATCCTTTGCATCGATGCCCTAAATTGTCCCTGGGCCACAGGGTCAAGACAGCTGGCTTCGGAGACCTGAGCAAGCCTGCCATGTGGAAAAATGGGCCCTGGACTGCAAATAAAACCAGGGCTAGGTGGCTACCACCTGACAGAAGGGGCAGGCAAGCAGACTCACAGTCTCCAAGGAGCAGGGCTCTCCCCTGTGTTTTGCTGCCCTGGGATTTTCCTCTGGGACCTGAGCTCATGCTGGGACTAACGAAGCACAGCACGCTCCTCCCGGAAGCCTCATGAGTTCCCGGGCAGCGAACGGGCTTCACCAGCTGCACGGAAAATGGACTAGGACAAAACCATGAATGGAGACTGTGTCTTGATTTTCTAGAAGAGTCTGTGCATGCCTGCAGATGTTTAATGAGCTCTCCTTCACCCACATCTCCACCGGTTACCAGACAACTTTGATTAAAACTTGGTGTGGCTGAGTCCACAGCTCTGCTCACACGTACTTACAGAACTTTTATTTTTTATTTTATTTTATTTTTTGAGACGGAGTCTCGCTCTGTCGCCCAGGCTAGAGTGCAGTGGCCAGATCTCAGCTCACTGCAAGCTCCGCCTCCCGGGTTCACGCCATTCTCCTGCCTCAGCCTCCCGAGTAGCTGGGACTACAGACGCCCACCACCTCGCCCGGCTAGTTTTTTGTATTTTTTAGTAGAGACGGGGTTTCACCTTGTTAGCCAGGATGGTCTCGATCTCCTGACCTCGTGATCCGCCTGTCTCGGCCTCCCAAAGTGCTGGGATTACAGGCTTGAGCCACCGCGCCCGGCCAGAACTTTTAGGTTGGAAGCCAACTCAGAAGCATCCTGTCTAACCTGTCCATTTGTCAGATGAGGAAACTGAGGCCCAGAAAGGCAACGTGACTTGCCCACGCAGAGGGGGTGGCAGACCTGGGCCCCTGATCCTAAATCTGGGTCACCTTTTTGTCTATTAATTATTTTCTGACTGGAACAGGTTGACTGAGAACTCAATCAGAACCTTAGAGTTCTCCACAGTGACCTCTGAATATAAATTCATCCTGATCAGGCAGCTTCCAAAGGCCAATGGGATCAATACCAAGCTGGTGCTGAAGGGAAGGGCTGGCTTTCAATACCCCTGACAGCAGGGCAGCCTCAGCTGAACTGCTAGGAGCCTGGCAGGGGCAGCACACACACCCATGCGGGCCACAGACACCCTGCACGGCGTATGGCACTCTATGAGTTAGCCGAACGCAGACACTTACTTCATCCTTGTGGCATGAAAAATAAAACAAAGAACTGCATTAGAGAAAGTCAGGCATGGTCCTGTAACAGCTGCAAATATGCGCACAAGGAACGCACAGGGGCTGGTTCCCAGCCCATGGACCCATAGAGAGAAGGGCCCCCTGGGCTCTGGCTGGGACACCCTCCAGGAGACAGACTGTCAAATAGTCCTCCCCACTGTGCCCTTCTCTGGATATAATGGGCACCTCTAAGGTACCCAAGTGAGTTTCACAGGTGGTTTCCTGTGCCACTCCGGGAGCAGCAAAACCTCGCTGTGTGTGAAACCCCAGCTGTGCACAAAACACATCAGCCGAGGCTTCCTGGTGTGTGGCTCCAGAGGAGAGGCTGGGCTTTGTGCTGTCCCCTCTAGGGCCACTTCCACTCGGGAAGGCTCTGGCCCTCCATGCTCTCCCAGTGTCTCTGTGGAAGGGGCACAGCTGCTCTGCAGCCTCCTCCTGGGAGCAAGTCCTGGGCTGGCACAGGGGAGTGCTCGGCGGCAGGGCCCATGCTGTCATTTGGAGAAACCTTCCTGTTAAGGGCCACAAAAGAAATGCAGGAGTAAAGACTGACAAAACTGCAGGCTACGAGGCCCCAGGAGGCTTCTGGGGGGTGGGCCTGGGTCAACAGCCCTGCATGGACAAAGTCACCATGTTCCCCAACAGCCCCCGACAGGAGATGGGTGCTCTTGTCATTCCCATTCCACACGTGGGAAAACCGAGTCACAAAAAGGGTGAATAGTTTGCTCAGCTTCCCACAGTTGGTCAGAGGTGAGCAGAATCTGAATGCAGCCCGGGCTCTGGCCACTGCTGAGTCGGGGAAGCCACGAGGTCCATGCCCACGGCAGAGGTAGTCGCCCTCAGCATCCCCGCTGGGGCAGCTGACGCCACGTGCTTCAGCCTTAGGGGCAGCAGGACCTTCACCCACTGCCTTCAGGGTGCCAGGTGGGGCCTGGTGACCAATCCTAGGCCTGGGTGAGTCCTGAGATCCCCAAGTCCTTGCATTTCGAATGTAAAGATAATGAAAGGCTCAGACCCACATGATGGGAAAAGAACGTTCATTTTGAATCAGGATTCACTGAATTTACTGCCTGGAGTAGGGAAAAGTCCTTTGTTGGAAGGGTAAGGAGGGCTGCCCACTGAGACCACCTCCCCTCCCCTGGCCCACTGTGAGGGGGGCACTGCGGCTGCTCCCTTCCCGGCCATTCCACAGGGTGAATCAGGGACCTGAGGTCCTGTGTGCCTGCGGCTCCAGGGACTGACTAGGAAGGAAGGGAATGCCAGTGGCCAAAGAGTGACAGTCAAACATTGCCAACTAGAGAGGACATAACTGCAACTTCCCAAGAGGTTCAGAAGGCCTTTGTTAATGCCTGCAGCCCCCCAGGCCTCCATGCCAGAACTTGGTCTGTACTATAGCTATGCCTAAAGACTGCCTGATAAACAGGGCAAACACCAACATAGAGTCTGGAATGAGAACGAGGACATCGTCTACCAACTCTGTGGGCCCAGGTCCTCTTCCAGGCCAACGAGGTCATGGGCACACCCTCCTCTTACCTCAAACTGTGGCCAGTTCATGGCCATGCCTGGCCCGTGATTGGCTCGGAACCACCTCAGGTCCTCCACCGCATCAGCTGCTCTGATGCTCTGCTCCAGGTCATGGTAAACGGCTTTGTAGCTAAATCAGAGGGAAACATGGCTCTTTTAGAAGGCAGGGGCCAGCTACCATTTGTCCCAGCCCAGTGCCAGCCAGAGCAGGTCCCGTGGTCTCTGCCCCGTGAGGTGGTTTCACAGACAGAGCCAGAACACTCCTCCCTTGGCTCGGGTGGAATATCACGGGCCGCCACGTGCACAGATGGCTTCTAACAAATGAGCTTTAAATCAAACCAGCAAAGCAGGTAGCAATGAATGAGCCCTGCTCTGTGTCACATATGCAAAAGGCACCAGCAGGTGGGCTGCGTGGGCCACCACTCTGTGTGCTCCCATTTAACCAGGCCCAGAGTTGAGGAAGAGAAAACTGGAGGGTGTTAGAAAGTAACCCTCCTTCCTCATCTGTCAGAAAGGCTTTATACCCAGATGTGCAAATGCAGAGTGTGAAGATGACCCAGTGCTGAACACACCCACCAAGATGGGGTGGGGGCCGCCTTCCGCCTGGCAGCCATCGCCGGCTCACCTTCCTAGGAAGCTGCCCTGTGGGGGAAGAGTATGGATCACCGCTGGACCTGATATTTTCACTTATAATCATTATGGCTGGTGAGTCATGTGCTTTCTCTGGGCTTCGGTTTCCTCCTCTGTTGAGTGGACATGATCCCCTCCATCAAGGGTTGAGTTGTGTCCTTCATAGGAGACATGCTGGAGTCCAAACCCCAGTGCCTCGGAATGTGGCCTTATTTGGAAATAAGGTCTTTATAGAGGTAATCAAGGTAAAAGGAGGTCACTAGCAGGAGCCCGAATCCATATGACTGGTGCCTGTATTAAAAGGGGGAAATCCAGACACAGAGACAGACAAGCCTCCGCATGATGGAAGTCACTCCACATGCAGAAGAGGCCGACACAGGCCAGCCCCACCCTGCTCCTGCCAGCAGAGCTGCCTCGGGCAAGTCATTTAATCTCACCCAGCCTCAGCTTCCTCATCGATAAGATGGGGTCAGTGCCACCCACTTTACAAAACTGTCATAAAAATGGAATGGTGGCAGAGCAACAGTGGTGCAATAACTTGCCTTTGATGATTTTTATACAGAGGGAGACAAAAGGAATGTGTTTTTGTGATGCGTCCCTACATGGTTCTGCTAGATGGATGACAGTAGTCCATGCCCTTGAGTTAGCCGGGACCTCTGCCCTGGTGAAGGCATCACAGAAGCACAGATGAGGAAAGCGCAGAACAAACAGCACAGCTTCCATGTCACAATTCAGAACAAACAGCACAGCTTCCATGTCACAATTCAGAACAAACAGCACAGCTTCCATGTCACAATTCAGAACCATGTCTCAGAGGGTATGTGCTGTCCCGGGGGCTGAGAGCCACTAAGCAGTCAGCTGATCACAAAGGGCCTCAAAGAAAGACTGTCCCAGGCACAACCAGCCCAGAAATGCCAGATTCACCCCTAGTGGATCTTAGATATGCCAGCTGCGGCTGGGCACGGTGGCTCACGCCTGTAATCCCAGCTACTCGGGAGGCTGAGGCAGGAGAATCGCTTGAACCCGGAAGGCAGAGGAGGCTGCAGTGAACGGAGATCACGCCACTGCACACAAGCCTGGTGACAGAGCAAGACTCTGTCAGAAAAGAGAGGAGAGGAGAGAGGGAGAGGGAGAGGAGAGAGGGAGAGGAGAGAGAGAGAGGGAGAGGAGGAGAGAGAGAGGGAGAGGGAGAGGGAGAGGGAGAGGGAGAGGGAGAGGAGAGAGGGAGAGGAGAGAGAGAGAGGGAGAGGGAGAGGGAGAGGGAGAGGAGAGAGAGAGAGGGAGAGGGAGAGGGAGAGGAGAGAGGGAGAGGAGAGAGAGAGAGGGAGAGGAGAGAGGGAGAGGAGAGAGGGAGAGGAGAGAGGGAGAGGAGAGAGGGAGAGGAGAGAGGGAGAGGAGAGAGAGAGGGAGAGGGAGAGGGAGAGGAGAGAGAGGGAGAGGGAGAGAGGGAGAGAGGGAGAGAGGGAGAGAGGGAGAGAGGGAGAGGGAGAGGAGAGAGGGAGAGAGGGAGAGAGGGAGAGAGGGAGAGAGGGAGAGAGGGAGAGGGAGAGGGAGAGGGAGAGAGGGAGAGAGGGAGAGAGGGAGAGAGGGAGAGGGAGAGGGAGAGAGGGAGAGGGAGAGGGGAGAGGGGAGAGGGGAGAGAGGGGAGAGGGAGAGGGAGGGGGGAGAGGGGGAGAGGGGGAGAGGGGGAGAGGGGGAGAGGGGGAGAGGGGGAGAGGGGGAGGAAAGAAAAGGAAAAGCAAAGCAAAGCAAAGCAAAGTCAGCTGCATTGGTCCTAGCTGTGGCCCCAGAAAGGGCAATCTCCCTTCCTGCCCAGACCCGTACGTGGAGCTGGCAGAGTGGGCCTGGCCTTATCTGCTTGGGCCAGCAATTGGCTGGGTCAGCCAGGCCTTCCACAGGTCCAGCCAGCCATGCCTGCAGCTGCAGAAACGCTCAGCAGAGGGGCCCTCCCTGCCACGCAGATTACAGAGAAGCAGGAGGCCCTGAGGGTGGTGAGGAGACCTCCTGACAAACGCGCCATCCCAAACCTGGGAGCAGCATCTGAGTTTGCTTTAAAAGCACTTTCCGTTGACTTCAACGACATGTGTGTTTTAGCTCAAAGGAAACTTACCCAGTCACATTGGACAGGTCTAGGTGCTTCTGAACCTCCAGCAGAACCTCCCGGAAGAAGCGCAGGCGTTTCTCCTCGAACTGCTGGCACTGCTCAAACACCTGCTCCATGTTCTCCATGTACTGGGGCGTGCCCTGGTCGAGCTCCTTCAGGGACTTCTCATACTTATCTTTGGTCTAAAGGAAAATCCAGGCACAAGACAAAGGTTCATTTCCATTCGGCCCTTGGCTCACCCCACCCCTGGAGTGTCTCAGGCCTCCCCAGATTCCAATGCAAAGAAAAAACAGGAGCTCTAGCTTCTGACAGACTTCAAGTTCAAGTTCCAGTCCCTCCACTCCTGCAAGGTAAATCACACTCCTGCCATCTGCCCGGTCTCTCAGCTGCAGCAAGGCCCAGAGAGGTAGATGCCGGCAAAGGGCAGTCTCCCCAAGAGCTTGGTGTGTGTGGTCTTGAGTGTGCCAAACGCCCATGTCCTCTTTTCCTGTGGGGAAGGCTGTGCCTGGCTACCCTCAAGCCTCCCACAGAAAAGGTGGGGCTGGGGCTGAATCCTGCAGCTCTCTTGGAGCCTCACTGTCCTTTATTAGATGAGGACACTCTCTCCTTCACAGTGTTCTGATATGTAAATGATGGGCTGCAGGAAGAAGGCATTCAAAAAAGTCCTCCTTCCCTTGTCCTTCAGCACACTCCATCCCCCTCACATAGCTGCTCCCTCCCAGATTGTCCCAAGAAGGGGTTTTGCAAGGCAGGAAATGTTAAAAGCAGGTGTGGCCTATCTCAAGAGTATCGAGGGGCAGCTAGAAAATGTGTGAAATTCTGAAGATGTGGCTGAAGTGGGCACATTCATCTGGTGGGGATGTGCCTCGAGGTCAATGGCCTCCCCTCACCCCTCATCTTGGGGACAGGGCCACCAGTTTGGTGACCAGGTGGTTTTGTTAGTTGGTGGGATCATGGTCGTGTTGGCCCCCTGGGGTGGGTGAGCGATAGCAGGGCTGGGGCCACCTATTTATTGCAATTCTTTCTACTATGGGGGTAGTCACGGGCTCCATTCGAGTCTAAGCTTTGCTGTCCCTAACAACATATGCAGGGCCTTCTGAGGAAGGAAGGAAGGATGAGGAAGGATGGAGTGCTTCCTGAGCCACTGCAAGCCTATGGGGCACCCGCTCTGCCCCCAGCTGGGACTGAGTCTACCCTGCCCATGAGGCTCCCCTCTTCCCCTCCCAGATGCTCGTCTCTGACTCATGAGGCTCAGGGCCCTGGGAGACTCCGCTTCAGGCTCCAAAGCAACTCCTCTCTTTGAAGCCTTCCGCAGTCTCCTGAGACCAGGTCCCACCTCGCCCTCTAGGGCTCTGACTCCTGCCCCTTTCTCCTCTCCTGGTATCCGGGTCCTTGCTCTGCTTCTCAGCCTCCTCAGATGGCTGGGCTTGGGTCCTCTGTGCCTACAGGAAAAGGCCACCCCTGCCAGGGCTGGGGCATGCCCAGCAGAAAGAGAGCTCCACAGCGCTGTGGTGATTCCTATTCCCCACCGCCATCGACACTGCCCGTGCCCACTACCTGGCAGCCCTGCATAGGAGCCTAGCTCAGAAGCCCAAGACACACAGCTGTGGGTTCAGCGCCCGGCATCTGGAGGATACTGCTTAAGTGACACAGCAGTCCCATCTCAGGAGCCTTCAAGACACAGTAGCCTCCCAGAAGCTCTCAGGGTACTAGTGGCAACAAGATGCTCCACCTCTGGACTGCCCCTGCCCTCAGCCTGTGCCGACCCTGCTGGCCCCAAGTCCTGCCCCCAGCACAGGCCAGGTACTGAGCACGGTCATCACTGTTCTGGAAACCCCCTTGCAGGGCACAGAAAGTTCTCAATGAATACCCATGGAGTAAAACAAAAGGCGGCCTTCACCCTTAGGTAGATTGTAATATTTTCGCACTAAATGCAAAAAGTTCTTTTCTGATGGATGCTCCAAGACGTAGTTGATGGCTGATGAGAAACATGAAAGTACATGTGCATCCAGTCAGCAGTGGTATGTATGTATGTATGTATGTATGTATGTATGTACCTACCTACCTACTTACCTACTTTAGAGATGGGGTCTCACTCTGTCACCCAGGCTGGAGTGCAGTGGTGTGACCACAGCTCGCAGCAGCCTTGAACTCCTGGGCTCAAGCAATCCTCCCGCCTCAGCCTCTGAAGTAGCTGGGACTACAGGCACATGCCTCCACACCCAACTAAATTTTTAAATTTTTTGTAGAGATGAGGTCTCACTACATTGCCCAGGCTGTGTGCTGGATTTTGGAAACTGCGTCAAGAAGGGTGCTGGGGAGGGACTGGCCTCCTCTCCAGAGCTCTAGGCCCACAAGGACCTCTCACGTCCTGCAGTTACTGGCCAGACCACAGAGGCAGGGAGGGCCCCAGGAGGGAACCCACTGCAAAGTGTCCCATTCATCCTGCCAGACGCTTATGTCCAACCTCGCGCCCTGGGCCTGTTCTGCAAAGCCTGAGTTGATGTTCTGGGTGGCTGTCAAACATGAAAGGCCTCTCTTCCTCTCCATCTCCGTCTCCCTTTCTCTCACACAGGCACGGCCCCGCCCAACATGGAGAAGCCCCATCTTTCTTCTAGGCACCTTTTTGGGCACCTGATTCCCTGGGATTCTAGCAAAGGCCGGAGAGTTCTCCGGGACCTTGTGCTTCTTTTTTTTTTTTTTTTTTTTTTGAGACGGAGTCTCACGCTGTTGCCCAGGCTGGAGTGCAGTGGCGCGATCTCGGCTCACTGCAAGCTCCGCCTCCCGGGTTCCCGCCATTCTCCTGCCTCAGCCTCCTGAGTAGCTGGGACTATAGGCGCCCGCCACTGCGCCCGGCTAATTTTTTTTTTTGTATTTTTAGTAGAGACGGGGTTTCACTGTGGTCTCGATCTCCTGACCTTGTGATCCGCCCGCCTCGGCCTCCCAAAGTGTTGGGATTACAGGCTTGAGCCACCGCGCCCGGCCAACCTTGTGCTTCTTGAGCCCACGTGCCCCGCACTCAGTAGTTGGTTCCAGGCTCTTCACCTGATCCCACCATGGAGGCACCTGGGCTGCTTCAAAAGCCCAGATTCCTGGCTCCAGCAATGGGAGTGAGAGGGGTTTCCCAGAGGATTCTGACGCTCGGTCTGAGTGATGAATGTGTAGATGACGGGTTCCCCTTGCTACGCCAACAGCATAGCAGTGAGGAACAGTGGAGAAAGGGCATAGGCATATGTATGGGCTTGAGGTCAGAAGTTCCTGCTCTCACCTGCTGGATGGCACGACTTAACCCCTCTGATCTTGGTTTTCTCATTCACAAAAAAGGGATGCCACCACCTAACTGACAGGGGCCGGGAAAGGTTAGTGGGTAGTGAAACCAGCTTAGGCCTCCTGCCTCCCTTTTGCCCATGTCCTCTTCCTGGAGTGCAGCCTCTCTCTACCTCATTCCGTCTCTCTCTGCAAATCCTGGTGGGGAATTTCATCTCCAAACACTGAGGCAGGGCAGGCCCTCGGCAACTGTACCCCCCCAGCCCTCACCTGTCATGGCTGAGCAAAGGAGGGGAGGTGGGGCCGAGGGCTGAGCCCTCCCTTCCTGTGAACTAGTAAATCACAAGACGATGACGCTGTCTGGTTTTAAGTCCTGTGACTCCAGGACCTTCTAGGCAGAATCACTGTCGACATCTGCGGAGCACTTCATAGTTGACACAGTGATTTCTCTCTCATCCACCGGGGCAGAAAATCTCCCCTTCACAACAGAAATGGAAGGGCACCCAGGATGCCACAGTGCCGGTCACGGTCTCTCATGGGCCAAAGACCACCCTTCTGCCACCCCTGGCTCCATAACCTCTGCCTCACTCTTGCGGCCTGTCACTGTGGAGACTGCGGGGCACCTCCATCCCCCTCCCACCTGGCTGCCCAGACAAGTGCTCCCAGCCTGCAGTCCCTCCCCCAGGTCTCTGCCTCCAGCCCCTCTCCCTACACAAGCAGAGCAATCCTTCTAAACCATCTCCCCCTCCTCACCTCCTCCCTGACCCCACCCAGGCTCAGGCCTTCCTCAGTGGCTCCTGGTCAGCAGCATCCTAAGCTCCTTACTCAGCCTGGCTATCCAGGCCACTGGCGATTTGGTCCTCGTAACCCTCCATGCCAGCTCACACCACACCCATTCGCACCCACCATTGGCCACAACCATTCACACCTGCCACCAGCCACAACCATTCACACTCATCACTGGCCATGCCCATTCACACTGACCACTGGCCATGCCCATGTTGGCACAAGCAGTTCCCTGCAGCAATCCCAGTGTCCTTGTGTCTCTGAGCACAAAGAGCTCTCTCTTTCCCCCAGCTTGGCCAGAGCTTGGCTCTGCCCCTCAACTGAGCAGGTACAGTGGCTATGGTGAGGTGAGGTGCTAGGGCACTCACCTGTGGCCTTCTTGAGGACAGGGGTGTGTTTCATTGGTTCTTTATCCCTCTATCCACCCAATCACCCAAGCAGTTACAGAAGGCTTACTATGTGCCAAACATGTGATCAACTGACACGGTGACACTCGACGTGTAAAAACAAGTGTACAATTTACCTTAAGAACATCTTGCTTGCACTTTTCTATTTTGTCTTGCAATTTCTTGAGCTGTTCAGGGTTGAGGGATGGGTCTGCCTTGCTATTGGCTTCTCGTGAGACAGCCAGCTTCTCCTCTTTGCACGCTGCATGGTGGGCTTTCTTTGCTGCTTCTACCTACAGGGATAATGAGTTCCTGAATGCCATGTCGCTGGGAGTTCCGGATCTCACTAGAGGTTACACAGACCATGGGAATGCTTGTGCTACCCAGAGGGGAGGAAAAGGCAGGTACAAAATTGTATGTATACTATCATAGCAACTAGTCACAACAGGAATGCACTCAACACATATTCACGGAGCACTTGCTTGCCCCGTGAATGGTTCAAGGCACCAGGGACACAGCAAGAAACACAAGAGCCCAGGCCTTCGTGAAGCTTTCATTTGAGTTGTGGGAGGCAGATACAGTACAGGAAAAGTTACATGCCAGAGTCAATTGGAGGGCGTTAAGTGTTGGGGAGGACAACAGAGACGGAGCATGGGGTGGGTGGAGAAAGCCACTGAGATGACATGGAGCATGCACATGGAGGGGTTATGGACATCCCAGGAAGACCATGCCAGGCTGCTGGATCAGCGAATACAAAGAAAGTTCCAAGGAGGAACCTAGCATGAGCGAGAGGACTATACTGGGTGGTTGGGGGGAGGGGGCGCAGGGTGATCGGCCACATTTCCTCTGGTTTTAATGGCTATTTTACACACACACACACACACACACACACACACACACACACTCTCTCTCTCTCTCTCTCTCTCTCTCCTCTCTCTCTCTCTCTCTCTCAATAGATCCTTCCTTATTTGAGCCAAAGCCACAGATTTCATTCTAGAGGGAAGGAGGAGTTTACAGCAAAGGCCTCATAAGACACAGACAGTTTCATTATGAATGGGGCCAGGGACAAAACAGAAGAGAAAGGAGATGCGACAAAAGCTAAAACACAGAAAAGGAGACACAGAGAAAACCATCCGGAAAGACAGAGGCATGTTCTGGATGATTCTGAGGAGGAGGAAGGCAGTGCAGGGCCAGAGAACAGCTGGGTGTTGGGGGTGGCACATCTACCGTCTAGCCCATTCCAGCAGGGAATGGGGGCGAGGCTGCAGGCAGGGGCGGGGCACACAAGCGGAGGGCTGGGGTGGACAGATGACAGCCTCCAATTAGCCAAGGCTCGACAAAACTCTGGTTTTGGTTGCTACTTTTAGAAAAACAGGTATCAATGTTACTTGAAATTTTAGGAGAAAAACCTAAAATGGCCTCCTGTGCCTAGAGCCAGTAGCAGAAAGTCCTGGGTGCAGGAGGGGGTGCTGCTGGTGAGGTGCCAGGCAGAGCGAGGCCGGGCAAGGAAGCCTGCAGGACAGATGTACCTCTTTCAGCTTCTTGGCCCAGGGCTTCTGTGCCTTCCGAAAGCCGTCCTCGGCTTCCTTGGTCTCCTTGAAGCCGCCCATCATCTGCTTGTGAAAGGCTTCCTTCTGCCAGTTCTTGATCTTCTCGAAGTCATCGTTCATTAGCGAGGCCTTCACCTCGAGGTGCAGCTCACTCACCCTCTCTGCCTCGGACATGAAGGCCATCCAGGCCTTCTCCACGGTCCCGTACTGGGGCCCTGCACAGGGGAGAAAAGCTGTGGGTCACTCAACGCGGGGCATGGTGGGGTCTCCTCTGCTCACACCTTGGCTGTTCAATGTGGGCATTTAGACCACAGAGGGTTTCCTTTCGGGGTTTCAGATATTTTTCTCTCAGGGACTCTGTGCCTTTTTCAGTTCCTGAAGCTGAATTTGCTTTGCCACTCGTGTTAAGAAAATTGGGGTATTACATCCCTTTCCTTTATTTTTATTTTTATTTTTTGAGATGGAGTTTCGCTCTTGTTGCCCCGGCTGGAGTGCAGTGGCGCGATCTTGGCTCACTGCAAACTCTGTCTCCCGGGTTCAAGTGATTCTCCTGCCTCAGCCTCCCAAGTAGCTGGGATTACAGGTGCCCGCCACCACGCCCGGCTAAATTTTTGTATTTTTAGTAGAGACGGGGTTTCACCATGTTGGCCAGGCTGATCTCAAACTCCTGACCTCAGGTGATCCACTCGCCTCAGCCTCCCAAAGTGCAAGGATTACAGGCGTGAGCCACTGCATCTGGCCATGCCTTTCCTTTATTTAAAGCCACTGAACTCTTTAAAAACTCCAATTTCCACATCTTAGAAGTCTTAATTTACTTAACAGTGGCCAAAGAAGGGGGGACCTTCTGAAGTGAGCAGACGCTTCTCCCAGGTTTTGGGCACCCATCCACATCATGCCAACGCTTCTCCTGGCGTGGCTCCTATCTGCCCTGCTTGGCCCTTGGCTAGACCTGTGCTGCCTCCCTTTGCAGGACCGTGTTCATTCACTCCCAGAAAGAGCCTGGCTCTGAGCACAAGCTCGAGAACACTGGAATGAAGACTGTCCCCTCGGCAGAATGGAAGCCCATCCTGCAGGAGGCAGGAGAGGAGGAAGCAGGAGCCTGCTCTGGACCAGAGCTTTGTAAACCTCAAGCTCTAACTGACAGCTGGATCCCGGGAGAGGGGCTGGAGCAGGTAGAAATGAAATGATGACAGTGCCACCGACCGAGGGAACAGACCTACCCCAGGCCCCTCCTCCACCACGTGCCTGCTCCACAGCCTGGGCACACACCCTGCCCTAAGGACTAGGCTAAGCCCACACACACAACCCGTGTCAGCATGACGGGAAAGGACAGGCAGCTGGACTAGACCTGGTTCGCCTGGGGCCTGGCTCCCCAGTTGGCTCCTGAGGACAGCTGGTCAGCACAGGAGAGCCTGCCCCAAAACACACCTTGAGAAACCTGTGCTGCTCTGCTTCTGTGCCGGAAAGCCTGTAATCAGTCAAGCTCCCCCTTCACTGCTGGGAAGTGTGTTCTAAACATGGCCCCTGTCCACACAACAGTGGCAGTGATGAAGCTGCAGAAGCTTCTGAGCTTTTCGGTGGGGACAGAAGGGAGTGAAACCTCCACCATATAGCACCTATAATTATTCCCTTAAAATTTAAACTCAGAAAGACTGCCAGGTGTTGCCAGCTAGTCTTATCTGACCTGCTACATGGCCAAGTTTAAAAATAAATGGCTCTCTGTGTTAGAAACCAAGGTGCCGAGCAGCAAGGCCTTCCACGGGATAGGAACTTACCCGAGCTCTCAGTTAACTCGGCAAGGGCAAGTGTATCCTATGGATGACAAGGGCTGTAATCCTGTGTCCCCGAGGAAAGCGGACAAAAGTTCACGGAGCCTGTGCCTGCTGGTGACGGACACTAATGCTCCCCATAAAAATCACACCCTGCTCTGGAACTGGGAAATGCACTCTTGCCCCAATCTTAAAGGACAGAAAACTGGCATAGAGAGGGTCACAACGTGCCCAGAGCCCGTAGCTGGGGCATAGCTGCCTCCAGGCCACAGGACCTGTGCCGGGGCCTCCCTACCCTTCTCCACAAGCTGCCTCCAGCGCCGGGCCCACTCAGTGAGCTGCTGCGCGTACGCCTTCTCGATGCGTGCCCGCTCATGCAGGCAGTTCATGAGGTCGCTGCACAGGCGGTGGCCATCGTCGATCCGCTTCACAGTCCGCTTGTAGTTCCCGACCTAGGAGACACAACTAGCTGGGAGGCAGGGGGCTTGGGGCAGCCTGTCCTTGGCTGCTGCATAAATGGCCTCCATGCCAATCAGGCCCTGATGCGCCCCTGGGGTCACGTTTACCACACCCCACTCCCACAGTTTGAAAGGCAACCCGTGTAGTTAATCAACCTCTCTATTTTTATTATTAACGAGATCATACACATCAGGGAACGGGGGCTTCTCAATGTTCTTTAGGTTGGGTACCAAGCAGAAACTGGGCCGTGGGTCAGGAAAGGACGCTGACTGGCTCAGGAAGGGCTATCATGGAAGAAGGGGTGGGGCTGAGGATGCCTATAAGAGCACCTCATGCAGACAGAGAAGCTGGGGCCGGCTTCCTGGAGTAGGTGACATCTAACCAAAGCCTTCTGCTTTGATGTCATCCATCCTGTGCTGGGTTATTACTTCCCAATCATAGCCGTAAAAACTTTTCCACTTCCTGAGCACCTACCATGTGCCAGGCAACCTGCTAGGTGTTTTACACCTCCAAATATTGTCTCCCCAACCTAGTAGGAATAAGTGTCCCCATTTTACAGATGAGGAAACAAAGGCTTAGAGAAGTTACATGGTTAGTCAAGATCCTGCAGCCACAGTGGCTAGGCTCGAGTTGAAGGCATTTGTGTTTGTTTTTTTTTTTTTGAGACAGTGTCACTGTCATCAGGCTGGAGTGCAGTGGCGCGATCTCGGCTCACTGCAACCTCCGCCTCCCAGGTTCAAGCGATTCTTCTGTCTCAGTCTCCTGCCTCCTGAGTAGCTGGGACTACAGGCACGCATGCCATCACACCCAGCTAATTTTTGTATTTTTAATGGAGACAGGGTTTCACCATGTTGGCCAGGATGGTCTCAATCTCCTGACCTTGTGATCCGCCTGCGTCAGCTTCCCAAAACGCTGGAATTACAGGTGTGAGCCACCAAGCCCGGCCCAAAGGCACTTTTTCAAAGCGTTCCAGGTAGGACTGTCTTGATGGCAAAGGTTTTGCAGGGCTAAGCTGAGTTTTGACTGCCTTTTTTCGCATATGAAAAGAGAAACTAGTTCATCTAAGTTATAAGTATTAAAAGAGTAACTGAGGAAATGTTAATGGCTAATTTGGGGTGAAAATGAAAATGTTTGCTATGTTTCATTCTTTGAGCTGCTGGCTTGAAAGGATACAGTCACTGATAACTTGAGCACCCAAAGGAAATATGACAGAAAGATGATCTCTTTTCAGCCTTTTTCTCCCATTGCCTTCAAAAATCTTAGTCAACCCCTTGTCAGTTTTACCTTTTCTAAAATCTCTTTGCCTAGCCCTGCAGAGATGGGTAAGGGGAGGGAAAGGGGCTGCAGCATCTGGAGGAAGGGCTGTCCCTGAGGCTGAGCTAGATGGGCTGAGAACCAGAATCCTTGTGAACAGCAAAGACCCCTGGAAGGTGGTTAGCCTGGGCAGCCTTCTCCAGAGGCAGATGAGACTTCCAGCTCTGCTCATTCCCTCCAAAGACCTCCCCCGGCAAGGCTGGCAGCTCGTCTGCTCGTCAAAACACGAGCTGAACCTGAGCGTCCACTCCATACTCGAGCAGCTCCTATGAGGAAGTCGAAAGCGAGCATTTTCACAGCTCACTGGAAGTGACATTATGTGGTAGCTTCCCTTAAAATGAGGCCTTACTGTCATTTTGAAATTGACAGCAGGACGAAAAAAAATACCCAACAAGCAACTTAGTATCGCCGAGCTGGTGGTAGAAGGAGCTGAGGTAACACAGTCCTAACTTAGCCTTGACAGTTGACATGAAGCCACGACCCAGAGCTGGTTTTCATCTGTCTATTACCAACAGTATTCAAATTGGTAATCACCATCAAATCATGTATTTTGGCTCTCTTGAAACCTGCTTACCTCTCTGATTTTCAGAATCCTTGGTTAAAGCTTTAGGGAAAAGAAAAGGATATTTCTTAACAAGTCACATGTTGGTACCACCCATCGGCACACACAGGAGCTGCAACACACATTTACACCACAACTCTTGAAACCTGGAAAGCCGCGATGAATACAGGAAGAATGTTTCTGTAAGTACACATCTTAGGTTTCCATGTAAGATCCCAGTTGGTCCTAGAGGCTGCAGAGGAGGCTGTGCTGGTCCTGTGACCACTGCTGGGGACAAGAGGCAAGCTCTGAGCACAGAGCCAATGGGAGAAGGGGAGTATGCCAAACAGCTGGGATCAAGGCACCCCAGCAACACTGGCCGTGCTGTCCTGTTAATGAAACGGCTGTGTGGTGGCTCGTGACAGGCCATCACTGCAAGTCTCTATCGCCATAAACCACCAGGGACAGAGCAATGTGGCCTTCCCACTTCCCTGGGCAAAGCACTGCAGTCATCCCGGGAGCAGAGTTACTGCTGGCTGTTTCTCTAGGTTGACATGGAATCTACACACAGGCAAAACTGCCCACTACAGGGTACACTTAGATGAGTGTAAACAAACATACACCACTGTCTACCGTCTCCACAGCAAGGAACAGGACACTTCCATCTCTCATGCAGTGCCTTTGTACCCCCTTGCAGCCCCATCGCCTCCCCACACAGCCCCCAGCAACCACAGACATGATTTCTGCCCCTTTTCCAGGATGGCAAGGATATTTGGAATACACAGTATGCAGCCTGGCTTTTGAGACTGGCTTCTGTCACCCACCATAATGCTTCTGAGACTGATCCATGTTGCTGTCTGTTAGAAGTTCATTCTTTCTTACTGCTAACCAGTATCCTATTGTGTAGTTATACCACGATTTTGTTTATCCATTCTTCCTGTTAAAGGCTGCTTGGGTCATTTTCAGTTTGGGGTAATTATGAATAAAGAAGCTATAATGTTCATCTATTGGTCTTTTGTGGGGACATATACTTTCATGTCTCTTGGGTGAATACCTAGGAGTGGAAATGTCACATGGCACATGTACGTTTAACCAAAGTGCCAAACTGCTATCCAAAGTAACTGTGCCACTGTGCATTGCCATCAGCAACGTATGAGAGTTCCCCATCTTGCATGCTTCCAGCACTTAGTATTGTCAGGGTATTTTGTTCTGTTATTTTTAGCCATTCTACTTAGTGTAGCAATATTGCATTGTGATTTTAATTTGCACCTTTTTAAAGTCTAATAATACTGAAAATCTTTTCTTATGACTATTTGCCATCTGTATGCCTTCTTGACTAAAGTTTGTTCCTTTTTTTTCTGAGACAGGGTCTTGCTTTGTTGCCCAGGCTAGAGTGCAATGCCACAATCATGGCTCACTACAGCCTTAACCTCCCAGGCTCAAGTGATCCTCCCACCTCAGCCTCCAGAGTAGCTGGAACTACAGGTGCGCACCACCACACCTGGCTAATTTTTGTAATTTTTGCAGAGATGGGGTTTTGCCACGTTGCCCAGGCTGGTCTTGAATTCCTGGGCTCAAGCGATCCTCCCACCTTGGCCTCCCAAAGCGTTGGGATGACGTGTGTAAGCCACAGCGCCTGGCCTATTTCCTTTTTAATACATTTTTTTAAAAAATCAAAGGTATAACAATGACTTGTTTTTAAAATGCAAGAAAATTAATTTTCAAATATTTAACAAATCAATCATACATTAAAATTAGCACATATATAGTTAACTATTTCTGCTCTATCAGTTTTGTAATTAAACAGCTCTCTTCTACTTTTTCAAAACATGAGCTTGTTTTGGGACAGCCAAATAGCAGAAAACTTTAGGTAGAAACTGAATATAAGCATGCTTTCTTCCAAACATATTAATTGTGATATTAATGGCTTCATTCACAAAATCCTCATTTTTGAACCAGGTATGAAGCTATGTATCTAACTTCCTCTAAATTCAGGCTCACTCCACTCAGAAACTAAGCTACTAAAGACAAATGCTCAGCATACATGTGCCTGGACGTCCCTTCACTTCCCTGAGGGACTGCCTGGCAGACGGAGGGCCAAGCATGTTCCTACTGAGGGACTCAGCGCTTGGGCACAGGGCACTGGAACTAGGGCACTGGGAGGAGGGGGTGAGAGGTATCCTGAAGGCAATATCCAAAGGGCATCTTCAAGGACAGGTAGGAGGCCGCCCAGATTAAAGGTGAGGCCAGGGAAATAATTCCAGGCACAGGGAATAGCACCGGCAAAAGGAAGGTGTGTCCACATGGCGACCCTGGGGCCCTGAGAGAAGTCGGCTGGGAATGGAACACAGAACACAGGGAGCGACCGGCAATGAGGGAGGGCAGATGCTGAGAAACTGGGAGGGTTAGGCCTGCATCCTGAAAGGCATCAGGCTTGGGGACTGGTGGGGCTCAGAAGGCTGGCAGGGGTGGGGACATCCTGGAAGGAAGGATTGAGAGCAGCCTCCAAAGAACGGGGCTGCCCAGTGGAACCCAGGGCAGGCGAGCCAAAAAAGGGAGCTGCCCACCCTCCAGGGGGCGGATGTGGGGACAGAGGTCGTGGGATCCCTGGCTCCCAGACAGGCTTCTCTGCATACAGCATCCCCGCCTTCTCCAGGTTGTGCCCACCTTGGGAAAGAGAACCTCCTTTCTTTTTTTTTTTTTTTCTTAAGACAGAGTTTCACTCTTATTGCCCAGGCTGGAGTACAATGGTGCGATCTCAGCTCACCACAACCTCTGCCTCCTCAGTTCAAGCGATTCTCCTGCCTCAGCCTCCTAAGTAGCTGGGATTACAGACATGTGCCACCACGCCCGGCTAATTTTGTATTTTTAGTAGAGACAGGGTTTCTCCATGTTGGTCAGGCTGGTCTCGAACTTCCAACCTCAGGTGATCTGCCCACCTCAGCCTCCCAAAGTGCTGGGATTACAGGCGCGAGCCACTGTGCCCGGCCAAGAACCTCCTTTCTAGGGTACTCCGGAGGCCGCTCTCCTGCCTCCCAGGGATGGGCCTTGGGGGCCACATCTCTCACAATCGAGCTCTGCCTCCAAGGAATCCACTCCCTTCCCCATGCCCTTCCCTGAGCCAGGACTCGCCCTGCCGCCTGCCCTCCTCCAGGCCGCACTCACAACCTCTCAGTGAGCCAGGCTTCTAATCGTTCCTCTGAGAACCCAGTGTCAGCCAAGCCTCAGTTTTAAAGTCAGCTAGGATGAGGTGGGGGCTGGAATCTCAACCATCCCTGTGCAGAAACATCCGTGCAATCAGGAGCAGAGAAAGGGGCTCTACCTGAAACCCAGTGGCTTGTCACAGGCATGCTGAGGGGACTATCCGAAGAGGCCACGTCAGCTCCTCCATGCTGCATGCATCTGTTGTGAAGAGTCCAGAGGTGCCTTTCACAAGGATGCTGGGGAAAGTCTGCTGTGCAGACACAGGACCATGCCAAGCTCTGTGGTGCTCTCAACCCCTAACACCTTCAGACTCTGGGCCCTAAGAGGGTGTGGACCTGTGTCTTTCTAATCCACCACTCTTTCTCCATTGCTTTCCACAGGGTCTACCACACAGCAGGCACCCCATAAAAATGTGAGGTAAAGCCATAAAACATGACCAGAAGAAAATGTACGTGAATACCTTTGTGACTTAGGGTGGGGCTCCCTCAACAAAACTGTTCTTTTTCTTTTTTTTTGAGACGGAGTCTAGCTCTGTTGCCCAGGCTGGAGTACAGTGGTGCGATCTCGGCTCACTGCAACCTCTGCCTCCCGGGTTCAAGTAGTTTTCCTGCCTCAGCCTCCCGAGCAGCTGGGATGACAGCACGAAGGGCACACAGAGATGTCCCGTACGTGGGTACCCAGAGGCACGCGCCTGAGAACAGCAAGGCAGCTCTATGCCTGTAGACTGCAGCCATTAGAGAGTGGGAAAGGCCAAGTGTGGGCAGAGGTGGGTGTACAGCACCCTTTACTGGATATCCTGGTGGAAGAGACTGGGCAGGCCTCTGTGCACAACCAGGCAGCCATTCAGCCATGAAGCATGCACGCGCCCTACAATGACCCGGCAGCTTCATTCCGGGCTTACATCCCCACAGAAATGTTCCCTTGGGTCCCAGGACAGGTAGGGGCCTCTCCCTGGGGAATGCACAGGGAAGCACAGGGCCCAGCAATGCAGGAGAAAGAAGGATGTGCACGACTACGCCGACACACTGACCCAGAACAGAATGATGTGGGGCATGATGCCATTTACATCAATTAAGAATGTGTGCACATGAAGTAGGGGTGCGAAGTTTATGACAGCAGATGCTAACAAAAGCTGTAACATTAGAAATGGGGAGGGGGCCTAGGTATCAACTGCAGGTGGAGAAATGGAAACAGGAACGGTATTGATGAGCAAGTCCCCCTCCTACCTGCCCCCATCCCAGCTCTCTCTGAAGTCCTGGCTCCTTTTCCCCACGGAGGCTTCCCTGATGCAGCCCGTCCTTGCTGGAGCACCAGCGTGGAGCACCAGCCCAGTCTACACCATCCGCACCCACACAGACAGGGGCGACTTGTCTGAGGATACTCCTGCCATCTGGTCCAGCTGGAGGCCATGATGGCCCTTCCAAATACCGTCCCCATGCCCCTCGGGTCACAGCTCGTCTCAAAATTGCCTCGAGCACATTAGCCTCACTTCCCTGGCTAGACTGCAAGCCTCCCGGCAACAGGTATCACACACTGAGTGATTTTCACTAGCGACGGCATCCTAATAGAGCATGCCCACACTTGGCCAGGCAGGGTACTGACAGTTTTACATGCCACTCCACTTAATCTTGTGACAGTGCTAGCCAGGGGATACTATTAATGTCTATTTTAAAAAAATTAAATTAAATTTTATTATTTGAGAGAAGGGTCTCACTCTATTGCCCAGGCTGGAGTGCAGTGGCACATCACAGAGGCGCGACCTTCCTGTCTAAAGCAATCCTCCTGCCTCAGCCTCTGAGTAGGTGGGACCACAGGTATGTACCACTACACCTGGCTAATTTTTTCTATTTTTTGTAGAGACAGGTTCTTACTATGTTGCCAGGGCTGATTTCAAACTCCTAGGCTCAAGCAATCCTCCCAACATGACCTCCCAAAGTGCTGGGATTACAGGCATGAGCCACTGCACCTGACCTAGTGTCCCTATTTTACAGAAAAGGAAACTGGAGTTTGAAGAGATGCAGTCACTCATGGTCATGCAACAGAAAGAGAGGCCACCTGCCCAAACCTCCCTCAGGCCAGGATCACAGCTGGTGTAAACTGAGATTTATCAGGTCAACATGAGATGGTGCATGTGCTTCCAGCCAGCCCTGTGGACTCCAGCAAGTCACAACAGAATTCCAGACTCCAAGCAGCACACACAGGCCCTGCTCCTGTCCCCACTATATGCCAACGAAGTTCCCAGGAACCCCAAGCCTGTAAACTACTAGGACCGGTTGCCGAGGATGAGCTTGATTTTTTTGTTTGTTTTTTTTGTTTTGTTTTGTTTTTTGAGACGGGGTCTTGCTCTGTCACCCAGGCTGCAGTGCAGTGGCCGGATCTCAGCTCACTGCAAGCTCCGCCTCCCGGGTTCACGCCATTCTCCTGCCTCAGCCTCCCGAGTAGCTGGGACTACAGGCGCCCGCCACCTCGCCCGGCTAGTTTTTTGTATTTTTTAGTAGAGACGGGGTTTCACCGGGTTCGCCAGGATGGTCTCGATCTCCTGACCTTGTGATCCGCCCGTCTCGGCCTCCCAAAGTGCTGGGATTACAGGCTTGAGCCACCGCGCCCGGCCCGATGAGCTTGATTTTAACCTCAGGATGATCTTCCCCTTTAATCTGTGGCCCTGAAGGCCCAAAAGCACCACAATTGCTCCCTCTGCACCCTGGAGAGGGAGGGCCAAGGGTGAGCCAGCTGTGCCAACCTGACGTACAGAAGAGCTCCTGGTGGCACCCCTCTCCAGGCAAGTTCGTGGAACCAGAGTCAAATGTTTTATCCAAAACTGACCAAGTATGCCAAGAAGCTCTAGCATCTCCTCTGCCAGCCTGGCAGACAAGGATGAGGCAACTCTTTAGGAATTCCTTAATTCCAATTCTGTAGCTGGCAACAAGACGGGCAAAATGCTTTCAATATCTTGTTCAAATCCATCAGATTTCCCAGCCCTAACAAGACCTCCTTCCCTTCACTTGCTCTCATGAGGGAAGCAGCACAGATCTGGCCCTGCCCCGAAATGTGTAACTTTGTACAAGTCCCTCTCCATATATTTCTGTCCTTTCAGTTGTCAGGCAGAGTCAGGGCTATTCCTGTGAGGACCAAATGGCCCAGGATAGGAGGAGTTCACACTGCAGGGTAGGTTTCTTCCTAGCTAGCTGTGCTCTCCACCTGCCATGGCGATCGCCTGACAAGACCGAACTTCTTGCTAAGCCATTTCTTCATCCTGTCTGGGGGTTGGGGTGGGGGGTGAGGTGAGCCTTCACAATTCCAGGGTTTCTGATTGAAGATGATGTTGACGGTTCCTGGCACACCTGAGCAGCTCTGGGTCAAATATTTGACTCTGGTTCCATGGGCTTGCCCGCAGGGGCACCACCAGGGCTTCCTCCTTCCCTGGCTCAGCTCAGACCAGCTGGCTCGCCCCTGGCCCTTCCTCTCCAGGGTGCAGAGGGAGCAGTTTCCAGTCTGTTGATGCCACCAGCTGGCTGGCTCCCCACGGAAGCATTCATCACTCCATTTCTGAGCGTCTGGCAACACCCTCTTGCCACTGAGAGGTATTTAAGGAACACCCACTGTGTGTGAAGGGCCACGAGGCCCTAGGGATATAGTGGTGAACAAACTGCCATTAGACTGTCCCTCATGGAACTTCTGGCCAGAAAAATAATGCAATGAGGCAGTGACACTTTCTGAGAAGGAACACTCTAGGTGGTCAGGGCTGCCTGGAGGAAACGATGTTTGAGGCGGTAGCTGAAGGCAGCTCTGAGGCAAGGCCGCTTTCTCACAGCTGAGGAAAATGCCATGAGGCCCACGGAGAGCAAGATGGGGGCTCTGCTGCCCCGGGACACCTCCCCCACAGCTCACCCCTCTCCCGGTGAACATGTGCTGTTCCATGCCAAAATGCGTCAAAATAGTGGGTTCTGAGGGCAACTACTATGTCTCTATATGTCTCCATCATCCATGCCAGGCAGAGAGAGGACACCCTATCTTCTCAGAGCCCAAATGGTGCTGGGAGATGGGATTTCCATTCCCCCTGGAAAGGAAGGGACTGAGAAGTTGCTGAGACCTCAGAGGCACGGCCAACGAAACAACTCATGATCCTTTATCTATCAGTTCTTTTTTTTTTTTTTGAGACGGAGTCTTGCTCTGTCGTCCAGGCTGGAGTGCAGTGGTGCATCTCGGCTCACTGCAACCTCCGCCTCCTGGGTTCAAGTGATTCTCCTGCCTCAGCCTCCCAAGTAGCTGGGATTACAGGTGTGCGCCACCATGCCTGGCTAATTTTTGTATTTTTAGTAGAGACAGGGCTTCGCCATGTTGGCCAGGCTGCTCTTGAACTCCTGACCTCAAGTGATCCACTGGCCTCAGTCTCCCAAAGTGTTGGATTACAGGTGTGAGCCACCACGCCCAGGCTATTTATCAGTTCTTAATCCTGCAAGTCACAGGAGCTCTCTCCATGGCAGCTAAAAGGAATCAACTCTCAGTGTGTCATCAGCCAGTAACTTCATGGCCAGCAGAAGAGCAGCTCCCGGCGCTTCTGCCACATTCCTGAGAGAGTCACGTAAGCACAGCCAGCTGCAGGAACTCACCGGGCCTTCACTGCAGCTACAAAGCTTTCAGGGAAATCCAGGGCCTGAGTTAGTTTATCCCTAAGCAACCCGTGCCCCAGGCAGCTAGCGGGGGCTCCTGGACTGAGTCCCTTCTCCTCAGGACTGTGCCTTGCAGAGTCACTACCTCTCACCCACCTTCCCTGGGGAGGGTGTGCGTGTGCCTGGCAGATGTTGTATCCTGTACACAACTGGAGGCGTCCCCATGGTGACAGCTTCAGGCAACTTTCTTCCAACCTATCCTAACCCCTATGCTGAATTCTCCTTTCCAAACGGGGATGACTGTTGATATTAGGGTTGTGAAATCTATGATGTGTGTTTGAAAACACCAAAGAGTAACAGGTGTCCTTGAAATATTATCAAGTCTGTGCCTTGCTTTCAGGTGCCAAACTGCAATTTCCACATCCTCATTTCTATGGGATTCCACTCATCCTGGTCCCCAAACTTCCTACCAGCTCGTCCACCACTGGACTCCCAACTTGTCTCAGCCCTGGAATGTAGGCCCTAGGAGTTCCATACTTCGGTGCTACCTTGAACCACAAGCTCAGACTAACATCTAACCTCACTGGGGATCCCCATCTGCAAATGAGGTGATGCTATTTACCTTGCAGGCCCCAAGAGGGTTATAGATTCAGAATCGCCTTGAGTCTGATCTGCAATTCCAGCTTGATTCTGACCCAGCACTAGTCCTGTCCTTTCCTTGGGGCCTCACTTGTGTCTCAACTTGGGGTTTTCAGTTCTTGCCCCCAACACTGACTGGCCATATCCTCTGTTTCTGAAACCTGTATCCTCAAGAACAAAGCTAAAGAAAATGGAGCTCACTACCCTGAAAGCACTCCTCGCTGTTTGGTTATTTAAAACCACAAATCCCAGATTTCAACAACCTTAAAGACCCGCTGAGTTATGAATCTCTAACTGAAATGTTCAAAACGACAAAATAAAAAATAGATGACACAGAAACCCAGAAATTGCAATTTTTAGATCCTAACTCCAAAGGCAGAACACATAAGATAAATAACGTAGAGTGGAAGGATGTGTTTACGCAAAGTTGTGTTGAACTGAACTCTTCCTCGAGGTCGTCGGCCAGGTTCCCCATGCTCTGCTCCCTTGGTGCATGTTACAGACATCGAGAAGGCCCTGCGACACCGTACATGGCGTTCACACGCGCAGCATATGCCACCCTGTGTGCCATAGCCCCCAAGACCCCACCCTGGAGCCCTGGGTCTCTGGGAAGACAGGCACTGCTCACTTGCCTTCAGCTGAGCACCCAGCAAGTGGCAGGAATTTGGTCCGTGGCTGCCCCTTTTGCTCTCCCTCACTCCTCAGGGATGCACCCCCACTGACGCAGGCATCACCTTGCTGGAAGAGCCGCCATGGCGAGGTCACCTGCCCGGTCCCTAAGCTCGCTGAAGACCCAAGGCTTTTGGCAGAATCCCCGAGACACCCCCTGACTGACGGGGAGTGTGAGACATCCAAAACTGCCTCGACCCCTAAGGTCCAAAGCCAATGATCTAGTGGGGAAACTGCCAGGTGGGAAAAGGTGGAGGAGCAATTCTTCCAGGAAGCCTCCCCGCCTCCTTCCGTTCCTTCCTCTCCCCGGTTTGGTGCTTCCACAGCCCCCTATACTGCACTCCAGTCTACCTCCACCCTGGCCCTAGCCCCCTGTACCTGAATCCTGGTTTACTTCATGACTCCTGTTACCCTACCAGTCCCCGCTACTGGAATGTGGGCTCCTCTCCCCATCTCGGTACCTGGGCACCCCAGCTCTGCCCCCCTGCATGTGCCCAGCTCAAACAATTGTTTATCCACACGTCTCCATGGAGCTAAGCCACCAGTCTAACGAGCACTACAGACCCCACCTGCTTTAAAATGAAAGGAGATTTGTTACTGAGTAGAGAGGAAAAACAGGTCTCTTAAACAGTTTTTAAAAGCTACTCTGACACCACTGAAATCAAATAAGAAAATAAAATTTTATCTTAATCTACAGAAATACACAAAAAAAAAGTTTTAAATTTTATCTCCAGAAGACAAGCTTCTTGACAGCACAAAACCCCAAAGTGCTAAATTCCCTCAACACAAAACCAAAGAACTCTTTCTCTGCATTTAGAATGATGGCATTCAGACGGGGGGAGACAGGTCTGCCTGCACAACAGAAGGAAAGGTGACCTCACTCATACTCATCCACCTTTTCCTGTCTCCGCATGTGCAATGCTCCCGTGTGTGGCTGCAGAAGCGGTAAGTGTAGAGAGGATGCTCAGAGACCACTCAGGCTCGGGAGTCATCTAGACTCGGCCCCGCCATGCAGGTGTTCTGTGACCTCAGACAAGATAAACTCTGGGTGTCAACAGGCTCAACGGTCCGCTGGCCCAGGGTCCAACTACCAGCAAGAGTCATCCCTGGCCTGGGCCTGACCTGTGACGGTGCACCCCAAATTCTGCTTTCCCTTCTTCCACTAAAAGTGGAACCTGATTTTTCCCAGTATCGGGAATGACTGAGCACACAGGCCGAAGACAATGTTGTAGATGTCATACATGAAAGAGCTGAAAACAAAATGACAGATTCGACAGCCTGTGGCAGCCAGCCAAAATAAACTGCCCGGCTGGCTCCCTGCAGTACTCCTGGGTGGATGGGTAAAGGGGACTGATGCTGGCCGGGGCTGGTCCCCGCCCTGTTTGCCCTGCACGTGGGAAGCTACCTATGGGAACCAGGCCACTTCTGCAGCTACCGGAACCCAGCAGGCGAGGCTCCTGGGAGAGCTTCAGTCATATCTACCTGACCACCCACCGCCACCCACTCCTTCAAGTATGTAAGTCCCTCCCATGTGCTGTGCATGGCACCAGGCCCTGGCAACACCAGCCAAGCAGGGCCTCCCTGCTCCTGCCGAGCTAGGGGACAGTGGCCATGGACAGCGATGGCAGCAGTGCTGAAAACTGTCCAAGGGAAATGGCAGTCACTTGTGGAACTGTCTTGTGCTGCTGCTGGCCTGTGAGCTCCAAGAGGACAAGGGACTGTCCCTGTCACATTCACCTCTGTGTCCCAGTCCCAAGCTCAGGCCAGCCATGAGCCTGACTGACTGATCAAGGGGGACAAAGGACGGCTTGGTTAAAACCCATCACATCATGAGAAAAAGAAAAACCTCCATTACTGGGTAGAGATTGGGCAGCAAAGGCTGCTTTCTGCTCTAATCTCAATGTCAAAGTCTGTCCAGTGTTGACTTCTGTCTTTGCTTAGGTTGTGTATTCTAAACTGTGAAAACCACCTATTTAAAAACACCTAATTCTGAAGAGTCACGAAGTTCAGGGTCAGCCAAACTTCGCCAAGACAAAGGCAGCCCACATGTCGAGGGCCCTGATCTGCCCCATAGGACAACAAGGTCTATCTGAACCGTAATGGGAATGTCCACTATAGCTCAGGGGGAGGGTCACCCACCTAAGAAGGACAGGATCTTAGGAAAACTATTTTCTCACGGGCTTAGAAGAAATTCACGTCAATACAACTCATTCCTGAAAAAGGTAGGTATACAGCGCTCTGAAGAGCGGGCTGCAGCAGCCCGTTCAGAAATCCCAGAATCGCCAAATGCCATCAGAAACGCAACACTCCCCAAAATAAGGATAGCCTTAAACGAAGATTATGCAATATACACCATGTCTACATTTTGTGTGTAACATCGGGGTAGGAAAAAAAGTTTTTGCCAAAAGAGAAAAAAAGTATCACACACAATTCTAGCCTCTTGGTGGGTGTTCTCCGTAATTCTTACAACCATCCTGGAAGTAGGAAATTAGCAATGCCATGTTACAGCCTAGGAAATGCTGGAGAGCACACGGGAAGACTGCCCAAGCCTGCCCAGAGCGGTCAGGAGCCACATCAGGCAGGTCACAGATCTCTGTGGATGGGAGCCTGGGGTGGCTCAGCTTGGCTACAACCCAGGGCAGAGCTTCTCAGGAAGAGCCAGGGAGTCCAGCTGGCTGTCAACACATGCTCATGTCTTGGCCATGCGAAAGAGTATGCTTCTATTTGGAAGGTGATGCAGAAAACTGAAGCTTCCCAGCAGGGCAGGCAGCTGTCCAATCTGCTTTTCTCGATGGGCTACCTAGCAGTGGGGTGGAGACTGAGGAGTTGATGCCTTAATCCTTGCTCATGGTTCAGCAGATACCAGTTCAGTGAAAAGAAAGAATTAATGGTAATTTTTAGAAACTTTAGTGAAACTAAACTTTAGTGGATCACTAACCTTCTAGGAGCCATGTCTGAGCACGGTGGGGTGATAATTAAGCTGATGCACACCCTGTCCCGAGGAGCCCGAGGCTGTGGCACACCGCTCCCGCAGGGCTGACACAGGCAGGCCACCTCAGGGAAAAGTCCGTCGGGGTCGGCGTGTGGAGGCGGCTGGACAGCAGACAGAGCCGGTCACTGCTGCTGAGCACGAGGTGGTATTGTCGTTCGCTCACTTCGTGCTTGCGCTCAGGGCACTGCTCAGCCGCCTCCTTACTGCTCTGGCTCTAGGAGGCCCAAGGCTGTGCTCTCATTTAGGGTGCCCAGGACTTAGCCCAGGGCCTGGGTCATGGCAGCTTCTAAATATGTGTCCTATAAAATTGGTATGGAAGGATGGGGAAAGTATCGCTCCACATGGACAACGAAGATGAAGGTGTTATCATACGATGAGCTGTCCTGCAGTGCTAGAGTCTGAGAGAAACCAGCCCGACTGAGAGCGAGTTACAAACAACCTACCGAGAGCGCCTTCCTGGCAGGGAACGGTAAATGTTGAGTCACGTGCCAACTCTTCGGGGCTAACATTCCCAGAATATTTGACACAAGATACTTACGTTCTCTTCATCTCCCCAAATATTCTTCTCAGGGGCTCTTTGTGCCCATAAGATAGTGCAGAGAGGTCAGACCCAGCCTGGCTTCATCCAGGAGATCTGAGCTCTAAATGCACGGCCAGCTGACAGCTGTGCAGAAATCCCATCTCTGGGGAGCTTTTGTTCAGGCAGACTCAGGCTCCAGTTCCTAAAATAAGTGGCGTCTGCCCTCCTAGCCTGGCCCCCAAGGAGCCCTCAGAGATGCAGGCAGCGGCTCTCAGCCCTGCTGGGGACAGACCTGTCATCCTGTTCCCAGAGCCCACTGCGGGCAAGGGAGGCCAGGAAGCACCGGTGACACTTGAAAAGTCCCATGGCCCACAGCCTAGGCCCTTTGTACACCAGCTCCTAGAACCAAAGAGAAGGCCTGCAAGCAGTGCCCAGAAGCGGAGAGGCAGGAAGAGGGCCCCTGGGCTCCTGCAAGAAGTCAGGAAAACTTGCCAGAAGCAGCCAAGCTTCCATACCCTGCTGTGAAGCCTGTGGGCAGACCAGACCAGGCTCTGACTTGCTGAGGGAGCGACCCACCTGGGGAACTGCCTCCACCTGGCCCTGCCACTGTAATCCCACACGACTTCCCATCTTGCTCCAAAACTGGCCCTTAGCACCAAAAAGGTCAAGGTCCTCAGCATTCTGTAAGACCACACTCATTCAGGCTCCAGACTTGGTTCCAACCTGGAATGCCATCCCCTCTACTTGTTTCCAATTCTTGGCCCAACCCTACTCAGCCACAGGCCTCCTCGCTGCCCAGCAGACCATGTCACTGAGAGGCAGAGCTTGGGGTGGTCCCTCCTGCTCTCATACTCCGTAAGCATCTTCTTTGTGGGAACTGGATCCCCTCTCCTCTCTTCCTCTTTTTTTTCCCCCTGTATCTACAGGGTTGGGGAATGCAGGAGGTACTCCTTCCAAATACGCATTAAATAGCTCTATTCAGCATCATGCCCCTGTGGGTAACCTCTCCTCCCACAGGTCAGTATGGGTTCCTTCATTTGTCTAGTAAGCATCCGAGTGCAGCAATGTCCCTGGCCCATGCTGCCTTCCCTGCTCCTTCCCCCATGGCAACCCCAGCAAATCATACAGCACCTGGCATGATGAACTGCCTAGTGTCTACCTTATTCCTTGTAAATGTCACAGCCAAAGGCTCCTGGAGGACAGGGCCACACAGAAGATGGCTCTGGAGTGACATATTCCAGTTAACACCTTTTGGTGGGAAGGAGTAAAATTAAACACAAAAAACTTTTTCACCTCAAGACCACAAGGCTTTCTTTGGAAAAGTGTCCTTCCATGGGAAAGAGGAACTTGCCATCTGCCTGGGAAGATGTGCAGTTGGCAGTGTGCCCCTGAGTCTCTCAGATCCCAGCAGGCCACCACTGAGCAGTCGCTCCGCCACTCAGCGAACATCCATCATGGAGGAGGCGGACGACCACAGCACTGTGGGGCTGACAGCGGCTGAAGAGCAATTTCAGGGACAGCATCACAAGCTGAGCAGAGCCCGCCTGAGCGTTTTCAGGCAAAAGGAGATGTTCTTGACTACTGACATTATTGCGGTTGAGAATTTAACAGGGAGCATAAGAGCTTAATTACTGGGCTTGTTAAAGCTACTTGATATAATATATGCTGACAATATACACTGGCAACGTTCACCTAAATGTTTTTAACAGGCAGCTGAAGACTTCTGTAATAGCACTATATTTAGCTACAGTTTAGCTCTTTTCCCAGCCGTTTCTGCCACCAAGTGGGTAACGAAGACAATGCCACCAAGGGCACCGCAGGAACAGACATTGACTGTGTGCACCGACTCCCTCAGTTCCCATGTCAGAGGGAAGGGCCCCCACCAGCCTTGCCCTGACGCCCTAAAACACTTAACGTTTATTCATTCTTTTAACCCTTACAATACTAGGATGTGGGTACCGTTATTACCCCCATCTTATAGATTGGGAAATGAAGGCAAAAAAAAATCAGTAACTTGCCCAAAGCCATACACAGGAAGTAAGTGATCAGGCCAGCAGTCAAACCCAGACCTCCTGGTTCCAAAGCAATGTCTTCCCCTGTCCCCATTGCCTCTCCCCACCTATCCCTCACAAGGAAGGGCCTTTTGAGTGTGCTTGTCCTGTGTGCACCATCACCAAGCTCAAGGCAGGGAATGATTGATGCCAGCCAGCAATGTCACTACAGTTACAAAAAAGAAGCTCCCCATAACTGGAAAGGTTTCTATCTATAGTTTTGGTTCAGTGTTGAGAACAAGGGCCTGCACTTCTGAAGGCCGGCGAGCTCACAGGAAGGCTCTGCACAGCTGCTGCTGGCTCCATGAGTGCTCCTGCACTAACGAGGCCGCAGCTTCTCTGGGGGGGCCAGCCAGTGGGACCTGACTACTAGAACCTGTACCTGCAGGTGGGGGCAGAGGCAGTCCTGAATTCTAGCACTGTTCCAGGGGCACCTCCAAACCACGTCTTGTAACTACTGGTTCTGACACAGCTTCATCTAGTTTCACGGCCAACCTCCTGGCATGCTGTGACATGGGGCTGGTGACCTGTTTGACTGTCACTCTTGGTGTCTTAAGTGAAATATTTCCCAGGCAGATATGCCTCTCCAGCTGCTGAAATTTGAGCTGGGTGCCCCTTCACCCCTCCAGAAGGATGCCACCAGCCGAGGGGTGGCAGCAGAGAGGGCCTGCATGCTCTGTGCCTTTCCGCATTTACTTCTGCTGTGGCAGAAGCCAGCTCCTGGAGGGCAGGGACTTGGTCTGCCACATCCCTTGCCTAGCACACTGTAGGTACTCAGTTAACACATAATTTTAACAAAGGTATTCGGCTAAAAGTCGATGATCTTTTGTCCAATACATAGGGGAAAAATGTGTTGACAGAATTTTGAGCTTCTTGTCTATCTTTTGTTTAAACTTGGGCAACTGTGATCACTTGTCTATGTCACAGTATCTATCACTGATCATTTGTTTATAAAATGACTTCATGCTAGTCCCCAGCAAACACCAGGGCATCACCCTCATCTCTTCTACTACTGGAGCCTCCTGTGTCACAGAAGCATCCACGTGGGTGCTGCCATCCATGTTCTTATCTTGTCCTGGCAGCCCTCCTTAGAGGCCAACAGTATTCCCCACTTCACAGATGAAGATCGCAAGGCTCAGATCAGTTGAGCAACTTGCCCAAAGTCACACAGCCAGCATCAGCACAGCTGGAATCAGAGCTCAGAGTTTTCTAACTGCAAAGCCTCCTTTTCTTTCTTTTTTTTTTTTGAGACCGAGTCTTGCTCTGTTGCCCAGGCTGGAGTGCAGTGGCGCAGTCTTGGCTCACTGCAACCTCCGCCTTCTGGGTTCAAGCAATTTCCCTGCCTCAGCCTCCCAAATAACTGGGGTTACAGGTGCCTGCCACCACGCCCAGCTAATTTTTTGTATTTTAGTAGAGATGGGGTTTCACCATGTTGGCCAGGCTGATCTTGAACTCCTGACCTCATGATCTACCCGCCTCGGCCTCCCAAAGTGCTGGGATTACAGGCGTGAGCCACCGCTCCCAGCCATGCAAAGCCTCTTTCCGCGAAGGCCAGGAAAGCTCCAGGGATTTTGCCACACGGACAAAATTAGACCAAAAATTGACCTCCTATAGTCCCAGCTGCTCACTAGGCTGAGGTGGGAGGATGGCTTGAGCCCAGGAGATCAAGGCTTCAGTGAGCCATGATGGTGCCACTGCACTCCAGCCTACGCTCTCAAGACCTCAACTGTTTAAAAAAAAAAAAAAAAAGATGGACTTTCCATTAACTAGCAGGCAGGAAAAGTAAGTGGGACTCAGGAACAATGCCCTCCGCCCCCCACAAAAAAAAACACAAAATAATCTAATCAGGAAGAGAGCCACTCACAGGTACAAACTGGCAGCAGATGCTCAAACAAGTTTGAAGGCGTTTGGCCCTCTGGCCACTTGCCTGTGCTGTCCAGCGTGATGTCAAATCACAGCCCTCCGTGTTTCTACATAAAACTCAACAGTAAAGTGCCTTGTAGGATAAGCTGAGCAATTAGCATCTGTCTCTCCCACCCACATCATGGCAAACATAAAAAGGAAGGTGATCGCCAAGACCTTTCATAAACACCCCTAATCTCTTTAAGTATCAGACTTTCCTAGCAAGGTAAGTTTACTGCCTTCGATGATGGCTAAGGCATACCTGAACTGCCTAAAAACAAGTGTCCACACCTTTTCTGCTACTATCTAGGTCTGACTACAAATCCCTGGCTGGTTTTGGGGTATGTTCACCTCATTTCCCAACCTCCACCAAAAAAACCAAAGGGCCTGCCAGACACTGTTGGCTTGGCCACTTCATTCACTGGAAGAAAGCAGGTGCATTACCTCCCAGAAGCTGTCGCTGGACACTTCTACTCCAACTGAATCATCATACGTGACAGACATTTCTTCAAAGGCTGAGGGAGCAGCAAAGTATACTTAGTCAGGGATCAACTTCGGATGCTCAAAATCTGTAGACAAACCTATGAACGAAAAACATATATCATAGTGGTTTTTAAATGCCCAAGGTAAAGAAACAAGTCACCTCTATTTCACAACTTCCCCTTTCTAATCACTGCCTTCAGTACCGGGTGGTCTATAATATTTCCTTTAGGTGGGAGACAGCCAGTAGACTCTAACCAACTCTGGGCGGATATGTGTATGTCTGTGTGTGCATGGTGGGTGATGGGGGCAGGGGGTGCCTGTGCGTAAAATCAGGCAGAGCCCCTGGATCTTTGGGCTAGCCCATCCCGGCCTACTCTACCTAACTGGTAGGGCTAGGACCTGGGATAAAACATGAGTGGAGGCCATCCCACCTGTGACACCCGACTCCCCTCTCCAGAGTGTCTACCACATTCCACTTGTGTTGAGCACCGTCCCCACTCAACTCCACCTTTACTGACTCAGCCACTGAAGCCCCAAATTCAGACCAGTTTATTCTGACACTGTGTGTGGCTCAGCTGGAAAGCTAAATGGATCACTTCTGAGAAACAGATTCAGCAATCTACAATCTAGGCAAGGGTAAAGGTGGCAATTATTTCCCCTGCTGGAGGGAAGAAACTGAAAGACTCCCATAAGCACAAACCACACCTTGCTAGTGTGATGACCTGTCCACAGCCAAGATGAAACTGTCTGACTTTTTGGTAAAAAGGTGACCCCATCTTTCTTTACCTTACCCTGTGTTCAGAACACACAGCCAGAGATCTGAGACCTTCCTCACTGCCACAGACAACAGTCCAAAGCCTTAGCTTAGCAACAGGAAGGGGTGAGACAGAGTGGCCAACTTGTTTTGAGCACCAACAAGGTGCAAGACTTTGTTCTAGGTCCTGTTCCGTATGTTATCACATGACTCTTCATGATTCTCTGTGAGACAACCTGGAATTGTAGTAAGAAACACAGACTCCAGAGTCAGGCTGCCTAGGCTTGAATTCCAGACGCATTACTTACGAGCTGGGCAACAGTGGGCAAGTTACCTACCCTCTCTGTGCCTCGCGTGCCTTATCTGTAAAAGAGAGACAACAGCCGGGCGCAGTCACGCCTGTAATCCCAGCACTTTGGGAGGCCAAGGCGGGCAGATCACCTGAGGTCAGGAATTCGAGGCCAGCCTGACCAAGACAGAGAAATCCTGTCTCTACTAAAAATATAAAATTAGCTAAGCGTGGTGGCACATGCCTGTAATCCCAGCTACTAGGGAGGCTGAGGCAGGAGAATCGCTTGAACCCAGGAGGTGGAGGTTGCAGTGAGCCGAGATCATGCCATTGCACTCCAGCCTGGGCAACAAGAGCAAAACTCCATCTCAAAAAAAAAGAGACAATAATGGAACCTACAATAGAGAATTGCTGTGAGTCAAATACACACAAGAGCTTAAAACAATACTTGGCCCTTAGTAAGTGCTACGACCTCACTAAGTACCGTTATATACCCTTAGTAAGTGCTATGAACATAGTAAATAATGAATTATTGCCACTATTATTATTATATAGTAATTATCATTACTATCATTACTTCTGTCTCTATTTTAAAGTCAAGAAAATTGATGTTCAGTAATTTGTCCACGGTTGTCCAAGTAATGGGTGGTGGAGACTAGTATTTGACACCAGCTCTGCCTGCTTGCTAAGGTAATATTCTCTCCATGACATCCAGATGTTTTCCAAAAACAATCTCAAAGTTAAGTAAATCAGGCTTCCCATAACCTACAATTGGATCGCTAATTAAAAGGGCTTAATCTGGTGGATTGCAGAGCTCCTAAAGGTAAAACACTGCTGTGTAGCAAGAGAGACAAAGTCCGCAACAGATAACGGTACTTCAAAGCCAAGTCCTACAAAGACATTGCCGCTGTGAGGAGACAGCTGCAGGACTAAGATGCGTGCAGGATCCTAACCAGGCTCTCATGGAGAGAACTCCAGCAAGCGGTTCTCCCACGCTGGTTGGGGCTCTGCTCCATAATCATAGGGGCAGTGTGTCATTTGAACCACTAGGATTCACAAAGGCTGGACAGGCCACTTGGCCTGGGCCCTGATGCCACCTCTCACAGCAATTTTTTCTTTCTTTTTTTGAGGTGGAATCTGGCTCTGTTGCCCAGGCTGGAGTACAGTAGTGCAATCTCAGCTCACTGACACCTCTGCTTCCCAGGTTCAAGCAACTCTAGTGTCTCAGCCTCCCCAGTAGCTGGGATTACAGGCATGCGCAACCATGCTTGGCTAATTTTTGTATTTTTTAGTAGAGACGGGGTTTCCGCCATGTTGGCCAGGTGGTCTCAAACTCCTGACCTCCAGTGATCCACCCACCTTGCCCTCCCAAAGTGCTAGGATTACAGGTGTGAGCCTTTTTTCTATGGACTCCTATGCTACTAGCCAGGGTCCTCCTGGAGTTGCCTCACCCCATGTTTCAGCAGCAGAAAGTTTTCTACCCAGAGCAGCTGGTCTCTGCTCCAGGCTTCTCAGGGAATAGCAGGGCTTTGGGCTCAGGTGAGTCTCAAAGTGGCCCAATCAAGCCGCCAGCTGGGCTGCCTGGCCAGCCATGGGAGAAGCTTCAGTGAAGAGCAGGCCCCTGCTCCGGACTGAGAGGCAGCTTGACACCTGAGCCACTTGGGCAGAGGAATTCAGATTCTGTCTGGAGGCAGCTGTGGTCTTGACGCAGTTTTGCACAAGACTGATTGACGGTCTGACTGATTGGTTGACTGACTGACAAAGCGTCTTGTCTGTCATCCAGGCTGGAGTGCAGTGGCATGATCACAGCTCACTGCAGCCTCGAACTCATGGGCTCAAGCAATCCTCTCGTCTCAGCCTCCTGAGTAGTTGGGACTATAGGCACGTGCTACCACACCCAGCTAGTTAAAAAAAAAAATTTGTGTGTGGAAACTGGGATGTCACTGTTGCCCAGGCTGGTCTCAAACTCCTGGGCTCAAGCGATCCTCCTGCCTTGGCCTCCCAAATTGCTGAGATTACATGAATGAGCCACCACACCGGGCCTAAGATTTAAGAGCCCACTTAAGTGCCAGGAGCCAAGGAGAGGCTCAGCACAGTGGTCAGCCTTTAGGAGTAAGAGCCTGAATCACTGAGCAGAGAGGTAATATAACCAAGATCATGGGTCTCCAAGGGCATCAGACAGGATATATGCTCTTAGCTGACCAAAAGGAACAAGGAACAACCAGCAAGGGAAAGGGACATTCTCCGGTCACATGGTGGCAGAGCTGGGAAAGGCCCATACTTGTTCACTTTCCTTCTGTCTGGGACCATCTGTCTGGGATCTCATCACAGCACTGTACGCAGCAACAGTGACATCCTATAGAATGCCTTCAGGTGCAACGAGGGACAAGCGTACCCCACGGGCATCTTCTGTGGCCACAGCTCAATCTGTGATGCCATCAGCTCAACTATCCCCATGTGCATTACTTAGAGTTCATCTTAATGCTCAGCCAGCTGCTCCCTGCCACAAATCTGTCACCTCCCAACTTAGACATTCTCCAAGATTATATACATCTTTATTAAGTAAAACAGAATTAGGAAGACACATCTCTTTTTATAAAATGGCACAAGGCATTTCAGACCCAATAGAAATGACTTTAGGAAGTTCTGCACCACCACTTCAGTTCTTGAGCTGGAATAATTCATAATCAACTACACTTTCATCTGAACCCTCCAAGCACATCTTATACAAGGTCTCATTGAACTGTGCAGTTAGAATCTAGCAAAGATATCTGAAGCCCTAAGGGGACACTGAGGCAAGGTATAGAAAACCCAAAGAGACAGAGACTGTGAGGGGAAGAAATGAAAGTCTCCTGCCCAAAGAGTCACTGAGGTAATGCAGATGAGGTGCCCATGGAGAAGGCCTGGGACAGTGGAAGGCGGGAAATCCCAGCTCTACCACAGGCCAGCTGGGTGACCTCAGAAAGCCATGTCATTTCTCTGCGCCCCAGTTCCTGAGCTGTGCTTTACCAGCTCGTTTAACCAGTGAAGGTTAAATGAGATGAAGGTTTCAGTACCCCCAGGTCACAGGCCATGGCAGGGCCTCCCTCAATGGGAGCATTGTCCTTGGTCTGTACCCTGGGCTTCAAAGTGTCCTTGCTACTTCCTTCAGCTCCACAGTCACAAGGAATGCAGGTAAAGGGGAGGACCTGGGGGACAAGAATCTGCACCAAAAAGAAAACCCAACTGATAGTACAACCGTGGCCAAGCTGGGAACTCATTTCTGATGTTCACAGAGCAACAACCTGTGGGGGGGTGGAGGGTGGGGAGGGGGGGCTTGAGTGCAGGCACCGAGCTGAGTTCTCAATGACAACTCCTAAGTCCCCTCTCTCCTGCCCCTGCTCTGGGACATGAGCAGCAGGGGCCCTGTCCAACCACCTCGTCCCTCCCATGGAGCCCCGCACCAGCCTCAGCGTATGGACTCTCCTGGCTCCCCGCTCTCACCCTGATGAGCCTCCCTTTCCTCTCCCAACCTCATTGCACACCTTGCAGTTCGCTCTATGGCTCCTCCCATCCCTCCCAGCACTGATCTGTGGAACTCCCATGACTTCAAACGTCATCCATGTGCAGGGACACACCAGCAGCTCTCAAGAGGCAGCCTCTCAACCCAGTAAGAAGGCGATTTCCTCGCAGGCACGGAGAAGGTCCAGCAGTGACGTTAAGTCACCTGGCACACACCTGACACCCTAAAAGTGATAGCCATTGTTCTTAGAATCACCAGAGCAAGCCACCCAAAGGTTCTGAGAAATGTTGATGACTGAGACTGGGTTTGATTTTTGTTTTCCCGTCATTGTTTCTACTGGGATAAGCACTTTTGGTGAGGCTGCCACCTACCACTGTGACCTTGCCACCAGCCCTCCCTTCTTCAACAACAAAGCAGCCAGTCATACCCACCCCTATGGCGACTCCTCATGTGCCAGACGCTGTGCCCCATGCACTACATGCATGCACTCCATTTAGTTCTAAGAACTCTATGGGGTAGCGGTTTCGCCATGGGTACTGTCAAAGCAAGGAACCTGGGGCACAGAAAGGGTTAGGAGCTTGCCCAAGCAGAGGAGCTGAGACCTTAAGAAAGGCAGGCCAACAGCAGTCATGCTCTTCACCACTGATCTTAACCACCTCAGTGCTGAGTTCAAATATTCTAGAACATACAACATGAAAACTAAATATGGGTCAGACATGGTGGCTCACGCTTGTAATCCCAGCACTTTGAGAGGCCAAGGCAGGAGGAATGCCTGAGCCCAGAAGCTCAAGACTAGCCTGGGCGACATAGTGAGATCCCATCTCTACAAAAAGTAAAAAATAAAAAAAATTAGCCAAGTATGGTGGCACGCACCTGTGGTCCCAGCTACTCGGGAGTCTGAGGCGAGAGGATTGCTTGAGCCCAGGAGGTCAAGGCTGCAGTGAGCTATTACTGGGCCACTGCACTCCTGCCTGGGCAACAGAGCAAGACCCTATCTCAAAAAAAACCAACCAAACAAAAAAAGTGAACATGCACCGGTCTGCCCTGTGCCGTGACGAACTACCGCTACAGTCCTATTTCCAGGAACAGTCTGTCAATCTTGGCCTTTCAGGTGGTGTTAGTAAGCCACAGTGGTTTCATCTGCATTTCCTCACTGATTGGTGCTCTCTGCCCTTTTCTTTTTCTTTTTAGAGATGGGACCTCACTATGTTGCCCAGGCTGGCCTGGAACTCCTGGGCTCAAGGGATCCTCCTGCCTCAGCCTCCCAAGTAGCTAGGACTACAGGGTGTGTGCCACTGCCTGGCTATGCCCTACCTTTTTATGCCTTAATGGTGCCATTTGTTGCATGAGAACACTCAGTCCCAGGGCAACGGTATTTAAATAAAATGCTTACTGTACCAATATTACCCCCACTTGCCTGGCAGAATCATGGTGAGGGTCAACTGAGAAGGATGTGAAAATGTTTTGTGAAGTAAAAATGTCCTTTGCAGATATCAGTTGCTACAGTGGGCATGACCCTATCCTGAGTAGGAACCAGCTGCAGACCAGGGCCACTGCAGACAGGCCACAGCCTAGAATAGCCATGCTCAACCTCACAGGGAGTCCAAGGAGCTAGAAGAGCTGCCTCATGGCACCATGCAGTGTTCAAAACCTATTCAATGACTGCATTTCGTCCTCCAAAGACAGTTCTCTTGCCTGGAGTCTGTCATGTTTGCATCAAATCAAGCAAGACTACTTTACCCGGATGCAGTTCTGCTTCTCCACCTGGAAGTCCAGGCTATGAATTTTGTAGAAGTGGGATAAACCACCATCTAAGCAGCTACCAGCTACTCAGTACCTCTCAGCGCCAACAGGTGGGTGAGGTGAGCTTCAGATATATTATTTTTGTACCTCAAAAATCCTACAAAAGATGTATTATTGTCTCCATTTGATGAAAAGGCAACCAAGATACAGATAATTCAAATCACTGGTCACAGACCCATAGCTCGTAAGTGCTAGGCTGGGACTCAGCCCAGACCATCGGACTCCATGCTGCCCAACTCCAGCAAGACACCACATGCCCAGCTACCAGGCATTTCCAGAATCCGCAATCTTTGGCAGTGAAAAGAAGAAAGGGCAGGAGGATTATCCAGAGTCCCACCACCTGCCAGGGAGGCTGGAGCCTTAGGGCTTCCGCACTGATCCTGATCTCTACCACATCCCCAAAGGCGCTGGGCCTGTCAGGAAGTACCACTCAGAATTTTTTTTGACACACATACGTCCTTAACCATAAAAATGAATCTGCTTGCAGCACCCTTTGAGCTGAAGAAATATGTAAGCTAAGGACACTGAGAGCGATTGTTTCTTCAAAAGGAGGTCAGGTAGGGCATGTTTCCTGGCTCTGCTTCATTCATTCTTCCAGGTTGAGCCCACTACAATGACCTTTACCATACCTGTGCACATGTGTGGGACAAGCTGCTCTCTAATGCCACACAGTGCTGGAACCTTTGAAAATCAATTTATTAATGCAAAAAATATATAAATGTGTATTTAGTAATTTACTGGGGGCTTCTCATCTGGAAGGTAAAGTTCCTGGGAAGAGAGTGTGATATTGAGTTGAAAATGAGTCTCAGCTCCACCTCTGTAATTCAGCTATTTGTCCCCTCTGAGAGCCACTGTCCTCGTCTGTAAGGCAGTACAACAGGGGCTCTCATTACCTCCCAGGGCATTAAGAGGCTCAGGGGTGACAGCTGTGAAATAATTTTGAGAAAGTGCAAAGTGACAGACAAATGAGTCATCCCTGGTCTTTCCAAGGACAGGGACTCATCTGGCACTTCTTTTGTACATTTCAGACTGTCTGGCACCCAGTGGTTGACTAATTATTTCTTCCTAAAGAAAATGAACTCAGGCTGGGCGTGGTGGCTCATGCCTGTAATTCCAGAACTTTGGGAGGCCGAGGCAGGCGGATCACGAGATCAGGAGTTCAAGACCAGTCTGGCCAACATGGTGAAACTGTGTCTCTACTAAAAATACAAAAATTAGCTGGGTGTGGTAGCATGCACCTGTAATCTCAGCTACTCAGGAGGCTGAGGCAGGAGAATCACTTGAACCCAGGAAGTGGAGGTTGCAGTGAGCCAAGATCGCACCACTGTACTCCAGCCTGGGCGACAGAGTGATAATCCGTCTCAAAAAAAAAAAAAACAAAAACAAACAAACAAACAAAACTGAGCTCAGCCAGGCACGGTGATTCACGCCTGGAAATCTCAACACTTTGAAAGCCTAAAGCAGGTGGATCACTTGAGGCCAGCCTGGCCAACACAGTGAGACCCCCATCTCTATTTAAAAAAAAAGAAAAGAAAAATTAGCAGGTGTGGTAGTACACACCTGTAGTCCCAGCTTCTCAGGAAGCTGAGGTGGGAGGATCACTTGAGCCCAGGAGCTGGAGGCTGCAGTGAGCTACAATCATACTGCTGCACTCCAGGCTGGGTGACAGAGTGAGACCTGGTCTCTAAAAGAACTTTAAAAATTAAAAATAAGAAAAAATCTAAAAAAGAAACTGAGCTCCAATACCGCAATTCAAAGCTGAATGAGTTCTGTGAACTCTGAACAAGGGCTACACATGAGGGAGACTGTTCCTGCACACACTCCAGACTTGAACTCGCTCTCACAGGCTACCCTGGGTGCCTTGCAAGATGAACCAGAAGCATGCCATCCGAATCCCAACACGTGATTTTGAAATAAACCTTTAGGATGGGGTGGTGTGTGCTGAGCTATTCTGGATTCTTTGCCATCACAATGGCAAAAACAGACAAGAAAATATGTTTCCCATGTAGTTCCTCTGAATTTGTTTCTTCCCCAAAATAATGACATCACAGCATTGCCATTATAGTGTCATTTTTTTGGAAAGAAACAAATTCAAGGGAGGCAGACACACCTCCTTCTCCTTCCTCCCAAAGACCTGCTGAATTATGAGGTGGAAGCTGTAACAACACAGAAAAAAGGCCGTGCCGCCCATGGTGGGGTACATGCTGGAAGAGAGCGGCCAGGTATGCGCCGGGAGAAGAAAACCACCTAAAAATGCCAGTGCTGGAGACAAGGCCTTCGGAACACTAAGCTCAGGGTTGAGAAATGCAAAGTTGTGAGTGGCAGGAGTGAGGGTTAATTATCATGAATTATCATGGTCTTTTTTTTTTTTTTTTTGAGACAGGGTCTCAATCTGTCACCCAGGCTGAAGTGCAGTGGCGTGATCACAGCTCACTGCAGCCTCAACCTCCTCAGCTCAAGTGATTCTCCCACCTCGGCCTCCCCAGTAGCTAGAAGGCATACGCTACCATGCCCAGCTAACTTTTGTATTTCCAGTAGAGACGGGGTTTCGTCCTATTGCCCAAGCTGGTCTTGAACTCCTGGGCTCAAGTAATCCACTGTGTCTGGCCCAGGGTCATTTTAAAAACTGTATTTGGGCTGGGCACGGTGGCTCACGCCTGTAATCCCAGTACTTTGGGAGGCCAAGGCAGGCAGATCATGAGGTCAGGAGATAGAGACCATCCTGGCTAACACGGTGAAACCCCGTCACTACTAAAACTACAAAACGTTAGCTGGGCGTGGTGGCACGTGCCTGTAGTTCCAGTTACTCGGGAGGCTTAGGCAGGAGAATCGTTTGAACCCAGGAGGCAGAGATCGCGCCACTGCACTCCAGCCTGGGCGACAGGATGAGACTAGTCTCAAAAACAAACAAACAAACAAACAAACAAACAAAAAAAAAAAACAGCTGCATTTGGAGCCAAGCCATCAAGGGCAGATGACTTTCAGGGAAGCCCCTTGCCCAGCCTCATACAGAGATGTGGCCACTCTCCCATTTAGGGGAAGGGCCAAGAAGGAACCAGCTCAGCTTCCTATGCCATCAGCCCAGTCTTTTCATAAAGTTCAAACGGACATCTGGGGAAAACAAATACTTGAGGGAACAAGAGAGAAATTCTAATGAAATCTGGTGAGAATTCTTGGAGAGACTCAAGGGTTGTGTATCCATAAAACACAAACAGGATGCTATGAAAAGGGAGCAATGAGAAACCAGAAAATAGCTTTTCTAACTTTTGGGAACTTCGTTTAGAAGCTTTTTTTTTTCTTTTTTTGAGACAGAGTCTTACTCCGTCGTTGCCCAGGCTGGAATGCAGTGGTGCGATCTCAGTTCACTGCAACCTCCGCCTCCCGGGTTCAAGCAATTCTCCTGCCTCAGCCTCCCGAGCAGCTGGGATTACAGGCGCGCGCCACCTTACCGGGCTAATTTTTGCATTTTTAGTAGAGACAGGGTTTCGCCATGTTGGCCAGGCTGGTCTCAAACTCTTGATCTCAGGTGATCCACCTGCCTCGACCTCCCAAAGTGCTGGGATTACAGGTGTAAGCCACCACGCCCTTTTGTTCTAAGGGGCACTTCTCAGGAATCTGGGAATCAGGGAATGACTGAGGTACTGAAACAGTTCCAGATCTCAGATTCCAGTGACTTCTGCTAACAATGTATGTAAGTACAGTGAGTCAGAGCCATTCCTTAGATAGTGTGCAGAGTCTCAGAGATTAACAGAGGTTGCCAAGGTGCCCTTGGCACATGCTGGAAGCTGGCATAACCTCCTTCCTCCCCTTTGGGCTTGATAACAGGTAAACAAGTGACATGTTACACAAGGACATCAAGCTCCCCCTTAATACCCTTAATTTATTCCATAACCAGACAAAAGAACAGGTCATTTTTTAGGCCAAAAGCCTATTTTCATAAAGTTAGAACATTGTGAGTAAAAAGACCATGTTGCTCATCTCTCCTGAAAGCTGGCCTCGCGAGAAAGCCCCTCCGCCCCGCTCTAATCCTCTAACTGCAAAGGTAGGCAGAGGTGGACATCCTCGCTGCCACGGCCCCAGCACATCCGGCTGGCTGGGTTCTGGCTGCTCCACAGGCCTTGCACTGAGCACAGATTGACCTGCAGCTTGTTTCCTCTTCATTATCTGGGGGGAGATTTTTCAGTGGTTGGGAAATAATGATTTATTCTAAGCCACTGTTTGGGCCCAAGGTGAGAGGATCCTTTGATAAGGGACATATTTACCATTTGAACATCTACTATGTGCCAGGCACTCTCCTAAGCTTGGGGAGGGGCAGTGAACAAGGCAGACTGGGTCCCTGCCCTCCTGGGGCTGACATCCTACTAGGGCAGATTGGCACACGGCAAACTAAAAACAGCTATATGGTGTGAAAAGCACCAGGACACAGAGAAGTAGGGCACCCTAAAAGACCTGGGGGTGGGGGCGGGCTTACTGAGACAGAATGCGACCTCTCTGAGGACTGCAGGAAGATGGGCAGTGGGCATGAGAAGGACAGGGGAGGGGTCTTTCCGGCAAAGGCAGAGGGAGTGAGTGCTGTGCCTGTCCCAGCACCCAGCAAAGTGGATGCTCACATGCTTCTGTGGGGCCGGGTGCACTTTAGAAAGGACTAATCTGACGTCACAGATAAGCTGCATGGTAACTCAGTTTTGTGCCCATGCTACTGGTTTTAAAAATGAGAACATATTCATTTCATAACTGGCCACAGAACTGTAGCTGTATGTATTGTTGCATGCCTTCTCAATGCATGACATATTTAACAATCCAACTTTAGTCTATTCTCAACAAGGTGACCCTCTCAAAATGCAAGGCAGACCACATTGCTGCTCTTAAGCCCCTTGTGCAGCGTAAAAGCCCAGGTCCTCCCGGCCCGCATCTGCTCACCTCCACTGAGCTACTTCATCCTCAACTATTTCTTCTAAAAATTTACCCTGACTGGGCATGGTGGCTCACGCCTGTAATCCCAGCACTTTGAGAAGCCAAGGTGGGAGGTCTGCTTGAAGCCAGGAATTCAAGACCAGCCTAGGCAAGATGGTGAGATCCCACCTCTAAAATAAATAAAAAAATAAAATTAGCCAGGTGTGGTAGTGCACACCTGTGAGTCCCAGCTACTCAGGAGGCTGAGGCGGGAGGACTGCTTGAGCCCAGGAATTTGAGGCAGCAGTGAGTTACGACTGTGCCACTGCACTTCAATCTGGGTGACAAAGTGAGACCTGGTCTCTTAAAAAAAAAAAAAAAAAAACAACCATGGAGAATACCTGACTTTGCTTCATGAATGGCCCCATACTGGAAGGAAGGGAGGTTCCCACAAGACCCCCCGCCCCCAGCTTTAGGGAGTAGGAGAGGTCCATGAGCATCTCCTGGACCGGCCTTGCCTCCAAAATGCCAAAGGGAAGACCAGACCCCCTGCATCTCTCCACTGTCACTGCCACTATCACCTCTCCTTTGTGTGGCTGCAGTCATCTTTTCCCTAACAGGGCTCCCAGCTTCCCACAGTAACTCAGTGTTTCGTATCCATGCTACTGTTTTTAAAAATTAGAACATATTAATTTCATACTTGTCCATAGAACTGTAGCTGTGTGTATTGTTGCATGCCTTCTCAAAGCATGAATTATTTAACAATCTGACTTCAGTCCACTCTCAACACAGTGACCCTCTCAAAATGCAAGGCAGACCACATGGCTGCTCTTAAGTCCCCCCACGCAGAGTAAAAGCCCAGGTCCTCCCGGCCCGCATCTGCTCACCTCCACTGAGCTACTTCGTCCTCCGATCCTGCTTTCCAACCCCCCACCACTGCTGTCCACCCTACACCAAGCTCCACTCGGCTCCTCTGTTGGTCCTAGCACTGCCAGGCACAGTCAATGTGCTGTCTTCTCCCTGAAATGGTCTCCCTCCTGCCCCACAGGCCTGTATCAGCCCCCACCCCAGTGAGGTCTTTTCTGACCCTGCCCTAGCCCACTCAGACCCCCTCCCTGCTTTATTCTTCTCTCCCAAGCACTTAACACCTCTTAAGGAGCTACATAATTTACTTAACTGTTTTATTTCTTGTCTGTCTGCCCCTCTAGAAAGTCAGCTCTAGGGCCGGGCATGGTGGCTCATGCCTGTAATCCCAGCACTTTGGGAGGCCGAAGTGGGCAGATCACTGAGGTCAGGAGTTTGTGACTAGCCTGGCCAACACGGTGAAACCCCATTTCTACTAAAAATACAAGGATTAGCTGGGTGTGGTGGCCCATGCCTGTAATCCCAGCTACTTGGGAGGCTGAGGCAGGAGAATCACTTGAACCCAGGAGGCAGAGGTTGCAGTGAGCTGAGATCGTGCCATAGCATTCCAGCCTGGGCGACACAGCGAGACTGTCTCAAAAACAAAAAACAAACAAACAAACAAACAAAAACAGCTCTAGGAGGGCAGGGACATTTGTCAGTTGTGCTCACTGCTACAGCTCCAGTATCCAGTGTCAAATACAAAGCAGTCGCTCTGCAAATTGCTGGATGAATTCAGGACAAGAAAAGTTGAAGAGCCTGGGTAATTCTGATTTATGGATACTGAGGATTCAAAGATGGAAAATAATGACAGCATTTATGTGAAGGTGCTATAACTCTAACGGTTAGAATTCTTTCATAAACACTACTGCACACGCTAAACTAAACCACACACAGGTTTAGCAACCATGGTTGGGGGTGTGTGAGGTTCAACCCTGGCTACCACCAGCCTCACGGGAGGCCCTCCTGCTGCCTGACAACCCAGCTGGGGCCCATGGGTTTCTGGGTCCTCCATGTCACCAGCTTTGGCTCAGCTCGGGCTATTCATGTCTGTCGTCAGTCCCCTGGAAGAAAGAATGGGGTCTTCTGCTTGTCTCTACCACCCAGGTCACCTCCTATAAGCTGCTCAGGCAGTAAGGCCCACGTTAAGATAGTGCTTTGCACCATTAGCAAAGCTGGGATGGTTTTTTTGTTTTGTTTTTTGGAGATGGAGTCTCACTCTGTCACCCAGGCTGGAGTGCAGCGGCACAATCTCAGCTCACTGCAAGCTCCACCTCCCAGGTTCATGCCATTCTCCCACCTCAGCCTCCCAAGTAGCTGGGACTACAGGCACCTGCCACCATACCCAGCTAATATTTTTTTTTTTTTGTATTTTTAGTAGAGACGGGGTTTCACCGTGTTAGCCAGGATGGTCTCGATCTCCTGACCTTGTGATCTACCCGCCTCGGCCTCCCAAAGTTTTGGGATTACAGGCGTGAGCCACCGCGCCCGGCCAAAGCTGGGATGCTTTTTAAGAGCCCAACTATCTGGCACAACTCATTTTGTTTCCAATGATTTCATCTGGAAAAGTGAACATTCCTCAAAGGAAGAGATAAGAGACCAGTAAATAAAGTGACTTATATCTCTCTGGAACATGGTGTAATACATTTGATTCAACAATGGAAAACAGCTTGTGCACTGCAAGATGCTTGCGCTTAAAGGCTGGCCTCTCCCTCAAGGGAATCACACTGAGGCCTACAGCTCAGCAGGTCCTAGGCCCTCCGGAAGCACCCATCAGCCTGGGCAGGGTGAGCCAGAACACACTCGAAGGTGCTTCCAGAGATTAAAAAAACAGCCAGCATCTCCAGGCAGACACAACTAATTGTTGCTATAGAAACCAACACCATCACCTCAAAACCAGAGGATTTCAAACCACCTCGTGGCACAGAACTATCCACTGCAAACTGAAGAAAAACAGTGGGAGGAAGAGGAATCTTAGGAACTCTGCTAGGACACAGAACCACTTCAAAGAAACACAGCGCAGACTCTCCAATATTCTGTTAAGAAGAAAAGAGAAAAAGAGAGGGGGGAGAACACATCTTGTTTCAGTCAACACAATAGAGCAGCCCTCTTCCTCCCACAGGAAAAAAAAATTATCCCGGAGCCGAGTGCACCTGTGGTCCCAGCTCCTCAGGAGGCTGAGGTGGGAGGACTGCCTGAGCCTAGGAGTTTGAGGCTGCAGTGAGTTATGATCACGCCTGTGAATATCCACTGCACTCCAGCCTGGGCAACATAGAGAGACCCTCTCTCTTTAAAAAAAAAAAAAAAAAAAAACTGCTCGGAGGTGGTTAAGGAAAACCGAACAACAGAGCAACCCCAGTGCAGTTCTTCTGCTTACCATACCTGCTCATCGGCAGCTCTGGAGCTCACGACTCCTGTCCAGGAGAATCTCCAGCTCTGCTCTTTCCACCCTCCCCACACTGCCAAGCCCATGATGATTTTAAGTCCAAATGTTGGCTAGCACAGAGCTGTCAAGGCCAACAGGGGCTCCTCATGGCCAGTTCTGTCCCACCAGCCTCCGCTCTCCTCATTTAGCCCTTGCTTCTGCCGTCATCTATGGCCTAACTTCACTGTCCTTGCAGCCAACAAGCCATCCTGTGGTCTGTTTTTCTCAGCTGCATAAGCAGCATTTCTCCCTGTTGTCTGGGCATCTTCCAGTCACTTTTTTTTTTTTTGAGACAGAGTCTCGCTCTGTTGCCCAGACTGGAGCGCAGTGGCACGATCTTAGCTCACTGCAACCTCCGCCCCCCTGAGTTCAAGCAACTTTCATGCCTCAGCCTCCCGAGTAGCTGGGACTACAGGAGCCCGCCACTATGCCCAACTAATTTTTAAAAATATTTTTAGTACAGACAGGGTTTCGCCATGTTGGCCAAGCTGGTCTCGAACTTCTGGTCTCAAGTGATCCACCCATCTCGGCCTCCCAAAGTGCTGGGATGACAGACGTGAGCCACTGAGCCTGGTCCCGGTCATATTTTTATTTTATTATTTATTTATTTATTTTTGAGACCGAATTTCGCTCTTGTTGCCCAGTTTGGAGTGCAATGGCATGATCTCGGCTCACTGCAACCTCCACCTCCCGAGTTCAAGCGAATCTACTGCCTCAGCCTCCTGAGTAGCTGGGATTACAGGCATGTGCCCCCACGCCTGGCTAATTTTGTATTTTTAGTAGAGACGGGGTTTCGCCATGTTGGTCAGGCTGGTCTTGAACTCCCGACCTCAGGTGATCCGCTTGCCTTGGCCTCCCAAAGTGCTGGGATTATAGGCGTGAGCCACCGTGCCCAGCCCCAGTCATTTTTCATGGCTGTAAAATATCATGTCATGGTCCCACACTCCACTGAGCCAAGCCCTCATGTCCAGATGTCTGGGTTTTCAGGTAGTCCCTAGGCAGAGCCCAGGTTGGGATGTCATGGAACATGCAGCTTCCACTTCTGTTCCACTGTTTCCCTGGCGCGGTCTCTGGCTCACACATTCCAAAGAGAGTTGGTGAACCTCTGGATACAGTTTAAAAAGCAAGACTTCAATCTGATGTCCTCCATCTACACTTAAGGGGTAAACCACAAACCCTTGAGAAAGGATGGGAAAACACCCGGAGAGGCAGAGGAGGAAAATGGCCCAAAGAACACCTTGGCTAAAAAATGCTGCTGCCTCTGAAGTCCTTAAAGTGGTTCATTGTCTCTTCACGTGCTGAATCTGAAAGTGCTGTAGGCAATGAAATATCACCTGCCATCTTACACATGCATCAGAAATGGACAGGAGGAGGAAAGAAAAGAAGGCGTTCACATAAAACAAGACTTCAGCTGTCGTGGAGGCAGGTGAGCCTCACATAGCCTCTAATTTCACGAACGGGAGTACAGAAATCAGGTTGGTTGTTTTTATTTTTAAGAAACTTCAAATACATAAGCCTCATTTGTGAAATTTTAAATTTGAAACTCCTTTAATATATAAGTTGTCAGAGTATTTCATCGGTCCTGATGGACTGATGCCCATTCAACTCAGTAGATGGTGTTAATGTCTGAAGACAATGAAGTACACCCCAAAATGGTGGTGGAGGCACTTGCAGGTAATCAGGCTGGTGAAGGGAATCACTGGGTATACCCTACCTGGAACACCAAATTTAAGGAAAAATACACACAAATACACATACCTCTAAACAAACAAAATCAATAAAGCTACACTAAACATAATTTCATTTTTGATAATTCAGAAGTCATTTTTTACACTTACAAAGGGTTCTCAGTGCTAAAATTTAGAAGCCTCATCCCAAATTTGCCATAAACAGCAATGAGACATTGGGCAAGTCCCTTATCTTCTCAGCATCCAACTACTTTCACATGAAAAGAAGAGAGTGGGATTGAACAAGCTCTTAAGAGTTCTCTGGGCCGGGCGCGGTGGCTCAAGCCTGTAATCCCAGCACTTTGGGAGGCCGAGACGGGCGGATCACGAGGTCAGGAGATCGAGACCATCCTGGCTAACACGGTGAAACCCCGTCTCTACTAAAAAATACAAAAAACTAGCCGGGCGAGGTGGCGGGCGCCTGTAGTCCCAGCTACTCTGGAGGCTGAGGCAGGAGAATGGTGTAAACCCGGGAGGCGGAGCTTGTAGTGAGCTGAGATCCGGCCACTGCACTCCAGCCTGGGCGACAGAGCGAGACTCCACCTCAAAAAAAAAAAAAAAAAAAAAAGATTTCTCTGAGTTTAAAACGTTTTAAGAGGGCCTCCTATAAGCAGGAGATTACAGGAGAATATACGTGAATTAAAGCCAAGTAATTAAAAGAGTGTGTGTGTGCAGTGAGCATGGCTGCAAAGATCTTCCCTGCTTCATCAGCTCTGGGCCTGACGGCAGCCCTGTGCAAGCATACCCACCAGGACCCCAGTGTCAAGGCTTGAGCCCATTATTAGGGTCTCACTGTGAAACAAGCCACAGTCAGCATAAAGAAAGTCCATGTTTCCCAAGCATGTCCACATCACAGAAATTACTTACAATGTTGGTAACACAAGGTCTCATCTATGCTACAAGTCCTGCACACACACAGAGGCTAAAATTTAAAGGGAAAGTAAACAGCAATTAATATTTGTGTCTTGCAAAACTAGTAAAAAGTGCTCTGACTCCGGGTCTCAGGGCTTCTCACTGAAGATGCTGTCAGTGGCTTCTGAGAACTGAAACACAGTGACAGCACTGGGCTCAGTGGATTGTGAAATATTTAGTGGGAGTGGCGTGCCTGTGAATAGCTTGATCCTGCTTCCAAAGTACAGGCAAAAGAACGAGTATCTCAGAACCCCAAAACAATCTTGTCTGGTTTATTTCCAGGTTCTTTTGTTCACTTTTAAAATGGATGTCATACTAATCACACAGCTGGGGACATCTTTCCAACTGTGTGACGTCTGCTCTAGAATGATGGTCTACTTCAACTTGGACAAGGCAGGAGAGCGACCTGCCACCTGGGGCTCCAAGCAGGGGCTCCCTTCCCTTTCAGGTCTTCATGCCTCCCTTCACTGTATCCTTCTCCCTCAAACCGCCTCCCAGATGACTGTCAAGATACTAATTATTCTTTAAGATCAAGATCAGATGCCACCTCCTTCATAAAGCCTTCCTTTAGTCCCAAATGTCAGCTCTGCTGCCTGGCCTGCCTGCCTGTGTTCCTCTCACACAGGGCTCCTTCCATTCAACCTCAGATGGAGGGCGGTCATCCAGGCATCTGTCTCTCCCAAGAGAACTAAGATCCTCGAGGGCAGGAACCACATGGGGTTTATTTTTGTGTCCCAATGCCAGCACAAAGTTCTCTGTGTTAAATACGAATGCCATGCTTTTCTCATCACGAACCATGAGGTGACTTGGGAACAGAGCCATGCACAAAACAAGACAGAGGAAGTAGTCTGGGTCTCTGACAGTGTGGTGTGCCCACCAGCCATGCCACCTCTAGACTCTGCAGATGAGAGGAATAAACTTCTCTTTAAGCCACTGTTATTTTGAGGGTCTCTGAGACTTGTAGTCTAACTCATACACTTTCCTGCTACCTGTGCTCTCTGCCCCAATTCCATAGCCAGAACACACAGCAGCACCAGGACCTCTGGGTTTGGGCCCTGGACACACTCAGAACCTTTGTCTCAGCTTCCAGACCTTCTCTGGACCCTCCTGTCCTCGTGTCTCACTCAGAGCATAGCACGGGTGAGGCACCCAGTCAATCCTGACCTAAGAAGTACATGGATACCCACGCTCACACCACGTAAACGAGGGAAAACACTGAATAAATGAATTTGAAAATGATTGTCTTTCAAATTAATTGAAATGTTTCTAAAATGCATTTGGAAGTATGAAAGTAGGTCATTTTGAAATAACAAAAGGCACTCTCATAAAAAGCAAAAATACCTCCATGGTTTCGGTGATCCAATCTCTCAATCTGGTTTGGGTCAGTGGGAAACTTTAAGAATTAAAAAACAGGCCGGGCGCGGTGGCTCAAGCCTGTAATCCCAGCACTTTGGGAGGCCGAGACGGGCGGATCACGAGGTCAGGAGATCGAGACCATCCTGGCTAACACAGTGAAACCCCGTCTCTACTAAAAATACAAAAAAAATTAGCCGGGCGAGGTGGTGAGCGCCTGTACTCCCAGCTACTCGGGAGGCTGAGGCAGGAGAATGGCGTGAACCCGGGAGGTGGGGCTTGCAGTGAGCTGAGATCCGGCCACTGCACTCCAGCCCGGGCGACAGAGCCAGACTCCGTCTCAAAAAAAAAAAAAAAAAAAAAAAAAAAAGAATTAAAAACAAAAGTTTTTGACAGTTCAAGTTCAAAAGGAAATTTACAGATGAAGAAACAGAGGCATAAGAGTATTTAAATAACTTGCCCAAGTCACACAACTAGTAAGTGGCGGAGCTCGGATTCAAAACTAGACCAGGTGCTCCAGAGCCTCCCTGAGCCACCAGGCTGTGCTGTCTCCTGCGTGAGACACAGGCAACGAAAGACACCAAGGAAAGGGAGAGGCGAGTTACGTGTGCATGACTCTGAAGAGTGACAGGCTGGATGTTAAGGGAGGCAGCACGCCAACCCAGGCCCAACAAGAGTAGAATGCTGACGAGAATTCTTTCGTTCACTCACTTATTCGCTCAGTGCTCACTGAATGCCCATTCCAGAAGCCTGCCTGCTCGAACAGCTCAGGGTGTTGAGGGAGGCAGACATATAACTCACGCCTGCCTTGTTCACAGTTGTATCCCATGGCTGGGCACAGCGCCTGGCTTACACGAGGCAATGATATGTGAGAAGCAGCAATGAATGAATCCCAGTCTTGCTGTAAACCAGCTGGGTAATCAGGGGCACATTACTTAACCTTCCTGAACCTTAGTTTCCTCATCTGGAAAACAAAACGAACACTGCCTACCACTCCTTGGGATTGTCGGAGGATTGAAGTAGCCACTCTCCACCCAGGGAAGTGAGGAAGTGGCTTCCCAGCCAGTGACACCAAGTTGAACCTTGGATGGGAATGGGGCAGGTGCAGAGTAGGAGAGGCGGGAGGTGTTCCAGACAGAAGAGACCTTAGGTGATGGGAGGGCGGTGGAGGAACAAAGTCAGTGTCAATGGGACCAGCCAGGGTTCAGAGGGCTCCACACAGCCGATGCCTGCCCTGAAACAAGAACAGTGAGGAAGGAAGGAGGAACTGGTAGATTTCTACACAGAAATCCCCATGTGGTTTAAACGCAATGAGTTTCTCATAATGCGTAATCTTCCAGCTGCTGGCTAGGCTGAGAACTATTTTACACACTATTAATAGTTACATTTTTTAATTTAACAGAGCCATGCAGAGATCACGTTGTTGTTATTATGATTAACAACCAGGGTATATTCACTTACACAATCCCTCTCTTCCAAAACAGCCCAGAAAATGTCACAAAACCCCCAACTGTAAGGAACACAGGTGGTATTAATAACTCTAAATTTTCAAAGCTAAAATGAAAACGTTTAATGTTTTCCCATGAAAACTCAATGTTAAAGAAAACAGAAAATCTATCCTCACTTCCAGTTTCTAGCCTCTTCAGAGCAATCTTTGTAAATACTCAAATCATGTCACTTCCCTTCTCCAAACCATCACATCACTTCAACCCTAACTCCTCCGCTGTACTGTAAATCCCATCATGACCTGGCCCCTGTCTGCCCTTCCACCCATTCCCCCACCACTCTCCCTTACCTGCTGACCCTTCTCTGTCCCGGCACAAGATCTTCTGTTTCTTCAACATAATAAGCTCATCCCTGCCTCAGAGCCTTTGCACATGCTGTTCCCTCTGCCTGGAATGCTATTCCCTGAGACAAGGGTATGGCCGGCTCCCTCATACCATTTGGGGCATCGCTTAGAGAACCTAGCCACACCTCCCATCACCACCAACTCTAGCCTGTTACCTTCTATTCTAACTCTTTTTATATTTCTTCAAAGCACATACCACTACCTCAGTTTTTACCTGTGTGCAGTCTGGTTTCCCCTCTAGACAGTAAATTCCACAAGCATATCTCACATATGACAACAGGTCCTTCCTAACATTTGTTGAAACTGACAGCGACACATTTGGGGATCTTTACAAGTCAAATGGTGGGAGAGCAAAGTGTTGACTTGATAAAAGGATATCAAATAAGACCTTTAGGATAATGTACTATTGTTATCAATTTTACTCACGAAGGCCATATACTGACATATCTTGGATTACACAGGCGAGAAAAAATATTAAGTTACTCGGATTATTACAAACGTTTCTTGAGCTGAGAGCAAAACAATATTTTGATGATTCTTAAAAAGTCAATTGTTACAAAAAAAAAAAAAGGAAAAAGCCAGTTCTTCCACAATGGCCAGCTTGTGCAGCCACTAAGTCAGAAACACTTCCCACCTGGAGCCTCCTGGGCAACCCCTGGGATACCCCCCTGTCCACATGCCACTAGAAATCCACACTTTTAATTTGCTTTTGATCTTCAAAAAGGGGTCCTCTCTGAATCAAAGGAGCCAATTGTGTCAGGAGACAAAAGATCCAATCAGTTACACAGCACTTTACATTCTCAAGTATCAAGAGTTGCTATATCACTGAATCAGCATTTATATTTACAGTAGAAGTTGAAAACACCTGACAAAGCCAAGTTCCCATAATTAAGTCCAAAGCACACATTCAGAACCTAGTCTATTATTATCTTTATGTGTCAGAGGAAAACCTTGTTATCCCTGAAAAGTTGAGGTCTAAGACTTTAAGAGATTGGAAATAAACTCTCTCTATGGTTCCATATACCTCCCCAACTTTCCTTAAATCCTGAACAACTCTTTAAGAAATATAGGCTTCTCAAAGCAATGAGATGTAGAAAGGTACCTCTCTGAATAATCCTGCATGCCTGGAGGGCGGGCAAAGCCGACTTTGCCAGTGACTGCCAAGCCCAGCATTGTTTTTCTCTGGACTGTAGATTGTCAAAACAAGAGACCTGCCCAAAGTGGAAGCCTCAATTCAAGCCCAAAAATAAATGACAAAATAGATAAGAGCAACAGAACAAACCCATGTTCATGTTTGAGGGAACCAAAGAACCAAGGGTGGTGTGTTAGACGTCTAGACCAAAACCAACTCTTCCCAAGCAAAAGCAGCAGCCTGTCCGTCCTATACTCTCCACCGTGGCGCCTAAAGGGGAAGTGGCTCCGCACAGATGACATGGGTCCACCCACTCGAACCCCGAGAGGGCCCTTGCAGCCCCCGCACCCACTGCACTGTCCTTCACAGAACCAGACCCTTTCTCTTCCCAGCATCTGCATGTGGCAGAAACTACGAACTTTTCCCATCTGGAGAAAAATGCTATTGCAGCTGGAGAAACATTCTTGGAGATTATGAATAAGATATTCTGATTGTAAAGAATTGTAAATGTGATGCTGAAGTGTGTGAAAGTCTGAACAAGCAGACGAGGAAATATTATGGCGCCATGGTAACAGAAACCATGGAAGAAACTCCAGTTTCACAGAACTGTTTAAAAATAAACCGGATACTCAAATACCAGTGAAAAGCTACAATGACTCACACTGTTCTCCTCAAATACTTACAAGAACAGCCAGTTCTTTAACACACTTGTCTTCCAGGCTTTTTCCCCACTGGAGAAATGTGAGACAAAGAGAGTAAAAAGAAGCTTTGAAATTTTCTCTAATTTTACCAGCAAGTTGATCTGAGTAAGAACTTACATGTTTTAGAGTTGAGATGGGAGTATGGAAACGTGCAGAGAGCACTAGGGCCTTGAATAAAAACCACACTAAATTCAAAACATACAACCGAGGCCCAGAGTGTGCTCAACTGTGTGCCCAAACACCAGTCAATTTGGTAAAGAGCTACAGCACAATTTCTATGAGAAATGCAAGATCTTCAAGGCACTGTGTACGTGTGCACACTGCCTTTTCCCCTCTTGGCTCGTATGTACACCCCTCCCTTGGGCCCTGCCTCAGCCGCACATCCTCCAACTACACTTACACACCTTTCAATGTGGCAGCGCACATGGTACACCTCCTGGGGCCTCCCCAGTCTGGCTTCCCAGCCTGCCCAGCAGCCTTGCCCCTCGTGGGCCAGCCCTGATAGCCACACGTGCAGCACACTGCCACCTGAGACTGCCGCCTTCCTGGTCAACCCCCACCTACCCTGCAAGGCCCAGTATGAGTGTCACCTCTTCCAAGGAGCCCCCCACCGTTCTAGTGGCCCTTTGCCTACCACTGCCCCTTTATAGTTCCCCTATGGTGCCATTATTTGGCCCCCATTCCTCTTTCCCCAACCAAGTTGTTAACCCTGGTAGATGAGATCATACTCGAGTCACCCGCCTTCTCTAGTGCCTATCACGGTACCCACAGCTCCTCAGTGAGGGTCATTGACAGAAAAAATGGAGACAGGGCATGGATTTCTTAGGAAACCTCAGAGTCCAGCAGTGTCTGTGCCATATTCCTGATTATTCTTGACCTGCCTCCTCCCTGTTCCCCTTTCCCCTGCCCTAACTCACCATTTCTCTCCTTTTCCCATGGTGGGGGGCGGGGGGGTGGCGGGAAAGAAGATTCTCCTGCATACACTGCCCCTCTCTACATGTGCAGAGACCTACTGTGGACATGTTCCAGACTCACGGTCTTGTCTGGAGTCAGAGCACTAGAAACACTCGTTCACAAATAAGCTTTGCCACCAGCTGGTGAGCAGTTTCAATGAAGTAACTGTACTTAGGCAACACTTAAAATGGACTTTGTGAGGGATGATTTTTCAATCTTTTGCAACACAAATTATTCATCAAGTCCTATAATCACGGAGATTTCAATTTAGCTTGTTACCAAAATCCCAAACACTGGCTTCGAGGAAAAAGTGTTTCCGCAGAGACAAGGTCAACCTGAGAACAGGTTCACGGGCCAGACACTGAAACACACTGGTCCCAAGGGAACACAGGCAGCACCCTCAGACAGTATGAGACCTGGAGAGCCCAGAGAGTCCTACGCATCCCAAGGGCTCCATGGCACCCCTGAGAGAGGACCTAGCCATCAAGTCTTAATGGCCACGTTACCCAAGTACATTCTATCACTTCATTCTTCCTGTTGAAAACTACAGAATTCCGGCCAGGCGAGGTGGCTCACACTTGTAATCCCAGCACTTTGGGAGGCTGAGGCGGGCGGATCACAAGGTCAGGAGATCGAGACCATCCTGGCTAACACGGCGAAACCCCATCTCTACTAAAAAAAATACAAAAAATTAGCTGGGCATGGTGGTACCTGTAGTCCCAGCTACTTGAGAGGCAAAGGCAGGAGAATGGCGTGAACCCGGGAGGTGGAGCTTGCAGTAAGCCAAGATCGCGCCACTGCACTCCAGCCTGGGCGACAGAGCAAGACTCTGTCTCAAAAAAGAAAAAAAGAAAAAAGAAAAAAAAAGAAAACTTCAGAATTCCACTCATTAAACAGGGATAACAATGCACACCCTGTGACTTCTGAGGATTCACTTAGATCATGCAGGAAAATATCTGTCTCTCATCTGGCAAACAATCCATGTTAGCTCCCTTCCCTGGCTCCTGCATCAGTGGAAAGAGATGGAGCTGAAAGACCCCGGACTTAGCACAAGACTCCTCCCCTCCGGCCCTCAGTTCCCTTGTTCATGGAGCAGGTGATCTTTAAGTCCTATGAAGACTCAAACATTCTAAGGGGACATGAAGCATAGGCAAAGGCAAAGGATGGGCTGGTTTAAGTGAAAATATCTAGTATGCATTTTGTATCAAAACAAAAAAAGAAAAAAGATTTTTACATATATCAAAGCAGAAATAAAAATGGGGTTACAGCTGGGCATGGTGGCTCATGCCTGTAATCCCAGCACTTTGGAAGGCCGAAGTGGGTGGATCACCTAAGATCAGGGGGTCGAGACCAACCTGGCCAACATGGTGAAACCCCATCTCCACTAAAAATACAAAAAATTAGCCAGGCGTGGCAGCACACATCTGCAATTCCAGTTACTCAGGAGGCTGAGGCAAGAGAATCACGTGAATCCAGGAGATGGAGGTTGCAGTGAGCTGAGATCATGCCATAGCACTCCAGCCTGGGCAACAGACCAAGACTCTGCCTCAAAAAAAAAAAGGGAGGGGGGCGCGGAGGAAGTAAATTAAATTAGCATATACCTATTTACACCCATTGCAAATGCATTGGTAATCTACCCACCAATGCCTACTTTCCATTCTTTCAACACCTGTATATTGGGTGCCTCTGCAGCCACATGGTGTTCTGAGTACTGGGAATCCAACAGGTGACAGAACAGACCAAAACTCCTGCCCTTGTGGAATCTGTGTTCCAGCACAGGTGACTGACCCAGCAGGTGCTATGCAGGGAAATAAGTGAGGATGAGATAGGGAGGAGACAGAAAGGAGACTGCTTCTAAACAGAGTGACCAGAGAAGATCCGCCAGAGAAGGTGACACCTGAGACAACACGGGAAGAAGTAAGTCATGAGGGCCCCCAGAGCACAGGCAGCCCCAGCAAAAGGCAAGGGAGGCCCGCCTGGCACGTCTGAGGCACAGAAAGACAGCTGTGGCAGCAGTTCCTGGTGAGATGGCTGTGGGTGAGCCCAGGCAGGCAGCAGAAGAAATGATGATGCGTGAACTTAAATGGACACTGAAGACAAAACAAAACGACCTCTTCGTTCAGCTCCTAACCCCACCACCACAGCCCACCTCTCAGTCCCTTCCTAGATGTCCCGGCTCCATCACTGGCAAGGTTGTGTGCCGTGACTACCATACACTGAATCTCCACACGGCCTTGTTCTCAAGGAGCCCTATGTAAGCAGTCAGGAACATGAGTCAGCACACGAGGTGCTTTCACTTACCACACTCCCTGCCTGGCCACAAATCCTGCACTTTCCCTAACTCGGTTCTCCCTCAGACTCGGCGAAGGCCCCCACTCTGGGTGAGGAGCAGGGACACCGGCTCCCAGCCCTTTCCAATGCACCCATGCAGCTCCGAGAACAGCAAAGTCCAGCATCCCTCGGGGCTCACACAATCTGAAGACCAGCCACACAGACATGGAGCCCTGCAGGGGGATCCTTCTCCCGGCTCCAGCAGTCTGGACCCCCATCTCCAGAAGGCTTCAATCTCCCACTGGAGAACTCTGGAATGACAGCGGTAGAAGTCTCACCTGTGCCTGACTGGTTGATTTTTCCTGGCTAACTTGCTCCCTGCCCTCTACCCACAGTTGTACAGTGTATAACAAAATCATCATGTTAAATACTAGATTCTAGCTGATAGCCCTAAAAACGACTGCCATTTAAGTTGAGCAAAATTTAAAATGTTTTTTAAATAAACCAAGCAATCACTTGAGGTAAGTTTGGGGAAGGTCTTTTGAAATCAATCACTCTCTCCAGATCCAGTTTCCAAGTTGTTTCCTGGGCTCACGAAGAAGCAGAAGATATGAATAGAGAATGCTAGGCAGTGAATTCCTGAAACCCGAGGATGAAAACACAGATGGTTCTGAAGATCCCACAGAAAGATATGCCAGTTAATCTTATTCTTAAAATTGGCCTGAAGAAGAAAGGGAAGGCCCTGATGCAGAAACTGCGTAAGGAAGCCTCCCCTCTGGAACACACAGGAGGCGTCAGAAAGAAGCCTGACCTTTTCCCTTTCCCATAACCTTAGAGGAAAGGAAGGTCAGTCACAGCAGCAGCTGCTCAGAAGCAGGTAGGGAATCTTTTTCTATGGGAAGAACTCACCAGGTGTGTGCTGTGTGCCAAGGACCACGCCAAGCAGAGGGTGTCCAAATATGAATGGCTCCGCACAGGCCAAATGCATGTTCCACAGGACCATTTAGGTGGAACCATCTCCCTCTCGACAGCCTGGCACAGTGGCATTCTGGTGTGTGCTACTCGTGCCCGGCTGGTGAAGAGCCTTTCTCCTACTCCACCTGGAGCTCCACAAGGGAAGGGCTTGACCCTTTTTATCTAACCCAAAACAAGTGCTCAAGAAACAAGACAGGAAGACAAGGGAGGGGAGAGAGGAGGTGCTCTTTGTGCTGGATCCCAAGGTGGAGAAGGTAAAAATGATGTCTGTGACAAATTAGTATTTTTAAAAAATCCTATATGCAGATTCATATAGCAACCTTTAAAATAACCATGTTGTCCCCAACATCTTTATAGCTCAAAGGAAACAAGCTGATGACCAGCCATCCTGGTGGCATTCAGACCACTTGCTCCAGCTGACAACCACCTAGGCTATTGGAATCAGCAGCAAAGGTAAGACAGGCCCCAAGGTTACCCAGTCCCAGTCCAGCCCATCAGCTCTTAGCTCACCTATGCAACTTAATGAAGAGCTGGAGCTAACTGTGTGTAATAAGATGTGTCCCCAAAACTCGTTGATCTTATGCAATGGGAACACATCAGCTGACAGATCCAGACTTGCCTTGACTGATTTTTACAGCAAGATTTTTTTAGCCTCCGGTTGGCAAGCACTCTGGGAATGTGGAAACGGAGGCTGAACACTTCCCCAACCTAAATACTCAGTTGATGTTCCACAGGTTTAAAATAGAAAAAGTTACTTTAAAAAGGACAAAAATGATGCTTTTTCAAAATTGATATTAACATGAAAATTCAAACAATAGTGTAAGAAAATGTACAAGAAGAGTCTAAAGATTTGAAATAAAAATGATCAGAAGTGATTCAGTTAGAGCAGGCCTAACTGAACCAGAACAATGCAACTCCACAGCTCCTCCCCTCCCCGTTCCAGTGGGGCCAACCCCACAGTGGGAATGGGAAACATTTCCACAGGGCAATGTTTTTATGAGAAATATACAACAACTTTTGCTTTCAAAGTTGGGTGGGACTAGAACACACAGTGGAAGGATGGAGTCAGGAGACCTGGATTCTTGTGCCCGCTCTGGCTTTTACAGTCCGCCTAACTGTAAGCAGTCACTTCCTGCCAGCCTGTTTCCTTACCTACAAGAGGGAGAGACACTCCCCGGCCAGCCTAGCCCTCAGGGTGAACGAAAGGTCATTATCACTGCATCCTCTAGTCATTTGCTTCTTCGCTAATTAAGACATCTTGAGCACCTGCGACGTTCCTGGAACAGGAGATGGCAGTGTGCAAGATAAAAAAGTCCCTGACTTCTAAGAGACTGCATGTTAGTGGCAACTGGCATCTACCTGGCTTTCAATAAACTACTGAATGAAGGAAAACTCTACCTAGCACCAGACACCATTACTGGGTTTCTAAAATGGAATGATTCCCCCGGCCCCCTGCTGCAGGGAAGCTCCTCCGACGGCTGTGGGCAGGAGCAGGACAATGCTTGCTGTCAGCTCCACAGATGTTACCTAGTACCATTCCTACACCTTAGAGAACAAACAGTAAAACCAAGTGGAAAGCATACACAGACTTAAAAACTCAAACTACTTAACTACTCAGTAATTAGGACATCATTTTACACCAAAAGTAGATTTTTCTATTTTATACAATAGAAGGAAAGAAATGCAGTTCAGAGTAAGTCATTAGATCGTGACCTTATGCTGTCTTCATCTCTGAATCTCAGACGCTGTGCAAAGCAGTGGATCAGCATGTGTTTGCTGAATGAGTAACACTGTTCCTGTCAACAGGAAGACAGGTTATACCAGGTAGCTCTCAAACTTTCTCCACAATCCACTCCTCCTTTTACGTTTGTGGAAAGGGAGGGGGAAAGAAGCCCAGTCCCCAAGGTCAGCCAATTACACTGGAAGCAGTGCCACCAGAATGTGAGCCCCGCCCTGGGACGGGGCACAGAGCCCTCACTAGCATGCTGGAGAGGGGCCACCCCAGCTCCCGGGTCTCCCTATACCCAGCTGCTTCTCTTCAAGCTGGTGAAGCCCCTGCTGCCGCCACCACCTCCTCTCCTACCTTGGGGCTTTGTGTTTAATCCTGGAAGTCACAATTTAGGAGGCGCAAAAAGAATAAAATTCTGGGTATACAAATGAAAAAGATCCAAACATGTCTGTCAAGAATAGCCAAAGGGATGGGATTATTTAGCCAGGAGAGGCTGTGGGAGGGATGATGGGTGAAGTATTTGAGATTCTTGCTATTTTTTTAACAGCTTTATTAAGATAATAATTCACACACAGTTCACCCATCTAAAATGTACACAATGATTTTCGGTGTGTTCACAGAGTTGTGCCACATCATGACAATCATTTTAGAACATTTTCATCACCCCAGAAAGAAACCCCACACTCTTCCCCAGTCATCCCCCACCTCCTCTACTCCCAATCCTGGCAATCACTCATCTACTTTCTGTCTCTATGGATTTGCCTATGCTGGACATTTCAGATAAATGGGATCACAACATATGTGGCTCTGGGGATTGGCTTCTTTAGCTTTTTCCATAATGTCTTCAGGGTTCGTCCATGCTGCAGCATGTGTCAGTACTTCACTCCTTTTGTTGCTAAATAATATTCCGTTGTATGAATGTACCATGATTTGTTTGCCCATTACCAAGTGACTGGACGTTTGAGTTGTTTTCCACTTTTCAGCTGTTAATAGTGCTGCTATCACCATCTGTGTATAAGCCTTTGCATGGACAGATGTTTTCATTACTTTTGAGTAGATACCTAGGAGTAGAACTGCTGGGTCAAAATGAGAAACTTCCAAAATCAGGAGTTTCCAACATTCAGCCAGACTGCCTTCCAACAGGGTGCATCATTTGACATTCCCACCAGCAGTGTGTGACAGTTCCAATTTCTCCATATCCTCACCAGCACATGTTGTCTTTTTTATTGTAACCATCTTAGTGAGTGGGAAGTTATATCTCATTGTGATTTTGATTCGTGTTTCCCTAATGAAAAATGATGTTGGGTATCTTTTCATGTGCTTATTGGCCAGCTGTATACTATCTTTGAAGAAATGTCTGTTTAGATCCTTAGCTCATTTTTAAATTGGTGTGTCTTTTTATTGTTGAGTTTGGGGGGGTTTTTTGTTTTATTTAATACAGAGTCTCAATCTATCACTCTGTCACCCAGGCTGGAGTGCAGTGGCACAATCTCGGCTCACTGCAACCTCTGCCTCCCGGGTTCAAGCATTTCTCCTGCCTCAGCCTCCCCAGTAGCTGGGATTACAGGCATGTGCCACCATGCCCGGCTAATTTTTATATTTTTAGTAGAGATAGGGTTTCACCATGTTGGCCAGGCTGGTCTCGAACTCTTGACCTCAGGTGATCTGCCCACCTCTGCCTCCCAAAATGCTGGGATTACAGGCGTGAGCCACTGCACCCGGCCTTTATTATTGAATTTTAAGAGTTCTTCTTCTTCCCCCCCTCCCCGCTTTCAATTTTTGTGGTAGAGACAGGATCTCATGTTGCTTGGGCTGGTCTCAAACTCTTGGCCTCAAGTGATCCTCTGAAGTAATGGGATTACCGATATGAGCCAATGTACCCAGCCAAGAGTTCTTTATGTATTCAAGGTATCTTTATCAGATAGATAATTTGAAACTATTTTCTTCCATTCTGAGTTGTCTTTTTACTTTCTTGATAACATCCTCTGAAGCACAAAAGTTCTTACTTTTTATGAAGCCCAATTTACCCATTTTTTTCTTTTGTTGTGTTCTGGTGTCACATCTAGGAAAACATTGCCTAATCCAAGGTGACAAAAACTTATGCTATGTTTTAAGAGTTTTACATCTCTTATTATGACTAATTTTTTAAAAATTTTTTTAATTAAAAAAGTTTTACAGATTTAGCTCTTACATTTAGGTCTCTGATCCATCTGGAGCTAAGTTTTATATGTGGCATGAGGCAGAGATCCAAATTCATGCTTCTGCATGTAGATATCCAGTTGTCCCGGCGTCACTTGTTGAAAAGATTTTTCTTTCCCCCATTGAACTGGCTTAGCATCCTTGTCCAAAGTCAACTGACCATAAATGTAGGGGTTTAGTTTTGTTTTCTTGACTCTATCTCATTTTTCCACGTCTATCCTTATGCCCACACCACAGTGTTTCTTCAATACTGTAGATTTATACATTTTTGTAAATTGGGAAGTGTAAGCTCTCCAACTTTGTTCTCTGCCTTTTCAAAACTGTTCTGACTATTCTTGGTCCCTTCCATTTTCATAGGGATTTTAGAATTGGCTTGCTGATTTGGGATTTTGAGAGGGGCTGCTGTGACTCTGCAGATCACTCTGAGGAGTACCGCCATCTGAACTATGTGAAGTCTTCCAGTCCATGGATGTAGATCTCTTTCCATTTATTCAGGTCCTTTTAAATTTATTTCAACAACGTTTTGTAGTTTTCAGTATATAAGTCTTACACTTCTCTTGTTAAATTTACTTATTCTTTATATACTATAATAAATGAAACTGTTTTCTTAATTCCATTTTTCGAATTATTCCTTGCTAGATTATAGAAATATCGTTATTTTTGTATATTGATCTTGTATCCTACAACCTTGCTGAACCTGTATATTAATTCTAAGAGGTTTTTTGGTGGATTCCTTATGATTTTCTTTTTCTTTTTTTTTTTTGAGACGGAGTCTCCCTCTGTCGCCCAGGCTGGAGGGCAGTGGCCGGATCTCAGCTCATTACAAGCTCCTCCTTCCGGGTTTACGCCTTTCTCCTGCCTCAGCCTTCTGAATAGCTGGGACTACAGGCGCCCGCCACCTCGCCCGGCTAGTTTTTTGTATTTTTTAGTAGAGACGGGGTTTCACCATGTTAGCCAGGACGGTCTTGATCTCCTGACCTCGTGATCCGCCTGTCTCGGCCTCCCAAAGTGCTGGGATTACAGGCTTGAGCCACTGTGCCCGGCCATGATTTTCTTTATATAAGACCATGTCATTTTCGAACAGAATGTGTTTTACCTTTTTCTTTCCAATCTGTATGCCTTGTTTTCTTGTCTAACTTCAAAGTTCCTGGTTAGACCCTCCCGTACAATGTTGAGCAGAAGGAGTGAGAAAAGACATCAAGGTCCTATTCTTCTTGATCGTAGGAAGAAAGCTTTCAGTCTTTCACTGCCAGCCCTGGAAGTTTTGATTAATACCCTTTATCCAGTCAAGTTCCCTTCTGTTTCTGGTTTGCTGAGTTTTCTATCATGAATAGGTGTTGATTGGGGTTGGGTGTTTTTTGTTTGTTTTGTTTTTTGTTTTAATGTTGCAGAACAGGCATCACCAAGGACCAAAGTTAACTTAGATTAAAATCACCTGACATCATATATTTTGATGAATTTCAAGTGTCATAAGGAGCCAAATAAAATCCATTTTAAGCAACTCAAAGAAAAACAGCGTATTCTCTGGCTTTGAGAAATGATAAATTTGTGATAATAAACAAGGTATTAGAGGAAAACATGAACATGCCCAAAGCTTACTTTAAACTTTTACACAATACAATATGGAAAGCAAAGAAAGAAAAAGACACAATTGATAAAAAAAATCTTATTACCTAAAATACATTAAGAGCCGATATGAAGACTGAGATCCAGTTCCACTGGACAAAGAAGTTGCTGGAGAGGAACAAACAGAAGAGATGGCTGGGCAGAGACAGAACGCTCACTAAGTTCTGCCTGCTAAGCCAGACTGTGTTAGTAGTCCTGGCCACGTCAGTAGTGAAAAGTCCACACAAAGCCCCCAGCCTCTCCTGTCTGCTGTGTAGTCCACTGAGCAGGCCTCGAGGGGCAGCTCTCAGAGAGTGGTGTCTCCTGAATCAGCCTGGCCTGAGGGACTCTGTGGAACCGCACCCCCAGCTGTCCTACAAGGGACACCCAGACCAAGCGAGAAAGACATTTGTGTGAGGTTAAGTCTCTGAGACTTGGGGTTTGCTTGTTACTGCAATGTAACCTAGCTAAATATAATACAACAAATTCCCATGCTGGGAAAAAAGCACAATTTCCTTTAAAATATGGAAATAACTTATAAAATAAGGAAAATTAATATGACAATGCCAGTTTTGGTGGGGCTATAAGAAAACAGAAATGTACTCTAACATTGCTAATAGGCTTCATGGAAAAATCTGGAAATACAGAACAAGGCAGATAACAGTTACCAACCTCTGACCCTTAAGTCCCACTCTGGGGAACATGCCCCAAGCAAATAAACTCGAAGAAAAAATAGCTTGAACAAAATGTTCATCACTGCAATATTTATAACAGTAAAAACTGGAAACAAGTCAACTGCTGAAGGCTAAGAAAACAATGGTGAGTTGACAGAAAGGACACCACACGTCCATTACAGAGGACAAGGCAGGTGAGCTATTTTCCATCCGAAATCGGGTATAAGCAAAAAAGGCAGAGTGGCACAGCGCACCCACTACACATCAGTTTATAAGGCGAGGACTGTAGCCGGGTGTGGTGGCTCATGCTTGTAATTTCAGCACTTTGGGAAGCCAAGATGGGCAGATCACCTGAGGTCAGGAGTTCGAGACCAGTCTGGCCAACATAGTGAAACCCTATTTCTACTAAAAATACAAAAATTAGCCAGGTGTGGTGGTGCACCCCTGTAGTCCCAGCTGCTCAGGAGGCTGAGGCAGGAGAACCACTTGAACCTGGATGGCAGAGGTTGCGGTGAGCCAAGATCACACCACCGCACTCCAGCCTGGGTGACAGAGCAAGACTCGTCTCAAAAAAAAAAAAAAAAAAGAGGCGAGGGCTGTGTCATCTCTGTATGCCCAGCACTTAGCATGAGGTAGATGCTCAAATGACTGCAGAGTGATTGGATGTCTGCACCGGCAGCTGCCAAGCTGACAGAAGCAAATCAGTGGGGGACGAGGGCAAGAGGAGTCTCTGGGGAGGGAGGGAGCTGACACTCACCAGCTCATTTCTGTAGTGGCTGCAGTGTGCCTTCTCCCAACCTCCTCTGCCTGTTCCTTGGCTGCTGGCACAACCCAGGTTCTGTCCCGGGCCCTCTCTCTTCACCTCTTCTGTTCCCACACACCAAACCACCTTTAACCTTAAGCCCCTGATCTGCTGTCTGGCCCAGACCCACATCTCTGCCTACTGGATGCCTCCACTTGGCCATCACACAGTCCTTGCAAACTATCCCCTTCCCTATGAGCCTGCTCCTGTTCCTGGGTTTTCTACATCAGAAATGGTCCCACCATTCATTCACCCAGCTTCTCAAGCCAGAAACTCCTCTTCTTCCCACACCGAACCCCCCTTACCACTACCACATTCAATCAGCTTCCAAGACCAGACTAAACCAGCTCTTCAATATCTCTTGAATCCTCCCACTTGGCTCTGTCCCCATGATGACAGCTACCTTCGCTAAGGCCACCATTGCCTCCTGCCTAATCCCTAACAACGTCCTGACCCGCAGCCACTTGTCTAGTCCCCAACTCCCTTCATTCTCCATGACATACTGTGACTGTACCACGGTGGTTGGAATGTCTTTTGGAAAGTTCAGGTTTTGCCTCCATTCAAACTCCTTCCCCTACTTCCTCCAGAGGCCAGCAGGGCCTCCAGGCTGTAACTACTGCTCCTCCAGCCTCACCACTCACACCACGCTCCTGGCCACGCTATACACGCTCCGGCCACCATTAACAACCGGCATCTCCCAACACAAGTACCACACTCCTATCAGCTCCACCCCTTCATGCACACTGTTCCCTCTGAACAAATGCACAAATGGATCAGAGGAGGTGAAGGAGAAATCACTTCGCATAGCCAAATAGTTTCAAAAGCAAAATTGTAAGAATCCTTCCAATTACTTTTATAACATAAAGAAGTGTTTCAACTACATGTGAGTATAACACATCTAATATAATCCAGGGTAGGGTCTCCAGAAGTATGGGTACCCTAAACCCGCCACAGTCTAAGGGGGAAGTAAGGACAAAGCTAATAAAGCCAAAGGATTTGTCCCCGAGGACAGGAGTGGAAGCACTCACTGAGCACCACTGCATCCAGGAAGGAGGCACACATTGGCCTCTAAGCCTGGTGAGAGCAGCAATGCACCATGGGCTCACCCACTACTTGGGAGGCTGAGGCAGGATAATCACTTGAACCCAGGTGATGAAGGTTGCAGTGAGATCACACCACTGCACTCCAGCTTGGCAGACAGAGCAAAACTCTGTCTCATAAAACAAAAAGAACAAGTGCTCACTGATTTGCCACCATGTCCCCACAGCAAGAAGCCCCAGTTACACTACAACACGTAAAGCTGCCTGCCCAGGACTGATGCAGTGTTATTCCAGCATAATCCTAGGATCCCTTCACACAGGCATGCACGCACACATGATCCTCTCTCATCCAGCTGGGGATCAGGACTTGAGAGCACATGAGGACACGTCAGCTCATCTCTGCCACCACTGCCCTCGCTTCTGGTGTCCTCACATCCTAACCGCAGTATTTAACAACTGATAGACGGCCACAAATACAGGAGATGTGTGGACCACGTTGCAGGGAGCTGGGCTGTGGGTCCAGGTGCCCGTGCTTCCACTCTGATGCCTAAAATTCTCTGTATGGCTCCATTCCCCTTCATGCCAGTCTTCAGGATCATGCCAGAGCAGCCACGGCCACATACTTCCTGACGACGCCTCCTCTCAGTCAGAGGCACCTGCCCAGTAGGACAACTCTCCCTTAAGCTGCGAGTTTTCCAACTCAAGAGATGCACTTCAACCCTAAAGAAGAAAACTCACATAGGTCCAGATGAGACACAAAGATTCTCCTGGCATAAGTAGAAGGAAAAAATATAGAATGGGTCAGGAGGCTGCCCTTTGTTCAGGTCAGAAAATAGGGGCATTCACAGGGGGCAGAGTGAGCGGGGAAAGAGGGAGAAGAGGAACGCTCCAGGCCACCCTTGGAGGTCTGCTGTGGCAGGTTCCCAAGACAGACAAAGGGCATTATTGACAACATGCATGAGTCAGAGTGGCCCCAGGTCAATGCTTCAGCTTCTTTTAATCCCTCCACTTTCAGGGAGCCCCTTCTAGAAGCAGGACTTCCTGTCACACAAAGTGCCTCTGTGGCCCTTTGTCTGCAAAGGACGAGCAGCCTCTTCCCGTGCTTGCAGGCGGCAGTTTCGGAGGCTCTTCGCTACCCAACAGTCTGACTGAGTGGAATCCCCAAGAGGAGCTGAAGCCCTGGTCTGAACAAGCTGAAAACGCGAGACAGCAAAAGGGGACACCACCAAAGACCATGCTAGCCTGGATGCACAAATCTAGAAGGTCTCTGAAATCTGCATCTATGAGTCTGCACAAGACCCTGGGGGTGGGGGTGACCTCTTAATGATCCAGTCGCCTCAGGCAAAATACCTAAGAGCTGTGTGCCTGACACTGCTCATCGGTGAAATGGAATCCAATCTGCCTGACAGGTTGCAGGGATCAAATGGCATCCGGATGGGACCTGGCACATGCCTGGAGTATGGGGGCCTTCCACAAGCACTGGCCAGGGAGATGGTGACTGGGGCCAGGCTCCACAGCAGCCCAGCTCCTGAGCCAGTAAGCCAGGGCCCCTGCACTGGGGCACTCCATTCTCACAGGGTTGATGGACACTTGAACAACCTCCTCCAACACACCGGCCAAGAGCTAGGAAACAGTTCTGCACAACGTGCTACAGGGACACACAGAGGGTCCAGAAAGGGTGCCCAGGGCTGATGTTTCAGTGGGAATTCTTCAGCTGGAGCAGCAAGGAAAGGCATCCCAGGTAGAGGAATCTGTGTGACAAAGGGGAGTTACACTGGTCCTTTGTGACCCTCCAGTGTGCACGGTCAGGCTGGTCCTGGAGGGCAAACCCTGGGAAGCTGCTGTGGCTGCAAGGGAGGGGAGAGAGGATTTACAAATGGCAGGGCACTGAAGATCAGACACCAGCCGGAGTCACTAGTCACTCCACCACAAGAGGGACTTCTGCTCCATTTACCTACCAGCAATAAAAAGTAGACTGTCCTGATAAAAGCCCACCATGAGAATGTCAGGTAAGCATGGACAAGAAGAGGTCACATCCATCAGAAGTGCTATCTAGAAATGAACTGCCTAAATACCTTCTCAACCAGTACTATAAATATGTGCCTTTGAAGTTTAAAAAGCCACACGGGCTGGGTGTGGTGGCACATGACTATCTATAGTCCCAGCTACTTGGGAGGTTGAGGCAGGAAGATCACTTGAGCCCAAGAGTTTGAGGCTGCAGTGAGCTATGATAGTGCCTATGAGTAGCCACTGTACTCCAGCCTGGGCAACACAGTGAGATCCCATCTGTAAAAAAAAAAAAATTTAAGTATAAACCACGAGAGGATTTGGTTTTCAAATATTTTCTGGGCATCTATGCACTCAACTATGGTGCCGCTTTCTCAAGAAAATATTCTATTTCATTCAAAGGTATCAGCTAAAGCCAAAGCACTCTACTGTAGAGAAGAATACACAGCCAGTTTGGTGTAACAAACTGGTAAATAAATTCTAACTTGATAGTACTTTTATTTTTTTAAAAGTTCACATAAAATCAACTAGCCAGTAATTCGGAAAAACAAACAGGGAACTCAATTGTCAAGCAACAATCTGAAACTAATAGGCTTAAATCAAGCATAAAATTAATAGCAAAAGTTTCCCTTAAACAAGGAGAGGGGGCCAGGCACAGGGGCTCCCGCCTGTGATCCTGGCACTTTGGGAAGCGGAGGTGGAAAGATTGCTGGAGCCCAGGAGTTAAAAACCAGCCTGAGCAACATGGTGGGACCCTGTCTCTATAAGAAGGACAAAACATTTCTTAAATAGTTAAAAAAAAAAAAAAAGAAAAAAAAAGAAGAGTAGAAAGAGAATAGGGTTTAAATCAGCTGTGATAGGTGCCCGTTTTAACTTCTAAACCACCTTCTTACCAGCAAAATGGGAATAAAGGTGGCTGACCTACACAGAGTAGGAATTTGAACGACACATTGTACGTGAGTGCCTGCAAATGTCAGTCTCCGGCCTTCCCAGTCTTCTTGCTCCTAGTATGACTCCTCCTGGCCTCTCTGGCAACCCCCACCCCCCACAGGGAGGATATGGCTTCGGCAAGCAGGACTTACACACCCATTCTCAGCTGTGCCACTGAGAACTCTAGAAACACAAAGATCTTCAACGTTAAGACTCATACACACGCGCGCGCGCACACACACATTTTGTGATGCAACACATTTTGTGATGCAACCTGCCTAATAAACATTTCCAGTGACCACTTATAAAGGGGAAAAATTAATGACAACTCTATTTATGATAAAATGCCTAATTACAATATACAATAATATTATCTGAGAAGCCCTGAAGAAAATGTCTTGGTTACTCTCTTAACTTCATTACAATACCCAATACCCCCACTACACACACACACACACACACACACACACACAGAGGCAGAAAGAGCCTGTCCTTCATAAAAATTTGTCAGTTTGGCTGTCTCAAGACATAGCCTGTGTTCCAAATTCTTAAATATTTTCAATAAAATGTTTAATTTATTCTAATAAACTGAGTAAATATCAAGCCAAGGAAATTGATTTTAAAAATTCTTTTACACATATCTCTCCCAATATTCTAAAAACATTTACTTTCTGAGTGCCAGAAACCTTGCTAAGAGCTAGGGGACGGAAGTGAAAATAAGTGAATAACACCATGCAGGCCCTGCGGTCCAGGAGCTCACAGCACACTCAGCCCTTCATACCCAAGGGTTCCACATCTGTGGATTCAACCAGTCAGGAATCGAAAATAATCCGGGGGAAAGAAGTGGGTAGCTGCGTCTGTACTAAACATGTACAGACTTTCCTTTGCTTGTCATTATTCCCTAAACAATATAGTATAACTATTTACATTGTATTTATATTCTATTAGGTATTATAAGTAATCTAGAGATGATTTAAAGAACACTGAAGAGTGTACATAGGTTATATGCAAATACAACACTATTTTATATCAGAGACGAGCATCCATGGATTTTGGTATCCTTTGGAGGGTCCTGGAACCAATCCTCCAAGATAAAGAGGAACAAACTGTCTAAACGCTAGGAAAGATTAGACAAAGTCATACCTGATTAGGTTGAGAGGGAGGGAGGGAGGGAAGGAGAGAGGGAGAGGGGATCTGCTGGGGAGGGGAGGGGAAGGGAAGCGGGGAGGGAAGGGAGTGGGCAGGTGGGCAGGCACAGCAGTTTGGATGAGGAAAGAAGGCCTTCAGCGGCAGCCTCCTAGGAGCCAGCAAGAGGTGGACTGACGATTGAGGCTGCTGTCCAGGCTCAGGAAGGGCTGTCCAGGCCTGCTGCACAGGCTCAGGAAGGGCTCTGAAGGCCTGTGCAGCCACCATTGCTGAAACTGAAAGCAGCAGCCTACAGCCAACTAGTGCAAAGTTAGCTTATAGTAACGTTCAAAATCGTAAGTAGCATTCTTACGTCCAAAAAGCTGAACACTTGGGCTTTATCTAAAAATATATGTTTAAGAGTGGGTGATTACCCAGAAAAAAGTCCAGATGGCTATGTACCAAAAATGTGAATTCTTCCATTCAGTGAAATGTAACGCAGCCTTACTTACTGTATGCCAGGCACCTCGCTGGGTCTGTGGGGTCCCGGGATGGGTAGAAGTGACAAGGTCCCTGTATATATTCCAGTAGGGGTCGGGGATTCAAAGCCACACCAGTAGGTAATGTAGCGGGAGACAGCATTAAGGGCTGGGGGAAAGCATGAAGCCAAGTGGGGGACAGAGAGTGACAGGGTCTACCTGGACAGATGGTGGTCAGGGAAGGTTGTCCTGAGTCTTGAATGAACATCTCTGGGTGGCGGAACATGAAAGTCTGGGCTTTTGCATATCTGTATCACTTAATTATTCTGCCATAAGAATATACTGATTGAGTTGCTTTTGAAAATTCAAAAGGAAAATAAGGCAGCACGTAGGCACCTTCCCTTTACATAAGCATGAAATCCAAGCTTCCGGTAGAGGAATCCAAGAGCCTTATCTTCTAGTCATGATAACCAGCCTGCAGTATCAACTGCGTTCTCTCAAGACAAGTACTTCCGGACAGTCCTGCAAAGCACCCAAACGGTGCCCTTATTACCCTGTACACACCCGTGGGGCCCAGGGCTCAACCTCCTCTCCTCTGTGCACACTAATTTCCTGGGTGACCCTCTCCTTCCTGTGACCTGAAATTCCATCCATATGCTGATGCCTCCTCACTCAGCCTCTACCTGAAGCTCCAGATCCAGCACGGCCCGAGCTGCTGGCTCAGTATCTCCCCCGGGGAGGCTCACAGGCCTCTCTGACACACTGGCCGAAACCCACCTCTTGCTCCTGCATCCCCCGGGTAGGCTCCTCCAGGACACAGCTGCTCATGACAAATGCCCCAGTGTCATCCCTGACTCCTCTCCTGCTCTCATGTCCACATCACACCACCTCTACCTCAAAACAGAGCCACAATGTGGCCGCTTCATACCACCTCTGTCTCAGTTACCCTGGTTCAATCTACCAAACTCAAAACTTGCCAACACCTATTGTCAACCATCACAGTTATTGATACTCCCCACCCTGATTACGAGGTCCCATGTGATTCTAGCCCCTGCTTCCAGCGCCAGTCTTGCTCCTTCCAATCCCCACCCTGGTCTCTGGCTACAGTGACCTCCATGTGGTTCTCCAGATGCAACAGACTCGGCTTACCTTTGCACCTGCCTCCCCTCTGCAGGGAATACCTGCCTCCCACATCTGTAGGATCTGCTGCCTCCCAGCATCAGAGACCTGCTCAAACATTACCCTCTTCTTAAGAAGGTCTTCCCCAGCCCTGATACTCCAGCCCTAACTCTGTTTTATTTTCTTAACACTCAGTCTCACCTGCCAAATTATTATATTTTCTCTCCCCACTCACGAGAATGTAAGTTCCTTATGCACCAGGATTTTGCCTTGTTTGCCCGTGTTCCTACCACTGACACGAAACAGGCACATAATAAACACAACCGGAATGAATGATTCAAGGAACGACAGAGCATACTTCTGTTTTCAGCAGCGCAGCAAACCAGGTATCTTAATGACTCTCCTGTTGAAGAAATTTATTTATTTATTTATTATTTTATTTATTTGTTTTTATTTATTTATTTATTATTTATTTATTTTTGAGACAGAGTCTCATTCTGTTGCCCAGGCTGGAGTGCAGGGGTGCAATCTCAGCTCACTGCAGCCTCCGCCTCCTGGGTTTAAGCGATTCTCCTGCCTCAGTCTCCCAAGTAGCTGGGACTACAGGCGTGTGCCACCACGCCTGGCTAATTTGTGTGGTATTTTTTAGTAGAGACGGGGTTTCACCACATTGGCCAGGATGGTCTCAATCTCCTGACCTCGTGATCCGCCCGCCTGAGCCTCCCAAAGTCCTGGGATTACAGGTATTGAGCCACTGCGCCCAGCCTATTTATTTATTTTTGTTTGAGATGGAGTCTTGCTCTGTTGCCCAGGTTGGAGTGCGCTGGAGCAATCTCGGCTCACTGCAAGCTCTGCCTCCCAGGTTCAAGCAATTCTCCTGCTTCAGCCTCCTGAGTAGCTGGGATTATAGGTGTGTGCCACCAAACCCAGCTAATTTTTTTTGTATTTTTAGTGGAGACGGGGTTTCTCCATGTTGGACAGGCTGGTCTTGAACTCCTGACCTCAAGTGATCCACCGGCCTCGGCCTCCCAAAGTGCTGGGATTACAGGCATGAGCCACCATGCCCAGCCCTTAAAGGATATACTTTTAAAGGAAAGAAATTATTTCAGATGGAAAGCCCCAAAGCACAAGAAGAATGGTAAGCAAATATGCAGGTAAATATATTGGATAAATCTAAATAGCATTAGCTGTATAAAAGACAGTGGCAAATTTACAGGATTTAAAAAATCAGAAAAAAAAACTGGACAAGTTGAGAGGGCACATGGAGTTAAAATGTTTTCTATCCTTCCATTATTCAAGAGAAGGGTAAAGATATTACTTTAGACTTTGTTAAGTACACAAAAATATCTAGGATAACCACTAAAGGAGCAGGCTGAGAATATAATTTCTAAACTAAGAGAGAAAAAACAAATGCATTGGAAAGTGGGCACAGTGAAATGCAATCAAAACAAAAGACAGAATAAAAATCTCACCAGAAGAACTATAGTCAATAGAAATTACAGGAATAAGAAAAAACTGCATGTCTATGCAAACTGCATTGAAGGGCCTAGCTACTGCAATAAGAAAAATAACTAAAAGCTGTAACAATCAGAAAAGAAACGTAACAGCATTATTAGCATTAATAAACCATTATATGGTTTTAGCATGGCTGATGAACAGAAGGCAGCAATTTACTTAGAACGAGAGCTCTCGGCTCCAATTTGAGAGCTATATATTTAAATGCAGTACTAAGGGTTTCATTTAACATGAGGAAAAAAACTTTGTCTTCATTTTATAGCTGAAGAAACTAAAATTCAGAGAGGTTAAATAATTTGTTCAAAGCCACCTGGCAAGTAAGTGGCTAGTTTTGAAATTAAGACAATCTGTCCCCAAGGTTTAACCACTATACTATGATGTCTCGACACACGACAAACATACATGTGCCCTCTCAGAGGCAAGCATGACTGTGTGATTACAAGGACACTGGAGGAAAAAGAGGAGAAATTCACCTGAGGAAAGCCAGGGAAAAGGGGCATGCTTAGAGCAAGGATGGTATTCTGGAGAGAATAAGAACAGCACGTACAAAGGTTAAAAGGCATGAGGCTGGGTGCGGTGGCTCATGCCTGTAATCCCAGCACTTTGGGAGGCTGAGGCAGGCAGATCACTTGAGGTCAGGAGTTCGAGATCAGCCTAGCCAACATAGTGAAACCCTGTCTCTACCAAAAAACACAAAAAATTAGCCGGGCATGGTGGCATGTGCCTATAGTCCCAGCTACTTGGGAAGCTGAGGCATGAGAATCACTTGAACCTGGGAGGCGGAGGTTGCAGTGAGCCGAGATCATGCCACTGCACTCCAGCCTGGGCGACTGGGCAAGACCCTGTCTCAAAAGAAAAATAGCGCATAAAGGAAGGTTCCCTTGGACAGAGAGTGGAGAACAGCTCATCCAGTCTCCAGTCTTGGGCTGTCCAGTATGGCAGCCACCAGCTATTAACACTTAAAATGTAGTTAGTCCAAGTGAGAAACTGACTTTTTTTTTTTGAGACAGGGTGTCACTGTGTCATTCAGGCTGGAATGCAGTGGCACTATCACAGCTCATTGCAGCCTCAACCTCCTGGGTCTAAGTAATTCTCCCACCTCAGCCTTCTGAAGCTTCGACTACAAGTATGCGCCACTGCACCTGGCTAATTTTTTATTTTTTATAGAGACAGAGGACTCACTATATTGCCCAGACTGGTCTCAATGACTTTTTAATTTTATTTAATTTTAATGTAAACAGTCATATGTGGTTAGTGGCTACCACATTGGACAGCACAGTTCTGGAGGTTCAAGCCTGGAGAAAGGGAAATGGTTAGAAGACTAGGAAAGAGGAATATATCCAAGACGAAAAACAGACAGAACATAGTGAAGGATGATGCCAGGGAATGGAGGACGGGGGCAGGGATTCAAAGTTTCTAATTTTGGAGGCATGGTAGGTGATAATGCCACAAAGAGAAAAAGAGAATTAAGAACAAACTGGTTTGGGATGAAAAATAACTGGTTTGGATCTGATAAATACGATGTTCCTGAAGCATGTCCACACATAAATGGCACTCCAGCCACATCAAGCTCCCAAGTCTGGCAGATTCTGACCTCTTCACCTTTGTATATATTGCTCCCTCTGCTTCTCTTGGGTACCTGACAAACCATTCCCTCTAAAACTCATCACCAAACTGGAGTTTCCCCCAGTCTCCTCCATCCTTCATGGCAGAATAAGGTCCCAATAGCTCTTTAAGACTCATCAACCTGCTGCTTAGAAGTCTCTTTACCTTGCTGGACTGTGAGGTCCTCAGAGACAAGCACTCAATCCTAACCGTCTATGGATCCCCAGCACAGTGCCTGATGTGAACTGCGTGGACAAGAGACCAAGAAGGTAAACTGAATGAATGAATGAATGAATGAACAAACAAATTAACTGATTCAGCGAGCCAGCATCCAGGTGAACTGTCCCTCCAGGTAGTGATCTAACGGATGGCTGGAAATAAGCCCAGAGCTCACTCAGGTGCCTGCATGTCTACCAATGAAAGCTGTCATACCTGGAGATAGCATCACGGGGGAAAAAAAAACGCTGTCAGATGCTGGGACAAGTACAGTTTACATAGCCTCACATCATGACTTTTCATCATCATAACAACTTCCACCATCCCAAATGCAAACTCTTCAACCTCAGAAGTTCACTGGGTACACCTGAGATTCAACTTAATGTCTTAGAGTTCAATGTTAAATATGAAAGACTTATCCTCCAAAAGTGGTCTTGCTGCTTTCCTTCATGGCTTTATGGTCTTGCTTTCTAACATTCTTCCTGCACAGTGATGGTAGGATCCGACTAAGTGAACCTGAGGTGACCGTCCCTACAGATGGGAAACTAGTAACAAATGTTTCTGTCTTCCAAATCAATAGATACTGGTGATCAGTCCACTATGCCCTGTGCTATTTTTTCTTTATGTGTCAGTTCAGAGCATAGAGAAATCACTTCATTATCCCCAAAACTGTCATGTGCTTCATTTACTTTGTTAAACTAGCACTACCAATCTGTGTTAGAAATTTAAGATTCAAAGAGAGAATTCCAAATTGGGAAGTTCAACACTTTGTCCTGTTAATTACATCAACATTTTGTCAAGTAACCATTTTCCAGCAAAATCATTCTTCCTTGTTCTCCTTCAAGGACTCCACTGTAGAACAAATCCCGATGGGAAACATGACTGAGTACGAAATTCATAGCACCCCTCACATTAACAAAAAGATAATCTAAATCCCATACTATTGTGATGACCACTGACACACATTTCAAATTAATTCTAACTTCCTATTAGATTCTTTAAGTTTCTCAAAATAAAGTATGTGTCATGAGCTCACATAAAGGTTTGTGTCTTATGATTCATATATGACAGAGTCTAATGAGAAAAAATTTAGGCCAGAGTCCCAGGGCTGGAGGAGACATCACGTAGGCACAATCTGTTACTTGATGTCAAGGCAGAACTGTGACATGCAAATGCATTTAGACCAGCCTAGTGAAATGTGACTATAGTGCCTTCAAAAGCAATCACTATGGAAAGGCAAACACTGCCATTCATTCATTCAAATCAATAGCCCTTGTCTAATTACGATCTCACCATACTGACACATACACATGCTCCTCTTTACCAAACTCTAAGGGCCTAGGATACCGGGGGACATTTCTTCATAGTCTTAGAGAAGGTTCTGAGGCCACCACTAGAATCCGGTCTGGAGAGCTGCCCCGAGCAGAGGTGGACATGAAAAAGGCCCAAACGCCAACAACACAAACTCTGAGATTTCTAAGCCAATAGCAGCCCCAGGGGCTGCCGTTTAACCCCTTCTCAGTTTGGAGCAATGCCAGCACTGCAACAGTCTGGTATCCCTTTCTCATCTTTAAATCTCACAAGCACAGCAGCATTTACACTAATGTGGGCAGAAGGTAGGGGCCAGGGACGGAAGGACATCAAATGTTACTTATAGACTGAACAAGATAAGAAGGTCAATTATAACTAAGAAAAGGAAGCCAGTTGGAATATTCTATACTTAATATATACTGAAAATATAACAGTAAGTGTAAAATGCTAAATGGGGAACAAAGGTAACTATATTATGGGAGACGCGAACTAAGTCACTGCAGCTTATGAGCCTGCTGCCTCCCTTCTTCTCCAGGCCCCAGGATCATGTTGCCTGGCTCACCAAATGAAAGCAGCACCTCTTCAAGGAGACCGACAGAAAGTACCCACTAGAACACCTGGAGGGAAGACAGTTCTGACACACTGCATAAAAATACTGCTTATGTATCCCACTTCATTCTTCAGTTTTATACATTAAAATAGTTGTAAAGTTACTAAATTCAACTTTAAATACAATTAACATATTTATGAAAGTGCCTGTTTCCCTGAAGTGCTTTTGTTTCAGAAATTCTTCAAGGCATATATTTTAAATACTTTAGAAAATACAAGTAAGGGCCGGGTGCAGTGGCTCACGCCTATAATCCCAGCACTTTGGGAGGCCGAGGCAGGCAGATCACGAGGTCAGGAGATGGAGACGATCACGAGGTCAGGAGATCGAGACCATCCTGGCTAACACGGTGAAACCCCGTCTCTACTAAGAATACAAAAAATTAGCCCAGCATGGTGGCGGGCGCCTGTAGTCCCAGCTACTCGGGAGGCTGAGGCAGAAGAATGGCGTGAACCCGGGGAGGTGGAGCTTGCAGTGAGCCGAGATCACACCACTGCACTCCAGCCTGGGCGACAGAGCAAGACTCCATCTCAAAAAAAGAAAAGAAAAGAAAATACAAGTAAGTGCTATCCTGTGAACTTCCCCAAGGCATTTTAAGGTGACTTTGGACAGACAGTGATGGTCACACCGAGGTCTAGAACAGTCACCCACTGTTCTCAGCATACCTGTTTACAACTAACTCCCACACCTGAATTTCAGAGGATCCAAATTCAATTTTTAGCAGAGACCATTTTTAATGATTCTGGAAAGTTGTGAGTAAATTCCATTTTTATAAATTAAATCATCTTCTCCTTTATTTATATTATGTTGTATTATTTTAAAGTCTTTCATATTTCAAAACCTGTTCAGTTCAGCTCAAGACAGAGCTGTCAGTATTCCCTTATAGGGGCTGAAAGGCAGAAATGCTAAATGTTCGGGGTTTCCCTTTCACACCCTAAAGAATCCTCTTTCAAAGAAGAATTGAGTGCTTGTCTGTTTCTTTTATTAGTTGTGATTGTATTAAGTTTGGCATTCTCGCCTGACAAGCAATCCCACCGTAAGGCCCGCTTCTATCAGTAACAATGGACTGTCTCTCCCCTGAGCTAGGAGAGAGGCAAGCAGAACTTTATAATATAGAGAATTGTTGATTTTTAAGAAGAAGTATCAGAGGCAGAAATGTCAGTGCTCTTTGTACTTGAGGTAATTCATTATACATCTATGCCAAATAGTACTTACAGAGAAAAAGTTATTGAATAAAAGCTGAGTGTCTGAAAGTGAAACAAATATAAATGTACTCATCAGAAGAAAAAAAAAAAACACTCTTAGCTAAGTGATATTAATCTTAAGATAATAATGTGAAGAAAGCAGATTACTGTAATGGAAAGAGTAATGACCCTGGTCATGAGACCAGGGTTTCAGACTCACTCGGCTACCGACAAGACAAGTGACCTTGGACAAGTCGTCACCTCTGGAACTCAATTCCTTTGGTAAAGTGCGGAGCCTGGAATATTAACTCCAAGAGCCATTACAGCTCTAAATATTGCATTCCCACCTTCTGTATTATGCCACCAAATGAATAACAGAATTGTGTGGGTGGGCAAACGGGTCTCAAAGGACTAACACTGTTTAAAAAGAAAAAAGGAAGGTGTATTTTTACTTATTGGCATAAATCTCATACCTGTAAAACATGTTTTGGTTTGAAGGTATGAAACCTCTTTGCTGTTTTCATAAATACAGCATTTAAAGTTCATCTAGAATTCAGTAGGATGTTTTATTGACAAGAAGGAAGGGATGTGAAGATAGAGATATTCAGAGCTACAAGAGCAAAGACAAAACTGATGGGCCCGATTAAGGTCGAACAGACATACTATATATCTTGGGGGTTTCTAGAAACCTTTCCTATGTAATCTTAAAAGTATTCGAAACACATGCTTCACAGTAGGTACCATCCTAACAAGAAAGCGTGCTTCTCTGTGAGGCACGGGCTGCACCAGCACAATATTTTCTGGAAAACGGAGACAGGACGCTGCCTTTTTAACAGCAATCAGTAATCCAGTAAGTATAATTCACTGATGATGGATCACTTAAGTCTCAGGATTTTTAAAATCTAATTAGAATTACAGCACCACAGCAATAAAGGGGAGCCACTGTTTTTTTAAAATTCCAGAATATGACTTCTAAGAAACAATTAAATATGTATATAAGGCTGCTCAGTTATTAAAACAATAAAACTTTTAACATTTTGTTACCCGACAAAAATATAAACAGTGTCTAGTGACAACCCTCAGAGGGGGATGAGGGCACAGGGTCCAGCTGGGATGAGAAATGAGAAGAACTGAGGAGGGGGATGGGGAGAGGGCCAGGAGGGGGCCTGGAGCAGTGGCAGGTGATTCAGAGAGTCTGCAGGAGACGAGTCATGAAACAGCAATTACGTCTCCTGGAAAAGATAATTTGTTTTTTCTCTCTCAAGTCCCACTTATGTGTCTGTAGATTAGATCTGGTTGTAAAGAAAGAAAATGGCAGCATGTAATAAACATTAACGCCTTAAAGTAGGGGAAAAAGCCCTCTATTAACAGCTAACTCAAGTAACTCATTTCGGTAAGAAAAAAAATACAGCTAAAGTATGTCAGCTACTCTAAAACATGCCAAAGCAAAGGTGCAAAGTTATTGCATCTATTTTGAAAGGAAACATGCACGTATGCTCTAAAACCAGAGTCAAAAATTATAAAACACAATCCTTCATTTGTTTAAGCCGAAATCTATTCTCCAAGAAAATCAAACACTCTGACATTTTCTCCAAGCACCCTGGATAAAGCATTCTGCATTGCTCAGTTAATAATGAACTAATTGAACATTTCCATCAAGGAGCTCTAAAACTAGGTGCGCTTGCACAGAAGGGGAGAGTTCTGTTAAATCAGTCACTCAGTGAGAAAGAAAACAATTCCATGAAAATTCTACTTTCAAAGAGGTCTACCTTAAAGGAAATGCAAGCCTTCCACGGCACACTCACGTTTTTCTGTCAGATGCCAGCTAACTCTGCAGCTCAGCTTCCGTACCTGCCTGTTTCCAACCCTGCCGGCATGTCTGACCTCTGTCTCTCAGCTGAATTCTCCCAGCACATTTCATCATTTCCTGTTGGCTGCCGAGATAAGGTCATTCCCCTACACTGCTGCATTCGCTGTACAGTTCCAGGTTCCCAGACTGCACGCTCCTGCCTGCTGTGGCCATCACAGAAGGCAGGAGCCTTCTTTTCAGAAAGTGGCCAAAGAGAAATTTCAGTATTTCCATGGAAAATCAGGGAGAAGAGGTCTGAGAACAAAATTCATATTACCCCCTCCCCCACACACAAAAAATCAACTTATATACAAACTAACTTACACCATACATGAGCGTCTTCTATTATCTTCTTGTACTTGAGATCCTCCTGCTTACAAGAGAAAAAAGACGGCATGCTCTGCATCTGAGGGGCGTCACAGCAGTCAGTGGGACAGGGACTTGCTTGCACAGGATAATCTTACATTGTCCCAACATGTGGAATTCAACTTCCTTCTGTGACTACAGACAACAAGGCAATGCCTGTCAGCAGATGAACAGGAAGCCTCATGCAGGAGACGGGACTGGGGACTCAGAGTCCCCTGGAGACAGGCAGGGGACCCCATCGTCTCTCAGCAGCACGACTGACTCCTAAGAACTAGGACACTCAAATACGCAAGTGTGATCACACAGAAATAAAAACAAAAACACCGCGCTTCTTCAATTTTTACAAAGAATTTAAAGTGAAGAAAAAAACAATAAAACTTCAGGTGAGGAGAGAAAGATTTTAAAATGCTTGTGCCTACAAGAATACATACTGTATGATTCCCTTTGGATCCAGCACAAGAAGCGGCGTAACTAATCTACACCCTTTGAAGCCAGGACAGGGAAGAGAGAGAGGAGGCAGGCGGGAAGGGGCACAGGAGGGTTCTGGAGCCGTGCTGTGGCTCTTAAACTGGCTATGGTTGTGCTGCACTTGTGAAAATTCACTGATATGCACACTTGAGATCTGTGCACTTTAGGTATATATATTATTCAATGAAACTTTCTGAATCTCATACCATATCAAAAAATACAGACACTACAGGAAAGAGTAGATAATGGAAACTAACCTGCAAAAACAGGAAACAAATATTTCAAGGGATCAATTTCCCCTAGGTGCCCTCCTAGAAGATACACATGCCCACTCCCCCATTCCCCTTGGCAAGCCAGGATTTAAGTGGTAATGGCCAGGGCAGGCCCAGTTCAGGGTGGTTTCCTCCTTTCAACATGGCCCAAGGGGGTGTACGTAGGGATGGGAAAATACATAATTGGCAAAAGGGGAAACTGCTCAGTGGATATACACTATTTACCAGTGTTCTTGCTACTCACATTCATTCAAAAATGTTCAGTTGGCCGGGCGTGGTGGCTCAAGCCTGTAATCCCAGCACTTTGGGAGGCTGAGGTGGGTGGATCACAAGGCCAGGAGATCAAGACCATCCTGGCTAACACGGTGAAACCCCGCCTCTACTAAAAATACAAAATACAAAAAAAAAATATGCCAGGCATGGTGGTGGCACCTGTAGTCCCAGCTACTCGGGAGGCTGAGGCAGGAGAATGACATGAACCCGGGAGGCAGAGCTTGCAGAGCAGAGATTGTACCACTGCCTGGGCAACAGAGCAAGACTCCATCTCAAAAACAAAAACAAAAACAACAACAAACAAAAATGTTCAGTTAAAAACAGCCATCTAGTCTTACCTTATAACACAAAACGAAGTAGGTTAAAAATCTCTTTTGAAAATCTTGTGTTTAGAAATTCCTTAGGCTGGGCCAGTGGCTCACACTTGTAGTCCCAGCACTTTGGGAGGCTGAAGCGAATGGATTGCTTGAAGCCAGGAGTTTGAGACCAGCCTGGCCAATATGGTGAAACCTCGTCTTTACTAAAAAAATACAAAAATTGGCCAGGCGTGGTGGTGCATGCCTGTAATCCCAGCTACTCAGAAGGCTGAGGCACGAGAATCGCTTGACCCCAGCGGGCAGAGGTTGCAGTGAGCTGAGATCACACCACTGCACTCTAGCCTGGGTGACAGAGCGAGATCTTGTCTCAAAAAAGAAAAAAAAAAAGAAATTCCTTAATGGAAAAGTACCAATAAAAGCAAAGACCACATAACACGAGACCCTATTACTTGACATATGATAATAATTTACACTACTTGAGAAATTATTTACCACCCTCCCCACACAGCCCTTCACCAAAAAAGCAGAGAAGTCAACACATACTTCACTATATCCTGTAGTCGGTTTAGTTAAATCCACTGCACCATCACAGAAGATGAACACCAGAGTGCCACGCCCACCACAGCTGGCAAGCGCCCTCTCCACTAAGACAGAAGCAGCACCTGAGTTCTGGGGGAGCGAGTTTGAGACCAGCCTGGCCAACACGGTGAAACCCCGTCTCTACAAAAAAATACAAAAATTGTCTACCTGTCCCCTCCCCCAAGCCAGGGTATCAGACAACTTTTTTTTTTTTTGGTCACAGACCCCCACTTAGGGCTGCTGGTTATGGGAGGGCTTTTTGTTTAAGAGACTCACTCTCCTTTTTTAAATCCAACAAACACAGGCTGCTCAACAAACATTTACACAGCATTTTATTTCTGGCTAATCATGAAAATAGCTCTCTGGGGGTAAGCATTGTTATCTCCATTTCCCAGATGCAAGGTTTATGCAATTTGCTAAGTGTCCCACAGCTGGTGCCAGGAGAGCCAGCCTGTGAGCCCAGGCAGCCAGCCTCCAGAGTCCCAGCTACACAACACTGCCCCTCCATCTTGACTTCCCTCAAGGATCAGAACTGGGTCTTGGATATAGTTTCTGCTTAATAAAAAGCCGAACTTGGAAAAGGAGAAGAGGGCCCAAGGCAGAACTGGGGTTGGGGGATGGAGGGTGAGGTCTGGGGTAGGGGTTGAGGGCCACATCCAGCACAGGGCAAGGGAAGGCCAGCCCAGCACCAGCAGCAGCCATTCACAGTCCAGGCCACAGGGCTACCCTCACATGCCCTCAAGCAAAGTGCAGCCTGGATGCCTGAGATGGGTGGAGGCATTGTGAGTCCTGCCCCAAGTACCCAGTTAGCAGAGCAACGGGGAGGGGGGGGAGGAGGTGAGGGGGGTGGCAAAGAAAAGGAAAACTGACTTTGAACTGAATAGTAGTGGGACTAGGAAGTCATTAAACCAGATCTCCAGTGTGGTTAAAGACACCCTTTCCCTGCCCAAGTCAGCCACACCTCACTAGTGGACTCCAGGCAGGAAAAATGGACTATGGCAGAAGACAAGACTGACTCAGGCAGCTCTCCTGTCCGGGGCAGTGGTACAGCTGCCCGACCACCCTCTAGGTGATGCTGGGACAGAAACTCTGCTCAGGGAAGCTCACCTGCTGGCCTCTGGCATGCAGAGTCTAAGCTGGAATTCCAGTTCTGATCTGGCTTCTGTCATCAAAGACTGGAAACCATTGGACATTCATTCAACAAACATTAATGCCAGGCACAGTGCTTAGGGTCCCACAGTCAAAGCAGCCAAGGTCCCTGCCCGGGCCCACAATGTACAGGCTGAGTAGAAGTGCAAATAAATAAAATGAGGGACATCTCGTGCTGGTTCTCCAAGAGTGTGCAACCAGCCTACTCAAACCGTGTGGATTAAGGCGGAAGAAAATTCAGAAAGAGAGAGTCCACCAAGTTAATTAAAGACCAGTAGTGCCATCCATCAGCTCTGGCCCCCTGCAGAGGCAGCCAACACCACGCAGGGCAGTACTTCCCAGGGAGATTCTTTCACCCAGCGCCCACTGCAGCTCCAGCAGACCGATTCATCGGCCTAGCAGGACTCAAAGACAGGACAGGACCCAGCAAGGCTGCTGCTTCTATCTGAGGCCTTTTGTTATATGATTGTCGCATGATAAAAATGACTGCTTTTACCACGTTGACCACGCTCTTCTGAAACACTGTAAGATAGGTACTCCTAGCCCTGTTTTACAGGGAGGGAAACCACCGCAGAGCATAAGCAATCTGCCCAAGGTCACCCAGCTAATAAGCGCAGAATGGGATTCACACTCAGGCCCACTTGATACAAAGCCCCTCCCTCTCTCTACCACACCTGTGCCTCCCATGGAACGGGACCTGCTATGAAAATCAGGATATCTGGCAGAAGGTCATGTCATTTGGAAACAATAAAATTTCTACAATGTCATATTTTGTTTTCACCACTCCTCTACTGGTCTGTCATTGCTCTATATTGCCTTAATAAAAAAACCACTTTATTAAGATATAATTCACATGTCACACAGGTCACCCAATTAAAGGGCACAATTCAACATGATTTAGTATATTCACAGGTGCGTGCAACCATCACTACCGTCAAGGCCAAGACATTTTCATTACCTCAAAGAGAAACCCTGTACCCTTTAGCTATCATCCCTCTATTCCCAGCCCTTTCCCCAGCCCAGTCATTGTGTTTTACACGGTGATTCTCGGCTGGGCGAGGTGGCTCACGCCTGTAATCCCAGCACTTCGTGGGGCCAAGGTGAGCAGATCACTTGAGGTCAGGAGTTGGAGACCAGCCTGGCCACATAGTGAAACCCTGTCTCTACTAAAAATACAAACATTAGCTGGGCATGGTGGTGCACGCCTGTAATCTCAGCTACTCGAGAGGCTGAGGCAGGAGAATTGCTTGAACCCAGGAGGTGGAGGTTGCAGTGAGCCAAGATCGTGCCATTACACTCCAGGCTGGGCGACAAAGTGAGACTCTGTCTCAATAAAGAAAAAAAAACGGTGATTCTTAAAGTGATTATGGGCACACAGTAATTGGGTTGTTAATAGAATACCACAGATTGCAATTCTGCACTCGCCTCAGTCTTTCCCTAGCAGGCTAAAACTAACAGCTGAGCCAGGACAGGGCGAGGGCAAGGCAGGAGACCTCAGTGGCAGGTGGCTAGCATAGGAAGTGGGGTACCTGGCAGCCTGGCACGGGGCAGGCTCTACAGTTCCTATGTACCTGGGTCCCTGAACTTAGCATGCCTCAAACACAGAGCCAGGTGATCCATCGGCAGCAGGGACAACGAAGTTAGACAAAAGACCAAAAGGAGCTGCTCTGACCAAAGCCTTTTCCATTAGGAATTTGTAACTCCCCATCTCCAGAAAGGCAAACACCGAGATCCTACAGACTGGCCCAAGCCAGGGGTAACCAGAATAGTGTTGTTCTGAGAAGCCAAACTAGTCAAGGAATAGCGAGGCTTGGATAAAAAGAAGATTCCCCCAAATCTGGTTCGTTTATTTGCTAGTTCTCTCTGCCTTCCTCACATGCTGCTGAAAGTTGGGGAGAGAATGCACGCACTCCTGTAGCACCTAGGTTTCTGTCACACATCTCTATACAGGACATCAAAACCCAACTGTGTGTGGCATCGGCACACAGCTAAAAACCACTCAGCAATAAAAAGGAATGAGCTACTGACAGATGTAATACGGATGAATCACAAAAACATCATGGTGAGCAAAGCAGCCAGATGCAAAACAGCACACACTGCGTGTGTCTATGTGGATGAAATTTGAAACCAAGCAAAAACAACCTATAGTGACAGATCAATGTTTGCCAGGGCCAGGGGGCAGGGTGGGGGACTGACGTCAAAGGGACACAAGGAACTTTTGGAGCAATGGAAATACTCTGGCTTGACTGAGTCACACAGGTGTTTCCACTTGTCAAAGCTCCTAAAAGGATGCATTCAATTGTTTGTAAACTAATACCTCAATAAAGAGGAAGAAGCGGGGAGAAGGAGGGGAGAAGAAGGTGAGAAGAAAAACAGGAGAAAAGGAAGAAAAGCCCCCAGCAGAAGCCTAGTAACAGAGCTTCCTTCCTACCCCGCATCTGCATCTGCAATACAACAGTCACTGACATTAACCAAGGACCACAAAGTGCCTCGGATTCAAAAGATTAAAGTAAGTTCTGGGTCATTTTAGCCCAAGTGTATTTCTTGGACCTCAAGTCTTAGAATAACTGATCCTCTACCAACGACTTTGGTAGAGGATCCAAATGGTCCACTTTCTAACCAGACTAGCTTGGGTTCTTCCCACTAGCACCACAGTGAAAGGCATGACAATGACAGTTCAGTGACCTGGAAGTGGCAGGTATCAGCGACACGTTTCAATGGCTGCGAGACAGTAAACCAGCCAAATTTAATACGATACTTTAAGGCATTAGTTTTTGTCTTCAAATGATAAGTAAATCTTAAATTCTAGAAAACCTACTATAATCATAAATAGATTGTGAAAATGTGATAGGTCAATCTTTTTCATATTTTTCTTTTGGCTGAGAACGGGATAGTAGCTATTTTCTTTTTTTCTTTTTTTTTTTTTTTTTTTTTGAGACGGAGTCTTACTCTGTCGCCCAGGCTGGAGTGCAGTGGCCGGATCTCAGCTCACTGCAAGCTCCGCCTCCCGGGTTTACGCCATTCTCCTGCCTCAGCCTCCCGAGTAGCTGGGACTACAGGCGCCCACCACCTCGCCCGGCTAGTTTTTTGTATTTTTTAGTAGAGACGGGGTTTCACTGTGTTAGCCAGGATGGTCTCGATCTCCTGACCTCGTGATCCGCCCGTCTCGGCCTCCCAAAGTGCTGGGATTACAGGCTTGAGCCACCGCACCCAGCCGATAGTAGCTATTTTCAAATCCTACTTGTTAGCCTTTCGTATGTTTCATGAACCAAGACGTAGATTGAGCCATCTTGGGCTGGGCACGGTGGCTCACTCCTGTAATCCCAGCACTTTGGGAGGCTGAGGCAGGAGGATCATGAGATCAAGAGATCAAGACCATCCTGGCCAACATGGTGAAACCCCGTCTCTATGAAAAATACAAAAATTAGCTGGGTGTGGTGGTGTGCACCTGTAGTCCCACCTACTTGGGAGGCTGAGGCAGGAGAACTGCTTGAACCCAGGAGGAGGAGGTTGCAGTGAGATCGTGCCCCTGCACTCCAGCCTGGCGACAGAGCGAGACTCCGTCTCAAAAAAAAAAAAAAAAAAAAAAGAGCCATCTTGCCTTTACTCATCTCACAAGTGTACATAAAAAGGAATAAACCAAGCCAAATGTCTAACATTCTCTATCAAAGAAGAAGGTGCCGGGACAAAGCAAAGCTAAGTATCAGTTCTATCTTTGGCAAAGGAAAAAAATGTTAAAACCCTTTACATAAGCGTCTTTGCCTCTCTGGCACTCGTCCAAAGATTTTTTTTTTTTTAAGTGAAGCAAGACTAATTAATGGAGACAGTCCAATTGAGGAAAAACTTTAAAGCACCAATGTGATAGAGGGACCATGCTAATTTTTTTCTTACTCATTTTATAAAATCCCCAAATGCCACAGGAGGAGCAACATCGAGATTTCTAGCACATCTCAGTTAAGATGTCACACAGCCCCATGGTCCTGGGAACAGCTCGAGCCTCCTTTGGGCAACACATTAAAAATGGAAGATGATCCAAGAAAGATCTGAAATTCAAAAGGATGTGAGCAAGGTTCCTGGTGAGTTTGTGGGTATTTTCAGGAATAAAGTTAGGGGCCTGTTACGTTAATGTTTTATCAGTGTGATTTTTCCCCCTCATCTATTTATATTTTAATTCAGCCATCTGACAAATATTTTTCAGCACTGTCCCTACACCAGGCTCTGGAAGTTACAAACTAAATAATTAACTTAAACTAACTCGTCCGTAAGCAGCTTCGAGTCTGGTAGGGTAGATGGACGAGCACCCAGAGGACTATGCAGGGTGACAGGTGCTACATGACAGACTTAGGTAGGGAGTGCTGAAGGTGGGGCTGGGGCAGGGGGCCAGGAAGAGATGTGGGAAGACGCCCAGGAAGGCTGGACTCTGAGCTGAATCACGTAAACAAGGGCAGTGTCCCGCTGCACCTCTGGCTGTGGCCTCCCCTCTTTGGCTGGGGCTTCTTCCTCCCTCAAAGGAGAGTAGGGACCAGACAGAAGATTCCAATGTTACTGATCAAGGCTTTTTCCTGAGGGCGGGAAAGGCAGCCAACATAAGGCTGCCAACTTAATTTTGCCCCCTAAGGACACTTAAAAAAGAAAAAGACCTATCACTCCCATTATTTCATTTCAAAGACATTTTAACACCAAAAGACAGGTAATACAACCCCAGAATCAATAAAAAGCCTTAAACTAGAGCTCTTTAACTTTGTTACAGAATAATTATACTGTTGGTGTGTCACCATCTAGCATGATAGTGAAACTGGCACTGTGAGTTGGTATTTAGAAACCCTGCAAATGGGCCGGGCGCGGTGGCTCACACCTGAAATCCCAGCACTTTGGGAGGCCAAGGCGGGCGGATCAAGAGGTCAGGAGATCGAGACCATCCTGGCTAACAAGGTGAAACCCCGTCTCTACTAAAAATACATAAAATTAGCCAGGGGCGGTGGCGGGCACCTGTAGTCCCAGCTACTTGGGAGGCTGAGGCAGGAGAATGGCATGAACCTGGGAGGCAGAGCTTGCAGTGAGCCGAGATTGTGCCAATGCACTCCAGCCTGGGTAACAGAGCGAGACTCCATCAAAAAAAAAAAGAAAGAAAGAAAGAAAAAGAAAAAGAAAAAGAAAAAGAAAAAGAAAAAGAAAAAGAAAAAGGAAAAGGAAAAGGAAAAGGAAAAGGAAAAGGAAAAGGAAAAGGAAAAGGAAAAGGAAAAGGAAAAGGAAGGAAGGAAAGAAAGAAAGAAAGAAAGAAAGAAAGAAAGAAAGAAAGAAAGAAAGAAAGAAACGAAGAAAGAAACCCTGCAAATAGATGATCAAATTAGGTACTTTACTGAGTGCATATTTTATGACATTTGATACACACTTCCCAGATCTTTATATACAATGATATACTCATGATAGCCTTGCAAGGTGGGAGTACTGCGCCAGTTTTCAGATGAGAAAACTACAGGTTTCGAGAAGTGGCTTGCTCACAGTTGCACAGCAATGGCGGCGTGGGAAGCTGCAACCCTGGCTCCCTCTGACGGCAGAGTGTGTCCTGGACCTCCACAAACAGCGTGACACTGCAAGAGAGCTATGGGTGATTGCCGCAGCTCTTCCCAGAACTAAACATGTTTCACTGTTGCTGCTTTGGGGAAGGCAAAGGAAGAGTTCAAGTCTGCCACCTTTTTTTTCATAGTCCCTAATAACCAACTCAAACCCTTAGAGAAACCAGGAGGGGTATAAATACGTAAGACAATGAAATCGTGGTGCCAAGCATTCCAGAGCGCTACCATTATCTTCTCCCTTCTCCTTCTATATTTTGGATCAGTGCTGGGGAAAAAGAAAATGGTTAAGATGGGAAAAGAAATAGGTAGCATTTGAACCCTTATTCAAGATTTTCAATACTTGGAGTGTGTCATGGTTAGTTTTAGAGTTTTAGGTGTCAACTCGACTGGAATACCTAGGAAAATCTAGAAACCTAGTAAAGTCTGATTTTGCTGTGTGTCCATGAAGGTGTTTCCAGAAGAGACTGGCACATGGGTGTAGAGTGGATGAGGTGGGGAAGAGCCACCATCAATAAGGGCAGGCACCATCCAATCTGCCGGGGGCCTGAAGAGAAAAAAAAAACAAAAAGGGCAAATGTGTCTATCAATGTCCTGGACCTGGGATGCACTCATCTCCTTCCTTGGACCACAGAACCCCAAGCTTGCCAGCCTTTGGACCCCAGGACTTACACCAGCGGCCCCTGGGTTCTTAGGCCTTCAGCACTGGACTGAGAGCTACATGATTGGCTTCTCTGGTTCTGGGGCCCTCAAAAGAGGACTGAGCCACACTACCGGCATCCCAGGGTCTCCAGCTTGCAGGCGGCCTGTCATAGAATTTCTCAGACTCCACAACCATGTGAGCCAATTCCCCTAACAAATTGCTTCTTATCTATCTACATCCATCCATCCACCCTATTGGCTCTGACTAATACAGCCATGCAGTAAGTATACATCTTAAAGCCTCTAGGCATTGGCAAGTGTTACCTAAATACAACTTAAAAGACATGGTCACTAACTTCTAAAAGCTTCCATTCCCAGTTTGAAATATGGAGATAATTATAAATAGAATACCAACCATAAACTTAAAAGTGTATCTCATTTTACAAATTTCTTTTCAACAAATGATCGTGACATTACATGGTAGACTTTCTGTCTTTGTATTCTATAAATATATTCCAACTAATCTGTAACTTCATTTCAATTGGAATTCTTTTCTGATGGCACACCAATGATTTTTCTCCCTGAAAGATGTTAAGGAGCATTATTATTACACTGTTATTAGCAGTACCACTTAACACTGGTTTGGATTCAAGTTTTTCTTCTTCTTTTTTTTTTTTGAGATGGAGTCTCGCTCTGTCGCCCAGGTTGGAGTGCAGTGGCCAGATCTCAGCTCACTGCAAGCTCCGCCTCACGGGTTTCCACTATTCTCCTGCCTCAGCCTCCCGAGTAGCTGGGACTACAGGCGCCCGCCACCACGCCCGGCTAGTTTTTTGTATTTTTTAGTAGAGACAGGGTTTCACCGTGTTAGCCAGGACGGTCTCGATCTCCCGACCTCGTGATCCGCCTGTCTTGGCCTCCCAAAGTGCTGGGATTACAGGCTTGAGCCACCGTGCCCGGCCTCAAGTTTTTCTTCTTATGGAGGCCTTGGGGAAGAACCAAATACATTTAAGATGAGTAATCCTCCCACCTCAATAACTTCTGGCAACGATCACCATTGTAACACCTGCATCATCCAAGCAATATGGGATTGATTATCGCTGTAGATTGGAAATAGTTTTCTCTTTTTCATTTTTAATGGAAAACGTCAAACATGTAGAAAGTAGAAACTAGGTCAGGCACAGTGGCTCACGCCTTTAATCCCAGCACTTTGAGAAACTGAGGCATGAGGATCGCTTGAGTCCATGTGTTCGAGACCAGCCTGGGCAACATGGAGAGATCCCATCCCTCTGAAAATGTTTTAAAAATTAGCTGGGCAAGATAGTGCATAGATGTGGTCCCAGCTACTCAGGAGGGTGAGGCTGCCATGGATCAGGATCCCACCACTGCACTCTAGCCTGCATGACAGGGTGAGATGCTGGCCCTTAAAAAAAAAAAAGAAACGAAAATAGAATGATCCCCCATGTCAACAATTATCAACACATGGCCAATCCTGTTTCACCTGTGATGTGAAAACTGTAGAATGCTCACAAAACCCAAATGCATCTCCACCTGGCCTGGCGTGCCCCTGTCGACACTGGCACCCACAGCCCAAGTCCTCAGGCTGGGAAGAGGCACAAAGCAAGTAGAGCAGGGCCCTGGCCTGAAGAGATCAGCAACCTTGTGGGGAACCAGCGCACCTGAACCACATTTAAAACCGAGACCGACTACAGTAAACCCGCAAGGTTAACATCATACTGATGAGTCATGGCAGTATCAGGCGCCTCCTGAGATGACGTAATGAGAAGGGCAGTTCACCTCTGTAGGACTCTTCCCAAAATCATCTGCCAATCTAATACTAGGAAAAATCATCAAGGACCTGGGTGGGATCCTAGAACTGCAAGAAAACATCAGTGGGAATGCTGGTGAAATCCAAAGAAAGTTCATAGTTTATTTAGTAACACTGCATCAATGTTAATTTCTTAATTTCAAAAAATGAGCTGCGGTTACATAAAATGTTAACATTAGAGAAAGCCAGGTAAAAAGTAGACAGGAACTCTATTAGTTTTGCAACTTTCTGCACATACAGAATTCTTGCAAAATAAAAAGTTTATTATAGAAATGATAATACAAAAGTTTAACAAATATTCATTACGTCCTTTGCAAAAAGGAGTCAGTGACAATGTGGTCTTCTTTTTAAAATTTAGCCAAGGAAGACGAAGCCTAAAGAAATCAAATGATTTGTTAAAATCTTGAAGTAAGCAAGCACCTGGAAATGAAGGCAGGCTCCTACGTAAGCTGACGTCACACCTGAGGTGCTCCACGGCAGTGCACCACCAGATATGGAGTGCTTGTGGTAACAAGCAGTGCTGACCATGAGATGTGAGGCTGGCCTGCAGCCGCCCCACGCCACCCACAGCTGTGCAATCAGACAGCCACCCAGGCTCCCTGCACCACCCTGCCCTGCCCCCAGCCTCTCCACAGCCCTCTGCTCCAGCCTACCCCTGCAGTGCCTCTCACCACTCAGCAGTTTCTGAGGGTCTACAGGCTAACGCTAAGCTAAAAACAATAAAAAGGAGGTGGCATTACAAACCACCATATGATAAAAATACTTTAAACCACCATCATTTTACAAAAATAGCTCCTTATATATCTAGAAAAAAAAGATATGATCAGAACTGTGCACTAGGAAACCTGAAATTGTAGCTCTGCACCAGGATGAGCCCAAAGTGCCCAAAGGAGAATTCCACCTCTGGGCTTTCTGACCTGGAGACCATGCCTGGAAGCACACAGTTTACTGCCTCACTCTAAGAAAAGTCAGCCATGTTTTTACTTTTTTTTTTTTTTCTTATGTTGCCCAGGCTGGACTTCAACTCCTGGGCTGAAGTCATGCTCCTGCCTCAGCCTCCTGTGTACCTGGATTACAGATGCATGCCACTGCACCCAGTTCAACCATGCTTTTAAATGGCTTTGAATGTGCTTCTTTGTAACAGCATCTTCCTACATTTCAGACAGGACAAAATTCTAGAAATAAAAGCACACACCTGGATTTTCTAATTATGAACAGCATACAAGGATTGTTCATTATGAACCAGATTTATGATGACTTTTATGGCTGGGGTCAATACGGAAGTAAGACCTTTGACGGGGCAGTCATATGTCTGCCCACATACTGCAGCAAACACATCTGGGACATGACCGTCAGCTCAAACAAGAATGTCTGTGAAATATTCCTATCCAAAATGCCCTGCAACAAATTACTGAAAGATAAGGAAAGAAAGCCAGAAGTGGTGTTTTTAAAACAATCTTTAAAAAGGAAAAAGGCAGAAGACACTGTAAAAAGTATTTCCAGAACAGAAGGTTAAAAATGACAGACTCTGTCACAGGTCTCGCCCCCAAGGCAATCCCTCCTGAGCAACTTCATTATTTCCACTTGCTCAGGAATTGACGAGCGTCTTGCAAAACACAGGTCAAAACTTCCCCAGTGCTCTGAATTATGCAACTGGGAATCCGTACCACACTGTTTTTGTCAACAAGGCTCCACTGAAGCTTCCTCCTTTAACTTCACATTGGGAAAAAGACTTCAGACGCCTTCCCCATTCATTTTTCAAATGTTTCATTCAATCAGAAGCTCGACATATACACTTTGGAATTTACACATTTGATAGCTGCAAAGCTCGCAGGCAAGCTCTCCAGCCAACATGCCTGTCTGTCTCCTCCCAGGTGTGGCAAGCCCCACACTTGTGCCAGGCATGGCCCCCTGCCCCATAAACCCAGAGTGGGTTGGCTGCTCTCCCCTGTAACTGACACAGAAACAGGCCTGTTAGACTCCAGTCTCAGGCCTGTGCCCATCCCCCACTCCTGTCTCCATCATCCCTCATTGCCCTTGTTTCCTTGGCACCTAGCACAGGGCTTAGCATCTAGGGGCACAGCATAAAGAGGAAAAGAGAAAAGCCTATGAGAGAAATGGCAGCCTCACCCTTGGGGACACACAGCTCAGGTGTGGATGCCAAGTATCAAGAACAGAAGCGTAGCCTCAACTTGTAGCCTAATATATATGCCAGCTCACAGCCCACGAGCTGTGGAATCACAAAAGTCAATTTATCTCAGAGCCTCAGTTTCCTCAAATGAATAAAAAGTATCAGTATCTCCCGCTTCACAGGTTACCAAGAGGATTAAATGAGATAAAACACCTGGCCTGGTGCCTGGCAGCTCACTGTTGTCCTGAAATCTATGTATGTCTCCTTCCCTCCGAATCCCTATGTCGACTTTGCTTCCAGTTATCCCCCATTCAGTGCACCATGACTAGGTACAATGAAAAACAAAAGCTAGTTCCACCAAGGGGCTGGCACCTGAACCGTCTCCCCATAGCCCTTTCCCATGAGCACCAGATAGCAGGTGCCATACCCAGAGCATTCACCTGTTGATTGGATATGATCTACTTCTAAGTAGTAGGGAAGGATGCCAGCTCCCCTTTGCCACTGATTTCCATTCCCTCAATGCTCCTGGTCTAAGCCACGCCTAACTCCTCCCCATCGGAGAATGGTAGAGGAGAGTGCTATTCCTGGTGAGTAGGGGCAGAAGGCAGGTACCATGTACAGGCCTCTTGTCTGGGTAGAGACCATCCATTAAAAGATCATAAGCAGGCCGGGCGCGGTGGCTCAAGCCTGTAATCCCAGCACTTTGGGAGGCCGAGACGGGCAGATCACGAGGTCAGGAGATCAAGACCATCCTGGCTAACACGGTGAAACCCCATCTCTACTAAAAAATACAAAAAACTAGCCGGGCGAAGTGGCGGGCGCCTGTAGTCCCAGCTACTCGGGAGGTTGAGGCAGGAGAATGGCATAAACCTGGGAGGCGGAGCTTGCAGTGAGCTGAGATCCGGCCACTGCACTCCAGCCTGGGCGGCAGAGCGAGACTCCATCTCAAAAAAAAAAAAAAAAAAAAAAAAAAAAGATCATAAGCACCAGCCATGGCCAACATGGTGAAACCTTGCTTCTACTAAAAATACAAAAATTAGCCAGGCGGCCGGGCGCGGTGGCTCAAGCCTGTAATCCCAGCACTTTGGGAGGCCGAGGCGGGCGGATCACAAGGTCAGGAGATCGAGACCACAGTGAAACCCCGTCTCTACTAAAAATACAAAAAAAAAAATTAGCCGGGCGCGGTGGCGGGCGCCTGTAGTCCCAGCTACTCGGGAGGCTGAGGCAGGAGAATGGCGTAAACCCGGGAGGCGGAGCTTGCAGTGAGCTGAGATCCGGCCAGTGCACTCCAGCCTGGGCGACAGAGCGAGACTCCGTCTCAAAAAAAAAAAAAAAAAAAAAAAAAAAAATTAGCCAGGCATGGTGGTGTGTGCCTGTAATCCCAGCTATTCGGAAGGCTGAGGCACCATAACTGCTTGAACCTGGGAGGTGGAGGTTGCAGTGAGTTTAGATCGTGCCACTGTACTCCAGCCTGGGCAACAGAGTGAGATCTCAAAAAATTTACAAGATACAGAAATCCACTGGACAAAGTACCCATTCTTGTGGTTTACTCATAAGAAAAATAAAACTAAAATATATCTATTAAAAGGTAGAAAGGGGGCAGGACACGGTGGCTTACACCTATAATCCCAGCACTTTGGGCAGCTGAGGCAGGAGAATTGCTTGAGCTCAGGAGTTCGGGCGAGACCCTGTCTCTACAAAAATAAATAAAATACATAAATATAAACATACATATATATATATATACACACACACACACACACATATATATATCGTGCACACAATGAAAAATTATCCAGCAGCAAAAATGAATGAAAATGAAATCTGCAGACTACTTATGAGTCTCTTTTTATAAAATTCATAAACAAAAATAGTATATATTATTTACAGATACATGTGTATAAGTACTCTTTTTTTTTTTCCTTTTTCTAACCAGAGCCTTGTCAATATTCTTTTAAAAAAAAAAAAGTGCAGGAATGATGAACTATTCTAGAATGCCTTTACCCCTAGTCATGGTGCACTGGATGGTGGATAACTGGAAGCAGAGATTCCCAGCTGCACAGTTCCCAGTTGCTCCTGGCAGGGAGCACCCACCAGGTACTTCCCTGTGGTGCACAGTGGTTTAGTTCTCCAGCTAGGAGGTTGGCTCCCAGGTATGTATCAGTATGCTCCAAAACTTATATATCCATCACCTCTTGTTTTACACGAATTTTTTTTTTTTTTTTTTTTTGAGACGGAGTCTGGCTCTGTCACCCAGGCTGGAGTGCAGTGGCGCGATCTCGGCTCGCTGCAAGCTCCGCCTCCCGGGTTTACGCCATTCTCCTGCCTCAGCCTCCCGAGTAGCTGGGACTACAGGCGCCCGCCACCTCGCCCAGCTAGTTTTTTGTATTTTTTAGTAGAGACGGGGTTTCACCGTGTTAGCCAGGATGGTCTCGATCTCCTGACCTCGTGATCCGCCCGTCTCGGCCTCCCAAAGTGCTGGGATTACAGGCTTGAGCCACCGCGCCCGGCCGTTTTACACGAATTTTAAGTTATCTAAGAAAACATTTCTAAACTACAGGTAGATGAGAGAAAGGCTGTAAGACAGACACAAGAAAAAGACCCACTGATAGATGTTCAACAAACACCAGGCCAAAAGCGGGCCAATGCTGAGACACCCTGGCCCCCCATGGCTTTCCAGGCCAGTCTGGAAGGTCCAATCTGAGCTGAAACCCTACAGGGTTCAGAGCATTGAGGCCTTCCCCCCCTCCCCCGCAACTCTCTCATTTGCAGTCATCATCTTATTTTGCATGTAGGAAAGGAAAAGGAGGCTAAAAAACTATGCCTGTGCTAATTCTTCGCCTAGAGGGAGTACAGAACATTGGCACCTGCCAGGCTAACCCACCCACTGCTGACCCTCCTCACTCTAAATGTCACAGGTAGTTCTCAAAATGCCTCCAGGCTTATCACTTTAATAATCCTCTTCCCGGCCCAACCCCAGGAATTCCTGGTTCCTGTACAGCAAGGCCAGAAGCTACACCCTGGTGAAAGGCCACCGGGAAGTACAGGCCTTATTGCACACTTGCTCCAGACAGAGCAGAGGCAACACTAGTCAGCCCAGGTGACAGACTGGCTCCTGTCCCCACAAGCCTGAGAAGTCCACAGGATTATCTAGGGGTTCACAGATTTGGGGCAACAGTGTTAAATGCAGGTCTCCCTGTCATGCCTGGAGTGTCACAGAATGGCCACTTAATAGGCTTGCTGCTGGATGTTGGCACCTATTTCTATATTTATGTAGATTCTATGACTGTTTTAGATTTGTATTAAGATTAGCGGCAGAATTGTACTACATGTCTTTTAAATATGTTAATATAACCACAAGGGTTTTCTTTTTAATGTGATACAGTGAATTGTGATATATAACATTAACTGAGCACTTACTATGCACCAAGCCCAGGTCTAATCATTTCACAGATACCCCATTTCGTCCTTCCATCAACCCTATACAGCAGTACTGTAATCGTCCTGCCAATTTTATAGATGAGGAGACTGAAGCTCAGGGAGATTAACTAATTTGACTAACGTCAGAGAATTAGTAAATGACAAGGCTGGGGCAAACCATGCTCTAATCCGTGAGCCAGAAGTTTCTCTAGCCGACACAATGCCTCATGTTATGCTATCCTTGCATTGCTAGAGTAAACCTTTTTTGGTCCTGAAAAAGTAATCTTTTAATACACTACTGTATTCAAACTATTATTTGATTTAGAAACCTACTTTAAAATGTTGCAAATATATATAAACATATATATGCATTAACACATATTACATTCATATGAGACTGATCTGTAATTTTATCTACACCATGAATGGAAGAAGTAACATTTTTACAAAGAAATAGAAATAGAAATTCGCATAAAAATCTTAAAATTTTATGGCAAAACACACCTAAACAATGTAAAAACAAATTATAGAAACAATAGCTGGGGACGCATTTGCAATGCACACAACAAATAATTTATAGCTCTAATATACAAAGACCTCCTAAAAATTCAAAACAATCCAGTAGACGGAAAAACGGAGAAAGGATATGGGTATGGAATTCATACAAGAAAAAATACAAATGATCAATAAACATGTGAAATGATGCTCAACCTCACCAGTACTCAGGAAAACACAAATTAAAATAAAAGTGGTTCATAGAAACAGTAGAATGGTGAAAAAAAAAGTTTAGTTAAAAATAATTAAGACTGGAATACCATTTTCAGTCATCAGATTAGCAAAAACAACACAACGTCTACCACTGGTGGAAATGCCCAGTAAAAGGTGTTGATGTGATCAGGCTCTGTGTCCTCACCCAAATCTCATGGCAAATTGTAATCCCCATGTGTCAGGGGAGGGGCCTGATGGGAGATGATTAGATCATGGGGGCGGATATCCCCCCCTACTATTTTCATGATAGTAAGTGTGTTCTCGGAGATCTGAAGTGTATGGCACGTCCCCCCTCACACTCTCTGTCTCCTGCTCTGCCATGGTAAGACATGCTTGCTTCCCCTTCACTTTCCACCATGATTGTAGTTTCCTGAGGCCTTCTAGCCATGCTTCCTGCCAAGCCTGTGAAACTGAGTCAATTAAACCTCTTTTCTTCATAAATTACCCAGTCTCAGGTAGTTCTTTACAGCAGTATGAGAACAAACTAATACAGGGGTACTCATACACTGCTAGTACAAGTCTGCCAAAAGACTAGAGCAATTCAGTGTGGCGTAACTACTAAAAACTAGTGACCTGGAGAGAGATCCAGAGTACAACATTGACTTACCGGCTCATTCATTCATTCATTCATTCCACAATGAGCACCTACAACCTGCCATGCACTTTTTTCAATTATTTGTTATCAAAAGAGCTTAAATTCAGAAGTGTGTAAGCTCAAGAGAAGTGAAAATGGCAAGCTGCTGAATAATGCCTACAATAGGTTCCTCCCTTTTTTAAAAACATGCATGTTTGTGAGGGTCAGGAGAAAGTTGTGGAAGGCTCTGCTACAACAAGTAGTCAAGAGTTGATTAGCACCTAGCTGTTTATACATCTTCTGTTTCTCTTGGCATGAGCACACAGTAACAACAGCAATAGCCTATAACGCTGAGAAATCTAACAGAAAATATCACAGTCTTTGTTTACACACAACACAAGAAGAGCACAGGGCCCACACTGTGTTAGTGGCAGAGCCAAAAGTCCACCCTCATCCTGCTGAATGAATGAAAAGCTGGGCTCTTCACTATAAGATGACAGTGTTTCTCCTCACTCACATTCACCCACCCACACAGAGCAGAAAGTAGGAAGGTTTCCATGCCCGCACTGATGGTAAGTTGTGGGAGGTAGTCGGGCAACATTTCTGGAGTTCTTATGAATGATGTGCTATGCTTTTTGGCCTGCGTATTCAGGTGGACTCAGATCTGAGACATATTCAAAAGTATGTTCCCATCCTGGCCCTTGATTTATGTATTTCCTCTTCCCTAGGGGATTCTACAAAGCATTTCCAAAAAGGCTGGTCCCTGTCCCTTAACTGGTTCCTCCTCCAAGCAACAGCATTCCAGCTGGGCTTTGGGAAATCTCCCTACTCCTTCAAAACAATGGTTTCTCCTCTGACTTCTTTTCAGGTTTCCTATGAGTCTATGAAGCCACCTCACCCAAAGTCTTCCAAGGAACTGATTATGCTCAGGTTAGCTGGCCACCACAGAACTTTGACCAGTATAATGAACTGTGACAGAAAGGAATGCATCCTGTTGACCAATCCCCCTGCAATACAGCATAGACGACAGGGGTACTTCAACGCTCCATTGCTTAGGAGAAACAGCCAGCACCGATACTGGCTGAGACATAGAAACTTCGAAAACAATTCAAGTGTCCATACCACTGCCCAAGGCCCAATGATGGTTCATCTGTTTGTGTTTTTATTTATAGATTTATGGAAATATAGAGATATCTGGCCAGGTGCAGTGGCTCACGCCTGTAATGCTAGCACTTTGGGAGGCAGAGGCAGGTGGATCACCTGAGGTCGGGAGTTTGAGCCTGGTCAACATGGTGAAACCCTATCTCTACTAAAAATACAAAAATTAGCCAGGCGTGGTAGCGGGCGTCTGTAATCCCAGCTACTCAAGAGGCTGAGACGTGAGAATCGCTTGAACACGGGAGGCGGAGGTTGCAGTGAGCCGAGATTATGCCACTGCACGCTAGCCTAGAAGTTTTTCTTAAGAAAAGAAAAAAGAATGGCTGGGCGCGGTGGCTCACGCCTGTAATCCCAGCACTTTGGGAGGCCGAGATGGGCGGATCACGAGGTCAGGAGATCGAGACCATCCTGGCTAGCACAGTGAAACCCCGTCTCTACTAAAAAATACAAAAAAATTAGCCGGGCGAGGTGGCGGGCGCCTGTAGTCCCAGCTACTCGGGAGGCTGAGGCAGGAGAATGGCGTGAACCTGGGAGGCAGAGCTTACAGTGAGCTGAGATCCGGCCACTGTACTCCAGCCTGGGCGACAGAGCGAGACTCCGTCTCAAAAAAAAAAAAAAAAAAAAAAAAAAAAAAGAAAAGAAAAGAAAAAAGAGCCGGGCGCGGTGGCTCACGCCTGTAATCCCAGCACTTTGGGAGGCCAAGGCGGGTGGATCACCTGAGGTTGGGAGTTCAAGACCAGCCTGACCAACATGGAGAAACCCCGTCTCTACTAAAAATACAAAAATTAGCCAGGCAGGGTGGCACACGCCTGTAATCCCAGCTACTCAAGAGGCTGAGACAGGAGAATCGCTTGAACCTGGGAGGCAGAGGTTGCGGTGAGCTGAGATTGCGCCATTGCACTCCAACCTGGGCAAAAAGAGTGAAACTCCGTCTCAAAAAAAAAAAATGAAAAGAAAAAAGAAATATATAAAAACAGTCAAAAAAAACAAAGAAAGAAGTAATTGGCCCAGGTCAAATACCTCCTTCTCTATGAATTCTCTGGCCTCTTCCTTCTGGGAGTATACGCTCTCTCTTAAGGCACCTGCCGCTTTCTAACTTGGGTTATAGTTATTTAAATACAGACATTGTCTCCTCCAGACAGGAATCCTTTAGGACAAAATCCCTAAATTATTAATGGATTAATGGATCCCCCTGGCGTCCTGACCACATGGGACAGACTCATATGTTGCCCAGTGTGCTGAAACACGTTTGTCTGCAAACCCCTGCTTACGCCAACTGTACTTGTTATTGCAAATTTACATACATTTATTACACAAACATACATACATATAATACACATATAGTATAAATATATATACATGCACTTAACTACATAAACCCATGAAATAAGTGCATCGTTGTTTCTACTAAAACTAGTAACAAGGCCTGGCGTGGTGGCTCAAGGCCTGTAATCCCAGCATTTGGGAGGCCAAGGTGGGCAGATCACGAGGTCAGAAGATCGAAACCATCCTGGCTAACACAGTGAAACCCCGTCCCTACTAAAAAACACACACAAAAAAATTAGCCGGGTGTGGTGGCGGGCGCCTGTAGTCCCAGCTACTCGGAAGGCTGAGGCAGGAGAATGGCGTGAACCCAGGAGGTGGAGCTTGCAGTGAGTCAAGATCACGCCACCGCACTCCAGCCTGGGAGACAGTGAGACTACGTCTCAAAAAAACAAACAAACAAAAAAACACTATTAACAAGTTTCTATTAAAACAAGTTGTTAAAAAAAAAAAAAAAAGAAACAGAAACAGAAAAAGGAAAAGAAAGAAACCACCTGCTAACCAAAGTACAGCTATGGCAAAACAAGTATAGAGGATTGGGTGAAAATTCGTAAAATCTGTAATTCCACATTCATGTTGCTTCTAAATTCTCAATTGTCACCAAGAAAATTAATTAAATTAATTAATGGCCAGGCACAGTGACTCATGTCTATAATCCCAGCACTTTGAGAGGCCAAGGCAGGAGGACAGCTTGAGCCCAGGAGTTCAAGACCAGCCTGGGCAACATGGTAGGACTCTGTCTCTACTAAAAATCAAAAACACTAGCTTGTCATGGTCATTAGGAGGTCAAGGCTGCATGATCGCACCACGACACTCCAGCCTGGGCGACAGAGAGACCCTGCCTCAAAAAACAAACAACAAGGCTGGGAGCAGTGGCTCACATCTGTAATCTCAGCACTTTGGGAGGCTGAGGCAGGCAGATCACTTGAGGTCACGAATTCAAGACCAGCCTGGGCAACATGGTGAAACCCCATCTCTACTAAAAATACAAAAATTAGGTCGGTCACAGTGGCTCACAACTATAATTTCAGCACTTTGGGAAGCTGAGGCGGATGGATCACCTGAAGTCAGGAGTTCAAGACCAGCCTGGCCAACGTGGTGAAATCCCATCTCTATTGAAAATACAAAAATTAGCCGGGTGTGGTGGCGCATGCCTGTAGTCTCAGCTACTTAGTAGGCTGAGGCAAAAGAATTGCTCAAATCCAGGAGGTGGAGGCTGCAGTGAGTCGAGATTGTGCCACTGCACTCCAGCCTGGGCAACAGAGCGAGACTCCATCTCAAAAAAAAAAAAAGAAAAAGAAAAAAAAAAACTAGCTGGGTATGGTGACACACACTTGTAATCCCAACTACTTGGGAGGCTGAGGCACTTGAACCCAGGAGGCAGAGGTTGCAGTGAGCCGAGCTTGTACCACTGCACTCCAGCCTGGGTAACAGAGCAAGACTCCGTCTCAAAAAAAAAAAGAAAAAACAGATATTGAAGACAATCAATTATCGGTGTGGCATATGCAAAAAAATAACTAGCAGTTCTCATTAGTAAACTGAAAGTAAAAGAAAAGGACAATAAAAGATTGACATATGAGAATATATCAATTTTTGGTTTTTAAGAGATAGGGTCTTGCTATGTTGCCCAGGCTGGTCTTAAACTCCTGGGCTCAAGTCATCCTCCCACCTCAGCCTCCTGAGTAGCTGGGACTATAGGAGCACACTATCATGCCTATCATTTTTTTACATCCCTAAACTATGTATTGTTTTTTAAGAATCTTTGTCTTTGTTCTTCAGTTAACTGACTGGTGGTCAGTCCCCATCTCATGAGACAGACACTTAATGACCACTGATCAGATGTCATGTCAGGTCAGGAAATAATCTAGTGTAAACCTGGGCTGAAGAAGCTATGCACAGGCTATGGGCACAGCACTTAGCACTTTTTTTTTTTTGAGACAGGATCTGGCTCTGTCACCAAGGCGGGAGTGCAATGATGCAGTCTTGGCTCACTGCAGCCTCAGCCTCCTGGACTCAAGCAATCCTCCCACTTCAGCCTCCTGAGTAGCTGGGACCACAGGTGTGCACCACCACGCCTGGCTAATTTTTATGTTTTTTTGTACAGACGGAGTTTCATCATGTTGCCCAGGCTAGTCTCGAACTCCTGAACTCAAGTTATCTGCCTGTCCCAGCCTCCCAATGTGCTGGGATTACAGGTGTGAGCCACCATACACAGCCTAGTACTTAGCACTTCCTAAATAAAATTCTTCCTGCCCTCAACGAAAAGAAACGACTATATAATTTGTTTAAAGACCAGGACAAGTTAATAAGAGTACAGAATTCAGAATTCTCAATTTCCCACCTGAAACAAATGTTCTAGGTCCCAGGCCTCCCTGAGGCTACCCTGATGTTGATATGTGAACCTAGTAAAACACTGGTCCTATCTTGCTTCTCCCCAAACTAGATCTAGAGATGAGGTGAAAACCCACATGGCCAGGAGAAAAGCATGACTGTGATCTGCACTGCCTGACCCAGGCCAGCAGGTTGACTACACCTGCTGCAAAGGTTCCTGGGGTAAAAACTACTCCCTTTAATCGGTGTTTCAGGGCATCTGGGAATAAGGAGCAGGGTAAACCAGAAGGAAATGAAAATGAAATTTCTCTTACCTCACCTATGCCTAAAGGCTGCAGAGCTGTGGCCTTTGACACTTACAAGATTATCTTAACACCAGGAGGGCAGAAAACATCCCCAAGACAAAGAGCACAGGTCTTCCTTCTCAGCACATCACCACCCAGCTCAGTAACAATGAGACCCCAAAAGAGGCAACTACCTACCTGAAAAAAGCAGTTGGGGAGAGTCTGGAAAACAAAAGTGGGCTCCACCCCTAGTTTTTCTTGTTCTAGACTAAACCCTAGAGATGGATATATGTAGATTTGCTTGTCCTGTTTGGTAACCGAAGGTCAGGAAAGCCGGCTGCTTTCTACAAAAAACGCAATCAGGGCCGGGCGCGGTGGCTCAAGCCTGTAATCCCAGCACTTTGGGACGCCGAGACGGGCGGATCACGAGGTCAGGAGATCGAGACCATCCTGGCTAACACGGTGAAACCCCGTCTCTACTAAAAAAATACAAAAAACCAGCCGGGCGAGGTGGCGGGCGCCTGTAGTCCCAGTTACTTGGGAGGCTGAGGCAGGAGAATGGCGTAAACCCGGGAGGCGGAGGTTGCAGTGAGCTGAGATCCGGCCACTGCGCTCCAGCCTGGGCAACAGAGCAAGACTCCGTCTCAAAAAAAAAAAAAAAAATGCAATCAGGCCAGGTGCGGTGGCTCTCGCCTGTAATCCCAGCACTTTGGGAGGCCGAGGCAGGCAGATCACAAGGTCAGGAGATCGAGACCATCCTGGCTAACACAGTGAAATTCCGTCTCTACTAAAAATACAAAAAATTAGCCAGGCGTGGTTGCAGGCGCCTGTAGTCCCAGCTATGTGGGAGGTTGAGGCAGGAGAATGGCATGAACCCAGGAGGCGGAGCTTGCAGTGAGCCGAGATTGTACCACTGCACTCCAGCCTGGGCAACAGAGCGAGATTTCATCACAAAAAAAAAAAAAGAAAAGAAAGAAAATGGAGGCAGAGGTTGCAGTGAGCAGAGATCGCATCACTGCACTCCAGCACTCCAGCTTCGGCGACAGAGCGAGACTCCATCAGCTGTGCACCTCTCTGGATGGGGTACTCACCCCAGAGACTGGCTGTCTCCCACAAGCCATTCCTGATGGGCTCCACATTCTGCCCACAAGGGCAGCAGATGGGCAAACTCCAAGGCTCTGTTGTGGCCCCCCACTGGCCTCACTTCTCTCCACATGCAGGGCCAGGGCCAGGTCCAGGAGGGTCACCTTTACAGCACCTAGGTGCAACCGAACACACTGCCACCAGCCCTCAGCCACCCCTGAGAAGGACCCACTTGGTATTGAAACATTTGCAAAACATAAAGAAAACAGGACAAAGAACAGCCCCTCCAACAGACATACACACAGACACATTCATGTGTCATCCAGCTCCAGCTCCAGCTGGTTTTTAAGCTTCTGTCTGCCTTCACCACATTCTATTCAGAGGGAGGGGTAAGGTCTGATTCCTAGGAATCTGAGAAGTCTTCCAGGTGCCTAATCCCTCCCCACTCAGGAATCACTGAGCAAACCCAGGTTCTCCACAGTCTCACCTCCAACTAAAGTGATTCTCCACCCTCCCACGCCCACCCTGCCCACCCCTTGCTGACTGCAGGACTGATGTCCATCACAGGGCCACTGTAGAGCCACCAGCCACCTGGTTTCACCCCACACCCCCAACACAAAGAAATATCAAGGTCTTCTTGATTGGACCAATGCCCCAAGTCAGGAGGCTCCTGCTTGACTTTCCAAACAACCATCCCCTCGCTCTGTAGTTTTAGCCAAGCACCCTCAAGGTGATTTCCCTTTTCCCAGAATTAACACAGAAAAAGAAAGCATTAGGCAAGGGAAAAACAGAAAAAGAAGACCAGGAACTATGCTAGGAGATTTAAAAGAGGGAAATGATCACTAACAAAAGAGAACTTGCCCAACAGAAAAGGAAAAGCAATTCAAGCTAAGCAAAACCATGCCACTGCATCAGCCAAGACGCTGGGCTGCAGCATGGTCAGGGAGTCTGGCAAGCATCCTGGCTGTTTAGAAAAGCGTGGCGGCCCCCAACGAAAACACTCGTGAGTATCAATCAAGGGCAGCATTCATCTGGTCAAACGAAATCAAACACCTAAAAGAAATGACCTTGGTTCCCCTCTCCCCCCGCAACCCCTTCCCAGCACGGTTACCAGCAGACAGGCTCGATCTCACCACCTGCCCCTTCAGGGCTCATTCCTCCACAGTTCACCGAGGCCTTTTGGGGCCTTGCACTCTGCTGAGTGCATGACAGTGACACTCTAATGGGGGTTGGAGACACACACTAAAATCCACATGGGAACACGATGACTTCAGACACAGCAGAGGGCTACTTCAGGGCAGAGAGCAACATCAGTGACCACTGAGGGTGGGCTTTTTTATGACCTGAAGACAAAGAACATTCCAGGAAGTGGGAACCCCATGTGCAAAGACCCTAAGAAGGAGCAGCAGCTACTGCATCTAATCTCTACCCTTTTCTACCCATTCTAAAAAAACCTTCCCGAAACCTAGATGTGGTCTCACCTTTCTCTTCTGCTTAAAAGCCTTTGATTCCCACTGCCTATATAATAAAGCCCCTAAGACCCCCTTCTTGAGTAAAGTTTACTGAACGTAAATCACACATACCTACACGCACACATACATAGATACTCCATTTCCACTGACACCTTCCCTGACTACCAACACCCCTCAGACAGCCTGTAGAGTCCACTCCACCCACCCTTGATGCGTAGTCAATGAGAAGACATTCTTGGCCGGGCGCGGTGGCTCAAGCCTGTAATCCCAGCACTTTGGGAGGCCGAGATGGGCGGATCACGAGGTCAGGAGATCGAGACCATCCTGGCTAACACGGTGAAACCTCGTCTCTACTAAAAACACAAAAAATGAGCCGGGCGTGGTGGCGGGTGCCTGTAGTCCCAGCTACTCGGGAGGCTGAGGCAGGAGAATGGCGTGAACCCGGGAGGCGGAGCTTGCAGTGAGCTGAGATCCGGCCACTGCACTCTAGCCTGGGCACAGAGCGAGACTCCGTCTCAAAAAAAAAAAAAAAAAGAAGACATTCTTGATGACTTGGTCGGGGGTGTGTCTGAATCTATACACAACACACCAAGACTGACCTGGGTTCAAACCCTGACTCTGTCACTTACTACCCATGTGTCCCTGAACAAATACCTTAACTATCTCTCTGAGCCTCCATTTCATTTATGTGTAAAAAAGTGATAATAGCACTAACCTTGGGTGCACCAACACTGATCATCACTGTTATTACATGGGCTGCTTAGCTTCCCACAGATAAAAATTTCATCTCCAGCCCCTAGATGACACCCCTAAATGCAGGTGGCTCTGCCCCTGAGGGACCTCACTGGCCACCCACCATGTGGTTCGAGACACCCCACCCTGAGTCCAGGAGCAAGCACCACACACACACACCCACGGCACCATGTTCAGAAGACTGGTACGTTCATTCTTTTTTTTCTCTTTCTTTTTTCTTTTTTTTTTTTTTGAGATGGAGTCTCACTCTGTCGCCCAGGCTGGAATGCAGCAGTGTGATCTCGGCTCACTGCAACCTCCACCTCCTGGGTTCAAGCGATTCTCCTGCCTCAGCCTCCCAAGTAGCTGGGACTACAGGTGCGTACCACCACATCTGGCTAATTTTTTGTATTTTTAGTAGAGACAGGGTTTCACTGTGTTAGCCAGGATGGTCTCGATTTCCCGACTTCATGATCTACCCGCCTCGGCCTCCCAAAGTGCTGGGATTACAGGCGTGAGCCATAAAACCTCCAGAACACATTTTAAAATGCCTGTTCCAGGCTGGACGTAGTGGTTTACGTCTGTAAACTCAACGTCTGTGGCTCAAAAACAAAATAAATAAATACATAAATGCCTGTTTCAGAGAACACAAAAGTAAACCCACTTAGAAAATATAGGTTTTGTCCCAGGCACCAAAGACAAGGAGAAGATAGTCCCTGAACACTTTTCATTCACAGCTACTACTAGGACCCTCACAGTTACAGACCCTACAAGGACACAGACAGCTGTGGGGTGTGTGAGTGAGGGGTGGGGGGGTACATCATAGCTGGAGCAGGAGAGAGAGGACCACAACCAAAGAGAGCTTGAACTCATCTTCATCAAGGTACAACTCAACCTTCTACTTCCCAAGATTGGTTAATCCTGCCTCCTTGTAATTAAAGAAAAAAATACATTATGCAATGAACTGAAAATCTGGTTCAAATTCAGCCACCCATAAGAGTCCAGGTTTAGGGTCCATTGGCCAAAAGTATAACTGGTCCTAACTACAGCAGCTTGGGAAGAAAATAATGTAGCCACAGGTATGAAGATTTCAGTGAAATGTAGCAAAACATTTCTAAATAGCTCTCTGTACCAAACGCAGTTCAGTTAACATTGCTCTCCAAACTTCCTTCTCTTTCAAAGAGAGATACCAAACTTGATCCAATCTAATTAATGTTGGCCCCAGCCCACACATTCCAAATAAACATTTTCAAAACTCAGATTATTTTTTTAGCTTACCATAAAATTTATAATGACATCACATGCATTTGGGAAAAAATGTAGAAACTTAAATCCATGATCTGAATGATGGTCAAAGAAATTTTTTTTTGTTTTTGGGAGTGAGTCTGTCATCCAGACTGGAGTGCAGTGGCGCAATCATGGCTCACTGTAGCCTTGACTTCCTAGGCTCAATCGACTCTTCCACCTCAGCCTCCCGAATAGCTGGGACCACAGGCACATACCACCACACTTTGCTAGTTTTAAATTTTCTGTAGACACAGGGTCTCACTATGTTGCCCAGGCTGGACCCAAACTCCTAGGCTCACGCAATCCTCCTGCACTGACCTCCCAAAGTGCTGGGATTACAGGTATGAGCCACTGCACCTGGTCTAGTTCATTTCTTAACACAATAGAAAACTCTGTAATCTCAGCACTTTGGGAGGCTGAGGTGGGTGGATCACCTGAGGTCAGGAGGTAGAGACCAGCCAGGCCAACATGATGAAATCCCATCTCTACTAAAAATACAAAAAAATTAGTCGAGCATGGTGGTGGATGCCTGTAATCCCAGCTACTCAGGAGGCTGAGGCAGGAGAATCGCTTGAACCCGGGAGGTGGAGGTTGCAGTGAGCGGAGATCACACCACTGCACTCCAGGCTGGCAACAAGAGTGAAACTCCATCTCAAAAAAAAAAAGATCAGGTGCAATGGCTCACACCTGTAATCCCAGCACCTTGGGAGGCCAAGGCGGGTGGATCACGAGGTCACGAGTTCAAGACCAGCCTGGTCAACACAGTGAAACCCCATCTCTACCAAAAATACAAAAAAATTAGCTGGGCATTGTGGTGGGCACCTGTAGTCCCAGCTACTTGGGAGGCTGAGGTAGGAGAATGGTTTGAACCTGGGAGGCGGAGATTACCTCAGTGAGCTGAGATCATGCCACTGCATTCCGGCCTGGGCGACACAGTGAGACTCTGTCTCCAAAAAAAAAAGAAAGAAAGAAAAGAAAACTCATTCTCTTGGAGGGGAAATATATGTGTGTGTATATATATATGCCAGTTCAAGCATTTAAACAGGTTTAAAAAATGAATGCTTTTTAAACACAGCTAATTTCTGCAGTCAATGTGACTTTCCACATGAGGGCAGCCCTAGGCACCTGTAACACAGACGGCCACAAACCAACTGGCTTTGGGTAAGAAGGGATACTCCTCCCAAAGAATGAATCAGTCTTAGGACCACAGATCCTCATATCACTCATGCCTGCACTGTTCATCCCACAGAGCCTGCTTGCCTATGATGTGCCATTTCAGAGCTAAGAACTGCACATTCCAATGCAAAAAGCAGTCCCCTGCCCTCCGCCTACCCAGCTCCTAACCCCACAGAAGACAAACAGGTCAGTGATACCACACATGAGGAGTATGGGGGGTGGGGGTGGACCATTCACTCTGCAGGCCCACAGGCAAAACACCTGGAGGGAGGGGAAGGTCAAACTAGAGCCAAGTTTTGAAGGATGAGTTCAGCAGGCAAAGAAGGGAAGAATGGCATATGCAGTAGAGACAAGATTTGCACAGGGAGAAACGCAAGAAGTTCAGGAGTGTGGCAAGAGATGAGACTCAAGGGGTAAGCAGGAGTCAGACCACAAGTTTGGATTTTATTGTGGTAACAACAGAGAACCACTCAAGAATTTTAATCTCAGACAGTCCGACCCCTCCCCGTTGCGGATAAGAACATGAAGATGTGGAAGAGGGTCATGGAAACACTCTATTTGGCTCAAGAGCTAATGAAAAATGCTAAACCATATCTATCCTTCAACGAAAAGCACAGCCCAAAGACTTCTTCCAGATGGTCACCTTCTCTGTGCCTCAGTTTCCTCATCTGTAAAACGGACAGCAGCCACCTCACAGGGCTGTTGTGAGGACTGAATGGGTTCTATACACAAAGTGCTTACAGCAGAAGAAAGCTCCATCACTATTAGGTGGTGGTGGAACTACTAGTGCTAGGACCAGTAGTACCAGCAGTTTATGAGTCAGAACCCACTGCCCCCAGATCAAAAAGCAGATGGAGACTTTACCACCTCCTAGGAAGCTGTTGTACAATGGTATAGGCTTGGAGACTGCTCAGAGTCACTTTGTGACTGAAGGGAAAAGAATGAACACGTGTTAGCCCCTCCCGCCCCCATCCCCTCCAGTCATAAAGCTGGTCAAGGAGAAGCAGTGGCCCAGAGCAGAGCCCAGTTCCCTTGGTCTCAGCTGGCTGCAGGTCTCAAGGCTGTCAGCTCTCACAGAATGGGGAACAGCCCCTCCCACCTTTCTCAGCCTGAGCCCCGCCCCACCCATCCAGGCACAGAAGGCTTCTTGTCCCTCCACCTCTCTGTCCTGGCAACCCTCTAGTCACCTCCGGAAATGAGACAAAGCCCAGAATCCACCAACCAGAAGCCTCTGTATGGCCCAGGGAAGAAGGAGAGCAACTGTGCGGAATCCAGCGGGCATGGCCCAGTCCCTTTCCCAGCGCTATCCAATGATAAAGACCCTGCTGTCAGGAGCCGGGGACTCCCAGGTGGGATAAAGAGAAAGCCATGCTGTACGAAGCTGAGAACAGTAAACAGTCATGAAGAGATCCAAGAGCCCAGAACCACAATTCCCAGACCTTTGGGTTTTACCAATTAGAAATTTTCCCCAAAAGTTTTGGGGACTTTTCAACAAATGGTACTGAAACAACTACTTATCCACAGACACACACACACACGCACACACACAAACCTTCAATTCACATATCGCACCACATTTTAAAAGTTCAAAATGGATCACAGGCCTAAATGTAGAACATAAAACTATAAAATTTCTAGACGACACATGAGAAAATATTTGTGACGTGGGAGTAGGCAAAGATTTTAGCTGTGACACCAACCATAAAAGCACAAGCCATAAAAGAACAAATTGACTTCAGCAAATGTTTAAAACTTCTGTTCTTCAAAAGACACTGTTAAAAGAATGAAAAGACAGCCTCAGACAGGGAGTCAATATTTGCAAATTATATAATTGATCAAGGAATTGTATCCAAAATATATTTTTAAAAACCTCAAAACTAAGTTAATAACTCAACTTTTTCAACAGGCAAATGATTTAAAGAGATACTTCACTGAGGGAGATACACAGATAGCAAGTAGGTTCAGGAAAAGAGAGTAACCACCCTTACTCACAAGGGAAATGCAAATTAAACCTACCAGAACGGCAAAAATTAAAAAGACTACACATACAATCAGGCGCGGTGGCTCACACCTGTAATCCCAGCACTTTGGGAGGCCAAGGTGGGTGGATCACAAGGTCAGGAAATCGAGACCATCCTGGCTAAGACGGTGAAACCCCGTCTCTACTAAAAATACAAAATTAGCCGGGCGTGGCTGCAGGCGCCTGTAGTCCCAGCTACTCGGGAGGCTGAGGCAGGAGAATAGCACGAACCCGGGAGGCAGAGCTTACAATGAGCAGAGATCGCACCACTGCACTCCAGCCTGAGCGACAGAGCGAGACTCCGTCTCAAAAAAAAAAAACACACAAAAGACTACACACACCAAGTGTTGGGGAGGATGTGGGGGAGCTAGAACCCAGTGCTGGTGAGGTGTGCAAAGCACTTTGGAAAAGCTTGGCAGTGTCTGGACATGTTAAACGTACACCCACCAAATCACCTAACCATTCCACTCTAGGTATTTACCCCAGGGAAGTGGAAGCAGATGTTGGCCGAGTGCAGTGGTTCACACCTATAATCCCAGCACTTTGGGAGACTGAGGCAGGAGGATCATTTAAGCCCATGAGTTCAAGATCAGTCTGGGCAACTGTCTCCATTAAATTGTTGATAAAAAGAAAGTAGATGTCCCTACAAAGACTGGCACACAAATGTTGACAGCACCTTATTTTTTTGTAACATCTTTTCACAACATAGTATCTTCATTTGTGATTACACCAAGTGGAAACAGCCCAAACGTCCATCAATAGGTGAATGAACAAATTGTAAAATGCCCATGCACTGGATTTTTTAAAAAATGAAACTGATAAGGCCGGGCGCGGTGGCTCAAGCCTGTAATCCCAGCACTTTGGGAGGCCGAGATGGGCGGATCACGAGGTCAGGAGATCGAGACCATCCTGGCTAACACGGTGAAACCCCGTCTCTACTAAAAAATACAAAAAACTAGCCGGGCGCGGTGGCGGGCGCCTGTAGTCCCAGCTACTCCGGAGGCTGAGGCAGGAGAATGGCGTGAACCCGGGAGGCGGAGCTTGCAGTGAGCTGAGATCCGGCCACTGCACTCCAGCCTGGGCGGCAGAGCGAGACTCCGTCTCAAAAAAAAAAAAAAAAAAAAAAGAAACTGATAAATGCTACAACAATCTCAAAGTAATTTTACTGAGTGAAATAAGCCAGACTAAAAATAATACATACTGTAAAAAGAATATATACTGGCCGGAAGCGGTGGCTCACATCTGTAATCCCAGCACTCTGGGAGGCTGAGGCGGGTGGACTGCCTGAGCTCAGGAGTTCGAGACCAGCCTGGGCAACAGAGTGAAGCCTCGTCTCTACTGAAAACACAAAAAAATTGGCCGGGTGTGGCAGTGTGTGACTGTAGTCCCAGCTACTTGGGAGACTGAGGCAGGAGAATCACTTGAACCTGGGAGGCGGAGGTTGCAGTGAGCTGAGATCACACCACTGCACTCCAGCCTGGGCAACAGAGAAAGATTCCATCTCAAAAAAAAAACAAAAACAAAAACAAAACATACTGTATGATTCCATTTACATAAAATTTTAGAAAATGCAAATGATTCTAGAGTGACGAAGAGCAGAGCAGTGGTGGCCTGGAAGAAAGGGGAGCCAGAGCGACCCCAAGTAGCAGGAAGAACCCTCAGAGGGTAGACTTCTCACTATCTTGTTTGCGATGATGGCTTAATAGTGTATTCATATGCCAAAACTTACCACCTGTTCATTATAACTCAATAAAACTGTTTCAAATTTGAAGGTGGAATAACATAAGCCTGCTTACTTTTTATTTTGCCAAGTAAGAATATCCTTTAGAAACTACCAGCTCTTTTCCAACATGGGAAGACAGGACATTTTAAAATGTAAAAGGTACAATGGTCAAAATTTTATGCAGAAAAAGCCCTTCCCAAGAAAGGGCAGTTGCTAACCTTACACACATGAAAACTGCACTGCCCTTATTTTTTCCACGTTGGTGATAACATGATTGCAGACTGTCATCTTCTGAGACTGGCAGGAATGCCCCGAAGGCCGACCAGACCTGAAGGAAGCTCTCCGGGTTCATCTCCATGTCCGACCTGGCAGTTCCTCCTGGAAGGGCAGCACCAGGGATGGCCATGTGCACTGTGGGACCCAGACATCACTTCCCTCCCCTCCTGGAAGTCAAGAAATCACAAGAAGAATGTGGCCCAAAAGGTTCCTGAAGCACTCCTATGCAGCTGAAGAAGGGAACTGCCTTGTTTCCACAAGAGCTGCTCACCCCCACGCCACAGTATCTGTGGTTTGCTGCTGGACAAGCTCCATAGGTCAACATTAAAAACTCTTCACTGGGATTCCTCCAGGCTAAAGTCCACTGAGCTAAAGCGGAAATCAAATATGAGCTCTCAAGAAGACCACGATGTAGACTGGAATCCTTCTGATATTGTGCCAGAATGCTAACAAAAGCCAAGAGGGAAAGCCATTTGGGTAAAATGACAGTGGAGTGTGCTCCTCCTCACATGTGGCTGGTTTGGTGGGAAGAAAGGCTGAGCAGGGGACAGGCCTGCTCTTAACCCCACCTCCCCATGCAACTGGGGTTCCAGGCATGGCCCCAAGCCCCGTGTGTCAGATAGGCCCCAAGCACACCCAGAAAATAAGCATGAACTTTACCATTCAAGAAACCAAGCACACACATGAATCCAGGGCTGTGTCCTGTGCCACAAAGACCCTCAGGCGTGCTTGTGGGGACACCCCAGCCTGTACACCCACGCTGTGTCCACACACACCCTGCCCATGGCCACCATTCAGCCACGTTTGGCTGGAGGCACACGCACACAGTGCACAGCCTACCCTCAGCAGGATGCGCCAGGGAGGCGGCCCATGCAGGCTGTGTATGGGGGCTGGGGGTTACTGGGGCAGGGAATTCCAGGGTCTCTGCCCCTGTGCATGGCCTAAAGGGAGAGGCACAAGTTTTAGGGAGATACCACTTCTTGACACCTCAGATTCCTCACCCTGTAGGGAGAGTCAGACTGAAACAAGGGCCTAGGGCAGGGGTCCTACATGCCCCATCTACGGGAATGCTAACATATGAAAGGTCTGGGGGCTTCGGGGAGCACCCCAGCATATCCACACCTAGAGCGTCAGCCTTGCAGCCAGCGAATGCAGCTGCCTCTTCCCTGGCCCAGAGATCCTTCTTTCTTGTCAGCAATCCCCATCCCACCCCAAGCCCCAGTCTCCATCTCACTGGACTTTAGACCAGGACTCCCGCAACTGTGCCCTGCCCCTTTAGACTGGAAATTCCATTTAGGTTGCCTCCTGGACTCTCTCTCAGGACCCTGCTTCCAACACTCACATAGTCAAAGGGGACAATGTCCCCCCTCCCAGCCTCAGGGCTGCTCTGGGCCCCAACTGCCAGGAAGCAAGACTGAACACTGCAATGTTTAAGTCACACTGAGCTGAAGCAGCCCAGTTCTTCCTCTATAAAGTGAGCTGACTGCGGAGAAACTGCACCCTGGCATCGAGTCATGTTTCACAACAACTCCAGAGGAGGAGCTCTGCTTCTGACATGAAGTGTGGCAAGCCTTAGAAGGAAACAGAGCTACAAAGTTACCCAATGCAAATATTTAAAGAACAGGCTGCTTTTGGTGCCAGGAGGATGGCAGCTTGCAAACCTCCAGTCAGAATAAAGGTTCTGCTTGGTTGGGACTGAGTCAGGATCACAAATGCAGTTTCATTGCACCCTCCGTCCACTGAGGAAACAAGGTTTTTTAAAGCAACATTTCAGGAAGTTACTCTGTCCATTGGGCAGGACCTTAAAAGTTACAACAAGACAGCAAGTGTCTGGTGTGGAAAAACCAGAGTGCATACACATCTACTCAGTCAAGAACTACATATGCATTTCAAATGCCATCCACGCGGCAGTTATTTGGAAATAAGGATGGGATCACGCAATTTTGCCAACAATAAATATACAGACTTAGGGACTTCAAGTGCCTATAATGTCCACCAGACAGAGGCCTTAAAGCACGTTCCACCCACGTTTTCCTCCTTGAGCAAGGCAATTTGATCGCTAAAATAAACAGTGGCCAGGCACGGTGACCCACACCTGTAATCCCTGTGCTCTGGGAAGCCGGGGCAGGAGGATCACTTGAAGCCAGGAGTTCAAGACCAGCCTGAGAAACACAATGAGACCTGCCCCCTTCCCCGGTCTCTAGAAAAATTTAAAAATTAGCCAGCTATGAGGCCAGGTGCAGTGGCTCAGCCTGTAATCCCAGCACTTTTAGGAGGCCGAGATGGGTGGATCACAAGGTCAGGAGTTCGAGCCCAGCCTGGCCAAGATGCTGAAACTCCGTCTCTACTAAAAATACAAAACTTAGCTGGGCATGGTGGTGCATGCCTGTAATCCCAGTTACTCAGGAGGCTGAGGCAGGAGAATCGCTTGAACCTGGGGGGCAGAGGTTGCAGCGAGCCAAGATCAAGCCACTGTACTCCAGCCTGGCGACAGAGCAAGACTCCATCTCAAAAAAAAAAAAAAAAAAATTGGCCAGGGATGACGGCACACACTTGTAGTTTGGGAGGCTGAGGCGAGAGGATCGTTAAGCCCTGGAGTTGGAGGCTGCAGTGAGCCACAATCACACCACTGCACTCCAGCCTGGGTGACAGAGGGAGGCCCTGTCTCAATCGGGGGGGGGGGGGGGGGGGGAAGCAGAGAATAGAGATGGTCCAGGCCAAAATGGACACACTGAATTTGTTGCTGGTATTTCTGATGGTGTCCTCAGGCCTGGCTTACTGAGTTCTATAGCCTCACGCTGCATGCTGATCAAAACCACACATCACATTTCCTAGGTATGAGGCCTAGGCCCAGCTTTCTCACTTGCAAAACAAAGCTGTCATGAGACTAAGTGTAATCATGCAAGGAAAAATAGGACACCTGGCACAAAATGAGCTTCAAGAAACATTAAATTTTTAAAAAATCATTCTGATAATGATTGTGAAGTCAAACCAGTTCAGGGAAGTGAAGGCTAGAAGGGGGCTGGGAGGTTGGCAACAAGCAGAGCCCTAGGCAGGGGGTGATAAGGCCTGGACCCTCCAGCGCACTGAGCCTGGCCTGCCCTCCACACCAGGCTGGGGGTGTTTAATCGTGCTCTGCCTCCTGCGACCAGAATGTAAGATCATGGACTATGTTGTTCCTGTTGTAACTCCATTGCCTAGAACCATGCCTAGCACATGGCAGGCGTTCAAATATTTGCTGAATACATGAATGGGGATTTGGCCAGGCGCGGTGGCTCACGCCTGTAATCCCAGCACTTTGGGAGGGAGAGGCGGGCGGATCACAAGGTCAGGAGATTGAGACCATCCTGGCTAATACGGTAAAACCCTGTCTCTACCAAAAATAGAAAAAATTGGCCGGGTGTGGCGGCACGCACCTGTAGTCCCAGCTACCCAGGAGGCTGAGGCAGGAGAATCGCTTGAATCCAGGAGGCAGAGGTTGCAGTGAGCCAAGATGGTGCCACTGCACTCCAGCCTGGGTGACAGCGAGGCTCCATCTCAAAAAATAAATAAATAATAAATAAATAAATAAAAATGAATGGGGATTTATGAATACAATGGAATTGCATGCAAAAATGTCTGAGTCCATTTCTAGGGGGAAAGAATCTATTTGCATGAAATTCTGCCATAAATATAAGATCCAAATACAGGTCACCAAAAAATAGCCAGGCATGGTGGCACATGATTGTGGTCCCAGCTATTACCTCACTCGGCAGGCAGAGTGAGGCAGGAGAATCATCTGAATCCACGAGGCAGAGGATGCAGTGAGCTGAGATCACACCATTGCACTCCAGCCTGGGCGACAGGGCAAGACTCTGTCTCAAAAAACAAACAAACAAAAATACAGGTGAAGAAACATTGCTGAGTTTCACCCATGTGTCTCAGAACACCAATGACCACCATTAGGTGAGCAGGGCAGTAAAATTACAGGGCAAAATCTAACAGGCCAGAGCTTTCCTGGAAAAGAGGTTTCTCAGGAGCCAGCCCCAAACATATCCAAGGGCAGCCACCAGCCTTGAAGTCTGATGTTTGGATTTCAGAATTAACTTTGAAACTAGAGCCAACCCCAGGTTAATGAGGGAGCAGAAGGAAGTACAGCAAGTTGATGAATAAAAACAGAAAGTCTTTGGTACCATGACAGTGAGACACATCAATGCTCCCGGAGAACCTGGGGACCCAGCAAAATTCCTTCAGGGACCGTGGATATAGGAACCTTCTTCGCTGCTGCAGGGATTTCAGATATTCTCCCAGTCTGAACCTGGTTTGGATTCTGGGCTCCCAACCTTGCTTCCAGTTTGTAACTCAGCCCAGCCACACCAGCCTGCATCTCCCCAACAGGCCCTGACGCATGACTCACACAGATGCCAGACAGACAGAAGGGCAGACACCAAAACACAGAGCAAGAAAAGGGCAACAATAAACTTTTTCTGAACTCAAGCCTTTTAAAGATCAACAAGGTTGCTAGATTCCTAAATAATAGTATTTTTCGCATTCAATGATTTAGAAAATCCAGATGACAAAAGGCTACTGTAAATTCAAGTTTTAAAGTAAACTGGTATTTTGTTAATCATAATCACAGTATCCTTTATATATAGTAATGACATAAACAGGAGGAAGGAGGACAGGGTCCCGGGTGAGCGCCCCACCCTCAAGCCTGGACCCAAGGCCCTAAATGAGAACAGGTATTCCTGTTTTCGCACCCAAATGTTGCCTTTCGGCCCACCATGCCCCCCTGTCATCCTGTGCCCATACAAACCCCAAATCCCAGACCCCAGGAGCAGAAGAGTGGCAGAGGAGAGAAGTGAGGAAGTCGAGAGGAGTTCAGCTGGGGGCAGCTGGAAAGGAGATCGGCTGCAGAATGGCCAAACCCCAGGAAAAGGTCACCTTCCCACTCCGTCCCATCTCCAGCTCCCCATACTGCTGAGAGCCACCTCCATCACTCAATAAAATCCCGCATTCACCATCCTTCAAGTCCACGTGACCTGATTCTTCCTGGACACCAGACAATTCAGGATACTGAACCCAAAAAGGCTGTCACACTGACTCTTAAGCCGTTTAACACTTAAGCCATCCCTGGACAGGAGGGCTAAATGAGCACCGTAACAACCCTAGACACTGCTGTGACGCCGGAGCCCAAAAGTGCTCCCCTTGGCTCCTGCACTTGCTTACCTGCATGCTCCCCGTCCCGTGAGGGGTCTGAGCAAACCAGCAACATCCCTGTCCCAAGTACTTCAAAGGGGTCCAGGGAACTCTCCCATTTCAGTAACATACAAATGCTTTATGTGTGTGTGTATGTGTGTGTATGGAGGCATTAAAAAAAATCTATCTACAGGCCAGGCACAGTGGCTCATGCCTATAATCCCAGCACTTTGGGAGGCCGAGGCGGGCAGATCACCTGAGGTCGGGAGTTCAAGACCAGCCTGACCAAGATGAAGAAACCCTATCTCTACTAAAAATACAAAATTAGCCCAGCGTGGTAGTGCATGCCTGTAATGCCAGCTACTTGGGAGAAACGCTTGAACCTGGGAGGCGGAGGTTGCGGTGAGACAGGATCACACCACTGCACTCCAGCCTGGGCAACAAGAGTGAAACTCCATCTCAAAAAAAAAAAAAAAAACTCTGTCTACAAACTATGCCTGGTGGGCACAGCACTGATGGAGCAGTCCCCTGGCAGTCACTCTCTAATTTGCTGGGGAGCCAGGGCCACTGTGGAAGACCCCAGTGCTTTGAAGAGAGAACCCTGAGGTAGACCCAGATCTGAAATAATAAGATTCTCTGAGCCATTTCCTCAACTGTAAAGTGGGAATCAAAGAGTCCCAAGGCAAGATGGTTGGCAGGCTCAGAGGCACCAATGGCTGTGCTACAGTGGAGCTCTCTAAGGGCAATGCCAACCCAAGTGCAGGGCACACGTTCATGCATCCCATCTGCACAACAATCCTATCATGATCCCCATTTCAAAGGTGACATAGGTATCACAACCAATCTCAGAGCTGGGATTCAAGCCCAGGCAACCTGGCTGCGGAGCTCCTTACTAGTTACAGCTCACCACAGGCACTTGTAGCCTCACCGGACTGGGCTGGTTCAAGACCAAAACACAGCAGAGGCTTGTCCCTGTACCTCTGCTCCAGACAGAGGCCCTCCTATGGGGAAAAGCAACCCAGGTTCCAGGTCAGGGCCCCAAAAGCCAGACATCCTGGACAGCAGGATGCACAGGGACTGGGGAGCAAGGCTTTGCAGCCTTTGTGGGGGCTGGTAATTTGCCAACTCTACCCCAAGGAGAGAACTCCCCTCTCCCACCTGGTACCTCCACGAGTTCCCAATGGACTGAGTTTGTCTCCACCTCCACCAAGCAAACTGCTAACCTGAGGCTTTCGGAGGGTTTGGAGGATTGGAAGAGGTTTCTCTCGCTACTCACCTCTTTACTTACTAGTAAGAGCTCATGTTAATTATTTCTAAATTTCGTGAACCTGCAAGTTCCTAATAGAGGCAGCAGAGAGAAAAGCATGGGTCAAAAACAGCAATTCTGGAAATGAGCGTACACCCAAAAAACTTCAAGGAAGGTGACTTGTCTGAGCTGTAAGGGGAGGTGATGAGCCAGCCCCAACCCCCACATCCATTTGCAAGACTAAGAAGAAAAGAAATAAATCGAAAAGGAAATACAAGAAGCATTAAAGAAAATAACAAAGGATAAGACTGGAATTGATTATACCAACGCTTTCACTCAGTCTTCATAAAAGGAGACATACTATGTGGCACTGCAGTGATCCAATCACATTAACTTGCTTCCCATGACTTACAGGTGGTCAGGAGTACCCCTCTGGCACACTGGAAGGCCCTGCTTTTGCAGGACTCTCAGGCAAGGCCCAGCTCTAGGCCCCAACAAGCAGCCCCAGGCCTAAGAAGCAGAAGGAACTTGAAGGGAGAGCACGAGCAGCCCTTGCACCCCGTCCGACCTCAAATAAAGCTTAGGCCAAAGGCTGCTAAGGAACTGCGTCTTGTGTTACCAAAAATCCAGTCTCGAAAGAAATCAGCCCTATCAGTGCAAGGCATGCCATGCCATACCACCCACCCAAGTCTAGGGCAGCCGAGCAGGGATTTCTCAGGGAAATAAAATGGGAAGCTCCAAACGACAAACAGGAGCTAAAAGCATATGGCTCTGGGCTTGGGAGCAACCACCAGCTTGGCTGAAAAGCTCTAAGGACGACCTGGGGCTTCCATCCAGCCCCTGCCAGAACCTTCACCACGCACACAACCAACAGTTCAGCCAGTTGCCAAGGCAACGGCAACCTAGACATGTTTAGGCATCTGTAGAAACCAGGGCAAAGTACAATTTCCACACTTGTGATAGAACTACAGCCCCCGAAGCATCAAGCAAAGCATTAGTCTAAAATTTTGTTTTACTGACAAGAAGCAGCAGGGCTGGGAGGGGAAGCAGGAAGCTGGGCAGCGCCTGGCAGAGCCAGTGCAGTCAGACGAGCCCTGGAGTGTGGGCACAAAAACCTGCCTGTGCTTGGGAAGCAAGACACTTGTATGCCTGCACTGTTTCTGACTGTTTCCTCTTATTTCTACCTTCCTGTGTAGTCAAGTCTCTTCATTTTGTTATGAACATCAGCTTTTCTTAGCTGGGATAAGAGGAACCAAGAAGAGCAAGCTTTTGCCCACAGTAAGGCAAGAGAACTAAAAGGGAAACAGCCCCTGGGGGGAGAGGGTGGATATGGTGGAGGCATCGCAGGAATTCAAGGGAGGGGACCCAGGGGTTAGCACTGAGGTCGGCTGGCCCGGCCACTGCTCCCCACCTGGAGCTCCTCTCTGTCCCTGCTAAGCACCTTGTCCTTTGCAGATCCTGGCAAATGAGCCACCAGGAAAACAGGACACTGCTCAGTCTGAGAGTGAATACCTAAGGGATAGTGGAGGGTAGGAAAATCAGTCCATGGGGAGGGGATTTGGTGACAAGTTCCACAGCAGACCAGAATAGAAAAACAAGCAAGCAAACAAGGCGAGCAAGCACCAGTGCTATAAACTTCCCATGTTGCCTTTGAGATGCTTGTCTCTGGAGATGAACAGAGCCAGGAACACCCATGACAGCAGCATCTAGAAGCTAGAGATAACTCCAAAGGCCCACAAGACCCCCAGGCTGCCTCCCAGAAGAACCCTGCAGTCTTTCCAATATGCATCCCCCAAGTGAGGAAAAGCAAGCTAGAGAAGGTCTGTGAGATACCTACCACGCTGGCTGCGCTGATGGAGGAAGGCGACCATAAGCACTCACCACCTTGGGAATGTGGAACGTTAGCTCTAGGGATTAATAATCAAGTAGTAAGGATTTTCTAAAACATCGTTCCTTGCTCATCAAAGTAAAGCAACCAATTCAACTAAAATGATATCCAGAAACTTAGGAAGGAAATGTGACTCATTTAAGAAACCCTCACAGAACTTTCTTATCTCACAGATACTTGGAAGTTCTAAAGGCCAAGGCAAGCGCTGTAGAAAGAATCTCCATTTTTTCACCCAAAAAATCAGAAAAATAAACTTACAAGCAGCAAGACAGGCTTTCAAAAACACTCTTAATGTGTTCATACCCTTTAATACAAGATTTCTATTCCTGGGGATTTATCCCCAGGAACCAATAACTACATGGATGAAACTATAAACTGCAAATTCATCTACCTTAGCAAAAAAGTGGAAATAACCTAAAATGTCCAGCACTAAGGAATGTTTTAATCTCATTATATCAACAGGATAATATAACCATTAATCATCTTTTTGAAGATGATGGTAAAACATGGAAAATACTTGAGAAAATATTTAAGTGAATCTGAATAATACAATCATAACAACGTCAGTTACTGAAAAGAAAACAGTGAGGTCAGTTCAAGCTTCAGATCTCTCCCATCTACAAACTGGAAGGCCTTCAACTAGGCACCCATCTCACTACCTACAGCTTCCTCATGTTCAAACTAACAACCTCAAAGCGTTGCCTTGAGGAAGGACAGTGACAACATACCTCTCTTGCCTCTTCTGAAGCTTGGTACAAAGTTGGCAGGGAATAGGTTACTTGATCAAGATACATAAAAACCGCTTCGTGTGTGGAAGGTAAACTACAAAGAGAGTTTCTTATTTAGAACATTGTTTTCTATGTTGAGCCTTCAATTTTTAAAAGATTTAAAGAAAGCAAAAAAGAAGTCATTCGACACAAAAGTGATGACTATCCCAAGCATAAAAACAAATATCAGCCGGGCACGGTGGCTCACGCTTGTAATCCCAGCACTTCGGGAGGCCGAGGCAGGCAGATCACGAGGTCAGGAGATGGAGACCATCCTGGCCAACACGGCGAAACCCCGTCTCTACTAAAAATACAAAAAATTTGTCTGGCGTGGTGGCGGGCGCCTGTAGTCCCAGCTACTTGGGAGGCTGAGGCAGGAGAATGGCATGACTCCGGGAGGTGGAGCCTGCAGTGAGCCAAGATCGTGCCACTGCACTCCAGCCTGGGCGACAGAGTGAAAATCTGACTTTAAAAAAAAAAAAAAAAAAAAAAAAAAACACACAAATATCTGTTCTAATATACCTGAGCAAATGCTCTTATGTGATATCACAATGTTGACAAAATGTGAAGACCTTTCACAATTTTACAAAGTGCAGCACTCTGAAGAAACGCAATTTCTTTTCCCTTGTCTACCTGCTCTTTAACAGCATAAGATGCCTTTTAGAATGCATCTGCCAAAGGTGAGGCACTCCTAAGCCAGGGCCTCTGGAATCTTCCTCCTGTCCCACATGGGATGCATTATGGTGTGGGTGCACCAGCGAGTCACCCACGGCCTTGACCGCACACCAGCAGCTCTCCCTTTTCTGCCCTTATCTCCCTGCTGTGTAAATGGCTGTAAACTTTCAGATTATCTTAACCAAGTTAGTTACAGACATAAATCCCATCTTAAGCAAAAGACACACATAATCTGCCTCACGTCTATGTTTCTCAGAGGTGGGGGAGAAAGATTATCTTTTAAAGATGTTCACATCTGAGAGCGATTCACAACTTACTTATTCCAGCCAGACAGAGGAGGTGAAATGAGTGTGGGCTTCAGTAGGCAGAGCACCAGCTCTGATGGTGACCCTCTGAAGGCCACTTAATCTCTCTGAGCTTAGGTTTACTGATGCGCCAAGTGGAGAGAACACCATCTTATTGCAAGAATTAAATGGGCAGGAATGTAAAGCTTCTTGAATGGTCCCTCAGAAAACTTAAGAACACAGGGGCCTGTGCAGACAGCCCCTCACCACTGACTCTACACCCCCCACGCATATCCTCCTTGGTGGTACATGCCCAGACTCCTTATCTGATGACACATTTGCAGGAGCAAAGGTCGCAATTGCTTAATTAAAGCATCACCACGTGCGAGCTAAGTGGCGAGCAGGCAGCCAGTTCCAGCCAATCAGACAGCTACAAAACCCACTAATAGTAGGCTTGGAGGTCTGTACGGGGAGCACTGCCTGCTCTGTGGTTCCTCTGAAGACCACAATTCACGATCTTGGCACGCTCAGTTGGCGACAACATAATTTAATATAATGAAAGACAAATGCAGTTTAAAATATGAAAATGTTCACAAAGTGCGGTGTGGGTATCACTTTACAATAAGAAGATTTCATTTAAACTTCAAAATACTAGCCACGGTTGATCCTATCTAAAGACCACCCTGCAGGTCCAGGCAGAGGCCTCATCACAGGCCTCCCTGGAAGCTCTGGGCTTGGGCTCAGAGGCCTATATGGGGTCTTGGCTGGTGGCCTCAGGCAAAACCACTGACCCCTTCAGCTCTACCTCTCTTTCCCCTCTGAACAATGAATAGGGAACCAAAACAACAAGGCTGTTCTGAAAACAAAAGGAGAGCTATGGAAAGCTTATTGGTAAAATGCAAATGCCTAGACAACCAAGCTCTTTTTATTTATACTTTTTTAAATTACAAAGTTATTACTTAAACATTAATCTAAAAGTAAAAGGGCAATGGTACAGTTTGGAAAACAAGGAAAAACTTCCCATAATTCTAAAACCTTAACTATCACTGCTACATGTTATCTTCACACAATTTCACATAAGTGAGCAGTGCTCACAGCTTTATCATTTGCTTTCTAAGTCCTATTTCTCATCACCTAGGGATAAGCTATCATCACCAGTACTCCCTTCCAGTCCTGAGTCACTACCTGTAGTGTAGTCAAGCAACATCCATTGATCCCAGGGTCAGGCTTTCTAGAACCATCCCAGAGAATCACCAACCCAGAAGAGAGCAAGGCCTCTGCATGGCAGGGCTGCCCTCAAAACCCAGGGAGGATATGACCATCACCAGGCCCTCACCCCAACAAACGTGCCAGGTGCCAACAGCAGCTTACAAAAGGTGGTGAGAAGAAAGAAGACAGGCCCTATAAGTGCCAGGATACGAGGGGAGTCCATGCAGGGCAGGAGGCTTCACCCACACCAATTACCCACGCACACACCCGTGACCCCGAGTCACCAAGGAAAGGTCCAAAAAGTTTTGGAAGGATTTTTAAATAGAACTGGATAAAATCACTTGGAGCATTTTAAAGGTATAGTTTGCTGGCAAATTCACTTGAGTGACAGAGTGACTGCAGAAGCACTGTGACCAGGTACACATGCTGGGCTCCTGGGGTCCATCACCTCATGCTGCCCCGCCAAAATCCTATGAGGCAGGGCGCTCAGTATCCTGGCGCAAAGGACTGACTGCATGTATGGATCCTCCCAAAATTCGTATGTTGAAATTCTGCCCCTCAGTTGGATGGCATTAGGAAGTAGGGCCTTTGGAAGCTAATTAGGCAGGGCCCTCATGAATGGGACTAGTGTTCTTACAACTTTTTTTTTCTAGTTTTTGTCGAGATAGGGTCTCACTATGTTACCCAGGCTGGCCATGAACTCCTGGCATCAAGTGATCCTCCTGCCTCACCCTCCAAAAGTGTTGGGATTACAGGCATGAGCCACCGCACCCAGCCACTTGTGCCTTTATAGAAAGTACCGAGAGCTCTCTCGCCTTCTTTCTGCCATGTGAGGCTATAAGAAGTCAGCAATCTGCAACATGAAAAAGGACCCTCCTCAGAACCCAACCATGCTGTACCCTGATCTCAGACTTGCAGCCTGCTGAACCATAAGGAAGAAATTTCTGCTGTTGACAAGCCACTGCATCTTTATTATAGCAGCCCCGACTGACTAGGACACTCGAGTTTTGGAGACGTTGAAGCATTTGGCCAAAAGCCACACAGTCACCTAGTGATGGAGCTCGAACCCACACCCAAGGGCTGTATGACTCCAAAACCATGTTCTTAACCTTGAATACCTTATTGCAAAATTACCTTTCTTCTGCAGGAACTAACAGTGAAAGTGACATACTAACCTTAAGGATCTGTAAGCATAAACCATATGGAAAGAGAAACAGCCAGGCACGGTGGCTCATGCCCGAAATCCCAGCACTTTGGGAGGCCAAGGCAGGCGGGCCATTTGAGGTCACGAGTTTGAGACCAGCCTGGCCAACATGGTAAAACCCCATCTCTGCAAAAAATACAAAAATTAGCTGGGCATAATGGTGCATGCCTATAATCCCAGCTACCTGGGAGGCTGAGGCAGGAGAATCGCTGGAACCCGGGAGGCAGAGGTTGCAGTGAGCCGAGATCGTACCACTGCACTCCAGCCTGGGCGACAAGAGCAAAACTCTGCCTCAAAATTTAAAAAAAAAAAAGAGAGAGAAGCAGAACCCACACAGTTACTGCATTCCCAACCAAACACATAAATGCAGTTTAAGAGAATGAGTCAAGGCTGAGGCCATTCCCACTCAAAAAGTCCCTCTCATTGGAGTGGAGCCACTGCTTCCTAGGAACACAGATTGCAATCCTTGAGACTCCCAGGGACAGAGGTGACCTTTGTGAAATTGAGTAACCTGAATTACCCCTGCCCCATCTGCATCCCTGACTTCTCAACTGACATCTTGCTTCTCTGAAGATCTTCATCACGGTATTTTAAATACCCAGAAACTGCTCCCCAGTGAACTGTCCTCCAGGAGAATATAAGGCAGGTCACAACCTGAAGCCTTCCCTGCCCCCACCCTCTTACACACACCCCTTGTCCTTTTTTTTTTTTTTTTTTTTTTTTTTTTTTTGAGACAATCTCGCCTGTCGCCCAGGCTGGAATGCAGTGGCACTATCTTGGCTCACTGCAATCTCTGCTTCCCAGGTTCAAGCAATTCTCCGGCCTCAGCCTCCCAAGTACCTGGGATCACAGTCACAAACCACCACACCCAGCTAATTTTTGTACTTTTAGTAGAGACAGGGTTTTGCTATGTTGGCCAGGCTGGTCTTAAACTCCTGGCCTCGAGTGATCCACCCACCTCAGCTTCCCAAAGTATTGGGATTACAGGTGTGAGCCCTCTCTCTCAGCCACTGCTTGTTCTTCAGAGCTCTGCAGCCCTGCCCAGAACGGTCCTTCCCACTGGCCCCACCTGGACAGCACCTGTGGCTCTGGCACAATCCCTCCCAAGTCACCTCCCTGAAGGTCAGCTCTGCAGTGTCCTGAGGACAGTGAGACCCGCCCTCCTGTCATGCAGTACTTTGTACACACTCCTATCTGGTACTGCCACAATGAATAAAGATAGTTTCCAGGCCTGCTGCCTATACTGAGCTGCCTTTACAGAGCAGCCACCATCTTTACCTCCAGATTCCAGAGCTGCAGGCAGAGCCGGGGCACCAGACATGCAGTGGCCAGGACCACTCCCTCTGACCCACCTTGCCCGCTGCCTTCCACCCACAGATGCTCCCTCCACAGGAGCCACTGAGATATCCTCCAAACACTCTCAGTCCAGGGAGTGAAATGAAAATAAAAAGAGGTACTTCCATGGGCAGCTTAATGGCGTGCCCCAGCTGGCTGCAACTCTATCAATAGTCGCATCACACGTGACATAACAGGAAGACAGGTGGATTCTCCGCACACACTCCACACTGAGTGACGTCTACTGTGTGCAGTACTATCAGCTCCCACGTCTGAGTATTCAAAACATCTTTCAGAAATAGACCAGAAGTATTATTTTAAAAAATAAAAATAAAAAACATCTTTATTATGATTATTTTCATCAGAAATAAGCCACCTAATACCTGTGAGGCTCTAAAGTTCAGTGGTCTTCTTTTTTTTTTTTTGAGACGGAGTCTCGCTCTGTCACCCAGGCTGGAGTGCAGCGGCACAATCTTGGCTGACTGCAACCTCCGCCTCCTGGATTCAAGCCATTCTCCTGCCTCAGCCTCCCCAGTAGCTGGGACTACAGGCACCCGCCACCACGACCAGCTAGTTTTCGTATTTTTAGTAGAGATGGGGTTTCATCATATTGGCCAGGCTGGTCTCAAACTCCTGACCTCATGATCCACCCACCTCGGCCTCCTAAAGTGCTGGAATTATAGGCATGAGTCACCACACCCGGCCTAAGTTCAGTGTTCTTTTACATATGTGAGCTCTTTATATAGCTGAGAATGTGTACTCTTTCAATAAACCGAAAAAATTAGTCCATAAAATGTTAGGAGTCTGGCCAGAAGGCCACAAGAAGCCACTGTTGGACAGTCCTGGCCACTGGCACAATCCACACCCAACTTTCAAACCCACCCAGCGGCTCTGGGCCCAGGGAGGAGCCTCCTAGACTGCAGAAAGCACCTCATCTGTGAGGACATATTTGGATAGGACAAGTCAGACATTTGGAATTTTTACTTAACATTTATTTCACAACTATCTCAAGTGCTAAGCAACTGAGAAGTAGTCATTTTAATGTACTCTTTCATCAATAAGCATTAAATAAGTCTGCTCAAAACACTCAAGCCCTACAAACTGTCCCTATGAAAAATGTGGCAAGAAAAAATAACAAAAACAAATGAGTAGCCTTTTCACATACAGAAAGGTGTTTAGCGATCCAAACTCAGAGAGAAAAACAGTCCTTTCGGCAGATGAACAAATAGTTTCCTCTGTGAGTGACACATTCTGGGATATTTGAACTGCCAAATATAACTCATAATGACAACCACCAAGGAAGCAAAGCCTAATGGAAAAGCCTCAGGATGGCAACCAGGAGCCCCAGTTCTGGTCTCAGGACGGCCTCTGGCTGTGTGCTCCATCAACGTGCTGACCAAGCCTGGCCCACTTGCTTCATCACAGGAAGGAATATCTATTGCCACCCATACCACTCCGAAATGTTTTGAGGACCAAAGATGAGAGGTGGAAGTGCTTTGGAAAGCGCACCTTCTACAAATCCAAGTCAGCATTATTATTAGCTCAAAGATGATCCAGAAAAGAGGATTACAGAATATCACAGGTGAGAGGGAGCTTAGCGATGGAATGATTCAGTTCTTAATCTGGGTTCAGGCCTATGAAGCTGTCCCCCTTCATGGGAAGGGGTCACAGTTGCTATCAGATTTGCAAAAGGTGAAGGTCCTCTAAGTTCTTCCATTTACAAATGTGAAAACTGAGACCCGGAGTTCTGTGTTGATTGTCCCAGACCTCAGGGTTAGTCAGGAAAAGGCTGGACAAGACCCCAAGGCTCCTAGTCTCCATCCATGCTCCTCCCCCTCTGTTATCCCATATTCTTGGGAGGAAAAATAATCATATAAATTTTATCTGGCCACAGAAAACATTCTATAAACCACCACACATGCACTTTCCAAAGGTACAGCAAAATCTCTAGCCTTACGTATCATTTTTTTGTTTTTTTGTTTTTTTGTTTTTTTTTTTATTTTTTGAGACGGAGTCTCGCTCTGTCGCCCAGGCTGGAGTGCAGTGGCCAGATCTCAGCTCACTGCAAGCTCCGCCTCCCGGGTTCACGCCATTCTCCTGCCTCAGCCTCCCAAGTAGCTGGGACTACAGGCACCCGCCACCTCGCCCGGCTAGTTTTTTGTACTTTTCAGTAGAGACGGGGTTTCACCGTATTAACCAGGATGGTCTCGATCTCCTGACCTCGTGATTCGCCCGTCTCGGCCTCCCAAAGTGCTGGGATTACAGGCTTGAGCCACCGCACCCGGCCACGTATCGTTTTTAAGGTTTCTTGAGAGATCTTTGATAACTGAAACATCATTTTATTATTTCTTTTCTTTTTCTTTTTCTTTTTTTTTTTTGAGACAGAGTCTTACTCTGCCTTCCAGGCTAGAGTGCAGTGGCGCAATCTCGGCTCACTGCAGCCTCTGCCTCCTGGGTTCTAGTGATTCTCCTGCCTCAGCCTCCTGAGTAGCTAGGATTATAGGCGCCTGCCACCGTGCCCGACTATTTTTGTATTTTTAGCAGAGACGGGGTTTCACCATATTGGCCAAGCTGGTCTCGAACTCCTGACCTCAAGTGATCCTCCCGCCTCAGCCTCCCACAGTACTGGGATTACAGGCGTGAGAACTGCGCCCAGCCCCATTTTATTATTTCTATATTCTCATTTCTGTCTAGTTCAGTGCCTGAAGTCAAGAAACAAGTAAATGATTTTTTAAGGATTGAAAATACGCCGGGTGTGGTGGCTCACACCTGTAATCCTAGCACTCTGGGAACCCGAGATGGGAGGAGCACTTGAGGCCAGGGGTTTGAGACCAGCCTGGCAAAGATGGCAAAAATCCCATCTCTATTTAAATATATATATATATATATATATATATATATATATATATTTCTTTTTTTTTTTTTTTCCTAATTGAAAATTGAAAAGACCCGCCAGATGCGGTGGCTCACGCCTCTAATCCCAGCACTCTAGGAGGCCAAGGCGGGTGGATTACAAAGGTCAGGAGATCGAGACCATCTTGGCTAACACGGTGAAACCCCATCTCTACTAAAAATACAAGAAAATAGCCAGGCATGGTGGCGGGCGCCTGTAGTTCCAGCTACCTGGGAGGCTGAGGCAGGAGAATGGCGTGAACCCAGGAGGTGGAGCTTGCAGTGAGCCGAGATCAGGCCACTGCACTCTAGCCTGGGTGACAAAGCAAGTCTCCATCTCAAAAAAAAAAAAAAAAAAAAGAAAAGAAAAAAGACCTTATTCTAGGAAACAAGAAAGACTCTATGATGCTTTAAGTTTTATTAAGCAAACAGATAGATGAACATGCAATTATGGGAATAAACATAATTCAATAGGTAACTTAAGGAAAGATGGTTTTTAATTGTTTTATGTGTGTTTTTCATCAAAATGTCAAAACTTGTGCTCTTTGGTGGCCACTATCCCTCAAGTAGTTACCCTTGGAACTGCAGAGATACCAAAAAATGATGCATTGTGCAGAATAATTTGAGAATTCTTTGAAGCCTGTCTCCAGTCCACAGACAGAGCATACTTATCTGAATACTAAAATTCTGCAGAAATTCCTACAAAACTAACCCAAGAACCACCACTGGGACGCATCTGGAGTCTATCTGGGGCAAGGACGAATGATACTTTCTGGTATGTGAGGGATCAGTGCCCTGGCCATAAGGAAAGACTCTACCTGTGGAATGCAAACTGACTTCGTAACTAAGGCATTGCTGCACTGCCCTCAGGTATGCAACTACCATTCCAAACAACCTAACTGGAAAAAAACTAAGCCAGCACTATCGCTCACATGAATGTAGTCATTAATCGCATAATCTGCAGGGTGGCCTCCACAAAGCTGCCATTATAATCTGATGGCAGATAAAGCAGGCCCGAGTCAGCTGGGCCTGATGAAGGTGGTCAGAGAGCATCTGGTAAATGCCACTGCAAACTCTAAACATAAGGTGCCATCACTATTATTAAAGAAACCTTTCGATCTGTTTGACATTCCACAACATCCGGAATCATCCACTGATAACCCCTTCAGAATCAGGAAGCCAGAGCATGGCGCCCTTAACACAGCACGGACTTTCAAGGTATAAAGAAACAAAAGGCAAGGACATTTGCGCGAGGCCAAGGTGGGCAGATCACTTGAGGTCAGGAGTTCCAGATCACCCTGGCCAACATGGTGAAACCCCATCTCTATTAAAAATACAAAAACTAGCCAGGCAAGGTGGCAGGCACCTGTAATCCCAGCTACTGAGGCGGCTGAGGCAGAGGAATCGTATGAACCCGGGAGGCGGAGACTCTGTCTCAAAAAATAGAAAAAAAAAAAAAAGGCAAGGACAAATGCCCTTCTGCTCCCACTCCAGAAATGCCTGGCCATCAGAGATGTGGATGGGTACCCAGGATTAGGGAAAAGTCAATGTTATCTCCCTGCAGAATGCTATGTTGGAAACCCAGATTTTTTTTTTTAATATATGCATACTTTTAGATTATTTATTTTTAGACAGAGTCTCTGTCACCCAGGCTAGAGTGCAGTGGCATGATCTCAGCTCACTGCAACTTCCATCTCCCGGGTTCAAGCAATTATCATGCCACAGCCTCCCAAGTAGCTGAGATTACACATGTGCACCACCACGCCAGATTAATTTTTTTTTTTTTTTTGAGATGGAGTTTTGCTCTTGTTGCCTAGGCTGGAGTGCAATAGCCCGATCTCGGCTCACCGCAACCTCTGCCTCCTGGTTTCAAGCAATTCTCCTTCCTCAGCCTCCTGAGTAGCTGGGATTACACATGTGAGCACCACCACGCCCGGCTAATTTTGTATTTTTAGTAGACATGGGGTTTCTCCATGTTGGTCAGGCTGGTCTCGAACTCCTGACCTCAGGTGATCCGCCCACCCCGGCCCTCCCAAAGTGCTGGGATTACAGGCGTGAGGCACCACGCCCAGCCTTAATTTTTGTATCTTTAGTAAAGACGGGGTTTCACCAGGTTGGCCAGGCTGGTCTCTTAAGTTCTGACCTCAGGTGATCTGCCCGCCTTGGCCTTCCAAAGTGCTGGGATCCCAGGCGTGAGCCACCCCACCCAGCCTAGCTTATTTAAATATCACATCACAACTTCATATACATTTGAGATTAAAAGTAATAAAGTTCCAAGTCCCAAAGCAGCACGAGCTAAGGATACCATTTCCATTCAAACGAGTTGTTATTCTTCTCCCAAAAGTGGATAGAGTGCAGACCTAATCACCCATCTACTTCTCTGTGCCATGTTACTTTCCCAAGTAATAAATATCATCAGCCTAATGGCCACTTTCCTTAAAGCTTTAAGACTATTGTCAAAAGAAAAACACACCACACACCACAGAAATGTTTTTGATGTAGTGGCTTCATATCTCAACTAGCATAACCTCACCACGGAGGCTGCCAAACTCTAGAATTAAGTTTAGGTCCACACAAGTGAAAGTTTTCCAGGTGAATCAAGAGAGATCCAAGCTGCACTGGCACAGCTTCAATGTCTCTACGAGGAGGCTGCATGCAGGCCGGCTCATGAATCAAGCGGAATGACAACATCTTGGGCAAGAACAGGAGGGCTGGCATTCAACACTGCCCACCTGGTCAGCTCCCTTGCCCTGGGCTCCAACCTGGCAATCCCAGGAGGGTTAAAGCAGAACTTCAGCACATGGGAATAACTGCAGAGGGAGGCACTGAAAAGGAGGGAAGGAAGAAGGTGTGAGCTCACCGTCTGCAGCTGAGGTTCAAACTCTTTGAGCTGGTCTCTTGCTTTTCATCAAGACAGCAAGGCAGTATTTGGTGAACAGTGTACCAAGTAGCCCTGGAGACTCTGAGCAGCCTACTCCCTTAACCACAAAAACACGGGACAGGCAGGGGTAAAACGAGAAGACAGGATCCAGGAATGGTGCACGCACCCAGTCAAAGGCCACCTTCCCTCAGCCACCCAAGCTGAGAGTGGCATCCCCAGGTCCTGTTAAGCCTCAAAGCTGCAGCCGTGTGGGCCCCAAGGCAATAGCACAGCTTGCTCCTCTGACCAACCAACTCCTTCTGAAAAGAAAATCGACTTTCTCTGATGGAGTCGAAACCCATTGAATCAATGAAATTCAACAGGAGCAGCAGTCACTACCTCTCCAATCGCGGACCTCTCAGGATGCCTGGTCAGGCTTAAAAGCCCCTAGAGGAGTTAGGGAGTTCGGATTTCTGATTCAGTGAGTCTGGGGAAACTCCGACGAGGGTCACAAGGGCAAACCTCCCCAGCCTCTCCTGCTTGGCCCCAGCCCTAGGACGAGCTGCGGTAAGGGCTTTGCTCCCCCCGCCCTCCCCAGACACACACACACACACAGAGCCGGGACGGGGAGGGTGGGAAGGAAGGAAATGGAGGCCGCTCATCAAAGCGCCCCAAATCAGCGCATCCGCGTGTGTCCTGCGTCGCCCCCAAGGCCACCCCAGGACCAAGCCCTGCCCTCTCACCGGAGCGTCCCAGCCACGCCTCCCCTCCAGCGCTGCTCCGGCAGCCTCGCCTAACCTCTGCACGCCTCGGATTCCCAGCTTCCTCCCAAATCGCGTCCCTCCAAAAGTCGCCCTAGCGCCTTCTGCAGCTGTCTACACCTCCCCCACTCCATTAGCAGCCCTTAACCCCCGACGGCCTGCTCCTGCACTTCTCTCTTCGGCAGGCCCCGGACCCCGGAAAACTACCCTGCTCCCACAGCGCCGCCCCCATGGGCCCCCGCCCCTTCCCGGAGCCGACCCCACTCGCCCTCGTCCTCCCCAAGATGTCTTCTCCGGGCGCCCCCGGGGCCCCGAGCACTCGCCCCCTCCCACGGAGACAGGAAGTTCCGCGCGGCCCGACCCGCTTCCCTCAGGGCGCGGAGCTCGGCGCGGCGGCCCTAAAAGGGCGCGGGCCCGGCCGCCGACCAGCGCCCCCGCGTCCCGCCCGCGGCGCCCCAACCGTCGCAGCGACCCCTCACCTCGGCGGCCACTCACCTCCCAATCCGCCGCACACTCCGCTCAGGCTGCGACGGCGTCTCCAGCCCCGGCTCCGTCCCGGCTCCTGCTCCCGCTGTTGCTTCAGCAGCGCTGCCCAGCCCGGCCCAGACCCCCCGCGACCGCTTCTGCCGCCAGCCGCGACCGCACCGCCCTCGCCTCTCCCTCTGGGCTCTGCCCATTGGCTGCCGGACACAGAGCCCCGCCCCACAGCCTCCCCGGCGCCCCCGATTGGGCCAACTGAGTAGAGCGGCGGCTCAACCCCTGTGAGCACGAGGGAACGCCCCAGGACGCGTATTGGTGACTTCTCCTGTCAATCAAAGGGGTGCCTATTTAATGGACTGCGAGGTTGGCGCAGGTTACTCTCCCAAAGCAGTTTGCCGGTGGTGGTCCCTGGGACTGGCTTCCCAGGGCCGGAGTTTTGCGGTTTCATCGGCACCCAGAGGTGGAGGGCGCGGCAGGGCAGCGCCGCACCTGACCGGAAGTTCAGGAAACGTAATCCTACAGTCTATCATAAAGTTTCCTCTCCCAAGGGATTCAGAGAAGCTAATGTCATTAGGAGCTCCTCCGACTTGCGCCATAAGCGTCATTCCACGTGGACCCGCTTAAAAGGTGGGGGGTGGGAGGGCGGATGTTGCTGCTCTCTCTAATAAAATACATTTGGATGACAAGGCACCAGGCAAAGTACACGCATTCTTTCCAATTCTCACAATCACCTTGCATGATAGGGTATTAGCCCCGTTCTGCAGAGGGAGATACTCCTGAAGGAAAATGGAGAGCACGTCCTGAGCACTGTCCTAAGCGCTGTCCAAGCACTGCTTCATGTCATCCAGGCGGAGAGGATGGTGAGAGGACCCCCAGGTGAGGGGTTAGCCAGGTAACTTGCTGGGGGTGATGTGGAGTAAAGAAAGTAAATGGCAGAGACAGGATTAGAAACCCAGGTCAGCCCAACCCTTGAGAATAATAATGATGACTGTGTAGCAATATGGGAAAATGCTTAAACTAAAATGTTAAAAGAAAAAGCCAGATACAGCCAGGCATGGTGATATGCACCTGGAATCCCAGCTACTTGGGACGCTGAGGCAGGAGGATCACTTCAGCCTAGGAGTTTGAGGCCAACCTGGGCCGCATAGCAAGACCCAGTTCTCTAAAAAGTGAAATAAAAGAAAATAATAGTAAAAGGAAAAGCTAGATACAAAATGGTAGAAACTGTAGAATTGCTGCTACATATAGATAGGGACGAGAAATGAGTCCACAAAAAAATCTAGTGATTGTTTACTTTCTAGATTGCTCTGTGGCATTGTCCTTATGACAATAATTAAGAAAGAAATAAAAGAACTGGCCGGGCGCGGTGGCTCACGCCTGGAATCCCAGCACTTTGGGAGGCCGAGGTGGGCGGATCACGAGGTCAGGAGTTTGACACCAGCCTGGCCAACATAGTGAAAGCCCATCTCTACCAAAAATACAAAAAATTACCTGGGCGTGGTGGCAGGCGCCTGTAATCCCAGCTACTCGGGAGGCTGAGGCAGGAGAATCACTTGAACCCAAGAGGTGGAGGTTGCAGTGAGCCAAGATCGCGCCACTGCACTCCAGCCCTGGCCACAATGCGAGACTCCATCTCAAAAAAAAGAACCAACATGCAGTGCCAGGACAAGCCATTGCCAAGAAGTCTCTCCTCATTCTCCAGGACTGAGCCAACAGGGACCTCTTTGTCACCCACGATACCTCTGGACCATTTGTATAGAACTCAGCCATCAGCTCTCAGCACCTTCATATCTGGGTAAATTCAGCTTATATCGCAATTCCATGCCCTATGAAAATACAGAGCCTCGGCCGGGCGCAGTGGCTCACGCCTGTAATCCCAGCACTTTGGGAGGCCGAGGCAGGTGGATCACGAGGTCAGGAGATCAAGACCATACTGGCTAACACAGTGAAACCCCGTCTCTACTAAAAACACAAAAAAATTAGCCGGGTGTGATGGCAGGCGCCTGTAGTCCCAGCTACTCGGGAGGCTGAGGCAGGAGAATGGTGGGAACCTGGGAGGCAGCGGAGCTTGCAGTGAGCGGAGATTGCGCCACTGCACTCCAGCCTGGGCGACAGAGCGAGACTCTGTCTCAGAAAAAAAAAAGAAAGAAAGAAAAAGAAAATACAGAGCCTCTCCCCAGTTTTTTGGGGGTTTTTGTTTCGGTTTGAGACAGGCTGGAATGCAGTGGCACAATCATGGCTCACTGCAGCCTTGACCTCCTAGACTAAAGCTATCCGCCTGCCTCAGCCTCCCAAGTAGTGGCAACCACTGGTGTGCACCACCATGCCCAGCTAATTATTTTTTAAATTTTTGTAGAGACAGAATCTCGCCATGTTGCCTGGGCTGGTCTTGAACTCCTGGACTCAAGCAGTCCTCCTGCGTCATCCCCCCAAAGTGCTGGGATTACAGGCATGAGCCGCTGTATGCAGTCTCTCCCAAGGTTTCTGAACAAGTGTCTGTCATCAGGCCTCCTGCTTTTCCACACACTGCATGCTCACTGGCCTACTGGCCTCACCATCATCCCCTTATCCAGTTGCACAAATCCCCCTGCACTCCAAGCACTGCTGAGTCTAGCAGGGGTTCCTGGAGACTGGAAGCTGGAGAGAGGCATCAAGCCTGACAATGCCCAGCAACAAGACAGGATGCCTTGTGAGCCTTTTTGGCCACCTGGCCCCAGGAGTCACCACCTGGTCACGTGAGCCATGCCACACTCTGGCCACTTCACACACCTTTGGTTTTCTTCATTCTCCCCCTCTTCTTTTCTCTCCTCCTCCTTCTCAAGACAAACACAACATTCCTTTCCTTGTCTTGCACCCAGCAGCTTGACATCATTACCTGAACTCTTTGGGCCTTATACCTTCTGTCCTGGCAGCTTATCAGGGTATTTTTCCAAAGATAGCTCCCCGTTGCCAGATGTGAGCACCCCAACTTTGTTCCCCACAAACATTTCACAACATTTCATCCAGCCTCCTCCTTCAGTCATACTCGAACAGGCCTGGAGCCCAATCCTGGCTCCACCCCTTTTTAGCCAAGGGGCCTTGGGCCAGTCACTGCAGCTCTCTGCACCTCTGCATCCCCTCTGTGACGTGGGGATTAGGAAGAGTGACAGGGTTGTGGTAAAGAGTCAAAGCATGGAGAGCTGTTCCGGGCACACAACTGTGAATGCTGTGTCTGAACGGTGGACTTGTGGCCATGCCTTGTCAGCTGCTCCTTCCTTCCCTCAGAATGTGACCATTGCCACCAAGTGCCTGGGACTGAGACTGACCGGCTTTAGTTTAGTCCTTTATTAACCATTTCCCACTAAGCAGCCTGGATAAACAGTCTGGGCTAAAACATACTTGCACAGAGAATATAATAGTCTCAAAAAAGTTAAAACACCAGATATAGTTGTACTGCTGAAAATACAGAGACATGTGTATTTCAGTGTGATAAGTACAGTGATTTATGGATTGTACAGTGATATATGAGTTTTAAGAAAAAAAATCAAAATCTGTTACAGACATTCACTCACTCAATAATTCCAATATTTAGAACGTGCCAGGCAGGGAAGGTGGCTTGGGGTGGACCTGGGTCCTGCTGATGTTCCCGGAAAGATTCGGCAAGGACATAGAGTTTAGAACAGAAGAGGGTGCAGTAGTATTGAAGACAGTACTGTTTACCTGAGCCAAGATGAGTGGAAGATTACAGAGAGCAAAGATCAGGAGGCAATAAATCCTCCTGTCCAGGAAGAGAGGAGGGTTCCACTTGGCTGGAGCATTGCAGGCACAAGGAGAAGCCAGGAAAACAAGGCAGTAAGACAGTCGAGTGGCAAGGAGGTCTGCGGCCCTGGCAAGTGACTTCACTACTCCAGCCCTCGGTTTTCCCTACTGTAAAATGGGGATAATCACAAAACCTAGTGATTGTTAGCTTAGGGAATCTGCAAGGATTTGTGAGTTCACTCTGCAATATTCAGGATGGGGCCTGGCACAGATCATTGTTCAGCGTGTTCAAGGGCCCCTAATTTTGTGAAAGTGTTTCAAGGTATATTCATTCTTTTTTTTTTTAACTGTGTCTGAAAGAAAAGCCTGGGCAGGGTGGCTCACGCCTGAAATTCCAGTACTTTGGGAGGCCAACGCAGGAGTATCACTTGAGTTCAAGAGTTGGAGACCAGCCCGGGCAACATCATGAGACCTCTGGTCTCAAAAAAAAATTAGACAGACGGGTGGTGCACACCTGTAGTCCCAGGTACTCGGGAGGCTGAGGTAGGAGGATCACTTGAGCCCAGGAGGTGGAGGCTGCAGTGAGCCAAGATCGCACCACTACACTCCAGCCTGGGCGACAGAGCAAGACCCGGTCTCAATAAATAAATAAATAAATAAATAAATAAATAAATAAACGGAAAACAAACCTAAGAACACATGCTGTGCACCAATTGTTAATATTTTGGCCATATCAGAGCGTTAACTATAGCGGCTGGAGGAACACGTTTCTGGAAATACCTCCGAATGACTTGCTCCCCTGCCCAGTATGTGTAAAGATCTGAATTCCTTGTAAATGTGTCATTGATTAGGAGGCAATTACCCCAATCTTCCTGGCTTTGTTGTGTTTTGTTCCATTCTGGCCTGCACATGTCTGCTCACGTAAAATTGTACCAGCAAGTACAATGTTCCACTCCCATCATGCCCGGCTGAAGCCTGCTCCCAGACAAAGGTAGGTATAGAACAGCATATGAACAGGGCTTCCCAAGTGGGCACTGCCCAGGTGCCCTGAATTGGGATCACTCCATGCATTTTTTTTTTTTTTTTTTTTTTTTTTTTTTGAGACGGAGTCTCACTCGGTCACCCAGGCTAGAGTGCAGTGGTGCGATCTCGGCTCACTGCAAGCTCCGCCTCCCGGGTTCACGCCATTCTCCTTCCTCAGTCTCCCAAGTAGCTGGGACTACAGGCCCGTACCACTACGCCTGGCTCATTTTTTGTATTTTTTTAGTAGAGACACGGTTTCACTGTGTTAGCCAGGATGGTCTCGATCTCCTAACCTCGTGATCCGCCCACCTTGGCCTCCCAAAGTGCTGGGATTACAGGCGTGAGCCACCGCGCCTGGCCATGGGATCACTCAACTTTCTACAAGTTCTTTAATTGGTGCTACTACTATCTTATTTTACTAAGCGTAAAAGCTCATTTGGAGGGTTTGGGTTTACACTGTTACCATTTGTACCAAAGTGGGCCAGTGTCAACAATTTCAAAGTAACTGTTTTAAAATTTGGAATGAAAACCTAACAATGTCCAGACTTTCTGTGATAAATTTTAAAGTATTTTCTACTCTGGGATGAAGACAGAAACTCTGGCAATAGTCCCTCCTTGAGTCCTTGCTATGCAGGAGGATGAGGAGGTCCCAGAAGCCAACAGATTCCATTCTGAATCCAGCCAATCATCTTACCCTTTGCCAGCTCCTAATTAGATAAATTCAAAGGCATCCTGCAGTTGTAAAACTAAATTTTTAAAAAGTTATTGGATGCAATTGCCGTGAATCCAGATTGCCTTAGTATAAAGTAAAATGAGGGCCGGGTGCGGTGGCTCAAGCCTGTAATCCCAGCACTTTGGGAGGCCGAGACGGGCAGATCACCAGGTCAGGAGATCAAGACCATCCTGGCTAACACGTTGAAACCCCATCTCTACTAAAAAATACAAAAAACTAGCCGGGCGAGGTGGCTGAGGCAGGAGAATGGCATAAACCTGGGAGGCGGAGCTTGCAGTGAGCTGAGGTCCGGCCACTGCACTCCAGCCTGGGCGACAGAGCGAGACTTCGTCTCAAAAAAAAAAAAGTAAAATGAGATACTGAGGCTACTTTTTAAAATACTGCAGCCTTCTCAAAATGTGAATGCATCAAAAAAGTAACATAGCCCTTGCTGGTTAACTTTATAGCAAATATTTTCTCTTTTTAAATTTTTTTTTATAAACCTTTTGCATTCCTAATTTTTAAAGTAATTTTATCATTTCTTTATACTTTTTTTTTTGGAGAGAGACAAGGTCTTGCTATGTTGCCCAGGCTGGATTCAAACTCCTAGGCTCAAGTGATCCTCCCACCTCAGCCCTCCTGAGTAGCTAGTGCCGCAGACAGGCACTACCGTGCTGAGAATTTTTATACTTTTTAAATGTGGGTACAAGATTACATATGGGCCTTGCATGCTATTTCTTTTTTTTTTTTTTCCTTTTTCTTTTGAGACAGGATCTTGCTTTGTCACGCAGACTGCAGTGCAGTGGTGTGATCATACTTGACTGCAGCCTCAGCCTCCCAAATAGCTAGGACTACAGGCATGTCCCACCACACCTGGCTAATGGTTTAAATATTTTTTGCAGAGATGGGGTCTCACTAGGTTGCCCAGATTAATCTTGAACTCCTGGTCTTAAGCGATCCTCCCACATCAGCTTTTTTTTTTTTTTTTTTTTTGAGACGGAGTCTTGCTCTGTCGCCCAGGCTGGAGTGCAGTGGCGCAATCTCTGGTCACTGCAAGCTCCGCCTCCCAGGTTCACACCATTCTCCTGCCTCAGCCTCCCAAGTAGCTGGGACTATAGGCGCCCACCAGCACGCCTGGCTAATTTTTTGTATTCTTTTTCTTTTCTTTTTTTTTTTTTTAGTAGAGACGGGGTTTCACCATGTTAGCCAGGATGGTCTCGATCTCCTGACCTCGTGATCCACCCGCCTCGGCCTCCCAAAGTGCTGGGATTACAGGCGTGAGCCACTGTGCCCAGCCCCACATCAGCTTTTGAAAGTGCTAAGAGGCCGGGCGCGGTGGCTCACGCCTGTAATCCCAGCACTTTGGGAGGCCGAGGCGGGCGGATCACAAGGTAAGGAGATCGAGACCACGGTGAAACCCCGTCTCTACTAAAAATACAAAAAATTAGCCGGGCGCGGTTGTGGGCGCCTGTAGTCCCAGCTACTCGGGAGGCTGAGGCAGGAGAATGGCGTGAACCCGGGAGGCGGAGCTTGCAGTGAGCCGAGATCGCGCCACTGCACTCCAGCCTGGGCGACAGAGCGAGACTCCGTCTCAAAAAAAAAAAAAAAAAAAAAAAAAAAAGAAAGTGCTAAGATTGGCCAAACGCAGTGGCTCATGCCTGTAACCTCAGCACTCTGGGAGGTCAAGGCCGGCAGATCACTTGAGGTCAGGAGTTCGAGACAAGCCTGGACAATATGGCAAAACTGCATCTGTACTAAAAATACAAAAATTAGCTGGGTGTGGTGGTGGGTGCCTATAGTCCCAGCCACTTGGAAGGCTGAGGAATGAGAATCACTTAAACCCAGGAGGTGGAGGCTGCAGTGAGCTGAGATCATGCCACTGCACTCTAGCCTGGGTGACAGAGTAAGACTCTGCCTGAAAAAAAAAAAATTGCTGGATGCTGGGATTACAGGCATGAGCCATAACGCTCAGCCCTATAACAAATATTAACTTGAAATTGTAAAATAACCTGTACATCAATACATACATTATACGATGTATACCGGCCAAGTGTGGTGGCTCACAAGCACTTTAGGAGGCCAAGGCAAGTGGATCACCTGATGTCAGGAGTTCAAGATTAGCCTCACCGACATGGTGAAACCCCATCTTTACTAAAAATACAAAAATTAGCCAAGCATGGTGGTGGGTGCCTGTAATCCCAGCTACTCAGGAGTCTGTAGCAGGAGAGTCACTTGAATTCAGGAGATGGAGGTTGCAATGAGCTAAGCTCTTGCCACTGCACTCCAGCCTGGGCAACAGAATGAGACTCTGTCTTAAAAAACAAACAAACAAAAAAAAGTGCTGGGTGCTGAGATTACAAGCATGAGCCATGGCGCCCAGCCCTATAACAAATAAATGTTATTAACTTGAACTTGTAAAATAACCTGTACACCAATACATACATTGTAAATTGTGTACCAATAAAAATAAAATGCCTGCCAGGCACAGTGGCTCATGCCTGTAATCCCAGCACTTTTGGAGGCCTAGGAGGGGGCAGATCACTTGAGGTCAGGAGTTCAAGACCAGCCTTGAGGCCGAGCGCGGTGGCTCATGCCTGTAATCCCAGCACTTTGGGAGGTTGAGGTGGGTAGATCACAAGGTCAGGAGTTCAAGACCAGCCTTGCCAACATGGTGAAACCCCACCTGTACTAAAAATACAAGAAATTATCTGGGCATGATGGTGCATGCCTATAATCCCAGCTACTCGGGAGGCAGAGTTTGCAGTGAGCCGAGATCGCACCACTGCACTCCAGCCTGGGCAACAGAATGAGACTCTGTCTTAAAAAACAAACAAACAAAAAAAAGTGCTGGGTGCTGAGATTACAAGCATGAGCCATGGCGCCCAGCCCTATAACAAATAAATGTTATTAACTTGAACTTGTAAAATAACCTGTACACCAATACATACATTGTAAATTGTGTACCAATAAAAATAAAATGCCTGCCAGGCACAGTGGCTCATGCCTGTAATCCCAGCACTTTTGGAGGCCTAGGAGGGGGCAGATCACTTGAGGTCAGGAGTTCAAGACCAGCCTTGAGGCCGAGCGCGGTGGCTCATGCCTGTAATCCCAGCACTTTGGGAGGTTGAGGTGGGTAGATCACAAGGTCAGGAGTTCAAGACCAGCCTTGCCAACATGGTGAAACCCCACCTGTACTAAAAATACAAGAAATTATCTGGGCATGATGGTGCATGCCTATAATCCCAGCTACTCGGGAGGCAGAGTTTGCAGTGAGCCGAGATCGCACCACTGCACTCCAGCCTGGGCGACAAGAGTGAAACTCCATCTCAAAAAAAAAATACACAAACAGCAAGTTGTTCCATAAACCTGTGCCCAAGAGCTTAAAGGACATCCCCTCCCATCATCCTGGGACAAAGAGATGAATTGGAATCCCACCGCCCCCACGCCCCTGCCACACACACACATCCTTTATAAGCCACATGGCTATGGGCAAGCCACTCACTTCTCAGCTTCAATGTCCTCATCTGGACAGGGAGTGATAGCTCACCCCTGCTTCATGGGATGCTGCTGGAACTCAGTGCAGTCACATGAAGGAAGCGCTCAGTGTGCATGCCCGTCACGGCACACAGTAAGTACTGGCTCCACCAATGCTGGTTCCTGGCCTGGGCTGTCATGGCCCTAACCCAGAGCCGCCTCCTGGTCTGTGAAAGAGGAGAGCAAGCCACTGAGGTGCGTGGCAGCTCCCTCTCACCCACACTCCCTGCCCCGACGGGGGTGGAGCCAAGGGGTTCTGCCTCCCAGGAACGGACGTGTCTCTGGGGAGCTGACTTTCGGCTCCAGCTAGCACCCAGCCCACCGGCATTATCACCCACAGAAGAATGAGGCCCCATCTCCCCATCCTGCAGGGCGGCACCTGCTGCCTGCATTCCACTCCCACAGCGCTCTGCACCTCCCAGCCTCCATTCCCACCCCCACCTGTCTCCCTGTCCCCCATTCTTCTGATGAGCCTCCAACAGGGTCTGAGACCCATGGGAACCCATACTCCAATCCAGGCAGCCCCGCTGGAGGCAGGGGGTGGGTGAGGCCAACTCTGCCTCAAGTTCTCTTCTCTCTGGGTCTGGGCCACAGATGGCGGGTCCAAGCTGGCATGGGTGACTGATGGTTGTAAGTTGTTGTAAGTCGTCTGTCTGGCCCAGAACTGCGCACAGCACGAGGCAGATGCTGGAAGTGTGCGAGGAAGGAATCTTCCCTTTCCCCCGGAGGTGCATGAAGAAAGGAGAGCCCACCACATGGGCAGTCAGAAGGTGGACAGGCCTGGAGGGTGGTTTCACCTCACAGCTCAGTATGGGGCAGGGAGTGGGTGGGTGGGAGACAGGGCAGGGGGCAGCCGTGTGGAGCATTTGGGACCACAGAACATCTAAGCCAGAGGACCCCCAAAGGTGAGTCCTAGCCTCTTCTAAGGTGAGGAAGCTGAGGCCCAGGGAAGTCAGGCGAGTGGCCCAAAGTCTGCCAGCCATTAGGAGTCAGAGACCCCCCCTCAAATCAAACTCAGGCCTTCTGGCTCCTGCTCCAGTATTCTTTCTTTTTTTTTTTTTTTTTTTTTTTTGAGACAGAGTCTCTCCCTGTCACCCAGGCTGGAGTGCAGTGGCGCAATCTCAGCTCACTGCAACCTCTACCTCCTGGATTCAAGCAATTCTCCTGCTTCAGCCTCCTGGGTAGCTGGGATTACAGGTGCCTGCCACCACGCCTGGCTCATTTTTTACATTTTTGGTAGAGACGGGGTTTCACCATGTTGGCCAGGCTGGTCTCGAACTCCTGACCTCAAGTGATCTGCCCACTTCAACCTCCCAAAGTGCTGGAATTACAGACTGAGCCACCACGCCGGGTTCTGCTCCAGTATTCTTTACCAACCCCATCTCTCCCTCTATTTAATTCAGTGGGTACATGACGTGAGCTACCATGCTGGGCATGAAGGAAAACTACTCCCCACCTTCAAGCAACTCGTGCTAGATAGTGCTAGATAGTGGCTTGCTCTCCTCTTTCACAGACCAGGAGGCGGCTCTGGGTTAGGGCCATGACAGCCCAGGCCAGGAACCAGCATTGGTGGAGCCAGTACTTACTGTGTGCCGTGACGGGCATGCACACTGAGCGCTTCCTCCATGTGACTGCACTGAGTTCCAGCAGCATCCCATGAAGCAGGGGTGAGCTATCACTCCCTGTCCAGATGAGGACATTGAAGCTGAGAAGTGAGTGGCTTGCCCATAGCCATGTGGCTTATAAAGGATGTGTGTGTGTGGCAGGGGCGTGGGGGCGGTGGGATTCCAATTCATCTCTTTGTCCCAGGATGATGGGAGGGGATGTCCTTTAAGCTCTTGGGCACAGGTTTATGGAACAACTTGCTGTTTGTGTATTTTTTTTTGAGATGGAGTTTCACTCTTGTCGCCCAGGCTGGAGTGCAGTGGTGCGATCTCGGCTCACTGCAAACTCTGCCTCCCGAGTAGCTGGGATTATAGGCATGCACCATCATGCCCAGATAATTTCTTGTATTTTTAGTACAGGTGGGGTTTCACCATGTTGGCAAGGCTGGTCTTGAACTCCTGACCTTGTGATCTACCCACCTCAACCTCCCAAAGTGCTGGGATTACAGGCATGAGCCACCGCGCTCGGCCTCAAGGCTGGTCTTGAACTCCTGACCTCAAGTGATCTGCCCCCTCCTAGGCCTCCAAAAGTGCTGGGATTACAGGCATGAGCCACTGTGCCTGGCAGGCATTTTATTTTTATTGGTACACAATTTACAATGTATGTATTGGTGTACAGGTTATTTTACAAGTTCAAGTTAATAACATTTATTTGTTATAGGGCTGGGCGCCATGGCTCATGCTTGTAATCTCAGCACCCAGCACTTTTTTTTGTTTGTTTGTTTTTTAAGACAGAGTCTCATTCTGTTGCCCAGGCTGGAGTGCAGTGGCAAGAGCTTAGCTCATTGCAACCTCCATCTCCTGAATTCAAGTGATTCTCCTGCTACAGACTCCTGAGTAGCTGGGATTACAGGCACCCACCACCATGCTTGGCTAATTTTTGTATTTTTAGTAAAGATGGGGTTTCACCATGTCGGTGAGGCTAATCTTGAACTCCTGACATCAGGTGATCCACTTGCCTTGGCCTCCTAAAGTGCTTGTGAGCCACCACACTTGGCCGGTATACATCGTATAATGTATGTATTGATGTACAGGTTATTTTACAATTTCAAGTTAATATTTGTTATAGGGCTGAGCGTTATGGCTCATGCCTGTAATCCCAGCATCCAGCAATTTTTTTTTTTTCAGGCAGAGTCTTACTCTGTCACCCAGGCTAGAGTGCAGTGGCATGATCTCAGCTCACTGCAGCCTCCACCTCCTGGGTTTAAGTGATTCTCATTCCTCAGCCTTCCAAGTGGCTGGGACTATAGGCACCCACCACCACACCCAGCTAATTTTTGTATTTTTAGTACAGATGCAGTTTTGCCATATTGTCCAGGCTTGTCTCGAACTCCTGACCTCAAGTGATCTGCCGGCCTTGACCTCCCAGAGTGCTGAGGTTACAGGCATGAGCCACTGCGTTTGGCCAATCTTAGCACTTTCTTTTTTTTTTTTTTTTTTTTTTTTTTTGAGACGGAGTCTCGCTCTGTCGCCCAGGCTGGAGTGGCATTAGCCTCTGGGTGGCATTAGGTGTGGGACAGCAGGCCCAGGTCCCCTCCTGCCGCTCCTCCAGCAGGCTCTGAACACACCCTTCCTGTTGTGACAATTCTATTCTCTGTGCAACTGGTTCCAGCCCCTGGCTCAGGTTTCAGATTGCAGCACGTGCACTCATTAAGGCTGATGGCAGTATCATGTGGGCACCGGGGAGAGCCTGCCTGCCTGCCAAGCCTGGCCTGGGTTAATTACAGGTCACAGCATTCCTGCTGTGTGCCCAGACAGTGGGCAGCCAGGCTAGGACCAGGCCTGTGACACAGCCACCCACCACTCATTTGCACAGCTGGTGGGTTAGTCAATTGCCCATGGGGGCAGACCCTGTACTGGGCACGCAGGGAGGGTCCCAGTGACTGCCACCCAACTAATTCCCTCCACAGTGGCCGGCCGCATGCTCAGTGTTTCATACACGGCACCTCAGGTTTCCTCACAATCTCCCCACTTTGCAGTTAGGGAAACTGAGACTCAGAGGTAAAGGTCATGTAGCTCATGTGTGGCTTCAAAGCCACGCCCTTCTCACACCCATGAGCACTGGCCTTGGAGCCAGGCTGGATGTCTGCAGCATGTTTCCAGAGCTTGCTCTGTGATGCCCTTGCCCACGGAGCCCCCATGCCCTCTCCGTCTCTGTTCTTCGGTTCCTGCAGCTTCCACCACCTGCCAGCATGCCCATCTGGCAGATGGTGCTCCTTCCTGGAGATCCCTAAACGCAGCACCCCTTTCTGAGGAGCAAAGGCACCTCCATGACCTGCTGTCTTTGTCAAACTGCAGTTAGGTAGCTTTGCTTTTTTTTTTTTTTGAGACAGAGTCTCGCTCTGTCGCCCAGGCTGGAGTGCAGTGGCCGGATCTCAGCTCACTGTAAGCCACCTTTCAGGTTCACGCCATTCTCCTGCCTCAGCCTCCTGAGTAGCTGGGACTACAGGCGCCCACCACCTCGCCCGGCTAGTTTGTTTTTGTTTTTTTCAGTAGAGACAAGGTTTCACCGGGTTAGCCAGGATGGTCTCGATCTCCTGACCTTGTGATCCGCCCGTCTCGGCCTCCCAAAGTGCTGGGATTACAGGCTTGAGCCACCGCACCCGGCCTTTTTTTTTTTTTTTTTTTTTTGAGATGGAGTCTCACTCTGTCACCCAGGCTGGAGTACAGTGGCGCAATCTCGGTTCACTGCAACCTCCACCTTCCAAGTTCAAGTGATTCTCCTGCCTCAGCCTCCCGAGTAGCTGTGATTACAGGCATGCACCATGGCACCCGGCTACTTTTTGTATTTTTAGTGGAGAGGGGATGTTTCACCACATTGGTCAGGCTGGTCTCGAACTCCTGACCTCAAATGATCCGCCCACCTCGGCCTCCCGAAGTGCTGGGATTACAGGTGTGAGGGACCACACCCGGCCACCCCTTATTCTTTATATGCTGTATTAGGGTGGTACCTTTACAATTGATGAGTCAATATTGACACATTATTATGAATTCAAGTCCACAGTTTACATTAGGGTTCATTGTTTGTGTTGTAGTTTGTGAGTTTTGACCCATGCATAACTACATCATACATAGTAGTTTAACTACCCTAAAAGTCCCCTGTGCCTCATGTTTTCATCTCTCCCTCTTCACTCCCAAGCCCCTGGCAACCACCAATCTTTTTACCATCTCCATAGTTTTGTCTTTTCCAAAGCGTCTCAGAGTTGGAATCATAATATTCGTAGCTTTTCAACTTGCTTCTTTCATTGGGTGATATGCATTTAAGTTTCCTCCATGTCTGTTCCTTTCTTTTTGAGACTGAGTCTCTCTCTATCGCCCAGGCTGGAGTGCAGTGACACCATCTCAGCTCACTGCAACCTCCGCCTCCTGGGTTCAAGCGATTCTCCTGCCTCCGCCTCCTGAGTAGCTGTTATTACAGGCGCCCACCACCACGCCTGGCTCATTTTTATACTTTTAGTAGAGATGGGTTTTTGCCATGTTGGCCAGGCTGGTCTCAAACTCCTGACCTCAGGTGATTTGCCCACCTGGGCCTTCCAAAGTGCTGGGATTACAGGCGTGGACCACCGTGCCCGGCCTAATTTTTGTATTTTTAGTAGAGATGGGGTTTTACCGTGTTGGCCAGGCTGGTCTCGAACCCCTGACCTCAAATGCCTGGCCTGCCTCAGCCTTCCAAAGTGCTGGAATTACAGGCGTGAGCCACCACACCCAGCCTAATTTTTGTATTTTTAGTAGAGACGGTGTTTTACCATGTTGACCAGGCTGGTCTCGAACCCCTGACCTCAAATGATCGGCTTGCCTTGCCCTCCCAAAGTGCCCGGATTATAGGCATGAGCCACAGCGCCCAGCCTCCTCCATGTCTTTTCAAAGCTTAATAGTTCTTTTCTTTTTTTGAGCCAGAGTCTTGCTCTGTCACCCAGGCTGGAGTGCAGGGGTGAGATCTTGGCTCACTGCAGCCTGGAACCCCTGGACTAAAGCAATCCTCCCTCCCCAGCCCCTCAAGTAGCTGGGACTACAGGCACACACCGCCACATCGCGCTAATTTTTCTATTTTTTTGTAGAGACAAGAGTTTCACCATGTTGGCCAGGCTGGCCTATCCAGCCTGGGTGCTATTCAAAGCCTGAAATGTCAAGGGCAGGCAGAGGACAGTGGCAGGGGCTACGTCAGAAGATGGCTGAAAGCCTCAGGGAAATGTTTTGTTTTGTTTTTGTTTTTGAGACGGAGTCTCCCTCTGTCACCCAGGCTGGAGTGCAGTGGCACGATCTCGGCTCACTGCAGGCTCCGCCTCCCGGGTTCATGCTATTCTCCTACCTCAGCCTCCCAAGTAGCTGGGACCACAGGCGCCTGCCACCACACCCAGCTAATTTTTTTGCATTTTTAGTAGAGACGGGGGTTTCACCACGTTAGCCAGGATGGTCTTGATCTCCTGACCTCGTGATCCACCCACCTCAGCTTCCCAAAGTGCTGGGATTACAGGCGTGAACCACCGCGCCTGGCCGGAAATGTGTTTTAATTGGGTGGATCGAGCAGGAGTTCAGCAGGTGAGGGAAAGGGGAGGGGACACACATACCGGACACAGGTATGGCATGAGCTGTGGCTCTGGGGCAAGATGGTGAGGAGCACAGGGGTGCCCGAAGGTTCAGTGCCTGTAGTTGGGAAGGCCACTCCAGGCTGAGTGATGGGGCCAAGCCAGGGGGCTGATACCCCAAGGACTCTCCCATGATGAAGGGATTCCTGGACAGCTGTTAGTCAAAAATTTCCAGCTACCCTCCTGTCTCCTTTCTTTCCCAAAGCCTTTCTGCTTGGGCTCACTTGCCAAAATGTGCCAAATGTGAGACACGGCACCCTCCAGGCTGGAAGTGGATGTCCTGTCCTGTCACCACAACACACCCCTGACCTTATGGCTGTGACTCAGCCTTCTTCCAGCCCAGGGTTCTGCCAGCCCCAAGCTCACCCGCCTTTGGCACTGGCCCATGTTCCAGCTCCACCAGCTGGGCTGTTCTTCCCCACAAGCCAGCAGGTGGTGGGCAGGGTCTGAAAACTGCCTGCCCGGGAAACCATGGGAGGGGAGGGGCAGCACCCAATGGCAGGTATGCCTTCATGGCGGCTAACAATAGCCGGAAAGCAACCAGACCCAGGCACAGGTGTGCAAACTTGGTCACCTGGGAGGTAGGAATAGCCATTACCCTCATGTCACCATCTGCAAGGAAATATACTCAGAGAGGTGACGGAGCCAACCTGAGCTCACACAGCCAGTTAGGTGGGCAGGGAGTGCCTCCACGGCCTCCTAATTCCAGAGCTCAGGTTTTTTCTCTGGAGGTGTCTGGTACCGTTCTGCACACTGGGGCTACTGAGGGGACTGTGATGACGAGCTCCTGCCCTCATGGGGCAGCCCTGCTCAGTGGGGAGAAACATTCAACGAAACAAGCAGCGAGCAGAAATTCCTTCTCAGGGCCACGGAGCTCGGCCTGTCCTCGGGCCTGGCTTCTCTGTGTCGCTCAGTTCCCAGGCTGGTGCTGTCCTTCCCTGTCCCAGAAGTCCCAGGGCAAAATCTGGGTCTCCCCTGAAAGCTGGGTCAGTGCAACACATGGCCTTCAGCTGAGGGCACTCAGAGGCAGAAAGGCCATCTTTTCCATGTGTCCCTTCTACGCACCCCTGGGGGGAATCCGGCCTCTGCTTGAACTTGCCCTTGATGGGAGACTCATTACCTCACAAAATGAACCATGCCATACCCAGGCAATGTTAATGGAGACATCCCCTGGCCCCTAACATTCGGCTAAGCATGGTAGCTCATGCCTGTAATCTCGGTACGTTGGGAGGCTGAGGTGGCCGAGGATTTGCTTGAGTCCAGGAATTCGAGATTAGCAGGGTTTTTTTTGTTGTTTTTTGGTTTTTTTAAGACGGCGTTTCGCTCTTGTTGCCCAGGCTGGAGTGCAATGGTGTGATCCCGGTTCACCACAACCTCTGCCTTCCAGGTTCAAGTGATTCTCCTGCCTCAGCCTCCCAAGTAGCTGGGATTACAAGCATGCGCCACCACGTCTGACTAATTTTGTATTTTTAGTAGAGACGGGGTTTCTCCATCTTGGTCAGGCTCTTCTTGAACTCCTAACCTCAAGTGATCCACCTGCCTCGGCCTCCCAAAGTGTTGGGATTATAGGCATGAACTATCACACGTGGCCGAGACTAGCCCTTTTTTTTTTTTTAAGATGGAGTCTTACTCTGTCACCCAGGCTGGAGTGCAGTGGCGCGATCTCGGCTCACTGCAAGCTCTGCCTTCCGGGTTCACACCATTCTCCTGCCTCAGCCCCTGCCCAGCAGCTGGGACTACAGGCGCAAGCCCCCATGCCCAGCTAATTTTTTTGTATTTTTAGTAGAGACAGGGTTTCACCGTGTTAGCTAGGATGGTTTCAATCTCCGGACCTCGTGATCCGCCTGCCTTGGCCTCCCAAAGTGCTGGGATTACAGGCGTCAGCCACCGTGCCTGGCAAGAGATTAGCCCATTTTTAACCCTTCCTATTGCCCTGACACCTCAACATCCCCACACACAGGCTGAGAGCACCCCACCCTGGCAGCCAGGCAGCCCCGTGGAATAAGCCTGGTCCCTGCCCCAGGTTCCCTTCCAGCCTTCCCCTGAGGGTCACCCAGTCACTTTGAAACACACCGGCGAGATCTGCTCACGTCTCTGGCTAGTGCCTTCCGCCCTGACCCCCAGGAAAGGCACTTGCCTGCGGGACCTCAGGCCCTCACGCTCTCTTGGCCCTGCATCTGCTAGGTGGGCCCGCTCCCTGTGGGCTCCTCCCATCCAGCCCCCTACATGGGGGCCAGCCTTCCTCTCTGGGGCCCGTGAGTGTAATTGAGCCCTCACCTACACCTCTCTGAGTGTGATTTCTGCGGCTGTGCTGGAAAGACCCCAAAAGGCCAAAGGGGCTTCCCTGTCTCCAGCACTCCCTCCCTCCGTGGAGCCAGCGCCCCTCGCCCATTCCTTCTGTGCCCTGCTCCTCACTCGGCCCCCAGAAACACACACATGTCATGAATTGCCCCTCATCACCTAACAGCCTCTGAAATCCTTTGTGTTATACCTAACTCATCCCTTCTTTTTTTTTTTTTGAGACGGAGTCTCGCTCTGTCGCCCAGGCTGGAGTGCAGTGGCCGGATCTCAGCTCACTGCAAGCTCCGCCTCCCGGGTTCACGCCATTCGCCTGCCTCAGCCTCTCGAGTAGCTGGGACTACAGGCGCCTACCACCTCGCCTGGCTAGTTTTTTGTATTTTTTAGTAGAGACAGGGTTTCACCATGTTAGCCAGGATGGTCTCGATCTCCTGACCTCGTGATCCGCCCGCCTCGGCCTCCCAAAGTGTTGGGATTACAGACTTGAGCCACCGCGCCCCGCCCCTCATTCCTCCTTGAGACTAAATGTCTTTGATTTCTCAATCATCCCTCGCCCGCCAGCTGCTCTCCCTCCGTTTTTGCTGCTCTGACATTGTCCATAAACACTTTGACAAGTGACCAGCATTGCCTGAGCATGGAGAACAGAACTCGGCCCTTGCCCTCCAGTTCCCCCTTATCTCAGCCTGGGGATGGATAGCAAAGACCCAGGCAATAGGAGCGACACAGCAGGAGGGCAAGGACCATCCCACATGAGTAGATGGCCTGGTTCCCACAGTCATTCAGCCATCACCTATCAGTGCTGCAAGTGTGTCAGGCTGGGACCAGGCAGGGGCCTGTGGAGCTGGAGGCTATGCCGGGGAGAAAGCACAGAGGCACATGCCTGACCTGGATCATCTCAGGGATATGAGTGCTTTGGAGAAAACGGAAGAAGGTGGTAAGAAAGTGGGGCTAGAGGGACCATCAGGAGAGCCTCTCTGGGACCAGCCATGGTGGCTGACGCCTGCAATCCCAGCACTTTGGGAGGCTGAGGGCAGGTGGATCACCTGAGGTCAGGAGTTCGAGACTAGCCTGACCAACATAGTAAAACCCCATCTCTACTAAAAACACAAAAATTAGCCGGGCGTGGTGGCGGGTGCCTATAGTCCCAGCTCCTCAGGAGGCTGAGACAGGAGAATTGCTTGAACCCGGGAGGCAGAGGTTGTAGTGAGCCAAGATCATGCCACTATACTCCAGCCTGGGTGACAGAGTGAGGCTCAGTCTCAAAAAAAAAAAAAAAAAAAAAAAAAAAGGAGAGCCTCTCTGGGAAGGTGGAAGACAGGACAGGCTGCTCCAAGTGATGAAAGGAGCCAGGCCTGCAGAGATGGGGGAAGAGAATTCTAGTAGAGGGGCCTGCCATGCAAAGGCCCTGAGGCAGGGAGGGGCACGGCGCTTGAAGATTGCTGTGTCTCCAGCAAAACCAGCAAGGGCAGAAGGAAGGGGGTGGAGGGGGAGGCCAGAGAGGTGAGGAACCTGAGTTTATTTATGTTCCAGGGGAGGCCTTTGGAGGGCATTAGGGCTCTGATAGAATCTGATTTATGCTTTAAAATGCAAGAGAGGTTGGGCGTGGTGACTCATGCCTGTAATCCCAGCTCTTTGGGAGGCTGAGATGAGAGGATCACTGAAGCCCAGGAGTTACAGACCACCCTGGGCAACATAACAAGACCCCCATCTCTAATTTTTTTTTTTTTTTTTTTGAGACGGAGTCTCGCACTGTCGCCCAGGCTGGAGTGCAGTGGCCGGATCTCAGCTCACTGCAAGCTCCACCTCCTGGGTTTGCGCCATTCTCCTGCCTCAGCCTCCCAAGTAGCTGGGACTACAGGCACCCGCCACCTCGCCCGGCTAGTTTTTTGTATTTTTTTTTTTAGTAGAGACGGGGTTTCACTGTGTTAGCCAGTGATGGTCTCGATCTCCTGACCTCGTGATCCGCCCGTCTCGGCCTCCCAAAGTGCTGGGATTACAGGCTTGAGCCACCGCGCCCGGACGTATTTTTAAAATAATAATAAAATAGAAGAGAAAGAAGAGACCAGTGGAGACTAGAGTCACCAGGAAACGCTTCATGGAATAGGCAATGATGCCTTCTTGAAACCACAGAATTACAGAGGAGTCATTATTTCCTATGAGCAGTACAAAAATCACCCCTTTAAACATGCGGCTGGGCATGGTGGCTCCTGCCTGTAATCCTATGGGAGGTCAAGGTGGGCGGATCATGTGAGCCCAGGAGTTTGTCTGTTTTTTGTTTTGTTTTTGTTTTTTTAGACGGAGTCTCGCTCTGTTGCCCAGGCTGGAGTGCAGTGGTGCAATCTTGGCTCACTGCAAGCTCCGCCTCCCAGGTTCACGCCATTCTCCTGTCTCAGCCTCCCAGGTAGCTGGGACTACAGGCGCCCGCCACCACGCCCGGCTAATTTTTTGTATTTTTAGTAGAGATGGGGTTTCACCGTGTTAGCCAGGATGGTCTTGATCTTGCGATCTGCCCACCTCGGGCTCCCAAAGTGCTGGGATTACAGGCGTGCGCCACCACGCCCAGCTGAACGCAGGAGTTTGAAACCAGCCTGGGCAACATGGCAAAACCCCATCTCTACAAAAAATACAAAAAAATTAACCGGGCATGGTGGCACATGCCTGTAGTTCTAGCTACTCAGGAGGCTGAAGTAGGAGGATCACCTGAGCCTGGGAGGTTGAGGCTGCAGTGAGCTGTGATTGTGCCACTGCACTCCAGCCTAGGTGATGGAGTAAGACCCTGTCTCAGGAAAAATAAAAAATAAATATCAAAACAGTTTCTCCCACGAAGGTATACAAATGGCCAATAAGCATATGAAAAGATACTCAACATCATTAACTGTCAGAAAAAAATGCAAATCAAAACCATAATGAGATACCACTTCAGGGGAGCAGTGGTTCACACTTATAATCCCAGCACTTTGGGAGGTCAAGGCAGGCTAATTGCTTGAGGCCAGGAGTTCAAGACCAGCCTGGGCAACATGGTGAGACGCTGTCGCTGCACAAAAAATAAAAAATTAGCAGCCGGGCATGGTGGCTCATGCCTGTAATCCCAGCACTTTGGGAGGCTGAGACAGGTCAGGAGTTCGAGATCAGCCTGGCCAACATAGTGAAATCCTGTCTCTACTAAAAATACAAAAGTTAGCCACATGTGGTGGCGCGTGCCTATAATCCCAACTACTTGGGAGGCTGAGGCAGGAGAATCGCTTGAACCCAGAAGGCAGAAGTTGCAGTGAGCCGAGACCACAGCATTGCACTCCAGCCTGGGTGACAGAGTGAGACTCTGTTTCAAAAAATAAAATAAAATAAAATAAAATAAAATAAAATAAAATAAAATAAAATTAGCAGAGTGTGGTGGCATGCACCTGTAATCCCAGCTACTTGGGAGGCTGAGGTGGGAGGATCACCCCAGGAGGTCAAGGCTGCAGTGAGCTGTGATCATACCACTGCACTCCAGCCTGGACGACAGAGTGAGACCCTGTCTCAAAAAAAAAAGAGCTATCAGGCTGGGCATGGTGGCTCACGCCTGTAATCCCAGCACTTTGGGAGGCCGAGGCAGGTGGATCACAAGGTCAGGAGTTCAAGACCAGCCTGGCCAAGATGGTGAAACCCTGTCTCTACTAAAAATACAAAAATTATTTTGCCGGGTGTCGTGGCGGGCGCGGTGGCGGGCGCCTGTAATCCCAGCTGAGACAGGAGAGTCGCTGGAACCTGGGAGGTGGAGGTTGCTGTGAACCGAGATGACGCCATTGCACTCCAGCCTGGGCAACAGAGCAAGACTCCATCTCAAAAAAACAAAAAGAACTAGTACAAGGTGCAGGAAGAGAAGCTGCCCGGTGATGTTCTTGCTATTCAGCCATGGCCTCGAGGCAGCATTGTTCATAACCATGAGTAGCCTGGCCTCTCTGAACAGCTCCTGAAAAGCACTTTTGTTACTGTAGCTTTGCAGTTTACCTCCTTCTATGTTCAGGGCTCAAACCCCGTTTAACACGCGCCCCCTACTGGGCCACTGAGAACTGCTCGTCTCTGCAGGTCCCCCTCCACCCGGTGTGCAGGCTCCCTGTGCGCAACTCCCCTCCTCCAGGCTCCAGGGCCCAGACTGAGTTCACATTCTGGTCTGCACTGCCAGATCTCCCTCCAGCCTCTCACCAGCTCCATCATCCTCTGATCTGCCCCAGAGGCACATCTCTAAGAACACTAATGCCATCACTCAAAAACATTTGGCTGGAAGCTGGGCACGGTGGCTCATGCGTGTAATCCCAGCACTTTGGGAGGTGGAAGACGGCAGATCACTTGAGGTCTGGAGTTCAAGAACACCCTGGCCAACATGGTGAAACCCCGTCTCTACTAAAAATACAAAACTAGGCCGGGCGCGGTGGCTCAAGCCTGTAATCCCAGCACTTTGGGAGGCCGAGACGGGCGGATCACGAGGTCAGGAGATCGAGACCATCCTGACTAACACAGTGAAACCCCGTCTCTACCAAAAAAATACAAAAAACTAGCCGGGCGAGGTGACGGGCGCCTGTAGTCCCAGCTACTTGGGAGGCTGAGGCAGGAGAATGGCGTAAACCCGGGAGGCGGAGCTTGCAGTGAGCTGAGATCCGGCCACTGTACTCCAGCCCGGGCGACAGAGTGAGACTCTGTCTCAAAAAAAAAAAAAAAAAAATACAAAACTAGGTTGCGCGCAGTGGCTCACGCCTGTAATCCCAGCACTTTGGGAGTCCGAGGCGGGTGGATCACGAGTTCAGGAGATTGAGACCATCCTGGCTAATATGGTGAAATCCCATCTCTGCTAAAAACACAAAAAAATTAGCCAGGCATGGTGGCAGACGCCTGTAGTCCCAGGTACTCAGGAGGCTGAGGCAGGAGAATGGCATGAACCTGGGAGGTGGAGCTTGCAGTGAGCTAAGATCATGCCACTGCACTCCAGCCTAGGTGACAGAGCGAGACTCCGTCTCAAAACAAAACAAAACCAGCTGGGCATGGTGGCCCATGCCTGTAATCCCAGCTACTCGGGAGGTTGAGGCGTGACAATCACTTGAACCCAGGAGGCAAAGATTGCTGTGAGCCGAGATCGCGCCACTAGCCTGGGCAACAGAGTGAGACTCCATCTCAAAAAGAAAAAAAAAAAGAAAAGAAAAGAAAGGAGGGAAGGGAGGGGAGGGGAGATCAGGTAAGTTAAACCAGGGGTCAGGGGGAAATTTGGCCAAGTGGCAGGCAGGGTGGGCCTCGGCCTGAAGGAATGCCGTGGACCCGCAGACTTGCTCCTGCTGACAGAGCACCAGCGGCTGGGCAGGAGCACGAATGAGGTGGGTTTGCGTCTGTCACTGGAGGAGTGCTCCGAACGCTTCTCAGGACAAAAGCAGGAGGCTGCCACTGTTCACAGGGTGTGAGATCTAATATGGTTCAGGCTGGGGCAAATCAGTGAAGACCAAAATCCCTCATTTTCCACAATGAGGGACTGGAATCAAAGGTGGATATGCTCCCGCCTGCTCCCAAAGCGTCCTCACGTGCCCCAGGCCCTCCGCTGGGGTACAGTTCACGTTAGGTGACACACAAACAGCCTGAGGGTGCCCGGTCGCTGAGCAGCTACAGACGCTGTGCGTTACCAGCAGGTGGGGCCCTGCAGGAGACCTTGGCCTCCCCAGACCACAGGGGCTGCAGGGCTGCTGCGGGGAGGGGGCCAGGCAGCCGCAGCACAGCTGGGAATGGCTGCAGAGGGGAGGGTGGAGAGTGCGCTGGCCCCTGGGGGGACTCAGAGAGGCGTTGTGTGTGTTTGGCGCTGGTGGATGTGGTGTGTGGCGGTGTGAGCCAACAGGCCAATGGGCGGCAAGCTTAGGAGGCTTTATGGAGTGCCCTGAAGAACCACTGTGTGGAGGGGAAATGGTCCCTGTGAGGAAAGTCCCAGCAGCCAGTGGAGCGCAACCAGATGCGGGCCCAGACTGGTGGGGTCTCCCCGGGAGTCCAGGTGGGAGGCAGAGGAGGAAAAGGGAGACAGTGAGAAGTTTGTCACCAGGCCCTCACTAATACTCGGGGAGCAGCCCGTGTGCAAAGGAGGTGAAGGATGGTGGTTTGGTTTTGTTTTTTGTTCTGTTTGAGATGGAGTCTTGCTCCATTGTCCAGGCTGGAGTGCAGTGGTGCGATCTCGGCTCACCGCAACCTCCGCCTCCTAGGTTCAAGCAATTCTCCTACCTCAGCCTCCCATGTAGGTGGGATTACAGGCATGAACCACCACACCCAGCTAATTTTTGTATTTTTAGTAGAGATGGGGGTTTCACCATGTTGGCCAGGCTGGTCTCAAACTCCTGACCTCAGGTGATCCACCCGCCTCGGCCTCCCAAAGTGCTGGGACTACAGGCGTGCGCTACTGTGCCCAGTCGAGGATGGGTTTATATTGGGAAAAACGAAGCCTATCAGACTTGGTGAAAACGACGACAGGATGCAACCTTCTGGCCTGGGACCCACCCAAACAAGTGGAAAACAGCAACGGCTCCTGGACAGCTCCCAGCAGGGCTCACTGCTCGGGCCCAGCCTAGCGCTGAGTGGGGCTGTTCCTGGCCCGACAGCCTCCCGAGGCCGGCTGCCAACGCCACACCCTTCCCATCCGTGTCCTGGAAGTGCTCAGAGGAAACATCTGCCCAGAACATGACATCACTAATGAGACAGTCACTATATGACATAAATCCACTTAGCACAGCCTCACCCTCACCTAGCAACTGGGTCACCAGCAAACTAACCACTTGGTGTGACTTCTCCATTAGGACTACGTGGCCCGGGAGCCTCAGAGGCCAACGTTCCCAACCAGGGACTCCACCCTTCTCCCAGAGAGAGGCAAAAACAAAACAATGGAACTGAGAACCCGGCGGAAGAGCTGGGAACGGTTAACAGGGTGTCTCACCTCTGTGTGTAGGAGCCGAGGTGGAGCCGCCAGCTGTGCAGAGGACGCCCCCTCCTGGGGGGTAAGAGCAGAGGACGCCCCCTCCTGGGGGGTAAGAGCAGAGGATGCCCCCTCCTGGGGGGTAAGAGCAGAGGACGCCCCCTCCTGGGGGGTAAGAGGCCTCACATGAGGCAGGCGGGCAGGGTCCCTGTGGGGTGGCATTGGCTGTTTCTGAGGCAAACAGAACTCCCCCCCCCCGGCCTTTTTTTTTTTTTTTTTTAGACGGAGTCTCACTCTGTCGCCCGGGCTGGAGTACAGTGGCCGGATCTCAGCTCACTGCAAGCTCCGCCTCCCGGGTTTACGTCATTCTCCTGCCTCAGCCTCCCGAGTAGCTGGGACTACAGGCGCCCGCCACCTCGCCTGGCTAGTTTTTTGTATTTTTTTAGTAGAGACGGGGTTTCACCGTGTTAGCCAGAATGGTCTCAATCTCCTGACCTGTGATCCACCCGTCTCGGCCTCCCAAAGTGCTGGGATTACAGGCTTGAGCAACCGCGCCCGGCCCTTTTTTTTTTTTTGACGGAGTTTCGCTCTTATTGCCCAGGCTTGGCGCAATCTCGGCTCACCGTAACCTCTGCCTCCTGGGTTCAAGAGATTCTCCTGCCTCAGCCTCCAGGCTAATTTTTGTATTTTTAGTAGAGAAGAGGTTTCACCATGTTGGCCAGGCTGGTCTCGAACTCCTGACCTCAGGTGATCCACCCTTCTCGGCCTCCCAATGTGCTGGGATTACAGGCGTGAGCCACTGCGCCCGGCCACAGAACTCCCCATTTTATACAGTGGGAAACAAAGGCGCAATGACCCTGGGGATAGGCTTGGGAAACAGCTGATAAACAGCAGAGCCAGGCCACAAGGCCAAGTCTGACGCGGGGGCTCCATCCCACACCCGCTATCAACAGCAAACACATTAAAACTAAATGCCACGGCTGGGCACAGTGGCTCACACCTGTATTCCCAGCACTCTGGGAGGCTGAGGCAGGCGGATCCCCTAAGGTTAAGAGTTCGAGACCAGCCTGGCCAACATGGTGAAGCCCTGTCTCTACTAAAAATACAAAAATTAGCCAGTAATGGTGGTGTACATCTGTAATCCCAGCTACTTGGGAGGCTGAGGCACAAGAATCGCTTGAACCCGAGAGGCAAAGGTTGCAGTGAGCTGAGGTCACGCCACTGCACTCCAGCCTGCTGGGCGACAGAGCGAGACTCTGTCTCAAAAAACAAAACAAAACAAAACAAAACAAAGCAAAACAAAACTTAAACACCAGGGAACACACACAACGCACATACCAGTAAGATCGTGAAGAAGGAGCGCCTGAAAAGTCCACCAATTGCAGTTTATTTGGAGTCTAGCCAAGTACCATTTGTATTGTTTCTCTCACTTTCTATTCTACCATATGTGTTGAAAAGATCTATTTTTCCCTAATTGGCAGTGAAACGTCATCAAATATATGTAAAATATACACACACAATATGGCATGTACACTTAACACACGTCCATGCATGGGTACTGAGAGAGCTTGGGCAAGGGTTAGGGAAGACCCTTATCTGAAGGACATACCCTTGGTGCCATTTGGGAGAACAAACTCCTGTTACTAGCATCGCAACAAAAACAGGTGGCAAGTTTTTTTGTTTTGTTTTTTTTTTTTTTTTTTTTTTTTTTTTTGAGAGGGAGTCTCGCTCTGTCGCCCAGGCTGGGGTGCAGTGGCCGGATCTCAGCTCACTGCAAGCTCCGCCTCCCGGGTTTACGCCATTCTCCTGCCTCAGCCTCCCGAGTAGCTGGGACCACAGGCGCGCGCCACCTCGCCTGGCTAGTTTTTTTTGTGTGTATTTTTTTAGTAGAGATGGGGTTTCACCGTGTTAGCCAGGATGGTCTCGATCTCCTGACCTCATGATCCGCCCGTCTCGGCCTCCCAAAGTGCTGGGATTACAGGCTTGAGCCACCGCGCCCGGCCAACAGGTGGCAAGTTTTAAAGATAAACTCAAGACAGCGAGTGAAGCTTCAGCAAATACATGTTAATACGACCGTGAGTAAAAGGCCCTTCCTGGCCGGGCGCGGTGGCTCACACCTATAATTTCAGCACTTCGAGAGGCCAAGGCAGGAGGATCACCTGAGGTCAGGAGTTTGGGACCAGCCTGGCCAACATGGTAAAATCCCGTCTCCACTAAAAATACAAAAATTAGTTGGGTATGGTGGCGGGCGCCTGTAATCCCAGCTACTCGGGAGGCTGAGGCAGGAGAATCCCGTGAACCCAGGAGATGGAGGTTGCAGTGAGCCTAGATCTTGCCATTGCACTCCAGCCTGGGTGTCAAGAGTGAAACTCCACCTCAAAAAAAAAAAAAAAAAAGAAAGAAACAGCAATGTAACTCGTGTGTTATTACTCAGATGCATCTGTCCGTCTACCCGCCGACTCAGGTCCTCTCCATACACTCCTGTAAGTCACTGGGCTACCAGAAGACTGCATGAGAACACCATGCTCATCCAGCCTGTCTTGCAGCCATAGGTCCTCTTACAGCTCCTGGATGCCCACGCGCTTCCCTGCAGCAAACCCAGCCGCTGATGTCATAAAAGGGACAGCCGGACCTGGCTGCACTCATCTGCTTCAATTTACTACAGACTCATCCACAAACCTTAAGTGGCAGAAACAGGTCTTTCTGAAGCCAGGTGTGGTGGCTCATGCCTGTAATCCCAACACTTTGGGAGGCTTAGGCAGGAGGATCGCTTGAGCCCAGGAGTTCGAAACCAGCCTGGCCAACATGGTGAAACTCTGTCTCTGCAAAAAAATATTAAAAATTAGCTGGGGGTGGTGGTGTGTGCCTGTGGTCCCAGCTACTCGGGAGGCTGAGGTGGGTGGATCACTTGAGCCCAGGAAGTTGAGGCTGCAGTGAGCCATGATTGCACCACGGCACTCCAGTCTGGGTGACAGGGCGAGATCCTGCCTGAAAAGAAAAAAGAAAAGAACACAGGTCTTCCTGGGATCACCTAGACAAAGGCCTTTGTAAAGATAAATCACTGAGGAATATTTCTAGTTGCCTGTTTTCTTCAAAATCACAGTCAAGTAAGCCAGGTGCGGTGGCTCACATCTGTAATTCCAGCACTTTGGGAGGCTGAGGTGTGCAGATCACCTGAGGTCAGGAGTTTGAGACCAGCCAGCCCAACATGGTGAAAGCCCGTCTCTACTAAAAATACAAAAATTAGCCAGATGTGGTGGCGAGTGCCTGTAATCCCAGCTACGTGGGAGCCTGAAGTGGGAGAATGAGTACCCAGGAGGCAGAGGTTGCAGTGAGCCGAGATTGTGCCAGTGCACTCCAGCCTGGGCGACAGAGCAAAACTGTCTCAGGAAAAAAAAGAAATTGCAGTCAAGGAAAAAGAAATGGAACTAAAAGAGCCGTCAGTTAAATACATTCCTCTCTCATGGCACGACTAGTCTATAAAATTTGTTTTGTTTTTAATTTAGTGTAAAGTTTTTTAATGTTAAAACCCTGTGACACATCAAATTACATGCTGAAGCTGTTACTTTCTGCCAAAAAAGTGAGTTTTTAATACAAAAATTCTGCTTAGGTTAAAAATTAAAGGCTGGGCACGGTGGCTCCAGCCTGTAATCCCAGCACTTTGGGAGGCCGAGACGGGCGGATCATGAGGTCAGGAGATTGAGACCATCCTGGCTAACACGGTGAAACCGCATCTCTACTAAAAAAAAATACAAAAAACTAGCCGGGCGAGGTGGCGGGCGCCTGTAGTCCCAGCTACTCGGGAGGCTGAGGCAGGAGAATGGCGTAAACCCGGGAGGCGGAGCTTGCAGTGAGCTGAGATCCGGCCACTGCACTCCGGCCTGGGCGACAGAGCGAGACTGTCTAAAAAAAAAAAAAAAAAAAAAAAAAAAAAAATTAAAAAACAAAAAATGCAAGTTTTATACATCTGCATGAATTGGTACCTTTTGCAATAGTCAAACAGACTACAGACCCTTCCAAAGAAGTGCCTTCATTTATTTACAGGGCTTAGGAAAGGAAAAAAGCTCTAGAAAAGGGAAATTTCAAAATAGGGCTTCAGCAGGGGCCCGGGTAGAGTGAGTAGTTTTGATAAGGTCCTGGTGGGAGTCACTTCCAGGTGGTAAGGACGGCTCTTCCCGAGTCTCTGGATCGGCCTGTTCTGGGCCCCAGAGACTGGCCCTGACGACTTCTCAGCTCCCGGTCGGCCCCATCACCCTGGGCCAGTTCTTCATCGTACCTGGAGACAGAAAGAGCCAGGATCACGGCAGGCTCTCTTTCAAAGGCAACAGACCAGGCTGCTGTGTGCCAAATGCAACATCACCCAGAGAAGCGACCTGAGGGGGCCCCCTGGTTCCTGCCAGCTCCCGCCCACCTCCCACCTGGCTGCAGTCCACCTGGTGGCTTTTGCAGCCCGGCAAACGCTGCCCAAGGCCACCGTGCCTACGTGTATAACCTTGTTAAGTTGTTGTTATGGACAGTGCTCTCTCCACGGAAGCTGACATTTTATACAGGTCACCAGGTCAAATTTGGCAAGGACTCCAAAGGCAACATGAATGAGGTGACACAGAACCAGCCCGGGGTACAGAGATGAGACTACCTGGCTGGAAATGCTTCACACAAGGCACCTGCAGGCTGGGGACACTAACTCCATTTCAGATGGGAGCAGCACATGAGTACCGGCCAGGGGAGGCCAGGGCAGAGAGGCCCACAGTGCACACTCAGCTAGAGACTCTGCCAGTGTGACCCACGCCACCCCTCCCCATTTTCTTTTCTTTTCTTTTTTTTTTGAGATGGAGTTTCACTCTATCGCCCAGGCTCGTATACAGTGGCGTGATCTCGGCTTACTACAACATCTGCCTCCTGGGTTCAAACGATTCTCCTGCCTCAGCCTCCCGAGTAGCTGGGATGACAGGCATGTGCCACCACATCCAGCTAATTTTGTATATTTAGTAGAGACGGGGTTTCCCCATGTTGGCCAAGCTGGTCTCGAACTCCTGACCTCAGGTGATCCGCCCGCCTAGGCCTCCCAAAGGGCTGGGATGACAGGTGTGAGCCATTGTGCCCGGCCCCCATTTTCTTTAACTGCCTGTTTCCCAATTAAAGTTCATGCATCCTCAGGCTGCATGCGCTAAGAAGGTAACAGTGCAGGAAACAGCCTGAACTTGTGTGTATAGAAGAGGTGGACAGCACCCGCAGCTCCCCAGACGGGGCAGTCACAGCAATGGGCAAGTGCTGGGTCTTTCCCACAGTGGCGGGGCCCTTCTCTCATGGGGTCCTGGAGCATGGTCATTGCTGCCGGCACCTATTGCAGGCTGCGGGAGGGAGCAGGCTCCGGGGAACAGGGCCGCCCCTCCACGGTGACTCACATTACCCTCCCAACTCAGGCGGCAGCATCAGGACTTGCTTCCTATGGGGGGAAACTGGGGTTCTAGAGGTTTGCTCAGGGCCTAGGTTCCCACAGCTGGTCTGTGGCAGAGGTAGGATTAACCTCCAGGACTTCTTTTATATATATATATATATATATATATATTTTTTTTTTTTTTTTTTTTTTGAGACAGAGTTTCACTCTTGTTGCCCAGGCTGGAGCACAATGGCGCGATCTCGGCTCACAGCAACCTCCACCTCCTGGGTTCAAGCGATTATCCTGCCTCAGTCTCCTGAGTAGCTGGGATTACAGGCATGCACCACCACTAATTTTGTATTTTTAGTAGAGATGGAGTTTCTCCATGTTGGTCAGACTGGTCTCGAACTCCCAACCTCAGGTGATCCGCCCGCCTCGGCCTCCCAAAGGCCTCTAGGGTTTCTGATTCCTAATTCGGAGCTTTTTGTCTCACAGAGCTAAGGAGTGTGGAAAGCATCTCTGCCCCGGTAAAAGAACATCCATCGGTGTGCTGTGCCGGCCATCCTGACCAGGACCTTCGGTTGTATGTAGGTATTTATGTCAAAAACAAAAGGTACCCAGATCCTGAGCGCTAACCTTGTGGACTTCTGGAAAAAGGTAGATTTCTATGGTAAGCTTATTACCAACCAGAGTCTGCAGGTTGAATGTAGTGTTGGTTAGAAACTTCTGAGGTTGAGGCCGGGCACTGTGGCTCACGCCTGTAATCCCAGCACTTCGGGAGGCCAAGGCGGGTGGATCACGAGGTCAGGAGATCGAGATCATCCTGGCCAACATGGTGAAACCCCGTCTCTACTAAAAATACAAAAATTAGCTGGGCGTGGTGGTGCATGCCCGTAATCCCAGCTACTTGGCAGGCTGAGGCAAGAGAATCGCTTGAACCAGGGAGGCGGAGGTTACAGTGAGCCGAGGTCATGCCACTGCACCCCAGCCTGGCAACAGAGCGAGACTCCATCTCAAAAAAAAAAAAGAAAAAAAAAGAGAAACTTCTGAGGTTAAAGAATGCATTTTCTACATTGTGCTTCTGGTGGCAAACTGGGACTGAAAGAGCAGGAGGGAAGAAAGCATTTTCTGACTACTTTTTTTTGAAATGGTCATGCAGACTGGAGTGTAGTGGTGCAATCTCGGCTCACTGCAACCTCTGCCTCCTGGGTTCAAGAGATTCTCATGCCTCGGCCTCCCAAGTAGCTGGGATTACAGGCACATGCCACCATGCCCGGCTAATTTTTTGTATTTTTGGTAGAGATGGGGTTCCATCATGTTGCCAGGCTGGTCTCGAACCCCTGAGCTCAAGCAATCTGCCTGCCTCGGTCTCCCAAAGCGCTGGGATTACAGGCATGAGCCAGCACACCTGGCCGCGTTTTCTGACTTCTGTCTGTGCGGCAGACACCACAGGCATCCAGGCTCTGCACCAGGGTGGGGCTGTCAGGACAGTGACACGGGTTTGCTTCCTCCCTGGCTCTCGAAGGAGAGACACAGCCACAGTCCCTATGACACAAGGAAGCCAGACAGGATACCCCCGGAACTCTGGAATCTCCCTGGGTGGGGGGTCCTCCAGGATGCCTTCCTGGTCCGTCTCCACAGGATCAGATACCCCGACCCACTGGGGACTCCACATTCATAAATGTCGTCACTCCACTGCCCCTCCGTGTTTGCCTCAGTGGCCAGGGGGCTGCGGTGACCGCCCGTCTGGTTCGTGGCTGCCCCCGGCAGCTTGCTCAAGGTCTGGTGGATAGGAACGTACTGAATGAATGGAGAAAAGGACCACATATGGTGACCAGTTTCACGGAGCACTTGTGCTGATCTGTGCAGCTCAAAAAACAAAACAAACAGAAAGGAGCATTTGGCAAGCAGCTGGCACCGGGATGTGCTGTTCCCAGGGGTGGTCTGGCCACCTACTGAGCCAACGCAGAGGAGAATCAGAGCCAAGATAGTTCTTCGAAGCTCCTGTTCTAGCAGGCTTTTCTTCTGGGTTTTCACAGAAAGAATCTAGTCACTATTAGGGTTTTTTAAAGGCTGTAAAAGTACAGCCAGCAACTTCAGAACAGAGTCCACCTCCAGGTGGCAGATGCAAAGTGCCAGGCCTTGTGGGGCCACAGCCAATGGCGTGGCCTGGGGCACATCAGCTGCCTCCTGCCCACCTTGGCCTCCCAAAGTGCTGGGAGTGACCTCATGCAGCCATTGTCCTCCACTAGATGCTGCTGGGCTCTGAGGGGTTGCTGTGGGCACACAGAGTACCTGGCATGGACGGGTGGCACCGCTCAGATGACGTGGCCCTCGCAGTCAGCACCAACTGCTACTGCTGCAGGTGGCTGCACCTGAAAATGGAGCTGAGGTTCTTTGATCATCTGAATGCCTAGGGGAAGCGAGCCCCGACTGACTGGAAGCGTTTAGAAGCCATCAGCTCTACACAAAAGCCTTCCATTACCCCTCAGGAGCCGGGGGAGGACGGCTGGATCAGGGAGGGGGTCACCTTATTGTCTCTTCAACTAAAAGCAGTGAGGCACTGGTCTCTGCTTCTTCTTTTCTGGGTTTTTTTTTCTTTCTTTCTTTCTTTTTTTTTTAGGCAGAGTTTTGCTCTGTTGCCCAGGCTGGAGTGCAGTGGCACGATCTCGGCTCACTGCAACCTCCACCTGCCGGTTCAAGCCATTCGCCTGCCCTCAGACTCCCAAGTAGCTGGGATTACAGGTGCCCGCAACCACAGCTGGCTAATTTTTGTATTTTCAGTAGAGACAGGGTTTCACCATGTTGGCTGGTCTTGAACTCATGGCCTCAGGTGATCCACCTGCCTTAGCCTCCCAAAGTGCTGGGATTACAGGTGTGAGCCACCATGCCTGGCCTGGCCTCTGCTTCTTAGCCTGGAGATGGCAAGTCTGGTCCTCTCCCTCATGAAGGCCACGGGCTGGACAGGTCTCAGGCTCCACACACTCCCAACAAGCCAGCCTCCCCACCACCCTCGCTCACTGGACTGAAGAGAACCCCCCAAGGTCCTCATGCTACTGACAAGTCTCCCCGCAACGGTCCCCACCCCTGTGCACCCTCACAGACCCCCTTGGTCCTCCAGCACAGGGACCATCAGGACCCACCCCCAAGGCCACCATTGCAGTTGCCGTCCCCAACCCTGATGTTACCCTTCACCTCCCAGGCTGCCAATCCCAGTCTGAGCCCATCCCCAGAATCGCCCTCTGTGGGCTCCGGAACTCTCTGCCCATCGCCGCACCCGCCATTGCCCTCCGCTTGTCCTTCAATCTCCGCTCCCCTTTCCTGTTCTAACGGGCTCCTGAGTCTCCTGGGAGACGCTGCTTCCCCCGCAGCTCCTGGTATGGAGGCTGCTTTCTCTTCCACCCACCATCCTCCCGGTTGGAGCGGCCTCCTCTCTAAAACCCCCAGCTTTTTCCAGGCCTGGTCACCACAGTTACCTCCCTCCTCGCACAGTCACCTCCAGTCCTCCAGGTCACCACCCCAGATCCCTTGGAGAGCCAGGCTCCTAGTTCATGGTGGCAGGTGATGGCAATGACCAAACAGATGAAAGCCCCAGCTCCCTGACCTCTGGTGACCCCATCCTCTACTCCATCTCAGTCCCATCCCCAGGGAGTCCCCAAGCCTCATCACCCCTCATATTATCTCCAAGACTCACTCCCTAACCACTGCCCCTTCTCCTCCCAGCCCACTTCCCTAGTGCCCGACTCCAACAACCCTCCTCCCTGCCAGACTGCCACCCACCCCCGCCTTCTCCCTGTCCCCGCTGCCCTCTCTCTTGCCATCACAAGCTCCCAACCCTGGTCCCTTCCAACCCTCTGCCTTCCCTGTACCTAGCCTGGGCAGCTGACCATGGAGCGAGAGAACAGCTAACCACACACACTGACTGCTTGCCCCTGAAGTTCACAGCCACCACCCTGTAGAGGCCCCGAGGTTGCCGGCAAGCCCAGCGTACTTCCATCTAAACTCCCCTTCCACCTGCTCCTCCTGTCCCAGACAATGAGCTGGGACATACACATCCACACCACACATCACTCACAGCAGAGGCAGGAGCCAGCTGAGCGTGGGCTCCAGAGTCCTGGGCCCGTGTTCAAATCCTCCCACCAGCAGCGCCTACCAGCTGCAAGCCTGAAGTCTCTTATGTGTGTGTGTAAATTTCACTAAATATTTCTTCTTTTGTTTTTTAAAAATTTAAATGAAACGCACATTTTTGCTTTGACAGAAGCATGTAACTGTGATCCTAACACACCTACTCCTCCGCCTTTTACTGCCGTCTGTTTCCCTCTTTTCTGGCTCCCTCCACACCCACTCGACCGCAGTATCGATGCCAACAACATGATGTGTGTCCTTCCACGTTTCCCTGCTCATGCATTCGCATGTAAGCCACTGCACACATCACTGTATGTACACACAGGGAACTCTGAGGCCAATGTTTTACAAGGAATAAACTATACACCATTTTCTGCAGTGTGTTTTTCCCAGGCAACCTCCCAAGCCCCACAGTGTAGCTCTGGGTCAATCTTTTTTTGGTTTTTGTTTTTGAGACAGTCTCACTCTGTTGCTCAGGCTGGAGTACAGGGGTGCAATTTGGGCTCACTGCAACCTCCGCCTCCTGGGTTCAAGCGATTCTGCTGCCTCAGCCTCCTGAGTAGCTCAGATTACAGGTGCACACCACCATGCCCAGCTAATTTTTGTATTTTTAGTAGAGACAGGGTTTCACCATGTTGATCAGGTTGGTCTTGAACTCCTGACCTCATGATCTGCCCGCCTCAGCCTCCCAAAGTGCTGGGTGTGAGCCACCGCAGCCAGCCAGTTCAATCTTTTTAAAGCCCACCTCATAGACCACAGAATGAATGAACCATACTGTGTTCAGCCACCACACTCCTGATGGGCTCTCACTTTGTTCCCACTTTCGTCACTACAAGTATGCCGTGGAACCGCTCTAAGCCTTTGTTTCCACACCCGTGAAATGGAGCTAATAGTCTTACCTACTTCAAAATGTTACTGGGGAAAGGAATTGATACTGTGTGTAAAGCATTCTGCACAGTTTCTGACACATGACAAGTCCTCGAAAGTTAGCTATTTCTTTCCCACTCTGTGAGATAGATATACCCTTTTTTTTTTTTTTTTTTTGTAGAGATGGGGTTTCGCCATGTTGGCCAGCCTGGTCTTGAACTCCTGACCTCAGGTGATCTGTCTGCCTCGGCCTCCCAAAATGCTGAGATTACAGGCGTGAGCCACTGCACCTGGCTTATTATACCCATTTAAATGTGGACAAACTGAGGCTCAAATAGTTGCACTGAGTTCCTCCCTGTCACCCAGCTCTATGTGGCAAAGCCAAGGAATGAGCCCCGGTGACCTGTGAGAAACAGGCACTCCATCTAGCCTGCTCCAGCCATCCCGGCAGCCAATGGGGGCCTGGCACGTGATCAGCGCACCACACGTATGTCATAAGCAGGAGAATCCACAATGATCAAGTTTAGCACCCAAACTGCTTTTCTGGGCTGTGTGCAGTGGCTCACACTTGTAATCTCAGCACTTTGGGAGGCCGAGGTGGGAGGATCATTTGAGGTCAGGAGTTCAAGACTAGCCTGGCCAACATGGTGAAACCCTATCTCTACTAAAACTACAAAAATTAGCCAGGAGTGGTAACACATGCCTATAATCCCAGCTACTTGGGAGGCTGAGGCAGGAGAACTGCTTGAACCTAGGAGGCGGAGGTTGCAGTGAGCCGAGATCGTGCCACTGCAATCCAGCCTTGGCGACAGAGTGAGAATCCCTCTCAAAATAATAATAATAGTAAAATAAATAAATTGCTTTTCTGCTACAACACAATCTATCCCATAATGTCATTAGTAAATGAAACGCTCTGCCCAAATAAGGGGAATCCACATATGGCCAGAAATCCAAGCTGGGCTATGGCACATGCCATTCGGAAACACAAAAGGACAAGCGCACAGTCACACATAAACTTACAGAATCTCGTAATTGCCGAGGACTTCCTTTGGGGGCGACTTGTTCCATTTGCAGTCTGGGATTTCGCCGTTCGGGACGGCGATGTTGAGGGTGTCATTAATCAGGTTATACTTGAGGATGCGATCGTTGGCAGTGCTGGATGTGAGAGACGGGGACGCGTTCACCTGTGAGACGAAAGACACACGTTCCTCAGCTGTGTCTCCTGCTCTTTTGGAATGAAAACGTGCACTGCAGGAGATGCTGGCTGCTGCACACTTTAGTCAAGTTTTTTTTTTTTTCTTTTTTTTGAGACGGAGTTTCACTCTTGTTGCCCAGGCTGGAGTGTAGTGGCACAATCTCAGTTCACTGCAACCTCTGCCTCCCGGGCTCAAGCGATTCTCCTGTCTCAGACTCCTGAGTAGCTGGGATTAGAGGCACATACCACCACGCCCAGCTATTTTTTGTATTTTATTAGAGATGGTGTTTCACCATGTTGATCAGGCTGGTCTCGAACTCCTGACCTCAGGTGATCCTCCCACCTCAGCCTCCCAAAGTGCTGCGATTTCAGGCGTGAGCCACTGCACCTGGCAAGTTGTTATTTAACATTGCTACTATCTAATATCATCAGAGCACCTTGCTAGGAAGCACTTTGTGATCCACTTTTATTAGCTGGTCAGTGAAATCTAAGTAATACTTAAAGGTGGGATTAGAATTAGGGTCTACAAATCAGCAATCACACAAACATTTTGGGCCAGTGTACATCACAAACATTATCAGTGCCTACCTGTGTGACTGCTTCTGTCCTAAGTACCAAGAGCCCCCCAGCGGTTTGTTAGAATCAGCGAACCAAATGACCCTGCCCAAGCGGCAGTGTGGGTTTAAGTAAAAAGCGATGGGCCCCCTTTTCGCGAAGAGAGTAGTATCTCATCAGTAAAGCAGGATTCCGAGTCAAACGATGAATCCTTTCAACACATGGAAAGGTGGTCCCGTAAGGCCTCTGAGAAGCTAAGTAATGTCACAAAATCCACACATTAAAATGGAGACATTCACTTTGTTCTGTGGAGAGTCCCATAGGCCCTCAGTCACTACTTTTTTTTTTTTTTTTGAGATGGAGTCTTGCTCTGTCACCCAGGCTGGAGTGCAGTGGCACAATCTCAGCTCACAGCGACCTCTACCTCCCGGGTTCAAGCAATTCTCCTGCCTCAGCCTCCTGAGTAGCTGGGATTACAGGCGTCCACCACCACGCCCGGCTAATATTTGTATTTTTAGTACAGACAGGGTTTCACCATGTTAGTCAGGCTGGTCTCGAACCCCTGACCTCAGGGGATCTGCCTGCCTTGGCCTCCCAAAGTGCTGGGGTTACAGGTGTGAGCCACTGTGCCCGGCCAGTCACTACTTATTTACTCATATTTTAGGCACAGTTCTAATGACCTCGGTTAGTTGTTTCAGGTCATGGGGGATTAGAGGGAGCAAATCTGTAAGCTGTTCAGGTTTCTCCCAGTCAGACTGCCTGTCTATGCTGCTAGCAGGGTATCAAATATGTACTGTGCCAAAGAATTGCACAGATCTCATTGCCCTCAAAATGACCACTGTAATATACCATAATACTGTAATTCTTATTATGAACACACGAAGACTAAGAATTGTTATTAGGGGCCAGGCATGGTGGCTCACGCCTGTAATCCTAGTACTTTGGGAGGCCGAGGCAGGTGGATCACGAGGTCAAGAGTTTGAGACCAGCCTGGCCAACATGGTGAAACCCCATCTCTACTAAAAATTAAAAAAAATTAGCCAAGCGTGGTGGCAGGCACCTGTAATCCCAGCTACTTGGGAGGCTGAGACGGGAGAATCGCTTAAACCCAGGAGGTGGAGGTTGCAGTGAGCCGAGATCGCACCACTGCACTCCAGCCTGGGCGACAGAGTGAGACTCCATCTCAAAAAAAAAAAAAAAAAAAAAAAAAGAATTGTTTTAGGCTGTGTGCAGTGGCTCACAACTATAACCCCAGCACTTTGGGAGGCTGAGGTGGAAGGATCGCTTGAAGTTAGGAGTTCGAGACTAGCCTAGGCAACACAGCAAGACCCCATCTCTACAAAAAAGAAAAAAAAAATTAGCTGGGAAGAGTGGCACACACCTCTAGTCCCAGCTACACAGGAGGCTGAGGTAAGAAGATCACTTGAGCCCAGGAGTTCAAGGCTGCGGCGAGCAATGATAATGACATTGCACTCCAGCCTGGACCACAGAGCAAGACTTGGTCTCTTAAAAACAAAAAACAAACCAAAAAAAACAACCCAGGCCAGGCGTGGTGGCTCAAGCCTATAATCCCAGCACTTTGGGAGGCTGCAGTGGGCGGATCACTTGAGGTTCGGAGTTCGAGACCAGCCTGACCAACATGGTAAAACCCCATCTCTACTAAAAATACAAAAGTTAGCCAGGCGTGGTGGCAGTTACCTATAATCCCAGTTACTTGGGAGGCTGAGGCACGAGAATTGCTGGAACTCAGGAGGTGGAGATTGGCAATGAGCTGAGATCATGCCACTGCACTCCAGCCTGGGCGACAAGGCAGGACTCTGTCTCAAAAAAAAGAAATAAAAATAAAAATAAAAAATACCCAAAACACTAGGGTCTGCAAAAGAGGGGAGAGAGAAGAAGGCGGCGAGGGTTTAAATACTCCCTATTGAATACTATGTTCACTATTTGGGTGACGGGTTCAAGAGAAGCCCAAAGCCCAGCATTCTGCAATATATCCATGTAACAAACCTGGATATGTGCCCCCTAAAATGAAAAAAAAAAAAGGCTGGGAGCAGTTGCTCACACTTGTAATTCCAGCACTTTGGGAAGCCAAGGCAGGAGGATCACTTGAGCCCAGGAGTTCAAAACCAGCTTAGGCAGCTGGGCGTGGTGGCTCACGCCTGTAATCCCAGCACTTTGAGAGGCCAAGATGGGATGATCACCTGAGGTCAGGAGTTCGAGACCAGCCTGACCAACATGGAGAAACCCTGTCTCTACTAAAAATACAAAATTAGCCAGGCATGGTGGCTCATGCCTGTAATCCCAGCTACTCTGCAGGCTGAGGCGGGAGAATCGCTAGAACCCAGGAGGTAGAAGTTGTGGTGAGCCAAGATGGCGCCATTGCACTCCAGCCTGGGCAACAAGAGTGAAATTCCATCTCAAAAAACAAACAACAAACAAACAAAAAACACACAAAAAAACTCCAGCTTGAGCAGCATAGTGAGACCCCATCTCTAAAAAAAAAAAAAAAAAAAAAAAAAAAAAAAAAAAAAAATTAGCCAGGCATGGTGGCGCATGCCTGTAATCCCAGCTACTTGGGAGGCTGAGGCAGGAGAATCACTTAAGCCCAGAAGCTGGAGGCTGCAGTGAGCTATGATTATGCCATTGCCTCCAGCCTAGGCCACAGAGTGGGACCCTGTCTAGAGACAGAAAAAAAAAAAAGAAAAGGAAAAAAAAAGAATTGTTGGCCAGGCATGGTGGCTCATGCCTGTCCTCTTAGCACTTTGGGAGGCCAAGGCAGGCAGATTGCCTGAGCACTCAGGGGTTTGAGACCAGCCTAGGTAACATGGTGAAACCCTGTCTCTGCTAAAATACAAAAAATTAGCCGGGGGTGGCAGCATGCACCCGTAGTCCCGGCTACTTAGGAGGCTGAGGCAGGAGAATTGCTTGAACCTAAGAGGCAGAGGTTGCAGTGAGCCAAGATTGAGCAATTGCACTCCAGCCTAGGCGACAGAGTGAGACTCCATCTCAAAAAAACAAAAACAAAACAAAACAAAACAAAAAAACAGAATTGTTATTAAGAAGTAGGGCCGGGTGCAGTGGCTCACACCTGTAATCCCAGCACTTTGGGAGGCCGAGGCGGGCAGATCACAAGGTCAGGAGTTCGAGACCAGCCTGACCAACATGGTGAAACCCCGTCTCTACTAAAAATACAAAAATTGGCTGGGCATGATGGCACAAGCCTGTAATCCCAGCTACTCAGGAGGTTGAGGCAGGAGAATTGCTTAAACCCAGGAGGCGGAGGTTGCAGTGAGCCGAGATTGTGCCACTGTACTCCAGCCTGGTGACAGAGCGAGACTCCATCTCAAAAAAAAAAAAAAAAGAAAAAAAAAAAAGTAACGTTCACAATTAAGATCATAGTTCATGCAGGAGAGACTTCCATTCACGTTACTCTATTTTTTTGTTTGTTTGGTTTGTTTTCTTTTTTTTGAGACAAAGTCTCCCCTCTGTCACCCAGGTTGGAATGCAGTGGCGCGTGGCGCGATCTCAGCTCACTGCAACCTCAGCCTCCCAAGTTCAAGCGATTCTCCTGCCTCAGCCTATCCAGTAGCTGGGATTACAGGTGCGCAGCACCACACCTGGCCAATTTTTTTATTTTTAGTGGAGGCGGCATTTTGCCATGTTGGCCAGGCTGGTCTTGAATTCCTGACCTCAGGTGATCCACCCGCCTCGGCCTCCCAAAGTGCTGGGATTAAAGGAGTGAGCCACCGCGCCCGGCCTCAAGTTATTCTGTTTAACATGGAGGACAAGAAAGTACAAACACTGACGATCTATTCCCCGCTCACACACACAGCTTTGGCGGCATAAGGAGTTGCCTGGAAAATGCCACGATGGAACCGGCTCACTTGGCTTTTCCAGCAGCTTCCTGCAGGGGTTCCCATGACTCTACCCACAGGGAACCACGCCCTACAACCTGCTATTGTGGACTCAGGTGTCCTGGCTCAAAATGTGACCGAGATGAAGGGCCCGAGCAGTGCACTGGCAAATGAACTTGGTCAGGAGGGCATGCGGGGAGATGAACCAATAACCAATAGAGCCGGAGTTCTTTTGTCCCCTCGGAGGCCTGAAGCTCCTCCTCCTGGCTCCAGGGCAACACTTGGGCAAGGTGGGTTTGAAGCTGGGGCCTCTGATAAGTGTGCCAGCGCCCACTGTGGCTGAGGTCGCACCAGCCAGGCTTGGTGTCAGGAGGCAGTGCTAAACAGACAGCCACCATGACATCCTCTCCACCCACTGAAAGAGGCAGAGGAATCCACTTCCAAACTCGACCTTCATAGATGCCGAAGAACAGCAGAGGCGTTCCTTCCCTCAGGAGCGTGCTCCTGCTGGCCGAGGGCTGCCAAGGTTGTGAGCTGCTTTCCTAGACGGGAACACTGTCATCCATGAGGGCAGGGGAGGACCCGGGGGACAGGGTGCAGGACTGAGGGAGGATGGACTAGCCTAGAGGCACCCTGGAGGTGTTGTCACCACCAAGTTCACATGAGATGCGCCACAGCTCCCTGTCGTGGGCTGGGCTCTGGGAGGGGAGCAATGCAGGAATGTGCTTATAATTTAACTATCAGCAAACCATCAAACCTGAACATCGGTCCCTTTCCTGCCTGGCCTGAGAAATATCCAGGGCCTGGGGGTCCGCTGGGCCCGAGTCGGGGCAGAAGCATGTCAGGGGTGGTGTGTGGTGTGACCGGGTGTGGGTACTCCCATGGTTACCTCGATCAGCCAGGGCTTCAGCTTGTCGTCAATGATGATGTCATAGCCATAGCATTCAAAGCAGTGCTTGTCATTGTTCATCACCGGCTGGAGAGAGAGTGACCAGTGGGTGACATGGCCATCATCGAAGGGCGCAGCCGAGACCAACGCCTCAGAAACAAGCAGGATCATCCCACGGTCCCGACCTCCCACAGCAAGGGTTCCCACCCTCCACCACAAACGCTTCCTTCCCTCCTCTCCCTCTTCCTCCCGCAAGGCTCAGAGACTGGACACTTTCCTCAGCCTGATAGAGGGAACTGATGGAACCGTAACGGGCATCTCTGCATCTCACTCATCAGAGGCTTGACTAGCACCCAACCCCTCTGCCAGCGTGACACTGTCATCAGAGTGGACGGGTGTCCAGCTCCAAGCCCAGAACCTGCAGTGAAGGTCTGTGCAGGCTTATCACAGACAAACACAAACTGTCCCCCAGGCTGCCTGTCACCCCTTCCCAGGCCCTTAGGGATCCGGGTGCCAGACTATTAACCTCTGTTCCCAGTGACAAAAGTAAATCCATTTATATACAAATTTTTGAATTTCCTTTGTAATTTTTGATTCCGTTTCACCTAGATACACATTAGATTAACTGTTCTCCAGATACATAAATAACATCACCTGAGGCTGGGTGCGGTGGCTCATGCCCGTAATCCCAGCACTTTGGGAGGCCAGGGTGGGAGGATCACTTGATCCCAGGAGTTTGAGACCAGCCTGGCTAATACAGTGAGACCCCCGCCTCTACAAGAAATGAAACATTTAGCCGGGTGTGGTGGTATGTGCCTGCAGTCCCAGCTACTTGGGACGGCTGGAGGCTGGGAGGAAGAAGAGTGCCATGAGGAGTGGTGGATTGCAGTGATCCATGAACACGCCACTACACTCCAGCCTGGGTGACAGAGCAAGAATCTGTCACTTCAAACAAACAAACAAAAGAAACCTGGCTGGGTGCAGTGGCTGATATCTGTAATCCCAGCACTTTGGGAGGCTGAGGCGGTGGATCACCTGAGGTCGGGAGTTCGAGACCAGCCTGGCCAACATGGTAAAACCCCGTCTCTACTAAAAATACAAAAAATTAGCGGCATGTGGTGGTTCGTGCCTGTAATCCCAGCTACTCGGGAGGCTGAGACAGGAGAATCGCTTGTACCTGGGAGGCGGAGCTTGCAGTGAGCTGAGATCGCACCACTGCACTCCAGCCTGGGTGACAGAACGAGACTCTGTCTCACAAAAAAAAAAAAAAGAAGCAGGTCTTGGCTGGGTGCAGAGGCTCACATCTGTAATCCCAGCACCTTGGGAAGCCGAGGTGGGGAGATAATGAGGTCAGGAGATCGAGAGCAGCCTGGCCAATATGGTGAAACTCTGTCTATATTAAAAATACAAAAATTAGCTGGGCGTTGTGGCACATGCCTGTAATCCCAGGAACTTGGGAGGCTGAGGCAGGAGAATCGCTTGAACCAGGGAATTGGAGGTTGCAGTGGGCCAAGATTGTGCCACTGCATTTCAGCCTGGGTGACAGAATGAGACTCTGCCTCAAAAACAAAAACAAAACAAAACAAAAAATAGGGTCTTGCTTTGTTACCACAAGTCTCAAACTTGTGGGCTTACATGATCCTCCACCTCGGCCTCTCAAAGTCCTGGGATTACAGGCGTGAGCCACAGTGCCCGGCCCGGGAAATACTAATAGTAGCCAGCTTGCTGGTGCTCAAATGTTCGTTTCTCCCCTCTTCCTTGAAAATAGATGTGCACCTGCTTTAACACTGTAAAGCAAAACACGAATGCCAACTGCAAACCAGCAAATAAACAAAAAATGAGAAGATAAAAAAAAGAAGAGGCATGCTATTTCCAGTACAAAATATCTATGAAATACTAAAGTCAGGACATCTACAGACAAAAGGCTGCTGGAGGTCCATCTCCAATATATCACTTTATGTCAAAATAGTTATTATTGACTTAGTGGGTATAAGAGGAATGAAGGGGCTGGGGCCTGTGGCTACACCTGAGAGGCTAGCCCAGCTCACCCCAGGGCGGCACTGGGCTGGAAGCTGGCCCCTTTCCCTCCCCGAAAAAACCGCAGCCTCTGGCAGACGTGCAGGCGGCAAGAACATCAAAACAGGCTTTTTTTTTTTTTTTGAGACAGAGTTTTGCTCTTGTTGCCCAGACTGGAGCGCAATCTTGAAGACGGAGTTTCCCTCTTGGCGCCTAGGCTGGAGTGCAATGGCGCGATCTTGCCTCACTGCAACTTCCACCTCCCGGATTCAAGCAATTCTCCTGCCTCAGCTTCCCGAGTAGCTGGGATTACAGGTGCGCACCACCATGCCCAGATAATTTTTTGTATTTTTAGTAGAGATATGGTTTCACCATGGCCAGGCTGGTCTTGAACTTCTGACCTCAGGTGATCCGCCCACCTCAGCCTCTCAGAGTGCTGGGATTACAGGCATGAGCCAATGTGCCCGGCCTGTTCTTTGTTTTTTGAGACAGTGTCTCACTCTATCACCCAGGCTGGAGTGCAGTGGTGTGATCTCCGCTCACTGAAACCTCCACCTCCTGGGTTCAAGTGATTCTCCTGCCTCAGCCTCCCAAGTAGCTGGGATTACACGTGCATGCCACCACACCTGGCTAATTTTGTACTTTTAGTAGAGACAGGGTTTCACCATGTATGTGGGCCAGACTAGTCTCAAACTTCTGACCTCAGGTGGTCTGCCTGCCTCAGCCTCCCAAAGTGCCGGGATTACAGGCGTGAGCCACTGTGCACAGCTGAAAACAGGTATTTTTAACAAGAACAGCAAGCCCCCCGACTCCCAAACATGCCCTGGGAGCTGCCTCCCCCGCCCACAGCAAACTCACCGCCACAGCCTTCAAGGACTGCACGATGATCCAATGGATCTCGTCGAACAGCTTGCTGGTCACCTCCTTGCCGCGGGTGCTCTCCAGGTACAGCCGCAGGTTGCTCACTGTCCACTTGCCCCCATGGATGTGGTTGTAGTCTTCCTGGTGACAGGAAAGCGGGCAGGCATCCCTCAGGTTATGCACCCCATAGGAACCCCGTGGAACCGTTGCATCCCCCAAGCATTTCTGGAGTGCCCCCTGGGTGTGGGCATGCAGCAACAAGGCAAACGTCTGGACCCTTACCCCAGGGAGATCTGGGCCAGCTATTTTCCGTTTTGTTTTAAGATACGGTCTCACTCTGTCCCCCAAGCTGGAGTGCAGTGGCATGACTTTGGTGAACTGCAGCCTTGACCTTTTGAGCTTAAGCGAGCCTCTCACCTCAGCCTCCCAAGTAGCTGGGACTACAGGCACGTGCCACCATGCCTGGCTGATTTTTAAATTGTTTTAGAGAAGAGGTCTCACTATGTTGCCCGGACTGGTCGTGAACTCCTGGCCTCAAGTGATCCTCCTGCCTTGGCCTCCCAAAGTGTTGGGATTACAGGCATGAGCCACTGTGCCCGGCCGCCTGGGCCTCCTATTATGTGGGTTTTTTTTTTTTTTTTTTTTTTTGAGACGGAGTCTCACGCTGTTGCCCAGGCTGGAGTGCAGTGGCGCGATCTCGGCTCACTGCAAGCTCCGCCTCCCGGGTTCCCGCCATTCTCCTGCCTCAGCCTCCTGAGTAGCTGGGACTACAGGCGCCCGCCACCGCGCCCGGCTAATTTTTTGTATTTTTAGTAGAGACGGGGTTTCACTGTGGTCTCGATCTCCTGACCTTGTGATCCGCCCGCCTCGGCCTCCCAAAGTGCTGGGATTACAGGCTTGAGCCACCGCGCCCGGCTTTTTTTTTTTTTTTTAAGACAGAGTCTCACTCTGTCGCCCAGGCTGGAGTGCAACGGCATGATCTCGGCTCATTGCACTGTGAGTCACCGTCCTGGCCTTACGTGGGTATTTTTAAATGCTCATCTCCCTAAGACTCTCGGGCTTAATCATTTATGCCTCACAGCACAGGCTGTGGAGTGCTGCCGGGATACCCTTCAAGACCAAGGCGCTCGTTCTTCCAGCTGAGACCCACCCTCACTGGGAGTGCCCTTGGCTTGAGGGAGCTGCCTAATCCAGGGTGAAAGCCTTTCCCAAGGGCAACAGCATACCATGTCTGGCTGACGCCATGTGTCAGGCCCTGCTCCCTCCAGGACAGCCCTGCAGGGCCACCCCCACTCCACAGCACCCCAGGGTGGGCGGAGGCCTCCATTGCAGCAACATCAGCTTGCTGACTTCTACCTCAGTCTTTCCTGGGGAAGCCAGCCTAAGACGCGCCTGGGCTGCACACTGCAGTGTAAAAGCACCACACCCATAACTCTCCAACAACCTTGAGAAGTTGCCATTATCATTCCATTTCACAGAGGAGGCCGGGCTCAGAGAAGCAGTTACTTGGCCGAGCTTTCCTCCTGGGCTGGGATGGGGCTGGGCCCCCAGCCCACATGTTCTGAGCCAGTTCTGAGCTCTTCCTGTTTTGCCATCCCTGAAAATTAATTCTCCATACAATGCTTGCCTTTGAAGGCAAAGGGCTAGAAAATACCCAAATGTATTACATTGTTAGGAGACTGCAATTTCATTTTCTAAGTATAAAGTGAGAACCATGAACTAAAACAATATCAGCCTACTAACTACTTGAGCAAACATCACTGACTCAAAGCAGATAAAAGGAGAATTAACCACATTTTAAAAGAAAGTCCAGGCACGGTGGCTCATGCCTGTAATCCCAGCACTTTGGGAAGCCAAGGTGAGAGGATCACCTGAGGTCAGGAGTTCGAGACCAGCCTGGCCAACGTGGTGAACCTCATCTCTACTAAAAACCCCAGTCAGGTGTGGTGGCACGCACCTATAACCCCAGTTACTCGGGGGGCTGAGGCAGGAGAATCACTTGAACCCGAGAGGCGGAGGCTGCAGTGAGCCGAGATCGCGCCACTGCACTCCAGCCTGGGTGACAGAGCAAGACTCTGTCTAAAAAAACTAATAATAATAAAGACATAAATAAAAAATAAAATTTGGCCGGGCGTGGTGGCTCAAGCCTGTAATCCCAGCACTTTGGGAGGCCGAGGCGGGTGGATCACGAGGTCAGGAGATCGAGACTATCCTGGCTAACATGGTGAAACCCCGTCTCTACTAAAAATACAAAAAACTAGCCGGGCGTGGTGGCGGGCGCCTGTAGTCTCAGCTACTTGGGAGGCTGAGGCGGGAGAATGGCGTGAACCCGGGAGGCGGAGCTTGCAGTGAGCTGAGATCCGGCCACTGCACTCCAGCCTGGGAGACACAGCGAGACTCCGTCTCAAAAAAAATAAAATAAAAATAAAAAAATAAAAAAATAAAAAATAAAAAATAAAAAATAAAAAATAAAATTTGTAAAACTGACACTTGCTTGGTTTGCTCTCAGGAAGACCTGAAGGGGAAGTGAGTTAGGCCAGCCACATGTGGAAACCACTTGGCCCCGGTAAACGGTGGCCATCGTCATCCCAAGACCAGCGAGGTGAACCCCTGGCTCCTGTCAGCAGCTGTGGGCCCGGAGGGCTGGTGAGCTGCCCACGTCACACAGTGGTAAGTGATGGGCGGAGGACCGAGTCCAGCCTCGTCTGAACAAACTCTTCAGCATATTTCATACCAATGCATATTTCATACCAATACTCACTCTCTTTCTCCTCAAATTAGAAAAAAGATCAGAGCATTCAAGGCTTCCATTCAAAGAAGATTCAAAACAAAGAAAGAGTCTTTCATAAAGAAACGAGACTTTTGGTTTGTGTTGGGGTGAAATGAGAGCCCCAAACCTGAACCGGACCCACAAAGCCCTGTGTGTCTGCCCTCGCTGGCCTCTCCAGTCCCTCCCCATCCACTGCCCTCACGCCAGGGGCTCCCGCCACCTTGGCGTCCTTTCAGCCCCTGTAAAGCTCCCTCTGGCAATGGCCTCGGCACACGCTGTACCCACCACTATGGAACCTTCCCTGCCTCCTCTGGATCATCCCGACTCATGCTTCAGATCTCGGCTCCAGCACTACTTTGCAGGGAAGCCTTCTCCAACCACTGGACGAGGGGCTTCTTTTGTTCCATGCTCTTCTAGATGTGCGTTCCTCACTTTCAGAGCAAGCAGCTTGGTTTGTAATTTCATGTTCATCAGGGTGATTAGTTGATGACTATCTCCCCCGGAAGTTCTGGGATCCACGAGAGTAGGTACTAAGGTAGGCTTTGCCTATCACTGCATCCTGGGCACTCAGAAGGGAACCAACTCACGTAGGTGCTCAATGCATACAGAGGCCCCTTGGTGGGGTTATGTCCAGATAAGCCCAAAGCAAGTTGAAAATATCATCAATTGAAAGTGCACTTGGCCAGGCGCCTCTAATCCCAGCACTTTGGAAGGCCGATGCAGGCAGATCACCTGAGGTCAGGAGTTCGAGACCAGCCTGACCAACATGGAGGAAACCCCGTCTCTGCTAAAAATACAAAATTAGCCATGCGTGGTGGCGCATGCCTGTAATCCCAGCTACTGAGGAGGCTGAGCCAGGAGAATCACTTGAACCCAGGAGGCGGACGTTGCAGTGAGCCAAGATCACGCCACTGCACTCCAGCCTGGGCAACAGAGTGAGACTCTACCTCAAAAAGAAAAAAGAAAAAAGTGCATTTAATACACCTAACCTACTGAATATCATAGCCTTGCCTATCTAAAACATGCACAGAACACTTACAATAGCCTGACGTTGGGCAAAATCATCTAACACAAAGCCTATTTTATAATGTGTGTGAAATACCTCAGGTAATTTATTGACTACTGTACTCAAAAGAAAAACTAATGGTTGCATGGGTACTTGAAGTACGGTTCCTACTGAATGCATGTTGCTTTCACACCACTGGACACTTGAAAAATTGTAAGTTGAGGCAGGGTACCTCAGGGACAGTCTAAACAGAAGTCACCTCATGACATCCTCCCACAGTCCCGCCAGGTAATACTATGACTTCCTTTTATAAATGGAGAAACTGAGGCTCTGAGAGTTACACTGACTTGCCCGAGGCCACAGAACTAGAAAGGCAGGGCTTGAGCCTGCCGCCTTCTTTCTCCAGGTGCCCCCCTGCAGCCCCGGGCATTCAGCTGATGCGCCCCATGCCAGCCCGCCTGACGCCTAGAGCCTCCCAGTCCCATCAGTGCCGGGCCTTAGACCAGGTTACTCTTCAAGTATCACTCCTATACCCACCCTGTTCTTGCAAAAATAGAAGAAAGAAACCCACAAAGTTGGTCTTTTTTTTTATTTTTATTTTTTGGAGACAGAGTCTCGCTCAATTGTCCAGGCTGGAGTGCAATGGTGCTATCTTGGCTCACTGCAACCTCTGCCTCCCGGTTCAAAGTGATTCCTGTCTCAGCCTCCCGAGTAGCTGGAATTACAGGCGCCAGCCACCATGGTAATTTCTGTATTTTTTTTTTTTTTTTCAGTAGAGACAGGGTTTCATTGTGTTGGTCAAGCTGGTCTTGAACTCCTGACCTCAGGTGATCCACCCGCCTTGGCCTCCCAAGTGCTGGGATTACAGGCATGAGCCACCACACCCGGCCTAATCTTTTTTTTTTTTTTTGAGATGGAGTCTCGCTCTGTCACCGAGGCTGGAGTGCGGTGGCGCAATCTCAGCTCACTGCAAGCTTGCAAGCTCAGCCTCCCGGGTTCACGCCAGGGACTACAGGCGCCCGCCACCACGCCCAGCTAATTTTTTGTATTTTTAGTAGAGACGGGGTTTCACCATGTGAGCCAGGATGGTCTCCATCTCCTGACCATGATCCACCGCCTTGGCCTCCCAAAGTGCTGGGATTACAGGCGTGAGCCACCATGCCTGGCCAGATCGTGGGTTTTAAATTTTGATGAGGTTCAACCTAGTACTTTGTTCTTTTACAGATCATGCTGTTGGCGTCTTATCTAAAACACCATTGCCCAATTCAAGGATACAAAGGTTTTCTTCTAAAAGGTTTATAGTTTTAAATTTTACTTTAGATCTATACTCCATTTTGAGTTAATTTTTGTATATGGTAAAAGGTATGGAAGTTCATTTGTTGTTTTTTTGTTTGTTTGTTTGTTTTGAGATGGAGTTTCATTCTTGTTGCCCAGGCTGAAGTGCAATGGCGTGATCTCGGTTCACCACAACCCCTGCCTCCCGGGTTTAAACAATTCTGCCTCAGCCTCCTGAGTAGCTGGGATTACAGGCGTGTGCCACCATGCCTGGCTAATTTGGTTTTTTTTTTTTTTTTTTTTTTTTTTTTTGAGGTGGAGTCTCGCTCTGTCGCCCAGGCTGGAGTGCAGTGGCGCGATCTCGGCTCACTGCAAGCTCCGCCTCCCGGGTTCCCGCCATTCTCCTGCCTCAGCCTCCCGAGTAGCTGGGACTACAGGCGCCGCCACCACGCCCGGCTAATTTTTTTGTATTTTTAGTGGAGACGGGGTTTCATTGTGTTAGCCAGGATGGTCTCGATCTCCTGACCTCGTGATCCGCCCGTCTCGGCCTCCCAAAGTGCTGGGATTACAGGCTTGAGCCACCGCGCCCGGCCTTTTTTTTTTTTTTTTTGAGACGGAGTCTCGCTCTGTCTCCCAGGCTGGAGTGCAGTGGCGCGATCTCGGCTCACTGCAAGCTCCGCCTCCCGGGTTCACGCCATTCTCCTGCCTCAGCCTCCCGAGTAGCTGGGACTACAGGCGCCCACAACCGCGCCCGGCTAATTTTTTGTATTTTTAGTAGAGACGGGGTTTCACTGTGGTCTCGATCTCCTGACCTTGTGATCCGCCCGCCTCGGCCTCCCAAAGTGCTGGGATTACAGGCGTGAGCCACCGCGCCCGGCTAATTTGGTATTTTTAATAGAGATAAGGTTTCTCCATGTTGGTCAGGCTGGTCTCGAACTCCTGACCTCAGGTGATCTGCCCACCTCGGCCTCCCAAAGTGCTGGGATTACAGGTGTGAGCCACTGCGTCCGGCACGCCCGGCCTAATTTTTATATTTTTAGTAGAGATGAGGTTTCGCCATGTTGGCCAGACTGGTCTTCAACTCTTGACCTCAGGTGATTGATCTACCCGCCTCGGCCTCCCAAAGCACTGGGATTACAAGCGTGAGCCACCGTGCCCGGCCTGAAAGTCAGTCCCTTTCTGTAAGCACAAATGAAAGGACACACTCACCCCGTGTTTCTGGATGGCGACGTTGGTGAGATGAACGAACATGTTGTCCAGCTCACTGGTACTCGGGGTGTATTTCACTGTGCAAAACCGGCAAAACCCAAGCTTATACCTAGGTGGGAATGTAGATTAATTCAAACTCTGAGGAGAAACACAAAGAAAAGACACCACTTCATTCTCTAAACAGAGCTACTTTTGTGTGTGTGATTGACACGACTCATACCAGCATCAGGCCTGACTGCTCTTACTTCCCTCAATCCCTGCCCCGTGCCAGGCACCGCACATGCATTGTTTCACCAAACCTCACAATGGTGCTAAGAAGAAAGACGTTTTGGGTGAAAACACAATCAAGAGGGAATCAAAACCTTAGGGACGCTTACATGTAACAGCGTAGCGGACGGTACGTGGACACCAGAACGTACAAGCGCAGGTCAAACTTCCTCCCGCCAATTAGTAACGGGTTGTTGATATAGAGAGAAATCACGTAGGCTTCTTTATTAGATTGAGACACAAACCTAAATATGGCAGAGAAAGTAAAAATTAGATGGTAAAAGATGGAATACCGAAGACACAATCCATGAAAGGAATAACTGATAAGCTAGACTTCATTAAAATTAAAAAATTAGAGTTTCGGCCGGGAGCGGTGGCTCACGTCTGTAATACTAGCACTTTGGGAGCCCGAGGCAGGTGCATCACTTCAGGTCAGGAGTTCAAGATGAGCCCGGTCAGCATGGTGAAACCCTGTCTCTACTAAAAAGAAAAAAAATTAGCCGGGTATGGTGGTGTGTGCCTGTAATTCCAGATACTCAGGAGGCTAAGGCATTACAATCACTTTAACCCGGCTGGGCGTGGTGGCTCACGCCTGTAATCCCAGCACTTTGGGAGGCCGAGGCGGGCAGATCATGAGGTCAGGAGATGGAGACCATCCTGGCTAACACGGTGAAACCTCATCTCCACTAAAAACACAAAAAATTAGCCAGGCATGATGGTGGGTGCCTGTAGTCCCAGCTACTTCGGAGGCTGAGGCAGGATAATGGCGTGAACCCAGGAGGTGGAGCTTGCAGTGAGTTGAGATTGCGCCACTGTACTCCAGCCTGGGCGACAGAGCGAGACTCCATCTCAATAAATAAATAAATAAATAAATAAATAAATAAATAGAGCCGGGCGCAGTGGCTCAAGCCTGTAATCCCAGCACTTTGGGAGGCCGAGGCGGGCGGATCACAAGGTCAGAAGATCGAGACCACAGTGAAACCCCGTCTCTACTAAAAATACAAAAAATTAGCCGGGCGCGGTGGCGGGCGCCTGTAGTCCCAGCTACTCAGGAGGCTGAGGCAGGAGAATGGCGGGAACCCGGGAGGCGGAGCTTGCAGTGAGCCGAGATCGCGCCACTGCACTCCAGCCTGGGCAACAGCATGAGACTCCGTCTCAAAAAAAAAAAAAAAAAAAAAAAAAATAAATAAATAAATAAATAAATAAATAGAATCACTTGAACCCGGGAGGCAGAGCTTGCCGTGAGCTGAGATCCGGCCACTGCACTCCAGCCTGGGCAACAGCATGAGACTCCGTCTCAAAAAAAAAAAAAAAAAAATAAATAAATAAATAAATAAATAAATAAATAGAATCACTTGAACCCGGGAGGCAGAGCTTGCCGTGAGCTGAGATCCGGCCACTGCACTCCAGCCTGGGCAACAGAACGAGACTCTGTCTCAAAAAAAAAAAAAAAAAGAAAACCACAAAGACTGCAGAACGGCATAAAACGGTGAACTGGGACCTGGCACACAAAGCAGGTGGCTGCCCACACTTACGAAGACGTCTTGCTGTCCCGGGACCACTTTTTGATCTGTGAGAGCTTGTTGATAAGGAAGATGCCCTTTCCCTGGGCCTTGCCACAAGGCTTCATGATCCAGGTGCTGGACGGGCTCTTCCGGAACTCCTCTACAAACAGGTTGTAGTCAGCAGGCAGCATATAGGTGACAGGAACAAAGTCTGCAAAGCAAAGACACCCAGCGCTGGTAAGCGGCCAGCCCAGCAGTGGCCATGAACAGAAAGATCTTGCCCCTGCCCTTCCAGGGTCTATGGGTTTAGTGCCCCCCGCCACAACCCAGCAGCTAACAGAACAAGGGCCTCTGCTGCACAATCCCTGGGCAACACTCCGAAGTTACATTTACAGAGCCTACCTAAGCACCTGAGAAACCTGTATTTTTCAATCCCCACGGCTACCTGGGAGCTCCTGTAAATAAACCCTGTAATGATTCCCATTTAGCAGACGAGGAAACTGACACCCAGGGAGGTCAGTTAAGAGAATTCTGCCCAGGTTTGTGAAGGAATCTGAAACTATTCAGTCCAGCTTTTATCCCGGACTGGACAGGGGCACACTGTCTTTCCTGGGCATAGCCAGACATAGTCATGAGCCCTCATGGCAGCCTATGGCTCAAGAAGTGTTTCCCCGGGCTGAGTACTGAGGGCATCCTCTGGCTTACACAAAGTCCATGCCGGCTGGGCATGGTGGCTCATGCCTCTAATCCCAGCATTTTGGGAGGCCGAGGTGGGTGGATCACAAGGTCAGGAGTTCGAGACCAGCCTGGCCAATATGGTGAAATACCGTCTCTACTAAAAATACAAAAAGAAATTAGCCGGGCATGGTGGCGGGCACCTGGAGTCACAGCTACTTGGGAGGCTGAAGCAGGAGAATTGCTTGAACCCGGAAGGCGAAGGTTGCAGTGAGCTGAGATCACGCTGCTGCACTCCAGCCTGGGCGACAGAGTGAGACTTCGTCTCAAAGAAAGAAAAGAAAAAAAAGTCCATGCCAGGCAATTCCCAAAGCACTCACAGAAACTAGGATCCCAAATTCAGGCCCCTCCTGCTCCCTCATTCTGGAGACACCTGAAATGAAACAGGTGCCACCACAACTCGCGTGGACATACTCATGCATCAAAGCCAACAGTCACCACCTCAGCGCCTCGCGCCCCAAAGAAACGATTCAGCTGTTTACTGAAAACACGAGCCAGTGGAAAAGGCACAAACCCAGATAGAGGTATTTTCCATTTTCATCTTTTTCTGCCAGGGGACTCCCTTCTTTCTCCAGCTCCTTCCTGTATCTTTTGATGTTCTTCACCATCAGGTCCTTCCGGGTCAGTTCATAGTGGTTTGGAAAATGGTTGACTATTTGGTCATCTGAGAGCCGATATCCAGTTTCGACGCTGAACACATTTCGGATGGTTTGCACACTCATCCTGAAAGAGATGAGCAGGACAGATGCTGGGCAGTGACGTCTGGGTGGCAGGAGCCCTTGTTCCCATCCCTGCAAACACCCTGAACCCTGAGCACCCTTTCTCACGACTCCCACATCCCCCGGCACCTGAGCCAGGGGCTGCCTGGCCCAGAGCAGCACAGAACAGGTGCCCGGGGACAGGCCAGGACCCAAGCTGTGTGAGGGACAAGAGCCGTGCTGATTCTGTACCCTGAGCTGTTCCCCTCTCTGGCCCAGAGCAGGGGCTCAATAGATGTTTACTGATTAGTGATAACACGGATTAATGATAACACTGTCAACAAATATACCCTTTTCAGACTCCGAAGTCAGGAAACTCATTTAAACAGGATCTGTACCCAAATTCAGGAAGGTCAAGGACCCTTTCAAAACAAAATCACAGGGGTTAGTTACGGGCCCTGAGTCAGTACTTGATATTCTTGGAGAGTCTGCTGAAGGGGCAAGGTTGGGACAACAGAGTTGAAAGAGAAATGGATTCCTTCCAAGCCTCTGAGAATGCCATGGTCTCCCTGCCACACGCCTGTCCTCACCACACCCGCTGAGAAGCAGGGAAGGGGTACGGAGGAAGAGCTGGCCCCGCCCAGAGCCAGAGTCACAAAACATGGGAAGTGGCCCCAGCCTCTTGCACTGTGGTCCCTGTGCCTCCAGCCTACCCCCACCCCACAGCACCACCCTGGAGAAGGTGCCCAGAGCCCCCAAAGGGTTGCTGTGGATTCCAGGATGGCTAGAATAAAGGGAATCTTTTTTGACTTTTTATTATGGAAAACCTCCACCGCACTCAGAAGAAGAGAGAAAGCGTTGAGGGACCCCCATTGCCCCATTCCCCAGTTAATGGCACGTGGCCAGTCCCGTTTAGTCTGAACCTCCACCTCACTCAGCACTGGCATGTTCTGAACCAACTCCCAGACATTATATTAGTTCATCCAAAGCATTTCTGTAAGATTCTCTAATGGTTTAAGACTCCATGTTCTATTATGTGATATCCTAATTTATATAAGTATCACAACTAAAAAAGTATGTATGTATGTATGTATGTATATATTTTTGAGACAGGGTCTCGCTCTGTTGCCCAGGCCGGGGTGTCATGACTTGATCTCGGCGTGCTGCAACCTCTGCCTCCCAGGCTCAAGCAATCCTCCTACCTCAGCCTCCCAAGTAGCTGGTACTACAGGAAGGGGCCACCGTGTCCAGCTAAATTTTTATAGTTTTTTTTGTAGAGACGGGGTTTTGCCACGTTGCCCAGGCTGGTCTCAAACTCCTGGACTCAACTGATCCTCCCGCCTCAGCCTCCCAAAGTGCTGCAATTACAGGCGTGAGCCACCGTGCTTGGCAACAGCAGGAATACTTCTATAGGGACAAGCTTCCCTTCATCAACAATCTAGATGCCTCAAGAAGAGTTCATACACAAAACACAGAATCAGTGCTTGATTCCTTCCCTTTATTTATCAGTTTTTCAAAGTAAAGAGCTGGCCAGGCGCAGTGGTTCACATCTGTAATCCAACACTTTTGTTTTATTTTGGTTTTGTTTTGTTTGTTTTTTGAGATGGAGTCTTACTCTGTTGCCCAGGCTAGAGTGCAATGGTATGATCTTGGCTCACTGCAACCTCTGCCTCGTAGGTTCGAGCCATTCTCCTGCCTCAGCCTCCTGAGTAGCTGGGACTACAGGCATGCACCACCACACCCAGCTAATTTTTGTATTTTTAGTAGAGATGGGGTTTTGCCATGTTGGCCAGGCTGGTCTCGAACTCCCGACCTCAGGTGATCTGCCTCCCTTGGCTTCCCACAGTGCTAGGATTACAGGCATGAGCCACCATGCCAGCCTATAATCCAGCACATTGGAAGGCTGAGAATTGGGGCAGTGTTCAGTTGAGCAATTTTTTTTTTTTTTTTTTTTTTTGAGACAGAGTCTCACTCTGTCGTTCAGGCTGGAGTGCGGTGGCGCGATCTCAGCTAACTGCAAGCTCCGCCTCCCGGCTTCACGCCAGCCACTATCCTGCCTCAGCCTCCCAAGTAGCTGGGACTACAGGCGCCCGCCACCACGCCTGGCTAATTTTTTGTATATTTAGTAGAGATGGGGTTTCACTGTGTTAGCAAGGATGGTCTCGATCTCCTAACCTCGTGATCCGCCTGCCTTGGCCTCCCAAAGTGCTGGGATTACAGGCTTGAGCCACCGCGCCGGCCTCAGCTGAGCAATTCTACTCCTCTTTGTGGTACTGACTGAGGTCATTCAGAAGTTTAGAGCCAGTCGATGGGATAAGCTGGGGGTCCCAGAAGGTTTTCTTCACGTCTGGCACCTTGACTGGCCTAGCTGGAGGCTGGAAGGTGGGCACAGCTGCATTGCCATGTAAAAAACCTACCTGTGACTGCTGTGGCACAAGGGCTTGAGGATGGCACCTTCTCACAGGACAGCTCAGGGCACTTGCATGTTTCCAATAGAGGAACTGGCCTGGGCCCAGGCATGTGTGATTTTTACTGTATTCCACTGGTCAATGTGGTCAAAGAGTCTTTCAAGAGGAAAGGCCAAAGACCTCAACTTTAGAGTGAAGCAGTGGCAAGAACTTTGTAGCCATCTTTATTTTCTCTCTCTCTTTCTCTCTTTTAGAGACAGGGTCTCGCTGTGTTGCCCAGGCTGGAGTGCAGTGGCACAGTCAACGCTCACTGGAGTCTTGACCTCCTGGGCTCAAGCAAGCCTCCCACCTCAGCCTCACAAGTAGCTGGGGCTACAGGCACGAACCACTACACCTGGATAATGTTCGTATTTGTTTGTAGAGATGAGGTTTCACCATTTGCACAGGCTGGTGTCAAACTCCTGGGCTCAAGAGACCTGTCCGCCTCTACCTCCCAAAAGGCTGGGATTACAGGCATGAGCCACTGCACCCAGGCATCCCACCACCCAGCTCATTTTTTTTTGAGACAGGGTCTCAGTATATTGCCCAGGCTGGTCTCAAACTCCTCCCAAAATGCTGGGATTACAGGCATGAGCCACTGTGCCCGAGAGTTCGATGCCCTGGCCTATGGCCATCTTTAACCTGCCACAAATTGGGTATGTGGCTTTTGGGGTATTTTTCTGTTTGTAGTTGTATGAATTTACAGTTTCAAACACATATGATAAGTTCCAATCCATTGCAATTCTTTTTTTTTTTTTTTTTTTTTTGAGTCAGAGTCTTGCTCTGTCACCCAGGCTGGAATGCAGTGGTGTGATCTCGGCTCACTGCAACCTCCACCTCCCAGGTTCAAGCAATTCTCCCTGCCTCAGCCTCCCAAGTAGCTGGGATTACAGGCGCCTGCCACCGAGCCCAGCTAATTTTTGTATTTTTAGGAGAGACAGGGTTTTACCATGTTGGCCATGGTTGGCCAGGCTGGTCTCGAACTCCTGACCTCAGGTGATCCACCTACCTGGGCATCCCAAAGTGCTGAGATTACACGCGTGAGCCACTGCGCCCAGTCTATTTATTTATTTATTTATTTATTTTTAAAAATTTTTAATTTTTAATTTTTTTTTTCTTTGAGACGGAGTCTCGCTCTGTCGCCCGGGCTGGAGTGCAGTGGCCAGATCTCAGCTCACTGCAAGCTCCGCCTCCCGGGTTTATGCCATTCTCCCGCCTCAGCCTCCCGAGTAGCTGGGACTACAGGCACCCGCCACCTCGCCTGGCTAGTTTTTTGTATTTTTTTTTTTTTTTTAGTAGAGACGGGGTTTCACCGTGTTAGCCAGGATGGTCTCTATCTCCTGACCTTGTGATCCGCCCATCTCGGCCTCCCAAAGTGCTGGGATTACAGGCTTGAGCCACCACGCCCGGCCTATTTTATTTTATTTTTTGAGATACAGTCTCACTCTGTCACCCAGGCCAGAGTGCAATGGCGTGATTTCAGCTCACCACAACCTCCGCCTCCCAGGTTCAGGCCATAAGCTTGCCTCAGCCTCCTAGGTAGCTAGGGTTATAGGCACATGCCACCACACCCAGCTAATTTTTGCATTTTTGTAGTGATGGGGTTTCACCAAGTTGGCTAGGCTGGTCTCCAACTCCTGACCTCAGGTGATGCACCCGCCTCAGCCTCCCAAAGTGCTGGGATTACAGGCAAGAGCCACTGTGCCCGGCCCATCACGGCTGCACCATAATCCAGTCAAAGTACTTACTCCCTCCCACACTGTTTAACATTTAGTTGTTTCCAGTATTTTACCCTAACCAATTTTTCTGTAAACCTGATAGTACACTTAGTGCTTAGAACATAAGCTCTTCTTTTTTATTTTTATTTATTTATTTATTTTTTTTTTTGAGACAGAGTCTCACTCTGTCACCCAGGCTGGAGTGCAATGGTGCGATCTCCGCTTACTGCTACCTCTGCCTCCCAGGTTCAAGCGACTCTCCTGCCTCAGCCTCCCGAGTAGCTGGGACTATAGGCAGGCACCACCACGCCCAGCTAGTTTTTTTGTATTTTCAGTAGAGACAAGGTTTGGTCATGTTGGCCATGCTGGTCTCGAACTCCTGGCCTCAAGTGATCCACGGGCCTTGGCCTCCCACAGTGCTGGGATTACAGGCGTGAGCCACCGTGCACGGCCAGAACAAGAGCTCTCAAAATATCAATTAGCTTGGCCGGGCACAGTGGCTCACACCTGTAATTCCAGCACTGTGGGAGGCCAAGGCCCACTTGGGGAGGCTGAAGCAGGAAGATCACTTGAGTCTACAAGTTTGAGACCAGCCTGGGCAACATGGGGAGACTCTGTCTCTGAAATAAATAAACAAACAAACACACACACACCAGCTTTATTACCAAAAAAAGAAAAAAAGAGTAACTCCAAACTGCTTCCTATTTATGGCTTGACACGGTGGCTCATGCCTGTAATCCCAGCACTTTGGGAGGCCGAGATGGGAAGATCTTTTGAGGCCAGGAGTTCAAGACCAGCCTGGGCAACACAGCAAGACCCTGTCTCTATAAAAGAAAAAAATGCGGCCAGGCACAGTGGCTTAAGCCTGTAATCCCAGGACTTTGGGAAGCTGAGGTGGGTGGATCACAAAGTCAGGAGTTCAAGACCAGCCTGGCCAACATGGTGAAACCCCGTCTCTACTAAAAATACAAAAAAAATTAGCCAGGTGTGGTGGCGCCTGTAATCCCAGGTACTTGGGAGCCTGAGGCAGGAGAATCACTTGAACCCAGGAGGCGGAGACTGCAGTGAGCTGAGATGGCACCATTGCACTCCAGCCTGGGTGACAGAGCAAGACTCTGTCCTGTCCTCTGGCCCAACTATAATGCATGCTCACTGGAAGGGGAGGCCTGAGGCTCTTGTTTCTCACCCAAATTCCCCACAGGGTTGCTGAGCTGAAACACCCCAGACTTCATACCCCAGGCTGAATACAGTGACGTGGGAACACACCACAACACATTCTCTCACAAACAGCCTTAAGGAAAAATGTGTGCGAGGAGGCAGCACAACGACGGGAGACACCAGCTCTGAGGCCACTCTCTGCAGGGCACTGGAATTAGTAAAACCGACACGTAAGTCTCAGAGAAACGACCCAGCCCTGCTGTGCGTGCTTACCAGTAAAAATTCCAGTCCTCATTTTCTGTCACTTGGACCCATCCTCTCTTTTCAAAGTTATTGATCAGCACTGACTTCTCGATATCAGTGACCCATTTTACTTTTCCTGCCATAATCCTGGAAGAGATCAAGATATCAGAGCTACAAAACTTCAACAACTCACTTTCCTTTAAACCCAAGGAATCCTCTAAACAGCATGCCCCACTCCAAACTCGATCTTACCCTGGCAGTGGTTCTCAACCAGGGTGATTCCGTCTCCCAGGGGACACCTGGCAGCGTCTAGAGACAGTCTGGTTGTCATGACTGGGGGATGCCTCTGGTATTGGGCATGTCCAGGCCAGGGATGCCGCTCAACATCCGACTGCACAGATGACCCCTCACAACCAGTCATCCAGCCCCAAATGTCAATTGTGCAAAGGCTGAGAAACCCTGGTCTGGTGGGAGAAACAGGCAGCCGGCAAGTCGCCACCCGGGAGTATTCAACTGTAATTGTGCCAGGAGCCACAAAGGAGGGGCACACGGGGCTCTGAGAGCCAGAGGCAAGGCAGCTGGGGAGGGCTGCCCTGACAAGGGAACCCTCGGGCCTCGGGCCGACTTCCAGTGGGTAAGTGGGGGTCGGCATGCCTGTCCCATGTCCCTCCAGGCACCGCCTGTCTCCCTACTTCAAGTCACCCTCTATAACTGTGGAGTGACCGTAAGTGTTTATCTGGACTGGGCGTGGTGGCTCACGCCTGTAATCCCAGGACTTTGGGAGGCTGAGGCGGGCGGATCGCCTGAGGTTGGGAGTTCAAGACCAGCGTGGCCAACATGGTGAAACCCCGTCTCTACTAAAAATACAAAAATTAGCCAGGTGTGGTGGTGCGCACCTATAATCCCAACTACTCAGGAGGTTGAGGCAGGAGAATCAGTTGAACCCGGGAGGCAGAGGTGAGCCGAGATCGTGCTACTGCACTCCAGCCTGGGCAACAGAGCAAGACTCCATCTCAAAAAATAAAAATAGGCTGGGCGCGGTGGCTCACGACTATACTCCCAACACGTTGGGAGGCCGAGGCAGGCAGATCACGAGGTCAGGAGATCGAGACCATCCTGGCTAACACGGTGAAACCCCGTCTCTACTAAAAATATAAAAAATTAGCCGGGCGTGGTGGCACGTGCCTGTAATCCCAGCTACTTAGGAGGCTGAGGTAGGAGAATCACTTGAACCCAGGAGGCGGAGGTTGCAGCGGGCAGAGATTGCGTCACTGCACTCCAGCCTGGGTGATAGAGCGAGACTCCATCTCTAAATAAATAAATAAATAAATAAATAAATAAAATAAAAATAAAATAAATAAAATAAAAATTTTTTTAAAACAAGTGTTTATCTGACCACATCACTCCCATTTAATAACCTCCATGACTCCCCATGGTACTTAAACACACAGACCCCTTGCCCTCACCTGCTTCTCCAGGTCCACCTCACACCACCTTCTCCTATACGCTCTGTTCTGCCACCCTGGGCTTCCTCCGCCCACTCTCTCTCCTGCCGCAGGCCTCACACACACTGGGCCCCTCTGCCTGCAGCGTGCTGCCCTCACTCTCTGCCTGGCTAAGCTGCCCCCTGCTCATCTGCCAGCATAAATGAATGTCGCTTGCTCCACTAAGCGTCCCTGACCCTCCAAACCAGGTGCTGGACCCCTCGGCACCCCGGAGCTCTGTATGAAGCACCTGCTGTCCCTGCTGGGGGCCAGGGAGCTGGCTTGCTTTCTTCTTCACTGCTATGTGCCCAGGGCCCAGCTCCATGCCTGGCACGGGAGGGATGCTCAGATCAGACAGACAGACTGGCTGCAGTCCCAGGCCTGTCAGCGCCACGGTGGGACTCGGAGCTGTAACAGTTACAAGAGGAGTCTAGACCTCGGTTTGCTCTGAAAAGTCTAGTTTTCAAACTGCTCAGGCAGCCCAAGATTCAAGGCTCCCACCCAGCTCCGACCAGGAAGGCTATAGGAGGCTGCCTCTCCACCCTGGCGACCCCCACACCACAGGCATCTGGCCTGTACAACTGACACGTTGTACTTAAGACAATCTTCTGGCCGGGTGCAGTGGCTCATGCCTGTAATTCCAGCACTTTGGGAGGCCGAGGCGGGCGGATCACCTGAGGTCAGGAGTTCAAGACCAGCCTGGCCAACATAGCGAAACCCCATCTCTAATAAAAATACAAAAATTAGGCCGGGCGCGGTGGCTCAAGCCTGTAATCCCAGCACTTTGGGAGGCCGAGATGGGCGGATCACGAGGTCAGGAGATCGAGACCATCCTGGCTAACACGTTGAAACCCCGTCTCTACTCAAAAAAAATACAAAAACTAGCCAGGCGATGTAGTGGGCGCCTGTAGTCCCAGCTACTCGGGAGGCTGAGGCAGGAGAATGGCGTAAACCCGGGAGGCGGAGCTTGCAGTGAGCTGAGATCCGGCCACTGCACTCCAGCCTGGGCGACAGAGCCAGACTCTGTCTCAAAAAAAAATAATAATAAAATAAAATACAAAAATTAGTCAGGCACGGTGGCGCACGCCTGTAATCCCAACTACTCAGGAGGCTGAGGCAGGAGAATCGCTTGAACCTGAGAGGCAGAGGTTATAGTGAGCCAACGTCATGCCATTGCACTCTAGCCTTGCTGACAGAGCAAGACTCTGTCAGAAAAAAAAAGAAAAAAAGAGAAGAGAAAAGAAAACAAAAGAAAACAAAATTAAAGAGAAGAAAAGAAAAGAGGCCGGGCGCGGTGGCTCACGCCTGTAATCCCAGCACTTTGGGAGGCCAAGGCGGGCGGATCATGAGGTCAGGAGATCGAGACCATCTTGGCTAACACGGTGAAACCCCATCTCTACTAAAAATAAAAAAAAATTAGTCGGGCATGGTGGCGGTGCCTGTAGTCCCAGCTACTTGGGAGGCTGAGGCAGGAGAATGGTGTGAACCTAGAAGGCGGAGCTTGTAGTGAGCCGAGATCGCGCCACTGTACTCCAGCCTCGGTGACAGAGTGAGACTCTGTCTCAGAAAAAGAAAAGAAAATAAAAGAAGAAAAGAAAAGGAAAGGGCCGGGCGCGGTGGCTCAAGCCTGTAATCCCAGCACTTTGGGAGGCCGAGACGGGCGGATCACGAGGTCAGGAGATCGAGACCATCCTGGCTAACACGGTGAAACCCCGTCTCTACTAAAAATACAAGAAAATTAGCCGGGCGAGGTGGCGGGCACCTGTAGTCCCAGCTACTCGGGAGGCTGAGGCAGGAGAATGGCGTGAACTCGGGGGGACGGAGCTTGCAGTGAGCCGAGATCGTGCCACTGCACTCCAGCCTGGGGCACAGAGCAAGACTCCATCTCAAAAAAAAAAAAAAAAAATGAAAAGAAAAGGAAAGAAAAGAAAAGAAAAGGAACCAGACTCAAGGGAGTCCTGATGCCCTGATTCAAAGCCAGGGTGATACTACCCTAAAGTGCCACCTCTCGCCACACAGCCCGTCACTTCCCTCTGTGAACCTGGTCTTTGGCAGAATGATGACAACATCCAGCTCACAGGGTCAACGAGCAATAAACAGAATGGCTCTCTGGAAGCTACAAGGTGCTGTATAAAGGACTGCCATTAGGTGATCTGTCACGGTGCACGTGGAACCTCAGCAGTGGAACCTCAGCAGTCACACCAAGATGACAGTAAAAGCACAAGAGCCGCACCGTAGCATGTGAGCCGATCCCACACCCCTCATACCCGCAGACATGGGGGCCACAGGAGCCACACCCCAGAATATGAGCCGATCCCACACCCCTCACACCCGCAGACACGGGGGCCACGGGAGCCGCACCCCAGAGCATGAGCCGATCCCACACCCCTCACACCTGCAGACAAGGGGGCCACAGAAACCACATCCCAGAACATGAGCCGATCCCACACCCCTCACACCCGCAGACACGGGGGCCACGGGAGCCGCACCCCAGAGCGTGAGCCGATCCCACACCCCTCACACCCGCAGACACGGGGGCCACGCCAATGGCTCAGGGGACTTTTCGTTTTCACTATGTGATTTCAGCCTCCACATCCGTGATTTCCTGATGAATCCTGCTTGCGGCCTGGGGACCCCCAAACCACCGCCGTCCAGGCTGCATGGTTCACACGTTGTACTTAAAGCAAGCATCTTAGTGGGTGACCTCACACCAGCCACTGACATCTACCTGGAGGTGACAGAAGAGTAGTGACTGGAGACCAGGAAGGCTGTGCGCGATTCTCACACAGTGCTTCCCCAGGCCTCAACGCTTCCAGGTGTGAGACCCCAAACCCACCGAGACAGACGGGCCAAACATCCTCATCCACATTTCACTAAGCAAGTGAGGTAGGCGGTTTAGCCAGACCATCAGGTGTCCCTCTCTCCCACCGTGCGGACAAACGGTCCCTCAGGGGCCGTCTCAGGCTGTACCTACCATAGGCACTGATGGAGCACCACTGGCGACGCCCACGCTCACCTCGGTGTCGCTGACGTCACTGACGCTGGCCCCTCCTTCTTCCCTAAAAGTTAACACACAGACGAAATGTACATCGCACACATTAAGAAGACACTCCTTCACCATTTTTTGTTTTTGTTTTTTTGAGAAAGGTTCTTACTCTGCTCACCCAGGCTGAAGCGCAGTGGTACGATCTCGACTCACTGCAATCTCTGCCTCCCAGGTTCAAGCAGTTCTCCTGCCTGAGCCTCCTGAGTAGCTGCGACTACAGGCGAGTGCTACCACACCAAGCTAATTTTTGTATTTTTTTGTAGAGACCGGGTTTTCCCATGTTGGCCAGGCTCGTCTCGAACTCCCAGGCTCTAGCAATCTGCCCACTTCAGCCTCCCAAAGTGCTGGATTTACAGGCGTGAGCCACCGTGCACGGCTTCTTTAACCATTTTAAGAATACGATGACAAAACCATAACTAACTAGAATATTCAGTGGCTGGCATCTTGTTTAACAAATGCACACTAAAAGATGCTCCTAAGAGTCTTCCCGTTACAGTAAGAATTTCTGAACTGTATTACTTACTGGCTCCAGCTGGCCTTCTCAAACTGCCACACCACCCTTCATGGCATGCACCCCTCGCCCAGCTGAGCTCAGCCCCTTCCCGCACCTGCCCGACCCTTTCCTCCCACCTACAAGACTGTGTGTACCCTGTGCCCCTCCTGGAACAGCCCCTCTGCACGGCCTCTTCTCCAACTCCCACCAGTCATGCAAGGCACAGTTCAAAGGTCACTCCCTCCACAGAGAGCCATTCTCGGCCTTAGCTGGAGCTAAACTGCCCTCCCCAGACCCTCCGTCTCCTCTCCTACCATTCTTGTCGGCACTCAGAACTGCCTACCTTGCATTTCAGCCCTTTAAGTACATTCCTTCCATAAACACATGAGGGTGGGACTCTGAGTCACCTGTTCCCACTCTTGTGTGATTTTTTTTTTTTTGAGACAAAGTCTTGCTCTGTTGCCCAGGCTGGAGTGCAGTGGCACATCTTGGCTCACTATAACCTCTGCCTCCTGGGTTCAAGCAATTCTTTTCTTTTTTTTTTTTTTTTTTTTTTTGAGACAGAGTCTCACTCTGTCACCCAGGCTGGAGCGATCTTGGTTCACTGCAACCTCCACCTCCTGGGCTCAAGCGATTCTTCTGCCTCAGCCTTCCAAGTAGCTGGGATTACAGGCACCCATCACCACGCCTGGTTAATTTTTGTATTTTTAGTAGAGACAGGGCTTCACCATGTTGGCCAGGCTGGTCTCAAACTCCCGACCTCAGGTGATATGTCTGCCTCGGCCTCTCAAAGTGCTGGGATGACAAGCGTGAGCCACTGTTCCCGGGTGCACAGATTATTTCCAGGCTATGGTGTGGCACGTGCATCAGAGCCCACAGTCCATCCTGCCTGACTCGAACATCTCTAGCACAAGCCCAGGCACAGTCAAGGCCCATGGTAAATATTCAGTGCATAGGGAGGGAGTGGGAAAACCCTCCAGGTGAGTCCCTTGAACCTGACTCTTTGCTTTTGACAGTCGTTCCCATAGAGATGTGTTACGGGTTAAGCTGTGCCTCCCACAAACTTACGGGGAAGTCCTAACTTGTCTGAAACAAGTACATGCAGCAGAAAGAGCGTTGCCCTGAAGCTCCCCACACACCCCTTCCATTTTTTATTTTTATTCTAATTTTTTAATCTTTTTATTTGAGATAGAGTCTCGTTCTGTCGCCCAGGCTGGAGTGCAGTGGCGCAATCTCAGCGCACTGCAACCTCCGCCTCCCGGGTTCAGGCATCCTCTGCCTCAGCCTCCCAAGTAGCTGGCACTACAAGCAGCTGCCACCATGTCTGGCTAATTTTTGTATTTTTAGTAGAGATGTGGTTTCACTATGTTGGCCAGGTTGGTCTTGAACTCCTGACCTCATGATCCACCTGCTTCAGCCTCCCAAAGTGCTGGAATTATAGACGTGAGCCACCACACCCGGCCTTTTTTTTTTTTTTTTTTTTTTGAGTAAGACTCTCACTCTGTCACCCAGGCTGGAGTGCAACGGTGCCATCTTGGCTCACTGCAACCTCCACCCCCTGGGTTCAAGCAATTCTCTTGCCTCAGCCTCCTGAGTGGTTGGGATTACAGGTGCATGCCCCTACGCATGGCTAGTTTTTATATTTTTAGTAGAGGCAGGGTTTCATCATGCTGGCCAGGCTGGTCTCGAACTCCTGACCACAAGTGATCCATCCCCCCTCTGCCTCCTAAAGTGCTGGGATTACAGGTGTGAGCCACCGCACCCAGGCCCCTTCCATTTTTTTTTTTTTTTTTTAAATAACACAGATAATTGATTACGTTACATTAATAATATCTAACAAGGCTCTAGAGCTGGTAATTTCTGGGCTTGATATCACCACCAATAGCTCGAGTTCTTCCCATTTTACATTTTGCCATCCTCAGAAAATTGGCTCTGTCCTCAGTCAAGCCCAGTTAAGACAGCTACATTTCCAGGAGAAGAAAAGCCTGTTTCTCTTTCAGCGTTTCTTTTTATGTGAGAAAATCTTTCAGAAAAAAAAATAATGGCCAGACAGGGAGTGGGGCATGGTGGCTCATGCCTGTAATCCCATCACTTTGAGAGGCCAAGACGGGTGGATTACCTGAGGTCGGGAGTTCGAGGTCAGCCAGACCAACAGAAACCCCGTCTCTGCTAAAAATACGAAATTAGCTGGGCATGGTAGCACATGCCTATAATGCCAGCTACTCGGGAGGCTGAGGTAGGAGAATTGCTTGAACCCAGGAGGCGGAGTCAGCAGTGAGCCAAGATCGCACCATTGCACTCCAGCCTGGAAAACAAGAGCAAACTCTATCTCAAAAACAACAACAACAAAAACCCAATGGCAAGGGAATAAGCATATCAAACTGGCTTAGGCTAATTAGGATTTATTCCTGAGTTGGGGATATGATCACCTTCCCTGAGCAAAACTCTTGATATAATTAACCAAGAAAAAAAAACGAAAAAAGGATATGTGTCAGCTACAAGTGTCTTGACAGATCAACTGAGCCAACTGAGATTTAACAAGTTGAGACTCTCAAAGCAGTTTGGTTAATTTCCTTGACATTAGTTATTTACTAATGTTTACCAAATTGCTACTTTGTGTCATACTTTCTACTAGTCATTTACCTAACAATATCATGGCATTAAAATAAACTAAATCTTTATTTTCGTCAAAAGGGATGCCAAGTAAGATAGAAACAGAGCTCCTGTCTAAAACATCTTTTTTTTTTTTTCTTTTTTGAGATGGAGTCTAGCTCTGCCGCCCAGGCTAGAATGCAGTGGCGCAATCTTGGCTCACTGCAACCTCCACCTCCCAGGGTTCAAGCTGTGGGGAAAAGAAAGAGATCAGCCTGTTACTGTGTCTGTATAGAAAGAAGTAGACATAAGAGACTCCATTTTGTTCTGTATTTGAGATGCTGTTAATCTGCAACCTTGTCCTTGCAAGAGACATGTGCTGTGGTAACTCAAGGTTTAATGGATTTTGGGCATGCAGGGTGTGACTTTGTTCCTAGAAAAACTAGGTATTGTCCAAGGTTTATCCCCATGTGATAGGATGAAACAATGTTGCTAAAAGGTTTATCTCAAGGCACAGGATTTTCCTTTAAACTTATTCATGTCACAGATCCTTGTTCTTATGTCTTACTGCTAATTTCCTCCCTAAAAATGATCCTATTGTCCTGCCACTCCCTTATCTTTAAGATGGTAAAGATAATTATCTATAAATACTAAGGGAACTCAGAGGCCGGTGCCGGCGTGGGTCCTCTGTAAGCTGAGCGCCGGTCCCCTGGGCCCCCGCTTTTCTTTCTCTATACTTTGTCTCTGTGTCTTATTTCTTTTCTCAAGTCTCTCGTTCCACCTTACGAGAAACACCCACCAGGTGTGGAGGGGCAGGCCACCCCTTCACAAGCGATTCTCCTGCCTCAGCCCTCTGAGTAGCTGGGATTACAGGCGCCCGCCACAATGCCCAGCTAATTTTGTATTTTTAGTAGAGGCAGGGCTTCACCATGTTGTCCAGGCTAGTCCTGAACTCCTAACCTCAGGTGATCCACCCGCCTCAGTCTGCCAAAGTGTTGGGATTACAGGCGGCCTAGAGCCACCGTGCCCAGCCGACATCTTTTTCTTTCTTTCTTTGCAGGCTCCCCACCTGCTTTTTCTAGGTTTCAACCATAAGCCTCCAATCTCTTATCATCAGGTGGTTAGGTTGGAGTAATTCCAGCCAGGACCCTGGCTGGGCACTGGAGCTCAACCATGCCTGCAGAATAAGGAATGACATATTTATATCATCACTAAGAACAAAAGCTACCACTTTTTTTTTTTTGAGTCAGCATCTCACTCTGTCGCCCAAGCTGGTGTGCAGTGGCGTGTTCTCGGCTCACTGCAACCTCTGCCTCCTGGGTTCAAGTGATTCTCCTGCCTCAGCCTCCTGAGTAGTTGGGACTACAGGCGCATGCCACCATGCCCAGCTACTTTTTTGTATTTTTAATAGAAATGGAGTTTCACTGTGTCAGCCAGGATGGTCTCGATCTCCCGACCTCATGATCTGCCTGCCTCGGCCTCCCAAAATGCTGGGATTACAGGTGTGAGCTACTGCCCCTGGCAAATCACTTATTAAACACTAGCATGTGTCAGGCACTGGGTGGGGTAGTTTATGAGTATTCTTCTCCACTGTGTATATTCATATTATCATCTCATGTGATGCCCAAAGGCAGATGATATGGTTTGACTGTATCCCAATCTCACCTTGAATTGTAATAATTACCACGAGTCAAGGGCAGGGCAAGGTAGAGATAAACGAATCATGGGAGTGGTTCCCCATGTACTGTTCTCATGGTAGTGAATAAATCTCGTGAGATTTGATGGTTTCATAAACTCGAGTTCCCCTGCACAAGCTCTCTTGCCTGCCACCACGTATGATGTGCCTTTGCTCTTCCTTCACCTTCCGCCATGATTGTGACTGTGAGTCAATTAAACCTCTTCCTTTTATAAATTACCCAGTTTTGGGTATGTCTTTATTAGTAGCATGAGAACAGACTCATACAGCAGGAATTCTCCCCATTTTACAGATGAGGAAAATGGGGGCCAGAGAATAAAAAGAAGAGGAGAGAGTGCAGCCTGTGGACAGCCTACATGCTTCCCTCCCACACCAGACGACAACTATTGTTTCACATATGCCTCCCACATCAGATAGCAGCCTCCTGCGGGGCAGCAGAGTGGGCTGGCTCAGGAGTGGGCTGACTCGCGTCTGTTCTCATGTCTGGTACGCAGCCAGCCAGGCCTGGTGTGGGGCTCCAAAATCGTGTGTAGACAAGTGATCCGCCAGGCCATGCCCCACAGTGCAGAAAAATGGGTGATTCCTTCTCAACCCTAAGCAATATTAAGCCCTCTTCCTTAGAAAAGTAAATAAATACCTAATATCAGATTGTTTTATTGTTTTATAACACAGAAAAACAGACGTAGGGTTAAGGGTACTGAGTAACATGTTGCATCTCTCCTGGTTCACGTGAATTGATGCATCTGAATGTTATGCCACTCTCTAAACTGAGTATCATAAAAACCTAACCAGGAAAAACAGAGAGTGACATATTGACCTTTTATGTTGAATGCAGCTCAGAACTGGGGTTGCGGCTGTCACCACCTGAGATGTGCCCACCACAGAAAGCCATCCTGAAACCAGAGAGCTGCTGGTTATTTTCAGAAGACAGCCTGGGTCTCGCTCCTGGGGCAACGGGGTAGTATCACCATGAGCTCGAAGAGAAGGTTTCCCACGAACACCCTGGGTGTCAGGGCCATTGATGGTTTAACTTCTCATCCATCCACACAGCCCTAACAGCCACTCAGTGCCAGGCCTGCGACAGAGAGACATTAAACTGAGAGCCCAGACGGGGTCGGGGAGCGCTGGAGACACATTCAACAAGCTGTAAGGCCTGCCCGCAGCACAGGGTTTCAACAACACATCACAGTTCAACTGCGGCCTGGGAAGAAAGGGATGGTTAATTTGATCCAGCAGCAAATCAGGTCAGCTTCACTCCAGAAGATTCCAAATCCATCCTCAACTCCCATAGTGTCCCCTCTCTCCTGGGCAACTGCAGCAGGCCCCACTCTGTCCCCTGCTACTCTCCTCACTCCACTACAACCCATTTCCCTCCGAGCAGCGGACCAGTGTGTGACACACACAACACTAACCATGTCACCCTGCTCACCACCCCACAGTAGATTCCTATTGCACTAAAAACGAAGCTAGTGGTCCTCTATGGCCTACAAGGCCAGCCCTGCAGATATGGACCATCACCTCTTAGTCCCTGTCTCTCACCAACCCTCTGTAGCCCCTGACCTTCTTTCAGCTCCTGACACTCCACAAGCTGCATTTTGTCTCAAGCCTTTGCTCTTCCTCCAGATCTGGCCCCTTCTCAAAAGTCAACTGCTCAGAGTGGCTTTCCCCAACCACTCAATCTCAATCCTTCTCATTCTACCACACTGTCACTTTATTTTCTCCATGGCACTTGGGTTGTAAGCAATCATCTAGTCCAGTGCTACTCAAAGCATGGCCCATGGGTCAGCAGCACCTGGAGCTTGTTAGAAATACAGATTCTTTGGGAGGCCAAGGCAGGTGGATCACCTGAGGTCAGGAGTTCGAGACCAGCCTGGCTAACATGGTGAAACTCTGTCTCTACTAAAAATACAAAATCAGTTGCGTGTGGTGGCGCACATCTACGATCCCAGCTACTCGGGAGGCTGATGCAGGAGAATCACTTGAACCTGGGAGGTGGTGGTTGCAGTGAGTTGGCATTGCGCCACCACACTCCAGCCTGGGCAACAGAGTGAGACTCCATCTCAAAAAAAAAAAAAAGGCCGGGCGCGGTGGCTCACGCCTGTAATCCCAGCACTTGGGAGGCCGAGGAGGGCGGATCACAAGGTCAGGAGATCGAGACCACGGTGAAACCCCGTCTCTACTAAAAATACAAAAAAAAATTAGCCGGGCGCGGTGGCGGGCGCCTGTAGTCCCAGCTACTCAGGAGGCTGAGGCAGGAGAATGGCGTGAACCCGGGAGGCGGAGCTTGCAGTGAGCCGAGATCGCGCCACTGCACTGCAGCCTGGGCGACAGAGCGAGACTCCCTCTAAAAAAAAAAAAAAAAAAAAAAAAAAAAACCACGCAAGAATATGGCCACGCATGGTGGTTCAGGCTTGTAATCCCAGCACTTTGAGAGGCCTAGGTGGGCAGATCACCTGAGGTCAGGATCTCGAGACCAGCCTGGCCAACATGGCGAAACCCCATCTCTACTAAAATTTAAAAAATTAGCTGGGCATGGTGGCGCGCGCCTGTAATCGCAGCTACACAGGAGGCTGAGGCAGGAGAATCGCTTGAACCCGAGAGGCGGAGGTTGCAGTGAGCCGACATCGCGCCACTGCACTCCAGCCCGGGCAACAAAGTGAGACTCCGTCTAAAAATAAATAAATAAATAAATAAATAAATAAATAAATAAATAAAGTAATAACAATGCCAATGATGACTTCACGTTGAGCAGTGCATTCATTCACAGCGGTATTGTCACTGTCCATCTCCACGCCCGCACTGGGTGACAGTACCATGTTCCACAGTGACTGCTTACCAGTGTCTGTAATTTGAGGGCAGAGTAGGGCCCATCTTTTTGTACCGCCACAACCCGGCACCATAATGTGCTCATCAAATGTTTCCTGAGCAAAGAACCTGCTTTGCAAATGCCAAAAGGGCTAATGAATGATAAGATACTTTCACTTCCAGAATTAATCCCCTATAATGCCCCAGCTACTCTATGGAGAGGATAACTACCTCTCCCTGCCCTCTTAGCTGATGGGGAATCAGAGAGGGGAAATGTCTTGTTCCAGTCACCTAGCGAGAAGACACAAGGCTCTTGTCTCCTGCCCTGAGTTCTCTCCACAGGTACACTGCGCCCTGCAAAAGATGCCAACAGAAACAACACAGATTGCAAATGTATGGGAAACGTGTAGGAACAATCAAAGTCTGGCAAATAATAAACATAATGATGCAAAAACAACAATCGGACAGCACGAGGTAAGTCATAGGAACTCAGCGGAGGGAGAAAGGCATGGTGGTTAGCGCGGGCTTCCAGGACTACGCGGATCCGGCGAGCAGTATCTGAACCGCATTTTCGCAGCCGCGTAGACATAGGCGCCCACACTCTCTCACCCATGCGCACTCGCCCGCCCGCGCGCAGCCACACCCTCGGTGCCCGGGAGGCGGCGGCCTGGGCAACAGGACCTCACCTGTGGGCTCGGAGCGCCGAGGGACTCGGAGGAGCGCCCTGCAGGGATGCCTCGAGCCGCGCCCCCGCCCCGCCTCCAGCCCCTCTCCAGCCCCTCTCCAGCGCCTCTCCAGCGCTCGCAGAAGGACGCAGCCAGCTGCCAGGCGCACCGGCCCGCCCCGCCCCGCCCCGCGCCGCACTCTACTTCCAGGGCGGCGCCCTGGCAACCCAAGACGCAACCGCCGGCGCTGCGACTACTTCCGGAGTCAGACTTGCCTGGGGCTCCCCTGAGCTTTTTGTCCCGGGCGCCCGCTATGCTCCGGGCTTAAATCCTAGGAAATGCCAGGCCATCCAACTTCGACACCTTCGGGGCCCAGAAAGGAGACTGAGAAGGGTCTGAAGCATGGGATTGAGTCTAAAAAGGAAGGTAGAGCGGTATGATGATTAGGTCCGAATCCTAGGTTCAGTCTTAATCCGCTGTTTAGCCTCTCCTACCCCCTCTACCTCAGCTTCCTTATCTGAAGAAATGGTGATGTTGGTAGCAGGCGCCTCCTAGGGTGGTCGTAAGGATAACGTGATATGCTGGACCCAGCATGGAGTCATCAACACATGGCCCACTGAAGAACACCTTGTTTCCTAAGGGTTCCTCAAAACATATTGTAAACCCCTTCCATTAGGAAGAGGCAACCTGGCCCAGTGAGGACCTTAAAACTGAAACTGGACCTGAATCTGAATCCCCTGTCCAAAAAACGACTAGCTATGTGGCTTAGGCAGATCACTTCATTTCTCTGAACCTCAGTTTCCTTGTCTGTAAATTGGAGATAACACCTACATTGAAGGGTTGTTGGGAAGACTATTTTAAAAAATAAATAAATAAAAGGAATGTAGTTGACATAGCACATGGTAGTTGCTCAAATACTTGTTTAATTGATTCATAATAAAAGCATGTATCCCAGACAGCTCTCAGCTATAAAAGAGCACTGGAGGGCAGGGTGCGGTGGCTTAAGCCTGTAATCCCAGCACTTTGGGAGGCTGTCATGGGTGGATGACCTGAGGTCAGGAGTTGGAGAGCAGCCTGACCAACATGGTGAAACCCCATCTCTACTAAAAATACACAATTAGCCGGGTGTGGTAGTGCATGCCTGTAATACCAGCTACTTGGAAGGTTGAGGCAGGAGAATCGCTTGAACCAGGGACTGGGAGGTTGCAGTGAGCCAAGATCATGCCACTGCACTCCAGCCTGGGCAATAAGAGCGAAACTCCGTCTCGGGGGAAAAAAAGTGCACTTGAAACTTGACAGGCAGTGGGAAAGAAGAGAAACAACAGGCTTTACATCCCTGCTCTGCTCTGATACATTATAGCTGTCTGAGTGTCAGCAAACCCACTGCATTTTTTTTTTTTTTTTTTTTTGAGAGGGAGTTCTGCTCTTGATGCCCAGGTTGGAGTGCAATGGTGCCATCTCAGCTCACTACAACGTCCGCCTGCCAGGTTGAAGTGATTCTTCTGCCTCAGCCTCCCGTGTAGCTGGGATTACAGCGCCTGCCACCACGCCCAGCCTTTTTTTTTTTTTTTTTTTAAGTAGAGATGGGGTTTCTCCATGTTGGTCAGGCTGGTGTCGAACTCCCGACCTCAGGTGATGCACCCGCCTCAGCCTCCTAAAGTACTGGGATTATAGGCATGAGCCACCTTATCCAGCCAAACCCACCATATTAAATACAGTTTCTTTGTACTCCCAGCACTTTGGGAGCTGAGACGGGTGGATCACAAGGTCAGGAAATCAAGACCATCCTGGCTAACATGGTGAAAGCCTGTTTCTACTAAAAAATACAAAAAACTAGCCGGGCGAGGTGGCGGGCGCCTGCAGTCCCACCTACTCGGGAGGCTGAGGCAGGAGAATGGCGTTAACCTGGGAGGCGGAGCTTGCAGTGAGCTGAGATCCGGCCACTGCACTCCAGCCTGGGCGACAGAGCAAGACTCCGTCTCAAATAAATAAATAAATAAATAAATAAATAAATAAATAAATACAGTTTCCTTACTGTGAATTGGAAATAATGATCATCTCTCAGGGTGCTGAAAACATTTAAATCCCTTGTGAATAGCACCTAGAAGGGTGTTTAACAGGTTTTACCACTTCCTTCTGCCCCCATGTGGCATACAGGCCATTCCAAAGAATAGTGAATACAGTTTCAGGAAAATTTGTGACCAACGTGAAAATTAACTGGAAGCTAGTAGTTCTGAGAGAAAAGAGGAAACCGAAGGCCTGACTCACAATGCTAATCTAATTGTGTAAACCTAGTTAAAAAAATCTTCAAGATAAAATCTTGCCATCAAGATAAAATCATTGCCATAAAGTCCAAATTCCTTAATATGTTTTTAGTTTTAATCTTAACCATTTTCCTATATATAGGCTTGGTTTCCTGTCATGCCTAGGAAGACTCATCCACATAAGTTGAAAAAAAAAACCTTATGAAACCAGATATACAATAAACTGAAAATACATGGGGCCGGGCGCGGTGGCTCATGCCTGTAATCCCAGCGCTTTGGGAGGCCGAGGTAGGCGGATCACAAGGTCAGGAGATCAAGACCTGATCAAGACCTGGCTAATATGGTGAAACCCCCTCTCTACTAAAAATACAAAAACAAAATTAGCTGGGCATGGTGGCGGGCACCTGTAGTCCCAGCTACTTGGGAGGCTGAGGCGGGAGAATGGCGTGAACCCGGGAGGCAGATCTTGGAGTGAGCCGAGATTGCGCCACTGCACTCCAGCCTGGGTGACAGAGCAAGACTCCATTTCAAAAAAAGAAAAAAAAAAGAAAAGAAAATACATGCATGGTGTATGATAAAGCATTAATATGCACAACATACAGAGTTTGCACAAATCAATGAGAAAAAAAGCAATACAAAAATGGGCAAGGTCAGGCGCAAGTAGCTGGGATTACAGGTGCTAGCCACCAGGCCCAGCTAGTTTTTTATTTTTATTTTTGGTAGAGACAGGGATCCACCATGTTGGCCAGGGTGGTCTCAAACTCCTGACCTTCAGTGATCCACCAGCCTTGGCCTCCCAAAGTGCTAGGATTACAGGAACAAACCACCACCCCTGGCCAAGATAGTTAAACTACAGAAATTGTCTTAATCCAGAACAGATTCGTTTCCAGATTTGGTTTTCTGCCTAAGCGACCATCTGCTATAAATCTGTGACATAGCTGGAAAGCTAGAAGAGGCATTCCCAGTAGACAGAACAGTGAGCAATTCCTGGACCGTGTGATGAGAACAGATAAATGGGGAAATCCCAGTACAAATGAGAACAAATACTCTCTACCAATCAAAAGAGACAACCTCCAAAGAAGTGAGCTTTCGAGGCCGGGTGCAGTGGCTCATGCCTCTAATCCCAGAACTTTGAGAGGCCAAGGCGGGCGGATCCCCTGAGGTCAGGAGTTCGAGATCAGCCTGGCTAACATGGTGAAACCCCATCTCTACTAAAAATACACAAATTAGCCAGGCCTAGTGGTGCTCACCTGTAATCCCAGCTGCTCGGGGGGCTGTGGCAGGAGAATCACTTGATCCCAGGAGGCAGGATTGCACCATTGCCCTGCAGCCTGGGCGACAAGAGCGAAACTCTATCTCAAAAAAAAAAAAAAAAAAAGAAAGAAAGAAAAGAAGCGAGTTTTCAGCCCAGGAGGCAGAGGTTGCAGTGAGCCGAGATCTCGCCACTGCACTGCAGCCTGGGCAGCAAAGCAAGACTTCATCTCAAAAAAAAAAAAAAAAAAAAAAAAAAAAAAAAAAAAAGAGTTTTCAGAACAAAACTCTGGAATTACCCTAGAATGTAAGAAGGAAACCCACGCCGCTGAATGGGTTTCCTTAGAGACCAATTGGGTTCTCTGGTATTTAGTCTGAAGCCATTAGAATGACTCATCAAAGAGTGAGTTCAAACAGTTCTGGTTCAGACGAAAAGTATTAAGGAAAACCAGCTACTCAGGAGACTGAGGTAGGAGAATTGCTTGAGCCTGGAAGGTTGAGGCTGCAGTGACTGCACCACTGCACTCCAGTCTGGGTGACAGAGTGAGACCTCATCTCAAAAAGCAAACAAAAATGTCCTCATAGCCCACCACCTGTTTCTGTGCAGCTTAAAAGCTAAGAATGGTTTTCACGTATGGCCGTTTGAAATCCATTTATGAATAGGGAACATACTAATTTTGAACCCCAATTAAGTGAAATGTCCTTCTTCTTCCTCCAAAAGAACTTTCTTATTCTCAGCTGGGCTTAATGGCTCACACCTGTAATCCTAGCACTTTGGGAGGCCAAGGTGGGCAGATCACCTGAGGTCAGGAGTTTGAGACCAGCCTGGTCAACATGGGGAAATCCCATCTCTACTAAAAATACAAAAATTGGCCGGGTGTGGTGGCTCAAGCCTGTAATCCCAGCACTTTGGGAGGCCGAGACGGGCGGATCACGAGGTCAGGAGATCGAGACCATCCTGGCTAACACAATGAAACCCCGTCTCCACTAAAAATACAAAAAAAATTAGCCGGGCGTGGTGGCGGCGCCTGTAGTCCCAGCTACTCGGGAGGCTGAGGCAGGAGAATGGTGGGAACCCGGGAGGCGGAGCTTGCAGTCAGCCGAGATCGCGCCACTGCACTCCAGCCTGGGCAACAGAGCGAGACTCCGCCTCAAAAAAAAAAAAAAAAATACAAAAATTAGCTGGGCGTGGTGGTGCGCACCTATAGTCCCAGCTATTTGGGAAGGCTAAGGCAAGAGAATTGCTTGAACCCAGGAGGCAAAGGTTGAAGTGAGCCAAGATCGTGCCACTGCACTCCAGCCTGGGTGACAGAGCAAGGCTCCGTCTCAAAAAAAAAAAAAAAAAAAGAAGTTTATTATTCATTATAGACCTGTGTGTTACTCCAAATTTTCTATACAATTATTCATTTTTAATTTCATCAATTTAAAGAGTTATGCAAACTTGTGCAACTTGTAAGTGACAGAGTCTGGCTTTGAACCCAGGACGCCTGACCATTCATGCTGCTGCCTCTCAGGAGGGGTGGTGGCGTGCTTTCTTAGTGATGACTGGAGCTTTGCTAACATCACCTCCTATAATCTCCCACACAACCGCCTCCCAGGCCCGGAGCACATTCAGCTCATCATCATTTACTTTTGGCTCCATCTAGTGGAACCAACACGAATCTGGAGTCCAAATTGCCAACTCATACCCTTCAGCGGCTGTCTAGTTGTGAGGCCTTGAGAAGTCCCAAGGCTTCTGGCTACAGTGTTCTCACCTTAAACCTGGGAGGTGAGTGAAGCACCAGCACCCGAGGGAAGAAATGCTTAGGACCTGGCATAGTAAAGTGTTCAATAAACATTGTGGCCCTCCGGCATGTTGCCTCATCCCTGCAATCCCTGTACTTTGGGAGGCCAACACAGGAGGATCGCTTGAGGTCAGGAGTTCCAGACCAGCCTGGCCAATATAGCAAGACCCCATTTCTGGAAAAAAAAATCTTTTTAATTAGCCAGGTATGGGGGCGTACGCCTGCAGTCCTACTCAGCTACTCAGGAGGCTGAGGTGGATCACTTGAGCCTAGAAGATTGAGGCTGCAGTGAGCTATGATCCTGCCACTTCACTCCAGCCTGGCCAACAGAACAAGACCCTGTCTGTAAGAGAAAAAAAGTTAAAATAATAATAATAATAATAATAATTTTAAGGCCGGGCACGGTGCCTCACACCTGTAATCCCAGCACTTTGGGAGTCCGAGGCGGGTGGATCACCTAAGATCAGGAGTTCGAGACCAGCGTGACCAACATAGCGAAACCCCGTCTCTACTAAAAATACAAAAATGAACTGGGTGGCCGGGCGCGGTGGCTCAAGCCTGTAATCCCAGCACTTTGGGAGGCCGAGGCGGGCAGATCACGAGGTCAGGAGATCGAGACCATCCTGGCTAACACGGTGAAACCCCGTCTCTACTAAAACTACAAAAAACTAGCCGGGCGCGGTGGCGGGCGCCTGTAGTCCCAGCTACTCAGGAGGCTGAGGCAGGAGAATGGCGTAAAACCCAGGAGGCGGAGCTTGCAGTGAGCTGAGATCCGGCCACTGCACTCCAGCCTGGGTGACAGAGCAAGACTCCGTCTCAAAAAAAAAAAAAAAATGAACTGGGCATGGTGGTGCGCACCTGTAATCCCAGCAACTTGGGAGACTGAGGCAGGAGAATTGTTTGAACCCGGGAGACGGAGGTTACAGTGAGCCGAGATCACACCATTGCACTCCAGCCTGAGCAACAGGGCGAGACTCCGTCTTAAAAAAAAAAAAAGAATTTTAAGATGGCAACAGCAGCATTAAACAAACTGCAGGGCTTGTCTGAGCACAGGGTCCTGTGGGTCTGTACAGGTCACAGGCCCATGAGGCTGGCCCTACCCTAAGAAGCTGGCCACAGCTCCCCTCAATCAATCCCCACAAGAACTCTGCTGAGTTAATGGTGTTTATCACCATTTTTTAGAAAATAGTGGTAAAGGCTGGGTGCGGTAGCTCAAGCTTGTAATCCCAGCACTTTGGGAGGCCGAGACAGGCGGATCACAAGGTCAGGAGATCGAGACCATCCTGGCTAACATGGTGAAACCCCGTCTCTACTAAAAAAATACAAAAAACTAGCTGGGCGAGGTGGCGGGCGCCTGGAATCCCAGCTACTCGGTAGGCTGAAGCAGGAGAATGGCGTAAACCCGGGAGGCAGAGCTTGCAGTGAGCCGAGATCCAGCCACTGCACTCCAGCCTGGGCAACAGAGTGAGATTCCGTCTCCAAAAAAAAAAAAAAAGAAAACAGTGGTAAATTGGCTGGACGTAGTGGCTCATGCCTGTAATCTCAGCACCTTGGGAGGCCGAGGCAGGCGGATCACCTGAGGTCAGGGGTTCTCCACCAGCCTGACCAACATGGAGAAACTCCATCTCTAGAAAAACACAAAATTAGCCAGGCGTGGTGGTGCATGCCTATAATCCCAGCTACTCGGGAGACTGAGGCAGGAGAATCGCTTGAAGCCGGGAGGCAGAGGTTGCAGTGAGCCGAGATCGAGCCATTGCACTCCAACCTGGGCAACTGGGCAACAAGAGTGAAACTCGGTCTAAAAAAAAAATAGTGGTAAAGGCCAGGTGTGGTGGCTCACATCTGTAATCCCAGCACTTTGGGAGGCCGAAGCGGGTGGATCATGAGGTCAAGAGATCAAGACCATTCTGGCCAACGTGGTGAAAACCTGTCTCTGCTAAAAATACAAAAATTAGCCAGGCATGGTGGCACACGCCTGTAGTCCCAGCTACTCCGGAAGCTAAGGCAGGAGAATCGCTTGAACCTGGGAGACAGAGGTTGTAGTGAGCCGAGATCGCACCACTGCACTCCAGCCTAGCGACAGAGTAAGACTCGGTCTCAAAAAAAAAAAAAAGTGGTAAAATACATATAACATAAAACTTACCATCTTAGCCATTTTTAAGTGTACAGTTCAGTGATTTTAAGTATATTCACATTGTTGTGCAACCAATCTCCAGGACTTTATCATCTTACAAAACTAAAACTCTTTTTTTTTGAGACAGAGTCTCACTGTGTCACACAGGCTGGAGTGCAGTGGCGCAATCTTGGCTTACTGCAAGCTCCACCTCCCAGATTCACGCCATCCTCCTGCCTCAGCCTCCCGAGTGGCTGGGACTACAGGCGCACACTGCCATGCCCGGCTAATTTTTTGTATTTTTAGTAGAGACAGGGTTTCACCGCGTTAGCCAGGATGGTCTCGATCTCCTGATCTTGTGATCTGCCCGCCTTGGCCTTCCAAAGTGCTGGGATTACAGGCATGAGCCACCGTGCCTGGCCACAAAACTAAAACTCTTTACCTATTGATCACAACTCTCCATCCTTCCTTCCCCAACCTCTGGTAACTACCTTTCAATTTTCTGTCTTAATGAATTAGACTTCCTCAGTACTTCATTTAAGTGGAATCTGGGCCGGACACAGTGGTTCACGCCTGTAATTCCAGCATTTTGGGATCCCGAGGCAGGAGGATTGCTTGAGCCCAGGAGTTTGAGACCAGCCTGGGCAACATAGGGAGACCTCGTCTCAAGAAAAGAAAGAAAGAAAGAAAGAAAGAAAGAAAGAAAGAAAGAAAGAAAGAGAGAGAGAGAGAGAGAGAGAGAGAGAGAGAGAGAGAGAGAGAGAGAGAGGAAGGAAGGAAGGAAGGAAGGAAGGAAGGAAGGAAGGAAGGAAGGAAGGAAGGAAGGAAGGAAGGAGAAAGAAAGAAAGAAAAAGAAAGAAAGAAGGAAGGAAGGAAGGAAGGAAGGAAGGAAGGAAAGAGAGAGAGAGAAAGCGGGAGGGAGGGAGGGAAGGAAGGAAGGAGAGAAAGAAAGAAAAAGAAAGAGAAAAGAAAGAAAGAAAGAAAGAAAGAAAGAAAGAAAGAAAGAAAGAAAGAAAGAAAAGGAGAGGCAGGGAGGGAAGGAAGGAAGGAAGGAAGGAAGGAAGGAAGGAAGGAAGGAAGGAAGGAAGGAAGGAAGGAAGGAAGGAAGGAAGGAAAGAAGGGTTCGCTGCTGCTCTCTGAGCTTCACAATGCCATCCAAGGATGACAAGAAGAAGGAAGACACCAGAAAGTCACTAAGAAAGACAAAGACGCAGTGAACAAATCTGGGGGCAGGGCCAAAAAGAAGAAGTGGTCCAAAGGCAAAGTCCGGGACAAGCTCAATAACTGAGTCGTGTTTGACAAACCTACCTATGACAAACTCTGTAAGGAAGTTCCCAAACATAAACTTATAAGCCCTGCTGTGGTCTCTGAGAGACTGAAGATTTGAGGCTCCCTGGCCAGGGCACCTTAATAAAAGACTTAACAAACTGGTTTCAAAGCACAGAGCTCAAATAATTTACACCAGAAATACCAAGGGTGGAGATGCTACAGCTGCTGGTGACGATGCATGAAAAGGTCCAACCAACTGTACATTTGCAAATATAAAACTTTATTAAATCGAAAAAAGAGGCCTGGCACGGTGGCTCACGCCTGTAATCCCAGCACTTTGGGAGGCCGAGGAAGGCAGATCATGAGGTCAGGAGATCGAGACCATCCTGACCAACAGGGTGAAATCCCGTTTCCACTAAAAATATAAAAATTAACCGGGCATCGTGGCAGGTGCCTGTAATCCCAGCTACTCAGGAGGCTGAGACAGGAGAATCACTTGAACCCGGGAGGCGGAGGTTGAGTGAGCCGAGATCATACCACTCCAGCCTGAGGGATAGAGCGAGGCTCCACCTCAAAAAATAAAATAAAATCCATTCATCAATTTCTACCTTTTGGCTATTATGATTAATGCTACTATGAGCACAGGTATATATCTGAGACCCTGCTTTCAATTCTTTTTTTTTTTTTCCTTAATAATTGAGATGAGGTCTCACTATGTTGCCTAGGCTGTCTCCAGCTCCTGGGCTCAAGTGATCCACCTGCCTTGGCCTCCCAAAGTGCTGGGATTATAGGCATGAACCACCAGCCCAGGCTCCTCGCTTTCAGTTATTTGGGGTATATACCCAGAGTGAGACTGCTGGATCATGTAGTAATTCTATATTGAACTTTCCGAGGACCCTCCATCGGGTTTTCCGCAGGGCTGCCCCATTTCACATTCCCACCAACGGTGCCAGAGTTCCAATTCCTCCACATCCTGGACAATACCTGTTATCTTCTACTGTTTGATAGCAGTTATTCTAACGGGTGTGACATCCTCCCTGCCTTGTAAATATGGGAACTGAAGCTTGAAGGTGGTGAGTAACTTGCCCAAGGCCAGGCAGCCATCACTATAGCAATCCCTACCTGAGTCATCATCACTGGGCGGGTGTCTCAACACATCAGCCCCATTCACACTGCCACCAGGAGGCTGGCTCGCCACTGTCACGGTGCCAGCCAATAGCACACACGAGGACTTCGCCATCGCTTCAGTCTGATGCTCCCTGAGGCCAACAGGAGCCCTCGGGGGCACCCCATGCTACGGCAACATGCTGGCCAGCCAGCTGGCCCCAACCTGCATAGACCTGGCCATGCTCCTCCCCATGCTGCCCCACCCTCAGCCTCCAGCAGCCTTGCCCCCGTCTCCCCAACTTCCCACCGCAGGTCCTGACTTCCCAGGGTCTCTGTCCCCGCTTCTCTCCTGCTTGCAGCGTGGAGGTGGGAAGGCTGCCTTCTCTCCAGGTGAAAGAATCAGGTGCTCTCGGGATCTCTCCTTATCTCCTCGCCCATTTGTCTGAGCACCCAGAAGGATTAGGGAGGGGCTAGACAGCTGGGCCTCAGACTCCAGCTTTGTCAGGCCCTTTTCTAGCCCCTGGAGCTGAGGCCCAGAGAGCAGGCCTCCTGGTCTGGGGCCAAAGGGTGGAGTCCCTAGGGGCTCAGAGAACAATAAGAAAGCACACAGCGTGCTCTGGCTCACGCCTGTAATCCCAGCACTGTGGGATGCTGAGACTGGAGGCTTACTTGAGGCCAGGAGTTTGAGATCAGCCTGGCTAACATGACAAAACCCCATTTCTACCAAAAGTACGAAGAATTAGCCAGGCGTGGTGGCGGGTGCCTGTAATCCCAGCTACTCAGGAGGCTGAGACAGGAGAATCACTTGAACCCAGGAGGCGGAGGTTGAGTGAGCCGAGATCATACCACTCCAGCCTGAGGGATAGAGCGAGGCTCCACCTCAAAAAATAAAATAAAATCCATTCATCAATTTCTACCTTTTGGCTATTATGATTAATGCTACTATGAACACAGGTATATATCTGAGACCCTGCTTTCAATTCTTTTTTTTTTTTCCTTAATAATTGAGATGAGGTCTCACTATGTTGCCTAGGCTGTCTCCAGCTCCTGGGCTCAAGTGATCCACCTGCCTTGGCCTCCCAAAGTGCTGGGATTATAGGCATGAACCACCAGCCCAGGCTCCTCGCTTTCAGTTATTTGGGGTATATACCCAGAGTGAGACTGCTGGATCATGTAGTAATTCTATATTGAACTTTCCGAGGACCCTCCATCGGGTTTTCCGCAGGGCTGCCCCATTTCACATTCCCACCAACGGTGCCAGAGTTCCAATTCCTCCACATCCTGGACAATACCTGTTATCTTCTACTGTTTGATAGCAGTTATTCTAACGGGTGTGACATCCTCCCTGCCTTGTAAATATGGGAACTGAAGCTTGAAGGTGGTGAGTAACTTGCCCAAGGCCAGGCAGCCATCACTATAGCAATCCCTACCTGAGTCATCATCACTGGGCGGGTGTCTCAACACATCAGCCCCATTCACACTGCCACCAGGAGGCTGGCTCGCCACTGTCACGGTGCCAGCCAATAGCACACACGAGGACTTCGCCATCGCTTCAGTCTGATGCTCCCTGAGGCCAACAGGAGCCCTCGGGGGCACCCCATGCTACGGCAACATGCTGGCCAGCCAGCTGGCCCCAACCTGCATAGACCTGGCCATGCTCCTCCCCATGCTGCCCCACCCTCAGCCTCCAGCAGCCTTGCCCCCGTCTCCCCAACTTCCCACCGCAGGTCCTGACTTCCCAGGGTCTCTGTCCCCGCTTCTTTCCCGCTTGCAGCGTGGAGGTGGGAAGGCTGCCTTCTCTCCAGGTGAAAGAATCAGGTGCTCTCGGGATCTCTCCTTATCTCCTCGCCCATTTGTCTGAGCACCCGGAAGGATTAGGGAGGGGCTAGACAGCTGGGCCTCAGACTCCAGCTTTGTCAGGCCCTTTTCTAGCCCCTGGAGCTGAGGCCCAGAGAGCAGGCCTCCTGGTCTGGGGCCAAAGGGTGGAGTCCCTAGGGGCTCAGAGAACAATAAGAAAGCGCACAGCGTGCTCTGGCTCACGCCTGTAATCCCAGCACTGTGGGATGCTGAGACTGGAGGCTTACTTGAGGCCAGGAGTTTGAGATCAGCCTGGCTAACATGACAAAACCCCATTTCTACCAAAAGTACGAAGAATTAGCCAGGCGTGGTGGCGGGTGCCTGTAATCCCAGCTACTCTGGAGGCTGAAGCACGAGAATCGCTTGAACCTGGGAGGCGGAGGTTGCAGTGAGCCGAGATTGCACCATTATACTCCAGCCTGGGCAGCAGAGGGAGACTCCGTCCAAAAAAAAAAATAAAATAAAAATAAAATAATCTTCAACCCCAGAGCTGGTCGGAGGCGAGGGCTGCTCCTCACCTGTTATTCCTCCAAGAACTGCCCACAGGTGGTCTGTTTGTTTCCCTTGGGGAGCCTGGCTTTCCATTCCCTCCTTCTCTCCCCCTTCCCTTCTGGTCCATTTCCACCCCTTTGCCCTCCTGCTGGGCAGCCAAGCCCCCCGTGCCCCAGTTCCCCAGTCCTGGGGACCTAAGTGTCCACCTAGATAAAGCTGAGGAGGTGTCCGGTCAGGGAAGGACAGTAACAGAAGTACCGACTGGTACCCCGGAGAGCCTCCCCGCAGGTGGACTTCGAGTGCTTAACCTCTGCTCGCTCTGCTCTTTATAACGGAGTTAATAATAGAACGAGCTTCTGGGGGCGGCTGTGACGATCAGATGAGACCACACAGGTGACCCTGCTCAGCGTGCAGCCCGCACAGAGGAGAGCTCCTAGGAAACCTGTTCATGATCGATGAAGGGGAGGCTGCCCAGAGAGGACCGCATGCTTGGAGTGTGAGAGTGTGTGTGAGTGTGAGTGTGTGTGTGAGTGTATGTGTGTTGTGTGTGTGAATGATTGTATTTGTGTGTCGTGTTTGTGTGTGAGTGTGGGAGTGTGTGTGTGGTGTGTGTGTGTGAGAATGGGGAAAGTTCTTATTCAAAGATTATAAAAAGTCACAGTTTCTTACTATAAGATTGCTATCCACTATATATATATATATATATTCCAAATCAGCCGTCCTAGCTTGCTCCGGCATGCCTGGACACAACTAGACAAGCTCCAGCCCATAGAACATCCCATTCCTTATTTGGAGATGCTTCCTTAACTATTCCTGGGCAACTTCCTTTTCTTTCTTTGTTCTGTCTCCCTTACCCAATTAAAACGTTTTAAACTAATAGCCAGTTGGGTAAAGTGTAAAATGTGAGGTCCTATTCCAGCCAGTGGAAACTGGACAGAGCAGCAGGGTAGACATGTTAGGTTATAAATAACTGTCTCCTTTGTTCAGTGTGCTCTCGTGGCTGGACAGCTATTGAGTAGCACCCTTTCTGCGGAAAGTAAAGCTCACCTTGCTGAGAGATCATTTGTTCCTGCGTTATTTTGTATTTATTTACTTTTTGTGACACCAAAAACTTCATTCCCAACACGTGTGAGTGACTGTGTGTGTGTGTGTGTGTATGTGTGTGTTCACCCCACCCACAGCAGGACCCAAGGTTGGTGGGGAGGGTTGGGACAAGGGGCTTGAAGCTGGGAGGGACTAGAGCTCCTCCCCCACCCCCTGCTAATCAGCACCCAGCACAGACAGCAGAGCCCCAGCTGAAGAAGATGGGGCTGATCTCCCCAGTAGCTGGGTCCTGCCCACTTCCCCATGGCCCAGTGAGATGTGGAAACCAATCCTTTCTCCGTCTTCCTCCATATTGCCCGGAGTTGGACCCCTGTCTTCCTCCATATTGCCTGGGGTTGGACCCCTGCAAGCCAGGAGGAGCCAGTGGCTTCCGGAGGGGATCTGAGTCCAGGTCTGGAGGCCTCTGTGTTTGGTGCTGTTTCTTCTGTATCAGCTGGATGGTGGAAGGGGAAGGCAGCGGTGTGTGGGTGAGGGGTTGTGGATAGTGGAGCCTGGGAGGTGGGGTGCAGGGTAGGGAGCCCAGGCACCACAGACCCCATCTAACGGGGCTGACCAGTCACCGGTCTGCTGCTTTCACCTGCCTGGAGAGGCTCTATTCTGTACCCCAGAAACCTACATGGGCCTGGCCTTGAAAGGTGACCAGTAAGGCCTGTGAAGGATGGAGGGAAGAACTGTGCCCTGTAACGAGTGGGCAGCTAGGACCCCCAGACTTCTCTCAGCCCTGGGTCCTCCTGGGATGCAGCAAGACCGCCTTAGAAGAAATCTGAGCCGGGTGCGGTGGCTCACGCCTGTAATCCCAGCACTTTGGGAGGCCGAGGCAGGCAGATCACCTGAGGTTGGGAGGTCGAGACCAGCCTGACCAACATGGAGAAACCTCATGTCTACTAAAAACACAAAATTAGCTGGGTGTGGTGGCACATGCCTGTAGTCCCAGCTACTTAGGAGGCTGAGGCAGGAGAATCACTTGTAGAGGTTGTGGTGAACTGAGATTGCACCATTGCACTCCAGCCTGGGAGACGAGAGCAAAACTCTGTCTCATAAATAAATAAATAAGAGAACTGAACCCCTGATCCTCTTCACTGAACCTAAGCTCAGCCCTCCAGGTCCCTGGGCCTTGGTTTCTCCAACAAGAAGGAGCCACGCACCCGGCCTTGCAATGCTGTTGAGGAGGCGGAATTGAAGACAGCAAACTGCCGGGAATGTGGGTCTTGACTTCAGTGAGCCCTCCTTGCTCCCTCCATCAGGCACGCTGCACACCTCACCCCCAGACAGCGCCGGAGGCTGAACTCATAGCTGAGGGAGCCAGGGAAGGGCACTGAGGCAACAGGAAGGCGGGGTTGTGTTGGCGAGAGATGGCGGAAGAATTCCTGCTGGGTTTATGTAGTCCCAACATTTTTGGAGGCTGAGGTGGGAGGATTGCTCAAGCCCAGTATTTGGAGGCTGTAAGGAGCTATGATGGCACCAGCGCTCTCCAGCCTGAGCCACAGAGTGAGACTCTGTCTCTAAAAAAAAAAAAAAAAAGTTTCTGTCAATCAGTTAAGCTCCTAGCCCCAACAGGAAAGGCAGGAAAATGAGAACTAAGGTCTGGTTTACATCACGATGTCCACTTGACCCCACGGTAGTCCCCTTTAGGTTTTCCCTGTTTAGCACAGAAGGAACCTGAGGCTCACAGACATGTAGAGGCTGGCCCAGGCTCAGAGCTTGTCTGGGGCCAACACAGCCCTGGCCCAGACCCTATAGAATATCTGCCCAGTCCAGCCCGGCACGGTGGCTCATGCCTGTAATCCCAGCACTTTGGGAGGCCGAGGCAGGTGGATCACGAGGTCAGGAGATCGAGACCATCCTGGCCAACATGGTGATACCCCATCTGTACTAAAAATACAACAATTAACTGGGAATGGTGGTGCGCACCTGTAATCCCAGCTACTCAGGAGGCTGAGGCAGGAGAATCACTTGAACCTGGGAAGCGGAAGTTGCAGTGAGCCAAGATCGTGCCACTGCACTCCAGCCTGGCCACATAGTGAGACTCCGTCTCAAAAAAAAAAAAAAAAAAAAAGAGAGAATATCTGCCTGGTCCAGCACTCTGACCAAAGCACACATCTGGTCCCAGATGAGCTGCATATGGGTTCACGTCTTCCTTGGCCCCCAATCCCACCCTGCTAAAGAAGACCTTGGTATAAAGGGAGGACTCAGGCCGCGACACCATTTGCTGAAAACTTTTTTCACAATTCCAACCACCCCCTACATAGTGAGTGCCCTGAGGGCGGGACTTTAGACACTGTGTGTGTCCCCAGAGTCTGGACACTCAGGGGAGGTTCCTGGGGAAGGTTTGGGAATATGAGAATGGGTGACCTTGAAATTAGGACTTGGGGCTGGGCTCAGTGGCTCACGCCTGTAATCCCAGCACTTTGCAAGGCCAAGGCGGGGGGATCACCTGAGGTTGGGAGTTTGAGATCAGCCTGGTCAACATGGTGTCTGTCTCTACTAAAAATACAAAAATTAGCTAAGCATCATGGCGTGCTCCTGTAGTCCCAGCTACTCAGGAGACTGAGGTAGGAGAATCGCTTGTGCCTGGGAGGTGGAGGATGCAGTGAGCCGAGATCACGCCACTTCACTCCAGCCTGGGCAACAAGAGCGAAACTCCGCCTCAAAGGAAAAAAAAAAGAAATTGGGACTTGGACACACCTGAGTTCAAACTGGGATTGTGCAGGAGGGCTGACCCTGGCTGAAATCAGCTTCCAAATCTGTGAAATGGGCTCATGATACACACTTCACCGGGTTAGAGAGAAGCAGAAATAACACTAACCCTGCAAATGCTTCACAGGCAGCTGAGACAGGGGCTTCCACCCGCCTGCAGGTTCCAGGTTCCCACTGGGGCCTCCTGTCTGGAATTCTCTAGCCCCTGCAGTTCCCTGCCTTACCTCTGCAGCCCACTTGGCTGGTAGCTCCCTTCCTTCCAAGGCAAAGAGCCAGGCTAGCTTTTGCTACCACATGTCAACACTTTTTTTTTTTTTTTGAGACAGGGCCTCACTCTGTTGCAGTCTCAACTCACTGCAGCCTCCACCTCCGGGGTTCAAGTGATTCTTGTGCCTCAGCCTCCTGAGTAGCTGGGAATGCAGGCACCTGCCACCATGCCTGGCTAATTTTTGTATTTTTAGTGGAGATGGGGTTTTGCCATGTTGGCCAGGCTGGTCTTTTTTTTTTTTTTTTGGAGGCGGAGTCTTCACTCTGTCGCCCAGGCTGGAGTGCAGTGGCACCATCTCGGCTCACTGCAAGCTCCGCCTCCCAGGTTCGCGCCATTCTCCTGCCTCAGCCTCCCGAGTAGCTGGGACTACAGGCGCCCGCCACCGCGCCCGGCTAATTTTTTGTATTTTAGTAGAGACGGGGTTTCACCGTGTTAGCCAGGATGGTCTCGATCTACTGACCTCGTGATCCGCCCGCCTCGGCCTCCCAAAGTGCAGGGATTACAGGCGTGAGCCACCGTGCCCGGCCTTTTTTTTTTTTTTTTGAGACAGTTTCACTCTGTTGCCCAGGCTGGAGTACAGTGGTGCAATCTTGGCTCACTGCAACGTCCACCTCTTGGGTTCAAGTGATTCTCATGCCTCAGCCTCCGGAGAGGCTGGGATTACAAGTGTGCACCACCATGCTTGGCTAATTTTTGTATTTTTAGTGAAGAGAGGGTTTCACCATGTTGGCCAGGCTGGTCTCGAACTCCTGACCTCAAGTGATCCACCTGCTTTGGCCTCCCAAAGTGCTGGGATTACAGGTGTGACCTACCATGCCTAGCCCAACCATGCACTTTTTTTTCTTTTTGAGAGAGTCTCACTATTGTCGCCTCATCATTTTGCCTGTCTGGCCTCAGTTTCCTCTCCTGTAAAGTGGCAACAGCAGAAATTATCTCTTAAGGTTGTTGTAGAGATGAAAAGGAATGGAAAAAATCCACTCATTTGTGCAACACATATCTACTGAGGGTCCGCTTTTGGGGTACAGAGGAGCAAAAATGCACACAGGCCCGTGTCCATGGGCCCTGCCCTCTTGGGGCTGATAGAGCAGAGGATGGTTGACTAGAAGAGATTCTTCCCAGCCGGGTGTGCTGGCTCGGGCCTCTCATCCCAGCACTTTGGGAGGCTGAGGCGGGTGGATCACCTGAGGTCAGGAGTTCGAGACCAGCCTGGCTAACATTGTGAAACCCCATCTCTACTAAAAATACAAAAAAAATTAGCCAGGCATGGTGGCGGGCACCTGTAATCCCAGCAACTCCGGAGGCTGAGGCAGGAGAATGATTTGAACCCAGGAGGCAGAGGTTACGGTGAGCCGAGATCGCACCATTGCACTCCAGCCTGGGCAACAAGAGGGAAACTCTGTCTCAAAAAAAAAAAAAAAAAAAAAAAAAAAAGGAGAAGAAGAGATCCTTCCCAGGGTGCCCTGAGAGCAGAGGTGTGGGTGGCAGCCACTGCCAATTCCACGGCTACCCCATCCCCATTGACGGTGCAGGTTGAATCCCAGGAGCTGCTAGGGCTGCTGTTGTTTTGAAAATATCTGCTATCACTCTGATAAGCTCAGCTGTCAGGAGGGATGTTATTTCTGGGCGAAAGGAGATTCCGCAGGACTGGAGGTCCTTCCTGCTTACACCACATGGGCCTAGTCCCTCCCGTCAGACCCGGCTTGAGTGATAACCTGGGGCCTTGAGCCTGCTCCTGGCAGGGACAGCAGTGGCCATCACTGCAGGACGTCCCCGGCCTGCTGCCCAAGGCCTCCGCGATGCTGCAGGAGCCGAGATCACCTCTTTTCTGACCCTGGATTCCTGCAATTGTCTTACAGAATGGAGGCCTGCTCTCCATCCCCCTGACAGGCCACAATAGATTATGTTTGTCACACTAGCCATTTGAGTGTCTGGCCCAAACGCATGTCTGTTACATGGCTGTGGCACTGAGCTGAGAGGCCTGGCAGGTTAAGCCTCCATAATTTGCTCTGAAATGCACTGGTCCTGTTTTCATTTACATTATTCTTGTCGCCAGCAAAGCTGGCCTCTCAGGTCTCACCATGGCCTTGGCCTACCAAGCACCCTGGCAGCTGTGAATCCAGATCTCGATTAAAATCCTTGATCTTGACTATTTCAAGTTTGATCCACTGTGTTTGCTTTGATTTTATTTTTTTAGTATTGAGTTTTAATTGATACACCCAAAAGTGCTCAGATCCTAAGCATTCAGTTCAATGTATGTTTGCATACATATGTACCCCTGCAACCACCGTCTGTGTTACCCTAGAAGCTTCCATCATGCCCCTTCCAGCCAATACCCATCCCCACTCTGGAGAAAGTGTCACCAATCTCACATCTAACGCCATAGATTAGTTGTGCCTAATTATGAGCATCATAGAAATGGAATTACAGCATGCTTTATCTTGTGTCCAGCTTCTTTTAAGTCTGGCCCCAGATGCAGCGGCTCATGCCTATAATCCCAGCACTTTGGGAGGCTGAGGTGGTCGGATCATTTGAAGTCAGGAGTTCGAGACCAGCCTGACCAACATGGTGAAACCCCGTCTCTACTAAAAACACAAAAAAATTAGCTGGGCGTGGTGGCGCACACCTGTAATCCAAGCTACTCGGGAGGCTGAGGCATGGGAATCACTTGAACCCAGGAGGTGAAGGTTGCAGTGAGCTGAGATGGCAGCACTGATTCCAGCCTGGGCGACAGAGGTCAGGTGAGCGGATCATGAGGTCAAGAGATTGAGACCATCCTGGCTAACATGGTGAAACCCTGTCTCTACTAAAAGTACAAAAAATTAGCCGGGCATAGTGGTGGATGTCTGTAGTCCCAGCTACTCGGGAGGCTGAGGCAGGAGAATGGCATGAACCCGTGAAGCAGAGGTTGCTGTGAGCTGAGATGGCGCCACTGCACTCCAGCCTGGGCGACAGAGCAAGACTCCGTTTTAAAAAATATACAAAAATGGCCGGGCACGGTGGCTCAAGCCTGTAATCCCAGCACTTTGGGAGGCTGAGACGGGCGGATCACGAGGTCAGGAGATCGAGACCATCCTGGCTGACACTGTGAAACCCCGTCTCTACTAAAAACTACAAAAAACTAGCCGGGCGAGGTGGCGGGCGCCTGTAGTCCCAGCTACTCGGGAGGCTGAGGCAGGAGAATGGCGTGAACCCGGGAGGCGGAGCTTGCAGTGAGCTGAGATCCGGCCACTGCACTCCAGCCTGGGTGGCAGAGCGAGACTCCGTCTCAAAAAAAAAAAAAAAAAAAAAAAAAAAAAAAAAAAAAATTAGCCAGGCATGGTGGCAGGTGCCTGTCTCAAAAAAAAAAAAAAAAAGAAAAAACCAAAACCAAAACCAAAACCAAACAACTATGCAAAAATAATGTTCAAAAGAAAGAAAAGACCTCTGAATCATATCCACCTATTAACCACTCTTTTATTATTATTATTATTATTATTTTAAATTAATTCAAGATGGGGGTCTTGCCATTACCCAGGCTGGCCCCAAACTACTGGGCTCAAGTGATCCTCCCACCTTGGCTTCCCAGAGTGCAGGGATTACAGGTGTGAGCCACTGCGCCTGGCCAAGATTTGTTTTTTTTCATGTGTTTATTCTGCCAATTTTTATTGAACATCTACTCTCTGCCAGGCACTGTCCCAGGGGCCAGTGATATAGCAATGAACAGTAGTTCTGTGTCCTTGTGGGGAAGCACAGTACACTCCCAGGGAGGGAGGCCCAAGGCCACTTCCCCTCTGTCTGTCCTCAGCTACCATGAGCCTTTGACACATTCCCCATTGGATGACAAGGGTCAGTTCATCAACGTTTTCGATTACATTTCTGTAATTACCCCTCAAGGTGAAGATTATTTGATTCATTTTCCCAGCCATTCGTACTTTATTACTTTCTTTAACTGCCTACTATATGTCAGGCATTGTCCTAGGCTCTGGGCATGTAACAGCAAAAAGAAAAAAGCGGACAAAGATCCCTGCACTTGTGGAGCTGACATGCCAGCTGGGAGAGACAGAAGAAGGTAAGCAAAATAAACAGGAGCACTGTGGAGTGTATGGGCAGGTGATACATGCAGGGGAGCCAGGGATTGCAGTGTTACATGGGGATTTAAATATTGTTATTATTATTATTATTATTATTATTATAATAGAGACAGAGTCTTGCTCTGCTGCCCAGGCTGGAGTGCAGTGGTGCCATCTCAGATCACTGCAACCTCCGCCTCCCAGGTTCAAGCGATTCTCCTGCCTCAGCCTCCTGAGTAGCTGGGGTTACAGGTGCCTGCCACCACGCCCAGTTAATTTTTGCATTTTCAGTAGAAACGGGGGTTTGCCATGTTGTCCAGACTAGTCTTGAACTCCTGACCTCAGGTGATCCACCTGCCTTGGCCTCCCAAAGTGCTGGGAGCCATTGCACTTGGCCAGTAATAAACATTTATTATCTCTCACAGCGTCTGTGGGTCAAGAACTCAGGAACAGAGCTCGGTGCAGTGGTTCAAACCTGTAATCCCAGCACTTTGGGAGGCCAAGGTGGGCAGATCACTTGAGGTCAGGAGTTCAAGACCAGCCTGACCAACATGGTGAAACCCCATCTCTACTAAAAAAAATACAAGAATTGGCCAGGCGCAGTGGCTCATGCCTATAATCCCAGCACTTTGGGAGGCTGAGGTGGGCAGATCACAAGGTCAAGAGATCAAGACCATCCTGGCTAACATGGTGAAATCCTGTCTTTACTAAAAGTACAAAAAATTAGCCAGGTGTGGTGGTGGGTGTCTGTAGTCCCAGCTACTCGGGAGACTGAGGCAGGGGAATGGCGTGAACCTGTGGGGCAGAGCTTGCTGTGAGTGGAGATGGCGCCACTGCACTCCAGCCTGGGTGACAGAGCAAGACTCCATTTAAAAAAAAATACAAAAATTAGCCAGGCATGCTGGCAGGTGCCTGTAATCCCACCTACTCGGGAGGCTGAGGCAGGAGAATCACTTGAACCCGGGAGGCAGAGGTTGCAGTGAGCTGAGATCATGCCATTGCACTCCAGCCTGGGCAACAAGAGCAAAACTCCAACTGAAAAAAAAAAAAAAAGAAATTTAGGAATAGTTTAGCTACATGGTCTCTTGTGAGGCTGCAGTTGACACTGGCTGGGGCTGCCACCATCTGAAGGCTCAGGTGGGGATGGAGGATCCAGCTCTAGGTGGCTCACTCGCATGATGTGGGATGTGGGCCGGAGGCCTCTGTTCCCTGCTCCTCCCACACAGTGCTCTCCACCAACCTTCTTCCGTGCCCTCAGGACTTGGCGGCTGGCCTCCCCAGAGTGAATGACCCAAGAAAACAAGGGCCAGGTGGGAGCTGTTCTTTTCTGATCGGGGCCCAGAAGTCCCGTAGCATCATTTTGTTATACTCATTAGTGGCAGGTCCCAGGCCTGGTCCGTATTCAAGGTGAGGGGCATGAGAGACAGTCAGGTACAACCCTGAGGTCTCTGGCCTGAGCCTCTTGAAGGACAGAGCTGCCACCAGCTGAGATGGGAAGTTAGAGGAGAGGTGAGTTTGGGGGAGACTGGGAGTTCAGTGCGACGCCAAATAGCATCTTGCAGGGAGATATCGAGGAGCTTCTTCGAAGACAGCTGCTTTCCCGGTGGACCTGGCCATCTGCGTTTAGACAGCTTTGTCCCAGTGCTCAGTGGACCGTGGTCTTGGCCAGGAGCTCTCAGCCCTGCAGCCGGTGCCCATGCTAACTGTCCACTCTCAGGTCCTGGTTTGGCAGAGCTGGCGGGAAGCTGGGAAGGGCCTAGGGCTTCTGTTACCCAGGTAGTTGGCAGCTGGGAGGCTGTAGGCCCTGCTCATTGCCGCTGTTTTTTCTTTTTTAAATTATTATTTATTTATTTTGAGATGGAGTCTCTCTCTGTAGCCCAGGATGCAGTGCAGTGGCACGATCTTGGCTCACTGTAACCTCTGCCTCCCAAGTTCAAGCAATTTTCCTGTCTCAGCCTCCCAAGTAGCTGGGATTACAGGTGCCTGCCACCATGCCTGGCTAATCTTATATATATATAAATTTTTTTTTCATTATTATACTTTATGTTCTAGGGTACATGTGCACAACGTGCAGGTTTGTTACATATGTATACATGTGCCATGTTGGTGTGCTGCACCCACTAACTTGTCATTTACATTAGATATATCTCCTAATGCTATCCCTTCCCCCTTCCCCCACCCAATGACAGGCCCCAGTGTATGATGTTCCCCACCCTGTGTCCAAATGTTCTAATTGTTAAATTCCCACCTATGAGTGAGAACATGCAGTGTTTGGTTTTCTATTCTTGCGATAGTTTGCTGAGAATGATGGTTTCCAGCTGCATCCATGTCCCTACAAAGGACATGAACTCATCCTTTTTTATGGCTGCATAGTATTCCATGGTGTCTATGAGCCACATTTTCTTAATCCAGTCTGTCATTGATGGACATTTGGGTTGGTTCCAAGTCTTTGCTATTGTGAATAGTGGCCTGGCTAATTTTTGAATTTTTTTTTTTCCTTGAGATAGAGTTTCACTCTTGTTGCCCAGGCTGGAGTGCAATGGCGCAATCTCGGCTCACGGCAATCTCTGCCTCCCGGGTTCAAGTGATTCTCCTGCTACAGCCTCCCTAGTAGCTGGGATTACAGGCATGCGCCACCACGCCCAGCTACTTTTGTATTTTTGGTAGAGACAAGGTTTCTCCATGTTGGTTAGGCATGTTGGTCATGTCTCGAACTCCTGATCTCCATGTTGGTCAGGTCTCGAACTCCTGACCTCAGATGATCCGCCTGCCTCGGCCTCCCAAAGCGCTGGGATTACAGGTGCGAGCCACCGCGCCTGGCCGAGTTTTTAAATTTCTAATAGAGACAGGGTTTCGTCATGTTGGCCAGGCTGGTCTTGAACACCTGACCTCAGGTGATCCACCTGCCTTGGCCTCACAAAGTGCTGGGGTTATAGGCATGAGCCACCACCTCCAGCTATCTCTTCCTCCTATTGATCAGCATATTATCTTGGGATTTTGCAAAGTAAGTAAGTACTGTATTTTCACCCACTCCACCCTTGAATCATCCAAAGTGTCCCCAAACGGTCCTTCTTTCTGCATCTGTTCCGCTAATGTTTACTGAACATCTCCTACATGCCTGGCACTGTGCCTCCAGTCTCAAGACCCCTCTGCAAGCATCTCACTCATATCAGGTCTTCTGGACCCATGAGACCCCGTGTCATTGCTTTACCACCCTGAGTCTCTATTTCTTCATCTGCAAAATGCATTCAGAGGGAAGCCCCCATTATGAAGGGTTCCCCACTTCTGACTGTAGCCACAGTCAGGGCAAGCTGCTTTGTAGGGGTTGGAGTTTATGTAGTTGGGAGGCCCTAGAAGAAAAGACTGTTACAGGGCTGGGCGTGGTGGCTCACACCTGTAATCCCAGCACTTTGGGAGGCCAAGGCCGGTGGATTACCCGAGGTCAGGAGTTCCAGACCAGCATGGCCAACATGGCAAAACCCTTTCTCTACTAAAAATACAAAAATTAGCCGGGCATGGTGGCTCATGCCTGTAATCCCAGCTGCTAGGGGGTGTTAAGGCAGGAGGATTGCTTGAACCTGGGAGACGGAGGTTGCAGTGAGCCGAGATTGTGCTACTGCACTCCAGCCTGGGCAACAGGGTGATATTCCATCTCAAAAAACAAACCAACCAACAACAACAACAACAACAACAAACTACAAAAGCAAAGAAGGTCCAAGGCCCAGAAGGAGGGAGGGGCTCTGAAGACTTTATCAGGCTTTACCTCCTCTGGTCCTCCCAACAGCCCAGCTCTTGGTAGGTGCTGTTGTCCATTTCACAGATGAGAACACTGAGGGGGAAGTAATTACCCTACAGGTGGGAAGAACAGAGTGAGGGTACCCAACAGGTAGCAAACGACAGAGCTGGGGGAGGGGAGCCCCTGCCCCTGCCCTGCCCCTCCCCCTGCCCCTCCCCTGCCCCTCCCCTGCCCCTCCCCTGCCCCTCCCCTGCCCCTCCCCTGCCCCTCCCCTGCCCCTCCCCTACCCCTCCCCTACCCCTCCCCTACCCCTCCCCTACCCCTCCCCTAATCTCTGAGGGGATCAAGACAGAGGTAAACAAGCTTTGCTGTGCGCAGGACAATTGTTACTTTGTTATTCCAAGAGCGCTCTGCCTTCTCCCACCCCCAATATACCCCAGTGCCGCTGTTAGGCACTACTCATCCCCGCGGGGCAGGCTGCCACCAGCCCACCCCGCCTGGAACCTTCCTGATTTCTCTGTCCCTCTCGGGGGCTTTGGGGTCCTTCTCACCAGGTCTGCACGTGGGCCCCCTGCCCCCAATCCCTCCCGTTCCGACCTGCCTCTCGCGGACCCGGAGCCCCGACGGGAGGGAGAAGGCAGGGGGTGGGTGCTGCAGCTGGAAGGCTGCGGACGGGCGGCAATGGAGGGGCAGTCCCCCTGGCTTCGGGTATGGAGCACTGGATGCTGCTGCTACCCAAGTGTGAACCTCGGTTTTCATATTCGTGAAATAGGCTTAAAAACACCTAAGTCCCGAAGCTGCCAGCCTAAGGAGCACGTTTTTGAACGCTGGCTTCACGCTGTCATTTAGCAAGTCATTTCGTCCTCTTGGAGCCTCGGTGGGTAAAATGATCGTGAAAAAAAGCACCGAGGAGTACTTTGAGCTCGAAGGGAGGCCATCTGTGTAAAGGGCTTGGATTATACACCCAGATTCTGTCAATGGATCGATCTCGACTGCACGCCCGTGCTGGGCGCAGGGGAAACAGCGACGCACGGGACAAAACAAGCTTGCAGAACCGCAGGGGGCAGAGAGGCTGTAAACAAGCCAACCGGCTGCACTTGTAGCGGTTCTGTTGCCAATGCCATTCAGACCCCAGTCCGGGATTCCGCGCTCGGGGTGCGAGAGGCCGCTCCCGGGGCGGGGCGGGACCCGGGCGGGGCGGGCGGGGCGGGCGGGGCGGGGCGCCCGGACCTATTAGGTCCCGCGCCGGCAGCCGGGCAGTAGACACGAAGCTTCTCCGGTGGCTCACAGACGCTGCCAGCATCGCTGCCGCCAGGTGAGTGCCCCTGACCCTGCTGCCGCCCGCCGCTCCACCCAGCTCGAGCCCGGCGGTTAGCGCCCAGGCCGCGGCCCGGGTGCCGAGCGGCTGGAAGTGTGGGGACCCGTGCCCAGGTTTTTCCGCCCCAGCAAGTCGCTGGCGAGTCCCTTGTGGGGCGACGTCTCGGGACTCCGGCTCCGAAACATCCCCTTTCTGCCCAGAGCTCCAGGTCCCCGACGGCCGATCGTGCCAGGCGCGGCCCCTGCGGGCCTCAGTCTCCGCGCCTGTGCAATGGGGTGGTTCCTCTGCGTCTCACCGCTATGGCCGGACGCTCCATCGCCCTCGCACCATCCTCGAGGGCGGCTTCCGGGCACCGGACTCCGATCTCTGGGGTCGTGCGGACCCGGCCAGAGCGCAGCGCGGCACCGCCAGCCCACGGCCGCTGCCGCACAGCCCCGGTGCCCTTAAAAGAGGGAAGATGGCGTCGTGCCCGGTGCTGCTGGGACCGGCTCCCAGAGGCGCTGTGCACCTAAGGGCCGAGGAAATGCTTCGTAACGGGACGCCCAGAAAGTCCGGAACAGGAACGTGCACCCGGAGCGGCGCGCAGCCGCCCTCCCACACCTGCCCATGCGCCCTGCACAGGTGCGCCCCGGACTGGTCGCGGGGACTAGAGCCCGGCTGGGGCCTGCGACCTTGTTAGGTAAATTGGGGGTGCGCCCCTGCGGGTGACCCGAGAGGGGTCCCCCCGCCTGCGGGGCGCGGTCACGACAAGGCTTGTGGGGTTCGGAGCTGGTCGTCGTCTGGGCTCTGGCCTCCTAAATGCGATCGCTTTCAAGCCCCTTCATTGTCAGTTTTGCCAGAATGAGCCACTCGTGGGGTAGGACGTGGTTGTTGATGTTGTTGTTGCTCTTACTACTGTAACATTTTTGTTGCTGTTTTAACGCAGTGTTTACTGTGGCCTGGGAGCCCGAGCTTCCCAGGGAGGTTGGTGTCTGCCTCATGTCCCCACATTAGGAGGGGCAGAGTCTGGTGGGCACTAGCGCCGGGAAGTTATTAACATCTGTCCGTCCTTGGGAGCAGGAGGCCTCGTTTTCCAGGTGGAGAAACAAGAGATTTCAGTCACAGGAGGCACAGAAATGCCAGGGTTGTCTAGCTGGAAGCCAAGGACCCTTTATGGAACCCAAGCCAAAACCTCTTTACACTCTCCAGCCCTGTGGCCTCCGAAGGGCTATTCCATCTCTCTGAACCTCAGTTCCTTCTGTTCATTCTGCAAAATGTATTTCTGAGGTTTCTGCCCAGATGAAGAAAGCCCGACTCAAGTTAGTAGCCTCCGTGTAGTTAAGACTTACCCTGATTTCTACTTAATTTGGGCATGTCTTTGGAATAAGTTCTCAGAAATGGCAGAGTCTGGGTGTTTGTTTGTTTTGTTTTGTTTTGTTTTTTGAAACAAGAGCTTTGCTTTTGTTGCCCAGGCTGGAGTGCAGGGGCGTGATCTCGGCTCACTGCAACCTCCACTTCCTGGGTTCAAGCCATTCTCCTGCCTTAGCCTCCCTAGTAGCTGGGATTACAGGCGCCCACCACGACACCCAGCTAATTTTTTGTATTTTTAGTAGAGACGGGATTTCACCATGTTGGCCAAGGTAGTCTCGAACTCCTCCTGACCTCAGGCGATCCACCCGCCTCAGCCTCCCAAAGTGCTGGGATTACAGATGTGGCCCCATGCCCGGCCCTTTTATTATTATTACTATTATTATTATTATTATCATTATTGTCTTAAGGATATTAAGACTAAAATTCTCACACATTTGACACGTGCCTGTAATCCTAGCACTTTGGGAGGCTGAGGCAGGAGGATTGCTTGAGCTCAGTAGATTGAGACCAGACTGGGTAACATGGTGAAACCCTGTCTCTACCAAAAAAAGCAAAAAATTAACTGGGCATGGTGGCATGTGCCTCTGTTCCTAGCTACCCAGGAGGCTGAGTTCAGAGGACTACCTGAGCTTGGAGGGGTTAAGGCTGCAGTGAGCCCTGATCACACCACTGCACTCTAGCCGGGGAGACAGAGTGAGACCCTGTCTCAAAAAAAGGAGCATTAGGCTGGGCATGGTGGCTGACATCTGTAATCCTAGCACTTTGGGAGGCCGAGGGAGATGGATCACCTGAGGTCAGGAGTTGTGCAACTAGCCTGGCCAACATGGCAAAATCAGTCTGTTTTAAAAATGCAAAAATTAGCCAGGCGTGTTGGAGTATGCCTGTAATCCCAGCTACTTGGGAGACTGAGGCAGGAGAACTGCTTGACCCTGGGAGGCGGAGGTTGCACTGAGCTGAGATCATACCACTGCACTCCAGCCTGGGCCACAGAGTGAGACTCTCTGTCAAAGGAAAAAAAAAGCATCAAATGGTAGATCCCCAGTGTCTGTTACAGCTCAGGTACTCTATGGCTAGATAGAGGGGCTGCATACATGTTAGTTATTGTAAGTTTTTTTTTTATTTGAGACGGAGTTTCACTCTTGTTGCCCAGGCTGGAGTGCAATGGCTGGGAATACATGCGTGAGCCACCTCGCCTGGCTCAAGTTTCTTACACATTTGACTTGCCTGTAATCACAGCACTTTGGGAGGCCAAGGCGGGAGGATTGCTTGAACCCAGGAGGTGGAGATTGCAGTGAGCAGAGATGGCACCACCCACTGCACTCAGCCTGGGCTAACATGAGACTCCATCTCAGAAAAAAAAAAAAAATGACATCTTGTGCCACAGAGCTGCAAAGAAACTAGAGACTAAGAACAGTGTACTTTTTTTTTTTTTTTACCCAATTTCTGATCCCGTCTCAAATAAACGGAAGGAGGTAATTGAGGAAGGGCTTGATTGGCCAGTGAGTCTTGAAGCTGACACCACTGCTGGTGGTATTTTTGCCTCTCCCTGGAAAGCATCCTGTTTTTAGTGAACATATTAAATGTGTAGACAATTGATGGCTTTTTCTTCCCCTGCTGCAGACTTGGTGGATCCCATGAGATTTTGACTGCCGTCTGTGCTCAGAACAGTTTGAGCAGTACGGAGGAAGTCTCCGCACCAGTCTTTTTTTTTTTTTTTTTTTTTTTTTTTGAGACGGAGTCTCGCTCTGTCACCCAGGCTGGAGTGCAGTGGCGCAATCTGGGCTCACTGCAAGCTCCGCCTCCCGGGTTCACGCCATTCTCCTGCCTCAGCCTCCCGAGTAGCTGGGACTACAGGCGCCCGCCCCTGCGCCCGGCTAATTTTTTCTATTTTTAGTAGAGACGGGGTTTCACCATGGTCTCGATCTCCTGACCTTGTGATCCGCCCACCTCGGCCTCCCAAAGTGCTGGGATTACAGGCGTGAGCCACCACGCCCGGCCTCCGCACCAGTCTTACTGTTGCTGGTCACCAGGAAGCCAGCAGTGTGTCTGAACTGGACACATGTGATCACTTCCTAGCCTCCCTTTGTCCTGCCACTGGTTGGTTGGGGCTGGTCCCTGGTAGAAACATAGAATGTGAGCAAATCAGTGGCCGGCCCCTAAGTTCCTTGTTGGCCCTGAGGCAGGCAGGAGAGGGGCGGGCACAAAGGGCAGCTGATTTTCCTAGTGTCAATATTAGGATGTGACAATACAAAACACCACTGGGCCTCGCCAGGCCCTGCGTAGTAAACCTGTTTTTCTGGGGGTGGGAGAGAACTTGGCACCTAGTTACCCAGACTGAAAAGCCGTGCAGCAAACAGAGAAAAGCTCACTTGTTTATTTGAGTGAGGGTCCCTGTCGTTTTGGATATTTAAGATCAAGTATTCTTGACCCCCCCCCCCACCTCCCCAAGATGGCGTCTCGCTCTGTCGCCCAGGCTGGAGTGCAGTGGCGTGATCTCGGCTCACTGCAACCTCTGACTCCCGGGTTCAGGTGATCCTCCTGCCTCAGCCTCCTGAGTAGCTGGGATTACAGGCACGTGCCACCATGGCAGGCTAATTTTTGTATTTTTAATAGAGATGGGGTTTCACAGTGTTGGCCAGGTTGGTCTCGAACTTCTGACCTTGTGATCTGCATGTATACCCTGCATGCAGCGTTTCACCTCCTTCTCAGGGCTACATCTGCCCATGGGGCTCTCCCTCCTGTCCTTTAACAGAAGGTGATACTGTCTAGTCCAGGGTCTCCCAGCCAGGAACAGCCTGCCGTCGTGAGCCGAGCGCTTGATTAACCCCTTTCCTCATCCTCAGGATTTTGCAGTGAACTCTCAAGCCTTTCTCTGGCTGTCCGCATCCTCTCACCTGCTTTCACTGGGTCCTTGCTCTGTGCTGGGGCCGTGCAGGTTCCCGGCCGGCTGGGTCAGACACACAGGTAAACATTTAATGAGACTTTGATGGGCTGAGTGCCCAATCCAGGTCTGTTTACCCAAGGTGCTGGGACAACACAGATGAGGAGCAGTTAATTCTGTCCGGGGGAGGGTGGGGAGGAAGTGACTTGCGCCTGAGCCCCAAGGAATGAGAGAGTCCCCTGTGCCTGCCTGGGGAATGATGGTAGCAGAGGGGGGATGTAAAGGAGGAGTTGGGGTGCAAAAGGGCTGGGGCGCAAGTTCATAGGGGAGACCCAAACACCGTGAAGCGGAGCCCAGGGGCGGCACCTGCCTCTCAAGCCTCAGGGTCCGGCCCAGGGTGAACAGTCTTCATATTCTTCAGCCTCAGCATTTCAGAACTTGTTTTCTTTATTTTATTGTTTTTGAGATGGTGCCTTGCTCCCGTCGTGCAGGCTGCAGTGCAGTGGCGTGATCTCGGCTCACTGCAACCTCCACCTCCTGGGTTCAAGTGATTCTCCTTCCTCAGCCTCCCTAGTAGCTGGGATTACAGGCACACGCCACCACGCCTGACTAATTTTTGTATTTTTAGTAGAGATGAGGTTTCGCCATATTGGCCAAGATGGTTGCGAACTCCTGACCTCAGCCTCCCAAAGTGCTAGGATTACAGGCGTGAGCCACCGTGCCTGGCCTAATTTTTATTTTTGAGTGAGTCTTGCTCTGTCTCCCAGGTTGGAGTGCAGTGGCACGATCCCGGCTCACTGCAAACTCTGCCTCTCAGGTTTAAGTGATTCTCCTGCCTTAGTCTCCTGAGTAGCTGGGACTACAGGTGCCTGCCACCAGCCACCACGCCTGGCTAACTTTTGTATTTTTAGTGGAGACATTGTTTCACCATGTTGACCAGGGGGGTCTTGAACTCCTGACCTTAGTTGATCCATCTGCCTTGGCCTCCCAAAGTGCTGGGATTAGAGGAGGGAGCCACCGCACCCCAGCCCAGAACTTGTTTTAAATATGAACTTTTGAAACTTAACAACTGTAGACCCAGGTGGTGGCTTGGCATTCTCTGCTTCCTTCATGGTGATAAAAAGGCACAGGCTTCCCCTTTTTGGGGTCATTTCAAAATCAGTCAAGAGAATTATTAGTCTGTTACACTTCCTCTACGGTTAGGATTATTTTTATAGGTGTTCGAACAGGAAAGGACATAGATTAAAATCTCTCTCCCCTGACTTTTTGATACAGGGTCTCACTCTGTCGCCCAGGCTGGAGTGCAGTGGCGCAATCACAGCTCACTGCAGCCTCAACCTCCTGGGCTCAAATGATCCTCTCACCTTGTCCTCTTAAAGTGCTGGGAGCCTCCAAAAGGCTGAGCTGTGAGGTTGGGTAGGTTACATGTATTAAATGCATTTTTTTTTTTTTTTTTGAGACGGAGTCTCGCTCTGTTGCCCAGGCTGGAGTGCAGTGGCCGGATCTCGGCTCACTGCAAGCTCTGCCTCCCGGGTTCACGCCATTCTCCTGCCTCAGCCTCCCCAGTAGCTGGGACTACAGGCGCCCGCCACCTCGCCCGGCTAGTTTTTTGTATTTTTTAGTAGAGACGGGGTTTCACCGTGTCAGCCAGGATGGTCTCGATCTCCTGACCTCGTGATCCGCCCGCCTCGGCCTCCCAAAGTGCTGGGATTACAGGCTTGAGCCACCGCACCCGGTCGCTTTTTTTTTTTTTTTTTTTGGAGACAGTTTTGTTCTTGTCACCCAGGCTAAAGTATAATGGCACAATCTCGGCTCACTACAACCTCTGCCTCCCAGGTTCAAGCGATTCTTCTGCCTCAGCCTCCCAAGTAGCTGGGATTACAGGCGCCCGCCACCACAGCCAGCTATTTTTGTATTTTTAGTAGAGATGGGGTTTCTTTTTTTTTTTTTTTTTTTTTTTTGAGACGGAGTCTCGCTCTGTCACCCAGGCTGGAGTGCAGTGGCCGGATCTCAGCTCACTGCAAGCTCCGCCTCCCGGGTTCACGCCATTCTCCTGCCTCAGCCTCCCAAGTAGCTGGGACTACAGGCGCCCGCCACCTCGCCCGGCTAAGTTTTTTTTTTGTATTTTTAGTAGAGACGGGGTTTCACTATGTTAGCCAGGATGGTCTCGATCTCCTGACCTCGTGATCCGCCCGTCTCGGCCTCCCAATGAGATGGGGTTTCACCATGTTGGCCAGGCTGGTCTCGAACTCCTGACCTTGGATGATCCACCCGCTTGGCTTCCCAAAGTGCTGGGATTACAGGTGTGAGCCACCGTGCCTGGCCTTAAATGCATTTTGGAGTGAGCCATCACACCTGGCTTCCCCTAACTCTAGTCTTAGAAATGAAGAATTAGGGGCCCAGAGAGGCTAAGGAATTCTTCCAAAGCCCCATGGCCAACGTGGCCCAGGCCCAGGGGTTCAGCAGCCAAGTGCCCCTTGTCAGAGCCAGGCTCCCCAAGAGCCCTGACTCTGTCTGGGGCCGTACCAGATGGGGTGGGGTGTGCGTGGGAGGGAGTGGGGTTTGCTTTCTTGATAAGAGAGAAACTGACATGAAACCAAACATCTGGACCATCTCTACAGTATGCCAGGCAAAACGGGAACAGGCCTTTTTTTCACTCGGCACATCTGCATCCCTGTGCAGGGCCCTGAGGGGCCACTGGGTGGGGGAAGCATGATCTGAAAGTAGGCCCCGTGTCCTGCCTCTGGGTGATGCCTTGTTTCCGAAGGGTTTCAGGGTTTTGTTTTGTTTTTGTTTTTGAGGTGCAGTCTCACTCTATTTCCCAGGCTGGAGTGCAGTGGTGCCATCTCGGCTGACTGCAGCCTCCGCCTCCCGGGTTCCAGCGATTCTCCCACCTCAGCCTCCAGAGTAACTAGGATTACAGGCGCTTGCCACCACGCCCGGCTAATTTTTTGTATTTTTAGTAGAGATGGGGTTTCACCATGTTAGCCAGGCTGGTCTCGAACTCCTGACCTGAAGTGATCCGCCCACCTCGACCTCCCAAAGTGCTGGGATTACAGGCGTGAGCCACCGCGCCCAGCCAAGCGTTTCAGGGTTTGAAGTCTCATGTAGGCCTCAGTGTCACTCCTGTGGTTGTCCCTGCGAGTGCATCAGAGAGGTGCCATGACCAGGATCACATGGTCCCTCTCAGTGGGGGTTGGGGTAAGGGATAGTATGTTTAATTATGTAAGTAATTACAGACTCATTGTCAAGTTCAAAGTAATGGATACAAGCTAGGTCTGCTAGTTGAAGTGGCCTGTGATCCCAGCACTTTGGGAGGCCGAGGTGGGTGGATCACCTGAGGTTGGGAGTTTGAGACCAGCCTGAGCAACACGATGAAACCCCATCTTTACTAAAAATACAAAATTAGCCAGGTGTGGTGGCGCCTGCCTGTAATCCCAGGTACTTGGCAGTTGAGGTGGAAGGATCACCTGAGCCCAGGGAGGTGGAGACTGCAGTGAGCCATGTTCATGCCACCACACTCCAGCCTAGGTGACAGAGAGACCCTGTCCCAAAATGATAATTCTCCATATTGGGCCTCCCACAGGGGGATCTTGGGGGGGCTGCAGCTCAGGGTGACTCCCATCTTGTCACTAGCCAGGTGACCCCTTCATTCTGGAGCCTGAGCTCCCAAAGCCCCAGGTGGGGGTGCCCTTTCAGATGCCCCTTTTCAATTTCAAAGGCTCTGATTCTAGATCTTGTAGCCGGATGCGGCCCTGGCACCCGGCTTCAGTTTCCACTGTGAAGGACGGAGGTCTCCCAGGCCCAGCCCAGGCGGCCAAGCCCATCCTGGAATCAGAACACACTGAGCACATTGTGTAGGGTGGCACCTTTTTATCCAAGTTACTAGCTACACATCAGTGTTTAAAGAGAAAAAAGTGACCTTTCATTTTTTTTTTTTTCTTGAAACTTGAGGAAACAAGATACATTCTACTGATTTTTTTTTTAGAACTAAATGCATGTCTGCAGCGCGGTACAGGGTGTCTTTTTTCATGCTATGTGGGGAAAGTGTGCTGCTTTTTGGAGATGGACTGGAATGTCTGGTTTCTGTCCCTGGGCCCAGCGGCTACGCCTGTTTTCTGTAGAAGGTGCCGTAGTGAGACCCAGGGCCACTCCTTCCTATCACTGTCACAAGGTTGTGATAGTGTATACTTTGAGCTAAAGGGCTCTTTGCGAGCCTCCAAAAAATAACAACTCATATTTATTGAGCATTCACTCATGAGTACTCTACCTGATTTAGCTCATTTAATCTTCACAGCAACCCCAGGAGGTAGATTTTACTGAGGAGGAAACTGAGACGCAGAGAAGCTAGCTGCTTCCCCAAGAGTAGCCCATGTATGAGTGAAGCTGTGCAGGCTGGCCCCAGAGCCCAAGCCCCTACCCCTGCTGTGCTGACGTTTCAGGGATGACTGTGTCAAGGGCCCCGATCCCCTTTACTCTACTGGCAGGAAAGGAGAGAGTGCTTCCCTTACACTGTCACCCTTACGACTTTTTTTTTTTTTGAGATGGAGTCTCACTCTGTCGCCCAGGCTGGAGTGCAGTGGTGATCTCGGCTCACTGCAGCCCCCGCCTCCCGGGTTCAAACAATTCTCCTGCCTCAGCCTCCCGAGTAGCTGGGACTACGGGTGCATGCTGCCACGCCCGGCTCTTTTTTTGTATTTTTTTAGTAGAGACGGGGTTTCACCATGTTAGCCAGGATGGTGTCAATGTCCTGACCTCGTGATCTGCCCACCTTGGCCTCCCAAAGTGCTGGGATTACAGGCGTGAACCACTGTGCCCAGCCTCTTACAACTTTACTGTACAGATGTCCCCCAACTTTGATTTGATTCGGTTGAGGATTCTTCACTGTAGAGTAGTGCAAGCATGGCACACAATCGGTTGAAACCACGCTTTGAATACCCACCTGCACATCCATATTCTGCTCTTCACTGTCAGAGACGGAGGCTGCAGTGAGCTGAGATCGCGCCACTGCACTCCAGCCTGGGCGACCGAGCGAGGCTCCCTCTTGAAGAAATAAAAAAAAAAGGAAATTCCTTTCTTTCTTCCCTCTCCCCTTTGGTGCTCCTCCCCTCTCCTCCCTTCTCTAAATCTCCCTGCCTTCCCTTTTTCCTAGCTAATTCTCCATCACTTATGGGAAGCGAATCGACCCACCCTCCCAAACTGAGCAGTTTTGGACCCGTGCAAGTTCCTAACAGCAGGCTCTGGAGCCTGGGCTTCCCCAGTCAGGTGGTGAGGGAGTCATGATGTAGGGCATTGTGTACTTTGAGCTTCTTGAAATATAGCCTGGGCAATGTAAAACCCAAAATATTAGCCGGGAGTGGTGGCATGCGCCTGCAGTCCTAGCTACTTGGGAGACTGATGTGGGAGGATCACCTGAGCCTGGGAGGTGGAGACTGCTGTGAGCCATGACCTTGCCACTGTACTCCAGGCTGAGTGACAAAGCAAGACTCTGTCTCAAAAAAAAAAGAAAAAGAAAAAATATACCTTGAAGAAAAACATCAAACAGCTCCATTTCATGTGTGTGTGTATATATATATATATATTTTTTTTTTTTTTTTTTTTTTTTTTTGAGATGGAGTTTTTTGCTGTTGTCGCCCAGGTTGGAGTGTAATGGTGCGGTCTCGGCTCACTGCAAACTCCTCCTCCCAGGTTTAAGCGATGTTCCTGCCTCAGCTGCCCGAGTAGCTGGATTACAGGCGCGCACCCCACACCTGGCTAATTTTTTTTGAAACGGGGTAGAGACGGGGTTTCACCATGTTAGTCAGGCTGGTCTTGAACTCCTGACCTCGTGATCTGCCCGCCTTGGCCTCCCAAAGTGCTGGGATTATAGGCATGAGCCGCGGCGCCTGGCCCATTTCATGTATTTTTAAAATTTTTATTGTCAAGTTATTTTTAGAGGGGGGGGTCTCGCCATATTGGCCAGGCTGGTCTTGAACTGGGCTCGTGCGACCTGCCCGCCTCAGCCTCCTGAAGGGCTGTGATGACAGCACAGCGGTGTCTGCAGATCTCTGGCTTCAATTTTTCAGGGCTGCCAGGTCCACGCAGGGGTGTATGTGGGATGCATCCCTAGAAATCAAAGGTCATGTGCGTGTGTGACTGGTGGATGCTGATTGTCACACTACCCTCCAGAAAGGCAGCAACATGTACAGTCCACTGTGGCGTCCTGAGCTGTGAGTGGCCTCTGATCTCCTCCCTTCTAAGGCTGTTGATTGTGTTAACCAGCTTTTATGGAGCCCCTGCTAGGTGGCGGGAAATGGGCAGTAGCGTATCTTTTCATCCTATCAGCAGCCCTGGAGGCCCCGCTGTTTCTGCAAGGCTCAGAGGTGAGCTGGTTGTTCTGCCTCACACAGCAGGGGCTGAGCAGGGGGTGGAACTGAGGTCCAGCCTGGCTGCAGGCTCAGGGCATTTCCTGCTGGGTTGCACTGGAGTTGTGTGTGCTCTAAGGGCTTTGCGTCACCCCACCCTCATGGTCCAGGGCCAGGCTGTGACTGGGAGGGTTGCAGGTGGAAGACTAGACCAGGGTTTTCTAGCTGGGCCCACTCAGCCGGCCCTCCCTGTGACCCCAGCGTGGCCCCTGACCCTCTTGGTTTCCCTGCCTGTGAAACGGGAAGTGTCAGATCTCACCTGCCTGGCTTTGACAGGACTGGGTGAGATCATGAGAGTCTGAGGGTCCCTACCGGGAGTTCGACCCCACCCTCAGGTCCAGCCCTACCCACCTCTGCCCCCAACCCCTGCCCTGACACTCCTGCAGCCTCAGCCCTTGAACACCTGCTGAGGACTGTGCAGGACACATCTCTGCTTGCTCGTGCTTCTGGGCAACCCGGGAGGGGCTTGGGAGGTAGATGGCGTTTCCCCATCTTCCAGATGAGCCACGGGCGAGCTGTGGAGTGCAGAGCTGTTCACCAAATGCAGGCTGCTCTGCCCAGAACCTGCCCTCCCTCCCACTCTGAGCCCTGCAGGTACCTCAAGGCCGTGGGTGTGGCGCGCTCTTCTGCACACGAGATTTGCATCCTAACCTCTTAGGGTAAAACAGGGCTTCTGACTGGCGCCTGGTGTTTCCACTGTGAATGTGTAGGAGGCAAAGTGTGGGCTGTAGCCTGGGTGGGGACACACGGCTAGGTGTGTCTTCCTTCACCAAAGAAGGGTTTCAACTACTCATTTGCAAGTTTGCTGGAAAAAAAAGATAATAAAAATCAGTCCAGTTTCCTGGATCTGCAGCTGCAGTGACCTCACAGGGGGCCCTCTGGGAATAGATTGCCTCCATGTCTTCAGTCAACAAACGTATGTCTGCTCTATGCCAGGCCTTGGGCTGAGAACCAGAAACTGGTAAGAGCAGCAGCTCCCCTCTTAGGGGTTTACTCTGTGCCGGATCATTTCATCCCCACAATAGTCCTGTGCAATAGGTGTTACTAGTATCTCCATTCTAATTTTTTTTTTTTTTTTCCTGAGATGGAGTCTTGCCCTGTTGCCCAGCCTGGAGTGCAGTGACGCAATCTTAGCTCACTGCAACTTCCACCTCCCGGGTTCAAGCAGTTCTCCTGTCTCAGCCTCCCGAGTAGCTGGGATTACAGGTGCCCGCCACCATGCCCAGCTAATTTTTGTAGTTTTAGCAGAGACGGGGTTTCACAATGTTGACCAGACTGGTCTTGAACTCCTAACCTCATGATCTGCCCGCCTTGGCCTCCCAAAGTGCTGGGACTACAGGCAGAGCCATCTTTATTTTAGAATTAAGGAAACAGAGGTCAGCTAACTTGCCCAGGGACACCCAACAGCCCAGTTGCAGAGCCCACACTCCAGCCCGCCACAGGTACGAAACTGAGCAGCAGCTAGTGTGGTCAGCTGGAGCCAGAGGGGAGCAGAGACACGCAGACTCTGAGGGTCCAATAAGGTGATGCCTGAATCGGCCAGGCTCATACTCATAATCTCCGTACTTTGGCAGGCCCAGGTGGGAGTTGAAGCCAGGAGTTCCGAGACAAGCCTGGGCAACGAAGCAAGACCCTATCTCTACAACAATTATATAAAAATTAGCCATGTGCATGGTACATACCTGTCCAGTTACCCTGGAGGCTGAGGTGGGAGGATTGCCTGAGCCCAGGAGTTTGAGGCTTTGGTGAGCCATGATCAGGCCACCACACTCCAGCCTGGGCAAAAGAGTGAGACCCTATATGTGAAAAAAATAATAATAAAATTTAATTTTTATAAAAGGGCCAATAGGCATAGGCATGGGCCAGTCTGAGGTTGGCTGGTGAGCTCTGCACATTTGAAGACTTGGAGGCATGGCAGGACCAGGCACCATCCGTGGAAAGCATACTTATCTTGAGTGTGGTTAGGGCGGGAACCAAGATTGGGGTGGCAGGGCCACAGGGGGAGGGCCTGTTAGTGGATGTGGCACAACCCCCCCAGTTTTTTTTTTTTTTTTTTGAGACAAGTCTCGCTCTGTTGCCCAGGCTGGAGTGCAATGTCGCGATCTCGGCTCACTGCAACTTTCACCTTCCAGATTGAAGTGATTCTCCTGCCTCAGCCTCCCGAGTAGCTGGGATTACAGGCGAGCACCACCACACCCGGCTAATTTTTGTATTTTTAGTGGAGATGGCGTTTCACCACGTTAGGCAGGCTAGTCTCAAACTCCTAAGCTCAGGTGATCCACCTGCCTCCACCTCTCAAAGTGCTGGGATTACAGGCGTGAGCTGCACCGACCAGGCCAGGTCTAGGGAGCCGAACAGAGCAGTGACAGGGTCGGGGTTGAGGCTGCCACCTTGAGATTAGGTTGGAGAGAGCTCCACTGAAGGCTGGAGACCAGTAAGGCATTCAGCGCAGGTGCCAGGTAAGAGCTGATCAGGAATGGGCCTCCCTTGGGCTGGTGGGGTGGCCAGGAGAGACCACAGCTGTAAGGACCCTCCTGGGCAGGCCCCCCACCCTCCAATCCCTGGCTCAACCCTGAGTTTTCCCATGCAGATCTGGGCCCCAAGGCCAGCCTTGGCCCGGTTGGTGATGGGATCTTCGCCATTCATATCAAGCCAATCTTGGGGCCTGGGCCTAGAGGCTGGAGGTTAAAGGCTCAGATTAGGTCACTTCTTTGATGTGGTAGAGGGTAATGGGTATTTAATGAGTTAATCCAAAGTGCTGTAATCCCAGTACTTTGGGAGGCTGAGGCGGGCGGATCACTTGAGGTCAGGAGTTGAGACCAGCCTGGCCAACATGTCGAAACCCCGTCTGTACTAAAAATAGAAAAACTAGCGTGGCGTGGTGGCGCGCGCCTGTAATCCCAGGTACTTGGGAGTCTGAGGCAGAGAATCACTTGAACCTGGGAGGTGGAGGTTGCAGCTGAGCTGAGATAGCACCGTTGCACTCCAGCCTGGACAACAGAGTGAGACTGTCTCAAAAAACAAACAAACAAACAAAAAAACCCACTACCACCAACAAAAACACAATAGATGGGGAAACCAAGGCTGGGGCAGGAAGGATTGGGTTAGGGTATTAATCTAAGGTGAGACGTGGTCCTGGGTCTACTCAGATGGGGAGGTTGGCGGGGTGGGGAGCTTGAAAGGGTCTTGAAGGCAGAGCGTGGGTGACTGACTCCTCAGGTAGGCCCGGCCTGCTCTCTGCTGTAGACCATGGACAGCGTAGCCCACTCTGGTGGCTGGGGGCTTCTTCCTATCTGGCGCCTGAGGATTCTGGGAATGCCTGCTGGGTAAGGGGGCTGTTGGGACAGTGGCTCAAGTCAAGGCTCCGTGCAGCTCACAGCGCAGCTCAACAGTGAGCTGAGGTTCCACTGTCGTTCTCACTTTGCGGGGCGTGGAGGTACCGGGGTCTCCACGGGAGCACAGAGCAGGAGACTGCCTTTTCGAGGGGTAGGGAAAGGGGGGAAAAGCAAACAAGGGCTGGAGCTGCTTTCCTAGGGAAATGCCATTTGCATAGACACCCAAGGCAGCCGGAAGTTCTGGACACAGTTCTTTTAATGCCACCTTAACACGCACAGTGCTGGCAGTCTATACAATGTAAAACATCCCATCTGTGAAATTTTATTTTTTCTTCTTGAGTCAGAATCTAGCTCTGCCTCCCAGATTCAAGTTGGGATTCCAGGCATGCGCCACCACACCTGGCTCATTTTGTATTTTTATTAGAGGCGGGGTTTTACCATGTTGGCCAGGCTGGTCTCAAACTCCTGACCTCAGGTGACCCACCCACCTCAGCCTCTCAAAGTGCTGGGATTACAGGCGTGAGCCACCGCAACCAGCCCATCCATCTCCCTTGAATACTGAAAGCAAGTTGTGATCACATACTTGTGCCTAGGCCTGTGGGAGGGCGGCCCTGTGGGTCCTGCCTGCTGTCAGTTCTCCCTCGTGTGGGGGGCAGGGAGACTTGGAGCTCTGTCCCTTGTTGGCTCAGTCATGAACTTCTCTAAGCCTCAGTGTCCTGTGTGAACAAACAGTTCAGTGAGATAGTGGGAGGGCAGAGTGTTCTATCAGCAGGCATGGGGAATTGAAAATTAAGAACACCCAGGGTATTATGGTAAGAAAATAATGAGTTGAAGCATAAAGGTAATGGTTAGTGCCAGCTTCCTCCCAGCGTGCCAGGCCCTGTTCAAAGTACATGAAGGAGTTCCTTATTTCATCTTCCCAATAGCCCAGGGCAGGGCTCTCAGACCATGAAACCCATTTCACAGATGAAGAAACTGACACACTGGTGCTAACTGCCAGAGCTGGGCTTTGAACTAGGCCATTAGATTCCCATGCCACAGTCATCGTCATTATCATCGTCTAGATCGAAGACTGTTTGGTACACTGTGGGGTAAATGTGGGGTACATGATAGTGAATCGGGTCGCAGAACCCTTCTCTGCCATCAGGATGAAACATTTATTGACGTGGGAATTCGCAGTGATCACAGTTAGGAAGGCCTTTGGTGGCAAAGAACAAGAAACTCAATGAATGGCGATGAGGACACATTTGGGTTCATTTTTCTTACAAACAGTTGGAGGAGGCAGCTCGGCAACACCCTGAGGCCTGGGCGCTCTGCCTCCCCACTCTGCTCTTGCTGGCCAGCCGCTGCAGCTCCATCTTTGAAGGGGCTGCCCTGGCTGTGTCAGCTCCCTGGCATCCAACTCCTGCCTCCAGCCTCTGAGCCCTCATTGACCAGAACTGGGTTACACGGTTGCCACCAGCTGCAAGGGATGCTGGGAAGCTGAGGGAGAGGAGGGCCGCGGTTGGCTTAGATGAATGACGATGCAGGACCACCCCGAAGAAAACTGGGGTTCTATCAGCAAGGAGCCAGGTGGAATGGATATTGGAGAGGTAAATAGCGTTTGCCAGTAAAGAAGACTGTAAAACACTGTGTATGGGGTGATCCCATTTGTGAAGAAGGATGTGTGATGCGCACACATGTTTAGGAAAAACACTAGAAGAATTAGCGATGGTCTCACTGGGAATGGGGATTGTGATACGTTTTTCTCAGGCTGCTTCTCTGCCTGTCTTCTCAAGAGAAATAGCAGACACCAAAGAACAGGTGTGGCCTTCTGTTAAGTGGTGCAGAGGAACTGCCTTGCCTGTGCAGCCTCCCTCCATCCCCTGTGCTGACAGCAGGTACCTGGGTTTTCTTGAGGTCTGGTGTCAGAGAACTTCTAATATTTATTTATACTCTGATGTTGTTTCACAAAGAAGAAAAAGGCTGGGCACGGTTAGTTCACGTCTGTAATCCCAGCACTTTGGGAGGCCGAGGTGGGTTGCATCACTTTGAGGTCAGGGGTTCAAGACCAGCCTGGCCAACATGGTGAAACCCCCGTCTTTACTAAAAACACAAAATAATTAGCCAGGCGTAGTGGTGCATGCCTATAGTCCCAGCTACGCAGGAGGCTGAGGCAGGAGAATCGCTTGAACCCAGGAGGCAGAGGTTGCAGTGAGCCAAGATTGTGTCACTGCGCTCCAGCCTGGGGGACAGAGCAAGGCTCAGTATCCAAAAACAAAGAAAGAAAGAAAGGGCCCTTATGAATCATCTTCAAGTCCCTCCCTTCCAAGAACAGAGATGCTGGGCGATTTGCCCAGAGGCACACAGCATGTAGCGGGATTCATGCCTGCAGGAGCTGGGGCTGGGTGATATTGTCAGCTTTAGCGGATCAAAAGAGCGGGTGAGTAGGGCTATGCAATCTGGCGGTTACCCTGTGAGAGAGCCCCCAGACTGCTCAGTTCTGAGGGGTCCAGCCATATGCTGTCTTTTTGCCCCAAAGGAGAAATGTCTGGAGTAAGACCCATCTCCAGAGACACCTTGATGGAGACCCTCCTGTATGAGCAGCTCCTGGAACCCCTAACCATGGAGGTTCTTGGTGTCACTGACCCTGAAGAGGACCTGGACCCTATGGAGGACTTCGATCCTTTGGAGTGTATAGAGGACAGGTAGGTCCCCATGGCCTGCCCCACCCCATGCCTGAGAGTGACTTCAGGGCGGGTGCCGGATGAGCAGAGCTTCTGTGACTGGGGGAGCACTGCAGACGCCCCCCAGGCTGGGCCCCTGAAAGGAAGATTCCCCAGATGTGGGCATGGAGGCTTCTGCCCTGGGATTGGCTTCGCTTTGCTGTCCCCTCTCCCCTGACACCAGCTCACAGACCCCTGGACAGCCACCATGTTCACAGTCCCAAGATGGACCTGGGGCCACTGGCTGTCAAAATGGCACAGTGTTTGGGCCTCAGGGAGCTAGACAGGCCAGGCCCTTATTGACCTGCTGAGTATATCAAGGCCTCTTGAAGGAGGTGGCTCTGTTGCCAGAAAGGGGACCCGATCCAGATCCCAAAAGAGGGTTCTTGGATCTCAAGCAAGAAAGAATTTGGGCCACACGCAGTGGCTCGCACCTGTAATCCCAGCACTTTGGGAGGCTGAGGCAGGTGAATCACTTGAGGTCAGGAGTTCTAGACCAGCCTGGTCAACATGGCAAAACCCCATCTCTACTTAAAATACAAAAAGTAGCTGGGGCTGGGCGTGGTGGCTCACACCTATAATCCCAGCAGTTTGGGAGGCCGAGTCGGACGGATCACGAGATCAGGAGATCGAGACCATCCTGGCTAACATGGTGAAACCCTGTCTCTACTAAAAAATAGAAACAATTAGCCGGGCGTGGTGGCGGGCGCCTGTAGTCCCAGCTACTGGGGAGGCTGAGGCAGGAGAATGGCGTGAACCTGGGAGGCGGAGCTTGCAGTGAGCCGAGATTGTACCAATGCACCTCCAGCCTGGGCAGCAGAGCGAGACTGCATCTCAAAAAAAAAAAAAAAAAAAAGTAGCTTGGCCTGGTGGCACATGTCTGTAGTCCCAGCTAGTCGGGAGGCTGAGGCAGGAGAATATCTTGAACCCAGGAGGCAGAGGTTGCAGTGACCCAAGATTGCACCAATGTACTCCAGCCTGGACAACAGAGTGAGACTCCATCTCAAAAAAAGAAAAGCTGCTCTATAGGTAGAGCAGGTGCATGTGCTGCTCGACTGAATATGCTTATAGTTGTTTATTGATTATATGCTAAACAAGGGGTGGATTATTCAGGAGTTTCCGGGTAAGGGGTGGGCAGTTCCCGGAACTGAGGATTCCTCCTCCTTTTAGACCACAGAGGGCAACTTCCTGACGTTGCCGTGGCATTTGTAAACTCGTGGCACTGGTGGGAGTGACTCCTAGCATGCTAATAGAGTTGGTGCACAGTGAATAGCGAGGATGACTGGAGGTCACTTTTGTGGCCATCTTGGCTTTGGTGGACTTTGGCTGGCATCTTTGCTGAATCCTGTTTCATCAGCAGGGTCTTTGTAACCTGTATCTTATGCTGACTTCCTATCTCATCCTGTGACTGTGACTTAGAATTCCTAGCCTCCTGGGAATGCAACCCAGTAGGTCTCAGCCTTTTGTTACCCAGCCACTATTCAAGATGGAGCTGCTCTGGTTCAGTTGCCTGTGACAGCTCTCATTTTAGAAAACCAGAACCGGGCTGGGCGCTATGGCTGATGCCTGTAATCCCAGCACTTTGGGAGGCTGAGGTGGGTGGATCACCTGAGGTTGGGAGTTCGAGACCAGCCTGACCAACATGGTGAAATCCCATCTCTACTAAAAATACAAAAATTACCCGGGTATGGGGGTCGGGGAGGGGGGCGGGCGCCAATAGTCCCAGCTACTTAGGAGGCTGAGGCAGGAAAGTCACTTGAACCCGGGAGGCAGAGGTTGTACTGAGCCCTGAGATTGCACCACCGCACTCCAGCCTGGACAACAGAGTGAGACTCCATCTCACAAAGAGAGAAGGAGAAAAGAAAGAGAAAGAAAAGAGAAAGAAAACCAGAACCTATGGAAGAGGCTGAGGAGGCCATGCAGTTCCTGGCCCCAGTTTCAAAGAATTACTGAGGCATGAAGGGATCTTCCTAGGACTGACAAGGCCCCTGGAGGCAAAAGGATTTGCCTGGGGTTTCAGGGGCCAAGGTCCAGTAGGACCTGACCCTTGCACTCTGCCAGCTGCTCCCAGCTATGTCCAGGCACACCCGGCCTTCCCAGCGGCAGGAAGGACACGCACTTCTTTTTTTGAGACGGAGTCTCTGTCACCCAGGCTGGAGTGCAGTGGCATGATCTCTGCTCGCCACAAGCTCCGCCTCTCTGGTTCACGCCATTCTCCTGCCTCAGCCTCCTGAGTAGCCGGGACTACAGGTGCCCACCACTACATCCGGCTAATTTTTTGTACTTTTAGTAGAGATGGGGTTTCATCATGTTAGCCAGATGGTCTCGATCTCCTGACCTCGTGATCTGCCTGCCTCGGCCTCCCAAAAGGTGCCGGGATTACAGGCGTGAGCCACCACACCCGGCCGCCCGGCTAATTTTTATTTGGTATTTTTAGTAGAGACGGGGTTTCACCATGTTGGCCAGGCTGGTCTTGAACTCCTGACCTCAGGCAATCCACTCACCTTGGCCCCACAAAGTGTTGGGATTACAGGCGTGAGCCACCACGCCCGGCCAAGACTGGCACTTTCATTCTTCCCCTGGTACAGATGAGGGATGTGAAGGCCCAGGAGCAGCTGACCTCAGTAGTTTCTACCCTGAGCCTGGAAGAGAATGATCAGGCCTGACCTGAGCTGTTGCTTTCTGCTGGGGAATCCTGGCTCTGATGTGGCGCTTCCCACAGGCCAGGGACCAGCTCCAGGTTCCACAGGATTCTTTTCTGCTGTCAGCCTCAGGATTTTTAGTCATTAAGGTCCTGGACACAGGGATTGGGCTGGCTGGGATTTTAGAACTGGAGGGACTTGTCCATTAATGGACAAGGATGGATGGACAGTGTTTTCCATCCTGGGGCAGTGTTTGCCTGAGGTTCCCCAGGGTGACAGGAGGTAGGACCAGAGCCCCCAACCCTGATTGCCAGCCCACCCCTGTACACCTCCCACCTGCATCCCCTTCAAGTAGGGAGCGTAGGCCCAGGGCATTAGCAGGTCAGGTGGGTGGGGCCAGGGCCCTGGCCCGGCCTCAGCTCAGGGCCCCTAGGAGTCCCACCTCCCTGGGAATTCCTCCGCTGTAGTCACTGGGATGGAATGCACACAGGTCCCTGGTGGAGGTCCAGACCAGCAAGCTGGGAGGGTGGGGAGTGTCTCAGTCTTTGTGTGGGAGTGGATGTGGATAGAGTGTAGGATCAAGGATGTGGCTTAGTTGGGGGGGCCACCAGGGGCTTCTTAGTCCCCCCATTCTGAGAGTGGTGGTGCCAACAAGGCTGGTTTCAGGATTGGGAACCAGGACACAGGTCTTAGAGCCCCCTCACCTCCCACAAAGGAAGGTAAGCTGCAACCCCTGTGGGAAGCCAGCCTCAGCCATCCAGGGCGCTCAGCACTCCCCAGACCTGCCTGTTCCCCTTGTCCACCGTTTCCACCAAAGCCCACAGGTGGGCCTGCCCCAGGATTCTTCAGGGAAGTTCAGAGACCGAGTTCTGGATGTTCAGGCATCCCTGGGTGCACAGGCAGGCTGCCTCAGGAGACTCACCTGCTGCTGACGCTAGTGGGCAGTCACGGGCACAAGAAGGCCTGGGACTCACCACGCAGGCAGTGCTGCTCCCTGGTGTCTCTGGCACCTCTGGGGCCACCCACGGATGGGACCTCGCGGGTATCTCTGAATCCAAGTGGGAGCTGGAGGAGGGATGCAGGGAGGCCCGCTCAATGCCTGCCCCGAATCTGACACCATCTTTTATCCTCTGGGCCACTCCCAGCCACACACAATCCATTGGCTGGGTGGGTCCAGGTACATGTGGCTTCCACAGCACAGCCACACCCCGACTCCTATGTGTGCTCCCTGCAGTGACATGTTGGCCCTGCGGCTGGCCTGCATCGGGGACGAGATGGATGTGAGCCTCAGGGCCCCGCGCCTGGCCCAGCTCTCTGAGGTGGCCATGCACAGGTAACCGGCCTGAGCCCTGCCCAGGCCTCTATACCTGGGGAGGGGCCCTGGGCGGTGGGTAAAGGCCCTGAGTGCAGCATAGGGCTGGGCCCTGAGGAAGCCCTGTGGGGAATGTATCCTGACACTCTGGGGCTGTACTGAAACCCTTTGCTGCTTCCTGCACCTCCCTGGGAGCCCCCAGCTCCTGGCACTGGCCCCCTGCCACCTGTCCCTGGCATTCCTGGGCAACAGACAAAGCAGAGCCCAGGGCCCTTCTCTCGCCATCCTCATCAAGCCCAGATGGTACATTTCCACCATGGTCTTTAAAGGAGGTGCAACGTAAGCTCGGATCCTAGACCCTGAGGGCTGGGCCTCTCAGCTAGTCTCTGGTGGGGGAACAGAGTGGGCAGTGGCTTGCCAGGGCCCTGTAGAATGGGGGTTTATTTTCTATGTGGCCAGCTCCGGAAGACAGGGCCACTGGCAGGCGGCTTGCTGGGGAAGGAAGCAGGAAATCAGAATGAATTTCACCACAAACAGGCCCCTGCAGGTGAAGGTGCCCATGGAAAGGGCCCCGCGTGGCTGTGGGGTGGGAGGGCACAGGCCCCTGCTCCCCACAGCTGTGATGGTGTCATCTAAGTACAGGCTGTCCCTACCTGTTCCTGCAGTAATGGCTTTGTCCCCCCATCCTCTTTGTCTGTAGCCTGGGTCTGGCTTTCATCTACGACCAGATGGACGACATCAGGGATGTTCTTAGAAGTTTCATGGATGGTTTCACCACCCTTAGGGAGAACATAATGAGGTTCTGGAGATCCCCGAATCCCAGGTCCTGGGTAAGAGCCTTAGAGATTCCTGACCCTGATTTGCTCTGCAGCCAGTGGGGGCTGTCAGAGCTGCTCCTCAGGGCGCCACAGTCCCCATCACTCCCTGTCATCTGCTGTGTCATCATTGTCCACATCCGCCTGGTCCCATAGGCTTCTGAGTTTGGGATTCCTGGTTATGAGTGCACAAACCAGTGCGTGGTCCTGGGTCTCCCTCTGGCCCGAGAGCCTTCACCTGGCAGACAGGATTCTCGTCTCCTCGCCAGGGCAGAGGCCTCCCTGAGCAGCCGTCCTGGCAGCCTGGTGCCACTCTGCACTGCCCACCACCAGGGCAGCTAACCGCCCTGACCTGTGTCCACCCTTTGCCTGTGTCCCACAGACTGGCAGCCGCTGGCCTCTTTGGCCATGTCCTCAGGGCCACTTTCCCCCTCTCCTGAACTCCTTCCTTCTCTGGTTCCCTCGAGCTGCTTCCCAGTCCCCACCTCCCTGGGCTTCCCCTTGGAACTCTGCTGTCACCCCGTCTGGCCTCATTGCTGGGGCCTGCTCCGAGCCTGACTCCTCTGTTTTGCTCCCGCAGGTGTCCCGTGAACAGGTGCTGCTGGTGCTGCTGCTGCTGCTGGCACTGCTGCTGGCGCTGCTCAGCGGGGGCCTGCACCTGCTGCTCAAGTGAGGCCCCAGCGGCTCAGGGCAGGGCTGGCCCCACCCCTGTGACCACTGCCCTGGAGGTGGCGGCCTGCTGCTGTTGTCTTTTTAACTGTTTTCTCATTATGCCTTTTTATATTTAAACTCTGAGATAGTGCTGGAACACTGCTGAGGTTTTATACTCAGGTTTTTTGTGTTTTTTTAAATTCCAGTTTTCGTTTTTTCTAAGAGATGAATTCCTATGGCTCCGAACTTGTTGCCGGTTAACTGTGGCTCGTGCCCAGGAAGAGCCATTCACTCCTGCCCCCGCCCACACGGCAGTTAGCAGGGGGAGTGCTGGCCACACCCCTGTGTGATGTGTGATGCCCTTGGCAAAGAATCTACCGGAATAGATTCCAAGGAGCAGGAGTGCTCAATAAAATGTTGGTTTCCAACAGACTCTGGTCCTCTCTGGGGGTTGGCAGTACCTGCACAGGCTTCCTCTTGCCCCAGGGAGGCGCACCATGTTGGTGGGGAGGGCAGGGCCTGTGTGTTCCTAATCAGATCCTTCCCTGCAGCCGGGGACCACAAATGCCGTCTTGGTTTGGCCCGACGGTTTGCCTTCTCCCTTGTCCTGGTCTGTGGCGTAAAATCCACTGTTAGGGGTTATTTCCTTTGGGCTTTCAGTTCCTGTTTAGGGGATGCCTGTCTCTCCCTGCACAGACTTCCCGCCAGAAGGACGCAGCCGTGGCTGTTCTACCAGAACAGAGCCCCTCACTCTCTGGCACACAGTAGGCACTCAATACATATGTCTTGGGTATGTCAACAAATGTGGGACTCTGTTTCCCAGCTGTCAAGTGAGGGGGTGAACAAAACTGCCAAGGCCAATTGGGTTCTACAACCTTTCAGATTTGTGACCAAGGAGCCCTGGGGGGGCAGGCTGGCGGTGGAGGAGGGGCTCCCCTAGCACTGGCCCAACTTGAGGCCACACCAGCATGTCCCCAGCATCCACAGAGCAGTGCAGCCTGCAGCAGCCAGTACGCCCCTTCCCACTGAGAGGGCACACCCGCCCATGGTGCAGGGCTGGCAGAGGCGGGGCCAGGCTTCCAGCTTCCCCACACACCAGCCCCGTGGCATCATCCTTCCCAACATCCAAACGTTTTTCCAAGGGGGAGAAATGGACTGGGTCATGTAAAGAAATACTCATTTTTAGGGCTTTTTATGTGGCCTTCAAAGCACGTTGCAAATAAATCCCTTTCACTCCTCAGAGGAGGAGCCATTAGGAAGGGAGGGTGTGGCAGGTGCAGCCTACAGCCTCTCCTCAGGAGGGCAGAGGGCGTTATCCCATTTGAGCCACCTGCAGTCATCTCGGGGGCTCCTCAGGGTCCAGGTCCACAGGTTCGAGGGTCTGCAGCACATTCACGGCGCTGTAGGACTTCCAGGCCTGCATGTTACAGCTTTTCAGGATGGCTCCCAGCTGCCTGCCGGGGCCTACTTCAAAAGTTTGGGGGAACTCTCTGCCCTTTTTCCTTTCATATATGGCATGCATCGTCTGCTCCCACTTCACCGGGGAGACCACCTGCTGAGCCAGCAGCTTCTGGATGTGGCTGGGATGCATGTATCTATGCCCGTGGACATTGGAGTAGACAGAAACCAGAGGCTTCTTAATGTCAATTGCCTTTAAAACTTGCGTCAGGGGCTCCACAGCTGGCTCCATGAGGCGGGTGTGGAATGCACCACTAACCGGTAACATCCTGGCGCGTCTGAAATGAAACTTAGAGGAATTCTTCTGGAGAAACCGTAGAGCCTGGGGAAGGAAGGAAGTTTCAGCCGGGCAATGTCCCAGAAATCCGCCTTTAGGGATCTGACCATTCACACGGCCAAACTGGGAGGGTGACCACAAAGAGACCCACAGCTGTTAGATGTGGACATGTGACCTGTCTGTCCCAGCACCATCCCCAGGCAATTCACTTAACATCCTGGAATCTCTTCTGTCTCATCCCTCAAATAAGCACAATTCCATCTACTTCACAACGCTGCCAGGAAGAGCAAACCCTACAAGGCACGCAACAGTGTCTGGTAAAGGAAAAAGCACTATCTAAGAAGTGTTAGTTCTCAGAATTCTATCACTCCTTTCATAATTTTTGACCAGTCTGTTTGCTTTTTATTCCATCATCTTCAAAATAAAAATTCAGAACTAAAATTCAAGCCCCATTTCACAAAGCAGGGTCTGGGATATTGTCACCTTCATCTGGGGTTTCTCTGGAGGAGAAAAGAGCTCTCCTCTTGATGCCAAAAACCTCCCCGGAGGCATCTGAGCTTAGAAGGGGACTCGGGCGAGCCAATAGCTCCAAACCCTTGCAACAGTTACCAAGCAACAGAACTTGCAAAGGTCTTTAAAATAGCAGATATTCTTTTAATTTTTATTTTTTATTTTTTTTGAGACAGAGTCTCACTCTGTCGCCCAGGCTGGAGTGCAGTGGCCGGATCTCAGCTCACTGCAAGCTCCGCCTCCCGGGTTTGCGCCATTCTCCTGCCTCAGCCTCCCGAGTAGCTGGGACTACAGGCGCCCGCCACCTTGCCCGGCTATTTTTTTGTATTTTTTAGTAGAGACGGGGTTTCACTGTGTTAGCCAGGATGGTCTTGATCTCCTGACCTCGTGATCCGCCCGTCTCGGCCTCCCAAAGTGCTGGGATTACAGGCTTGAACCACCGCGCCTGACCTAATTTTTATTTTTTTTAATTATTATTTTTTGAGATGGAGTCTTGTTCTGTCACCCAGGCTGGAGTGCAAAGGTGTGATCTTGGCTCACTGCAACCTGAACCTGCTTGAACTCACAGGTTCAAGCAATGCTCCTGCCTCAGCCTCCCAAGTAGCTGGGACTCTTAAGCGTGCACCACCAAGCCTGGCTAATTTTAGTAGAGATGGAGTTTCACCATGTTGGCCAGGCTGGTCTTGAACTCCTGGCCTCAAGTCATCTACCCACTTTAGTCTGTCAGTGTTCCCTTGAGACTGCTCCCATAGCCTGAGTCCTGGGCTGAAGACACCCAGCAGAACTCAGCCTGGTGAGCACAGACCAGGAGTGGGACCTGTGCTTGTGTGCTGTGACCACTGAAATGTGGGCTACTTGTCACTGCAGCAAAACCTGGCTTGTACTGACTCACCCATGCTTCCCCTCCACTATCACCCTCCATCCGGCTTCATCCCACTGAGGGCTGGATTGCAGGAACCAGGAGCCTCTTTGGTCTGGGCCTTCTGGACTCTGTAGCCCAAGCCCCTCCCTCCACACCTAGATCGTCTGAGTGACTGGCAGGTATGGGGATGGCTACTCAGTAGCACATCCTGGAGCATCTGTGGTCTCAAAGTGCTTTCCGTGTAAGGTCTCTGGACTCTGGCTCAACAGTTGAGCCCTCTCAAGTCCCAGGCTAGGGCCACAGGGGTCAAGGTCACCATCACAGGGGCCAGCAGGCTCCTCTGCAATGGCCAGTCCTTGGCCCAGGCGTTGGGCGAGCAGGGCCCAGGAGCCTTTTCACATCAGTTGTTGGAAAGGGGCTTCCCCACTGAGGAGTTACCCCTGCCCTCACCTGAGCTCTCTGCTGTGGCACTACCAAGAATACCAAAGGACAGCTGGGCACAGTGGCTCACGCCTATAATCCCAGCACTTTGGAAGGCTGAGGTGGGCAGATCACCTGAGCTCAGGAGTTCAAGACCAGCCTGGCCAACATGGTGAAATCATCTCTACTAAAAGTACAAAAATTAGCTGGGCATGGTGGCGTGCGCCTGTAGTCCCAGCTACAGGAGAATCACTTGAACCTGGGAGGTGGAGGTTGCAGTGAGCCAAGATCGTGCCACTGTACTGTAGCCTGGATGACAGAGTAAGACATTGTCTCAAAAAAACAAAAAAAAAAGTACCAAAAGGACAAACCTAGGAGTTGTCACCTAGACTGGGTGCACCTGTCTGGGAGCCTGTTGGGGAGACTCCTGCCCTGACTGGGAGGTCCTTCCTGAGTCACTTCTGGGCTTCCTTCCACGGCTGCTACAGGGAATGCATAACGAGCTCCATGACTGACCTGGGGCCACCGTACCTGACTTGCCTGCCACCTCAGAACAGTCACAGGAGGCTCCCGCCAACTTCCACTACTTCAGAGGAGTCAGTCGGGAACGCCTGGCATACAGTGAGCCCTCGAAGGGGAAGGGGAGTCAAGCACAGTCAAGTGGAGGAAACAGACTCCAGAGTGAGACGGGCTCAGGCTACCAGACCCAAGCACTCGCCTCTCTCTGCCTCAGCATTCTGGTGTGGAAAATGTGATTAAGAAACCCTTCCTTTAGCTGGGTGTGGTGGCCTGTGTCTGTAGTCCCAGCTACTTGGGAGACTGAGGTGGGGGGATCACTTGAGCCCAAGAGGTCCAGGCTGCAGTGAGCCATGATGGTGCCACTGTACTCCAGCCTAGGCAACAAAGTGAGACCCTGTCTCAAAAAAAAAGCAGCACTTCCTTCCATATAGCACAGGATGGGCTGTAAGTAAGTAAGACACGAAGACAGACAGAAATGCCTGGTCTGGGCAGCAGCCCCTCACACGGGCTGCAATCTGCGCTCACTCCGCATTCCCCGAGCCGGGCACTCAGCACCCACTGCTCTTTCCGTAGGGGGCTCCTGCCGCTCTGCTCAGGATGCCCCACTGCTGGTGAATGCGCGCCCATCCTCCAGCTGCTGCCTCCGGGGGTTGCTCTTAGGCCCATCAGTAGTCAGCCAGACCCTCACTGCGCCCCTCAGCCTGGAGTCATCCATTCACAGGGGTTCTTCCTTTGACGCTAGGAACCCTGGCTAATCAGTCTGTGCGTCCCCAGTGCTTGATAAATGTTTGGGGAAGTAGCAAATGGAAGGAAAGACGGTGGAAAGGAAATGGACTCCAGTGCAAAAACAGACACCTAAAAAAAGCAGGGCAGGCAGAGCGATCTAGCAGAAAACAGATCTCTTGGTCGGGCGCGGTGGCTCACGCTTGTAATCCCAGCACTTTGGGAGGCCGAGACGGGCGGATCACGAGGACAGGAGATCGAGACCATCCTGGCTAACGTGGTGAAACCCCGTCTCTACTAAAAATACAAAAATTAGCCGGGCGCGGTGGCAGGCGCCTGTAGTCCCAGCTATACTGGAGGCTGAGGCAGGAGACTGGCGTGAACCCGGGAGGTGGAGCTTGCAGTGAGTGGAGATCGCGCCACTGCACTCCAGCCTGGGCGACAGAGAGAGACTCCATCTCAAAAAAAAAAAAAAAGAAAAGAAAACAGATCTCTTTTCTCTAAGGAAGCAACCAGATCAGAGGCTCCTCAAAAGCCCAGAATCTCCAGGGAAGGCCCTGGAGATCACCTGGCCCTGCCCCTTTACATGGACTGGCTGGTTGGTTCCAGACCCCATTCTACACATGGTGGAGCAGGGCAGCATTCTTGCTCCTGCCCGCTTTGCAGCACTCAGTCCACCTCACTGCCCTGGCACCAAAATACTTCCTGAAGAGCAGGCTGGACAGAGCACCCGCCACACTGCTGGGCCTCACGGGTGTGGAGCAGTTCCAACCCTGTGTACTCGACTGGGGTTTATGAAGGCGGCTCCCATCAACACCCACCTCTCGGTGTCCTGAAATCACTCTGCAATCTGGAAAGAGGTAGTTGGACACTTCACATACAGGGTTCTCCATGCCTAGAGACTTGCAGTGTTCCCGGGCTTCCAAACAGGCAAAGTTGAACTTGGACTGACGCTGGCCGAGGACAGACAGCATCCCACTGGGGACAGCTTCTGAAGCTTCCTGCATGGCCTCAGCTCGGATTTTCACCGCATACAAACCTGTCCAGAGAGAAGTGCATTTGGAAAAATGAGGGCACAGAATGAAGGAGAAAAGGCCCAGCCTGAAAAACAAAGGTCAAGCTCCACTCTGCACTAGAGACAGTGACACTGGTGTCTGCCGCCGGCCCACAGGGCCACAGTTCTATATATCTCCATCGACTACACAGGCGCTCACCACCAAAAGTACGCTGCTGTGCTTGGCACTATGCAAACTAACCCAAGGAGCTTCCTGCCATAAAGCTGGTTTGGAGTAGGACAGTGGTGCTCAACAGGCTGGGGGCAGTGTCCAGAGACATTTTCTGGTTGTTCCGACTAGGGGAGAGTGCCACTGACATCTAGTGGGTAGAGGCCAGGGATGCTGCTCAACGTGCTGCACTGCACAGGACAGCTCCCCTTACCCTCCACAAAACAAATGACCTGGCCCAACAGCACCACTTAAAAAAAAAAAAAATAGTGCCACTATTGAGAAACCCCGGTGAAAGGTAAAGAGGAACCGGGTGGAAGCAGCCACGTTGCCTTAGCCAAGTCACAACCTCCTTGAGGTTCAAATTTTTAGTTAGTAAAATGAGGATAATAGTATCTAATCTGCCTGGGCTGTTGTGAAAGCCGGGAATGATTATTAGTTAGTTTATCAAAAGAGATCAAGCCGGGCGTGGTGGTTCACGCCTGTAATCCCAGCACTTTGGAAGGCTGAGGCAGGAGGATTGCTTGAGCCCAAGGAGTTCGAGACCAGCCTTGGCAACACAGGGAGACCCTGTCCCTACAAAAAAATAATAAAAATTAGCCAGGCATAGTGGTGCGTGCCTGTAGTCCCAGATGCTTGGGAGGCTGAGACGGGAGGATCACTTGTGCCTGGCAGGTTGAGGCTGCAGCTGTAGTAAGCTATGATTGCTCCACTGCACACCAGCCTGGGTGACAGAGCAAGACCCTGTCTCAAAACAAGAACAACAAAAAAGAACCATCAGAGACATGGGCCCCTGTACTACATGAATTTCAGTAATATAATTGTCCTAAGTCAAGTGTTACTGTCCCTGCTTAGAGCTAGAGAACCTGACACAGCCAAGGCAGATGAACGAAAACCTACAACTCCTGATTCAGTGTGGCTCAAGAGTGTGGAGAGAGGGCAGGCTGTGCCCAGGCAGGCAGTGCCAATGATAGTAACAGTGGCCTGAGGGCTGGTCGCTGTGGCTCGCACCTGTAGTTCCAGCACTTTGGGAGGCCAAGGCAGGCAGATCACTTGAACTCAGGAGTTCGAGACCAGACTGGACAACTTGGTAAAACCCTGTCACTACCAAAAATACAAAAATGAGCCGGGCGTGGTGGTGTGTGCCTGTGGTCCCAGCTACTTGGGAGGCTGAGGTGGGAGGATTGCTGGGGCCCAGGAAGTCGAGGCTACAGTGAGCTGTGTTCATGCCACTGTATTCCAGCCTGGGTGACGGAGTGAGACCCTGTATCAAAAAACCCTACAAAGCCACACATAAGAATGGCCTGAAACTACCAGACCCTCAACACCCTGGTCCTGCTTCCTGGGCAGACAGAAGAGATGAGCAGACCAAGAAGAGATTAAGGGACCTGCACAGCATTTCAGAGGTCAACAGAGAGACCTAAGGAGCAAATCCTGACAGATCTTCATTCACTTAGCACTTCTATGTACTGGACTTTTAGCTCCCTTACACAAGAACTGTAGGACAAATACATAAAGAGCCTGTGACATCAGGTACTTGGAGGCTAAGGCTTGAGACCAGGAGTTAGAGGCTGCAGTGAGCTATGACTGCATCATTGCACTCAAGCTGGAAGACAGAGCAAAACCCTGTCTCTTAAAAAAACAAATGAACAAGAGCCTGTGACAAGAAGTAGAAGAAAACATACAAGAAAACGGGGGAGAGCACGTAGAAGTCCTCCCACAGAGACATTCAATAACTAAGTAAAATGTCAAGGGAAAAAATTAGGCCAGGCACAGTGGCTCACACCTGTAAGTAATCCCAGCACTGCAAGAGGCTGAAGCTGGAGGAGCACTTGAGTCAGGAGTTCCAGACCAGCCCTGGCAACACAGCGAGACCCCATTTCTACAAAAAATTTTAAAATTAGCTGGGCATGATGGTGTGAGCCTGTAGTCCCCAGTTAGTCTGGAGACTGAGGCGGGAGGATCACCTGAGGCCAAGAGGCTGAGGCTGCAGTGAACTATGACTGCACCACTGCACTGTAGCTGGGGTGACAGAGCAAGATGCAGTCTCAAAAAAAAAAAAAAAAAAAAAAGAAAAGAAAAGAAAAAGAAAACACAAAATTGTAAATATGCTATAATTCCACACTTTTTTTTTTTTGACACAGAGTCTCATTCTGTCACCCAAGCTGGAGGGCAGTGACACAATCTCGGCTCACTGCCACCTCTGCCTTCTGGGTTCAAGCGATTCTAGTGCCTCAGCCTCCCAAGTAGCTAAGATTACAGGTGCCCGCCACCACCACACCCAAATGATTTTTGAATTTTTAGTAGAGATGGGGTTTCACCATGTTGGTCAGGCTGGTCTCCAACTCCTGCCTTAGGTGACCCGCCCGCCTTGGCCTCCCAAAGTGCTGGGCTGGGATGATAGGAGTGGGCCACCACACCAGGCCTAATTCTGCACATTATGTACACATAAAATGATACATGTAATAAAATTATTTCATAAAATGTGAAATTATGAAACTTTCCTTAATAATGCTATAATGCTTTGGAAAAAAAAAGCACTACAGTGAAATTCACAGAAAATATAATTAACCACTTTAATTTGTATAATTCAGTGGTATTTGGGGTATTCATAATGTTGTGTAACCACCAACTGTCTCTAGTTTCAAACACTCCATGTCCACTATGTAGGCACTCTCCATTTCTCCCTCTCCAGTCCCAATAACCTCTCGTGTTTCTACACTAGATTCTTGTTGGTTTGTTTTAGACAGGGTCTTGCTCTGCCATCCATGCTGCAGTGCAGTGACACAATCACAGCTCACTGTAGCCTCAGACTCAGGGGCTCAAGTGATCTTCTTACCTCAGGCTCCTGAGTAGCTGGAATTACAGGTGCATGCCACCAAGCCCAGCTAACTTTTTTTTTTTTTTTTTGACAGGGTGTCACTCTGCCACCTAGGCTGGAGTACAGTGGCATGATCATAGCTCACTGCAGCTTTGACCTCCTGGGTTCAGGTGATCCTCCCAAGTACTCGAGCTGGGACTACAGGTGCCCACCACCATGCCTGGCTAATTTTTGTCTTTTTTTTTTTTTTTTTTTTTGAGACAGTCTTGCTCTGTCACCCAGGCTGCACTGCAATGGTGCGATCTCGGCTCACTGCAAGCTCCGCCTCCCGGGTTCATGCCATTCTCCTGCCTCAGCCTCCTGAGTAGCTGGGAATACAGGCGTTCACCACCACGCCCGGCTAATTTTTTGTGTTTTTAGTAGAGACGGGGTTTCACCATGTTAGCCAGGATGGTCTTGATCTCCTGACCTCGTGATTCACCCGCCTCGGCCTCCCAAAGTACTGGGATTACAGGCGTGAGCCACCACACCCAGCCAATTTTTATATTTTCAGTAGAGATGAAGTTTTCACCATGTTGCCCACACTGGTCTAAAACTCCTAGGCTCAAACATCTATCTGCCTCTGCCTCCCAAAGTGCTGGCATCACAGGTGTGAACCACCGCATCCAACGTAATTTTTGTTTTTTGTTGGGGGCAGAGATGAGGGTCTCACTATGTGGCCCAAGATGGTCTGGAACGCCTCAAGTGATCCTCCTGCCTTGGCTTCCCAAAGCGCTGGGATTACAGACATGAGCCATGGTTCCTGGCCAGCAAAAATCTTAAGAAGTAAAACTGATATGGCTCCAGATCCAGTATTTATTTACTCTTTAATTCAATGAACATCTACTGAGCACGCACTATCCGTGGCAGGTGCTGCGGGTATAAGTGCGCAGGATAGTGGGTGAGACAGTTCAGCAAGCAGATTTTGTGAGATTATAAAAATAAGGGAAATCCCTAACGAATCCTTCAGGCTTGAAAAGGAATCACAGCAAAATCCTGTCCTCATGCGCCAATGTCACCCGTCCATGTGCTCCCTTCCCATCACCTGAGTGGGTCCAGTATCATTTTTGGCAGTGTCCCTTATCCCTAATGAGCCCAAGACCACAGCCTGGCATAAAACCAAACTCCTTCCTGTACCTTCAGCAAATTCCATGGCTCCGGCAAACACTAGGGCTGCAAATTCTCCCACGCTGAATCCAGCGGCAGCAACACAGTTCTCAATCACCTGTGGGAACAGACGCAGAACGTGAGGCCTCATTCTCCCGGGGAGTCCAGTTCCAGGACCCTGCACTTGAGAGATGGCAGGGTGTTTGGCATCTCAGGAAGCCAGGCTCTACGAACTTGGTGCACCAGCTGGAAGAGGACACACAGAAGTGACGTTGACAACCACTGAGTCCTGCCCCTTTATTTAGGAGGAGCTTTCCTGGTTATAGTCCAGTCGACTCCATCCATGCGTCCATGGTCACACTGACACCAACCCAGGGCTCTGGATTCCCTTGCCGTGGCCCTGCAGCAGGCTCTCAGGCCATATCATTGTGTACAAGTTAAGTGCATGACTTTTTTTTTTTTTTTTGAGGCGGAGTTTCGCTCTTGTTGCCCAGGCTGGAGTCCGATGGTACAATCCCGGCTTACTGCAACCTTCACCTCCCAGGTTCAAGGAATTCTCCCGCCTTAGCCTCATGAGTAGCTGGGATTATAGGCACCTGCCACCACGCCTGGCTAATTTTTGTATTTTTAGTAGAGACAGGGTTTCACCATATTGGCCAGGCTGGTCTCGAACTCCTGACCTCGTGATCCACCCGCCTCAGCCTCCTGAAGTGCTGGATTATAGGTGTGAACCACCTCACCCGGCCAAGAGCATGACTTTGAGTCAGAGACTAGGTTTCTTAGCTCGGGAGAGTTCCTAATCCCTCTGAGCTTTTTATCTCATCTGTGAAATGAGGAAAGAACAGGACCTACCCCAAAAGGCTGCTGAGAGAATTATGTGAATATAATGTTTATACAGTGCTTAGCACAGACCCAGCCTAGGGTAAGCAGTGAATGAATATTATGATGATGATTCAACAGGAACACGTAACTAATTCTTCTAATATCCCTGAGTCTGCATTCCTCAACCATCAAATAACAGTATTAACCTCATCAGGTGGTTGTGAAGGTGAAATAGGGTAAAGGATCTCAAGTGGTAGCTTAACATTTACCGTCTTATTAAATATTAATAACAATCAATCCACCACCTTCGAATGAAGTGACATTCTCAACTAATCTCAGTGTTCCTTCATTTAGGCCAGTGCAGTGGCTCATGCCTGTAATCCTACCACTTTGGGAGGCCGAGGTGGGTGAACCTGGGAGGTGGAGTTTGCAGTGAGCCCAGATCGAGCCACTGCACTCCAGCCTAGGCAACAAGAGCAAAACTCCTTCTCAAAAGAAAAAAAAAAAAAAGCATGCCGTTTAGGCTGGTGCGGTGGCTCCCGCCTGTAATCCCAACAGTTTGGGAGGCTGAGGTGGGTGGATCACTTGAGGTCAAGAGTTTGAGACCAGCCTGGGCAACACGGAGAAACCCTGGTTCTACTAAAAATACAAAATTAGCTGGGCGTGGTGGCCCACACCTGTAATCTCAGTTACTCGGGAGGCTGAGGTATGATTATCACTTGGGCTCAGGAGGCAGTGGTCTGCAGTAAGTCAAGTTTGTGCCACTGCACTCCAGCCTGGGTAATAGAGCAAAACTGCATCTCAAAAAGAAAAAAAAAAGAAAGAAATTTAATCCTTTAAAAATCATTTAGTAATTCATTCAATGATTTAGGATCATTTAAAACCACAAACCGCCCTCCACTCCCACATCCCCTTTACCTGCTCTCTACTTCTTTCTGTAACACTTATCATTTTAACAGAGCATCCAATTTACCTAGTTATTGCATTTACTGTTTTCTTTTTTTTATTATTTAATTTTTGAGATGGAGTTTCGCTCTTGTTGCCCAGGCTGCAGTGCAATGGCAAGATCTGGGCTCACCGCAACCTCTGCCTCCCAGGTTCAAGTGATTTGTCTTCCCCAGCCTCCCGAGTAGCTGGGATTACAGGCACGCGCCACCACGCCCGGCTAATTTTGTATTTTTAGTAGGGACAGGATTTCCCCATGTTGGTCAGGCTGGTCTCGAACTCTCGACCTAAGGTAATCCGCCCGCCTCGGCCTCCCAAAGTGCTGGGATTACAGGCATGAGCCACCGGGCCCCTCCTCATGTACTGTTTACTATCTGTCTCCACTAAGATGTAAGGTCCCCTAGGGCAGGGATCGTTGTTTTGCTCAGGGCGCCTAAAACATTGCTTGGCATACATGGGAACTCTATAAAACTAGATCGAGGCCGGGCGCGGTGGCTCATGCCTGTAATCCCAGCACTTTGGGAGGCCGAGGCGGGTAGATCACGAGGTCAGGAGATCGAGACCATCCTGGCTAACATAGTGAAACCCCGTCTCTACTAAAGATACAAAAAATTAGCCGGGCGTGGTGGCGGGCGCCTGTAGTCCCAGTTACTCGGAAGGCTGAGGCAGGAGAACGGCGTGAACCCGGGAGGCGGAGCTTGCAGTGAGCCGAGATCTGGCCACTGCACTCCAGCCTGGGCGACAGAGCCAGACTCCGCCTCAAAAACAAACAAACAAACAAAAACACCTCGATCGAATGAGTGAGACGTGGGAGCCCCCCGGAATGGCAGGCGGAAGCCCCTGGGAGGACCACCCTGGTGATGAGAGCTCAGGCAGAGCTCACCTTCCCCCTCCTGCCACGGGGCCTCGGGCCTCACCGAGGGCTGCAGGTGATGTAGTTTTTCCACAGCGGCCAGCGATGCCACGAAGATCGCGGGCTGGCAGTGCACGGTGCGGTCCAGGGTCTCCTGCGGCCCGTGCAGGCTCAGCTCCAGCAGGTCGTAGCCCAGTACTCGGCGGGCGGCGGCGTAGAGTTCGCGGACGCGCGGGTAGCCGAGCAGACCGCGGCCCATGCCCACCACCTGGCTGCCCTGGCCAGGGAAGAGCAGCACGGAGCACTGGCCCGGCATTCGCCGCTCCGTCGCCGCCGAGGGCGCCTCCTCCTCCGCCCCGGTCGCATCTCGCAGCAGCTCCGCTACATCCTGGGCGCCCGGCGGAGGCACCGGGAAGCTCGAGACGCCGCGGCGGCCGCTGGCGCCCAAGCCCCGGGCCCACGCGGTCCGCGCGACCCGAACGCTCATGGTCGTACACCTGCCCGCGCGCGTTACTGTGGCGACCGAGGCCCAACTGCGGCGGCGCGGCGCAGCGTGGTCCCTGACGCATCTCCTGCCGGGGCTCCCGGGGCATCTGGAGCGGGAAGAAAGGTTCCGCAGGGGTTGGTTCCGCCGCGGCTCCGAGGCCCTTCAGGCTGCGCTCTGGGGACCTGGAGTGACCCATGCGTTTACTTAAATATCCACAGCCAAGAACGGAACATGATGCCACACCACAATGGATCCTCAACAGATATTTATGGAATAAATAACGCAACGCAATGTAATATTTACGCTTTCTACCTGGCACATGAAGAGCACTTGAAACTCTTCCACATTGGTGGTTTTGTTGTTGTGTTTTTCTGAGACAGAGTCTCGCTCTGTCACTCAGACTGGAGTGCAGTGGCACGTTCTTTGCTCACTGCAACCGCCGCCTCCCAGGTTCAAGCGATTCTCCTGCTTCAGCCTCCCCAGTAGCTGGGATTACAGGCGCCCGCCACCACGCACGGCTAATGTTTGTATATTTAGTAGGGACAGGGTTTCACCATGTTGACCAGGCTGGTCTCGAACTCCTGACCTCAGGTGATCCACCACGCCTCGGCCTCCCAAAGTGTTGGGATTACAAGCGTGAGCCACCGCGCCCGGCCAGCAACCACATTTCTTGCATATGATTCTCCCAACCACAGGAGTTGGCATGGCCGACCATCCGTTGTCAGCTCCCAACTATACAAGATAACAGCTCTCTTTTATGTTTTCTTACAAACCACAGAGGGCCTGGCACATAATAAGCATCCAATAGATCTTTATGCTATTGAACAAAGCCCTGAGTATGTTTCAGATATTAGCTTATTTAATTCCTCACAGCAACGCTGTGATGGATAGTTGCTCAGAGATTGAGTGACAGGTGGTTAGTGACAGAATAGGGGTTGGCAATTGGGGTTATCTAATGCTAACCTAAAAGTAACTCAAGAGACACAGGCTTGGCCAGGTGCAGTGGCTCACGCCTGTAATCTCAGCACTTTGGGAGGCCGAGGCAGATGGATCACTTGAGGTCAGGAATTCAAGACCAGCCTGGCCAACATGGAGAAACCCGTCTCTACTAAAAATACAAAAATTAGCTGGGCGTGGTGGCAGGCACTTATAGTCCCAGCTACTCGGGAGGCTGAGGCAGGAGAATCGCCTAAACTTGGGCGGCAGAGGTTGCAGTGAGCCGAGACTGCGCTGCGCCATTGTACTCCAGCCTGGGCAACAAAAAAGAAACTCCATCTCAAAAAAAAAAAAAAAAAAAAAAATATATATATATATATATATATATATATATATATATGTATATATATGGAGGAGACTTTCAGGTTAAGACACATAGAGAGAGCACTGCCTCTGGAAGCCCATAAATCCACAACAAAGAGATATTTAAAGATATAAATATACAAGGACAGGAAGAACAGGAAAGGGGACCCCCAGCAGTGGAATCTCTGGAAGCTGGAAAGCAGATCGGCTGGTATTACCTGACTGGGCTGATCTCAGACAGCTAAATCCCTGCTAGGAGTGGGGAAGGCTGCGAGCCAGTCCTTACTCATACAACAGAATCCTCAAAAACGTAAGAATGGGCAGCAGCTGCTGCTGCTGCTAGAGCTAAGGGTGAAAGAAGGCCAAAACAAAGAGGATTATTTGGAGGTGCCTTTGATAAACAGATCTTTAGGTCCCCTCCAGCTCCCTAGCCACTGGGTGATGTCCCTCCCCTACTTTAGGACCCATCTGGGGTTTCACGGGAGAGAGACAAACAAAGGGTCTCTGGGCCAGGTGCAGTGGCTCATGTCTATAATCCCAGCTACTCAGGAGGCTGAGGCAGGAGAATCACTTGAACCTGGGAGGCGGAGGTTGCAGTGAGTCGAGATCGCACCATTGCACTCCAGCCTGGGCAACAAGTGCGAAACTCTGTCTCAAAAAAAAAAAAAAAAAGAAAGAAAGAAAGAAAGAAAAAAAAAATTATTGGCCATACACAGTGGCTCAGGCCTGTAATCCCAGTGATTTGGAAGGCTGAGGCAGGAGGATCACTTGAGGCCAGGAGTTCAAGAGCAGCCTGGGCAAAATAGTCAAGACTGTTTCCTTTTTTCTTCACCAAAAGCAGATACTTGAAAGACCCTGTTTCTACAAAAGGAAAAAAAAAAATAGCTGGGTACTGTGGCTCATGCTTGTAGTTCCAGCTACATAGGAGGCTGAGTCGGGAGAACTGCTTGAGCCCAGGCGTATGAGGCTGCAGTGAGCCATGACTGAACTACTGCACTCCAGCCTGGGTGACAGAGGGAGACCCTGTCTGAAAAAAAAAAAAAAAAAAAAAAAAAGAAGCCAGGTGCAGTGCCTCACACCTGTAATCCAAGCACTTTGGGAGGCCAAGGCGGACAAATCACCTGAGTTCAGGAGTTCAAGACCAGCGTGGCCAAACATGGCAAAACCCTATCTGTACTAAAAATACAAAAATTAGCAGAATGTGGTGGCACATACCTGTAATCCCAGCTACTTGGGAGGATGAAGCATGAGAACTGCTTGAACCTGTGAGGTGGGGGTTGCAGTGAGCTGAGATCACACCACTGCACTTCAGCCTGGGTGACTGAGTCAGATTCTGTTTGAAAAAAAAAAAGAAAAAAAGAAGAAGAAGAAAAGGCCGGGCGTGATGGATCACACCTGTAATCTCAGCAGTTTGGGAGGCCGAGGTGGGCAGATTGCCTGAGCTCAGGAGTTCAAGACCAGCCTGGGCAACACGGTGAAACCCCGTCTCTACTAAAATACAAAGAATTAGCCAGGCGTGGTGGCGTGCGCCTGTAATTCTAGCTACTCAGGAGGCTGAGGCAGGAGAATTGCTTGAACCCAGGAAGTGGAGGTTGCAGTGAGCCAAGATCGTACCACTGCACTCCAGCCTAGGCGACAGAGCGAGATTCCATCTCAAAAAAAAAAAAAAAAATGTCAGCAAGAAAAGGAAGTTACACGGATGCAGCTAGAGGTCATTATCCTAAGCAAATTAATGCAGAAACAGAAAATCAAATACCTCATGTCCTCACGTATAAATGGGAGTGAAACATTGATACATCTGGACATAAAGATGAGAACAATGGATACTGGGAACTCCTAGAGGTGGGCGGGAGTGAGGCAAGGATTGAAAAACTGCCCACTACTGCCATGGTCACTGTCTGGATGACAGAATCAATTGTACCCCAAACCTCAGCATCACACAATATACCCATATAACAAACCTGCACATGTACCCCCGAATCTAAAATAAAAGGTGATATTAAAAAAAAAAAAAAAAGACGGCCGGGCACAGTGGCTCATGTCCGTAATCTCAGCACTTTGGGAGGCCGAGGCGGGTGGATCACCTGAGATCAGGAGTTCGAGACCAGCCTGGCCAATGCGGCGAAACCCTGTCTCTACTAAAAATACAAAAATTAGCAAGGTGTCACGGCACATGCCTGTAATCCCAGCTGCTTGGGAGGCTGAGGCAGGAGAATCCCTTGAACTGGGGAGGCAGAGGTTGCAGTGAGCTGAGATTACGCCACTGCACTCCAGCCTGGGCAACAGAGTGAGACTCTCTCTCAAAAAAAAAAAAAAAAAAAAAAAAAAAGAGAAAAGGAAGTTAGAAAAACAACCCCTAGAAAAACAGCCGTAGAGGCTCTACATTCTGAGTCATAGGAGTTCCAGAAAGAGAAGTGATTGCTACATAACACAAATTTGAAAAGAAAGAGAAGTGAGAAAATAGAGGGAAGGAAATCAAAGAAATAATCCAACTTCTGAAAAGTAAAGAATGAGCTTCCAGCAGGAAAGTGCCTGTTGAGTGCGGGCACAGTGGAGGAAATGAGGCCACATAATCATCTGGGTGTGTTGGAGCTCGCCTGTAATCCCAGCTACTCGGGAGGCTGAGGCAGAAGAATTGCTTCAGCCCAGGAGGCAGAGGTTGCAGTGAGCTGAAATCGTACCACTGCACTCCAGCTTGGATTACAGAGTGAGACTCTGTCTCAAAAAAAAAAAAAAAAAAAAAAAAGTAAAGTAGGCCTACATAGAGGAATATCAGTGTGAAATTGCAGAACTCTGGGGCCCAAAATCTTAAAAACTTTCCAGGAAGAACAAAATCGGTTACATATAAAGGATCCACAACATGGCCAGAGCAGGAGGATTGCTTGAGCCCAGGAGTTGGAAACCTGTCAGAGCAACGTAGCGTGACCCTGTGTCTACAAAAAAATAAAAAACAAAACACAAAAAAGAACCAAAGGCTCCCGAAACAGAATGGCTTTAGCCTGCTCAACTGCAGCTGGCCGACAGCGTCTCTTCATTATTCTGAAGGACAACGAGCTCCAGTTCAGCCAAGCGTCAGCCATCTATGGGGATCTATGGGGTAGGATGCAAGAATTCAGCAATGTTACCTTCCGGGCAGTCTTTCTCAAGAACTCCTGGAGGACAGGCTCAACACAAGCAAGGGGGGACCAAGAAGGAGGAAGATGTGAAATCCAGGAAATAAAGACCCATGCAGGAGGGGGTGGGGGCATCCCCAGGGGGTGAAGAAAGACTCGGGAATGGTGTGTGTACCCAGCCTGTGCAGCCTGTCCAGCGGGGAGCAGCGTGACTCGAGACATGTTGAGAGCTGGCATTACCAACATCCTTGCTGCCATGCTGCTCATTTAGGTACAGAATGCCCCAAGAGCCTGGCCTAGATTATTTTTTTGTTTGTTTGAGACAGAGTCTCACTTTGTCACCCAGGCTGGAGTGCAGCGGTAAGATCTCGGCTCACTGCAACCTCCGCCTCCCGGGTTCAAGCGATTCTCCTGCCTCAGCCTCCCGAGTAGCTGGGACTACAGGTGCCCACCACCATGCCCTGCTATTTTTTTGTATTTTTAGTAGAGATGGGGTTTCACCGTGTTAGCCAGGATTGTGTCGATCTCCTGACCTCATGATCTGCCCACCTTAACCTCCCAAAGTGCTGGGATTACAGGCGTGAGCCACTGTACCTGGCCCTGGCCCAGACTCTTGCCTGCACGTGGCTGGTCCCGATCACAGGCTGAGGAAGCCCCGTTCTTGCCCTGCTGCCTGGGTCTGCTGAGGACACATGGCCCACCTGACAGGCCTCACCCTGCTTCTGAGGTCTGAGCACCCTACTCCTCAGGGCACTGTGAGCTCAGAAGCAAGAGACAGAACGGCTCATGCCCCTGACCATTTCCTGCTGAATGTCCATACCACAGCTCTGCTCAGCGTCCAAACAGGGGAGCCCCACCCACAGCCATGCCCTCTGCCTGCCCCAGAGGGGGCTCTTGTCAGTGCCCACAGAGGCTGGGCCCAGCCTGTACCCCAGGCACTCACCTGAGTTTATCTTTCCGGGAGTCTTCTGGCCTGGCCATGGCGCCTGTTCTGCCCCAGCCGGGGGTGTGCTGCCTCTGCACACATAGTACTCAGGGAAACACACCTGGGTGGGATTCATAAAACCCTAAAGGAAAGCACGGGCGTGTTCAACCCAAGTCAAAGTAAAGGTGACCTCTCAGGTGGGGAGGAATCACTTGGGAGGACCCAGGGCGCTCCTAGGACACTGGTAATGTTCTGGTCATAACCTGGGGAATGGGCACAACTGGTATTATTATTGTAATGTATACGTGTGTGTGTGTGTGTGTGTTTTTTTTAATTGAGTTTTGCTTTATCACCCAGGCTGGAGTGCAGAGGTGTGATCTCGACTCACTGCAACCTCCGCCTCCCGGGTTAAAGCAATCCTCCTGCCTCAGCCTCCTGAATAGCTGGGATTACAGGTGCACACCACCACACCCAGCTAATTTTTGTATTTTTAGTAGAGATGGGGTTTCACCATGTTGGCCAGGTTGGTCTCCAACTCCTGACCTGACGTGATCTGCCTGCCTTGGCCTCCCAAAGTGCTGGGATTATAGGTGTGAGCCACTGCACCCAGCCACATGTGTGTCTTATTTTTATTTTATTTTGTTTTGTTTTTTGATAGTCTCACTGTGTTGCCCAAGCTGCAGAGCAAAGGTGTGATCTCAGCTCACTGCAACCTCCGCCTCCCAGTTCAAGCGATTCTCCTGCCTCAGCCTCCTGAGTAGCTGGGATTACAGGCGCCTGCCACCACACCCAGCTAATTTTTGTATTTTTAGTAGAGACAGGGTTTCACCATGTTGGTCAGGCTGGTCGAGAACTCCTGACCCCAGGTGATCCACCCACCTTGGCCTCCCAAAGTGCTGGGATTACAGGTGTAAGCCACCATGCCCGGCTAAGAAGGATTTTTTTTTTTTTTAATTAATTAATTAATTAATTTTTTTTTTTTGAGACAGAGTCTTGCTCTGTCGCCCAGGCTGGGGTGCAGTGGCCGGATCTCAGCTCACTGCAAGCTCCGCCTCCCGGGTTTAGACCATTCTCCTGCCTCAGCCTCCCGAGTAGCTGGGACTACAGGCGCCCGCCACCTCGCCCGGCTAGTTTTTTGTATTTTTTTAGTAGAGACGGGGTTTCACCGTGTTAGCCAGGATGGTCTCAATCTCCTGACCTCGTGATCCGCCCGTCTCGGCCTCCCAAAGTGCTGGGATTACAGGCTTGAGCCACCGCGCCCGGCCTTTTTTTTTTTTTTTTTTTGAGATGGAGTCTCGCTGTGTCACCAGGCTGGAGTGCAGTGGTGCCGTCTCGGCTCACTGCAGCCTCCACCTTCTGAGTTCAAGAGATTCTCCTGCCTTAGCCTCCCAAGTGGCTGGGATTACAGGCACACACCACCATGCCCGGCTAATTTTTGTATTTTTAGTAGAGATAGTGTTTCACCATGTTGGCCAGGCTGGTCTTGAACTCCTGACCTAGTGATCCACCCACCTCGGCCTCCCAAAGTGCTGGGATTACAGGCGTGAGCCACCGCGCCTGGCCAGAAGGAATTTTTTAAAAGTTAAAGCGGCAGGGAGCGGTGGCTCACACCTGTAATCCCAGCACTTTAGGAGGCTGAGGCGGGTAGATCACCTCAGGTCAGGAGTTCAAGACCAGCCTGGCCAACATGGTGAAACCCCATTTCTACTAAAAATACAAAAATTAGCCGGGCGTGGTGGCAGGTGCCTGTAATCCCAGCTGCTGGGAGGCTGAGGGAGGAGAGAATCACTTGAACCCAGGAGGCAGAAGTCGCAGTGAGCCGGGATTGTGCCATTGAACTCTAGCCTGGGAGACAAGAGCGAAACTCCGTCTCAAAAAAAAAAAGAAAGAAAGGAAGGAGGGAGGGAGGGAGAGAGGAAGGAAGGAAGGAAGGAAGGAAGGAAGGAAGGAAGGAAGGAAGGAAGGAAGGAAGGAAGGAAGGAAAAGAAACCCAGAAGAAAAAGATGAATGATGAATGGAACCAAGCCTGGGTTATCCTTGTCTTTAGGCCAACACAGTCAAAAATAGATTATATATGTTTGTCTTTTAATAGAGGAAGAGGCTTACAAAGGCAACAGTGCCAGGTCCTAGGAAAGCCATAGTACAGCCTGGCTGGAAGGAGGCTCCCAGCCTCTGTGTCTGGGTAGAAGTAGCCACTGTTCTCCTTGGCCCCTGCAGGATCAGTTTGGCCCAATGTGGCTGGTGCAGGCTGAGGGGTGTTGCTAGTCTGAGTTGGCCGGAGGGAGCTGGGACAGCCTTGGGCTGCAGCAAGACAGCCACAGTGCCAAGGGCCTGGGGCTTGACACGCCCTGCATGGGAGTGGACCTGGGCAGCTGGAGGCCACCTCTGGACTGTGATGATGGCAGCCTCTCCCCTCACTGAGCGCCGAGCATCTGAGGGGTGTCCTGCCTGCATCACCGCCTTGTGGCTTCATCAGTCCCACGAGTTTGTGCCCATTTTACAGATGAGGAGATGGAGACCCAGAGAACCAGTCAGAAAGTGGTCGGGCCAGGACTAAGAGTGCAGCGCGCAGTCTCCGTGCCCTGGATCAACAGCTCAAGGAACTGGGGTGCTCCGGAAATGGGGCCAAGGCTGCTGAGCAGGAGGACGCTCAGGGCCTTGCCCTCAGGAGAGGCAATCCCCCACTGGGAGATCGGTCTTGTTGCCGCATTTTATAGATGGGAAAATGAGACTAGAAGAAACCACAAGCGACCCGCCGGCGGACACACGGCAACGTTTTAGGTGCTGGGTCTGGCCGGGCGGCCATCACCGGTCACCGTGGGGAGGAGAAGGAGCCGAGAGACTCGCTCGCGGCCGGGGGGAGGCAGAAGCCCGTCCCGCGGGAGAGGTGGCTTTGAGGAGTGAGCTCCCGGTCCCGCGGGGATGCCAGTGGGTCCAGGGCCCGGGCTGCCAGGCGGGGCGGGGCGGAGCGGGGCGGGGCTCGGCCGGGTAGTGGGGCGGGGCCGGGCGGTGGATTGACGGGCGGGGCCTGGTGGCGGGGCGGGGCCGGGCGGCTGAGAGGGGCGGGGCGGATGCGGGCACAGCGGTCTGGCTAACTCCTGCCAGGCAGTGCCCTTCCCGGAGCGTGCCCTCGCCGCTGGTGAGTGAGAACGGACGCGGAGGGGGCAGCGGGAAATGGGGGCCCGCACGGCTGCGACTCTGACAGCGCCGCGGGACAGAGGGAAACTGAGGCCGGAGCCGAGGACTGGACACCCGAGGGGGCGGCCCGGGGCAGCACTTGGGGCTCAGCTATCGGGTCAGGGGCGGAGGCGGCGGGCAGCCAGGTCTGGGCCTCCGCGGCCGGGGTTCCTGCGCGGGCCGCCTCCGACTGGGGGTTCGGGAGGGGAAACTTGGGCAACTCCGCCACGCCCTGCCCCTGCTTCTCCTGCAGGAAGCGCGGTCGCAGGAGAGGCCGATGCTCCCTCTCCCGCCCACTCCGCGGATGGGCAATCCCAGGCGGAGCTCCCTTCAGGGTCTCAGAATGTCTGGGAGACCTCAGGCAGGATCCTGATCCCCCAAGACACCCCGTTTCATAGTGGAGGAGAACAGCCCAGATCGGGGAAGTTTTGCCCAAAGCCGGTTAGAGGCCCCCGGCCCTCAATTCCCAGTGCGGGGCTCAGGTGCGCTGCAGCCTAGACGGGACTTACTCTGAGCCGAGCAGTCTCTGGGACCTGTCTGCTTCCCCTGCCCCTTGCAAAGAAGACGGAGCCCAGGTGGGAGAAGCGGGGGCTTCCTGCTGTGAACACACTGCTGGCCAGGGCAGCTTCCAGAGGCCATGGCCTGGCGTGGGCCTGGAGCCCCTCTGGCCAGCCTGCCAGGGGCCGGCGCTACGGAATACCAGCAGTGTGCCCTGGGCTGGATGGCAGGAGAGACAGGACTTGAGGCTGTCCCAGAATGGACTCAGGCAGGGCGAGGATATTAGGGGAGGTGGTGTACAGGAAGCAGTCGCCCAGCTCGCCTGGCACACAGCAAGCCCTGCCCATGAAGGCCTGCTGCCAGAACGTGGGCGAGGCCCGGCGTCTCTGTGGAGTCGGTGGGGCCCGAGACAGGGCAGCGTGAGGCAGGTTTCCACTGGCGGTGAAAGGGGCTGTGTAGCAAGGGCAGGAGAGCCAGCCTCAGCCCAGCAGGGGAAGGCGGCCCCTGAGTCTCCACCTGGCTGCTGGCAGCCCCATAGGGAGGCTCCGCGGGAATCCTGGGCTCCCAGGGGAGTGCTGGAAACTGGGGGAAACTGAGGCTTACCAAAGAAGCCTTTGTCCAGAGTCATGCAGCTGGCGTGGTGGAGCCAGGGCCTGATCCCAGCCTGCCTCCTCCACTGTGCCCCGAGGGCCACTTTGTTTCCTGGGAGTGTGTCTGTGCATGTGTGCACACACATGTGCTGTGTCCTGTCGTCTGTACAGACTTATGCCTGGCGTGAGGCACCATGTCTGGCTGGATCTACCAGAAAATATTCACAGCAGGTTCTCCAGGTGGGGTGAAGGGCTTGGGCTCACAGGGAGGGAGCCTACATTTACCTTTAGCTTTTTCAGTATTTCAGTTTTGAATCTCTGTTTTGTTTTGTTTCGTTTTTCTTTCTTTCTCTTTTTTTCCTTCTTTTTTTCTTTTTTTTTTTTTTTTGTTTGAGACAGGGTCTTACTCTGGTAGGCAGGCTGGAGTGCAGTGATGCAATCATAGCTCACTGCAGTCTCCTGCAGAACTCCTGGGCTCAAGCGATCCTCCCACCTCAGCCTCCCAAAGTGCTGGGATTACAGGCGTGAGCCACCGTTTCTGGCTTATTTGTGTTTTCTTTACTTTTGATTGCGCAAACAATGCGTGGATATGCTCTCTTTGTGTAAAACAGTAGTCTTTTTTATTTTATTTTATTTTTAACCACTGGACCACTAGGGAAGTCATTCTTAATTTCTTCTTTACTTTTATTTATATGTATTTTTGGAGTCGGTGTCTCTCGCTCCATTGCCCAGGCTGGAGTGCAGTGGCTCGAGCTGGGCTCACTGCAACCTCTGCCTCCTGAGTTGAGGTGATTCTCCTGCCTCAGCCTGGCTAATATTTGTACTTTTAGTAGAGACGGGGTTTCACCATGTCGGCCAGGCTGTTTATTTATTTTTCACTAAAAAAAAAGTTTAACCCCCGAACCTTGAAGGAAAGGAAATGAGTCTTTCTTAACAGAACCAATTCCCCCTGGACACCCACCCTTACCCTACCCTTTGCCAGGCCACTCGATGGCCAGGTTGGCTGTGGATTTTTCCAGACGTGTGGGCTGTTCCACTGGTTACTTTCGTAATGAAAAACGCACACAAAGTCAGGACGATTAGCCATGAGTCATTTTTTAAAAGCCTGAAAACAAGTCTCTGGGACAATGGTGGCTTCATTGGAGAGACAAGGCTCAGGGGAGCTGGGTGCAGCTGGGGGTGGTGGTGGGGATCAGAGAAGGGACACATTCCTTATTCTGTTCCTGGATCGCCTTCTTTTTTTAGTTAGTTAAGTTGTGCTTTTTGTTTGTTCGGTTTTTTTCTTTTTTTTTTTTTGAGAGGGAGTCTCGCTCTGTTGCCCAGGTTGGAGTGCAGGGGCATAATCTTGGTTCACTGCAACCTCCACCTCTTGGGTTCAGTTGATTCTCCTGCCTTAGCCTTCTGAATAGCTGGGACTACAGGCGCCCGCCACCACACCTGGCTAATTTTTGTATTTTTAGCAGAGACAGGATTTCACCATGTTAGCCAGGCTGGTCTCGAACTCCTGACCTGAGGTGATCTGCCTGCCTCAGCCTCCCAAAGTGCTGAGATTACAGGTGTGAGCCACTGTGCCTGGCCTTCTGGGTCACCTATAGGGAGGTCTCCAAGAACAGAAAGACACCCTGAAACCCACTGGCTCGACCACCACCTCACAGATAGGGACACAGAGGCCCAGAAGATGAGATACCTTGGGGCAGCTATGGGTCTGGGGTCTCCGGGCCAGGAGTGAAGTCTCACAAGACCCGGAGACCCTGGGTCCCACCCTTGGTTGGGGAGGGCTCAGATCCTGCAGGGCCTGATGCTCTGTGGGGGCTGGGATGTTGCTGTGGCAGGTGGAGAGAGCGATGCTGCTGGCCTTGGGAGAACATTCTGGCACAGTTCACAGGTGGGGTGGAGTGGCCTGGGGCCTGCGGGTCCAATCCTGGTGCTGCAGGCTTTATGAGCCCTGTTACAGATGAGGAAGGAGGCTGAGACAGGTGGTGACACAGATGCTGGCAAGTGGCCATGCAGCCCAGAGCAGGCCGGCAGACACCCGGCTCAGAGGGAGGGGTGGGATGAGTTTTGGAGTCACTCAGACCTAGAAAGTTCTGTGACTTCTCATGTCTCAGCTTCCTCATCTGGAAAATGGGACAAGTTATGAGTCCTCTATGGAGGCCAAGTGGGCCATGTGGCTCAGGGAAAAGCAGCTAGTCCCCTGTGGCCGCTGTGGGGACTAAACGAGGCGGTGACCATCGGGATGAGCACGGACTCCACCATGCAGGCCCCTGCCTACCAGAGGCCCGTGCACAGCCAGAGCTGAGCGAGGCCTGGAGCCTTCTCCTGCCTCCACATCCTGCGTCCTCTACCCTGCCCTGATCTTGCCTCTGTTTTGGGGGCGCTGCTCCGTGCAGGGCATTTTCACCTGTGGAGTGTCCAGGGGCTCTCATGGCTGATAGGGTCTCGTCTCAGATCCAAGCCTTGAGGCCCTGTCTTCCCCTGGAGGAAATGGGGCTAGTGGCCCCACACCGATACCCACAAGCCCTCTCTTCTCTAGAGTTTTCAGGGAAACGTTGTTGTCCCACCCTTTCCTCCCTTGAGCTACCCCAGGCCCCTGAGAAGCAGACATGGCGGGTTTACCCACCTGATGTGGAGGGAAGCCGGGCCCAGAGACGAGCCTTGGATGGAGGCAGAGCCGAGGTCTGGATCCCTGTTCACCTGAAGGAGACAAAGGGGCATAGGTGGCTTCACCCCCTGCCTGAACCCCGAGTCCCGTCCCTGCCATGTATGCCCCCTGGCCCACCCCAGCCTTCCCTGGGCCCATCCCAGAGCAGATTTCTGGACCCTGCCTAGCCCGGCCCAGCATGACTCATCATGTTCATGCTGCCCACCTGTTCCCTGATTGGGCGATTCAGGAGCCAGGCAGTTCCCCAGAGGCCCTAGGAAACTCCCTGCCCGCCACCAGGCTTTCTCCATGTGGGGCATCTGACCACCCTGTTTTCTGGTGGGGCAGACCCTCTGAGCCCCTTGGCCCTGTGGGTCATAACCACAGCCAGGCCTGAGAAGGGGGCATCCTGGGGTGGGAGTGTGAGCACGGGACTCAGAACCGGCTCCAGACCCTGCTCTCTCTTGCTGTGGCCTTGGGAAAGCCGCCATGCCTCTGTGACTTCAATTCGTTCTGTACAACAGGGGACCTGGGGGGTGGTCTCTAAGGTCGTGTCAGCTGGAACACTGGGTGAGTTCCATTTGTGATTTACTGGGCTCCGAGTGTGCGCCTGGCCCTGGCTGGGTGCTGGGGCCAGGTGACAGAATCGTGGGGAGGGAGAAGTTCTGCCACATGCTACAAGGTGAGGACCTCTAGAACATGACGCTCAGTGAAGGAAGCCAGACACCAGGGCCACACACTGCATTGAGACCAAATGTCCAGGATGGGCAAGTCCCCAGAGAGAAGTCAGATTGCTGGCTGCCAGGAGTGGGGGGAGGGAGGGGAGCCACTGCTGATGGATACAGGGTTTCTTTTCGGGGTTGAAAATGCTTTGGAACTTGATACAGAGGGTGGTTGCACAACAATGGCAATATACAAATGCTGCTGAATGGTGCACTGGGGGTTTCCATTTGTTGCATGAACATCACTGAAAGTGCATCAGCTTCCATGTGGTATCAAGGGGTTCTGGATGTGCGTGTGTCTTATGCTGGTGGTATTAACCTTGCTCGCCTGGACAGGGACACTTGTGAGACTGAGAGTGGGCCATCAGTGTGGGGCAGGTGGGCCTCAACTGCGGGTGTCCTGGGAAAACGCACGTACAGGAACCCTGGTCCGGCTTGTTTCCAGCGGAGGCTGAATGAGACTCCTTACGGTTCCCCCACAACATCACTCAGCTGTGGACTCACGCAGGCTCCAGCAGAGCGGCGGTTATGTCTCAGTTGCCCAGATGGGCAGCAGGCTGAGCTGGCCTGGGCTTACCTGAGAGGATGTAGTGGGAGGCTGAGCTGGGAGGTGGTCCCAGGGCTGTGGTCCAGAGCTCCGTATCCACTTGGCAGTGGTGCAGGGCCAGTGCTCAGCAGTACCTCCCGTACCGGGGAAGGTGGCCTTTCATATGTGTAGTGACATCAGACCCCCACTACCACCCCATTAGCAGTGTACCCTGGAAGCTGGAGGGTGGGGCAGGAGGGAGGGGGTGGGGCAGGAGGGAAGGGGTGGGGCAGGAGGGAGGGGGCGGGGCAGGATGAAGGGGATGGGGCAGGAGGGGGAGGGGCAGGATGGAGGGGCAGGAGGGGGAGGGGCAGAAGGGAGGGAGAGGGAGAACACAGGAATATTTCTTTTTTTTTTTTTTTTTTTTTTTTGAGACGGAGTCTTGCTCTGTCACCCAGGCTGGAGTGCAGTGGCCGGATCTCAGCTCACTGCAAGCTCCGCCTCCCGGGTTCCCGCCATTCTCCTGCCTCAGCCTCCCGAGTAGCTGGGACTACAGGCGCCCGCCACCTCGCCCGGCTAGTTTTTTGTATTTTTTAGTAGAGACGGGGTTTCACCGTGTTAGCCAGGATGGTCTCGATCTCCTGACCTTGTGATCCGCCCGTCTCGGCCTCCCAAAGTGCTGGGATTACAGGCTTGAGCCACCGCGCCCGGCCCACAGGAATATTTCTTGCCAGGACCTAGGTCACATGCCCAGCCCCCAAGAATGTCCATCCTTACTGCTCATCTGTGCAGCAACCTTGGGGGATGGGGTAACTGTCCCCATTCAACAGGTGAGAAAACTGAGGTCCAGGGAGGGGAGGGAATCATAGTAAGTGGCAGCATGGGAATCTGCTGGATGCCTGACACTCTGATTGTTCCTTTAAAACAGGCCCAGTGCGGTGGCTCATGCCTGTAATCCTAGCACTTTGGGAGGCTGAGGCAGGCAGATCAACTCAGGTCAGGAGTTTGAGACCAGCCAGGCCAACATGATGAAACCCTGTCTCTACTAAAAAATATAAAAATTAGCTGGGCGAGGTGGCGGGTGCCTGTAATCCCAGCTACTTGGAAGGCTGAAGCAGGAGAATCGCTTGAACCCGGGAGGCGGAGGTTGCAGTGAGCAGAGATCTTGCCACTGCACTCCAGCCTGGGTGACAGAGCAAGACTCCATCTCAAAAAAAAAAAAAAGTGCCCTGGCCAGGCATGGTGGCTCCTGCCTGTAATCCCAGCACTTTCGGAGAACAAAGTGAAAGGATCACCTGAGCCCAGGAGTTTGAGACTAGCCTGGGCAACATGGAGAGAACTTGTCTCTACAAAAAAATACAAAAAGTAGCTGGGCATGGTGGTGCATGCCTGTAGTTCCAGCTACCTCCAGGCTGAGGTGGGAGGATCCCCTGAGCCTGGGAGGTCAAGGCTGCAGTGAGCTACGATGGTGCTGCTGCTCTCCAGCCTGGACAGCAGCGACACTCTGTCTCTGAAATATAAAATACAGTAATGTTCATGATACATATTTTGGCAAACAAGTAACGTAGTGAACTTAGCATCATAAATCCTGCTGCCGAGGGTGGACTCTGGAATCCTGAGTGGCTGGCCTGTGGAGGGGCCTTGGGCAGACGTCTCCACTGCCCTGTGCCTCAGGTCTCTGTTGGCAGACGGCCATAAGGTGGCATCGCTCCCTCGCAGGGTGAGGGTTCATGGCCAGTGTTGGGGTAAAGCTTGCCTGGCCTGGCATACAGCCATTTCTCTGGAAATGCTGGCTTTATGATTATGACTGTGGCTAACATCTTCATGCAATGGTTACAACTGAGAAAAAAAAATGCATATCTAGGCTGGGCGCAGTGGCTCACGCCTGTAATCCCAGCACTTTGGGAGGCCGAAGAAGGCAGATCACCTGAGGTCAGGAGTTCGAGACCAGCCTGGCCAACATGGTGAAACCCTGTCTCTACTAAAACTATAAAAATTAGCCCGGCATGGTGGCATGTGCCTGTAATCCCAGCTACTTGGGAGGTGGGAGGCTGAGGCGGGGGAATCCCCTGAACCTGGGAGGCGGGGGTTACAGTGAGCTGAGATTGTATTCCAGGCTGGGCAACAGAGCGAGACTATATATATATAAAAAAAGCAAATCTATATTATCCATTCTTTGCCAAAATTGGGGTCATTCTGTAGTCTATGTATATTCTGCTTTCTTCGTGTTAGTGAGAACAACTTTTTCATCACTAAAAAGCCTTCAAAAGCTTGGTTTGTGAAGGGCCAGTCTTTAATAGTCCCTGGCTGCTGGGCACTGAGGTGGCTGCTGGGCACTGATGTGCTCACCCAGCTCCATGGATTCCAGGCCAGCAGCTGCTCCTTCTCCCTGGGGCCGGCTTTGCCCTTTGCCTTTTGCCCCTGCCGAAGCCCACATTCAGCACAGTCTCCTCTGACCCCCTTCTGCCCCCACTTGGCTGCCTCCATGACCCCTGGAATGCTTGTCTCTCGCGTTCCCCTGGGGCGAAAGTGCTCACTGTTCTTCCTGTGGCATCTCCTCCCTGGTCCCCGGTCAGAGGGTCCCTTTCTGAGATCCAGGCTCCCTCAGCCCCAGTCTGTGCCCACTCAGGGCCTCCCCAACCCCGTGCCCCGCTGGGTCCCAACCCTCGCCCCAGCAGGCCTTGCTGCAAGTTGGCGGAACTAAATCCGGTTGTGTGGCTTGTCTCAGACAAGAGCAGATGACCCCTGATTCTCCACCTAGAATCAGAGTGAGTGGGACCTTAGCCCTTCATTTTTTGATGAGGCCAGGGTGGGAGCCATATTGTCACCGGGGCAGAGCCTGGCCCAGAGTGCACTGTGGCCCCAGGCAGGCCGCTGTCCATCTCCGGTGCATGGGGAAGGGGCGGTGGTTTTAGTGGGGCCCGTGTGGGGTGCTGAAACAGCTGTGTAGAGTCCTTGCTGCTGTGCACTGAGCTGTGTTCAAGGTGGGTAAGCATTGATATCCCACTCTACCGAGGGGGAAACTGAGGCCCTGAGTTGATGTGATTTGCCTGAGGTCACAGTGAGGCAGTGAGGAAAGGGATTTGACCCAAACTCTGATAGCAGTCACCGAATGAGTGAGTGAGTGAGTGAAAGGTGAATGTGAAGTGCTGGAATGTAAAGCACTGGCCTGGCAGAGCCCCCAGAGCTGGGACTTGGCTCAGGGAGGCAGGCTGGGAAGGCTTCTTGGTGGAGGGGACCCAAACTGGCCTCGGAAGAGGCAGCAGGGAGGAGGGGTCAGTGCCAGGAGACCCAAGGTCGAGGTGAGGGTGGACAAAGGTGAGGCCAGGCAGCTGGGGCAGGAGCAGGGCTGGAAATGTGTTCACTCAGCCACTCCTGCCCTGCACATCTCTGTGCCTCCTGATAAGCCAACTGGTTGATCTGTGGGTGACAGGCCTTTCAGGGATGCTGGAGGAGACACAGGCCTAACCCCATGGCCTCAGGAATGCCTTCACCCAGCCTTGTCTTTTCTTTCAGAGCTCCCCTGAACAGCAGCTGCAGCAGCCATGGCCCCGCCCTGGGTGCCCGCCATGGGCTTCACACTGGCGCCCAGCCTGGGGTGCTTCGTGGGCTCCCGCTTTGTCCACGGCGAGGGTCTCCGCTGGTACGCCGGCCTGCAGAAGCCCTCGTGGCACCCGCCCCACTGGGTGCTGGGCCCTGTCTGGGGCACGCTCTACTCAGCCATGGGGTAGGTGGGCACGCGTGCTGGCCTGGGGATGAGGCTGGCCCTTTGCAAGGAGAGGCCTGGCCCAGGACAGAGGGTCTCCTCCAGGCGGGCCATGGGCCACGGCATGGTTTCCCAGCCCCATTTGGCAAGCCAGGGTGGGGAAGCCGTGGGCCTGTTGATTGCACAACTGAACTTTCTCCTCCTGGGCCCCTGGGGGGATGGGTCAGACGCTCACCCCACCCTGGCATCCCTGCCATGTTCACAGCTCCAGGCGGAGGCCGGCTTAGTGTGTGAAGGTTGGCCTTGGGCAGCGGCATGGATGCTTTCCAAGATTAACAACGGCAGCGACAGCCCCGAGAGCAGCTCCTCTGTTGAACTCCTGCCCAGTGCCAGGCTCATCTCATTCATACTCAACGCCCCCCATGATAAGGGGCCTCCCAAGGACACAGGGCTTGCAAGTGTGGACCCCGCACCGCCCCCTTCAGGCTGAGTCTGGCCTGAATCCCTTGGAACTAGACCAGGGGAATTCGGGCGCCTCTTGGTGGCTGTAGAGGGGACTGCACCCAGGAGGCAGGGAATTGACTGCCTTCTGGAATGTTCCCTGCATACTGGTTCCGTGTCAGCCCAATGCAGGGTGGGGACGCAGGTGCCAGGCACTCCAGGGGGCAGATAGCAGAGGCCAGGCCAGGTGCCCAGCTCTGATGGGAATAAGGCCCTGGAACCTGGGTGTCACCTGGGCCTCACCCCTTCCGGCCCAGGCCCTGCCCAGCCAGGCTCCCACACTTTCCTGGCTCCAGTGTCCCCACCCTGCTTGGCCTTCCTATACCACCTGGTCCCAGCCTGTCTTTGGGGGAACTTTTTGGGGCTCCCTGTGGCTCTGGATAAGGCAAACCCCTCGTTGGTAGGTGAGAGTCAGGGCTCTGGCCCCGGCCGACTGGACTTTATCCACTGATGGCCTGCCAAGAGATCTCAGTCACTTCACCGCCTGTGCCTCAGTCTCCTCACTGTAAAGGGGGTGCTGACACTGCCTGCCTTACAGCATTATCAGGAGGCTGAAATGAGTGAATGCTTGGGAAGTGGTAGGGCCTTCTCATAGGTAGGGCTCCTGTGAGTGCCGGAGGGCATCGGCTACTGTTACTGGTGGTGTTACTGTTGCCCTGTGTTAACAGCTCCCATCACCAGGCCTCCCCCTGGACCTCACCCTGCAGTCACAGACTGACTCAGGGTCTCACATCTGCCTCACAGCCGCCTCACAGCCTTTGCATGTCCTGTTTCCTCCCCTGAAAAACTCCTATTCATCCTTTAAGGCCCAGCCCAAATGTCCTATCCTCTGTGCAGTGCCCTGGCTAGGTTAAGAGCCTCCTCTCTACCTAGTCACACCATGTGGTTCCCCTTCATAGCAGTGACAGTGATAATAATGGCAGGTGTTTATTGAGTGTCCTATATGCTGGGTATCGCATGCAGCACTGCCAGTGTGCTAACTAGAATCCCTATAGCAACCCTATGAAAAATGAAGGCCCAGAGAGGTCAGGCATCTTCCCTGAGATCACACAGCCATCAGTGTCAGGTCACGCATGAGCCATCACTGTGTCACTCGGAGGTGGGCAAGGCTCCTGGCCTTGCTCCTAACGGTGCTCTGAACTGCGGCCTCTGTTTCAGGTATGGCTCCTACCTGGTCTGGAAAGAGCTGGGAGGCTTCACGGAGGAGGCTGTGGTTCCCCTGGGCCTCTACACCGGGCAGCTGGCCCTGAACTGGGCGTGGCCCCCCATCTTCTTTGGTGCCCGACAAATGGGCTGGGTAAGTGTGGCTACGGCATGTGTCCCTGATCCCTGGGTCTGACCCTTGGAGGCCCTGGGGCATCACATAGGACACTGGGTCAATGTAGGCGGAGCCAGGGGAGGCAAAAGGCCATGTCTCTGTAGCTCTAAGCAGCCCACGCCCTGGAGCCTCCCCTCTACTGACTCTCCTTCAGTGAGGGAAGCTATTAAGGCAGAAGGGGTTGCAGGGTGGGTTTGGGGGCTACTGTATAGGAAAACCCACATGAAGCCTGGTACTGTGTGGGCAGGGTCACTGGCCCCTCTACACGACAGCTTCTTTTTTTTTTTTTGAGACAGAGTCTTACTCTCTCACCCAGGTTGGAGTGCAGTGGCGAGATCTCAGCTCACTGCAACCTCCGCCTCCCAGGTTCAAGCAATTCTCCGGCCTCAGCCTCCTGAGTAGTTGGGACTACAGGCACATGCCACCATGCCTGGCTAATTTTTTTATTTTTAATAGAGACACGGATTTTTTTTTTTTTTTTTTTTTTTTTTTGAGACAGCGTCTTGCTCTGTCGGCCAGGTTGGAGTGCAGTGGCGCGATCTCGGCTCACTGCAAGCTCCAACTCCCGGGTTCAGGCCATTCTCTTGCCTCAGCCTCCTGAGTAGCTGGGACTACAGGCGCCCCCGACTATGCCCGGCTAATTTTTTGTATTTTTAGTAGAGACGGCATTTCTCTGTTAGCCAGGGTCGTCTCGATCTCCTGACCTCATGATCCGCCCGCCTCGGCCTCCCAAAGTGCTGGGATTACAGGCGTGAGCCACTGTGCCTGGCCTTAAGACAGGGTTTTACCATATTGGTTAGGTTGGTCTTGAACTACTGACCTCTGGCGAACCACTCGTCTTGGCCTCCCGAAGTGTTGGGATTACAGGCGTGAGCCACTGTACCTGAAAAAGAGCAGGTTTTTGTTTGGGCCTTGTAGTAATGCTGGAAGGTCAGCGCTGCCCTCCGTGGAGGCTCTGAGCTCAGAGAGGGGAAGGGACCTGCAAGACCTCTCTGAGCCACCACCGCACCCTTGAACAAACCGAGTTCACTTCAGGCATGTCATGTGCACCCCACACATGGTATGGGTCAGGCGGGAGGACTGTTCCCATTTTACAGATGAGGAAACTGAGGCTGAGATGGGGGAAGGGGTTGGCCAGGTCACTCAGGGGTGGAGTGGGGGTGAGTGAGGTTCCTGACCTCCAAATCCAGCAGCAGTTGGGCAGTGGGACACGCACTTGGGTGGACGTGGTGCCTCAGGCCTCCCTGTCCTTCCTCCCCCAATCTCTGCAGGCCCTGGTGGATCTCCTGTTGGTCAGTGGGGCGGCGGCAGCCACTACCGTGGCCTGGTACCAGGTGAGCCCGCTGGCCGCCCGCCTGCTCTACCCCTACCTGGCCTGGCTGGCCTTCGCGACCACACTCAACTACTGTGTATGGCGGGACAACCGTGGCTGGCGTGGGGGCCGGCGGCTGCCAGAGTGAGTGCCCGGCCCACCAGGGACTGCAGCTGCACAAGCAGGTGCCATCAGTGATGGTGGCTGTCATGCTTTCACAACCACTGGGCCTGCTAGTCTGTCTGCTAGTCTGTCAGGGCCTTGGCCCAGGGGGTCAGCAGAGCTTCAGAGGTGGCCCCACCTGAGCCCCCACCCAGGAGCAGTGTCCTGCGCTTTCTGCATGCTCAGAGCATGTTCTCGGAACATGGAATTTTATAAGCTGAATAAAGTTTTTGACTTCCTTTACCATGGCCTTTTTGCTTGGGTGGGACCCCCGGCCACAGGGAAGAGGGGGAGCTGGGGCTGCGCTGGAGCTCGTCTCTGCGGGATCTGCCTGGGCTGCCTTCTCCACACAGGGCTGGATCCGGCTGGGGCTGCCCCACGCTTCCTGGGACGCTCCTGAAGCCCTGCAGGAGATGAACAGAGCAACCCTGGGTGCCACCCTGGAGCCCACACTGGCGCAGACCCAGCTGGGGCCGTGGGCTTCGGCAGAGGGAGGGGGTCCTGTCCACTTCCCATGGCTTCCGGGATGCTCAGCTCGGGCCCTTGAATGGCTGGGCCCACAACCAGTGTCTAATGCCTAGTCCTGCCCAATGCGTGGCCCTCAGCTGGTTTTACCCAGGACAGAGCTGGGGGTGCTGACTGCCCCGTCCCCCAGGGGCCCAGGCTTGTGGCAGCCTTACTGCACCAGGGATAGCCCCACAAACACCCAGTTGGCTCAAGAGGGTGTCCGAGGCAGGAAAAGTTAGGTCCCGACTCCAGCAGACAGGGCCTCCTTGCTGGCCCAGAGCGGCCAGGATTGGAGGCGTCACAGCCACTCACTCCCTCACCCCGGCTTCCAACTGGGCGACCCATGACCTCTCCAGGCAGCTGTTTGGAGTAATCGAGCCAAGAACCACACGCAGCGCTCCTCCATCCTGCTATTGGTCACCACACCCACGCAGCACTCAGCAACACAGCCTGCGGCTCCCTCCCCGCGGCCAGGCCTGACCTGCTGGGCGTTTTGTTTTTGGCGGCTAAGTTCATTCAAATTGGCAAAATGTTCATAGAGAGCTTGCCATCACTCAGCAGCCCGTGGCTGCTGCCTCCTCTCCTTTCTCCCCGGACTCCTGTGTCCTCTCCTGACCCGAACCTCAAACGTAACCTGACGTTCACAAAAGCTTGGACACAGTGGCTCACACCGGTAATCCCAGCACTTTGGGAGGCTGAGGAGGGAGGATTGCTTGAGGCCAGGTGTTTGAGACCAGCCTGGGCAACATAGGGAGACTGTCTATACCATTCACTCTGGCGCACGCACACCACACCCACACCCACACCCACATCCACACACACATGAAAGAATGAACAGCTCAGGGAAAAGAGGAGCAAAGACAGTCGACTGCATTCTTCTGACAGAAGGGATGGCTTCCGCCCAGAGGCTGAGCCGCTCCATCCTGACCCTCAGCCTCCTGCTCCCTCGACTCTGGCACAGTTTGATGCCCAACAGATCACACTCTGCAGGACCCAACAGCTTCGTGGCCACAGGCACTCAGCTGAGCTCTCAGCCCACATGGCTTTCCTGACGCTCACCGGTGCAGAGGAGCCCGCTGGGGAGCCTCTGTGTATCCTTTTTATTATTTCTGAAGTTCTCCAAGACGCTGAGTTGAATTCCTCCAGAACTCTGTGCAGACATTAGTCCAAGCAGCGGATGGCAGAGAGGTCCTTGCTAGCAAGAAACTTATAGGCCAGGCTGTCTCCCGCTCCAGCATGCCAGTGAGCAGGCACCATCCCCGCAGGGCACAGGGGTATCCTTTGAAGTGTCAAGGGACACCTGAGTGCATACCAGACACTTAGGGATTGGAGAAAGTGCAACCCAGACTTCTGCCATCTCCGCCCAACTCGTGGGGTTGTTCATCTGTAGCAAATATCCCACATGGCTCCTGCTGGCCACAAAACACGCACTGCCATAAAAACGCCCTGGAAAAACGGGCGAGAGAATACATTTAGCATTTCATCTGCCAGTTTCTTTTTAACAGCCTGGCGACGTTTCCCCTGCTCGTAACAGACAACATTACCCCCTTTTCTAAGCTGCTGTCATCCACTAGGGACTTAAGGCTTTGATGCTGAGTGGGTTTATTATTTTTTGAGACAGAGTCATGCTGTCGCCCAGGCTGGAGTGCAGTGGCGCGATCTTGGCTCATTGCAACCTCTGCCTCCCAGGTTCAAGCGATTCTCCTGCCTCAGCTTCCAGAGTAGCCGGGATTACAGGTGCGTACCACCATGCCTGGCTAATTTTTGTATTTTTAGTAGGATGGGATTTCAATATATTGGGCAGCCTGGTCTCAAACTCCTGACCTCAAGTGATCCGCTCACCTCAGCCTCCCACAGTGCTGGGATTACAGGGATGAACCACTGTGGCTGGTCAATTCTGGCTTTGGATGGCTTCTTAACACAGATTGACGAGGCTGCAAATGAGTACCAGGAAGAAGTATTTAGTGGGATAAACATCTCCTGGCAACTGCCTTAGCACCTGGAGCCAGCTGGTCTTCCAGCTCATGGAGTCCCTGGGTCTCTATGTCCACCCTTCCTTGGGGGTGTCCATTTGCAGTGAGTAGAGGTGCAAGGACATGTGGGGACAGAGAACAGCTATCTACAAGCACGGAAAGCCTGGACCATGTGGTCTTGATTCTGGGGGCTGTCCCAGCTGCTCCCTGGGCACCAGGTTTTAAGTGAGCTGGGAACCAGTGAGAGCACTGGCTGCTGAGCATCTGGACAGAGTCCATGTGGGCATCAGTCCTGAGGCCTCCCCTCAAAGAGAGGCTCAGGAGAGAAGCAGCACAGTCCAGGCAGCCTGCCTCGGGGCCGCTCTGTGTCTTTTTTTTTTTTTTTTGAGACTGAGTCTGGCTCTGTCGCCCAGGCTGGAGTGCAGTGGCCGGATCTCAGCTCACTGCAAGCTCCGCCTCCCGGGTTCACGCCATTCTCCTGCCTCAGCCTCCTGAGTAGCTGGGACCACAGGCGCCCGCCACCTCGCCCGGCTAGTTTTTTGTATTTTTTAGTAGAGACAGGGTTTCACCGTGTTAGCCAGGATGGTCTGGATCTCCTGACCTTGTGATCCGCCCGTCTCAGCCTCCCAAAGTGCTGGGATTACAGGTCTTTTTTTTTTTTTTTGAGACGGAGTCTCACTCTGTTGTCAGGCTGGAGTGCAGTGGCTCACTGTAACCTCCACCTCCCGGGTTCAAGCGTTTCTCTGCCTCAGCCTCCCGAGTAGCTGGGACTACAGGCATGCACTACCATGCCCAGCAATTTTTTTTTTTTTTGTATTTTTAGTAGAGAAGGGGTTTTACCATGTTGTCCAGGATGGTCTCCATCTCTTGACTTTGTGATCCGCTTGCCTCAGCCTCCCGAAGTGCTGGGATTACAGGCATGAGCCACCATGCCTGGCCTGCCTTCTGAATCTTAACCTCCTTGGTCACCATGTGGCGCTGCTGCCACCCACTGACGGTGTCCATGCACCTGCCCAGCAGTGGCCTGAGGGGCTCTGCAGATGCCCCAGTGGGCAGGGTTTCTCACTGTCCCCACCCCAGGACAAGGAGGCAAGCGTGGGGAGGCCGCTATCTCTAGGGCCACTAGGACTGAGGCTCCTGGCCAACTTGGAAACAGATCCAGCAGAGAAATCAGACTTTGGGGTGGAGGCCTGCGATCTAAAGGCCATCTTATTTCTTCTCCCACTTTTTCTGGGTGACTTCTTGGTATTTGGGGTTTTTCAGTGACAGCCGGGGTGATAGGCCAGGCTGAGCCTGTGGCTCCGGGGTCCAAAGAGAAAAGAGGGCAGAAGTAAGAGAAGATGGCCTTTATTGCAGCACAAACCAATAAAGGGGGACTGCATGTCAACAGCTCTCCAGGAGCTGCCAAAGGCGATGGGCCTGCCCTGCCCCTGCAACAGGTTCTCCAGGGGCTAGAGCATGGCTCCCCTCAGAAAGGGCAAGGTGTGCTTGTAAACAGGGGCCCAGACAACACGGAGAGAGGAGACAGCATCACCGGGTGCAACTTTGCTACAAGAAAGATAGTTCTTAATTTCAAAGAGGAGACACCGCCACACCTAGCCCTGCCCTCCCACGCACTGGAAGGCTCTGGAAGTAGCTCCCGCCTGTCTGGGAAGTTAGGCCACCCACTGCCCGTGAGCTGGGCCCAGGCATACTGCAGCCACACAATAACGCTGGCAACTGACTCCTAATTTCAGAAACACAATTAGAAAAGAACTGGAATTTTACATTTTTCTCCCATACATTAAAAAATAAGAAAAAGTCAACATTTTGACTGTAGACCCTGGTAGGTGGCATCTGACTTTAACCTGAAGTTCTCCTTGGAATCCTTTTCTGTCGGTGCTCCGCCGTCCACAATCAGTCCCAGCCCCAGGCGCCCCTTGCTGAAGGATCCTGGCCCATTTCAGAGGAGGGCGGGACTCCGTGGAGTGCCCAGCGAGCAGGGCAACCAGTGGGAAGACAGGTATCGACTTCCCTGTCGGGGTCTGTGACCCTCAGCAAACGGAAAAGTTAACAGTGGCCTCCTGCCAGGACCTCAGCAGGAGGTTTGCTGGTGAAGGTCCTGGGTGAGCTGGAATGGGTGATAAGGCAGGCTTGCCTGGTGGTAGCCTCAGGCTGCTCCTGGGCCCCCGTCGCAAAGAGCCCTGTGGGTGCAGTGTGGGGCCCCACACCCATTCCGAGGTCATTCTGATGCATAAGAGCAGAGACCCCGGAAGAGAAACCGGCCTGCACTGTGTGACACAGGGCTCCCAGATGCTTCCCAGTGGAACCCTGCTCCCGAGGACACCTTGTCTCACTCCACGGAACCCTTCCCCCAGCACCTCCTGGAAACACAGCAGCCAGGAACAAATTCTCCATGCCAGGAACGAAGCCCTTGGCTGAACTGGAGACTCATCAGTGCACGGATGGTGGTGAGGGGTGAGGGCAGGGCCTGGGGCGGTGCTCAGCCCAGGGGACACCATCACTGTCCTGCTCTGACCCACAGGTGGGAGGAGGACGCTGTGCTCCCAGAGTGTGAGGCCGGGAGGATGGCTCGGGAGGACAGAGGCCTGGGGCTGAGGCTATGCCCAGAGCTGGTGTGGGGAGGGGCATGGGGGCCTTTGCAGAAGCAGCTCAGAGAACTGAGGTTGGAATCCTGCCCCAAGCACAGGTTTTGGGGACAGCGAGTGCCTAGACAAGGCAGGTAACGTGGCAGCCGCCGGGCTGGTCCAGAAACAAGGTGCTGAAGACGTCGTTGAAGAAGGTGGGGTGGTACCTGCAGGCTCGCTCACAGTCGGGGTTGAAGTTCACCTCCAGGATCTGCGGCTGCATCACCCGCTTTCCTGACGGCAAAGAGCGCAGCAGAGTGTGAAGGCTCGGTGGCTTCACTCTGCAGGGCCAATGGCCTGGGGACCCAGCAAAGGCTGGGGAGGCCGTGAACCTGGGCCCTGATTCCCAGGGGATGAGCAGGGCAAGCCCGGACCTAGAACTTGGGTCTCTTGACTTTGTTGGGGAGGCCTGGCCTGACATCTGCTTCTCCAGGAGAGGCCAGGGCTGCCTCTAGCCCTAAGGATGACAGCCTGGCCCTTTAGGCTTGAATGTTCAGTTTAGTCAAAAAAAAGCAGACATGCAGCAGCAGTGGAGAGTGTGTGGGGAGTGTGTGGGTCTGGCACAGGGGAGGCCGGCCAGGGTGGTGTGGGTTGGGGTCAGGGTGCCTTTCACACGGGTCTCCTGTCCTGTGAGCTCTTCCCCGACACAGAGGCCCAACCCGCAGCTCGTCCCCTACAGTCTCTGCACCGCAGGCACTTCCCCCAACCCAGATTCCTGGCTGATTCAAGCCAGAGGACAGCCTGGCGCAGCCCCCTGCCTTCTCCAGGCATGTGGCTGGCTGGCAGAGGGGGCGCCTGCTGGTTTGGATCAGGAGATGGGGCGCCCCTCTTACCATCTGGGCCGTTGTCCCACTTCAGCATGAGGTCGACAGCATACATGGCCCGGGATGAGGGGTAGTCGCAGAGGCCCAGGGGCGGCGGCTTGGCACAGGCCACCTGGAACAGCTCCGTGAAGGCCCGGAAGATCTCAGCCTGGGGACCGAGGAGGCTGAGTCATGAGGCCTGCTCAGACAGCCTCTCAATGGGGGTCTGCTGCCCCTGTTGAAGCCCTGGGCCCCACATGGTCCAAGTCACCCCTTCCCACATCTTCATGTCTCTAGACCTCACCATGGCCGCCTCCACCCAGCATCTGCCCTCTTACTCCTGGCGCCCACCTTCTGTAAATCTGCCCATCTCCTGCCTCAGACCCCCTGTGGCTCCCCACTGCCCCAAGGAGCTCAACACAGCACCCAGAATGCTGCTGCCGGACATGGGGGCCCAGCATACGTCTCCAGATGACTGGGATTCCGGGCTCAGGCAGTGCTGCCGTCCTCTGGCTGTCCCAGGGGTGCCCCACCAGCCCCACCAGCCCCTCCAGCCCCCTCCCTCTCAGGAGCACCCACAAACACCCAGGGTGGAAAGGGAGGGGAGCCCACGCTGTCTCGCCAGCCTCTGGGGAGAAGGACCAACTGCAGAGGACAAAGGTCCCTCCCAGCCCACACCAGCCGAGAGGGAGGGGAGCAGCTCCTGCAGGCCCCCAGCCCGGGACCCGCCCCACTGGCCTGCGATGGTGTACAGGACAGGACTTACCTGGACGTCCGTCCAGGGAAATTCTGGGTATTGCTTCTCAAACTCGGGGATGAACTCTTCACAGTGCACCTGCAACAGACACAGGGCCCATCACGCTCCGCACAGAGGCCACATCACGCTCCGCAGAGGCCACATCACGCTCCGCAGAGTCCACATCACGCTCCGCAGAGTCCAAATCACGCAGGGCCCATCACGCCCCGCACAGGGCCCATCATCGCGCCCCGCACAGGGCCCATCATCGCGCTCCGCACAGGGCCCATCACGCTCCGCACAGGCCCTGCTGGGCCAGGGAGCAGGCAGCCTGCCACTGCCTGGACCAGAAGCTTCTGACATTGGGTGGGGGTTCCAGGAGCAGGCAGCCAGCCCCAGCCCCTCAGGGTCCAAACAGAAGGTAGGAGATGGAGTCTGGGCCCCAGGTCTCACTGCGTGACTCTGGACGAACGGATTAACTTCTCTGAGCCTGTTTCCCCCTCTGTGAAGTGGAAAAATGTGCCCTGCCCAGTAAACTGACTTTGCCAGGCGGCTGTGAGGCTCACGCGACACACTGAACATCGAGAGCTCCAGAAACTGCAGGGCCTGAGCCAGCACCCAGCCTCACACTCAGCTCAGTACAGTGCGAAGGAGGCGGAGCTCAGAACCCCCCGCGGGGCCCGCCTGTGCCCCGGCTCAGCACCAGCTCGGAGTGCTTGAGGGACGCAAGATCTTTTTGGCCTCAAGACTTTACCCAAAACACACCCGATGAAGGTGGCAGTCGGCTCAGGTTTCTCCCAGTAAAGGACAAGCCAGGAAAGGTCCCTACGCAAGCCCGCCATCCACGCCATGCTGGACGCACGTCCCCAGGCACAGGGCTCCAGGAGAGGGCTTTTGGGATGATCCCCGCAGTACAGAAGGGAGGGGCTCGGAACCTGAGGGCGACTTCCAGCAACGTCCTGGGGCCCTGCTGGGGGCTCTGGGTCCTAGGGAGTAGGCTTCAACACAGGCAAGGATAAGAGGGACAGAAGCAACAGGACCGCTGGGCCCTGTGAGGAGTGTGTGCTGGTACAGTCACCAGGGCATGGCAGGGCCCTTTCTCCAAGTCCTCCTAGAGGACTCCTCAGACTTGGGCATGGACAGGTGCCTCCACGCGTGTGCATGTGCCACGGTTTATTGTTAGCGAAGACCTCGGATAACCACCTGCAGCCACACTTAGCAACAACCCTGAGCCTCAAAACACGCCACTCAGCCAACAAAGCAAGCTGCAGAAGGATCTGTTCCATAAGATTATATTTACATAAAAACCTAAGGAGGAGGCCGGGCGTGGTGGCTCATGCCTGTAATCCCAGCACTTTGTGGGGCCGAGGCAGGTAGATCGCTTGAGTCCAGGAGTTTGAGACAAGCCTGGGCAACATGGTGAAACCCTGTCTCTACTAAAAATACAAAAAAATTAGCCGGGCGTGGAGGCACGTGCCCGTAGTCCCAGCTACTTTAGGGGGCTGAGGCAGAAGGATGGCTTGAGCCCAGGAGACTTGGATTGCAGTGAGCCGAGATCACGCCTCTGCACTCCAGCCTGGGTGACAGAGTGAGACATTGTCTCTCAACAAAACAAAACAAAACAAAACAAAAAACTTAAGTAAGCAAAACAGCAGCTTGAATGGTCAGGGACATACTCATGCTGAAAAGAACAAGACACGCCTGGGAATGACAGCCACACAATTCAGGAGCCGGGGAGCGTTGGGGCTGGCTGCATGGGGAGTCCAGGGCGCCTGCAAGGCTGGTGATAGGCAGGGTGGGGTAGGCATTTTGTGCATCTGAAACACTCATTAACCAGCCAGGTCACAGAGGCCTTCCAGGACTTCCTTTCTTCCTTCCTGTACCCAGAGCTGGCCTCTCGCCTCTGTGGAGGCTGTGCCTACCTGTCCCCGTGCACTGGCTGGCCACCTGTTTCTCGTGCCCATCTTGGAAGGGCCTTTGTCCAGATGTCCCTGAGCTCCAGGTGCTCAGATGGTGGAGCTGCCATTCACCGAGTGCCCACTGCCCAGGGCACTGCTCAGCACTGTGCACCAGGGAGGACAGGAGGTCCTAGACCCGGGCAGGGTCACGGGCCAGCAGGCAGCTGGACCAGGTGGGGCCTCTAAGCATATGCATCTCTGTGCCTCCCGGCCCTGCCTGCCCTGGCGCTCACAGGGTGGTGTGCTTTTCCGGTTGAAATGGCGGTGAGGATTAAGCCCTGGCTGGGAACACACTGTCTCAACCTGCTGCTGGCCACATCCCCCTGTGTCCGCATCGTCTCAAACACAGCGAGTACCCGGAGGCCTACCTGAGACAACACAGAGCCCAGCCCGGCTCATCGTGGCAGGGCTAACAATCACCTTCCATAGCAGGAACTCAGGAGGCGGCTCCTGGGATCAGCCCGTGTGCCAGTCCTCCCAGGAGGCAGTGTGGGCGGGGTGGGGTCTGGGTGTGCCCTGGCCTCCGTGTGAACCTGCTCTGCACCTCCCTCAGGCCCTACCTGCTTCAGCACCACGTCCGGGTCGTAGTTCATGACTGTGAAGTGCTTCTCGTAGTCATCTAGGTCGTTGAGTGCGAAGGCCCTGGAAGACAAGCGCGTGTGGGTTCTTGAGCCAGCGTTGTCCCTGCGAGGGAGGTGCCACCCACTCAACCTTCCCAGCTAGGGGCTCAGGGCTTGGGGCAGGACCACCTGCTGCCCCGGCAGGAGCCTGTTCCCTTGTTTGTGTGGGTGGGGGAGCCCCACGGCCTCACTGAGCTGGGGTGGAGGTGAGTGAGATACTAGCTGTGAAGTCTCTGCAGGTCCATAAAAACGGCACCTGGTTCTTTTACAAAGAATGTTCACATCCATTACTGTGGGCAACGCCAGAACTCTGATGTGGACAGGTCAAGTCACCGCCAACTACCACGAAGGGAGACAAGTTCCAAGGGCCGCTCGCGGGGTGAGTGATGGAGGGCACCTTCCAACTACACTTTCTGGTTCTGAAAAGGGCCCATCGCCCACCCGCTACCTCCACCCGGTCCCCCAGCTCCCTGACCCTGGACCCAGCCGGCCCTCCACTTACCGGTTGGAGAACCGCAGCCAGAACACGTCATACACAAACAACCGCAGGGGCTTCACTGACCGCAGCAGCACGACGTAGCGGATGTCAAACTTCACCTTTCCCACGTCTTCTCGAAGGAACAATACAGGACTTTCAATGTACTTGGACACAACCTGGAGGACACAGGCGCAAGCTCACTGGTGGCCCTCGTCTCCCCTCTGCTGGGCCAGGACAGAGCACTCTGGGGCTCCTGAGCACACAAAACCACACGGGGGCAAAGACAGGGCTGCACTTGACTCCTCCTTCTGCCTTTTCAAACCTGCCGAGGTTGCTGCAAAGTCTTTTTTTATTTTGAGACAGTCTCGCTCTGTCGCCCAGGCTGGAGTGCAGTGGCATGATCTGGGCTCACTGCAAGCCCCGCCTCCCGGGTTCAGGCCATTCTCCCGCCTCAGCCTCCTGAGTAGCTGGGACTACAGGTGCCTGCCACCATGCCCAGTTAAGTTTTTGTATTTTTAGTAGAGACGGGGTTTCACCGTGTGGGCCAGGATGGTCTCGATCTCCTGACCTTGTGATCTGCCCGCCTCGGCCCCCCCAAGTGCTGGGATTACAGGTGTGAGCCACTGTGCCTGTGCCCGGTCCTTTTTTTTTTTTTTTGAGATGTAGTTTCATTCTGTCACCGAGGCTGGAGTGCAATGGCATAATCTCAGCTCACTGCAACCTCCGCCTCCCAGGTTCAAGTGATTCTCCTGCCTCAGCCTCCCAAGTAGCTGGGATTACAGGTGCCCACCACCACCCCCAGCTAATTTCTGTATTTTTAGCAGAAAGGGGTTTCTCCATTTTGGCCTGGCTGGTTTCGAACTCCTGACCTCAGGTGATCTGCCCACCTTGGCCTCCCAAAGTGCTGGGATTCTAGGCGTGAGCCACCGCGCTCTGCAGCAAAGCCTTTATAACCATTTTTAATTGAAATGGAATACAAATTCTCACCCATAATTCCACCCACCCCCACCCCACGGCCTGAAGTCTCCATTCCAATCCTCCTTGTGGTGCATTTCCTGCCAGCCTCTGACAAGGTATACAGCCCAGGCGGATTCTGTGCCCTGCAATCCTGATACTGCCTCTGGATGTCCCCTCACTACGAATCTTTACCACGGCTCTGAGAGGCTCCTTGTCCAGGCTCAGCCACCTCATCCTGCTGGGCAGCCATACCTGGCATGCCATGTGGTAGGGACTTGGAGGGTAGATGCACCCAGGACAGTTCTTTTTTTAAAGACAGGGTCTTGCTCTGTCACCCAGGGTGGAGTGCAGTGGCACGATCACAACTCACTGCAGCCTCAATCCCCTGGGCTCAAGTGTTCCTCCTCCACTTCCCAGAGTGCTGAGATTATAGGTGTAAGCCACCTTGCCCAGCCTGGACCTGTCCATGAGGACCATGACACTTGGTCCCCTCTGCCCCACCTCTCACTGTCCAGCCAGGGCCCTGAGCCCCGGGGCTCCTGGGCTGCAGGGCCCACCTTTGGGGTGCTCTCTCGGTGCCGGATGATGCTGTGCAGGCTCTTGGTGACGTGGGTGTCCAGGCTGCGAGCCAGGTTCCAGGGCTTGCAGATCCAGTGGTTGTCCTCGCCCCTGGGGAGCAGAAGGGCTGTCTGGGTGGCACCTGGGGCCTGTGTTCCCAGATGGTGCCACCCCAGGACACAGCGGCAGAAGTGGGTGGCCCACTTCTCCTTGGGAGCTGAGTGGGCACCAGAGAGGAGCTGTCAGAGGCAGGGGCTTGGGGAACGAGGAGGGGTTGGCCAGAGCCCAGGGAGCTGCGCTGCGGTGGAGAGGACAGCCCCAGCAAAAGCCTGGAGAGGTCCTGCAGTCCATGAGGCCAGCCGTGACATTCGGGACCCAGAGCTCGGCTCCCGCACCACGGTTTCCACAGTGGGTGCTCACGGAGGAGCAGGTGGACACAGAGGCTGGGCTGGGGGAAAGGGCCATGGAGCGCGCCGATGCCGTGTCTGAGACTTACCACCTTTCCCGCTGCTGGAAGTAGCTGACAAACTGGGGCAGCTCGGTGCGCAGGTTGAAGGTTCGGGGCAGCCAGGGTGGGCCCTCGGGGCCGCCGGCCCGGCGCGCTATGGAGGCCAGGCAGTCCTTGACAGTCAGCAGGTTTTCGCAGGGGAACTGGTTCAGCAGCACGCCCGGCCTCTCCTGGCTGAGTTTCCTGCAGGGCGGAGGCAGGTGCGCCAGCTCAAGGGGAGGCCGGCGGTGCCTAGAGGCCCTGACTGGGAGGACTCCTGTGGCCAGAGGTGCCCTCACCTGTAGTCCTTGAAGTGTGAGAAGTTGAACAGGATGTCAGCGTCTGCCTCGCTCTGGGTGAGGGTGAAGCGCGGGTGGGTGAGGCTGCTGGCCACCTGCTGCACGTCCGTGTAGACCCTGTGGGGACAGCCCGAGCTGGGTGACCCCGGCTCCCGAGTGTCCAAGTGGGACTCCAGCACCAGCCCTAGCTCAGGGACTCCCCTCCCTGTTTTGAAGCTAATGAGGCAGAGGCGAGTTCTGGGTTTGAGTCACGATGTTGGACAGCCCAGGTTCAGAACCTGCTCCCTCCGATCTGCCGAGGGAGGGGGGCAAACCGTACCCTTGTGACTCCTGGTTCCCCATCTTCAGGACTGGACCACACCGTCCACCTCACATTTGTCGTTAACATTAAATGGCATAATTTGGGTGTTTATTATGTGCTAGTTCTTTCCTCTCACATGGAAAAAGGATGAACTCAGGGCCTCCAATTTCACACGGGCACACCAAGGGCCTCCATGAGGCCTCTGCCCCAGAGGAGGTGGAGGGACCTTAGGCCCCGGCCAGGTCACCACCAGACTCATGTCTCAGCAAGAGCCCCTGGGCTACCCAGCTGGGGCAGAGGCCAGCAGGAGGAAAGCCCTCAGGCCCGGTGGAGGGGACAGAGGGGAGCAGGCTGCCTGTTCCTGGCTGGAGCAAATTTAGGCAGCCAAGGGGAGTATCTGGGAGCCTCAGGGAGGGGCTCCTGTGAAGGCTAAGGCGGAACCTGCTCTGCATCTCTGGGTCCTCACCTGTGCCTGTTTCCACAAGGTGTCCAGCCTGGACCTGCCGGCCTGGCCTTCCTTAACTCACCAGCCACACCTGCAGCCTCTCGGGAGGGGCCCCTCCTGGCAGCCCGGGTGCCTGTTGTAGGTGCCCAGCATGTTCCCAGCCAGCAAAGGCTCCCTGCTTTGGGGAGGGCCGGCACGCATAGGCCTGGCTGGTGTCGGGTTCCAGGACTGGATGACCATGGCATCCGGGTAAGTGGAGCAGCCCCATGGCATGCAGGGTTGGTAACGGGACCCCTTGGTGCCCAGAGGACGGGGTGGGATGGGGACTGGTGGTGGCCAATGCTTCTGCCCAGGGGACCCTTTACCCACTGCCAGCATTTCCATGGCCTATTCCTATTTTTAACTTTTTTTTTTTTTTTTTTTGAGACGGAGTCTCGCTGTGTCGCCCAGGCTGGAGTGCAGTGGCCAGATCTCCGCTCACTGCAAGCTTCGCCTCCCGGGTTCACACCATTCTCCTGCCTCAGCCTCCCGAGTAGCTGGGACTACAGGTGCCTGCCACCTCGCCCGGCTAGTTTTTTTTTTTTTTTTTTGAGACGGAGTCTCGCTCTGTCGCCCAGGCTGGAGTGCAGTGGCGCGATCTCGGCTCACTGCAAGCTCTGCCTCCCGGGTTCACGCCATTCTCCTGCCTCAGCCTCCCGAGTAGCTGGGACTACAGGCGCCCACAACCGCGCCCGGCTAATTTTTTGTATTTTTAGTAGAGACGGGGTTTCACCGTGGTCTCGATCTCCTGACCTTGTGATCCGCCCGCCTCGGCCTTCCAAAGTGCTGGGATTACAGGCGTGAGCCACCGCGCCCGGCCAGTTTTTTGTATTTTTTTAGTAGAGAGGGGGTTTCACCGTGTTAGCCAGGATGGTCTTGATCTCCCGACCTCGTGATCCGCCCGTCTCGGCCTCCCAAAGTGCTGGGATTACAGGCTTGAGCCACCGCGCCCGGCCTCCTATTTTTAACTTTCAAGGATGTTTTTATTTTATATTTTTTTAAGAAGGAGTCTTGCTCTGTAGCCCAGGCTGGAGTGCCGTGGCCTGATCTCAGCTCACTGCAGGAAGAGTCTTCAAACGATTCTTCCTCCTTAGCCTCCCGAGTAGCTGTGATTACAGGCGCCCGCCACCGTGCCATACTTTTTTTTTTTTTTTGTATTTTTAGTAGAGACGGGGTTTCATCATGCTGGCCAGGCTGGTGTTGAACTCCCGACCTCAGGTGACCCGCCTGGCTTGGCCTCCCAAACTGCTGGGATCACAGGCGTGAGCCACCACGCCTGGCCTCACGGGTGAGGTGTGAAACCTGGGAGGCGGAGGTTGCAGTGAGCTGAGATCGTGCCACTGCACTCCAGCCTTGGTGACAGAGGGAGACTCCGTCTCAAAAAAAAAAAAAAAATCTCCAGAAAGCCCTGCCTCACTCTTGCACTTTCCGTGGCATTTTCTCTGGGATCCCAAGAACTACTCGCTGCACTTGTCACTGCAGCGCCCAGACAGGACACAGCTGACTTGCTGTGCGCCATGTGCCAAGCACTGTTCTGGGGCTGTGGGAACCACGAAGAGTGGGAGGCGGCGACTGGGGACAAGTCTCAGGCTAAGGAGTGGGGGCTACGCACTTGAAGATGTGGTCGTGGGGGTGCACTACGGGGTTGATGTCAAGTGGCAGCTTCTCCTTGTTTTCCTCCAGAATGGCCTAGAAAGAAACACATCGGAGGTAGAGATGAGGTCAAGGAAGGGAGGGAAAGGCTGGGCGTGGTGGCTTATTCCCATAATCCCAGCACTTTGAGAGGCCAAGGCAGGTGGATCACATGATGTCAAGAGTTCAAGACCAGCCTGGCCAACATGGCAAAACCCCGACTCTACTAAGAATATAAAAATTAGCTGGGTGTGGTGGCGTGTGCCTGTAATCCCAACTACTCAGGAGGCTGAGGCAGGAGAATCGCTTGAACCCAGGAGGCGGAGGTTGCAGTGAGCCGAGATCGCACCACTACACTCCAGCCTGGGAAAGAGTGTGAGACTCCATCTCAAAAAAAAAAAAAAAAAAAGTAAAGGAAGAGAGGGAGGGGACACAAGGCTCCCTGCCTGGCGTCAGGTACTATGGCCTCACGGGGCATATGGCTGCTCCTCCCTCCCAATACCACAAAGCCTCTAACCACCCCCTCACCCCAGGATTCTGGGGGTCCAGGCCCCTCAGGTCTTAGTTTGGTGTCAAAAGAACAAGGTAAACATTGTTGCACATCTTCTCAATGCTACCTCGAAATCACACGGGAAAGAAGGTGCTAAACTGCTCCTGGGAGGAGCCCCGAGGGCTGTCCGGAGCTTCAGCAGTGTGATGATTTAAAACATGGCCATGTGGCTGCACATGGTGGCTCAAGCCAGTAATGCCTGCACTTTGGGAAGCTGAGAGGGAGGACTGCCTGAGCCCAGGCGTGTAGGACCAGCCTGGACAACATACTGAGACCCGTCTCTACAGAAAAATTAAATAATTAGTGGGGCTTGGTGGCCGTTGCCTGGAATTCCAGCTACTTGGGAGGCTGAGGCAGGAGGATTGCCTGAACCCAGGAATTAGAGGTGGCAGTTAGCTAGGATGATGCCACTGTACTCTAGCCTGGACAAAAGCAAGACCTCATCTTTAAAAAAAAAAAAAAAAGATTAAAACATGCCTACAAACTCTTTGACACTCTCTTCCAAAGGCAGAGTCGCATCCATCTCAGAGTTGCTTCTAATAAGCAGGAAAAGGGTGGGAGGGACAGGGTTGCTTCTGTGACAAGGCCATGAAGCCCAAGGCTTCCTCTTCGCTCTCTCCCTCGGATCGCCTGCGCTGGGAGAAACCAGGTGCCACATCCTGGGGACACCTGAGCACTCCTACAGAGAGGCCCACAAGGCAGGGAGCGCAGGCCTCCTACCAACAGCCAGCACCAACACAGCAGGCATGCACATATGCTGTACAGAAGCGGGTCCGCAGCCCGATGGGCAGCCTGTGTACCTCGAGGGAGACCTGAGGTCAGAGGCACCCCGCTGAGCCACTCCTGAACTCCTGGCCCACAGAAATCGTGTGAGAGAATAAATGTTTGCTGTTTTTTTTGAGACGGAGTCTCGCTCTGTCGCCCAGGCTGGAGTGCAGTGGCGCAATCTCAGCTCACTGCAAGCTCCGCCTCCCGGGTTCACGCCATTCTCCTGCCTCAGCCTCCCGAGTAGCTGGGACTACAGGCGCCCGCCCCTGCGCCCGGCTAATTTTTTTCTATTTTTAGTAGAGACGGGGTTTCACCATGGTCTCGATCTCCTGACTTGTGATCCGCCCACCTCGGCCTCCCAAAGTGCTGGGATTACAGGCGTGAGCCACCACGCCCGGCCAAATGTTTGCTGTTTTAAGGTGCTACGTTTTGGAGTTACTTGTTACCCAGCCATAGCTAATCGATACAGGCAATCCTGGGCCCAGAGCACAGACCTGATTGTGAAGGGTCAAATGGGAAAAAAACAAGGATACCTGGCCTTGTATCTTCTCCTTTTCCTGGTCAGCGCAGAGCTTCCCAAGGAAAAACACGAACTTTTAGTTCATGTTCCATTAACAAACAACCCCAAGACCAGGAAGCGTTTGTCCCTCCAGTTGCATCCACAAACGCATTCACTTTTTCAGGCAAACGTGTACTAAGCACCTTCCTGGTGCAGGGGCTCCAGGAGGCTTGTAAGCACCCTTTGAACCAATAAGACTGACCCCCTTGTTTTTGGCATGGTTGGTTCAATCATCAATGACTTAGACCGAAAGTGAAAGGAGGCCCCCCTACAGCCCACCCCTGCAGTGAGGAGTGCCCTCACAAGCACACCACCACTCCACGCGCCCATTCATCTAACCCTTCCTGCAACCCTCCGAGGCACTTAGTGAGCGCCTGGTGTGCAAAAAGGACGACTTTGGTCACCGTGGGGCAAGCCTGCAGCCTCAGCCCACAAGCCGCCAGGTTCCCTTGGTTCTGGACTCCGGCTCTTCCACCTGCTGTGTGACCCTTGGCAAGTGACTTAACCTCTCTGTGTCTCAATGTCCTCATCCTCAGTAAAATGAAGATAAAAACAGAACTGTAAAATTGTAAGGAACTGAGTGGCACATGGCCACAAAGTACTAAGCGCAGGCTCCCCTGTAGGCTGGTTCCAGCCTGCGGAAGCAGCAACAGATGAGAGGGGAAGGGAAGGAGGAGAGACAGGTCAGGGTAGGAACCCAGCCCTGACTGGTCCTGGAGGTGGCTACGTTCCCATAGGCTCCTCTTCCTCCCCTGGCACTGGAGCCTCGTCAACTCTGGCTCCCTAACCCGCCAGCCTCCTTGTATGGGGCCTGGATGAGCTCTTACCTCCAGCCAGGCACTTCAGAGTGGCCCAGCTGGGTCCCTCGGGGCCCTGACCGAGACTGAAAGCACTTTTGTTATCAATAACAGTGACCATGATGGTAACTTGCAGGCCTGCTGAGTGAGGGAGGCACGCGATATGTGAACACAGGGTGTTTCTGTGCCTCGGTGAGATGAGGACGGGGCTGAGTGGGGTTCACGGCCAAGACCAACTGCACAGCCCCCTCCTTCCTGAGGGAGCAGCATGGACCCCCTGAGGACGGACACCAGCACCAGGCACCCTGGGATCTGGAGCCCCAGTCGCACATCCGCAGGCAGCTTGTGTTCACTCTCTGAGCCCCTCGTCTCTCAGAGGCTCCCAGAACTCTCTCTGCCTCCCATGGTAACTGGCTCAGGGCCTGGCACCCGGCTGGGGTTAAATAATATTTGGTGTCTGCACAGAGAACATTCTGGAAGCTACCAGACAGGCCCGGGGGTCGGGGAGGGCCGCACCTGGTAGTGCTCGGCGGGTGGCTCAGGCGTGCAGGAGCTGAGGTCCAGCATGTCGGTGGGGGCCCAGGGCAGCAGCATGCACTTCCGGATCAGGGGGTCTGTCTCTCCGTGGGCAAAGTCTCGGGTCACCTCCTCTGTGCCAAGACACGCATGCCCATCAGAGAGGGTGACAGGACACTGGGCTGAGGCCCCTCTTCCAGGGTGGGCAGGTGCTGGACTTACCGCCAGTGTCCAGGTCCCTCAGGGGCCACAGCAGCGTGTAGGCCAGCTGCTGGGGCATGTAGAAGAAGGGTGCCGTGGCGAAACTGGGCACGTCCGCGTGCTGGATCCGCGAACCGAACTCGTCCATGATATACCACACCGGCATCTTCTCCTCGGCTGTCTGCAGACAGCACACATGGCACTGCTTGCTCACCCGTCCACCTACTGGAACTCCCTTCCGGAACCCAGACATCGAGCACCCATCAGCCCACAGCCACCTCTCTGATCTTGGAGGCCCTCTCACATATACCCCAGGCCCTTTAGCTAAGCTAGGGGCTCCGGGACAGCAGCCCTGCCTTTGCAGACCAGGACACAGGCCTGGGTAACGCAGTGTGACAACTCGTGGTAAAAGGGCGTTTGGTAACAAGGCACACAGCCCAGCACCTGTAGGGTTGTATCTGGGTTTGTGGGTAACTGGGGGGTGGGGGGAGTAGTCTTTGAGCTCAAGGAAGGCTCCCTGGAGGAGGTGACATCTAAGCTAAAATCATGAGAAACAAGCAGGAGTCTTTTCCTGAACTAAGAGTGGTGAGGGGCTGGAGCACGGGGTGAGTCCGCGGAGAGGCCAACGGGGGTGGGTGAGGGACGGTTGAGGGCTTTTAAGAGAGGCGCCAGGAAAGAATCAGAGGCGCCAGGAAAGCGGCAGCTGAGTCATCTGGGCACTCTGAGTTTAGGAGTCTGAGAGGGCTGCGTCCTGTGAGCTCAGAGGTGCCCAGGATAGCATGCTCCTTAGGAAGTCACAGCAGAAAGTGAGCTATTTGCTCTGGACAGCCCCTCACCCGGCCTGATGGCACAGGGCAGCAGAGGTCTGTGCCCATGCCTGTCCTCCCCGTCCCCGGGGCCCAGCTACCCACTCACCCCATGGGCCAGCTGGTAGGTCTGGTTGAACTTCCACATCTCCTCCAGTACCAGGGCCACAGCCTCCGCACTGGGCAGCTCACCGTGGAACTCAATGCCCATCAGGTTGGCCATGCGGTGCAGCAGCCCAGGCACCTGCTGCAGCTGCTGGCGTGCATGCTCCACACGGCACGTCCAGGCATGGTCAATGAGGAAGATGCTGCAGGCAGAGGCCACAATGTGAGGCTGCCGGGCAGGCAGAGGGCAAAGGGAAGTCGGGGGAGGAAGAGGCCCAGGGCTGTGTTGGGACCAGGACTCAAGCTTCCTGAGATCTGGTCTACCGGGTGCCATAGTTATGCCCAGTTTGGACTCCAGTGAGCCTGGGTCAGGTGCTGGCGCTGCTGTTCACTGCCTGTGTGATCCTGAGCAAGTGCCTCCTCCTCTTCAAGCTTCTCAAACAGCGTAGCAGGGGTCTCTACCGCCTGTCACTAGGCTGTCACAAGCAGCAGATGAGACCAGATATGTGGTATACCTACTGTCCACCAAGCACTTGCAATAAACACACCAGCAGTCACTAGCATGAACCTGGACCTCGGACCACTGCAGGGCTGGCCCATGCTTCCTATCTTGCTGCCTGCAGGCCGGGCACACCACAGCTGCTCAACAAAAGCAAAGGCTCTACACGCCGGAGGCCAGAGCAGGCAGACAGCACGGGGGCTACCACACGCCTCACCCACGCAGCCAGGTCTTCTGGAAGCACCAAGGCTTTTCTGTGGGAGAGGCGTCCAGTCCCCGCACACAGGATCCCTGCAGCTGAGCTCCTACAGAAGCATGTTGGGGCTGTGGCACAGGACGAGCCGTCCCTACCCCGTAGGACACAGGGCTGACCATAATCCTCCCAGAGTCCTGCCGGATTAGGAGGCACCAAACAGGTGTCTAATGGGCAAAGCAGCCCCCAGCTTGCCTCCGTCTCTGTCCCCTTTTTAAAATGAAAGGGACAGCCAATGTTCCAGTTCTTAGGCTGGGGGGCAAGTTCAGGAGTATTTATCTTCTTGTGCTTACATGAGTTTTGTTGGCCCGTCCTAAAATAAGTGGGTTTACTCTTGCGCTTGTGCTACCGTGGGTGACCACAGGATGCAGGGCAGAGCCAGGCCTTAGGGGTGACCCTTGGCACGTGCAACAAGGGGTGCTGTACAAAGAGAGACATGGGGATGAGGATGGAGAGCTTGTTGGGGCCTGGCAATCAGGGGAGACTTTGGGGGATGAAGGCCTGGAAGCAGAAAGGCCCAGAAGCAGGTAGGGCTGAAATGAACGCTCAGCCTCCAAATCCAAGACTCTGGATTCCCAGCCTCCCACCACCCACAACACGGCTAGCAGCGGGTTCTGTGGTTGTAGGCCCGAGAGAGAACGTGAGCTGGGAGCTCCAAGGGCAGCCACTGCATTGAATTCACCTGTTCCTGGGCCTGAGTGGCACAGAACTTACTTCACTGAACCTGAAGGGGAGGGTGAGCCCGAGCACACATGGGTGGGGGTGCTGGGCTCTCCGTATTTCTGGGGTGACTTGCTACTGCCCACTCACAGCTGGAGGAGGAGGTGGGAGAAGCTCTGCAGAAGAGACCAGACCCCTGCCCAAAGAGCTGTGCATGGACACAGGCGCCCACCAAGTTTCTCCGAGGGCCCACAAAACCTTTGGCAGAGGGGCCTGCAGGCCTGTCCTAGGGATAGCCACTCTTGGTCCCTAGGGGCAGGAAGCCTGCGGTACAGTCTCAGCTCTGCCCTAACTACTCCATGGCCCTTGGCAAGGCCAGGCCTGCTCTGGGTCTCAGGTCCTCAGGTGTTCCAGGGCCCAGCCCAGATTCCAATTCAGCAGGACCAGAAAGGGGCTGTGACTGGGGAGGAGTAAGGCTGACCTGCACCCTTAACCTGGAGGGTGACCTCGGGCAAAACGAACTCCTAATGCCCTGTAGCAGGACCACTGTGACAATGAGACTGCTGGGAGAGGCTGTCAGGCCACAGTCCATCCGGTCACCATAGGAATGCTCTGTGTTGCCATGGACACTACTCTGAAGCCCAGATGGACACACCGCTGGCCACATGTGCTTGCCACAAAGCCGTCCTGAGGAAGGTGTCCAGCGGAGGTGCAGGGCCCAGGAGAATCTGCATTACCGCATCTCCCACCTTTCACCAGGTGAAGGTCGTGGTGGTGTCTCTGGCCAGGCTCCTACCTGTTGGGGTTGGCTGCCTGGAGCCCGCTCTCCCTGGTCACGATGACCTTGTAGCACAGCTCGCTCCCCGGGTTGGGCTGTTTCTTCCGCACCTCCCGGGCGGCCTCGTCCTCTTCCTCTTCCACTTCCTCCACTTGCATGATCCCAAACACTTCCCCAGCGTCGAAAACCTGGGGGCCAGAGCTCAGGTCAGCAGGGGCATGGGCAGGAGACCCTACCCCTAATGCCTTCACCACCAGCTCCAGAAAGCCACCCAAGGTGCCATACCCAGGCCTCAAGGACAAACTTGTCTCCTTCAGAGGAGTGGGACCCGTTTAATGCAACTACACACAGTCTTATGGGCGGGCAGATTGAAGCTTCTGGAGATTTCAGGGTCAGAATGGGGACCTAACATACCCCACCATCGCCTGAGCTGTCATCCAGAGCCCCTTGTCCCACGGGATGCTGTGCATGGAGATGGGACCTCGAGGACAGGCTGGAGGTATCTGTAGTCCACCCTCTTCACATTACCGGGAAAGAGAGGCCCCAAAGGCAGAGAAGTCAATGCAAGAGTCAGGATCTTGGTGGCTGGGGGCACACCCCAATGTGCCCCTCACAGAAGAACTCTTCAACACTAGGACAGCTGAGTCAACTCACAGAGAAGCCTCCTCCAGCCCAGCCCCACCCACTCCAGGCCAACAGGAAGTGAGGCCCCAGGTCAAGGTGGGACGGGAAGATAAGGGCCTTGGTCCTGCCTCACATGGCTAGTCAAGCAGGCAAGTGACCTCTTTCGGTGTGCGTGGAGCAGAGGGGTCCCTGGCCCAGCCACACTCACGCACTGTCTGCCACAAGCCGGCAAGGAGGGCTTCCGGGCAGATTCTGGAGTCAGGCTGTGTGGGTTCAAATCTTGGTTTCACCACTTCCTAGACAAGTGACCTTGAACAAGTTACTTAACTATCCCGTGGGTGTTTCCTCATCCACACAATGGGAATAACAGAACCTCCCTCTGAGGACTACTGGGAGGATCGGATGATTTATACCCAGAGCTCAGAGTGGGGCCCGGCCACAGCAAATGCTCTATAAGCACGGAGTGCCATTGTTACGCTTCTGAGACTGTTTCTTCACCTGTGACAGTGGGTGTCATCCACCTTTCAGGACACTGACGGAATGAAATCAAACAGCGTGCATAAAAGTCCTGGCACACAGTGGAGGCTCAACAAAGGCCAGTTCCTCCTGATCACCTATTTCCCACGACTCGATTAAAAACGGCAGTTGGAAACTAGTTAACTACTCAGGTGCAGGCAGCTTTTGTGCACCGGGCAGGACTTGCCCTTTGGTGGCATGAGGATGAATCACTCATGGTCTCACTCAGGGAGCTCATGGCTGAGTAAGTTCTAGGTCACCTGAGAGTATCAGGTAAATTTGTTCTGGGGCCTGGAGGGCCTGGGAAGACTTTATGGATAAGGAACCATAACCAGAGGGAAGATTTAAACACGAGGCTACAGGGTAAGGACGGAAAGGAACTCCAGGCAGAGGGAAGAGTAAGAGCGAAGGCCTGGAGGCAGATAGTCCAGGGTGGAGCAAACCAGGGGTCACGTGAGAGACAAGGCACCTGAGACAAGGGGCGTCCAGTTCTCCTTGAGTCCTCAAGGTGGGTCCGGGGAGGCTACTGCCTTCTCCAGTTTAGGACTGGGGGGAGGCTCAGAGGGCTGGAATCCAGACCTCAGGCTTCCGCCTCAGTAGCCCAAATCCCCAGGGGACAGTCTGAGGCTGAGGGAGAGAGCCTGCCTCAAGCCTGCCTTGGCTTCAACCCAGCTGTGAAATGGGGGTAACCACAACCCCTTCGTGGCAGGACTGGAAGAGCTCCCCAGGAGATAAGGGGGGTGGTTTCTTGTGCAGACAGAAGAGTAGACATTTTAAAAACATCTCTTCGGCCGGGCGCGGTGCCTCACACCTGTAATCCCAACACTTTGGGAGGCCGAGGAGGGCAGATCATGAGGTCAGGAGTTCGAGACCAGCCTGACCAACATGGTGAAACCCCATCTCTATTAAAAATACAAAAACTGGCCGGGCGCGGTGGCTCAAGCCTGTAATCCCAGCACTTTGGGAGGCCGAGGTGGGTGGATCACGAGGTCAGGAGATCGAGACCATCCTGGCTAACACGTGAAACCCCGTCTCTACTAAAAAAATACAAAAATTAGCCGGGAGCGGTGGCGGGCGCCTGTAGTCCCAGCTACTCGGGAGGCTGAGGCAGGAGAATGGCGTGAACCCGGGAGGTGGAGCTTGCAGTGAGCTGAGATCCGGCCACTGCACTCCAGCCTGGGGGACAGAGCGAGACTCCGTCTCAAAAAAAAAAAAAAAAAAAACAAAAACTAGCTAGGTGTGGTGGTGCACGCCTGTAATCCCAGCTACTTAGGTAAGGTTGAGGCAGGACAATCGTTTGAACCTGGGAGGCGGAGCTTGCAGTGAGCCGAGATCACTCCACTGCACTCCAGCCTGGGTGGCAGAGCAGACTCCGTCTCAAAAAAAAAAAAAAAAAATCTTCCCCATCCTTTCCAGGGCAGCCAGCCTAAGGTGAGGCAGGAGGGCTGATGGCCAGGGCTGGAAGGGCCCACGGCACTGGCAGGTGGTGCTGCTGCTTCTGGCGGCCTCCCCCACACCTGGGCCAGCAGCAGCGGGAGGCTTCCCTCCGAAGAGCTGCAAGTTTGTGTCTGGTAAAGCAGTGACTCAGCTCTGCCCTTAATGGCTGGGGAGGGTCACGTAAAAACACTTGCTGCCCCTTAGTAGGGCAACAGCAGGCAGGGCAGCCTGGGCAGGGGACGCGATGCGGTGGCGACCACCCTGTGTGCCGGGCGTATTTCTCATGCCACCTCCCATCCCTCCAATACTGTGGGAGCCAGCTGGAGTCTCACCATCCCCTTCCCGGATGGAGAACAGGACTCAGATGGGCGAGTGACTGCCCGAGGGAGGGCGTGCTGCCATGGAAGCTGGCTGGGCAGGAGCTGGTCATTCCCACTGCGCTCCTTTCACACAGCACAAGGGAAATCTTTTGTCCTCACGAACAAACCAGGGTCCCTTCCACCCAGCACAGGCCTGGGACCAGAGTGGGCCTCGGAAAGCATATGGCAGAAGTGAGGGGCAGAGGAAACTCTCTGTGACACTGTAGCATAAGGAGGTGCCACTCACTGTACGTTTCCCGCAGGAAGGTTCCTAGTCCAACCAGGATTACACAGAGAAAAACTGGCTCAGAGACCGTAGGGTCTGGCCAGCAGCCAGGCTCAGGGACTCCTAGCTCCCGGCCCGGGTCCCTGTTCTTGGCTCTGGGGTTCCACTTCATCACTTGCGCCACTTGGCTCATCTCAGTCGGGGAGGCGGCACCTGGAGGAGATGCCGGGTCCCAGCTAAAGAAAAGACCCCCCAGCCAGCCCGGGAAGGCGCTGTGGCTTCAGCCCCTGGGTACGCAATCAAAATCCAGGGCTCATCCCCAGCCAGGACAGTGGGAAACGCTTTGGAGTGGAGGAGGCAGGTGAGCAGGATGGGCCGTCCTCACAAAAAGGGAGAGAACCTAGAGGCTTCTCGACCTTTTCCATTTTTCTTTAGATTTCTCCTCCACCTCTCACAGCCTGTTTTCTTTAACCTGCAAGATGAGGGGAACCCGAGGCTCACATAAAATGAAAAAACACTGAATTCGGTGAACCCAACACTTACAGTCACACAAATTCACGGGGTTCCCGTTGTCCCTGTGAGGCAGCGGCTGAAAGAATCCCTCTGAAGGGACCCTCGGAGCCGCAGTGTTCTCATCTGTGAAGTGGGAGAGATGAGTTTCACTCCTCAAAGGGGTTTGTGAGGCTCGCGTGTGTGGAGGACCTAAAGTTTCCACCGCAGCCCTCGGCCGGCCTCGGGCCCAGGCAGATCAGGGCCGCAGGTACCCTGGTCTCCTGCTGTCACTCCTCGGCCCCCAACTCCATGCCGCTCCAGAACTGCCCAGAACGCGGTCGGGGTGGCTCAGCGCGGCTCCCGCCGCCCAAGAGCTCCCTTTCCTGCCCCGCGCCGCGGGCTCCCGCCGCGCTCCCACCCCGGCAGCCGCACGTGCCCGCCGCCCTTCCCCGCACCTCGTGCTCCAGCTTGTGCAGGAGGCGGCCCCAGTAACGTTCGGGGACCCCCGAAGCGCGCAGCGCCGGGCCGTGCAGCGCCGCGAACTCCGCCAAGGCCTCCGCGCCCTCCTCCGGCGTCTGGCCCGGGCTGCTACGCTCCGCAGGCGGGCGCTCCGGACGCCGCTCGGCCTCCATGGCGCCTACACCCGCGCCGACTCCAGCGCCGCCCGCCGGCCCTGCCCTCCCGCTTCGGCGCCCCCGGCCGCCAGCACCGCCCCCCCAGGCCCCGCCCTCCTCCCCACCGCCCCCAACCCCGCCCTGCCCTGCCCTGCCCTGCCCTCCTCCCGGCCCCCCTCGGCCCCGCCCTCCTGCCGGCCCTCCCCGCCCCGCCCTCGTCCCGCCCCCAGCCCGCCTCCAGCCCGGTTCGCCGCGGCCCCCGGGCAGGCCCTGCGCGTCAGCGGGGCGCGTGCGTGAGCGCGCGAGCTTGCAGGGAGGGGGCGCGCGCCTGCGGCGGCGCCTGCGGTTTGGCTGCCGCCGTGTGCGCACGCGCACCCGATGGGGGCGGAGCTTTTCTCGCTCAGCCTGCGGCGACGCAGGGGAATGCGGGGAGGGCGGGGTGCCTATGTCCGGCGCTGTCGGGACAGGAAGAGGCTCCACCTACTGCCCGGAAGGGGGAACTGGGTGACGCGGCGCTGCTGTTCCTGCAGCAGGCACACAGGGCTCGCAGGCCCCCGCCCCCGGGGAGTAAGGAACTCTCGATTCTTGTGAGTGCTTCACCAGATTTGGATGCTGCAAAATCGTGGCCCTTCTCAATTATATTTGGATTCAGAATGTCAGTTGATCCAATTAAGACCAAGTGTACCTGTCAGAAGAGTTTACTCCTACATGTCGGGATGTTGAACTGGGGGTGGTGGCCGCGTCTGTAGTCCCAGTTACTCGGGAGGCTGAGGCGGGAGGATCGCTTGAGCCCAAGAATTCAAGTCCAGCCTCCGCAACATAGCGAGACTCCCTCTTTAAAAGACAAAAACAGTTCAGTTACAGACTTTCAAAAGACGTTCTCTTTTGAACTTTCATTGAGTTTTATTGCTCCATAGGGATATATTTTAATGTCTTCCTGTTTGCAATGTTGTAAGAATTGTAATTTGCTAAAAAAACAAAGGCTGAGAATTTTTTTGAGTTTCAGATGCTATTTTGATAACATGTTTGAACTGAGTTTGAACGAAATGCGCCAGTTCAGACTTGTTCAATTCCATTGTAGGAAGCAGGTGGGTCTGCAAAGGCTCAAATTTCCGAACTCAAGTTGGCGAGGGCTGCAGAGAAAAGCATTTTATTTTTTTTAATTAATTAATTTATTTATTTATTTTGAGACGGAGTCTCGCTCTGTCGCCCAGGCTGGAGTGCAGTGGCGCGATCTCGGCTCACTGCAAGCTCCGCCTCCCGGGTTCACGCCATTCTCCTGCCTCAGCCTCCCGAGTAGCTGGGACTACAGGCGCCCACAACCGCGCCCGGCTAATTTTTTGTATTTTTAGTAGAGACGGGGTTTCACCGTGGTCTCGATCTCCTGACCTTGTGATCCGCCCGCCTCGGCCTCCCAAAGTGCTGGGATTACAGGCGTGAGCCACCGCGCCCGGCCCGAGAAAAGCATTTAATTAATTAATTAATTTATTTATTTATTTTTGAGAGGAAGTCTTGCTCTGTCGCCCGGGCTGGAGTGCAGTGGCCGGATCTCAGCTCACTGCAAGCTCTGCCTCCCAGGTTTACGCCATTCTCCTGCCTCAGCCTCCCGAGTAGCTGGGACTACAGGCGCCCGCCACCTCGCCCAGCTAGTTTTTTGTATTTTTTAGTAGAGACGGGGTTTCACCGTGTTAGCCAGGATGGTCTCGATCTCCTGACCTCGTGATCCGCCCGTCTCGGCCTCCCAAAGTGCTGGGATTACAGGCTTGAGCCACCGCACCCGGCTTATTTATTTATTTATTTAGAGACAGAGTTTTGCCCCTGTTGCCCAGGCTGGATGGAGTGCAATGGTGCAGTCTCGGCTCACTGCATCCTCTGCCTCCCGGGTTCAAGTGATTCTCCTGCCTCAGCCTCCCAAGTAGCTGGGCCTACAGGTGTGTGCCACCATGCCTGGCTAATTTTTTGTATTTAGTAGAGATGGGGTTTCACCATGTCAGGCTGGTCTCGAACTCCTGACCTTAGGACCTTAGGTGATCCACACACCTCGGCCTCCCAAAGTGCTGGGATGACAGGCGTGTGCCATCGCGCCTGGCCTATTTTTTTTTGAAATGGAGTCTGGCTCTATCGCCCATGCTGGAACTCCACCTTGCAGGTTCAAGCAATTCTCCTGCCACAGCCTCCCAAGTAGCTGGGACTACAGGTGTGCACCACCATGCCCAGCTAAATTTTGTATTTTTAGTAGAGACGGGGTTTCACCATGTTGTCCAGGCTGACCTTGAACTCCTGACCTCAGGTGATCTACCCTCCTTGGCCTCCCAAAGTGCTGGGATTACAGGTGTGAGGCACTGCAATGGCCTTTTTGTTTGTTTTTTGAGACACAGTCTCATCTTGCTCTGTGGCCCAGGCTGGAGTACCGTGGCGTGATCTCGGCTCACTGCAACCTCCCTCTCCTGGGTTCAAGCAATCCTCGTGCCTCAGACTCCCAAGTAGCTGGGATTACAGGCATGCACCACCACACCCAGCTAATTTTTGGATTTTTAGTAGGGACAGAGTTGCACCATGTTGTCAAGCTGGTCTCAAACTCCTGGCCTCAAGTGATCCGTCCACCTCAGCCTCCCAAAGTGCTGTGATTACAGATGTGAGCCACCTCGCCCAGTCAGAAAAACATGTTATTAATACTATCACACCGAAGTACTTTTCTGAGGAAAAATTTGATCTAAGAGAAGAGTCATGATTTACAGGATGATATGTAAATCCACTTCTGCAGATCCACTTCTTGTTTTCAGGCACAGTCTTAAAATAATTACTAACTTTTGATAGATGTGATGCTTCTGAATCAGAATTGTATCATCTTGTTTGAGGCTGGTGGTCTATCTTTGACCTCCATGATGGAAGGTAAAGATTGACATTTTGTGGAAGTTTCACCTTCATAATCAACTTTGAGAAATCGAAATTCAGAACTTAATTTATAATGAAATATGAGTTTCTGGAATGTTTTTGTTTTAGTTTATTGCTCCTGAAAAAGTTATGTTGCACAGTAGGAATAAAATATTAAATATTAATGTATGAACTAGACTTATACCACATTAAAGGGGACAAAACCACCATGGCCGCAAAAGTGTTCAGCCTTCTCTATACAATGTAGAGTGGAACCATTGCCTCCATTTCCCACACATTTCATTTACACCTGACCTATAATTTCCCTAAGGCTCCATGTATCTTGCAGGATACAGAACAGGCACAACTCAGGTTGTAAGTAGGCAGGGGCAGCAGGATCTCACTGTGACTATTCAGTAAATAACAATATTATATTGCAATTAGGTAAGAAATATCTTCTTCATAGACCTGATCATTGCAAAATTCCATCTATATATATTTTTTTCTTTTTTTTTTTTTCTGAATCAGGGTTTTCCTCTGTCACCCAGGCTAGAGTGCAGTGGTCCTATCATAGCTCACTGCAGTCCTGAACTCCTGGGTTCAAGAGATCTTCCTGCCTCAGCCTCCCAAGTAGCTGGGAGGTACACTAGGTGTGTACCACTACACCTGGCTAATTAAAAATTCCTTTTATAGAGTTGAGGTCTTGCTTTGTTGCCCAGGCTGGTCTCAAACTCCTTATTTCAAGCGATCCTCCTGTCTTGGCCTCCCAAAGTGCGGGAATTACAGGTGTGAGCCAGCATGCCCCATGCCCAGCATTGTGATGCTATTTTACTATATTATCTATTTATTTTGAGATGGAGTTTTGCATGTTGACCAGGTTGGAGTGCAACGGTGCAATCTCAGCTCACTGCAGCCTCTGCCTGCTGGGCTAAAGCGATTCTTATGCCTCCGCCTCCCAAGTAACTGGGACTACAGGCGCGCACCATCACACCCGGCTAATTTTTGTATTTTTAGTAGAGACGGGGTTTTACCATGTTGGCCAGGCTGGTCTCAAACTCCTGACCTCAAGCAATCCACCTACCATGGCCTCCCAAAGTGCTAGGATTACAGGCGTGAGCCACTGTACACAGCCTGACTATATTATATCTCATGCCTTATAGTCATGACTATGTAGATAGTATATGTCATACTTACAATTATTTTATTATCAGCAACCATGCAGACTAAAACCTGTTGTCTTTGACACTTGATGAAAAAACTAATTCTGTAAAATATTTAAAGATGTTTATTCTGGGCCAATACGAGTGACCATGGCCCAGAGTACAGTCTCAAGAGGTCCTGAGAAAGTGTGCCTGAGGCGGTCGGGTTATAGTTTGGTTTTATACATTTTAGGGAGACAGGTGTTAACAAGCAAAGACGTAGGTCAATACCTGGAAGGTGTACATTGCTTCCATCTAAGAAGGTGGAATATCTTGGGGAGGGGGCTTCAGGTCACAGGTGGATTCAGAGATTTCCTGATTGGCAGTTGGCTGACTGACAGAGTTAAGCTTTGTCTAAAGATTTAAGAAGTCAGTAGAAAAGAATGCTTAAGATAAAGGGGTTGTGGAAGCCAAGGCCGTTGTTACGTAGATGAAGTTTCTTAGGTGGCAGCCCTCAGAGAGCATGTGATGCAATGCCAGAGTCAGGTTGAAATTTGGTATCTTATTGCAACAAGGAGTCTGTTTTGTCAGTCTTATAATTTTTATTTTTAGGCCGGGCGCAGTGGTTCATACCTGTAATCCCAGCACTTTGGGAGGCCAAGGTGGGGATCACCTGAGGTCAGGAGTTTGAGACCAGCCTGGCCAACATGGTGAAACCCTGTCTGTACTGAAAAACATAAAAATTAGCCAGGTGTGGTGGTGGGCACCAGTAATCCCAGCTACTCGGGAGGCTGAGGCAGAAGAATTGCTTGAACCTGGGAGGTGGAGGCTGCAGTGAGCTGAGATCATGCCACTGCACTCCAGCCTGGGCAACAGAGTGAGACTCCATCTAAAAACAATAAATAAAAAAAAAAATAAAAATGGGAGTTTCCCTGCACAAGCTCTTTCTCTTTGCCCGCTGCCATCCATATAAGACGTGACTTGCTCCTCCTTGTCTTCTGCCATGATTGTGAGGGCTCCCCAGCCGTGTGGGACTCTAAGTCCATTCAACCCCTTTCTTTTGTAAATTGCCCAGTCTTCATCAGCAGTGTGAAAATGGACTAATACAGGCAGCTTGGATGTTAAAGGCAAGATGGATTTGGTCAGGCCAGATCTCCTTCACTGTCATAATTTTCTTTCAGCTTCACTCTCCAATAGACCATCCTCTTGTGGTAATAAGATAGCTTCAGCGGCTCCTGCCCAGCCCACATTCTCCTAGGTATCCCGTCCTGCTGGGGAAGACAGCCTGAGTCTCAGTTGTCTCAGGTACTGGTCAGATCCTGTGAACATTCCTGACCCAGCCCCTTTGACCAGGAGAATGTGAGGCTCTGACAGGGCAGGCCTCTTTTACATGCTCCTCCCCAAATGTAAACCCAGTTGTGTCAGATCCCTACTTGGAACCCTTTGTGGTTCAGCTCTTCATGTGAGTTCCAAGGCTCTGTGTGAGCGGACACTGCCAACCTTTCCAGGCTCTTTTCATCACACTCTTCCCCTCACGCTGTGAGTCCCTGTCTCTCTAGTTGTCTTCGGCTCCTGGAAAGCATTGTGCTCTGTCTTCTGCCAGAAAGCCCTTCCCCCCGTGCTCACTTTGTTAATCCTGACTCATTCTTCTCAGGGGAAATGTTCTAAAGAGGCACTGAATGTGTATTTCATCAACATAAAATTACCTGTCTCCTCCCATTACCGCCACCAATCCCCCCGACCCCCACCACTGGAAAAAAGAAGAGAGAAAGACAGAATACTGACTATTTAAGTAAAAACACTTGACAACCAGGAGATACAAAAAGAAAACCATTATGAACTTCATGCTGTTTCTTAAAAGCAAAAGATGAAGTTCTCATGGAAAGACTTCTTCCCTATACTAAAAGAAAGGGCAACACTCTTTTCTTCAAGGACAAAAAATTGAGTCCAGGAGAATACTGTGCAGACTGGTGGGAGTCACTTCTATCTTTTAGGCCTCCTCACATAATGCAGTCATGTTTTCACAGTTCACTATTCTCGGTCCAACCCAGTGTATTGGTAACTGACTTAGGCTGTGTTACCCAAAATTTGGCTCACAATCTTTATAAGTTGGTGTATTTTAAAAATTCTTAAAGTTTAATCTTTTCCCATTTTGTCAGAAAAATAATTTGGATCCAACTGTTTTTTATAAACTGGTAAGTATATATATACATAATATTTATTTATTTATTTATATTGAGATGGTGTCTTGCTCTGTTGCCCAGGATGGAGTGCAGTGGTGCGATCTTGGCTCACTGCAACCTCTGTCACCTGGGTTCAAGCAATTCTCCTGCCTCAGCCTTCCAAGTATCTGGGATTATAGGCATGTGCCACCATGTCTGGCTAATTTTTGTATTTTTTGTAGAGACGGGGTTTCGTCATGTTGTGAAGGCTGGTCTTGAACTCCTAGCCTCAAGTGATCCACTGGTGTCGACCTCCCAAAGTGCTGGATTACAGATGTGAGCCACTGTGCCTGGCCTCTTTGTCTACTGTTTTTGTTGTTGATACAGAGACAGGGTCTTGCTTTATTGCCCAGGCTGGTCTTGAACTCCTGGCCTCAAGTGATCCTCTTATCTTGGCCTCCCAAAGTGCTGGGATTACAGGCATGAGCCTCTGTGCCTGGCCTTCTTTGCTCTTTTTTTTTTTTTTTTTTGAGAGGGAGTTTCCCTCACGTCGCCCAGGTTGGAGTGTAATGGTGCGATCTTGGCTCACTGCAACCTCCTCCTCCTGGGTTCAAGCAATTCTCCTGCCTCAGCCTCCCAAGTAGCTGGGGTTACAGGTGCACGCTACCACGCCTGGTTAATTTTTTTTGTATTTTTAGTGGAGACGCAATTTCATCATGTTGGTCAGGCTGGTCTCAAACTCCTGACCTCAGGTGATTCGCCTTCCTTGGCTTCCCAAAATGCTGGGATTACAGCCACTGCTCCCGGCCTGTTCATTTTTAAGTTAGGTTATTTGTCTTATTGTTGAGTTGTAAGAGTTCTTTACATATCCTGGATACTGGATGGAGTCTTATCAGATATATGATTTGTAAAGGTTTTTTTCCTATTATGCTATCTTTCCACTTTCTTCACAGAGCCCTTTGAAGTACAAATTTTCAATTTTTGTTACGTCCAATTTATATATTTTTTCTTTGGTGGCTTATTATTTGTGTGTTACATTTAAGAAGCCATTGCCGCTGGGCGCGGTGACTCATGCCTGCAATCCCAGCACTTTGGGAGGCCATGGCGGCCGGATCACCTGAGGTCAGGAGCTCGAGACTCGCCTGACCAACATGGTGAAACCCCATCTCTACTAAAAATACAAAAAAAATAGCCGGGCGTTGTGGCACGTGCCTGTAATCCCAGCTACTCGGGAGGCTGAGGCAGGAGAATCGCTTGAACCTGGGAGGCAGAGGTTGCGACGAGCTGAGATTGCACCATTGCACTCCAACCTGGGTGACACGAGCGAAACTCCGTCTCAAAAAAAAAAAAAAAAAGAAGCCGTTGCCTGGGTACAGTGTATACTGCTTGGGTGATGGGTGCACCAAGGTTTCAGAAATCACCACTAAAGAACTTACTCATGTATTCAAACACCACCTGTTCCCCTGAAACTTAATGGAAATAAAAAATTGAAGTTAAAAAAAAAAAAAAAAGGAAGCCACTGCCTAATTCAAGATTCCAAAGACTTATTTATCTGTCTTAGTTTCTAAGAGTTTTATAGTTTTAGCTGTTACATTTCAGTCTTTGATCACTTTGAGTTGATTTTTTGTGTACGAGGTAGGGATCCAACTTCCTTCTTTTGCATGTAGATATCTAGTTGTCCTAGTACCATTTGTTGAAAAGACTATTTTTTTTCCCCATTAAATGATCTTGGCACTCTCGGTGAAAACCAACAGATGGATGATAAATTTAAGGGTTCATTTCTGGACTCTGAATTCTATTCTATTGATCTATAGGTCTATGCTTCTGCTAGTACCACACAATCTTGATTAATGTAGCTTGTAGTAAGTTTTAAAAATGAAAAGTGTGAATCTTCCAACTTTGTTCTTTTTCAAGACTGTTTGGCTACTATGGGTCCCTTGCATTTCTGTATGAATTTTAGGATTCACATGTCAGTTTGTGCATGAAGCCAGCCAGGATGTTGATCATTACTGCATTGAATCTGTAGACCAATTTGGGGAGTACTGTCATCTTAACAATACTGTCTTCCAACCCATGAATACAGATCTTCTTTAATTTCTTTTTTCTTTTTGTGAGACGGGGTCTTACTCTGTCTCCCAGGCTGGAGTGCAGTGGCTGAATGTCAGCTCACTGCAACCTCTGCCTCCTAGGCTCAAGCGATCCTCTCACCTCAGCCTCCCCAGTAGCTAGGACCACAGGTGTGTGCTACCATGCCTGGCTAATTTTTTGTATTTTTGGTAGAGACAAGGCTTTGCCATGTTGCCCTGGTTGGTCTCGAACTCCTGAGCTCAGGCTCTCCACCCTCCTTGTCCTCCCAAAGTGCTGGGATTACAGGGGTGAGCCACTGTGCCCAGCCTACAACTGATTTTTATATATTGATCTTATGTCCTGTAACCTTGTGAATTTCATTAGCTCTAGTAATTATTTGTGGATTCCTTAAGTATTTTCCATATACAAGATCAGGACATGTGAAACGGGTAATTTTGTTTCCGTTCCAGTCTGGATGCCGTTTATTTTTTTTCCTGCCTACTTGTCCTGGCTAGACCTCCAGCAGAGTGGTGCGGGCACACATCCTGGTCTTGTTCCTGCACGTGATGTTTTTAAGACATATCCCTTTTGTTGCGGGATGTTAACTGTCATAGCTACATAATATTTAATTATGTGACTATGATGCAGTCTTTCATTAAGAGCCTTAGGTTATCTTAAGCTTTTTGCTCTAATAAATATGAAGCTATGAATATTTTTGTATATTTCCTGGAACATATATATAAAAAAAGAGATTCCCCATTTGTATGTAGTCAGTTGATCTATGTCCTCTCTGATTCTGATTTTATCGCACTTATTTTTCTTTGCCAACCCAGTGCTACCATGGTATATTTTTGTTGTCTTAATTTATCCTTCCATTTGTGTGTGTGTGAAAGCAAGTTTATCAGAGAAGAAACAAAAGCATGACTACTCCTAGGCAGAGCAGCCTGTATTTCCATTATTATTAACGAGATTGAGCACTTTTTCAAATGGTAATTGGCCATCCTGTTTCTTCTTCTGTGAAATGCATGTATATGTCTTTTGCTCAGTTTTTTTTTATTTTTCATTTTTTGTAGAGATGGGGTCTCGCCATGTTGCCCAAGCTGGTCTCGAACTCCTGGACACATGCAGTCCTCTTGCCTTGGCCTCCCGAAGTGCTGGGATTATAGGTGTGAGCCACTGCACCCAGCCCTAGATTTCTTTTAGAACCTGAGGAACGCTGTGGGCCATATTCCCAGAGAAATAGAAATGTGTACCCGTGCATGCGCATACACACACACACACACACACACACACACACACACACACACACACACACACACAGAGCATTGTGTGCCTAATTTCGACGAGTCGTACATTCCTTGAGGCTCACTGTGACCATGACTTCCAGATTAAAGGCCCAGTGTCAAAGAACAACTCTTGGATGGGCATGGTGGCTCACGCCTGTAATCCCAGCACTTTGGGAGGCCGAGGTGGGTGGATCATGAGGTCAGGAGGTCAAGACCATCCTGGCTAACACAGAGAAACCCCATCTCTACAAAAAATACAAAAAATTAGCCAGGCATGGTGGCGGGTGTCTGTAGTCCCAGCTACTTGGGAGGCTGAGGCAGGAGACTGGCATGAGCCCGGGAGGCGGAGCTTGCAGTGAGCGGAGATCGCGCCACTGCACTCTAGCCTAGGTGACAGAGCGAGACTCTGTCTGGGAAAAAAAAAAAAAAAGAACTCTCATTTCATCATGAGTTATGTGGGGAAATGGGATTTGCAATATGGACATTTTGCCTTCTGCCAATTGGGAGCATGTCTGTTCCCTCAATGTGGGCGCCCCCTGCCTCTGCACTTAGATCTCCAGCTCGCTGCTTTGTTTTCCAGAGGTTACTGTAGCTTTCAGTCCTCAATAGCGTCATGAAATTTCTTCCATTATTTTTTCTTTTCTGGATTCCAGTTAGCATTTCCCCCCAACTCATGACTTCTGCCCAATAAGAGAAAAGAGCAATATTTAGGTTCATTTCCTGTTTATTATTAAAGTGATTTTCACAAATGTTTCATTACATGCATATGGAGGACATGATGGATAAAACAAAACTGAATATTGGTGGCAACTAAAAGGAAGATGTGGTTTTGTCGGTATTTGTAGGCAGAGTCGTTGCCAAGTGCCTGGACGATACCGTGCCCTCACAGGAGCCAGAAGTGAAGCCTGCGGGCCTTGAGCACAGCGCCCTGGTGTCCTGTTCCCCGAGGGACGTGGCCTGGGTCTGCTCGGCATGTTGGAGGTTCTGATCTCAGTGAACAAGACACCTGGCATTGGTCAGCTCCCTCTTCCTCCTCCTGCTTTCTGCCACCCATCTGCTGAGGGCACTGGGCACTCTTACTCGCATCTCTGCAGGGCTGTGCCGGGGCCTCCCCAAGGGCAGTGGGGACACTCGGCAAGGGCACTTGAGCCTCCGGCCGTGTCTGCTCACACTGGCACAGTGAATGCCCTGTCTGCCTGGTAGGGAAGGCAGAAGCTGTCCTTTCTCCAAACGAGTTTTTCGTGCTTGTGAAGGAGGGAGGGAATGTCACTGAAGTCACCCTGGCCCCGGATCCTCCTGTTCTCTCCCCTCCCTGCAACCTTCTCTCTGTCTCTGAACTCCACCGCGAGGGCTGACCTGGCCCAGTTTCCAGTCCGTAAGCTTCCGATTGATCAACGTTTTAGAGACATTTCCTACCCTGGGATTAGATGGGCTTGAGTTTGATTCCCAAATCCAGGGACTACCAGCTCTTTGCCTTGGGCATGTCCTGTGGTCTCCTGGAGCCTTCATTTCCACATCTAAAGAATGGTCTTAACCCCACCATCCACACGGGGCTGGGAGGATGGGATGTGTGGATATTAGAGGGTTGAGCCCAGAGCCTGGCACCCAGTGGGCAGTGAGTGAGCGTCAGCTTCCCTGCCCTTCCCTTCTTCCTGTTGGGGCTTGGGGGATGCAGACAGTTCCAGGGGGCTCACCCAGGGGCTCTGAGTGGCATGGTGCAGCAGGGGACTGGAGAGGCCTTGAGGCCATCGCAGCAGGTGCTGGGAGGGCACGCAGGCCATGCCTGTGTTGTCCGGGCTCCAAGGATGTTTTGCGCACACCTGATGTCCTTTCCAAGAGCAAAGCAGGTGGGATCAGGCCAACCCCAGCTCTGCCTGCCCAGGACTTACTCCTGGAAGGGCCAGGGATCTGTGGGTGCTGTGGGGGCAGTGGCAGCCGCAGGAGAATAGGAGGAGCTCTCTGCTCTCTCTCCACATCCTCCCTCACCCCTCATTACCTCCTCTGCCCTTAGCCTGAATGATGTCGGCTCGGCATGGACACCTTGTGCATCTTTGGTGAAAAGGGACCTCAATGTCAGCTGCAGTTTGCCAGGGCAACCAGACTTCCTGAGCATGGACCAGGGGAGGTGAAAATGGCTGGACCCCTTGTGTGAGAAGGAAGGCTTCTCCCTGCGGGGCCTGCACTGTGGCAGGCAAGGTGAGCAGGCTGTCCGGGGCAGCTTGTCTGCTGTCTGCGGCAGTGTGTCTGTCTGTCTGCTGTCTGCGGCAGTGTGTCTGTTTGTCTGCTGTCCGGAGAAGTGTGTCTGTTTGTCTGCTGTCTGGGGCAGTTTGTCATCTATGCAGGGCACCAACCCCCTGTCTTTCTAGGAGCCTGGCACACAGGAGGTGCTCAGTAAATGTTTGCTAAATGACTCAACTTATTTCAGTATCTTATTTTTTTCTGCTGGGGGTGGTGGAGGTGACGGAATAATATTCAACTCCAAAAATGTACATTAAGCATCGGTATGGCTTAGACAGGCCAGGAGCCGCCTCCCGTGGACAAGCCCAGGGAGCGGCTTCACGGAGAGGCTGCCTGCGGACGGTGCGTCTCTGGAGAATGAGCATGAGAGGGAGGCCGTTCAGACAGAAACCATGCTTGCTAGAAGTGGGAGAAATGGCTTCTCTCCCAGGGCTTTCAAATTTGGCCTCTTGTGCCATCCTTGTCTGGGATGTTTTGGCCCATGTTTCAGCTCTATTTTATCTGTGTGTCCCAAGCCAATGGGTAGCCGGAGAGAAAGCTGCCCGAGGCCTCCACCGTGGGCCCTGGAGCCTGGGCCACCATGGAGGCAGGGCAGGAGTGGCCACACTGTCCCCTTGGGGAGCCAGCGTTTGGGAAACTGGTCACCGCCTGGCCAGCGCGACTTGTGTGGGGCAGAGGCACTGAGGCTGGGGAGCGCAGGCTGATTCTGCTGCTTGAGAGGCCGGTGCAGAGTCCAGAGCAGGAGGAGGGAGGTTGGCGTGGCTGTGGCTGCGAGGCTCTGGCGCGGGGAAGGAATTGGAAAAGGCACAGCCTAATCTGGGCAGCGGATGAGGCCGCCTGGCTGCAGGCTGCCCTCAGCAGCTACACGAGCCCTCACTCACAGAGGGCCTGGCTGGCTTCGAAACCCTGCCGCAGATTCCTTCCCTTCCCGTGGTTTGTTTCTGGAAAGTGGAAACAAACTTGGGGGGAATGCCAGGAATGTGAGGCAGAAAGTCCCCCCACACCTGGGTTCCCCCTAACTCCTGGGAAGCTGTACGGGAGACACTCTGGTTTTCCATGCCTGTCTTCACACAGGTCCTTCGGTTCCCTGGGGTGCAGTGCTCCACTAGGAGCTGACCCAAGCTCGGAGGAGCCTGGAGACCGGGCATCTGCCTCCATCCCAGCCAGAGAGCAGGGCGGGGACTCCCAGCAGCCTGCTCGCTTCTTGGCGCCTCTCCCTGGAGCACAGTGTGCGGTGCTGGGGACCTCATCAGCTGCTCAGGCGACAGTCAGTCGAGGAGGGGCTATGCTGGCCTCCCCCTCAGACAGCATGGGGGCCTCCTGCACTCTCCGCCCTCAGCTTCCATCTTTTCTTGGGCTTTGTTACGTGGATCCATCCTACCTGGCCCAGTCCTTGTTCCCCACTTCTCTTTTCTCTACACCTCCATCTTGAACCAGGTGGAACAGCCACCTCACATCAGTCAAGCTGCCGTTGGCTTCAACAACACACCAACTGGAAGAAATGCGCTTTGCTGTCCACAGAGTTCTCCTTGGGACCATCCTGCCCTGAGACCCAGGGTCAGCTCTAGTTTTAACAGGGGGACCCCAAGTTCTCCAGTGTGAGACTGATGTGGAGACTCAAGACAGAGCCCAACCCTGGACTTCAAGTCACCCGGATGGTGTGGGAGGCCCAGGGGGGCTGCTGGCGACCCTGCGCTCCTCACGGCCCCTCCCGTGGGCTGCGAGCTATAGAAGGGCTTGCGAGGGAAAGCAAGATGAAGGCTGGGTTGCGTCTGCACCTGCCCATCCAACTTTGCCCTGGGCACGCTGGGCACGGTCTGACCACGGTGGTGAGTCCTGGAACATGAGGGGAGGGGAGGCGGGCAGTGGATCTGTGGGTATGTGGGTGGCAACTTTCAAAACCACCCAAAGGAACTGCAGAAAGAGCTCAGAGAGGTTAAGAGTTCTTTCTGTTTTTGGAAAGGATTAAAAAACAAACAAACAAACAAACAAACCCTGACCAGGCGCAGTGCTTACGCCTGTGATCCCAATACTTTGGGAGGCCAAGGAGGGCGGATCATGAGGTCAAGAGATTGAGACCATCCTGCCTAACATAGTGAAACCCCATCTCTACTAAAAATACAAACAAATTAGCCGGGCGAGGTGGCGGGCGCCTGTAGTCCCAGCTACTGGGGAGGCTGAGGCAGGAGAATAGCGTGAGCCCGGGAGGCGGAGCTTGCAGTGAGCTGAGATCGTGCCTCTGTACTCTAGTGGGCGACAGAGCAAGACTCCATCTCAAAAACCAAAAACCAAAAACCAAAAACCCTTAAGTATGATGGTTGATTGCATGGTCGTCTTGGTTGGGTGGAGGATACCCAGCTAGCTGGGAAAACATGTGAGGGTGTTTCCAGAAGAGGTTAGGATGGGAACCGGCAGACTGAGTGAAGACATCCACTCCGTCCAATCTGTTGAGGGCCCCAGTGGAACAGAAGGGGGAAGAAGGGAGAACCCTCCCTTTTGGAACTGGGACATCCGTCTTCCTCGTTCTCGGGGCTTTGGATGCTGGGACTCACAGGGTGGCCCCCGGCCTCTTGGGCTTTGGACTCAGACTGAGTGACGGTGTCGCTTCTTCTGGTCTCCCACTCGCAGACAGCAGATCGTGGGACTTCTTGGCCTCCAGAATCCGTGAGCTAATTCCTATAATGCAGCCCCTCACAGCTCTACGTCTGTATCCTCTGGGTTCTGTTTCTCTGGAGAACACTCATGAAGAGGTGACACCCATCCCGGCACCCCCTCAGGAGCTGCTGCTGCAGGCTCACCGAGGAGGACGCTCGCCTCTCATCTTGGGGATGACTGATGGCTCCACAAAGGGAGGGAGGGAGGCCTCTTTCCGGAAACCAGGGCTGGGCTGCGTGGACTGTAGCCAGAGGAGGGGCAGTGGCCCCTGGCAGGGCTTGTTAGTTGACACTGACCTACCCACCAAGTGCAGAGGCTCCACTCTCTCTCCACCTTGAGTCGGACTTCAGCAGAGAAGGCAGCTGATGGCAGCAGGAGCCAGGCCGGGGACCCCGCTGCTGTGGGCACACGTGACAGCGTAATCCTGAGCTCCAAGCCCTCTTTTGGGCTGTAGAATATGTGATGACCGGCCTACCTCGTCACCAAGCCCTGAACCCCCGGGGACCTCGCTTGCCTGCCTCCGTCTGTGCAGTCCTCAGTGTGCCACAGCCTCTTAAACCGTGTTCATGTCTTGCCAGCCAGGCTGGGCCCGGGGGTGACCAGGAGGAACCCTAGAGGCAACTTCAAGCCGAAGAATGGAGTTCATTTTAAGAGTCTCCCAGGTCCCTTGGGATTTTCAGTATTTGTTAACCTGAAACCTACAGACCATTTCCCACGCAGGTCCCGCAGCGCACAGGCAGATGAAGAGCAGGCACGGCCTCCTGGACCTCGGTGCGGAGTTCTGCTGGCGGCATCCCCAGCGCTGGCCTCCCGGCTGGGTGGGACACATGCACTCTGTCATAGTCCAGACTCTCCTTCCCTCGGCATTTCCCTGCTTGCTTCTCTCTCCTGCCACCTTGTGAAGAAGGTGCTTGCTTCCCCTTCACCCTCCGCCATGATTGTAAGTTTCCGGAGGCCTCCCCAGCCATGTGGAACTCTGAGTCAATTCAACCTCTTTCCTTTACAGGAAAGGAAAGAGGTTTCCCTCTAAGTGGGGGCGGCATGGTGTAGCAAGAGGAGGCTGCGCTGGGAGCCAGGCCTCTGACAGCCAGCTCCTCTCTCTCCCCTTTCCTCACTGGCCGCTCTGAGTCTCCTTGTGGTGGCACAGCCTGTGCTTCTGTGAGCAAGGCCTTGTTTCCTGCTGACACCTGGGCATAGTACGGACCCCAAGGTCACTGCCACAGGGTCAGAGCCAAGGCCCCTTCTGCAGTTTATTGTGGGGCCCCTCCACCTCCTAGGAACAGGTCCAAGGGGAAGTATCTTCCACTGAGTCTTGTCCAAGGGCAGTGATGATGCTGGCAAGGGGACGGGTGAGGTCAGCACTCCAGCAGAGCATCTGAGCTAGTTCTTGAAGAATTTGTGTTCGGAAGCAAGTCCAAGGCAAGCTGTGCTCTCCCTAGCCCCAAGGGCTGCCGGCCTCACAGAAACAGAAGGGCAGATGTTGGGAGGAGCTGTTGAATCGTTCAGGGAGGCTGAGAGCTGCTAGGACTCACTGGGCTCATGCGGGAAGGGATGGGGTCACAATTCGTATTTACAGTGACCAAAGAGCGTTTTCCTAAAGTACCCACAAATAGAAGTGTATATATATATATATATATTTATATTTATATTTTTATATATAGAGAGAGTACTTCATTAAATGTTCTGTTGAAGGAACGCAGAAACCTCCAGTCTCCTCCCCAGCAGCTCTGTTCCATCCCATCACAGAACCCCTAGAGCGTAACAGCCCGGAGCCATGGCCTTGCCTGTGGCTGGAGGAGTTGGCAGAGCGTGGGGCCTGCGGATGCTAGCACAGGCTCATCGACCTCCCCGAGACAGCACCTTTGTCCCCTCCTCTCTGCCCTGGCCTCCTGTCTCGGATGACCACGCCTCCCAGAGCATAGGCCCTACTTCCCCTCTCTCCTGAAATGCCAGGCCAGGCGGAGGTCCTGCAATCCTGCTACCTGCAGTCCGTCCGCCAGGGCTCAGGAGAGGGCGCTGTTGGTGTCCTGGGGAAGGGAGGCGGAGGGAGGGAGGGAGGCTTCCTGAAGCAGGGTGCTCCCACAGGGGCAGCGGGTCCGAAGGGTGCCTGGGCTCGGTCTCCATGGGCTGGTTGGCTTCCCTGAAGAGCAGTGCCATGGGGTTCCCAAGGCGACGAGGTGGCCCATGCAGCTCCCACTGTGGAGGGCAGGTGCGCCCTCCGTGGACCAGGCCACCCCCAGGCAGGGCCGCTCCCCCCGGTTATTTGTAGGGCCGCAGGAACCGAGATACTTTGGAGCGCAGCAGTTTGATGAAGGACCGTGGGAACATCTCCTTGGACTCCTGGGCTGTGTACTTGAAGTAGTTCTGGGGATGGGCCAGCACGTCAAAGAGGGCCTTGATCAGCTTCTTGTCCTGTAAGATAGGGTGGGTGGGAGGTGGGGGAGGCTTGGGGCCTGTAGGGTCTGTGGGGTGTTGCCAGGCTGGGGGAGGGGAGAGAGTTGGGCTGGCTCGTGGGTTTCAGGACCCCACAGACCTTTTTTTTTTTTTTTTTTTTTTGAGACGGAGTCTCGCTCTGTCACCCAGGCTGGAGTGCAGTGGCCGGATCTCAGCTCACTGCAAGCTCCGCCTCCCGGGTTCACGCCATTCTCCTGCCTCAGCCTCCCGAGTAGCTGGGACTACAGGCGCCCGCCACCTCGCCCGGCTAAGTTTTTTTTTTTTTTTGTATTTTTAGTAGAGACGGGGTTTCACTGTGTTAGCCAGGATGGTCTCGATCTCCTGACCTCGTGATCCGCCCGTCTCGGCCTCCCAAAGTGCTGGGATTACAGGCTTGAGCCACCGCGCCCGGGCTCCACAGACCTTTTGGTTTTAATAGTATAATTGGTTTTTTTTTAAATTTTTTTTTTGAGACAGAGTCTTGCTCTGTCACCCAGGCTGGGGTGCAGTGGCGCGATCTTGGGTTACTGTACCTCCGCCTCCTGAGCTCAAGTGATTCTTCTGCCTCAGTTGCCCGGGTAGCTGGGATTACAGGCATGTGCCACCACGCCTGGCTAATTTTTGTCTTTTCAGTAGAGACAGGGTTTCACCATGTTGGCCAGGTTGGTCTCAGACTCCTGACCTCAGGTGATGCACCCACCTCGGCCTCCCAAAGTGCTGGGATCACAGGCATGAGCCACCGCGCCTGGCCCGTAACTGGTTTTTAAATAGATCCTTGGCATTAACTCTTGGGATTCCAATAAGATTTTACTAAAGGCCAGGTGTAGTGGCTCACACCTGTAATCCTAGCACTTTGGGAGGCTGAGGCGGGCAGATCACGAGGTCAGGAGTTCGAGACCGGCCTGATCAACATGGCGAAACCCCATCTCTACTAAAAATACAAAATTAGCTGGGCGTGGTGGTGCATGCCTGTAATCCCAGCTACTTGGGAGGCTGAGGCATGAGAACTGCTTAAAACCGGGAGGCAGAGGTTGCAGTGAGCCGAGAGTACGCCACTGCACTCCATGCTGGATGACAGAGCTAGACTGTCTCAAAACAAATAACAAAAAAGATTTTACTAACAAAGGGTTCCACTGCAAAACAACGCAACACAACCAACATTTGCAAACAGAGAACACTCAGCCAAGAGCACAGGCTTTGCAGCCGGCAGATCCCAAATCATCACTTCGGGCCTGCTAGCTGGCCCGCTGGGCCTCAGGGACGTGGCTTTGCTGCTCTGAATTTCATTCTTCCCTGCACAGAAGATGCTGCTTCTTGGGGCTGTGAGGAAAACGGTCTGCACTGGCGTGAGCAGAGAGCCTGTCCTCAGCGGTGCTCAGTACAGGTTTGCTGTGGGGATCTAGGCAGCAAACGGGGGCTGTCCTCCGGAGCAGTCTCTGGAGGGCACATGCAGTCCCTGCCCTCTCTTGAGCCCCAGGCTCTCGTCTCTCTAGTGGGGCACTGGCTGCCACCCTGGGCAGAAACTATGGAGCAGAGGTGAGGCCTGGCGTAGGTCTGGTTCCTGACAGAGTCCCCAGAGCCTGGCCCAGGGAAGGTGCTCAGCAAATGGTGACCACCACCTGTTGGGGCGTGAGGGCTCCTCGTCCTATTGACTCTGGCTGCATCTGCTGTATCTAGGGTGGACCTGTCCTGGCACACACTCATCTCTACGTACACATCCACCACACCCCATACCATACACCCACTCACTACACACTCACCCCTACACACATCACACACCCCCACTCCCCATGCACTCACCCCTACACAGACCACACACCCACCACACCCCCTCACCACACACACCCCTATGTACAAACCGTACACCCACTCACCACACACCCCTACACACACCACACCCACCACACCTCTATTCACCACACACACACACCTCTATTCACCACACACACACCCCCACACACCACACACCCACCACCGCCCTCACCACATACACCTCTATATACACACCATACACCCACTCACCACACATCCCTACACACACCACACCCCCCACACCTCTATTCACCACACACACCCCCCACACACTCCCACTCACCAAACACACCCCCATCTCCATTCACCACACACACCCCCATACACACCACACGCCCACCACCCCCCTCACCACATACACCCCTATATACACACCATACACCCACTCACCACACACCCCTACACACACCACACCCCCCACACCCCCCTCATCACACTCCCCCACACACCTCTATTCACCACACACACACACCCCCCCCACTCACCACACACTCCCACTCACCAAACACACCCCCACCTCCATTCACCACACACACCCCCATACACACCACACGCCCACCACACCTCCACTCACTACACCCTCCCCACCACACACCCACTCAACACACACCCCTACATACACACACACCCACTCACACCCCACACTCAAACCCACCACACACCCCTACACACACACCAGTCACCACACACACTGAACACCTCCAAACTCAGCACACATGCCTCCATGAACACACCACACAGCACACTCCCCACACACCCCACACACGCGTGCCCTGAAGCCACACCCTGGAGACAGACACTCCTGCCCTCCTCTGTGCTGGGGCGGGGCCAGCGCTGGAGGCAGCGTTGACCATGAACCCTGGCAGCTCCTCCCCCGCAAGGGGGGCGGGGACTAAATATTCACAGAACAAAGCTAAAGTGAGTGCCGGTGGCTGCCAGGAAGGAGGGGCGCGTGGGGCCCAAGGGCTGCAGAGGGTGTACCCAGGTCAGGGGGTCCGGGCAGGCTGCCCAGAGGACAACAGGATGTCCCAGCTGAGGGCGGAAGGCTGGGGGGACGTTTGCTGGGGAAAGAGGTTGGGGAAGGAAGGATGGGCCGAGGGGCCCTGGTGAGTGTGAGGAGCTGGGAGCTGCTGTGGAGGAGGGCGGCTCCCTGGCTGGGGTTTATGTCCCCAAAGCAGCATCAGGACGCTTTCAGTTTGGGAGCGATGCTCCCAGGGCAGAGCTGGGGGAACAGGGATGCGGGGAGAGAACCCAGGACGTGTCCCTGGTTTCTGCCCAAACGGCTTGAGGAGGAAATCAGGAGCTGAGGGCGGCAGCACGCGACTGGCAGACTATGGGGAGACTCAAGTGAATCTTCCCGAACTCTGCAAAGCATCCTTTCCTCAGAGGAGGCAACAGCGGGAGCGCTCCAGCTCTGCCCTCGTCCTCCACACCCCTGGGCTCCTGGGCTGATGGTGCTGCTGCTCAGGGCTGAGCGGGGTGAGTCCTGGGTCCCTGGGCCTCCGGCCAGTACCCACCATGTGACACACCAGGTGGCCCTGCCTCTCCAGGCTGGAAGCAGGAAGAGGAGGGAACCCAGTCCCAGTGGCAGGGGGTCTCCAAGTGACAGGGGCACTGGGTAGATCCCACTGATTCTGAGACACCCCCCAGAATGCCCTCATTCTACAGATGAGGAGAGTGAGGCTGAGAGCTGGTGAGGAACGTGCCCGAGGCCACATCACCAGGTCCTGGTCCCCACATCCCCACCAAACAGCTTTCCTCAGGCCTCCTGGTCTGGAGGGATAGACATGCAGGACCCAGTCCCCACCATTAGGGCTCTGGGACCCCCACGCCTCCTGCTCCTCTCCCATCACCACCCACCCTCCCTTGCTCCTCCAGGGGCCAGGGCTGACGCAGGGGCGGTCCTGGCTCATCACAGGCCCCATCCCAGGGTTACGTGGATTCCCTTCCAATAAACTCACTCACTTTCAAAATTTCCTGGTGGTTCTCGGAGGCGTACAGGCGCCCATCGCGCACGATGTCCTCTATGAGTTGCTGGTAGTCCTCTGGGCCGTGGGTCAGCAAGGGGAGAGGAAGGCGAGGGGCTTGAGACCCACATGCTCCCCCTTCACCTCCAGCCTCTGCCCTCCCTCCCCTGCTCCAGCCACGGGCTCCGGGCTATGGCTGGCCGCAGCTCTGCCTTTGGCTTTGAACCTGGGGCTCCCTCCACCTGTATTGTCCTCCTCAGGGTTTCGCTAAGAACCCCCTATTTAGCCCTCAAAACCCTGCTTGGGCAGCATCTTGGCTGAAGCCTGCAGATGCCACTCACTGCTGCCTTGCCTGTACCACCCGGTACCACCCTCGGCCTGTCTGACTCTGGCCCCTGACAGGGTTCGTTCTGCTTCCGGGTCTGTACCTGCCAGGTTGCAGCTCCCTGAGGGTGGGGACGTGCGACTCATCTCTGTCTCCAGGGCCCTGCCTGAGCCGTGCACAGTGGGCCATGAAGACAGTTGGGTCTTACCATCATAGGTGACATAGGGCACTTGGAAGCCTTTGCCGCTGTTGCCTTCATTGGATTTGAACTGGATCCAGAGCTTCCGGGAGCGGGAGGTGAAGGCAATGGGCCTCTCGTAGGTCTGGCAGGTCTCGTAGGTGGTGATGGACGTGGGCGAGGCTGCAGGTGAAGCACCATTGCTGAGCTGCCCCAGGTAGGCAGCTCCTCCTGCCCTAGGCCACTTGCCTCCCATCCAGTCCTCCACCCAGCACCTGCACCGAACGCCTGGTACCCCAAACACAACAGCTTCATCTTGGTGCTTGTTCCCTCTGCCTCCGAGGCCCTTCCCTACCCCTCAACCCTGGTTCCTACGTGTCTTTCTGAGACCCATCTCTGTGTCCCCTCTTCCAGGAAGCCTCCCTGACTGCGCCCTCCCTCCCCTCCCAAGATCCTGCTCTGCTCTGGTGAACCCCTTATCACAGCCCCTCCATTGGTGGGTCTCTGTCTCCCTCCAGCTAACTGCTCCCCCATGACAGGGCTCAGGCCTGCACTTGGCGCAAGGCCAGGGCGGGAGTGGAAGCTGGGGGAGGGCATGGGAGATGAACCGGCACTGACTGCTGGAACCAGAGGCACAGACTTGGGAAGTCCCTTCTCCCCAAGAACAAATGCACCAGCAAGGCCCACTGAGCGCTGATCTCCCAAGGAGGAAATCAGGAGCCGAGTGCGGCAGCGTGGGCACAGCATGTGACTGGCAGGTGAATCTTCCCAAACTCTGCAAACCATCCTTTTCTCAGACGCGGTGACAAGGGGAGCACCCCAGCCCTGCCCAGCCTCTCCTCACTTAACGGCTGCTCGGCAAGGCCTCCCGGCTCCCTGGGAGCCTTCCCAAAGAGCCCCTCATCGGGGAGAGGCTGGGCTTCACTTGAGCTCAGCCTTGTGGTGGGAGGCAGAAGGATTGGTGCTGGGGGCAGGGGAGCGGGTGAGGGGAATGGGCGGGGAAGGTGGTCCCGGGCCGGTCCCTTGCCCATCTGCACACTGCGGCTTTTGGCTGGTCAGCTGTGTCAGCCTTGCTGACATTTGTCTACTCATTAGCTGTGCTGAGTAACTCCTGCCCAGGATAATGCAGCTCAGCCCTCAGGCCCCTCCCCACCCCCTCCTCTGGCCGGTCTCTGTGGTCGCTGTGTACCCAGAGATCTTCTCTGGCCAGTGTTGGTGGGTGTCTGGGTTCCTGTCTTCCTTCCCTAACACTCAGACTTGGAGCTCGCTCCCGTGGGCACCCAAAGCCCGACAGCAGCGAGGTCCCCTGGCCAGGGACGCTGCAGGGATTTGGCTGGCGCTGGGGGGCGCTCAGGGGCCTCCCAGGCATTCCTGCTGCTGTGGCCAGCTGGGCACACACACGGTCACACCCACTGCTGAGGACTAACCAGTCCTCATGCCATTCCATCCTTCACTCCCTGAAGTCTCAGGAGGAGCCCTGACAGGGGAGGATGAGCCAGGAGTCCAGGGCTCCCAGAGGGTCGGGGAGGGCTGTCTGAGCTGGTATCTTGTGTGGTGCATGGGACCGCCGTGTGGTCCCCCAAACCTCAGCAGGCAGGAGGAGACCTGTGGAGCTGGAGTCTGAGGTCTCGCCCTGAGCTGTGTGGCAGACAGCGGTAGGAAGGGGCCCTGCGGCTGGTCCTGCCACTGGGATGAGGGCCGGGCTTGTGGCCGGAGTTGAGACCAGGCCTGACCATGTCCCAGCATCCACTCTCAGGATACCCTAAGCTCTCCGGATCTTTCCATAGAACTCTGTAAAGCCAGCTCTTAGACCCAAGTGGGTTTCAACCCTGCCTCCCAGGTGGACTCTGAGGGGCTGGCTGGTCCCCTGAGCCCTGAGCCCCAGGGCCCTGCTCTCTGCCCTGTGAAGGCAGCGATCCCGCCTGGTGGAACCGCAGCGAGACGGGAGTGCTAATGGGGCTGCGGCTGCCTCTGGTCCCCTCCACCCGCCACGTACCGCTCTTCCTCATGACCAGAACGTCGCCGCACTCATCCTCGATGGGCAGGAAGATCTCCGGGACCACGATGAGGATCCTGCGCTTTGGCGGAGGCGCGATGTGCCAAACGCATTCGGCGTTGGCTGGGTAGTCACCAGGGTAGTTGGGGGACTCGATGTACCCGGTGTAGTCACCAAGCTCGCCGCCGCAGTGCTGGTCTGTGGGCACAGTGGCCCAAGGGCCTCATCAGGCTCTGCTCGGCGGGGCCCTGGCCGGCCAGGCCTCTAACCACCCGGGAGGCCTAGCGCAGGGCTGGAAGGTGCTCTTGTCCCCTCCCACACCAGCCCTCGGACCCTGAGCCCATCTTCCTTGGGGACCCTGCCTGGGCTACCCCCAGAGCAGGAGGGCAGGTCCCCTGTTCACACCTGTGGTTACCCGGGGCCCAACCTGGGGGCTTCTTCTTACTGGGCTGCCATGCCTGCAGGCCCACCCTATTTCTCTGTGGCTGGGCCTTGTCAGGGGCACTGAGAGGGCCTGGAGCCCTGTGCTCTCTAGCAGCCCCGTCAGTGCCCCTGTAGTCTGTCAGCTCCCCCAGCAGACCCAGAAACTAGAGCAGGACCTGGCCCGGGGCAGAGGCTGAGGCTGTGTCGGGTGAGCAGTGGGAACTGATGAACGATGGGCACCATTGTGGGCTCTGTAGAGTGGGCCAAGCCAGGGCTGCCCCTTTGGTGCCATAGGCCTCCAGACGGCTGCAGGGCACCCAAGAGCAGATGTGACGGAACGGGAGAAGTCCAGTGTCCTCGTGTGAGATCAGGTCTCCTCCCACCCCCACAACCTGCCCAGCCCCTCCTGCGTTCCCAGCTTCCTGCCACGGAGCAGCAGCACCCACTTTTGCAGTGTGTGACGTTGGTAGAGCCATCGAAGTCTGTGCTGGTGTTGCCCGGACAGGTGATGCAGTGGTTCTGGCCAAACTCAGGCTGGTAGGTGCCGACGGGGCAGCGGATGCAGCGGTGGGTGGTGGTGTTGTAGTGGTGGCCGGGGGAGCAGTGCACTGCCGGGGGACACAAGGCAGTGTGGTGGGTGTGGAGGGGTGCAGGACCTCCCATGCCCTCGAGGTCTGTCTTGGCACAGAGTTCAAGGCTCTTCCCCACCGCGCCATGACCTCCCACCACCCTCACTCCGCCACGTCCGGGAAGAGCCCTTGGCGTGGGGGTCACATGGCAGGTTGATGTGATGTTCGCTCCAGCAAAACAGGGACCACACAGGCCACCTTGATGGGAGCAATTTTCAGGGAGAGTGGGGGTGAGGATGTGACCAGAGGCATTCAGGGGAGACAAAGGAGGGGAAGTGGAGCCAGCGAGGCCAAACCCTCTTTCTGCAAGGTTGCTGGGGCAGGAGAGACAGGCGGCCAGAGTCTGAGGGTGGCGGGGTGGGGGGCTAGAGGTGGGCAATTCTTTTTTTTTTTTTTTTTTGAGATGGAGCCTTGCTCTGTCACCCAAGCTGGAGTGCAGTAGCGCCATCTTGGCTCACTGCAAGCTCCGCCTCCCGGGTTCCATCGATCCTCCCCTCCCTGTCTCCCGAGTAGCTGGGATTATAGGTGCACATCACCACGCTCGGCTCATTTTTTTGTATTTTTTTTTTTTTTTTTTTAGTAGAGATGGGGTTTCGCCATGTTGGCCAGGCTGGCCTCAAACTTCTGACCTCAGGTGATCCACCTGCTTTGGCCTCCCAAAGTGTTGGGATTATAGGCGTGAGCCACCGCACCTGGCTTCAATTCTTTTTTTAAATGGGCAAATTCAGAGCAGTTTGTATGTGCAGGGGAGTATCTGGTGATGTGGCTGGCTCCAGGGAGCTGAGGGCCAGGCTGCCTAGACAGACAGACAGACACTGAGAGGGAACACGGTGGGGAAGCAGGGTCAGCAGCTGAGAATGGGGAGGACTTGGGGGAGTTGGTGAGTGAGGGAAGACGGGATGCAGACCTGGGTGGGACCAGGTGCCCTGAACAGACAGCAGTTGAGGTGATACCCTGATCCCGCTCCTGCCCCCACACTCCTGCCCCCACACTCCTGCCCCCTCCTGACCCTCCCAACCTCCCTTCTAGATGCTGCTCAAGCCCTCCTGTCCCCAGAGCGCTCCCCAGTGCTCTGAGGAGCTGCTGCTCCCCCTGGAGCTCAGAAAGCTCTCAGCTGTAAGACGTCCCTGTCCTAATGCAGGGCACCGTGGATCACCCACGCCCACGCCTGACAGCTCCAGGCTGCTCTTCTGAGCTGGGAGGTTTGCCACGTGGAGATGAGAGGGGTTCGGGGAAGCCTCCCTGAGCAGCGCAGCCCTGCCTCCTGGGGTGGGCGGGCGTGGTGGGGGCAGGAGAGACAGGCGGCCAGAGTCTGAGGGTGGCGGGGTGGGGGGCTAGAGGTGGGCAATTCTTTTTTTTTTTTTTTTTGAGATGGAGCCTTGCTCTGTCACCCAAGCTGGAGTGCAGTAGCGCCATCTTGGCTCACTGCAAGCTCCGCCTCCCGGGTTCCATCGATCCTCCCCTCCCAGTCTCCTGAGTAGCTGGGATTATAGGTGCACATGCTCACCTTTAGCCTCGCAGTCCTGGAAGGAGGTGGTGCCTTCGTGTTTGGTGAGCAAACCCCCTCCGCAGGGGAAGCAGCTGGTGCGCCCGGGCTCAGGCTGGTACGTGCCCACGAGGCAGGCCTGGCAGGGCTTGAAGCCATCAGCCGAGAAGAAGCCTGGAGAACACTGGCCTGGAAGTCAGAGGTCATGGCTCAGGTGGGCAGGAGGGCGCCGCAGGGCCGAGGCTGTGGGTGGTCTCAGGCCCTGCTCTTGGCCCTTGCCTGGCCCTGGAAAAGGTACCAGGCACCCGAGGCCTGGGGTGGGGACAGGGTGGGGAGGACGCAGCAGCCTGGATGCAGGAGGCTGGGCCCTGGTCCGGATGTTGCCAGCGGTTCATGTGCAGCCTTGGTCAAGCTGGCTTTCCTTCTCCCACCAGCAAGAAGGCCTGGGGGCTGAAGAGCAAGATCTTGCTGCTGAGCTGGGAAGGGGACCCACGGGTGGAGCGGGAGGTCATGTGTTTCAGAGGGGCTTTCCCTGGGGGGCAGGCTGCACCGGGGTCTTCACAGAAGGGGCACCTGCTCAGCTTCGGGGTGACGCTGCCTGGTCTACCAACAGGGCCAGACCAGAGCAGAGGGAGGCGGGTCTGGGGAGGGTTTCTGAGGTACTCAAGAGCACCCCGGGACAAAGGGAGGGAACCACAGGAAAGCCAATTTCAGCTCCACATAAAGAATGTTCTAGCATTCCAGCAGACTCAGGATGCAGAGCGCATTCTGGCACTGAGTGAGGGGCAGGTTTAGCGTCCTCTCAGCCCAGACCCTGGGATTCTCAGCTTCTACCCAAACACGGAATCGCCTACCAGTGGCCACTCCCCCAGGGGTGAAGACCATATTCCTGGAGCGGGCAGTGGGCCAGAGAGCAGCCGGCAGCCTGCACGGACTCAGGGCTGGGCTACTGAGCCCTTCTGTGACCTGGAGAAAGCTGGAGGTCTCCGGTATCCTGGGACCCCACTCCCCCACCCTCACAAGCACCGTGCTTCTCAGGGTGCTGAGAACCTTCCCTGTGGATTCTCTTGGGTGAAACTCACAGTGGTCTGGGAAGAAAGGCTCATGGGGAGCCTGAGCTGGCTTCACAGATGGAATTAAGTCGGGAGAGGGAGGTAAAAGCAAAAGCTCTTTGCAAACCGAATTGTATTTGGGAAATTGAACAAGGGCTTTCTAAACCATCTGTGGGCACATCACAAAGTTCTTTGTGTAGAGCAAAGTTCTTGCTCGAGTCTAAGACACACTCTGCAAAGTGTTCCAGTCACAATGGAACGTTCCGTAACATGTAAGCTGTCTGGTCCCTCCTAAGGCACTTATGTACCTCCCTTAGAACCGTAAGTTGATCTGTGGATGCTAAAGTGTTTGCACACCGTGAAGTCCTTTCCAAAGTGCATGATACAATTCTGAAACACACTGAGTGCAGAGCGGTGCTCAGTACTGTATGTAGTGCACTCCAAGACTGCTGACGCTTTGGGATCTGCCATGCACTTTGTAAGTGATGACTGCACAGACATCGTGAAGGGCTTTGGAAAGGACAAAGAACTTTAGAAAATACCACGCTCTCTGGCCACACCAGGCACCTGGGCCTTCGACAGGAGGAGCCTCATCAGAGACAGGAGGAGCCTCTGCCCACCCCCCACCCCCACCTCTCCTTCTAGGGTAGGCCCACACTTGCCTCCACATTCCGACACGTTGCGGGCACCGGCCAGACCAACCCCGTCACTGCTGGGGCACGGTGTGCAACTGAGCTGGCCTTCTGTGTCCTGGTATGTCCCTGGCATACATGGCACACACTGGCCGAGCTCACCGCCGAAGTGGGTACCAGGCCCACAGGCAACTGCAGAGGCAAAGTGGAGAGGCTGCTGGAGGCAGAGGTGGGGAGGCCGGGGGTGTCTCCCGTGTGCCCAAGCCCAGGCTCTCCTGATAGGCACAGTCCTTGTTCCCTGGGGCCCCAAGGACACAGAGGGGCCCCAGACCTATCCCAGAAGAGCCTGGGGCAGGACCCAAGGGGCAGCCATCTGTGAGGGCCATGAAGCCTGGACCCTCTGGCTGCTGCACCTCAGAGTCCTCAGTGGACCCCTCCATCTCCACCTGCTTATAAAAGCCTGTGGTCCCCACTTCCCCCATACCTCTGTCCTCTCTCTGCTCCACACCCTGCCCTCCAGCTTTAGCAAACTGCCTCCTGGATGTCGCCACTTGGACATGCTACAGTCCTTTCACCCCAAAGCTCCCCTGTCCTTCCTGAGTGGAGGAGTTAGGGGCAGTGCGGAGGGACTGGGGCTGAAATAGGCAAGGGCAGAAGGGCCTGGCGGGGGAGGTGGGAGGGGCGCAGTGAGGAGATGATGGGCTGAAGACGGTGCAGTATGGTTGGCTACACTGAACAAATATGTTAACTGATGAGTAAGAAAGGAAACTGAGTAAATCAGTAAATTAAGGAGAAAGGGAGCCGAGTTTCTCAGCGCTGGAGAAGATGCTTACAAATGCGGAAACGGGAGTGAGGTTAGAAAGGACCCTGAGGTGTGGAACGGGAGGCACGGGCATGAACTCACGGTTTTAGAACCCCCCAGCCAAAGATTCCCATGTCTAATGTGCGCACCTGTATACACACCTATGCTTTCCAGTTCTGTCCAATGAGAGGGCCTAGAGGCAGTGGTACTCCAGGAGCAATGAATATCCCAGATTTTGGTTTCTACGCCTCATCCTCCTCTCAAAGGAACCAGGGGTCCTTGGGGATTTGGCTGATGCCAGGGGATGGAGAGTGTCGACTGGATCTGAACTAAGGGGAGGCTCACAGCATGTGTGTGGCAGGTCAGAAAGACCCAACAGCCAGCCTGGTGAGGCACCCCTGGCTACCCTGGCGACAGAGCGAGCGCCGAACTGAGTAACATCAGGAATGGATCACAACGCAATGAGTAAGGGGGATCTGAGTCTACAGGGATACAGACCCAGAGGTAAATGGCCACGGCCACCCGCTTTCCTGCAGGAGAACATGACTAGTGCATGTGGAACGAATGGTAGAGGTGGCTGACATGGTGGGAGCTGTGCAGAAGTTTGATGAGGAGGAGAATATTGGTCCAAACTCAGAATGTCCCCAGAAAACACTCATCAATCACAGAGGGAAAATGGCGAGTGAAAGTGAAGCCAGTGGTGGGCTGGGGGTATCCCGTGTGGTGGGCTGGGGGTATCCTGTGGTGGGCTGCGGGTATCCTGTGCCTGCTGATGGGGCACCCAGGATTAGGCCTCGAAGCTGAGGTTCCTGCCGAACCCTGGGCCCTGAGTCAGGTCCCCCGGAAAAACCAGAGGGAGCTCTGAGTGCCAGCCCAGAGGAGATGAGGTTGGAACAAGGACAGGAGAGGCAGGGAAAGGAGAGAAGCGGCTCCAGACGGAAGGAGCCTGAAGACACAGTGCAGGGTGACATGTCTTTCTGGATGGGAACTGGGACCAGAAAGACAAAAGGGACATTGTTGGAAGGATTGCTGAAGCTGAATGGAGTGGGCATGTGGGTTGGATGGTAAAGACTACACACTCACACACGCATGCACACTTACACACATGCATACATGTGTGGGAGACAGAGGGGGCGGATGCAGTCAAATGTGCACAGTTGGGGAATTTGGATGAATGGAAGTTTTTTTATCTGTTTGACAATGTTTCTGAAAGTTTGAAATAAATAAATAAATAACATTTTGAAATTATTTATTTTTATTTTGAGATGGAGTCTCGCTCTGTCACCCAGACTGGAGTGCAGTGGCATGATCTCAGCTCACTGCAACCTCCGCCTCCTGGGTTCAAGTGATTCTGCTGTGTCTGCCTCCCTGGTAGCTGGGACTGCAGGTGCCCGCCACCATGCCCAGCTAATTTTTATATCTTTAGTAGAGATGGGGTTTCACCATGTTGGGCATGCTGGCCTCAAACTCCTGACCTCAGGTGATCCACCTGTCTTGGTCTCCCAAAGTGCTGGAATTACAGGCATGAGCCACCACGCCCGGCCCAAAATAAGTTATTGAAAGTAGAAGAGGCTGGGCACGGTGGCTCACGCCCATAATCCCAGCACTTTGGGAGACCGAGGTGGGCAGATCATGAGGTCAGGAGTTTGAGATCAGCCTGGCTAACATAGTGAAACCCCATATCTACTAAAAATACAAAAATTAGCCAGACATGGTGGCATGTGCCTGTAGTCCCAGCTACTTGGGAGGCTGAGGCAGCAGAATAGCTTGAACCTGGGAGGCAGAGGTTGCAATGAGCTGAGATTACACTATTGCACTCCAGCCTGGCTACAGAGTGAGACTCCGTCTCAAAAACAAAAACAAACAAAAAAAGAAAGAGAAGAATGACATCACCAAGTCCTCTTTGTCCCCCCTTGTCAGTACGGCTGTTTCCCTCCACTGTCTGAGCCAGAGTCCCAGCTTCCCCAATCTGGCCCTTCTCCCGTCAGGTGTCACCTCTTCTCCAAAAGCTTCCCCACTTCTCCAGCAGCTTCCCCGCCACCGCCAGGTGTCACCTCCTTTCCAACAGCTTCCCCCGCCCCCGCCAGGTGTCACCTCTTTACCAACAACTTCCCCCACCACCAGGTGTCACCTCTTTACCAACAGCTTCCCCCCGGCTCCCCTCCCCCTGCCAGGAGTCACCTCTTCTCCAACAGCTTCCCCCCAACCAGGTGTCACCTCTTCTCTAACAGCGTCCCCCTTGCTAGGTGTCACCTCTTTACCAACAGCTTCTCCCTGGTCCCCCCCCCCATCAGGAGTCACCTCTTCTCCAACAGCTTCACCCCCTCCCCCACCAGGTGTCACCTCTTCTCCACCAGCTTCCCAGTTTACACCCCTGGCCAACCCTATTGTTTGAGGCTTCGGACTTGTGGCTTCAACTGCCCATCCAGCATCTCCATGTGGATGACATGTGAGCATTTCAAACTGAACACGTCCAGCCTGTGCGCCCCTTCCCCCCAGCCCACTCTTCCTCAATTTCCCTCCCCCCAGCCCACTCTTTCTCAATTTCCCTCCCCTCAGCCCATTCTTCCTCAATTTCCCTCCCCCCAGGCCACTCTTCCTCAATTTCCCTGCCCGCAGCCCACTCTTCCTCAAGTCCTTGGGGATTTGGCCTGGATCAGGGAGCGATACCACCTCTGCCCAATTGGCCAAACCCTTGGAGTCGTCCTTGAAGTCTGTCTCTCCCTAGGAGCCCCCTCCATCTCATGCACCTCCCCGTCCTTGCTCCGCCCCCTCTACTCAGCCTTCCCATGACAGTGCGCACGAGCCTGCGTCCTTGCTCTAAGCATTCCTATGGCTCCCCGTCGAACTCAGAGTGGTGTCTGTGGCCTGCCAGGCTCCATCACCTCTGGCCTCACTGCACCTGTGGGCATGTTCACTGGCTCACCGTCTATCTTCCCCATGGGCATGCGAGCTCCACTAAAACTAGGACCGTCTGGTGTGCTGGTTTTGCCTGTTCTGCCTCCAGGCTCTCCCCTCCAGCCCACACCAGCCCGCTGGGGACCGGCCTCACCTGCTTCCCTGCAGCACGACGCTGCCCTCCTGGGTGGCCCTAGGCCTCATGACATCGCTGTTCTGTCCCCCAACCCTGACTCAGCCTCCCCGACTCCCGGAGCCCTGAGGTCTCAGCTCACGTGACTTCTCCTCCTCCAGGAAGCTTCCTCAAACCACATCCCAGACTGGAGAGGGCCTGTTCTGGTTCCTGTGCCCCCTCGCGCCCCTCGACCGTGGCCTTGCTGTCCTGTTCACTCCTTGTCCCTCCCCAGGACTGTGATCATATGCCCGAGGCCCAGCACAGAGGAGTGCTCTTCAAACGACAGCGATGACCATGAGGGCTGCAGTGCTTCTCCTCAGCAGGCCTCTGCATCTCTCTGTCCCCTCCCCAGGTGTCTGTCTCCCCTGCATGCCCATCACTGTTTACCCCGGCTCATGTGCAAGGAAGGACAGAGTGAGCATTTGAGTGGCCATGGGCAAGGACTCACCGCATTTGCCGTCCTGTAGCACCTGGCCGGCGCCACATGCCCCCTGCCCCTCCAGGGCCTTGGCTGGCCTCTGGGCTACCTCGTACTCAGTGCCTGAGACCTGGACATAGAACTGCTGCCGGCCAATGGACTTCCGCAGGGTCTTGATGGCAGCCTGCAGGCTCTGCTCCGCTCGCTTCCGCAAGCAGTCCGCTTCGCAAGTGTCTGCGGGGGCAGGGAGACAGAACGTGAATCGCTGGCAACCCTGCTAGCCGCTGCCTTTTTAGCTGAGGGTTTCCCCGCGCCAGGCCCTGCACTAGGCTCGGACCACCTCAGTGCATTCTCACAACAGTCCGGGGGCAAGGGGCCACTGTCGTGCCCATCTGACAGATGAGGAGGCTGCGGAGCTGGGAGGCAGGGCCTGCCCAAGGCCACGCGGCAGATCTGAGTGCAATCCAGGCAGCTGCCACCGCAACACATCACCCCTCAGGGTGTGACTCATGGGGCAAGAACTCCTTTCTGTCACTCAAAGACCTCGAGGACTGCCACTGTCCCCAGGAGAGTGTCCAGCTCTCTGGCCTTGAATCCAAGGCCATTTAAGGTCCAGCCCCGTCTGGCCTTGCCAGCCTCATCCCCTCCACTCTGACACTCCCTGTGGATTCCAAAGTATAACCACCTGGCCCTACTCACTGCTTCCTGGACACCTCCTTCTCTCTCTGACCTCTGTGTCTTTGCCTGTTCTTTTTTAATACTTTAAGTTCTAGGGCACATGTGCACAACGTGCAGGTTTGCTACATATGTATACACGTGCCATGTTGGTGTGCTGCACCCATCAACTTGTCAGCACCCATCAACTCATCATTTACATCAGGTATAACTCCCAATGCCATCCCTCCCCACGTCCCCCTCCCCACAATAGGCCCCGGTGTGTGATGTTCCCCTTCCCGTGTGCAGGTGGTCTCATTCTGTTCCCTCTGCCTGAATGCCATTCCTCGCCACCTCTTCCACCCAGTGAGCTTGATTCCAAGCTCTCATTCAAATGGTGCCTCTTCTGGGAAGGCTTCCTGATATGTTTGGATATCTGTCTCTTCCAAATCTCATGTTGAAATCTGATCCCTAATGCTGGGGGTGGGGCCTGGTGGGCGGTGTCAGGGTCATGGATAGGTCCCTCATGAATGGCCTGGTGCTGTCCTCGTGGTAGTGAGTTCTTGCTGGCTCTACTAGTCCCCATGAGATGTGATTGTTGAAAAGACGTAGGCACCCCCTCCCCTCTCTCTTGCTCCTTTCCTCTTGCCATGGGATGCCGGCTGCTCTTCACCTTCCTCCTTGATCAGACGCAGCCTAAGGCCTCACCAGGCAGACACTGCTGCTGTGTTCTCAGACAGCCTGCAGAGCCCAGAGCCAATAAACTCTTTTCCTGATAAATTATCCAGCCTCAGGTGTTCCTTTTAGCAACGCGAATACACTAAGACATTTCCTTTATTTTGAGATGGAGTCTCACTCTGTTACCCAGGCTGGAGTGAAGTGGTTCGGTCTCAGCTCACTGCAACCTCTGCCTCCCGGGTTCAAGCGATTCTCCTGCCTCAGCCTCCTGAGTAACTGAGATTACAGGTGCCCACCACCACACCTGGCTGATTTTTGTATTTTTAGTAGAGACGAGGTTTCACCATGTTGGCCAGGCTGGTCTTGAACTCCTGACCTCAAGTGATCCACCCACTTTGGCCTCCCAGAGTGCTGGGATTACAGGTGTGAACCACCGCGCCCAGCCAGACTAAGACATTTCCTAAGCCCTCCCGTGGGGGGAGACCTCAGCTGTATGCAGTGTTTGTTCTTGTGCCCGCCCCGTCCCCCCCCAGTCTCACCTGGCAATGGGTGGTTGACACGTGCGTCTGCCTCTCTGGCTGAGAGTGTTACCTGGGTGGAGACTTTTCACAGTGCCCAAGCCCACAGCCAGGCCCACACCGCACTTATCTGCTGACAGATCCCATCTCTTCAACATCAGTGACTCACAAGTTGACACTCACGTATAGCCAAGAGCAAAGTGCTGCTGTGACACCCGAGCCAGCATTAGAACCCCCTTCCGGAACCAGGAAAGACAGTCCTTGGCTCAACCATTCTAGGGGGGGCTATACCTATTTGTCCTCCCAGGCCCCAGCAGGAGTGTGGACGGGCAGATAAGGGTCATGTGACTTTTGCGGTCACCTTGTCTCATTGTGGGCTGCCTCTTCTATCCTGGCTGCAGGCGTTGGCCCCTGCCACCTCCCTTTGCTTGTGGGCCTGCCTCTGTCTCCAGCCACAGCTGTGCTCTGGTGGGAGCCCAGCTTCATGCCTGGCAGGCCCCTGGCAGCGCCCCCAGCCTGTTGTCCTCCTTCAGGCCTGCAGAAGCCCCCAAGAGAACCCCTCACCTACCTGAGGCCTCTTCCATCTTTGTCTCGATCTCAAACTCCGCTGTGATGTGCGACACCTCCTTGGATGGGGACTTGCGGCCACGGCGCCTCTTCTTGGAGGAGTCACACTTGAGGGTCACGAAAGTCACATGGCAGTGGTCTGGACAAGGAAAGGACCACTGTGGCAAAGGCGGCATGGGGCAGGGAGCAAGGTCCTACCAAGCCCTGCACACAGAGTACCATCAGCGAGGACCCCTGTGCCTAGCAGTCCGTGGTGCAGATGGAAAAACTCAGGCTAGAGAAGGCCAGGGCTGGCTCGGGGTCTCAGGAGGCGCTGGCGGCTGAGCCAGGTCTCACGCCCGGTCCATCACGCTGCTGCAGGCGGAGGCACCTCCTACATATTCATGAATGAGGCTGTGACCCCAGCTCTGGGCCTGCTGAGGGTTTGGCCAGTGCAGACCGGGTTCCGGGCAGAGCCTGCTGCGTGCTGAAAGCTCTGTTAGGTTTGAGGAGGAATCTTCATGGGGACAGAGCTGGTGCCTTCCTCTGGGGCCCCTCGTACCAAGTTTGCCTCTGCTGTTCCCCCAGCCTGGAAGGTCCTTGGAAACTCTCATTCAATAAACAGCTGCCAGGTGGGAGAGGCCTCCACCCTCGGAAACCAGACTCGCTGGACCCCGGGGCCCTAGCTCCCAGGCATGAGGACTCTCCCACAGCCCCCTTGGTGTGGGTTGGCAGCAGGGCGGCCCACTCACCCAGCAGCGGCTGCCTGGCGGTCTCCTTTGCTCGCGCCTGGCTGTGGGGCCGGAGATGGCACTTGGCATCTCGGATCTTGAAGCGGGCCTTCTGTTTGATGGGGGTGGCAGGGGCATCTGGGGAAAGCCAAAATTCCCCCAGATGGTGGCCTCTCCTGCAGGCAAGGAGGTGGTGGGGGACAGGGGCTGCCACGGAAAAATCCATCTGGGGCTGGGGGTGGGGCTTGGTCGGAGTCCCTGTGCCCTGACAGCTCTCCTGGCGTGGGGGACCCTCTCCTGCCCCATTTCTCTCCCTGCAAGGCCTAAAACAGGCGAACACATGGATGGTGGCGTCAAGCACAAGCCCAGGGGCCACCCACCAGAGATCTTCTTTGGAGGAGGAAACGGATCTTCCTACCTCCTCCCCATCACCAAGCCATGACTGTGTTTTAGGAAAGAGCGTAGAGCAGAAGAGAGAGGAGAGCAAGGAAGGGAAAGTGCTTTGAAATACTGTAGATTCCCAGGACTGCTGGTTCCTTGCAAGAGCATATCATAGCCCTCGGACTAAAGAAGCCTACCACCACAGGTGCTACAATAAAATCACATATGCATTCAATATACAGAAATGGGCCAGGTGTGGTGGCTCACGCCTGTAATCCTAGCACTCTGGGAGGCCGAGGCAGGCAGATCATTTGAGGTCAGGGGTTTGAGACTAGCCTGACCAACATGGTGAAACCCTGTCTCTACTAAAAATACAAAAATTAGCCAGGTGTGGTGATGGGCACCTGTAATCCCAGTTATTCGGGAGGCTGAGGCAGGAGAATTGCTTGAACTTGGGATGCGGAGGTTGCAGTGAGCCAAGATCACATCACTGCACTCCAGCCTGGGTGACAGAGTGAGACTCCGTTAAAAGAAAATAATAAAAATAAAGAAACATACAGAAATGCACCTATCTATCAAATTCAGCATCCTGAGTAAGAAAAGCTGCTGAAGACACAATCCCCAGCTCCTTAGCTGGCAGGAGCTACGGCTGGCTGTGCCATGCTGACCAAGCCCGGAGGGTTGCTCCCGAATGGCTGGGACTGTGCTGCACCTTGGCGCTTCTCGGCACGTTCTGCACGGCCAGGCCAGCTCTGACTCGGCAGAATCTACTAGCCACGGCAGATGTGGCTTACTCCACCCAGACAGTCTGAGATCTGTGCACTCACAGCACGTTAGGGTCCCTGAACCACTCTGGCTGTGACCTCAGAGCCGGAAGGGCCCTCCCATGGTCCCCTGACTCTGGGCTGGAACTCAGCCTGCAGCATGCTGGCTTCTAGGTCCTGGGCCTGGCTCATCGCCAGTGCCCCAGGCCACCGAGAGCAGGAAGGTCTTCCCTGGGCGGTGCCCCTTCCTCCCCTGCCAGCATGACGCTGGATGCAAAGTCAAGGTCACCCAGTGGCATGCAGCATGGACAGGCCGAGGGGTTACCTGAGCAGCTGGGCCCGAGGCCAGAGCTGGTGCCATTGCGTTTCTGCAGTGCCTTGCCCTGCGGCCCTGGAACTCCGCAGCTCAGGACGTAGCTATTTTCCGAGTCTGCAGAGAAGCCAGTGGGTGAGGTGGGCCAGGGTGCGCCTCCCTCCCACGGCCCTCAGGTTCTTGGGGCCTCCGAGGGATTGTGGAGTGAGACGAAGATCAGGACAGATTCTTCCGCCAGTTTCCGCTACACAACCACAGGCAAGTGGCCTGGAGGAAGGAGCCCACTGGGTTTACTGAGGACAGTGAGGCCCACAGAAAACCAGACAGCTGCCTTAGCGTCACTCAGTTATCAGAGACCCTCACTCCTAGGTCGGGCTCTTTCCTGGAGGACAGCTGGGAGCAATGGTGGGACCCCAGGGAAGAAGAACCCCCTGCCACAGCACCCCATCTCAGGGACAGCCGGGTTACCTGGCACAAAGAGCGTGTGGGCCGGGCAGGAAAGGAAGCAGCTTTCCACGCCGCCCACCTTGCCGCAGGACAGCTGGGCCCGGGGGGAGGTCTTGGTGCGAGAAAGACACTGGCCTGTGTCTGTGAAGGGAGATGGTAGAGAGGCTGAGAGAGGCTGGGGCGGAGGCTTCCCGGAGCCGGGAGGGTCCTGGCCATGGCCTAATGGGGACTCTCCCCACTGCCCTCTTCCATGGCTGGGCTGGCTTGGTGGGAAGATGCCTGGAGATCACAGGTCCCTTGGTCGTGTGGGGATGCTGGGCCCAGACAGCTGGCTTAGTCCCTCCTCCCGCTCAGGCTCCAGTCCTGGCTGTGAGAAGGTTCCTGTCCCCATCCCCAGACCAGGAACTCCCTGAGGGCAGGGCTGAGTTCTCCAGGGCAGGCGTCTGTTCCCCCTGGCGGTAAATGAACACGGGCTTCCTGGGAGGGCCATGGGAGGGACTGCTCAGAAGCACCTCTTTGGGGCAGCCCCTGATACAGGTGTCTGGAGACGTCGGAAACAGCCTCCAAAATTTTTCACATGCTGACTTATCTTTAGAGGATGAGAAAGTCCCCCGGACTCCGAGGAAAAGACTGATGGTTCTACAGCCATGGTAAATACCAGAACTGATTTTACAGACAGCTAATGAGTCGGTAACAGCCGGCTTACGTGGCGCGCCTCTGAAAGCCAGCTCCTGAGTGACAGCCTCACACTCTGCTCAGTCATCAGTGTGGGGTCACTCCAGGGTAACCAGGCTTCCAGGCTCAGGCAAGTCACCTCCCTTCTGTAACCCACACAGGCCATGCTTTTACACTCCCATCACCCTGATCCCAACCTGCCTGGAATAAGCTTGCTCCAAATCCCCAGGGAAGACCGACAGTTTGCCTTGCTCCCTGAGCCTGCCTGACCAACACAGTTCCCCCTTTCTTAAGTGACAGCTTGGCTTTCTGGTTTCAGATACTGAGCGGTGGCTGATCTCATCCTTTGGTAATTCCAGAGGTTCCTCCAAGATTGTTTTAGAAACCCTTGCTTCCCAGTGTCCTTTGGGAGCCGTGGGCCACAGGTGTCCTTGGTCAAGCCCCCGGGGCCCACATTTGGTCTGTCCTGCTGACTGCTTTCTGGGAGGGCAGAGTGCGGCAGCACCCTGAGTTCTCACTTGCTTTGCTGCTCTCTTGCGCTGACTGCTTTGTTAGTAAGTGGTTCTCTGGCTGTGGAGCAAGACCTTGTGTTCGGAGACGCACATTTACCTGCGTGTTCTGCTGCTGGGCACTTTGCTTTTGCTTGACTATTAGATAAAGGTTTATCTCATGAGTTTTGTTGTGCTCTGACTTGTCTCGTGTCTGCTGGATAGACAACGGGGTGCTCCTTGGGGAGCAGACGGCAACATAGACTCTGCATGCTTCCAACTCAATCCAAGCTGGCCCCCAGGATCAATGGTCAGAGGTCTATGATACTAGGGGCCAATTCCCATAGGCGACTAGGCAGAGTTTTCCTTGGGTCTCTTCTCAAGTCTTCCTCAGGGCACTCCTGTTCTGCCAACACGTGAAAGGAGGCCCCTTTGTCTTCTCCATATTCTGGGGTCACAGCTGTCAGATCACTGACTGCACGGCCCTTTCCAGCCTGTGCATGTTTGGGGGAACCGGGAACGTCATTCTAAACACACACTTTTGACTGATGAAAGTGATGATCACGGGCTGGTTATGCCAAGGCTGCAACTTCCCTGGCTGAGCTCCTGCAGCCTTATGAATTTAGACTATTATCCTAGCTTGTGCTTCTCTTGGTAAATGGCAAACTGCCCCCTACTCACCACAAAACCCAAACAGCGACAACCACCACCAACTTAGAATAACATCGGTCATTGTGGGAACTTCTGACACATCAAAACTAACACATTAATATATTTAAGAGGAGCTCTAAAATGTTAGGAGACAAAATGCCATCATTTAATAGCTTCTGCCACTGGTATACCTTGGCCTCAGTTTCCTCCCACCCAAACCTTCTGAAATCCACTTGCCGCTCTCTCCGCCCAGCTCCATCTTCACCAGCCACTCATCGCATCCTACCCTCTCTGCTCCTGCCCCTCACCTCCTACACAAGCAACTCCTCCCTTAGGGTTTATCCCAGGAAAGGAAAAATCCTATTGCACAATATTCCATTAAAGTTGCTGAGCCAGAAATCAGATCTCTAATGCTGGATGTAAAGCCAGGTCTAGAGCTATGCTGAGTGCTGAAGGAAATTTTCCTAAACTCCAGGAGACAGACCAACATTTGTTTAAGAATTCAGGATATTGGCCGGGCGCGGTGGCTCAAGCCTGTAATCCCAGCACTTTGGGAGGCTGAGACGGGTGGATCATGAGGTCAGGAGATCGAGACCATCCTGGTAACACGGTGAAACCCCGTCTCTACTAAAAAATACAAAAAAACTAGCCGGGTGAGTTGGCGGGCGCCTGTAGTCCCAGCTACTCGGGAGGCTGAGGCAGGAGAATGGCGTAAACCCGGGAGGCGGAGCTTGCAGTGAGCTGAGATCTGGCCACTGCACTCCAGCCCGGGTGACAGAGCGAGACTCCGTCTCAAAAAAAAAAAAAAAAAAAAAAAAAAAAAAAAAGAATTCAGGATATCATTGGATAGCTATTGTCCTGGGTGATCAGATCTGTATCACAATGAGTTCACCGAACTGTTAGGATCTTGGATGGAAGAAAATGTTCAAAAGCAGCAGACGGTAAAGAGCAGTAGAAGCGGCCGGCGCGGTGGCTCCCGCCTGCAATCCCAGCACTTTGGGAGGCCAAGGCGGGTGGATCACAAGGTCAGGACTTCGAGACCAGCCTGGCCAATATGGTGAAACCTCCTCTCTACTAAAAATACAAAAATTAGGTGATCTGGTGATGTACCCACCTCAGCCTCTCCAAGTGCTGGGATTACAGGCGTGAGTGACCGCGCCCGGCCAAACGTTTCCTTCTGAGAAACTAAATGTGTCAGCCTCTTTCTCCCGCCACTCAGTTTCCTTGGCCCTCGGAGGCAGGTTTGCGTAAACCCGCTCACCACAGAGCAATGACCCCGTAATATCCTCAATGAACAACACTTTCCTGCAAAGAATCTGAAGGTACCATATCCTTCCTATGCTCCTAAGACGGATATCCCCTAATGCTGCCTCTGCCACCAACCAGCACAACCCCAAACAAGCTCTTTCCCGAAACTCAACAGAAGAGCAGCACTTGACTTTGTTCAGTGAGACTTTGTCTGAACAGCACAGCAGTTCCTTCCGTAAGTACGTGAGAAACTCAACCTTCTGATTTCAGATATTAAATGATGGTCTGTATTCGCCAACGCGTTCATTCCTCCGACAAACACTGACTCGTGCCTATGATTGTCAGGGTCTGTTCCAGGAGCTGGGGCTCCAGCAGTGAATGGGACAGGCCAAGAAGACCTGTTGAACTGTGTCAAGCTTCCATTCTAGTGAGGACAGAGAGACGGACAGACAGACGGACATAAACCAACACGAACCTGTAAAGTGCACATTACTTCTGGTGGCTGGGAGTGTGATGGGAACGAAAGATAGCTGGAAGCAAAGGGGGCCCAGATGGGTGCGGAAGTGGCCGAGGCTGCGGCTCTGGGTGGGTGACGGGGCAGGCCTCACCCACAGACCGTCACAGCAAGGGAGGAGTGAGGAGTGCTGGGAGACAGCCCTCCAGGCCAAGAGAAGTGCACAGCCTCGGGCCAAGGGCTGGTGGAGGCCCTGTGAAGTCAGTGAGGCTGGCCTGAAGCAAGCGAGGGAGACAGCAGAGGGCAATCCCATCAGCTGGCCTTCAGGCCATTCCAAGCACTGTAGCTTTGATTCAGAGTCAAAGGAGGGGTGGGTAGTGGTAGTGGAAGGGGTGGAGGGTGCGGTGCGGTGCGGTGGCGGGGAGGTGGGGGGAGGAGGGGCAGTTCAGAGCTCAGAGGGATGTTGTAACTCAAATTTACAAGGCTCACTTAGGCTGCCCTGGGGATGTTAGAGCGTGGCCAGGCAAGGACCCGGTGCGAGGTTCCAGGAGGGCAGGCCCACAGCCCCAGCACCCAGACAGGGCCCTGTGTACAGGGAACCGGGGAACGCAGGGGCCCCTCCAGAACTCAGCCTAGGGGCACCCAGTGCTGCGAGCACGTCCGCAGAGGGTGCAGGGACCATGGGCTTTCCGGGAGGCACTGCCACATCCCCTGCAACTGTGCCCCACTGAGGCTGCTGCACCCCGAGTGACCCTCTTCCTCCCCCTCAGCTTCCCCAGCAGGACAAGGGGAAGCTGCCAGAGGAGAGGCCTCCACACCCACTCCCTCTAAGCTTCTAGCTCTACGGAGACGTCAGCAGGGCCCTGTGCCCCGCGGCTGGGGCTGCACACAGACCCCCAGATCTCCTCTGTGCCCTCCTCCCCACCGCAGGTCCCTGTTGCTGTGCCTCTGGCTGACACTGGCATGCTCTGCCTGGGACCCCCTCCTTCTCTGCAAGTCCTCATTCCCATCGGCCATACCCCAGCAGCAGAGTAACCTCTGCCCGGGAAGGCAAGGCCTGGAGGAAAGGGAGGGGCTGCCCTGCTCAGCCCCACCTCAGAAAAGCCACTGCCCCTCCCATCCAAGCCCGGGTACAGGGGAGGAGCCAGCACAGGGTGGCCACCTACCCACGCAGTCCTTCCGGTTCCAGTGGAGCCGCCTCCCCGGGGGACAGACACACTCGTAGCTGCCCTTGGTGTTGACACAGCCCTGGTCACAGCTCCCATTGTTCATGCTGCACTCGTCCACATCTGGAAGCACAGCAGGCGTAAGGGCAGAGGGGAGGCTGGCGGCTGGCGGCTGGCAGGGGAGGGGACTACCCGGGGCAAGAGGGCCGAGAATCTCCTGACCCCCGGAGTCAGACAGCATCACGGAATGCAGAGGAGCAGTGCACACGCCACACGCACACACACGCGGGGGTTTAGAAGGCTCCTCACAGACCCCAAAGTCCCTTCCCCTAGGAACCTCAGTCGTTTTCTGAACTCAGGCAGCTGCACCCCAGGCTGGGGGGCAGAGGAGGTGGCACGCGATTAAAGTTCCAACCCAACCAGGTTTTGTGGCGCAGGGAATACGCACTGCTCCAGGGACTGTGAAACTGATTTTATCATGGGACTCTGGACAAGCCCTTTTCTAGCCCCAGGTCCCCTGCGGTACAACAGACACCAGGGTGAACGAGGTCACCTCCTCTGACCAAAAGCACCTGCTGGAGCTGGGGGAAGGGGCTGGGCTCCATGTTCTGCTAGTTCTTGAGCTGCCTGCACTGGGCAGGCCCAGGGAAGGGGTGCCCAGGTTTTCGAGAGTCTTTCCAGAAGAATCTGTAGCCCACCTCCAGAAGCCCAAGCACCAGCTGTGTCCTGATCACATTCTTGCCTGACCCTCTCTGATCTTCGAGTGGCCTGGCATCGTGAGTGTGGCTGCCCCCAGGCCACAGAAAAGGAAGAGACAGGGGACCGTCCTTGGCTTCCCAATCTTCACCCACCACGCCCATATAACACCAAGTCCCAGCAGCCTGGCTCTGGCTCCTAAATACATCTAGAACCTTCCTCTTTGTTCCGTCCCTGCCCACCCTGCCCTGGCTCCAGCAGTGTGCGCTCCCATGCCTGGAGCTGCCTTCCCAGTGGTACCCTGGATTCCACTCTCCTTTCCATGCGGCCACTGGGGCATCCAGTTCCATGAACCTGACCATATTGCACCCCTGCTTAAACCCTCCACAGGCTTCTCCTCTGACTGGGAATATACCCCCAACTCCCCTGTGGGCTCCCGAAGCCTGCACGGCGGGGTAGCGCCCCCTATCTGCATCTTCCTCTGAGCTCCCTCCTCCTGTGGGCCCAGCCCTGTGGCTGCCTCTTGGTCCTTCTGTCCACTGCTTTCTCACGCGGAAGCCTCTGGAGTGCCTCCCCACCCCCTAGCCAAACACTCCCCCTTGGGGATCCCGAACTGCGCCTCTACCCTGCCCCTCTCTGCTGTGAGCCTCCCTGGAACGAGCTGTCTGGAATTTCCATGTCTTGGCTGCCTCCGCTCCTGGCCCGGGTTCTCTAGTAAATGTGGTTTCCAGTCCCATGCCCGTCTGGTCAAGCCCTGGCACTGGCAGAGACCTGCTACCCACCTCTAACCATTTCCTGCTACCCCTTGTCTCCCCAGCCCTGCCCCACTTGCCCTTGGCTGAGCCCCTCTGCCCAGCAGTCCCTGTCCTTACTGAGGCCTCGGGCCCCCCAGGGTTGAGGGCAGGGTTGGGATGCGGGGTGCAGTGTAGGTGGCCGTGCGGCCAGGCGCGTGCCTCGGGGGGGAGGTGGCCCTGGCGGGCAGGCTGCAGACCTCCGCAGTGAGTTGTCCCATAGAGGATGTAGCCGCGGTGACACAGGCACTGGAAGCTGCCCGGGGAGTTGATGCAGATGTGGTCACAGGTCCGCTCGAAGGAGCACTCGTCAATGTCTGCATGGCCACAGGGAGACAAAGTTGGGGGAGGAGTTTGAGGGAGTGGTAGGTAGGCACGGCCTGTCACTCTCAGTCACTCAAGGCACATCTGTGGACACACAATCCCTGGGCCGAGACGCAAATGGGAGACTCCTTCTTGCTGCTCGACTTTCCATTGTGTTTCCATTAGCCTTCTGTTTCTGGGTTGGGAACCACCTCACTTCTTTTCTGGAGATGAGCAGGGCAGAAACATTGTGAATGGAGGGGATTATTATGAATCTCTGCCATTTTACGATCTCATAGTCAACTCTGATTAGGAGTGGTGGAGAGGCATTGAACCCACGCCTGCAGGAAACAGACTGTGGCTGGCCCCAGGGCCTTGCAGAGGCAGCTGACTTGGGACATAAACCTAGGCCTCTTGGATGCTGACCAAAGCATCTTTCCCCATCACCCCACGATGTTTCTTGAGAAAATAAGGAAAACCATACAAGTAAAAAGAGAAGAGGAAATACACCACCCATAAAGGTTAAGAAGGCAGCTCTGATAGAATATGAAAGGTGATGATAAGCTTCCTGGCAGCCAAGGTAAAAAGGGAAAGAGGGAATCATGGGGTGTTTGTTCCTGGAAAGGAAAAAACGAACCACCATGTTCACTGGAGACAAGTCTGTCCTGGCCATAAATTCTGAAGAAAATGGCTGTTATGGGACAGTTGATGTGGACCCCTGAAGGCAAAACAGACACCAACCTGCCCCTCCTAGGGCATAACAGTTAAGAGTTCATTCTTTGAAAACATTAGCTCATGTAATTTCACAAATATTTGTCATATATGCATATTTATAAAAACACTAACACAAGGAAGAAATTGTGCATGGGTGCTCAAAGGTGAGTGTGCTCCCTCCCAGGGAGGATCTGGGACCTCCTGGTGCTTGTGGCACCTGGGATAAAATCTGAAGGATAGGACCAGCCTGGAATGAGGGAATGAGTGTGGAGGAAGGGTGCTTCAGGCAGCTGCTAGGAGGTAGGGGCATGTGGTGCCCAGGAGACGCACCTGTTCCCTTGGGCCTAGCGCCATCTGAACTCCCCTCCCCTCCTAGGAGCCTCCTAGGAGCCATCCTGGCAGGTCCACTTGTGTGGAGCCCGAGGGGGACTGCGGGAGTGTCTGGGGTCCCCTGAGTGCCAAGCAAAGGAGCATGGACCCTTCCCTGCTAGACCTGTGGAGCCCAGAGCCCCAAGGCCTCAGAGAGATGAGCCTGGAAGGGCGTGGAAAAAGATACAGGTGGGGGTGGGGCGGGTGAGGACAGGGCCTCACAAGCGATCTCACCTCCTCCTCGACAGCCGCCTGCCTCTTTCAGGGCGCAGCTGGGAGGCAAGGTCAAGGGCTCTCTTCAGCCCTCTGCAGAACTTGGCAAGGCCAATAGAGAAACAAAGTCAAAGTCAGAGGAACCCTGATAGAGCTTGGACAGACGCTGTGCTCCTGATCAGACCTCAGGCCCTGAGGAGGACAGGGCCAGGATGCCCGTCCAGGGATGAAGAGGCTGAGCCTGGGGAAGGGAGTGGCTGGCACGGGGCACACTTGATTCTGAGGACGGCCGGCCCTGGCGCCACTCCCGCCAGCCTCCTGCTTTTACATTCTTCAGGGACCTTGCGGGAGCACAGCCCTCACTCCTCAGGGCCTCACCCTGCCCTGTGCCAGCCCCCGAGCTGCACTGACAGGCAGAAGCACAGCTCAGTACCCAGACAAGGCCACATGCTGCCTGCAACTGCTGGTACCCCACAGGCACAAAACAACCAGACCACAGCTGGATCATCGTCAGGGAAAGAGGGCCCCTGCCCTGCCACATGGGGTGCCCCACCCCCTGCACTTTCTCCCAGTGTGAGGCCCACAGGGCACCTGTCTCCTTCCTCATGGCCTCATCCAGCCCCACCAAGTTCCTTGTGGTCCCCTAAACCTCCTCAGGCCGGCAGTGCCATCTCCTGTGTGGGTTTACCTCCCTGGCTCCTCCTGGAAAATCCCTACTCACCCCTCAAGCATTTCACCAACGGACCCTCCCCTGTAGCCTTCCCCGACCCCGCTCTGCACTGCCAGCCTCTGGGCTCCCGCTGCATCCTGGATCCCACTAGACTCGTCCTGGGCTGGGATTCTTGGCTTCTGTCCAGACCCCTCCTTCTCTTTATCCTTGTTTCCAGCAGGTGAGGATTGTTCGAGAGTGCCTGCCTGCAATGTGCAATGCTTTCCAACAGATGGCAGCATCCCACCTCCGAAGCCAGAGGAGTTCGACGCTGGGAGGCCCGTGGGCCACATGGGGAGGGAGGGGCTGGGTGAGCCGATGAGTTTGGCCACCGGCTCCCTCTGCCACCTGGGACATGTGCTGAAGCCCTCCCGGGCCTCAGTTTCCCTTCAATAAAAGGAACAGATTGGACTGGATGTCCCCTAGAGTCATAAAGGACCCTGTTTCCTCGGGCCCAACCCCATCTGCGTTCCCCTCCCCTCCTAGGAGCCCGTGTCAGCCCAGGAGGTTGGAAGAGGTACGACCCCGCTGGGCCCGAGGGCCACCTGGGGCATGGCAGGGGCTCACCCTGGCAGGTGCGCTCATCGGTGAGCAGCTTGTAGCCCTTCCGGCAGCCGCACTCGAAGCTGCCCACGGTGTTGCGGCAGAAGTGGTCGCAGCCTCCGTTGTTGACCAGGCACTCGTTGATGTCTGTGGGAGCCAAGGCGGATGGAGGAGTGAGAGCCAGGAGAATCAGCTTGTGTGAGCAGCGGGGGGACGACAGACTAGTGGCGGGGATGACACTGCTCTGACTTGCCTGGTGCCCACTCCCCAGGCTGGCTGCTGGCTCCCCAGCTGGGCAGAGGGTGGAGGCCCTGTCTCCCAGGGGTCAGGGCAGGGGCTGGGTTGTACTGCAAAGGGTCAGCTCCCCAAGCTTCACCACTTCCCCTGAGACTTGGCAAGCCTGGGATGTGCGATATTGAGTAGAGAGGAAGTGACGGCTGCTGTGCCCAGCAAGAAAGCAGGGACGGCGACTCTCCCATGTCCTCTCATCTGCAGGTCCAGGGAGGCCACCTGGCCAGCAGGGAGGCTGGAGCAGGCAGGCACCACTTCTGGTGACCTCAGCAAGCTCCTAGACCCCTGAGCCTTGGCCTCCTGTCTGCAGAGCGAAGACAGGAAGTGCACCCACTTTGAAGGACATCACGAGGACTAGAAAACATTTCCACAGTGCCGGTGCTTGATCAGCGCTCAAGAAACGTTTTTCAAAAAGTAGGCATTTTTGCCTCTGTTGGAGGAGTACACTGAGGCTTAGAGAGGGAAAGCACCTGGTTCAAGAGTTCTTCAGGAGGTAAGTGGGCAGCTGCGCTATGCAGTGGGCCTGACGCTCCCCATTTTCCCAGCCTGACTCCTCGCCTGTTTGTTTGAGCTGCTTCTTCACTTAGCAGTGAATGAGGTGTAGTATGCTCCGAAGGTTGCCTGGCCCAATCCCGAGTAATAAATGACACCATCCTGAGCAACTCTGCCAGTCAGTCTCTGCTTGCATACCTCCAGGGACGGGGAGCTTTCTCCCTCCCAGCATGGCCTGCCGCCGATGCCTCACAGATGTCTTCCTCACCCTGAGCGCAGCCCTGACTCCTGTCAGCCCCCATGCTCCTGCTTCCTTGCTGGGCCCATCTGGGCTTTGCCCTTAGGCCCTGGGCGAGCCTGGCATTCTGTTTCATCAGAGGTCCCTGTCCCCAAGGGGCTTCTTCTCCAAGGGACACAGTCTTAGCTACTCCCCTTCCTCTTGGGTCCCGACCTCCAGTTCCCCATGCTGGCCACCCCCTCCAGACTCTCTCCAGCAATGAGTAAGAAAAATAAGAGGTTTTATTTCTACACTACAGGGTGGCTTAAAAAAATAATCAGTGCTGGCCAGGCATGGTGGCTCATGCCTGTAATCCCAGCACTTTAGGAGGCCGAGGCAGGCGGATCACCTGAGGTTGGGAGTTCGAGAGCAGCCTGGCCAACATGGAGAAACCCTGTCTCTACTAAAAATACAAAACTAGCCGTGTGTGGTGGCGCATGCCTGTAATCCCAGCTACCTGGAAGCTGAGGCAGGAGAATCGCTTGAACCCAGGAGGCGGAGGTTGCGGTGGGCCAAGATCGTGCCATCGCACTCCAGCCTGGGCAACAAGAGTGAAACTCCATCTCAAAAAAAAAAAAAAATAATAATAATCAGTGCTGGCTTTCAGGACGGCGGTCTCACCCTGACTTGGAGAAGCAAAAAGGAGGCAGTGGAAGAGGCCCTTCCAGAGAGGACAATGGGAAGAGCAGCGCCTGTTGGTCACCGGTCACGTCTCAGCAGACCTGCCAGATGCAGATTCCAGCACCTGCAGAGCCTATCCTGGGCGTAGTTGCTGGGTCAGGTGCCTGAGGGCCCGTCCAGTGTCACTGGCACCGCCTTGTGCGGAAGGTAAGCCTGCCCCCACTTTACAGATGGCACTGAGCCCCGTAGCGGCAACTTGTTCCTGGCACTGCTATTCCGACCTCAGGCCGGCCCATGTCGTTCTCACTTTTCTTTCCTCAAACCAAACAGGCTGGACTTGAGACCTGCCCAGAGTCCTAAAGCAGTGTTCCCAGGGAATGTCCCCCAATGATGACAAAACCAGGATATTAGAGGTCAAATCTCTGGTGAAGAATATTAGAGGCGTGCAGGGTTGAGATGCCCACGTGGCTCTCTGGGAGCCTCGGGGAGGGACATAGCATGTACTTTCTGGTATCATCTCACGTGACCTTCAAAACAACGCAGACAGCAGGGCTCCCATTTCACAGAGGAGGCCAGAGCACTGCACCAGGAGCCGTGTCTCAACCAGCGCCGTGCGAACCCAAAGACGGGCCTGCTACAGCACATCATGCTGGCGCTGCAGCCACCACAGAAAGAGATATGAAGCCCGGCGGTGCTGCTCCAGGGCAGAGGTTTAGGAATCTGGATCATTCCTTCCCCTCCAACCCTGGGATTAGAGGCGGATGGGGAATTTCTAGATACAAGCCCCAGGTAGAAGAACAGAGGCCCATCTTGGCTCTGCCTCAGCTGGCTGTGCGATGTTGGGCAGAAAAGGCACCTCTCTGAGCCTTAGGGTCCCATCTGCAGACCAGGCTGCTAAATGGTGCCTCTCCTCGCATCCCCTCTCCCAGCATCCTTAGCAAACTGAAATGAGCTAAGGCTGCTAAGCAGACAGGGGCAGCACATGATCATTCTCACCACTCCTACCTCCTCAGTGGAGCCTCAGGCCCTCCAGAACCCCCAGTCCCATCCCCTGCCCCATCTGGGCCTGTCTGCTAAGGGGCTGTCATAGCAACCAGACAGGCAGAGGGAGGCATGTTTGCCTGAGGCCCAGGCTGGTGTAGCTGGCTGCCTGGGGGTCAGGATGGAGGGAAGCCCCCTCCTCACACTACCTCAGGATATAGTGAAGGGGCTGCTGGGCTCATGGCCCCTGGGGTGCAGCTTCTGCGCCTCTCTTCCCTTCCACTCCTCCCTGGGTTCCCACCCCACCGCCCTCCACCAGGCAGCCAGCACCACCTTCCACACACAAATCTGGCTGAGTCCCTGCCTGCTGGCCAGCATTCTGAGGCTCCCGAGTCTGCTAGGATGTGGGCCCTTCCTCTGCAGAGGCTCCCAGTGCTTCCCTTCCAGCCCGGCCAGGCTGCCTTGCCTCCTCTCTCCAGCCTGCTTGGTTCCTGCCGTGGCAGCCTGGACTCCAGTGACTGCACCCAGTACAGCCGCAGCCCCCACTCTCACCTGCTGACCCCAGCCCTGGGAAAAATGGCCCTTCTAGAAAGCCTTTCCCGCATTCTTTCCAGAGCCAGTAGCTTCCTCTTCATGGGACCTGCCTTTGGGGGCATGAGAGGGCCTTGGGACACAGACTTGGGGGTGTCTGTTCCTATCTCGCATCCCAGGGCCCAGCGTGAGTGTCCAGGAACGCTCACTGAATGAACGAATGGGTCACGGTGATTCCAGACAATGGAGCGGGCCTGCGGGCTGAGGGAAGGGTGGGGTCTCGGGTCACTGAGTGGATTATTTCGGTGCATCACCTAGGGTTGGAGCTCGAGTGGGTGTGCATGGGGGCAGGGCGATGGGGTGAGCTATAGGGATGCACAGGACACTGGTTCTGGCTTCCTTCTGCCCATCTCATATGGGGGACCACGTAGGGGAGGGCTTTTGGGTGGGAGCAGAGGGAGGGCACGGGGTCATGGGCTGGCATCATCCTGGAGTGCCCAGCAGGGAGGGCCAGCTGCTGGGTGGGGCTGGCCAGGTGGCGGGCACTCGAGGGTACCATTGTTCCTACTCGGGTAAAAGCCCTGGCTGTGGCCTGCCTGGCCCAGAGCACTGCGCAGGGAGGAGAGGAAACAGGCAGTAGGTGGGGGGTTCTCTCGGATTGTTCTGGAGATGCTGGGAAGAGGGGCTGGTGACCTGGGGGAAATGCAGGCTTCCGCTGAGGAAGGGAAGATACACGTCTGCCTTCTCTCACTGCCAACCACTGGCAGCTCAGCCCTTCCCTGCTTCCTTCAGCTACAGTCACTTTCCCATCCTCCTAACTTTTCACTTGCCAATGGCAAGCTGCAGTCCTGCATCCTTATTTTTGAGGCCCAGGACCCCCTTCCTCTTGGAGGGACCGATTAGCAAGATAACCGCCTCCCAACACCAAATGGGCAAGGCACCCAGCAGGGAGCCCTTGAGACGAGGGCTTAGGCACATCTTCCAGGCCCCCCTCGTCCCCGACATTTAGACAAAACCTCCCAACTTCCCCACCCCTGCCTCCACCTGCCCACGTGACCCCTGCCTGCCCAGGGTTTGCAGCCCTGGGCTGTCCAAGCCCGCTGTGACCTCTGTTCTCCAGCCACTCCTCTGGCTTGACATTGACATCTTGGCTTTCAGAAAACACGGAGCCTTTGAACTCCCTCCTCTGAGATCCTCCCCAGACCCTGCCAAGATCATGGTGTGCACTTGACCGAGGAGCCAAACCCTGGGGCCAGGGTCGTCAGTTTGCTGGGAATCCTCCTGCCTGTGCCTCTCCAGCCAGGGCTGGGAACACACCAACGACACCAACCCTGGGGCTGGAGGCCACCGTCTGGTTTCCCAGGCTCCCTGAGGTGGTCCTGTGGGCAGTTCTAGCCAGTCCCTTGGTGCTGAAATGTGGGCATCTATGGACATGTATGGTCTCTGCCTTCTCTATGTCTGCTGCCAGTCCTGCCTTGGCACTGCCATCTTGAGCCTGAGTGACAGCAGCTGTGCCTGGCTGCTCTTCCAGACCCTACTGGGACCCCACTGTGGCCAGGGTCAGTTCAAAATGAAAACCTGGGCGTAAGCCTCTCCTGCCCAGTGCTGACTGGGACCTGGCCAAGCTTGTAGGGTAGCCCTGGGCCTTGTGCCATCTGGCCCGCCTCCTTTGCATCCTTCCCAGTCCCAGGTCCTTAAACCCACAGGCCTCTGGCAACAGTCACAGTGCTGAAAATGCTTCCCCTGCCCCCACCATTGCCTGATAAACGCCTCTTTGCCTCAGCCCTCCCTGGCCTCCCCCACCTCCTGCCATACTGAACTTCTCTATCCCACACCAAGTAGTCTGTAATACTCAAATATCTCAGTGATTTAAAAAATGAAAACCTGTCTTCTGCACTCAGTAGAGGATCCCTACAGGCAGGAAGCATCTCTTATTCATCCTTTCTCACCGGAACCTGCGTACACAGTAGGAGTCCAGAAAACGCACCTGTTCCGTGAGCAAGTGAGGTGATCTCTGACCTTGGCCAGTGGGAGCCAGGGCCCTAAGGGCTCTGAGTACAGCCACAGGCCCAGGGCTGGGCATCCGTGGAGGAGGTCTGGCCAAAGGGCCAAGTGGGGCAGGCTGGTGAGAGAGCCCCAACTGTTTGAAGAGAAAAGGAAACGTGGTGGTGCGGGGGTTGGGGGGTCGCCTTGGGGCTGTGGACAGCCCTCCTGAGCGCCACGCTACCCTCAGAGCCAGAACCAGAGCAGAAGGAATTAAGTGTCCCTTGGGCTACGAGGGATGGTTAGGGGGCAGCAGTGGGAGCCCCAATCCCAGTAGCCCCATCTTGGGCCACATGCCTGCCCTGTACCAGGCCTCGATCTGGCCCAGACAGGGTGGCTCCTGGCCTCCAGACCCCATTCCAGCAGCCCCAGCCTTGCCCGAGGAATTAAGCTCTGCTTGCCCCTCTGGCCCTCCAAAGGCAAATGCTGGCAGGCTGTGCCATCGCTGGGCTGTGGAGATGCCCAGATCTGCGCGGACCTTGGGCTTCCTCGGCCAGTCACTCCTGGCACTGAGTCATGTGGCGAGGACTCAGACGCCACCCACCTGCCCACTTGCCTGCCAGGAACGCACTGAGGCTATTAACAGGCTGAGTGGTGGCCACAGAAGGGCTTTATTTTCAAATAAACAGGCGGAAGCACTGTTATTTCTGTCAATAATCACTCGGTTCTTCCCAGCGAGTTGGCAAGGAAGAAGTCATACACTGTACAAAAATACATTTATTTTTACAGGCTTAAAAAAAGTCCACCTCAAGCTATTTTAAGTCACCCTAACCTCCACTTTCAATATGTTCCCCGACTGGACTTTGGAAGTTCCAGTTCCTCTCCCCCTCCGCGCCCTGCTCTCTAGGCGCTCCCTTCCTGGCCAAGTGTGGGGGAACTGCCCAGAGCTGGGGTGGGGGCAATTGGAGGGTGGTCTGGAGCGATGCTGGGGGCACTGAGCGCTGCCCTCACCCTTCAGCACAGGAGGCTCCAGCACTCAGGCCTAACACCCTGCCCCAGGGCCCACAGCTTCTTGGGGGCTCTGTCCATCCTTTGGGGGTAGCTGGATCTCCTCATCTCCAGGGCTGGTCTATTCCTTCCCCAACGCCTGTCTTGAGCCAGCTCTCCTCTCCCAGCTCCCCAGCCTTCCTGTTTCCCGAGGGTCCCCTCAACCCAGGAGGTACTCGGTAAGTCTCTGTGGGGTGACTCAGGGGACGAGTGGGAGGATACACTTCTGCCTTCCCTCACTGCCAGCCACCGGCAGCCCAGCCCTGTCCCTCCTTCCTTCAACCGCAGTCACTCTCAGATCTTCCTGACTCTTCATTTTCCGATGGCAAGCGGAAGTCCTGAGTCCTTATCTTTTCAGATGGGATCCCCCAGCCTTGCCCCTTCTGGTAGTGACACACTGTCCTTATTTTTCCTGGCATGAGTAGACATGCATGTCCTAGATGGCCCTGCACCAGACTGTCCCCACCAGCTCTGCAAGACCCACTGCAACCAAAGGTCAAGGGGTCTGGAAACGCGCCACATTCCACCCGCCTTGGGAAGCCACGATATCACTGAGGGCCCAGGGAGCCCCACGGTAGAGACGCTGGCTTAACCGTTTAACCCAGTGTGCAGCCAAATTCTCGGACATCAGTGCCATTTTGGCCCAGGAACCTGCTGATGTGCCGTAAGACCTGCGTTCTCTCGAACCCTGCTAGGGACTCTGCTGCTGGCCAGCCCTCCCTCTTCCTGGCCTCTCCAACAGCAACGCAAATGATTGCCATGTGTCGTTTCCCGCAGCCACACGTGGCCCCCATCCAGCCCAGCCCTGGGCCCGGCTGTGCAAGCACACGGAGGCTCCTGGCCAGGCCAGTACGGGCAGGGGCGCCCACACCGCTCCACATGCTGACCTTTGCACGTCTTCCCGTCTGGCTGCAGCGTGAATCCAACGGGGCAGCTGCATCGCACGCCGGTGGCTGTGTCCTTGCACGTCCGGTCGCAGCCTCCGTTATTGACTGCACACGTCTCTGGGGAGGGAAAGAGACAGACACCTCAGTCTCCTTGGGCAGAAGCCACTGACTTTCCCCTTCTGTGGAGAGATCTTCTGAGACAGGAGACCTGGGTTCAAGCTCTGGCTCTGATATACTCTCTGGCTGTGGGGCTCCAGGGAAGCTGTGCTGCCTTTCTGAGCCTCAAGCTCCCCATCTGTGAAATGGGGGAATGACACCGTTCCTGAGGGGTTGCATGTGATGAGGGATGAGTCTGTAAACTACAGAGGGCTGTGCTTACGTAGAGGCTGCTGCCAACAGGGTTAAAACTATTATCTGGGGCCAGACTGGCCTGGCTATATTTAACTGCCCAGGGCTGGATTCCTAAAACTTTGACCTGCCTGGACTCAGACTCCAAGTCCAGGCTGGAGGTTACTTAGAGGTGACTGGGGCCCCCAAATGCATCTCAGAACAGAGTGGCTTGTGGCCCCGGCCAGGGACCCGAAGGGGAGGTTCTGAGGACCTACACATCATCCATCACCTTGAGGCTTTCAGCCCAACATCTGTTCTCACTGAGTGATATTCCAAAGGCATCTGGTTTGTGTCCACTTGAAGCTTGTCTAGTGCCTTTTTTTTTTTTTTTTTTTTTTGCAAAATTCAAAGGGGCTAGAGTGGCTCAGGCATAACTGAGGTCACTGAAGCTGTCATGCCGTGAGTGATCCCCCCCAGGCCTGGAGGAGGGGCTCACAGAGCTGGCACACCAGGGTGCCGGGGGCTCGCCCGGCCCTCGGGTCTCTGCCACCTGGGTTTCTTCCCGAGCATCTGGCAGGCTTTATCTTGTGGAAACTGTGGCTGCATGGGCTTCCCTCTTCTCCTTGCTGCTGGGAGGCGGACAGTCAATGGACGCCCATCGGTCATAACCTGGATTCCCCTGCCTGCCTTCACCTCGGCATCACCTGGACTCCTGGACCTGGTGTGCCTTCTCCCTGAAGGGTGTCCCTAATGGGTATACTCTGTTCCTGTGCTGTAGGGTCTGCATTTCTGCAGGTTGGGGGGAATAAATGAATATATACTGTCAGCTGTCAGGACTCCTTGGTGCTAATTAAATGAAATGCATGGGGCCTTTCTTTTGAACTTCACCTCGTAGGGGTGTGCAGCGGGAGAGGGAAACCGCACATTCTGCTGTGTGTGTGTGTGTGAGTGTGCATCTGAGATTCTGCAGGGCTGCAGTGGTGGGCGTCCTCCTCATGCTCATGGCTGAGCCGTCACCACCGTAGGATGAGCTGCGGCTGCCAGTGGAAGGCAGGTGGCCTTGACTCTGACACTATTCCTGGCTCATCCTTTGTGTGTCTCCTCAAATCCTGGACCTCAGCTGGGCATGGGTGGTTTCTATGAACCAGTCTTTTGCTCTCCCACCTCCTGCCATGGCAGTGTGGTGGTCCCAGGGCTTGGACGCCTCCCTCCTGTTCATCCTTCAAGGCCTGACTCAGAGCCCACCTCCGCAAGGAGCCTCCCTGATGCCCCGGACACGTGAGGGAAGGCGTCACCCTCCCTTAGGCTCATGCAGGTGGTATGACTGGCACTTGGCCGGCTTATGCCCTCTAGGCCATCTACTGGGACAGTGGAGGTGGGCAGGCCAGCAAATGAGTCCTGGTTGTCACTCACAGAGCCACTCAGGCGGCCACCCCTTGGGGCTGCACCTCCGCACTCACACCTGGAAATAAGGACGAGCCTTCTCTTCCAGGGTGGAGGTGAGGGTCAAATCAACCCGCTTACATGCGCCTGACTTGTTAGTTTCCTCCCTGGGCTGACAACCAGAGAGGGAACTCCTGCCTCCCACCCCCGAGTCCAGGAACCAATGGGCTCCCCTCCTGCCTCCCACCCCCCGAATCCAGGAACCAATGGGCTCCCCTCCTGCCTCCCACCCCCCGAATACAGGAACCAATGGGCTCCCCTCCTGCCTCCCACCCCTGAATCCAGGAGCCAATGGGCTCCCCCTCCTGCCTCCCACCCCCGAATCCAGGAGCCAATGCTTCTCCTCCTGCCTTCTCAGCCTTTCCTGTGGGAGAGTCCCTCTCTGGAGAGGCAGGCAGAAAACCTGCCTGTTTTCCAGGTGGAGGTAATTAAGGCTCAGGCCTTGGAGAGATGGGGGAACATGGCAGGGTGCAGAGGGTAGGGGGAGACAGGCGCTGAAAACGCGGGGCTGAGGGCACTGAGTCTCTGCGGAGGGGGAGGTGAGGTGTGGTGCAGGCGCTGAGGGCAGTGACCCTGAGAAATGGACCTGGCCAAACAGACTCCAAGAATCCTGAGGCTCTTCTCTTGCCTAAAGTCCCTAATGGGACTTGGAAGCTCAACCTAAAAGGTCACCCGCTCTCTGGACCAGGCAGCTTGAGTTCCCGAGTTGCCTCAGTCTATGGCTGGTATGTAAACAAGGGACTCTTAGTCCCTTAGGGCCTGTTCTTGGGTGCTGACCACCCCGATCCATGGCAGGGACCACGTGGTCACCACAGGCCGGGCCCTGCTCTGTCTCCCACCTGGTCACCATGAGCCGGGCCCTGCTCCGCCTCCCACTCTCAGGCTCCCAGCCGGATGGCTCCTGTGCCCTCCACTTCCCTGAAGAGGACCTGGTACAGAGCATCAGGAACTCAGCCCAAGGCTCTGCAGCCTCAGTGGCAGAGCTGGAGAGGACCTGCTCCATCTGAGTCTAGCACCCTTGGCTCCTTGTGGGCAGTGACCCACCTGGCAGCGCCAGGGCCCTACCACCAAGCACGTGCCACTGGACTCTTCATCATCCTCCTCTAGCCGCTCCTCCCCCAGTGCTCCCTGGCTGCAGGAATGCTACCCCTACCTGCCCCAAGCTGAAGACCCTCCCATCCCCCGGGACCCAGGGCCTGGGCCTGCTGCTTCCCCAGCACTTCCCAGCTCTAGCCCCTGCTCTTACTGTGGCCAGGCCACCGCTGTCCTCCTGTGACTGTCACTGCCTCCCATCGTCCCTCCTCTAGACCACTGCCTCATCCTGGGCAGGCAGAGAAACGTGCCCACGTCAGGCTCACGTAAGAGCACTGGGAGCCAGCAGTCCCCAGGACTTTGTCTGTCAGGCTCTGTGCAGGCAGGGAGGGTCACGTGGAGGGAGCAGTCTGGCCTTGCGCCCGACCTCACCTCTTCCGACTTTGGGGCCTGGGGCAGGCTGCAGCTCCTTGCCTGGGCCTCCATCCCTCCTCTATAGCACAGGGATGGCCATGTCTGCGGTGTTCACCTCAGCCATATCGTTGTGAGGTTTTTAGATGTTCACTATAAATGCAGGACGGGTAGAGGGAGCAACAATGAAACTGACCTAGGTCCTTTGGGCTGAAGTGGGGGCTGGGGACTGAAGTCTACAATGACAGGACAGGCGGGCCTGGTGGGGCCAAGCACTGTGTCCCTGGGAGTTTCCAAGCAGAGGCTCTGGTGCTGCTGCTGAGGAGGCTTCTGCCTTCCATGGCAACCAGCCTGGGCATCGCCCCAGCCCCCATCTCTGAGAGCCTCAGAAAACAGCCTCACCTCTCCTGCTGCCCAGGACCAGAGGCCACCCAGACCTGGTATTAGGTCACGGCTGTCTCAGAGACAGTACAAAAGCAGGCCAGGCCGCCTTTACCACAGGGTCCCTCCAAATACAAGCGGCAGACAGGCCCGATGGCTGCAGCAGTGGCATCTCTGCCTGGTGGGGAGGCTGGGGGTGGGCTCTGGGCCTTCCTCCTCCTCACCCATGGGCCTTCTCTGGGTCCCATCCTGGCCTCTGCCCCTTCTCAGGGCTGACATGGCCCCATGAGGAATCTCCCCCACCCCGAAACACACTTGTGGAGGGCGGCTCAGGCGCCTGGGACTGGGAAGAGGAGGACGACGCAGTGCGGCCTCCAAGAGCTTTGTCCCAGGGAGCTGAAGACAGAACTTCCTTGTGGACCCTGGGAGCCCTCCTGTCTCTCTGTCCCCAGCCTCTAGATGAGAGCTGCAGAGCTCTTTCTAAAAGCTTTCTCTCCCCACCTGGAGAGATCATGGAACAATACAGCCCTTCGTAGTGGACAAGGCACCTGTCATCCACGAACCTCAGCAGGCCTCACAGCAGTCCCACGGGGGACACAGAAGTGCCAAAGCAGACAGGCGCCAAAGGCATGGAGAAGTTACCTTGCCTGTCCAGGCAGGAATAGCTACATCATTTGTGGAACCCAGTGCAAAATAAAAATGGAATGGTCTTGTTAAAAAATTCCTAAGAATTTCAAGACAGAGACAGAACACAAAACCAATGTGGGCCCTTCTAAGGGCGGGGTCCTGGGCCACCGCACATGCCGCATACCCTAGAAGCTGGCCGTGTTCAGGTCACACAGTTATTGGGAGGAGCTGGTATTTGAAACCTGGGCTGCAACACTCCAGGCTGGTGATTAAGCCAGACAAGGCCAGAGAACCAGGACTTTGATGGGATCCTCACTGTGAGGTCTGCACCCCCTGGTGCCCTGGCTTCCTCCTCTAGCTGGTTGGGGGAGCGCTCGCCCTGTAGGGCGAGGGTGGCCAAGGAGGAGGAAGGTCAGGTGCAGGGCTGGCTGGGGCTCGAAAGTGTGGGAGGAAAATCTCAGACAAGTTAAAAGGTCTGACCTTTGGTCTCTCTCTGGGGAGCTCCTGCTTTGGGCCAGGCCCTGCAGGGCAGGCCAGGTGCTCCACTGGACCCTGCATGCAGCCTGCCAGCGCTCTGACAGAGCGAAGCAGGGGCGAGGACAGAAGGATGCCTGGGGACAGCTGCAGCCACTGCTGGCCTTTGGGTTGGCACTGCCCGCTTACACTGCCCCAGGTCTGGGACAAAGTCCTTAAAGGACAGTCTCGGTCACCGTGTGGTGGACAGAAGGAACAGGCACTACAGGGGCAGAATGACAGGGTTCCATATGCTGGCTGTGACCCTGGGCAAGTCCCTTGGCTTCTCAGAGTCAGCTTCTGGATGTGTAACATGGAGATGACCATATTTACCACACAGTTCTTGCAAGGCCCGGGCAGAACCGTGGATGCGACAGTGCTCTGGAAGCTGCTCTGCGATTGGGTCCACACACTCACTTTTGGTGCCATTCTTGGAAGCTCCACCTATGGAGACTCAGCACCCACAGGCAGTTGCTAATTCATTCAGTGATTATTATCTGAACTTCTCTGCCCTGCTAGGATGCGCCTTGGACACAGCCCCTGGTCTTCACAGGCGGGTCAATTTCACGGTGCTAGGTGGCCGGGAGAGGGGAGCTACAGAGATGAAGGTGACATGCCCCCGGTGTCAACAGCTTATGGAGTGGCAGGGGGCACAAAATAAGGCCCAGACCTTGCCTTTCTCTCCCGGGTCTGTGCCTTCCTCTCACACTGCCCACCTCCCAGCCCATGCCCTGCCACACCCCAGCACAGTTCCTCAGGGTTCTACAGGGCGCCCCCCTTGGCCTTGAATAACCAGTTCCTCAGGACACAGCAAGCCCCACCTGCCTCCTCAAAAGCTGTCCCGGGCCTGGCCCTGGGCTTCTGCCCCATAGGGCAGCGCTGCTTGTGTGTGTGGAGGCCTCTCCCACTGACCACACGCTCTCCAGGCAGGGCAGTGCCAAGGCGACCAGCACGGCGGAGGTGCCTAATGAGTTGTGCTCAACGACTAGAGTAATGAGCAGGGACTCTGGAGGCCCCATGAGGAACAGAACCAAGCCAGGGGACTGGGACCCTGCCCTCTGTTGGGCCTGGAAGGGAGAATGAGCTGGGAGGTGAGGTGGGCAGGACTGAAGCGCAAATGTGCCCCTGGCGGAGGAGGCAGCGCGTTGCTGCGCTGCACAAGGCATGAGGGCACTCTGTGGTGCACGATGGGAGGTGGGCGTGGGTGCCAGGCTCAGTGCCAGCACACGGGGGACTGTGGGCAAAGGATCCTCCTCTCCCTAGGCCCCGGGTTTCCCTGTGTCCCGCCTGAACATCGCTGAGGTGCTTTTCACCAGGGCAGAGGCTCTGATCCGGTGGGTCTGGCATGGGCCCAGCGTCCCACAATGGCCCTGCCATCCCTTCTTCCTCCCTTCTCCTCAGTGGCCTACCCTGATGGTGGGGGCAGCCCAGGGTCCTCGCCAGAACCTGCCGATTCCTCAGTCAGAGCTGGCCCACCTGCCCTTACGTCCCTAGAATCAACCAAAGCTGCGGTGAAGAGGCGTTGGCCGGCCCTTCTGGCAGATCTGGGGACCTCTGACCTCTGACCCTCTCCCCACAGCTGGCTGCTGAAACCCTCCATGGCTCCCATTGCTTTGGGATAAAAGCCATGCCATGCTCCCTGGCAAGCCCGTGACGCAGTGGCCCTGATCTCCCTGGCTGGCCTATCTCCCGAGGGGCCCTCTGAACTCCAGGGAGGCCCTGTGGCCCGTCACTAGCATTGTGCAGCAGGCTTATGGCCAGCGCTGTGCTGGGCACCACAAATGTGGCCTCCCTTGCGCCTCTGACAGTCAGCAGGGAGTGGTGGAGGGGACTTGACCCCGTCGGCAGAGGGCCACGCCTGGTCCTGACCACGCCTCCCCGCCTGCCTCTACCTCCACTGGGCACATGGTCAATCCTGAGCTGTCTGCTGAGGGGGTGCCGGCTGGGTCTGCCCCAGGGCTGCCTGGGGACACGCTGGTGACAGCGCATGCAGGTGGTGGCGTGGGTGGGGTGGGGCTCAGTGTGGCTGGACGCAGGGTGACTGCGGAGGCCAGGGCTGCAGCCCTGACAAGGAAGCGGCTCTCAAGGAGAACGTGCGACAGGTGGCCCCTGGCAGACTCCTCCAGAGCCAGCACTGCTCTCGTCCAAGGCTGCGGGGCCCCAACGCCCGTGATCCCTAAGGGCCACCCAGGCCTCTGGAACAGTCTGGGGTCTCCTGGACTCTGCCTTTTTAGCATATAGCCCCGTGACTCTGAGGCCCATTTTGGCCCTCTGCTAACCTTAGCCTGGCCCTTCTGAAATAAAAGGTCCACAGGCCTGCGCCATCCTCAGGGCCACCGTCTACCTGAGAGCTGCGCTGCTTGGGGAATAATTTGCGAGGCAAATTATTGTCAGTGGCACTGTCTTCCAAGGCAGCAGGCGGGGCCCCAATTCCGGGATGCGCTAGGAGTGTGGCAAGCCACCTTCTCTCATGACTAGTGGGTGGGTGGGGGTTCCTGCATCTGCTCAGAAAGCAGAAGCCACCGGGATGGAGGGACAGTGCCCTGCAGGGAGGGCTGCAGGGAGGCCTGAGGGCTGGTGGCACCAGGTGCATAGAAGATGCCCACCCAGGAGCGAGACAAGCCGACCTCAGGAGAGGTCTCGTTTCTTGAGGAGTCCCAAGTGCCCCTTGGAGGACAGGGACGTTTCGTATTAAAGCAGGTGGCAGGAGCAGGGCCTCCAGTGGCCAGTCTCCTCCTGCCCTGCCTCCTTCACTTCCTGCCTCTACCCTGGCTCCTCAGTGAAGGGTGCTTAGGGCAGACAAGGGGGCTCCCCTGTGGGTGGGCTCCCTGGGGCCCATCCACAGGAGGCATCACAGCCGTGCCCCAGGAGGTTTGGGGGATTGAGATGCGGCAGGGGGAAGGAGCTGGTGAGGGCATGCAGCTGGAAAGCAGCTGGGCCAGTGCTCTTCCTGTGCACCAGGCGGCCCCTCCAGCTGTGTGTGCCCAGGGAGGCTTGGGGACCTGAAAACCAACAGCTGACACTCACTGAGCATGCTCATGCCGGGCCCTGTGCAAAGCCTGGGGAGGCAGAGCTATCACCTGCCTGCCCCTGGAGGGGGAGGGGTGTGGGGTAGAGGGAACCGGATGAGCTGCTTTCACCTGAGCTTTGGTTTCCTTATCTGTAACACTAAACCTTGCAGGTTGCTGGGAACATTGAACATGTCTGGTATACAAAGAGCCCAGCCTGGAGGCTGCTCAACAGAGGGAAGCCTTGCTCCGGGTTTCTGCGAGCTGCCCTGGAGACGTGGCTGAGGACAGATTAAACAACAACCTGGGGCAGAAGGAGGCAGTGCCCAGTGTCTGAGTACAAACCTCTGCTTCCAGGTGGGCCTCCAGCAGTGGTGCACTCCCTACCCCCACCCTCCCCCGCCGTGACTTCACGGGGATTGGGGCGGGACAGGGGGTAGCTGGCACCTGGAGCCTGTGTCCATGCTCTCTCCCTCTCCCTCTCCAGAGCTTCAGCCTGGGAGCTGTGCGGGCCGCCTGGAGGGGTCCGGGTTACAGGCACCAGGCGCTGTCAATCCTGCCGGGTCTCCAGGGCTCCTGTCGGTCCACCACTATGAACTGACCAACGCCAGGCTGGCTCTGGGCTTCTTGTCTCACTGTCTGGGACTTGCCGTCAAGGTTTTGTTTCTCTCTGGCATTCCAGAGTGCCCTAGTGACATGCTCATGGCCAGTGATGGCGAAGAAGGAAAGGATGGAAAGCGGCTGAGCGCCTGCTACGGGCCACACACGGGGCCAGGAGCAGCCTGTCTAGTGCCTCAGCTAAGCTTCTCCAGAGACTAGAAGCCATCTTTGTAAATGAGAAACTGAAGCTCAGATGTGAGCTGGCCCTGGGGTGCTGGCGGAGTTGGTCACTGGGGAAGCCAGGACTGAATCTGGGTCTGACTCTAGAATCTGGTTCAGGATAACCAGAAAGGAGTCACCGTGTGCTTGACTGGAGTGAAGCTCCAACCACGGATTTCTCTGCTCTTAGAACAAAATGCATGGTCCTTAAAGCAATGACACAGCCTGGTGAGCAACCTGAAACCACCCACCTTCCTTGGGTCAGACCAGGAAATCTGGCCTCAGGAAGCTGCGGGCTGCTGGGAGCTGCCTGCTACTCCTCAGTCAAGTCAGGGCTAACCTTGGCCTGCAGCCAACACCTGGCCCACCCTTAGCTGGATCCAGCTAGAGAGAGGCAAGGGCAGCTTGGATGGGGAGGGCCAGCAGGAGGAGCAGGCCGTTGCCCCCCAGGCAGGTGGGGTGAGAGGAAGCCAGCGGGCAGGGTGGCAGAGGGACCTGGTCGGGTGGGCCTGTTTTTACACATGGGCTCCTCCTGAGAATGCAGGTGAAGAGGGTGCCCTGTTCTCGGGAGCCTTCCATTTACAGCTCCAGTGGACATCGGTATTACCATGTCGGCCTGCAGGGCCAGGGGGCCACGGGGGTCAGGACTGGATTAGCAAAAATGGCAGGAGATCACAGAGGGCACTGAGGTTGCATCTCAAAGGGCTTTGGGGCTTTGGGGCCCACTTAGACCAGCGGCCAAGAAACCTAGGGAGGGTTAAGGCAGGGCTGGAGCCTGTTCAGATTTGTGCCAAAGCAAAGAGGGCTCTGGCTGTGGCCTCACAGGGAGACAGGAAGGCTGGGCCAGAATCCAGGAGAGAGGAACCAGGGCAGGCAGTGAGATGTGCTCTTGGGTATTTAAACATTAGATGAGAGTTGAGGGCCAAAAGGAGCAGATGGGGGTCAAGTGTGCCCCACCTCCATTGGGATGGAGTACAGTGGGAAGGAAGCTGGGGGGCGAAGGGTAGGGCCACCCAAGAATGCCAGGGCCCAACGCACAAGGTGGCCTTGGGTGGGCCACATCCTCTCTAAGCCTCAACCTCCCATCCAGGCCAGGCAATGCCCTGAGCCCTCATCTTTTCTCTACTAAGCCCTGCCTGGTCCTGCGACTCCACCTACCCTCCAGCCCTCAGCACAGCTGAGTCGCCATCACCTATCTCCCGCTACCAGCCCCGGCTGTGCATGCGAGACAGTGAGGGACTCAACTGAGGGCAGGGCTCAGGACTCAACCTGGCTGGGGGCCCCAGCTGACCAGACACCAGCCACACTTGGAGCCAGTCCAGTGACTGAGGCATAGCTTGACCACCTGATCCTTCTGTAACAGGAGCCCAGTCCCTGCAGCTCAGTGGGCAGGGAGGCCACGACTTGAGAGGGGCTTGCCCCCACTTTCCTTCAGCCAGGTCACCTGCTGAGCACTGGTCCTGGGCAGCTGCCCCGTGTCATCACCTCCCTCACCAGCACTCAGACCTGCCTGAGCCCCTTCCCACTTCCAAGCACGTCCACGCTCCCGGGCCCGCCTTCTCTCTGAGCTGGATACCAGCCGCCTGGGCACTGAGGCCCCATCCATCCCCCGGCACCTCCTCCAGGAAGCCATCATTCATGTGCTGAGCCAACTAGCCTCACCCATCCTCTTGCTCTGGGCAAGGCCCTGTGCTGTGCCCTGAGGGGGGCGCCAAGCTGGCAAAGACCTAGCTTCTGCCTCCAGTCAGGGGGTGCTGGTGGAGGAAGGGTGAGTGGTGGGACAGGGGAGAGGAGGAAGGTCCAGTGAGGTTTGGACGAGCAAAAGGCAGCCTTTGCCAGGTAGAACCACCCAAGATGGCACCTGGGTAGAGAGATGAGGGTGTGACCCATGGAGGCAGGGAGTCCAGGAAAGGCTGAGCGTGCAGGGCCAGAGGAACAGACAGAGGTGGCTTCCAGGAGTGGGTGAATGTGCGGGGTGGGGGCAGGGACATAGATTGGTGAAATCAGGGACACCCAGGAGCCTGGAGATGGGAGCTGCAGAAGAGGAGGTGCACACGGGGTGCAGGGGAGCTAGTGGGGAGAAGCAGGAATGCATATGTCCGTATGAGAAGTGACATTGGCCAGGCCGCTCAGGGTGGCTGTACAGTTAAATGAGGCTGGGGACAGTGTGGGACACAGTGTGTGCCCCTTGTGTCAGCCACCATTTCCACAGTGGCCTCCACTATCCTCGGTCTTCCCTGGCCTCCCGGTTCTCCGGCCTCTCTGCCTGCTTTTCTCAGGATAAACAGCCCTTTACCAGGCTCTGGCCTGTGTGCTGGGCCCTTCCAACCTTTCTCTCACTTCCAGCTCCTTTGAGCCTGGCAGAGTGAAGCAGGTCATGGCCATCTGTAGCCCCGTGAGCTCCAGAGGGAAAGCTCCTCCCTTCTCCCCCTGCTAGCAGGACAGTGGGCGCTGAGTGCGGCCACGCGGCCCAGAGGGCTTGGCTGGGGGTGGGCAGGACAGGGATGTCGGGATGGCTGGGGAGACAGGTCTAGGGGCAGAAGGGTGGAGAAAAGCCAGGGGAAGCCTGGGACTCCACCCAGCCCCGCCTGCTCACCTGCAGATCCGTCCCTGGCGGCTTCCCTTTCTGGTGCTTTGCCCTCCGTGCCCCAACTGCGTCACACAGGTGACGCACAGTGAGTGCTTCCTACGTGCCTGGTGCCGCTCTAAGCACCTGCTATGTAGTGGCTCCTTTCATCCTCAAATCTACAGGAAGTACACACCATCACGATCGCCATTTTACAGCTGAGGAAACAGGCTGAGGGAAGTTAAAAAACTCGCCTGAGCAAGCACAGCTTTCAGGGAGTGGACAGAACTGGTACCCAGGCCTCACTCCAAGACCAAACCTCTTCCCTCTCCTCGGGATGCCTGGGGGCTCCTGCAGGTCTGGGCCTGTTTCCTGGGAGATGCCCAGGCAGTGTCTGCTGTTTAAGGGAGTCACGGATGCTGCGACTGCTCCCAGGCTCTGTCTGGCACTGGCCTGGGGAACACTGATGAAGATGGCTCTAACGGTACAGAGGGACAGGGAAGGCTCAGGGGGGCCCTGTCCCCGCTGGAGCCCAAGGTCCCCTCAGGCCAGGCACTGCTTCTTGGGCAGTGTTCCTCTTTGCTCTGACCTCCATAAGCATCGCCAAGCACCCACTCCTGGCCAGATCCAGACAGGAGGCAGAAAAGGTTGGGCCTATATCGGACGAGGTGGAGCAGTTCAGGGAGCCAGGGAGGAGCAGCCGCAGGGGTGCGGGGGCAGGAGTTCCCAGCTGCCTTTCTGTGCTCCCATGTCCTCATCTCTAAAACACTCGCACTGCTCTCAGGGTGGCTGTGGGGTTCAGGTAAACACGCGGCAGAGTGCAAGGCCCAGAGAGAGATCGGGCTGAGTGTCAACTCAGATTGGGCCCCCTGGCCTGCAGCTCAGGCCCTGCGGCTCTCCTGGTTGTGGTGGGACCCCTGGAATGGGCTGGCTGTGAGTTCTGCTGATGTCGTGCCCACAGGAGGAATATCACAGCCAGAACTGCTGCTGGGCCTGCAGAGCCGTGTCCCTCAGGCCTGTTCCGCTCCTAACTTGGGGCCCTGGACTTGGGAGTCCATGGGGCTGGGACCTAGGCCCAGGCTTTGCTCCCTGGCTATCTGGCCTCTCTTCTCAGGGCCTCAGGGTCTTCATCTGTGAAGTGGGGACAGCTGCCTCCCAGGGCTGTGGGGTCACTCACTGGACAGCTGCCCGGAAAGTCCCTTGCAAACTACAGAGGTGAGGCCGGAGAGCTGGGGCAGAGGGAATGGGCTGAAGATACACCCCCAAGGCTGCCTGAGGGACAGTGGGTGCCCACAGCCGGGGCAGCCAGTGGAGCTTCCATGAGGGGGGTGGGGTGCATCCCACACCCTCAGGACTGGTTTCAGAGGAGGCTCGTGGTCCTGGGCCTCAGCCAGTGAAGAGGGCAGGAGTGGGCTCTGCCCTAACAGAGGGTTCCTTCAGCCCAAGCAGAACCATCTGTTTTAGGCAGAATAATGCCCCCTTAAAATGCCCACATCCTAATCCCCAGAAACTGTGACCCCACCTGGCAGCAGGGACTCTGCAGATGTGCAAGGACCACGAGACGGGAAATTATCCTGGATTATCTGGAGGGGCCCAGCGTGATCACGGGGGTCCTTGAGAGTAACCGAGGGAGGTGGCAGAGGTGGGTCAGAAACAGCGGTGAGGACTGGGGTGGGTCAGGTTGCTGGCTCTGAAGGTGGAGGAGGGGCCGCGGGACAAGGAACGTGGGCAACTCTAGAAGCTGGAAAGGCAAGGAAGGGGATTCGCCCCTGGGGCCTCCAGAAGGAAGCAGCCCTGCTGACATCTTGAATTTAGCCCAGTGAGACCCAGGTCAAATGTCTGACCTACAGAAGATAATAAACCTGCATTGTCTTAAGCAACTGAGATTGCGGGAATCTGTTGGCAGCGGCAAGTGGAGCGGAATACTGCACCTATCCTGAGCATGCTCCAGGGAGACGGGCTTGACTGAGGACCTGGAGCTGACCAGTGTGGCGCACCGCACCCCAACAACCTTGCCACAAGCAGCGTCCCGGGGGCCTGAGGTAAGCTCCCATGATGCACCCTTTGCTGGGTACCCAGATGTTTCATGAAAGTCTCCTAGATAATTGAAATTTATCACTTTAACCTGCAAATCCAACAATTTTAACTGATTGAAATGAGAGTCTACAATTGGTCCCACATTTTGGGGCCTCTTTAAAGTAAACATAGTTACTCTGTTCTTCACCTGTGCTCAGGGACTGGGGTGATTATGACAAAGAACAACTGCCGGGCGCAGCTGAGAATCCAGTGGCCCAGGCCGCCGTGCTGGAGGTATTCTCTCTCTCCGGCCACACTCTAGACTTACAACAACTGCGCCTCCCACTGAGGGCACCCCCCTCCCTCACTGGAGCCAGAATCCCGGCTCGGTCCTGCCCAGCTGCATGGCTGGAGCCCTTAGCCCCTCTGAGCCGCAGTGTCCTCCCCTCCGTGGTTTCTAAGAGATGGTCACTTTGGCTTGAAGCTTCCGCCAGGGGCCGGGGGTCTGAGCATCTAGCCGCTCTCATGGGAAGCTGGCCAGTGCTGCAGTCAAGGGCACAGACTCTGGAGCCACGTGGTCCAGGATCTGACCTCACCGTGAAACTCCTCGGTGTCTCACTTTTCTCATCTATCACTGGCTCCTTCTGCCTGTGCCTGTCCTACCCTTCTCCCCTCCCGGAACCCCAAAAGGGGCTCAGGCTGCCCACAGGCCCAGGATCTACTGGGACGAACTGCCTGTAATCTCTCCCACAGGTCAGCAATCCTGGCAGCGTGAACAGATGAGGATGACCCAGTTCTGAGCCCCTCACCATCTCGGCTGCTCTCCCCACGTAGCGACTGGCTCTGAACGTGATGCCCCGGTGCGCCTGACCAGCATGGGGCAGGACGGGAACGGTCACCTCCCTTACTCTCCATACCTTACCTCCATTAATACAGCATGGGGCAGGATGGGAACGGTCACCTCCCTTACCTTCCATACCGTGCCTCTATTAATACAACGTGGGGGCAGCCACACCTCATCAGGAGCTACTGGTTAGGGCCTGAAGTCCAGCAGGATCCTGTGTCTTTACCCCACAGTCTGTTCTTAGAGGAGATGGTGCTAAGAGTGATGAGCTTGTGAGAGAGGGGCTCACTGGTGCTCTAGACTTGAGGCCCCCACACTGACCCTCCTCAGAAGCCCGAGTCTGGTTCCTAGTTCAGAGGTGAGGCCTTGGCTGTTGGCTCTCCCTTTGCTTTGTGCTGGAGGAAACCGGAGGAGAAATCTCTTCCGTCTGGGGCAGGACACGCTCTAAGGGGCGGCACGGGAGGATTCTGATCATCACAGAGGTGGGGGTGCGGGGGAGGGTCCCCACCCAGATGCCTGGCACAGAGATCTGCTTGATCTGTTCCTTCAGTCAGTCTTCCAAACCCAGGCTGAGGCTACCTGCATTCTCAGGGCCTCCGTCCTCACCTCCTGACCCCGCACCAGGGTCTGGTTCTGGGCCTTTATCCACTGACTCCCATTTTTGAATGCAAGCACAGAGGCCCTCCTCCCCACCCTGCATTACCCATTTACAGGATGCCAACCCAGCGCGGCCCTCTTCCACCACCCATCCTCTTGCTGGGAAGGTTGCGGGGCACCTGAGGGGCCCCAGCTCCTGGTCCTGCCTGGCTGTGGAGCTCTGGCCTCAGAAGGTACTGCCTGCTTCTCCTAGTAAGTAAGACCGAGGGCCCTGGGCCCCCTGAGACCTGAGAGTGGCCTCAGAACAGTGACATCTCTGGGGCTCCCTCCACCTGCCCCCAGCCACCCTTCCAGAAAGTTCATAGCACTGACTCATGCCTGCCTGGACGGCAGTGGTCATACCTGTTGGCTGTGGCTGAGGCTGGAGGCTCAAAGCCAACCCAATCTGCCATCTCCGGCTCTTCCCAGGCCAACCTGGACTGTCCAAGTCAACAAGACAGACCCGTCCAGAGAATTTGCAGAGAACTAGCTTCCAGCCTGAGCTTGCCCTGTCTGCCTGTGTGACCAGAGGTCAATGCTCTGACCTCTCTGGTCCTTACTCTTTTCATCTGAGAAAGAGGGCTGCACCTGTCCTGTCCAGCATGGACTTAGGGTTCATAGAGCACCATCAGCCAGACCCATGAGCGCCTTGAAGCCCCTAAGGAGTGAGCAGGCCTGAAGCCTTCTCAGCAGCACACAAGGCCATATCCCCTGTGGCCCCCAGACCTCCCTCCTGCTTCCTCTCTAGATGCCTAGGTCCCCCTGAGGTCCACAAGGGGGCCATGAAACAAAGCCACCTCTCTGGGACCTTCAGGCTCTGACCTTCACATGGCCCTGCAACCCTGATGCTTGAGACAGCCCACACGGTCAGGACTTCTGCGTAGAGCTCAGCCCTGCAGGGTAGTGTGTGACCTTGGGCAAGCCAGGGCACCCCAGCGAACCTTAGTCTCTTCTTCAGAGAAATGGAGACTGCAATCCCTGACTCCATCACTGCAAACACTGGTGTGAGCTATCTGAGAGCCATTAAGAAGGTCGTGACAACCCTAGGCGACCACAGCTATGCTCAGGAGGTCCTGGGCAGCTGGCGAAGCCCGGAGGCCAGCAGAACAGCAGAACTGACTGATAGAGAAGAACGAGTAGATGAGGAAGTCTGCTTTCCACTGTGCACACACTGAGCTCTGTCCAAGAGCAGTGATATTTCCTCTTCCTTCTCTTTCTCCTCACATCGGTCCCTGATCAGCCCTGCCAGCAGGCTTCCCAAGACACCCTAAGCAGCAGGTGGCTTTTTCCCTGAGAGGTCCTGGAGGTCCTGGCTGGTAGGTTCCCTCCCAGGAGAGGAGATGGGTAAGGACTCTTCTGCCCAGACCCGTCTACTCAAATGCCCTCTTTTGCGGCTGAGTCTCAGTGCTGCTTTGCTGACCCTGGGAATCCTAACTGTGTACGTGGGTGTTTACGCAAGTGGGGGAGCTTTATGGCACAGGTCTCCTTACACGCACAGGCCAGTGGATGCTAGCCCTGGGCTCTTTGCTACAAACATACAAACAAAGAACAAACGTGTTTGATGGTGGGTAAAAACTTTAAAAAGGAAAAAGTGAGTTCACACCTGGAGTGGAGCCCCCCGCACTCACACGACACGCGGGACTGCACACACGTGGGCACACCCCACAACACAGACATATGCCCCCACACACACACGTCACACGCACACACAGCACACACACACCCATGTCCACATGCCAGTGCACACCCGAGACACACACTTGCACACACATGCACACATGCACACAGGCGCACATACACACGCGCACACACATGCACACATACGCGAACACACGCACGCACACACGTACACACACGCGCGCACACACACGTGTACACACACACGTGCACACACACGTGCACACACACGTGTACACACACACGTGCACACACACGTGTACACACACACACGTGCAAGTACGACAAAGGAAGTGGAAGAAAAGTGTTACCCATGAGTAGCCGCCGTTTCACCCGCTTGTCCACATCAGCTACTGACGTGGCATTGAACTGAGAGCGCTCAATTGCAGCCTCATCCTTCTCTAAAACACAAGTAAGGGACAAACACGGAGCCAGTGGTTAATGACAGCCCACTTCCCGCGGCCCAAGACAGTCAGCCTCTCGGCGTGGTGCACGCAAAGCCAACACCGCATGCCGGCCAGCTCGGCAGCCTCGCCGAGGGGCTAATCCCAGGAACCTCCAAGGTCGGGGTGTTCAGGGCAAAGCAGAGAGGCAGCGAGGGCGGGGGCGGGGGGACGTGCAGGAAAGGAGGAATGACCACAAAGTGACCTGGGACACAGAGGGGACTCAGGGCCCATGGGCAAGCAGACAGAGGAGGAGGCTGAGGTCAGGGCAGACAGGACCTGTCTGCAGAGAGCCACAGAAGCAGAGAAGCACCACCATGGTGCTTTATGGTGCTTTACGGAGACACAAGTGATTACAGACCCCCGTGGCTCAGGCTGGAGAGGCAGGCACAGGACAAGGCACAGGACAAGGGGACAGGGCCACAAGGTCCGGTGATGGATGCACTGAGACAGCAGAGGCTCTGTCACAGGGATGTGAAGGGGTGTCAACACTCATGCAAAATTAAGAACAAAACATAGGAGATACACACACACACACACACACACACACACACACACACACACAATGGATCCAATAGAATAGACAGAAAAACCACGGGATCGATTTGGGCAGCGCTGGTTGCCTGCTTGTCTATAGAGGACTAGGGCTAAACATTCAAGTGCTCAACAAGGGGATGCAAAGAGGGATCGCTTATTTTAGGAGCATGCAGGGGACAAGCGGCCCCGAGTGGGCCAGGGAGCATCCTGGCTATGCCAAGAGGCTTCCTGTGGAGGGGCAGGTGAGGTTAGCTGGGTTGATTTTCTTTGCTCAGAGGGAAATGTGTGGAGACATTCGTTCCCAAGGGGGACACGGATGAACAGTGGGCGAAGGCAGGTGAAGGCATCTCTTCCTGGCCAGGAGTGGAAGTAGCAGCAGCAGGGGCCGGGTAAGGAAGGTGGTTTCTAACGAGAGGGGAGGGAAGGTGGGGCGGGGGAAGTTACTTTAGAAAGGAGATCCAAGCAGGGGCCTTCACATGCAGTAGACATCGAAAAATAAAAAAGGAAGAAAGGATGATTCGGTGGACGAGACAAGATGTGTTAGACAAAGGCTGGGTGTGTCTGGCCCGGCAGCTCTTTGCACTGCCCCTGTGGCCGCAGAGTCGGCTCCAGCAGAGGTAGCAAACCCTGCGGGAGACCTCGAGCAGACGAGACAGGAGGGAGGCTGGGTGGCCTGGGAGAGTCCCAGGCCGGACAGTGGAGGGAGAGAGGCAGGAGGAGAGGAGGTTCTAGATGGGATCAGGCTGCAATAGAGACACTGGTTTGAGACCGGGTTTGGCTTTTAATTCTTTTTCAATTGGTTGGTTGGTTTGGTTTGGCTTTTGGCTCTGAAAATAATTAATGAACGTCAGTTATCAGACAAGACAGGCAATCAGGGACCATCACCAGAAAAGCAAGATAAATGAGATAAAAATGAAATATAAAATGGTTGTCTGAAAGAAGAGACCACACAGAGGAAGGGAGAGCCACCGCAGGCAGCAGAACCCGTGATGACAGCCCCGGACTACAGAGGTGACAGCCTGGCACCCGCCCAGGCCCTGCTCCCTGAGACCCAAGGGAGTAGCGTCCTGGGGGACAGGGCGGGGGGGCACACCCTGGCCTCATGGGCTTCTGTCTGCCGACCAATCCTTTCCTGTCCCCTGAGTCTCCCTCAAGAAGTATCTTCCAGATTGACAATAAGAAATGGGGCCTAAAAAAATAACTGACTTGTGTTGGGTTTCTAAAGTTTGCCAGCACAGGGAGGGTTGAACTCTGGCACCAACTCTGAAACTCCACCCTTTCTCAGTTAAAAAATTTGCTGTTATTTTTAAATGGGAGAAAAAAACCTACTAGTGATTATGGCATGAAATAATCACAAATATTCAAGCTTCCTCTTGGAACTAGGGACCAGGAGGAAGGAGGTGACGGAGACTCAGATCAAGACTCCATGTGACAGGTGAGAGACGGGCTGGGGCAGCGGCGGGAAGAGCGGACTTCAGGTTGGGGAGAAAGGCCAGCAGGGGCCCGGCAGCTCGGAGAGACCAGCAGTGAAAACGCCACACCCACGCAGGGCCCACACTGTCCACCTCCCCTGGAGTTTAGTCAGTGACCACTGAAAGCAGAGTTCTGAGGAAACCTCTCGGTTTTCCAGACGGCCGTGGGCAGCTCCCACGACTAACGTGGCTGTGTGCAGTTACCTGAATCTGGCTGTTTTCCGTACCAGGGGAGGAAACACCTGGGTTTCTGAACAGAAGGTCTTAGGTGTGTACACCTCCCTTCTCCCCACACACCCACACCCCCTGCCTGGGGCCACCCCTCACTTCCAGGACGAGGACGTGCGGAACCCCCGCTGCTAGGGAACCCACGTCAGGCGTCGCCAGGGAACACGAAGCAGAAGAGCCTAGTCCTGGGGGCTGCGGGCCCAGAGAAGCCTCCCCAGAAAGCTTCCCCAGGGGGGCCGGCCATCCCCACCATTGCCATGGGCTTGCCTTTCCTTATTTCCCTGGAGCTTCCTTCCAGGGAACCCGGATGTGGCAGGGTGCTGGCCCTGCTGGTGCACGCATGGGGGGTGGGGGCGGGGGGTGCAAGGGTGGCGTGCGGCAGAGGTGCCTACTTACCGATGCACGTGCGACCGTCTGAGTGGAGGGCGTACTTCTGGTGGCAGCCACACATGGGGCCTGTGTCTGTGTCCTCACAGCTGTGCTGGCAGCCTCCGTTTCCATAGTTACAGGTTACTAGTTAGGCCCAAAGTGTACACACGTGTGTATAAACAGAACAACAAAAACGATTAGTTTGTCGGTGTTGGCTGCTTCCTTCGGGGTTTGGGGAAACTGAGGCCTAAGAGCATCAGTGGGTAGGGTCATGAGGCTCGCCGGGCAACGGGTGCGCGTTTCCCTGCACTTCAGCCCCTCCAGGGACCAGGCCTGGAGTCACTCACTGCCTAGAGCTGAACTGGGGTGGGACAGAATGGACTTGGGGTTGTCTAGGCTTTGATCAGAGCAGGCACAGAGCTGATGCGCTCAGATGGCGGTAGATGAAGACAGCTTCATCCTTCCCAGGCTGCAGGACCCTTTACAGCCTGTCTCGATGGGGCAAATGTTTGTCAATGCCAGGACGTACTTGTCAAGCTGTCGGGGGAGCGACATGGCGGCCCGTGGTTCCAGGTGACGCTCATTTCCTTAGTTCTGGCAGAGCTTTCCTTCCTCTGTCTGTCTTGGGGCGTGTGGATGTCTCCACGGACGTCCCCTCTCAGAGTCCCAGGGGCCATCTCAAACTCTATCCCCTCAAAGCCCTAATCCTCCGGGAGCTCGGCAATGTCTGAACAGACAGACTCATGCAAATTAATGTCATCTAAGGTACCGTTTTGAAAATCACCTAAATAATAACCACGTTCCACTGTTTTCAATGGCTGTGGCCTGGAGGATCTGGTGCCTTTCAGCCCAGAATCTCAACATGTTTCACATCAGCAATCTGGGTTGGCTGAAAAGGGGGCAGAACAAAAAGGAGTCTGAAGTAGATAAAACTACAAATTCAAGTTTATTTGCACACATGGTCTGTCTCCAGGGTGAGAGGGATCTCTAGAGGGGAGCAAGGTGACCCAGGTGCTCCCCAGGGGTTGTAGGGCCCCTGCCTGGTGATGCTGGCGAGACAGCTGCACGCCCATCCCCTGAACGCAAATGTGCACGAGGACCTCAGTATGGGGCGTGTTCTTGGATACTTTAACCATCTGTCCAGAATTCAAGCTACACTCTAATTTATTATGCAAAACCCTAGTGATCAAATATGCAAAAATAAATCCCAGACCAAGTATGATTAGAGGGGCAAAAACCCCAAATCCTGAGAGTTTGAATAAATTCTGTTCTATTAGGTTGACCCCTGAGCACAGCTGGTACCAGAGGGAGGTCAGTTGGTGGCAACTCCCAGAGAAGGATCTCAAACATTTCAGAACTGACTTCTCAGCTCATCTCCTTCACAGAGACCGACGCAGGGCCTTCCTGCCCACCTGTCCTGAGTGACGGGGTGCCTCAACCTTGGACACGTGCCGTCTCCACAGCGGGTGAGGAGGATGTCAAGAAAATGGCTTGGTATGGGGACAGGTGTCTGCTCAGTGCCTCAGATGCTGTCCTCTGTAACCAGAGGCTCTAAGTGGCTGCTCCTCCTTCCATAGGGAGCTGAGGACCATCCAGAGGAGGGAGCTGACTTCTGGGGGGAAATTTCAGGGACCTGAAAAATGCTTCCAGAAACACAACTGGGCTTCCAGCACGAAGCCCTCCAGCCCCTTCTCCTCAGGAGTGACTCTTCTCCGGGGTGGAGCTGACACCCTGGATGAGGGCTCAACTTTCATCTCTCAACGGCTTGTCTCAACGGCCAGGAAGGAACGCAGGGAAGCCAGCGATTCCGGGAGGCTGCAGCTCCGCGCAGATCTCAGGCGATGGGGAGAGATCCAGGTGGAGCCCATTTCGGGCTGGACGTCATGTGCCTTTCTAGGACCCAGGAGATTCCTGTTTCAGAGTGGGCAGGGGTGCAGCTGGGGAGAAGGCTGTTCTTTTTGAGCTCCAGGCTCCTGGAGACAGGCTGTTCCCCAAAAGTGACTCTAATGAGGAAGGAGGCCTGTCTGAGGCAACTCGAGGGGGATGCAGGCTCCGGGGCCCTTGTTCCCTCCACATAGTCATCTGTGCATCTCACAGACCCCCAAGGGTCAAGCCTTCAAGTACTGGAGAGTCTATGGCTTATACACAGAGATGTCTGAGCTCAAGCTCTGGTGAGACGGACAGAAGGATGGAGAAAAGCTCCTCTGGCCCTGGCTCTGGAGTGGGTCCTGGGCTCTGGATGGATGACAGCTTGGTTCAGAGCCCTGCAGTCCTCTGGAGCCACGGAGGCTGGTTGGTTAAGCCAAGCCTCAGCCCCCAACCCAGCTTGAGATCTGGAATTTCCTGGAATGCAAGTGACTTCAAGGACTAGAGCGAATGCCTCAGAGCTAACTTTACACCAGCCTTGCCTCACGAACCTCAGAGAAGCAGCCAAAGCTGGGCTGGCTGGGCAGCCGCCTGTGCAGGCCCTTCACGGGAGGCCTCAGGTCCCGGAAGTCACATCAGGCTCTCCATACCTTGGTGATATTCAGCCGCCCATGGAGAGGGTGGGACTGCTGTTTCTCAAGCCAGCACATATTCCCCTTCCCTGGCGGGGGCAGCTGGGGTGAGGGTTGTGGGGGGCGTCCTAGCTGCTCACAGGGCCCTGCCTAGTCCCTGACCTCTCACACCAGGCTGGCGCTCAGAAGATGCTCTCTGAGCAAACTCCTCCTCCTTGTAGTGCTTGTACTATGGGGTCAGGGAGCAAGCTGGCCCCGGCCAGGATGCCTGCAGCCTCTCCCTGGCACTGGGCTCTCGGCCTGTCTTCTGCCTAAGGGAATGCACTGTCCTTCTGGCCAGGGCTATCCACAAGCCTGCTGACTCCATGCAATTTTGACCTTGGCCTTCCTCGTGAGGAAACTCAGATCACACAACAGGGGGACTGGGAAAGCTGGAGCCAGCATCTTCTGTTCTGAGGTGGCCGGGGGCAGAAGACTTCTCTGCAGCTACAGGAATCCATCTGGTGTGGAGAGGGGGCCTGGCTGGAGCCCTGGGGCTGGAGGCTGGCACTTCCAATTGAGACTGCCCCTTTTGGTTCTGCCCTGGGTGACAGTATACAGGCTTATCTTGGCCATCCCACAGGAAAGAGCCAGGAACACAGAGAAAGGTGGTCTGCCTCTGGGAGCATACCTGGGACAGAAGGAAGCACCTCCACTTTGGAGAATGGATGAATCACATCTGGTGTACGTGGGTCCCCAGGGTCTTGGTGACTGTTCTAGGAGACCATGAGTTGGGAAGGGTGTGGCAAGGCACCCATAGGAGAGCTGATGACAACTAAGAGGATCAGTGACTGTGGACGATGGACCAACAAGGGCCAGCTGTCCTCTCCACAGAACGGTGGGTGGAAGAACGGTCATTTTCTTTATGACAGCAGGGCCACCTAGGGTGAGGACCACCTTCTCTGTTGGGAGTTGGAACTGGACACTTCTCCCTAACATTTTTCTGCATTAGAAAATGGGCTTGAAATGAGGCACTTGTCTCTGGCCAGAGATGGAAAGTGCTCCCAGCAGTCTCCTTTGGCTCTTTGTAAAAAAGGGCAAATGTGACATCACTTTGGCTATCCCTGGTGCCCTCATCTTCCACGAGGAGAGGCCCATCCCACCATCTCCCCACGAAGCTGTGGGCAGGATGCTCTGGCTCCCAAGCTTCTGAGTTCAGCCACTGTTCTGCTTGGTTTCCTGGCTCCTACTCCTACTGGGTGACGGGGTGACCGCATTACGAGGCTGGACTACACGTGGGCCCTGTAGGCAGACCACCAAGCAGATCCTGAAATGGTATCTTTGGCCAGAGGCCTCATTCAGCCCAGATCTCCCAGAGTATCACCATCGGCAGGCAGCCTTGCAGGGGTCAGATTGTGAGTTCTGATCTTTAAATTTTATTTTACAGATGCAGTCTTGCTATGTTGTCCAAGCTGGACTCAAAGTCGGGCTAGAGTGATCCTCCGGCTTCTGCCTCCCAAGAAGCTGGGACTATAGGTGTGCAGAGTTCTGATCTTCGGTCCCGGAAAAATGGTCAGCACAGCCCAGAATGGTGCCACTTCTGAACCACACTCTTTTCCTTCCTTGTACTACTCATACCAGGGGCTTCCCAGGCCCATCGAGAAACCTGGTCCTGTAGACCTCTGTGCCACGGCCCCACTATTCCTGCAGCAGACCTTAGGCTCAGGGGCTGCCATAAGATCCAGCCCAGCTCCTGGGGCTACACTGGTGGTGTCATGCTTGGTGTGGAAAACCCCAAGGCTAGGGTTCACAACCCTTTTCCCTCATGCCCTGTCAGGCCCCTTCCGCAGGCCCTGCCCTTCTCTCCACCCCATGGGGCTGGGGACCCTCCCTGGCCAAAGTCCAGCAGACTGGACAGACCCTCCAGAAAGCAATGGCAGGAGACGCATGGGACGTTTGACCCATTTGTCTCCATCTACCTACGTGTGCAGTCCTTCTGGTTTTGGGCAAGGTCAAAGCCGGGCCTGCAGTCGCAGGCCACCCCACCTTTGGGCGTCTCCCGGCAGATGTGCGCACAGCCATGGTCTTTGTTCATGCAGTTCATACCCTCTGGGAAGAGAGACAGACAGAGACGGGTTGGGGACCAGGCAGAGAGCGACAGAGAACATTTCAGGCTGAAAGGGGATAGCCAATGATATGTAACAATCAAACAGGCTGTCATTGCATGTATCATGCACACACACGCACGTGTGCACACACACATATGCGTGTGTGCAGCAGCCATCTACATGGATATCCCTTAGGGAGAAAGCAAGAGCACGGTGCCTGGGTCTAGATTCAGGCTTTGCTCTGTGGGTTGCACTGTAAATGGTACCTCGTGACCCACAGAGACCAAGCTCTCGCTCTAGGTCAGATTGCGGGGCGTGGTCTGAGGAACTACTTTTGTGTCAGGGTGATCTGCTCCCCTCTCCTGAGCCACCCATGGTTCTAGGGTACCCCCACCCGCCCAGCAGACTGGATCTCCCCTCTCTGTCTGCCTGCAGTGGCTCATACCCCCTTCCGTTGACCTCAGTTGATGTTTATCTTCCTGGTGATTTGTGAGGCGTTTCCAGAATTTATGAGGTCAGGGGTCAAGTGAGAGGTTGTAGGTCACAAGTCCATCAAGAGGCCAAGGCAGATGAAAGGGAAGAGCCTCTGTTTACCACCCCACTGGCTCTGTGACCTGCCTTCCACCTCCACCCACAGGAAGCTCAGGCAGGAGCTAAGCCGGCTCGGGGAGCGGCAGTGAAGGCTGCGGACGGCGAACACGCACAGGGCGACCTCCTTCCCCCGGGACACACTGGCCTCTTGTTCCAGAGGAGGACTGGCTCAATCCTGACCCTGTCCACTTTAAATACGGGTATGCAGCAACACAGAATAGATTTAAAAACACAAACACCCTGCTAGTTGTAATAAAGATAAAAACGTCTGAAGTTAAAAGTCAAACAAACAAACGGAAACGAGGAAGCCTGCATTTTGCCCAGCACGGTGACTCCTGGTTTCACCTAATTTTGTGACTCATATTTCCTCACCTCGAGTTTCTCACTAATCAATCCAATCGTTGGAATGACGTAGAGTCTAACTAAGCAACGAGTGAACAACGGAAAGCACTGTCATGCTGCTGCCCCCCAGAGAAGCTGCGAGTTCACACGGAAACACCCTTTCCGCCGGCTCGATTCCAAAAGAGCATCAGCGCCTGAGTCGCACAGATAGTGGCGTGCGGTCAACGCTTAACAGCCAGCGGGGGTGGAGGCTGATCTGCAGTATTTACCAATGTATGTGGGATAAAGACGCCAGCCATGGCTCATTTCAAAGTACCAGGGAGATGTCGCCGAGGGTAGAGCTGGGAACAAATGTGCACAGTTAGCTCTCGCAAGCTGAGACCAGCCAGCCATAGCACGTCTCTTTCTTAGAAAGGTCGTTGTAAAGTCAGGCAGATGTAGGTGTGAATCTGGCTTCCTTCCTGGCTGTGGCCTCGGAGACAACTGCTTCGCTTTTCTGAGCCTAATCTTAGAATGGGCACGATCACCTCTGTCTCATGGAGGAGCTGTGCAAATTAAATCCAGTTACAGACAGGAAATGCCAGGCAATAAGAGATGAGGTCTGTCTGTGGGGGCACTGGCTCCTGAGGCCGGTGTCTCTCCTGCAGGTCTGGAGACAGTGTGGCTCCTCCCTGGGACCTGGCTGGACCAGGCGGCCCCTCCTGAGAGGCGGCTCTTGGTAGAGAAACCTTCTCAGACTACTGAGACATGTTTAATCCCTCATCAGGTCTTCTGGGAGCCTCCTGCCCTGGCCAGGGTTTGGCCAGTGGGTGGTGGCCAGCAAGCCATCTCCCTGACCATCACCGACGGCTGTTGTCAGCGGTGGGCTGAGTCCAGCCCCCCTCACTCCCTGTTCATTTGGCTTCCATGGCTCCCTGCTGCTCCAGCTTCTTCCCAGCTGCACACACTCCACGGTTCGCCATCCCACAATGCCTGCTCAGCAGCCCTCGAGGGTGCCCCATCTCCCCTTGCTGCTCCTTCCTCCTGGGCCGGACACCCTCTCCTATCTTCCATAAACTAAATCCTAGGCCTCCCTCAAACTCCACCAGTTCCGCAAAGCCTCCTGGCTCCTGCCTTCTACTCCCCGTGTCTCCCCATGCCACCACCCATGTGACATCCTAGGGCTGTCCTATGGCCGGCACAGGCGATCAATGCTGCGAGCAGATCTGTGCTCTCTTCCTGAGCTGGGAAGAGCCTACGGGCCCTTGTTTGGCTCAGGATTGCAGACGATGAAGAAAGGGAGATTGAATTTCCCTTCCCAGCCAAAGAATCACAATTTACAAGAAGCCTTGCTAATCATCACCAACCATACATTTGTCACTGGGGAGCTGATGCGTGCCGTAGCCCCGGGTAATGGAATATTAAACTCTAGAGGTCATTCAGTTTTCTCCCTCATCGTGGACTTGCCATTAAGTGATCTTTCTTCTTAAGACTCCAGAGACTTTAACACTGAGCCAAGATGTTGTTGTTTTCTTGGTGAAGGACACTTTGGGGATGTAATCTCGCATGACTATGGACTGTGGTAACCCACAGTCAATAAGACGCTAAGTAACAGAATCGAAGAGCTGGGAAGGGTGAGCCCCAGGTCCTATCTGTAGTCAGCTGGCCTCAAGGGTCTCTACTTTACCTCTCAACAACTTGGGGAAGCGGGTGGAGCACTTCATCTCCCACCTAAAGACCCTGAGGTGGAGTTGAGGTCCTGTGATTAGCCATCCTCACTCAACACCCCAAGAAAGGCCCCCTGCACGCTGCCTCTCACCCAGCACCCCCAGCATGGGAGCCCCCACCGGCTCCGCAACGGAGGGCAAGGGACAAGCCGGTGATTGTTAGTGGGACTGGCTTCAGGACCTCTTTACATTCCTGACAATTATAAAGGAGGCCAAATCGCTTTGATGGACAGGTTTATGTGTTACAGCTATCAAGACTGGCTAGATATCACAGAGAGAAATTTACATTTACTCATTAGCTTATTTAAAAACAAGACAAAAAACATATTACATGTGGGCTGGGCGTGGTGGCTCACGCCTGTAATCCCAGCACTTTGGGAGGGTGAGGCAGGGGGATCACCTGAGGTCAGGAATTCGAGACTAGCCAGGCCAACATGGTAAAACCCCATCTCTACTAAAAATACAAAAATTAGCCAGGTATAGTGGTGCACGCCTGTAATCCCAGCTACTCAGGAGGCTGAGGCAGAATTGCTTGAACTTAGGAGGCAGAGGCTGCAGTGAGCTGAGATCGCGCCATTGCACTGCAGCCTGGGCGGCAGAGTGAGACCGTCTCAAAAAAAAAAAAGAAAAAAAGTATTACATGTTAGCACAACCCATATATTTGTATTGAAAACTATATTTTCCAGAACGGGGTTCCCTGAGATGCAGCAGTCAGGCCCGCGCGAGCCGGGCTCATCTGCTGCGTGGTGAGGCTGCGGTCAGGCTGGAGTCTGCTCAGTTTGAGTGGTTCTGGGGCGCCTCCTCCCCCAGAAGGGTGGTCGGGGGAGCATCACTATCACATTTCAAAATGACCCTACAACCACTGCAAGGATGGCTGCTGCTGCCTGGCCTGGGGGCTGGCTGTGGCTTCCCAGGTGCTCATCAGTGACTGTCAGCTGCATCGCTTTCACCTCCACGCGGGGGCAACACTGGCTTCTGGAGGCCACAAGCAGATAGGCTCTGTGGCTGGAGAACCACAGAGGGTCAGGGTTGGACCCCTGCCTGCAGCCCATCTTGTCTATCCATCCTACAGAGACAGAAAATGAGCCCGTGAGGCGGGAAATGAGTGTTCCAGCACATAGAGCAGGGCTGGAACCTGGGCCACCGGGCTCCCAGCCTAAGCTCTCCTGCCTTGGGGTCACTCGGCTACACCTGTGGCACCCAGACGGCTGACAGGGAGCAGACGTTTCCTAGGTGGAACAGGATTGGGAACGTGGTGCAGAGTGGGCGACTACATGGTGCCTGTTACTGGCCACTGTTTCCAGACTTAGGAGCCCAGCGAAATCCAAGGCCAGTTCAGATGCTGCGTCCCCTGAAGCTCTCAGAGCAGCCTCTCCACGAAGCGCACACCCTGGCTCCACTTTTGACCTTCCACAGCCATCACTGGCAGGCCCTGAGGTGAGGACGGAGCCTCAGCTCCCCTGCGGCACAGGATGTCCATTTTCTCAGCTGTGAAATGGGGATGTAATAATCTTTGCCCCTGAGGGTTGCTGGGAAGCTCAAACAAGGTAACGATATCAAGGGAGGCACAGGGAGGGTCTGGGTAGAGCAAGGCTGCTGTGACAGCACTCCTATCTGCCCTTGCTTCATTCTGCCTTGTCGGAAATCGGAATAGTTGCTTCCGTCACACTCTTTCCTGCCAACCGTGGGTAACCGGATGGGGAGACCTGAGCTTTATTATTTTCAGTATCACAAGTACCCAGCACAGGGCCTGGCGGAGGGTTAGGGATCTGCAAACAGTGGGTGAAAGGAAAGGGAAGAATGAGTGGGGAAAGAGAGGGGAGAATGGAGAGAGGAGGGAGCAAGGTAGGAAGAAGAAATAAAGCCCCCTATTTCGGAACAGATGAAGCCTGTTGTCTGTTATTTTAGGAGGCAAGGCTAGGATTTTGAAAACGTTCTTGCGGCATCCCTAGTTGCGCGTGCTAGAAACACAGTACTTTGGATGCCTGATGTGGGAAATTCGCAGCACATGTTAAAGGCTCTGAGAAGTCCCACGGTCACTGTGGAACAGTCCCTTCCTCCTCACTCAACACAGCGTCCCAGACAGGAAGAGGCCCCAGCACTAGCAGGATCTAAGGATGGCCCACTCTAGTTCCTCACCTGACAGACAAAGCACAGCGACACAGGGACCAGGGTGGCAGGCTGGGGCAGGGATAGGGCACTGGCCCCACCCACTGGAGCACCTGTGGTATCCTCTGTGCCTCCGAACCTCAGAGACAGAACAGGTGGCATGCCCTCCTTGCCCTCTCCCAGAGGGGCCGTCTGAGGGCAGTGAGCTATCGGGAAGGAATGCCAACTCATCCCCTCCTGCAGGTGGTATTTCTGGATGGCGGCCGGGGCCATGAGGGCCAAGTCGAGATTTGAAGGGGAAAAGGTGAACCCTGAGGCATGCGAGGTGCTTGGTTCCAAGCCCTTCTGCTCTAGGGATGGGCCCGGACTCCAGATGGGAAAGGAATCTGTGGGTCTGTGACTCTACCCGCTCTGCCGTGACCTGGGAAGGCTCCCCTGGGCCTCCTCCAGCTCCCCTGAGCCAGTCAGGCCCACGCAGCCAGCGGCAGCTGCAGGCTATGTCCACTGATGCCAGCCTGTGAGCTCTTCCAGAGCAGGGGCCGAGCCCACTCAGGCTCAACCCCAAGCCCCAGGCCCAGAGCAGGCTTCTGTGAGCCTGAGGGCCGGAAGGGCTCCAGCTCAAAAACTCCATCCTCCTGTGGCTCCCTGATTTGTGTCACGTCTGCTCTTGGGAGCCATAGGACAGCTCCCTTGACCTAGATAAGGGGAGAACCAGGGAGAGGCAAGTTCAGCAGAGAGCCCTGCTGGTCTCCCCTTCTTGATGGGAAGTGAGATAGAATTTCAGAGTCATTCCCAGAAATCCTGGTCTTCAGAGGCCTGATGCCCGTCAGGCCAGGCGGCCCGCCAGGTCGAATCTAATCTGATCCAACCATCCAAATCCAATTATATGCTGCAAACTCAGACCAAGTGTCTCCTTGGTGCCCAAGATGGGCCAGGGAGCAAGGAGAGGACAGATGCTCTGCTGCCACAATGCCGGGTCCACATTCAGGCTGCCACTTGCTGCGTAACCCCGGGCCAGCCCTTTACCCCTTCACCCCGAACCTCGGTTTCCACCTATGTGGAGCTGGACAATAGCAGCACCTGCCTCCCGGAGTGTGCTAAATGTGCAGTCCCAGTGTCTGGGTGAGTGAGGTGCTGGCTAAGCGCATAGATAGGCTGTTGTGGGACTTTGTCCTGGCCAGAAGGAAGCCACAGGGGAGTTGTCAGTAGGGGAGCGACACGCTTGTGTTTCAGATCTCTGGAGGCTGTGTGGAAGATGCCCTGGAGGGCCAGGACTGCAGGCCAGGACAGGGGAGAGGCTGTTGCTATCACTCTGAAAGGGACAAAGTCTGGTGGAAGGGCAGTGGTGATGGGGACTGGGAGGAGGGCTGGATTGGACACATTTAAGAGCTGCTTCTGAGTTTTCTGGAAGACGTGATGTATGAACTTGAGCCCTGACTATACTTTCATTCGCTTGGACCCTCACAAGCCTGAGGAGCGGGCATCACCGTGCCCACCTTCCAGACAAGCAGACGGAGGTTGGGACAGCGTGGGGGAAGATGTGCCCCGGGCTGTGTCTTCTTCTCCAAGTGCCCGGTGCTTCCTCCCGATGGGCCCTCCCCCAGGTCGCCATCTCCTCTGGACTCTGACAGGCCCCAGCAGCCCTTCCCCACTGGGGCCTATCTTCCCCCAAGGCCTTTGGTCATTCTTGGGTACTCCACTAGGGTTTTCGCGGAGAGAAATGACGGCGCGGTCTGCCTGGCCCTGAGCCAGCACGTACATCACATCCTCTGCAATGCAAAGTTCACGGATGCATCTCAAGCAGGGCCGCGCGGCCCAGTGTGTTTGTACTTAGGAGCGGGGCCTTTCTTGCCGCCACAGCCGGGTAACAAAGCTGGAATGTGTGCCTCCTGAGGGTCGTTGCTATGGCGACTTCATCAATAACATCATTTTCTGCATCCATGTCCCTTAAATACATGGGAAGGGACGGCAAGCTGGGAACGGCAGAGCAGGGAGAAAAGAACAATCACCTTGCTCCGCCCTTCCCCCTCAACTTGGGAGGAAGGGATTTTCCTCCCTTTGCCTCATCAATAGAAAATTATGGAGTCAAGAAAGAGGTTGGAGCCTTGGGGGTGGCAGTGGGAGGCGGCGGCTGCCTTCCCCAACCCTGACTCCGCAAGCTGTCCAAGCCATGCAGGGAAAAACAAACACGAGCTCCCACCAACGTTGAAGGGGGGCTGAAGGAAACCGGGGGGAGGTGGTGCCCAGGGGGAAGGGTGCAGAACAGCTGTAGGGTCCGGGCTGGTGGGAGAGATGACGATGGCAACAGTGCAGCCTCCCGCGTTCATCGGAGATGCCTGTGCGCCAGGCCTGCCACAAACCAGACTCCTTACCTCACAGATTCCCCGAAAAGCCCATGAGGGGCTGTGCACAGGCTGAGCATCCCTCATCCAAAAATCCAGAATCTGAAAGGCTCCAAAACCCAAAGCTTTTTGGGCATTGCCATGATGCCACAGGTGGAGAATTCTACACGTAAGTACTTCACACAAACTTTGTTTTATGAACAAAATTATTGAAATGCCATGTAGAATTGCCTTCAGGCTATGTGTACAAGAAGTACATAAAACAAACGCGTTCCATCTTTAGACTTGGGTCCATCCACAAGATACTTCATTATGTATCTGCAAATGTCCCCACATGTGAAAAAATCCAACACTGGAAACACTTCCGGTCCCAAGCATTTTGGATAAAGGATGCTCAACCTCTATTACGTCCACTTAACAGATGAGAACACTGAGCGCACAGAGGTTAGTGACTGAAGTAAGGTGTGGGGGCTGAACCCAGTGGACAGAGCTGGAGCCGCAACACACTGTCCCGCCAAGGCCATCTCCAACGACAGCTTCTCCAGGGTGCCGATTCTGATCCTGCCCTGCCAGTCTCCTCAGATCCACAGAGAGCCCCCCCGTGGGCTGGGAACATACCCTGCGGAGCCAGGGCCTGGCAGAGACAGAGAAGCCTTTACAGCATCACCCGGCAAGGTAAGTAGCTTTATCCCCATGTAACAGAAGCTCTTCAGAGAAGTGAAGCGATTTGCCCGTGGTCACTGATGAGGACATGGGAGGCAAGTAGAGGCGAAACTGAAACCCGGGTCTGTCTGACTTGAAGACTTGCCCTTCTCCAGTGGCGGAGGGAACTTTCTAGTGCATAAATCTGACTATGTCTTCCTACTGTAAACAAAACAAGCAAAACAAACAAACGAAAAAACTCTTCGGTGCCCTGGCACCCAGTGCCCAAAGGGTTAGGCTGAAAATTCTCAGTATGGCACTGAAGGTCCTCCCTGACCCCCACCACCTGCCTTTCCAGCTTGCTCATCCTTCCTCGAGCCCTTGGCGAGGGGCAGCCTGGTGGCCGCCCTGCACAACCCGCCCTCCCTTCCCACCCTGAGGCCTTTGAGAAGGTGCTTTCCTCTGCTTGGGACATGCTCTCACCCTCCTCTGAATGGCCACTTCTGGCTAGTTACTTGAGATGCTATTTCTGTGTCACCTCTTCCAGGAAGCCCTCCTTGTTTTCACCCTCTCCACAGTGCCTAGGTTGGATTGGGGCCGTGCCTGGGACTCCCCTGCCCCCTCCTTGCTCATAGCACCCACCACACTAATTGTAGCTGTTACACATTGTCTCCCTCTCTTTAGATGGGGGATTCTCAAAAGGACAGGGCCCACGCCTGAGCTACCTCTCTGCCCTCGTCCCCTGCACAATGCCTAACACCCAGTGAACGCACAGGAACCGTCTGATGAACCCAGGCTCACTGGTAAGCGGCCTGGGCTCAGCTACTCTGGATTTGGACTGTGTCAGAACAGGGGCCAACTCTCAGACAACAGCGGTATGCTTGTCTGCAGGCCCAGACCTGGCTGCTGGTCTGGCTCCCCCTTGATCCCCTAATTACATGCTAACAGCATCTGCCCCTGGAGCGGCACACAGAGCCTCTCACTGTGCGGCCTCGGCTTCAGTAGAAACACAAGGCTTTGCCTCCCACCCTGTATCCCCCAGATTACATCCTCTGGGGCAAATCTAGGCCTGCCGGGCACCAACAGCTGGCTGCCCCAGACTAGAACCCGCAGCTAACCCTGAGCCTAGCCAACCCCAGGCAGCATCCCTAGGGGGAGTCCCCTCTGGGAGATGCGAGTGACCAAAGACTGTGGGCTTCAACTTCCCCAGAGCTCCCCTGTGTCAGGCCCCACAATAGGCTTGTTGCAAACCTCACTAACTGAACATCTCAATGACCAAGTGCCAGGTACAACCAGCGCTTACCTGATAGGTGAGGATGCTGAGGCTTCGAGAGATTAAGAGACTTGCTGCCCCAGGTCTTCTACCTTGTGTGAGGGAGTAGGGAGCCGATGCCCTGGTGGCCACTCCACTGGCAAAGCCCAAAGTGGTTCTAGCCCCTCCAATAAGTGCTCACCTCACACCTCATCAGCTCTGGTACCCACTTGGCAGCCTTGATGGCCCTCAAGGGAATTCTGCTCCTCTCGTCCTCCTCCTCACTGCCCCCTCTGCTTTGGCCAATATGCCATATTGGATGTAGGGGAAACAGTTTATCCCCCAGAGCCTCTTGGGGTCCTGGGTCCCAGCTGGGTGTGTGACCCAGCAAAGAGGCTGGCCCACTCTGTCTGGTCCCCTTCCCACCCACTCCACACACTCGCAGCACCGTCCCTTCTACTCTGACACCAACCCTGGGCCCTCCTTCAGGGTTCAAAGGCCCCTGCCAGGGCCCCAGAGGACTAGTCGTCCTGGGTGTGCACAGCCTTGGCTCAGCACTCACCACCCAGCTGGTCCAGCCACAAGAGCCCACACCTTGTAGTATCTGGCTCCCAACGCCTTCCACGTTCATCTGCTCGCGTGCTTATGTGCCCCTTCATTCCACAAGTATTTAGGGAGTGCCTCCTTGGTTTCCAGCCCCAGGACTCCAGGCAGGCGCAGGCCTTTCTACCAACCAGCCAGCTCCTTGTCTGTGCCTCCTCCTGATCTGCTCTCCTAGAGGCCGGACCACAGTGAAGTCCGAATTGGGTGCCCAATAAACACCTGCAGGGTGGTTGGTTGATGAGCTCGCCGGGCACAGACATGGGGCACAGCTCCAAGAGAAATTGTCCTGCTTTGTGTTTACACACAAGCAAAAACCCAGAATGGATTGGTTTTCTGGAAAGCCAGAACTGGAAGGGGCCTTGGAGCGCATCTAGGTGAAGCCTCTCCATTTCCATGAGGAGGCTGAAGCCCACGAGACAGTGACTGTCCTGGGTCACCCGGCAGTGACTTGCCCTGGTCACGCAGCTGTCAGTGCAGAGTCCATATGCAGCCTCCCACTTTCAGTCAAGCTCAGCGCTCTTTCTGGCACATCAGGAGATGGGTGACAAGACAAGGACTGTTGCCCTTGATCTTTCCACTCACGCATTCCTTCACTCCTGCAATTGACAAACCTTTGCTAAACATCACCTGTGTGCAGGCCCTGGGCTGAGACCCAGGAGGGAAGGGTGTCCAACCCCACATGCTCATTCTCAGTTTGAGGCCAAGTCACTGCCATGCGGTTCACCAACAGGCATGCCCTGTGTACACAGATGGACGGACAGACAGAGCTGGGACTGTGATTAGCTCCCGGCATGCTTCTCAGAAAGCAGGATGGACATCAGCCTCCCTTCAGCACCCTCTCCCCACCCCAGGGCCTTGACTAGTCCTAGCACCGGGAACCCCCAGAAAGCTACCTCTGTGATATGGGAGGTGGTTCTGTCTCTGACAGTTGGGAGGACCACGAAACATTTGCAGAGCCACAGAAAGCTCTATGGGCCGGGCAACACTGAGGTGGGGCAGGTTGATTCAACAGCCCTGATTTGCATCCCAATCCCAGTCCTTTCTAAGGCATGTGGTTTTAGAACCTGTTGTGGCCTAATTTATAAAATGGGGAGACTAAAACCCTCTTTTTTTTTTTTTTTTTTTTTTGAGACAGGGTCTCACTCTGCCGCCCAGGCTGGAGTGCAGTGGTGTAATCAAATCACAGCTCACTGTAGCCTTGAACTCCAGGGCTCAAGCAATCCTCCTGCCTCAGGCTCTGGAGTAGCTGTGACTACAGGTGTGTGCTACCACACCTGACTAATTTCTGTATTTTGTGTAGAGATGGGGTTTCACCATGTTGCCCAGGCTGGTTTCGAACTCCTGGGCTCAAGTGATCCTCCCACCTCGGCCTCCCGAAGTGCTGGGATTACAGGTGTGAGCCACCGCGGCCCGCTTAAAACTTTCTTTTGTAAGAGTGTTCAAGGGCAGTAAAGAGGTGATGGGCTCCAGCTCAGATCTCTCAAGCTGCGGCGGGTGCTCTGTAAGGCTGGCCCCCTCCCGCTCCCCTACACGCTGGCTTGTTACCTGGAGACCCCGCCCTGCCTAGTTTCTTCCCCCTTCCTCTCCCTTGATTCCTGAAATTTCCCAGGCTGGCCACTAGGTGCCACCACAATCAAGTTTTTCTGCCCCCACAGACCCGGGGTCTTGCACCAGAGAAGGCCTGGTCGAGAGACCCACTCACCCCCGGAGCTTCTACTCCTCCAAGGCCCGGGAGGCTGGAGGTGTCCTTCTTTCCTCCCTCGGGTTGCCAGGTTTAGCAAATAAAAATACAGGACGCCCCATTCAATCTGAATTTCAGATGGACAACCAATACCTCCTGAGTATAAGCATGTTCAAAAGTTGCATGGGTCATACTTGTAATAAAGAAATTACTTGTTTATATGAAATCCCAGTTTAAATTGGCACTCTGTATTTTATCTGGCAACCCTGCCCTGCCCTCCACAGGGATCCTAAAGGAAGCTATGGCGGACGGACAGGCTGTCTGGTGCCACCCTTAGCCGTATAGCTCCTACCACCAGAGAACTCAGGCAGGTGCCCTGGCCATGGCCTGCCATGAAGGGGAAAAAGGTCTGTTTTTCCTTTCCAGCAGGTGACGAGATGGAGGGTGCCCAGGCATGGGGGCCAAGGTGGCAGCATCCCAAAAGTGTTCCCACAGCAGCCCTGGGAACCCTGAAGGAGACAGTGGTAAGGGCACTGTGGACACACGAACAGGAGAATCTGTAAGGATGTGAGCAGCGCCCCTGAGCCCCAGCCAGTGACTCTCCACCACTGTTCACCCACATGTTGTGGAAAGGAGCGGGGGCTGCAGAGCCAGAGCCCGGGGCTGTCACAAGCAGTGGTGCTCGCTTCTCCTCCCTCAGCTGTGCATGAGGGGCGGCGGTGGGTACTTCTCATGGCCCTTCAAGGACGAAAGGGGCTCATGGGCTCGGCGCACAGTAGGTACGTTCGGATCATCGGCAGGTACAGCCACTTTGGGGACGTAAGCCAATTCCCGCCATTGACTCAAACTTTAAAAGTCTGCTGACTTGTTGCTGCACTCAACAGTCAAATGTGTGGGTGCTCTGTGATGTGCCCCAGGGCACAGGAGTCAGGCGCTCTGTGATGTGCCCCGGGGCACAGGAGTCGAGGCGCTCTGTGATGTGCCCCGGGGCACAGGAGTCGAGGCGCTCTGTGATGTGCCCCGGGGCACAGGAGTCGAGGCTGGGCAGCAGGAGGGAAAGGTGTTCTGAAGCAGGAACCAGCTCATGCAGAGGCCTGGGGAGTGAGGCTGGGGGTCTCTGCGCTTCTGAGAGACAAACTGGGGCTGTCCTGCTGGAGAGGCCTCATGGAGAGAAGCTGGCAGAACTGCAAGCTGACCAGCTGCAGAAGGGAGCAAGGCAGGACGGCAGCGCAGCACCCAGCAAACCACGACGCGCCGGGCAGCCTTCTCCCGGGCAGCGGGCTGAGCACACCGCTCTGCACCAGGGGTGAGAAGGCACTTTGTGAACTGATGATGCACACACTTCGGGCATGACTCCCTCACGAGACGGTCTCGTCCCCTCTGCACTCCCATGCGGCATGTTTCCTCTGCGCCCTGCCCCGTGTGAGGCGTGAGAAACACAAGGATGACTTAAACACATCCCTGCCCTTCTCGGGAGCTCACGGACTGGTCCAGCAGTAGAGGACTGACCCATTTCAAACGCATGAGCGCGAGTCAAGAGGAAGACACACACACCTGCCTAAGAGTCAGGGACAGCTTCAGAGAGGAGGTGAAAGTGCGCTGGGTTTTGATGGATGACTAAGAGTTCTCCAGGAAGGGAGGGGAATGGGAAATGGCAGTAAAGGCAGAGGATGACACACACCAAGGCTGTAATCAGTAAAGGGCACGTGTGCCATAACAGGGGGAAGAGCAGGCAGATGGGGAGGAACCACGAGAGAGGAACTGGACTGTGGGAGGCCTTGGGAGGCAGGAAGGCAACAGTGCCTGATAACGGAGGAACTTGGGGGAGAAAGTGCCCGGGCTGCAGGATGCAGGAGGGAAGGGGGATGATGTAGAGGTAGGGATCCCAATTAGCAACCACAGCCTTTGAAGAAGGCAGGGCAGCAGGGGTGAGCAAACTGGCTGGGTTTGGGAGGTGAGTAGAGCTCAGACGCAGGATCTGGTCACCCTGGGATGTGGGAGCCACACAGGGGAAGGGTCAAGGCAGCACCCCAGTGCTGGTGCCCCACTGATGGGGGACGCTCTGGGAAACACAGGTCTGGGAGGATGGGAAGATGCTGCGTTTGGTTTTGAGCAGGTGGGAATTGCTGTAGCTGGGGTCCCCGTCAAGGGGACAGTTGGCACTGGGGTCAGAGCTGGAGAAGTGGCCACTGCTGGTCAGCAAGGAGACTCAAGAAGCTTGGGGGAGAGCTAGGAGAGGGCTGAGGCCAAGGAGGAGCCAGGGTCGGGGGCTGAGGAGGAAGGGAAGAAGCCCCATGGGATGTACATGCTGAAAGAGTCTGGTGACACAATCAAGCAGCCACCACCGGGGGACAAAAACCCACCTGGCTGGCCTCAGACGGGTGACGAGGCCCTGGAGAATGCTGCGGCCAGGGGTGGCCAGGCAGACATCCCACCAGGAGATCGGCCTTGTGGCCACAGTCACAACCCAATTTCCCTAATGAGGCTAGGGAGGGCTCAGACCCTTCCCTAATGACCCGGGATGACCTCGACTGCTTCCCCACTCTGCCAACCAGGCATCTGCCTGGAGGTTTCTGAACCCACATTTCAGATCTGCATGGCTTTCCATGCACGGGGCCTGTGCCCACAAACCCCAGGCTGTGGGCTACAGTGTGGGGGGCGGGTGCTGGTCTGGAGCCTAGGAGCCTGGGACAAGTCCCAGCTCTGCCACCAACATGCTAAGTGACCTCCAACAGGGACATATGGCATTTCCAGAGCTTCTGCTACTTCACTCTAGAACAGGCATGCAGGCCAGCTTCCCTCCAGGGCAGCATGCGTTCGGTTCTCAGGCACATCAGCTCCATGATGTCGCCTCAGCTCTTCCTGACTGCCTGCTCCCTACGGACCCCAGGCTGGACACTGGGGGGCCAGGGGGTCCTTGCATCCAAGGGGGTCCTTGTGTCTCACTTGGGGGAGAAAGACCTGGGAGCAGAGACACGAGAGACAGGGCAGGGAGGCTGAGGGTGGGGCGTGAATGAGACAGAGGCAGGGGAAAGTAGGTCCCGCCTGGGGGATCAGGAGGTGTGCAGGGAAAAGGTGTAGAACGTTCTCAGTGAGCGATGGGCAGTCAGGATGAGTGGGAGTTCCAGACAGAGGGAGCTGCGTGAGCGGAGGCCGGGATGAGAAGTTCACTGTGTCTGGTTCAGGACATGGCAAGCAAGGAGAGGCTGCAGAGAACCACATTCCTCTCAGGAGCCATGGGAAAGTCTTGAGTGGGGAATGACAGAGCCAGAGGGTCGGGCCAAGCAGTGGCTCTGGCTGCTGCCAGAAGGTTGTGGGGCGGGGAGACCTGTGAGGCAGCTGCCGCATTAACTCAGGCAAAAGACGGCAGCGCAGCCCTAGGCAGAGGGCAGCACGGCGAGGCAGGGGCTCCCTGTGTCACGGGGCATCTGGGCTGCACAGCACCCCTGCCCTTGGCCCCCCATCCATTTGTTCATTGAGTGTCTTTGATCTTAGGAGGCGGTTGGACCTGGGTGCAAATCTTGCCTTTGCTACTTCTTCACTATGGACAAGTCTCTTTGCTTTTCAGCCTCCATTTGCTCACCTGCAAAATGGGGTAGCTCCATGACACAGACTGCTCTCAGGATCTGATGACTCGTGTCGGGTCTGGGTGCTATGCTTGGCTATGACGCGTATGACAGCTGTGCACAGTTCCAGTGATCCGGACCGGGCTCCGCACAGGGCGATGTCTTGTACATACGATCTCATTGTAATTCTCATAAACAATTCTATCATAAAATATGTGAATGTCTGCCCCAGGACTCGTGGCACAGAAGGATGCCAGGGCTGCGCAAGCTACCTGTTGGCCTAGTGCCCTCTGGGTGGCAGCTCTCCGTGCCCTGCACCCGCAACTCTGGGAGACTTGAACGTTCTGCAGCTTAGGGGAAATTTACACCACGGATGTGAAGTCAGGCTGGGGATGCCCCTGGCGCCGGCTCAAGGCCAGGCCAGGAGAGGGGCGTGAAGCTGGCTTACCAGCCAAAAGAGTTGTTTATGGAGTGGGAGGCTCATAAAAAATAATGGGCTGGATTTATTGTCCCCGCCTCGAGGGCCATTCCGGACCGCACAGGGCCAGGACAGGCCTCCTCCAGTAGCACCATAAATCTCTCCAGTAAGCAAGGGAGCTGTTTATTCTCCCGTCCACCTGGTCTGCAGCAGGCAGGGGAGCGAGGAGAACCTGCAACCCCACATGTCTTGCCTGGCGCCCTTGCCTGGCTGATCTTCTCCAAGGAGTGGCTGAAGGAGGCAGGTGCTGAGGCTGGGATGGGATTCGGTGGCATGGCCACGCCATCTCCCCTCTCCTTAAACAGGAAGTCCCTAGCCATGCTGCCCCAGCACTCAGTCGATAATGGAAAACCCTGGAACAGGACAGGGGATGTCTCTGGCCCTGCAGGAGCCGTGCTAGGGCCCCTCAGGTCAAGGCCTGGCTCAGATCCTGTAGGAGTCCCGTCCCAGGAGCCAACAGGAACCTGACAGCTAGGCACACTGATAGGATCCTATCAGTATGTGGCTGAGGCGGCTCAGGAGGGCCTGTGGGTCTCTGTCCATTGGCTTTTGTTTCTTTTGAGTTTGCAAGCGGATGGTGCAGGATAAAAAGAACTGGCTGTGGCATCAGAATCCAGCCCCTGATCCTGAAGTCCTGCTCCACGATGCAGCTCAGGGAAGCTCAGTTTTCCCTCCCACGATGGGGACATTAGTACTCATCCAAAGCATGTCACAGCGTGGCTGTGAGCATCAGGCGACCCTGTACGGAAACCACAGCAAAGCTGCAGGAGGGTGGAGCTGGGCCTGCTGAGAATACCTGAGCTGTGGAGGGTGGAGCTGGGCCTGCTGAGGATACCTGAGCTGCGGGAGGGTGGAGCTGGGCCTGCTGAGGACACCTGTGGGCTGAGACAGGTATAGGGGAAGGACAGTATCTAGTCAGCCTGCAGGCCACAGAGAAGCCAGAGTGGGAGAGGCAGAGTGGAAGACGGAGTCAAGAGGAGGCTCAAGGACCAGCCAGGAGGAGGCTGGTGGGAGGGCCCAGGACTAGAGTCTGGGGTGGGAAAGAGGGCTCAGGGCAAGGGTTTCAGATACAGGCTGCCCCAGACACTGCTGGGGAGACTCACTAGGTCTCTGCTCTGGCTCAACCCCAGGAAACCTGTACCCTAAAACTCTCAAGTAACTCTCAAGGAGCCCCCAGCCAGTCCTGAGACGGCTGTGGACTTGGAGCAGGGGGCTCAGGCCCCAGAGGCAGCGTGGGCTTGGTCTCTGGCAGTGCTTCTGACAGTGGCCGACTCGGTGGGTATATGCTGTGCAGGGCCTCACCTCCAGCCACTTAGGGGTCTGAGTGCCAGCAGGAAAGAAACCTTTATTTTTAAGCCCACCACACAGGAAGCATGTGCTATGGTCTGAATGATTATGTCTCCTCCAAAATGATGCTGAAACTGAATCCCCATCACGGCAGTCCTCGCTACACGGTGAATCTGCCAGAGTCTTGATCTTGGACTTCCCAGCCTCCAGAACTGTGAAAAGTAAACTTCTATCTTTATAAATTACCCAGTCTCAGCTCTTTTGTTATAGAAGCAGGAATGAAGTAGGATGCAATCTTTTTTGCTGACTGACGGCGTGGGCAGGGGCATGCTCTCCTGGGCTCCCACAGCCCCTGTCTGGCTTCTGTCACAGCCCTCCACGCACTGTCTGGTCGGGACCTGCCTCAGGTTGGACCCTTGTACAGCCTGTGAGTTCCGAAAGGACCTGCCCTGGCACAAAAATGGGGCTTCCAAGTACTACCCGTGGGGGTGGAATGCAGGGGCCCGGGCACGTGGTCACTAAAGTGCAGTACAGATGGCAGAAGAGTCCTGATGTCCCCAATCCCCTAGGGAGATCTGAAACTCCACGAGTGTCCCAAGCTCCTAACCCCAATGAAGCCTTGAATCCTGAGCTTTTCCTCACTCAAGCCAGTCAAGTCCCTGCAATTGATCACAGCCCCAGGCTGGGCCAGGCCTGAGCCAGCCAGTCAGGAGGAGGAAGGTGGGCAGTGGCCCTCTGCACAAGGCTTTCCCGGACCCCTTCAATCTGATGCTGAGCAAGGCGCTGGGCAGGGTTCGGCGCTGTCTGCCTCTTTCAAAGTAGAGACCGGTGGACCCTGCCTTGAGCCCCAGGTCTCCCAGACCTCCAGGGTTCCGCACTACAAAGAGAACAAGGCCCCACCTTGTCCAGAGCCACCGAAGCTAAAATATTCCGCACCTATGTGACAGGGGTAACAGGCCTCGCTGAAGTGTAAACCCGGGACAGACAGAGGGCTCTGCCAAGAGTCAGCTCACCAAGGCTCTCACCGTCCCCTCACCCATCCTCCTGCCCCTTCTCCATACCCATCCTTCTGTCTCTTCCCCTCACCCATCCTCCTGCCCCTTCCCCTCACCCATCCTTCTGTCCGTTCCCCTCACCCATCCTGCTGTCACCTTCCCCTCACCCATCCACCTGTCCCTTCTCCTCACCCATCTGCCTGTCCCTTCCCCTCACCCATCCTGCTGTCACCTTCCCCCTGCAGACATCCTCCTGCTACCTTCCCCCTGCTATGCTGTCACCTCCTCTCTCAGCCATGCTCCTGCCAACTTCCCCTATCAGCCCTCCTTCTGTCACCGTCCTTTCATACATCCCCACCACCTTCCTCCTCGGCCATCCTCCTGTCTCCTCCCTCCTTGGCTACCCTCCTGTCACCTCCTCAGCCACCTTCCTGCCGCCTCCCTCAGTCACCCTCCTGTCACCTCCCTCCTCGGCCACCCTCCTGTCACCTCTCCCTCGGCCACCCTTCTGTCACCTCCCCCTCAGCTACCTTCCTGTCACCTCCCTTGGCCACCCTCCTGTCACCTCCTCCTCAGCCATCCTGCCCTCTCCCCTTGCTGTCCCCATGTGGGTTCCAGACCCTGATGGCTTCCAGTGCTCTCTCTGGGCCTGCTCCCTGCTTCACCTGTACAACTGAGGCAAGTGCGATCTTCCTAAAATGGGCTCATTCTCCTTCTCCTCAGGGCCAACAGGGCACCCTTCACTCTCACGGCACAGTCCAAATTCCTGCTAGACGGGGTCCCGTCCCTCTGAGCTCCGCCAGCTTTGGGCCTGACTTCAGGCTCCTGGGCCCATTGTCTCCCACGGCTGGTGGGACGACGACTCCTCTGGTCAACCGGAATAAGCTGCAATCTTCGGTGTCAGAGGACCCCGGGCCATGGGGCGAGGACAGGCTGGCCTGACGGAGGGACCCAGGCAGCGGGAGCAGCTGGACGATTGACAGGGCGAAGGGAGTTGAGAAGGGCGCTGGGGACGGGAGAGGCACTGGCCCCAGGTCTCAGCTAGGCTGGAACTGAATCAAAAGCAACCACACAGGAATAGTGTCAGGCACAGGCCAGAGGCTCAAGCACCCTCCAGTGAGGCCCATGGAGTAAAACAAACAGACACTAGGACGGACATGAGCACCCATCCCACCAGGCGCTGTGGACCTGGGACAGCCACGGAATTGCCTGCAGTCAGATAGCACAGGATGGTGGATGGCATCTGAGGACTCTCTCTGCTCCAGACATCATTCCGGGAAAGTGAGGGAACAAGCCTGCACCTTTCCCCAGGGTTGCTGGCTCCCTGTCTCCAGAGCCCTACTTGAAGTGGTGTTTTAAGGCCAGCTGCCTCCAAATCCGTTGCTGTCCACCAAGGTCTGGGCCCAGATGACCCTGCCAGCCCCTTGCCCTCTCTTTCTACCAGAAACTCCTGCTGCTACCCAATCCCCCGCCTTAATCCTCCCAGCAGCATCCTGCCTATGTCACTCTGGCCCGTCTGTCTGCTGACCACCCACCTTCTCTCCATCAGCTGGCCACCACCTCAGAAGCCACCTGCTCTTGCAGGCTTCTTTTTTTTTTTTTTTGAGATGGAGTTTTACTCTGTTATCCAGGCTCGGGTGCAACGGCGCGATCTCAGCTCACTGCAACCTCTGCCTCCCGGGTTCAAGTAATTCTCCTGCCTCAGCCTCCCAAGTAGCTGGGATTAGAGGAGTGCGCCACATGCCTGGCTCATTTTCGTATTTTTTGTAGAGATGGGGTTTCTCCATGTTGGCCAGGCTGGTCTCAAACTCCTGACCTCAGGTGATCTGCCTACCTCGACTTCCCAAAGTTCTGGGATTGTAGGCATGAGCCACCACACTCAGCCTCTTGTGGGCTTCTCCAACCCCTTTCCATACCCAACTGGCTCCAGCCCTGAGCTCAGCTTCCTCTGCCTTGAACAGCCCGCTGGCCAAGCCCCTGGCCCTGCTCCTTATCCAGCACGCCCCGCCCAGGCACATGTAGATTTGGGGACCACAGGCTGACCAGCATATTGGGCAGGCAGGTCCCTCTTCTCCTTAAAACCCAATTTCCACACTTGAAAAAAGAAGGGGGAAGCCATGGGATGGTTGTGATTCCTTTAAACACTGAGAGACAGCTGTGGGAGAGGGTCATGATTTGAACCCAGACCACCCGGGTTCCAGTCCTGCCACCGTTGGACACACCGTTTGCCTCTGTGAGCTTCTGGCCCACATCTGCAACACGAGAGCGGCTAGTACTCAGCTCACAGCGTTCGAGGAATTACAACGGATATTATACCCACCTGAGGGTTCAAGGGATTAAATGAAGCAGTATTAGGGTGACCCAATGTCTTGCTTTGCCTGGGACAGTCCCAGTTGATACCCACAGCCCTGGCATAATTAATAGTAGTATCTCTTTTCATTCTCACAAGTGTACTGCTTTGGATATTATTCAATGATAACTAAATGCGAATTATTGACTGTGGTGGTCGTGATGTGGATCCACATGTCATAAACGGCGTGGAGCCACACTCACACACTGTACCCACATCCCACTACTGGTTTGGATATTAAACTCTAGTGATGTAAGATGTCACCATTGGGGGAAATTGGGTGAAGGGTATCTGAGACCGCTCTTCACTATTTTTGCAGTTTCTTATGAATCTATAATTATTTCAAAATACAAAGTTCTAAAAATCCTATTGTTTTGACTCTAGTTATTGTTAGGTATCTGCCCTTGCAAGCTTACAGATAAAATGAACAGATCCCCCAAATGCTTCATGGATGGGTTTTATAAGCAAAATAACTAAGTTCAACTGAACCAGAGGTCATCCAGCAAATACTCGGAAATGAGTGACAATGGTTCCCACGAGGCTGGCAGCTGCTCTAAAGCTCACGTATTTTATCAGCAAGCCCGAGCCCACGGGCTCTTACCTGGTCTGTGTATGGAAACATACGGCCGTGATCTTCAGAGCAACACCCACGGCAACACACTGGTACTTGACAGTCAGTAACAGCAGTGTCAAAAGAAAAGCGTTTACTTTTAGGCCAGAGGTCTGGGGACATTCAGTGTGGGGATAAACATTAGCAACCGTTTTCTGTCTGCGTAACTGAGTTCATAACAAGAATCCTGAACTGTAGGAAAAAAGAGGCCAAGCCGACTCAGGCTGTTCCTGTGAAGGGAGAAGGGAAGTGCGTGCCACACTGCAGGAAATTTCTACCACAAGATGGCTTTTGAACTCTCGGTGCTTAAAGAGGCATACTCGGTGCCTGGAGCTGCAGGTGGTGCCAGCTGTGAAGGCATCTCTGCTGAACCTCAGGCCCTGCCTGAGTCTCACCATACGTGGGCCGACAACTGAGAGGGGTCCCAGAACCTTCCCCATTGCTGCTGCCTTCGCTATCAGGCAGGCAGGAGCCCAGGCTCTGGGGCCAGACTGGCAGACCTCCAATCCCCGAAGCCACTGGCAATCTTGCAGTTCCCTAACCTCTCAGTGCCTCAGTTTCTTGATCTGGAAAATGGGGTACTGTAAAGATGCAATGAATGAAAATGCATGGAAAGTGCCTGGTAGCGGGACCTAGCATGCGCAAGCATGCACTGGATGCGGCTCTTGCTATCATCATCATCATCATCATCATCATCATCATCATCATCATCATCACATTATACACAAAGGGACTGATTCCGGACGCCAAGCTTTCCTACTGCTGGCCCCCATCTCTGACTCTGGCTGGGACCACCATCACTCTTGATGCCAAGTCTTGAGCTTTGTGAACAGTGAGCTCGAGTCCCACAAGGAATGCCTGTGGAGGGAGGGCAATGCGGTTTCCTACATGTATTTATACATGTGTTTAAACAAACTCCAAACTTTAACCGGAAGGTGAACTCATGCAGTCCTCGCGGGGAGAACCTCAGGCTGCCCCACGGCCTGTTCCACTGCATAAAACCCCAGCAGAGCAGCTGCACGGCAGGCTCTCTGTGCATGTGGCCTCATTTCTCCCAAACGGGGGCCGTCATCGATAGAGGACCCCTACTGACCGGCCCCCTGCCCAGCCCAACCACAAGGTCCACCAGTCCACACTGACCAATATCTAACAGCACGACCCGAGGGCGCTGTGAGCTCACTGCTGTTCCGATGCTCCTCAATGTCCACACTGAACTGTTCGCCACCCTGCCTTGTTCCCCGTCCCATCCTGGCTCTGCCCATTCCCACCTCCCTGTCTTCCTTCCTCCCTCTGTCCTTTCCAAAGGCCCAAGTTGGCAGTGGGACTCAGAGATGTGGGGACCATAGTCCCTGCCCACAGGGAGCTCCCAAGCTGCAGGGACACAGGCACCATGAGGCAGAAAACCACTTTCTGGAGCTTGTTGCCAGCAACAGCAGGGGGCGGGGGACAGAGGCGGTCACTGGGGCACAGAAGAGGCAGAGTCCAACAGTGTTCCCTGAGGGCTTAGCTCAGAATGGGCTGTCCCGTGGGCAGCGTGCTCTCACTGGGGACTAAGTGTGGAAGCCGTCAGTAGACAGGGCGGGGTGAGGAGCAGGGCCCTGGTGCTCCCTCTGTGTTGTGACTCCTGATTACCTGTGCCCAGCGGGGACACCACTCAGACCTCTGCAGGAAGGATGGGTGGCTGGGCACTCTGGAGGGCAGCCCTGAGGCTGAATAGGTGCAGGACCACCAGCTCGCTAGTTCCTCAAGGACAAAGCTGGCCTCTTGATCCTCTCCCTCCCCCTCCGCTGAATGCGCAGGCTCCCGTGCAGCACCTGGCACATGTCAGCAGAGCCTTGTTCCAAGAGCTCCCGGGTCCTGACTCTGCGGCTGGCTTGCTGTGGGGCCCTGGGCCAGGCCCTGCCCTCTCAGGGCCTCAGTTCCCTCATCTGTCACAAATCACATGAGTAAGAGTCCGTGTTTATTGAAAATGTCTTTTCAATACCTTTTTAACCCTACGAAGCAGGTATTATGACTACCTCCATTTTACAGGTGAGGCACAAAGAAGTTAGGTGACTTGCTCAAGGTCACGAGATGGTCCGTGGAGGAGCTGGGGTTATACAGCCTAGGCCTCTGGGCCTGAAGCCCTGCTGTGAGCCTGGGCTATTTCCTACAACGATGGAGACAATGTGACATTTCCTCTCACTCTGGTGCCTTCCACCAAGGCTGAGGCCAGCCCACAGGAGGCGTCTGATGAGGCTTCAGAGCAGAGCCGAGCAGGACAGTCTCCTGCATGGAGGGCCAGGGGCATCTCAGACCCAAAGCTCCTGGCAGCCAGTGCGGCCCAGTGTCAGAGCTACACCCTCGGAATGGCGATATTTCACCAGGTGGAGGAGGAGACCACGTCATGAAAGTCTCTGCTGCTCAGATGAGGAAACCAAAGCCACAGAATCCCTGGAGCATTTCCCCTCAGCACATGACTGTACAGGAACTCTTAGGACCTCTACTTAGCATGTGATCCCCTTTCCACACCGAACGCTTCCCAGGGGACCATGCCTCGGATCCTAGGGGCTAGTAGAGCACCCGGCACATGAATGAATGAATGAATGAATGAATGAATGAATGAATGAATGAACGAATGAGCAGGTAAATACAAGTGACCTGCGCTCATGTAGCTAGCAGGACTGAGACCTTTCAGAGCCCTTTCTGCTCCCAGCTCGATTCTGGTCAGATTGAAAGAAAGAATTCTACACTGAGAGAAAAGGAGAAAGTTCCTCCAGGAGGCCACATCTTCCTGTGGCATCAATTTGTCACAAGTTAGAGACAAGAAGAGCAGTGTGGGAGAGGGAGAGAGCCTGAAGACGCTGCCTTCTAGATACACCAGGCACAAGGGTGTGATGGGGCAGTGGGCGGGCCCCTGGGGCTGTGGCCAGAGGAGGGATTGTCAGTGCTTATTGGGCTAGGGCTGAGTGGGAGGTAGGGGGTCCTATCATGGGACCAGAACCTGAGCTGGGAAGTGCTGAGTAGAGGGAAACTGGCCAGATCCCAACATCTCTGACTCCCTCCCACCCAGTGTAGGCACAGAGGAGCAGCCTGTGTGTGCCCCCCCAAATCACGCCTGTGTTCTAAAGACCCGAAGAAGCTGCCTGCATCAGTCACTAATCCTAGGACAGGTGCTGCTCTTGATTGACCAGAGCATTTTCCTGCGAATGGGGAAAATTTGAAAGCTAGGCCCATTTTATGGCTGAAAAGGCCCAAAGAGGCAAGAGTAATTGTGCAGAGGCCACATGGAGAGCTGGAGCTGAGAACCCAATCCTCCCAAGCCTAGCCTGGGTTGCAGCCACTCCATGGGCCGGGGTGTGCTCTGGCACCTAGGAAGCGGGGCCACTCAGAAGGGCTGAGCCCTGTGTTTCTCAGCCAGGAGTCTGGACTGACCTGGGCCAACTCCTCTCACGCATCTGGTTCCATCTAATCAAAACCAGCTTGTGTGCTTTTCTCCCTGCTCGGGGGTAGGCCCCAAAGAGCTGGACAGGCATGAGGAAGAGTCAGGTGATAGGAGGAATCTAATTTGCCAAATGGCTCTGGCTCCATCAGCCCTCCCAGGGGCTATGGGAATCAGAGGTCACTTGTGTGCAAAACAAGCTCAGGCTTAGCTCCTCTGACATGCTCTAATTTTGAGCTATAACAATCATTACTGCAGTTGACACTAATGGTGGGAAATTGTCACAACAGACTGAGGCTCAGAGAGGTAGACAACCTGCCCCGTCCCCAGGTCCCTGTCTCCCCCACGGGCATTCACGGGCAGCTGGCCACCGTGCTGTGTGCTGGCTCTGCCCTCTTCAGGATTTCCACACAGCCATGGAAACCCATTGGAATGCTGCAGCTTGTCATTGGAGAGCAATCTGATAAGTTATCTGTTGTTTTTTAGATTGATTTCATTGCCCAGACTAAAAAATCAGGAGAGGCCACACAAAAATCCTAAGGAGAGAAGGCACTTCCTTGACCAACAAGCTGGTTAATGCAGATTGGGACTGAGGCCCCCAAATCCATATTCTGGTTAAACCTGGATTCCTGGCTTCCTTAAAAATCAGGATCTGGCCGCCTGGAGCATCTGGGTGGCGTGACCCACGTGTGCCCAGGGTCCCATCCAACACTAGCCCCTGCACAATTTATGTCATGCCAGCCCCTGGAAGTGTCGGCGTTCCCCCAGATGGCCTCCCCTCTCCCCTGAGCATCACTTCCTACCTCTGCTCAACCAGCTTTCCCACAGCTACCTCTGCCCAAAATCCAAACTCTTGCCACGGCCCACCAGGCCCCATGTTGTCCAGCCCCCACCTTCCCGCCTTGGGCTCCTCCAACTTTGCGCACTCTGCTCCTTCATCCTACCCTTTGTTCTGCTTTTCATGTGCCCATTCCCACCCCAGGGCCTTTGCACATGCCCAGCCTGGAACATTCCCCACAGTCTTCCCATCTCGCTTTCTCATCAGCTCCAGCACCGTCTGCTGTACCACCCGTGTCTTTCCTCTCGTGCCACATCACCTCCCGAGGAGCGAGCCCCATCGCTGGTGTGCCTGGCTCGGATCCTGGCTCTGCCTCTTCCCTAACTTCACTGGGCTTTGGCTTCCTCAGCGTCACAACCCAGCCTCACTGGGCAGTGGCAAAGGTGGAGTGAGCTGGTCTCTGGGCAGCGCTCAGGCCCATGCCTGGCTCAGCACAGGCAGCTCCTGCCGTCACTGCTCCCACATCATCCCCTCCCCAACCCCAGTCCTGTGGGGGACGCTAAGGTTTGTAACCTCCTCAGCGCAGCAGATGCTTACAGGCCAAACCTGTAACTAACAGGCTGTGGCTGCAGGTGTGACATGCCCACTGCACACCCTCCTTTCAACCAGGGGCCTCAGCTCCACTTGGAGCCCTGCTGGGGAGAAAGCCGGAACAGAGCACACATAGCCTGGCTGAAAAGGAGGCTCACACCACCCTGGCCTGGGACTCTACAGCCTGCTCAGAGCAGTCACTCTGTGAACTCCCCTCCCCGGATGAAAGCAGAGGCCCCTCCCTGCACTTGCTCACTCTGTCCCTATAAATCTGCTTCTTATACAACCTGTTGGGCTCAGAGTCCTGGATTATAGGGTTTTCCTCCATCGTGGGCAGCTTGGCCCCACAGCCCACAACTGGGAGGTCTTACAAGGCGCAAAACAAACTCCTGATGCCCGGGAGCCACCTGGGTGGAGTGTGGACAATGTGACAGCAGCAAGTGCCAGGAGCCACGGAGCTCGGGCTTTCTGTTCTTCCGGGGACACCACAGAGCCATGATTAGCAGGCCCGTCCTGTCTTTGAGGCAATGAACACTAAGAATCCTAAGGAGCCTGTTTGAGTATTTCCACTTTATTATCCTGAGTACTTTTTAGATGTTTTTGCTTTCACTTTCTCAGGAACTGTTTTCTAATGGAACTCCAGCCTGGGCTGGCAGAGTTGCACCTCACAGCCTCCTGCCTGCCCACGGGAGGCTGGAACCTCGTCCCAGGGTCCTGCTCTATCTCCAAACTGCCGGGTAACACCACGTCCCCAGTTTGCGGGCGAGGAAGCTGGGGAGCAGTCAGTAGAGCTGCCCATGGGAGGGCTTCTGCGTGGGAGGGGAGGAGCTGGATTTACACAGGGTCTGGCTGGCCTGGAGCCCAGTGCGTGCCCTTTGGTTCCCCATCTCTCAGCGTGAGCCCCTCTCCGAGCCTTCTGCAGGTGCTGTGTCCTAGAGAGGCGCGCCCTTCCCAGGAACGCCCCCGAGGCCCACCAGCCTCCAGCACCTCCTCCTTGTTAAGGGTCAGCAACGGGGGCGTGCTCGAGCTGGGGCAGTCCTGGCCTTCTTCCTTGCATCTATTTCCTTGACAGCTCACGACAGCCAGGCCCTGGGAGCCTTGGCTCCTGCCTCTGCCCTCACAGCACACTCTGCTTTGGCACACAGCCTTGCCTCAAGATGCCTGACCTTGCATTATCTGAAGCAAGAGACGTGCCTCAGGAAATGCTGTTCTCTGCCTGGAAGTCCCTCTCCTCCAAGCACATGTGTCCTGGCTTTCTGGCCAGCTCTGCCGCCACCTCATAGCCCCACTGCCCTGAGCCCAAACTCCAGGATCTGACCACTGATGCCCTAACACCAAGTCCCTTCGCCTGCTGGGCTTGGCTGGCAGCCAGGCTCCACTTCAGCCTGGGTCTGCCACCTAGTGCTCCAGCTGGTGGGGTGTCTTCCTGGGGCCCTCTGCACCTCCCCAGGCTGGCCTGCTACCCTGCCTGGCCTCCAAACAGCAGGCTCCCGACCACAAGGACCCTCTCCTGGCAGAAAACCCAATGAACAGGCAGCAGGGAGTCGCTGGTGCTGCCAGGCTCATGGAGACAGAGAAGTTGGCACACAGCCTGGGTAGCCTCAAGCCCCTTTTGGAGAAGGAGCCCATGGAGAATGGTGCCCCACTCTTCCCGGCCACAGACAGCCCCCAACCCAGAAAGGAAAACAGCTCCTCTGGTCACATGTGCCACTTGCGGCCCCACATATAAACACGAGAAACACCCGCAGCCCTAGTGTAGCAGGCAGAGGGAAGGAGCTGGAAGGAGGCCCGTGCAGAACCAATACCAGACGTGCAAAACAGTCATTCAGACTACCAGCAAAATTCCCTGCCTTGACCTTGAGGGCCCCAGAATTGAGATGTGGAGAACGAGACTCTGGGGGCTGCCCATCCTGGGGGGGGACACGCCTGGTCAGCACAGGCCGTACTCACCATTGGAGCGGTGGATGCAGGTGTGCTGGTTGTCACTAAGGAAGAAGCCACTGTGGCACTGACACTCGTAGCTGCCCATGGCGTTGACGCAGATCTGCTGGCAGCCACCATTATTGTCCTGACACTCGTCCACATCTGTGAGAAGAGGAAGAGAATGGGAACAGAAATCACACCTAAGTTGGAAGCAGGGCACGATGGGCTGGCGGGACAGGGATGCAGTGAATTTCCTCACATGGCCCTGAAGGGAGAGACTCCAGAGAGGGCCTCCCTGGTGCTGTATGATGGTGATACTGTACAGTGGCCTCCACGGCCCTGCACCATGGTGGCACTCTCCAGTGGGCCTCCACCAGCCCTGTATCACAGTGGTACTCTACAGTGGGCCTCCACTGTGCTGTGCTATAGTGGTACAGTGGGACTCCATGGGGATGCACCATGATGGTACTCTACAGTGGGCCTCCGTCACACTGTGCTACAGTGGTATGGTGGCCTCCGTCGGGCTGTGCTACAGTGGTATGGGGGTCTCTGTCACGCTGTGCTGCAGTGGTACGGTGGCCTCCATTGGGCTGTGCTGCAGTGGTACGAGGGCCTCCGTTGGGCTGTGCTGCAGTGGTACGGTGGGTCTCCGTCGGGCTGTGCTGCAGTGGTACGAGGGCCTCCGTTGGGCTGTGCTGCAGTGGTACGGTGGCCTCCATCACGCTGTGCTGCAGTGGTACAAGGGCCTCCGTCGGGCTGTGCTGCAGTGGTACGAGGGCCTCCATTGGGTTGTGCTGCAGTGGTACGGTGGCCTCCGTCGGGCTGTGCTACAGTGGTATGGGGGTCTCTGTCACACTGTGCTGCAGTGGTATGGTGGCCTCCATTGGGCTGTGCTGCAGTGGTACGAGGGCCTCCGTTGGGCTGTGCTGCAGTGGTACGGTGGCCTCCATCACGCTGTGCTGCAGTGGTACGAGGGCCTCCGTCGGGCTGTGCTGCAGTGGTACGGTGGCCTCCGTCGGGCTGTGCTGCAGTGGTACAAGGGCCTCCATCGGGCTGTGCTGCAGTGGTACAGTGGGTCTCCGTCGGGCTGTGCTGCAGTGGTACGAGGGCCTCCATCACGCTGTGCTGCAGTGGTACAGTGGGTCTCTGTCGGGCTGTGCTGCAGTGGTACGGTGGGTCTCCGTCGGGCTGTGCTGCAGTGGTACTAGGGCCTCCGTCGGGCTGTGCTGCAGTGGTACAGTGGGTCTCCATCATGCTGTCCTGCAGTGGTACGGTGGGTCTCCGTCGGGCTGTGCTACAGTGATATGGGGGTCTCCGTCGGGCTGTGCTGCAGTGGTACGAGGGCCTCCATCAAGCTGTGCTGCAGTGGTACGAGGGCCTCCATCAAGCTGTGCTGCAGTGGTATGGTGGGTCTCCGTCGGGCTGTGCTGCAGTGGTACGGTGGCCTCCGTCGGGCTGTGCTACAGTGGTATGGGGGTCTCTGTCATGCTGTGCTGCAGTGGTACGGTGGTCTCCGTCGGGCTGTGCTGCAGTGGTACGGTGGCCTCCATCGGGCTGTGCTACAGTGGTACGGGGGGTCTCTGTCATGCTGTGCTGCAGTGGTACGGTGGTCTCCGTCGGGCTGTGCTGCAGTGGTACGGTGGTCTCCGTCGGGCTGTGCTACAGTGGTACGGTGGTCTCCGTCGGGCTGTGCTGCAGTGGTACGGTGGTCTCCGTCGGGCTGTGCTGCAGTGGTACGGTGGTCTCCGTCGGGCTGTGCTGCAGTGGTACGGTGGTCTCCGTCGGGCTGTGCTGCAGTGGTACGGTGGTCTCCGTCGGGCTGTGCTGCAGTGGTACGGTGGTCTCCGTCGGGCTGTGCTGCAGTGGTACGGTGGGTCTCTGTCATGCTGTGCTGCAGTGGTACGGTGGTCTCCGTTGGGCTGTGCTGCAGTGGTACGGTGGTCTCCGTCGGGCTGTGCTGCAGTGGTACGGTGGTCTCCGTCGGGCTGTGCTGCAGTGGTACGGTGGTCTCCGTCGGGCTGTGCTGCAGTGGTACGGTGGTCTCCATCGGGCTGTGCTACAGTGGTATGGGGGTCTCTGTCATGCTGTGCTGCAGTGGTACGGTGGTCTCCGTCGGGCTGTGCTGCAGTGGTACGGTGGTCTCCGTCGGGCTGTGCTGCAGTGGTACGGTGGGTCTCTGTCGGGCTGTGCTGCAGTGGTACTACAGCCTCTGTCAGGCTGTGCTGCAGTGGTACAGTGGCCTCCGTCAGGCTGTGCTACAGTGGTATGGGGGTCTCTGTCACGCTGTGCTGCAGTGGTACGAGGGCCTCTGTCATGCTGTGCTGCAGTGTTATGGTGGCCTCTGTCGGGCTGTGCTGCAGTGTTATGGTGGCCTCCGTCAGGCTGTGCTGCAGTGGTACGAGGGCCTCTGTCACGCTGTGCTGCAGTGGTACGGGGGCCTCTGTCACACTGTGCTGCAGTGGTACACAGCGGGACTCCATGGTGATGCCACACAGTGGTACTCCCAAGAGTGACTCATGGAAAGAGTTCAATGTCTATGATGCTAGCTCACTCCAACTCAACAGTGCTCTCTGAGTGCCCAGCACCGTTCTAAGCATCTTACCTGTATTAATTCCTTTAATTCTCACAGCAACCCTGTAAGTCAGATCCAGGTACCAGTCCATTTTATAGATGAAGAAACTTAGGTGCGGAGAGGCAAAGTCACTTGTCTAAAGTCCTACATATGGTAAGTGGCAGAGGCAGGATTCAAACCTGGTGGTCCGACCCTGAAATCTCGGCTTGCAGTGACGTCGCCAGACCCCTCCCCTCGCAGGAAGACAGAGCAGCCTGCAGCAGCTGTCCCCAGTACATGGAGCTTTGCCAACTGCACCCCACGAGCCCCTGTCTCCTGACCCTGCTCAGGTTTACCACCAGCAGCACAATACGGTAACAGGCTGGAGCACAGGGCAACACCCCAAGGCTCTGTGCCCTGCAACCGATTTCAAAAGCCCTGAGAATGAGGTTTTTATGAAGAAAAGGCCCTGACCTCCAGCTGCCAAGGCGGCTGCAGAAGGCTGCCAGGTGGTCTCCCCACTCGGGGAGAGACAGACCTCAGGGCCGACACTCGTTTCTGACCAGAGGCCGCTGGCACAAAGGGCGCTATTGGCTGAAAAGAGTCTTTATGGAGTTCTGGTCTTGAAGAGAACAGCATGTTTCAATTACCAGAGTCATAACCCCCCCTCTGTCAGTTTGTTTAATGAAAGAAGGGCTTCTTAAACCTTAATGTTCCATGTCTATATTGTCATTTTAATAGGCAAATATATAAAACCACAAAGGCAGCGTGAGCTACTGGCTGCTTCTAGCCAATCCCCGGCCCCCGACACACACACACACACACACACACACACACACACACACTTGGCGTTGAGCCTTTGATACTCTTGTTTCTAACACAGACATCTTTTACTATTGGAACCAAGAGGATGTGAAAACGTAGAGTCGGTGACCTGCACTGAACTGGGACAGGACTCAGCTGCTGAGTGATGTGAGCTGGGTCCTATTTAGACTCACGGACAACAGACCACTTTACCACCTAAGACACCACGCAGCTGCCTTTGAGGCTGACAGCGAGGCCATTATTCTTTGGCAAGCTCAAATGTCAGCCGTGTGGGCAGCCAGAGGATACAGGCAGAGCTCTGAACTTTAAAAGCCACCAGCGGTTACAGCTAAAATGGGAGAGGTGGCCCTCGCTGAGAGGAGCCAGGTGATCGCAACATGACCCGACAGTCTGCCTGGGGAAGCCTAGCGGGGAGGGAGAGAGACTATTCTCAGCACCTTTCTCCATTCAACAAAGCCTTGCTTAGGACCCCCCGGGGCCCAAGGCCAATGCCACCTTTGCTAGGGGCAGCCCCTAGGTGTGGTGAGTGGTCGCCTCCCTCCCCTCTACACCTCAGCCATGTCTGCCCCTGGGGTCTGTCTCCAGCCTGCACTGGACCATGAAAAGCACCAAGCCAGGCCCCATGTCCCATTCATCCTGTTAACAACACAGCAAACATCCGTGAGCATTGATTATGTGTCAGGAGCAGGCCCACGCGATCCTCACAGCTACCTGTGTGATAGGTCGTGTTACTGACCCCATTTTACAGATGAGGACACGGAGGCTCTGGGAGCTGAAGTAGCTTGAGTACAGTGACCCAGCCCTAGGGTCTAGCTGCAGAACACGTGCCTCTGGCCCCGGGCTAAGCTGGCCGCGTCAGCAAGTGTGCTCAGACTAATGCTGCAAAGAGCTGGCCGCTCCTCACACGAGCTGGAGTCCCTGTCAACTTGGGCACATGCACGTCAGCCCCAGAGGCAGCTTGCTGCGAGGAGCACTGGGAAGGGCCCAGCATTCCTGGGGTTAGTCCCATCTCTGGACCAATAAGACCCTGCAGAGAACTGTGCAGGCATACACTTAACCATGAGACCTGGATGTGGGCAGCTATCCCTGGGACTCAGTCCAGACCCCTCTCGTGTCACAGTTGTTACGTTTCTTCTCATGGTTCTCAGATTCCTTGCTCTGTACCTTGGCTTCCCTAGCTCCACTAAAAGTCCAACTGTAAAGCAAACCAAACAGATACAGACCCTCAAATGCTGAGTTCCCGGTGCAGAAATGCTACCTCATCCCTGTCACAAGTAAGCTCCCTGGTGCCACCCATCTGCAGCCATCTGGCCTGGTCGCTCCTCACCTCACTGAAAGCTTGAAGCAAAGGGCGGTTGACGTAAGGCATCTACAAACCCTCAGTGACCTGGCAGGGCGGCTGGGCCTTGGGACAGGGCTGTTTACTCTGCTAGGGAACAATGACTCGCCAGTGCTGATGAATAATGGGAAACAAATGCAGGGCCATGTAAACATGTCTTGTCCCCACTCCCAAGTGATAAAGCCCTGAGATGAAGCAGACGGGAAGAGGGGGCTGCCCCCTGCACCCTTTTCCCACTGTGGTCCAAACAGGCCTCACCCCTGGCCCCCGAGGAGGGGAGGAAATCACAGCTGCCAAATCTCTTGGATGGCCTGAGGCCATGAGCAGCATCTCTAGGGAAGGGCCTGAGGCCCCACGCACGGCTCTTGTACCCCGTGTCTCCAGCACTCCCAGTGGGCCCCACACTGAGGTCTGAAGAGCGTCCAACCGCAGCAGCTGGGTCTGTGAGATGCCGCCCACGAGCCCAGGACAGACTGGGCTCACCTGGAGGCCCTGGCCAGGTCTGGCAGGGCACTCTGAGAAACAGTCCTTTGGCCCTTTCCAAGGGGTGCTGTGAGCCCAGCACACCCCGCCCCATGGTCCCTCAGCATTCGGCACACTCTGTTATGAGAGGTGCCCTCATGGCGAGAGGGGAACCCATGCCTGGGAGTCAGGCTCCCTGAGTTCTGCCCCTGTCTTGCCCTGTGGCCTGTGGGTGATGTCCAGGCCTCATGCCTGGGAAGGGCTCCCAGAGCTTGAGGGATTGCAGACCATGTTCTCTGGGAAGTGCTCCTGGAATGCCTGTGGTGTGTGCAGCCCTCCTCCTTCTGTGCCCCGTGGAACTGACTGTCAGTGCACGGATGGGTCCTGTGTGGCTGGCCCCGAGTGCGAATCCCACCCCACCCCCAAGCCCGCACACAGATGTGACCATTGAGGCTGGGCGGGGTTGCCAACCTCACTACCGCAGCGACGCCCCTGCTCAGGCGCTATCTTAATAAATCCACACAATAGCTCTACGCCGGGGGCATTATTCTTATTATTCCAGATTCTCAGGCGAGAAAACTGAGGCCTGGAGAGGGGGAGAGATTTTCTCAAAGCTCTAAAAGAGGCAGAAGGAGAACTGGAAGCCCCATGAGTCCAAAGCCCTCCCTCTCCTCCTCTTGAGGAGCCTTCAAGCCCGATGACAGTAGTGAGATGAAGGTACCCAGGTTTTGATGCTTACAAACCTCCCTGGACCCTCCACACCCACCTCTCCAAAACCTGGTGCTCAGCCTCCTCCTCTGTGTAGTCTTTCTGGTGTCCAGCATAATTCACTCCACCCCAGCTTCCAGGCCAGGCCTTCCTTCCTTCACTACTTCCTTCCTCTGCCCTGGACCAGAGAGGGCTTGGCTGTCCTGTCCCTGCCCTGGGGTGAGGACAGATCTGAGTCTCCTTTATATCCTTGCTCCTAGCAGCGGGTCAGGCCAAGAGTGAGTGCCCAAGTGACAGGAGGGTAAATGGGATGGCACAGTTTGTGCTTGCACACACCAGTGCCAGGGAGCGCATTACTGCCAAGGGACCAGTCCCGGGGGGCAGAGTGCTGTCCTCATTCCCACTGGGCATGACGGGGGCTTCAGCTGTGAGTGGGCTCTCGCAGCCTGCTCACTTCTTCAGCCACGCTCTAGGAATCTCCTGCAGCTGCTCTCTGAACACACCCCACCCAGGCGCCTCTGCCCGAGTGTGCATGCCACCTTCCTTCTGGAACCGCCTCCCCTCCTTGTCCAGACTGAAGTTTTTCTTGCCTTCTGAATCTACCTGAAATGTCTCTGTTCATTCACTCACTCCATGGACACCAAGCACCTACTCTGTGCCACACTACCCGTGAGCTGCCAGGGACACCCAGCTCTGGGCCAGAGCACAGAGACGGGAGGCTTCCTGGCAGAGGTGAAGTACGAGCTGCTTTGAGAAGAGCAGAGAGATGTGACCTGAGCCCGGGGATCCTGGAGGAGGCGGAGGTATTCTGAAAGCAAAGGCTTGTGGAAGGGGCAGGGCAGGGCCCAGATGGGGAAGGGCTTGCAGCCTCTAACAGAAGAAGAGTTCTGGAAGCAACCAGGGAAAGGTGGCTGACTGGGTCCTGGATGCTGGGCTAAGAGGAACAGCAGAGCCAGGCTGTGGGCATGGAGAGTGAGCAAGGCTGCTCTGCGGCCTGCACCCTGCCCTGGAGAGACCCCACACAGCGCTCAAAAACTCCAGCCCTGTCCGAGTCCCCACATCAGTCCAACTAGCAGGGGGACAGTCCCTGCAGAAAACATTTGTGCAGCCTGACACGCAGAGTGTCCCAAACCTCTGAGGCCTTGGGCCAGGGCTGAGCCTGGGTGTCGTGAAGCCCCTGAGTGGGCCTGTTTCCAACCCGGGGTCCAGAATCCCAGGGCGGCTCCAGGAGGGGTAGGGGCAGCTCATGGTCCTTCATCTATATTTATGACCACAGCTGAATGTTCCCAGAAGGCACAGAGCTCCTCGGCGCAGCACAGGGACTTAGCTACAAAGCGGAGAGGAGGTCCCCTGGGCTCTGGGGCAGACTCTAGGAGGCTCTTTTCAGGAAATCCTTTCAACTGGTGAGAGACCGAGGAGGTAGAGTGGAGAGCAGGCCCTTGATGCCCAGCTCTGGGAGGAGCCTTTCACGGCTGTCTGGACCGGCCTGGTTGAGGCTGGAAGGCACTGGTCCACAGCCTCCTATGATGTACAACTGTATCTGTGATTGTGCCATCGGAACCGCTGGAGCCCTTCCCTCTTCCGGGACAAGGGTGAAATGGCAGGCAAGGGAGCTGGGAGGAAGAGAAGGTGGAACCTTGGCAGGCCCTGACACAGGGGCCTTCAGCAGGTGGGGCGGGCAGACACCCTCGGAAAAAGATGACTCCAGTGAAGTCTGGGACAAAAGACAGGGATCCTGAAGGTCCTTGAAGGCTGCTCCCTGTGAGCAGTGAGCTCTCATTCCCTCAGCCCGCAGAGCTGGGGGAAGGCAGAGGTGGGAGAGGGGAAGGACCGGGTCAAGAAAGGCTGAGCATTTGGAGCACAAAAGAGGGGCCTCAATGGTCAGGGTCTGGCCCTCACTCCACCCAGCCACCAGGCCTGAGGACCCTGATGTCCTTGAAGCCTGTTTCTTCTGCCGCTCTCCCAAGGGTCTGACCAAGGCTGCTGACTTTTTCCATGCCACTTTGCCCGTCCGTCTCCCTGGCTCCCATGAGACAGCCCCGGCTTGGACCTCAGCTTCCGCTTTGGGGTAGGCTGCACACTTCTCCTGGGTCTCTCAGCCTCCAGCCTCTCCTTCCCAATCCCTTCTCCATGGGCAGTGGCTGCTGTGATGAGTCTGGCTGGAACAGGACATGGCACCTTGGTCCCACGGGGTCTCTGGGATCAGGTCCCATCACCTCACTGTGCACTGCCTGGCATGAGCACAGCTCTGGCGGCAGATGGCCCTCACCTGTGACTCTTGCCCATCTCCACTCGGTCCTCACAGGTGCAGGCCACCTCCAGTCACTGAAGGGTCACGTGTGAGAGGGGACCCACGTGTTGTGATTGACATGGTTGTTTTCCAGCAAGAAGAATTTCCAGAGCTGACATCAGCAGGCCATAGGTTGACCTGCTTCCGAAAGGCCTCTGCAGGCGGACCAGTTTCCCTGGGAGGTGTGCTTTTTGGCTCGGGATGCTGATGTTTGTTTTTATTAATAGCTGGCTGTTTGTTCTACTTTGGACCAAGAGTCCAGGTTCACAGTTATTTATAACAACTAAAAATTACTTCTGGATCCAGCTCTGGCTGCTTTGTGTTTCCCGCAAATGTTTCCCGATTTGAAACAGAGACTCTGTGTGCTGCTTGGACCCCACCCATGTTTTCATGGCTGTCAAGAGCCTACTGTGTGTCAGGCCCTCCACTGGCTCCAGCGTCCCATCTCCCACAGAAGGTCTGGAAACAGAGGCAGAGGTGCCCAGCCCATCTTAGGAAGCGAACTCGACCTCCAGCACTGAGAGCTCCCACCTGGTCCCAGGGGGCTGAGGGCCCCCGGCCGCCGGCTCCTTTCAGAAGGGTGGCTTAGGCAGAAAAGCCTCTTGGCTATCTAGCGGCTCTTGCAAAATTGCATTTGATGAGTTAAGTGTAAATAAATGAGAACCAGATGGATTAGGTTTCGGGTAAAATACACACGGGTCTTAGAGCTTTGGGGCCTGAGTTCTGCCAGATCCAGAGCACTCTCCGAGCTGTCCAGAGCTGCTGGCACAGGCAGGCAGGAGGTGTGCCTGGGGTCTCCTAGGACCTGTCTGCTTCCTGGTGTGGGCATCAGCTGAGGCCTTCCCTGGGGGTCCTGATTCCCCAGCAGGTTGGCCGTGTGCAGAAGACACAGAGCCGACCTCTTGGCCTGGGCCTGAGTCCAAGCTCAGGGTGGGAGATGAGGCGTATGAATGGTAAGGTCAGCTTTCCAGACCAGCAAGCTCACTGCTCATGTCCAAACCCAGCAAGCCAGTCCAGGGGAAGCGGAGGTGGTGAAGCCTGCTGGCCGTTGGGGTCTGCTGACTCTGCCCTCCCCAATCTGAGTCCCGCCTTCCAGCCCAGCTGCTGCCCTGCCGCCCCCTGCTGTGCATCTCTAGGGAAGGACGGGAGTCTGCCGCCCAGTGCAAACCGCTGGCCAGTCCTCACAGGGGTCTGCGTGACGCTGCCCTGGGACCACTGCCCACGGGACCTGGCTCTTGCTCCACAAGTCACACCAGATGGAGTACAAGATTCAGTGAGCCAGCCGGGCGCAGTGGCTCACGCCTGTAATCCCAGCACTTCGGGAGGCTGAGGCGGGCGGATCATGAGGTCAGGAGATCGAGACCATCCTGGCTAACACGGTGAAACCCTGTCTCTACTAAAAATACAAAAAATTAGCCGGGAATGGTGGCGGGCGCCTGTATTCCCAGCTACTCGGGAGGCTGAGGCAAGAGAATGGCGTGAACCCGGGAGGCAGAGCTTGCAGTGAGCTGAGATTGCGCCACTGCACTCCAGCCTGGGTGACAGAGCGAGACTCCGTCTCCCAAAAAAAAAAAAAAAGATTCAGTGAGTCACTCGCTCTGTGACCTTGAGCAGGCCATTTCACCATTTTGGGTCTGGTTTCCTTCTCTATAAAACAGGGATAAAAGTCCCTGAGGTGTCTGGGAGCCAAAGGAGGTGATGGAGGTAAGGTACTCTGCGCAGCGCCTGGCACACACAGACCACCACCAAGTGTGAGCAGGTGCAGCACAAAGCTGCCGCTCATGCCTCAGGGAATCACGGGTACGAACATACTCTGGTGACAGCAAAGTCTCTTCCAAAATGCAAAAGCAACAACAAACCACGTCAGAGGGGAGCACTCAGCCCTGCCTCGGCCTTCTGGTCTCCAAGTGAAGCCGTTCGGCTCCTGACACTGCTCCCTCCTGAATAAGCCTCTGGCACACTTGCCCTTCTCTGGGGACCCCAGCTTACTGGGGCACTCACGGTTGGCCCAGAAGTGGACAGAGCTGTGCATGTGGTCTGCTCGGACGGTGTGGATGGGCCTTTCGATGCTATGTTCGTGAGACCTCTGCTATTTCTCCAATCCCGGTTTCTGGTTGAGATAGAATTCATGGAGCATACGATCTTTAAGCCGACATCTTAGTGACTTTTAGTATATTCACTGTGTTATGTATGTAGCATAACCATCCCTACTAATTCCAGAATGTTTCCATCACACCAGAAAGAGGCCCCATGCCCGTTTTTGGTTAGTCCCAATTCCCACCCCTTCGCCCCTGGAAACCACGTGTCTACTTTCCGTCTATGGGTTTGTCCATTCTGGATATTTCATGTAAAGAAGTCACACAATAGTTGCCTTTGTGTGTCTGGCTTCTTTCACTTAGCATGTTTTCAAGCTTCATCCGTGTCATAGCATGTCTCAGCACCGCGTTCCCTTTTACGGCTGAATAATATTCTATTGCACGGACAGACCACATTTTATTTATCTCTTCGTGAGCTGACGGACATCTGGGTGTGTCGGCTTGGTGGCTGTTATGCACAGTGCTGCTGGAACACTGTGTGTAAGTCGTCGTGGGGGTGTATGCTTTCAGTTCTCTTGGGTGCCTATCTGGGGGTAGTACCGTCACATCATCTGGTAACTCCATGTATGCCTTTTTGAGAAAATGACTGTTTCCCACGGGCGACACCATTTTACATTTCCAAAGTATGAGGTTTCTAATTTCTCCATATCCCATATCCTCACCAACACTTGCTCCTTTCTGTTTTTTTTTTTTTTTTTTAACAGCCATCCTAGTGGGTGTGGCATGGTTTCTCATTATGGTTTTGATTTTCATTTTTCTAACGAATAATGATGTTGAACAGCTTTTCACATGCTCAGTGGCCATTTGTATGGCCCTGGGATACAGTGACACTCAAGACAGACACGGTCCCTATTCTCACGGGCTCTATGCTGTCTGTGGAAAGACAGAAACAATCAGAGAGATTCCAGGTAGGCGGGGCGTCTCCATTTCTTTGGAGACATGTCTATTCAGATCCTTTGCCTATCTTTAAACTGCATTGTCTTGAGTTGTAAGAATTCTTTATATATCCTGGATGCTAAGCCCTTACCTATATGACTGGCAAATACTTTTTTCTATTCTGTGGACACCACCTCCTTTCAAGTAGCCTCAGGCAGTGCTAGGTACTCAGGAGCTCAGTGCTGGTCAGCGGGGCCTGGGCTCCTCTAGGGCTCTGCCCTCGCTCCCACCCCATCTACATTCTGTTTCTGGGAGATTTTGCACTGTCCCTTGGCTGCTTATCTGCCAAGGTTGCCCCCAAACTCCCAGGCCTGCCTGCTCCACCACCCTCCAACTTAGACATCAAGAGCTGACCTGGTGCCTGCACACAGACGCCCCGCAGGCATGACGGACCTCATGCGGCCCATACTGAACTCCCAAGTCCCCCTCCTACAAAAGCAGAATAGAACGAGACAAAGCTCAGTCTGCCCTCAGCCTTCCCCAGCTCAGCAAATGGTCACACAACCCGCAGTCGCTTCAGGCAAAACACCTGGTTGTTATTTTTGATGCCGCTTTCTCCCCACATTGAAGCCCTTAGCAGGCCCAGTCCTTTCAACTCTGCCCGTGAAATTCACCACGAGTACAACACATTCGCTCCCCTCCAGGGCTGCCACGGCTGGTCCAGCCGCCCTCATCTCTGGCCTGGATTATCGAACTCCCTGACTCCACCCTGCCCCTGTCCATCCTTCATCCCTCATGGACCTCATGCCATCCCCCTGCCTGAAAGCCCCCAAAGGTGTCATAAACATGAACTCCCTTTCCCGGCCACCAAGCCCACAGGAACTGCTCTGCCCACGTCCCCCGCCCTGGCCTCCTCCTCGCTCACCCACCTCCAGCCAGGCTGCTGTGTCCTGCTCTCCCTTGACCCTGGCTATCCTGTTCCCATCTCCAGGCCTTGGCATTTGCTCCTCTGCCCGGAATGTTCTTCCCTTGTCTTGGCACGGCTGGCTCCTCCTCCTCCTTCAGACCTCAGGTCACGTGCCACTTTCCCCGAGATGCTCTCTCTGACCACCAAGCTAAAGTGGCAGACGGGCCACTCTGCAACATATCCCTCCCCTGCTTCCTTCAGAGCATGCCCCCACCCACCTGGAATCTTCTTTTTGACTGTTTCTGTCTTCCCACTAGACAACACAGAGCCCCTGAGAACAGGGACCATGTCTGTCTTGAGCATCCCAGTATCCCAGGGTTTTGAACAGTGCGTGGGACACATGAAATATGTCTGCGGACTGGATAACTGAGTGAGCACTTCCAAAAGTGTGTGGGGGGGGAACAGCGCTTCTGGCCTGGACATCCATAGGCCCTGGCTAAAGGCCGTCCCACCAGGGATCAGACGCATAGCCTTTGCTGCCGTATGCTGCAAAGTGTGGCTGCAGAGGGGCTGCCATGAGGCCCTGCAGCCCCAGGACCCACTCAAGGAAGCAGCTCTGGATGGGTGACAGGAACATGCGCTGGCTGGCAGTGGGTCCTGGGTGGGTGGGTGGGTCAGCGACTGACATCAGGAGGTGCCAGAGAAGGCTCTCAGAGAAGGGCTGTGCTCATCTGCCCCCTTGGCCTTGCCCGAGAGTCGGAAGCTTGTGCAGAGATCGCGATGGGAAACCAAGTGGCCTCACAGTCATTGCCAGCCTGTGGCTTTGGTGCTCAGTGCTTGAAGGGACCCGCGTTGGGAGGCCTCAGAAGAGGGGTGCAGCTCAGCCTCTCCTCCTGCTTTGTTGGCACCTTTACTGACACGAGGACCAAAGTCTCCCACTAAAGAAAAGCTGCTTGAGCTGGGTAGAGTTTCAGGAAGTGAATGGAGAGGGAAGGGGTCTGGAGACACAGTGGGATCCCCTACAGGACTACATTTCACTCATTTTGCTAGACCACCTATGGCAAGGCCAGCTCCTCCTTGAACCTCTAGATCACAGGCAGGGCAGGGGCTGGCTGGGGCCCCTGCTCAGGGTCAGGCACTCTCATTACAGTTATCTCAGTTAACCTCAGCCCAGGGCAGTAGCTGTTTTGTAACTGGGAGCTCTAAGCAGTGTGCAGCCTGCCCACAGTCCCCAGCACGTGAGTGACGGAGCCAGGCTGGGAACGGGGTGCTTTCATCCCCTCAGGCCTCTGACAGTGCAGCTGTGAATGTGATCCTGGCTGGACATCTGTAGGAGGCACTGGAGTTTTTAAAAATTTCTTTTGATGGGGATAAGAATGGAGGACTGGAGAGAGGGAAGGAGGAAAACCAAACAAACAAATCATGGAACCAAAGCGAGAAGCTGTAAGGAAAGAAAGAGGAAACGCTCCCACGGGACACTTAATGAAGAGCCTCCGTGCCTACCCGGGCCCAGCTGCATGTGATTACCTCCAGGCCGGTGGATGGGGCAGCAGGGCAAGTCCCTCTCCTGTTGAAAAACAAAACAAAACTCCCCTGAACCAAGGAGGGGCCCCGGAGCTCCCACGACACCCCAGGTACACAGGTCCTCTGGCTGGTTCATCCCGCCAGACTCCAGCCAAGTCAACTGATTGATTCCCAGCATCCATTTCCCAGCCTCAGTTCTGTCGGAATTCTAACCTTCAGGGGCTAATTCTTCCCCATGGAAGTCCGCATTTTCTTCCACCCTCCAAAGCTGTGTGAAATTGCCAGACGGCTGTGCGGCTGCTCCTTCTCTTCCTCTTCCTTGCTAGCACCCTCCATGTGTACACCTGTCCTCACCTATGAGGTCTCCTCGAGCGTGAGGGTCCTCGGCACCTGCCAGGCCTATGGCCACACCCTGAGCCCGGCCACTTGGCCTCCTGCCCCATCCATGCCCTGCATCAGCTCCCCAGCTGGGCCTGCCGCATGTGGGCTTGTTCCTTCCTGCACTCAGCGTTCCTCCCTGTCAGGCCCCGGCTGGGCCTGGCGGCAGCAACCAGGACTACCAAATAGTTTTGTCTCATCAGAGCTGACGCACCGGAGAAAGGCAGACAGCAGGCCACAGAGGGCGGTGGCGGAGGGCTGGGTGTGGGCGCCAGGAAGCTTCACAGAAAAGGGGGCACTCGCTTGGCTTAGGCACTGGCACACTCGCAGGCCTCCCCACGGCCAACCTGTCTCTGAGTTTGTGGCCACATTGTCTGTGGTTCTCCTTCTCTCAAAGACCTAGCATGGCTCTCTATAACTTGACCAATAAAACTGTTTTATTATTTAAGATTCTGAGCCGACAAGGAATTCTGAGAAACAGTGGAAAAGCTGATCAACAACCTTACACTTTAGACACAACCACCGTTAGGAGCATCTGTTTTGTTTCCGTCTTTTTGCACAAGCTGATTTTCTCCTAAATGTAATGAGTCGATCTGTGAGCTGAGCTAAAGCGCCTTCTGTGCTGTGGCTTGGCCCTGCCCCTGCTTCTGACTTGCTGCTTTGTGCAGTCCGCAGTGGGCTCCTCTTCCACGCCCCTGTGCAGTTGTTAATAAACTCCCCTGTGAAGGACGCAGCTGGGCAGCTACGGCCCTTTTCATTTGAGGGATTATTGCCTTCTGAGAGCCCCCCAGAAGTGGGATTCCTGGGTCAACGACTGTGAGCTTTTGCTTCTCATGACTCCCTGCGGATCCCCTGTTAACCTGCATACAACTGACTGACTCTCCTGCCGTACAGCGTCTGCACTTGCGGTGGCCTCATCTGCCACCATCTTTTCTATTGGCCACATCCATCTCCAGCAAACTTCTGTGATTAGTCACATGTATTTGTTCAGTCAGTCACTTGGCAGGGGTGCAAGGCACCACACTTGTGCAAGGGTAAACAGGGAAGAACAGGCCAAGGCCTGCCCTCAGGGAGCTGCCATTCCAGGAAAGAGAGGTGGTAAGGACACTGGCAGACCAGTGTCTACTAACCAGAGTGGGGTCAGAGCCCTGCAGGATAAGAAGAGTGTGCCGTGAGAAGCGGGAACAGGCAGGCTGAACCCAGGTAGCGAGCGTCTCTCTAAGCCACGTGAGGACCAGTGCAGAGAAAGGTGCGTTTTGTGGTGAGATGTGCGGTTGGTCACGTGCGTGTGTGTGTAATCTCCGGGTCTCAGACCCAGAGAGCACATGGTATACGTGGCTCATTTGACAGAGATTGCCTTTTTACCACCACCACCTGCTCTGAACCCACTCTGCTCCTTGGCCGAGCCCTTCCCACCTCCAGGCTCTGCACATGCTGCTCCCCCCTCCTAAAGGTCCTCCCTTCGCCCCATCTCCACCCCCACCAGGGGACCCTCTACTCACTCAGGGTAGGGCGAGTCACCCACCCCTCACCATCCCTTTTCACACCCCTAGTATTCATTACACAAAGGACACCATAGTGGGAGTATTTCTGCACAGGGCCTGGGAGCTCCCTGAGGGCAAGAGTCAGTCTAACTAATCTCAGAGGCCCCTCACCTGCAGATATAGGCACCCGGGGCATGTCCTGACAGAACAGCATTGGGGCATGCTTGCTGTCCCTACCAGATAATCACCCCCGCTGCCCCCACTGTCCCAGGCTTTCATTCCATTCCCACATCTTGGCGACGTGATTCCCCATCAACAGTGAAGAGAGTCCTGCTGGAATATGGAGGAGAAGCGGCACATAAACCTTGATGGGTGACTGCCACCACAGACAGTTCTGTCCACGCCCAGGCGACACTGGACACGGACATCAGGACATGAAAACGCTTCCTCTATTGGAGGGGTGAGAAATGGGGGATGATTTTGTTTTTCTCTGGATTTCTCTGAGTGTTTCTGTATAATTATTGCACGGGTGGCTGATGGATAAGTAAACAGACATTTGCAGCTTGGTGTGATTCTGGCAGGCCTGAGAGTTGTCAGGGAGGGCAAGGGAGCAGAACGCAGAGAGCAGGTCCCTTCGCCTGGGAGGCCAGGGAAGAGGCGCAGGAGGAAGAGCTGAGGTGCCCGGGACAAGTTGGGAGGAGGTTCTCCAGGTAGGGGAATGGTGTGTGCAGAGGCCCAGAGAGCATGAGGTGCATGGGGACAGGCTTAATATTTAGTTTGCTGGGAGCATAAGGAGAGAAGGAAAGGCTGGAGTGTCAGCCATGCCAGCTGCCAGGCCAAAGAAGCCAGACCCCCACAATGGCAACACAGGCCCTGGGGAGGGTCCCACTCGGAAGGGCCTCCACCATGGGTGAGTCCCAAATGACTCCACCGGCGTCTGACCTCCTGGCGGCCAGCAGATGAGCCATGGGAGGTCAAGCCTGTGGGATCCTCTCCCCGTCATTAAAGTAGCACCTGGGAGGTTACTAAAGACCCCAGACCAAGCAGCTGGGCTGCTGCCATGGCTGCCCACTTCCCACAAATAAAGAGTGCCAGCCAGGCACAGGGCATCTCTGCCAGCAGTCTATTTCTAGCTGTATGTGGTTGGGATGAGGTGGGTGACAGGGAGGGGGGCCGGGGCAGCCTGATGCACAGGCCTGGCTAATGGCCACTATAAACAGCTCGAGCCTGTGGGAGGAGGGTCACTGCGGCATCTGCCCTGATGCAGCCAGGCCTAGCAAGTGTCCAGGGTGACCCCAAACGCCACCCAGGGCCCAGGGTGCTCCAAGGTAAGCGAGACTACTGACAGACGAACTAGTGGACTGGGTTGAGATGCCCTCAATTGTTGCTAATGCCCCCAGTTAGGGCCATGGCTCTGTGTCTGGTTTGGGGGCATATGTTTTGCTGGCAGGGTATTTTTAAGGAGCCTTCACAAGACACTTATTTTGTTTTAAATTTTTCAGAGTTCTGACCAAGCCCTTGGCACAGGGACTGCAAACAGGAACAGAGGAAGGCAAGTGTCTGCAGCGAGTGTTTTCTTTGCTGTTTATGGACTCGCTATTCTCTGCTCTGAGACACAGCGGGGTTTCTTCCTCAAGCCACCAAATTGAGACCTACAAAAGTGGGGCTGGCACCAGGCACAATGACAACAGATTTCAGTCCAGCGGAAGGAGGACAGGATCATGAACACACATTCCTACCAAGGGGAAGGTGGCCTCATACGGGGATGCAATCCCTGACCTGAACGTACAAGCACAGGGAGAGTGGGAAGGGGAGAGGAGGTGAAGGGTCCTGAGGCCCACCATGTGCCACCTTCCTTCACATACGCCCCTCACTGTGTTCCCAGAGACCCATCCTGGGAACACCAGCATGCCCCTATCCAGGAAAGAAAACCAAGAACAGAGAGCTAGGAAGGGAGTGGGAGCCGAGGCCAATGTGAGTGATCCCCAAGTCCATGCTCTCCCTGTGTCTACAGCAGAGACCAGAAGGAGCCAGGCATGGAGAAGTGGACTGGGGAGTCACAGGCCATTGCTGGCTGAGGGAGACAGTGAGGCTTTCCCAGCGCATCTACCCAGCTCCAAGTGTGTCGATGACCTGCCTGCCCCCACGGCAGGTCTGTGCACCCGCCACTGTCAAGTTGTGTGCCTCCTGAGGGCCGGAATCCAACATTCTGCCCCGCTACCCTGCCACCTGACCATCCTCCACCACACCAATGAGCCTGCTGTGGGCCTGGCCTGTGTGGGCCTCAGATGAAGAGCTTGGCCAATCCAGAGCTCAGCACTCGAGGAATTCCCAGGGAAGGAGGGGAGATCTGCCCTGAGATGCCGGAGTGCCAGGCCCAGGAGCTCAGGGCCGCGTCAGAGAGAAGCCTAGGGGAGGCTGTGCAGCTCAGACAGGTTTTCTCTAGGGGTTGATGCCTCACCTGAGCCCTGAGGAACAAGTGGGGGCCAGTCAAACTAAGCGTTCATCAAGAGGCTGGGGAAGGGCGCTCAGGGCAGAACAGCAGGTGCACAGACACCCCGGAGGAGGAAAGGGCGGGACGGGTAGGGAGAGGAAAGGTGTTCACCATGCTGGAGATGACAGTTTTGAGAAACAAGGAGACCTACACAGACAAGGACTGCATCCTGCCGGGACAAGGCAGACACGGGAAAGAGCTGAGCTGCCACTGTCCCTGGGGCCAAAGCATATGACCGTACTGCCAGGTCACGGGATGCTGGAGGGAGAAGGGCTCTGACTCAGCAGCCCAGCCAGGGGGTTCCAAACGGAGTTGCAGGGGCTCCGGGAACTTCGCAGAGGTAGAGATAGGCTCCGTGGGGGAGCAGAGCGCTAACTGTGGCCAGTCTTGTCTCCCACTCAGCCAGAGTGTGAAACCCCTGCATGATTCTGCTTGGGAAAAAAGATTTCGGCCGGGCGCGGTGGCTCAAGCCTGTAATCCCAGCACTTTGGGAGGCCGAGGCGGGCGGATCACAAGGTCAGGAGATCGAGACCACAGTGAAACCCCGTCTCTACTAAAAATACAAAAAATTAGCCGGGCACGATGGCGGGCGCCTGTAGTCCTAGCTACTCAGGAGGCTGAGGCAGGAGAATGGCGTGAACCCAGGAGGCGGAGCTTGCAGTGAGCCGAGATCGCGCCACTGCACTCCAGCCTGGGTAACAGCGTGAGACTCCGTCTCAAAAAAAAAAAAAAAAAAAAAAAAAGAAAAAAGATTTCTGCTGCTATAAACCCCACAGCATCTGAAAACCACTGATCAAATCCCATCTTTTTATTTCACATATGACAGGGAAACTGAGGCACAAAGACGCAGGGCATTTCCCAAGGTCCCCCAGCAAGTCAGTGGCCTAAGGAGCCTGACTTCTGTTCTGTGGGCCACTGATTCTGCCCCGATCGCCGGGCCAGATGGGGGCTGGAAGAACCACCTGGCCGCCTGTAATAAGCACCCCACAGTCCCCCACCCAATCCCAGGCAGGCCATGGGCATGAGGCTGTCAAAGTCCACTCCACCCCGAAACACGCACGGGTCTGAACCAGTCTGCTTCCCTACACCCCACTCTAGGGTCTCCCCTTTTTTGTAGCGATTTGGGAAAAGAAGGAAGCGAGTCCATAAAGATGTACAACACTGTCCAGGGAGTCTGTCTCAGGCCAAAGAATTTCTATCAGATTAACAGCTGTAGAAGGCGGAGAGGAGAGGCGGGCCTGGATCCATCTTGTACTCTGACAGCAAATCCCTCCAACCGAGTGTGTTTAGAGCACCTGAAAGTGGGCCAAGAATGGGAAAAGGTGGTGGGGTGGTGGTAGGTGGGCATAATGAAAGAGAACAGGAAGAAACCTCTTGAGTTTACTTTAGAAAATATTGGTGTTTATGGAGTAAGTACATGACTGTCCAAAGCTGTTTAGTTTTACATTAAGATGATCAGCATTTTTTTTTCCCAGCAAGAAATGTATTTGAGCTGTTGAAGTATAAAGACAAATAAACAGCAGCAACTCGAGCCTTCGTTAGGGGTTCCAGGGAGCCACACGCTGACTCCAGCTGTCTTCCAGGATGAGAGGGGCTGCTTTAAAAGGCTGGGATTGCGCAGGCCCTTTCATCAGGCCAGGGACCAGCCCAGCCCAGCGGAGGGAGAGCTGTGAGCACGGTGCCTACACCGAGCATCCGAGCATCCAGGGCACTCCGGGTGACTTTCTCCCCCAGGTGCAGCTGGGCTCCGGGCCCCATCGGGAGTCTCCTGAGGGCCCCTCCTACTCCTCCTTTTCTACCCCTCCACTTGGCAGCCTCAGGTGCCACTTGTACATCCGTCTCTTCATCTGATCCTAACAGAGAGGGACCAGTCCCATTTCACAGAGACCGAAACTGCGACTCTGAGAAATGAGATGATGTGCCCCAAGTTACAAAATAAGAACACAGCAGAGCTCGGATTGAAGTCGCGATGTCACACGACCCCACAGTCAACAGGCAGTAAGTGCAAGAACCAGTGCGAGAGGCTGGGAGAGCATTTGCGGGGTGGGGAGCAGACCGTGGGCAGCAGCTCATCTGGCAGGAATGAGGGGCAGGGCCCAGGAAAGGGCTTCCTACGTGGCCCAGGCCCAGGCTCGCCCCCTGCATCTTCACCAGCTCCACGATACATCCATTTTCCCTAAACGGTCTTCCCGCTTTGCGCACTGGGAATAAATGTTAATTAGCTCATTCACATCTGTTGAGACCTTGCTCTGTGCTAGGTACTGTGGGATGTGTTTTACAAAGCTCATCTCGTTGGCCTCTGCATCATCTCTGTCAAATAAGCACTGTTACCAGCCCCACCTCATGCAGGAGTATACAGAGGCCCAGAGAAGCAGAGACACTTGCTCAAGGTCAAATAGTAAGTGATGGATCCAGGCAGATTGATTTCCGATGCTCCTTGAGGGCCTGAAATAAGGCCATCATCCATCTCCTAATTGTGAGCTCCCAGCAAGGCACAGCATAGGGTGGGTGCTCGTGAAATCTTTACGAAATGAGTGAATATTAAGATTTCTGGTTTCCAAAGCCATCTAGACGCCATGTAGAAACCCTCACGTTTCCCCCGGGGTTTGACTACAGACTTCTAAGCTTGTGCGCCATCTCCATTTTGATGGTTGCTTATCATTTCAAACAGAACTCAGCCAAACAGACGCCTGAGTCCTGTACCTCCGTGTCCACCCTCACACCCAATCTGTCCTTCCCCCTAGCCTTCCCCATCTCAGCCACAGCAGCGGAGCCCCTAGAAACTCTGGGAAAACCTAATGGTCGGTTTTGATTGTCTTTTCCCCGTGCCTCTCACATCTCATCCACCGGCAGCTCCCGTTGACCGTTTTCAAAATACACTGTGAGTTCAACGACCACTTCTCCCACTGCCACCCTGAACGAAGCCACCAAGCTCTCTGACCCAGGCCACTGCAGTGGCTTCCCTGCTTAGGCCACTCTGCCTCTCTACTCAGCAGCCAGAAGGGCTTTTTAAATGAAAATGTCCATCGGAACATGTCAGTCCCTGGTGAAAATATTCCACAGCTTCCCAGGTAACAGAATAACATCCAAACCCCTTTCTCGAGCCGATATGACCCTGTGTGACCCAGCCCCTGTCCACCTCGTTGTCTCATCTCCAGTCCGTGTCCCTCACTCCTGATCCTCCAGGCACCCTGGCCCATCCCCAAATTCCTAACAGTTCCTACCACACTTGTCCTCCTTCTGCTTGGACATAGGACCTTCCCTAGACCTTCACGTGGTACTTCCTCCCTCTCACTGAGGCTTCCTCCCCTTGCCCTGGGCAGACTTGTTACTCCCCTCATTGGTGGAGGTGACTTCTCAGGCCAGACTGTAAAACTGCCAAGCATGGGATTCTGTCATCTTAGGACCCGGCGGCCATGATGTGCAGAAGCTCCTACCAGCCCATGGGGAAAGCCCACATAAAGAGGCTGCCCATAGTGTTCTGGCTGATGGCCAACAACCACCACCGGCAGTGAGCAAAGACACTTCCAGATGATTCCAGTTCTTGGCTATCAAGTCATTCCCAGCCTTCAAGTCTCCTAGTTGAGACCCCAGACACCATGGAGCAGAGACGAGCCAATCCTGTCTGACTTCTTGAGCCACAGAATTCATGAGCAAAATAGTATTTTATGCCGCTAAATGTGAGGTAGTTTTAAAAAAATTTAATTTTACTTTTTAAAATGGACATGTAATAATTGTACATATTTGTGGGGTACATAGTGATGCTTCAATACACATTTTTAAAAACTTTTTTTAGTTTTACTGAGTCAGGATCTTGCTCCGTTGCCCAGGCTGGAGTGCAGCAGTGCAAACATAACTCACTGCAGCCTCAACCTCCTGGGTTCATGCAATCCTCCCACCTCAGCCTCCTTAGTAGCTGGGGCCACTGGCGCACACCTCCATGCCTGGCTAATTTTTTAAATTTCTGTAGAGATGGGGTCTTGCTATGTTGCCCAGACTGGTGTCAAACTCCTGGGCTCAAGTGATCCTCCTACCTTGGCCTCCCAAAGTGTCGGGATCACAGCTGTGAGCCACCACGCCTGGCCTCAATACATACTGAGGTGGTTTCTTATGCAGCAATAGTAACTGGAATCCTATCCTACCCAATGCTGTCACCCTCCCCCCATCACTTTGTATCACATTATTTTATTATTTTTTTCAGTGGCTCTGACCTGGCTGAAGTTACTGAGTTACATGTTCACGTGTTCACTGTCTTTCTCCTCTATGTAAGTTCATAAGCAGGGAGATGTTGTAGCTTTTGTTCGCCACCATAGTAAGCAGTTAAAACCATGTCTGGCATGTAGCAGGTGCCCAGAACAATTTTTTGGAATAAACAAATGGATGAATACTAGGTGGAAGGCTTTAGAATTATTCCTAATGTAGCACTTTTTTTTTTCTTTTTTTTTGGGACAGAGTCTTACTCTGTCGCCCAGGCTGGAATGCAGTGGCGTGATCTTGGCTCATTGCAACCTTTGCCCCACGGGTTCAAGCAATTCTCAGCCTCCCAAGTGGTTGGGACTACAGGCGCCCGCCATCACATCTGGCTATTTTTTTTGTATTTTTAGTAGAAACTGGGTTTCACCATGTTGGTCAGGCTGGTCTCGAACTCCTGACCTAAAGTGATCCACCCGCCTCGGCCTCTCAAAGTGCTGGGATTACAGACGCGAGTCACCGTGCCTGGCCCTAATATAGTACTTTCTACCCTTTATTAGAGTTGTGAATATTTCTGGCTTCCTCATGGACCTAAGAGCCCTGCGAGAGATACCTCATTTAATTCATCTTTACCTCTGCCCTATGCCTACCACTCTACATTATATCCTGGGTATTTAGGACCCTAAAACTCCCCTCAAATGGTCCTAAGCCTATCAGATGACACTCAGGTCTGAGAAAGACTTAGGCAAAAGGTGGCTGCTTTCAGGGTAAATGGCCGAAGCCTGCACATTTGCGTTAGGGTGTGCTGAGGCTCACCATGGTGTGGGGTGGAGCCAAGGGTGGGAAAGGCAGGGAGGGAGCAGGCATTGTCCATGCTACCACTTTCTGCTGCAAAATCAGAGGTTTGCTGGGTGAGAGGGTTTTTAGACTACAAGGCATTTTGACAAATCCATTCATTCATTTATTCTACAAATATTTACTAAATGCCTACGATATACCTGACACTGCCCTAGGTTCTAAGAAGAAAGACAGAAAGGTAAACAAGAGAAATTCTTCTTTCAGGGAAAGAAGAGAGTACTGTGACACAGAACTGCAATGGAGATGTAACTGTGTGGTGTGGGTCACAGCAGACCTCTGAGCAAAGGGAGGTTTGGTTGAGGCTTGAAGGATGAGCAGGACCTCACCAGATCCCTGCTGGGGAGGAGCAGCCTGTCAACAGATCTGTGCAGGACTCTGTGGGTGCAGGGAAGGCTGGGCCAGCGGGCACAGCTGAGCAAGCCTGAGAAATGGGGTCGGGGGGAGGCTGGTGGGGCCTTGGCCGGGGGGGCCTCATGCTACTGTGGAAGCAATGGGGGCCATGAGAGGAGGGTGCTGGAGCGGACGGCTCTGTACAGTTGGATGAGGTAAGACAAGTTTCCAAGGGCGACTCGAGGGTGATGTGAGGTGCCTAAACAAGGCCACAAGCTCTGCCCTTGGCCCGAGGAGGCTGAACGAGCTATGGGGTGGAGATGCCCTTGGCGTGAGCTCTCTAGAGCAAGGGGTTCCCGTTTGCCCTTCAGCACACTCCCTCCCTGTGCCTGGCCTGGCACGTACTGGAATTTCTGGATGCTCTCAGTGACTCCCAAACTCGTGGATAGATACAGGCGGACATATCCAACACCCTATGACAAGGAGACCCTGGCCAGCCTCCCGGAGCTGGTGCAGTTCTGGGCACTACGGGGCAGGGGTTGGGCAGCAGGGTAGGCTTACAGGCTTGAACTGGCAAAATCCCAGACCTGGGCTCTAGTCCCAGCTCTTCCACTTACTGTCTGTGTTAGCTTGGGTAGGTCCCTTTCCCTCACCGGGCCTCAGTTTCCTTGTTTGTAAAAAGAAGGCACTAATGGCTTTGGATGCTGTGAGAACTAACAAGAGAACTGAGCACAGCATTCCAGGCAAATCCAGGCACACAGGAGACTCAACCAAAGCTCTCGAATCTCACTCAAGTAGGACGGTCTACCCAGCACAAGGCTGGTCATAGGGTTGGTGCTCAATAAATGTTAACGAAATGGAGAGAGCTGGCTAATAAATCAGTGCTTCTGAAGCTGGATACAGATGACTTCTCTTCATCAGGGAAGAAACGTGCCGAGAGGCAGGGCCAAAATTCAAACCATGAGCAACTTGAGAAATGTATTTTTCAGTAAGTCAAGGTAAAGATCGGGGTTGAAGAAAACATCTGGCTAAGTGAACTAATGGCTTTAGAGAAAGAGGAGCCCTGCTTTGTGGAGACGGGAAGAAATTATCCACTGCTGGTTTTAATTTAAGATGAAAAAAATCTTATTCTATTAGCCTAAATATTGCTCTGCTGTGCAATTGCATGGAGTTTGGAATAATATTTTTCAAACAGAACTACTGCTATTTCAAGTAATTACACAGCTAAAAGCAGCCATTTGGGGTTGAGCAAGATCTCATCATGGTTTCAATTCCCTCTGGTGTCATTTTCTGTTATATTTGAGAAATTCCTCAATAAAGATGTCAAATAGAGTGAGGGCTTTGCTCCCCAGAGGACAGACTTGGCCAACCTCCAGGACACAGTCACAGGCAGGCCATCTCCACAGGAAAATAACCTCGCTTACTCGAAAGAAAAGAAAAGGTTCAACTGTGAAAACTCAGGCAAGAAAATAACATGTAAGCCATCAGCCCCATTTCTCCTAATTAGCTCAGAACGCTTTTCAAACTGGCCTGTTTATTTCTAAGGTGATCAGGTTTTTATTCCAGCCCCCATCCCTAAGGAATTCAGTGGTGGTTCAGAGAGGAATGTTACAACTGGACAAGACTCTTGACCCAGACTTCTTGAGACAAAACAGCAGGAGGTGCGAATGGGCTTAACTATTCCTGATGGGCGAGGTTCAGTGACTGCCCAGAGGCAGTCAAAAATGCACAAGACAGTGAAGACAGAGAACCTTCTAACAACTCAGTGGGCCACTCACAGCCACCAAATGCCCACTGGGGACAAAACCTCGTACAGGAAGCTTTGTCAGGCAGCACAAACAATTCCAAACATTTCCAGGTAGCACAATTTCAAGCAGATAGTTAAATGAGCAAAGCTGGTTGCAAACAATAGGGAGTGGTGGAGACTGTGGCAAACAAGAGAGTATACGCTCCCTCTGAAGCAGACAGCTGCAGTGTATTTCACTCTAGCTACTGCCAGCACCACAGTGAAATGTGAGCAAGAGTGCTGCTGCCCTGGGCCCCCACACTTTGGGGGTCCTTGTTCTGCCTCTCCTCTGGCTGCAGCAGCATCCCCCACCCCCCGCCGACACCATGGAGTAAGGAGTCCATAGGGGAGTCACGGACTCCTGGAACACATGCCTACCACTCTACATTACATCCTGGGTATTTAGGACCCTAAAACTCCCCTCAAATGGTCCTAAGCCTATCAGATGACACTTAGGTCTGAGTAAGACTTAAGCAAAAGGTGGCTGCTTTCAGGGTAAATGGCCAAAGCTTGCACATTTGCCTTAGGGTGTGTTGAGGCTCACCATGGTGTGGGGTGGAGCCAAGGGTGGGAAAGGCAGGGAGGGCAGCAGGCATTGCCCATGCTACCACTTTCTGGTGCAAAATCCAAGCAGTCTTCTAAATTCCAGACTAGCCTCTAGGTCATTAATTAGGAATATTTGTCAAGGTAGAAGAGACAGAGTCATTCTTGTTTGTGAGCTTCATAATGACTTTAACGTTTTAGCCATGTGGGATAGGAGCCTCCATTTGGACTCCTGTCTCAAGTCCCACAAACATCACGGGCTGGGTAACTGGAATGATGCTAGAAATATTGATTTTTATGTGATAACCCTTAATGTTTAAGTGTTGACAAATAATTTAATAAGAACAAATGATACCACCATGGGGACAAACCAAACATGTCTGCGGGCCAGACGGGGACTGTGGGTTGCCAGCTTGAAGCCTCTGCTGGAAAATGACAATATCCAGTACCTGTACAGAATTTACATCTGCACATAAGCTCTGCGCAATCTCCTTTCAGATTTAATCATGACGCTGACCCTCTGAGACAGGTATTACTGGCCCACTTCTTAGTTAGGGGAACTGAAGCTTGGTGGGCTAGAGGAACAGGTCCCGAACTATAAAACTCATGAGCGGTAACATCAGAATTTGAACCTAAATCTTCAAACTCCAGGCCCAGCTGACTCTTAGAGCATGACTTATTTCTGCCAACACTGATGAAGCCCCACGATCCTAGAGTATGAGGTGCTCTAGTTCTTACAGTGTTTCAAGGATGAGGGAGCTGAGACTCCAAGAAGTCAATTAACTAGCTTGAGGTCACATGGTCAGGATGGGTTGGAGCCTGTTAGAACCAAGGTCTGGTTTCTCTAGAGCTGGAGCTTTGTCTTGAGAAAGAGAAAGGCTGAACAGAAAGAACTCTGTTGGGAAGGGTCTGTCCTCAGCTGAAGGCAGAGGAGCAACAGAGAGAGCCTTTTCTTGGCTGTTGTGTGTGCAAGTTAGAGCCGCGTGAGGTTTCAGTCTGTGCTCAGAGGTGGTGGGATGTGGGGAGACTTAGCCCGTTCCTTTAAATTAATCTAGGTAACCATAATCCATTGTGAAAACAATGTTGTTGAGACAAAGGCCCGCACAGACTCACTGTTAGTCTGCAGGCTGTTAGTGTCAGGCTCAGGGGGTACTGTGAGTGCTTGCTGTAGCCAAGAACAGGGTATTTGCAAACAGGTGGTTCTGCACAGGTAAGAGTATGGTGGCTGGAAGGAGAGTCCCATGTGTCAGGCACAGCCCTGGGAGTGCAAATGGTGGGTACTGGTCCTCACAAGATCTTGGAGGCATCAAACCAGTCCACATCAACACATCTTATCTGGAAGCCAACGACCAGATGAATGCTGGTTACATGTTGAGTATTTGGTGCCAGACACCCCGCTACATGCTCCACATCCACGATCTCGTTTAATCCTCACAAGAGCCCTACCAGATAGGAACTATGCCTTCCTATGAGGAAACTGAGGGATAGAGAGGTAAAGTGACTGTCCAAAGGTCATACAGTTGATAGACGAGGGCTAGAATTTAAGCCCCAAACTGGCAGTTCCCAAGGTCTCTCCTCCTGGCTGCTGGGTGACACTGCCTGCTTTTAGCTGGCTGTCCCACAGGGACTGTCGGCTCTGTCTTCACTGACTAATCAGAGCCCGAAATGTACTCTCTCTATCATTTGAAAACGGAGCAAACAACTAAGAAAGCCAAGCACTTACGTTTTGGGAGGACTGAATGAGATACTTCACCTGGCATCTGGCACGATCAACGTCGCATGGTACCAGTTCTTCACAATCTGGTCAAAGCCCTGCCCACCTCCACAGCTCCACGCCCGCTGCTCCTTGCACACACCAGGAGCTGAGCCTCAGGGGCTGCTTGCAGCTCTATGTAGGCTCTGCCCTTGGCCTAGCAAACTTCTCCCCAACCTTGGAGGTTCCGCTCAATGCTACCTCCTCTTTGAAGACGCCCAGGGAGTTAGCCGCACTTCCACCCCCACACTCATTGCATCCAGAGGTAGCTCTTCACAGCCCCTCTGGGCTTCAATAACCTGCTGCTCAGACCTCCACTTGGGCATTTATTTGGGGTAAAATTACATGCTTACAGATGTTTCCCGCAACAAACTTATCTGACATCCAACATGGGCTGGACAAAAACAGGCAGGCAGGTCTAAGGCCAACACCCCATTAAGAGGGAAAGTTCCAGAGCACTCAGGACACCCAGTGTCCTCTACCACACACCCACAAACCAGTTGGCACAACAGAAGGTTTGCTGAGCCCTTTTAGAAAGCCATAAAAAACCAAATGATCCTTTGACGCAGTGGTTCCACTTTTGTGAAGCATTTCTAAGGAAACAACTGGCAAAACAGGGGGAAAAAAGTTGTATGCCCAGAACCACCTCTGGATTCTGACGGTAAAAAACAAAAAAAGCAAACAATCTAAATGTCTAACCACAGAAAGGCAGCCGAGTCAGCTGGAGTAGTAATGCCTGTGTTGACTATTTAGCACCTACTAGGGGCTAGTCACTTCACTTCACACTGTCACCTCATCCTCACACGCGATCTTGGGAAGCGTGTTGTGCAGTTATCCCTGTTGGATACTGGAGAAGACTGAGGCTCAGACACCATGGGGATAGTAATAGCTCTCAGCTGCTGAGAGTCCCCTGTGCTGAGCCTGCTTCCCGGCCATCTGGACATTATCTCAGTCACTGCTCATGACAACCCTGTGAGGAAGCTGCTTCTCACAGCCTCTCCTCTACCAACAAGGGCCTGAGACCCAGACAATCAATAATGTATCTATGGCCATGCTCCTGCCAATTCTGTGCCCGTACCCCCTGGGCTCCAGCTGCTGTGCCCTGGTCACCCAGCAGCCAGTGGCAGAAGAGGGCCTCGGGGACAGACACATCCGCTTTAAGAGCCACATGCTTCCCATGACAAGATACTGTTCTTCTGTGACAGACTCTGAACTCCCTCTGTTATAGGTTGAATTATGTCCCTTCAAAAGATGTTGAATTCCTAACTCCTAGTACTTGTGAATGTGACTTTTGTTGGAAATAAGGTCTTGGTAGATGTCCAGGTTAAGATGAGATTGTTAGGGTGGGCCCTGATGCAACACGACTGGTGTCCTTATAAAAAAGAAAAATTTGGACACAGAGCCAGACACACATAGAGCTGAGACAACATGAAGACAGAGGGAGAATGCCATCTACAAGCCAAGGAATCCCTGATGTTACCAGAAGCTATGAGAAAGGCCTGAACAGATGATCCCTTGAAGCTCTCAGAAGGAACTACCCTGCCTACACCTTGAGTTTGGACTCCTAATCAAGATAATCCATTTCTGTTAAGTCCTAGTTTGTTACTTTGTCATGGCAGCCCCAGGAAACTGATACAGGTTATTAGTAATTTATCAGACTACGGGGCAACTAGAAAAACTGTGGTAATAGGGGCCACACAAAAATACCTGAAGTAATGCCTGAGGTAAGGCGATGGGTCACGCCTGTAATCCCAGCACTTTGGGAGGTCGAGGTGGGCAGATCACCTGAACCTAGGAGTTCCAGAGGCCTGGGCAATATAGCGAGACCCTGTCTCTACCAAAAAAACCCAAAAGTGAGCCAGTAGCAGTGGAATGTGCCTGTGGTCCCAGCTATTCTGGAGGCTGAGGTGGGAGGATTACCTGAGTTCCAGACGTTAAGGCTGCGCTGAGCCATACTGCAATCCAGCCTGGGTGACAGAGTGAGACTCTCTCAGAAGAAAACCAAAATGCCTGAGGTACGCATGATATTAAAGGGAAAAGCAAGGGGCAAACGTGTGCTGACTATCTGATCACCACTATGGTAAAAACACACTTGGATGCAGATGGAAGACTGACAGGAAACACACCAGCACAACTAAGATGCCTGCCATTTTTTTCTCCCTACTCTTCTACATTTTTCCAACTTGATTCAGCAAATGTGGACTACTCTTGTAATTTTTGTTTGTTTGTTTTTGAGATGGAGTTTCACTCTTGTCGCCGGGCTGGAGTGCAATGGTGTGATCTTGGCTCACTGCAACCTCTGCCTCCCAGGTTCAAGCAATCCTCCTACGTTAGCCTCCCAAGTAGCTGGGATTACAGGCATGTGCCCAGCTAATTTTTGTAGTTTTAGTAGAGAGAGGGTTTTGCCATGTTGATCAGGCTGGTCTTGAACTCCTGACCTCAGGTGATCCACCCGCCTTGGCTTCCCAGAGCGCTGGGATTACAAGTGTGAGCCACCATGCCTGGCCTCTTATAAATTTTACACAATTGGCTTAAAAATGTATTTGGACCATGGGAAGATGGAGGTATATAAGATCATGGGCCAAATTGTGTCCCTTCAAAATTCCTTTTTTGAAGGAATTCAACTCCCTAGTACCTCAAAATGTGACTATATTTGCAGACAGGGCCTTTAGAGAGAAAATTAAGTTAAAAATGGAGTTTGTAGGGTGGGCCCTACTCCCATATGACTGTGTTCTTATAAGAAGAGAAGATGAGGCCCAGGTGCAGTGACTGGCTGGGCAAGGTGGCTCACACACATAATCCCAGCACTTCGGGAGGCCGAGGCAGGCGGATCACAAGGTCAGTAGTTCGAGACCAGCCTGGCCAACATGGTGAAACCCTGCCTCTACTAAAAATACAAAAATTAGCCGGGTGTGGTGGCACATCTGTAATCTCAGCTACTTGGGAGGCTGAGGCAGGAGAACTGCTTGAACCCGGGAGATGGAGGCTGCAGTGAGCTGAGATCGCACCACTGCATGCTTGGGTGACAAAGCAAGACTCCATCTCAAAAAAAGAAGAAGAGGAGATTAGGACAGGGAGAGACACCAGACATGTGCATGCACAGTGGGAAGACCGTGTGAAGACACAAGGAGAAAGAAGGTAGCCACCTGTAAGCCTGACAGAGGAGCGGGGCCGCCGAAAAACCAACCCTGCTCACACCTTGATCTTGGACTGCCAGCCTCCAGAAATGTGACAAAATAAACTTCTGTTGTCTAAGCCATCCAGTCTGTGGTATTTTGTTACAACAACCTGGCAAACTAATACAGGAAGCCAAAGGAAGGCAAACCTTCCCATTGCCCCCGACTCTGTAAGCTGGAGCAAAGCAACAGGCAGGGTGTGCCCAGAGGGCAGGCTGTGGCTGTATCACTCACCCAGGCAGTTGTGTCCATCGTGTGCCAGCATGAAGCCATCAAAGCAGGTGCACCTGTAGTTCCCTGGGATGTTGATGCACTCGTGGACACAGCCCCCGTTGTAGTAGTCATTCTCACACTCGTCAATGTCTGCAAAACGAAGGGCACGAGAGGTGTCAGAAGAGCCTGGTGGTCCCCTCTCCCAACACCAGGGAAGCCACTGGGATATGAGTGATTAGGGGATGATTCAACAAGTATTCACTTCAGTGCTCCCTGGGAGCTGGGGACTTGAGGATTATAAAAATGCTAATCATGTGTGGGGTGTCTTCCAGTTCCTACCACAGTGAACAGGCAAGATTCACACCTAGTTCTGCCTCCCCCGAGCCAGTGTACAATTTCCGAAAACTAGCTCTCTTGAAGCAGGCGGTACTGAGTAAAATTAACTGCACATCAGCAAAAAGTGTAATATCTGGAATGAAAGAAAAGTCCACTAATTCCTCCAAACAGTTTCTTTCCACATCAGAGTCTGATGCCTGCATTTCAACTGCTCCAGCTTCCTTGCTATAACAAAGGCTCCTCACTCATAAACAATGGCCAATAGCCTCGGTAAAGGTCACCCTTTTTGCTCTTTTAAGGCTTTTTCAACATTTCCCGTCAGGGGTCAAAGGGCTATCAATTCTGGCGTTCCAGAGAGATTTTAGAGACCCTGGAGAATGACAGGAACATGCCTAGTTAACCTTGTCTGAGCTGCTTCCACGCCCAAGTCCTGCTTGTAAGGCCATGTCATTACCTCTTCAATCCCACACTAACTCAGTGATACAGGCACCATTCTCACTATTCCAATTTTGCAAGAGCACTGAAGAAACCGAAGCACAGTGAGGCTAAAACCTCACAGATGGTCACACGTCACACACCTAGAAAGTGGCACGAATGGTATTCAAACCCGTGGGATTCAAACCCTTCGGCTTCAGAGCCCAAGGGGCCTAACCTTGGTCACACCCGGGCTCCTTGTGAGGGCACCAGGCACAGCAAGAATCTGCCAGCCGGGGGTGCCGGCTCTTCTGCAGGGTCTTCAGCATCTCCCCGAGATCCCTCTGGCTTCACTCATCTCAACCGACAGTCACCCTGACCTCCAGAGGCTCCAAGACATGCTGGGGAGAGAAGAGGGCCGGAAATGTCCCCCACAGGGGAACGGGAAGCGGAACCGGAAGTGCAGCACTAAGTGGAACCGGAAGTGCATCTAAGGAGGCTACTGAGGAGGAAGCTGCGGTCCCTCCCCTATGGCGTAGAAGAGGGATTTTTGAGGCTGGGTTCCAGCTTTGAAAGTGGGGTGGGGCCATCCTGTAGAAGAAGAGAGCCTGTAGAAGGCAGGCCTGGCTTCCCTCAATCGCTGGAGGAGCTGCTGCAGGGAGACACGGAACTCCTTGCTTTCTCCCTACTGGTCCAGACAGCAGAGCTACTCACAGTGAGGGGAAGCCATGGGGCCAATGAACGTTCATGGGTAGGAGTGCTGGTCTGCAAAGTAGAGGCTGTTGCAGGAGGTAGAGAGCTCCCTGACTCTGGAGGTGACTGAGCACTGCCATGATGCCTGCCAGAGATGCTGCAGAGCAAAGGGGATAACTTTGGTGAAAGCAGCAGAAGTGAATGCGCCAGAGTACAGGGTCTGGGCTGTGCAGCCACTCTTGGTGTCCACCCAGCCACAATAAGGGAAGAACAAAGTAGCCTGGGCTGGGTCACCAAAGGATGAAGAGATAGGAGTCCTCTCCTAATCTGCCTACAGGGGCACCTGCATCAGTTCCCAATTCTGCAGCTCATTTGAATTGTTTTGTTTGTTTGTAGAGACAGGGCCTCACTATGTTGCCGAAGCTAGACTCAAACTCCTGGGCTTAAGGGATCCTCCTGCCTCAGCCTCCCTAGTAGCTGGAATTATAGGCATATTCCACTGTGCCTGGCTCTGAGCTGTTTTTAATTCTGATATTTAATCCACTTATAAATTGCAAATAAAATTAAGGGAGAATGTGATATTTTATGTTTATTGAAAAGGCACATAGATGTTATTTATTTATTTATTTTTTGTTTTTATTTTTTATTTTTTATTTTTTTTTGAATCAGTGTCTCCCTCTGTCGCCCAGGCTGGAGTGCAGTGGCACGATCTCAGCTCACTGCAACCTCCACCTCCTGGGTTCAAGCAATTCGCCTGCCTCAGCCTCCCGAGTAGCTGAACTACAGGCATGTGCCACCACAGCCGGCTAATTTTTTGTATTTTTAATAGAGACGGGGTTTCACCGTGTTAGCCAGGATGGTCTCCATCTCCTGATCTCATGATCCACCCACCTCGGCCTCCCAAAGTGCTGGGATTATGGGCGTGAGCCACCTCGCCCGGCATAGATTTTAAAAAACTGAGAGATACTGATTACTTCCCAGTCTCTGTTTGCAGACCTGACTTTTCTCCAGAGCCCCAGAGAGACTAATGCAACCACCTCTTCCCCTGGGTATTCCAAAGGTACTCCAAAGGTGACAAAGCCCAGCTTTAACTCATCGACCTGCAGTTACCTGGGGTTCCTCATCCCGGTAAATATTGTTTTCCTTCCACTGCTCCCTTAACATCAAATCAGCTACCAAAGCGTGGTTTCTTTACACCCTTAATATAGGTACAGTCTATCCACTAGCCACTTATTTTCACTACCTGTCAGCATGAGTATCACCTCACATCTGATTCGACTCAGCAGCCCCCAAACTGTTCCCTCCCTCCTTTCCTCCCTCAAGCAGGTGATTCAGGGGGAAGCTGGCCTGGTCCTAACTCTGGGGGTGGAGACTTATCAGTCTCATCCAAACAGCACATGCCACTAGCAATTGCTGTTGGTCCCAGGGTTGGTAGGTGACTTAGGTTGGATCAATCAGACTGAGGAAAAGGACTTTTACTCCATGCTTGGGTAAAAGAACTTTCATCTTATACCTCAGAAGGAGGTATCTACTCCTGAAATATACACAAGCCCTTTTGATTCTCCCAGCAACACTCTGGAGTAGGTGTTTTAACTCCATTTTATGGTTGAACAAACTAAAGTGCAGAGAAGTTAGATAATTGCTCAAGGTCACATAGTAAGTGGTAGGGCAAGGATCAGAACAAAGGTCTTTCGGTCTGTGAAGCCCACATCCTTTCTAATAAGTTAGAATGCCTGTGACATGCCAGTCATTGACAAAATGCTTTATACATGATACAATATTTCACCCTTGGCACATTTATACTGTGTACTGAGAAAGTACTATCCAATCATCCAAATACCCATTTACCCATCTATCCTTCTACTTGTTCTGCATCTGTCTATACACACACACATACACACATGTGTGCATGCCTATCTATCTACCCAAATAACCAACCAGCCAGCCATGCATCCTTTCATCCAAACACCCATCTACCCTTCCACTATCCATCCATCTACTCACCCTCAACCTATCCATTCAAATATCTACCCAACCATTCTTCCATTTATCGATTTGTGCTAAATTTTATCCATCTAAATATCCAGTGTGCTGACCACCCTTCCATTTCTCCAATCACCTATTCACCCATCCATTTATCCAGCCAAACGTTCACCCATACATCCAAACATGCATGCATGCATCCATCTGTCTAAATATTCAACCAGATACCTATCCTTCCATTCATCTAAGCACTGACCCATCCACCCATCCATCCATCCAAGTGCTTAGCTACTCATCTGTATATTCATTGATTCAAATACTCACCCTTCTATCCAGACACACATACACTCATGCTCATGCACACACACACACACACACACACGCATTCAAACATCTACCTACCCATCCATCCATCCAAACTTCTATTAACTCACTGATTCCTTCAAATATCCATCCAAACAGCTTACAAAATATGTACAACAATTTTTTCAAACAATAAGATGCTAGGATGAAGAAAAATAAATGAGGTTGAAGAATAAGATAAAGCTGGTGAAAACATACAAAAACACATTTGATAATTGCAGCACAATGACAGAAGGTGGGCTGTGAGCTTCCTAAATGCCAAGACAAAGACAAGGAAAGAAACACAATCGGTTATAGAGTTGCTGCATCTATAAAATGTAATCCAAGTGGCTATTTTAATGGTGGTAAGCTCTGACAAACCTCAGACCTCCTAGTGAGGGAATGTCTTCCCCTGCTTAGAGAATATCATACACTTTAATTTTCTTGGCACAGTTCCAGTTTATGCCTATTGTTGGGGTATAATTATTAACAGTAGTTATTAACCTTTTCATTATTAAAATGATAAACTATCTGATCACCACACCCATAAGGCAGTATAAAGATATCATTGAATAGTCAATAAAACAGCTCTACCCATTTCCTGCCTTTGACTCCCCGTAAGGTAGGCCACAATAATTGCCAGTGCGCTGGAGAGTGCCGAGATATTTGCTGCTTGCATTTCTTTCCTCAATCCATCCCCAATTAGTTCTCCTAGATTGAGCATCTCTCAGAATGACCAGTTCTTCTCCAATCCCCAGGCCTGCTGTGGCAGCCAGCTTTACTTCCCAGTGCCCTGGATGGAGGATGTCGGCTCCTAAACCAAACTTTCCCTGATTTTCCATGTTTGTACCTGGAATTTTTGTTCTAAAATCATGTGAGCCTCCTCCTTTAATACCTAAGAGATAAACACACAAACAAACCAGCTAAAAAAATCTGCCAAAGCAGGTGAATTTATTATTATAAAAACATATCCAGGAGTCGCCGCCCCGGAAGAGGCACCACAGACCTCCAAGACGCTCATCTGACTCAGACCATTTTTTCAGGACTGAAAGCCAGAGAACAAGGAACAGGCAGGTGGAGCGGGGAGATGGTAAAGGAACGGAGGGGACAGAGCTCAGTTCTGTGGATGTTTATTCTTTAAGGGCTGTTGTGGATTGAACTGTGTCCCCACAAAAAGATATGTTGAGGTCCCAACCCCCAGGACCAGAGAATGTGATCTGACTTGGAAGTAGGGTCTTTGCAGATGTAATCAAGTTCCGATGAGGTCATACTAGATTAAGGTGGGCCTTAATACAATGCTGCTGTCCTAAGAAGAGGGAAATTGGACACAGACATACAGGGAGAAGAATACCATGTGAAGACACACAGACACACAGAGAGAAGGCGGCCGTGGGATGATGAAGGCAGAGACTGGAGTGAGGCAGCTGTATGTGAGGCCAGGGTAAGAGCTGCCATCACACAGAAGAGGCTGAGGCTCAGCATCACTGAGGACCTTGTCTTCAGGCCCCCAGCCAGTGGTTGCATTCAAGTGCAGACTTGATTCCCACATTCGGAGCCACATCCTTGGGGTGTGTGAGATGAATATTTTTAAAAAGTGCTTCATGCTCCTAGCCAGGTGTGGTGGCACATGCCTGTAATCCCAGCTACTCAGGAGGCTGAGGCAGGAGAATCCCTTGAACCCGGGAGGCGGAGGTTGCAGTGAGCCGAGATTGCACCACTACACTCCAGCCTGGGCAACAAGAGCGAAATTCCGTCTCAAAAAAATAAAATAAAATAAAAAAATAAAAAAAGTGCTTCATGCTCCAAAGAGTCATTAAGGAGAAAAGTGGGGAAGAGGTGTCATAGGTATTATTATTTTTATTTCCAAGGTCTGTACCTACCCTTGAGGTTGACAAGGGGTGGTGACAGTGGAGGGGTGGTGACAGGGATGGTTCGCATGAATGGAGAAAGTGGGCAGGACAAAAGATCTGACCAGCTTTCAGAGCCCTGGGCACAGGAGATGAGAAGTCCAGCAATTCACTCCAAGCATTGCTGTTCCTTCCCCTGCTTGGATTTTTTTTTTTTTTTTTAATGAAAACTCAATTCCCAACAGAAGACAGCTCCCAGCATCTAACAGAACAGAGAAAAGCAGCACAGAGAACTGCTCATTATGGAATTTTTGAAAGGTCACTCAGCTCTGCTTTTTGTGTATTGAAAGCACGCACACACACAACCCCATAGCTGTGCTTCCACGCCAACAGTGCGGGTTTGGAACCCATATAGGGTAAGATATTTTTTTTAAATCATTTAATTCAAAATTGATTCTTGCTGCTCCATAAAATATACATTTATTCTGTGGTGTCTAAGTGCTAAAAGATCCTATTGCAATGAGTCAGAGAGGCTTTTCATTTTATTTTAATACTATTTTAGGGCATTTTCCTCAAAATCAGGACTGACTGGAAACCTTCTCAAAATTAAGGATTTTTAAAGCATCCCACTCTCTACTCTCAGGGATCATTACTGAAAACGTCTTCTCATTTCCCCCTGAAACTGGCATTTTTCTAGACATTCCTCAAGAACAGTAGAGACCAAACGCTCTAACAAAGAGCCCTTTCCTGGCTGGGCGCTAGCATGTCCTCTCCTTTGTCTGGGGGCTTTAAGAAAAACCGTGCCCTCCTTAGATCAGGCAACCATTCGGGGAGAGATGTATGGCTTAGGAAGTTGAGTCCTTATTGATGAATAAATCTTAATCCGGTTTGTTGGCTAATTATGCTCCAGGGAAGGTAGTTTCTTGGGCTGCCTAGCAGGAAGGATTAAGCCCCTGTCTCCGGTGGCTCGGGGTTAAGCTCTGGGTTTGTAATGACTGAGTAATGAGACCCGCTCTCTGAGGGCCCCTGGCATCCATCGATCAGGTTTCCCTTCTGCAGAGACAATGCCAGAAGTGGGCCCAGCAGTTAATTACGGGAAAGGTCAAAGGGCACGTAAAACTAACACAAATCTATATACTTTTTCATTCCTAACTGCACACAATGACCGTGGCTCAGCCAGAGGGTGGGAAGGTTCCCTCCCGCTTCCCACTCTGTGATTCAAGATAACCGTGGGGTTGGAGCTGCTCAGTGACCTCTCCCAGTCCCTTATGTGGCTTCAGGCCTCCACACTTTGACTCATGCTGTTCCCTCTGCCTGGAGGTCCTTCCCTCCACAACATCCACTCACTTCTGCATCCTGAGCCCCAGTACCACCTCCTCCCGGAAGCTTTTGCTCATCTTCGAGCAGATCTAGCCCCTCCCCCAGCCCAAGCAGGCACTAGCATTATTCTTGCTTGCTTGTGTCTGTGTCCTTTGATGCTGCAAATCCATGAGAATGAGAACCATGTCCTGTGCAGCTTGAGCCTCAGAACCAAGCAGAGCCCGAGCATGTTCAAAGGAATCCTCTGGGCATTGCATGAATGAACAATCACGACAGTGGCCTTGCTGAGCGACTCTCCTGACACGTCAGGCCGTCTGCAGGCCCCACACACAGGACTGCCCTGAGAGCTGGGCACCACCATCTCGATCTCACAGCAGCAAACCACGGCTCAGAGACATCGCCTGCCCTGCCTCAGATCACACAGCAAATGCAAGGGGAGCCGGGAAGGGAGCCAGGCGGCTTGACTTCAGAGTTAGTGATGTCTCCGTCACAAGATCATATAGTCGATGATTTTATTTACGTCAAATCTCCAGAAAAACCAAATCTGCTAAGACAAAAAGCAGATGAGAGCTTTCCTAATACCGGAGGGGCTGCAGACTTCGGGAGTGGTAGAGGATGGTCAAGGAGCATGGGGTTTCTTTTTGGAGTAATGAAAAGATTCTAACACTGGACTGGGCAGGGTAGCTCACGCCTGTAATTCCAGCACTTTGGGAGGCTGAGGCGGGTGCATCACCTGAGGTCAGGAGTTTGAGACCAGCATTGTGGCCAACATTGTGAAACCCTGTCTCTACTAAAAATACAAAAAATTAGCCAGGCATGGTGGTGCACGCCTGTAATCCCAGCTACTCAGGAGGCTGAGGCAGAAGAATCACTTGAACCCAGGAGGCGGAGGTTGCAGTGAGCCAAGATCATGCCACTGCACTCTAGCCTGGGCGACAGAGCAAGACTCTGTCCCCCCCCCAAAAAAAAAAAAAAAAAAAAAGGCCGGGCACGGTGGCTCACGCCTGTAATCCCAGCACTTTGGGAGGCCGAGGCAGGCGGATCACGAGGTCAGAAGATCGAGACCATCCTGGCTAACACGGTGAAACCTCGTCTCTACTAAAAATACAAAAATATTAGCTGGGCGTGGTGGTGGGCACCTGTAGTCCCAGTTACTCAGGAGGCTGAGGCAGGAGAATGGCGTGAACCCGGGAGGCGGAGCTTGCAGTGAGCCGAGATTGCGCCACTGCACTCCAGCCTGGGCAACAAAGCGAGACTCCGTCTCAAAAAAAAAAAAATATATATATATATATACACACACACACACACACACACACACATATATATACACACATATAATAAATAAAAAAAGATACTAACATTGATTGTGGTAATGGACTGGCAATGTGAATATACTAAAGGCATTGAATTGTATACTTTTAATGAGTGAATTGTACAGTATGTGAATTATATTGCGATAAAGCTGTTTAAAAATAGAAGTCAAACAAGTAATGCTGTGGGTGTTCTTCTCCACTGGGCTGGTCGCATCTCCAGGGATCTCTGCTTGCATGAAGGGCAACCACAAGGAGGCTGGCTCTGAACTGACCTCAAATGCCACCTGCCCAGCTTGGGGTCACGGTGGGCCGTGTTGCTACCAAGAAGCAGGGGAGATTTCCCACCAAACCGATATGATGAAGACCAGTTCATTATTTCCTTTCTCCCTCACAAATGCCCTGAAGCCCTTGCTGAGGGCTGCTCCTGGGCTCCCGCATCAGGACTAACGGACGCTGAGGCAGCCTGGTCAAGAGAAAATGGAGTCGTTGGCGCGTGTGAGATGGAAGCCAGGAGAGACCGCGGGGAACCTGCCAGGCTTGAGTCTAGTTCTGCCAGCCCTCAGTCAAGGCCCCTGTTCCACCCTCCTACCCATTACAGGCAGTCATTCCCCCATCCCCTTAGGGAAAGGCCAAGGAGAGGCCCGAGACCCAAACACTGCAGGTTCTGTGGGGCCGCTCCACAGGCCCAGCCACCTCCGAGCTCAGGAGGACAATCACAAACAGGAAGTTGCCTGAAAACCCGGGCCGGCCCTTAGAATTAGTAAGCTGGATCCTAGAGCACCCTGGATTTTATCAAGGTGTCACTGAGGCCCAAAGAGGGGAGCTGAAAGACAAATCTTAGCAGATCAGGGGCTGACGGCACCTTGAACTCAGGGCTCTCGGCCTGGCCTTCTCTCTCTCATCTCAGGATCCAGCAGTGGGCAGGGCCTGAGCTTGCCTGGTGCAATTCGGGTTCATTCCCCTTCTCTCCGAACCCCCGGATGGCCTTCCTCTCCAATGTAATAAAATAACAGCAGTGGCAACTCCACACCAGGCACCATCTTGATGGTAACTGGCTTAATCCTCCCTACAGTCGTGCAGAAAGGTCTTCACTTCCCATGGCTCATAGAAAAATAAACTGAGGCTCAGAAAACTTCAGTGTCTTTCCCAAGATCACCCAGCTAGAAGGTGGTGAAGGCAACATTTGAACCTGGGCAGGCTGGTCCCAGACTCTACCTTCCTCACCTCGACACAGTTGTCCAGAGAAGATGGCATCTCTGTGAACCAGGAATCTGGGGCCCGCGGGCCTTGTGAAGGATCAGGCCACCTCTCTGCCTTCTTCCCTCCCATGCCAATGCTGTCCTGGGCCAGGCCTTTTGCCCTTAGCCTGGACCTTGGCCACAAGGTGCTGCCAGCCTGGAGAGGGGAATGACCCAGACACAGATGCACACAAACTCATGTGCTCCTGCCCACAGACCGACCAGGCCCACGTCTGCCCGCAGGGCTGGCAGTGGGAAGGGACAGTTGGCTAAGCCCCACTGAAGCCCACCCCTCATGCTGGACAGACTGAGGCCAGCATTGGGCACCATGGAAACGAGGAGCACCCTGAGGAAGGAGCTGCCCACAGCGAGGGTCCAAGGGGCCTGAGATCTCCTGCCCCCGCTGAACTCTGATATCAGGATGCAAAGGCCGGAGAGGCCCACAGACTTGGCCCAGGCCACACAGCGCTGGAACCCGGTCTCCATGGACACACTCCCAGCTCCACTCCCTTCTATAAGAGAGGCAGGAGGTCTAGACAGAAGACATAGGGGTTCCTGGAGAGAGGGGAGCACATTGAAGACCCTGGAGGGAGTGGGGAGTGATCTACGCCAGTGGCTGCTGTTAACCCAGGCCAGGCATCCAACCAGCTGGCTGAGGTTTCACACTCTTTCTAGCCAGAGGCTGCAGTCCTGGCCCATCTGGAAGCCCGTCTGGGAGCACCCTCTGAGACCCCCTGACCTTGCCCGTTCACACAAGGCCCCGAGCCCTCTTTGTCTCAAGGCCTTTAGGGAAGGCCGTCATCCATTTCAGTAGCATTCAAAGGCACACAAGTCCATGGTTTATTTTCTTAGAAATAATGGTTTTTGCTGGTTAGCATTCCTCGGATGGAAAAACAAATACAGCCACTGTAATAAGAAGCAGCTAAGAGGAGGTGAGAGGGCCCAGAGGAAGGGGGCAGAGAGGGGCTGCTGCCTGGGGAGCTGGAGGACATGGAGGGTGGGAGGTGGGGGCAGAGACTCCTAACCCTGGGAGAAATGGGGAATTAGAGAAAAAAAAAAAAAAACCCAACATGCAGGCACTGGTGCAGCCTTCAACACATTCTCACAGACAGTGAGGCCCCTTCCCTCCTCAAATCTCTACTCCAGTGCACATTCTGTAGGGCAGGTGTTGTGGCTCCCATGTGGTGAATGAGGAAACCAGGGCTCAGAATGGTCAAGTCACCGCTGGCTCACGGAGTTAGAAGGGACCAAAATGCAGGCCTCTAAATCCTTGCTACAAATGCTTCCACTGACCATCACAGCTGGAAGGAGCATCAGAGATCTGCTTGTGCTATGCTTTCCTAACCTAGCCCAGAGGACACCTCCTCTAAGAAGCCCTCCTGAATTTCTTCCCCTCCTTGGCAGAGATATGCACTTTCTCTACTTCAAGAAAACAACACCCTGTTTTGTTTGTATTTTCATTGCTGCACTTTCCACATCCTATTATGATCACATCTTTTCCAATCTGTGTCTCCCACAAGGCAGGTCAAACGCAGGAAACATGTTTCAGCCCCAGCACCTAGCTTGGCACAGAGTAGGTGCTCAGTAAACATTCTTGATACTCAACTGAAAACAGTCCAGTGCACACACACTTTACAGATGGGCAAACTGAGGCTCAGAGGTGAACTTGCCTCCAATGTTTAAATGCGGTGGCATGAGTTTTTTACTTTTTCCTCCTAAAAATGGACATTGGCTCCAAGAACTCTGCAAGAGCCCTAATCAGCAGCAGAGCTGGCAAGCAACATTGCCTAATTGCTAGCTGACAGCACCTTGGAATTTTAAGTCACATCCAATTTCTTCCTGCCTGCTGGTCTGCTAGACTTGAGCACTTTCATCTTCGGCAGAGCACACGTTAGCATGCATAATTGCATGTTTTAAGACTTGAAGGAGAAGAATTTCCCCTTCTCTCCCCCCACCCTCCCACCTCCTACTGCCTTTCCTGGCCTCCCAAAAAGCAGAATTTTATCTGGAGTCTCAATAATGTGTGTAGTAATGATGATGAAAATGATTTAATAAGGTCATGGACATTATTTCCTAAGAAGGCCAAATTGGTTTTAAGATTTTTTTTTTCTGATGTTAAACTAAATGGATCACTGAGTATGTTATTAGGAATTTTGTTAAAACACTTTAATAACATGCTCTGTAATCCACCTAACTTCAGTGATTGACAAGTAGACCCTGGGGATATAAAATTCAGGAAGTGACTATTTACATTCATTACATACACACTAATTTTGTGATCTCTGACGGCCACAAGGTTGTCATGTTTTTCCTTTTCACACAAAAAGAGGAAAATAGTAATATATTTGATATACTGTGGCCCAAACAAAAAGTTATTTCCCCCAAGAGTTTTAATTATAGCATTTTGGAAAAGGCCCGAGTTAGAACTTGCAAGTGGAATAAACCACTTGAATAAATGGTCTAAAAAATTAAGTACACATAGAAGGGGTGATGTGTGCTGTTGGTTCAGACTAAACAGTGATTATCAAGAGGGTCTTAGTTATTTAAACAAGCCATTTGAGGGCGGTTTGCTCCTCGTTTGGGGCCTGGTCCTGATTATAAACGAGAGCTTTTAATTAAGATTAGTAGGACCCAATTCAAGCTATAATTTGGTCCTTTTCCCTAGCAAATGTCTATGAAAACAAGGCAATTAAGGTTAAATGAGTTGAAGTATTTAAAGGGGATGAAATGCCCCTTCCTCACCCCCAGCCTGCCCCCTCAGCAGAATAAGCACAAACAGGCCTGGTTAATTCAGACCAGGAAGCCAGTGCGGGAATGGCCTGGCAGATTCCGAAAGGCCCATGCCCCCGGGGCCGGGTGAGCCGCGGATGCACACGCTTAGCTAAATGGACAGGGAAGAGGAACTGGAGTATGCAAAGGTCCAGAGGTAGGAACAAGCTGGCAAGTTTGATGAACTAAAAGAAGACAGTGAGGCTGGGTAGGGAGGGATGGATAAAAAATGGCCCGGTGCAGTGACTCATGCCTATAATCCCAGTACTTTGGGAGGCTGAGGCAGGTGGATCACTTGAGGTCAGGAGTTCGAGACCAGCCTGGCCAACATGGTGAAACCCCATCTCTACTAAAAATACAAAAAATTAGCTGGGCATGGTGGTGCGCACCTGTAGTCCCAGGTACTTGGGAGGCTGAGGCATGAGAATCCCTTGAAACTGGGAGGCGGAGGTTGCAGTGAGCCGAGATTGAGCCACTGAACTCCAGCCCGGGTGACGAAGCAAAACTTCATCTCAAAAACAAACAAAAATAACAATAATAGCTCACAACACAGCAAGGCCCCACCTCTAAAATAAATTAAAATAATAACAGTATCACAAATGGTAGCTTCCAGCCCCTCCCATTCCCAGGTCCTGTCTCAGACCAGCCAGCAGCAGCAAGGCAACGAGTACGTGTAGAAGCAGAGGGGCTGTGCAGCCCCCTCGATCCCTCCATAGTGAAGGAGCCTTCCCTATTGCTTTCCAATGGGCTGATGGGGGCCTGGCCTGATGCTGGGACCCCTTGGCTGATGGGGGATGGATGGAACCCAGGCCTTGCTGCCTCTCACCTGGGAGGCCTGGCTAGAGACAGACCTCTCTGGAACCAGTTTCCCCAGGTGAATTCTGCCATCGGTCCACACCAGTTATCCTCAGACTAGCTCTCTCCCTGTCCAATCCTCTGCTTCCTCATCTGTAGAACCCTCAGAGTCTGTGAGGTTCTGGGAGGCCTTCCTGGGTCCTCCCAGCATGGATAAGGGTCATTCACTGCCCACTGACACCAGCTCTAGGCTTAGCCCTAAGGGAAGTTGCATGGGTCCTCACAATCTAGTGTGACAGGAGCACTGAGTGAGGATGCTCACAGGTGATAACTCCCCTGTCTGGGAGACCAGAGATGGCTTCCTGGAGGAGGAGACCCTTTCATCCAGCAAATGCCATCCACACCCTGTGCCAGGCCCAGTCTCTAGGTTCCAGGGATGGGAGCTGACGGATCCCAGACCCAGTCTTTGAGGAGCTCACATTCCAGGAGGAGACGTGGGACAAGCTAAGTGCAGTGTGGCATGGGCTACAATGGTGGTGTGTATGGACCTGGGCTGGGCTGCAAAGAGGGGTGGCAGCTGTCACTCACAGGGGCTGCCTCAATGCCCTTCGAAGTTTCTTCCAACTCCACACAGCCATGAGTCTACCTCAAGGTACTTCAGATTCAATCAATAAAACAGTGCTTTATCTCCAGCCCTGCTCAGAGCCTTTCCCGGCTGTCTGAGGCACTCACCCGTCTGGCTACAGCAAGCCCTCTGCCAGCATTAGGCTGATTGCAGGGGGCCCCAGGCCACTCCTGGGCACAGATGCAACATGTCTGCACACATGGAGGCCATGGCATCATCGCATATGCCCACTGGCCATGAGGCAAGTTGCCCTTGAAGGTGGGAGAAGAAACTGTTCCCAGAATGGGGGGCAGGTGGCCTTCAGGGCTGGATTTGCTAACAGGGATTCTGCAAGCAGCAGGTTTCAAGGTGACCTGGTGAAGTGGGTAAGAGGCTCGGTCAGCCTCACATCGGGCTTCCCACAACCCAGGCTTGGGTTGTGAAAATGATAGAGAAAGTATGTTTCGGGCACTGATTAGTTGGTGAAGACAGAGCTGACAGTCCCTGTGGGAGAGCCAGTTAAAAGTAGGCAGTATCACCCAGCGGTCAAGAGGACAGACCTTGGGAACTGCCAGTTTGGGGCTTAAATTCTAGCTGTCCTCTATCAACTGTGTGACCTTTGGCCAGTCACTTTACCTCTCCATGCCTGTTTCCTTGCTTGAAAAATGGAAGGCATACTCCCTATCTGGTAGGGTTCTTGAGAGGATTAAATGAGATCATGGACATGGAGCATGTAGTGGGGTGTCTGGAAGCAAACACTCAACATATTGGTGAAAAACTGGGGAGACTGTGGCAGCCACATCCTCGGGGAAGGCTCTGCTGAGAGTCCGTCCTCTATGCTTATTACAGCAAAGAGCACAGTCAGTGAGATCTGCAGGACAGGGGGCTCACTGCCTCCAAGACTCCAACCCCAGCCTCAGCAAAACTCAACTCCAGCTCAGGACCTGCAGATGCAGGAGCCCAGGGAAGGAAAGCAAGTTTCATCTACTGCAGAAACGACTGGAGGGCGTGGTGATTGATTATTAATGTCTGCTATGGCAGAAGGTGACGGCATATTTGCCATCCCCGAAGTAGGCTTAGTTGAACAAAGGAAAGTCTTCTTTCCTATGTATTTTTTTATTGTACATTCTCGATAAGCAGCCATCTGTGAATGGCACACCTGACTGTCCACCTCTGTGGGGATATAGGTATATGCATATGGTTTATATGAACAGTCGATGAACCAGAATACCTCATTTCCCAACCATTTTAGGTCCCAGAAATTGTTGGAAAAGACGAAGCTTTAGTTCTTTCATATCTTGAACAACATTGTGATCATTGACATTGACATGGTGAAGATGATGATGATCAGATACATCATCATCATCATCTTCATCAGCACCATCATCATCAATATCACCATCACCATCACCCTCATCAATAGCACCATAACAGCACCATCAACATTATCATCACCCCCATCACCCTGATCATCAATAGCACCATCATCACTATCATCATCATCATCATCATCGTCGTCGTCGTCATCACAGTAAGGGCAGCTAGTGCTTATATACAGCATCCTATGTGCCAGGCTATGTTCAAAGGCTTTAAATACATTAACTCATTTAATTTTCACACTATCTGTATGAAATAAGTAGTAACATTATGCCTAATTTATAGATAAACAAATGGAGGTTAAATAACATGCCCAGGCTACATGGGCAGGATTTGAACCCAAGCCATCTGGCACCAAAGTCAATGCTTTAACCCCTATGCTGACCTTAATAGAGACTGTTCACGTCCTCTTCTCAGAACAGAGAGCCACAGATAGGAATAACCACTGGCAGAAACATAGTGTGGAGTAACAGGTCTACCAAACCTGGGCTCTAGTCCCCACCCAAGAAAGACCCTGCCCCCGCAGGCCTCCATTTTTCCATCTGTAAACCAAGGACGTGAACATCTGGATGGTTTCCCAGCTCCCTCAGGCCAGCGCTGCACATGGTGCCCCTTCAGATTTCAAAACCCCCGGATGTCTCTCCGTAGTCCTCCCAGGGAAGCCAGCAGGGATCTGATGGTCCTCCGTGTTTATGTGTTGGCGGTGTGAGGTATGTATGTGAGCACTCTGGCAGGCTGCCTTGATTCAAATTCATGACTGTAGATGGGTCCCCAGGGATGAGAAAACCAGAGTGCTAGCAGGACAGGGTCCACACAGGCCTCCAGAATCCATGCCAACACTCACTGACTGAGGGTTTAGGGAGCCCATAACCAAATGGTGCCCTCCTCTTGGTTCCTAACAATTGTTCTCATACTGTTAACACAGCAACTCAACAGACACTGATTCATGACCCGAACTACCCTAAATCTGTTATCAGGAATTTCCAGCTCATGCAGTCCCACCAGACCACAAGCTCCTGGAGAGCAAGGACTATGCTGCACCATAACTATCACCACAGATATGCAGAATGGAGTGATTTTCAAAGGTCTTCATCATTCATAGTCTCATTTGAGCCTGAAACCACTTTGACAGCTAGTGAGAACAGGTGATGTGATGGTGATGATGGTGATGATGATAATGATGACAGTGATGATGGTGATGATGATAATGATGACGGTGATGATGGTGATGATGATGGCGGTGATGGTGATGATGATAATGATAATAATGATGATGGTGATGATGGTGATGACGGTGATGATAATGGTAATGATGATAATGACGACGGTGATGGTGATGGTGATGATGATGATGGTGATGGTGATGATGGTGATGGTGGTGGTGATGATGATGGTGATGATGATGATGGTGATGGTGATGATGGTGATGATGATGATGGTGATGATGGTGATGGTGATGGTGGTGGTGATGATGGTGATGATGGTGACAATGGTGATGGTGATGATAGTGATGGTGATGGTGATGATGGTGATGGTGATGATGGTGATGATAATGATGATGGTGATGATAGTGATGATGGTGATGGTGATGGTGATGGTGGTGATGATGATAGTGATGATGGTGACAATGGTGATGGTGATGATAGTGATGGTGATGATGGTGATGGTGATGATAATGATGATGGTGAGTGTGATGATAGTGATGATGATGATGGTGATGATAATGATGATGGTGATAATGCTGATGATGATAATGACAGGACCATGGTGATGACCCTGCCATCTGTATATGGAGCACACACTGTGGAATGAGTGCCTACTGTGTATTGGATGCCAGCCCCCAGTGCGCTATACTGTGGCTCACTCAATCTTCAGGATGACCTGTGATGGGGAGTATTTTTGGCCCTCACAACCGAAGGAGAAACTAAGGCTCAGTGAGGGCAAATCACCACCCAAATGTTCACATGAAAGGTGGGCTGCAACCCAGGCTCCCCTTGAAGAGACCAGCCTTGAATCTGCTCTCCTGTCTCTCATTGTGCAGAGTCAAGATGATACCAGGGCCAGAACGAGCCCTTCTACAGACCCCACACTCCACACTCCCCTCTGTGTTTATCTTAGAGGTTGCTCATCTAATGTGAAGTCCAGTCTGGGCAAAGGAGAGCCAACTAAGACTAAACGTTTTCTGCAGACCTACGCTAGTGCCAGGCCCTGCCCCATGAGCTGGGAACATGGCTACAAATGTAAAAGGCCCTTTCTAATTGAGGAGCTCGCTGAGAGCTCCTGGGTGCATGGCCTGAGTTTGACAGCTTCGGTATGGTGACCCCTACAGCAAGCTTATGGTGGGCCCGCAATAAATGAGCTCACAGTTCTGTGGGGGACCAAGACAAGTAATTATGACCAAGTCAGAAGTGTGATGATGGAGGGAAGCCCAGAAGCCTCTGGGAGCAGCGTAGGTAACTAATGCAGTCTAGTATGCATGTGTGTGCATGGGTAAGTGCATGTATAAGTGGAGGTATCAGAGGCTCCCTGGAGGAGGCAAATCTAAAGAATGATTAGCCTTCAGATTTAGACAGGATGCAGAAAGAAGGTAAGGAGCTCCAGGCAGGCAGGAAATCTGAGCTGGGGCTCACAAACGTAGAGAAACCCAGTGTGTGTGCATGTGTGTGTGTCTGTGTGTGTGTGTGCATGCCAGGATAGAGGTGTTTCAGGATGTGAAGGGTGGAGGCCCAAATTTGGCTAGAGAGATAGGGAGACCCCTGGCAGTTCCTGCAGCACATTCGCAAGCCTCCTCTTGTCTCATTTTCATACCCAGCAGGACAAAAAATTTCCTTTTCTAGCAGGTGAGAACATGAAGCCTACAGAGCCAGTGAGCAACAGAGCTGGGCTTGGGGCAAGAGTCTGACTCCTAACTCAGGGGTCAAGCAGAGTGGGGAGTTAAAGCTGAACTCCGAAAAATTTTAGGGAAACAGGTAAGGCCTCCAGGGCAGGGGACAGCAGGAGAGGGCCTAAGGAGGAGCTGGGCTGGGGGACGAAGAGGCCAGGTCAATGGCTTATACCAGCAGAGATGGAGGGTCAACCATGGCCCTGCCTTGCCAGGACACTGGGTCTGGGGGGCAGAATAGAGGATCAGAAAGCGGTCACACACAGCCTCACATGTACCACTCAAACCAGGGAGCTAACCTCTGGCCCTGACAGCAGCCAGGCCAGCCGCCCCACCAGGCTTCTCACTCATGGCCTCCTCTGTGTGCCTCCAGCCTGGCCTCCTTCCAGAGATCTGTAGGTAGGCGCCAGCTCCCCCCTTTGGGTTCTGGGGCCCTGAGCGTGCCAGGAATATGACCCAACCAGGCATGATCCAGGGCGATGTCATCTGCCCAGCACTCAGCCTTAAATAAATGCTCAACAAATGCGAAGGATAAACACCACCAGCATCCCAGAGAGGCGTGGCTGCATCGCCCACAAAACTCTAGCCCTGTAAACGCCTTATACAGAAAGAACAGGGACCCATCCTGTGCTCACATGTCACTTTCCTAATACAAATATCAAACTTGGAAAAATTCAGCTGGCAGGGTCCAGGGAGAAGAAAACTAGCTGCCACAGTCATTGAGTGGGAGCTGCAAGACGTGGATTTCAGTCCTTGTCATGTCACTGTGAACATGGGAATCTTGCAAATGATGCTTCCTCTGTCTGAGCCTCAGTTTTCCTCATTTATACGACGGGTGCAGACAGGGAAGTTGGGGATCAGTGACCCCATCCGGGGGTGTGTCTGTTTCGGAGAGAGCTATTTCCAGCTCCCAGATGCCCAGTCCTGCTCCAGACCCATGGGGTGAGGACGGCCATGCAGACCCTCATGGACAAAAGCTCCAAAGATTCCAATGGGCTTGGAGAGTCCTGGCACCAAACGCAGCCAGAGCTGCTCTTTTCTCTCTTTCAGCCTGCTGGGGAGGCAGTTTCTAATGCCAGGAGGTCTAACCAGCACCCCAGGTGCAGGGCAGAAAGGCTGGATAGACAGACAGATGGTACAAATCCACCAGTGTCTGTCCAAGCACTGGAACTCGAGACAGAGACCTACAGGGTGGTTTTGAACTTGACGTTAGGGACCTTGGAGGTCAGGGGGTAAGCCCAGGTCTTTGCACTCCAGCCCCATATAGCCAGTCAAGGACAGATGCACAAATACATCATTCAATACTTCATCTTAATTTCTTTTTCTTTTTCTTTTTTTTTTTTTTTTGAGACAGAGTCTTTCTCTGTTGCCCAAGCTGGAGTGCAGTGGCGCCATCTCAGTTTACTACAACCTCCGCCTCTCGGGTTCAAGTGATTCTCCTGCCTCAGCTTCATGAGGAGCTGAGATTACAGGTACACGCCACCACGCCCGGCTAACTTTTTTTGTATTTGTTGTATTTTTAGTAGAGACGGGGTTTTGCCATGTTGGCCAGGCTGGTCTCAAACTCTTGACCTCAGATAATCTGCCTGCCTCGGCCTCCCAAAGTGCTGGGATTACAGATCTGAGCCACCGCACCCAGCCAATTTCTTAAAAAAAACGAAAAGTTTCAAGCCCAGTTGAGAATCAGGCACCCCATGACTCTAACTCCACCCTTCCAGGGAAACAGCCGGCATTCCCGAAAAGTTCACTGCCTCCCTCCTGAGGCCGAGAGAAGCCTCTGCTGTCAGCAACCATGACTGTCAGCAACCATGACTGTCAGCAACCATGACGGTGGTGCTGGAGGCTCAGCCCCAGCTGGTGATGAATGGGGCAGGCATCGGCCACCTACAGCAGCCCTGGCAGCCTCAGGGTCTGGCCAGGAGGGCCGGGCTGAACTCACCTTCACACTGCCTGCCTTCCCCCTTGTAGCCTGGCTTGCAGAGGCATTTGTAGGACTTGGGCGTGTTCTGACAGATGGCATCGATGTGGCAGTCATCCGTGCCCTCTGAGCACTCATCCACGTCGACTGATCCTGTGGGTAGGGGTGTAGGGGGAACAACAGGTAAGCTGTGGCCCCGGGGCAGGTGGCTGATGGTGTGGGGCAGGGGAGCTCTTGCCTCTGCCTGTCCATTGGTCAGTGGGCTCATTGGCAATAACAGCTGTCACAGGACAATCTGGTGTGACAAGTGGCAACTGGTAGCATCTTTTGCACAGCCACTCTGTGGCAGGGACAATGCTATCGATACACTTGGCCTTATTTATTGTCGCAATGATCCCATTGAGCTATCGTTCCGCTAAAAAGATGAGAAAACTGAGGCTTAAGGAGACAGTGAGGAAGAACCTCCTCCTCCATCTGTCCTACTCCCCCAACAAGCATCGCTCCAACCTTCCCCCACTCTCCTCACTCTATCCCCCCACAGGCATCGCTCCAACCCTCCCCCACTCTCCTCACTCTATCCCCCCACAGGCATCGCTCCAATCCTCCCCCACTCTCCTCATTCTAGAATTTAGAGCCAGAAAGGTCCTTGAAGGAGTTTAAATCCAGCCCCTTTGGGTTCCAGATGGGGACACCAAGGCCATGCTAGGAGGCTCCTGCAGGTCACCTGAACGTGGGATCCCACCCTGCCGCTAGCCTGTGGAAAAATGGGATTCGTCATCTGGCTTCCACACCCCCACACCAAAGTGTCTGGTGGCAGAACCACACCCTCAACTGGGCTAACCTGAGCCCATCCATGGTTCTGACTCCCCCCATGGTCCTCCCTCCTCGGAAATCCACACGTGAACCTGGTTTTCATATCCCAACTTCTAAATGCAAGTTCAGTCTAGGCTTTGAGGGCTCCCGACACTCTCCACCTACCACCCCCAACACATATACACCTTCAGTCTGGAACAGCTGTTGGGGCAAATCAAGCAAAATAGATTCTGCATATCCGTTCCATCTACACACCCCAAGCCTCTCTCCCTGTCTCTTTTACACACACACACACACACACACACACACACACACACACAAACACACAGTTCAGGCAGGGAGGGGACCTGCCTCTTGTCGGGCACAGTTCAGCACAGTCAGAGCTGAAGCTATAATCCAGGTTAATTCCTCAGGTTATAGATGAGGAAACCGAGGCCCGGTGAGGTCACATCTGCTATGGGTCAGTAGCTCACTGGGACAGAGAGTGGACTCTGACACAGAATGAGCTTTCCTACGTGCCATGTGACTTCTAGCTAGCAATGCATGAAATTCAGACAGATGACAGACAGACGAAGGACCCAGGAGTGCAGCAGCACAAAGAACTCTCAGCAGCTGCCATGAGGGCAGTGCCCCAGGGCTAAGCTCAGAATGTCCCCATCTCGTCATGCCTCTGGCCTCACCTTAGATTGCTGGGTCCCCAAGAGTGTCCACTCTAAATTTCTCCCCTGCATGATATCTGGGTTTGAAATCTGCCAGTGGGGCCTATGAGATCCATGCCCTCCAGGGCTCCTCCTTCTTTGCCCTAGCCCCCAAGTCTCCTGCCCACCCCTGAAGGAAGAGAGGCATCAAAAAGAAACACAACAGCATAACCCCCCTGCACACACACACAAGTGCACGCGTGTGCACACACATGGCAGGTGGCATTGCTTTTCAGGGGGGCTACATCTGCTCAGGTGGGCGGCCTGTCCTAGACAGCTTGCCCAGGGGAAGAGTGGAAAGGGGACCAGGAGGCAGGGACTGGAGGGGGCCGGCAACTGGATGGCTGGGCCAGCAGGAACATCCATGAGGACCTTCTGGGGAAGTGGCAACGGAGGGATGCTGTGCAGGACTGGCACTGCCTCTAAGGCAGGGACCCAGGGGCCAGAGAGGGCCCATCTCCAGGCTTCTATTCGGGAGGACTGGGGACACTTCTGAAACAGGACCAGCAGAGGCAGTGGGCCACAGGTATGGCTCTTCCCACTTCCCAGGGGCCAGTGTGTAGGAATGAGGGGCGGGAGCCCCTTGTGCCCTCACCGCCAATCTCCCACCTAGACAGGTGTCTTCATTGGGATGGAAATGTATGGATGTTGATGAGGGGTGGGTGGAGCTATCTCTCAACACATCTTTCAACACTTGGGTGTCCTTGGTGTGGAGTATGGGGAGAGGACACAGGAGTTTGAGAAGAGAGGGTGAGAAGCCACTTGTCCCCACCGGTCCTCTGCCATGCTCCCGCTCCTGTCTGGGCTGGAGACTCCCCTGCAGGGCGACCCAGCCCTCCCAGCATAGGCTGCTCCCTTTGATTCTGGTTTGCTTATGCTGGGGACAAGCTGTTGGCGTTTCACAGTCACAGGGCTTCCACCGAGAGGGTCAGGGAGGAGACAGAGTCAGATACAGAAAGACACGAGGAGGGACACAGGCAGAGATAGGCACCCCCAGGAACAGTCACTCAGAGGTGAGGGACCCCAAAGCTTGGGAGAGATACCCACAGACACAAGGGGAATGGGGCAGCAGGGTTGGGCTTCCAGGAGGGGTGTTGCTGTGGAAGAGTCTCACGGGCCCAGCATCCTCACTCGGGGCACGCGGGACCACCAGGAATAGACCCTACGCCACCCAAACCAGACCTCAGGGAGCCGCGAAGGACGTACAGGACCCTTCCCCTGCCTCCCCCTCCAAGCAGAGCACCGGAGGAGCGTCTCTGATGACGCGGGGGAGAGAATGTGACTCCAGCTTTTCGGGAAGCCCCTGAAGACAGCCAGAGAGCAGGAGGGGAAGGGGTGGGAGGGTGGGGGGTCCCCGTGAAACCCACGGGCCTGGGCCTGTGGCCTCCGGGTCTCCCCCTCCCCTTCCTGGGTCTGCTCCACCGATGTCCGGACTCTCCTCTCGTGTCTGTCCCTGCGTCTCCTCTGCCTTCCTTCCTTCTGTCTCTCCTCCCCGTCCTGTCAGACGGTCCCTCGTCCGCGGCTTTCCAGGCATCTCCGTCCCTCTCTCTTTCCGGGTCTCCCTCTCACCGCCCCACCAACCCCGTTTTTCTCCAGTGTCCATCTGTCCCCCATCTCCTCTTCTCTCTCCCTTATCAACAGTGGGACCGTCCCTCTTGATTCCTCCTGGTCCACGGGCCTCCTCCTCCTTCCCCGGGCCGTGCGGGCCTCCTCTCTACCCTTCCGCATCTGTCTTTTCTCCGGGCTTCCTTTTGTCTGCTCCCTCAGCGCAGCCTCTTCTGTCCGTCTGTCCCGCACCTCCCGCCCCGTCCCGGTCTCTCGGTCCGACCCTTTCCCCTTCCACCTCCTGGCGTGTCCCCCTTCGCCCGCCCCGCCCCGCGTTCCCTCTCCCGGGAAAAGCGCCCCTCTGCGCTCGGGGTCCCGCCCCTCCCTGGTCCGCACGCGGGGCCCCCGGGAACCGCGCCTTTCTTCCTCGCTCCCGCGCTCGCGCTTCCCCTCCCGGGGCCCCGGCCCACCCGCCCCTGCTGCGGCCCCTCCGGGCTCAGGAGCCCCGGCCGCCCGGGCTGCGAGAAGGGGCGCCCCGCGCCGGCCCCAGAAGTTACTTTGCAAAGAGGCGGGGGGCGCGGGGCCGCACGGGGCGAGCTCGGGATGCGCAGGGAAGAAGCCCTCCGGGACCGCGCCTCAGCCGCCCGCGCCCCCCGCGCCCGCCGCCCCCCACCTCGGTCGGGGGCTTACCTGGGAGCCCGCTGCCCCCCGCCAGCCGCCCGCGCGTGCCCAGGGCCAGCAGCACGCACAAGTGCCAGCGCAAGGCCGCCGCGCCCATGCTCAATGCGGGCCCCGCTGGGCGTGCGGGCGTGCGGGCGTGCGGGGCGCGGGGACCCGACTGACCGGCCGCTCCCGCAGGCGCTGCTCGCTGCTCACAGCTCCGCCACGGCTCGGGCTCCTGAGCAGCCCAGCCGGCCCGGCTGATGAGCTGACAGCGCGCGCTCATTGGCCCGTGGCGTCGGGGGGCGGGGCGTCGCCCACGGCCGGCCAATGGGCGCCGGCCGCCGGCCCTTCGGGGGAGGGCGGGCGCGGGCGTCGTGGGGGGGCCCTTCCTTGGGGCGGGCGGCAGGTGGGGGGTGGGGGCCTGGCCGGCCTGCTCGCTAGGCTGCGGGCGCGGGGTCTCGGCCAGGCTGGGGCTGCTCCGAGGCTGCGCCCTCCCCTGCCCTCGGCGTCCCGGCCCCTGTCGTCGAGCCCGCCGTCCCTCCAGGCCCGGCGGCAGCCTCGGGGGCGGGGATCCTGCGAGCCGGGGGTCCCGCGAGGTCGCCCGCCACCCGTGTGCAGTGAAACGAGCTAGCGCGCTGAGCAGACTCGCCTGCGCCGCCGTTCGCTGGACGTTTCCTGAGCACCTACTGGGGGCTGAGCGCCGCGAGGCAGCAGCGAGCGAACCAGGCGGGGAAACCTCGTAAAGATCGCTTGAAAATTGACGTTCAAAACAAACGAACTTTTTAGCACTCGTCAAAGGACAGTGGCTCGTCAGTGTGCTTGTCACGGGGCGGCCGCAGGACCCGCGTCTGGAACGGGGCGCCCGGGGCGGACAATGCCCCTTGGCGGTCGGTGCCGCGCGAGGCCCCGCACGGGGCTGACCTCGGCCCGGGAAGTTCGCTGACCGGAATGCGAGGCCGGGGCCTCTCCCAGTGACAGACCCGGCGGGGCCAGGAGGAGGGGCGGGGCGGGCATCCCGGTCCGAAGACCCGGGAACTGCTCTGGCCTGGCCTGGGGTCTACACCTGACGCCTGGCGAGGGTCGGCCTCGGGTCTGGTCCCACCAGGCCTAGGAGGGAGGGAGGGGCGGCTGGAAATAAATGGCCCCTCTCAGCTCCAGGCAGGACGCTTTAAGGGAAGAAAGTTCAGCAAACCCCAAGGCCCATCTCCTTGACAACCACCAATAAGAGCTCCTTTTTTCTTCTGCTCTCCAGGCCCGACTCAAAGACAACTCTTTTCTCTTTTTTTGTCCACTCTGCCTGCACCAGTTTGAGCCCCTCCACACCAGCTCCCCTTCCTGCCCTCAACACACACACACGCGCGCACACACACACACCGTCACACATGCAGACACATGCTCTCACATGCAATCACTCAGATACAGCCTCACACCCTCACATCCTCCAGCACACACACAGGCACACATGCTTCTTCACGCCCTCATCCGACCTGCTGTAGATGAGCTCCTCAGCCCTGGAAGGTTAAATCTGCATCCAGCCAGCTCTCACTCACTATCTGACTTCACATCAGCTTGTGGCACGGGCCTGGTGGCCGAGGCAAGGGGTCCCCTACATGGGGATTGGGGGTGTAGGGGGTCCAGAGAGGCCCAAAGAAGAAGGAAGCACTGCTCGTTGTCTCCTGAGCCCCCACCCCATTGCTCCAGACATTTCAGTCTGTATGGCAGCTCCTGGCTGCTGATTTAATTTGGGAGATGCTGTTGACAGGCTTTATTTTGTCCCCATCAATCGTGTAGCTTTGAGTTTCTGCAGGGGGTGGGGAGTTCCCTCAGAACCACAGATTATCTTGTGCATTGGGCAACAGGGCAAGCAGTGTGAGGTGGTGGAGGAGGTCCTTCCAGGGGGCTCTAACCTACTTGAAACAATGCCCTTTAACGCACCTGGTCATTACGCCCCCCCCCCCCCCCGCCCTGGCCAGGTGCCCCTCAAGCTTGATGGCAGCAGGAGAACCTTCTTCCAGGCTCTGTCCCCACAAATCAAGGCAGGAATGGAGGCAGGTTACGCTGGGACCCCTCAGCCCAGAGGTAGCTCTCCCTTGTACCAAGTTGTAGTCCCCAGCCTGCCCCCAAGTGATTGCTCAGGTGAAGTTTGCGGGTGAATCAACACCCTCTAAGGTGTGCAGACAGAGGGAAAGTGGTTCCTTCCAGGTGGCTGTCGTCTATGTGGAGGAGTCAGTGAGCAGAGGAAGGAAATGGAGAGAAGATACACCTGTAAGCCCCTCACAGGTGAAGGAAAGGAGGTGGCCTGTGGGGCAGAGAAAGAGGAGGTCACTTCTGCCGCAGGGCACCATCAGGGAGGCCTCTTAGGGCAGGTGACCTGGGCTGGACACAGAACATAAAGAGGAGATTTGCCTAATGGATGAGAAGAACATATAGAGAATCTGCCAAGGTCCATGAGAGAAGGTGAGGACTGAATAAGTGAGCCAGAGAATGTTCTGGAAGCATCTTGAAAACTGCAGAGCACTGTATGCACGTGATAGTGATGTGCTGGAGGGCTGCGTGCAGAAACGGATGAGTCTATTTTGGACTGGGGTGGGCTGGCAGGTGGGAACCCACAGCCATGCCTCCAGCACAGGATGACTTGGAACCTCCGGACACCAAGCTGGAATAGTGGAGGCCGAAGGCTGAATTGCGCAGTGACTTTGGCGGGGAGCATGCTATGGCTCCTGTCACCTCCAAATGACCTATGAGCTCTCTGTGTGGCAAACAAAGCACCGCTTACCCCTCTGGGATATAAGGGATGACTCAGCTTTATGTTCTCTCATCTTTCTAACAGTCCCCAGCCTCACCAAACTGCTGCAAAGGGAGCCCCACAGCTGTCCTATTTTTTCACACCCCAGAGCCTGCACCCTTTCCCCTGCCAGGAGCACCCTTGGTTTCCCTTCTTCACAGGGCCCACCCCTCCTCTTCTGCCCACACCCTGACCACTGCCTCCAACTGGATGTGGGGCCTCCTCTGGGCTCCCACAGTCCCCTGGAGTTCCTTCATCAGAGCCCAGCTCGCTCTGGGTTTCACCTCTGTCTCCTCCTAGAATGGGGGTTCTTGAGGGCAGGGCTTGCAGCTGATCTTTATCTGAGACCACAGCTCCTAGTTGGGGCATAAGAAATTATTGCGAAGTGAATGAATGAACGAAGAAAGAAACAGAGCAGACATCATTTACCTGATCATTCTTATTGCTCTGGGAAAAGGAGCAATAAGCTAATGGAGAATTTAAGCCAAATCTGTGGCTATTTGACAGGGCCTTGAGAGTGAATCCGAATGCCTACTCCGTCCTGCCCACCTCCACCTCTGTGCCCCAGGGTGAGTGGGAAGCTGGTCCAGCCAGCAGGATGGCAGTCCTCAGGGGCCGAGTGGCTGACCTGGGGCCCTTTGGCTCCCCCTGGTGACGCCTCACACAGATCTCAGTGGAAGAGGAGGGAGAGGAGGTGAGCTCCCCTCTCAGACCTGACCCCAGTGGCTGACCCCAGTCCTCAGCACTGGGAAAGCCAGAGGCCCTGGACCAGGCAGGTCTGCTCCCAGACCACATACTGTAACCTTGGCTAAATCTATTGACATCTCTGTGGGTTCTGGTTCCTCCTCTGTGTAGGTGACCTACCTCTTAGAGTAGTCGGGAAGATACAACACAGCAGAAATGATGTGGAAGCTCTCCAAACCTCAGTTTTCTCGTCAGTAAAATGAAAGTGATGGTAGCTAGTGTTTTTCACTCACCCGTGGGGAGGATTCAGTGAGATTTTGTACATAAAGCCCTTAGGACATGCGATGATTATTCTTACTACTACTATCACTACTGCTAGTACTGACACTGTTACTAATAGTAGCAGATGGTAGTAATATACAACCAGTTAGGAACACTTTACATTTTAAAAACTTCCTCAGGAAGAATTCTCTTGCTTAATAACAGTTGTGGAAGTTCTTTCAGAAAATAAAGTTATCTGCAAGCATAAAATGTCATTACATAGATGTCAAGCCTCCATCTTGATTCCTTTAGATGTTTTTGCCATCCTCTCTCTCTTTTTTTTTTTTTTTTGAGACCGAATCTCGCTCTGTTGCCCAGGCTGGAGTGCAGTGGCACAATCTCAGCTCATTGCAACCTCTGCCTCCCAGGTTCAAGTAATTTTTCTGCCTCAGCCTCCTAAGTAGCTGAGATTACACCAGGCACCACGCCTGGCCTTTTTTTTTTTTTTTTTTCTTTAAAAGTAGAGACGGGGTTTCACCAAGTTGCCCAGGCTGGTCTCGAACTCCTGACCTCAGGCAATCCGCCCACTTCAGCCTCCCAAAGTGCTGGGATTACAGGCGTGAGCCACTGCACCCAGCCATCCTTTGTTTTATTATTATTAAAAGTGAAATGGCATAATAGCCTCCTGTGGTTGCACACGTTTTTAGACCTTCAAGGGTAGACTTTTGCAATCCCTAAATGACCTTTGGCCACACAGGCCCATTTCTTGGCTTGACCTGTCAAGTGAGGGGCTTAGTTCCCAAGAACCCAAGTTCCAGATTCTGAGACGTCCCACCTGAGTTGCGTCACCCAGCATATTCTGACCTGTCACTGCTGCCTCTTTCTGGAGGGGTACAATAGTTGACATATGTTGAGCATTTTATGTACGAGGCACTCTGCTGAGATGTCCCAGGCATTACATCTTTTAAGCCTGTGAGCCATCTCCACTTCACACCTGCAGAGACAAGGACTCAGGGTGCCTGGCCAGGATCCCAGGGCTAGCAAGTGGCAGAGGTGGGATTTGAACCCAGGCCTGTGTGACCCCTCACGGCACAGTCCTAACCATTCTTCCTTAATGAAACACACTCAGAGACTCAAAGGGTTGAGGGGCGTGGGGGTGGTAGGGGACTCCTGGCTGTAATGCTTCAAGTTTGACTTTTTTAGTTTAGATATTGAGAAAAGTGGTTTTCACATAGTGCCTGATATGGTTTGAATTTGTGTTCCCACCTGTACTAGTCTGTTTTCATCCTGCTGATAAAGACATACCTGAGACTGGGTGATTTACAAAAGAAAGAGGTTTAATTGGACTTACAATTCCATGTGGTTGGGGAAGTCTCACAATCATGGTGTAAGGCAAGGAGGAGCAAGTCTCGTCTTACATGGATGGCAGCAGGCAAAGAAAGGATGAGGAAGATGCAAAAGCGGAAACCCCTGATAAAACCATCAGATCTTGTGAGACTTATTCACTACCATGAGAACAGCATGGGGGAACTGCCCCCATGATTCAATGATCTCCCACTGGGTCCCTCCCCCAGAATGTGGGAATTATGGGAGTACGATTCAAGATGCGATTTGGGTGGGGACACAGCCAAACCAGATCACCGCCCAAATCTCATGTCCAGTTGTAATCCCCAATGTAGGAAGAGGAAAGGCCTGATGGGAAGTGATTGGATCATGGGGCCGGATTTCCCCCTTGCTGTTCTTGTGATAGTGAGTGAGTGAGTAACCATGAGATCTGGTGGTTTAAAAGTGTGTAGCACCTTCCCCCTTGCACTCTTCCTCCTGCTCCTGCCATGTGAGACGAGCCTGCTTCCCCTTCTGCCATAATTGTAAGTTTCCTGAGGTCTTCCCAGCCATGCTTCCTGTACAGCCTGCAGAATTGTGAGTCAATTAAACCCCTTTTCTTTATAAATTACCCAGTCTCAGGTAGTTCTTTCTAGCAATGCAAGAACAGACTAACACAGTGGTCAAACTGTAACTATAAATAACTCACAGGGTTGGTTTTAGGGATGACTGAGTTTTATGTTCTCTCATCTTTCTAACAGTTCCCAAATCTGTTGGAACTGCTCTCCCACATGCTAAGGAGACACAAGAGATGGTACAACACCAAGAAGGACTTCCCGGAGTCTTCCAGCGGGAGCTGGAGGACTAGCTGCTTTTCCCTTGTAGCCACGCCGTGTGGAGCCTTGCAGTGCACCAGGCACACCTCCAGCCATCGCCTCATGGCTGCAAGTTCATAGACACATTTACAGAAAAAGCTGCAGATGAATCTTAGAGATAGCCCAGCTTATGGTCTTCATTTGACAGCTGGGGAAACTGAGGCCCAGCCTCACAGATCTGCTGCCCCTCAGACACATCCATTTGGAGCCCCCTCCGGCACCTAAAGTCCACCAAGTGGACCCTCAGCTCCTCCTGCCAAAGCCTGCTTCTCTCAGGACTCCCAGCTGGGGTGGGAGGATGCCTCTCATCTCCTCTCTCCACTCCCCACCCTCCGTCAGCACTGTGTTCGTAACCTGTCCTCTCCATCCCCTCACCCACTGGCACCAGCTCTCACCCACTGAGACTCTAACTCATAACACCAGAGTAGCTAGAGGCAGCTCTCAAAGGGCTTGCTGACCTTGCCAGTCCTTGCCGCCTGTAGGACAAAATCCACTCAAAACCCTTGGACATGGTGCTCTGTGGGCCTCTCCATCCTCACCTGCTGTCTGGTAAACTCCCACGCTTCATCTCTACCCTGTGCTGCCCCACACCTCTGAGCCACAGCTCACTGCATTCCTTCTTCTTGCGATGCCCTTCCCCATCCCCTGCCCCTGGCAGACAGACTCAGGCTCAGCTCAGGGGCCCCATTTTCGGGCACCAGCCTCTGTGCTGAGCCCCATTTGTGCCCTGCGTGCCCCTCCGCCATGAGCACTGGGAGAGTGTTGAAACCTGGAACCTGTCCGCCAGTTGATGTCCTCCCGCTTAGGTAAAAATGTTGCGGTATACCCAGTGTACAGGTTAGTTAGACATCCTGGCCACCTAGTATCCCTTCCACATGGCAACCCAAGCCCTCAGGAGTGAAAAGGTGACTGGCTGAGCCATTCATTGTAATCTACCTCCCAGCCATATAGACAGGGACACACACAATGGGGCCACACCAGTGAGATGCCTTTCCTGGGACTCTCTAGGTGGAGCTGGGTGGTATCTTCATTCCTGTGTGGGCATGAAGCAGTAAGGACGGGTGGCCAGAGCTGCCTGTCACTGTGGTCCTACCATTCTGTGGACAGCTTGCCTGGAGGAATGTATTCACCATCAGAGAGAAGCAGAGAGGAGAGTAGGAGAGGGAAAGAGGAGAGAGAGAAAGTAGAGAAGGAAGGGAAAGGAGGAATGCGACATTGTTTGAGGCCCTCGTTGAGTCATCTCTTCTGCTCTTAAGACAGTTATGTTGGTTTCTGCCTCTTGCAGCCAAAAAAGTCCTGCTCAATCATTGCACGGGGGTGCCTCTGTGAAATGACACCATTGACAAATAACACACATGGCAGCCCTTGTCCTCAACACTTTACATATATTACAACCCTACAGGTACTAGATGAGGTAGGTGATATTATCCCCATTTACAGGTGTGGAATGTGGCACAGAGGTCACACAGCAGAACCAGGAGTCAAACCTAGGTACTACGGCTCCAGAGTACATACTCTCTGCCACTCCAACAGGTATAACCATAATAGTCGATAAAAATGCTCCTACTTGGCTGGGTGCGGTGGCTCATGCCTGTAATCCCAGCACTTTGGGAGGCTGAGGCGGGCCGATTACTTGAGGTCCAATTACTTGAGGTCAGAAGTTTGTGACCAACCTGGCTAACATGGTGAAACCCCGTCTCTACTAAAAATACAAAAATTAGCCAGGCCTGGTGGTGCAGGCCTGTAGTCCCAGCTACTTGGGAGGCTGAGGCAGGAGAATTGCTTGAACCTGGGAGGTGGAGGTTGCAGTAAGCTGAGATCACGCCACTGCACTCCAGCCTGGGTGACAGAGCAAGACACTGTCTCACAAAAAAAAAAAAAAAAAAAAAAAAAAAATGCATAGTTTGATGGATTTAAAACAATTTTTTCTTTTTTTATGCCAGGTGTGGTGGCTCATGCCTATAATGCCAGTGCTTTGGGTGGGTGAGGTGGATAAATCGCTTGAGGCTAGGAGTTCCAGACCAGTTGGGCAACATAACAAGACTCTCGTCTTTACAAAAAATTTAAAAATTAGCTGGGCCTGGTGGCATGTGCCTGTAGTTTCACAGGAGGCTGAGATGGGAGGATCTCTAGAACTTTGGAGTTTGACGCTGCAGTGAGCTATGATAGCACCATTGCATTCCAGCCTGGGTGACAGAGACCGTGTTTCTGAAAAAAAAATTATCGTGGTAAAATATATATAACATACAATTTACCATTTTAACCATTTTAAGTGTACAGTTTAGTGGTATTAAGTATGTTCGCATTGTGCAACTGTTACTACCATTCATCTTCAGAATTTTAATCTTCCCAAACTGAAACTCTGTACCTATTAAACAGTAACTTCCCATTCCCCCTCCCTCTGCCCTGGTAATCACTATTCTGCTTTTTGGATCTATGAATTTGGAACCTCATGTAAGTGGAATCATGTGATATTGGTCCTCTCATATCTGGCTTATTTCACATAGCATAATGATTTGAAGGCCCATCCATGATGTAGCATGTATCAGGGTTTTATCTGTTTTTGTTTTTTTTTTTGAGATGGAATTTCCCTCTGACATCAGGCTGGAGTGTAGTGTCATGATCTCGGCTCGCTGCAACCTCCACCTCCCAGGTTCAAGTGATTCTCCTGCCTCAGTTTCCCTAGTAGCTGGGACTACAGGCACACCACACCACGCTTGGCTAATTTTTGCATTTTTAGTAGAGATGGGGTTTCACCATGCAGGCATATGCATTTGACAAATGCATACTCCTGGTCTTGAACTCCTGACCTCAGGTGATCCGACTGTCTTGGCCCCCCAAAGTGCTGGAATTACAGGTGTGAGCCACCCCACCTGGCTGATATTATCTCTATTTTTTATTTTTATTTTTTGAGATGGTGTCTTGCTCTGTCACCCAGGCTGGAGTGCAGTGGCACTATCTCGGCTCACTGCAAGCTCCGCCTCCCAGGTTCACGCCATTCTCCCGCCTCAGCCTCCTGAGTAGCTGAGATTACAGGCGCCCGCCACCACACCCGGCTAGTTTTTTGTTGTTGTATTTTTAGTAGAGATGGGGTTTCACTGTGTTAGCCAGAATGGTCTTGATCTCCTGACCTCGTGATCTGCCTGCCTCAGCCTCCCAAAGTGTTGAGATTACAGGCGTGAGCCACCCCGCCTGGAGGATTTTATCTCTTTTTAAGGCTGAGTCATATTCCATCACATGCCTATGCCACATTTTGCTTATCCATTTATCTGCAGATGGACATTTGGGGTGTTCCACCTGTTGACTATTGCAAATAATGCTGCTATGAACATTGCTGTACAAATATTAGTTTGAATCCCTGCTGCCAACTCTTTTGGGTATAACTAGAAGTGGAATTGCTGGGCCATGTAGTAATTCCATGTTTAAGTTTCGGAGAAACTGCCACGCTCACTTCCACGGTGATGGCCCCACTCAACGGGTTTTGACAAATGCATACTCCTGTATAATTTCCACCACAGTCAAGATAGAAAACATTTTCAGTACTCCCAAAACTTCCACCTGCCCTTCCCAGTCAATTGCCCCAATCCCTCCAACCCAAGCAACCACTGATCTGATGTCTTCGAGTGTACATTGATTTTGCCTGTTCCAGAACTTTATGCATGAGTGGAATCATACATAGTGATTCACCCTTTTCTTCCTGGCTTCTTTTGTTCAGCGTGCTTTTCGAGTTTCATTCAACAGATGCATTCTGCAACCTGTTTTCTCTCACGTCATTCAGATTGTAAGCATAAAATCTTTTAAAACGTGGTTTTTGGCCAGACACAGCAGCTCATGTCTGTAATCCCAGTACTTTAGGAGGCTGAGGCAGGAAGACTGTTTGAGCCCAGGAGTTGAAGATCAGCCTGGGCAACATGGTGAGACCCTGTCTCTAAAAAAATACAAAATAAAAAATAATCAGCGTGGTGGCATGTGCCTGTAGTCCCAGCTTCTGGGAGACTGAAGTGGGAGGATCCCATGAACCCAGGAAGTCGAGGCTGCAGTGAACTGTGATCACGCCACTACACTCCAGCCTCAGCAACAGAGCGACACTCTGTCTCAAAATAAAATAAACATTTTAAACAGGCTATAATAGTATTCCATTGTAAGGATACTACACCATAATTTACTTAACCAGTCTAGTTTGATTCCAACTTTTTGCTGTTATAAGCAACACTGAGTGGAACATCCTTGTACTTGAATCTTTGCCCACCTCTCTTATGTCTTTAAATTGAATCTGTGGAGGTGGAATAACTGGGTGGAAGGGAATCAGGTGTTAGTCTCCTTGGACCTATTGTCAACTTGCTTCTCAGAAACATGTTACCAACTGAGAATGGTCGCATAGTCCTGTAATCCCAGCACTTTGGGAGGCCGAGGCAGGTGGGTCACCTGAGGTCAGGAGTTTGAGACCAGCCTGGTCAACATGGTGAAACCCCACAAAAATTAGCCGGGTGTGGTGGCAGGTGCCTGTAATCCCAGCTACCCAGGAAGCTGAGGCACAGGAATCACTGGAACCCGGGAGGCGGAGCCTGCCGTGAGCCGAGATTGTGCCACCGCACTCTAGCCTGGGTGACAAGAGCAAAACTCTGTCTCAAAAAAAAAAAAAAAAAAAAAAAAGACATTATCAAGTCCTGTCAATTTTACCTCTAAAGCGACTCTCAAATCATGGAGCCCTCCCCACCTTCTCAGTTTCCTGTGCCCTTTGGAGTCATTCCCTGGCACTCTTCCTGGGGCTCCGGCCCAAGGATGCTACCCGCCTGGGCTGCAAGCAGCTCTCTAAACCCAAGACCAACACTGTCCTCCAAGGAGGTGAAGGGAAGCCAGGTAGGGCCTTCGAGGCTGCAGATGGGGGCAGGAGCCTTGATACTAGGCACAAAGAGGGGACCTCATGAATTTGGGGGCATCAATACATTAGGGGGTCACTAGTCCCCTTCCTTCTTTTCTTCCTCCAGTGCCCAGCAAGTGGTCCAACAGAGAAGGTACTGAGAACAGGCATAGCAGAGGAGACATTTGCCTGGATTCCCCGTAAACGTGTTTCCCTAAGGTTAATTTGTGGAAGTGACAATATAGAAATAGGAAGCGATGCTGCTGCTCAGTGGCATCCCAGGGTGGGTCTCCCAGGATCCAGGAAGAACTTAAAGGCTCTCAGCCCAGCGATCCGCAGCTTTGCCATCCTCTGGGGCCTTGCCCCAGTTGGCTATTTTGAATGGAAGATGCGAACCCTTCTCTGGTCCCAGGTCAGGTCTAGTTCAATTCTTTTTTTTGTTTGTTTGTTTGTTTGAGATGGAGTCTCACTCTGTCGCCCAGGCTGGAGTGCAGTGGCATGATCTCAGCTCACTGCAACCTCCGCCTCCCAGGTTCAAGCAATCCTCCTGCCTCAGCCTCCCGAGTAGCTGGGACTACAAGCAAGCGCCACCATGCCCGGTTAATTTTTGTATTTTTAGTAGAGACAGGATTTCACCATGTAGGCCAGGCTTGTTTCGAACTCTTGACCTCGTGATCCACCCACCTCAGTATCCCATAGCGCTGGCATTATAGGCGTGAGCCACTCCACCTGGCCAGGCCTAGTTCAATTCTAGTCTGTGCCCAGCACAAGGGGAGGAGCGTGCAAATACCACCATGATAAAAGTCTCCCCACAGCTGCCCATGCTGGGCTGCCTACAGACATAGCACCCCACGCACAGTGAGCCGTTAAGCCTCTTGCCTGACAGCCTTATCTCTGAGGAATGCCGGGGGAGTCAAGGCCAGCCAGGGAGAGCTTGACCAAGAGGCTTGAGCTCTTATGCCCCCAAGGCCAGCTATACTCTTTGATAACTAGCTTGGTGCTTATGGTGTAGCTGGGGCAGGTCATGGTGACAGTGACAATGGGCTTTATGCAGGACTTCACAGTTTGCCAGACTCAGTCACACCCATCAGCTTGTTTGATCCTCACAGTCAAAGGGTGAGGTTGGGGATCTCGTATCCTTTTTTTTGCAGATGGAGAAACTGAGGCCAAGAAAAGTTAAGTCCCTCACCCAAGGCTGTGCTGGTCACACCTAAGTTGTTAGAGAAAGAAAAAGAACTATTCAGTTGTTGGATAATACCCAGCAGAAATAGAAAAGAATTCATTTCATTTAGAAAGAAATTGACTAAGCAGAAACTCTAGGCCCTGTGGCAGACACTAGAGCCATGGGAAGAGACCTGGCCCCTGCCCATGATCAGCTTGAGGCTGGAGAAGGAGGCTCCAGCAATGAGTTCTGCAGCAGCAGTCAAGATTCCAGCCGGAGGGGCCTGGTTCATTTTTTTTTTTTTTTTTAAGACAGTTTCACTCTTGTTGTCGCCCAGGCTGGAGTGCAATGGTGTGATCTTGGCTCACTGCAACCTCCGCCTCCCGGGTTCAAACAATTCTCCTGCCTCAGCCTCCCAAGTAGCTGTGATTACAGGTATGTGCCACCACACCTGGCTAATTTTGTATTTTTAGTAGAGACAGGGTTTCTCCATATTGGTCAGGCTGGTCTTGAACTCCTGACCTCAGGTGATCCACCCACCTCAGCCTCCCAAAATACTGGGATTACAGGTATGAGCCACCACATCCAGTCTTTGTTTCTTTTCTTTTCTTTTCTTTCTTTCTTTTTTTTTTTTTTTTGGAGACGGAGTCTCACTCTGTCATCCAGGCTGGAGTCCAATGGAGCTATCTCAGCTCACTGCAACCTCCCGGCTTCAGGTGAGTCCCCTCTCTCAGCCTCCTGAGTAGCTGGGACTACAGGCGCGTGCCACCATACCTGGCTAATTTTTTGTCTTTTTAGTAGAGACAGGGTTTCGCTGTGTTAGCCAGGATGGTCTTGATCTCCTGACCTCATGATCCTCCCGCCTTGGCCTCCCAAAGTGCTGGGATTACAGGCGTGAGCCACTGCGCCTGGCCTGGTTCCTCTTTTCTAGACTGCAAGTCTCCCACAACTGACCACATGCCCTAGTTTTGGACCTGAATGGACACAACCACTTAACCAGCTGTGTGTCCTCAGGAAAGTTACTTAGCCTCTCTGAGCTTGGGCTTCCTCATATATAAAATGATAGTAAAAAACTCTCATCACTGGGACTCATGAAGGAGAGATGAGATAACACATGTAGAGTTCCTGGCATGGTGGCTGGCATACAGCTGGCACTCAATACTGGTATAAACTTTCTAGACAGGATAGAGTAAGTCCAGAGACACACATGTAAGGAAGAGCATAGCGAGTGCTAGCCTGGGTGACATGAGCCAGTGGCTCAGAGGTCGTTGGTTGTGACTCTGGATAACTGAAGCAACACAAAATCTGCTGGAAGGCGGTACACACCTCAGTGATTAAAGGACAGCTTGTTTGAGAGACCGAGGCAGGCAGATCACTTGAGGTCAGGAGTTCGAGACCAGCCTGGCCAACTTGCAGAAAGCCTGACTCTACTAAAAACACAAACATTAGCCAAGTGTGATGGCGGGCGCCTGTAATCCCAGGTAGTCTGGAGGCTGAGGCAGGAAAATCACTTGAGCCCGGGAGGCAGAGATTGCAGTGAGCTGAGAGTGTGCCACTGCACTCCAGCCTGGGTGACAGAGCAAGACTCCGTCCCAGAATTTAAGAAAAAAGCACAGCATGAAGCTTGGGCCTCAGAAGGGACAGACTCAAGGCAGCTCAGGTATTCATGCAGCAGGAACCAGGGCCCTGCTCTCCAGGGCCAGGGTACATCAGCGCGAGTGAGTCCCTGGGTCAAGATGAGGGCTCCTAGGAAGGAGTCTAGTGGGTAGAGCTACACCTGCGGGCCCACCTTGGCCAGGGTGGTTTGGGGCCTTGCCTGATGAGCCCACTGGACTATAGGCTGTGGAGGTGCCATGGCCAGAAGGGGCATTGTAGGCCAAGCTGTAGGTACAGAAGGGACCCACTCTGCGGAAAAAAGAAAGAAAAAAGGGGCCCAGCACGGTGGCTCACACCTATAATCTCAATACTTTGGTAGGCCAAGGCAGGCAGATTACTTGAGGTCGAGAGTTCAAGACCAGCCTGGCCAACATGGTAAAACTCCATCTCTACTAAAGATATAAAAATTAGCTGGGCATGGTGGTAGGCAACTGTAATTCCAGCTACTTGGGAGGCTGACAGAGGAGAATCCCTTGAACCTGGGAGGCGGAGGTTGCAGTGACCTGAGATCGTGCCACTGCACTCCAGCATGGGCGACAGAGCGAGATCCATCTCAAAAAGAAAAAAAAAAAAAGGAAAAGGAAACCTGTTGAGAGCCTGCCGTGTGCCTCCTAGAGGGCTTCCTGGAGAAGGTGGCATTGGCTCTGGGCCTTGCAGGGAGAATGTCACACCCCCAAGGGTATGGGGAATGGGGGAAGGGATGCTGTCCTCTGCCATCATGACCTACCCAGGAAGGCCTTGCTGAAGGATGCCACCTAACCAGCAGCTAATGGACACGACATTTTTGGCAATGCCTTCTTTGACAAACAAGTGACCAAGCTTTAACTTTCTCTTTGGGTTTCTGGTCCTGGATAATCGATTCCACAGAACTCAGTGCAAAGAAAGTAATGATCATCAAACCTCTGCGCTTTTCTTTGGGTGACATTCTTTTGGAGAAATACTCATTTCGTCATGCAACGAACATTTAACCAAGCACCCACTGTATGCCAAGCACTGTTCCGGGCACAGCTTCTGCTCTCCGGGAGCTCAGAGTCTACTAGGGGATAGAAATGAGCAGATAGTCACCTCTTGGAGACATAGGGGCTGGATTTGAAGTCCATACCATGTGCTGTTTTGTGATAAAGGAGAGAGGTGTCCACTCAGCAGGACAGGCATGGTGGGGAGGAGCACATGTTAGAAGACAAAGTTCCACCAGAGGGTTAAGTGGGATTTTGTCGGATCAGTAGGAGTTCGACAGGTGCCTTGGAGACTAAGAACATTCCAAGGAGACGAATAGACATGAAACATCCTGGGAAGCGAGCAAATGGCAAATAGTGTGTTGGGCCTGGAGGCAAAGCCGTGATGGGGAGTGAGGTGGGGTTCCCACTCTATCCTGGCAGTGGTGAGGAGCCACAGGAGGGCTCGGGGCAAGGGTCTGACATAGCAGATTTGTGTTCTAGGCTCACGCCTGTGATCCCAGCACTTTGGGAGGCCGAACAGGGTGGATCACTTGAGGTCAGGAGTTTGAGACCAGCCTGGCCAACAGAGTGAGACTCCGTCTCAAAAAAAAAAAAATTCCTTCTGGTCTGGGTGGGGATCCTGCAAATAGGGTTAAGGTGTTTGTTTAGCTCCACCCAACTCTTCTTTGAAGGTAGCTTTCTGAGAGCAGACACCCAAGCTGTTTCTTCCACTGCTCTGGGAATCCAGGGTCACATCCACTTCGGAACTACTCCACGTACACCCCGCCCTTTTGGAGACAGCCCTGGCTGTTGGCTTACTAAGGGCTCTGGGTGATCCTGCAGCAGAGATATCCTATGTCTACTTGGCCCTGTGTGCCCCGTGTTGGTTTGACCACCCCCGCCCCCTTTCTTTCAATCATGCAGCTGCTGTTTAGTTTATTTGGAACACTCTTTGAGGGGCAGTATAGACCCTGTTGATCTAAGGTTGAGAAGATGCCAGGGTTTGGGAAGAACCGCTTGGATGTAAACCTTAGGACCCTCACCATGGTGGACCTGGAGCCTCTAAACTCCTAACCTTTTCTTGCCTTTTGGCAACAGGAATCCAATTCCAGGGGCTCCTCATTTTGGAACCCAAGAAAAGACTGGGAAAGTAAGTTCTTAATACAAGCCAGCTGTTCACAATCTCACTTTGTTTGCAAAACACTCTTGCCATGAAGGTGTGAGTCCCCCCAACTTTGTAGATGCAGAAACTGAGACTCAGAGACGTTCAGCGACTTGTCCCAGGTGTTCCAGGGTAAAAATGGCCAGAAAGATGGGTGTCCAGAAGTCAACAAAGGAGAATCTTCAGATTCTTCCTTAACTAACAAGGTGAGGAGTTTGGAAGTATGAGGGAAGAAGATAATTAATCCAAACTTAATCCAAGATAATTATTTTTTTGAGATGGAGTCTTACTCTGTTGCCCAGGCTGGAGTGCAGTGGTGGAATATCGGCTCACTGCAACCTCTGCCTCCTGACTTCAAGTGATTCTCTGGCCTCAGCTTCCTGAGTAGCTGGGATTACAGGTGCACACCACCACGCCCAACTAATTTTTGTAGTTTTAGTTCAGACGGGGTTTCACCCTGTTGGCCAGGCTGGTCTTGAACTCCTGACCTCAGGTGATCTACCAGCCTCGGCCTCCCAAAGTGCTGGGCCACCGTGTCTGGCCACAATAGAATATTAATGTGCAACCATTAAAGAGTGTCTTGAAAAAATGGTCCTGCTACATTGTGACAAAAGCAAGTTTTGAAATAGGATTTGTCTGTGATCCTGTTTGCAAAAACACAACAAACTCAAAAACCCTGCTTGTCTGATGTGAGTGTACATGTGTATTTTTTATAAAGAAACTCTCAAAAAGTGACACATCTGAATGTTAATAGTGGTTTTCTCCTGGGAGTGAGATTAAGATCCCTAATAGGGGCTGGGAGTGGTCGCTCATGCCTGTCATCCCAGCATTTTGGGAGGCCGAGGTGGGCGGATCATCTATCAGGACTTCAAGACCAGCCTGGCCAACCATGGCCAACACAATGAAACCCCGTTTCTACTAAAAATACAAAAAATTAGCCGGGCGTGGTGGCGGGCGCCTGTAGTCCCAGCTACTTTGGAGGCTGAGGCAGGAGAATGGTGTGAACTCGGAAGGCAGAGCTTGCAGTGAGCCGAGATCACGCCACTGCACTCCAGCCCGGGCAACAGGGTGAGACTCTGTCTCAAAAAAAAAAAAAAAAAAAAAAAAAAATTTAGCTGGGTGCAGTGGCAGGCACTTCTAATCCCAGCTACTCGGGTGGCGGAGGCAGGAGAATCTCTTGAACCCAGGAGGTGGAGGTTGCAGTGAGCCGAGACTGTGTCACTTCACTCCAGCCTGGGCGACAGAGCAAGACTCTTAAAAAAAGAAAGGAAAAGAAAAGTCCCTAATAGGGTCTTTGACTTTTTACTGTGTACCCCATGGTGTCATGCAATGGCTTTGTAACTGGCATTCACTGCTTTTGCAATTCAAACAAATTTTTTAAAAAACCGTAAAAGTAAAATTAATCTGTAGAGCTCCCTGGCACACACTAGGTGCTCACTTAATATTCATGGCAGGCGGGGGTCCCACAGTCTGTGTGCCACGGCGCCTTCCCCCTCACACTATGCCTGAGGGATGTTGCTGGAACGGATGTTAGAGCAGCCTAGAGCTGGTGGCTATATTTCCCTGGGGGGACTGTTTAGCTGGCCAAAAGTTTTATTTGTGGGGAGATTAAGAAAAAATAAAATAAAAAATTTAAAGCATTCCAGCTCTCCTTCCCTTCCACTGTGGGTGAATGGGGAGGCTTCAGGCAGGCCTGTCCCTGTGCCTGCAGAATCACCGGCCCACAAAACAAACAAATGGATTGTGGATTTGGATTTTGGATCACGAGGAAAGAAACAGACATTATGCACGCCTGCCCCAGCCAGGCTGTCACTCACCAGGCTCAGCTTCCCCCAGCGGTGCCCTGGGAGACCCTCCCCCGCTCCACTCTATCCCAACCACCTCCTCCCTCTCCCACCTCCAGCCCCACTAAAAGACTTTTTGAAGTTGATCAATGAAACATGTAAAGGGCCCTATTCCTGAGCAGGGACTCTGCAAGGCCTTCATTAGTTCCACATAATGAAAGAATGGGCCGATTCAAGGAGACTGGGGAGAGAAAAGAGGGAAAATTAGAGTTCAGTCTGCTCACTTAAAAAAAAAAAAAAAAAAAAAAAAAAAAAACAAGAGGAGGGGGTGGGGTAGAAACTGTGGATTTGCTAAATAAAGTTCCTGGCTGCATTCAGAGCTTGGGGAAGGGTCCCCCACTCAATCCTCTTAGGCCTGACAAAGTCGGACCTGGAGATGGTCTGTCCAAGCGGCGGCATTCTACGTCGGGATGGAAGGGCAATGGGCTGTTTAAATTGCTACTTAGGTTTCCAGCTGTTTTACCAGTGATTTGCCCAACTTAATAGCTCTTTAAGGCTTTAAGCAAGAAAATAGCTCTTCTCACGACTCAAAGAAGCGGCTCCGGTTAGTTCAGACGGCGCCCATTGTCCAGGGCTTAAATCCTTCTCCGCAGCTGAATTCCCCTGCCCCCTCTGGTCCGCCCAGACTTCGTCCAGCTACAGAGAGCCTTTATTTATCTTTTTAACATTCCGGTTTTCCGAGCCTGCGTCCAGAGGGCTTCTTCACAAGAGCTTATTTTGGGGGGAAGGTCTGTCTGCGGCCTCTAAGCATTCCTCCAACGCATTAACCACAAATGATGACGATGATGATGACAGCACCTGGGTACTGAGGGCCTACTATGTGCCAGGCCTTTTCTTAACTCATCCTGTTTCCTTCTCACCCAGGTCTACAAAGGAGGTGGCTTCCGCCATGATGGCCATTTTACAGATGGGGAAACTGAGACACAGAGGAAGGGGCCACTTGGCCAAGTTCACACAGGGGCATACAGCAGGGTCAGGGATGGTCTGACTTCTAGAGTCTGGGCTCTTGACCACTACCCTGCTGCCGGGTGGCTGTGGGAGCTTGGGTCACCTAAAACAGGTCAGGGGAGGGGACTCCTGGGATCTGGGGTTCTAGCTTCATTCTTCTGACGATGTGTATGAGAGCCAGCTGCTGGGCCCACTTTTCAGGAAGACTGCAGGGGTGTAGGAAGGGGGCAGCAGAGGACGGGGGTCAAGAAACTTAGGAACCTCATCTGGAAGGTGGGAGGAGTCTGACCTTAGCCATCTGTATCTAGAACCCACTTTTCATTGCACAAAAATAATTCTCCATCCATCACGTTTTAACTCAAATATGCTCAAAAGCAACACATTTTTCTTATGACAAAAGTTAAACACGTAAATTACAGAGAGCTTGAAATATATAAAATTAGGTAAAGAGAGCATATACAATGTTTGGCGTTCTCCTTGGCATGGTGTGTTTAACATGAGTAAGCTATCATCATCACCATTATCAATGTTTTTTTGAGTCGGAGTTTCTCTCTTATTGCCCAGGCTAGAGTGCGATGGCGCAATCTCGGCTCATTGCAACCTCCACCTCCCGGGTTCAAGTGATTCTCCTGCCTCAGCATCCTGAGGAGCTGGGATTATAGGCATGCGTCACCATGCCTGGCTAATTTTGTATTTTTAGTAGAGACGGGGTTTCACCATGTTGGTCAGGCCGGTCTTGAACTCCTGACCTTAGGGGATTCACCTGCCTCGGTCTCCCAAAGTCCTGGGATTATAGGGGTGAGGCACAGTGCCCCGCCTATCAATGTATTATCTGGAAGATACTCAAAACCTGGGGCATTTTGGTGTATTATATTTCCTTCCAGTCTTTTTCTTTATCCATGCATACCTACCCAAACTTAATTGTAAGTATACTTGCTCTATTTTGAATATGCTTGCTTTTTTTCCTCTTAGATTCTTTAAGATTCACCAAGCTGGAAAGCTTTGATGAAGGCTTATAGATTTCCCCATTATAACCCCATGGTCTCTGATTCCTACACCTCATTACACACTGTAGATTACACACAAGGGCACACACAATTGGTGGTAAAGGAAGTCATTAGAGATGGGCGGGAGACCTGGTGGGTGAACAAAGGCCTGCAGGAGGGGGAGCCCCTGGATAAGGTCTGTGTTCAAGGCTTGGTTTGCAGGAGATGGAAACTGGGTGTCTGGCCAGACCATGGAGAGAGAGGCTGGAGCCAGAATCTGGAGCCTCAAGGCCACAATCAATGAAGCCAGTCAGCCTTAATTCCCTAGGCAATGGGGAGCCACAGATGGTTCAGGGCAAGATTGGTGTTTGAATGGCTCACACCTAAGACAACAGGAAAGGCAGGCCTGGGGTCCAACATCACTTATGGCAGGAAAGCAACCACTTTGGCAACAGAATTGGATTCCCAGCCTTCCTCAGCTGCAGCTTGGGGATGAGACCGGAGTCCTGAATGCTTGGGCTGGGCCAGGCTGGAGCCCGATGTGTGGTTGCTTCTCTGGTATGTTGGAGGGAAGAGTGGGCAGGGGTGACCTCCCACCCACCCCAGACACACAGAGGTAAGATCGCCTCACTCAGCTTTGTCATTTGGTGAATAAGTTTGAAAAGTGTCAATTTATTTCATTCTCCTGTTTCACAGATGGGGAAACTGAGGCCCAGGGAGGGAAGGGGATAAGCTGAGGAGCTCGCGGAAGGTAAGTGGCAAAGGTGAAGAAAGGAAAATGTCTTACATTTGGACCACAAGTTGCAATTTCCTGGCAATCCCCCTACTCACTCCACTCTACCCCACCCCACTGCCCTTTTAAAAAATAAACTTAACAATGAAAACAAAACAATACTAATGCTATAATTTTTGCTGCTGGAGAAGGTATAGGAACACAGCTCACATACAATTGGTCAGAGTGTAAACGACTGTAACCTCATGGGAGGAGGTTTGGAAACATCTTTCAAAATTTTCATAGCAAACCAGCATTCACTGCAAAATTCCATTGTCAAGAATTTCTACTACAAATGTATTTACATATGGATGCAAAGATGTGTGTACAAGGATGTTCATCATGGTACCACTTTTCATTCTAAAGTGGAAGGAAAAAAAACCTTCATGTCCATAAACAGGAACTGCTTGAATAAATGTTGCTACATCCACACATGGAGTATTATACAGCCATTAAAAGGAGTAGAAAAGACCAATTTATACTCCCACTACAGTGTTTGAGAATAGTTATTTTTCCATATATTTAGGGTATTTTCAAACTTAAAAATCTTGGCCAATTTGATAGGTTTTTAACCTATCCCCAAAGGGCATTGTATTGTTTCTTGGTGATGAGTGAGCTTGAACATTTTTCATATGGCTACCATTCACTTGAATTTGTTTTTCTGGGAGTTTCCTTTTCATATTCAGATTTTGTCAATTATCTGTTAGGTTTTAATTCTTTCTTTCATTTACTTGTATGAACTTGTTCTAAATTAAAGCAATTAATTCTGTAAATGTCAGTACCTGTTCAGCTCTGTCTTGACTTGGTATATTCCTTTTTTGTTCACCTAGAAATGAAAAAATGTTATGCAGTTAAAATTGTTGCACTTTGATATTTTGATATAGAAGGTCTTTTCTAAATAGCTGAATCAGTTCCCCTTTTCCTTTACGATTTCCTAAATCATTTTAAAGCTTGCAAGGTTCTCATTCCTTCAGAGTCCTGTTCAATATTCCTTTACAGTTTTGGCCAGCCTAATATTTAATTTGCTTTATAAATAATTTATTATTTAGTATATGTGGAAAATGGACTTAAACTTATGTTTCTTTTCATGATGTCCCAACTTCACAGTTTCTCATCTCCCCATTAATCATGTTTTTTTTTTTTTTTTTTTTTTTGTTTTTTGAGACGGAGTCTCGCTCTGTCGCCCAGGCTGGAGTGCAGTGGCGCGATCTCGGCTCACTGCAAGCTCCGCCTCCTGGGTTTACGCCATTCTCCTGCCTCAGCCTCCTGAGTAGCTGGGACTACAGGCGCCCGCCACCGCGCCCGGCTAATTTTTTGTATTTTTAGTAGAGACGGGGTTTCACTGTGGTCTCGATCTCCTGACCTTGTGATCCGCCCGCCTCGGCCTCCCAAAGTGCTGGGATTACAGGCGTGAGCCACCGCGCCCGGCCAATCATGTATTTTAATATCACCGAGGGCTTATTCCCCATCTTTTTCAAAATATTCTTGGGACTTCTGACCCATCGATTTCCCCAAATGAATTTTATTGTGGCTTCTGGGTTCTGTATCCTGCTTATAAAGATCTTTCTTTTCTAAAGATTGTAAGTTCACCTATGTTTCTTTTAGAATTTTTATGGTTCAATTTTTTGGTTTAAATTTTTGACCCATCTGGAACTGATCTGGGTGTAGGGGGTGAGGTAGGGATTCCGTTTTATTTTTTCCACATGGCTGACTACCCACTTATCTCCATACCTTACTTTGAACAACACACCTCTCCCCTCTGATGTGAAATTCCTTTTCATTCACATGCTGAAATCCTACACATTTCCACCATTTCTGCACTCGCGTCTGGATGGAACTGTCTACTTCTTTTTCAGGGCTAAACTTTAAAAGTTATTGTACTTTCCTGAGATGTTTTAACATCTGGTAAAGCCAGCCCTCCTCCACTACTTTTGTTTTTCCTCAGAATTTCCCTGGCTGGTCTCACATGTTTATTTTTCCAGATGAAATTTGGTATCATTTTGTCAAGTTCCAAAAAATAAAAGAAAATAAAACCCTGTTGGTTTAAGGCTTTTCTTACCAGCCAGTGTAATGTTTTCACAGATTACCGATATTAACCCTTTGCCATTCATTTGATTGTCAATCTAGTTCCCTTCTACCCCCGTTATTTTTTCTGTGGTATGGGAGATTTGTTTTTTTGTTTTTATATAGTCGTCAATCACTTCTCCTTCCCTTAAAAAAAATCTCCTTAATGATTTTGAAGCTCGAAGACTTCCCATTCCTTCTGGGATCTGGTCAATATTCACTTATATTTTTGGCCAGCCCTCCTAGGGTTTGCTTTGCTTGATAAATAATTCCTTTTTTCAGCATCTGTGAAAGATGTGAAGAAGGCATCCAAGCTATTTTTTTTGAGATGGAGTTTTGCTCTTTTTGCCCAGGCTGGAGTGCAGTGGCATGATCCTGGCTCACTGCAACCTCCACCTCCCAGGTTCAAGCAATTCTCCTGCCTCAGCCTCCCGAGGTGCTGGGATTACAGGCATGCACCACCACATCTGGCTAATTTTGTATTTTTTGTAGAGAATCCATGTCGGTCAGGCTAGTCTCAAACTCCTGATCTCAGGTGATCCATCCGCCTTGGCCTCCCAAAGTGCTGGGTTTACAGGTGTGAGCCACTGCGCCCAGCCCCCAAGCTGCTTTTGTATTGGCTACTCCTTCCACTGTTCTTTGCCCACTGAAGACAGCTTGGTCATGTATTAAATTCATGTACATGAGAACATTTCTCTCCTCTCTGGTCAGTTCCATTCATGCCGGCTCTGCTGTTTAATCAGGGACTTAATCATCTATTTGAACATCTGAAAGGGCTGATTGCTCGCATTTCTCAAAATATTCTTTGGATTTCTCACCCTTTTATTTCCCAAAATACCCCAGCCTGCATGATTCATTTGGCCCTCGAAGGAACCCTGAGAAGTAGGCAAGAAGTATTAATTCCACTAGCTGGATGTGCTGGGGTTCAAAAATTGCTAAGGGCCAGATGAGACGACACAGTTATCATAGCTATGAGGAAAAACTGGGCCTCTCCGCATCTGAAATTCCCAGAGGAAGGAGATTGTCTCCATTATTGAGTTTGACCGGAAGAGAAAAAGAGGGGGGAGGTGGGTATGCAGTGGTGTCTAATACTCAGCCTCAGAAGATCTGTTGTGGGGGCCATCACCTGGGACTCTTACATAAAAGCTGCCACCCACAGTGAGTCAGTGTCGGGGACATCAGGGAAGGAGGCAGGGAGTCCCATCTGGACTGGGGAGTGGGGACCAGGGCGGGATTAGAGGTGGGATGAGGGTCCCCTGCCTCCCTGGGGCACCACGGCTCTGTGGATTCTACTTTGTCTCTGTGACCTCAGGTGCTGGGTGTGTCTCTTGGGGGCCTCTTATGTCCGTGCCCATGTCATTAGCGTGTGAGGTGACAGCCCTCTGCCGCCCCAGCTTCTTTTATGGAGCACGGGTCTCAGATGAGGGGCCGGCTGAGCAGCTGTGGGAGGACCCCTCGTTTGCAATTGACATGGATATGTCAATCCCAGGAGCCCCTGAATGAGCAGGAAGGTTGGTGCAGCTGGGGTCTTCCACAGGCGGGCGATTCCCTCCCTGCTGGGATCGTCAACCAATCCGGGGCCATAACTCACACGGGGAAACCATCACCCCCCACCCCCCAACCTTTCCCCCACCTCCCCGCCCCCCTACCTTCCCCCCACTCCCTCATCCCCCCCATCACCCTGCTTGGTGCTGGAGGGCCAGAGGTTGTCTCCCAGGTCAAAGACAAAGTCTCCAGGGCAAACAGGGAAAGCCACGGCTACCCCAGCCCTGGGGCCCCACCTGGCAGCCCTGGCTTGCAGGCTCTGTCTAGGATCAGGGAACAGTGTTTATTTCTTCTCTTTATTTTTAGCTTTTATTTTTATCAAACTTATACAGGCAAATAGTTCTACAAGGTTTGTTAACAGCAACAGCAGTTCCCTGTTCCTGTCCTTCACCCCACCCCCCGCCGTCCCCTCCCCAGAGGCAACTATTTCACCTTCTTTAACCAAGTATTTTGTTTTTACCCTGTGTCATTTGCCTCTGAGACTGCATCTTTTTTTTTTTTTTTTTTTTTTTTTTTGAGACAGAGTTTTGCTCTGTTGCCCAGACTGGAGTGCAGTGGCATGAGCTCGGCTTACTATAATCTCTGCCTCCCAGGTTCAAGTGATTTTCCTGCCTCAGCCTCCTGAGTAGCTGGGATTACAGATGCCTGCCACCACACCTGGCTAATTTTTGTATTTTTAGTACAGGTGGGGTTTTGCCATGTTGCTCAGGCAGGTCTCGAATTCCTGACCTCAGGTGATCCATCTGCCTCGGCCTCCCAAAGTGCTGGGGTTACAGGCGTGAGCCACTCTGCCTGGCCTCTGAGATGCCATCTCGAGTTTTTTTTAGTTGTCAGCCTCATTGGTTGACCTTTCTTTCTGGAAGGTGAGGATATCACTGCCTCCTGGCCCCTACTCACTGTGCGCACCTGAGCCCCACCCTCAGACCTGTTCTTAGGACACCAGCATTGTCAGTGGTGAAGGGCAAGGAGTCCTGAGCCACTTTCCTGGGTTCTAGTCCTCCTCCTGCCACTTAGCTGTGTGATCCCGGACAAATTCTTCAGCCTCTTGGTTGATTGCCTTCGACCTTGCCTTGCTTTCAATGAGTCAATTCATGTAAACGGCTTCCAGCAGCAAAGAAATGGCCGTCCTCTTTGTCAACCTTTCCCGCACAGTCGTACTCCCTACCCTCACCCCAGCAAATCGTTTTCTTGGTTTCTCCTTTGCATCGTTCTCTAGACAATTGTTGCTAATTCGGTCCTGCACTTTCCTTGCAGGGCTTCTTGAAGCACCGGGGTCTTCATGCCCATCTGCCCAGGGAAGCCAGAGTCTGGTGCCTCAGGCCTATAGGGCTCCCACCCCCAGCAGCCTGGGATCCCCCTTGCCTTTCTCTTTTTTCCGTATCCCATATTTTCCTCTTTCTTGATTTAGCCCTTATTCTAGTGAAGTATCTTCTCTAGTAACCTCCAAAGAAAGCGTGTAAGGAAAGCACAGTCTATTCTCATTCACACCAGTTACGGTCTATCAAGTCACCAAAAATGCTGAATTACCCAAAACTAAGCCATTGCTCTAAGAGAGAAATACAGGGTTCCATTCCTATGAGTCTGGGGTCACAGTGTTGTCACCAACTGATCAACACATAACTTCGTTTTGTATGTTTCTGTTTAAAGATACCCTATTTAATGTATATTGACTCATTAACACTGAGCTCATGGCCAACAGCACTCTAACTCCTGCCTGAACGAAGCTTCTCTAACATGGGCTTTCCCCGTAAGGCACACCCCAGACTTCCTGCGCTTAGGAACACTAGACAGCTGTATTAGTCCATATTCATACTGCTGATAAAGACTTACCTGAGACTGGGCAATTTACAACAGAAAGAGGTTTAATTGGATTTACAGTTCCACGTGGCTGGGGAGGCCTCATAATTACGGCAGAAGGCAAGGAGGAGCAAGTCCCATCTTACGTGGATGGTCGCAGACAAAGAGGAAAGGAAAATTCCCCCTTATAATAACCATCCGATCTCGTGAGACTTACCATCACCAGAGCAACACGGGAAAGACCTGCCCCCATGATTCAATTACCTCCCACGGGTCCCTCCCACGACACGTGGGAATTCAAGATGAGATTTGAGTGGAGACACAGCCAAACCATATCAACGCCCTTCAGCACTGCGCTTGGAGGGGGTCATTTAAAACAGCGAAATCAGCTGGGCACAGTGGCGCAAGACCAGCCTGGCCAACATGGTGAAACCCCCGTCTCTAGTAAAAATACAAAAATTAGCCAGGTGTGGTGGCGCATGCCTGTAACTCTAGCTACTAGGGAGGCTGAGGCAAGAGAATTGCTTGAACCTGGGAGGTGGAGGTTACAGTGAGCGGAGATCATGCCGCTGCACTCCAGCCTGGGTGACAGCGTGAAACGCTGTCTCAAACAAAACAAAACAAAACAAAACAAAACAACAACAACAATGACAACAACAAAATCCAGGCCGGGCACGGTAGCTCACACCTGTAATCCCAGCACTTTGGGAAGCTGAGGCAGGTGGATCACATGAGGTCAGCAGTTCAAGACCAGCCTGGCCAACATGATGAAACCCCATCCCTACTAAAAATACAAAAATTAGTTGGGTGTGGTGACACATGTTTGTAATCCCAGCTACTCGGGAGGCTGAGGCATGAGAATCATTTGAACCTGGGAGGCGGAAGTTGCGGCGAGCTGAGATCGCGCCATTGCACTCCAGCCTGGGTGATGGAGCAAGACTCCATTAAAAAAAAAAAAAAGCCAAAAGCAAAACCAAACCAAAATGAAAAACAACCCAGCAAAATCATCAACAAAAAGCACAAAAAATGTGAAAAACATGGCACTAACCAGACTGCAAAAAGGAAACTTGTTTACACCATCAGAGTCAAAACAAGAAGGCAGAGGGTCGCCTTGTTCAACCTTAGCTGGAAACATGCACATCGAGTGACTCAAATTTTTGCTGCTGTAGGCATGTCTGCAGATGACTGCAAAAGCCGTGTGAATACGGGTTTGGGGGTTACACTTACATTTTATTGATTAAGTGAATTCAAAAATATGGAATCCAAGAATAATGAGGACTGACTGTATGTGTTTCAAGACCTTGCATGTCTAAAACTTTCTTTATTCTATCCTCTCATTTGACTGATAGCTTGGATGAGTAAAGAAATATAGGTTGGGGCCCCGGCATGGTGGTTCACGCCCGTAATCCTAGCACTTTGGGAGGCCGAGGTGGGCAGATTGCCTGAGGTCAGCAGTTCGAGACAGGCCTGGGCAACATGGTAAAACCCTGTCTCTACTAAAAATACAAAAAATTAGCCAGGTGTGGTGGCACGTGCCTGTAGTCCCAGCTACTTGGGAGACTGAGGTGGGAGAATAGCTTGAACCCATGAAGCGGAGGTTGCAGTGGGCTGGAGATTGTGCCACTGCACTCCAGCCTGGGCGACAAGAGGGAGACTCTGTCTCAAAACAACAATGACAACAACAACAACAACAACCCAAAGAAACCTAGGTTGGAAACACTTTTCCTTCAGCACTTCATAGCATTGCTCCTGCACCTGCTGACTGTCAGTGTTGCTGTCAAGAAGTCCAGAGCTATTCCTGCCGTTTCTTCTTCCTGGAAGCTTGTGGGATCTTCTCTTTGTCCCCGAGGCTCACGTTTCATGATGATGTGTCATATTAGGGCTCCCTTTTTATAGCTTGCCTGAAGAAGTACTTGGTGGATCCTTGTACTTTTTAAAATTTGGGCCCTTTAATTTTGAAAAACTCCCCAAATTATTTATTAATCTCTTCCCCCACTTTCTCTGGTCTGTTTTTCTGAACCTTCTGTTAACTGGATATAGGCTGGGTGCAGTGGCTCATGCCTGTAATCCTAGCACTTTGGGAGGCTGAGGTGGGAAGATTGCTTGAGCTCAGGAGTTTGAGACCAGCCTGGGCAACATGGTGAAACCCCGTTTCTACAAAAATAAAACAAAATAAAATAAAATAAAATAAAATAAAAGTCTTGAACTGCTCCATTGTTTTTTCCCCCACTTCTTTATGAAGTCTCTCCAGAGAAACAGAACCAACCGTGGGGGTGTGTGTGTGTGTGTGTGTGTGTGTAATGTGAGAAGACCCACAATCTGCTGTCTGAAAGCTGGAGACTCAGGAAAGCCGGCGGTATAGCTCTGAGAACCCAAGGGCTGATGGAGTTCCCATCAGTCTTAGTCTGAGGGCAGAAAAAGACTAACGTCCAGCTCAAGCAGTCAGGCAGACAGCAAATTTGCCCTTCCTCCACCTTTCTGTTCTATTCAGGGCCTCAAGGTTTGTGTGGTGCCTGCCCACACTGGGGAGGGCCGTCTGCTTTACTCAGGCTACCGAGTCAAATGTGGATCTCCTCAGGGAGGGCCCTCAACAGACACATTCTGGAATAATGTTTAGCAAAATATCTGGGCACCCCATGATCCAGCCAAATTGATGCATAAAATTAATCATCGTACCTTCTATTTTCCATCTCTGTCCTTTTGGTATATTTCCTCAAATTTATATTCCAGCTCTTCTACTAATTGTTTAAAATCTCTGCTGTTTTTAGTTTCTAAGAGCTCTTTTTAGACTCTCAGAATATTCATTTTTTACAGTGCCCTGTTCTTGTTTCATGAGTATAATATCTTCTCTTCTTTCTCTAAGAATATCAATGGCAGTTTTAAAAATTTTTTCCTAGGGCATATGTGGTGGCTCACGCCTATAATCCCAGGGCTTTGGGTGGCCAAAGCAGGAAGATTGCTTGAGGCCAGGAGTTTGAGACCAGCCTGGGCAACATGGAGAGACTCCATCTGTACAAAAAAAAATTGTTTTTAAAATTAGCTGGGCATGGTGGTGCATGCCTGTTGTGCTAGATTCTAGGAAGGCTGAGACGAGAGGATTGCTTGAGCCCAGGAGTTCCAGGTTACAGTGAGCTATGAACATGCCACTGTACTCCAGCCTGGGCAACAGAGTGAGATTCCATCTCTAAAAAAAGAAAGAGGAAGTTTTCCTCCCCTAAAATAGTTCTATTTCTTCCAAGTTACTTTTACCTGAGTCATTTGTTTCTTCTGTGCTGCTTTCCTCCCATGTCTAACAATCCTTGGTTGCCTATTCATGGGATTGGTCCTTCTGAGTGTGTGAGAGGGGCTTGGTGATAAGAGCTTTCCTGAAGGTCATTTGACTGGGAGGATTGGTTTGGAAAATGTCTCCATGTAAAGACCTTTTCTCTGGGCTGGTAAGATTCCCTGGAGAAACCTCTTCCAATCTCTTGCCTGACAGTGAAGGACTGGCTGCTAGTGTTCTAGGACAGGGGTGGGAGGAAAGTCTGAGGATTCTCAGCATTCCATATATACCTGTCCAGAGGATCTCTCTCACCCTTTCCAGAATATAAACCTCTAGGCCCTGCCAGGGAGTGGTTGAGAGGTGTGTTGTATGGCTTCCTGGAGTTGGGGAGAAGACTCTGGGGCTTTAACATCCTTGAAGAGATGTTCAATTAGTTCTACCCTCATTTTATTTTATTTTATTTTTTCTTTTTTTTTTTTGGTTATTTAATTATTTTCTTTGAGACAGAGTCTTACTCTGTCACCCAGGCTGGAGTGCAGTGACATGATCTCGACTCACTGCAACCTCCGCCTCCCAGGTTCAAGTGATTCTCCTGCCTCAACCTTCCAAGTAGCTGGGATTACAGGCATGTGCCACTATGCCCAGCTAATTGTTGTATTTTTAGTAGAGATGGGGTTTCACCATGTCGGCTGGGCTGGTCTCGAACTCCTGACCTCAGGTGATCCACCCGCCTTGGCCTCCCAAAGTGCTGCGATTACAGGTGTGAGCCACCATGCTGGACCTGGAAGCCCCTATTTATTTCTTTTAATGTCTGTCTGGCCCATTAGTCTGTGAGCGTCCTCAGGACAAGGAACGGTTCCAAATCCTGTCCAAGTCCCCTGAGTTAGCAGAGGACCCAGCCTTAATCAATACTAGTTTGATGTTTTGGAAGACAAAACCAGGGTTGACCTTCCCCCAAGAGATTCGAGTTCAGACCCCAGTTCTGCTATTGGCTTACTGGAACTGGACAAATCATTTTATTTCTCTGTCTCAATTTCTTCATCTGCAAAATGGGTGTCTCCAGATTTCCTCACAAAGTTGACATAAAACAGTGCCAAGGAGATGTGTGTGGGAGCACTGAGTGAGCATGAGACCCATTTAGAACTGTCGGTGGTTAATAGTAATACTAAAAGAATGACTGCAATGTTAGTAGTGGTAGAAAGAATACAGGACTGGAAGTCAGGAGAGCCAGGCTATAATCCTGTGTCTACCACTGACTGTTTTTTAAAATCACATTATTTTTTATTTTTTGGAGACAGGATCTCACTCTGTTGTCCAGGCTGGAGTGACATGGTGTAATCGCAGCTTACTGCAACCTTTACCTCCTGGACTTAAGCAATCCTCCCACCTCAGCCTCCTGAGTAGCTGGGACCACAGGTGCACACCAACAGGCCCTGATAATTTTTGTATTTTTTGTAGAGATGGGGTTTTGCCATGTTACCCAGGGTGGTCTTGAACTCCTGGGTTCCAGCGATCCTCCCACCTCACCTCCCAAAATGCTGGGATTACAGGCATGAATCACTGTTCCTGGCCTAAAATGACTTTAATCATGTCTGTCTCTCTTTCTCTCAGATTCAATTTCTTCTACTCCTCCTCCTTTATCATCATCAACCTCATCATTGTTATCATCATCATCTACTAAGCATCAATACAACAATAAAAATGCGGCATTTGCCATCATGAGCACTTAGTAAGCACTAGCACTGTCTAAGCACTGTGAGTATGTATGATTGCCTATATGATTTTATCTGATTGCTGTGTTGACCTCATGAGGTGGGTTTATCAGCATCAGTTTTACAGTTCAGCAAATGAAGGTTCAGGTCAAATGCATTGCCCAGGAGCACCCAGCTAAGAGGTGAAGAAGGCATCAGCTCCAGTGTGATGAGGTTCATAAGCTTGTCTGTCAACTCCAAACTTCGCTGTCACCAGGGGCCTCTGGGACCTGCTGAGCTGCAGTGCTTTGTGGTTCTTCTGATGTCCTCGGAAGGGGTGTGTGAGGCAACATGTTCAGGGGCTGGGGGGCTGCCTCCCATGATAACTCATGAGAGTTCCTTTCTGACCCTCATTTTAAGTTCGTTTTACATCACGAGTGTTTTAAGGTTTTTGGTGGTTTTTTTTTTTCTTTTCTTTTCTTTTTTTTTTGTAGAGTTAAAACACACTTTCCCAAGGTTGGCGGCTCAGATGCAGACTTTTAGACACTGTTTGGCTTGGCACAGCTTCCAAACGTCTCCCAGCCACTGTTGCTCTATATTTCTTTTTGCCAGGACATAGATCAGAAATAACTCAGCTGTGAAAAAAAATTATAAGCTTGCCGGCAGCCCGTGAAGAAGATGAATTGCTAGAGGGCTATTTTTCCCCCTTGAGTCAGAAGTGTGAAGGTAGGTGGGAGAAGGAGCAAGGTTTTGAAAGACCCATGTATATTTAGGGACCGGGATTGCTTCCATTTTAAGAAAAATGAGGGTTGAAGCATGCACGCTCCATCAGACAGTCCAGTGCTTTCCCTGCCAGGCTCTTGACGCCCGTCGGTTGGGCCTTCTGGTTAGGGTTGCTAAGATCCACAGGCCTAGCTTTGGTTGGTGTGATTCCAACTGGCAAGAAGTATTTTCATTTTGTGGCATGAAAACTTTTTTTTTGCAGGTCAGTTTTGAAGCTTTCTGTGACCATATCCTGGTTGAAATGCATTCCACGGTACAGAGGGGAAGCTGTGATTAACAACGGGTGACGTGCAAATATGCTGCACACATATAACAGCCATCATTCCGTTACTCAACTTTCTCCAGACGTTTCTCCAGAGCCTTCATTGTTTCATGTCCACATCAAGGTTGAGAACCCCGAACCTGCCCTTCCTCCTGGCCCTTGAGAAGCCCGCGTAAGAGGACACACTGCGACAACAGCAACAGCAACCCACGATACATCTGTGAATATGCTCTTGTGTGTGTTAAAAAGCAAAGTACGGGCTCACGGCCAAGGCACGCTCTGGAAAGTTCTCAGAGAGAGAGCTTCTGTTTCTGGCACTCTGCCAGATTCGATACCTTTAATCACTCCCCTGATTATAACCAAAATGCTGGATAAAATGTTGTTTTAATCTTTTTTTTTTTTTTTTTTTTTAACATATTGCTGAGTTAGCATGAATGCAAGAAAGTTACGGATCTCCAACATGAAGCAAAGGAGAACCTTGGAGACTTGGAGCCTGTGTTTCCATAGCTGTGTGAGGTGCAAGGGACAGGAGATAAAGTCTGGGCTTCCCCCAAGGTGGGCTGTAATAGGAGACCTCTTCAAAGCCTGAGTCCAAAAGGTCTATGTCTAGAGTGTCAGAAAGAATGAAAAGCAAATCTCACCCCGCAGAGGAGAACAGAAAGGAAGCCTGCCTGCCCTGACCTTGACATTGGGTTGAGAGAAAAATATCTCCACTGAGAATCTGTAACCACAAGCTGGCCCTCACGTGATTTTCAGTTTGAATTCCTGCTACTTGTGTGGTTCAAAAAACTCAAATTGAAAATTGAAACTGGCCCCTGTTTGATAGTACCCGCAGTCAGCTTGCAGAAGTAAACCTTAAACCTTCCTCGAGGAATTCAGCTACAATCTCAGCCTTATAGAAATGTCCACAAAGTTCCCAAGAAAATGAGCAACTCCGAGTGAAAACTAATAAACTTCGCAAGGAAGATAAGAGAACCAGCAGAAACAAGAGACAGTACAAGTGGAACCTTAGAGCTTTCAGGTTTGAAATGATCACAGGCAGAATATACACTTAAAATAACTATTTTTATGCTGTCAAAGAATTGAAAGAGAAGTTCAGGGAATAAGAAAGTATAAGGAACAACCAAGGCTGAGCGCAGTGGCTCAAGGCTGTAACCCCAGCACTTTGGGAGGCTGAGGTGGGTGGATCACTTGAGCTCAGGAGTTTGAGACCAGCCTGGCCAACATGGTGAAACTCTGTCTCTACTAAAAATACAAAAATTAGCCAGGTGTGGTGGCATATGCCTGTAATCCCAGCTACTCGGGAGGCTGAGGCAGGAGAATGGCTTGAACCCGGAAGGCAGAGGTTGCAATGAGCCTAGATCATGCCATTTGTACTCCAGCCTGGGCGACCCACGAAGACTCCATCAAAAAAAAAAAAAACAAAAAACAAAACAAACAAAACACACACACACACACACACACACACACACAAAACCCCCCCAAAAAAACCAGATTTGAAAAAGAATCAAATAAAATGTACAGAAGTGAAAAATACAACATTTGAAATTTGAAATGAGCAGACTGAGCAGCACATTACACACAGCCAAAGAGAGGTTTAATAAGCTAATAGAACCAAAGAAATTATCCAGAAAAATTAAGTGGCAGGGCCTAATGTACATGTATTTAGAGTTCTGGAAGAAGCTAACAGAATAGGAGAACAGGCAATGTACAAAGAGGTAATGGCTGATACTTTTGTGAAATTGTTGTACATAACAAATCTGAGATCCAGGAAGCCCAGTGAATCCCAAGCAAGGTAAATAAAAAGAAATTCACATCTACATACATCCCAAGAAACCTATGGAACGTCAGAGAAAAAGAGATGTTGAAAGCATATGGCTAGGCGCCGTGGCTCACGCCTGTAATCCCAGCACTCTGGGAGGCCAAGGTGGGCGGATCACCTGAGGTCAGGAGTCCAAGGCCATCCTGGCCAACATGGTGAAACACTGTCTCTACTAAAAATACAAAAATTAGCCTGGCATGGTGGCGGGCACTTATAATCCCAGCTACTGGGAAGGCTGAGGCAGAAGAATCACTTGAACCCAGGTGGCGGAGGTGGCAGTGAGCTGAGATCACCCCATTGCACTCCAGCCTGGGCAACAAGAGTGAAACTGTCTAAAAAAAAAACCAAAAAAACCCCAAAACCAAAAAACAAAAAACAAAACACAACAAAACAAAAACAAAAACAAAACTCTAAAGGATCATTTATTTGATCCGATGTGTCACTATCATCAATGGAAACCCGAGGACAGTGGAATTATATCTTTCATGTGCTGAGGAAAAAACAACGGTCAACTTAGAACTCTTTACTATCCTTCTGAACTGAGGGTGGAATGAAGACATATTCAAATAGAAACTGTGAGATTTTACCTCCAAAAGATCTTCACTAAGGACACATTTAAATGTAATGTAGTTCAGACAGAATCAAAATTATTCCAGAGAAAAGGCCAGGCATACGAGAAGGAACAATGGGCACATATGTTGGAAACATTTGGTGGAAAACTGAACAACAATGGAGTATAGGACTCCACAATAGTACGGCCTAATTTATGATAGGAAAAACGGGCTAGTATTAAAATACTGGACAATACCATATAATATGGGATGGATGCTCAAAATTCAAGTTGTGAATGTCTTTCCATTATTTGGGGAGAAAGCAAATATATTGAGTTTAGACTTTGTTAAGTGCTCAGTGTTAAGATAGCTAGAGTAAGCACTAAACACTAGTCATAGAGCTTATAACTTCTAAATGATTAGAAATAAAAAATAGGATAAGAAAAAGCAGATAAAAATCTCAAATGATTCAAAGGAAGATTAGAAAGGGGGCTGAGGGTAGGAAAAATAGAATGAATAGAAAACACATTATGAGACCATGGAAATTAATCTACATTTATGTTATCAGTAATTCATATTAAAGCACTAAACACTTTAGTTAAAAGATGACTGCCAGAACGAATTTTAAAAACATAGAGATTATGTTCTGTTTATAAGAGAACATAATCCCATACCTCAAACATAGGAACCAAGAACTGTTGAAAGTCCAAGTATAGAAAAAAATATGTGGCCGGGCGCAGTGGCTCATGCCTGTAATTCCAGCATTTTGGGAGATTGAGGCGGGCAGATCACCTGAGGTCAGGAGTTTGAGACCAGCTTGAACAACATGGAGAAACTCGGTCTCTACTAAAAATACAAAAAATTAGCCAAGTGTGGTGGCGCACACCTGTAATCCCAGCTACTCGGGAGGCTGAGGCAGGAGAATTGCTTGAACCCGGGAGGTGGAGGTTGTAGTGAGCCGAGATCGTGCCATTGCAATCTATTATCCAGTGATCCAGAGTCACTAGATAATGGTGGAAGGCTCAATTCACCAGGAAGCTATACCAGTTCTCAATTTATATATAATAGCATCATAGCTGCAAAAAATATAAAGCAAAAAGGGAAGGGACAAGAATAGATATCTCCACCTTCAGGATGGGATATTTTTAGGCCATTTTGGTGAAGAAACTGAAGATTTGAGGAACACAATGAAAAGTTTCATATAATCAACACGTAGCATATGAAACCCCCAAATGGGGTAAAACACAATCTTTTCAAGCATGCATGGGACCTTTTGAAAGTATCATAGACTATAAAGCTAACCTCAATGCACGTCCAAGATCAGGGTGGCATGTTGGATCTCCTGGGAGTCAGGCTCTGAGATGGAGATTGGGGTGCAGGAATTTTATTCGAGAACACTCCTGGGACCAGCATGTGTGGAATGGATGGGATGAGGCAGGTCTGCACAGATGGAGAGGTGGAGCGGCAATGCAACACCCATGGAAACCTCTGCCAGCTCTGCAGAGAGTGCTGGAGCTGGGTGGTCCTTCAGAAGGGTCTTGAGTTGGTTAAGGAACCAGGCCTTTACATTCCCACCCTGAGCAGCCATTGCATGCAGGCTGCTCATTGAAGGAGGCATGCATGGTCTTAACTGGGCAAGTCAATTTCCTCAGCCCACTTAACTTCCTAAGAGAGCAGACAGCTGGGGGCCATCGTCCAGCAGCTCTCCCAGCAGCTGGAGGACTAAGTCCTTTGTTCCGGAAGAGGAAGCTGTGCTGTAGTCATAGCTTCCACCACAATGTGTACACAGACTATATTCTCTGATCACAATCTAAACAAGTTAGATGTTAATAACCAAAAAGACAACAAGCAAATGCCTGTACTTTAGGAAAAACAGTACATCCAAACAACTCGCGGTCCAAAAACGAAATCACAACTCAGATTAGAAAATACTTAGAACTGAGTATTCACAAAAATGTTCCGCATCAAGACTTGTGAGATCCAACCAAAGCAGTATTTAGAGGAGTGTTTATAATCTTAAATGTTTGTATTGGCAAATAAGAAATGCTTCATGGCCCAGGTGTGGTGGTTCACGCCTATAATCCCAGCACTTTGAGAGGCCGAGGTGGGTGGATTGCTTGAGCCCAGGTGTTTGAGACCAACCTGGGCAACCTGGCAAAACCATGTCTCTACAAAAAATACAAGAATTAGCTGGGCATGGTGGTGCACACCTGTAGTCCCAGTTACTTCGGAGGCTGAAGCAGGAGGATTGCTTGAGCCCAGGAGGTAAAAGTTACAGTGAACTGAGATGGTGCCACTGCACTCCAGCTTGGGCAAAAGAGAAAGACTGTCTCAAAAATAAAATAAAATAAAAGAAGAAGAAAAAAGAAATGCTTCAAATGAATGAACTAAGCATCTGACTTAAAAGTTAAAATAAGAACAGCAGAATAAACTCTAAGATAGTAAAAGGAATCAAATGTTAAGAACAGAAATTAGGGCCGGGTGCGATGGCTCATGCCTGTAAGCCCAGCACTTTGGGAGGCCGAGGCGGGAGGATCACGAGGCCAGGAGATTGAGACCATCCTGGCTAACACAGGTGAAACCCCGTCTCTACTAAAAATACAAAAAAATTAGCCGGATGTGGTGGTGGGCCCCTGTAGTCCCAACTACTTGGGAGGCTGAGGCAGGAGAATTGCGTGAACCTGGGAGGTGGAACTTTCCTGTGAGTCGAGATCATGCCACTGCACTCCAGCCTGGGCAACAGAGTGAGACTCTGTCTCAAAAACAAAAAAACAAAAAAAACCCACCAACCAACCAAACAAAAACCAGAAATTAATGACATAGGAAACAAACCTAAATGGTAGGGCATGGTGGCTCACACCTGTAATCCCAGCACTTTGAGAGGCCGAGGCGGGTGGATCACTTGAGACCAGGAGTTCAAGACCAGCTTGGCCAACATGGCAAAATCCTGTCTCTACTAAAAAACACAAAAATTAGCCAGGCGTGGTGGTGGGCACCTGTAGTCCCAGCTACTCAGGAGACTGAGGCAGAGAATCACTTGAACCCAGGAGCTGCGAGGCTGCAGTGAGCCAAGATCACACCACTGTACTCCAGCTTGGGCAACAGAGTGAGGTGCCATTCCAAAAAAAAAAAAAAAAAAGGAAAACAAACCTAAGTAGGGAAAAGAATCAAAGACAAAAGATTATTTTTTGAAAGGATTGAAAATATTACAAAAATCTCTTACAAGTTTAAGACATAAGAGAGAGCACAAATAAACAATACTAGGGATGAAAGAAGGGATAATTCTAGATTCTTCACAGAGTAAGTGAATAATATTAAATATCACGAGACTATTATGTGACTGTATGCCAATACATGAGAAGTCTTTTTTTGTTTTGTTTTTGTTTTTGTTTTTTTTTCTTTTTTGAGACGGAGTCTCGCTCTGTCGCCCAGGCTGGAGTGCAGTGGCGTGATCTCGGCTCACTGCAAGCTCCGCCTCCTGGGTTTACGCCATTCTCCTGCCTCAGCCTCCTGAGTAGCTGGGACTACAGGCGCCCGCCACCGCGCCTGGCTATTTTTTTGTATTTTTAGTAGAGACGGGGTTTCACCGTGGTCTCGATCTCCTGACCTTGTGATCCGCCCGCCTCGGCCTCCCAAAGTGCTGGGATTACAGGCGTGAGCCACCGCGCCCGGCCAGAAAAATACAATTTATTAAAGTTGACTCAAGAAAAACCAGAAAACCTGAAAGGTCCTGTAATCGCTTAATACATTAATTTAGTAGTTTAAAATCTTCCTATAAAGAAAACATCTGTCCCAGATGACAATTCCAGATATGTGAATTTGGAATTCACCAAATTGATAGCCCAGCTCTCTCTGGAAGATGGTGGGATGAACCAAATCCTAATTTGGCTAAACATTCAAAGAACAAATAAGTTCAAGCTTACCCAAATTTCTACTCCGCAAGTGGAGAAACACAGTCAACACTTAACCAGTTCACCTTACTCGGTTAGCATAAGCTTGCTAATCAGATGACGACAATACAATAAAGAAAACTTTCAGGTCAATTTTACCCACGAACATAGATTCCAAGGAGTCTTGAAAATTATTTGCACAGTGAATTCAGCAATAATAATAATTAAAAAATACAGTAGAGGCCAGGTGCAGTGGCTCACGCCTATAATCCCAGCACTTAGGGAGGCCGAGGCAGGTGAACTGCCTGAGCTCAGGAGATTGAGACCACCTTGGGCAACGCAGTGAAACCCTGTCTCTATTAAAAATACAAAAAATTAGCCGGGCATGGTGGTGGGCACCTGTAGTCCCAGCTACTTGGGAGGCTGAGGCAGGAGAATTGCTTGGACCCAGGAGGCAGAGGTTGTAGTGAGCTGAGATCACGCCACTGCACTCTAGCTTGGGCTACAGAGTAAGGCTCCATCTCAAAAAAAAAAAAAAAAAAAAAGGAAAAAAAATTTACAATATATTATGATGAAGTTGTGTTTTTCTTATGAATGCAAAGTTGATTTATTATTAGGAAATTAATTAATATAATTCATTCCATTAACAGTTTAAAGAAAAAACACATAATCATTTCAATAGGACCTGGGTGACATCAGGCACCATCATTCAGCTGGTTGAGGCTTGGGAGACAGCTCAAGGCTTTGCAACTTACACTGTGGGCAGGAGATAGTGGAGAGGCCCAGTCTATGGATAATTGGGTGGGAAGCTGAGAGGGGTGGTGCATGGAAGTGGCAATGATTATGAATCTGATAGGAGGTAGTACCTACACACCCCCTTCCTGTCTTTTGGAGACTGGAGAGGAAACCTAAGTTATCTAAATGGCTTGACTCTTCCTCTCCCTCTGCCCACACCCACCCCCATCTCACTGTAAGCCTCTTCTGTGATTACTCTAACCTGGAGGTTGCAACCTCCAAAGCCTACAGTGGCCAGACAGGTAGCAAAAATGTATAACGTGGGCCAGGTGTAAAAAAATTAGATATTACACACTTTACATATAACGCATTTTGGTTGCATGATCCTTAGAAATTGCCTTCTCTCCCATGAAGAAAACTGTCTCTCATTTTTTTTTTCTTCAAATAGGCAGACTTCTCTGCCCAGCTTTCTTTCCTGCACACTTGATGGGGCAAGGAGATGTTTCCTCACTGTAAAAAGCACATCATTGAAGCCCAGTACTCGACAGCAGCTGATCTGAGCCCTCAGAACCGGGGATGCAGCAGGGAGCGGTGAAGCTTGTGGCAAACTAAAGAGTGTGTGCCCCAATCCGAAGGCACAGCCCAGATGCAGTTCAAGCCAATTTTTATCATCTTAAAAAATGGGCCTGGGGAGAATCCACAGGGTTTGGTGATGAATTGGATGGGGGATGTGGGGTTAAGGGGCTCTGAGAAGTTTTGGGAGATGCCAGGTTTCAGGCTGGGGGGCTCTGTGCAGTGGTGCCACCCACTGGCAGGGGACAGAGAGGGAAAGGCAATGGCTTTGGACAAATTGAGTTTGCAACTGGCTGTAGGACATCCTGGGGGCTGTCGTGGGTGTGTCAGGGCTCCAGCAGGCAGCCTACTCTTTCTGGAAAACGGTGGGACGAACCAATACGGCCTCTGAGTCTGACTCTGCGTCTACCTCAGACAAATTGCGTCAGCCTCTGGAGTCTCCTTTTCATCTGCACGGAGGTAGTGATACCATGAAGCCTCCACTTCTGTGAAATGGAGACTTGGACCCGGTCAGTGGTTCCATGCTCCCTTTGACTATTCGCCACACCCCAGCCTGGCAGAGGCACTCGATGTTATCCGGAGCCTGGGCTGCCTGGGTAGGGACACAGGCCCCAGGCCTGCCAGGCTTTATGATTTACTGAGACTGACCCAAGGGAATCCCTCCTATGACTCAGGGACCAGAGGATGCGGCGTGTCCTGATGCCCTCCTGCTCTACAATCCCGGAGTCTGTGTTTATCCCGCGCTTTGGTGCTTGGTTCTGGATGGGGAGGGGAGAGACGGGGAGAGGAGGTCTGGGGATCTGGGGCATCTCATGGTGGGATTGGAGGACTCTACTGATGTGATTACACATTATTAGTTTGTGCTGGGCCCTGTGACAAGTATTTTATATATATACACACACACACACACACACACACATATATAGCCTCAAACTTCACGACCACTCTGGGTTATATCCATTTTCACAGAAGAGAAAAAGTGAGGTCCCTGCCAAAAGTGATCTGTTGTAATCCATACCTGAGGTTGGGCAGGGGACCGCTGCCCTGGACCCTGGTGGTGTTCCTGAGGGCGGGCAGGTGGTTGGCTGGGTGGGGGCCTTGTCTGCCCCTCCTGGAAGGCTGTTTCTCCAGCCTGGTTCACGGGGGACTGATGGCTTTGTTTCCTGGTGTCTCCAGAAGGCGAGGTGGCTTGATAAACTCTGGCCTTGATCAGGTACGTCGGGGGCGTAAGTTCACGGAGTCTGCCCCTGGGCACAGGCAGAGGCTGGCGGAGGAGGCCACATGGCCCACCGGCCTGGCCAGGCCACTCCAGAGAAGCCGTCAACCAATTATAATGTTTGAAAAACCCCGTGTAGGTTGAACAAAATTGCAGACTGTCATTTTACCATCCCTGACTCGAACCAACTCTACGTTTGATGGGGAAACTGAGGCCTGAGCGGGGCAGGGACTTACCCGGTTCACACAGCAAGACAGACACAGGACTGGGGCTAGAATACGGCCGTCTTCCGTGCACCAAGGCAGCGGAGGCGGCAGGACCCAGCCTGGCCCCCTGGTAGACCCTAGAGGTCGCCCACGTGGCCCCTTCCTGCTCTGAGTCTTGCCGGCGGCAGCCGCCAGGCGTTCTCAGCAGGGATGGGAGACACCTCGGTGCGAGGCCAGGCGATGGCTGGGGAGCTGCTGCCCCCGTGTGGTCGAGATGGAGAGGTGCCGGTTGTGATGAGAAGGGAGTGATTTTCTGGCGAAACGCGGCCACACGCCTCAGGCTGTTCATCTGACTGTTGACCGGGGTTTGATTCTAGCACGGCCCAGCTGGAACCCAGCACTGCGTGACACTGGGAATGTCTTTCCCTTTTCTGGGCCTCAGTTTCCCCAGCTGGAAAATGATGGAAGCAGGGGTTTTGTGGGGGCTAAGTGAAGTCACAGATGTGAGAGTACCAAGCATTGTGCAAGGTGGTTGGTGGGTGCATGGTCCAAGTTTGCCCATCCAGTCTGTCTTTTTCTTTTTCTTTCTTTCTTTCTTTCTTTCTTTCTTTCTTTCTTTCTTTCTTTCTTTCTTTCTTTCTTTCTTTCTTTCTTTCTTTCTTTCTCTCTTTCTTTCTTTTCTTGCCTTTCTTGCCTTCTTTCTTGCCTTTCTTTCTCTTTCTTTCTTTTTCTCTTTCTTTCTTTTTCTTTATTTTCTTTCTCTCTCTCTCTTTCTTTTTCTTTCTTTTCTTTCTCTCTTTCTTTCTTTCTCTCTCTCCCTCCCTCCCTTCCTTCCTTCCTTCTTTCCTTCCTTCCTTCTTTTCTTTTCTTTTTTCTTTTGAGTTTCGCTCTTGTTGCCCAGGCTGGAGTTCAATGGCGCTATCTCAGCTCAGTGCAACCTCTGCCTCCCTGGCTCAAGTGATTCTCCTGCCTCAGTCTTCCAAGTAGCTGGGATTACAGGCGCACGCCACCACGCCCAGCTAATTTTTTGTATTTAGTAGAGACAGGGTTTCAGCATGTTGGTCAGGCTGGTCTCGAACTCCTCACTTCCGGTGATCCACCTGCCTCAGCCTCTCAAAGTGCTGGGATTACGGCGTGAGCCACCACGCCCGGCCTGCCCATCCCTTATTCATCCATCATCTGGGGAGGCTGACACGGGCCAGCCTGGGCAGCCATCTCCATCAGGGCTAACTCTGTGAGCACCAATGCCCTCAAGACACTCTGCCTTCTGCTGACAGGATCATCTCGTCTTACCTGCCACCACCTGGGAGGCAGGTGTCATCGACATCCACATGGGAATGAGATAGGACAGCAGGAGGTGAGTGAGGTGACCTGCCCAAGGGCACAAGGCTTTGAAAACAGCAGTGGCAGGTTGGGAGCTGGACTTGAACCTGGCCTGTCTTTTCCATCACTTTTAGAGAAGTGCAGGATTCACCCACAGTAGGACTTTTGATTCCAGCTCAAGGAGGGTCTGCAGGTTACCATGAGGTCCTGAAACTTAGGCAGGGAAGGGTCCTGCCCAGGGGTCTGGCCGACGGAGCCCTCCCAGCTGTCCACAGATTGCATCACTGTCCCAAAGGGAGGCAGGGCTGTCCCGCAGGCTGCCTCCTTGAGTCACCATGGGGCCAGGGAGTCCTGTTGGCCTCCACAGTCACTGCCAAACACTTTTGGCCTTGGTCTCCCAAAATCAGGTCATTTTAGGGAAGCTGAGGGCATCCAGTACAATGGAGGGGCGTGTGTGTCTCTGCATTGGCTGATGAAGGGAGGTGGGCGGGGAGGGTTAGAGCGCTTAGATCAACCTTGACCTTTAGACCATCTGGTCTGAACTCTCATTTTATAGACAGGCAGGGAAACTGAGGCCAGGGAGGAGATGGCAATCTGTAGGGGACCCAGGCGTGCTACATTTTACTGCAGGGCCCTCTTCTGTCATGAAGGATGGTGGGATAGTTTGCTGAAAAGGGAGGTGAACAGAGGGAGAGGAAGGTGGTCTCTTGGGGACAGTGTCTGAGGGCTCCATTCTGTCTGCTTGTCCTTTTAGACAGAGGAGACTGCAGCTCTTGCAGGGGGCCTGGTGTAACCCCTAGCAGTGGTTGCAACCTGCTGAAACCAGCCTCTGGGGAAACAGCTGTTCCCTGGGCCCTTGTAAGGGAGGGGGTCGGAGGCTGTTTCTGCAAACTGCCAGTGGGTCTACCGGGGACCCTGCACCTTCCCAGACTCCTGGGGCCTGGACGACCCGGGTCCCTATCTGAGCCCCACCTTCTCTTGCTGTGTGATGTTAGGGAAGTCACTCCACCTCTCTGAGCCTCCTCTGTAATATAGCAATGAATCCTAGCTTGCAGAACTGGTGAGGAGATCATCTTAAACCATGCTCCGTTCTCTCCTTCCCCATTAAGCGTGATTGTGCTTGTAATTAAATGGTCCTTTGTGTACTAAGTTGTTTAATCTCCGTCTCCAGTCCTCAGAGCCTGCAGGGACCATGAATATTTTGTTGGTCACCATGTCACTGGGCTGGCCCGCTGCACATTTGGGGAGTAAATGGAGATGTTTAGTCCGACACACCTCCAACATGTAAAAATGTCACGTCTGGGAAAAACACCTGAAACAGCTGTTGGGAGAAACTTGTGGGGAGGAGGATGTCGTGCCCCCGGTGGCAGCCCGGGACACATTGACCAGTGCTGCAGACCCCTGTGCCCGTCTTAGTCTGGAAGGACCAAGGAAAAGAGTGGGCACCAGCATGCACTTCTCGTTGACGTCCAGCAGGTGGCGCCCGGCCAGTTGGGCCTGCAAGGAGGGCGGCTAGGCAGGAGGGCGTTGGGTGTTGTTAAGGGCGCCCCATCCCAGTGCATTCGTGTTTGGGGGTGTGTCTGCTCACAGCTCCCTGAAAGGAGCAGCACACTTTTGCTCTTCCCTCTAGAGCCAGCTCCAGGTCGACAGCTTCAAGGGGGGCCCAGGTGGAAGTGACAGCCCCTGGTTGGAGCCCAGCCCCGGGTCTGGCTGGGGCAAGTGCTGGAACATGGGGGTCTGAATGATGGCCTGAGGCAGGGGAGGCCAGGAAGCCAGGGGTCCAGGGTCTGGGGAAGGAGGGAGAAGCCGTGGGTCACATGTTTCGTTTGTTAAAACGGAATAAATGTATAAAAGTATAAAAGAATGCTTTTGAGAGGTAATTGAGTGCATCTGATGGGAAGGAAGGAGGAAGGACAGCTAAGCCATACAAAAAGCATTCAGTAAAAACTAGGTCTCTTTGCCCCCTCCCTTCCCACCTCCCCACCCCAGAGGTCCCCAGAGGTCCCTTGGCTTCTGAAACATTCTTCCAGAGACATCTACCCAGGGGTATGTGTGTTTGCGCGTGTGTGTGTGTGTGTGTGTGTGTGTGTGTGTGTGTGCAGGGGGTGCCGAAAAGAGCCCGTTTGCTATAATTGTGTGGGAAGAAATAGTTTCATCTTGAAAACCCCTTAGCCAGAAAGATTCGGGTCCCTCTAGAGAAAAACCTTCTAGGGAGTTTGTAGGGTGGGAGACACTGAGTGAGTGCTTTACGGTCCGGGTCCCAATGCTAGCGCCCTCCACCAGGGGACGGTGCTTTGTAGTTTGTGAAGTCCCCTTTTGTGTTTTACACTTGAAATTGGCTTTGGTCCTCCCAGCAGCTCAGGCTGGGGAGTGTTACATTTCCCCATTGCACAGATGGAGACCAGAGCCAGAGAGATTAAGGGACAGCTACGTGCCACACAGCTGGTGACAGAGGCAGGAGTGTGGATCAGGGCATCCTGACCCCTCCCCCTGCCATGGTGATTTTCCAGATGGTTGGGGGAGGGCCGGAGGAGTTGTAGAGTTGGAGGGGGCGGGGTCTGGCCTATGTTCCCAGGGAACTGACCAACCAGCTAACCCTGCTTAAGCCCTTCAAATTCATGGGTTCCTAAAGCCACTTGGAACCAGCCTTCAAAATACTCTCTTGTTCTCCCTCCTTCTCCTTCTCCTTCTCCCTCCTGCCTCCTCCCGGCTTGTCAGGAATCTGTAAGAAGAGTGGAGAGTGGATTATAATTGCCCCCCACGGAACTCACCTGCCATGAAAGGGTGTTAAATAACACGCAATTTACATGTCTTCCCTGTAGGAAATTATAGAATCAGAGCTTTCAAATTAGCAATAGATTTTTCTAATTGAATCTCTTCCCCGTACGGCAGGTGAAGTGAGAAATGATCAGGTAGTTCCGTTTCCCCTGCAAATGGACCACCAGACAATTGAAGGAATTAAAAGCTTACTAAAAGTACAGGTAAAATTGATGTTATGTTTCTGGGAAGTTTGTCTGCCTAAAGATATTGCAGGTGTGTCTGTGTCCATGTGATCACCGTGAGACAAGATGAAGGGTGTCTGCACCCAAAGAGGAGCACGATATGGATGAGAATGGATCTGGAAAACAGAAACTGGGGTGGGTGATCCTGGGCCACCTCCTGCCTCTCCCAATAGCCCTTGGCTCAGAGCCAGGCTCTGGGCTTTCCTCTGGAGCCTCCCAGTCATTTTGACCTTTCTGAGCCTCACTTTCTTCATCTGTAAAAGGTGACCATAGCATGGACATGGTTCATATGAGGAATGAATAAGACAAAGCCTGTGCAGTACTTAACACAGTGCCTGGCACATAGTAGGTGTTCAATATACAAACATATCTCTATACTACCACTACTAATTCTTCTTCTTGTTATTGCTATTTGTTTGCCTGGTGGATTCATTGTCCACTGGTGCAAAATAAATTAGCACAACACTTGGAGGCTTACAGTAAAACACATTTATGATCTCCTGGTCTCTGTGGGGCAGGAGGCTGCACCGTGTCATTGCGTCCTTTGCTCTGGGGTCTTTTTTTTTGAGACAGAGTCTCACTCTGTCACCCAGGCTGGAGTGGAGTGGTGTGATCTCAGCTCACTGCAACCTCCGCCTCCTGGGTTCAAGCGATTCTCCTGTCTCATCCTCCTGAGTGACTGGGATTACAGGTGCACCACCTTGCCTGGCTAATTTTTGTATTTGTAGTAGAGATGGGGTTTCACCATGTTGGCCATGCTGGTCTTGAACTCCTGACCTCATGTGATCTGCCCACCTCAGCCTCCCAAAGTGCTGGAATTACAGGTGTGAGCCACTGCACCCAGCCAAGCTCTAGGGTCTTTGACAAGGCTACAATCAGGGTGTGAGAACGGGGTCTCCAGTCTCACTTGAAAGCACCACTAAGGAAGGATCTGCTTCCTAACTCACATGGTTCTGGCAGAATTCAGCTCCCTGCAGGCTGTTGGACTGGAGGACCTCAGCTCCTGGCCCCATGGGCCTCTCCACAATGGCAGCTTGCTTCATCACTGCTGGCAAGATGGAGGCCATACGCTTATATCACCTCACAGCAGAAGTGACATTGTCCCATCACTTTTGGTGTACCCCATTGACTAGAACCGAACGCCCTCACTCCAGAGGAAGTGCATGACTGCTGGGAGGCAGAGATTGCTGAGGGCCTCTTAGACCTGGCCCACCACCGTAATCATCAGGGGCCCAAGGCAGAAGTTTTGTTAGAAGAGAAGGTGGTACCTGAGCCGGTCATGGTTCCTTGCCAGGTGGGGTGACCCAAACCTTCATTCCTAAAGAGTCTGGGCTCTTAGTCCTGCCTTAACTGGGTTGTGGCGGTTTCTGTTGACTTTTTTCCAGTCCTGATTCTGCCGTCAAGGACCTGGGCCCTCTTCAGACTCAGGGCACGTTGACCCTGGGGATGTCACTTTGATCCAAGCCCTGATAGGTTGCTCTATGCCTGTGATGATGCTCCTTGCTGCGGTGACTTAGCAGGACTCCTGGTCCTTTAGTGCAGGAGAAATCTCACTGGGAGAATCATCCATCTTAAACCAAATCTGCACCCAGGAAAACCTCTTGATTTTTGTTAGAATCAAACCTTCCTAACCAAATTTAGCACTTATGACATCTGTCTCGGAAACATTGACCTCGGCAGAAAACTATGGCTAGCAAAGGAAACCCATGGTGGCAAAAGCTAACTTGAGATGTGGATGAAAACTGTTCGGACGATGAAATCTTCAGTGAAAACATCACAGGGGGAAATACGGATGCCAATGAAAATAAGTTCAGTGAAATGGAAATGAAAATAAAAATAATAAGTTAGAAACTGTTTGAAACACACTCGATAGAAGACCAGCCAAAGAACTAAATTCACGTAAGGAGCTTCCATCTGCAAAATATTTGCTCATGAAAATGATACAATGCTGAAAAAATTCTGATTAAAATTAAATGTGGCCAGGCACGGTGGCTCACGCCTGTAATCCCAGCACTTTGTGAGGCCAAGGCGGGTGGATCACCTGAAGTCAGGAGTTCAAGACCAGCCTGGCCAACACGGTGAAACCCCGTCTACACTAAAAATACAAAAATTAGCAGGCATGGCGGTGGGTGCCTGTAATCCCAGCTACTCAGGAGGCTGAGGCAGGAGAATTGCTTGAACCCAGGAGGTGGAGGCTGCAGTGAGCCGAGATTGCGCCACTGCACTCCAGCCTGGGCAACAGAGTGAGACTCCGTCTCAAAAAAAAAAAAAAAAAAAAGTAATGTGATTCACTGACAAGGAGGAAGGCCTGGCCAGGCCCCCCACTCTTCCTCGAGCCCACGTGCTGCCCCCACCAAGCCCCGCTCTGTTCCCTCCAGTGCATGGGGCTCCCTGGGATCTGGCAGCTGTGCTGACCCAGGGATTGTCCTCTTTCCAGGGAGAGGGACTTGATGGCAAATCTAGGGCTCCCCGGCATCATGGGGGCAGATGCTCTCTCCACAAGGCCCCTCAGGTAGGGGGATAGGGAGTGGGGTGCTCAGGGCTGGAGCAATAACCAGGGGCGTAGGGCGGAAATCCAGGCGCAGACAACAGGTGGCCTTGCTGGGGGCTCATATATGAGGATGCAAGTGCAGGAGTCCAGAGCAGGAGACAGCAGGTGCTCAGGCTCAGCCGGAGGTCACTGCAGGAGGGACCTTGCCAAACTGTGGGCAGCTTGAGGCAGCAAGGAACGAGTAAAGTCTGTAAAAGGGGAGGAGAGAGAGAAAACGAGAACGCACGTGAGTGTGTGCCGGAGTCCGTGGGTGGGGAGGAATGACCAGCAAGCCTTTACCGTGTCCTTCCCTGGCCTCTGTGATCTACTAGAGACCCCAGGACAGTCCCAGGTGGAAGGTATCACTGTTTGCCATGTTACAGACGAAGATCCAGGCTCAGGGAGTCTCTGCTTCAAGCCTTCTTGATGGGCAGGTCCTAGGCCTAGGTCTGTCTGTCTTTCTGTGTCTTCAAAAGCCCCTCAAGAACATGGCCGTCTGGCCCAGGCTTCTCTCGGGATCCTTTCTTGGGATGAAATCTTCCCTCCCTCAAGTATTCCTCTAATGAAAAGCACCCTTGTCTTACCCCTGGAAACTCTCTCTCTCTCTCCATTTCTTCCTGTACCCCCCACCCTTGGCTTCTCCCCCCCGTGGCCCTTTGTCCCAGGCCTCAGCCTCCGGGCCTTTCCCAACCTAGGCCGGGCCACTGCCACCCCTCTATTCCCCACTCCCCTTTCCCCTGCTGGGCCCCTCTCAGGAGGCCCCCAGTGAGGTCATCCCTGTGTCAACAGGAGCTGCACAATGGGGCCGGCCTCCGTCTTTCTGCTGAAGAGGGAGAATTGGGGTGGGGGAGAAAAAGGCAGGAGACTGCAATTACAGGGTCCACAATGGGGCCGCAGTCGAGGGGCTGCACTGGGTGGGGGGGACCTCTGCTAATTAGAGCCACTGCATGGGAAGTTTGTGGCGGGGGAGGGGCTGTGGGCCAGGCGGGGCCTGGGAAGTTCAGCCCAGGTGGGTCCTGACATTCCTTATTCAATTGTTCATTCATTCATCTGTGCTGTAAATATTGCCTGAGCACCTACTATGTGTCAGGCACTGTGCAAAACACCAAGGACACAGCAGGGACCTCGGGGATGGGGCCCTGCCCTGATGGAGCCAATCCCATAGTGGGTAAGACAGAAAGTAAACAGATAAACACACATAACAGATAAATGTGTGTCAGACTTTCAAGACAAGTCGAGTGCCATGAAGGAAATAAAATATCATGAGATCACAGAGCAGTAGGGGTGTGTGTGGGGTGGGAAAGCAATATTAGCAAGGTGATCACGGTGGGCTTCTTGGAGGAGGTGAGATCTGGAAAGCAAGACATGACAGCCATGTCACAACCAGGGGAGAAATGTTCTGGGTAGAGGACACAGCAGTTCAGTGCAAAGGCCCTAAGGCAGGAACACCTGGCATGTGTGGGACCAGAAACATGGTGGGTATGGCAGGAGAGCAGTGGGTTGGGAAGAGGGGTGCATGATGGAGAAGGGGAGCTGTGGACAGCTGTGGTGTCTTGGAGCTGGCTCTTATCATGCATGACAGTCGTCTGTGCACAGCTCTTCCCAACGCTGCTTAGGTTGGTAGCTTGAAATCGATCATAGTGGGAGTATTTACACCATGGAAATTGGCAGATGATACAAATCAGGTTTTTTTAAAAATTTATTTCTGAGACAGAGTCTTGCTCTGTCACCCAGGCTGGAGTGCAGTGGCATGATCTCAGCTCACTGCAACCTCCGCCTCCTAGGTTCAAGTGATTCTCCTGCCTCAGCCTCCTGAGTAGCTGGGATTACAGGCATGCACTACCACACCTGGCTAATAGTTGTATTTTTAGTAGAGATGGGGATTTCACCATGTTGGCCTGGCTGGTCTCGGACTGCTGACCTCAGGTGATCCACCCACCCTGGCCTCCCAAAGTTCTGGGATTGCAGGCATGAGCCACTGTGCCCGGCCAAATCAGGGTTTTGAGTGAGATGGAGGGAGACGGAGAATGCATAGGTGTGTAAGAGCATCTTTTCTCTACTATTCACAAATCCAAGGAAGGAAGGGATAATGAGATTGACATTAATGAAGCTTCTACTGTGTGCTGGCACCTCCTAGACCCCTTCATGCACCTTTCCCCATTTAATCCTTGCAAAGAGGTCCAGAGAGGTTAAACAGCATGACCAAGGTGGCCCAGCTCTCACCTCAGGGAGTCAACTCTTGAATTCAGGTGTGCCTGATCCCTCGCCAGGCTCTTCCCACTTTGCCAGGCCTTTTTGCCCCCACATCCACCCTTCTTCATAACCCAGCTGCATGGCTACAGCACTCTATAAAGCCTTTCTCATGTAAGAGCTGGTGTCGGGGACCTGGACGGGGCAATGATACAGGCACAGCTAATTTCCATTGAGCGCTTACCACCTGCTTGCTGCTGCTTGGAACTCCATCTTGGGTACTTTTTTCCACAGTCCCGTGGCACAGGGCCTGATGTTATCAGCCTCATTTTACAGATGAGGAAACTGAAGCCCAGAGAGGACGCCAGGCCTCCCCTAGGTGCCATGGGTCTCACCACACAGATGAGGGAATGAGGCTGGATACCAGCTGCTCCTGAATCGCAGGCAGCCTTGGCCAGCAGGCTCCTGGGCTTTCTCCGCTTGCCTTCTTCTTTCTGCTTGTTCCAAGATATGCCATCCTGCTGAGTGCTGGGGCTCAAGGCAGTTGAGATGAGAGATGGGTCTTGGGGAAATTCGGGGCAGGAGAATGCGGGGAGGGGGCTCTGAGAGCAGAGGGGGCTCTGAGAGCAGAGGGGGCTCCTCATGGCTGCTCCCCACCCTAGCTGCTCAGTGTGGATGGTAGAGGTGACCTCGGTACAGACATGGAATTTCACCAGTCTGGAAGGGAGGGCCTGGATGCCAAGGGCTGGTGAGTGATGGCCCTGTTTCCAGCTCTGCCCAGCATAGCTCCAGCCCAGTGTGGGGGGTCCGATTGGGCCGGAGCCTTGGGAAACTCAAAGGCCTCTCAGTGGGGGCACAGCTGGGCCAGACATGTGGACCAGGGGGAGGGATGGCTGTCCTGGCTCTGCCTGAGATGGGACCCCAGGGCTGCCAGCTTCCTAAAGGACAGGGACATTGGGATTGGTGCTGGTGAGCCCTGGGCAGGTCCTCGGGAAGCCACCTGCCTACCACAGTAAAGCACTGTGCCCTCCTCCTTTTGCCTGGGTTTGGTGGGTCAAATCCAGGCTCTACCCGGCCTGGTGGCTCAGGTAAGATTTTCTCTTGTATTCCAGGGGTCTGGCAACTGTCATCACTCAGGGTTTGTGAGGATGAAGGCAGGTGTGTAAGGCATCCTCACCCTCCTCTGAGCCCCCAGTTCCTGGGACCTCCGTTAGTCCCAGCACAGTGATGACAGTGAGGTACCAGCAACTGTCACCTGCGGAGCTCACAGGCTGTGCTGGGCGCTTTTCTTTCTTTCTTTCTTCTTTTTTTTTTTTTCTTTTTTTGAGACAGAGTCTCGCTCTGTCGCCCAGGCTGGAGTGCAGCAGCACGATCTCGGCTCACTGCAAGCTCTGCCTCCCTGGTTCACGCCATTCTCCTGCCTCAGCCTCCTGAGTAGCTGGGACTACAGGCGCCCGCCACCTCGCCCGGCTAATTTTTTTTTTTTTTTGTATTTTTAGTAGAGACGGGGTTTCACTGTGTTAGCCAGGATGGTTTCGATCTCCTGACCTCGTGATCCGCCCGTCTCGGCCTCCCAAAGTGCTGGGATTACAGGCTTGAGCCACCGTGCCCGGCTGGGTGCTTTTCTAAATGCTCTACTGCCCTGGCTTATTTAATCCTCACGCTGGCCCTGCAAGATGGAGACTGGGATTGGCATCTTCCCATTTCACAGATGCAGGGGAAAGGGGGCCCGGAGCTGCACCGTGATTGCCCGAGGTCAGCACCCGGCCGCTGAGTGGTGGCGCTGGGCGCCTGGCTCAGAGTCTGCAGTCCTGGCCTCTCTTCCAGGCTTCTGTTTCTCCCCCTGGGCAGGAGCTGCTCCTTCGCCTGCACCACTGGCAGGAGCACAGAGGCCCAAACCAGGGCTGCTTGTCAAAGGGATGAGGGAGGGCTGGAATGGCCTTCGCCAGGGTGGCGCTCACGGTGATTAGTCTGGGGTGAGGTGGAAGGCAGGGAGGTGACGCCAGAGAGAGTGGGGAGCTGATGAGGCTGGAGGTGGCGGGTCCTTGGCTGGGGCAGGGCCTGGGGCAGGAAGCAGGGTAGGTCCTGCATCTCTGTTCAGAGCCAAGCTACTCAGCAGCAGGCGCCATGGCGGCCGAATCCCAGGCAGGAGGAAGCAGCCTGCGGAGGGTGAGCGGGCGCCAGCTACTACCCTGTAGCCAGCACACTCCGCCGCCACCGCACACAGCACAGGCTGAGCGCCGAGGGCAAATCCAGCTCAGCAATGCTCCGCGCTGCGGGTGGCAGCAACAGCCCCCGGGGCTGGGGGCAAACACCAGGCCTGGCACCTGGGCGTCTGCACCTCCCTGAAGCTGAATCCACGGCACAATCTCTGCTCAGCCTCTGTTTGCAGTGTAAACAGCCGCTTTCCTGTGCGGGCCGCCCAGTCCTGCCCGCCCTCCCTCACTGCGAGGGGTGCAAGGGGAGGGGCATCCACTTGGCTCCTGCAGCCTCCTGAGCCCGTGGGTGGCTGGCTGTTTGAACGTGAGCTTCAGATGGGCTGTCTGTGTGGCACCAATGACTGCCGCCAAAGAGAAGGAGAAGGCTAGGACCACGTTAGGACAGGTCAGCCCGGAGGGTGCAGAAACAGGCCAAGGGCCAGCGACAGCCTGGAAAACTGGCATGGTGTGGGCACAGTAAGCAGAGGGCACGGCGCAGATGAAGGCAGCGAGTCAGGAACTCAATCCTGGATCACACTGATAGGAAATATCAGGACCCTGGAGTGAGCGATGTGAGGCTGGGCTCTGCACTGCCTCTTTTGCTGGTGCTGAGCTCAATACCTGACATAAATAGGGGCCCTCGCTCTTCAGGCAACTATCCAAAGGGGTCCCCCTTAATCCTCATCTTCCTGGGAGATGGGCATAGAAAACCCATTTTGCAGATGAGGAAACCGAGGTTCTGACGTGGTGTCCAGACTTGCCCAAGGTTGTGCAGGGGGCAGGTGGCAGGTGGCAAAGTCAGAACGGGAATCTGGGTCCAACAAGCACCAAAGCTCCTGTGGGCTCCAAAAAGCCACAATAGTCCTGGAATTGCCCTCGTTGAGAACTCAAATGCCCACTGCCTTCTTCCTGAGGTTGCTGGTGTTCGGGGTTGCCGGTATGCAGGGTTGCCGGTGTGCGGGGTTGCCGGTGTGCGGGGCTGTCGGTGTGCGGGGCTGTCGGTGTGCGGGGCTGCTGGTGTGCGGGGCTGCTGGTGTGCGGGGTTGCTGGTGTGCGGGGTTGCTGGTATGTGGGGCTGTCGGTGTGTGGGGTTGCTGGTGTGCGGGGTTGCTGGTATGTGGGGCTGTCGGTGTGTGGGGTTGCTGGTGTGCGGGGTTGCTGGTATGTGGGGTTGTCGTGTGCGGGGTTGCTGGTGTGCGGGGTTGCTGGTATGTGGCTGTCGGTGTGCGGGGTTGCTGGTGTGCGGGGTTGCTGGTATGTGGGGCTGTCTGTGTGCGAGGTTGCTGGCGTGCGGGGTTGCTGGTATGCAGGGTTGCTGGCGTGCGGGGTTGCTGGTATGCAGGGTTGCTGGTGTGCGGGGTTGCTGGTATGTGGGGCTGTCGGTGCGCGGGGCTGCTGGTGTGAGGGGTTGCTGGTGTGCGGGGTTGCTGGTGTGCGGGGTTGCTGGTGTGCGGGGTTGCTGGTATGTGGGGCTGTCGGTGTGCGAGGTTGCTGGCATGCGGGGTTGCTGGTATGCAGGGTTGCTGGTGTGCGGGGTTGCTGGTATGTGGGGCTGTCGGTGTGCGGGGCTGCTGGTGTGAGGGGTTGCTGGTGTGCGGGGCTGCTGGTGTCGGCTTGCTAGTGAGGGTGGTTGCTGTTCTCTGGAGTTCATTTGCTGGTGGTGACCTGAGTGGGCATCTGCCCAGGATATCTGGGGCTTGGCAGGGGCTGACCCCACCTGAGGCCTCTATGTAAGAGCTGGATCACCTGCAGGCTGGGCTCTTCCTGGCCTCCCCAGGCCAGGCTAAAGAGGGCATCATGGAAAAGCAGAGGTCTGGCTCAGGAACCTGGAAGGAGGGCCAAGGCCTGAGGAGAGGAAATCTAACCAGTCTTCCCCACTATAGCCATGACATTCACTGGAAGTAGCACTTGGGAAGTGGTCAGGACCAGGAAGAGAGGCTGGACACCAAGGTCCTGATCTTGGTTCCAGCTCTGCCAGGGGTGTGCTCCTTGGATGAGCTGCTTCCCTTCATTTTCCATCTGTCAAACGTGGATGACCTTGGCTTTGCTAGGTGGCCCTGGGAACACAGTGCAGACATTTCCCAACACATCTCAGACACTGGTCCCTTCTAGCCAAGGAAACCTCTGCCCCTGATGAACACTGAGGTCATTGTTCTCAACATAATGGAAGATCGCTCCCGAGTGCTGGAGACTCCGAGGCATAAAGAGATTCCTCGTTTTTCGGGGGGATGTCTCCCCTTCTCACCACCCCATGGGGACCCTCTTCTCAAGGTCCCCTATGACCTCCCATTGCTAAGTCCAAGTTCTCCTACAGGACCTGGTCTCACCCCTCTCTGCTGTCTCCGCACTCCTCTGCACCCTTCTCCCATATTTTGGGTTCCTCAGGACCGAGCCCTGGCCCCCTCTTCTAGCCATTTCCTATAAGATTTTGACTACTCCCGTGGCCTCCTGGGCCACCTGTGTCACTTGCCAGTCACCCATAAGTTCCCGATCAAAGCTCGGGGCTCTCTCCCTGTGGCCCCTACCCTCCAGCCAGCTCTCCGGTGTACCCCACAGAACCTTATGCTGAAATGTTTCCAACTGAACTCTTCATCCTCCCCCTAGCTGGCTTCCTGCCCTCGATCCCCCCATCTCACCCAGCGAGCCCCACTGGGTGTCCTGGAGCCCAGACTGGCGGCTCCTCTCTCTCCACCTGCCCTCAGTGGCCTGGGTCCAGCTGTTCACCCTCTCTCTCTCCCTGTCCACTCCCTCCCTCCTCCCAGTCACCTCCTGGGCTCCTATTACCAGTGTCATTGTTGGAAACAGGGGCCTCTCATGTCTGTCTTGCTGCATGGACTGAAGTCCGTTGGCCGCCTCGGGGGTCCTCTCCATTGGGACATTACCCTACCTCTCCTCCTTCCTCTCCACCAGGGCACACCTGGTACACACCTCCATTGGGGACCTACCCCACATCTTCTTCCTCCTCTTCACCAGGGCACACCTGGCTCCCTTCCACTGCAGGGCCTTTGTCTGGGCTGATCCAGAAACGCAAGGACACAGTGCCCAGGGATCTTTCCTTGGGGGCCTATCCACCTCCCACCTGTAAAACGGGAAGCTGCGTGTCGGTGACTGCCCCGCCCACAGACTCTTTCTTCTCTGGGACTGGCCAGACTCCCTCTGGATGGCCCCACCCCTGCCATGGCTGATTGGTCCAGGCTGGACACGTGACCCAAGTGAAACCCAATGGGATTCTCTCCTGTGATTCTGAACCCGGGGAGGAGACCTGGACCCTGTAGGTGGCAACGATTTGTGTGCCTCTCTGCTCCACATGCTGCCTTCCTGCCCCTTCCTTCAACCTACGGACCCCTCAGAGGACAACCTTTTCCCTTAAACTCCTCGGACGAGGTTCCTGTGGCAGCCGAGAGAGACACCCAGCCGGGGGTGCCTTCCCTGCCTGTGGGGGAGCCCCAGGCTGCCCCTCACAGTCTCGTGGTGGCCGGGCCTGGCCACGTGTGCTCCTCAGTCCCCGTGTGGCCCCAAAATCCCTCCTGGGGGTTTCCTCCAGGGTTGGGTAACCTCAGGGCTGGATGACCTCAGGGCTGGGTGATCCCAGGGCTGACTTTTGGCGGGGCCCCTGGGGTGGGTGCCAAGGGCACCTGAGAGGGACCTTTGATCTGAGCAGAGGTCAGAACCCTCCTCTGAGGAAGTGCCCCACCCCGCTGAGCTCCCAGAGACTGGTGGCAGGCTGAACAGGGGACTATGCCAGCAGAGGGACTGCCTTCCAGAGACTTCGGATCCTCACTACCATGGGTTGATTTTACAAATTTAGCCACTGTCACTGGAGGCATAGCTGAACCTCAGTTTCCTCTCCAGCATCAGTTTCTTGGTTTGTAATGGGGAAGGCTGGATCCCCTCTCACTGATGCTCCCACGGCATGACTGTGGGAGGGGCACCCACCCTGCTGGCCTGGTGGCTGTGGAGCGGCCGGAGGTGGCCTGTGCCAAAGCTGCTGCTGGTGCTCCCTCTGGCTGCCTTGGGGCGATGACAGGAGCTGACGGCTTGGCAGCAGCTCCCAGGGAGGCAGCAGCCGAGTTGGCGGCGGGTGGTGGCGGTGGTGGGAGGGGGCTTCTGGGGAGAACAAAGCACTGAGGATGCTGGGCTCCAGGGGCAACAGAGGAGTGGGGGATGGGGGCAGGGTTCTGGAGTGTGTGGCCCACAGAGAGGCCATGGCATGAGTGTGTGTGTGGGTGTAGGATTTGGAACCCACCTCGTGGTTATGTGAGCCCAGGCAGGTCACTTAGCCTCTCTGGGCCTCAGTTTCTACAGTTGTGCAATTGGAACAGTACTATCATTACACTATTTTATCCCCAGTGCTGAGAGTAGTGAGTGGCACACAGTAGGCATTCAATGAATTTTTCTGGAGTCAACAAATCAATAGTTTTGATGGAAGATGGAACTGGCTAATTCTTGCTCAGCTCAGTGATTGGTACATGTTTGTTCTAGAAAAGCAATATCTTTGTTATTGTTGCTGTGATTGTTTATCAAGGGTGCAGAGGACTGAGCCAGCATGGAGTCCGAGGGCAGGAGAAGAAAGTTGGTCAGTGCATCTGGATGAGGCTGGACCAGACCATGGAGACTTAAGGGCCACAGCCAGGAGGCTGAGAGTGAGAGTGGGGCCCATATGCCAGGAGTGAGCAGGATGAGGTCTGACCAAGACCACGCTAGACACCAAGGAGAACGTTGGTGGCCCTGGCCTGGCCTGAGGAGGCAGGGAAGCAGAGAGGACACCTGCGATGGCTCTTTAAGGAAACTCAGTTGAGGAGGTGGATGAGATGGGGCAGGAGTGGGAGGGACAGAGGCCTGTTTCTTAGGTCAGGTGATGTGAGCAAATATGAATGCAGATGGAGAGGGGCGGGTGCACTGGGGTACCTGAAGATGTGGAGAAGTGGGGTACCAAGTAGAGGGCTATTGAGGGAGGCAGAGGCTGGAGGGGAGAGAGGAGCTTCAGGAAGGGCTGCAGCTTAGGGTTTAGGCTGTGAGGGTTTCCTTGGTTCAGTGAGATACAAAGTATGCTTGTCTTCAAGGCAGAGAACTGGAGACCCCAGGAGGTGTAAGGAGAGGAAGATCTGGGGAGAGAGGGCAGTGTGGAAGTGGCAGAGCCCTGCTGGACCACAGTGTGGTCCTGGTCAGCTCCAGATCCAGCCCTTCAGGGATGTAATTGCCTCTGGGAGCCCAGTGGGTCTTTCACATTGAGATACCAGCTTCTGTGGCAAGCTTTGAGATAATCATCCAACCTTCCAGTTGCCATTTTGCCTGTGGGGCACAGGCTCTGGGGGCACCCTGCAAGGCAGGCAGTCCCCAGGGCTCCATTGCATTTTGGGGAAACTGAGTGGTGGACAGTGGGGTGGGGACAGGGAGGAGGAACTCCAGGCCTGGCCTGCTGCAGAGGCTGCTCTACCAGTTTGCTGTATGCATAGGTCTGTTCACCTCTTTCTTCACTTATATGCCCAAAGATTGCCAACAAGTCCTTCCAGTCTAATACCATGGGATTCTGGGCCAGTTTCTGGTCTGTCACAGCTGAATAAGAGCGCAGGGGCAGGCATGGAATGTTCAGATTGCTCCAAAAGGACCTTGGCCCAGGTAGGAGTGGCAAGTGGATATTGTTTCTAGGGCCAAGCCCTCCGAGTGGCTGCCTGGAGCCCTGTGCAAGGATTCTAGTTTAATAGGAAAGAGTTCTGTGATTGATGAGTGGTATCTGCTGCATCCTGGTTTAATAGGAAAGAGTTCTGTGATTGATTAGTGATGTCTGCTGTGGACACACACTGGGAGGTATAGAGCTTGAGTAGTTTCTGCACTGCCCCTGCCTGGGCTCTTTCTTCTGCTAGTGGTGCTAGAACTAGGTGCCACTCCAGCCCTACCAGAGACTCAAGGTGTGATCTTGGGTAAGTCCATTCTTCCAGTGCAATTTTGTCATCTGTAAACTGGAGATAATACTTCCATCTTTCCTGGTGGTTTTGAGGATTAAATGCATAATTTGTGCAGAGTGACCAGCTCAAGGGGGATGCTCAAACATCGCAGCTTTGATCTCTGTGAGTGGTTTGCAGAGGCAGGGTGGTCAGAGGAGTATAGGGATGGGAGTCAGGAGGGAGGCCAAGTGCTGTTGCATTGGGTGATGGCCTGGGGACTGCACATGCAAGCACACCTTTCTCCTCCCCTCTGCTGCCTGCAGAGCGGTGTCAGGGAGTGGAAGTATATGGAGGTTGGGGTCATGCAGATCTGGGCAGGGTTGCAATGCACCCTTGGCCAAGTCACTCAGTGGCTCTGACCTCCCTTGACTCATTGGCAAAATAGATGCTTTCCTGATGAATTAGATAGTAAAGTTTATCAGCAACCTCTGCAGTCTCAGGTAATAGGCGTTAACAATCCTGGACAGAAAACATAAAAGTTTCTTTTTAGTCTTGCCCTCACACCTTGACCTCCTCTTCAGGAGCCATTTATCCTTTCCTTGAATCTGAGGAGAGAGTATTTCCTCTCCTACACTTTTTCTTCGGCATGGGTCTCAGTTTTCCTATTTGTACAGTGGAGGAATAGAGTGGGTTTGGAGAAGGGCACTGAGGTCCCCACCAGGTCTAACTTTGATGATTCCTTTTTTTTTTGAGACAGAGTCTCACTCTGTCACTCAGGCTGGAGTGCAGTGATGTGATCTCGGCTCACTGTAACCTCTGCCTCCTGGGTTCAAGTGATTTTCGTGCCTAAGCCTCCTGAGTAGCTGGGATTACAGGCGCCCGCCACCACACCTGGCTAATTTTTGTATTTTTAGTAGAGACAGGGTTTCACCGTGTTGGCCAGGCTGGTCTTGAACTCCTGACCTCAGGTGATCCACCCGCCTCAGTCTCCCAAAGTGCTGGGATCACAGGCGTGAGCCACCGCACCTTAATTCACATATGCTGTTAGAAAAGCGCTGGAAATATTTGGAGCAGGATGTGAGTGACTGCCATGGCAGACGCATCACGCTGCCTAGCTGGGTTCTGCATCATCCACACCCTGCTAAGAGCTGCATTTGGCCTCAGCTGGTCTGACTTCCTCACCTTGAGGGGAAAGAGAGACTGGGGCTCATCCAGAGAAGGGTGGGGATGTGCAGCCAGGTGAGCCAAGACAGCTGCAGGGCGGGCTGTGGAGCATGGGGAAGAAGAGGCTCAGGGAGTTCCACTGATGGCTCCAGGGCTCCCTGGGGAACCCAGGAGGGAGCTGAGGGTGCTGTGCAGCCCTGGAGGCGGGGTGAGACGCAAAGGGAGAAGTTCCAAGCTCAACAGAAGAAGAAACTTCTGACAGGTAGAAGTTCTATGCCAAAGATAGAACAGGTCCAGGTAGGGGAAAAGCAGTGGGCACAGGGAGCATGTGGACCCTTGCAGGAATGCAGGGGAGAGGCCTATTTTCTGAGGGCAGCAGGGGACAGCTGCAAGGTTTGTCCGGCGCTATTTCCCCAGCACTGCTCCTCCTACCCAGCTCTACTGTCCCTCCCCCACCACCTCTTCTGTCCCTCCCCCACCTCTACTGTCCCTCCCCAGCTCTTCTGTCCCTCCTCCAGTCCTACCGTCCCTCCCAGGCTCTTCTGTCCCTTCCCCACTTCTACTATCCATCCCCAGCTCTCCTGTCCTTCCTCCAGTCCTACTGTCCCTCCCCCAGCTCTACTGTCCCTCCCCAACTTCTTCTGTCCCTCCCCAGCTTCTCTGTCCTTTCCCTACCTCTATTGTCCCTCCCCCAGCTCTCCTGTCCCTCCCCAGCTCTCCTGTTCCTCCCCACCTCAATTGTCCCTCCCCTAGCTCTCCTGTCCCTCCCCAGCTTCTCTGTCCCTCCTCAACCTCAACTGCCCTTCCCCAGCTCTCCTGACCCTCCTCACCCCAATTGTCCCTCCCCCAGCTCTCCTGTCCTGCCCCAGCTCTCCTGTTCCTTCCCACCTCAATTGTCCCTCCCCTAGCTCTCCTGTCCCTCCCCAGCTTCTCTGTCTCTCCCCACCTCAATTGTCCCTCCCCCAGCTCTCCTGTCCCTCCCCAGCTTCTCTGCCCCTCCCCAACCTCGACTGCCCTTCCCCAGCTCTCCTGACCCTCCCCCAGCTTCACTGTCCCTCCCCAGCTCTCCTGACCCTCTTCACCTCAGTTGTCCCTCCCCCAGCTCTCCTGTTCCTCCCCAGCTCCTCTGTGCCTCCCCCAGCTCCGCGAACCCTCCCCAGCTCTCCTGCATTGTCTCCTTGGGAAATCGCTTCTCACCACTGGATAACGGCTCCCCTTTTAGGGTGCTGTCCCAGGTTCCTCTGTCTGATGCATCCTGGTGCGTGCTGTGTTGACTGAGTGTCTTCTGCGTAGTAGGAATGGAGATGGGGGTCCCGCAGTGTATAGCATGGGACCTGCTGTGGTTGGGGAGGCTGGGGCAGGCGCCTGCTGGCTGTCCCGGGGACCACCGCTGATTGGTACTTGCTGGAATCAGAGCTGGCACTAACCAGTTCACAGTGCAAATTCCATGCCGTTGGCACAGCCTTGCAGGTCAGCGTCTTTTCCTTCATGTTACAGGTGAGGCAGCAGGTCCGGCACCCTGCCCACAACCACATAGCGGGCCCAGGCCTGTCTGATGCCTTAGGCCGTGCTCTCCCCAGCTCACTATGCTGCCTCTCCCAGGTGAGGGGTACTGGGAGGGGGACTTCTGGCAGGAGAGGAATGAGGTGGGGCTCTGGGTGGCGCTAGTATGGGCTCCCAGAAGGCGCCTGCGTGGCAGGAAGCCCCAGTTGTGTGCTGCTGGACCTCAGGCCCATCCAGCTGCCCCCTTTGCTCTTGATTCCACCCAAGGTTCACAGGCCCAGGCCCTGCCACCGGCTGTGGGCCAAGGTTGAGGACAGAGCAGCCACAGCCCATGGTGGCCAGGAGGGGGAGGTTGCCTGGATGAGCGTATCTTTGGCAGGACAGGCAGGACCCCCTCCCCAAACAGGGTGCTGGGCAAGGTGAGCTGGGAGCTCAGTGAGGCCTGAGCGTGGGGAGGGCCAGAGGGACTGCAGGTGGATTCAGGAGCAGGTGGACGGGACCTGGGTACTGCCTGATGCAGGAGTAAGGGACAGGGGACAGGGCATGGGGATGCACAGATTTCGGGTCTCACTGCCCTGGAAGGACCTGCCCGCTCTGAGCTGCTGTCTGCTGCCTTCATCTTCCATCCCTCTGCACCCCTGAACATTCGCTCCAGGGTCTGCTTGGTCCTGGCCAGGACACTCGTGTCAAGACTCAGGCCCATGTCCGGAGCCCCTTCTTGTCCAAGCCACCCATGGACCTGTCTGGGGTGGGTGGGTGTGGTGTTTGGGGCTGGGGGTGGGCAGAGATCTGGGTCTGGGCTTTCATGGTCGGAGCCAGGACCTCCCTCACTCATCCTTTTCCTGGGTCCCAAGAGCGAACCCTATTTTGCTCCTTCCTTCCCCACATTTGACTCTGGCACCACTGTTGACCTGGCTCTGGGGTCAGACTATTGGACTTGAACCCAGGGTTCCTGCTACTGGCCCCCGCACCTGAGCCTTCTGTGGGTGGTGTGGGCAAATGAGCCTGCGGTGGGGGCAGCTCTGGAGATGGCCGTCCTAGAGAGAAGAGGACACAGGGGACCCGCCACGAGCTGGTGAGCTCACCCAAACTCCCGCAGTAGAGAAAAATATCCCCAGTGATAAGGGCCTGGTTTTCAGAGCCTGTTGCCTCAGGCTCTGCAACTTACTCTCCGGGTGGGGATACTGAGCTCGGGGACGTTAGACAAATTCAGAAGCTCAGCTGGAGGGGGTGACTGGAAACCTGTGGACCTCACAGTGTCCCAGTTCATGCCACCGTTGCCACCACTCCACAGAGAACAGGTTGGGTGGTCGTGAGGATTGAATGAGGAGCCCAGCACAGCCCCTGGGCTGAGCAAATGCTTAGCAAGAGTCAGCTGTTGTTGTGGACTCTGATGCCACAAGCCATGTAGCTCTGGCCTTTCTACCTCCTGGGGACCCCTGTTCGCCATCCCTCTGCCCCTGCCCCGCACTTTCCCTTGGATTGCTGCCTCTGCTTTGCACTTGGCTTTCAGTCTTCAGCCTCCGCCCACTGCCTGAGGAATCTCCCCAGGACGGGTCCTGGCCCCGACCACCTTCCCTGGTGTTCTTCTCTGTGGCCACTGACGGTGCAGGGAAGAGGGGCCACCTCTGCTTCCCAGGTACTCTCTGAGCCAGGCTCCCCTTTGGTTCCTGCCTCTAGGCCTTTGCTTCTGCTCCCTCTGCCCATTATGCCCTCTCTGCCCTTGTCAAGGGCACTCTCCAAGCCCCTCTCCTCTCTGCCCTCCAGGAGGGATGGGAGGCCCCACTGTGCTCCCCAGCCCGTGTGCCCCTCAGCCTGGCAGGGCATGGTCACTGTGTTCTCAAGCCTCACAGCCTCTGGACCTCTTGCTCAAGGGCAGGGCTGGGTCCGAATGCCTCTGAGTCTCTGACTTTTCTTGGCCCAGAGGAGGAGGCAGAGACGTCTGCAGAGGTGTGCTGAGTCTGAACCACCTCTTGACTTGCCCCACACTGCGCCCATTTTTCAGAAAAGGAAACTGGTGTCTATGGGCACACAGGCAGCGTAGGACCAGAAGCCCTGGGCCAGGCCCGGCATCACATAGTGATGAGTAGGTATAGTCATTCTTTTTTCTTTTCTTTTTTTTTTTTTTTAGATGGAGTCTCACTCTGTTGCCCAGGCTGGAGTGCAATGGCACGATCTCAGCTCACTGCAACCTCTGCCTCCTGGGTTCAAGTGATTCTCCTGTCTCAGCCTCCTGAGTAGGTGGGACTACAGGCATGCACAACCATGCCCAGCTAATTTTTGTATTTTTAGTAGAGGCGGGGTTTCACCACGTTGTTCAGGCTGGTCTCAAACTCCTGATCTCAGGCTATCTGCCGATCTCGGCCTCCCAAAGTGCTAGGATTACAAGCGTGAGCCACCAAACCCGGCCACATGTTCCCACTTTTTGTTGCTATCCCGGAAGTCGGAGAGGTGGCAGTCAGGGAAGGATTAGAGAAGGCCAAGGGGCAGGGCTGAGTGTGGCCAGGACCCTGGACAGCTCAGCAGAGCCCATCTGGCCATGGCAGTGCTGGGATGGTAGCCGAGAACGTGTTGGGGGCAGTACTGGGATGGTAGCTGAGATGTGTTGGGGGCAGTGCTGGGATGGTAGCCGAGATGTGTTGGGGGCAGTGCTGGGATGGTAGCCGAGATGTGTTGGGGGCCTCAGCAGGGTCTGAAGGAGTTGGTCTGGCGCCAGGTGGGGGGCAGGGGAGCTGGGTGGAGGGAGGAGCGGGTGTCTTGGAGTCTGAAGATGGGCCTTGTCATCTCAACTTTATAGCAGCTGGGCAGGTCTCAAAACCTCTTGGAGCCTCAGTTTTTTCATCTATAAAATGGGGTTTCTAATCTCCCTTCACAGAGAGGGTTGCCCCTCACTGAGCTCCCAACCAGGCTGTTGCAAGAAATAAACCAGCTAGAAGTTCTCTCAAAGAGCAAAGGGCTCACAGGCAGCATGTGAGGGGCCAAGAGCCATAGGTACCGTCAGCCCAGGCCACCCACAGGGGAGGCTCGGGAGCGGTGACCGGAGGACCAGGAGTGGCACCAGGAGCAGCCTCCACCTCGGGAGCATGGCCTCCTGCCTCCTGCAGACTGCACAGGAGCCTAGTTCTGCCTGGGCTTGGCCTCCATCCAGCTCCTGCCTGGCTTTCCGGGTGATGGCCTGGAGTCACGTGGCGGGGAGTGCTGCAGAGTGAGGTGGGCGTCTCACGTGAACAGTGGTCCGACTGGAACTCTTGCTGGGGGAAGGAGGAGGGACCTCCTGGGGTCTTTCCATAGCTTATCATTTCATCTATGAGCAAGCTCAGGAGTGAGCCATCCCATGCCCTTTCTCCTCACGCTGAGGAAACTGAGGCTCAGAGAAACATGAGAATGTCCCAAGGTCCCAAGCAAGTTGGGAACGGAACTGCGTTTTAGAATCCAGATGCCCAAATCAGGTATCTAGAGCTGTGACAGTGTGAGCTGCCACCCCTTGCCGAATGTTTACTGTGCACCCCACACTCTGCATGTGCACGGCCCTTGAGGTAGGGATTATTGCATCAGCTTTACAGAAGAAGAGACTGAGATTCAGACTCACGAGCTGTTAAGTGGCAAAAGCAGAATTTGCTTAGGGCATGGTTTAAGAGTAGGTGCAGTCATTGCAGGCTGTACCTGAGCCTGCTGGAGGTGAGCAGGGCCCAGGGACCCTGATAAGGTGTGGCTTTTCCACCTTGGGCTCTAGGCCTAGAGGAAGGCCCAGGATGAGGACCATGCCAGATAGCTGGACTGAAATTGACCCCGCTCTGGGCTGTGTCAGGATCCACACAGACCTGGCTGGCAGGTAGAGACCTTGCTGGGGTCTAATGGAGCCGAGGTGGAGATATGAAACTAGGGCTCCATCCTTTCAGACCCAACTTGAGTCACCTCCTCTTGGGAGCCTCTCCCAAACCCCAGCCCACGATGACTTTCATGTCCTCCGAAGTCCTCTGCCCTTCTCTGCCAGAGTGATTCCTGGGGCCTAACACAGTACACGTGGATATTTGCTGATTAATAACGTTTCTGGCATGCTGGCTGTGAGCCAGTCACCATGAAGGACCCGAGGAAGGCATGAAAGCTTAGGTCATTCTGTCAACAAAGCCGCCTAGGGCTCCAGCTCATCCCAGCCCCTGCCCTGCAAGGACCCCACACACCCCACACCCCTCCTTGAATGCCCCACACTCACCATCCTTCGTGACATCCTGATGATCACAGGAAAGTAGGAGACAAAAAAATTCCCATAAATAAAGTAGACTCTCTCCTCCCCTGCCCAGAATCTTATCATCATTTTGCTATATTTACTTCCAGCCTTCTTTCTCCTCTTTCCCTCTATTTTTTCATTTTTCAAAACATGGAATCGGGCACACTCTGGTGTAACCCGCTTCGCTCGTTCATGGGATGGGTGGTGAGCATGGAGCCCATTTTCCCACCACACGGCATTTCAGCAACATGACTTGGCTACTTGAAATTCCCCAGACATAGCATAATTAAAAAACGTATCCCCTCTGGCTGGGCATGTAGGTTGCCTTCACTTCTGGGCTGCAATAAGCAACCTGCAGCTACTGCCTCAGGACACCTTTCTGGAAGGTGAGTGTCTTGGCCAGGGGATATCACACATGCACTTTGGAGCCTCTGAGCCTTTGCACAGGCTGGTCCCTCTGCCCAGCTACCCCTCTCCCATTGATCCCTAGATTCTTCTGCAGCACACACACTGCCTCCTCTGGAGTGTCCTGGCTGCATATGCTGCTCTCCTTGCCCTGGGCTGCCCTCTTCTCCCCAGTGTCATGAGTATCTGCTGACCTTCTGCTTCTCCCAGGTCAGAGTGCCTTCCTTCTCTTCCTCCTCTGCCTGGGCCTCCAGCACGTAGTAGGCGCCTAGGAAATGCTTTCCAGCAGAACGAGCCATCTCCTGGCTGGTTTAGCAGTGTGGGATTGTGTGGTGTTTCTATTAGTCTCCATGAACAAGTGCCACTGTGTTATTAAATTTTTCCAAAAGCAGAATGTGTGCTGTGTTTGCCAGAATGGTTGCTCTTTTAGGAGTGGCTCTATCCTGCCCATCCCACACTCCTCATTCCCTCATCTTTTAGGGACCATTCCCTGGGAAGCTACAGAGTGCCAGGCCCTGTGAGATGCAGCACTAGGCTCCGGGGAGGCTGACCTCTGGGGTGCAGCCTGACCTAGGGGAGGCATGAGGGCTACGTGAGACGGTGTGGGTCAAGCTGAGAGCTCTGTGCCTGGGCCTGGGTGGTGCAGGTAGCACCAGGCTCCTTTGGTGGAGAGCTCATGCCAGGCTTCAAAGGAAGTGCCGAGTGCCAGGCATACGGTAGGTGTTCATTAAATGTGTACCCTGGGAAGGTAGGAGATGATGTTCTGGGAGGTGAGGGTAGTTCTGGTAGGACCGGAGGTGGTGAGGAAGCTGGCCTTGGAGGACGAATGTCACAGGAACCTCTGCTCTCGACCCAGGGACCAGGAAGGCACATTTGTCACTGTCCTTTGTAATCTCCGGAGGCCATAGCCAAGCTGTGGCTTTGTCCCGGGCAGGCGGCAGGTGGGGTCTGCTGAGACACTGAGTCCAAGCCGCCTTCCCAGGCAGGCACGAGTTTTCTCCTTCACCTCCCTCAAAGTTACTGTGCTCAGGAAACTTGCAGCCTAGGAGGAGAAAGAGGCTCCCGGGTGGAGTTTGGGATTCCCCGAGAGAATTAGGGTCTAAAGACAAGGAAGCAGGAGCGGGTGACTGCCTGAGGACCCCTCAGCCAGCCCCTGTCCCCCATCTCTGGCCTCAGGGCCCCAGGCCTCCATCCTCTCCCTCCACACCCCAGCCTCTCCCTCTCCACCTCTGTCTTTAGAGGTGCCAGAACAAGCTCTAAAAAGATAACCTGACCAAGTCACAGCCCTGCTCAAAAACCCTCTGTGGCCCCCACTGCCCCTGATAAAGTCTGTCCAAGGCTCTTCCTGATCTGGCTTCTGTTCCCTCACTCCCAGCCTTGCCACCTCATCTCCCTCCTCTTGCTTTTCCTTTGTCTCTAGCCCTACTGAACTCACATGCCAAGGCCTTTGCATGCTCCATTCCCTCGGCCTGGATGTCTTTTCCAGGCCTTCTCCCCTGGCATACACTCATTCAACTGGGCTGTCCCCACCTCCAGGAAGCCACACCGGATAGCTGTCCTCAAGGGCAGAACAGGCCTGAGGGGCCCACAGAGGCTGTCCTTGGGGATGATGTGATGTGTGTGTTGGCCAAGGAGACTCACAAGCATTTGTGGAGGGCCCTTGAGCCTCTGAGGAGCCACAGCCCCTTTTCATCTTCCTCTCGGTCTGGGAGGCCCAGGCCAGAGTGATCTGCACCCTAGCTATGCTATACAAGGTCCTGGGACCCCTGTCCCACTCGCGGCGGGTGGCTGGAAGCCACAGGGCCTCAAACTCCCCAGGGTGACCCCTGACACTTAGGGTGATGCTCTCCGCTCTTCCCAGCAAGGCAGGGCCTCTTTACAACGGGTGTCGCGCCCTCTGAGGTCCTGACTTGTTTACTCGTCCCGTTGGGGCTGAGGCTGCCGCAGGCTACCTGCTGTGCCCGGGTTTGGGGACGTGGGACTCTCCAGGGGAAGAGATGGTGGCCCGGGAGGAGGACCTCAACCTATTCAGACTGGGAGCTGGGGTCAGAGTGTCTCCGTCTCCGGAGGGGGACCTTTCAGACCCCGGGCGGGAGGGGCCCGGAGCAGGGTGCCCTGGCGGCCCCAGGCGGGGTCCCGGCCTCGGGTGAGGGCTGCGGCGCCCCGGAAGGAGCCGCGCACGCCCCAGCACGCGGTGCCCGCTGCGGCGGCCGCGGATCCGGAGGTGAGAGCGCCCCCGCCCCGCTCCCCGCCCAGCCCGTGCGCGGCCCGGCCCGGGGCTGGGGGGCGGGCGCGGATAGGGGCGCCCCCCTCCCTTTTCCGCAGCGCGAGCCCCGCTCCTCCTCCCGCGTCCAGGCCAGCGGCCGCGCTCCCTGTTCCTCCGCAGCGGGATGCGGGCTCCGGGCCTGGGCGGGGGCCGAGGGCCGAGGCCTGGCGGGCCTGGCTGGGGACCCGGCAGGCGGCGGTGCAGGGGCCGGGACCCAGGCCGCGAGCGCGCCCCTCCCGGCGGCCCGGCGCGGGGAGGCTGGGAGGGCGGGCGGGGGGAGGCGGGCGGCGGCGGGCGGGGGGAGCCAGGGAGGCTCGGAGCCTCGCGGCGCGCGGGCGGGCGGCGGAGGGGGCGCGGGGAGCCCCCCGCCCCCCGAAGGAGGAGTCTGGCTCCCACTTGCAGCCTCGGACGCGCGGCAAGGCGGCCGCCGCCGGAGGAGCCCCCGCCCCTGCGCGCCTCCCTCCCGGGAGCCCCTGCCTCCCTCGGTGCGCGCTGCTGCTCGCGGCCGCCGCGGCCGCCGAAGAGGAGCCCGGGGCCAGGTAGGACCAGGGACGGGCGGGGCGCGGCGGGCGCGGGCGGGGGGCCGGGCGCGGGGCGCAGCCGGGACCCTCTCCAGGCGCTGGGCAACGCCCGCGGCGCTGCGCAGGGGCGCCCGCAAAGTTACTTTGGCCGCCTTTGCCGGGTGCGGGAAGCGGTCTGGGCACCCCAGCTGCCCCGCCTGCCGAGCAGGCGCCGGCGGGAGGGGGCTCGGCCAGGGCGCGGGACTCCGGCTGGGGCCGCGGGGTCAGCGAAACTTTTCCTTTGCTCGCCAGTCGCTGCTGGCTGCTGGCAGAGTAGCCGGTGGAAGCAGCGGGCTGGTGGGGTGCCAGTGATGATGATGGTGGTAACAATAGCAGCCTCTGCTTGTGGAGAGCCTACTGTGTGCTCAGCCAAGCCGCTGCTGGCACTTGGGGGGAAGAAAGGGGGGACTAACGCTGGCCGAGTGGCCACTTTTGCTAGGTATTGCTGGAAACTTCATCCATTTCCTTCCATTCATTCATCCCTCCCTCCCCTCCATCCATCCATCCATCCATCCACTCACTCAACACATATTTATTCCTGTCTGCTATGTGCCCGGCCAGGGGATTCAGTGGCTACCTAGACAGGTCCCAGCCCTCAAAGGGAATGTTGATCATGGAATGCCCAAGCTAAGGAGCGTTCTGTCTCCTGTGTGTTTGTTCTGGGACATGTTAGAGGAGCGTGAATTCGTGCACAGCCTCCCTTCACCCGGGTAGGGCCAGAGGTGTGTCATTCAGAGCACTGATGTGCCCAGGAATCTGGCAGGCCCCGGCTTGACCTTTGGGACTCACCCTTCTCCTTTCCCTCCCACCTCTCCAGGCTCAAGCTGGGTGGCCCAGTTGGTGTCAGGAGGCTCCACTCCGGAACTGGCCCCCACTCCTGTCCAGCTGACCTCTCCAGGGTGTCTCTTCCCCAGTGCTGGGCTGGCCTGGCTCCCAGCTCCCCTCCCTGAGTTTCTTTGCCTTCCCCCTCCCCATTTCCCGGGCTCCATTGAATGGCCCAGAGGAGAGCTTGTTAAGTGGCAAACAATTATGAAATTAAACTGGGGGAACAAAAGTGGGCTGGCTGTTGAATGGTGGAGCTGGCTCACGGGAGTTGAATGGCAGTGGGAGACTTGTTAGCAGGGATCTGAGGCGCTGGGGGGCGGGGGCGGGTCAGGCAGACAGGCACTGTCAATAGTCTGACTGGACTTTTCAAAAAAAAAATTAAACCAACTTGGTGAGAAACCTGGCACAGGGCTAACCATGCTTTAGGGGATGTTGGAGAGGCCACCAGCTGACTGCCACGTCCAGTTGGCAAGAGACTATTTGGGGAGGGTGCTGATGGATTCGGCCGTCCGAGGCAGGGGAGAATCTCAGGGCGTTTGAGCTGGTGGAGCTAGGCAGGCATTCTGGAGTCAGGCGCGGTCTACAGGGGCCCACTGTGTGGGAACCATGCATGATAAACTGCACTTTACCGTGCTGGGCTCCTTGCAAATTGGCTTTCCGAGTGGCAGCCCCACAACACTTGTAAAATCTTTTTCTCGAGATGGATGTCGGTGGAATGGTTCCATTGATTCTAGTGCGTGCTGGTTGGAGGTACATTAATTGGGCGATGACTAGTCAAAAGGCGATAATCCAGTCACGGAGGCTTAATGGTGTGTTCGGAAGTGTTTCAACGTGGGACTGCCTTCCTGTTTATTTCTCGGCCCCAGGAATTTCGGAAGACCTGGATTGAATGAGGTCCCTGTATTGGTGATGTGGTTGGGTTCAGAGAGTCACCTACATGGCCGAGGAGGTACCTCTGATGTAACCACCCCATGGCACGCTTAGAATCACTCACATCCACCCTGGCTGATGCCCTGTGGGCTGTGCCTGTGGACACATAGGACAGGTTTAGATCTAGGTGAACAATAAGAATTTTAGGGTGTTTTACTTGAGCCCCAACTGTCAGGAATACACAGACTGATGTAGGGAATCATTGTTCTTGAAAAACCTGCTTTTAATAAATTCCCAGCTTACCCGTGAGACTCTTAAATCTTCATCCAATGAATGTGGCTTAAGTTCATTTGTTCTTCTTTGAACTTGCTACCTCCCCACCTAGGCAGTACGGGCCTTGGTGTGCTCACTTTATACAGGACACATCTCTCTGTACTTGTTTGAGGAATTAGGGTGGTCGCTGGGTTTCCCTGAAGGGTAGCATTCAAGGAGAAAAACCAGCATTCTGGGTGCAGGTTTGGACTTCTGGAAAAAAAAGAAAACCCTCCCCAAAGTGCAATCATTTTTTAATCTATCAAAATGACTTCATTTTCCCAATTTCAGGCCTGTGGACTGATCATGAATACCAGGGCAGAGGAAATTAATCAGCCAGGCAAAGACTTTTAACAAGTAAATATTATGCACAGAAAAACATGCAATTAGTGGAGGTTAGTTAATGCCTTTCAAGTTGCATCGAGCTGCAGTTAAGGGTGGAATTTCTGCGTTATCCCTGAATTGTCTGTCAAAGTCTTTAATGTGACAATGTGACATGTCTCTCCCATCGCCCCTCCCTCACCGGGAACAAAAAAGGGTCTTTTCACGAATTCCCCCTTTCCATTCTTCTTCTCCCTGAGATCTTTCCGTTCAGCAGTAAGTACCTTTGTCTGCCTGCCCCTCTGGAGCAAGGGTCCTGGGCAAAGGGCTCCCCAGGTGCAGAGGCCTGGGAATAGCTTCTCAGGCTCACTCCATACCCACGGATCAAAGTCGATGGCACCTCCGATAAGAGGTAGGGGCCTGCCTTCTGGCCTGGGCGCCTCACCCTCTAGGACCAGAAGTTTCCAACACTTGGGGGTGGCAGGGAGAAGAGGGGGTGAAGGGACTGTTTCCCACAGCAAGAACCGTTTAGTGTAGCCTGGGGCAGTCTGAAAGCCATTCCCTGCAGCCCTCGTTCCTGCTGTGTGGATGTCCCCATGTAGTGAGACTGAAGTTGTCTGACTTGAGTTTGAAGAGGTGACTAAAATGTCAAAAGCAAAAAAAAAAAAAAAAAAAAATTGAAAGAAACAAAAACCCCCAGGGGAAAAAAATAAGAGACCCCTTTTTGGGGGTGGTATTGGAGGAAAGGTATAAATTGCTTCTCAGTTAATTTGATTCACCATGGCTCTCCTCAGTGACCTGACAGGTCTGCTACCAACACAAATATTTTACTTTATTTTGACTTTTTTCCCCTAATGAGACAAGACTTAGTTATGCTTTATTTCCACTTAAAATATCTGTGACCAATGAGGACAGCCCAATTCCATGAAAAAATCATAACAAATTGAGATTATAGGTATTATTTTTGAAATCAAATTGTGATTTGAGGTGTTCATTGGCCTTTTCAGGCCTTTTTGTGAATCACTCTGTGGGGGATTTTCTTGGACCTGAACTTGGCCAGCTTAATGTCAGAACCAGGTCGTCATCATAAATAGAAGCAGCTGCAGGAAAAAAAAAAATACGTAAAATTCTCCCTTCTGGTTGACTCTGCTCTGCATCCAGTTCAAAGCCAGGGATGAGTAGGCTCCTCTTTCCACCACCCCAGTCTACACCTGAACGTTTGTTTCTGTAAAATGTGACTTGTCTGTTGCCCACCTTCGCATTCCCGTCTCCTCCTTCCAAGAAGGAAGTGAGGCTCAGCACTGATGCACAAGAAGAGACTTTTGGCATCGCCCATGCTAATTTCATCACTTCAAGGAGAAAACGATGCCTGCTTCCAATTTCTAACACTCTCATCATTTCCTCTTCATTTCATTCTTTTGCATTTTACGGACAGTACTGCAGTCTGCAAGCCTGCAAAATATATTGCATTGGCTACCTGAGAAATGTAATCCCTTCCTGCAACCTGCCTTTCCCTTCTTCCTGACAAAGCGCTTTTTAGTGTCTCAGTGTTCACAGAAAAGGCAAAGGTTCTCTCCCCCAACCCTTATTCTGCCCTGGGCTCCCCGCACAGCGCGGGTGCTGAGGGGCTGGTGAGAATGGAGTTTTGCTTTTGTTAAGTTTGTCATTCAGACACATTAGTGAATTGATCATACTTGGGAGGTTTAATCCTTAATTGCAAATTCCCGCACGATCACAAAACATACACTTGAACTGATCATAAAAATGGCAAAACCCCAATATCAGACTTAAGTGTAGAATTGCCATAGTGCTGATTTGATTATGCTTCAGTGACATCTGTTTAATAGATTTCCACAAGAACTGTAAATCCACATTTACTTTCTTTGCAAATTGTGTTTGAATGCTGAGCAACCACAGTCCTCTAGCATCTTCCCCTCCCTAGCCATGTATGTGCTCAACCCCCATTCCTGTGGAGGGTGACTTGATGTATAAGTGGGAAGGGGACACAATGCTGAGTTTTACACATTTACCTCCTATTTCCTTTTGTGTGTGGGTATGTCTGTGTGCATGTTTGAAACAGATCTGAACAGCTTACCATTTCAACTCCATAGATACGTGACTCTCCAAGCGCTTTATTTTGAAAACTAGGACGTAGCACTTTGCAGAAGAAAAATCAGTCCACTTGCTATTGTTTATGTGATCGCTGATCTGCTAGATGGATATAGAAAGCACCAAGAATTATAATAATTTATGGAGTGGAGCACTGGTTTACAAACATATTTCTCTGCCCGAGCTTTGTGGGTTTCTTTGCGTCTCGGGGCTCGTTCCGTGCAATGGGAACGGAGAATATTCAGAATCTGAAGACGGGCCCGGCGAGCCGACTGCATTCATAGCTAAAATTAAAGGAATAAGTGAGCAGCTATTTGTGGCAGACAGGACATGATCCAGTAAGTAGCACTCTTCATATTCCGAAATAAAAGTACATAATTGGAAAATGAAGCGGCAGAGACTGCTGGGGGGTGGCGGTGGTGAGGAATTAGAAAGTGTAATTTAAAATCATGTAGTCATAATTCAAAATGGGCCCAGCTAAAAGGTTTTTAAGTGGTAAATGCTTTAAAGTCACTGTGGTTGATCCTTTTTCAAGGAATAGGGGCTAATTTTCACTTTATTTGTGGATTCCTTCATCTACTGAGCTCATCAGCTTATTCAACTTAGATGCTAATACCAGCTGCTGGCCAGCGTTTCTTTTCCTTGGGATCCTACACTTGATTGGGAAGGAGATCAAACACAAAGGTCTGTCATTTTAGGACATGGTGGGACGAGGTCTGATTTTTTTTTCTCCCATTAGGGTATTTGCTTCTTTTCCTTTGAGTTGCTCTGCTTTTTTTTTTTTTTTTTTCTTTTATGGCATTTTCAACTATCAGCTCATCAATTGCATATTTTCAAGCAGAGGCAAAACAAGGAAAGAAAATACGATTTTAAAAGTGATTTTTGGGCTTGTGTAGGAATCGTCGCTTGTAAAACAATTCTCCCCAGATCCCTACGTCTTGGTACTTTTCTGTTAAATATTATCTCCTGCATTTTGCTTGGGGGGACCACTTAGGAAGTGTTAGCGTGGTTTCTCTGTGACATTTTGCCACATTGCGACAAAAGCCCTAGTAAGCACTGCCTTCGCTGAGCCGAGCCGGCTTTTTCTCTGCATCGCCCTGAGCCACCGGCCTGAAGAGAGGCAGCTGCTCTTGGGGTTGGCCCGTTAGAGAGGCTGGGGCTATTCAGTCGCTCCTGCTCTCAGTTAAAGGCCCCAAGAGGAGACGGAGCCAAGGTGCGTCTAGGATCCTGTGAAAGCTTTCCAAGGTGGGGTTCCTCAGAATGCCGCCGCGGGGACGGCTGTTGGGGGAGATGTTTCTCTGGAAGCTTCTCATGCTTAATAAGACAGTGGTTTCTGTGTGCTCGTTGACTGTCATCGAGTTTTGGACCCAGGACAGCACCATACTGTCCTAGCCCCCCAGTGATTGTTAAAGAGCTCCCGACAGAATGGAAGGGAAACACAGGTGGGTTCTAGGGATGGCTGCCTTACCGGCCTGGCACTGGCTTTGATCAGAGTGACCTTTCCCTTCCAAACGAGAGCACTTTCGAGAGCCGAAGAGGATGCTGGTAACGGTGGCACCGGGACAGTCGATGTGAACCGGGGCTGTCCCGGGCCCGCGCTGACTTGGAGGAGCCTGTGTTGGCTGGGAGCGATGCTTCAAGTCACATGGTAAAGCGAAATCTATCTTTGGTCTGCAGGGCAGCAGCTCCTCTGGTAGTGTAATGCTCCAAGATCTTCCTCACATATCTTCGGACAGATAGGGGCCACCAGAATGATCCAAGAATCTCTTTTGCAAAAATCCATCTGCTGCTGAGATGCTGTGTGTGAGCCAAGGCCTCTCTCACTCTCTCTCCTTCCTGGGCCTTCAGCACACACTGGCTGGCCTTGCTGTTTGGTGGGGGCCTTGTTAGGGGCCCACAGACCCCCTCCACTGCAACTCCTCGAAACAGAGTTCTGAGGAGGTCTGTTGTCTGCCTGGCTGCTTCGTCAGGTCTGAGCCCTTGGAGGGCTAGTTTCGTGTCGGTCCTGTGACTCCCAGAACAGGACCTGGCCCAGAAAAGGATCTGGCCCAGAGCAGGAGCAGCAGCGGGTGCGCTGGGGCTGACCAGTGCCCTGCAGTGTCCAGATGGGGGTGGTGGTGAAGAATTTGCCTAGAAAAACGAGTCAAGGGCGGGCCGTAGTGGATGTGTCCAGCCACAACTCCCTGGGAAGTCAAAGCCCCAAAGACTTACTCAGTAGGGCGAGAGGGAAGGGGTCAGGCACCCTGGGCTTTCAGGCAGCAGAGGACGGGTTGCTTGAAAATCCCTTCTGTGGCCGGGCACGGTGGCTCACCCCTGTTATCCCAGCACTTTGGGAGGCTGAGGCGGGCGGATCACGAGGTCAGGAGATGGAGACCATCCTGGCTAACACGGTGAAACCCCGTCTCTACTGAAAATACAAAAAATTAGCCGGGCGTGGTGGCACACGCCTGTAGTCCCAGCTCTTTGGGAGGCTGAGGGGCAGGCGAATGGCGTGAACCCAGGAGGCGGAGCTTGCAGTGAGCCGAGGTCGCACCACTGCACTCCAGCCTGGGCGACGAGCGAGACTCCGTCTCAGGGGAAAAAAAAAAAGAAAATCCCATCTGCATTCTTGAAATTTCCCTGGGGAGCTTCTGAGTTCATCAGAACATTCTAACTAGAGGAGAAGAGACATGGAGTGAGCACCTCCTGTGTGCTGGGCCCTGGCAGGAGGCTTTTGGATCTCCTGTGTCCTTCAGTGCTCCAGCAACCGTATGTTTGTGGATGAAAACTAAGATTAAGGGGGGGCAAAGCTGCTTTGGAGTCCTGCTGTCATACTCCAAGGCCTGTGTAGTTTCATTCATTCATTCGTTCATTCACTCATTCATTCACATACCAGTTTATTCTTTGGTGTTTCAGCTCAGATAAAAAGCCGACTGTGTGTTGGGAACTTTGATACAGGAAGCCTTGGGGGCTGGGGGTGGAGGCTCCTGACCCAGCCAGGGGAGGTCAGGGAAGGTATTTTCGAGGTTCTGAACCTTCCTGAGACTGAGTGGGCCTGTGTCAGGAAACGAGGGTGAACGCAGGGGTGGGGCTGGGTGCAGGGCCTTCTGGGCAGAGGGAACAGCATTCATGGAGGCTTCAAGACAGGACCCCCTCTGTGCCAGGGAAAGCCTGCATGACCGAGCCGGGCCTGAGAAGTGGGAGTGGGACTGGGGCCAGGTGCAGCCTCCTCAGCTGACCTGAGGCACTGAGCTTCACCTGAGTGCAGCAGCGGCTCTGGAGGGGCTGGGTGTGCCAGAGGGAATGGCACGGGCAGAGGTGAGTTCTAGGACATTCCTTCTGGAGGCTGGCGTGGTGTGGCCATGGTGATGAGGGGTCAATACGGCCAAGAGACCAGACAAGTTTGGGGGTGGGGGGGCGGTCAGAGAGAGGCACAAAGAGGTGGGGCCTGGAGTCTGACCTCTTTCCTAGACACCAGTTTTCCATACAGTTGGCGTCGAATGGGACCTGCTCCTTAGTGTCTTGGCTGACACCCAGGTTCTCCTTGGAGCACCCTGGCCTCACTGAACTCACAGTACCCGAGGAACAACAAATAAATGTCTCTGAGAGGAAAATGGAAAGAGAAACCATCTGATAAGAGAATCAGACTTTAGAAAAGCAAGCCCTTAGAACCAGAGGGAATTTTTCAAGGAGTGCTGGGCTGGGGGGACCTGGAGTCTCCCATTCTGGGTTCACTGGGCCTTTATGGGCAGGTCCAAGGCTCATTCCGGCCCCTCGGTAACCCCTCAAGGGGACCACCGAAGAAGTGGAAACAGAGGTTGAGTGACTTGCCCAATGTCCCACTGCTCAGCAGCCTGAGATGGAATTTAATGGGAACCCCACTTCCTCTGACTTCAGAGTCCAGGCTGTCCTCCGTGGCAGACGCATGCCAGTGACCTGTGACAATGAAAGAGTGAGGCCATTTATCCAGGCCGCCCGGGCCTCAGGGACCTAGCACTTCCCCTCCCTCTGCCCGGCTTCTCATTCCCTAGGTCTGGGCATGGCTATTGTCACTGGTATGTGAGGTGAGGCCCCTTCAGATAGCCTTTTTTTTTTTTTTTTTTTTTTTTTTTTTTCTTGGAGATGGAGTATCACTCTGTTACCCAGGCTGGAGTGCAGTGGCCCGATCTCGGCTCAATGCAACCTCCACCTCCCGGGTTCAAGTGATTCTCCTACCTCACCCTCCCGAGTAGCTGGGATTACAGGCATGCGCCACCACACCTGGCTAAGTTTATATTTTTAGTAGAGACGGTGTTTCTCCATGTTGGTCAGGCTGGTCTCGAACTCCCGACCTCAGGTGATCCTCCCGCCTCGGCCTCCCAGAGTGCTGGGATTACAGGTGTGAGCCATCGTGCCCAGCACAGATAGACCTTTCTTGATCACCCAATTTAATCACCGCATCACCCTGCTCTGTCTTTTTCCAGGTACTGATTATTAGCTGAAAAGTGTCTTTTCTGTTTAATTCTTTGTTTACCTTATTGTCCCCCCTCCCACCCCGTCCCATAGTCCTTGAGGGCAGGAGCCTCTTTGTTTATCCATTGCCCTTCCTGGCACCCGGAACAGGGAGAAGATGTAGGGCCGTGGCTAATGGTTGTTGAATAACTCGTTCGTTCATTCATTCATTCATTCATTCATTCATTCCATCCATCCTCCCCCCTAGTTCCATTTGGGGGAGGCACCTGCAGCCCCATCAGGATGCATGACTTGCTTAAGGTCACTCCGCTCGACTGAGAGCCAGGCTGGGAGCCCAGGCGGTCTCCCTGGGGCGGGTCCCGGGGCACCACTGCGTCGCTCGCGTGCTGTGCTGTTTTGTGGACCAGGTGTAAACGCTTCCTAGCTCAAAGCTGTTTGTTTGGGAGATGCTGCGCCTCCTCCGTGGATCGGCTGCGCGGCGGAGAATGCTCGCCTCCTCGCACGGTGGCTAACGTGCTGCTGCGGCTCCATAAATATTAAATGGGCATTAAAAGAAGGCGCTGCGTTTCCAGTTTCCCGGATTTCTCTGAGCAGGGCCCGTTGCGAACCCCCTTTATGTGAAATGCAGCATTTCACCGCGGAGCGCCTCCGGGAGCCTTGCCGCCCGCCTTTCCCGGCTGAGTCCCTTTGGTGCAGAGCGGTTCTCCCTCGACTGCAGGCTATCTGCATGCTGGCGCCTGCTCCTCTGGTTCAAAGACGGGTGGGGGCCCCGGAACCCCTTTTCACAAGGGCTGTGCCAGCCTGGCAGCCTCCTTGCTGGGTATGCAAGGAGGGTAAGATGGAGACGGGGCAGTGACTCTTCAGTCTTCAGCTGTGCTCTCCTGACACCCAGCCTCTCCCAGGCCTCTGCTGGGCACCAGGCAGTCTCCAGACACTCTGTCCTTCTGTCCCCTTATGGTCTCTGCATTCATCCCTCCATCCATCCGTTTCTCCCTCCCTGCCTCCATCCATCCACTAATACTATTGATGAAGTATTTGTGATAGGCCATGGGGTGATCATGTTATAAAAATATTAGCTAACATTTATTGACCACTCACTGTGTGCTGGGCTCTGTGATCAGCAGCTTACATGTGTCACCTCACTGAATATTCATGACTCTACAAGATAGGGACTGTTTTTCTTTCCATTTTGTAGAAGAGGAAACAGAGCCTCTGGAGGTTCAGCCGCTTGCTCAGGGTCACAGAGCTGCTGGGGGCCGGAGCTGACACATGGGGTGCACAAATGGGGGGCCCAGCCCTGCCCTCAGGGGACATCCGGGCTCTTCCTGGCACCCTGAAAAGAAGGCCCCAGATCCAGGCTTCTCCAAGGAGACACCAGCATTGCTGAGAGGAAGGGTGTCAGCTTCAGCCAGCAGGAGAGGAGGGCAAAGCCGGAAGCCAGGCAGCTAGGTCTGGGGGCTCAGCCCTGCCACCTACTCTCTGTGCAACGAGACATCACTTCTGTGGGATGTACCCTTCATCATTTGTCAAACGTGAGACATGAGCATCAATATCTGTCTCTTAGTGGTGAGCATTGCAGAGGAAGACTCTCGAAAAGTGCTGGAATTGTGTGGCTCTGAATAAGAGCATGGCCCTTGTGAGCTGTAGGCCTCCAGGTGCAAGAGCCCACCGGGGCTGGCCTGTGTGGCTCAAATAGAGGCCAGACCAGTCATAGGGCCAGACCATGCGGGGTCTTATGGTCAAGGGATTTTATCAGAGAAGCCACCACAAGGATTTCAAGTAGGGATGTGATGTGGTCAGCTTGCATTTGAGAAATATTTGAGTTCTTCAGGGCCCGTCTGGCACCCCTAGCTCCTGGAACTGGCCCCTTAGTTCGCACTTGACACCCTGGTACCAAGGGTGCCCAGTACTCAGGCAGCACCCACTGACAGCAGCTCCTCAATATGCAGGGATCGAATTGAACAGAATAGTGACTTTGACCATCACAGCCGAGGTGAGCTGGGCCCCTGGGACCCACCAGGCTTTGTACTCAGGATTCCTGCTTACCTCTTCATTTAACCTGCACAGTCCCCGGGAGATGGCATTACTACTATCAAATCCATTGTCTTTTCTTTTTTTTTTTTTTTTGAAACAGAGTCTTACTCTGTCATCCAGGCTGGAGTGCAGTGGTGCTATCTTGGCTCACTGCAACCTCCGCCTTTTGGGTTCAAGCGATTTTCCTGCCTCAGTCTCCCAGGTAGCTGGGATTACAGGTGTGCACCACAGTGCCCGGCTAATTTTTGTATTTTTAGTGGAGAGGGGCGTTTCACCATGTTAGCCAGGCTGGTCTCAAACTCTTGACCTCAGATGATCCGCCCGCCTCAGCCTCCGGAAGTGCTGGGATTACAGGTGTGAGCCACTGCACCGGGCCTCAAATCCATCTTCTAGAAGAGGAAGCTGGTGGCTCAGAGAAGTTAGGAAGTTGACTTAAGGTCACACAGCAAGTCAGCCATGCTGGGGCTTGACCCCTGTCCAGATCTGGGCAGGCCTGGCTCAGAGTATGCAGAGTCCTGGAACTTGGCATCTGGTGCTCTGAGGCCTTTCCCGGGGTTTCTAGGTGCCGGGCAGCAGTTACAGACAAGAGGGGTGCAGTTCCCTGCTCCCCCACCTACAGTTCTGTTGCGTAGCACCCGCAGGGAGAGCCAATCACTTAGAAACAACCCACAGGACCAAACAATGGCACAAGTGTGTCCCCAGGAAAAGGGAGACGTTTCCCCCCTTGTCTTTGCAGGTGGAGAAGAGGGATATGTGTTGGGAATCAGGACATGTCTTTAGGGGTCGGTGGGAGAAGGAGGATATTGCTATTTATTTCAACTTCTAGGGAGATGATCAAGATTTAAAAACAATTAATAACCCATTTCTCCTTTGCACATAATTACAATGTTCTCCATTCTCTAATTTTTGTCATTTTCCTAATCTAATTTGTTTTCTGACCGTGTCGATTCTTCTTCCAAGCGCAAAGCAAACGGGATTTTTCTTCATTTAGCGTGTTTGCGATATGCCTATCCAGGAATAGTTTCAATGATGTTATTTTCTCCTTGGTTAAATACAGTGCAAAAGGAATCGTCGGAGGGTCTTAACGACCCAAACTGAAAACAACGACAAAAAGTCTTCAAGGCATTTCCCATTGACACAGTTTAGAAAATAATTATGAAAAGGAACGAGACAACTCGATGGTCTGAGTAACGAGGCATCGGCCGTAGTGCTGTGTGTTGGGGTAGGATGGGGTCTCACCCGTAGCCTGCATTTCCAAGTTTCTACAGAGTTCTACGCTGACCCCGAGGCGGGGTCGGTTGGAGGGATATTTCAGCCCAGTAAATATAAGTGCAAACTGCACTTCCCGGTGAAAAAGATTTGAAAAATATTGCATATTCTCAAGCTGCAATTCAAAGCTTGACGGGGTACCTCAGGGTTCCTGAGATCCTCATGAGAGAGAAGGTAGTGAGGCACCAGAGGAGGTTTTTGCAAAAGGTTCCTCCTCCCTCACCATCTCCGCCCCTACCTGCACCACCACCCCTGAGCCGGTGGGTATGTGACCATCTATGTCTGGGAAAACCCCTTCTCGGGGCACCACTAAAAGATATCTTTAGATGAAATTGATGTTGAGGGAAGAATTTTCGCCCGTGCTGTCTCCACCTGCTCGGGCTTGCAGGGGTGTGGGCGTGGGGCCGTGTGGGTGTGTTTGGGGGTCTGTGGGGGATGGGGGAGGGTTGTAGGAGAATCCTTCTTATTTCCCAATTCTGAAAAGTAAAACTTAACTCACCTGTTTACAAAATACCAGCCATTGTCTTACCCCAGCTCCCTGTCACCCTGTAGGCTCTGGAGGATTTTGTTGAAGGAAAAAAAAAAAAAAAAGCCTGAAGTATTTAAACACGTTGGGCCATGCATGCATCCGTCCACAGTGCTGTGGGTTGTGTTTTTTTTTTCTTTTTTTTCTTGTCCCCTCCCTCCCTTCCCTTTTCTTTTTACCAAAGTATATTCATCAAACTGCTGAGTTGGAAAGATTTGTAATGAGTTTTTGAGCTGTACGACTGTGTTTTTTTCCCTCTCCCCCCGCCCTCTCCCTCTTTCTAAATCTTCATCTGACATTAAATAAAGCAAATCCCAAACAGATTAACTGTCGCACGGTTCTGCTCCGTCTCCTCAGTCTGTTTCCAGGTCTGGCGGGGGGCCGGGCTGCGGTGGCGGCAGCGGTGGGAGATGCCGGGGCGGCCAGCGGAGGTCCATGTGGCGCTCTAGGTGGGATGCCGGCGTCCTGAAGGCGGAGGCCCTGGCCCTCCTCCCCTGTGGCCTGGGCATGGCATTCTCCCAGTCCCACGTGATGGCCGCTCGGCGGCACCAGCACAGCCGGCTCATCATCGAGGTGGACGAGTACAGCTCCAACCCCACCCAGGCCTTCACCTTCTACAACATCAACCAGGGCCGCTTCCAGCCACCGCATGTGCAGATGTAAGTGGGACCTGTGGGGTGGGGGTGGGGGTGGTGACAGCCCCCTGGGGTGGGTGCATGGTCTCGGGTGCCTCCTGGTTCTGGGTGCACCGTTAACAAGCATTGAATGTTTGTTGACTGCAGTAATTCTGGAATCCTAGGATCACTGGGGCTCTGAGTTGGGAGGGACCGGCAAGAAGTTGCAGATGGATGGCCTGTGGGCCGATTCTGGCCGCGGTCCTGTTTCACTTGGCCAGGAGCATGTTTTACAAATATTTAAAGATGAGGTGGACGCACAGAAAACTCCAGACTTCTGGCTTCACTTTATAAAACCCAAAGGCCTGGCAACCCCAGGTCCACATGTCCTCCTGGCAGCGTCTGGCGGGGGCCACATTCCAGATCCCTTTCTTGGCATTTGGGTGGTGACCCCTTGTCTGATTTACTCTCCTCATTGTACACACAGGGAGACCGAGGCCCAGAAAGGGGAAGGGGCTTGCCACAAGCCCCATGGCAGGTTAGGACCCAGTCTTGGGCTCTGTGTTTCCTCTCCCTGCCCTTCCTTTTGTCCAGACCCTGTGCTTCTCTTGTGAAAGCAGAGATGCTTTTCCAAAAGGACTGGGGGATTCTGTTGTCTACCCCTTGGGGCACTAGGGGTAGACAGTGCCAAGCAGTGCTCAAGCAGTGAGGCCCTGGGGAGCACACAGACTCAAGATCCCCATAGGCAGCAGGAGGGCTTGTCCTGATGCCTGTGTGCAGGGCCAGCCTTTCCCATCTGGATTTCCTGAGGTCCTGGAAAGCTGTGGGTGGCTGGGGGTGGCTCCAGAGATGGTCAAGCTCCTGACCCTGCTCTGGGTGGTTCCCTGAGTCCCTAGAACTCCCCTCCTCCTTTATACCTGCTGCTTCTCCCATGAGCCCTGCACGACAGAGTTTACCTGGTGAGGAACCAGGGGCCCAGGCCCATGAGGTGCCCCACCCTGCTGGCAGGTGCCAGAGCTGGACTCGAACCCAGGCTTCCTGAGTCCAGCCCGGGGCTCTCCATGCTGGGCCTCCCACATCCTCGGGCTGTGATGTGTGTGGATGTTCACGCTTCTGCCTGAGAGTGGAGGCTATTGTCCCCTCGGCTGTTGTACCTTCACCCGACTCTGGGTGCCCGCGCCCAAGCTGGGTCTGGATCAGGGATGACCCCTGCAGAGCAGGGAGGTAACAGCACAGGGAGGCGGGAGCTGTGACAGGGGCTGATCCAGTGCTGTAGGACCTACAGGAAGCCCTCCTGACTGCCCAGGGGTCTGGTGCCCCAACAAGGGTCTAGGCTCTGGGCCGCCTCTGGGGCTGTGATCACCATCTTGGGGCAGCGGTGCTTGTGGAGTCCCAGCCACTGTCCCTCGGACCACTTGGAGAAGGAATTAAGGGGGTTTCCAAACCCTGGCCTGGTGGGATGTGTGTGAGGTTGCAGCCTCCCGTCCCTGTGCGGCCTCCCTCAGGCCTGGCCTCTGTTGTGGGCAGAGGGGGGTACAGGGAAGGGCTCTGCAGGGCAGCAGGCTCCAGGCAGGGATTGCGGTCTTCTAGTGGCACTTGCCCAGGAAAATGCTTGTCTCCGTGTGGGGCCGCAGGACTGGTGTTGCCTGTGGCTGCCTACTTTATTTTTTGGTAGATTTCTATTTGGGCTGCTGCCTCTGGGTTTCTGTTTTTGGGACCAAATTGGCGGGTTTGGGCAGGAAGGAAGGCCTCGGGCCTTAGGTCTGTGGGACTTGAGGCCTGGGAGGGGCTGCAGGGACGGGGACCTTCCCTGGCCTGAGTTTTATCTTCTGTTGGTGAGGGTCATCCTCCAACTGGGTGGGTCAGAGGTGACTGAGCCTGAGGTCCCTGTAGGCCAGGCTGAACTCCTGCCTAGTGGGCAGGCAGAGAGCAGCAAGGCCTCCCAGGGCAGGTGGGGTTTGTGAGGGTGCCGGCACCACACACAGTGGGACCATGGACAGCTGTCAGTCACAGCGCCCCTTCCTGGGCCAGGCACACACTCAGGGAGCTCCTAGTCTGAGAACAGAGCCGGGGAAACAGGAAGACAGGGAGTGGGGGCTGAGGAGGCGCTTCCCAGTTTCAAGGGATCCAGGAAGGACCTCCTGGACCTCCTGGAGAACTAGATAATTTCTAGGTTGAGACCAGAGCAGGAGGAATAGACATAGCAAGTTGGAAGGGGGTGTGAGGAGGAAGTGGACCAGGCAGAAGCAGTGGCAGGGTCGGAGCCTGCAGGTGGCTAGAAGACGGGGGTCTCTAAGAACTGCAGGGAGGCCCAGCTGGGCAGGCAGTGGGAGTGGGGGATGAGCAGGAGACACCACAGGTCTCTGCAGGCTGGGCTGCGTCCTGAGGGAGGGTGGTGAATGACAGAATGAGAAGGGGTGATCTACTCCATTTAACTGAGCCACCCGGGGCCATTCATTCTTTTGTTGAGTCATTCATTTATTCACGCATTTGGGATGTCTGTGAGCTGCTGAGTTTCTCAGTGTTTAGGACCTTGGGCACTGAGCTTGCCTGCTTGGATGGGGGTCATGCTGCTTGGTGCCTCAGTTTCCCCAATCTGGAGCTGGCTACTCCAGGTGGAGGCACCACATGCTTCCCTGAAATTCCCCTTGCCGTGCCGCCCTCCTCAGTTGGCACATGTGCTCTGCACAGCTCGGAAAGCTGGTCCTCACCCCCCGTGGCGCTAGTCCACGCATTCTCAGTGGAGGAAACAGCACCTCCAAGGGGTAAAAACTGGTTCTTAGGGGGTGAAAAAAAATGCTGCACACAGTAATACTGGGGATGAAAGAGTTAAATCCTGGTAGAGAAGGCCCAGTGGGCAGCAAGCATTCAGCATTGGTAGCACATGCCAGGCCTGGTGAGAGGCTTGGGACCCAGCAGTGATCGAAGGCACCCCTGCCTGTGCTGAGCTTACATCCAGTGGATGGCAGGCAGTTAGCAGATGGTCATGAAAGCGTGTGATGCTGGTGATGGTAAGCGCTGTGGAGAAGGAACTTAGCTGGGGAGCTGGAGCAGGCCCCGTGAGGATTTACACCTGGCCTGCCCCACCCCATCCTGGACGGCTCTGCACCACCACCTCCGGCAGTGGGGAGAGTTCCCGGCTCCTGCTGGCTCTGGGGCTCCGAGGCAGCTGGGGTTTGGGTGGGGCCCTGGAGAGAGCGTGCTCTGAGCTCCAGCTTTGAAACACAACTTTGCACACAGCTGGGTAAAGCCAGGGTGGGCACAGAGATGGGGGGCTTCTGCCTCCCACTGCCCCTTCATTCAGCCTCCACACCCCAAGCTCGGAAGCATGCAGGCTGCTGGAGGTGGCTGAACGGATTTCCATGGCGAGTCGGCTGCTTCCTCCCAGGAGTGGTGGGGGGATGGCTGCCACCTTCTGACATGTGATTTGTCGCCACCCTGGGCTTTGTCTCCGGGGTGAGGGAGCGAGGGGGCCTTATTTAATAAATCCACAATTTATATTTAATAACAACAGTGACAGTCCAAACATGGCCTCTGATTGAGTCCTGTGATTTATGCCGTTGCCCCCAGAGACCCTGCTGGTGACGAGGCCGGCTCTGCTTGGGTAATGAATCTCTGGAGCTGGGCCTCTGGATTGTGAGCAAGGCTGAAGATTCCTTGCCCTGGCAACTGAGCAACCCTGTGGGGGTCTCAGGAGGCCCCTCTAGGCCCGGCCCTTCTGCCCTGGGTGGGCAGGCGGACCACTGACCTAGTGGTCAGTGGGAAGGCAAGAGTGAGTGTTGGGGGACAGGGTTAGCCTGGAGCTCTCATGTAGGTCCCCAGGACCATGGCATCAGGCACAGCAACCCCTCTCTGACCTTTACAAGGCGTTATGGCAGAGGCTTGAGTCATCGCTGAAAGACCCTTCGAGCCCCTCAGGCATGCACCGGGTCCTTGAAGCTATAGCGGAGTGGGATGGGAGGCCACAGCTGCATGCCAGGCCTGGAGCAGCCCCTTTGTGCCTGTTCCTGGCCTTTCCTGCTGTCCCAGGATGGTGTGGACCCCCTCTCTACAGATGAGGATGCTGAGGCTTTGGAAGGTGAGCGTGGGGAGCTGGGACTCCCACCCAGTGCCGTGTGGCTCCTTGGCCTGTCCACACACTGAGAGGCTCCTGGAGACGTGGAGCTCAGCCTGGAGTGCAGGGATGGGGGACAAGGAGCAAAGCAAGTGGGGAGGACTCACCCCGGCACCGCCTGGCTCCCAAGCCTCATTCTCCATCCGTGTCGTGCTGGGCAACAGATACAGTGGCTGCTTCCGGTTTCTTAAACATTCCAGTCTTCCTCCTGCCTCAGGTCTTTGCACATGCTGTTCCCTCTGATCCCAACTCTTTGCCCTATGAGCACTGACTCCTCCTTCAGATCTCACCCAGGTGTCACCACCTTAGGGAAGTCTTCCCTGCTCCAGCTCTAGGTGCTCACTGCTGGGCCTGGTGGCGCACGCTTAGTGGAACCTGATTCAGTCTGTGCTGATACATTCCTTTGCGGGAGGATTTCCCAAGCATCTCTCCCCTGCACGAGCATGGGGCTGCATGTCTGGTGCCTAGCACAGGGAACAGGAAGCAGGAAAGAGAAGAGAGTGAGAACGGGACAGGTGGCAAGACTCAGGAGGAGTGTCAGGGATCACGAAGGGCTTTCTGTGGGGGTGGGGGTGGCATAATCCCTGGGCGTGGAGGACCAGCTGCACTGTGGCCTCTGTGGAGTGGGCCACTTTAGGAAGAGGGACCAGTAAGAGCAGAGGCCAGGATGTGGGAAGGAAGGACAGGCGTGGGGACGCCAGAGGGTCCTGTGGCCAGGGTCCCCTTGGATCCATTGCTTTGTGGGAAGACCACTGGGCAAGGGGTCGGGGCAGTTGTTGTGTGATGCTGATCCAGCCAGTCATTGCTCCTCCCCAGGCCTCAGTTTCCCGATTTGTAAAATGAGAGGAAGGGGCTAAAGGTCCTTTCCTACTAAAACACCATGGCTGATGCCCAGTCACACGGCTGGACGAGTTGTTGGAAGCTGTCCCTGCCTGGACCTTCAGAGCACCCCATTTCTGCAGGAATAGGGTTACGAGAGGTAACAGCCTCTGCTTCTGATGCCTCTCTGGGCTTTTGGCACCAGGAACTGCACTTCCACAGAACCAGTGGCTTATGGGAGAGAAGGAACCGAGAGCAGGGTGCAGAGCGCACTGCAGGGGTATTGGCATCAGGGCTCCAGCTGTGAAGGTTGGTTAAGTTCTCACAACATGACAAAGAGGGAGTGGCTCGTCCCCACCCTATGGAGCAGGGCTGGAGGCTGGTGGGGTCCAGGGGCACAGCGAGGAGGAGGTCACTGAGCTGGGGTGCCAGCCTGGGGTCTGGTGTCGGAGGCTGTTCTCTCCTCTGTATTGTTCCTGCTGCCAGGAATCCCATGGGAAGATCGGTGTAGGCTGGGGAGAGCTGGAGATGGGTGTCAGGTCTCAGAGCCACCCCAGTAGGCAGCAGCTTTGGGGAAGTTGAGTTTGGCTCCAAGAAACAAGAAGCCTTTGCTTCCACGTCTTATCTCTGGTCCCTGCAGAATGTCACTGAGAAAGAACCATTTTGTACTTTTTTTTTTGGTCACAAAGTGTTGAGATTAGATACCCAGATTCCTGTTGTGAAGTCCTGGGTTCAAATTCCACTCTTTAACTTAGTAGCTGGGAGCTTGGGCATGGACTAACTTTTCATTGTCATTGCAAGTATCAGAAACACAACTGAAGTTGCCTTAAGGATGAAAAGGAGTCTGCTGGCCCATATTAAGAATTTCAAGTTTGGATCTGGCTTCAGGTATAGATGGATCTTCAAATGATGCCCCCTTGTTCACTGTCTCTTTGTCTCTCTCTTTCTCTACATATACACATTTTGTTGTTGTTGTTATTTTATTTATTTATTTATTTTTTTGATACAGTCTCACTCTGTTGCCCAGGCTGGAGTTCAGTGGTGCAATCTCAGCTCACTGTAACTTCCGCCTCCCAGGTTCAAGCAATTCTCCTGTCTCAGCCTCCCGAGTAGCTGGGACTACAGGTGCACACCACCACGCTCGGCTAATTTTTGTATTTTTAGTAGAGACAACGTTTCACCATGTTGGCCAGGCTGGTCTTGAACTCCTTTCCTCAAGTAATCTGCCCGCCTTGGCCTCCCAAAGTGCTGGGATTACAGGTGTGAGCCATTGTGCCTGGCCTCCTTCTCCATATTTTGACTCTTTTTGCTCTTTCCTTCATTTGCAAACATAGTCAGGGTTTCTGGATCTTCACACCGGTGGCCTCTGTGGGTGTCCTGACCACAGACGTATCCTTACACCAAGCAGGTGCCTGGCATTTAGAGGCATTCGGTAAGATTTGTCCATAGGTTGACTGAATGAAATGAAGTCCAGCCTGGTAATAGTCCAGTGTGGTGTGAGTTCTGGAGCCAAAAACCAGCTTCCAATTTCAGCTGCACCAGCTCCTGTAGCTAAGATCATGGACAAGTCAGCCTTTTCTGAGCCTCAGTTTGCTCACCTGTAAAATGGGACTACCCATAGTACCCTGTTTAGATGGTCATTATGAGGGTGAAGAGAGCGACTGCCTGTAACATGCCCAGCACATAATGAGCTCTTGATGCGTGGGGATCATTGGAATCATTATTGTTGTTGTTATTTCAAAGTCGAGCATTTGTTTCAATCCAAATAGCTGGGGGACTGTGCCGGGTAATGAGAGTCTATTTCTTTCTCTGGGGATGACTAGGTCTGCATCTTCGCTGTGCTCCAGAAGCCTCCCGTTGCAGGGAAGTAAGAGTGGAGTTAATTAAAGAGCTCTGGCTCCAGTAGCAGGCCCAGCCCAACCGGAGCCCTCAGAACCACACTGCTCTTGGCTGGCTGGTGGCGGGCGGGAGCTGAGGCCCACTCAGGGCTCCTCTGCTAGGAAGGGCGCCGGGGAGGGTAGACTGTCAGGGTCCCAGCAGCTCGGGGGTGGCATTATACTCCCTGTCTCTCCTTTCTTCATCTCTTTGTCTCTTTGACTTAGTCTTTGTCACCTTATAACATCTTCAAAACCTCAGAGACACACACAGAGAGAGACACACACACACACACACAAAGGGGGGAAAGAGAGAGAAAGGGAGAAGAGAGAGAAAGGGAGGAGATAGGAAGGGAGGAGAGAGAAAGGGAGGAGAGAGAAAGGGAGGAGAGAGAAAGGGAGGAGAGAGAAAGGGAGGAGAAAGAGAGAAAGGGAGGAGAGAGAGAAGGGGAAGAGAGAAAGATAAAGGGAGGAGAGAGAGACGAAGGAGAGAAAGGGAGGGGAGAGAGAAGGGGAAGAGAGAAAGATAAAGGGAGGAGAGAGAGACAAAGGAAGGAGAGAAAGGGAGGAGAGAGAGAGGGAGGAGAGAGAGAAAGGAGAGAAAGGGAGGAGAGAGAAAGGGAGGAGAGAGAGAAAGGGAGGAGAGAAAGGGAGGAGAGAAAGGGAGGAGAGAGAGAAAGTGAGGAGATAGAAAGGGAGGGGAGAGAGAGGGAGGGGAGAGAGAGGGAGGAGAGAGAAAGGGTGGAGAGAGAGAGAAAGGAAGGAGAGAGAAAGGGAGGAGAGAGAGAAAGGGAGGAGAGAGAGAAAGGGAGGAGAGAGAGAAAGGGAGGAGAGAAAGGGAGGAGAGAGAGAAAGTGAGGAGATAGAAAGGGAGGAGAGAGAGGGAGGGGAGAGAGAGGGAGGAGAGAGAAAGGGAGGAGAGAGGGAAACAGAGAAAAGGAGGAGGGAGGAGAGACAGAGAGGGAGAGAGAGAGAAAGAGAGAGAGAGAGAATATGAATGAATGAATTTGATTGGCTCACTTGAGTTTCTGTGCCAGGCCAGTAGCCCAGTAGCAATTGGCTGCCCTTGGTCTGCTCAGCTGTGTGTGGTGGGGGTTGGGGGGGGGCGGCGGCAGGGTGTGTAGGTCACATCAGCTGTGTGTCATGGGGAGTGGGGGTCACTGGGGGCCCCAGAGGACAGAGGAGTGGTGGGAATTCCTGGGAAGGAGATTTCGGCTTCCAGATCAGCTCAGACACTGCCCTGATGGAAGCTTCCAGGAGACTCCAGGCCAGGTTAGGGCCTTCTCTGGGCCCTGTCCCTTCTGCTGCCCTGTCAAAGGTGCTGGCTGTATTGTCATCGTCTGGCCAAGGCTGCTGCTGCCATCAGTCCCTGGGCTCGTCGTGAGTAGGGGTCAGCCTGGTTCATCCCTGTGGTCCTCCGCTGAGCTCAGGGCTGGCACACCGTAGTCATTCAGGATGTGTTGTATTCAATGAATGAGTGAATGAGTGAATGGAGGACACGAGGAAGAGCTCCTAGCACCTCCCTAGTTGGTCGTCATCGGATTCATTTCATTTTCCTCCCAGTCTGGCCCAGCTCTGACTTGCTGGGATTCTCCCTCGGCCTCACAACCCCCAGGAAGGGGCCCCGGGTGCGCGCTCCCGCCGCGGCATCATGGTGGGGAGAGGCTGGCTCCGCGCCTGCGGCTGCGGCTGCGGCGGATGGAGCGCGCTAGTGCGCCCTGCAAATTAGCATGCTGAACCCACGTCTCTCGTAAGGTGTTAATTAAATTTCTTCGAAGTATATTGTCTGAAAAAAAAAAAAGGATAATTAGAAAGATGTCTTTAAAAGTATTTATGTAACTGATATGGCACCGCTTTTGGTTTGCCGCATAATTAGATTTAAACACAACTCCTCGAGCGGCATACTCATTTGGAGAGAGCTGCTTGTTGAAATGTCATTGCGTTGTTTTTAAGAGTTTTGAGCCTGGTAAAACCATTCAACTGGGGAGGCAACGTGTAGTGGAGACAGCCCTGGATGGGGATCTGCGGTCTTAGCCCACGAGGAGCCGGGAGCCGGGGTCTTAGTCCACGTCCACATTTCTGCACTGGGGTGCCCAGGACCACTTGCTCAGCCTGGCTGGATCTTGGCATCCTCGTCTGTCAAACGAGAGGGCCACGATGGGCTCCTGAGGCACAAGAATCTACATTTATGCCGCTTTTTAAAATGTTATTTTTGCTTAGTGAAGTAGCTTCGTTTTACAGATGTGCAGACCGAGGCTGTGCAAAGCCTGGTCTTCTGACTCAGGATTGTTTTCTGACACAGCCCTGGAAGGCCCTCGGTCTATAAATGATCACACTGTCTTGCAGTTTTGAAAAATGGACACCTTGCCTTTAGGCTCTTTATTTCTCCTGAAACTCCCCCTCCCATGCGGCTCTCCTGCGATGGCCGACGTGCCCTGCACAGCCGGGCAGTCGTCCTCATCGCCCGCCCCGTAGGCTTTATTCCATGCAGTTTCAGTGGGGGCCATAGTGCCCCCAGGGGGTAAAATCTGGTGCTTGGGGAGTCAAAAAAACGTCTTGCTCTTCTGTCTAAAGCGGATGTGGACAGGAGGTACCTAAACACACGTAGGGCATCTCAGTGGTGCTGAAGCTTCATGGGAGGGAGGTGAGTAGGGGAAATAAAAGACATCTTCAAGTCTCCTCTGGGGGTGATCATGAACAAAAGGTTGGTAGCTGTGCAGCACCTCAGCTCGGAGGGCAGATGCTCGCTGTACCCGCTTCCCACTCCCTTTAACCCTCACTACAGCCCCCACAACCTGACGTTTCCATGTTACAGACAGGGAAACTGAGGCTCGGGGGCCAAACATGCTTTGCCTGGCTAAAGATGAGGGAAGTCAGGATTCAGGCTGCAGTGGGAAGGTTGGGTGTCTAGTCCCTGGTCTGGTGGATATGAACAGGATTGACGGGGCTGTGAACTGTGGTGGAGGAGGCTGCAGACGCACCACCCGCAGGCTCATGGCTCCATGGCCTCCTGACCCGCAGTCTCATCTCTCCCCACAGGGTGGACCCGGTGCCTCATGATGCCCCCAAGCCTCCGGGCTACACCCGCTTTGTCTGCGTCTCTGACACCCACTCCAGGACGGACCCCATCCAGATGCCGTACGGCGACGTGCTGATCCACGCTGGGGACTTCACCGAGCTGGGGCTCCCGAGCGAGGTGAAGAAGTTCAACGAGTGGCTGGGTAGGTCCCTCCTGCCCCAGGTGGGCGGCTGTGCTGAGCAGGAAGGGGGCTCCCGCCGTCTTCCGAGGTTGCCTCCCTGCCTTTCCCTCCTGCTCTGCCTGGCCCGCTCCTTGGCCTGTTCCTGCCTGGTCATCCTCCCTGACCTCTCAGACCAGGTGCCCCTTTCTCCCATCCACCTTGGACCTCCCCTCCTCCAGCATCTGTCTTGGTTGTGACTTTCCATTTGTTTCTGGGAATTGTTTTTTGGCCTGGAAGACCCCCTCCAAAAGGGACTTTGCTTATGTCTTTGTCCATTTGAGTGTCCAGGCCCCGGTGCCTGGCAAAGGTAGGGCCTCAATAAATAATTGATGAATGAGGCCGGGTGCAGTGACTTATGCCTGTAATCCCAGCATTTTGGAAGGCCAAGGCTGGTGGATCACCTGAGATCAGGAGTTCGAGACCAGCCTGGCCAACATGGTGAAACCTCATCTCCACTAAAAGTACAAAAATTAGCCGGGTGTGGTGGCGGGCATCTGTAATCCCAGCTACATGGGAGGCTGAGGCAGGAGAATCACTTGAACCTAGGAGGCGGAGGTTGCAGTGAGCTGAGATCACTCCACTGTACTCCAGCCTGGACAACAGAGCGAGACTCTGTCTCAAAAAGAAAAGAAATTGATGAATGAATGAATGAATGGCTGAGTGGGTGAATGAATGAATGAATGGCATGGAGAATGGTGGTGCCAGGGTAGGTGCTCAGCTGGTTCGTCCTAGCTCTGCCACCCACTGCCATGGAGATGGTTTCTCCAGGGACCAGATGTGGGCAGCTGCTGGTCTCGGCAGCAGAGCCCTTTCCCACACACTGCACCATGGCGGATGATGATGTATAAGCACATCCCCTGGGTTTTGTCTTTGTGCTTTTTTTCCAAAATAAGAAAAAAAACCTGGGGGACCCCCTGGGAAAACTCGCTTGCCTTGGAATCCAGAGAAACCTCACAGTGAGGCGTCTCTGTCCCCACCCGGGGAAGACAGATGGACGGCCCCTGTGCAGCCCAGCACCCAGGCCTGCTGCCGTGGAGGCGTGGGTGCAGGGCCGCTCACCTTTCTGCGCAGCCCCACGTAGCTGCCAGACGGTCCCTTCCGCCTCCTCAGGGGCGTCCCGCTGTGCAGTTGGCTGAGACTGCGCGAGCAGAGGGCCAGGAGCGAGGCAGGGCAGCCGCGGCGAGCCAGGGGCCTGACTCTGCCAGGCGAGACAAATATTTACAAGCAAGGCCTTCCCTTCTGTTTGGCAGGCAGAGGCCTTTAAATATTGATTTTTCAAACGGGAAATTCTAATCAAAGGCTCTGTTTGGGCTGCAGGAAGTGCAGGCCGGGGGAGAGGGCTCCTGCAGGCCTGCCCTGGGATTCTCACCTTGTCCACACTGGTTCCAGGTCTGGGCTGCCCCTCAGGAGGGGCCCCTTCCCCGAGGGAGGCTGCTTGTCCCATCTGCTGTGGGTTTCAAAAGACAGGAGGTTGCACTTGGTGGAGTCAAGAGGCCGTTTCCAAGGCAGAGAGGCTGGAGTCGCTGTGGGCCAAGCCCCCACTGTGTGCCAGGCACAGGGTGGCAGTCTCTTATCACCTCTGCCTTGTTGAATTTGGGAACGGCTATTTGAGGTGGCTACCATTTGCGTCCCTATTCGACAGAGGAGAATGGAGGTTCTGAAGGGTGAGGACTGTCTGTCACACACAGCCTGGCCTTCCAGGTGCACCCCATCATGGGTGGAAAGTGTGAACTCATAACTTGTAAAGGGGTCTTCCTTTTACAAAAGGTTCTTTCCCTCGGGCCTCGCCCCTTTGCTGCCTGGAAGTGTTTGCAGATGTCAGGACGGTCACTCAGGGAGGAATGGGCTTCAGACTGAGGAAGGAGGAGCGTTTGCATGCGAGTGACGGCATGAATAGCAGTCCATTTGCAGCTGGTATTTTGGGCACTCACCCACTGCAGAAAGCAAGACCCCTTGGTTGGCCGGTGCTTCAGGTCCCCAGAGTTTGGTGATTATGGCTGAGAGAGGGACTGTGTGCCTATGTGGTGCATTTGGACAGGGGCATTTTTCTATAAAGCTCAAGTTTACTGAACATTTAGTATGTGCTGGGTGCTGTTCTATACCCTTCGCATGTATTAGTAACTCGTTCAATCTTCCTGACAATGAGGCAGGAACCATTATCCTTCCCATTTTACAGAGGAGAAAACCAAGGCCCAGAGAAGTGAAGTCACTCACCCAAAGTCACACAGCTTGTAAATGGCAGAACTGGGCAGTTGGACCCCAGTGCTGAACTCTTGGTATAGCTCTGTGTTGCCTCTCCTTCTTGAGGTGAAGCCTCCCTAATGGAAGTAAGGGTATGGACGATGCTGTTTGGAGTCTGGATCTGCTTTCTGCTTGGGTGACCGCAGCAGCCACGTGGCCCCTCTGGGCCTGATTTTGAATGGGGGCGGTCAGGCTCTCCTGCCTCGCATCCCTCCAAAGGTTGTTTTGAGGCTGTGTTGGAATGGAGGAAAGAATCACTTTGTAAACTGTAAAGTGCTGTGTACCCGTTATGATTGCCCCCATGAACTGGCGTCTCCAGATCTGGGCTCCCCTGGGTAGGGGTGGGGTGTTAGGAGGAAGACATTGGACCTGAACCTTGAGGTGGAGTTGGCAGGGAAGGCGGTGGAACAACACGTGTGTTACAGCGTGTGGAGTTCCCGAGAGATATGCACGTGTGGTCTCAGCTAGCAACAGCCCTCCCAACAACAGACACAGAGAAAAAGAGACTGGAAGGAAACATTCCGTCATCCTATTGCTGAGCCTCACTGAGAGCCCACGAGGTGCCAGGTGTGTCACAAGCCCTGGGGTAACAGTAGGCCAAGGGCACGCAGGGCCCCACTCAGCCTGATGAGGGGGGACTATGGCTCCATATATATGAGGGCGGCATGGGAGCCATTCATTAGAGAGAGCTACGGGGTCTGTCAGGGACCCACCTGGGGGCGTGTGGTGGTGGCCATTCAGCTGGGTGGGCACGGAAGGCTTCCCTGAGGAGGGGATGTTGGGCCAGGCCTGAGGGTGAGAATGAGGCAGCCTCATGCAGCTCTGGGCAGGACCCGTTCCAGGCAGAGGACGTGGAGGCTGCAGGGGGCCCTGAGGTGGGAGCAGAGAGCACTGGGAGCATTGAGAAGTGGGAGAGGCAGGGCAACGGGGCAGGCACTGGTCCACACAGGCCTCCTGGGTCAGGGACAGGAGTGAGGGGCTGATCCTAAGGGCAGGGGGAGCTTTGGGAAGGTTTAGGCCATGATGGATTGTAGAACCAGAGTGTGCCCGGAGAGGGCTAAAGCTCCAGAATGTTCCAGAATCGATGTCTGGGTGGTGGGGTCATGGGGTTTTACCTTCTCCTTTAGGGTTGTCCGTCTCTCTCTCTCTGTCTGATTTTCTGTGGGGGAGGGGTGTGTTTTTCTGGTAATTTCAAACAAAGGCAACGCTCCTGGGCGACTGGTGCCAAGTGTGTCCCAGGAGGGGGTGGGACAGCGCTGGGCCTTGGGTCAATCCTGGCGTCATCCAGCCACTCCAGGGTCTCCATGAGCCCCTTCCCCAGCCAACAGGGTGGGAGACCTTTGCACACCCACTTCATCACCTTGCCCCCCTCGCCCACCCGCTGGCTCAGCCCCTTCTCCTGGATGAGAAAGTTAGATTTGAAATTCACAACCTGCTCCTTCCCTGTTCAATGATCTCATGGAAAGCATTTAAAATCATATTCTGAGAGCCGCCTCCAGACAAACAGGAGGAGATTTAAAAAATTAATAAAGACCCACCATGTAAGACAAGACAAGGCACCTAACCGGGCTCTGTGTGGCTAAATTGCTGCGGACTCTAACTTGCTGTGAGGTGCGTTGCTCTCGGCTCGGCTGTGACTGGTGTCCTTGTGTTGCCTGTTTGCAGGCTTCTGTCTGGGTCTGAGTTGGTTGGAGGGGGCCGGGTTGGGATGAAAAAGTCCCTCTGAACAGTCCCTCTTTCCCCTTGGCCGTTAATATCCCAAATGTATTCATGAATTAGAAGCGGCAGCTTGATTTGTAAATGTCAAGTAAGCAGCTAAAAAATTGATAAGGACAGGTTCTCCAGCTATAAAGAGTGAACGCAGAAGGAAAACTTGCTGAAAATGGCAAAGAATGTGCAGGTGGCTCCTTGCTCCTCACCAGCCTCAGGGAGCTCACAGCTGGACGGATCAGTCCGCGGTGCCAGTGCAGGAAGGTGGGGCGGCTGGAGGCCAGGCAGCTGTCTTCACCCCTGTTTCCTCCTCTTCTTTGCTGTGTGATCTCAGTCCAGTCTCTCAACCTCTCTGTGCCTCACCTGTAGAACGGGGAGAATTGTTTTCCTGCCGTAGGGCTGTGGGGGAAGGTTGATGAATAATGTTCCCATGCAGCGCTTCGCCCAGTCCGGGCACCACGGGAGCCCTGTCATTGTGAAATGGCTCTCATGGTGAACAACTTGCCGTTCCCTCATCCTTGCCCCACACAAAACAGACTCCTTGACTTCAACACCAGCAGCACCTTTTCCCTGCAGCCACACCGGGCGGCTGGACTCCTCACTCATAGAACAAGCTCCCCTCCCTGGTCCTGGGCCCGTGCTCCACTCACCCCTCCAGAGCTGCCCGTTGTGAAGCCTCCCCAACCCCGCTGGGCAGAGCTGTTCCCTCCTCCTCTGTACGCCCAGAGCTCCCGGTCTGGGCTCTGGCAGTGGCTCTCACGTTGTGGCAGGGGGAGTGTCTCCCACCTTCACCAGCAGCCCCTGGAGGGGAGGGTCAAGGCTTCAGGCCCAGCGCCAGCCAGGGGAGCCCTGGACAGAGAGGAGTGTGCAGCCATGAGAGGCATGCTGACCCCGCAGACACAGCCCTGTCTGTGAGCTGGCCATGGTGACCCCTGCAGGGCAGGGCGTGCCTGAATGCCGCCGGGTGGGCCACCAGTAAATGGGGGCTTCAAGGAGGGCAGTGCTGTGACACAGACCAGTGTGAGCCATCGCTGTTGCCATACAGGACTTGGGAAGCGATCTGGGAAGACTCAGGGAGCACAGGTTGAGTTGGGGTCTCAAGGACGAGGCTAGAAGCTGGGGCCACAGGGGCTCTGGACCTGATGAAATGTGCTTGCATGCAGGTCCCGTGGAGGCCAGGGTGCTGAGGGCAGGAGGGGAGGCTGAGCACCCAGAAGCACCCTCCTCCCGGGATGCTCTGCAGAGGCGGCCACTGACCCCAGGGCCCTGGCACTGCCCACATCTTTCCCAAGGCAAGAATGCCAGGTCTCAATTCTGCTGCTGTCTCTGAGTGACAGCCCTGCCTGCAAGAACTGTCAGTTCCTGAGCTGGGATTTGCAAGATGCCAGAAAGTTCCCTCTCTGTGACTGGCAGGTACCAGGCTGGCCTCCCCACCCCCAGCCACAGGAAGCCTGCAGCCTCCACAGCCCTCACTGCACCCCTAGCCCCCACAGCCTGGGGACCCTGCGCCACCCTCGGGAGTGACTGCCAGAGGCCACAGATGGCTTTGCACTGGTCAGCCTCTCCTCCCCTCAGCTCTGCGGTGCCTGATGCTGGACGAAGGTTCCTCTAGCGTGGGTTCTGCCACAGCTTCCATGTGGCCTCCCTCTCCAGGGCCCTTTCCAATCTCCTCCTTTTGTTCCTCATTCCCCTCCTGCCTGCCAAAGGGGGCTCCTCCTAGGGTCCATCCTTAGGCCTCTCAACCACCTTCTTTCCAAATGTTAACCATTCAGACTCCCCAGTTCTCACTCCACCCAGACCTGCAGAATGCCTCCATCTCTCTTGTCCAGCCACTGCATTGTCTAGTCTTCTTACAAAACACCTCCTCCTGGGTGTCTGCCAGGGTTTTAGACCAGTTCTATCCCAAACTGAACTCCCAAACCTCTGACCCATCCCCTTAGGCTATGTAGTAAGATGAAGCACTTCACTGTGGTGTTTGGTACCCTCCCAGCCAGGGCTCCTGTGTCCCCTCTCCTTTCCCTTGGAGGCTGACGTCTGCAGTCATCTGTTGTGATTCTGACACTGCTATCGTCTGTCCTGCCCACTGTCCCCTCTGCCCACTGTGTCATCTGCTGAGCTGCTGTGGGTGCTCTGTGTGCCAGCCTGCTGGCCCCCTTCCTCCTGCAGCTTCTATCAGCCTCTCCAGGGCTGAGACCATGCCCTGGTCAGCACAGGTCCTCAGAGCCCAGCCCAGCCTGGCACTGAGGTGCCCAGGGGTGTTTGTTGAAAAAGTGTGGTCTGTAAAGCACATGAAGGGCCCGTTAATTAAGTAGCACTACCCTTAGCAGACTCAGGCAGGGGAGGAAGATGAGGCCTGGTAATGGAGTGTTTAGAAGTTATAATTAACTTTGTACTGGCGCCGAGCATAACACGATATATGAGACAATATAAAAGGGGTCCAAGGATTTAGTGAAATAGAACTAGGTCTTTTGCAAGTAAACCCTTAATTAAAATCCGTGAGGGAGGAAGGGAGAGAAAGGGAAATGGAGAATTCACGTCAAGACCGTTTCTTTGGTTCTTGCCTCATTTGCCACTGCGTGGAAGGCCTGAGGCTGCAGGGGGTTTGCGTGGAAATGAGCCACACACAATCGTTTTGCCTCTTTGTGATTTAATCCCAGGCCGCCGGCCCGGCGGAATGGGCACCTTCTGTGTTCAAGGCTCCAAGTGGAGGTCGGGGGCTTCGGAAAGGAGCAGATGGGACCTCACCCTCCCGTTGCAGGAGCAGGAGGCAGCTCACAGGCACAGGAATTAGGATCATGTGTGGGAAACAAGTACTTTCTGGTGCAAGCTGGTGGTTGACACCCCTCCACGTCCCCCTCAAAATTTGTCTGTTCCTTCCAGTCTACTCTCTGGCCTCCTCTCTTCTTCTTGGAGGGGGGACCGACCTTGGATGCGGATGGGGGAGGTCCCCAGCTCAGAGTTCATGGCTCTCTGTCCCCTGCAGCTTGTGTGAGTCCCTGCTCTTGTCTCATTTCTTTATTTTTTCCCTGCCTTCTTCCCACCTCCCCACCCAATGAACAGCATGCACAAGCTCCCTCCTCTCCCGTGCTCCTTCCTGCCGGGGTGCACCTCGCTCTTCCGCCCTTTCCTGACTTGAGCACTGCAAGATCCTGCCGCGTGGCCGCCCCTTCTGACTGCTGCAGAGTGTGCTGGGCGGGCACCCCCCATCCTAGCTCAGGACCTGGAGCTGGTACCTGGGCGCCTGCCCCTGTGCGGGGCTGCTCCTGCCTCCGGGAGGTGGAGCCGTCCTGCTCTATGCGTGGAGGGTGCAGTCGGGTGGGACTGGAGTCTTCCTGGGAATGGGGTGCCAAGGGCCATCAGGCCTCATGCTGGCTCTGTCGGGACTTGCAGCCTCTCCCCCGGGCAGGGCACCAAGCACTGGAGGTCAGGGGTGTGGGGCCACTTCTGGCTCTGTCCTCCTCAGGCAGCTGGCCTCTCTTCTCCCTCATGGAGTGTCCACCTCAATCAGATGAGACCGTTTGTGCACCCTGTGTGAACTTAGCCCCTCCTGGCACTTAGGGCCCTGCCAGTTCACGTACCTGCCAGCGTCAGAGCCCCCAGCGTGGGTTAGTGGAGCTCCTGCCTCTCCCACGGGGCTGTGACTGCTGGGGGCCAGGGCAGGGGTCTACACGCATCTCAGTCAACACAGTGTGAGGGGCTCCTGTGTTCACTGCTTTGGTGCCGGAGATTCAGTGATGGACGGCACAGAAGTGCCCCTGCCAGCGTGGCTTGAGGGTGAATGAAGTCATAGGTGGTACACAGCAAGCGGGGTGAAGAGAATTGATCAATGCGCGGGGTAGGCTGGTGGTGACTGGGGTGGGAAACTCCTTGACATCAGATGGTTGGGGAAGATCCCCCTGGGAGAGTCGTGCACTGAGAAGGACCCAGCTGTGAATTCGTGCTGCACGATGGAGGCCTGTGGGCCTGATCCTGGTGATCCTGGGCCGCTGACCAGCTGGGGCAAGGGCATGAATTTTATTCTAGAGGCCACTGGGGGTCTTAGACAGGGGAGGACAAGGTCTGATTTGAGGTTCTGAAAGACCCTTCTGGGTGGAGCCTGACTGTGGCAGGCAGGAGGGGACACCAGGGCACCAGGGGAGGTTGGCGCAGGTGTCAGTGAGAGGCCAGGGTAGCTCAGACTGGACCTGGAGGCGGCCCAGGAAGAGTGCAGTACGGGCTTGGCTCTGGTTTGGAAGTGAAATCAACAGGATTTGCTGGTGGGGTATGGAGTTAGGGGTGAGGGAGATGGCTGACCTGGTATCCTTAGGGCCTGGTAGCCTAGCATGAGGTGGGCATTTAACAAATAGTTGTTAAAGGAATGAGAAAAGAAAAGACAAATTTTGTGATGTGGTCACTTTGATAAAAAACATCCAACCAACTTTTTTTTTTTTTTTTAAAGAGCTAACAAGAATTATCTCTGAAATTGTACAGCAGACTTAAAATGGATTCTGGTACAACGGCCTGATTCAGACATTTCCAGACACACATTGTTATTCTCTCAGACTTGAGATTGAATATTTTAAAAATAATTTTACTTTTAAACTCTAGAGTCTCTTGTCACCTCCGGCACTCTCTGGTGGGAAACTGGTTGGTGTCCAGGGATTTTGGTGGCGTAGTCACATGGCCAGCGTGATTGATAAACAGAGTGACCACCTGGGGAGACAGATCAATGCTCAGATGAAAAATGGATGGCTTGTGCAGCAGAGGTTTGGTCTTCATTTAAAAAATTAATTTTCTATATTCTTCATCAAAAAAACTCCTCACAAGCCACGCTGTGTGTTAGAGGCTAAAAGGGAGAAAATTAACTTCTAAGAAAGATGAAAAATCTAGAATTCTAAGTTGTAGTCAAGTGATTTTGGCCAGCCATAATTACAGTATTTTCATGTTAATGTATAAACTCTTGAAAGGTGTGCTTAAGTGATAATTATCTATTTACAACAAAATGGCTTTGGAAATAAAATGAGACCCATTGGTGTGTGTGTGTGTGTGTGTGTGTATCAAACATGTTATGCAGTGGTGTTTTTTTCTTTCTTTCTTTTTTTTTTTGAGATGGAGTCTCACCCTGTCACCCAGGCTAAAGTGCAATGGCGCGATCTCAGCTCACTGTAACCTCCCCTTCCCAGGTTCAAGCAATTCTCCTGCTTCAGCCTCCTGAGTAACTGGCATTACAGGTGCCAGCCACCACGCCTGACTAATTTTTGTATTTTTTGTGGAGACAGGGTTTCACCATATTGGCCACACTGGTCTCGAACTCCTGACCTCAGGTGGTCCACCTGCCTTGCCCTACCAAAGTGCTGGGATTATAGGCATGAGCCACTGTGCCTGGCCCTTTCTTTATTTTTTTTGAAGACCATCATCCTAAGTATCTCTGCCTTAAAATTAAAAACTTAAAAAATATATAAGCAGGGTAGAGAGATTCATTTCTCGGAAAGGGCTGGGCTCTCTGAAAGTTCTTGTGTGGCTTTGTTTTGTGTAATTTGTTATTCGTTTAGATTTTTTGTTTGCTTGTTTATATCTCATTTTGTGTCAAAGAGTTGGAGATAGCTTATAAAAATGACAAAAATAGTAAATTGGGTAGAATATTGATGATAAATTAAAAGCCAGGGTTGAAAAAAAGTTAGGGTAGCTCAGACAGAGGGCCTAGAATTCCAGCACCCAGTGCTATGGGGGCTCTAAGTGGGAAACTAGGGTCTGAGCTTCCTGGGGGCCAAAGTGAAGAAGGTAATTTGACTAATGGCCCTAATTATTGGGATATGTGCCAGCTCCTCTGATTGGTCCTCTGTAGCATATTTGGCATCCATCTCATTCCACTGGGAGTAGCTTGAAGGCCTATTCCTGTGTCCTCCTTATTTCTGTGTGGAAAGACCTTGGTAAAGGCTTTTGTATTTGGATAATAACAACAAATATTTATTTAGTTTCTTGGTATATAAAGCATGCCCATTTCTGTCATTCATTTTGTGCTTTCTATCCCCCCCACCTCTGCTTTCTTTTGGATTGATTGAAGTTTCTTTTTTTCGCCTCTACTGGTTTGGAAATTCTATATTCTTTTTTGATTTGTTTAGTAGTTACTCATAAAATTTTAATGTGTGTATCAGACTTAACACAGCCTAAAATTAATCAACATCTCCATTCCTCCCTGAGGAACTCGGGGATGCTCCTACCCTGCCCCCTCTTGCTGCCATCTTATCTATATCTTGGCTGTCTGGTGTTTACTTTTTTTTCTTTTTTTTTTTTGCTGACGGGACCTCACTCTGTTGCCCAGTGTAGTGTGGTGGCACAATCATTGCTCACTGAAGCCTCGACCTCCTGGGCTCAAGCAAGCCTCCCGTCTTAGTTCCCCACCTCACCCTGAGTAGCTGGGATTACAGGCATGCACCTCCATGCCTGGCTAATTTTCATATTTTTTTTTAGAGATGGGGTTTTACCATTTTGCCCAGGCTGGTCTTGAACTCCTAGGCTCAGGCGATCTGCCTACCTCGCCCTCTCAAATTGCTGGGACTACAGGCATGAGCCACTGTGCCTAGCCTGGTGTTTACATTTTTTTTTTTTTGACACGAGGTCCCAGGCTGGAGTGCAGTGGTGTGATCATGGTTCACTGCAGCCTCAACCTCCTGGGATCAGGCGATTCTCCCACCGTAGCCCCCCTAGTAGCTGGGACTACAGGCATGCACCACGACACCCAGCTGATTTTCTATTTTTTATAGAGGTGGGGTTTTGGCATGTTGCCCAGGCTGGTCTCAAACTCCTGGGATCAAGCGATCTGCATGCCTTGGCCTCCCAAAGTGCTGGGATTACAGGCATGAGCCACTGCACCCAGCCTGGTGCTTACTTTTAATGCATTTTAAACTCTGCCTCAAACTAGTCATCATTATTAGTATTTGTTTTCCAGGTTGCACTTGATTATTTACTCAACAGATGTTTCCAAGCACTTTTTCTGCACTGGGCATGATTCTAGGCACTGGGGATGCAGCAGTGAACGAAACTAGTTCCTGCCTTTGTGAGTCAGGGGAGAAGACAGGCTGTGGATAAACAGCTGTCATGTGATGTGGGCTGTTCAGGCTGAGGGGACATGAAGGGATGGGGAAGGGCGGGACTCTCTGCTGAGGTGATGTTTGCATGAAGACCTGAATGGAGGCACCCAGCCGTGCCCATGTCTGGGCAGAGGCAGCAGCTCTGAGTTGGGGGTGTTGATGGCACATGGCAGGATGCGGCTGGAGCTCCACGGAGAGTCTGAGCGAGTCAGTGGAAGCAGTTGAGTCCCAATGGGGGATGGGACCCAGTAGGGAAGCTCCGGGGGCTTCACACAGGAGGTGGCAAGTGAGGCAGCCTGGGCATTTGGGCAGTGCTTGGACACATGAAGTACGGGCACAGGCCTTCCAGCTCAAGCGGTGAGGCTAACCAAGGGCTCAAGGCTGAAGCTGCTACTTGCCTTTGGTTTGCAATCATTCATTCACTTAACAAACATTTGTGGCGCCCCTGTTTGTTCTACACCCTGTGCCAGACGCCAGAGATACCGTGGGCAGCAAATCAGGCAAGATTTCCACTTGAGAGCCACACGAACAAGAAAATGCCATGATACGATGGAGACAGGACAGGGAGAAGTGGTAGCCTGGGACCAAGTTGGACCATCTAGGCTTAACTTGAAGCTCACCTGCTTCCCAGGTGTGAGACGGAGGGCAGGTGACTTTCCTGTGCAATGGAGGGTGGCGGTGCCTTCCTCCCCCCAGCTGATGGTTCTGCGGATGAGAGATGATGTGTGCCAAGCGTGCGATCTGGGGCTGTGCCAGGTTCCCTCGTGTGAGTCTTCTTCTTCCTGTGCCGCTTCTCTTCAGCTCATTCAAGGCTGTGGACCCTTTGGGGAGAAATTGCTGGCTGGTTGATCAGAAGTTGGTGGAAGCAAGATTTTCTTACTGACATGCTTCTTCTCTCTTTTCACAAACATGGAGAGAGGTGTTTGGATATGAAACAAGCCTGTAGATTTTTTTAAAATGTCATTTTCATACAGGATTTTATTCCAGAACAGGAATAATGAACAAGCCAGAAAATCCTGGCCAGCACAGAATTAAAATATTCTGTCCCTGTGTGCACATAAACTTCTGAAATGTCTGGAAGTTTCCACTATTTCCCTGTCTATACAACCTGCTCCTGCCTGCCTCCTGCACCTGCACTCAGTGTAAACGTTGTCAGAAACCATGGGACTGGTTCCGTTTGGAGAATATGATCGCCACTTAGAGAGAGTGGAAACCAGCAGGTGCTGTTATTGTTCATATAGAGGGGCGTCTCCCCTCCTGGTTTCTCGTTTATCTTTACAACTGGCCCATCTCACACTTCAGTGCTCAAGAGCAGATTATGCAGGTCTCAGGAGGGCATGACATTCTGCATTTCTAATGAGCTCCCAGGGGATGCCCCTTCTCTGTTCTCCCGAGAACTCTTGGGGAGCACGCTTTGATTTTTTTCTTTTTTTTTTTTTTTGAGACAAGGTCTCACTCTGTTGCCCAGGCCGGAGTGCAGTGGTACAATCTCGACTCACTACAACCTCTGTCTCCCGGGTTCAAGCAATTCTCCTGCCTCAGCCTCACAAGTAGCTGGGATTATAGGCACCTGCCACCACGCCTGGCAATTTTTGTATTTTTAGTAGAGACAGGGTTTCACCATATTGGTCAGGCTGGTCTTGAACTCTTGAACTCAAGTAATCCACCTGCCTTGGCCTCCCAAAGTGCTGGGATTACAGTCATAAGCCACTGCGCCCGTCCTGGGGATCACATTTTGAGTAGTAGGGCCCGACACCAGCATTGTCCAACTTCCTGAGAGAGTGGAGGGCTGTATATCTGTGCTGTCCAGTGTGGTAACTGCGAGCCCACACGTGGGTATTGAGCACTCAAAATTCAGTTAGCGTGACTCAGAAACTGACTTTTGTATTTTTGTTTCATTGTAGCTGATTTGAAATTAAATGTCCACAGGGAGTTCATGGCTACTGCGTTGGACCACACATCTAGACATCCCTGGAGGTGTCTGCTGTTGCTGTTTCTGCTTTGCAGATGCAAAAGCTGAGCTCAGGGAAGAGAAAGCTTGCCTAAGGTCATACAGCAAAGAAAAGTGGAGTCAGGATTCCAACCCAAGGTCTAGGCTCTTTAAAAATCTTTATGGATTGATTGATTGACACAGAGTCTTGCTCTGTCGCCCAGACTAGAGTGCGGTGGCATGATCTCAGCTCACTGCAACCTCCACCTCCAGGGTACAAGTGATTCTCTTGCCTCAGCCTCTCGAGTAGTTGGGATTACAGGCACCTGCCACCGTGCCCAGCTAATTTTTGTATTTTTAGTAGAGACGGGGTTTCACCATGTTGGCCAAGCTGGTCTCGAACTTCTGACCTCAGATGTTCCACCCACCTCGGGCTTCCAAAGTGTTGGGATTACAGGCGTGAGACACCATGCCCAGCCCTAATTTTTTTTTATTTGTTTTTAATACCTAAGGAGACCTTTTGTATATGGGAACTACTCTTGCGTATCCGGAAAATCCCCTGTCAGCTCCTGACTCTTTTTTTTTTTTTTTTCTAAAGCAAATTCTTCGTTTCCAAGACGGTTTCAATATTTATGGTCAGGAGTAATGCTTTATAGGCTTAGGACTAACTAAAAAAAGTCCTGTGTCAGTTGCTGATGGGATACAGGGATTTTTACATCCTGCGTTTCATATTCGAAATACACGTTTTGCTGCAAAGCCTCGTATCCAAGTCACACGGGGGCTTAACAGCAATAATGACTTCTGGACAGAAGTTTACAGTTTACAGGCACTTTCACGTTGTTTTCTCACTGATCCCTTGCAGCAAACATCCTGGGCCTTGAGTATATTGTCCCCACTTGACAGATGAGGAGACTGAGACCCAGTGCAGAGAGGTGTTTCTGGAGGTCATGCAGGTCTCCAGGGCAGGGATCTGGATCGTCGGGTACACTGCCATATCTTCAGCACCACGGACAGTGCTAACCCCCCATAGTAGGCTCTCAGTGTTGTTATTGGCTAAGTCAAGGAATGCACTCATCCCCTTCCCCTACCGCACTGAGTTCCAGATGTGGGCCCTGTGAGTGCCCTGGCAGACTGTGGATATGCTAGACCTCTGCCTGCCTCGATCCCCTGCTCGGCCCCATTCCTGCGCCCTGAAAGTCTTCCACCTACCACCCAGCAAGGGAGGGAGTTGGACGCTGAGGGCCACACACATGCGTCGGGGTGACATGGTTGAGAGCTCAGACTTTGAACTGAAACCAGAGCTGGGCCACCTTGCCTCCTCAATGTGTGATCTTGGGCAGGTGACTTAGTCTCCCTGGACCTCAGTTTTATCATTTGGAAAATGGGTCAGTAACGGGATGTTTCTCACAGGGCCTTGGTGAGACCTGAACAAGAGAATGCAAGCTTCAGGTGGATGCAGCATAAACTCTTCATTGTTTCCGTCCCTCCTGAGCAAACCGCATTCTCGAAGCAGAAACGCAGTGGAGGCAGCTGGAGGGATGAGGCTGCAGAATGGGCGGGCCCAGCTGGGTGGTGGTGGTTTGTAGAGCCAGGGACACCAGCAAGTACTCTGGGGAGGAGGCATGCAGGGCGTAAGCCCCCTGACCCTTGTCCTCAGTGGGACCAGCTCCGTTCTGGTCAGGTGTCAGTGACCTCCCTCCCACTCAGTGTTCTCAGTGGCTTTTGGAGCCTCCCCCCCCTGCAGGGCTTATCTGGGTTTCAGAGGGAGCCATGATGTGGTCATGTCCATGGACCTGGCCTAGTTTAATTCCTAAATGAGACATGGACCGGGGAAAGGAATGGCTAGACCCCCTCTCAGCCCTGCCTGGCCACGTGCCTGCTGGGCAGCCCTGAGAAGGTCGTTACTCCCCTGTGCCTCAGTGTCTTCACCTAAAAAATGGGGCCACACACTTGCTTTGGAGGGCTGTCGTGAGGATTGAATAAGGCATCGCAGCTGGGATTCTGCTTAGGCTTGTGGGTCCTGAGAGACCTCTCGAGTTTGGATCCTGGCTCTGCTCTTCCCAGCCATATGGCCTTGGGCATGTTCTGTCTGCTCTCTGAGCCTCAGTTTTCTCATCTATCAAAGGGAGCTGATATTGGGAGAGTTCAGTGAGGCAGTGGGTGATCTGGGCTCATCATAGGGCCTGGTGTGGGGTAAATGCATAACACACGCAGCTGTTGCTGTGATGGTGATTTTATGAACACGTTAAATCTAAAGTGCCTGGCACAGAGTAGACGGCTCAGTTGATGAGACTCTTTTCTTTTCTTTCTTTCTTTCTTTTCTTTCTTTCTTTTTTTTTTTTTTGAGACAGAGTTTCGTTCTTGTTGCCCAGGCTGGAGTGCAATGGTGCCATCTCGGCTCACCACAACCTCTGCCTCCCGGGCTCAGGCGATTCTCCTGCTTCAGCCTCTCGAGTAGCTGGGATTACAGGCATGTGCCACCATGCCCAGCTAATTTTGTATTTTTAGTAGAGATGGGGTTTCTCCATGTTGGTCAGGCTGGTCTCGAACTCCCAACCTCAGGTGATCCACTACCCTTGGCCTCCCAAAGTGCTGGGATTACAGGCGTGAGCCACTGTGCTCGACCTTTTTTTTCTTTCTTTTTTTTTTTTTTTGGAGTCTCGCTGGAGTACAGTGGTGCCGTCTCGGTTCACTGCAACCTCAGCCTCCCAGGTTCAAGCAGTACTCCTGCCTCAGCCTCCCGAGTAGCTAGGACTACCGGCGTGTGCCACCATGCCCAGCTAATTTTTGTATTTTTAGTAGAGACTGGGTTTCACCATGTTGGCCAGGACGGTCTCAATCTCTTGACCTCGTGATCCACCCACCTCAGCCTCCCAAAGTGCTGCAATTACAGGCATGAGCCACGCACCCGGCCGGTGGTAGCTTTAATTACTACTATTAATATCATCCAAAGAGGACTTCCGCTTTTTAAAATCGTGCATTTAAAAGTTAGAATTTAGTTCTTTGAAATTTGTTTTTAAAAGAAAAGCGGATTTTTAAAAGTGTATAGGTTTGTTTCTTTGATCTCTCTTAAGAAGAAGGATTTCACACCTTTCGGAGTGTGCACGATGCAAATGAAGATCCGAGAGCTCGCGGAAGGCCGTTTGGAGCTAATTCTGGGCTGGTTTGACAGCCACGACACTGAAGGGGAAGCATGGAGCTGACAAAGCGAGGCTTTCTTTGGTAACATCCCAACCTCTCAAAATAGTCACTTTCCAAACTAACATTTGTCGTGTTGGTGTTTGAAAGAAGTTTTTTGTTCATTGATTCAACCATGCACCGCACCCCCTTAAAACTCTGCAGAGGTTCCCTCCTGTGTCCTGGGTGAGTCCAGGCACTGCTCCTGTGGTCAAGGCTTCTGGGAGGGACCCCAGGGTCCCTACTAGGCCTGGCTCCACCGCTCCCCTTTGTCTGTCTGAGGCTTCGGGGCAGTTGTCATATTGTTGGATGTTTTCCCGCCTCCGTGCCTTTCTTGTGTGGGCTGCTTCTGCCGGAGTGCCGATCCCGTCGTCTGCCGAGGGAGCTGCTGTCCACTGTGGATACCTGTTTCTGTGATCACCTCCCCATATTTTTCTTTCTTTCTGTTTTTTTGAAACGGAGTGTTTCTCTGTCGCCCAGGCTGAAGTGCAGTGGTACAATCTCGGCTCACTGTGACCTCTGCCTCCCAGGTTCAAGCGATTCTCCTGCCTCAGCCTCCCTGGTAGCCGGGATTACAGGCGTGTGCCACCACGCTTGGCTAATTTTTGTATTTTTAGTAGAGGTGGGGTTTCACCATATTGGCCAGGCTGGTCTTGGACTCCTGACATTAGGTGATCCACCTGCCTTAGCCTCCCAAAGTGCTGGGATTACGGACGTGAACCAGTGCACCCAGCTAATCACTCCCTTTTATCAACTTTGTGGAAACTCTCATACTCCTGGCCAGGGAAAGGAAACAGCACTGCTGCCTGTGGTTCTGTAGAACTCAATACCCTCCCCACTGCTGCTCCCCAGCTGCGTGTGCGTGTCTCCCTCAATAACCCTCGGCCACAGAGGAAGGGATTAGAGGGGGCCGACCAAAACTTACTAGGGCCAAGAAAGAGAACTGGGGAATGGGGAAATGAATAAACAGAGGGGGAGCAAGATGATTTTATTTTAGTGTATCCTAACATTCAAAATGTTTATTTAGCCTTAAAACACTTGGCTTTACGAATAAGTATTTTATTATTTTTTTTTTGAGACAGAGTCTTGTTTTGTCTCCCAGGCTGGAGTGCGGTGGCGTGATCACAGCTCGCTGCAGCCTCGCCTTCCCGGGCTTCAGCAACCCCCCCACCTCAGCTTCCCAAGCAGCTGGGAGCACAGGCACATTCCACTGCACCTGGCTCATTTTTTTATTTTTTGTAGAGACGAGGTTTCCCTGTGTGTCCCAGGCTGGTCTCAAACTTCCGGGCTCAAGCAATCCTCCTTTTTCAACCTTCCCAAGTGCCAGGATTAAGGGTGTGAGCCACCACACCCAGCCATAAATATTTTAAAATTTTAAAAATAGGAACTTTTAGTCTTACTCATTTTTTTTTTTTTTTTTTTTGAGATGTAGTCCCGCTCTGTTGCCCAGGCTGGAGTGCAGTGGCACAGTCTCAGCTCACTGCAAGCTCCGCCTCCTGGGTTCAAGTGATTCTCCTGCCTCAGCCTCCCGAGTAGCTGGGACTACAGGTGGCCACCACCACGCCCAGCTAATGTTTTATTTTATTTTATTTTATTTATTTATTTATTTTTGTATTTTTAGTGGAGACAGGGTTTCACCATGTTAGCCAGGGTGGTCTCGATCTGCTGACCTCCTGATCCGTCCATCTTGGCCTCCCAAAGTGCTGGGATTACAGGCGTGAGCCACCATGCCTGGCCCAGGATTCTAAGATTTGAAAAGCTGCATTGCTAGAACTCTCAGAGCTCCAAGAGCCTACAGTTCTGCCTGCTGACGCTTCTACTTGTCTAGGATCCAGGCTCCCCAGATTATTTATTTAAATTGTGGTGAAATATACATGACATTGATCATTTTAGCCTTTTAAAAGTGTGTAGTTCAGTGGCATTAAGACCATTCACATTGTTGTACAAACATCACTGCCTTTCCTCTCTAGAACATTTTTTGTCTTCCCAAATGGAATGATCCATTAAACAACTTCTTCCTCCTTCCTCTCCCCAGCCCCTGGCATCCACCATTCTACTTTCTTTTTTTATATTTAAATATTTATTTATTTCTTTATTGAGACAGAGTCTCACACTGTTAGCCAGGCTGGAGTGCAGTGGCACAATCTAGGCTCACTGCAACCTCCGCCTCTCAGGTTCAAGCAATTCTCCTGCCTCAGCCTCCCAAGTAGCTGGGATTACAGGCGCCCACCACCATACCTGGCTAATTTTTGTATTTTTAATAGAGAGGGGGTTTCACCATGTTGGCCAGGCTAGTCTCGAACTCCTGACCTCAGGTGATCTGCCCTCCTTGGCCTCCCAAAGTACTGGGATTACAGGCGTGAACCACTGCTCCCAGCCTATTTTCTTCTTTTTAGAGACAGGGTCTCACTCTGTTGCCAAGGCTGGAGTGCAGTGGTGTTCTTGGTTCACTGCAGCCTTGATCTCATAGGCTCAAGCAATCCTCCCACCTCAGCCTCCTGAGTAGCTGGGACTGTAGGTGTTTGCCACCACATCCAGCTTATTTTTTGAATTTTTGTAGAGACAAGGTCTCACTATGTTTCCCAGGCTGGTCTTGAACTCCTGGCTTCGAGGGATCCTCCCGCCTTGGCCTCCCAAAGTTCTTCATCTTAAAGGAACCACCAGTATTATTAAGGAATAGGGCTGCATCATGGTTCACTGTAGCCTCAACTTTCCAGGCTCAGGTGATCTTCCCACCTCAGCCTCCTGAGCAGCTGGGACTACCGGTGCACACCATCACACCTAGCTAATTTTTGTATTTTTAGTACAGATGGGGTTTGGCCACATTGCTTAGGCTGGTCTCAAACTCCTGACCTCAGGTGATCCACTTGCCTCAGCTTCCCAGAGTGCTGGGATTGAGACATATATTTCTGTTCTTTCGCATCTTATGGAACGTTTGTATTCAGATTCTTCAAGTGCATTTTCTGCATTGATACTGTGTTAGTTTGATAGGGCTTCCCTGACCGAGTACCGGAGACTGGGAGGCTCAAACAATAGAAACCTGTTGTCTCCTAGTTCCAGAATCTGAGGTTGAGATGTTGGCAGGTTGGTTTCTTTTGAGGCCTCTCTCCTTGACTTGCAGATGGCTGTCTTCTCACTGTGTCCTCATATGGGCTTCTCTGCCTGTCTGTGCCTTCATGATGTCCTTTTGTTTTGTTTTGTTTTTTTGTTTTTTGTTTTTTGTTTTTATTGAGATGAAGTCTTACTCTGTCACCCAGGCTGGAGCACAGTAATGTGATCTCGGCCCACAGCAACCTCTGTCCTGGGGTTCAAGCGATTCTTCTGCCTCAGCCTCCAGAGTAGCTGGGATTACAGGTGCCCGCTACCACGCCCAGCTATTTGTAGTTTTAGTAGAGATGGGGTTTCACCATGTTAGCCAGGCTGGTCTCAAACTCCTGACCTCAGGTGGTCCACCCATCTTGGTCTCCCAAAGTGCTGGGATTACAGGCATGAGCCACTGCACCGGGCCAATGTCCTCTTGTTATAGGGACACCAGTCACTGAATTAGAGCCCACTCATATGACCTCATTTTACCTGAATTACCTCACTAAGGATCCTGTCTCCAAATGCCATCCCATTCTGAGGTACTTGGGATTAAGACTTCAACATGTTCATTTTGCAGAGGGGGACACAATTTTTAGCCTATAACAGGTGAAACTGCCATCACTAGAGCTATTTTCTGTTTCCGACATATTTTTCAGAGCATTTTCCAATCTGTTGCAGGAAGCTCTAGAAACCCATTCATAATCTCAGCAACAGAACTTCTCAGTGTAATTGCTCCATGTTGAATGATCAGCTATCAGCATTACTGTTGATTCTTTGAAGATAATGTGTGCTTTCCTCTGCCGCCATTGCTTGAAAGTTTCTTGTCTTTGGTTTCCGGCACTTTGACTGTTATAGGCTGCAGTAACAAGTTATCACAAGCTTCTTGGTTTAAGATAACAGAAATGGGCCGGGCGCGGTGGCTCACGCCTGTAATCCTAGCACTTTGGGAGGCCGAGGTGGGTGGATCACGAGGTCAGGAGATCAAGACCATCCTGGTTAATATGGTGAAACTCCATCTCTACTAAAAATACAAAAAAATTAGCCAGGCATGGTGGCGGGCACCTTTAGTCCCAGCTACTCGGGAGGCTGAGGCAAGAGAATGGCGTGAACCCGGGAGGCGGAGCTTGCAGTGAGCCGAGATTGTGCCACTGCACTCCAGCCTGGGCGACAGAGTGAGCTCCATCTCCAAAAAAAAAAAAAAAAAAAAAAAAAAAAACAAACCAGAAAGGTAAGGCATCCTTTCACTGCTCTGGGGGTCAGAAATCTGACATTCAGGTGTCAGCAGGGCTGTGTTCCTTCTGGAGGCTCTGGAGAGGGAGAAGAAGCAGGGAATCCTTCCTTGCCTCTTGTAGCTTGTGGTGGCTGTTGGCAATCTTTGGCTTCCTTGACTTGTGGCCACAGGATCATGTTTATCTGTGAATAGAGACAGTTTTATTTCTTCCCTTCCATTCTGGATGCTTTTTTTTCTTTTTCATGCTTCATTGTCCCGGCTAGAACCTCAAGCATAATGCTGAATAGACATGGTAAGAGTGGACCTCCTTGTTTTCTGACCGATCTTAGGAGGAAGACTTTCAGTCCTTCACTATTAAGTATGATGTTAGCTGTGGGATTTGCAATATGTATGTATTTATTTGTTTATTTAGAGACAGAGTCTCATTATATTGCCTAGGCTGGCCTTGAAAGCTTGGGCTTAGGTGATTCTGCCTCAGCCTCCCAAACAGCTAGGGCTACAGGTGTGCATCACCATGCCTAGCTCATTGAGGAACCTTCAGAGATGTTCCTTGTCAGGTTGAGAAGGTCCCTTCTCTTCCCAGTTTGTTGCATGTTTTTTGTTTTGTTTAGAGACAGTGTCTTGCCCTGTCGCCCAGGCTGGAGTGCAAGGGTACAATTTTGGCTCACTGCAATCTCTGCCTCCCAGGTTCAAGCGATTCTCGTGACTCAACCTCCCAAGCAGCTGAGATTACAGATGTGCAGCACCACGCCTGGCTGATTTTTGTATTTTTAGTAGAGACAGAGTTTTCGCCATGTTGGCCAGGCTGGTCTTAAACTCCTGGCCTCAAATGATCCATCCACCTCAGCCTCCCAAAGTGCTGGGATTATAGGCGTGAGCCACTGCACCCAGCCAAGAGTGTGTGTGTGTGTGTGTGTGTGTGTGTCTAAATCATGGAAGGGTGTTTTATTTTGTCAAATGCTTTTCTGTGTCTGTTGAGATGATCATATGTTTTCCCCCTTATTATGGTATATTACATTAATTGTTGTTGTATATTGAACCAACCTTACATTCCTGAGTTCAATCCCGTTTGGTGATGGTGTATAATCCCTTTTTAGATGGTGTCTAATCCTTTGTTATTGCTTGATTTGACTTGCTAGTATTTTTTTGAGGATTTTGCGCCTATATTCAGAAGGAATCTAGGTCTGTGGTTTTCTTTTCTTGTGATGGCTTTGTCTGGTTTTGATATTAAAGCCTCCTAGACTGAGCTGGGAAGTGTCTTCTCCTCGTTTGCTTTTTGGAAGAGTTTGTCAAGGACTGGTGTTAATTCTTGAAATGTTTGATACAAATCACCAGTGAAGCCATCTGTTGCTGGGCTTTTCATCATTATAAAATATTCTTCCTTTCCTCTAGTAACAATTTTTGTCTTCAAATCTATTTTTTTTCTGATGCTGGTATAGCGACTACAGCTCTCTTTTGGCGTCTGGATACTGTTTGTATATCTTTTCCATTCTTTTACTTTCAACCCACTTGTTTCTTTGGATCTAAAGTGTGTCTTTTATAAACAACATATAATTGGATTTTTAAAAAATTAAAATTTTAATCTCTGCCTTCTTTTGACTGGAGTGTTTAAGCATGTTATATTTAATATAACTACTGACAAAGTAGGGTTTATATCTGCCATTTTGCTTTTTGTTCTCTATATATCTTATATATTTTTTGTCCATCTTTTCTTCTATTATTGCCTTCTTTTGTGTTAAATAGATATTTTCTAATTCACTATTTTAATTTCATTTCTTTTACTATATTGAAAAATTTTGTTAGTTGTTGCCCTGGGGATTATAATTAATTTTTTTTACCTTATAACAATCTCGTTTTGATTAATAGCAACCTAATTTCATAAATATACAAAAACTGTGCTCTAATGTAGAATTCCATGCCTTCTCCCTCCTTGATGCTATTATTGTCATACAAATTACATTTTTGTGCATTATAAGCTCATTAACACAGTTTTATAACTACAGTCATGTGCTGTGTGTAATGTTTCTGTCAGTGACAGACCGTATATACTACAGTGGTCCCATAAGATTACAACACTGTAATTTTACTTTCTTTTCTATGTTTAGATACACTAATACTTACCACTGTGTTACGATTGCCTGAAGTATTCAGTGTAATAACGTGCTGTACAGGTTTGTAGCCTGTGAGTGATGGGCTGTACCGTATAGCTTTGGTATGTAGTAGGCTGTACGATTTAGGTTTGCATAAGTACACTCTATGCTGTTTGTACAATATCAAAATCACCTAACAGTGCATTTCTCAGAATACCTCTCTGTCATTAACAGTCCATGACTGTATTCCTTAGTGTAGTTGTCTTTTAAACCGGATAGGAGAACAAAAGAGTTACAAACAGAAATACAATTGTACTCTTTCTTTCTTTTTTTTTTTTTTTTTTTGAGACAGAGTCTCACTCTGTCTTGACTCACTGCAACCTCCGACTCCCTGGTTCAAGTGATTCTCCTGCCTCAGCCTCCCGAGTAGCTGGGATTACAGGCATGTGCCACCACACCCAGCTAATTTTTATATTTTTAGTAGAGATGGGGGTTCACCATGTTGGCCAGGCTGGTCTCAATCTCCTGACCTCGTGATCTGCCTGCCTCAGCCTCCCAAAGTGCTGGAATTACAGGCTTGAGCCACCGTGCCTGGCCTGTACTGTCTTTTATATTTACCTGTGTAGTTACCTTTATCAGTGCGATTTCTTCATATGGATTTGAGTTGCCGTCTGGTGCCCTTTCATTTCAGTCTGAAAGAGTCCATTCAGTATTTTTTGTAGAGAGTGTCTGCTAGTGACAGATTCAGTTTGTTTTTGTTTATCTGGGAATGACTTAATTTCTCCATTTTTAAAGGATAGTTTTGTTGGATGTAGAATTGCTGGCTGACAGTTCTTCCCAGCATTTGTGTATCCCACTGCCTTCTGGTTATCATGGTTCCTGATGAGAAGTCAGCTGTTATTGAGGATTATTTGTGTATGATGAGTGATTGTCTGCTTTCTGACAGTTTGATTATGATGTGTTTCGGTGTGGACCTCTTTGAGTTTATCATGTTTGCAGTTACTTGAACTTCTTGGATGTGTAGATTAATGTTTTTCATCAAGTTTGGGTAGGTTTTGCTATTGTTTCTTTTTTCTTTTTCTTTTCTTTTCTTTTTCTTTTCTTTTTTTTTTTTTGAGACAGAGTCTCAATCTGTCACCAGGCTGGAGTGCAGTGGCACAATCTTGGCTCATTGCAACCTCTGCCTCCCAGGTTCAAGCAATTCTTGTGCCTCAGCCTCCAGTGCACACCACGACGCCCAGCTAATTTTTGTGTTTTTAGTAGAGATGGGGTTTTGCCATGATGGGGTGTTGCCAGGCTGGTCTTGAACTCCTGGCCTCAAGTAATCCACCCACCTCAGTTTCCCAAAGTGCTGGGATTATAGGCGTGAGCTATTGTTTGGAAATACAGCTATTGTTTCTTTAATTACTCTTTCTGTCCCCTCTCACTTTTCCTTCTGTGGCTCCTCTTTTCACACACATTAATGCACCCAATGGTGTCCCACAGGTCTCTGAGGCTCTGTTCATTTTTCCTCATTCTTTTTCCTTTCTGTTCCTCAAACTGGATGATTTCAACAGATCTGTCTTCAGGTTTGCTCATTCTTTCTTCTGCCAGCTTGAAACTGCTGTTGAGACCCTCTAATGAAAATGTCATTTCAGGTATTTTACTTTTCAACTCCAGAACTGGATTCTTTTTAACAGTTATATCTCCTTATTGATATTCTTTATTTGTGAACACATCATTCTCATAATGTTCTTGAATTTTTTAGACAGTCTAGTTCTTTGAACATATTTCTAATAGCTGATTTAAAGCCTTTATTTAGTTATGTCCACCATCAGGGTTTCCTCAAGGACAATTTCTATTGACTGCTCTTTTCCTTGTCTAAGGACGATACATTCTTGTTTCTTTGTGTTTCATTTAAAAAAATACTAGATGTTGTTGTGGACAGGAGTGGTGGCTCACGCCTGTAATCCCAGCACTTTGGAAGGCTGAGGCAAGTGGATCACAAGGTCAAGAGATCGAGACCATCCTGGCCAACATGGTGAAATCCCGACTCTACTAAAAATACAAAAATTAGCCGGGTGTGGTGGCATGTGCCTGTAGTCCCAGCTACTCAGGAGGCTGAGGCAGGAGTATCGCTTGAACCTGGGTGGCAGAGGTTGCAGTGAGCCGAGATCGTGCCACTGCTCTCTAGCCTGGCGACAAAGTAAGACGCCATCTAAAAAAAAAAAAAAAAACCCCAAAAAACAAAAACAAAACAAAACAAAACAAAAAATGGATTTTTGTTTGTTTGTTTGTTGTTTTTTTGAGACAGGGTCTCACTCTGTCTCACTGCATCCGGGTTGGAGTGCAGTGGCACGATCTTGGCTCACTGCAATATCTGTCTCCTGGGTTCAAGTGATTCTCCTGCCTCAGCCTCCTGAGTAGCTAAGACCACAGGCGAGCACCACCACACTTAAGACTGTGGCTGTTTTAAATAATATAATTTGCTGACTGTGGGCATCAGATCCCCGCCTGGCACCAAGGTTTGTTGTTGTTTGTTTGGTGAATGTCCTGGAAACTCTGGTGTTTGTATTCTCCATCACGTGTGGCTACTAAAGTCTCTGCTTGGTTAGCTTAGTTGTCAGCTGATGACTGGTCAGAGATTTCCTTACATGCCTTGAAATGATAAGTCTCCCGTCATTTGCTGAGGGGCTCCAAACCACTGTTTTGGGGCACATCCTCAACACCCTAGCATTTTACAAAAACCTTCGCTTCTTGCATGTGCAGAGCCTCAAGGTCATTCTGAGGTGAATGATGAGGGCCCCTTTCCTGGGCACATGCACAGCCCTGCACATGAGCATGATCCTCTAGATGCCGTGTGGATGCCTCATTCTCCAGATTTTCATTTTAAGTTTCTTGGCTGGCCTCTTGTTTGCCCTAACTGGTATGACCTCCTTGGGAAGCCGTGATGTTAGACAACTGCTGCTGATTGTTTTTAACAAATACTTTGGGGATAGGACTTTCCTCATTGAGCAAGCTCTGAGTCAGGTCAAATAAAGACAAGTCCTGGCTGGGTACAGTGGCACACACCTGTAATCCGAGCACTTTGGTAGGCTGAGATGGGAGGATCATTTGAGGCCAGGAGTTTGAGACCAGCCTGGGCAATATAGTGAGACCTCGTCTCTAAAAAAGACAAGTTCTACAAATGAGACTTTATATGCCAAATAGTGAAAGGGGCTTTCTTGAGAGTCTCAAAGCTATTTTTCCCCCTCCAGTGACTGCTAGGCTGGTAATTTTCACAGCTGCAATTGTTCTGAGACTGCTGATTTTCAGGCTGCTACAGGCTTCCGAAGAGGAGGCTGAGAAGAGGCCAAGTTAGAATGCTGCACAACTCAGCTCTTTTTCTTGCATATATGCTCCTCGGATTGTTGGTTAATTTCCAGAATTTTAAAAAAGTAGATGTTGACAACTTTTGCCAGTGTTGTTGTTGACTTTGCGGAGGAGCATGTGCTCAAAGATCCTTAATCCTCATCCTCAAAGTGCTTCTCTGTATTGCTTCTTTGTTTATAACGGCCACAAAGTCTTGCTCAGAGTATTACATTGCTTAAAATAAAGTCATTGAGAGCTGCTCATAACAGGAGAGATACCATAAAGACTCAAATGTAAGCAACACTCTTTACTTTTGTTTTTTTGAGAAATATTTAATGAAAAAACCTGAGAATATATGTCTAAGTGGTTGTGACTGAGGGGAAAATCATGGGCTTCAGCTTCAGATGCACCCAGGTTCAAATTCCCACTTCTTCGCCAATCAGTTGTGGAGTTCCTTAACTTTATGAGCCTTGATTTCTTCATCTGCCAAATAGTAATATTGCCTGTTTTGTGGGACTGTTGCGAGGGTGAGAAATAGAGCACGAGGGAGGTGGCTGAGATTCTCAGCAGGCGGCAACAGTGATGTCATTAGCAGTTGCCTGACCTGTCCAGGTGAGGTGCTCAGCTGGATCGCCTGCCTTTGAACCTGGTGCTAGCGTCATTCCAACACTCAGACCCTCTGAGTGTCGGATGAATCAGCCAGCTTTGATTTTCCACCTGCTCTGTCTTTCCATCAATCTTAATCGTGGCCCAGTTTGCTTTGGTTGTAGGTTTTGAGCAACAGGCAGAGCAAGTGAGAGGTCAGGGTGGCCCTGGACAGAGTTGGGAAGTAGATGAGAAGCACCTGGCTTTGCAGATGCTTCTTTTTATTTAATCAACATTTTATTTACATTCAGGTAATATGTGCACTGTAAGTCACAGAGTGCTACAAGGCTTATGCTCAAGATAGCAGCCGCCTCCCGAGGCCTGGTTCCCACTCCCGGTGCAGCTCTAGAGCTGCTTCCCTTGTTTCTCGAAGGCACAACCTAGGATTGCTATGTTTTGATTTTTCAATTTAGACATTACTTTTAGATTTCTTACAATGGGAAATGAAGATTTAGAGGTTTAGCTTCCCCACTGACATATGCATCTTTTCACCTGTTAGTATTCCTATCACAATTTTTGGTTGAATATTCATTATATGACATTTATTTTTATTATTATTATTATTTTTGAGACAGAGTCTTGTTCTGTTGCCCAGGCTGGAGTGCAGTGGCGTGATCTTGGCTCACTGCAAGCTCTGCCTCCCGGGTTCACGCCATTCTCCTGCCTCAGCCTCCCGAGTAGCTGGGACTACAGGCGCCCGCCACCATGCCCGGCTAATTTTTTTGTATTTTTAGTAGAGACGGGGTTTCACAATGTTAGCCAGAATGGTCTCGATCTTCTGACCTTGTGATCCGCCCGCCTCAGCCTCCCAAAGTGCTGGGATTACAGGCGTGAGCCACCGCGCCTGGCTGACATTATTTTTTAAAGTAGTTAATTATTTTGTTTGTTTGCTTATATTTTCATGTGCCCATCATAGCTCATCGTCACGCCTTCTGCAGAGCTTTACATGCCCCTCTGTAGTGTAGTGAGATGTGCTAGGTCATCTGTCCTCTTGTTTTTCTTGGAGGCTTTGGGTCTTGGTTTATTCCCTCATTTTGGTGGAGCACACCCTCCAATAGCTCTCTGAGAAAGTGCACAAGAGATAAATCTCTGGCAGACTTGCATGTTAGAAAGGATCTTTATTCTGTCCTGTCTTAACTAATAGTTTATCTAGGTAAAGAATTCTGGGTTGCAAAACATTTTCCCCTAGAATTTGGAAGGCATTTTTCCGTTTTTGTTTTTTCAGTGTCACTATTGAAAATTCCACCGCTATTGGGATTTTTCATCCTTTATATATAACCTGTTGGGTTTCTGGAGAATGTGCTTAATGTGGGTCTTTTTTTTTCATTTATTTTTTTCTGAGCACTCTCTTAATGGAAAAATTTTGTCCTTTAATTTAGGAACTTTTCTCATTTTCAGTTTTTTCTTCCATCTCTTTCTCTGATTTCTCTTTCTGCAACTTGTATACTCACATGTTGGGCTTAAGATTTTTTTTTTTTTTTTTTTTTTTAAGAGACAGGAACTCGCTCTGTCACCCAGGCCAGAGAGCAGTGGTGCAGTCATAGGTCACTGAATATTTGAATTCCTGGGCTCAAGCTGTCCTCCCACCTCAACCTCTCAAAGTGTTGGGATTACAGATGGGAGCCACTGCAGCCAGCCTGATTTTTAAATCTTTTCTCACCTGTTATTTACTTCATTGTCTTTTTTATTTTAGTCTCTGGGAGGTTTCCTTGACTTCATCTTCCTACTTTTGGCCAAATTAAAAAATATCCTGCTATGTTTTTATTTCTTTTGTAAAAGCACCCTGCTAAAATTTCATGGGTGCAATATTTTATTATCTCAACAAAGGTGTCAATGATATGGTTAAAAACAAGCATTTTCCTGCCTCAGCCTTCTTTCCTCTGATTTCCTTTTCTTGTTTGATTTGGCCTCTGACTCTATTTTCACTGTGGGGGATTTTTCTTTTTTTTTCTTTTTTCTTTTCTTTCTTTCTTTTCTTTTTTTTTTTTTTTTTTTTTTGAGACAGAGTCTTGCTCTATTGCCCAGGCTGGAGTGCAGTGGCATGATCTCGACTGACTACAACCTCTGCCTCCCAGGTTCAAGTGATTCTCCTGCCTCAGTCTCCTGAGTAGCTGGGATTATGGGCACCTGCCACCATGCCTGGCTAATTTTTGTATTTTTAGTAGAGACAGCATTTCGCCATGTTGGCCAGGCTGGTCTTGAATTCCTGATCTCAGGTGATTCACCTGCCTCAGCCTCCCAAAGTGCTGGGATTACACGTGTGAGCCACTGCGTCCGGCCTTCACTGTGGGGTTTTTCCCAGAAGCCTGATGACACTGCATTTGTGTATATGAATTGAACATCTGAAAGCTGTTGGTTAGTTCTGTGTGCGTGTGTGTGTGCGTGTGTGTGCGTGTGTGTGTGTGTGTGTGTGTGTGGTAGGGGTAGGGGGATGTGATCATGGGGCCCTGGCCATGTCTTTGGGCAACCCCTATATCGATATCTGTGGGTTTTTCCTCCTGGATCTGTTTTTCTCCCCAGTTTTCCTTTTCCAAGTCTGGCTTCCAGATTTGATAGCTAAGTGGGTCTGGAGGCTGGGACCCCAGGGTTCATCCCCTGGCCTCAGTGTTCCCTAAATGGGGCTCTATGGAGTTTTTGTGTGCCCCTGGGGGTGCTCCCCACTTCTGTGGGGATGAGAGGCAAAGGGCATGGCTGCTGGATGGGTGCAAGGTAGGAGGGGCCCGGGTCCCACCTGCTTCTCATACAGGGTCTAAGTCAGACTGCAGCTCTTGGGCTCCTAGTCCCTGAGACCCCCTTGGGATCTGGCCACAGCACACCTTGCTTCTTGTAGCTCCACATTCCTCTTACCCACTCCCATGACTTTGGTTTTAGTTGTCTTTGCTCAGCTAAGCCAGTCCACCCATCCATCTCTTTCCAGCTTCCAAACCTGTTCTTGGCAGGCCATGCCTTTTCCTTCCTTTATTGCCAATTTCATGGGATGTCAGCCACAAGTGGAGACAAACATGGGCATCCAGAATCCCATCCTACACAAGGGCCTTTTGGGTCCCACCATCTGACCCTGTTAACACCCTCTGTGGGCACCCCACCCCAGCACCACATACACACCTGCCTGGAGAGTCTCAGAGAATTGAAAGGGCTCTCGGAGGTCAGGACCTTTATGTCACGTCTTCATGGAACAGATAGGGAAACTGAGGCACGAGGCGGGGAAGGGCCTCACCACCCCAGGTCGCATGGTGAGATAGTAGAGAGCTGAGCCAACTCCTGGGCCAGGGCTCTCCCACAGCCTCGTGGGGCAGCTCTGTGGCATGGGCCTTGATGTCATGGACTCTTGATGTCTGCCGAGTGAGCAGAGACCATGGCAGTTTGGATGCTGCCACCTGACGGGCTCACCTCATCCTAACAGTGTTGGTTACCATCCGTGGGCCATCTGTTTGGCCTCTGGGGACATCCTGTAGCCGATCACTTAGGAGACCTTTGTGGAGTCATGTGACCTCCCTGGCCCTTGCCAGTGTCGTAACGGATGATGGAACCGCATGGATTCAGTGGCTGTGTGTTAAGTGTCTACTTGTCACCAAGCCCCGTGCTGGGGGTAGTGCTGAACCAGGCGGGGGGCCTTGAAGGGGCTCTTAGGCTGCTGGGGAAGCAGACAAATCAATCCACAGTGATAGCACAGCCTGGTCAGGGCTGTGAGAGGCACGTCCCCGGGTGCTTGTTGGGGGGATCCATCATCCTACTAGGGTTGAGTGAAGAGAAGGGGCTCTGGGAAGGTGTCCTGGAGGAAGCGGCCATTGGGTTGGCTGATAAAGAGCAAGTAGAATTGGAGTTGACTCAGAAAGCAGGGCGGGAAGAGGATCCCGGGGTGTGGAACAGCAGATGCAGATGTCAGGAGGCCGTAAGCACCCAGAGGGGTACAGGGTCGGAGGAGGAGGGCTGAGGTCAGAGCACTGCAGGAAGTAGCCCCTGGCTGGGGAAGCTAGGGGCCACCAGGGGCCTTTTGTGCACATCTCTGGGCATGTGTGTTCTTCCGGACTGTGACTTCTGAGGAGGTTCCCACAAAGTCCTGCTAGCTACAGGCAGCCTTGATTCTGGGGGAAAAAAATACAGAAAACTTTCAGCCTGAAGTCATATGTGCTTTGCAGTAGCAGTGGAAACAAGCAGTTGAAGATGATTAGGACTGAATGTTCCTGTTTTTAAAACATTTCCCAGGAAAAACAAATGTTTGAAAGTTAAACATTTTGGCTATTAAGATGGAACAGAAGAAAAATCACATTTGCCTTTTAAATCCAGGCACCAGAGCTGAGTCTCGAATCCAGCAGCCTGCCGTGCAGGACCCGTGGAGGCTGGATGAGGCCGGGGGTCTGCAGCTTATTGGGGTCTGCCATCCTAGGATATCTGTTCTATCTGGGGTGTTGTGGCACCGAGCTCTGGGCAGGCAGACCTGGCTCCCAGAGCTGCTATGTGGCCCCAGGCAGGTGACCTGACCTTCTAGAATCTCTCTTCTCATCTCCAGCTTCGCAGCTCACATTTCTGGGCTGTGCCGTACATTGCAGCATTAATCTTCCTGAATAGCCCCAAAATGCATTGAAAATGGCTAACATCCAGGTTATATTAACCTTGCCTTTCATTTTCTGTATTCTGATGCTTTGACATCTGCAGGCCTTGCTGAGCCAAGGGGATTGTCCCTCCCAGGGTTAATCAGTTCCCAAATACAGCAAATAACTACACAAGCCCAACCACTCCACAGTCCACGGTGAAGTGGATAGGGCCACTATCCACCTGCCCTGATCACCCCAGGGGCAGTGCCAGAGAGTTAGGGACAGCCCCTGTGTCCCAGAGCCTGCCAGAATTATTCGAACTAGACAGTCCTAAGTCTCTTTCCCTTGCCTTGCCCGACCCTTCCTTTGGAAAACACAAAACAGGCTCCTGCCCATGTTTTCCCCTCACCCCTACCTCCTGACTGTCCCTGGTGCTTCCCTGTCTGACCAGGCATGGTGGAGTGTGACTCGCGTTTTTAGAGAACTGTGAGTGTAAGCCTCCTTTGTGACAGTCATTTCTGTGTCCATGTGTCTTATCGAACCTGCTTAAAAACAAATCCCTGCAGAAGTAGAGGTACAGCGTGGGGCTCACGTGTCCTCACCAGCTTCATCATTGCAAGTACTCTGTGGGGGAAGCATAGACATGTTTACAAATGGGGACACTGAAGCTCAGGGAAGTGAGGGTTCTCATTCTGGCCAGAGAGCCAGTGGGAGGTAGAGATGGGAGTCAGGCTACCCAGCCTGCACCCTTACCCACTCTGCTGCACCGCCTCTCATCTCTGTCACGGGGAAAATGGCCCAGGTCTGCTAGGGGTGTCTGGAAGCATCGAATGCATGTTGCTGGTCGCAGTGCCTGGACAGGGCGCTCAGTGCAGGGTAGCAGAATTCAGCTTCTGCAGGCTGCAGGTGCAGCCCTGCAGTGTGTTCCCCTCATCTCAGCCTTGGCTGTTGGCCCAGACATCTTGACTCTAGAGCTCTCCCGCCTGTTCAGGTTACACACAGAATTCCCTTTCTCTGCATGGTCAGCCACGGTCCTCTGTGTGTGCTTGGCCGTGTGATGCTCTTCCTGGCGTTCATGCACCGAGCTGCACCAAGACCCCACGGTGGCTCACAGCTGACTCTCGCAGTTTGCTCCATCCCAGTGTGTTTCTAGACCATGCGCCATACCAGGAAGTCTGCTAATGTGAATCTCCTAGACATCGGCAAGTGTTTAAACACAGAACTGTCAAAGACGTACTAAAAATGCAATCAGAGATCGTTATGCCGTCTCTTTATTCCATCCCCCTCTGCTGTGTTCTGCGAGGTGGGAATGGGCGGAAGAAGCCATAAGTGGGCATTTTCCTGATTGTCACTGCATTTAGAGAACACTAAAACTCCGCCGGGCTCAATACTTCGCTCCGGGAATGGCATCGATGGTGGAGAAGCTTGCACATATCTTGTTGAATTTAACAGATTATGCAGTTTGGAGGCAGCACTTTCTGTTAAATGGGATGGGTAAGTGTTAGCGATAAAGAATTGTAACCTTTTGGAGGGAGATTAATCTTGGAAGCACAAAAAGCAGAGACTTCCATGCGCGTCCCCCTCTGCCCCGTGTGGCAGCCGTGCTTGCTGCGGTGTGGAATCTGTGTGGATGCACAGCTATTTGAATACACGTATGTGGCAAATGAAAAGTTAAAACAATAGGGCCATCCTCTAGTACTCTCCTGGTTAATACTTAAACATCTTTTCACCAAGAAATCCATGGCTAGCAAATGCCAGGATCTTGAATGATCTGGCTGGGGGGAAAAGGAGGCATTTGGGGAAGATGGTCTGAATATTTTCATGGAGAATACAGACGTGTAGCGTTGCTCCCCAGCTCTGAAAAGCAAGGGGAGGTAGGACTGATTTTGGCATCAAGGACCTGGTGCTTGTGGCAGAGGCGGGGAGATCAGCATCCTTGCCCACCTAGCAGAGCCCGACTGGCGTGTCTCCAGTTTCAGGGTCTGACCGGTGCCACAAGTCCCTGCTCCGCTCTTCCGAGATGCTCTCATACCCTTCCAGTCCCCTAAACTGTCTACTCATCAGGCATGTCCTACCAGAGGCTGGTCATTGTTCAGACATCTCAGAGGCAGGAGGCCAGGGTTCAAGTCCTAGCCCTACACTGTCTCACTGTGTGACCTTGGACAAGTCTCTTCCCCTTTCTGAGCTCCAGTTTCCTCCTGTCCAGTGAGCGGCATGGATTAGGAGATCTGCGGGCCTCTTGGTGGTGTCTGGTTCATGACTGTGTCCCCAGCGGAGCCTCGCCGGGGTCTGGAACATAGGAACATTGGGCTCATGTTTAATCAGGGCTCATGGAGAGCTGACCAGGGCTGGGGGCTTTGCAGTGGATCCAACTTCAGGGAAGAAAGTGGGCATTCAGCCTAAGGGGCATTCAGGATAGGCTCAGTGGATTCTTAGCTTCCGTTGGGTTGATGAGGGGAAGTGGATAAGAAAAGGCATTTGGACCCATCTGTGCCCTTGCTGAGTCTTACCAAGGCAAGCACAGCCCCCAGCACCCGCACTGCTGTCCACCATGCCCAGCCCAGGGTGCTGTGTGAAGAGGCTTTCTCTTTCGGCTTCCCCACGTTGTATCCATCTTTGGTTCAGGGGGTCACGTTATGTTCTGGTCTCCAGGGTTGGTGCTGCCTAATCTCTTTCCACACCTGCTTGGAGAACAGTTGCTTTCTCAAGGTTCAGGTGCTTTTGGTGGCTTCTCAGGCAGCTCTCATCAGGGCCACGGGAAGCTTCCCTGTGTGTCAGCCATCTTATCTGCTGCAGGGAGGAACAGCAGCAGGAAAGGGCAAAGAGAACAACATCCATTTCCTCTGTGTTCAGTGCAGGCATTAGGCAGAAGAGTTTGTATTCATCTAATTTTTCCCCATAAAGCCCCTGCAAATCAATTAGTTGGCTGAGGTCCCCAAAACACTCCCCTCATTCACTGTTTAGATGGAGGGTTTTGATGAAACTAAGCAAGAGAGCCTCTAATGATTGGTCACCGGGAATTTTATCCATGTTTGGGTTGGTAAGAACTGCAGGGTGATGTGAACACTGGAAAACTAATGCAGCCTTAGGCTCTAACAATAGAGGTAGCAGCCCTAGAACAGAGGAGGAGACTCCTCTTCCCCACTCTGTGATGGTCAGGCCATGCCGGAACTTCCGTTCTTTGTCCCCCGTACCCACCTGCAAGAGAGCAAGTTTATTGGAGAAGATTCAGAGATGGACAATCAAGATTGTGGGTAAGGAGGGTGAGTCTGAAAAAAATGTCCTGGCAGGGACAGTTGGAGAAAACGTTTGAGGAAAAGAGACGACACGGAGGTCAGTTGGTGTAAAGGAGACAGTCAGACCCAGCTAAGGATGTATTGATTGATAAATGCATCCATCCACCCATCTGTCAGTTCATCTATCCACCCATCTATGTATGCATCTATGTATCCATGTATCTATAAACCATCTATCCATCCATCCATCTATATATGCATCTATATATTCATACATATATAAAACATCCATCCATCCACCCACCCATCCATCCATTAAACCATCCATCCATCCATCCACCCACCCACCCACCCATCTATAAACCATCCATCCATCCATCCATCCATCCATCCATCCATCCATCCGTCCATCCATCCATCTATATGTGCATCCATATATCCGTACGTATATAAAGCATCCCTCCACCCACCCATCCATTCATCCATAAACCATCCATCCATTCATCCATCCATCCATTCATCCATCTCTATATACATCTATAAAGCATCCATCCATCCATCCATAAGCCATCCATCTATCCATTCATCCATCCATGTATGCATCTATATATCCATCCATCTACAAAGCACCCATTCATCCGCTCATCCATCCGTCTATCTATAAACCATCCATTCATCCCTCCATCTATAAACCGTCCATCCATGTGTGCATCTATGTATTCATCCATCTATAAACCATCCATTCATTCATCCATGCATGCATCCATCTATCCATGTGTGCATCCATATCTATAAACCATTCATCCATCCATGCATCCATCCATCCATCTACAAAGCACCCATTCATCCACTCATCCATCCGTCTATCTATAAACCATCCATTCATCCATCCATCCATCCATCCATCCATCCATCCATCTATAAACCATCCATCCATGTGTGCATCTATATATCCATCCATCTATAAACCATCCATTCATCCATCCATTCATCCATCCATCCATCCATCCATCCATCCATCTATAAACCATCCATCCATGTGTGCATCTATATATCCATCCATCTATAAACCATCCATTCATCCATCCATGCATGCATCTGTCTATCCATGTGTGTGTCCATATCTATAAACCATTCATCCATCCACGCATGCATGCATCCATCCATCCATCCATCCATCCACTGAGAGGCAGGGTGGCATGATGGTGCAGAGTGCACCTCAGGATACTGCCATAGGGTCTACCAAATGTCCATTGTCCCCTGTAATTGTCAGTCATTTTGATATTGATTTGTGTGATCTTATGCAACCTCTCCCTGGGCCTCAGTTTTCTCAGCTGTAACCTGGGGATAGTAACACTTAAGTGTCTGTGAAGGTTATGCACAGCTGGTGAATTGCCAAGTCCAGGTGGACATCCACAGGCATACTCGCGACTTTGGACTCAGAGGGATGTGGTGCTGGACAGTTTCTGTGTTCATAAGTGGATGTCCCTTTGCCTCCAAGCCATGGAACAGACAGTGTTTGAGAGTGTCACCCCAGCAGGTGGTGGCTCCTGCCCTGCTGCCCAGCTTTATGTACAGGAGCTCGGCCTTGTGCCCCATCCACCCTTTCCTGGGAGGGAAGAAGCCTCAGTCATCGGCTGCTGAGGTGAGAAGAAGAGGGGAGAGCTGACAGCTTCTGCGCCCCTCCCAATCCCCAGTAGTCGGGAGCTGCAGAAATAAATGGAACTGTACAGTTGGAGTAATTTGCTAATTTGCTTAAGTAACACCCCCAGTCAAAGACATGACATAAATACCTGAGCGCAGGCTCCACATCCCCAGCTTGGGTGGCAGGATGGATGGGTGATCTGAAGTGGAAATGCGGTGAATCAGAGCCGAAGGCAGTGACGGTGGCCACCCCCGACCTGAGCTGGGGGTTCTGGCTGCCTCCCTGCTGCAGTGTGTTTGGGGAGGGGCTCGGTGAGGGGTTGCACACTGACTCTGGGTCTGCTGGCCTTGGAGGAGTCTGAGGCACCCGTCTAGAGGTATGGGGTCAGCTGGACCAGCGTCCCCCTCCGCAGCCGTGGGGCCTGGGTGGGTTTCCCAGCCTTTGTGCCTCATTCTGCTCAGCTGCAAAGAGGAGATAATAGAACCAAGTACCTTGGGGGTGCTCTAGGGAAATGAGATCTCAGCTCTCCACCAGGGGTCCGGAAGTGGCCATCTTTCCTGCTGTGTCCTCCCCGGCCCACCGCCAGCTGCTCAGGCCCACGCAGTCCTCTTCCCTCCTCTCCGCAGCCTGAGCCTCGCTGGAGAGGGCTTCTCCATACCATGCCTGGTCGCACTGTGGGGCTGTGGGCGGCTTCATTCGCCAGACTCCTGCTGGGGCCTGCTAGGGACAGAGCTGGGGGAAGCAAACCCGCCTGCCTCCATGGTCTTGGAGCTCTCCCAAGAGCACAGCAAGCAGAGTTCCCAGCGCTCTGGGGCCAGGGTGGGCTCTGATGAACAAGAGGAGGGTCGGGGAGGTGGAAGGGGGTTGGAGAATCTCATCCCAGCAGCCTGATTGGAAGAACCTCAGACCAGGGCCAGGCTGTTCCCTTCACATCCCCAGGGACAGAAACCCAAATGCCTGTTAGGAGTGGGCAGTACCTTCAAATGAATGAAGCGGACTAGGGTGAGACGGTAGGGACAGGTGGGGACTGGGGCCAGCTGGAGGCATTCATCCTGTCCAAGGGGACACAGACACTCAGCACTTCCTGACTGGACCGGGATGGCCAGAGGTTAAATTGTATTTATTTCTTTATTTTTAGAAAACAGAAGTAATGAAGTGTTATTAGGAATGTCTCAGATTTTTGATGTTGGCAACAAGTTCAAGTTTAAAAAACAAAGTTGTGCCAAACAAAATATGTCTGTGGGTGGGTCTGGCCTGCCTGCTTCTAGTTTGCAAACTCCGGCCCAGGGAAGCTCTTTGGTTTTTTTGAACATCAAAAGTTTTGTACATTGATTATCTTCTATAATATCAGAACAGTCCTGCAAGGTAGCCGTGACTTTTCTCATTTTACAGGTGAGGAAACTGAGGCACAGGGAAGCTAAGTCATACAGCTCGTTGGTGCCACAGTGGGTCTGGGATCTAGGCTGCTGGAGCTGAGATTCTGTGGCCTGCTATGTACCAGTGGCCCCCCGCCCTGGAGTTGATAAATCCTGAAGAAGAAAGAGCAGTGCTTTCTCAAACCTGTAAAGCAGTCTGGGGTGGTCGGTGAGTCAGCTATGAGTAGATTGGGATTTTCTTCCTGTTTTGCAGAAAACTTCTATCTCACCTCAGGGTTCCCTTTCTCACTGCCCTGGCCTACCTTCCCTGGCCAGGCTGGGAACTGGTCATTTGCCGTGGCCATAGGGCATGTGGTTAGACAGACGGCATAGGTCTTACCTAGCTGGGAGTAGAGAAGAAGCTTATAAAGGGGCTCTGGACTCTTCTATTTCATTGCAATTAGGATATAATAATGGCTGTAGTTATAGGACATGCATTGCCGTAAACCTCACTCTGCCCTTCCCGGGAGCTCACATAAGGGATGGGGAGGCGAGCTCTTCCTAGAGCGCTTCCTGAGAGCTGAGTGTGATGGCACATCTTCTGAGTCTCAGCCCATATTGCGCGCATCCGTTTCCAATAAGAAAAACAATCCTTAGTATTTGGAGCAGAGGCATTTCTGGAGTTCGGTTCCCCATGGAATGCTCACACAGCGGGAGAGGTAGAGGTTTTGGTCCTGGTGGAAAAGGCTCTGCTGTTCCTGGGCTGCTGTGTTGTCCCAGGGGACAGAGCACGGTGCCCATGCTGCTGGGCATTGCCCGGGAGGGTGAGGAGTGAAGGGGGTGTCAGGGAAGGGGCTCAGTGGAGCCTGACGGCCAGAGGAGTGTTCGAGCACCTTGCCTTGTGTGTGACTTAGCAGATGAAGGTCACGGTCTCCCAGGGATGGAGGGGATGCCTCACGAGGTGTCAGTCTGTTAGCCACAGTTACTGCTTTGTGAACTGGTTATGGAATGTCACCGTTTTCCTGTCCGGGCCCCCATCTCCCCGAGGCCCCTGTGCTGTGCTGGTGCCTTCACATGCTACTTGCCTGACCCACCAGGGCACTCTCCACCCAGGAGGGGCCGGGAAAAAGGCTTGGGTCTCCAAGTGCACTTTCAACATTTCATTTTTTATCCAAATCAGGGCTTACAGGTACCATCTTGACTCTCCAGGCCCATGAGAGCCCAGCAGCTGAGGCTGGTGGGGACTGGGGAGTCAGGGGCCCGAGCCTGGGGTCAGGCTGGCTCTCAGATGGAGTAGGGGGCACAGGGGCGAGTGGCGTTTACTGAGACCGAAGAGCCGTGGTGGTCTTGTTCCTGCATAGAGCCAGTCTGGTGGGTGAAGCCTGCCAGGCAGCTGTCCAGAAACCAGCTCCAGCCAGTGTCCTGGGTGGCACACTCCTGCCTAGGGCATCCATGAAACTGGACCCCAGAGAAAGATGTGTACCTTGGAGGAACTACCCAAAAGTTCGCACACGGCAAAGCTAGAATGACACTGTTGTAATTCGGTGGCTGTATACATAGACGTTTTTGTTTTGATTCCATCTAGAGTGCGTTTTGGCTTTGAATTTCCATGGCAGTGGGGGTCGGCCCTATAATGTTTCCTGAGTGTGGGGTCTCCAAATGTTTGAACTGGGTTCTGCAAAGACCTTGTGATTCCTTTCGGAAAGTGGAGGATAGAGTCCCAGATACCCAGGGGGTAGGGGCCTGGGACCATGAGGCCGGGGACAGCTAGGACTGGGGGTGCAGGGTGAGGGGTCTTCTACCAGTAGACAACTAGTCCAGAAAGAAGAAACGGAGGCAGAGAAGTCCCAGGATAAGGCCAGGCACTCTGCAGCTTAGCGGCCTGGGAGGAACCTGTCCAGCCTCCTCCCAGTGATCTCAGGGGCTGATGGCCAGTGGAGGCCCGGGCAGGCAGGACCATGGGGACAGTGATCCTGTCTGAGGATCTGTCTGAGTGATCCTCTGCTGCCTCCTCTGATCTGATGAAGACTCCTGTTGGGGGCCTGGCAGCAGGTACTCCGTCAGCGATTCCAGCAGCTTCCTCCTGGCCGCCCCTCTCTCAGCTGTGCTGTGGCCTCTGGAAAAGCTGACAGCTGTGTGCTGCGTGTCTGTCTGTGTCCGCCCCTGCAGGCAGCCTGCCCTATGAGTACAAGATCGTGATCGCAGGCAACCACGAGCTGACCTTTGACCAGGAGTTCATGGCCGACCTCATCAAGCAGGACTTTTACTACTTCCCATCTGTGTCGAAGCTGAAGCCGGAGAACTATGAGAACGTGCAGTCGCTGCTGACCAACTGCATCTACCTTCAGGACTCGGAGGTCACCGTGCGGGGCTTCCGGATCTACGGCTCCCCATGGTGAGTGGGCCCGGGCACTGGTCCTGCCTGCTGGCAAGACCAGAGCTGAGGCTGAGTGCAGGGGGTGTAGGGGATGGGAGAAGCAGCAGGGAGCTCCGCATGCGAGGCTCAGGACTGAATCTTGCCCCCTCACCCTCTGTGTGAACCTAGGCAGGTGACTGCTGCTCTCTGGGCCTCTCTTCCCCCATATCTCACTGAAAATAGTATGATCAGCTGTATCCTGTGTTATGCTGTGCACGATACTAGCTCACTTACAGGCAGGTACTATTATCTGCATTTCACAGGTGAGAAAACTGAGGCCCAGAGTGGGCGAGGACCTTGCCGAAGGTCACACAGCTAGGAAGGGGCAGAGCTGGGATTAAACCCAAGCGATTTGGTTCCAGAACTCCTGCCTTTAATGAATGTTCTGTAATGCTAGGAATCTTTCCCTGATGCTGTCTTCCAGCTCCACACAAAAAAGATGCATATGTCAGGGGCTGGGCGAGATGATGATGGTAATAATGATGATATTGGTGGTGATGGTGATGATGGTGATGCTGATGGTGTAGTGATGATGATGGTGATAATCATGGGGATGGTGGTGACGGTGATGATGATGGTGGTGGTGATGGTGGTGGTGGTGATGATGGTGTGATGATGATGGTTGATGATGATGGTGATGCTGATGCTGATGGTGATGATGGTGGTGATGATGGTGTGGTGATGATGTGATGATGGTAATGAGGAGGATGATGGTGGTGATGATGATGATGGTGGCAATGATGATGGCAGTGAGAATGACGATGGTGATGATGGTAATGATGTTGGTGTGATTATAATGGTGAGGGTAGTGATGGTGATAATGATGATGGTGATGATGCTGATGTGATGATGATGGTGAGGGTAGTGATGGTGATAATGGTAATGGTGGTGATGATGATGATGATGATGGTGGTGTGATGATGGTGAGGGTGGTGATGGTGATGATGGTGATAATGGTGGTGTTGGTGATGATGATGGTATGGTGATGGTGATGATGATGATGGTGGTGTGATGATGGTGAGGGTGGTGATGGTGATGATGGTGATAATGGTGGTGTTGGTGATGATGATGGTATGGTGATGGTGATGGTGATGATGATGATGGTGGTGTGATGATGGTGAGGGTGGTGATGGTGATGATGGTGATAATGGTGGTGTTGGTGATGATGATGGTATGGTGATGGTGATGGTGATGATGATGATGGTGGTGTGATGATGGTGAGGGTGGTGATGGTGATGATGGTGATAATGGTGGTGTTGGTGATGATGGTATCATGATGGTGATGGTGATGATGATGATGGTGACAATGATGATGAAGGAGAAGGCAATGGTGATGATGATAATGGTGATGGCAGGAAATAATTTCCGAGCAATTACAGTAATCTATGCCCTAGGCTAAAGGCTCCATAAACCTTACCTCTAATCCTGACTCAGCCCTGTGAGGATTGATTTATTATCCCTATTTTATAGGTGGACAGAATGATCGGCCACAGGGTGTCCAGTGCTGGCAGGGTGAGATGGGCTTCATACATGGAAGGGCAAGATCACATAAGCTTAAAAGTGTGGCTTGATCCTGGAAGGCTCCCTGGAGGGTGTGGAGTGACCTGAGCCTTGAGGGAAGAGAAAGGCATTCACAGGCAGGGGGAGTAACGTGGTCTGAGTCTGCACTATCAGGAAGCAGCACAGTCAGTGAGGCTAAGGAGCCCTTTAGAGGCACAAAGGGCCTGCCTGGGTGGCGAGACTTCAGAGAGAGCTACTGCCAGCATAGAGCATCTGGGAAACCCCTGGGCTGCCCTGGTTGGTGGCTGGAGGCTGTAGGCAGATTTAGGACCTGGTCTCATCTTGCCATGGCCTTCTCATGGAGCAGAGGGGAGGGCTGGGAGGCTCAGGGCTGTTTCCTCTTCCCTGGCCTTGGCAGGTGCTTGCTATCATCTCCTTGGACCTCACGATGTACAGGTTCTTGGTGAATCCTCCCTGCAGACAGTGAGGTCCCAGACAAGGACCTTTGGGCACTCAAGGATGTGATGAGGTCAGTGCCAAGGACAAGGAGAGGAGGGGAGATGGTTGAGTCTGCCTGACAGGCGACTAGAGCTCAGATCTGGAGAAGTCTGATAGGCTGAAGACCAGGAGGGCAGTCTAGGAGGAGGACCAGCAAGCAACAGCCTGGGGGTGAGCCAGGCACGATGGAAAGTCTGGAGTGTCAGGTGTGTGCGGGCAGGTGGGCAGGTAGGGGTCAGCATGGTGAGAGGTGAAGGCCCGCAGTCCCTGGGAATCTGGACTGATCTCTTTGCCCAATGGTTTGTACTTTTCTCCTCAGCAAACTGCTTTTTTGTTTAAGTTAGATTTTGTAGAGGTTAAGAGCATGGCTCTGGAGCCCAACTGTTTGGGCTCAAATCTTGGCCTCACCTTTTTTTTTTTTTTTTTTTTTTTTTTTTTTTGAGATGGAGTCTCGCTCTGTCGCCCAGGCTGGAGTGCACTGGTGCGATCTTGGTTCACTGCAACCTCCACCTCCTGGGTTCAAGCAATTCTCTGCCTCAGCCTCCCGAGTAGCTGGGACTACAGGAGCCTGCCACCATGACCGGCTAATTTTTGTATTTTCAGTAGAGATGGGGTTTCACCATGTTGGCCAGGCTGGTTTCGAACTCCTGACCTCAGGTGATCCACCCACCTCGGCCTCCCAAAGTGCTGGGATTACAGGTGTGAGCCTTTGTGCCTAGCCAGACTCATCTTTTACTAGTTGTGTGATGCTGGGTGAGTCACTTAACCTCTCTGTGCCTCAGTTTCCTCCTCTGCAAAATGGGAGTGAGAGTGTGGCTCCTCCAGAGGGTGGCTGTAAGGCTGCCAGGAGGGTTCGGCTGAGCCTGGTGCCACTACAGAGACCTCATTCTTGTTGTTTGCTGCAGAGCTTACTCTTCCAGCACAGCTTTGCCCGGCACCCAGTGTGTTGGGTGGAGGATGGTGGGGGAGGAGGGCTGCCAGGCATCACTCAGGGTGTTGCCCACTCCCCCACACAGCGCAGCTCTGTGCATCCCACAGCTGGGCTCCGAAGAGCCCCTTTGACCACTGGCTCCCTGGGCTCAGGAGCGAACTAAAGGCCAGGAGTGGGCCCTGCCCTCGTCTGCCAGCCGAGGCCAAGTCCTGGCACTGCTGTGGTTGTGGGCCTGAGGACCAAGTGAGACCGGCCTGTGGTCCTGCTGTGGTCCAGCTGCTCTGAGTTCCAGCCACCAGTGGCTCCCGGTTTTGCTTCTGTGTCTTCCAGTGTGAGCAGTTCTGGGCTCCCTCATTCCTGGTTACCCCCAGGGTCTGAGCACAAGCAGGCGGTGTCATTTCTGTCTCCCTGACTCCCTACCCGCTGGGTGCACACACACAGCCTGTGCCATGCTAGGGAGTGGGAGAAGCCAAAGGATAGACAAGGGAACTCGAGCCCAGGAGATGGGTTCAGGGGCCATGTGACCCTGCCCCAGAAAGGGTTTGGTGAGATCCAGGAGGACTCCCTGTTGGAGAGAGCATTTGAACTGGGGCCAGAAGAGGCATGAGATTTCCACAGGCAGAGGAGGCAGGGGAAGACCCACATGTCTGAACCTCTGTTACGTGTCAGGCTCTGTGCCAGGCTCTGTGCCAGGCTCTTGGGTCGTGTCGCTTGACAACCGTTAACACCGAGGGCTGAACGCCCCCTCCTCTCCGTCCCACAAGGGAGGCTGTGAGCTGGTGCTCCTCCTGTTCCTCTCAGGCCCTATCTGGGGCTGGGAGCAGGTGGTGGAGGTGAGGCCTGGGCTCATTTGCTGGCAAGTTTCACTCAGTTTCCAACTGTTGTGAGCAGATTGCCGGTGTCCGCCGCTGTGGTGCCACGGAATGGATGCCGAGCCACTCTGGCCTCTACCCTCCCCTGGGAGGCTGGGTCCTACCACCATGCCCCAGCAGAGAGTGTCTGGGAAACCCCTGCGCTGCCCTGGTTGGTGCCACATGGTGACCACCTGGTGGCTGGAGGCTGTGGGCGGATTTAGGACCTGGTCTCATCTTGCCACAGCCTCCTCATGGAGCAGAGGGGAAAGTGGGGAGGTGCAGGACTGTCCCATCTTCCCTGTCCTCGGCAGGTGCCTGCTGTCATCTCTCTGGACCTCATGATGTATACAGTCTCAATGAACCTTCCCTGCAACCAGTGAGGTCCCAGACAAGGGCCTTTGAGTACTGGAGGCTGTTCAAATTGGGACACCACCACTTTTCAGCTGTGTGACTTTGGGCAGGTGGCTCAGCTTCTCTGGTCCTTCTGTGTAGTGGGGAAACGACAGTGCCTGCCTTGTTGGGGGGTTGTGAGGGCTGCGTGGGCCCATCCAGGTGAAGGCCTGGCTCAAAGGAAGGCTCTGGAGAGTGGCTGCGGTCATTTATTATTACTGGGGTGCTCCTTGGGGAGCCAGGAAGAGAATAACCATTTAGTTTTATTCCACAAACTCCAAGGCAGGGCTAGGCCTGCAATTACCCCATTTTACAGAAGGGCAGGTAGAGGTCCAGGCAGGGATGTGGCTTGCCCAGGGCACCTGGGGGGTGACCCTCCATGCTCCCGGTCCTAGCTCTTCCTGCTCCAGGGCGGAGGCCATTCAGTGGCCTTTCTGAACGCCTCCCGTGTGGCAGGTCTCCATCCTCAGAACAGCCTTTGGGTGCACAGGGGCCGTTTCGGCCCCCTGAGGAGACTGAGGCCTGGGGATCGAGCCGATGTCCTCATGCCCTCAGGAATAAACTTGTTAATTCATTCATCAAGGTTGTACGGAGTGCCAGGGAGACCCTGGGGACATGGTGTGGACAGACAGACGCCACTGCTGCCTTCATGGGATTTACGTTCTCATGGGAGACTGTCAACAGCTAATTCCATCATCCGTAGGAGCCATGAAGGAGGGGCCTTGGGTGCTGGAGTCAGGCGAGGCTTCCTGTGGGAAGAGCCAGAGGCTGAATAGATACAGGCAGCTAAGTGCAGGTGAAACGGTGTGGCAGGCAGAGGAAGCAGCCTGGGCAAAGGCCAGGAGGCTTAAGGGCCTGGGGCATTTTGGGGACCACAGAGCTGAGTGTGGCTTCCGGGGGTCTGGGTGGATGACAGCAAGAGAGCAGCGGCTGGGCAGCCAGATCGTGTTGGTGCCGCCAGAATCCAGGTCCCTGGCCATACCCCCGTCCACCCACCATGCTGCTGGTAGCCAGGACTTTGTAGGTCGGCCTTCTCCCTTGAGGGTGTCAGGTAGCCTCTCTGAGCCCTGGGCTTCCAAGCAACTGGGAAGGTGACATGACGTGATCTGGCGAGCGCAGGACACTACCCTGTGAGAGTCTCTCGGCGGAGAGGGACACTCAGCTGCCGGTATCCCCAGGTGATGCTAGAAGCGACACAATTGGAAGTGGCATTAACCAGCCCCTAAAAAAGTATTCATGGCTGAAGAACCCCCCGGCCCGGCTGCCAATCCTGCCTGGTGTCCAGTGGGGTGTGGGGGGTTGTGCACCCCCTCCCCAGCTGCCTGTCGAAGTTCTGGCTGGGGCACTCCGCTCCCCTGGCACCGGCCGCCTGGGCATATGGCGGCTCTTTTGGGGGGTGCAGGTGACGGAGCTGCTTGTGATCATTGGGAGTTCAGATGTTCCAGACTTTCCTTTTCTTTCCCCTCTGCCCCCAACATATTGGCTACCACGTGGACTACAGGAGGCATTCCCTCCAGGTTTAGAAGCACAGTTAGACCAGCAGGCAGGGAGCAGGGATGGAATAAACACTAGCAACGAGTGACCTAATAGCTGCTGCAGCTGGACATGTGGGCAGGGCCGACCGGGTTGAGGGGCAGATGTGTTCACCATGTGGCCCTAGGAGGTAGACGGCAGAGCAGGGGACAGAGGCAAGTGACAGGAGGCAGTCTCACCAGTGCGGGAAGACTCCTCCATAGGCAGGAGTCCAGGGAAGAGGTGATGTGGCCTTACCAAGTAGTGAGCTGCCCATCACGAGGGGCATGCAAGCAGGCGGTCTGCTGTGGGTGGGCCTAGTGTCCTTCCAGCCTCTTCCCCCTTACAGGGCACAGTTCCTCTGCCTGTGGCTGTCAATTCCCCCTTAAGCAGAGGGATGCACGGGCCCATTCCTGGGAGGTCCTCTCTCTGCTAGACTTGGAGGCTAGCCTTGATATTGAGGGCTTTACATAGCAAGCTAAGAAGGGGAAGCAAAAAGCAAACATATGGTTATAGCAACTGGCTTTTCTTCTGCTACCACTAAGAGATACTCTGTTTGGGAGATTGGTAGGTCAGATTTTCTTTTTCCCTGGAGATAGGGTCTTGCTCTGTCGCCCTAGCTGGAGTACAGTGGTACAGTCACAGCTCACTGCAGCCTCGACTGCCTGGGCTCAAGTGATCCCCCCACCTCAGCTTCCCAAGTAGCTGGGACCACAGGTACGTACCACCACGCCTGGCTGATTTTTAAAACTACTTGTAGAGATGGGGTCTCATGATGTTGCCCAGACTGATTTCAAACTCCTGGGCTCAAGCAGTCCTCAGTGGCTAGATTGTAATGGTTTTGACTTCCTTGCTTGTTGAGTCACACATTCTGAGGCCCATTGTGGTTTGTCATGTGCCTGGCTCTATGCAGGGCTTGGGAGACCCTGAAATGGATCAAGCCTGCCTCCCAGGAGCTCAGGTTTGACAAGGGCCTATAACTATTGGGGGCAGGGGCCTGTGACTGTTGGAATCCTCTGCTTACCCAGCCTTTGCACAAGCCAGATCCCCTGCTCAGTGCTTGCTCACATGTTCTCGTTCAGTCCTTGCAGTGGGTTGATTCTCATGGGTATGTGCTGGTGCAGTGTCTCTGGGTGGTTTCCATTTGCATTCCCCTAATGACCAGTGAGGCTGAGAATATTTTCCCATGTTGATTGGCCACTTAGATTTCCTCTTTTGGGAAGTGCTCAAGTCTTTTGTCCATTAAAAACAATAATTGGGTTGTTTGTCTTTTTCTTACTGGTTCATGGAGATTCTTTATGTATTCTGATTATGAGTATGAGCCTTTTCTCAGTTGTGATGTTACCAATAGCTTTTCCCCCTCTGTGACCTGTCTTTCCCCTGTCTTAGCAGAGCCTTCGGGTGCACAGAAGTTTTAAATTTTGGTGTAGTCAAATATCTTGTGTTTTTCTTTGTGATAAATGCTTTTGGTACCTTATTGCAGAGATCTTATTGCAGAGCTCTTCTGTTCTCTGAAATCATGAAGACTTGTTTCTTTTGTGTTTTTGAGATGGAGTCTCACTCTGTATTCTAGGCTAGAGTGCAATGGCATGATCTCGGCTCACTGCAACCTCTGCCTCCTGGGTTCAAGTGATTCTCCCTCCTCAGCCTCCTGAGTAGCTGGGATTACAGGTAGCTGCCATCATGCCCAGATAATTTTTGTGTTTTTGTAGAGACAGGGTTTCACCATGTTGGCCAGGCTGGTCTTAAACTCCTGACCTCAAGTGATCCACCTGCTTAGGCCTCTCAGAGTGCTGGGATTACAGGCATGAGCCACCTCACCTGGCCTTGTTTCTGTATTGTTTTCCAGAAGTTTTGTTGTTTTGCCTCTTATGTTCAGGTGTTGGATCTACTGGAAATGATTGTGTTGATGGTGTGAGGTAGGGATCTTGTTCAGGGTTTTTCCACATGGACACCCTCCTGGCCCAGCACCATGTGTAGAAAGCCTGTCCTCTTTACTCCTACCACCGTTATCTGACACGTGAGGTCTGTGTCTGGCTTCTCTCTCCCGCTCCATTGTGCCATTCAGTGTAGGACCACCCTGTCTTTATTACTCTGGCAGCTGATTTATGGTCTCTTTATCCTACTAGAGCATTTGAGACTTCATGGGGGCAGTGACCCAGATCTCCCTTTCTCATGGACCTAACTCCAGTGCTCAGTACAGAGTCTGGCTCCTCATAATAAGTATTTGTTGGGTGAATGAATGAGTGAATGAGTGACCAGATGGATGGATGGCAAGCTGTGGGGGCTCAGTTAAAATCCAAGCCTGGTTTATTCTCCTGTGATTGAACCTTTCTGGGGTCTCCGCCCAGGCCTGTCACCAGCTCCCTCCCCTCTGGTTCCTTCTTCCTCTTCTGTGCTGCTGTCTCTAAAGCAAGGCCTGACTGTGCCCCCTGCTGGCTTGCCATGTCGCCCCCTTGATACCATCCCCTTAACCCTCAAGATGAAGGCCAGATGCCCCCTTCTGTGTCCCCTGGATCCTGGGCCCTGCCCTCCGAAGAAGGTCTCTATCACAGTATCATCACTACCAGGGGAAGGGCCATAACCACTGCTGCACCCTGCACTTACCAAGTCTTTCAGTCTGTCTGGGCAAGAAGGGATGAAAGTCTCATTAGGGTGGCGTGTTTGTGCTGCCCCCTCCCAGGGCACTGTGATGTTCCAGGGCTCAGGGAGACTGTGGACTCTCAGGTGCAGACGGTGTCGGGCCTTCGCTGAGAGCAGCTTAGCGGAAGGGGGCGGGAACCAACTGCAGGAGAAGAGGAAGAACTCAGCTGGTACAAAATCCTAAGTGTTAAAAAAAATCCCGTATACATACCGTATTCATTTATGGGTTTTGGATGCATTTTTTGTTCTCATTTAACTGAAAACGGCCTTGATTTAAAAAAAAGAGTGAGGGAGAGAGTGAAATTGGCACGCAGCGAGTCCATCTGGTCTAATTACTTCTGGTATTTTGAAAGAAGGGATCCAAACCTGCTGAGACATTAAACTTTGAGAAGTGGCTGCCGGGCCCGTTGCTGGGCATCTGCACTCGGGTCCTGATTCTCGGCTCAGGGGTTTCACTGTCTCCCGGCAGGGCTGGACCTCAAGGCCAGGCAGAGGTGCCAGGATGCCCTGCACCTCTCTGTGGGAGCCAGTGGCCTTGGGTGTCAGCCCTCTTCAAACAGCCAGGGCTGCTCCAGACCATTCTGGAATACATGTCCTGGTACATGGCTCCCAGCTGTTTAACCTTGGGTCAGAATCTTGGCTTTCTGTGAAATGCCAAGAGGGATAGTCACTTTGTAGAACTGCCCTCAGGACTGAAGGAGGTCCTGTGTGTGCACTGCTTGGCACATGATGGGCATGCACACGCCTGCTGCTCAACGTTTATGACTTCCCAGGCTAGGGGACGGGGGCGATACGGGTGGTTTCTCTACCGCCCACAGCCATGGGACAGAGCTGCAGCCAGGTGGCCCCTGGGACAAGACTGGGGTGGGTTGTGGCACTGGCCTTTGACGTTTGTTCCTTCCCTTCCCTTCCCTTTGTGCACTTAGCAGGCCTGCGGGGTGGATGGAGCCAGAACGGAGCAGCCTGGAACTTGAAATCTGTACCCTGAAAGAGCCCGGGGCCAGGGGTTGATGTGATTGTAGTGACAGTCCCTGTCTTATGCTGGCCCGGAGGCCCTGTCCTCTGAAACAGTCAGGGAGGCCTAGAATCTTGTCCCCCTTTTATAGCTGAGGGGTCTGAGACCCCAGCAGGGAAGTGGCTTGTGACAGGTCCTGCAGGAACTGAACAAGCTGGGTCTGCACGGCAGGGAGGATGGAGGCCCCACCTGGTGTGCGCTGCGAGCTGCCAAAATGCTTCTTTCTAACTTTATAAATGTATATTTTAGAGAAAAAACGAGACAGGATGATCTCCTGGCCCCATAGCTTCCTCCTTGTCTCCCACCAGAATGGGGTCGAGTCCTGGAAGTGGAGGGCAGGGTGGCGGGATTCCTGGCCGGCCCTGAGGCAGCCCCCACTCCCTCAGCTGTCACTGCTGATGGCTGACAGTGGTGAGGCTCTTTCTCCCCTCTCCACCCTGCCCCATGGCATGCTCCACCCAGGATTCAAGGCGGCCGGTGATGCCACCCTTCCCAGGAAGCCCCGCGGGGGTTGGTTTGGACTGCCAGCTTCTCTGCAGCATGCCACGCCCTCGGTGTCCCCTCCTGTCTCTGGGTGAGACACAGGTGGGCCTGGCACTCGGTGCCAAGTTCCTGACCTGGAATCCTTTGCCCTTTCTCTTAAGAACCTTTTAAATCTTTTATAAAACATTGACGTTTTAGTCTCCAATAATTCCCTCGGAGGTATTAGGGGTGTTGTCATTTTATATGGCAGCCTCTTGGCCAGCGAGGCGCAATCTGGGGGAGTCCTGGGCAGGCTGGTTTGGGGTGTGACTGGTTTAGGGGGTGTAGCCCAGTTTGGGGGTGCTCCCTGGGGAGACTGTGTCTGCCTCAGTCTGTGGGCACATCCAGCAGGGGCCACTTTACCTGAGTTTCTTGGCTTGGGGCTTCCTGGACCACACAGGTCTGCAGGCCTGAGGACAGCTTTGGGGTTCCAGCTCCTGCTTCCTGTGGCCAGTGGGGGCCTTTTCTGTTCTGCTGTTTTCCTGAAGCCCTCTGGGGCCCAGCATACCGAGAATGGAGGCTGAGTCCAATTCCCCATTTAAGTGGCCGAGGCCTCCCTCCTTGCAGCCTCTTAGGGCTATGTCCTCTGGTTCCAGGGGCCAGCAGTCCCCATGCACCTGGGGCAGTGCTGCTTGCGTGTTGCCTTGTATTTCTGGGTGGTTCCAGCACAAGGCTGGCCTTCCCCAGTTTGTTTGGGCAGGTGAGGCAAAGACTTTCCCCGCTGCTTCATACCCGAGATCTGCATTCGGCCGACTGCCCCGTGTATTGTCCCATGTAATCTGCCTAGCAACGGGCAAGGCAGGATGATCTCCATTCCCATCTTACAGACGGGTCAGGTAAGGCTTGACTAGGTCTAGCACCTGGCTCAAGATCTCAGCCCTAGGAAGAGGCAGCTCCAGGTCTGGCTCAGGCGTGTAGACTTGGGCAGCTCCTGGCCTTGGCCGTCCAGTGGGCGGTTTGCTTTGGCAGCTGCTGCCTGGCTTCCCCTGGGCCCAGCCTCTGGCAGTCCCTGCTGAGCTTTGGGCTCCTGTATCCCTGTCCCCTTCTGTGACAGATTCCTCCTGAGCACTGGGTCCTGCATCTGTAAAGAGGACTCTCCCTCTCCCCTCACGGGGTCCTGGCTGGTGAAACAGGGTGAGGGCTGCAGAGCCATGCGGCTGGGGCGTTGTGGAGACCTACCTGCCTTGAGCCCAGATCGAGTCAGGAATTGCCCCATCTGCTTAGGGGTGGCTGTAGAGCCTGTCGTCTAGGGCAGATGTGAGCCCCGCCTGAGCCTCTCAGGGAAATGGGGCATTCTCTGATGGCTGCTTGAGGGGCTTGGGAGCCAGCTGGCACGTGCCATGGGTGAGGGGGCCCAAGGCAGCCAGCAGTGTCCACCGAGAGTGATCCCACAGCCGCCCACCTCCTTCTTCCTGCTCTGGCTTCTTAGAATTCTGAGCCCGATGCGCTGCATCAGTTGAATTCTGATGGAGGCAAAGAAATTTTTCAGTCTCTGGTAGCTTGCTGTGCTGCTTCTACAACCACACAGACACACACTCACACATATTCACACACACACACATTCATGTACATGCACAGACATTCCCATACCATACACACTCACATGCACATTCACACATATACACACACAATCACATATGCACAGAAACATTCACATACAACATTCACATATACACACATAATTCACACACACACACCTATACACATACACACGCATGCATACTCACATACACATCCATACACTCATACATACATGTGTTCACACACCCACACGCTCATACACACATGCGTTCACACCCCCCACATGCTCATACACACATGTTCACACACACACACACGCGTTCACACACCCCCACACGCTCATACACACATGCGTTCACAGCCACACCCACACGCTCATACACATGCGTTCACAGCCACACCCACACGCTCATACACACATGCGTTCACACCCACACCCGCACGCTCATACACACATGCGTTCACACCCACACCCGCACGCTCATACACACATGCGTTCACACACCCCCACACGCTCATACACACATGCGTTCACACACACACCCTCATACACACATACATTCACACACCCACACACATATTCATAGACACACATGGACACACACATTCACAGACACATTCATACCCATATGAATTCACCCATACATGTATATTCACATATGTACACTCACACATATTCATACACACATTCACACACACTAATAGTCACAAATACACACATACACACTCACACAGTCACATACATTCACATGGGTACACACGTCATACACATTCACACACACACATTCACACACACACATTCACACACACACAGTCACACACAGACACCGCCACGATTTCTCTTTTGCCCCCTTCCTATCTTCGTCTTCCATTTGCTTGTCCAGATAAAATTGATTTCACGTGGCTGTTTTCCTTTCTAGAAGGCCCCTCAGCACACGTGTGCACACTACTCCACATGAGATTAATGTTTGAAACGAATCGTCTGCCTCTTTCCTGCCGCAAAATCCCAGCGAAACAAAAGATGGATGATTCTGTGCATGGGAAGGGTGGGGAAATTAATTAGGAATGACAAAGGACCCCATTCTTTGGTTCCACTTATCTTGCTGCTGACTTGCCGTACGCTGTTGTGTGCCCCGACCAGGTGTGTGATTGACGGGCTTTGGGGACACGTTGCCAGCTCCGCACTGCCCTGCCCCCTCTTGGGCCCCAAGGGCATTGGATCTGGACCCCTGCTGTCCATCTCCCCCAGCCTTTGCCTGGGCCCACTGGCCTAGGAGATGCAGAGGGAGGGGTCGGGGCAAACCCCTGTCACCAGGGCTGGGTAGACGACAGAGGAAGTTCGGATGGTGGGACATCCCCAGGAGATAGCCACAACTTGTGGGGTGAGGAGTCAACACACTGGTCTGGTCTCCATGCAGGCATGCCCTCACTTGGGAGCCAGGCACGTCTCTGACATCTTTGAGCCTCAGCTTCCCCTGTTGCAGAATGGGAATACAGCCTCACTGGGGTGCTGGGAGTGTCTGGGGAAGGACTTGAGGCCAATGACAGATGTCATCCTCATCAGAGACACTTTTAATATTGGCTGTGGCCATGGCTGGCTCCCTGGAAAGCCCGACCTCTTTGGGGAGGGTAGGTATTGCGGTGGGAAGAACAAACAAAGGGATCAGGACAGAGAGTGCTTGGCCTTGGGGGAGGGAGATCGGACCTGGACCTGGACAGGCTCCTCTGAGAGCTCAGGGGCCGTTGCAGTAGCCACATGGCTGGAACATGTCACACCCCTGCTTGGAGCTGCAGCTCCTGTAGAGTAGAGACAGCAAAGCTGTCCTCAGAGGATTGTCAAGAGGAGGAATTATAGGAATACCTGGCCGCTAGCAGGTCCTGTAAAAGGCCTTGCTTCCTCCACAGGGCTTTCATGGCGGTGGCCACCCCAGCAGGCAGCAGGGTTGCCAGCACTCAGCCCGTACCCTAGGAAATGGGGGCCCTGGGGAGGCAGGGAGGGGCCTCCAGGGGGGGCGAGCCTTCTTGGGGGTCCAGATGCAGCAGAGGGGTGTGAGCATCCTGGATCTGGGCTCGCCTCTGAGGCTTCATCTGTAAAATGGACACGTAAGTCCCCAGCGCAGGTTCATGGGAGAGGGAGAGAGAATGGGACACTCAGCAGATGGCAGAGGGCTCGGAGAGTTCTTGTGACTCTTTTCATTGCTGATATAGGTCTTGGGGCTTCCTGACTGTCAGGGGCTCTGAGGTGGGGCTCCTGGCAGGAGGGTGCAGAGTGAAGAGGGCTAGCATGTGGTTCCTCCCACCTGCCTGTCGGGTAGAGCACCTGCTCGTTCATTTCATTCTTCATCCATTCATTCATGGCCGTCTTGAGCAACCGCTCCCTGAAGCTGACCTGGGCAGGAGGGGTTCAGGGACGGACCTCAGTCAGGGTGGAGAGAGCGCGCCTGTGCAGGGGGAGGCAGGTGATCAGGAGAAACTCCTGGAAGAGGTGGCCTTTGAGCCAGGCCTTAATAAAATACGGGTCGTGGATGACGGGAGAGGCTACGAAGGGCATTTGAGATTTCTGAACTAGCACGAGCAAAAACCTGGAGGTACAGAAAGGCCAGAATGGCAGGAAGTGGATGGTTAAGGTTGACATGGGCGATGAGCTCCGTGGGGAGCCTGAGCAGAATGGCCTGGAAGGTGGGCGGGGCAGATCCTAAAGCCCCGTGTGCCAGGATGAGGGCTGGGCTTTTCCTGGAGGCAGCAGGGAGCCATGGGAGGCGCAGGAGTGGAGGAGTCACGTGCAGGGGACATGTGGGTGGGGTCCCAGGAGCCAGGGGTGCAGGCCTCTTCCCCTCTGTCCAGTCGGGGTTAAGAGGGGACCTGGCAAGGGATCAGGGAGCTCAGAGGAGCAGGCAGGAAGTCGTCTTGGGAGAGGTTGAGCCTGAGGCCTGGCACCCCAGGAATCGTCCGTGTGTCAGCTGCCAGCTTGGGTACAGGATGCAGGAGCCCCAAGCCCTGGCCCGCACCCCTCTGGCTTCCTACGTGTCCTCGGACACACTGCTTGACTTCTCTGTGCTTCCGTTTCTTTGTCTCTAAAACGGGGTCCTCCCCATGGTTTTGCCCTGAGGATGAACTGAGCTGCTAGACATAGCGACTGCTAAAGGGGATTTGCTGTGGGCAGGGCAGTGGCAGGGGAGGTGGGGTGGCACAAGGGCGATTCCTGGTCACATTTGCATCATTATGGGATGGACATATAGAGTGTAGGCCCTGGAACTAGCATTCGGGGCTTGAGCTCTGACCATGTCACTCGGGAACCTCTCCCCATCTCAGTTTCTGCCTCTGTAGAGTGGAGGCTGTGGTGGCAGCTGCCTCTCTGGGGGGTGTGAGGATTGAGTCTGGCTGTTCCTGGAGAGGCCGTGGGCACTGCATCTGTGTGGGTGCCGCTCAGTGTCCCGTTGAGGGCAGCCCCCACGCCGCCCTCAGCATCGGCCTCGGGCCCAGGTGTGCCTGTGGGCTCAGCATGACCCAGGGCCCCACAAGGCCCCAGCACTCCAGGAAATAGGGTACAGTCAGGGATGGCTGTACTCCAGGGTGCTACAGTGACTCCTGGGGACACGACCTGCCCAGCAGCCGTGTACCTTACCTGGGGAGGCAGAGAACCTGAGCAGGGCAGGCTCGGCTTCTGCCATTTCCTGTAGACGAGTGTCTCCCGGCTTCCCTGTTTGCTGCAGCGGAACCTGGAATTCATGCTTCAGCGGGAGACGGTTTAATGATTGGCCACGAGGAGGTCATTTATATTGGCTAAGCGGGCTTAATTAGATGGGACTCGAAGGTTACCATAAGAGCACAAAAAAGCTGTTAAGGGGTTAACCTCTGAGAGATTACATTGTATTCAGCGCTCTGTTAAAGTTTGAATTAATTTTTCCCATGGGTTTGTTCACATTCTAATTTTCAACTAAATGAGACATCTGTTTCAGAAAAGGAAAATTTGCTCTGGTTGTCATGGCAACTATCATTCTGTAAGAAAATTATTCCAATGGTTACTTTAGAACAGAAAGACAGAAATTCAGGACATAAAGCCGCCTCCTATGGCTTAGTGGGAATTCGCATCCGTCCGCCTTCCTCTGGGGCTGTGATGTGACCCGGACAGTGGGGCTGGCATTGGGGCTCGTGGACCCTCAGGGTGGTGAGGTTGGGTCCAGGCACTGGGTTGCGTTGGCAACCAGTACAGTGGCTCTTGGGGCACCTCAGCATCGCATCTCAGGCATTCGTGAGTCTCAGACCATGGCGGCAGTGTGGGCAGTGAGGGGTGGGCTGGATCAGGGCTGACTGGGCCCCTGGAGCCCTTGTCTGCTCTGACCTCTGAAACACCAGGGGCCCCACAGGCTTGGGGCCTGCCGGTCACAGTGGTTGATCCCACCTGCCAGGTCTCACTGGACATGGAGAGGGTCATTTCATCCCCACACACAGCACGCAGGGAGGACCTCTGTGCACTTTGCCGTCAGGAGGCACCGCTCCTTTTGTCTCCTCTGCCCAGGGCAGAACCTGATGGTGGTTTCCATGAAGGCTGTACAGGAGGCCGGGGGCTGTCCAGGCCTCGTGTGAGGCTCAGAGACCTCTGGGAGTGAGGTCACCCTGAGGGGTCTACTCAGTCGTGCTCACCCACCTGCTCCTGCCTGCCTTTGAGAAGTCCCCCTTTCCCAGCCTGGGGATGGTGCTCACCAGCGAGCAGTCCGTCCTGGGAAGTGTCTCTTCTGGATGTCTTGGGCATGGGGCATGACTTGACTCCTCCTATCCCCCGACATCCTTTTTTTTTTTTTTTTTTTTTTTTTTTTTTTTTTTTTGAGATGGAGTCTTGCTCTGTCACCCGGGCTGGAGTGCAGTGGCATGATCTCGCTCACTACAACCTCCATCCCCTAGTTCAAGTGATTTTCCTGCCTCAGCCTCCTGAGTAGCTGGGATTACAAGTGTGCGCCACTATGCCCAGCTAATTTTTGTATTTTTAATAGAGACGGGGTTTCATCACATTGGCCAGGCTGGTCTCAAACTCCTGACCTCAGGTGATCCACCCGCCTCGGCCTTCCAAAGTGCTGAGGTTACAGGCGTGAGCCACCGTACCCGGCCCCTGTCCTCTGACATTCTAATAAAAACTGGAACATCACCTCTTCCCATTGATGGAGCTCCTGGGTATTTGGGAGGCATTTTCACAGTGGTGGTGCAGTCTCATCCTCCTAACTCCTCTCCTCCCTCCTTTCCTCCCGTGCATCAGGCAGTGGGACACAGAGGAGAACAAGAGGACTGGGGACAGAAGCATCATTAACCCCATCTTTACACAGGAGGAAACTGAGGCTGGAAGAGGTGCAGTGACCAGCCAGGGGCAGAACTGGGGTGTCCAATGCCCACTTCAGTGCCCTTTCTACCCAGTAGAGGAGAACGAGGCAGCCTCTGGCCCCTGGACCCAATGCTGTGGTGTCAGCTGTCCCCGTGTCCCCAGATCCTGCAGGCAAGGCTGGTCCTTCTGTGCATTTGGAGATGTTCTCATGGCCCCCAAGATGGGCAAGGGTGTGATGGGGAGGGAAAAAGGAACAAATTCCAGACCCGCTACCCTGTTGAGATCTGGTTCTTCATCCAGCTCTGCCTGGGCCTCCCTGTGTGACCCTGGGAAGTGGAGCAACCTCTCTGGGCATTGGGGTGGGGGAACAGGGCAGATTCCAGCTCCCCGAGATTTGAGGTCATGTGTTTCCAAGAAGCTGGCAGGAAACTGTCACCCCTAGAGGAAGGGTCCTTGGTGCTGGGTGAGGGGAGGTGGGACAGGCAGCGGCTGTACCAGGGGCCAGCTCCCAGGGGTGGGTGCTCAGGGCCTCTGATGTGTTTCCGAGTGTTTCCTTCAAATAACCGCCCCCTGCCGTGGCTCTTGGGAACCAACAGACGTGTTCTCTCCCTACTGATGAGGCTTCCTCCTGCCTTGTCAATATTTGATCAGATTTTTGAAAAATGGAGGCTGTGTTTGGAAGGCAGCACCCGAAATGTGTTGCTTCATTTTCTGTTGGCTGATGGGTCTGGGGCTCCGGGGAGGACCCTAAGTGGCTTCTAAGCTGCTGAGTCCTTCCCAGAAGCACCTTACCCACTCCCCCGACCTGCCTGGTGGGGCTCTGCATGTGTCTAGGACCACGGCATCAGAAAATTCCAGCTGTGAGCTCAGCAGGTTAGAACTGGGGCAGCCTTGGGAGCTGCCAGTGAGGCGCTGTCGGCTCTTCTCCACCAGGAACTGTGGCAGGAAAGCGTTTTACTCTGTGACTCAGTCCGTGTGGATGTGGGTGGCTATTTAAATAGAAATATATTCAACTGAAGTATCCCTTTCCTGGCTTGATGGACTCTCAAATCTTGGGGAGCTGATGTTTTCTATTCTTTTTTTAAAAAATATGCTGTTGCCATTCATCAAAATGCAATTTGAAAGACCCTGCTGTAGGCCAAAGGTTTTTCATTCAGGCTCCATGGGTGAGTCTCAGGAGGGCTCCATGATAATAATGGTGGTAGCAATAGTGGTGGTAGTGGTGGTATACGAGGTGATGGTGATTGTGGTCATATTGATAATGGTGGCGGATGATGGTGATGATGATGGTAATGGTGATGGTGGTGATGGGAGTGATGATGGTGATGTTGATGTTGATAATGGTGGTGGTGATGGAGATGATGGTGGTGATAGTGATAGAGTAGGCAGTGGTGGTGATGGAGGTTGTGATGATGGAGGTGGTGGTTATGGAGGTGGTGATGGTGGTGATGGAGGTGGTGGTGGTGGTGATGGAGGTGGTGATAAAGATGATGGTGGTGGTGATGGAGGTGGTGGTGGTGTTGGTGATTATGGAGGTGGTGGTGATGGTGGTGGTGGTGGTGGGGATGGAGGTGGTGGTGATGGTGATGGAGGTGGTGGTGATGGAAGTGTGATGGAGGTAGTGGTAATGATTGAGGTGGCGGTGGTGATGGTGGTAATGATGGAGGTGGTGGTAATGATTGAGGTGCTGGTGATGGAGATGGTGGTGGTAATGGTGAGAGTGGTGGTGATGGAGGTGGTGGTGGTGATGATGTTGGTGATGATGGAGGTGGTGGTGGTGGTGATGGAGGTGGTGGTGGTGATGATGGAGGTGGTGGAGGTGGTGGTGATGGAGGTGGTGGTGGTGATGGAAGTGGTGATGCAAGTGGAGGTGGTGCAGGTGGTGGTGATGGAGGTGGTGGTGGTGGTGATGTTGGTGGTGATGGAGGTGGTGGTGGTGAAGATGTTGGTGGTGATGGAGGTGATGTTGGTGGTGATGGAGGTGGTGGTGATGGAGGTGGTGGTGGTGATGATGTTGGTGATGATGGAGGTGGTGATGGAAGTGGTGCTGGGGGTGATTATAGGGATGATGGAGGTGATGGGGATGATGAACTTGCAATATGTTGAACACTTACTGTGAACCAGGCCCTGTTTTAGGTACTTTACATGGATTAACTGATTTAATAATTTCAACAGCTCTGTTGAGACATATAGTATTATCCCCACTTTACAGATGGGAAATTGGGGCATAGAAATTAAGTTCTTTGTTCAAGGTCACACAGGTGGTAAGAGGTGGACCATTGTAACCCAGGTCTAACTCCAAGATGCACTCGCAGTTGGGTGTAAAATTGTGTGTGTGCATGTTAGGGGGTGATACATATTTCTGCGGAGAGAACCTTGGCTTCCTGCAGGCCTGTGTGGATGTGACTGAGGAAGGCAGTGCCCCCTAATGGGATTAGTCACTGTCCTTGGTGCTGCCCACCCAGAGGCTGTTCCTCGGCCGCAGCTGCCTGGTTTCCTCAATTGGTGGGCGCTGCCTGTGGGTGGGGGTCCCTGGGAGAGCCCATACTGGGGGTGCAGGCAACTCTTCTGTGGCCTACCCCTCACACTTAATTTTTCCTCTCCCAGGCCTCAGGGCGGATCCCCAGGCACAGCCCAGAAAGCAGAACCAGTCTCATTTCCCAGGCCCCCACTTGTGCAAGGGGCTCTCCTGGACCCTGCTTATGGCTGGGTGTAGGCGACCCCCTTTTTTCTTCTCCCTCAAGAGCCAGGCAGGAGGGAGAGCCCTCTTCCTCAAGGTCCAGAGCTCGGCTGGTAGGGGACTGGGGAATTGGTGGTCTGGTGTGTTCTGCCTGCTTTTAGTACATTCCCCTGGGAGTTCTCGGGCTTCTCTTTCTAATGAGGGGGATTGGTGGCAGCTTTGGCGTTTTAGCTGCAATCCCAAGAGCAGGTAAAGTCCTGCTCAACATCCTGTTAACAATTTATTCATTATTTCAGTCCCCTCTCACCCACCACCATTCGTTAAACATAGATTTGCGTGTCTCCTGGGCTGGTGTCTGAAACAATGAAAAGGCCTTTGACCCCAAATAACCAGTGTGGTCACCCATCCTCCTCCGTCACAAGCCCGTGTCCCAGGAGATGCCTCTGCAGGCTTGAAGGCAGGGTGGGACAGTGGGGAGAGAACATCAGATATGGGTTTGAGAATGACTTCTCCACTGACCCACTGTGTGAACCTGGGCACCTTCCGTTCCCTCGCCAAACCTCCGTCTTCTAGTCCAGGACCTGCCAGCATAGGACTAAGTTGGGGTTTTCAAATGGTGTTCCATGGAACCCCCAGGGTTCCAAGGAGGTGCACTGGGCGCCTGCCAACAGGGTAGTATGTTGGGTTAACAGCCAGGGGTGTCAGTCACCCCACAGAACAGTGCATGACCCAGGGAGGGATTTAAGTGGCAGCCTTGGGCACAGAAGAGACAATGGCAAAACCCACCCCTCCCCCAGCCCCACTGACTCTCACAGCATGTGGTGGCGGGAGAGTGGTAGTGAGACACCCTGTCTGGGCCAGCACGCCAGGACCCAAGTCCTGTACCATCTCACCTCTGGGAGCCTCAGTGTCCTCATTTGTAAAAGGGGAATAATGCTAGTCCCTCTTTCACGGGGTTCTTTTAACAGCTGAGCCCATCCCAGCAATGTACGTACTCGGGGCCTGGCAGAGCAGTAGGTGCACAGGAAACGCTGGTGGCTGTTTTTATTTTCCAACTTCTGGTCCTCAATTTTCTCATCTACAAAACATGTAGGAGGAGACTTGTCTGGCCAACTGTGCTGCAGGGGTAAAGGTCGTCCCAGGGCAGCGGGCGGGGAGGTGATGTGGGGATGGCAACTGCATTAGTGTGTCGGGCTGTGTAACTGAGGATCAAACCCAGTGGCGTAAAACAACAGAAATTCACTCCCTCACGGTTCTGGAGGCCAGAAGCCTGGAGAGGCCACTGCAAGATTGGTTCCTTTTGGGAGGCTCTGAGGGAAAACTGTTCCGGGCCACTCTTCCAGCTGCTGCTTTATTTTGAGACAGGGTCTTGCTCTGTTGCCCAGGCTGGAGTGCAGTGGCACAATCTTAGCTCACTGCAGTCTTGACCTCCTGGGCTCAAGCAGTCCTTTCCCACCCCATCCTCTTGAGTAGCTGGGATTACAGGTGTGCACCACCATGACCGACCAACTCTTAAAAAATATTTTTTATAGAGACAGTGTCTTACTGTGTTGCCCAGGCTGGTCTTGCACTCGAGGGCTCAAGCAGTCCTCCTGCCTCAGCCTCCCAAAGCACTGGGTTTACAGGCGTGAGCCACCATGCTTGGCCACACTCTCATGGTTTCTGATGGTTGCTGGTGATCCTGGTCATTCTTTGGCTTGTGGAAGTGTCACTTCAGTCTCTACCTCCATTGTCACCTGGTGTTCTTCCCTCTGCCGGTGTCTCTATGTTACCACATGGCCCTCTTTTAAGGGCCTCTTTTTAAGCCCTCACTCCCTCAGAAACCCGGGGTCCCCGCTCCCTCATCCCCACCCAGCCCAACATCCCCACAGCCTGTGAACCACCTCCCATCTCTCCTCTCTGCCCCCATCCCACCACCCAATCCACACTGAGGTCATCCCTCATCTGCATACCGCCTCCCCCACCCCCACTGTCCCATCATTGGATGTAAGACCTACATGAATCCAGTATGACCCCATCTTAGCTTGATTTCATCTACAAAGAACCTCTTTCTAAATAAGGTCATATTCACAGGTCCTGGGGGTTGGCAGCATGTCTTTTTGGGGGACACAATTTGATTCACAGCAGTGGTGGTGGTGGTGGTGGTGATGGTGATGGTGGCTGTCTTAGACCATTTGGGCTGCTACAAGAAAATGTCATAGACTGGGTGGTTTCTAAACAACAGAAGTGTGTTTCTCATAGTCTGGAGGCTAGAATTCCAAGATCAAGGTACTAGCAGACTCCATATCTGGTGAGGACCCACTTCCTGGTTCATAGATGGCACCTCCTTGCTGTTTCCTTACATAGTGGAAGGAGTAAGGGATCTCTCATGCCTCTCCTTATAAGGGCACTGATCCCATTTGAGAGGGCTCCATTCTCATGATCTCATCACCTCCCAGAGGCCCCACCTCCTAGTACTAGCACCTTGGGGATTAGATTTCAAAATATTAATTTTGGGGGGATGCAAACATTTAGATCATAGCAATGGTTGAGGTAGTGGTGGTGGTAGGAGGTGGTGGTGGTGGTGATGGAGGTGCTGGTGGTGGTAGTGGAAGCACTGGTGATGATGGAGGTAGTGGTGATGGTGATGGTGCTGATGGTGGTGGTGACAGGTGTGATGGAGGTGGTGGTGATGGAAGTGGTGATGCAAGTGGAGGTGGTGGTGGTGGTGGTGATGGAGGTGGTAGTGGTGATGGAGGTAGTGATGGAGGTGGTGGTGGTGGTGGTGGTAGTGGTCGTGGTGATGGAGGTGGTGATAGAGCTGGTGGTGGTAGTGATGGAGTTGGTGGTGGTGGAGGAGGAGGTACTAGTAATGGAGGTGGTGATGGAGGTGGTGGTGATGGTGGAGGTGGTGGTAGTGGAGGTGGTAGAGGTAGTGGTGTTGGTGGTGATGGAGGTGGTGGTGGTGGTGGAGGTAGTGGTGGTGGAGGTGGAAGTGCTGGTGATGGTGCAAGTGGTGGTGGTGGTGATGGAGATGGTGGTGGTGGAGGAGGAGGTACTAGTAATGGAGGTGGTGATGGAGGTGGTGGTGATGGTGGAGGTGGTGGTGGAGGTGGTGGTAGTGGAGGTGGTAGAGGTAGTGGTGGTGGTGGTGATGGAGGTGGTGGTGGTGGTGGAGGTAGTGGTGGTGGAGGTGGAAGTGCTGGTGATGGTGCAAGTGGTGGTGGTGGTGATGGAGATGGTGGTGGTGGAGGCAGTGGTGGTGGAGGTGGTGGTAGTGGAAGTGGTGGTAGTGGAGGTGGTGGTGGAAGTGCTGGTGATGGTAGAGGTAGTGGTGATGGAGGTGATGGTGGTAGAGGTAGTGGTGGTGATGGAGGTAGTGGTGGAGGTGGTGATGCTGGCTACTTCATCGACATAAAGGGCCTATTGTGATATCATCTATGGGTGAAACCTGAGGGATGATTCTGATGCTTTTGTTGCAAATGACTGAAAACCCAGTTCAAATGGCTTTGTGTTGGCCCATATAATTGGGAAGTGCTGAGGTAGGGTGGCTGTCTGGTCCAGTTTGATCCAGCTGTGTCTTGGGTAGCTAGCAGCTGCTGACAGCTCCCAAGGCTAGAAGCTCACTGTTTATACACAGGGATGACAGTATCCACTTTTCTTCTCCTTGAAAGAATCTGAGACTCCCTGTAACTGGAAGAATCTAGGTGATGTGTTCACCATTGAACTGACTAGGAGGAATATCTGGCACTGATGGGTCCAGGTCTTGGCTGCGGAGCAGGCTACCAGGCTGGTATTGCATTTAATGGTCTAGGTCCACCTGGCCCCACCCTCCCAGCTGGGGGTGGGTCAACTCTACCTGGACTCCCTGGCCAGAGCTTCCAGTATAAGCAAGAATGAGCAGCCCACACCTGGAATCTGCTCTTTTTTGATTGGGGGTCCACACACTCTGCCTGGGGGAGGGAGATTGGAGGGGCTTCTTCCTGGGGGTGGGGGTGGGGGTAGTGGAGAATGGAGAATGTTCCCTGTGGGTTTTCTTGGGAAGGCTTGGAGCAGGAAAGGTTTTAGGAAGAAGCTGATACACACACACACACACACGCGCGTGCGCGCACATACATATACATATATATACACACACACACATACACCCATATATGCATTTAAAAATAATTTTTTAGAGACAGCGTCTTACTGTGTTGCCCAGGCTGGTCTTGCATGTATATGTATATATATGTATGTATGTGTATATGTGTGTGTGTGTGCCTGTGTGTGTGTGTGTGTGTGTATGTATGTATTTAGCTTTCTTTTTTTTTGGTTATGTAAATAATACTTATGGAAAAACAGAAACTACAGGTAAGCAGAAGGAGACAGGAGAGAGAATTGCCCGGGGATCCACAGTCCGCCAGTGGGTCAGAGTCCTGGTGAGTCCCTGCCTTCCCTGGGTGGAGACCTTCCCTGACTTTCCAGGTAGCAAGTTGGTCCTGAAGACCACCTGGCCTGCGGGGAGTTCCGCCTTCTGTGTGACCGCCCCGTACCTTCACCCGCCCTCCCTCAACCACCTGCACTTCTTCTGCAGGCAGCCCTGGTTCTACGGCTGGGGCTTCAACCTCCCGCGAGGCCAAGCCCTGCTGGAGAAATGGAACCTCATTCCCGAAGGCGTAGACATCCTGATAACCCATGGACCGCCACTAGGTAAGGCTCTGCTGGCCTGGCCCTCCAGCTCGCCCACCTGGGCTGGTGGGTGGGCTCTGGGATGGGGGGCTGGCTGGGCCTGGCCTGTGTAGGGGAGCCCTGGAGGGGCTCTGAGTTCCACTTGCTGGGGCACTGAGGACACGTCACCCCATAGTCCCTCTTATTTCCTGAGTGCCCACTGAGAGCTGGAGGCTTGACTTGTTACCTTGTGGGCTCCTCACAACAGCACGGGAGGCCAGAGTCACCCGTCCATTTGACATGCAGGACTCTGGAGCTTTGGCTCATGCCCCTGCAGACCCCAGTCCTGGGTGCTGAAAATCACCAGAGCCCTGCACAGGGCTTCGTCCGGGCAGCCCTCACTCCCTCAGAAACCTGGGGTCCCCGCTCCCTCACCCAGCCCAACGTCCCCATGGCCTGGGAACCACCTCCCATCTCTCCTTTCTGCCCCCACCCCATGACCCAATCCACACTGAGGTCATTCCTCATCCGCATATCACCTCCCCCACCCCTGCTGTCCCATCTGGGGGCTTTCTCAGTTCCCTTCCTTTCCTCATTCCCACAGCCTGGCCATCACCACATGCCTCCCATTCTGCCTCCAAACTGCCTCCCACTCCCCCTTCTCTCCATACTGCTGACCCCGCCTCAGTTCAGGACAATGTCTTCTCTCTGTCTCCCATGGTCATGGTGGAGGTGGTGGTGATGGAGGTAGTGGCGATGGAGGTGGTGATGGTGGAGATGGTGGCGGTGGAGGTGGTGATGGTGGTAGAGGTGATGAAGGTAGTGGTGATGAAGGTGATGGTGGTGATGGAGGTGATGGTGGGAGGTGGAGGTGGTGGTGGTGATGGGAGGTAGTGATGGTGATGGAGGTGGTGGCAGTGGGGATGGGTGGTGGTGGTGGTGGTGATGGAGGTGGTGGTGATGGTGGGTGGTTGGGGTGATGGGGAGGTGGAGGTGGTGGTGGTGGTGGGAGGTAGTGATGGTGATGGAGGTGGTGGCAGTGGGGATGGGGTGGTGGTGGTGATGGAGGTGTTGCTGGTGGTGATGGAGGTGGTGGTGATGGTGGGAGGTGGAGGTGGTGGTGGTGGGAGGTGATGATGGTGATGGTGGTAGTGGTGGTGATGGGGGTGGTGATGGTTGTGGAGGTGGTGGTGATGGAGGTGGTGATGGAGGTGGTGGTGGTGGTGATGGAGGTGGTGGTGGTGGTGATGGAGGTGGTGATGAGGTGGTGATGGAGGTGGTGGTGGTGGTGGTGATGAGGGTGGTGGTGGTGATGGAGGTGGTGGTGGTGCTGATGGAGGTGGTGATGAAGGTGGTGATGCTGGTGGTGGTGGTGGTGATGGGGGTGGTGGTGGTGATGGTGGTGGTGGAGGTGGTGGTGGTGATGAAGGAGGTGGTGGTGATGTTGGTGGTGGAGGTGATGATGGTGATGGAGGTGGTGGTGGTGATAGTGGTGGTGGAGGTGGTGGTGGTGATGGAGGTGGTAGTGGTGGTGAAGGAGGTGGTGGTGGTGATGGGGGGTGGTGGTGGTGATGGTAATGGAGGTGGTGCTGGTGGTGATGGGGGTGGTGGTGGTGGTGACGGAGGTAGTGGTGGAGGTGGTGGTGGAGGTGGTGATGGAGTTGGTAATGGAAGTGGTGGAGGTGAAGCTCTTGTCCCTTCCAGTCCACTCACTTTACATCGGCAGGAGGGAGTTCTCTGTATCCTTATGTATGCCATGCCATCCCTCTGTGGCCCTCTGTGGCTCCTTCAGGCCGCTGAATGAAGTTCAATCTCCCAGCAGTTCGGCCCATATCAGTGTCTTGCTCCCACCACCACCTCCAGAAACCCACCATCACTCCCTCAGTGCTTGGGACCAGCCCCTGTGCTGGGCGACACTGGTCCAGGGTAACCCCTTCAGTGTGTGCCTGGGTTGAGGGGGCCCCCAGGCTGCAGGGTGGAGGGTTTAGGAACAGCCAAGCCCCGTGGGACACATTCAGGGGTGAGGGAAGCTTGAGGAGTCAGGAGAGATGACTGCTGTTAGGCTGCCTGGGGAGCTTGCACAAGCTGTGATCCCAGAATTGGGTCTGGGGAGGTAGAGAAGGGGAGGGAAGGGTGTCCCCGGCAGAAGCCATGGGGGAGGCTGTGGGGTGAGGCACAGGACAGCTTGAGTGTCACTGGCTCACACACCAGTTCAGGAAGAAACTCCTGATACCACTTTGTGCCCCGACCCAGCCAGTGCCCCACGGCCCCTCTGCCTCCTCACAAAGTCCAGGAAAGGAAGGTTTTGTCAGCCTCACCCTCACAGGTGGAAGCGGAGGACTGGGCCCTGGTGTGATTTAAGCAGCACAGTGAGGTTGTAGCTGGGTTTGTATCACCCCCACCGGAAGCCACCTGAGCCTTGGGACGGTTCTGGTCAACATTCAGTGTCATCGGTCACTGACAGGCTCAGCAGCAAAAGTGTCTTGTTCTCTTCCTTCTCTTTTCGTTCCCTTGCTCCCCTTCTCCCTCCTTTCCCTATCTCCTTTTTTTCCTCCTTTTCCTTCTCTCCTCTTCCTTCTGTCTCTCCCTCTCTCCTTTCCATTCATCCATCTCTCCAAACATGGTGTTTGGCTTCCTGCTCTCTGGACGCCCCACCCAGGCCCTTCACACACCTCCCGGCTCCTGTCTCAGGGCTGCCCGTGTGCCAGGCGCTCCAGCTGGTGCTGCCCTTGCATTGTCTCCAGACTGTGCGCACCAGGGCACCGAGGTGCTGGAGACCCTCCCCACAACACACACTCCAGAATTGAGGAAGGGTCTGGCCTCATGCATGGTGGGATCCCAGTGCCCGGCCCAAGCACTCTGTTGGATAATATGGAGGTACAGAGAGGTTAAGTGACTTGTCCAAGGTCACACAGCCAGTAGGCAGCAGAGCCTGGGACTTCACCCCAGTGTCTGCCCCCAGCCTGTGTCCAGCGCATTCCCCGCCTCTTTTCTCTGCTTTCCCCTACTTCTCCTCCTCCTCCTCCTCCCTCATCTTTGCCTCTGTCTCCGTCTGTGTCTTCTCTTGACGCCTGTTGCCGCTCACTTGGGCCTTTGAGTGGAAGCTCCCCTGTTCCCTTTCTGGCAGTTGCGGAAACCTGTTCTGCTCCCCCAGACAGAGAGAGGCCGCCGCGAACCCGAACTGTTCGCTTGGAGTAATCAGTTATTCTCCGTTTGTGTAGCCATGTGAGGATAATAAGCAGCCACCATCTGGGCGGCTCCAGGAGGCTGGCAGCGGGGGCAGGCGCAGGCGCAGCCACGTGAGCGATGCTGCACCCACGGAGGAAGTTTCTGCTCATGAGTCTGTGCTTTTTAGGAAGTTTCTGACATGGAAATCTCACTCCTGGGCTGTGTGTCAGGATGCCCCGCTCTGCCACTGACCACCAGGGTGCCCGCCCTTGGGACTCACCCGTCCCTCTCTGGCCTCCGTTTGCTGATCTCTGCAGTGGGCAGATGCCACCCTCGAGGCCACTTGAGCACAGATGGTTGGGGGAGGGGGGCGCTAGCAGCTACTGAGTACCCCGCCCCAAGTGCCTGGCCCACACTAAGCTCTTTCAAGGAGGCCCTCAGTGCAGCCCTATGGACGAGGAGGCTGAGGCTGCAAGGTTTCCATCCCTGAAGGCTGAGGCAGAGCAGGGTTCTGGGGAGCTTGCTCGGGGAGAATAGTGCAAAGCCATAGTCCAGGAGCCCCATGCCTCTTCCAGGCTGCAGAAGCTGCTGCCGGGCATGGGGCAGTGAGGGGCTGGGACAGACCCCGTCATGACCTCCTGTTGTCTCCCCCACACCAGGCTTCCTGGACTGGGTCCCCAAGAAGATGCAGCGGGTGGGCTGCGTGGAGCTGCTGAACACGGTGCAGAGGCGCGTCCAGCCGCGGCTACACGTCTTTGGCCACATCCACGAAGGTCAGTACGTGGTGGAGATGGGGACCTCACGGGCTAGGGGCTCCTAATGGACCCTCCAGCGGGGCCTCCCCTCCGTTCAGCCAGAAGGGAAGTAAATAGCCCATTCCTGCTGTTCGCTTTGTAACTGCTAACTGCCATATACACCCTGGCTGTCAATGAGCTATTGCTAAATGTTTAATAATAGGAAGATGATCACAAAATCCTGCATGACTTAGGGGGTAAATTTTGCTTCCGGGGAGCCCTGCAACTCTGCTGTGCCTCCAGCCTGGGAAGTCGTCGGGAGGGGGGCAGGGGTTTTCAGAGGAGGGGGTGTTGGGGCCACGACATGGAGGATGAATTATATTTGGTGAGCACACTATGAATCCCTTAAAACTGGTGGCTCTGTCTTGTTGCTTCTGTCCCCTGGGCCTGGCATACAATAGGTGCTTAATAAGTGTGGAGGGACTACGTGTGATGGTGAGGGTGATGTCAGCTCCAGGTCTATCATCCACACGGCCACGCCCTGGCCTGTTGCTGTGTGCAGGTGTTCCCTAGTAGACCTCAGCCATCCTCACCTGAGCCTCATTTCACCAGTTTGGCACAGATGCCTCTTTTTGTTCCTTTTGGATATTTATCCCACCTGCCTGAGGCCTCTCTGTCACATCCCTGCCAGGAAGCATATTGGCTGCTGTGGGATGTCTGGACTCATGTGGTTTCCCCCAGAGGCATCTCCCGGCCTCCTGAACCTCTGTCTGGTTGGACCAGGGACCTCAGGCGTCCACATTGTCTAGTCCACATCAGATCGTTTTTCAGTTCAAAAGCAAGCAAGCCTCAAACCATTCATTCCCTGAGGGCCTCTGCAGCTCATTTTCAAGGGGCAGGAGTGAGCAGACCTCGCCTGGCCTGGGAGTAGCTCCTGGAGGAGCCCTGGGCACAGACGAGTCATCAAAGCCAGATGTGAGAGGTCCTGGGAGAGATGGGCAGCTCATGTGCTGTGGGATAATAATAATGGCTGTCATTTTCTGCGGCCCTACTATGGGCATGTAGCTCCATCAGATCCAAATTTGCCTGTGACCCAAACCACACCCCCACACAATTGGACAGGCACAGTTGGACTCCAAAGAATAGGTCCTCACCTACCCCTCACCACTCCCTTCCTCCCCCAGCACCACACAGGGAAGGGAAATGTTCCTTCTATCTTGGAGATGACCTGAGCTGAAGGATGAGGGGGATTCTAACAAATAAAGATGGTAGGAAGAGGGTATGGTGGAGGCAGAGAAAGTACATGACAATGATGATAATGATAGAGATGATGGTGAGAGGATGGTAGTGATAGTAGCAATGATGATGATGGTGGTGGCAATAATGACAGATGATGACCATGATCACAGTGGTGTTGGTAGTGATAATGGTGATAGTAATCATGTCAATGATGATGATGATACTGATGATGATGGTGATAGTGGTGATAATGGTGATGATAATGATAAATACAGTGGTGGTGATGATGATGACAATGGTGATGATGATGGTGATTGTGGTGATGGTGATGGTGCTTATACAATAATGAGGGTGATAATAATGACAGTGGTGTTGGTGGTGATGATCATGATGGCATCAATGATGACATCATCAATACTGATGATGATGATAATGATGATGGTGGTATGGTGGTGATAATGGCGATGAAATGATAAGGGTAGTGATCATGGTGGCATTGGTGATGACAACATTCTTGGTGATGGTGGTAGTGATGATGATGTTGATGGTGATAGTGACGATGATGGCATTGGTGATGATGATGGTGATGGTGGTGGTATGTTGGTGATGTTGATGGCACTAGGGATGGTGGTGATGATGGTGGCAGTGATAATGGTGATGTCAATAATGATAAGAACAGTGATGATGATAGCATTGGTGATAATGATGGTGATGGTGGTGGTGATAATGATGATGATAATGATAGGAGCGGTGGTGATGATGTTGATTGTGATAGTGATGATGATGGCATTGGTTATGATGATGTTGATGGTGGTGGTGATGGGTATGATGGCGGTGGTGATTGTAGTGATGATGGCATTAGTGAAGAAGATGATGGTGGTGGTGATGATAAGGGTGGTTATGATGATGTTGATGGTGATATGATGATGGCATTTTTGATGATGTTGGTGATGGCGGTGGTGGTGGTGATAATGGTGATGATAAGGATAGTGCTGATGATGTTCATGGTGATAGTGATGATGATGGCACTAGTGATGATGATGATGGTGACGGTAATGGTAGTGGTGGTAATGGTGAAGATGATGATAAGGGCATTGGTGATGATGTTGATCATGATAGTGATGATGATGGCCTTAGTGATGATGATTATGGTAGTGGTGGTGAAAATAGTGATGATCACGATAAGCGTGGTGGTGATGATGATGTTGATGGTGATGATGGTGATGCAGTGGTGGTGGTGATGGTGATGAGGATGGTGGTGAAGGTGATGTCGATGATGATGACTCACTGTGTGCTTCTCATGTGCCAGGCACTGGGCCGAGCACAGTACATAGATAATTTTCTCATATAATCCTCACAGCAAGCTTGGAAGTGGCATGTATCATTATCATCTCCATTTTACAGATGAAGGGATTGACCTTGAGAGTTTACTAGCTTGCCCCAAAGACATTCAGCCCATGGGGGCTGAGTGTCCTATGACTGCCACATCCACCTGACCATCCTCACTGCTCTGGCTGCTGACCTGATGGGCGTGTGCTTACTTTCCAGGGTATGGTGTCATGGCAGATGGGACGACCACCTATGTGAATGCGTCCGTATGCACTGTGAACTACCAGCCCGTGAACCCGCCCATAGTCATCGACCTCCCCACACCCCGGAACTCCTGACTGATCCCCACTGCCCCAGTCCTGCCCATTTGTGCCAGCTCCATAGGCCTGGTCCGGCCACCGTTCCTTCCATACTGAGTTGCCTGGACGACCCACTTGGCTGCGGGGACTGGCCTAGCAGGTGGGTCAGGGCCTTGAAACAACTCTTCAGCCTTCTGTCACCTGGAGTTGGGACCCTGCGCATCCCCATCAGGGGTTCTGTGCTCATTTACTTTTTCTGCGTGTACATCCTGCGTGTACCTCGTTAAAGGACCTACTAAGCTCATGGCCCTGTCATGTTTGGGAAATGACTGAATCTTCATTCTTCTCCCTTGGACGCCCTCCTGGTTTGGGAAGCTGCTGCTCTTCAATGGGTTTTGGAAGTTATACAAAATCTCCCTTTAACCACGGGTCTGTGTGGTGGCATGCCCCTGTGTTAGGGGTGGGTGGGAGGATTCGTGGGCTGCACACAGACAGTCCTTGCTCTCCTCCCAAGTGAGGGAGGAGACAGGCCCAAGAAGGAGGTCCTCCGAAGGAGCATTTAGGGACATCTCAGGAATTCAGACCACACCTGGCCAGGCCCACAGCAGTTTGCCTGGCATTATTCCCCTCTTCTTCTTCCTGTAGGCATTTTTGTTGACGTGAACAATGGCCTGAGTGTTCTAGGCATTCACTCGGCGCCTAGATGATGGGGGCTGCTTCTGCAGAATGAGCCGCTGGCGTGCGTGCCCAGGACCAGCTAGAGGGTTCCCAGTCATGGGGGGATGACCCTTGGTCCCACGGGGAACACGCTGCTCTGCAGAACTCGGTAGCCTGGATGGAGGGTCTGCAGGCTTAGGCTGCAGCAGGCCTACCATGGGTGTGAACCCATGTCCAGGCACACACTGACACACATGTACGCACGCACCCCTCTTAACTGAACCAAGCGGGTCCTGTGTTTCTCTTTGCTGCCCTGCAGTGAGGTTTTGTTCCTTGGTGTGGCTTCCCTTGCACCGTTAGGATTCTGTCTGGCATGCCTGCAGCTGAGGAAGCTAAAAGGGCTCAAAATCCTCATCCCAGGACCAGCCAGCCCCGTGAACGGGAGGGTGGCACAGGGACAGAGCAGGCCTCAGGCTTCAGCAGCCCCACTTTGGACAGCTTCTTTTTCTTCTTTGAATTAGGACTGGAGGGAGTGGGGGCAGGATGGTGGTGGGAACTGGTAGGGCTTAGATGAGGGGCAGGCAGTTAGGCAGAAATGGCAAGTTCAGGGTCAGATTCTGTCTTTATTTAATATTTTGTTCATCATGGACTTTTTTGCATTGATTTTTATTTTTAACATTGCGTTAAAGTAGTATTATTTGTCCTGATTGGTGATTTTTTTTGCACCCCCTTTACGTTGTTCCTCTGAGAGGAGGGTGCCACTCCCTCACCCAGGTCCCAGCCCTGGAAACCAGCCTACCGTGAGCCCCTTTGCAGATATAGTCTCATTTCATCCTCAGATGGTCCTTCAAGGTAGGTACTTTATTCCCCATTTTAAAGATGAGACGATTGAGGCCAGAGGGGTGTGGCAACTTGCCTGGGGGCTCACAGCACAAAAGGAGCAGAGGCAGGATCTGACCCTTGTTCTCTGACCTCACTGCCCTCACTTTGCCATGACCTGAAGTTATGTCCCTACAAAGCAATGCATGGTCCAAGGCTCTTTTGATTGTAATTTTGTTTTTAAGGGTCCTGTTCTAAACTGGTCTGAGCTCTGAGGAGTCCTGAACCCTAGGTGCAGCATCCTAGCATGCTGGGAGTCCTTTTCTGCCCACGCTGAGCTGGGCTTCTCGAGGGCTGGGGCTGCTGTCCCTGGAAGCCTGGCAGCAGCACTGTGTCTGATTGGCTGAAGCTGAGCGCCGTGGGGTGTAGGGCTCCAGGAATCCCATTTGGCTGAAGGGGTTCCTGTAGCCGGGGATGTTTACGAGGTCTCTCTGATGCCCCAGGCGCGGGACATGTGTGCGGTGGAGAAAAGCAAGCCCTTTCAGTGCCAGCTCCACTCAATTTCTGTGTGGACCAAGAACTATAAACTTAAAAAAATTTTTTTCCTAAGGTATCTTCAGAATATGGTGTATTTTTATGTGGAAAAGAAAAGTTATGAAGGCAGCTGTTACTTTAAGAGAAAATTCATTAAAAGTCCTCGAGATATGAAGATGACGGCGTGCTTCTCAATCATTTTGGCATAACTTGATTGTGGCTGTAATTTTTTTTTTTTTTTTTTGGTCAAGCATGTCAGACAATAAAGTCTTTGTAAAAAGAGAAGTCCGCGCAGCGTCTCTTCCTTCCATATCTCTGGGTGTTGCCTGGGACACGTGGGGGCAGCGTGGTGTTCTCTTGCAGAATGCTGAGGCCTGGACAGAGCTTGGAGTCCGAAGACCTCCTGTGTGGCAGTGGTCGGTGTCCCTCTGCTTGCTTTAGCCTCCCCTGGGGCGGGGGGATCCCAGATGTGGTGGTGTGGGCAGTTCTGGGTCCTCTTGTGTTCAAATGCTTGGCTGCCTGGTCTCCCAAAATAGAACGCCTCCAGAGGCCTTAGTGCTGGACTCTTCTGGAAGTGGCATGTTCAGCCCAGCCCCTGTGAAACGCAGGGTCCAGACATTGCCCCGGAGAAACACTCTTAGGTACAATGAGCCTAGTCTCAAAGTCCCCAAGCTGCAAAAATTCTGCCATTTTTATCCATCTGTCCATCCATCCCTCTATATATCATCTACCCCTCCTTCCACCATCCCCCATCCATCCATTCCCCATCCCTCCATCTATCCATCCCCCATCTATCCATCCATCCATCCATCCCCCATCCCTCCATCCCTCATCTGTCCATCTATCCATTCCTCCATCTAGCCATCTCCCATCCATCTATCCATCCATCCCCTATCCATCAATCCATCCATCCCCATCTATCCATCCATCCTCCATCCATCAATCCATCCATCCCCATCTATCCATCCATCCATCCATCCCCATCTATCCATCCATCCCCCATCCATCTATCCATCCCTCCCTCCATCTATCCATCCCTCCATCCATCCATCCCTCCCTCCATCCATCCCCCATCTATCCATTTGTCCATCCATCCCCCATCCATCCATCCCTCCCTCCATCCATCCCCATCCATCTATCCCTCCCTCCATCCATCCCTCATCCATCCATCCCTCCTTCCATCCATCCATCATCCACCCATCCCTCCCTCCATCCATCCATCATCCATCCATTCATCCATCCATCCATCCATCCCCCATCCATCCCTCCCTCCCTCCCTCCATCCATCCCTCCATCCCTCCATCTATCCATCTCCCATCCATCCATCCATCCATCCCGTTTATCATCCATCCCTCCATCCCTCCATCTATCCATCCCCATCCATCCATCCCGTTTATCATCCATCCCTTCATCCCTCCATCTATCCATCCCCCATCTATCATCCATCCATCCATCCCCCATCCATCCCTCCCCCATCCATCCATCCCCCATCTATCCATCCATCCATCCCCCATCTATCATCCATCCCTCCATCCCTCCATTTATCCATCCCCCATCCATCCATCCCCCATCTATCCATCCATCCATCCCCATCTATCATCCATCCATCCATCCCTCATCCCTCCATCCATCCATCTGCCATCTAACCATCCATCCCCCATCTGTCCATCCATCCATCCCTCCTTCTATCCATCCCCCATTCATCCATCCATCCTCCATCCATCCCCCATCCATCCATCCCTCCCTCCATCCATCCCTCCCTCCCTCCATCCATTCATCCCACATCTATCCATCCATCCATCCCCCATCCATCCATCTCTCCCTGCATCTGTCATCCATCCATCCTTCCCTCCATCCATTCATCATCCATCATCCATCCATCCATCCCCCCATCCATCCATTACCCATCCATCCACCCACCCACCCATCCCCCATCCATCCATCCATCCCTCCATCCCTCCATCTATCCATCCCCTATCCATCCATTCATCCCTCCATCCCTCCATCTATCCATCCCCCATCCATCCATCCCCCATCTATCCATCCATCCCCCATCTATCATCCATCCATCCCCCATCTGTCCATCTATCCATCCCTCCATCTATCCATCCCCCCATCCACCCATCTATCCATCCATCCATCCATCCCCCATCCATCCATCCCCCATCTATCATCCATCCATCGCCCATCTGTCCATCCATCGCCCATCTGTCCATCCATCCATCCCTCCATCTATCCATCCCCCATCCACCCATCTATCCATCCCCCATCCATCCATCCCCCATCTAGCCATCCATCCCCCATTCATCTATCCATCCCTCCCTCCATCCATCCCTCCCTCCATCCATCCATCCCTCCTCTATCATGTATCCATCCATCCCCCATCCACCCATTTATCCATCCCTCATTCATCCTTCCATCCCTCCATTCAACCCCCATCCATTCATCCATCCCTCATCCATCCATCCCTCCATTCATCCTCCCATCCATCCATCCCTCCATTCACCCCATTCATCCATCCATCCCCCATCCATCCATCCTTCCATCCATCCCCCATCTATCCTTCCATTCATCCATCCCTCCCTTCATTCATCCCTCCATCCCTCCATTCATCCTTCCATTTACCCCTATCCATCCCTCCATCCCTCCATTCATCCACCATCCATCCCTTCCTCCTTCCTTTCCTCCCTCTTTCCATCCATCCATCCTTCATCCTTCCCTCCCTCTCATCCATCCATCCAATCTACAAACACCACTGAGTACCTCCCATGGGTCTTGCTTGGGCTAGGGAAGTGGTGGCAGCAGCGATAGATTTAGGAGGTAGGATGGCAGTGAGGAATGGATGTGGGGCATGGGGGAGGGACAGCCAAGGATGGCAGGGGAAGTCGAGTGCTGTCATGGAGAAGGGGCATAGGAGCAGGAAGAACAGGGCTGAGGAGGGACGTGGCATTCTGTTTGGGACTCATGAGCGGGGGGAATCTTTGGGCTACACGGGGGAGGTGTTCAGTGGATAAACAGGCCTGCAGGAGAAACAGTGTCTCTGGAGCCAGATGTGGATCATAAACAAAGATGTGGGGCAGGGGAGACCTCCAAGGGAGTTGTGCAGGGCAGGGGACAGCCTGGGGAAGACCACAATGTGTCACCTCTTCATGGTGTTCTTCTGCTCTCAGACTGACCTCACCTGTCACCTGCCCCTCCAGAGTCCCTTCCACCAGGGTCTCACAGGGGTGTACAACAGCCATCCCAGGCCCTGGCTCCCCATCCACAGGCCACAAGGAACCACTCAGTTTGAGGGACCCCGGCTGCTGCTCTTGGCCAGCATGCATCCCAGCAGGGCTCCTGAGCAGGGGCAGGGTGACTCACGCCCGTAATCCCAACACTTTGGGAAGCTGAGTCAGGAGGGTTGCTTGAGCTCAGGGGTTTGATACCACCCTGGGCAACATAGCGAAATCCTGCCTCTACAAAAAAATAAATGAAATTAGCAGGGCATGGTGTCATGTGCCTGTAGTCCTAGGTACTTGTGAGGCTGAGGTGGGAGGATTGCTTGAGCCTGGGAGGTTGAGGCTGCAGTGAGCTGGGATCATGCCAGTGCACTCCAGCCTGGGTAACAGAGGGATACCCCGTCTCAAACAAACAAACAAACAAACAAAACGTTTTTTATTTTGAAATACTTCTAGTTTTGAGGAAGAGTTGTAAGGCTAATAGAGGGAGTTCCTCCACACCCTTCAGCCAGTTTCCCCTGTATATTCATGATACATTTATCCAAACTAAGAAATCAACATCAGTACAACACTGTTAAATACAGCCTTTATTTGGATGTCAACAATTTTGACTAGTGTCCTTTTTCTGTTCCAGAATCCAATCCATGATCCCAAGCTGCATTTAGTCATCATGGCTCCCAACTGTCTTCCAGTCTAAGACAGTTTCTCCATATTTCCTTGCTTTTTCTGACCTTGGAAGTTTTGAGTGCTGGATGAGTATTTTGCAGACTGTCCTTCAGTTTGTGTTTGTCTGCCATTTTCTCATAATTAGTCTGGTGTTATGCATTTTCGAGAAAAATCCCATGGAGAGGAAGGTGCCGTCTCAAGCCATCCATCTAGGGTGACGCGAGAGGAGCAGGATGCATTCCTGGTGATATGCGTCTTGATCCCTTGGTTAAAGTGATGTCTGTGGGTTTCTCCACTGTAAAGATATTATTCTTCTTTAGCCACATTCAATTTGTTAGGAGCGAGCCACTAGGTCCAGCTCCACTCAAGGAGAGAGGAGTTAAGCCTCTCCTCCTGGAGGGAGGAACATCAAAGGATTTGTGGGCATCTGTTAGAACCAGCATGGTAATTAATCAATATTTCGGGGAGATGTTGTCAGGCCACGCCAATATCCCATTTCTCCTTCAAGTTTTGCCCACTCATTTTAGCAGCTGCCAGTCGATCTTGGCTTCAGCAATTGCCACTGTGGTACTCACGTGGTGACTTTCTGTTTCCTCATTCCTTCTGCATTTATCCTTTGGAATTCTTCTGTAAGGAAGATTTGCCCTCTTTCTGCTGTTTATGCACTAATCTCACTCTGAACTCATTATTTTATTCTTTAGGTTAGAAACTGATTCTATCATTATCTGTTTTGTTGCTTCAATGGTTGTAGCTTTGTCCGCTGGAAGCTCTGGCAAGTTGGTTCCTGATTCCTTTTGCTTATTAATTTTACTTCCTTACTTTCAGGCACTAGAAGATGTTCTAGGCTCCTCTTATATTTACCTTGCCCTGGCCTTGGAATCAGTCATATGTCCAGAGAGTCCTAGCTCCTTTTACTTAGAAATTAAGATCTAGGGCCAGGTGTGGTGGCTCACGCCTGTAATCACAGCACTTTGGGAGGCCAAGTGGGCAGATCACTTGAGGTCAGGAGTTCAAGACCAGCCTGGCCAACATGTTGAAACCCCGTCTCTACTAAAAATACAAAAAAATTAGCCAGGTATGGTGGCACACGCCTGTAGTCCCAGCTACTCGAGAGGCTGAGTCAGGAGAGAATTGCTTGAACCTGGGAGGCAGAAGTTGCAGTGAGCCAAGATTGTGTCACTGCACTCCAGGTTGTGTGACAGAGTGAGACTCCAGCTCATAAAAAAAAAAAAAAAAAAAAAAAAAAAAAGATCTGGGTGGTAGGTGTGCTGGTTGCAACTTGTGGCATCACTGCTTCTAGGCCTTCTCAGAGACAGAGCATATTTAGTGTACTAACCCATTTATGCACACATATTTATCTATCTCTACCTCTATCCAACCACCCACCCATCTCTCTGTCAACCTACTATCATCTATCAATCATCTACCCCATCTCTCCATCCCTGTCTCCCTATCAATAGACATTAATTCCTACTGATAGCCCCACCTCCCATCCTGACCCAACAATGCAATCTCAGCAATGCAACTGATTCTTACCTTTCTACCTTGTTCATCTGTAAATTATTATTATTATTATTATTATTATTATTATTTGAGACAGGGTCTCACTCTGTCACCCAGACTGGAGTGCAGTGGTATGATCTCAGCTCACCACAACCTCCACCTCCTGGGCTCAGGTGATCCTCCTGCCTCAGCCTCCCAAGTAGCTGGGACTACCTATGCACACCACCACACCTGGCTAATTTTTGTATTTTTTGTAGAGATGGGATTCTGCCATGTTGTCCAGGCTGGTCTCAAACTCCTGGGCTCAAGAGATCCATCTGCCTCAGCCTCCTAAAGTGCTGGAATTACAGGCGTGAGCCACTGTGCCCTGTTGCTTATTTGTAACTTTTTTCTTTGACAGTGGATGGTAAGAAGCCTGGCTCCCACAATTACAATTTACTTGTGGATTTGTCCATTCCTAACATACCTACAGTCTATTGCTCATCTTACCCTCGTGAGAAGCAGTTTCCAACCAGAGTGCAGTGTCCACGTGCAGGCTTTTCATCTTCAGCTTTATGAAGTTATAGTGGTCAGTTCCTCCCCCATTGCCTTTCTGTATGGCTATGTCATCTGTTTGTAATACAGTTAGATTACTTTGTCCCTGGTCTGCATTCCATCCTGGGATCCCCTGATCTCCTGGCTGATTACTTATTTGCATAAAGTGACATTCATTCTTCATTGTTTACTGTCATATGGGTTTTGACAAATGCATACAGTCTGGTATCCATTATACGATCATGGAGGACAGTTCTTCCATCACCCTAAAAATCCCCCTTTTCAGTCCCTGTGTGGTCAAACTGTCCTACCAGCCATGAATGAGTATTCCTACTGGTTCATATCATCACCAGAATTTGAGCTTATTATTTAAAAAAATTGTAGCCATTTGAGTGTGCATGTGGGTGTTTCACTGTGGTTTTAATTTCTATTTTCCTAATGACTAATGATGTTGAACATCCTTCATGTGCTTATCATTCACATCTATTCATTTGTGGGAGTCTGTTTAGATCTTTCATCTCTTTTTAAAAAAATCAGATTGTTTTCTTGCTGTTGAGTTTTAACAGTTCTTTATATTCTGGATACAAGTTTTTTTTTTTTTTTTTTTTTTTTTTCTCCCAGTCTGTGGGTTCTCTTTGTACTCTTTTAACAGTGTCTTTCTTGGAGCAAAATTTAAAAATTCTGATATAGTTCAATTTATCCATTTCTTCTTTTATAGCTTGTGCTTTTGGTGTCATATCTACAAATCAATTTCCCATCTCCAAACCCAAGGTCATGTAGATTTTCTCTCATGCTTTCTTTTAGGAGTTTTCTATAGTTTTATGTTTTACATTTAAGTATATAATGCTTTTTTTTTTTTTTTTTTTTTTTGGAGTCTCGCTCTGTCACAGGCTGGAGTGTAGTGGCATGATCTCGGCTCACTGCAACCTCCGCCTCCCAGGTTTAAGTGATTCTCCTGCCTCAGCCTCCCAAGTAGCTGGGACTACAGGTGTGTACCACTATGTCCAGCTAATTTTGTACTTTTAGTAGAGATGGGGTTTCCCCATATTGGTCAGGCTGTAATTTTTGTATTTTTAATGGAGATGGGATTTCGTCATGTTGGCCAGGCTGGTCTTGAACTCCTGACCTCAGGTGATCCGCCTGTCTCGGCCTCCCAAAGTGTTGGGATTACAGGTGTGAGCCACCGCACCCGGCCAAAAACTGAATATTTTAAATACTATCGTTTGGCAACTGTGGAAGATCCTGTCCCCTCCCCCTTCAATGCCCTGCAAGGATTTGTTGCTGCTCTTTGTTGTAGTTGGTTTTGTTTGTTTAGTGACTTTTCCATGTGAATTCTTTAAGGTCTGCATTCTCTGTCATGTGTGGCCACTGAAGTTTCCTTTCAGTTATTAGCTTGGTGGTCAACTGATGATGAGACAGAGGTTTCCTTAAACACTTGGAACCAATACATTTTTCGGTCTCGCTCACACCTGTAATCCCAGCACTTTGAGAGGCTAAGGTGGGCGGATCACCCTCCTGTAGACCATCCTGGCCAACATGGTGAAACCCCGTCTCCACTAAAAATACCAAAATTAGCTGGCTGGGGTGGCATGTGCCCGTAATCCCAGCTACTCGGGAGGCTGAGGCAGGAGAATCGCTTGAACCCGGGAGGTGGAGGTTGCAGTGAGCTGAGATAGCACCATTGTACTCCAGCCTGGGTGGAAAAAAAAAAAAAAAAAAAGCCACAAGTCTTGCCAACACTCAGCTACTTTTCTTGAACAAGTGCCCCTTCGGTTCCTGCAAGCCTTTGGGTAATTTCTAGAGTTCTCAAAAAAGTTGATCCTGACCATTGTTGCCAGTTTTCTTGCTGTTTTGGAGGAAAGAACTTTTGGAGGGCCTTCCTCTGCCGTTTTTCTGCTGATGTAACCTTCATGATTCCTTTATCTCCTCTATTCACTTGTTAATTTTACCTTTTGCAAGTATATTTTTAAAAGTATATTTTTGGTGGTTGCTCTATGGTTTATAAATACATTATAAAACAATCTGTCTTCAATTATATCATATTGCTTCACATGCAGTATGAGAACCTTTTAACAGTACACTCTGAATTCCTTCTGCCCATCCCTTGTGCTTGTTGTTGTACTTTTAAATCTGGAGTAAACACATAATATACTGTGACAGATTTTGCATTAGATGGCTAACTTTTAAAATAATTTCAGGCATAAATATATTTTATTTTACCTTCGATTATATCACTTCTGATACTCTTCATTTCTTTGATAGATCCAAATTTCTAACTCAATCATATTCCTTCTGCCTGTAGAACGTCCTTTAAATTTTTTTTTTTTTTTTTTTTGAGACAGAGTCATGCTCTATCACCCAGACTGGAGTGCAGTGGTGCGATCTCGGTTCACTGCAACCTCCGCCTCCTGGGTTCAAGAAATTCTCCTGCCTCAGTCTCCCAAGTAGCTGGGAGCACAGGTGCCCACCATCATGCCTGGCTAATTTTTGTATTTTTAGTAGAGATGGGATTTCACCATGTTAGCCAGGCTCATCTCAAACTCCTGACCTCAAGTGATCCACCCACTTTGGCCTCCCAAAGTGCTGGGATTACAGGTGTGAGCCACTGTGCCCGGCCTAAAATTTCTTTTATGGTAAGTATGCCGTCAGTCAGTTCCTTCAGTTTTTGTGTGCCTAGAAAATCCAATGTTTCTCTTTATTTTTTAAAAGTATGTTGCTGGTTACAAAATTTGAGTTTGATGATTTTCTTTCAGCACTCTGAAAATGTTATTCCATTGTCTGTTGGCTAGCACGGTTTCGAGGAAAAGCATGCTGTAATTCTTATCCTTGCCTTGTTCCTCTGTAGGTCATGTATCTTTTTTCTCTAACTGCCTTCAAAATTTTCTCTGTCTCTTTTTTGCAGTAATTTGAATATGATATTCCTAGGGGTGCATGCATAGTGTGTGTGTGTGTGTGTGTGTGTGTGTGTGTGTGTGTGTATCCTCCTAGGTTCTATATGCTTCTGTTCTCTGTAGTTTAGTGTTTGTAACTAATTTTGGAAAATCCTCTGCCATTATTTATTCAAATATTTATTCTGCTCCACGTTCTCTTTCTTTTCCTCCTGAATTATGTGGATATTAGACTTTTTTTTTTTTTTTTTTTTTTGACACAGATCTCATCGCTCTGTCACCCAGGCTGGAGTGCAGTGGTACGATCTCGACTCACTGTAACCTCTGCCTCCCTCGTTCAAGCAATTCTCCTGCCTCAGTCTCCTGAGTAGCTGGGATTACAGGCACGCACCACTACACCCCACTGATTTTTGTATTTTCAGTAGACATGAGGTTTCACCATGTTGGTCAGGCTGGTCTTGAACTCCTGACCTCATGATCTGCCCACCTAGGCCTCCCAAAGCATTGGGATTACAGGCATGAGCCACTGCGCCCAGCCCCATATTAGACCATTTTATACTGTCCCACAGCTTTTATATATTCTGCAATTTTTCCTCACTCTTTTTCTCTCTTCATTTAGGTTTAGATACATGCTATTGACCTATCTTCAAGCTCACTCATTCTTTCCTTGATTATGTAGAATCTACTGACAAGCCTGTCAAAGGCAATCTTCATCTTTATTACTGTTTATTTATTTTTTATTTTTTATTTTTTTTTTCTAGCCTTTCTGGTTCTTACAGTTTTCGTCTCTCTGCTGAAATTGTCTGGTCATGTGTTGTCTTTCTTGTCCATTAGAACTCTAACACGTAAACCGTTATTTAAACATTTTTCTAGTGGTTCCAAAATCTGTCATGTCTGAGTCTGATTCTTATGATTGCTTTGTCTTCTCAAACTGTGTTTTTATAATTGCCCTTGGTATACCTCAGAATTTTTTGTTGAAAGCCAGACATCTGTATAGCAGGGCCCAGCAAACTTGCTCTGTGGAGGATCAGATGGTAAATATTTCAGTCTTTGAGGTCCACATACATGCAGTCAGTTGCACTTCTTGTTCTTTTCTTCCTTACTCTCATTCTTCTTCTTTCTCCTCCTCCTTCTTCAACCCTTAAAAATGATGGACCCACAAGGCTGCTGAACAGGTTCAGACTAACTGTACTGACTTAGCCTCAGGAAGTCAGGAAAGCTTCGTGGAAGAGGTGGCTTTGAGAGTTTTGAAGGAAGATTCAGCATTTCCTGAGGAGTACATGGAAGAATTTGCTGGTGCCAAGTGTGAAGATATGTAAGAGCCAGCATGGGGAAGCTGAAGTCCAGCACACAGGATGGGATCTGGGCACCCAGCTGGGGCCTCCAATGCTGAGGCAGGGCATATGGGCAGGGCATCCATCTGCCCCTCACCACTCAGCCCAAGTCCTGCACATCTATAGTCACTGGGCGCTGACACTGTCCTGTTCCTTATCCTGAGTCCTGCGCACCTGTGCTCACCGGATGCTGGCACTGTCCTGTCCCAGCCTGAGTCCCGCACACCTGTGCTCACTGAGCGCTGGCACTGCCCTCTCCCGGCCTGAGTCCCGCACACCTGTGCTCACTGGGTGCTGGCACTGCCCTATTCTTCATCCTGAGTCCCACACACCTGTGCTCACTGGGTGCCGGCACTGCCCTATTCTTCATCCTGAGTCCCACACACCTGTGCTCACTGGGTGCCGGCACTGCCCTGTTCTTCATCCTGAGTCCCACACACTTGTACTCACTGGATGCTGGCACTGCCCTGTCCCGGCCTGAGTCCCGCATACCTGTGCTCACTGGATGCTGATACTGGCCTGTCCTCAGCCTGAGTCTGGCACGCCTGTGTTCACTGAGAGCTGACACTGCCCTGCCTCTGGCCTGAGTCTCAGGCTGGTGCCCCCGGCCCTCACAGGCCTTCCTTATTCTGGACTGAAGCCTCTCTCATGGGAACATCTGCTGCCCACATGCCCAGGTCCCACAGCAACGGTGACACATGTGGTCCCACCATCTCTACAGATGAGGATGCTGAAGGGATGGGGCCTGGTACGAAGTCACACGGAGGAGCAGCTGGGGTCCAGGGCGTCTCTGCCCCGTAGCACTGCATGGCCCTCTTGATACGCCTACTCAGGGTCCCCTTCCCTTTCCCTGAACTTGGGGCTGCCTGAGCACCCCATTCCTCCTGCAGCAGTTCAGTCTGAAATGAGGAGGGAACTAAGGGCAGATGGAAACAAAGGTGACCCCAGGAAACATTTTCCTGGAAATAGGCCTGCATGGGCTGGGCGGGTGCCTCTCCTCCCAATCACACCCATCCAGTGCGCAGCTCTGCCACGCAGGGAGAGCTCTGCCCACCTCAGGGTGTGGCCTCATTTGGACCCTGTGCAGGGGCAGAGAAGGGGGCTTTGGTGGGCAAGGCCTGGGGCCCGGGCAGAGGGGAGGTGCTCCCCCCTGCACCCCTCTCCTGCCTGCTGCTCCCCAGTTCCTTGGAGAACTTTCCAGAAGGCGGCAAACACTGCCTGTGTCTCTCAGCTGCGTCCCAGTCCGTGAAAGCAGAGCGACTATTTTCAAACTTCTCTTGTCAAATCTGTCAGTTCCAAGGAAGGGCCCCCTCAGAACTGTCCCTGGTGGTGGTTACAGCCAGCGGCCACTAGGCTTGGGCTCAGGAAAGCGGAGGGAGGCCCAAAGCTCCAGGGGGTCTCACTCAGGCGTGAGTTGTTCTTCGTGGAGTCAGGCTGGCCAGCGTCCCTGAGCAGGACAGGGATGGGGTGGTCTGTGCCTGTGCCCCTAGGAGCAGACACACGGCCACCCGGACCGCAGCAGGGGGCTCAGATGTCCTCTGACCCAGGACCTAGGAAGCTGGGGGTCAAAGGAGGCAGCAGCCCTCGGGTAATGGGGTGCAGGGCCCCAACTGCCCTGGACTGGGGGAGGCACCCGGCAGGGGCCATGAACAAAACCTCCAGAAAGTCCAACCTTTTAAGAATGTTAGCACTGGCCAGGCGAGGTGGCTCACGCCTGCAATCCCAGAACTTTGGGAAGCCGAGGTGGGTGGGTCAACTGAGGTCTGGAGTTCGAGACCAGCCTGGCCAACATGGCAAAACTCTGTCTGTACTAAAAATTCAACAATTAGCTACTCAGGAGGCTGAGGCAGGAGAATTGCTTGAACCCAGGGGGCGGAGGTTGCAGCGAGCCGATAGCACCACTTCACTCCAGCCTGGGCAAAAGAGCCAAACTCCGTGTAAAAAAAAAAAAAAAAATGTTAGCATCAGTAATTCTTTTATAGTGTCAAGAATCATTCTTGCAAAGACTATTTGTTCAGACTAACAAGTGAGAGTGCCCAAGACATAGTGGTAGCACCTGGTGCCTGGAGAGCAAGTATCCTATGTCAGAACCCAGGGCAGCTGTGCCTACCCCCGACCCAGAGAGAGGCGGGCTGGGCTTGGGCTTTGCTTTTTTGAAAATTCATGAAATCCCCAAATTATAGGATTTTATTAGTCTTGACACAGGCCCTGTGGCTGTCGTCCCGCTGCGTGCATGGCAGGGGTGTCTACTGGAGGAACGCCCGGAGGAAGTCATTGTAGGAAATGTTTGAAGACAGCGTCTTATCGTAATACTCCAGAATATGGAAGAACTCTTCCTCAGAGAGGTTGATGCTGTACTGTCTCAGGACCTGGAAGACACAGAAAAGGGGCCTCTGAGGCTTGTTTGGGGCCCTAGGTTAAGGAGGCAGGTTGCCAGGAAGGGGCTGGGGGACACGTCCACCTGGTCACCAACCCCACTTCCGATGTCACCCTCCCATCTGTGCACTCTCTCTATGCCCTCTCAACCTCTGCCCAAACAGGAAGCAGCCCCCGAGGGCAGCCCCGTGTGCATCTGGGAGTGAAACGGGAGGAGATGGGAGGTTATTAAACCTTTGCCTCCCTGAGGGGCTGAAGGCTGTTCAACATGTTCAGACAAGGTTGATGGTCAGAGAGGTGGGGGCTCAAGGGGAGACCAGGCCATGCAGCTCTAACTTGGGGCGGGGCCTCAGGGTGCGCCCAGGCAGCGAAGGGCAGGGTCAGTGGGTGCTGAGTGCAGAGAGTTGCTGTGATGAGACCGTAACACAGCCTGGAGCAGAGCCTGCTGGTGGTAAACCCAATACTGACTGCTTCTTCCTCTTCAGTTACAGAGCCTGACTTTCTCCCAGGCTCCTGTGTGTCCAGCTAACCAGGAACATGTCTCAGCCTCTCTTGCATCTAGGTATGTTCTGGCCTGAGAAGCCAAGTAAGAATGTTATGTAGAACACCCATGAAGCCTCCTTTAAAGGAGAGGGGCATGCCCTTTTTCTCTCCTGCTTTTCTGCAGACTGCCTGGAATATGGCTGTGATGCCGGGGCTCCTGCAGCCACCTTGGACCATGAGGTGGCCTACAGGAAGGAAGCCAGGAGTTGAGAACAGCAGAGCAAAAATGTGGTCCCTGATGATTGTCCAGCCACCACACCAGTTCTGACTTTCCTACCTCTGGACTTCTTTTATGTGGGAGTGAAACAGACTTTCACCTTAAGCTGCTATCTTTTGCCCCATTATGTGAAGCTGAAACAAATCCTGACAGACCCTCATAATATATAAAGATGAGGTCATACATTTCCTATCCATATTTGCGTTATAACTTGTTTCCAGGAGGAGACTGGAAAATGGGCTAAATGGCCCAGAGGTCCCATGGGGCTGAGGTCAGTGGGCCTGGCTGTTGGGCCCCATGGGATGAAGGCAGAAAAGGAAGCTGAGCCTGGTGTCTGAGACAGCCCCTCAATTACACCATCTGATCTGCGACTCTGTGGAGGGCAAGGTTTCTTTTGCCCCCTTCCCAGCACCACACCCGAATTCCTGGGAAGTTGCCAGAAGGGAATAACAGAACCTGCCCTCCTTCCTTCCTTTCATTGCATGGGGCATAGGGAGGATCCCTGACTGACATTTATACTTAACCCCGAAGGAAAGAGCAACATGAATGTGGATTGGAAAACCACTGCAGGGCGTTTGTTAGGCTAGGGGGGTGGGACATGGAGGGCACCCAGGGACATCGAGACAGATGCCCAATCGTGGAGCCCCACTGTGCACTGCAGGGGTGGGGCTCACTTTGCAGGCCCCTTGGGAGGTCCAACATAGGTCAGAGATGCTCTTCAGAGCCTGCAGGAGAGCCCAGATGTGGGGTGAGGGCTCGGAGCAGCAGCAGCAGCAGTGATGGTTCCTTAAGGAACCTGGGCTCAGGCACTGACCCTGAGGAGCTGGCCGTGGAGGTATGGGGCATCCATGCAGGGCTCCAGAAACCTTTGGGAAGCAGAACCTGAGGTCTGAAGGTGAGAGGCAAGTGGACTCAGGCCTGGATAACTTGGGGGTCCCAGGGAAGTGAGGTCTGAAACAGCCAGGTCACACCGGGCCTTCGATAGGGGTTGGAGGGTTCCCCATTAGAAGTTTCTGGCCACTGGCATTTGGCAGCTGCTCCCTGCAGAGGCACTGAGCATAGAGCTGTGCTCACCGTCCTGAAGTCTGCCACGCTTAGCAGCCCCGTTCCAGCCTCATCATAGCTTTTGAATGTGCGACGCATCGGCCTCCAGCAGTGCACAATTTTGGGCTGAATACGCAGCAGAGCAGAGTAAAAAGATGACGTCTCAGCGCCGGAGTCTTTCTAAACACAAGACAAGAAGGGTGAGGAGGGAGCTTTCGAATGGGAGGATCGGGGTGGGCTCCTCCTCGTCTCTGCCTCACCCAGCCCTGCTCTGTCTTCACCTCCCCACCTGCTCCACTGGCTCTCAATCTGGGAGGGAGCCTGCCAGCAGAACTCGTAACAGATGTGCACCAGCCCCCTGACCATTACGCGTCGATGTGTGGGCTGTTTAAAAACATGTATTAAATCAGCCATCTCATTTACACCTCCCCACCGGCAACCCGGAAAGAAGGCAGGTCTCTATCCCCACTTTACAGACTGAGAAATGGAGACTCGGGAGGTAAAGTGACTTGGGCTTTGACCCCAACACACTTCAGGCCACACCACCTCTGAGAAAGCAAGGAGATGGCCGGGCAGATACGGGCCAATTTGAAAATAGTTTGGGCCAGGCGCGGTGGCTCAAGCCTGTAATCCCAGCACTTTGGGAGGCCGAGTCGGGTGGATCACGAGGTCAGGAGATTGAGACCATCCTGGCTAACCCGGTGAAACCCCGTCTCTACTAAAAAATACAAAAAACTAGCCGGGCGAGGTGGCGGGCGCCTGTAGTCCCAGCTACTCGGGAGGCTGAGGCAGGAGAATGGCGTAAACCCGGGAGGCAGAGCTTGCAGTGAGCTGAGATCCGGCCACTGCACTCCAGCCTGGGCGACAGAGCGAGACTCCATCTCAAAAAAAAAAAAAAGAAAATAGTTTGAGGAAAAAAAGAGATTTCAGTCTGGGTTTTCTAGTAGGTTATTATAATGAACAGTGTTAAAAAAAAAATCACAAGGTTGTAATTATATCTAGTAATTAGAACACTACACTGTGATTACTTCATTTAGGTGCTATTAGATTGAAAACAAGATATTTGAACATGATTTAGCCCCAATGTGTTTGAATATCACAGAGGTGAACGGTAGGCAACAATGCGTAACACATCTTGGGAAAGTTGAATTTTAACACAACACTATGTAAGACAGGGTTAAGCTGCTTTCATTTTTCTACATCATTTGGCACCTATGATGTGAGCTCCCCAGGTACCCACAGTTTCATGAGCTGCCAATGTGCCCTGATCCACAGGTGGGGAAGAGAGGGTGTGGGGCTCCTACACCTAGTTTTCATCACAGTGATCACAGAGCAGGACCACCAGCCTGGCCAGAACCCCCACCTTTGACCCACCTTGTAGGGAGGGGCAGCGCTCAAGCTGCCTTCCCCCGAGGACATCTTTCGGCTGCCTAATGGGGTGCAGAAAGCTCCCAAATTACCAGAAAATGAAGTCAGCTTTTTAACTTCTCTGCAGGGAGACATTTGACCTGACCTCCACACTTACATGGTGGCGGCCTTGGCAGCTGCCAGAGGGGACGAGGGCTGTGACCAGGACCATGTTGGGGCCTACTCTCTCCTGGAAAGCGTTCAATCTCAATCCACAGTTCTCAATCCACGCCAGCCTGGTGCAGGGATTTGAGGAGGGGGCGGGGTGGGAGGACTCTTCTGAACCACAGAGTGGTGTCTTGGGAGGGGTGCGGGGAGAGGGCTGCAGTCTCTGTGGGCTGACCCGCAGCACCTAAAACGACCCCACTCGGACCCCAGCCTTGCAGGGTTGCTGAGGACGGACAGTGCGGCTGAAAGCCGGGGGCTGGGTGGCCCCTTTCACTGGGGAGGGCTCAGAAGGGGGCGCTGGTGTGCTCTTCCGCAGAAGCCCACGCGCCTCCTAGCGAGCCCTTAGAGCCCCACACATCTCCAGAAGGAGAAACTGAGGCCCAGAGAGGTGGAGGAAGGCTGGAATTGATGGAGGCCTTGCAGGCCATGCGTCTCCATATTCTCCACATTCTTGACTCCCGTGAGGATGGAATGGGGATAGTCTTTTCTCTGTGCACAGAAGAATTGAGCTGGCAGAACTGTCCTAAGTCATCTTCTTTTTTTTTTTGTAAACTTGGTCTTACCTTTTGATACTAGCTCCTGTTTGTCTAAACTAGAAGCTAGGCTAAGACAGAACCTGATTTTGCACAAAATTGCAAGTCTAGCTGTGAAGAAACTTTCTGCATGGCCTCTACCTAACTCTGGCTGGATTAACCCACTCTCCATTCCCTAGAGTCCCACCACGGTGGCCCAGGCAGGCGTGGCCCTTGGGTGGGGTGAGTGGGAGCGGGGCAGGTGGGGAGCGGGGCCAGGTGGGGGTAGGACCAGGGCTGTCAACCCCACACTTCTGGTCCCTCCAGCTGGGTCATAAGGTGGTCGGAATCAGCTGTGTTTGTTCCTCAAATCAACAGCACCAGATGTACTTGTACTTGTTATTTAATTCAACGTAACCCAATTCAGTGTTAATTCAGTACTAAAAACACGTTTTGGCTTCGTGTTTTGGAAGGGCTGGAGCTGATGCCGTGATGGCACTGGGTGTGGGTTTCAATTGTGAAATTGTAAGTGGCTGAGAATCAAAGGTAAAAATCTAGAAGAACTGTGAACCCTACAGCTGCCCTTTTTTTTTTTTTTTTTTTTTTTTTTGAGACGGAGTCTCGCTCTGTCACCCAGGCTGCAGTGCAGTGGCCGGATCTCAGCTCACTGCAAGCTCTGCCTCCCGGGTTCACGCCATTCTCCTGCCTCAGCCTCCCGAGTAGCTGGGACTACAGGCGCCCGCCACCTCGCCCGGCTAGTTTTTTGTATTTTTTAGTAGAGACGGGGTTTCACTGTGTTAGCCAGGATGGTCTCGATCTCCTGACGTCGTGATCCACCCGTCTCGGCCTCCCAAAGTGCTGGGATTACAGGCTTGAGCCACCGCGCCCGGCCAACAGCTGCCCTTTAAGTGGCTTTAGGTTTTCATTCCTCTTCAAAGAAACAGAAAAACTGTAGAGGATGCATGGTGGGTGTAGTTTCCACCGAAAATGATGACGAGAGACGCCATCCACCACACACACTCAGAGGAAAGGGTCTGGCCCCATCTCAAATGGCTGGTGGATGAAGACCCTTTTAGTTCCAATGTTGACCAGTGCTGTGACCCACCCCACCCCTCACTTTGTCTTTTGGGTTAACTGACCAGGCACTGCCTCCAGGGCGCTGTATGAGACCTTGGTCACACAGATGCCTCTGGGAAGAGCCCCATAACCAGGTGTCTGCCACCTGGACAGCTGGAAATCCTGGGATCTAGGCTGCTGCTTCCCATTCTGGGCCCTCCAGACCCTTATAGGGTTCTAAAAGGAGAGGAAGAAAATCTTAAACTACTTCCAAGAAGGTACATTTCTGAGCTGTTTTCAGTATCCCCAAAGCCTGGTAGAGGCCTTGTCTTTACCGCAGCCCTTGCCTCCCAGGTGCGAGCCCCCAGCACACAGGCTTCGGGCCTCGGGCCCCCTTCAACAGACCCTGGCTGTCCCATGCTGACCTGACAACTGCCTGGCCCTCTTTAAGTGACGGAGGAAATGGGGTGACTAAGTATTGCTCATGTATCACATGCGAATAGAGATCATCTGAGTAGGGTCTATGGGCAGGTGGCAGCAGGGCCGGGGACATTTCACAGATGAGTCCTGGCTGGAAGCAGGGCTGGGCTGGGCTGGGCTGGGCTCTAGCCTCCTAGAGTCTCTTGAGTCCACCTTTTCTGTGAAGCTAGGTGATCTGCAAGTGCAATGAATTACCAAGAACGGGGCTGGGTGTGGTGGCTCACGCCTGTCATCTCAGCACTTTGGGAAGCTGAGGTGGGTAGACTGCTTGAGCCCAGGAGTTTGAGACCAGCCTGGGCAACATGGCACAAGTCTGTGATATGGCTTGACTTTGCGTCCCCACCCAAATCTCATCTCAAATTGCAATCACCAGTTGTCAAGGGAGGGACCTGGTGGGATTGGATCACGGGGGAGGTTCCCCCTTGCTGTGCTTGTGAGAGTGAGGGAGTTCTCATGAGAGCTGATGGTTTTAAAAGTATCTGGCAGTTCCCACTTCACTCTCTCTCTTACTTGACACCATGTAGGACATGCTTCCCTCCCCTTCACATTCTGCCATGGTTGTAAGTTTCCTGAGGCCTCCCCAGCCATGTGGACCTGTGAGTCAATTAAACTTCTTTCTTTTATCAATTACCCAGTCTCAGGTAGTATCTTTACAGCAGCGTGAAAATGGACGAACACATCCCATCTCCACAAAAATACAAAAATTAGCTGATTGTGGTGGCTCGTGCCTATGGTCCTAGTTAGTTGGGATGCTGAAGCAGGAGGACCACCTAAGCTGGGAGTTCGAGGCTGCAGTGAACCGTGAACCACTGTTCTCCAGCCTGGGCAATAGAGTAAGACCCTATCTTGAAAAAAATAAAAATAAAAAAATAAAAATGAAAGCGCCCCTTTCCTCTTGGCCCCACATTTCCCGCGGATGGACAACATACCATTTTGTGTGCGTTCTGGATCTTCATCCTCTGCATCAGCGAGCTTTCCTTTGCTTTCAGCAGGAGGACACAGCTCTGAATGAAGTCGCAGTATGCAAATTTCCCGTTGTTCTTTAAGTCGTATTTTATAATGAGCTGCTGACACTCCTCTTTGCTTATGTCCAGGTTGAATTTCTCCACAAGAGCTACAGACAAAAATGGCAGTTTAACTGGTGGCGATTCATTCATTCATTCATTCATTCATTCATTCATTCATTCTTCACTCATTCATTCAACACTTGCTGAGGCACCTTCTCTGCTTCAGGTCCTGGCTTGGTCCTCACATCAAAGAACTCCCGGTTGGTGGCTGGACATATGTGGAGACAGACATGCGACAAACTAAGTGCTGCAGGGAGGGGGCCCTGAGTCCCACTGGCCCACACTGTCCTGTGTTTGCATGGTCACAGCTTATGGACAGAGACTACGGGAGCTACGACCAAAGCGCAGAGAGGTAGGTGAGGGGCCGTTCTCCGCCGACTCAGGGCAGAGCCAGGTGTGCGAGGAGCAGGGGAAGGTTCCCTGAGGTCTTAGTGAGCATGGCCAGGGCTGGACTGTGGGGAGGGAATTCCGACTCGGCCCTATGACCAAGCATTTCCTAACAGCACCGGAGACAAGCTCTCTAGTGTCTGTTATGCCAGGCAAATTCCCACTTTAAGTTTCCATTCCAATGATGATCTAAAAATACATAAAACTTATTCTGGATACAGGGACCACCTTTAGGAGATAACAGCTGTGCAGCCTCAGGGGTTGAGTCTGGCTTTCTGACCAGGTGCATGTGGATGCTCCACGGGGAGTGCTGAGGGTTGCCGGGAGGCTGGCCCACCGGAACCTCTGAACAGCAAGGCTCACACCCCATGCTTGGCACTCATCCTTGTGCCGCATTCTCCTGCCAGTTGTAAAGACAACACTTCTCTGGGAGTGACAACTCATAATGGAAGGAGGCTTATGTAAGATAAGATTTGAGTCTAAGTTTCATAGACTAGACTTTGCTTTGACATCCTGAGAGAACAGAGTGTCAGGGAATGGAATGCCGTGTGAGTTGTTGAGGCAAATGAGGAAGGCCCGCGGAAGCCAACCCCAGGCAAACGACACCTGCATGCCAAGCCAGGCCAAGAGAGGCTGCTGCACATTCTAGAAGCAGAGGTTTCTTTGCCCTTGCACAGAGGGAAGTGGCAGCAGGTCATGGTGCCCTCCGGGACACAGCGGGGGCCCACGGAACCCCAAGGAACTGGCCCATACATGCCTCTGATGCTCCGACTCACAGAAGGCCATCAGCAGTGAGGAGAACATACAGAATGACCTTTGGAAAGCAGTTGGCTTTTTTTGACGGTATTGAAGTTTGGATGTGTGACTAACGTCTGACAAGCCTATCACAATAACCGAGCAGGGGCTGAAATGAGTTCATGGTTAAAAAGAAAAAACCAGCAATAGCAATAAGGACAGTGACACAGTGAAGACTTATCACTCTCAAAATCAAAGAATTAACTAAAAAAAAGGGGGGAACTCCAATGCATACAACAACCAACATGCGTGTTTTGGCTTCAGCAAAACATGTTACATTAAATCAGTGGAACAACATTTGAATATTACTGATTTCAGATTTTTTTATACTTAATTTCCAAGTGTTTTTTTTAATAGGTTCTAACTGAAAGAGTTTACACTTGGTTTCATTTGTGCATTTTAAAGCCATGATTATGATAAATGTAATTTATATTAATATTGGAAGCTCTCAAAGAAAACATTTTCCTTTAAAAGGAGTCTGTATATTAGTCATGTATGAGGGGAGCTAAAAAGCCAAGGAGTGACATGGTCAGATGTATTTTCCCATAATGTAAATGTTGCATCAACAAGATGTAACTGGGCCAGGTGCGTTGGGTCACACCTGATCCTAGCACTTTGGGAGGCTGAAGTGGGCAGATCACTTGAGGTCAGGAGTTTGAGACCAGCCTGGCCAACATGGTGAAACCTGTCTCTACCGAAAAATACAAAGACAGTCAGGCATGGTGATGCATGCCTGTAATCCCAGCTACTTGGGAGGCTGAAGTGGGAGAATCACTTGAACCCAGAAGACAGAGGTTGCAGTGAGCTGAGATCATACCACTGTACTCCAGCCTGTGTGACAGTGAGACCCTGTTTCTAAAACAAACAAATAAACAGAAAAAAACCCCAAAACAACAAAAAACAAAAAAACCAAGACGCAACATTTACTGGAAGTATAAATCCCACTGGTTTAATTTTCAAAGTTTATGAAAGGATACATGCTGAAAAACAAAACAACATCAAAGAGTGGATGTTGATGGGAATGGAGCCCCAGGAGTGTCCCCTTCATCTCGCCCTCCTCCACCTTTTCCATTTCCTTCTGCATTCAGAGTCTGTGAACATTCACACTCTGCCCAGGGTGGCAACCACTGTGATTTCCAAAGCTCAGAGTTTGTGCAGCGCTGACTTTACCATGCAGATGGGCCCCCTGCTGGGAGGGCCGGGTGGTCGGAATCCTCCTCCCTGGGCACCTTTGTTTAGTCAACTGCGCAGCCCACCCAGAAGTTCCCACCGGTTTCCTGTTCTGCTGCTCCCTGGCCTCCACCCGGGTGTGGCTTTGTGCCCAGTGGGAACAGCCTCTTGCCACAGGGGCTGACGACATATCACCAAGGGGATAGAATCAAAACGAACCCAGGAACTCGGAGGCGCTGATGTCCCCCTGTCTGGCCACGTCCTTCTCCTTGCATTCTTTCAGGAGCTGGCGCCAGCAGCCCTGGATTCTCTTCCGGAGCCTGCTCTCTATGGGATCACAGTTCTGCAAGGGCGGAGTGCCCGGGATCGCAGTGGTGCTCGCTGCAGTCTAGCAGGGAAGAAAAGAAAAGGCTCTTTTCACTTAAGATTTAAAACGGAAGTCATCAAAAATACCTCACTACCTCCAGTTTTGAGGTTCACAATTTTAGAGGCAGAATTAGCCCAGAAATAAAATGAAGAATAAAACATAGATGATGATTTTACAACGTAGCTTTTATTTCCATTGGTGGGTTATATGTACTTGTGCCAAGCCATAATAAGCAAAATAATTTTGGAAATAACCACATAGCTAAGGTTCAAATCTACACAGATATGACATAAACATATTCCTGGTGTGTGTGTGTGTGTGTGTGTGTGTGTGAGAAGTGACAATGGCATATTTTTCACTGGTGGAAGAGTCTTATCCAAGAAAGGGATTTACTTGTTGTGGGCACGAGATATCCAATCTGTAAACATTCACAGAATATCTGTTATTTTGACATTATGTGGACCGAGTATGAGGTCGTTCTTTGCTTTATTGTATTTTGTTTAAAAACAAGGGAGTGGATCTAATCTAGCCCAGGTTTTTCTCCTGAAGGCCCCCTTGACAAGTGGTTATCTAAATTAGTAACTTATGCAATTCAATTGGATTCCTGGTTTTTCTCCCAAATCCCCAAGCCTCCTGCATCTCAGTTGATAATTAGGTCCTTATTCCAGTTGCTCAGCCTGAACCCTTAGAAGTCTTGCTTGACTCTCCCTCACCCTCTCCATCCCACATCTGATCCCTCAGGAAATCCTGTTGGCTCTACCTTGAAGATACATCCAGAGTCTCCCCAGCACCCCATCCCAAGCCACCATCGCCTCTGTTAGACCTCCTCACCGACCCACACACCCAGCATCCACAGTGTTTTTTTTTGTTTTTTTTTGAGATGGAGTCTCGCTCTGTCACCCAGGCTGGAGTGCGGTGGTGCAATCTCGGCTCACTGCACCCTCCGCCTCCTGGGTTCACAACATTCTCCTGCCTAGCCTCCCGAGTAGCTGGGACTACAGACACTCACCACCATGTCTGACTAATTTATGTATTTTTAGTAGAGATGGGGTTTCACCATGTTGGTCAGGATGGTATTGATCTCTTGACCTCATGATCCACTCGCCTCGGCTTCCCAAAGTGCTGGGATTACAGATGTGAGCCACTGCGCCCAGCCCCAGGGTGTTCTTTAAAGAGTCCCTTAGATTATGTCACTTTGCTGCTTAAAAACAAGCAAAGGCTCCATACCCCTCAAGTGAATGCCAAAGTCCTCATCATAGCCTCCAGGCCTCCAGCCTCCTACTGTTGCTGTAACAGATTTCCATGAATTTAGTGGCTTAAAACAACACCAACTTATTATCTTTACAGTTCTGGAGGTCAGAAGTCTGAATTGGGTCTCACTGAACTAAAATCAAGGTGTCCAGAGGCTTCCCACACTCCTTGGGTTGTGGCCCCTTCCTCTCTCTCCAAAGCCAGCAGCATTAAGTGGAATCTTTCTCAGATTGCATCTCTCTAACCCTGAGCCTTCTGCCTCTGGATTCCCAGTTAAAGACCCATGTAATTACCCTGAGCCCACCTGCATACTCCAGGATAATCTCCCCAAAGCCAGCTGATTAACAACTTCAGTTCTGTTTGCTACCTTAACTTCCCTGGCCATGTAAGACAACAGTCACAACTTTCAAGGATTAGGACACAGGCATCTTTGGGGTGCTCCTGACCCCCTTCCTTCTGCTCTACCTACCGCCTTTGAATGTAATAAATACTTATACATACTGCTTTTCTTGCCTATTATCCCCTAAAAGAACACAAACTCCACAAGAGCAGGAAGCTTAGTTCATTCTCAGCTTTAGAAAATACCCAGCACACAGTAGGTGTGCAACAAACTTGCATGGAGTTAATGAGAATGGACTAGCCAAGGTCAAGGACACGCACAAGGATGGTGGCTTCATGTGCATGGTGTGGCATTCTCTCAACCACCCTGTCCTGAGACGTTGCCATCCCTTCCTGCAGACAAGAAAAGAGCCTTGGCGAGCCTAGGCACCTTCCTCCATCCCAGGCCTGGGGTGGCTCAGCCAGGGCTCCAGGCAGTGTAATTTGACAGGCCTGGGCTTAAAATCAGGTCGCTCCACGTCCGAGGGACCAAGATCACATGAGAATGCCTCTTAGAGCCTCACTTTGTTCAACTGGAAAATGGGTATAACTTGCCTCAAGGGACGGCGGCCCGCAGATGACCACAGGGCCTTGCCTTCTGCACAGAGGTGCCGGCAGCACCACTGCACTGCCGCCAGGTGCCTCCTGCCCTGCTTCTCGCCCCCTTTCCCACCTTGCACCCACTCTTGCCTCCTTTCCATCCCACTCCTCCACCGTTCCTATCCCCATGTCTGCCCCCTCCCAGGGATTGGATGCTAAGTACCCGCCACTCAACGCCAGGCCACACCAGGGCCCCCGAAGTCCCTGTCCCAGTGGGATTTGTGGACGTGGCATGAGGCGGCCTGGGACACGGGGCAGGAAGGAGAACTCACACAGGGGTGACTCTGCGACTTTGACCCTGGTCTCAGCTCCTGATTGGGCAATGAGAGGGCAGATCTGATGCCTTCCGAGACGTCGGGGACACTGCTCCCTCTCTGGGCCGCGGCTGAGTCACCAGTGGCTGTTGGTGTGGCTGCTCTCTCGGAACTGAACCTGCTCAAGAAGTCCAGGTATTTCAGCCTCCCCTTGGCATTGACTGGCATCTCGTTCCAGAGCCTGTCAAACTGGAGAAGGAGCAGAAGTCATTTCTCAGGTGTCAGTGCAAACACAGGCAGCGTCTCACCTGTGCCAGAGAGAAGTGGGACGGGCCGGCCTCGCAGGAGGTGAGCGCTCACGTGACTGGTGAAGAAGAAAATTTAAAAAATAAACGCCCATTTGGCCTTCGCTTGGCGGAGGCCTCAGGAAGACTCTGGAAAAGCAAAGACAAGAGGATTATTCATGGCTTCTGCAGGACATTTTTTAATTGAATTGGGCCCTCAGTGAGCACTTTAAGGCCATTAAATCTTGTGATTAGTCACAGTGCCTGAGCTGCAGTGTATTCGAACATTTGGGAGAAAATGCAAATCAGAGCCTCCACCCACCTTCGTCCCAGGGAAGCCCAGTCAGACTCATTTCTCACCCTTCCAGGTACACCTGACTTCTGCAAACAGCTCACCAGGTGACGCAGCCCTCAGCCCCTGCATTTGCATCCACGATTTATTTCACCCTAAGGGCAAAAAATGTCTTCACACAAGATGAAAAGGGAGGCATTTGGAAAACCAGGGAGCGGTTTATGGCTTTGTATTTTTGCTGTCTGATGCCACAGACTGTATCATAAACCACACACCATGCAGATAGAACAAAATGACTCAATGCATCCTAAACGGGCCATTTTGGTGACTGGAGGGCTTTCAGGGAGCCAAGAAGAAGTGGCTCAAGCCTGTAATCCCAGCACTTTGGGAGGCCGAGGCGGGCGGATCACAAGGTCAGGAGATCGAGACCACAGTGAAACCCCGTCTCTACTAAAAATACAAAAAATTAGCCGGGCGCGGTGGCGGGCGCCTGTAGTCCCAGCTACTCAGGAGGCTGAGGCAGGAGAATGGCGGGAACCCGGGAGGCGGAGCTTGCAGTGAGCTGAGATCGCGCCACTGCACTCCAGCCTGGGCAACAGCGTGAGACTCCGTCCCAAAAAAAAAAAAAAAAAAAATAGAAAGGCAACTCCTTCCTACTTGATTTTTGTACAGCCCCGAAAGCCCGACAGAGCCCCAGCCTCCAGCACAGCTGATGGAGAGGCAGCCTCCAGAGAGGTGAGGGGAGGCTCAAACCCTGGTTCCTTCCTTCCCATCCTGCGCTTTCCCCTGGAACCCCGGGCTCTGCCAGAAACAGAGCTGCTTCTGGGTCTCCACTGGGGTTTTCCAAAGCAAATTAGAGTGACTGTCTTGGGCTTGATTTGAATCCTCAGAAGAAGCAGGGAGGGGTACGGAAGTTGGGGTTGGAGGGGTGCAAAGTCAGAAAGGTTTAGTTTGGGACAAGGTTCTCAATTTATCTTTTTACTTTTTATTTAGAAATAACTAGAGACTTGCAGGAGGTGACAAGGACAGTACAGTGAGGTCCCTGCACCCTTCCTGCAGTTGCTCCCAAGGCTCTGTCTGAAGTGAAAACAGCAGAACCAGGAGGTGGGCATGGGCGCAGTGCAAGGGCAGTCTGACGTCATTTTACTACACGTGTAGATTCATGCTGATTGCATTCTGACCAACGAGGAAAAACCATTCAGTGGGGAAGTGAGGGGACCTTGAGGATGTGACTTCGGCATCTCAGACCTCACCAGCGCCAAGTGTGGTAACCCGCCAGACAGGAATCAGCTCCGCCACCTCTGTGAACTCCAGGACCATTGGCCAAAACCACTGGGCAGACAGCCCCCCTGACACCTTCCCTCGTGGTGCCGAAACCGCCTCTGCAGGTAGTGTCTCCCCTACCGCTCCCGGCCTGGAAGCTCCCTGCAGGGTCCTCTGAGAATCAACTTTAAGTGTCAAACATCTGGCAAAGGGGCATACAGCAGGTGCTCACGGGAAGCTCCCTGCAGGGTCCTCTGAGAATCAACTTTAAGTGTCAAACATCTGGCAAAGGGGCATACAGCAGGTGCTCACGGGAAGCTCCCTGCAGGGTCCTCTGAGAATCAACTTTAAGTGTCAAACATCTGGCAAAGGGGCATACAGCAGGTGCTCAATACATGATACATGTTTGCTCACTGGCTGAAGTTCCTAAGAGACTCACATGGTCAGACTGGTGAGACCCAGGGGAAGGATGCTTCAAGGTGAGAGCGATGGAAGGGGCGGCACCCTGTTCTGACCCCTTGTCCTGAGGCCCTCTCTCGGAGCAGAAGAGGACAAGCCCCGCAGGGGAGGACCCGGCAGCCTTGCGCCCTCCTGTTTGAGCTGGACTCGGAGCTGAGGAGGCGGAAGATCATGCCGTGAAGGATAAACACCAAGGGAGGTCGGTGTGTGTGTGACAAACGCCGTGAAAACGAAGCTTGGCGGGAGACAATCCCAGGGCTCCCACCTAAGGACCTCCTCTTCTAACAGGGTGGCTGGGGCTGGCCAACTCCCTAATTAAATTCTGTGGTGCAGGCTGGGTGCGGTGGCTCACGCCTGTAATCCCACCACTTTGGGTGGCCGAGGCAGGAGGATCACCTGAGGTCAGGCATTTGAGACCAGCCTGGCCAACAGGGTGAAACCCCATCTCTACTAAAAATACAAAAATTAGCTGGGCATGGTGGTGGGAGCCTTTAAGTCCAGCTACTCAGGAGGCTGAGACAGGAGAAGCGCTTGAACCTGGGAGGCGGAGGCTGCAGTGAGCCAAGATCACGCCATTGTACTCCAGCCTGGGCAACAGAGTGAGACTCCATCTCAAAAAAAAAAAAAAAAAAAAAATTCTGCGGTGTAGAGGAGGCCATGAGGGACCACAGGAATCCTATTTTCCTATTTTCACCCTATTTTAATTGAAGGGCCTCAGAATGGGAGGGTGGAGGAGGCATCACCGGAGGAAACAGCCCCTGGCCTGCACGTGGCCTCCAGTCTCCACGGAGGCACCTAGAACACCAGTGGGCCTAACGGTGCCAGGATGGGGGCTGACGGGCACCATGAGGCCGGACAGACACCAGGGAGACTGGATTCTGAAAAACTGCCAGCCAGTGAGCTTGACATGAAACGTGGGCAAGACACTGCTGGACTATGAAAGCGTCAAAAGCAAGTGAGTTTCATTAGCATGGTGAGGTCTATGCCTGCTCAATTGATTGTCCCATCTCCTTAAGCCACCAGCTGAACCCTGAGAAAGACACCACCATGGGTCCTGACTCTGCTTATGATGCAGAAAAGCAGCAAGAGAGGGCTACTTGCCATCCACAGGGCAACTCAGGCAACCTGCAGCTGCAGTACTTCCCAAGCCCATGAGCGCGGGCTCACAGGGAACCAAGGGAGGGATGGAATCCAGAGCTCCAGTCTCCAAGGACAGCCAGACATGCCACTGGCTCTCACCCCTGGCAAGGTGTGGGAGGAAGTGGCGGCAGTCACCGAGGAGGGGAGAAGAAGTCAGTTCATCTTGGAACAAATTCTGAAGGCCAGTGCAGGCTGCCGTGTCAGTCTAGGACAGCTGGGGGACCCAAGAACCAGGGCGACTCACAGCTGCCCCCCGCCCTTCTCATGCCTCTGCCCCCCTTCTCACACCTCTGACCCCCCTTCTCACGTCTCTGCCCCCCCTTCTCACGCCTCTGCCCCCCTTCTCACCTCTGCCCCCCTTCTCACGCCTCTGCCCCCCTTCTCACGCCTCTGCCCCCCTTCTCACGCCTCTGCCCCCCGCCCTTCTCACGCCTCTGCCCCCCCCACACCTCTGCCCCCCTTCTCACGCCTCTGCCCCCCCTTCTCACGCCTCTGCCCCCCTTCTCACGCCTCTGCCCCCCCTCACACCTCTGCCCCCCCTTCTCACGCCTCTGCCCCCCTTCTCACGCCTCTGTCCCCCCTTCTCACGCCTCTGCCCCCCCTTCTTACGCCTCTGCTGGTGCTCTGGATCCACCTGCAAGCCCGAGGTGAGAGAGTGTGTGGGGGCCCACTTCTACCCCCCATAGGATGTCGAAGCCTTAAGCTGCTGCGGAAACACACTCAACTCTCTGCCTCTAGGACAGGGGTAGGAACCCCTCCTTCCTCCACTGGGAACCCCACCCAGGCTCTGGGGGAGGGGAAGGATCAACATCCTTGCAGAATGGGCAGCAACCCCTTGGGCCCAGGGTCTACAAAGCAGAGGTCTGAGGGGACGAGCCCAATAGCCGCCAGAGACATGAGGCAGAGCGGGCTGGAAGGGGCTGGAGCAGTGAGAAAGCGTCACCCAAGGTCCAGGATGCCCCCACCCCGTCAGGAGCCCAGCACCAGCAAAGGCAGCAAGACAGGGAAAGGGACCCCTCCCAGGCAGGCACCGATGTGAGCTGAGGGTGGTGCAGGAATGCTGAGAAGACCCTCTGGCAGCCCCCATCCCGCACCAAGCCCACAGGCCTCTCTTCTGGCCTCTCCTAGTTTAGACATTTCTCTCTCCAACCTTCACCTCCGTGTCTTCACCCTCCTCCTTGAGACCAGCTCTGCGTCCACCCACCACTTTGTTTTACCCTATCCTTCATCCTGCCCAGCCCTCACCTCCCTCCTGAACAAAGCTTGGACCCCACACACCTGCTTCCTCACTCTCACTCCTCCCTCCCCAGCCTCCCCCTGAGCTTAGTGGGGAAGCTCCTGCTGTAACTGCCAGACACGCCCACAACCCTTCCCCAGTAAATGTCCCTTGCTGCTCTCTGTGGCAACCCCTCCACACCATTTTCTCTTCTTAAATATCCATGATGGTCCCCTCACTCTCAGCTGATAATTTCACCCCATATTTCATAGAGAAAACACACATTACATCAAATTGACTGCACCTATGCTCCTGCCCCGTAGCTATAGGAGGAGTTCTCGGCTCCTAGCCAGGCCACCCCTCCTCGTGTCTCTGGATGTGGCCTGCCTTCTTGAACTACAGAGGCTGGGCAGCTGAAAGCTCCTGTGCCCATTTTTCTCTGTAGCAGATTCAACAGACACAACTGCCTGCAAGGTGGAAGGAAGCAATGAGCCCGGGTGGTGATCAGCTCTTCTGGTCCGCCGGTGGCAGAGGGGTTTGGTCCCAGCCCCTTAGCACCACAGCTGCTGAGCTCTGCTGGGAGGCAGTGGCAGTGGGTTTCTTCTGGAAGAGCCTCCTGGTTGGGCTGGGTTTCTCTCGGCTGCCACGTTCTTGGATGTGGGGACATCCTCCCTGGTTCTCCAGCCCTTCCAGAGCTTCTGTAAGATCCTAATGCCCTTCAAAAAAACCTCTTTCTGCTTGAACTTGCCTGTGTGGATACTGCAATCTGCAACTAAGAACCCTGAACAATACACAAAGCAACAAAAAAGTCTGCAGATAAATCAGATAAAAAAGACATTCAGGGCCGGGTGCAGTGGCTCACGCCTGTAATCTCAGCACTTTGGGAGGCTGAGGTGGGCAGATCATGAGGTCAGGAGATCGAGACCATCCTGGCCAACATGGTGAAACCCCGTCTCTACTAAAAATAAAAATAAAAAATTAAAAAAAATTAGCTGGGCGTGGTGGCGGGCACCTGCAGTCCTGGCTATTCAGGAGGCTAAGGCAGAAGAATGGCGTGAACCCGGGAGGCGGAGCTTGCAGTGAGCCGAGATTGTGCCACTGCACTCCAGCCTGGGCGATAGAGTGAGACTCTGTCTCAAAAAAAGAAAAAAAAATTATTAATGATTATATTTTTAATTTCAAGGAAGTCTATATGTCTACTTAAATGAAAAAGTCTGACTTGTCAGTTCTGATATTATCTTGCTCCTTGCTGATTTTTAATACCAGTGTTTACTCCTTTAGCTATTTTATACATTGCTTTTCGTTCATTTTAATACACATGTCTACTTCTTTAACTATTTTACATATAATCCTGTTAAATTCTCTAGCTAATATAAAATATCTGAAGTCTAAATCTGTCTTAGCTTGTTTTTGCCAACTCATGTTTATGGTGACTTGCCTCTTCATGTGTTTAGTGATTTTTATTTCATGAACGAGCTTATATTTGGCTGAATTTAATCTGGGGGAAATCCCGAGGGGCCTGGACTGAGTATGATTTTCTACGCAGATGATTAGGGTTTGCTTCTTCCAAGTGCCAAGGATGCTGCCAGCCCGACGTTGCTTCAGTTCCTCCACCTTGGGGTTCCATGATGGAGAAACCAAAACGGTTTCACAGACTCCAGGCCATGAGCTCCAGGTCTGCGCCCAGCCCGGAGCTCAGCGCCGTGCAGGTTTTCCTCATCCAGCCTTGTGCTGAAGATACAGCCCATCAGGTAACCTGGCTCATTATGCCAAGAGCTCCAGGCCTAGAAAAATCTCCAGGCTAATTTTTTGTATTTTTAGCAGAGATAGGGTTTCACCGTGTTAGCCAGGATGATCTCGATCTCCTGACTTCGTGATCCGCCCGCCTTGGCCTCCCAAAGTGTTGGGATTACAGGTGTGAGCCACCGCGCCCGGGCCACTGATAAATTTTAAAACATACAATGTATAGATTAAGCAACAGATGAGACACAGGTGAGGAGAGAGCGAATGAACCTGAAGGTAGAGTGCAACAGTCCTTGTCAAACCTAAGCACATCAGAGCCAGCTGGAGGGCTTGCTAACACGTGGTTTGGTGGGTCCTACGCACACAGTTTCAGATGCCGTGGACATGTTTGGCAGAACACAAAGGCGCGACCTGAAAAGCAGTATCAGCGGGAGCCAGAAGATGGTGGAATGATATTTTTTAAAAATTGAGAGGAAATCATTGTCAATTTAAATTCTCTACCCAGAAAAGTTACCTTTAGAAAATATGGTCAAATAAAGACATTTTCAGGCCAGGTGTGGTGGCTCATGCCTGTAATCCCAGTACTTTGGAAGGCTGAGGCGGGCTGATCACCTGAGGTCAGGAGTTCGAGACCAGCTTGGCCAACATGGTGAAACACCTGTCTCTACTAAAAATACAAAAAATTAGCCAGGTGTGGTGGTGCGTGCCTGTAATCCCAGCTATTTGGCTGAGGCAGGAGAATCAGTTGAACCCAGGAGGCAGAGGTTGTGATGAGCTGAGATCATGCCATTGCACTCCAGCCTGGGTGACACAGTGAGATTCCATCTCAAAGAAAAAAAAAAAAAGATAATAAATAAAATAAAATAAAATTCTCTACACAGAAAAGTTACCTTTCAAAAATATGGTCCAAAAAGATATTTTCAGATAAAAACTGAGCGACTTTAAGATCTTTGCTAAAGGAAATACTTCATGGAGAAAGAAAATGGTCTCAGAAGAAAGGTCGAAGGTGTGAAGAGTGAAGAAGGAGACACCAAATAAATGCCCACTATATGAAACAGTCTAATGATCAATCTGTGGAGAAGAAAAACAAGATAGATCTAAAACAACAAATAGTAATGAAATGAAACCTAGCGGAAAATCGGAGTTACACGGCAACTCAATATCATGTGCCCTGTAGAGCTCACGAGGAAGCACAGGAAACCATGAGGGCCGGGAAAGCTGCTAACCCTACAGGCAGGTGAACAAAACCTTGAAAGCCAATTGGCAAAAGAGAACAATGAAAAGGCTGATGAACTTTTGACTTTGTTTTGTTACATATGATAAAATTTCAAGGGCAATAAACACCTTTTGGTTAAAATAACAGAAATAGATATATAATTTCCAAACCAACAGTGGGAAAAAAGGAATTTTAAAAATCTCAGTCTGGCCCGGTGCAGTGGCTCATGCCTGTCATCCTAGCACTTTGGGAGGCTGAGGCAGGTGAATCACTTGAGCTCAGGAGTTTGAGACTAGCCTGGGCAACATGGCAAAACCCAGTCTCTACAAAAAACCAACCAACAAACCACAAAAATAAGCTGAAGGTGTTGGCGTGCATCTGTAGTCCCAGCTACTTGGGAGGCTAAGGTGGGAGGACAGTTCAAGCCAGAGAAGTTGAAGTTGTAGTAAGCCATGATCATGCCACTGCACTCAAGCCTGAGGAAAAAAAGGAAAAAAAAAAAAAAGTGTAATCCAAAATAAGATAATAAGAGTTTAAAAAACAATATAAAAGGCCAGACGCGGTGGCTTACGCCTGTAATCCCAGCACTTTGGGAGGCTGAGGCGGGTGGATCACAAGGTCAGGAGACCAAGACCATCCTGGCTAACACGGTGAAACCTCGTCTCTACTGAAAATACAAACACAAAATTAGCCGGGCATGGTAGCGGGCGCCTGCAGTCCTAGCTACTCTGGAGGCTGAGGTGGGAGAATGGCGTGAACCCAGGAGGCGGAGTTTTCAGTGAGCCATGATCATGCCACTGCACTCCAGCCTGGGTGACAGAGCGAGACTCCGTCTCAAAAAAAAAAGTAAAATAAATAAAAAATAAATAAAATAAAATAAAGAAAACAATATAAAAGAGATAAGCATTAAATGGAAAGCACATTTGATGACAGAAATAAACTCAGAAATATCAGTAATCACAGCAAATGTAAATGGATCAAACATCCACATAAATAATTGAGATTATTAGATTGTAATTTAAAAAAATCCGGCTAGGCAAGGTGGTTCATGTCTGTAATCCTAATCCTTTGGGATCAGGCCGAAGCAGGTGGATCACTTCAGGTCAGGAGTTTGAGACAAGCCTGGCCAACATGGTGAAACCCCGTTTCTACTAAAAATACAAAAATTAGCCAGGCATGGTGGTGCTCATCTGTAATCCCAGCTACTTCGGAGGCTGAGGCAGAAGAATCGCTTGAACCGGGAGGTGGAGGTTGCAGTGAGCCGAAACCATTGACATTTGTAATACTTGCATATAAAACATAAGCTACAGAAGGGCCAAATAGTTTTTTAAAAAGTTGGAAATAAATATACCAAGCAAATATTAAATTTACAAAAACTGGGGTAGTTATACTAACATCACATAAGATAGACTTTAGGCCACAAATTATTTTCCAGGCATAAAGAGGGCTATTATGTAATGATTAAAGGGTCAATTCAAAGCCAGGCATGGTAGCTCACATCTGTAATCCCAGCACTTTGGGAGGCTGAGGCAGGCAGATCACTTGAGGTCAGGAGTTTGAGACCAGCCTGACCAACATGGTGAAGCCTCGCCTCTACTAAAAATACAAAAATTATCTGGGCGTGGTGGTGTGTGCCTGTAATCCCAGCTACTTGGGAGCCGGAGGCAGGAGAATTGCTTGAACCCAGGAGGTGGAGGCTGCAGTGAGCTGAGATCAAGCCACTGCACTCCAGCCTGGGTGACAGAGCAAGACTCCATCTCAAAAAAAAAAAAAAAAAAAAAAAAAAAAGTCAACTCACTAGGAGGATATGAGTTCTGAATCTGTATACATTTAATTTAAAGAACAACTAACCATGAGTGTACATATATTCGTGGTAATAAAAATGGACAGAATAAGAAGAAATGGACACATCTATTACTACAGTGAGTGATTTCAACGTACCGCTTAGTGATGGATGGGCCAAAGAGACAAAAAGGACGATGAGTTTTTGAAGGGCATACATAAGGAGCTTTTATTCAGCATATTTGGAACCCTTCGTTCAGCCGCTGGAGGCTGTGCATACTATCCACCCACAAAGGGAACATTCATTAAAACATGACCACACATCAGATCTCAAAATATTTCCAAGAACTGATGTCATTCAGATTATATTTTCCGATTAAAATGGAGTTAACTGGCAAATTAATAACTTTAAAAATCCATGTATTTGGAAACAAAAGAGAGCACTTTTAAATGTTTTATGGATCAAGGAAGGAATCAAAATGGAAATAAAAACTATGGAGAACTGAATTATAATTTAAAACTACATATCAAAACTTGGATGCAGCTAAAGTGGTAATTAGAAGGAAATATATACTTTTAAATGCTCATTAAGAAAAGAAGAACAGCTGAAATCAGAAAGCTTTGTCTAACTTATACTAAAGCCGAAGGAATAATAAAGAGCAGAAATTAATAGAAATTTAATATCAACTAAACGAAAAGTTGATAATTTGAAGAGACTGACAACATAGGCAAATTCTGGCAAGATTAAGCCAGGAGAAACATAATACTAGAAAGAAAAAATAAGGTATAGCTACAGATTCAGCAGACATTAAAAAGGTGAGAGGACCCTGTTAATGATTTTATGCTAATAAATTTGAAAACTTGGAGAAAAATGAACAGATTTCTGTAGAAAAGATAAGCCACCCAAACTGACAAAATGAAGAAAGCCTGAATGGCTCTATAATCCTGAAAGGAATTTAGCAGTTAAAAAAATCTTCCCGTAAAGCAAATGCTGGGCCTTGGTGGCTTTATAAGCATTTCTACTCAATGTTCAATAAATGGGTAGCTCCAATCTTACCCAAATTATTCTGGAAAAAGAGAAAATGGGGATTAACTAAAAATGCCATCTCCAAAGCTAGTTAATATTGACACCAAAGCCAGACACAGACAGTAAGAGAAAAGAAAATTCATGAATGCAAATTATACAATAAAAACTTGCAAACTGAATCCTGTACTGCAAAATCACTTTCCATACCTCATGAGCAAGTTTGGCATATACCAGGAATTCAAGTTTAGTTTAACATTAGAAAGTCCGTTAATGTAATTTACTATATTGAGAAATTGAACCCAAAAAACTACATGTGTAATCTCAATAGATACAGGAAAAGCACTGGATAAAATTCAACATCTGTTCATGGTAAACAGCTCTTAGCCAAACAGGAATAAAAGGGAACTTCTATCCTTAATAAACAATATCCACAAAAGTGGCTTGAGAAAACATATCGAAGCTTGACACTTTTGAAACATTTCTGTTAAAATCAAGGACAAAACATCTTTTAGCTATCTATTACAGTTTCTCTTCAGCGTGGAACTGTAGGTTCTAGACATTGCTATAAGGCAAGAAAAAGAAATGGAAGTATGGAGATCAGAAAGGAAACTCTGACTGCCGTAATTCACAGATATTATTTGAGTGTATTATTTACACTCAAAAGAATCTGACACATTATTAGAATTAATAAGAGAATTTAGCAAGGTGGCTACACTAGCAACAAACAGAAAGTGTAACTTAGGAAAATACCACTGGAAACATTTTATCATAATAAAAATATAAAGAACTTAAGGATGCAAAAGACCTCTAGGCAGAACATTATAGAACTAAATTAAAGACAGTAAAGAAAACCTACTTTGAAAGAGAGACAGAGAATATGTTGGCACGTTGGGAGGCTCAATATTGAGAAGCTGTTATCCCTCCCCATAGAGATATAATGATTTAATGTAATTCCAATACAAATTTCAGCAGAGTTCTTTGTGGAAATTCACCGGACGATGCTAACATCTCGTTGGTAAGCCAGGGCTAAGACGGAGGCAGACACCCCTGAGGAAGAGGAACCAGGTGGGAGGGCTTCTTGCCCTGACCAACATCAAGACACTTAAAGCTAAAGTAACTTAGATACGGAGGCATCAATTCAAGGACAGGGAAAAAGGAAAGACCGATGGAACAGAATGGAGGCCAGAAACAGCCCCGCGTCTGTGTGGGAACAGCGCATACCCGACAGCCTGGGTGTTGCAGGTCAGTGAGGAACTCACAGAATTCAAAATCATGCTTTTGGGAAAACTGTTCATACAAAAACAATTGTGGATCTGTGCTTTCTATAAATGAAAAAAAATTTATCTCAGTTGTATTAAAACATAAAGTGAAAACTTAAAAACCTGTAGTAGAGGATATAGGTTAATTTTTTTTTCTTTGAGATGGAGTCTCGCTCTGCCAATCAGGCTGGAGTGCAGTGGTGCAATCTCAGCTCACTGCAGCCTCTGCCTCCCTGGTTCAAGCGATTCTCCTGCCTCAGCCTCCAGAGTAGCTAGGACTACAGGCAGCCCGCCACCATGCCTGGCTAATTTTTGGATTTTTAGTCTATGATAGGGTTTCGCCATGTTGATGAGGCTGGTCTTGAACTCCTGACCTCAGGTGATCTGCCCGCCCCAGCCTTCCAAAGTGCTGGGATTACAGGTGTGAGCCACCATGCCCGGTCAGGTTAATATTTTTGTTATCATGGGATAGGTAAGGATCTCTTAACCAGAGCACAAAGTGGAAACTGACAATAAAAAGGTGGATACATTTAGTTACATGAGTTCAACCAATGTGGTTTTCTTTTTCTTTCATCAAAGGATGCACATACACAGTGACAAAGGATCCAGGCCTCACATGGCTCCACGTTCTCCTCCCACGTGATCAGTGGCTGCCCAGTTGCTTTTTTCTGGTTTCTCCTCATCTCCTTGACTTCCCAACACCAGGGAGACCCAGAACTCAGCCCTCTCCCAGCTGCACCCCTGCCAGTTCAGGCCACTCTCCATGCATGGGACCTCCAGGGGCCTCTCCTCTGGGCTCCAGCCCTGGCCACCCACCTCCTGCTCCACATCGTCGCTCGCACACCCAGCTGTGGCATTCTCAATCCATCAGGCCTGACGCCAATTCCATCCTCGCTTCTCCCATAGCACCCTGCCTCCTCTATGTGGCCAGTTTCTCATTTTTGCTCCCCCTTTCTCTTCCACACCCCACACCACAAGCACATTCTGTGGGCTCCAACTCTGAGACATTCATGATTCCACCTCTCCTGATCACCTCCCTTGCCCGGGATCACAGCCCAGTCACCTCCTTGGGTCTGCTCTCCCCGCCCACTCTGCCCTCGTCTGACCTCCAGGCCACAGTCCACATAGCAGCCAGAGTGATGCTGTTTAGAGCTGAAGTCAATTGCCCTGACAGACAGCCCTTATGCTCAGGGCTCTAGGCCCCTCTTGTCATTGTGAATAAAAGACAGCAACTCCCTCGGGCTCACAGCCTACCTGGTCCAGCTCCCTGCTCTGACCCCAGCCTCCACAGTGCTGGCTTCTTACTCCTCAGACTCCTTCCACGTCACCTGGCCACGCACAACCCTTCTGCCCAGGAACCTCTGCTCCCAGATTCCCCCTACCTGGCTGCCAGGTCTCTACCCCTGCGTGTCACCTTCCCAGGGCATCTTCCCTGACAAACATACTCACAAGTGCACCCCTCCTCAGCTCACTATCCCCTCCTTCTTTCCTGGTTTATTTCCCCTGTGGCATTTATCACCCTAAACACACCAGGTATTTCACTATTTTGTTCCCTGTCTGAATATCCCTGCAAGAATGGAGGCTCCACAAGGAAAAAGTTTGTCCATCTGCAGCTGGCAGCAGCTCGAACCAGCACCCGCACGCCTCCTGCTTCCCGTGTTCCCTCTGCCTGTGCTGCTCTCTCCTGTCTCCTCTTAGAGGCAACTCCCATAAACCCAACCCCCTGTCCTCAGGGAAACCCACCCAACCCTTCAGTCCGGGCCAGGCCCCTGCTACGCCCTCTCTGTCTACTGCATGCCCCTTCAGAGCAGGGAGCAGCGTGTCAGGACCTCAGGAATGCACACCTGCCATTTGGTGTGTCTCCTCCTCCCTGGCTGTGAACTCAGAGGAGGCAGGGAGCAAACCCGCCACGGTGCCCCAGGGCCCAGCATCATCACCCTGTGTGCCACGGGCCTTCTAAACCTGGATGCGTGCTGCCTTTGTGCACTGTGTGCCTCATCAAGACAGACGGTCACGCGCCTAAGAACGTGCACGAGTGTCCCGGGGGCTTGGCTGGACGATGGAGCCTCAAGGTCAGGGGGTCAAGGAGTGAGGGGGTGAGAGTGGCAACATGGGGGTGTGGTCAGGAAAGGCTTTGCTCTGCACGGAGTCAGGAAGGAGGAGTAGGCATTGAAAGACACAGGGGCCGGGGCTGGCAGAGGCAGCAGCAAGCTGAGGTGGGGAAGGCTGAAGTTCAGCCTGGATGGAGCGGAGGGTACCTGGAGGAGCCTGGGGGGTACTGTGCACCCCCACTTCACAGAGGGGACGCAAGCTCAGAGAGGCTAAGCACCTCGTCCAGGGTCACACAGCTGGATGAGAGCAGAAGCAGGACTGAAACCTAAGTCCACCTGCCGGAAGGGTTTTGTTTTCCGTGAGCATCATTCTCACTCCCTAGCGGTGTCTGTTTCAGAAATACTGCGTCTAAAATGTTCAGAAGGCCGGGCACGGGGGCTCAGGCCTGTCATCCCCACACTTTGGGAGGCCGATGTGGGTGGATCACCTGAGGTCAGGAGTTCAAGACCAGCCTAACCAATATGGTGAAACCCTGTCTCTACAAAAACTACAAAAATTAGTTGGGCATGATGGCAGGCACCTGTAGTCCCAGTTACTCGAGAGGCCGAGATAGGAGAATTGCTTGAACCCAAGAGGCAGAGGTTGTAGTGAGTTGAGTTTGCACCAATGCATTCCAACCTGCAGGACAGAGTGAGACTCTGTCTCAAAAAAAAAAAAAAAAAAAAAAATTCAGAAATGTTTAACAGTTCCTCTCCCTGATACATCTGCATATTAAAAGTCCTCAAGCAATCACTGTGGGCTGATCTAAATTGCTTTGCAAAAAGAGGCCCTTGCTGTGGGTCTATTGTCTTAACACCCAGGCAGACCCAGTTTCAACCGCCTTTTATCACATGCTTTCTGCAGAGCCACGAAGACCCGTCCGTTTCCAACTCATCTGCTCTGCAAGTTGCTCTCCTTTCCCGAAAGGTTAATTGCACCAAAGGGTTTCAAAAGATGTGTCACTTCCCTCACTTACAGAGCTCAATAAGTCAAGAGAGCTGGCCCCTCATGTTCGTGACTGTTGGATTTTTTTAAAGTAGGAGATAAGTTTTTATATTGTAGATAAACCAAGTCATGAAATACGGAGTTAACTGTAATTTAAGATGGTTGAACTGTCCCAGCGTCTTCTGCGAGCTCTTTCAAATAATGGGTCTAGACATGTTAAGAGTACAAATGACCCCCATGTCACACTTTACCAGGAACCTCACCTTCGACCAAGAAGGTCCCCAGCAAAGTAACTCATGCAAGGAGGAAATGCATGGACCTCTGGGCTTTTGCTGTTGATCAGCCCATCCAGGCGCATTTGCCCCAAGTATAGCACAATCTCTGCTAATCATCCCTCGACGTATTAGATTGGTGCAAAAGTAATTGCGGTCTTTACTTTCAATGGCAAAGACCACAGTTACTTTTGCACCAACCTAATATTCGTGCCAGAGTTTGGGGTTCTTGATGAGGACTGTATTGGAGACATGTCAGCTTATTTTTATTTAAAAAAATTATTTTTCCTTCAACTTTTATTTCAGTTTCAAGGGTACATGTGCAGGTTTGTTACATAGGTAAAGGTGTGGCATGGTGGTTTGCTGCACAGATCATCCCATCACCTAGGTATGAAGCCCAGCACCCATGAGCTATTCTTCCTGATGGTCTCCCTCCTCCCGGACCTCAACAGGCTCCAGTGTGTGTTATTCCCCCATGTGTTCATGTGTTCTTATCATTAAGCTCCCACTTACAAGTGAGAACATGCAGTGTTTGGTTTTCTGTTCCTATGTTAGTTTGCTGAGGATAATGGCTTCTAACTCCATCCATGTCCCTGCAAAGGACATGATCTTTTTCCTTTTTTTTTTTTTTTTTTTTTTTGAGACAGAGTCTTGCTCTTTTGCCCAGGCTGCAGTGCAGTGGTGTGATCTTGGCTCACTGCAACCTCTGCCTCCCGGGTTCACACGATTCTCCTACCTCAGCCTCCGGAGCAGCTGGGACTACAGGTGCGTGCCACCATGCCCAGCTAATTTTTTTTGTATTTTTAGTAGAGACGGGGTTTCACCATATTGGCCAGGCTGGTCTCGAACTCCTGACCTCATGATCTACCCACCTCAGCCTCCCAAAATGCTGGGATTACAGGCGCGAACCGCTGTGCCGGGCCTCTTATTCCTTTTTATGGCTGCATAGTATTCCATGGTGTAGATGTACCACATTTTCTTTATCCAGCCTATTACTGGTGGGCATTTAGTTTTTTCTTTGTCTTTGCTATTGTGAAAAGTGCTGCAATGTACGTACGTGTGTGTATCTTTATAATGGAATGATTTATATTCCTTGGGGTATATACCCAGTAATGGGATTGCTTGGTCATATGGTATTACTGCCTCTAGGTTTTTGAGAAATCACCACAGTGTCTTCCACAATGGCTAAACGAACTGACACTCCCAACTTCTACCAACAGTGTAGAAGCATTCCCTTTTCTCTAACCTCACCAGCATCTGTTGTTTTTTGACTTTTAAATAATAGCCATTCTGACTGTGTGAGATGGTATCTCATTGTGGTTTTAATTTGCATTTCTCTAATGCTCAGTGATGTTGAGCTTTTTTTCATATGTTTGTTGGCTGCATGTAAGAGACATGTCAGCTTATTTTTAGAAAGCCGAGTTTAAAAATAAGTGCTTAATTTGGTTGGGGAAGGGGTTTGATGTGCTGAGGATGGTGAAGTTTTCTTAGTGGACTATTAAAATCAAATTCTCTGTGATGAATGCCAGATATGTCAGTGTGTCATTAATTTCAATCTATAATTAGAGTAAAATTTTACTCATTTGGATGAAATAAAAAAACCTTTATTAGTAAAACCTTGATTACTTGGCCCCATAGAATAATCAATGCAACTGTATTAATTTCCAAGACTTATTTCATTTATGCTGAGAGAAGTATTTGCAAATACAGATCTTGCTCGGCTTTGATGTGCGGTGGGGCAGGATCGTTTGGAAACAGCCTTGAATTTTGCTTAGCAAAAATGATCACACCAAAATGCCTGAGAAAGGTGATATTTTAGGAACATTAAACCTGATAGTCACATTCTTAATGTCTTTACGGAATGCATTCTTGGGGCAGTGAGTTCAGAGCTGTGAGTAGGGCCAGGGGTGACTGCAATGATCACGCTTCCCTGTGAATACTTCCAAGACCTTACCCTGCAACTCTGATAAAATGAGACAAGAGGTTGGAATGGTCCAGTTTTGGAGGCAAAAGAGTGACATTTCCATGCAGTGTCTGCAGGGAACTCCCTGGGCTGAGACTGAGCAGAACCAGGAGGAAGGAGGGAGGCAGAGTTGCTTTGTAAGTGTTTGGGGGTGTTATGTTTTAATCTGAATTATTCTCTGGGAATGGGACATTGATGCATTTGAGAACTAGAGAGGGCCTGTAGCTGTGCATTTTCTGAGGGAAGGGAAATCTACTTCTGTAACTAGATCAGTGGTGCTCTGTGTTACTTGGCTGATCAGCCGAGAACGGCTTCCGAGAACGGTGAAGGGCCAGGGAGTATGGACGCTGTCCATTCACCAGTACGTACTGAGCACCCACTCAGTGCCCTGCACTGCTTTGGCATTTAGGGCACAATGAGGAACACGGCAACCTGGGGCACTGCTCCCCTGGTGCCGGTGTTCAGTGTGACTATGGATGGGGGGCAAGCTGGGCAGGTGCTCTCTTCCCTCCCACAGCTACCATGGCAAGGCAGACTCTGAGGATGCCATCCCACTGGGAGGTGCTCTTGGCCTTGGAAGGCCATGAAGAGCCAAAGAGGCCCAGGGGAGCAGGTTGTCAGAGCCTTTGAGTCAAAGAAGAGCTCAGTCCAGTCCTTAGGGGAGGAAGCTGGGAAGAACTTCCTACTGGAGATTCTGTGATAGGGAGGAGGATCTTAGAGAGGCAGGGCCTGTCCAGCCTGTGCACAGCAGAGAGGCCCGCCGGGGGTGGCATGTACCCAGCACGCTTAGAGCAGCAGCCCGGAGCATCCCACACTGCCAGTGGCAGCACCAGGTCGTAGCAAGGAGAAGGCAGGTTGGGGTGACGGGAGGAGCACCAGCCTCCCACCAGGGTCTGTGACCCTCCAGGCATGGGGACAGACTGCCCACCGTCTTTGGACCATGTGGAGTCTTAATTAGGGAAAAGGAATCAGACTGGTGGGAGCAGGGGAAAGCAAAATGAAAAAGCAGGTAAGCTCTAAGTCTGCCTTTCTTCATAGTCCAGAACATGTAGCCCTCCTGCGCAGATAGCTCAACAGTCTTCCTGTGCCCAGCTATCACCAGACCCTTGGCTTATAGAAAAATGCAAGGTAGCTCACTGCAACCCTGGTGTTTTCAGTCCTTTACAAAGCCTTCTTCAGCACCAAGCACGAGCACCATCCTATAAAATCCCCAGCAAACCTTTGTCTTTTTGCAGTCAGCTTTTCTCTTGCTGACTTGCCCCTTGCACCCTTGCAACATATTTTCATACTTTTTCCAATACATCTGCCTTTTTTACCTACAACTGTCTTGGTACATGCTTTTTACTGTCTGTGCAACACTGGCCCCAGATAGTTGCTGCCCATAACAGACCCAGACCACATTACCTCTGGGATGCTCCAGGAAGGGAGAAAGAGTGTGGGAGCTGATGCGGAGTTTAGTTTGATTTTAAAAGTAACAGTGACATCATTTGTACCCTGATGAAAATGGTGTAATTCATAGTTGTTACATAAACAGAAGGCTCCTGTGAATCTTCAGGAAGATTGAAAAACAAAATAATAAAAATGCAAGCATTTAAAAAACAGAGAACAGTCTTAAACTCTGTACATTCTGGCCAGGGACCCGGCTGACGCTCAGCCGACGGTGCGCAGGGTGAGGACTAGCTTGCGTTTCTTACCTGTTCGTCTGTCAGGATTTGGACGTTGCGATTACAGACGGCCCTAAACTCCTCTCTGGAGATGGTGTTCGTTTTCATGGTGTCAAAATTCTCAAACTCCTGGGTGATGGCATGGTAATGGGAAGTCACTGCTTTGTGGAGGCGAGCCAGGATGTCTCTGCTGGCCATGGCCTTGGGAGAGGTAGGCGGTGGGCCTTTGGGCATTTTCTCAGCCCACTCCTCAGCTGTCTGGACAAAATAGAATGGAAATTGACCCATGTGAGAAATAATCAACCACCTCTTGCTCTGGGCTCCTCACCCAGGGCAAGTCCCAGGGAGACCCAGTGTGGTGGGGAGGAGGGGCCAGAAGAGAGCTGCAGCCTGGAGGTGGGTTCAAGCAGCCCCCAGCCCCCAAGTCAGGCCCCACTGAGCAGAAGCCTGGGTTTCCTGCCATGAAGGATCCAGTGAGTGCCCCATGGGGCAGAGCAGTGGCCCTGGAAGGTTGGGTGGCCAGCACGGAGCCCAGCCCTGGGGAGGGTACACTGTTTACTCTCATCTATTCACGCCTTCAGTCTGTCTTTGGGTTCGATTAACAAACACAGTGTAAGCCTTCCCTGAGAGGCCAGGGAAAGAACAGGGACTAGCACCCACATGCTTTCATTTCAGGATGACAGTTTAGTTGATTACTCACAGTGGTCAAAATTTGAAAGGGGGGTTTTGATGACTGTTGTGCCATTAGGCTGCAGCTAAATGTTCCTTGAAGTCTGAAACTTTGTGAGACCCACAGGGGAATTAAGTGCAATGGCATCTGCTAAGGGCGACCTTCCCACAGTGGGCAGGTCCCAGGCCTGGGTTAGCGCTCTTCCCCACTCCTTGGGCACTGGAAGTCTGGGGGTTGGGGCGTGGTTCAGGTCCTCATGACACTGTCCATGGTGCTAAGGAGTCCGGAGGAGGGATGTGCACCTAGCCAGGGCTGGGAGATTTCCTGGGAGGAGGAGGAATTAGATGTGGAGAAAGAGGGACAGCAGAAGGATTCTTTTACTGATGTGCTGGCAAGAGAGGGCTTGTGGCCAGGTGAGCAGGGAGGGGCCGCGGAGGGTGGCATCCCACCTTCATCATCTGTGGATGCTCACTGTGGCAGACACACATGACAGAGGGAAGAGCCAGCAAGGGAAGTTACTCAGTGAGCAGCAGTGGATGATGACAATTGCAAGGAGCCTTATCCTGGGGCTAGTCAGGAGGAGGCACTGCGGAGACCTGGCCCCACGTTGAAGTCAGGCTTGGGAAACTGGGGCCCAGGGGATGAAGTGAGTGGGGCAGCAGAGTCTTGAGCCTCCTGCAAAGAGGCAGGGGTCGGGGTGGGGGGAAATGGGCGGGGCCTGGGAAGCAGCTCTGACATGCATCTACTTGCTGCAATTAGAGAAAGGCTCCCAAAGCCAGGCCTGTGGCTGCTGCATCAACAGGGCAGCTCGTGGAGTATGCTGAGCTGGAAGGGGAGGGGCTAGAATATACGCATGGGAGTCCGGAACAGGTAAGATTCCCAAGGTGCTGAGGCCGGAGAATGGCGTGAACCCGGGAGGCGGAGCTTGCAGTGAGCTGAGATCCGGCCACTGCACTCCAGCCTGGGCTACAGAGCGAGACTCCGTCTCAAAAAAAAAAAAAAAAAAAAAAAAAAAAAAAAAAAAAAAAAGATTCCCAAGGTGACCACACAGGAAAGCTGTTCCTGTACCTGGGTGTATTCTGAGATATACTGGGTTTCCCCACAGCAAAACCCACCACGGCTGTTAGTGTTGATACCAGCTCCTACCAAGTACCTCAGTGCCATGCAAAGGGTTTCACCAGAGTATCACTTACAGCCCCCCAACTCCTACTAAAACTCGGTCATGTTTTATTTTAAGCAACTCCACAGCAATGTATATATTAGATGTTACTGTGCTTTATGACACAGAAGTCTGCATAATGTATAAAGTATTTCTTACTTTATGAAATTGTACCAAACACAGGATGCTGCTGGGAATGTCCTCAGAAATCTGAAGCTACACACGTACACTCAAGCCAAAGCCCACCACATCCTCCACCATGCAAAGGCTAACGGAGCTTTTATACACCTTCATTTGGAGCCATTTGCAAAGTAAATGAATGTCTTTTTTTATTTTAGAAAATAAAAGTGATATTGCTGATGGATTTGGAGTATCTTTAGGATTCAAACAGTTGCAAAGGCACTTCCCAGATCCAAATACACGAGCATTTCTCTAAGGAATGTTGGCATCAACAGAGTACAGGAGCCTCTCCTGGACATACAGCTATACCTCTCAGTCCATCCTTACGGTTTCAGACCTTCAGGGCCTGAGGAGGACGGGGCCTCATGTAAACATTACTGGAAAGAACACAGGTGGATGGAGCCCAGCATGGGAAGATGGGAGTCCTGGGTCTGAGTCTAGACTCTGCTTCTAACTGCCTGTGTACCCCTCCAATAAGTTGCTTACCCACTTTTTGCCTCAGTTTCCTCATCTATCCAGGAGGAACAAGGGCTCACCTGTGATGATGTATATGAATGTTCTCTGAAAGTATTAAAGCATGAAACTAACTGGAAATACTAACAACACATATGGAAGAGAACACATATAGAAATGAGTCTAAAAACACATACGGAAGAATTCTAAGTATTATGTGTAACCTTAGGTTAATATGCTCTAAACTTCAGAGGAAATTGAACAGTTTTCTAGCAAAATTCAATTTAATTGAATTAACAAATAAAGATTCAATTTAAATTGAATTAGAAAAGAAAGTACTTAAAGTATTAGAAAAGCCTGAATAGACAGGCAACCACAAAAGAAATGAAAAAGGCTGTTAAAAGATCTACCATCTATCATTAAAAAGGTGTCAAACCCAGATGATTTTGAAGGCAAGCTGTATGGAACCCTTAAGGGATAGATAATTTTTACATTAGTCAAAATATTCCAGAGCATAGAAAGAGTCATATTCCAATTATTGTGTATTATACAAATACCAAAATATGATAAAGAAAACATGTCAAAAGAAAAAATAAAAGTCAATCTAGTTATGGCCATTAGTGCAAAAATTCTAAAATATTAGAAATATTTAATACCATATTTAAAAATGACACACCAAGATCAACTATGGTTTATTCCATGGATAAGAATGCAAGAATTGGCAAATCTTTCAATCCCTTACTTTAGTGAAGGCCACATGTCAACAGATAGCAGAGGCATTTGACAAAATTCAGCAGCTATTCCTGATAAAACAGTATAAAATAGAAATAGAATAGGATGGATAAACTATATAGAAATAAAACATAAACACGAGTATTAATCAAAAATTATCTGTAAAGATTATATTAAATGGATGAACTACTAAAGCATTAAAATCAGGAACAAAATAAGCATGCTTTCACTTCTTTTATTCACATTTTTAGAGGTTCCAGCTTTTGAAATAAGACAAGAAAATAAAATCAACACGTAAATGTTGAAAACTGGGATCATTATTTGTGGATATGACCGTACAGGTATAAAATCTCAATGGCATTTAGGAAGGTGGCTGGATTCAAGCTAAAAATACAAAAAAGCAGTGCCATTCTTTTATGGTCACTATAAGTAGTTCAGGATGGAGATGTGACAAAAATTCACATTTGCATTAACGACGAAGCAATTGAATACCTCTGGATAAATGCCATATGAAAGGTACAAGACTGACACAGGCATATCTCATTTGTTTGCACTTTGCTTTATTGTGCTTGGCAGATACTGTGTCTTTTATAAATTGAAGGATTGTGGCAACCCTGTGTCAAGCAAGTCTATCAGCATCATTTTTCCAACAGTATGTGCTCATACCATGGCTCCATGTCACAGAGAAATCGTTCATAAAAGTGTCAGTCAATCGATGTGGCAAACTTTATTGTCTTATTTTAAGGAATTGCCATTGCCACCCCAGCCTTCAGCAGCCATCGACATTGAGGTAGGACCCTCCCCCAGCAAAAAGATTACAAGGTTACTTGCTGAAGGCTCAGAAGATCACCCGCATATTTTAGTAATAAAGCATTCTATTAAGCTATGTAATTTTTTAGACATAATGCTATTGCGCACTTAATGCTATTGCACACTAGACTACAGTATAGTGTAAACATAACTTTTATATGCACCAGTAAATCAGAAAATTCATTGACTCATTTTATTGCGGTATTTGCTTTGCTACAGTCTGGAACCAAACCTGCAAAGTCTCCAAGGTATGCCTGTGTAAAGAAATGCCATATACATGGGCAAGGGCTTCATGACTAAAACACCAAAAGCAATCGCAACAAAAGCCAAAATTGACAAATGGGATCTAATCAAAGTAAAGAGCTTCTGCACAGCAAAAGAAACTATCATCAGAGTGAACAGGCAACCTACAGAATGGGAGGAAATTTTTGCAATCTACCCATCTGACACAGGGTTAATATCCAGAATCTACAAGGAATTTAAACAATTTACGAGAGAAAAAAATCCCATGAAAAAGTGGGCAAAGGATGTGAACAGACACTTCTCAAAAGAAGACATTTATGTGTCCAGCAAACATATGAAAAAAGCTCGTCATCAATGATTATTAGAGAAATGCAAATCAAAACCACAATAAGATACCATCTCAGGCCAGTTAGAATGATGATTATTAAAAAGTCAGGAAACAACAGATGCTGGTGAAGCTGTGAAGAAACAGGAACACTTTTACATTGACGGTGGGAGTATAAATTAGTTCAACCATTATGGAAGACACTGTGGTGATTCCTCAAGGATCTGAAACCAGAAATATCGTTTGACCCAGCAATCCCATTACTGGGTATAGACCCAAAGGATTATATTTAACTCATTCTACTATAAAGACACATATACATGTATGTTTACTGCAGCACTCTTTACAATAGCAAAGACTTGAAACCAACCCAAATGCCCATCAATGCTAGACTGGATAAAGAAAATGTGGCAAATATACACCATGGAATACTATACAGTCATAAAAAAGAATGAGCTCATGTCCTTTGCAGGGATATGGATGAAGCTGGAAGCTATAATTCTCAGCAAACTAACATAGGAACAGAAAATGAAACACCAAATGTTCTCACTTGTAAGTGGCAGTTGAACAATGAGAACATATGAACACAGGGAGGGGCACATCACACACTGGGGACTGTTGTTGGCCGGGGGGCACGGGGAGGGAGAGAATTAGGACAAATACCTAATGTGTGTGGGGCTTAAAACCTAGATGGCGGGTTGATAAGTACAGCAAACCACCATGGCACATGTATACCTATGTAACAAACCTGTACATTCTGTACATGTATCCCAGAACTGAAAGTAAAATTTAAAAAAAATGCCTGTATAAAGAATGTGTATAAAGAATATACACCTTATATTAAAGTTACTAAAGCAAGATTGGAATAAATAGACATATTATGTTCCTGGATATAAAGACTCACTTTCAAAAGAGAAAGCCTTTCTCAAGTTATAAATAAGCTTAATCAAATTCTAATAAAAATCTCAATGGATATTTGGGAGAGTCATTAGACATATTGATATTAACATTGATATTAAAAAATAATATCAATGAAATTTTTGGAAACGGATAGGAATGAAGTTTTTGACTCACCAGATATTAAACTTGCCATGAATTTGATATAATCAGAGTAATATAGCTAGGTTCAGAAATACACAAATCTATCAGTGTGACACTACTCTGGCAGTGAGTGAGAACTAAGTCTACTGTGGCTGGGCCCTTACATCATAAGGCCTGTTTGTTACAGCATTATAAAAGTGTTAGAGAACAGTGTGGCCAACGTAAAGGTAACCTTGGGTAGGGGCAGCCGTACTCTCAGGAGGGGACACCGTGCCACAGATGCAACTGGCTGGGACATGGCCCTGGTTGGGGTGGCCACTGCAGGCCTCCTTGAGGAGGAAATGGTTGAGGTGGGTGCCATGGGGAGTGCAGGAGGAAAGGGATTAAAAACCCAGCACGGGAGGTAGCATTATCCTCCTCAACAAGCATGGATGTGAAGGTCCGGGAGGCCGAGAAATGCCTGAAGTCACAGAACCAACAGAGTGGCACCCAGATTCTACACAGGCTCCTGGCCTGCAAACACACGCTTCCCTAGATGTGCTGAGAGCTGCAGCCACGGTCTGGGTCATGGTGATGGGTCCCTGCCCTCACCTGGGAGGCAGGGGACGGACATGGGTGCTGCCACGGAGAGGCAGAAGCAGCCCAACTGCGTGGCGGAGAGGGGAGGGTGCTGGGCACCTATCAGCCTCCATTGCATGGAGGTGGCTGGCCGCCCTGTGCAAATACTCTTTTCCTGCTTGCAAAATGAATGATTGCATGTTCACTACAGAAAACTTAGAAACTATAAGCCGGGCGCGGTGGCTCGCGCCTGTAATCCCAGCACTTTGGGAGGCCGAGGTGGGCGGATCACAAGGTCAGGAGTTCGAGACCAGCCTGGCCAATATAGTGAAACCCGGTCTCTACCAAAAATACAAAAATTAGCTGGGCGTGGTGGTGGGGGCCTGTAGTCCCAGCTACTCAGGGGGCTGAGGTAGAAGAATTGCTTGAACCCGGGAGGCAGAGGCTGCAGTGAGCCGAGATCGTGCTACCAACAGAGCGAGACTCTGTCTCAAAAAAAAAAAAAAAAAAAAGAAAGAAAACTTAGAAACTACAAAAAAGCACAAAGGAAAAATGATCACTGAAAACCCCGCCCGCCTCAGTCATCGCCGCAGAGCACAAGGGAGAAACCACCGGCCCGGGGTCCGCAGGCCCCATGGATGCCACCGCCCAGAGAACCGCACCGCCCTGCCCCCACAACCCCAACTGCTAGCGGGAGAGCGCCTGGGTTTTCCATCAAGGGCATTTTGGCTGAGAATCTGTTAGGCCCCGTATTCTGGTTCCCATCTCGCTTTTTAGCAAAGCTGCTCAGCCGCCGCCAGCCTCGCTCGAGTGACTGGAGACGCCAGGGAGGAACAGATGGCTCTTGGTCTGGCGCTTCTGTGTCCCTGGCACTTCTCACGTGATCATTATATCTGAATGGGGGAAAAAATAATGCTTTTTCTATAACTAGAAGAAATGTTTCTCCTAATCAAAAAAGACACCACTATCTTCAGATGCAAATGACACGTTCCAATATTAACTGCGCTTTACATCAAAGGCCCCCTCAGGACAGAAATCACAGCTGCAACAGGAAAAGCAGAGCTACAGGGAAGGCGGGGGCTCGGCTGGGCCCTGTCCATGCTGGGCCCGAACACCTCACGCTCCCCAGCTTATCTGGCAAAGATAATCTCCTGGCTGCTTCTGGTGACTTTTAAAGTTCAACAAGCAAACGAACAAACAAAATGGAGTGCAGTCATATGCACTCTAGGTCTGACCTCATCCGAGGACCATTTGCATGTTTTGAAGGGGTTTTATTTCAGGTATTCGAAGGTATTCACGGGACCTTGTTTGAGCGAACAATTGCCCTTCTAGATGTGGCAAACACAGCCCACCACTAGCAAAAGGAAAATTCCTGGCCCCTTTCTTTGTGACTATACCACAATATTGACAACATACAGAAAAGAAATAATGTCCCAATACATGAAGTATACAGTCACCAAAGAGGCTACTAACGCCGCACTTTGATGGGGTGCTTCTCAGTTTCAAATGTATCTACGTATCTCGCTAGTAAAAAGCAAGTCACAGCTTCAGAATCTAAACCCCTGGTTCTAAAATCCTGCCATGACATGGGAATCACCCAAGAGGCTGCCCCAACAGCCACAAGTTCTGGGTCGGGGGGCGGGAGGGAAGCGGCCCAGGTTGGGGGTGGGAAGGAGGCGGCTCAGGTGGGGGTTGGGAGGGAGGCGGCCCTGGTTGGGGGTGGGAGGGAGGCAGCCTGGTTGGGGGCCGGAGGGAGGCAGCCCAGGTCAGTGGGGGAGGGCAGCAGCCCAGTGGGGCGTGGCCTGCTGTCTCTCTCGTTGTCCTTGCCTCTGCTCAGGGTCTCTCCAGGTAGGCACAGCATGGCCCCTGTGGCTATCTGGGAAGAGTCCTTCAGGGAGGCACAGTGCTGGGATTTCCAGCCCGGGTCCTGGCCTCCTGCACCAGGGCCACACCTGCCCTCATTCAGCACCTCACAGGGTGTGCTCCTGAGCAGGAGGCAGCACCAGTAACCCAGGTGCCGCCTGCCAGGGCAGAAGGAATGTGGCCAGGGCCAGCCTAGGCTGGAGGAGAGGGGCTTGGGCCTGAAGAGTGGGGACAGCCCATCATAAACCCAGGGCTCAGGCTGCCCCTATCTTGTGACCTTGGGTAAGATGCACCCCTAAACTGGCCTCCCTGTCCTCATTGGGGTGAAGTGGAAATAAAAACAGCCACCTCTTTGGAAAGTTCAAGAGTGGAGGACTGCTTGAGCTCAGCAGCTTGAGACTAGTCTGGGCAACATGACAAAACCACATCTGTACAAAAATTACAAAAATTAGCTGGGCATGGCAGGCACCTGTGATCTTAGCTACTTGGGAGGCTGAGGTGAGAGGATCACTTGAGCTTGGGAGGTTGATGACATGGTGAGGCCTGATCTTGCCACTGCATTCCAGCCTTGACGACAGAGCAAGACCCTGTCTCAAAGCAAAACCAAAACCAAAAACAAACCAGCCACCTCAAGAGCAGGACTGAGATTTCACCAACACAAACCCTCAAAGTGTGTGGCCCAGAGCCTGCCACGCTGCTGCTGCTGCTGGTGGTGCTGGTGATTACAGATATTTCTGCAGGAGCTGGGAACTCAGACAGATGTGGGTCGAGCCCTCTTCCTGGCTAACACCAGGCTATCACGGATGATCAGAGGATGGTGCATCCTGGTCCATTACTGCCTGCAGCTCAAACCACCCAGCCAAGGAGTTGGAGGCACTTGGAAGGCAGAAGCCAGGTCTGAGACTTGGTCATAGGAACCCAGGCACACAGTGGCCATGCCACAGAACTGTGTCTCTTGACTGGCTGCCGTGAGCTCTGGGCAGCAGGGCTGTGGGGGTCAAATCACAGGCTCGAATTGAGCCGAGGGCCCAGTGCCACCGTCCTCTAGCTGCAACTCACTAAGGCAATCACTTCACCTCTTGGCTTCCATCCTCCATCTGAGAAATGGGGATAACCACAACAGTTAGAGAGAACTACCCTGCCAGAGTCACTCCGGGAAAAGACAGACATCTTCCAGGACATCCCCCATGCACTTCAGGAAGGAGCTGTTGACCAGGCGCAGTAGCTCACACCTGTAATCCCAGCACTTTGGGAGGCCAAGGTGGGTGGATCACTTGAGGTCAGGAGCTCAAGACCAGCCTGGCCAATGTGATGAAACCCCGTCTCTACTAAAAATGCAAAAATCAGCAGGGTGTGCTGGCTGACACCTGTAATCTCAGCTACTTGGCAGGCTGAGGCATGAGAATTGCTTCAACCTGGGAGGTGGAGTTTGCAGTGAGCCGAGACTGTGCCACTGTACTCCAACTCCAGCCTGGGTGACAGAGAAAACTGTCTCAAAAAAAAAAAAGAAAAAAAAAAAAAAAAGAAGGTTCTGATCTCCCTGGCATCTGAGACAAAGGCAAATTAACTTTTGTCCTGCAAGGAACTCACCTGTGTGGCGGGGAAAGCTCTAAGGGAGAGGTTTCCTTACTCAACCCAAGCCAGGGGCAGGAGCCAGCCCCGAGGTGACAGTCAAGCCCAGTGCAAGAACCGGCGAGAGAGGGGAGGACAGGTGCCCTAAGGGTCAAGTGAACCTGAAATGTTGTTAGTTCACGTTTGGTTTTACTATCCTCCTGTTTCAGCAGCTGTATGAGGTGGCCGCAGTAAAAAGCCCTCTAATGTCCTGTCAGTATGTCCAGCCTTGTTCTAGGCTGGCTTTAAAATCAGTTTTCCACCAACCTGTATCCTGAACGACTTCTATGGACGACTGGGAAGAGAGAACTTTATAGAAGGGGGTGGTAGACTTATCAAATAAAGCCGCAGAGCTGGAGAGGCAGTGGTGCACGTCCGTCTGCTTTCTTGGGGTCTGTCGCCTCCACGGCCCCCCTGCTCCTGTTCACCCTGTGCACATGCCCTTGGCGGGGGGCTTTGTGGCGGCTTCCACTACAGAAGCTGAGAGTATTTCCCCACCCCTTGGCTTTGGATTCCACCATATGTCATGCTTTGGCCAGTGGAATGTGGGTAATTACAATGTGACGGAAGGATGAAGGAGCATTTGCATAACTGGGCAAGCCCTCTTGCACCTATGCCGTTGCCTTAGAAGACAGGCTGTGGCCATCACACAGGACCAAGGAGGAGGATGAGAGAGATGAAGGGCAGAGTCATCCCAGCCAAGACGGCAGAGCTTAGTCCAGCCTAGATCAGCCCCCACAGCTGTGAGAAATGAACGGGTGTTATTGTTTTGGGGCGCTGAGGGTTTATGGTTGCTTGTTACGTAGTGATAGCTGACTGCTGCAGTAAGAAGTAAAAAGGGATGAGCTTAGAATACAGAGAGGACAAATAAGCTGTTGAGCACAGATGGCGTTTTAGTCGTCAGCCTTCCACGAACTGGACGTATTGCAAAGGGGCTTTGCGGCCCTCGGTGGGTATCCAAGATGGCGGTCACCCACCCGAGGGCAACAGGTTGTGACAAAGTGGTTAGCAAGGTCCGTCCAGCTGCTAGACTAGAAATATATCTGCATATTAATGTAATTATGAAGGTTATGATTAGCTCATCTGACTGTATGATTCACATACTAAGTTTTGTTCTGAATACTTGCAGAGACATTTATATAGTTTTTTTTCTGTGATTCCTTACAGGAGAAAAAAAATAGTCCTGGAACTTGACACAGAATAAGAACTCAGCAGGTAGCAAAAACTCCTAATTAGAAACACTCAGTAAAGAATTCCTCACTTCCTTTTAAAGAATGGTGTAATTACTTTTAAGAATTGAAAAATTGCTTCATTTGATCAAATATTTTGATTAGCAAAGAAATTAATTGTACTGTATCTTCATTTGTATTTACAGTGAATAAATGAATGCTAAAAATAACAACAGCAGGAAAACTGCCTGTCAAAAAAAAAAAAAGAAGATAAAACATTAAAAAATCCAGATGAAAATAAAGTGGAAGCTCTGAGGAAGCTGCCTGCTACAGACCTTGCTGCCGGATCAAGAAACACGCTGGCCTCCGAAGGGCTCCGCACATGCCTGAGGGGAGCCTCTGGTGTGTCAGGAGGTCGGGCCCAGGTGACTGCCCGATGGGAGTAGATACTCCAGCACAGTGTTTGCACAAGTGAGGCAGTTTCATCAGAATTCCAGGCACAGTTCCAGACTTTCTGGTGGCATAACTGCTGCCCAGGCCTGGGATCTCTTACCACACAAGGATTCCTTCTGGGCAATGAACAATAGCTAATCCAAAGATTCCAGAACTTCCTTTGCAAAGACCATCAGTCAAGTCAAGCTTCAAGTGAATTCAACCAGTGCTTACTGAAAACTGACCCCAGAGTACCAGTGGCCTTCCTTCTTGTGTCTCCTTTACCCAGGCACTGGGCTGGGCAACAGGGAATCTTCTCTGGTCCTCACATCACCCTGAGAGGCAGCCACGGCTCTCTCTGCTCTGTAGACAAAGTAAGTGGGGCTCGGTTCCAAGCTCCTGCCAGCCGGTGCTGGAGATGGAGATTGTTTGACTCCAAAGCCACGCTCCTCCGATTTCAGCACAAGTCCAACCACCTACCACATGTGCAAGAACGCAGAAGCCTCTGAAAATCCGAACTCAGCAACACTGATGAGGGCTCATGACATGCCAGGCACACTCCCAGGCAGGAGTGACAGAGCAGTGAACCAAAAGCCCTACCCCTGGAGAAGCTGATGTTTTGAGACACCCACCCAGGGAGGCAAGCAAGGGTGGAGTGGACCACCCTACTAGCTCGGCCCCTTGGCTCTCCTCACAGAATCCTTTGCCATGGGCCTCCCCCACTGCCCTGCCCTGGCCATGCCCAAAGTGTGGTGCCTCCCAAGCCCCGGGCTCTGCAAGCACTAACTCTCCTCCCAGGAAGCCCCATCTCCTGGGATCCACCTGGGCTGGCTCCTCAACTCAAGCTTCTAGACTCGGTGCAAGCTCATCAGAAAGCCATTTCTGCCCATCCTTCCCCCACTTACAGAGTTAGATCCTCCTCCTCCTCGTCATCCTCCTCGTCCTCCCGCTCCTCCTCCCAGCTCTCTGTGCTTACCTCAGTCATACAGCTTGACGTTCACAAAGGATCTATGCTGAGGCCTTTGCAAACACTGATTCACAAATCCTCCAGTTGCATTGAATTGCCATACAATGCAAAGAAATAAAAGGGAAACATTTAAGCCGCCCTTCGACCCTTTAATGATTCAATAAATTCATGGGTGAAGTCATTTATAAAAACTATTAAAATAAATTATTCCACCCAAATAAATTCTATGCCACCTAATCACATCATTACTGAACATTAAACATGCACTCACTGGAATAGGATAGAATACAAAAATAATAAGGAATGCAAATGTTTGGTGTTTGCTGTGTTAGGTACCGGGCAAAGCTCTTTCTGCATTCACTTGCTTAATCCAAACAATGAGCCTAGGAGGCACACACCAGACAGTTCTCATTGCTCAGGAAGGGAGCAGGGAGCATGGACCTTGGAACTGGCTGGCATTTGAATCCCAGCACTAGCATTTCTAATGGTGTGACTGGGAACAAATGCTTCTACCTCTCTGTTTCCTCCTCTGGTACCCCAGAGTACCAGTGGCCTTCCTTCCTGCGTCTCCTTTACCCAGGCACTGGGCTGGGCAACAGGGAATCTTCCCTGGTCCTCACATCACCCTGCGAGGCAGCCAGGGCTCTCCCTACTGTGTAGACAAAGTAAGTGGGGCTCGGTTCCAAGCTCCTGCCAGCCGGTGCTGGAGATGGAGATTGTTTGACTTCAAAGCCACGCTCCTCTGATTTCAGCACAAGTCCAACCACCTACCACATGTGCAAGAACGCAGAAGCCTCTGAAAATCCGAACTCAGCAACACTGATGAGGGCTCATGACATGCCAGGCACACTCCCAGGCAGGAATGACAGAGCAGTGAACCAAAAGCCCTCCCCTGGAGAAGCTGATGCTTTGAGATGTCCACCCAGTTTCCTCTTCTGCAAATGAGGCTCCTTGTCCCCGCCACAAGCCTGAACCCCAGGACCTGGCCCAGAGCCAGGCACACATTCTCATTCTCACTTGCTGAGTGTGGAGTGTTGAGATTCGTCCAGTCCAGGGCAGCATCCTGAGCCAGAACATAAGCAGCCACACTGCAAGTTACCTTCCTGGGAGTGTGATGATAGTTAAGATGCTGGTAACATCTGAATTCTGGATTTTCTCTGCAAGACTTACTCGGGACAATACATTCTTGGATTGGTGTCTGGCTTCCTGATGGGATCATGACCTCGTAGAATCACTGGTGCCGCTCAACTCTGATGCTTACTTAATTGATCCACAAATGGTTGTCGTGGCTCTGGAGGGACCAAATGAATGGGGAGCCTGCCTGGGCTGGTGGCACCATTGTCCATTTCGTTTGAACATACAGAGGGCTTCCCGTGGAGGCTAGGAATCAAGAAGAATCCTGATCCGGATTCAGGGGAATGAGGCGGGAGTGCTCTGAGGATGCCGGAGCGAGTGATTAACACAAGGCAGGTGCTGGAGGTGAGCAGGGCCCCTGCACCATGCACTTCCATGGGGCCTGGCTGAGGTCCTGCCACAGGGTGTGCTGCATAGGGCTGGGGCACAAGGGAGAATGAGACCTCATCCCTGCCCTTGGGGACATGGGACTCCCGGGTGTGAGAAAATTCAACCACACAAATTAAAACGACTACCAGAAATTCTGTCTGATGTGCTTCTTCCAACCTCACCAACAGGTTCATGATAGCCTTGTCTTCTGCCTGACACAGCTGTGCTTGAAAGGGGGCCTCTCTGTTGGGGAAGGGGGCCCATGTGACCACCCTTCATGGGGCCCAGGTGGGGAAAGCCTGGTGTGGCCCCCTCACATTCCTGCACGAGGCATCAGAAACTGTGCCTCTCTCCCTTTGGCGGCCGGCCCTGTGCTACTTCCAGCAGAACTTGCCTGGCAGGTGCCGAGTTCCTACCCTGTCCATGCCACCGGGAACTGGGATTGGGGGGCACTCATACTCCTTCCTAAAGGGAGGCTTCAGAGCCAGGCCGGACCCAGGACACACGCGTGGAGGAGTTGCAGTGTTGCCACAGCCAATCAGGACTTGGGAGAAAGTTCGAACAGCAAAAGAATAACTCTGTAGCATGCTCAGTGAGAGCGAATCTTAGCAGTCTGTGCAACCTCACTGCCGACCTTCTGTGATGATGTGACTTTCATTCTGTTGCTTTTATCACTATAGCTGGCTTTAAGGAGGTGATCCATATTAGTGCAGATACTGGGGCAGTGCTAGGACCTGTGTAGACACAGATGCTCTAGAGGAAGCAGACACCACCCATGCCAAGGACCCTGGGCTTCCCCCAGGAGGGCAGCCAGCTCACCAAGTTCAAAGGCTGAGGAGAAGTGGATGCATCAGGTCTGCCTGGTTCCTGATAGATCACCACATGACGATGCCTGTAGGCCCTGCTGGGTGGCCTGGAATAATACTCCTTCTGCCTCAGTGTGGCACAGGGGGCCCAGCAGCCCCTGCCCCCTGGCCTGTCACCAAGGTCCCCCGAAAGTCGTTACCCCTCACGACTTGCCACAGTGCCACCCACCTACAGGACAGCAGGTAGTGAATTTTGCATTGGCAACTAGAGAGTGAGTGAAATTCAAGGGAAATAGTTAAAATCGCTGAAATTCCATCAAGAAGACTTAGCTTTTCTTGCCATCAAGAGCAAGGGTAAATAACAGTAATGCTAATATCTTAATAATTTACTTACTTTATTTACAATTATCTTGGAGCCCTTTCCTGAAAAGGAAACTTCCCCATTCTTTATCATATTTATTAAAAATACATGGACACCATTATATTTACAATAAAAAGCAAGATAAATTGAAGTAACACTGTTGGCAGTGAATATAAATATGATGTTCATAAAAGATTACAAACATTTTGATGTACTTTGCCGTAAGTCCCTTTGGTTGAAAACTACATTCTTCAATTCTCTATTGGAACAAAAACCATCTTCAAGTTATTTAACATATAACTGAATGACTTTTGAGATCATATATTTCCACACAAAGTGAGGAAAGATTTCATTGGCTCTCTGCTTGCTAGAATGCGACAAAATAATTACTCTGTATTGAATAAGGGTGTGTTTTGTTACAAAAATTCCATTATTTCCATGGTAATAAAGTAGAAAGATTTTATATGGGTTTCTACTATGTCTTTTAAAAATTCTGTTTCTGCACTGAGCGTTATTTTTACACTCACTGAAGAAACTGAAATTGCACTTTAAGATTTAAGGGAAATGTTAAACGGGAACGATTTTCTAAAAACAAGGTGATACTCTACACTTTGCACATGGCACTTTGAATGTAAAATGTTTTTCTAGAAGTGAAGAAGGGGTATTTGCTGGGAAGAGAAATCCAGATGATGTTTTTCCAGTTTGTGGGAATCTCATGAGTGTGCTGCCGTTTAGGTCTTCTCTCTCTCTCTCTCTTTTTTTTCCTGTTTTGCTTTTTTCACCAACCCACTGGGTAGCATTTTTTGCTTCGATGCCTTGTTCCTCTTTTATGTCATCTAGGCTAGCGCTTCTCATCTTGAAAGGGGGTGTGATGGCTTCCAGGCGCATGGGACCAACTCCTTCCTCCCATCTGAAAAGACACACGTCGCCTTCCCTTCCCGGAAGCTTGCAGGCCTCTGTGCCTCCTGGGCTGGTTCTCAAGCCCAGGACGGTGCCAGGAGGATGACCCCCAGGCCTGCTGCACAGCAAGACTCCTGGGCTCGCCCACCATGGAGCCCTGGGGTGGGCTGGTCTGCACAGCAGCAGCCTAGGACCCGCACTTGAAGAAGCGCTGTCTGATTTGAGTGGTGCTTAACGAAGCAGTATAAGGAAGGAGCAAGGACGGGGGAGGACTCCTGGTCAAGCCACACAGCAGGGGCAGGAAGCCCGCGGCCGTTGCTGTGAGAAGAGCTCAGATCATTTTCACGTGCTGCTGTGACAGGCAGAGGAGGCATAAGAATAATAGGAGTTTTGGAAGACAGACTTGATGGCATACTCAATAGAAGAAATGGATTATGAGTAGGTGTAAAATTGTCATCTTTACTCTCTGTGTGCTTTCAGTCTACGCAAGGTCTTAGGCAATGTCGTAACTACAATTCCAGTTTTTCTCTCTCCGAGAATGGATTGCTTTGGCTAGGGATTACTCGCGGTGAACTTGCTTTGCAGGGAGAGTTGCCGACTGTCTTAGTTACATTTTGGTAATCTCCTTTTAGTTACTTACCTCCTGTGCATCCCCCAGAGGAAAAGGATGGGTGGTATCATATTTAATGAGCTTAAGGATGATGCATCAACTACTCCTATTATTTGTTACTTCTTTTCCCTTCTATTAGAAAAACACAGCAACCCGGGGTTAAACTGGAGAAGTTCATGATGAATGCGGTTGGGGGTTCCTCCCCAGCTGCCTTCCTCTGCAGCCGCCCTGGAGGAGGCTGGCCGGCTCCCTCGCTCAGGAGTCCTCAGCGATTCTTCTTTATTCAGACAAAGGGACCTAAAACTCTGCAAGCAAGGTTGCAGGACCCAGGTGGTCTGTCTCTGCCACCATCTCCTGCTCCCTGCAACTAAACAGGACAAAAGAAAACTCACACCTACTCTGTCATTCACTACGAACAGAACTGCTTGCTCTGTGGTCACCCCCCTCCTCCTGCCACATCATGTTCCTTGCAGTTTTGTGCTGCCCTTCTAGCCCAGAAATCGTCTGCTCAAGCATTTACTCATCCTCCTGGTAAATGCATGCTTTTCCGATTTGTCTGAGCTCAGGTGTTAGCTTCTCGGCCAGGTGCATCATCCTAGGCCAATTTAGGGGGTTGATCCCATTGAATTCCCAGAAAACAGATCACACACTGACGAGACAGGGCAGGAGGTGGCCGGTGCAAGGACGCATACCACAGGGACAGTGCCACCTCTGCATCCACGGTTCCCAGCCCACCGTGAACAATCCCTGTCTCCAAGCACATTTCTCCTCTTCACTCTTGCTGCAATTTTCTCACTAGGATGTTGAGCAGGTTCTTCTAGAGGTGAAGGCGACTCTTTGCCAAGAGAAATGGGCAGAACTAACCAATGTTGGGGGAGGCAAGCTGACAGTACATAAAGCTTTAGGAATGTTCTCTCCTTGGTCCAGCAATTCCAGGATCAGCAGAGGCTCCTTGCGACTTGTGCATGAGGACACTCAGGCCACGCTGAGGGGGGACAGCAGACGTGGAGCTTCAAGCCCGGTCTTGTCCACTTGCAGGTCCTTTAGGGGTATTTTGTTATAGCTCCTGAGCAGCCTAAGACAGTCCCCATATCACTCAGAGTCAAAGCCAAAGTCTTTACAAGGACTCTAAGCCTAGGGCCGCCTGGCTCCTTCACTCCCTGGCCCCATCTCCTTAGACCTCTCCTTCATCTGCCCCCAAACCAGTTGGCCCCTTCCTGCGGGTGCCATCGCACTAGCGGTGCCGGCCAGTCCCTCGCCCGATGTCACTGCTCACTCCCTCCCCTCCCCGTTGCTTGGATGTCACCCCTCGTCAGGCCCTCCCTTCTGCTCTCCTCCATTTTTCTCCCAGCTGCTGCTGGAACCTGACATGTGACTGAGTCACTCACTGCTGCTCTGTCTCCCTCACTAGAATGGGGCTTCTGGAGGCAGGGACTGCATCTGTTTAGTTTGCTGCTAAACCTGGCACCCAGCTCAGTGCCTGGTACACATTGGCCATAGGAAACACGTGTCATGAGAGAGTGAATGAACCCACACGATGGAATGGCGCATGCTAGATGGAATCCATGCTTTAGAGGAAAATGAACACCCCAGAGAACGCCAGTGCTACCACAGGAGGCGAAAAGGCAGAAGAGAACAGGCCAGGGGACCCTGGAGGAGAGGCCAGCAGAGCTGGAAGGGGAGAGCAGGATCCCTGATCTGTCACATCAGCACATCAGTGAATAATGCCTGAGACTGATCATTTAGGAAATGGCAGCGTAAGAATATTACTGAGAGACAGAAACATATGCAGCTGAAGAAACAGCAAAAAACCAAAATAAAAATAAAAGTGATTGCTCTTGAGGAGCAGGACTGGAAGTTAAATGGGTAAGTCAAGTGATCTCTGTTTTTAAGTGTTTTGCAACAATTCAATTTTATTTCTATATGGGCATATGTTACTTTGATACAAATGAAGAATGTTTGTTAAAAAAAAGACTTGCAAGAGTTCAGAACACAACCCCCAAACTCAGCAGCATACATGGTCTGTCCTCAATGCTACTCCTAAAGGACATTTGTATACTAAAAAGGGGCCAAGTGCAGTGGCTCACGCCTGTAACCCCAGCACTTTGGGAGGCCGAGGCTGGTGGATCACCTGAGGTCAGGAGTTCAAGACCAGCCTGACCGACATGGAGAAACTCCATCTCTACTGAAAATACAAAAATTAGCCAGGCATGGTGGTGCATGCCTGTAATCCCAGCTACACAGGTGGCTGAGGCAGGAGAATCGCTTGAACCCGGGAGGCGGAGGTTGTGGTGAGCCAAGATCGCGCCATTGCTCTCCAGTCTGGGTAGCAAGAGTGAGAGTCTGTCTCAAAAAAGAAAAAAAAAAAAAGGGCTGGGCGCAAACATGCCAAAGTATTAACACTAGTTGTCCCAAGGGGTGATTTTAATTATTTTCTTCAACTGTATCAGCATATTCCAAACAGTATATAATGGACATAAACAATTTCTATGAATGTTAGCTTAAATCATATGAAATTGTCAACATTCAACCATTTATGACTTTAAAAATGGTAATTTCATATAATCCAACCCAATAGAACAGAATTATTTAAAAAATATGTAAGGGGCTGCTTTTAAGGTCAATAAAACGACTCCTATCCCTTGACTCCAGTTATTTTATTTCTTGGATCTTTCCTAAGGAACGAATCCAAAATGTGGATACAGATTTACATACAAAGTGTTCACTGTAAATAACAGAGGCAAAAGCTGGAGGAAAACATCCTAAATGCTTAAAAATAAGGGCGTGGGTGGAATGTGATATAGACCTTTTAGCTGATGTTTGGGAAACCTTTAAGTGACATGGTACAATTTAACATTAAGTGAAAAAAAGCAGGATACATGAATATATATATATATATACACTGTCATCTCCACTCTGTTAAAAAAATGCATTAGAAATAGGAAAAAAGAAAAAAAGATCTCTAAGGCAGGATGGTGCTTAGAAAGAACACCAGCTCTGAAGGCGAACCCTCTGGCTTGCCACTCTTTGCTGAGCTCAGGTGGCTATTTGATTTCCAAAAGCATGTCTACTCCGCCTTCCCCAACGGGCAAGACAGTGAGATGAGAAAGTGCACGTGAAGGGCCCAGAGCTTAGTAGGTGCTCACTAAACGGTGGCCAAGGTTGTTCCTGTCATCATCCCCATCATCATGGGGTCTAGATTACTGCTATCCTTTTTTACATATATTTTTTGCATTGTCCCCGATGTCTCTCGTGAATATGTATTCCTTTTAAAATGACACAACACACACACACACACACATACACACACACACACACAGAGTCATAAAAATAGCGAGGGTCACTATAAAACAAGAGCAAAGACAAGCCACAGACCAGCGGAAGGTATTTGCAACTCACATGCCAACCAAGGGCTGAAAGCCTTTCAGGTCATTTGTAGACGACGAGACCTGAATAGCTGACAACCCATGGAAGTGTTTGACCTGACTAATGATCAGATGGCAGAAGTTAAAACATTTAACAAAACCAAGGGACAGCAGGGATGTGTAGTGTCAGGAACTCTCCCGTACCATGGGTAAGGCTGTACACTGGCACAGTCACTTAGAAGAACACTGGCCGTTTCTGGGAAGTTGAACGTGGACCCGCCCTCCCATCAGCAATTCCAGGCAGAGGAGCTCCAGTGTGTGCACACAAGGAGACAGGCACGGAAGGGGGACTGGTGCTTTGCTTGTAATGAAGGAAACTGAGAACAAGCTGCACGTTCGTTAACTGGAGGGTGACGACCGAATGGCACAATCATATATTCAGTTAATAGACTGGATTTTTTTTTGTTTTTGTTTTGAGACCGAGTCTTGCTCTGTTGCCCAGGCTGGAGTGCAGTGGTGCAATCTTGGCTCACTGCAACCTCCGCCTCCTGGGTTCAAGTGATTCTCCAGTCTCTGTCTCCTGAGTAGCTGGGATTACAGGTACCCACCACCACACCCAGCTATTTTGTTTTGTATTTTCAGTAGAGACAGGGTTTCACCATGTGGCCAGGCTGGTTTCAAACTCCTGACCTCAGGTGATCTGCCCACCTCGGCCTCCCAAAGTACTGGGATTACAGGCATAAGCCACCGACTTTTTATAGCAGCTTAAATGCATCAACTAAAGCCAATATATTAACATGGATAAATCTTAAATACATTACTATAAGCAAGAAAAAATAAGTGCAGATACAACATTCAATATCATATCACTTATATAAAGCTTAAAAATATGCAACACAATAGTGTATTTTGTTCAGAAACATCCATCTAAATGGCAAAAATGAAAAAAAATCACAAAAACCACAGTGTTTAGGCACCTGGAGTCAGGCTTACAAATCAGCCCCACCACTCACTAGCTGTGGATAATACTTTATGTCTCTGTGCTAAGGCCTCGTCTCTCAACTGGGGATATTAATAGCTTGTATCTCACAGTGACCTCAACATGATTATACATGTTAATATATATACAACGGACTAGAAACAGTGGCAGGTACACAGAAGACATGCTATAGTGTTTGCTGCTATGATTCACCTCAAACCTGAAAAATGTTCATGCTGTTTGCTTTAGTAATCTCATTCCCCAGACCATCTTCTGGGATCTAAGACTCCTTAGAACTCTAAAACAACCAGAGAAAACAAGCTCCCAAACTTCTTTGAAAAATAAAATAAAAAAATAAAATAAAATAAATAAAAATTTCCAACAAAGTAAAGGATGCATATTCACCTTCTAATAGTCTGTAGAATTTATACCAGTGTTTCATTTAGAATCAGCTAATTACATGAGGTGATTGCCAATTTATCTGATATGGTTCTAATCAATTATCCATTTTGTAAAAACTACTTTTAGCTCATTTTCAAAGAGATGCTTATGTGCCGCAGACGTTCTTACCTCCTCAAGGAAACAGCTAAAGCTCTGGAGAAAATATTTCCAATTTATATAGGGGGTTAGATGAATTCTTAGTTTCCTCAAAAAATAATGATACTGATTGTCCGTTAGTTTGTGACAGAAATCCTTAAGAACTTGTCCAAATTCTGTAGACTTTACAAATCCTGTATCCTCTTTATCCAATGCAGAAAATGCCTAAAAAGAAAGAAAAGAAAAAAAGATGGCAAATGCTACTGTCAAATGAATACTTCTAAAACACTTTCCTTAAGTACCGTTTCTGCTGAATGCAAATGAAGCCTAGTGTATAAAAACACCTTGTAAATTTTAAATTACTAAATAAATGCACCATTATTGAAGGACTGAGACAAGTACGATATGAACGCAGTACGGGAGCTTATGAGTTCTAGAGGAAATTTGCCTTACTTGCTCCTATTTGGATGTGAGGAGGAAGGAGAATAAAGAGGAATCCTGGCCCGAAGCACCTATAACCGTCCTGATGGAAGCCTCACCCCTGCTCCCAGGATCCCTGTTTTACAGAACAGAGCAGAGAGTAACTTGCTCAAGCTCTCTTGGCCCTTACATTCTACTTCCTTTAAGTATTAATTAGTTGTAACAGGAGGCTCAGGAGAGACCTCACCGCATCGCATCGGGGCAGGGGTCTCAAGGCAGTAGTTTGACTGTGGGAGCAGCTGGGAGGAGGGATCAGGGGACCACCCTGACCTCACCACTGTCCTTCACAGCAAGGCTTGTGCACGGCTGCTGTCCTTTCCTGAGTCTCGGCCAGAGCCTGAGTGACCTCGCATCATGAGAAGCTACCCCAGGCCTGTGCTGGAGCAGAGGGAGCACACATTGCGAATCCTACAGTAGAGGAGTTAAACTGAAAAAGTGCAAAAATGTGCTATAAAAAGAAAGCACATTTTTTTTTCCATCTGTCGAAATAAAATCATTGATTTTTATTGCACCGGGAAATCTGCATCCAGGGGTAGATTAAAATCTTTTTTTAAAGGAAGAATTTAGAGTGCCTGCAAACCCCACACCCTTCTGATTAATTCTCATTCGGGGCTAATTAGGCACACCCCATTGGCCTAACAGGGTGATGGCATATGTGTAATCAAATTAACCTTAAAATGTCAGATGCTTCACATTTTCATGTAGTCCGTGGTAACACGAGATAGCTGTGTACAGTGGGAAGTCCCCTAGCCAGGAGTTGTTCTGGAAACCTGGGCTCTGCTGCCCACCAGAAGTCCTGAACCTCTCTAAACTTTAGCTTCTTCACTGTAAAGATGGACTTAACTCAGAGGGCAGGTGTAAGTTTTCCTAAGTTTACTGGAAAATGCCCCCATCCAGGTACCTGGCCCCTGGGGATCTCAAATGTTAAGGAGAACGATCATAAGAATGAACATAGCCAATTGTGCCGCAGGGGCAGCGACAGCGGCAGGCTCGAGAGTGAAGAGGAGCCTCGTGTGTCGCTCAGCTGGCTGGGCCGCCCCTCCTCACCCCTTCCCTCCCTACTAATCCCTCATACCGGGACTCCGGAGCCCACCTTTCTTCTCTACACCAAGGAAATTGGGATGTGATTTACAAAAAATAAAAAGCTTAAAATAGATCTCAGGAGTGGAGAGTGAGTGATTCCCACCTCCAAGAGTTTGATACCCTAAAAGGGTCACTAGCCTTGATTTCTTCAAAAGTCAAGACACTAAGGTCGATCCTCAAAAGAAGTCATGGGCAGTAGACAGCACATCTCAAGTAAAGATCTTCAGGACTTTAATTCTTCAAACCACCTGGACTGGAAAAGGGCTGTGACAAATACATTTCCCCTTCCTTCTCATGTTCCGGGCTCTGCTCCATAGTCCCTGTGTGACCCTGGGCAGGTTTATTCATGCTGAACCTCAGTTTCCCCTCCTATAGGGTGGAACCACGAGCCCCACCTTGCAAGGTTATGATCAAAGAGAAAAAGACTCCTGAACTCTCATTAGGGCTTGTGGCCCCCAGCGCCCCGGGAAGCCCTCTAGAATGTGTGGAGCCAGGACTCTGTGATGTTAGAAGGCATGTTCACTGTGGGGATTGAGAGGTGTTGACTGGATCTTGTAGTCTGGGTTGCTGTGGCTGTTTGGGCTCTGGATGCCGGCTTCCCACAGGATGCTTCCGATGTGCTGCCTTGTTCATCCCCGATGCCTGCCCTCTGCAGACACATGGGGAAACTCACCTGGGAGCACCACCTCACCAGGAGGCTGGTTCCAAACACAATATCCAAGGACACCAGCACAGTCCACAGCATCATTACTCCACACACAAGCATCATTCCCTACACGGAGGCATCATTCCCTACACGGAGGCATCATTCCCTACACGGAGGCATCATTCCCTACATGGAGGCATCATTCCCTACACGCAGGCATCATTCCCTACACGGAGGCATCATTCCCTACACGCAGGCATCATTCCCTACACGGAGGCATCATTCCCTACACGGAGGCATCATTCCCTACACGGAGGCATCATTCCCTACACGCAGGCATCATTCCCTACACGGAGGCATCATTCCCTACACGGAGGCATCATTCCCTACACACAGGCATCATTCCCTACACGCAGGCATCATTCCCTACACGGAGGCATCATTCCGTACATGCAGGCATCATTCCCTACACGGAGGCATCATTCCCTACACGGAGGCATCATTCCGTACATGCAGGCATCATTCCACACACACAGGCATCATTCCCTACACGGAGGCATCATTCCCTACACGGAGGCATCATTCCCTACACGGAGGCATCATTCCCTACACGCAGGCATCATTCCCTACACGGAGGCATCATTCCCTACACGCAGGCATCATTCCCTACACGGAGGCATCATTCCCTACACGGAGGCATCATTCCCTACACGCAGGCATCATTCCCTACACGGAGGCATCATTCCCTACACGGAGGCATCATTCCCTACACACAGGCATCATTCCCTACACGCAGGCATCATTCCCTACACGGAGGCATCATTCCGTACATGCAGGCATCATTCCCTACACGGAGGCATCATTCCCTACACGGAGGCATCATTCCGTACATGCAGGCATCATTCCACACACACAGGCATCATTCCCTACACGGAGGCATCATTCCCTACACACAGGCATCATTCCCTACACGCAGGCATCATTCCCTACACGGAGGCATCATTCCCTACACGGAGGCATCATTCCCTACACGGAGGCATCATTCCCTACACGGAGGCATCATTCCCTACACGCAGGCATCATTCCCTACACGGAGGCATCATTCCCTACACGGAGGCATCATTCCCTACACGCAGGCATCATTCCCTACACGGAGGCATCATTCCCTACACGCAGGCATCATTCCCTACACGCAGGCATCATTCCCTACACGGAGGCATCATTCCCTACACACAGGCATCATTCCCTACACGCAGGCATCATTCCCTACACGGAGGCATCATTCCCTACACGGAGGCATCATTCCGTACATGCAGGCATCATTCCACACACACAGGCATCATTCCGTACACTGTCTAAAGCACCATGCAGATGGAAGCTGCAGAATGTCAGCCTACTCAGGTTGCTCCCGGAGGACTTGCTCCTGGAGGACTTCACAATGAAGTCTCTGTGCCACAGCCCGGCCCAGTTCAACCTCTTCAAGGCCACCTTCAGTCCTTCATCTCTGTGGGCCCAGTGCTTGGCTGCGCTGAGAGCTCCCAGGATGTGCTGAGCCCACTCTTGCCCAAGGGCCTCTATTTTCTATCTTTTTTGCCCAGAGTCCCATGACCTCACCCCAGAGTCAGCATTTCTAAACGCTGAGCACTCCCAACTTAGAGAGCACATGCTGGGGTGGAAGAGTGGACACACATTTACTCACATAAAAGCTCTGCTCGTGGTTAACTAGACACCCCAAGGAGAATGAACAGAGATGGGAGGGGTTTCAGGGTGGGGCTGAGAGGTGTTTTCATGAATCAGGATGAGTTTTCACAATAAAGCACTTTCAGCCTGTCATACCGTGGACAAAGCCAGCTGGGAGGACTCAACTACTTCCTGGATCTTCCTCACAACCTCCTGTGGATTCAGCGTTGCAAAATTGATTGGCATGCTCTCTTCCTTTTCCTTGGGCTGAGCTCCTGTTGACTTGCTGTTCTCCACTGCTCTCAGGAAGTCGAGGTAATTGATGGAATTATCATGCCGGCTGACTCCCCAGCTTGTCCCAAAAGGAAGAAAAGAACATATTCATTTTAAAAGCCACCCTACTGCTTATTCATTCAACAAACAGTTGCTGAGCACAGAGCAACGTGGGGAAAATGAATAATTTTAAGACACCATTCCCCGCCCTGTAGGTGCAGACATGGTAGTTAGCTCTGCTATCAGGCAGGCACACACATTCTGCAATATAAGGACTCAGGGTGATGAGAGGTGACAGTGCAGTTCACTGACGGCCGGGGGACACAGCTGCCTGGCCTGAAGACCTGAGGCATGAAGGGATAGCAGGGTTGGTGGCTTTGCAGAAGACGAAGGGAGATGTCTGCTGAGAATCCGGCCCTATGATGGGGGCACATGAAAGTATGTTGGCAGGGATGTGACATTCGCAGAGCAGTATCACGGGAAGATAAATCTGACAGTGCCTTAAAGACAGTCTGGAAGTGAGACTGTGGGGTGGTGGCAGTGGCAGGAGAGTAGCAGTCTGGATGGGAGGCTCCTGGGGTCATGGAGGCCTTAACTAAGAAGGGCCTGGACTTAGAAATGGCAGTGGGATTTGAAAGAGAGGAAACATGTCAAAGACAGTGAAAAGAAGAAGAGGAAATGAGTAAGAAATATATTAAATTCTCTTTCAGGAGTGGTTGAAATGAAGTTGTCAAGCTGAAAGCAGTCAAAAGATATTTTGCAAAACCTATCTAGCTGAGGATTTTCTCAAATAAAAATTCCACCTGCATCGATGGCTCAGCAAGGACATCCCTGTGGAAACAGAGGCTCCTTCATCCCCTTGACTCTGACACAGAAGAAATTACCTAAGTTCTGGAAGACTAAATTGTGAGGTAAAATCCAAAAGTCTCAGGGAACATATAGTATATCTATTAAAGATGCAAAATAATTCAAAATAAAGTTTAATTGCATTCAAAGTTCACATTTCTACAACTTAAATTCCTGGGGAATTGCTGGCACTTAAACACCTAAACTTTCTCTCAGCAGGATTGGGCTCAAGTGTCAACGTAGAAGAGCTTGGAACGCTGGTAAGCTGGAGAGAGAAGTTTCCAGTGATTCAGATATCTGCTTCTAAAGAAGACGAGCCAAGAGCTGAGCTTTTCCAACCCACAGCTGCAAAGCCGCCTTGCACAGGCCCTGCATCGGGTCGGCTTGCATGATGGCGACATCGAGGAAAAGGACAATCAACACTATTTCATCAGCAGGAGAAATTGCCAACGTGGTATTAAAATGTAGTAATAAAATCATATGCATATGCTAATCTCAGTAGTATTTAGAAAAGTCTATTTTGGATCTAGAAAAGAATAATCTACATATAATTACAAATAACAGAGATGTTTATCATCAAGAGGTCTTTGAGAAGAAACAAGCAACTGTGCAATGGATCCTTATTAAGGTTTCAATGCATAAAAAAGTTGATCACCCCCATTGAAAGGTGGGCTTCAGATATCCCACAGTCCTTTTGTTGTTGTTTATAAAAGTATCAAGCCTATGCTTTAACAAGAATCTCTTATAATCATTTAGTTAATTTATCTGCTATTTTTCCATGATTTATTCATTGAATGCATATGAATTCTTGTTCAGCTGGAAATAGATTCAGCGAGAGGAGATCCCGTTTAAGGAAGAAAAAAACATATAGGCATTTGAGGATGAAATGGTCCTTCCTTTCTATACATACACACACACACACAGACACAGACACACACACACATACATACACACAGGCATCGGACTTCTCGTAGTTCAAACACAATAGATCAATGTTTTCAAACTTTTAAGGTAATAATTTTCTTTTTAAGATTCTATGCTCAGACAATCCAGCAATGTGTGCGAAGAAGAATTTAAAAAGTTTAGTTCAATAAGAACTCAGAAAATTTACTTCCTGTCCACCCTTTCTTATGAGATTACTTCAGGAAGTACTCCAGCAAAAGAAGAATGTAAATCAAGAAATAAAGAGATGTGGGATATAGGAGACAGGGGATCCAACCTAGGCAATAGTGGAGGCAGCACAGGATGCTCTTTGGATCACAGAACTAGAGCAGGAAAATGGTGGGGGGCAGGGGTAGGTTCTTAAATAGAGATGCCAGGGGAAAAAAACTCAAGAGAGGAGAAAGTGGAATAGAATGCTGGGGAAACCTAACGGTAAAAAATAATGACCTTTATCTGAGCCCTGTTCTATAAAAAAGTGATGGTTAAATAAATCACCCCAACCTTAATGTCCCTGGATAAGTCTACTGCAAAGAATTACCTTTTCCCCATATGACTTAGAAAAGATTCATAGACACCCCAAGGCTTACCTCTGATAGCAAGGACATACACCCTCCAAATTCCCAGTCTCAGTCTCATAAATTATTAGCTGAACTGTTTGTTCCCACTGACTAATCTGAACAAAATATCTGCTAACTGATCACAGTTTAGTTAAGCTACTCTCCTTCCTCCAGAACCTTGAACTTGGACCCACCTCAGCCTAAGCCAGCAACAGAATGTGGAATAGCCCCTCCCTAATAGCTCCTCAAGGACTCTGACCACAGAAAAGATGTTTCTTGCTCAGCTGTCTGGTCACACCATCTATTTGTCTTACTTCCCATGCTTGGTTCTTTCCATCCTTGTTTACTCTTCCCTATTAAACAAAAGCCCTCTTCTGCTTGCTCTTTGAGATGCTTACAGATTTCACGGTTGGGGCATTCTCTCTATTGTAATAGTCTTCCTCTCCCTGCTGCAATAGTCTTTTCAGATAAAGGCTCTTTTACCTAAATATGGATTTGTCTTTATTTGACAAGATAAAACAAAGGCAAATATCATAAAGAAAATAAAGAATAAATTAAACTCCAGGAAATAACCTATCCAATAAAATCATAGTATAGATATGAAACAAATTTAAAATATTGCTATGGTCTATTTGTGTCCCCCCAAAATTCATATGTTAAAATGTTAACTCCTAAGGTAATGACCTTTTAGCAGGTGAGTCCTTTGGGAGGTGATTAGTTCATGAAAACAGAGCCCTCATGAATGAGATTAGTGCCTTTATGAAAGAGGCCCCAGAGAGACCTTTGTCCCTTCTGCCACATGAGGTTACAGTGAAAAGACAGACATCTATGATCCAGGACCTTTTCAGCAGACACTAAATCCGCTGGTACCTCAATACTGGACTTCCTAGCCTCCAGAACTGTGAGAAATGAATTTCTGTTGTTTATAAGCCACCCAATTTATATTTTTTTATGGCAGCCCAAAGGGACTGAGACAAATGTGAAATGATTTTCGGCAATTGGTGTGATCTACAAGAGAATCTATTTGATACTAAGGCTAGAGGCTCAGGGATAGTACAACTGGAAAGCAAGCTAGTTTTCTTTCATTACCTGACACTGAACAATATTTACATAGTTATAATAAAATGGTATTTAATAGTTTTCAAGTTTTAGAATCAACCTATGAACGAAGCAGGAAGGAACTAGTTGTGGCTGCGGGACAGAAGGTTAAATTTAACTACCTAACCAAAGGAAAAATCAGTGTAGCCACCAAAAGCTGGACGTGGAAGGAGTGGGGAAAGTGGCAGAGAGAGGAGGAGAAGAATTGAGATCATGGGGCAAAATGTCACCCTGAAACCTGGAGACACAGGCACATGCAGAGAATCACAGCTGGGGCCTGTTTTCCTGGAGCAAAAGCCTTTGGAGTCACAGGCTGGCAGGAATACTTACATGGTAATCGTGGCAAATTGGTAGAAACTGAGTGTGGACTAGTGTAAGAGTAAGAAATTCTGGGGGCCCAGTCTTAGGTACCTCCCCACCCCCACCACCACTTTCATGGGCTTTAACTTCAGGAGTCTCACTAGCTTCTCAGAGTGAAGACCTGAGAAAGATCCCCTCAGGGTTCTGGCAGGGGAAGGGGAAGAGCAATCCTGGTGAAATATGTCGCGAGCCTTCTCTATAACTACTTTCCAAGGGAAAAGACTTTCTGAGAGCCTTATCTTAGCTTTGGGGGAAGGACAACCAGCCAACTCCAGCCCCCTCTAGCATTCCTGTTTCACCTAAGCAGAAAAAAACTCAATAAATATTTCTAAAGGTTGCAGCCCATGGACTCAGCCCACTAAAAGACAGAAATGTAATCATAAAACTATAGAATGTTTCCCCTCCCCAATATTTTACCACCACATCAACCCAGCTCTAGTGAAATAATAATGGATTACAACTGAAAGAACTGCAAAACACACAATCTATTTAAGAAGGAGCTCCTAAGGAAACCCATGAAAACAGGCGAGGAAAAAACAAGGATGCTGGAGAAAATTACAGCCTTTGCACCAATAGCTACAGCAAACATTAAACACATCCTAACTCCCAGCCAAATGAACATAAAATCTCTAAAGGCCTATATACCTCAGTTCCTGTCTGGCTTTTAACAACAACAAAAATTACAATGCATATAAAGAAAAGGCACAGTATGAAGAAACCAAGCAAGCTTCAAAAGCAGACTCATATATGACACGTATTTTGAAATTATCAGATAGGGAATTTAAAATAACTATGGTTAATATGTAAAGTATTCTTATGGAAAAAGTAAACAACATGCAAGAACAAGTGGGCAATATAATCAGAGATGGAAACTCTAAGAAAGAATTAAAAGAAAATGCCAGAAATTAAAACAAAACAAAACAAAACAAAAAAACCACTCTAACAGGAACGAAGAATGGCTTTGATGGGCTCATCAGTAGACTGCACATGGTTGAGGAGAGAATTAGTGAGTTTGAGGTATGTCAGTATGTCAGTAGAAACCTCTCAAACTGAAATGCAAAGAAAAAAAAAGGATGGGAAGGGGTGGACAGGACAATATATCCAAAGACTGGGGGAAATTTTCAAAATGTGTAACACTTGCATCACTGGAATACCAGAAGGAGAAAGCTAAATAAGCAAAGAAACAAAAGAACAAACAAAAGCAAAAACAAAACAAAAAGAAAAACCCACTTTAATTAATAATGGTAGAAACATTTCCCAAATTAAAGGCAGACAGCAAATCACAGATCCAGGAAGTTCAGAGAACACCAAGCAGGATAAATCCCCCCAAATCTATACCTAAACATACTATATTCAAACTGGAGAAAACTAAAGACAAAGAGAAAATCTTGAAAGAAGCCAGAAAATCTTAGGAAAATACCCTTATCTATAGAGGAACAAAGATAATGAATTATAATACATCAGGCTTCTTGCCAGAAATCACGCAAGCAAGAGGAGAGTGGACTGAAATGTTTGAAGTGTTAAAATATTTCAACAGCTTAAACCCAGAATGCTAAATCCAGTATTCTCTGTCAGAAATAAAGGAGAAATAAAGCCTTTCTCAGACAAACAAAACTGAGAGACTTCATGACCAGCAGCCCTACCCTTCAAGAAATGTAAAAAGGCGTTCTTCAGACAGAAGGAAAATCATACAGATCTACATCAAGAAGAGAAGGGTGTCAGAGAAGGAATAAGTGATGGTAAAATAACATCTTTTATTTTCTCACTCTGAGTTGATCAGTGGAGTAATAATAACCACCATGTGTTGGGTGATTGAAGCACACAGGTAAATGAATGCCAGCCATGTTATCAGGCACAGAAGGGAGAAATCGAAAATACCCTTTTATAAGTTTTCTGTACTTCCCACTAAGTTGTATTGTGTTACTTAAAGGTGGGCTTAGGCTAGCTCTAAATGTATACTGCAAACTCTTGAGCAACCACTGATTTTTTTTTTTTTTTTTTTTTTTTGGTGACATGGTCTTGCTTTTTTTGCCCAGGCTGGAGTACAATGGTGCAATCGTAGCTCACTGCAGCCTTGAATTCCTGGGCTCAAGGGATAAAAAATGTTTTAAAGAGGAAAGGGGCCGGACGCAGTGGCTCACGCCTGTAATCCCAGCACTTTGGGAGGCCGAGGCGGGCAGATCACGAGGTCAGGAGATTGAGACCATTCTGGCTAACACGGTGAAAACCCGTCTCTACTAAAAATACAAAAAATTAGCTGGGTGTGGTGGCAGCTGCCTGTAGTCCCAGCTACTCGGGAGGCTAAGGCAGGAAAATGGCATGAACCTGGGAGGCGGAGTTTGCAGTGAGCCGAGATCACGCCACTGCACTCCAACCTGGGCGACAGAGTGAGACTCCATCTCAAAAAAAAGAAAAAAAAAAAAGAGGAAAGGGGTGCTAATATTCTCCCCCTTACAAAGTAAGGGACATAAGAGTCATGCATTCTGTCAGCACAGCAAAATTATATAGACAGAAATAGGAGTCAGAGGAGGCAATTAGCTCAAGTTGTTTCAGGGTAAAAGTGCACGAGAATAAGACTTCCAGTCAAATACAGTGGCTTGAACACACATATCTAGTTCTGTTACCACTCAAAACTCTTCTAAAATGACAGAAAAGGGAGTTTTAAAAGGTATAAAACAGTGGTTTTCAAGGTGGGGTGCAAGAGTCCAGCAGCATCAGCATCACCTGAGCCCTTGTTATGAATGCACATTCTCGGGCCCCACTGAATCAGAAACTTTGGGGGAGGGGCCCAACAATCTTGAGTTTTAACGAGCCCTTGCAATGATTCCGATGCTTGGAGTTTGCGGACCGCTGGCATAAACTCCTAAGGACTAGGAGTATGTGGAAGAAGAAAACAGCTGCTGGAGAATCTACAGGTAATGGGAATAGATGTATCAGAATCCAAGAAATTACTTTATAAAACAAACAGAGGGAATGTGGAAGAGAGAAGATCTGATATGCCCTGCAAATACCCTCAGAGGCTCTGGAACTGATGATATCAGGTATATCTAGAAGTGGAGCTCAAGGAGGAGTTAAAATAGGGTTGATTAAAAGACTGGGAAGCAAGCAGACCCCAGACCTCTCGTCAGACTTCACGTGTCTGGGTGCCTGTCCCTCCCAACCCTAATGGGAGAATATACCTAGAGGTATATTCTCTGGAGATGCTGTTTCTGAGCAGGAGGGCATCTGTCTGAGTCCAAGGTAGGGAGGGTTCTTAATGAAAAGGGGAGGATTAATAAAAAGTATATACACTGACTGTTAATATATAATATAAATAAAAGCATATACACTGACTGTTAGTTTCCTGTGGCTTTGTAACAAAATAGTACATATCTGGTGGCTTAAAGGAATGCACATTGATTCTCCTACAGTTCTGGACACCAGAATCTAAAATGAGTTCCCTGTTGTTGGCAGGACTGTACTCTCCCTGGAGATTCCAGGAAAGAATCTGTTCTTTGCCTCTTCCAGCTTCTGGGGGCAGTTGGCAGCCCCTGGCTTGCGGCCACATCACTCCACTCTTTGCCTCCCTGGTCACATGTCCTTCTCTTTGTCTGTCTGTTTCAAATTTCCCTCTGCCTCCCTCTTATAAGCACACCTGTGATGGCATTGAGGGCCCATCCAGATAACCCAGGCTCATCTTCCCTTCTCCAGGTCCTTAGCTTAGTTGCATCTATAAAGATCCTTTTTCCAAAAAAGGTAATGTCCACAGATTCCAGGAATCAGGACCTGTATATCTTTGGGAGGCATGATTCACCTTACCACAGTGACTGCTGAAATATCCAGCCTTCTGTGCCTAGTCAGTTCCTAGTGTTGACAGCAGAAGACCAAAGAGTCTTCTCTCATTGGGCTGCCCAATTAGCAAACAAATAAATAAATTATCACACAAAATCTACAGGGATACATAGTTGAATCAGAATTTCAGATAAACAACAAAATTTTTAGTATAACTCAAATATTACATGAGACATACTTATATTTAAAAATTATTGTCTATCTGAAGTCCTAATTTAACTGACCATCTTATATTTTATCTGGCAAGTCTATTCTCTGGCAAATCTGAAAAGGCCAAACAAAAAGTTTTAAAGATACTGACACTGGGGGCCCCTCAAGAAAACTTCAAGTCAGATTACCATACAGTTCAATTCAAAGTCAGCAAGCTCCACCTATCTGTGTAGAACTTCTAATCTGCAGCTCAGTACCCTGTCCTCCACTCTTAGTATGGACATATTTTTGAAGAAAATATCCAACATGAATAATAGATTTAAAAAGCAACATTGAGGAGAGACTTATCTGCTAAAGAAAACTTTTTTAAAAAGCCTATTGTTAATACCTTCAGAGAAATGAGACAGTACATCCATGAAACAAGAGCAGGATGTTATAAAAAAGGAACACACAGAGAACTAAAATGAGCTCTAGTAATTAGAAATATAAGTATGGCAGCAGAAACAAAAATCTCAAAGAAGGACTGGGAGCTAAAATTGAGGAAATCTCCCAGAAGGTAAAGCAGAAAGAAAAAGAGAAAGGAGAAAAAAATATTTAAAATAAGTAAGAGAACAGTCCAGGCAGTTCAACATTTAATAACAATAGGAGTTTCAGAAAGAATAGAACAGGGGAGGAATTCATTAATAAAATAAGTCAAGAAACTTCCTAAGAATTGAAGAACATGAAAAGGGCAATCTTCAAGAAGATGAAGCTGACAGATTAGCTGATATGTCTCGATGGATTGGAAAGAGATTAAGTTGGGGATTTAATTAGTAGGAGAATAAGTACATAGGAAACTAAATGAACAGAAGAAATAGGATAATTTGACTTCAGGGAAAAAGTGCTATGTAGAAAAGAAAAGTGATGAGCTAGTCACAGCAATGTAGATCTAGGATGTGGAGCGAACCAAAACTGACACAGCAATACGATAGGCACGTGGTATGTGGAGGTAAGTTTTCGTGTGTTTCCATGGGGTAATGGAGGCTGAAAGGGGTGAGATGGTTGGTGGCATGGGATGAGTGGACAATAGTTAAACCTACATTTTCTTGGTAGTAAGTCAATATAAACTGCTTAAAAGTGAAAAATCAAGAAGTTGCAATATATGCCTGTCACTTAGAAGTAGGGACATCCAGTTGGGCATGGTGGCTCACACCTGTAATCCCAGTACTTTGGGAGGCCGAGGCGGGAGGATCATGAGGTCAGGAGATGGAGAGCATCCTGGCTAACACGGTGAAATCCCATCTCTACTAAAAATACAAAAAACTACCCGGGCGTGCTGGTGGGCACCTGTAGTCCCAGCTACTCTGGAGGCTGAGGCAGGAGAATGTCATGAACCTGGGAGGTGGAGATTGCAGTGAGCCGAGATCATGCCACTGCACTCCAGCCTGGGGGACAGAGCGAGACGCCATCTCAAAAAAAAAAAAAAAAAAAAAAAGAAGAAGAAGAAGAAGAAAAAGAAGTAGGGACATTCACTATCAAAAGATATCAGTCAACAGTGTTGGAAGTTGTTCACTTTGGATAGGGAAATAAAGGCTGCAGCAGGGCAAACGAACTGCTGGTTTTAGTAACCAGCCTCGTAGAACTATGTGATTCCTGCCAAAGTGCCTGAATAACTTGAATAAAATAAAAACTAATGTTGACTGGGCACAGTGGCTCACACCTATAATCACAGCACTTTGGGAGGCTGAGTTGGGTGGATCACCTGCGGTCAGGAGTTTGAGACCACCCTGGCCAACATGGTGAAACCCCGTCTCTACTGAAAATACAAAAATTGGCCAGGTGTGGTGGCGGGCACCTGTAATCCCAGCTATTTGGGAGCCTGAGGCAGGAGAATCACTTGAACCCAGGAGGCAGAGGTTGCAGTGAGCCGAGATCGTGCCACTGCATTCCAGCCTGGCTGACAGAGTGAGACTCCATCTCAAAAAAACAAAACAAATAAACAAACAAACAAACAAAAACACTAATGTTAAGAAATGGTGGTACTGCTGCTAAGACACATCAGGAAAAGTTACGCATTTGTCAGAGTGCTTTCTTTTACTGCTTTGGGTGGACTCAAACCCATTCTAGTGTAATCCAGCCAACAGGAAGACAGGGAGGATACTTTCATCTCAGAAGGCTGTTTGGGAGGACATACAGAAGAAACAAAGGCAATTCTCCAGTATGCTTTTCAGGGCCGTGAGAAACATATTTAACCTAGGCAAAAAAGACCTGTTTAGCAGATTGGTCAGCTCCCCTTCCGTAAGAGAACAGCCACATTCTTCCAGCACCTTCTGCATCTTGCATATGGATATGTAGTTGGTTTTGGATTTATCGATTTTGGTGAATGCTTTGCTGATATCTTGATAGCAGTCCACAAGCTTATCCCTGAAAGAGAGTACATTGCAGATATGCCCTAAAATCAGGAAAAACAAATAACTCCTTTAAAGCAAACATTTCATGATTATTCTAATGCAATGAGCCGATGGCTCATCTAAGAACTAATTTTGAAGATGTTTTACAGCCTCAGCGTAACACTGACATTAAAAGATATCCCGGAAAAATTGTAAGTCCGTATCATTATCATTTTGTTATTACCATCATTAGCAAAACCACGCCAGAGAAAGTACAGCTTTGTCTTTGTACTAGAATTGATACTTTAAAAACGGAACCAAGAATTGAAAAAGCTAGTGATTTTACATACAGACATGTGAAATACACCCTCTTTCTCAATAAACACCAACTGAGCACCTATGACGTGCCAGATGCTCCTGTAGGTGTTGGGACATGTCTAGTGAATCAAAAGGGCATCCCTAGAAGGATTTCCATTCCAGTCATGGGGAGACAGACAATAAACAGAAGATAGAAGCATAGCACGGTGGGACAGTAGGTTTACAGGCAAAAACAAAAAAACAAAAAAACAAAACAAAAAACGACGGTAGGTTTGTAGGTTTGTGGCATACAGGCACTTTGGCTGTAGGCTCTTTTTCTTCAGCAAAGACTGGGATGCAAAAGAGTCAGCCAGGGACTGGAGAACAGCTAGTGCCAAGGCCCTAAGGAGGAGTGGAGAAGGGCAGCAAGCGAAGAGTGTGGAGATGGACGGGGGGCCTTGTCGGTGCTAGGGCAAGGGAGTGCCAGAGATCCTGTTTTTTTTTTTTTTTTTCTTTTAACCAGGCATTTTTATTATTAAGAAGCAGCCATGTAGTGCCAAAGACCCCCTGGTGTTTTTTTTTTTTGTTTGTTTGTTTGTTTTGTTTTGTTTGTTTGTTTTTTTGAGACGGAGTCTTGCTCTGTTACCCAGGCTGGAGTGCAGTGACGCGATCTCGGCTCACTGCAACCTCTGCCTCCTGGGTTCATGCCATTCTCCTGCCTCAGCCTCCCTAGTAGTTGGGACTACAGATGCCCACCACCACGCCCAGGTAATTTTATGTATTTTTAGTAGAGACAGGGTTTCACCATGTTAGCCAGGATGGTCTCGATCTCCTGACCTCATGATCCTCCCGCCTCGGCCTCCCAAAGTGCTGGGATTACAGGCTTGAGCCACCACGTCCAGCCGACCCCATTTTTTGTGTTTTTTTTGTGTGGTTTTTTTTTTGTTTTGTTTTTTTTAAACTAGGCTTTTTATTGTTAAGAAACAGCCACTGACCAGGCATGGTGACTCACACCTGTAATCCCAACACTTTGGGAGGCCGCGGTGGGTGGATCATGAGGTCAGGAGTTCGGGACCAGCCTGGCCAACATGGTGAAACCCCGTCTCTCCTAAAAATACACAAAAATTAGCCGGGCATGGTGGTGGGCATCTGTAATCCCAGCTACTAGAGATGCTGAGGCAGGAGAATCACTTCAACCTGGGAGGCAGAGTTTGCAGTGAGCCGAGATCATGCTACTGTACTCCAGACTGGGCAACAGAGCAAGACTCTGTCTAAAAAAAAAAAAGAAAGAAAAAGAAAAACAGTCACCACACGGTGTGAATCCATGGAAAAATCAAGGGCCGTGCTGCCATCTCAAGTACGCACTCACATGTGACCTCTCAGCCCTGCAAGGCGGTGTCATCAGCCCTACTTTCTAGGCCAGGAACAGGACAGCATGAGAGCCCAGGGCGGAATCAGGACAAGACCGGGCCTTTCACTCACAGTGAGGGAGACAGAGACAGCATCTTTCTGTCACTCCCAGCTTCAGGGCTGATTTTCTTGCAGGATGTGTGATCTCAAGTCTCTGTGATTCAGAGACACTGAATTTTCAGTCTGGGAAAATTCTCTCCTAACTTGAAAAAGTTGCAGATAAGGAACTCAAAAAGTGCAGAAATCTTCAAGAAGAAACAATCTTGCACTTGATCTATGGTGGATTGGCTGTAAATTCAATAATTTCAACTCACCCAGGTCCCTGAAAATGTCTTCCTTACAAACTGAGTAATATGCCTGTCTGATGGGCTGAGACGTGAATTCCCCAGGGGAAAGAATGTGCTATAAATTCTAGAGACAAAATCTTTGGTGGTAATTGTCTACCACTTCAGGTATGTATTTGTGGGAGAGGATGCCTAGAAAAAATAATCCATAGGAACAGAAACATCAGGACTCTGGGAGAGGTGAGATTCTGTGGGAATATTCAGGGTGATGGTGGAGAGCAGCATTTACTTTGAAGCCACTGGGGTGATCAACTCCCTTGTCTTGCTGGCCTCCAGCTTGGAATGGGCTCCCATGACATTTGAGTACTTAATACACATGACTGCAGGAACCGCTCTGTGCGTGTATACCAACAGCAGCAACATTTTGGATTCCCCTACAGGTGTACATTGAATTCAGTCCCATGTTGCAGAATGATTACTCGTCATCACAACTATTATATTCCACTTAATTCTTCAAAATGAAAGCAAATGAAGGTGGAAAAAAAAAATCCAAACATTTTTTTGAGATACACATTTTTAGAAAATTGAAGCATTCAGCGTTTCTTGGACTGGTTTCCAGGCGGTAATTATTTCCCTTGCTGAGTAAATATGTGCACAGAGTAAATGAGGGTTTAGAGCACAGATCATAGCACAGTGCCAAACAGAAACGGTGTCAGCCGACACTCAGCGACAAAGCTGCACTGGGTCTGTGTCCAGTTCCTGGTCTGGGCAACAAGACAGAGGCCAGAAGAGGGCATTGTTATGGCCAATGGACAGCCACAGAGCCCCTCACACACAGGCCTCAGCCACAGGCCTCCCCACTCTGGTGCTGCTGAAAAATTGCACACCTCTCCATTTGCATTTTCCAATGAGCCTGTGTTATGTGGCTCATTTACTGCTGCTATTCTGATTCTGAATCTTCAACTCAGACTCAAGCAAAAAGAGCAAGGCATGGAAAATAAATGCAAAAAGAAAAAAAGATTTTTCTTAATCTTCAAAATGTATTTTAGGGTACTCCAAACAAAATGAATTCCCTTAGATTTCAGAGGCAAATACAAAATTGTGGTCACTTTAATGGAACATGACTCACATCTGTCAATCTGATCAGAGTGTCAGTATAGATGAGGAGGCAAAAAAAAAAAAAAAATCCTGGAAACATTGAATCTTCATTAGAAAGACCCACTGACAGCAAAATTTAAAAACAGGCCATCCTAAAAGGACAAGGTTATTTGGGAATTTTTACAAGCCGATATTTTCAAGGAAACCGAAATTGGTCATGCATTTGTCTTCTTTACTAAGAGAGCATGGGTGTGGCAAGGGGGAGTGGGTGAGAGTGAATTAGTTAACTGAGCTTGATGATCTGAAATGCATTGTCTTGCAGCTCGCAGTTCTTTTAGCTGCACGCCCATGCTCCGTGTGGAACAGAGGTACAGGCAGAGAAAGCGTGTACTGGGAGTGCCCAGGATGCATGGTTTCTCTCCTAGAGCCTCATTACTCACAAGTGGCAGGAAAGACGAGAAGAGAAGACACGAGCGGGTAATGAGGCCAACCCTGTCTAGTAAAGATAAATTCCACTTTTTCATTAGCTTTATGGCATATTTGATTTATACCAATCTTGTGCATATTTTACTTTGAATTTCACAAACTCAATTCTCTGCTTTCAGGCTTCATAACTCAGTAACTTAGACGTAATTCAGGGGTGTGTTCAAACTGCTCTTCTCTTAAACCCCGTTTAGCTATTACATTTCATCCTGTGTCCTTGGCATTCTCAGTTCCTCTGGAGATTCATTCATTCATTCAGGTGCTATGGGAGGTGGTGGGACAGAGAGTGAATCTTGCCTTTTGAAATGACAGACAGGAGACAGACTCACAAACATGTAAGAGCAAGATGGAACAAAGGCAGAGCTATAGAGCAGCAGGTAAGAGCCACATGTGTAGGGGGTGTGGATGGGAGACCAAGGATTGAGATCATGCCAAGAAAATCTGTCTCATTGCTGTAGTCACATCATATGCAGCTCAATTTTTTTCTCTGTTATAAATGTTAAAAATACGACATGAGTAGCTGGGCGCGGTGGCTCACGCCTGCAATCCCAGCACTTTGGGAGGCCGAGGCAGGAGGATCACCTGAGGTCGGGAGTTCGAGACCAGCCTGACCAAAATGGAGAAACCCTGTCTCTGCTAAAAATACAAAAGTAGCCAGGCGTGGTGGTACATGCCTTAATCCCAGCTACTCGGGAGGCTGAGGCAGGAGAATTGCTTGAACCTGGGAGGCAGAGGTTGCAGAGAGCTGAGATTGTACCACGGCACTCCAGCCTGGGCAACAAGAGCGAAACTCTGTCTCAAAAAATTTGAAAGTAGGCTGGATATGGTGGCTCGCGCCTGTAATCCCAGCACTTTGGGAGGCTGAGGTGGGAGGATCACGAGGTCAGGAGATGGAGACCATCCTGGCTAACATGGTGAAACCCCATCTCTACTAAAAATACTAAAAAATTAGCCAGGCATGGTGGCAGGTGCCTGTAGTCCCAGCTACTCGGAAGGCTGAGGCAGGAGAATGGCATGAACCTGGGAGGTGGAGCCTGCAGTGAGCTGAGATCATGCCACTGCACTCCAGCCTGGGTGACAGAGCAAGACTCTGTCTCAAAAAAATAAAATAAAAATAAAAAATAAAAAATAAATTTGAAAGTAGACAAAGAGTTGCTGGATGGATTAAAAAACAAGACCCAACTATATGCTGCCTATAAGAAACTCACTTCACCTACAAAGACACATATAGACTGAAAGTAAAGAAATGGAAAAAGATATTCAATGCAAATGCAAACCAAGGAAGAGCAGGAGTGGCTATACTTATATCAGATAAAACAGACTTTTAGTCAAAAACTAAAAAGACCTAAAGGTCATTATTAATATAAAGGGATCAACTCAGCAACAGGATATAACAATAGTAAATATATGTTCACCCAACACCAAAGCACCCAAATATATAAAGCAAATGTTAATATATCTAAAAGGAGAGCTAGACTGCAATACAATAATAGTAGCAGACAACACTCCACTTTCAGCAATGGATAGATCATCCAGACAGGAAATCAACAAAGAAACATGAAGTTAAACTATGGTCTAGGTCTAATGGACCTAACAGACATTTACAGGACCTGTCATCCAACTGCTGCAGAATACAGATTCTTTTCATCAGCACATGGATCATTCTCCAGGATACATCATATGTTAGGCCACAAAACATGTCTCAGCCAATTTGGAAAAGTCAATATAATATCAAGTATCTTTTCTGAAATGGAATAAAACTAGAAACCAATAAAAAGAGGAACTTTGGAAACCGTACAAATACATAGAAGTTAAACAACATGCTCCTGAATGACCAATGGTCAATGAAGAAATAAAGAAGATTAAAATTTTATTGAAACAAATGAAAATGGAAATACAACATACCAAAAATCTATGGGATACAGCAAAAGCAGGGCTAAGAGGGACATGTATAGCAATAAACGCCTACATAAAAAAAATAGAATTACTTTGCATAAACAATCTAACAATGCACCTCAAGAAACTAGAAGAGCAAGAAAAATCCAAACCTAAATTAGTAGAAAGGAAGAAATAAAATTAGAGCATAAATAAATGAAATTGAGACTCAAACAATATAAAAGATCAACAAAATTAAAAGGTGGTTTTTGAAAAGATAAATAAAATTGACAAACTTTTAGCTAGATTATGAAAAAAAGAAAGTCCAAAAGAATTAAATCAGAGATTAAAAAAAGGAAGTATTACAAGGTTAGAGATGACAGAAATAGAAAGTATCATTAGAGACTGCTATGAAAAACTATATGCTGACAAATGGGAAAACCTAGAAGTGGATAAATTTCTATCAAGATTGAATTACGAAAAAGTAGAAAATCTGAACAGACCAAAAATGAGTAACAACATCAAAGCAGTAATAAAAAGTCACCCATCAAAGAGAAGCCTAGGACTTGATGGCTTCACTGCTAAAATCTTCCAAACATTTAGAGAAGAACTAATACCAGCTCTACCCAAACTTTTTCAAAAAATTGAAGAGTAGCAAATACTTGCAAACTCATTCTATAAGGCCAGTAATATCCCGATACCCTAAGCAAACAAGAACACTACCCAAAAAGAAAACTACAGGCCAAAATTCCTGATGAACATACATGTAAAAATCCTCAACAAAATACTAGCAAACCAAATTCAACAACACATTAAAAGGATCATTCACCATGACCAAGTGGAATTCATCCCAGGGATGCAAGGATGGTTCAACATATACAAATTAATAAATGTGATACTTTACATCAACAGAATAAAGGACAAAATTACATGATAATTTCAACAGATGCTGAAAAAGCACTTTATAAAATTCAACATCCTTTCACGATAAAAACTCTCCTCATAATGAATATAGAAGTAAAATACCTCAACACTATACAGGCCATATTTGACAAACTCAAAGCCAATATGATACTAACCAGGGAAAAGCTGAACGTCTTTACACTAAGATCTGGAATAAGACAGGATGCCCACTTTTACCACTTCTATTCAACATAGTACTGGAAGTCCTAACCCGAGCAATTAGGCAAGAGAAAGAAATAAAGGGCATCCAAATTGGAAAGGAAGAAGTCAAAATAGCCTTGTTTGCAGATGACATGATCTTATATTTAAAAAAACCTAAAGACTCCACCAAAAAATTCCTAGCACTGATAAACAAATGCAGTAAAGTTGCAGGATACAAAATCAGTACACAAAAATTAGTAGCATTTCTATATGTTAACAGTGATCAATCCAAAAAAGAAATAAATAAAGCAATCCCATTTACAACATCTACAAAGAATATAAAATACCTAGAAATCAGCTGAACCAAAGAAATGAAAGATCTATACAGAGAAAACTGTGAAACACTGATGAAAGAAATTGAGGAGGACACAAGTAAAAATGAAATGATATTCCTTGCTCATGGATTGAAAGAATTAATATTGTTAAAATGTCTATACTATCCAAAGCGATCTACTAATTCAAGCAATCCCTACCAAAGTATCAAATGACATTCTTCACAGAAATAGAAAAAACAATCCTAAAATTCATATGGAACCACAAAAGAACCCAATTAGCTAAAGCAATCCTAAGCAAAAAGAACAAAGCTAGAGGCATCACACTACCTGATTTCAAATTATACTACAAAGTTATATTTACTAAAATAGCATTGTACTGGCATAAAAGCAGACACATAGAACAATGGAACAGAGTATAGAGAACCCAGAAGTAAATCCATGCACTTACAGCAAATTCATTTTTATCAAAGGCACTGAGAACACACATTGGGGAAAGAAAAGTCTCTTTAATAAACGGTGCTGGGAAAAATGAATATCCACATGCAGAGGAATGAAACTACATCCCCATCTTACAACATAGACAAAAATCAACTCAAAATGGATTAAAAACTTAAATGTAAGACCATAAACTATGAAACTACTAGAATAAAACATTGCAGGAAATGCTACAGGACATTGGTCAGGGCAAATATTTTTTGGATAAGACCTCAAAAGCACAGGCAACAAAAGGAAAAACAAACAAATGGGATTACATCAAGCTGAAAAGCTACTGCACCATGAAGGGAACAAAGTGAAGAGGCAACCTACTGAGTCAGAGAAGATATTTACAAACTCCCCATCTGACAAGGGATTAATAACCAGAATATATAAGGAACTCCAACAACTCAACAACATGAAAAGAAATAACCTGATTCGAAAATGGCCAAAATACCTGAATAGACATTTCTCAAAAGAGGACATATAAAGTGGCTAAGGCGTATGAGAAAAATGCTCAAGGTCACTGATCATCAGGGAAACGCAAGTTAAAACCACAATGATATATCATCTCATCCCAGTTAGAATATCTATCATCAAAAAGACAAAACAGAAGGGCTGGTGAAGATGCAGAGAAAGTGGAACACTCATCCACTGTTGGTAGCAATGCATGATACTATGAAACACAGTACGGAGATTACCCAGAAAACTAAAAACACAACTACCATATGATCCAGAAATTCTAGAATACTGCTGAGTATATCTCCAAAAGAAAGGAAATCAGTACATCAAAGAGATGTCTGCATTTCCATGTTTATTGCAGCGCTGCTCACAATAGCCAAGATCTGAAATCAACCCAAGTATCCATCACCAGATGAATGAAGAAAATGTGGCACACATACTCAATGGAACATCATTTAGCCATAAAAAAGCAGAAAATTGTCATTCACAGCAACATGGACGGAACCAGACATCATTATGTGAAGTGAAATAAGCCAGGCACAGAAAGACAAATATCACACGTTCTCACTCATATGTGGGAGTTTAAAAAGTTGATCTCAGCCAGGCGCAGTGGCTCACACCTGTCATACCAGCCCTTTGGGAGGCTGAGGTGGGTGGGTGAGCTCAGGAGTTTGAGACCAGCCTGGGCAACATGGTGAAGCCCCATCTTTACTAAAAATACAAAAATGCACTAGGTGTGGTGGTGTGCACTGGTAGTCCCAGCTACTCAGGAGGCTGAGGTGGGAGGATCACAAAGTGAGCCTGGAAAGTTGAGGCTGCAGTGAGCCTCACCCATTGCACTCCAGCCTGGGTGATGAAAGTGAGACACTGTCTTAAAAAAACAAAAACAAAAACAAAAAAATGGTTGATCTCATGCAGGTAGAGAGTAAATTACCAGAGGCTAATTTACCAGAGGTTATCAGAGGCTGGGAAGGGAAGGGTCGGGAGGGGAAAGATAAGAGAAGCTGGGTAAGGGGTACAAAAATACAATTTAATAGAAAAAATAAATTCTAGTATTTGATAGTACAGTAGGGAAATTTATAGTTAACAATAATTTTATTGTTATATACAATTATATACAATTATATAACAATAAAATGTTATATTGAAATACATAAAAATTTTATTGTATACTTCAAAGTAGCTAGATTTAAAAATATCTAAAAGAGTATAATTGGATTGTTTGTAGCACAAATGATAAATGCTTCAGGTGATGGGTTCCCCATTTACCCTGAAGTGATTATTACACATTGCATGCCTGTGTCAGGGTATCTCATGTAACCATAAATATATGATCCTATTATGTACCCACAAAATTTTAAAAAAATATAGCTAGAAGAGAAGATTTGTAGAATTTGTAGAAAGATAAAGGTTTGAGATGGATATCCCAATTACCCTGATTTGATCATTACACATTGTATACAAGTATCAAAATATCACACATACACTCTAAATATGCACAACTATTAAATATCAGTTTTAAAAAATGGAAAAGAATCATGTACGCTCCCACCATCCAAATCCAGTGGGGTACTTTCTGCACAGCATCTTCTGGTCCTGTGCACCTGCTCCTACATTTGATATTGTTCCATTCACGGTACACATACTGCCCAACACCTAACTGCCTATTAGCCCTTTACACAAATGTTTCCGTGTTCTTCCACAGTGGCCGCAGCAGGCATGGGCAATTTCATGCTCTTTCAGGCTGCTCTTTGCTAAGCCAGTGCACTAATTTGGGATTGGAAGGTATTCCCTTTGTTGTCGTTTTGCTGTTAAAGACACACTGCACTTTGGGAGGCCGAGGCAGATGGATCACTTGAGGTCAGGAGTTCAAGACCAGCCTGGCCAACATGGCGAAACCTCACCTCTACTAAAAATACAAAAATTAGCTGGTCGTGGTGGCATGTGCCTGTATTCCCAGTTACTCAGGAGCCTGAGTCAGGAGAATCGTTTGAACCCTGGAGGTGGAGGTTGCAGTGAGCTGAGACAGTGCCATTGCACTCTAGCCTGGGAGACAGAGCAAGATTCTATCTCAAAAAAAAAAAAAAAAAAAAAAAAAAAAAAAGACACACTGCAGGTCACCCTTTCCAGTTGCTAAGCTGTTGGCTTATTCTGAATTATTTCTTGGGGATAAAGTCCTGAAAGTAGAAGTGTGAGTTAAAGGATATGTCTGGCTCTTTCCTTTATTCATTCAACAGATATTACTGGGTGCCTGTTCGGTGCCAGACACCAGGTAAAGTGACAGACATTCCCATGGAGCCTGCATTCTAGTTGGGCCAAGGGAGTGGCCAGGCAATACGCCATCCACAACTTAAAAGGAACATTTTCAAGGGTGACCCATAAATATGATGGATGATATAAGATTGTGACTGGTAAGATGCAATGGGCTATAGCTTTTCAACTACTCTTTGACTTCGCACCAATTTCTAGAATCGACAGCAGTGAACAAGCATGATCATTGCCCTGTAACTTTGCCAGCATGGGAAGATACCATTTTAAAATAACTTGTGCTGTGAGGCCAGATGTAAAAGGGGACTTCCAGATGATGGCCCTGTGGTCCTTCCTCACTCACCTGGCTGCCACGGCCTTCTCTGTGCTCTGCTGCAGCTCCTTCATCTCTTCCTGTAGCTGCTGTGGCTTCGTAAAATGCCCCATGAAGTTGAAATAATCCTCTGCGCAGGGCCGATGGACAGCAGGTGAATAGTTAACACCCAACTTCTGTAAAAATTCCTGGTAAGTAATGTGCCCTTTTCCCTCGGTGTCGTAGCTTAAAAAAGCAAAAACAGAAACAGAAAGCACTTCTCAGTAGCCACTAAGGTGCTGGTGCTCAGGGTTTGGAAAATGCCTGCACCATCCATGAGGAGATCATCTTCCATCCCTCACCACTCAGAGCCCGCCCTGTGGACCAGCGCACCAGCCCTGCCTGGCAGAGCTGGAAATGCAGTTCAGGCTGCACTCCTGATCCGCTTGGCATCCGCATGTTAACAAGGACCCCAGGTGACTCACAGGCACATCAGCATTCAGGACAGTCACACCACACATGCACACATGGCCTGCCCGGACAGCGAGCAACCAAAGCCACTCACCTGTCATTCTATTACAAACACAGTTGTGACTACAGAAAATTAAAGTCAACCCCTCCATATGTTTAGCAGGTGTTTTTGTTGTTTTATGTTTTGTTTTGTTTTTGAGACAGAGTCTCATTCTGTGGCCTGGGCTGGAGTATGGTGGTGCGAGCTGGGCTCACTACAACCTCTGTCTCTGAGGCTCAAGTGATTCTCCTGCCTCGGCCTCCCGAGTAGCTGGGATTACAGCGCCGGCCACCATGCCTGTCTAATTTTTCTATTTTCAGTAGAGACGGGGTTTCACCATGTTGGCCAAGCTGATCTCAAACTCCTGACCTTAGGTGATCCGCCCGCCTCGGCCTCCCAAAGTGCTGGGATTACAGGCGCGAGCTGCTGCACCTCGCCCGTTCCCAGTTTTTTAAATTGAATACTTACCTGTGAGAGGAACTATGCTAAGGTTTAGAAGAAAATTCTTCAAAAAGCATATTCAATCTTAAAACTCGAATGAGTGAATGTCACTTGATTCAAAGATGGTAAAATTCCCCATTTTGTCTTTGAAGAAATGCCAATTACGTACAGCCAATGAGAGAGGCCAGTGAGGAAAACAAGATAAGAATTATGCTATGCACCTTTTATGTCATTTTCTATTATTGAGATTTTTCTGAATTAGAACTCATTAAAAAAGGCATAATGGAGGGTTTTTATCTCCCAACGTTGTTCAAATAGAATAGAATTACTTCAATAAAAATTTTAAGGCAAATTGCCAATTTTCTTTAAAGAAAGAAAGCATTTATTTTTACAGAAAGATCTTGGTCCTCATCTAATCGATAAAAATGGCATTCGCAGATGTGATTTTCCCCAGATGAACTCAGAGTTACAAGGAATGAGACTATATTTAAACAATGTTGCCAGCATAATTCTCCCATCAGGATGTTGCTTGGGCATTTGTCTGATGGAGTAGAAGTACAATCGGTTTTCCTTTGAGAGGCAGAGCTCCCTTTTGCTCTGCTCGTTAACTGATGAGATCCTGGAGGATCTATGGAACCCACAGTTGCCTGTGACACAGTAAGCCCTGTGCGACTGCTTGAGCTGAGTTAACAATAAAGAAAATGTCCTTATTGACCACATTCTTGTCCTCAAGGGGAAGGGGTGGTGGGTAGGAGAGAAAGCAGATAGATGTTTGGGTAAATGTTGCTTCATGCACTTGTGTTAAAACTTGCAGAGGCTCTCAGGAGTTGGAAGACCACCACCCTTCCCAAAGGCCATGTGGGCCTGTCCCCACAGGTGCCCGTGAGGGCTCTCTCCAGGCTCCCTTGCCTTCTGTGCCCTGCAGATCCCTGCTCCTCTGCCATGTGTCTGCCATGCACCTGCTGCCTCAACACAGCGTTCGCCCCATTCTCCACACAGACTCCGCCTGACAAGGTAAGGAAAGCCCCCTTGGATGACTTCCTCCACTACTTCGCAGGCAGCGTGCAGAGAGTGGGCTCTAGGTAAACACCAGCTCACCGGCTCTTCACCTGGCAAGGCCCTTTCCTGCTCCCGGGATCAGTTCCTCAGCTGGGAGCCGTCACGGGCAGTCCTAGACCTGAGGTCTCAGGACAGTGCCCCGCCCAGCTCCTGCTGAGACCCGCAGCTCCTTATCCCCTGCAGACCTTTTCAGGTGTCTGTTATGAGGATGACCTTAGTTTTGCAACCCAGAAAAGTACGCTTCCACCTTTATTCAGTGAATTTTGTTTTTAAAACCCAACAAGACAACACACCCTCAGAAAGAGGCCTGTGGGCTCTGCAGTTTCCGAGGTTTCTCCTGTGGCTGTGGAAGAGCTGTGGTCTCAGCAGCTCCATCAGGGGCAAGCACCTCCAGGAGGGGCCTCCCTGTTGCTGGCGATGCTAAGATGGCTGCAGGGAGGAAGCTGAATTTCACATGGACATACCTAGGAGGCAGAAGGGCCGCCGTTTCTTGAGCTTCTAGGGTGATCCCAGGGCCATGCCTCTCTCCTTGAACTACATCAGGACTCTAACTTGCCTTGTGGCACCAGGGCAATGTAATAATACAAATCTGGTCAAGATGCCCTCTGAATAAAGCTCCCAGGGATTCCTCATTCTGACAGGAGGGTTCCTAACAGAACGGTCCACAGCCTACCCACCTGACAAGCAGCCCCCAGAGAGCAGTGCACCTCTTTTGGAAACCTCTTTCTCCTCCTAAGTCAAAAGAACCATGACCGTGCCTTCCTCTGAGCTCCTCAAGGCGCGGTGAGGACTGGACGGGTTGGTGCACTTGCGGATACATGGGGAGTGCATGTTGGCATTTGCAACTGCTCTGTGCCACTCAAAATTTCTCCCACATCCTGCCTCCATCCAGTTCCTAGGTCTATGTCGTATCTGCCTACTAGATGGCAGGTTTCTTGAGGAGAAACTACGGTTTATTCATTTTTTACAAATTCACAGCATCCAGCAACACACTTTGCATGAGCTACGTTATCCATTCATGGCTGCTGGGCTAAGAAAAGTGAAGGGAGTGCATTTCTAAGGAAGGACTGCCCTCCTGGTGTGCTGTGCTCAAGGGCTTACCAACAACAAACTTTCCATCATGACACTGGAACTGAATGAAAAGGCATTCTTAATTACTTCATTAATAAAGATCAGAAACATTCTATTCTCAGCCAAATGAACAGAAGACTAGATTGCACAACTGCAACTAAAATATTGTTGTGAATGTGATTAATAAGCAAGCTAATTCAGCTTACATAACCTCACCGTTCATTGTATAATCCTTTGTGTAACATTTTAAAAAACCAACTTGCCTATAAAGGTTGAATTTTCAAATGGTTCAGCAACAGATGTGCCAGGAAAAAATGTGCACATAAACAGAGGACCCACAAAAACTCACATTTGTGGATGGTGATGGCCACTCATTTGTGATACAATCACATTACTCTGCCCATTTATTGTACACACAGCAATTCAATTGTACACATAATTTGAATATGTTCACATTGATTGGTCTGCTTTGCTGAGAATGTCTTAGTCCTTTATGCTCAGTTTAGGCACTTAATTCTCACATACATTTCAGAAGTATCTTCACATGCCACTGTCCCTAGAGTTATAGGGCAGAATGAGGAGGTGTGGTGGAAGCCCTGTTGATGGCCTAGGCCAGGCAGCAGAGGCAGACACAGCACCTCATGCAGATGGGGACACAAGGAATTCTCTCAGGTGCCATCTTGGAGGGAGGTCTGATGACTCAAATAACTGCTCTTTAGAAATGAAAGTGCCTGATATGGTTTGGATTTGTGTCCCCACCCAAATCTCATGTCAAATTGTAATCCCCAGTGTTGGAGATGGGGCCTAGTGGGAGGTGACTGGATCCCTCATGAGTGGTTTAGCACCATCCTCATTGTGCTGTTCTCATGATAGTGAGTTCTCATGAGATCTGAATGTTTGAAAGTGTGTGGCACCCCCCCCCCCCCACCTTCATCCTGCTCTGGCTACATGAAGCGCTGGCTCCCTTTTTTTCATTCCACCATGATTGTAAGTTTCCTGAGGCCGCCCCAGAAGCGGAGCAGACGCCAGCATCATGCTTCCTGTACAACCTGTGGAACAGTGAGCCGATTAAACCTCTTTTCTTTATACATTACCCAGTCTCAGGTATTTCTTTACAGCAGCATGAGAATAGACTAATACAGTGTCCAATTGCTGGAGCTGAACATGCTTAAAGGGGCATATTCAGTAAGTTCTGGTGGAATCGCAGAAGATCAGACACTATCTGCCCCAGTACCCATCAAGAGCCAAAATCCACCCATTACACTCCCCAGTAAGAAGGAGGCTAGCCTTCTTTACTTTGTCTAGATGTCTTCTTTACTTCTAGAGCTTTGTCTAGCCTTAGACAAAGACATGCCAGACATGAGAACCACACTTCCTTCAAGGACTGCCTGCCGGGGTCCCAGATGGCTTTAATCACTGAAAGGGTCTTCATGTTGAGCTTAGAGTCCACCTGGCTAGCACATTTCCAAGGCAAACTTCTTTGTATTCAGTGCTTCTAAAAGTCAACCTCTGACATCACATCCCACTGAATCTTCCCATTTCTGAGCTAATAATCTTGATCATTCAACCTTTTAAAACGCTTTCCCATCTTGAGGTTCCCTGTTCAGAGGTTCTACCAGCCAGGCACCGAGTAGGTTCTCTCTGGGCATTGCTTTGCTTGAGCTAATAGAAATGGCCTCACTTCTTGCGAACTGAAAACCATAGGTTTTTTTTTTTTTTTTTTTTTTTTGTCCACATGAGTTGCTGTACACAGCACAGCTGCTTTTTCATAGTCTCTTCTGTTTATATTTGAATACTGATATATAACTCACCTGCCATGTCAAGAAATGTGCATAAATTGGGCATTAATTATCTCCCAAACTTTCTGGCAGGTCTGCTTGGCTAGCTAGTTTCACACAACCAAACATCTCCACGGATATTTCTGAGCCTGCTGCTTTCCTACTCGGGTCTTCCCTTTGGTGCATTTTTAGAGTACACCCTCTCCCTCTTCAGAGTTTTCTAGCAAAGTTTGTTTTAGATTCAAATAGTTGAATATTACCTGATTAAAGGAGGCTACAGAAGATGCTCGGAATGCCAAGCCCTCCCCAAGGAGGTGCCTCCCATGCCCAGGGTCAACACTGAGTGACACCCTGTGCCTGGCCTTCCAACCGAAACCACCTTTACAAAAAGTATGACACTGAGAGAAATCTGACGTCGCCGACTCTATCCTGCTTCTAACCACACGAACTGTCATTGCTCATTCCTGGGCATAGGCCAAGCTAACTATGGGAAGAATTTAATCTGTAATTTAACTTTAAAGCAAAGATGATAACGATCCTTTTGCAAAACTAACCACTTCCTTGCTCAGACACTGAAACCACCTTTGTAAAACTCCACAAGGGGCCGGGCACAGTGGCTCATGCCTGTAATCCCAGCACTTTAGGAGGTTAAGGCGGGCAGACCATAAGGTCAAGAGATTGAGACCATCCTGGCCAACATGGTGAAACCCTGTCTGTACTAAAAACACAAAAATTAGTTGGGTGTGGTGGTGCATGCCTGTAATCCCAGCTACTCAAGAGGCTGAGGCTTGAACCCGGGAGGCGGAGGTTGCAGTGAGCCAAGATCATGCTATTATGGGCCAGTTACCTGGGCGTGAGATGGGTCATGGGGTTACCATACCCCAATCTATATGCTCAACTGCATCGCAAGGAGCAGGGCTTGGAGTTCCACTACTAATTGTCAAAAAGACTAGAAGGACTCAAATGCATCCAACCCTGCGATTCCAGGTCCATAAGTCATTCTATCAGCAGTTTGATCAGCCAGTGCCCAAGCTTCCTCCATCAATCACATCAATCAAAAACTTACTTGCTCAACCAGCTGAAAACATAGCTGGCAGCTTAGGAATTTTCTCATGCTATGTATGTGGAGGAACTAATATGGGGGACCAGTGGCCATGGGAAGCAAAGGAATTAATGCCACAAGATAACTTCACTTCGCCTACCCCTGCCAGTGAACCAACAGCCTCAGCAAGTGTTCAGTTGTTAAAAACCTTCATAATTGGAAAGTACTGTATCACTCAATGGGGAAAGGCTTTCACAGCGGCAGTAGGAGAAACAGCCTGTCTAGGGCAACAGTATTATGATAAGACTAAAAGCAAAACTCTATGGAGAAACATCCAGAATGACTCCTACTTACGAGATCCAAACCCCTTCTCTCGATTCTCTACTCTAAGCCACACTTGGCATCAGCTAGAGGCTCCAAATGCTTGGAAGGCTCCCCCTGGCCTATATTGGATCTGTGAAGCACGGACATATCGGCAACTGCCAGCTAAACGGACAGGGGCATGTGTGTTAGGAACAATCAAGCCATCCATCTTTCTGATTCCTCTAAAGCAAGGGGAACTCTTAGGATATCCAGTTTATGATGAAAATAAAAGAACTAGAAGCATAATCACAAAAATAGACACAAATATCAAAAAGGATGTGGATATAGGGAACTGGAAAGATAATGAATGGTCTCCTGAAAGAATCATTAAATATTACGGGCCAGCTACCTGGGCACAAGATGGGTCATGGGGTTACCACACCCCAATCTATATGCTCAACCGCATCATAAGGTTGCAGGCAGTCCTTGAAATTATAACCAATGAAACGTCAAGGGCACTAGATTTATTGGCAATACAAGCAACACAAATGAGAAATGCTATATATCAAAATAGATTGGCTTTAGATTACCTCTTAGCCTCAGAGGGAGGAGTATGTGGGAAATTTAACTTAACCAACTGTTGCCTAGAAATTGATGATAATGGCCGAGCTGTCATGGAAATCACAGCTAGAATGTGCAAGTTGGCCCATGTTCCAGTTCAGACTTGGTCCGGGTGGTCCCCGGATTCCTTGTTTGAAGGATGGCTCTCAACCTTTGAAGGATTCAAAACCTTCATTGGTGAGTTCTTGCTTATTCTTGGCATCTGCCTCATCCTCCCTTGCCTTTTACCCCAGTTTATTAGGAGTATTCAGTCAACTATAGAGGCAATAGTAGCCTGACACACTACCGTGTGGTTGGGGCATTAACCAAATTTCAGCCACTGCCAGTAGAAGCAGCTCAGCTCCGCAAAGAGGTGGCAAATAGTGGTGCTTTCTATTAACACCTTTATTACAAGAAGCACCAAAGGGGAGAATGGAACAGGAATTAAAAGAAATTAAAGAATGTGTAACCAGAAATTCAGTTGTATGTAAGAAAACCCAATTCTCCCTGAGAAAGAGAAAGAGCTGGAGTCCTTTAAAAATTAACTGCCATAATAATAATAAATAAATAAATAAATAAATTAACTGCCTGCTTTTCTGTGGCTAGTGAGCCTTATCTCACCTCCTTTCCCAGGCATTATGAAGACCCTGTTTCTCTAGCTGTGCAGCTGCAAGGCACTAGGCAGATAAACTCAAGTCGTAAAACATGTTTTTCATTGAAAAGTAAGAAATGATGTGATGCATGTCTCAATTGAGTAACTGTCTTTGTTTCTTGCTTCTGAATTATGCAAGAAACAATTGGTCTCTCTGATTCCTTAAAAACCCTGCTACAGTGCCACTGCACTCCAGCCTGGCAACAGAGTGAGACGTTGTCTCAAAACAAACAAAAAACTCCACAAGGTTAGAATTATGGTTCAGTAGTCATGTGGCTGGAGGTCACAAGATTTGTAACCTCCTCAATGGCTCCTATAGATAACATCACTATTGTGAAATCTAAGACTGCTGTTTGAAGCACCTTCAGAGCGTGCATTTTAATGGGCTAGTTGGTGCCACCTGGACTGGTAGCCCATACCAAGAAACCAGATCATCTGGACTTGTGACTCCCACCCAGGAACTGACTCAGTGCAAGAAGACAAGCTTTGACTCCCTGTGATTTCACCCCCGGCCCAACAAATCAGCACTCCCCACTCCCTAGCCCCTTGCCCATCAAACTAGTCTCGAAAACCCCTCGCCTCTGAATTCTTGGGGAAGTGGATTTGAGAAATACCTCCTATCCTTCCACTTGGCTGGCCCTGTAGGTTATTAAACTCTTTCTTCTCTGCAGCACTTCTGTTTCAGGGAATTGGCTTTATCTATGCAGCAGGTAAGAAGAACCTGTTGGGCAGTTACACCCTGACCAGGACAGGCTGTCAGATTCCAGTTCTGACATAAGCAGCATCCTGTCCTCTGCACAGCTCTTTCCTCTCTGTCCCAGGACTTCCCACCCTCCTCAGGCTCTGGGCCTCTGCTCACGGATACCTGTCCCCCACCTCTGGCTACCTCTCTCAGCTAATGACTATGTATTAAGACTCAACTCAGGTGTTGTGTTTGGGAGTTCTTCCTTGAGCTCCTGTGGTGGCTGCCTCCACTGCTCCCTCCTGGCATGTGGCTGTTGTCACTGAGCAACCTGTGGGCAGGGGCTGTCTTTCATCTCTGGAACCTTTGAATCTAGCACAAGGCCTGGCACAAAGAAAGATCCAAAAAAATGACTGCTAAATGGTTGGTCAGATGAGTGAGTGGCTGCATGCACTTCCCTCTTGCAGCATCCTTAGCAGTCTCTCCAAAGTCAAACCAAAATTATTCCTCCTGAAATCTCGTGCGTAGAGCTCCTAACCTGGCTTCAGTGAGCAGGGTTCCTTTCACAACGGCCTCCTCCAGGCTTGCAATGCTTTATCCCTTTAACCCTCCACAGGCCGGCCTGTGACATCTGCATCCCCCTTGGCATCCCTGTGCCTCCCCGGCCTCTGTGCAGTTTGCTGGGGCCCCTGGGGGGTGGGCTCTGAGCAGAAGTGTGGCACTCGTCCCTGAAAGTCTGCGTGCAATCCTGCAGTTCTGCAGTCCCACCCGGGTGGGTGGAGTCCTCCACTAAGAGGATAACACCACAAGCTGAAAGCCAGCCAGGTCCCTGAGTCACTGCTTGGAAGCAGGAGCCACTAGACACACAGCAGGCTTTGGGTGAATGAGAACAAAACACAGACGTGCTAAGCCACAGAGATCTGGGGGTCAATTGATTAATTTACTTCAGTAGCATAAACCAGGCCCTCTGGACTGATCTGAAATTCTAAAATAGTGCACTTCATAGGTGCTTGAATAAATGTTGACTGAATAATGGATGTTGAACACTTTTTTCCTTGTCTATAGTCTGTCATATTTTTTACTTCTGTGTTTTCAGAAAAGCAGGACGGTATTTTCCTATTTGCTTCTGCCTGCCCAGTTTCCGGGGGCTGTCCTCTCCTGACAGTCAACTTGGAGCTGCTCAGACTGCCAGAGCTGATGGGGTGTGTCCTGCAGGCCCCTGCTGCTCCCCAAGTTCGCCGTAGCCTCTGGTCACCAGGAACATCGTGGTGAGGGTGCTTCACTAACACCGTGGGACAGCCCCACGGGGAGGAGGCCCGTTTCTGCTGCTGTTTCGGGGCCCAGGCTCCTTCCTGTTGTTAGGGCAACTGAAGGAGGCTCCTTGGTGCCTGGACAACCCATGGCGGCCACTGAGCCCCGTCCTGGCTCGCGGTGCCCCCTGCTGCTGTGGTGGAGAGGTGAATCGTCACTATCAGCAAACACTGGGGGAGGAAGAGAACACGCCAGGAGGGTGGGAACCTGAGCATGATGAACTGATGTCACACCAACAAGTAGAAAAAGCAAGAAAAAAACCACAATATCAAGTTCCCACGGATCATCACTTCTGCTAAGTGCATTAGGGCTCATCTGTTGTTGTTTTACGGATTTTCTAAGTCTTCTAAAATGCGTGTGCATTAATATGATGACCAGAAGATCTTTTCAAAGCTATATTGTCATTTTGCCACTAACACTCATGCTCACATACACCCAGTGCTCTGCACGTACTAGGCTGTTTAGTTGCGTGACCATCCCGTTCATCCCTGGGGCCTTTTGGAGGGTAGAGGGTGAGAGGAAGGAGAGGATCAGAAAAATAACTATTGGGTACTAGGCTTAACACTTGGGTGATGAAATAATCTGTACAATAAACCCCCACAACATGGGCTTACCAATATAACAAACCTGCACATATACCCTCAACTTAAAAGTTAAAAAAATAATAATAAAAATCTCAGGCCTGGTGCCATGGCTCACGCCTGTGATCCCAGCACTTTGGGAAGCTGAGGCAGGCAGATTGCTTGAGGTCAGGAGTTCGAGACTAGCCTGGTCAACATGGTGAAACCCATCTCTACTAAAAATACAAAAAAATTAGCCAGGTGTGGTGGTGTGCACCTGCAATCCCAGCTACTTGGGAGGCTGAGGCAGGAGAATCGCTTGAACCTGGGAGGCAGAGGTTGCAATGAGCTGAGGTTGCGCCAGTGCACTCCAGCCAGGAAAACAGAGAGGGACTCCATCTCAAGAGGTCAGGAGTTCAAGACCAGCCTGGCCAACATGGTGAAATCCCGTCCTTATTAAAAATACAAAAAAATTAGCTGGGGATGGTGGTGGGTGCCTGTAATCCCAGCTACTCAGGAGGCCCAGGCAGGAGTATCTCTTGAACCTTGGAGGTGGAGGTTGCAATGAGCCGAGATCGCACCACTGCCCTCCAGCTGGATGACAGAGTAAGACTCTGTCAAAAAAAAAAAAAAAAAAAAAATCTCAGTTTTGCAAGACGAAAAGAGTAAAGAGTTCTGGAGCTGGATAGTGGTGACGGCTGCACAACGTGATAAATGTATTGAATACCGCTGAGCTGTGTGCTTAAAATTGGTGACGATGGTAAACTGTGCTATGTGTATTTTGACACAGTAAAAAAGTGGAGAACAAAAACAACAGCAGTGAAGAAAATCTTGCATCAATAAAAACTCGATTTGATTTTGAAAATGTAGATATTGCATGAAATACTTTCCAGGAAATAGTTCATCTAATGAAGTGAAACAAAAATGGCAGGTGCTATAATTCGCAAAGCGTCCTAGGAACTGCACGATTGACCTAAGGGAGAATGAAAAACACGGACACAGGAAGGGCCACCAGGTGAATGTGCGTGCTGACCCAAAGGCAATTCCAGAGGGAAAAAGGGATTCACTGAAGGGAGGGAATAGAGGAATTATCAGCCCAAGAACTGCACTTTTCTATGGCCTCCAAACGTATTCTCTCTCTAGCAAACCAGATTCACCATCACTCTTCCACTTCCTCATAAATTAATCTTGCATGTGAAATAACTCAGCTTAAAAGCTCAGTTTATTAGTCCTCGATTTCTGAGCCTTCAGAGGTCCTGGCAGGGACACAGCACTTAATTACCAAGACTTTCTCTCCTTAAGAGCATTTGAGTATCTTAGGCGATGAGCTCTGGATTATTCGTTTATCTTGGTCATTCTCAGCCCTGCAAAAGTGCAGAGTCAGTGTTTAAGAAGCGTTTGCTGGGCGAACAAATGAAGAGAGGGTGTGTGAAATTTACCGAGTGGTTACTGCACACCAGGCCCTGGGCTAGCACTTAATATGACTCCTTACCCAGGCCTCACAGCAGCCCTGGGTGACAGGGAACATTGGTGACAGGAAACATTAGTGCTGCTTTGCAGATGAGGAGGAGTGTACAGCACAGAGAAGCTAAGTAACTTGATGGAGGCCGCACAGCAGGAAGCAGGCAGGAGTCACGCCCACGCATCTGGCTGCAGTGCTGTTGCTCTTAACCACTTACCATCTGTGGCATGAGGTCAACTAAACAATACTGGACAAAATTCTGACTGCAAGCAGTTGTCAACACAGGGCGAAAATCTGTACATTTCATAATTATGTTCATAAGCGTATGAAGAAACTTTAGCCTCAAGCCAACAGTGAGTGTCCACCTCCAGTGGAAACGGAAATAAGCTCTGTCCCACCCTCAGAAAAAGGCTCCGTCCACTCTCATTTCCCACATGGGAACCCTTGTGGGGGACATGCCTCCAATGCCTCTCATCCCCATGGCCAGCCCCCACTCAGGGGTTCCCCCCGGTGAGGCGGTGGTCTCCCAAGACCAGCACCTCCAGCCAGCCTCTCCCCTGAACTGTTTCCTGACTCATCTTCCTAAACCACAGCTCTGTTCGCCCCACAACCACACTCAAATTCCATTGTTCCTCACTGCCTGGTCAATAACACCTGAAAGCAAGGATCTAGTAAGGGATTGGCCCTACTCTTCCTTTCTGACCCTGGGAGCCCCATGCTACTTCTGATAGAACACCTGCCTCCTTGCAGACAGGTGGTCTGCTGACCAAGAATGTCTCCTTCTCCATCTGGACCCATGACAGCTTCCAGCCCTCCCTGGCCCCATGCTCCTGCCTCACCGCCCAGGCCACCTGACTTGCTCTCTGCCCGGGGGTTTTGCACAGTTGTTGCTGTACCATAGTTACCTGTGTGAATGCATTCTGTGCCCTGACAGCTTCCCAAAGACAGGGACCATGTCGTCATCTTTGGATCATCCCAAAGGTCAACTGAGAGGGAGGGCTATGCATTTGCCTACTCTACAAAGATCTGCCTGTCAACCAGCTGAGACTACTAATGTAAGCTGCTCAAACAGAAATGGGAAGGGAGTCTAACTGGACCCTGTGTTGGAACCAATCTTTAAAAAATAAGGATTTTTTAAGAATTTCCAGTTGCTTTTCTAAATTAGACACAAAACAACCCACCTAATTCTAAACTTGGCCAAGATTTCAGCCTTCCACTTTGAACAGATGAAAAGCTGGGAAATGGTATGAACTGTTTCATGAGTTTGCCTCCTGAGTGGACACACGATGTTGGTATACCATCCTGGGGGAATGCAGGTGGCTACGGACATATAATGAAGAAAGAGGTAATTTGAAGTTGGGTCTGGAACTTGGAAATAGATCACATTGTTAGTGGACTGTGAAACTTAGACATCTATCCAGGGAAGACCACAACTGGGGGCTCAATTCCAAAACAGCTAAATCGAAAATACATTTGACAAATGGAACCAACATCGGATATAATTTTCAGTTTAAGAGACTCTTGGGAAGCTACTCCAAGTTGCTAAAAGTTTGGTTTTTCTTCCCAGAGATTACTTATCTATAAAACAGTTGTGCAACATTAATTTCCATCTATAGGTAATGGGGAGAAACTGCTTTTCCCTTTACCCATTGCATGTCTGCTGAGTGAGGTGTATTAGAGTTAAGTCCTTGGAGAGTGACTTGTTTTGTTAAAACAGTATAAGTTTGGGCTTGAGCTCCCAGGTCCTTGGAAATAGAAACCTCTCAAGTCTGGTATGGATGACGAGCATTTACCCTGGTTCTCCGTGTTGCTGAAGACCAAGGCAACCACCAAGGCTGCTTGCTATGAGCACCAAGGAGCAAGGAACAAGGAAGGACGCAGGAGATGAGACAGATACAACCAAGAGAAAATACTCCCAGTCCCCAGTTACCCTGAAGTAGAAAAGGTTAGGCTGAATTTGCTGCAGCAAGCAACCCTAGTCCTTAAGAACAGAAACCAGCCAGTCTCATGTGCCACTTACCTTGCCCAAAGCTTTTCAAACTCTCTTGGTGTGAGGGGAATATCAAAACCGTACAGTGCGTTCTTTATGTCCCGGCGTCGAAGAATGCCATTGCCCTCGTTATCGGTTTCTAGAAAATTCTACAACAACAGAAGACGGTATTTAGGAATATGTGAAATGTATGTACGACAACAGAAAAGATGTTCAATAGTCAGTATCTGGGACAATCCAAAGCATTTGTATCCCCGTCCACCTCCTTAATCACCTTTTAATCTAAGTTCCAGGTATCCTCATCATTCCTGGAAAGAAAGTGATAGAGCAAAATGGAAACGAGAATTAGGTGTTGGAAGCGGGTGGTTTCTGAGTTGCCTCAGGGGTTTGACCTGGATTCTTCTCCTGATCAACAACTTGGGTTCACAAATGATTAGAAATAAGGGCCAACCAGAGCCCAGGAAATGAGATGGAGGATCCTCATCTCAGTGATGGTTTGGTTTTAGCCCTCTGGCTGTAAGAGGGGAAATGAGGGACATTAGACTCCAGCTATTATGACAAGATTATATGGTACCATTTTTATGGCCCTGAGGGGTACAGAAGGTATTGTCAGGCATGTAAAAGGACCACAGACTTAAATAACAGCTAACACATGTGGTTCTCAGCAATGTCTTCAGTTGTTTCCAAGTAATAGCTCATTTAATCTTCTTCATAACAACACGATGAGGTAGATATAATAGGTACATCTACAGAACTCTCTGCAAGCATGATACTTAATAGTGAAAGAACAAAACATTCCCCTTAAGATCAGGAACAAAGTGAGAATATCTCCATCACCTGCTATTCAACATTGTACTGCAGGATCTCAGCCCGTTTATTTGGACAAGAAAAAGGATAAAAGGTGTAATGATAGGACAGGAAGAAATACAATTATTATTATTCACTGACATGATTGTATACATAGGAATACAAAGAATCCACAAATAAATTATTATAAGAGGTGAATTTAGCAAGCAGTCTGGATTCTATATCAACAGGCAAAATCAATCACAGTTTTTATATATCAGACAGGGAAAGTGAAATTTTAAAAGATAACATTTACAAAAGGCATCAAAAATCCAAAGGCCTAGGAATAAATCTGTGATATCTGAGAAATGCCTTTATACAGAAAAGTATAAAACTTTTCTGAAAGATATTGAAGAAGATCAAAATAAATGGAGAGACACTATGTTCATGAATTAGAAAACTCAAATATAATAGTAAAGGTGTCATTTTCTTTGTGGAACTTGACAAAGCGATTCAAAACTCTTGAAGAACAAGGTAGAGGGAGTTGCCTACCAATTAATTAAGATGTATCATTAAGTTATAGCGACGACCAAGATGTGATGTAGGTGCCAGCACAGACAAATTTATCAGTGGAACAGAATGAGGAGGTCAGCAGCACCCGCGGGCCATGATGTAGGCAGTGGTGATTCTCAGATCGGCCAGGAGAAAGGGGACTTCACAATGACCAGTGCTGGGACAGCGGGACTTCCATATGGAGGAAATGAGATGGGGTCCCTGCCTCTCAACACTTGGGAAACATCTAGTCCAGATTTCAAGACCTGAATGTGAAAGTTGAAACTGTCAAGCTCCTATAAGAGAGTGTGAGAGAATATCTTCATGACTCCCGGGTAGAATTCTTAAACAAGACCCATAGAGAGAGACGTTAGTAAATTTGACTACATTAAAAAGAACTTATATTTATCAAAAGACACCATATAAAAAAGGTAACAACACAGAATACACACTGAGAGATGATAGTTGCACCACATGTCACTTACAAAAGAGCAGGATCCACAGAGCAGTGTACACTATGACCATAGTCACAGTTTCTGCTAACCGATGAGAAAAAGACAAACCAGCATGTAGACTTAAAGTCTCAAGCAAGCACTTCACAATCGAGGAAACCTGACCAATGAATGACCAAGTGAAGATACTCAATCTCACTAATAACTAACAAAATGCCAATCAAATCTGCAGTGAGATTCTATTACATATCCACTAGAGCAGAAAGAACTAGGAAGTCTGATGGTACCAAGTGCTACAGGATTGAGCGGTTTTGACAAAGTCAAAGATATTTACTATCCGGGTCTTTACAGAAAAAGTGTGCTGGCTCCTGGTCTAAGATATTGGCAATATTCTTTTCCTTCACCTGAATGGTGGTTACATGGTGACTACTTTAAACTTATTTAAACTATACATAGGCATTTTATATACTTCATAGTAGAGTCATAACTTTAAAAAAAAAACAACTATGCTTTAAAAACAATTGGGTCTGTAGGATTTCAGAGTCCCTTTAAAAACACATAGCAGGTCTGGCATGTAAGAAACTTGGAAGTTACCACTCTGTCCCAACAACAAGTAAAAATATGACCAAATTGGAAAATCAACCACTCTTCTTAAATCATGAGAGAAGTGAAGTTACAGGCCAAATCACTGTCCCCAAAACTGGAGAGACAGACAGGTGAATACAGAGAATCATAACTTACTGGGACAGACACCCATAAGCAGAAAACTTTACAGGAACTTACGCCAGAAAGACAGAAGTGGAGGGAATAATTCCTAACTCATTCTATGAGACCAGTATTGCCCTAATACCAAAACCAGACAAAGATATTACAAGTAAGGAAAGCTACACACCATTATCTCTCATGAGAGATAATGTCATTGATAGTTCAACAGGAATAGCATTGAATCTGTAAATTGCTTTGGACAATATGGTCTCAAGCTGAGAGCAAAATTAGGAATATAATCCCATTCACAATTGCCACAAAAAGAACAAAATACCTTGGAATATAGCTAATCATGGAAGTGAAAGTTCTCTACAATAAGAATTACAAAACACTGCTCAAAGAAGTGATGACACAAACAAATGGAAAAACATTCTATGCTCATGGATTGGAAGAATCAATATCATTAAAATGACCATACTGTCCAAAGCAATTTACAGATTCAAGGCTATGCCTGTCGAACTACCAATGACATTCTTTATAGAACTAGAAAAAGCTATTTTAAAATTCATATGAGACTAGGCGTGGTGGCTCATGCCTATAATCCCAGAACCTTGGGAGGCTGAGGCAGGCAGATCACTTGAGCCCAGGAGTTCAAGACAAGTCTGGGCAACATGGCAAAACCCTGTCTCTACAAAAATTACAAAAAATTAGCTGAGTGTGGTGCCACATGTCTGTGGTCCCAACTATTTGGGAGGCTAAGGTGGAAGGATGGCTTGAGCCTGGTAGGCAGAGGTTACAGTGAGCCAAGATCACGCCACTGCACTCCAGTCTGGGTGACAGAGTGAGACTCTGTCTCAAAATAAAATAAAATAAAATAAAATTCATATGGAACCAAAAAAGAGTCTAAATAGCCAAGGCAATCCTAAGCAAAATGAATAAAGCTGGAGGCATCAAGTTACCCAATTAAACTATACAGTAACCAAACAGTATGGTACTGGTACAAAAACAGACACATAGAACAGTGGAACAGAATAGAGAGCCCAGAAATAAGACTGCACACCTACAACCATCTGATCTTCAACAAAGCTGACAAAAACCAGGAATGGAGAAAGGACTCCCTATTCAATAAATGGTGCTGGGATAACTGGTTAGCCAAATGCAGAAGATTGAAACTGGGCCCCTTCCTTATAACAAATACCCCTTCCTTATAACAGAAAATAAACTCAAGATGGATAAAAGACTTAAATCTCAAACTCAAAACTATGAAAACCCTGAAAGACAACCTAAGCAATACCATTCTGGACATAGGAACCAACAAAGATTTCATGACAAAAGCAAAATTGACAAATGGGATCTAATTAGATTTGACAGCTTCTGCACAGCAAAACTATCAATAAAGAGACAACCTACAGAATGTGAGGAAAATGTGCAAACTATGCATCTAACAAAGGTCTAACATCCAGCATCTATAAGGAACTTAAACAACCCCATTGAAAAGTGGGCAAAGAACATGCCAGATACTTTTCAAAAGAAGAAATATATGTGGCCAACAAGCACATGAAAAAAAGCTCATCAGTGGTCACTACAGAAATGCAAATCAAAAGCACAATGAGATACCATCTCATACCAGTCAGAATGGCTACTACTAAAAAGTCAGCCGGGCATAGTGGCTCACACCTGTAATCTCAGCACTTTGGGAGGCAGAGGCAGGTGGATCACCTGAGGTCAAGAGTTTGAGACCAGCCTGGCCAACATGGTGAAACCCTGTCTCTACTAGAAACACAAAAAAATTAGCCGGGTGTGGTGGCATGCACCTGTAGTCTCAGCTACTCGGGAGGCTGAGGCATGAGGATCACTTGAACCTGGGCGGAGGAGGTTGCATTGAGCCTACAATCACACCACTGCACTCCAGCCTGGGTGACAGAGCGAGACTCAATCTCAATTTTTTAAAAAAGGTAAAAGAATAACAGATGCTGGCAAAGTCACAGAGAAAAGGGAATGCTTATACACTGCTGTATGCCACTGTCGGTGGCAGTGTAAATAGTCCAACCATTGTGGAAAACAGTGTGGCAATTCCTCAAAGAGCTACCATTCAACCCTGCGATCCCATTACTGGGTATATACCCAAAGAAAGAGAAATCATTCTAAATATGTAAATATAAATATATTTATATAAAATAAATATATTACTATCATATATAAATATTTTATATCATATATTTATATAACATAAATATTTTATATCAATATCATATATTTATGTAACTTAAATATATGATATTTATATATTTAGATAACAAATATATGATACATTTATTAGACTGATTAGATAACAAATATATGATATTAATATCATATATTTATATAAGACAAATATAAAGATACATGCACAGGTATGTTCACTGCAGTAATATTCATGATAGCAAAGACATGGAATCAACCTAAATGCCCATGAACGGTAGACTGGATAAAGAAACTGTGGAATATATACATCATGGAATACTACAAAGTCATACAAAAGAATGAGATCATGTCCTTTGTAGGAACATGAATGGAGCTGGAGGCTAACATTCTTTGAAAACTAATGCAGGAACAGAAAACCAAATACCGCATGTTCTCACTTACAACTGGGAGCTAAATGGTGAGAACACTTTGACACAAAGAAGGGAACAATAGGCACTGAGACCTACTTGAGGGTGGAGGGGGAGAAGAGAGAGAAGATTTGGAAAGATAACTATTGGGTATTAAGCTTAGTACCTGGGTGACAAAATAATCTGTATGACAAACCCCCATGGCATGAATTTACTTATATAACAAACCTACACACGTATCCCTGAACCTAAAATAAAAGTTAAAGAAAACTACAATACCATTTACATTAGCACCCCCCAAAATGAAATACTTAGGTATAAATCTAATAAAACATTAGCCAAGAATGGTGGTGTGCACCTGTTATCCCAGCTACTTGGGAGGCTGAGGTAGGAGGACCGCTTGAGGCCAGGAATTCCAAACCAGCCTGGTCTTATTTACAAGAGCTCTTATATGCAAGAGCTATATAATGAAAACTACAAAACTCTGATGAGAAATGTTTTATGTTTGCAAAACCTAAATAGAGATATTCCATGTTTATGGATAGGAAGGCTCAATAGCATCAAATATAGGTTCAATTCAATCCCAATCAAAATCCCAGCAAATTGTGTTGTAGAGATCCATAAACTTACTCTAGTTTATATGGAGATGCAAAAACTTAGAATAGCCAACACAATACTGAAAACAGCAACAACAACAACAAAAAACTTGGAGAACTGACACTACCTGATGTCAAGATTTACTATAAAGCTACAGTAATCATGACAGTGATATTGGTTAAAGAAAAGACAAGTAGAGCAGGGGAACACAATAGAGAGTCCAGAAACAGACCCACATAATCAACATATCCTTGACAAAGGGGCAAAAGCAATTCAACAGAGCGAAGGCAGTCTTTTCAACAAATGGTGCAGGAACAATTGGACATCTACCTTCAAATAAATGAATCTAGACACAGACCTTATACCCTTCACAAAAATTAACTCAAATGGATTACAAACCTAACTGTAAGATACAAAACTATAAAACTCTTGTAAGACAACATAGGAAAAAATTTAGATGACCTTGAGTTTGGCAGTGACTTGTTAGATATAATCCAAGAAAGAAAGAATTCATGAGCTGGGCTTCATTAAAATTAAAAATATCTGCTCTGCAAAAGACACTGTCATGAAAATGAAAGACAAGCCACAGACTGGGAGAAAATATGCATGAAAGATATATCTGATAAAGGACTCTTAAAACCCAACAAGAAGAAGAAAAGAAACAGTCCAATTAAAAAATGGGCCCAAAACTTAACAGATACATCACTAAAGTATATATGGAAAGATGGCAAAAAAGCATAAGAAAAGATGCTCCATATCATATATCATCAGAAACATGCAAATTAAACAGCAATGAGATACCACTACACCCCTATTAGAATGGCCAAAATCTAGAACACTGACAACACTAAATGCTAGTGAGGATGTGGAGCAACAGGAACTCTCATTCCACGGCTTGACTGCAGAAACCAAGGCCTTGCCAACCCACCTGTCACTCACCCTCCAACAGTGTTTATCACTATTTTTTTCACAGCACTGATCTGCTTTGTTGCTCATTGACTGTCACCTCCACTGGTGCGTGATCTCCATGAGATGGGATCAGACTGACCATGGTTACCACTACATCCCAGTGCATTACTGGTGCACAATATGTGCTGAATAAATCCAAGCAGGGAAGGATGAAGCTGGAAAGGGCCCTGGAATTGGCCCTCAGGAGTCCCTGGGGTCCACAGAGAGCAGCAGCAGCAGATGAGGGCCAGGAGGCTGGTCTGACCGTCCTGAGAGGGCAGACTGCAGGACGGGAGAAGAAAGAGACCAGGAGAAGATTGGCAACTGGGAGTGTGGAGGAAGGAAGAGAGAGTCTAGGGTCAGCTGAGAGACAAGGCTGGCTGGAGAGCAAAGGGTCTCATCTCTTTTTAAGTCAGACCCAAGTGAGAGGAAGGTTAAAGAGAAGTTGGTAGAGAAGGTGTGGAGGATGATGCCAAATAGTGCACCCTGCTTTCTTCTCAGCTGGTGTTCACTGGGTCAGGTGCAGTTTCTAGCGCAGACCCTGCCCTGAACCCCTGAACTTAGAGGGCCGCTCTGAAAGTGGGCCACACAGAGCTCCAGTCTGTGTGATTGGTTGGCGTGGGCCAGCGCAGACAGTTCACTCCATAGAGGACACAATATAGACAGTCGACTCTATGGAGCCCACAGCACAGCCAGTCCACTCTGTGGAGCCCGCGGCACAGACAGTCCACTCTATAGAGCCACAGCAGACAGTCCACTCTGTGGAGCCCGCGGCACAGACAGTCCACTCTGTGGAGCCCGCGGCACAGACAGTCCACTCTGTGGAGCCCGCGGCACAGACAGTCCACTCTATAGAGCCACAGCAGACAGTCCACTCTGTGGAGCCCGCGGCACAGACAGTCCACTCTGTGGAGCCCGCGGCAAAGACAGTCCACTCTGTGGAGCCCGCGGCACAGACAGTCCACTCTGTGGAGCCCGCGGCACAGACAGTCCACTCTGTGGAGCCCGCGGCACAGACAGTCCACTCTGTGGAGCCCGCGGCACAGACAGTCCACTCTATAGAGCCACAGCACAGACAGTCCACTCTGTGGAGTCTACGGCACTGACAGTCCACTCTGAGCGGGACAGGAGGCTGGGTAGAGACAGTCCCAAGAGGTCAGCAGCACTTCAAAGACAAACCTTCGTTTTGGGCACAGGCCAAGAAAGAGCAAACACAGAAAGAAAATGACCAAATGAAACGAAGTGGAGATATTTTTCAAAATAATGTGAAAATATTTCCATAATGCAGTTTAAAAAATACTTATTAGAGGGAAGCTATTGCCTTCTTGTTGCATTATAAAGTGGTGATCTCACAGCCTAGATTTCAGGACAAACTCGGTTTTGCACGTGCAGTTCTATTATCCTGTAGGTCTGTCTGTCATTGGCCCTGTTGGATTAGACAGCCCCATCTCAATACCATAATCACAGTTTACATGATTACACATGGAGGGTATCTGCCTTATACATGTGCTTCTATAATTTTGGCAAGACAGGAAGAAACAGCTCTTTAAAATTTATGTTTATATTGTATAAAATTAAGTACAACAGCATCTTATATTTTTCATGTATTAGGTTGGTGAAAAGAAATTGTGGTTTTTCCGTTAAAGTAATGGCCAAAACTGTGATGACTTTTGCACCAACCGAATACATTTTTAACTCATATCAAGCCTGAGGTAATGCCAGGAATTTCTGTTCACGTAACTCCAACAATTCCTTATCTTTCTAAACCTCACCTGACCTTGAATGTGAGAATTTAGTTTGAAAAAATCTTTTAAGAATAGCAGGAGTCCCCACACTGGGTATACAGAATTGTTTTCCCATCTTAGCAGCTGGATCTGAACAGCTTCATCATCCCAGTGATCTTGAAACATTGAAATCGATTTTCTTTCCTTTTAAGGAAATCATCATTTTCTTACCTTAGACAAGTCTGACCATCTGTTTTTTGCTTTGGTAACAAGATACTGATGAGCCTGTTCACAAGCTAGTTCTGAATCCGCGACCTTCTGTTTTGGTCTTAAAAGAAAAAAAAATAATAAATAACTGTGTTGAAATTTAATGGGTTCATTAATCTCCCAAGGGGTTTCCCTATCCCCCCCTGTTTGTTTCAAGGATACCATTAAAGTCTGTTATTTCACATCTGGTTTAACTTAATTCTTAAAGTACAGTCTTATTTCTCCAGCTGCGTGCCAGGGAAGTCTTCTGACATTGTGTAAGTCCTTGTTCATTTTCAGATAAATGCTATTCAACTTTGTTTTTTCAGCACACAAAACAAACAGGGCTCATTTATTCTCAGAAGGGGGAAAACACAATGTAACATTAAGTGTCTTGGGAGGAAAACAGCTAAAAACTTTTATTTCTGAATTTGCAAGCTGGAGAGATAATGGAGACTACAGGAAATGGTTGCGAAACACTGGGGGAACTTCTCAGCTCATTTTCCAAGGTGAGGCTTGTAGGATTTAAAGATAGGGCTGGGCGTGCTGGCTCACGCCTGTAATCCCAACACTTTGGGAGGTCAAGGCGGGTGGATGACTTGAGGTCAAGAGTTCGAGATCAGCCTGGCCAACATGGTGAAACCCCGCCTCTACTAAAACTACAAAAATGAGCTGGACATGGTAGAAACATGCCTGTAATCCCAGCTACTCGGGAGGCTGAGGCAGGAGCATTGCTTGAACCTGGGAGGTGGAGTTGGCAGTAAGCTGAGATCGTGCCATTGCACTGCAGTCTGGGGGAGAGTGCGAGACTCTATCTCAAAAATAAAAATAAATAAAAAGGATCAAAATTCTGTCATATTTACTCACAGGATGGACACTTAAAAAAAGACCCTGTGCTCACAGGTCCCTGCTAGGCCACAGTAAAGCACAATAAAGGCTGAGGCTGGAGGGGCTGGGATGCCCTGGATCCTTCCACACACTAGAACAAATCAGGAATGGAGGAAAACGTGTAAAGCCCACGTGCACACCCACCCTGGTGCCCGGCCAGTGTAAACTGCAGTCACTGTGATTTTCCTTCTCCACCTGACTCCCCCTGCCCTTGACGGTGCTGTCTCTCCCCACTCTCTTCTGAGAGGTCATCTCTTCCAGCGTCCCCAACTACAGCCTTGACGCTGCTTGCCTATGAGTCTGCACCACCGGTACTACACCCTCACCTGCTTTTCTGTGCCATCTTTCTCCAACTGCCTACCGGACTCTGCAGAATCATGGAATTTCGAGGGTGGAAAGGGATCCAAACTCAACCAGCCAATCCCCTCTCACTACTTGACCACGTAAGGCTTTGGAAGATTGATGGAATTATGTTGCGTTTTTACAATTTTTGCTTAAAAGGACTGTAAGTCCTAATGATGTCTATTGCTCTGCCTTCACGTTTAGACTCCTCCTAAATCCCACCTGCACCAGAGGACTCACCTGAGCCTCCCCAAAGTGCTGTCAGAGAGCCCGCGAGGGGCATGTGGTATCTCAGCAAAGTCAGTGGATCCCAGTTGATTTCACTGTCGAAACGCATATCCAAACAGCCCTAGGCCCCCTGCTTTCCACACCCTGATTTCTTTTCCAGGTTATAAGGCTTGATTATTTCCTTAATTATCCATGAGCAAACCAATGAATCCTACTGCTTTTCCATCTATTTTCCCCTTTCTCATTTTACATACTTGTCCCTCTCGAGAGATCAGGAGGTTTTCCGGTGGTTACTTAATTCCTCTCCTATTGCCCAGCTTGTTAAATCTTGACAATCAGTCAGATCCAGCCTTCCTTCCTATCAGCCAGCTCCTCAGTCACAGATTCATAGGAACACTCGCTATGTGCTGCTCTAGGCCCTGCAGACACAATGACTAGCAATGCGGACAGAGTCCACATTCCCAAGGAGCTTACACTGTGATGCAGAAACTTACAACAAACACACAAGAAAAATAAGTGACTCGGCCGGGCGCGGTGGCTCATGCCTGTAATCCCAGCACTTTGAGAGGCTGAGGTGGGCAGATCACGAGGTCAGGAGTTCGAGACCAGACTGGCCAACATGGTGAAACCCTGTCTCTACTAAAAATACAAAAATTAGCTGGGCATGGTGGTGCACGCCTATAATCCCAGCTACTTGGGAGGTTGAGACAGAAGAATCACTGGAATCTGGGAGGCGAAGTTTGCAGTGAGCTGAGATCATGCCACTGCACTCCAGTCTGGGTGACAGAGTAAGACTCCATCTCAAAAAAAAGAAAGAAAAGAGAGAGAGAGAGAGAGAGAAAAGAGAATAGAAGAGAAGAGAAGAGAAAGAAAAGAAAAGAAAAGAAAAGAATAGAAAACAAAAGAAAAGAAGAAAAGAAAAGAAAGAGACTCAGATAACTTCAGATACTGCATGGGACCCAGAATGATGGGGCGGGGGCGACTTCGTCAGGAAGACCAGGGAGCGGCTCTTTGACAGCTGCGTGAAGACTTCAGGGAACACACTCCAGGCAGTACCAGGGTCTTGGGAGGTGCTTCCGGTCCCAGTTAGGATGGAGTAGGCACACTTCACCCTTTCTCTCCTTCTTACGACAACCCAACATCCTACACAGAATACAAAATGCAACTATCTGAGGACACTAAAAGGTAAATAATAAGAGGCTGATGGAAAGAGAAATAAAAACTTGAAGAATGACAAAGTTATGAGTTTCATGGGGCTTTCCTCCCATGTTCCCAGCTTAAGAGTCAAGAGCAGTCCTAATTCTGGAACTGTGCAGCAGATGTGAACAGAAAAAGGTCCAAAAGAAAGGCTGACTTTCTGACCAAAGAGCTAGGACAGGATGGAGGGCCTCTTCAGGAGACAGCGGCAGGAATTCCCGTTTTTGTCTCTGTTTACTCTCCCAGCCCAATTCTGAGACTGCACTTTTGTAGTGGTGCCCATGATAGCAGTGGCCAAAACGTTAAAATTTTCTCTAACTAGAAAAAATGAGAAAAAGGGTTCCTGTGATTCAAGGAATGTTGCGAAATCCATGTTAATTTTCTCTCTCTCTCTCTTTTTTTTTTTTCTCTCACTAGGGCCCTGAAGGTGACCCTTATCATGAGACATGAATAGCAACACAGATAAGCTAAAACCTAAGATTTTCTAGCCAGAAGATGCAGAAAAGTAGCCCTTGGAGGCTACAGAGTGTGGGGGAGATCATAGAGAAGAGAGAGTTAGAGGAAGGGACATCTGTGCAGGAAGTTCCAGGTTCACCTCTGATGTGTGCAGGTGTAGAACTGACCCCAAGCAGCATAGCAACAGGCTTTGAGAACATGATTACTGTGTAGTTAAGACTGACTTCTGGGTGGTGCACACGTGGGTTTCCCTGAAGAGTACTGCAATGACTTTGAAAACAAAATTGACATTAAAACCACAGAAGGCACGTTAGGACTTGCAGTCTAAAACTAACTAGGCTGATTGCCTGCTAAAATAATGACAAAAAAAAAAAAAAAATCAACACACTACAGAGGATTTTAACAGAACCAGAGTGTCATAACAAAACAGTTAAAGTATCTAGGATACAGTCCAAAGTGATATAAAAAAACAGAAAAATCTCAATAATGCTCAAGGTAAAAGACAACAGATACCAACCCCAAGATGAACTAGACGTTGAAATTATCAGATTGTAAAGCAGCTATTATATTCATGGAGTAAGAGCAAACAAACTTGAAAGAAAGAAGAAGGAAAAAGGAAATAACCAAAATACAGTAACTGAAATGACATTCTGGATTGGCTCAGCGGCAGAATGGAATGACAGAGGAGTCAGCAAAATTGAAAACTCATGAATAGAAATCTCTCAAACTGAATGAAAGAGAAAATAAAAATAACATAGTCTCAGAGATACAAAACCTGTGATACAAAACCAAAAGGTCTAAGCTTCATGTCATTGAGGTACCAAAAGGAGAAGAAAAAGATGGGTACAGAAAAAGTATTTTTAAAAATAATAGCTGAAAACACCACAAATTTGGCATAAAACATAAATTTACAGATTTAAGAAGCTCAGTAAATCCAAAAAGAGATTAAAAAAAAAAAGAACAAACAAAAACCACTAAAAAACCCACCGTCAAACAAATCAAATCATAAATTATACTCAATTGTCTGAAAAACTAAAGATTAAAAAAAAATATCTAAAGTAGTGTGAATGGCCTGGTACGGTGGCTCATGCCTGTGATCCAAGCACTTTGGGAGCCTGAGATGGGAGGATTGCTTGAACTCAGGAGTTCGAGACCAGCATGGGCAACATGACAAGACCCTGTCTCTAGAAAAAATACAAAATGTAGGCATGATGGTGCTCACCTGTGATTGCAGCTACTTGGGAGGCTGAGGTGGATCACTTGGACCTGGGAGGTCAAGGTTGCAGTGAGCTGTGATCGCACCGCTGCACTCCAGTCTGGGTGACAGAGTGAGAGATCTAGTTAAAAAAAGAGAAGAAAAGAGAAGAAAAGAGAAGAGAAGAAAAGAAGTCTGGGAAAAATGGCATATTAAATATGAGAAAATGGAATATTTGCATACTTCTTGCCACAGATTATGGAGGCCATAAGACCATGGAACAACATTTTTAAAGTGCTGGAACAAAAGAATTGTCAACCCCAAACTCTATATCCAGCAAAAGTATCTTTCAAGAATAAAGAGTAAATAAAGATATTATAAATTGAACAAAACTAAGACAATTTGTCTCCAACAGACCTGCTCTAAAAGATGTCCTATAGGAAGTTCTTCAGGGGAAGAAGAATGATAGCTGAGAGAAACTTAGAACTTCAGAAAGAGAAGAATAGCAACAGAAGTGGTAAATACCTAGGAAATTATAATACACATTTTTTTCTCAGAGTTTAAAATACATGAAGCATAAATTAATAGTACTAGAAAAAGAAATAGACAAACTCAAAAGTATTGCTGGAGACTTCAACACTCCTCTCTTAGTAATTAATAGAATAAGGAGACAGAAAATAATCAAGAATATAGAAGACCCGAACAACACTAATAACCAACTTGATCTGACATTTACAGAACACTCCACCCAACAGCACCAGAATACACATTATTTTCAAGTATACACAGAATATTTACCAAGACAGACCATATCCAGGGTCATAAAACAAACCTTAACTAATTAAAAAGAATTAATATCACACAAGATATGTTCTCTGACCACAACAGAATTAAATTATAATCAATAACAGAACAATATTTAAACACTATGCATTTTTTTTTTTTTTTTGAGACAGAGTCTCACTCTGTCACCCAGGCTGGAGTGCAGTGGTGCAACCTCAGCTCACTGCAATCTCCACCTCCCAGGTTCAAGCAATTCTTCTGTCTCAGCCTCCCGAGTAGCTGAAATTATAGGCACCCACCACCACACCTGGCTGGCTTATTTATTTTTGTCTCTTTAGTAGAGATGGGATTTTGCCATGCTGACTAGACTGGTCTTGAACTCCTGATCTTAAGGGATCTGCCCACCTCAGCCTCCCAAAGTGCTGGGATTACAGGCATGAGCCACCACATCTGGCCTGAACACTATGCAAATATTTTGAAATTAAACAACATACTTCTAAACAATCCATGGATCTAAGAGGAAGTCTTAAGGGAAATTAGAAAATAATTTGAAATGAATAGAAATAAAAACTACAACATATCCAAATTTGTGAAATGCAGCTACATCAGTGCCTACAGGGAAATACATTACATTAATGGTTTATATGAGAGAAAAAAGGACTCAAATAAAAACTATGGGTTTCCAATTTAAGAAATATAAAAGAGAAACTGAATCCAAAACAAGCAGAAAGAAGGAAATAATAAAGACCAAAAATCAATAAAATTGAAATCAGAAAAATAGAGAAAAATCAATAAAACAAAAGCTAGTTTTTTTAAAAGATCTATGAAAGTGAGAAGACTTAGCTGAGCTGAAGAAGAAAGGAGAAAAGAGATCAACTATGAAAGTCATAAATGAAATAAGGAATCTCACTAAATACTTCACAGATACTTAAAAAACAATAAAAGAACATTATGAACCATATTAATTCCATGAATTTGACAACTCTGATGACCAACATCTTGAAAGATGCAAATTAGCAAAACTCACTTGAGACGAAATAGAAACTCTGAATAATCCAATAACTATTAAATTAACTGGATTTATAGTTACAAACCTTCCAACAAAGGATGTTCCAGGACTTGATGACTTCACTGGTTAATTCAATCAAATGTCTAAGAAAGAATAACAATTCTACACAATACAGAAAATGGAAGAGAAAGGAATATTCCTAAGTCATTTTATGAGGTTAACAGGGCCATGTTACCAAAATCACGATTGGTATTAATGACTTTTATTATTCTTAGATGTCTTCCAAAATAAATTACTTATTTTATTTATTATTATTATTTTTTTAATAAAATAAAGCTCATTCTGGCCAGGTGCAGTGACTCATGCTTGTAATCCCAGCATTCTGGGAGGCCAAGGCAGGTAGACCACCTGAGGTCAGGAGTTTGAGACCAGCCTGGCCAACAAGGTGAAACCCCGTCTCTACTAAAAATACAAAAAATTAGCCGGGCGTGTAGTTCCAGCTACTTGGGAGGCTGAGGCAGAAGAATCGCTTGAACCTAGGAGGCGGAGGTTGCAGTAAGCCGAGATGGCGCCATTGCACTCCAGCCTGGGTGACAAGAGCGAAACTCTGTCTCAAACAAACAATTCATTCTATTTTGCAATTATCATCTGAATCCATTAAACCCTCTTATATATCTATGACAAGTTATGTGGTCTTGGTGATGTTGATTTTAATCTTACTATATCTAACCTAAATAATATACTATATTATCCCAAATATTTCATTATTACTCTTCAACTGTTCCCAGCTTTGCTAAAAAGAGAGAGAGAGAGAGAGAGAACAACAAAACCAAAATGATAGAATCACCTGTTGAAATGAACCACCACTAGGACATCACCCTTCAGTGTTCTTGCTGCGGTGCCCAAAGTTCTACAGTATTTCTCAAGAGTGTATAAAAGAAGACAATGACACCATGCTTGGGGTGTTGTATTAGATTTCACTGAATGCAGCTGGAAATTCAGAATTCCTTCTTTATGCCCAAATGGCTAAGGGAAGAAAATCTGAGATAGGAAGAGATTTCACAATTATGAGATGATTCAGAAGAGAAAGGCATATAGAGACAGAACAGCACTCTAGATTCCAAAGATGATGGTGACATTGATCACATCAGCCAAAGCGCTTGATGACTGAATGATATATTTCTAAGGATAGAAAAGGAAATTTGGTATTTTCATTCAGTTAGTCATCCAACACGAAGGAGCTGATCATGCAGTATTTGGCGATGGACTATCTAATTTTGCTAAAAGGACACATGAGAATTTTCTTTCATCTTTTAGGACGTTTGTGCATCAAAATGTACTCCATGCAGGCTGTAAGTGGATAAATGGTCAAGGCAAGTGTGTTTTAAATAAGGACTGGAAGGGAATTGAAGAAGTAGAAAAAAAAGGAATAAGTCATTGGACCAATCATTCTACTTGGTATTTATATATCTTAAAATGAAAATGTTTTGCAGTTATGAAGCTAACATGATAGTGTCCTCTTTTCAGCAAGGTTATGAACTCTCAACGTTTTCCAAAGTATTGTGGTTTTATGATGTGGGTGGAAAGTGAAGACCCAGAGAGCAGAGGGGCCCAACCAAGAGGGCAGGAAGGCTTCTAGAAAGGGGTGGTATCCAGGTCTGCGTGGTGGTGGAGGTGGAATAGGGCAGGCTTTCCAGGCAGAGGAGGTAGCCCCTCCCAACAAGCTCCTGGGCTCAAATGCCTGCCCCACTGCTCATTATCTGTGTCCTTGTGGACACATCTTCAACTGTTCTCTGAGCCCCCACTCCTTCATATGTGAAGCCAGCTGGGAATGCCTTCTTTCAGGGCTGCTGGGGTATTAAAGGACATGTCTTCAGGAAACACACCACAGCGCCTGGCCAAGGGGGGCTTAGCTTTCTGAAGCAGTGCCTTGGTTTGGGTCCACCAGACCCCGGGGACCAAGCCAGGTCTCACTGGGCTGCAGCCTCTCCTCCTTTGTGTCCACACTCCACTCTGGGGCACAGAAAGATCTTTCTAAAGCACAGTGTGACTCCCTCACTCCATAGCATACGCCTCCCCTGCCTACCGATAGAAGGTGATGTCCTTCACAGCCTACCCTCCTGCCCTCCTGGCCTCCTCCCCAACCAGGCCCACCATGCAGGTGGATCCCACACATGCATCCTCTCCTCGTTTCCCGAATGTGCTCAACACCCCCGCCTGCCTCTGTGATCTCGCAAATGTTCTTCCCTGGCCTGAAATGACCCTTCCTCTAGCCTGCACCTGGCAAACTCTTACTCAAACTTCAAGACCCAGCTCAAATGTCCCTCCTTTTCCTGAGCAACTCACAGGTGCCTCCTGCTCCTGTGGCACTTAGTCATCCTCTATTTTGTACCTGTCTTATACTCGACCCTGAGCCCCTCCAAAGGAGCATCTGGGTCTTATTCATTGTTGTACTATCTAATTCTGTGACAATGTCTAGCATATACTAGGCCCTTAGTAAATATTTGATGAATGAGCGTATACATACAAGTACTAAGGTTGAGTCGTCTGAATGGGAAAACTGCACTTTGTGGTTGAAATTTTCCATGTTCGTTCTGCAGAGAATGGAAAATGAACTTTCTCCAGAGAATTTTTCGGGAAGAATTGTGTTTGTTTGTTTAAATGTGAGGCAGTGAAGTCTCACATTAAAGCTCCTGAGAATCTGAGCCGTGGGAAGCAGGTGTCCAACTTACGTGTTAGATGATCTTTTTGCTATCATCATTTTCTTTCTTGCTTGCTTTTTTATTTATTTTTTTTAGTGTAGACAAAATAAAACCTATGAATTCAGGAGGAAGAATCGGTGTGCAAGATCAGAGGGCCTTCTGCAGCCTACCCAAGTGTCACAACAGTCTGGCACAGTGGCTGTGGCTTCCAGGGCTCCACTCTCAGGGAGCTGCCCTTGCCTAGGTAGAAGCAATAAATGTCTAGAACCCCTGGGGACTGTGAGTGCCTCAAGGGGCAAAACAGCATAGTGAGTGTCACTATGATGCTGTATCATCACATCAGAAGACACACCTCGGTACTAGCATAGCACACAGCATTTCACAATTACTCATGTAATAATAATTGGTCAAGGAGGAGCTGACTAGCTACTTCATTCATGCATGTCGGCTCTCAGCAGATCTCAGCAGGGAGCCAATGGGGACAGGCGATCCCCTGCTGCCACTGTTGGATGGGGTTGGATGGTAGCCCCATTGTGCCTTCAAGGAGTGTACGTGCTTCCTGGGAGACAACACTGAGTTGGAGCTCAGCTGGACACTGAGATTCTCCTGGCTGGCAGTGAGGCCATATAGGCTGGGCAGGGGCCTAGGGGGCAGCACTGCCCGGGGAGGGTCTGGAGGAGGTTCTTGCGTCCCCTGAGGCAGTTGGCACAGATAGCTTCTCAGTGCCTGTCAATTATTACGAGACGGTCTGTGTTCCCCAAATTCACATCCATCACCTAGATTAACATCTGGAGGTGAAGAGGAGGTAGGAGGCATCAGTTCCCGAAGAAGGTTACTGTGTTCACTTGACAAAGATTTATCTGCGTGGAGTTCGTGCACAGCCCTCCGCCTGCCCCTGCAGAGGACGGGCCCAGCCTTGGACAGAGGATAGGCTGTGCTCATAGGTCTCCTAAGTGTCAATTTTAAAGGACTGAGCAAAAAGCATATATTTTTGAACCCAGATTAATACATAGAAAAATAAGTATATGTATGTATGTGTGTATATACATTTTTTCATATACATATGAATATATAAGTATATGCATATGAAAAAAGACATACACATATATATGCATATATTTATATAAGTGTGTCACACACACATATGTAAGTATATGCATATGAAAAAAGACTGAAATGATACCCAGCAAAATATAAAATGATGCTCACAGGTGGTAAGACCAGGGCTGTATTTTCTGGTTGTTCTACACTGAATGCATATTCCTCGAATGACTTTTTCTGAACCAAGAAAAAGAAGAAAACAATCACTCCATTCTTGGCATCCCTTTGCGGACACCATGGAAATACCGGACATCACAGTGGCACGGGCCGGCATATATCAAAGACACGGAACCGTGCTGCCTTCTTACCTAATGAGTCTTTGAGGTGCTTCATCTGTTTTCAGTGATCTCTTCTCACACAAATTTCGAAATTCCCGAAAATTTAAAGTGACACTAAGTCTCAAGCCAAGAAGGCCAAGGAAGCGCTCAAATTCGTCGTCTCTGAGATTAAACAGTAGGTGCACGAGCAATTTGTGAAGGTCATGCATGTTGATTATGCCATCCCTGTCAGTGTCTATTTTAAAGAAGGCAGAGTAGGGGTCCTAAAAAAAAACACACACAAGTCAAAGCCCTTCTCCTTGAGCCCCGAACGGCAACACATGCAAACCTCCACGTGTACAGCCTCATCTCCACGCAAGGAGGGGCAGCTTGGCTGGGCCCTGACTATTGCTTTTAGAGACTCGGCTGTTCCAGGAATATCCTCACCATGCTTTGCTTTTCCCAAGAAATTATAAAGCTCTCCAGCTAGCCAGGGGATATAAACAATCCTCTTTGAATGCTAAGAGTTCAGGGAAAGGAACAGACTGCTTTTCTTTTCCTTCCACACACTCGGTTTGTGGAGCTTAAACTTCTAGTCCAGGAAGGAAGGGAAGGAGAAAGTGCTGGAGGTTTCTGGTGTGTATGAACATCCTGCTCGCAATTTTTTATATCACTTTCATCATGTTTGGCTGCTTCTGTCTACAGGCAAACAAATACCGCACTGAATCTCAGGCAAGGAGCCACCTGAAGGCCAGGCCTCTGTTTCGATGACCGTGATAGAGATCAGCCATGTCTGGGATCCACAAACCTGCCACATCCGAAGGACTTCCGCTCAGCCCATCGCGCTGGTTGGAGGGCACAGGGATTCCTATTTTGCAGATGAGGAAACAGAGGCTCAGGGTTCCCAGGGAACCCGTGACTAGAGACCCTGCTGCATGACAGAGCATGCACTCTGCAGGCAGGTGGCTCAGTTGCAAACCCCAGCTCTGCCACTTACTAGCAACGCAACCGTGGGTGAGATAGTTAACCTTGCGGTGCTTCTGTTTTCTCGTCTGTACAATGGGGACTATGATAGTCCCTGCTTCCTTGGGATGTTTGTGAGGAGTGAATTTGCTAATGATGCAAAGCGCTTAGAATGAGACTGGGTTTCTTGGCACTCTAAAATGCTGTTTGTTGCGCTTGCCATTTGCCTAAGATCGTAGAGCAAGTGCAAGGCTCTGCCCGGGGCTGATGCCTGTTTCCCGCATGCACCTGCTTTCCAAAGGGGTCTCAGGACTGAAAAGTTGCTGACGTGGCCCCAACCCACCTCGTTCCATCGGCACCTGACGCAGCCCCTCACCTGGGAGTTACCTGGCTGTTCTGGCGGCATTGCTCTTGTCCCCTCTTATTACAGCCTTCTCCCACAGAGGTTACTTAGGATATCAGGCAAGACCTGCTGTGACCCCAAGTGTCTCATGCAAATGTGTAGGGATTTTGTGGAAAGCTCTCTCTGTATTCACTCATGTATTCATTCACCAAAAATTATTCAGCACCTAATATGTGCAATTGCCATGCTGAATACTGTGGAAATCAATTTAAAAGATGCTGCCCCTGCCTCTGGGAGACAATACAGTGTGGCAGGGAGGCTGATGTCTAACTCTGCTGGAGGGGGCCTCCCGGGGTGCAGGCCCATCTGTTTCTTGATGATTCCCTCTACACTGCCAGCCCCAAGACCCCCTACCCACAGCCTCACATCTCCAGTGGTTTGGGGGCATTTTCTCTGGGATGTCAAACTGAGCATGGCCCAAATCAAACTCCTGACATCCACCCTCTGTGCCCACCCTGCTCCTCCCAAGTCTTCCCATTCCAGTGAGTGGAGCTCTTTCCTCCCAGTTGCTCAGACACAAACCTGGGAGCCCTTCTGAGCCCTGGCTTCCTCTCACCCCCACATCCAATCTGCCCACACATCCCGCTGGTTCTCCCTTCAGAGTGCATTAGCACTGGACCCTTTCTCCCAGGCCCACCACCTCGGCCCCCACCCAAGGCTACTGGACTCCTGCAGGAACCTTGCGACGGCTCCCAGCTGCCATCATCGGCTCCGTGGCCTCTGCTCTGTGCAATCATCCCCAAGCAATCCCTTACAGCCGACGTCATGCATGAGGCACCTCTGCTCACCCCCCTTGACTCTCCATCTCACTCAGAGTCTAAGGCCAAGGCCTGGCTGTGGTCCACAAACCCGTTTACACCCCCATCCCACCCATCCCCTCGCTGTTCTTTGAACAGGCCAAGCCTGCTTCAGGGTGTTTCAGGGAGCCCTCTCCAGTGTCCGCAGGGCTCTGGCTCCTTCATGACTCTGTCCGAGTGTCCTCTCTCCAGAGAGGCACTTCCTGACTCTTCTGTACAGTGGCACCAGCCCTGACAGGCTTGTGGCCTCCCACGATCCTCTACTTTTCTCTTTGGCACATGTTACCACCTGACCTAGTAGAGGTTTCTTTTTACTTTTTTTTTTTTTTTTTGAGACGGAGTCTCACTCTGTCGCCCAGGCTGGAGTACAGTGGCTGGATCTCAGCTCACTGCAAGCTCCACCTCCCGGGTTCACGCCATTCTCCTGCCTCAGCCTCCCGAGTAGCTGGGACTATAGGCGCCCGCCACCTCGCCTGGCTAGTTTTTTGTATTTTTTAGTAGAGACGGGGTTTCACCGTGTTAGCCAGGATGGTCTCGATCTCCTGACCTCGTGATCCGCCCGTCTCGGCCTCCCAAAGTGCTGGGATTACAGGCGTGAGCCACCGCACCCGACCCTAGTAGAGGTTTCTGTGTCCACTGCACTTCCCCCTAGAACATAAGCGCGAGGCTGGGCTCTGATCTGTTCCCTGTTGCAGCCCCAGCTCCCCGAGCCATGCTCACCACAACGTCTGTGAGAGGGGGTTTCTGGACATGAAGGAGCAGCATTTCCCAGGCACTGAGCACTCTGCTGGGTACAGAGACACCGTAACTATAACATGGCCCCTGACACCCAGGTCCTCACCGTCTACTAGGGAAGCAAGACAGGAAGCAAATCATGGCAATCCAGTGTGATTACTGCAGGGACAGGGGTGTAAGGGCTGTGTGGGGCCAGCCTGGATTCTGGACTCGAGGGACAATCTAGATGCTATGAGATCATACATGGCTAATCTTCACAAGTTTATAAACTAATCACTCCTCAAACCTCAGTCTTCAGCTTCCCCAATGTTGGTGGGTAGTACAGAGGCTTTGGAATCGAGCCGGTGTTATTTCAGCTCCTGACGGCGCCATATACTAGAGAGGTGGCTTTGGGTCACTTTCTCCCCGTCTCTGACCCTCAGTATCTCCAGCTGTAACACGGGAACACTAAACCTATTTGACAGGTGGTTGCAGGTGTCAGAATACATGAGGCCCTGTGTGTGGTCCTCCAGTTCGCTGCCTGGCATCAGGTGTGGTGTGCAAATACAAATTGGTCATGTGCAGTGTGGCAGGCACTGTGGCAGCCCCTTGGGTTACTGTGGTGGATGATGTAGAGATGGCTCGGGGCTCACTGTTGAATCCAACTGCAGCAGCCTCTGGGCTGCGTGCTGGGAGGGACGTGAGGAGAGAGGGGAATGTGCAGCGGCCAACCTCTCAGCTGATGTGAAGGGCTCGAGAAGGACCAGAAGCTTGGGGAGGAGTTCGCTGATCAAAGGGGAGGTGCCATCCAAGCAAAGGAATGGAATGTGCGAAGGCTGAGAGGCAGGAAAGGGTGAGGAGGCGAGAGATCCTGTGGGCAGGCCAGGCAGGAGCAGGGCATATTCTGATAGCACAGTGGGTGCTCTGGTCAGAGATGCACATGGACGAGACCGTCCTGCGAGGACCAGGGGTCCAAGGCGAATTGTAAAGTGGAAAGTGAAGTTGCAGAGAACTGAGTGTACTGTGACCCTATTTGTGGGTTGATAGGTTTATCCTTTTTGTTTCTAAAAGATATATGAAGCCAGGGACCGTGGCTCACACCTGTAATCCCAGCACTTTGGGAGGCTGAGGTGGGAGGATCACTGGAGCCCAGGAGTTTGAGACCAGCCTGGGCAACATGGCAAGACTTCATCTTTATCAAAAAAAGTGACTGTACCATCCCATTTAAAAATTGAGACCCGTGCTTTGTTCACTTTGCATATACCTGCAAGGACACAAGCCAAGTCCTCATGAGCCTCAGACATAACCCACATCCAGCCTGTCTCACATAAAAACTGGCAATTAGGGGTTCACTCCTCTGTTTCACCCACTAGCTTACAAATTCTCTAGTGGGATAGAGTGGGTGTCGGTGACGGTCTGTTGAATGAATTCATTATTTAATTATCTATAATAAAGATCATTTTGGAAAACACAGGATATATGTTCACTGTAGCCAAGCTTCACTGCTCGTAAAGATAGGAAAGCAACGGTGCGGCGTGGAGCTGGGCTTCCCACGGCCCCCACTGGGAGATGCGAGGAGTGTGCGAGGGAGAGGAGACAGCCTGAGAGAGGGGACAGCGTGGGGGACTGCAATGCAATGGGCCAAGTGCAGGGAGGCAGCTGCCAGACCTCTGCAGTTAGGGTGCCCTGCCAGCCAGCACAGAGGGGTGTCTGCTCCTGGAGCCTTTGCCTACCCTCTGCCCTCTCTCCCTGCAATGGCTGCTGCCTCCCACCCAGCCTGGCTTTCCTTTGGAGGACCAGGCACTCCCCACCTAAATGACCCCTTCCTCTTCCACGCTGGAGCCCACAGGCCAGTGGTTCCCAGAGTACTTCTCTTGGCCGGCCATTAGCCTGGATGAGATCATAAGGACCAATCCTTCTCCATGTATGCATATGGCGATCATATTTGCTCAAACCAAAAATCAGAATGCTCGCTCTGAAAACTGGATAGAATGTTCAAAGTCTGAGCCCTGCTGGAAAGTCTGAGCTAGGCTGCCATCATAAACATAAATGCATGTTGAAATGGGAGCCTGGTAACCAAAATGAATCTCCAGGGGTGATCAGTCTGCAGAGGATGCCTCACAGCACAGGAAATGGGGTGCTGCCCTCCCCACAGCCCCCGAGGCTGCTCTGATACCCAGTGTCTCGCCTGCCCCTTCCCTTCTGGATTTCACCCATCTCTATCCTGCCTCTAGATGTGCTCCCTCCAGATGGGATCCCTCCACCCACGGGGTGAGGACGCAGTCTAACCCCCCAGTACCCTTGGCCCTGTCTCGAGGTTCGGCTTATTGAATTGGTCTCCCTAACTTTATTCACCCTCTTTTACTTCTCATCACAAAAAGAGCTCAGATCATCCTGTACTGGCCTCTATGTTTGAACGGCTGCTGTCCACTTCTGTTTTGTCTGTTACTTGCATGCACCATGCACACCTCCATCACGACCACGACAAGCCATATGCTTTTCTCTAGAGCCCATGCCTTGTCTGTCCTGGCCTGGCTCAGGCTGCCTCATCTAAGGCTTGCTCCCTCCTTTCCTAGCCAGCCCATGCTTAGGTCTTATGATTCAGTGTGGGGGACACCTCCTCCAGGGAAATCTTCCTTAAAGGGCTCTTTTCCCTGTGTCCCCAGAGGATGCTCCAGTTCCTTCGACGACAGACAGTTACTATGAATATGACCTGTCTGTTTACCATCTGTGTCTGGGATTAGACAGAGCTCCCTGGGGCGGGGCTGGTAGCTTTCATCCACAGCATTTAGCACAGATTCTAGCACATAGTAAGTGTATAACACTTGTTTGGTGGGTGAATGGATGAGGGAATCAATGAAGGAATGGATGAACGGGTTTCAAAGTCACTGTACCATGGGTTGTCATGCTTCTTCCCCACCAACACCCACCTCCTATGAAAAGGGTCTCCTTACCCTTCTGCCAGCAAAGCGTCCATAGGGGTCCCTCAGGGAGGGGAGAAGCCCCTTCCTCCCCACACACCTCTCTCTGACCAATGCTGGGTCTGCAGAGGGAAATGCTCTGTGCCCCTCGGGCTGACCGGGACACGACCTGCACCAGGACTCACACCCACTTGGGCTGCATGGTTGGGAGCAGGGGAAGCCTAGAGAAGCCCAGGGCCAGACAGTCACAGTTTACCCGGAATGACTCCTTCAGCCTCCTGGGGAAAAGCTTCAGGCATTCTTCTGCGGTGATGAAGTGGCTGTTCACGTAACTTTTTGAAGGAGTTGGAGGCTGCGGTGGAGTGGTTTCCGGCCCTCTCATTGGAGGATCTGGAACAGTGACAAAGATCAGGGTTTCCACTAGGGCCCATCAGCTTCATTCTCTTTTTTTTTTTTTGAGACAGTCTTGTTCTTGTTGCCCAGGCTGGAGTACAGTGGTGCAATCTCAGCTCACTGCAACCTCTGCTTACTGGGTTCAAGAGATTCTCGTGCCTCAGCCTCCTGAGTAGCTGGGATTACAGGCATCCGCCATCGCGCCTGGCTAATTTTTGTACTTTCAGTTCAGACAGGGTTTCACCATGTTGGCCAAACTCCTGACTTCAGGTGACCTGCCTGCCTCAGCCTCCCAAAGTGCTGGGATTACAGGTGTGAGTCACCATGCCCAGCCCACCAGCTTCATTTCTACACCAACATTTTATCTCTGCCTGTCCCAAATCCTGTTGAAGCCCCATACAGTATCCTCCTGTGAGTTGAACACAGCATTGACCTTCTTACTATCTAGTTTCTTTTCCTTCAATTCTCAGACACTTTCCTCCTCTTCCAGGAGGAACCGTGCTCCAGACTGTGGGGCCTCCTTTCACCCTCACAGACCACACTTGGCACCCTGGCATGTTTACTTGCCCTGTGTCTCTGGTTCATCTCCCAATTCCCAGAGGAGGAGAATGAGAATTCCTGCCTCTTTTTTGTTTCCTGGAATCATGTCCTAAAGATAAGAATATAGAATTCATTCAACAGTCATTGGTTCAGCAGCTATTTCCTGACCATGTATCTGTTAAGTAACATGCTGAGGCCTTCATCTGTTTCTTGGTCCTTCCAGCAATGCTCAGGAGAAGGTCCTCATGTTTGTTTACACACAAGAAAACGTATCATCCCTCGCACTTTACCTACAGGGCGGTGAGGCTCAGGGGTCCCCAGCTCACCTGAGAGGTAGAGCTCGTGGACAGCACAGATGAATTCAGGTCCTCTGATACTAAGACCCAGTTGGTTCCCTACTACCTATGCCCTCTCTCTCCCCTAAAATTAAAGAAGGAAGTGTAACCTCTCCTTAAACACTCCATGTCGGCCAGACGCGGTGGCTCACGCCTGTAATCCCAACACTTTGGGAGGCCAAGGCGGGCTGATCATGAGGTCAAGAGATCGAGACCAGCCTGGCCAACATGGTGAAACCCCATCTCTACTAAAAATACAAAAATTAGCTGGGCGTGGTGGTGCATGCCTGTAGCCCCAGCTACTCGGGAGGCTGAGGCAGGAGAATCGCTTGAACCCAGGAGGCTGAGGTTGCAGTAAGCTGAGATCATGCCACTGCACTCCAGCCTGGTGACAGAGTGAGACTCTGTCTCAAAAAAACAAAAACAGAAACAAAAACAAAGAAAAAACCTTCCATGTCTACCCCGTTTCCATTTGGCTGGGGTCATCCGAGTGTGACCTTGTGTCAAAGCCAGGCTACACACCAGGGACTCGTTTCCAGACGTGGTTCTCTGCACCTGTTGCTCCTGCGCCCTCCCCCTGGTGTGGTGGGCAGATGGATGGGGGAGAGGGTACCCTAAGCTCATGGGCATCCTCTGCCCCTCTTGAGCCTGGCTTCTGCCTCATCTGCCTCACTGCAGAGGCTGCAAGTGGCCTCCCTCCGGTTCCTTACTGCCCGGCAGAGAACACCCCCACCCCACCGCCTGACCCCTCTGCCACAACCCCGGACCCGTAGCAGAGGCCACACAGGGCCTCACTCCCCACCATGCTAGAATTCTTCACGTGTGAGAAAGCAGCTTACAGGGGCAGGGAGGAGACAGGCAGGGAGAGGAGGAGAGGAAGTAAGAGGAGAACATGGGCAGCCAGGAAGCCGGAAGCAGGTGATGGAGACAGAGTCCAGTTCCAGCTGTGATGGCTTTGCCAGCACTATGTGCCCTGGGCCCCAATTTCCTCACCTGAAAAATGAATGCACCTGGCAGGTGGGACGCAGTCATTTAAATACAGGCGAGTTCCTTCTCCTTCTTATTTTCCTTAAAAAATATCAAAACACCTAGCCAGAGACAGTGGTGAAATTCTAAAATGCTCTGGCTTCTCATGATGCCATTTTTCAGGGGTGTGAGAGCTCTCTGTTTAAGGGTGGCACATGACAGTCTGGCAAGGCTGGGGGACCTTGGTGAGGATCCAGCCTGAGTCTCTGGGAAACTCACCACCTTACACAGTCACCTGCAGACCCAAGGCCGGGAAAATGGAAAATGCGCGGGGCTCCTGCATTCCGCCTGGCCAGCCTGCAGGGTATTTGCAGCAAAAGAGAAGAGTATTCCACTGAGATACCTGTGTGATTTCTGCAGCTTCTCTAGAGGGCTTGTTTGTCTACCAAAATATCTTTGGTGTGTGAGAAAGCAGCATCAGTGAGTGGCGAGGCGGCCCCAGCATACGGCACAAAGATGGGTTCCTAACAACTGGTGGAGGGTGAGGCTGGCGGCGTGGCTGGGCGGCCTTTTAGAGCCTCTGCATCATTCTCCGTCCACGGGGAGGAATAATATTTGTCTTGCCTGTATGTGGTATTGTTAATTACAGATAACCAGCAACTACATTAGGGGAAAATCTTAAAGGCTGTGAGGTATGATTCAAGAAACAGGCTTTGGGGCACAAATTTTCTGAACCATTTGTGCTCTGAGTTTGTAGAAGACTCAGGCACAGTTCTGCACTCACAGTTCTCAACATGGTCAGATAAAATTAAACAAAAACGGTTGTTTGCAGCCCCGGAAGACACCTCGTTTCAACATCACAGCTTACGCTACTTCAACCCAAGTGACCTGGTGGCACTGCTACCAAAGACGTGTGGTGTCACCCAGGACGCATCCCACAGGGTATGGACCTGGCCGTTAGCTACCTTCAAATCCTGCCGCAAAATCAAGATAGCTCATCCCTTCCTTCTCAAAGCCTATTTTAGTGGTCAGCAGGGCATACTGCTCATCGTCCATGGGCATCCCAGTGTCTTCCAGTACCTGACGAGGGAGAGAGGGGAGGGTGGAGAGGCGTTAGGTGGTTCCGCGGGTCACTACTCCCCGAGCACCTCCTGCCCCTGCGCCGGCTCACAGCAGGGCCCATGATGGTTACTTACCTGACCCCACCCACAGGCTGCCAGAGGGTAGGACCGAGTCTGCTGTGTCCCTGGGCCTTGCACAAGGCTTGTGTTTGTTAGGTAAGTGAACAAAGGGACAAGTGGCGCAGTCAGCATGGTGCTCAGGCCCACAGGCGCTACTGCAGACTTTTCCAAGCTGTGCCATCCAAGATACCCAAAGCCACACTTGTTACTGCCGTGGCTTTAGAGTCTCATACATCAGGTTTATGTTCACATATATTCAAGAAAACAAAATAAAGCAAGCAAGGTAGTTTGAGGAGGGAAAACTGAAGTTTTCATTCAAGTTTCATTATGATCCCAGTTTACATGAAAAGCGGCTGTGTTTTTTTTTTAATGGGGGGGCATCCATGAACGCTATTTTTTCTTCTCCATATGTTAGTCCACTCACGGAAAGTTATTCCTGATTCCTTCCCTCCAAAACACATGACCTACTGTTTCAGTTTTGGGTATACTGGGGGCAGAGGGAGCACCCAAGAAAATACTCTTCTCTGCTTTGCAAATACTGAAGTGGAATTGTCTCGATGACATCTCCCTAGGAATTACAGAAAAGATGATGCCCTTTGGCCAAAAACCCAGACAGAGCTGCCTGCGCGAATGTGAGCCACCCACAGAAGGGGTGCTGGGTGGATAGATGCAGATGGAAGGCACCACCTCTGCTGATCTCAGAGTATTCACAATCCAAATGGGAAAACACGGGTTTTCCTCCAAGAAAGAACATGGAATCACAGTTCTAAATGCATCTATGGACCAAGGGGCCAAAGATGTCCAGGATGACCAACCCCACCGGGAACAGGGGATGGAATGCTTTCTAGGAGAACTGGGTTTGCTGATGGGTTGCGAAGAAAGTGTGTGTTGGGGGGTGAGGAATACCCAGGTTATCGTCAACAAAGTCAGCAGACATCACCGGAAGTCAGAGTAAGTTCCAGGTGGAGGAGTGCAGTGGCGCTCAGTGCATTCAGCAGAAGAGGCGGCTGGGGAGGGAACAGAGGGACCAGGTGAGGCAGTGTTGCCCTCATCATGGTCATTGAGCAGCACCTCTTAGTGCCCGTGTGTACCAGGCACAGTGGGGGGCTCTGTACAGGCTCCATGCGGATCTCATTTAATCCTCAGCAGAAGCCTCGAGAAAGGCACTCTTTCTAACCTCATTTTAACACCATGGAAACTGAGTCTTAGGGAGTTTGGGCCATTTTTCTTAAACACATGCATAGGAAGCGACAGACCTGGGGTTCAAATCCAATTCTTCTTTTCTTCTTCTTCTTTTTTTTTTTTTTTTGAGACAGAGTCTTGCTCTGTCACCCAGGCTGGAGTACAATGGTGCCACCTAGGTGCATTGTAACCTTTGCCTCCGCGGCTCAAGTGATCCTCCTGCCTCAGCTTCCCGAGTAGCTGGGATTACAGGCGCATGCCACCACACCCAGCTAATTTTTGTATTTTTAGTAGAGACGGGGTTTCACCATGTTGACCAGGCTGGTCTCAAACTCCTGACCTCAAGTGATCCACCTGCCTCAGCCTCCCAAAGTGCTGAGGCATGAGCCACCATGCCCAGCCTCAAACCTGGTTCTTATTAACCACTGTGATGAGATCTACTGTAAGGTCACAGGGGCCTGGACAAAGAAGAAAAGAGATGAAAATGGACAGGGAACGGCCCAGTGGAGTGAGAAGCTCCGCCATGGAGCCCTGGTGTCCTCCATGTATCCAAAGAAGCCACATAGGCAAAGACCAGCCTGAGCCTTGGTGGAGCCTGAAAGGATGGGAGGCCTCTAAGGAGCTGGCCAGAGCCCACCTCCCACCTGCCTCCCTATCTCCCCAGGAAGGCTGTCAGGAGACAGTTTCTCCTATCTCCAGATTCTGACAGGGTGAGGGGCTTTCTGCCCCGGCCCCTCACACTAAAGCTGCAGAAGGGAAGCCTGTTGGCTGCAGTCTGGATGTGGCTCTCAGCAACAGGGCACTCCACACCTTGTGGTGCAGTCAACAGCTTCTTTCGTTTAGGCGTCATCCTTTTGGATATTCGGGAAGAGGACCAGAGAGCTGGCCCTTGTGGCTTATTCTCCCTTTCGCTGTCCATGTAAATAACAGTCTGATCGTGAAAGTGGCGCATTGTATCTTTGCTGGTCCAATCAGTCAAGCCTGGCCTCGGCTTCCTGTGTGTGGAGGTACACAGGCCGTGATGTGGCTGGTGCAGGGCTGGAAGCTGAGAGAAAAGGGAAGGGATGGAGGCGTTACAGTGCTGCCCAGGGGGATTCAGGGGAGTGGCAACGCAGGAGTACAAGGCTATCACCAGGGCCTGCCTGTGGAATTGGGCAGGAAGCATGTGACTAGGAATGCTGACAGTTCTGTGCCATCTGCACATGGTCCCCGGCCTAGTTCTGCCTGTCCCAGCACAGGATAGCCCTGGTGTTCAGGTAGAAAGCCGTGGCCCCCACAGAAGTACCCACAGCCATGGTGAATCTCTGATTGGTTGCTTGCTTTGAAAAAAACTTAATATTTTGAAAACAATTGCACATGAATTATTCATGGCAAATTCTTCTTGCTCAGTTCTTTCACAAAACCATATGTACTAGATCATAAGGAAATGTCTGCAGGCAAATGTTCCCCAGCCTGGAGGGCTGTGAGGTGCCAGGGAGATTCGTACCATCCCCCAGGCCCTCAGCAGCCTGTCCAGCAGTCGCAGGAGCGTAATCCCTAGGGGCGCAGAGCACCGCAGAGAACACAAACGTTGCAAGTGCTATTCCCAGAAGAGGCTCGGGGCAGGCCCCAGATGCCAAGGCCTCTAATGCGTCTTCCGAGGCTCCCCTTGCACCACTTTCATTTCTAAGATGAACACAGCAGCAAATCAACCAGATTTATCATGACCATTGGAGGCGACATGCAATACGAAGGAAGGCGTACCAGCAAGGTTTATAAAACAGATTTAAATGTTTAACCATTCAAGTCATTTCCTTTGGTCTTTTCTAGGAGGCATTCCCCTAAGAAAGTTGCCCAAAGACTGACAAACTATGGTCTGGCATGTGTTGATTCACCAGAGAGTCGTCACTCCTGCCATCCCTGGGGCGTCCCTTAGATTGTAGACCGACTCTTCCCCAGGAGGCCACAACATTTCAGGGAACTGTTGCCGGGCCCTCTCCACCCTGAGAACGTGCCCAATGATGAAAGTGAGGACTCAGCCTTTTCTAAACGCAGCCCCTGCACAACATTCTGTGAGAGAAGCAGCCACCAGTTTCTGTGTGTGACACTTGTTTGCTATGTCTCTTTGCAGCACTTTTTTGGCGGTTTCTATGTGATTACACTACATATTCTTAACTTTTCACAGTCTGTTTAGACCTAATGTTATGCCACTTCACATAGACTGTAGAAACTTTGCAACTTCATAGAGGTCTCCTGCACCCTGTTTTTTGTTGTTGTTGTTGTTGTTTTTCAGATGGAGTTTCACTGTTGTTGCCCAGGCTGGAGGGCAATGGCACAATCTTGGCTCACCGCAACCTCCGCCTCCCGGGTTCAAGTGATTCTCCTGCCTCAGCCTCCCGAGTAGCTCGGATTACAGACATGTGCCATGCACCACCATGCTCGGCTAATTTTGTATTTTTAGTAGAGACAGGGTTTCTCCATGTTGATCAGGCTGGTCTCGAACTCCTGACCTCAAGTGATCTGCCCACCTCAGCCTCCCAAAGTGCTAGGATTGTCCTGTACCCTGTTCTTATGGTATAGTTGACATTTGTTTCACATCTACATATGTTATAAATCCCACAAGACAATGCCATGATTTTTGCTTTGAATATTCCTATGTGGTTTTTAAATGAAGAAAAATAATAGCCTTCTATATTTAATCAGCAAATTGCCATTTCTAATGTTCTTTGTTCTGTTGTGGACAGCCAAGTCTTCCTAGTGTCAAATTCCTTCATCCTAAGAAATTCCTTTAGCCTTGCTTGTAGCGAAGATCCACTTGCAATGAATTATCTTAGCTTCTGTTTTATTCAGTTTGAAATAATCACCTTCATTCTTGAAGGAGACTTTGGCTGGGTATAAAATTCTGGGTTGGGAGGTATAGGTTTGGTTTTGCTTTTGCTTTTTTCCTTCCCATATGTTACTGTTCCACTATCTTCTCACCTCCTCCATTGTTTCTGGTGCAAGGCCAATGGTAATTTAAAATGTTGTTTTCCTGTTTGTAATGTGTCATTTTTCTCATGCTGCTTTTAAGATTTCTCTCTTTGATTTTGCTTTTCAGCAGTTTGTCTGTTATTTTCTTTGTAATATCCTACTTGGGGTTTTCTGAGCTTCTGGAATCTATATTAGGGCCTTTCACCAAAATTGGCAAATTTTAGCCATTCTTTCTTCACATATGTCCTCTTCCCTAACCCGTCTTTTTTCCTTTTGTGATTCCAATTACACCTATGTTAGACCTTTTGATATTGCTCATATGATTATGAAACACTATTCTCTCTTTCTCTCTCTTTTTAAAAAACTTTTCTCTCTCCTCTTCAGTTTGTATAACTATTAATCTATTCTTAGGCTCATTGACTTCTGTCATCTTCATTCTGTGGTTGAGCTATCTGGTGAATTTTTTGTTTCAGATATCTTATTTTTCAGTTCCAGAATTTCCATGTGGTTCTTCTTATAATTTCTATTTCTCCACTGAGATTTCATATATTTTCATTCATTATGAGTATATTTTCCTTTGTATCACTGAGCATTTTTATAACGGTTACTTTAAAGTCTTTGAGTGTTAATTCTAACATCTGGTAATCTTAGAGTCTTTTGAGAAAGATCACATTTTTTCTGTCTCTCCAAATGTTGAATAATTTGGGGTTATATCCTGGACATCGTGGAGGTTACGGTGTGGGGCCTCTGGATTCTGTTGTAGTTCTCCAAAGAATGACATTTTTTATGTCTACATATGTTATAAATCTATATATCTATGCATTTTATACAAATCTATATATTTGGTTCATGTTTTTGAGCAGGCAGTAGGGCTTGGTTGGAGTCAAACTGAAAAAGTTTGAGTGTGTTGGGCTGCAGCTTCAATTTCAGTTCAGTTCTTGTATCCTTAGCTAGGTTACTTGCAATCTGCTCTGCTCATATGTGGTTTAGAGTCAGCCAGAGATTGAGGAAGAATCTATATGCAAAAGTGGGAGCATCTACTCTCTCTGGCTCTCTCCTTTTCAAAATGCCCCCTTTCTCCATCCCCATCTTTACTTTCAGGTAGCATTAGTTACCCAGACCTCTTCCCTCTTCCCTGGTTCTTCAAGCCAGAAAGGTTATTAGTTCCTCAGGTGAACAGCTATAGAAAATGAGAACTCATTCATGCTATTCCCCTCTTTAAGAGTTGACATCCTCCTGAATGTTCTTGCCTAGTCTAGTTTCATTTTCCAGGACCTTCAGGCATTTGGTTATTTAATAAATTACTGACTTACTGACTTACTTAACATTGTCCAGTGTTTATACTTGGTATCTCTGGGAGGGCTGGTCTAGTAGAAGCTTACTTAGCCAAACTGGAAGCAAAGCTCCCAGGAATATTTGCTGGGTGCTACAGCAAGCACATTCTTAAGACACAGGTATCACCAGCTCAGGGAGAGCTTTCTGGGTCCTCCCCAGCCTGGGCGACCAAAAAAAAATCTTGAGCTTCCATACCCCTTCTGTTTACTTCCGTCATAGATAGTCCCTTGCACAGAACCTAACACATGGCAGGCACTCAACAAATTGCTATTGTGTAGAGAATTACCAGCACTTCCTTTTCACTTGTATATGCCAAGAGCACATAGTAAGTGTTCACTAAAAGTTGCATGAGAAGGAGAGAATGGGATGTCAACATAAGGAACAGCTGGCAACACTCACAGACTCTTGCTATTGCATCTGGTTGAATCTTGAGTCTGACTAAGAAAGCCCACGCCTATGCAGATATGAGTACCAGGTGGTCATTCAGCTATGGCGAGGAAGGAGTTGGAATATTAAGAATACTGTGGACCAGGCACAGTGGCTCACACCTGTAATCTCAGCATTTTGGGAGGCTGAGGCGGGTGGATTGCCTGAGATCAGGAGTTCAAGACCAGTCTGGTCAACATGGTGAAACCCCATCTCTACTGAAAATACATAAATTAGCTGAGCATGATGGCAGGTGCCTGTAATCCCAGCTACTCAGGAGGCTGAGGCAGGAGGATCGTTTGAACCTGGGAGGCAGAGGTTGCAGTGAGCTGAGATCGTGCCTTTACACTCCAGCCTGGGCAACAAAAGCGAAACTCCATCACAGAAAAAAAAAAAAAAATACTGTGAGGCCAGAGAAAAAGATACTTTCCTTGTGAGACACACAAAAGGGCCCAGGAGGAAAGGGAGACAGTACAGGGACTGGGAGGTGCCAGCTCCTCAGCGGGTGGTACAGACTTCAGTGTGGGTATCTCAGTGTGTGTGCTGGACCAGCCGTGGGATCCTCATCAGTCTTCCCCTAATACTACACTTAGCAAAGTTCTCTTCTGAAAATATCAGTTAAGGGGAGCCAAGGGAGAGATTCCTGTTTGTATTTAAGCCAGAGATTTAAAGGATGCACCCTGAGGAGATTCAGGGGCACAAAATTTGGAGACTGGCTTTTTTTTTTTTTTTTTCTGAGATGGAGTTTCACTCTTGTTACGCAGTCTGAAGTGCAATGGTGCAATCTCGGCTCACCGCAACCTCCACCTCCTGGGCTCAAGCAATTCTCCTGCCTCAGCCTCCTGAGTAGCTGAGATTACAGGCACGCGACACCACATCCAGCTAATTTTGTATTTTTTAGTAGAGATGGGGTTTCACCATGTTGGTCAGGCTGGTCTCGAACTACTGACCTCAGGTGATCCACCGGCCTCGCCCTCCCAAAGTGCTGGGATTACAGGCGTGAGCCACCGCGCCCGGCTCAGACAGGCTTTTTAGCCATCCCTCCGTGCCTGGAAATCCTGTGGCCTAAATTCTTTTGTGATAAAACTAAAGAGTTATGGGTTTTATTTTCAATAGTAATATTATTTCTATTTCTTTACATACCCATTCACAGACAACATGAAACAGGTACCAAAAAAAAAAAAAAAAAAAAACAAAAGTCTGCCTTCTCTAGAATTTCAGACATGCTCTGTCTCCCCACCTCCCCCATCCCAGGGATACCTCATCTTCCAGTTCCTCCCCTACCTATGAACCACCTGCCACCACAGAGCTGTGTCATCCAGAATGCAGGCATGATCTGAAAGTTCCAGTCATGAAGGTTATCTGATCACATGCAAAGCAGGTACTAAGGAGAAGAGTACTATGGCTAAAAAAGAATATGACATTTTCAAAATAGGTCTAATTTGTATTTGAACGGAAAATTCAAATTCTTTTGGCAAATGCTTCCTACCATCATCAGACACACGTCTGACTGTCCATGTGGCCCCAGCAAGACAGAATCTTCAAAGCTGATGCAAACTGGGGTCACAGGCAATTGTGATGTCATGGTCATGTGCGCAGGCCGCAGGATATTGGGCTCAGGATGCTGTTGCCAGCTATGAGTGCAGATAAATAATGGGGTTTCCTTTTCAAGTCTTCACCAACAGGAATACTGTGAAGAATGCCATGAATGGTCACAGGGCGCAGGGCATCTCAGATAAGAAGCCCCTTGCAGGAAAACACCGACAGCCACCGTGTGCCTGATTACAGGTACACTTCTCAAGCACAGAGCCCACCATCAACAGCATACTGCCAAAAGCCAGAGCTGGCTTCTGAGCCACAAACCCTCCTTCCTGGCTCCAGATAGGAACGGAAGCTTCCCAAGGATCGCCACGAAAGAGCCACGATTGAGGAGCTACCAGGGGCCACCCCAGGACCGAATGACTTCCATCCCTCATTTAAACCTTGCAACAATGCCTCAACAGAAGTATGACCAACTCCATGTTCTAAATGAGGAGATTAAAGTTTAAGAAGGCGAAATAAGCCAACTGCTTTCTAGGAAGACACAAGTGGTAAGAAGTAGAGCAAAGATTTGAACACGAGTCGGTCGGACTCCACGGGACAACATTGTCTTGTAGACTCAGCACTGGACAAGACAAGAGAGTGTCAGGTTCAACCTTGTCCTTTACTGATGAGAAACCCAAAGCTCAGAGATGCAAGCTCCTGCCTCATGTTCATGTGTGAGCAGTAAGGAGCCACTCACATGACTCTGTTGGGTGTGCTGCTGCCCAGGGAAGCCTGGGAGCCAAGGACTGCAACCTGGCTCTGACAGCCGAGGCTGAAGTGCAGCTGAGGCTCTGGCTGTACAAACAGCATATGACGCTGCTTCCTTTTGCACAGGATCCTCACCCTGGGAGACGCGTTGCTCCACATCAGATGACCAGCCTGGCACCGTCCACAGAGGACACACTAGGTTTGTTTCTTCACCAACTGTTGTGTGCCATGTGTTTGAAACAGGTCTACAGCAGGGATAGGGTGTCTATGAGTCAGCAACTACACAACAAACAAGCTGAAATTCAGTGGCTTACAACAAAATAAGCATTTGTTCTTGTACTTGCAGGTCCGCGGGTCAAGTGTGGGTTGGCTGATGTGAGATGGGTGTGGCTGGGTTTCTTTTTGCTTTCTTTTCTTTTCTTTTCTTTTCTTTTTTTTTTTTTGAGACAGAGTCTTGCTCTGTTGCCCAGGCGGGAGTGCAGTGGTGTGATCTCGGCTCACTGCAACCTCCGCCTCCCAGGTTCAAGCAATTCTGCTGCCTAACCCTCTTGAGCAGCTGGAAGTACAGGTGCCCGCCACCACACCCGGCTAATTTTTGCATTTTTAGTAAAGACACGGCTTCACCATGTTGGTCAGGCTGGTCTTGAACTCCTGACCTCAAGTGATCCACCCGCCTCGGCCTCCCAAATTGCTGTGATTACAGGCATGGCTGCGTGCGGGTTGACTGGGCTTGGCTCCCGAATGCAGGCTGGATTTGGACCCGCTTTATGTAGATTCATTCTGGGGACCAAACGGAAGGGACAGAGCTGCCCTAGGCAAGCTCTTCGAGCAGCAGACGATGGGTGCACAGGCTTAGCATGTTCCAGGTCAAGGAAAGCCATATATTAGTGGTGAGGGAAACACACGCCATCCACTTAGGGGTAAATGATGGGGAACAGGGAGGGAGGGGGTAACAGTGGTAAGATGAGCTCTGTGGCCCTTTCCAGCTCTGATCTATGGGATTCTGTTTACTTTGGTAAAATGCTATGACCGTTAGAAACATGCCATGATCACAATTTAAATCACTCCCATAAATCTAGACATTTCTAGTCCCTAGACTAAATCTTCTATCTGGTCCCCACATTAATTCTATTTGATCCATAGTGGATGGGACTGCACCACACTTCCAAAAACAATCCTTCCTCCAACCTTAGTGCCTGACTCTAGACCTTCAGCACAGACTGATGGTTTGCTAACGACAATCACAAAGTCGAAAAATGTTCATGTTTTCTTTTCTTCTTTGCTGCTGGCGTGATCATGACAATGAAAATGATGACGATGATAAATTGGTTTGGTTTGTTTTTGTTTTTTAACTATATTATCCCCATGAAAACTACAAGACTAGAATTGTGTTTAGATGGCACAGAATGACATAATGCTGAACCTAAGTGCAAGCTTCAAAAACTGAGACTGAAAGATGAGGCGACATGACCGCCTTTCAATGTCAAGGGCAATTCCAGGCATAACTAATGCATTGACTAGACATGTCCATTTTAGAAGCAAAGATCCAGAACCCAGCTTGGGTCTACATACACATGTAAAATCTCAGCATGTTCTACGGGCAGAACTTCACTGACAGATTTTGAACATGGCAGTTCGGTACTTCACTGACAGATTTTGAACATGCCAGATAAAAGCAGACAAGTCATTCCTACTTCAACTTCAGAGGAGGCTGTTCTCAGGTCCTGGAGATCAGATCTGTCATTCAAAGGGCAAGTGGGAAGAAGCTCAAAGCTCAGGACAAACGGGCACAACAGGAAAAGCTGATGCTTAGCAGCCACCTCCCCTGCGGAATCCCAAGGCTCTCTGTCACTCAGCCTCTGCACGCCTTTATGTTCTCTCTTGCTGATTTCAAGAGCAGATACATTTCTAACATATAAATGTAATGTAAGTCCAGTTATGATTCCAATAATGCATCTGGGGGGTAATTGAATAAAATGATTTTAAAGTCTATACAGTAACATATAAACCTGGCCTGAGAATAGCCAAGAAAATACAAAAAGGAAGAACATTGAGAAAAGAACTGTTTTACTAAATTAAAGAACCATATTGCACTTACACAGAAAGAGATGTATAAATCAGTGGGATGAAAATTTTCGGATGTAGACCCTAGTATAATGAGAATGTCATAAATGACAAACGTAATAGTCTAATTCAGTAAGAAAATACAGAAGAGCCTCATCTTATATCATACATAAAAATTAATTCCACATGGATTAAGCATCTACATTTAAAAATAAAAATAAATTCTCACGATAAAACAATGGGAAAGAGGAGCTCAGGCTAACTAAAATCAAAGACATGCAAATTCAAATAATGACTATAATTCTGACTGGTATGTTAGCATATATTAAACATTTTTATTATACCCAAAGTTGGCAAACATTGGGAAATTAGTAACTACCAAACGCTTGTGGTAGGAATGAATTTGATAGAATCATTGGAAATGTAATATGGCAATATGCATTAAACATTTAACTGTGCATATTCTTTTGACCTAGAAATTTCACTTATTCTATAAGCAAGAAATTACAATAATTTCAATACATGTTCATCAATTGTAACAAATGTACCACTCTGGTGAGAGGTGTTGTTAGTGGGGGAGGCTGTGCACGTGGGGACAAGGGTATATGGGAACTTTGCAGTTTCCACTAAATCTCGCTATAAACCTAAAACTGCTCTAAAAACATTCTATAAAAAACCAAACAAAATTCTTGTAAGAAAGTCTAGGAGATTGAGGTGGGGGTGGGGGTGGGGGATGAAGGAATAACACCTTATTAACCACGGCTACAAACCTAGAATTTATTTAGGAAAAAAAAAGACAATAGATATATTTGGTTGTATAAAAACTTCAAACATTTTAATGGCAAAATATGGAACTACAACAAAACAAAAAGACAAATGATATATTTGGAAAATATGTTTGTATTGCAGAAGACAAAGAGCTGATAAATTATTAATTAATTCTGCAGATGTTTTGAGCATCTCTATGACAGGTACTGTCCAGGAACTAGGAATACAACAGTGAACAAAACAGCCAAGCCCTAGCCCTCAGGTGCCAGGCCCTATTTTGAGGGTTATACATTGTTGTCAGTTGAACTGTATACCCCAAAAGATAAAACAAGGTCTCAATCCTGGTTCCAGTGAATGTAACCTTTAATGGAGCTGGGATCTTTTCAGATGGAATCAAGTTAAGATGAAATTGTGCTGGATGAGAATAGTTCCTCACCCAATGACTGGTGTCCTTAGAACAAGAGGGAAATTTGGACAGAGGCAAACAGAGAGAACATGATGTGAAGACATGCAGACAAAGAAGAAAGAGATCAAAGAGGCCATGTGGAGCCAGAGGCAGAGGCTGGAGTAACGCAGCTACAAGCCGCGGGATGCCGGATGGCAGGCAGCCACTGGGAGCTGGGAGAAACAATGAAGGATGCTCCCCAGAGCCAGTGGATGGGAGCATGGCTCTGCTGACACCTTGATTCCAAACTTCTGGCTTCGAGAACTGTGAAAGAATATATTTTTACTATTTTAAGCTACCCAGTATATGGTAATTTGTTACAACTGCCCTAGGAAACTATTAGTTTCCCTAACGGTAACCCTAACCCTATTAGGAAACTATTAGCTTCCTAAGACTGTCGTAACAAATATATGTTGTAATAAATATATATATATATAAACAAATATAAATATACATCATATGTGTGTGTATATATCCATATATAGATAGATATGTATGTATCTCCTCATTTAATCCTTCTAACAATCCAATGATATAGCTACTACTATTATTTCCATTTTAGGAATAAGGAAGCTGAGGCTGAGGGGTGTGCTCACAGGCACACAGTTATCAAGAAGCAGAGCTGAGCTATTCACAATAGCAAAGGTGTGGAATCAACTTAGGTGCCCATCAGTGGTGGACTGGATTAAGAAAATGTGGTACATACACATCGTGGAATACTACACAGCCATAAAAAATAATGAAATCATGTCCTTTGCACAACATGAATGCAGCTGGAGGCCATTATCCTAAGAGAATTGATACAGGAACAGAAAACCAAATACTGTATGTTCTCACTGGTAAGTGGGAGCTAAGTGTTGAGTACACAGACATAGTGATGGGAATAGCAGATAATGCGGACTACTAAAGTGGGGAGGGAGAAAGTGGGGTGTGGGCTGAAAAACCACCTGCTGGGTACTATGCTCACTACTTGGCTGGTGGGATTATTCACGCCCCAAACTTCAGCATTCTGAAAAATACCCACGTAACAAACCAGCAAGTGTATTCCTTGAATCTAAATTTAAATGTTGAAAGTATTGTAAATAATAATAATAAGGAAGAAGAATCAGAGCTGAGATTTGAACCCTGGCAGCCTGGCTCCAGAGTCAACATTTTTAGCCATAATGTGATACTTTATCAAATAGATTCATGCATTTGAAAAATACTTATTGAGCACTTATGATGTGCTAGGCACTGATTTAGATGCTAGAGATAGGGCAGAGGATGAGAAAGACAAAGCTCCCCATCCCCGCCAAGCTTACATGTTAGTGAGGAGTGACTTGTGACTACAGGGGAAAGAGTGTCCTCAGGAGAGAACCAGGCTTGAGTTGGTGCCAACGAGCCAATGCCCAGAGAAGAGCTTTGGGAGCTGGGAGAATAGAAGTCGGGGTCAGATTAAGAGGGATACAGAGCCCCAGGGGGAAAAAAAGTCCCCAGGCTGAGAACCCAGAAGGTGAGGGAGGAACTGGGAGTCCTGGGATTCTTGTGAGAGCATAGATAAATAATGATGTCCATCAAAAACAAATAGCTTTTATAAGTTGACAAGAGGGCAAAGGATGTAAATAGGAAACTCAAAGAAGAACAAATCACAGTGGCAAATAATAATAATAATAAATTTGCTAGTCAGGAAAATAAAAGCAAATTAAAGTTTAAATGAGTTACCATTTTAAAACCATCAGATCAGCAAAAATTTAAAAAGCTATAATGCCTATTGCTTATAAAGGTCCAGAGAAAAAGATACTGTCATACACAGCCACTAGAAATGTGAAACGTTACAGGGTTTTTACAAAAACAAATAGAAAGCATGTTAAAAAATGTTTAAAAAAAAAATCTTAAACCAAGATTTTTTTGGTCCTACTCTTGGCATCCATTCCATACAAATAAAAGCATCAGTAGGTAAGGACACATAAAGAAAGATTGTTTAAAGAGGAAAAAATATTAAAAATAAAAGAAATGAATGCCCATCAAAAAAGAATGGCTAATGTTCTGCTTGTTGGAATATCTTGCAGATTTATGCTTCCACTAAGAACAAATGAAAAAGATGTAAAAAAAATGCATCAAAACATCTGTTTGAAGCATAAGAGAGCTGCTGAGGCAACCAGGACCCAAAGGAACAAAAATCTGAGAGAAGGGGGAAGCTGGAGGAGAGTGAGCCATTTGCTCATTCTGGGAGCCAGGCAAGGAGCTCAGGACTGGGGCAGATGGCCCAGGCAGACAGAGAAACAAGTAAGGTATATGAGGAGCTCATGAAACTGCAGAGAACAAAATGAGAGACCCAAATGACTGGATTCCTAGCAAGAACGAAAAAGAAGAAACATGCCCAATACTCTACCCCTTTTCCTCTCAAAGTATTTGCTGAGTTCTTAAGCTGTGTTGGGCAGAAGACTAAGAAGGCAGGAAGCCTCTGAGAAGCAAAAGAGATTTTTTGGTCACCTTGTGGTCCTGAGGAAACAAGGACTGGAGTTCAGGACCTCCTAGAGGGGAAGGGGCAGGGCTCAGAGAATAACCCAGTGATATGGTTTGGCCATGTCCCCACCCAAATCTCATCTTGAATTCCCATGTGTTTTGGGAGGCACCTGGTGGGAGGTAATTAAATCATGGGGGCAAGTCTTTCCCGTGCTGTTCTCATGATAGTGAATAGGTCTCAAGAGATCTGATGGTTTTAAAAAGAGGCATTCCCCTGCACAAGCTCTCTCATTTTTTGCTTGCCGCCATCCATGTAAGATGTGACTTGCTCCTCCTTGCCTTCCGCCATGATTGTGTGGCTTTACTAGCCACGTGTAACTATAAGTTCAGTTAAACTTCTTTGTTTTGTAAATTGCTCAGTCTTAGGTATGTTTTTATCAGCAGCATGAAAATGGACTAATAAAGTAAAATTGGTACCAGTAGAGTGAGGCATTGCTGAAAAGATACCTGAAAATGTGCAAGAGACTTTGGAACTGGGTAACAGGCAGAGGCTGAAATAGTTTGGAGGGCTCAGAAGAAGACAGAAAAATGTAGGAAAATTTGGAAATTCCTAGAGACTTGTTGAATGGCTTTGACAAAAATGCTAATAGTGATATGAAAAATAAGGTCCAGGTTGGGGTAGTCTCAGATGGAGATGAGAAACTTGTTGGGAACTGGAGCAAGGGTGACTCTTGTTACATTTTAGCAAAAAGACTGGTGGCATTTTGCCTCTGCCCTCAAGATTTGTGGAAGTTTGAACTTGAGAGTGATGATGTAGGGTATCTGTCAGAAGAAATTTCTATGCAGCAAAGCATTCAAGAGGTGACTTGGGTGCTGTTAAAATAATTCAGTTTCATAAGGGAAGCAGAGCATAAAACTTCAGAAAATTTGCAGCCTGACATGCAATAGAAAAGAAAATCCCATTTTCTGAGCAGAAGTTCAAGCCAGCGGCAGAAATTTGCAGAAGTAACAAGGAGGTGAATATTAATCCCCAAGACAATGGGGAAAATGTCTCCAGGGCATATCAGAGGCCTTCACAGCAGCCCCTCCCATCACAGGCCTGGAGGTCTAGGAGGAAAAAGTGGTTTCATGGGCTGGGCCCAGGGTCCCTGTGCTGTGTGCAGCCGAGGGACTTGGTGCCCTGCATCCCAGCAGTTCTAGTCATGGCTGAAAGGGGCCAATTTCGAGCTTGGGCTGTAGCTTCAGAGGGTAAAAGCCTCAAGCCTTGGCAGTTTCCACATGGTGTCGAGCCTGTGAGTGCACAGAAGAATTGAAGTTTGGGAACCTCTGCCTAGATTTCAGAAGATCTATGGAAACACCTGGATGTCTAGGCAGAAGTTTGCTGCAGGAGTGGGGCTCTCATGGAGAACCTCTGCTCTGCCCCCACACAGAGTCCCTACTGGGGCACTGCCTAGTGGAGGTGTGAGAAGAAGGCCACAGTCCTCTAGACCCCAGAATGGTAGATCCACTGAAAGCTTGCACCATGCTCCTGGAAAAGCTGCAGACACTCAGTATCAGCCCATGAAAGCAGCCTGGAGGGAGGCTGTATCCTGCAGAGCCACAGGGACAGAGCTGCCCAAGACCATGGGAACCCACTTCTTCCATGGGAATTCACACATCAGTGTGACCTGGATGTGAGACATGGAGTCAAAGGAGATCATTTTGGAGCTTTAAGATTTGACTGCCCCACTGGATTTCAGACTTGCATGGGGCCTGTAGCCCGTTTGTTTTGGCCAATTTCTCCCATTTTGAATGGCTGTGTTTAGCCAATGCCTGTACCCCATTGTATCTAGGAAGCAACTAACTTGCTTTTGATTTTACAGGCTCATAGGTAGAAGGGACTTGCCTTGTCTTGGATGAGACTTTGGACTATGGACTTTTGAGTTAATGCTGAAATGAGTTAAGACTTTGGGGGATTGTTGGGAAGGCATGATTGGTTTGGAAATGTGAGGACATGAGATTTGGAAGAGGTCAGAGGCAGAATGATATGGTTTGGCTGTGTCCCCACCCAAATCTCATCTTGAATTCCCATGTGCTTTGGGAAGGACCTGGTGGGAGGTAATTCAATCACGGGTGCAAGTCTTTCCTGTGCTGTTCTCTTGACAGTGAATAAGTCACATGAGATCTGATGGTTTTAAAAGGAGGCATTCTCCTGCACAAGCTCTCTCATTTTTTGCCTGCCACCATCCACGTAAGATGTGACTTCTTCCTCCTTGTCTTCCGCCATGATTGTGAGGCTTCCCCAGCCACGTGAAACTGTAAGTCCAATTAAGCCTCTTTCTTTTGTAAATTGTTCAGTCTCGGGTATGTCTTCATCAGCAGCGTGAAAATGGACTAATACACCCAGGCTCTGAGTTAGAACTTTTGAAGTTTTATGCCCTAGGAGCAGGAGTAGTTAAAAAAACAAATGCTAACAGCCTTGCCAAAATTCAATCCAGCCTCAAATCCACCAGTCCCTTACTGGACAAAGGTTATCAGTCCCCACTCTATCTGCCTAGCAAAGCAGAGGGTGACCTATTATCCAGAGCCTCTTAATTTTCTTAATAAATACTATCTAATATTCAATAAAAATCTACCTGGCATTCCAAGAGACAGAACCATATGACCCAATATCCAGAAAGAAAAAAACAGACAATAGAAACAGATCTACATGTGATCCAGATATTGGAAATACTGGAAAAAAAGGCTATGACTATGTTTAAGAGAATACAGGAGTATATTGAGACAAAAAAGAAAAAACACAGATATGAAATATGTTAAAAATAACTTAACGAATATCCATCCCACCACTGAAAAATATAACACTAAAATTAAGAACTCTGAGTACAATTAACCACAGATTGAAAAACGTAGAACATGGGATTAACAAACTGGAAGGCAGACCAATGGGAAATACTGGGACTGAAGCACTGAAAGAAAAAGGATGGAAACTACACAAAAGAGTGAGAGAGGCACGAGGGATCCTGGAAAGGTCTGACATAAACGACTGGACTCCAGGGAGGGAGGAGAGAATGGGCATAAGCAACAGAAGAGGAGGCAATGGCTGAGAATGTTTCACAACTAAAAAAACACATTAACCTACAGATACAAGAAGAACCGCAAACTCCAGCAGGATTCACACAAAGAAAGCTGCACTGAGACTCATCCTAATACAACTGCTGAAATCCAAAGACACAGGAAAATCTTAAGAGCTGCTAGAGAAAAAAAAAGACACATTATACCCAATAAGATATATGGTTGATTTATCAACAAAACTGATAGAAGACATAGACCTTGGAATGGTATCTTTAAAGTGACAGAAGAAAATGATTGCCAATCTAGAATGTTTTTCCCAGCTAAAATACTTTTTAAAATAAGGGTGGACTTTTGCTTTCAGCTCTGACATGTAAACAGCTTGGAAGTCATCACTCCCATCCTTAAAACAAGAAAAAGACAAACTGCAAATTAATGACATTTCATAGAACCATCAGAGAAACATAAAATCTGAAGAGAGAAATGAAGACAGAGAATCACAGCCATGATCAGCTTACCTGGAGCAGAAGCCACTGAGACCAGAAACTGGTAGGGATACCTAAGTGGTAATTTTGACAAACTGCTGGAGGCTGAGTGTGAGGTCGCTTGAGAGGGGGAGATTTCTAGCAGCCTTGTCTTTGGAGAAGGGGGCAAGGGGAGGGCACACTTTCATGAACTTTCAGGCCAGGAGTCCCACCAGGTTCTCAAGGCAAATATCCCCAAAAAATCCCCTTGTGTTTCAAACTCAGGCAAATTAAATCCAAAATATGTAGAAGTAAGTAGAAATACAGAAATAATAAAGATAAGAGTAAAAATCAGTGAAGTAGAATATAGGCAAACAATGGAGGAAATCAACGACACCACAGCTTGTTTTAGAAAAAGATAAATCAAAGTAATAAACCTCTAGCTAGACAAGTCAAGAAACAAAGAGAAAATATTTTAAAATTACCAATCAGAAGTGGGAAAGGGAAAAATCATTAAGGATCTTAAAGGATAATGAGGCATGAGTCCATACTAATATGAACAAATGGTTGAATAAGTTAGTAAGTGGAAGAAAAGAGACAAATCTCCCATGCAAAAGGATTCCAAAGAACACCTGTTGTTGTGGCTTGAAAGACCTGGATCATCATAACACCCCACTCCTTCCCTGAGGGCTGTGCATCATGGGTTTCTCCAAAGAAGAAAGTCTTTCCAATATAGAAGAGAGAGGGGAGAAAAAGAGTAACTTGACAGTAGTGAAACCTCTGCCAGGTGACAAAGTCAGGTGACACACCTCAGCCAGTGACAGGGTCAGCGCCAACAGTGATGAGTTGTATTAATAGCAGGAGCCCTTGACAAGATGTGATGAGAAGGGCACCCCGCCTCTGTGGTCTTCCTTCCAAAAACACATTACCCAGTCTAATCATGAGAAAAATATCACACAAATCCCAACTGAGGGATGGTCTACAAAATATCTGACCAGTAATCCTCAAACTGTCGAGGCCATCAAAAACAAGGCAAGTCTAGGAAACTCTCACAGCCAAGGGGAGCCTCAGGAGACGTGAAGACTCAATAGAATGTGACGCCCTAGATACGATCCTAGACAGGAAAAGGACATGAGGGGAAGAGGTAAGGAAACGTGAAGAAACCAGGGACACTTGGAGAGTTAGTTGCCAGTACATTTGCATTAAAAGTACAAAAGGGAGGTCTTTAGGCAGAATGTAAAAATGAGTCCAGGTGCAAACACAAAATATGAGATGGAAAGAAGAGCAGCAAGAGTAAATATATAGATTCATTTGACAAATTATTTACCATATGAAATAATAATAATGCCTCATGGGATTTAAAATACATATAAGGCCAGGTGTGGTGGCTCACGCCTGTAATCTCAGCACTTCAGGAGGCTGAGCCAGGCGGATCGCCTGAGATCAGGAGTTCGAGATCAGCCTGGCCAACACAGTGAAGCTCTACTAAAAATACAAAAATACAAAAAATTAGCCAGGCGTGGTGGTGGGCACCTGGAATCCCAGTTACTCAGGAGGCTGAGGCAGGAGAATCGCTTGAACCTGGGCGGCGGAGGTTGCAGTGAGCTGAGATTGCGCCGCTGCACTCCAGCCCGGGCAACAGAGCAAGACTCTGTCTCAAAAGTAAATAAATAAATAAAATACATGTAAAATTAAAATGCAAAACAACTATCACACAAAAGAGAAGAGGGGCTAAAGGGAGTATGTTAAAAATCTAGCATTGTTAGGGAAGTGGCGAACAAGGATTTATATTTGACAACAGTAACATAGGCTGCGTGTCACAGTCTCTCATGCAGCTTCTGTGAGACTAATATAAGAATGAAACAACTCATAAAATAATAGAGAGGAAAATGAAATAACGCAACAGAGTGAGACCCTGTCTCAAAAAAAAAAAAAAGTTGGATAATCCTAAAAGAAGGCAACAAAGGACAGAAAAAGAAACATGAGACAGCCAGGTCAAATAGAAAAAAATCTTAAAACATTACAATGATATAAAGCCAACTATATAGATAATTAAATACGTGTAGAATGGACTGAATACTTCAAGTGCAAGACTCAGACTATCACACTGTATTTTTTTTCACTGGCTATATGCTGCCCACAAGAGACTTATTCTCAATAAGTAACCAGATAGTTTGAAAGCAAAAGGATAGAAAAGGATATGCCATGTGAACACTCATTGGAAGAAAGCCAAAGTGACTACATTATTACCAGACAGCATAGGCCTGAAGGTAAATGGCATAATGATAAAGGAAACAATTCATGGAAAGTCTTAGCAATTCTAAATTTATTTGTACCCAGTAATTAGCTTCTAAGTGAATAATTCAACAGTCAACAGAATGAAGAAATAAATAAAAGATCTCACTAGACAAACCTACAATCAGATGGAAGACCTCAACACACTTCACTCATCAGTTAACAGAGGGAGCCCACAAAAATGTGGTAAGGGGCTGGGTGCGGTGGTGCACTCCTGTAATCCCAGCACTTTGGGAGGCCGAGGTGGGTGGATCACCTGAGGTCAGGAGTTTGATACCGGCCTGACCAACATGGTGAAACCCCGTCTCTACAAAAACACAAAATTAGCTGCGCTTGGTGGCGCATGCCTGTAATCCCAGCTACTCGGAGGCTGAGGCAGGAGAATTACTTGAACCCAGGAGGCGGAAGTTTGTAGTGAGCCGAGATCGCGGCCATTGCACTCCAGCCTGGGCAACAAGAGCAAAACTCCGTCTGAAAAAAAAAAGAAAAGAAAATTTTTAAAAAATATGGTAATGATATAGAAGTTCTGAAGAACACAATTAATAAAATGAACCCAATTGACATACTGTTATGGACCACATAATGGCATTTTGGTCAGCAGTGGACCATATACTACAGTGATGCCATAAGATTATATCATATTTGTTCTGTACCTTTTCTATGTTTAGATACACAAATACTCATTGTATTGCAATGGCCTACACTGTGCAGTACAATACCATGCTGTACAGATTTGTAGCCTGAGAGTAATAGGTTATACCACACAGCTTAGGTGTGTAGGAGGTCATATCACCTAGGTTTGTTGTAACTACACTCTAGGATATCTGCACAACAACCAAATCACCTAACAATGTGTTTTTCAGAATGTATCCCTGTCATTAAGCTGCATATGATTGAATGTAGGAAACTGAGCCTCCAGTGGCAGAGAACATACATTCTTTTCCAATGTTTATGAAACATTTCTCAAAATTGATGGCTAGGCGCGGTGGCTCACACCTGTAATCCTGGTACTTTGGGAGGAGGAGGCAGGTGGATCTCTTGAGCCCAGGAGTTCAAGACCAGCCTGGGCAACATGGGGAAACCCTGTTTCTACAAAAAAACACAAAAATGAGCCAGGTGTGGTGGTATGCACCTGCAGTCTCAGCTACTCAGGCAGCTGAGGTGGGAGGATCGCTTGAGCCCCAGAGGTAGAGGCTGTAGTGACTTGTGATGGCACCGCTGCACTCCAGTCTGGACGACAGAGAGAGAGACCCTGTCCTCCCATCCCCCAAAATGATTATACATGTTAGGTCATGACCACACCTTAGCATATTTCAAAGGATAGACTGAAGTCATTTAGACTTTAGAATCTATTCTCTGATCACAATGGAATCAACTTTAAAATCAATCATTTAAAAAAATATATAAAATCCCAACTGTTTTGGAAATTAAATACATTTTAAAAATAAACCATTGGAAAAAGAAAACAATCACAAGAACAATTATAAAACATTTTGAATGAAATGATATTGAAAAGGCAGTATACCAAAACCTATATTAATGTGGCTAAACCTGTTCAAACACTTACAGGGAAATAGAGAGCCACGACTTCATACACTAGAGAAATAAAGGCTGAAAATCATGGTCTAAATTTCTAATTTTCAAGAAATTAGAAAAAGAACAGCAAGCTAAACTCAAATTAAGTAGACGGAAGAAAATAACCAATATAACAGCAAAATAAATGAAAGGTAAAACGCATATACAACAGAAAAAAATAACAACACAAATAAAGTTGTGATTTTGAAAAGACTAACAAAACTGACAGACCTCGACATCTGCCTCTGGATAGGATAGCACAATTTATAGCAAGCAAACATTCCCAATTAAAACAACCAGAAAAGCCCATCCGGGCATAGCTGGATGCCAAGAGAATCTGGCCGTGGCCTCGGCGGAAGGGCATTACCGGAGGATGGAGGAATAAGTAATGACTTCTGAAGGTTGTGTGGGGCTTGGACTGACGAAACTGAAGATATGAGGGACCTCCAACACAAAGCTGGTCATCCCCTTAAAATATCCACAGAATTAGGAGGCTGTTTGGAACAGGAAGCTCAAGAACTAAACCCATTCACTCCTCCCCACACACACACCAGCTGCCCTTGCTAATGTAAGGCTGCCACCGGTTTCTCTAGGTGTTTCCTAAGCCCCTGAACGAGGATGGAGAACCGTTGCTCCGTGTGCTGAATCTGATTAGGCCTCACAGCAAGCCTCAGGAACTCCTGCTGGGCCGACAGCAGCCAAAATGCCGTGATGTCAGAGGCCCTTGCCTGCGGTGCCCCTAATCCAGCACATGTGGGAGAAAACTCCGTAAGGATTTCTTGTGCACTCTCTCTGGGTCTCTGGCGCTGTGTGGGTGTATCTGTGACTCTTACTGTTTCTCCCTCTTATTATTCCCTTATTTTTGTGTTTTTTCCCCCTCACATAACTGATGTGATACATAACAAAGAGCTTTTAAAATAGCTGTTTCTGTTTCATTTACCAGAGTTGTATGTTCCTAATAAAAGACTTACAACCAGAGGAATACAAATATTTAATATTTGACTTAAAAAAAAATCTAATTCAGCTGGGCATGGCGGCTCACACCTGTAATCCCAGCACTTTCAGAGGCTGAGGTGGGTGGATCACTTGGGCCCAGGTGTTTGTGACCAGCCTGGGCAATATAGTGAGACCTCATCTCTACAAATAAATGTAAAAATTATCCAGGTGTGGTGGTGCATGCCTGTGGTCCCAGCTCTTCAGGAGGCTGAGGCGGCAGGATTGCTTGAGCCTGGAAGGTCGAGGCTGCAGTGAGCCCTGATCATGCCAGTGCATTCCAGCCTGGGTGACAGGGTGATACTCTGTCTCAAAAATAAATAAATAAATAAATAAATAAATAAATAAATAAATAAATCTAATTCACTCCGTTACCATAATCATTTAGTTTGCTTATCCCACTGAGAGCTATGAGATGACCAACAGTGTTCATGGGGCTTGTTTTAGATTAGGGTCTGTGTCCCCGAGGTGGGAAAGAATATGTGTGAGGAATTCATGGTAGTGGGTGAAGAGCAGACAAATTCTCTGGATATATGAGTTTCAACAGCAGCCGAAGGGAGGAAGTGCTCTGCACAGAGGAGGGAAAGCACATCTCGGGCTAAGCCGGGTGAGATGTCCCTGCCTCAGAGCAGGCACAGGAGAAAGGAGCTGAAATCTGGGACACAGGGTTGGGCTGTTCCAGACTCCGGCTCCCTACTGCATGTCTCAGGGGCCTTAAGCCAGCTTGCTGATGAGCTCTGCAGTTCCACGTCTGTCTCCAGAGGCCAAGATGGGGTCTCCAGAGGTGGTACTAAGAACAACAGTGAGCTGAACAATGTCCAATATGTTCACAGAGAATGAAGAAATCAGACACAGCCAATTACAAGAAGCTGGGATGATAAAGCTGCCCTCAAATTCCTGATAGATTGTATAGCTCAATTAGTCTAATGACTCAATTAGACTAATCTTAGCTCATGTGTCCTTGGGCATTTTGTCATCTTATGTTCCCCGTGGGCCACTGGCCCAAAGCAACAAAATCATTTCCCCTGGTGTCAGAAACTGCACCTTCCACTACATCCCTATTCCCCATGTGCCTGGTGCCATGCTAAGTGTACAACAGGCACCCTCAAAATGCCTACTGAGAGAAAGGGTGGCAGACAGTCACATTTGCCTACCTGATATGTATTTTCTCCTTCTCCCATAGGAACACAACCTTGCTTTTTCCATACTAATACACCCAGCCCCCAATTTTTGTATATAGATACAAAATAAGTATACATATTTATGTATTTATAAAATTATATATTTATAATTTTATATATATATATATATATATATATATATTTGCAACCCTCCTTATAGATCGGTATGGCCACATAACACAGTCTTGGTCAATAAAATGTGAGTGGAAACTTCTGGGAGGAGTATCTAAGAAAGAACTTTTTAAAAAGGAAGAGCTGGCTGGCTCAAGCACCTTGCCCTTCACGCCTCCCCATCTTTGTGCCCGAGACATCTGGAGTGGCTGGTGCTCTGGCAGCTAGCCTGCATGCATGAAGATGTACCTGGAGCTGTGGAAAGCTAAAAGCAACCAGGGTGTCTGATGACATGCTGCACTGGCCCTGTAGCAGCAATATCTGGACTCCTGTTCTCAGAGACAAAAATAACCACCTCTCTTATTTAAACCACTGTTTTGTGGGCTTTCTGCTAATTCAGCATATGAAGAAAAGGGAGAGGGGAAGAGAAACGATTCAGAGAAAGAATATAAAGCCTCCAGATCACCCTAAAGTTTTTTGCTGACTTCACCAGTTCTTGACTTGCTATTTACATAAAATGACACTTAAAAATCTACAAGAGTCCACTGGGCACAGTGGCTCACATCTGTAACCCCAGCACTTTGGGAAGCCAATATAGGAGGATCTCTTGAGCCCAGGAATTCAAGAGTGGCTGGGGCAACATAGTGAGACCTCATCTTTACAATAATTTTTTAAAAAATTATTCAGGCCTGGTGGCATGCACTTGTCGTTCCAGTTACTTGGGAGGCTGAAGTGGGAGGATCACTTCAGCCTAGGAGATTGAGGCTACCATGAGCATGATCACACCATTGCACTCCAGCCTGGGTGACAAAGTGAGATCCTGCCTCTAAATAAATAAATAAATAAATAAATAAATAAAACGCAAAAGTCAAAGAGGGCCATTTTCTTTGGTGGAGAAGTTCAGAACATTGTTATGTTAAGTGTCAAAGGACAGACCATGAGTTGAATGGTCAGAGCAACAAACGGAGGCAGGATTTCCTGGGAGAGGGAATCTGCATCACAGGGTTGCTGTGAGAAATGCTTCCAACTACCCAGAACAGGTCTAGACAGTTCCAGAAAGAATAGCGCCCTTCTCCTTCCCCTCCTCACAGTAGACATCACACATCCAACCATGGAAAAATGCCATTCATACCAATGAATGGCATTCATTCACCCTGAGTGAGTTCTGCCTCCGCCAGGAGGCATGCATCCATTCAGCATGCTGTCCGGTAATTCACATGAATCAGAAGCTCTGCTATGTCTTATATTAAACAGAAAAGAGGGGAGAAGACAAATTCTTATTGATAGTTAATAAATATAGTTGATAGAGTTGGCTGGGCACGGTGGCATGCCTGTAATCCCAGCACTCTGGGAGGCCACGGCGGGTGGATCACCTGAGGTCAGGAGTTCAAGACCAGCCTGACCAATATGGTGAAAGCCAGTCTCTACTAAAAATACAAAAATTAGCCAGGCGTGGTTAGCCAATATGGTGAAAACCTGTCTCTACTAAAAATATAAAAATTAGCCAGGTGCCTGTAGCCCCAGCTATTCAGGAGGCTGAGAGAGAAGAATTGCTTGAACCCTGGAGGCAGAGGTTGCAGTGAGCCGAGATCGCGCCACTGCACTCCAGTCTGGGTGACAGAGTGAGACTCCATCTCAAAATAATAATAATAATAATAATAATTTATAGAGTAGACAAAATATTTCTGGCCACAGTGGTAAGGACTTATGACAGTGATCTCAGCAGCAACAATGCAGGGACTTGGATCTGGGGACCCACAGGGCCCCACCCACCTGCAGACTCTATTTCTGCCATTCTCCCTCATTGATCTGGGGTAGGCAGCCACCCTCTGCCATGGCACAGGGAAGGAGATGGCTGGTGGGAATAAATTAGCACTTCTAATTTACACTATGAGGTTACCAGCCCACATCTAAATGCAGCCTCTGTTTAAATGATGAACAACAACACGCATGCTCAGGCAAGAAACCTGAAGTTTGTGTCATAGACCTTCACTCCCACTTCCCCAGGGACAAACCTTCACAACCATTTGGTATACTAATTGGGGTTACACACAAGATGTGGGGGAAGAAGAAGGCAAGAATACTGTATATCCGTGACCAAAAGGACAGGAAGAATTAAAAAGCATTGTTATTAAAAGTAATGCCCTTCTCACTAAACTCTGAGGCCAGATACTACCTTGAAACACATGGCCGTCAATTACTCAGCAAACCCAGTCTACCCAGCAAGCCAGAATTATGCCAGAATTACACCTGGTAAGCCTCTACTACATGCAGCAAGCCTGCGGTACATCCTGCAAGCCTCTTCACATCCAGCAAGCCTATCTCACACCTGCCAGGCCCACATTACACCCAGCAAGGGTCTGAGTCTGACACAGACAGACAAGAATTCAAGTCCAAGTTCTTGAACAGCTTAACACCTGAACAACACTGAGCCAGTATCACAGGTCCTAAGCTTTGGTCTCCTTGTTTGTGAAATGTGTATACTCTATGCCTACAGGCTTCCTGTGAGGAGAAGAAATAACATAAGTAAAGCAAATTCCACATGCCTGAATATTGGAGGGGCTCAGTCCATGGTAGGCGCAGCTATCACATCACCATCATCATTATCATTCCAGCAGTGACGATCGTCATCATCGTAATTACTATTGCTATTATTGCCATTACAAAACTACTATTGTCCATTATACTTAAAGCTCTCTTGAGAAGTCAAGTTCAAAGGCTTCCACACCACTGAAATTCAACATTCCCAAGCCTTTGTCATCTGGAAGCCTCATATACGGTCTAACCTAAATCCTTTCTTTCTACTGTATAAGCCCATGATATTTCTAGCTTTGATTTCATCAGTAATAGAAGAAAGCCGTTTACCCTGATCTATAAACAATCTCTGCCAGTAATCATGACAATTTATATTTACATAATGCTTTATAGCTTATGAAGTTCAAACCCAGGCCCACAGAAGTCTGACTGTTGAAAATCACCCCACCGTTCTTGATCTTTAAAGATGGTCACAAGAGGACTTTCCCAAAGGTTAAACCAAACAAATCACTAGGAGGAAAACCAGTGCAACCTGATCTCGCTGTGTTCACAGCAAATTGATTGTTACTTTTCATGATAAAACACAACATAGCAGTTTGTTAAGGACTGAATGTTTGTGTCTCCCCCAGATTCATATGTTTAGACGCTAACTTCCAACGTGAATGGGATTAGAGCCCATATCAAAGAGATCCCAGAGAGCTCTCTTGCCCTCTTGCTGCCATGAGAAGTCTGCAGTGTACCACCCAGAAGAGGGCCGTTGCCAGAGCCCCAGCATGCTGGCACCTGAGCCTCGACTTCCAGCCTCCGGAATTGTGAGAGAGAAATTTCCATCATCTGCAAGCCACTGAGTCCAGGGTACTTTGTTAAAGCTGCCCAAACTGACTACGGCAAAGTCCTTGTTGGGTTTCTACTTTTCCTTTCTCTTCCCTGTGGACATGTCTTCAGGCAGCAGGGAGGTCTCTGAGAAGCCTGCAGATAGGCAAGAGAAAGGGGTAGGAACATGCTGGTTGCCGCCATAGAGCCCGCAGCAGGGCAGCTGTTCAGTGAGTTGACCTTTGGGGTCGGCTAGCACCCAGAGTAATTCACGGAGCAGAGAAGAGCATGGGGGTTGGAGGCCACTGGCCCAGACAGGTGTAGGAACCAGCTTCACATCCGGGAATGCCCACGTCCATCAGTCCTCAGGGTGGCATTCATTTAGGACTGCACTGGGGATGCCAGGTACTCTTCACATTCATTCATTCAATACATGCTCGCTGGGCCCTACTAGGCGCAAAGCACATGGGGAGCATCACTACACAAAAGAGATCAAATGTCCACCTTTGGAGGATATTTTATAATAGGGGAGGGCAAGCAAACAGACAGAATGCAGAAACAAATGAAAGACGTGGTGAGTGCCGTGCAACACACAACACAGGTGCTGTGGACAGGAAGCAGGATGGAGGAGGTGAAGGCGAGGAGGGTGGGCTGTATTTGCAATGGGAATGTCAGGGTCACCTTGGTGGAGGAAGAGCAGTTGAACAGAGACTTGAAGGAGGCGAGGGGAGAGCCATGCAGTTACCCAAGGAGCCAGGATCCTGGTAAAGGGCATGGCCGGTGCTGAGGAAGAGCCAGCCTATGTCTGAGGGGAGAGGACGCTGATGTGGCTGGAGTTTCTTGAGCAAGGGGAGGGTGACCAGAGCTGAGGTCAGGGAGACAGATGGACCACGCAGGGTTTCCTAGGCCAGTCTCGGGCCCTGGTTTGTGTTTGAGGAGCCCTCGGTGGGCTCCAGTGAGGGGTCGCTCTGGCTGCTGGGTTGATAATGAATTGTGGCATGGCCATGGTGGAAGCAGGGAGGCAGTGAAGGGGCTGCTGTGATAATCACATGGGAGATGCTGGGGGAAGAAGTGGAGTGGGGTCATCTATTCTGGAACTATCTGGAAGGGAGCCAACAGGCTTTGTTGGTGAACTGGATGTGGATACAAGAGGAAGAAGAGACTCAGTAAAGATGACTAGATTTTAGGACTGAGCAACTGGGGAAAAAAAGGTTGTTGTTTTTGACTGAGAGTAGGAAGGATGTAGGCAGAGCAGCCCCTCTTTGGCTGTGCCCACATGGAGAAGGCAGGTAGGCAGGTAGGTGCATGAGACTGACATTCAGGAGTTGCTCTGGGACATGAACTCAGGAGATGCTGGTTTATTAACGGCAGGTACAACCGGAAGCCAGAAGAACCTGCAACTGAGCTGATGACCCAAAGTTGTTCTCAGGTGACAGAAGGATGGGCCAGGTAAGAAGCTGCTGTTGGACTCAGGTCATGGGTGTTAGTCCCTGCCTTCCCACCATCTACTGACACTTCTCTAAGATAGTCACTTTCCACTCTGAAAAACCAGGGGCAGACTAGGGATTCTTAGTTTCCTGTGAATTTGTGAACTGAGTTTAAGAATCAAGAATGCAGAGCATTGTGAGAGTTCAAGATCATTATGCATTATGGGCAAGGACCCGTGCCACATAGCTCAGGATGAAATACAGTCGAGGACAAAGGGCCCCACATAGGCAGGGATGGAGGGAGTCAGATTGGCCCTTATTCAGTTTTCAGCCCCTGAAATTCAGCTCCACGGCTACCACTCACTCCATCGAAACTGCTCTCACCAAAATCATCAATGACTGGTTACCGGCCACCTGGTCCCCAAGCCAGAAATCTGGGAATGTCTTTAAACATTTCCTCTCCCTTATTCCCTTCTTTTTTTTTTTTTTTTTTTTTTTTTTTGAGACTGAGTAGTCCTGCTCTGTCACCTATGGCGTGATCTCAGCTCAATGCAACTTCCACCTCCTGGGTTCCAGCAATTCTTCTGCCTCAGCCTCCCGAGTAGCTGGGATTACAGGCACGTACCACCATATCCGGCTAATTTTTGTATTTTTAGTAGAGATTGGGTTTTGCCAAGTTGACCAGACTGGTCTTAAACTACTGACCTCAAGTGATCCACCTGCCTCGGCCTCCCAAAGTTCTGGGATTACAGGCGTGAGCCACCGCACCTGGCCTATTCCCTTATGTCTTATGCCGTATCCCTCATTTCCTATCCTCAACCCCTTATTCCTGAGTCTTTCTTGAATCTGTTCTCCTGGCTCTTCCCATATGCTCAGACAACAAAAGACCCTCCACGTCTTGTCTTGTTCTGGCTGAGGAGGGGAGAGGGTCTAGACTATTTCAATAGTACCTATGCCATTTCTGTGCCTGTAGCCCTGCTCCCTCCTCCAGTCCATGCTCCTCCGTGATGCTGCATTCTGGAGGCTTAGAAATAAGATCCATAAAGAGCCCATTCCTATGCCCGGCAGTGGGGCAGACACCGGATAAAGGGGCCACTAATGTAATTATTCTCTTCTTGGAAATATATTTCATTGCCTTCTTCTAAATTTGTCCACATGGACACTGCTACATATTAACTGAAATGCTTTCCTTAAAAATAGCTGAGGATGATTAGCTAGAGGGATCGTAATAGGAATTTTAAGCAATCATTTAAATTAATTCCTGAGAAGTCTATGCAGAACCCTTCAAGCTGAGCCCTTTCTGGCAGAAACTCACCAGTTCCCATAAGCACATGCAAATCAGCACTCTGAGTTTCCCATATTTCACTGCCAGATTGTTTTTTTTTTTTTTTCATTCTAGAGGAACAAACCACAGCTCTGTGACTGGGAACTCTCCACTGGCAGGCGGGGGCCAGAGTGGCTTTGTACTCCCACCCGCAGGCTGCCCCATGATGCCCAGTGCCAGGCATGGAGCAGAGAGCCAAACCACGTCAATAAATGCTTCCGATATGTAAAAGTGTAAATATCAAAGGCTGGCCACATCCATATTGAAAGTATTCTCTAAGAAATGTGCCAATGACAATTTTTTGGCCAAAAAAGAAAAAATCCTTTTAAATTGTTGAAAGATGCCTAGAAATGGATCTGCTGCATCCTGGGATAAGCCATTGTCCTTTAAAGTATGTTAGTATAAGAAAACAACTGAACTTTTGCAGGAAGGAAACGAAGAGAAATCCATTCTCCTACCTTCTTAAAGTCACGCACGTTAATTTTTCCATTAGGCTCCTTGCTGAAGTCAAGAAATCGTTTTTTGAATTCTGGGTCCTGCTGCTGTATACAGTTTTTGAATTTTTCAATCACTTCTTCTGTGGTCATCTTCTTGATCTGGGTGGTTTTATTCTCCGTGGGCTTGGTTCTAAAATCACAAGCAGGCATTTAGACCTGGTGTCCCAACGGACACAGGCAGGGTGCTTCCTCCAGACTTCACCCATTTCCATGTAACCCGTGACAGTAAGAAGGTTTCCCATCCTCGGTTCACTAGCTGGGAAGGGTGGAGTGACTCAGGGGCTTCTTACCCTCCCCTGGCTGGTAGGTTCCAGGGCCAGAACTGGAGGTCCCCAGCACAGTGTCCAAGTGAAAGCCCATATACAGTGGCAGGCTGGGGGCAGGGGGACTTGAAGGGAGACAATATTATTGTCCTAGAGATTTTCAATTATGCTTTGAGCTGGCCAAAGGTGGCATGTGACTGGGCACACAGGGTTGAAAAAGGATATTGTTTTTGAAGTGGAAAAATTTAAAGTCAGAGCCCATTAGAAAGCTTTAAATGAAAGAAATAGGCCGTTTTGTGGTAACTAGATCAAGAAAGTCATCAAACATCCATGGAAATAAAGGGAAGTCCACAGTTACTCCATAAGTCAATTTGATTTATAAAATACAAATTGAATGTGCTGTTCTGTGAGTGTCAGAGTGGATGTGTCTGAGCGTGTGGGCGTGGGTGTTTGTAGGACAGTGATTTCCTCAGCTCTCTGGAAGTCTCTTGGGTCCCATATTTTTGGGGAAAAAAAAGCTCTGAGACAGTCATGGAGAATGGACTTCTATTCCTTTCCTGCTGCATCTCTTGATTTTTAAGAGCTCTCCGGGAAAGCTACATTTTATGAAATGTTTCATTGCCATTGCTTCTTTCACCAGTTTTAGGAAGCAGACATATCTTATCATGGAATATTTAACCTGTCTCTTAAAATACCATCTTTATGCCCATTTATAAAGCTGCTACTACTGAAAAGCCCAGGTATTCAAATGTAATTAGCATATCATTAAAATACTCCCATTGCTCTTTACTTAAGAACTTTTTAAAAGGGCTATGACAAAGTGAAGTCTGCTGAATAGTTCTACATTTTACCTTTCATTATGAATTTATTATAAGCTATGAATGAGCAAGTTAAAATAATGTCTTTTCATTAAACTAAACCTATATTTTTAAAAGGAAGAAGAGTTAGAATATTCATCAGGCTAATTTTTTATAGATTTACTAAGTATGTTTTATTGTTACAATTCAATTTGGAAATCATTTTAATCATTCTATCATTCATATTAAAAAATGTTAACTGGTTTAATGGATGTGTGTTGTAATAAATATTAAATGGTGGTAAGGAATCTAAGCTTCTGGAAGAGAGTAAATGTGAATGCAGGTATGTAATAGAGAAGCTACAGATTGTCTCTGGGAGTCAGGAGTCCCGGATTCTTGACCCAGGCCAGTCACTAAGTTTGTGGGCCAAGTCCCCAAACCTCTCAGACATCAGTGTTTTCATTTCTAAATTTAAAAGGTAAATTCAATAATTCCTAAGATCTCTGCTTGCTCTAAAATTCCCTGACTCGAATCACTGTCTTTCTACTGTGCCATCTTTCTTATTTATAAGATGAAATATTAAAATACTCAGTCAACAAATAGTTACTAAAAACCTATTCCATGACAGACACTGTGGTTTTGATATGTGCATTCATTTTGCTTAATTTTACCTCTCAGAAAGATCTGGCTGCTGCTGTTCATCTTTTCGTAAATGTTCACTTAACAGCTGATCCTTGGGAACATGAACTGGAGAGACAGTGGGTGGGCCATCAATTCCCATGTGCGCCAAAAGTTTCTTGTAAAGGATTCTTCCTGAACCAATGTCCTGGATCTCACTGCAGAGTCTGAATTTTAAAAAATAATTAAAACACACTCAGTAGAGTAACTAAAATGGAAAAGAATGACCCTGCCAAGTGTTGGTGAAGATGCAAGTAACTACAACTTTCATCCACTGCTGGTGGGAATGTAAAACGGTACAACCACTCTATTCTTAGGCATTTACCAAAGAGAAATGAAAATGTGTGTCTACACAAATATATACAGCTTTATTTGTAACAACCAAACAGTACATATACAGCTTTATTGGTAACAGTCAGAAACTAGAAACAAACCATATACCTATCAAGAGATGAATGTATATACAAACTATGGTAAACCCATTCAATGGAATACTACTCAGCAGTGAAAAGGAAAGAACTGTTGGTATATATAAAACAAAATGAATGAATCACAAAATTGTTATGCTTAGTGAATAAAGCCAGACAAAAAAGAGAATATCTTGTGTGCTTCCATTTACATAAAGTCCTAGAAAACACAAAGTAATCTATCATGAAAGACAGCAGATCAGTGTTTTCATGGAGGTGGGAGGAGGGAGTGATGATGAATTGCTAAAGGGCATATAGAAGATTTTTGGGGTGAAAATATTTGATATCGTGATTGACATCTTGTGATGATTTTATGGATATTGACATATGATGAACTTCATCACATTGTATCATTTAAATGTGTGCAGCGTATTGTATATAAAGTATACTGCAATGCAGATATAGTAAATGTAAAAAAAGAATTATAAAAAATTATATGACTGAAGGCAGGGGCTCCCAAAGTGTGGTCTGAGGACACTTCCAGAGCATCAGTGAGGCTAGAACTATTTTTCTATTAACACTGAGGTGTGATTTGCCTTTTTCACTCAATTCTTCTATGCATATAGAGTCAAGTCCATCAGAGGCAACATGTGTGATCATGTCCTCACTCAGACCACAAATAAAATGTATTCTTGTGTAGGCTGTGTTTTCTAACATTTTTAAGGTTGTAGGCTTAGGGTGTAAATGAGGAACTAGGAGTAGGTTTTCAGTGATTAACTCAGTTTCTTTATAGCCTTTCTACCCGGCTCTCTACTAGAGACCTTCAGTTACACTTGCTATAACTGCTGTAACCTCATTATTGTCCAACAAACCATTATTTCGAAATTCCAAGTTTTCCCTGAGCCTATATGAAAGCACAGCAAGGAAGTACACTTCTTTCTGCAATGACACTTTAAAAATGTCTCCGTTTTAATTTCTGATATGGTATATAAGGACATACTCCATATGAGAAACAGCCTTTGAGGTCCTCGATAATTCTTCAGAGTATAAAAGTGTCCCGAGACCAAAAGTGCTGAGAACCACTGACCTGGGGCACATTCCCTACCCTTGCTGTGCCTCAGTTTCCTTATCCATGAAATGCAGATAATAAAAGTACCAAGGACTGCTGCAATGACCAATGGGACAATCCACATAAAGCCGTTAGCGCTGGCGCTGATATGCTCTATGTATACGTGCTTAATAAATCGCAGCTGTAATAACAGTCCTATGGTATCCTTATGATGATCTGCATACAGCTGGGAGCTGAGCATGAGCTCTGAAGCCACACTTTGCTCAATAAGTGCTCACTAGTATCATCATCGCTCCCATAAATATTCATGTGGCTATGTATGAAGCACTGTGCTAACTACTGTTGCCACAACTGTGAACAAACCAGAACAACGCCTACCTTACTGAACTTCGATCAGCTGGGAGAGACTGTTCATTTGGAACAGAGGGAAAGACGGTCTAAAAGTCCAGAGGCAAGACAGGGCCCAGAGTTTTCAAGGAGTGGAAAGCAGGTCAGCATAGCTGGAGCTGAGACCAGCAGCAGCGGCAGCAGCAAACACTGGCTGAGGCCTCACTATATGCTTGGCCCTGAGGTAGTAAAGCTTTGTGTGTAAGATCTCATTTGATCCTTATCACAACTCTAGTAAGAAATATCTGGATGAAGAAACAGAGACTTGAAGAGGTTAAGTCACTCGCCCAGGTTTGGAACTAATTCAACCTAGGCAACCTGGCTGCACAGTCTCAGCCCCTGAGAGGTGAGAGGCTCATGGAGGGCCTGGGAACCATGCAGATGGTAATGGGACTGCAAAATGGTTTTTTGTTTGTTTGGTTGGTTGACTTTTGTTTTTGTTTTGTTTTGTTTTGAGACGGAGTTTTGCTCCAGCTGCCCAGGCTGGAGTGCAATGGGGCAATCTCGGCTCACTGCAACCTTTGCCTCCCGGGTTCAAGCGATTCTCCTGCCTCAGCCTCCCAGGTAGCATTACAGGCATGTGCCACCACACCCAGCTTAAGTTTGTATTTTTGGTAGAGACAGGGTTTCTCCATGAGTTGACTATGTATCATTATATTGCTCGGTTGTCAATATTTGATCATTGTGGTTTTAAAAGTACACGAAGCTCTTGCTCTATCAGAAGGCAGCATATTTCACTGTTGCAACTCGCACACACAAAATGTCTCCATTCCACAAGAGCTGAGATGAAATCTTTGCATCTTGAACAATACTTTACAAGATATTACTAAAAAATAAAGGAAAGATATTTGCTTGCAAGAAAAGAAGAAAAAAGAGAGCTCAGGAATCATAGAGCCCCAGGAGGGAACCCAGGCCTCACAACTCACCAGCTGTGCAAGTTGGAGTGAGTATTTAACTTCTCCAGACCTCAGTTTCTTTGTCCGTAGAAAGGAATAATGTTAGCTACCTTACGTGGCTGTGATAAGGACTATATCATATAAGGCATATCAAACTCTTAAGCGATGTCCAGTGCTTAGCAAGGATTCAGTAAATAGCAGTTATTATCAATATTACCTATTAATATTTCAAAAACACACAGAAAAGGTTTAGAATTATGGAACAGGCCTTATGAAAAACATGACACGAATTAATTTTGTTACCAAAAACTTACTTTATGAAATGTGCATTCGTTAAAAATGGGCAGAAGACGTGCAAGATTTTCTTGAAATTATTTCGGCCAATGAGCCCTGTGTCTCCAAGGTCATATGCCCGTAGCATATTATAAAAAGCATGTAGGTTCCTAGTAATTGTATCATGAACAATTTCTTCCACCTAACATTAAAGAACAAACACATTTCCTAAGCTGTACATCTGTAACCTTTTGTAACAGTAACCTCAAACCACATGGGAAGGCATCTGCACAAAGAAGGCACGTGTTACTTACTGAATCCCAGGCCAGAAGGAAAGGTGTCTTAGTATCTGTACAGGGAGATGCTTTTCTCATCTAATTGGGAAAGAGAAGATATATAAATAAATACCACTCATGAAAGTCATTAGGAGCACTGGAGGCAGATGGACCTGGACTTGAATCCTAGCTCTGTCCCTAATTAGCCATTAGTGTTGAGACCTTGAACAACGGAGCTTGCACTCTAATACCCATCTGAAAGTAAAGACTATAACACTTAACTTGAAATACTATGCAGCCATAAAAAAGAAAGAGATCAAGTCTTTTGCAGGGACATAGATGGAGTGGAGGCCATTATCCTTAGCAAGCTAACACAGCAAGAGAAAACCAAATACCACATGTTCTCACTTATAAGTGGGAGCTAAATGATGAGAACACATGGACACATAGAGGAGAACAATGCACGCTGGGGCATATTGGAGAATAAGAGAATTTTCACCCTCAGGAGAATGAGGATGGAGGTTGGGAGGAGAGAGAGGATCAGGAAAAATATAATAACTAATGAATACTAGGCTTAATACCTGGGTGATGAAATAATCTGTACAATAAACCCCCATGACACAACTTTACCTGTGTAACAAACCCACACTTGCACCCCTGAACTTAAAATAAAAGTTAAAAAAATAGCATTTAATTTTCACTTAAAGAAAACTACAATAAACACGAAAAAACCCATCACCTAGAAATGAAATAAATGCTAAGTAGAATAACGAGATGGCATTTTTGCCTACCAGAATGGTGAAAACGCAAAAGTAAGCAAACTGCCTGCACAGGTGGGGGTTTCAGAAATGGTGGGAGTGTAAATTGATCTAACTTTCTGGAAAGTATTTTTGTCTCAAGATACATTTGGATACTATTTGACAATATGATAATTTAGACTCTACGGCGAGGACGAAGGCTGCCGCTGGGGAAGAGAACCGGTAGCTAGGGGCTGGCAGAGAAAAGAAAACTTCCTATCACTGCATCCCCTCTTGTGTTCTTTGCATTCTGTACTTTATACATATCATCCTCTTTAAAAAATATTAAAATATTAATAGAATAAAACATATTCTTTGACCCAATAATTCCATTTCTTAAAATTTAGAACTGAAGAAATAATCATAGAGTGATACAAAAAAGCAAGTGCCAAGATGTTCACTGCAGCAAAATTTTAAAAATAAAAAATAAATGAACATCCAAATTATAACAGTTATTTAGTATCTTTTAAAATTAGATAGCAGGCCGGGCACAGTGACTCAAGCCTGTAATCCAGCACTTTGGGAGGCCAAGGTGGGCGGATCACCTGAGGTCAGGAGTTCGAGACTACCCTGGCCAACATGGTGAAACCCCATCTCTACTAAAAACACAAAAATTAGCTGGGCGTGGTGGTGTGCCCCTGTAATCCCAGCTACTCGGGAGGCTGTCGCTGGAGAATCGTTTGAACCCAGGAGGCGGAGGTTGCAGTGAGCCAAGGTCATGTCACTGCACTCCAGCCTGGGCAACAGAGTGAGACTCTGTCTCTAAAATAAATAAAATAAAATTAGATAGCAGAACTTTTCATTGACATTAAGTGTTAACAGTATGTTAATAAGCGACAATATAGACTAAAACGTCATTATATGTGGCGTGAACCCAGGAGGCGGAGTTGCAGTGAGCCAAGATCACACCACTGCACTCCAGCCTGGGTGACAGAGTGAGACTCCATCTCAAAAAAAAAAAAAAGTCATTATATTGTCTTGCTTTTAAACAAAATAGCTACAATCTAGAGAAATGTGTGTCCAAACTCATCAAATTGCATACATTAAATATGTACAGTTTTTGAATATCAATTATACTTCAATAAAGCTGTTTTTAAAAAACAGAAGTATGGGTATGCATGTATGTGGACTTGGAAGAATATACAGCAAAGTATAACAGTAAATAACAATGCTTTGGTGTTAGAATTAGTGGTGATTTTTATTTTTGCCTATTGCACATCTATGTTTTCTAATTTTTCCAATTCCTTCATTCATCATTCATTCATTCATTCATTCAATAGATTGTGTGAGTGTGCCTGACACTGCCTATCCCCTATAGTACAATGGGCAGTGATAACAGAAAGGTCCCTGCCTTTGTGGAGACAGGAACACATCAGGCCACAAATGTGACTCTGAGGCTGGGAGGGTCCCTGTGCAGGCTCTGGGGGCGCTGAGCTCTGGAGATGGTAACATAGGTCACAAGGAGCTGGAAGGAATCCCAGGTAGCAGATGCAGCGCACGCCAAGGCCTGAGAAGGGCAGCCGGGGAGCCTGAGGAACTGGATGAAGAGGTCTTCCCAGAAAGTCATTGGAAAGGTGAAGGCGTGAAGACAGACATGATCTATTTTATACTAAACAAAGATCACACCACTTGCCACGTGGAGAAGGGATTGCTTACGTGTCTACATTTTGTTTTTAAAGAAAACAGATTCTTAACATTTTATGCGCATTATCCTGTTAAATTCCCAACAACCTTACAAGGTGGTACCATAATCAACCTGGTTTTACAGGTAAAGAAATGAGTCTTAGAGAGGTAAATTATTTGCCCCAGGTCACAGCTAATAAGAGGTGGAGGCAGGGAGTCGAACGCAGGTGCACAAGCTCCTACCCTGGCCGGATGCCTCTACTCCCAGGCCACCAGGCTTGATCTGACTCTGAAGCACTGGCAGTAAACTGAGTCAAGGCACATGCTCAGGCATCCATACGCCACATACATGGCATGGGTGCACAGGTTCACACACGCATCTATCACTTATGCAGGACAGGTATGGGGTACAGCCAACACCAACGGTCAGCCTATTCCGACCCACTGTCTAGCAAAACAGATCACAAGGCCTTTTATGCATAAAGGAATTTTATATACATTATACTAAATTATAGTATATAATATAGTAATATAGTTGATATATAATATAGCTAATTTGTAATATACTATATATCATGTAACTATGTATATATAACTGTTATATATGTGTACATAACATATTATGCTATAATTATATAGCATAATTATATAATAATATAGTATCATATAATTATAATATAGGATTTATTAAGTAAGCAATAAAGCAGTGTACAAATGTCTATATATATCCAGATATAGTATATTTATATGATAATTATATTATATATCTGGATATATATTATACATAATTCAATTATTGCTAAAGTATAATATATACAATAAAGCAGGTACCAAGATGTAATTAATTAATATAATAATTGTAAAACTATAATAATATGTAATATATGATGTAATTATATTATAATATATAACTGGATTTACAATATGTCTGGATATATGTATCCAGCAACATAAGAATGCCCACACCTTTTGGGCCAGTATTTCCACTTCTCAAATCTATTCTAAGGAAATATTTAGATATGAATGGAGATCTGTGCACAAAGATGTCCAGCATAACGAAAGGAAGAAGAGAAACAGCCCAGCTGCCCCAGTGACAAGGACGTGCACAGAACACTCTAAGATACCACTGGCGATCTTGTTTATGATGAGTTTTTAATGATGTGGGGTGAGGGGGAAGGCTCATCATATAATGTGAAGCTGAAAAAATGGAATATACAAAGTCATACAAAGAGTGAGTTCAACTATGTAAACAAAAAAATGTGCCCACCCACACACAAAGAGCAGAAGAAAATTTATCACAATTTTAACTGTGTAACTATCTCTGAGTATTGGGATTTGGGATTTTTATCATTATTTTCACCTTTGTAGTTTGAGATATATTCTAATCTACAAAGAATTTCTGTTACTTGTGTAATCACAAAACATTTGAATAAGTTATGTATTATGGCCTATTAAAATTACCTCCAAAATGTTGGTAGAAAATGTCTACATGTACCAAGAGGAGGTAATTTAAATATGACACTTTCGCTCCAATAAACTGTCCCATTTTAAAACAAGAAGTATGCCATAATATCTTCCCAAGACCTTGATGCAAAACCACGACAGATGGAAAGGATTTATTGATGATGAATAAATTGTACTTTGCACAGAAACCATCAGAACAGAATGCAGCTGGCTTCAGCTAAACCATCTTAAAGCTTTCCCCAAAGCCAGGCACCCCATTCAGATCCATTCAGTAGAAACATCACCTTTAGGGAAACAGTGCGTCTCGTGATATTACTGGTTTGAATTTGATTCATAGGGATGCCAACTTCGAAAATCTAAAATTAAAAGCTAATTTGTACCTGTTAAAGGAAGCTTTTTAAAAAACATTTCAACAAGAATCTGTTAAAGCCTATTGCATGCACTATCTGAAATGAATCTGATAAAGTTCTTAAAACTGTTTTAATGCTAATAGCTATTAAAGTTATAGAAGCATTTCTAATAATAAAACTGTCAACTTTTCAGTCTAAAGAAACAAATGCTAAAGGCAAATGCTAGTCACTAAAGGCAATAAGCAGTTATTTTTTTAAAGTTGAACCAACGTAGGGTACGAAACTCTAAAAATATGAATGAGAACCACAGTAGTCACTCACAAATACTCCTTTTAAAGACATGGCTGTGGCCAGGTGCAGTGGCTCATGCCTGTAATGCCCGCACTTTGGGAGGCTGAGGCAGGTGGATCACGAGGTCAGGAGATAAAGGCCAGCCTGGCCAACACGGTGAAACCCTGTCTCTACTAAAAATACAAAAATTACCCGGGCGTGGCGGCACGTGCCTGTAGTCCCAGCTACTCAGGAGGCTGAGGCAGGAGAATTGCTTGAACCTGGCAGGCGGAGGCTGCAGTGAGCCGAGATCATGCCGCTGCACTCCAGCCTGGGCAACAGAGAAAGACTCCATCTCAAGAAAAAAACAAGAACAACACTAAATAAATAAATAAGTAAGACATGGCTGCAAGAGGAGTGCTGTCGAGGTGGTACCAGTTACATCCTGTATATATATAAAGGGCTCTTGTTCAGGGATGGGTTTTCAGAAATGTCAATTACCATCCTTTTTAAGATGCAGAAACTAAAAGTTAAAATCAAACAATGCTTGAACACTGGACCCTTACTTGAAATGACTGAGTTGAAAACTGGGAAGTCGTTAATTTATTTAAATCATATTTCACCTGCATCTCTTATTAGGAATACTGACATTTCCCGGCAGAAAGAGAAAACCAAACAGGAAATTGTTACAAAACTCACCCTAGAGTTCTTTTCAACCAGATCAATAAACACGCTGATGTTGACCACTCCAGTGTTCCCAGGGTCAAGCGTTTGCATTAGTTCTTTGAATTCCGAATCGCTTAGTTTTACAGCCACGCAATTTAGAATATGTCGAAATTCTTCCCTTGTTATCGGTCCATTGGGTTTCTGAGCATCAGAGTATATATAACAGAATTTTTGAAAAAAGAAAAAAGGAAGAAAAAGTATTACGTATGTTTAGCATCATTTAATAAAGAGTGAGCTTTGGCCATATAGAATTATGATTGGAAACGCAAATACATCGATTGATGATCCTTATATAACACGAGCAGTGTGTGTGTGTGTTTGTGTGTGTGTGTGTGTGTAGGGGAAATGCTAGAACTTTCCAGGTGCAGTTCCTACAATGTTCTCTATCAGGACATGGCTTTGGGTGAGCAATGAGGCCCATTTCTCACGCTCAGGCTGACTGCCTTCCCCAGAGGCTTGAATGGCTTGAACAGCTCCTATCCCACCTGAGAGCTGGGGGTTCAACCGCATGGGGCACAACACTTCCCAGCAGTTCAATTACAGTTCGCCAATTTAGTAAGAATAAATTGTACTTGTTTCTCCACCAAGTCTCATCCATTACATAAATGGACAATTACTTTGCTAGAAAAATTTCAGCCATGCTGCATAAAGAAAACATATCATGAGCAAAATACAGTGAGAAAAAAATTTCTTCCCCCAGAAAATTTATCAATAAGTAGACTGAATTCCAAAATTGAGAGATATTGTTTACTAGAAAGACAGGGTAAATAAAGAACCCTCACCTCACATAGAGACATAGTGAATATTAACGTGACAAAAGGATTTATTAAGTAAGCAATAAAGCAGTGTGCAAATGTCAACTATTATTTGGGGTTCCAAAATCTGAAAAGGATATAAGGTTCTCTTGAGGGGTAACCTAAGTACTTTAGGGGATATATGCATGCTTACCATTTGGTTTGGGAGTCATAATCAATTCTTTAATACCTAAATAGAAATTACTGACAGCTAATTTTTTAAGTGACTTTAATAAATTTACAGCACTGTGTAACCATCACCACTAATTCTAGAATATTTTCAGCACCCCCAAAATAAACCTCGTGCACATTTGCAGTCACTCCCCATGTCCAGCCCCAACCTAAGGCAATGACTTCATTTTCTGTCTCTAGATATTTGCCTTTTTCTGGATATTTCATGTAAATAGAATCATAAATACATGGTTTCCTGCATCTGGCTTCTTTCTCCTAACATAGTGTTTTTGAGGATCATCCATGACGTAGCATGTATTTTTATTCCCGACTGAGCATTACATTGCCAGATTTTGTTTATCTTGTCACAAGTTGATAGACATTTGAATTGTTTCTGGTTTGGAAATTGTAAATAATGTTGTTATGAATGTTTGCACACAAGTCTTTGTGTAGACACACTTTCATTTCTCTTGGGCAGATACCTAGGAGTGGAATTGCTGGGTTATATAAGTCACATTTAATTTTTACAGAAACTGCCATGCTGTTTTCCACAGTGGCTGTGACATTTCGCATTTTCACAAGCAGTATATGAGAGTTCCAGTATCTCCACACATCCTTGTCAACACTTATTATTGTCTGTCTTTTTCATTATAGCCATACTAGAGGGTGAGAAGTGGTATCTTGTGGCTTTGAGCTTCTCTAGTAACCATGCTGTCAAGTATCTTTTCATGGGTTCATAAAAGATTTTACTGGTTGTTCATAGATCTTCTTGGGTAAAATGCCTATTAATATATTTTACCCATTTAAAAAATTAGGTTGTCTTCTTATTGAGTTCTAAAAGTACTTGTATATTCTAGATACAAGTCCTTTATCAGATATATGATTTGCATATATCTTCTCCCAGTCTGTGGCTTGTCTTCTCACTTTCTCAGAGGTATCTTTTGAAGCATGAAATTTAATTTTGATAAAGTCCAATGCATCGATTTGTTTCTTTTATGGGTTATACTTTGGTGTCATTAAGAAATGTTTGCCTAACACAAGGTCACAAAGATTTATATATTTTTTTCTTCTAAGAGTTTTATCAGTTTACATTTTATATTTAGATCTACTTGTGTATGGTGTAAGGGACTGAATTCATCTTTTTGCTTATGGATATCCAATTGACCTCTTAACATTTTAACAAATATGTTCCTTTCCCCCACTGAATTTGTCAAAAATAAATGGACCATAAATGTAAGGGTTTACTTATGAACTCTCAACTCTATTCCATTGATCTATATGTTGGTCTTCAAACCAGTATCACACAGTCTTTACTACTATAGCTTTGCACTAAGATTCAAACTCTGGAACTGTAAGTATTCTAACTCTGTTCTTCTTTTCCAAGACCATTTTGGCTGTTCTTCCACCTTGCATTTCCATACGAATTTTCAGATAGTTTTTCAAAAGCAAAAAAAAAAAAAAAAAAGCCAGCTGGGATGTTGATAGGGTTTGCACTGAATCTACAAAGCAATTTGCAGAAAACTGTCATCTTAATAATAGTGTCTCCAATCTATAAATATGGAATGTATTTTTATTTATTTACATATTCTTTACTTTCCTTTAACAATATTTTGTAATTTTCAATGTACAAATCTGGCACTTCTTTTGATAAATTTATTCCTAGCTATTGTATTCTTTTTGATGCTATTGTGAATGGAATTGCTTTCAGAAGTTCCTTTTCAGAATGTTCACAGCTAGTTTATAGAAATATAACTGATTTTTGTATGTTAATCTTATATTTCTGCAACCTTATAAATTCATTTATTAGTTCTAGCAATATGTGTACGCACACATGCACAAATTCCTTAGAATTTTCCGCACATAAGATCGTATCGTCTGTGAACAGAGACAGTTTTACTTCTTCCTTTTCAATCTTGATGCCTTTTATTTCTTTTTCTTTCCTGATTGGACTGTCCAGAACTCTAGCACAGTGTTGACTAGAAGTAGCAAGAGCTGACACTCTTGTGCTGTTCCTGATCTTAGCAGGAAGGTGTTCAGTCTTTTACCATTAACTATGCTGCTGGCTATGGGTTTGTTGTAAATTCCCTTTCTCAGGTGAAGGTATTTCTCTTCTGTTCTAATTTGTGGTAAGTTATTATCACAAACAGGTGTTAGATTTTTCAAATACTGTTTTTGCATCTATTGAGACAATCATGTAGTTTTGTTTCTCACTCTATTAATGTTGCATATGATATTAATTGATTTTGGGGGAAGTTAAACCAACTTTGCAATCCTGGGATAAATCCCATGTGGTCACAGCACTTAAGCCTTGTTATGCATTGATGATTTCGGTTTGCTAATATTTTGTTGAGAATTTTTGCAACTATACTCACAAAGGATATTGGTCTGTGGTTCTTTTCTTGTGATGCCTTTGCTTGGTTTTGGTATCAGGGTAATACTGGCCTCAGAGAATGATTCTGGAAGTGTTCCTTCCTCCTGTATTTTCTGAAAGTTTGTGAAGGAATGGCATGATTTTTGTAAGCAATCATTGTAGTCTTCAATGTGGAGAAATTGCACATTTTTGTAAGACATATTTCTAGGTACTTGATTTTTTAAAAAATGTTATCAGAAATAATATTTTAAAAATTCATCTTTTTCTAATTGTTTATTGCAGTTTATTGAAATATTGTTGGTCTTTGTCTATTGACCTTGTATCCAGTGACTTTCTAAATTCTATGAAATATTGTTGGTCTTTGTGTATTGACCTTGTATCCATTGACTTTCTAAATTCTATTATTAATTCTAATGTCTGGGAGGATTCTATTGGACTTCCTATTAACAAAATCATGTCGGCTACAAATAACAACTTCAAGACTAGGTAAAAAGGCAGGATGCAAATTACTTCTGGATGATTGATAAGAAGTGAGCCACACCTGATTTAAATGTAAGTGATCACAGCAGCTGGGTCCACTTGCAGAGCTGGTGGCAGCGTTTGGAGGCAGCACACATAGCAAATGGGATGCATGCCTGGGCGTGGATCTAAAGCAATCTTTCTTCTAAACATTTTGCATCCCTCTCTATAGCAGTAGAGAGATCTGTTTCCCATGACTGCCCTGAGCAGCCAGGCAAAAGGCCCAGCCCTGCCCACTCCTGGTTCCCACCCTTGTTCTCCTTCTTACCCAGTCCCCTCCGTGGTGGGGTGCATGGTGGCGGGATGGGAGGGGAGGGGAATCTCACTCTGAAACCATGCACTATGTAACTGTCAGGCATCTGATTGTTAATGCCATGATGTGATACCCCAGAGTGTGAACTCATCAGCAAGGACTTAGCATTAATCATCTGTGTGCTTAGCCTAAGTGCCCAGCATGAGGGCCCGGCATGGACTATGTACTCAATTCTTAAGCTACACTGTCTATTGATCTCAAGTTGAATACCACAACAATGACTTTAAAATAGTTCAATAGTTGGAGTGATTAGCATTATTGTATAGTCCTCCGTTAAAGGAAATGAAGGTTTCCCTATTTTTAATTAAATTACTTCTTCAGTATACCATTAGAACCTGAGTGGGGGGGGGGGGGGGCGGGTAACACACAAAGGCCTCATTTATCTTTTTCCAGGTGGCTCAGCTGGCAGGGTCCAGGGCAGCCATGCCCAGTGCTGGAGTGTGGCTGCTCTAGAGCCTGGCAGCCTCCAACACCACTATCTGGGTAGCCTCAAATGGGTTACTTAGTACAGAGGCCTCCTTTCCTCATCTGTCAGATGGAGATAATAATCATGTTTGCCTCACTGAGGTGTGAAGTGGATTTAGTGAGTGTATACACTCCTGAATCACTTAAGAATGTGCCTGGCACAAAGTAAGCACTCAACATTATTGCTCATTCAGAGAGACCAAGTCACATAGGCCTAAAGATTCATTCGAAGAACCCCATGTTCCTGAATCCACACTGTGCTTGGAAACCCCATGCAATGGCATATTCCAGTGTGGCGGACGCAGGCGCTGGTGTCTCCACAGACGGCAACCCGCAAACCTGGAGGCCACCCCCAGGCAGTGCTGGCTTCTCCCTGGGGCACCACCCTCACGCTCCAAGACGTTCCCTCCACAGCAGGTTCTAGGAGGGTGATGCTGAGCTAGGGACACCTTTGGCCTCTGAAATCATTTGTACACAGTCCTGTGTGAGCCTCAGAAACAGTAATTCACTCTACTCCTCACTGTTTACTAGAGCTTCAATTACCGAATGTGCTTAGTAAATGTTGTGTATCAAAAGGATCCAAATGCTGCTTTCTAAAACGATATTAAAGTGAGACAGGAGCTAATGGTGAACGTGAGAAAAAGCAGGTTGCAAATTCATGAATTAGCCTCTCTTTATAGTACAATTTAAAAAAATTAAGTAGGCTATTTTGGCACTAAGAAAATGCTGTTTTGGGCAATAAGTTGGTTATGAACTGATCAACTCTGGGTTAGGGTGGGGAAGGGTCACCATGTCTGGATTGTTTGTTAATTAAACAGTGAATGATGATGAGTCACTACAATCATTATGATCTTGCCACACATTGTTCCCATCACAATTGGCACTTATCTTACTGTATTGCAATTAATTTTCCATCGGCTGTCCTCCCAACTAGACTCAACTCTTGAGGTTGGGGCTTCTACCCCTAAGTGCTCAGAACAATTCCCAGCATGTAACTGGGGCTCAAGAATTGTTTGTTGGATGGATAAATGAACCAATATGGAGTTGTTATTGGTCTCGTTCTGAGTGTTTGCATTCTTAGAAACAATGAGTGTTTCACAAGAGAAGGCTTTCAAAATCTTACGGTGTTGATTATCAGTAATGCTTTCTTCAGTGATGTAAAGCGGTCTTCAGTGTGTCTGAATAACTTTGTGATGATGTTTTCCTTGTGAGATTCATTTCTAGAGTTGATGCTACAAGATGATTGGGAGAAAAGCAGGAATATGATTATATTCTTGAACTTTGTTCTTTCTTAATGCAAGAAACGAGCACCCTCACCACAATACAATAGTGCTTTATTTGTTGGTGGCTCTTTATCCTGACAGTGTGCTGCATTTGTGGGGCTCATCTGAACCTAAGTTACTGTGAGCAGAGAGACGCCACGAATTGCAGGGTGAGCCTTGCTGGACCATCTCCTCTCCCCACGAGACCAACTAATCAGCCATCTTGCACACCTGTGGTTTTGGTCTCAAACAAGATCAGTAAAGGGACTGTGGAGCAGTGCTGAGCCCTCAGTGGCTGGGAAGCTGGAAGCCCTCTCTCCTGTGTGGGCAGCACATTGTAGCTGTCTCATGCACATGATAACTGAGGGCACAAATTCTGTGTTTAGAACTGCAAGGACAGCAGCCTTCTCAGCTTCTCCCTTTCCATTGACAATGACCACGCCTCCCTACACTGTCAGAGCCCCCTTTCCCTCTACGGCCTCTTTCATCCATGAGTTTGGGGCCCATCAGTGTACATGTGTGCTCTGAAGGCCATGACTACCCCCTCTGGAGACCAAAACCAAGTTCAATGTGGACTTTGCTCAGAAAGGGAGACTGTCAGAATCTCATCACAATATACCATTGGGTGCTTCTCTTTCCTGATGTTCTACTAGACCATCGTACCTTTCCTGCGAAACAATGAATGACAGTCAGTTTACCTGTGAAACCATTCTCAGATTTGTTTGGGAGTTTTTGTTGCTGCATTTATACAGCCATCTGAGCTTCTTCTGTTAGTGCAGAAACAATAAGCCTATGCCTACCACCACTTTTCAGAAACATATGCTGGCTTCCTGAGTCTAAGTTCTTCACATGACTTGTTGGAACCTCGTTTTTCTACAGACCGCCAGCACTGGCATGAACAGACACTTTTTACAGCAGATTTTGTCCACCGGATGTCCCTGACATACGGGCTGGAGAGCTCTTTGTTGTGAGGACTCACTGCAGAGTGTTGAGCAGTAAGCCTGGCCTCTACCCACTAGATATCAGTGCAGGTTTGGATCTTAATCCTGAAAGATGCAATCCCAAATGCCATAATCCCAAATGTTGAAATCCCAAAAGATCAAAATCTCTAAATTCTAAAGCCCCTAATGCCTAAAATCGCAAAAAATCACAATCCCGAAAGATTACAATCCCAAAAGCCAAATTCTAGGCAAGGGATTTGTGTGTTTTCAGTTGTACACAGCATAGTTGCATCATGTTAGGTGGAACTATGACCGTGCTATTGTTGTTATTTGGAAATTAAGTATGGTTTAAGGAGATGCCTGTGGGTACCAAGCTGCCAAGAGTAGATTTGTGAACTTAATTTCAGGTGTCAACTTGACCGGATGAAGGCATACCTAGAAACCTGGTAAAGCACTGTGTTGGGTGTGCCTGCAAGGGTGTTTCTGGAGATTAGTGTGTGGGTCTCAGTGGGCAGGGAGGGTGCGGGGGGAAGATGTGCCCTCAATGTTGGCGAGTACCATCCAATCAGCTGGGAGCCCAGAGAGAACACAGTTCTCTCTCTCTCAGAAATGGGACATTCTCTGCCGCTGCCTTGGACATTGGAAATTTGACTCCACAAAAGTGCATTATCACAATGTTGCCTTTGTGTGTGAGCATTGTACGTGTTACGTAAAAACACTGAAACTCGCCCAATATATGAAGAGATGTCATTTTTGTTCACTGCGTTTGTAAAAGATAAAATTTTTCAAGATCTTGGCTCTTCGGACGACTGCACAGGCAGTGGTGACCCACGCGGATTTTGATTGATCTTGTGAAACACTTAGGTTGTCTGTCGTGGTATTCTGAATGACTGCAGTTATGAAACTGGGTGCATGCAATTACCCACCATAGTGATATGCATTTATATATTTCACTTTTTGACCTATTTTTTTAGGAATATGCTTCATGGTTAATCTGCTCATAAGTGTCACACCTATGTGATGGTCACTAGTATATCTGAGTGTTTATGCTTGAAAAATAGGTGTCATTATTGTCTATTTTTTGTGTAAAGTGGTCTCTGAAGTGTTCTATTGTGTTTTTATGTTTCTCAAGTAAATCCCCTTTTAAAAATGTAAATAAATACCTTTAAAACAATTTTTTTTTTTTTTTTGAGATGAAGTTTTGCTCTTGTTGCCCAGGCTGGAGTGCAATGGTGAGATCTTGGCTCATTGCAAACCTCTGCATCCCAGGTTCAAGCGGTTCTCCTGCCTCAGTCTCCTGAGTAGCTGGGATTACAGGCATGCACCACCACACCCGGCTAATTTTGTATTTTAGTAGAGATGGGGTTTCTCCATGTTGGTCAGGCTGATCTCGAACTCCTGACCTCAGGTGATCCACCCACCTTGGCCTCCCAACATGCTGGGATTATAGGCATGAGCCACCATGCCAGCCTAAATAATTTTTAAATTATTTTTTCCAGAATTATATTTTCATGATTTTGATGTTCTGAGGCTTCAACCTTAAGGATGATGGCATTTGTGTCTTTTGGGGTTATGATCAGCTCCCATTAGTAGCTTCCCCACCCTCAGTGTGACAACCAAAAATATCCGTGACATTGCCAGATATCTCCTGGGAGGAAAAATAGTCCCCATTTGAGAACCACTGTTTTAAAGTAAATAAAACTTTAATTCTGACAGCCCCTCTAGACAACATGCTATCAGACAAGAAAATCATAAAGAAACAGAAGTAACTTCATGTAAGGGATGAACTCAGAGGCTGCAGCTCTGGAGCAGAGAGGGAGGCTCTGATTACCTGCAAGGCTGCTAACAGGGGCAGTTCATTAAATATTCATAAATCCCCGAGACAGGGACGGGACCCACGAAATAGGAATTAACTCCATGGTATATTTTACTTTACAGTAGAGCACAGCACTTTCAATGAATGTGCCAATATTATAAAGCCTGTTTTTTTCTTAAAGATTCATATAGGGCAATGAATACAGGATACACATCAACATAAAATACTTCTCAGAGCAAAAAGCTGAATTCTAACATTTCATATTATTAAACATTGTTAGAAACATTTTTGGGCCCCCACCACAATAGATGTGGTATTGCAAATCTGAGGTTATAATAGATATTAAAATGAAAACAGAAATAATGACAGACAAACAATCTCCGTGACCCCTGATATCTGGGCCACTCAGACAGTGGCTGGAAAACAAACGAACATATATTGTTCCTTTCCATGTAACACCTAACAAATACACGTGTATAGACAATGTTACAAGGATATGCTTAGAGCTGGGGGGCAGTGCTTGCCCTCCAGGCGGCCTGTGCGCCTGGAGCCTTTGTGGTCCACAGCTGCCTCCACCACACTCTGAGCAGGTGATCGAGTTAAGATTGTATCATCTTATGCTTCTCATCTAGAAATTGAAATAATTATTATACCAACCTTATAGTTTAAGGCAGCCTTAAATATGAAAAATTTGTAAACGGTAAATTACTGCATAAAAGTTGGCAATTATTCAATGGAGACTAATCGATTATTCAATCAATGCAAAAAAAGGAACACAGATATTCTCTGATCTTTTACATAATATGATATGTGTAACTAAAATTTGTTCCTTTTTTTTTTTTACATACCTATTTCTTTTTGTCAGGGGACCTTTACTGGTAATTTCCAACCCCCGAGGCTCATGAAAAGATGTTAGAAACTTCTTCCAGTTGATTTTAGTGGTGGCTTTAAGTCCAAATCTGTATTTAAAAATAACAGCAAAAACATTACTTTAAACATTTTTTCTGTAACACTGCATGGATTAGGTTCTTCATGTTGAATTGAAAATGGCAGCAATGCATTTATATGAAGTTTCAAATCTAATGTAAACAAAATCACTTAGTAAAATAGTACTATGAATTGATTTTTTAAAGCAAGGAAAAATCAAACTGATATTAGATCTACATGTCTCTATATTGTTAATGGTAGCATACACTGAAGGAAGAATCTAAGGGATTTGATTAAAATAATAATGTCCATAAAATAATTCTTTCAAATTCATCATTTCAAGAGCCTCTATGTTGGGGCGGGGAGGACAATGGCTACCATGGGGTCCACCCTCCAATCCTGAGCCTCTGTGACTACGTTCTTGCCCCAGCAAAGGAACATGGTAGATATGATGGAGGGCAGATCTGGAGATGGAGCGACTCTTCTGGTTTATCCAGGTGGGCCCACTCTAATCCCATACATTCTTAAAATTGGAGAGCTTTTCCTAGCTGCAGCCATCAGAAGATGTGAGGACAGAAGGGCAGAGGTGTGAAGCTGGTGGCTTTGAAAGACAGAGGAAGGGGCTGTGAACCAACAAATGCAGGTGGCTTCTAGAAGCTGGAAAAAGCAAGAAATGAATTTGCCCCCAGATTCCCCAGAAGGAAAAAAGCCCCACTGATTCCTTGATTCTAGCCCAGTGAGACCCATGTGGGGCTTCAACCTATCAAACATGAAGATAATACGTGTTGTTATAAGCCACTAGGCTTGTGTACTTTGTTATGGCAGCAATAGAAAGTCAGTACAGATTTAAAGTCTTAGCAAGAATAATTAATTGGAAAATTGTTCAGAAACACATTTCCAAAGTAAATATGGTCCCATGACTCAGAGTCCAATAATTTCAGAGTTACAAGATGTCTGTGGGAGCAACCTGATGTGAGCATGGGTTTCAGAAAGACCAGAGTACCTGCTCCTGCACTCCCTACTGATGTGACCTCAGACACGCCGCTCACTGTGCTGATTCTGTATTCCTCTCATCTGGAACATGAGAATAACACCACCTACTGGGAGGGTTGTGATAAGGATCAAAGCTAACAGGTCAAAAAGCCTCGGCTGCAGGCTGGAAAACCAGCAAGCGTCCCATCACATACACTGACCTGTGTCACATACACCTTCTGTGACTTACACACTAAACCATACCTATCCTTCCCTAACAGGATGGCAAAAAGTAGTGTGGGCAGAGTTCCTTAGATAATCAATATGAGATCTCAAAGTGGGCATGAAACAGACTGCCCTGTTTTGATTACTAAAAATTAATGGCTGAGAGCAAACTGGTTAGACAAACAAATTCTTTATCTATATCTGGGGTATTAAAAAGTCCAGATAATAGAGGATAAAAGAGTGAATTTTGGGAGAAAATCTTTTGGTGTGGCTAGCCATTGGGAACAAAAAGTTTTGGCGGGCGGGGGCGGGTGGTTGGTTGGCTTGCTCTGTCAGAGTCATCAGGAAAGTAACTGCTGAGAGTTTCATGGGCATCAGACGTGGGCCACGTGAGGGAGAGCACGTGCATGCACAAACACAAAGTGGCTTCGTCCTTGCCCAAGAAAGCCACCTGGAGAAATGAACACGCCTTAATAGAGAAGGCTTGCTTTCTCTCTTCCCAGATTCCCAGAGGCTGAGAAGGAAATAGGCAATCAGCGGGGCTAGAGATGCATCTGCCTTCATCAAATGTGAAATCCAAAACCCATCAACCAGCGCTCATGATGGCAAACACCTTGAACACTTGATCAGCCCTGAGAACATAGCTTCAAGCTCACAGCAGTGCCAGTCAAATGAGAACTTTCAGCCTCCCCTTTTGCTCCTCTCCTTCCTCTGTGCATTTCAATTCCTAGAGCATGCAGAAACTTAGTTTACAAAATGAGAAAGAAGAGAAGTGCAAAGTGGGGAAAGGGTGAAGCTGCCATCATGCCGCCTTTACTCGTGCCTGTAACAGGCCCTAACAGGGAGGAAATGCAATTCATGTTTGAATCAAGCTTACATTTTTGATGGCTGTGTGAGATTGGCAGTTGCATGACTAAACTGAGGCTCTTCCTATGATCCAGGACAAACCTGGAAGCAAGATCTGCTCATGTTTTTATCTAGGGGCAAAATAACTAATCCAATTGAGTAAATTTAAAGGGGCAGTGGGAAACAAAATTAGCTGTAAGATGACAGTCCATGAGTCTGCCTAGTTCAACTTAGGTTACAGATCCACCCAGCCAGATATCCATCCATTCATACATCCACATATATACCAAGCTTCACTTAAATTATTGCAATAATCTCCTAATGGGTCTTCTTGTGCCTACTCTTGACTTCCTCCAATATATTTCCGTACTTCTACCAGCCTGACGTTTTAAAAATGCAAATCCAGCTGGGCGTGGTGGCTCATGCCTGTAATCCCAGCACTTTGGGAGGCTGAGGCGAGAGGATCACGAGGTCAGGAGATCGAGACCATCCTGGCTGTCACGGTGAAACCCTGTCTCTACTAAAAATACAAAAAATTTGCCAGGCGTGGTGGGGGGCACCTGTGGTCCCAGAAACTTGGGAAGCTGAGGCAGGAGAATGGCGTGAACCCAGAAGGTAGAGTTTGCAGTGAGCTGAGATCCTCCTGCCACTGCACTCCAGCCTGGGAGACAGAGCGAGACTCCATCTCAAAAAAATAATAATAATAAAATAAAAATAAATAAATAATAAAAATGCAAATTCGGGCCAGGCATGGTGGTTCACGCCTGTAATTCCAGCATTTTGGAGGCTGAGGCGGGTGGATCATGAGGTCTGGAGATCGAGACCATTCTGGCTAACATGGTGAAACCCTGTCTCTACTAAAAATACAAAAAAAAATTAGCTGAACGTGGTGGCGGGCGCCTGTAGTCCCAGCTACTTGGGAGGCTGAGGCAGGAGAATGGCGTGAACCCGGGAGGCGGAGCTTGCAGTGAGCCGAGATCACACCACTGCACTCCAGCCTGGGCGACAGAGGGAGACTCCGTCAAAAAAAAAAAAAATGCAAATCCGACCAGATTACTGTCTTGCTTAAAATCTTTCCATGACTTCCCACTGCTCTTAGGATAAAAATGACACTCCTGAAACGTACAAGCCTGCATGGTGTGGCCCTGCTCACCTCCTTAGCCTCGCCCCATGGCATGCTCCCCAGGCTCTCTTAGCACCAGCCACATTGGTCTCTCTGCTCTTCCAAAGAGCTGTACTCTTCCCTGTCCTCGGTCCCTTCTGCTTCCTGCTTCCTTTGCCAACTGCCATGTCGCCCATCATTACCTACTTCCCATACTTTCCTAGTTAATTCTACTCCTCTTTCAGGTCTCAATGCAGTCACTGTTTCCTCAAGGAAGCCTTCCCTGATTTCCACAGCCAGTGCTGTTTTCCCTATTAGACTCTCATTACACTATGTATCCTTCCACTATTGCACTTATTATTTAAATATTATTATTATTACAGCATCTAATACTTCTATAGCACTTTTGCTATGATTATGATTATGGCAGCTAATACTTGATAAATGGCTCTTTCTACTTCTGCTGCTAGCACTGTGGACATGATCATGAGAAAGAGAGATGGAGACTGATTAATTGATTTTGTTAGGCACACATGGCCACATGTAAACAAGTAGAACATGACTTTGGCTTCATGTACTACTATTCACATAAAAATTTCTTTTTTCATTTTTCTGACTCAAATTTGAGTCTTTCTTCACCAATATTTGCCAATTACTTTGATATAGTTTGTCAATATTATATATGTTCATCTTAAATTTCAACAAATTGAAAATCAACTTTTTATAATGGAAACTGCAGCTGCTATGAAAAATAAAATCAGCCTCTATATATTATGTTTAGGAAATCGCCTTGCTCTTTGGGGAAAATATCAAAGGAGATCTTCACTTACTATTACATACTAAAATAAATGTAAAAGAGATTAAAAAGTTAAATGTAAAAACTATAACTACAAAAAAAGTAGAAAAAATCTAGGCATGTGCTTATCTGATACTTTAATAAGAACGAATTTTTAAGCAAAACTTAAAAAATCTCAAACTTACCTATTTAATTACATCAAAATATAAGATTTTTGTATACCATAAACACAAAACAAAATTTAAAAGCTGAACAACAGATTAACAAAATTATAAATATATACAATAAATTGTTAAAATTCTTAAAGCATAAAGTGCTTATACAAATTAATAAGAAAATACTAAAACTTGACTTCTTCCAATAATGGTACAATAAGATTCTACTGGCTCAACCGTCCTCCAGATAATCACAATAAAATCTGGACATAATTATTAAAAGCAGCTATTTGAAAGTACTGTGATCAGAGCAGGCAAAGTCTTGTGGGGAATCCATGCTAAGAGGAGAACAGTGGGGGTGTGGTATTTTCAATGCTTTTAGCCTCAGATGAGGCACTGCAGCATGACGAGTGGCCGGAACATCAGTTAAAAAAATAAATACATAAGTAGCCTTTATGGCCTGGAAAACGAGAAGACTAATCCCAGCCACAAGAGAGAAAGAAGAAATCCTGGAAGAGAAATAGCCAGAGAGGGATCCCCAAATTCTATCTAACTCACCATAATTCTTACTGGCTGCTGAACCTCACCTGCTCAGAATATATACTCAAAATAGCTGAGCTAAACACAAAAGATCTGAACTGTGATCAGAGCTGCCACCCAAGAAACAGAGTATGCCGTTTGAGTCCAACAAGATAATTGACTACTAAAATAACAGAAGGAACATTCATTAGAAAAAAAAACTGAATTTAGAGTCTCCACAATTTAGCATTCCAAATGTCCAGGATACACTACAAAAAATATAGCACACAAGAACAACCAGAAAAAATGGAATTCATACTAAGGAGAAGTGAAAATCAACTGAGACAACCCAAATATAGGCATTAACATGCAGGATTTAAAAAGCAATGATTATAACTATCTCCAGTAAAATAAATAAAAATATGCCCACAATAAAGGACAGGACATCTCAGCAGAGAAATAGATGCAATAAAAATAACTAAATGGAAATTCTAGAAAAGAAAAATATACTATCTGAAATAAAAAATTTACTGAATGGACTTAACAAAAGAATACAGAAGATAGAAAAGAGTGAGTGAACTTAAATACAGATCAACTAAACCCAACCAGTATGAAGAATACAGAATACACATATATTTATCAAATGAACAGACTTAAAAACATGTTATGTAATACTCGATGGTCTGACATACATGTACATGGAATCACAGAAGGAGAGGAGAGAGAATGGGACAGAAAAAAATATTTGAAGAAATAAAGGCCAAAATTTTCCCAAGTTTGATTAAAGATATACATTTACAGATTTAAGATACACAACAAACATCAAGCATGATATACATGAAAAAGGCCATGTCTAGGTACAACATAGCTACAAAGCTGAAAGTCAAATTCAAAGGGTAAGTCTCGAATGCAACAAGAGAAAAGTGACTCATTAGATACAGGAAGATGCCAATTTAACAGATGACATTTCTTTCAAAACAACAGAAGTGGAAAGATGTGGAAAAATGTCATAAAGTGCGAAAAGAAAGCAAAAAGTTACTCGAAGAGTTTTCATCAAAGAGAACTTCCTTTAAAAATGAAGGAGAAATAAAGATATTTCTAAAGAAGATAAAACTAAGGGAATCCATCATTAGCACACCTATGTACCTCAATAAAGTAAGTTCTTCAGGCTGAAGGAAGACGCTAGCAGATGAAGACCTTGACTCCTCGGAAAGGAATGAAAACAGTGTCAGAAATGGTAAACTTCTGAAAAAAAAAATACAAAAGTCTTTCTTCTTCCTAATCTCTTTATAGATACTTAAAGGAAAAAATAATAACACCATCTTATGAGATATGTAACACAGGTCAGTATCTAGTATTCATAGTAGTCCCACCTCATCCACAGTTCTGCCTTCCATGGTTTCAGCTACCCATAGTCAACCAAGGTCCAAAAATATTAAATGGAAAGTTCCAGAAATAAACAATTCATAAGTTTTAAATTGTACGTCATTCTGAGTAGTATGATGAAATCCCAGGGTTCTGCTCCATTCTGCCTGGGATGTGAATCATTCCTTTGTTTAGTGTGTCCACACTGTGTACGCCACACACCTGTTAGTCATTCAGTAACCGTCTGGGTTGTCAGGTTAACTGTTGTAATACTGCAGTGCTTGTGTTCAGGCAACCCTTGTTTACTTAATAATGACTCCAAAGCAAAGAGTAATGATGCTGGCAATTTGTACTTGCCAAAGAAGCTGTAAAGTGCTTCCTTTAAGGGAAAAGGTGAAAGTTCTTGACCTAGTAAGAAAGAAAAAAACCTTGTATGCCAAGAGTAGTGATACTGGCAATTTGTATATGCCAAAGAAGCTGTAAAGTGCTTCCTTTAAGGGTAAAAGTGAAAGTTCTTGGCCTACTAAGAAAGAAAAAATGTTGTATGCTGAGGTTGTATTCAACAGTAAGAATGAATCTTCCTTCCATAAAATGATGAAGGAGAAATAAGAAATTCATGCTAATTTAGTGGTCACACCTCAAACCGCAAAAGTTATGACACAGTATGTGGTAAGTGTTTAGTTAAAAAAAAAGGCATTAAGGCCGGGTGCGGTGGCTCACGCGTATAATCCCAACACTTTGGGAGGCTGAGGCCGGCGGATCACGAGGTCAGGAGATTGAAACCATCCTGGCTAACACGGTGAAACCCCGTCTCTACTAAAAAAATACAAAAAAATTAGCCAGGCGTGGTGGCAGGTGCCTGTAGTCCCAGCTACTCGGGAGGCTGAGGCAGGAGAATGGTGTGAGCCCGGGAGACGGAGCTTGCAGTGAGCCGAGATTGCGCCACTGCACTCCAGCCTGGGAGACAGAGAGAGACTCCATCTCAAAAAAAAAAAAAAAAAAAAAAGGCATTAAATTTGTGGGTGGAAGACAATCGGGTTTGGTACTATCTGTGGCTTCAGTCATTCACTGGGATCTTGGAATATATTCCCCATGGATAAGGGGGAACTGCTTTATAAAGGACATGGAGGGCAGGATATAGGCCTATATGCTTGCATAGGTTCTTCATTTTATGTGAAGTGGTACAATATTTACTGCATGTAGACTGGGAACAATTAAGGGTGTATATTACAATTCCCAGAGTGACCATTAAAATTATACAAAGGGCCGGGCACAGTGGCTCAAGCCTGTAATCCCAGCACTTTGGGAGGCCGAGACGGGCGGATCACGAGGTCAGGAAATTGAGACCATCCTGGCTAACACGGTGAAACCCCGTCTCTACTAAAAAGTACAAAAAAAAAAAAAAAAAAAAAACAGCCAGGCGAGGTGGCAGGCGCCTGTAGTCCCAGCTACTCGGGAGATTGAGGCAGGAGAATGGCGTAAACCCAGGAGGCGGAGCTTGCAGTGAGCTGAGATCGCGCCACTGCACTCCAGCCTGGGCGACAGAGCAAGACTCCGTCTCAAAAAAAAAAAAAAAAAAAAAAAATTATGCAAAGAAGTATAGCTAAAAAGACTATAAATTAAAAAGGAATTCTAAAAAATATTCAAATAATCTAAAAAGAAGGCAAGAGAAAATGAACAAATAATCAAACAGAAACAAAACAAAACAAAAATGGGGGCAAGGGGATAAAAGGGAGACTCAAACCCAAACATATCAATAATTAACTACTAAAGGAGTAAATATTTTATTAAAAGGTAGAGATTATCAGAATAGATTTCTTTATAAAACAAGATCTAAATTTATGCAGTCACAAGAGAGACACATTGAATGTAAAGACCCAGATAGGTTGAAAGTAAAAGGATGCTACCTGGAGCCATGTGATCAAGGTCAGCATCAACAGTGACAAGTCATATTGACTCTATGTACCTTCAATATGCTGTGATGAGAATGCCACTTTACTTCAGTGGTTTTTTTCCCTAGAACACACTACTGCAGTCTAATCAGCCAAATCCCAACTGAGGAACATTCTTTAAAATATTTAACCAGTAATCCTCAAAATTTACAAGTTCATCAAAAAACAAAGAAATCTTAAGTAACTGTCATTAAGGACACATGATGATTACTAAGTGCTATGGGGCATCCTAGATGATATCCTGGAATAGAAAATAAAAATCAGGGGAAAACTGAGGAAGTATAAATCAAGTATAGACGTTAATAATAATGTATCAATATTAGTTCATTAATTTTGAAAAAGGTACCATACTAATGAAAGATAAATAATAGGAAAACTGGGGTGGAGTATACTGAAATTCTCTGTACTGTCTTTACAATAGTTCTTTACATGTAAAACTGTCCTAAAATAAAAAAGTTATTTTAAAAAAGGATAATGAAGGAATATTATAAATAGCATTATGCCAATACATTTGACAATTAAGATGAAACAGATAACTCAAATACTGGATCAACACACAGGATTTTAAAAGCAATGATTATAACTATCCTCAATGAAATGAATAAAAATATGCCCACAATAAACCAAAAGAAAGGAAATCTCAGTAGAGAAAATGGACACAAATAAAAACAACTAAATGGAAATTCTAGAAGACAAAAATATACTATCTGAAATAAAAAATTTACTGAATAGGCTTAACAAAAGAATGGAGAGGACAGAGAAAAGAGTGAGTGAATTAAATATAGATCAACTGAACCCAACCAATATGAATTTAAGAATATAGAATATACATATATTTATAAAATGAATAGACGTAAAAACATGTTATTTAATACTAGATGGTCTGATATATATGTACTTGGAGTCACAGAAAGAGAGGAGAGAAAGAATGGGAAAAACATTTGTTGAAAAACACAAATTACCGAAATGAACCAAGAAGAAAGAGAAAACTCAAATAATTCTATATTAACTCTCTCAATTTATGATTTAAAATATTCCCCAAAACTAACTCCAGGCATAAATGGCTTCTCAGGTGAATTCTATCAAACATTTAAAGAATATAAATAATACCAGGCACAAAGCAGAGTTCGGGAAGGAAACATTTCCCAGCACATGTCAGTGTTACTCTGATCCCAAACTCAGACAAAGATTTTATAAGAAAAGGCAATGTTAGACAAACATCACTCATTTAAAAAGATGAAAAAAATTCTTAATTTAACAAATAGACTCAAGTAATATATGAAAAGGATAATAATATGTTATCACTAAGTGAGGTTTACTCCCAGGATGCAAGGTTGGCTTAACATTTGAAAATCAAGCAATGTAATTTACCATGTTAATAGAATAATGGAGAAAAACTACATGCTCATTAGAACAGACACAGTAAAACCACTTGACAGAATTCAACATACTTGATTAACACTTCCAGCAAACAAGTAATAGAAAATTCCTTAAAATAATAAAGGACATCAACAACAGCAACAACAAAAAAAATCCATGGCTAATATCACACTCAATGGTGTAAAATGGAATGCTTTCTACCTAAGATCAGGAATAAAGCAGGAACGTCTAATATCACCATTTCCATTCAACATTATACTTAACACTCTAGCCAATCCTGGCCAGTAAAACTGCCTAGATAGTAAAATTGTCATAGCCAGTAAAATAAGGCTAGAAAACCAAATAAGAGGCATACAGATGGGGAAGAAAGATGCAAGCTTGCTTTTATTTTTAGATGACTGACTGTATTTAGAAAATACTATGAAATCTACAATAAGAGGACTAGAACTAATTAACCAGTGAGTTTAATAAAGTCATGATATTCAAAGTCAATATACAAACATCAATTGTATTTCTGATTAATAGCCATAAATAGTTGGAAAGTGAGATTTTTTAAAATTCCATGAACAGTTGCATCAAAAAATAAAAACACTTAAGAATACATTTTAGATATTATATGCAAGATCTGAACATCATAAACAATAAACCTTTGACTAGGAAAATTAAAGACAACTAAATAAGTGGAAAGATGTAGCATGTTTATGGAGTGGAAAACTTAATATTGTTAAAGTGTTAAATGGCAATACTTTTTAATGTATTTATAATCTAAATCCTGGAAGGCTTTCAAAAAAATATACTGACAAACTGATTTTAACATGACTATATAGAAAGGCAAAGAACCTAGAATAGTCAAATGATTTTGAAATAGAAAAACAAGTTTGGAGGACTTACATAATCTAATTTCAAGACTTAACTCTTCAGCTACAGTAATCAAGAAAGCGTAGTACTAATGCAAGAATAGACCTACAAAGACTAAGGAATCCAGAAATATACTCACACTTATATGGTTAGTTAATTTTCAACAATAGTGCAAAGTAATTCACTGGAGAAAGGGATGCCTTTTCAACAAATGGTGCTGGAACAATTGGGTATCTGTATGGAAACAGAATTAACCTTGACCCTTACCTCACACCATATACAAAAACTAGGAATGAACCCAAATGCAAAAGCTAAAATTACTAAACTTCTAGTGGTAAACATAGGATTAAATCTTTGTGATATTAGGTTAGGCAAGATTTCTGGGAATAGACACCACCAAAATATTACCCATAAAATTTTGTAAATGGACTTTCTCAAAATTAAAAGGGTTTATATTTCAAAAGAAAGAGTTAAGAAAATGAGAAAGCAAGCCACACTGAGGGAAAATATTTGAAAACATATATCTAATAAAATGCCTATACCCCGTGTATATAAAGAACTCTTACAAATTGGCAATAGGAAAATAACCCAATAAAAATGGACAAATGATTTGTACCATTACTTAACAAAAGAAGATATATTAATGGCAATAATCACATAAAAAGAGGATCAATATCATTAGTCATCAGGAAAATGCAAGTTTAAAACAGACTGAGAAACCTCTACACACCTCTAGAATGGCTAAAATAAAAGACTGGCAATAGCAAGTGTTGGTGAGAATGTGCCACATCTGGAATTGTTACACATTGCTGGTGGAATTGCAAGACGGTAGTCACTTCAAAAAACAGTGACATAGTATCATAAATTTAAACATACACTTACCATGCAATCCAGCAATTTTACTACTAGACATATACTCACAAGAAATGAAAACACATCCACAAAAAGACTTGTATATGAATGGTCATAGCAGTATCTTCTATAATGACCCCAAACTGAAAATAACCCAAGCATGTGTCTATCAACTGGTGAATGTATAAACAAATTGTGGTATATCAATACTAAGGAATACGACTCAGCAATAAAAATTAATGGGATGTTGAGATATGCAAAAACATGGATCAATCTTTAAAACATGTTAAGTCAAAGTGGTCAAACACAAAAGACTACCACTGTATGACTCCATTTATGAGAACTCTTAGAAAAGGTGAAACTACAGTGACAGTGACAGAGAGCAAGTCAATGGTTGCTGGAGGTGGGGGTCACAGGAAGGGATTAATTACACAGGGCAAATGTAAAATTTTAGGGCTATGAAGTGTTCTAAATCTTGACTGCAGTAGTGGTTACATAAACAATTGCAAAAGCCCATTAATCTATATGCTTAAGAATGAATTTATAATTTATACCTCCATAAAGCTAGGACCAAAATTTTTAGATATAGAAAATGGACAAATGACATAAACAATTGTTTACAGAGGAAGTACAGAAAACTTTCAAACGCAAAAAATATGCAACCTCAATATAAATCAAGGACATGTAAATCAAAACACAATGAGAAGCTGTGCTTTCGCCTATCAAATCAACCAGGGTATTTAAATGGCAGTGTTCAATGCTGGCAAGAAGCATCCCTGTGAACTTCCGGCATAAGAATAAATTAACACCTTTCTGAGTGTTAATTTAGCATTATGTAATGTAAACCTTAAAAATGTTCAAACACTTTGACTTGAGGGTTAATAAAACATCATGGAGCCATTAAAAATTAATTTCAAAGGTTTCTTTAATGACATGAAAAATGCTCCTGATATAATATTCTATGAGAAAACAGAATGTAATTTATACCTCATATGGTCTCAACTATGTTAAGTATGTACATGAGTGTATGTACATACATGCACAAAAGAAATTCTGGAAGGAAATATATCACAATATTAATAGTAGCTATCTCTGGCTATTATAATTATGGTAGCTCATTTTTTTCTTTATAGTTTCCTTTATTGTCCAGTTTCCATGGCTTTTATAATCAGCATGAATAAACACAATTTTCAAAAATAAAAAAATCAGCAGGTAATTTTGCTAAAAATCACATGAATAACCATCCTTAACCAAAGTCACAAAGATAACAGCTGATTATTTTGCTCCTAAAAGTGTCCCAGGGGCTCCTTTTATTGTCTCAGGCAGCAAGCAGCTATCCCTCTGGATTCTGACATTGGGAACCAAGTATCATTCCCAGTCAATCTTTCCTATCCTATGAATCCAAGTAGAGACATCGCAGCATGTGACTTCATATACGGAGAGGGCAGAAGAAACATACAGACTTGTCACACTGTTCCCAAAGAGCCTCTAATCCATTCGACAGACGGATAGTGTCAGAAGAGGCAGCAAAGGGTGACAGAGGCAGAGAGACTGATCACATTGGTCACAGGGACCCATGGGAATTCATGGTCTTTTGCCCAGGTCATAGACCCAGAGCCCCTTAACTGAGGGGGAATTTGGATACCTTTGAAGAACACCCTGCAGTACAGCCATAGGTACACGCTGAGTCAGCTTCCCCAGAAAACTGCTGCTTGTTCATGGGCTTTCATGGTGGCAGAAATGGAGACAGTGTGTTGGTTTGAAAACATGAACTTCCTGTCACTAAAGCTGAGCTGGCACTGCTCTGCCAAGTGTCCAACCTGTCAATAGCAGAGGCCAACACTGAGCCCTCAGCCCAGTCCCTTTCTCTAGGTGGACTTTGCAGACAGCTGGTAAAGATTACACTGGATCCCTGCCATCACGGAGGGGGCAAGAGTAAAATCCAAGATTTGTGGGGATTTGTGTACATACACATCCCAGACTCAAATCGGGCTTCCTTGTTCAAAATGCTTCTGCCCATTACTGTCATTTGTGAAGCCTCAGGATGCTGTATCTATCACCAAGATATCCCATGCAATACAGCCTTTACCCAAGGAGCTAATTTGTTGGGTGAAGAAGGTATGGCAATGGTCTAACACCCACAAAATTCAATTGTCTTACCACATACCCCATATCACCCAGCATAGGTGACATCATAGAATGGTTGAATACTTTGCTGATGACTCAATTACAGAGTTGGCTAAGAGGAAGTGTCCTGTGAAGTTAGGGTGCTGTGCTTCAGGATGCATTATATGCCTTCACCCAGCTGTGGCAGCTCAATAAAGAGAACCCCAAGGACTGAGTTCCCCAAGGAAAGGTGGGTAACTCACTAGGTGAACAATGCTGCCCAGCAAAGATGCTGACAGAGAAAGGGAGACATAGAATGGGAAGTGGAGGAAGGGCGTTACAATTATCAACCTAGATCTCATGACCAGCTACAATTATGTGAGTTTTAGCAGCTCAATTGAATGTGGCTTCTGTTTTCCTATTCCCTCCACTGCCGTATACAAAAAGCACTGGTTAAAAGAACATTTTAGATTCTGGGTGGAGGCATAAAAGGATTGACTCTCCCTGGAATAACAGGGCAGCCGGCAGGGCTTTGAGTAGCTCCTCTTTGGAGAATACAAGGTTTTCATCCCTAAAAGGATGCTGAGGCTAGGAGGGGTTGACTGCACTGGATATTCTTTATCTGTTCATCTGGATCCACTTTCTGCTGTTATCTACTCTGCACGACACATGGGTGGGTTGCTTTAACTGGACTCTCGGCTTTCGGCTGGTTTTGGCCAGTGTGAGGCACCAGCAGGAGGTTGGAAGGTGAGAGGAGAAAGAAGGTGAACTACTTATTCCCCCAGTTCCTGCCCTGCTGGGCAGCAGCTTGGCAATGGTCATGTTCTTCTCCCTAAGACCTCATCCCCTGAGGGCAACCCTGTCCTCATTCATTTCAGTAACTGCTCCCTCTCTTGCCCCTTCAGGCCTGGGAGGGATCCTGGCTTCCCCCGGTTTGTATCCCTGAGATGCTTCCTCAACTACTGACCTTACCTGAACCTGTCTTCGCTTGGGTAAAAGATCCTTTAATAAACTCACATCAGTCACTCTTTTTAGTGTGCCATCTGTTTGCCGCCTGGACTCTGACCAATGTAATGTCCAAATTAAGAAGACCATGATAAGGATACAGAATGATTCCATCACCCCCAAGACTTCCCCATGTTTCTCCTTTGGAGTCACACCCTCGCCTAACCCACAGCCCTGTTAACCACTGATATTTTCTCCTTTTCCAAAATATCATATAAATAGAAGAGATCCTAAACATGTGGGTTACCAAGGTTTCAGTAATAACTGAAAATATATCCCAGAGTTTTGCTTCTACACTTCATATAATTTAGACTAAATGGCTTATTTTTTCTGTTTGCATGGTTTCCGCCATGCTACTATTGTTACCAGCGTGAATGGGAATATTCTTAACAGGAGAATGTGAGTGAAGACCTGCTCACATGATGGAAGGACGATGTGTGGTCTCCGGTGAATATGTAAGTTACAAGTTATAGCATTCATTTATTTCATCATCTCAACTCTTCCTTAAACCTCATCATATTTAAACACAGGTTTTATTTTTGACAGATCTATTTTATATGAAAAACTAGGCAACATTGAAAAGCACAGCATGTTAGTCAAAGGGTCAAGTTAGCAGTTCAATTAACGTCTACGCTTTTATTAAGAAAACACTACACACATGATCATATACACACAGAGAAAACAGCTTTTAAAGTCTAAAATATTATTTCGATCTAGATTTTTATGTCTCATTACCAAGCTGTTCGGGTTTAAAATTTAAGCCCTAGATATTGTATATTTTAAAAATATCAAGCTCAAAAAGATATCTGTTTTTTGTACAATCCATTCTTAAATTGGACGGTAAGAATAGGCACTCTCAAATCACTTTGTTAGGCATAAGATTTTAGATTTTATTTTACTTCCTTCTTTACTCTTTCTTGTATTATTTGCCGTTAGAAAAAAAAAAACCCATAGCATATATTTAAATTGTACTTCTTAAGTTAAAAAGCAGTAAGCCTGACTTTTTCTCTTGGTGTACAGCTGTATGAGTTTAACACATGCGTAGATTCATGCAGATTCCTACACTCAGGAGACAGAACGACAGAACAGTCCCCTAGTGCCGCACCTGTGGAGACTCACCTTCCCTCACCTCCAACCCTGGCAAATCACTGGCTTTTTCTCCATCCTTATTGTTTTGCCTTTTCCAGAATGTCTTGCAAATAGAATCCTACTGTAGCCACCTTGAGACTGGTTTCTTTCACTTAGCACAATGTCTTTGATGAGATTCATCCATGTTGTGCATATCAACATGGCTTATTCCTTTTTATTGATGAGAAATATTTCATTGCATAGCTTTACCAGTTTGTTTATTAATTCATCTGCTGAGTTACGTTTGAGTTTTTTCCAGTTTCAAGTGATCATGAATAGAGCTACTATAAATATTTGTGCACGGGTTTTTAAATGAACTCTTAAATATTTTAAAAATACAAAACATATGAAATTTAATATAAGATAAATAAAACAGTCTATTTCAAGAAAAGATAGCCTCATCCTGGTAAATCAACAAAATATGAAACCTAAATCTGGAAGATGGATGAATGTTTTTTGTGATCCTCTGAGTGCAAAGGTACATTTGCTGTCTTCTGGTAATACCAGGTGTTCTGACTCCACCACTTTCTCCCTGGGGATTGAGAGGGTAGCAAAAGAAAGAGAAACACAGTGCTACCCAGTGGGCCAGGGCAACCCCCAGTACCACTCACTGCACAGCACTATTCCCCTCCTCTAATTCATTGTTCTTAGTCCAATATTTCATGGCAGAATTCAGCAGATTCTGCTTTCTTAGGAGATGACATTATTAGTCATAAGTTCTCAACAATCACCATCTAGACTCAAGAAATAGGTTAAAAACAAATAACTCTGAACGTATGAGGAACTCAATGTTCTCTGTAAAAACATAAAAGAAAATAAAAAGGCAATTGGATGGACCATTGTAGACAGGTCATTGTATAGAAATGCCCATGTAAAAACAGAAATTTAGATTGATGAAACAGAATAAAAAAATACAAATTGGACCAAATTATTTATAAGAATTTAATATATGGCAAAACAGACACTAAAAACAATGGGGGAAATAACATATTATTTAATAAATGATGGTGGGAAAATAGATTATCTATTTGGAAAAAAAAATTTTTTAATTTGGACACCTGCCTCATATTAGGATAAAGTATTTTGTTTTGTTTTAAACAATAAGAAAAACAAGGAGAGTCACAGATTTGTTATCAAGCCTGGGTAAGAATGATGAATTTACAGATCTTAAGCAATAAAAGACATTCAGAAGATGCATGTATTTGATTATGTTAAAATGTAAACTTCAAAACAGTGAGGTATCATATAATGAAAGGGAAATAACAGGCTAAGAAAAGTAGCTGCAGTACTTATGACAGAAAAGGGTTACCTTTTAATAATTATCTAATTATTTTAAAATACTAAACAAAAAGGTGACAAAATTAACTTAACCAACGGGGGGGTCCCACTAATCAATTAGGACGTGAAGAGAAGAGGAGACCCAGCCAGTGCCCAGGTACATGGGAAGGTCCAGCCTCAGACACTACGAGAAATAGAAATTAAAACAATCACAAGGCACTACTTTACACCTCATGAGTTATCAATATTTTAAAACAATGTTAATATTCAATGCTGGGAAGAATATGAAAGTAGAACATTCACATAATGTTGATGGCAATGTGAATCACTACTCTTTTGAGGGAACAATTTGGCAGTCCTTATAAAATATAATAAAAGGGAGAGGTGAAGTCAGCAAGATGACAGAATTGTCGGTCCCAGGCTACACTACTCCCTCACAGAAAGTTCAACTAGCAACCATTCACAGACAGGAACACCTTGGTGGAAACACCCCAAATTGGAAATAGGCCTGAATCACCTGTGTGGTTCACAGAACAAAAAGCACATAAAAAAGGTAGAAGAAATGGTCTCGTTTTAACCGCATTCCCCTAAGTCGATAAAGTACCACACAGAAAGTGTTTCCCAGGAACAGCAGTTTCTACAGAGGGAAAAGGCAGCTGGAGGTGGACGCCCAGTTTTCTGGCATTCCAAGATGCTTCCCAGGAAGCCCATTCCCATCTCACCTCAAAGGCAACACAGGGAAATGGCATGGCTAGACCATCTGGAGTCAGGTAGAAACAAAGCAAGGAGACAAAGTGGGAGCTCTGTGTATCTGCCAACAGTGGTGCCCAATCAGAGGTACCATCTAACTGCATATCACACCTGAAAAGCTGAGCTGATAACTCCCAGAAGTAAAAAGAAGTTCTACTTGGCTTGAATCCATAGATGGCCAGCCTCCAAAACCAGCCTTAGACCCTACCCTGGGGCTTTTAGACCCTATCCAGGCAGGAAAATTACCACCACGTTGAATTTCAGCAAAGAGCAGAGGCTAGATATGCTATACCCAGTACTTTAAACAATGTTCAGCCCAGCCTCAAGGCCCACCCCAAGGACCCACATAGGCAGGAAGGCAAACGTGAACTGTGCATTTCTATTAGAGTAAAGTGTCAGCTCCCATCCATCCCTACCAGCAATTTCATCTAACCCTGGGACCCTTCCTGCAACCCTGTCCAACTGTTGAACTGACATAGCCGTACCACGTGGCCAGGAAATCTACCCTGTGGCTCAGCCCACTCTGAGGCAATTGTAATGTCCATCCAGCAGCTCAGCCTGATTACTGAGCCCAGCTTGGCTGCCCCACCTGAACTTAGAGCCAACACAGTAGCCCAGCCATCTAGAACACCCAAAAGCAAGCTCTGTCTGCCCATGGTCATTACCAGCTGTCCTATACAGAATCACAAGCTAGACTGAATAATGAATGTCTATCTCTGCCAAAGAACACCTGTAAAAGCCAAAAAAGGTGGTTGTCTCTTTGAATGCATGGATACCAACACAATGACAGAAGATAACAGACTCAAAAAATCTTGACACTTCCAAAATAAACTAACAAAGCTCAAACAATGCACCCTAAAGAAAGAATGATGTATTAAATGATAGACAAGGAATTCAGAATAATCCTCTTAAAGTTCAGTGAGCTACAAGAATACAAAGACTAAAGAATAAAATAAAACTTGGAAAGCAATACATGAACAAAATTAAAGGTTTGACAAAGAAATAGAAACAATTTTTAAAACCTAAATAGAAATCCTAGAGATGAAGAATACAATAACTGAACTGAAAAAAAAATGCAACCAAAAGCTTCAACAGCATGCTCATTCGGGCTGAAGAAGGAATCAATGAGCTTGAAGATAACATTTGAAATTATCCAATTAGAGGAACAAAAGGAAAAAAAGAATAAAAATGGATGAAAAAAACCTATGGGAATTATGGGACACCATCAAAGGACCTAATATATACATAATAGAAATTCAAGAAGCAGAAGAAAAAAAGCCTAGAAAGCATATTTAAAGAAATAATGACTGAAAACTTCCCTAATTTGGGAATAGATACCAGTATTCCCAAGTTACAGGAAGCACAGAGGTCTCTAATGAAATTCAACCCAAAGAGGAGGTCGCCAAGACAACATAATAATCAAACTATCAAAAATCAAATACAAAGAAAAAACCCTGAGAGTAGCAAGAGATTAAAAAATATATCACATACAAAGAGGTACCAACATGACTATCAGCAGATTTCTCCACAGAAACAGGAGAGAGTGGGATAATACATTCAGATGGTTAATGGGGAAAAAAACCCTGACAATCAAGAATACTTCACCCAGAAAAGCTGTTTTTCAGAGATGATTGAGAAATAAAACTTTCCCAGACATACAACAGCTAAGGGAATTCATCACTACTAGCCTGCCTCACAGGAATTGCTAAAGAGAGTTCTTTAAGTTGAAACAAAAGGCTGCTAATTATTAACATAAAAGTTATAAAAACACAAAACTCAACGGTATAAATATTACACAGTCATGTTTAGAATACTCTAGGACTGAAATGGTGATGTGTAAAGTGACTGTATCTTTAGTACGAATTTTAAAAGGAATTTAAAAGACAAAACTACTAATAACAACTATAATTAGAATAAATTGTCAAGAAATACATAGGATTATGTAAATTTTGAGATCAAAAACATAAAATGAGGGGGATAAAAGTGTAGATGTACTGTATGCAATCAAAGTTAGGTTGTTATCATTATGAAATGGACTATGCAAGTATAAAATTTCTATGCAAGCCTCATGGTAACAACAAAACAAAAATCTATAGTAGATGCACAAAACAAAAATAGAAAGCATACCATTACAGAAAACCATTAAACCACAAAAGAACATACCAAGAGAGGAAGAAAGAAATAAAGTACCTACAAAACAACCAGAAAACAGTTAACAAAATGGTAGTAGTAAGTTCTTCCCTATCCATAATTACTATGGATGTAAATGGATTACATTCTCCAATAAAAAGACATAGAGTGACCAACTCTATGCTGCCCACAGGAGACTTGCCTCACTTTTAAGGACATACATAGACTAAAAGTAAAGGGACGGAAAAAGATATTCCATGCAAATGGAAACCAAAAGAGAAAGGATAGCTATACTTACATCAGACAAAATAGACTTTAAGTCAAAAATTGTAAAAAGAAACAAAGGACATTAAATAATGATACAGGGGTCACTTCATCAAGATGCTTTAATAATTATAAATTTATATGCACTTAACATCAGAGCACCTAAATATAGAAAGCAAATATTACAGGATCTGAAGGGAGGGACAGATTGCAATATAATAATAGTAGGGGATTTAAATACCCCACTTTCAATAATGGACAGATCATCCAGACAGAAAATTAATAAGGAAACACTGGACTTGAACAACACTTTAGACCAAGGAGATCTAATAAATATACAGAACATTCTATCTCACAGCAACAGAATATACATTCATCTTAAGCGCACACAGAACATTCTCCAGATAGATCAGATAGTAGGCCACAAGACAAGTCTTAGCACATTTAAGAAGACTGAAATCATACCACATACCTTTTCTGACCACAATGATATAAAACTAGAAACCAATAACGGGGAATTTTGAAAGAAAAATCACAAATACATGGAAAGTAAACAATATGCTCCTGGACAACCAATAGAAAATAAATAACAACAAACAATAAAGAAATTACAGTGGAAGATGGCCAAATAGGAACAGCTCCAGCCTCCAGCTCCCAGCGTGAGTGACACAGAAGACGAGCAATTTCTGCATTTTCAACTGAGGTACAGGGTTCATCTGACTAGGGCATGTCAGACAGTTGGCAATGGTCCGTGGATGCAGCCCGACCAGCGAGAGCTGAAGCAGGGCGAGGCATCGCCTCGGGGGGAAGGGAATTCCTTTTCCTAGCCAAAGGAAACTGAGACACACAACACCTGGAAAATTGAGTAACTCCCACCCTAATACTGCGCTTTACCAAGGGTCTTAGCAAACGGCACACCAGGAGATTATATCCCACACCTGGCCCAGAGGGTTCCACACCCACAGAGCCTCCCTCATTGCTAGCACAGCAGTCTGAGATCTAACTGTAAGGTGGCAGTGAGGGGTGCCCTCCATTGCTGAGGCTTAGGTAGGCAAACAAAGCCACTGGGAAGCTCAAATTGGGTGGAGCCCACCAGAGCTCAAGGAGGCCGGCCTGCCTCTGTAGACTCCTCCTCTGGGGACAGGGCATAGCTAAACAAAAAGCAGCAGAAACCTCGGCAGAGGTAAATGCCCCTGTCTGACAGCTTTGAAGAGAGCAGTGGATCTCCCAGCATGGAGGTTGAGATCTGAGAACGGACAGACTGCCTGCTCAAGTGGGTCCCTGACCCCTGAGTAGCCTAACTGGGAAACATCCCCTACTAAGTGCAGGCTGACACCTCACACCTCACATGGCAGGGTACACCCCTGAGACAAAGCTTCCAGAGCAAGAATCAGACAGCAACACTCGCTGTTCAGCAATATTCTATCTTCTGCAGCCTCCGCTGCTGATACCCAGGCAAACAGGGTCTGGAGTGGACCTCAAGCAAACTCCAACAGACCTACAGCTGAGGGTCCTGACTGTTAGAAGGAAAACTAACAAACAGAAAGGACACCCACACCAAAACCCCATCAGTATGTCACCATCATCAAAGACCAAAGGCAGATAAAACCACAAAGATGGGGAAAAAGCAGAGCAGAAAAGCTGGAAATTCAAAAAATCAGAGCGCATGTCCCCCTTCAAAGGAACGCAGCTCATCACCAGCAACGGAACAAAGCTGGATGGAGAATTACTTTGACGAGTTGAGAGAAGAAGGCTTCAGTTGATCAAACTTCTCAGAGCTAAAGGAGGAACTACGTAACCAGTGCAAAGAAACTAAAAACCTTGAAAAAAGAATGGACGAATGGATAACTAGAATAATCAACGCAGAGAAGACCTTACAAGAACTGATAGAGATGAAAATCATAACACGAGAACTACGTGACAAATGCACAAGCTTCAGTAAGTGACTCAATCAACTGGAAGAAAGAGTATCAGCGATTGAAGATCAAATGAATGAAATGAAGCGAGAAGAGAAGTGTAGAGAAAAAAGAGTGAAAAGAAATGAACAAAGCCTCCAAGAAATATGGGATTATGTGAAAAGACCAAATCTACATCTGATTGGTGTGCCTGAAAGTGATGGGGAAAATGGAACCAAGTTGGAAAACACTCTGCAGGATATCATCCAGGAGAACTTCCCCAACCTAGTAAGGCAGGCCAACATTCAAATTCAGGAAATACAAAGAATGCCACAAAGATACTCCTCGAGAAGAGCAACTCCAAGACACATAATTGTCAGATTCACCAAAGTTGAAATGAAGGAAAAAATGTTAAGGGCAGCCACAGAGAAAGGTCAGGTTACACACAAAGGGAAGCCCATCAGACTAACAGCAGATCTCTCGGCAGAAACTCTCCAAGCCAGAAGAGAGTGGGGGCCAATATTCAACATTCTTAAAGAAAAGAATTTTAAACCCAGAATTTCATATCCAGCCAAACTAAGTTTCATAAGTGAAGGAGAAATAAAATCCTTTACGGACAAGCAAATGCTTAGAGATTTTGTCACCACCAGGCCTGCCCTACAAGAGATCCTGAAGGAAGCACTAAACATGGAAAGGAACAACAGATACCAGCCATTGCAAAAAACATGTCAAAATGTAAAGTCCATCGATGCTAGGAAGAAACTGCATCAACTAGTGACCAAAATAACCAGCTAATATCATAATGACAGGATCAAGTTCACACGTAACAATATTAACCTTAAATGTAAATGGACTAAATGGTCCAACTAAAAGACACAGACTGGGAAACTGGATAAAGAGTCAAGACCCATCAGTTTGCTGTATTCAGGAGACCCATCTCACATGCAGAGATACACATAGGCTCAAAATAAAGGGATGGAGGAAGATCTACCAAGCAAATGGAAAACAAAAAAAAGCAGGGGTTGCAAACCTAGTCTCTGATAAAACAGACTTTAAACCATCAAAGATCGAAAGAGACAAAGAAGGCCATTACATAATGGTAAAGGGATCAACTCATTAGGAAGAGCTAACTATCCTAAATATATATGCACCCAATACAGGAGCACCCAGATTCATAAAGCAAGTCCTTAGAGACTTACAAAGAGACTTAGACTCCCATACAATAATAATGGGAGACTTTAACACCCCACTGTCAACATTAGATAGATCAATGAGACAGAAAGTTAACAAGGATATCCAGGAATTGAACTCAACTCTGCACCAAGCAGACCTAATAGAAATCTACAGAACTCTCCACCCTAAATCAACAGAATATACATTCTTCTGAGCACCACATCGCACTTATTCCAAAATTGACCACATAGTTGGAAGTAAAGCACTCCTCAGCAAATGTACAAGAACAGAAATTATAACAAACTGTCTCTCAGACCACAGTGCAATCACACTAGAACTCAGGACTAAGAAACTCAATCAAAATCGCTCAACTACATGGAAGCTGAATAACCTGCTCCTGAATGACTACTGGGTACATAACGAAATGAAGGCAGAAATAAAGACATTCTTTGAAACCAATGAGAACAAAGATACAACATACCAGAATCTCTGGGACACATCTAAAGCAGTGTGTAGGGGGAAATTTATAGCACTAAATGCCCACAAGAGAAAGCCGGAAAGATCTAAAATTGACACCCTAACATCAAAATTAAAAGAACTAGAGAAGCAAGAGCAAACACATTCAAAAGCTAGCAGAAGGCAAGAAATAACTAAGATCAGAGCAGAACTGAAGGAGATAGAGACACAAAAAAACCCTCCAAAAAAATCAATGAATCCAGGAGCTGGCTTTTTGAAAAGATAAACAAAATTGATAGACTGCTAGCAAGACTAATAAAGAAGAAAAGAGAGAAGAATCAAATAGATGCAATAAAAAATGATAAAGGGGATATCACCACCGACCCCACAGAAATACAAACTACCATCAGAGAATACTATAAAAACCTCTACGCAAATAAACTAGAAAACCTAGAAGAAATGGATAATTTCTGGGACACTTCAACTCTCCCAAGACTAAACCAGGAAGAAGTTGAATCCCTGAATAGACTAATAGCAGGCTCTGAAATTGAGGCAATAATTAATAGCCTACCGACCAAAAAAAGTCCAGGACCAGACGGATTCACAGCCGAATTCTACCAGAGGTACAAGGAAGAGTTGGTACCATTCCTTCTGAAACTATTCCAATCAATAGAAAAAGAGGGAATCCTCCCTAACTCATTTTATGAGGCCAACATCATCCTGATACCAAAGCCTGACAGAGATACAACAAAAAAAGACCAATATCCCTGATGAACCAATATCCCTGATGAACATCGATGCAAAAATCCTCAATAAAATACTGGCAAACAGAATCCAGCAGCACATCAAAAAGCTTATCCACCATGATCAAGTGGGCTTCATCCCTGGGATGCAAGGCTGGTTCAACATATGCAAATCAATAAACGTAATCCAGCATATAAACAGAACCAAAGACAAAAACCACATGATTATCTCAATAGATGCAGAAAAGGCCTTTGACAAAATTCAACAGCCCTTCATGCTAAAAACTCTCAATAAATTTGGTATTGATGGAAAGTATCTCAAAATAATAAGAGCTATTTATGACAAACCCACAGCCAATATCATACTGAATGGGCAAAAACTGGAAGCATTCCCTTTGAAAACTGGCACAAGACAGGGATGCCCTCTCTCACCACTCCTATTCAACATAGTGTTGGAAGTTCTGGCTAGGGCAATCAGGCAAGAGAAAGAAATAAAGGGTATTCAGTTAGGAAAAGAAGAAGTCAAATTGTCCCTGCTTGCAGATGACATGATTGTATATTTAGAAAAACCCACTGTCTCAGCCCAAAATCTCCCTAAGCTGATACGCAACTTCAGCAAAGTCTCAGGATACAAAATCAATGTGCAAAAATCACAAGCATTCTTATATACCAGTAACAGACAAACAGAGAGCCAAATCATGAATGAACTCCCATTCACAATAGCTTCAAAGAGAATAAAATACCTAGGAATCCAACTTACAAGGGATGTAAAGGACCTCTTCAAGGAGAACTACAAACCACTGCTCAGTGAAATAAAAGAGGACACAAACAAATGGAAGAACATACCATGCTCATGGATAGGAAGAATCAATATTGTGAAAATGGCCATAATGCCCAAGGTAATTTATAGATTCAATGCCATCCCCATTAAGCTACCAATGACTTTCTTCACAGAATTGGAAAAAACTGCTTTAAAGTTCATATGGAACCAAAAAAGACCCTGCATTGCCAAGACAATCCTAAGCCAAAAGAACAAAGCTGGAGGCATCATGCTACCTGACTTCAAACTATACTACAAGGCTATGGTAACCAAAACAGCATGGTACTGGTACCAAAACAGAGATATAGACCAATGGAACAGAACAGAGCCCTCAGAAATAATACCACACATCTGCAGCCATCTGATCTTTGACAAACCTGACAAAAACAAGAAATGGGGAAAGGATTCCCTATTTAATAAATGGTGCTGGAAAAATTGGCTAGCCATAAGTAGAAAGCTGAAACTGGATCCTTTCCTTACTCCTTATACGAAAATTAATTCAAGATGGATTAGAGACTTAAATGTTAGACCTAAAACCATAAAAACCCTAGAAGAAAACCTAGGTAATACCATTCAGGACATAGGCATGGGCAAGGACTTCATGTATAAAACACCAAAAGCAACGGCAACAAAAGCCAAAATTGACAAATGGGATCTAATTAAACTAAAGAGCTTCTGCACAGCAAAAGAAACTACCATCAGAGTGAACAGGCAACCGCCAGAATGGGAGAAAATTTTTGCAATCTACTCATCTGACAAAGGGCTAATATCCAGAACCTATAAAGAACTCAATCAAATTTACAAGAAAAAAACAAACAACCCCATCAAAAAGTGGGCAAAGGATATGAACAGACACTTCTCAAAAGAAGACATTCATACAGCCAACAGACACATGAAAAAATGCTCATCATCACTTGCCATCAGAGAAATGCAAATCAAAACCACAATGAGATACCATCTCACACCGTTAGAACGGCAATCATTAAAAAATCAGGAAACAACAGGTGCTTGAGAGGATGTGGAGAAACAGGAACACTTTTACACTGTTGGTGGGATTGTAAACTAGTTCAATCATTGTGGAAAACAGTGTGGCAATTCCTCAAAGATCTAGAACTAGAAATACCATTTGACCCAGCCATCCCATTACTGGGGATATACCCAAAGGATTGTCAGTCATGCTGCTATAAAGACACATACACACGTATGTTTATTGCGGCACTATTCACAATAGCAAAGACTTGGAATCAACCCAAATGTCCATCAGTGACAGACTGGATTAAGAAAATGTGCCACATATACACCATGGAATACTATGCAGCCATAAAAAAAGGATGAGTTCGTGTCGTTTGTAGGGACATGGATGCAGCTGGAAACCATCATTCTCAGCAAACTATCGCAAGAACAGAAAACCAAATACCGCATGTTCTCACTCATAGGTGGGAATTGAACAATGAGATCACTTGGACACAGGAAGGGGAACATCACACACCGGGTCCTATTGTGGGGAGGAGGGGAGGGATAGCATTAGGAGATATACCTAATGTAAATGATGAGTTAATGGGTGCAGCACACCAACATGGCACATGTATACATATGTAACGAACCTGCACGTTGTGCACATGTACCCTAGAACTTAAAGTATAATCAAAAAACAAACAAAAAAAAGAAATTACAGTGGAAATTTTAAAATATCTTAAGACAAACGAAAGTGGAAGCACAATATACTAAAATATGTGGGATGCAGCAAAAGCAATTCTAAGAGGAAAGTTTATACCAATAAATGCCTACACCAAACAAGAAGATCCCAAATAAACAACTGAAACTTATGCCACAAGGAAATAGAAAAAAAAGAGCAAACTAAGCCAGTGAAGGAAAGAAATAGTAAAGATCAAAGCAGAAATAAGATACCTAGAGACTAGAAAAACAAAAGACCAACAAAGGTAAGGGTTGGTTTTTTGAAAAGATAAACAAAATAAACAAATCTTTACCTAGACTAAGATAAAAGGAAATGAAAGAGGAGATATTATAACTGATACCACAGAAATACAAAGGATCATATGAGACTATTATGAACAATTATATGCCAAAAAATTGAATAACCTAGAATAAATGAAAAAAACTAGACATATACAACCTTCTGAGACTGAATCATGAAGAAATAGAAAATATTTTTTAATTGCCAACTTGGCTCCAGGAACACTGGCTTCTGCCAAGCCCCAGAACACACCACCTGGGGCAGTCCTTGGATCCAGGGGCTTGCTCCTGGGAGGTTCCTCCCACTGTTCTTCCTGTGGCTGCTCCTCCTGCCTCTCACCTTTTCATAGAAGCCTTTCCAGAACACTGAATTAGAAGCAGTTCCTCTTTGTTATTCTCCATTGTAGTCCCCTGCTGATTCCTTCCAGTACGAATCACATTGCATATTCTAGCTTATTATTCATAGGTTTGCTTTGTACTGGTCTCCCCCACCAGCAGGCATAGTTCTTTGAGGGCAGCTATCATGTCTTTCTTATTCTCCAATGAGTCTTTGGTGTCTAGCACAGTGCCTGGTATATAATAATTGCTCAAGAATTATTTACTGACTGACTGGGCAAACATATGCAAAATTATAAAGAACCTAAAGGCCTAGTTGGCAGTCAAACAGTTAAATAGTCTGATGTATAAAGTGCCCAAACAATTGATCATGATCCAATCAAACCAGCTCTTTTGAAAGTGCTGTTTGCTTTCTCTGGATGGAATGCCTTTTTCCAATGTGTCCGTGTCAGAAACTCCTATTTAGCCCTCGAAGGTTCATCTCAGTTCTGTTTACTATAAGAGGCATTGCTAACTTCCCAGCCAGCATGAACACATTAAAGGAGGCCTTTGGCAACACTGGACCTCCCTCCAGTCTGTGGAATAAATAAATAAGTAAAAAGACTGGAATAAATCTATCAACAAAATGATTTTAAATTCAGAGCTGAAGTGGAAACCAAGAAAGGGAAATCCATACGTATTAGGAGCAAGGAAGGACCCAAGTCAAGGACAGTAAGAACGTGAACTGTTGCAACAAGAGCCCAAGGCTTTATCAAGCCCATATGTGTTAACAGCAACCCTGAAATCTAGTGTAGGCTCAAAGGGAATACAGTTTTAATGCCCATTTGGGGTTAGAAAACTTGTGATTGCGCAAGACTGGGAGTAGATTTGGCATAGCAGTGAACCAAAATCGATCCTAGAAAAATAGCCAAAATGCAGCCAAGAGATAAAGACAAGAAAAATATAAAAGACAGTTTAAAAGACATGAAGAATGAAATGGGAAGACCCAATATTTATGTAATGTAATAGGAGTTCCAGAAGAAAAGACCAGTGAGAATGGGGTGGAGACAATATTCAAAGAATCATAGCTGAGAACGTTCAAAAACTCTGAAAAATACAAATTCTCAGATTGCAATAGCAGGAGTGTGGGAAGGTTAAATAGACATCTATACCAAGATACATGGCAGGGAAACTGTAAAGTAACCAAAAGAAACAAAATCTTAAATAAGAAATCACCTATAAAGGAATGACAGACAAACAGCAGAACCTCAGAGCAACAGCAGAGGCCAGAAGACCGTGAAGAGCACCTTCATGGTACTAAGAGGAGATAATTCTCAAACAAGAATTCTGTTCCCTGCTACGTTTTCATTAAAGAGTAGGGCAAAATGAAGATATTTCTGAAAACAAAGACTGAACTAAACACTCACAGGACCTTGCCAAAAGGATTACCAAAGGATACACCTCAGGAAACTGACTCCAGAAGAAAGGAGTGAGGTTTGTGAGGCAGTGATGAGCAAACAAACGGTAATCATGGGGAAACCTAAACAGGCATGAGTCAAAAAAACAGCAGTCATGAACGCAGGTCCCATCAAAACCAGGCAGAAGCAAAGCCCACGTCAATGACAAAATGGAAGGTGAAGGTGCTTTTTCATTCAAGACAGTAGAAATACTGATTAACTTTAGACTTTATAAGTTTAGAACACAAGAAAATTCTAAGGAAAACCACTATAAGAATAGAAATAAGATATTTAAGTCTTAAAATGGTGGAAGGAAAAAAAAAAGAGTGATAAAGAAAACAAACAAACAAACAAAAAGAACGTTGGCCAGGCACAGTGGCTCACGCCTGTAATCCCAGCACTTTGGGAGGCTGAGGTGGGCAGATCACCTGAGGTCAGGAGTTTGAGACGAGCCTGGCCAACATGGCGAAACCCTGTCTCTACTGAAAATCAAAACTTAGCTGGGCATGGTGGTACATGCCTGTAATCCCAGCTACCTGGTAGGCTGAGGCAGGAGAATCGCTTGAACCCAGGAGGCAGAGGCTGTGGTGAGCTGAGATCACGCCACTGCACTCCAGCTGGGTGACAGAGTGAGACTCTGTCTCAAAAAAAAGGAAAACTTAGCCAATACCAAACAAGAAAGACAAGGAATAAAGAAAAAAGAAGAAAGAGCAGGAGAAATAATAGTACAAAATAAGAGGTAGGGGGAAGAATCCAAACATAATAACTACAATAAATGAAAACAGACTAAACTTGACAGTTAAAAAAGCAAAGATGTTAATTTTGGAATTTTTAAAAAAATAGATATATGCTATTTAATAAGAAATGCCTAAATTATCACAATAAAAGAGTAAAAAGTTGGAAAAAGATATACCTGACAAATACTAATTAAAACTGTTATAATTCAATAGCAGATAAGATAGACCACAAAAGGCATTCATAGGCATAAAAGGGCTATGATATAATAGTAAAGGGAACAGTTGACCAGGAAGATATGACAAATCTGTACTTCCAGATATGTGTACCAGGAGAACGGTATATAATACAGCATTCATGATATTAGCACTTGAGTGTTCACTCTGCTATGGTTTCCAGTAACCTATTCCACTGGGAATTCAGGGTGAATGCAAAAAAGAGACTCAGAATCCCTAGGTCCCTGGATAGAACAAGTTATAAGAACACCTCAGCCCTGGCCACCCTCAACCCCCAAAACACGCATTCTATGCACCCATCATATTCTTCATAGATATCACTCTGGCAAGTCTTTCTGGCTTGGGACAATTTGTTATTTATTTCTTCATTTTTTGAGACAGAGTCTCGCTCTGTCACCCAGGCTGGGGTGCAGTGGTGTGATCTCAGCTCACTGCAACCTCCGCCTCCTGGGTTCAAGCGATTCTCCTGCCTCAGCCTCCCAAGTAGCTGGGATTATAGGTGCCCGCCACCATGCCTGGCTAATTTTTGTATATTTAGTAGAGATGGAGTTTCACCTTGTTGGCCAGGCTGGTCTCGAACTCCTGACCTCAGGTCATCTGCCTGCCTCGGCCTCCCAAAATGCTGGGATTACATGTATGAGCCACTGTGCCCAACCTTATTGCTTCATTTTTAGCATCTACCACCATGTCTGATACAGAAAGGCACTCAACAAATGTTAGCTGAATGACACTGTACGCATTCATTACAATTATAATTTTGAAGACTATGAAGCCAATATGAAAAATGTCTGTAATATGCATTTCTATTTTAAAAAACACAATATAAAACTGTGATGCACTCTGATTACAAATATGTAAAGATTATATTTGTGTGTGAATACAAAAATGGAAGAGAATGTGGAACAATGAAAATAGTAAATTTGTTAGGTAAGATGGATGGTGACTATCTGCTTTTAATTTTTATTATTGCTATTAAATTATTATTTGCATAATTTTGAAAATGAGATAAGAAGAAATGGTCGCATAAATTTTAGTGATCCAAGAAAGTAATTCCTGAAAAATGTCACCATGTGTAGACAGAACAAAAGAGTTGTTTTCTGAGCCATGGAAATATTTACTCCTAGGGCCAAACTTTGCTTTCACTCTAAAAGCCACAGTATTCATACATGGTGATTCTCTCTGGACATACAGGGAGCTGGCAAGGAAAGTGGGGTGCTGCGGGGAATGGATACAGCTGCTGTAGCTTCATGCCACATTTTCCATCCCCTTTTCTCATGCCTCTCCTTTCTAGGAAACCTGCAAGGCACCTATCAATTACCCAGAGTTTGACGGGACAATCTTTCCATTAGCTTCTACTCTACTTCCCCCCAGAAAAGGTTCTCTGTCTTACCTGGACAGAAAACCAGGTAAAGAGAATATTCCTAACCTAGATTGTGGTCTACATATACCATTTCAAATTGAATAGAACAGGGATCCTTGGAGAAATGGCTCATGCCAGGTCCCAGGCAAGGGATGTACAAGAAGAGCCTGGAACATTTGTCATACAGGAAAGCAAGGAAGTTGTCAAAGACTATCCAGTCACATCAACAGGATGTTGGAACCAACATGAAAATGCTCCCACTGGCCAAGATGGAACAAATTGAGTATCAATATAACAGCTGTAATGAATTGAGACACAAATATGTTTAAAGTCATGAGTCCATAATCATTAATAAGAAAAAATAATTTTAAAAAAAACCACTCATTGTTCACTTTTGGAGGATGCTAGGGAACCAGTTTATTATTTTGGAAAGTAGGAAATGCAGAGAAAGAGTCAAGGATATCTTGCCTCTCTTATACTAACTGTGTCTTGTTGTTACCAAATAGTTGAAGAGGGGAAGTTGTTATTACAGAAGTCCTCTAACTAGTAAGAGAAGAAGAAACAATAGACACAGAATGTCATCATTTTACAATCTCCAGTGAATGAATGGATCTAGGTATGATCAACAATGATTGATAGGATCACGAAAAGAGAGACAGTCTATATATGTTTGCCACCACCTATGAAGTACTTCCCCCCCACACACACACACACACAATGAACATGGGTCTGTACATCTATATCTAACTATCAATTTAGGGTAGGGAGTTAGGGGAGGGAGACAGGGAACATGTTAAATGTCACTGTGGGTTACAAGCAGTCAAATCCAGATTGTAAGAAAGTCCCCATAACGAATAATCCAGATTACTTCTAAAATTAAAAACTGGAGAGGAGGGCTATAGTTCTAAAAAGAATTGTGATAAATCAACCAGTTGTAACTACAGACTTAATTTGGATCCTGACTTAAATAAATTTAAATTAGAAAACATGAGGCAAGCAGTTAGATTTGAACCTTGACTGGATATTTATTAATATGATTGATAACTCTATTAGATGTGAAAACTGTATTTTCACCTTGTTTCTAAAAAGAGTTCTTATTTTTTAGAGAGAGAGGGAAATATGCTATCTGGTATTTATTTCAGAAATATCTGGGGTTGAAGAAAATGAGCAGGAATACAAATGAAATAATTGGCCAAGATTTGACGACTGTTGAAGCTGGGTAGTGGGTACATTCATGGATTCACTATATTATTCTCTTTACTTCTGTATACATTTTAAATTTTCAGTAATAAAAAGTCTAAAACATTAATAAAAAATAAACGAAGCTGTGCCTTATTCTTACGGTTGACGTTTGGGGAAAAAATGTCAAGGAAACAATGAGACTCTTACCTTTTCATTAACTGGATAAAAATTCTTCTTGGTATTTGGTATATAAAGGTGTCCAGGACAATCTTTAGATAATTAAAAGACACGTAGCCACCTTTACAGGGGTCCCCTGCACTGAGGGCCTTTTCAATCTTTTCATAGGACTTTGAAAGCTGTAATAAATTGAAATTAGAGTGTGGCATTCATAAATATCAACTTCATGGAGCTATTCAACCATTTTATTTTTACCAAAAACCTCTTCACATTTTTCTCTCCAAAAACTGATCAAAAAGGTTACTATGGCATGTACTGAACTTCAAATGTTTAATTGATGAGCTCACTACAAAACAGTATTCCCAGTCACAGCTACTCAAGTGACAAGGCAGACACGTTTCCCAGGGAAAAACAGCACATAGAAGAGCTCCACCTCAAATTTCAGAGCTAAAAATACTTGCTGGATCTGCCGGTTTGATACATCTTCCTTAATATCCTTTCAAGCTTTTCCCTACTGTGAGCCCACGCTATGCTTCTCCTGATTAAGTCAGGCCAATCAAACAAAAAAGCTGGTAATATTTTATTAAAAATACAAGTAGCTTTTACAGTAAGGAAAATTATTCATATAAGGACTGCATAAACAGAATATACATTGGACATTTCTTTAATCATTCTTTTTTTAAATGAGGAATTACAAAGAACCTGGGTGAACAAGCTTGCTTATGGGGCTTCTAAAATGCAGTAACGTGGGTTAACCACTGATTTTTATATGACTCATAAAAATACTGTGAAGATTGGTTTTATTTCCAAAGGTTTTCCTGCTGTTTATTATTGAGTAATAACAATATTCTCCAGTATCTTCAACCATCCCACTTTGTCTGAATTCAATTTTTTCCTGCTAACTGGGATAAGAAGATAAACAAAATCACCAACAACTTGGTACAAAAGGTTACTTTCTTAAAGAGCTGCTGCAACATGGAAATGTATGTACAAGGATCTCGATCCACTAAAGGAATAAGCAGCAGAATCACTAAATGTTCCTTAGTGTGTATAGGAATATTGGTATCTAAAGGGAAACATCTTTAATAAAAATATTGAGAGATCTAAGTTTATTAGAAAGGACCTAAGCTTCTTAGAAAGTTGCATAACATTCACCCAAAGTGCAGCTAACTTTGTCCATCTCTCTTTCAGGGAGGTGGGCGGCATCTGACACACTGCCTGGGGGAAGACTTGCAGAGAGAAGCAAGAGGCAAGAGCCTGGCGTGGAGCGGGGGCTTAGTGCTGTTACTGGATTGATAAAACCCATTTTTAATGTCTTAATGACATTTGGTTTTCCATACTTTTTTTTTCTTCAGGAGAGTGTTTCTGCGATGATCAAGAGCTTTTAGAAAAAGGGTAAGGTATGAAACCGAAATACTGTCTTTGTGACAAATACAACTTTTTAGAAATTTTCATTGTTACTGTTTATATAGAAAGTACAAGCCTTTGTTTAAAAAATGCAAGCAATTCAGCAAAGTATAAAGAAGGAAATAAAAATACCTGGTAGTCTCACCTTCACATACCATCATATTCTTGATGGAAAAGCCAAGGGTACATCCAATTTCCATCTTCGTATGTTTAGTTTTTACAAATGTTTCCTTGATCTTAAATCTAAATGAGGTCCCTATTGTTATTCTCTCTCATAACACCCTGGTCTTTTTCATCATTCCACTAAAAAAAATTGTATTCATGACTTTTTACTAGTTTAATAACTCTCTCCCTGATACAAGGTAATGTGATCTCTATACAAGCAGAGATCGTATCTGTTTTGTTCACAAATAATTATCTAGAATGAAGCACATTATTGGCATGTGGTTGGCACTCAATAAATATTTATTAAAAGTGGATATATTTTTATCAAAAAGTTATAAAAAGTTATAAAATATAAAAAGCTGTTCAACACATTAGTAAAAAGTGAAATAAACAAAAATTATAGCTGAGATAGCATTTCATCTGCATCAGACTGGCAGAAATGTACAAGCTTAGCAGTATCAAGTGCTGAGGGAACGTGGAACGGCAGGAGTGCTCACGTGCTTCTGGTGGGAGTGTAAATCAATATAGTGGCAAGCAATAGGCTACCGTACATTGAGCCTGAGGGGCGTGTTCTCTACAACCCAGCTCACAACTCCACTCCTAGGTGTAATTCCCAGAGAAGCCTTGGCACCTGTGGACCAGAACCTAAGCTTACGACCACTTATGGTGGCACTGTTTGGATTGGCATACAACAGGAAGCAATCCAAATATCCATCCATAGGGAGAATGTATAACTTATAAAATATTTAGATAAGGGAAACTGTACAGCAGTGAAAATGATAACACGGCTATACCCATAATATGAGTGAATCTCATCCTGAGTACAAACAGGATGAAAATAAATGGTTTTGCAACTATGCCAACATATGACGGGAAAAAGAGAAAGAAGGGTCAGGCAAAGACAAAGAACCCAGAATGGAAGAAGACAGAATATGAAAGAATATGAACACATCCCCTGCAAAAATTTCATGTCACAAAAAGGAACTAAATTAGAAAATCAATTAATTAAAAGAAAATCTTGAAAATGATAAAATAACCTTTTAGAAATTTTCATTGAGAAGAGAAGGAATATTTCTAAGCTAAGAAAATAGAAAACAAAAATAGCACCATTACAGGAACTAATAAATTAGACACAGCAAGAATAAGAGGCAAGGATGAGATTTAAATTAGTATTAAAGGAGTGCCGTGGAAGAATCTCAACGAAGCAGAGGAAAGGGACAAAAGAATTAAATCAACTTGAGAGAAGATGACAGCTATCAAGGAGAGGCAAAGATGATCCAATATAAGGATAACAGGGACTACTGTGGAAGGAAGGAAGAAGGAGGAATGGAGAGAGAGGAGATGATTTTAGTACTATGGCACAGTATCCATTGCTTGCTACCACATTGATTTTCCTGAAACAAAGGAAGAACTGAATCTGTACATCACACTGTGTTCCAGGAAACTTTGTCAAAATGCTCCACGCCAAGATATAGCTCCGTTTTGCTTTGTAAATTTCAAGGATCAAGGAAAAAAAAAAAAAAAAAAAAAGCTTCAGGAATCCAGGTAAAAAAAGAAACCACCTACAAGGCGGAAAGAAATCTGGTTGACCCCAGGTTATTTTCACAGCAACAACCAATGCTGGAAGACAATGGAAAAAATATTTACAACATTACAAGGAAAAGAAAGCATGATGGAAGGATTATAGCCACCCAACTTGCTGTTCAAGTATAAAAGCAAAAGGCACATAGTTTCAACTATGAAAAAAACAAAGGGAATAAGGCACCCATGGGCCTTTCTTAAGGAAATTACTTGACAATGAAATCCAGCCAACCAAAAAATAAATCAAAATAAAGGACTCTGAGAGGGATAAACTGTGATCAGTGCTGCACTGTCGTGATGCACATTAAATTCATGCAAATATCAAACAAAGTCAAAACAACAGGGGGAATGATGGCAACGGAACAGAATATAAATATTATAAACTCAGCTAAGGACAAACTATAAAGAGCAAAAATGGTGGGGTGGGAGGGAGGCGTAGGAAGAAACCAGTGCCCGTCACTTCGAGTTTCATAGCAGAAAGCCAGCCTATACTGTCTGAAATGGAAACATCCTTCAAAAACATAGTTTCTCCAGCTCTTCAGAGCTTTTTAAATCTCTTTTCTCGCCTCAAAGTCCCTTTGGGGACCTCGCCTCAAAGTCCCTTTGGGGACCTCATATGTCTTGTGGGAAAGAAGTGTTCACCCAGAGTTCAGAAGTGTCTCCGCTTTCCCTTGAGGACAGTGTTGCAGGGTTAAGGGCAGGGACTGGATATGCCTGCATTGTGTGGGCTGTTTACACTCAGCCCCAGGACTCAGCTGGACTCATTTAACCTATTCGTGCCTCAGCGTCCTCAGCTGGGATGATCACAGTGCACTCGCTGCTCATGGGGCTGCTGTGAAGACTGAACAGACCACCAGGAAAGCACAGGCAACATCCCAGAAAAGAGTTAATTATGATGGTGACGGTCACATTTCCTTTTCTTCTGGGAAATTTAAATTAAATACGTTTTATTTTTAAAAAGGAGTATGATCCTCTTCTTATAAAATTATTTCTATCTATGTCTCCACCTACCCACTGATGCAGCCGTCCTTCCATACACGAATAAAGAGAGGTCCAGAATTATGTTCACCAAATGTTGCCTTTGATTCTTTCTGGGTGGTGGATTGTGAATAGTTTATTACTTTCTTCTTTGTACTTTTTAGAATTGCTTACATTTTTTTTTGCAATGGTCATGTTTTTATGAAAACAAGAAAGTCATTAACAACAACTAGAGAAAACAAATTTAACCAAATTACCCACAAATATGACAGTGCTCACTTCTCCAACAATCTTATCGACACTGGCCTTGTGAGTTCTTCCTGCATTGACATCCATCTATTGAACATTTATATTAATAATATGTAAAAGTTTTATGAATGTTGGGAATTATTCATCTGTCATTTATGTTGCACATATTGTGCCAAGTTTATCATATGTTTATACAAAGTTTTGCTGTATAAAGGATTTTTCATTTTTCTGAAGTTAAATTTTATCAGTCTTTTTCTTTAAGGCTTTTGGGCTTTACTTCATGCTTATAAGAGATTCTAAATTTCAAGATTAACAAATGTTTACCCACATTACTTAAATTTAAATCGTTGATGAGGATAGTATTTATTTTTGGTGAAGAGTGGAAGGTTATAAGATTCATTCCCCAAAATGGCTGGATAGCAAATTATCTCAATAATAATTACCAAATAAGCCTCTCTCACTACACTTTATTGAAATGCTTCACATCACAGGCTAAGTTCACATATAAAGAGTGGTTCATTAGCCAACTATCCTTTTAAATCCATTTGAATGTCCATTGCTGCACCAATGCCATATTGTCTTAGTTATTATGCCTTAATAAAATAATTTATATGTGTAGAATAAGTCCTCTATTATAATTTTTCAAAAGAAAAAATATATATCCTAATATAGGAACAACGGGCATTAATACTAAATCTTCCAATCCAAGAATCAGAAAAGACTTCTTCACTTATTCATGTTTTCCTTTACATTACTCTATAAAGTTGCATTATTTCTTTATATGTCTTATTAGAGTTAGTATGTGAGTAGCACAAAGGATGTACTTAAAAATTAATTTCACATCACCATCACTATTATCGATGATCAATGTATTGCTGTTATTGGGAGGTAGGAGGGGTGTCAGTATTGGGGGAGACATAGGTAGGATCGAAACAAATTTTAAAAATAATGTGTAAACCTAATAGTTTTCCATATTGTCTACTTTGCTGTGTTTACTCTGTAGGTAACTGTGGCTTAGGAAAACATCTTACTTCTAGACAAAAGTTCCTCTCAATTTCATCCAAGGAGTAGTTTCTCCAGGTATCTTCAGATGATGCAGAACTGAGCAAACGCTCCTTTTTGGAATTTTTGGCTTGTTGATTCTCCAATGAGACCTCTATTGAAACAAAATAGCTTTAGCTTATCAACACTGTCAAAGGTTAAACATTTAAATATTGTTACATTTTAATCATTACCTGTTTGGTAAAAAAGTAAGGCTTGAATAAACCAAGAAAATGATGAACCATCTGATTAATGGTGTTGAAATAACTGGCTAAACATTTTGGAAAAAATGAAAGTAATCATCTACTCACTATCTTACTCTAGGATAAACACTAGATAGAGTGAAATGTACACTAAATAGAATAATAAAACCATAAAAATAGAAGAAAATTAAGATGACTGTTACATACTACATAATCTCTGTGTGAGAAAGCCTTGCCAAGGAAAACACTAAAGCCAGAATTTATTTAAATAAAGGATAAGTCTGACAACATAAATACTTGATTTTTGTTTGGTTAAAAAAGAAGCCACAAGTTAACGTGAAAAAATAATGAGCGGAGAAGAACTATTGTTAATATCCATAAGAAATACAGGTTAATTTTCATAATATATGAGTGGCTCTTATGAATCAATAAAATAAACATCCAATAGAACAGTAGACTAAGGTTATAGACAGATAATTCACATAAAAAGAATTTTAAAGCATCCAATAAATATATGGACTACTCAAGCTCATTGATAATTTTTAAAGTCTAATTAAAACAAGTTAACATTTTTTTTTCTACTTGTCAAATAGGCAAGGAGTAAAGGGAATAATAAGAACCAGTTCTGGCTTGTGTATAAAAACTTGGTACTTGAATATGCTTAAATCCTTTTCTAGAGCTTTGTACTCATAGAATAATAGGGCCACTCACCGAATTCACATGGATAAGGATATTTTCTGCACTTTTCTTTATAAGAGAAAAAAATGAAACAATCTAAATGCCCATTCATAGAAGATGAATTTTATAAATGAATGGTTCATCAAGCCTATGAAATACTACACAGACTTTAAAAACAAAGATACATGTCTAAATTAACAGATGTGGAAAATGTTCTTTGCTATATATTGCCTCATGATTTTAAAGGAATAATTAGCATAATTTCATTTTAACACTTATGTTGTATATCTTTCTATCCATCCATCCATCCATCCATCCATCCATCCATCCATGTAAGCATCAGAAACAAAATCTGAGAGGATACTACGTGAAAAAGAATACAGTGGTAGGATTCAGGTAGTAGAATTATATGGGATTGTTATTTAGTGTTTTTGTTTTCTGGCTTTTTTGAAACAAGCATGTATTATTTTTATAACAAAAGAGAATGAAATAAATCTAAAATATAGCCATTTTCTTTCTCAAAGTTGACTGCAAAGAATCACAAACGGTTTCCCAGATTTATTTCCTAAAATGTCTGCAAATACGCTTCAGCCAAATTAAGCACACTTAATTCAGCTGCAGTTAACAAACTGCCAGTCATCTGGAATTCCATTTCCTAGCTCCAAAAAAGAGAAAGGAGAGAAAAAAAAGATCCCTCTATACAATAAAAGACAAAGCTGGTCTTTAGAACTTGGTCATGGCCAGGCATAGTGGCTAATGTCTGTAATCTCAGCACTTTGGGAGGCCAAGCCCGGCAGATCACCTGAGGTCAGGAGTTTGAGACCAACCTGGCCAACATGGTGAAACCCCGTTTCCACTGAAAACACAAAAATGAGCTGGGCATAGCGGCACACTCCTATAGTCCCAGCTACTCGGGAGGCTGAGTCAGGAGGACTGCTTGAACCTGGAAGGCGGAGGTTGCAGTGAGCTGAGATCATGCCACTGCACTCTAGCCTGGTGACAGAGAGAGGCTCCATCTCAAATAATAGCAATAATAATAATAATTTAATAACAACAAATTTGGTCTTGGTCTGGAATTCTACAGCCACAGTGGGCTTGGGCATTTGAAACCTGGGGTCTCAGGACATTCGAGCTGCGAGGGCCCTCGCTGAAAGATGAGGAAGCCGTGTCACAGAAGCGGGACCTGAAATGGTCCAGCACACAGAGGCCTCCAGCCCCTCTTGGACACATCCTGTTCTCAGTCCACCTGTAACACTGGTGCTCTCATGGCACATCTCAGGAAGCCCACTGGGGCTCTGTTTAAACAACATGTCTGGATCAGAAGGGTGGAGAAGGGGTTAGGGTATGAGGCCTGCCCTGGGGAGCTCCCGGCCCGCAGGTCTGTGCACATGCCCTGTGGCTGCTCTCACAGGCTGACAGCACTGAGTGACAGCACTCAGTACGGTGTATTCAGTGACGCCTCTCTCACCACAATTCTACCAGCTTTCATTCTCCAAGGCAGCTTGATAATTCCTGCAATCTTCTGATTTTCTCAAAATTTCCTCTGAAGGATGATGCTACCTGATGCGAAACTGGGTAGAGAAGCAATCCAAAGCTTACAGTGTGGTTTACGTTCACTGCAGGCGAAAGGAAATCTGCTCCCCAGCATCTTTCTTCACGTGCCCAAATAGATGGTGCTTTTCATAAGCAAGATAGTGCTGGCTTATTGAGAACACAAATGGAACCAAAACAGAAGTTCGCAAAATTAATAGAGTACATTGTTCCATATTTAGAAAAGCCAGAGATAAAAGGTTTCTGCAAATATATGAACTAGCGACTCTCTTATAGAGGTGAAAACAGCATCAAACCTCTAACCAGCTCTTGGTAATTTGTTCTTATATAACATATTTTCCCCAAAAAAATTTGCTGACTGGCTCTGCCACTTACTAGCTATGCAGTGGTGTGCTTTTGTTTCCTTATTTGCAAGAAGAGATAGAAAACAGTACCTTTGTCATGGAATTGCTACCTGGATTAGATGAGCTGATAGAGGTACATGCCTGGCACTTGGTAGATATTCAGAATGTATTAGCTACGTATTGATTCATAATACTGTTTCAATGATAGGAGTCATGGAGCAGTATCAATCAGAGTCAGAAAACTCAGAACTTAGATGACAGAAATCAGGAGCATATTACAAAAAACATGTCAGGTATAAAACGTTGTATTATTAACTAATAGTCACCATGAAATTTGCTAAGAGAATAGATGTTAAGTGTTCTCACCACACACAAAAAAAGGTATCCACGTGAGGTGATGGAGGTGTTAACTAATTTATTATAATAAACATTTCACAACGCATATGAACATCAAATCATCACATTGTATATCTTAAATATATACAATGTTAACTCATCAATTATATCTCAATAAAGCTGAAAAAAAATCATTTCAGAAATGAAGATTAGGCTGGGATGAAGGAAAGGAAAGGAAAAAGGAAAGGAAAGGAGACTAAGCTAGGCACAGTGGCTTACACATGTAATCCCAGCACTTTGAGAGACCGAGGCAGGAAGCCAGGAGTTCAAGACCAGCATGGGCAACAAAGCAGAACCTGTCTCTACAAAAGATTTTTAAAAAAATTAGCCAGGCACAGTAGCATGTACCTGTGGTCCAAGCTACTAGGGAGGCTGAGGCAGGAGAACTTCTTGAGCCCAGGAGTTCAAGGCTGCAGTGAGCTATGATCATACCATTGCACTCCAGCCTGGGTGACAGAGCAAGACCTTGTCTCTAAAAATAAAATAAAGTAAGAAATGAAGACTAAACTAAAAGAAACACAAGAGCAAATAAACACAATAGTAATAGAAGGTGAAATAAAAGTTATATCATGGAAGGAAACAAAGAAGGGAGAGAGGGAGGAAAAGAGAGAGGAAGGGAGGGAGGAAGAAAGTAAGAAAAAAGGGAGGAAGAAGGACTTGTGAGGAAGTTATGGTATAGAAGAGAAGAGAGGGGGGAAAAAGATCCTATCTTTTGGATGGGGAATCCAAAAGATCCAATACACATGATATGAATCACTGAGAAGAAAACCAAACAATGGAATGGAAAAAATACTAAAAATCACAATTCAGGAAATTAAAGAGGAAGTCCTAGCCAGAGGAATCAGGCAAGAGAAAGAAAGAAAAGGCACCCACATAGGATAAAAAGAAGTCAAACTATCTCTCTTTGCTGACAATATGATTCTATATCTGGAAAACCCTAAAGACTCTGCCAAAAGTCTACTAGAACTGATAAATCATTTTAGCAAGGTATCAGTACACAAAATCAATGTACAAAAATCAGTCGCATTTCTATACATCAATAATGTCCAGACTGAGAGTCAAATCAAGAATACAATCCCATGTACAATAGCCACAAAGAAAATAAAATACCTGAGAATACAGCTAACCAAAGAGGTGAAAGATCTCTACAAGGAGAAGTACAAAACACTGCTGAAAGACATTAGGGATGACACAAATAAGTGGAAAAATATTCTATGCTTATGGATTGAAAGAATCAGTATCATTAAAATGGCCATACTGCCCAAAGCAATTAACAGATTCCATGCAATTCCAATCTAGCTACCAACGTCACTCTTCAAGAATTAGAAAAAGCTATCCTAAAATTCATATGGAACAACAAACAAAACAAAACAAAACAAAACCCAAAGCTCAAATAGCCAAAGCAATCCTAAGCAAAAAGAACAAAGCTGAAGGCATCACTCTACCCAACTTCAAACTACACTATAAGACTATAGAAACCAAAACAGCATGATACTGGTACAAAAATAGGCACATAGGCAAATGGAACAGAATAGGAAATTCAGAAATAAAGTCACCCACTTAAAACATCTGATCTTTGACAAGGCAGACAAAAATAAGCAATGGAGAAAGTTCTCCCTATTAAATAAATAGTACTGGGATAACAGGCTATCCAGATGCAGAAGAATGAATCTGGACCCTTACCTTTCACCATACATAAAAATTAACTCAAGATGGATGAAAGAATTAAATGGAAGACCTCAAACTATAAAAATCTAGAAGAAAAACTGGGAAATACCCTTCTCAACATCAACCCTGGCAAAGAATTTTTGGCTAAGTCCCCAAAAGCAATTGCAACAAAAATAAAAATTGATAAGCAGGACCTTCTTAAACTAAAGAACTTTTCTGCACAGCAAAAGAAACTTATCAATAAACAGACAACCTACAGAATGGGAGAAAATATTTGAAAAGTATGCATCTGACAAAGTCCTAATATCTAAAATCTATAAGGAATTTAAACACAATATCAACAAGCAGAAAACAAATAGCCCCATTGAAAAATGGGCAGAGGACATGAACAGACACTTCTCAAAAGAAGAAGACATGCACATGGCAAACAAACATATGAAAAAATGCTTATAATCACTAATCATCAGAGAAATGCAAATTGAAGCCACAATGAGATACCATCTTACACCAATCAGATTGGCTATTATTAAAAAGTCAAAAAGGTGGGGCGTGGTGGCTCATGCCTGTAATCCCAGCACTTTGGGAGGCCGAGGTGGGCAGATCATGAGGTCAAGAGATTGAGACCATCCTGGTCAACATGGTGAAACCCCATCTCTACTTAAAAAAAAAAAAAAACTAAAATTAGCTAGGCATGGTGGCGTGCACCTATAGTCCCAGCTACTTGGGAGGATAAGGCAGGAGAATCACTTGAACCCGGGAGGCAGAGGTTGCAGTGAGCCGGGATCGCGCCACTGCACTCCAGCCTGATGAGACTCTGTCTCAAAAAAAAAAAAAAAAAAAAAAAAAAAAAAAAGTCAAAAAACAACAGATGCTGGCAAGGCTGCAGAGAAAAGGGAACACTTAGGCATTGTTCGTGGGAATGTAAATCAGTTCAGCTACTGTGGGAAGCAGTTTGGAGATTTCTCAAAGAATTTAAAACAAAGCTACTATTCAACCCAGCAATCCAATTACTGGGCATATATATCTAGTGGAAGATAGATTATTAAGCCAACAAGACACATGCACTCATATGTTCATTGTTCATTCACCAGAGCAAAGACATGGAATCAACATAGGCGCCCATCAGTGGTGGATTGGATAAAGAAAATGTAATATGGATATACCACAGAATACTACACAGCCATAAAAAAGAATAAAACCATGTCCTTTGCAGCAACATGCATGGAGTTGAAGGCCACAATTCTAAGCGAACTAACACATGAACAGAAAACTAAACACTGCGTGTTCTCACTTATAAGTGGGAGCTAAACATTGAATACACATGGATATAAGCATGGGAATAACAGACAGCAGGGCCTACTGGAGGAGGAGAAATGGAGAGGATGTGGATTGAAAAACTACCTATTGGGTGCTATGCTCACTACTTGGGTGTAATATACCTGTGTAAGAAGCCTGTACACGTACCCCTGTATCTAAAAGTTGAATTTTTTTTTAAAAAAGAGACTCAGATGAAAACCTAAATAGTACACAATGTACTCAGGGAATCAATCAACCATAAGTACCTAATATCATGACATAGTCTAGCAAAATGTATTGGGTTTTACATTTTTTTAAATTATCAGGGCATCCAGACAAAAAGATCAAATTACGAATAAGGAAAACAAACTCCGATTGTCATCAAACTCTTCCTCCACAAAAGTTTATATCATCAGATAATGGATAAGGATTTCTAAGATACTTAAGGAAAGACAATTTGAGGTAAGGATCTTACATCCAGAAAAATAAAATTTTTTTTTTTGAGACAGAGTCTTGTTCTGTCTCCCAGGCTGGAGTGAAGTGGCATGATCTGGGCTCACGGCAACCTCCACCTCCTGGGTTCAAGAGATTCTCCTGCCTCAGCCTCCTGAGTTACAGGCATGCACCACCACGCCTGGCTAATTTTTGTATTTTCAGTAGAGACGGGGTTTCGCCATGTTGCCCAGGCAGGTTTCAAACTCCTGGGCTCAAGCCATCTGGCCACTTTGGCCTCCCACAATGCTGGGATTACAGGTATGATCCACTGCACTTGGCCTGGATTTTTCAAGTATTAAGGCCACAGACAAACATGATTATGTAAGAAATCAAAGAATATTGTTTCCATGGTGATTTGCTGAGGAATCTACTGGAAAATATGATTCAAATAACCAAAATGACTGGAAAGATAAATGTAAGAGAGAGAGAAACAACTGAACAAATATGATCAAGGAAGCTGGGTCAGTGAGATAGAAGGATCAACTTCTTCATGACTTAAGAAGGAATTAGAAGATAAATCAAAACCTAGAAATGACCATTGCACTGCTCTGGACAGCACCACAGGCAACCTTTGGAGATACTGTGAGTTCTGTTCTAGAGCACTATGGTCAAGTGAATAAAACAAAAAAATAATGTGAATGTTCTGGCCTCCCAATGCAGATAAAAGTTATGTTTACATGATACTGTACTGTCTATTAAGTGTAATATCTTATGTCTGAAAAAAACAATGTACATGCCTTAATTTTAAAATATGGTGAAAAAATGCTGATCATCATCTGAGCCTTCAGTGAGTCATAATCTTTTTCTTGGTAGAGGGTCTTGTCTTGATGTTAATGGCTGCTGACTGATCAGGGTGATGGTTGAAGATGGGGTGGCTATGGCAGTTTTTTGAGATTTTTTGTTTGTTTGTTTTTAGAGATAGGCTCTTGCTCTGTTACCCAGGCTGGAGTGCAGTGGTGCCATCACAGCTCACTGCAGCCTCGAACCCTTGGGCTCAAGTGATCTTCCTGCCTCTGCCTCCTAAGTAGCTGGGACTGCAGGCATGAACCACCATGCCCAACTAATTTTTTTTTTGTTGTTATTTTTTGTGGATACAGGGTCTTGCTATGTTGCCCAGGCTGGTCTCAAACTCCTGACCTCAAGCAATCCTCCCACGTCACCCTTCCAAAGTACTGGGATTATAGGCATGAGCCACTGGACATTTTAAAAAATAAGAGAACAGTAAAGTTTGCCGCATCAATAGACTCTTTCTTTCATGAAAGGTTTCTCTGTAGCAAGTGATGCTGTTTGATAGCATTTTAGTCACAATAGAATTTCTTTCAAAACTGGAGTCAATCCTCTCAAACTCTGCTGCTGCTTTATCAACTAAGATCATCTAATATTCTAAACCTTTTGTTGTCATTTTAACAATGTTCACAGCATCTTTACCAGGAGTTGATTTCATCTCAAGAAACCACTTATTTTGCTCATCCATAAGAAACAACTCGTCCCTTAAAGTTTGATCAAAAGATTACAGCAATATAGTCACATCTTCAGGCTCCACTTTTAATTCTAGTTCTCTTGCTATTTCCACTACATATGCAGTTACTTCCTCCACTGAAGTCCTGAACCCCTTAAAGTCATCCATTAGAGTTGGAATAAACTTCATCCAAATTCCTATTCATGTTGATATTTTGACCTCATCCTATGAATCAGAAATGTTCTAATGGCATCTAAAATGGTGAACCCCTTCCAAAAGGTTTTCAATATTCTTCTTAGATTCATCAGAGGAATCACTATTTATAGCAGCTGTAGACTTACAAAATGCATTTCTTAAATAATAGGACTTGAAAGTTGAAACTACTCCTTGATCCATGGGCTGCAGAATGGATATTGTGTTAGCAGGCATGTAAACAACATTAATCTCCTTGTACATCTCCATCGGATCTCTTGGGTGACAAGGTGCATTATTAATGAACAGTAATACTTTGAAAGGAATCTTTTTTGAGTAGTAGGTCTCAACAGTGAGCTTAAAATATTCAGTAAATCATGCAGTAAGCAGATGTGCTGCCATCTAGGCTTTGCTGTTCCATTTACAGAGCACAGGCAGAGTAAAATTAGCATCATTCCTAACAGCCCTAGAATTTTCAGAATGGTAAATGAGCATTGGCTTCAACCTAAAGTCATTAGCTGCATTAGCCCCTCCCAAGAGGGTCATCCTGTTCTTTGAGACTTTGAAGCCAGGCATTGACTACTCTCTAGCTCAAGAAAGTCCTAACTAGCATCTTCTTCCAATATAAAGCTATTTTGTTTAAAATCTGCTGTTTAGCACAGCCACCACCTTCATCAGTGATCTCAACTAAGTCTTCTGGATAACTTGCTGCAGCTTCTCCATCAGCACTTGCTGCTTCATCTTGGACTTTTATGTTATGGAGATGGCTTCTTTCCTTCAACCTCATGAACCAACCTCTGTTAGATTCCAACTTTTCTTCTACAGCTTCCTCATCTCTCTCAGCCTTCATAGAATTAAAGAGAGCTAGGGCCTTGCTCCGGATTAGGCATTGGTGTAAGGGAATGTTGTGGCTGCTTTGGTCTTCAATACAGACCACTCAAACCTTCTCCATATCAGCAATAAGGCTGTTTCACTTTCTTAATAGTCGCGTGTTCACTGGAGTAGCACTTTAAATTTCCTTCAAGAACTTTTTATTTGCATCTACAACTTGGCTGATTGTTTGGCACAAGAAGCCTAGCTTTTGACCTATCTTGGCTTTCGTCATTCCTTCCTTACCAAGCTTAGTCATTTCCAGCTTTTGACTCAAACTGAGTTCCTGTCACTCGAACACTTACAGACAATTGTAGGGCTGTTAATTGGCATACTTTTAATACTGTTGAGTAGCAGGGAATAGGGAGACCTGAAGGGAATGAGAGAGCTGGGGAATGGCCAGTTGGTGGAGCAGTCAGCACACACACAGATATGCCTGTATTTTCTTTGTTTGGTTGATACCCTGGGGCCTGTCTGGATTCATTGGCTTTTTGGCTTTTTCTAAACAAGTTAGTAAGGGGGGAATTCAAAGTAGCCAATCCCTGGTTCAAATAAAACTATTTCCATCACAATCCAACTGTCTTAGCCCATTTTGCGTTGCGGTAACAGAATATCTGATACAAGGAATATCTCTTACAGAATCTCTCTTATAAGGAAAGAGGTTTATTTAGCTCATGGTTCCAGTTCAAGATTGGACAGCCACATGTGGTGACTTCTGATAAGGGCCTTGTGCTGTGTCAAAACATGGTGGAGAAAAAGAACAGGAACAGTCCCCAAAGGCGATGGGCAACCCTGCCCTGTGGCATTGCTAAGCTTAGCCTATGACTCCACTCTAATGGGTTGGAGCTGCACACTGTTGTCTACAGCTTTTCCACATGGACATTGCATGCTGCTAGTGGCTACAGAGTTCTGGAGTCTTGAGGCTTGCTCTAGCTCTGACCCCCCATCTCCACTCAGCATTGCCCTAGTAGGGGCTCTCAGCAGTGACTTCACTCCTGCAACAACCGTCCACCTGTGTCCTCAGCCTTTCTGGTACATCCTCTAAGATCTATCCGAAAGGTGGAGCCCACTATGCTGCTACAGCTCTTACATTCGGCACACCTGCAGGATTAGCGCCTCATAGATAGTGTCAAGGCTTACTACTTGCACCTTCCAGAGCTGTGGCATAAGCCATATCTGGGCCCACTTGAGCCACAGTGTGCTGCCACCAAGCTTTACAGCTTGTACTTTTCAGAGAAGCACCTAACCCACAGCTGAGGCCAAGGAGCCCTGCACCAGAATGTCGGGGGCAGAGTTCAGAGGTGGCCCTGGGCAGCAAGCCCATCGAGTAGGCTCTTTAGGGTAATTGTCAAAAAACATTCTGCCTGCCTACAGCTTTGGGTCTGTGATGGGAGGGTCCTTTCTATTTATGCTCATCTGTTTAACAATGAGTCACTCAGCCACATCCTTATTCTGTTCTCATCAACATGCTTTTTCATCCTGCATGTGGCCAGGCTGCACTTCCTTCAGGATTGTACGTTTTATCTTTGTCATCCCTTTGCTTCCAAATCTCACTGCAAGTGGCCAAAAGTAACCATGCAGCAGCACCTTGAACACTTTGCTGCTTAGAAATTTTTCACCAGATATCCTAGTTCAGCACTCTCAAGCTCAGCCTGTCACAGCACCCTATGGCATAGATACAATACAGTCAAGTTTGCAACTGTATAACAAGGATGGCCTTTACTTTAGTTTCCAGTACTTTGTCCCTCATTTCCATCTCAGACCTTGTCAGAATGGTCTTTACTGCCCATATTTCTTTTTTTTTTTTTTTCCTTTTTTTTTTTTTTTTTGAGAGGGAGTCTTGCTCTGTCTCCCAGGCTGGAATGCAGTAACAGGATCTTGGCTCACTGCAACCTCTGCCTCCTGGGTTCAAGTGATTCTCCTGCCTCAGCTTCCCAAGTAGCTGGGATTACAGGCACACGCCACCACGCACGGCTAATTCTTTTTGTATTTTTAGTAGAGACGGGGTTTCACCATGTTGGCCAGGTCGAACTCCTGACCTCAAATGATCTGCCTGCCTTGGCCTCCCAAAGTGCTGGGATTACAGGCATGAGCCACTGTGCCCCGCCTACCATCCATATTTCTATCAACATTCTGGTCACAACCACTTAAGTAATCTCTTAAAAGCTCTAGACTTTCTCTTGTCTTCACTTCTTCTAAGCCTCACCAGAATCACCCATAATGCTTTGCTCAAGGTAATCTAGGCTTTTTCTAGCCTGTTCCTCCAAATACTTCCAGCCTTTGCCAATTACCTAGTTCCAAAGTTGCTTCCACATTTCCAGTTATCTGTATGGCAACAACCCCACTTCTCTGTATCAATTTTCTATCTTAGTCCTTTTTATGTTGCTATTACTACATACCTGAGACTAAGTAATTTACAAAGAAAACAAATCTATTTCTTACAGTTCTGGAAGTTGGAAAGTCCAAGGTCAATGGACCACACCTGGCTGGCTTCTGAGGTCCTCATGCTGTGTTGTAACATGGAAGAAAGCATCACAGGGCAAGAGAGAGGCACGATGAGAGCCAAACTGGCTTTTTTTTTTTCTTTTTTGAGACACAGTCTTGCTCTGTCACCCAGGCTGGAGTGCAGTGGCGTGATCTCAGTTTACTGCAAGCCCCGCCTCCCGGGTTCACGCCATTCTCCTGCCTCAGCCTCCCAAGTAGCCAGGACTACAGGTGCCCACCACCACGCCCAGCTAATTTTTTTGTACTTTTAGTAGAGACGGGGTTTCACCGTGTTAGCCAGGATGGTTTCGATCTCCTGACCTCGTGATCCGCGCGTCTCAGCCTCCCAAAGTGCTGGGATTACAGGCGTGAGCCACCGCACCTGGATTTTTTTGTTTTTTGTTTTTTTGAGACAGAGTTTCACTCTTGTTGCCCAAGCTGGAGTGCAATGGTGCGATCTCGGCTCACCACAACCTCCGTCTACTGGGTTCAAGTGATTCTCCTGCCTCAGCCTCCTGCATAGCTGGGATTACAGGCATGTGCCACCACACCCAGCTAATTTTGTATTTTTAGTAGAAACGGGGTTTCTCCATGTTGGTCAGGCTGGTCTTGAACTCCCAGAGATCTACCCGCCTTGGCCTCCCAAAGTGCTGGGATTAAAGGGGTGAGCCACTGCGCCTGGCCCAAACTGACTTTTATAACAGACTCACTGTTGTGATAACCCATTAATCCATTCACGGGGGCAGAGCCCTCATGACTCGATCACCTCTTAAAGACCCCACCTCTTAATGCTGTTACAGTGGGGATTAAGTTTCAACATGAGTTTTGGAGGGGGCTAACATTCAAACCACTACACCAACCCAGAAAGAATATGCTGACACCATGAGATTGACACACTGGGGCTAAAGGTTTTGAACTGGTAGGATGGCAGCGGGGAAGATGAGCAGCTAGTGTCAGCAATTCAGCCTTTCCTACTACACACCAATAAACAGGCCTCTGTCTTGACAGCCTCAAGGTACAGATTTAATATTATATGCCCCATAACCCCAAACTACCACATCTTTAATTTGGAACATCCACAAAATGGTTTTGCCTCCTAACTGGAGGATTTGAATTTCAATGATAAAAGTTATAGGATAAGTATTCAATGGGAAAAACAGGATGGAACTAAGATTTTATTTTACAATGAATAGAGGATAGAAGACAACAGGGATGGGCCAATAGGCTTTAGACTGTGGTACCAGTTAGGAGGCAGCAATGAGAATGTAAGCTAATGCTGCAAAAACAGGAATATACAGAATGACTGGATATATAGCTTACATTGGATCAAATCAAAGATGCCTTTCATTTATGTCTTGGGAATACATAAAATAACACATTATTAAAAATCTGCTGCCAATTATTGATAAAATGCAAAAACAAAAAGAGATGTCCATAGCAAAACCGAAATTGCATTCTAGAACTTACCTTCTTATAATATCTAAAGAAATAAGGAAATGAAAAAATGTAAAAATTCAACAAGAAAAAAAAAGCCAGCATAAATTGAAGCAAAAAGAAACTGACTATGAGTAGACAGAAAGTTTTGCTTCCAATTTTGGTGGATTAGCTCATACAACCCTCCCAGCAGATAACATTTAAAACTCTGGGCAAAATATAAACAGAACACTATCTGGAGGCCCTGGGGAGCAACTGAAAGCAGATATAAACTGAAGCTGGCACTTGGAAAAATGAAATCTTACTCAGTGAGTTTCTTGTGATTTGGCTTTTTGCCTGAGGGCAGGCCCCAGCTGGAATCATGCTAAGTGGCTAGAATTTGGATATAAATGCAGGCTCTTACCAGTTTTAGGAATTGGAAAACAGAGTTCAGGCCTCCCACGGTGGCCAGAAGGCACAGAGAGAAAACCTAAAAAGAAGAGAGGCATAAAGGGGGGTCTCCAATATCTGTGAGTAAACTTTGCCCAAATCTCTGGCCAACTCCTGAACTACAGATGTGCAGAGAAGACACCAAGCTGCCCCTCTAGGGGGAAAATAATAAAACAAAGATTTCCCACCTCCAGGACGACAAAGTTTAGAGTTTGAATACAGTCAAGTAAACTGGCTGCTAAAACAAACAAACAAATCTTCAGAACATAATAGAATCCATAGTTTCTATAATGTAAAATTATAGAAATTTACTATATCCAGAATAAATTTCAAAATTATGAGACAGAAAAAAAACCTCAGGAAACTGTGATTCACATTCAAGAAAAAAGGTCATCAATAAAGACCAACCCCTTACTTCTTATGGTATAATGTTGAAAAAAAAGTTTTAAAACCCAAACCCTGAGATAAGCTAGATGTTGGAATTAGCAGATAAAAAGTTTAAAGCAGCCAAGTGCAGTGGCTCATGCCTGTAATCCCAGCATTTGGGGAGGCTGAGTGAGGCAGGAGGATCACTTGATGCTAGGAGTTTGAGACTAGCCTGGGCATGATAGTGAGATGCCATCTCTACAAAAAATAATTTTAAAAATTAGCCAGGCATAGTGGCATGCCGGTGGTCCTAGCTGCTCATGAGGCTGAGGTGGGAAGATTACTTGAGCCCAGGGGTTTGAGGTTGCAATGAGCTATGATTGTAACACTGCACTCCAGCCTGGACAACACAGCAAGACCCTGTCCCAAAAAGAAAAAAAAATTAAGCATTTAAAAGTTCTTAAAACTGTAAAATAACAGTGTTTGAGAATGTAAAAGAAAACATATTTATACTGAGTGAACAGATAGGAAATCTCAGTGGAACAACAGGAGCTATAGCAATGTATTACGTGTTTATGGTGTATGTAAAAGTACAATGTAGGGCAGCAATATAACAAAGGATAGGAGAGAAGAATTGGGAAAACACTGTTATAAGGTCCATAAACTGCACATGAATCACTATAATAGTACTTAGAGGTAGGTTCTGATTAATCAAAGATGTATATTATAAACCTTATTAGTCTGCTTTGCATTGCTATCAAGGAATACCTGAGACTAGATAATTTATAAAGAAAAGAGGCTCATTTGGCTTATGGTTCTGCAGACTGTACAGGCATGGCACCAGCATCTGCTCGGCTTCAAGAAGTTTTTTTTTTTTTCTTTTTAAATTACACTTTAAGTTCTGGGATACATGTGCAGAACACGCAGGTTTGTTACATAGGTATACATGTGCCAGGTGGTTTGGTGCACCCATCAACCCATCACCTAGGTTTTAAGCCCCATACGCATTAGGTATTTCTCCTAATGCTATCCCTCCCCTTGCCCCCCACCCCATGACAGGCCCTAGTGTATGATGTTCCCCTCCCTATGTCCATGTATTCTCATTGTTCAACTCCCACTATGAATGAGAACATGTGGTGTTTGGTTTTCTGTTCCTGTGTTAGTTTGCTGAGAATCATGGTTTCCAACTTCATCCATGTCCCTGCAAAAGACATGAATTCATTCTTTTTTATGGCTGCATAGTACTCCATAGTGTATATGTGCCACATTTTCTTTATCCAGTCTATCATTGATGGGCATTTAGATTAGTTCCAAGTCTTTGCTATTGCAAATAGTGCTGCAATAAACATATGTGTGCATGTGTCTTTATAGTATAATGATTTATAATCCTTTGGGTATATACCCATTAATGGGATTGCTGAGTCAAATGGTATTTCTGGTTCTAGATCCTTGAGAAATTGCCACACTGTCTTCCACAATAGCTGAACTAATTTACACTCCCACCAACAGGGAAAAGTGTTCCTATTTCTCCACATCCTCTCCAGCATCTATTGTTTCCTGACTTTTTAATGATTGCCATTCTAACTGGCATGAGATGGTATCTCAATGTGGTTTTGATTTGCATTTCTCTAATGACCAGAGATGTTGAGCTTTTTTCATATGTTTGTTGGCTGCATAAATGTCTTCTGAGAAATGTCTGTTCATATCCTTCACCCACTTTTTGATGGGGTTGTTTTTTTTTTTTTTTTTTTTTTTGTAAATTTGTTTAAGTTCCTTGTAGATTCTAGATATTAGGCCTTTGTCAGATGGATAGATTGCAAAATTGTTCTCCCATTCTGTAGGCTGCCTATTCACTCTGATGATAGTTTCTTTCGCTGTGCAGAAGCTCTTTAGTTTAATTAGATTCCATTTGTCAATTTTGGCTGTTGTTGCAATTGCATTTGGTGTTTTAGTCATGAAGTCTTTGCCCAGGCCTATGTCCTCAATGGTATTGCCTAAGTTTTCTTTCAAGAAGTTTTTCACTGGTGGTGGAAGGTGAACAGGGAGCAAGCACATCATGCGGCGAGAGAGGGAGCAAGGCAGAGGGGGAGGTGCCTGTCTCCTTTAAATACCAGTTCCTGTGTGAACTAACAGAGCAAGAACTCACTCATCACCATGGGGAGGGCACTAAGCTATTCATGAGGAATCTACCCCAATGACACAAATACCTCCCACTGGGTCCAACCTCCAACACTGGGGATCACACTTCTTTCCTTTTTTAAATAGAGACAGGGTCTCACTAATGTTGCCTAAGCTGGTCCTTGGACTCCTGGCCTCAAGTGATCCTCCTGCCTCAGCTTCCCAAGTGCTGGGATTACAGGCGTGAGCCACCATGCCTGGCCTGGGGATCACATTTCAACATGAGATTTGGAAGAGACAAATATCCAAACCATATCACCCTAGAACAAGCACCAAAAAATTTGATAATAAATAAAAAGTCAATAGAAGTAAAATGGAATACAAAACACTCAGTCTTTCCAAATTTCATGGAAGTATGCAAACTCTCCAGGAGTGGATAGTGAAGGAAGGAGAGGAACATAATGCACACAAGGCAGAAATCCCACTGTGGAATAAAACGTCACTTCAGATACAAAATTACTTTACAGAATCTCTCTCTTTTTTTTTTTTTTTTTTTTTTTTGAGACGGAGTCTCGCTCTGTCGCCCAGGCTGGAGTGCAGTGGCGCAATCTCGGCTCACTGCAAGCTCCGCCTCCCGGGTTCACGCCATTCTCCTGCCTCAGCCTCCCGAGTAGCTGGGACTACAGGCGCCCGCCCCTGCGCCCGGCTAATTTTTTCTATTTTTAGTAGAGACGGGGTTTCACCATGGTCTCGATCTCCTGACCTTGTGATCCGCCCACCTCGGCCTCCCAAAGTGCTGGGATTACAGGCGTGAGCCACCACGCCCGGCCGAATCTCTCTATAAGAACGTGAACTCAGTAAAACAAGAGTTGAATGGCAGATCATAAACCAACAAAATAAGATGGAAAATAATATTGTAGACCTAAAGAAACAACATTAGAGATCCAGTAAATAAATTAGAAACAGCTAAGAATAGGATAGACCTTGGCGAAAATCAAGTTACAGGTATAGATAAAAGATCTAAGATGATCACTGTGAATACAGAGGAAAAAGACAAAGAGAATGAAGTGCAGGGAGAGAATTTCACAGACAGGAAAGACAACGACCATCCAACATAAGGACAATCTGCTTCCCTGAAGTTAACAGTCTGGAAAATGAAAGCTGTGTTCAAAGATCTATGTCACTAAACATTCTTGGGATAAAGAGAGAATTGAGTTTGCAGATTGAAAATATACTATGATCTGAAAAACAGATGCAGAAGGTACAACACTGAGACATATACCAGTTACGCCACTGACATTCAGGGACGGGCTGGGCGCAGTGGCATACGCCTGTAATCCCAGCTCTTTGGGACTGTGTATAGACAGGAGGATCACTTGAGCCCAGGAGTTTGAGATCAGCCTGGCAACATAGTGAGACCCTGTCTCTACAATTTTTTTTTACAGTTAGCCAGGCATGATGGTGTGTGCCTGTGGCCCCAGTTACTTGGGAGGCTGAGGCCAGAGGATCACTTGAGCCTAAAGTGCTGGAATTGTTCAAGAGGTTGAGGCTGCAGTGAGCTATGACTGTGCCACTGCACTCAAGCCTGGGCAACAGAGTGAGTGAGACCTTGTCAGAAATCAGAAAGAGGAGAGGAGAGGAGAGGAGAGGGAAGGGAGGGAGGGAAGCAGGGAGTTCCAGGATAAATGACTCTTAGGGCAATCAGCGAGAAAGCAAATCATTCATAAGAGAGAAAAAGAAGCAGGCCTCAGATTTTTCCACAGTCAAACTCAGTACCAGAGGGCAATGGACCAAAGTCTACAACATACTGAAGGGGGAAGATGTGACCTGTGGACATTATATCCAAGATATAGAGCCAGGATGTATTCATCATTTTCTTGAGTGTCATTTAAATGTCTATTCTTCTGATACACTCAAGGAAAAGTAAATTCTTACAGAGAACAGCGTCTATATAAACCCATTTTTACAAATGTATTTCTTTCTGCCTAGCTCCTTTCCATATATGTGCCATGGAGAGATGCCAGGAACCCTGTGGACAGTGGTTATTTCTGGGTAGTGGGCTTGGTTAGATTGTTTACTTCAATCTCTTCCTCGTCGCATTGGCACCTGCCTCACGCGGCTGTGGGGGATATAGAGGCGACGCAGGAACATGCTTTGCACGGCGCCTGGCACGGGAGGCTTCAAAAACTAGAACACTGGAGTCTGCTATAAGCAAGCTTGGTTAGTGGAACCAGGCTGAAACCTGAGAATCTGTCATTTTTCAGCTTGCTAGTGAGACGGATCTGAGAATCATAGAAGGTGCTCCATGAATATCTGCTGCTCTGAATTAAGCTGAAACCAGACAGCGACAACCCATTTTGAGCGAACCATTCACAGGCAGTCACTCCTGAAGCACCAGAGCACTGAGGGGAAATCTTATTTAAGGCGAGGAAAATGACCAAAGGCTGGGAAGGGGGAAGATCCAATTGCATGAGCCATACATTGATCCTTAAAGAACTGGACCCTGCCTCTCTCCAAAGCTACCCAACAGGCCGACGACCCTGGGTGTCGTATGGAGGAGGCTGGGATAAAGACTGTTCACACGAGGAAACGTGTTCTGTCTCAAGGTTATGTCTAATGACCTGGGTTTGCATGTCTAACATAACTGGAAATTACTCAGCTATTTGCCCTTTTCTGTTAAGATTTTTCCCATCATTAAAGAAAAAAAAAAATTGAAAATACAGAAGCAGCAGAAAGAACAAAATCACACCCGGGGACATCTCACTTAAGGACAACCTGAGTATTTTGGAATATTTTCCAATCCGCTACAGATATTCCATACACATCTTCTGTGTTATTATTAACTCTTCATGGATATCCTTGTTCCTGGCTATAGATTTTAACCATGTGGCTATATTGTGACTCATTTAGCCTTTTCCTATTCTTAGGCATTGACGTTATTCTTATAAATAATGATACCATGGCTAGCTTTGTAGATAATGTATTTTCTATATTTGAAAGTATTTCCTCAGGAAAGATTCAAAGAAGAGGAATTACCATGCCAAAAGATATTGAAATCTTTAGCCATATACTTTTAAAATACTTACCTTGATTTCCAATACAATATCTAAGGTTCAAGTCATTATTTATGCTGAGATTCTTCAAAAACACATTGTAATCTACTGCAGTATCATTGTGGATGTTGTAGTGTTTCGAAAACCTAAAATACAAATGTTCTTTAGCAATGAGAAATTATGAATCTAAAATGAAGCAAGTGTTACTAAGGTATTCTTTACACTCGGGCTGGCATTAATTTTAATGTCTGTTTCTAGCTACAGACGGAATTGAAAAGTAAACCCCAGAAAATGTTACTGTCAGATTTTTTTTTTTTAATGCAGCCACTTCGAGATCACTTCTTTAGCCTACAGCTGGATGCATCGAGATTACAGTGAGACAGCAAACGTTGCTGGACCTGTTGAGAAATGGCCAGACCTAGACAGCACCTAAGGAGTTTCTCCTTGCTCTGGCGGGAGGGGAGCTGGGGCGCAGTCTGCACGGCAGCCGCCTCTCCACTCCAACAGCAGAAGCAGGTCCCACTTGCCTTTAATAATTGGAGGGAAATGAGTCAGCCAGCACAAAATTTCCATAAGCAGGGGAACGGAGAGCTGGGTGGAGGAGCCAGCAGAGATGATCTCGACTGAGCATATCCTTTCTCTAGAGAGAAACTGAGGCCCACAGATGGCATATGGTTTCAAAACAGGGGGTGGTAGAGGGAGCAAAGTTTCTCTTGAAGCATTCTGGGATTTTTATATGTAACATATAAAATAAGACTTTTTAAAACAACGAACCACTGTCTATCCCTGAAATACACTGATGTACACACACACACACAGACATATATATGTATATATATGTTTTTGTTTGTTTTTAGACAGAATCTCGCTCTGTTGCCCAGGCTAGAGTGTGGTGCTGCAATCTCAGCTCACTGCAACCTCCACCTCCCTGTTCAAGTGATTCTCATGCCTCAGCCTCCCGAGTAGTTGGCATTACAGCCATGCACCACCACGCATGGCTAATTTTTGTATTTTTAGTAGAGACGGGTTTTTGCCATGTTGGCCAGGCTGGTCTCAAACCCCTGGCCTCAAGTGATCTGCTCACCTCAGCTTCCCAAAGTGCTAGAATTATAGGCATGAGCCACTGTGCCCAGCCGAGATAAACTTCTTTTAAAGTTAAGATAAATAGGATGTTTGAATTTTTAAAATAAATTTTCTATTATTCAAGTCTTCCACCTGATAAATGGTTTTCTAGATCATTTTTGTCTTATTACATTTCTAAAAATTGACGGGTTTTAAGTTTTTGGTTATATTATCTCCATATGTGTTGATTTCTATAATTATGTGATCTCATACTGCTTTCTAAAAATTTAGTAATTATCACTTAAAGTATTTGTTATTTTTCTGTTTTCCAAATTTAACAAAGAGTAATGTCATGTAGTTATTTCAATGCATACCTTTTTTTCCACTTTGATGACTCTTGCCTATTGTTTTAATAAGATAAATGATCTCTAGGTGTGATAGCTGCCAGATGTTAGCAGTGAAACTCCCTAAACAGCTTCATCTTTCATCCAAGGTCTCTGTCTTGTGAAAATGAGGTAGTAAGTTTGAGAAACCAGAAGGCCTAATTGAGGGGAGAAGGGTATGACTCCAATCAGCTCATAAACCTCTCCAGCATCACCACCTGTAACTGGGTTTCATTCATCTGCTCAGGCAACAGGCTGAACTGTAGTGATTTGTTTGCTGGTTTTACAAGGCTGCTCATAAATGATTTCACCTATTTCAAACACGCTGGCCTCCAGGGCAGCGGAGAGTAGGCTGGAGGGAGATGGGAAACACAAAACTCAATGGGTTTGGGGATATCCCAATTAAATAGAGGACTTGGTAACTGTATCTCTGGCCTCTTGTTTTATGTAGGTTGGACAGTAGTCTGCTGCCTAAATGCAACAGGTCATCACAGGGTAAAGGGCATTCATGGAGTCTTTATGATGATGAGATGGTCACTGTGAAATCAGCCCTACTATGTGCAAGCGTGTCACAGGCATGTTATGTACATTACATTGAGTCTTCACCCCAGCCCTGAGAGGTGGGCTGCTCAGTCCCCATTTTTTTTTTTTTAGATGGAGTCTCACTCTGTTGCCAGGCTGGAGTGCAGTGGTGCGATCTCAGCTCACTGCAACCTCTGCCTCCCGGGTTCAAGCGATTCTCCTGCCTCAGCCTCCCGAGTAACTGAGACTACAGGTGTGCACCACCATGCCTGGCTAATTTTTGTACTTTTAGTAGAGACGGGGTTTCACCATGTTGGCCAGGATGGTCTCAATCTCTTAACCTCGTGATCCACCTGCCTCAGCATCCCAAAGTGCAGGGATTACAAGCGTGAGCCACCGCACCCGGCCAGTCCCCATTTCTTTAAGAGAAAACTGAGTCTTGACAAGGCCCAGGAGCTACCCTGAGGCCCTAGAACAAGGGAGGAGAGAGCACAAACTTCACCTCCAGCAGCCTGACTTCAAAGCCTGGGCCATTTGTACCACACCAAGAGCCGAATGTTGAAATTAAATAGAAAGCTGTTAGATAAAAGAAAGGATTCAAAAATGCATTGTGTTTCCTGCTCAAAAATAAAAAAGACAAAGTTAATACTGAAGCAGCTTCTCCAGGAAAGAGTATATTCTTGAGCTTCAATAAGAAAAGCATTAAAGCAATTGAAGAAATGGTCTACTTTTGATCTTCTGTGTTTCTGAGTCTAAAGGAAAGCAATTCTATTATGTTCAGTTTCTCAAGCCTTATCATGAAAATAGCATTGTTTTTGAGGCTTAAAAAAATCTCAAATAAAAATTTGTGGAGTTCTTTATTATTCAATACTTATGAGATGGGGAAACAGACAGTAACATTTTTTATAGATTTACTAGGTTGGAGACTGCAGTGCCAAACACAAGGTTTATTGTCAAATAAAACACTGTTTTGTTTTTTGATTGCCTGTTTTAGAAGAGCGCTGCCTCTGTTCTATAATTGCGTGCACAAAATTATTTAATTTGTTTTGTTTGGATCTTATTCTGGACACTTTCCCAGCCGGAAAAGATGTAAAAATTAAAACATCTATTATATCTTTTATATTCTGAGGTGGGTTATAAAGAGAAAAAAAAGAAAAAGACATTCAAAAGAGTAGGAGATGCCATTTTTTAAAGTCTGCCTGCTTTTCAGGCCCTGCAGCATCAGTAACATGTCACATGCCCTCTAGACTTCCTTGCCTCAGGGGCAAATTCTTCCTCTCTGCTTCTAGCAGCAGCCACACTGTCTTTATGAGATACAAGGAGCTACCGGGACCCATTTTCATAGCAACTTAGAACACCAGTGCAATGCGAAAAGCTTGGGCTCCGGGTGAAATGAGGCTTGGTGCTTTTGTTAATGGTCTGGTGGGTATTTAGAAAAGTGTTTGGGAAAAGGCACGAAGAGGGAAAGGACCTCTCGGCTGGGTACTGTAGAAATTAAGCTAGACATGGGCCCATCTTCCAGTGGCTTTCACTCAAAACTCAAATAGCCACAGAAGCCAAACATTTGGCTTCTTCTGAATGATCTGGAGTTTATAGACGGCTCAAAAAAATGCCCGTGCAGGCTTGTGTGTGCTGCCCTTGGAGTCGGGAGCAGGTGGTGGTGGCGTTCAAACGCCATGAAGCAGCTAAATGTTCTGCTGTTCATCATCCTCCTGCCCCACACCCCTGCACCTCAGCAACAACAGTCCTCAAAGGAAAATTAAGTCTCCGTTATTGTATCAGGATGCAGAGCCAACGGGGAGCACAGCAACAACGCGTGAATCCTGAAATTTGTCATTCTTCTCCTAACCCCAGGCTTTGAGTAAAAATCAACAGTGAACTAGAAATATGTGGGATGGGGGGCGGGCACAGTGCCAAGTGGGGAAAGAGACAATTGGTGATGGATTACTCCAATAACCTGGATGTGTTCAAAGCTGCGGGCCAGAGGACGGACCCGAGGGTGCTTCAGGAATGAGAACCATTAGCTCTCATTTTTGAGAATGCATGGGGAGCTTTAGGAACACGAGAGAATGTCCAGTGAGTGCCTCTTTGAGAAACAAGGTGTGTGTGTGAGGTGGGGGGGGACGAGAGATAGATGGAGCCAATGAACCCAACAGGTCTCATTTTGAAATTGGTTAAAAGTTCTACTGAGCAATCTCTCACCGTGCCTTCATTTGCTTACTTTTCGTATTCCTCGTCTCTTAACTTCAAACAGAAGGTCTCCAGAACTCTTCTTAGCTCCTGCGGTTGAACCAGTCCAGTCTTGTTAACATCAATGAGCTTAAAGGCTTTCAGAACAGTCTTAATGTTTTTGAAAACCTATGTATAAAAAGTGATTTAGGAAAAGTCAAAAGATCTAGTGTTAGAAACCAAATGGTAATAAAAATGTGAAAGGTTTTTTTAATACTTTTTATAAAATAAAATGTTTTCAAAGACTCACAGTGGTGGGCACTGCAAAAATGACATGTCTACGGAAAAAAGAACACTTTGCATTTATTGAATGTTTTCAAGGCAATTTTCTCTGTAAATGGTCTCAGTAATTTAAAAAAAAAATCTTTCTGATGTAAAGCAATAAGTCTCATACACAATTCATTCCCTTTTAGGGCCGTATGAAAAAATCTTTTTTGTTAATTGATACTTAAAAACTACAGTTCTGGCATGGCTGGACTTGTACAATTTTTATTTTTCACAGCCATATGCAAACTATTTTTACTAGGAGCTGGAAAATATGACTGTATATTTCAACCCCTCTAAATTTTTTAAAGATATCACAGAAAAGTTTTGTAGAGACTTCTCCAAACTCAGCAAATGATATTTAGTGGGTAACAGATGCACATGACATTAGGATAGACCCTGTGGACCCGCAGGGAGCACCCAGTATATTTATTGGGTGCACAGATGCACATGACATTAGGATAGACCCTGTGGATCTGCAGGGAACATCCAGTTGTGCTCTTAGCCTTAAACTACTTATATTCAAAGGAAAGAAGCACAGAACTGTGTGATGGAAGCCTTTCAATCCCTCTGAAGGAGGTACCATTTCCCCAGCGTTAGATATGGAAACTGACTGCTCCCTGCTCACACTCCACATCTTGTTATTACCAAGGACTGCTGACTCTGCACAATCCAGCCCCACGCTGCAGCCGCCCACCCCCCATCTTTCCAGCTCACTCCCTTGGGCGCCCAGAGCTCACACAGCCTTGACCCACTGGGCGCTCCCCTGGGCTCCTGCCTCCCTCCACACTCCTCCACGCCTCTCAGCCTCACTTCCTTCCTAACCCTCCCATCAACACCTTCGCCGCTTGGCATATATGCTTGACTCCCTCCTCCCCTCTGCCCCCTCCTACTCTCTTGGTGAGACCCTAACCGGGGGTAAACCCAACTCGCCACCTCTTCCAGACCCATCCAAACGGCCTGACATGGCTGGAGAGAAACACATCACGAGCACCTCCCTGGCTCTCCTAACTTGAGACCATTAACTCCACCAGAACGAGTGCTACGTGGTAATCCCACCAGAACGGGTGCTGGGTGGTAATCCCACCAGGACGGGTGCTGCGTGGTAATCCCACCAGGACGGGTGCTGCGTGGTAATCCACCCCATACATCATCACTCTCACACACACATCCACAGATACATGCACACACACCATCACTCACACGCACATATATTCACACACACACACATACACCTGTGCATATACTCACATACACATCATCACTCACACACATATATTCACACAGATACTCACATGCACACACACCATCACACACACATATATTCATACACATACATGCCTGTGCATATACTCGCACACACCATCACTCATACACATATATTCACACACACACATATATGCACTGATACATGCACACACACTATCACTCATACACACATATATTCATATACACACACACCTGTGCATATACTCCCACACACTCACACCATCACTCACACACATATATTCGCACATATATTCACACACACATGCACACTCACACGCATACACCTGCATATACTCACATATTCACACCATCACTCACACAAATATATTCACACACACTCATACATGCAGATACTCATATGCATACACACCATTGCTCACACACACATATATTCACACACCTGCATATACTCTCACACACACACACAGGCATATACTCACACACTCACACCATCACTCACACACATATATTCACTCACACATGCACATATACACACACACCTGCATATACTCACACTCACACCGTCACTCACACACATATATTCACACACACCTGCATATACTCACTCACACCATCAATCACATGCACATATATTCACACACACATGCATGTACTCATACGCACACACCTGCATATACTCACACACACATCACTCTCACACACACATTCACACACATATGCACATATAATCACACACACACTCACATACACCATCACACACACATATACTCACACACACACCACCATTCTCACACATATATTCACACACACCTGTGCATATGCTCACATGCACACACACTTGTACATATAATCACACACACACTATCACTCACACACATACACACACACGCACACGTTCTCTTGCACATATACTCACACTTGCATATACTGTCATACACACCATCACTCACACACACACACATATACTCCATCCACACAGCCATTCCCACCTTCTACACTCTCCTCCCGCCTCCTGCTTTACTGACAACCTTACCTCTTATTTAACAGAGAAAACAGAAACAACTAAAGGACAGCATTCTCATTCCCTGCACCCACTTGCAGCTGGCCTGCTCCATCCCCAGATGAGACAGATGCCTCCTGTCCTGTTGTAAGGGATCAAGGGATGAACCTCCGTGATCCTACCTATGGCCAGGTGGGGCCACGTGACGCACATGACCCTGACCCTGTCCCCAGGCGAGGAAGTGCTCCTGCCCGTCCTACTCCCTCTCAGGTCACCCCATGAAGATGAGCGGTTTCACAAACAGAGCCTCCCTCCTTGCCTCACCTCTTCCTCCAGTCACTCATTCCCTTGGACTGAAATCCCCTCAAGATTATCTCCAATGTGTCCCCCTCTCTTAAAACCTCTCCAGTCACTTTTGTCCACACTACTGCACAAACACTGTTCTTGTCAGTGTGACCAAAGACTTCCATCTTGTCAAACCCAAGGGCCACTTCTCAGTCCTCATCTTGCTGTCCCAGCAGCCGCCTTTGACACAGCTGCTTGGCCCTTCTTCCTTGAGGCACTTTTGCTGCTTAGCTTCTAGAGCCAATGCTCTCTCTCCTTCTCCTCCAGCCTTCTTGGAGTCTCCTTCTCAGTCTCCCTTGCTAGCTCCTCCTCCTCTTCCCATCTCCAAGCCTGCAGCATTTTAGTACTCAGTCCTCAGCCCTCTCTGCTTCTCTGACCACAATAACTTCTTGGTGGTTCACTCCTGTGGCTTCAATGTCCCACTGATGACTCCCACGTGTTTGTCTTGAGCCCTGGACTCTTCTCAGAGCCCAGCTTAGAATATCCAACTGCCCATTTGACGTCCACCTTGAGACTCTAACAGACATCTCAGGTTTACCAAACCCAAGCTGCTCTACCCACACTCTCCTATCCCAATAAACGGCAAATCCATTCTACTGGGTTCCTTTTTGCTCACATCCCATATCCAGTCTACCAGGAGAGCCCATCGGCCCCTCCCTCCGGACCATTTCCAGAATTCAATCATGTCTTACCACCCCCAGCCCGCTTCCCCCCACACCCCAGGCTAGTGCAAGCCTCCTGCTTGGTCCTCCAGCCTCCACACTTGACTCCACGAAGCAGCCAAGGAGTTTATATTTAAATGTGAGTCTGAGCATACCCTCCATGGCCAAAGCCCCCCAGGGCTCCCACTCCACTCGCTGTGACCCACCAGGCCACACTCGACTGGCTCCTGGCCACCCCCTGGCCGTGTCTCCCTCCACCTGTCCCCCGCCTGCTGCTTTCTGGCCGCACCAGACTCTGCTGCTCCCCATGACTGCTTGGCCCCTCCCGCCTCAAGGTGCTGGCGCTTGCTGCTCCTCGTGCCTGGAACATTCTTCCCGGATTCTCACTGGCTCACTCCCTGGCTTCATTCAGGTCTTGGCCCAGAAAGGCCCTCCCTAATCACCATGCAAATTAGGACTCCTCACCCCCAATCCTCTTATCTTTTCTCCAAACCCCTCTTCAACTGGCATCGCCTCCTTTTATCTTTATGGTCTGTCTCCCCCTCTGAGAGCAAGGGTTGTTCATGGCCCCAGCTCTAGGACAGCACCTGGCACAGTGTGGACACTCAGTGAGTATCTGTCGGAATGAATGAATCTGTCTCCTCTTCACCTGCCTGGAAAAGAGCCACGCTCTGCGGAAGCCTTGTGTTATGTCTGCAACTGCCTCCTCAGTCGACTGGCCCAAGCATTCAGGACCAATCCTGAGTGCAGTCATGATGACATTCAATGTCAGGCTTACAATAACATGATCTTCGCACAAACATGAACTGAACGGATGTCTGTTATGTGCAGAGCCCCGTGCTTAACTCTATACCAGCCTCCTGACTAGAGAACAGCTTACAACCAAAGAACATTGGCTAACATGGCCTCAGTATCCAAAAACCGGGAATACTGAGTGCAGCCTAGAGGGAAAGGCACCAGCAGAAGCAAAACCGGCTCTGGTGCCTCTGTCCTCCACTCCACCGCTCTGCCTAAAAGAGGGAGCCTCAGCCACTGACAGCTCCTGCTCTCATGGTCAGATAAAAATCTCAGCACTTTGTCTGCTGCCAAAGCCAGATTCACCTCCTTTGGTAAAATGGAGGACATGAGGCGATGCGCTTTTTTAAAACCCCAGAGCAACCCATATGGATCTCCAGCGTGAGCACCGGGAAGCGGCAACCTGGCAGCGAGCTCACACCCACCAGAGCGACGTCTCCAAGGCTCTTATCATTTGTCAGACTGAAGTTTGGCAAGGGCTGAAGAATTGAGCTGCAGATGGTAAGGCTTATCAAAGGCAACAAAGTTAGGGCCGTGGTGTCCAAGACTTGTCCCACACAGGGGAGGAGAGAAGAAAAAAGTAAGAAGGAGGAATAAAATGGCTAAGCTAAGGCCCCCGACAATAGTGACTGTGTGCCCCCGCCCCCGCCACCCGCCCAACCACGGTCTCTGGGCTCCAGCCATGAACGACTTTGAATTCGCAAGGGTATTAGGGCTCTTCTCACCCGCTGTGAGCTCCTATTTATAGACGGTCTGACCCCTGCTTTATCCGCCCCTTCTCACTCTGCCTCGGTTATGGGGCCTCTTCCTTCTTTCTTACATGCACCAAGCTTGCTCACGCCTCCCTCCCTGCCTTCGTTCAGGTCTCCATCCCACGCCGCCACTGAGGCCTTCCTTACTCGTCTATTCGAAAGCGCACCTTCATCCTCTGCTGGCCGCTTGCTTCATTTTTCTTCTTAGCATTCATCAACACCTGGACCATTTCCTACTTATTTCTGTAGCTGTTTATTGTCTTTCTTCCTCCATTGAAATGTAAATTCCACAAAGCAGGAAGTTGGTTTTGTTTGCTGCCATATCTTCAGGGCTCGGAATAGTGCCCGGATGCAGCGGATGCCCATAAGTACGTGTGCAGAGTGGATTTGCATGCCATGTCTGTGGCCTTTCCCTGCCCTGCCACTGTCCACTCTGGGGTAGGATTCGGTATCTTCTCTTCTGGCTTTCCTAATTATCCCTCCATCCAGCCAGGGGTGGAACCCTGACTTCCACCCTGCCATCTTGGTTTATTTCTGCCTGCACTTGGTAACTAGCTCCTTCCCCTGGGGGCAGGGAGGCCTGGCCCCTGCTCACCTGTCATTCCATTCTACCCTTAAAATCCCCAGCGCCTGGCGGGAGGAGTGCTCAGAGAGCCAAATCCACTGAGAGAGGGAAAAACCGCTGCACAGATAACAAAAGGGGAAAGGTCCCTGCTTCTTGCAGCCTCCCTCCGAACCAGCATGCCTCTCAGAAAAGAACATCTTGCCCCAAGTATCACCTGACGTCATTACCCATGGAGCCCTAACTACCTTCATTCCAGGTGCGGCAAACTACTGCCCACCACCTGATATCGTACACCTGCAAGCTAAGAATGGTTTTAACATTTTTAAATGGTTGGAAAAAAAATCAAAAGAAGGCTAATATTTCATGACATGCGAAAGTTATGTGAATTTCAAATTTCAGCATCCACAAATAAATTGTATTGGCACACAGCCATGCCCACTCATTTACATATCATCTAGGGACTGCTTTCCCCTCCAAGGGCTGAGTGGAATAGCTGGGAAGATATATACTCCTGAGCCCTTTATGGAAAAAGTTCACTGACCCATATTCCACTCCCCCACCCTACACACCACCCTCGCTTACTTACATCTGAGTGGGTGAGGAAGTTTCAGGGGAGTTCTTTGTGCACAAACATGAGGAAGAGCACTTAAGATTTTAAAAGGAAACCAAAGCAACAGCTAACTATGCCTTAAATTAAAGGCTCAGAGCCAGGAAATGAGCCCGTGTGGTCCCAGAGAGTCTCGTCTCAACCCTCTTGCCCCTCTCCTAGCCAGAGACCTGGTCCCAGCCCCACCCTGTGCAGCCCCTGCCGAGCCTGGCGCTGATTCCAGCCTGGCTCCCTGAGCCCTGCTAGGGGCCATATGCTAGCCTTGTGCCTGAGCAGGTGCTGCCCTCCCGGCACCCCCACTGCATCCTGGCCCCTCCACTGTGCCGCAGCCCCCACCGCAGCACTGCACAGCCTGGGAGCAGGATAGTATCTGACCCTCTAGGTGTCCTCAGAGCCAGGTCTGGGTAGCTGCTCAGACCTTGGCATGATGGCTGAAGCAAGTGATCTAGGGGAGGACCATGAGACTAAACCCACTGGGCTCTTCTGCCTGGAGAGCAAGGCTGGGGAAGGCAAGACAGAAAGCTCTGGATTTCCAAAGTGCGGCTGCATAAGCCAAACCCATTACCTAACATTTAAAGCAAGGAAATGAAGCCCCAAGTCACATAGGAGTGAAGTAAAAGGAGGAAGTGATCACTAAAAATAAAAATAATAAATTTTTGTAAAAAGTAATAGCAAGACTTAAAATATTCAATTAAAAAGATTTAGGTGAACTGATGAAGGGCAGAATTATAAATGTTACTACAAGAAGCAGAGACTGTCTGACCTTTAAGATGAAAGCCAGGGAGTGGGGAAAATAAACCCTCTCCCAGGCAGGGTGGTTTGCCCCACTGAAAGGCACATAACTGCTCTGGGCTGGAGCGACCCCCACTGGACAATCCCAGTGTATCAAATCGCCTCTTTGCCTCCTTCCTCTCCACAAGCGACCTGAAGGGCAGAATGATGTAGTGACTAGTCACAGGCTCTGAAATGAGGCTTCGAATCCCAGCTCTGCACCTGTTATTCAGGTAACCTAGGGAAAGTGGCCTGATTCCTCTAACTTCAGCTTTGTTGCCTGTGAAATGAGAACGAATAAGGATATAGGTGTGTGGTGTGTGCTTAAGATGAAAGGAGCTCATGTGTGCAGGTGCTTCACACATGGAACACGTTCAATAGATGGTGGTGAAATGAGAATTGCTGACTGGGATCAAAGGCCAAGGATAGAGTTCCAAATAACCACACACCCATGTTGGGGAATATTAAGTGGCTGAACCAGCATTACTCTCCCCAACCCTAGTCCCTCCTTCACCCCTCACCCTCCACAGCACCATTGCCCAGACTAAGATAACAGAAGCCTAGAGATGGAGGAAGGTCTTGAATAGGCAGGAGTCCAGAGCCAAGACCAGGGCCTGGATCAGTGAATAACTATTAAGTGGATGGATGGATGGATGGATGGGTGGGTGGGTGGATGAATGGATGGATGATGAATGGATGGGACAGATGGGTGAATGGATGGGTGGGTGGATGATGGATAGATAGGTAAATGGATGAATGGATGAAGGGATAAATGATGAATGAATGAATGGAAGGGTTATGGATGGATGGATGAATGGATACATGATGAATGAATAGATGGATGGGTTAAGGACAGATGGATGGGTGGGTGGATGATGGACAGATGGGTAGATGGATGAATGAATGGATGATGAATGAATGGATGGAAGGGCTATGGACAGTTGGATGGGTGGATGGATGGGTAGATGGATGATGACGGATGGATGGGTAGATGGATGAGTGGGTGGGTAGGTGGGGAGACTGCAAGCCAAGACAATCCTTGTAGAGACAGGACAGGAACCTGCAAAAAGGGTAGACAGGCATCTCATTTCCCAGTGGATTCAGTGATCTGCTCTGCACCTACCTGGGAAGAGGAACTGAGACTCAGACAGAGACAGCAGAGCAGGGCAGAAGCAGCAGATGAAAGCAGCCTGAACACCTGTTGTTGGTATGGACGGGACTTGTGAATTTCCCATAGGTTAAGAGGACACCACGAAAGGTAGAAAGCTTGAGCTGTCCTGTTCCCAATGGACTGCTCATCAGGGAAGGGGACCCAAGCAACCAAAGGAAATGAGCTGGACCACCAGGAGTGGGAGCTGAGGTGGTCCAGAGGGGGCTAAGTCAGGGCCGATCTTCCTCAACAGGAAGTTCAGAGGCCCCCAAAGCACTGTCCTAATTACTCCCCATGGGCCCTATAGGAGAGCTTCCCAGAGAGGACCCAGGTAAGGGAGAGACAGACATGCTCTCCTTCCCCAGCCCTCATCACAGACCCCATGATCTGGGGAAGACAGGAAGCAGAAAGAGGGAGGGAGGTACAGCCAGTGAGCAGGCCCTATCCACTCCAGGGCCCTCAGGTTGGGAGGACCCGAGAAGGGCATGCCGAAGTGCCCCACACTTGAGCTTTAAACTGAACCCGCCTGCACTGGGCCGGTTCAGACCTAAATGTGGCCAGAGAGCCGCCAGATCTGCCAAAGATACTCCTATGGGACGAGAGAGGGAGGTTCAGCAGTGTCTGGTGGAGAAAACTGAGAGCTAAGAAATCAAACTGCTTCATATTTGTACCCCACTGAGTTCAGATGGTTCCATAAACCGCTAACCATGGATGCTATTATTACTCCAGAGTTCTTTGTTTAAAATTCTTTTTATAGCACTTTGAGCTCCAGGAAGGAAAACTGTGAACTCAAATAAATCTGACCACCCAAGCTTTAAAGAGGATGAGAAAAGGCCGAATACTTCCTCTCTGAAGCCCAGAATTCCCACTCCGCCTGGAAAACAATCCCTCTGGAGGCCTGGCGCTGACGTGGCCCTTCCCGGAGGCAGGCCAGGCTTCTTCAGGCCAGAGTATAACCTGCAGAGGAACTTAAGCCTTCTACAATTTCATTCTTATTGGCTTCCATGTAGCTTTCTCTGTGCAGCTCCTCACTCGGAGCCACTTTTTCTCGCCTGGCTTCTAAGAGAATGGGTCAGGAACCGCATCCCACCTGCCTGCCTGTAGACTGAGCCCCAAGGGGAGGGGCTTCGGGCACCCCCACGTCTTGGCTCAGCAGCAAGCGGAAGAGTTCAGCGCCCACGGCTGCCAGTCTGGCACCTTTCTGTCTCCACCACTCAATTCATTTTACATTTAAGAAGTACAGATTTGAAATGAAACCATGAAAAAGGATTTCTCTTACAATAAACACATCAATGCTCATTTTCCTTATTATTCTACTTTTGGCTATTTTGTATAAAATCTTTAATTAAAGTTTTTCTTTGAAATTGTCATTATCAACCCAGAAGAAAGGAAGGGGAAAAAGAACAACACAGCTGTGCAGATATGAAGCACTATTCAGGACTAAATGAACTGGAACGAAATAAGTAGCTTGACTGTTATGTTCTTAGTTTTGGCTCTGTATTCTCAATAGCACAGTCTAACTTGTCACTTTATATCGATTCCATCTGTTTACACTCTGCAGAGTATTGGCTTCCTACCGTGAACATTTCCTATTTACCAGCTGGTAGAGATGCGCCAAACCAGATAGGAAAAAATTAGACTGCATTCAGAACCTCATAAACACAAACTTCCAATCCAGGGACAAGCGGGAAGGGGGGGCCGGGCATCGCTCACCTTTCACAAAAGCCTCGCCTCCCTACCTCTGGGCTGACGCTCTCACTGCTCTGGCAGTTGCCCTCACAGGCCAAGGACTATGAATTTCTTTACTGAACATATGCATACCCTACCTTTACCCAAATTTCGAACAAGCTTACCTAAAAAGATACCCAAATAAGACCCACAAAAATGGAGAAAAGAAAGCTGACCCCGAAAAAATGAGCTAAAGGAACCTAAATGTCATAGTTGACACAATGAAGCAAAACTCTGGTTTGGGGTCTCCTTGCAGCCAAGGTGAAGAGGGAAACTTGTGCTTATATAAAGTCGACAGGCTACGTGAACCTTTCCCCACATTCGATTTTTCATTTTTAAAATGCTTACCGGTAATGTATAGCTTACAGACTTCTATTAAGAAACTCTAGCTATGCATTGAACTTATGACACAGCTATAAAAGGTGCCCCATCTATATACTGAGGGACTTCTGAGAGTGCCAGGCTGGGTGTGGTGGCTCATGCCTATAGCCCCAGCATTGTGGGAGGCTGAGGCAGGAGGATTGCTTAAGGCTAGGAGTTCAAGACTAGCCTGGGCAATGTAGTAAGATCCCATCTCTATAAAAAATTAAAATTTTAAATTTAAAAAAGCATTGCTGATCTATAAGAAATGTTTCCTTTCTTTCATTTCTTTCTTACCCAGCCCACACTCATAGGATGAGTGTTCCACCTCAACTGCCACAGGCCAAGAATCTTGGGGCCCCTAAGAGCCCCGGTCGGCCTCAGCTCACTCACAGGACAGAGCTGCACACCAGCAGGGGCAAGCCTGGAAGATCAGGAGCCACCACCCTGACCCAGCATCCTGCTGCTTGTCTGGACCTCATGGGAGAGGATGCTGCTTTGAGAAAGACAAACCGAAGAAGACTGTTTGGGTTACGTGGAAAGCTTCCCAGGTTGGGCCAATGCTGGGTACTGCCACGTGGCTATAGCACTTTGCCAAGAGCCTAGCCAGCCACAGACCACCTCACCTAAGAACTAGATCAGAATCACATTTTAGAGTAGAAAAAGACCTTGTCTGTCATCTCCCTCAGCATTTCCCAAAATGGCATTCCTCCAAGTGCAAGTTCTGGATCTAGAGTTAAACAAATAAATGCACAGAAAGGCCGACTGCAGCAACATTCAATAGATTTCTATACGGCGGCCTCCTCTGAGCCTTCACTGTGCTAACGTACATTGTGAATCCTCAAGGACTGGGGGGACAGCACTGGAGAAGCTGGGGCCAGCTCTAAGGGACCAAGTCAGCAGGACCTAGTGGTTAACTGCACGTAGAGGCTGAGGGAAAGGAAAGTCCAAGTGGCGGCCAGTTTCTGCCTTGGTGACTCGAGTGGATGAGATCCAGAATGTGGAATATGTTGCAGGTTTGGGAAGGAAGACTGTTAGTTAACTCAGTGCACACTCAGCTGGGAATGCCTGCATCCTCCCCGTTCACCCCCGCAGACATCTTTCCTCCTGGCAAATTGATCCAGTTGTTGGGAGAACACCCACCCTGTGCCCTCCCGCCTGCCTTCTTCTGTTCATTCATGAATTCCTAACTTAATGAGCCCCTGGTATGTACACACCACCCTTCCTCTAAGGTCTAGTTCAAATCAATCACCCTCCCTGGGTACCTCCCCAGTAGCCAGTACGGGTGACTTTCTCTTACGAAGTCTTGGAGAGTTTACTGTCCATGTCTTTCAGCTGTCAGTACGAGCAACTTATATTGCTTTATTCCCTGACTCCTCTTGATCTAGGTGCTATACCACCCAATAAACACATTTTTAAACCATCATAACGTGTTGCTTATGCTTGTGTTCCCAAGGTGATTTTAAGTTTCCAGAGGACAAGAATCAGGCTTTAGTCTTCTCTGTATCCCCAATAACCACATGGTGTCCCCATAACACCAGTAGGTGCTCAACAAATGCACATGATGGTAAGAGGGTGACCGATGACTTCCAAGCCTGATAACAGGTACCCCGACTCCAGTTGCATTCCCAGCAAATATACCCACAACGCTGCTGACAGCACTCTCCTAAATACATCAAAACCCCCTTATCAGAAACCTTCAATCATCCTCCTCCTGGCCCATGCCTAAGGGTTAAAACCTGGCCTTCACATGCGTCTTTTCCTCCAGTCTACCTTTTGAAACTCGTCTGTCCCAACTTGCCTTGAGAAACATAACTCTACAGAATAGCCGCAGGGCTTGTCTCCTTGTGGTGCTCTGGCCACATCCACACTTCCTTCTCCCCATGTCCTTTTCCTTTGCCAGGTTGCAATTCTGAAAACTACCCCACATCTCTTCCCCCACCCCATCCTCAACGTGCATTGCAAGTCTATCTATGGTCCAAATCCAAGCTCCAATATCACCTTCCTCACCCAATTGTTCCTGGCTATTCCAAGGAATATGAACTTTTCTACAAAACTTTCTTTATTCATACAATAATTATTTACTGAGTGCATATCAGGTGCCAGAACTGTTCAAGGCACCAAAGTTACAGCAGTGAACAGGAGAGAAAAGGTGCCTGCTCCCACAGAACACAGATCCCAGTCATAAACAAGTAAACAAACAACATTTCAGAATGTTCTACGTGTTATGGAAAATGTAGTTTTAGATAGGGTAGTCAAAAACATCTCACTGGAGAGCTGTCTAGTGCAGAGCTCTGAAAGCTGGGGCGTTTAACTGAAGTTTACTCGATGCACAAGCAAAAGACATGGGCATGTTCACCAGAGAAGGCTCTGGCTTATGTTTTGAATGGATAACTCTGGCTGTCATGTGGAATGCAGATTGTAAGGGGCAAAAGAGGCAATGGGAAACCCAGCTAAGGGGTCACTGACAAAGCACAGGCCAGCGACGATGGTAGTTTAGGCTATAATGATGGCAGTGGGGATGGATCAGAAGTGTCCAGGTTTGGGATCTAGTTCAGGATAAAGCAGACAGAACTTGCTGATGGCCTGGATATGGGAGGGGCACTGGTGAGGGAGAGGTGATCAAGACCGGTCCTTGGTTTCTGCTTGAATGAATGACGAGTGGTAGAACCATTTACTGACCTGGGAGGAAGGCTTCTCCGGGTGGGGCAGGAGGACAGTCAAGAGTTACGTTTTTGTCTGCAGACACTGGTGAGTCTGGGGCCTCACAAGGAGATGTAAATGTGGGCACCCTCAGCATATAGCCCTCTTATCCTTCCCCGGGTAGCTTTCAATCCTAGAGCAGCGGTCCCTAATGTTCTTGGCACCGGGGACCAGTTTTGTGGAAGACAACTTTTCCATGGACCAGGGGAGAGGGGGTATGGTTTCAGGATGAAACTGTTCCACCTCCAGTCATCAGACACTAGTTAGATGATTCTCATAAGGAGCATGCAACATACATCCTCGCACGCACAGTTCACAACAGGGTTCGTGCTCCTGTGAGAATCAAATGCCGCTGCTGATCTGACAGGAGGCGGAGCTCAGGCAGTGATGCTCATTTGCCCATCACTCACCTCCTGCTGTGCAGTCTGGTTCCCGACAGGCCACCAACCAGTACAGGTCTGCAGCCTGGGGGATGGGGACTGCCGCCCTAGATGATTGCAAGCCATCTTTTAACTTTCCACGTAATAACTCGTATGCTTTATGTCCTCAAATACAAACTCCTAATTTTGTTGAGTAACTTCTATGGGCCCAGCACTATGGTGAGTTCATTTTATATTTATTCTCACACAGAATCCCAACAACACCGGGAAAACCTTGCAATATTGTTCACCCAGTTCACAGATGGGGAAAGTCTCAAAAGAGGCAAGACTAGCTTGCTGAGGATCACTCAGAGAGTCTCTGTTGGTGTTCAAATGCACGCTCGGGTTTGCTAAGGCCAGAGCTCCAGACTGTACCCCCACACCCTGCTGCTTTAAACATTTACCCCTACAATCTTGTGTTTGCACTATTAATTTGTAACACACAGAAAGACAAAAAAAAAAACTTAGTCTGAAATAATTGCAAATTCTGATATTGTAGAATCTTTGCTGTAGTTTCTTCATGAAGGCTTTTGTAAATTAATGATAGAGCAACCAAAAATAGGTCCTGGGGCAGAAGTATTCTCAATATAATTTTTAAATAAAATGCCAACGGATTATTTTGTGATGTGAGATTCTCTAGATCAAAATATAAGTGCTACTCTTCATTTAGATGCACGTAGACACAAGAATAAAAGCTGTGACATTATTAATCACTATATTCAGTTATGATTGATAGGCTTTTCTGCGGGGAGGAAAAAGTGCCTCAGATACAATCTGTCCCAACAGCTCTACGATATGCTAATATTTTCTTCAGATGAAAGAGGAGATGTGTTCAAATACCTGCTACAATAGGCAATTAATACCAAGTGCACCAAAGTAGAGCTGATGAAAGCAGGATTAGGGGAATATTAGGAATTAACCAAGAGCTTGCATGTTTTAGTAAATGGCCTCATTTTGAGCTTGACACAGCCTTTCTGTCAGGCAAACAGACTGCATTCTAGTCTATTCATTCATACTAATGTAGTGTTATAAAATTAAGGTGTGTTTATGAAATGGTGGCGATTCTAACAACTGATTCTTTATCCCTTGAATATTTAATTTTTAAGTGTCTTTTTAAAGAAAATTCACCTCTTTAAGAGAATGAATCTCCCCACCACTTTTATTTCTTCTTCATGAGGATATTACAGAGCAAGCCAGCAGCTCAGCAATTATAATTATTTACTAATTGCTTCTGAAATGACTATCTCCACACACCTCCAAGGCACCAGGGTAATCCCATAAAAACCTGTGTCAAATCACTCGGTGTCCAACAGACACGCTTGTCACAGCCGACTGGGTAGACCAGATGTTCTGGCATCATGGTGCCTGAACCTTCAAGCATTTTTTTTCTTTTGAGAGCTCCCTGTCTCGGGTAGTGACATGGTACAAGAGGAAACAGCCTTGGGCTTTGGATGCTTTCTTTTTCCTTTTATACTTCTTTAACTGAATATATATTCTTTAATTCCGGTCTTCAGTGAAGAATATATTTTTTTTGAGGGGGAGATTCACGACCTTCTGAACATACACTGTATTCCCACACAGGTCAGAACAGCTTCCTGTTTCTCAGTACTTCCCTCAACAGGGCTTACAATGAGCCCTCACCCCACCTTAGATGGTAAGATGGGATTTTCTTCCTGTCTTAGCCACTCCTATCTTCACCTCTTGTCGGGAGTTGACAAATGATAGATAGAGTAAAAAACCTGACACTTGGTTAGCCTGGCAGCACACTGCATCTTTGTTCAAGTTCCTTCTGTCCTGGCAGTCCTCACCTGAAGAATGTGAGGAAGCTGTCTGAGGTCTCGGGCGCTGCCACCGCTACAGGATGGAACTGGGACCCCGCAGGCAGAGACGGTGCATGAAAGACTGACGAGGTGGAAGGAATGTGAAAGGCAGGACACTAGAGAGAAAAGGGAAGAAAATTCCCAAATGCCCAAATGCCTTTCTGCTCCGTGGACAGAAAGGCAACTCTGTGGTTAGAACACAAGGCTCCATTGACTTCTGCGGTGATGATGAACAGAAAGACTTCTCTCTGTGATGGACTGGGTCTAACTACAGGCATAACAAGTTGTCACATTTGCTGAATGCAAAGTAAGCATCAACATATGCCTGCTTAACCTTTGTTCTCAGCTTCCCTCCATATCAATATGGGATAACAACGGTACCTGCCTCATGGGATTCACCTGGGAATGAAATGACTTAATACGATAAAGCACTTAGAAAAGCTCCTAGTAAGTGCTCAGTGCTAGCTATTATTACTAGAGTTGGCAAAATCTGAAAAATTACATTAGTGTCCATAAGATTAAGGCCCCACTCGCCAAGAGGGGTCCCTTCTGCAGGTAGCTGTAGCAGATGCATCAGTTGCCTTCCCAAATCCATTCACCTCTAGTCACTTCTCTCCTTTACTTTTTCTTTTTTCTGAGATGGAGTCTCGCTCTGTCACCCAGGCTGGAGTACAGTGGCACGATCTCGGCTCACTGCAACCTCTGCCTTCCAGATTCAAGTGATCCTCCTGCCTCAGCTTCCCAAGTAGCTGGGACTACTGGCGTGCACCACCATGCCTAGTTAATTTTTGTATTTTTAGTAGAGACATTTCACCATGTTGACCAGGCTGGTCTTGAACTCCTGACCTCAGGTGATCTGCCCGCTTTGGCCTCCCAAAGTGCTGAGATTACAGGCGTGTGCCACCGTGCCTGGCTGCCCACTTCTCCTTTCTAACAAAACCCTCTATTTTCCATTTTGTTCAGACATCCGCCCTCCTTCGGTGGCCATGTGCTTCATAGGAGGGAACCCAGTGGCCGCACCAGGTGGTGATCAAGGTTGCTCCTGGCTGCTGGCAGGAACCAATTCCCTTGCCCATGATTGCTTTAGGTGTGGGGCATAATTCCAGGCTGTGGGACACAGGGAGGGACTTTCTCTTATTTTTACAGTCATATTGGAAAAAAGGCCCATTGAAAAAAAAAATTGACATCAAAATATCTGCCTGAAGTGGTGGCAACCTCCTGGTGACCAGAAAGAGAGGTAGGTGGGTTAGTCAACCCTAGCCTCCACTCCCTCCTGACTTCTTGGGTGACATAAGAAGCTCCTTATTTTCTAAGATAGTTAAGTTGGAGCCTTCGGTTTCTCATAAGGGAAAAAACCAAACATCTCTGTGGCCAAGGGGCTGCCACCTGGTGGCAGATAAAGACGGCCACAGCAAGGGTTTCAGTGGTGTTCGGCAAGGAGAACAAGCGTCACCCATCAGTGGGAGAAGGGACTCACATTTACTGAATATCTGCTGTATGCAGGGGCTTTGACAGCGGCTTTGCTTACATTCATTCTTGTCAGTACCCTGAAAGGTAGGCTTTGTTGTCTCCACTTTAGAGATGAGGAAACTCAGAACAAATGAGAAACCATCCAAGGCACTCCACCACCACCAGCAGCAGAGGCAGCGTTTCAGCCCAGGAGTACCTGATTCTCCACAAATCCCTCTGGCTCCTAGGAGACTCTGAAGACAAAGAAGCTGAAGACCAGAGGACTCAAGAGCCAGTCCAGGAGATGCTCAGGCAAGGACACAGCGGGGGGCACATGAATGCAGAGGATCATGGTTGTGGCCAAAATGAAAAGCAAGGGCCAGGAGAGTGACAGCAAGTGAGGAACGCAACAGGACTTAGCGTGGTTGTTGAGTGGAACCTGAGTGCAGATTAAACCAGAGCCAGGACCAGGTGGATCCTGAAGAGGACACGATGAGAACCACCCTGGGCTTACAGAGCCTCCTCCACCAAACAGAGAGCGCCTCTTCCCATGAAGCCATGGGGCACAGTCACCAAAGACGGAGAGACGAGACCCAGAGATCATCCAATCTGGCCTTCTCCCTTGGCTTAGAGAGACAATGACGTTCAGAGAGCCAAAGGGTTCAACTGGATAATGAGCGTGAATGTGAGCATCTGTTGGAGGGTCTGAGGGCCCGTGAAGAAGAGAGATGCTCACAAACCAGCCATCAGACCAAGCTCACTGCAGAAGAAAACAATTAGGTTTTGTTTTCCCACTGCTGATTATTTGCTGTTGTAGGAAGGCTTGGGGTTCCCACTGCTGATTATTTGCTGTTGTAGGAAGGTTTGGGGTTCCCACTGCTGATTCTTTGCTGTTGTAGGAAGGCCTGGGGTTCCCACTGCTGATTCTTTGCTGTTGTAGGAAGGCCAGTCCACACATGGATCAGCAGAGCCTGGCTCCAAAAATTCAGAGACATCTGCATGCATTCGTGGCTCCAGTAAGCCACGTGGACTCATATTTAAAATAAAATAATTAGCATTCTTTCATTCCCAAACTGTAACCATCACCCAGCAATGACATGTGTATGAAGAGAGGCTTACTTAGATAATTCCTAAGTCTTCCTCTCAGTCTCCAACATTAGTGTGTGACCTTTAGAAGGGTCAGAGTCCTCATTAGAAGCATGCTACTGCACCCAGCACACAGTTGAGGGGTGTACTGATTTGTTCTCTTTATTTGGAGGTGGAGCGGCTAGAAAGGAATGAGATGCATTTGTGTTCCTACCTGTACTTCAAAGGAAGCTGTAGGGACAAGCATAATAGTAGCAGCTGGCATTTATTAAGTGTTGCAGGTGCTTTATTCTGGATCTCTTTAAGCCACACAACAGCACATCAAGGTGGTGGCTGTTATCCCCACTGACAGGTGAAGAAACTCAGCGATGAGGGCTTGCCTGGGACCACGTGGCTGGTAAACGGCAGAGCCCCAGGATGGAAACTCAGGTCTGCCCGGGTCCTGGGGTCAGTCTCCTCCAACCTCCCCTGCCTGCTCAGGGTTGGGGTCGTAGGTAGAATTTGGGTTACAGTCTGTGCTGGCTGGAACACACGGCAGAAAAAACCCTCCAGTACTCTGGTACTAAGTGTTACCTTTTCCCTTCACCTGTTTGTTCTCATGAGCAATTGTATGAAAACTACCTGGGTTTCCACTCTCAGCAGGGTGTTCCATGGGGAGGAGGATGGGATAAAAATTAACTGAAAGGATGGACAGCGATGGAGTTCCATTTGAGATTTGCTCACCACAGCCTTATTTTGGGCCATTGACAACCCTGGCCTTTGTCTGCATCTCCACACTCAAGGTCATGTTGCATTATGGATCCTTAACAATGTTTCTGCTGCTGTAATAATTGTCATAAACAATGGACTTTTTCAGAAGCATATCATGATGAACACAGTTTAAAGAGAGAAAAGACATATACCCCTAAGTAATATCAATTGCACGACAAATTTCTTGCAGAATAACAAATGGGTCACAGCAAAAGCAGCAGACCTGGGTTCCTACTAATATCAACTATAGTGAAACAGGTTTTTAGAAACACATAATGCTAAGAAACTATCATATTGAGATGAATTTTCTGGTGTTAATGGTATCAGACAGGGAAATTGAGACAAACATTTTGTGCATCTCTGGCTATTTTTGAGTATGAAATATATGAGTCTCAGAAGAGTGCAAAAAAGAAAGAAAATTTGTCACATTTCAAACCAACATATTGAATCAAATAAATTAAACCATGATTCTCAAACTGCTCATGCAACTGACAGGCCCAAATGCATTTTAAAAAGGAGTCTGATTCCAGCCCCTGAATGACATTATCATCTCCTCCCCTCCTTAGCTGTGTGCTGTGAGATCTAACCACAATCAGCAAATAGGAATGATGCTATATGCTCTTTTTCTAAACACACAGTAGCTTTCATGGCTAAATTACTCAATACTTAAGTATATATCACTTTGAGTTTGACTGGTTATTTTTACTATGCAGCTCTTGATTGGCATTGACTGCTGCAAAGCAGCCGTTTTCCCTTTCTAAAGAAAAACCTGCTCAGTCTTAGACAAAGACAGAAAAGGCAGCCCTACTAATAATGATCTAAAGTTAATACAAAAGCAATTAATATTCCAGGACTTCTGCTGGTGTCACTCATCAAAAGAGATGCCATCCAAGACAGCCAAAGTAGTCGGAACGCAAGCTTTCGCCCTGGCTTGTTATCAGAAGATCTATTTAGTCGGACAATGTTGATATGAGAACTCAGATGATGAGGTGTGGCTCATTTTCTACCATCTACCTCCGCTAACAATTACTGCTGACGATGGGTGGGGTAGGGGGAAATCGTGTCTTTAAAATCTCTATTACCTTTTCTCCCACTTGGATTTCAAGTTCTCTTAATGTGTGGCAGCAATTCATTTCATTCCCACCTTCCCTTAGAAACAAACAAAAAAAAAACTTTATTAAAACATCTTAACCAAATAAGTGTTTACATAGGATATGCAGAGATCAAAATTACAAGGATTTCCAAATAATCTATTTTAAAATGCAAGGTATTTCTTACAAGCTGCTGTCTGCCAGGATCGTGAACTTGGGCAAATTACTTTGTTTCCCCCAGCCTGTTTTCTTATCCGTAAAATGAAATACGGTAGCATTTACTCCTCCTAAGATAACGTGCAAATTAAATAATTACAGCTGACACTTAATGAGCACTTACTGTGTCCCAGGCCTTAACAAGCCTCATCCCATTTAAGCCTCTCAACAGCTCTATGGATTTGGGACCATTATCATCCCCGCTTTACCGAGGAGACTGACAGGGATCTTAATAGATGAGGAAAATGAAGGTCACATGTGAGGAAGTGGAGGCGCCAGTGTCAGACCCAGGTGCTCTGGGTTCACATCCAGTTCCTAACCTCTCTGCTGTGGCTGCAGCACTTTGATCTGACCACTGTGGGGCTCTACGTCCCCTCAATAGCTCACTTTCAGCTGCTCAGTGAAGGTTCAATGTGTCTGTACCTGGGTTCCATCTGCTTGTCCCTATTCACTGGTTTTTATTTTGCATTATCTGTGTATCTACAAACCACTGCAGAGCCCCTCCTTGGGACAAACTGGTAGGGTGAGGGTAGGAAGAGAACACGAGGAGGCAGAGCTGGTGACCCCACTTTACAATGTCTGTCCATGCCTCCTACCTGCCAGGTCTGGGGCCGTGGTGCTAAGCAAGACACCGCCTGTACTGGTGACAGTGACGGATGGGAAATAAGCAAACAAGTAATGTGAGTTGAAATAATAACAGGTGCCATGAAGACAATAAAGATGGGCAGGGAGATAAATTGGAGATGGGGGAAGATGGGATGACTCTCTGGATGGAGTGGGTAGCAGGTCTCTCTGGCCAAGTGTCTTTTGGATAGAGGCCCACAAGGTGAAGGGCCATGAAGCCTTCCAGGCAAAGCAAAGGGAACAGGCAGCTGGCATGAAGCCCTTGGCTGGCAGGAGCTCAGCAGATCCCAGAGTCAGTAGGAAGGAGGCCAAGGAGACCAGAGCTGGATGGGCAAATGAGAAGGTGTGTAGGCTATGTTTAGATGGAGGCAGATGCCAGGCCTGTGAGTCTGTGGGCCATGATAAGGAGTCTAGACTTCAAAGGGTAAGGGGAAGACACTGGAGTGCTTAGCAGAGATTAAATTCCTTACATAGGAGGAAACTGAGTCTCAGAGAGGTTCTGTTCCCAAGTGAAAGATAGGACCTGATCAGGAATCCAAATCTATAATGCTACGTTAAATGTAATCTTTTAAATGCTGTTTAATAATATATTCAATAGATACAAAACACTATTTGTAAAATATTTAGGAATTAAAGAATAAGCCAGGCGTGGTGGCTCACGTCTGTACTCCCAGCATTTTGGGAGACTGAGACGGGCAGATTACCTGAGGTCGGGAGTTGGAGACCAGCCTGACCAACATGGAGCAACCCCATCTCTACTAAAAATACAGAATTAGCCGGGCGTGGTGGGGCATGCCTGTAATCCCAACTACTCAGGAGGCGAAGGCAGGAGCATCACTTGAACCCGGGAGGCAGAGGTTGCAATGAGCCAAGATCACACCATTGCACTCCAGCCTGGGTGACAACAGCGAAACTCCATCTCAAACAAACAAACAAAAAAGGAATTAAAGAATAAAAATTAAACAAATGTTTGTTTACTCAACCCCAGCCCCCATCCAACTGAAGCAATGCAACACTACCAGTGCCTTGGAACTCCAGGAAGCCCTCCCTTCCCAATCACATCCTCCTGCCTAGTTCTAGCCAAGTTGGTCAAGGCTTTGTCAGGTCCACACTGCAGTTCAGCCTCTCCCTTTAATCAATCCTGCTTCAGCCTGCTTCCCTTTACAGGTGTTTTCCCTCGTCTACATCTTGCTCCCCAAACTCCATCTCAGTGTCTGCTTCAGGAGAAGCCAGCCTATGACCATTTATTGTCAGGTACTAACTTAGTGACACCAGCTTTCTTTAGATTAATATTGAATGGTATGTCTTTTTAAATCTTTTCACTTTTAACCTTTCTTTATGTTTGGGTTTAGGTTTTTCTCTTAGTGGATTTTACTATTTGTTATCTAGACAGACAATCTTTGTCTTTTAAGTGGACTACATGATAATTGAATGTGTAAGTCTTAAAATTTATTTTGCCAGAAATTAATGTAGTTACACTTTCTTTTATTTTTTCTATTGCATAATTATTTCTATCCTTTTTCTTTTAGTCTTTTTAATCCTTTCTATTTTCAAAAAGTCAATAACTGGAATTTTTATCCAGTCTGATAATCTCTGTCTTTTAACTGAAATATTTGATCCTTTGCATTTAATGTAGTTATGTTATATACAGATGGGGGTAGGTCTATAAATTTATGTTCTCTATTTGTAGTATCTGTTGTAGATTTTTGTCCCCTTTCTTACCTTCTTTTGGATTGAGTATTTTAAAATCATTTCATTTTTTCTTCCAAATGTTGGGAGTTAAATACTTTGTTTCTATTCTTTAGCAGTTACCCTAAAAATCACAATGTGCATATATAACAGTTCAACGTATAAAATTAATCAATATATTTATCCTCCTGCTGGCTATCAAATAGATCTTAGAAAACTTTAACTCAATTTATCCACACTCAGCTGATCGTTGTCTAATGTTTTAACTCTGAACTTTTTATTTAATACACACAGACATTTTTGTAACCACCTTATAGAGCCAAAAATCATTTCTATTTACCCATATTTTGCCACTTTCTTTGCTTTTCACTCTTAAATTCTCAGACCTTTCACCTAGGATTGCTTTCCTTCTGCTTCTAGCAGAATCAAGATCTTTCAGTCAAGATCTGCAGGAGATTAAATGTCTCAGTTTTTGTCTGAAAATCAATGTCTTTAACCCTCAGTCTTTATTTTTTTAATGTTTTCTCACTGACTTTTATGTCTATAATATTCAAAAATTCAAAATAAGCTGTCCAAATCGAACTGACCTTTAGAGGCATTCAAATTCAAAATGTTTTACAACAGGTTTTTTAAAAAATATAGGTTCTGGCTGGACGCGGTGGCTCGTTCCTATAATCCCAGCACTTTGGGAGGCTGAGGCTGGCGGATCACCTGAGGTCAGGAGTTCGACACCAGCCTGACCAGCATGGTGAAACCCTGTCTCTACTAAAAATACAAAAATTAGCCAGGCGTGGTGGCGCACACCTGGCCAAAAGCCTTTCTTATTTCTTTCTTCTCTTCCACAGGCTAGAGTCAGCTAGACCTGGCTAAAGTCGGCTTCACATCTACTCTGTGAACCAATGCTCTGCTAATGCTGTTTCCTTTATCCATCTGAATCTCTGATACCCAGACTGCCAAAGGAATCTTGCAATACACAGTATTGGTGAATAAATTCAGCTTCAACAGAATTCTCAGGTTCTTTAGGAGGTTTTTCTTCAGAACTCTCAGTAAGTCTTCTTGTGTGGTGCTCAGAAAGCTTTGAAACACTTCTGCTAAGATTTATAATGATTGTTTTATATACAAACGATTGTAGTTATTCTTCATGGAAGCAGCATTGTACCAAGCGCCACGTGGATTATCTAATACGCAAAGGCACTCTCCGTCCATATGTAGAAATGTCCTACACGTCCATCTAAAGCAAATCTCAAAAGGTTCAGCCTGATCATTTTAAGCAAAATCATTCATTGGGTGTTTCTGAAGAGATGATGATGACGTTTCTACTGTTATTATAGATGATTCAAGGTCCTCTATACTCGATACAATAGTTCCACATTTTGCCCTTACCACCTCTCATACACTCAGAGACAGACACTTTTAAAATATCATTCCAGGTCATACCTTTTTAATCTTCACGCTGCTTCCAACTTAACCAACTACTATCGGATATTCAGGAACTTCCTCAATATGGTGATTTTCATACATGACAAGTTCTGGTAAGGCCAGGACAGAAGAAATGGCATACTCTGTCTGTGTTATGTTCACTGTATGTTATCAGTGGCATTGAGTTTTGGCCGGTATAAAATGTGATATCCCAGCCAGGCACGGTGGCTCATGCCTGTAATCCCAGCACTTCTGGGGCTGAGGCAGGTGGATCACCTGAGGTCAGGAGTTCGAGACCAGCCTGGCCAATATGGTGAAACCCCATCTCTACTGAAAATACCAAAATTAGCTGGATGTGGTGGTGGGCGCCTGTAATCCCAGCTACTTGGGAGGCTGAGACAGGAGAATCACTTGAACCCGGGAGGCAGAGGTTGCAGTGAACCGAGACTGCACTCTTGCACTCCAGCCTGGGCAACAAGAGCAAAACTCCATCTCAAAAAAAAAAAAAGTGATATCCCCAAACATATTTCCAAAAGGGAACTGCTGTGACCAGAATATGAAATCCTACCACCACAAATTCAGGGAATTTGAGCTGCACCTCCATCTATGTCCCAAAATCCAGCCCCAGTGTAATGACCTGATAATGCAATCACTACCTCTTATTTTTATGAAAGTTGATGTGAAGAAATTATACGAGCTCTGGTTGAAACAGTTCTTGTTTGAACACAGTAGGCAGAGGTGCCAGATGTTTTTACTTTTTCCAAGTACTCCAGTATCACTAGATGAGGGTCCCATGGGCTATCACAGAAAAAACTTACTCTTATTTTTAGAAATACAGTATAGAGGCTGGGTGCAGTGGCTCACGCCTATAATCCCAGCACTTTGGGAGGCTGAGGCGGGCGGATCACCTGAGGTCGGGAGTTTGAGACCCGCCTGGCAACACGGCAAAACTGCATCTGTACTAAAAGTACAAAAATTAGCCGCGCATGGTGGAACACACCTGTAATCACAGCTACTTGGGAGGTTGAGACAGGAGAACCGCTTGAATCCAGGAGGCAGAGGTTGCAGTGAGCCGAGATCGTACCACTGCACTCCAGCCTGGGTGACAGCAAGATTCTGTCTCAAAAAAAAAAAAAAAAAAAAAGAAAGAAAAGAAATATAGTATATAGTATAGAGTTCTGGGATAACAAATATTTTATGTCAGAACACTGAAAAGATTATTTCATTATCTTATAGCCTTCACTGTCACTGTTGAGAAGTTGGTGTCAGTCTAACTGTCACTCCTCTGAAGTCAATTCTGTTTTTCTTCTCACTGCCTATAACATTTTCTCTTTGGTTTTGATGTCTGCAGTTTCACTGTGATAATGTCTAGATAGGCATTTCTTTTTATTTATCTGGCTTGAGTTTCTCAGCCACTATCTTTTCAAGTATGATCTCTGCCCCGTTCTTTCTCTTATGTTGCTATGGGTTGAAGGTGCTCCTCCAAAATTTAGGTGTTGCCACTGTGAGAGGATTAAGAGTTGGTTAGGCCTGAAGGTTCCGCCCTCTTGAATGGAATTAGGTGCCTTTTTTTTTTTTTCCTCTGAGATGGGCGTCTCACTCTGTTGCCCAGGCTGGAGTGCAGTGGCATGATCTCAGCTCACTGCAACCTTCGGCTCCTGGGTTCAAGCGATTCTCCTGCCTCAGCCTCCCAAGCAAGTAGCTAGGACCACAGGCATGCACCACCACACCCAGCTAATTTTTGTATTTTTAGCAGAGACGGGGTTTCACCATGTTGGCCAGGCTGGTCTTCAGCTCCTAACCTCAAGTGATCCACCCACCTTGGCCTCCGAAGCATTTTGAGTTCATTCATAAAAAGGAATGAGGTACTAATTCATGCTGTAACATGGGTGAGCCTTAAAAACATGTGCTAGACACAAAAGATCAGCCTTCTTGATTGGCACACAGGTCACAGGAGCCTGGGATTACAGGCGTGAGCCACTGCGCCCAGCCTCAGATGCCCTTATAAAAGGGCTTGTCGGAGGGCGCCAATATTCTCTTGCCCTTCCTCCTTCCACTATGTAAGGATGCAGTAAAGAGGCCCTCACCACACACTGCTGCCTTGATCTTGGACTGCCCAGCTTCAAGAACTATGAGAAATAAATTTCTTTTCTTACAAACTATAGTACCCAGTCTCAGGTATTCTGTTAGAGCAGCACAGAACAGACTAAGACAGGTATCTTTTTGGAAATCCAATTAGAAGTATGGTAGGCGTCCTCTTCCTGTCTTCCATGTCTCTTATGCCTGTCCTCCTAATTTTGTATTTTTTGTCTTTCTGTACTGCATTCTAGGTAATTTCTTCAGAGCTCTCTCTCATTCCACAAATGTTCTTTTCAGCTGTGTTTAATCCACTATTTTTACCCATCCACTGTATTTTAGATCTACAATCAGATTTTTCAGTTCTATTTTATACTTCTTCAAATATTCATTTTATTGCCTGTTTTGCATTCATATTTTGAATCTATTCTTTCATTTCTTTAAACATATTAAAACACTAGTTTTAGATTACATACATGATAGTTCCAATATTTCAAGTGTTTGGAGACCTGATTCTATTGGATATGACATCTATTGGTTTGCAGTCCTCATTCTTTGATAGTTCCAATGTTTCGAGTGTTTGGGGATCTGATTCTATTGGGTATGATATCTATTGGTTTGCAGTTCTCATTCTTTGATAGTTTCAATGTTTTGAGTATTCGGAGATCTGATTCTATTGCGTATTATATCTATTTGTTTGCAGTTCTCATTCTTTGATAGTTCCAATGTTTCGAGTGTTTGGAGATCTGATTCTATTCGGTATGATATCTATTGGTTTGCAGTTCTCATTCTTTGACAGTTTCAATGTTTTGAGTGTTTGGAGATCTGATTCTATTGGGTATTATATCTATTTGTTTGCATTTCTCATTCTTTGATAGTTCCAATGTTTTGAGTGTTTGGAGACCTGATTCTATTGGGTATTACATCTATTAGTTTGCAGTTTTCATTATTTGTCTCTTCATACGTTTTTTAAGATTTTTTGTGTGTGATCTGATGTTACTTGGCACTTTATCTGTGGAATTTCTTCAAGGGATAGGTTGAAGATGCATTCTTTCACAGAAGGGCACACCCCGCCCAGGACTACTCAAATAAGTTCCTTGCCTGAAACTTTTCTGACCACATAGCATGAACTCAAGCACAGACCCTCATGCAAATCAATTTGTAATTACAATTTTCCCCTTATTCACTCAGCACCAGTGTTGAAATAGGTAGTTTTCCTCATTGTGCCCTTTTGTGATGAAGGTTTGTATTTGTAATCGCTGAGGGTGTAGGGTCCTTACTTTGTAGGCAATGGTCCTTTGTTAGGTCCTTCCACCTTGGGAAGGCCTTCTAGGCTTTTTCTCTTGTCTCCGTACTCCAAATGGCAAAACTGAATACACAAATTCACCAGGATTTGGCCAATACCCTCAGGGTAGAAGCTGACTTTACAGAGTGCTCCCTTCTCTAGATCCCAAGTTTTACTCTATGTTTGGCCTCTGAAGATTCCTTACTTTCTTGCCAGCTCAGCAATGCATTAAAATGTATGTATATATTTTGCCTTTTATCCAGCATTTTAATTATTTTCAGTAGAAGTGTTGTTCATGGTACATAGCCTACCGTATTGCTAGAAAAATAAGTCTCTGTTCCCTATAATGTATTGTCTCCAACAATGAAGATAATTCTGCTTCATGAGTAAATCAGAAATCTTTCAAATTTAGTTTAAATGTTTAGCCTTTTATGTTTAAGAGAGTAACTCATGATCCCTTTCATCTCAAATTTATTAGACAAGTTTCACAATAAGGAAGAAAGGCTCTCCTGCTTTCAGTTTTTCCAGTTTTAGCTTTCCTAACAAAGAATATTCATACTAGTTTACTGTCCACCCAAGAACGTTATTCATAAAATTGGAATGGTTTTATGTCAAGAACAAGAATATGCAGCCTATAAGACAAACTGTCATTCTTTTGAAAGAGCCTGGAAATCATCTTAGTCCCCACTTAGCACCAACTAAAGAGAGCACAGAGAAGTTCCAAAACATGGAGGGGATGATACTGTGTCACTCTTGCTGGAGCTGCTGCACTCATTCCTTTTTTTGAGACCAAGTCTCACTCTGTCACCCAGGCTGGAGTGCAGTGGTGCAATCTGGGCTCACTACAACCTCTGCCTCCTGAGTTCAAGTGATACTCCTGCCTCAGCCTCCCGAGTCGCTGGGATTACAGGCACACACCACCACACCCGGCTAATTTTTGTATTTTTAGTAGAGATGGGGTTTTGCAATGTTGGCTAGGCTAGTCTCGAACTCCTGACCTCAGGTGATCCGCCCACTTCAGCCTCCCAAAGTGCTGGGATTACAGGCATGAGCCACTGCTCCCGGCCATCTTTATTTTTTTTAATTGTGATAAACACGCACAAAAAACATAACTATTTTTAAGTGTGTAGTTCAGTAGTGTTAAGTATATTCACATTGTTGCGCAAAAGATCTCTAGAACATTTTCATCTTGCAAAATCAAAACTTTACACCCATGTATAGAAATTCCCTATCTCCCCCTCCTCATGACACAAATTCTTACACCTAAACTGTATCAGTGATGCATCCATCATAAAAGCCATGATACCAGAATTTTCTAATATTTCAGGATCAAATTTAATTTTTTTATCCCCTTAGGAAGGTCAGTTCTTCATTCTATGATTTTGTCCATCTTTTGTTCATATTAAATATAGTTTTCTCTTATCAATTGATGTGAATTGGCTTTTGTGGGGTTTTTTCAGTGAACTAGATAGTGTATTTATAATTTCAACTTTTATTTTTTATTCGGTTTTTTTTTTTGAAACACAGTCTCACTTTGTCACCCAGGCTGGAGTGCACAATCTCAGCTCACTGTAGCCTCCACCTCCCGGGCTCAGGTGATCCTCCCACCTTAGCTTCCCGAGTACCTGCGGCATGCCACCATGCTCAGCTAATTTTTAAATTTTTTGTAGAGATGAGATCTCACTATATCATCCAGGCTGGTCTCAAACTCCTGGGCTCAAGTGACCCTCTCACCTCAGCTTCCCAAAGTGCTGGGATTACAGGTGTGAGCCACCACATCCAGCCTCAAGTTTTATTTTAGATTAAGCAGTACATGTGCAGGTTATATACATAGGTATATTGCCTGATGCTGAGGTTTGGGGTACAAATAATCCTGTCACCCAGGTAGTGGGCATAGTACCTAATAGTTTTTCAGCCCTTGCCCCCATCCCTTCACCCTCTAGTCATCTGCCGTGTCTGCTGTTCCCATCTTTATGTCCACATGTACAATGTGTAGCTCCCCACTTGTAAGTGAGAACATATGGTATTGGTTTTCTGTTCCTGCATTAATTTGCTTAGGATAATGGCCTCCAGCTGCAAAGGACATGATTTCATTCTTTTTTATGGCTGCAAAATATTCCATGGTGTACATGTACCACATTTTAAAATTTAATCCACCATTGGTAGTCACCTTGGTTGGTTAATTCCATGTCTTTGCTACTGTGACTAGTGCTGTGATGAACGTATGAGTGCATGTGTCTTTTGGTAGAATGATTTGCTTTCTTTGGGCTATATACCTAGTAATGGGATTGCTGGGTCCAATGCTAGTTCCAAGTTCTTTGAGAAATCTCCAACTGCTTCTCATAGTGGCTGAACTACACATTTAATTCTTAAATATAAGTGGTTACACAACTCCTGAGGAAATGAGGTTTATTCATTTAAAGTCAGATATAAGTAAATATTTTTATTACTAAAACAGTATTTCCTAAATCATATACTAGAATAAATAATTTTACGGCTGATTGAGACATTAAAGGTCAAACTCCAACCTGCTCATGTTGCAAAAAAAAAAAAAAAAACCAGTCCCATGCTTTATGCAAAAACTATGAAATACTCAAGTAGCTCATACAAAGATATTTTTTTTAAATTTCTAGCCACGAAAACACCATCACTTTCCAATGAACAACAGTAAAAATGTATAAAAACCTACAAATTTTAAATTTGGCAATTTAATATTTTACTTCAAAATTAAATTCCATTAATTCCAATTTTAAATATATTGCAAGTAAACTATTTTTGTCTGGTTTTAATTTGCTATGTTTACATTTTATTACAGTATCATTCCTCTTGTTCTGAAATACATCCTATATAGATGCTAAAATCTTCCCTAAATAAAACTTGACTGGATTAATTCCATTAAATTCCATATGGACAAGCTCTACAAACCCATCTTCCATATATAGCTGTTGATATGATTAGTTCCAATGGCTTCACGTCATAGCTCTTACTCATCATTTCAAATTTCACATTTTCACATGAGCAAACCAAACACTTACCTCTTTATGCCATTTATATATAGGTCAATTCCACCAAACCTGGACAGAAAGGCAAGGTACGGTACAGTACCAGAGGTGCTAAGGGGGATCTACAGTCAAAGGAGAATGACAACATGTTAGAGAATTAAGATCCAAGCAATAGACGGTGAAGCAGATTTCTAAATCACAGCTTTCAGGATGTAATAGAGAACACTATTAAGGGGAAGAGCATTCCATCAAACATTTAAATACAAACTGCTTAACCCAGGTGTCAGGGTGAACATGCATTCTCAGCAAATAAAGTGTAAATAGCACCCTAGAATGCCAGTCTGTGCTCAACTGAAAGTCAATGAGTTACCTACAAAATTATTTAAAATCATCTAAAAAATAAAATTAGCATAAATATACTCTCTATATACTCTAATATGTGTTATACATATAATACATATTAGAAGCTGAGGCCATAGCACAATTGTAGACTGAGTGTCACGTGAACTTCGTACACGACTTTGTATATATAGTTTTAAGGTAGAAAAAAATCCATTTTTAAATTAAAAATTCCACAAAGGATATCATTGGGTCACGTGGGTCAATACAGACTGCAGATTTAAATAAAAGTATTACCTCAATGTTTAATTTGCTGACGTTGATAGCTACACTGTGATTATGTAAAAGAATAGCTCTTAGGAAATGTACGCTGATGTTTTTTGAGGTAAGGAACTATGATATAAGCAACTTCCCCTCAAGTGTTTTTTTGTTTGTTTGTTTTTGTTTTTATTTTTTTGAGATGGAGTCTCGCTCTGTCATGCAGGCTGGAGGGCAGTGATGGAATCTTGACTCACTGCAACCTTTGCCTCCCCGGTTCATGCGATTCTCCTGCCTCAGCTTCTGGAGTAGCTGGGACTACAGGCGTGCACCACACCCAGCTAATTTTTGTATTTTTAGTAGAGATGGGGTTTCCCCAGGCTGGCCAGGCTTGTCTTGAACTCCTGAACTCAAATGATATGCCCGCCTTGGCCTCCCAAAGTGTTGGGGTTACAGGCATGAGCCACCGCACCTGGCCCCCCTCAAGTGTTTTTAAATATATATATGTGTGTGTGTGTGTGTACATTGTTTGTGTATGTTGTTTGCATATACACACACACAGATAATGAGAGATCACAGGAGAAACAAATGAGGTAAAATGTTCACAACAGGTCAATCTCAATGAGAGTATATAGGCATTATTTGTACCATATGAGTGTTATTTGTACTTTTCTTATTCTTGCAACTTTTCTTTTCTTTTTTTTTTTTTTTTTTTTTTTTTTTTGGAGACAGGGTCTCATTCTGTCACCCAGGCTGGAGTAAATTGGCAGGATCTCAGCTCACTGCAACCTCTGCCTCCTGGGTTCAAGCAATTCTCCTGCCTCGGCCTCCCAAAACCTGGGACTACAGGTGTCCACCACCAAACCCAGCTGATTTTTGTATTTTTAGTAGAGACGGGGTTTCATCAAGTTGACCAGGCTGGTTTCCAACTCATGACCTCAAGTGATCCACCCACCTTGGCCTCCCAAAGTGCTGGGATTACAGGCATGAGCCAATGTGTCTGGCCTATTCTTGCAACTTTTCTAGAGATTTGAGATTATTTCTTTTTTTTGAGATGGAGTCTCACTCTGTTGCCCAGGCTGCAGTGCAGTGGCACGATCTCGGCTCACTACAACCTCTGCCTCCCGGGTTCAAGCAATTCAGTTCGAGGTTATTTCTAAGCAAAAAGTTAAATTTTACTTAATAAAATATTTCCAAACAAGCATTACGCATCTAAAATTTAGATAAACATTAAATAAACATACAATCAATATAAATCTATTTCATCAAGCTTCATACAAATACACAAAGTACCATTTCCCATACAGCTGAATGGCTCCCAACTCTACACAATCAAATTTGTTATTTACTAAGCCCTTAAAATGCTGGCCTCAAAGCTTAGTGTGGTTATCGCAGTCTTCCCCAAAGGATGGATTGCTCTTTACTATTTAAAACATGTTTAACTAGGAAATGAGACCGGGGGAGAGGGGCTCACAGGGTGGGCCTTTGTAAAGCCTTTTCCTGGAAAGAATGCCTGTGACTTTTCTGATAGTGCATTTTTACAAGTAGATATAACTTTGAGCAAGCATTTCAGTTTCCCTAGCCTTGCAGAAGAAGGGCAAGAGCAGATTAAACATGTAGTTCAAGGTTGGGTGCCCTCTTGGTTTTGGTAGTGATAAGAGGAAACAAGGAAGAGAAGAAACTTACATCTGCAGAGCTCACACTAAGTGAGTGGATGCAGGCACTATTCTCAATGTTTTGCATGAGTGGCACTAAAACCACCCTCAGAGGTGGTATCACTTTCTACTACTCACAAAGCAACACTATGGCCTCCCTGCCCGGCACTGCCATGAGTGCCAGCGATCTCTGTGAATCCAGAGCGCAAGTCCATCCCACTGCACTAACCACCCTGCCCAGAAAGAAAAAGAGAGTCCATCAAATTATTCAAGCTCTCATCGCATTTCATATTGCTGCTTATAGTCTAACACAAATTCTAATGTGGTAAAGAAATTCTTGCCATGATCAGTCTCCAAAGCTAAGCCCCTTAGACAAGTAAAGAATCTAGTCCAAAAGGAGAGGCTCTGCTCAGTACTTGCCTTTCAGTGTTTACAATTCTGGCAAAAATGTTTAAGAATCAAAACCATCCATGGACGAATTGCTGAAAGCAAATTCTTAGAGTGGGGCTGGGGGAGGCTAGTTTTTAAATCAGTATCCATCATTGTGATAAGTATCTTGCAAGAACACATTTTCTCCAACCCGGCACAACCACTGGGATGAAAACAGAACTTTGTTTTCCTTCTCTGGAATCAATTTACCAATTCAACTTCTTTAAAAATGGTCTCCATTAATATTCAGGGACTGAGGCCACATTTTTAAAAAACACCGAGTTTGCATCACTCTTAATGGAAACAAAGGTACGGAGCAGATTACAAGCCAAACCTCCTCATACTTCTTGCCCTGGTCAGTCATTAAAACACCCTGACACTCAAACATTCCTGACACAGGTCTTCAAATAAAATTGAAGCTAAGTAAATTCAGACTATAACTGGAAAATTCTTTCCTAACTTTAAGGGGAAATTACCATGAAATCTTTTATTCATTTTATAAGTGTCCACTTAGGCTTACATTAACTACTAAAAAAGAAAGAGCATGTATCACCAAATGGATTCATCGTAGGACCATCTAGAAAAGCCACAGATGCTGGGAAGTCCGTGGATGGAGAAGGGAAGCCCTGCCCTTCATTCCCAATGACCTTGGCCTCCTGCAATGCACCACACTCCAGCCTCCTTGATTGACACACAGGTCACAGGAGTTTAAGGTTCTGGAAATCTTGCTTGTCATTTAGGATCAACTATCAAGACCTGTTTTTTAAAAAAGTCTTTGAAGTTCTACAATTCTCAGTGGCTTCTTTCAAAAACAGACGTAGCTTTTAAAAACAGATACACATTTCATATTTTCTGTACTTTTGCTCTTCCTGCATAACTGATTAGCTTGGGAAGACTGTCAAAATTTTAAATTAACATTAGATCATGACTATAAGGACACATAGCAGGAAATAATATTTTAACTCTCCATTTGGCATAAAGCATCGGTTAAATCAAGTTTATGAGGAAACTGACACAATGTTTACAAGGATGAATGTTCTTTAAAAGCAAAAGAACATTACCATAAGACATGGCAGTTCTCCCCCTAGGTATATACCCAAGAGAACTGAAAATATATGTCCACACGAAAACTTTTCACATGAATGTTCACAGCAGCGCTAGTCACAAAAGTCAAAACGTGGAAACAACTCAAAGGTCCATCAGCCGATCAAAGGGTAAACAAAATGTGGCCTATTCATACAATGGATTATTACTCAGCCATAAAAAGGAATGAGGTACTAATTCATGCTGTAACACAGGTGAGCCTTAAAAACATGTGCTAGACACAAAAGATCGTATATTGTATGATTCTATTGATATGAAATATCCAGAATCTACAGTGACAAATCTGTGGTGACAGAAAGTACATTACTATTTTAAGATAAAAGCGGAAGGGAAATGGGGAGTAACTGCTAAGGAGGACAGTTTCTTTTTGGAATGATGAAAATGGTTTTCAGCCAGATAGTGGTGATGACTGCGAAACTCTGTGAATATATGGAAAACACTAATTTATACATGTTTAAGGGGTGAATTCTATGATATGTAAATTATACCTTAATAAAGCTGCTATTAAAAATGTAGACAACAATAAAGGGTGATGTGGAAAAAACCAAATGCACTTTTTATCCATTATTATAGAAGTAAATAAAGGTGAATTTTTTGTTTAAGGGAAGAGAAAAGTTCTGTCTTTCTCCTCCTTTTCTATCTTTTCTAGCAATTCAGTCCTAACGTCATTAGATGGGATAGAGGAAAATGAAGTCCGCAGTGTTGGGGGAGCCATCAAAGCCCCAAGGAGAATATGGGGTGAGGATGGCATCATCACAGTGGGGTGTCAGTGCCTGTGAGGGTGCCAGAGTACATTAGCATGATCTTGGCTCACTGCAACCTCCAACACCTTGGGCTCAAGGTCAGCTAATCTTTTTTTCTTTTTTTAGATGGAGTTTTGCTCTTGTTGCCCAGGCTGGAGTGCAGTGGCATGATCTCAGCTCACCACAACCTCCGCCTCCCAGGTTCAAGCAATTCTCCCACCTCAGCCTTCTGAGTAGCTGGGATTACAGGCATGTGCCACCATGCCTGGCTAATTTTTTTGTATTTTTAGTAGAGACGGGGTTTCTCCATGTTGGTCAGGCTGGTCTCAAACTCCAGACCTCAGGTGATCGCCCGCTTCGGATTCCCAAAGTGCTGGGATTACAGGCATAAGCCACCGTGTCCAGCCAAGGTCAGCTAATTTTTAAATTTTCTGTAGAGATGGGGTCTCCCTATATTACCCAGGCTGGTCTTGAACTCCTTGGCTCAAATGATAATCCCACCTCGGCCTCCAAAGCATTGGGATTACAGGCATGAACCACCACACCTGACCTACTCACAGTATGTTTCCCTTGGATAGCTCTGTTCTGAAATATTATCCAAACATACTCAAATATGAACAGCCAGGGAAATAAGACCCTTCTCAATGGAAAAGACAATCAATGCAGGTCAATCTTGAGATGACCAACATGTGAAAATTACTAGACAAGAACTTTAAAGCAGCTATTTTAACTATGTTCAATGAGTTGAAAGACATATGCTTATAACTGCAGAAAAACAGAAAATCTAAGCAGGTAAAGAGATCATAAAGAGGAATTAAATGGAAATTCTACAACTGTAATATACAATGTCTACAAGTAAAAATTCAAGGGATGGGGTTAATAGCAGAATGAAGATGATAAGAGTCGGTGAACTTAAAGACAGATCAATAGACATTATCCAATCTGAATGATAGAATAAAACTTTTTTTAATGAACTGAGCCTCAGAGGCCAGTGGGACAATATCAAAATGTTTAAGAGAGGAAAGAATGGGACAGAAAAAAATATATGAAAAAATTATGGCTCAAAACTTCACAAATTCAAAAAAAGGACAGAATTAAAGGGAAGAGAAAACTTTGAAACAGAACGTTGTATGCATAAAAAGAAACAACAAATAGAACTATACTTTTTTTAAAATTTTAACTCAGAAAAAAAGAGAGAGAGAGAGAGTCATTCCTTGAAGTTAAGACTGGAATTTGGGAATGCCTAAACTTCATTGAGCTATTTGTTTTGATAACACATTATTCCCCTGTGTTGGAAGTATACACAGTGGGTTGGTTGTAGTATATAGCAAATTCTGAAAGAAGTAAGTTTTTAAATTACTAGGAGGTAGCATGAAGTCAGACTCTGATTAAGGACTAATGAATGAGGCCAGGCGTGGTGGCTCACACCTGTAATCCTGGCACTTTGGGAGGCCAAGGCAGGCTGATCACTTGAGGTCAGGAGTTTGAGACCAGCCTGGCCAACATGGAAAAACCCCATCTCTACTAAAAATTAAAAAATTAGCTTGGCATGGTGGCACATGCCTGTAATCCCACTACTTGGGAGGCTGAGGCATGAGAATCACTTGAACTCGGGAGGCGGAGGTTGCAGTAAGCCAAGATAGTGCCATTGCACTCTAGCCTGGATGACAGAGTGAGACTCTGTCAAAAAATCAAAAAATCAAAAAATAAACTAATGAATGAGTAAATATACATATATATATACACACACACACACACACACACACTTGTCTGTGTGTGTGCATGCATGCGTGTGTGTGTACAAATTTAGTTATTGGGTTAAATGGAATACTAATGATATTCTAGCCCAAATTTTCTACTTTTGATCATTACAGACTTATTTTGAAAGGGTTTGAGTCCTACTGCATTTTGTATTATTTTTAAGGGCCCCAAGGATACAGTCCACAAATTTTTACTCCTTTCATCCCCCTGGTGTGGCATGAAGGCCACCAGGTGGCCAAGGACCTTCATCCTCCGCTTCCCTCCCCACGTAACTCAAGGGACTTCATCCTCCGCTTCCCACCCCATGTAACCACATGACCCATGCTGCAAACCCTTCACCGGCTCCCTACAGCCTCTAGGATAAAGTTCGAACTGTTTTACTAAGTACTTTTCTGAATTGGCCCCTCTGGCCACAACATGACCCATATCCCTTCACTTCCGATAGAAATCACAGAACTACCCAGGTCCCTGAGTAAGCCTGGCAGGCGGATGCGGGCATCTGAGCTTTCACACAGGCTGTCCCCTCTGCTATAATGACCTTTCCTTCCCCTCTCATCTTGAGAATACCCACTCCTCGGTCAAAATTGAGTTAAATACCCCTCCTCCAGAAAGCCTCCTGGACTTCCTCTCCTCATTTTCAGATAGCTCTCCCTCCTGTAACTCCCAGCCACCCTGTCGTGGCCCCTCTCCCAGCACTTGCCAACACTCCGTGAGTGTCTCACTGGGCTGGGAGCTCCTCAAGGGCAGGGCCTGAGTCTGATTTATCTGCACCGCAGTGTCTAGCATTGGCTCTAGCATATAGCCAATGCTCCATAACTATTTGATGAAGGGAAAAATTGCCAAAATACTAAGTTCCAAAATAGAAGTTGACCCAAAACATGTATATGGACCCTTAAAAGAAATGAAAAGAAGGCCGGGTGCAGTGGCTCACGCCTGTAATCCCAGCACTTTGGGAGGCCAAGGCGGGCAGATCACCTGAGGTCAGGAGTTCAAGACCAGCCTGGCAACATGGTGAAACCCCATCTCTACTAAAAATACATAATGAGCCAGGCATGGTGGCCACACCTATAATCCCAGCTACTCAGGAGGCTGAGGCAGGAGAATTGCTTGAACCTGGGAGGCGTGGGTTATGGTGAGTCAGTGCCATTGCACTCCAGCCTGGGCAACAAGAGTGAAACTGTCTCAAAAAAAAAAAAAAAAGAAATGAAAAGAAACTGGCTGGAGCAGCACGACATGCAAAACACGACTGAGTATCTGTTGATCGTGATCATCTACATCAGCCTTAATAAGTGAATTATGAAAACTAAACAAAACTTCAACTGCTCAGTGGTAACAGTGGGGGGAAAGGCAGGATAGGTTACCTGCTCCCCTGATCTACCTCAGCTTGTCTGGAATTGAGTGATTCTAAGTAGGTACAACATACAGCACCTGAGCCAACACGTCCTGAAACTGTTCTCGCGTGAGCGGCATCAGGAAGTCTGTGATGATTCTTCTCAGTTCACTTTTTGACACAGTCAGGTTCTGACCAGTATCCAGCAGCTGAAAGGCTTTTTGCAACTCATCCCCTCTGTCGGTAATTTTTTGAAATAAAATCCGTTTAACATCTAAGGAGGACAGTGTTGGATTTGCAACAGCTGTGGCTATAAAAGAGATACAGCTATTTATTAAACATGTTTAAAGCCAAGATACTAAACAAAAACTCTTGAACTGTTGAAAGAACCAAGCAAACTTGTTAGATGGTATTTCTCCCACCATATCTGGGTTTACATGCATCACCATTAGATGTCTTGTAGTGAAAAATCTACAATCATCTTTCAATTCTGAAATTTGGTCAATATCGAATAATAGTAATGACATTAGTAAGAAAAAAAAAAGAGAATCTTCCCTATAGAGGACATAGGTCAGCACAAGTGAAAAACATGGATATTGAAAGAAAATTTAGTTAATATCATTCAAATAAATGTTTAAAATATCATATTCACCTTTCATCCCCTTGCCAATTTTTGAAGGGAAAACATGTAATTCTTAAACCCAGATCATTTCCCTTTCAAAGACAAAGAAGAGATGGATGCTAAAATGTAGATATAAAAATGTTTTGAGGGCTGCGCACGGTGGCTCACACCTGTAATCTCAGCACTTTGGGAGGCCGAGGCGGGCGGATCACCTGAGGTTGGGAGTTTGAGACCAGCCTGGCCAACATGGTAAAACCCCGTCTCTACTAAAAATACAAAATTAGCTGGGTGTGGTGGTGCATGCCTGTAATCCCAGGTACTCAGGAGGCTGAGGGAGGAGAATGGCTTGAACCTGGGAGGCGGAGGTTGCAGTGAGCTGGGATCGCTCCATTGCACTCCAGCCTGGGCAAGAAGAGCGAAACTCTATCTCAGAAAAAAAAGAAAAATGTTCCAAGTGGTCTAACTAAGCTTTTGGGGTTTGAACTTTTTGGAAGGAAAGGAATAATGTCTTGATGATGTTTTAGGTCCCAGAGCCCCCTGTGTTAGCAAAGGAGAGGTGATACACCAGAGGCCTCCTTCCCCCCTCCAAGACAAGAACAACCAGAGGAACAATAGGTAGGAAATTACATAAGTAAATACAGTGAGTACAAACCAACCTATGGTTCTAATCCATACCATATGCATGAAGGCATAGTTGTTCAATTTGATATTTTATAACTGACTAGGGAAAGAGGAGACCAAGAATAATGGTAGTTGGTAAAACCCTCCTACTTATTTATGAGATAAACTTGGTAGCCACAGTTTATTTAGGAGCTCTTTCTTACATAGTAAATCCCAGATGTATGTTAAAAGGCTTTAACATTGCCTCATCCTTTATAATAATATTCACAAGCAGTAGCTAGGGAGGGAGGATGCTACTTCTTTCCCTTTGAATGAAAATTTCTTATCAAACTATTGCACATTTCTGGCATAAGGACAGTGATAGCTTTAGTCTTGGGGTGACCTGGGCAGGCGAATGACTCCAGAGATCTCAGTACACCAACTTGAACCCACCCAGAAGGCAGAGGCGGGGATTTCCTCAGAGCTGTAGGGTGGGCTGGGCTGTCTTCTGCTTGAGGGGATACAAGAGAGAACGTGCAGGCACCCCAGAGCGACACCGCCATGGAGATCGACTGCAGGCCCTAACCCCAGGAGCCACAGCACGGCGGGCTCTGGGGGGCACTTCCACCCCACAGAGGGACTGCGCTGCCATGGGAGATTCTCCCCTGACCCCCACTGAGGGCCCAGCGCATGCAGGGCCTGTGCCAGGGGCCAGGGATGACTCTCGCTCCTAATGTCTCCAGGAAGGAGGTGATTCTGTAACTGGGATGCGGTGGTCCGGTGTGGAGGCAGGCATTAGGTTATCTGCAGGGAGCATGGGAGACCTAAACAGAGGATGGCTGGTTTCGGGTGACAGGATGGAAGGTGACAGGAAAGCCTTCTCAGTGGAAAGCAACTTGGTGATCCTGAGGGAACAGAGCTGGAAGTGGGGCTGCTGTGGGGCATGGCCAGCCTGGGCAAAAGGAGGATGGGGGTGGGGACAAGCAGAGGCGCATCAGTCAAGAGATGGGACGGGAAAAGTCAGCAGGGCCTGTCCTTGGGCTTCGTGTTCTGGGGTTATGAAATGGCACAGTGGGACTGTCATCAAAAGAACAACATAACCCTATTTTCATTCTTCACCTTCCCCCTGGTACCACGTGGAGGAGGAACCGAAAGGGAAGGAGAGCGATGGGGTGGAGACAGGCTGGGTGACTACAGCTGCTCAGGAGAGGAGTGACAGAGCTCCGTACTAGCGTGATGGTCACAGAGCAAAAAGAGTTCGCATGAATGAAAGAGGGGAGGTCTATAGACTCCTCTGATTGGCCAGGTGAGGGACAGAGAGGATGGAACACTTGCGTCTGGCCTGGGTGGCTAGGCAGGGGCAGCACACTTCACTTAGAAAAGGAAGAGGGAAGATGCAACAGAGGTATTTTCCAAGATGGGAATGGCAAGATCTCCCAACACAATGTCATGTTAACACTCCTCCCTGAAAAAGTGGGCATACACTCCCCGCTTGAATCTGGTGGGCCCGTGACTATGGCAGAATGGACATCTATTAGTATGATACATGACATGCGTGATCTCCAAGATGAGGTCACGCAAGCTGCTATGGCCTCTGCCTGGTACTATTTATTTATTTACTAAGATGGAGTCTTGCTGTCTCCCAGGCTGGAGTGCAGTGGCACAATCTTGGCTCACTGCAAGCTCCACCTCCTGGGTCCAGGCAGTTCTCCTGCCTCAGCCTCCCAAGTAGCTGGGACTACAGGCACCTGCCACCATGCCTGGATAATTTTTGTATTTTTTAGTAGAGATGGCGTTTCACCATGTTGGCCAGGCTGGTCTCCGACCTCAGGTGATCCACCTGCCTCGACTTCCCAAAGTGCTAGGATTACAGGTGTGAGTTACCATGCCCGGCCATGCCTGGTCCTCTTTAGATGCTCACACACAGTCACCACTTGGCTGTGAGGAGGCCAAGGCGCCCCCCTGACAGGCCACATATAGGAGTTCTGGGAAACAGCCTTAGCTGAGGTTCCAGGCAACAGCTGTGTCAACTGCTAGCCATTTGAGGACTCTGGCCCCCCATGTGAAGTCAGCCAGCCTCTGCACCTCCCTGGCTGGACTGCATGGAGCAGAGACAAGTTGACCTGCCCAAACTGCGGATCTGTGAGCAAAATAAATGACTCTCGCTATTTTTAGGGCGTTTGCACACAGCAATAGATACTTTGAGCAGAAGGGGAAAAGGCTTATGGAAAGCAAACAAGTTCAGCCTGGGATATGTAAGCGGGATGTCCATCTGAAAGTTGAATACATACTCTGGAGATCAAAGAGGCTGGAGTGGAGATGGAAGTGTGGGAACCACCTGCATGGAGGCCACAGGGAAACAGGCCCAATGGGAAGAGAAGAAGGGGCTGTGGGAAACACTGACTTGTAAGGAAGTGGAATTCATCCATTCAAAAAATGTCATGTTTCAACAACTATCATATTTCAACCACTGTTTTCAGCCCTGAGGGTACTGCAGTGAGTAAGACAGGTACAGCTTACAATCTGGAGGTGAGACGACAGACAAGAAGCCAATAAACAAATAAACAAACGATAGGGTCATGGTGCACAGTGACACATGCAATGAAGATGGAAAGACAAAACAGTGAGGCAAGAGTACAGCTGGGGGCTGCTTTAGAGAGGATGGTCAAGGAAGTCCGCTCCAAAGTGGGTTTGGGAGCTGAAACCCAGAAGGATAAACATGAGCCAGCCAGTCAAGAAGCTGAAGTAAGAATGTCTTCAACAGGGAAACCATAGCAACTAGTAAAGAACCCCTGAGCAAGAAGGAGCTTGATACGTCCAGGAAAGAAAAAGGCCGGAGTGGACAGAGTGTGGCACATAGCAGGTAGGAGGGAGAACAGTGAGGGCTCAGGCCAGAGGAGGAGAGCGCCAGTCCACACAGGCTTCAGGCACCTGCAGAAAGGATGGTGTTTTCTTCAAAGTGCAATGGAAAGGCCCAGGAGAGTTTAGGCAGGGAAGCAATGTTATCTAACACAGCCTGTGTGGGGTTTTAAAAACGTGTTCTGGCTGCTATGTAAAGAATGGATTACAGGAGGCAAAAAATGAGGAAGGGAGACCGGAGAGGAGGCTGCTCCAAGGTCTAGGAGGTAACTGCAGCCTGGACCAGGTGGTAGCCCTGAAGGCAGACAAAAAGTAGACAGATAGGAGACATGATCTATTAGTTCTGTAGCTGACAAGGTTTTGCTGATGGATTGGCTGAGGAGGTGCGTGGGGGCTGTTAAAGAAAAGAGAGAAATCAAGGATAATCCCTTGGTGCTGGACATGAGGAACAAGATAAATGACAGTGTCATTGCTGAGATGGAGAACACGGGGGAGTCGAGAGACCCATTTAGCCAGTTCAGGTCTGAGATGCCCCTTAGATGCAGTGCACGCGGAAAGCTCAGTGAGGCAACTGGATATACGATCGGGAGCTTAGTGGGGAAGTGAGGATGGCGCTATCATTTTGGTTACAGGTGGCATTTCAGGACATGGAGCCAGATGAGTCACAGAAGAGAGGGCAGACAAGGAACAGAGGAATGAGCACAGAGCCCTGAGGGGGAAGAAGGAACTTAACCCTCCCACAAGAGTTCCAAGAACACTCAGAAATGCAGGAAGCACTCGGGCTTCCCTTCCATTTCTGGCTGTCACTCAGAATCTCAGAAGCAGCTGATTCACACACAGCAGCTGTGTGATTCAGAATCAGCCGGTGAGCCCTCTTTCTCCCTCTGCCCACCAGCCCGAACATCCTCCTCCTGCCCCCAGTGTCAGAGGGGGATCCCTCTTGTTCATGTACGCCTCCATCTTGAAATCCTCTCTTGGACTTCTCATATATATTTTTAGTTGCTTTCTTAGAAGCCCCACCTTTGCAATCAATAATTGTAATTTAAAAGAATCAGAAAATATTGATTTGAGACTGTTTTAAAATACGTGAAGGAAAACTTTTTATTCCATGTGCCTAATGCAACGTCTGAGGATGAAAATGAAAGCAGTAACCAAGCTTGCATAACCTGCTGGTGGGAGTACAAATTGATATAATCTTTCTGGAGGGCAATTTGACAAAATTTTCTATATCCGCTTAGGATACAGAAAGTCACAACAGACTGTCACTGTCACCCTAACAATGAGAACAAGTAGGATAAGCTAAAATATATATATAGTTTTAAAACCCACCAGAGATCTGAGGATGGAAAGAAACTACAATTCAGGAAAGGACAAGCCACTCATCAGAGAAAAAAGAATAACTCCTTCTAGCCCTGTGGCACAGTGGGTAAAACGCAAATTCATTACAGGCAGGGGAGGAAGAAAACAACCCAGTAATTAGCAGCCACATGAGGCTGACAGATGAGATTCCCAGGGCCTTGGTCACAGAGCAGGTCTGCGCTCACCCTCTTGGGCCTTCCCCCAGTGCACGTAAGTAGCACTGCACCAAAAGCTGGGGCTACAGGAGAGCTGAGTGATCCACCCTAGCATAGCACACAGGGTTTTGCACAAGTCCAGGGCAGCTGTTTACCAAAGGCTGAATACAGGGAACAAGAACTCAGGTGAACCCTCCGAAGCATATGGGCCCTTCACTAAGTGTCAGTGGCCCACTGCAGGTTGAAGTCAGGGCCACAGGGTGGACAGAGATGTTCCCAGGTGCAGAAAGCCATGGCAGAGCTAGGGAACAAAGAGACCTCCCAAGAAATCCCCCCAAAATGGCAGGTGGGTGGTAAAGCAGAGAGAGAGCTTCCCGCCATGTGCAAAGCTGGTAGCTGGGCTATAAAGCAGAGAGATCTGTGGAGTCTCACCAGTGCTCACACCTCAAAGACCTGTTGAAGGCAAGCATATGAAACCCGGGGAAACCCAAACTTAACTGAAACTGCAACAAAGTCAAGACACAGCTCACCTGAGAGATTCCACTGAGCTCAGCTCGCCAGAAGCCTGAGAGAGGAAGAGGCTTGTCTTTCTGGTGGCAAATAGTACTGACTTCTGACTCTACTGCTTTTAACACAAATATCTGGCGTTACATTTTTTTTTAAATTGCAAGACAAGTGAAGAAGAAAAGGTAACCTAATCAAGGTAAAAACAGTCATCAGAAGAATACTCACAGAGAGAACAAATGCAGAAATGACCAGGTTTTCAAACTGAGAATGGGACACATGTTAGCAAGATGAAAGGGAAAAGCTGAGAACATGGTAAACATACAGGGAATTTCAGCAGAGAGATGGAAAGTATTTTTAAAGAGCACATGAAAAAAACTAAAAATTAAAAATATAATATCAGAAGTTAAGAATTCACTTGTTTGGCTTAGTAGCAGAGTGTACATGCTAGAAAAAAGAACTCGTGAATATGAACTCAGGTCTATAGAAATGACTCAACCTGAAACACAAAGATAAAAACACTTAAAAAGGAAATGGGGTGTCTAATATTTATTTGCTTATTTGATGTATGAGTTATACAAGTATATATTTACAGTTATATGTTGTGCATGCATGAAAAAGAGACCAGCTCAACTGCTGATGACACCCTCTTATAGAGGAAAGTGGTGCTGGGAGGCAAATATATCTTTAATTTTTAAAAAGTAAAAAAACGCCAGGCACGGTGGCTCACACCTGTAATCCCAGCACTTTGGGAGGCCAAGGTGGGCGGATCACGAGGTCAAGAGATTGGGACCATCCTGGCCAACATGGTGAAACACCATCTCTACTAAAAATACAAAAATTAGCTGGGCATGGTGGCGCGTGCCTGTAGTCCCAGTTACTCAGAAGGCTGAGGCAGGAGAATCATTTGAACCCAGGAGGCAGAAGTTGCAGTGAGCCGAGATCGCACCACTGCACTCCAGCCTGGGCAACAGGGCGAGACTCTGTCTCAAAAAAAAATAAACAAAAAAGGTAAAAAAAAAAAAAAAAAAAGAAAGAAAGAAAAACAACAACAACAACAACAACAAACAAACAAACAAAAAAAACCAAAACACTCCAGTGTGCTAAAAAGTACCACCAATAGAAATAAAAAGCAAATGACAAAAAAGAAAAATACCTGTGGCACTAAGGCAGATAGAAGGTTCACATTTTTAATACAAAGAGAGCTCATACTAGTCACTAAAAAAGACCAACCCAAACTAGGTAAACAGGCAAAGGATATGAACAGGCAACTCACAAAAGCAAAAGGCATAAGCCTGGTAAACTTGAGAATAAAAGTTTACCTTACTATTGAGGAAATGCATATTAAATTCACAATAGAACGTTATTTTTCCATATCTAATGGGCAAGATCTTAAAAGATAATCTGTGTTAGGATACTTAGAAATGAGCACTTATAAGGGTCATGAGTGGGAATGTGCTAAGGTGCAAGCTTCCTGAAAGGTAACCTGGTGGTACTCATTAGGAAGCTTAAGAGTAGGAACAGCCTGGATGCGCTGGCTCATGTCTATAATCCTGGCATTTTGGGAGGCCGAGGGGGATGGATCACTTGAGGCCAGGAGTTTGAGACCAGTCTGACCAACATGGTAAAATCCTGTCTCTACTAAAAATACAAAACTCAGCCAGGTGTGGTGGTGCGTGCCTGTGATCCCAGCTACTCAGGAGGCTGAGGCATGAGAATCACTTGAACCCGGGAGGCAGAGGTTGCAGTGAGCCAAGATGCCCTTGCACTCCAGCCTGGATGACAGAGTAAGACTCTGTCTCAGGAAAAAAAAAAAAAGAGTAGGAAAAGCTTTTAACCCAGTCATCTCACCTCACTCTAGTCTTCTTTGTATGATCAGAAGGTTAGTTAAATAAATATATATCTGAATTATGTTGTAGACATGAAGCTGTTGAACTGGAATGCATTTATTGCTGATGATGTATTTTGACGTCAAAAACTGCTAAACGAATCCCCGATATCCACTCTCCTCTTTCTCCTTAGAAACAGACCCCTGAGTTTGGGTAGACACATGGTTGTTGGAAACGAAGTCTATTTCGCAGGCTCCCTGGCAGATACATGGGACCAGGTGGTTCAGGTCCTGCCAGTTGCAAGGAAGCCGGAGTGTCCAGCATGACTAGGATGGCTTCGCCCAATTACAAGGCGAACCCTAACTTCTTTCATAAACCCAACTTCTTCTTTTGCAGCGGCCCCTCTGAGCCCCGCTGATTCCTCAGGCTGTGTTCATGCAGTGCTTTGTAAGTGCATCTTATGATATTTGGCTCATGCTACTTGAATTCTCTATCTCCCTGTCTAGACTGTGAGCTTGTCTAGGGCAGGCCTTCTCTCAGGTCCATCTCTTTATTCTCAGCACCTATTACAGTGCCTGTCACATGTTATGGCTCAGAAAATGTTTGTGAATAAATGAATGAGTAAACGAAGGGCCTAATACATGAAATTAAAGGACATATGTTTTTGGAAAATAATAACGTCAAATTCTTTGCCTTTAAAACTAGTAAGAACTCCAGAAGAGTTGAAAACCTATGTCCATATAAAAACCAGTACACGAATGCTTACGGCAGCTTCACTTATAATTGCCAAACAAGGAGGCAACCAAGATGTCTATTTATTTATTTATTTATTTATTTATTTATTTATTGAGACAGGGTCTCACTCTGTCACCCAGGCTGGAGTGCTATGGCACAATCATGACTCACTGAAGCCTTGACCTCCAGGGCTCAAGCCATCCTCCCACCTCAGCCTCCCAAGTAGCTGGGACTCTAGGCATGTACCACTATGCCTGGCTAATTGTTTGTATTTATTTCTAGTAGAGACAAGGTCTTACTATGTTACCCAGTTTGGTCTGGAACCCCTGTGCTCAAGCAATCCTCCTGCCTCAACCTCCCAAAGTGCTGGGATTAACAGGCATGAGCCACCGTGCCTGATCAATACATAGCATTTTATACATTTATCTAAAACTAATACAATCTACAGCATCAAGAGTGACCCCTCAGGTAGACTCTGAACTTTAGGCAATAATAATGTTATCAGTATGGGTTCATCAGTTGTAACAAATGTACCACACTAATATGAGATGTTAATTATGGGGAAACTGGGGGTAGGAGTGAGGGGGTGTATGGGAACTTCCTGTGTTTTCTACTCAATTTTTCTGTACACCTAAAACTGCTAAAAAAAAAAATTAAGTCTACTAATTTACTGAGTGAGTTTTTACATATATAAGCCACTGAATTCTGGAATCACACGCCCTGGGTTCAAATCCTCACATACCACTTAAAAACTTGTAACTTTTAGGCAAATAGCTTAATCAATCTGTGTCCCAATTTCCCCATATAGAAAATAGGGATAAAAATAGAGCCTAATTGACAGAGTTATTGTGAGGATTAAATGTCCTGTGAATCCTTTGAACTAAGCTTGGTACATATTAAATACACATAAGTGATGTCTACAGCTAGTGTTCTCATGTGCTCATGAATACTCACTTGAAGAAGATCTGAATATATCTGGGGAACCATTCCTTGAATATACTCTACATGGTGAAGAATGGGGTCTTGAATGTGTAAATTTTCGCATGTGAGGATGCGACCTAAGCCAGTCCGGTATAATTGCCATTTTGCACATTAAATCCCTGTGATATAAAAGAAAACAGATTACGTTACCTTAAAGCATCCATTCCAAATGTGGCCAATTTCCTATCTATTCCTTTTCTGAAAGGACAGCTGGAGAGTGTTAAAATGATGCTAGTCATAATCTGCTCTGCCGATGTTTCAGACTATTCTTAAAGTGAACATAAAAATCATCATTGTGGACTCCTTGTTTTTAGCATATTCAGTAAACTTCAAAATGGCAAAATAAAGAGACTTTTGGATAGAAAAATCCACCTACATCTTGACTATCACTGACTCACTTCTTTGGTAGGCAGTGAGGGGAAGAAAGTTTGGATTTTCTGAGCTTTTTTGAAGTGCCCCAGTATAAATTCAACATGCAGTCAGAGGCAAAGCTGGGATGACAGGAGCGAAACTGGTGGAGTAAGGACCTCTGAAAATCCTCTCCTCCATTAAATCAATGAGGACACCGGGAAAAATTGTCGAAATCAATCTTTTTCAGAACTCCATAAATTAACAAAGGCTTACAGCAATCTGGGGAGCATTTGTTCTCCCAAAATGACTGAATCTCAATATGAAGAACATGCCTTGTGGCATTTTAACTTGCCTCATTCCCATTCCCCCTCACCTGCCTTCTCCCACCCCACCAGCTCTGATGTAGCCTTGAAAACCATGAGCCTGCAATCACAGGGAAAACCCAGCAGGCTGCCAGTCACCGGAGTGGACAGAACAGGGTGGGAGCTCTGTCAAAGCCTCCTTACCGGGAAATTATCATTATTTGACCTGATGTTTCCCTGAAAGATCCTACTCCCAAGGCTGTCTTTATTTGAACTCAGAGCTCACTCAGTGAACACAGCCTATCATGAAGAGGCATTTGTTAGAAGAAATCAGAGGCAATTGTTGTTTAAAATCATGGCAACCTGAATAGGTGGGTAACGGGGCAAATAACAGGCAACCGAAAAACTTCAAGAGAAAAGCTGGGGAATGAGATATCAATAGGGACTTGAAAAAGTGCCCACATATTCTTGGGAATCTAGGAAGTCACTCAGTGCACAGAGCTATAACCATTCCCAGGGAGAGCTGCATGCTCAGGAGAGACCTGAGAAGGACCTAACCTCTCACCTCCAACTGACCTTCAAGCTCTGCACAAGCAGGAAATGAAGGCTGAGACAAAGTTATAAACGGCCTAGCTAAGTGTTGAAGGAATGCTCCAATACAAAAAGCCCCTCAGCAAAAATTGGGAGTTACTGTTTCCAGGCATTTAAGGAAATTTCTATCCAACCATGAGCTGACCACTAAGCTAACCAATCACATTCTAGTGGCCATATATAACAAAGAATACAGACTTTATAAAGTTTAGAAAACTCAATAAACAAATAAACAACAAGCAGTAACAACAACAAAACATGGAAAGGATGAGAATATGATTTCCACAACTGCTACATTATATTATTTAAAATGTCATGGGCCTAGCATGATGGCTCATCCCTGTAATCCCAGCATTTTGGACGGCTGAGGCAGGAAGTTCAAGACTCGAGCCCAGAAGTTCAAGACCAGCCTGGGCAACATACTGAGACTCTGTCTCTACAAAAAAAATAAAAATAAAGAAAATTGACCAGGCATGCTGGCATGCACCCATGGTCTCAGCCACCAGGAGGCTGAGATGGGAAGAGCAGTTTAACCTGAGAGGTTGAGGCTGCAGTGAGCTATGATTACACCACTGCACTCCAGCCTGGGCAACAGAGCAAGACTCTGTCTCAAAATAATAAATAAATAAATAAATAAATAAAATGTCCAGTTTTCAACAAACATTTATGAGACGTGCAAAGAAACGAGAAAGTGTGGTCCATACTTATTTTCAGAAACTATGCAAGGAAAACAAGAGTAGAGTGAAATATTTAATCTATTGAAATAAAAACCCCACCAACCTAGAATTCCAAACTCAATGAAATTACTCTTCAAAAGTGAATGAGAAATAAAGACTTTCTTGAGCAAACAAAAATTGAGAGAAAAATTTGTTGCCAGCAGATTTACTTCCAAGAAATGTTAAAAGGAATTCTTCAGAAAGAAGGAAAGGCCAGGTGCAGTGGCTCATGCCTGTAATCTCAGTGCTTTGAGAGGCTGAGGTAGGAGAATTGCTTGAGGTCAGGAGATCAAGACCACCCCGGACAACACAGCAAGACCCTGTCTCTACCAAAAAAAAAAAAAAAAAAAAAAAAAAAAAAATATATATATATATATATATATATATATATATATATATATATATGCGCCAGGCATGGTGGCATGCACCTGTAGTCCTAGCTACTTGGGAGGCTCACATGGTAGAATCACTGAGCCCAGGCATTTGAGGTTACAGTGAGCTATTATCATGCCACTGTACTCTAGCCTGGGTGACAGACTGAGACCCTGTCTCTAAATAAATTTTTTAAAAAAGAAAGAAAGAAAAGAAAATGAAAGAAAGATACATGTCAGAAACTCAGATCTATATTAAAAAAAGGAAGAGCATTTGAGAAAGAGCAAGTGAAGGAAAAATAAACATATATGCACCTAACAAGAGCCCCAATATACGTGCAGCAAAAACTAACTAAATTGGAAAATAGATACTTCAATAATTATAGTTAGAAACCTCAATATCCACATTTAATAATGGGTAGAATAACTAGACAGAAGATCAACAAAGACATAGAAGATCTGAATACCACCACAAACCAACTAGACCTCACAGACAACTAAAGAACACATCCAACCAACAAGAGTAGAATATCATTCTTCTCAGCACACATGGATCATTCTCCAGTATAAACCACATGTTAGAGCATAAAACAAGCCTCAATACATTTAAAAGGATTGAAATTATCAGAGTATAATCTCCAACTATACAGAATGAAAATAGAAATTGAATAATTCACAAATATGTGGAAATTAAATGACACACTCCTAAATAACCAATGAGTCAAAAAAGATCAAAAGAGAAATTAGCAAATACTTTTAGATGGATGAAAATGAAGGCAAAACATATAAAAACTTATAGGATGCAGCTAAAACAGTGCTTAGATGAAAATATATAGATGCTAATGCCTATATTTTAAAAAGAAGAAAATCTCAAATTACTAAGCTAAGTTTATTCCTTAAGAAACTAGAAAAACAAGAGTAAACTAAAGCCAAAGTTAGTAGAATGAAGAAAACAATAAAGATTAGAGCAGAAGTAAATGAAATCAAGAATAGAAAACCAGACAAAACTAACCAAAGTTAGTTACTTTCAAAGATTATCAAAATTTACAAATTTTTAGCTAGACTAGCCAAGAACAATGAGAAAACACTCAAATTATTAAAATCAGTGATGAAAGGAGACATTACTATTAACCGTACAGAAATAAAAATGATTATAACGGAATACTATACACAATTGTATGCTAACAAATTAGGTAACCTAGATACAATGGAAATATTCTTAGGAAGACACAAGATACTAAAACTGACTAAAGAAAAAACAGAAATCTAGATAGAATTCTGACAAAAAGATTGAATTAATAACCAAAAAACTTCCTGCAAAAGAAATCCAGAACCAGGACCAGATGAGTTCACCAGCAAATTCTACCAAACATTTAAAGAAAAATTCAAGGCTGGGCATGGTGGCTCACACCTGTCATCCCAGCACTTTCAGAAGCCAAGGTGGGTGGATCACCTGACGTCAAGAGTTCGAGACCAGCCTAGCCAACATGGCAAAACCCCATTTCCACTAAAAATACAAAAATTAGCCAGGCATGGTGGCACATGCTTGTAATACCAGCTACTCGGGAGGCTGAGGCAGAAGAATCGCTTGAACCTGGGAGGTGGATATTAAAGAGTGCTGATATCTCACCACTGCACTCCAGTCTGGGTGAGAGAGTAGGACTCCATCTCAAAAAAAAAAAAAAAAAGAAAGAAAAGGAAAATAACAATTCAACGAATGCTTCACAAATTCTTATGAAAAATAGAAGAAGAAACATTTCTCAACACACCCTATGAAGCCAGTATTACCCTGATACCAAAACCAGAAAAGACATTAGAAAAAAAGAAAGTAGCCGGGCCTGGTGGCTCACGCCTGTAATCTCAGCACTCTGGGAGGCCGAGACGGGCAGATCATAAGGTCAGGAGATCGAGACCATCCTGGCTAACATGGTGAAACCCCGTCCCTACCAAAAATACAAAAAAATTAGCCAGGCGCAGTGGTGGGTGCCTGTAGTCCCAGCTACTCGGGAGGCTGAGGCAGGAGAATGGCATAAACCCAGGAGGCGGAGCTTGCAGTGAGCCGAGATTGCGCCACTGCATTCCAGCCTGGGCCACAGAGTGAGCTTCCATCAAAAAAAAAAAAAAAAAAAGCTAAAAACCAATATTCCTTATGAGTATAGGGAAAATTCTCAAAAATAGGCTAGCAAACTGAATCCAGCAACATAGTTTTAAAAATCAGACAGCATGGTCAAGTGAAATTTATGCTAGGAATGCAAGGGAGGTTGACCAAACAAAAATCAATTAATGTAATAGACCATATTATTAATCAAGAAAAAAAAACATGATAATCTCACTAAGTGCAGAAAAAGTATTTCATAAAATCCTACATCCTTTATGATTAAAAAAATAAACACTCAACAAATTAGGAATGGAAGGGAACTTCCTTGACTTAATAAAGGGCATCCAAAAAACACTCACAAGTAATGTCATATTTAATGGTGAATGACCAAAAGCTTTCACCATAAGATCAAAAAGAAGACAAGAATGTCTGTTCTCACTACTCCTATTAAACATTATACTGAAGGTTCTAGCCAGAGCAGTTAGGCAAGAAAAACAAATAAAAGGTATCCATATTGGAGACTAAGATGTAAACCTACCTCTATTTGCAAATGACATTGTTGTATATATAGAATACAGGCAGACAGACAGATACACACACATGCACGCACACACACACACACTATTAGAACTAATAAACAAGTTCAATAAGGTTGTAGGATACAAGATCAATATACGAAACTCAGTTAAATCTCTATATACCAACAATGAACAATCTGAAAATACAATTAAGGAAACAATTCTATTTACAATATCACCAAAAGGATAAAATATTTAGAAATAAATTAAACAAAAAGTACAATATTTGTGCACTAAAAACTACACAATATTGTTGAAAGAAGTAGACCTGAATAAATGGAAAGATATCCCACATTCATGGATAATAAGATGGCAATACTCTCCAAACTGATCTATAGTTTCAACCCAATGTTTACCAAAATTCCAACTGCCTTTCTTGAAGAAATTGACAAGTTGATATTGAAATTCATATACAAATGCAAGGGACCCAGAATAGCCACAACAATCATGAAAAATAAAAATAAAGTTGGAGGATTTACACTTCCTGATTTCAAAACTTAATAGAAAGCAACAGTAATGAAGACAGTGTGGTTCTGGTATAAGTATGCATATACAGATCAATGGAATAGAATTAAGAGACCAGAAATAAACTTTTACATTTTCATTAACTGATACTTGTCGAGAGTGCCAAGACCATCAAATGGAAAAAAAAAAGTAGTCTTTTCAACAAATGGCACAAAAAAGTGAAGTTGGGCCCCTACCTCACACCATACACAAAAATTAACTCAAAATAGATCAAAGCCCTAAATGTAAGAACTAAAACTACAGAATTCCTAGAATAAAGCACAGGTATAAATCTTTGTGACTTTGGATTAGACAATGACATGTTAGATACAATACCAAAAACACAGGCAACTAAAGAAGAAATAGATTAATTGGACTTCATCAAACTTTAAAACTTTTGTGCTTCAAAGGATACTGTCAAGAAAGAAATAAGACACCCCACAGAATGGAATAAATTATTTGCCAATCATATATCTTATAAGGATTTAGTATGCAGAATATATTAAGAACACTTACAGCTCAATAATAAGGGACAAATAACCCAATAGAAAAATGGGCAAGGGATTTGAATAGACATTTCTTCAAAGAAAATATACAAATGACCAGTAAGTACATGGAAAGCTACTCAACATCACCAGTTATAGAGAAATGCAGATCAAAACCACAATGAGATACCACTTTACATTCATTAGCAAGGCTATAATAAAAGAAACAAAGAATAACAAGTATTGGCAAGATTGCAGAGATATTGGAATTCTCATATTACTGGTGGGAATGTAAAATGGTACAGATGCTTTGGAAAAGAGTTTGAGAATTTCTCAAAAAGTTAAACATAGAGTTGCCATATGGCCAAGCAATTTCACTTCCAGGTATATACCCAAAGGAACTGAAAACACATGTCCACCAAAAAAAGTTGTACTTACATATTCATAGCAGCATAATTCACAATAGACAAGAAGTGGAAACAACCCAAACATCCATCAATGGGTGAATGGATAAACAAAAAGTGGTAGATCTGTTCAGTGAACTATTATTCAGCCATAAAAAGGAATGAAGTCTGGATTCATGCAGTAACATGGATCAACCTTGAAAACATTATGATAAGGCAAACCCCCAAAACCACATACTATATCATTCCATTTATATAAAATGTCCATAATAGGCAAATCTAGAGACAGAAAGTAGGTTAGTGGGCAGCGGGGAAGGGGAAGCAGGGGCAAAAAAAAAAAAAAAAAGAAAGTAGATTGGTGGTTGACAGGAGCTGGAAGAAGGGAGGAATGGGACTGCTGATGGATACAGAATTTCTTTTAGAGGTGACAAAATGTTCTGGGATTAGATAGTGGTGATAGTTGCACAACTTAGTAAATATACTAAAAGAACACCGAATTATATACTTTAAAAGGAAGCAAATTTTATGGTATATGAATTATATCATGATTAGAAAAAAGGAGGAAGAGAAAGAGAAGGTGGAGGAGGAAGGGGAAGACAGAGATGCAGCAGCAGAGCACTGGGTGAGCCAAGGGAGACGTTGTTCCCATGGGCACCTTTGGCAAAGGTGGTTCCCTTTCAATAATTTCTAAGGCAATATGGTTACTTGACAGTTATTTAGATTACGACTCAAAGACCTTAGAGGAAGCAGGGCAAAAGCAAGACATCCAGATGTATCCCAGTGAGAGTCACAGCCATGTCCTACTTACCATCAGCCAGGCCCAAGTCCCCACTGTCAGAGCTAACTTGGCTGTGCTCCTACTGCAGCAGGCCTAATGCTCAGCAGTCACCACACTGTTACATGCCTTCGTGATTTTTAACTCACAGATACTGCCAATCTGTGGCAATGAGGAGTTTGGCTTATTAGTGTTTCAGAAAATAAGGGGAAGTTTAGTCTGATTCATTCCTTTTTGGCTACTCTCAACATAAGAATGAAATAAGAAGGCCAAGTTCCAGTTCTACAAGGAAGTTTACAGCATAATTGTCTGAGGCTCCTAAGTTGGCTAACCTTCACACACACACACACACACACACACACACAGAGTTTTCCTACCAGGTTCCATGTATTAAATGCAAGCGCAAAGTTATTTAATATTCAAAAATAGATGGATGTGGATGGCACTATACGAGTATACAGAATCAGACTAGATGATGCTTCTGAAGTCCTCAATTTAAAGAATCTCAAAGTTTATAGGGTTGAAGAAATGAAGAATAATTTTTTTTAATGTGCAAGAAATCCACATTGGCTAGTACTTTGCTTTCACTTTCTGGGCAAGCACCCACTCTGCCTTGCACTGTATAGTCTAGAGACCTGTCTTATTTGCCACAGTCGGGTGGCAGGTCCTGTAGGTAAGTACCATCCCACGGTTTATACCATAGGAGCCCTAGAGCCTCAGCAATTCCATACACATCTTTCTTGGGCTGGATTAATTTAACTGAATTGAATCATTACAGAGGTAAACTTCCAGAATTACAGTGAAAAACATAGGTTGGTATGTGTTCACACAGTCAACACATATTTATTTAGTTCCTTTCTAGGAGTCCAGATATCAATGAACAAAATAGGTAAACTCTTGGACCTTGTGGATCTTATACTGTAGAAATGGAAGGCAGACAATAAACAAATTAATCATACAAGTGAATCAGGTCTATGGAGACCAGTGGAGCAGAGAAGAATAGAAGACATTAAGCAAAGATCTAAAGGAGACCAAGAGGGGAACCATGCAGTTAGGAGGACAAGGAAGCAACAAACGGCCAGATGAAGGACAGCCCTGCAGGCCAGTGTGAGGCTTGGCTCTTACTGTGATATCTGACATGTGAAGCCTTTAGGGGGTTAGTGCAGAGGAGATGATCTGGCCTCTGGGTTAAAGGAATACCTCTGGCCGTATGTCATGAATAGGCTTACAGGTGCAAGGGAGGAAATGAAGACAATTAAAAGTCTACGGCAATAATCCATGCAAGAGAAGACAGTGGCTCACACCATGAGGTTTTTGTAAAAGTATTGAGAAGTGATCAGATTCCAGCCATATTCTGAAGGAGGAGTCCATCATACTCTGGTAGATTTGATTCAGCATGCAAAAGAAAGGTTGGATGGAATGGCCATTACCTGAGATGGGAAAGACTGCAGGTAGAACAGGTTTACAGAAGATCAAGACTTCCATTTTAGACATTCAAGTTTAAGATGCCTGTTGGGTATCCAGGTAGATATACTGAATAGGTCACTGAATACGTGAGTTTGAGTTCAGGGGACAGATTGGGGCTGAAGATAAAAGTTTGAGAATCCCAGCACTTTGGGAGGCCAAGGTGGGCAGACTGCTTGAGCTCAGGAGTTCAAGACCAGCCTGGGCAATATGGCAAAACCCTGTCACTACAAAAATACAAAAATGAGCCAGGTGTGGTAGTGCACACCTATAGTCCCACCTACGCAGGAAGCTGAGGTGGGAGGATCGCTTAAACACAGTAGGTGGAGGTTGCAGTGAGCCGAGATCATACCACAGCACTTCAGCCTGGGTGATAGAAGTGAGACTCTGTCTCAAAAAAAAGTTTCGGAATTGCCAAAATATCATGTATATAAAGGCATGATATGAGATAATCCCATCAAGAAAGTAGGTATAAAAAAAGAAAATGTCAAAGGGCTGAGACTTGGGGTCCCCCAACATTCACCGTTGAAGGAGACGAAGAAGAACCAGCAAAGGAGACTGAGAAAGACCAGAGGCCACCGTCCTAGAAACCATGAGAAGAATAAGTTCTAAGGAGGAGGGTTGATGGTGAGTGTCAAATGCCACAGCAATAAGGGCTTTGGTTTGAGTGAGCCCTATAGGCACCACCGAGGACCCTGATAGTAACAGTGTTGGGGGAATTTGTCTAAGTGAGTTCCTGAACAGTGAAGAAGAGAACGAGCGGCAATAAATAGAGACAGCAGTTGGAAAGAACTCTGCTGTAACGGGGAGAAACAGTAGAGCTGAGAGACAGTGTGATGACGTCTCGGGAGACATTTCTTCAAGACAGGAGAATCAGCAGCGTGTTTGAACACTTGTGACAGCAACCTAGTAGCAGGTCAAAGAGAAATGCAGCAGGAGAGAAAGAAGAGCTTTGCTGGTTCCCACGGTTGGCCAATGGAGATGGGATCTCATGGACAAGCAGCAGGATGAGCCTTCATGGTGACAAAAGAGAAGCTGGAGAACGTGGACTCGGGTGTGGTGATGGGAGCTTGTGGCAGCTCCCTTCTGATTCTGTTTTCTCCTTGAACTAGGAAGTCAGGTCATCAGCAGTGAGTGAGGCTGGGGAGAAGTATCTTAGGATTGAGATCACAGGACACAGAATGAAACACTGTCTAGAAGAGAAGGCAAGTCGGGGAGTGGAAGAAGTGAAGTGACAGCCAGGGAACTGTAAGAGCCATCTGAGGTTCATGGACACGAACCTGTGGTTGTGTGTTTTTCTGCAGCCATGCTCAGCAGCATGGGTAGGCACAAAATTGGGTTTAATTTGGACCAGGGTCTTGACAGGCAAGTGTGATACCACAAGTCAAGGGTGCGTGCAAGGGAAGTAGAGATGTGCACATTTTGGCCAGGAAGGAACACCAAGAGTGACAGGAATTATCTGTGTAGCTGAAATAATAAAACGAGATTGAAGAAATTAAGAGACAAGAAACTCAGCCTGATGAGGAATTTTGAGAAGGCAAATACATTATCTAACTCAATTATTTATTGAGGACTCGCAGAGTCAAGAAATGTGCTTAATATTTATGAAACTTATAGTTATCATTTAACTCTTCCCACACCCAGTTATTCTTCTTCCCATATCATAGGTGAGGAAATCAATGTTCAGAGCAGGCCAGTGACTTGCCCTGGGCTACATGACTGCAGAGTCCCAAGGCTAGAGACTAAGCCTCTCTCTTCTGGAACCAGGAGACGTGCTCTTCCCGGATATCAAGTTCACATGGTTGTCAATGACCAAAGCTTTCCTGTCTCTTTTTACAAAATTAATAACACGTTCCCTAAGAGCAGCCGAAAGTCAATGGCTGCCCAGGGTTGTGTGATGGGGACACTCAGTCTCGCGCATTACCCGGCTCTCTAAGCACGTGGGGAACATCCACTGTTACTGCATTCCTTGTTGCAGTGATTGCTGATGCACAGAACCGTTCTCTTTATTTTACCCATAAATTCACTTCCTAATAACAATAAGGCATGCCAGGGCTTTGGCCTCATGCCTTATTACACCACCTGAGGAGTAAGATAATCACCCGGAAATGCACTGCCTGTTGTGCATTTTATTACTTGAATACAAAGTGATTCAATTCAAGAAACACTTAGTTGAAGACAGCATGAAAAAAAAATAATCATATGAAAAGTAATTCCTCCTAATGCCACAGAGTACACTGCAGGGAATAATCCTCTTCCAGCGGGAGAATGGTCCGGGTGACCTGTTGGGTCTCCTCTAGTTCTAATTTCTACCAATTGCGGGATCATAAAAGCTAGTGAGACTTCAATTACAATATGAAGATTCCAAAGGGCCAAATCTGGATAGTTCTGAAAACGGAGCCTATTGTGTGTTCTACCTAAACATTCTTGGTATAAGCATTTTCTAAGCAACCATTCTCTTAACCATCCATTCTTCAGCAAACACTGTAGGCCACACATTGGCTAGGGTCTAGGAAGAGAAAGAGAAATACAACCCACACTGACCCTCTAGTCACTCACCATTTAATTCAGAATGTTAAAGAAAATGGCAATATGTGGCAAAAAGGAAAGAACAAGGCATCCCTGCAGCATCTCCAACTAATACTACTGTAGCCTGGAGAAATTCAGCATTGCTCTGTGGGGTACCCGTCTGGCTAGAGTGGGTGAGAGTGTGAACTCTATCACTCTATCTCCAGGGTCAGATTAAAGACTTTTCCCAGCAGACACCATCCATCAGTTCATCTGAAGGGGAGAAAGAGCTATTCCATTTGTAGATTCCTCAAGCAGAAATAACATGATTTTTTATTGTTATTAATACCATTGTTTTTAAATGCATTTATTTTCCATTTTTAAAAATGCCTTTTCAAAGGGCCGTGAAAGCAAGCATGTAGCTTTAAAATAGTGGTTCTCAAAGTGTGGTGCCTGAACCAGCACTTTGAGATCTTTTTTCAGAAATGTACATTTCCAGGCTCCACCCAGACAAACTGACTCTCTGGGGGTGGGGCCCAGCCATCTGTATTTAATAAGCTTGAGATCAGTGCTTTAGAAGAACCTGAAGTTGATTGATAAGTATGAGTTTATAGTTTTTGCCTTTAAAGAGGTTAATATGTAAAGTTTCCTCCTTTATATCAAAATGAAGTTGAAAGCCAGCTGCAGACATTACGTTTAGGTGCTTCAACTAGCAATAAACGAGCATCTATTTTGCTGGGCACTGGGTGTTATCTCATTTAATCATCACCCATATGACAACCTTGTGAGTTAGACACTATTATCCATATTTTTAGAGGTGGAAAAATTAAACGCCAGAGAGAAAATGCCAAATTTACTCAGTGACAGTGAAGCCAAGACCCAAACTCTGCTGAATTTAATCCTTGGCTTTTTGTCCAATTGTGCCAGAATGTGTGTGTGTGTATGTATTTGCCTACATGCATGTGAGTGATTTGTGTGTATTCTTATGTAAACAGATAAGAGTAATGAAGCTTTCATATATTTGATATGGCAATAAGAAAATCCGTGTATCAATCCATAAGAATGGATAACTTGAGTTTGCAAAATGGTTTAACAATTCCACAACCTACTCAAGAGAATGTGTAGAAAATTAAAAGCAAGTCATCTACATACATTTCTAATCAAATATGAGGATTCCAGCGTTTGTGCCACCAACATTTGAAGACCAGTCCCGCCTCCCCCATTCCAGTCTCATACTGCCTTAATATCTTTGACAGACTCTACTGGCAACCCCTAGTCTATTGTTCTAAACATAGGAATTATAAGAATGCAAGTTGATTTACAAATATATTCCAAATGATAGGGTATCACAAAAAACAATTTAGCCAGTCATCTGAATTCAATTTAGCAGAAAAATCTGAGCTTATAAACTGACCTGCCTCCACAGCTAGGCAACACTATGGCCACACATTTGGGATGCAGCCTCCTTCCACCAAGTGGCTCCCCAGGCCCTGTACAGCCCCTTGCCCTGCCTGAACCTCATTGTCACAGACAGTCTAACCTCACACACTGTAACACCCACCCCTACAAACCTAGAAATCAAACGAAAAATGTAACAAATCGCGCAAAGTTAATATATTTTAATGGAGTAGGATATCACTGCTATAACTGGTAACTAGAAAATATGTAGAAACATCAAAACATATTTAGGACAATGTCAAGAGAACAAGTACAGTGGGGCATACACTATGAACACAATGATATAAAAATGTATTGTCACAAATGGACAGGGACTAGAATATACGACAAAAATTGCTACCTGGGGATGATGGAGACATTGATCTTTTTATGTTAAATGTTCTTTAATAAGCGTGTCATGGCATGTTCTAGACATCATGCCTACCAGTCCCCACTAGGCAGGACAGGAGCTGGCTCCTGCCCACGTCTCCCCTGTCATGGCCCCGTGGGTCACTCGGCCCTGCTCCGCCCTGGCCGATTCCTCTGCCTTGAGACCTCCTGGAACGTCACCTTCTGGAGAGATTTCTCTGAACACCCAGCATCCTCCCTGCAGAGTCTCTCACACAGCCTCCACTTCCCCAGCACTGCACATACCCCAACTTGGCGTTATACTTTTAGTTGGGAAATTAACTCCATGGTAGGCTCTACGAAATAAAAGGGTGTGTTTACACCACTCTACCCCCAGCCCCAGAGTACTCGGCACGTAACTGCTGCTCCAAATTACTGACAAATAAATGGTTTCCACAGCCCTGCCATTCAGACAGCACTCGCCTCCCAACACACACTACACACTCACCACACATACACACACACACACACACACACCACCTTTATCATACACATGTACCACATACAATTCACCCCCCCATAGAAACACATAGATCACACACAACTCACCCCCCACGGAAACATACACGCCAAACACACACATACCACAGACCACTTACCCCCCACAGACACACATACCACACACACAGAATAGCACACATGCACACCACATGTCCTTCTACTCCTGTATTTTATTGAAGAGTCTCTCTTCTTCCCACCATTCAAGGTAAAAGTTTCCATGCCATCCACGACTCCTCACTCAACCTCCTACTGAGAACTGGTGGCCAGGGTCAGCCGGGTTTCCTTAATGGGCACCCTCGGCCCCATGACTGTTCAGTGTCTGTCTGCCCTGTCAGGTCATTGATGCCGTGGGAGCCAGGGTTGGGCTTCATCGTGTGCCCAGCGCATCGTCCTCCAAAAACTGATGACTGTTACGTTGAACCAAATTAAGTAATTGTGTTTTGTGTTAGTTCACACTAGCATGAATGTCTTGCTGCCCCAGATACAGAGCCTATAGAAAAAAGCTTATATTGTTTTGTTTGTAATACTCTTTATCATGGATATAAAAGTCTAATTTCAGGAGCTATCTCAGAAATTCACTATTACCTCATGAATATCTTCAGACCCACCACACCTGATGTGATGACAGACACAGATACGGCAACTGAGAAAAAACAAGTCATGTCAGAAGCACTGACCACAAGTGTGCTGTCAAACATCTCAAAACGGTTTCACTCGAAGCCTTTTAAAGTGTAAGAGCTGGCGACAATTACGCTCTCTCCCCGCTCCTATAAGCAGACAAGGAGTGCTGAGCACATCCTATTTATATTCAAGCCAAGTCTAAGCAAGACCTCAGCTCCTGCAAAGTTGCAAGTTTCCCAGTTTCAGGGTTCAGGAACTAGAAGTCTTGCTGCTGCTGCCACCTATCGCAGGAAATGTGAATCTAGGTTTAAGAAAAGCTGGATTGTCGAGTGGGCCCTGCTGTCCCACAGTGATATGGGTGGAATCATTCTCTGAACTCACTGCAGTTGTCTAGTATTTCCATTCATGCTGAGCACCAAATTAAGGTCATCCACTGTTAAAATGTATAAGCCAATGCTTGCTGATGTGATATATATGAGAATGCTTACAACATTTTGGCACAGGAGTCAGCACTTAGTAAATGCTTGTTGCCTGGATGACGGACACAAACCAGATAGAAGTGGCAATGGTAACACAATCAACTTTTAAAGCACCTTTCTCTTGAGACCTGAAGCCATGCACAATGACCTGAGTGTCTACTGTGCAAAAGCTACATCAGTGAGCACAGACGCTCAGGGAGGAGGAGCACCTCACCCGGCTTTGGTACTGCCTGAGAGGGTGCTGTTGCCTTTGGGAGCATTTGTTTTGGTGCTATTTTGTTTCATTCCCTTCAAGATAAAGTATTTCTGACTTTGGGAATTCTGAAAAATAAGAGAGCAATGGGGTTAGCACAGATTGGCTGACAGATTTTCTTATTGGGCCTATGCAAGCTACAAGAATGGAGCCTTTGGGTTTGTCAAACAATCCAATGATTTGCAAGCTACTGGAGAACTGTGTAGAAAACCTTAGGCAAGGCCGGGCGCGGTGGCTCAAGCCTGTAATCCCAGCACTTTGGGAGGCCGAGACGGGCGGATCACGAGGTCAGGAGATCGAGACCATCCTGGCTAACACGTTGAAACCCCGTCTCTACTCAAAAAAATACAAAAAACTAGCCGGGCGATGTGGCGGGCACCTGTAGTCCCAGCTACTCGGGAGGCTGAGGCAGGAGAATGGCGTAAACCCGGGAGGCGGAGCTTGTAGTGAGCTGAGATCCGGCCACTGCACTCCGCCTGGGCGACACAGCCAGACTCCGTCTCAAAAAAAAAAAAGAAAACCTTAGGCAAATCACATGAATTTCACACTAAATTGTAGGATTCCCAGGTGGAGGGATTTTATGTGACCACTGTATGAGCACCACTTCTCTTTCATGTCTCAATCCAATGCACACACACACACACATATACACACACCCCTACTGTGGTCCCTTCTGTCTTCCTCACAACAACCAGCATAATCATTTCAAATGCTGATCTCTTTGTTACTTCCTTGCTTAGAATACTCCAATTACCTCCTAGTGCTCTTAGAACCAAGACCAAAGTCCTTGGTGTCTTTGTGGCTGCAGCACGGGCCCTCCCCTGCTTCTCTGCTGCCACCCTCCCCCGGCTCCCTCTGCCTCAACCACACCGGCAGTCCCTCAGATGTGCTCATTCCCAAGCAAGGGTTTTTTTCTCTTCACCTGCTGTAACCTCTACCTAGACCACCTATCCCTCGCCCCTCTGACTAATGAGCATCTCCTTGTCCTAACAATCAAGAGTTCCCACACTTGAGTGGACATCAGGATCACCTGGAGGGCTTGTTAGAAACAGATTGCTGGGCCCACTCCAGATTCCCATTCCAGTCCTGGGTCGGGGTGAGGCCTAAGAATTTGCATTGCTGGCTGGGCTCAGTGGCTCACGCCTATAATCCCAGCACTTTGGGAGGCTGAGGCAGGTGAATCACGAGGTCAGGAGTTTAAGACCAGCTTGGCCAAGATGGTGAAACCCCATCTCTACTAAAAATACAAAAATTAGACAGGCGTGGTGGCAGAGTGCCTATAATCCCAGTTACTTCAGAGGCTGAGGCAGAGAACTGCTTGAACCCAGGAGGCGGAGGTTGCAGTGAGCCAAGATTGTGTCACTGCACTCTAGCCTGGGAAACGCAGTGAGACTCTGTCAGAGAGAGAGAGAGAGAGAGAGAGAGAAAGAAAAGAAAAGAAAAGAAAAGAAAGGCTGGGCATGGTGGCTCATGCCTATAATCCCACCACTTTAGGAGGCCGAGGTAGGCGGATCATGAGGTCAGGACATCGAGACCATCCTGGCTAATACAGCAAAACCCCTGTCTCTACTAAAAATACAAAAAAATTAGCCAGGTGTGGTGGCAGGCACCTGTAGTCCCAGCTACTCAGGAAGCTGAGGCAGGAGAATGGCGTGAACCCGGGAGGCAGAGCTTGCAGTGAGATTGTGCCACTGCACTCCAGCCTGGGCGACAGAGCAATACTCCGTCTCAAAAAAGAAAAAAAAAAAAAAACAGAGAGAATTTGCATTGCTGACCAGTTCCCAGGAGACGCTGGTGCTGCTCGGCGGGACATCACTCTCTGAGAATTCAGGTCCTAAATTTCAGTTCAAATGCCGTGACACCGCACACTAGCCTGGCTTCCCTTACATGCTTTCACAACAACCTCTGTTGTCCTTCATAGCCTTAGTCCAATTTGTAATGATGTAGCTATTGGGATGAGTCTTTGATTAAGGCTTGTGTCCCACTAGACTTTGAGTTCCATAAAGACTACAGGCAAAGTAATTGACATCATCACTACATCTCCAGACCCGAGGCCAGTGACTGGTGTTCAGAGGTATTAAACGCATGAGTGGATTTGCTTCAGCTGCTGAAGCTTGACAACACAAGGTAGACAACGCCTGCCTGTGGCCTCCTGCCTGGAGTCCTCTTTCTAATCAGTCAGCGAGTGATATCAGTTTTACTGGGAGAACGCCTCTTAAATCTATCTTCTGCCTCTCTGCATCCCTGAGGTCACTGTCCAGTTCATGTGCACTCACTGAGATTACAGAAATGGCCTCAGATCACTTCTAGGTCTCCAGCTTCACCTCTGATTCATCCTCCTCTGTTTCCAGGATTTACCTTTCTACAGCACAGGCATAATTATGGTACTCCCTTGCTTGAAAATACACAATGCAGCCGGGCGCGGTGGCTTACACCTGTAATCCCAGCACTTTGGGAGGCCGAGGCAGATGGGTCATGAGGTCAGGAGATCGAGACCATCCTGGCTAACATGGTGAAACCCCGCCTCCACTAAAAATACAAAAAATTAGCCAGGTATGGTGACGGGCACCTGTAGTCCCAGCTACTCAGGAGGCTGAGGCAGGAGAATGGCATGAACCTGGGAGGCAGAGCTTGCAGTGAGCCGAGATCGCACCACCGCACTCCAGCCTGGGCAACAGAGCAAGATTCCGTCTCAAAAAAAAAAAAAAAAAATACACAATGCAGCTGGGAGCAGTGGCTCACACCTGTAACCCCAGCACTTTGGGAGGCCAAGGCTGGAGGATCGATTGCTTCAGGCCCAAAGTTCAAGACTAGCATGGGCAACATATTAAGACCGCATCTCTACCAAAAAAAAATTTTTTTTAATTACCCAAGTAGGGTGGTGTGCCTATAGTCCCGGCTGCTCAGGAGGCTGAGATGGGAGGATCACTTGAGTCCAGTAGTTCAAGGTTGCAGTGAGCTATGATCACACTGCTGCACTCCAGCCTGGGTAACAGAATGAGAACCTGTCTACACACACACACACACACACACACACACACACACACACACACGTACAACGTCAAATTATACATGTGTTAAAATTTCATAGGACTAGTCACCCAGGAAAAAGATAGGCACACTGGTCAAAACTAGCGAAATGTGAGTAAAGTCTTTAGTTAGTATTGACTTTAATTAAATTGATGTTGAACCAGTGTCAATTTCCCAGTTTCAATAATTATACTATAGTTATTCTGTAAGATATTATCACTGGGAGATGCCAGAAGTACACAGGAACACAGTACTAATTTTATAACTTTTATGTGAATCTAAAATTATTTCAAAATAAAGTTTTTTAAAAACATGGATTAATCCGGTTCCAAAATGGCAGCATAGAAGCAAGCTGGCTTCACTCCCACCTGAAAACCAAAAGTAAATATACAGGGCCAACATTATCACCAGGAATATTCCAGAATTCTCATATGAAGATGAAACAGATCTTGGGGCCACAGCTCTGAGGGGACAGTAAGAGAATTCAACTTCCACATCCATAACACCCCTCCCCTCATTCTGCCTGGCACCAAGCCTGCAAAGAAATTTTCCCCCAATTCACTGTTTCTACACTGAGAAAAGTGAGGCTGAGGTGGACAACCAGCTTTTCCACCATCTTGGGTTCCCTGGCAGGAGACCTGTACCTGCCTTAATCCATCACAAGTGCCTGAAGGGAGAAACATCCCGGAGGACAGAAAGAGGTAAAGAGGTAAAGAGGGGGAGGTGGGACTACCATCTCCAGCTCTTGAAACTCTGCTCTATAACTCAACAAAAGGAGACACCAAATCAGAGTGGCTTTTCAGCAGGTACATGCTGGTCCTCTGGACACAAACCCTAGCCAGCCTTCCCACACTGCTGGGACATCCCCTTTAGGACACCCCCCGACCCATTCAGGAAGGGCAGCATTCCAAGCAGTTACTAGAGACAAGGTGAACCTGAGCTCAAGGTTCTAACAACTACAGCAGAAAAGGAGACAGCAAGCTAGCAGTAAAGAACCTCTAAGAAAATATATCCAATGAAAACAAAACAAAACAAAAAAATCTAGAGAAAACTGGAATACTGGAATACACAACTATCCTTCAGTGCGAAAACACAGATGTACGTCCACAAAAAACAGCAGCAAACAGGGAATCATGATTTCTCCGAGCAATCAAAGCAAGGAACCGGTAACTGGTCCTAATGAAACAGTGGTATTTGAGCTATCTGTCCAAGAATTCAAAATAGCAATTTTAAGGAAACTCTGTGATTTCCAAGATAACACAGAAAATCGATTCAGAACTTTATCAGAGAAATTTAGCAGAGATTGAAATAATTTTTTTTTTAAAAAGGGGAAATCTTGGAACTGAGAAATACATTTGCTGAACCAAAAAAATCATTAAAGGCTACCAACAGCAGAATGGATCAAGAAGAGGAAAGAATCAGTTAGCTTGAAGACAGGCTATTTGAAAATACACTCAGAGGAGAAAAATGAAAAAAAGAACAAGAAGCAATGAAGATCACCTATAAGATATAGAAATTTTCCTCAAAAGATGAAATTTTAAAAAATCATTGGTATTCAAGGGAATTGAGCAAGAGCAAGAGGTACAAAGCTTATTCAAAGAAATAATAACAGAAAACCTTCCAAAACTTGAGAAAGATATAAATATCCAGGTACAGGAAGATCAGAAAACAACAAACAGATTTGACCCAAATAAGACTATTTCAAGGCAAATAATAAACTGTCAAGTCAAGAACAAGAGAGAATCCTAAAAACAGCAAGAGGGAAAAAAGCAAGTAATATATAAAGGAGCGCCCATTCATCTTGCAACAGACTTCTTAACAGAAATCATACAGCCAGGAGGGAAGGGAACAAATTTTCAAAGTTCTAAAAGAAAACAAAAAAACTGTCATCCAAGAATATTATATCCAGCAAAGTTATCCTTCAACTATGGAGGAGAGATAAAGTATTTCCCAGACAAACAAAAGTTGAGAGAATTCACCATCACCAGACCTGTCTTACAAGAAATGCCAAAGGACTTCAATCTGAAAGAAAGAAAACACTAACATTCAGAAAAAACAAAACTAAAGATATAAAACATGCTGGTAAAATTAAGTACACAGACAAACTTGAGATACTCTAATACTGGAATTGTGGTGTGCAATCTACTCATAACTCTAGCATGAAGCCCAAAAGAGAAATTTCTTAAAAACAGTAATAGAGGCTGGGTGTGGTGTCTCACGCCTGTAATCCCAGCACTTTGGGAGGCCAAGGCAGATGGATCACGAGGTCAGGAGATCCATACCATCCTGGCTAACACAGTGAAACCCCGTGTCTACTAAAAGAATACAAAAAATTAGCAGGGCGTGGCGGCGGGTGCCTGTAGTCCCAGCTACTCAGTAGGCTGAGGCTGGAGAATGGCGTGAACCTGGGAGGCAGAGCTTGCAGTGAGCCGAGATCGCACCACTGTACTCCAGCCTGGGTGATAGAGCAAGACTCCATCTCAAAACAAACAAACAAACAAACAAACAAAAAAACAGTAATAGCTACTGCAACCTGTTGAGATGGGTAATATAAATATGTAAATTGAGACAACTAAAAGTCAAAATGTGGGGCAGATAGAATTAGTGTAGAATTTTTTTTCATTTTTTGTTTGTTTATATTCTTTTTTGTAACCTAAGATGAGCTGTCATCTTTTTAAAATAATTTCTTATATCTATAAGATGTTTCTGTAAGCCTCATGGTAACTATAATGCAGAAACCTAAAAAGCAATGAATTAAAACATACTACCAGAGAAAATCACTTAAGCACAAGGGAAGACAGTAAGAAAGGAAGGAAGGGAAGACTTATAAAACAAACAGAAAAAAGCAACAAAATGACAACAGTAAGTTCTTACTCATCAATAATAACACTCAATGTTAATTGACTCAGTTCTCCAATTAAAAGGCACAGAGTGTCTGAATAGATTAAGAAACAACACCCAACAATATGCTGCCTACAAGAAACCCACTTCACCTATAAAAACACACACAGACTGAAAGTGAAGTGATGGAAAGGATATTCCATGCAAATGAAAACCAAAATAAGAGCAGGAATAGCTTTGCTTGTATCAGATAAAATAGACTATAAATCAAAGATTATCAAGTAGTGTGAAGAAGAGGTGAGATGTCCCCTGAACTGACAAGAGGTTGTGTAGTGCTACATCCTGCACCCAGCACTGACATCCCACTGCCATCATCACCATACCCAAGAGAAAGGTTGAATAGGACATGAAAGAAGATAAAAACCCAGCCAGCTGGGTGGCTCACACCTGTAATCCCAGCACTTTGGAGGCCGAGGCGGGTGGATCACCTGAGGTCAGGAGTTCGAGACCAGCCTGGCCAACATGGCAAAACCCTATCTCTACTAAAAAGATGAAAAATTAGCTGGGCATGGTGGAGAGTGCCCATGATCCCAGTTACTTGGTGAGGCTAAAGCAGGAGAATCACTTGAACCCAGGAGGCAGAGGTTGCAGTGAGCCAAGGTCACGCACTGCACTCCAGCCTAGGCAACAGAGCAAGACTCTGTCTCAAAACAAACAAACAAACAAAAGATAAAACCAAGATGAAGGACAAATCACAGAGATCTGCAAGCTTGTCTGCTAAACCTGCTCCTCCAAAGCCAGAGCCCAAGCCTAAAAGGGCCCCTACAAAGAAGACAGAGAAGGTACCCAAAGGGAAAAAGGGTAAAGCTGATATTGGCAAGGAGGAGAATAACCTTGCACAACATGGAGATGCCAAAACAGACCAGGCACAGAAAGCTGAAGGTGTTGGAGATGCCAAGTGAAGTGTGTATATTTTTAATAGCTGTGTACCTCTGATGACTGTACAGTTTGAAATACTATTTTAATCAAGTTTTATAAAAATGGAGAAGCTATATTGTTAGCACCAGAACACGTCATTGTTGCCTTTTGGGGAAGGAGCATATGTCACTAATAGAATGTCTTCAAAACTAGACTGATGTGGAGAAAACACCTTTCGCTTCCAGTTTTGAGAGACTTCCTCTTGGCTCCCACAAGGCGGGATTTCCTGGCTTTGACACACATGGCCACTTTAGCATGGAAGCCTTCAGGAGGGGAAAACAAACTCATTTGTATGTCCTCCTCTTTTCTCTTTCCACCTTTAGCATATACTTAACTCCCTTAAACCGAGATACCTGTTGGGACCTGACCCTCAATAATTGGTTATCAGTGTGTCAGGCAATCTGGACTTTCCAGTGAGGCCACTGAGATGGTGCCCCTCAGAAGAGCAGCGGTTCTCTTTCTAGATTGTGGATCTTTAGATAAATTCTCCCATTTTCATTTCACTTCCTGAAGGTCATGGTTGGCTCATGAAAAGTTCTTCAACCCTCACTCTAAACTTTCCCTGTACAGAGCATCAAATGAAGACTTCATAGGGTTTGATAATGGCTTTCTGATTTTTGGTAGTCCATTGAAGAAGGGAGTTTGAAAGTTGTTAAATACTGTTAACGATTGTCTGCCCATGTCCTGCTTAAATACCATGATCGGTTATGGAAAGTATCTTTAATAAAGCTGGGTAAAATCAAAACCTATCAAAAAACAAAAAGAAGGCCACTATATAAAGGGATCAATTCAGCAAGAAGATATAACAATTATGAATATATATGCAAGCCATGCCAGAGCTCACAAGGACCTAAAGTTAAATATTACTAGATCTAAAAGGAGAGACAGATTGCAATACAATAATATTAGGGTACTTCAAAACACTTCACTCTCGATTATAAATAGATCATCTACATAGAAAGTCAACAAAGAAACATTGCCATTAAACTACAGACTAGACCTAATAAGGCTAACTGATACTTACAGAACATTTCACTCACTGCTTCAGAATACACATTTCATTTTCTTTTTCTTTCTTTAGAGATGGGGTCTTGCTATATTGCCTAGACTGGACTCAAAACTCCTGGGCTCAAGTGATCCTCCCCTCAGACTCCCAAGTATTTAGGATTATAGACACACACCACTGTACCCAGCTAGAATACATATTCTTTTCATTAGCACATGGAATATTCTCCAGAATAGACCACATCTTAGGCCACAAAACAAGTCTCAACAAATTCAAAAAAGTAGAAATCATATCAAGTATCTTCTCTGATCACAATGGAATAAAACTATAAATCAATAACAAAAGGAACCTCAGAAACTCACAAACACATGGAAATTAAACAACATACTCCTGAATGACCAATGAATCAATGAAGAAATTAAGAAGGACATTTTAAAATTTCTTGAAATAAATGAAACAAAAATCCAACACACCAAAGTCTATGTGCTACAGCAAAAGCAGTACTAAGAAGGAAGTTTATAATAATAAATGCCTATGTCCAAAAAAATAGACTTCAAAGAAACAACCTAATGATGCACTTCAAGGAACTAGAAAAGCAAGAACAAACCAAACCCAAAAGTAGTGGAAAGAAAGATATTATAAAGATCAGAGGCTGGACACGGTGGCTCACACCTGCAATCCCAGTACTTTGGGAGGATGCAGTGGAGGATTGCTTGAGGCCAGGAGTTCAAGACCAGCCTGGGCAATATAGCAAGACCCCACCTCTACAAAAACTTTTTTTAAAAAATTAGCTGGGAATGGTGGTGGCAAACACCTGTAGTCCTAGCTACTCAGGAAGCTAAGGCAGGATTGCTTGAGCTCAGCTGTTTGAGGCTGCAGTGAGCTATGATCCTGCTACTGCACTTCAGCCTGGGCAACAGAGCCCTGTCTCAGAAAAAAAAAAAAAAAAAAAAAAATCAGAGGATAAATAAACACAATTGAGACAAGAAAAAAATACAGAAAATCAATGAAACATGAGTTGGTTTTTTGAAAAGATAAAGTCAACAAACCTTTAGCTAGATTAAGAAAAAAAAAAGAAGACCCAAATTGGAAAGGAAGAAGTCAAATTAGCCTTGTTCACAGATGATGTGATCTTACATTTAGAAGAAAAACCAAACACTCCACCAAAAACCTGTTAGAACTGATAAATTCAATAAAGTTGCAAGATGCAAAGTCAACATACAAAAATTGGTGGCATTTATACACACCCACAGCAAACAAACTAAAAAAGAAAGCAAGGAAAAAACCTATTTACAATAGCTACAGAGAATATAAAATACCTAAGAATCAATTTAACCAATGAAGTGAAAAACTGATAGAAGGAAAACTATAAAACACTGATGAAAGAAATTGAAGAGGACACCAACAAATGGAAAGGTATTTCATGTTCATGGATTGAAATAATTAATGTTGTTAAAATGGCAATACTACCCAAGGCAATTTACAGATTCAATGCAATCCCTACCAAAATACCAATGGCATTCTTCATAGAAATAGAAAAAAACATCCTAAAATTTACATGGAACCACAAAAGATCCCTAGTAGACAAAGCAATCCTGAGCAAAAAGAACAAGGTGGAAGGCATCACACTACATGACTTCAAAATTTACTACAAAGCTATTGCTATCAAATCAGCATGTCAATGGCATAAAAACAGACACAGAGAACAATGGAACAGAATAGAAAACCCAGATACAAATCCACACGTTTACAGCCAACTCATCTTTGACAAAGATGCCAAGAACACACAATGGGGAAAGACAGTCTCTTCAATGAATAGTGCTGGGAAAACTGGATAACTATATGTAGAAGAATGGCACTAGAGCCCTGTTTCTCACCATACACAAAAATAAAATCAAAATGGATGAAAGACTTAAATCTAAGACCCAAAACCCTGAAACTACTAGAAGAAAGCACTGGGGAATTGCCTCATGACATTGGTGTAAGCAAAGATATTTTGTGTAAGACTTCAAAACCACAGGCAACCAAAGCCAAAGTAGACAAATGGGATTACATTAAGCTAAAATCTTCTGCACAGCAAAGGAAACAAGCAGTAAAGTGAAAAGACAACTCACAAAATAGGAGAAAATATTTGCAAACTACTCATCTGACAAAGGATTAACAACTAGAATACATACATAAGGAGTTCAAACAGCTCACAGCAAGTAAACAATCTGATTTATATGTGGGCAAAAGATCTGAATAGGCATTTCTCAAAAGCAGACATCCAAACGGCCAACAGGTATATGAAAAAATGCTTAACATTACTAATCATCAGAGAAATGCAAATCAAAAGCACAATGAGATATCATCTCACCCCATTTTGGATAAAATGGATTTTATCCAAAGGACAGGCAGTAACAGATGCTGGCAAGCATGCAGAGAAAGGGGAACCCTTGTACACTGCTGATGGGAATGTAAATGAGCACAGCCACTATGGAGAATAGTACGGACTTTCCTCAAAAAACTGAAAATAGAACCACCAAATGATGCAGCAATTCCACTACTGGGTGTGTATCTCCAAAACAGGAAATCAATATATCAAAAAGACATCTATCCATGTTCATTGCAGCACAATTCACAATAGCCAAAATAGAATCAACCTAAGTGACCATCACTGGATGAATGGATGAAGAAAATGTGGTACATATACCCAGTGGAATATTATCCAGTCATCAAAAAGAATAAAATTCTGCCATTTGTAGCAACATGGATACAACTGGAGGTCATTATGTGACATTCTCATTAAAAAGTGAGACAAGCCAAGCACAGAAAAGAAGAATGTTGCATGTTCTCACTCGTATGGAAGAGCTGAAAAATTGGATCTCACAAAGATAAAGTAAATTGGTGGTTAGCACAGGCCAGGAAAGGTAGAGGGGAGGAGAGGGTGAAGAGAGGTTGATTAATGGGTACAAATATATGGTCTGATAGAAGAAATAACACCTAGTGTTAGATAGATCAGTAAGGTGACTATAGATTACAATAACCTATTGTACCTTTCAAAATAGCTAGAAGAGAAGAATTTGAATGGTTCTAACATAAAGAAAAGACAAATATTTAAGGTGATGGATATCCCAAGTATACTGATTTGATCTTTACAAATTATATGAATGTATTAAATTATCCCATGTACCCTGAACTACGTACAAGGATTATGCATCAATAAAAATAAATATAAATTTTTTTAAGAAAGAAAAAATAGGGCTGGGAGCAGTGGCTCATGCCTGTAATCCCAACACTTTGGGAGGCCAAGGTGGGCAGATCACTTGAGGCCAGGAGTTCGAGACTAGCCTGGCCAACATGGCAAAATCCTGACTTTACTAAAAATATAAAAATTTAGCTGGGCATGGTGGTGGGTGCCTGTAATCCCAGCTACTGGGGAGGCTGAGGTACAAGAATCATTTGAACCTGGGAGGCGAAGGTTGCAGTGAGCCGAGATCACACCGCTGCACTCCAGCCTGGGTGACCAAGTGAGACTATCTCAAAAGAGAAGAGAAGAGAAGAGAAGGAAAGAGAAGAGAAAAAAGAAAAGAAGTAATGCTTCTCCAGGGCGTAGAGACTGAAATTCAATTTTTTTTTTTTTTTTTTTTGAGAGGAAGTCTTAGGCTGGAATGCAGTGGTGCAATCTCGGCTCACTGCAACCTCACCTTCAGGGCTCAAGTGATCCTTGCACCTTAGCCTCAGCTTCCTGAATAACTGGGACTACAGGTGCGTGCCACCACATCTGGCTAATTTTTGTAGAGGCAGGGTTTCGCCATGTTACCCAGGCTGGTCTCGAACTTCCGGGCTCAAGTGATCCTCCCACCTCAGCCTCCTTAAGTGTTGGGATTACAAGTATGAGCCACAGACCAGGCCTGAAATTCAAACTCTTAATTGTGGGGTAGAAGGTCATTCACATAATTAACCACCTGGCTTCAGGTGACCCTTCCAGATGCCATTACCTCCAGGCATGCTACGTTCTCACCCAGTGCTCCCAATACACCACGTAGTTCCTCACTTCTGAGTTTTGGTTCATGCCTATGCTAGAATTTCCTTCATTCTTTTGCACCTGGCACACTTCAATTACTCTTTCAAGACTGAGGGTATATCCCCTTCCTTCAGGAGACCTTCCTATTGTCCAAAATTAATCATGCTTTTACAAAGAACTTAAGTCTTATAGGTATGCTTTGCTCATTGTTTCAGTTAATAAAGACAAGAACCAAAAGATAAAAGCCACTCATACTTACATCACTTTGCTGTAGGGCTACAGATGTGGTGGGTAAAACATGAAGTAAAAGTTCTAATATTTTCCCATCTATTCCTCTAGTCCTACCTCAATTTTCACTTTGATTCTCTGCTTGCACACCTTTCTGTTGGCCCCTGCTAGACAACAAGTCCCTCCAGTGGACTCCACTTACCTTTTTACACTCAGCATGGCATAGCATGCGATAAGCACCCCACTAATCTTTGCTCTTGATGGACCACAGTTATCAACATTACGACTGCAAGGGATAGAAGCTTAGGCTAATTTTACCCTTGATTTTGAAAGCTAAACAAGGTTCTGAGTAAGACCAAGACACTGTGAGGAGTTCTGTAGCTCACCCCTGACTTTACACCATCCTCAGCTGAGGTTTTCAAAATAAAGAGAATTTTGAGACATTCATGAATGTGATTACTTCAGAACTTGGTGAGGTAGAAATTGGCAAGGATCATAAAAACTAATACCCCGAAAATAAGCATCAAGTCACAGACTTGATCAAATGTACTTCTTAACCAAAGGGAAAAACACAATTAGAAGGCTATCTCACTGATATATTTGTTTATTTGCCAGAGAAGTATTGATGTCCAGTTTTAAACACATGCTATTTATATCAGAATCATAACAAAAGTGCCATCCATCTGCCTTGGCATCCAGAGAAAACATAATTCAACACAAGAGTAAAAAGTGTGCACAGCCAAACAGAAATGGCACCAGAAGCAAAAATTGCTGGAACTGTATCATGGAGGGGGGTGTGGAAATTATCACTCGACTAAATTGGAAAAAAATTGTAAGCAACACAAAAGGTTTTGGCAGTTAAATCCAAACACTTGAGAAAAATCTTCTTGTCTATACTGATATCAAATGGATGTTCTGTTATATTTTGGGACACATCAACTATCAAGTTCCTTTTATAGCCTTCCACACACTTCCATATATACATCGGCCATTTACTGAATATCTACATTCTTGGACACTGGAAAAATCAAAAGCTTTGGCATCAAGCAGGCATAGGGTCAAACTGGCTCCACTATCTACCACAAGAACTTGCAAGTTAATTAACCTCCTCCTGACTCAGTTTCCTCATTTGAAAAAGGGAGATACAGTTGCCTTCCATATCCATGGATTCCACATCCACGGATTCAACCGTGTATGGAAAACATTCAGGAAAAATATGGATGTTGGTGTCTGTATTGAACATGTGTGGAGTTTTTCCCTTGTCTCAATGATATGGTATAACGATTTCCATTTACATTGTATTTAGGTATTGTGTTTGCATTGTATTAGGTATTATAAGTAATATAAAGATAATTTAAAGCATATGGGAGGATTCTGTAGGTTATATGCAAATACTACACCATTTTATATAAGGGACTTGAACATCCATGAATCTAGGTATCTTCGAGTGGGTGCTGAAATGAATCTCCCACAGATACTGAGAGACAGCTGGAATACCTCTCCTTTAAGCAAGTATTCTTAACATGGAATCACAGTCCATGTGTGTGCTTCTGTAGCCCTACAGACTCGCTGAGATGCAAAACTGTGTGTCAGACGATTTTTCTAGAGCACTTCTCAAAAGGTAGGTGACCCCAAAATGGTAAATGCCACCGCTCTAAAGGCTGTGGATGGATCACAGGTGATATTCGTGAAGTGCTTGGCACACAGTGAGCTTTAGCTATTTGGTAGCTGTTATTTTTAGGTCCCGAGGATATACAGAAAGATAAATCAGAGCATTCGGGGAAAAAAAAAAAAAGGCATACGGTTATAGGTGTCACCTCAGAATATCAGAATAAAATAGCAGAGAAAAAACAAAAGGTGAGTCCAGAAAAAACCCAGCAGGAAGAACTGGCAGGATGGAAACACCAGGAGTGCCAAAGCAGTGAGATGACCACTGCCCGGGAATACCCAGTGCTTAGGCAGGGGATGGCATATGGCAGGCGCTCAGTGAATAACTGCTAAGTAAACGAACAAACAAATGACTGAAACCAACCCAGGATGCAGGATAACACCATTTACAACGTCCCGGAGGAAAAACTATATTCAGAAGGTGTTATTGAAAACTTACTATTCAGAAATCTTCAATTTCAAATATTCAATTCAAATGCTAGAGTCCACATTCTCTCCCTGAAGAGTGAGGACATTAAGCCCACACTTTTGTCATTGAGCAGTATCTAGGCCCTTCCAATCCTCTGTGATGAGCCCTGTGAGAAATTTATTTTAGAAATAGGTTAGATCTATTTTTCCAGATGAATCAAAAGGCCTTATTTGCCTGGAAAAAAAATAAATCTTACTACCTTCTTTTTTTTTACTTTTATTTTTCCATGAGTTGACAAGAAGCTCCCAGCTAAATCTCCAGCCCAACTTTATTAACCATTATAGATGATCTGAGTGTTCCTTCTTTCTGATACCTTCCTATTCTGTCTATATTTTTAATGATTCTGATTTACATGTTTCTATTTTACTGCATTGTAGTTATTCTTACAAGTCATCTCAAAGCCTTGGCAGGACTTGTAGAGTATATAAATATTTGAGAGTGATAGCGTACTCATCAAGAACACAAGTGATTATCAGGCAGTCCTGGAGTTGGAGCCATACTCACTACCATTTATCAACTTTGTTAAGTCCCTTAACCTCTCTGTATTCCTCTTGCCTTTTGTTTTGTTTTCTTGTTTGGTTTTGGTTTGTCTGTTTTGAGATGGGAGTTTTACTCTTGTTGCCCAGGCTGGAGTGCAATGGCGCAATCTTGGCTCACTGCAACCTCTGCCTCCCAGGTTCAAGTGATTCTCCTGCCTCATCTTCTGGAGTATCTGGGATTACAGGTGCCTGCTACCATGCCTGGCTAATTTTTTGTATTAGTAGAGATGGGGTTTCACCACGTTGGCCAGGCTGGTCTTGAACTCCTGACCTCAGGTGATCCACCCACCTCAGCCTCCCAAAGTGCTGGGATTACAGGCAGGAGCCACCACGCCCAGCCTGTTTTGTTTTTTGAGACAGGGTCTCACTCTGTCGCCCAGGCTGGAGTGCAGTGGCATGATCATGGCTCACTGCAACCTAAAACTCTTGGGCTCAAGTGATCCTCCCACCTTCAGCTACCAAGTAGCTGGAAGTACAGGCAAATGCCACCATAGAGATGGCGGTCTCAATTTGTTGCCTGGGCTGGTCTCAAACTCCTGGCCTCAAGCAATCCTCCTGCCTCAGCCTCCCAAAGTGGTAGGATTACAGGCATAAGCCACCGCACCCAACTTGTACTTTTTCATAGCCAACTTGTGAGGACTAAATTTAAAAAGTATGAGGCACCAAACTGTGCTTGGCACATAGTAAGTGTTCAATTAGTATTAGCCAGTAGTAGTAGTAGTAGTTGTTGCAGTAGAAATAGAAGTAGTAAAACTGTGGACAAATAGATGGAAAGAAAAAGTAACAAATGGTATCTGAAACAAAGTAAACAAAATAAGCAGTGAAAGATCAAAACCAAAAGTAGAAAATGAAGCTTTTAGTACTGAAAGGGTATCATACTCATGTTATTTCTATTCAGTTTTCTCAAACCTGTTGCAGTTGTTAACAACTGCCTTGTTAACAGCCAGCGGCCTCCCACCAGATTCCTGATCTGGTCAGACACCAGGCTACTAAACATTCTCATGGAGCTGGTTCTGTCTCCAGGTGCCAATCAGCTGCAGGGATCACAGCATGGGTGCTATAGAGATCTCTGTATAAGGGGGAAAAGTGGATAGCTGGAACAGGGCAGTTTTTCCCTGGAGAGCGAAATTTACAGTCTCAGGTAAGCACTTCTTGATAAATATCTATGATCACCTATCATGAACCAAGCATTAAAATGAGCATAGAGGAAAAAGGGAAAGCACAGATAACTAAAATAAAATCCTCATCCTCAAAGGATCTTTCAATAAGACTGGGTAGGAGGCAAATATTTTCGCATAAATTCAAAGAGGGTATTTGTGACTCACTTTCATATCCCCAGAACTTAGCCAAGTAAACGTTCGCTGAATTGAAGGCAATGGATAAAAGACATGAACTGTAGTGTATGAAAGTAGAATTTATTTACAGCATTTCTGTTAAGTTCACCCATTTAGGAGCACATATTAAATTAGGCCAAGGTGGGCGGATCACTTGAGGTCAGGAGTTTGAAACCAACCTGGCCAACATGGTGAAACCCCATCTCTACTAAAAATACAAAAATTAGCTGGGCGTGGTGGCAGGAGCCTGTAAATCCCAACTACTTGGGAGGCCGAGGCACGAGAATCGCTTGAACCCAGGAGGCAGAGGTTGCAGTGAGATGGGATCGTGTCCCTGCACTCCAGCCTGGGTGACAGAGCAAGACTCCGTCAGGAAAGACAAGGAGAGGAGAGGAGAGGGGAGGGGAGGGGAGCAGAGGGGAAGGGGAGGGGAGGGGAAGGAGAGGGGCAGAGAGGGGAGGGAAGGAAAGAAAGAGTAGAGTAGCGGAGAGGGGAGGAGAGGGGAGGAGAGGAGAGGGGAGGGGTGGGAGGGAGGGAGGGAGGGAGGGAGGAAGGAAGGAACGAAGGAAGGAAGGAAGGAAGGAAGGAAGGAGGGAAGGAAGGAAGGAGAGAGAGAAAGAGAGAGAGAAGAAGAAAAAAGAAAAGAAAAGAAAGAGTCCTTTTAACAGGGGCAAGACATCCTGAAAGGCAAAGATTTGGAAAGAAAGGAAGGGAGTAGAGAGAGGGGTAATTTGGACAACCTTCAAGTAAGCCTTATACAGATGTGTACCTCACAAAGTGTTTCCAAACAAAATTTCTGAGGGAGGCAGGGGTAATTATGTGCAGGCTAAGGGAGAAGAGTGTAAAAGAGCAGAGATTTTGCCGTGAGACAGAAATGAGTTTGAATTCTGGCTCAGAAACTTCCTATGATAGTTGTGTGACTTTGGAAAAGTCCCTTCACCCCATAGGTTTCAAGTCCTCGTCTGTCTACAGGAGGGAGTCAATCATGATATTCACAAGAGTGGTGTGGGCACAAATGAAATCAGGAGCATGAGACATGTTGTAAACTGGAGAGATTTAGGGCATTTCCACACACATTTCCCAGTTGATTCTCACAGAGATGCAGGGAGGAAGACGTCACCACCGTCAGCGTTGTTTATCGTTCTTCTCCACATATCAGGTAAGCTCCGGGAACAGGGGCCCTACTATTTCCCACAGGGCCCCAGGGCCTACAACGTGCCTGGCACAAGCAGACGCGCCCTGAACACCTGCTGGGTGAATAAACAAATCACAACCCCTTCATGCCTGGGAGTGGGCAGCAGCGCCGGCCTTCTCAGGGCAGTGAGACCCACGGAGCTGCCCGCCCGCCCAGCCCCTCCTCGGCCTGTCGCACGCGCGTGGCCACCCCGAATGCAGCCTTACCGGGGCCCCCTCCTCGATTCTCCGCCTAACTGGGCCGGCACCCGCGTGCGCGGACCCCAAGCCGAGGGGTCTCAGAGGGGCCGCCCGTTCGGCGTCTCTAGGACGCTGTTGCCCGAGAGACGACGGCAGTCGCTGATTGGAAAATAAGCCTACACGCCTGGCAAGAAGCGGAGCTATGATTGGTCAATTGGAGATAAACGGGAAGGGGCGGGCCAGGTTGGTTCCGCGACTGCACTCCCGGAAGAAATTTCCGCCGGAAGTCTCGTTCTCTGAGGAGCGGGAACCGTGGCGGCTCGCGTCACGGGAGCGGGTTTCTGTTACGTGGGCTTTAGCGCGAGCTGGGCGGTCGGCCCGGTCCCACCGAACTGTATACGGCCGTGTGGCCGGGGGAAGTCAGCCCCCTGCTCTGAGAAGCAGACTCTCCATCTGTAAAAGGCTAAGCGTGCCCACTGGGGCCTGTGGTCAGGATTGGCTGGAGTAAAGTCGGCAAAGCTCCTATCGCATCCTGCGCCTTCGTTAGGGTGAGCACTGATGGAGACTTGCATTGGGCCACTAGGTAGCGGGTCCCACTGGGTCCGCTTGTGTGCTCGAGGAGACAGCCTCGGAGGACGGGGGCTCGCCTGCTTTGCTCAGGCTGTAGCCTCAGCCTCCGCCCATACCCACAGCAGGCATCCATTCCATTGATATTCGCTCAGTGAGTGAATTACTACTAAGACAGAGGGCCGAGTGGAAGCGCCATAAATCGTGTGAGTGATAGTAATTGTTGTCGCCGACCCTGTGGAGCACCTCCCTTGCCACGCACTCACCCATCCTAGGTACATACTTTACATGTAATTGTCATCTTCATTTGTCTTCACAACAGCCCAGTGAGGTAGGTGCTGTGGTTATTCCCATTTTACGGATAGGAAACTGAGGCACACAGGGCATTTTGTTCAAGGACACACTGCCAGTCAGGGGTAGGAGCAGAGTAAGAACCCAGGGAGCTTGCTCTTAGGCACCCTGCCGCGCTGCTCACTGTGGGAGAGAAGCAGCCAGGCAGACATGTGCAGTTTGGAATTCCCTGCACACATGGCTGCGGCAGGTCAGTTAGACTGGGTGCCCTGATGTGTGCTGCAAAGATGGATACTATGCGGTCCCTGCTGGGTAGTCTGACTATACTTCACTGGCCAGCTAGTTTTCCTGTTCACCAAGAGAATTCTTTCCCATCGCTTGTCTCAGACCTCCCGCACCCACTATGTCCTCACCTCACTCAGTGACCATGGGTCTTATCCCATTGAGAAAATGGAATGTGTAAGAATGGAATACACTCCTTCACAATCACTTTGGCATTCATCCCCTCTTTTGCTCTTGCCCCAAAAGAGGGTCTCTCCCAGAGGCCAGTCCCTCTGTGTCCTGGATCCCTCCCCATTTGCCTTCTTTATTATAGGCAGTGCTCTAAGTGTGGTCTGGGAATCCCTGGGGATCCTGAGACCCTTTCAGACTGTCCATGGGGCCAAAAAATACTTTCATAACACTAAGACTTTACTTGCTTCTTCATTGTTATTCTCTCATAAGTATATGGGATTTTCCAGAAGCTACATGATGTGTGCTATTGCAACAAATTGAACGCAAAAGAAGATAAGAGATCCAGCGGTCTTGTACTAAGCCAGATGTTAAAGAGATCTGCAGAAATAGAAAACTGCCCCTCTTTTCACTTTTTTGGAAAGTATAGTTTTTCATTAGAGAACGGTAACATGTAATGGGTTTATTATTTTTAATGAGTTAATAAATTTTTTATTGATTGTATTTTCTAACATGGTAAATATTGATAGATATAAACATAAATCAAAGTTTTTTGGGATCCTCAATACTTTTCAAGAGTGTGAATGGATCCTGAGGCCAAAAAGTTTGGTCCTGAGATCAAAAAGGCTTTGGTTATTCCCTCTCTCTTGATAGCCAAGAGTCTTATTCTTTCTCTTTCTCTTTCCCTCCTTCTTGGAACATGCTTTAGTATCTCACATCTTAAAAAAAAATAGATGATCTTCTGGTTTCCACCCCATTTCTCTGCTCCTCTTCAACCTGCTTCTCAGTAGAGCTGTCTATATATGCTGTCTTTCAGTTACCAAATTTCACAGAAGCGTGACTCTCATTGCCTGGTAACTGGCATTCTCACAAATATTTCTTCTATACTTGGCCGTACATTACTTGACCTCTCAGTAGCATTCAGCCCAGTTGATCACTCCTTTCTGCCTGAAATACTTCAGCCTTCTCTAATGCCACACCAACTACTCAATTCTTGGGCCCCACTGGTGACTTCCCTCCTCTGTGTGGCTTTTGGATGTGAGGGCCCCTCTGACACTGTCGTAGGTCCTGCTGTTACACTTCTCACCAGCCTTGACCCCTTTACTGGAATGTACTGGAGACCACTCAGACTTAAGCCATCCACATCGCCCTTGATCCACTCACCTCCCTCACTTACCTATTTCTTTTTTTTTCTTTCTTTCTTTTTTTTCTTTTTTTTTTTTTTGAGATGGAATCTCGCTCTGTCGCCCAGGCTGGAGTGCAATGGTGCGATCTCGGCTCACTGCAACCTCTGCCTCCCGGGTTTAAGCAATTCTGTGCCTCAGCCTCCCGAGTAGCTGGGATTACAGGCATAAGTCACCACGCCCAGCTAATTTTTGTATTTTTAGTAGAGATGGGGTTTCACCATGTTGGCCAGGCTGGTCTTGACCTCCTGACCTCGTGATCCGCCCGCCTCGGCCTCCCAAAGTGCTGGGATTACAGGCGTGAGCTACCGCACCTGCCCTCACTCACCTATTTCAAGGCAGCGCTCAAACTAGGAAGGCTTGTTGTTATCCCTCAATGATCACTACCTCATTCCAGACATCTAGTGCTTCAGCAAGTCCTGTTGGTTCTAACGCCAGAATACGTACATGGTAGCAATCTCATCAATTCTCTCCAAGTTCCCCTGCGCTACCTTGCCTTAAAAGCCTTCTTGTGCTAAAAATAAAAATCTTTAAAACAGCTTGCAAGGCCACTGGGACAGTCCTATAACCTCCTTCTCCCCCTAGGATCACTGTGGTCACAAAGCCCAGAAGCCAGCCTGAATGGGGGTCCTGCTGGCCAGAATAATGAAGGACAGTAAAAGCAATAGGAGTCATGAGTCCAGGCTAAGGAGGGATGGACAGATAGAATAAATGCAGGACAAGGGAGGGCACGTGCTTACAGTAGCAGGCCTAGGGTCATGCAGGAGGACTAGAGCTGAAAAACCATCATGTTGCAACCACTGAGTAAAGATTGATTCAGGTAAGGATCATTCATGTGTGTTTCATCTCGGGGTTGTTTGGATGCGGAGTAGGATATTTGCATTGTTTTAAAGGATAGTCCCACAGATCACTTATTACTTACAAGGGAAAAAGTAGTCATAAAACAAAAGAAAAATGGACAATGCTTGGACACCATAATAAAAATTAACACTGCCAACAAGGAGCATGGACATTGTATGGCTTCAGATGTAATGTAAAGGACAACCTCCGTTGAAAAGTGCAACTTCTGTAGTATTCTCATCTGGAATGCATCACCTAATCCTATCGTAAGAAGACATTAGAAAAAATAAATAAAGATAATTCCATTTTTTTAATGGTTTTTGGTGTTGTTTTGTTTGTTTGTTTGAGACAGAGTCTCGCCATGTTGCCCAGGCTGGAGAGTAGTGATGCGATCTCAGCTCACTGCACCCTCCACCTCCTGGGTTCAAGCGATGCTGCTGCCTCAGCCTCCCGAGGAGGTGGGATTATAGGCACACATCACCACGACCAGCTAATTTTTGTATTTTTAGTGTAGTCAGGGTTTCACCATGTTGGCCAGACTGGTCTTGAACTCCTGATGTCAAGTGATCTGCCCACCTTAGCCTCCCAAAGTGCTGGGATTACAGGCATGAGCCACTGTGCCCAGCCTGTAACTTACTTTCAAATGCTTCTGAAAAAATTATGTATTGATAGATAGCAAATAATAAAGCAATTGGGGCAAAACGTGCACAGTAAGTGAACCTGAGAAAGGGAGTTGTATTAGATAGGACTGTGGTAACAAATTTCCACAGACTAGGTGGCTTGGACAACAGAAATGTATTGCCTCACAGTCCTGGAAGCATCTTCAATTCAAAAGAGCCTGAGGGATAATTTTAGGTGATAAACCCTGGCCAATGTCTGACTGCGTGGGCAAACATGGAATTCTAGTAGGGAATACCTTAATGTGTTTTGCACTGGCCTGCTCTCAACAGTGAAGCAGGCCAGGCACGGTGGCTCACGCCTGTAATCCCAGCACTTTGGGAGGGAGGCTGTGGCAGGAGGATCATCTGAGGTCAGGAGTTCGAGATCAGCCTGGCCAACATAGTGAAATCCCATCTCTACTAAAACTACAAAAATTGGGTGTGGTAGTGGGTAATCTCAGTTACTTCGGAGGCTGAGGCAGGAGAATTGCTTGAACCAGGGAGGCAGAGGTTACAGTGAGCCAAGATTGTGCCACTGCACTCCAGCCTGGGCAACAGAGCAAAACTCTGTCTCAAAAAAAAAAAAAAAAAAGTGACGCACTCATAAGTGGTGTACAACTGGATCAATGTAGCCAAGAACCCAGAAACTCAAAACCCTTGCTTATTTCCTTGAACCCAAGGACAATTTGTCCATGTGTTGAAATGACTAATTAGATCAGTCCGTCATGAAGTTTTGTGATTCTTTTTTTTCTCCTTAAAGATCATCTTCAATCCAGAGGGTTTCCCTTGTTCCATGAAATGTTTCACCTCCATGTGAAGATTTAATTTTTACAGAAACTGAAATTTCCCTCGTTTATTATCTAGATGAACCCCTAAAATCTATTCAATAAGGTTTGATCTTTGATGGAATAGACCAGAGTTGTATAATGTGGCAGTGGCCCCAAGGAACAGTTTGTAGGAGGAGATTGTTGTTCTTTTCTGGAAAAAAAAAAAAAAAACTTTCCAGAAGACATTGATGGTACCCATAGGTGCCCTGCAGTGGGTCCACTTCCAACAGGCTCAAGCCTGGATTTGGGGGGTGAGGTTCCTACCTTCTCCTAGATAACATTCAGCATCACTGAAGCCAGTAAACTCACCTCCCAAGGAACCGTTACCATCTCTACTATTTACACCCATGGCATGAGTCGGCTGCTCAAGACCTTTGATGAGAATCTTGAAAAAGAAAACCATGAATCGTTGGAGAGTATATCTTTACACTTATTTGCAACAGATGGCTCAGTCCCTCAGTATTCAAGAAGCAGCTCTGGGATCGTGGAGAGCTGTGTGGCAATCACCCTCTGCCCACCCTGCAGGTTTTGGGGGCTTGGAGTTGGTTTTCACCACAATTCTGTACACCTCAGAGACTGGGCCGTAAGATCAAGCCTGTAATTATCTCACAGGCATCAGTGATGATGTTATGAATGCAGCTTATGCCTTCATGTGGAGAAAGAAACAGCAGGGGCTGATTAGCCCCGAAGAAGTTAAGTACTGTTTTCCACCATGTCTATTAATAAAGAAGGGAGGAAGAGCAAGCGTGTGGCAGGGATGCGTAGCGCATCCACATGGAAACGGAGAGTCTCTCTCTCTCAAAAATCTGCTTCCCTGACTGCTGTCCTTTTAGTAGCCTCATAAAATGGAGACAAGACTCTCCTCAGCTGTCCTGAGGAGGAAAAAAAAATATATATGACATAAAAATAAATGAAGTATAAGTAGCTCTTTTGGAAAAGCTACTGTGGTTATTTTTTCTTTACTAAAATAGCTGCTTTCTCTCTCTCGAATATTTACCTTGACAGATGACGCAGCTGCTCGTTTTAGTTCAATCAGCCAGAAACTAAATTGCACATGTTAAACATTGTCACTACAAATAATTGATGATGACTTGTAAACAGGGGGCCATTTGAGGATCTATTTGAGGATCCTCCACGGAGAGTGGCTCTCCACAGGCTCAGCAAAGCACCTAGGCATGTTCTCATTCCCCTTTAAGGGACCGATATACTATTAAGCTCTTAATTTCCTTTAATGGCTACTGGTTGTTTCCTTTCATGGAAACAAGAATAAAATCCACTTATGTTGCTCCTGAACAAGATTCCGTGGTGTTGAACACTGGTATTTAGAATTTTAATGAACCCTGGCTGGGCACGGTGGCTCACGCCTATAATCCCGGCACTTTGGAGACCGAGGTAGGTGGATCACCTGAGGTCAGGAGTTCGAGATCAGCCTGGTCAACATGGTGAAACCCTGTCTTGACTAAAGATACAAAAATTAGCAAGGCTTGGTGGCGGGCGCCTGTAATCCCAGCTACTCAGGAGGCTGAGGCAGGAGAATCACTTGAACCCGAGAGGTGGAGGTTAAAGAGAGCTGAGATTCTGCCACTGCACTCCAGCCTGGGTGACAAGAGTGGGACTCTGTCTCAAAAAAGAATTTTAATGAAACCTGCCTCCCAAACATTATTTTGCAGCAATCTTAGAAGAATGCCCCACCTCTGGAATAGAGAAGCAGTTGGGAAGGAACAGTTGCATGTTCCCTACACCTGGGCAACAGGCAGGCCCCTGACAACCACAAGTAATTCTCTTTGCTGAGAGCCGGGATCTTGCAACAGCTTGTCATTAGTGCTGTTTAGCATTTAATTTGCCTTTAGTTAGGTAACAAGCATTTATGGATTACCTGTTAGGAACGAATGCACAGTATGGGAACAGAGGGATGAATGAGGCACAGACTCTGCTCACAGCCTACTTGGGGCTAGAAATATCTACTCAGGAAAGAAAACTTGAAAGCAGTTAGCAAATGCAAACCGATATACCATTACAGGGAATCATCACTCTTTCCAAATTCAAGGCGCTAACTCCTGGCACACTTCTAAGGAAAAAAGATACGTGTTTCTGCGTCCCGTCTCATGATGGGAGTCAGTCCTCCTGTGGGCTAAGGAACTGTCTGGCCTTCTCTTCCTCTGCAGAGTCCGGGTGTGATAGAGACACAGGATGGAGGCAGCCACCACCCATTGAAAACCAGCCTGTCTGCCGGATCTGGCGACCCCCCTAAGGTCTTTGGTAAAAACTGTAAGTGCTGCCAATCCATGTCCACCACATGCCTTGGGCTGTGAATGAATCCCAGCTCACTGCCATCCTGGACACGACTAGGCCTCAGTTTTTACCAAAGACCTTAGGGGCGTCGCCAGATCTGGCAGACAGGCTGGTTTTCAATGGGTGGTGGCTGCCTCCATCCTGCATCTCTATCACACCCGGACTCTGCAGATGAAGAGAAGGCCAGACAGTTCCTTAGCCCACAGGAGGACTGACTGGCATATCCTCACTCCCATCATGAGACGGGATGCAGAAACACATATCTCTTTTCTTTAGAAGTGTGCCAGGAGTTACAGCCTTGAATTCGGAAAGCGTGATGATTCCTCGTAATGGTATATCGGTTTGCATTTGCTAACTGCTTTCAAGTTTTCTTTCCTGAGTAAGCACTTACAGGGAAAGGCTTTCCAAGGGGCCGAACGGTCCCTAGCAGTTAGGGAAGCGAACGTTGGAAGTGCAGGTCAAGGTCTCAGAGTGAGCAGTGTGGCTGGGCCAGAGAGGGCCTTCCAAGTGCCTAGGCAGTGGAGGCAGCTGGACACAGCTGACGTGACAAGGCAAGGCTGGATCCCTCAGACTCTGGGAATTCTCCAGCCATCAGGCTTCACAGAGCACTGCTTCTGTGCTAAGTTCCTGATGCCAAGGAAAGTGAGAGAGACATGGCCCTGGCCTCAAGAAGCTTTCCGGGCAGATGGCTGTGTATCCAGGATATGTTAAGGGAGGTGTAATATTAACCAAAAGTGGAGCTCCGAGCTCCTACCCTTGGCAGAGGGCTTCTTGGAGTAGATCGTGTCTGGACCCTGCCCAGGGGCGTCTTGGAGTAGATGGTGCCTGGACCGTGCCCAAGGGCGTCTTGGAGTAGATCGTGCCGACCGCACTGAATCACTGTAAGCCGGGTCAAGTCGGGGAATGGCAACCCAGGCCGCGGGAAGTGCATATCTGGGACATGGAGGGCACAGACAGCTGTGGTTCTCCGGCAGTGAGATGGGTGCTAGGCCACCAACTGGGTCTGAGAGATTCTTGACCCATCTGGGAACTGCATGTACTATGGATTGTAAAGGGTCAACCTGAGAGATAGAAAGACCCAGGGAAAAGGCACCTAACCCTTCACTTCAGTGTCTGGGGATGCATGGACTCGGGAAGAGTCTCCGGCTGGCTCCGATGCAGTCTCTGCTTCTGCAGAAGGGGCCTTGCTCACGCAATCTTCAGACTTGCATTCCCAGCTGGTGCCCAGCACCATGAATATATGTAAAGATAACAACTCTAAAGAGGGATAAAATGTATTTTTTGGTCGATTTTTATTTTTCAAACACATTTAGCATTCTCTGATTTTTAAAAAATGCTTTTAATAGAGCACAGACTCCTTTCCTCAGTGGTGAGGAGACAGATTTAAGGGCTGCAGCTCAGTCAGTCAGTGCCAGCTAGCATTCAGGGATCCAAGTGTGAGAATCAAATTGTCGTTTGATGTGTGGATTTGGCAAAGGCTCAGCACGCCTTGGAGACAGTGCCCGTGGCCCACACTGGGTGGCAGGTGCTTCTGCCTTGGGCTCTCTCTGCTCCTGCCGGCCGGGCCTGTCATCGGCTGAAAAGCCGGCATCTCCCACATCCATCAGCTCCTCTCTGGAGCTGAGTCGCTGGACAATGTGACCACACTTAAGAGGCACAGCATGCTCCTGCTGGGTGGAATTTTAGGACACCTGGTCTGTGACCTCTTCATCATGAGATGAAAGGGAACTTCCCTACAGTCCCACAAATAGGGGCAGAGCGGCACTGGAGCTGGCGCCCGACTCCCGGCAGGGAAGGGTTCTGTCCTCATTTGGGCATATTCTGTTTCTGCCCACCTGGTGTGTGCCCTCCCTGACTCCTGCCCCGTTTCCAGACCCGGCTCATGCCTACTTCTCACACTAAGCAGCTCCCTGAAGCCACCGCTTGGAATCTCTGCGGTGCTTACTGTCTGCTCCACCCCTTTTGTTTGTCCATTTGTTATGGAGGTGTGTGTTTAAACGGGCAAAGCAGCATGCTGCCAGGGACACCAGGAAAGCCCACTTAGCCATCCACTGGAGACTCTGACAACTAGAGGAAACCTGGGAGGCCACATGACAGATACGGAGACAGGCTGAGAGAAGGCAGGGGACGTTCCCAGGTTATGCAGTCAGCCAGGGACAAAGCCGGGACTTTGGAGCCCAGGTCCTCTGCTCCCTGCCAGGCCTCCTTTCATAAGGACGCGAGCGATTGCCAAGAGCAGAGCCCCGAGGAAAGGGAATGGAGGAGAACTCGATGAGAAGGGGGAGAATACCAAGGCCAGGTCACCAGGACTCAGCACAGGGCCTTGCAGAGCAGGTGCTTCTAAATGCCCAAGAGACGCAGGAAGAGAGGGAGAGATGGGGGTACCAAGGAAGGGTCTCAGTAGCTCTATGGGCACATTTCTGGGCATGGGACAGAGAAAGAAGGGCAGAAGGAAGGGCACCGGAAACACAGCTACGCCTAGATTTGGAAAGCCAGTGACCTCGAAAAGGATGTTCCGGACATAGGGAAGACCATGAGCAAGGCTGCACTTGTAGGAAGGACCGGGACCTGATCCACTGGCAGTAAAGAAACGTCACTAAGGAAGTGGGGGCAATGGCAGGAAGTGAGGGCCAGAGTGAGGAGACAGGAGCCCAGCCTGGGTCTTGTTTGGGATGATGCAGCCTCCATGGGCCAAGCAGGAACAGTAGGAAAAGACCGATGGTACAGCCCCCACTCTCAGGACGTCCCTGTCTCCAAGGGAGACAGCCACACAACACTGAGGTGGGGCGGTGAGGAAAGCAGGGATCGCTGGGGAGCGTGAGGGACTCACTCGCCCGGCACAGGAGGCAGGGCTGGGCGGCTCAGGTGAGGGAAGTGATGGCTCCGAGAGCCCCAGCTGGGGTGACAGCTGCAGAGGGCGGCTCAGAGTGGAGGGGCTGTCCCAGGAGCTGGTGAGCTTACCAGGGACAAGATGTCCCTTGCCAGGGATGTCACAGAGGCTGTTCCTCAGCTGGATCATGCTGGGCCACCTGACCCAAGGGCCGTCCCTGTCTTAAAATGCACATTGTCCAATAAAGAGTGGAAGAGGATGTTAATGAGCAGGAATGGAGCCAAACTCTATGGGAGAACAGAGCTGGCCAGGCAGAGCCACCGGACACCTGAGGCTCCCTCCTTCCACCACAAACACCATTGCCCCACGGCCTAGAGAGGTGGGTAAAAACCGATCTCCACTGAGATCTCCCAGGACGGGGCCTGCACGCGGCAGCCCCTGTCCCTGAGGGGGTCTCTCCGCAGTGCCAGGGACATTGTGGATGCCCACCTAGCAGGGCTCACGCACCTCCCCACCACCCGCTGGCAACTGCAGTTTGGCCACCCTGGAGCCCTGGCTGGCCGGCACAAGGGCAGGGCCAGCACAGACTCGTTTTATTTATGCTCACAAAGGAGCGTCACTGTTGTTAGAACCATCCTCTGACGTGAGCAGGACAATGACGATCACCACTGTGTAAATCGTGACACTGGACCGGAGGAACTGACGTACCTGCTTCAGGTCAGAGAGCCGTGGAATCTGTGCTGATCCGTTTTCAGATGAAGAGCTGCAGGGTGGAGGGAAAACAAGTGAACTCCAAATGACTTGGTGTCAGAGCCAGGAGGACAGCAAGGCGTACCCAGCCCAGGCACGGGCAGCAGCTGAAGGCTACCGTTTCAGAGCTCAGGGTCTTGCTTGGCAAGAAGAGAGAAAGAGAGAGAGAGAGAGAGAGAGAGAGAGAGAGAGAGAGTGTGTGTGTGTGTGTGTGTGTGTGTGTGTGTGTGTGTGTGTGTGTGTGTGTGTGAATGCTATGTTGGTCCAAATGGAATCTCAATTGGTCTGTGAAATCAAAATGCCAGGCAACCACTGGCTTACGCTTAGAGGGCTCTGACATTCAGGAATGCTCTGGTGGATTGTTGTGTAAAATAACAAAGGACTAGGCCAGGGGCTGCCCAGGGCTCTCTCCTGTTCCCTGCCTGTCCAGGTGACCCTCACCCTCAGAATGCAGCTCAAATCCCACCCGTACTCCCAGGCAACTGCCAACCCGATGGCTCCCTCCTCCTGACCCTGGCTCCCTGGCAGTCCTCAGGGCACCTTCTGCCTTGGCTTGTTTTTCCCGCCTTAGCTCCAGGTGAGCACAGCTGGAACCATGCTCAGAAGCAAGCACACGAAGGCCTGTGACTGCAGACCCCTAAGGAACCTTGCAGATGCTCTCACAGTCCCCACCCCAATTTGCGGATGGAGTGACTCACAGCCGGGGACAAAGGTCCCCTCGCTCTTGCCCCTGCAGTCTACCCACACAGCAGCCAGGAGAGCTTTTAAAAATGCAAAGCAGGTGGTGTTCTCCTGAGTAAGCCCTCCCATGGCTCCCTATCTTAGTACAAAAGCTGAAATCTCATGACCTGTGAGACCCTCCAGCTGGCTCATGGCCACCCCTCCAAAACCGAGTGCTTGCCAGCACACTGCCCACCCAGCTGCAGCCAGGCCCCCACTGCTCAGCACCATCTCCTCAGAGGCCCCCCCATTCTTCCACGGGCATGTTCCCTATCCCCTTAGAGCACGCTTGGGCCTGAACTCACCTTGGGTTCCGTCGCCTGTCTCCCCCACTGGAATGCAAACTCCACAGAAGCAGGGCTTTCTTTGCCCCCTGCCGCATCCACAGTGCCGGGAACAGTGCCTGGCATGGAGCAGGTGCAGCCCAATGACTGACTCCATGAAGTGACGTGAATCACCCACCATGCAGGAAGAGCGGACGTGGGTAAATGGGCGATGCCTGGACTCCAGGCGCACTGACTGCATCCTGGCTGCTTGACTGATGTGGTTAATAAATGACTAGAGGGCAAGCCCTCTAGGGCACAGCGGACTGGATACTTGATTAACCCAGTGTCTGTGTTAATTCCAGGTGCCAAAATAATTTCTAGGATTTCACCTGAGACCTAGAGGTAGTTCATTTGAAAATAAACATGATTTCCCAGAAGGCTCGAGCCTTCTCAAGGAAAGCAATGCCCTGGACTTTCCTTCCACCAGAAATCAGGAAGACAGACTTTGGAATTCCCAGTGGGGAAGCGCAGTCGGAGGGGCCGGCCTGGGGCACCACAGCGCGCAGTGCTGAACGCAGGGCTCCCAGGCAAAGACTGGGAGGTCCCAACACCTGGGCCCACAGGTGCACCCACATCCTCCCATGCTTTTCCCCTTTCTCCTCCACCCCCGTTTATAGACGTGATCAGAGGTCAATGAGAAAATGGCGGGGGAACTGACCCCCTGGAAAGTCTGAATTTGAGTGAAATAATGGGGAGAAGTGAACCCTGGAAAGTCTGAATTCTGCTTCATCGAAGCGCAACAGGGACCTGTTTCCCTCTGCTGTCAACCCCAGGGAATGGGGTGTCAATGGGGCCCACAGTCATACTGTCCCAAGCACCAAAGGCATCGCTGCAGGGACCCCTTCTACCCCGACAAGCACAAATGCTCGACGCAACTCCGGGAACGTGTCTTTATTAAAGATGCAAGCAAGCACAGAAGGATCATGTGTAGTGCTCAGTAACATCCATACAGTACTAAAAATAGAAAAATATAAATGAAATTTCACAGAAAGCAGCCTCCCTCACAGAAACACAGGCAAGGTGCTGCCGAGCCCACCGTGCAATGCCACGTGCCACCTGCCTGGCCACGCTTCTCCCCTTTACAAATGAAAACACAGCTTCTCTCTACACCCGTTTCAAATGCAGCACCAAGAACGGAGACCCCTTCCACAGCAGCGACCCTCCTGACCACCATTTTGGGTGCTTCCCAGCCACATAAATGACAGACAACCCCGGTCCCCACGGGGTTGGCTGGCTACTGGCCCCCGTCTCTCCATCGCTTCAGCGAATTTGGGCAAGAAAATTAGGCAGTGAAGCAGTAAAGACCTCACCTTTACTCCCTCAGATACACGGAGGGACGAGGTGGACAGACACGCAGGCGGCCGTGCCAACCTGATCCGAGTGAAACAGGGCTACACTCGCAAAATGGTCCTCCCACGGCTGAGCGCCTCAGGTGCACAGAACAAACTGAACGATAAAGACCCGGGGGTTTTAGAAATTTACTATTAAGCATCTGCTTGGGAGCATTAGTAGGCTATCACTTCAGGAAACAAAGGCAGGCTGCGGAATTCAGCTCAAATTCCGAGGACAACTGGTCCCTTTGTGGCCGACTCTCCACCCACTGCATGCAAATGCTCCTGACTGCGTTAGACTCCCACCTGCCCGCCTCACCAAGCAGACTTCCATCAGCACACGCCCCGCGGGCTCCTCTCTATCCCGCTGGAAGTCTCTGGCAGAGGGACGTCCTTTCTGAAGACCTAGTGACCGGTTTCTGCTTTATTTCAGGAAGGTTCTGAAGAAGTGAACTCCGTCAGAATAAACAAGTGTCCAGATTCCCCCCAACAGACCCAACTCATCCTCTGTTCTCACCATTATCTCAGAACCAAGTGAGAACAGAATGGCTGTGCCTTAGATAATAAAACTACAAAAATAAAGAGTTAACCCTGAGATCTTTCTACCATTCGGGTGTGGCTCGCTCCTGATTCCCCTTGGAAATGAACTTTTATTTGGTTTACTGACATTTATGTAGATTTCCAGTGAAAAGCTCTATAAAATACAATAACTAATATGGGGTTGAAAAGGCAGACATTCTAGTTGCATATATTACAGGCTTTATCCTTATGGTCCAGGCCATTGGAACTGCAATGTGGAGACTGACTGTAATCAGACATGGAGAGGCTGCACGTTCTGAAGGCGAGACAGCTGCTTTGGGTTGGGAATCATCACACTGCCTCCGCTCACGCCGCTCTTCCCTTCCCCCGCTGTTTCACACGCTGCTTCCAGAGTTTGTCCAGCAAGGAATAAATGAATGCATACAGGACTTTTGGCTAGTAGAGTGTCTGGGTATTGTGAGCATGCAAGTTGTTGTTTCTGTTATTATAAATAAAAGTCAAACGTGAGGTCACACTTTCCCATCTTCTGTTTATACACCAAGTCAAACTTCTCATTCATGGAGACGGTGAAGATGTCCTTCCATAGCCCAACTCTTCCTGAAATGCAAACAAGAGAACTGCTGGGGCCACTTGCTGTCGGGCCAGCTACTGAACTAAAGGAAGCCTTGGAAATGGATCTGGAACATTCCAGATCTATTCCTGGGTCCCTTTGAACTTGGCCTATGGGGGTAGGAAGGGCCGTCTGAGCTACAGACCAGGTGGGTCCCCTAACATTTGTGAAACTATTGGATGCAGCAGAACGTGACCTGAACCAGCTTCCCTCTGAGGCTGTAGCGCAGTGAGCCACAGCCACCTCCTGGTGCCATTCCACACCCCCTGCTGGGGCCCGCCAGGGAGACTCTACTTCTGTTCGGTGCTGAGTCCCCAGCACCTAAAACGGCACCTGGCACGTGGCAGGTGTTTAATAAACATCCCAGGAGTGAGTATGATCTGCCGCGGGAGTGCCCTGCTCTGGGCATCGCAGGCAGCTCTGGCCCTCCCCACGGCATTATCCACTTGCAGCTCAACAGCGCCACCAAGGCGTCACTGGCTTCGGGAGCATTTGAAAAGGAAAAAAAACCATCCACAGTGCAGAAAATTTTACAGCAAGTAGGAAGCCCTCCTGACTGCGCCAAAGATGCAGATTTCAAGGAGCCTGCCCTGGCAAACCCTGGGGAGGAATTTAAGGTGAATAAAATAGTTGCAGTATTAGCTAGCTTTAGAGACTAGAGGCAAAATACGCACTGCAGTGAGAATTCCCTGAGTCAACAATAAAATGAGTCTGGGCACAGCCCCCAGCCGCTCGAGCCTAGGCTTGGTCAGAAACCCAGGCCTCTTCCTGGCAGCCACAATGGAGGGCTAAACTGTGGGCTCAACTGCAGGCACTGTGAAGGCTTTGGAAAAACAAAAGACAGAGAGCTCAACATGACAAGAGAAGTCGTTGCTCCCATTGTCTTTGTTAACATAAAATCTTAGGTTGGTCTAGTCCAATAGCAATGGTGACTATGAAGATGTCTGGAGCGGGGATTCCGAACTTCCCAGTTATGGGACTGTGAGCGCATCACCCGAGTACTGGCTCCCTGCTTTCAAAGAACTGCTCATTTAGAATTCTTTCTGTTGTCAGCATCTCTGAGATCAGAGCTCTGTCTCCAGCAAACGTCCTTCACTAGCTCTGTTATTAACGGTGGTCCTTGTCCAGGCAGGACCTCAGGTGTGAAACTGCAACACTGCAAATGCTGAGCTCAAATACCCACCGTAACATGGACTTTCTCTTTGGTAACAAAAAATTATCTATCAGTGTTGGAGAGGGAAAAAAAAACAAGAAAAACTGTTCTTGTAACCCTTTAATGATACCTAAGGAACAGAATTAGAAGCTACTAGAGCAACCAAACTATATTTTCCCATGATTATTTTTCTCAGCTGAGACAGCTGAGAGCTCATCAGAGGAGTCACCCACCTGGTTTAGGATTTGGAATCAAGACAATTTATGCTGTGACATGAATCAAATCTAAGCAATGCAGCTGGCTACTCGGCCCTGCATTCTCACCAACTCAAGAAGATCTTCCGAGCAAAGAGGCAATGTGCTAAAAGAAAACAAATCAAAGAACTGAAATAAAGCAAAACCAAGGTAAACCATGATAAAGCAAACCCAAGGGAAGGAGCATATGGGCACACAGTATGTTCTCGACGCTGCTTCGCCACACACATGAACCAAAAGGGGTATTTTGGAGAAGGTCACATCCAAGGATAACAACACACAGCAAAAGCAAAACTAAAAAAGAGCAAATAAATGTTAAATAATAAATATTTATGAAGATGTAGCCAGGAAAGAAGTCGAGAGGGATTGTGGTTGAGTTAACTTCCTTCTGAGGAGTCCACTGCTCTGCCTTTAGAGACGGCGCTTTGCGCTTGACCTTCAGAACCACCCTGAGCCATGATCAGCCCCTTTTCAGAGAACAAAAAGCCGCAAAAGCTCAAGGCCTGACCTAAGTTGCGTTCCCAGAGGGCAGCAGAGCTGAGCTGCAGCCCACCACTTCTCTCATCCGTCCCAGGCATCTCCCACTCCATTTTATGGGGGCTGCTGCTGAAGACCCATCCACATTTCTGGGCCCTCCCCTCAAACATTCTCCTCAACCCAGGAAGTGCCCAACACACCAAGTGTCCGTAAGGTTCATACTTACCAAGAGGCGGCCTCCTATGGCCAAGGCCAGCACCCTGGGATTTAAGAGCCTGGGCTCTCCACCATCAGGGTCAAATGCCACACAGCCTTAAGGACAGGGGGAGCAACCCAGGTGGATCTGGGGAGGATTCCTGTCAGGAACACTGTCCCCATCTCCAGCTGCCTCAGGCCCACTGTCACTTGCCACCAAGAGCAGGAACTGGCCTCGCTCTGTGCAGCGGCGTAGCTTGGTACTGTCTGCTTAAGCTCACCGCCCCGAGGTGGGGCTAGGCCCCATCTGTGCTGCCTGCACCCAGAAGATGCTCGGTCAGCGTCCACTCAGTGAAGGAGGAAAAACGGTGTCTCCTACCTTCCCGCTCACTTCACTGAACTCTCCCATGAGTCAGTCAGAGACTGAGAAACCCGTCAGCACACTTTGTGCTCTGAAATGTCATCGCACCAAACCCATCTCCTGGATCTGCTCTGTGAGGCGTTTGATCTCAGGCCATCGGAGTAGACCCCCCCACTCAGAAACATCCCACCCACAAAGCCTGAAACGCACTTCTTCACATTAAAACACTGTTTGCTTGGAGGCAATGCAAACACCAGCAGGCAAGGCACTCCGTCACTCCATGAGCTCTGTGCCATCCACAGGCACCAGCCGACAGAGCACAGGCCATGGCCAGCTACGGACTGCTGGAAAAGGAGAGCACGGAGGGCAACAAGCTAGACCTGGCTCTCTAAGCAGGCAGAGAAAGCAGCCTGGCTGGGGCGGGGAGCGCCTGGGCGGGAGGCGGGGTGGGGCACATACCCCGGCCCACGGGCAGGGCCTCAGCGTTGCAGCACTGGTCCACCAGCTGGTGGCAGTGCTCTGTCAGGGCTTCCAGCTGGGTCTTGTCACAGGACACCCCCAGGAATCTGGCCAGCTGCTCCACCATCGTCACCAAGTCCTGGAAGACAAGTGCAGAGAGCAGAGCAGCCCATGAGAGGCGGGGCCTCTTACTGGACATGACTCCAAGCTGGGCACACACTGGGGACTTTTTACACGTGGCCTTCCTTACTTAATGCTCATGACAAGGCTGACATCAGCCTTGTCTGGAAATAACACTAAGAAGTTAAGGAATTGCCCAAGCGTGCTCAGCTCTCAAGTGGAGATCCTGAATTCAAACCCTGCTCCTCCAGGGAATTGGGATGCAGACATGAGGTCTTAATAGAGGCTGTGGTTAATTTTTAACAGCAGCAAGAAGTAAAAAACATATTTCAGAACATCGTTCTTGTGAGGAGCAAGACCTAATGGGCTCCTCTTTCCCTTCCTGCTGCCCGTCAGCTGGCCTCTGGGCTGGCCCTTGGGAGCGCAGGGAGGCCCTTCTGGTCTCCAGACAGCCCTGCACTGGGCAGGAAGCCCGCTTCATCAGACGTGAGATTCCGTCATGCCTGCCGTACCCTGCCCCATTATTTTACCACACCTGACAGCGGCATGTGGCTAACGTCTTAAGGGGCCATTCCCCAGCCCCCCACCCCTGCCACTTTCTCCCCAGAAGGAGGCTCCTCCTCTACTCAATCAGAGCCCTGAGCTGTCGCCTAGAGGTGCCTTGGTCCTCATCAGGAAAACGCTGCAGGCCGTTTCCTTTCCGGAGGTCTGTAGAGCAAATTCCCACATTAGAGCCTCTGAAAAGTCCTACAGTGAAAAGATGATTTAATTTCTTTAATGCAGCACTTCAGAAACCTTGAAAGAAAATGTTCTCTGACCGCTGGTGTGGGCGTCAGCTCCTCCCTGGGCCCCACAGTGTGGGGACCCCTGTGGCAGCAGTGCGGGTCTGATTCCGGCCTCGCGCTACCTCCCATGGGGAGGGCCCGCGGCGCGGGGCTTGACGGAGAGTCGGAGGAACAGTTATTAGAGAATGAGCCAAGGAATAAAGAGCTCCCTGTCCCTTGCCCTGCCGCCAAGAACTCCATTTCAAAGAAAAAGGGTAGCCATGGAGAGAGAGTGAAGAAACCTGGCTCTCAGAAGAGACGCTGCAAGAAGGACACTGCCAGCTTAAAATCAGCCTGCCGGAGCGGTCAGCAGAATCCTCCTGGGGCAGCTCATCGCCGGTGTGATGTCCATCTCAGAGGAAGGGGCGTTTCTGCCAGGCCACGTCCAGCAACATGTCACGGGACACTTGCTGGTTATGAAACCCAGCGGGAATCAGGCAGAGCGCCCAGGTCAGCTGGCAGGGGACGGCCCACTTCACCACTCTGAGTCGCACATTCTCCATCTGGAACTAGCGACGGGGCCGCAGCAAGAAGCTGCACACCATGACACAGAGCCAGCGTGTCTGGGTCGAGGTGACTGTGAGGATGAAGTGGGGATACCTGGGGTGCCTGGCACAGTGCGCGGCTCGTGGGAAAAGCGCCCTGGAATTGTGCGGTTCAGTGGAGCATGGGCGGTGAGGGCTCCGGCAGGAAGCACTCCCTCTCAACCCGGGGTGAGAACTCACGGACTCACACCCTGGAGACAACCACGCTCACTCAGGGGTAGTTTTCTGGAGTAAGATGTAAACAATACTAATTCCTAAAAATGTGACTTAACCTCTATTAAAACAATCCATTACTGAGGTTCCTAAAAAAAGAATAAACCCATGCCAATTAGAAGGCGAAACGCTGACTGTCCCAGGAATGCCACTGAGTCACTCAGACTGGCTTTGGTAGAAAATGAAGTCCCAGCACTGACCCCGGCAGCTCTTAAAGGTCCAGGTAGGACTGGTGGCCTTGACCCTGATGGACTGAAAGCAACAGGTCTCACCACTTCCACTGCAGAGCCTGGAAGGCACAGAAGGATGAACCTCCCTTTAAGGGCTTGGAATAAGGTGTGTGTTTGGACCTTAAAACTTCAGCCCGTCATTGCTGAGGACACTGACACCCCAGGAGGAAACTGCTGACCCGGGAGCCGCCCCTCAGATGTGTGGGCAGCTGGCCAGGCGGGCACTTCCCCCATTCACCTTCTCATGTTGGGGCCTCACTGGCCCTGGGCAGTGCACGTCCAATGCCATGTCACTGTGGCAAAATAGTGACCAGCTGACAAATGCACACCCAGGGCCCCAGAAATTCCACTCCTGGGTATGGGCCCAATAAGCACAAATGCTGACGTCCACCAGGACTCCAGAACATCCACGGAGGCTTTATTCATGACCACCCCAAAATGAAAACAGCCTCCACGCCCGGCAACACTGGATGGGTGAAGCAGCGGTGGCATATTCGTGCTGCAATGGAGCACCAACCACAGCACAGGAAAGAACGGAGCTCCGCGCCACGTGGGTGGAGGAGCCTCGCCGTCCACACAGAAGCCAGAGAGCAAAACACATGAGAGTCCCACATCCGACAGCTTCCGAAGAGGCAACACCAAGCTCCGGCGAGGGAGATCAGAGCGCAGTGGCCTCTGCGAAGCAGGGCTGTCAACTGCAAGAAGCTGGAATGTTCTGGATCTGGAAGGTGGCTGCCCGGATGTGACAGGTAAAAGGCTGTCAAGTCCCACACGTGTGCCGAGTACACCTCACTGTGCATGACACCTCCACAAAAAGCCACACACCAGGCAGGCCCGTCCCAGGCCTACACGTAGGTGATTCTCACACAGTCCTCCCAGCCATGCAGTGACAGGGGGTGCTGTCACCTCCCCACTTTACAGAGGCTTGGGGGGGTCAGGACTTTGGCCTGAGCAGCCAGTGTCCAGAGCCTGTGTTGTTCCCCAGAACCACAGGAAACCACAGCCAAAGGCTTCATAGAGGTCAGCAGCAGGACCAGGGTTCCGACCTGCTTGGGCCACATCCTCCTCTCTACTACACCGTCCTCTGGGCATGAACAGGGACCCTAAATGTGGCTCTGTGTCAAATTGTGTGGACAAGAGGCAGACAGGTGGGAGGCCCACAGAGCGTCAGACAGGCTTACCCAGCAGTCAGCTCCGTGGTACGTGTGACCTTGGACCACCGCATGACCTCGCTCTTTCCTCACCATGACACAGAGCCACGGTGAGGACCCATTTGGGGAACCGACAGCACGCGCCAACCGGCAGCAGACCCGCAGACGGGGTCCCTCCTGCACACCAAGCAAGCCCTGAAAGGCCACGCTCCTGCAAAGGCTGACCTGGCCTGTGCTAACCACAGGCCCGGGTGCCAGAGCACAAAGGAACCCAAGAGTAACTGCAGCAAATGCAACGCACACACCCCGCCCCAGAACCACAACACACACCCCGCCCCAGAACCACAACACACACCCCGCCCCAGAACCACAACACACACCCCCCGCCCCAGAACCACAACACACACCCCGCCCCAGAACCACAACACACCCCCCACCCCAGAGCCACAACACACCCCCCGCCCCAGAGCCACAACGCACACCCCCCGCCCCAGAGCCACAACGCACACACCCCGCCCCAGGGCCACAACGCACACACCCCGCCCCAGGGCCACAACGCACACACCCCGCCCCACGGCCACAACGCACACACCCTGCCCCACGGCCACAACGCACACACCCCGCCCCAGAGCCACAACACACACCCCCCCGCCCCAGAGCCACAACGCATACCTCCCAACCCTAGCACCACAAGGCACACACCCCCGCCCCACGGCCACAACACACACACCCCCGCCCCAGAGCCACAACGCACACCTCCCAACCCTAGCACCACAAGGCACACCCCCCCGCCCCACGGCCACAACGCACACCCCCCGCCCCAGAGCCACAACGCACACCTCCCAACCCTAGCACCACAAGGCACACACCCCCGCCCCACGGCCACAACGCACACCTCCCAACCCTAGCACCACAAGGCGCACACCCCACCCCAGCGCCATAGGGGACTGCGTGTGGCTCTGTTCACAGCCAGGTCTGGAGTCTTCCTGCAGGTGTGGGGGAAGCACAAGGCCGGCCTTCCTGCCCCTGGGCTTCTGACCTCCAACCCCAGCACTGGCTCACCCTCCCCCACACCCAGCTCTCCTCTCTGTCCTCCGGCCAACCTCCTCCCTATCCCAGCTCCCACCCGCTCCTACTCAACCTAAACCTGCTTGTCTGTCAGCCATTGGCACCAGCAGCCCCACAGCCTGGCCTCGTCTGTCCCCTACACCAACATGGTTTCCAGCAACCTCACGGTCCACACCTGCACCCCATCCTCTTTCCTCTTTCCTATGGGCCAGGCCACAGGTGTCTCCTGCCTGTCCTGCCACCGGAAGCCCCTCTGCCCAGGCTCCAGCCCCAAGCCCTCCTGCCTCTGCCTGGACTAAGACCTTGTCCCATTAGTTCTTTTCAACCCCTCCCCCAGCTCCTGCCTCCTCCGCAACACCTAGAAAATGCCCAGTCTCTCCTGTGGTCAGTGACCCAGGCTCCCCAAGCTACTAGCTACCTCGTGTCTCACTGCAGACACTGGCCTCTCCTCAATGTCCCATCAACCACCACTGTAAAGCACTCCAAAGGCCCCCTGATAAGCCAAGCCCCAGTCCCCTCCCCACGCCCGCCTTCCTGGGTCCCTCAGCCTCGCACAGCATGGCTGCCCCGCCCCACCTCAGGCTTTGACAGGCTGCTCCCCACACCCCCAACCCCTCTTCCAGTCCACAAACCGTCCTGCCCCTTCCTCTGTCCCTCCTCAGACAAATCCCTCCTCAGACAAATCCCACATGTGCATTGTAAAGGGCTCCCTGAATCAGGAGCTGCCAGGCCTGGCGAGGGCCGGGCACCCCAAGGACAGCTGCTCCGGCAGCACTCACCCGATGCATGTCTTCATACTTGAGAAAAAGCACGTTCGAGTCCATGCGGTGCTCCCAGAACTCCTGCACGTGCTCAAACCAGGAGCCATAGCCCACTGCGGAGACAGGGGACAGGGTGAGCCACACAGCTGGGCAGGAGAAGCATGCACATGGGGCCGTCCCCACCCCACAGGGCTGCCCTCCTGCCACCCAGCAGCCGTGATGAGGACATCGTGATCCCTGCAGACACGTCCGGCAAAGGCCCCCGAAGCACTCACGTCCTGAGCCATCCCAGCCCTCCCACCTTGAAGACCTGACCATGGGGGTGACGGCCTCTGAGGTGGTCTCTGTGGTACCTGGCAGTGGATCGCAACAGTGCCCATTACTTTATCCGCTTAACAAGTGGTCACCAGGAAGCCTGGAACAAAGTCCAGAGGAACTGGGACAGGGCCACTAGGGTTTGCTAGTGGGGACAGGGTGGGGTGTAGGAAGTTGTAGGACAGATCCAGAACATGGGGCTCTGCTGGGCAAGAGGGCCACAGGCAGTAGCCTCAGTAAATCGGGGAACTCTCCATGGGAACTGAAAGCTGAAGACGGGCAGGGAGTCCTGTCCTGACCTCCAAGAAGCCAGCACTCCTGCACCCACACCTTGGCCCTGCGCTTCCTGCGTGGCCTGCGCCGCCTCAGAGCCCCTGGTGTGCGGTGGGGCACACAGCCAGGGACCAGCTCATGGGGTCTCCAGCCTGCTTTGCAGTGTCCTTTATAAAAGCTATGGATCTTCCTCTGCCTGCCACATGCGGTGGCCACCACTGTAAGGGATTCTTCCAAAGGGACCTCCATATGACAGAGAGCAAGGCGGGCAGTGGGGGCTGACTGCGCTGAGCAGCGGGAAGCAGCCCAGCTGGATGAGGGGCGCTGGCTGTAGAAATTCCTCTGCTGGGCCCTGCCCCCAGCACCCACACCCCACCAAAACCTCCACTTTCTGTGGAATCAAGCTGAGTCCCAGAGAAGGGAAGACTTCCCCAAGTCACCAACAGGTCAGTAATCATGGAGGCCAGACAGGGGAGTCCAAGTCACCTGACTGCAGGCCCGTCAAGAGGAGCTAAGTCCAAGCAGATGAGCCCCTGGGGCAGAAGGAAGAGTCGAATGGCCCGGTGAACATGGAAGGTAAAGACAAACCCCACTTCATTCCAAGGAAGAATGCACCAAGATGTCAAAAACAGACATCCTCACGACCCGGAGATGCATGGGGAAGATGTGAGGACCCTGGAAGAAGCAAGGCGTGAAGGACTGCACACGTGGTCCTGCACTGATGCGAGGAGCAAGTGCACCGGCCCCGGCGCAGGAGTGGGGACGGGAACCAGCTGCAGGTTGCCGGGTAGAGGCCTTCCCTTCCCGCCAGAATGCCTGAGAGGAGGGAGGACGCAGGGCCCCTCCACGCTCTTCCCTGGGCTCCACGCTGCTTTGTGAAAGGGAAGGGAACCATCCATCTGGAATATTAAGGAAGAATAACAAAACCTCCTTGTCCACCCCAGAGAAGACATGGACACAGAGGCTGCGTGTGCCACACTGCAGGCGCCACAGGCACCCTGTCTACACAGCGTCCTCACACAGCAGGTGCCACAGGGACCCTGTCTACACAGCATCCTCACACGGCAGGCATCACAGGGACCCTGTCTACACAGCGTCCTCACACTGCGGGCGTCACAGGCACCCTGTCTACACAGCGTCCTCACACTGCGGGCGTCACAGGCACCCTGTCTACACAGCGTCCTCACACGGCGGGCGCCACAGGCACCCTGTCTACACAGCGTCCTCGCACTGCGGGCGTCACAGGGACCCTGTCTACACAGCGTCCTCACACTGCGGGCGCCACAGGCACCCTGTCTACACAGCGTCCTCGCACTGCAGGCGTCACAGGGACCCTGTCTACACAGCGTCCGCACATGGCAGGCGTTAGAGACCCTCTCTACACAGCGTCCGCACACTGCAGGCGCCACAGGGACCCTGTCTACACAGCGTCCGCACACTGCAGGCGCCACAGGCACCCTGTCTACACAGCGTCCTCACACTGCAGGCGTTACAGAGACTCTGTCTACACAGCGTCCGCACACTGCAGGCACCACAGGCACCCTGTCTACACAGCGTCCTCACACGGCAGGCATTACAGGGACCCTGTCTACACAGCGTCCTCGCACTGCAGGCGTCGCAGGGACCCTGTCTACACAGCGTCCTCACACTGCAGGTGTCATAGGGTGCCTGTCACGGGGCATCCTCCCACTGCAGGTGTCACCTGCCTCCAGGGCCCTTTGCCCTCCAGCCTTGCAGAGTTGGTCGCCATCCTCAGGCACGGTTGTTTATGCAGGTCCCTCCTGCCATCACCTTGTGCTGCGGTCTCTGAGCCCGGCCTGTCTAGACATGCTTTCAGGGTTCCCATGCATATTAGTTTCCAACGTCTTCAAGACATCAGGCAGGGGAGTCCAGCAGTCCTCAGTACGTGCATGCTCACTGACTGACAATGAAGGATGGAGTACGGGGGTGCTGAGTGGGCCTGTCTACGGGGTTTGCTGGGACCAAGGCACGTGTGTGGGACCTTGCACCCAGTGGAGGACAGGTCTGTGACTGTGGCGACATGGAGAGGCCTATATTAAGAGAACTGTTAACTGCTCTGGCCTGAGCAAGATGTTTGTAGCCTCTTCCATAGCCTCTTCCACGTGCTGGTCTGAATGTGGGCATGGTCCCATGCTCTGCAGAGAGGAGAGTCCATGCTGGACCCTAGGAAACAGCTTCAGAAGTCCATGAGTGTGTTGCTCCAAATGCCTGCTGGACCACAAGCGCAGGTGCCAGGGCGGGGAGGCCGTGGGAAGAGAGGCTGGACAGAAGGTCTGGAACAGGCTCAGGGGGCTTCGGGGTGCGGGTCTGGGGTCTCCTGCCCCTCGCAGGCAGGGCCACTTCTCAGCAGGCACAGTGGAAGCAGAGGTTCAAGGGCTGGAAACAGAATCATTCCAGGGTTTTGAGGCCCTCGTGGGTTTGTAAATTGCAAGCAACAGAGTTGGCCTGTGGCGCCCTGCACCGCCCCGCCAAGAGGCCCCCTTCAACCAGGCCTGGTGGCAGCTCCAGGTCCACTCCCTAAGTTCCACTTAAACTCAGGGGCATTACGTTCCAGGATCTCTGCTACATGATTCATCCTAATCTTGTCACACAATCCCCCTATAGAACCCCTGATAAGCCACACTGAACAATGCGGCTCAGCATCACTTCAGTTGGGAAATAAAATAGAAAGTGTATTTTCAGCCTTGGGTAGGGATGAGTCTCAGTGTAGATTTAATTAAAGTGCAGCTTTTATGACACATTTCAAAGCTCCTCTGCCTGCACACCCTACACTACTCACTTCTGTCCCAGAACCCCCAAAAGCCATAGCTGGCCATGGGGAGCCATGGCCCCCATGGAAGGCAGGAGCAGAACTGCACTGAGGAGCTCCTGCCACCACTCCCAAGGGACAGGCGGCCCAGCAGGGCAAGAGAATAAGGACTGGGAGTGAGTGGGACCGAGACAAGGGGCCTGGTCCTGCCTTCCTTGAGTGCAGGGCAGGGTGGAACCCAGCCTCGCTCCTCTGCAGAGGCTGGAACGGAAGCCAGAGAACAGCACCCGGCACTCTCGGCCCGGCTGTCCTCCTCCCTGCCTCCCTGCGGGCACAAGTGTGCCCTGCCCCGGTGGCTTTCCTGTGCCTGAGGTTCAGCCCGGCTGTCGTCCTCCCTGCGGGCACAAGTGTACCCTGCCCCAGTGGCTTGCCTGTGCCTGAGGTTCAGCCCAGCTGTCCTCCTCCCTGCGGGCACAAGTGTGCCCTGCCCCAGTGGCTTTCCTGTGCCTGAGGTTCAGCCCGGCTGTCCTCCTCCCTGCGGGCACAAGTGTACCCTGCCCCGGTGGCTTGCCTGTGCCTGAGGTTCGGCCAAAGGCCCATGCCTGTCACACTTAGCTACAGTCTCCACTCCAGTCCCTGTCACTAACAGCAGTGATACCTGGGCCTCCATTTTTACTGTTTTCATTCTCTCCCTGTTTGAAACCCAGGTAGCAAGGAGGGATGTTTTAACTGGGGAACTTCTCAGACACCCCAACAGTGTGGTATAAGAGAAGGGCTCCGGGGTCACATGGACCTGCTCTGACACACACCAGCTCTACGGTCTCAGCCACGTTCATGACGCCCTCAGCCTCAGTGTCTTCATCTGTAAAGTGGACCGCGGGCCTGACCTACGTGGTCCCTGTCAGAACTGGAGACCGTGCCGGGGAAGCACCCAGCACCTGCCAGGCCATCCACGACAACAGACGGCTCCCGTTCTAACGTGCCGCCAGGCTGCAACACTCACGCTTATCATTCATAAACCTCCGGCAGAATTCTTGGAAGGTGCCTCGGTAGCTCATGGTCCGCAGAGAGCGGTGGAACTGATAATAAGACACCACCAGGTCCTTGGGGTTGCGAGCCATATAGATGACCTGTGGGCGACAGGAGCGGGGTGAGTCCATGTCTCCTTCCTTCCCAGGCAGGGCTGCCCCGACACAGGCCAGCCCCCCTGAACCTGCTGGTGCACCTCACAAACCAACACTCGCTTCCAACATCCAGTTGGGGCCCATGTGCACAGCCGCTGGTGCTGCTGCCTCGCTGTTTCAGCAGAAAGGGGCCCTGTCCATGCAGTAGTGCTGGCCAGGATAATTACTTGAGTATTTTATTTTTGTCCTCTAGAAGACAGAAAACTTGCAACCCTGATCCCGGTCTCTGGCTGAGTGTGGTGACTCGCATCTGGAATCCCAGCACTTTGGGAGGCCGAGGCAGGTAGATCACCTGAAGTCAATAGTTCAAGACCAGCCTGGCCAACATGGTGAAACCCCGTCTCTACTAAAAATATAAAAATTAGCCAGGTGTGGTGGCGCATGCCTGTAGTCCCAGCTTACTCAGGAGGCTGAGGCAGGAGAATCACTTGAACCAGGGAGGCAGAGGTTGCAGTGAGCCAAGATCGTGTCATTGCCCTCCAGCCTGGGCGACAGAGTAAGGCTCTGTCTCAAAAAAAAAACAAACAAACAAACAAACAAAAAAAACCACACACACACACAACAACCCACAGGCCTCGGCATTTGATGCAATTGAAAAACAAACAGAATTCGGCCCAAAGCAGGCACACGCTAGGATTAGGCTGGCCACAGCCATGTTCAATTGTGAGGTAAAAACCAACCCAACATTAAAAACTTGGGTAAAATGCTAGAGACGCATGACCCAAGACGGCCTCAGAAGGGACCTTTACCTGTGGGGTCCTTGGGAAGACAGCCCCCGAGGCCAGGTAAGTGCCAGGGACCTGCATGTGTGTTGCACAGGGGCCTTGGGCTCCTCTTGGTGGGGACTCATCTCGGGAGGCAGAGGGGGTGCCAGCTTACCTTGGAGTCCCCATTGTGGAGGTCGGAGGGCAGAAAGCGGTAGGGCAGGTGGCTCTTGATGAGGCGGGGAGAGGTCAGTTCCTACGTGGAGTCAGAGGGAGAGGCAAGTCAGAGGAAGGGGTGAGACCAAGGGGAGGAGCGGGGCCAGAGGAGGAAGGAAAGGGTGGGGTTCAGGGTAAGTGGAGTTATCAGAGGGAACGACAGGGTAGTGGAGGGGCCAGGAGAGCAGCAGGGTAAGAGGGAAGAGTGAGGCCAGGGGGAGGGGTGAGGTCAAGGGGAGAGGGACCAGAGGACATGGGAAGGGGTGGGGGCCAGGGAAGAAGGGTAGGAGTCAGAGGGAAAGGCGAGGCCAGGAGCGGGGAGAGGTCAGAGCAGGAGGAGGCAAGGCTGTCATTCCTTGGTCTCCTCTCCCGGAGACAGTCTCAGACCCAGCCAGGACAGCCTCCCTTGTCAACTGAGACAAATGTTTGAGACATGAGCACACCTCGGCTGGGTGTCTCTATCTGGCAGTAGAGATAAGGGTCCCGGACCTCGGCCGGGGGAGTCCACCTATCATAGCCACAGCCACAGGGTCCGCTCAGGGGGCCTGGGAGCTACTGCCCTGGCTTGGAGTGGTATCAGAGGGCAGCAGAGGCAGCAGGAGGCACCAGGCCCAGTGGGTGCTGCCAGGCTGGCGCTGGACCACACAGCAACCTGGCCTGATGCACTCGCTGCTTCCACCTGCCCCTCAGGCCTTCCCATCAGCAGCTAGGGTGGTCCTGTAAACCAGTCAGCACCCTGCTCCTCTGCTCAGAGCCCATCTTCCCAGTTGCCCTAGGAATGGGCTCAGCCCTCATGAAGCCAAAGAGCCCAGGACCATTGCCTGAAACCCCCAGGCTTGCCTGTTGCTCTGGAGGGCCAGACCCCTCACGCCGTGCAGTCTCTGTTCACCGGTCCCTATGCTCTCTCCTCTTTCAGGACCTGCCTCAGACATCCCCACGGGAGATGGCCGGTCCCCTCCTGATCTGCTCCTCTCCCAGCACTGATCGCTGTCTAGCTACTATGGCTTCCTGGGCTGAGAGGCCGGGCCTGATGCTGTCAGTCACTGCCACCCCCAAGGCCAAGAGCGGTGCCTTGAACACGGTGGCCCTCGGCACAGCAGTACCGAACGACACCCAGACGGTTCTGCACGGACAAGGAGAGCAAGGTGACTGCTCAGGCCTGAGGGGCTGGGGTGCAGACAGGGGCCCTGGAGGGTCACAGGGGTCTTGTGCCATGCCACGGGGCAGGACGGCACTCTCAGAGCTGGGTTTCGGAATGCTACTCCAGTGGGACGGGGGCAGGCATGGTGGAGGCTGCAGTTCTGGCCCATTCAGGTGTGAGGCTGGAACTAAAGAGGTGCAGCGGATGGAGTGGGGGGCCTCTGGGTGTGTCTGAGGGGTGAGGGGGGCAGGGCTCTGGAGTAACATTTATTTCATTCTTGATACAAAATATTTGATGCAAACGCATCCTACCCAGCTCCCTCAGAGGAGGGTCCCCAGGGGAAAGCAAGGGGGAGGCCCAGGGCCTGCTCCCCCCGAATGGCCCCTCAACCCTGTGCCCCCCAGGCACTGACTTCCTTTCCACCTCCCAGACTCCTTGACGCTGATGTATCACCCACACCCTCATCAAGTTCCAGGTCACTGCCAGCTCAGGCCTGCCAGGTTCTCTCCCGGCTATCTGGGGCTATCTGCTCTCCCCTAACCCACAAAGCCCTCAGGAGCAACTGTCAATCATCAGGATGTAACTGCAGAAATACCCTAAAGAGGTGCTGGGACAGGTGCCACTGGCCTGGGTACCTTGATGATGTCCAGGCCCGGCTGCGGATACTCCAGGACCGGGAGCTGCTCGTCGATGTTCATCAAGCCGATCTCATCGGGGTCAGCACCCTGGCTCACCAAGTAGACCACCTCCTGCAGCAAGCTGGTGCCTGGAGGGGAGAAGCCCCAGCATGGGGTGCTCAGAGGAAACCCAAGCGCTCGGCCCTGTGCTCAGGTCAACACCTGCTGCCCAAGAAGGGCGACTCGAGCCTGGGGGAAGAGGAGTGGGCCCCGCACGGTCTCGGCCTGAATCCCCTGTGCTGGGTCATGGGCCAATCGGCTCTGATTCTCAGAGGGGCCAGGATGCTTCACAGGGCTGTTAGGAGAACAGAACAGAATAGAACCCAGCCCCTGTTACGGAAGTGGCTCAGGGGCTGTAACAGGTGGGTGACTTGGCCCAAGGCCTCCAGAGGCTGAACTTGGCAGTTTACACAGGAATGATGGGCCAGGGGAATGACCCGCTAGCCAAGATGAGGAAATGACATGTGGCCAGTATCTACTGAAACTCTAAATATATAGCCCATGCTCCAGGAACTATCCTGGGGAGACCCAAGGGAAGCCAGTGCTTGTCGATCTGTACACAGGTTCTAGAACAATCTTGGCCACTTCATAAAGTCACTTGGAAACACAAATATCCATCAGCAATAGAATGAGTAAGTTGTGACAATCACCATGGGATACTAGACAGCAATGAAAAAGAATGAACTGCAGACACAGCACAGCCAAGCCCCACAGACAGGATGTGATAGAGTCCTCCCACCCCAAGGCGCTCTGGGGTACAATCCTGTATGTCCCATTGGCATGAGGTTCAAGAATGGGCAAAACTAAACTACAGTGACAGAAGTGAGAACAGTGGTTATATTTTGGGTTGGTTATTGATTCAGAGAAGGCACAAAGGCGATTCCGGGGTCTAGAGCTATTAACTAGGTCTGGTGGGAATTACACAGAAGCATGCTACAATATGCTACAATATTATCATACACGCAGGTTTTCATCTATGGTCCCGGCTCATTATCCCCCCAGCCCTTATTACAGTCTTTTGTCATAACACTGGACCACTCCGAGCCTCAGAAGCAGGACTTAGTACACAGTCTCTCTCTCTCTCTGTCTCTCTCTCTCTCCCCCCCTCCCCCTCCTTCCTCTCTCTCTCTCTCTCCCCCCTCTTCTCTCTACCTCTCTCTGCCTTCCTCCAACTCATGTGCACGTATAAGATATAATTCAATTAAAAAGAGAAAAATCACCTCCACCTGCCAGTGGCCTAGTCAGCATAACCTGCTCTCCTAAGCCTGTGGGGAGATGCGACCAACGGGAAGAGCCTGGGCAAGCACAGCGTGCCACGCCATTAAAGGCAGGAAGAGGCCTGCAGGGAACAAGGAGCTCGTGTGTGCTGAGGACACCCTGGCACTCGCTCACAGGACCACAGCTGCCCACTGGGCTACAGACATGCTGACCAATTCTCCCTCCTCACAAATCAGCCACCTGGCTTAGTAGGCCTCCTGCCTGGGTCTGGGAACTGTCCCTCTGGGACAAACAGCACCTTTCGCACTCAGGTTCGACGGCTTCCAGCCCAAAACCCTTCCGTAGCTTCCCACTGTTCACAAACTCAGGCCCAGGTATTCAACCATTTACTGAGGCCCTCTGAGCTCTCCACACCTGGCACAGGGTCCAGGCTGCACCCTCCTGGGTGGGGCCAACCACAGCACTATCCACTCGGCCTGTATGCTCCTCCCAGCCTCAGCCTAGGCAGAGCTGTCTCAGAGCCCCCGCCCCTTCGAGTCGGCCTTTTCTGATGGCCAGGATCACCTGCAGTGCGCACCCTGGGACGCATGGGACAGGCCCTCTCTTCCCTGCTACGGCCCAGGGGCAGCAGGCACTGTGACCGGCCCCACACCTGGTGCAGGCAGGAGGAAGCGGGGCCCCGCCTGGACCACACATGGGGCTGACTGCATGCACTGGTGCCTTGAGTGCAGAGTCCCATTCGAGGACCCTAGGGCCAGGCAGGACACCCAGCCAGAAGTGTGCTGGGACCAAAGGTAACTCCCCGGGGAGAAAGGTGGTCCTCTGCGCTTTCTCCAGCCTCTGTCCCCAGGCCCCAAAACAGCTCCAGGTCCCCAGTGATCCTCAGTCATCACCTTGTCTGACCTCCCAGAAGAAATGGGCACAGCTTAACCCACCGTGGTCCCTTCACATCAGCGGCTCCGGTTTCTGCCACTGGCTCCTCATCTTCCCACCCTGAACACGGTGACAGCCCGGAGTGCAGCCCCAGCCCCCTCCCCCCAGGTCACACCCAGGTCCACCCCTCCACACATCAGCCTCCGGGGCACATGCCCATGAACTCCAGCAGCTCACTCGCTGCCCAGCACCTCAGCGGGACCCAGCCAGCTCTGGGGGGAACGTCCGAGGCTGTCTCCTCTGCAGCCCCTGCAGCCCGTCTCAGCAAGCACCCCTCCAGCTGACAGGGCTCGGGCTGCATGGTGGCCTCACTGTGGCTCACCCGGCTCCTCTCCTCTCTCCTTGCCTCAGCTAGCCCCGCCAACCCTGCCATCTGGTGTGTCCAGAGCTGACCCTCCCCCTGCGACACCGCGTCCTCACACCTGAGCTGCTTCCCACGAGGGCTCCTCCCTGGCTCTCTGCTGCCACCCAGCTCACTCTGCCTCCTAGTACAGGGGTCCCCAACCCCCAGGCCATGGGTCTGTGGCCTGTTGGGAACCGGGACGCACAGGAGGAGGCGAGCGGTGCAGGAGCAGGCATTACAGCCTGAGCTCTGCCTCCTGTCAGATCAGCGGGAACACAAGATTCTCACAGGAGCACGAACTCTATTGTGAACTGCACCTACGAGGGATCTGGGCTGTGTGGTCCTCATGAGAATCTAATTAAACCCCGACGATCTGAGGTGGAGCAGTTTCATCATGAAACCATCCCCATTACCCCACCACCTGGGTCCATGGAAAAACTGTCTTCTGCAAAACCAGTCCCTGGTGCCAAAAAGGTTGAGGACCACTATTCTACCTCTGTTTTCAACCCAGTAACCAAAACTGTGGCTTTAACATGGAAGTCAGACCCCACCACTGTCCACTGCCGCCGTCTGGAGCAGCTCTGCCTCCCGCAGAGTCAACGCAAGGCCTTCACCATGTTCCACTCCCTCACCACCTGGCTCTCCCCTGAGCTCCCTCCCGCCTCTGAGCCCAACCAGCCCTTCCCCAGGCTGCTGGCATTGGTGCCCCTACCTGGAGCCTCCTCACTCCCTGACTCCTCCCTGCGCCTGCTCAGATGCCGCTCAGTCAGCACGGACTCCTTCACCAGCTATGGGTCTAACTCCTGCCCCTCGCCCTGTCATGTGGTCCCTCTGTGCTATCTACCTGCCCAGGAACAGCCTGCAAATTCCTTTGCGTGCTCTCTCCCCTCTCCACCTTAAGGACAGGGGCTGTTTTGTCTTGTTCTTTGCTGCACCCGGAGAGCCAGCATGTGGCCATGCTCAATTCATATTTCCTGAGTGGACCAACAAACGCTGGGTGCTGCATAGACTCTGAGTAATCAGAAGGGGATGTGTTGATCAAGGAAGACTTCCTGGAGGAGGGAGCTTTGGGGCAAAGGCACTGAAGGAAGGAAGTGGTGTGGCTTGGTGATGGAAAACAAGCTCTCTTCAATACACAGAAAGACCTTCTCAGCACATGGACTCTCCCACCAACCTGAGTAGGAAATACAACCATCCTCATGGCAGACGAGGCTCCTAAGGCCAAAATGTGCCAAGGGTTACAGAACCAGAGTGTGGCTGACTTGCCTGTTCCTCCTCGTGAGGACCATCCAGCCAGCAGCTCGGGACAGCCGCAGTGAGGGGGTCTTTGTCCTTAGAAATCAGACTGCGGGCAGCATCCCTGAAAGGGGCCTCTCCCAGTGACATCTTCATCACCTATTCTTCACGTTCCCCACCCCTGCAGCCCCACAGGCCAACAACCCAGACAGACATTCTCTGCACATTAAAGTCTTCTTACATCAATATCGGCCACTTCAGTTCCACAAGTCCCATCCTCACCCCCATTAAATATTTATGCCAGAAGATCAGCCAAAGGAACTCTTGACTCGTCAGGTCCACCTGGCCCTGTCCCCGTGGCCCTTCTCTCCAGCCTGCCACGTCCATTTCCTGGTTGAACACCTGCTAACCTTACCTTCTCCCACTTCCAGGAGAATTCAACAGGAGGTCAACACGGGCATCAGGGAGAGAGGGGCAGCGAGAACACACCAGGAAACACGCAGGGAACAGGTCCCGGCCTTCCTAGGGCATAAAGCCAGCTGGCAAGATGCGATAACATGATCAAAGAAAAATGGTCATTATACTATCTGGTCACTTACCTCATTCCAGGCACACTTCTAAGCACTTTGAACCCAAGATCAAACCCAGCTTCAGAGTCAGACAGTCCTAGCTCTGCAAGGCCCTCTGCCAGACGCCAAGCTGTGGCACCCAGCACTCCTCCCACTGGTCTCTCTCCATGCTCCTGGTGGTGCCCTTGGGCATGGGCATGAGCCCTGCCAGCCCCTCCACCCACCCTCACTGTGGCCAACTGTACCCAGGGGCTCCTGAGGTCCCAGTGATGCGGCCCTGCCAGCCCTCCACCCACCCCCTCTGCTCTGGCCAGCCTCCCACCCCCTTCCAAGCCCAGCGCCCCAGTGGCCCAAGGCCTTCAACAGGCTGCCCTCTGCCTGGCCAGCCCGGGCTTGCTCTGTGGGTCGCTGCTCCCAGGAAGCCTTCCCTGACAACACGCCTCTCGATCAGGTGCCCTTCCCTGGTCCCACAGAGCCCTGGACACTGTCCTAGCACACTGTCACACCGTGCCTGGCTGGGGCAAGACCTGTGAGGGCAAGGAACTGGTCTTAGTCACTGTTTTAGTTTCCCAGGGTGCTGCCAGAGATCACCCAAAACTTGGTGGCTTAAAACAAGAGAAATGTATTCTCTCACAGTGCACACTTTTGGAGGCCAGAAGTCCCAAAGTTGAGGTGTGGGCAGGGCTGTGCCCCTTTCTGGAGACTGAGGGAGAATCCTCTTCTGCTGCTCTCCCCTCCACCCACCTTGCCACTGCCCTCCTCCTTCCTGCCTGGCACTCCGACCCCAGCGCAGGTACCCCCACCCACTCAGCGAGCCTTTTATTCACTCAGCAGAGGGCTCACTATGTGCCAGGCTCCAGGCTGGCCCAGGAGTCCCAGGAATGACACCATCCCTGCCACCTTCCAGAAAATGGAGGTGGTGATGCCCCTCTCTTCTTCACAGGGCTGCTGGGGTCAAAGGAGATGACGTGCAGAAGGGCCACAAAGAGAATCAGGCCTGCTCAGGCCCAAAGAGAATCAATATAAACCAACGTCAACTCAGCAACTGAAATCAAGATAGGGCACCACCAACAGGACCTGCTCACTTGCAAGGACACGCCACAGTCTCACAGCAAACCTGGCAACCCTCATTACAGCACAGGACAGGAACCTCCTGGCACCCACCGATGAAGCCACACACCTGGAGCAGGCAAAGCAACGCCCACAGCCAACCCTGTGGCGCCCTCCACCGGCCTCGAGCAGGAGGGTCCATGAGCACTACCTTTACTGACAGGGAAACAAGGCACTGGGAAGTGGGGGCCCGCCTGGAGCTGGAGCCACTTCCCAACAGGGCCAGGTGGGGCCGAGGCAGGAGGGAGAGGTGGAGGAGTCCTAGTGAGGCCTGTCATGTTGCTGTGGGACAAACGGGGGCACGCGGCTGTGGCTACGCTGGGGCCCCTGAAGAGCAGTGAGGGCAAACACGCCACTGCCAAGGTGGGGGCCCAGGAGGGCACCAATCTTCCTCATCACAGCTGGGCAGCTGGAAGCCAGCCCAGGCCCCAGCAGATCCACCCTGAGCAGGGAAGAGTCAAGCTTTCAAACAGAAACCAGGTGAGCCAACAGGGCAGGGCCACCCGCTGGCCAGTAACTCGAGCCAAACGCGCTCTCCAGCAGCTCTTCGCAAGTCAGCTAGAAGCAGTAATTCACAGAAGTGCCTCTGCTGACACCACTGCAATCACTTCTGAGTGGCAAACCGATCAATACCCCCTGCAGCAGCGCGCAGTGCACACTGACACCTGACTTGGGTCGAGGCCTGCAGGAGGCCACTGCTGTTCTGGGGTGGAACTCCCCAGGACTCTAGAGAATAGCCTGTCTTAACACTGGGCACAGAGCCCATCAAAAATTCCCACCAGAACTCATCACAGAAGGCATCAGAGCTGATCAGAACGGCCTGGAAACCACTAGGACCCTGTGGCTGAAACCCTTTGATTTTCACTCACAGGATTCACCAGTCGCACCTCTGACAGGGACAGGCGGCAGGGAAATATGGGGCAGAAGAGGGCAGGTCCCCAGCGGGGGCCCCACCCTCAAGCCAAAAGGCCTGATACCAAGGCCCGAAGTGAGAACTTACATCCCTGTTTTCCCGCTCAAATGTTATCATTTCCAAAACCACGCCCTACCCCCAATCCTGTGCCTATAAAAACCCCAGAACTCAGCTAGCAGAGAGAGAAAAAGTAACTGGACGTCAGAGACTAGGTTGGACATCAGACAGAAGCAGCGTGACTTCAGAGGAACAGGCTGATGGTGTAGCTTCAGAGTGTCTGGCCAGGGATGGCCAGACTCCAGGGGAAGATAACCTTCCCACTCCGTCCCATTTTCAGCTCCCCTTCCTGCTGAGAGCCACTTTCATCAGCAAAAATCCCCCACATTTACCATCTCCAATTCGTTCATGCAGCCTCATTCCTCCTGGATGCCAGACAAGAACTCAGGTGCCACGAGTGCGGGTGCCAAAGGCTGTCACACTGACCCTTAGCCCTCGCTGGCAGAAGGCAGCTGCCTCACATGAAAAGGCAGAGGGCCCACTGAGCTGGTAGTACTTCAGCCGTCCACAGACGGCCGGGTTAGAAGAGCACTGGAACACTTCCTCTGAACCCCAGGGGCCGCTGCGGGGCTGGTACAAAGTTTGTTCCCGCACCCGCTCACCTGCGTGCTCCCTCCCTCGAGGGTGAAACGAAGGAGGTTCGAGTGAGTGGAGTCCGCCCCTGCCAGCGCCAGAGCAGCCAGCTGACTCCAGCACTCGTGTACTCCAGCTCCCGCCTGCGAAGGAGTCAGGAAATGTCCAGCTTCACTTGTACCTAGTTGAAAAAGTCAGTCCTGTAAGGCACAAAGATCTACAGTTCTCTCCTCCTCTAATCCCACTCCCCAGAAGGAGACCTTTGGTAGATTCCTTTTGCCCTCAAATTTTCAAAAAGTGTACTGATATCATTATTTTATGATCTGTACATATTAGATGGGCTAATGATTTTTGACTGTGAAAGATGAGGACTTAGCCAAGTTCCCGTACACACAAGCTTCCCTCCTGCCGATACAGTCGCAGCACGATTTTGGATTTAATTCAAGGCTTAATTTGGTGTTTAATGCAAAGTACACCATGTAGTGATTACATTTCCTCTTTTGTATACTATTTCACTTTTCCCAGAGTAGGTAACTGTCTTAGTTTGCTTATTTCATTTTCTGTATTGCTATTAATAACTCCTTCCACAACTCTAACAAGCCTCCAAGCCTCAACACGGCCAGAGACATGGGTGGGTGTTCGCTCAATCCCATTTGCTGCTTGGGGACATGCCCCTGCCCGCTCTGCTCTCCCTCCCTCATCTGAGTGAGCGGCCTGGCATGGCTGCATGGGACCTTCCTAGACCTCCCCCCACCTTGGGTGCACTGGTCCTTTCTCCACAGCCCCCAACTGCAGGTGCCCTGGCTGCTTCCTGGGCATGTGAGACTGAGGTAACTGCAAACATCCATATTCACCTCCCACGTGAGGGACAGTCTGGTCATGTACAGAAGCCCAGGCTGGAGATCGCTTTCCGTCGTTCAGTCTTCTCGCTGCCAGTGGTGCCGCTGAGATCCTGGGGGCCTATTTTCCTCTCTGTGGGAGCTCTGAGATCTTCTCTTCGCCCCAGTTTACTCGTTCACTAGGCCAGACAGTTGGCAGGGGTTGGGGGTGTCTTTTATTGAGCTCTGAACATTCGGAAAACTCTGGCTTCAATAATTTTCTCTACCATACTCTGTTCCCTTTCTGGAACTCCAAGATTAAACTTCCATTTTTCTTATCTTTTTGCTCCTGTTTGTCACCATTTTGCAAAAATTTTTATTCTACTTCCTGGACTATTTTCTCAGCCTGACCACCCAAACCTCACAACTGTGCATTTAAAACCTCCACCTTCACACTTTTCATCTCCAGGAGTCTTTGATGATCTCTCGTTATTCCTGTCTTCACTGCTGCTTCCTTCAGTGAAAGCAACACGTGTCTTGACTCTCAAAGGATACTGCAAAGACTTATGAGTGGAGGTGGTGTTATTCTGGGTTTTTAGGTTTTCTTCTGCTCCTCACATGGTCTTTGCTTTCTCGGAGTCCTTTTTTCTGCTTTGTGTTTTGTCTCTGCAGGTCTCTATCCTTCCTGTTGGAGACTTGCTACCTGGTGATCTTGAGTCCACTCACAGGTGAGGGAGAGACCGTGGGAGCAGCCCTGGGGGCCACACATGCCTGGGGGAGCAGCCTCGGTGCTTTCACAGCTGAGGACCTGTCACTTCAGTGGGAGATTCCATGAGTAGGTATAGGGCTCTGCTTTGGGGTCAATTTCTCAAGAGGGTGCCTCCAACCCCAGCCTGGAGACTGGAACCAGGTCACAGGCATCCTAAGAGCTGAGGCGAGGAGGGGCTGGTAATCCCACCCTCCAAGTGTGCAGCCTGTGTGTGACCCTACTTCCCACATGCCCTGTGTCCCAGCCTTCAGCTGTGCACGGGACCCTCACATCACAGCCTCTCCGGTCCCCAAAGAAGAAAACTGTCTTGGTGACAGCCTCTGGTTTCCATCCCCAGTGTCATGGACACCACATCAGCTGCTTCCTGGGCTGGGCTGCTGGAATGGGTTCCCACCTGGCCGCCCTCCCGACTGCGGCATTCAGGTTCCCTGCCTGCCCAGTGAGCCAGCACTCAGCCCTGCCTGTGATCTTTTGGGTTTCCAATCCACCGCGCCCTCCTCTCCTGCTCTGGGAGTTCAGAGCTTTCTATCCCTTTATTGTCACTTTAGTGAGGTTTCAAGAGGAAACAGACACCAGCGTGTGTGTTCAGTCTGCCCCACTGAAACAGCCGCTTACAGGGTTCTGGAGTCCCAGGACATCCACAGGGATGCCAGAATCCCCCGGCTCCCTGAGAAACAGCAACAGCTGGAAGTTTTTTTTTTTTTTTTTTTTTTTGAGACAGGGTCTCACTCTGTGGCTCAGGCTGGAGTGCAGTGGCGCAATCATGGCTCACTGCAGCCTCACCCTCCTGGGTCCAAGGGATCCTCCCATCTCAGCCTCCTAAGTAGTTGGAACCACAGGCACACGCCACCACACCTGGCTAGTTTTTTTTGTTTGTTTGTTTGTTTGATTGGTTGGTTTTTGTAGAGATAGGGGTCTCCCTATGTTGCCCAGACGGTCTTTAACTCCTGGGCTCAAGCAATTCTCCTGCCTCAGCCACCCAAAGTGCTGGGATTACAAATGTGAGCCACCATGCCCGGCCCACAGCGGAACTTTTAAAGGGGCAACTCATCAGGGCCGGGCAACAGTCCAGGGCCTGGGGGCTTCTGCCTCCATCCGGGTGGGAACTGTCCCCCAACAGACACTGAGAATGCTCCCCACCTCCAAAAGGAAAAGGTGAAGGACGTCTGTTAAGTACCTGCCGCAGCCAGTCCTTGTCCCTGTGCTTCCGCACACTGTCTCTCAGCTCTCAAGACAATGCCCTCGACACAGAGCGGGACGGGAAGCTCTAAGAGGAAAAGCAGAGTTCCTGGTCACACGGCTGGCAACTGGATGGGGAACCAAGACTTCCGGAGCCCAGCTCACAGCACCAGCTGAGGACACGCTGACCGAGACCCAGGAGCTCACTACAACTTCCCCCTTGAGTCTCACATACCTCACTGGAGCTGCTGTTACCATCTAGCTTCACACAGGACCACACAGGCTCAGGGATGAACTGTCCAGGGCCACAGAGGCCAGTGGGCAGTGAACTCAACACCTGAAACTTTTGCTCCAGAACCAGAGTGCTTTACACACACATCAGACACACAGACATACATATGTATACTCAACGCACACCACATACATAACACACCTACCACACACACTCCTTCAAACACAGCACGCACACACACACCAGACACAGCACATGTGCACTCACACTCGCTCCACACACAAACACCACACACACACATCACATGCACACACACCACACACATACACCCATACACACTAGACACACACAGCACCAAGGCTCACAAAGCAAGAGAGCAACAAAACAGGGTCACGTCCCATGTGTACTCATTTGCGGGATAAATCTCCGACCGTTTCCTAGCTACGATCAAGCAAAGGTGAGGCAGACGGGGCAGTTGCTGGGACTGACCCCCACCCATGACAGTGGCAGCTCACTTCTAGGCCTGGGACCCTGGGAAACGAGTTACAGCCATCCCCACCCCACCCCTGCCCACTCTGGACCACATCCACAGCCAGACCCCTGCTGGATGCAGAGGAGAAACAGGCACAGTCCCTGGCCGTGACTCCGTCCTCCTGCTGGGGTGATGCCAGGCAGCTGCCGCATGCTGGGCTCCACAGCCAGGCCTGCCTGGTCCAGGAAGCTCCGGCAACCCTGGGTTGGCCCCAGCCTCTGTCTCATGAGACTCTGAAAACCTGGAGCCCAGATTCCCAGCCTAGCTGTGCCAGCGACTCTGGGAGGTCTGAAAGTCACTGCTCCTCTGGGCCTCAGTTTCCTCAAAGTGAACTTCTCCTAGGCCTTTAGCTCTTCTGTTCCGGGTATACAACCCTGAGGCTGCCAAGAGGCTACCAGGAGATTGCTGCACCTTCAGACAGAGCTGGCACAGCAAGCAGAGCGTGGCTCCGCCCCAGGGGGAAACGCTCCGCCCCAGGGGGAAAACGCTCCGCCCCAGGGGGCAGAAGCTCTGCCTCAAGGGGAAGAGGCTCCACCTTTGTATGAGAGAAAGTCAGGGAAGGCTTTTGTAAAAAAACAGCCTTTGCAATGGGACCTTCAGGACGAGGGGAGAAACCAGTTGTAAGAAGCTTTGGGGAAAGGAGGCTCTGGCGTGTGGCATTAAGGGCCCCAGCTTGCCCTCATGCAGCATCTCAAGACATCAGTGGTGGTGAGGATGGTGCGGACAACAATGGCAGACAGGGCAATGACCACAATACATGCCCCACGCGCATCTTTGCTGTGTGACTTCACGGCCCCTCATAAAGGTCCTGCTCTGTGACTCTGGGCACGACCATACGACTTGGCCAACGGAGACGCTGCACGTCTCTGCTCATTCTTCTGCACTTCCACTGCTGCCAAGAGAAGGCCATTGGCCCAGGCTAGCCTGCTAGTCCCAGGAGGAGAAAAAGAGGTGCCTGGAGCAGAGCTGCCCCCGCCAAGCCCAGCCCGAAGCAGGGCCCCAGTCAATCTGCACACACCGGGGACAGTCTGGCCAAGACCAGCTGGGAAAGAATCAGGGCCTTGCCCAAAATCAAAATTCAGACCTAAGTCTTTATAACTGGTCCCCTCCTCCAGTAGAGCCTACCAGTGCCCACTTATACCCCTCAGCTGCCCTAGAGGTCACCTGCAGCACTGGTGAGGGCTTCTGACTTCAAGCACCTGGGCCTGCTTCCCACCTGGCCGCAGAGGAGGAGGCCCAGAAGTGCAGGGAGCCGATGCCCTGAGCCACCCCCAACCACTGAGGGACAAGAGTTGGCGCCTGCCCCCCACACGCCAGAGAAGGCTCCCAGCTGTGTTCACATCGTCTCTCAAGGGATGCTGGCAGGCTGAGCCCCAGGCTCCCGCAGTCACTCCTTTCCTGGCTTCTTCCCCCTTTGCCTTCTGAGACCACCTCCCATCTGACTAGCAGAGGCCCACTCTCTAGTACAAAAGCACACCCACTCACACGCCTGGGCTCTCAGCCCTGAGAGAGGCGACAGTCATGAGGGCTCTGGATCCAGAGTCCTGATTTGGAAACCAGGTCGGCTGCCTCCAGACAACAGGACACTGGACAAGATCTGCCCCTCTATGTGAGTTCCTCATCTGGAAGGCGAGGACAGTGATGAACTCAATGTCATTCCCCACAGAGCACCCTCCAGGCATCAGCAGCAGCGACAATTGTGCGGACAGTGACAGCGGACGAAGCACTGACCCCACTCATGACCCTGGGGCTGGCACCACCCAAAGCCAGGCCCACTGGAAGGAGGTGGCAGCGCAGGGAGATGCCACCCACAGAGTCAGGCTGGCCTGGGCCAGTTTCTTCTCAGGGCCTTGGTTCCTTACCCAAAAAATGGCCTATTTCATGGCAAAGTTGTGAGGATGGGGAGGATAAAACAAAGTACTCGGCACAAAGGCAGGAAACCCGCTCTCCTCCCTGGTCGTTCTGAGGCTTGAGCAGGACGAATGCCAACCACCTAGTCCAATGCCCCTGCCGCTGGTGGGGTCAACAGGTCCCAGGACAGCCTGGCTCATTTCAAGCTAAGCCAAGTCCTGAAGCCCAAGCCAGGGCCTCTGGCTCACCAGCCCCCACAAAATGACTGGTTTAGCTTCCAGAAAATGCCAGCAAGTCTCCAAAGCATGCTTTAAGGAGGCTTCCACCTCCCAATGGGCCCTCCACTCTCCTCTCACTCACTCCAGAAGCCCACGCTAGGACTCCGCTCCCTGCTAACCACACACAGTCACACTGTACAACATCCTGTCCCACATCCCAGGAGCGACACACACGCCCACCTATATGATCTAGTGGTCGGAGACCAGGAGGGACCACTAGGGCCCCTTCCCCCTAGATGCAGGATGCTGGAAAGAGCCGCCCCACACGAACAGGGAGAGGTCAGATAAAATACAAGATCCCAGCTTCACTCAACTAAGATGGGCCCTTCCTCAGAGTGGCAGGAGGTAAGCACCAGCTCACCTGAGACAGGGCCCTGGAGGAAGAGAAGCCAGCCCATGCAGGTGGCAAGAGGAATTCAGGCAAAATGTTTCCACGCTGGTAAAAGCCAAAGGTGAGCCCATGTGACAGCACAGAACCTCTGAAGCCAGAGAATCCAGAGAATCTTACACTGAGCAGAGAGCTGGCACCCAAATACAGGGTCTTCTCCAGACCTGGGCCAGGTGCTCAGGAGAAAGAGTGGGAGGCAGCATGCTTTGGAGAGTGCCATGGCTGTGGGAGAAGAAAAACATCCTACTTGCGCCCTTCTCCCTTACAGAAAAAAGGCTTTAAGCCACGGAGAGAGGGGCAGAAAACTGTGTCACCTCCCAGGGCACCGGTGAAGACCCAGTGTGGCTGGAGATAGGCAAAAGGAAAAACCAAGACTCTGCCCTTTGGGGAGGGGCAGGAAACTGTACCTGGGCCCTGACTACTAGAGATCCTCAACACTACAGAAAGGACATGAAACTCCTGCACAAGAGTTACCATCCAGGCAGAGTTTGGCTGCCACTCAGAGGAGGGCAGGATCAATGAAAAAGCCGCACCCAGACCCAGCAACATGGATCCTGCGGAAGACTGCAGCTAGACCACACACCAGAGAACCCCAAACCCTCCCTGCCGAGCTACTAAACCAAAGTAACAGATAACAGCAGAGTCTATCACTGGCACACGGGTAAGAGTGTGCAGACAAAACTCCTCCACAGTTCAGACCTACGAGGAAGACCAAAAGCTGGAGGTGGAGCAGGAACACTGAGAAAAATCCTCTGGAAACTCAGCCCCTCCACTGAACACAAGCTACCACTACAATAATATGAAACCAATGATTGCTCAAGGTAATCAGATCAACACCCAAACCCAAACCAGACCAACGAGGCAGGGTTAACTCAATTCCTTACACTAACGGCCTAGCAGTTTAAAAGCCAGCCTCATTTCCAAGCATAAATATGGCTGACTTTAGTCTCTACTGTCTAATATACTGTGTTGAGCAGTCAAAAGGTACTATTCCAAAAAAAAAAAAAAAAAAACCTGTCAAGAGACAAAGCCATCAACAGAATCAGACTCATGGAATTGATGAGAAGTCTGATTAACATGTCAAAGGTTCCCAAGGAAAAGGTGGACAACACCCAGGAACAGATAGGATTATTTCAGCAGAGAAATGGAAACTCTAAGTGGAAATGGTAGAGGGAAAAAACATAACGAAAACACTGAATGCTTTTGACAGCTCATCAGCAGACTTGACACAGCAGAAGAAAGAAGCAGTTAGCCACAGATTGGTCCACAGAGATTACCCAAACTGGAACAAAAAGAGAAAAAGAAAGAAGCCAGGTGCAGTAGTATGCCTGCAGACCCAGCTACTCAGGAGGCTGAGGAAGGAGGACTGCTTAAACCCAGGAACTCTAGGCCAGTCTGAGCAGCACAGTGAGATCTTGTCTCAAAAAATAAAAATTTAAAAAAAGGAAAGTAAAAAGAGGGAAGAAAACAATAGAACATCCAAGAGCTGGAGGACAACGTCAAACAATCTAACATACATGTAACTAGAATCTCAAAGGAAGAAAGAATGAGCTAAAAGAAGTATTTCCTAAGATAATCGCTGAGAATTTTTCCAAAATAATGAAAAGCATCAAACCACAGATCCAAGAGGCTTAGAGGAATCCCAAGTAGAAGAATTAACACACACATACAAAAACCCTGGACATATCATATTCAAAGTGCTGAAAATCAAAGACAAAGAGAAAACATTGAAGGCAGCCAGAGGAAAACAGGCACATTACCCAGTGGAAAAAAGAACAAGCCAACATTTCAGCAGGAGCTAAACAAGCCAAGGCCTGGCACGGCAGCTCACGCCTGTAATCTCAGCACTTTGGGAGGCCGAGCTAAGAGGATCATTTGAGCCCATGAGTCCAAGACCAGCCTAGGCAACATGGTGAGACCCTATCTCTACAAAAATACAAAAATTAGCCAGGTGTGGTGGCGCACACCTATAGTCCTAGCTACTTGGGAAGTTGAGGCAGGAGGACTGCTTGACCCCAGGAGGTCGAGGCTGCAGTAAGCCATGATTGCATCACTGCACTCTAGCCTGGGCAATAGAGTAAGACCCTGCCGAAGGAGGGAGGGAGGGAGGGAGGGAAGGGAGGGAAGGGAGGGAGGGAGGGAGGGAGGGAGGGAGGGAGGGAGGGAGGGAGGGAGGGAAGGGAGGGAGGGAGGAAAAGAAACTATGGCCAGGCACAGTGACTCACACCTGTAATCCCAGCACTTTGGGAGGCCAAGGCAAAAGGAACTATGGCCAGGCATGGTGGCTCACACCCACAATCCCCGGACTTTGGGAGGCCAAGGCAGGAGGATTATTAAAGCCCAGGAGTTCAAGACCAACCTGGTCAATATGGCAAGACCACCATCCCTACAAAAAAATTTAAAAATTAGCCGGGCATTGTGGCTCATGCCTGTGGTCCCAGCTACTCAGGAGGTTGAGGTGGGAGGATTGCTTGAGCCCAGGAGTTTGAGGCTACAGTGAGCACTCCAGCCTGGGTGACAGAGCAAGACCCTGTCTCCAAAAAAGTAAAAGTAAAGATAAATAAGTAAAAGAAACTATGCAAGCCAGAAGACACAGGAGGATCATCTCTAAAGTTCTGAAAGATACTACAGGGGAGGCCTAGGAAGAATGTTTAGCCCCTCATTTAACAGACAAGTGGACTTGAAGATGGGAAGTCATCAGGTAATCAAAGGGCAACATGGGGGAAAGGAGATACGAGGGGAGGGGAGCAAAATACCAGACAAGAGGAGCAGACAGTTCCCCGTGGGGGGCGAGCAAGGAGGTGGAACAGGTGGAGTCCAGGTCACAGAAGGGCAGGCTAAGGCAGAGAACGCTGCCTGGCAGCAATGGGAGCCAGTAAAGAACTCTAAGCGGGGAGTACCCAAGTTAGACGGGTATTTCCAGGAGATCACTCTAGCTATGGAGTGAAGGATGAACTGAAGCGGGGCTCAGGAAGAGGCCACTGCAACACTGCAGGTGAGAGGGGAAGAATCCTAAGACTGTGGCAGGTGCTGAGGGAGCCAAAAGATCTAAGAGCTGCTTTGGGGGCAGATGAACTCCCCTGTAGAAGCAAGTAACAAGGGCACAGGGGAGGAGGAGTCATTGCTGTCTGGGAAGAATGAGAAAGGAGGAATCCAAGAGCCCTGGAGCTCAGACAAGCAGACTCAGGGTCTCTTCCTGTTCCACCAGGGCCAACTACTCAGGAGGTGGTGCCCCCAGCAGCCCCATCTCCTTCTTCCTCCCAAACCCTGAGAGTCGTTCTGCAGGCTTTTGCCTCCCAGCCCGATTGGGTGATGGGGAGAAACGTGGCCCCGGCAGACCCAGGACACTTGTTTTGGCACCCCCTTGCCCAGGTCAAGCCCCCTGATTATGTGTACAGCTGGAAGACAAAGGGGAAGGGATGAGGGAGCAAGAGGAGAAGGATGGGGAAAGAGGAACTTCTCGGTTCTTCTGGTACAAAACCACACGTTCCATTCTTCAGGCCTCTGCATTCCCTCGTAGGACGCAGGTAACTCACCACACTGCTGTGAAACACTTTGCTGCCCTGTGTGGTAAAGCTCAAAGGGCTCTGCATGCTCCCTGATCTCAGAACAAATTGGTAACCCAGGAAGCACTGGCAGGTGCCAGCTTCCACCCCCACGCCTCTCTTACCTTGTCCTGTGGGTGGTTTCTCTCCAGGGTCTACACCCGGTGCTGACACTACCCCAGCCCTTTGCCCTCCCTGGGCCCTCATTTTCACATCTATAAAAAGGAAACAATCACAAGAGCACAGGGCTGTCCTGAGGATCCCAGTGAGTAGAGGGCAAAACAGCATCTGCAATGGGTAATCCACCCAACCTGCCTCCTCCTCCATGCAGTCTCCTGAGATCCTCCTCTTCAGAACCCTCATTCCCAAGCCATTTACCTGGCCCTGAGAACAGCTACCCTGGCTGGTCAGTTAACTCTTCAGTGTTAGGATTCTGGCTTTCCCCCCATGTCACCACAAGTGCCACAAGGTCACCATTACCTCATGCACAGCCCTTCTGAAGCCGGTCTCTCCCAGGCACAGTGACACACACACACCAAGAAAACCAGGACATCCGTCTGGCCTGGGACCTGCACACCAAGTCTCCCCTCAGCTTCAGCTCCCCTCAGCTTCAACCCCTGAGTTGTCTGAAAATGTAAGACTTCAATGAATCAATCTGGTCAAATCCTCTCATTTTTAATGAGCAAACTGAGGTTCAAAGAAACCAGGTGGCTCACCCAAGCCCAGGCCCAGGCGCTTCCCTCTGCATCAGTGAGAATGCGCACACACCTCAGGACTGGCCGGAACCAGGGGGAAAATAAAATCAGGGCAGTGGGTGCTCTGGCTGAGCCAGGGACTGTATCTCAAAGCCCAAGCTCTGTGACTCTGGGGCTGTGCCCCCTCGGGGACGAGCACTTGATTAAAATCAACCTGTTGACAAAACCAATGGCAGTGATTGCATCAAACCAACCACACACAGGGACAGAATGTTTTCACAGACACAATCGGATTTAATGCAGCCACCATCCCAGGACCAAATACGCTGTACGAATGAATCCGAACAAAGTCAGTGATCAACAGAAAGGCCCTTCTCAGAAAACACCATGGGCTCCTGCTGCCTGGATCACGGTTTCACCTGGCGCTGTCCAGCACAACGTTCAGCTGTGATGGAAACACTCCCTATCTGTACTGCCCCATACGGCAGCCGCTAGCCCCATGTGGCTACCGTGCACCTGGAACACGGTGATGCTACTGATTAAATGAATTTCCACTTTTATTTCATTCTAATTCATTAAATGTAAGCAGCTGCCTGTGGGCAGAGGCTCCTACACTGGACAGCACAGTGCTAACCCGCCATGTAAGCCAGAATGTCACAAGCACAAAAAGAATCCCAGCAAGCAGCACGGGGTTGTGGGAAAAAATACTGGACAGGAATCGAAGGCCAGGATCTCATTATCATTGCCTTAGCCACCAGAAAGCCCTCACCACCCCTGTGAACCCCAGTTTCTCCATCAGCGGAGGGTGGGAAAGGGTTGACAAGGGACCAGGCCCTTCCGGCTCTGACCACCTGCAAGTTCATTAGGATCTCCTAGACCCGGGCGCTGGAAATCCAAGGAGCCCCGTGGGTTCCCTGCCATGGCAGGTGAAGGGGGCAGCTGTTAGTCCTGGCTACTTACCCCAACCCCAGCACCAACCATGTCTCCCCCATCAGACTGAGAGCTCACTAAGGACAGGCACCAGATGGGGCCTCTCTCGGTCTCCCCAGCACCTAGCAAAGCATCTGGGCACAACAGGTGTTCAGGGCGTAAAAGTCAGCATTAACCATGAGCCTTTCCGGCATGTGTCTGGACCTGGGCTAAGGGCTCTCACCGGCCATTTTGCTCATCCTCCCAGCCACACATGAGTGGACCGAGGTGGTCTCTCCTCCCTCCTTAGAGACCACAGCTCAATGGGGTTCTATGATCTGCCCAGGGTCACCCTGCTGGTAAGCAGCAAAACTGCATTCAAACCCAGGACTTCCAACTCCGAAGCCAGGTTCTTAATGTGTAAGCACTGATGCCTGCTACAAATGTATCCCCAGAAGCTGAGGGAAGGAAAGGGAAAGAAAATATGAACTAGGCTACCTGAAGTCCACTTGGAGGGGCCTCAGAGAAGTGACACAAACCTCAAAATCCCTAAGTGGCTAAGACTTCCAGCATTTTAAAGCCTACTAGAAAGAAGTCTACTAGAAAGAAGGCTGGGTCCCCCTCCTTCTTGGGCCCTCATGATTTTCCAAGGGCAACGGAGCACCCATAGGGCAGGGGAGAGGCTGGCCGTGGACCGGGAGACCTAGCTAGACCTGACCTCTGTCCCTCAGCAACTGCGTGACTCCGAGCCATTTGTGTGTTATCTGAGCCTCTGAAAAAAAGCTATGAGAACCCCTCGCAGATTAACAGCGGTAGAGCACTTGGCACACAGGACTCAATGAGTGGCCACAGAAGCCAACAACATGCTTAGCCATTCCAAAAGCATTCTAGGTCCCACCCCATGCGGCAACTGGCATGTGCTCAAGATAGCAGCCCCTCGAATGCTCCGTTCTCCAACCAACACCCTCCAATGAGAGCCCATACTCCAATCTTCCTCAGAAGAATGTCAGGGACCTGCCCTCAGGTGTCTGGAACTCCATACAGCTACAACAGCCAAGCCTACAGCTTTTCCCAAAACCGCCTGACTGCTGGTCGGGCATGACCTTAGAGCCAGACACCTTGTAAACCACGCTGTGTCTGCCTCAAATACAGTGGCAACAGAGAATCCCTAGGACATGTTTAGAGAACAGGAAAGCTGCTACCTCCTTTCCCTACAAACCTTAGATGGGGTACTTTACAATCTCCTACCTCAGGTCTGCAGACAGACCAGCCTAGCTTTAATTCCCAGGTCAGCCACTCACCAGCTGGGTGACCTTGGCCCAGCCTTCTCCCCTCTCTGAGCCTCTGTGCCTAGACTGTAAAGTGGGAATGACCACCACCAGCTCACACAGCTGTTATTGTGAATGTGACGTCACAGTTAACCCTGGTAAATGTGAATGCCCCAGGTCCTGCCTCGGTGATGGAGGCAGCCCTGAAACAAGAGAATGCACAAGCAAGGCACTCCAGGCGGGGGCGGGTCCCATCCCCCACCCGGAGCCCACACTGGAAAGGAGGGACGTTACGTTTCCACGTTGAAAGCCCTGACGCCCGTGTTATCTTCCTGCCCAGGTGAACACCAGGACTTTGCACTCATCAAACGTTGGCCAGGATTCAGGAACAGAGAGGTTGAGTGACCTGTCCAAGGTCACACAGCCAGCCAGGCAAAGGGAGAAGCAGGGATGGGTGGCGGCCCTGGGCCCATCCTCCTGCAGCGCCGGCCAAATAGGCTCCATCTCCACCGAACGGGCCGCCCCCGAAGGTCTCTGACCTTGGTTTCCCCAGGTGCGAACCAATCCCCTTCCCACTCCACCCCACACGGCCCGCAGGGATCCGAGCACCGGCAGGGCGGGGGCGGCGGCGAGGGCGAGGGCGACCACCCGGCCCAGCAGAAGCCTTGGGCGCGGCGCGGCGTCTACGCGGCCGCGCTGCAGGGCCCGGGCACGGCGTAGCGGGCGCGGTCGGCGCGAGGCTCACCGGACTTGGGGTAGGTGACGATCCACACGTCGCTGGGCCGCACCGGGAAGTTGGCGATCTCCTCCATCTTCCCGCGGCAGAACGGCGGCAGCCGCACGCCATGGAACTCGAAGTACTTGCTCTCGAACTCCCCCGGGGTGCTGGGGGTCTCGGCCTCGCTCTCCGCCATGCCGCCGCCGTCGCCGCCGCCTCCCGGCCCGCAGCCCGCACGCGCCCGCGCCCGCTCCCGCGCCCGCGCCCCGCACACGCCCGCGCCCCACCGGCGCGCGGCGGCCGCTCCGCAGGCGTGACGTCATGGCGCCGCCCGACGCGCGGCGGAGGCTCCCCTCCGCAGGTATGACGTCATGGCGCCGCCCGGCACGCGGCCGCGGGGCTCCACGGGCGTGACGTCATGGCGCCGCGGAGCCGCGCCCTCCCGCCCAGCCCCGGCCGCGGTCACCCACCCGCTCCCGTGGCTGACAGAGACCCTGGCCCGCGGTCCGCAGCCTCCTCAGTCTCGTGTGCGTTCATTGCCCTCACGGCTTCTGTCACTCAGCAAGCGCTCAACACAGATGCATGAGATACCCCCTCTGGAAGGCCCTGAAAGGCAGTGGTCCATTCAACACGTGCTTAGCGCGCTCCTGATCTGCGCCACGCACTGGGCCAGGTCCGCGACACGCGTCAGGGTAGAAGCAAGCAGAAGCCTGACCCTGTTGGAGCTTACATTGGTAAATAACCAAGATAATTTCAGGTAAATGTTAAGTGGTATTAAAAATATGCCTCTTGGCCAGGCGCGGTGGATCAAGCCTGTAATCCCAGCACTTTGAGAGGCCGAGGTTGGCGGTCTCCTGAGGTCAAGAGTTCGAGACCAACCTGGATAAATGGTGAAACCGCATCTCTACAAACATACCGAAAAAAAAAAAAAAAAAAAAAAAAGCAGTGAGCTGTGAGCTTGCACCACTGCACTCCAGTCGGCAACAGGACAAGATCTTGTTTAAAAAAAAAAAAAAAAATGGGCCACCTTGCCTAGCCAAAAATAAATAAATAAATAAAATTTTTGTTTTTTTTTTTGAGACGGAGTCGCGCTCTGTCGTCCAGGCTGGAGTGCAGTGGCTAGATCTCGGCTCACCGCAAGCTCCGCCTCCCGGGTTCATGCCATTCTCCTGCCTTAGCCTTCCTAGTAGCTGGGACCACAGGCGCCCACGGCCATGCCTGGCTCTTTTTTTTTTTTTTTTTTTTTTTTTTTAGGAGTAGAGATGGGGTTTCACCGTGTTAGCCGGGATGTCTCAATCTCCCGACCTCGTGATCCGCCCTTCTCGGCCTCCCAAAGTGCTGGGATTACAGGTGTGAGCCACCTCACCCTGCCAAGAAGTGCTTCTTAATATCCCACGAGTAGGGGAGGGGAGTGTTGGATTGTAAATTCCAGGACCCCAGACCTATGGAGAAAAATTACAAAAATATACATTTAGTAAGGCACTTCTTGTGTAAACTATAATTTGAGAGCAACCGAGTTCTAGAGATCTCAGTGCAACCCCTTGCCAGTCATGCACTCAACAGACATGTATGAAGCACCTACTAACATGCCTGGGACTGGGGAAGCACAAAGATGAAAACAACGCAGTCCTGCTCTCATTCTCTGCAGCTGAGCATCATCAGCTGTGTAAAGGAAAGGAATAAGTCCTACCTCTAAATACTGTAGCCAGGAGGATGGAAGGAGTTTACACCAACAAGAATCTGTAGCAGAGCGGATGGACAGGACCTATTCCTACTCTCTCCTTCTTACTATAGAGTGAGACACTTGCATTCTGACACCAAAGACACGTACATGGGCTGAGAGGTGCAGGCCATGTGCACACAGCAGACAGAGAGAGGAAACAGCAATTAATCCTGACTTGGGAAGCTTGTGGATGTCTTTCCAAAAAAGAAAGAGGACATTCCGAGCACCCAGGCTTTATTCAGAATAATTAGGCCAATGGCAAAAGGGCATCTAGCCAAAAGCTAGAGTGATTGAGCGAATGAATGAACATCCTGGTGTTTCAGGTGAGGGTTCTCACTGTGGGAGAAGGAAGATGTAAATGGGGAATGGGAGGAGGCAGGGAAGAACTCTATGGTATTGGATTGGAACCAGAGGTATTGACGTGAGTTTATGATAGTTTTACATTCCTATTTCTTATATTTGCTGAAAAAGCCTTTAGGCAATGATATCTCAATAATACCAGGCATACCCCCTGCCCAGATCTTTGCTAAGTACTTCTCTCACCAAATGAACCTGGGGTTTCTTGGAGAAAAAGCCAACTCCAGGGCAAGGAAAGTACAAGATGAGCCCAAAACGTTTTGTTGAGTCTTGAACTCCTGCAAGTTCAAAACTGTTGGGAATAGGTCGGAAGGACACTGGGTGTTGCGTGAAAGTGTTACCATAGGTCAAATCGGAAACAGTTTGAGCCTGTTAGACAAGAATGGGAAACAACCCACATACCGGACAGTAGAATAGATAAATCGCGATATAGCCATACAAGGGAATACTCAGTAATTTTTTAAAAAAGGAATGTAACTAAGAATGTCACAGTCAAAATGATGAACAAAATTAAGTCAAGCACAAACAATAGTATGTTGTGTGATTCTATTTATTTACAGTCAAAGCCAGCAAAACTGATCTATAGTGATAGAGGTGAGAATAATCTTTTTTTTTTTTTTTTTTTTTTTTTTTGAGACAGAGTCTTGCTCTGTCGCCCAGGCTGGGGTGCAGTGGCCGGATCTCAGCTCACTGCAAGCTCCGCCTCCCGGGTTTAGACCATTCTCCTGCCTCAGCCTCCGGAGTAGCTGGGACTACAGGCGCCCGCCACCTCGCCCAGCTAGTTTTTTGTATTTTTTAGTAGAGACGGGGTTTCACCGTGTTAGCCAGGATGGTCTCGATCTCCTGACCTCGTGATCCGCCCGTCTCGGCCTCCCAAAGTGCTGGGATTACAGGCTTGAGCCACCGCGCCCGGCCGAGGTGAGAATAATCTTAACCTGGGGCATGGAAAGAGGGTTGACTGGGAGCGGATTCAAGGGTACCTACCCTCCATAGTGTTGGAAACATCATAGCTTGCTCTTAGTGGCAGTTACATGAAGATGTAGACACAGGTAGAAGTACAGACATGGACATAGATGCAGGCCTTGCTTCACGGATATGCAACCAGGGGAGCCACACGGGGTTCTGTGCTCAGAAGGGCCCCACACTTTGGAATTCCATGCTCTGTGGTCACTATCTTGAAATTGTTGCATTTACCTTTGAGTTTGTTTTGTAAGTGAGGTCTGGTCAAAATTAGCTGGGAGTAGTGACGCGCACCTGTAATCCCAGCTACTAAGAAGGCTGAGGCAGGAGGATCGCTTGAACCTGGGAGATGGAAGTTGCAGCGAGCAGAGATCGCGCCACTGCACTCCAGCCTGGGTGACAGAACAAGACTCCATCTGAAAAAAAAAAGCAAATTGTTCTTCCCATATGAGTGGGCAGCAGTTAATTTGTTGAGGGCTTGTATAGAACCAAAAGGTAAAGGAAAGTTGAATTTGCTCTCTGCCTAACTACTTCAACAGGGACATCAATCTTCTCCTGCCCCCAGTGCTCCTGGTTCTCAGGCCATCAGAACTGGATCACATCTACAGCAGCAGATCTCCTACTCTCAGGCCTTCACACTACACCACCAGCTTTCCTGGGTCTCCAGCTTGCAGAGGGTAAATCATTCTCAGTCTCCACAATCATGTGAGCCAATACCTTATAATATATATCCTTCTATATACATATATGAAACTAGTGGTCATATATGTAAGTGTGTGTGTGTGTGTGTGTATACATATATATATTTGTCCTGTTTCTCCAGAGAACCCTAAGACACCACGTTAACCAGGTGATCAAAATAAACATTACCAATGCCTGTAATCCCAGCACTTTGGGAGGCCGAGGCAGGCAGATCACGAGGTCAGGAGATCAAGACCATCCTGGCTAACACGGTGAAACGCCGTCTCTACTAAAAATACAAAAAATTCACCAGGCACGGTGGCGGGCACCTGTAGTCCCAGCTACTCGGGAAGCTGAAATAGGAGAATGGCATGAGCCCGGGAGGCGGAGCTTGCAGTGAGCCGAGATTGTGCCACTGCACTCCAGCATGGAAGACAGAGCGAGACTCTGTCTCAAAATAAATAAATAAATAAATAAATAAATAAATAAATAAATAAGAAGAAAAATAAAGAACCTAGAATAGGCAAAAGAATTTTGAAAAAGAATAGCGGAGTTTGAGGGCTCACACTACCTGATTTCAAGACTTATTATAAAGCTAGTTACCTTAACACTGTAAATCAAAACAATATGTAACTGACATAAGCATAAAATGTAAATAAATGGAACAGAATAGAAAGCTCAAAGAGATACCCAAACATCTATGACCAATTGTTTTTTGACAAAAATATCCTTAAAAAGCAGAAAGCAGTAACTTCTCATGAGCCAAAAATGTCCATCAAGGCCTGAGCCTTTGAATAGAGAAAACCTCACCGCTGCGTAAGGGGCATAAGAAGAGGCTGGATACCTCTTTGTCCTGAAGAGACTCTTCTTAAGTAAGGTTCATCTAGTAGATCTCCAAATCTCAGCCCTCTGAGATCCATCCCCAAGGCTGCGAGGCAGCGGGGAAGACAGGTCGCTGTCCGTGGTGCTGAATGTACAGGTTCCCCCTCATCCTCCTGCCCTTCCATCCTGGCACGCTAGGTAACCACAACTCCCGATGCCCCTGATTTTCCTTTGTTATGTTCTATCTTGAGGCATCTTTTCCTATTTCTATATGCTATCTTTTTCTTAATAGGAGAAAAGGCATACAAATTTAATGTGCCTACATGGGAGCCTTCAGAATGAAGACCCAGCTTCCCATGAGTTACAGAAACTTACATACCATTTTGAGCTTACAGAAAGAACAGGAGCTTAGATTCTGGTAAAACAGGTTATGAGAGGGGGAAAGAAACTTGACTAGCAAAGGTGTCCTTGTTATGTGGATGAAGCCTCCCTTGGAGAGAATAGATGGTAAAGGGTGGGAGAGTCCCACCCTTTACCATCTATTCTGGATCTGGGGAAAGAATAGAAAGGTGCGGGGGGGTGGGGAGGAATATGGCAGCATTCATGGAGATTCTCTACAGATAAAAATTTCCCCACTTAAGGTAGCTTTGCAAGGCCAGTTCTGTCAAGATGACCAAATGGCAGCCATTTCAAAATATGTCAAAGAAATATACTTTGAGGTAAAATATTTTAATTTCATTCAATCCCCACTTTGAAACTTCAAACGAGTTTCACATATCAAAAGCCAAGCTAGGATGGTTGCAGTGGCTCGAACCTGTAATCACAGCACTTTGGGAGGCTGAGGTGGGAGGCTCACTTGAGCCCAGGAGTTCGAGACCAACCTGGGCAACACAGCAAAACCCCATATTTTTCAAAACAGAAAAATTGGCCAGATGTGGTGGCACACACATGCCCAGCTACTCAGAAGGCAGAGACAGGAGGATGGCTTGAGCCTGGGAGGTCAAAGCTGTAGTGAGCCAAGATCCTGCCACTGCACTCCAGCCTGGGTGACAGAAAAAAAAAAAAAAAGAAGTCAAGCTGATAGCTTTGGAGAGATTTGGGTTACAGGTTGTTAGATCGGGATAGAGAAAGCGGGGGAAAAGACAAATTGGATAAATAGGTGCAAATTGAAATATATCATCCCATATTGTCAGAGGCGTTCAAACCAGAGTGGCTGCTTTTTGAATAGGGGCTAGGTAAAATAATGCTGAGACCTACTGGGCTGCATACCCAGGGGGCTAGGCATTCTTAGTCACAGAATGAGATAATAGGTCAGAACAAGGTACAGGTCACAAAGACCTTGCTGATGAAACAGGATGCAGTAAAGAAGCCGGTCCTTGAGGCCGGGCACGGTGGCTCATGCCTGTAATCCTAGCACTTTGAGAGGCCAAGGCAGGCGGATCACTTGAGGTCAGGAATTTGAGACCAGCCTGGCCAACATAGTGAAACCCCGACTCTACTAAAAATACAAAAACTTAGCCACGTGTGGTGGCACATACCTGTAATCCCAGCTACATAGGAGGCTGAGGCACAAGAATTGTTTGAACCTGGGAGGCAGAGGTTGCAGTGGGCCAAGGTCACGCCACTGCACTCCAGCCTGGGCAGCAGAGTGAGATTCCATCTCAATTTTTAAAAATTAAAAAAAAAAAAAGGGCCGGGCGCAGTGGCTCATGCCTGTAATCCCAGCACTTTGGGAGGCCAAGGAGGATGGATCATCTGAGGTCAGGAGTTTGAGACAAGTCTGACCAACATGGTGAAACCCCGTCTCTACTAAAAATACAAAAATTAGCCGGATGTGGTGGCGTGTGCCTGTAATCCCAGCTACTCACGAGGCTGATGCAGGAGAATTGCTTGAACCCAAGAGGCAGAGGTTGCAGTGAGCCGAGATTGTGCCACTGCACTCCAGCCTGGGCAACAGAGCGAGACTCCATCTCAAAAAAACAAAAAAAGCTGGCCCAAACCCACCAAAACAAAAGATGGTGATGAAAGTGACCTCTGGTCATCCTCATTGCTCATTGTACACTAATTATAGTGCATTAACATGCTAAGAGATGCCATGACAACATGAGTAAGTTACTCTATATGGTCTAAAATCTTCTGTAGTGAGCCTCTTAGTCCTGAGAATAGATCAGTTCAGTTAAACAGCCATGTCTCATTCCAGGAGGTGGCATTAAAGATGGACTAGTCCTCTACCTGTGATGTAGGCAATCAGATTTCTTTCTTTTTATTTTGAAGCAGGGTCTCGCTCTGTCACCCAGGCTGAAGTGCAATGGCACAATCATAGCTCACTGCAGCCTCACCCTCCTGGACTCAAGCAGGCATCCCACCACAGCCTTCTGAGTAGCTGGGACTACAGGTATATGCCACTACATGCAGCTACTTTTCTTTCTTTCTTTCTTTCTTTCTTTTTATAGGGGTCTCACTATGTTCAAGACCCAGGCTGGTCTTGAACTCCTGTACTCAAGTGATTCTCCTGCCTCAGCCTCCCAAAGTGCTGGGATTACAGATGTGAGCCACTGCACCTGGCCAGCAATCAGAATTCTAATAAGAGACATTTCTATTGTGAACCTAAAGAATCCAAGACAAGTCTTAATCAATTTAGAAAGTTTATTTTGCCAAGGTTAAGGACACATCCATGACACAGCCTCAAGAGATCCTGAGGACATGTGCCCAAGGTGGTCATGGTACAGCTTGCTTTTATACATGTTAGGGAGACATAAGGCATCAATCAATACATGTAAGATGTACATTGGTTTTAACTAGAAAGGTGGGACAACTTGAAGTGGGGAGGTAGGTCAGGGCTTCCAGGTCTTAGGTAGGTTTAAAGATTTTCTGATTGGCAGTTGGTTAAAAGAGTTATGATCTAAAGCCCTGGAATCAATAGAAAAAAATGTCTGGGTTACAATAAGGGGTTGTGGAGACCTCCCAGATGAAGACTCCATATTGCAGGCTTTCAAGAAAATAGATTGTAAATGTTTCTTATCAGACTTAAGGTCTCTATTGATGTTAAATGCTGGTTGGCTTTTCCTGAATTCCAAAAGGGAGCAGGGCATAATGAGTCATGTCTGACACCCACTACCCATCATGGCTTGAACTAGTTTTTCAGGTTAGCTTTGGGGTGCCGTTGGCCAAGAGGAAGGAGCCTGTTCAGATGACAGGGAACTTCGAATTTTATTTTTGGTTTACACTATAGAAACAGAAGAAAAACAAAGGTTAACTTTCGTGCAGTGAGTCTCTAGACTAGTTTTTTTTTTCTTTAGAGTATGTAAACCAAAAATAAAATTCTAAGCCCCCCATCCCCCAAACCACCTGAACAGACCCCCTCCTCTCAGTCAAGGGCATTCCAAAGCTAACCTGAAAAGGTATTTCAGGCTATGATGGGAAGTGGTGATCAGACATGCCTCATTATATCCTCCTCCCTTTTGGAATCACTGATAGAAAATATTCTTTTTTAATGTTTATAGTAGCTTTATTCATTCATAACAGCAAAAACTGTAAATAAAGAATTAATATATTCCTTCACTGAGCGGATGGTTAAACAAACTATGGTACATTCATACTATGGAATACTATTTATCAGTAAAGAAGGAATGAATGATTGATAAATGCAACAACCTGGATGAATCTCCAGAGAATCATGCTGAATGTAAAAAGATAAGCCCCAAAGGTTACATGCTGTATTATTTCCATTTATAGAGTATTCTTGAAATAACAAAATTACAAAAATGGAGAATAGATGAGTGGTTGTTATGGGTTAAGGAGAGGGTGGGAACAGAAGGGAAATGAGTGTGCTTATAAAAGGACACATGAGGGACCCTTTTTGATAGATCACATGGAAGTGATCTATCAATGCCAGTATCTTGGTTGTGATATTGGACTATAGTTTGTTAAAAATGTTTTATTTCCATAGGTAGCTGGGGAACAGGTGGTGTTTGGTTACATGAGTATGTTCTTTAGTGGTGATTTGTGAGATTTTGGTGCACCCATCACCCGAGCTGTATACACTGCACCCAATTTGTAGTATTTTATCCCTCACCTCCTTCCCACCCTTTCCCCCGAGTCTCCAAAGTCCATTATGTCATTCTTATGCCTTTGCATCCCCCATAGTTTAGTTTTCACTTATGAGTGAGAACATACAATGTTTGGTTTTCCATTTCTGAGTTACTTCACTTAGAATATAGCCGCCAATCTTATCCAGATTGCTGCAAATACCATTAATTCATTTATTTTTATGGCTGAGTAGCATTCCATCATATATATACACCACAGTGGTTCCACTCATTGATTCATGGACATTTGGGTTGGTTCCACATTTTTGCAATTGATAATTGTACTGCTATAAACATGCATGTGAAATATCTTTTTCATATAATGACTTCTTTTCCTCTGGGTAGACACCCAGTAGTGGGATTGCTAGATCAAATGGTAGTTCTACTTTTAGTTCTTTAAGGAATCTCCACACTGTTTCCCATAGTGGTTGTGCTAGTTCACATTCCCACCAGCAGTGTAGAAGGGTTCCCTGTTCACTGCATCCATGCTAACATCTATTACTTTTTGATTTTTTTATTGTGGCCATTCTTGCAGGAGTAAGGTGCTATTGCATTGCAGTTTTGATTTGCATTTCCCTGATCATTAGTGATGTTGAGCATTTTTTCATATGTTTGTTTGCCATAGTGTATCTTCTTTTGAGATTTGTCTATTCATGTCCTTAGCCCACTTTTTGATGAGATTTTTTTTTCTTGCTAATTTGTTTGAGTTCATTGTAGATTCTGGATATTATTCCTTTGTCAGATGAATAGATTGGGAAGATGTTATCCCACTCTGTAGGTTGTCTGTTTACTCTGCTCACTGTTCCTTTTGCCATGCAAAAGCTCTTTAGTTTAAGTCCCAGCTATTTATCTTTGTTTTTATTGCATTTGTTTTTAGGTTCTTAGTCATGAAACCCTTGCCTAAGCCAATGTCTAGAAGGGTTTCTCTGATGTTACATTCTAGAATTTTTATAGTTTCAGGTCTTAGATTTAAGTCTTTGATCCATCTTGAGTTGATTTTTGTATAAGGTGGGAGATTCAGTTCCATTCTCCTACATGTGTCTTGCCAATTATCCCAGCACCATTGTTGGATAGGGTGTCCTTTCCTCACCTTATGTTTTTGTTTGCTTTGTCAAAAATCAGTTGGCTGTAAGTATTTGGGTTTACTTCTGGTCTAGGTGTCTATTTTTATACCAGCACCATGCTGTTTGGGTGACTGTGGCCTTATAGTATAGTTTGAAATCAGATAATCTGATGCCTCCAGATTTGTTCTTTTTGCTTGCTCTTGATTTGACTATGTGGGCTCTTTTTTGTTGCTGTATGAATTTTAGAATTGTTTTTTCTAGTTCTGTGAAGAATTATGGTGGTATTTTGATGGGAATTACATTGCATTTGTAGATGGTTTTTGGCAGTGTGGTCATTTTCACAATATTGAGTCTACCCATCCACTAGCATGGGATGCGTTTCCATTTGTGTGTGTGTGTCTATGATTCCTTTCGGCATTGTTTTGTAGTTTTGCTTGTAGAGGTCTTCCACCTCCTTGGTTACGTGTATTCCTAACTTTTTTTGTTTTGTTTTGTTTTGTTTTGTTTTGTTTTGCAGCTATTGTAAAAGGGGTTGAATTCTTGATTTGATATTCAGCTTTTCACTGTTGGTGTATAGGAGAGCTACTGGTTTGTGTAGATTAATTTTGTATCTGGAAACTTTGCTGAATTCTTTTATCAGTTCTAGGAGCTTTTTGGAGGAGTCTTTAGGGCTTTCTAGGTATACAATCATAACATCAGCAAACAGCAACAGTTTGACTTCCTCTTTACTAATTTGGATGCCCTTTATTTCTTTCTCTTGTCTGATTGCTCTGGCTAGGACTTCCAGTACTATGTTGAAGATAAGTAGTAAGAGTGGGCATTCTTGTCTTGTTCCAGTTCTCAGAAGGAAGAAAGCTTCTTTAAATCTGATAAGAAACATTTACAATCTATCCTCTCTGAAGCCTGCTATCTGGAAGCTTCATCTGCATGATAAAACATTGGTCTTCACAACCCTTTACCATAACCTAGATATTCCCTTCTATTATAAAATATAATAAAAAGAAAAGATTCCTTTTTATTGGTAATAACTCTTTCAACCAATTGCCAGTCAGAAAATCTTTGAATCCACCCTCTCACTTGGAAGCCCCCACCCAGCTGCTTCCAGTTGTCTTGCCTTTCCTGACCAATATACATCTTACATGTCTTGATTAATGCCTTATGTCTCACTAAAACGTATAAAACCAACTTGTGGCCCAACCACATTGGGCCCATGTTCTTAGCATCTCCTAAGGGCTGCATCACAGCCCATTGGTCACTCATATTTGGCACAGAATAAATCTCTTCAAATATTTTACAGAGTTTGACTCTTCATCAACAAATATCTGTATGTACTATCAAATTTTTAGAATTAAGAACTTGTTGATTAAAGAAATGTCAAACATATCCAAAATTAGAGGGAATGGTATAATGAACTTCTGTTTTTTTACACATCATTCAAATGACCATGAATTTCTATATACTCATCACCCAGTGTCAACTATTATCACTTCATGTTTTATCATCTCCCACATATCCAGACTGTTTTGAAGCAAACTCCATGTATTATATAATTTCATTCATAAATACTTCAGTATGGATCTCCAAGGGATAAGAGCTCTTTGAAAACATATTCCCAATACATTAACACATCTAAGAAGTAACAGTTATTCCCTAACATCACCAAACATCCAGTTAGCGTACATGATTAGATTTATGGGTGGGATGCTATGCTCAGAGGGGTTGAGGCCTCTCCCTGGGAATGACTAGTATAACCAGATGATAAGGTTTGGCTGTGTCCTCACCCAAATCTTAAATTGTAGCTTCCATAATCCCCGAGTGTCATGGGAGGGACCCAGTGGGAGGTAATTGAGTCATGGGGGCAGTTACTCCCATACTGCTGTTCTCATGATAGTGAGTGAGTTTTCACGAGATCTGATGGTTTTATAAGGGGTTTTCCCCATTTTGCTCCACACTTGTCCTTCCTGCTGCCATGTAAAGAAGGATGTGTTTGCTTCCCCTTCCGCCATGATTGTAAGTCTCCTGAAGCCTCCCCAGCCTTGCAGAACTGACTCAACTAAACCTCTTTCCTTTATAAATTGCCCAGTCTCGAGCAGTTCTTTGTAGCAGTGTGAAAACAGACTAATACAGTAAATTGGTACCACAGAGAGTGGGGTGCTGCCATAAAGATACCCAAAAATGTGGAAGTGACATTGGAACTGGGTAATAGGCAGAGGTTGGAAGTTTGGAGAGCCCAGAAGAAGACAGGAAGATGTAGGAAAGTTTGAAACTTCCTAGAGACTTGTTGGATGGTTTTGGCCAAAATGCTGATAGTGATATGGACAATGAAATCCATGCTAAGGTGGTCTCAGATGGAGATGAAAAACTTCATGGGAACTGAAGCAAAAGTGACTTTTGCCATGCTTTAGCAAAGAGAATAGTGGCATTTCGCCCCTCCCCTAGAGATCTATGGAATTTTGAACTTGAGAGAGATGATTTAAGGTATCTGGTGAAAGAAATTTCTAAACGGCAAAGTGTTCAAGAGGAAGCAGAGCATGAAAGTTTAGAAAATTTGCAGCCTGATGATGTGATAGAAAAACCCCATTTTCCGGGGAGAAATTCAAGCTGGCTACAGAAATTTGCAAAAGTAACAAGGAGCCAAATGTTAGTCATCAAGACAATGGGGAAAATGTCTCCAGGACGTGTCAGAGACCTTCATGGCAGTCCCTCCCATCACAGGCCTGGAGGCCTAGGAGGGAAAAATGGTTTCCTGGGCCAGGTTCAGGGCCCTCCTGCTGTGTGCAGCCTTGGGACTTGGTGCCCTGAGTCCTAGCCACTCCAGCTGTGGCTAAAGGGGGCCAATGTACAGCTCAGGCCATTGCTTCAGAGAGTGCAAGCCCCAAACCTTGGCAGCTTCCACATGGTGTTGGGCCTGCTAGTGTACAGAAGTTAAGAATTAAGGTTTGAGAACCTCCACCTAGATTTCAGAGGATGTATGGAAAGGCCTGGATGTCGAGGTAGAAGTCTGTTGCAGGGGTAGAACCCTCATGGAGAACCTCTGCTAGGGCAGCGCAGTAGGGAAATGTGGGGTCAGAGCCCCCACACAGAATCTCCACTGGGGCACTGTCTAGTGGAGCTGTAGGAAGAGGGCCGCCATCCTCCAGACCCCAGAACGGTAGATCCACCTATAGCTTGCACCGTGCGCCTGGAAAAGCCACAGACAACCCAAGCCTATGAAAGCAGCAAGGAGCAGGGCTATACCTTGCAAAGCCACAGGGGTGGAGCTGCCCAAGGCCATGGGATGCAAAGCTGCCACCTCTTGCATCAGTGTGCCCTGGATGTGAGACACAGAGTCAAAGAAGATCATTTTGGAACTTTAAGGATTAATGACTGCCCTGTTGGATTTTGGACTTGCATGGGGCCTGGAGCCCCTTTTTTTTTTTTGGCCAATTTCTCCCATTTGGAATGCATGTGTTTACCCAAAGCCTGTACCCCCATTGTATCTAGGAAGTAACTAACTTGATTTTGATTTTACAGGCTCATAGGCGGAAGGGACTTGCCCTGTCTCAGATGAGGCTTTGTACTTGGAATTTTGGGTTAATATCGGAATGAATTAAGACTTTGGGGGACTGTTTGGAAGGCATTATTGTGTTTTGAAAGTTGAGGACATGAGATTTGGGAGGGGTCGGGGTGGAATAATATGGTTTGGCTGTGTCCCCACCCAAATCTCAACTTGGTTTGTAGTTCCCATAATCCACACATGTCATAGGAGGTACCTGGTGGGAGGTAATTGAATCATGGGAGTGGTTACCTCCATGCTGTCTCATGATAGTGAGTGAGTTCTCATGAGATCTAATGGTTCTGTGAGGGGCTTTTCCCCCTTTTGCTCAACACTTCTCCTTCCTGAAGCTGTGTGAAGAAGGACATGCTTGTTCCCCTGCCGCCATGATTGTAATAAGTTTCTTGAGGGCTCCCCAGCCCTGTAGAATTGTCAGAACTGTGAGTCGATTAAACATCTTTCCTTTTTTTTTTTTTTAGACTGAAACTTGCTCTGTCACCCAGGCTGGAGTGGTGCAGTGGCGCGATCTCGGCTCACTGCAACCTCCGCCTCCCAGGTTCAAGCAAGTCTCCTGCCTCTGCCTCCCAAGTAGCTGGGATTACAGGTGCCCACCACCATGCCGAGCTAATTTTTATATTTTAAGTAGAGACAGGATTTCATCATGTTGGCCAGGCTGGTCTTGAACTCCTCACCTCAGGTGATCCACCCCCCTCAGTCTCCCAAAGTGCCAGGATTATAGGTGTGAGCCACCACAACCAGCCAACCTCTTTCCTTTTTTTTTTTTTTTTTTTTCCCGAGATGGAGTCTTGCTCTGTTGCCCAGGCTAGAGTGCAGTGGCTGGATCTCAGCTCACTGCAAGCTCTGCCTCCCGGGTTCACGCCATTCTCCTGCTTCAGCCTCCCAAGTAGCTGGGACTACAGGCGCCTGCCACCACACCCGGCTAGTTTTTTGTATTTTTTTAGTAGAGACGGGGTTTCACCGCGTTAGCCAGGATGGTCTCGATCTCCTGACCTCGTGATCCACCCGTCTCGGCCTCCCAAAGTGCTGGGATTACAGGCTTGAGCCACTGCGCCCGGCCAACCTCTTTCCTTTATAAATTACCCGGTCTCAGATAGTTCTTCATAGCAGCATGAGAACAGACCAATACACCAGGACATGAGGCTGAGGCAGAGGTCGCTTTCCTAGCATCACATTATTCCAGCTACAGATGGGCATATAGCAGCTGTCTTCCCACAGATGACATGGAGCAAGTCTGAAGCACAGGGCACTGGCTCAGGCAGGTGGTCACACCAATGGGGTGGTTCCCAAGGACACCAGTGCTCAGGAACCACAGGCTCCAAGCATACTTCTGCCAAGACGGGTCTAGGTCAAGATTAATTACATTAGAATCTCTACAGAAGAGTCCTGAGCATCAGTATTTTGACCCAGAATTCTAGTATCTAGACAGTGGGAGCACAGCCTGCCGTTGGCTTGAATGCAAACTTCACCATTGCATATATGACCGGAGACAAGGAACCTCAGTTCTCTTAGCCTCAGATTCCTTGTCAGTTTAATTTACTATGGGTCACCCCCGTCCTACATTTGCATTTGCACTTTCCCTTTCAGAATGACTCCCTACCAACCCAAATTCTAGTATCTGTAAAGACCCAGTTCAGAAACCAGTTCCTCTGTGGCTAATCCCCACTGAAATCATTTCTCCTTCCCCTGACATGGTGGCATTTATTACATGTGTTATGGGCTCGGAGAGAGCTGGGGGCTCTTTAGAAACCAGCTAGTCCAACCCTTGACTTTCAAGACAAGAAATTAAGGAGCTGATCGAGGCAAAGACTTGCTCAGCATCCTAGAGCAGGTGCACAAGGAAGCTGTGATCGTCTGGGATCTTTCCGCTGCCTGGAGCACAGACTTGGGCATTTCCAGATCAGCCACTTGCCTCTCTGAGCTTCAGTTTCCTCACCCATAAAATGGGGAGGATAATGCCTACCTCTCAGGGTTGCAGTGAGATTTAGATGATGGGCTTTGTAAACTGCAAGGTGATGTGTGCTTTTGAGGGTTGCATTACCTGTTATCTCCATGGAGATAGCATTAGAGGCATGGGAGCTCCTTGGGGAAGGGATCTGCCTCAGGCATTAGAAAACACCCAGCACACAACTGGTGCTTGGAAAGCCAGGCAGGGAGCTTGTAGCTGGCCCAGGATTGTGGCCCACAAATGGGAGCCATAGCTGCGCCAGGGCTCCAGGGCTCAGAGAAGTTTCTGGCTGGGATACCAGGGGAAAGAAGAGTGTGGAAGACCCAGAACTTCAGCAGACTTGATGGGAGACCATGATACAGGGGCCAGAGAGAGCACTGACATCGCACAAGTCTGGACTCCAGTGGCAACTCCTCTGTGTTTTGCCTGGACTACTCACCACCCAGGGGCTGATGTGAGGCTCACAGGAGGCCCCTGGTGGGTGACACACCCAGTCTGTTGCCCAGCACACTGTAAAATGTAATTAACACACCTTCACTCCCCACTGCCCCTTTCTGAACAGTCATCAAGGTCATTTGATATAGTCTGCAGTAAGCACTTTATTTATTTATTTATTTATCTATGTATGTATGTATGTATGTATTTGTTTATTTATTTTTTAGACGGAGTCTCACTCTGTTGCCCAGGCTAGAGTGCAGTAGTGCAATCTCAGCCCGCTGCAACCTCCACCTCCCGGGTTCAAGAAATTCTTGTGCCTCAGCCTCCTGAGTAGCTGGGACTACAGGCACCCGCCACCATGCCTGGCTAGTTTTTATAGTTTTAGGAGAGACGGGGTTTCACTGTGTTGGCCAAGCTGGTCTTGTACTCCTGACCTCAAGTGGTCTGCCTGCCTTGGCCTCCCAAAGTGCTGGGATTACAGGCGTGAGCCACTGTGCCCGACCATGAGCACTTAATTTTATCAAGTAAATATTCCATAAGGCGTGTGTTATCATCTCCATTCTATCCAAGAGTGGACTGAGGCCTTGAGAGGTGAGGAATTTCCCTGCGTCACATCAATGCTGACTTGTAGAGACGGGACTCGAACCCAGGTCAGCCTGAATTCAGAGCCCAGGATCTCTTTTCCGCTCCATAATGTGGGGCTGTGTCAGGAGGATCCTGGTAACAAGTTGGGGATTCTGACCTGGGTCAGTTCCTAGGCTGTCAGCTGGGCCACCTCTAGGCTCCAGGAAGGGCATGACACCAATGGTAGATGATGGCTCTATAAGCAAGGTCAAGCTCATTCATTCTGAGGCTACATTAATAGAGGCAGTGGTCAGGAGGTGGGAGCTGAAAGACAATTTAGAAACAGTACTGGCCATATCACCTCTGGGGCACTGCTGGACTCCATGCTCCCAGAAGGTTGTGAACAAACTCGGGGTGTGGGACTGGAGCTCCCTGAACAGCATCACTGGATTGGCGATGTCCCTGAGGAGTGGTTGTAAGGTGTGAGCTGTTCACTGTGGAGAAGAGTGGCCTCAGAAGATCAATACCCTTTAGCCCCTCTCTCCAGGCAGGCAGAGCAAGCAGAGTCTGTGGATCCAGGGTGCAGAGCTGGGATCCATGGGGAAGCCGCAGGCAGTTGGATTTTAACACCACATGAGCAAATATCCAAGAGTTAAATAAGATAGAAACCAGGGAAGTGCTTAAAAACAATGAAGTCCTGCCAGGGATGCTGGTGAATGGTCTCTGCCATTGTCAAGTTGCCAGCAGATAACTTTGATGCATGAGCCACAAATAATAGAGATCAAAGAGACGTTTTCAGAGCAGAATGTTGTAAGCAATTGAGATATTCAACCATCTGAGCCAGAAACATTTCCCCACACCCTGCTTGGCAACGGAGGGTGATGGAGAGTGAGGTGGGAGGGGCCAACTATCTTTCCCTGGTCTAAGTCACAAAGGAAAGCAATGGAGGCAAAGCACAGGTCAAAGTCCCCACTATGTAAGGAACTGACAAGGGAGGGGTAATCAAGGGAGGCTGAGTTCCTGTGAACATGGAGGCCTGTGTCTGTGACAACGGACAAAGGGCAGGGAGCAAGAATATTCCTAAAGTCCTCTAAATCCTTCACCTGGTGACCCAGGTGGCCAGGTCTCCCCTCTCCACCAGGGGAGGAAATCCCAAACCCAGCTTCTGAGGGTGGAGACAGTGCATAGAGCATCCCAGCTCTGCAGACAGTGGTGTGCGAGCCATGGACCACCTGGCTCCAAGTGGGACAGCCTTTTTCTGAGGCAGGGACAGCGTCCGTGCCTGCCCCCACCCAGGAGACGACCAGAGGGGCAGAGGCCTGCTCAGACCCAGGGGGTCCTGGAGGGAAGGGGATAGCCTCCTGCATGCTCACTGTCTGCCCCTTCCTCCTTTTCCAATTCCACCACAGCCCTGGGTCCTCCTTTCCTCCACTCGCTCCCTTCTCTCACATTTGCTCCCCAAATCCATGCCCCTCGCCACGCCCCGACAGTGCCCTCCTGACCCAGCCCCTGCCTGCCCCACTCCCTCAACACCCACTCACTGTGGGCCCTTCCCTCCTTCAGTCTCACCCCAGAGCCTTTGCACCTGCCATTGCCTCCACCTGCAAAACCCAGCATCTCATCCTCAGTCTCAGCTCAGCTGTCACCTCCTCAGGAAGGCCTTCCTGGGCCACCCGGGCCAATGTTGCTTTCACCCCCACCCTGCCCCACTCTCACCCAATTTTGTTTTCTTCATGGCCCCACTGCTCCTGGAAAAATCTCATATTCACATTTTCCCATTTGCTGTTCAGCGTCTGCTCCCGCACTCCCACCAGAATGTAAGGTTTCTTCAAGGCTGTGTCCCCAGGGCCTATAGCTCACTAAGCATAAGCTGAATAAATGAATGAAAGAATGAATGAGTGGTTCATTGTCTCTTTATTTATTTATTTATTTATTTATTTAGAGACAGGGGCTCCCTTTGTTTCCTGGGCTGGGGTGCAGTGGCGTGATCATGGTTCACTGCAGCCTTGACCTCCTGGGCTCAAATGATCCTGCAACCTCAGCCTCTCAAGTAGCCAGGACTATAGGCATGCACCACCATGCCCAGCTAAGTTTGTATTATTTTTTTTTTAGAAATGGGGTCTCACTATGCTGCCCAGGCTGGTCATTTTCTCTTTAGTTCCCACGTGTATTCCTTTGCTTCCTGTTCTCACTCACGCCTCCATGTCACCAACCTCCCCATCTCCACTGACACTGAGCATTTCCTTAGGGCCTGGCCAGGGGCACAGCATGGGTCCCGCTCTGCCAATGGGAAGAGCAGTGACTCATGGAGAGGCCAGAGGCCTGGTGTCCCTGGCATCCTCTCTGCCTGAGGTAGAGGCACAGCTACGTCACAAACCTGCAGGAATGAGGCTGTAGGGGCAGCAAGGGCCACTGGGCCCAACAGAAGCACACACAGCTGGGATCCTGAAAAGACCCGGACCCCCTTCTCCTCTTCCTCCCACTTCCTGCCAGGGCCTTCCACCCTCTGGACCTGATAGGAAGTCAGAAGTCAAGGTTTCCTCAGTGGGGTAGATCCCGGGGGTCACCCCCAAGGGCCACTACAGGACTGAGAAAGAGTCTGAGGGGGAGCACCCCCACCCCATCATCTCGATTGGCTCCTCTGGTCTCTGACGTGGGCATCAGGCACTTTCCCCGTCTTCTGTGAGGTCCTCCGTGGGCAGCTCCACGGCAGAACAGGAGCCCGTCTCCCCAGCAATGCTGTCCTCCTAGCCCCCCATGGAAATTCTGGAAATAAGACATGTCTCTGTGGCTATCCTCCTTTCTCTCCTTCCTGTAGGGCAGGTGACTTGGGTACACAGTGACCGGGGACATGCTGACAGGCTGCGCCCCAGGGAACTGGCTCCAAGCTGCAGGGTCTCCATGGAGATTGGCAGGGCCTCTTCCTGCTGGGGCAGATGTGGGCACACAGGACAAAGGCCAGAGCAGGAATCAAGGGACACCAATCACTGGGCTGGCCCAGCTCAGCCCCCTCAGGCCTGATGGGTGGGCCTGAGCTCCTCCATATAAGGAGCTATCTGGGGTTGGAGGGGGCTTGTTTCCAGGACGCCAGTGTCCGGAGGGCTGTGGAGGGGAGCAGAAGCCACGGATAAGTGCCTGGGGCTTGGGAAGGGTAGGTGAAACCATGTGGGTGCAGGCGCAGCCATGGTGAGCCCAGGTCACTCTTCCCCCAGACCCTGCTCTGAAGGAGGACCTGTGGCCCTCAATGTGGCTGAGCTGGAATTGTCAGGGAGGTCTTGGGATGGCCACTCCCCAGAGAACTGCCCTGATGTCCTGCTAAACAGATAGCTGTCGAGTGCATGGGGGAGGGCCGCAGGAGACCCCCCAAGTCTAGAGGGCCGGTCAGAGGAGAGGGACCAGGCCAGGCCACACACAGGGCCAGCCTCGTCCGAGGTCACGTGGGGACGTCTGGAACAATGGCAGGAGGACTGGCAGGGAGCTGGTGAAGCTGCAAGAGGCACCTGTCCCATGGGCGGCCCAGTGACTGCCCCCGGCAGGTCATGTGGACTGACCAAGGTGACTGTCATAGAGCGTCTAGCACAGGTCGGGGGCACAGCAGTGACCAACACATGTGCCAACGGCTGCATGAGTAGGCCAGAGGGATGCGGGTAAGCAGGTAGGCAGGCAGATGGCATGGACAGCCTGCCCAGGGTCCAGGGAAGCAGCTGGTGCGTTCCCCCCAGCACAGCCACCCCTCTCCGTCCCTGCCCTCTGCCCACCTCACCTGATGGTCCCAAGGAGCTGGGCCTTGGTCCTGGAGAAAACCTCAAGGGCCACGCTCCTCAGCAGGCCCTGCATCCACCACAAGTCCGCCGGCACATCGGGCAGCCACGCCACCAACCTGGAGGAAGGGGCAGGTCAGCTTTGCCCAGGTGAGCCTGGGGTGTGGCCCCACCGAGCCCACCCTCCCCACAGACCAGAGCCAGGGGTCCCTGCACCTGAGGGCTGCCCAGGTTGGGGGAAGAAGTGTCAGCAGTGTCGACCACTGTTGCAGAGCCAGTCAGAGCCACAGGGGCACCTGCAGGGTTGGAATGATCCGAAATGGACTCTGAACTTGGCAGAGGTGGCCAGGCCTTAGGGTCCTTGACTCCCGAGGAAACAAGTGGGAAGCACAGGTAGGGAGAGAGTGGGCCTTTGGGGTCAGGCTGGCTTGAGGGTACAGCCCAGCTTCCCTGCCCATCAGCTGGGTAACCTGCACAGGTCAGGGAACCTGTCTGGGCCTCCGTTTCTTCACCTGTCAAATTAGGACAGTCACCTCACCCGTAGTTCCTAATGTCCTCCTTATCTCCATCCATTTCTCTCTCTTCTCTCCAGGCCAGCCCCTGCCCTCCCCACCCCAAACCCCTTTGTCCACTCTCCTCTCAGAAGCTGCTGGCCCTCCAAAAACACAGCTGACAGAGCCCCCTTTTGCTCAAGATGTCCCCGTGGGTCCCCACCGCCTCCATGATGGAGCCAGCCCCAGATTCAGGGTCCTCGGAACTGCGTCTTATCCCAGCACAGAGGGGAGAGAGCATGAGTCTGTCTGCAGGGCCACAGTCCTATAGGGCCAGGCCTGAGAAAGCTCTGGCCAGGCACCTCAGACACTGGCCACTGCAGGGCCCCAACCTGCACCACAGCACCCTTGGAGGGGCCCCTACACCAGAGTTCAAACTAGGCATGCAGTCCAGAGAGGGTGGTGTGATGGCAAGATATAAGCCGGACTGTCACCTCCCTTGTTCTGTACCACCTGCCTCTATTAATGCAACCTACGTTGTTGAACATATGTATTGTGAAAAATACCAAGAGTGAACTTCTCTGTAGTCTGGGCAGGCTCCCCTTTGGGGATCACACAATGAATTTGTTTTTAACTGAAAAGGTTGGACTTTACATTTATACTTTTGGATTTCAACTCGTGGTTTCTGTAAACAGCTCAGCGTAAGGAGAATCTGTCGGTAGAAAGCTCTCTCCTGGCTTTGGCCCACTGGCAATTTAAACAGCAGGACTGACCCATGCATTAACTCAACATTGAGCAGGACAGACACCTGTGGCTCACCGTCACAGACCTTCTTCCGGAGAAGAGAGAATTTTAAACACTACACATCTCCCCATGCCACCTCCCTGCTCAAACCCTTCCCAGCCTTTCCACCACTCTCTGGACAAAGACTAGCTAAGCTGGCTGCAGAGCTCTGTGCACCTGCCCCACCAGCCTCCTCTGCCTGGTCTTCTATGGCAGTAAAGCCGAGGCTCCAGCTTTACTGGCCTTCCTTCCTGCTCCTCGAACAGGCCTTTCTACCTCCTGCCCCTGGACCTTTGCACATGCTGTTCCATCTGCCTAGAACATTCTCCTTGTCCTCTTTGCCTGGTGGACGCTGACTCATCCTTCAGAGTATAGCCTGAGTCATCTCCTCCGGGCAGCCTTCCCTGGCCAGAGAGTCCCTAGATTGAGCTGTGCAGTTGGAAGCTAGTGTAGGCCTCTCCCAGGGAACCTCTAGGTGGAGCTGTAGTTACAGGGGAGTGTGTGATAATTTGTAGGTCGGGAGCTCTACCAGGCCAGGAGCTGGGTCTGGGTCAGGGCTGCTTCCATGGCCCACAGCCAGGCCTTGGCCCCTGAGAGATCCTCAGCAACTGCTGGTGGAATGAATGAACAACTGACACAGAGGGACACATTAACCAGCAAGTTAGAATGTTACTGAGGGCCTAACCACAGCTGGCCTGACTTGGAAGGGGCTCGTTCTACAGAAAAGGAACCTGTAGTGGTGGGCTCATGCCTGTCATCCCAGCACTCTGGGAGGCCGAGGCGGGCAGATTGCCTGAGCTCAGGAGTTCGTGACCAGCCCGCACAACAAGGTGAAATCCTGTCTCTACTAAAATACAAAAAAATTAGCCGAGCGTGGCGGTGTGCGCCTGTGGTCCCAGCTACTTAGGAGGCTGAGGCAGGAGAACTGCTTGAACCCGGGAGGCAGAGGTTGCAATGAGCCGACATCACGCCACTGCACTCCAACCTGGGCAATAGAGTAAGATTCCGTCAAAAAAAAAAAAAAAAAAGAAAGAAAGAAAAGAAAGAAAGAAAGAAAGAAAGAAAGAAAGAAAGAAAGAAAGAAAGAAAGAAAGAAAGAAAGAAAGAAAGAAAGAAAGAAAAGAAAAATGAGAAGAGAAGAGAAGAGAAATCTGTAGCCCAGAAAGGTCAAGAGACTCGGGCCCAGCCACACAACCAGCCTAAGACTGAAGAGACCCAGCCCCAGCCACAAAGCCAACCTGAGATTCTGATGGGTGGAGCAATGGTCAGAGGTCACGGAGACAGTGTAGGGTCCAGGGGGAAGACCAGGAGGACTCCAGCTTCCAATCGTACCCACCATGCCCCTTCCCCACCAGTCTCGTTTTGCAGAGGAGATCACAGAGGCTGTGAGTCATTCAGCCAACACCACACAGTGTGGAGACAGCAGCCGGGCTCCCCCCACCCCGCCCAGCCCTGCCCACCCAGTGTGCCAGCTGCCCCTCCTGCCATGGGCACCAGTCTCCGCCACAAGCCAGGCCCTTCCCAGGCCCCCTGGCTGAGCCTTACCTTCTGCTGCGGAAGTAGACGTACTCAAAGGGCAGCGTGCAGGGTAGCAACATGTACGTCAGCACCTGTCCAGGCCCCGAGCGCCAGAAGCGGGCCCATGGGCTGGGGTCCCTCGTACATGCTTTCTTCAGTGCTGCAAGAGAAGCCCCAGCATGGCCCTGCCCACCTGGAGTCTGTGGACCGGCAGCCTGAGCGCCCCCATCTCACACAGTAAGAGACTGCACCCCCTCCACCTTCTGCAGATGAAGAAACAACACGGAGCCACCCCGCACCACGGGCCAGCAGGTAGCTATGCACTTTCATTGTCATGAGACAAGTGGTGTATGCCCTCTCATAGATGAAGAGACTGAGGTTCAGAGTGGAGAAGTGACTTGCCTAAGGACCATCAACAGGAAGTGGCAGGGCCAGGATGGACTTGAGGACTCTCAGGCTCCTGAGCTCTTTCTACCTCTCCTGCCCCTCTGGAAAGTCTGTGGCCTGCCAGGCTGGGACAGATGCTCTCACCACAGTCTCTCAATAACAGTAACACAACAGTGTTATTAATAACCACAGCCACAGCTGTGACCGCAGCAACCGTTTCTTTGGTCCTCTATTCACTGACCTGACCAGAGTTGAAGGGACCAGCATCTGGGCTGGAACGGAGCCAGAGCCCAAACCCCAGCTTCCAGACATAGCCCAGGCCACAGCTCTGGCCACCACGTCCACTCTGGCTGCTGCCCTCTGGAGACGGGGCATTTGAAGATTCACAGGTAGCACAGGCCAGACACCCTGCTCCACATCCACCTGTCCTAGGACGAGTCCTAGCTTCCTTCTCTGTAAACTGGGGGTCCCGGCAGGACGTTCCTCCCTGGGCAGGCAGGTGAGGATTAGAGACGAGATTCACAATTCCCTCCCCAGCTGGGGAGGGCGCAGCACCCAGGAGTTGGTGCTCCACCCAAGGCAGCTCTCTGGTGCCCCCGTGTGGCTGCAGGGACACTGCCGGGTTCCACAATCCCAAGCTTGGACCTCAGGGGCTGGGCACAGGTCCACGCCCTTTTCTGCATATCCTTGTGTGGTCTCCCGGCATGAAAAGGGGCCCCCTCCTCGTCCCCTTGCCACCCCACTCTCCCTGATCTGGCCTCGACCACCATCACTCTCCTCCCAGCCTCCCACCCCTTCAGCCTCTTTGGGTCCACCACCCCCTCCCGTCCACCTCATTCCCTTCTCCCACAGCTTTCGAGGACACCTGCCCACCCTGCCAGCCTCCCAAGCTCACCTCTGCTGCCTGCCACTCATGCTGCAGCCACAGGGACCTCCTGGCTCTCCCTCACCAACCCCAGGACCTTTGTGTGTGCCAGGCCCTCTCCCCGATGCTCTTTTGCCTCTTGGCCTGGCCAACGTCTCCTTTCCAGTTTCACTCAGATGCTGCTCAAACTCACCCCCCGCCATCATTACATGTGCCTGTAGGACCCTCTACTTTCCTGTTGTTGCAGTTGTGACATTTAGTCAGAGCAGGAGAGTAGACTAAGTGGTTCTGAGTAGAACCCCTGGTTCTGCCATTTGCTACTGTGTGACCTTGGGCAAGTCGCTTAACTTCTCTGTGCTATGGTTTCCTCGTCTTTACAATGAGGACAGTTCTGTACTATCCTCAGATGGTTGTTGGAAGGATGAACTGAGTTCATTTCCATCTGGAGAATCCAAAACCCTCTGTGTGTGCCTCTCCTATGTCTGTCGACACTCCTGCCCTTTCCGGGGCAGTGGGCAAAGACCTGGCTTTTGCAGGCACAGGCTTGGGTTCAAATCCCCTAGCTGCAGGCTCTGAGCCCTTGATGAGTCCCTTCCTTTCTCTGAGGTTTGGTTTCCTCATCAGTGAAGTGGGTACGAATAATGCTTAGGCCCAGGGTTGTAGGAAGGAATGAATGATGCCACATGTAAAAAGCCCATAGTACCACACCTGGCATTTAGTAGGTGCTCAGTAAATGAGTCCTGTCCTCTTCCAGACCACGAGTGCCTTCAAGGCAGGGTTCCTGAACCTGGTCCCCTGAGTGCAGGGCCCTGGTAGGTAAGCAAATGCAGGAAGAGTCCCTACCAGCCTCCAGCTCTGGCGAGAGCTGCTCAAAGTTGGGTATGTCCTTGACTTGCACGTGGGGCACTTGCCAGTTGAGAGACAGGCCGCTCTTCGGGCATTGGTCACAGCCAGCATCCCAGTTTCCATCAGCCGGGGCTGGGGGTTCCTTAGACACCAGTGTCCATAGCACCGGCTCCTTGGTGAGTCCTAGATCAGGGAAGGGAGAGGATAAGTCAGGCATCTGAGCCTCCCCAAGGCGCCCCATGCTGCCCACATCCCTCAGTGCCCAAACCCCGTTCTGGGGATCCACTGTGCTGGGGGATGGATGCATGGCTTATTCCGGATGACTCCCTTCTGCCTTCCCCTGGCCCTGCTCTGCCCTACTCCCTGCCCACTTTCAAGTGGCTCATCAGAGCCCAGACCCCAAAGACACAATCCAGAGTTCCAATTCTGGCTCCACCACCTGCAAGCTATGTGACCCAATGCCTTTTGCCTCAGTTTTCTTCTCTGTAAAAAAGGAAAAGTAAGACCTGCCTTATATGATTGCCTGAGAATTAAACAAGATAAATACATAAAGCTTAAGCTCACATCTGGGCACATATAAAGCGCTCAGCAAATGCTTCCTGATTGTGTGTTTTTGGTTGCAACATAGGACTTGAGCACATGAGTTCGGGAGACGGGCAGCCTGCATCTGAACGTCTACTCCGCTAGTTTGAAGAGCACTGTCCTGTGGATGATGTTCAGACTCTCCAGCCCAGACCTCTCTGGCACACCCACTGCCCCATGAACACACACACACACACACACACACACACACACACACCTCCTGCCATATTGAGTTACGTGCCCTCAAGGTGCCTGCCTCTGTCCCTTCTCTCTTGTTTTTCCCTCTGCCTAGAATGCCCTCTTCTTTTGCTGGAATCTTCATCTTTGCCGGTGTCTTCATAATGAACTAGTCAAAACCAGCTTATCTGTCACTGCCTCCAGGAAGCCCTCCTTACCTACCCTCAACCCCCAGACTGAGTCCAGTGCCTCCTCTGGACTCCCACAGCCTTGATCATCCCACCATCCTTGCCCCCATCTCCCTGGGTTGTCTCTCTCTGGGTCTGTCCCCCTGCACCAGGCTGCGGGCTGCTCAACAGTGGAACTTGTATGTGATTCTTCTCTGAGTCCCCAATACTCAGCTCAGGTCCAGCACAGAGCAGATGCTGAGGACAAGAGTGAGTGAGCCCAGGTCCCTAGCAGCTCAAAGGCCCAAGAGGCAGGGTCCACCTGGCACCATGTGGGACACGATCCCCAGCCACTGTGGGACTGCCACCTACCACGTCTCTCCAGGAACCTCAGGGCATCCAGGTAGCCTTGTCTGCAGTTGTCGGCCACCACCTGCCAACACACAGGGCAAGGGTGGGATGGGCAAGGCCTGGACCTGCCCCTTGAGCAGATGTCACAGGCCAGGGACTTATCTTTAACTGGAGATAGTCCCAGCCCAGCCTATTCTCCCCAAGTGACCATTCAGCTGGGCTCAGGGACCCCTGTGGACCAGCACTGGGCAGGAGGGGCCAGAAGCCTGCAGATAGATCTAGTTCTGTCCCTGCAGGCCCATTGCATCTCCCCTCTGAGACGCCCTGGCTGCTCTTGCCCCAGTCTTTCCCCTCTCTTGCCTCAGTTTCTGCCTCTGGAAAACGGGATAACAAGGCCTGGGATGGCTGGGACTTTGGCTTCTTGTAGGGCAGTGGATGGGGGTTCCCTTTGCTCCTTTGATGTTCACTTCCAGGACAAGACTGAGGTGGGCTGAGGAACCAGGAGCCCCACCTGCCTGTCTGATTAAAGCCCCACTGGTGGCAAAGGGTGCTGTCCCCCTCACGTCCTTGCTGTGAGACTTTAGCATGGCAGTGCTAACTCTCTGAGTGCCTCAGCTTCCTTATCTAGAAAATGCAGCTGGGGGGGCCGGGCGCGGTGGCTCAAGCCTGTAATCCCAGCACTTTGGGAGGCCGAGACGGGCGGATCACGAGGTCAGGAGTTCGAGACCATCCTGGCTAACACGGTGAAACCCCGTCTCTACTAAAAAATACAAAAAACTAGCCGGGCGAGGTGGCGGGCGCCTGTAGTCCCGGCTACTCGGGAGGCTGAGGCAGGAGAATGGCGTAAAAACCCGGGAGGCAGAGCTTGCAGTGAGCTGAGATCCGGCCACTGCACTCCAGCCTGGGCGACACAGCGAGACTCCGTCTCAAAAAAAAAAAAAAAAAAAAGAAAATGCAGCTGGGGTTTCCTGCCCACCCAGGGGTGTGGGGAATACCAGAGTAAATGAACATGACCTTGTCTCGTGACTTAGAAAGCACTACACAAACCTGAGAGGTAGAAGGGACAGGGAAGAGCCAGGATGTGGTTGGGGCAGAGGAGTGTGTGTGTATATGTGTGTGTGTGTGTTTGTGTGTGTGTGTGTGTGTGTGTGTGTGTGTTTCTTTCTTTCTTTTTTTGTTTTTTTTTTTTTGTTTGTTTTTGAGATGGAGTCTCACTCTGTCACCCAGGCTATAGTGTAATGGCACGATCTCGGCTCACTGCAACCTCCACCTCCCAGGTTCAAGCAATTGTCCTGCTTCAGCTTCCTGAGTAGCTGGAATTACAGGCATGCGCCACCACGCCCAGCTAATTTTTGTATTTTTAGTAGAGATGGAGTTTCACCATGTTGGCCAGGCTGGTCTCAAACTCTTGACCTTAAGTGATCTGAGAGCCTCGGCCTCCCAAAGTGCTGGGATTATAGGCGTTGAGCCACCGCGCCCGGCCAGGAGGAGTGTATTTCAATAGTTGTCAAATTATCTATTTTCCAGGAATACCAAGGGGTAAAAATCCTTCCTTTGTTTTTTTCTTTGCATTTGTGCCTTGCCTCCACAGTGGTTGGTCAATTTGGCCACAGTCAAGGACAGTGGTCAAGAGCATGGGCCTGAGCCAACTGAAGGTCGAATCCTGGTTTTGCTGCTTCCAGGCTGTGTGACTTTGAACAAGTTGCTTAACCTCTCTCAGCCATAGTATCCTCCCCTGAGAAATGGAAATGATAACGGCACCTGCCTACAGACCCTGGCCCAGAGGAGCACAGGCAAAGGCCCTGCTCAAAGGCCAGCTCAGCAGAGTTGGCACGAGTGTGTCCCATTGACCTGGGGCCAGTCCTCACTCATCACTCATCGCTCAGTGCGGCAAAAACAGTAAAGACACGACTGAACCCCATTAGGATTCAGGTGTTTGGCTTTGAGACTGGGGACATACGTTGTAACTGCCTTGAGGCTCAGGGGGCAGTGTGGGTTAGGAGCACACAAAGTCTGACTCACGGGACCCTTGACCATGGCCAAGCCTCTAACACCATCACGGGGCCAGACCTACCTCGAGGCTGGGGGGTATGAGGCTTACGAACCCCAGGAAGAAGTTCTTGGTGGAGATTTGGAAGCTGGCGTTGAAGGCATTCAGCTCATGCAGGTTGGGGGAGGTGCTCTGGGGGCAGATGTCCACTGTCCCATGGAAGGGGGACACCGTGATGGTGGAGGGGCAGTCCGCAAAGGGCAAGTTGTTGCTCAGAGCCCCATCGATGTAGCGCTGCAATTTGTGGGGGGCAGGTGGGTGGTGCTGCCCTCTCAGAGGGCCTCCCACACTGGCTGCAGCCGGTGACCCTCCAGCTGTCCCCGAGTCACAGGGCCACTCCAGCCCAGGAGGCTGAACGCCCCCTAGGAGCAGGGGGAGGGCCTGGCACACAGTAAGTGCTCAGGGAGCGCTGGTTTCCTCCACCCGAACACCTCCCCACAGTGTGCACCCCAGGCTGCCCAGAGCACAGAGCAGGGTTCCAAAGTGCACTCACCTCCCCTCTGAACTCGGGGGGGATCACCCCGCAGTAGAAAGGGAAGTATAAGGTGCAGACCAAGGCCTAGGAAGAGAAGAGTCAGCGGGAACACAACCGTACATGGTCCTTGCATTCAGAACCTCCCCTGTGCACGGTTTCTAATCCCAACAGCCTGCAAAGGAGGTGTCATCAGTCCCACGTCCAGATGAGGGAGCTGAGGCGTCACCTCCCAGCCAAGCTCTCCAAGGGAAGCAGGGATTGGAGCACCTCTGTCTCGACACCCACCTCCTCTTTCTGTGGGTGTGCAGGGAAGGAGGTCAGGTGCGAGCTCCTGAGGAAGCCAGATGGGGACCCCAAAGAGTGGCCCAGAATCCTTGCCTGTGTAGCAGTTGGGATGGGACCTGGCACATAGTAGGTGCTCAGTACACATTAGCTGCCGTCACTGTTATCAATCTGTGGGACAAAACTGTCACCTGCATCTCCCTCTGGTCAGAGCCAGATGGGTTCTGCACCTCCCAGACAGAGTTGGGATGCTTCCAAGGCTTCCATGAGACAAAGTCCTATATTCAAAAGTTTGCAAGCTCTAGGTTGGTGGTTCTCAACTAGGAGTGACTTTCTCCCCCACAGGACACTAACAATGTCAGAGACATTTTTGGTTGCCACACTGTGCCTGCACTTGAGCGTGCACACTTTTGGCAAATGTCAATACTGTCAGGGTCTATGTGAAGCCTCCTTTTTAGACATCCGATTCATCCTATTCCATTTCAATACTGGATTGTTCCTGACCTCCTTACATGGAGATGAGTTCATTATTGATACCACCTGCCCCCCCCGACCAATGAGCATAGAAGCCCCAGGGAGGCAAGAGTTTCTGTCTGTTTTGCTCCCTGTTACAGCCACAGTGCCTAGAACAGTGACTGGCCCCAGCCAGACTCTTCTGTGTGCAGCAACCTGGGAGGTCTCCAGACCCACCCTGCCGACCCTCTCTGGGCCTCAGTTTCCTCAGCTACAAACAGGTCCGCCCTCCCTCCCTCCTTCCGCCCCTGCAGAAACGTCTGCCGGGGAAGTACCTGGATGTCACTCTGGACTAGATGGAGCCCGCCCGCCTGCCGCCCACCAGCCAGGCCTTGGGTCCCGCCCAGCCCACCTGGATGAGCTCATCGCGGGTGGCGAAGTCAGTGGCCAGGAAGTTGCGGCCGTCGGGCCAGCGGGTGAGCGAGATGCCCAGACGCTGGGAGGCCAGGACGTGGGCGTCGGGGGGCAGAGTGTCCTGCAGCTGCCGCTTGATGTGCTCGATGGGCGCGTAGGCCGGATGCAGGATGCTTAGGCTCAGCCGCTCCACCTGCTTAACCATGCCCAGGAGGTGAGAGCAGCAGAAGTCTGCAGGGGGTGCAGGGAAAGGGAGACCTCAGCGCCCAGGGGTCCTGCGAGCCCCTCCACAGCCCCACACCCCCTCCTAGGTGCAATGGGAGAGGGGTTCTCCCCACTCCAGCTCAGAATTTCTGGGCTCGGCCCCGGATTCAAATGATCCGTTCACCTTTTCACTTTTTGCCCCAGCCGACCTGGAAAACTGAGTTTCTGGCTCAGAGCCACGATCCCTCCTCTGCAAATGGGGGTCACCTAGTCCCCAGCCCTGGGATTTCTCATGGGATTAAATGGGGCCGTGCCAAGGGTAGAGGGCGCAGAGCACAGCGCCAGGCGCCGGCGTCTCTGGGCTCAAATCGCTTCCGTTAAGGTGTCCCCGCCCCTTTTCGCCCCCGCAGTCCGGGACTCACCGACCGACTTGCCGCAGACGAGGCTGACTGCGTTGAGCGCCCCAGACGAGGAACCGTAGATGCGGCGGGCGCCCTGGAGGAGGCGCGGGGCGCGCTGGCGCAGGCACTCGGTGGCGCCCACGTGGTAGAGACCCAGGTAGCCGGCGCCGGCGAAGGACAGGTTCCAGCTGCCCTCCTCCTCTAAGAAGCCCATGGCAGGTGGACCGGGCGGGATGATCCGAACGAGGAAGGGTCACTCCGTGACCGGGGATGGGGCCGGGATGCAGCCCTAGACGGGGCTGGGTCCAAATGTGGGCTCTGGAGGGAGGCGGGCTGGGGCTGGTGCTCCCTGCGCCACCCCCGGGTTGCGTCACCTGAGCCCCAGCCAATGAAGTCCCCGGGTCGCGATCAGCCCCCACTCCAGGTGTGCGCCAGTTGTGCCCCAGAAGTGCCCGCGCGCTGTGTATGCGCTGGCGCTGCCCCCAGGCGCCCGCCCAGGATGCGCAACGGGTCGTAGATTTCTGAGTGACACGGCAGGGGAGTGGGACCAAATCTTGCCTGATCTCTGGTAGTCTGGGCAGATGTTATTCCAGTCCTCATTAGGCAAATGAGACAACTGAGGCGCAGCCCAGCATGGTGACAGCCAGGAAGTGGCAGAGTCGGACCCAGGACATCTGGTCTTTGGGGTCAAACCAGGCTTAAGTCTGCAGCTGTGCTGGTTCCAGGGAGGGACCTGGGGGAAAGCGAGGTCTTGGGGCCAGCCCCAGCTTCCATCGATGTGGGTTTTCCCAGCCTCCTCCCTCTCTCCGGGCAGCACTTTTTCAGCCCAATGTGAGGAGACTTGGATGTGAGGACCTACAGAGGCCTTTCTGCTCTCATGGAACCCTGCACCTCCAAACCTCAAACACAGAGTCACCAGCAACTGTCCAGCGCTAGGGTGGGCCCTCCAGCAGAGACAGTGGGATCCTGGCTGGCAGCAGCCACCCAGTCCCCCAAGTGTGTGAGTAGGGACCAGTGTACTGGCCTGTGGCAGGGGGTGGATTCTGAATGCTGGAGAGGCCAAGGCACTCCTGCAGCCAGAAAGAGCCTCTGAGAGAACTCATCCACAACTCTGTCACCTGGACAGTTGTTCTGGAAATCAAGCGGGGCAGCAGATGAAATTAAGTACCCACAAGAAACCCTCCAACAGATCCACAAGGGTGACCCAGAAGAGACGGCTGATGGTGGTAATGCCAGGGTGGTGGTCATAGACGACCCCCGCGAGGGGAATGGGTGAGGGAAACACAGTGGGGCCTTCCACAGACCGTCAGAGGGTCTGGGACTTGGAGAAAGATTAGAGATGTTACTGTGCTGTCTTTGGAGACAGAGAAGGGGCCACATACCAGGGAACACGAAATGTCTCTAAAAGGCAAGGAAATGGGTTCTCCCCCTGAGCCTCCGGAAGGAACGCAGTTCTGCTGACACTCGCTGATTTTAGCCCAGTGAAACCCATTTTGGGCTTCTGACCTCCCAAACTGTAAGATAACAAATGTGTGTTGTTCTAAGCCACTAAATTTGTGGTAATTTGTTACCGCAGCAATATGGAATTAATAAACACGACCTCTGTAGTAGTCTTGACAAAAATCCATAACCAAATATAATTATGAGGGAATATAAATGTAAATTAGGGGACATTCTACCCAGTAACTTGCCTGTCTGTACTCTCCAAAAAATAAAAAGTTAAGATCATGAAAGACAAAGTAAGGCAGATTAAAGGAGACTGAAGAGACACCACAACGTAATGGAATACACGTGCTATATTCAACCCCAGCTGGGGATGGCAGGGGTGGTGAAGAGAACAAGCCACAAATAACATTATTGGGACAATTGGCAAAATTGAAATATGAGCTGTGAATTAAATTATAGTGCTGCATCCGGCCAGACGTGGTGGCTCACACTTGTAATCCCAGCACTTTGGGAGTCCAAGGCAGGCGGATCCCTTGAGGCCAGGAGTTCAAGACCAGCCGGAGCCATGCAGTGAGACTCTGTCTCAAAAAAAAAAAAAAAAGAAAGAAAAAGTACTGTGATTATGTAAGAAAAAGCCCTCACTCTTAGGAAATACACTGATCCATTGAGGAGCGAAGAGGCATGATATCTGCAAACTCGTCACAAATAATTAAGAAAAAAAAATCTTTGTATCTATATGTGTACATCTACAGGGAGAAAGCAAATATGGCAAAATGGTAATGATTGGAGAATGTGGGCAAAGGGATTATGAGTATTTGTTTGCTTGTTGTTTGTTTGTTTTGCACCATTCTTGCAACTTCTCAGCAAGTGTGAAATTATATCCAAATGAAAGAGAAAAAGGGAAAGAAAGGGCAGGACCGACCCCTGGGAAAATCTGACTGACCCACATTGACAGATAGGAAAAGAAGGAGATGCTGAAACAGGATCCATAGATGGTGATACAAGATGTCAGAGGAAAAACCAGAGCAGGAGGGGAGAGAAGAGGGACCCTGCTGAAGGTGGGACCCAGATCTCTTTATTTTTTATTTTTGAGATGGAGTCTTGCTTTGTTGCCCAGGCTGGAGTACAATGGCGTGATCACTGCAACCTCTGCTTCCCGGGTTCAAGCGATTCTCCTGCCTCAGCCTCCTGAGTAGCTGGGACCACAGGCGCATACCACCATGTCCGGCTAATTTTGTATTTTCAGTAGAGATGGGATTTCACCATGTTGGCCAGGCTGGTCTCGAACTCCTGACCTCAGGTGATCCACCTGCCTCAGCCTCCCAAAGTGCTGGGATTATAGGCATGAGTCACTGCGCCTGGCCTGGGGCCGGGATCTTTAAGAGCCCAGCAGGCCAGGTCGCCTTGGCCATCAGCGAGGAGGACCACCAGTGTGGTGGGGAGCAGCGGAGGAGGACAGTTATCTGGAAATCTTTGTTTCTGGGGAGAGGCTGTGGTTTAAACACATAAGGAGGTCAACAAGTCACATGGCCCAGGCCTTCAGAGAAGAAAGAGGAAGGAGAGGAAGAGCAGGAGAAAGAAGAGGTGGTTGGCATAGCCTAGACCTTGGTAGCAGGCAAACCTGCTCCTTATTGACCTATAGCTCCTCTCTGTATCCTGGTGGGTGCACCTGGCTTCTAACGCACCAGGATTTAATCTCTACCCTGGACCCCAGACTCCAGAGTACGTGGATCCTGGACTCTGCCAGGAGACCTGGGGCAAGTCACTACCTTGGTCTGGGTTCTGGTTCCCCCACCTGTAAGTCAGGGAAATTGAACTACGTCAGCCCATACCAACCATTTCGAGAATGCCCCAGGGGTGCCATTTGACAGTGGTCATGTTGACATCCATTGACTGAGAAACTCCTGACTGACTAAGAGCTGCTGTGAATTCAGGAACACTTGGGAAATGGTAAGCAATTGATCGGTCACAAGTACTAGAAAAAAAAAATTTACCCCTGTGTGCACAAAGCATGCTATTGACCTAGAACGCAGACTCTCCTCTGCATATCCGGTGCCCAGTACGGAGCCTGGTGCACCATAGGGTTTGTGAAAGGAGTAAATTGTCCAGATTAACACCAGAGAAAGCAGGCAGGCTGTGGGTCTTTGGAGGTGGAGGGGTGCCTCCCTGCTGATTCGTCTCCATGGGAGGTAGGCACTGGAATTGGAGCACACCCAAGACCCACCCCCATTAGCCAAGAAGAAAAATTTCCTGTGGAATGTTGACCAAAAGGCTGGGACCGCCGGCTCAGAGGCTTTGCCCGTGAGACAGCCGGAGTGGACTTATTCTTGACAAATGGAGTTTGAGGGACAAGCGGGTCCCTCCCTTGGAGGGAGAGACATTCAGCTGGAGCCTTGTGGGCTGTGACACTGAGCTGCCATTCAGGGACCTGCCAGTCTGTGGGGGAAGCCCAGGCTGACCCTGGAGCCAGTCTTTTCCCTACATTATGCCCCCTTGAGTGGGACCCCAGACCTTCCCTCACTGCCCTCATCCCTGAAAGGGCACCCAGGCTGCAGGAATTCTGAGGAGGGTGATCACTGGAGGCAGGTCAGGGAAAGTGGCCTGGAGGAGGAGTTTAGGCAGGGCCTTGAAGGGAGGAATTGAGGAGGCAGAGATTGGAGGAGGGTATTTGAAAGCCAAGGCATAGAGGTGGGAATGTGCCAGGCATGCCCAGGATTCTATAGGGGACCCATGGGATTAGCATGGAGTCTGCAAAGGAGGGGGATTCCAGACGAGGGGCAGCATAGAGCCCTGGGAAAGCCCTGGAGGGCGCAAGTGTGATAGACAGTGTCTGTCTCTGTGCCCTGCCGGGTGACTGGTCCCATGCAGGCAGGTGCCCACTCAGTTCCCACTGAATACGCTGCAGGCAGATCTGGGCACGGGGGCAACCTAGGACCCAGGAAAAGGGAAGCCACCGAGGTTGGGCACGTCCTCGTCCTGACCCCGCGCTGTCACTCAAGTCTTCTCTCCACCTCTCTCCCTGGATGAGGCGGCTCCTAAGCCTTCCCGCAGGCCCCAGCGCGTCTCCCCATGTCTCTGCCCCATGACTACATACCTTCAGCCTTACCATGGAAGCTCCCACCTGGATTGTTCCCTCACCTGTAGCAACCATCCCCACGCTCCAGCCAGCATCACTGCGCCTTGCCCTGGCTCACCCGCTCTCCAAGCCTCACCTACCACTACAGCCTCTGCTTGAACATCCCACCTCCTCCCCGCTCCCCTTACCAATCAATTGGAAAGTGTTTTAAAAACCGTGGAGCCCCAAGCACTTGGGTTTGTAGTGATTAGGGCTGTCTGGGATCCAATTCTGGCTCCAGTATGTCTTGGCTGGTGACCCTGGATAATTTAACTGATCTTTGCCTCAGTTTTCTCATCCATCAAGTGGGGATAATAACACTACTTACTCCATAAGACCGGTAAGGATTAGAGCTAATGCAAGTAACGTGTTTGGAATAGCGCCCGGCACTGGATAAGCACACAAACAATGGCTACTACTGTGATTGTTGTAATCAAGTGGCACACAATCAATGGCAACCACTATGTTATTTATTTATTTAATTTTGAGACAGAGTCTCACTCTGTCACCCAGGCTGGAGTACAGTGGCACAATCTCGGCTCACTGCAACCACCACCTCCCAGGTTCAAGCAATTATCCTGCCTCAGCCTCCCAAGTAGCTGGGACTACACGCACACACCACCATGCCTGGTTAATTTTTGTATTTTTGGTAGAGACAGGGTTTTACCATGTTGCTCAGGCTGGTCTTGAACTCCTGGCCTCAGGTGATCTGCCCACCTCTGCCTCCTAAAGTGCTGGGATTACCGGCATGAGCCACTGCGCCCATCCCTGTGTTACTGTTTTAATCACATGGCATATATCAATGCTTTCTCATGTGAGCTCCTTGAGGGCCAGGTCCTCCATCTTTGCCTGGAAGAAGTGTAGGACAATGTTCGTGGACTGAATGCTCAGCCCACGGCCTGGGTGGGTCATTTTCGGAGGAAGAGGTGGGAGATCTGCTTCTCTTAGCTTCACACCCACCCCTTCCTTGACCCGGGAGTGAAGGACAGCCTGCCTGTAGGCACTGGGTGCAGAAGGCACCCCTGGGACAGGCCAGCCCAGCCTCCCTTCCCACAGAGGTGGGTGGTACCGGGCTTTGCTGATCCCACACCCAGGGCAGCATCCTTGCCTCAGAGATCGTGGGCCTGCACAGACTCACCTACCTGGGGGCAGGTACCCCAGGCTATCTCCATTGTGGGCAGGACCCAGCCCCAGCTGCATGGGGCAATTAGAAACCATGGCTGACTCTGCTGCAGGAGGGAACCAGGTCACAGCAGGCACAGCCGGGAACACTTCACCCATAGACGTGACTGTGCCGGAGGCAGGCTGAGGCTCCCTGGAGCAGTGGACCACCAGTGTGAGTTCAGGGAGGGAGGAGCTCAGGGGCTGGGAGTTCAGCGGGGACGTGTTCCGGAGGTTTTGGAGAAAAAGTAGCATTTGAGCAGGGCCTTGGAGGTCGATCAAGGCTTCACCACGGGGAGAAAGGGGCATGGGCACAGAGGGAAGAGTCTGAGCAAAGGCACCAGGCAGGGAGGAGTAGGGAGGCGTGAGAAGCCAGCCAGCAGGAGGGAGCAGGCATGGCAGTGAGGGCAGGTGGTGGTGCGGGGCTGCGGGAGGAAGCATAAGGCCTGGAGCCAGGCTGGGTTTCTGTGTACTTGGTACTTCAGGAATTGGGTCTTGCATTTTGGCGTGGAGTGTCTGAGGCCCCCCAGAGACAGCAGGCAGCACAGAGCTCAGGGCAGATGACTGGTCAACATCAAATGGGAAAACGATCCTGGATGGTGGCATCACCAGAATGATGGGGCTGGTGGCAAGTCTAGCAGAAAGAGTCTGGAAGCACGGCCTTCCCCAGCAGCAGCATCTTTTCAGGGCATCTGCCCCAGAACCACCAGCCAGGCCAAGGCGGGCTCACTTCTGGGGTGGCTTGGGAGGTAGCAGAAAGGGCAGGAGCCTACAAGGGAAGATGTCAGGAGTTCAGGCTTGCTGGCTGTGTGACCCTCAGCAAGTCTCCTACCCTCTCTGTGTCTGCCTGACCTGGCCATCCACAGGACAGTTGTGGGCAAGCTGGTGTCAAGGAAGATGCACCTGGTCCACCTGGTCCTTTGTCATATTGTCCAGGCCTCTGGGCTTCTCATTCGTGGAAACAATGCTAATTCTATGACACCTCCCTAAATCCAAAGCAAACATAACCAAACGTACTGGGCCACGCTGAAGCCAGCCTTGCACAGAAGTGTCTCCAAAAGGAAGTGGGGTTTGCCTCCGCAGAGCACTGGAGGCCCCTTGCAGGTTCTTCAAGGCAATAGGGGGCAGCAGGTGGGTCCATCCTAGGGCCCTGCACTGACATTCTCAGTCTCCCAAACTCCCTGCTACAGGGAGAGGTGACTGGGAGGGGCCTGGGGGCTTCCTGGATGCTGGAAATGCTTGTAGGTTGATCTGATTACATGGTTGTTCACCCGCAAAAAATCTTCCCCATGTGAAGGGGAAGTGATTTCATTTACAATCCATGTACTTGACCAGGTAAATGTCATAACAATTTTTTAAAGCTTAAAAAATAAGCCTTGGGCTGGGCATGGTGGCTCATGTCTATACTCCCTTCCCTTTGGGAGGCCGAGATGGGCGGATCACCTGAGGTCAGGAGTTCAAGACCAGCCAGCCAACATGGCAAAACCCCATCTCTACTAAAAATACAAAAATTAGCCAGGCATGGTGTTACGCACCTGTAATCCCAGCTACTCAGGAGGCTGAGGCAGGAGAATCACTTGAACCAGGAAGCAGAGGTCGCAGTGAGCTGAGATCTCACCACTGCTCTTCAGCCTGGGTGACAGAGTAAGACTGTACCGCCCCCCAATAAAAGAAAAAGAAAGAAAAATTCAATGAATCCTTCACAAACTCTTATGAAAAATAGAGGAAGAAGGAACATTTCCCAACACATCGTATGAGGCCAGTATTACTCTAATACCAAAAACAAAGACATTAGAAAAAAAGAAAGTTAAAAACCAATATTCCTTATGAATATAGGGAAAATTCTCAAGAATAGGAGTTCCAGACCAGTCTGGGCAATAAAGCGAGACCCCATCTCTACAAAAGTAAAAATTAACCAGGTGCACACCTGTGGTCCCAGTTGCTTGAAAGGCTGAGGCGGGAGGATTGTCTGGTCCCAGGAGTTCCAGGCTGCAGTGAGCCGTGATTGCAATCCTGCACTCCTACCTGGGCAACAAAGCAAGACCCCATCTTGGAAACAACAACAACAACAAAAAAAGCCCCTCCCCACCAGTCACATGGTTCTAGCTTGTCCCCTCCAAGCCCCCTCCCCTGCCTCCTGGACTCCACCTTTTCCTTTCCGTGAGTCGCTCTGCCCCGACGTTTTCTCCCCAGGTAGAGCACCTGCCTCAGCCCCCCATTACTCCACTCAGTAGAACAGCGGGCCGAGCACATCATGTTTGGGGCCTGGCCATGCTCACTGATCACTCACAGACCTCTGGGTGTCACACACCTCAGTTTCCCCTCTGCAAGTGGAGACGTGGCAGGGCGGCCCTCATCAATCTTTGGGATTGAAAAGGATGACTGGTGTCTATAAGACACTGAGCAGGGTCCCTGGTACGTGCTAATTACCACTTAATATTTTTAAATTCTTGTCACGATGTGGAGCCTGGCTAAAGTCTGGGGAATTTTAGGTAAGTGGATTCAGTCCCAGCCCCAGAAAAGCTCCCTCCTCCAATCTGGGAAACAGGTGTTAATCGCCGGTTTGACTGGTGCACAAAATCAACCAGGGGCCTCAGGGCCTGCTGCTCTGCCCAGTCAGACAATGGGCACCCACGTGTTTGCCCTGCAACCCTGGAGAGTGAGGGGAGGGTGTGGAGGTTGAAATGGCCCCTGTTGGGGGAGGGACATAGGGCAGCGCTGGCTCCTGACTGAGGCCCAGGGCACTACCCAACCTCCACTAACCCAGGGTTTTCTGAGGGCAGGTCTGGGAAGGCGGGTGCTTGGTACCACCAAGCAGGGAAGGGTGACCAGGCATCCATGGTTTGGTGATAGGGACTGAGGGCTGATGTTTGCATGGTGGCCTCCAGGAGGCACTAGGGGTCATGTGCATCGTGGCCTGTTCCCCAGACAGCAGAGGCACAAGGATGAGGGGCCACAGCCAGGTGGGGAAGGGCCACTCCTGGGACTCCAGCCTGGGCAAGAGAGCGAGACCCTGCCTCTCACCAGCCACGTGGCTCTAGTTCGTTCTCTCCAAGCCTCTCCTCTGCCTCCTGAACTCCTGGACTCCACCTTTTCTTTTTTGAGAGTCCTTCTACCCATGCCATTTTCTTCCCAGGTAGAGCACCTGCCCGGGTGCTTTTCATTTTGATATAATCTCCCATTTTCAGAAAAGTTGTGAGAATAGTGCAGAGTTCATGGCTACCCTTTGCCAAGATTTCCTGATATTAGCATTTTTATCTATCTATTTATTTATTTATTTTTAATGTTAATTTTAATTTTTTTTTTTTTTTTTTTTTTTTGAGATGGAGTCTCACTCTGTCACCCAGGCTGGAGTGCAATGTCATGATCTTGGCTCACTGCAACCTCCACCTCCCGGATTCAAGTCATTCTCTTGTCTCAGCCTCCAGTGTAGCTGGGGTTACAGGCTCGCACCACCATGCCTGGCTAATTTTTTTTTTTTTGGCAAGGTCAGCGAGGGACAGAGTCTTGCTCTGTCACCCAGGCTGGAGGGCAGTGGCACAATCTCAGCTCACTGCAACCTCTGCCACCTGGATTCAAGAGATTCTTCTGCCTTAGCCTCCCAAGTAGCTGGGACTACAGGCATGTGCCACCACGCCTAGCTAATTTTTGTATTTTTAGTAGAGACGGGGTTTCGCCATGTTGAGGCTGGTCTTGAACTCCTGACCTCAGGTGATCGGCCTGCCTTGGCCTTCCAAAGTGCTGGGATTACAGGTGTGAGCCACTGCGCCTGGTCCTGATATTAACATTTTAAAATAAGTTTGTTTAATATCAAAAATAATTTTTTAAGTGGGTTCCAGCAGAGATGGGCAAGGCAGGAGCTGTGGGGTGGACGGTACTGCAGGGTCCAGGTGGTAAGTGCAGTGCTGGGGGCGGGCGCAGAACAGCCACAGGCGTGGGTGAGCACCAAAGGCCCTGGATGCTGGAGCTGGGCACTGCCATCAACTTCATGAGATAAGGACAAGGAGTGAAGGGTGGGCCCAGGTGTGCCCAGGAGGTCCCAGATCAGCCACCAGCTAACAGGTGGGGTAACTGAGGTGCAGGGAAACTGCTCAGCTGAGGTAACATGGAGACTCCCCGTTCCTCCTCCTCCTTTCACTGCCTCCATCCCCAGGAGTGGTAGGACCTCATCTCCCCTGTGCCCTGTCCACCATGCAGGTTTTCCCTGCTGCCCTAGGGCATAGGGCCAGGTGGCTAGGCCAGCCCTAGAGCAAGCTACAGACTAGACGAGGCGTCTGTGACATTGTAGACAGAGGCAGCAAAGTCCCAGGGCCTGACACAGCTCACCTTGACAGGTTGGTATTGATCCAGCCCTGCACCCTCGCAGGAGCTGATGCCACAGAACCTTGCACAGCACTTGGTCTGAGTCACGGCTCCCACCCCACTCACTCCAGGACCTGGGCACCCAAACCCCTTTCCCCACATTCAAGTCCAAATGTCTCCTGACCTCTTTGAACTTCTGCCAGTCTCCTCCTCTGACCAGTCCAGGACTGCAGGCAGCCAGTTCCAGGACGCTGCCAAGTCTGACAGCCGTTCCTCCAGCCCATGGTGCCCTAAATGCCAGGCCACCAGCCAGCCAGGCCACAAAGCCGGGAGCAACCACTGCCTCAGGTCAGAGGCTCTCCTTGTGATCGGGGTTGAGGGCAGCTTCCCACAGCCCTGGGAAGCTGTTGCCAGCCCACTGATGGGTGTGAAGCTGGGAGTTGGCCTTTTGGTGAACTGAGGACTTACGCGGCCTGGGAGAGCTGCTCAGGGCCATTCTGAGTTCTGGGAATGCAACTGAGATCCAGACTGACCACTGCTCTCATGGGAAACCGAGCAAAATGAAATGAAAGGAAGAGAATTAAATAAAAGTCGGCAAGAGATGGGTCAGCTGGTGAGAAAATCTGTAGCAGAGGAGTCATGGAGAGGGAGCTACTCTGTATTTCACGATGAGGAAGGCTTCTTAGAGGTGGTGTGTTTGAAGCTGGGACCTAAATGACAAATAGGAAATCTGGGGCTAGGGCCTCTGCCAGGCAGCAGAAGCAGCAGAAGCAAAGATGTTAGAGCAGATTGGCTGTTCAAGGAAGCAGGACCCTGTGTGGGGGAGTGATAAGGAGGAGGGGGCCGGGCTGGAGAGATGATGGCTGATGCAGATTGAGTGCGTAATGTCCCAGGAACCCCTGGAAGCACTTTACCCGGGTTAATTTCTTCAGTCCTTGCGGCAAACCAATGCCGTCAGCCCTGCTTTACAGATTGGGAAATAGAGGCACCGTGAGATGAAGTAACTTTCTTTCTTTCTTTCTTTCTTTTTCTTTTTTTTTTTTGAGACAGTCTTGCTCTGTCACCAGGCTGGAGTGCAATGGCGCGATCTCGGCTCACTGCAACCTCCGCCTCCTGGGTTCAAGCGATTCTCCTGCCTCAACCTCCCAAGTAGCTGGGACTACAGGCACCCACCACCATGCCTGGCTAATCTGTGTGTGTGTGTGTGTGTGTTTGTGTGTGTGTGTGTGTGTGTGTGTGTGTGTGTGTGTGTGTTTGTGTGTGTGTGTGTGTGTGTGTAGTAGAGATGGGGTTTCACTATGCTGGCCAGGATGGTCTCTATCTCCTGACCTCATGATCTGCCCGCCTTGACCTCCCAAAGTGCTGGGATTACAGGCGTGAGCCACGGCGCCCGGCAGAGGTGAAGTAACTTTCTGATCTTAGCTGATTGTCTCCTGACAACTCAGGAGGGGAGGTGCTTTTGGGTTAATCTGCATTTCATACTGAGGCCCAAGAAGCTGAAGCAACTGGCCCAAGTTAACCCAGCTGGGAACTGGCAGGCAGAGTGGCTCAGTCTGTGCCCCGGGCTGCCACGTGTCCTTTCAGGAGGCCCTGTTGTGCTGGACAGCACTGCACAAGGGCTCTGGGTGGGCTGTCTCCCTCCCCTGGCCCCAGAAGCCCTCTCCTTGCCTGTCTTGAGTGACTGTGTTGCCAGGCAGTCAGCATGGGCTTTGCAAACTGACAGACGTGTTTCTAATCTCAGTTCGGTCACTGACAAGGTCAGAGACCTTGAGCAAGTCACTTAACCCTGCCGTGCCTGTGCCTACTGTGTCCCCTCCAAAGCTCAGGTTGAAATTTAATTGCCATTGTGACAGTATTAAGACATGGATCCTTTAAGAGATAATGAGGACTGGCTGTGGTGGCTCACACCTGTAATCCTAGCACTTTGGGAGGCCAAGCTAGGCGAATCACCTGAGGTCAGGAGTTTGAGACCAGTCTGGCTGACATGGCAAAACCCCGCCCCAACTACAAATACAATAGAATTAGCCAGGCGTGACAGCAGGTGCCTGTAATCCCAGCTACTTAGGAGGCTGAGGCAGAAGAATCACTTGAACCTGGAAGGTGGAGGTTGCAGCAAGCTGAGATCGCGCCATTGCACTCCAGCCATTATCCTGAGGGTCCGACCTGTCTCGCTCTCCCTTCCTCTCCCTGTGCCATGTTATGATGCAGCCAGACATCCCTCACTCGATGTGGCCCCTCAATGTTGAACTTTCCAGCCTCCAGAACCGTAAGCTAAATAAATCCCTTTTCTTTATAAATGATTCAATCTCAGGTTTTCTGTGATAGCAGAGCAGACCGACTAAGACAGCACTGCAGTCTCCCCGTCCGTGAAACGGAGGTGTTCAGGGCCACTTCTCCCTGAGCAATTGTGAGGACGAGATGAGGGATGTGCCAAGGGTGCTGGGCACAGCGGTGGCCATCACAACCCAGGACGTGGGGATGGTGACTGTCTGTTTCCCACAGCAGGCTGCTCTACCTCCAGCTGCCAGTCATGACAATAACCAAGCCACCAACTCCTGGTGCCTTCTGAGGACTCAGCCCCAGAGAGCGCTTAACCCTGGACACCCCTGCTGAGTGGCGGGCATTTCACCCCCGCTTAACAGGGAGCTGAGACTCAGAACGTTTGCGTAAATAACCCAGGGCCCAGCAGCCAGGAAATGTCAGTGTCAGGATCAGAACAGGGGCTCAGAAACACTCCAGTCACACTTGCCCTGTGGTTCCAGAATCGCGCTTTCCTTTCTGTGCGCCCCACACGCTCCCCTGCACAGGGGCCTGGAAGCCACTAGGCCCCTCAGGGAACCTGGGCTCAGATAGGAGCACCCCACAAAACCTGGGCTCCATCCTCCTGGAGGGGAAAATAAAGCTTCCTGGCTTGAAAGACAAGGAGGAGGGGACAGGGACTGAGCGCAGAGCCCTCTCAGGGCCCAGAGACGCCAACAAGCCGGGGAGAAGGTTGCCTGGGAGTGTTGTCTCCAGCACCCTCTGGGTACCCATCATGGGGTAGGGGTGGGCTGGGTGGGGGGCACTCCAGGTAACCGGCCAAGGGCTGTATGGACAGACCACCCCTGGAGCCTGGGTTGCCAAGAGACAGGGCTTCCAGGTGTGGGGGGCTGCCAAGCCTGGCATTGGCCAGGGTGCTGGAAAAGCCATAGTGTGGCCTGATGGCCCAGTGAGCAGGTAGAGAAGGCCACAGGACAGATAAGGGCAGCTAAGGAGTGGGAGCAGGAACCAGGGCCTTGTCACCCTGCCATCATCTTGTCATCAAGCCCACGAGGACCTGTCACCCTGCCAGGACAGACACCTGAGAGGGGCTTTTTTTTTTTTTTTTTTGAGACACAGTCTTGTTCTGTCACCCAGGCTGGAGTGCAGTAGCACGGTTTCAGCTCACTGCAACCTCCACCTCCAGGGTTCAAGTGATTCTCCTGCCTCAACCTCCCAAGTAGCAGTGATTACAAGCACCTGTCACCAGGCCTGGCTAACTTTTGTATTTTTAGTACAGATGGGATTTCACCATGTTGGACAGGCTGGTCTCAAACTCCTGATCTCCAGTGATCCACCTGCCTCCACCTCCCAAAGTGCTGAGATTCCAGGTGTGAACCACTGTGCCTGGTTGAGAGAGGCTCTTGATGCCTTCTCACTCACCCTTGGCTGGTGGCCACCTCCCACCAATTCTCCCTCCTCAATCCTGAATCGATCTTTGCTCCACGGTCCAGCCACCCTCCCTCTCGCTGTGAGTGCCTGCTGGTGTTGTAGTCTTCCAGCTGGACCACCTCCGTCTCTCCCCCATTTCCCCAGTGGATTATCTGGGGACCATCATCCCCACATTGCTCCAAACCTGCATCCTCCCCCGAAGGTGACAGGGACCTTCAGTCACACACCTGCCTCTCCACCAAGCCCCTGACATCAGAAACATAGTGAAGTGTCCCTTCCTTCTTGGGGAAAAGATGGAGATGCACTAGTTGACTCCTCTTGTCACTTCAGTCCCTTGATGTGTTTGCACCTCTCAGAAGGACAAATCCCACCCCGTTGCTGCCAGCTGACCATGCAGCGCTCACAGGCTTCCCGTGAGAAGCCTTGCCTCAAAACACTGCCAACTTGAGCTTGGCTGGTGCTTCCAAGGAGCACCTTGACAGACAGATGTGTGGGCCAGGCGCAGTGGCTCACACATGTAATCTCAGCACTTTGGGAGGCCAAGGTGGGAGGATTATTTGAGCCCAGGAGTTCAAGACCAGCCTGGGAAAGATGGTGAGGCTTCGTCTCTATTAGAAATAAAGAGAGGAAGAGGGAAGGAAGGAAGGAAGGAAGGAAGGAAGGAAGGAAGGAAGGAAGGAAGGAAGGAAGGAAGGAAGGAGAGAAGGAGGAAGGGAGGGAGAGAGGGAGGGAAGGAAGGAATGGAGGGAGGAAGGGAGGGAGGAAGGGAGGGAGGAAGGAAGGGAAAGGGAAAAAGAGGGAGGGAGGGAGGGAGGAAGGAAGGAAGAGGAAGAGAAGGGAAGGGAAAGGAAGGGAAGGGAGAGGGTTGAGTGGTGGCCTTCAATGGATGGTCAGTAGTGCTCCAGGCCCCTCCCCTCAGCAGGTGCTCCTGCTCCTTCAAGAGAAGTCCAGCCCCAGACCAGGGACTCCCTCCCTTTGGCCTCTAGAAAACCTGCAAATGAGCCATCGTCCCATCCCCTTCCTGACAAGTCTGAGGAGCATGGTGCCCCTGCCCCCATGCCCCTGCCACTCCTCTACCCCTGCTGAGCCCCCTCCAGCCCTGACTCTCCCACCAGCATCATTAACAACCCCCTGCCCCACAACCTCTGCTTCTGCAGCCCTTCTGCCAGAAAGCTGCTTCACCACTGGGATCTCTCCTATAGGCGTCCTCCTTGCCCCTCTCCTCTGCTTCCAGACTGCCCCCTTCCCTCCTCCTGCAACCCACACCCTGCTTTGACTCACATGCCCACTGCACCATCCACACCTGTCCCTGTGGTTGACAACATCCTTTGGTGACCTCATCCCCTGGTTCCTTGCCTTTCTTTCTGTCCCTTTCCTGTCCCCATTCATGGAGACCTCAGCATCCACATCCCAGCCCCTCAGGCCTTGAGTTCTTAGATGACCTTGCCCTCCAACCCACCCACTCCCACCCATACCTTCACTTGGTCACCACCAGTAACTCTGCCCCCAGGATCTCATTACCATCCTCCCTCCAAGGACCCCCAGCTCTTCCTCTACAGGAAAACTTTTCCCCTATCCATTTAGGTTCTATAATCAAGGGTCTACAAATTAACTGACAATAGACAGATGAGCAGGAGAAAAGACAAAGTTTATCTACGTATGCACAAAGGAGTTACTCAGTAGTGAACACCCACAGGTTAAGGTTTATATACCAGCTTAACCAAGCATGGCAGGGCTGGGAGAAGTTTGGAACTTCAGTGAGGAAATATGGAAGGTTCCATGTTCTGGTAAGATTTCAAATGTTTTCACTTTAAAATCATCTTTATACCCAAACTGTGAGCCCTTCACCACAGATGCTCCAGCCCCTCTGACACCCCAAGTCACTGGCCTTACAGGACTCCTACAACCCACAGCCCCCCAAATCCCTCCCCTCCCTCCTTCCTCAGCTTACATTCATAGCCCCCATGACACCCTTTCCCCTGCAAACACCTTCAACTCTTCCATCCCCCTTTCCCTCAGTCATGCTACCTGCAAAAAATCCTAGCCCCTTCCAAGTATTCCATGCTGTCTTGAGAACAGGTGGAAGTTGCTGGAGAAAATAACACAACCCTGTGAGCTCTCCTTAGTGTGTGACCACTGATCTCATGGGGCCCCTCAGGGCTGGTGGACAACCCCACTACACTTCTTGGGTAAATCTGCCCTTTCTCCTTTCACCTTCTCCACCCTCCCTATGTCGCCAGCACCCTCCTCTTCATCTGCTGACCTGGTGATCTTATGCCATGCTTTACAGAGAAAACAGATACAATCTCATCTCTTGTTTAAAACAGGCCTCTGTGTTCATACCCAGGCCTCAGCCCTCTCAGTCACAATGGATGATTGCTTCCTGGCCTCCCTGCTAGCCCTTGGGCACGTTCCTCCTCCCACTGTGCTCCTCTTCCCTAAAGACTGGAGCCAGCAAGAGCTGTTTATCTTTTGAATGATCCAGCTCTTCATCTCTCCCTGGTCTTCCGGTCCCTCCCAGCTCTCCCCATCCCTCCTTGGTCTCTCCATCCCTTCCAGGTCTCCCCATTCCTCCCTGGTCTCCCCGTCTGCATACAAACCCACTTTAATGCCTCCACCTTTTAAAAATCCCTCTAATGACCCCATCTCTCCCTCAAACTTCTGCTCCTCTCCCTCCTCCCCTTCACAGGAAACAGAGCCAATGCCCTGACAGTCTTTAGTAGAGACAGGGTTTCTCCATGTTGGCCGGGCTGGTCTCCAACTCCTGACCTCAGGTGATCCACCTGCCTTGGTCTCCCAAAGTGCTGAGATCACAGGCGTGAGCCACCGTGCCCGACCAAATCTCAAGTATTTTTTTACAGGCTTACAAATGGCATAACACAGCCTCAACTCCATCCACTTCTCCCCATCTCCAGCTCTGCCCCACTAGTCCAAGCTGCCACCTCTCTGGGCTCCTGCGGTACCTGCTATGTGGTCCTCCTGCTACCAGTTCCACCTCCAGAGCCCCTTCTTCACAACCCACAAGCCCAGCTTCTTCACTCTTCACTTATTCGCATGAGCAATGCAGTGGAACCTTGCAAAATTCTCTGGAGAACTATTTTGTTCATTTGTTGTCTTTTATTTTTTTCCCACAATCCATACACACACACACACACACACACACACACACACACACACACACACACACACACACATATATTTTAAAAGACAGAGTCTCTCTCTGTCACCAGGCTGGAGTGCAGTGGTATGATCTCGGCTCACTGAAACCTCCGACTCCCTGGTTCAAGCGATTCTCCTGTCTCAGCCTCCCAAGTAGCTGAGACTACATGTGCACGCCACCACGCCCAGCTAATTTTTGTATTTTTAGTAGAGACGGGGTTTCACCATGTTGACCAGGATGGTCTCGATCTCCTGACCTTGTGATCCACCCACCTCGGCCTCCCAAAGTGCTGGGATGACAGGCGTGAGCCACCACACCTGACCTGGAAAGGGTATCATTTTAGTGTTTACTCATTCATTCATCACCTGTTGAGACTAGATTCAGGGATAGAAGTTGAGGACTCTGTACTGAGCAAGACAGACATGGTCTTCACTCTCCTGGAGCTTACAGCCAGGCAGAGAGTCAGCCAGAGAAAGCAATTACTCACATATTTTATCTGAATCCAATGAATGAGTGCCGTGAAAGAAAAGTTCAGGGGCCAAAAGAGTTTTAATTGGAACTGAGCCAGCAGGGTGTCCTCCCTGAGGAAATGGCAATTTGGTGACAACCTGAGGCCCTGGGAAGTTAGAGAACCCAGAAATGGGGGAACCTGGGTCTCAGGGGCAGGCAGGGCTTAGGGGCTTCAAAGACCTTTGAACTTTACCTTGAGAGGAAAAAGGAGTAGGGAGGGACAATATTCGCCTTGCGCCTTGCATGGTAATCAATTATGCAGGGGCCAGGTTGGAGGTGGGCAAGCTCGAGGCAAGGAAACTCATTAAGAGGTTACTGTAGTAACCTGTAAGAAATGACACCTGCCAGGGACAGTGGCCTTGCAGCAGAGGAACACATGCCTCTGGGTTTATGTAGGATTTTCCAAGGGGTGCAGAGGCACAGGTAATGTTAAGGGAGTGGTTTCCCGAGTTCTTTCCTAAAACTGTCCTCCTGAGACCCTGCCACTGTAGGAGACCCGAGGTCTGTTCTCTTTCTCCCTGTCCTTCAGCATTGTCCCTTTTCTCCACCACTCAGAAGAAAGGCCTTGCCAGGGGAATGTGGGGCTGGGATGGGCTAGGGAAGTGGCCATTTAGGTGCAAAACAAAAGGACAATGGAGACACCAGGGTTGTGTTGGACTCTGTTGCCTGAATAACAAATCCTTTTGCAACTTAAGGGACTTCTAATGCTTTACCTTCCACAAAGCTGAGTGAGACCCTAAATGAGTTTGCAGCTGATAAATCATTAAAAATCTGGCCATTTGAGTATCACTTGAGCCCAGGAGTTCAAGACCAGCCTGGGCAACATGGCAAGATCCTGTCACTACAAAATGTTTAAAAATTAGTCAGGGATGGTGGCATGCACCTGTGGTCCCATCTACTTGGGATGCTGGGGTGGGAGGATCGCTTGAGCCCAGGAGGTTGAGGCTGACGTGAGCTGGGATCACAGCACTGCAGTCCAGCCTGGGCAACAGAGTGAGATCTTGTCTAAATAAATAAGTAAATCATCATCATCATAATTTTTCTAGACAGATTTCTATGTCGTTTTTGGATAAAGGAGTGACCCTGCTATGACAAACTCTCATTCCCACTCTTTTTTTTTTTATGTGAGTGGCTTCTTAGCATTTGCCTTATAAAAATTAAGTTATAAGCATGAACCCGGGAGGTGGAGCTTGCAGTGAACCGAGATCGTGCCACTGCACTCCAGCCTGGGTGACAGAGCCAGACTCCGTCTCAAAAAAAAAAAAAGTTATAAATAGAATTAATACTGAGTTCTGTCTCATTCTAGTAAATAAGTAATGCTTGTGTATTGAGAATATTTGTGATGATAACTCAGTCCAGCAGGAATAAATGTTTTAACAGAACCTTTTGATCACAGAAAATTTAAATTTTTCTATTTAGTTTTGTTATAGGACCACGATCTCTAAAAGCCTTTCAAGCATAAAAAATTTATAAAATTCTGTAATAGAAGTGGATGGCAAAATGAGTTCAAGGCCAAAAAAAAAAAAAAAAAGAGTGATGAGAACATTTTTACTGTTGAAGATGAGCTTGTGTATTTTTAAATGTATACAGTAAGTTTCAAATTACTGGGGAATATTTAACATATTTAAAAGAGCGATTGAGTTTACACATACACACACACACACACACACATGAACCTGCATTCTTTGCAACTATTTACACTTACACTCACAAAGAAAAATTTTAGGTTGGAGGCAGTGGCTCATGCCTGTAATCCCAATGCTTTGGGAGGCTGAGGTGAAAGGATCACTTGAGCCCGGGAGTTCAAGACCAGCCTAGGCAACATAGTGAGACCTCATCTCTAATAAAAAAGAAAAGAAAAGAAAAAAAATTAGATATTGACAGTGTTCAGAAAACACAACCCCAAAATATAGCACCTGGGTATGTTGAATATGTTGAGCTGAAGGAATTTGAGAAACAGCAGGTGCAGGAAGAACTCCCTAACCTCCTCCTTCTCCCCTGAAGCCATACAATCCTCCAGTGAGAGGGGCCTCTCCTCTGCTCAGAGGGAAGGGGCACCCTCATCTCTGAAGATGGAATGATGTCAAAGGAATCAAACCAATAGTCTTGCTAAGCTTTCCCATTTCCCACCCTTGGCTCAGACCCCTTTGTCCACTGAGTTTCCCACGCCTCTCCACCCTACATCAAACCTGGCATCAGAACACTCAGCTTGTGTGTGTCTTTGGGTCTTTATTTCCTTATGAAGGCTCCCGAGTCATGGAAAACTTACAGTAAATAAACTGGAATGTTTTTCTCTTGTGAATCTAAATTTCATCAGTCCAAACTACGGGGCCCCAGCCAAGGAACCTAAGATAGTGCTATGGTTCGAATGGTTTTGGTCCCTCCAAAACTCATGTGGAAACTTAATCCCCAATGCAATGGTATTGGGAGGTGGGGCCAAATAGGGGTGTTTAGGTCTTGAGGGTGGAGCCTCATGGATGGATTAGTGTTGCTATAAAAAGAGGTCGAGGGAATGGTTTGTTCACTTTCAATCTTACACCGTGTGAGGATACAGTGTTCCTCCCACTCCCCCTTCCCACTTCCATCTTCTGCAGTGTGAGGACACAGCAAGAAGGCCCTCGCCAGACACCAGATGCTGGTGCCTTGGTCCGTGTGAGGACACAGCAAGAGGGCCTTCACCAGGCACCAGATGCTAGTGCCTTGATCCCAGACTTTCCAGCATCCAGACTGTGAGAAATACATTTTTGTTCTTTATAAATTACCCAATTCTTCATAAGTTACAGCAGCACAAAATGGACAAAGATAGATGCATAGATGAAAATTATCTTTTTCCTCCCCTATTTTTATTTTTTTTGAGATAGAGTCTCACTCTGTAGCCCAGGTGGGAATGTAGTGGCACAATCTCAGCTCACTGCAACCTCTGCCTCCCAGGTTCAAACGATCCTCCTGCCTCAACCTCCCAAGTAGCTAGGATTATAGCTGTGGCCACCATGCTTGGCTAATTTTTGTGTTTTTAGTAGAGATAGGGTTTCACCGTATTCGCCAGGCTAGTCTCAAACTCCTGACCTCAAGTGATTCACCCACTTTGGCCTCCCAAAGTTCTGGGATTACAGGCATGAGCCACCACACCCTGCCAATGAAAGTTTTGTATATTTATTTATTTAATTTTTTTGAGATGGTAGTCTTGCTCTGCCACCCAGGCTGGAGTGCAGTGGTATAATCTCAGCTCACTGCAACCTCTGTCTCCTGGGTTCAAGTCATTCTCCTGTCTCAACCTCCCCAGTAGCTGTGACTGCAGGCGCACGCCACCACACCCAGCTACTTTTTGTATTTTTAGTACAGAATGGGTTTCACCATGTTGGCCAAGTTGGTCTCAAACTCCTGACCTCAAGCAATCCACCCACGTTGGCTTCCCAAAGTGCTGGGATGATAGGCATGAGCCACTGCGCCTGACCTGCTCCCCTATAATATTGATTTTTAAATGCACAAGGGAATACACTGTTTTTTCCCAGAGGTTTTGGGGGCCAGGAGCAAAATTCCTGGAGGCCCAATCCAGATGAGGATAGTGGCAGAGGAGGCGGAGAGAAGCAAATGTTTGGAGGGTCTTTAGGAGGTTGGTCACTATGGCCTGATGTCAGGTTGGATGTAGGGTGGGAGAGAATGAGGTGGACCAAAGAGGGTGCTTAGGTTACTGACTTAAGGACATGGGGAGGGGTCACTAACATGGGGAAAATGGCAGAGTTGAAGGTTGGAGAAAGAAAGTGATGCTCTCCTAGCTGGGTGTGGTGGCTCACGCCTGTAATCCCAGCTCTCTGGGAGGCTGAGGACGCGGGCAGATCAGGAGTTCGAGACCAACCTGGTCAACACAGTGAAACAGCATCTCTACAAAAAATACAAAAACTAGAGAGGTGGGTGGTGCACACCTGTAATCCCAGCTACTTGGAAGGTTGAGACAGGAGAATTGCTTGAACCCGGTGAGGCAGAGGTTGCAGTGAGCCAAGATCGTGCCACTGCACTCCAGCCTGGGTGACAGAGCAAGATTCCTTCTCAAAAAAATAAAGGAAGTTGATGCTCTCCCTCTCCCCTCTCAGTCATCCACGTGCCCAGCACTACCGAGTTTCAGCGGGTGTCAGAGAGATTTCCAGCTTCCTGCCGTGTTTGGCCCTGTGGTCAGCTGCCCTGCTGACCCTCAGTTTCCTTGACTCCGTGATCCACTCTGCTCAGGAGACATCCAGAGGAGCTTACAGCCCCAACATGGCCCCTGTAGGGCCTTTCCCCCTGTGGCGACTTGCTGGTCCCATGGGGGCCATCTCCATAGCCTCCTCCCTTGTCCCTCTTCCCCCAAACCCATCTCCACTCTGGTGAACTCAGACCCAAGACTTTTGAGCAAGGCTGCTAAAGTAGGGTAGGGAGGCTCCAGATATTCCAGAAAAAGCAGGGGCAAGTTGTCTGGGAGGTTGTAAGATACTGAGTTTGGTTCTGGATGTGTTAACCTGGTCATGACCACAGCACATCCAGGAAGACAGCCAGGGGCAGCAGACTCTATTAGAGTAAACCATGGGAAGGACTCAGCAGAAGTGCTGGCCAGGCACAGCCACTGTGGCTGCTAAACCCAGCTCTGTGGCCACAGATGCTCTGGACCTAGAGATGGCCCTCGTCACATGGTGGACGGAAGGCATGGAGTCCAGGCCTTGGCCAGTACTGACTCCATCACCCGGGCTAGCTAAAGGACAATGTCTGTGTGGAGTATCCTGTGGGGGATGAAAAAGGCAGTGCCTACTGGGGACCATGCTGCCTGGGCAGGGGAGAGTCCATCATCATTGACAGACGGGAGGATGCTGGGCCCTAGCAATGTGACCTCTGGTGTGTGTCAGGGGGTGTCCATCTGACTTCACCATGCCCTGCTAATGTGAGCAATTCTCTTCCCCCAGAACCAGGACAGTTGGAGGGAAGGTGTGTAGGACAGGAAACTCCCTGGGTTTTATTCTGTGGACACAGCCAATCTGAGAAGCATCCCAGCCACAAGGACCAGTGCCGATGGGTGGGGACCTGAGGCCTGGATTGAGCTGGGGGGGAATTCATTCACAGATGTAAGAAGGAACCACATGAATGGATGGACCCAACAAGGTCCATACATACAGCAGAATATTATTCAGCCCTAAAAAGGAAGGAAATTCTGACCCCTGATAAAACATGGGTGAACCTTGAGGACATGATGCTCCGAGAAATAAGCCAGACACAAAAGGACAAATGCTGTATGATTCCACTCATGGGGGCCCCTAGAGTAGTCAGATTCATAGAGATGGGATGGTGGTTGCCAGGGGCTAGGCGAAGGGGCATGGGGAGTTAGTGTTTAACAGGGGTTGTTGCAGTTTGGAAAGATGAGAAAGTTGTAGGGGTGGATGCTGCTGATGTTTGCACATGATGCGAATGTACTTAATGCAACTGAACTATACATTTAAAATGGTTAAAATGGCAAATTTTATGTCATATATATTTTACCACAATTTTAAAAGGAAAAAAAAGAGTGCATTGCAGGCAGAGCCAGGACACCGGGCCAACGATGGAGGTGCAGAGGTGAGGCGAGGCGGGCACTGGGCCCATCAGTGTTCCCCGCCTGTTGCTGCCAGTGTGGGTTGGGAAATGTTGGGCAAGGTGTGTGGAGGTGGAAGGTCCAGGTGCAGCCTGGGGCACTGGGAGGAGGACAGCAGCAGGCAAAGAGCTGCTCTCACATATGTTCTGTCCCCTACCCTGAATCTGGTTTCTATCCCCTTTTTGCCCATGGCTGGAATTAGCCAGTTCTCCCATTGGCAGAAATGTCTCTGTGAATGGATCAAGATGTCTGGCAGTTTGGCAGAGAAGCTGAAACCTCCCACAGAGTCAGTCCTCATGGTGCTGGGTTTGGTAACTGGGTGAGGGATGCCAGCTCTCATTTTGCCAGCGGTGCAGGGAGAAGAGGTCAGGCTGACACTGTCTGGACGCGGTGTGCCCACACAGAGCTGGCATGGTCGGGGTGGCAATGATCTGTATTGTCGGCTTTAGAGAGGAAATAGACACTAGAGTTCGAGCACCTCCTTGCTCCCCTTCATGAATGTTGGAGTGGTGTACCATCAATTCTTGTGATTCATGGTGGTTACATTTATAAAGTCTCCACAGACACTGGATCAGCCAAGACTGAGTCATTGCTCCTAGGGGACGGACGGGGTTAGGTTCCATTCAGGCTCTGGGCACATTTTTGTCAACTGATGGATACATAACCTTGTTTTATGTGTGTTCCTGGTTAAAGACACCTTAATTGATAACCTGTTTTGTTTTTTGTTTGCTTGTTTGAGACAGAGTGTAACTGTCGGCCAGGCTGGAGTACAATGGTGTGATCTCTGCTCACCGCAAACTCTGCCTCCTGGGTTCAAGTGGTTCTCTCACCCCAGCCTCCCAAGTAGCGGGCATTACGGGCATCATGCCCAGCCAGTTTTTGTTATTTTGTAGAGATAGGGTTTCACCATGTTGGCCAGGCTGGTCTCGAACTGCTCCTGGTCTCAGGTGATCCATCCGCCTTGGCCTCCCAACGTGCTGGGATTCCAGGCGTGAGCTACTCTGCCCGGCTGATAACCTGTATATTGTTGATTCATTAACCTTGAACCCACAGCAAACAGCACTAGAACTCACGCCTGAAGGAGCTTCTCTAATGCATGAACTTTTTGTTTTTATCTGAGACAGGGTCTCCCAAAGTCTGATATTGAAAAGTGGTACTGGACGGGCGCAGTGGTTCACGCCTGTAATCCCAACACTTTGGGAGGCCGAGGCAGGAGGATCACCTGAGGTCAGGGGTTCAAGACCAGCCTGGCCAACATGGTGAAACCCCGTCTCTACTAAAAATACAAAATTAGCCAGACATGGTGGCGCATGCCTGTAATCCCAGCTGCTGGGGAGGCTAAGGCAGGAGAATCACTTGAACCCAGGAGACGGGGGTTGCAGTGAGCCGAGATCGTGCCACTGCACTCCAGCCTGGGTGACAGAGTGAGACTCCCTCTCAAAAAAAAAAAAAAAAAAAAAAAAGGAAAGTGGTTCTTAGTGTTCACTTATGGATGTTGCCAATCGATCCCACATCATATCACGAGTACCGGGAACTAGAATTTGAAGACCACAAGGAAATGGACATTTACGACTCCTGGAAAATAGCACTTCCTTACGCAAGCATCCATGCCATCTGACGACGATTTGACACATGAATTCACTTTTCCTACTTCCAAAGTGCCTCAGCCACCAGTCCTCTCCATTCTTCCAAGTAGTGTCTATGTCTGATGTGAGCAGAGCACAGCCACAACTCTTTGTACCATGGGCAAGGCAGTCACTTTGCTTTTGAGGGAATAGTTCAAGAGATACAAAGTCGTCTCCCTGGGGACTGAACACTGAGTTCAAGATAAGCAATGTTTGTAACTCTGCGCTGGCAGCCAAGAGCTGGATCCCGATTGCAGATGGGGCTATGTGTAGCAGTGAAAGTGGGAGACACAGAGACAGGGACTGAGAGAGAGAGAGAGACAGATGGGATCAGGGATAAAGGCAGCACTGCTCGGCACTGTGCTGGGTGCTTTCTGTTCATCACATTTAACTTCACAATGCCCCTCACACAACTGCTTTCTCCCCCATGGTACAGATATAAAAACTGAAGCTCTGAGAGATGAAATGATGCTTGCAAGGCTTGTGCATTGGCTGTCTGATGCCAAAATTTGCAGTCTCAACCATGATATCATGTGCCTGTCCCACTGGAGGCTGGATAAGGGGGGCTCAGAGAGTTGGGCCATGAAACCCTTGCCCAGCCGGGTTCTCTCTTTTTCTCTGGAAAGTGGGGAGGGCCCCCAGCTGCCGTCTACATGCAGTGATAAAGAGGGGGTGAATCCTCAGCCCTGCTCCTGTCCTGCCCACATCTGGGTCACACTGGAGATGATAGATGTCCAGTGTGACTGGCCAAGAATGAGTGCCGGTGGACAGGATACAAATGCCTGTGGCTGGTGGCAGGGTGACTAAATTTCGGGCCTTCAGTCACAGTCTCAAATTCCCGTGCCAGGGCCTGACCTTCCTGTCATTAGTCCTAAGTCTGGTCGTGCAATGCGGGAGGGATGGGTGGGTACAGGAGGCTAGAGATTCTGACCCCAGCTGTCCCAGCCAGAAGCCTCAGTTCTTCAACCCAGAAGTCTCAGTTCCGCCGCAGCCCGGAGTGTGAGGTGGAGTTGGAGGGCAGTTAGGGCAGGACTGTAGGTAATGCCCCCCTCCAGCAAAGCCAACATGTCAGGAACGGGTGGGACCCCTGTCTGGTTCCCAGCTCTCCTGACTTTCCCCAGGACTTAGGACCTGACCCTGCCTTGCTGTGGGCCTCCATCTACAAAGTGTCTATGTGATGAGGCAGTCAGCCCAGGTATTCACTATGACCTGAAGCTCCCATGCCCTGGAATTCCTGCCCAGAGACAGGAGGCAGCCCTGCTCCCAGCTCTGCTACCCCTCCAGGCAAGGCAAAAGCAAGGAATGCAGCAGACTGGGGAAGCTCAGGTGAACATGAACCACCTAACCAGTCCAGGTGCTTCTCAGGTGACATTTGGAATCCTAACAGCAATGTCATCACCAGTCACTCTGCCATTGAGAACACTGAGCCACAGAGAGGGCGGAGGCCTGACCCCAAAGCTCTCTGCGTTCCTCCAGGTCTCAGGGACAGGGGGAGGATTTCCTGGTCCACTCCAGTTGGGGTCGGTATGGCCTGGCAGACCTGGGTCCTCCAGTGAACAGCTCTAGACCAAGGTCTAACTTCTCCCCATGGACTGCTGTGGGCTTGCTCCACCCAGTGCCAGGGGTAGCTCAAGGTCAAGGGGCCTCCTAGGCATCTCTTAAGGGCATGCTACTATCCGAATGTTTGTGTCCCCGCTAAAGGTCATCTGTTGAAGTCCTACCCCTTAAGGTGATGGTCTTTGGAGGCGGGGGCCTTTGGAAGGTGATTTGATGAGAAGGTGGCACCCTCATGAATGGGATTGGTGCCCTTATCAAAGAGGCCCAGAGGTGAGGATGTGGCAAGATGGCACCTTCTATGAGCCATGCCTCTCACCAGGGACTGAATCTGCTGGCATCTTGAACTTGGGCTTTCCAGCCTCCAGAACTGTGAGAGAGAGAAATATGCCAGGTGAAGTGGCTCACCCCTGTAATCCCAGCATTTTGGGAGGCTGAGGTGGGCGATCACTTGAGGTCAGGAGTTCTAGACTAGCCTGGCCAACGTGGTGAAACCCCATCTCTACTAAAAACACAAAAAATTAGTCAGGCGTGGTGGCGCACGCTTGTAATCCCAGCTACTCGGGAGGCTGAGGCAGGAGAATTGCTTGAACCCGGGAGGCAGAGGCTGCAGTGGGCCAAGATCGCGCCACTGCACTCCAGCATCGCAGGGAAAACAAAGAGAGATATAAATCGCTTGTTTGTAAGCCCCTCCGCTTACCGTATTTCGTTTTCGCACCAGAATGGACTAAGATAGAGCACCAGGAATCATCTAGGCCTCAGTTTCCCAAACCACTCCCCACTCCCCAGTTCCTACAGGGCTGCGACCCAGGGCCCGTCATTCACAGTTTTTACTTACAAAGGAAACTTTGAAATGGACACTTCCTGTTACTGTCATTCAATAAAAAAATCCCCAGCACTTGAAGGCAATCACACAGAAAGCCTGCAACAACGCAGCCAGTAGACGCTTCAGGTGGTGGTGCCTGCTTTAGGCTGGCTCTCCCCGGGTCAAAAGGGACGTGATAAAGTGTCAGAGGGATGTTAAGGATCAAGTGGGCACCAACTGTGACTCCCCTTTCACCCTCCCCACCCCCCCGACTTAATGGATGACAAAGAAAACAGTAGGAAGCCGTTTCTCTCCAGGACATGCAGTGTCTTTTAGAATTTTGGAAAAATGCTTTCTCTCCAGTCGCTGGGGGGAGCTCCCAGGCTGGACCCCTGCACAGATCCTCCCCCATCGCCCTCCCAGCCTCCGTACCCAATCCCCCTCCCAGCCCCCCGTCCCCGCTCCTTTCCCCCTCCCAGCCCGCCGTCCCCGCTGCATTCCCCTCCCAGACCCCGTCCCCGCCCCCATCCCCCTCCCAGACCCCGTCCCCGCCCCCATCCCCCTCCCAGACCCCGTCCCCGCCCCCATCCCCCTCCCAGACCCCGTCCCCGCCCCCATCCCCCTCCAAGCCTCGCCCGGGAGGGCGTCCTGCCCGCTCATTGGGCCTCGCTCCGGCTTATTTGCATGGTCCGAGGGAGGCGGGGCGGACGTCGCGCGTGGAAAGCCCGGGCGGAGACGCGGCGGCTGGGTCACGAGCGCTTGCGGGCGCCCGGCGGAGCTGCTGCGGATCAGGACCCGAGCCGATCCCCGATCCCGACTCCGATCCGGATCCGCGCCCCCGCCCCCGCCCCGCCATGTACGACGCCGAGCGCGGCTGGAGCTTGTCCTTCGCGGGCTGCGGCTTCCTGGGCTTCTACCACGTCGGGGCGACCCGCTGCCTGAGCGAGCACGCCCCGCACCTCCTCCGCGACGCGCGCATGTTGTTCGGCGCCTCGGCCGGGGCGTTGCACTGCGTCGGCGTCCTCTCCGGGATCCCGCTGGGTGCGTCTGGGGCCGCCGCCCGGGCTCCGCGTGCGGAGGGGGTGCCCCCTAAGAACCCCCAGGGGGTCCCCAGGGGTCGCGGGGCGCCAAGAGGAGCGGGCACCAGACACGGACACGGCGGGGTGCATCCCGAGGGTCCCCTCTGGGGCAGATGCTTCCTGCGGGGGCGCTGTTCCCTGGGCGCGGGAAGGGGGCGTTGGAACCCGGAGAGGTCCGGGCCGAAGCCTGGGTCTCTCGCGCGTCCCCACCCCTACGCGCATCAGGAGCCAGTGCATGAAGGGAGCCCCTTGCCTCCGGATTGAGAGTCGGGACGTCTCGGAGTGACGGGGAGTAGGGAGCAGGACCTGGGGCGGAGAGTCGTGCTGGCCCCTGCAGTCTCCGGGTCCATGGTGTCCTCTCGGGAGGTGCTGGGCGGGCTGAGCTGCTGGGGGGCCGATTTGCCCTGGGCCGGACCAAGAGTGGGGCTTTGGCCGGTGCCCCAGGGTGGGTTCCTTCCCTCCGGGGATTGAGGGACTGAAGACACCCCGCGCCTGCACTCTTTTTAGGTCGCAGCCCAGCCTTCTGGGGACTGGGCAGCCTCCCAGAAGGGCGACCCTGGGCATCCTCCAGGACAGGCTAACTGGAGTCTGGTGAGGAGGGGTACCTTGAAAGAGGAAAGTTGTTTCCTCCTCCTCCAGTGTTTGGGACCCTTCCTGGGGCCTGGAGTGCATCCCTGGACACCCCCCAATCCCATCCTCTTCTCTAGTCTCCACTGACCTAGGCCCACCCTCCCCTCTCCAGCTCAGTACTCCTGGAAGTGAGATCCTGTGCATTTGAATCTTGTCCTAATGAAACATTTGTCCATGTGGGTACCTGTGTGTGTGTGTGTGTGGTGGGGGTGCAGACGGAGGGTTTGTCTCTCAGTAGACTGAACTACTAGGGTGTGGTATCCTTCCCGGGAATTTGCCTGCCACAGTCCTGGAGGTGGGGAGGGGGTTGTGAGCCAGTGGGCAGGGGCTGGGGCAAGTAGCATTGTGGAGCTATTGACACCAGAGGTCTCCAGGCAGATCATGCCCCCATCAGCCCCGTTTTATTTGGGCTTCCTTAACAATGGACTCTTTGCCCTGCCTGCCACAGCCAGCAGGGAGTGACTGTTCAGTGGTGAGCAAGCCCGTGCTGGTAGAGGAAGCCCTGCCATTGGGTAGGAGCAGTGAGCAGCCCCTGGGCTGACTGGGAGGTGGGGATTAGGGATTAGACAGTCCTGGCTGTCTGCCTTCCCCTAAGCCATGGGGAGAGGAGCAAAGGGCAGGAAGTGTGGCCTCCAGGAGAATTAGACTGGCCACATGACCATTTGCACACCCTGAGGTTTAGCAACAATAAAAGTCAGCTTTTGTATCCCAAGGTGGCCTGTGGACACCCACATGAACAAATGTTTACACTGGGACAGAATTCAAATGCAGTGATCCCAGGAGCCTAAAATACACTCACTCTGGTATAGAAAGGATTCCTTACTGGGCAGAGGACAGGTGTAGCCTGGGGCTTTCCCTGGCAGGACACAGGGAGGCTCAGGAACCACCAAGTCCCTGGAAGGTGGATCTGGAGATGTTGGCAGGAGCCACTCCCTGTGTTCCAGGGTTCCAGGTTCCCACTTTAACCCTGTCTCACAGGAGGCTGTGCACTTGGGAACTGCTGAGCATGTCCCAGAGGCTGCATCCTGGTGCTCCTCAGTGCACCTGAGCTGAGGCTAACTTGGCAGAAGGGACAGGCAGAACCTGCCCAGCCACGTGCAATTCCACCACTCTGGCCATGCTTGGAGAATCGGCTCAGGGAAGGAGAGCTGTGAATCAAGATCAGATTTGGGTCAAGACAGGCTGGAGCATGCCTGTCCCTGTGCTTCCCAAGATTTATGGCTGGCCAGGGATCGGGCTGGGAGGGGCGGTCTTGCATGCCAGGAGAGTGGCCAGTAAGTGAGGTGACATCTCCTGCACCTGACAGCATTAAGGCCATCTATGCCAAAGCTCTGATGCTGATATGTTCCTGGCGTCTGACTTTGTGGGGCATTGAGGTGAGGCCTGCTCACCTGGGCTTCTGGAAGTGAGAGATTCATTCCTGTGGCTGAAGCCTACAGCAGCACTGTCTGGTAGGAATATACTGGAAGCCATGTCATTGTGCATTTCCTAGAAGCCATGTTGAATAAAGTAAAAGATAGAGGTAGAATTAATTTTGCTGAGCCCAATATATGAAAAATAATATTTTCACATCTGTTCAATATAAAAATGTACTAATGAGATACTTCATACTAAGCCACTGAAATCCAGTTTGTATCTTACACATCTCAGTTCGGATGAGCCACATTTCAAGGGCGTGATAGCCACATGTGGCTACCATAGTAGACAGTACTGGTCTAGACAAAGGTTGGTGGCATCCTTGCTGTCTGGTTTCTGGCCTTGCCAAAAGTATTGCCATCCCAGTGTGGTACGTTCTCTTATGTATTTGTCTCCTGTCCCCAGAGCAGACTCTGCAGGTCCTCTCAGATCTTGTCCGGAAGGCCAGGAGTCGGAACATTGGTATCTTCCATCCATCCTTCAACATAGGCAAGTTCCTCCGACAGGATCTCTACAAATACCTCCCGGCCAATGTCCACCAGCTCATCTCTGGCAAAATATGCGTCTCACTCACCAGAGTGTCTGATGGGGAAAACGTTCTGGTGTCTGACTTTCAGTCCAAAGACGAAGTCGTGGATGTAAGCAGTTTGCTTATCTGGATGTTATATCAAGTGAGAAAAGCTGTTTTCAGATGGGTGCGGTGGCTCATGCCTGTCATCCCAGCGCTTTGGGAGGCCGAAGCGGGTGGGTTGCTTGGGCCCAGCAGTTCGAGACCAACATGATGAAACCCAATCTCTACAAAAAATACAGAAAAATTAGCTGGGCATGGTGTTGTGGGCCCGTAGTCCCAGCTGCTAGGGAGGCTGAGGCAGGAGAATTGCTTGAGTCTGGGAGGTGGAGGTTGCAGTAAGTCATGATCATGCCACTGTACTCCAGCCCAGGTGACAGTGAGATGCTGTCTCAAAAAAAAAAAAAAAAAAAAAAAGAAGACTGTTTTGTTTTGGAAGCAACACAGGCAGTTGTAGGCCCCCTGTGCCGGAGTGATATAAACTCTATATGTCTCCAGTGATTTGGTCCATAATGTTTGTAAACCCTGAATGTTCCAGGGCAGTTTCTTTTCTTCACTTTCTTTCTCTTTTTTTGTGGGGGCGGGGGGTGTGGGCACGGTGCAGGGTCTTGCTCTGTCTCCCAGGTCGGAGTGCAGTGGCGCAATCGCAACCTCTCGAGTAGCTGGGAGTACAGGCACAGGCCACCACACCCTGCTAATGTTTGTACTTTTTGTAGAGACAGAGTTTTGCCCTGTTGCCAGGCTGGTCCCAAACTCCTGCACCCAAGTAATCTGCCCACCTCGGCCTGGCAATTACAATTTCAAATAATTCCTCTCTTTCCTTCAACACTTGGCTCATGACCTCCCAGTCCAAGGAACCTGTCCTGCAGGCATGCCTCTCCTGAGCTTTCTCTATACATCTTCCATAATGAAGATGCTTTCTCAATGGAAACCCCACGAGGGTGAGAATGTGCCTTATTTGCCTGTATCCTCAGGGTCTAGCAGAGAGAAGATAATTTGCAATACCAAAACACCATCAAATTCGGCTGATGCTTTCATAAGTGCTCCTTGGATGAAGGACTCCATTTTACTTAACAGGTCTGTGGAAGACAGCAGCCTGGCGCATCTAACCAGCAGCCAGTTTCATCCTCTGTTTAACCTTGTTTGCAGGAGCTTTCTCTAAACAGCCAGCACTTGTCTGTTCCCACGTGGGTCTGTTCTCCCAGTGAATCAGCGTGGTGCCTGCTGACTGCTCTGTAGCATGGCGCTTCGCAAAGTGTGATCCTGGGACCAGCAGAGCAGCAGCTCCTGGGAGCTCATTGGAATGGCAGATCCTCAGGCCCCGCCTCGGACCTGCTGCTTGCGAATTCTGGGGAGGGACACAGAATCTCTGGTTCCACAAACCCTCGGGTGATTCTAATGAATACCGGCATTTGAACAGCACTGATCAAATGCCTTTCAGTCCGTGAGTCAACAACCCTTGGTGGTGTCTGTGGTGACCCAGTGTGACTCCCGTGGGGAGCGAGGAGAGGAAGTTGAAGTTCACTGACAGTGTTGTTAAGGGGCTTATGCAACAGATGAGACCCACGGGCCTGAAGTCCGAGGGTGTGGGTTGGTTCCCCGTTCTTTCAACCCGTGGATCAACCTACTCTGTGCAAAGGGCATTTTCAGGTTTGTTGCCCTGCTCACTTGGAGAAGGCTTATGAAGGATCACGAAAATTAAAAGGGTGCTGTTGCCTATAACTTCTCTCTCTTTTGCTTTCACAGGCCTTGATATGTTCCTGCTTCATCCCTTTCTACAGTGGCCTTATCCCTCCTTCCTTCAGAGGCGTGGTGAGTCAGCTTTCTCTGCTAGTGCTGAGTCCTGGGGGCTTTCTCTCTAAAGCGTGCTCACACATCTCCTGCCAGCAAGGCGCTAGTGTCAGGCACCGCAGGATCTGTCCCGTGGTGGAGCCCCGTGCCTCGCTGCCTTTCAGACAGAGTGGCCACAGCTGACCCTACTTCCAGGCTACCTGGGCAACAAAACTTACTTCATGTGTAATTAATTGTCTGGCTATCTGTAAGGTAAACTGGCTGGTTCACTTAATCTGCACCTTAAGCATCAGGTAGCTTCTCTGTGACCTAGTTAAACTATGTGATGTTGGCCGGGCACGGTGGCTCATGTCTGTAATCCCAGCACTTCCATCTCAAAGAAAAAAAAAAAAGATAAAGTATATGACGTTGAAGAATCTGTTACCCCTGGAAGGTGGAGCTTTACTTTTAGGGGGAACTATAACAGTTATATATATATATATATATATATATATATATATATATATGCATTTTTTAATATAAAAAATAATTTTTAAAATTTTTTATATAAAAAATACATATATATATATATTTTTTGTTTTTTGAAATGGAGTCTGGCTCTGTTGCCTAGGCTGGAGTGCAGTGGTGCGATCTAGGCTCACTGCAACCTCCACCTCCCAGGTTAAAGCAATTCTCCTGCCTCAGCCTCCTGAGTAGCTGGGATTGCAGATGCCTGCCATCACACCCAGCTAATTTTTTTGTTTTTAGCAGAGACAGGGTTTCATCATATTGGCCAGGCTGGTCTCCAACTCATGACCTCAGGTGATCCACCCGCCTCGGCCTCCCAAAGTGCTGAGATTACAGGCGTGAGCCACCGCGCCTGGCCAACAGTCATATATATTCTAAACAGCAACAAAAATCTGTAAGCCTGGTCTAACCTAGATTTGTGCTTTGTTTTGTTTGGCTACTTTGTGATGCACAGGAAGAAGTTTAGGCTATAAAATACTAGCCCTTTAGGGTCAGTTTTGAACCCACAAGAGCAGCAGCAGAACCTCTGATGCAATCCTGTATGTTAGCACCAGCAGAGCCACGTGGCAGAGGGACTTGCATTGGGAGCCTCCCATTGCAGGCCACGTGCTCCTGTGCGCTATCTTACAGGGTCCCCACAACCGAGGGGAGATGTGACTGTTCATCCCATGTGGCTGTGGGGAACTTGAGAGTCATACTTGCCCAAGGAGCACGGCCAGGGAGCTTGCGCCCAGGTCACTCTGCTCCTCCGTCAGAAGAGGGCATGTCTTGGTTCACTGCAGGGCGGCTCTTCTCATTCTCTGTAGTTTGGGGTCCAGGATAGTGGTCCACAGAGCCACTGGAGTGCCCCGCCACTGAGTGACCAAAGCACGTTTTGGATTTCCGACGTTGCCACAACGTGGTTGGGCATCAGCAGGACCCCAACCCCTTGTTATGCTGTGGCTTTATGTGGGTATTTCGTCTTTCCAGAACTCAGTAGGCGTGCACCCAGCAGCACCGTAGTGAGGCCCTCTGGCTCCCCAGCGCACAGTTCTGGCTTTCCTTCCTGGTGGAGAGTTTCAAGCCCTCTGGGTCCTACTCTGTCCTTTTCACCCCATGGCTTTGGTCAGAAGCTGCTGGCAGTGTTCAGATTTGGCTGAGTTCAGTGAATATGTGCATTGGCCATGCCAATTTCTGAGCCATGCCAGGGGGATGGAGAAGCTAAAGCAGGAGTGTTTGTTCTGCAGGCTCTGGACTAGGCACTGGGTCTGTGCCAGCTCACTTGCTAGTCTTGCATCCTCCCCAAACCCCCACTGGGGATGTCTGGCCACATCAGAAGACAGTTTGGGTTGTCAAAACTGGGGGAGTGCCACTGACATCTGGTGTACAGAGGCCCGGGATGCTGTGTCGTCACCTGTTAAGTGTGCTCATAGGAATCCTGCTGACAATTAGAACCCATTATTCTTGAAATTCAACGCAAGCAAATTCAAAGCATTACTGTGTATGTACCACGTGCTAATCAATCGCACCACTGGAGCTCCTGAATTCAAAACATTACTATAAAGTTCAAAATGCATGGAAAAGTTCTACATGGCAGGAGAATATTTGGGCTTCAGACTACCCCTTGAATGAAAATGATCCACCAGTTGCCTTCCTCCTTGGCCTTCACTCCAGATTCCTGGCATTTCATTCTGTGTACCTTTATGCTACTGAGGTTTTTGTTTGTTTTTTAGACAGAGTTTCACTCTATCGCGTAGGCCTGGAGCACAGTGGCGTGATCTCAGTTCACTGCAACCCTCGGCTCCTGGGTTCAAGCGATTCTCATGCCTCAGCCTCCTGAGCAGCTGAGATTACAAGCAGGCACCCCCATGCCCACCTAATTTTTGTATTTTTAGTAGAGATGGGGTTTCACCATGTTACCCAGGCTGTTCTCGAACTCCTGACTGCAAGTGATCCACGTGCCTCAGCCTTCCAAAGTGCTGGGATTACAGGCGTGAGCCACCATGCCTGGCTGCTAGTGAGGTTTTTGATGCCTTGCTACATCTGCCCTAGACATAGTGTGGCTACGATTTTGGAAATGTTGTTGTGTAAACTCCTGATCGTTTCTGGACTCCAGGCAAGAATCTTGATGGCTAAGGTGTGGCTGAACATGTCTGATTCCCTCCTGGACCTGTTTTAGGCCAAACTCTGCTCTGAAATTCCTCCGTGTGGAAGGGCGGGCTGGGGAGAGCCTCCCGGCTGGAATATTTTGGAGGCCTTTCTCTGTGGGCATCTGATGGCTGGCTCTGGTGTCTGGCTGTGACAGCTGTGCCTGGAAATCATTGTAGACACAAGTTTCACAGGTGCAGGCTCTATCCAAATTGTAGCAAAAGCTGCCTGCCCCAGGTGAGCTATGGGCAATAAGGTGGTTTAAGGATATAGATGAAGGAAAACTTACCCTTAGAATGATTTATCCAAAATGCTGCTGTGTTGTGGGTTAGAGGACATTTTCTGAGGTCCCAGGTTCATTGTTTCATGTGTGTCTCCAAAGTCCCTCCAGGTCTTGGTTCTAATTGTCAAACGTGGAGGGAGACAGGCTCATGGGTTAAAGATCTTGTCCCAGATTTGTGTATCCTCCTTGCAAGCAGCAAAGGGGGCTGGATTTGAACCCATGACCATCTTTCCCTTTTGGGTTTCTATCACACTCTGCCCCCAGTGCACTGAACACCCCCTAGTTCATATGGCCCCCTTAGGCACTCCTATAGGTGCCCATCTGGCCCCAGGACTTCGCCAACACAACATGGACTCCAGTCTCCATCTGCCTCTTTGCCAGGCACTTTTGTGCAGTGCACACACCGTACAACAGTAGACAGCAACCCTGAGAGCCAGAGTAGAGCCTGTCCCAGCACAGGAATGCTCAGTAAGGATTTGTTGCAGGAGTGATTCCAAAGCCAATGTCCTCCCTCCATATCAGCCTGTTTGCGGCTCTGAGAAGCTCTGCCCACATGTGAAAGCTTGTTAAGCAGTTAAGCACTAACCCAGAGCTTCAGACGGTGCCAGTCCTTTTTTCCCTTCTTTAAAAGCGATATGTGGATGGAGGAGCGAGTGACAACGTACCCTTCATTGATGCCAAGACAACCATCACCGTGTCGCCCTTCTATGGGGAGTACGACATCTGCCCTAAAGTCAAGTCCACCAACTTTCTTCATGTGGACATCACCAAGCTCAGCCTACGCCTCTGCACAGGGAACCTCTACCTTCTCTCAAGAGCGTTTGTCCCCCCGGATCTCAAGGTGAGTTGGCAGTGAGGAGGCAGGTGTTCTAGGGGGCTCTTCTTCTTTAACTCCCTGATTGCCAGGAGCTACCTGTTGCTCTCTGCACAATCAAACAGAAATAGACCTTGTCATTGATGGTTAATGGAAATAAAAGGCACGTGTCCCAGAAGCTCAGGTGAGGCACTACCCTGATTATGGGAATCACCTGGGAACATATACCCAGCCCTAAAACTCAGATCCACTTCCCAGGCTGTGGTTATATAGTCAGGGGGTGCAGCATAGGCATTAGGATTTTTTATTTCTTTAGTTATAAAGATTTTTTTTTTCTCTTTTTGAAACAAGGTCTTGCTGTCACTCAGGCTGCAGTGCAGTGGTGCAGTCATAGCTCACTGAAGTCTCAAACTCCTGGGTTCAAGCCGTCCTCCCACCTCAGCCTCCTGAGTAGCTAGGACCCACAGGCATATACCACCACATCTGGCTAATTTTTAAAATTTTTGTAGAGTGTTGCCCAGGCTGGTCTCACACTCCTGGCCTCAAGCGATCCTCCCACCCCAGCCTCCCAAAGTGTTGGGATTACAGGCATGAGCCACTGTACCCAGCCACTAAGATGATTCTTATTTGGAAACATGGTCAAGAACAACTGCATTCGGTAGTTTAACCTTTTTTGATTGTGGTTGTTTTAGTTTGCCTTACCACTCTACCATAGTAAGAAATTTGCAGACCATGTACAGCAACCTTTGGTGCTCCTGGAGAGAAAGAAGGAAGGCTATGCAATGCAATGCATGCCCACAGTCCAAGGGAGAGGGAAGGTTGTCTAACAGGATTGGTTTTCCTGTGTGCTTTATAAGCAGATGAGTAGAGGAGATAGCTCTTATTGTCCTAGTGACAATTGGGACAGGCTGCAAAATTTGTTAGGGTGGAGGCTTATTCCGGGACCAAGGAAGCCCAAGAAACAAGCTCCTGCCAGGCGCAGTGGCTCACACCTGTAATCCCAGCACTTTGGGAGGCTGAGGCAGGCGGATCACTTGAGGTCAGGAGTTTGAGACCAGCCTGGCCAACACGGTGAAACCCCGTCTCTATGAAAAATACAAAAATTAACCAGGCATGGTGGCACATGCCTGTAATCCCAGCTACTAGGGAGGCTGAGGCAGGAAAATGGCTTGAACCTCGGAAGCGGAGGTTGCAGTGAGATTGCGCCACTGTACTCCAGCGCCTGGGCAACAGCAAGACTCCGTCTCAAAAAAAAAAAAAAAAAGAAGCTCCTGCCTGCTGGGATGCCTACAAAGTCTCTGTGGGGGGGTGACATTCGAGCCAAGACCTGTAGGGAACTGTCTTCTGGGAGCACAGAGCCCTTTGCTCAGCCTCCAGGTGGCTCAGTCCCCCCAGCCAGCAGACTCGGAGCTTGCACGATTCTTTAGTGCCCTCTGCGGTCTACCAGTGATGCTTAAATAAATGGTGCTTGGTGTCTCCCCACTGTAGTCCCCTTGCTTGCTTTGCTCACAGGTGCTGGGAGAGATATGCCTTCGAGGATATTTGGACGCGTTCAGGTTCTTGGAAGAGAAGGGTATGTATGGGCTGGGAGGATCAGACGTGCCCTTTTGATGAGTATTTACTAGCAGTCTTGGTAAAGACTGAGATTTGCCTTAGTTCTAACACTTAGTGCCCAACGCCTTCCCTGTGTTGTGCAACCTACTCATGAGCCCGGGAGATAGGAAATCTTGGTCCCATTTTACAGATGGGCAAACAGAAGCTTGGAGAGGAGAGCCAAGCAGCACTCACCCCTCCCTGAGGGGCAGAGCCGAGATCTGAACTGGGATATCATGACTCCAGGGCCCTCTCCCTCCACAGGGTCCCCTTATCTGAAGGTGGTTTTTCTTTCCAGCTCGACCTCTTGTGATCCTTTAGTTTAACAAGGGCTGAAGTTAAAGAGTTTCTGCGCCTGGACCCCAAATGAAGCAATCAGATTTCTCATCTCCAGTCAGGTGTGGGTCCAAGCTCACTAGACCAGTTTGTTCTTCCCAGAGCGAATTTCTGCCTTCAAGTCATCCTGGCTTGTCAGGGCTGGGGGAGCTCTGCTCTAGAAATATTAGAGTGGAAGGAAAAAGATGTGTTGGGAGCTGTTTTTCTTTAATACTAAGAGTTGGCTGATATATTGTTCTTGTGAATTTGTTGTTGGCCAAGACCAAGGAGGCTGCATTTGTAAGGACACATGTGTATTTATCTGCTCAGAAAGTGTTCATTGCTGTGCGCTAGGGATACTGCAGTGAACACAGAGGTGTGGCCCTTGCCAGCCTTGTGAGAGAAGTGAGCAGATCAGTAAGCAGAAGGGTGATGCTGTGTCAATGGGAAAGTACAGGTGCCAACGACAAGGCACAGGTGTCAAGGAGAAGACACAGGATGCTGGAGGCTCCTGCAGGATGGATCTCCAAGGCCCAAGGGAAGAAGGGCCTCTCGGAGGGCATGAATCCACATGAAGACTTTGGGGATAAGGAGGAGAGCCTTAGGCACGGGGGCCATGAATGTGAGGCCTGCAGGACACAGAGAGCATGGCACGAAGGCCTGTGCAGCTGGAGGGGTGGGGATGGGGACACTAAGAGATGGCTGGAGAAGAGGGGGTCAGGAATGGTGAAAAACGGGACAGGAGGGCAGGCTGAGCCTTTTGGATACAGGGGATTGCATCCCACAGCCATAGGGAGCCATTGAGGGCTGCTGTAGTGGGAGTGAGGGGATCAGAGGAGGGCTTTGGAAGTCCCCTGGCTGTGGGACAGGAAGGGAGAGACCAGCATCTAGGAGGCCAGTGAGGCAGCCAGAGGCTCCACCAGGATCAGGGCTGTGAGGGTCATGAGGAGGAAACCAATTTGAAGCAGTTCAGGGGAATAGGGCTTGGAAATGACCGATGGGACATTTGGGGAGAGGAAGACAGAAGAGCGTAGTCCCGGCTTCTGGCTTAGCAGTTGCGCAAAGGGGAGATGGGGAGCTGCGCCCACGGGTTGAGGGTTGAGGACATTAGGAGGGAGCCGGTTTGGCAGGACAAGCTGGTGTGCCAGAGATGCTGGAATCAACATCTCCCTGAGAACCTGGCAACATTCCTAAGGGAAAATGATATCTCAGAGGGTAAGGAGGGCATCTGATAGAGCCTGGAAAGAGCCAGGGCAAGCATGAATGTGAGGTTATCTTGGGGAGCAAGGCTCAGGCATTGAGCAGCAGCCACTGGTCTTTTCTACCTGAGGTTGGAAGACAGAGTTGGGCCAGGTGCAGCTGTGGTTGTCTGAAGCTCCCCTCCCCGGGCCCAGTGTGCCAAAGCTGTAAGAGCAGGGGCCACTCACTGGTGCTGGTTGCTGAGTTCCAGCACCCAGGACAGGGCCTGGCACATACTGGTGCCCAATCCTCGCTTGCTGGGTGCTTCTTCCAAGGCCGTGTGATGGAAGAGTACCCTCTTTGACGTCAGGCCCGGCTTCAAATCCCGGCTCTGCTATGTACTGGCTGCATGGCTTTAGACAAGTCTCTTAACCTCTCTGTGCTTCTGATTTCTCAGCTGAAAAATGGAGATGATGATAATGGTTGCTGTAAGGCCTGATGGTGAAGCACCTAGCTCAGGGCTTGGGAGGCAGGTGTAACCAGTGGTTCAGTTGTTATAAATGAACAGTAACCCTCGCCTTTGCACCTCATGAATCCAGACGTGGAGATGGAGCCCACACAGCTAGCAGGAGCCAAGCTCACGTGTGTCCTGCTTTAAAGCCCCATACTCCTTTCTCCGGGCGACAAACACCAGTGCTCGTTCTCCTTCCTTCCCCTCTTCCCCTTGCATTTGGCTAATAACAGGCCAGCTGCCTGCCTCCCTGCAGTTCGGTGGATGGGTGGGTAATGATCACCACTCCCCACATTCACCTGAGGGGCTTGTTTTCCCTGCCCTTCACAGGCATCTGCAACAAGCCCCAGCGGGGTCTGAAGTCATCCTCAGAAGGGATGGATTCTGAGGTCACTGCGCCCGGCTGGGAAAACACAAGTCTGGATTCTTCCCCGGAGCCGGCTGCCTTGGCTATGAGGCTGGATGGAGATGAGCTGCTAGACCACCTGCGTCTCAGCATCCTGCCCTGGGATGAGAGCATCCTGGACACCCTGTCGCCCGAGCTCGCTACAGGTACCCCCTCATCAGGCTGGGCACAGGCAGCACCTTGTTTTCTTTCTTGCGTGTTATGGAGGAAGATGGTACTGCCACATGGGAGCGATAGGGTGAGGCAACCGGGACAGGCTGTCGGGAACATCTCCTTCCATGTGTACAGCCTGGTCTGCTGCTATCACTCCCAGCACAGCCCCCCAATCCTGGCACCTTGCCAAGTCTCCCCATGGGTTCATGACCAGAAGGAAAACAAACTCCAGCTGAGCCCCTTGGGGTTCTCCATACAGGCTCCTCCTGCAGCAGCTGGGCCCTCTCTACCCCTTCCCAACCCTGTCTCCCCAACATGGCACCTGAGCTCCTGCCAACCTGGATTTCATGGGCCCCAAGGATGGGGGTCCTGCCTCTGGGACTTGGCCCGTTACTTGGAGCTCCTTTCCGGTTGCCACCCTCCACCTGTCCAGCCATCTCAAGGCTCCTTTCTTGAGGCCGCTCTTAATTTCTCCCTTCCCCTAAACCCACAATTTTGAACCTCCACAGAATGGTGCTACATTTTATAATGTCATCAAATATTGAATGGACAGACAGTGCTATGGTCCAAATGATTGTGTCTCCCCCGGAATTTATCTGTTGAAATCCTAACCCCCAAGATGATGGTCTTAAGAGGTGGGGCCTTTGGGAGGAGACTAGGTCATGAGGAAATGGCTGTCATGAATGGGATTGGTGCCCTTATTGAGGAGACCCAAGAGACGTCCCTGTCCCTTCTACCATATGAGGACACAGAAGGTGGTGTCTGTGAAGAAGCAGGCCCTCACCAGACACCAACACGTCTGCTGCCCCTTGATCTGGGACCTCGCAGCCTCTAGAACTCTGAAAAATCGATGTTTGTTGTTTTATGAGCCACTCAGTTGGTGGCGTTTTGTTAAAGTAGCCTGAACACGGACTAAGTAAGACAGAGGAACCCACAAACCAGCTATGGAGTCAGGCATTTGGAGAAATTAAAAAATGAGTCAGACATAGCTCCTTGTTCTTGAGGTACCAACACCCTAGGAGATGGGAGACAGCAGCTGCCCAGGTGCATTAGGTGGTTCTCACATTACTATAAAGAAATCCCCGAGACTGGGTAACTCATAAAGAAGGAGGTTGAATTGGCTCACAGTTGCACAGGCTTGACAGGAAGCACGGTGCTGGCATCTGCTCAGCTTCTGGGAAGGCCGCAGGAAACTTACAATCATGGCAGAAAGCGAAGGGGAAACATGCACATCCCATGGCTGGAGCAGGAGTGAGAGAGAGAGAGGGAAGTAGAGAGAAGGTGCCATATGCTTTTAAACAACCAGATCTCACGAGAATGCACTCACTATTAAGAGAACAGCACCAGTGGGGAAATCGGTCCCCACAATCCAATCACCTCCCACCAGGCCCCGCCTCCAACACTGGGAATTACAGTTCCACATGAGATGTGGGCAGGGACACAGATCCAAACCATATCACCAGATTAATATGATTTGAGGCACCACGAGGTCATTAAAGAGAGGGAATAAAAGACTGGGGCTCCAGGAAGAAAGCTCTGGAATCCAGCAGAGGGTCAAGGACCAGCTTGTAAAGCTGGTGGTGCCTGAGAAGTTCCTAGGAGAACATAGATGCTGTGACGTTTGATGTAGCTGTTTTTTGTTTTGGTTTTGTTTTTTGAGACAGAGTCTTGCTCTGTCGCCCAGGCTGGAGTATGCAGTGGCGTGATCTTGGCTCACTGGAGCCTCTACCTCCCAGGTTCAAATGATCCTCATGCCTCAGCTACCTGAGTTGCTGGGATTACAGGCGTACACCACCAGGCCTGGCTAATTTTTGTGTTTTTAGTAGAGACAGAGTTTCGCCATGTTGGCCAGGCTGGTCTCAAACTCCTGACCTCAAGTGATCCACTGACTTTGGCCTCCCAAAGTGCTGGGATTACAGGCATGAGCCACCAGGCCCAGCCTGCTGTAGCTCTTTCTGTGCAGATTATTTTCTGTGGGGTGTATTCAGATTTCTTAATACAAGATGATGCTTTGCCTCATGACCTACACACCATTTTCTATATAATTTCAGCTATGATATTGGAAATGGACATGTCTTTTCAAGGAAAATAAAAGCAGGCTTTCTGGAATGGTGACTTCCAAACATATTTGTCAATTTAAAGGAGCTGGGAGTGGGGACCTTATGTCCTGTAAGCACTCTCAGGGCTATTCTGAGCTGTGTGCCCTGCTTTAGCTTCACACTGCCCTTGCTGTGAAGGGAGCAGCCTGGGTCGGGCGCAGTGGCTCACACCTGTAATCCCAGCACTTTGGGAGGCTGAGGTGGGTGGATCACCTGAGGTCAGGAGTTCGAGACCAGCCTGGCCAACATGGTGAAACCCCATCTCTACTAAAAACACAAAAAATTAGCTGGGCATGATGGCAGGCGCCTGTAATCTCAGCTACTTGGGAGACTGAGGCAGAAGAATCGCTTGAACCCTGGAGGCGGAGGTTGCGGTGAGCCAAGATCACGCCACTGCACTCCAGCCGGGACAAGAAGAGCAAGGCTCTGTCTAAAAAAAAAAAAGAAAAGAGCAGCCTGGCAAACCCCACCCTGTCTCTTCTGTGAGTGCCTCTGACCCTTTGGCTGCCGGGACGGGCGTATTTCATGGAAATGCTAAGCACCAACAGAGTAAAGTGGTTTGGTTTTTCACACTGGTGGGAGATAATAGCTCCAAATTGTCTTTTTCAGCAGTGAGTGAAGCAATGAAAGACAAAGGTGGATACATGAGCAAGATTTGCAACTTGCTACCCATTAGGATAATGTCTTATGTGATGCTGCCCTGTACCCTGCCTGTGGAGTCTGCCATTGCGATTGTCCAGAGGTGAGCATTTTGGGTGGCCCTGTGTCTTCCTCACAGGGTTGATATGAGGATGAAACAGGATGACAGATGATGGTGGCATGTAGTCTGGGGCCTGGATTGTCGTGCAGCAGATCACAGCTCACAGTCTATATGCAATGCCCCTGAACGTTGCCTGCCTGTCCTCAAGCCACACATGTACCTGTAACTCAGTGCAAGCCCAGAAACTCCCTGTGGGAACTCCTGGAGTTGTCAGTGGCCTCACATAGTAGCTGGTCCAGTCTCTTGTGATTGCCTGAGGAAACGGGCCCAGAGGGCTTGGGGTCACCGCTCTGAGGTCACAGAGATGCCTAGTAGAAGGGTCAAGCCTGGAAGCAGGATCCTTGCTGCCTCTCTAAGCTATTTCCATTTAAAATCACATGAAGGCTGGCGTGGTGGCTCACGGCAGTAATCCCAGCATTTTGGGAGGCCAAGATGGGTGGATCACATGAGGTCAGGAGTTTGAGACCAGCCGGGCCAACATGGTGAAACGCCATCTCTCCTAAAAATACAAAAATTAGCAGAGCATGGTGGCACGTGCCTGTACTCCCAGCTACTTGGGAGACTGAGGCAGGAGAATCGCTTGAGCCTGGGAGGCAGAGGTTGTAGTGAGACAAGACTGTACCACTGCACTGCAGCCTGAGTGACAGGAGAGAAACCCTATCTCAAAATAAAATGAAATGTAATGAAATGAATAAAGTAACAAATCAAGTCATGGCCGGGCGCAGTGGCTCACACCTGTAATCCCAGTTTGGGAGGCTGAGGTGGGTGGATAATGAGGTCAGGAGTTCAAGACCAGCGTGGCCAACATGGTGAAACCTCGTCTCTACTAAAAATACAAAAATTAGCTGGGCACGGTGGTGTGTACCTATAATCCCAGCTACTCTGGAGGCTAAGGCAGGAGAATTGCTTGAACTGGGACCTGGGAGGCGGAGGTTGCAGTGAGCCGAGATCATGCCACTACACTCCAGCCTGGGCTACAGAGCAAGACTCTGACTCAAAAAAAAAAAAAAAAAAAAAAAAAAAATCAAATCACATGAAAGTAGGAGAACATAGGGAATTCCATCTTTCGTTCTAGGCATATATGATTCAGAGCCAGCAGTTAGGAGAACACAGTGTGATGCTCCTAGAACTTATTGATTGGGCTTCCTCTGACTGGGCTTCCTCTGATTGGGTTTCCTCTGATTGGGTTTCCTCTGATTGGACTTCCTCTGATTGGACTTCCTCTGATTGGACTTCCTCTGATTGGGCTTCCTCTGACTGGGTTTCCTCTGACTGGGTTTCCTCTGATTGGGCTTTCTCTGGGCTTTCTCTGATTGGGTTTCCTCTGATTGGGTTTCCTCTGATTGGGCTTCCTCTGATTGGGCTTCCTCTGATTGGGCTTCCTCTGACTGGGCTTCCTCTGATTGGGCTTCCTCTGATTGAGCTTTCTCTGATTGGGCTTTCTCTGATTGGGTTTCCTCTGATTGGGCTTCCTCTGATTGGGCTTCCTCTGAAACGGGGGAGAGCAGAATGGTCGGAGCTTGGCTCAGCAGTCAGACTGCCCTTCTTCAAATCCTGGCTGCACTGTTTACCACAGCTGTGTGACTCCGGACGACTGAATCCACCACTCTGCACTTCAGCTTCCCATCTAGAGAGATCACCTGGAGCAGAGGGTGGTCGGGAGACTCAGTCTGGTTACTGAGTCACAGTGCGGGAGTACCCATCCCATAGTAAGCATCCAGCTAGTGACGTTGATTTCTATTTTCGGGTAATAATGATGATAGTAAAATTAGAGACAGATAAAAGGTATGGGCTTTAGACCAGGGCACTGCAATTTCTAAGCTGTGTGACCTCAGGCAAGTTACTCGATTTCTCTGAGCCTCATTGGTTTCATCTGCAATATATGGATAGGAAAACCGACCTCGGTGGGTTGTCTGACAGTGGAGGGCACTTGATTGAAAAAAAATTACCCTGGTCTGACTGAAAGAAAAAAATTGAGCTAATATAGGCATCAGGAATGGGGCTGTATGCGCCTGCAGGGAGTCCAGGGAAGGGGGAACAAAGAGCCTGAAGGTGTGAGGAGGTGTGAGTGCTGACCTGTCTACTGCGAAGAGGCTGCTGAGCCTCCTGTGGACGTGGCCCTGGACTTGGCAGTTTAACACCTGAGCTGTTAAAATAACCTCAGATTCTGTGTCCTTCAAGGGTTAGGATTCTGATTCCCGCCGAAATGCTTCTGAAAGGGAGGCAATGAGCCAGCCCATCCCCAGTTGCTTTTTAAGATCATCCGGAAGTTCCGTTCTTGCCGTTTGTCCCTGGACCACTCCTAGGTCTTCCGTGCCCCACCTCCATCTGGGTGTGTCCTAGGCTGTCCACCACACAATTGTATCCTGCCGTCTCCCCTCCTGGGGCCACTGTGCCATCCATGGATCCATAGCTTCATTTTTCTTGGCTTTTCCCTGGTTATTCTGGAGCAGAGCCTCTAGTAAACTCCCAGGGAAGTAAACATTTGACTTTGTGTGTGTTGGTAAACGTGTTTTTTTTCTATCCCATCTCAGTGATAGGTTGGCCATGTCTAGAATTGCAGGTTGAAAATCATTTCCTCTCAGAATATTGGTTACTGGGAAGCCTGGGAGTGAGACAGTCACATTCTCACTTCTTTGGAGGTAGGTGCTCTTAGGACTTTCTATCCCTTATAATCTGAAATGTCATATGTCTTGGTGTAAGTCCTTATTTCATTTATTCAGCTGGACAAGTACTGGGGACCCCTTCAGTCAAAGCCTTCTCCAGCTCTGGGAAATTATTTTCTATTCTTATTTCTGTTTTTCCTTACCTTCCATTTGCTTTTTTCCTTTTCTTTTCTTTTCCTTTTTTTTTTTTTTTCTTTTGAGACAGGGTCTTACTCTGGTGCCCAGGCTGGAATGCAGTGACATGATCATGGTTCATTGCAACCTGAACCTCCCAGGCTCAAGTGATCTTCCCGCCTCAACGTCATAAGTAGCCGGGACTATAAATAAGCACACGTCACCACACCCAACAAATTTTTAAAAAAAATTTTGTAAGACAGGATCTTACTATGTTGCCCAGACTTTTTCTTCCTCTTCCTGGGGCTCTTATTAGGAAGATGTTTGACTTCCTGGGTTGGATTCCTGTCTCCATGTCCGACTTTCTCTCTTTGCCATATTTTTTATCACTCTTTGTCTTTTTGCCTCTGCTCTGACAGATTTCCTCAAATTTTGTCTTCTAGTCCTATCCTACAGTTTTTACTTTCAGCAAATATAATTTAATCTCCAAGAGTACTCTCTTGTTCTCTGCTTGTTCTTTTTACTTAGCATTCTGTTCTTGTTTTATGGATGTAACATTCTCTTGGAATATTTGCTGTCCTCCAGATCATCCCTTCTCCATTTCTTCTTGGGCTAGTTTTTGTTTCTTCATCTTTTTTATGCTACTTATTCTCAGCATGTGCTTGTTGGGGTTTTTCCCATATAGCAACAGAGGACTTGGAGCTCAGGGTGAAAAGGGTAGGTGCATCACCTGGCAGAGCTCCCAGACAGTGACAGGCAGGCTACTGGAAGGATGTCTATCTGGGGGTGCTACTGCTTTCCTAGAAGCCCTTCCTTTCCCTGGAGGTGGTTGAGCTGTCGGATTTTGCCCTGGTGGTGAACACTGGCTCCCCGTGCTCTGCCTGTTTCATCGCCAGCCCCCTCCCCTTCTGCCTGGAGTCCAGTAACCTGTTGAAATATCTTGCTCATTGGTGAGCCCCTGGTCCTTCCTCATTGCTCTTGCAGATTTATCACTTCTTGTAAGGCCGTGCTTGTTCTTGGGGATTTTCTTCGTGCCACACCATGGGAAACACGAGGTGGTTGCATGCTGCAGTCCTGAGCATTTATTTCACTCACGTCCTTACACGTAGATTTGTGTGGGTGTTTACTTTGTTTTTAGCAAATTAGTCTGGCATGTCCTTTGATCCTTTGTTTTTTTTTTTAGACTGAGTGTCACTCTGTCGTCCAGGCTGGAGTGCAATGGCGCAATCTTGGCTCACTGCAAGCTCTGCCTCCCGGGTTCACGCCATTCTCCTGCCTTAGCCTCCGGAGTAGCTGGGACTATGGGCGCCTGCCACCACACCCAGTGAATTTTTTTGTATTTGTTAGTAGAGACGGGGTTTCACCGTGTTAGCCAGGATGGTCTCGATCTCCTGACCTCATGATCTGCCCATCTTGGCCTCCCAAAGTGCTGGGATTACAGGCGTGAGCTACCGCGTACAGCCTTTTTTTTTTTTTTTTTTTTTTTTTTTGAGACAAAGTCTTGCTGTGTCCTCCAGGCTGGAGTGCGATGTCGCGATCTCAGCTCACTGCAACCTCCACCCCCTGGGCTCAAGAGATTCTCCTGCCTCAGCCTCTGGAGTAGCTGGGATTACAGGTGTGTGCCACCACACCTGGCTCGTTTTTCTATTTTTAATAGAGGTGGGGTTTGGCATGTTGGCCAGGCTGATCTTGAACTTCTGACCTCATGATCTGCCTGCCTTGGCCTCCCAAAGTGCTGGGATTACAGGTGTGAGCCACCACGCCTGGCCCTGATTAATCTTTTAATGCCCAGTCCCTCCTTCAAAAGCCAGCTCCATTTTCCCATTGGCCTTCCTAGATTCCTTCTCCACTCCCCAGGATCAGCCTCCTCCTCCCCACCCTACTACTGCTGGCAGGGGGATGTCTGTGTTCAGGCATTTATCAGAGACCCTGAGGTGGGGGTCCTTTGTGTGTCTGGGGGATGGAGAGTCTAGAGGAGGTAGTGACCACACCTCTCCATGGTGCCCCTGCTGGGCTCACATGTGACCAAGCACAGCAAACCGTGAGGCAGGGGACGGTCTTGACCATGAGAGCCCTTGCAGCAGCTGCCATGGGCTTCAGCTCCTCTCCAAGCTGGGAAGAGCCCTGAATAAGCCAAGGTGTTTTTTTGTTTGTTTGTTTGTTTTTTGTTTTTTTGTTTTTTCCTTTATTTCAGTGTAAGTCCTTTGAGCTTTCTTGAACCAGAAGTGGCCTCATTTTGCTTTAGAGATTTCAGATGGGCTCATCCTTGTCCTGTCATCCCAGATCCACCTGCTGGGAAGTCATCAGATTGGAGATGATGTTGGCGGCTTTTGTAAACAAAGGGTGGTGTTGTAAGCTGTTGTGTCTGCCTGTGTGTGTGTTTGTGTACTTGGTCTTATCTCTGCAGACTGGTGACATGGCTTCCGGATATGCCCGACGATGTGCAGTGGCTGCAGTGGGTGACCTCACAGGTCTTCACTCGAGCGCTGATGTGTCTGCTTCCCGCCTCCAGGTAAATACTTTGGCTGTGGGTGTGTGGGCCGGGCGGGCATCTCTCTCATCTGATGAGGCCTCACACGACGTTCTGGAAACAGCTGGCTGAACGTCAAGCAAGGAGCTTGCCCTAAGGTTTGGGGATACTGTCTCATGGGGGGCAGCTGAATCAGTCAGAGGTCCCAGTGCACCTCCTGAGAGCTGTCACCCAGGCCAGCCTGCACCGGGGCCTGGGAAGACTTCCCGTCGGATGAGTCTCTTTGAGTGCAGCGTTGATGGTGGAGGAGCAGAGAGGCTGCGGATAAGTAGGGAAAGGTGCTTCAGACAGAGTGGCCAGGGTGAGGGCCGGGGAGTGTCAGATAGCACTGTGGTGCCTGCGGGAAGGAGCTCTGGTGCCCATGGCACAGGAAGGAGGTGGGGCCCTGGAGGGGCAGGGCTAGCAGAGCTCCTTGGAGCGTGTGGCTGGGTGCCTGGGAATGCAAGCTGCCTGTCCTCCACCCTCTGTTGTACTGAGTCACAGTCTCTGGGGTGAAGCCCAGCAGTCTGCGTCGACAGGCCCCAGGGGATACCGCTACTTCCTGAATTCTAAAAACTGAGCTGGAGATCAGGGCCTGGCTCCTGTTACCAGGGTTGGGCGTTATCCTGAAAATCATAGGCCTTAGTTTCCTCACTTGGCCAACAGGGGCGATCGCTGTTCCCTCACTGGGTTTCCGTGAGCTTCTGAGAGCCCATAGCATGGTACTTGGCACATGCTGGGCATCAGGAGGTATGGCCTCTTTTGCTATTGTTGTTATTATTGGTAGACACAGAAGGATTTAAAAGTAGGGGAATGCGAAGATCTGATTGTCTAGGGAAGAGGGCAGTAGTGGCCGAGTAGAGGATGGATCCTGGGCCCTGGCTGGCAGCAGGCAGCAAGGGGGGCTGCCAGGGTCCAGGCAGGGATGATCTATAGACTGAGAGGCTTTCTTAGGCTCTCGGACAGGAGGAGGTATTGGTTCCAAGCCCAAGGAGTAGGGACAGCCCTGGTGACTGGTGGTCAGTGGTGCCAGGGGGTTGTAGGACACCCTGGGGGGCAAGCAGGTTTGTGTGGAGGAAACCGATAGGCCCCTTCAGGGATTCGCTGGTGGGCGACACCTATGGGAGGGGTCCACCAGTGGGAGGGGTCCAGGTAGCTGGGAGGGCCACGGGCTTAGAAGACCTAGATGGTGACATCAGCCCAGCACTGAGGGCTGGAAGAAGCTGTGTCTCTGGCTGTGGCTGCATTCCCAGAGTGTGTGTGATGGTGCCTCGACTGGCCGGCAGTGTGGGTCCATCGTAGCCCAGACTGCACACGATAGCAGTGGGAATGGCCGCTAAGCCAACTTTCTCCATGTGTTTCAGGTCCCAAATGCCAGTGAGCAGCGAACAGGCCTCCCCATGCAAACCGGAGCAGGACTGGCACTGCTGGACTCCCTGCTCCCCCGAGGACTGTCCTGCAGAGGCCAAAGCAGAGGCTACCCCACGGTCCATCCTCAGGTCCAGCCTGAACTTCTTCTGGGGCAATAAAGTACCTGCTGGTGCTGAGGGGCTCTCCACCTTTCCCAGTTTTTCACTGGAGAAGAATTTGTGAGTCATTTGAGGAGGCGAGTCTAGGAGATTCTTTCAGAGGTGCTAAAGCTTCCCATCTTTGCGCAGCTACCTCCGCATTGCCGTGTAGTGACCCCTGCCTGTGACGTGGAGGATCCCAGCCTCTGAGCTGAGTCGGTTTTATGAAAAGCTGGGAAGCAATCTTTGGTCTGTGCAGCAGTCCAGCACTTAAGTCTAATACGTCAGCATGCGTTAGTTCAGCTGGTTGGGAAATGACACCGGGAAGCCTAGCGCAGAGGGTCCCTTACTGACTATTTCATGGTCCTATTAATGGTCAGACTGTTCCAGTGTGAGGTTCTTAGAATGACTAGTGTTTGGATGGGTGGGGGCCTTGTGGTGGGGGGTGGGCTGGCCTATGTGTGATCTTGTGGGGTGGAAGGAAGAGAGTAGCACAATCCCACCTCCCCATGCCGTGGGAAGGGGTGCACTTGGTTCCCAAGAAGGACACTGCCTGTCAGGTGGCCTGCAAATATAATAACCTTGACAACTAAAAACCTCTCCATGGGGGTGGGGGGTACCAAGATAATAACCGATTTACATTTTAGAGCACCTTTTTCACCTAACTAAAATAATGTTTAAAGAGTTTTATATAAAAATGTAAGGAAGAGTTGTTATCTGTTGAATTTTGTATTATATGAATCAGTGAGATGTTAATAGAATAAGCCTTTAAAAAGAAAAAAAGTTCAGCCAGGCGCTGTGGCACACGCCTGTAATCCCAGCACTTTGGAAGGCCGAGGTGGGCAGATTACCTGACGTCAGGAGTTCAGGACCAGTCTGGCCAACATGGCAAAACCCCGTCTCTACTAAAAATTAGCTGGGCCTGGTGGTGTGTGCCTATAATCCCAGCTATTCGGGAGGCTGAGGCAGGAGAATCGCTTGAACCCAGAAGGCGGAGGTTGCAGTAACCGAGATTGAGCCATTGCACTCCAGCCTGGGCAACACGAGCGAAACTCTGACTCAAAAAATAAAAATTTAAAAAACCCAAAAATCTGGTGTGCAGGGCGGTCACCTCAGCCCCCCAGGCAGGAGCCAAACACAGCAGGAGCTTCTGCCTCCTCTCCACCACAGCCCACAACTTGAACCTGGTTTATTTTCCACACACTTCTGATCTGCGTTCTTTTTTTCTCTTTGCATCTTCTCATTCTCTCATCACCCCAACCTCTCTCTGTCCTCCCTACTCTGCCAACCTTGATGGAGACAAGCCCTTGAGACCAGAACGCACCTTTTCTCCAGGTGTGATAGTTGATTAGCAAGCTCAGTGTAATATGACTGAAGGTGAAACGTGTGTATATTTTTCTATTTATGCATTTGAGTATAGTTCATACAAGAAAAATAATGGTATGCTCAAACTGTTAAATGTTGGAAGAGAAAGTTACAACCCTCACCCATATTGTGTAAGGAAGTGCCCTGGAGGGGAAGAACCAGCAAGTTCAGACAAAAGCACTTGACTGAGAAGACAGACCCTTTACAAGAAACGGGTTCTAGGGACAAACTCTATGTGGGCATGTTCTCTTAATGAGATTGTGAACTCTTTGAGAAAAGAGGCTACTTGTGAAAATAATGACGTGTTGCCTAGTGCATAGAAGCCCCCTTTGGGGCAGGAGTTGCAGGATTTGAACCTGCCTTCTTACATCTTGAGGGTTGAGTGAGTTCCCAAGGCCTCTGTTCAGTGCTTGCTCCATCAGTGAGCTCAGGTCTAGTGAGTGCTGGGGTCTTCCACCCCCAACCCCACCGGGTGTCAAAGCAAGACACTGTCCCCTGTGGAGCTGGAATGGGGTGGAGGAGCCTGCACCTGGCACCCTCATGGCCTCCTTGTGATGGACCCACCCTTGTAATGTTGGAAAAGAAAGTTACAAGTTTCTGACCAGGCGCGGTGGCTCACACCTGTAATCCCAGCACTTTGGGAGGCTGAGGCGGGTGGATCACGAGGTCAAGATCGAGACCATCCTGGCTATCACAGTTAAACCCCGTCTCTACTAAAAATACAAAAAGTTAGCTGGGTGTGCTGGCGGGTGCCTGCAGTCCCAGCTACTTGGGAGGCTGAGGCAGGAGAATGGCGTGAAGCCGGGAGGCGGAGCTTGCAGTGAGCCGAGATTGTGCCACTGCACTCCAGCCTGGGCGACAGCGACTCCATCTCAAAAAAAAAAAAAAAAAGAAAAAAGTTACAAGTTTCTTTTCCCAAGTTTCCCAATAGGCGTTGTTCTGTTAGCACCACATCTTCGGTCATTAGCAGATATAACTAAACTTTAACAATATTTTCTTTTCTTTTTTTTTTTGAGATGGAGTTTCGCTCTTGTGGCCCAGGCTGGAATGCAGTGGTGCGATCTCTGAGCCCAGCCAACAGTATTTTCTAATAACCAATATATTTCCATATGCACAAATGTATATGTGGGTGTTGTGATTGTTATCAGGAAAAAATATATTAAATGGCTGATGGGATACCATGGGACTTATTTTCTTTCTGCTTTTAAAAATTATTCAGGCTGGGTGCAGTGGCTCATGCCGGTAATCCCAGCACTTTGGGAGGCTGAGGTGGGCAGATCCCCTGAGGTCAGGAGTTTGGGACCAGCCTGGCTGACATGGTGAAACTCCATCTCTACTAAAAACACAAAAATTCGCCAGGCATGGTGCCAGGTGCCTGTAATCCCAGCTACTGGGTTGGCTGAGGCAGGAGAATCGCTTGAACCCAGGAGGCAGTGGTTGCAGTGAGCCAAGATTGTGCCACTGCACTCCAGCCTGGGTGACAAAGTGAGATTCTGTCTCAGAAAAAAAAAAAAAAAAAAAAAAAAGAAAGAAAGAAAAATTCAATCTTCTTTCTTATTTTTTTATTACTAAAATTATTTTTAGTAGAAACAGGACCTTGCTATGTTACCCATGCTGATCTTGAACTCATCGGCTTAAGCAATCTTCCTGCCTTAGCCTCCCAAAGTGCTGGGATTACAGGTGTGAACCACCATGCCTCGACCCCCGCCTTCTTAAAATGAGCATTTGTTTTTTTCCAAGTGTGTACCAAGATAAGGAAATCAGGAAGTGTAATACTCTTATAGAAATGGCCAAGGTCTCCCGCCCTACCTGTGCCTAGATGCTACCCAATCCCGTCTTCTCTGCCCCTCCAGAAGGCACCCTTTGCTTAGGCCTCCCTCTCTTCCTGAACCACCTCTAGAAGTTTCTTATCAGCCTATGAATGCATTCTTATTTATTCTAATCAAATAAAGCCTTCCCTCTAATTTATGGCACAATTATGCTTTGGAATCCACCCTCAGGACTAATCAGTATGTAATATATTATATGTCAGGGAGCAACATTCCTTTTTCTTTCTTTTTTTTTTTTTTTTTTTTTTTTGAGGCAGGGTCTCGCTCTGTCATCTAGGCTAGAGTGCAATGGTGTAATCATAGCTCACTGCAGCCTCAACTTCCTGGGGTCAAGCCATCTTCCCACCTCAGTCTCCCAAGTAGCTGGAGCCACAGGTGTACGCTACCACACCCAGCTAGTTTTTTTTGTAGATACAGGGTCTTGCCATGTTGCCCAGACTGGTCTCCAACTCCTGGGCTCAAGTGATCCTCCTGCCTTGGCCTCCCAAAATGCTAGGATTACAGGTGTGAGCTGCCATGCCTGGTCCAACATTCTTCATTTTGTAAACAGCAAAACTTACTGCAGAGTATGAGCCTGATTTTCTTTAAAAAAAAAAAAAAAAAAAGTATGTAGGTGTGTATATGTATCTGTGTGTGTATATAAAAAGACTGAAAGAGGGCTGGGCATGGTAGCTCTTGCCTGTAGTCCCAGCACTTTGGGAGGCTGAGGGGGCGGATCACTTGAAGTCAGGAGTTTGAGACCAGCCTGGGTGAAACCCCATCTCTACTAAAAAATACAAAAATGAGCTGGGCATGGTGGTGGGCACCTGTAATCCCAGCAATTAGGGAGGCTAAGGCGGGAGAATCACTTAAACCTGGGAGGCGGAGGTTGCAGTGACCCGAGATGCAGTGAGATTCCATCTCAAAAAAAAAAAAAGACTATAAAGATATATATCAAAACCCTTATGGCAGTTATATTAGGCTGTTATTTGTAATTCTATTTTATTTGTCGTGCTTGTGTGTGTTGCCCAAGTTTCTATGGTGAACAGTATGCATTACTTTCAGCATGAGAAAATAACTCCTAATAAATGTGATTCTTAAAGGACTCTCCCCGTCTCCGTCCTTTCCAAGGAGCCCGCATATGCCCTGCCTCCCTCACAGCCAAGCTCCTCTAGGACAGTCCTCCCTAGGGCGTTACGGCCTCGCTCCTTGGACGTGGCCCTGCCGCAGCCCAGGGGCTCTTTCCAGGGCACTGTGGACCAAACCCTTCTAGAATCCCCCTGCTTCCTCAACCCCAGACTCTCAGGTACCCCGTCTCCATCCTGGACACTGAGCTTGTCATTTGTCACCAAGGCCCAGCTGCAGCCGCTGTGCTGAGTGTGCACAGCCATCTCTGGGAAGTCTGCGCTCCCCCTGAGGACCTGGGTCCTCAGTCTCTGACTCTGGTGGGATTCGGGGCCACCTACCCACCTTCTGGCTCCACTCAACACCAGCAACCCCTCAACATCAAGCCCTCCAGCTCACAGCACCTCAGCTCTGCAGCTCCCAAGCCACCCAAGCCTGGAGCTGGGGACTCAGGGAGACCCCTTCACCCCAACTCCAGCTGGTCCCAGTGCTGCCTCCACTGTCATCTCTGGAATCTGGTCTCTTGTCCCCAGCCCACTGCTGCCAGGGTCAGTCCTGGTACTTTCTACCCGGGTTGCTGCAACAGCTTCCCTCTGGGGGCCGAGGCCTGTTTTCAGCCTTGGGCCCATCTGCTCTCCAGGTTCCTGCTGCACGAGCTGAGGCCCCACCACACCCCCAGCACCTTCCTGTGCCTCCAAGCCTCCCTGGCCAGTACACCCCCTCCAGCCCATGAAGCCCTGCCAGCAGCTCAGAGCCTCTCCCCGGAGTCACCCTGCTTCCTGAGTGGACCCACGTTTCTGCTGGGCAAGCTGAGGCCCCGCCACAAACCCAGCGCCTTCCTCTGCCTCCAGACTCCCTCCCAGCACACCCTCTCTAGCTCCTGCAGTCTCACCAGCAGCTCAGAGCTTCTTCCCCGAGTCACCCTGCTCCCCGAGGGGACCTCCACCCACGGAATGCCCTTCCAGGCTCCTCTCACTGATTCACCTTCACTCCTCAGAGGTCTGGTGCTGGGTGATAGAGGCAATCAGATGAGCCCCTCACCTCAGGGCGCTCAGCCCCTGGGAAGGTGACGAACAAGGGCACCCCAAGGGGTGTCCCAAACTAATAGGTGGATGACTCCAGTGGGAAGATCCAGTCTACCTTCCCCATGGCCGATTAAATTTGGGGTGGTTTTTATTGTTTTTCGAGGCAAGGTCTTGCTTTGTTGCTCAGGCTGCAGTGCAGTGGCACAATCACAGCTCACTGCAGCCTTGACCTCCTGGGCTCAAGCAATCCTCCTGCTTCAGCTTCCTGAGGAGGTTTTAATTAAATAAATTAAAAGCCAATTAATTTTTTTTTTTTTTTTTTTTTTTTTTTTTTTTTTTTTGGTAGAGATGGGATCTCACTATTTTCCAGGCTGATTTTGAATTCCTGGACTCAAGCAATCCTTTTGCTTCAGCCTCTGGAGTAGCTGGGACTACAGGTGCATGCTACTATGCCCAGCTATTTTTTTTTTTTTTTCATTTTTTTTTTGTAGCAATGGGGTCTGTTTCCTAGGTGGATGTTGAACTCCTGGGTTCAAGCAATCCTCCTGCCTCGGCCTCCCAAAGTGCTGAGATTATAGGTATGAGCCATTGCACTCAGCCAGGATTTTATTAAGGTAACTAGCTTAGTCACTAAACTGCACTTCTACTTCTGATTGGATGAGATTAGCACTTTGTAAACCAGGTTTTCTGGGATGCTGGGTTCCTTGAAGATGTTTCTAGCTGGTATTATCCTATAGGATAGGCTGGGTTATGCTGCATTAATGAGCAAAACCCAAAAGGTTTATTTCTCATTCGTGCTGTATGTCCAGGAGACGTGGCTGGACTTCACTCCCAGACCCAGCCTGTAGCTGCCCCACCATTGGGGGATCTCTGATTGCCATGGCATGGTGAGAGAAATATGGTTCTTAAAGGTTCTCGTCCAGAGTGACACATATCTCTTCTGCTCACAATATGTTGACCAAAGCAAGTCACATGGACGGGAGCAGGGAGATGCAATCCTCTTGTGCCCAAAAGAGGAGCACAAGAAATACTGTTGAATAGCACTGCCAAAGGCCACAGAAAAATCTCCAAAGCCAAAAATCTATATGACCCAATAAATTCAATAAATACTGGGTTAAAGAAGGAAACCAGTATATGCACTGTCGGACTTCTCAGTCTTTAATATATTGTATGCATTGTAACCATCACAGACAGCCTTTAATATATACATTTTTAACTATCACAGTCTTCAATATATTATATACATTATAACCATCACAGCCTTTAATGTATTATATACATTATAACTATCACAGCTTTTAGCTTTTAATATATTATATACATTGTAACTATCACAGCCTTTAATATATACCTTGTAACCATCAGTCTTTAATATATACATTGTAACCATCACAGCCTTTAATATATTATACATTGTAACTACCACAGCCTTTCATATATACATTGTAACTATCACAGCCTTTAATATACATTGTAACTACCACAGCCTTTTGTATATACATTGTAACTATCACAGCCTTTAATATACATTGTAACTACCACAGCCTTTTGTATATACATTGTAACTATCACAGCCTTTAATATACATTGTAACTACCACAGCCTTTCATATATACATTGTAACTATCACAGCCTTTAATATACATTGTAACTACCACAGCCTTTCATATATTATATACATTGTAACTATCACAGCCTTTAATATACATTGTTACCACAGCCTTTAATGTATTATATACATTGTAACTATCACAGCCTTTAATATATCATGTACACTGTAACTACCACAGCCTTTAATATATTATATACATTGTAACTATCACAGACAGGCTTTAATATATACATTATAACCATCACAGCCTTCAATATATTATATACATTATAACCATTACAGACAGCCTTTAATATATACATTATAACTATCACAGCCTTTAATATATTATGTACATTGTAATTACCACAACCTTTAACATATTATGTACATTGTAACTACCACAGCCTTTAATATATCCACTGTAACTACCACATGCTTTATTATATACATTGTAACTATCACAGATAGCCTTTAATATATTATATACATTGTAACTATCACAGATAGCCTTTAACATATACATTGTAACTATCACAGGTAGCCTTTAACATATTTGTACATTGTAACTACCACGCCTTTAATATATCCATTGTAACTCTCACAGCCTTTAATACATACATTGTAACTACTACATCTTTTAATATATACATTGTAACTATCAGATAGCCTTTAATATATACATTGTAACTACCACAGCCTTTAATATATTATATACATTGTAACTACCACAGATAGCCTTTAACATATACATTGTAACTATCACAGGTAGTCTTTAACATATACATTATAACTATCACAGGTAGCCTTTAACATCTACATTGTAACTATCACAGGTAGCCTTTAACGTCTACATTGTAACTGTCACAGGTAGCCTTTAATATATACATTGTAACTATCACAGATAGCCTTTAATATATACGTTGTAACTATCACAGACAGCCCTTTGTTTGAGGGTAAAGCATGTGACTTTGTTTTCCTCCTGTGCCCTCTGCCATCCTCCAGGGCCTCACACACAATAGGATCTCAAATACTGCAACTATCTTGCACTCCGTAGGGCAACTTCATGGCTTATCCTTTACAAGTGGCATACTCAGAAGAGTAACGAGGAAGAAAGTGTAAGAAAAGAGGGTTGTTTGGGCAAAGAAAATCTGGTTGATTCGATATTTACTGTGTGCCAGGCCCCACGTTTGATCTCATGAAGTCCTCGGACCTTATGCCTTAGGCTATCATTCCCATTTTACAGATAAGGAAATTGAGGCTCAGGGAACTGGCAGAATGAGGGAAGGGCAGGGGCCTGGCTGGTGCTAGGTTCTGTCTCTTTCCAGGCAAGAAGGGGCATGTGGACTCGAATATTTATCTCAGGGATGTTGGAGGCCTAGGGTGCTGCTATTTAAACGGACAGGGTGTCAGGGTTTCTGGGAGGGAGTAAGGGGAGAGAAGAAAAGATGCTTCTGTTATCAGGAGGGAGTGGCAACATGACATGACACTGAAGCTTCCTCTTTTCCCATTCCGTCTCTTATTTGTTTCTTTCAATATACTTATCACAACGTGTGGCTGATATTTATTATACTTTTTTCTTTTTTCTTCTATTCTCTTTTCTTTGTTGGGGCAGGGGAGCTGTTTTGCCACCAAAACCTAAGCCCATGGCCGCCTTCTTCACCGATATGACTGGTTATCATGTAAGCACCTAGAGGACCCTCGCCCATAATTACTGGCTGCAGGTGAATGAATAACGGTCATTATCTAGTGCCCACCGTGTGCCCGACCCTGTGCCGGGAGCTTTGCTTTCCGTCTCTCACAGTAGGCCCTTTTAAGGAACCCCGAGAAGGAAACATGATCATCGTCTTCATTTGGACGATTCTGAGTGGGGGTTCCAATGACTTGAAGGAAAGGAGCCAGGGAACCAATCCGGGTTTGTGTAGCAGATGCCGGTGAGACCCGACTACTGCAGGCCGGGGGTGGCCGGACCCGGAGTCTCCCCGCTGAGCCTCGGGGCTTCACCGACGCGTGGGGACAAGCACAGCACCCTCGGGTCGGGGTGCCAGGAGGGCTAAGAGCAGCAGGACTCGCGTGACACCCAACAGCTGGCCTGATCTCTTTCAGGCGCCAACGCCAGACGCCAGCCTCCCAGCGGACCCTCTCGCAGACCCACCTTCACCGCGCCCTCCACGCGTCCTCCCCGAACCCTCCACGCACCCTCCACGCGCCCTTCCCGCACACTCCAAGAGACAGCAGCTTCGCGGATGTCAGTGAACGCTCTTCGCTTGCGCAGTAAAGACGTCCTCCGCGTCCGTGTGAACATCCGGGTCACAGGCTCATAAGGACCAATGAGCGAAGGAACCGCGAGCTAGGGGGCGGGGAGAAGGCGGGACATCATGGCCGCCCCCAGTGCTCCGCGTCCGGGGGCTTGTGGGAGTTGCCTTGTCCTGCAGCTCCGCCACCGCGGACCCGCCTTCTGCCCTCAGCAGCAGACGGTCGGTCCTGCCCGAGCAGCTCTGCGAGGCGGCGGCTGGAGAGGGAACCATGGGGACTGTGCACGCCCGGGTAAGAGGCCCAGCGACCCGCGGGCTGCGAGGCCTCTGGGCCAGCAGGGCAGACGGGCGCCGCTGGGAGACGCTGTCGTGGCTGCGCCCAGGGTTCCGGGCTGGGTGGAGGAGGCCGAAAAGATCTCGCCTCGGGGCAGCGAGTCTCTCAGACCTTCGAGCAGGAACCTGATACTCAGGAGGGACGAGACTTGCTCAAGGTCACTCAGCGAGTCGGTGGCCCAAAGGACTTGCGAACTTTCTGTGATGTCTTAGACCGCAGTGAATGTGCTCTTTCTTTGCATGATTTTAAGTCTTCTGTTTTTACTGGTCACTTCCAGCTTTTCCCCGCTCAGCCGCTGCTGGAGCCGTTGTAGACTCCTAGAGCAACAAGAATCCTTTGAAGTCTTCTAACTCAAACCTCGCTAGGGGTCCTCTTTTCTCCTGTTTAACGTGCAAAAGACGGAACCGCTCCCTGCCTTGCTTCCCGTTTTGAAGTGGAGGTAGTAATAATACCTACCTCGCCTGGCTTTAAGAGTGAATTAAAAGACAATGCATGTGACTACTTGCTTCCTGTTTTGAAGTGGAGGTAGTAATAATACCTGCCTCGCCTGGCTTTAGAGTGAATTAAAAGACAATGCATGTGAATACTTGGGTGCCTGGCGCCTAACTAACTGTACTGGTTGCGAAACTCCTCTCGTTTATTCTAATCTTAAATAAGGGCCAGATAATGAGTTAACTTCTCCAAGGTCACATAGTTACTGCTTCCAAATGGCCTAAAACCTCAGATTTCCTGAGTCTCAGCCCCAACACTACTTTTCGACTACAGCTTGGATTGTTTGACTTGACCTACATAGACGTTTTTAGTAGTTCCCCATTAACTTCCAAAAAAATTTAGCGCAGAAGTCGCAGCCTGGCATCCACAATTGGACTTAATTTCCCTTTATATGTCTTCCATTCAGATCAAACACCATTTCTCTTCTGACATCTCTTTGTGTAACTGTAATAGGTCTGTTGCTCAGTGTGCTCGGTAAGTCAATACACTGAGACACTGGGTTGCAGCAGAGAGTTTCAGTTGCAGGGCCACTGAACGAGGAGATGGGAAAACAGAGGAAACCTCGAATCCAGCTCCTTCGGGAGTTTGGACCTAGTGTTTTTGCTGAAGCGTGGAGATCCTTGATTGATGGAAGAGTGCAGGGTGAAGTTATGGGACAGGGAGATGAGGAAACTTCTCATGCTGATTCTATTCCTCTTTTTGGGGGGAGGAGTCTTCAAACTGGTTGGCAGCATCAGTTTTGCTGGAATTCAAGATCTGAAAAACATGTAAAGCAACTCTTAAGCAAAAGCCTTATAATTCTGGTTTTAGAAATCCTGTCTAAAATCAGTGGGAATGCAAATAGTATCTGTGATTTTTGGTTACAAGGAAGTAGGTCAAAGTGCAACCTGAACTCTTCCTGCCATCTTGGCTCCTGTGGAGGCCTGCTGGGAACAGGACTTCTGAAAGGAAATATGTCTGGAAGGCTGTGGTCCAAGGCCATTTTTGCTGGCTATAAGCGGCGTCTGTGGAACCAAAGGGAGCACATAGCTCTTCTTAAAATTGCAGGTGTTGATGCCTAAGATGAAACAGGATTCTATTTGGGCAAGAGATATGCTCATGTATACAAAGCAAAGAGCAACATAGTGACTCCTGGCGGCAAACCAAACAAAGCCAGAGTAATCTGGGAAAAGGTAACTTGGGCCCACGGAAACAGTGGCATGATCCGTGCCAAATTCTGAAGCAATCTTCCTGCTAAGGCTATTGGACACAGAATCTGAGTAATGCTGTACCCCTCAAAGATTTAAACTAATGAAATGTCAATAAATCAATGTGGATTTGTGCTCTTGAAAAAAAAAAAAAGGCAACCTGATTAATGGTTAATTATAACTACATTTTTTTTGAGATGCAGTCTCACTGTGTTGCCCAGGCTGGAGTGCAATGGTGTGATCTCCGCTCTCTGCAACCTCTGCCTCTCAGGTTCAAGTGGTTTGCCTGCCTCAGCCTTCCATGTAGCTGGGATTACAGGCGCCTGCCACCACACCTGGCTAATTTTTGTATTTTTAATAGAGAGGGGGTTTCATCATGTTGGCTAGGCTGGTCTCGAACTCCCGACCTTTGGTGATCCACCTGCCTCGGCCTCCCAAAGTGCTGAGATTACAGGCGTGAGCCACTGCACCCAGTCAATTATAACTACATTGTTAGCCCTGTAAGAAGGGCTTCATTTGGACCACACTATTCCGTTCCCCTTCCCGTCACCCATATTCAGCATCAAAATATTCCCATCTTTTAGAACTCCGTTCTGAAAGCTCTTTGTCTCTCATGCATTTGGATGGGCTTCTACCTTTCCATGCCATTTCCTTTGGTGCCATTTACATTTTGCCTTCTTTTGGGCCTGTTTGCATTTTCGTCTTACCTTTCAATCCTAAATTTCTAGATGTGATGGTAGGAACTACATCTTCTTGGCTTGCATCCCCTGTGGCATCTTAAGCAAAGTAATCACTCGTTATTTATTCAGCTCATATTTATTGATGGCCTGCTATGTGCCTAGTACTGTGATAGGTGCTAGGGATACAGGGAAAAAAGTATCTGCCTTTATGGAGCTCTTTTTTTTTTTTTTTTTGAGATGGAGTCTTGCTCTGTCGCCCAGCCTGGAGTACAGTGGCATCATCTCGGCTCACTGCAACCTCTGCCTCCCAGGTTCAAGTGATTCTCCTGCCTCAGCCTCCCGAGTAACTGGGACTACAGGCGTGTGCCACCACACTCAGCTAATTGTTGTATTTTTAGTAGAGACGGGGTTTTGCCATGTTGGCCAGGATGGTCTCAATCTCCTGACCTCGTGATCCACCCTCCTTGGCCTCCCAAAGTGCTGGGATTACAGGCATGAGCCACTGCGCTGGGCCTATGGAGCTCTTTTTACATTAAAATTGGTGTTCCTTTGATGAGTGTATTGAGAAAAAATATTTTCAGTTTTTTTATTTGACCTTTTCATCCCACTAGCCAGTGTCTTTCAAACTTTTTGATCAAGACTCACAGTAAGAAAGCATTTGCCGTTTACCACCTAGTACTCATGCTTATGTCAAACAAAATTTTGTGCAATCATACTTATTAATATGTGTTATGTATTGTTATAGTTTCCGTTTTCTTTCTTTCTTTTCTTTTCTTTTCTTTTTTTTTTTTTTTTTTTGAGATGGAGTCTTGCTTTGTGTCCCAGGATGGAGTGCAGTGGTACGATCTTGGCTCACTGCAACCTCTGCCTCCTGGGTTCAAGTGATTCTCCTACCTCAGCCCCCAGCAAGTAGCTAGGATTACGGGCACGTGCCACCACACCCAGCTAGTTTTTAAATTTTTACTTGAGATGGGGTTTCGCCATGTTGGCCAGGCTGGTCCTGGACTCCTGACCTCAGGTGATCCGCCTGCCTCAGCCTTCCAAAGTGCTGGGATTTCAGGCGTGAGCCACTGCACCCAGCCTGTTGTCATATTTTCTATTGGATTCTAGTCTATCTCGCTTTAAAGATGCTGTTCATAACTCATTCAATTTATTTCATGTCCCATACCCACTGCTTTGTACATCGTGCTCAATACAACTTACTGACTGACTGGTAGACTGATCTACTTCAAGGTTAAAGGCTACATCCAAATATTTATTTATTTTTTTATATTACACACACACACACACACACACACACACACACACACACACACACACATACACACACACACTTTTCAATAGAAGCAGGGTCTCCCTATGTTGCTCAGGCTAGTCTCAAATTCCTGGGCTCAAGTGATCCTCCCGCCTGGGCCTCCCAGAGTGCAAGTGCTAGGATTACAGACATGAGCTACTGTGCCTGGCCCAAATATTTATTTTAGTGCATTTTACCAAACACTCACCCCATGCCTATTCTTCTAGGCGTAGAATTTATGGGATGTAAATTCTATGAGGGTGAGGTTCTTATAAGTGCTTGTTACATAGTAGGGTCTTAATATTTGGTGAACGAATGAATCTCTATTAGTAACACAGTTACTAATATTTTGATTAAAGTATATTTACAGGGTATTAATCCTATAATGACTTTAGCGTTTAGAGATAATAGAAAAATAGACTTAAGATGTATGAATAGGTGTAAGAGGTTGTAACTGTGAAACCTCAAAGATGTGATCTCTTAAAGTCTGGATTTTAGATTAAAGGGTGTAGATGGGCCTGGCAGATCTTCGGTGAACCTTGTTTCATATTTGGAGATTGTAGGAAGTGCAGTGGAATTTTTTCAGCATAATGGGATATAAACCTTTGCCCAGATAAAGCATTTTTGCTAAGCGTTCAGATTCAGATGAGTATGTGCACATAATCTTACTTTGTTTATGTTTTTGAGAAATCCAGTTTGAAAATATTGCACAACAAAAATGAAGATAATGATAGGAAATTATCCGTTCTTTGCCTAACATTATCTTCCTCACCCACAAGGACCCCGTCTTGGTCACTGCTGTGAACCCAGCGCCCAGCACACAGTGGGCTTTCAGTACTTGCTTGTTAAATGAAAGATTGGAAAAGTCATTCATTCCCCATTCCACAAATATTTATTGAGTACTTCTGAGGTGCCAGGACAGGTAAAAATAAGAAACAGGCCGGGCGCAGTGGCTCACACCTGTAATCCCAGCACTTTGGGAGGCCGAGGGGGGTGGATCACCCTGAGGTCAGGAGTTCAAGACCAGCCTGGCCAACATGGTGAAACCCTGTTTCTACTAAAAATACAAAAATTAGCCAGGTGTAGAGGGACGCACCTGTAATCCCAGCTAGCTGGGAGACTGAGACGGGAGAATGGCTTGAACACGGGAGGCAGAGGTTGCAGTGAGCCGAGATCGCGCCATTGCACTCCAGCCTGGGCCACAGAGCAAGACTCTGTCTCAAAAGAAAAAAAGAAACAGAAGGGGTACCTGTGAAGGTCACAGACTTCAAATATCAAGAGGTGTCCCTGTGAGAGAGGGACTGATTCTTCCTCAAGAAGCCAGGAATGACTTGCAGAAGATGACATTAAGGTGAATCTTGAAGCTTCATAGGGGCAACTTATTCTGAAAGAGGGGGCAAGGTATGCAAAAGTCTCAATGTGCGGGTGGAGCGGATGGTGGAGATGGAAACCGGAGTAGCAGATGCAGGCCTTATGGCAGAGTTCCTTGTGCCCTGCTAAGGAATCTAATTGAATGCTGTTCCTGTAGGTACTTTTGAGGACCATCAGAGGCTTTTAGGGCAGGGACGGGAAAGGGAATATGATACTGGCAGGTCAGTTACCTTTCCAAGGAAAAGTGGATAATGGCCCAGAGGCCCCACCGCTGCACATTTGCAGATGTTAAACACACACTTTAAAAGTGCATAATTGTAGAGAATTCTTGGAGCAAGGAAATAGATATCGGTTCACATAGTTTTCTCCAAACTTGCCTATTTGTAACAATCGCCTGGTGCCACACTAGACCTTCTGTGTCCATCTCTGAGAGGTGACTGGTAATCCCTGTGTGGTTAAGCAAATGTCCTAGAGACTTAAGGTCAAGCAAACATAGGAACAAATAAGAATTGAATAAATAGTGTATGTTAAATATGTAAGTATATATTAATACAATGTATACGTAAGTATTTTTATTTTTGAGACGGAGTCTTGCTCTGTCGCCTAGGCTAGAGTGCAGTGGAGTCATCTTAGCTCACTACAACCTCTGCCTCCTGGGTTCAAGCGATTCTCCCACCTCACCCTTCCAAGCAGTTGGGATTACAGGCACACACCACCACACCCAGCTACGTTTTGTGTTTTTTTAGTGGAGACGAAGTTTCACCATGTTGGCCAGGCTGGTCTTGAACGCCTGGCCTCAGGTGATCTGCCCGCTTCGGCCTCCCAAAGTTCTGGGATTACAGGTGTGAGCCACTGAGCCTGGCCTGTTATTTTAAAATGGAGATGAGACCTCATTGAGTTGCCCAGGGTGATCTTGAACTCTTGGGCTCAAGCAATCCTCCCGTCTGGGCCTCTCAAAGTGCTGGGATTACAGGTGTGAGCCACCATACTTGACCTTTCTTTATTTTTTATTTTTACTATTGTTACTGTTTTTAGTAGAGATGAAGTGTCCTATATTGCCCAGGTTGGTCTCAAACTCCTAGGCTCAAGTGATTACCTGTGTGTGTGTGTGTGTGTGTGTGTGTGTGTGTGTGTGTAATATTATGTTTACGTAGATGTTTCTCAACTACACCCCAGTAAACCCATCGTAAGTTGAAATGTAAGTTGAAAATGCATCTAATACACATATCCTACAGAACATCATAGCTTAGCCTAGCCTACTTTAAACGTGCTCAGAACACTTACATCAGCCTACAGTTGGGTAAAATCGTCTAACACAAAGCCTTATTTTCTAATAAAGTATTGAAGATCTCATGTAGTTTCTTGAGTACTATAAGTGAAAATCAGAATGGCTGTGTAGGTGCTCAGAGTGCAGTTCCTACTGAATGCATGTGGCTTTCGCTTCGTTGTAAAGTCAAAAAACTGTAAGTTGAAGCATTTTAAGTCGGAGACTGTCTTAACTAGATAGATAGACAAATAGATAGATAGATATAATGTCTTCCTGGAAATATTAGACGAGACACAGCCTATGGAATGCTTATTCAGAAGTTGCTTTAATATTTTGAGGTAATATCAATTCAGATTGTAGAAAGAGATTGCTTTCGAGTCCAATTTATGAGCATATATAGTTCCCTTTAATGTGAATGAGACTTTCCGAAATGAAAAAACCTGTCAGGGTCTACATAGAATGCTTTCGTAGTGATTTGGTTTGTCAGTATAGCTATCCTAAAATCCATACAATTTTAATCGCAAAAATTAGGATGCTTTCTATAACAACAGGAGAACAAATTATTTTCTTTTTTTTTTTTCCCCTGGTAAATGTCTTTGTGGTATTTTATTTTTTAATGATTTTTAAACTTCCATTGGGCCTCAGGTGTCCAGAATTAGGTTGATCATAATCCTTCGTTCATGACATGTCATCATGGATTTGTGCATGACCCTTTTGGTTAGTTAATTTTTTTTTTTTTTTCCGAGATGGGGTCTTGCTGTGTTGCTCAGGCTGGTCTCAAACTCCTAGCCTCAAGTGATCCTTTCTCCTTGGCCTCCAGAGTGCTGGGATTACAGGCATGAGCCACCGCACTACCCTTGTCCTTCCCTGTTAGTTTTTATCTTTTATTTAGTGACCTCCAGTGAGTTAACCACCAAGCCAAGAACTTGCTCATTAGCAATAGCTGACAGCACCTTTGTCCTCCCTGGTCCCTATCCTGCCCCTACCTCTACCTGAAGGAAACAACTACTGAATTTTCTGGACACAAATTCTGGACACAAAAATTGTGTCTACAGACACAACTCAAAGGTAAGTGTGTGTATATATGTGACAAAGTCATTTATCTGTGGCCTCTCCCTGTCTGTCAGAGTTTGGAGCCTCTTCCATCAAGTGGACCTGATTTTGGAGGATTAGGAGAAGAAGCTGAATTTGTTGAAGTTGAACCTGAAGCTAAACAGGAAATTCTTGAAAACAAAGATGTGAGTTTTCTGTTTAAGGTCTTGATGTAATTGTTAGTAGAAACATGCACTTCCATAAACCACTAGGGAGATGCAAAGGAATTAACCTGTTTCCGTGCCTTTATCAAAGAAGAGTTTGTACCACCTACAGCTAGAAAGACTGATGACTCTTAGAAAAATAGTTTCTATTTTTAAAGAAGTAGCTTTTCCTTGGTGATTTTTATGTGGGAGGTTTAGACAAACATACTTTTGTGTTTATGGAAAAAAACAAAAATATTTCAAGGACAAACTCAAGCTATACTTAAATTTATATTTCCATTCCCTACTCCCAGAAAAAAGACTGTGGGTCTCAAATGAAGCTTTTCCTAAGTTTTTTAACTTTGAAATTTAAATACACTTTTCCAGTTCTTGAAGAATTTGCTCTCTAGTGAGACTGAGAGGCAAGGGCCAATTTGAGTCAGCATTTATTGTGGCTTTCTGAAATCCCTGCAGGGTCTTTAGAAGATGCATACAGTTTTTTTTTTTTTTTTGAGACGGAGTCTCGCTCTATTGCCCAGGCTGGAGTGCAGTGGCGTGATCTCAGCTCACTGCAAGCTCTGCTTCCTGGGTTCACGCCATTCTCCTGCCTCAGCCTCCCGAGTAGCTGGGACTACAGGCGCCCGCCACCTCGCCTGGCTAGTTTTTTGTATTTTTTAGTAGAGACGGGGTTTTACCGTATTAGCCAGGATGGTCTCGATAATCTGACCTCGTGGCCCATCTCGGCCTCCCAAAGTGCTGGGATTACAGGCTTGAGCCACCGCGCCCGGCCTTGTTTTTTTTTTTTTTTTAATTTTTTAATATTTTTTGAGATGAAGTCTCACTCTGTCACCCAGGCTGTAGTGCAGTGGTGCAATCCTGGCTCATTGCAACCTCTGCCCCTTGGGTTCAACTGTTTCTCCTGCCTCAGCCTCCCAAGTAGCTGGGACGACAGGTGTGCGCCACCACACCTGGCTAATTTTTCTGTGCACAGTTATTAAGTCAGGGGTCACAGCCAGCATTCATTCACAGGCCAGTGCTCAGGGTGTGTGTGGGGGAAGGACAGAGGGGTTGTCTGTGGCCTGCCTGGGTTTAGGGCTCAGCTGGTCCTGGGTCATCTGGCTGAGAGAATTTGTAGCTCTTGTTCACAGAAAGTACAGACCCAGCAAAGGGGAAGTCACAGTGACCAGTTTTTTGAAAAGATGTGAAAGATGGTAAAGTCCAGAAGTAAGAAGTGTGGGTTATTAAACTTGAAGAAAACCTTGACATTAATTAAACCTTGACATTGTCTTTAGTCTTGACACCTCATCTCTTTGCCTTGTGTCATACCTAATACTGTCCCTGTGTGACTTTTAGGTGGTCGTTCAGCATGTTCATTTTGATGGACTTGGAAGGACTAAAGATGACATCATCATTTGTGAAATTGGAGATGTTTTCAAGGCCAAAAACCTAATTGAGGTAGGTGTGGTCTCTACGTGGTGTGCTTTCCCAGTCTCTTCTGAGGAACTTATAAACCTCCCTATGTGAAACCACAGAGCACCCTCTGCCCCCGGCCTCTGTGCCGATCTGCCTCCTACTCCACAGGGAGCCTTGGCACCCCCAAGCTGAACCCCCTGAGTTCCTGCGTTGCCTCCTACAGACTCCAAGTGTTTGCATTTGCCTTTTCCTCCTGTCTCTTATCCTGGAGAAGGAAGTGTCTGTCCTGTTGGGTTCCTCGCAGCTCTCCCAGCGCTGTGATGGGAGCCGATGGGGTTCGTGCACAGCCGTTCCCAGGCACCGTGCTGAGTTCCTGAGAGCGCACTCTCCCTTGCCGACCTCGTGGGGTGGGCGCTCATCTGGGACACACTCCCTGTCTCCTCAGGGCCCTGGCTCGGTCTGTGGAGCACTCTCCTTCCTGCACTGTACCCCCTTTCTCATCTCCACTGTGGGTTCCCTCTGCCTTTCTGCCCTTGGGACCACATTGAACGTGCCCGGACAGGTCACCAGCAACTTCTTTGTGGCCGGGTCCAGCTGGCTTCTTTCAGTCTTCACTTTACTTGGCTTTCAGCAGTGTTTGGCACTGTGGACCATTCCCACTTAAAAAAAAAAAAGAAACTTTTTTTTTTTTTTTTGGAGATAGAGTCTTGCTCTGTTGCCCAGGCTGGAGTGCAGTGGCACGATCTCAGCTCATTGAAACTTCTGCCTCCCAGGTTCAAAGGATTCTTGCGCCTCAGTCTTCCAAGTAGCTGAGATTACAGGTCCACACCACCACACCTGGCTAATTTTGTTGTATTTTTAGTAGAGATGGGGTTTTGCCATGTTGGCCAGGCTGGTCTTCAACTCCTGGTCTCAAGTGATCCACCTGCCTCGGCCTGCCAAAATACTGGGATTACAGGCATGAGCCACTGTGCCTGGCCAGATTTACATTTTTTAAAAATTTAAGTAACATGTAAGCACAGTAAGAAGGAAGCATAGAAAATCAAATGGTACAGAAGGGTATTGAAATGAAAAGGACACATTTCCCTACCCTGGCCAATCCCAGTCCCCTCTCCAGAGGTAACGTGGCTAACAGTTTCTTAGATATGTTGTACAAGTGTATAAACATGTATGTTCCTTAAACAGTAATGCCATTCTCTACATTTTTTTCTTTTCTGACATAAATTATGGAGATCTTTTCACATCAGTACATACCAATCTGTTGGCTCTGTGGTACCTCATTGTACACGCTTTCTAACTTTTTTTTTTCTGAGACAGGGTCTTGCTCTGGTGCAAGTCTTGCTCAGGCTGGAGTCCAGTGGTATGAACACAGCTGACTGCAGCCTCAACCTCTTGGGTTCAAGCAATCCTCCCACCTCAGCCTCCTGAGTAGCCAGGACTGCAGGCACACATCACCATGCCTAGCTAATTTAAAAAATTTTTTTGTAGAGACGGGGTTTTGCCATGTTGTCCAGGCTGATCTCGAACTCCTGGCACAAGTGGTCCTCCCAACTTGGTCTTCCAAAGTGCTGGGATTACAGCATAAGCCACCTCACCTGGCCCTCTATATTTTATTATAAACAGTTTTCCATTGATGGGCATTTAAATTAATTTTCAGTCTTACAAACAATGCTGTACTAAACATCTTAGTGTGTCTTTGTGTACATTGACAGTGTGTTTTAGGATAAATTCCTAGAAGTGGGATTCCTGGGTCAAAGTGTGTGCACTCTGCAGTGTTCACTGATGCAGCTGTATGGCTCTGCAAAGAGACTGCACTAGTCTACTCTCTTACAGGAGTCCATGAGACCGTCTCTTTCCCAAAATTGGGTGTTACCACAATTTTTAAATTCTTGCCATCTTGTTAGAAGAAAAATACCATCTCATTGTTTTAAATTGCATTTGTTTAATTATGAATGAGACTCAGCATTTTTTTTTTTCTCTTTATTGGTCATTCATATCTCTCTCGTGAATTAACCTGGCATCTTCTGTCTTCCACTGGGTTGCTCGGCTTTTGTTTATTTGCAAGAGCTCTTTGCATATTGAAGAAATGATCGCTTTGTAGCCTCTGCTGAATGCATCTGTCCTGCTTTGTTATTTGCCTTTTGAATGTGTCTGTCCCTCCTCTTCCTTGCGCTTTGGTCTTCCCTGGGCTTTGGTGACCATTTTCCTGGGTTGCTTTCCATCTCATCACAGTCATTCGCAGGCTCCATTGTCGCCTCCTTTTCCCTGTGAGCCTCCTTAAGTGTTGCTTTTCCACAAGGACCAGTCTCCTGTGTGATCTCATCCACATCCCAGGTTTCAGTTACAGCCTGAATGCAGAGGGCTCCCCATGCTCTGTTTCTAGCTAGCTCCTCTGTGTTGAGCTGTAGCCCTGACTATGCAACTGCCGACTAAACATTTCCTCATGGCATTGCCACAGCCGTCTCCAGCTCCATGGGGCTGAGATCTGAAGTCGTCTCTTTTTCGCCCGTCTGCCCTGCCTGTCTTCCCATCTCTATTCCTGACTTCTCTAATGGTGTTCAGCCTTAGCCCAGTGCTAAGCCTCGAGCTGCAGTTTTAGTAGCCTCTTTGTTCTTCTCATGTGCTCTACCTAGGCAGTGGCGGTGTCCTCTGGCCCCTGCCTATGAAATGTCTCCAGGGTCTGTCCTCCCATCCAGTACCATGGCCCGCACTGGGCCTGCCTTCACCCCAGCCCCTGAAGCTGTTGCCAGAGCACCCCCTGCATCCTTCAGGCTTCTCCCATCGGGGCAGAATTCCGAATTCGTCCGTGTGATCCTTTCTTTCTCACCAGGAAATGTGATCCCTTCTCTCTCCTGCTGACAGTTCTACAGTGACTCCCTTTCACCTACAGGGTGGAATCTCAACTTTCCTAATCACATGAGGGTCTTTCCTTCCCTGTGTCCTCAGCACTCGCCTGCCTTACCTTCCTTCTACCCGTCCTTCCAACAAGAATGGGCTCCGTGCATTGGAAGGAACTGCTGTTCACGATGAAGAAAGGACACAGAGTTGAACATTTCTAACAGCGGTCAGAGATGGTTAGAAAGGCCGGGCACGGTGGCTCACGCCTGTAATCCCAGCACTTTGGGAGGCCGAGGCAGGTGGATCACCTGAGGTCAGGAGTTCGAGACCAGCCTGGCCAACATGGTGAAATCCTGTGTCTACTAAACATACAAAAAATGTTAGCTTGGTGTGGTGGTATGTGCCTGCAATCCCAGCTACTCAGAAGGTCGAGGCAGGAGAATGGCTTAGACCTGGGAGGCAGAGCTTGCAGTGAGCCAAGATCGCACCTTTGTACTAGAGCCTGGGCAGCAGAGCAAAACTCCATCTCAAAAAAAAACCAGGAAAAAAGAAAAAAAAAGAAAGTAAAGAAATGAAGAGAAAATTGAAACACCACAAAAAGGTGTGCGTTTCTTCCTCAAAGGGAGATCTGAAAAAAAGAAATGAAAAGGCATGCACACATACGTGTCTTTCTTCTGCCAGACATAACCACTGTTCACGATTGTGATCTCTTCCACCACAACGTTCTAGGCTGTGTGTTGGGTGGGTGTATCTGCGTTAATTTTGTTGTTTGTATGAAGGGGATTATGTGATGCACACTCCTGAGGCCGAGGCTTGGTTTTGCACTTGTGAATGGGCATTTTTGTTGCCCCTGGGGAACAAAATTTTGTTGCCCCTGTTTCCCTTCTGTCGCGTGGCAGGTCTTGGTAGTACTCTCTGCTCAGTGATCTGACTTAGCACCAAATGGTAAACTACCAGCCTCGCCATGTGGCTGCCGTTTTCTGTTTCTGTGTCTTAGAAGAATGTATCACCTGCTTTTTTCTGCATTTTATAGGTAATGCGGAAATCTCACGAAGCCCGTGAAAAATTGCTCCGTCTTGGAATTTTTAGACAAGTGGATGTTTTGATTGACACATGTCAAGGTACATATTGCGGTGTAGTATCTTTATAATTCCCTTTCTGTCCATCACAGAAAAGCTGTTTCTGTGGCCGGATGCGGATCTGAGCAGCAGAGCACCCCTCCCTGCTGTGTAGAACCTGAAAGCTGATCAAACAGGTAGTCCTTGAGTTAGCAGTCTCAGGGAAGGGGCTGGATTTTTTGTTTGTTTTTGGGAAGGGGTCTTGCTCTATTGCCCAGGCTGGTCTGGAACTCTTGTATTCAAGCGATCTTCCTGCCTCAGCCTCCTGAGTAGCTGGGATTACAGGTGCGGGCCTGGATTTTTGTATGAGGCCGGGGAGGAATGGTGAACTTTCAGGATACTGTTGTGTAAAGCCCTGGACTGCCTGGGGGCCTGAGAGTGACTCTGAAGCAGGGTGCCAGGCTTTGTTCATATAGCCCAGCACAGCACTGTGCAGACCTCATCTCGGTGTGTGCTTTAAAAAGAGGAGGGAATCCAATTTCCATTTTAGTTTTTGCTCGTTTTCTTGTTGCTATGTGATACTGGGCACGTTTCTTAACATTTCTTCTTCGGCTAGTGAGCACCTGCGTGGAGGCCGGCCCTGTGCAGGCCCCAGCGCGAGACCCAGCAGCACACGGGGTGTGGTCTCCTCCTGCCGGGCTTCGGTCATAGCAGCACACAGGGCATCGTCTCCTCCTGAAGGGGCTTCGGTCAGTGGGGCTAGGTTGGGGGCAGACCAGTAAGTGATGGCAGCACAGTCGCTATGCTGTGCTGTAAGAGGCTGAAGGAGGAAACAGCTTCACCTGGCCAGGGCATTAGAAGGGGATCAGAGAGGGTGTCCCCAAAGGGGCGATGTCTGAGCTGAGACCTAGAAGATGCATTTAAGCGAGTATGGGGAGAAGGGCTGAGTGAGTCTGGGGAGAAGGACTGGTAGTAAGGTGGAGTGAAGAGGGTTCTGGGGACAGGGATAGCATTTACCAGGCCCACGCCAGAGGGAGAGTGGCTCACTGGGTGGACCACAAGTGTAGGAAGAGCTGGTGTGCAGGTCAGGGGAATGGAGTGCCGGAAGACGAGGAAGAAAAGCCGTCAGGAGCCCAGACCATGGTGAGCCTAACACGGCACGGTAGAGTTCCCACTTTAGTCTGAATTCAGCAGACATCGTTGAAAAATAAATATTTGGAATGAATCTGTGAATAAGTAAACTCTTCAGAATTGAATGGGGGGTAATTTTGAGAAGGCCTAGATAAGACAATATAGGAAAATGCTTGCAAAAGATAAGGTGCTAGATAAACTAAGGACATTTTCATTATTTGGAATATAGTTTTAGCCAACACTAACAGAGACCTCAAAGAACAGTGGCTTAGACAAGAGAGAAGTCTCCATCTCTCCACACAGCTGGGAGACTGCCAAGGGCTGGTGTGGTGCTGCGTTCCCTGAGGTCACCTTGGGCTGGTGTGGTTTCCCGTGGTTCCCTGGGGTCACCTTGGGCCAGTGTGGTGCCTTGTTCTCTGAAGTTACCTTGGGTTAGTGTGGTTTCCTGAGGTCACTTTGGGCTGGTGTGGTCCTTCATTCCCTGAGGTCACCCTGGGCTGGTGTAGTTTCTCCCATGGTGTCTTGTTGCTTTGTCATCCCTAGGGTCCCTGAGTCCCTCTGGTGGCTGAGCACCATGTCCTCATTCCAGCATCTGGGAGGAGCCTAGGAGGTTGAAAGGGCTTACCCCTCCCTTTAAGCACCCGTCCTAGGTGTTGTACACGGCACTGCTCTCATCCCATTGGCCAGGACTTAATCACTTGGCCACACCTAGGTGCAAGGGAGGCTGGGAAGTAAAGCGTGAGTGGCTAGGTACTCTGCTAAAAATTAAGGATTCAATTACCATTAAAACAGGGGTTCTCAGGCCAGGCGTGTGGCTCATGCCTGTAATTCCAGCACTTCTGGAGGCCGAGGCAAGTGGATCACGAGGTCAGGAGTTCAAGACCAGCCTGGCCAAGATACAGAAACTCTGTCTCTACTAAAAATACAAAAATTAGCTGGGCGTAGTGGCGCGCGCCTGTAATCCCAGCTGCTCGGGAGGCTGAGGCAGGAAAATCGCTTGAACTCGGGAGGCAGAGGTTGCAGTGAGCTGAGATTGCGCCACTGCACTCCAGCCTGGGTGGCAGAGCGAGACTCTGTCTCAGAACAAAAACAAACAAACAAAAACCAGGGGTTCTCAGAGTGTGGGCCTGGACCAGCTGTGCTACTGTCACCTGTTGGAAATGTGATGCCACCGAAGAAGGAACTCTGGGGGCGGGGATGAGGGTGAGGCCGGCGGCCTGTGGCAAATGAGCCAGCTGTGTGGTTCCGATGTGTGCTCAAGCTGGGGAACTACTGGACTAGTGAAAGGGAAGAGATAGCCGGAGACAACGTCTCCGCACCTCAGAGTCCTGGAATACTAACTGTAGTACCCGCGCGGCCCTGCAGGAAGCGGTTGTGTGCATATAACCATTAGATCCTCACAGAACCCTGGTGAAGTGTCATTATGTTTTAAAAAAAAAAAAAATACAGGTTGAGTATCCCTTATCTGAAATGTTTGGGACCAGAAGTGTTTTGCATTTTGGATTTTTTTGGATTGTGGAATATTTGCATGGTACCTGTGAACATTCCCAACCGCTAAATCCGAAATCCAAAATGCCCCAGTGAGCATTTCCTTTAAGTGTCATGTCAGTGCTCAAAAAGTTTTGGATTTGCAATACTCAACCTGTATTTTCCAGCTAGTGAAACCAAGGCTCAGAGAGGCTTAAGTAACTTGCCCGGGGCAAACAAGTGAGCGAGACACTTCCGGTGCCCAAGACCCGACCCACTACCTGGGATGCTTTTCCAGGGGCAAGTTTTGTTGGAGGCATTTGTTTTTCGCTCTCACCTGTCCCTGTTGTAAACATGCTCTTGTAGGTGGTCAGCTGGTCCACCTCCGCAGAGGCTCTCCACCTAGGCTGCATGTTAGGATGACATGCAGGAGCTTAGTTGGCTTAGGGCAGGGAAGCTCCTCCGTGTGGACTGTGATGGTGGATCCGTGTCACTGTAACAGGCAGCAGCACGCGTGACCCCTAATGTCAACTCTGGACTTGAGTTAATAACTGGTGTGAGTATTGGTTTATCATTTGTGACAAATGAACCACACATGCGAGATGTTAGTGTGTGTCAGAGTAAGGAGAGGTTCATGGAAACTCTGTGCTTTTTGCTTTATCTTTTTTTCCCCCCAACCCACCGTTGCTGGCCACAATTCTTTATCTTTCTGTGCGCCTAGAGCTACTCTAAGAAATAAAGTCCACTAAATAAAAAATTTAAAAAAAAAAAGAGAGAAAGAAAAGATGGTGCCAGGCGCGGGGGCTCATGCCTGTGATCCCAGCACTTTCAGAGGCCAAGGCGGGCAGATCACAAGGTCAGGAGTTCGAGACCAGCCTGGCCAACATGGCGAAACCCCGTCTCTACTAAACAAACAAAAAATATTAGCCGGGTGTGGCAGCAGGTGCCTGTCATCCAGCTACTCGGGAGGCTGAGGCAGGAGAATTGCTTGAAGCCGGGAGGTAGAGGTTGCGGTGAGCTGAGATCAGCCCTCTGTACTCCATCCTGGGTGATGGAACGAAGCTGCATCTCAAAAAAAAGGAAAAGACGGTACTGAGGCTCCGTCGTAGACCTGTTGGACCTGACTTCTTAGAGCAGTGCCTGGGCAGATGTCATATTTTGACAGTTGCCCAGATGCATCTAGATGTCCAGCCAGGGCTGAGCACCACTACTGTGTGAAAGGCAAGAGTCACCTTTCCCTCCCGTGAGAGGCCACGCACTCCTACGGAGCCCAGCCCGCTCCGCACAAGGCACCCCAGTGCCATGGTGGGTCATGAGGTGCTTGCTTCCAGCTCAGACCCAAATCACACCTGGTGCGGGGGAGGACAGACGTGCCTCTTACAGTAACACAGTAAACAATCTCACGTTTGTCTTCGAGGGTTACTGACATCCCTATTGTCATGTGAGTTCCACATTTTCATGTCAGTTGGAGTGAAACCCCAAATATTTTCAAGGACCTCTCTAATGGCAGAACAGATTCCTTTAGCAAATATTGTTTGCTTAAGTGTGCTTAAGTGAATAATGCTACTTATACTTATCTCCTTGTAGCAAAGGTAGATTTTTTTTTTTTTTTTTAAAGACAGATTCTCGCCCTGTCATCCAGGCTAGAGTGCAGTAGCAGTCATAGCTCACTGCAGCCTCTAACTGCTGGGCTCAAGTGATCTTCTCACCTCAGCCTCCCAAATAGTTGAGACTATAGGTGCTCGCCACCACATCTGGCTAATTTTTAACCTTTTTTTAGAGACAGAGTCTTGGTATGTTGCCGGGGCTGGTCTTGAACTCCTGGCCTGAAAGTGATCCTCCCACCTCGTCCTCCCAAAGCACTGTGATTACAGGCCTGAGTTGCCATGCGCAGCCCTGTTTATTGATATATTCTACCAGAGAAACTAGAAACATTATTTTTTGGTGTAGAGGTGTGCAATATTTTGATTTTGTGTGGGAGCTTTCTTTTAAACATTCTCATGATGATATTATTTTCCAAAGGAGATTGTAAAATAGAATGAACCTTCAGATAGCTTTTTGTCTTTTTTAGCAATGGGAACCCAAAGTAAAATAACATCCTAGCTGTCTTATTGTTTAATATTTTTTATTTAGGTGATGATGCACTTCCAAATGGGTTAGATGTTACCTTTGAAGTAACTGAATTAAGGAGATTAACCGGCAGTTATAACACCATGGTTGGAAACAATGAAGGCAGTATGGTATGCTACAGGCTTTTTATTTTCTTATATTGGAACTTTGATTGGGAACTTTTACACTATGACTGCATTCTAAAAGCTGATAATAGTTTCAAAATTCTGTCATTTCATTTACCTTAATCTGTTGTTATTTGTGGTTTCTCTTTAGTCACCCTAGAATTGGTGATAATGTTTTGGGTTGTTTGATAACAATGTTAACGTCAGTAATTAGGAATGATTTGGAGAATGTTCATATTAATAGTCTCTTGTTCAAATTCCTTTAAACTGTAAATCTGTAGAACTTAACATTCTTGAGCTTCACAGGTGGCAAGGTTAGCTTGTCCCTTGCATTAATCAGGTTTGAATGCAGGATGTGAGCACTCAGCAGCCACATGTTTTAAAGAATGAAAGTGATTACAAATGAAAGACTAGATCTGTAGTTAGCATTTTCCTTCTGTTTTTACAAAAGTCCCTTTGCTAGCATAGTCTTTATCCAGAGTTCTCATTCCTTCAATTTAGACCACTACTATGTTTTGTTTTTTTCTTTTTTTTTTTTTTCCTCCTAGGTACTTGGCCTCAAGCTCCCTAATCTTCTTGGTCGCGCAGAGAAGGTGACCTTTCAGTTTTCCTATGGAACAAAAGAAACTTCGTATGGCCTGTCCTTCTTCAAACCCCGGCCTGGAAACTTCGAAAGAAAGTAGGAAGCCCAGCAGATCATTGAGTACACTGGCCTGATAGAAAGTTAAAATAGATGGCTTATTTGTGAAAAGAACCGTGACAGAATCAGCTGCCACTTCTGCAGTGACCACAGGCTGTAGATTTCCTCTTGAAGATGAGCCCCATGGGCGTAGTGTTAAATCTGTTGATTTAAATGTGTGCAAGTTCTAATCACTGTTTCAGCTTTTAAAGCTCTATCCCATTGTCTCCTAGTTTCTCTGTAAACTTATATAAAGTTACTGGACAGTTCCCTTGGAGCTCACTGCGGGAGACGGACAGAGGAATGTCAGCTGAGTACAGTGTGAGTAGCATTTCAGTCCTTCCCTCTGGGCTTGGGGGGAAACAGGGTGCCTTTTTCATTGATTCCCAAAGGCAGCAAGAGGGCAGCGTGGAGAGCACAGGCCCTCTGCCTTCCGCACCAGCTACCTCCTGGCCAGGTGCCTCTTCTCTAGCCGAGTACAGGCTGCCAGGAGCCCAAGAGTGGCTGATGCCAATGTTAGCAGCTCCTTAACCTGGTTCTGACTACCTGAGCCACCATTGGTTGTCCTTCCCCATATGTGTGGAGACTGAAAGTTTCTCATAGTCAGCAGAGTTGGTCAGATCACTGGAAGGTGTCTTTTTTTTTTTTTTTTTTTTTTGAGACAGAGGTTTACTGCTCTTGTCGCCCAGGCTGGAGTACAATGGCACGATCTCAGCTCACTGCAACCTCTACCTCCTGGGTTCAAGTGATTCTCCTGTCTCAGCCTCCCAAGTAGCTGGGACTACAGGTGTGCACCACCATGTCCAGCTAATTTTTGTATGTTTAGTAGAGATGCAGGTTTCATTATGTTGGCCAGGCTGGTCTCGAACTCCCGACCTCAAGTGATCTGCCCATCTCAGCCTCCCAAAGTGCTGGGATTACAGGCGTGAGTCACTGCGCCTGGTCTGGAAGGTTTCATTTTTGGTTCACACCTAAGTTTACACCTAGAAAGGTATGATTAAATACTACCATTGGAGTTCATACCATTTGGCCTTTTTGGGGCTTTATGATAACCTGCTCTTTTTTTCCCTTCCTTTTTCCACTGTTCGTGACTCCTTTTGTTCTGGGCTTTGGTTCATGCGGAGAGCCCTGAGATAGAATACTACGTAAGAGTCAGTCCCCACCTGTGGTCTTCAGACCAGCAGCATCGGCCTCAGCCGTGGGCTTGCTAGAAACGCACATTCACGGGTCCCACCTTGAGCTGCCAAGTCCGACTCACAGGGCGTGGGACCCGGGAAGCTTGGAGCCTGCTCTCCTTCCAAGAACCCAGACAGCAGCCCTGGGGGCGATCGCTGGAGCTTGGACTCCCCCGTCTCCCTTAGGGCTGTGCGACCTCAGGCAGATGACTCATCTGTGAAATGAAGGACAGGAGCTCACAGCCCTAGGCTGTTGTGAGGCTTGGACGAGAGGCGTGGTAAAGCTCCCGATGCGGCCAGTGGCTCGGTGTAGGTGCTTGAGGTGCGTTAGTGCCCTGCGCCTCTGGTCCTTGCAGACCAAGGCCATGAGAACTCGGAGCATTCAGAGGCGGGCCAGGTAGACTCCAGGTTCCAGATGGAGATGGGAGAAGCTGGGCACATTGGCAGTTTCATTTCCTTCTCTCCAGATTTTCTTGTCTGGAAGGGAACAGCCCTCAGACACCCTTCTGTTTCGATACTGTCGTTAGATGCCCTCTGGTGGGGCCGTGGAGGGGACGTCCGGGGCACCCGCTGCTCTCTGCAGCCCGCCGTGCTCCAGCAGGTCTCCAGGTTCCTGTGTGCGCCCGCAGTGCTCAGGCTCCTGGGAGCTTAGCCACCCTTCTCCCTGGTGTCGTGCTTCATCTCTTTCTAAGCCTTTTTAAAGAGCAGATTTTTAGGAGAGTAGAAATACCTTATTTTTTCACAAAAATAGCGGAGATGAAAGACACCAAAGTGTGGTCTTGGCCCTGGGGTGGGTGCAGGTAGAGCGGAGGAGGGAAGGGGAGGGCAGAGACCTGGTCACCGACCGCCCTGAAACTGAGCTTCTGGAGGTACAGACCAGATCATACTGAGTGGTATCCTTGGAGCCCATGTCAGGCCTTCTAAGGAATGAAGAAATGATTTAGGAAGCTCTACACCTCCCACAGGCATTTGGGAAAGTGCCTGAATCCTAGGTGGCCCTAAGTTTAGAGATGGTGGCTGTGCAGGCTACCCTTCCTGTACCAGTTCCCCAGTGTCCTGTGGGTGCTGAGGTGGGTGCTTCTCACCATGAGGGCGGGATGGAGGCCCCACTCACCCAGTGGCCTGGAGTTCAATTGCAAGCCTGAGGGCTAGAGAGTGCCCAGCATGGGATGCCCCCTGGGGAGTGTGGGGTGGCCTGGCTTCCTCGTAAGAGTTAAATCACTGTCCCACCACTTCCCAAAGCCACCAAACATCGCTCACTGTTCAGAAAACATTTCTCCGAGACAGAAATCTAAGATGAGCTGTCCTGGCGTCAGGAAAGAGAGTATCAGGCTGGGAAGCAGGTCCCACCTGCTTGGACCCCAGAATTCACCTGGCTCAGGCCTCGGCTGCAAGAAGGATCCTCTTGCCTCCCACATAACTCTTTTCTCTGCCGCCTTCTCTGTGGGCTTGTGCAAGTCGCTGGGTTGTGAGCCCTGGCTTCAGATAGGTTGGGGTGGACAGGTGGGGTGTGTGCCATCAGATCGTCTTAGATGTCTTACCCCTTACAAGGAAGCAGGAAAGAGACGGTGCCTGTCGATGAAACAGCTGCCTGCAGCCCTCAGACCAGCCCTGTCCCTCACAGGGACAGTCCTGCTACTTAGAGCAATACTGCCTTTGGTTCCGTTCACAACTTTCCCCCTTTCTTCCTTTGCCCTTCTTCCCTCTGGTTTTCTCTTCCCCTTCTCTTCTTCCCCTTCTCCCTCTCTCATCATTAAAAAAAAATTATTTTAGGTATTTAGTTCATTGTTTCATGATGCCTCATTCCAAAAAATGATTTGCAACAACTTCCTAAATACATGTGTTCCGAAAAGATGTCTAATTTCTGTGTTGCAGTTTCCCATATGGAAGACCAGCCACACCGTCAAGTGGGAAGGCGTGTGGCGAGAACTGGGCTGCCTCTCCAGGACGGCGTCATTTGCTGTTCGAAAAGAAAGCGGACATTCACTGAAATCATCTCTTTCGGTAACAGTGTCTCTTAGTTGGAGTAAATAGTTTTGTTGATGGAACCATGCTATGCATTGGAAAAACAGTCTTTGCCAATATCGGGGCTGATTGAGAAGCGTCGCCCAGATGGGGTGTCCACAGTGGCGGCCCCTGCTCCCTGAGGGCTTGTGATGTCCTGCCTTGTGTTGTCCTTTCCAAACAATGTCAGTGGTAACAGGAAGAGGTGTGCTTCAGAGCTGACTGTGGAATTTCAGCTTTCAAAAAGGAGGAACCTGGTTGAGCTGACTGAGGCCAGGGCGTCGAGCTCCTTGAGAGAATGAACCCAGTGGCGGGTGTTCAATGAACCCAGTGGCGGGTGTTCAATGAACCCAGTGGCGGGTGTTCATTTCCACGTAGTGAGCAGGAGTCGTTTATTCAGTTGAAGCTCAAGTCTCAGCGTGGACGTCTCGGTGTCCTCCTATGTAAGATAGGGATGGTCACCCTCACTTCCTCCAAGGGCTCTGTGAACATGGAATGACGTGATAGTTGTAGAGTGCTAGCGTGGTGGCCCGCGTGCTGTGAGTGCTAACGGTTATCTGATAGAACTGCTGGAAGTGAAAATACCCCACTTCAAATTTCTTTCAGCACGCCATGGTCATCGATTCTCGGAATTCTTCCATCTTACCAAGAAGAGGTGCTTTGCTGAAAGTTAACCAGGTAGTGTTGTTTCACCTGTGACCCCGCAGGGGGAGGGGAGCCAGCTTTGGACAGTAACGTCCCGGTGGGCTGGGTGGCCCTGAGGGTGGGCAGTCCCACAGAGTAATCACACGTGCAGTATCGCTTGTGAGGGTCGCCAGCTCCACTCTCAGGGCTTCGAGCCCGGGAATTGTTCCCTGTGCCCTACAGTTCAGTCTTGTGCCTTCACAGAACCCAAGGTGGGGGTAAGGCTGTGGCATTCTTGATGAGGGTCTGTAATAGGCCAGGAGGAGGGCTGTGGCTTGGTGTTACCCGGGAGAGAGTGCCCGAAGGCAGGGATCATCCCTCAGCGGCTACAGAGCAGGTGCACCGTGGCAGCAGGAGGTGCTGGAGGAATGGTCTTCACCACCTTAGAGGAGTGTGCTTCTCTGCTGGTGTTGGAGGCAGGCTGTTAGTCCGTCTTTGGGTTGCCCTCTTGTTGGAGGCGGGGGCATAGTTCTTTACCATAAGGTACCTACAAGGTGCAGGCACAGTGAAGAGCCCACCTTGGTGGCTTGAGAGTGAGAGCAGCGGGGGCTGCACTGAACCTTGAGGCTTCCCCGAGCAGCTACCCTCGCTCTGGCCAGTGGTAGTTAGGTGTTGTCAAGCAGGGCAAAAGCCCAGGGGTGCCTGACCTTCAGTTTCAGAGGAGCAACTAGAAATCAGGTTTTTATACAAAATAGCTCACATTGCGAAAGGTCAGCTGAGTTTTTCCCCAAACGCTGATGAAGCCAACGAGCCAAGCCGCCCGTGCTGAGCTCTGTGTTCAGACACTTGGGTTGCCAGTGCTCCCCGCACACAGCCAGGGGGCGGCCTCGGCACCGCTTGGATCTGCGGATCCTCCATCCCAGTCTGTCCGCTGTTGCTGTCTGCAACAATTAGGATGTGGCTTCTGGGGGACAGAACTTTCTGTTGCCTTTTAAAAAAATACAAAACAGCAAAATTAAATCCTGATGCAAAAACATGGTTCTGTAGCTCCTGTAATAAGTCCGTTCGCTGTCTTCGACCTGAGCGCTCTTTCCCTGCAGGAACTGGCAGGCTACACTGGCGGGGATGTGAGCTTCATCAAAGAAGATTTTGAACTTCAGTTGAACAAGCAACTCATATTTGATTCGGTGAGTATCTAATGGATGCTGGCTCCTGCACTGTCAGCCCTTACTTTGGGGATCTTACCACAGAATCTTAGCTCCTGAATATCTAAAGCACAGAGTGGAAGCCTGAGCGGTGATGTCTAACCTTTGATGTTTCCAGTTTAGCCAGATTTGCAGGCAGTCTGGGGAGAAGCGGTAATTGTTTTCTTTTAAAAGTAACCTCTGATGGATGGCTGGGTGTGTTGGCTCATGCCTGTAATCCCAGCACTTTGGGAGGCTGAGGCGGGCAGATCATGAGGTCAGGAGATTGAGACCATCCTGGCTAACATGGTGAAACCCCGTCTCTACTAAAAATAAAAAAAATTAACTGGGCGTAGTCCCAGCTACTTGGGAGGCTGAGGCAGGAGAATGGCGTGAACCCCGGAGGCAGAGCTTGCAGTGAGCCGAGATCGCGCCACTGCACTCTAGCCTGGGTGACAGAGCGAGACTCCTTCTCAAAAAAAAAAAAAAAAAAAAAAAAAGGAACCTCTGCTAATCATTACACATAGGACCGTGAGAGAGCCCTTCACCATTTATCATCTCAGGGCCTCGGAGGAGGGGTGACTGGAGGACAAAGGGGTGTTTCTTGCCCTTGAATTGCTGTTCCATGGACCTTTTGAGTCTTCACTTTGCTGGGTCTACAGGGCTCTGGGTGCTTTCAGAAATTTTATTATTATTATTATTTTTTAATCTTTAGTCCTATTGGGTCACTTTCTTCTGATTCACTCAGGAGTGAGGAGTAAGTGACTGGATTCTGGTCTTGCCAGAGGAGCCCCAGGCTGGGAGGACACCTGGCATGTTTCTCACGTCTTCCCAGTACCCAGTGGCTGGGGGCAGCTCTGCCCTGCCGTTGCTGCCTGGGTCCTTATCTTCCTTAAAACTTGGGGGCAAGGATTGAGTTTTAATGAAATGGTGCCTGCGACTGTTTCTAGAGAGCTCATTATAAAATAATTTGTTACTGCCCCGGTTCAGCCCTTGACTGTGCACTTTGAGCTTGGCTCCTGCCTTCCTCTGCCCCTGCCACTTCAGAGGCCACCACAGGCCTCCTTGCTGTCCGGCGCGGTGAGCCCATGTCGATCCCTTCTGCGGTACTGGATGCTGTCGCCTGCTCGCCTGTTCTCACTTTCTCTCTCTTGTTTTCTTGACTCATCATTGCTGTGCCCTCCCACTCCCCAGTTTTTTCTTCTCAGGGCCCTTTCTGCCTCATAGGCATGGCTTGCCCCTAGATCCCTGTAGCCAGCTCCCCACCCTGCTCCTCTCCAGGATGGTCTCCTCCAGCTCTGTGGCTGCAGCTGCCGCCTGTGCGCAGCAACTCTGCTTCTCCTGCTCTCCTTCCTGGGCCCAGACTCAAGTGCTCCTGGCTGTCTCAACCCCTGCCTTACAGACACCTCACATCAACAGAGCTCATTGCCTTCCCCCCAGATCTGTACCCACGCCTGGGCTCTCCATCCACTGACGCGCACAGTGCACCCGGCTGCCCTTGAACTTAACTCCCTATCTGCTCTCAGTCCTCCCCTGAGCCACCTGCCACCCACTGGGCCCTGCCTCTCCTCCCCTCGGCACTGCCCATCCGCACTGAACCGAGGTCACGTTCTGAGTCGTCTCTGCTCCTGTCCCACTCCCTGCCTTCCCCTTCCCCTTCTCTATACTGCGGACATGTTAGTGTTTCTGAAACACAAGCCTTACCGTACCGCTTTCCTACACAAATGGCTTGTACTGTTAGGGTGCCTGTAGCCCTTGATCCTTCATCACTGTGCGTGTCTTATGCTTCCACTCTGTCGAAATACTTTTTGTTTCCCAGAAGGCCTTGGCTTGCTCTGACTCCCAGGCACTTGTATTTACTCTGTCTGCCGCTGGCCGTAACTCTCTTTTATTCAGATGTTCCCTTGGCCTCCCACTCCCTGCCTTTAAGACTTTGGTATAGCTGTGTCTCTTGCAAGCCTTCTTTAACCTCCCAGATGGAAGTGGGGGCTCCTCCACTATGCCCGTAGCTCTTGTGCTTATCCTGTTGTAGTGCCCATCCATCCACCCACCCATTTACCCATCCGTCCATCCGTCCATCCATCCATCCATCCATCCATCCACTCACCCACCCACCTATCCATCCATCCATCCAACCATCCATCCACCCACCCATTTATCCATCCATCCATCCATCCATCCACCCACCCATTTATCCATGCATCCATCCATCCATCCATCCATCCATCCACCCATCCACCCACCCACCCATCCATCTATCCATCCATCTATCCATCCATTCGTCCATCCATCCATCCACCCATCCACTCACCCATCCATCCATCCATCCATCCATCCATCCATCCATCCATCCACCCACCCACCCGTCCACCTATCTATCCATCCATCCATCCATCCATCCATCCATCCATCCATCCACTCATCTGTCCATCTATCCATCCATTCATCCATCCATACATTTACCCACCCACCCACCCATCCACCCATCCACCCACCCATCCACCCATCCACCCATCCAACACATGTATGCTGGCTGCCAGGCACTGCCCAGACACTAAGAATATATCAGTGAACAAAACCCAATTCCTGCTCTCAAGGAACTTCCATTCTTGAGCAGGGAAACCTATAAGCTAATATCTTTGTATATAATTGAGGAGGTGGTGACAAGTGTTGTGAAGAAAAATAAGGCAGAATTAAGCGGTGGAAAGTGACCAGAAGGGAATGCCGTCTAGTTAGGATGGTCAGGGAGGGTGGCTAGTAAGGCAACCCCGGAGCACAGCCCGGAGCACTGTGAGGGAGCAAGTGTGGGACAGTGGGACACCTGGGGCGGGAGCACGAATTCCAAGAGCAGTAGTAGCAAGAGGGCCTTGGAGGCCGGGTGTGGGCTCTTGCTTCCACTCTACATGAGAGGGAAGCCCTGGAGCCTTCTGAGCAGAGTCCGGACACCGGGCTGAGAATAAAATGCCAGCTGCTGTGGGGACAGAAGCTTGTCCTTTCTACAGAAACTTCTGAGAAAGCCATTTCTGAGCAGCTTAGAGGGACGTAGGCATTTGCAATGCAGACAGCACATGAGGCTCGGCCAGCCACCTGAAAACATAGGGTGCAGGGGAGCAGGAGAGCCTCCAACTGGTTGAGGACATTGTTGAGAAGGTTTTGTGGCGTGAAGATGAGACTGGCTACTGCCTCCTGCCCTGTGAGAGACAGGGCTCTGTCCCTGAGAGTGGGGCTGGGAGCGCGTCTCTGCATTGGGGGAGCCTTGCTGCCAGTACCTTCTTTCAGGCTAAAATGCTGTGTGCCTTGAATCCTGTCACATTTTGAGGCCACAGCAAAGAGGCCTGAGCAGGTGCAGGGGGCCTGGCTCCGTCCTCTGTGAGGCCTTGGCTCATGCTTCTGGGCGTCACTTCCCATCACAGAGCAGGGGCCTGCCCTGTGTCCGAATGGAAGCCAGGCCCTGCTCACCTTTGGTGTGTCTTGATTTGGACTTTGGAATTACATGTTTTGATAGAATCCACATGGCCCTTCGAAGTGTAGCTCTGCAACAGAACAAGCCAGGTGTTCTCCTGCGGCCCTTGCACCCTGGCACGGAGCTCTGCACGCCACGGGCGTTCCGTGTGTGGCCAGTTTGCTAGTTGCTGATGTTCCCTGGAGTGAAAGGAATGCTGGGAGAAAACAGCCGTTTGTCTCTATTTGAACAGGTTTTTTCGGCGTCTCTCTGGGGTGGGATGTTGGTGCCCATTGGTGATAAGCCATCAAGTATTGCTGATAGGTGAGTACTCATCAATGAATGGATAATTTGCACATATTTTCCTTTGGATCTTTTCGGTTGTTTTTATAAGATATTTTAGAGAAGTTAGGAGAGCATAGTATTTCAAATTTTACTTTAGTATTTATATTTAAGCTAATTTCAAAGTATCAAGTATACCTCATACTTAATATTTTTTGCTTTTGTTGGGGAAGTTACTTTATTATATTAAAAAATGTATTGTTCCCTTTTGATTATGAAGGAACACAGTTCATACTCATTGCAGAAATGCAAAAATGGGGAAACACTTAAAGAAATTAGAGAAATCACTCACCAAGTGATGAGAAATTCTTTAGAAGCAGCATTGTAGTGGCCTATGTTTCATTATTTGCATATACCATAACTTTTTAGCCTACCGTGTATTTTTTGATATTTCATTTGTTTCTAATTTGTGATTTTTATAAATAACACTGAATAATAGCTTTTAAGATAATTTGTTGTTTATTTTATTTTCTGTGGAATTACTCTCTCAAAGTAGAACTCGTAGTATTGCTGGGTGCTGCTTTTAGGAAGCTTACAGCAATTTATGCCCCTGCCAGCAGGGTATGAACTTGTACTTGTTGCTTCGAAATACTAATCATTGTCCTCTAGGGCGAAAAACTTTTTTTTCAACCCTGCATTAGTTAAAATGTACTGGTACAGCCTTTTTGGATGGTGGTTTGGAGGTAGAACAATTTTAGATTTATAAACTCCGGATCCTAACAGTTTCACAAAACTCCATGAATCTAATTGACAAAAGTACTTTTCTAAGTGTGTAAAGATTTATGTGTAGAAGGATGTCCACTGTAGCGTGGCTGATAAGTAGCAAAGAATTGGAAACTGTCTTATGTAAGTTCCCCAGTAGGGAAATGATGACATTCTAGCACAACCATTCCAGATCTATGTAGTTATTAAAAATAAGGAGATATGTGTTCATAAGTTGAAATTTTGCACATGAATATGTTTAGTGGATCCCTTTGCAGGGTGCATGCAGGTGTAGCACCAAGGGCCTGGGAAGCCAGCCACCAAAACAGTGACGGTGGGCACCCCGGAGCCTGGGGCACCCTGGAGCCCGGGATGCAGCAGGCAGAACCGTTTCACTCATTATGTTATGTGCATCGTGGATCATTTGTATTCAATGTGTGATTTATCATTTCTTTTTTATTTTATTTATGTATTTTTTTTGAGACAGAGTCTTGCTCTGTCGCCCAGGCGGGAGTGCAGTGGCACGATCTCGACTTACTACAACCTCCGCCTCCCGGGTTCAAGCTATTCTCCTGCCCCAGCCTCCCAAGTAGCTGGAACTCTAGGCACCCGGCGCCACGCCCAGCTAATTTTTGTATTTTTAGTAGAGACGAGGTTTTACCATATTGGCTAGGCTGGTCTCTAACCCCTGACCTCAGGTGATCTGCCCACCTCAGCCTCCCAAAATGCTGGGATTACAGGTGCGAGCCACCACGCCTGGCCTGATTTATCATTTCTTTAAAAATGAAGCTTGCTGTTTGTTTTTGCAATTCATATTGATGGGGTATTCAGAAAAGCCTTGCTTATAAATCCCAAGTAGTAAAAACACATTTATAGGTTTTAAAACTCAAATGAAGATGAAAAAATTCATAAAGGCTTTTATGTGGTAGGAAAACCAGAAAAGGCCCTGCCCTGTTCCCTTTGTGCTGTTTCAGACCTGCGGGGAGTTCTTAGCCTCCCGCGGCCTCAAGGGTCAGAGGGCTCTGAGGGCATCTGCTGGGGTTGTGTCCTTGGCTGCCTCTTGGCTGGAAAGATTACACAGAATTTCTGTTGTCATTTAAATTCGTTTTTTAGTAATTATCATGATCTAAAATCGGGTTCTAATATGCTGTTCAATTTTTCAGAAAGTGGATGGGTTTTTGTGTAATTAATTTTTAATTCATGCTTTTCATATTATTCAGATATGGTTGGTGAGAGTGTGATAATCCAGTTCGTTAGGGAACAAGAGGAGCTCATATTTAAAAATTATAAACCTAACAAGAATTCTTTTTTGGTCTGTTTCTAGTATTATAGCCCCCCTTTTTGTAATATTGGGATTATACTATTAAATAATTTGTATCCTGCTCTTCTTCGCTTCATATCACGCTGAGAGCCAGTAGGAGGCCCGCCGTGAAAAGGAACTGCGCCATGAATCCTCACAGACAGGGATGGTTCCGTTGTGACGGACTGTTTGCTCTGCCCCTCTCTCCTAGTGTCTTTCTTTGCGTCTTGTGTCTCACCTGCATCTCCAAAGTTTGCAGCGTCTCCTTAGGGGTTGAGATTTTTATGAAATTCTCCTGTAGTGTACACCCTCCTGGTCTTTCTCAAAGGGTTTGCCTGTGAAAATGCTGTCAGTAATCCAGTACCACATGTGAGTCAGACGCGTGCTTCCTGCACTGCGCGTTCCGTGTGTCGTGTCGTTTCTCACCTCATGACTTTCCTCTGACCCGTGCCGTTTTGTCCTAGGTTTTACCTCGGGGGACCAACCAGCGTCCGTGGATTCAGCATGCACAGCATCGGGCCACAGAGTGAAGGTCTGTCCTTGCCCGTCGTGGTGCCAAGGCTAGAAGGGCTCACATCTCACCTCGGAAGCCATGTACCTGTTATTAGCTTCCAGCAATAATAGACGTTCCTCTTTCACGGTGGTGGCATTAGCACCTACCACAGAACTTATGATGTAGCAGGTGTAGAACATTTATTGAGATAATTGTAGGAAAATGAGAAAATATATCGAAGCAAAAACTCTATGAAGATGACCCGCAATCCTGCCCAGAGAGAACATGGATAAACATGTTGTTGTCTGTTCCCTGCAGGTTTGACGTGTGCTTCCTACTCTTCCTTTTGTTTTGTTTACATATTATTATTATTTTATTTTTGAGACGGAGTCTCGCCCTGTTGCCCAGGCTGGAGTGCAATGGCATGATCTTGGCTTACTGCAAGCTCCACCTCCTGGGTTCAAACGATTCTCTGGCCTCAGCCTCCCAAGTAGCTGGGATTACAGGTGCCCACCACCACGTCCAGCTAATTTTTGTATTTTTAGTAGAGATGGGGTTTTGCCATATTGGCCAGGCTGGTCTCAAACTCCTGACCTCGTGATCCACCTGCCTCTGCCTCCCAAAGTACTGGGATTATAGGAATGAGCCACCGTGCCCGGCCCCTACATATTATTATTATTATTATTATTATTTTGAGATGGAGTCTCACTGTGTCACCCAGGCTGGAGTGCAGTGGCATGATCTCGGCTTACTGCAACCTCTGCCTCCCAGGTTCATGCGATTCTCCTGCCTCAGCCCCCTAAATAGCAGGGATTACAGGTGCCCGCCACCACGCCCAGCTAACTTTTTGTGTATTTTTAGTACAGACGGGGTTTCACTATGTTGGCCAGACTGGTCTTAAACTCCTGACCTCGTGATCTGCCTGCCTTGGCCTCCCAAAGTGCTGGGATTACAGGCGTGAGCCACTGCACCCGGCCCCTACGTATTATTTTTAAACCCATTTCTCTCACCACCTCTCATAATGATATAGCAGTATATTTTTATGAGAGTAAATGCCATTTTTAACAGCTACATATTTTATATTATTGACATATTACAATTGCATTTTAGTTAATAGGCTTAATTTCTTAGAGCAGTTTTAGGTTTACAGAAAAGTTGGGCTAAAAGTACAGTGTTCCTGTATAACCCACATAGCTTCCTTTCTGATTAGCACCTTGTGTTAGGATGCTTCATTGGTTAGGATTGGTGAGGCAGTGTGATACCTCATTGGTTAGGATTGGTGAGGCAGTGTGATACCTCATTGGTTAGGATTGGTGAGGCAGTGTGATACCTCATTGGTTAGGATTGGTGAGGCAGTGTGATACCTCATTGGTTAGGATTGGTGAGGCAGTGTGATACCTCATTGGTTAGGATTGGTGAGGCAATACGATACCTTATTAACTCAAGGCCGCAGTTTACGTGAGGGTTCACTCTTAGTGTTATACCTTCTGTGGGCTTTGACAAATGCATGATGTCCTGCGTTCACCATTCCAGGATCACACAAAGTGGCTTCACCGCCCTAAAAATCCTGGGCTCCCTTCATCCTCCCACCAGACCACTGGAACCGACAGGTCTTGGAACCGTCCATGGAGTTTTGCCCTTTGCAGACAGTTTGGGGAGTTGGGATCATACAGTTTGTAGCCTTTTCAAGTTGTCTTCGTTTCCGTAGTAATATGCACTTAAGGTCCCTCCATGTCTTTCTGGGACCCGATAGCTTGTTTCTTCTTATTGCTGAATAATATTCCTTTGTCTGGAGGTATCACAATTTGTTTATCCATTCAGCTGCCGAAGGACAGCTTGGTTGCTTCTAGTGCCTGGCAGTGATGAGTAAAGCTTCTAGAAACGTGTGTGTGCAGGTTGTTGTGAGCAGCTTCTCCAGACAAAGGTTGTCACATCAGCTGGGTAAATGCCGGGGAGCGCAGTTGTTCAGTCACACGTGAAGAGCAGGCCTCCCCTTCGTAAGGAGCTGCCAGGCGAGCTTCCAGAGTGGCCGAGCCCTTTTGCATTTCCCCCGTGAGGAATGAGAGAGAGCAAGTTTATCATCTTAATGGCTGCGTGTTTTGTCTTAGGACACACTATTATCTTTTTAAAGACCAAACCCCAAGCTTTGGACATTGAGTTTGTGTGGTTTTTTCTTTCTTTTTTTTTTGAGATGGAGTCTCACTTTGTCGCCCAGGGTAGAGTTCAGTGGCGGGATCTCGGCTCACTGCAAGCTCTGCCTCCCAGGTTCAAGCAATTCTCCTGCTTCAGCCTCCTGAGAAGCTGGGACTACAGGTGCCTGCCACCACGCCCGGCTAATTTTTTTGTATTTTTTTAGTAGAGATGAGGTTTCACCATGTTGGCGAGGCTGGTCTCAAACTCCTGACCTCGTGATTTGCCCACCTTGGCCTGCCAAAGTGCTGGAATTATAGGCGTGAGCTACCATACCTGGCCAAGTTTTACATTAATATGAAATTCTAGATGTGAAGTTGCCAGATCCAAGGATTTTTAGTGTTTTTAGGGCTTTATTTTGCTTTCTGGGAAGGCTGTCTAATTTATACCCCTGGAACTGTCTCTGACATGCAACATCCGTCGAGGTATCTCCACATGCTATGGAAACTGTAAAACACCATTCCACTCTTAAACATTCTCCCCTGATTTTCTTAAATTTTTTTTTTTTTTTTTTGAGAGGGAGTCTCACCCTATCGCCCAGGCTGGAATGCAGTGGTGCAATCTCAGCTGACTGCAACCTCTACCTCCCAGGTTCAAGCGATTCCCCCTGCCTCAACCTTCCAAGTAGCTAAATTAACCAGCCACCACGCCTGGCTATTTTTTGTATTTTTGAATAGAGACGGGGTTTCACCATGTTGGCCAGGCTGGTCTTGAACTCCTGACCTCAGGTGATCCGCCTGCCTCGGCCTCCCAAAATGCTGGGATTAGAGACCTGAACCACCGCGCCTGGGATTTGTTAAAATTTTCAACACCTTTGTTGCTTCCATTTTTATGTCCTTATATGCAACGACTGCACTCAGCATGCATTTTTGTCCAAAGTATAGATTATTTCTTTTCACTTGTATTTAGAGTGCTTCATTACAGTGTAATTTTTAAGAAAAGGAACCTAAGTTTTTGATGGTTTTATTTCATTTGTTTTATTATAAGCAAGTGTGATATGCCGAGTCTGTGAGAGCTGAGCCTTTACCTACCTGAGAAGTAAAGCACGCTGGTGTTCCACTCACCACCTCCGTGCGGTTGGCCACACTCTGTGGGCAAGGATGTAAATTGCTATAATTTTTTTCTGAAAGCAGTTTGATATATCAAGAGCCCTAAAATATGTATGTGCAAGAATTGTTAATAATACTATTCATGGTAGCCCCAGCTGGAAACTGGAAACCAAAATGCCCATCCACAGTGGGAAAAAGTCAGATAATTAGTGGTATCTTCCACTGTAATGAGGAAGAGCAAGTTACAGCCACCGACTGAATGATGGAATGAGTAAATCTCAGAAACATGTTGGGGGGAAAAGCTGGACCCAGAGGAATACCTCCTGGAAGATCCCGTGTATGAAGCTTGGAGGCGAGTGAGGCGGCCTTTGCTGTGAGAGGAGGGGGCAGTGGCTGCATGTGGCGCAGGTGGCAGGTGGTGGTTAGCAGGGAGGGCAAGGCCTGCGTGTGGGGTGTGCTTGGTTTCTTGGTCCTGGTGCTCACTGGGCAGGTGTGTCTCACATACAGAAATTCATTGAGCTGTACACTTAGGATGTGTATACTTTGCTATATGTATACACAATAAAAGCTTAACAAAATACATGTGTGTGCCAGGAAACTCATCATAGGTTAACGTCCATGATAAAGGAGTTAGCAACCAGTATGACAATGGAAGAGAAATAGATCATTAAATATTGGTCCACCTATGTTGTTATTCAGGCATAAAGATCCTATTTTCAAGGAAGAGAAAGCATTAAGAGAAAATGTTTACAATATATTAAAACTGAAAAAAAAGTAGGACTGGAAACTGTGTGTGTATATATATATGTATAAAATGAGCCACATTTTATTGGCTGGCTTATTTGATTTTACATTTACATTATAATCCACTGGAAGAAAGGACGTTAGGATGTTAGCTGTTTATCTCTGAATGGTAGAAATTAAAATGCTTTCATTTTTTTCTCTTTATGTTGATCAGATGTTCTACAATGAGTATATTTAATTTTTATGATCGGAATAAAATCAGTTATTTCAGAAAAGAGAGGAGGAGCGGTTTCTGGGAAACAATAAAACAAGGTTGTTCTCCTGTAATTTGTTCATTCTCTGTTCCCTTCAGAGCTCTAGTCTTGAAAGGGATTAAGGAGACGTTGGCATCTTTTTTTTCCTTCTTCCTCTGGATTGTGAGGAACTGAAGTCTTTAAATGAATCAACAGTTCATTCCTTGAAGTTAATCTTGAAGACCTCAGTATTTTCCCATTTCATGGTCTGTCATTTTGTATTAGAGGAGACTAAGACACTTTTATAAATGGTATTTTGCAACAAAGTATAAACCTTCGTGTTGGAGGTTTTCTGTTGCTTTGTAGTTTAAAATGGAATGGACAGGAGCATGTTTAGAAATATGCAAATACATGCTCTCAGTGGATAGGCTTAAATTTTGGCAAAAGTAACGTAAATCCCAGTGGTCATGAACCGTTGAGAATCATCTCTTCTCTAGAGACGCTGAGCTGGAGCCGGTCTCGCCGTGCAGTGGGCGGCAGGCAGTCTCTGCCTTTTGATGAATTGCGTGCAGCCGTCTCCACACACTGCGGAGGCACTTTCTGCATTTTGTGTCTATATTGCGGTCTCGAAAATTTGGCAAAATAATGCATTTCATTTGCAAGTGGAAGCGATTTGGTCATCCACATTGGTGGATAAAGTCATTGTCATGAAACTCACTTCTTCAAAGCATTTCACAGATCCGATGAATGACAGAGCACATTCCTTCCACAACGACATTGGCTTTGTTTGCCTCCTCAGTTAAATCAAGGTCCGAAACAAACCAGGAGAAAAAGAAAGATTATTTAAAATGAGGCCATCAGTATCAGGAATGAGAACAGCTGCTTGCAAACTCAAGCACTGTGTGGCGTTGTGTACAGGACAGAAATCTTGCTTCTGTAAACTGTGGAAAGTTAACGCAATTTTAACCTTGCTGGACCTTGTTTTTGTTCTGCACCCCTCCCTTGCTTAGGAGACTACCTAGGTGGAGAAGCGTACTGGGCTGGCGGCCTGCACCTCTACACCCCATTACCTTTCCGGCCAGGCCAGGGCGGTTTTGGAGAACTTTTCCGAACACACTTCTTTCTCAACGCAGGAAACCTCTGCAACCTCAACTATGGTAAAACTTGGGCTATTGAAGAACCATTGTAGTGCAGTTGTTTTCATGTTTAAATGCACAGTGCACAAAAAGGTGTCTTTTTTTTTTTTTTTGAGGCGGAGTCTCGCTCCATCGTCAGGCTGCAGTGCAATGGCGCAATCTCGGCTCACTGCAACCTCCACCTTCTGGGTTCAAGTGATTCTCTTGGCTCAGCCTCCCGAGTAGCTGGGACTACAGGCACATGCCACCATGCCCGGCTAATTTTTTATATTTTTAGTAGAGACGAGGTTTCACCATGTTCGCCAGGATGGTCTCGATCTCTTGACCTCGTGATCCACCCCGCCTTGGATTCCCAAAGTGTTGGGATTACAGGAGTGAGCCACTGTGCCAGGCCATGTCTGTCTTTTTAGATTACATAGTCATTAAGGCTAGAGACTATGCCATACCTGAAACAAATTCTTACAACACCTAATATAGTGCCCAGCATTAAGTGGTTGGTTGAGCAAATGAAGCATACAAGAAAAATAATCATCTAATGCCCTTACGAAAAAAATCTGTTTATTTAATACACAAGTCATGATGGCCACAGAGCTGAGTAGGATTGGGTGCCTTCCTCTGGCAGCTCAGGTCCAGAAGAGACTCCCAGCAGATGCCTGGGTGCTAGGGGTGCCTGGAAAGCTTCCTAAAAGGCATGGAAGTCTCCAAGCTGAGACTCAGAGTGGGGCTTCCCAGGTGGTCAGGAGATGGGGAAGAGTCATTCTAAGCAGAGGCAGCAGAATATGCCAGGCCCAAAGAATTGAGAGGGTGTGGCTTGTTCTGGCTGTGAGTAAGTATGGTTCCAAGTCCTCTCTTGCCTTGGGTCCTAATCTCACTTCATGCATCCTCCTTAATCTGTAGGCCTGGCTTTAAAAACAACGGCAGGGCCCAGCAGTGGGGAGCCAGGGCTTGTCTGGGAGAGCTGGGAGAGCTTGGAAGGACGGGCATGCACTGTTGCTCACATGTCTTTCTCTTGTCAGGGGAGGGCCCCAAAGCTCACATTCGTAAGCTGGCTGAGTGCATCCGCTGGTCGTACGGGGCCGGGATCGTCCTCAGGCTTGGCAACATCGCTCGGCTGGAACTTAATTACTGCATCCCCATGGGAGTACAGACGGGCGACAGGTACGTGTTGGGAATTATTTTCCACAGTCACATCCCACTCTCCAGTAATTTTATTTTGTTTTGGACATGGTTAATTTCATCAGTGACTTCTAAGCTTCAAGATTTTAAGAGAAATGAAATAGCAAAATAATGAAAACACATGTATTTTCCCCCATTGGGTTTTTCTTCATCCAGTTTGGAGGAGCAAGTGTGAAGCGCTCCCACCCGCCCCCTCAGGCACTTTGAGCTTGTTGTTCCCCGGGGAGGGGGAGCCCCTGCGAGGGTCTGGCTGGAGGGATTGGCGCGTGACACGGTTCCTGCGTGCTGAAAACAGAAGGCAGTGTTCTGAATGGTTGACTTTGCAGGCCAGGGACTCTAGGAAAGTTAGGGTGAGTGAAGCTTTGTTCCTGACCACAGAGGAGTCAATCAACCTTGAGAACCCCTCTCTCTGCAGTGGAGGAACCCACCTTCTTGGCTTTTCTCCACCCCGTATTTTATTGAGGAAAGATTCACTAAATGTTCCATGGGTGAATATGGTATAGGGCTATTTAAACAGTTATAGAAACACATTCTATTTCTTACATGCATTGTGTAAAAAGTTTTTTTTTTTTTTTTGAGACGGACTCTCGTTCTGTCACCCAGGCTGGAATGCAATGGCACGATCTTGGTTCACTGCAACCTCTGCCTCCCAGGTTCAAATGATTCTCCTGCCTCAGCCTCCTGAGTAGTTGAGATTACAGGCATGCACCACCACGCCTGGCTAATTTTTTGTATTTTTAGTAGAGATGGGGTTTCACCATGTTGGTCAGCGTGGTGTGAAACTTCTGACCTTGTGATCTGCCCGCCTTGGCCTCCCAAAGTGCTGGGATTACGGCATGAGGCACCATGCCCGCCATGTTTTTTTTTTTTTTTGAGACTGGGTCTTTCTCTGCCACCCAGGCTGGAGTGCAGTGGCCTGATCATGGCTCACTGCAGCCTTGACCTCCTGGGCTCAAGTGATCCTCTTGCCTAAGCCTCCCAAGCAGCTGGGACTACACGCCAGGCTAATTTTTGTATTTTCTGTAGAGACAGGGTTTTACCACATTGCCCACCCAGGCTGGTCTCGAATTCCTGGGCTCAAGCCATCTGCCCGCATTGGCCTCCCAAAGTCCTGGGATTACAGGTATGAGCCACCGCACCCAGCTGCATTGTGTACATTTTTGGAGATCCAGATGTGTTTTCATTATAGTGTATGGCAGTCAGCTCAGGCTGCCATCGCAAAATACCATGGAGTATTTACGGGTGACTTAAACAACAGATGTTCATATTCTGCCCGTTCTGGAGGTGGGGAAGTCCACGATCAGGGTGCTGGCAGATTGGTTGCTGGTGGGCTTTCTTCCCGGCTCGCAGATGGCAGCCCTGCCACTGTGTCCACACTCGGAGGAGGAAGGGTGCAGGCCAGTGCCCCGGTGCCTCTTCTTCTGCTGCCGCTAATTCCAGCACGAGGGCCTCATCTTCATGACCTCGTCTGCACCTCAGCACCTCCCACAGGCCTGCCTGCAGGTATCAACACCATCCTGTCGGCGTTAGGACTTCAGCATATGAATCTTGGGGGGACGTGAACGTTCAGTCCACAACAGTGTTCATACTGCCTCTTATTTTTGTTTATGCATTCACAGCACCCCAGCCTATGTTTTTTCTCTTCATTTTCATATCTACCTTTATGTTGCCACCAAATGGTGGTGCTGTTGGAGCCTTAACCCAGTTTTAAACAGGTTGTAGTTTGTGCTAGTTGAAGGAAATGCTGTATCATTTTGACTCGCCCTCTCTTCCGCACCAGCACCTAGGGGGTGGTGCTTTGTAAAGGGGAGCTGCATTCGCAAGTGTTTCTGAGCATCGCCTCTCAGGTGCAGTCCGCGCCTGTCATTCAGGTCCTTTACGGTTATTGCTTTAGTGGAATCTGCTCTTGACGCTCTTGCCAGAAGGCTGTTCGGCATCTGCTCTGCATCTGGGGACACGGCAGGGGCTGCCAGGCTGCTGCGGCTCCCTAGTGATGAGAGGGCCTTCCAGTGCCTTCAGAGATGGCGGTGGCTGCTCCCACGACCACCAGCTCCCACTCCCCTCCACGCCTCACCTGTTCTCCACACAGAGCCCGAGCTGGAAAGGGTGTAGTCACACAGGCTGCGTGCGTGTGTGCCTGGGAGCCCAGGTACCCTGGCTTGGGGCCCAGCTTGGCCACTCTGTGTGGCTGTGCGGCCCGGGGTGAGTCACGAAACCTCTCTGGGTGTCCATTTTCATGCCCAGAGGATGGTCAATAATGATGGTGACTGTTGCAGTTTGGAGAACTCGGTGAGTTACTGCAGGCGCACCGCCTGGCCTGTGGTCGGGACGTGGTGATTTTTCCTGGGCTGCTCTGCTGCTGATACACCCGGCGTGGCCAGCCCCTCACATAAGGGTTCCTGTGGGAGGTGTTGCCCCTCCCCCTCCACATCATCTCGGTGCAGCCACCACCTGACAGGCAGTTTGTGACAAGCTGTAGATGGGATGATGTGCCCTGATTCTGGAGATAATAAAGTGAAAAAATGAGCACCTTTTTCTAGAGCAAGACTGTGTTATTAGATAACTCCAGGCCGTTACCGTCTTCAGCAGACCAGGCTGGTTTTGCAGGTTTCTTTCTATGAAGCCCTTATTCCCTGTGCCCATGGAGTGCTGGGGTTGCTCATTTGCATCCTTGCAGGTAGCCCCAGAGGCGCTGTGACGCTGCTGCGCCAACACCTGGCTTAAGTGGGTGGTTTTGAGTGGTTGACTTTGCAGGCCCGGGGCTCGAGGGGCGTCGGGGCCAGGGAAGCTTTCAATACCAATCTCTGACACACGCCCTCCTGCTCTGGGACCCGCCACTGTGCACGTCTCCGGCAGGGAGGGTCTGAGCAGCGCGCGCTGCCATCACCACCATTGCAGTGCTCTTTGTAGCCACTGGGGGTCAGTGTGCCCTGAGAAGTCAACGCGGCCTTTAGGCGCTCTGCTGAATTGACCCTTTCTGGAATAATTTTCATATAAAGTGGTTACATTTACCTTTCAGCTTTACTTCTGTGTCTTCAGGTTAAATCTAAAAAATACGTTTCAGAGATTAATTTCAAAGTACAGTTTCTTCTGGGAGGAAGTAGCATACTAAGCACGTGACATGTAAAGACCAGGCTGTAAGGAAGCGCCTCTGCCCCCAGGCCAGGTGGCAGCTGTTCAGCAGATGTTTATTAAGGACAGTGAGCTCCGAACGGGTCAGCCCGGCACCCCGAGTGTGGAAGACATTTTCGCTCGGTGTGAGGCCCTGTCTGAAGTCGGTCATCAATATTGGAATCTCGTAAAGTTGGAGTGAGGTTGCCAGGTTTAATCTTCATTTCTAAAATTAGGTAGCTGGCAGGATGGGGCATCGTGTGTGTAGAAATCATCCACAGGTTTCTCCCATAACTGAGGCGAGCACACTGTAAACAGGACTTCAGACATTCATAAAGAAGGAAACAGTTTTGAGATGTTTGCTAAATGTTATGCCACAAGTGATTTGTGGCACCACTGTGTCTGAGATCTAACAGCGTTTGTCAGTTCGTGTCTTAGGCGTTCAATCTCTGGAGATGCAGGGCTGAATCAGGCAGGCTCGCTTGGGAGAGCAGCTCACAGTTAGCAGCGCGAAGACAAGAAAGTGGATCATCTCGGTTGTTGGGGAGGGCGCGGAGAGGGCCCCCTGGAGAAGTTACCTGAGCTGAATCTTCTTGGAGGACAGCCAGCCAGGTGCTTGCAGAAGACACACAGGGACAGTGCTCCCGGCTAACAAAGGCAGGAGCAAAGCTGTGCAGGTGTGCAGTGTCAGCGGGCGCCGGGCGGAACCGCATCCTATGGGAACAGAAAGGGGTGTGGGGAGGCCCAGGCCCTGAGCTCTCACGCCTCTGCCTTCCAGCCCCGCTGGCCTTTACCCCCTTGGCTACGTGCCAGGGTCTTTGAGCTCAGGACTTCCTCTGCCTTGTTCACTGCTGAGGTCCCCATGACTAGAGCACCACCTGGTGTTGGAAGTGAGAGCCCGGTGGAGAGGCTCCTGGCATGTGGTGGGAGATGGGGTGCAAGGCGCTGAGGGTGCTGTTGGCATGACCTTCCTAAAGACCCCGTGCTGGGTGCTTCCTGGCCTCCAGCCTCAGATTCCAAGTTCTTCAGAAACCTTTGAACATCAGACTCCAAGACCCCGTGCTGGCACCAGCAGTTCTGGGTGAGAAGAAGGTGGGAGATGACCGGGAGCCCTGCACCAAGACAGCGGCCATAGGGGAGGGAGAGGACGCCCAGCAGAAGGTGGATGTTTGGGGCGGTCTCTGGAGGATGGCAAGGCTGGCTTGCCCTGGTCTCGTGGAACTTCGCAGCGCTGCTTTGTATGTTCGCAGTGGGTGTTTTGTTCTGTGACATGTTTATGTGGTCTCTGAGCATAAACCGATGCTTGTGAAGTTGTTGAATCTGTTTGTATTTAGAGTGAATGGGCCTTTATTGGAATGCTTGCTTGTTTTCTGAATTGCATATGCCAAGAGCTTGACTTCCTTTTTAGCTCATAGCTTATGTTCAGACATTTTTGTCAGTAGCAAATGTAGGTATAGACTAGTTTGAAGGAGCCAAGAGTGTACAATATAAAAACAGATCTGAACACAACTAAATGGTACAAATGCAGCCCAGGCTTTGATGTGTATTGTGGTGGTTTAAGGCCATGGGTGTGGCTTACTGTAATCACAAAGGGGCCGCAGGCCTGGCTTCTGGTGAGAGGACTGCACTGCTGGGGTTGGTTATTAAGCACCCTTCATCCTGCAGGAGGCCGGCGCAGCATTCATGAGTATCTGTGTTGAATCTCTTCACGGATCGGATATTGTGTCTTCTTGCTCAGAGTCAGGTTGAAAAAGGAAGACTCGCTGCCAGTGCTCACGTGCTGCAAATCCTCAGCTTGGGCGAGGGCACGGGAACGTGAATAAAGGAGCCGTTATTGTTGGCCAGTCTTTTCTAGAAATCGCCCACAGCTTGCAAAAAGGCTGTGTTCCCTGGCCCTGGCTGCAGCTGTGTGGGATTCTGAATATCATTTTCCCTGGAAGTTGAGGTCCCTAGGTTAGGCCCACCTTGTCTCAAATGGGCAACATTGGCCTTGCCCCGTGCACAGGCTCCAGGCGGACAGAGCTGCTGCAGGCCTGCTGTCAGAGTGACAGGCTGTCCCCCAGCTGTGCGTCCTCAGCCAGGCTGAGGCAGGCCGTGTGTCGGAAAGAGCGAGGCCTGTGGGTGCCCCTGAGCTGGGTCCGGAGTCCTGCCCTGCCACTTCTCAGCTGTGTGACAAGCCTATTTGCTCCTCTCTGAAAATGGGCCTGGTGGTTTGTCAGCAGGTTCTTACCACTGTGTGGAGTCACACCTGCAGAGGGTCAGCTCATAACAGATATGGCAACCAATGTGACCTTCACGTCCTTCTTTCCTGGGGTCAGGAGCAGGTCTAAGAGGTGGTCAGGCTAAACCCCTGTAGGGCTGTGGGTACTGCTGGCTTCCTAAGCCCCAGGACCTTCTGGGGGCTGGGCAGACCTTAAGTTCTGTCTACCTGCCTCTCCCCCATTCTCACTCTACCCACTTTGTCCTTCCTGCTCCTTCCCTCCCTGCTCCTCCTCTCATTGGCCCTCTGTCCTCCCGTCAGGAGAGGGGAACGTGAAGGAGGTGAGGAGGGAGCAGTGCAGGAGGATTTGGGTCTCTCCTTTTCCTTTTCCATTCTCCAAGGGCTTAACCAGCTGGTGAAGGTTCTTAACCAGCAAAGGAGGAAGCAGCTGGGGCCAGTGAGGGTGAGGTCGGCAGCCAGGCAGGAAGGCGGCAGGAGGAGGAGGAAGCGGAGGTGGCGCCTTCTGAGGGGCGCATGCTCACTGAGTCGTGAAGATGGCAGGGCTGGCGGAGCGGCCACCGCATCTGATCTCTCCCCTTTTTTTTTTTAGGATATGTGATGGCGTCCAGTTTGGAGCTGGGATAAGGTTCCTGTAGCCGACACCCCTACAGGAGAAGCTCTGGGACCAGGGCAGCAGCAAGGCGCCCATGCCACGCACTGTCTCTCGAGGAAACACGGCTCAGCGATTCTTTGACTGCAGACCCTGTGGGAAACCCTGTCAATAAACGTTAAAGACACACTTCGAGGCAGCATGGATGTGGTTTGCTTTCACCCACCAGTATGGCCCACGTGACCTTTCCCCAGGACCACCCGTGTTCTCACACACACCTGCCCAGTGTCTGCGAGTCTCTGTGTTTGGTTCCCATGTACCATATGTGATGTGTTCAGAGCCAGGCAGCAGCAGGGAGCTTGGCCCCAGAGGAAACTCTGCCCTGCTGTTACGGGGAGGGCGCACTCCCCTCAGTGCACCAGCTGGTGTCAGAAGAGGCCCACGGCAGCAGGTGCTTGGAGCCACAGTGCTCGAGCCATTTGAATGTGTGAGTGGCAAGGGAGAACTATCTGAACAGTGTAACATTAGGGACACTGAGGCAAAGAGGGAACCTGGTGTCTGCAGACGAATGGCAGCATGAATGAGTGTGCGTGCGTTTTCTGGGGCTGCTCTAAGTTACCTCAAACCTGGGGGCTTAAAACAACACACATTAATCCTCTTGTAGTCTGGAGATCAGAGCCCAGAATGGGTCTTGCTGGGCTGCATCCTCCTGGAGGCACTAAGGGGGAATCCCCCTCCTTCGCCAGCAGTTAGAGGCACCGCATTCCTTGGCCGACGTCACCTCCATCTTTAAAGCCAGCCACGTGGCATCCCCCATCTCTCCCTCTTACCTCCTCTGCATCCCTGCTGTCTTTGAAGGACCCTTGTGGTGACCTTGGACCAGCCCGGGGAATCCAGGGTTCTTATTTCTAGGTCAGCAGATGAACATCCTGAATTCCATCTGCAGCCTTAGCTCCCCCTTCTCACATTACCATCACATTCACATGATCCAGGGATGAGGAAGTGTGCATCTTCGGCTGGGTGGGGATGCGGGACGTTCTCCTGCCTTACACAACTAGTATCTCTCTAATATTTGGGGGATAGTCTTAAATTGGTCACACATAGCCGGGCGCGGTGGCTCACGCCTGTAATCCCGGCACTTTGGGAGGCCGAGGTGGGCAGATCACGAGGTCAGGAGATCAAGACCATCCTGGCCAACATGGTGAAACCCCATCTCTACTAAAAAATACAGAAATTAGCTGGGCGTGGCGTAATCCCGGCTACTCAGGAGGCTGAGGCAGGAGAATCGCTTGAATCAGGGAGCCAGAGGTTGCAATGAGCCGAGATGGCGCCCCTGCACTCCAGCCTGGCCACAGAGTGAGACGCCATCTCAAAAATAAATAAATAAATAAATAAATAGGTCACACATAAAGTTTTTGAAGAAAGTTAAACCTTGTTTGAACTGAAACGGTGCCATGTGGAAACGTCTAGTGTTGCAGGTGATGCCCTGCAGGCCTTCGCACATGCTTTGCTTTCTGATTTTTTCTCTCTCTGAGCTGGGGCTGAGTCCCTGGCACTTTCAGTCCTCCCTGTAACTTGTTGTTTATGTGTTTGCCAAGTGACCCGAAGATTTGGGCCTCAGTCCGAGGACCCATGTTATCCTGGGCCACACTCTCGGATGGCCCAGGACTGTCTCACCCTCATTGCCTGCAGAAGCTGCAGGGATTTTGCAGAGAATATATAAAAAGAAACAGTTTTGCCTGGGCACGGTGGCTCGCGCCTGTAATCACAGCACTTTGGGAGGCCGAGGTGGGTGGATCATTTGAGGCCAGTAGTTCAAGACCAGCTTGGCCAACATGGTGAAACCCCACTTCTACTAAAAATAGAAAAATTAGCTGGGCGTGGTGGCAGGTGCCTGTAGTCCCAGCTCCTTGGGAGGCTGAGGCAGGAGAATCACTTGAACCCAAGAGACGGAGGTTGCAGTGAGCCGAGATTGCGCCGCTGCACTCCAACCTGGGCGACAGAGCGAGACTCTGTCTCAAAAAAAAAGATAAGAAACGTAATAGGAACATGGGAAAATCTACTTTTTTCCCCTTAAACAATTTATTCTTTACAGTTTCACGTTTATGCCTTTGACAAAATCAGAAACCCATGTTTCAACACTGTCATGTTCAGACCATCAACTTAGACCAGTGAAATCTGAATAATATAGACTCAGCACTATGATCTTCGAGGAATCACCCACTACGTCCGTGGAGAACCCAGTGAAAGGAGCGAAAGGGTCGCCGGTGAAAAGGTACCTGTTTAATCAAGCAAGTCCGCGGTACCCCAGGTCGCTGCAGCCAGCTCCTTAATTAAAGCTCACCAGGGCCAGCTGTCTCCCGTGCGGCTGCAGCGTGTTTAATTGGCAGGTGGACTCCGTCCGTGGGCTGCTCCTCCACAGGTGAAGTGAAAACGGGAGGTCCTGGGTGAAAATGCAGGTTCTGTTCATCCTCAGAGGGTGGTAAGTGGGCAGACTAGAGCGTGAAGCCAAAGGCACTTCGTAAAGTGCTTTCCACGAAAGACCAAAAATAAGGCACGTTCATTGTGGGAAGAAATTTCATAGCTGCTATTTTAGAGAGCTCAGAGAGCAAAGAGAGACGGAAAGCCTCACAAAATACCCATGAAATCCTCCCTTGGCTCGGTGATTCTTTGCATCTTAATGTTACTGTTTCTTCTCTAAATACCTCAATGCTCTGGACTGGAAGAGAGCTGGGCATTTGTTAACCTCTTGCTTTGCTCGGCAAGGGACGGGCCATGAAACCAGCTGGCTGCTTCCGCTGGAGGACGCCGCTGGGTCCGTGCTGGAAGCCTGCTGGCTCGGTCGTCTTCCATTTGTAACAAGGAGATCGATTTTAGTGAACGTAATCTTCACGATGCTTCTGGAAGAACAGCTGTGATGGATCACTCCTCTGTTATCATGAATTTGTGGTGCTCTCGGTACACGCACTATGACCTTTTACAAACGGTTTAATTAGTGGTGTGGCCTGTCACACGGTGCCACAAGGCTCTTGTGTACCTGGCTGCTGTTTACAAGTCTTATGACCCAGTGAGGGAGCAGACTATTCTGCCAAATGCCATCGTTACTAGGACAAAGGACAGTCACCTGGTGAGGAGCTGCCATCAGGCCACATTTTCACAGAGGGTGACTCCCGCAAAGGCCCTACACTTTGATGTCCTCCCCGTCTCCTGCAGCTCCTTAGGCTAAGAACTCACTTCAATTTCTGAATTCTCCCTTTTTAAAGACCACATAAATTTACCTCTGGGACAGTTAGACGTGCACAAATGCACCATAGGTTTAAAGATCACCAAAGAGGAGAGAAAAGGGGATTCCTTAGTCCGGAGAACAAACACTGGTGAGCTGTGATTTAAATAAAACGAGCATTGTTAAAATCAGGTTGTACTCAGAAGTCCAAATTGAGACTTCTTGAGAAACTGGATCCGACAAACAAAAAATGTTCGTTCGCACCTGCAGCAGGAGGCTGGAGCTGAGACGTGAGCATCCCTGCAGCTGGGGCCCGTGCTCCCAGGCACTCATGTCATCTCTGGCTGGTTCACTTCTCCCTGGTTCAGACAGATCAGGAGTGGAAACATCTGAATGTGTTCAAGGAGGAGGTAAGTTTTGGGGGGAAAACTGTCAGAAAGTGGATGAGGGCTGGGTGCAGTGGTTCATGCCTGTAATCCTAGCACTTTGGGAGGCTGAGGAGGGAGGACTGTTGCGTGAACCCAGGAATTTGAGACTACTCTGCACAACGAAGTGAAACCCCATCTCTACAGGAAAAAAAAAAAGAACAACTGGGCATGGTGGCGTGCACCTGTGGTCCCAGCTACTCGGGAGACCTAGGTGGGAGGATCACTTGAGCCCAGGAGGTTAAGGCTGCAGTGAGCCGTCATTGCACCACTGCACTCCAGCCGGGGCGACAGAGCGAGACCCTGTCTCAAAAAAAAAAAAAAGAAAGAAGGTAGGGACTAGCAGTGAGCCCCGGGTCAGGGGCCCTGGCTCTTGCCCTGTTGGGGCTATTTACCAAATCCAGTCACTACTTTCCTCAGGTTTTTCTTCTATCAAAGGAGAAGATTTTGTGTATTCAGCAATAGATTCCACGCTTAGTGGATGGCACTCATGAGCTTTCTAGGGCTTTCTACCCCCAAAATAAAGGCTAGATGATTTCTAACACCAGAGATTGGTTGTTTTACCTGTCTGGGGACATGTACAAGGAGTTGAACAGTGGTTCCTTGGTGGTGATTCAGACTGGAGGTGAATCCCAGCTCTGTGGTTGACCAGCTGTATGACCTTGAGCAAATTCTCATGTGGGTTCAAATCCTGGGCCACTGTGAATATGAGGCACAATCCCCTGTGGTCCCAGTGAAGAAAAGCCAGGTAGAGGAGAGTGGCCAACCTGAGTAAATAACCTTTAGAAATATAAATGGAATAGACTAATGTCTTATTTATTAAGCATCACATGTTTAATAGCAGCTGTATAAAATAATATGATTTTGGAAAGATTGGTTTATGCCATTTTTATTGCATCCTAATTGTTCACTTGGATTTTCAGGTTGTCATCATTAGCACTACTTTTTTATTTTTGAGACAGAGTCTCGCTCTGTCGCCCAGGCTGGAGTGCAGTGGCTCGATCTTGTCTCACTGCAACCTCCACCTCCTGGATTTAAGTGATTCTCCTGCCTCAGCCTCCCAGTAGCTGGGATTACAGGCATGCACCACCATGCCAGGTTCATTTTTGTATTTTTAGTAGAGACGGGGTTTCACCATGTTGGCCAGGCTCGTCTTGAACTCCTGACCTCAAGTGATCCACTTGCCTCAGCCTCCCAAAGTGCTGGGATTACAGGTGTGTGCCACTGTGCCCAGTCTAGAGCCACTTTTAATTAAGAGTCCTCAGCAGTTACTCAGAGAGCAGGCATCTTCTCTTCTGCCTGAGTGGTTTGAAATGTGGCATGTTTTGAAACCAGTTATGATGCTGTCTCTGAAATTTTCTCTTGAGCCATCAGTGCCCATTTATAAATATGAAGATAGCCGATGACCTTCACAACGATGACTTTTTTTTTTGTTTTGAGACGGAGATTCACTCTTATTGCCTAGGCTGGAGTGTAATAGCACAATCCAGTTCACCGCAACCTCCGCCTCCCAGGTTTAAGCGATTCTCCTGCTTCAGCCTCCCAAGTAGCTGGGATTACAGGCGTGCACCACCACGTCCAGTTAATGTTGTATTCTTTTAGTAGAGACTGGGTTTTTCCATGTTGGTTAGGCTGTCTCAAACTCCTGACCTCAGGTGATCCCCCTACCTCAGTCTCCCAAAGTGCTGGGATAGGGATGGCTTTTTAAAGCTTGTCTTCGGCAGCCAACATTCAAAACTCAGTAATAAAAACTACATATAAATAATTCCTGGCTGGGTGCGGTGGCTCACACCTGTAATACCAGCACTTTGGGAGGCTGAGGTGGGCAGATCACAAGGTCAGGAGATCGAGACCATCCTGGCTAACACGATGAAACCCCATTTCTACTAAAAATACAAAAAATTAGCTGGGCATGGTGGTAGGCACCTGTAGTCCCAGCTACTCGGGAGGCAGAGGCAGGAGAATGGCGTGAACCCAGGAGGCGGAGCTTGCAGTGAGCCAAGATCACACCACTGCACTCCAGCCTGGGCAACAGAGCGAGACTCCATCTCAAAAAAACCACAAAAAAATATATAATATATAATATAATATATGGTATTATTAATAGATATAATATCTATATTATATACTATATAATATATAATATGTATTATATATTATATAATACTATGTATTATATATTATATAATATAGTATATAGTATATTATATATCCTATGTATATATATTATATATACTATGTATATATTAATATACTATGTATATTATATACTATACTACATATAGTATATAATATATACTATATTATATACTATACTACATATAGTATATAATATATATAACTATATATACTATTATATAACTATATATACTATATATACTATTATATATAATACTATACTATACTATATATAATACTATACTATATACTATATATACTATTATATATAATACTATACTATACTATATATACTAATAGTCTATATATAGTATAGTATATTAATATACAAATGTATAGTATAGTATTAGTATATTAATATACTAATAATATACTATATAGTATGTAATATATACTATATAGTCTATTATATAATATATCATATATCATATATATCATTATATCATATATGATATATAATAGATATAATTCCTTTGCCTCCTTTTTAATGTTTTTACTGACTCATCAGATGTGTATGTATAACAGCAGTTCTCAAACTAGCTGGTCCCAGAACTCCTTAGCACTGTCAAAAATATTGAGGGACCCCCAAGGAGCTTTGTTTATAAAGGTGATATGAATCCTCACCATATTAGAAATTAAAGCTGAGAAATTTAAACTTATTTAAAAATAAACAGGCTCAGCTTGGCGCTGTGGCTCATGCCTATAATCCTATCACTTTGGGAGGCCAAAGAGGGTGGATCACCTGAGGTCAGGAGTTCGAGACCAGCCTGGCCAACATGATGAAACCCCATCTCTACTAAAAATACAAAAAATTAGCTGGGTCTGGTAGTGTACGGCTGTAATCCCAGCTACTCAGGAGGCTGAGGCAAGAGAATCGCTTGAATGTGGGAGGCGGAAGTTGCAGTGAGCTGAGATCATGCCATTGCACTCCAGCCTGGGCAACAAGAGCAAAACTGTCTCAAAAAAGAAAGAAACAAAAACCAGACTCATCGCATGCTAACTTAAATAACATCTTACGAAAAACGTATTTCCCCAATAAAAAAATTGAGTGAGAAAAATGGGATTGGTTTGCAATTTTGCAGGTCTTTTAATATCTGTCTTCAAAACCAGAGGGGTTCTTGCATGTGCTTCTGCGTTCAGTTTATTGCATTTGAAGTTGTTTGATTGATGCATATAGAGAAAATCTGTCTTCACATAGATACGTGTTTGGAAAAGAGAGTATTTTAGTAGCCTTTTCAGATAACTGTGAACATTCTTTGATACTTCACCAAAACTCAACTAATGAACAGTTTTGAAAGGTTAGTTGCAGTGTGGAATCTGAAACCTCGCCTATGGCTTTTTCACACTCTGTTCCATTAAGATCCCCTGGTCTACCCAGCACTGTGATTGGATCGTTTACCCAGGCATGCTTTTGTAACATCATACTCTAGTCATTTGCAAAATACGGGTTCCCTGAATTATGCAAATCTTCCAAATGTCAACATGTCTTCATTATGCAAAATAAAATATCACATTCATTAATATCAGTACCCATTGGATCAGGAAAATCTAAGTACAAATGCTCCTTGACTTACATTTGATAAACCCGTTGTAATTCAAAAATATTGTAAACTGAAAATACATTAAGTACACCTACCTACTGGACATCATGGCTTAGCCCAGCCTCCCTGGAACATGCTCAGAACACTTACATTGGCCTACAGTTGGGAAAAATCATCTAAAAGAAAGCTTATTTTATAAGAAAGTGTTGAAGATCTTGTGCAGTTTGTTGAATACTGTACATGATGTAGAAATTGCCACCATTTCACACTGTTGTAAAGTCGATACATCGGAAGTGAGACCATTAGAAGTTAGGGACTCTGGCCGGGCGCGGTGGCTCACGCCTGTAATCCCAGCACTTTGGGAGGCCGAGGCGGGCGAATCACGACGTCAGGAGACCAAGACCATCCTGACTAACACAGTGAAACCCCGTCTCTACTAAAAATACAAAAAATTAGCCGGGCGCGGTGGTGGGCGCCTGTAGTCCCAGCTACTCGGGAGGCTGAGGCAGGAGAATGGCGGGAACCCAGGAGGCGGAGCTTGCATTGAGCCCAGATCACGCCACTGCACTCCAGCCTGGTTGACAGGGCAAGACTGCATCTCAAAAAAAAAAAAAAAAAAAAAAAAAGAAATTAGGGACTCTGTATTGGGAAGCTGCCAAGCTAATGATGGTAGATCCAAGTTTCCAAAAATTTCAGTTTTCCCTTGAAGCCTGCATTTTACCATTGGCAGCAAACACTCAATTGTCTTCTTTGAAGCTCATTTCGTCCATTTCCAAGGAAGTGTCTGCCAGATACCCATGTCTGAATCACCATAGTTTGTTAGTCGCTCTTCCAGGCAAAAACAATGTTCCATGAACACAGCGGCAATTCAGGCCTGGACCCAACCACCCAGGGCTTTCCTTGAGATATACGAGCCCCTGTGAGCAGCAGAAGTGCTCTCTGCTTAGGACGTTTGAACACAGGGTAAAAGGGCTGAGATGTAATGACATGGAGCATTTTGCTGCTTCATTCATGAGTGAAACTGGCGTTTGTGCTTCCCTCCCCAAGCGCAGTGGTGAAGGATACAATGACCATAGGGGTTTGTTGCCTCTGCCATTCTCTGCTGGGGTGCAGGCACTTTCACCCACAGCTGCTTTTACATCGTGAGTGCAAATGTCAACCCAGTGAACCAAGTAACTAAGTAACGTCTTTGCATTATTACAAATATAGTTTTAGCCTGATGGACTCCCTGGAGAAGTCTCAGGATCTCCAGGGGGCTGCGGACCACACTTTGGGAACCACTGATCTATCATTATCCAAAGCTAATTTTTTCAGCTCTCGGGGTCCTCCCCAGGTAGTATTCTGTGATTTGCAATAGAGTAATTGTGAGAATATCCATAAGGGCTAAGCTGGGACTTAAGCACCCTCCTTCACCATCCTGCCACAGATCCTTTGTGAAATGGGGTCGTCGAGCCTATCAGTATCGAGAGAAATAAAAGCAAAGTGCCTGGCATATGCTAGGAACTCAGAAGTGGCAGGAGGGGGCAGCGGGTGTTGGTGGAGGGGCAGAGGCGGGTGCGTGGTCTCTGCACTCTGTGGGTTGGGTAAGAACCTGCCTATCCTGGTGGGTTCTAGTAGGAGGGAGAAATGCATATCTTTCCTGTGTGGCCGTACACAGGAGAACGCTGTAAAGAGCAAGGACTGGCATTAAATTCTGCATTAAACGTGAGGCCCGTTTTTACATTGACACATACAGATTTCAGTTTGAGTAGTGAACCATGGGAGGCTGTCTCAGTCGTGCCTTCCTGGAGTCAAACCAGCTGGCCTGTTTTCAAGAAGGAACAATGCTTTGCCCGAAAGTGGGGCGAATGGTAATCACGGACACACTTGTCTCGGTGCCAGAGTCGTAGCTTTATATGTGGCGTCTTCCTGACAAGTAAATTACTGGATTCCTTTGCCAAATCATTAGATAACTTTTAAGAGCAACAAACGTTCATGCAAAAGGAGATTCAGCATTATCTTGTTAGAAAAATAGTCATCATTTTTGAAAAGCAAGGACATGCTATGAAGTTTGACCAACTGTGAAAATTACAGCCTTTCTTCCCTGTACTTCCCCCGTGCTTTTCAATCAATCAGTTTCTAATGGATGAAGCATTCCCTACATTTGTCACTAGATAGATGTGCCGGTCAATTAAAATATTCTGACTTCGCAGGGTTGAGATAATAGCCAGCCTGGATCCATCCGTCACTGTGAAATAGAAGGTGACCTTCCCGTATTGAGTCAGAGACCCAAATACAATTGCTTTGATCTTATTATCATAGTCAGAAATTACTGCTCATCTAAACGTAATTTCCCTGAAATACTGAGCGGGCAGAGCTACTGCTGGAAATACATCATAAAGAGACTGTGGTGCGGCCTTGGGGATGAAAGGTGACATGCTACTCTCATTGGGAGGAACTGCAGAAATCAAGTGCGACGGAATTTCCTGGGCTGTTCTGTATCTGGTAAAGGCTAAGTAGGATTCATCACCAAACCTTAACCCAGAGAGGTTAAGCCCTGTTACAACGAGCTGCAGCAGCCACGCCAGGACGGGACTCCCTGGAATCTGACCCTTTCTTTCCATTCCCACACTCCCAGCCAGGGGTCCTAGCCTTTCCTGTCTGTCTGAAAACCACTCTTCCGAGGGTGGGGAGCAGGAAACCCTGTCTTGGGATGGAAAGGAGTCGGAGCCGGCTTTGGATTCTCACTTCCTTTGTTTGCTTATTCGTTCCTCCAGCATGGACATTGGGCCAGGTGCAGGGTGTTGTACGGGTGGCTCTTCTGGTAACTGCAGTCAGGTTTACCCTCCTCTTTAGCCCCAGAGGCCCCGCAGCCTCCTGTGTCTGCCCATCCCTTGCCCCCGATGTCCCCTTCCCTGCAGTCATTCCAAATGACCTGTAGTCGCCACTGCTGGGCCTGGCTTCTGCAGGGCTGGCCACTCCCCTTTTCCAGGGAGCCCCTGGTTCTGTTTGGAGAACTTTGCCAGGTGCTCGCCCTTCCCCACTCTTAGGGTGGAAGCCTCTAGAACAGGATGGAGAGGGGTGTATCAGTCTGCATGTCATTCTCTGGTCAGAGAAAATAAGTTCCACCTTTTCTGAGCTTGAGTAAGAAAAAAACAATCAAACTAGATGTTTGCCAAAGACATCACAGCAGACACGAAGTAGCAGAAAAGGGCACAGAAAAGGGAGCCTGGGTACCCCCCGCCAGCAGAGGTGCTGGGGCGGGAGCAGGCGCTCCAGGTGGCGCACAAAGTCAGTGAGGACCCTTTTGGGCTCCCTGCAACTGAAGAAGGAATTAATAAAATCAACTATAACCTAACAGTAGTAGTAATAGAAATTTTAAAATCCTCTTAAAGTTACTGCAAAGTGTGACCCGCCCCCCATACACTCAAGTTAAAAGAGAATATTAACAGCCTGTCTTCTCTCTGTGGACAGTGGACCTTATCTATACTCCCCAACTCCACATTCCTCAAGGTTTATTACAGGCCCAGCGAGTTCCTGCTTACCTCCCTAGCATGGCTGCAGGGTCACAAGACCGATAAGTCTAGGTTGCAAGACATGTGTCTCTCGAGATACAAGAAATGTTGTGATGCTGTCTTTGTTTCTTGCTTCTGTAACTCGCTTCCCGCCTCACGTAGTTCCTGCCTTCAGATGTTTAAAAGTAGAAAAAGCCCTTTGTTCGGGGCTCAAACTTTCTGGATGTATGTCTGGCTGAGCTGCTGATCACCTTCATTTAATCAACTCTCCTGAACCTTTTCGGTCTCTCCAGTCTTTGATTGTCCCGCAACACAACATCCCCTTTTTGAGCATGCACTGCTTTTGTGTTCTGGGCTTAAGCCAGAACAGGTAATAGGGTTAATGTACCTGAAGTACATTTTAAGGAGAATCAGGAGCCATTGTTCCAAAAAGATTCTAAAAATGGATGATTGACTTAAAAGGTTCTCAGGGACGGTGCTGTGTACTCAGCAGACTCCTGACCAACCTTCTTATGAGCTTTGAAAACAGAAAATCTTTATTTTGCAATAAAGGTGGGAAAAATACAACAGCTCTTTAAAAATCAATGATTAAAGAAAACTTTTTATTTTCTAGTTTTATTTATTTATTTTTGAGACAGGGTTTCACTCTTGTCACCCAGGCTGGAGTGCAGTGGTGCAATCACAGCTCACTGCAGCTTCAACCTCTTGGACTTAAGCAATCCTCCTGCCTCAGCCTCCCAAGTAACTGGGACTATAGGTGTGTGCCACCATGGCCAGCTAATTTTTTCTTTCTTTTTTTTTTTTTTTTTGTAGAGACAGGGTGTTGCTATATTGCCTAGGCTGTTCTCAAACTCCTGGGCTCAAGCAATCCTACTGTCTTGAACTCCCAAAGTGCTGAGATTACACGTGTGAGGTACCGTGCCCGGCTATTTTCTTTTTTTTTCTTTTTACACAAATGATAGCATACTGTAGTTCCTGTTACATGTTTTTCTCTTTCTTTTCTTTAATGTTTTTCAGAGACAAGGTCTTGCTCTGTCACCCAGGCAGGAATGCAGTGGTGCTGAGGCAGGAGAATGGGTTCTGGAGGCGGGGTACCTACGGCTGATTTGCACTGATTTCCTTGAGCTGAATCAGAAGGAAAACCCCACCTCTCCACACGCAAGTAATGAAAATTTCTATCCCTTTTATGTCAGATTGAGCTTTTAACTGACGATAGTGCCTGTCTGCGTATTCATTTCCTCAATCAAAATGCGTTCTAATCAGTTTTGAAATCAGTTCTGTTTGCTCTAAATAACATCAACTGGTTATTTTTTTGTACTGACAGATACAAAGACAGAGTTCAAATCAGCAATTCCCTATTGACAAAGTATTAAGGTAAAGTGGCAGCTGTAAAGCTTCATATATGTATATGTAAAAACCTATATATACACACATGTATGTAATATATAATATACATGATATATGTAATGTATATTACATATATAAAATGGGTTTTAAAACCTATTATATAAACTCTCTTGTTAATATATAAATCATTATTTAACCCTTTAAAAACCCTCTTACATATATATAATAAACATTACATATGTAAAAACCTATATATACACATATATATGCTCATATATGCATACATATGTGTGCATGTGAATCTTTTTTTTTTTTTTTTGAGATGGAGTCTTGCTCTGTCGCCCAGACTGGAGTGCAGCGGTGTGATCTCAGCTCACTGCAACCTCCGCCTCCTGGGTTCAAGCAGTTCTCTGCCTCAGTCTCCCGACTAGCTGGGATTATAGGCGCCCACCTCCACGACAGGCTAATTTTTTGTATTTTTAGTAGAGACAAGGTTTCACCATCTTGGCCAGGCTGATCTTGAACTTCTGACCTCGTGATCCACCCACCTCGGCCTCCCAAAGTGCTGGGATTACAGGCATGAGCCACCGCACCCATCCCCATATGAATCTTTAAAATTGCAAATGTAATGCCCTCGACATTAGAATGTAAGCTCCACAGAGGAGGTCTTGTTCATCTTGTTCATGAGTGCACCCCATGGCCTGGAATCACACCTAATGCATAAACTGGCATTCAGTAAGTATTTGTGGAATGAATGAATCCCTGAGTGTGCAAAGGAGAAAGCACAAGTTGCTTTTCTGCTTAACACCGTGGGATGAATGGCACCACGTCCCACTAAGATCACTCTGCCCTTTCCCTTGCCAGGGTGACTCATAATGTTCCATGGTGGGGCTGCACTCTCCTGTAATTTGTCTAATCAAACAGGAACATTTCGGTGGTCCCCATTCCCCCGTACGACAAGCAGTACTGCAGTGTGCTCATACCTTTGTATAATTGTGCAGAAACTTTCATGGAATAAATGATGAGAAGAGGAGTTGCTACCGACCCACTTTTGGAAGTACTGTGCTGATGTATTTCTCTTTTTTTATTTTTTTTTGAGACAGAGTCTCGCTCTGTTGCCCAGGCTGGAGTGCAGGGGTGCGATCTCGGCTCACTGCAAGCTCTGCCTCCTGGGTTCCCGCCATTCTCCTGCCTCAGCCTCCCGAGTAGCTGGGACTACAGGCGCCCGCTACCACGCCCGGCTAATTTTTTGTATTTTTAGTAGAGACGAGGTTTCACCGTGTTAGCCAGGATGGTCTCTATCTCCTGACCTTGTGATCCACCCGCCTTGGCCTCCCAAAGCGCTGGAATTACAAGCGTGAGCCACCACGCCCGGCGTGCTGATGTATTTCTAATGAAGCTCCCTTCGAGTTCAGAGCAACAGATTCTGAATCACTGTTGTTTTCAAACATTGGTTTTTAATGGTACCATTAGCATCACCACTCTTAGGACTTTCAGGTAAAAACGTGCAGTAAATGAAATTGAATTTTGGCTGCTCTCTGCTCCCAAATCTGCCTAGCCTGTGATTTTGTCTGGCCTGTGAGTGAAGGATGAGTTTACATTTTAAATGTTTGGGACCAAAAAAATCAAGAAGCTTTACGACATGAAAATCATGTCACATTTCTGTGTTCTAAAAAAAAAAAAAAAAAAAGTTGTATTGGAATTAGACACCATGCCTGCGACTAATTTTTAAAAAATATTTTTCATAGAGATGGAGTCTTGCTGTGTTGCCCAGTTTGTTCTCGAACTCCAGGGCTTGAGTGATCTTCCTGCTTCAGCCTCCCTAAGCACTGGGATGAAGGTGGGTGCCACACGCACCTGACCTGCTTACACATCATCCGTGGCTGCTTTCAAGCTACAATAGCAAAATTGAGTCCTTGTAGCCGGGCGCAGTGGCTCACGCCTGTAATCCCAGCACTTTGGGAGGCTGAGGCAGGTGGATCACTTGAGGTCAGGAGTTTGAGACCAGCCTGGCCAACATGGTGAAACCCTGTTTCTACTAAAAATACAAAAGCTAGCCAGGCATGGTGGTGCATGCCTGTAATCCCAGGTACCTGGGAGGCTGAGGCAAGAAAACTGCAATCCTGCTGGTGCTTGAACCTGGGAGGCAGAGGTTGTAGTGAGCCAAGATCGCACCACTGCACTCCAGCCTGGGCGACAGAGTGAGATGCTGTCTCAAAAAAAAAAAAAAAAAAAAAAAACAAAAAACTTATGACAGAGTCTGTTTAGCCCCTCACACACCCCACCCTACCCTAGACCACTGTGTCCTTCCTGGCCACAGCGATGTTCTCATGATGTGCTGTGGCCGCCATATCCTTAGCTCCAGCATCCTGGGGCAAGCTCCCTCCCCCAAAGCCCTACATTTCAGTTCCCCCCTACCCCCATCGTCATTGTCTCCTTCACCCAAAACACTGCTCTCATCCCCTCAATGCTCTCAGATTAGGTGCGAGGAGAAAATAGAAACCTTTCATTTTGCAAGCAGGTGATACCTGGATGGCAAATAAATGGCAAAAGAAATTCTGACTAAGGTGTGAATGTCTAATAGGCCTGGCCTTTGTTCTCCCACCCACCTAAGAGGTCCTGTCATGTTTCAAGGAGCTTCCTCATCCCCCATTTTCTCATAGCTGGTCAGAGGGGAGTCTTTTTTAAAGGGGGCATAATCTTTGGGGGACTTTCCCAATTTTCCCCCATGGAAGACTAGAACCAATAACTTGGTACCATGTTATTTATTCCTTCCTCATCTATAAAATGTTTAGGGGAACAAAGCGCATATGTGGTTTGCTTTGCCTGGTATGCAAAAAGAGAACTCGGAGGAGCTGCTAATAAATGAAAATCCAACTTCCCTTGTCTCAGAGTTTGCTGATGCTTCCAAAATCATTTGAGTGAAAGACCGTTGATCAGTGCAGTTGATGATTCACGTTCTGCTCACATGTGGGATGGGCAGAAGTGTTTCCATCACAGTTTTAAAATTCCAGGCAAGTTTGGTCATCTCCTCATGCTCTTAGCATTGACTGTGAACATCGCAGGTTACTCTCTTGCCAGATCACTAAATTAGCAGACTGATTAAATAACACCATTTCAAAACGCTAGTTCAGATATTATGGTTACAGCGTGCTTGAAAATCCTACCCCAAAGTGCAGTAAGTTTGCCTCAAAAGTATAACCTGGGGGAAATAAGGCATTTTCTCCATTGTGCATCAATTAAATGTTTCCATCACTTCCCTACACACTTCTAATTCGCCTAAAATTGCTTGGAGGTTTGAAAATGAGCAACACAAGAAGACATTTCACAGTGTTAGTATTCCCTGGAATGGGTTCCCTTTTCTCTCCCAAAGAGCTACAGGCGGTTTTTATTTATTTATTTATTTTGAGAAATATCAACTTCTTTTTAGTTCTATTAAAGAGAAGTGAAAGAAAGCTTGCAGCTTTATTTATTTAAATTTTTTTTTTTTTAATTTTTTTGAGATAGAGTCTTGCTCTGTCACCCAGGCTGGAGTGCGGTTGCGTGATGTCAGCTCACTGCAACCTCCACCTCCCGGGTTCAGGCGATTCTCGTGCCTCAGCCTCCCAAGTAGCTGAGACTACAGGCACGTGCCACATGTCTGGTTAATTTTTTAGTAGTTTTAGTAGATACAGGTTTTCGCCATGTTGGCCAGGCTGATCTCAAACTCCTGACTTCACGTGATTCGCCTGCCTTGGCCTCCCAAAGCGCTGGGATTACACGTGTGAGCCACCTTGCCTGGCCGCTTGCAGCTTTTAAGACCTTCTTTAAGCACTTAGAGTGTTGTCATGTTATCCAGAAGGAAACTCACACACATAAAGCATCCAAATTATCCCATCCAGGGGTATCACATATTGACTTTCTTTTCCCCAAGACTTTATTGAGGTCTAATTTAAATAGAGGGAAATGCACACGTTTTAGTGTACAGTCTGATGACTTTTCACGTTTGTGCACACTGTGTTACTACCACCAGATCAGGCTGCACATCACCCAGCCAGCCTGCTGGTACCCATATGCAGGGGAGATTCTCTGTGCCCCTCACCACCCTGGTGAAGCCACTGTCAACACAGAAGAGAGGTTGCCTGCGCTTCAACTTCAAATAAGTGGATTCACACAGTCTGTGCTCTTTTGCATCTGTCTGGCCTCTTTCATTCAACATAATGTTCTGGAGATATATTATATTGTTCTTTTTTTTTTTTTTTGGATGGAGTCTCACTCTGTTGTCCAGGCTGGAGTGCAGTGGCATGATCTTGGCTCACTGCAACCTCCGCCTCCCAGGTTCAAGCGATTCTCCTGCCTTAGCCTCCCGAGTAGCTGGGATTACAGGCGTCCACCACCACGCCCAGCTAATTTTTGTATTTGATGGGGTTTCGCCATGTTGGCCAGGCTGGTCTTGAACTCCTGACCTCAAGTGATCTGCCCGCTTTGGCCTCCCGAAGTGCTGGGATTACAGGCGTGAGCTACCGTGCCAGGTCCAGTTCTATCTTCCACTGGACGAAGATAGTGTGCATCTTCCACTTGGTCTATCCATTTTCCTGCCTCCTTGCTTTTAAGCCTGTTTGGTTTGCCTGTGCTGAAGTTGTTATGACATTACCAACATGCGAGAGTCAAGTAAAAGTTCCTCATGCTTTTCAGGCTACCATACTGAATTTTCTATTTTAATAGAGTTGCTATAGATCAGACCCTTGAGCCACGCAGGGGTTAGGGGTTCCAACCCCTCGCATAGTCAAAAATTCACATATAACTTCTTTTTCTTTTTTTTTTTTTCTTTCTTTTTTTTTTTTGAGATGGAGTCTCCCTCTGTCGCCCAAGCTGGAGTGCAGTGGCACGATCTTGGCTCACTGCAAGCTCTGCCTCCCGGGTTCATGCCATTCTCCTGCCTCAGCCTCTGGGACTACAGGTGCCCGCCACCATTCCCGGCTAGTTTTTTGTATTTTTAGTAGAGACGGGGTTTCACCGTGTTAGTCAAGATGGTCTCGATCTCCTGACCTCGTGATCCGCCCGCCTTGGCCTCCCAAACTGCTGGGATTACAGGCATGAGCCACCACGCCCAGCCTCTTTTTCTTTTTTTTTAGAGACAAGGTTTTGCTCATCATCTAGGCTGGAGAGCAGTGGTGCGATCACAGCTCACTGTAGCCTTGAACTCCTGGGCTCAATTGATCTTCCTGCCTCAGCCTCCTGAGTAACTGGGACTGTACAGGTGTGCACCAGTATCACTGGCTAATTTTTCTTATTGTTTTGTAGAGATGAGGTCTTACCATGTTGCCTAGGCTGGCCTTGAACTCCTGGCCTCAAACAATCCTCCTGCCTCGGCCTCCCAGAGCACTGGGATTACAGGTGTGAGCTACCGCGTCTGGCCATGTATAACTTTTGATTCCTCTAGAACTTAACTACTAATAGCCTACTGTTGGCTGGAAGCCTTACCAATGACAAATGGTCGATGAACACATTATATTCTTATGATACACAGCCAGCTAAAGAAAATGTTCCAAGAAAATCATCAGGAAGAGAATATGTATTTTACTCTTCATTAAGGGAAGGTGGATCATCATCAAGGTCTTCATCCTCATCTTCATATTGAGTAGGCTGAGGAGGAGGAGGAAGAGGAGGGGTTGGTCTCAGGGGCAGCAGAGGTGGAAGAGATAGAGGAGGTGGAAAGGGAGGTAGGAGAGGCAGACGCTAGGTGTAACTTTTTTTGTGTTTTGTTTTGTTTTGAGACAGTCTCACTCTGTCACCCAGGCTGGAGTGCAGTGGTGTGATTTTGGCTTGCTGCAACCTCTGCCTCCTGGGCTCAAGCAATTCTCCTGCCTCAGCCTCCTGAGTAACTGGGATTACAGGCGTGCACCAGCATGCCTGGCTACTTTTTTTTTTTTTTTTTTTTTTCAGTAGGGATGGGGTTTTGCCATGTTGGCCAGGCTGGTCTCGAACTCCCGATCTCATGTGATCTGTCCACCTTGGCCTCCCAACGTGCTGGGATTACAGGTGTAAGCCACCATGCCTAGCTGGGTGTAACTTCTATTGAAAAAGATTTTCCCAGCACTCTGGGAGGCCGATGTGGGTGGATAGCTTGAGGCCAGCAGCTTAAGACCAACCTGGGCAACATAGCAAGACCTCCATCTCTATTTGAAAAAGAAAAGAAAAGAAAAAGATCCACATGTAAGTGCACTTGCACAATTCCAACCTGTGTTGTTCAAGGGTCGTGTGTTTGGATACTATACACAGAGAAACAATATTTCTGTTTGTTCAAACACACTGGACTCCGGTCCCTCTTTCTGCAGACCCAGACTCTCCATGGCAAGAGTGTGGGTAACGGAGGTTGACCGAGACCACACAGTGCAGGCCCCAGCACGGGGCACAGAGTGCGAACCGTATGAGCTCAGGAAATGTTTGCTCCTTGTCCTTAATTAAGATTACACGGAACTGGCCTCTTCAGAAGCCACAGTTCAAAGCAAACCAAATGGTTTTAATAGGGGCAGCTGTGTGTAATCTGATTTTCATAATTATTCTCCAAATGTACAATGTATGCAGAGCCCTGGCACGAGGCGTATGTGGGGAGCATATTAAGAAGCAAAGACGGCATTGATGGAGAAGGAGCTACGTTCATATTTCTGCATCTCGTTAAATTCTTTCTTTTTATTAAAAAGCAGCACTTTCCAACCTTGAAGTTAATATTTATGTTTGCTGCTCTGCAAAGCAATTTGGAAAGTAGTTTTAGTGAGATTACCCCAGAGAGAAAGCTAGTTATGTAAATTCCACAGGAGCCAGGTCAGGAAGGAGGAAAGTTTTGGGGGTTTGATCATTGTCCTTCCTTCCTCTCACCTTGAAAAGAAATACAGCTTAGTCTACAGCCATTGAGCCAGTCCTTGATTGTCATCTGTAGCACACACAAGACAAAAAACCCATTACAACAGACACAACTTTTTTTTTTTTTTGAGACAGAGTCTCACTCTGTTGCCCAGGCTGGAGTGAAGTGGTGCAATCTCGGCTCACTGCAACCTCCACCCTCTGGGTTCAAGCAACTCTCCTCCCTCAGCATTCTGAGTAGCTGGGCTTATAGGCGCCCACCACTATGCCCGGCTAATTTTTGTATTTTTAGTAGAGACGGGGTTTTGCCATGTTGGCCAGGCTGGTCTCAAATTCCTGGCCTCAAATGATCGGCCCGCCTTGGCCTCCCAAACTGCTGGGATTACAGGCGCGAGCCACTGCACCTGGCCTAGACACAATAATTTAAAAAAAAAAAAAAGTTCTAACCTGCATTTAATAATGATACAGGCGATAGAAAGAAATTATTTAGACAGATAGTGAGGGTAAAAGAGTCCTTGACACGGTCTCTCTTCTAACAAAAAGCAGTCCTCAAAATTATTTTTTTCTAACAAAGAGCAGCCTGAAAAGCATTTCATTAGGGATATTCGACCTGTGGCTGTTTTTACTTCCCCATTTAATTTCTTTCTTTTTTTTTTTTTTGAGATGGAGTTTCACTTTTACTGCCCAGGCTGGAGTGCAATGGCAGGATCTTAGCTCACTGCAACCTCTGCCTCCTGGGTTCAAGTGATTCTCCTGCCTCAGCCTCCCAAGTTGCTGAGATTACAGGTGTGCACCGCCATGTCCAGCTAATTTTGTATTTTTAGTAGAGATGGGGTTTCTCCATGTTGGCCAGGCTGGTCTCAAACTCCTGACCTCTGGTGATCCGCCCACCTCAGCCTCCCAAAGTGCTGGGATTACAGGCGTGAGCCACCGTGCCCGGTCAACTTCCCCGTTTGAGATGTGAGGGTAATCCACCCTAACTATAAATTAGTTTTTCATAGTGTTCAATAAAAAATAAATCATCTTAGTCTCTAGACAAAAAGGTGCAAGGAAAATTGAGTTAATGAATGCAGTGCTTTTGGTCTGAGAATGCAAAAGGCATCACTCATCCCGGGGAAGGGAACAATGATAAACTTTACCAAGAAGGCACTATTTACATGGGATTTCTTAGTAGTGAGTACCCCGCTTGCATTTAACATAGGATTCCATTTGTATACAAATTAGGTCTATAAGATGCCAGGAACCCTCCGGCAGTGCAAAGCCCAGGCCAGTTCCTCTTACAACTAAGCACCACTTGGTCGTCACTAGTTCTGCTTCAAATATGGGGCCACTGTTCTTGCACGCTGTAATGGCACATTCAAACTGTCTCTGCCAAGTTCAAATTAGCAATAACCAAATGAAAACTGTAAATTCTTTGTGTTCACTGGCAAGCTAGAACCACTGATGAAAGCTTCAAAAATCCTTTATTTCCTGGGCACTCACCAGACCCCCCACAGATGTATCTCTGTGTCTTCAGCCTCTGGACCTCGGCTTTTGCCCATTCACATCCCCCATGAGGATGGCTCTTGTCCATTTTCTCTCCCAGTTGGTGTTTCTTCTCCCCTCGCTCTCTCCTGGTTAGAGGCTCTTCACTGGGGGTTCGTGGGGTGCCAAGGGCAGTGGGGGTGTCAGGGGGCCTTCCGAAGCAGGCTATTGTTTCAGAATGATGTTGCATGTCACGTGTCACACGTGACATTGTTTATGCTTCTCCAGACTAGAGGGTCTGTCCCATGCACCAGATTCTCAAAGAGGCCAGAGACCCCTGCCCTAGATGACAGTCTCACCCCAGGTTCCAGAGAGCACCCGGATCTCTGCTCAGCCCTGCTGTGTCACAATCCCACTGAACTGTCAACAACCACATTCTCGGCCGGGCGCAGTGGCTCACACCTATAATCCCAGCACTTTGGGAGGCTGAGGCAGGTGGATCACCTGGGGTCAGGAGCTTGAGACCAGCCTGGCCAACATGGTGAAACCCTGTCTCCACTAAAAATACAAAAATTAGCTGGGTGTGGTGGCGGGCACCTGTAATCCCAGCTACTCAGGAGGCTGAGGCAGGAGAATCGCTGAACCCAGGAGGCAGAGGTTGCAGTGAGCTGAGATCCTGCCATTGCACTCCAGCCTGAGCGACAGAGCGAGACTCCATCTCAAACAAACAAACACACAAAAAACTAACCATATGCTCGATGTTTCTGTGTCTTCCCTGCTGGTTAGTGACATCCAAGGCAGCCACATGAGTAAGAACCCTGTGAGATCTTCTACTTTTCACTTCCCTAATGCGGAATCCAGTCGTTCTCCAGGTCTTGGGGCTCCCAACCCAAATGTTCATTCCTCTCTGTGCCGCTGCCTGGGTGTAGCCTCAGCACCCCTTTTGTTGAACTGGTCTCTGGCTCTGGGGTTTCCTCGCTCCATCCTCCACACTGGGTCAACTCTCTCAATGGCCACCTCCTTCCTTGCACAAGACCAAGTGCTGACTCCTGATCTGGGTGCTGGAGGGCCGTCCTTTCCATCACCCCCATTCTCCCCATTCTCCTCACCGAGGTTCTCAGGCCACATAGGCAGGCTTGCCACAGTTATGGGTTGACGTGTGCACTGCCCCATCTTAGTCCGTTTGCGTTGCTATAAGGGAACGCCTGGAGCTGGTAATTTTTTATTTTTATCATTTATTTATTTAGAGACAAAGTCTTACTCTTGTCCCCCAGGCTGGAGTGCAATGGCAGGATCTCGGCTCACTGCAACCTCCGCCTCCCAGGTTCAAGCGATTCTCCTGCCTCAGCCTCTTATAGGCACCTGCCACCACGCCTGGCTAATTTTTGTATTTTTAGTAGAAACAGGGTTTCACCATGTTGGCCAGGCTGGTCTCGAACTCCAGACCTCAGATGATCTGCCCTCCTTGGCATGAGCCACCGTGACTGGCCTATTTTTGTTTTTTTGAGATGGAGTCTCGCTCTGTTGCCCAGGCTGGAGTGCAATGGCGTGATCTCGGCTCACTGCAACCTCCGCCTGCTGGGTTCACGCAATTCTCCTGCCTCAGCCTCCCGAGTAGCTGGGATTACAGGCATGCATCATGACACCCAGCTAATTTCTGTGGTTTTAGTAGAGACAGGGTTTCACCATGCTGGCCAGTCTAGCCTCAAACTCCTGACCTCAGGTGAACCGTCGGCCTCGGCCTCTCGAAGTGCTGGGATTACAGGCATGAGCCACCGCGCCCGGCCGAAGCTGGTAATTAATAAAGAAAGGAGGTTTCCTCGCCCACAGCTCTGCAGGCTGCATAAGCAGCATGGCACAGCATCTGCACTGGTGAGGGCCACAGGCTGCTTCTCCTGGCAGAAGGAGTGGTGGAGCCACATGCAGAGATTACAGGGCAAGAGAGGAAGCAAGAAAGGAGGGGGATGACCAGCTCTCAAGGGAGCGAACAGAGCGAAAACTCACTCATTACTATGAGGATGGCACAAAACCATCTATGAGGGATCCTCCCCAGGACCCACACAGCCCCAACCAGGCCCTCCCTCCAACACAGGATTGAATTTCAGTATGGGGTTTGGGGGAGTCAAATATCCAATGCACAGCACGCCCAAAAGATGCTGAAATCCTAATCCCCAGTACTGTGACCAGGACATTATTTGGAGACAGGGTTGTATGGAAAAATCAAACTGCCTTTCCTCTTCTCTCACACCACAAGAGTCAACACAGAGGACTCCTGTGATGAACAGGCTGGGGATTTCTCCCCGCCAGCAAGTCGGAGCTCAGTTCTGCAGCGGCGCCAGCTGGGTGTCCCCCAGTCCAGTTCAATTCCAGCACTGTCCATCTGCAGACAGCACAAGATCCCACAGGGTGAGTGCTCCGTCCCACAAGACTGTCACCCATTTTTTTTTTTTTTTTTTTTTGAGGCAGGGTCTGGTTCTGTTGCCCGGGCTGAAGTACAGTGGCATGATCATGGCTCACTGCAACCTCGACCTCCTGGGCTCAAGTGATCCTCCTACCTCAGCCTCCTGAGTAGCTGGGACCACAGGCACGTGCCATCACACCCAGCTAATGTTTTATTTTGTACCGAGGGGGTCTTGCCATATTGCCCAGGCTGATCTCAAATTCTTAGCCTCAGGTGATTCTCCGGCCTTAGCCTCCCAAAGTGCTGGGCTCTCAGGCCTGAGCCATTGTATCCAGCCACCTGCCCCCACTTCTGATGCCAGTTACAAGCCCCAGGTTGTTCTACCTGTGCTTCTGACTGGGGTTCTCACGCACCTCAGGTTTGATTAGCTGGAGCGGCTCACAGAACTCAGGGCAACATTGACGTTTCCTGGATGATTACAAAGAGTGTTACAAAGTCTGCTGATGAACACCAGAGGAAAAGACTTGCAGGGCAAGGATGGAGGAGGGGCATCGAGCTTCCTTGCCCTCCCTTGGTGCACCACCCTCAGGAACCTCCATGTGTTTAGCTATTTGGAAGCTTCTCCAACTCTGTCCATTTTTTTTTCTTTTTGAGACCGAGTCTCGCTCTGTTGACCAGGCTAGAATGCAGTGGCGTGATCTCGGCTGACTGCAACCTCCACCTCCTGGGTTAAAGCAATTCTGCCTCAGCCTCCCAAGTAGCTGGGGTTACAGACGTGCACCACCACACCTGGCTAATTTTTGTCATTTTAGTAGTGACGGGTTTCACCATGTGGGCCAGGCTAACTCCTTGAACTCCTGACCTCAAGCGATCCAACCACCTTGGCCTCCCAAACTGCTGGGATTATAGATGTGAGCCACCGTGCCCAGCCGCCGTTTTGGGTTTTTATGGAGCCTTCATTGGCTAAGCACGATAGAAGCTGGACAACCATGTTGAAGTGTGATTGGACAAAAACAGTATGATTCAATACCATCAGTTAGAGTGGTGAAGCCCTGCAAGGCCTGTCTGTACAGCATTCCTTCCTCCTGGGCAGGGGGCAGGACTCCTTCTGAAATGGGGGTCTCGTGACCCTCAGTCAGACAAGGCAGTTCAGAGAATTTCTCTGTGGCCAGCTCCAAGATGGAAAGGTGGCAGAAGATTCGAGTTTTTTTTTTTTTTTTTGAGATGGAGTCTCGCTCTGTTGCCCAGGCTGGAGTGCAGTGGCGTGAACTCGGCTCACTGCAAGCTCCTCCTCCCAGGTTCATGCCATTCTCCTGCCTCGGCCTCCCGAGTAGCTGGGACTACAGGCGCCCGCCATCATGCCCGGCTAATTTTTTCTTGTATTTTTTAGTAGAGACGGGGTTTCACCGTGTTAAGCCAGGATGGTCTCGATCTCCTGACCTCTTGATCCACCTGCCTCGTCCTCCCAAAGTGCTGGGATTACAGGCTTGAGCCACCGCGCCCGGCCTGTATTTTCATTTTCTATGACCTGCCTTGGGAAGAAAAAGGAGCAGGTGAAAGGAGGGAAGGAGAAAGAAGGTCAGAAAGGAGAGAGAGAAGCTGCACCTGAAGCCTGCTTCCAAGGCCCCAGCATGGTAACACAGGACTGTTTTTCCCCTTTATTGCTCTGAAGCTGTTTCCACACTGCTTCAGGAACCAAGGAAGAAAGGCCAAATACTGTAACAAAAGATATGCTCATTGTTTTAGTCACTGAGGAAATCACCAGGGTGATGGGAATTATGAGCCAGGCACGGTGGAAGAAAAAACCAACATATAAATATCATCATCTCACAAGGGTCTCTGCAGATGATCAAGTGAAGATGAATCACCAGGATGGGCTCTAATCCAACATGACTGTGTCCTTGTGAAGTCTGGACTCACGCACACACACACACACACACAGCCTAGTAGAGATGGGGGCAGAGACAGGGCAATGCTTCTACAGGCCGAGGAACACGGAAGATTTGCTGGCAAACCCCAGGAGCCTGGAGAGACGCAGGGAACAGATTTGCCCGTGTAGACTCCAAACAGAAATGAACGCGGCCTATACCTTGATTTGGATTTCTGGCCTCCTGATGAAATCCTAATCCCCAGTACACAGGGGTATTACAAGGACACGGTCATCTTGGATTGCAGCCCACTCTGGTGATTCATCTTCACTTGATCATCTGCAAAGACCCCTGTGAGATGACGATATTTATCAATTGGTTTTCCTCCACCGTGCCTGGCTCATAATTTGCAACAACCTTGTTATTTCTCTCCAAACTGTGAGAGAAGACATTTCTGTTGTTCTGAGCCCTCCAGCTTGTGGAACTTTGTGCTGGCAGCCCCAGGACACCGCAGTGTCCTCTCCCTGTCTCTTCTGCCTAGTGGGTCTTCTCTTCCTTTATTGAAAGGAAAAGGGCATTTGATCCTTGTTCCAGGTCAAATATCCTTTCCCTGCAAGCCTCCTCTGCCCACCCACAGCACTTCTCCCCCCACCCCATCCACACGGTCCCTGTCCCTCCCCCATGCTGGCCACACTACATGGCCACTGCGTCCTGTGACCATGTTCTCCTTGACCACAAACTCCTGGAGGACAAAGCTCTGTGCCCTTGGTCTTCACGCCCCTGACTGAGGACTGAGCCTGGCACCAACTCGGCCAACAGAAGCATTTACTGCATTGGGGGCACTGGGGGCCAGCCAGCACAAAGGGAGACAGAAAAACCATCTCAACCCACACACCCAGAGCTGAGCCCTCTTCTCCCCAGGCGCCGCCCTCTGCTAGCACCTGTCTCTGCTGAGTGACCCACCACGGCCTGGCAGGACACCCAACCTTCACTTCTCCTACTTCATTTTTTATTTTGTTTGAGACAGAGACTCGCTCAATCACCCAGGCTGGAGTGCAGTGGCATGATCTCTGCCCACTGCCAACTCTGCCTCCTGGGTTCAAGTGATCCTCGTGTCTCAGCCTCCTAAGTAGCAGGGATTAGAGGTGCCCACCACCATGCCCCGCTCATTTTTGTATTTTTAGTAGAGATGGGGTTTCACCATGTTGGCCAGGCTGGTCTTGAACTCCTGACCTCAGGTGATCTGCCTGCTTTGGCCTCCCAAAATGTTGGGATTACAGGTGTGAGCCACTGCACCTGGCCTACTCCTAATACTTCTTCAAGACTGGGGCTTCTGGCTGTGAGCATCTCAGAAATCTGTTTGCTTCTCTCCTAAGTCACCGTCCCCCTGCCTGTGCCTTCTCCATCTCCAGCACCTGCTGAGCAGCCATCAGCCAGAGGCAACGCCTGTGACATCACAGCTCAAAGCCCTGCCTGGATATCTAGGCTGGGCATGGTGGCTCACACCTGTAATCTACTAAATTGGGATTACACCTGTAATCCCAGCTACTCAGGAGGCTGAGACAGGAGAATCGCTTGAACCCAAGAGGTGGAGGTTGCAGCGAGCCGAGATTGTGCCACTGCACTCTAGCCTGGGCAACAGAGCAAGACTCCATCTTAAAGCAAAACAAAACAAAACAAAACAAAACAAAACAAAACAAAACAAAACAAAACAAAACAAAACAGCCTTGCTTGGCCTCCCTCGGGATGAAGCCTTTTCCTCTGCTTCCAACACCTGCGAGGCCTGCCTCTCCTCCTCTCCCCGTCCCTGGCACCCCACCCTGTCCCCAGGGCCTGCTTTTCTGCTGACCTCATGGTACCGGCCTGCAAGCCATTTCCTGGGGCCTCCCCGTCGCCTCTTCCAGAAACAACTCCTGGAGCCCCCCTTGGAGGTCAGGCCAATGACCTGTCCCCCGCATCGCCCTCCATCCTCTAAGCTCCCCGTGGGTAGGGACAATTCCCAGTTCAGAAGGGCTTCCCCTGCCCTGGGACTGGCTCTTGGCAGAAGCTCTACAACAGACCGGCCACGTTCGTGTGACTTGATTCTCTCCGACTTTCAGGACGTCCTGAGGCCGCACCCATGTGGCAATGGTGTCTGCCGCGCTGCCCCCTGGATCCGGCACCACTAGCGGAGCCGAGCAGAGCCCAGGGCTCCAAAGCGTGGGGAAAAGGCTGCGCCGCTCCCGGGGTGGCCCCACACCCCTTGTCTGAGCGTGAGCGGCGGCGCGGGACGGGGACGGCTCCGCCTGGGACCAGCAGGCCTCGGGCATCCGGGCCGCCGGGGCCGCGCTCCAGGCCAGGGGCGGGGGCGGGAGCGGGGCGGGGACCGGCGGTGGGGTGGGGCCGCGCCCTCGGCCACTCCCCGGGGCGACCGGGCGGCTCCACACGCGCTGCGCCAGCCGCCGGCCCCACGCGCGGCCCATGTCCTCCGCGCCGCGCTCGCCCACCCCGCGGCCCCGCAGGATGAAGAAGGACGAGTCGTTCCTGGGCAAGCTGGGCGGCACCCTGGCCAGGAAGCGGAGGGCGCGCGAGGGTGAGTGCGCTCCCGCGCCCGCCGACCCCCTGGGGACCTGCCGGGCCGCGCCCGCCCTGGGCCCCCAGCGCTCCACGAGGCCGCCCCCTCCCGCCCCCGCGGCTGCGCGACCTTCGGGATAGGCCAGGCCTTTGACCCAGGACCCGTAAGCACCGGCCGTGACCTGGCGCGTGGGGCCGCGGTGGCCTCAGGAGTCTGCCAAACGCGCGTGCGGGCGCCTGCGCGGCGGGGACCTCGGGCCACCGTGCGGGGCCCGCGCCTGCTCCGGCCGCCGGGTGTTTAGCTCTTCCCTGGGCAAGCGGCATCGACAGCCCGCGGGGTGACCGTTCATTCCATGAGCAGTGACACTCACGTGTGCAGGGCACGCTGGGCAGGCACGGCCTGTGGGACCCGCTACTGGTTGTTGTGCGGGCGCCCTGCAGGGTGCGGGATTCGGGGCTTGCAGGTCTGAGGCCTGGGAGGCCTGCGAGCAAGGGTTGCAGAGATCGCATTTAAAAAAAAAATTTTTTTTTGAAGTTTTTATGGCGTGTGCTCACGAAACACTAGCAACTTCGTACGTTTTAAAGAATTAGAGTTGCAGGGGATAGTCTGATGTCTTCAAGTGTACCGCTTGCCCAGGGCCTCTTGGGAGATACATTCTTGAATTTTCTGCTTGGGTGGGGAGGTTCTGCCCCCGGGACCGTGCCCCATAGTGAGATTTCAGATTGGTGAGAGGTGTGGGGAGCTTACAAAGAATGGAGGTGAAGAGCTGCTGTGGAAGGGCAGATGGAGAAAGGCCGGCCTCAGGTGGGTACCCGGGAAGGAACCCTCCCTTAGTGGATATGCAGTACGGTTTTCTTAAACCACCTGGGCCTGACATATCCCTGGGAACTCTTCCTGTGCCTCCAGGGATTAGTGTACCCCGGGATGCAGGTCCCCCATTCATTTCTTCCCTGGGACTTTTGTATTCCTAGGGGTGTGTGTGCTCTGGGAACACATGTGACAGATTTGCCTCTAGGCCTGTGTGTGCCCCCATGCACCTGCTCCCCAGGTTTTGTGTACGGTGCAGGGAACGCTTGGTTCCCCAGCCATTTTCTCCCAGGGATGCCTGTGCCCCCAGGGGATGCGTGTCTTCCCACCCGTGATCCTGTTCCAGGAGGGCAGGGTCTTGTCCCCTTCAGTGGGTCTCCTGGTGGAGAGGCCACTCTTCTCTCAAGCCTTACACTGGACGACCCACTGTGGCTTGTATTAGTCGGTGTTTGTCACCTCTTCCAAATGACATGATTAGTGGCTGTCACCCTTCTCTCTGTCATCCCTGCTGTTCTTCTATGCAGTCATCAGCACCCTCACCAGAAATCATTTCGGTTCCTCTTTATGGCTTGCAACAATTATAGACGCAAGTGACACTCCCCTCACAATTCAGCCCGCAGGCTGTGGTGCGCCTGCCATGGGCCAGGTGCTGCTCCGACCCTAGGAAGAAAAGAGTGGGGACGGGGTGCTTGCTTTCGTGGAACAAGGAGTGAATAAGACAAGTGGCGCTGTGATGACATGCCCCAGAGCACATAGAACAGGGCGATCAGAGCCAGGGGAGGCCTCTGAGGAGGGGACACTTGAGTGGAAGCCAGAAGGAACCAGAGGAAAGTCTTTCATAGAACGGCAAGGAACCGGAATATTCTGGGCTATTACAGCTTTTTTTAGGTGCCGTTTACGCTCTCGGAATAGGAAGAACACACACCCAAAGTAGTGGACGGGGCCCAAATTCCAGAGTACACAGTGCTTCTCCTCCTTGCCTGTATGAATTGATGTGTGCCTAGAAAATTCAGGCCCAGCCTGGTTTAATTCAAATGCACCAAGAATTCCAGTAGTGGGAAGCATCCTGTGCTGAGTAGAACGGGGGCGGAGGCAGGAGGAGGAGCAGGACGCCGGGCACTGCTGATGCTGCTTTTGCTGGGGGTGAGCTGGGTGCCCTGCCTGGGTTCTCAGGGTTGGGGTGCCTGGCAAACAGAGGGCCACAAACCCTCCTTGGATTCAGGCGCAGGAATTGAGGGACAGGCTGGATTGGGAAGGGGTTAGCGGCTTCTGTGTGGTCTCCTGGGAAGTAGAGGAGCCAGGAAGACTGAATAATGAGGTCTTGAATAATTGAGAGTTGCTGGTAATTCTGCAAGCCCGTTTGCCTTGGCAACATGTGCTTCTGGCCACTCCAGGGTGAGAGAAGCCCCTGACCCTGACTTTGGGCCATCAGCGCTATGCTTGGTTACCTACCAGAGAGTGACTGGGTGCTTGGGAGGTTTCCACGACCCTGCCTGCTGCACCATCGGCTTCATTTCCTCCTTTGTTAGAAAGTTGAGGGTGGATTCGGGAGAGCGGATGTGGCTCCGTTGTGTTCCTGAGTTGAGGACTGTAAGGGAGGAGGGGGAAGCTGGGGGAGGGGGCGGGTTCATCGGTGAGGTTCCAGCTTCAGGCAGGGGTGTGACAAGGCACAGAGGGACTTTTGAGAGGGATGGTTGGGATGAGTGACCTGGCCTGTTCCAGAGGAGAGGGGGTTAGGAAATGTGGGGCCCTGGGGTTTGGAGGAAGCGGTGCAGGAAGTGTCTGAGAATGAGCTTCACAGCGGGCGTGATTAAGGCTGATGCGCCACGGGAGGTGTGTCACGTGCTAGCCCGGGTCAGAAAAGGGAACTGTGATTAACTGTAGGCATTCGCAAAATGGAAAGGAACGCCGGAAACCCCCAGGGCTCCCCACAGAAGCTCTGGGGACGTGAAAGGACAGTGTGTTTCAAATCTGGGTTCAGCTTTACTGGGGCTTAGAGGAGCCCGTGTGGAGGGAAGACCCCCCAACAGCACACAGGGTTCCCCACTGTGCCCATGGGATGGGAGGCTCCGCAGGTCCTGTGGGCCAGGACAGGGGTCGGGGACAGCCCAGCTGCTGCTGGAAATCTTCAGAGGCAGATGGCCCGCCCCGGCCAGCGAGGCCCTGCGTGGAAGAGGTCGGGTGGAGTGCTCCACACATTTGCCACAAGAGGCCTGTTCTGTGCTGTGCTAGGCCCTGGACCTCAAGTGCCACTGCCCAGTGGCCAGGGTCAGGTTTCTCAGAGAGAGCTGAAGCCAGTGGGGCCAGAGCAGCCAGTCTGGAGGTTCTGTCCCTCTTTTATGAGCAACACATTCAGGAAGTTTCTATCCCCTGATTACCTTAAAAAAATATGTGTGGGCCAGGCGAGGTGGCTCATGCCTGTAATCCCAGCACTCTGGGAGGCCGAGGTGGGTGGATCACCTGAGGTCGGGAGTTTGAGACCAGCCTGGTCAACATGGTGAAACCCCATGTCTACTAAAATTCCAAAAATTAGCTGGGCGTGGTGGCACGCACCTGTAATCCCAGCTACGTGGGAGGCTGAGGCAGGAGAATCGCTTGAATATGGGAGGCGGAGGTTGCAGTGAACCAAGATTGCGTCACTGCACTACAGCCTGGGCAACAGAGCAAGACTCTGTATCAGATATATATGTGTGTGTGTGTGTGTGTGTGTATTCACAAATATATTTATGTATATTTTAAAAGCAGTTTCAGGTTTACAGTGAAATCCAGCAAAGAATACAAAGTGTCCCCACCTATCCCTTCTCACCTCCGTCAGTGCCCCCAGGCTGTGTGGTAGAATCGTGAGCCAACATTGAGACATCATTGTCTCCGCAAGCTCATAGTTTACATTCGGGATCGCTCTTGCCGTTGGACATTCTGTGGTTCTGGATGGATGTAGAATGACATGGACCCACCATTACAGTCACCTCTGGAGGAGTGTCACCGACCCCAGAATCCTGTCTCTGTTGCCTGTGTATCCCTCCACTTCTCCAAACCCCTGGCAACCACGGATCATTTTTTTGGTTTGTCTGTTTTTTTACTATATCCATGTTTTTGCCTTTTCTAGACTATCATATAGTTGTGATCATACAGCATACAGTAGCGCTTCCAGATTGGCTTCTTCCACTCAGTCATATACATTGAAGGCCCTTCCATGTCTTCTCATGGCTTGGTGGCTCATTCCTTTTTAGACGGAATAATATTCTGTTGTCTGAATGTGCCAGTTTGTTGATCCGTTCACCTGCTGAAGGACATCTTGGTTGCTTCCAAGTTTTGGCAGTTATGAATAAAGCTGCTGTGTACATCCGCGTGTGGGTTTTTGTGTGTAGATAAGGTTTTACTTCATTTGAGCTCGATGGCTGGATCGTATGGTAAGAGCGCGTCTCGTTTTGGAAGAAACCACCAAACTCTCTTCCAAGGCGGCTGTGCCACTTTTATTCGCCGGCGGCAAACGAGAGTTCCTGCCGCTCCACACCCTCGCCAGCATTTGGCGGTGTCAGTGTTCTGGATTTTGGAGCTCTGATAGGTGTATCGTGGCGTCTCGTTGCTGTTTCAATTTGCATTTCCCTGATGATGTATGAAGTGGAGCATCTCTTCAGATGTTTATTTGCCATCTGTGTATCTTCTTCGGTGAAGTGTCTGTTAAGGTCATTGGCTCATTTGTATTTTATTTATTTTTATGTTTTTTTTTTTGAGACAGTGTCTCACTGTAGCCCAGGCTGGAGTGCAGTGGCACAATCCTGGCTCACTGCAGTCTCAACCTCCTGGGGCTCAAGTGATCCTCATGCCTCAGCCTCTGGAGTAGTTGGGACTACAGGCACATACCACCATGCCCAGCTAATTTTTGTATTTTTTGTAGAGATGGGGTCTCACTATGTTGCCCAGGCTGGTCTCAAACTCCTGGGCTCAGGAGATCCACCTGCCTCAGCCTCCCAGAGTGCTGGGATTACACGCGTGAGCCACAGTGCCCGGCCTTGACCTATTTTTAAATCTGCTTGTTTGTTTCCTTACTGTTGAGTTGGAAGAGTTCTTCGTATATTTTGGATACAAGTCATGTGTTTTGCAAATATTTCCTCCCCCAGCCAGCGGCTTGTCTTTCCCTTCTCTTGATCCTGATATCTTCTAAGCATTTGATGTAGAAATAGTGATTAATGAGCAAGATATTGAGACCTCATCAACTAGGTCTAAAGAAATCACTAGGCCAGACACATAATCCCAGCACTTTGGGAGGCTGAGGCAGGTGGATCACCTGAGGCCAGGAGTTTGAGACTGGCCTGGCCAACATGGGGAAACCGTGTCTCTACTAAAAATACAAAAATTAGCCGGGCGCTGTGTCTCATGCCTGTAATCCCAGCACTTTGGGATGCTGAAGTGGGCAGATCACCTGAGGTCAGGAGTTTGAGACCAGCCTGGCCAACATGGTGAAACCCCATCTCTACTAAAAATGCAAAAATTAGCCGGGCATGGTGGTGCATGCCTGTAATCCCAGATACTCAGGAGGCTGAGGCAGGAGAATCGCTTGAACCCGGGAGGAGTGAGCTGAGATCATGCCGTTGCACTCCAGCCTGGGCGACAGAGTGAGACTCCGTCTCAAAAAGAGAGAGAGAGAAAAAAAAAAGATAGAAATCACTAGGTAGCTGCGACATTGAACTGAAGGTTGAAAGTATTAAGTTTCTTTGTGGACTTTAAATAACCTTCAGGAGAGAAAGCTCAAGGCCCTAAACCAGCAACTGATAATTTCCTTCAGGGTGTCCATCTTTTACACAGGGCCATCAGTTATGTAGACGTTGGGTTGACCCCAAACACTAAGACGGACCAGTGAAGGGAGATGAGCTGTGGCTCAGGTCCCACTCAGGATGGTTTGAGGGGCAGGCAGATGCGGGGACTGATCCGTGGGAGTCTTACCACCCAGACTTGGGGTTTTGGGCCTCCCTGGAGGAAGTGGTCCTGGCTGAGTGTCTAGGATGGCTGGAAATCAGCCCAGCAACGGGGAAGGGGCCCCTGAGGAGACCCCCAGGAAGGCTCCCAGTGGCTGAGCCACATTGTAGCCTGTGGGCTGTGGCCAACCCTGATTGGGGACCTGAGAGGTGAGCAGCCCTGGTGTCCTGCAAGCGCAGGAGCTTGGAACCTGTGCTGGGGTTTGGCAGGGGTGGCCGATTTCAGTGGGGCTTTAGGGAGTGGGGATGGAAGAATGGGGGAACGGCGGGGAGGCAGGCAGACAGGCAGGAATGTGGCGTGGGGCAGAGGCCATGCCCCGAGGAGGCGGCGTGGGTGGATGCAGGCGTGTCTGTGATTTCCACGCTGCTTTCTAGCCGACTCCAGCCCCTCTGATGCTGACCTTCACAAATGAAAGAGGACCCAGATCCTTGTTTGTGGGAGGGGTGGGCAAGGATTTGCAGGGAGTGTGGTTTCTTTTGGACGATTTTTCAGACTCCTCATTTCTAGGCCCTCTGTGCTCACGTGACCCCTCTGATGGTGTCAGGGCTGGTAGAACGGTGGCTGTGACGTGTCGGGAAGGCCAGCGGGCCTCCTAGCCAATGCAAAGAGGGAGTGTCTGGTCCGAAGTTGGGGGATGTAGGCAGGTGAGGGACCAGGGCCATGGTCACTGTGGTTTCTATGGGGAAGAGGGGATGGCGGAGGTCCTATTTGGAGCTGTTGTGTCGTGAGGCTCTTTACAGACCCTGCCAACGAAGAGAAAGACAGTTCCACACCCCTTTCTCTAAATCCAGACCTCCTTCGAGCAGAGGCTGCCTCCGTTGGGGGATGGATAGCTGTTGGTCTGAGAAGGAAAGGCACAGTGAGGTCACCGTGACGCTGCCCAGCGCCTGCACGGGAGACACTCCTCGGGAAGGTGGGTGGAACTCCCTGGAGACCATTTTCCAGTGAGGGCCTCTTTTCTCTTGAGCTGAGAGGAAGTGGGTGGCTCAGCTACATTTCCTTTGATTATTATTCTGACTCTAATCTTTAAACCCTACATTTCTCATTGTATGTTCTGCCCATGCATTCTGTTGTCTGGGACAGCAAAGTCGACCTGTACCATGTGGGTTTTTTTTTTTTTTTTTTTCTTGAAGGCCTATTAAGAGCTCTCGGAAACTCTGCTTCTGTAGAAAAGGTAAAGGCACTGCTTGGCCACAAGTGATGACTCTTCCCTGCCTTTCAGGGCTTGGGGAGGAAGGGCAGGTTCTCAGTGATTCTCCCAGCACGTTGGTTACAAACCTCCCAGCAGAGTCAGATCACCTTGGCAACCCCACACTCATCAAAGGGGCTCTGCCTTGATTCCTGCCCCACCGCTGTGGAATTACTATTGATTGCACATCCTGAAGTTGCTTACCCTCGCGCTCCCTGTGCAGTCGTCAGAATAATTAAGGGGTGTTTATTGGATGTAAGTGGGTTCATCCCTGCTGCGAATGTGGATTTTAAGTGCTCCGTTGGACTGATTCCTCCCTGCTGTGGTTGGCACAGGGGAGGCACCTTCACCTAGTCATTTTCTTCTTTTCAAATACGTGGTTCCATCACGTGAAAGATACACCCTACCAAAGTGTCTCTGCCTTAGCTGTACATGTTACACTTTAGGTTTCAGGTGACAAATTGGTTTATCTCCTAATGTATTTGCTATTTATTACATCACATAGAGGCTGCAAAGCCAGTTAATAAGCTTTGGAGGACATTATAAGCATATGTTGGCTCAGTGGTGGTAATCTGCTTCTCCATACTAATTGCTGTCTTGATAAAAGAATGCAGACACAGTGCAATCAATCCTAGAAGTGTTCTGTGGCTTTGCATCATTGTGATACCTCTGGCTGACATATTCAAATGAGAGCCTTCCCCCTGGTTACAAGAAAAGATGGAATGAGTGGCAGTTTTGGTCTTGTCCGGTCTCGAGGGCTCCCGGCACCTGGGGAGTAACTTGATCAGCCCTGGGAAACCAGCGGAGTCTTTTACCTCCTCTGACGTTCTGACTAAGAGTGTCTGGGCTGTGGGGACTGAACACACCCTTTGAGGCTATGTGTGTTAACGCTTGGGGGCCCATGTCACCATTTCTGATATGGGAAAGTGTGGGCAGATCCCAGCTCTGCGTTTCTGAGCTGCTGAGTTTGCCCTGGTTCAGAGAATGCCCGGCGGGGTGGTGCAGCCTCCTTGTGTTGCTGCTTCTCTCTAAGCCTCTCTTCCTTGTGGTCCCTTGTGGAGCAAAGCAGCACTTGTCCTGTGAGGAAGTGAAGCCTTATCAGCAATTGAGTGAGCGCTCAATCAGAATTTGTTATGGATGAATGTGGATGACTGGAGGCACTGACACAGACTCCAGACTCCAGAGCTGGGATGTGGTAAAGCGGAAGTGGCGCGTCAGCTCAGTTTAGGACGACTGCCTAACCCTGTGTTGAGAAGGATTCTTCGGCTGAGTCTGGGCTTAGGGAAAAAGAATGCTGCGACCAGTCAACCAGACTAGCAGTGTGTTTGGAGGGTTAGTAGCTGTGTGGCTGTCATCCCTCATCCCCAGAAATGAAGCCTTTTCCAGCTCTAGTGCTGGCTCATTTCAGCATCACTGGCTGCTTTGTTCCCATTGAGTGTCACGCAACAGCTAGTTGGCTGTTGGTAACAAAAGTTGTGCAAATCCTTTAAGATATTGCAATGAGAATGTTGGTATCTTAACTCTTCCCCTTGCCATCTATGACTAGGAAGCATCCCCAATACTAGATTTTTTTTTTTTTTTTTTTTTTTTTTTTTTTTTGAGACAGAGTCCTGCTCTGTTGCCTAGGCTGGACTGCAGTGGCATGATCTCGGCTCACTGCAACCTCTACCTTCTGGGTTCAAGCGAGCACATCCAGCCAATTTTTTATATTTTTAGTAAAGACAGGATTTCATCATGTTGGCCAGGCTGGTCTCAAACTCCTGACCTCAACTGACCCACCCGCCTCGGCCTCCGAAAGTGCCAGGATTACAGGCATGAGCCACCACTCCCAGCCCCCAATACTCTTTTGAGGTATACTTGGCTGAGTAACCCGCTTTGCGTGTGCGGAGAAGCAGGTGTTTCCGAGCTGGAATTCCTTGTACTCAGAATGTGAGGGCAACTCAGATGGGCACCAGGAGGCATTCTTGCCTTCCTCACCAGCCTATGGCATCAGAGAACATTTGGCAGTCTCTGAGTGGGAGTTCTTTATGCTTGCCTGTTAGTAGTTGGAGGCATGCTCCTTTAAGCTTTGCCATTTGAAATGATGAGCTTGGTTTTGGCCTTTGAACCTTTACCTGCCAGCTACCCACAGTCAGTCAGTAATGCTGATTTCCCCAAGCGACGCCATATTAGGAATTTCTTTGCTCGTTCTCTTACAAAGTCATGCATTATTATACTTGTTTTCATTTGAAAAATTACAATTTCACAGAATCTAGCCTTGAATGTTAAGCTATTAAAAAGTTAAAGAGGGGGTGAAAATTTTAGCACACCTAGGGCCTGCGTGCGTTGCTTGCTCAAATCCAGACACTCCCGGAAGCAGCTGTCTCAGCAGAGCCCTGTCTGCCCTTGTTTTCTGCTTCTCAAGTTACTCCAGACTCCAGGGAACTAGAAGTGACCAGGCCCCACTTTACACATGTAGATAGAGTGCCCCTGACAAGGCTGGAGAAAGGGGGAGGTCTGGGGCATGGCCTCATGCACATATGGTGTTCAGAATTTATTTTTGCTATAAATGGAATATATATATATATATGAGTATACAAATAAAAATATATAAAGAATATATAAAGAATATATCTATAAAGAATATAAAGAATACTTCTAGAATTGATTGCATTGTGTCTGCATTCTTTTACTGCAATAGCAATTATATTATAATTATAATTATATTATAAAGAATATATATATTCTTTATACATATATTCTTTATGAATATATATTTGAGATGGGGTCTTTATACATATATATGTTTGAGATGGTGGTCTTTATACATATATATGTTTGAGATGGGGGTCTTTATGCATATATATATATTTGAGATGGGGGTCTTTATACATATATATGTTTGAGATGGTGGTCTTTATACATATATAGATGTTTGAGATGGGGATCTTTATACATATATATATTTGAGATGGGGATCGTTATACATATATATATTTGAGATGGGGGTCTTTATACATATATATGTTTGAGATGGGGGTCTTTGTACATATATATTTGAGATGGGGGTCTTTATACATATATATGTTTGAGATGGGGGTCTTTATGCATATGTATATTTGAGATGGGGTCTTTATACATACATATATTTGAGATGGGGGCCTTTATACATATATATATATATGTTTGAGATGGGGGTCTTGCTGTGTTGCCCAGGCTGGAGTGCAGTGGCTGTTCACAGGCCAGATCATCAGACACTGTAGCCTTGAACTCCTGGCCTCAAGGGATCCTTCTGCCTTAGCCTCCCGAGTAGCTGAGACAACAGGTGCACACCACCATGGCCAGCTCTTAAGAAACATCTGGCCCAAAGCTTAATTTGAAGTGTCTTCATCCCTGTCTTTTTTCTTTTTGTTTCAAAATTAATAGAATTGATTTTGAGCTGCACAGGGGTTAAGAGGCACTGACCCCCCATGCAGTCGGAAATCCACGTGTAACGTTTTTTTTGTGTTTTGAGACGGAGTTTCGCTCTTGTCACCTAGGCTGGAGTGCAGTGGTGTGATCTCGGCTCGCTGCAACCACTGCCTCCCAGGTTCAAGTGATTCTCCTGCCTCAGCTTCCTGAGTATCTGGGATTACAGGCATGCACCACCACGCCCAGCTAATTTTTGTATTATTAGTAGAGACAGGGTTTCACCATGTTGGCCAGGCTGGTCTCAAACTCCTGACCTCAGGTGATCCTCCCGCCTCGGCCTCCCAAAGTGCTGGGGTTACAGGCCTGAGCCACTGCGCCCGGCCACCATGTGTAACTTTTGACTCCCACAAAACTTAACTGCTGATAGCCTGCTGTTGACTGGAAGCCTCGCTGATAACGTAAACAATTAACAACATTTTGTATGTTCTATGCATTATGTACTGTATTCTTACTATAAAGTGAGCCTGAGGAAAGAAAATGTTATTAGGAAAATCATAAGGAAGAGAAAATGCATTTGTAGTCCTGTGCTGTGTTTATCGACGCCACACGTTTACAACGTGTGTTTACAAGATGAATGCTCTGAAATGGCCGGCAACTGCCGCTGCAGACCTCACCCTATCATACAACATCTCAAGCTATTCAGCTTCTTGGAATGTCAGGCTTTTCTTTTTTTCTTTTCTTTTTCTTTTTTAATTTGAGATGGAGCCTGGCTGTGTTGCCCAGGCTGGAGTGCAGTGGTGTGATCTCGGCTCACTGCAGCCTCCACCTCCCGGGTTCAAGCGATTCTCCTGCCTTAGCCTCCCGAGTAGCTGGGATTACAGGCGTGTGCCACCATGCCCAGCTAATTTTTTTTGTATTTTTAGTAGAAATGGGGTTTCACTGTATTAGCCAGGATGGTCTCGATCTCCTGACCTTGTGATCCACCCGCCTCCGCCTCCCAAAGTGCTGGGATTACAAGTGTGAGCCACTGTGCGCGGCCGTCAAGGCTTTTTTCTGCTTCTTGGGAGCACTTCCAGCATCACAAGTGGCTCTCTGTGTGGGTCCCATGGTGTTATTCCAGGTTTACGGTATTGCACTAAACATGATGAAAAATATGTGAGAACCCAAAGAGATCCTTTTTTTTTTTTTTTTTTTTACTATGATATGCAATTTACTGGAGCGGTGAACTGCTCAAGTGGAGATAACATCAAGTAATATTCTAAACAATGCAATGTTTTAAGCAATGCAATAGCAACAGGAGGTGGCTACTATTACAGTGGTGTGGTATGGACTGCAGTTAATTGTATGCAGTTATTATTAAATACTGCATCTTGGCCGGGCGTGGTGCCTCACGCCTGTAATCCCAGCACTTTGGGAAGTCGAGGCGGGTGGATCACTTAAGGTCAGGAGTTCGACACCAGCGCGGCCCACATAGTGAAACCTTGCCTCTACTAAAAAGATAAAAATTAGCCAGATATGGTGGTGGGCACCTGTAGTTGCAGCTACTCGGGAGGCTGAGGCAGGAGAATCACTTGAACCCAGGAGGCAGAGGTTGCAGTGAGCCAAAATCACGCCACTGCACTCCAGCCTGGGTGACAGAATGAGACTCTGTCTCAAAAAAACAAAAAAGAAAAAAATAAAAATAAGTACAATAAAATAAATACATAGGTACTGCATCTTTATATTTGTTTACCTTTCTCTCAACTGTGAACACAGTCTGTGTTTGTGTGTGTGTAAGTTTTGATACATTTTAACTTTTTATAGTAGATTTATATGTATTTTATGGTGGCAAATAAAATAGACTAGTATCTACATATATTTTATGCATTTGTCATGTATCTAACTTTTTCTTAATTTTTAAAAATATTTCTGGGCTACGTGGTTTGCGGTTTTTTCAAATTGTCACAAATCTCCAAAAAATTTTCCAATCTGTTTATTGGAAAAAATCTATATATAAGTGGACTCATATAATTCAAACCTGTGTTTTTCAAGAGTCAACTGTAATGTCTTTCAAAGTAAAATCTAAATGAGTTTATTCTTGATATATATAAGTTTAATAGAAGGAGTGTGGTGGCTCATGCCCATAATCCCAGTACTCTGGGAGGCTGAGATGGGAGGATCACTTGAGCTCAGGAATTCAAGACCAGCCTGGGCAACATAGAGATAACCTATTTTTATTAAAAATTAAAAAAAAAAATCGGGCCCAGCTACTTGGGAGGCTGAGGTGAGAGGCTCGCTTGAGCCCAGGAGATCAAGGCTGCAGTGAACCATGATTGCACCATTGCACTCCAGCTGTGTCGCAGAGTGAGTCCCTGTATCAAAATAATAATAATAAAGATAATCTGAGAAGTGAGGGTAAAAGTTAAAAGAAGATTAAAAACAAAAACAAATGCTTATAATCCCAGTACTTTGGGAGGCCAAGGCAGGAGGATCGCTTGAACCCAGGAGTTTGAGACTAGTCTGAGCAATATAGTGAGACCTTGTCTCTACAAAACAAAACAAAACAACAACAAAAAAAGAAAAAACAGCTGAGCATGGTGGCACCTGCCTGTAGTCCCAGCCTGGCCAACATGGTGAAACCTTGTCTCTACCAAAAATACAAAAATTAGCCAGACATGGTGGCTTGTGCTTGTAGTCCCAGCTACTCGGGAGGCTGAGGTGGGAGGATCGCTTGAGCCTGGGAGGTGGAGGTTGTGGTGAGCTGAGATGGCACCACTTCACTCCAGCCTGGGTGATGGACTGAGACCCTGTCTCAAAAAAATGAAAACAGATCAGAATGGAGTCTATAATAATCACACTGTGGCTAAGACTCGGGTCCTGCTGATGTCCCAGGCGCTGTGCTAGATGCTTCCTGCGTTATTCCCTTGTTTACTACTCACACCAAGCTGGGAAGTCAGTATTATGTGGTTATTCCCATTTTGCAGATGGGCAAACACAGGCTCAGAGAGGCTCGAGGTCATCCTGCCAGCAGGTGAGATTTAACTCCGGGTGATGTGGCTCTTCATTGCCACTGACCCGCTAAACTGGAAGAATGATTCAGATGGGAGTCATCTTCCTAGCTGGCTCCTAGTAAGCTGATATCATTCCTGGCATTTAGGCTGCACTCAGCCCCAGTGTTAGGAAGATGCGCTAGAGGAGACAAATTAGATCCTTTTTGTGCTGAATGAACTTGTTGGTGTTTATAGAAAGAAGATAGAACTCTAGTGTCTTCATGCTGCTCCAGGACCAAGTCCAGATACTCGCCAGCCACCTAGCGCCTCTCCAGTCCAGCCCAGCCCGGCGCAGCTCCAGCTCCCAGCTCTTCTCCCTTGGCCTGGCCACGGGGTCTTCGTTCACTTTCTGTAGGTCCCATGATCTTCCTTGGCTCAAAGCCCTCACGCCCGCTGTTCTCTCTGCTCTGGCAACTCTCTGCCCTGTTGACTTAAATGTCGCGCCTCCAGCAGGGTGGGGGCTCCTCTTTGCCCACTGGCACCATCATGTCCCTGCATTCCGTTTCAGATTTTGGCGCGGTTCCTGTCTTCCTGGGGTGTGGTGTATTCCCATTTCACTGGGAGATAGTGATGACCATTTACAGTGATCTTTGTGTATTTGCCCAGCAAGCAAGAGGCAGTCTGGTGTAGTGGTTAGGGTGACTGCTCTTGAGGCCAAACTGCATGGGCTTGAACTGATCTTTCTGGGCCCTGGAGCTGTGACCCTGGGGAGGGTACTTCCCCACCCTGTGCCTCAGTTTCTTCTTCTGTAAAGCATACTTAACTCATAGGGTCATTAGAGAATTGAGTGAGTTATTAAAGGAAATGTACTTAAAACTGGACCTGGGGCTGGGCACGGTGGCTCACACCTGTAATCCCAGCACTTTGGAAGGCTGAGGCAGGTAGATCACTTGAAGCCAGGAGTTCGAGACCAGTTTGGCCAACATGGCAAAACCCCACCTCTACTAAAAAATACAAAAATTAGCTGGTCGTGATGGAGTGCTCCTGTAATCCCAGCTACTCGGGAGGCTGAGGCAGGAGAATCTCTTGAACCTGGGAGGCGGAGGTTGCAGTGAGCTGAGATCGCACCACTGCACTCTAGCCTGGGTGACAGAGTGAGACTCCGTCTCAAAAACCAAAAAAGAAAAAACAAAAAGGCTGGACCTGGTCGAGCCATTGAGTGGGAGGAAATGTTTGCAAAACACATGTTTGATAAAAGACTGGGGTCCAGGAGACGGAAAGAACTCCTGCAACTCAAGAATAAAAACACAGCCGGCCAGATGCAGTGGCTCACGCCTGTAATTCCAGCACTTTGGGAGGCCGAGGCGGGCGGATCACGAGGTCAGGAGATTGAGACCATCTTGGCTAACACGGTGAAACCCCATCTCTACTAAATATACAAAAAAAATTAGCCAGGCGTGGTGGCAGGCGCCTGTACCGTAGTCCCAGCTACTCGGAGGCTGAGGCAGGAGAATGGCGCGAACCCCGGAGGCAGAGCTTGCAGTGAGCCAAGATCATGCCACTGCCCTGCAGCCTGGGTGACAGAACGAGACTTTGTCTCAAACAAACAAACAAACAAAGAAAAACCCACAGCCAACGCAGTAGAAGAGTAGATAGATAAAAGGTTTGAACAGACATGTCACCAAAGAAGATTGACAAATAGCCAATATGCATCTGGAAAAGTGTTCCCCATCACCAGCCACCTGGGAAATGCACATGAGAAGCACGGGGAAGACCCTGCAGACCCGTGGGAAAGGCTGGAAGACGTGGTGAGAACAGGACAGTTGCTACTCACACGAGCTGGAGGGATGCGCAGTGGTGTCGCCACTGAGGAAATCAGCTTGGTAGTTTCTTTTACAACCAAAAAACCATCCTTCCTATGACCCAGCAATTCCAGTAAATCTTAGATTTGTTCAACAGAAGTAGGAATCTATGGCCGGACACAGTGGCTCACTCCTGTAATCCCAGCACTCTGGGAGGCCAAGGCAGGCGGATCACCTGAGGTCAGGAGTTCCAGACCAGTCTGGCCAACATGGTGAAACCTAAAAATATAAAAATTAGCTGGGCATGATGGTGCATGCCTGTAATCCCAGCCACTCAGGAGGCTGAGGCAGGAGAATCGCTTGAACCCGGGAGGTGGAGGTTGCAGTGGGAGCCGAGATCATGCCACTGCACTCCAGCCTAAGCAACAGAGCGAGACTCTGTCAAAAAAAAAAAAAAAAAAAAAGCAAGGAATTTATAAGAAGACTGTACAAGAATGTTAAAAAAATAAAGTAGGAATCTATAAGAAGATGGCTTGTACAGGAATGTTCATAGCAGCTTCATTCATAACAGCTGGTACTTGGAAACAGCTTGGGGACCATCAGTAGGTGAATGGATACACGGACAGCAATAATTGACAGGATGGAATGCTCCTGGGCAGTGTGAAGGAACAAGGTGCCGGTACAGGAAACCACCTGAGACTCTCAGAACCACTATGCTGAGCAAACCAAGACAGACCAACAGAGTACACACTGTGATTTCATTTCATTTCATTTTTTTTCAAAGATGAGATCTCACTCTGATGTCCAGGCTGAAGTGCAGTGGTGCAATCATAGCTCACTGCAGCCTTGAACTCCTGGCCTCAAATGATCCTTCTGCCTCAGCCTCCCAAGTAACTAGGACCACAGGTGTGTACCACTACGCCCAGCTAATTTCATTTTTACAATGTTCTACAACAGACAAAGCTAATCTATGGTGGTTGCCCCTGGGGCTGTGGGCAGGAGTTGCTTGGGGAGGAGCAGGAGGGAATTTTCTGTTGTTATGAAAATATTCTATATGGTGAGAGTGGTTTGAGATACACAGGTGCAGAATTTGTCAAAACTCTTTGAGTGTGCACTTTAAATTTGTGCGTTTCATGGCATGTACATTTTAACTCCAAAGAAATAAAAGAACTATAGATAAATACTGAACTCTAGTGATGTGTGTGCTTGGAGGGAAAAGTACTGATGTCTGCAACTTACTTTGAAATGTGTTAAAAAAAGATGGTATGGTAGACGGAGTAATAGTCCCAAAAATGTCTATGTTCCAATACCTGGAACCTGAGAATATGTTCTCTTATGTGATCAAAGGGAATTTGCTGGTGTGACTGAGTTAAGAACCTTGAGATGGGATTAGCTTGGATTATTTGGGTGGGCCCAGTGTGATTGCCAGGGTCCTTATGAGAGGGAGGCAGGAGGGTCAGAGTCAGAGATAAGTGATGATGGAGGTGGAAGTTGCAGTGATGTGGGGCCAGCAGCCAAGGAATGTGGGCAGCCTCTAAAAGCCAGAAAAGCCAGGAAATTAATTTTCTCCTGGAGCTTCTAGAAGGAATGCAGCCCTGCTGACACCTTGATTTTAGCCAGTGAGACCCATTTTGGACTCCTGACATCTGGAACCACAAGATAGAAATTTGTGTCATTTGAAGTCCCAAAGTTTGTGGGAATTATTTCCAGCAGCAACTGGAAATGAATGCTGATGGATTTCAGGATAGAGAGAGGGATGGATGGATGTGGAATCAAACAAGTATAGAAAAAGGTGAGTGGTGGACTGTAGGCTGTGGGTATACAAGTGTTCACTTTAAACTTTACTTGGCTGGGAGTGGGGGTCCCCACTTGTAATCCCAGCACTTTGGGAGGCCGAGGCGGGTGCATCACTTGAGGTCAGGAGTTCGAGACCAATCTGGCCAACATGGTGAAACTCCATCTCTACAAAAATACAAAAAATTAGCTGAGCACAGTGACATGTGCCTGTAATCTCAGCTACTCGGGAGGCTGAGGCAGGAGAATCACTTGAACTCGGGAGGCGGAGGTTGCAGTGAGCCAGGATCACGCCACTGCACTCCAGCTTGGGTGACAGAGCAAGACTCCCTCTCAAAAAATAAAATAAAATAAAGGTCTTTACATGTTTCTATGTGTTTGAAACGTTTAATAATGAAGTACTGGAGGAAATGACTGGCCCTGATACATAGTGAAAGCCCTACAGGCCAGGCACAGTGGTTCATGCCTGTAATCTCAGCACTTTGGGAGGCTAAGGCAGGAGGATATTTTGAGCCCAGGAGTCTGAGACCAGCCTAGGCTACATAGCGAGACCCCATCTCTACCAAAAAATAGGAGAAAATAGCCAGACGTGGTGGCCCATGCCTGTGGTCCCAGCCTCCCTGAGCCCATGCCTGTGGTCTCAGGGAGGCTGAGGGGGAGGATGGCTTGAGCATGGAAGGTTAATGCTGCAGTGAGTTGAGATTGCACCACTGCATTCCAGTCTGGGTGACAGAGCGAGACCCTGCCTGAAAAAAATAAATAAATAAAATAAATAAATAAATAAATCCCCTACATAGGTGTCATCCTTTGTTCTCATTGGCATCTCATCTCCATTCTTATTGCCACCACGGCCACTCCCCCACTTTATCCATCAGGTGGAGAAGAGGTCTGGGAAGAGAAGAGACCAGGGACTGGGTTGGTGGTGAGCAGACAAAATAAACATACAATGAGGCCATATGACATATTGGGAGAATTGCTTTCACTTAAGAAAATCTAGGCCGGGCATGGTGGCTCATACCTGTAATCCCAGCACTTTGGGAGGCCGAGGTGGGTGGATTGCCTGAGGTCAGGAGTCCAAGACCAGCCTGGCCAACAGAGCGAAACCCTGTCTCTACTGAAAATACAAAAATTAACTGGGCATCATGGTGGGTACCTGTAATCCCAGCTGCTCAGAAGACTGAGGCAGGAGAATCGCTTGAACCGGGGGCGGGGCGGAGGTTGCGGTGAGCGGAGATTGAGCCACTTCACTCCAGCCTGGACAATAGAGCAAGACTCCAAAGTGAGGAGTCTGAGGCTTCGGAACTGTAGAGGCTCATCTCCCCAGTAAGCTGTCACTTGTGATGCGGTCCTGGCCGTAGTCATTTGCAGAGATGGGACGAGAAGACAGGCTACCCTGGGAACTGGCCCACGTCTTCACACGTCCTGCACTGCTGCTGCTGAGAATGTCTGCACTTTGTTAGGGGAAGGGAGTGTTTTAGTTAAATTTATCTGGAAAACATATTATTAGTATAATGAGATTTTAATGAGTTGAAATTTTGTTGGAGCAGCGCACGGAGAATTTCAATCTTACTGGGTGCCGCTGGGCATTGTTTCTATTTTATTTTGTTTCTTTGCTTGGGCCTCATTGCAAGAACACGTTTCTACAATTATTATTTAGTTTTTCTTTCCTAGAGCCCTGCTTTGTCATAGCTCTTAATTTTCTCGTGTAGAAGATCTGCTGGAAAAAAAAAAAGAATATCCTTTACGTAAATACTTAGCTGTCTTGATCAGAACCAGAGAACGAGTGTTGTTACCGAAGGAGACTTGTATCTGTTTAAGGTTTACCAGGGCACTCTGTGGTTGCCATGGAGTGGACCCAACCCAGATGTCCATTAACTGATGAGTGGATAAGCGAAATATGCTCCATGCATACAATAGAATACTATTCAGCAACGAAAAGGAATGACAGATGGATCCATCCTACAACATGGGTGAGCCTGGAAAACATGCTCAGTGACAGAAGCCATTTGCAAAAGGATAAATACTGTGTGAATCCATTTATTTGAATATCTAGAACAGGCAAATTGATAGAGACAGAGAGTAAGATTAGTGGTTCCCAAAGCCTGGGGAAGGTACTGTGACCCCCTCATGGGTACAGGGGTTCTTTTGGGGGTGATGAAAATGTTCTTACATTGACAATGGTGATGGTTACACAACTCTGTGAATATACTAACAGTCATTGAATTGTACACTTTATTTTTATTTTTGAGATGGAGTCTCGCTCTGTCGCCCAGGCTGGAGTGCAGTGGCGCCATCTCAGCTCACTGCAAGCTCTGCCTCCCAGGTTCACGCCATTCTCCTGCTCAGCCTCCTGAGTAGCTGGGACTATAGGCGCCCGCCACCTCGCCCGGCTAATTTTTTGTATTTTTAGTAGAGACGGGGTTTTACCATGTTGGCCAGGATGGTCTCGATCTCCTGACCCCGTGATCCGCCCGCCTTGGCCTCCCAAAGTGCTGGGATTACAGGCGTGAGCCACCGCACCCGGCCGAATTGCACACTTTAAAAGGGCAAATTGTATGGAATGTGAATTCTGTCTTAATAAAACTGGTAAAAAAAAAAAAAAAAAAAATAGCGGGTTACTGAAAGGCAGTGCTCAGAGCTGGTGAGATGTTTTTCTCCAGTCGGGATTCTTTGAGTGTTTCCAAGGTGGGATCTTTCAACTTGGAGTGAGGGTGGGTGGATCCTGGACAGACATGGAATTTTCAGTCTTCTTCCTCCTCTTCATCTCCCTGTTCATTGCCCCTGCAGTGGTGGCAGCTGTCACATATCAAGATCTCACACTGACCAGGGGCTGGGCTTGGTGCTGTATGCAGATTGTCTTATCAAGGCTATGAGGCATTTGAGGTAGGTATGATAATATGTCCTCATTGGGCAAGTGAGAATAGGGAACCCCAGAAATTGCGTGCACTATTTTGCCTGATTTTACATACTTTGGTAGGAGACTTTGATCAGATTCTTAGGGGGCCAACAAATGGTCAAAAAACCTCTGAACTGAGACAGCAGCAATTTTTGTGTTGTTTTGTATTTTTGAGATGGAGCCTTGCTCTGTCGCCCAGGCTAGAGTGCAATGGAGCGATCTTGGCTCACTGCAACCTCTGCCTCCTGGGTTCAAGTGATTTTCATGCCTCAGCCTCCAGAGTAGCTTGGACTACAGGCATATGCCACCACGCCTGGCTAAGTTTTGTATTTTTAGTAGAGACGGAGTTTCACCATGTTGGCCAGGTGAGTCTCAAACTCCTGACCTCAAGTGATCCGCCCGCCTTGGCCTCCCAAAGTGCTGGGATTACAGGCATGAGCCACTGTGCCCGGCCTGAGACAGCAGCTTTTAAACTCTCTTTTTGTTTTGGATCCATGGTAAGAAATATATTTTCATAAAAACCCCAGTTCAAGCATGCATTTACCTATATCCGTAAATAAAAGTTTTATGAAATGGCCTCTTCCTGCAAGCATGCTGATGTTTGCTACTCTACTGTTCTTTCATTTCATTAAAGAAACGTGCTGTCCAGGCAATCTCAGTACTTTGGGAGGCCGAGGCAGGGAGATTGCTTGAGCCCAGTGGATTGAGACCAGCCTGGTCAACATAGCAAGACCCCATCTCTACGAAAAATAAAATTAGCCTGGTGTTGTGTTGCGTACCTGTGGTCCCAGCCACTTGGGGCGGGGGCAGGGGTGTTTGAGGTGGGAGGATCGCTTGAGCCCAGGAGTTTGAGGCTGCGGTGAGCTATGATTGCACCACTGTATTCCCTCCTGGGTGACAAAGGAGAGTCTCTGTCTAACAAAAAAAAAAAAAAAGAAAATAAAGAAATGTGGTAGTCACAGCTTCCTAAATGGATTTTATGACCCATTGAGTCAAGATGATAGTTTTAAAATGTTGCTAAGAGAGATGTAAGGAGGGAAATGCGTTGGTGAGTGTTGAGGAGCCCAACTTCTTTTGAGGAATCATGTTCAATCTGGTGTCTCATGTGTTACCCTGGGGCTTCAACTCCTGTTTACTCATTCGGTTATTCATTGATCGCCCAGTCTTCCAGGCATGTAGTCATTCATTCATTCAAGGTGATTATTGAGCTCCCCTTGAGAGCAGGTATGGGGCTGGGGGTTGGGGATCCAGGGAGTGGTCCTGCTTGAGAGACTGGCCTTGCCCGCCTGGCACTAGTGGGCTGGGACCCTCCCATCATTCTTGTCTCCATCTTGTTGTGCACTGTTGATGCTCCGCTGAACATCTTGGCACCGTTGCTGAAAATCAGTTGATCATCAATGTATGGATTTATGTCTGGGCTTTCAATTCTATTCTGTTGATCAACAGGTCTGTCTTTGTGCTAGTACCACACTGTCTCTATCACTGTAGCTTTGCAGTATGTTTTAAAATTGGCAAACATGTGACACTTTCTACTTTGTTCTTCAGCCTTCTGTTGGCTATTTGGGATCCCTTGAGATTCCTTGTGAGTTTTAGGGTGTGCTTTTCTGTTTCTGCAACAAGCCACCATTGGAATTTTGGGAGGAATTGTACTGAATTTGAGAATTGCTTTGGGTAGCATCTTTAACAACACGAAGTCTTCCAGTCCATGAACATAGGATGTCTTTCCACTTCCTTATGTATTCTTTAATTTCCTTGAGCAATGTTTTGTGATTTTCAGGGTACAAGTCTCTTACCTCTCCAGGCAGATTTACCCCTGGGTGGTTTATGCTTTTGGATGCTGTTGTCAGTGGGATTGTTGTCCTTGCCAGTGGTCGCTGAGCCCAGCTGCAGCCTTGTCTTGCACTGCCGGGTGTCTGTGTCACCCACTTGCCTACTTCTGGCCACTTTTCTTGCAGGAGGTCAGGAGTGTGCTGATCTGGAGTAGGGCCCTTAGCACAACAGAGCTGCTCTTTGGTGCTAGGAGGTGTGTCCTGAGGTTGGCCATCCATGTCAGAGGACCTGGCACCTCACCCTCATCATGGGATATCACTGACCACCAGTCCCTGACAGAGAGATGCACCTCTGCTGGGCTTGGCCTACGAGGTAGGAGCTGACTGCAGGAGCAGGAAAGAGCCCATGTTCCCTGAGGGGGCCTACAGTTGACTCTCCTGTGGTTACTTGGCATGTTTGATAGAGGCCTGGGTCTGGCACAGAGAACACTGCCTGTTGACAATCATTAAGCCTTGGCAGACCGGCCTGGGTGACACGTTATCTCCCCACGCAGGCCCTGGACATACTTGATTAAAGGGGCTTATTACTTTCATAGTGTTGGCTGGAGTGATGTGGTCACTCCAGAAAAGGTTCTGGCAGAATCCCAGACCTTGGGGTGTTCTCACCAGTGTCTTTGTGTTCAAGGTTCAGCACAGCGTGGGGTGGCAGGAGATGGGAACTTGGAGGCTGAGGCCAGAGTCTGCTGACTGGAGCCTCTGCTGAGGTCCTTATCAGTGCCGGGAGAGCAGCAGCCTAATCTCAAGATGGTTTAGAGGATTAAGCAGGGGCGTGCATGAAGAGTTGAGAACTGGCTGGGTGGGTGTGCAGGGGGTGGGGATGACCCGGGGGCTGGAGCTACAGTTTGTCTTCCTTCTTCCACTGGCAGAGGTGAAGAGAGGTGTTTTGTCCTGGGGCCACCAGACCTATCCATGGAGGAGCAGGGATCCACAGGCAGCCTGTGCCCCATCTGAGTCTGTTTTGTGTTGCTATAAAGGAACACCAGGCTGGGTAACTCATAAAGAAAAGAGGTTTGTTTGGCTCCTGTTTCTGCAGGCTGTACATGGCACTGGTGTCTGGTTCTGGGGAGGCCTCAGGGTCTTCTCCTCATAGTGGAAGGTGAAGAGGGAGCAAGAAAGGGAGAGGAAGGAGGTGCCAGGCTGTTTTCTAAGAAAACAGAAACACAGCTGCATTATTTTAAGCAAAACACGTATTGGCTTAGGTTGCCGTGTTCGTCTCCCGGGGCTGTTGCACCAAGACACCAAACGCTGGGTGGCTCTTTGGGAGGCCGAGGCAGGTAGATCACTTGAGGTCAGGAGTTCGAGGCCAGCCTGGTCAACATGGCGAAACCCCATCTCTACTAAAAATACAAAAATTAGCCAGGCATGGTGGCAGGCGCCTGTAATCCCACCTATTTGGGAGGCTGAGGCAGGAGAATTGCTTGAACCTGGGAGGCGGAGGTTGCCGTGAGCTGAAATTGTACGACTGCACTCTCAGCCTGGGCGACTGAGCCAGACTCCATCTCAAAAAAAAAAAAAAAAAAAAAATGCAGAAAGGGATTCTCTCACAGTTATGGAGGCCAGGAGCTTCTAGGGGTTAGAACTCCAATGTATCTTTTTTTGGGGGAAAGAGGGGTATCATACCCCATAGAAGAACCCGTAATCTCAGGGAGCCCTGACCCAGGGCTACTTGTGTGTGTGTATTGGTGGACGAGGGGGACTGGCCTCACATCCCTTCAGCATCTTGGGGGTCGAGGGTGCCTCCCCTCCCACTCCCCTGAGTCAGCCCCAGGGAAGACCGATTGTAGGGCTGGATGGTGTGGGAACCCCCAGCCCCATCCTGTCTCCAGCCATCAGTGAGGTGTGCTTGGCCACTCCCCAGAGGACCAGTGGGTGAGATGGGACAGCTTTGCGGTTGGAGAGGATGGGGGGTTCAGACAGGCAGAACAGATGTGCGGACACAGAGGAGTGTGCAGAATGTGGAGCTGAGCTTCCCGGAAGGCCCGTGGGAGAGGTGAGACTGACATCTTCTCAATACTTTTTCACTGGGGCCTGAAAGCCTGGTACAGAATGAGACTGAAAGCACTTGTCTCGATGAGCAAATCATTCAGCTTTGTTATTTCTCTAATTGAAATAATTCCTGGCATTAATTATTTGGAGAGCACTCATGACTACGTGGACACATCTTTTTGGGGACCATGAACCATCTGAGGGTAATAATTTCACTCTAATTTTTGTTTCTTTTGAGACGGAGTCTTGCTCTGTCACCCAGGCTGGAGTGCAGTGGCGCGATCTCGGCTCACTGCAACCTCCACCTCTCGGGTTCCAGCGATTCTTCTGCCTCAACCTCCTGAATAGCTGGGATTACGGGCGCCTGCCACCATGCCTGGCTAATTTTTATATTTTTAGTAGAGGTAGGATTTCACCATGTTGGCCAGGCTGGTCTCAAATTACTGATCTCAGATGATTTGTCTGCCTTGGCCTCCTAAAGTTCTGGGATTACAGGTGTGAGCCACCATGCCTGGCCTATTTCGCTCCATTTTGCAGAGGAAGGGACAGAAGCATGGAGTCCTCCCAGCCACATGGCCTCGGATCCAGGCTGCAGGTCCAGGCTTTCCAGCTCCAGGGCTTGTGCCCCCTGTCCTGTGCCACTTCCCCTGTAAAATGAGATGAAAATGAGTCTCATTTTACAGATGAGGAAACTGGGGCCCTGAGAGGGGGTGAGAAACCGGGTCTCTGGCTGAGTGCACCGCTCACTGAAGACACCTCTGGGCACAAGCCTTCTTCGAGCTGCTGTGTGTGCTGGTGTCAGAATGAACAATATCCACTGTGCACGGGACAGACAATCAGCAAAGCTAGGGACCCGTTTTCTCCTCCCCACCCGCTTTCTCACTTCAGACCCTAGACAAGAATCGGAGGTCCGTTTCTCAAGTTTAGCTCCTGTCTGATTAAATTTGGATTTGCTCCACTCTTTTTCACGGGCATAAAAATATCTGCGGAGTGAAAATGTGTGCGGAGGATGCAGTGCGTGCAGGCTGCGGCTCGAGGTCGATCGGATTCCTCCAGCGACAAAAGGCCCGCGGAGGAAGTGGCCCCCACCACCAGCGCGGCCCCATTGATTGGTTTTTATTTTCCTCTGTTGCTGGAGTGATCCAATTTGAAGCCCTGTTTCTGAGCATGTTGCAAGGAACCCGAGGGGCTGCAACAGCCCTGGAGATGCTGGCTGGAAATCAAACTCAAATTGGGGCTTTCTTCCTGTTAAAGCAGGAGACCTCTGCCCGAGAACGGGCTGTGTGGGGGCTCAGCCATCCAGGACATGGAGCGAGGAGGTTTTATCGCCAAAGCAGTCCCGGCCTGGGCCTCAGGCTCTGTGTGGCTCCGGTGGGGAGTGTGTCTTCATGTTGCACCATGAATAAGCCCTGTGCCTACTTGAGTTTGGGGTTTCTGTTTTACCTACACTTCCATACTGTGGGCACCGAAGGCCGCGGAAATGTGCTTGCACCTGGATTCGCTGTCACTCACTGGCTTCTGGTGACACAGTCTAGGGAGGGTTTCCCCAGCCGTACTTAGTTCTTCCTGCCATCAGATGAAACAGCCTCCTCTCCCGGCTCCTGTCAGGAGGATGGAGTCTCATTGGCGGTTCTCCCGTCCCGCTGCCGCTGCCTTCACACTTCTTCAGATACGTGGCTATCTTAAGGTGCAAATTCCTTCGTTTGTTTCTCAGTGGTTATCTACAGCAAGGGTGAGCAGACTTTTACTGCAAAGGGCCAGATAGGAAATGTTTGAGCCTTTGTGGGACATACAGTCTCTGTTGCAGTTACTCAGCTCTGCTGGTATAGCGTGCATGCGGCCACAGAAAATACATACACGGACCGGGCGCAGTGGCTCATGCTTGTAATCCCAGCACTTTGGGAGGCTGAGGTGGGTGGATCACTTGAGATCAGGAGTTTGAGACCAGCCTGGCCAACATGGTAGGACCCCATCTCTTCTAAAAATACAAAAATTAGCTGGATGTGGTGGCAGGGCAGGTGCCTATAGTCCCAGCTACTCAGGAAGCTGAGGCAGGAGAATCGATTAAACCCTAGAGGTGGAGGTTGCAGTGAACTGAGATCATGCCACTGCCCTCCAGCCTGGGTGACAGAGCGAGATTCTGTCTCAAAACAAACAAACAAAAAATGTATATATACACACACACACACACACACACACGCATATGAATGGGTGTGGCTGTGTTCCAATAAAGCTTTATTTACAGAAACAGGCCATAGGCCGGATTCAGCTTCCCAGGCTATAGTTTGCCTGCCTTAGATCTGTGACACAGATTCTACACCACAGATTTGAGGTATGTTTGCAGTCCTCTTTCCCTCTTAAACTGTTAGTAAACAAGACATTCCAACAGGTGAGCCCTTCCGGCCATGTCCTGCGCTTTTTTTTTTTTTTTTTTTTGAGATTGAGTTTTGCTCTTGTTGCCCAGGCTGGAGTGCAATGGTGCGATCTACACTCACCGCAACCTCTGCCCCCTGGGTTCAAGCAATTTTCCTGCCTCAGCCTCCTGAGTAGCTGGGATTACAGGCCTGTGCCACCACGCCCGGCTAATTTTGTATTTTGGGTAGAGATGGGGTTTCTCCATGTTGGTCAGGCTGGTCTCAAATTCCTGACTTCAGGTGATGCTCCTGCCTCAGCCTCCCAAAGTGCTGGGATTACAGGTGTGAGCCACCGCGCCCGGCCAGTCCTGCACTCTTCAAGATTCTGTGTGTTGCAGACCGGTGGGGTAGCAATATCGGTTAGAGAGACAGGACTGGGGTCACTTGTCCCCTGTTAGCTCAGCGACCTTGAGCTCAGCCCAGCCACGTTGTCTCTGAACCACGGGGCCGATGGCAACACGTCCCTTACCTGTCGTGCAGTATTATTTGAGGAATTAAATACAATAACCCAGGAGAAAGTGCAGGTATGAAGTCAGGGCACACAGCCCGTCACCAGGGGCTTGAAGGAGGAGAAGAGTGGGTGGGGATGTGAGCGCGGAAGCTGGAGTCTGGGGCTGAGCCGGGTGTGTATTTCCGTCTGTGCCACAGGGACACCCCTTTCAGGCACTGGGCGCCTGATTCCTGTTGTCTCATCTCCTAAGAGAGTCCCAGGTGGCCTGAGACTCCCTCACTACTGCGGGCTTCAGAGCTGCATCTGTGCTGAGTAACAGCCGCGGGGGAAGAAGCAGAGATCTCCCGTGACAGCGTAGCTAGGCAGCCGTAAAAATCCTACCGCCAGCTCCTGGAAAAGGTCTCATTTGACAGGTGCCATGCCATCAAAGACCTGTGCTCTGCAGCTGCAAATTCCCAGCTGAAAAATATCAGTAATTCTTATGAAGGGAGAGGGGGAGCCCTGCAGAGCTGTTGTGTCACCCCATCTGTTTGTAGGCGCTGGAGGGATTGATGACGAGGTGGGGACTATTCGGCTGGCCACGCTGCCGCTGTCGGTAGCCTGTGACTCTGTGGCTGGCACCTGGCTGGCCTCAGTGAAGCCCTTCAGTCCCAGCTCTGACCGTGTCTCCGTGGAGAGACAAGCAGGTGATAGTGCTGGGTGGGCAAGGCTGTGCTGGTGACCCGCTTAGCAACAGCAGGACAAGGAAGGGGATAACCACGCCATCCCTTCTGCTGGAAGGAGCCCTTCCTGTCGTCGGCGCTGCACGTAACCAATGAGGCGGATGCCAGAAAGCACTTGGTTTGTGTCAGTCAGGGGAGAGGATTGTGCGGAAGTGCAGGAAGGGACCACAGGAGGAAACTGAGTGAAGGTCTCTGTTAGGGGTTTGTGTTCCCCTAAAAGGTATGTCCAAGTCCTAGTCCCCAGCTCTTGGGACCGTCACCTCATTTGGAAATAGGGTCTTTGCAGATGCGCTTAAGATAAGGCCCTTCCGAAGTAGGGTGGGCCCCTAATTCAAAGTGACTGGGACCCTTAGGGGGAGAGGCGGTAGGACACAGAGACAGGCACGGGATGCAGAGACTGGACAGAGACTGGAGAGATGCCGCCACAAGCCAAGATGCACCGAGGACCGATGGCCACCACCAGAAACTGGGAAGAGGCCAGGACGGATCCTTCCCTGGAGCCTTCAGTGAGAGCATGGCCTTGCAGACACCTTGATCTCAGACTTCTGGCCTCCAGAATTGGGAGAGAATCGATGTCTGTTGTTTTAAGCTGCCGGTTTGCGGTACTTTGTCACGGTGGCCACAGGACGCGAATACAGTCACCATCTGGCCTTTGATCCTCTAATTGCCTTGGCGGTTCTCCTGCCAGTAAGGGCTGTGAGTGAAACTTGAAGGTCACAGTTGGAAATCAAGTTAAAAGAATTAAACTAGAAGTGCAACATGAGAGTCCGTCACCCTGAGAGGCAGTGTGAATGCCAAACACAGGCAGGCAGGGCTGGACCTGCATAAATTGTGGCTCGACAGCACCGGGAGAAAGAAAGCCCAGGTCTGCTCTCCTCACCTGATTCTGGGAATGCTGAACATACTTGTGTTCCTGATATCACCCCAATGCTAACTTCCCACCCCTTGGAAATGTCAAAACATTGTGTAATGAATGCTCTTCGCTGAGCAATTGCGATCTCTTTCTGTAAAGATCCAAAGAATATTTCCAGCTCTGTGAGCCACCTGCCTCTGTAGGAATGAATCAGCTCTGCCATGGAAGCATGAAAGCCCCTATAGACAGTTCATTAACATAGCCGTGGCTGCGTCCCCGGGAAGCTACAAAAGACAATTCATTAACATAGCTGTGGCTGTGTCCCCTCGAAGCTACAAAAGTAGGTGGTGGGCCGGGGTGGTGGCTCATGCCTGTAATCCTGGTACTTTGGGAGGCTGAGGCAGGCGGATTGCTTGAGCCCGGGAATTCAAGACCAGCCTGAGCAACATGGCGAGACCCTATCTCTACAACAAATACAAAAATTAGTTGGGTGTGGTGGTGCGCACCTGTAGTCTCAGCTACTTGGGAGGCTGAGGTGGGAAGATCCCTTGAGCTCAGGAGGTCGAGGCTACAGTGAACCATGTTGTGCCACTGCACCCCAGCCTGGGAGACAGAGCAAGATCCTATCTCGAAAACAAACAACAACAACAACAACAAAAAACCCCCCAAAACCCCCAAAATCCCAAAAAGACAGGTGGAGGGCCAGGTTTGCTCACTGGCTACAGTTTGCCATTCCCTGGTTTAAACTAACAATTTAAATGTCACACACATCTTTGTATGATGTTACACTTTTTTTTTGAGATGGAGTCTTGCTCTGTCTCCCAGGCTAGAGTGCAGTGATGCCATCTCGGCTCACTGCAACCTCCGCCTCCTGGGTTCAAGCAATTCTCCTGCCTCAGCCTCCCAAGCAGCTGAGACTACAGGTGTGTGCCACCACGCCCAGCTAATTTTTTTGTATTTGTAGTAGAGACAGCGTTTTACCATGTTGGCCCAGGATGGTCTCGAACTCCTGCCCTTGTGATCTGCCTGCCTTGGCCTCTCAAAGTGCTGGGATTACAGGTGTGAGCCACCGCGCCTGGCCTGATGTTACATTTTCTAGAAGTTCTCAGTGATGGCCGTTTAAAAGATTTAGTTGCTGTTCCCTGTGACTTTCACAGTGCTGCCCTGAATGGGTGTTAGGGCACCGTGCGGGCAGTGGGGATGCCTGGGAAAGCCCAGACCGTTTGTCCTCTGCTCACAGCGACACAGCAACAATTAACAGACTCTAGTGACCAAATGTGTGGGTTTTTCCTGCACCAAGTGGCGGACACCAGCTGGGTGTGCTCCAATTCAATTCAGTTCAGTTCTGGCTCCACCTACCTGGAGATGACATCAGATCCCCCAGGGTGAGGGCTCAGTCCCCCAAGACTCTGAACAGTCAGCTGGAAGTCAGGATTCCCACAGCCCCATCTTTGGATTCAGTTAATTTGCTAGGGTGGCTCACAGAACTCGGGGACACATTTCCTTATATTTCCTGGTTTATTGTAAAGGATGTTATAAAGGATACAGATGAAGAGGTGCATAGGGTGAGGTGTAGGGGAAGGGGCACGGAGCTTCCATGCCCTCTCCGGGCGTGCCCCTTTCCGAAAACCAAGTGTCTGCTCTCCGGAAGCTTCCTGATTCCTGCCCTCCTGGGCCTTTCATGGAGCCTCATTGGATGCACGTGATTGACAGCCATGGAGAAATGGGGTTGGACAGCAAGGGTGTGATCTAACACTAACATATGGACTGGGGAGGCCCACAAGACCTGTCTGTGCAGCCTTCCTTCCTCCAAGGGGTGGGGCAGGCTCCTCTCTGGAGGGAGGATCTCATCACAAGCTGATGAGAGTCCTGCCTTGGGCAGGTGAAAGGAGGGCAGAAGAAGGTTAGAGAGATTCTGTTTTCTGAGGCCTAAAGTGCCCCAACATCTTTTATTATTATTATTATTTTTGAGACGGGGCTGGAGTACAGTGATGTAATCTTGGCTCACTGCAACCTCACCTCTCGGGCTCAAGAGATCCTCCCACCTCAGCCTCCCTAGTAGCAGGCACTACAGCCGCACACTACAACGCTTGGCTAATTTTTAAATTCTTTTGTAAACACAAGGTCTTGCTATGTTGCCCAGACTGGTCTCGAACTCCTGGGCTCAAGCAGTCCTCCCGCCTCGGCCTCCCACAGTGCTCAGATTACGGCGTGGGCTCCTCAGCTAGAGGAGTTAAACTCATAGAGACAGGAAGTGGAGTGGCAGTTGTCAGGAGCCGTGAGGCCGGGGGTGGGGGGGTGGACGGGGCTGGGGGGGGCAGGCTGGGCGGGGAGGGAACTGGGAGTTAGTGTTTCTACCTTGCAAGAAGAAAAGAATTTGGCGGATGATAACAGTGATGGTGGCATGACAGTGAACGTCCTTAGTCCCACTGAACCGTACACTTAAAAATGGTTAAAGTAGCCAGGTGTAGTGGCTCACACCTGTCATCCCAGCACTTTGGGAGGCCAAGGTGGGCAGATCACCTGAGGTCAGGAGTTCGAGACCAGCCTGGCCAACATGGCGAAATCCCGTCTCTACTAAAACTACAAAAATTAGCTGGGTGTGGTGGTGGGCGCCTGTAATCTCAGCTGCTTGGGAGGCTGAGGCAGGAGAATCACTTGAACCCAGGAGGCAGAGGTTGCCGTGAGCCGAGATCACACCATTGCACTCCAGCCTGGGTGACAAGAGTGAAGCTCCATCTCTTAAAAAAAAAAAAAAAAAGTTTAAGTGAGAAATTTTATGTTAAATGTACCTTACTACAATTAAAAGAATGAAAAAAAAAGATACTGGGAAATACATTAGATATACAAAAAAGTGTACATATGTATAGTTTACAGACTAATTTTAAAGAAGTACTCATGGTTCTGCTATCCAGCTTAAGAAATAGCATTGCTTGTTCCCCGAGTTGTACGCCCCGTACCTCCTGTACCCCTCTCTCCCCACCAGAGGTGACCAGTGCCGTCTTGAATGTTGCGTTTAGCATGTGTATGAGTCAGAGTTCTCTGGAGAAACAGAACCGATGGGGGATATGTAGCTCTGTCTGTCTGTCTGTCTGTCTTTTTTTTTTTTTTCGAGATGGAGTCTCGCTCTGTTGCCAGACTGGAGTGGCGTGATCTCGGCTCACTGCAACCTCCGACTCCTTGGTTCAAGCGATTCTCCTGCCTGAGCCTCCTGAGTAGCTGAGATTACAGGCACTGGCCTCCATTCCCGGCTAATTTTTGTGTTTTTATTAGAGACAGGGTTTCATCATGTTGGCCAGGATGGTCTCGATCTCCTGACCTTGTGATCTGCCTGCCCCGGCCTCCCAAAGTGCTAGGATTGCAGGTCTGAGCTACCTCTCCCAGCCTGTGTGTCTCTATCCATCTCTCTCTCTCTCTCTTATATATATATTTGAAGAGATTGATTATAAGTTATTGGCTCATGCGGTTACAAGGCTGAGAAATCCCAGGATCTTCAATCCGGACACCCAGGAGGGCCAGTGGTGTCAGCCCAAGTGCAGGAGGAGACCCACGTCCCAGCTGAGTGAATCCCCTTACCCTGCCTTTCGGTCTATTCAGGTCTCAAATGGATTGGCCAAGGCCTATCCACACTGGGGAGAGCCATCCATTGTACCCAGTCTACCGATTCGATTGCTAACCTCATCTTCACAGGCACACCCAGAATAATGGTTAGGCAAGTACCAGGCTGCTCCTTGCCCAGTCCAGGCAGCTTGTTGGCAGGCCCTGCCCCACTTACTTGTCTTTCCTTGTGTTTTGCACACGCGTGCACCTCTGTCCTTCACATTCTTCGGTTTTGCCTGACTTTGACCCCGATGTGACCGGAGCCCGCTGTGCGTGCTCTCCTGTGACTCGAGTTTACGCAGTAGCCCAGCTTTGGGGCACAGCCCCATTTACTCGGGGCACCGCTGCCTCCGCTGTGTGGCTGCGTGGGATCCCACACCAGGAGCACCGTCCCTTTGTAACCTGGGAGGGGTGATTTTGTGCCTGAGTTGCCTGTGAATTTCCTCCTGCTGAATTTTAATTAAGAGGCAGGGAGCAGGCGGGTGAAGGGCACACACGCAGATGCAGCGTTGCCTGGGTTCAAATTCTGCCTGCGCCATTTCCTACCTGCTGAACCTGATCAGACAAGTTACTCTACCTCTCTGTGCCACAGGTGGTTGTTCGTTTGTTTGTTTTGTTTTCGTTTTGTTTTTGTTTTTGAGACAGGGTCTCCCTCTGTCACCCAGGCTGGAGTACAGTGGTGCAATCATGGCTCACTACAGCCTTGACCCTGTGGGCTTAAGCAAGCGTCCCACCTCAGCATCCTGAGTAGCTCGGACGACAGGTGTGCACAGCCTCACCTGGCTAATTTTTTAATTATTTGTTGAGATGGGGTTTCACTGTGTTGCCCAGGGTGGCCTCGAACTCCTGGGCTCAAGTGATCCTCCTGCCTCAGCTTCCCAAAGTGCTGGGATTAAGTGTGAGCCACCTCATCTGGCCTTTGTGCCCCAGTTTTCTTGATCAGGTAATGATGATAGGTGGTGAGGGTGACTGTATAAAACATCCGGAAATGGCATTTGCTCCGTGCCCAGGGGTTAGAGGCTCGGGGCCGAGCTGGGGGCCAAACCAGGGCATTCTTGTTCTATGGCTTTCCTGCTGATAGTTTCTCCTTTTCTCTTTTTTTTTTTTTTGCTGCTTGTGTCAACCTGACAAAAATGCTCCGTTTAGAAGCGTGTCATTCTATTTGTGGGAAAATTAAACACATTTAAGAGTAAATTAAATTAGGGGAGTTGTGATCATTAGTTAAGTAAATTATTTTTTTTAAATGTAATGTACCAAGCATAACACATGTGGCACGCTCCATAAATATTTGTTAGAATGAATGATAATTTTATGAGCCAATCAAGTCATATATAATGGGATTATTTGGTTCTGGAACTAATGAAGTGACGGTAGAGCAATAAAGCTTCTAAAAAGAATCTCTGTGCTTGCAAAAAATCCAAAAATGGGGGAAGAGGCTCATGCTGGATTTCACCCAAGAGCGAGGCCCGAGGAGAGCTGGGACGCTGTGTCCCAGGAGCTGTCCAAGGGGGCCCTTGTGACTTGGCAGGGGTGACTTTGAAGCCTGAGTTTGTCAGCACTCTGGGTGGACTGGGTCTCGGGGGAGGCCTGCCTTAGCTCGCCTCAGGAGACCGGTGAATACAGCAGGATGTCCACTTGCAGTTCGCGGTTTATGTCATGCCAGACCTGCAGGAGGCCTGGTGTCTCAGCACTTGGCACCTGTGGGACTGAGAGAGGAGTCAGTCTAGCACCAGACCTCCGCTCGGTGGGGGAGGGGAGTGAGAGAGGAGAGAGAGGATAGAGAGGGAGCTGGAGCCCCAGTCCCACAGCTTAGGTCCTGGGAAGCCCTATGGGTTCACACTTGCCTTGAGGGGAGGTTGGACAGCTTGAACAGGGACCAGGAGCCTTGCAGTGTGGCATGAGCTTTGCTGGAAGCCTGGGCTCTTTGAGAGGGGTGGGGCTGAGAGCCGCTAGACCTGGCTTCATCCTCCTGCCTGCTTTCCTGTCTGGGGTGTACCCTGGGAAGGGACATAACCTCCCTGAACCTTGATCGCCTCCCCTGTCCAGTGGAGGAAAGGAAGGTACCTGCCTAACTGGGCTCTTGAAAATAATAAATGAGATAATACAAAATCTGCATTAGTTTCCTAGGCCTGACCTGACAGAGTACCCCACACTGGCTGGCTGACAGAGCAGTTTATTCTCTCCGAGCTCTGGAGGCCAGAAGTCCAAGATCAAGGTGTCGGCGAGACCTCGCTCCATCTGAAGGCTCCAGGGAGGGATCCTTCCTGACTCTCCTGGCTTCTGGGGATGGTGGGCAGTCCTGGCATATCCTCATTTGTGGCTGTGTCACTCCAGTCAGCCTCCATTGTCACAGGCGTCCCCCCTGCATGCCCCTCTGTATCTTCCTCTGGTCGTCTTCTCTCTGCATGCCAACATCCAAATTTCTCTCTCCCATATGGACACCAGCTGGGCCCACTGCAGTCCAGTATGACCTCATCTGAACTTGATTACATCTGCAAAGACCCTGTTTCCAAATAAGGCACATTCTGTAGTTGTCCAGTTCCAGGTGGATGTGGATTTTTTTTTTTTTTTTTTTTTTTTTTTTGAGAAGGAGTCTCTCTATAGCCCAGGCTGGAGTTCAGTGGCGCGATCTTGGCTCACTGCAACCTCCACCTCCAAGGTTCAAGCGATTCTCTTGCCTCAGCCTCCCGAGTAGCTGGGATACAGGTGCCCACCACCAAGCCCAGCTAATTTTTGTATTTTTCATAAAGATGGGGTTTCACCATGTTGCCCAGGGTGGTCTTGAACCCCTGAGCTCAGGCAATCCACCTGCCTAGGCCTCCCAAAGTGTTGGGATACAGGCGTGAGCCACTGTGCCCATCGGATGTGGGTTTTGGATGGGACACCATTCAACCCACAGTACCTGGTGCTCAGTTAGTGACTAAAACCCACTAGTTACGGTCACTCTTCTTGTTTTTACTTGCACAGATGAGGGTGTGATGAGGGGGAAATAGCAGCACAGCTGATTGTATCATCTCAATTCTGCACGCCCCATGGCTTTTTTTTTTTTTTTTGAGACGGAGTCTTGCTCTGTCACTCAGGCTGGAGTGCAGTGGCGCAGCATTCTCCTGCCTCAGCATTACCGACATCCGCCACCACGCCCAGCTAATTCTTGTGTGTTTAGTAGAGACAGGGTTTCACCATGTTGGCCAGGCTGGTCTCAAACTCCTGACCTCAAGTGATCCACCCACCTCGGCCTCCCAAAGTGCTAGGATTACAGGCATGAGCCACTGTGCCCACCAGATGTGGATTTTGGATGGGACACCGTTTAACCCACGGTACCTGGTACTCAGTGACTAGAACCCACTAGTTTTGGTCACTCAGTCACTCTTCTTGTTATTACTTTCATAGATGAGGGTGTGATGGGGGGAAAATAGAAGCAGAGTTGATTGTATCTTCTCAGCTCTGCACACCCTGTGGCCTTTTTTTTTTTTTTTTTTTTGAGAGGGAGTCTTGATCTGTTGCCCAGGCTGGAGTGCAGTGGCACAATCTCGGTGCACTACAACCTCTGCCTCTCACATTTAAGCGATTCTCCTGCCTCAGCCTCCCGAGTAGCTGGCATTACAGACATCTGCCACCACGCCCGTCTAATTCTTGTATGTTTAGTAGAGATGGGGTTTCACCATGTTGGCCAGGCTGGTCTCGAACTCCTGGCGTCAAATGATCCACCCACCTTGGCCTCCCGAAGTGCTGGGGTTACAGGCATGAGCCTCTGTGCCCGGCCCCGTGGCTGATTATTACACTGTTCTAGGGAAAGGGGAAGAGGACTTGTTCTTCTCTTTGGATTAATAAAATACCATGAGGCTTGTGTTTGCACAGTGCCCACAGCTTACACACTGACGAACCTTTTAGGTTGACTTCTGCTGAGTCATTTCATCCTGTTCCATTTGTCAGTCATAGGGTAAACAGCAGTTTTTCTGACATATACTCCTTTTGAATAAATCCTACTCTGTCAGCCCCGGGAAGTAGAAGGCGCCGGTGTGATATCCCGAGCTCATTCACAGGGGAGAAGAGATGCCTGTTGCCACAAAACGTGAATGTTGGGTGTCCATTCAGGTGTCACGTACGTGGTGTAGATTGTCTCCGCTTAATGAAAAAGATGCTGTACACCTTTTCCTTTAAAAAGTCTCACTTGGCTTGTTTGACAGGCACAGAAGATGTGTTATTAAACACTTGCAAAGCCTGCTGTCATTTGGTTTTAAACAGCACTTGTCATCTGTGGTGGGGCGTGTTTGCTCAGCATCATGGAAAGGGGATGTGAGGTACCCAGGCGGCAGTTTCTCTACCACGATGCTTTCTCTGCTTGCTTTCAGGAGAAATGTTCTTTCCTTTGTTGTGGGAAGGTGGAAAGGGCACTCCAAAATGCAAGGTGGCTTTTTGTATCAGAATTTTATGGCTGAGACCAGGCATGGGGGCTCATGTCTGTCATCCTAGCACTTTGGAAGGCCAAGGCAGGCGGATCACCGGAGATCAGGAGTTTGAGACCAGCCTGGCCAACATGGCAAAACCGCATCTCTACTAAAAGTACAAAACATTAGCCAGGTGTGGTGGCAGCTGCCTGTAATCCCAGCTACTTGGGAGGCTGAGGCAGGAGAATCACTTGAACCCAGGAGACAGAGGTTGCAATGAGCCGAGATTGTGTCACTGCACTCCAGTCTGGGCAGCAGAGAGACTCCTTCTCAAAAAAAAAAAAAAAAAAAAAGGGAAATTTCATGACTGATTGTCACAGGACCATCTTTAGTCCCAAGATCTGAGGCAAGGGAACCATTTTCAACAGGAAACTTTTAAATGTTTGAGCAGCAGAAAGGGAGACTGAGCCAGAAGAACTTGCTAGTGGAAAGATGCTGGAAGCTGGGAGCTTTGAGGTTCTAAAAATCCTGGTGTGTCAGTTCAGGTAGTGGGGCAACCAGAGCTTAGGGTGAGTTACACCTGGTGGGACTTAACGGGATAAATGTCATCTAGTAACCCAGCTACATTAGGCATGAATATCTGGGGAAAAGGTGGAATACGCCTGGGTTCTTTGGGTACTGGCCAAGAAGATGTCTCATCGTTTGATGTTGCTCAAGAAGGGAAATAAGCGGGATGGAAAGAGGTCTAATCAGTCGGCTGGAGTGGGGTGCTGCGTTCAGTTCATTCCTTCTTAAACTCAGCCAGTTCTCGTTATTCATGGTGGTTTTGGTCTATAAAGTTGCCACAAACACTGAGTTAGCTAATACTAAGCCATCGCTCCTAGGGCAGTACAGGGCTAGGTTCCTGTGAGCCTCTGGTCACATTTTCAGCAACAGATCAATACATAACTTTTTCTTATATATGTTTCTTTTTAAAGACACATTATTTAAAATATATTGTTGATTAACATCAAGCTCACAGCCAATAGCAGTATAACTCCTGCCTGAACGAAGCTTCTCTGACGTGTGCGTTCTCTGCAAGGCACACCTCAGCCTTCTTGCACTTGGGAACGCTAGGAATACTCCTCGCCACGTGTGGGGACCCATTTTAAACAGCGTAGTTGGCCAAGATGGTGACTCATGCCTGTAATCCCAGCACTTTGGGAGGCTGAGGCAGGCAGATCACCTGAGGTCCAGAGTTTGAGACCAGCCTGGCTAATATGAGGAAACCCAGTCTCTACTAAAAATACAAAAAAATCAGCCAGGTGTGGTGGTGTGCACCTGTAATCCCAGCTATTCAGGAGGTTGAGGCTGGAGAATTGCTTGAACCCGGGAGGCAGAGGTTGCAGTGAGCCGAAGTCGCGTCACTGCACTCCAGCCTGGGCAACAGAGCAAGACTTCATCTCAAAAACAAAACAAAACAGTGAAGTCACCAACAAAAAGCAGAAAAATGTGAAAACCATGGTGTTACATAGACCATGAAATGGACACTTGTTTATGATGCGAGAGCTCAGACAAGAAGGCAGAGTGCCCTGTGTTTGACCTCAGGTGGGGACACATCTGGCAACTCAGATTCTCTTTTTTTTTTTTTGAGTGGAGTGTCACTCTGTCACCCAGGCTGGAGTGTAGTGGTACAATCTCGGCTCACTGCAACCTCTGCCTCCTGGGTTCAAGCAATTCTCCAGCCTCAGCCTCCCGAGTAGCTGAGACTACAGGTGCATGCCACCATGCCCTGCTAAGTTTTGTACCTTTAGTAGAGACGGGGTTTCACCACATTGGTCAGGCTGGTCTCGAACTCCTGACCTCAGGCGATTCACCCGCCTCAGCCTCCCAAAGTGCTAAAATTACAGGTGTGAGCCACTGTGTCCGGCCAGATTCTTTGCTTCTGTGTGTGTGTCCGTGAATGAATGTAGGTCAATGGTATTGATTCTGGGGTTACAAATTTTAGTGAGTAGGTACCTTTACACATACAGAATCCGTGAATCAAGGTGACTGACTGTACTTTGACATTTGTCGAGCACTGTAGGAGGAACTCACAAACTGTTCCTTCCCTCTGCTCACATACTGCCCAGGATAAGACTTCTGACACCAGAGGTGCAGGGATGCCCCGGCCACACCTGGCAGTTCTGCAGCAGACACCAGCTGGGTATCCTGCAGTTCAGTTCAATTCTGACACCATTGACCTGGGGAGGGCCTCAGACCCCACAGGTGAGGGTTCAGCCCCACAAGACTGTGCCCTAAAGCAGGGTCCCCACGATTGCTTCCTCAGTTTTGATTAATTTGCTGGGACTCAGAACTCGGAAATGGACCAGGCGCGGTGGCTCACGCCTGTAACCCCAGCACTTTGGGACACCAAGGCAGGCGGATTACTTGAGGTCAGGAGTTCGAGACCAACCTGGCCAACATGGTGAAACCCTGTCTCTACTAAAAACACAAAAATTGGTTGGGCGTGGTGGTGGGCATCTGTAATCCCAGCTACTCGGGAGGCTGAGGCAGGAGAATTGCTTGAACCTGGGAGGCGGTGGTTGCAGTGAGCTGAGATCGCACCACTGCACTCCAGCCTGAGCAACAAGAGCAAAACTCTGTCTGAAAAAAAAAAAAAAAAAAAGAACTCAGGGAAACGCTGCACTTGTGCTCCCTGTTCTATTATAAAGGAGATGGTAAGGGTGCAGGTGAGCAGCAGAGGAGGCACAAAGGGTGAGGCCTCAGAGGGCCCCGAGTGCAGGAGCTTCTGTTGCCCTGGAGTTGGGGTGCGTCACCCTCTTGGCACCTGGAGGTGTTCACCCACCCAGAAGCTCTCTGTACCCTGTAGTTCAGGGATTTTTACGGAGGCTTCGTCACGTAGGCATGTCTGATTATTAGCTTGATCTCCAGCCCCTCTCCCCTTTCTGGAGGGTGGGGTAGGGGGTGGAGCTGAAAGCTCCAGGCCTCTAATCGTGTCTGGGTCTTTCTAGTGCTCAGCCCCCACCCAGGAGCCTTCAAGAGTCACCTCATTAGAATAAAAGATCCTTTTATCTTCCCGGAAATTCCAAGGGATTAGGAGCTTTGTGTCAGGAATCAGGGTCAAAGACCAAATACTCGAACAAAAGATTCTCCTGGCAGCTGGAAATTATAAGGTTCTTAGGAGCTGTGTGCCACGGACTGGTGGCAGAGATCAATCTGAATATTTCTTTTTTTTTTTTGAGATGGAGTCTCAGTCTATCACCCAGGCTGGAGTGCAGTGGCATGATCTCAGCTCACTACAACCTCCAACTCCTGGGTTCAAGCGATTCTCCTGCCTCAGCCTCCCTAGTAGCTGGGACTACAGGCATGCACCGTCATGTTGGGCTAAATTTTGTATTTTTATTAGAGATGGAGTTTCACTATGTTGGCCAGGCTGGTCTCAAACTCCTGACCTCAGGTGCCTCGACTTCCCAAAGTGCTGGGATTAAAGGCGTGAGTCACTGCGCCTGGCCCAATATGAATATTTCTTATTATTTCACAAGCACTTGCCGTGTGTCCTGTGGTCTCTGTCCTCAGCGTATGGTTTAGAGGGTGCCTCACAGGGAGGGTGTGGGGTTAGTGGGGTTGGGGAGTGATTTCTGGGGCACAGTGATCCCCAGGGTGTGTGTGGTTGTCCAGTTCATTCACTCCTCGTGGTTGGCTCGGTGCTGGGGCTCCGCACTCACAGAGGGCATGGTCTGTGCTCCAGGGGATTGGGCAGCTGCTCCTGGTACAGATGAGTCAGGAGGTGACCTCCTCCAGGGCATGTGAGAAGCTCTCAGTGACCAGGCCAGCTGGGATCCCCAGCCGAGCTGATGTGCTCTCTGTTGCCACATTCCGTGTCACAGGCCTCCCCGGCTTCCCATTCTCGGGGCCAGGTGTTCCGTGGATGGGGTGCGCTGCTGCCTTTGATACCAGAGGCCTGGGATCACTTTCCCCCTCGGTTTCTGTGTGGGCAGTGGCTCCCTCACCTGTCTCATGCCCTGCCATGCAAGGGCAGAGGACTGGTGTTGGGGTGGTGCTGGGGACTGGGGAGTGGAATATCCCTCTCCTCTGGTGCAGCCAGCCGTATCGCCTGGTTATAGTCACACCGAAACCCAGCTGTTTGGAAATGTGGCTGTGGGGCCTTGGATCCCTTTTCCTTTCCACGTGTTTTGTGGAGAGGAATAACACAGGCATGCGCCATGCCCAGGTGGAGGCAGTGTTGGGAAAGCAGAAAGGAGCTCAGAGCAGGGAATGTGCGTGGACTTGTGTTTGTTGAAGGGCCTGGCCGAGTTCCCCAGAGGCTGGGTTCAGTGTTCAAGTTCTGATGCTTCAGACCGGGAGGCCCTTAGAGGCCAGAGGATGTGACCTTGAAGAAAGGGCAGTTCTCACCTGTGGGCCTAGGAGAGGTCGTTGGCTTTATGACATTACTCCAGGTAATTATACGTGGTCCATACCTATAATCCCAGCACTTTGGGAGGCAGAGGCTGGAGGATTGCTTGAGCCCAGGATTTGGAGATCACCTGGGCAACAAAGTGATACCCCTGTCTCTCAAAAACAAAAAACAAAAACAAAAAAACCCCAACTGACCAACGATACAAACAAACAAACAAACAAACACAAAATAGTTGGATATGATGGTGTGCACCTGTAGTCTCAGCTACTCAGGAGGCTGAGCTGGGAGGATCACTTGAGCCTGGGAGGTTGAGGCCGCAGTGGGCTGTGATTGCACTAATTCACTTCAGCCTTGGTGACAGAGTGAGACCCTGTCTAACAACAACAACAACAGAACATTAATCCAGATAGTTCTAGGATGAGGGTTCTCAGAGCTAGATGGGCCTTTGCAAGTTCTTTCCATTGATCCCCAGGTTTGGTTGATTGTATGAAACCAAGAGGAAATGTACAGGGTTTTTGTGGAGAAAAGAAAATGTCATTTCTTTGGGTTTTACTTTGAATGGTGTTGGGCCATTCAGAGCCTATGTGGGGCCAGCCCAGCCTGCCCCGTGTGCCCCACTGAGACCCTGGAACCTGTGCTTTCTCCCACTGGGCCCCTAGTGCCCACTGACTAGTTGGGGGGTTTTGTGAGGACCTTTCATTTATCTGTTCCATCTTCCCAGATGGATCAGGGGACGTGGTGGTGCCATAGTGTTGGTGAGAGCTGCTCCTGGGCAGGGGTTCTCAGAAGGAGAAGTCTGTCCAGGAAGATTATATTTTATTACCTTCTCCCTCATCTTATTTATTTTCTGTTTTTAAAGAGACTGGGTCTCTCTATGTTGCCCAAGCTGGTCTCAAACTCCTGGGCTCAGGCGATCCTCCTACCTTGGCTTCCCAAAGTGCTGGGATGCAGGTGTGAGCCACTACGCCCAGCCTCCTACCTCTTTCTTATTTATTTATGGTTTATTTCAATAGGTTTTTGGGGGAACAGGTGGTATTTGGTTACATGAATAAACTCTTTAGTGGTGATTTCTGAGATTTTGGTGCACCCATCACTCGAGCAGTGTACACTGTACCCAATGTGTAGTCTTTTATCCCTCACCCACCTTCTACCCTTTCCCTGAGTCCCCAAAGTCCATTGTATCATTCTTATGCCTTTATATCCTCTTAGCTTAGCTCCCACTTATGAGTGAGAACATCCTTGAGTTACTTCACTTAGAATAATGGTCTCCAGTTCCATCCAGGTTACTGCAAATACCATTATTTTGTTCCTTTTCATGGCTGAGTAGTATTCTGTGGGGGGTGTGTGTGTGTGTGTGTGTGTGTATAATATAAATATAATTTATCCACTCATTGATTGATGGGCATTTGATTGGTTTCACGTATTTGCAATTGTGAATTGTGCTGCTATAAACATGCGTGTGAAGTATCTTTTTTGTCTGATGACTTCTTTTGCCTTGGGTAGATACCCAGTAGTCTCCTACTTCTTTTTAAAGGAAGCCTTGCTCTTTCTTAAAACTGCCCAAAAGAAATGAGAATGGCACTACAGCAAACATCTATGAGCACCTACTGTGTACCAGGCAGGTGGCTATGGCGGAATCTACCACATCTTAAAAGTCACCATCCAAGTTATCCTTTTTCTGAAATACTTTGTCTTTCAACTGAATGCTTTGTTTTTAGAGTGTAGCATGTTTGTGACAGCCAGTGAAGGGCCCTAGATGGATTCAAATAGAAGCAGAGTAGAGGGGATACTGAAGGGCCTGTCTCCCTGTGAGCCCCTTGGAGCTCAGGCAGAAATATTTTAGCAAAAAGGTCAAATCTGTACTTCTCTGGCTTTTAATGGGTTATATTGAAAAGGATCTAACCTGCCTATAAGGTTGTAACTTACATTTGGCTCAGTCTTAATTAACTTAACAAGGGGTGCCTCCCCACCCATTATCCCCATACCTTGTATTTATGCATGTATTGACTTTTATCTCACTTTGCTACCTTGAAGGCAGGGCCATAGTCTTTCTCACCTTGGCACCCCAGGCTTGAGTGATGCCTGGCACACAGTAGGTGCACGACACACATCTGAGTTGAGATCCTGATATACACCCTGTATATGACCTTCGGCCGCCTGTTGACCCCTCACTGCCTCCGTTTTCTCATCTGTTAGAGAGGGATGATCATAAGGATTCTTCCTTGCTTGCCTTATGGGGCCTTGATGAGAATCAAATGAAATGATGACATCAGTCCCTTAATTATTTCTCCTCCTCCTCCTCTTCCTCTTCTTCCGTCTTTCATCTTTCGTCTTTCTTCTTCTTTCTTTTTCTTCTTCTTAGACCGGGTCTCACTCTGTTGCCCAGGCTAGAGTGCAGTGGAATGATCCTAGGCTCAAGTGTCCTCCTGCCTCAGCCTCCTGAGTAACTGGAACTACAGGTGTGTGTCATCATATCTGGCTAAGTTTTTGTAGAGGCAGCGTCTCACTATGTTGCTTAGGCTGGTCTCCAACTCCTGGGCTCAAGCAGTCCTCCTGTCTCGGCCTCCCAAAATGCTGGGATTACAGGTGTGAGCTACTGTGCCAGGCCCCCTTAATTTGTTCTGAAAACGGCATGTCAGGACCTGGGTCTTGGCTGCCTTGCTCTCCTTGTGAAATCCCCTTGCCTGGCAGGTAGGAGGCAATCGATGCATACATGGTGAATGGATGAAATGTTAGTTGCATTACACTGAAGTGGTCTAAACCTGACTCTAAGATGTGATACTAGGCTGCTGATCCTTTTATGATTTTTCAAGTGCATAGTTATTTTCCTTTCAAAAGCTAGTCACATTTCCTTTCCTGACTGACCCTCTGTTATTTCTGCCTCCTTCCCCACAGGATTGAGCACCAGTCCCAGGCATCTCCTTGGCCAGTTCACTAGATACACATGTGTCAGGAAGACCCTGTCTTGCCCCAGCCTTCCTTTGTGGGTGGCACTGGACGCTGGGCAGATGGAAAGGCCCTTTCCATGGAGCACTGGGCTGGCGAGGGCCTTCCTGTCTGTGCCCTCATGATGTCCTCACTTGGCTGTCGTGGCATCTCCTGGGCCATGAAGTGCTGTTTGCTGTCCTGGCCTTGGATTCCTGCATCAAGTCTCCCAGCAGGAAAACTGTTAAACCAAAACCAGTGTTGGGGACTGCATCAGAGTTGGGGATCGCATCAGCACTGGGGACTTGGATCAGTGTTGGGGACCCGCATCGGTGTTGGGGACTCACATCGGTGTTGGGGACTTGGATCAGTGTTGGGGACCGCGTCAGTGTTGGGGATCGCATCAGCGTTGGGGACTTGGATCAGTGTTGGGGACCGCATCAGTGTTGGGGACCGCATCGGCGTTGGGGACTTGGATCAGTGTTGGGGACCCGCATCAGTGTTGGGGACTCACATCGGCGTTGGGGACTTGGATCAGTGTTGGGGACCGCATCAGTGTTGGGGACTCGCATCAGCATTGGGGACTTGGATCAGTGTTGGGGACCCGCATCAGTGTTGGGGACTCGCATCAGCATTAGGGACTTGGATCAGTGTTGGGGACCGCATCAGCGTTGGGGACCCGCATCAGTGTTGGGGACTTGGATCAGTGTTGGGGACCTGCATCAGTGTTGGGGACTCGCATCAGCATTGGGTGTCTTTTTCTTGTTGCCTCAAGTCCTGGTTTTGACTCGGGATGAGGCCTGGTTTGTGCCATGGGAGTGGAGTGTTGGGGGACGGGGGTGACCGGCGGGTGAGCCCTCCCTGCTGATCCTGGCCTCGCATGGGAGAGGGGCACTAGTGCTCCTGGGGGTGGGCCAGGCATGTGCCAGTCCGCTGCCTCCCCCGGGGCCCCCGCCTGGAGCACCTGCTGGGTCGGGACATGGGCCTCCTGTGGGCCTCACCGCTTCCTGCTTCAGCAGAGCTGGGAATTGTCAGTTCACCGAGCAACACCTCCAGGAAGCCAGCCTCGGGAAGGAGCTTCCACGGGGAGTTGGGGGACTGGTAATTGGAATAAATAAAAGCTAATCGTGCTTCCTGGATGCCAGGAACCACTGAAATTCATGGATTCCCACAGCAGTGCATGAGGCTGCTCATTGTTAATAACCCCTTTTTACCGGCAAGGAATCCAGGCCAGACAGGGAGCCCGCCTGTGTCACCTGGTAGGGAGGGAACGGGCCTGGTATTATAAACCAGGAGAGGGTGCAGGCCGAGGAAAGGGGGAGCAAGTTGCCAGCCAAGTTGGGTATCATGCGAGTCCTGCTTCTCCCCTCATTCGAGGACTTTCCTTTGGGGAAGTGAGCGCTCCCGAGAGCAGCCTTCCACCTCCGTGTTGGGGCGGCCTCAGCTTCTGCTTTCTGTGTCCGATATTTGATTTCTGTTGTCGTGGAAACGGGGTGACAAGTGTTCCGTGTGTTAGCCTGTGGTCCTCCCGGTGTAGTCAGCACACAGGAGATGCAGCCGGGGTGGCACGTGCCCACGGTGGTGCCACCTCTTGCCGGGGGTCAGGCAGAGGAGACCCAGCTCCGTGCTAGCTTGCAGACCTCCAATCACCCCTCCTGTCTCAGGGCCCAGAGAGCAAAGGCGATGGGAGGCCAAGGTCTGTCGTTCAGTTTTCCTCTGAGCCACATGCGTCTTCAGTCACCCCAGGGGCCTGGGCGTGCCCTTCCTTCCTTCTTTGTGTGTGGGGGTTTTCCTGGGGAGCGGTCGCTCTGGCCCATGAGGCCGTTGGGAGTCAAGACAGAAATAGTGGTCTGTGGTCAGCAAGGAGCTATCGCTGGAAACAGCCCAGTCCTCCCACAGCCTGACCCGCTGTGACCTTCCTCAAAGGCTCCCTGAAGAGGCTTTCCCTTGAAGTGCAAGTCATAGTGGTGCCCCTGCCACATCCCTATATGAACGAGGTGTGTGCCCTGCCTGCCCTCCGACGCCCGCGGCCGTGCTGGTCTGCAGAGCCGCCGCCAGCTGCACCCTCCTCGCCAGTAAGTTCTGTTTGCTTTCTTACCGTTTTCAGCGGGAGCTAAACCCAGGCCAGCCCTTCTTTTCTTTTCTGCTTTATGGCAGAATTTTGTTTTGCAAGAACAGACCCTGGGTGGCCGCTTGACTTTTCCCAGGAAGATGATGGGGACGCTGGTGTTAGGACGATGGGGAACGGGGTCCAGGTTGTCTCACTGCGGCCCCAGAGGGATGAGGGTCTGACTTATGGAGTGAAGTTTCCAGCACTCTGCTGGGGCGAGTAGATCTTTGGGCCCAGAAGAATGGGATTTGGAACATTCTCAGGGACATGTTGCAATTAAGATTTTCTTTTTTGTAGGGATACCTGATACTGTGGGTCTCTCTCTCTCTCTCTCTCTCTTTTTTTCTGAGATGGAGTCTCGCTCTTGTCACCCAGGCTGGAGTGCAATGGCGCAATCTCAGCTCACTGCAACCTCCGCCTCCCAGGTTCAAGCGATCCTCCTGCCTCAGCCTCCCAAGTAGCTGGGATTACAGGTGCCCGCCACCACACCTGGCTAATTTTTGTATTTTTAGGAGAGATGGGGTTTCGTCATATTGGCCAGGCTGGTCTTGAACTTCTGACCTCAGGTAATCCACCCACCTCGGCCCCCCAAAATGCTGGGATTACAGGCGTGAGCCACCGCGCCTGACCATGGGTTTCTCTTAGGTGTCTTCAGTTCTGTGTTTCCGCTCTCAGTGGCTGATCATGGCCAGTGTCTGGCTTTCTCCCGGTCACCACTGGATATTCTGTCTTGTCTTTGGGAGGCAGAGTCAGTAGAAGGTGCTTTGCACTGGGCATGCCTGGGAGTGAGCCCAGCCCTGCTGTTATTAGCGCCCATCGTGACGGTCGGCCCAGCTGCCCCATGTTCGATTTTTCCTCCTGTAAAATGGGAACGACAGTAGAGCTGATGTGTCCTGCGCTTTCTGTGTCCTAGGGACTATCCCGGCTCCTTAACGTGCTTTGCTCGGTGCTATCCTCCTAAAACCTTTTCTTTTACAGTTGAGTAATCTGAAGCCCAGAGAGGTTAAGTAACCTGCCCAAGGTCACACAGCAGATCGGAACGGGAGTCAGGAGTGTAACCAACAGCCTGGCTGCCTAGTCAGTGCTCTCAACCTCTGCTTGAAGGCTGCCTCCCTGGGCCCTGCTGGGGGACCCAGTAAGATGATGGTTATTCACATTCTCCTGTGTTTCTGATACCAAGCAAACTCTCGATAAATGCTGCTTCCCCCTCTGGTGGAATAAATAATGCACATTTTTTTCTGAGCTCTGCCTGCGTATACTTAAGGAGAGGGACGCTGTGCCCGGGATGCAGATGAATACGATAGGAGCTGTTTCCTGGAGGAGCTCCCATGCTGACTTTCGCCTTTGATCTTCTGCATCTTTTTCATAGGCTTTCTGTAGATGTGCGGGGATATTTCTAGAGGAGAAACCAGAGGTGGAAGGAGGGGCATAAGGAAATCGAATGCTGGGCATCTCTTAGCTCACATTATCTGAGGCTCTTCAGGGACAATAGACCTTGCAATAAAAGGCAAAAAGGCGATTTCGCACAGAGTGCCTCTTCCTGCACGGTGCCCGGCGGGAAGGGATTGATGGGGCTTGGCGGCTGGAGGAGCGCAGACCCTGCCCGCGCCTCCTGGGGCCTGTGCGGGACTTTGCTCACCTTGCTGTTTCTAACCAAGGTGCCAGATTCTCTTCACTCGGGTATGTCAGATTTTAACCCTTGAGGCTAGAGCCTTGCCAGGCTTATTCGAAGTCAGTGGCTGCTAGTAGTCACAGGCCCCCTGCCCTAGACCCCAGACCAGGAACCCCCCGCCCCGAAACCTTGGCCTCGTGGAGCGGGAGTCACTGTGAAAGGGGTCTTGGAGCCCAGGATCACTCCAGCAACATTTACCAGAGAGCATCCTGGGGCCAGCGTGGGGTGTGGGGGAGCAGATACTGAGCGCTCTGTCCCCTCCCCTTGGAGAATCTCACAGTACATTAGCATAGTCAAGGCTCTGAGAAGTCCGGCGGGAAAAGACACCTGCTTAGCTTCCCTTCACCTCACAACTCCACCTCCTTGACCTTTGCTTGATTCATGTGAGACCTGTGAACGTCTACACTGCGGGACTCACTTTGGGAGATACTGATGGAGACCAAATAGGTGTCCTGCTCATATATCCTCTGCTTCTTCAGGTTCCTTTGCTTAGGTTCCATTGGGCTTCCTAAAATGCAAACGAATTAAAAAGCTAGAAGAGCTATGCTGAATGTGTTTTCTCTGTCTGAAAGTACAGCCACCCATGAGAGGAGGAGGTCTGCTAAGTTTTCTTCTAGAAAAGGGGTCCCCAGGCTCTGAATGCTTGAGGACCTCATTGGGATCACCACCTCCATTGTGGGCCGCCCATCCTCCACCCCGCTCCCCGTGGCCTATTGATAACCTCCCAACCACCACCTATGCTCCTGGAGGCCCTAACTGGAATCCTTGTCCTCACCCATTGAGTTTGTCACCTCCCTCCAAACTTTGTGTCCTCTGTTGCAGTTGAGGACCTGGAAGTCATGACTGGGCTCATTAGTGATGGATGTTTATATTGAATTCTTAACTAAGACAGGGAGGAATCACATCCTAGCTCCATGTTTTACTAGTTGTGGGACCTTGACTTTCCCAAGCTCTATTTTCCTTGTCAGTAAAATGGCGATAATCGGGGTAATCCATATCCCTGATTGCTGAGGAGCCCTGCAGGCGTCCACGCCCAGCCCAAAGCCAGGACCCAGGAAGGGAGATGCAGCTGGGCAGCCTCTTCTGCGTCTCTGCCAGTCGCTGGCTTGGATTCTAACGCCCTCCTTCCCTCCCTCCCTCCCTCGCTCGCTCTCTATCAACAGCATCTAAGACCATGAGAACGTTTGAAGGTTTCTCAAATGTCTGTGACTGCCCCATGTCTGTTGTTTGGTGGAAAGGACTTTGTAATTGAATGGAGTTAGTTGCAATGTGAATGTCATGTGGAGCTGCTTTTCCTTGGCAAGTCCTTGCTGCCTGAGCCACAGTTCCCTGATCTGTAGAACTTTCCTTCCCCTGTCCCCCTTTCTGGGCTGTTGGGAGGCTGAGTGAGCTCATCATGAGGCCCCCGAAAGATAGCTTCCGTGCCCTGTGGAGCTCAGTCCCTGAGTCTCTGTCCCCACCTCCCAGGTCCTCTCTCACCACCCTTTTGGGTTGGTGAATTTCAAGTTGGGCATCAGATAGGACAAGGGAAGGGGACTGGAGAAGGAAGAGCCCACAGTTTGCCCTCAGGACTTCAGAGTCACTCTTTTTTGTTTGTTTGATTTTTTTCAGATAGAGTCTCGCCCTGTCGCCCAGGCTGGAGTGTAGTGGCATGATCGCGGCTCACCACAACCTCCACCTCCTGAGTTCAAGTGATTCTCCTGCCTCAGCCTCATGAGTAGCTGGGATTACAAGTGCACACCACCATGCCTGGCTAATTTTTGTATTTTTAATAGAGATGGAGGTTTCACCATGTTGGCCAGGCTAGTCTCGAACTCCTGACCTCAAGTGATTCACCCTCCTCAGCCTCCCAAAGTGCTGGGATTACAGGCATGAGCCACCGCGCCCAGCCCAGAGTCACCATTTATTTTTGTGCCTTATTACACATCTTCCTGCTACAGGACAGCCCAGAGCAACGGGACAAGCTTCTGTCGTGAATAAGTCCCCTGCCTACTTGGGGTGTAGGGATAAAGGACAGGACCTCTCTCTCTTCACCCTGCAGGGCAAACTCCTTCAAGACTCAGCTCCAAGACTACCTCCTCCAGGAAGCCTCCCTGGACTACCACACTCCCTCCTGAGCCCCCAGCCTTCTCACATACCTCCCTTATTTGTCTCCTGGGTGCTGGAGCCCTCAGAGCAGGGCCTATATCTGAGTCTCCCTGTGGCCCACCCATTGCCCCGTGCCAGGCCTGACCACAGTGGATGTCACTAAGCAGTTGTTGAATAAGTGAATGAACAGATGCAAACTAGGCCCAATCTTATCGAATTATACTAGAGTAATTGTATAAAAAGCCAGACTTCTTTAAGTGGAGGAAATTTAAAGTTAGAAGTGGGCTGGGCACAATGGCTCACACCTATAACGCTAGCACTTTGGGAGGCTGAGGTGGGCGGATCACCTGAGATGAGGAGTTCGAGACCAGCCACCCTGGCCAACATGGCGAAACCCGTCTCTATTAAAAATACAAAAATCAGCTGGGCGTGGCGGCACATGCCTGTAATCCCAGCTCCTTGGGAGGCTGAGGCAGGAGAATCACTTGAACCCAGGAGACGGAGGTTGCAGTGAGCGGAGATCACACCATTGCACTCCAGCCTGGGCGACAGAGTGAGAGTCAGTCTCAAAAAAAAAGAAGTGAGTGAATACGTCCCTACCTGCTTTTGTAGCTCCTGGCTCTTAAAGCTCTCGAATACCAATGGCAAATAAAGGGAACCGAGAGATGAAAGATGCAACTGTCCTGATTTTCTTCAGATGCAGAAATTTCTGTGTAGCTGAGGAGGAAGGGCCTGCTTGCCCCCCTTTGAATTTTGGGGTGTACTTGAGCAGAAGCATTCATTGCTTGGAGAAAGCAGAGGAGACCCCAGAAGCATTTCCCTCAGAAAGGGAGAAGCAGGTAGACCAAGCAGCAGTTCTGGGACCAGCTCTGGGGCCACCTGCTTTTCCCAACTGAGTCTCCGGCGGACTCGGCGGCTGGCCTGCACACAGGAGATCCTCAAAACGGATGAGCGATCATGGTTGGCATTTTTACACTCCCTCCTTTAGTCTGCAGTGCTGGAGGAGGTGTGATTATGGTGTGTATTTTGTGCAGCCATTCGGTGGACACCTATGGAGGACCCGCTGTGGGGCGGGCTGCCGGCCAGGCTCTGAGGATGGAGACGAGGACTCTTACTCGGGAGCCTCTGTTCAGGTTGAAGACAGTTTATGAAAACATAAGATAGAGTAGCCGAGTCCAGGGCAGGAGCCAGGGGTGTGTGAGTGGGGGTCCTGGAAGGGGTCTCTGGAAGCCAGAGGAGTAGTCCTCTGAGGCTGACCGAGACTCCCAGCAGAGAGATGGGGGCATGGGCAGAAGCCTGCCATGCCAGTGAGCCCTGGCATTTCTGAGCCCCTGCTCGGTTCTGTTGCCTGCACGATGGGCTGGGTGAGCAACGCTGACAGGAGACCCTTGCCTTAGCACTATGTCCCCTGGGCTCTGGCTAGTGACGCCTCCTGGCAGCAGCTGTCCAGGCCACACAGGATGCTGGCTACATGCTTGACTGGTCTGGCCATCCCTGCATGGCCCCGCTGTCACTGGTATCTGGAGATTGCACCCGGCCAGAGCCCAGTGGCTTCCCTGCCTGCCACCCTCGGATGCTTCCTTGGGGAGGGAGGGTGCCCTGTTTCCATGGCAACCCTAGGGAGGAGGCCAGGGCCTCGGGCAAGCTGCTGAGCTTTTCACAGCCCTGGGAGTGAGGACCAGGGCAGGCTGACCCTGGGCTGTGGGGCAGAATTAGCCGAAGAGGATCCCCACCATCCCTGAGGAGAGGAGGGGAATGGGGCGGGGAACATTAGGCAATGCTCACTGCCTTCCCCCAGCCTCCCAGCTGCCCACGGCAGTCCCAGGCCAGGCCAGTGTGGGTGTGGGGGGAAGTTAGAGCCTGGCCGTGTGGTGTGCCGGCATGCAATGCAACAGCCAGGACAATGGAGTCGTCCCCTGCCTTTGGGCCTTTCCCTCCACCCCATCTCATGTCTGCACTAGGTGAGGAAGCAGAGGATGGAGGAGCCTGGCGGACTCCGGGAGCTCCTGAGACTCCTGAGTCGGTGGGGACAGGGCTTCCCAACCTCAGCACTGATGATTCTTGGCTGTGGAGCTCCCCTGGGCATTGCAGGGTGTCTAGGGGCATCCCTGGCCTCTACACACGAGATGTCAGTTGTGACGACCCAAAGTGTCTCTAGACGCCGCTACATACCCTCCCAGTGTGGGGGTGGAGGAATCGTCCCCAGTTGAGATCTGCTGAGCTGAGAGGCTCCCCGGAAGCAGGGGGTGAAGGAAGGGAAGGCTCTGGGCCCTGGGGACATGGATGCCTGCCTGGAACACACAGAAACACACACGCATGCATGCCTGCCTACACTCAGTCATATGCACACATGTTCACGTATGGATGCACCATGACCCTGAAGGGACACCCCTGCTGCTCTTTTAAACAATCTTTTAACTAGACTATTTTTAGAGCACTTTTAAATTCACAGCAGAATTGAGTGGAAGGTGAAGAGATTTCCCATGACTGCGTAGCCCCACCACGCACACACTCCCCGTCTATCAACGTCTGCACAAGAGGGTGCATCTGTGGCACCTGATGGACCCGCATGGCCACATCAGGACCACCCAGAGTCCCCAGTTTCCATGAGGGACCCCTCTTCACGTTGGACATTGTGTAAGGGCAGGAACCCCCATGGTAGCATCATCCAGGGCAGTGTTACTGCCCTGAGATCCCTGTGTCCCACCTGCTCATCCCGGTCTCCCTGTCACTCCTGGCAGCCTCCGCTCCTTTCACTGTCTCCGTAGTTTTGCTGGCCCCACAGGGTCGTGTAGTTGGGATCACACTGTCTGTAGCCTTTTCAGACTAGTTTTTCACTCAGTGAGATGCATTTAAGTTTCCTCCACACCTTTTCACAGTTTACAGCACATTTCTTCTTACTTCTGAGTGGCTCTTTCTCCATTGTCTGGATGGATCTGTTTGTTGCCTGTTCGCCTCCCAGAGGATCCGCTGCTCTTTGCTGCAGATGCACAGTCCAGGCGCTGTGGAGTTGGGATGGAGCAGTCGAGCTGGGATCAGAGCCCAGGTCCCTGCCCTGAGGTTGGAGCACTCTGACTGCACCCGGCCTAGGCCTGTGCATTGTCTACACTGATGGCCATGGGGCAGGGGACCTGGAGCGCAAAGCAGGAGAGGATGCTGAAGGGGGCGGGTGGGGTCAGGACTTGGGAGTGTCCGGAAGGAGGGCGCCTGCCTCAACCCGGGGCTGGTCTGCAGAGGCCAGAGTGCTCAGCCCGTCAGTGCTGGGCCTGTTGTGAGTTTCTGCATGAGGTGGCCCTCTTGGAAAGAGTGGCTCCATAGCAGCTGGGTTGGGGGCCCCATGACAGCTGAGTCCGGGACTCCGCGGCAGCTGGGTTGGCGGATGCCTGTCCTTGTAGAGACCGTCACCTCCAGGAATGGTAAAAAGGCAGCCACCAACAGTCCTGTGTCCTCTTTCCAGTCCTCTGTCTTGTAAGCCTGGTCCCCCCAGTGGCCCCAGTCCTCCCCTGCCACAAGCCCGTTCTCCTCTCCTCTTTCTGGCCTAGAAACAGGCTCTTCCCTCTGGAGGCTGCAGTCCAGGGGTTCTGGTGAGGTACAGAGCCCAGCCCCCACACAGCAGGACGTTTTTCCACAAATGCACAGCTCTTCAAGGCCACGCGCAGCTGTGTGTGTGGTGCGTTTTGAAGGGCATTTTGAAGGGCGATGGCATGCCTCCCAAAGTGCTGGCATAACAGGCGTGAGCCACTGTGCCTGGCCCCTGTGAGTTTTTACAAGAGACACTGCAGTAGAGAGAATGGTAGAGTCCTCAAACCCTGATTCAGTCGTTCATGAATTCACCGAGCGCTCACTATTCCTGCGACGTGTGTCCTCTTCTTTGCCAGCCTGCTGGTGTGCTCCTGGTGCTTGGTCCACCACAGGTGGGTGTGCTTGGTCCAGGAGGCTGATGGTGCTGACCTCTGGGCTGATACTTACTGTTTTTAGTGGCTTGAATGACGTCCATGCAGAAGAGCTAGTGCACCATGCTTGTATTTGAAAATACCCAAGCTCCTGCCTGAGAACCTGGTAGGCCAGTACTTGGAGGGACAGTAGCAGGATCGAGAAACCATCTGTGTCACATGTTCTTGGGGACAAAGAAGAGACAAAGGCTCAAGGAGCAGTGAGGCTTGTGGGACGTAGCTGTGTCCAAAAAGGTCAAGCAGTTAGCACATCCCTAGCTACTTCCTGTGAACCCATGAAATCCTCAGGCTGAGGAGGACAGAGGGTGAGGGGATCTGACGCCACACTCAGCCCTTTAGCCAGTGGCTGCTGTGCTAAGCCATTCTGAGAAGCCACCGGTGGAGAACTGACTTCAGGTCTTGCTGACTGTAAGGTTGTCCAATTGTTTTTGCACATTGAAAACAATACATTGCACTTTGGGAGGCCGAGGTGGGTGGATCACTTGAGGTCATGAGTTCGAGACCAGCCTGGTCAACATGGTGTAACTCTGTCTTTACTAAAGATACAAAAATTAGCCAGGTGTGGTGGTGGGCACCTGTAATCCCAGCTACTTGGGAGGCTGAGGCAGGAGGATCGCTTGAAACCAGGATGTGGCGGTTGAAGTGAGCTGAGATTGTGCCACTGCACTCCAGCCTGGGGGACAGAGCGAGAGTCCTTCTCAAAACAAACAAACAAACAAACAAACATTGTTCCAGATTTGCTAATAAGGAACCAACCTCCTCAGACCTTGGTGTCACAGGAGAGTGGCCTGTAGCAGCCTTGGGGCCAGTTGTGATCTTATCCACAGTGTTGGTTAGATGCATCCTCTGTGCTTGTTTAATATTCGTTCTGCTTGTGTGAACAAAGCCATGTCAGTTTCAGTAACCCTTGTGCCATGGAGCACCCGGTGTGGAGCAGGGCTCGGTACAACTGGTGCAGAGAATGTTCCAGGCCTTTTGAAATGACGTGGAGTTGCTGGGGCTCTCTTGAGGCTGTTAGTTTATTTAGGGCTGCTGTGACCAAATACCACAAATCCAGTGGCTTAAACCAACACAAATCCATTATTTTACAGCTCTGGAGGTCAGGAGTCCTAACATCAAGGTGGCGGCAGGGCCGGTTCCTTCCGGAGGCTCCAGGGGAGAACTCCGTTGCTTGCCTTTCCAACTTGAAGAGGCACCTGTGTTCCTTAGTGCGTGGCCTCTTCCTCTGTCTTCAAAGCCATTGGCATAACATCGCCTGATCTTTCTCTGCCTCCCTTATCATGCCTCCTCTAGCTCTGGCCCTCCTGCTTCCTCTTGTAAGGACCCTGTCAATCACATTGGGCCCCCTGCATAATCCAGGCTAATCTCCTGCCCCAAGGTTCTTAACTGATCACATCTGCAAAGGCCCCCTCCCCCCACGTCAAGTCACAGGTTCCTGGGACTGGATATGGACATCTTTGCAGGGACCACGATCCAGCCTTCCATAGAGGTGGTGACAGATGGAGTAGAAAGTACGTCCTTTGAGTTTTTATAAGAGACACTGCAGTAGAGAGAATGGTAGAGTCCCGAAACCCTGATTCATTCGTTCATGAATTCACTGAGTGTTCACAGAGCACCTGCCTCAGTCCAGGCGTCATGTTGGGAGCGGGGGAGACAGAGCAGGCCATGCATCTGTCCTTTCAGAGTGCTGTAGATGCAAATCCTGTAGCACAGATGCACAGATGTGCCTTAGACCAATAGTGTCTTGAAAGGAGAGGAATGGGAATGGGTGTGGGGAGTGGGGAACCTGACCTGCTTTGTGGGGTCACGGAGGGACTCTCCACCTGCCTTCAGCCCTCCGTCCCTCATTTGCGGCTGTTCCTCCAAAGGCTCAGTCTCCAGCAGGGGTGTGGGGACCCCTATGGGCTGTGGAGACCTTTCTCCTTTGCTGCTGTGGGCATTGCATCTGTTCCTGATGGGTAGAGCTGTGTGTGTCCACTGGGGCCCAAGGCAGTGCCACTGTGGCTCTTTGAGTATCTCGGGGGGAACTGAGCTGCCAGAGCCAGAGGGTGATGGCTTCCAGCACTCCCCAAAGCCACCTGCTTTTGAAAGGGGCCTGTCTCCGAAGCAGGCCGGGTCCTCCTGTTGGGGGAAGCTTTCATGGCCAGGTCTGTGTCTCTTCTGCAGGGGAGACAGCCGCTAGAGGGCACCGTCCTTCTGGCCTTTCCCACGTCCCCGTTTCTACGGCAGGTGCACAGTAGAGCCTTTTTTTTTTTTTCTAATGACTTAATGATTTAATCTTCTTATTTTCTCAGCAGACAATGCTTTGGACTTCCCTGGATACATTGGGACATTACCAATCAGATTAATTAATACGAGTTTCACAACTCGGGAACCAGTGAATGTGCTTCCCCAGACTTAGCTTCTGCATGGCTGTTTCTGCTTCCCTTTATGAAGTGCATTTCTCTTAAGAGCCTGGCAGTCTCATGGGGCTCGTCTGCTGCTGGAAGCGAGCAGCGGGTTCCATTGTCCCCTGCTCGGTGGGGCTCGCCGTGCAGCTTGCTGGCAAATGGCTGGGCTCGGAGGGGTGGTGACGGTGGCACACGCCAGGGGAAGGGTTGGCATCGTCTTCTGAGAATTGTTTCTTTTGGGCTTCACACCCCGCCCCCACCTTCTGCTGCCTCGAGGCTCTTTTCTCCTTATTATTAACTAGTGACAGATTTCATGACCAGTGACTGAAATCATTTGGAAGTACCCCCTGAAAGCCAGCGTGATGGGTTGGCAGGAATGTGACAGACGCAGCCTCTGAAAATCACAGAGGCAGAGGACTTGCTAAGGGATTAGGTTGAGAATGGTCAGGAGGTGGTGGCTGCTGGGCACTGGAGCTGAGGGTGAGGGGCCGAGAAAACGGTGGGCAAACGGGATAGCTCTTTTGGGGGGCGGGGGAGGCTGGCTTTGGGGATGTGTGTCCTACTATTTGTTCACCGTAAGGTGGGGGCGTTGGGTGGTAGGTTCCAGTGCTACTGAAGGGTGGCAATTGAAGGGAGGAATTAAGCTGGCTGGGTGCGGTGGCTGGTGCCTGTAATCCCAGCACTTTGGGAGGCCAAGGCAGGTGGATCACTTGAAATCAGGAGTTCAAGATCAGCCTGGCCAACATGGTGAAACCTCGTCTCTACTAAAAATACAAAAATTAGCCGGGTGTGACTGTGTATGCTTGTAATCCCAGCTACTCAGGAGGCTGAGGCAGGAGAATCACTTGAATCTGGGAGGTGGGTGGAGGTTGCAGTGAGCCAAGGTGGAGCCACTGCACTCCAGCCTGGGCGACAGAGCCAGATTCTGTCTCAACAACAACAACAACAACAACAACAACAACAACAAAAAGCTGACTCACGTGGCTTTCAGTCTGAGAAACCGGTCAGATCGTCACTTGTCTCTAAAGCATGTATCCTCCTTTGTAGATGAGAAGCTCTACAAAGAAACCGGCCCCTCCATGCCCCGGTTTCTCGCCCAGGTGGGTTAGATGGTCAACCTGACATTTTGCTGTGCACCTGGAAGTCTTTCTTCCTATTCTCCTTCCCACAGAGGATTCATTTTTCTGTGGTTCTAACATTTTTCTGATCACCCCAGGGACAAAGGCGAAGAAAAGACCGTGTTTCTGGGCCAAGGGAATCATCTGTTTAACATGGGCTTCGGAGCTTTTTTTGTGTTTATACTTAAGCAACTTTTTGTATTTTAGGGACGGTGGCAGGATCGAGAAGTCACCTTTTCAGGTGTTCTTTGGGATAAAGAGGAGACACAGAGACTCAAGGAGGGAGGAGGCTTATGGGACACAGCTGTTTCCAAAATGATCAAGCAATTAACACATCCCTGGCTACTTCCTGTGAGCCCCTTAAATCACCGGGCTGAGGAAGACAGAGGGTGGGGGTTCTGACCCCCTCACACAGCCCTCGAGCCAGCGGCCGCTGTGCTAAGCCATTCTGAGAAGCCACCTGGGGAGAAGTGACTTCAGGTCTAAGGGATGGTGCCCCGAGCCTGCCGCCGAGGTCCCCAGGGAGCAGCCCGATGGCCTGAGCTAGGCCTGCTCTGCGTCCTGCCCTCTGCCACACGGCTGCATTCCAGTGTCACTCGAGTCCCTAGAGGGTCGCTTCTGAGTCCCCTGCAGGCTCCACGGCTTCCACCCCCTGGGTGGCCCGTCGTTGGTGTGGTTTTCCCGGTTCTGACCCTGGCTCGTGCCCGTGGACTTTGGGAGCCCTTTGCACTGTTTGGAATCGGCGCCAGGGGGTCAGGCTGTGCCACCCACACCGTCCCGCAGCCATCTGATGTTTGTGTGGAGTTGGATTCTGTTACATAATCATTCAGCCTAATTAGTGTCGGCTTTAAATGCCCAGGGACCGTAGGCAACCGTTTGTGGTGATGCCTGAGCTGTCAGTTCAGGTTCATCGAGATCACATCCTGCCCGGGTTGTGGCGAGGTGGGTTTCATCTCTAGATTCTCAGACAGTTGCTGACCTGGGGGCATGTGGCCCCCAACATGGCCCAGCCGAGGCTTAACAAGGCTGCCCAGGGCTCCACATTGGCAGATAAACACACTGGCAGATAACTCGGGACTCACTTTGGCCTCGGTTCCACTCAGGCCAGCCCTTGTTGAGTGGATGACCCTAAATCACGCCACACTGGAATCCAGCACAGGTGCTGAGGATGGGGACAGAGAGAGAAGAGAGGCCTGATGTTTACCAGTTAACGACTTCTCAGCACTCACCACCTTATTAAGTTCATTGTCACGACAGCCTTATGATCGGGGCCGGTCACTGACCCTCTGCTGAAAAGACTGTAAAGGATTTCAGGAGTTGAAGTGCGTGGCCAAGGTCACGTGGCCTTTCTGCTGGGAACCTCCAAAGCCTCTGTTCCCTCTGATCTTCTATCTGGACCAGTGCTGACCCTGGGCTGGGGGGTTTGGAGGAGGGGCAGGTGGCTTCTGGAAGGGGCATGGTAGAGGGGATGTTTGTGGCGGACCCTGAAGGTACCAAGTGTTGGTTCCTCTTGCAGAGGTTGCAGAATGTGCTGCTAGGGAGGAGGTCACAGTGTGAGCAAAGGCATGGTGGCCCCTAGCTGTTCTGGGGAAGGCAGGAGGCAGGGTTAAGTTGGAAGGAGCAGAAGAAGGTGCTAGAAAGGTCAGCCAGGCCAGGGGGCAGACAACATGTGATGTGTGGGGGAGGGGTTGCACTTTTATTTTTGGAGTCAGGGGAAGACTGGAGTGGTCTGTGAGCAGAGGAGTGACTTGACGAGGCTGTGTTCTGGGAGTGAAGTCTCGAGACACTGTGGGGTGGGCTGGGAAAGGGCAAAGGTCAGGAGCCCTGAGACCCAGCAGAAGCTGGTGCAGACGCCCCGGCTCTCATAGGTCTAACCCCTGTGGCGGCCTCTGAGGATTCCACCTGATACAACTGGAGGGGGAAATTGAAGAAGCTGACCCACGTGGCTTTCAGTCTGAGAAACCAATCAGATCGTCACTTGTCTCTAAAGCCTACGCCCTCCTTTATAGACGAGAAGCCCACCGGCCCCTCTGTGCCCCGGTTTCTTGCCCGGGTGGGTTAGATGGTAAAGCTGACATTTTATCATGCACCTAGAAATCTTTCTTCCTATTCTCCTTCCCACAGACCGCGTATTTTTCTGTGGTTCTGACAGTTTCCTGATCACCCCAGGGACAAAGGGGAAGGGACGACTGTGTTTCTGGGCCAAGGGAATCATCTGTTTAACATGGGCTTTGGAGCTTTTTTTACATTTCTACGTAAGCAACTTTTGGTATTCAGAAGACCTAGTTTCCCTGAGCCAGATGGGCTCCTTCCATCTCGGTGGTCTGTATTTTGGATTCCTGCAGCAGGTGGCTGGTCGAAATGCACACCCCAGGAGGTGAGGTTGGGGGGATGTCAGCTCCGGGGCCGCTTGTACCAGCAAGTCCCTAATTGCGGGCGCACTCCTTCCTCCTGAGCCCATCAGCCTCTGCGTGGTCACATCAGGGCAGTTGGGTTCCTGGTGACCCATGACTGCCAGGTTAATGGAAACCTTAATGGAAACCCTCTTTTTCCACCCAATTAAGTGGCTGGAGGTGGGATGCTGTGCGAGAGCCGTCTGTTTCAGTTCCCTGACTTTCTCTTGCAGCAATTATCTATGTAGCTCCATTTGGCCTACATAAGCTTAGCATTTGTGTTCATTCATTCATTCATTCATTCATTCCACAGATATTGACAGAGCCGTTATCCATGTGCCAGGTTTTATGCAGGATGCGAGGCCATGGTCATGAATGGGACCTGGCCCCTGTGCACTCCTTGCAAGGTCGGGGGTGTGCAGGGAGGTGAGCACACCGACAATCACATGATCGGGGAATAGGGTTTGTCCTTGTCATGTGCATGGGGAGCTGTGGGAAACCAGGGGAGGGGTTCGAACTGCACCCAGGGATAGGGGATGTGCAGAGAGTGCTTTCCAGACAGCTGGGAAATGGATGGAGCCAACTGATCTAAAGTGAAGGGTATTTCAGGTTATCAGGACAGTCGAGGCAGAGGGGCAGAGATATGACCTACAGAAGTAGCCTGGAATAGCCTCATCAGACGATGAGGTGGAAGCATGGGAGCTGCAACTGGATTGATGAGAGGAGAGGTCCACTCATTAAGAGTCATTGGGCACCAGTATGAAGGGTTTGCGTTTTACCCTCGAGCCGGTGGGAGCTGTGGGGTATACCGCAACTGAGTGTGACCCATGCCAGCTTTGTGTATTGGAAGGATTTCTGCATCAGACAGGACTCTCTCAGTTTGCAAAGGACAGAAAGCCCAACTCAAAATGGCTTGAAAGCAAAACAGAATTCACTGTTGCATTTGATAGAATGGTCCATGGGGTTGGATGGCCTCAGGTAAGGCTTGATCCAGCACATAGAAGGTGTTGCTAGATCCTAGATTCTGTTCTCTCCTTCCCTGAGCTCTTTCAATCTGGTGCCTTCATCTCCAGGCTCTGTATGGTGGTAAGATGATGGGATGGCTTGAACCCGCATCCTTTCTGGGTCAAGGCCAGTGGGAAAGAGTGCCTGTCTCATTCTCTGTTCCTGGTAAAGAATCAGTGCAGCTCATTAGCTCTAACTGGGCCATGCCCATCCCTGACTGTGTTCCTGGGAGGCCAGTGTGCCAGACGGCTTTGTCCTGGGATGCCTGCTCCACCCCAGAGCTGAACTACAAGGCCCGAGCATGGTGGCAGGAGGGGCAGCTCTCTCTGAGGGAGGCTGAGTCTTGTTTGCCTGAAAGGATCAATGGATGCTGGGGAAGAAAAGCAATGGTGTCCAGAACAGTCACCTCTAGAAGGGGAGAGGCTGGGCTGGGGTGGGAAGAGTTTAGGGCAGGGCCTGCAGGGGCCAAGGTGGCCCTCCTGGTGAGAGAGCCCCGCTGGCCATCCCAAGAATAGGGCATGAGTCTGCCAAGGGTGCCCCTAGGTCTGGCATCTTGATTCTTTCCTCTGTGTTCTTGGCACAGACACTCATGCCAGGGCCTTTGCTATCACCCGTAGTCTCAGAGTCCGGTTATTATTCCATAGTTATCTGTAGGGGTGAGACCGTGCAGGGCTTTCCCTCCCAAGCTTCCTCCCTCCCTCATAGTAGCTCACTGTGTCCCCTGAGGCTGCCAGTGCTGCCGGGAAAGACCCGAGGCTCCTTCTGGGTCTCAGAGCCATTTCTTTGGTTGAACCCAGTTTGCGTCCTTCCTTGTAGAATTGGCTGCCACTTCCTTTAGGGCCCCCACTGCACCCTGTACATAACCCTGCCAGGACATCTGTTTATTTTCCATTCTTGTAGCTTTATTTTTATTTCAAAAGGAGCACAAGAACACAGTCTGGTGGCAAAGGCTCCCTCTGTCTCCTCCTTACTTTCAGCCACTGGGCCCTTGTAGCAGTAATGCTGCTCTTGTCATTCTGGAGCGTGTCCTTTCATTCCTTTTTCTGTGAATTTTGATACATACACATAGAAATACATAGTGCTGAGTTTTCTAGTTGTATTTTTTACATAAATATCATGCTGTATCTATTTTAAAGTGTCTCACCATGTTGCCCAGGCCGGACTTGAACCCCTGGGCTCGAGTGATCCTCCCACCCCAGCTCCAAGTAGCTGAGACCACAGATGTGCACCACCACACCCAGCCTTTGCCGTATTGTTCTGCAATATGTGTTTTGTTTTTTTTTTAATTTTTTGAGACAGGATCTGGCTCTGTCACCTAGGCTGGAGTGCAGTGGCATGATCCTGGCTCACTGCAACCTCCGCTTCTTGGCTTCAAGCTCTCTTCCCAGCCTCCTGGGTAGCTGGGACTACAGATTCATGCCACCACTCCTGGCTAATTTTTGTATTTTGTGTAGAGATGGGGTTTTGCCTTGTTGCCCAGGCTGGTCTCGAACTCCAGAGCTCAAGCCATCCACCCGCCTCAGCCCCCCGAAGTGCTGGGATTATAGGTGTGAGTCACTGCACCTGACTCAGCCTGCTTTTGCTTTTTTAAAAAATCTCAACACCATGCTATGTATTGCACTTAATTAATTGTGCATTGAATCCTTCGTGAGCCTTCTGTGCCAGGTGCGAGGTCGGCTGCTGGGTAGAAGTGACCAGGATGCATCTTCCCTCGGCTACATGCAGACTCTCCACAGGGCAAGGGCAGGGCCTGCCCAGCCCCGTGCCCAGCCCTTTGGCATCCAGCCGCCAGTATTTGTTAGATCAGCAGGCTGTCATGCCCAAGGATTGCTGCCACCTCAACAGGACAGGGCTTCAGCTGTGTGCTCTTGATGTGGAGTCCGCGCCACCTGTTGACCCGCTTTGGATTTTTACCTTATTGAAATGTTCACACATTTCTTTTAGCTTCTGAACTTATTTCATCTTGAGAAATGGACTGGAACCTTTGGCTCCAGCAGAACAAGTCCCATAAATCAGACGTTCAAGCTGAGCGATCCTTCTGGTTTTGGCCACAGTTGGGGCCTTCTTACTCCTCTGGTCTCGTCAGCACCGTTCAGAAACTCGTCCTTGACTTGGAGATAACAGTGAGTTAAATGGACGTAAATACACCGAACTCATTACTCCGGGCCGGCATCCCGCATGACAAGGCCCACATCCATTTCTCAGTAAAAACAAACTACATCTGCCACTTGAAAGGTCAAGAAGCACTTTCATGTACGTTGTGCTCCATGGATCACTGGAAGTCCTTTCCCTCTTTTCCATATCCGGGCCAGGAGGAGCAGCTGCTCTCTGGCACCGTTTAGCCTTTGCTGCCTTTTACCCTAGGCAAGACATTTTGTTATTCCTCCAATTTGTAATCCCAAAACACTTGGAGTTCGTAACCTCCTGGGGAGGGCCAGGCCTCACATTTCAAGGCCTTTGCACGTGTGATATGCCAGCAACAGCTCAGCCCTTTGAATTATGATCCACGGCTCCTTCCACTCACCTTCTTTCTGGATGTCAGAAAAGACTGCCCAACAGCGTCTCCTCCCAGCTGCCGAGGCCGATGATATTTTTATTCTTATTTAGATTTTACTTAGGTCTTATTTTAACTCCACTGAGCTGTGAGATCTTCACCAAAGTACAACTGAACTTATTTTTAGAAGAACTGCTCTGTTAAGAAGACCTTCGTGCCTGATGAATTTAATTATTCTGATAAATTACAGCTTCTGCGAAGGAACCACGCCCCTCTGAGTACAGATGGAAGTTGGAAAATTCATAGAAAGCTGTCATCTCCTGGCGAAGGCCTGGGAAACCTCATTTGACAGAGATGTCTTTGGGTTCCTCTTAAGCACGAGCGAAGGATCCCAGTGCCCCCTCCCCTGCTGGGAAGAGGAGCCGGTGGCGTGAATTGGCACGGAGCCGCACCTTTCTTTCTCCTCCTTTATCCTCCCGCAAGCTCCACAGACCGCTCTGCTTCTTTGAGCAGGATCAGTTGTAACTAGAAGTGGGTAGGGCTTGAAAGGGGCTGGTTAAGTGTTTAAAATTGAGGCAGCTTTCCTGCTATTTTCAAGTTCTTTTAGATGTGCAGGGATGGAGAATGGCTGTTTTTGTTGGGGTTTTCTCTTTGATCCTGGTTCAGACGGGGCCCTCTGAAATTTCTCCCCCTGATCTTTTGTGCTCTGTGAAAACCAGGAATTGCATGGATGGTGTAGAAAATCCCCATAGGCGGCAAAGCAACTCTGCTGTGTTGAAATGACATGCTTAGAAAAGTGTCAGAAAATGGAGATGCCATCGCTCCGGCCCCCCAGGGCCTGTGGCTCAGCGTCCCTTGGGCCTTTGTGTCTGGGCCAGACCCTCCAGGCAAGCCCCTGGTGAAGCTGTTGGGCCCATCGTTGCAGGGGTGCCTCGCCATCCCCCCGTGTCCTGCCCGGGTTCCCCTGGTGGAGCACAATGCTGATCAGCCTTGGCGTTTTCAGATTTCTTCTCTCCATTAAGGTAACCTTGTTCTTTAAACCAGCCTGCTTTCAAAGTTGTTTTCCTAATAATATCAAAAGGAGGAAAAAAAGCTGCCTGAAAATCTTTTTTTTTTTTTTTTTTTTTTGGGGGGAAAGAGCCTGGGCATAAATAAATACAACCATACAAAGAAGAAAATTAAAAAAAAAAAAAAATCAAAGATGGAACCTTTGCGTTTGGCCTGAGGTATAAATGGCAGGGTTTTTATGACATGCTTTTAGTGTTTGATTCTCTTTCTTTCCTCTTATGTTCTTATAATTCCAAACAGGAGCGATGGTGTTTTTTTTTTAAACCTTGCCCAATCTTTGGGTGGAGGCTTTGGAAGCCGCACATTCTCCACCATTACAGTCACTCAAAGCTGACGCCTCCCGAGGGGCTGCTGCGTGCCAGTGACTGTGCCGAGCGCGTGTCTCCTTGAATCTTTGTGATCTCTCTGAGGTGTGTTAGGCCCCACTTCACAGATGGAAACTGAGGCATACAGAGCCGTCAAGTAGCTTGCCCAAGATCACACACCTTGTCAGTGGTCAAGCTGGGCTCCAAAACCAGCAGCGTGGCTCTGGGGTTCTAAGCCCTCTGTTGTGCTGTTCCTTGAATATATTAAAAGGCCTACTATGTGCAGGAACTGGGTTGGCACTGGCAGGGAGGGAAGTTCAGGAAGGAGATAGTTACATGGCTGTGTGGCTTGAGCTGGGGAGAGGGAAACACCCAGGAGGGCTTCTTGGAGGAGGTGGCCAGTAAGATGAGGTTGAAGATAGGTAGGATTTAGTAGGGCACAGTGAGGTGCAAGATCAGGTAGAACTGGCTTTAGTCCTGACTCTGGGGCTTTACATCTAACAGCACAGGACCAGCCACTCCCTCACAGACTCGTTTATTTATTATTATTATTATTATTTTTGAGACAGTTGGAGTCTCGCTCTGTTGCCAGGCTGGAGTGAAGTGGCACAGCCTCGGCTCACTGCAACCTCCACCTCCCAGGTTCAAGCGATTCTCATGCCTCAGCTGCCCAAGTAGCTGGGATTGCAGGCGCCTGCCGCCACGCCTGGCTAACTTTTGTATTTTTAGTAGAGACAGCGTTTCATCATGTTGGCCAGGCTGGTCTCAAACTCCTGACCTCAGGTATTTCACCCACCTCGGCCTCCCAGAGTGCTGGAATTACAGGCATGAGCCACTGCGCCTGGCTTCCCTCACAGACAAAGTGAATGGCTGGCATGGAAGGTACCCTGCACATAGTAGGTACTCAGGAACACAGACAAAGTGGATGGCTGGCATGGAAGGTAGCCTGCACATAGTAGGTGTTCAGGAAACATTAGTGGTGCCCTCCCCTTTCCCATGGATAGTCAGCAATATGGGTTGGACATGTGTGTCCTGTAATCCGAGGTTGTTTGCCCTCTGGCTGGCCCACAGAATTTGAATTAATGGCTCACATTTATAAATGGGGAGATTCCACACCAAACCCCATATTTCTAGCTTTTCTTGAAAACTCAGATCTGGTGACTGCAGCCCGCACTTCCCACTCTGCCGTCCCAGGCTGAGCGAGGAGTGCCCATCTCCAGAGACAGTGAACCAAGGGGCCCTCATCCTGTCAAATGCCCTCCTGTCTCTCTCTTCCTACCTGGCCGCCCATGCAGGCCACAGAGCGCGGTGCTGCAGGTGAACTCTGCTGCAGTGGGAACGAGTTGGCGTCGGCTCCCTCGTGGCCGGCTGCTGGATTCGTGTGGACAGGGACATTCTTCTTAGAACAGTGCAGACACTTAGGAAAACAAGCACAAGACGGTCTTTTTCCCTTAATCACCCATCTCATGAAATCAAGCCCCAGTCCCTTGGAAGCCCACACCCTCCACACCCTCCAGATACTGAGAGAATGCATGCCAGCATGCCTGTGCCAGCGTGCCTCTGCCAGCACACCCGGGCCAGCAGACCTTTCTCTGTGACTGAAGACAGCCGGCACTTCATATCTTTGAAGGGTTTGTCTTTCTGGCAAGTGGACGGTACTTTGAAAACCAAAACATTCCTGAGATTCACTGAAAGCCACTAAACTGGCACCGTTCAGGCGGTGAGGGTTGGGGGCGGGGGAAGCCAAGGGTGTGAGAGCAGCCCCTCCTTCCAAAAATCAGACCGATCCTCTGAAGACGACGATCAGATCCAGGCTGAAAGTTCCTCTGCAAAGGAGCTGTGTCCTTCAGGGAACCCAGGCTGCAAAATGTAACAAGGCCCAGAAGGGCATCTGTCAAACCTTCATGGGGTTCAGCTTTGGACATGCTGGCTCTAGTTTGTCCCCACTGCACTCTGCACAGAGCCCGGAAGGCCCTTTCGTTAGCCTGGCCTTCTTTCAAGGCCAGTTCAATTGCTGCCTCCTCCAGGGATCCCTCCATGCTTCTCTGTGGAATGGGGGACCTTGCCTGCCTTGTGGTCACTCTTCCCCCAGTTTGTGCCTCTCTTGGAGCCTAATCACAGAAACCCTGTACATCCACAGCTGCCTCTCCCACTCGCGGGGAGTGGTTTGTGGGCCATGTGTGGGTGCTCACGATTCCCCTTATTCCTCAGGAAATGTGAGGAATTTCCCGTGGGGCCGGTACTCCCACCACCCCATGTTACAGATGGGGAAACTGAGGCTTAGTGAGATGAGGGGACTTCCCCAAGACCACACACCAGCAAGTGGCAATGCGAGATTTGGACTGGGGCTCTGTGGCCACAGGCTTGGGCTCCTCCTGCCAACCGAGGGGTCTGCCAGCCTGTGCACCCTCCTCCTGGCCCCCGAAGCCTTTGCTTCCCTCAGGCCATCATGCATAACCAGCCCCTTCAGAATGCGCTGCTGAACAGGCCCTGGGCCGTGTTCGTGAGTGCGTTTCTCATTTATTAAGGTCACAAAATCCCTGGCCCTGTTTAATGTCATCTTTGATGTTCAAGGGCGGCGTGGAAATCTCTGTTTTCATGTGACCCAATTTCTAGGCTTTCAAAATGCGGCTCCTCTCCTCCTCCCTCTCTGTGTTTTTGAAATCAGGTGAGCAGGGCCGCCTCCAAGCGTTGACCACTTGCCCCGAGGTCTCCCTCCCCACCCCTCAGGCTCAGGCACGTGGGTGCAGTGCCAGCTCTCGGGCCTTGCCAAGAGGACTCATGGGCGTAGACCACCTGTATGATCCTCCACACGTAGGGAAACTGGGTCTTTTGTTCTTCCTCTGCCGTCGTCGTGAGCACTGCAGGCAGCTGTGCTGGACGGGACCTCCCTGCACCTGTCGTGTGTTCCTATGATGCCAGCCAGGACATGGAACTTCCACCGGACCCCCTGTACTCCAGGGCTATCATATTCCCAAGGATTCCTGTGAAAAATCACTTTTCCCTGTTTCCTTTCTGCCTTTTAAGACTCTCTGCTGGTTACAACTCTTCTTGGAACTAGTCACGTGGTACAAATAATTGCTGAAATTTGGTCCCTGTTTTCTCAGCTCATCTGGGTGACCTGTAGGGGATCTTCTGGAGTATTTTCAGGGAGCTGGGGCGGAGGGAATCTCAAAGCTCTGTGCCTATATCATTTCCCCGTGAAGGCATTTAATATTTGTCCACTGCTGGTGCAGAGTTATGCTAAGGATTTTGGAACTTCAATGATGAGTGGTCTTCCCTTAGGATGCTGGCTGTGGGTGGAGGACAGTGTGTGCCGGCAGCCAGGCTGGCTTGCGGCTGGAATGTGGGTTACCTGGAGAGGGCCTGCCTTTTTTTTTTTTTTTTTTTTTTTTTTGCTATTTAAAAAATTTGTTGTAAAATAGACATAACGTAAACTTTACCATCTTAGCCGTTTTCAAGAGCAGAGTTCACTGATATTAAGTACGTTCTCATTGTGCAGCCATCACCACCCACTCACCCACAGAACTCTTTCATCTTTCCAAACTGAAACTCTGCCGTCATTCAACATTACCTCTCTATTTGCCACCTCCCCCTACCCCCAGCAGCCACCAGACTGCTTTCTCCTCTGTGCATTTGCCTACTTAAGGGACCTCCTATGGATGGAATTGTACGGTGTTTGACTTTCTGTGTCTGGCTTATTTCACTGAGCATAACATTCTCAAGGTTCACCCATGCAGTAGCCTGGCCCGGACGTCCTTCCTTTTTAAGGCTGGATAATATCCCGTGGTATACACGGACCACGTTTTGCTTACTCATTCGTCTGGTGTTCTCAAATGCCAAGACTCAGTGACTTCGGCTGTGCCCGAAACCTTCCTCTAATCAAAACACTTCCTAACCCCAACCTGTACCTAGGCTCTGACACTCCTGCATCAGGCAGTCCTCCAGGATAAGTTACCTGTTTAAAATGCAAATATATTTCCTTGTGGGGAGTGTGTAATTGGCATTCTGGGGCCCCGCTGCCATTGTCTTTATGAGGGAGGGAGGTTGTGTTGTCCTAGAAGCTGGGTCCACAACCGTGTCCCAAGAGCCCATCAGGTGCCACACTCTGGGCTGGGGACTCGACGTTCATGGTTTGGTTACATTTAGCCCTTCCAAAGGCCCTGGCATTTCTGCAGTGTTACCTATAAATTCCATGTGCGGAAACATGCGTTATTTCCTTTTTTTTTTTTTTTTTTTTTTTTTTGAGAGAGAGTTTCGCTCTGTCACCAGGCTGAAGTGCAGTGGTGTGATCTTGGCTCATTGCAACCTCTGCCTCCCGGGTTCAAGCAATTCTCCTACCACAGCCTCCTGAGTAGCTGGGACTACAGGTGTGCACCACCACACCCAGCTAATTTTTGTATTTTTAGTAGAGACAAGCTATCATCATGTTGGCCAGGATGATCTCGATCTCTTGACCTCGTGATCCACCCGCCTCAGCCTCCCAAAGTGCTGGGATTACAGGCGTGAGCCACCGCGCCCAGCCTGGGTTATTTCCACTTTTGGGCTGTTTTAAGTAGTGCAGCTATGGACACGGAGTAAAAGAGGGTCCGCTTTTTCAGAAGCTGAGTATCAGGACCTTTGCTGACATGAGAGGAGCTGGTGTCCTGGGGCCCCGCTGCCATTGTCCTTATGAGGATGGAGGTTGTGTCATCCTGAAAGCTGGGTCCACAGGTGTGTCCGGAGAGCCCATTGCGTGCCATGCTCTGGGCTGGACGCTTGACATTTATGGTTACATTCAGCTCTTCCAAAGGCCCTGGCATTTTTGCAGTATTACCTATAAATGCCACATGGAGGGACGTGCAGAGAGGTGAATGGGACGTACCTGGGGTCTCACGGCCAGCACGGGTGGGGCCCCGCTGGCCTGCTGCTCCAGAGCCATCATGCCACACCCCCTGCTGCTCCATCGCCTGCCACTGTGGAGGCTGGGTGTCCAGAGCTGGAGGTGTTCAAGGTTCGAGGTGACTCTGGTGTTAAAAGAGGAAATACGGTTTTCATTCTGAACCCGTTTCATGGAGAAGGAGGGACAGCTCCGGGCACACTGGCCTGGGTACTTTTGCGGCATGTGATCAGGGACTGCTCCCCAGCGGCCCTCCACCAGGGCCATGAAAGCGGCCAGGACCCTACCTCCACCCGGCACCATGGACGCATCTTGGGGCTGGAACCTGGAGTCCCACGTGCAGTTGGAGCTGAGGCTGTGACTGTGGAAAAAGCGTGACATCACAGAAGCAAGAGTTTCTGTGTGGGTGGGTGTTCATCCCTGGTGGATACGGCTGAAAGGCCTGGAGGATGTCCCTGGTGCAGGACGATGAGGCATCGTTTCTGGTTCTGGGGTTGTCCCTAATCACTGGGCGTTCCAGACCCTGTAACTGTTCAGCGCTCCCTTGAGACGGGAGGCCATGGTGTTTCTGACTTGGAGCCTCTGGCTCTCTTTATTAGATTCTGTTGCATGTTCCAGCAGTCCTGACCTGGATGTTCCATCATATTTCTGTCCCTGTGAACGTGGCCATCACCAGTGACCCCACTTTAAACTCCAGATTCACCTGTATGCATGACTGGAGGGGATTAGCATCTTGAGTCCATGGTTCAGGATGCAGCCCCCCAGCAGAGGAAGGGCAGTTGGTGGAACTCTCATGCCCCATCGCTGTGGTCCATGCTTTGTCTGCCTCAGCGGCCTTGGTCAGATCTGGAAACATCTGGAAGCTTTGGTGTCTTAGTTATGAGTTTCAAAGAGCAGTGAAAACAGACTGGCAGAGCTCATCGAGACCTGGGAAATATTTGGGGTGGGGAAGAACTACAGAATGTATTCTTGGTTCGGAGCATTTTTCCCTCCGACTCTTTCTGGGCAACAGGCCTTTTAGGAATGTTTGTTAAATGCTGAAAAAACAGGAATTGATTTCTCTCTGCGTCCACAGCCAACACGTGAGGCCACGGCACTCCGTGTGTACTAACCTGGTTTTTCTTTCCTTTTGCTCAACAGTGAGTGACCTGCAGGAAGAAGGCAAGAATGCCATCAACTCACCGATGTCGCCTGCCCTGGCAGATGTTCACCCTGAAGACACCCAGCTCGGTACGGGGCATTCCTCCGCTCCCTGCCCTGAGACAGTTGAGCTTCTGTGGCACTAAGTTGGTCTTGGGGAGGCCAATGAGGAGCCTGATAGATCTGGCCTCTTGATCAGATGCTGGGGGCATTTGGGAGTCTAAGTTCTTAGCTCAAGGTCATGTTTAGAAAAGTCCATTAGGAAAAGCAAGTCCTTCTTTGAGGGTTTCTGCCCCAGTCTTAAAACGTAAGTTTATTATTCAGGTGGTGAAGCCAGCAGATCAGGAGAAGACTGAGTTGAAAAGATAGTTTGTTAAACTCATAGTTCTGAAAGGGGGTGTAGCAGGCTACTCAGGGCCACACCATGCCACACCTTGCCATGCCATGCCACACCATGCCATGCCATGCCACACCATGCCACACCACGCCATGCCATGCCATGCCATGCCACACCACACCATGCCACACCATACCATACCACACCACACCACGCCATGGAACGCCACATGGAATGCACCAGTGTCAGGCAGAGGCAGAAGGAGCAGGGCCAATGCCTTTATTTTATATTTTATGTGTATATTTTTTGAGATAGAGTCTCACTCTGTCGCCCAAGCTGGAGTGCAGTGATATGATCACAGCTCATGGCAGCCTTGACCTTCCAGGTTCAAGTGACCCTCCTGCCTTAGCCTCCTGAGTAGCTGGGACTACAGGCATGTGCCACCATGCCCACCTAACTTTTTAAATTTTTTGTAGAGATGGGGTCTTGCCATGTTGCTCAGGCTGGTCTCCAACTCCTGGGCTCAAGCAATTCTCCTGTCTTGGTTTCCCAAAGTGCAGGGACTATGGGTATGAGCCACTGCGTCCGGCCCCAATACCCTTACTGTGGTTTTCTCTGAAGGAATGGGCAAGGCTGGGTGAATGGGCCTAGGCCTGGCTTGTTGGAGTCATACCAGTGGGCTTTGGGGTGCAGGAGCTGTCCTGAGTCTTCTCAGGAAGAAGACTCTCCTTCTTCCACACCACGTGGCGTGGCGTGGCGTGGTATGGCGTGGCGTGGTGTGGTATGGCGTGGCGTGGTATGGCATGGCGTGGCATGTCCCCAGGGCCAGGGGAGATTAGGGTGAGGATATTGACTGGGAGTGTAGGTGCCCTGTGAGAGCCCAAGAAAAGAGATGGCTGGGGGCTCTGGGCTCTGGGGCTCAGGCTCTGAGCGGGTTTACATGTGAAAGGTGTGCCCAGAGAGGTTGGGTTACCATCTCTAGGAATTAGCTTGCCCTGGAGGTGCAGTCTTTCCAGTCAGCACGGCCCCGAGATGCCACACACCAGAAAATACAGAAAACAGGCCGGGCGCGGTGGCTCACACTTGTAATCCCAGCCCTTTGGAAGGCCACAGTGAGCAGATCACTTGAGGTCAGGAGTTTGAGATCAGCCTGGCCAACATGGTGAAACCGCGTCTCTCCTAAGAATACAAAAATTAGCCGGGTGTGGTTAGCCTGTAGTCCCAGCTACTCTGGAGGCTGAGGCAGGAGAATCGCTTGAACCCGGGAGGGGGAGGTTGCAGTGAGCCGAGATCGCACCACTGCACTCCAACCTGGGTGACAGAGCGAGACAACTCAATGAAAAAAAAAGAAAAAAAGAAATTGCAAAACATGATTAATACGCTTCCTCCCTTTGGGCCAGCCAGAGCTGCCTGCAGCCTGGGCTTACAGGGTGGGCCCTGCCAAGTGGCCCAGGCCCCTGCGCTCACTGCCTGATGTAATGGGTAACAGCTAAGACACATTTTCCTTAAAGTGTGTTTTGGGATCCAGCTGATCTGGAAGGCGATTGTGGAACATTCCGCTTATTTCCAAACCCTGGTTCAAAGGGAAGTCCCAGTTCATCCCTTTTTTGTGGTTTCCGTGACAAGGCCAGGCCAGCAAGAGCTTATGGAGAAGAAATGCCAATGCAAGTTCAGCTGCCAGCCGACCCGAAGCCAGAGCTGGTGATGCTACCTGAGGTCACACAGGGGTCCACTGGGCTTCCTCTCCCTCCAGTTAGAAGACAGCAGCCCCACCAGGCGCTGTGGCTCAGGCCTGTAATCTCAGCACTTTGGGAGGCCGTGGCGGGTGGATCACCTGAGCTCAGGAGTTCGAGACCAGCCTGGCCAACATGGCAAAACCCTGTCTCTACTGAAAAATGCAAAAATTGGGTGTAGTGGCTCACGCCTGTAATCCCAGCACTTTGGGAGGCCGAGGCGGATGGATCACCTGAGCTCAGGAGTTCGAGACCAGACTGGCCAACATGGTGAAACCCTGTCTACTAAAAATACAAAAATTAGCCGAGTGTGGTGGCAAATGCCTGAAATCCCAGCTACTTGGGAGGCTAAGGCAGGAGAATTGCTTGAACCCGGGAGGCGGAGGTTATAGTGAGCCGAGGTCCCACCATTGCACTCCAGCCTGGGCAACAAGAGTGAAATTCCAGCTCAAAAAATAAAATAAATAAATAATTAGCCAGGTTTGGTGGTACACACCTATAGTCCCAACTACTCAGGAGGCTAAGGTGGGAGGATTGCCTGAGTCTGAAGAGGTTGAGGCTACAGTGAGCCAAGATCATATCACTGCACTCTAGCCTGGGCAACAGAGTTAGACCCTGTCTCAAAAAATAATAATAACTGAACTTACTCACTGAATATTTGCACAGCACCTGACTCTTTCTGAAGTCCTCTTTGTGTATTTTATATCCTTTGGGCTCATAGAAGTCATCATTGTAGCGAATATTGGGGGTCCACTGTGAATGCTTCTGCTCCTGAGTCCCTTCAGGGACCCTGTGAGGTGGGTTGTATCATTATCCCCATTGTACAGATGGGGAAACTGAGGCACAGATCTACGATCACAGAGATCACTAGTAAGTGCCAAAGTTTTGAAACCCGGGCGTTTTGCCCCCAGAGCTGGGCTGCTCCCCCTGCTCTAGACCCTCTCAGCGAAGATGGTGGCCCTCATCAGAGGTGAGCAGGACAGGTCTCCGTCCTTGGGCACATTTTATTGCAGCTGATGGATGCTCTGCTGTGATGCACAAGGTGGGGAGGGCGGGGGCTCGGTTGCCACAAAACATTGGCACAGAGATACCACCCCCGCCCCGGCCTCTGGGCGCTGCTTCTCCTCTGACTGACGTGGAGAGAAGCCCGATCCAGGTGTGGACCCGGACCTGCTGAAGATTCTGAGCCCACGTCTGATCCCCCGGCACCCCCTGGGCTGGGCAGCACTTGCCGTACCCACTGTGGTGTCCCAGGACTGTGGGTTCCTCGAGGGGTCCTGCCTCAGTCTCGGAGCCACCGAGAGGATCATGGCACACTTTAGAGACCACCAAAGTCACACAGCTCAGAGATGGCACGGTTCCTGGTGTCTGCTCTCAGCTTCCTTTTAGGAAAAACAAAGAGCCTCTCACAGCCTTTTTCTTCTCTCCCAGAGTCCCTGGAGTCCCGTTTCTCAATGCAGGATGTCAGAAAGTCCCAGGGCACTGGGCAATGAGGGTTCCTCGCCACCCCAAGACCTACCAAAGGAGAGTATGTGGGTCCAGGCCCCTCTGTGTTAAACATGCCCCCGTGAGTCCGGGGCCCGCTGAGGTCTGGGAATTGCTCCTCTTTAGGCCGCATGAGCAGCCCCTAGCGGACCGAGGGCCATGGTATTCAGTGGCCCTCAGGGGCTTCATGTCTGGGGTCCCAGGCCAAGGTGAGCCAGTCATGAATGCTGACAGGCGGCAGGGGCTGATGGTGAGCTCCGGAGCCTCTAGACACAGAGGTTCCTCATCTAGGGCAAACGCCTGCTCTGAGTCAGACCCCTGCCCTGTGAGATGCAGCTGCTCCCTGGTCTGTGCAGAGCCTCTGAGCCCAGCCTACCATCACCATCACCAGGTGGCCGGGAGATTCCGGCGGAATCCGCAGACAGACACACCGCCACACACAGCTGCCTGCCTGGGGCCTGCCGCCCACCCTCTCAGGCCCACTGTCCCCCTCTAGGTGGGTTCAGGAATGAAAGCTACCCCACGGGGACAGTTAAAGACCAGAGATGCCTCTGAGAAAGTGTTTGGTGACACTAAGACTCGAAACGGCGACTCTGTCCTCCACTTTCACAGTCTCTGGGTCAGACGCCCCGTTCCTCTCAGTGGTCCCGCTGACTGGGGCAGGACCCCTCAAGGAGCCTGCAGTCCTGGGACATCCGAGCAGGCACGGCACACTGCCCAGTCCAGGGGATGTCGGGGGGTCAGACGTGGGCTCAGAGCCTTCAGGAGGGAGCTGCGAGTTCCCTTGGTGGGGGCCACATGAGCTGGGCGGGCCCAAATCTTGCTTCTCAGTTCAGCGAGAGCTAGGTGTGAGGACATGCTAGATAGGGCAATGCTTAGATTTTTACTGTGGGTTGAAGGGGCTGTTCCCAGAAATGGCCTCTCCGAAGGCTGGGATTGGGTAGTGACCTGCTCGCTCTCCGTCCTGCACCCCCTCCCATACACGTGTGGATGCACGGCCTGGTCCTCCTCCTTGCCCACCTGAGATAGGTGGTCCAGAGGGGGTCTCAGACATGGGTCACACAGGCACACCAAGTCCTTTGGGACAGGAGAGCTTGGAAGATTTGGCGTTTGGGCACAAGGATCTGAGCTGGGGAGCTGAGATCTGAAAGGTGAAGGAAATGGGCCAGGGAGAGAGTGTCGGACAGCGGGAGCAGGTGCCACGGCTCAGGGCAGGCAGCAGTGAGGCTTCAAGGAGGAAGGCCAGATGGGCTGGAGCAGATTGCACCAGGAGGGCAGGAAATGAGGCAGGAGAGGGGCCCTGGAGGCTGCATGGAGGACGCTGGCCTTGATCCCAGCAGGAGTGGGAGGCTGTGGAGGCCTTTGCAGAGACATCGTCAGGACTCCCAAGTGCTCCCTGCACGTTACCTGGAGTGTCCTTCTCAGGCATCAGATCTGTATGACTTTTAGTTTCTCCACGTGGTCAGTTTACATTCTGCTGCCGGGAAGCTGCATCACATCTGTATCAGTGGCAGAGTTTCACTCAAAGCCATTTTCTTTCCTTCTTTTGTATTTTATTTTATTTTATTTTTTATTTATTTTTAAAAATAGAGACAGGGATTTCACTATGTAGCCCAGGTTGGTCTGGAACTCCTGGGCTCAAGCAATCCTCCCTCCTCAGCCTCCCAAAGTGCTGGGATTACAGGCGTGAGCCACTATGCCCAGCTTCAAAGCTGTTTTCATTCTGACTGACACGGTCAGTGTTCCCAGCCCATGGGAGCCTGTCTGGGCTCTGGGACCCTGGTCTCTACTGTGTCCTGGCCGTCTCCACTTGTATGTCCTGGGGGGTACCTGGCTTCTGCCTGAAGCCTCTCTTGTGCCTTTTTTCCTCTTTAAGAGAGAGGCGTGGTGTAGAGCCTCCCGGTGAGTGGAACCTGGGCCTCACCCGCCCCATGCTCTGTGCAGGTCCCGGAGCTGGACAGCATGGGCAGCCTGAGACCCCCTCGCCCTTCCCTGCGTGTGTTCAGAGGTGCTCGGCGCCCGCTGGCTTCTGTGTGGTGCTGGGCATTTCTGCTATGGAGCACGCCTGGCTTCTGTGGGTGCCTCCTCCACAGTCCCGCCTCTGCACCATCTCCACGGCACTGTCCTCCATGACGGGCTGGGCTGGCTGCCTGGTGTCTGTGGGATCCAGGCTAAAACATGGAGGGAAAGCAAACAGGTAGAGAAATAGAAGGAGGATGAGGATGAGCACATTTCGCTGTTAAACCTCATCCACCACCCCTTTTTTTTTTTTGCTATTTATTTCTCAATATTTTTTCTGCATGTTATTTTCATACAACATTGCATATTGATTCTTTTCCACTGAATGTACCAAACATTTTCCATCTCATTATAACCATCCCAACTCTTCCTATGTATTTATAAATAGTGGCCACAGGGAACTACCTGGTGCCTGGAGCTTTCCCACATAACGGATCCCGGCCAGGGGATGCATCTCATGCCCTGTAAATGCCGCTCTCTCCTCATTTCTCCTGAAACATGGAAATGGTTTGGACCAGCTGCTGGCGGAGTCTGGGAGGGGCGAGGTCAGGCAGAACGATGGAGTTTGACTTCATCCCCTTCCGGAAGAGGGGAAGGCGGGAGGAGGCCCCATCCACCTTCCAGAAGGCGGTTCCTCACAGTCACCCTCCCCTAGTGCTGGGTTCTCTGCTTCTCCATTTGTCAGAGATGAGTCGGCCTCCCCCGGCTCCCCATGTCCCTGCTACCCCCACAATCGCTGACCGTGACTTCCTTTTGTCCCTGGCAGAGGAGAACGAGGAGCGCACGATGATCGACCCCACGTCCAAGGAAGACCCCAAGTTCAAGGAACTGGTTAAGGTACGGAGCTCCGTCTTGGTTGGAATCTTCCTCTTAGGGCGAGGCCTTGGCTTTGGGGTTCAGGGCTCTCGTGGACAAAGGGAGCTAAACCCGGGGCTCCTGAAAGGGATGTTGGTGCTGCGTGAGAAGGTGGGCAGACGTGTTGGCAGAAGAGGATGGCAGGGGGGATCCAGCCCACAGTGCCGAGTGCCTCCCATGTGCCCTGCTGGGCTGGGGCTTTAACAACCAGGCTTGTGAACTCTTGGCTGGACAGAGCCCGGCAGGAGGGGATTTTAGGATTAGGAGTGAGTGCTGGCGTGAGCTAGTGTAGTACCTTACAGATGGAGTTGGAGCTCTGTCTGGAGCCTGGTGGAGTCTAGATTCAGATTTAACCCTGAAAAGCAGGAGGGTGACCCCTCTGGCCACTCCTGCTGAGGAGCCATCTGATGTCGATGCCTGCGCTGAGTGGACAGTCAGTTTCCACCACGTCTGGAGGCGTGGATCCCAGCTGGGCGGGGAACCCGGCTGCCCTGCTCCCAGAGGTCAGGGAACAGTGAGGGAAGGGGCCCGTGGCGCCGGTCTTCTGGGGCAGCGGCTGTCCTTCTCCAGCGTGGCTCCTGCTCGCCGTGAGGCAGTGCTTGTGTGGGTCCAAGTACAGATTGCAGTTTTGGTTGCTCTGATCTAAACCACGGTAGGGCTTGAGAGGGAGTCTCCTGAAGAGGAGAGGCTGTGGGCTCCGCCTGACCCTGGTGAACCCAGGGTGGGCTCTTGGGCAGATGGCTGTGGCAGACACAGACACTTGACTTCCACAGCTCACGGCCAGCTTGGGCACCCCGGGATTCTTGAAAATGCAGATGATGACAGTGTCTGCCAGAAACAGACATTTTTCTATTAAAAGTGCTTTTTAAAAAGCTTCTCCACCTTCACCACCACAATGGACCTGACACTGGGCTGTACAGCTGTGTTTTCATGAGGGCTCATTCAGAATAAGTAAAATGGCTTGCAAGTTATATTCTTTTAAAATTTACATTGAGGCCGGGCACGGTGGCTCGTGCCTGTAATCCCAGCACTTTGGGAGGCCAAGGTGGGTGGATCACCTGAGGTGAGAAGTTCGAGACCAGCCTGGTCAACATGGTGAAACCCTGTCTCTACTAAAAATACAAAAAATGTGCCGGGCTTGGTGGCGGGCACCTGTAATCCCAGCTACTTTGGGGGCTGAGGCAGGAGAATGGCTTGAACCTGAGAGGCAGAGGTTGCAGTGAGCTGACATCTTGCCACTGCCCTCCAGCCTGGGCACCAAGAGCAAAACTCCGTCTCACACAAAACAAAACAAAACAAAAAACCGAAAATAAACCATTCCAAATGTCAGTTTTAGGGTCCACCCAAAGATGTTGACTCTTAATAAATTGCTTAATTTGTTTTATTTTTTCCCTCTGAATACCCACTTTGTTATTTTGAACAGAAGAATGTCGACGAGGAAAGTCACTGTCTTTTAGCCACCAAAATGTTGTTCTCAGGGGATATTTAAGCAAGGGATGCATGAGAATTGTCAATCTTCTCCAGAGAAACAGACCCCATTGTGTCAGTATCTAGAGAGAGGTTTATTATGATATTGGCTCACTTGACTATGGAGGCCGAGAAGTCCCACAACCTGCCGTCTGCAAGCTAGAAAGCTGGAGGGCCGGTGGTAGAGATGCCAGCCTGCGTCTGCAGCCCTGATTAGCAGGAGCAGGGTGGGAGAAGATCCAGGTGCTGGCACTAGCAGCCCCCTGCAGAGAGAGGTGAATCCCACCTTCCTCCACCTTTTTGTTCTATGGGATCGGAGGAGGCCCACCCGCCTTGGGGAGGGCTGTCTGCTTTACTCCATCCACCAATTCAAATGCTCATCTCCTCTGGAAACTCCCTTCCAGACACACCCAGAAACAATGTTTCACTGGCTGTCTGGGCACCCCAGAGCCCAGGCAAGTTGACACAGAAGATGAACCATCCCATACACCTTTCTAAAGATTTTTTTCTTTGATTTTTGAGCAATGCTTGAGAGTTCACAAACTCCATTCACGGGATTATCTTCTTGAAACAACTCCCTGGGAGCTGTGTCATTCTTGCTTCCATGTGGAGACTCAGAGAGAAGTGAACAGGCTGGGTGCCATGGCTCATGCCTGAAATCCCAGCACCTTGGGAGGCCAAGGTTGGGGGATCGCTTGAGCCCAGGTGTTCAAGACCGGCCCGGGCAACATGGCGAAACCCTGTCCCTCTACAGACAGAAAATATATATATATACAAAAATTAACTGGGTGTGGTGGGAGGCGCCTGTGATCCTCGCTATTCAGGAGGCTGAAGTGGGAGGATTGCTTGAGCCCAGGAGGTCAAGGCTGCAATGAGCTGTGATTATGCCTGTGAATAGCCACTGCACTCTAGCCTGGGTGACAGAGCAAGACCCTGTCTCAAAAAAAAAAAAAAAGAGAGAGGTTTAAGTAACTCCCCACTCCCAGGTGCTGGGGTCGGTGATGTGTCTGGGCTTGAGTCACTCTGTCCGTTTGGTGCTGTGTTCACTGAGCCGGGTTGAGTGCAGGGTCCTGTGCTGGGCCCTGGGCCCTGGGGCTGGGGGATGGATAAGTGATTTCCCTGCTATGCAGGATTTCATTTATGTTCCTCCCAGATGTCTGCAGCGCCACCCACCCCTGCCTTTGCTGCTTTGCCACCAAAGACCCCCAGGCTGTTTTGGCCTTGGTGGGGCAAGGGCTGGGCTGCTGAGTGCCAGCCCACCGTGGAGGGACCACAATGTCTGTGGCAGCCAGGGCCAAACTGAAGGGACCCGTGGAGGCTCCGGCTGCTCCGCCTCTTCCAGGTTCCAGATTGAGAAGAAGGCCACATTGAGGAGCATGGGGTGGACTGACTGGGGAAGCGAATTAACATCCTTTGGGGCAAAGTAGGACTAACGACAGGAAGGAGCCAAGGAATAAATGCCTCTCCCCGACTTCCCCGATGTTCGCTTCTGAGACCATGGCTCATGGAGATGGGCCGCGTGGCTGAGCATCAACTGGGTTTTCTTCTGAAGCCATAACCAGCTCATGCACCTGCCTCACCTCCCTTCCCCTCCCTGTTGCTAGCCTGGGATGCCCTCCCCTCACCCCCAAACCCCTGCCAAAGAAGATACATCAGCGGTGAGCTTTGTCCTGGTTCTGTTTCGCAGGGAACCTGGGCCAGAATCATGGTCCCCAAAGATGACCATGTGATAATCCCTGGAGCCATTGACTATCATCTTACATGGCAAAGGGACATGACAGGTGTAGGTAACGACCTTGCAATGGGGAGGTCATCCTGGATGATCCAGGTGGGCCCAATGTGTTCACTAGTGTCTGTATAAGAGGGACATGGGGAGCTTTGCCTGCACATGAACGTGGCAGCTTGACCCTGGAGGCAAGGTGGTAGCTTTTGGCTCTGAAGTTGGAAAAAGGGGCCACACGCTAATGGATGCAGGTGACCTCTGCCTCTAGAAGTGGAAAAGACAAAGAAATGGATTCTGCACTGGAGAACCCAGAAGGAACCCTGGACCCTCCAGAAGGCACCAGCCCTGCTGACACCTGGATTTTAACCCAGTGGAACAGATTTTGGACTTTGACCTCTAGGACTGCAAGAGAATCCACTGAGCTGTTGGAAGCCCCTGGGTTTGTGTTAATTTGTTACAGCAGCCACAGGTAACTAACACCATCCCCTTCTCCAGGCTGTTGCCTCCAGCTGCAGCTGGCGGACCCTGGCCACTAGCGCCAGGCAGGGTGGGTTTTGGTGCCTGCAGCAGCAGCATCCTTGGCCATTTCCTAGAAGGGCCAGTTGCCAGACACTGAGAAACCTGTTACTGTGACCATCCCACCAGCTTGAAGCACATGTTTCTGGAAGGCTCCACCTGCTCTCAGACTGCAGGTTGCGTCTCAAAGCAGGCTGGCAGACGTTTTCCACTCTTGATCAATGTTTTCCAGAATAAGCATGGACACAGCAACCAGGAGAGCAGCATCGGTTTGGCTGTCAGTGGCATGTTAGTTACTGTAGTGGTGGCACAGAGGGGATGTACATTAAATATTAGTTCTCCCTGAACCACACGCCTTTTAAACAGAGAAGCGTGTGGGTGGCAGCAGGTGAGCTGGCTGTGCTGAGCCTGGGCTGCACTTGGTTGATTCTCATTTCTCGGGCATGCAGGGGGCTCTCTGTGCGGCCGGGATTTTCCCCTGAGTCTGGATTTGCTCATGTTCATGGGCTCTCAGCACCTCCTTTCTTCTGGTTTGGGGAGTCAGGTCCTCACTGCACGAGGCCAGAGCAGCATGCTTGTGCAGGTAGGGGTGAGCAGGGGAGAGTCAGCCTGCCAGCCGCTGCCTGAGCCAGAGGCTAGCACTGTGGCCCGTCTTTGGGCTGCTGCTGAGCGGAGCACCCACATACATGCTCTCCCAGACCCTTCCTGTGTCATTCGCCGCCTCCCCTCCTCCTTCACTGCCCCGGCCACCCTGACCAGCTTGCTGCTCTGAGGACACACTGAGCCAGTGCCCACTGGTCATCAGGTGAAAGGGGACATCCCATAAGCCCACCCTCACTTCTGACACCAGTGGCAAGTTCAGGATCTCCAGCACTGCCCTGAGGTTTGATCATTTGCTAGAGGGACTCCCAGAACTCACTTAAAGCTGTCACACCCACTCTCACAGTTATGCTTTCTGATGGTGAAGGGATACAGGTGAAAATCAGCCAAGGGAAGAGTTGCCCAGGGCAGAGTTGAACGCACCCACACGGCGCCTCCATTGTCCTTTCACCGTGGGGTCATGGGCAGCATTAATCTCCTGGTGATGTGGGACAATGCGCATGCGGTATTGCCAGTCAGGAGAGTTGTCTGAGCGTCTGTGTCCAGAGTTTCTGCTGGGACTCCCTTGCATGGGCGTGGCTGACTGTCCACATGGCTCATCTGTCTCCAGCCCCTCCAGCAGCTCGCCGATGCAGTGCAACCCAAAGCCCCTCCCTGAATCACACAGTTACTCTCTGGCTGGCCTGAGGCCCCCAGGTAAGCAAAGGTACTTTATCTGGCAAGGCATTCTGGGGCTTAGGAGATCACCTCCCAGGGGCCGAGGGCACAGGCCCAACTTCTCTGTGGGCAGCGTTAGGTTCATTATCACATACCTGGTCTTTGGACTTTCAAAGGCCCGTGTCTGGAGCTGTCTTCTCCACTTCTTTCAGTTTTCTCTCAATGCTTCTTCCTTGGAGATGTATTTCCTGCCCCCGTCACTCCATCACTCTCCTCCTAACCCCAATTACTTTTCCTTTGCTGGGCTTGCTCCTGCCTGGAGTCATTTCCTACTTACTAGTTTGTTTTTGGTCTTTCTCCTCCCCTAGAATGTAATCTTATGCTGTGAGCGACCATGACCGTTCTCTGGCCTGCTGAATCTCCAGGGCTGGAGTCCTGCACACAGAGCTAATTCATCCTTGACGGACAGTGAGAGAACTGATGGGGGTTTGTGTCAGCAGCACCAACATGAGGTTCACACCAGGATCTCCCAAGATGGCATGCGGCTTAGAGACAAGACAGACGTGGTTGCTTTTTGTTGTTGTTGTTGCTGTTGTTTTGTGGTGTTGTTTTGAGATAGGGTCTTACTCTATTACTCTATCACCTAGCCTGGAGTGCAGTGGCACGATCTCAGCTTACTGCAACCTCTGCCTCCCAGGCTCACGTGAGTCTCCTGCCTCAGCCTCCCAAGTAGATGGGATTATACATATGCACCACGACGCCCAGCTAATTTTTTGTATTTTTAGTAGAGAGAGGGCTTCACCATGTTGGCCAGGCTGGTCTCAAACTCCTGACCTCAAGTGAACTGCCTGCCTTGGCCTCCCAAAATGCTGGGATTACAGACATGAACCACTGTGCCAGCCAGTTGTGGTTTTTTTGCTCCACCCCAAACCTGTGAGATGGCAGGGAGCAGGCTCTGGGAAGAGGAGGTGAGGGTTGGGGTAAACCTCTGGATTGGATGCTGATGTAGGTGGTCCCAGGTGCTCGCCTTGGGAGGAGATGGCCAGTCTGGATGGTGCAGATAGAACACCTCCATCCACATTACCTGCGTGATTCTCTCTGCTTTCCAGAGCATCCTTTGTGTGCTGTGGACTGTAATGATCTAATGCTAGTGGATTACATCTAAGTAGGCCTTAGTAGAGGCCACCTCCCAGTGGTTCCTCGGAGGCATTCGGTCCTGAAGCAGACGTTGTTAGTGCAAAGCACGGACCGTATGCAGGTCTGAGCAGGTCAGGGAACAGACAGGTCTGGTCGACATCCTGACCCACTGGATATGGTGGTGTGGCCATTGCTTGTGGCCACATTGCAGTCTTGAATGTCCCTCTTGGAAACAGGGGACATTTCCAAGGACGCCTGGCTGGCCCTCTTGTTTTCTCTTTCTCTGTTCTCTGTCATCTGCACTTTTTCTCCTCTTGTCTTGATTGCCTGTCCTGTCTTCTCCTGTAGATACCCCGTCTGACCTCTGCTGCCTTGGGACTGTCGCAGTATAAAATATTATGAGCTACCCTCTGCTCCTGTTTAAAAAAATCCTTAGCTCTGACTAAGCCAGGCACTGAGAATGAGGCCAGTCATTCAAAACTTGTCTCTGAGCATTGATTATACTCATGTCTTATACTGTTAAGGGGTGAAGGTCGGCTCTGGGGTCAGCTTCCTGGATTCAAATCCCAACTCAGATTAAAGTGGGAGGCTAATAGCACCAACCTGACAACCTCAAAGTGTCATTGTCAGGATAATGTTAGATCATACACTTGATCACCCGTTAGCACTGTCAGAGCAGTGCTGGGAACATGAGCGTGAACAGGGCAGCCCGGGAGGGAGGTGAATGGACAGACGGGCAGTGCCAGTTTGGAAGTGGGTGCAGGAGCCTGGAAGACTTACCTGAAAGTCATCTTTGCTGGTGTTTCTTCTTGTGTATTTTCTCTAACCTCCAGCAGCGACCTGAATTACTTATGGGTGAACAGTGACTGCTGCCCAGGCAACTAGAGGTTTATAGATGAGATACTTTAAATTTTTAGTGATTCTTAAAAGCGGGAGGGGCGACGGGGCACGGTGGCTCACGCCTGTAATCCCAGCACTTTGGGAGGCTGAGGCGGGCGGATCACGAGGTCAGGAGATCGAGACCATCCTGGCTAACATGGTGAAACCCCGTCTCTACTAAGAATACAAAAAATTAGCCGGGCGTGGTGGCGGGCGCCTGTAGTCCCAGCTACTCGGAAGGCTGAGGCAGGAGAATGATGTGAACCCAGGAGGCGGAGCTTGCAGTTAGCCGAGATTGCGCTGCTGCACTCTAGCCTGGGCAACAGAGCCAGACTCTGTCTAAAAAAAAAAAAAAAGGCCGGGGGGCGGGGAGGGTGGCTATTCTTATGCTTTCCAGAATGAATAGCCAAGGGAAACCTATACAGTTGCGATATAAGGAGAAACCTAGACCTGGCCTTAGCCTCCGGGTCCTGATGCAGATTCCTGGCACACAGCGCCTAAAACCTTTGCGATTTCCTGAGTGATAGGAACGTCTTTTGTTTTTCATAATGAGACTTGGGTTTATGCTAATGAGGTGACTCAGGGTGGGGGCCGGCCCCAGAGTAACCAAGCACAGGATTAGAGGGGTGGGGCTGTCAGTCCTACCCACCCCCAGCCTCTGGGAGGGGTGGAGAGGGGCTGGAGAATGAATCAAATCGCCAGTAGCCAATGATGTAATCAGTCGCCTACATAATGAATCCTCCACAAAACCCATCAACAGTGGGATTCAGAGAGCTTCAGCGCTGGGGAACACCCATGGAGGTGCTGGGAGGGGGACATGCAGGGAGAGGGCATGGAAGCCCCTCCCCTCCCCGAAAACGCTGTCCCATGAAGCGTTTCCTATTAATTACACTGTCCCTGAGTTCTTTTTTTTTTCTTTTTTTTTTTTGAGACGGAGTCTCACACAGGCCAGGCTGCAGTGCAGTGGTGCAATCTCAGCTCACTGCAACCTCTGCCTCCCAGGTTCAAGTGATTCTCCTGCCTCAGCCTCCCAAGTAGCTGGGATTACAGGCACCCGCCACCAAGCCCGGCTAATTTTTTGTGTTTTAGTAGAGATGGGGTTTCACCGTATTGCCCTGGATGGTTGCAAACTCCTGAGCTCAGGCAATCTGCCTGCCTCAGCCTCCCAAAGTACTGGGGTTAGAGGCATGAGCCACCGCGCCGGGCCCGCTGTGCCTGAGTTCTAACCTTTATAGTAAGTTGGTAATCCTAAGTAAAATGCTTTTCTGAGCTCTGTGCATTCTGGCAAATCACTGAACCTGAGGTGAGGAGCCCTGATTTGTAATCAGCGGGAAGAGGAGCCTGGTAGCCGCATCTGCAGCTGGTGTCTGAAATGAAGTCCGTTTGGTGGGACTGAGCTCTTAGCCTGTGGGGTCAACTCCAGGTAGTTGGTGTTAGAATCAGATTGAATCGTAGGACACCCTGTTGGTATCAGATAAGCAGAGAGTTGCTGTTGGAATGACACGTTGGGTGTCAGGAAAAAACCACACAGAACTCCTTAAGCAGACTGGTTGAAAGCAGGCTGACTACATCTCATCTGGGGGTACGTCTCCCCCCAAGAGCAGATTTCACATCTCATTCCCCGGTTGATTGGACAAGACCCTTCCTGGTCTTTAAGTTCTGTTTTCTTCCTCCCTTTGTCTCTGTGAAGAAAATCAGCTGCATGAAAACCATCCTCTGGGCAGAAATTAGTGCTGTTGGAGCCACACAGAGGTGCCCTCCCGTGCCCCCTGGGCCCCACTAGGCCGCGTCTCCCCCTGCCTGTTGCAATCAGCCCTCGTCCGACTCTTTTTGGAAGTAATTAAAACGTAACTGTCATAGCTCTGGGGGAGACAGGCTGCAGATTCTGATTATAATTCAGAAGGATCTAAAGGAAAAGTATTTTTTTTTTTTTTAATTCTGGTTAAAGCAAAATCTCGTAAGACGTGCGTGATGGAGTGGTGTGCACGAGCACAATTAATGCACATCCTAGACATCTGCCCGCAGGATTCGGGGTTGGCAAGTGAGTGCGTCCCTAAAAATAATGACTAGCGCTATCTTTAAAAAGTCTTTTGTGACACAGCGGATTAAGATGGTTGGCCTGGGAAGTACAGCGGCAGCATGAGCTGTGGTATCCAGGAATAAGTTGTACCTCCTCGGGGTGGCGGTGGAACTGGGCTGTGAATGGTTTTTGCTTCCCAGAGCAGACTGCCGTGGCCTGCTGCGTGGAATTTGATTTTAATCTTTTTGTTTGTTATTTTTAGGTTTGATCTTGGACCGGGTTCGAGATCCAGATGCGATTTTTTTTTTCTTTTTTGTTTTCTATATAGCAGCAACATTGTCTCTTGTATATTTCCTAACAAGACTGAGCTCTGAGCACGGCAGCCTCTGGAACCAAATGTCTGCATGCCTAGGAGACCTTTCTAGGAAGTCCATAGGTGGTTCTGCGGTTTGAGCCCCTTCTGTGGGTCTGTGCCTGCTTTAGCCACGGGGAATATGACATTGAACAAAACACAGGCCCCGCCTGGGAGGAACTGCCAGGCCAGCTGGGAAGACAGACCTGATGAGTGAAAATGAGATCACGTGGCCTACATGCTCCGAAGAAGGCTGAGGCAGGAAACAGGACTATCTTCTCCCCACTGAATTGTCCTGGTATCCTTGTTAATATCAGTTGACTGTGATGTGAGATTTATCTTGGACGCCTCTTTCTGTTCCATGGGTCTGTGTCTACCTCAATGTCAGTCCCACAGTTTTGATGACTGGAGCTTCGTAGTCAGGTTTGAAACGGTGGAGTGGGGTCCTCCAGTTTTGTTCATCTTTTACAGATTGTTTTGGCAATCCCGGAGTCCCTTGAATTTACATGTGCATTTTATCATTATTATTATTATTATCATCATCATTATTATTTTTAGATGGAGTCTTGCTCTGTTGCCCAGGCTGGAGTGCAGTGGTGCAATCTCAACTCACTGCAACCTCTGCCTCCCAGGTTCCAGCGATTCTCCTGCCTTGGCCTCTAGAGTAGCTGGAATTACAGGCACACACCACCATGCCCGGCTGATTTTTGTATTTTTAGTAGAGACGGGGTTTCACCTTGTGGGCCAGGCTGGTCTCAATCTCCAGACCTCAAGTGATCCACCAGCCTCGGCATCCCAAAGTGCTGGGATTACAGGCATGAGCCACGGCGCCCGGCCTCTATATGCATTTAAGACCTACTTGTCAAGTTCTTGAGAAGCCATCTGGAGAGTGATTAATTTGTAAAAATGATACTTATTATCTTTTTGAACTGCCAAAGTAATATATGCTGCTGAAAACCTGGAAGACAGAAAAATCCACCAGAAGGCAGGGCTGTTTTTTTTTTTTTCATATGTGTCTCTTCAGACTTCTCTGTGTTTTTCATTTTTCTTATACAAATGTGGAATCATTCCAGAGCTCGTAAGTGTCTGGGGCCACATTTGGCTTAGTACCTTGGGAGAAATTAGAGCTGGAGTTACTGGGTCATACAGTGTGCACAGGGCTAGGGGTTGACTTATTTTCCTTTCTGAATGAAGACTCTGAGGTCCAGAGAGGTTTAGCTGTGTGACTCAAGGTCACACAGCTAAAACGCTGGTGGAGCTGGGTCTTAATGCAGACCCTACGTATTTATGCCATGCTGTATTTACACAGGCGTGTGCACCAGTGAGTCAGGATTTTAGGGGGTGTTTTAAAATTCTGCCTGTAAAACCTTCTTTTTTTTTTGAGACAGGGTCTTGCTCTGTCACCCGGGCTGGAGTGCAGCGTCCCCATCACAGCTCACTGCAGCTTCCTCCCAGGCTCAAGCAATCCTTCTGCCTCAGACCCCCAAGTAGCTGGGACAACAGGTGTGCACTGCCACACCTGGCTAATTTAAATATTTTTTTTTTTTTGTAAAGACGGAGTCTCACTTTGTTGCGCAGGGTAGTCTCAAACTCCTGGGCTCAAACAATCCTCCCGCTTCAGCTTCCCAAAGTGCTAGGATTGCAGGTGTGAGCCTCTGCACCAGGCAAACCCATTTTAAAGCCATTAGCCAAAAATTATAAAAGACACGCAGAATATGACGAGTAGTCACTTATCTAGTATTTGCGGCATCTCTCGGGCTTAGGGTTTGCTGGGGGGTCTGAGGAGGTGGAAGAGGCACTGTCGCTGGCCTTACCTGGCTGTCAAGGGCCGAGTGGTTGGTGGAGGGAAGAGGTCTGTGGCCTGGGAGGCTGCAGGTGGGAAGGAGGTCAGCCGGGGAGCTGGGAGGATCATGGGGAACCCATGGTGGAAATCAGGGTGGCGAGAGAGTGGAAGCAGGCGGAGGAGGGCTTCGAAGACCAAAAAGCGTAGTTAGGATTGCTGCTCCGTGTGTCTGTAAACTTAGTGTTCCCTGTCAAAGTTAGATGACACACTTTGAAAACAAACAAACAACAAAACAAACCCATAAAATCTCACTAAATGGCCAGAGCAAGTTCCCGGGGGGTGGGGCGTAGACGCAGGGGCCTGGGTTCTGTGGCTGGGGGAGTTGGCTTGGGGTCAGTGGCTGGGTCAGTCTTCAAGAGCCACCCTGGGTGGCACTCCAGGTCTCTTGGTCTGGGGCGAATGCCCTGACCCGAGCAGTTTCACGGCCCCCTCCCCTCACAGCCTGGGGGAGAGTCCAGGGTCGGCCCTGTCCCCCTCCCCCCATTCCTGTCACTGTTAGTCCCCCATGCTCAGCTCACTGGCAGGGCTCCTCCTGGCTGTCCCCTCTGCCTCCAGTGCTCTTTCCTCAGGTGTCCTGCCTGCCTGCCTTCCTGCCTTCCTGCTTTCCTGCCTTCCTTCCCTGGAAAGGAGTACGCCTGGGGTGTGGCGAGTCCTGTTAGAGACACTCATGGAACCCCCCACCCTCCCGTGGGAGGAGCATGGGGAGGTGGGCCCTGTGCTTAGGGGGTCCTGGGTTAGGGACAGCGCTGGAAGTTGCAGGAGGGCATAAACCAGCCTCAGAAGAGAGTGGGGAGGGAGAAGGGGAACTGTTCAGGGCCCTCAGGAACGCGCCATGTGAGGGTTGGGGGAGTCAGGGAGGATCCCCCAAGGGAGGCTGCAGAGAGTGAAAGAGGAGGGCAGGAAGCCAGTGAGTGTGGGGGTCTGTGGGCCATGGGGGGTCGGGGGAGGCAGCTCCTTGGGAACTGAGGGGGTTCAGGTGCATCTCTGGGACTCCCAGGCCAGTGCTCTCCCTTGCCCTGCCAGCCGCCTCACAGAGATGGCCCAGGGTGGAAACAGGGTGTCTGGTGCTGTGCCCCTGACCTTCAGAGGTGGCGTTGACAAGACCAGAATGCCACAGGGCTGTGCACCTCTCCCTGCAAACCGCCCTTTAATTTATTTTTACCTCTGTTCCTTGTGGGCTTGTGTGTCAGGTTTGGTATTTTTGTGTTACTGGGAAAATAGAGTGTGCTTCACAGAAATTTGCCTTGTGGCCAGTGTCGCAGGTTGCAGCTGTTTCTGAGTGACAGGGGACGGTGTATTCTGGACTTGTGTCCTTTTGTTCATCTCTGAGAGGGGCCATAAACTCCCATTTCCGAGAGGTTACTGGGACCAATTAGATCATTGCGTTAGTTTCCCTTGCACAGGAAAATCATGCACTCCGTGCCATGGATCGAGTCCGTTTTATTTTGTGGAATAGACATGTCGGAAGCAGGATTGGCCAGGTGGAATTGTGTTCGGCGGGAGTCCTGACTTTCCCTAGGTACTTTCACAATGGAAGCAATCTTCTTCTAAAGCGTATCACCCAGTGAACTGAATAGAAAATCTGTTGCATAAAGGCTTAAGAGGAAGGCTGGCCTGGAAAAATGAAACTCACGTCCACAAAGTGATTTGTACCTGAACATTCATGTCAGCACCATTCACGGTACCTAAAAAAAAGGGGTGATAACTGAAATAACCATCAACCAAGGGATGGAGAAACAAAATGTGGTCCCCCATGAGATGGAATATGATTCAGCATAGGCACGAAAGAAGAATGGAAACATGCTGTAACATGGATGAACCTCGAAAACACGCTCAGTGATAGAAGCCAGACGCAAAAGGGTGCACATCATCTGCTCCTGTTTATATGAAATGTCCAGAAAGCCAAATCCATGGGGAGGGGAAGTAGATTCATGGCTATGAGGGGGTGTGTGGGAGGGAGACAGGGAGAGTGGCTGCTAATGGGCATTGGTTTCTTTGGAGGGTTGAAAATGTTCTAAAATGGATCATGGTGATGGTTGCACAATTTTGTGAATATCCTAAAAGCCATCGAATCACACACTTTTAAAGGATGAATTGTGTGGAGTGAGAATTCTGTCTCAATAAGGGTGTATACAAAATGCAGCTGAGGGTGGGCACACCAAGCTTGTCAGTAATGATGCATAAATCCCCTTTGCTGTCCTGGGTTAGGGTGGGTTGAGGCTTAGGGTGACCAGGGAGGAATGGACATCTTTATTTTATTTTATTTTATTTTATTTATTTATTTTTTTTTTTGAGACGGAGTCTCGCTGTGTCTCCCAGGCTGGAGTGCAATGGTGTGATCTCGGCTCATTGCAAGCTCCGCCTCCCGGGTTCACGCCATTCTCCCGCCTCAGCCTCCCAAGTAGCTGAGACTACAGGCGCCCACCACCACGCCCGGCTAGTTTTTTGTATTTTTAGTAGAGACGGGGTTTCACCATGTTAGCCAGGATAGTCTCGATCTCCTGACCTCGTGATCCACCCGCCTCGGCCTCCCAAAGTGCTGGGATTACAGGCTTGAGCCACCGCGCCCGGCCGGAATGGACATCTTGTAGGTCACCTTGACTGTCTTGGGGTGAGGAGAGTGCAGTATTACCAATACTGAATCATTCGGCCCCCCACCCATACCAAGGTGAACACCAGATGCTCTGGTCCTAGTGGCTGCAGAGTTGTATAGCCTCTGTCCTTGTGCTAACTCGACTTGGTGGTGGCCCCAGAGCTGTGCAGCCTCTGTCTCTGCGTTTGCTCTGGTCCTGGTGGCCCCAGAGCTGTGCAGCCTCTGTCCCTCCACTTGCTCTGGTTCTGGCAGCTGCAGTGCTGGGCACCCTCTGTCCCTGAGCTTGCTCTGGTCCTGGTGGTGGCTGCAGAGCTGTGCACCCTCTGTCCCTGTGCTTGCTTTGGTCCTTGTGGCTACAGAGCTATGCACCCTCTGTCCCTGAGCTTGCTCTGGTCCTGGTGGTGGTCCCAGAGCTGGGCACCCTCTGTCCCTGAGCTTGCTTTGGTCCTTGTGGCTGCAGAGCTGTGCACCCTCTGTCCCTGAGCTTGCTCTGGTCCTGTTGGTGGCTGCAGATCTGTGCAGTCTGTGTGTCTGCACTTTCCCTGGTCACTGCCTCATCCCCGTGGCACTGGCGGAGTGAGGCCGTAACGCCTGCGTCTCCTGCAGGTCCTCCTCGACTGGATTAACGACGTGCTGGTGGAGGAGAGGATCATTGTGAAGCAGCTGGAGGAAGACCTGTACGACGGCCAGGTGCTGCAGAAGCTCTTGGGTGAGTCCACGGCAGGGACAACTCTGTCCCACCCCCATCTCCCTGTAGCAGCCCTGGGCTGGGCCAGGATTCTCTGAGTAGTGAAATGGTCCACAGGTCCTAGGAGGACACTTGAAGCTGCAGTGTGCCCTTCCCAGGTGGTGCCCTCAGGCCCTGGGCTGTGGCTTCAGGGTCCTCTCTCTCCTCGCCATTTCTACAGAACAACCAGCCATGGGGCAGCAGCAGGTGCGGCTCCCGTTCTGTTGGGGCTCAGACCCACTTTGCGTCCCTGCCACCCGCTTTCAGCTTGAGCTCCTTCAGCTCAGGATGGGAGGCAGCGGGAGGGAAGCGGGTCCCCAGCGATATTCTGTGAGTGAATGTGTCACCAGATACGTGATAGCTCACGTTCCCTCACCAGGGACAGGCTCTAGTGTCGCATTTGCTGGGCGAGGGCAGGTTAGTGATCTTCCCGGGACTGGCTGACAGATGGATTGATGGCCCAACAAAGCGGTTATTGATTCATCAGATGTTCGATGAGTCCCGAGTGCTGGGTGCCAGGACTTTGATCTTTGAAACAGACATGGTCCCTGTCCTCAGGAACTTACAGTCTGTCTGAAAAGACAAATATTTTCGAATAGTTACAGTTACTGTTCAGATTGGTTGTGATGAGGGCCTTCGGAGATGCCGCAGGTTCTGAGGAGAGGACCGTGGCCTGGGGGCGGGGCAGCCTTGCAGCTCACGCAGGAGAACAAGCAGGAGTTTGTAGGCAAAGAACGGAAGAGCAGAGTTCGCAGATGATGAATGAGAGGAATTCTCAGACTCATAGTGGGTTCTCACGGTGCCTGGCATATGTTTACACTTAATTTTATTTAATATTACTTTAAAAAATGTAAAGCATTTACATGCTTCACAAGTCAAAAGTATGAAAATGACATACCTTGAAAGGTCCTAGCCAGGTGTGGTGGCTCAGCCTATCATCCCAGCACCTTGAGGGGCTGAGCCAGGAGGATCACTTGAGCCCAAGAGTTTGAGACAAGCCTGGGCAACATAGTGGGACCTCGTCTCTACAAATTACCAGACGTGGTGATGTGCACCTGTATTCCCAACTGCTCAGGAGGCTGAGGCAGGAGGATCACTTGAGCCTGGGAAGTTGAAGCTGCAGTGAGCCATGATTGTACCACTGCATTCCAGCCTAGGCAACAGTGTGAGACCCTGTCTCAAGAGAGAGAGACAGAGAGAGAGAGAGAGATCTCACTGCTTTCTCTTCCACCTGTACACTCCCAGGTAACAATTTTCAGTGGATTCTGATTTTATCCTTCTTATGTTTCTTTACAAAAATGTCCATACACACAACTACTCATTTCCCTTTTGTTCCATGCATAAAAGGTGGTGTATTTTATACATTGTTTTACACACCTTGCTTGTTTCACTTAGTGATATGTTCTAGGAAGCCTTCCACGTGGAGACTACCTTTCTTTTTCTTTACGGCTGCATTGTACCCCACTGTGTGGATGTTCCTCAGTTTACTCACCCAGTCTTCTATGTGGGGCATTTTTGTCATTTCTAGTGTTTTTCTTTCACCAATAATATTGTGGGAATATCCTCGTTCAGATGTTGAAGAAACTAGAATTGTTGACCTCAAGTGTAATGGGTTGCTTCCTTGAGCTGACCACTGTAGAGGAAGGAATTATCAAATTCGCAGAGGCTTCACCTCTCACCTCTGGGCTTCCCAGGTCTGTTGTGCCTTGGTTGATCTTTCCTGTAGCCACTTTCTGTCTTCCCTGGACTGTTCAGTGTGCAGACCTGATGTAATATTTCCATTAAAAAATGGCTCCCTTGCTCCTGCAACACTCCAATTTCTCTGCATCACTCAAATGTACTGACCATTAGATTTGGCACCTGATGGGTCATTGGTGGCCCAGATGGGAGCCGTTTTAGCACAGTGGTGGGGGTAACATCCTGATCAGGAAGGGTTCAGGGGCAGAGAACTGTGCCTTTGAGATGCATAATTTTGAGAGGGAGAGAGAGGAAGGGAGTGAGGCCGTGGTTGCTGCAGCTCCTTTCCTTTTTGAGACAGGGTCTCACTCCATCGGCTGACCTGGAGTGCGGTGGTACAATCACGGCTCACTGCAGCATCCACTTCCCGGGCTCAGGTGATTCTTCCACCTTAGCCTCCTGAGTAGCTGGGAGTACAGGTGCATGCCACCATGCCTGACTAATTTTTTGTATTTTTTGTAGGTAAAAGGCTTTGCCATGTTGCCCAGGCTGGTCTTGAACTCCTGGGCTCAGGCAATCCACTCACCTCGGCCTCCCAAAGTGTGGGGTTTACAGGCATGAGCCACTGTGCCTGGCCATAGTAGCTCCTTTTCATGTCTGTCCATTGGAAACCATCCGAGCTGCCTGCTGAAATTACATGTGTGGAGCCCCTGGCACAGTGCCTGGCACAGGTCTGTCATCAATAAGCGGGAGTTGTTATTGCTGTTATTTTTTAAACAGATAAATAAATGCCAAGAGCAGAAATAAGGAGTGTCTGACTCCCTGCTGGGTACCCCATCCACCCCAAGTCCCCTGGGTGACTGGCACATGATAAACATTTGTTGATTAAGTCAATGAAAAAAATTCCTGCAGTTTCATTACCTATAAAGATTGTGGGATCCTCTTGTGGGAAATGAAACGGGGACAGATAAATGAGTATTGTTTGGATTTTTGGTCCTCAGTGCCATCCACAAACTCCGGAAGGGATCAGCTATTTGCTGAACAGTCTTTCGGTTCTCATAGAGCTCTGATATGTTTTCAGGGTCCCCAAATGCCTATGACAGTGACCTCAAGAACTCAGTGTCCCCTTGTACGTGGGATAGCATACCTCTTCAAGGTCAGCAAGAGATTCCACCCATGTCATCCCCAGCATTAGTGGGGTCAGCAGATCCTCTGTCTGGGGTTTTGTTTTTCTGCTCAACCTCCCTGCTTTGATGGACTGCACAGACAAGCCCCATCCTGGTGGAAGGGTCACCCCGTGGGCCATCCTGGAGGGTCACTCCCACAGACAAGCCCCATCCTGGTGGAAGGGTCTCCCCGTGGGCCGTCCTGGAGATCTTGGATGTGAAGATTTGGCTGTTGCTGGTGTTGGCCCTCTGTTGAAGCAGTACCTCCAATTGGTACTTTGCTCCCTGCCTGAAGCAGATACTTTCTAATATTTTCAGAAGCAAACTTCAATGTTGTGTTCACTTTCATTTTTTATTTCTGATTCTTTTGCCTGCACCTGTGGCTTCTCCCACCCAATGAGTTGAAACAGTATGTCCGCAAGCCTTGTGTCTGGCAGCCTGGCTATGGAACTGGCCTCAGAATCTCAGGACAGGCTCTGAATTTGCATCTGCATCTCAGCCATGGTTGCCTGTAAACCATGCCAGTGCCTTCTATGGAGTAGAATTACAGGGGCATCTTTAAAGCCGCATCCTCCCCTCTCAAGACACATCCTTTTGGTTCCCTCTTCAGTTAGCGCTGGCAAATGGCAGCACTTACTCTGGAGTTGCTGTAATTGTCCATGAGTCCTGCTACCTCGGTTGTGTTATCCATAAAGTATAACATGAGGCTTCCTTTGGCTCAAGCAGCCTTTTTCTTGTGGAGTAGCTGCTGTTCCATCTTGTTTGAATAATGGCATAGGCACTTGAGAAGGCAATTCTAAAATCTGAGTGTCAAGTGGTTTGACATATTAATAGCACTTTTTTTTATTGAAAAAAGAACAATGGACGACAATATTCAGATAGTAACAGAGCATCAGAATGTCTTGTCTGGTTTTGTGAATGTTGTTACACTGAAAAGACATAATATACTATTGATGTGATATACTCTTGATGTGATACTACTGATGTGATCACCTGATCCTTGAGCTCCAGGATGCCAGGAATGACACAGATGTAGGCATTCAGCTCTTTGGCTTTCCAAGGGCAGAAGCCCAAATCAAATAGGAGATTTTAGCTAAATGCCAAGGTCAAAGCCAACTTCTGTGCATCTGGAGTAGAGAAGAGGTCTGAGGACTGGGCCTGGGCTGTCAGCCATTAGTGGTCAGGAAGAGGAAGTTCTGGCAAAGGAGTCTGACAGGGGTCAGTCACAAGGGAGGGGGAGCCAGAGGAGTGTTACATTTGGGAGGGGTAAAGGAGGTGTTTCTAGGAGGTGAGAGGGAGTGAGAGGAGGAAAGAACAGACCTCTAGTTTGGCCATGTAGAAATTACCCAGAGTGAACCAGCAGGACCCTAGAGGAGTCCCTCTTCTTTTTTTTTTTTTTTTTCTCTTGAGATAGTGTCTCACTCTGTTGCCCAGGCTGGAGTGCAGTGGCGTGATCACAGCTCACTGCAGCCTTGACCCCCTAGGCTTGGATGATCTTCCCACCTCAGCTTCCCCAGGTAGATGGGACCACAGATGCATACCACCATGCCCAGATAATTTTTGTATTGTCTGTAGAGCTAAGGTTTTGCTATATTGCCCAGGCTAGTCTTGAACTGGGTTCAAACAATCCTCCCACCTTGGCCTCCCAAAGTGTAGGGATCACAGGCATGAGCCACTACACCCAGCTGAGTCCTTCTTCTTGAGAGAAGATTCTGAAAGCAACTCCTGGGTACTCTGCCACATGCCAGGTTTCTGGGGGTGTAGCTCCCCTGTGTTTGCAGTGCGGCCCTCAAAGTAGACTGCATATGGTCAGAGTGAGGTGCCCGTGCTGCAGGAGCTCCTGACTGTCATCCTGCTGCTCACTCATGGGCACGCCCTCTCCTTGTGAAGGTGAGGTTCTTCCTCACGTGTGTTCTCAACCCAACATGTGGCCATCACTCTGGGTCACCTGCTACATGGGAGAATCCTTCCCAACTTTCTCTCTTTCTGTGCTAGGAAGATAGGAGTCCTGGCCACGATGGAGCCCTGAGCTGCTCCTGCAGCCCCCGCCAGTGGGCACAGTGATGTCTGATGATGCAGGTGATCATGCGTCATATTCTCTGCTGCACAGGAGTCACCCAAGACCCAGCCTAAGGCAGCACCCGGGCATGGCCAGTCTCTTTGGTCTCTGTTGCCTGCTGTTTCCACCGCCAAATTCCTATGTTCAAGTCCTACATGCGGGGCCCACCCATGTGACCTCATTTTACCTTAATTGCCTCTTTAAATACAGGCACATTGCAAGGAATGAGAGCTTCGCCCACTAGGAGAGATGGGTAGCCTGGCAGGCCCCCACTGTCCCTGCTACCAGCCAGACCTGCAGGTTGAACCTTGGAACGTGACTGTATTTATAGAGGTAATAGGATAGGCATGGTGGCTCACACCTGTAATCCCAGCACTTTGGGAGGCTGAGGTGGGTGGATCACTTGAGGTCAGTAATTTGAGACCAGCCTGATCAACATGGCAAAACCCCGCCTCTACTAAAAATACGAAAATTACCTGGGCGTGGTGGCATACACCTGTAATCCCAGCTACTCGGGAGGCTGAGGCAGGAGAATCGCTTGAACCTGGGAGGCAGAGGTTGCAGTGTGCTGAGATGGTGCCATTGCACTCCAATCTGGGTGACGAGAGTGAAACTCCATCTCAAAAAAAAAAAAAAGTGATGAAGGTAAAATGAGGCTATACGAGTGGGTGGGCCCTAATCCAATATGTCTAGGGTTCCTATAAAAAGAGGAGATTGGGACACAGACGTGCACAGAGGGAGACCGAGTGAGGACACAGGAAGAAGACGGCAGCTGTCTACAAGCCGAGAGAGGGGCCTTAGATGGGTCTACGCTACCGGTGCCTTGATCTTGGACTTCTGGCCTCCAGAGCTGTGACATAAATCTCCGTTGTTTAAGCTGCATGGTCTGTGGCATGCTTTGTTGCAGCAGCCCAGGCAAATGAATCCAGTGTCCTCCGCTCCTCTGCCGACTCCTCTTCCTCCACCCTGGGTGACGTGGCCATGTTCAGTCTGCGGGGCTGGATGGTGGCAGGTGCAACGGGGGCGCGTCAGGCTCCCCTTCTCCCTGGTGGGTGAGGCTCTCGGACCACCCAGTTCCGTATAATCCTCTCTCTCCTTCCTTCTCCAAGCTGCCCTGCTCTGCCCTGTCTGTGGTTGTTGAACACCTGTGGGACCTACTTGCTCTCTACTTCCAGGGCGCAAATTCAGACAGACAGCTGTGGATGACTCAGCGAGGAACTGTTAGATCCAGATGGAGGGAAATAAGATGAATAAGCGGGAATCATTTCCACTCCCCTGCAGGATGCGTTTTGTTGGGCTGCTTTGTTTTTTCTCTTGCAGTCACTGCCGCTCAATCTGATGTTATTTACGAGTGTCTGTCTCCCCACTAGGAACCTCTGTTATCTGTGCCATATCCAGCACCTAGGATAGTGCCTGTCCCATAGTAGGTGTTCAGTCCCTATCTGTGAGCCAACAAACGAAGGATTGAAGGGGTTTTCCGAGCCCAGCAGGCCTTGCTCTAGAATTTTATTATCCTGAAAGGGATACCAAAGCGGTTTGTTTTCTAATTGAGGGAGGGGAGGCTGCTGGGGAGATAACACTGAAGACATAGGGGCCTCTGGCTAAAATGCTTTCAACAGAACTTTGTGCTGGGAATCACTTGCAAAACAGAAACCCCATTTGTGACCAGCCTGGACTTGATTGCTTTCATGATCGCCCGTCAATGCATGCGTCACCAACAGCAGCTGTGTATTGAAGGCTCTGTGCTGCTTGCAGTCACCCTCCCAGTGAACCATCTCACGATGCTCTGTGACGTCGCTTTTGTTGTTTTGCAGAGGGGATCTGTCGGTAAACACTGGAGTCTTAGAATCGAAGACTAGCAGGGAAACTGGGGGTCCTTCCTGCCATGCAGCAGGCATGGGGTGGGGTGCTGGTGGCCGGCACCTGCCAGTACCTACTGCTAACAAAAGGGAAATTGGAGGAGGTGCAGGCTCGGCTGGAGCTCAGCCTCAGTAATTGAATCTTGATGAAAAGTGACAGTTCTTGTCTGCGCTCCTCCAGATTGCTTCCTGTTCATTCTCGGTAATAAAATCATCGCCAGTTCTGTGAATATCTAATCTAACTTCCTGTTGTGGTGTCAGAATGTTAGAGAAACAAGAATGGGAGCCTCAGGTGTGTGGGGAGGCAGAAGCAGCTTCTAAGACCTTTTAAAAAATTATCTTTATCAGTCCTCTCCCTTCTGGGACCCACACGGACGGTCTTCTCACCTTTTGACCCCCTCTCTTGTTCTTCCCAGGTAAACTCTTTGCCTCTCAATTGCATCTTGAATTATGTTTTTTCCATTTTGTATGCATAGAATGTTCCCTAGTGTAACACCCACAGTTTTATCCTTAACTCTTCTTTCCTTTTCAATCTGGAGTCATTCTCTAAGGAAGATTAGTGACCTGAAAGCTCAGAGTTCCATGGTTCAACATCTCAAGATGCCCCCTTGGCCACGTGGTAACTTGCCCCACTTCGGGGACCTCCTTGAGGCCAGGGTCAGTCCTGGTGGTTCTGAGTTCCTTCAGCATCTCTCTCTTTTCACTTTTCCTTCCTTCCTTCCTTCCTTCCTTCCTTCCTTCCTTCCTTCCTTCCTTCCTTCCTTCCCTCTTCTCTTTGTTCTCTTCTTTTTCTTCTCTTTCTTCACTTTCTCTCCTTCCTCCCTCCCTCCCTCCCTCCCTCCCTCCCTCCCTCCCTCCCTCCCTCCCTCCCTTCCTTCCTTCCTTCCTTCCTTCCTTCCTTCCTTCCTTCCTTCCTTCCTTCCTTCCTTCCTCTCTCTCTTTCTCTCTCCCCTCCCTCCCTCCCTCCCTCCCTCCCTCCCTCCCTCCCTCCCTTCCTTCCTTCCTACCTTCCTTTCTTCCTTCCTCTCTCTCTCCTTGCTCCCTTTCTCTCTCTCTCTCTCTCTTTCTGAGGCAGGGTCTCACTCAGGTTGCCCAGGCTTGGGTGCAATGATGTGATCTTGGCTCACTGCAACCTCCACCTCCCGGGCTCAAGCACTTCTTCTGCCTCAGCCTCCTGAGTAGCTGGGATTACAGGCATGTACCACCATGCCTGGCTAATTTTTGTATTTTTAGTAGAGACGGAATTTCACCATATTGGCCAGGCTGGTCTCAAACTCCTGGCCTGAAGTGATTCACCCACCTCGGCCTCTCAATGTGCTGGGATTACAGGCATGAGCCACCATGCCTGGCCCTTCCAGCTTTTTCTGACCCTCTCCTCTTGTGCTTCTCATTGCAGAAAAACTGGCAGGATGCAAGCTGAATGTGGCTGAGGTGACACAGTCCGAAATAGGGCAGAAACAGAAGCTGCAGACGGTGTTGGAAGCAGTACATGACCTGCTGCGGCCCCGCGGCTGGGCGCTCCGGTGGAGCGTGGACTGTGAGTTCCACGCCGTGGGGGGAGGGAGTGTCTGGAGGGAGCCCGTCCTCTCGACATTCGTCATCCACATTTGTCATCCGCATTCATCATCATCCCATCTGGCCTTGCATCTTAGAATTGGGTTCATCTCCCTGCGCCGTAAGAGGGAGAGCATTGCAGGGGAGAAGAACAGGAGAAGGGTTAGGGAGCTCCTAGAAAAGGTACCTGGTCAGGCCACGGTTCTCCATCCTCCCCACGCTGCAGAGGAGAGAGGCAATGTTTGTGGATGGGTGGCTCAGAGGGACTTCGAGAGAGAAGCAGCCTTGGGGGGTTCTTGTTGGGACTCAACCCCAAATACCAGTGGCAGCAACCCTAGTGGGCTGTTTGCCTGTGACCCTGGCATTAGGAGATGTGACATCATGGTATTTTCAGCCAAGACATGAACCCAGAAGGTGAAAGACTAAACCAGGAGAAAGTTCTCCTCGGTGCTGCCCACTCCTTGCCCACCTCCTTCCCCTTGAAGCAAGGCCGTCAGGGTGTGGCTTCAGGGCTCTCTGTGCAGGGCCAGAGGTCTCTGTGTTTTGGTGAGCTGGGCTCTCAGCGGTGGGCAGGAGACCCTGGAGCCTGGCCCTGCACCTGGTTTCTTGGCATCGAGACCTTGGGCAGACCCAGGCTGTCTTGTGGGTTGCTAGGTCCGTGGGTGGGGAATCGGGTGCCTTGTAAACTGTAAAACCCTGCGGAGGAGAAATGGTGATGATGACCAAACCTGAGTCTGCATGCTGAGGAGGAGAGAGGACAGACTCAGGCAAGGCAGGGGCGAATGGCTAATGTCCCCAGAGCAGCCTTCGCCCTTGGCAGCCTACCCTTGTTGGGATGGTTCGTTGTGTAGAGGGAGCCCTTTTTTAGTGCCAGAGATCATAACACACATCCTTGTGATGGCTAAGTGGCCGTGACCTGCTTTCTGTGATCTTTTCCCTTCTGTGCTAATTTTACTATCCTGTTCCTTCCCCTCATCACTGCCCAATTTATTGCTTTTAAAACCATTGTGCTTCTAAAAGTGTCTGCACAAGTCATCTTAGGCCAACAAGAGAGGAGACATTGAAACCAGAAATGACTTCACCAGGTTGCTCATCAGCTCTCTTTACTTGTCCACACTTTGCTCCATCCTAGCCTTGCTGGGGTCTCATTTAGATGCTGTGTCTCTGTTGCTTTCTGCACGTGGGCTCGGGTTCCTGTGTCACCTGATCTAAAGTGTCTCCTTTCCTCCTCCCTCCCGCAGCAATTCATGGGAAGAACCTGGTGGCCATCCTCCACCTGCTGGTCTCTCTGGCCATGCACTTCCGGGCCCCCATCCGCCTTCCTGAGCATGTAACGGTGCAGGTGGTGGTCGTGCGGGTGAGTATAACCGAGCGGTCGGCCTGCCCGTAACTCCGCCAGAGAGGCAACGTCTTCTTCCTCCTGCAGTTTTCCTGCCCTCCCCCTCCTTTTTTCCCCCCAGGAGGCTACCTTCTATTTTTCCCTTTTGACAAAATGTGTGTCTCACCCTGGCTCCGAGATAAATGATTGGAACGGGAACAATGGCATTGATTTGATGAGAGGCAGAAGCAGAGGCAGGAGGGTGTTGAGGTTTAATTTTCCACATTTTTGAAAAGAACATTCATTTCTCTCCAAAGCCAACTGGTTGGAATTCAATCCCCTTGAATGTGCTTATTACTCATTGGAGGAGGTTGGCCCCGCGGGATGAAACAGACACCCAAATTAAAGCCGCTTTGCATTCGCCGTGGATTATTCATCATGCCCCGTCATCTCTTTTTTTGGGTTCATTTCTCTTGATTCACTTGGAGAAATGGAACCAGAACCCAGGTCCTTCTTACAGAGGGTGAAGTAGAGTTACCTTTCTCTTGCTGTTTCCCTTGCATTTATTTTTTATTTTATTTTATGTTTTGAGAAAGGGTTTCACTCTGTCACCCAGGCTGGAGTACCGTGGTGCAGTCACGGTTCACTGCAGCCTCAGCCTCTTGGGTTTAAGCAGTCCTCCCACCTCAGCCTCTCACGTAGCTAGGACTACAGGCACATGCCACCATGCCTGGCTAATTTTAAATTTTTGTAGAGACGGGGACTCACTATGTTGCCCAGGCTGGTCTCGAAGTCCTGGGCTCAAGTGATCCTCCCATCTCAGCCTCCCAAAGTGCTATGATTATAGGTGGGAGCAGCCATGCCTGGCTTTGTTTCCCTTACATTTAAGTGGACAGTCGCTGCTTAGGGTTCATGTATGCAGTTTCCCTCAGTAAACGTGCACTGAGCGCCTTCTATCCTCTAAGCACTCGGCATAGGCTGCTGAGCCACTAAAGGAGGAACACATGCCTGGGGTCTGCGGGGGCGACCACTGCTGCCAGAATTAAGGTCACGCTTGGAACCTTGGATACCTCCGTGTTTATTTTACTTGAGACATCCGGCTCCACTTTCCTCTGGTTTTTAAACTTCTCGGTCCCGTGGTCTCTGTGGTCCGGGAGGACCTGGCTGCCACTGTGTTTTCTGAACGCATTCTGACCCCTCTGTTACCCTGGGAGCTCAGTCTTGACTGGACGGGAATGCTCCTCTCTGGCATCAGGCGAGGGCCACCTGCCATGTCTCCATGTTTCCTTCCTAAGGAGGATGTTTGTGGCTGGTGGTGGTGACTTGGGACCTGGGGGGCCATTCCTATGGCCCCTTGTCTTGGCCACTGGTTCGCAGGCAGCCGGCCTGAAAAGGCTTCCCTAGGACACATGGGGATATGGTTCCCAAGCCCACCTACGTCAGCTCGGGGCCCCAGGAGCCCTGTGCAGGCTGAGAAACCAGAGTATTTCCTTTCAGGCTTGCACTTGAGTCCAAGATAATCTTTGGGGTTTGCAGAAAGTTTGAACCAGGCAAGCACTTGCTGGTGCTTCCTGCCATAACGGGTTAGAGAAGTGTTGTTTGGACCATGACCAAAGCAGAATGAAATGGGAGCAGGGGGTCCTGCGAACTGGGCACCATTACTCCCCAGACCTTAGAGCCGCCTTCTTTCTTCTCTGCAGCCCCCTGGCCTCTGAGCTTACTCAGTGGATCCCTTATCTAACCCCAGATGGAGTGGTTGGTGTAAGGGATGTGGCATTTCCAGGCTGGAAGGAAGAAAGGGAAGGGCCTTATTTACTGCCTGGCCGCGTGGCTTTAGGCTGATCACTTGCTTTTGCTGAGCTGCAGTGTTTCCCCCATAAAACCGAGATTTTACTACAAACCTGTAAAACATCCAGCTTCACGTCTCCAATCCTAGACCTGGGCCCAGCACCCGGTGGGTGCCTCAGGCATGTTTGGTCCGTGACTAGGTGAACACAATGTCTCTGGACCTTCCTTGGCAGGCACTCCTGAGAATCGGGATAAGCATCACCCACACTGTTGTTCAATAACAATCACCAACCCTGAGTATTCCCTGGGGGTCAAACTCAGGAAAGGGATGGAAGCTCAGATCTTGATGGTGTCCCCTGTGGGCTGGCCCAGTGGGAAGTGAGTTCCCGGTCCCTTGAGGGGTTCAGTGGTGGTTGGATCAGCCACCCAGACTCCACCTGGAGCTCCTGTGACAGGTGGGCTGCCACCCCTACTGTCACCACTGCCATGCCTCCCTCACCACCATCACTTCTTTTTTTTTTTTTTTGAGACAGAGTCTCGCTCTGTCACCCAAGCTGGATGCAGTGGCACAATCTCGGCTCACTGCAACCTCCGCCTCCTGGGTTCAAGCGATTCTCCTGCCTCAGTCTCCCAAGTAGCTGGGATTACAGGCGCGTGCCACCACGCCCAGCTAATTTTTGTATTTTTAGTAGAAACGGGGTTTCAGCATGTTGGCCAAGATGGTCTCGATCTCTTGACCTTGTGATCTGCCTGCCTCGGCCTCCCAAAGTGCTGGGATTACAGCCGTGAGCCACTGCTCCGGCCATCATTGCTTTTTGATACCTGCCACGCTCTGGGAAAAGTGTGACATATGCTGTATCAGTTTCCTAGGGCAGCCGTAACAAAGTACCACAAACCAGGTGGCTTAAAACAGCAGACATTTATTCTCTCGCAATTATGGAGGCCAGAAGTCTGAAATCAAGACGTTGTCAGGGTAGGATGTCCTCCTTCACATCTCCTCCTCCAGGGGAGGAGTCTTCCTGCCTCCTCCAGCTTCTGGTGGTGGCCATCAGTCCTTGGTGTCCTTGGCTTGTGGCCACATTTCTCTTTAGTCTCTGCCTCTGTCATCATACGGCTTCTTTGCTCTGTCTGTTTCTGTGTCTATTTCCTCTTCTAATAAGAATGTGAGCCATATTGGATTAAGATGGGACTCACCATAATCCATGATGACCTCGTATGAGCCAGTATCTGCAAAGACCCTTATTTCCAAATGAGATCACGTTCTGAAATTTGTGGTAGATACAAACTTTGGGGCACCCTCTTCAGTCCTGTGTACACACATGATTGCAGGGGACGTTCCCTGTTAATTATGTTCCTTCCAGTTGCATGCCTCACCTCTCCTGGCTGCAAAGCATAGAGGATCCCTTTGGGGAAACCTGACCTGGGGTGTTTCTCCTGAGACCCACACAAATGCCAACCCTCAGGGCCACATGGAGACCAGAGGGTGGGAGGAGGATGGGGACAGGTTGTGGCCTCTGAAAGGCACCCTGCGCAGGGTCCCCTGCTGTGCACTCACCCAGGCCTGGCATGCATGTTCAATATCACCCCTCCTCCTGTTGCTCTTTTCTAAGATGATCTCTGACCCCACAGCTTCATCTGCCCTGTCAGTGCGTCCTTCCTCATCTCTCCACTGCCTGATTTTGTGTGTTTATTTTGGGGTTTTCAGAAGCGGGAAGGCCTGCTGCATTCCAGCCACATCTCGGAGGAGCTGACCACAACCACAGAGTAAGTGGACCCCTGCCTTGCCCTTCCAGGCCCTGCTGCCCCGAGTGAGCGGGGCCCCAGGCTGCCACTTCAGCCAGGGACGCCGGCACACGTGGGGCTGCTTCCGCTCCACGCCCCTTCACTGTAGCATGTGATTCTCATGCTGGTTCCCACCCCACTCTCCTCCCTCTGCACACTTTCTTCAGAGTTTTTAACATTAGAACTGAGTTACCTTCCACAGCCTTTGAATTTTTTCATTCCTTATCTTAAAAGGTGAGCTTTAAGAACATTGCAAGGTGGGGCAGGCAGAGAGAGTTCAGGATGATTAGAGAGACCCATTGTCTCGGTTCATTTATCCATCTACATTAGCACCGTCAGAGGCAAGAGTTGCATGTTTAAACCAAAACTTTCCTTTGACAGACACTACTAAGCCATCTCTTATCTCCTAGAGAAAGCCAGAGGGCAGGTGTTCAGAAGTCTAAAAGTCTTCAAATCTATTGAAAATAGCAAATCAAACAGTATCTGTGGTGTGTGGTTTTAAGGACTCCTTGTGATAATCTGCTAAGAATCTTTAGAATTCACTACATTTGTGCCTCTTGACTAAACCTGTTTCAGATGAAAGAGAACATTTAAAAATTGATTGTCTCAGCTAATCCATCAGCTAAGTTCACAGAGTGATTAATTACTGTGTTGTGAATTCATGGATGGTATTTCAAAAATCGTAACTGACACAGGAAACCACTCGTGGCTTGCAAGCTGTCAGGGAAGATGATAGGACAGTGGAGTGCAGGCTGACGCATGTGCAGAGGCCCATGAAGAGGCCTCCAAGTCTGCCCCAGGCCCGTGAAGGGAACAGGGAGAGCTGGAGGAGGGGAGGATGAGAATGTGGTTCTGTGCCCAGCACAGTAGGCCTTTGGCAGCAGCTCTGCCTATTCAGCAGTAGGAGAAGGGCTGCTCATGAGGAACTGGGATTGGGCTGGTGTCTTAGTTGTTTATTGTTGTGTAACAAGTCACCCCCAAAGCGGAGTGGCTTAAAACAACATCTGTTTCATTTGCTGCTCACAATTCTGTGGGTCAGCAATGTAGGCTGGGCTCAGCTGGGTGGTTGTTCAGCTAGTCTCGCCTGGGGTTGCTGATATGATGCAGACACCTGAAGGCTGGTTGGGGGCTGGAGAGGCAAGATGGGCTCCCCCTACCTCTGGTGGTTGGTGTTGGCCTCCCCTGGGTCCCTCCTCACAGAGCTGGGCATCTTCCCAGGGTGCCCTCAGAGTCCTGAGAGAGTGAGAATGCAGCTGCAGGCCCCTTGAGGCCTTGTCTTGGACATCCATACCTATATCCTCAATTCTGTGAGTCGAAGTGAGTCACGGGTCATCATGGATCAAGCTGCAGGAAACAGACTCTGCCTCCTTGTGCAGGAATGGCCTATGCACATTGTTGGCTGGTGGGCATGCTGTGATAGGAGTCCCCCTCTAGGTGAGGGGGTCCCATATGAGGATAGCACGGAGGAGCTGAGGCCCCTGCCATAAAACTAGAATGGTCCAGAGACAGAGAATGAGCAAGTGGGTGGGAGAATGGCCTCAGCTATTCACCAGTGGTAAGTGGCACCGAGGGCCCACTGCATGCCAGCCTCCCTGCTGGGTCAACAGAAACACTGAGAGGTGGGCTGAGTGTAGTTTCTCTCCTCCAGGGTGACCCATCCTACTGATGAGAAAGGATGCATCCACAGGCATGCACAGTCCAACACAGGGGCTTGTGGGAAGTGCCTTAGGGCCCTAAGGGAATTTCCAGGAGGAGGGGAGCACCCCAAAGTCAGGGCAGGGGAGATTCCAGTGGAAGCCACCTCAATCAGATACCAGACAGCACTGAGCAGTGAGGAAGGAAGTTGGGATTTTCTAGCCTGAGTCAGCATCCCTCTGCCAGCCAGGGCCGGGATAGAGGAGAGGCTGAGTCACCTCTCCCAGCTGATGCCCCAGGTGGGTTCTCCTCAGGGCTGGTTATCCCATCCTGGTCTCCTGTTCCTTCCCCTCCCCATGGCTGCAGAGGCTCTGACGGAACATTTGAATCATCGAATGTCTGCTGAAAACCAGCAGCCCAAAGATCCACTTTCAGTTTCCTAAGGCAGCATTGCCACCTCCCATCCAGTCTCAGTGTTCCCCTTTCTCTTTCAAGAGGTGGTTATGAGGTCACCCCTTCCAGGAAGCCCTCCTGTCTGCCAAGCAGGAGTGCTTGACTTCCTGTTAGTTCCCGTTGCCTCTGGACACATGTGACCAACATTGAAATATTGGCTTACCAGGTCTCTCACTCCCAGGCATCTTGAGGGCAGGGCCACATAGTGTTTATCTCCAAGGGATATTAATTACTGTATCTGCACAGCCTGCACATAGTAGGTGCTTAAGTAAGTGCTTATTAAATAAGATGGAGCGAAAGGACTTGAGCCTAGAGGGATTTGGGGACAAAATAAAGACTTTCTTGCCTCTCAGGAAGGCAGTGCATGGAAAGGCTCTGTGCACTCACTCACTGGGAATCTTTGAGGAGAAGCTGCTCACCACTCCCGTCTCCCTCATTGCTTCCACTGCCGCCTGCCTGAGATCAGGGCCCGGCCTTGTGGTTCCCCAGGATCCTTTAGTTCCAAAAGTCCTGCAAGTACATTGTGTTTACTCCTGGAAACATAAGTAACCTGCAACCTTGTGTGTTTGTTTGTTTGTTTATTTGAGACAGGGTCTTGCTCCATTGCCCAGGCTGGAGTGCAGTGGTGCGATGCCAGCTCAGTGCAGCCTTGACATCCCAGGCTCTAGCAATCCTCTCACCTTACCACCCGAATAGCTGGGACTACAGCGCATGCCATGACACCCAGCTAATTTATTTGTATTTTTCTTAGAGGAGGTTTTGCCACTTTGGCCAGGCTGGTCTCCAGTCTTGCATTTTTTTGTTGTTGTTTTGTTTGTTTGTTTTTTGAGACAGAGTTTCACTCTTGTTGCCCCAGGCTGGAGTGCGCTTGTGCAATCTCTGCTCACTGCAACCTCTACCTCCTGGGTTCAAGTGATTCTCCTGACTCAGCCTCCCAAGTAGCTGGGATTACAGCTGCCTGCCACCACGCCCGGCTAATTTTTGCATTTTTAGCAGAGATGGGGTTTCGCCATTTTGGCCAGGCTGGTCTCGAACTCTTGACCTCAAGTGATCGACCCACTTCTGTCTCCCAAAGTGCTGGGGTTACAGGCGTGAGCCACTGTCCCTGGCCCAGCCTGTGTTTTGAGCATTCCATGGCTGCTGGAAGACTTGTTGTCTGCTGAAATCTTCGTATTAACCACTATCTGATTTAAGTACCTCCCCTCCAAACAACATTAACAGAGTGGTTAATGTGCAAATAGAGATGGTGATTTGCTGCTGATTTTGTACAAACGTTAATAATCCACACAAGCACCTCTCATTTATCATTAGAGTGGGCTGGAACGTAGCACAATGTGACTTGCATTCTTATCAGTAGGCCTTTACCTGGGCAGCGAGGGCCCAGCTTTCTGGCTGGCTCTGTCCCTCATCTTCCATGTGCTGGTTGTGAAACTGCGTTCTGAGTGACCCATCTCATGGCTCTCTCTGTGTTCTTGTTTGCAGGATGATGATGGGCCGGTTCGGTAAGTAACCCTAGGGCAAGTGGGGAGACGGAGACATGTTAGGGCTGCCCCAGGAAGCTTCCAGAGAGTATACATGGTCATCTGGGGGGAGTAGGAAACTGGGTGGGTCTTAATGCCCCCATAGTTCTGGAATCCTAGGGAAAGTTCACAGCCCTCTGCCGCCTTTCCGTATAACGGGCTTGTTTCTCAGAGCTGAGAGTGGCTGGGTGGTGCTAGGAGGAGTGGGGTGGAAGGCTGGGTGACCAGCTAGGGGAGCGGGAGGGGCCTGGGATGTAACACTGGCTGAAACTGTCAGGGGCTGGTGCAAGAGTGGTTGAGGGTAAAAGGGAGGGAGGAGAGGCGGCCAGCACAGCGTCATTAGCTGGTTGGAAGAGAATGGCTCAGCTCTGTGGATGTCCTTCCATATGTGTTATTTCCTCCTGGAAACCACTGGTTTAGCAGACTTCCTTAGAGTCAGGCAGCTGGGGCTCAGTCCTGGCTGGTGGCCTGTGGCCTGCCCCTTCCTCTCTGCTCCTCATCTGAGAAATGGGAGTATGAAAGGCTCTCCCCAGGCAGAAGCTGCTGTGAGGATTGGGTGAGATCACAGGTGAGTGCCCTGCTTGGCCAGGGGACAGCCCTTGATGTGGGGTAGTTTTATTAGTGTTGGTTTTCAGTGGCTATTCCCAAAGAGAGAGGCAATTACTCTGCCTTCCCCCATTAGAGCCTGAGACCTCATCGTCATCTCAGTGAGGGATGGCAATGTTTCAACCCTCAGGACCAGGATACCCCGGCCCTCAACCTGGCCAGGCTCGGTGCTTTGGGAAGCATTTCAAAAGAGAAACCTCTTGACCCCCAAATACCATGTTCTCCAGTGAGCAGGGAGAGGAGAACAGCTCTTAAAAGGAAAAATGGAAACCAAACACAAGTTTCCCACCTGCCTCTCCAGCCTGCCAGCCTGGAGCTGATGTCTGTCTTTTTGGGGCCCTTGGGGTGGGAGTGCCACCCCCTGAGTTCTATAGAACGAGGGCTGGGCCAGCTCGGCCATAGGGCTCTGTAACCTCAAAGTTATGGGGACGAGCTAGGATGCCATTGCTGCTTATCTGTTGTATTAAGATTCTCTAGAGGGACAGAACTAATAGGATAGATATATACAAAGGGGAGTTTACTAAAGGTATTAACTCACACAATCACAAGTCCCACAATAGCCCTTCTGTAAGCCGAGGAACAGGGAAGCCAGTCTGAGTCCCAAAGCTGAAGAACTTAGAGTTTGATGTTTGAGGGCAGGAAATATCCAGCATGGGAGAAAGATGGAGGCTGGGAGGCTAAGCCAGTCTAGTCTTTTCATGTTCTTCTGCCTGCTTTTTATTCTGGCTGTGCTGGCAGCCGATTAGATGGTGCCCACCTAGATTAAGGGTGGGTCTGCCTTTCCCAGTCCACTGACTCAAATGTTAATCTCCTTTGGCAACACCCTCTCAGACACACCCAGGGACCACACCTCGCATCCTTCAATCCGATCCAGCTGACGCTCAGTATCAACCATCACGCCTATGGAGAGGGGAAGGGGCTCAGATCCTGCGGGGCTCGAATTGAGAAGAGGCAGCCAGTGTGTGTCCCCTCGGCTTTCTTTGCTAGACCTTAAGCTGTGCTGGGAACGTTCACAGGCCTTCACTGTTTTTTGTTTGTTTTTTGTTTTTTTTTAAAAGGATAATTCCAGCTCTTTAAAAATGTCTCTATTATTAAAAAACAAATGCAGGAAGAGAAAGAGAAATGTCCTGTGGTCCTGTATATAGTTGCTGAGGGAGGTGAAAGCACAGTGGGGTCACAGCTCATGGGGCCAGGATGAGGCATCTCCCATCCTGCGTCTAGGTAGAAGTGCACTTTGGGGGCACAGTGCCCCACTCTATCACCTCCTCTCCACCCTTTCTTCCTGGAGGAGGCTCAGAACCCCTTTGGAATTGTAGAGGCCTAAAGATGAGGAGAGGGCCGGGTGCAGTGGCTCATGCCTGTAATCTCAGCACTTTGGGAGGCCCAGGTGGATGGATCCTGAGGTCAGGAGATCGAGACCATCCTGGCTAACATGGTGAAACCCCATCTCTACTAAAAATACAAAAAAATTAGCTGGGCATGGTGGCGGGCACCTGTAGTCCCAGTTACTGCGGAGGCTGAGGCAAGACAATCGCTTGAACGCAGGAGGTGGAGGTCGCAGTGAGCCTGGATCACGCCACTGCACTCCAGCCTGAGTGATAAAGCGAGACTCCGTCTAAAAAAAAAAAAAAGAAAAAAAAAGAAGAGATTGGGTCCCTCAAGCATTTTTGAGTCTTTTTGGTTTTTGTGGCGCTGTCACTTTTGTGCTTGGTTCGGGCCTCGTTGGAGGTTTAGGGAAAAGACAGTCTGGTCAGTTCAGTTGGGAGCACATGGGCCTCGGGCTGTGTGTAGCACCCTGTGGCCCGAGGGCCCAGAAGCCTGGCCCCGGAGCCCCTGCCACCCCAGGAATGAGCTTTCGGGTCTGGTGTGCAGGGCGGTGGCTCCTTCGGTAAGAGCCAGGTGTCACGTGTGAAAAGTGGACCCAGCTGCCACTCCAGGGATGGGAGGACTGTGGAATCGCAAGACCAATTTGTACAAGAGGCCGATGGAGTTGTTCTCGTTACTTTGTAGGCTTTATGCGCTGTGCTTGAGAAAATGCAAACAGGCTATTAGTCAGTGACAGGCAATTAGTTCCGCCCCCGGCCTTGCTGCTTCTGCTGACGCAGGTTCCGAAGTCTCCTGGTTACCCAGCCTGGCACCCTCAGGCACGGCAGGGCGTCTGGCCCGGCACCCGCTCCTGTGGGGGCAGCAGCATGCCTTGTCTTGGCTTCCCTGCTATGCCACTCACCTCCTTCAGACCTTGAGAGCACCCCACGGCGCTTTCTCCTCCAGCAACCTTCACCTGAATGCTCTCCCTCTAGATTACCCCATGACTCACTCTTGCAGTTCTGCCAACTCTTGGTTCAAATGTCATTGATCAGGCAGGCCCTCTCTGACTCCACTGCCCCAAACTGGCCTCCACTGGCTCTCCTCCCCACCCCTGCCTTAGTTCTTTCTGTTCTCATGTGATGCACCAAGCAGCGAGACTCTGCTCATGGGGAAGGCCTGGCTCCTCTGCCCTGCGCCACTGTTTACACAACGAAGTCTACACGTGTCTGGCAGATACTGGTGCCGGCAAACTTTCAGGGGCACCCACAGCCCCTGCCTTTCTCCTTTCACACGTGGCTCCTTGACCGAGAGGTGCTCTGTGGGCCAGAGCTGACCTTTCCTCAGGGTGCACCCCACCCCTGACCAGAGCAGCCAGCCCTGGCCACAGTCTGCACACAGCTGGTGCCAGATGTTCTAGGAGCTTCTGGAAGGCTGGGTTTTGCCAGGAGCGGTCTTCTGGGCCTGTTTCCCCATGAGCACCCTGAGCCAGGGAGGGATGGGGGCTCCGTTCTGCCCACTTCCCATCATCCCAGCGAGGGAGGTGGCTCCACAGGTCCTTGCTGCCTCCTGACAGCATCACTGTCCTGGCCGAGGTGGGTGAGGAGGCTTCTCTCCACAGAAACAAGTCCCAGGGGGAGCTGAGGAGGTTGCAGCCTGGTCTCCATGGCAACAGGTGAGCTGGTGCAGCTTCTCCATGGATGCCCTTCCCCTTCCAGGGTCTGCCCTTCCCCCTCCTAGGTCTGCCCTGGGCTGGAGGCCCTACCTGAGGCATGAGGGGGAAAGAGGGGGGATGTTCCTTCCTCACCCTCTTCCCCCTCATTATATAACTCTTAGTAATACCCCTTCAAGTCTCTCCCATTTCTGCTAACAGGGCTTGTTCCAAAAACTCTGGCTCCGTCCCATCACCCCTGGCTCCTGACTGTGCCCTCCACAACCCCACATTGCAGGCCACAGCCCCTGTTAACCCCTCTCACAGGCCACCTGGCTCTTGAACCTGCACTGGGCTTTCTGGCATCTCTCCTTGTGCCTGCTGCTCCCTTGGTGAAACGCCTTTCCTCCTCCTCTTGCCCCAGCAAGCCTGGTTTTGACCCCAGGGTGCTTTGTGAAGTCTTCCTCAGGTCCCCCAGCCCTTGGTTCGTGGGTCCCAGACTCAGGTGCCTCCAGGGACCAGGTTGATAATATAAAAGAGGAGAGTAGCTAGATTATACAATGATAACATCAGCTGCCCCTTCACCCTGGGGTGGCAGTGGGGAGTGGTGGGTCTGGGGCAAACTGGAGAGTCCACACCCCCATCCCCAGGGGCAGCTCATTGCTGCCAGGTGGGAGTGCAGGCTCCCTGTTGCCACAGACTCCAGTTCTTCAAGAGAAGCCAGAAGTTCAGAACTTTTGCACAGACCTTCCCATTTAAGAACTGTTGACTCTGGCCAGGTACCATGGCTCACACCTGTAGTCCCAGCACTTTGGGAGGCTGAGGCGGGTGGATAACTTGTGGTCAGGAGTTCAAGACCAGCCTTACCAACATGGCAAAACCCCGTCTCTACTAAAAACACAAAAATTTTTATGCATGCCTGTAGTCCCAGCTATTCAGGAGGTTGAGGCAAGAGAATTGCTTGAACCCGGGAGGTGGAGATTGCAGTGAGCCAAGATCGTGCCAGTGCACTCCAGCCTGGGTGACAGAGTGAGACTCTGTCTCAAAGAGCAAAAACCAAGACCAAAACAAACAAAACAAATAAACACTGTTGACTCAAATGAAAACATTACAGGGACCAAGCTGAGCGTTCCTGCAGGTTGAACCTGGGCAGCCCTGGCATGCTCAGGTTGGTTGGCCCCGTCCGGATTCCTCTTTTCTGACACTAACAGGGTTGCACTCCCATAGTTTACTCTCTCTCCCGGCCCTCCCCCAAGTCTGTGTCTCTTCCAAGAGCGGGGCTCCTCCTTGTTTATCCCTGTGATGTCCCCAGAGCCTGCGGAAGCTCTGGGGGACAGGACAAGAGGGAGCTGTAAGGACTGAGGGCCGACAATGCTCCTACCAGGCTCCGTGCTCCTGCCTCTACTCACTGCCCCACTTAGTTCCACACCAAGGCGAGGCAGGGGCTGTCACAATGCCGCCTTTACAGAGGAAGAAATGGGGTTGGAGAGGGAAGGATTTGCCCAAAGGCATGGGGTGTGAAGTCGGGCAGCTAGAACAAAATAGGATCTATTTTCGTTCCCAAGGCCAAGCACATCACAGCAGTGCAGTATGCTTTCTCTATCTCTCTCTCTCCCAGGTCAGGGTGGTCCCTGGGGAGGCCCTTGGGCACCCCTAGACAGGTGGGAGGAGCTTCCTACCCCACCCTCTTCCTGTCAAGCTGGGCTCCACAGCTCCCGGGGCTGCTGCTTGGGTTGGGGTCCCAGACTGGCTGGTAACAGAGGGTCCCTCCGCTGGACTCGAGCTTCTGAGCATGCTCTGCCCCCAGGAATCTGGAGGATGGAAGTTGGGGGCCCTAGGTCCCTTCCAAATGCCCTGGGTCCTGTGCCCTGGGTCCCCAGTGCCCATTTTCAGAGCCCCCAGCCCCTCCCTGCCATGTGGACCGTGTGACATGATGCCAGTCCCCCGGGTGCAGGGGCGCAGCAGCCGGCGGAGAGGCCTCTGCGGCACCGATGCCTCCCTAAGTGGCTTGACTCTGCCAGCCCAGCGGTGGCCCAGCTAAATATACCCCGGCTGACGTCAAGCACTCTTCTGCTCCTGGGGTTTTTCTTAAGCTGCATTTATAGTTTGCATATTGCTTTGTAAAGATTTCCTTTTTTTTTTGCTCCTTAGCAGACTGTCTTATTGAGTGTACTCGGACTTAGATGATTATGAAAATAATTTACAGCTGCTGCATTAGGAAGCTGGCATGTGTCCAGAGGCAGGGGCGTTTTGGTCAGTGTCGGTCTTTCGGTGAAGAAAACTTCCCTCCCCTCCCCCCAAACACGCACATGCACACTCATGCTCACACATGTACACACATGCACACACGCATGCACACACATGCACACACGTGTACACATACGCGTTCCTTCTCCTTTCCACTTCATTTCTCACCACCTCCAGAAGGCCAAGGCAGAGGCTACCTGGGCTGGGCTGGGCAGGGGGGTGTGAGCTGCCTCCTGGGGCCCAGCCTGGGAGGAAGGGTCAGCATGCTTCCTCTGCGAGGAGGCCTGGCTGGCTTATCTCCCCGGCCTCTGGCTTACCTGGGCCTAACCCCTTTCTTCTCTTTCTGGGCTCTCTTTGTCTCTCTCCTAGGCCAGGGCAGTCCCTGAGGAGGCCCCCCTAGGCCACCCCCTAAATGGGCAGGAGGAGCTTCCTACCCCACCCTCTTCCTGTCAAGCTGGGCTCTGCAGCTCCCCAGTGCTGCTCCTTGGGTTGGGGCCCCAGCCTGGCTGGTAACAGAGGGTCCTTCCTATGGGCTCGGGCTTCTGAGCATGCTCTGCCCCCGGGAACCTGGAGGATGGAAGTTGCCAGCCTGGCTGGTAACAGAGGGTCTCTCTGCCGGGCTTGGTCCTCTGAACATGCTCTGCCTCCGGGAACCTGAAGGATGGAAGTTAGGGGGCCCCGAGTCACTTCCAAATGCCCTCCTCCCCGTCTCTTCTGCCCCGGCAGTGATGCCCCACAGCTCTGTGTCTACCTGGAGACCTCAGCCTTCTGCTTGGGGTCCAAGTCTCTGTCCCATATGCCCCTGTGGGACCCTCCCTCCGTGGCAGCAGGTGCAAAGGCTGTGAGGCAGGTGTGCACCAGTGTCAGCAGGAGCAGCTGGGAGGCCGGTTGGTGAGGTGAAGTCAGGGAGGGTGCGTGTAGGAGGATGATGCTGAGCCTGAGTGTCCCATGGCCCGTGGGAGAAAGGATGGATTTTATCAGAGTGTCCCATGGCTCGCAGGAGAGAGGATGGATTTTGTTCTAAGCATGATAAGAAGCAGTTGGAGAGTTTTAGTTGTGGTGGGAATGGAGGGGGAACCAAATGATCCTGTTTGCACTTGGAAGGGTTCACTCTGCCTGCTGGGGAGAAGGGCTCAGGGGCCAGGAGTGGAGTAGGAGGCTACAGCTGCTCCCAGGTGCGGGGCAGTGAGGCGTCACGGGGGAAGTGATCGGATTCACAGGTGACATTTGCCAGTAGACAAGGGAACAGGGAGAATTCAGGACACCTCAAGTCCTAGGACATGGCGGGTGCAGATGCCAGGTGCCATCTATGTGTTTCATATGAAAAGGTAAAAAGCAGTTGGAGGGGACCCTCTGCAGCCTCTAGTCATGCTGCTCCAGTTGTTCCGAAGCGCGCTTGCTCGCCTTGGTTTGGCCAGGACAGATCATCAGGGTCAGCCCTTTCGTTCTGGTAGGAATTGGAAGAATTCTAGGCAGGTGTGGGAGTTGAGACTGAACCCCCTGAGGGATCAGAAGCTGGCAGGTCCCCGGATGGCCCGGGATTAGGGCAGCACTGTGGGTTTCCATAAACACTCCTTCGTGTCTCTCTTTGCATGTCCTCAGAGCGGGATGCCTTCGACACGCTGTTCGACCACGCCCCGGATAAGCTCAGCGTGGTGAAGAAGGTGAGCTATTGGTGGGATGTTGGATGTGCTCTCCCATGGCTCGCGGCTTTTTGACAGCACAAATGCCTGCTGGGAAGAAGGTGGGAAAATGTTTGGAATCTCAGAAATGTTTGCCACATGGATTGAAATGTAATTACAGTCAAAAACGTAACCACAGTGCATAAAATTAGCGCCTTTTAACTCAACATCGCTGCTCCCTGGGTATCTTCCTGCCCGCCCTCTCCACTTCTGTTAAGTGAATTACCCAGCCAGCAGTTCTTTCTGACTCGAGGCCTGTCTTCAATGTGGAAATGTTTTTAAGCATGTCAGCCTGCTGCTCTTGCTGGCCTTGTTACCATCCACAGCCTGCCCAGTAAACACGCAGGCCTGTGCGGCTGAGCCGTGCCATTGATGGATTTGGCCCATTTCCCTCCAGACAGAGAATGGGCCCTCACTAGCCCAGGCAGCCTGCCGGTCAATCTGTGGGTGGAAAAATCTCCAAGGCTCTGGAGTTGGGGGTGGGAATGATCAGTTTCTGGGGGATCTGCCAGAGAGGCTTGTTCCCCTCAAAAGGAACTGGGGCCCACTGGCTGCTCAGTAACTTATGCGAGTGCCTGCAGGCATCCCATTCAGGAGGCTGCTTCCCTCCTTCCCATGACGTTGGAGGAGCACTCATTGCTACCCATGGTACAGGCGAGAGAGTTCTCCTTTGTCTAGGACACCTCACCCAAATGCTTTCTTAGTGCAGGACTTGTCAGAACCTTTCATAGACTGACGTATACTGTACTTCTCCAAGAGGGAGCTTGGTAGGAAACATTTTCCAAAATTGTTTGTTGAGAGTGGGCTTCATTTATCCATCAGTTTTGGGGTAGGATGCCTTGTATTTCTGTGGAACCCTCTTTTGGAAAATGTTGGCCTGGGGCTGGACCACAAGATCATTCGTTCTTGGAAGCATTTTGCAAAAGGCTGTTGGAACTGTGCTAACGGTCGTTCTGGGACGAAGCCTTCTTAGCACTCTTGGGTGGTGAGGTATATGCTAGGAGCCTCAGAGTCCCCCATTTCCACCCCATCACATGTGGCCCCCAAGGACCCTGACACAACCGGTTCAGGGAGTGAATCAAATCCAGCTCCCGACTTATCAACTGTGTGACCTCCGGTGAGGGGCGAGATTATACCCCCCAGCCTCAGTTTCCCCATCTTTCAAGTGGGGACAGAGATGTTACCCACCTCTCAGGTCCCTGTGAGGATAAACTGGGATTCTGTCTGTGCATGGGCTTAGCCTGCAGCGTATGGTCACTGGTAGCATTGAGAATGGTGTGGCCTGAGTTTGCTTTCATCTCTCAGTGGATACCATGTTAATTCATTCTGAGAAAGACACATTTTCAGCACTGGAGCCACCAGCAAGGAAGAAGACAGAATCCTTTGACTTGCCTGATAGCTTTCCTCACCTCCACATTGCAAGTTTAGGTGTTTGTGGCTCTCTGTGCCCCAGAATGAAGTCAGGAGTCCCTGCCCACCTCTGCAGGTTTCTCCCTGGGTCGTCCCCTCCTACTCCTTCCCATCCCACCCACATCCAGCCACAGCCTGAAGACCCCAAAGGGTTTGCAGATGTGCCTGGGTACCCACTCGGCTCACTCTCACCTTTCACTCGCCTACCCTCAGGTCCAGCTCCAATGCTCCTTCTCCATGGTCTTAACGGGGGTCCTCACACATCTCCTCTGTGGCTCGTGAAATCTCCCCTGCATTTCGTGTTTCCCTGCAGTACCGTATCTCTTGATGTCTCCATCCCACCACTACATGCATATGGAGAATTACAGGCCCTTTGGCGGGGGCCGGGGGTGGAGCTGTCTGACTGTGTTTCTGTCCTTAGTACCAAGCAGCATGCTGGGCGCATAGTAGCTGCTCAGTAAATTTGAGCAGAATGGGTAAGAAATCATATCATGCGCAGTGGTGGGTAGTATTGACTTTCCATCAAAGTTGTGTTTGGTCACTGAGGAATTACAGGTGACAGTTTTTAAGCCTGTGCCAGAGAGAAGCCAGTGCCCCTTGGTACCTACATAATAGGGCTCAGAAAATTCCCACAGCCCAGAGAGATCACCCTGGGTGGATCTCCCCATGTATTGCAGATCGATAGGTGGGCTGGGTGTGGTGGCTTACGCTTGTAATTTCAGCACTTTGGGAGGCCAAGGTGGGCAGATCACCTGAGGTCTAGAGTTCAAGACTAGCCTGACCAACATGGAGAAACCCCATTTCTACTAAAAATACAAAATTAGCCGGGCTTGGTGACAAGGGCCTGTAATCCCAGCTACTTGGGAGGCTGAGGCAAGAGAATCACTTGAACCGGGGAGGAGAAGGTTGCAGTGAGCTGAGATTGCGTCATTGCACTCCAGCCTGGGCAACAAGAGCGAAACTCTGTCTCAAAAAAAAAAAAAAGAAATTCAGTAGGTGTGGCTGGAGGCAGCACTTCCGCTCAGTCTTCTGAGTGCCGTTTACCGTTCCAGGTCACATCTAAGATACATTTGCAAATGTAATGCTCCTCCCCTGGCAGTTTCATCTTTCTTAAGAGCAGGGAGTGCTCTCCAGTGTGATTGTTAAATATGGCACACGTGCACAGATTGGCATATGTGTGCATGGGTTGGTGAACAGAGACATGTGTAGCCAGGATAGATGTGGGCATTATGCCATGAAAACTCGGGGCTATTGTCGGGATGTTGCATTTGAAAGATGGGCTTTTTATTTTAGCAAACAGGAGATGATGAAAGCGTTTCCCAGAGCCGGGGCTGGCAAATGTCAATCCTGCCCCTCCAGATGGGACCTGCACGCGGGCCGTTCACGGCTCCTGTGTCTCTTTTGTTCTTGGCAGTCTCTCATCACTTTTGTGAACAAGCACCTGAACAAGCTGAATTTGGAGGTGACGGAACTGGAGACCCAGGTATGCGCTGCTTTGGCTTGAAGGATCCTTTGTCCGCCGCCGTTTTCAGTCAGCGTTTTGATCCCAGGTGGGGCGCGTGAACAAAGCTGGCGCCATTTTGTTCCTCTCACAAGGAATTCCCCCCAATGGTGCCGGCAGAAATAACCACCGTAGCCTTCTCGGCCCCTCTGTCTTCCTTTCCTGGGGCTGCCGCCACACAGCGCTACAAACCAAGCGGCTGAAATCAAGGTGGGGTCTGGGTGGATTGCCTCCACGGCTGTGAGGAGGAGCTGTTCCTGGCCTCCCTCCCAGCTTCTGGGGTTTTGCTGGGATCTTTAGCATTCCTTGGCTTGTACATACATCACTCCCTTCTCTGCCTTCATCTTCATGTGGTGTTGTCCTTGTGCATGTGTCTCTGTGTCCAAATGTCCCCCTTTTATCAGGACGTGGTCATGCTGGATTAGAGCCCACCCATGACTTCATCCCACCCTGACCGCATCAGTGTAAACCCTGTTTCCAGATATGGTCACACTCAGAGGTCCTGGTGATTAGGGTTCCACTGCATTTTTTTTTTTTTAAGACAGAGTCTTGCTCTGTCACCCAGGCTGGAGTGCACTGGTGTGATCTTGGCCCACTGCAACCTCCACCTTCCGGGTTCCAGCGATTTTCCTGCCTCAGCCTCCCGAGTAGCTGGGAATACCGGTGCATCCCATCGTGCCCAGCTAATTTTTATATTTTTAGTAGAGACGGGGTTTCACCATGTTGGCCAGGATGGTCTCAATCTCTTGACCTCGTGATCTGCCTGCCTCAGCCTCCCAACCACTGTATCTTGTTTTGGGAGACGCAAAACCCCAAAACACCTGGATGGTGTTACTCAACCCATAACACCCTCCAGGGCTCTACCCCAGCCCACCACAGGGCCTTTGCACACTCAGTTCCTCCATCTAGAATGTGCTGGCCCCTTTATCCTCTGCTCAGTGCTGCTGTCACACCGTGGCCAGGACCTAGCAAATGTCCCCCTGGTAAGTATGTACAACACATTTCTTCTGCAATAAGTATATCAAGTCTACTCCCCCAGCCCCAACCACCACTCAAAGCTAAAGGAACATCGTTAAATTATGTTTTCGGGCACTCCGCGAGCATTAAAGACAAAATGTAATTTTCCCAGGATTAGTGGGGTGCTTGAATGTGGAGGTTTTTGAGCTCTTGGTACAGACATCCCTAATGCACAGCTGATCCTTCTTAAACCCCAGGGCTCATGCATTCATTCCCTTCTCTTTCTTTAACTTTTCTCATTTGCTTTTCTAATTAAAAAAGTAATTCAGGTTCATTGTAGAAATGTCTGAAAACGCAGATAAGCAAAAGAAATAAAAATCACGCGTAATCCCGTCACCCGGAGATGACTGCTCAGAGGGTTTTGTTCAGGCCTTTTCTTAAGACGTACAGCGAGGCATGGACAGCGTGGGTCTGTATGTAAAGGCATCATGGTCTGTTTTTAATGTGTATGTTTATTTGTATATCATTGGCCAACACATTTATTATCTTCTGCACTTTGCAAATGTTGCACATTTAGCCTCAGATTATTTTCTGTTTGAAATGTTAGCACCCCAGAACCAGCCGAGGTAAAAAGTAAAAATCCTCCTTCTTCCTTTTCTAGGACCTCTCCCTTCAGACTCTCCAGGGGCAGCTAACTGCAGTTCATGGTTGGATGTGTATTTTTCTAGATATTTTCTTTTTCTTTCTCTCTTTCTTTTGAGACAGAGTCTCGCTTTGTTGCCCAGGCTGGAGTGCAGTGGCACAATCTCAGTTCACTGCAACCTCCGCCTCCTGGGTTCAAGCAATTCTCCTGCCTCAGCCTCCTGAGTAGCTGGGACTACAGGTGTGCGCCACCATGCCCAGCTAATTTTTTTGTATTTTTTAGTACAGACGGGTTTCACCATGTTGGTCGGGCTGGTCTCGCACTCCTGACCTAGTGATCTGCCTGCCTCGGCCTCCCAAAGTGTTGGGATTACAGGCGTGAGCCACATTTTCTATGCACAAATGTATTTTTCTAAATAACATGGATCTTACTGTCCACTGTTCTGTAATGTGTTTTGTGTCACTGAATACACTGTGGGCGTCTTTTGGTGTAAGAGAAAGAGTGTGTGTGTGTGTGTGTGTGTGTGTGTGTGTGTGTGTGTTTCTGTCTGATCCTTTTTCCCTTGCTCGATCTATTGGTTTATCTATATTTTGTCACTTTTAATGGGAAGTGTATCTCATCAGCGGGAAGGCTGCACCGCACCTCATTAAACCAGTGCCTCATGACTGGATGTTTTTCTGCTCCTGTAAATAGCAGTGCAGAGAGCATCGTTGTGCAGGCTGTCTGTGCTCGTGCCTGCTTCATCGGGATAAAAGCCTGGAAGTGGAGTTATTAGAACGAAGCTTGTACCGCACCCTTTGAAGGCCCAGGAAGATTTGCTGTGTAGGGGCCCCTGGTACTATCACGGGGCGTGTGAGGGGCACTGCTCCTCCACATCCATACTGGCTGTCCCCACAGCCCTTCTCAGAGGTGTCTGCACATCAGTATTAGCAGCTGAGCCTCTTACATTGAGACTCTAAAATTAAATTTGTATTTATTTTTATTTACTCAATATCTTCATTTTTTCCCCTATTAATCACACTATATAGAGTCTTAAAAGTACGTTTAACCACTGGCCCACCAGAAAAGGACACTGGCCACAGAAATGCAGGGATTTTTGTTTTGTTTAGTTGCAAAGGAATTTGGGTATTTTTATAAATACCGTGTATCATTTATGAAGACTGTAAATCATTAACGTCTTGATGCCCTGGGAGTCGGAGAGGCCCTGGTTTAATTTCTTCAGTTTCTCTGTGTGTGTGTGTGTGTGTGTGTGTGTGTGTGGTTTATGTAGTCTGTGTGGTGTGTGTGTGAGGTTTATGTAGTCTGTGTGGTGTGTGTGTGTGTGTGGTTTATGTAGTCTGTGTGGTGTGTGTGTATGGTTTATGCAGTCGTGTGTGTGTGTGTGTGTGTGTGTGGTTTAGTCTGTGTGGGGTGTGTGTGTGTGGTTTATGTAGTCTGGTGTGTGTGGTTTATATAGTCTGGTGTGTGTGTGTGGTTTATGTAGTCTGTGTGGTGTGTGTGTATGGTTTATGTAGTCGTGTGTGTGTGTGTATGTGTGGTTTATGTAGTCTGTGTGGGGGGTGTGTGTGTGGTTTATGTAGTCTGGTGTGTGTGGTTTATGTAGTCTGTGTGGTGTGTGTGTGTGGTTTATGTAGTCTGGTGTGTGTGGTTTATATAGTCTGGTGTGTGTGTGGTTTATGTAGTCGTGTGTGTGTGTGTGTGTGTGGTTTATGTAGTCTGTGTGGGGTGTGTGTGTGTGGTTTATGTAGTCTCGTGTGTGTGGTTTATATAGTCTGGTGTGTGTGTGTGTGTGTGGTTTATGCAGTCGTGTGTGTGTGTGTGTGGTTTATGTAGTCTGTGTGGGGTGTGTGTGTGTGGTTTATGTAGTCTGGTGTGTGTGGTTTATGTAGTCTGTGTGGTGTGTGTGTGTGGTTTATGTAGTCTGTGGTGTGTGTGTGTTTTATGCAGTCTGTGTGTGTGTGTATGTGTGTGGTTTACATAGTCTGGTGTGTGGTGTGTGTGGTTTTTGTAGTCTGTGTGGTGTGTGTGTGTGTGTGGTTTATGTAGTCTGTGTGGGGTGTGTGTGTGTGGTTTATGTAGTCTGGTGTGTGTGGTTTATATAGTCTGGTGTGTGTGTGTGTGTGGTTTATGTAGTCTGTGGTGTGTGTGTGTGTGTGGTTTATGTAGTCTGTGTGGGGTGTGTGTGTGTGGTTTATGTAGTCTGGTGTGTGTGGTTTATATAGTCTGGTGTGTGTGTGTGTGTGGTTTATGTAGTCTGTGGTGTGTGTGTGTTTTATGCAGTCTGTGTGTGTGTGTATGTGTGTGGTTTACATAGTCTGGCGTGTGGTGTGTGGTGTGTGTGGTTTTTGTAGTCTGTATGGTGTGTGTGTGTGTGTGGTTTATGTAGTCTGTGGTGTGTGTGTGGTTTATGCAGTCTGTGTGTGTGTGTATGTGTGTGGTTTACATAGTCTGGTGTGTGGTGTGTGTGGTTTTTGTAGTCTGTATGGTGTGTGTGTGTGTGGTTTATGTAGTCTGTCTGGTGTGTGTGTGGTTTATGCAGTCTGTGTGTGTGTGTATGTGTGTGGTTTAGGTAGTCTGGTGTGATGTGTGTGTGTGTGTGCGTGGTTACGTAGTGTGTGTGTGGTGTGTGTGGTTTATGCAGTCTGGGTGTGTGTGTGTGTGTTTTCTCTCCTTTTCCAAACCATTCTTATGTTGTGGAGCATCCCAACTCTGTGGTGGTGAGTGAGCTCCTCAGCCTCCCTGAGCTTCTGTCCACAGGATTAAACTGGAGGCAATGGGCAGTGTGAGGATCGGGTGAGACAGCGCGCTGAGATCAAGTGGGCAGGGCTTAGCACTGCGGATGAGGAGGTGGTGGCGGGGCCCCGGGGCCTCTGTGGGGGATTCTGCTCCCTGCTGAGCTACACAGCAGGTTGCTGAGTGAGGGCACTGCCCTGGGCGCTTGTGAAAGTGGAGGGTCACCACTCACAGCTGGGCCCCCCGACCCTGCCCTCTCCGTGTGGCCGTCCTCCCTCCTTCCTGTGACCCCGTGTGCTGGGACAGTGAGGAGACACCACGGAAAGAAGAAAAGACTCAGCGGGCTCAGGGCCTGTGGGTGCAGCGGTGTGGCCACCGCGGACCTCCTGGGGAGAGGTGTGGGTTGGTGCCTTCATTCACGCAACAGCTTCCGTTCCCTGGAAGTGAGTCCACGGAGACGCGGGCATCCCAGCTCAAGTGTTGTTCTGCTGGGAAAATGCCAGCACACTTGACCAGGGTGCTGTGGGCATGAAGCTTCCGTATGGAGACACACTTAAAAGAATTATTCAAGCCCATCTGATCTCCTTAATGAGAGGAGTGGCTGGCTGCTTCGTGGTGTGGAAGGCCGAGGGCATGTGACATGGAGGCCAAGTACCATTTTCCCATCAACTGACAGTGTGTTGAATTCAGGGCCCAGACCCTGTCCTGAGTCCCTTGAGGGACTGTTGCCTGCTGGCACTTGCTTTATGCTTTACAGCTCTAGCTGCAGCTCCCCCTGCTAAAGGTCAGGGCTTCTGATATTGGATGTTTGTGATTTTGACTTCTCATCTTTATTTTATTTTATTTTATTTTATTTTATTTTATTTATTTATTTATTTTTTGAGATGAAATTTCGCTCCTGTTGCCCAGGCTGGAGTGCAGTGGCACGATCTCGGCTCACTGCAGCCTCCACCTCCCGGGTTCAAGCAATTCTCCTGCCTCAACCTCCAGAGTAGCTGGAATTACAGACATGCGCCACCATACCTGCTAATTTTTGTATTTTGGTAGAGACAGGGTTTCACCATGTTGGTCAGGCTGGTCTTGAATTCCTGACCTCATGATCCACCCACCTCAGCCACCCAAAGTGCTAGGATTATAGGCGTGAGCCACCTCGCCTGGAAATTTTTAATTTTAATTAATTGTTTTAAAAATTCAAATTTAAGAATTCTGGAGATTGTTTATACAATAATGTGAATGCATCTAACATTATTAAAGTGGACACTTACCAGTAGTTAAGATGGTAAATGTTATGGTGTATTTTACCACAGTTTAAATTAAAGAGAAAGGTCAGCATAAGCGAGACACGAAAAGACAAATGGATATGTGCTTCCACTTACGTGAGATACCCAGAGGAGTCAAATTCATAGAGATGGAGAGCGGATGGATTGGTGGTTCTCAGGGGCTGGGGGGAGGGTAGAATAGAGAATTGGGGGCCAGAGTCTCACTTTGGGAACATGAAGAAGTTCTGGAGATGGGCGGTGGTGAGGGTGATCCAACAGTGAGGATGTACTTAATGCTACTGACCTGTGCACTCACACATGGTTAAGATGGTACATTTCAGATTATGTATATTTTATCACAATAAAAAATAAGTTAGCGGCCGGGTGCGGTGGCTCACACCTGTAATCCCAGCCTTTGGGAGGCCAAGGTGGGCGGATCTCGAGGTCAGGAGATCGAGACCATCCTGGCTAACACGGTGAAACCCCGTCTCTACTAAAAATACAAAAAAATTAGCCGGGTGTGGTGGCGGGCGCCTGTAGTCCCAGCTACTGGGGAGGGAGGCTGAGGCAGGAGAATGGCATAAACCCGGGAGGCGGAGCTTGCAGTGAGCCGAGATCATGCCACTGCACTGAAGCCTGGGCGACAGAGCGAGACTCCATCTCAAAAAAAAAAAAAAAAAAGTAACATTCAAACAAAAACATTTTAATTTAAATAGCTGCATGAGGCCATTGGCTACCATGTTGAAAGCAGCTCTAGATCCCTGGAGGCTGGGGCCGCACTCACTGTGGTCTCTGCTGCAAGACAGAGTGGTGAGGGCCACCAGGTCCCGGCTCTGCACCCTGCAGAGTTGAATGAATCTTTTCAGCAGCTGATGCTGATGGAGCACTCACATGTGCCAGGTGCTCCCTGCCTGCCATCTCGCTGTGTCTTCACAACAGCCCTGAGTGATGGGAGTCAGTACTATCCCTGGGGTCAGCAGTGGGGGACAGTTCCAGAGGCACAGTCCTAGCCAGGCAGCTGCACTCAGCTCCACACACCCATCATTTCTGGTCTTTGCAGTGCCCCATGTGTGAGAGCCCACCTCTCCTTTTGCTTTTTTCTAGATTAGGAGCCAGGTCTCAAAATACTTCACGTTCAGGCCTTCACTTGATTCCAGATTCTCCTGCCTAAAGTGAGAGGAGGGATGGGTTGCTTTGCTAGAAAATATTTCCAGCTGGGTGCAGTGGCTCGCACCTGTAATCCCAGTACTTTGGGAGGCTGAGGCCAGCAGATCACTTGAGACCAGGAATTTGAGACCAACCTGGGCAACATGGCGAAACCCTGTCTCTACAAAAAATACAAAAATTAACTGGGTGCGATGGTGTGTGCCTGTAGTCCCAGCTACTTGGGAGGCTGAGGTGGGAGAATCGCCTCAGGGAGGATCACCCGAGCCTGGGAGGTCGAGGCCGCAGTGAGCCTTGATTGCATCAGTGCACTCCAGCCTGGGTGACAGAGTGAGACCCTGTCTCTGGAGAAAAAGTATGCCCCCCTTGAGTTTGTGCAAAGCATTTGCCAACTCCTCACCCTGCCCGGAAACATCACAAGTCGTTCTCTGCAGTTTGCAGACGGCGTGTACCTGGTTCTGCTCATGGGCCTTCTGGAAGACTATTTTGTTCCTCTCCACAACTTCTACCTGACTCCGGAAAGCTTCGATCAGAAGGTATGTGCCTGGTATCCATCCTTGGTAGTGGTCCAAGAAATGCTCATTGAAATACAGAGCATAGACTATCCCAGCAGCTCTTTCTGCAGCCTGGCTGCATTCTTCAAAAAGTAAAGATTGCACAAGTGATATTGCAATTAGGTGTAACGCTCAGCAAAAGAAACAAGAAGCCCATCAGCCGTCCACAACGCATCCGAGTTTTGTTTGCCACATTTTCTCTGGGGTCTTTTTCATGGGACCAATTTTTAATAATTAAAAAATGGTCACATCTCGGTAGAATTGTAAACCCTTCCCCCGTTCTGCCACAGCTCCAGCACCTGTGGTTTTCTCTGCTGCTTCCCAAGCTTCCCAAATACCATCTCCAGTGGTGGCGCAAAGTTCCAAGGATGGCTCTGTTACCAGCGTCTTCCCGTTCCCCATTCTTGGGCAGTCAGCTTGAACGTGTTTCTATCTTTTTCCCTACAGAAACAACAGAGCATCTTTTTGATATAGATTTTTTTTTTTCATTCCCGTGGATTGTTTTCTTAGAAAAATTTCTCTAATAGGGTCATTTGGGTCATTCCTTTCAATCTGGGCTGGCCCACGCCACCCGGTCCTGCTGTCCCTGCCCTTGTGCGCGGGCCCCTCCCTGCTGTCTGCCCTCTGTCCAGGGCTTCCCGCAGTCAAGCCTCTCACAGCAGTGTTTAGTGCATTGCCTTTAAAAACTTGGCCATGGATGGTCTATGTTGCTTTGGATTCATGGGCATCTGTCATTTTATTTTCCCGAAGTGTTAGACCCGTGAGTCAGGGAGGCAGACAATGTAAGCTGGTGACGGCAGCCAGAGAAATAGCAGAAATGGGGCCAGTGTTTATCAATCTGCCCACTTCTGGCACATTACAGTCTGTTTGCTTGTGGCCAAATGTTGTTCCTGTCTTGCATGCTGAGATGGAATCAGGACAGATTAGAGAGGTCTTGGCACATGGAGTCCATGTTGAATCGAGAGAGAGTGAGAGAGAGCGAGAGAGCAAGAAGGAGTGCAGAGGGAATGAGCAGAATTGTGCAGAACTCACCAGGAAACATGGGTGCCTGTGCTGTCATCCTGGAAATGAAAGGGCAGACCATCCAGCGAAGAAGCGCATGCGTTTGCAGGCCCCGACGTGGCTGGTTGCAGACACATTGTTTTGGAGAGATCTTTTCTTTGTTCAAATTAATAAGAACACTGGCGAGAACAGTGAGTTTAGCCAGGAGACCTAGAGCTGGTTTCTTTCCAAGACGAGGCTTTGTACAAATGTCAGAGGCATCATCTCCTGGGCCCTGGCCTTCTTCCCTTTGAAACTGGGATGAAAGTCTTTGACAATTGCTGCCCTGGCCTGCGAGGCTTGAGGAGGCTTGAGTCATCCGCCTTCCCCTCTGAATCGGAGCGAGGAAGGGAAGGCTATTTTCAGGTATAGCACGCAGCACACCATTCATCCTGTTCACTCAGGAGAAAGGGAGCCTGGGGTGGTGGCCTGGCTCTGCGGGCGGCTGGAGCACTCTCCTTCGGAGGATGGGAGGATGTCAGTAGTTCCTCCTCCAGCCCCTGCCTTTTTTCCCTTTCTCCTCCTGGCAGCTGCTGGCAAAGTCTTCGTGAGCCCATAGTATTTATTATCTACCTTGTAGTCCTCACGACCCCTGCTGTGGAGGACTCGCCCACTTCAGGCTGGGCCCAGCACCCGTGTGCTCAAAACTGCTTGCAGATGGGACGTTGGTGACATCCCCTGCTAATGTCTCCTGTGGGCTGAGACCCCAAGGTGCGTTTGCTCTGGCTCTGGGAATCCTTACAGCTGCTCCATATTTTTGGAGGAGGGACTGAGGTTCAGTGAGCAAAACCAGAGATGCATCGTGAACTGCTGTCCCTGAGGGTAGTGATGACTTACGGTTTTAAACAATTGCATTGGATTTAAAAAATACCACACTGGACAGCTCAGGGCCTGTACGCTCATGCCCCGTGAGCTACCTCAGACGCATGAGTGTGGCCTTCGGTTTTTTGTTGCAAAGCCACTGTTTGAGTCTTACTTTGCAGTGGCCACATGCTAAGCACCTTGCAGCCATCGGTCATCATTTTGGGAGACTCTGCAGGTTCCCTGTCTCTGTGGAGTGGGGTGTATCCTGAAGACTTGGAGTTCACTCCTAGAAGACGTGAGCTGCTTCCCCCTCAGCATTACTGGATGAGGACAGGGAATCTCAGGAAGGCTTAGAGACCAGCCCAGGGTTGCACGGCCAGCAAGGGCGGAGCCAGGAGGGTCGACTCCTATTCCAGAACCCTCTATTCTTTCCTCACCTGGCCAGGTTGACTAAAACCTTTTGAATTACAGAGAGAAAGGATTTCTGCCCATGTGGCTGGCTCAGAGCAGGTGTGTATATGGCCTGGTCTCCGCTGGGCCTTAGGGGCTCCCACTGCAGTCACGGCTGGGGTGAGTGGTCCCCAGGCCTCACCAGGAGCTGCATGCTGGGTATCCAGGGACCTGGGCTCACACTTCTCTGCGGGGCATGAAAGAGGGCTGGGGGCGGAGGCATGGCCCTGAGAGATAACAGGCATGGGAGGGTGGCAATTTCCTGCCTGGCATTTCCTCAGCCTGAGAAGAAAGAAGAAGGAAAATCTCACTTCAAAACAAATTACTGCGGGGCCAAGTGGCTGCAGAGCAGTGAGGCTTGGAAGGGGCTTTGCTCTCCCCTTAAACTGTTCTCTCATGGGGCAGCGGTGACCACCTCATCACCTGATCGCACCGTCCAGCTGTCTCTGAGTGTCTCTGCGTGTCACGCATCTCATCCCCAGCTCTTCCTAAGCATCCACTCCGTCTGCGCGGAACACGATTCCTCAGGCTTAAGAGGTGCACGGGAGAGACATATAAAAAGACCAGTCCAAATTGGTGCTGACTTTTACAATGGAGAAGAATCCTTTCTTAAAAGAAAAATCTTTTCTCACTGTTCCCCCTCTTTGCTATCCTGTCTCCATCTCAATTTGGGGTCAAGCCTGTTGTGTGTTTGAGTGTGCATGTGCGTACGTGCGTGTGAGCTCATTTGATGATATGGACGGTGGTCAGCTAAAGGAACCTGTGTTGCTAGGGGAGTGGAGGTGGGAGGCTCTTGGAGAACAGGCATAGATTCTGTTTCAGTCCTGGTTCCATGCCTTTGAGCCCTGTGCCTTTTTATTTTTTATTTTTTGAGGCAGGATCTCACTCTAGACTCTGTCTAGAGTGGAGTGCAGTGGTACGATCTCGGCTCACTGCAACCCCCACCTCCTGGGTTCAAGCGATTCTTCTGCCTCAGCCTCTTGAGTAGCTGGGATTACAGGTGTCTGCCACCATGCCTGGCTAATTGTTGTACTTTTAGTAGAGACAGGGTTTTACCATGTTGGCCAGGCTGGTCTTGAACTCCAGACCTCGTGATCCACCCGCCTTGGCCTCCCAAGGTGCTGGGATTACAGGCATGAGCCATTGCATCTGGCCACCCCGTGCCTTTTTAGGGCACCGATGTCCTAGCCCGTCTCAGCCCAACGCCCTCCTCTGTGAAAGAAGATGATACCCACCTCACACAGGGCCGGGAGGGGAAAGGGAGCCTGTACCGAATACACCGACCCCATGGTGGGTGCCCAGCACCCGCAGGTCGCTCCCTGCTCTCTCCTTAGGGAAGCTGTGTTCTGCACCTTCCACACGGTCCGTTCACACTCCTCCCCTGTTGCCAGTGTTTGGCCATCCTCAGGCCCAGCCCTGGTGCAGCACTCCCCCATCTCCAGGCAGGCTGTCCTGCAGGGTTGAGGTGTCTGCCATGTTGCCCGGTGCTCCCATTGGCAGCATCTGAGTTGGCCTCTGGAGCAGGGTCTCGGTCTGCTGTGCTCCCGCCCATGGGTGGACATGACCTGCCCTCCTGCCAGGCTGTGCCTTCCCCACTGACCCCGTGACTAGCCAGACCGTCTCGCGGTTGGCGCTGGCACATCATTCGCCCCTCTGCTTCTCCGAGCACAGGCTGTGTGTGCTGTGGAAGCTTTTCCAAAGCTGTTTTCCAGTGCTGTGCATTTGATTAACCTAGGGAAGCCTCTTTTTCCAGGTTAATTATTAAATTACATTGCAAGTAAAATTGTTCATGTTTCTGATTCATTGACCTCAAAATCATGAAAATATGATTGTTGAAGGAATTTTTTGTCTGTTTTTGAGACAGAGTCTTGCTCTGTCACCCAGGCTGGAATGCAGTGGCGCGATCTCAGCTCACTGCAACCTCCGCCTCCCGGGTTCAAGCGATTCTCGTGCCTCAGCCACCCAAATAGCTGGGATTACAGGTGCGCACCACCAAGCCTGGCTAATTTTTGTATTTTTAGTAGAGACGGGGTTTCACCACATTGATCAGGCTGGTCTCAAATGCCTGACCTCAATTGATCCACCTGCCTTGGCCTCCCAAAGTGCTGGGACTACAGGTGTGAGCCACCGCGCCCAGCCAGGATATTTGATTACTAAGAGCCCTGAAGTCCCTTGCACTATAACATCTGTGTTTGTTTGCTGTTTGATGGTTTGATGTCCCCTCCTCCCATCAGCCTTGTCTTGCAGCAGGTGGGTGGCTGGATGTAACCTAGTTCATCACCTGCATCCCTCTGAGTGGTCTTTAAACACAGCCCAGAAGGCTCTTATTTTAAACCTATTCAGCCATCATTAGGAGAATAAAAGTTTCAAGTACACTTGGGGGCTGAGGAGTAATAGACCCTTTAATTTCAGGGGAAGTCATGGTCGGGGGGAGGTGGCCGCCTTTCTGCAGCTCTAACAGGACCAAGGTCCTGCAGGCTGACCCTTGCAGCCACCGTCGGTCTGACTTCCCTTCTGACCGGCCCACTGTCCCTACTCAGTGCTGGGGCCCTCCCTCCCCTGAAGTCACCTCATCCTGCAGAGAGACACAGCCTCACCTGCAGATCTTTACAGCCCTTCCTGAGGCAGTGCCCAGGCCTGCGTGCCTCTGCACGGGACTCATCCTCTCTGGGCCTCGGTTTCCCTGTCTGTAAAATGGGGTCACTGTGGGCCAGGCGCGGTGGCTCACGCCTGTAATCCCAGCACTTTGGGAGGCTGAGGCGGGTGGATCACTTGAGTCCAAGAGTTAGAGACTAGCCTGGCCAACATGGCAAAACCTGTCTCTAAAAAAAATAAAAATAATGCAAAAATTAGCCGGGCACAGTGATGCGTGCTTATAGTCCCAACTACTGGGGAAGCTGAGGCGGGAAGATGGCTTGAGCCTGGGAGGTAGAGACTGCAGTGAGCCGAGATCTCACCACTGCACTAGCCTGTGCTCTAGACCCTGTCTGAAAAAAAGTAAGTAAATAAATAGATAAAATGGGGTCACTGTGACTTCTCATCATGTGGCTGGCATCTGGGGCAGAGCAGGCTCTTGGTGGCCCTGAGCCCTCGAGAGCAGGCCGGGTACCTCATCCTTCCATCTCTCAGCCCAGATCACCAGTGTGAGGGGTGAGAACCACCTAGTGAGTGCATGTGGCCCTCTGCAGACTTGCTCACCCGTCTCTGCCCACCCTGTGGTCTGCCCCAGGTTCACTGGGTCCTTGTGGACGTCAGCATTGCAAAGGCTCGGTCCTGTCCATGCTGGCTGTCCTCCAGCAGTGGGCAGTGGGTGGGAACGACTGTTGGACCCCAACGCTGACCCACCTGCTTCCTTGGCAGGTCCATAATGTGTCCTTTGCCTTTGAGCTGATGCTGGACGGAGGCCTCAAGAAACCCAAGGCTCGTCCTGAAGGTAATGCCCCTGGCTCAGGTTCCCCTGGGAGGGCTGCACATGGAGGGGAAGAAGAGTGGGTCCTAGAAGTGGCTGGAAGGCTGGCGTGTTGTTCCTCAGATGGGCCCCACGTCTCTGGCTCTGGGGCAACAGTCTACCAACCTCAACTCCTCAATCTCCTCATTTTGGGAACCAGGAGGGCTTCGCTGGTAGAGCTGGCAGTGCCAGTTCTTTAATAACCACTTGACTTTGAAGGACGTGGCCTCTGCCCACGGACCTCAGGATTAAGTGTGTCTCTGGCTGGCCACTCAGGCTGGAAATGCAGCTTTGAGCCCTGAGAAGATATTAAAGGCTTACTCAAATTTAATGACTGTTGGGGTGGAGGTCCCCTGATGCTCAGCCGAAGGCAGTGCCTGGGAGCAGGGACTTGGCACGCTCCTGCTCTGCGTGGGTTGGAGCTGGAGGCAGAAGGCTAGCAGAGCTGTAGGGGGGTGGCGGTCACTTCCCTGTCCCCACCTGGCTCCTGTGCCAAGTTACCTATAGGAGGACCCTCTCACCTGAGTGAGCATCAGAATTGCTGGGAAGGCTTCTTCATAGGTGCTTGGGGACAGCCAGGCTCCGCAGGACGTGGGTGGCACTCCCTGTGAACCCTGCTGGAAAGTTACAGGGCAGAGTTGAATATTAAAGGCTTTGACAAGTCCTGTATGAAGACATCTCTTTGCCTCCATCAAAACCTTTGCCATGCAGGAGAAGCCCACAGAACTCAGACACTGTGGGTTAGTGCCCGTGGGCCCCCCTTTGACCGTGGCCCCCTACCTAGCCCTGCTCCCTCTCCTGAGTCCCCCATGGCGGTGTATGAGTTGGGGGTCTGTGATGCTTCCTGCATCTGTTGCCAGCATCTGCTCAATGGCGGGCTTTGTAGAGTTTCCAAAATAGCTAGAAAATGGATCCTGTCCCTTCCATCCACCCACCGCAGCCTCTGCCTCCTGCCAGTCCACGCAGAAGGCTCCTGGCCAGTCCCTTCCTGCCTGTTCATCCTCCTCTCAGGGTTTCACAGGACAGTTTCACACCCTCCTGTCTCATTGTGTGTGTGGCTGTTTATTCTTTTTTGTTTTGAGACGGGGTCTCACTCTGTCACCCAGGCTGGAGTGCAGTGGTGTGATCACAGCTCACTGCAACCTCTGCCTCTTGGGTTCATACCATCCTCCCACGTCAGCCTCTCGAGTAGCTGGGACTAAGGTGCATACCACCATGCCCGGCTAATTTTTTAACTTTTCTTTTTTGTAAAGACAAGGTCTCACTATGTTGCCCAGACTGGTCTCGAACTTCTGGGCTCAAGCGATTCACCTGCCTCCCATCACAGGCGCAAGCCCCCGTGCCTGGCCTTGTTTGTTCTTTATTGTCCCTCCCTCCCCACTAGAATGGAAGCCTCAAGGGGGCAGGGATTTGTCCGCTGCATGCCGGTGCTGAGAACCGTGCCTGGCCTGGAAACTGCTCGACAGCACTGGATCCAAGCACACGTCCAGCAGGGAGTGTGGCAAGCTGCTGCCTGTAGAGGCCAGCCTGGCCTGGGTCTCTGGGACTCCTTGTTGCTGCTGCCCCTCAGCCCTTTTGTTGCTGCGAGGCAGGGGCATGAGGGAGTGGCTAGGGGCCCGAGGGATGCTGCTTTGCCTCTCCCCAGCTGTGCGTCTTCGGACAGGTTATTTTGCCTTTCTGTGCCAGGGCCTCCTCCTCATCTGTGCAGGGGAGTGACGACGGCACCTGCCTCCATGCGTCTCTTGGGGTTGCTGGGGGCGTGCATCACGCAGGACTTGTCAGAGCCTTCAGTGTTCAACTCTGCTCTGTACCTTTCCAGCAGGGCTCCCGGGCAGTGCCACCCGCGTGCTGCTGAGCCTGACTGCCCCTGAGCACCTATTCGGCTCAAGTGAGCTGCTCCTCTGAGCAGTGGAAGAGGTCCTGCCCACAGAACATGCCAGGTCCCTGCTGATGGTGGCTGCTAGCTCAGCGTTCGTGTCTGGTGGGTTGCACACTGTCAGGGAGGAGAAATCCTTGCTCATGTCCGCTGTGGGCTTGGCTGGGGCTTCCTTTGGTTTCCTGTAGCCTAAAGCCTGGGCCCTATCTGCAGCATGGGCTGCTCCCCCGTACCCTCAGAAGAACCCCTGGTGGCCCTTGGCCTCTGAGCTGCTGAGGAAGCCCTGGTTCTTTGTCCTCCCCAAACCCCTGACCTTTTTTTTTTTTCTGGGACAGTTTTGCTTTGTCACCCAGGCTGGAGTGCAATGGCACGATCCCAGCTCACTGCAATCTCCTCCTCCTGGGTTCAAGCAATTCTCTTGCCTCAGTTTCCCGAGTAGCTGGGATTACAGGCACCCACCACCATGCCTGGCTAATTTTTCTATTTTTAGTAGAGATGGTGTTTCACCATGTTGGCCAGGCTGGTCTTGAACTCCTGACCTCAGGTGATCCACCTGCCTCGGCCTCGCAAAGTGCTGGGATTACAGGTGTGAGCCATCGCGCCCAGCCCTTTGTCCCCTTTTTGAGGAGTGAGGCAGGAGCCCGTCCAGAGGCCGGGATATCCTCTGACAGGCCGGTTTCCGAGCAGGGGGTTTGCCCCGAGCCTGGATGTGTTTCCTACTCATCTGCCGCTGGACAGCACGTCAGGGAACCCACCACGGACACATGGAAACCAGGCCAGAGGCAGAGGCGCCACCGGCCTGGGGCAAATAGCAGGTTCTGCAGCCTCCCAGGCAGGGTCCCTCAGGTGTCCCAGGGCCTCTGTCCAGCCCAGGCAGGGGACAGAGCTGGTCTGCAGTGCTCATTAGCACTGTCGCTGGGCCAGCACTGGGCAGGGGCCAAGCCGCAGAGATTTATGAGACGGGGTCCCTGCTGAGCCTCTTGATTTTGTGGCTGATGCAATGAATGAGAGATTTTTCCTTCTTCATTCAAAACCATCTGGGGAGCAAGAATCAGGAGGTAACAAAGATGAGAATGACATGGAGACTGCAGCACAGTGGCTGTGGTCTCCCTGATGCCCTCCTCCAAGCTAGGCAGACTTACCTGGGTACCCAGGGCTGGTGGGGAGGGAGGCAGTGGCTGTGACCTCCTCCCCTGCGGGCCTGAAACTGCCCTGTTGGTCCCCACTGGGAGGAAGCAGAGCAGTCTCATGCCCCCTGCACGTGGGTGGGTCTGAAGAGCCAGGCCCATACCTAGTTCCCCAGGCCCCCAGCTCCGATGGGCATCCTGGCCCCCTACCCCCTTGCGGAGACCTGGCGGAGACTCCAGTGGGATCCCCGACCCTGCCCTTAAGGAGGCCCCTTGCCTGGGAGAAAGGCTTGTGGCTCGCTCGAAATTCACAGAGCCAAGTGCCGGAGCTGGATGGTGGGGTGGGTGTTTGGGGAGCACAGAGGGACTGAGGTTCACGGGTCACAGAAGGGGATGCCTGTCCCTGGGCACAGGTGCTAAGGGATGGCCGTGGTTAGCAGGGTCTGGCAGGGGTGTGAGGGTTGAGTTCTGTTTGTCCAGCAAGGCTGTCTCGAAGTTCTCAGAGTTCAGACCTGGGGGCTTTTGAGTGGGGGCATCGGTGCCAGGCTGCTGCTCTGGTCTCCCTGTGAGTCCACCATGGGAGTGGACTCAGAGGGGGCCAGGGAGTGACGGCCCCCGCCCCTGGGAGCTGCTCTGTCCCTGCTGCCCCCCTCGCCTTGGCCACCTCCAACTCCGTGGCTGCCATCCTCCCTCCGCTGCCTCCACTGGGCTGTTGGGAGCTGGGGTGGACCCTTCAGGCCAGGGGGAGACCCTGGGATCCCCGACAGAGCCCTGGGTGTGTTCCCAAGCCCACCGAGCCGAGTTCAGCCCTGCTTTTGCTCTGACAGCACACTTGTGGGCAGCTCATTTCTCCACAGTGAGTCTTGGTCCTCTTTGTAAAACGAGAGGGAAGGAAAGGAGGCTATGCAGGCTCTGATGAGGGTGTGCAAGTTGAGAAACTCCACGCCTGGTGACAAGGACAGTTGCTGATTCTTAGCATCCACCCCACCTGCTCTCTCAGTAACATGCTGTTTCTTGCTCTTGTGATCAGGGCTAAAGCACAAGGTCATCCTGTGGCTGCTTTTGGATCACAGGGAGTCAGGACTCAAAGGGCCTCGAGCATTATCTGGTCCAGGCCCATTTTACAGATGGAGAGTCTGAACCCCAAATCACGGAAGTCACTTAGAGGTCACAGAGCAAGTGAAATGAACAAGGTGTCTGATTCCCAGGAAGGTTCTTGTCCACCCAAAGAAAGTGGCCCAAGACTTCCAGGGCCCCAGAGGGAGCCGTCAGGTCCATTAAGTGTTACTAGGGTTTTTGGTCCCAGTAAGTGTCATTAGCCATGTCCCCCAACCGGTCCTTAGACACGTCCTGGTGCCGATCCAGGATGGGCTGTGGAAGCGTCTCTGTTCTTGTCACCCCAGGTGCCTGTCCCGCAGGGTGTCAGCCCGCGCCGGGAGCCCTCACACAACCGGTGTGTCTGGGGAGGCGCCGCCCAGAGCGTCCTGGATGTGGTGGTGGCAGGTCTTTAAGGGGAAGCGCTCTGTGTGGACGCGGCAGCTGGTGTCATGCTGGAGACATGGCTTCTGAGAGTACCTACTGCAATGACAGGAGGATGGCAGGGCCTCTGAGGTTTCTCTGTTTCCTTCTGCAGACGTGGTGAACTTGGACCTCAAATCCACCCTGAGGGTTCTTTACAACCTGTTCACCAAGTACAAGAACGTGGAGTGATGGAGGACCTGTGGACGGTGGCAGGAGTATCCCAGCAAGAAAGGCGACATCTGTCTGTGCCCTGTGCCTTTGCAGGGAGCCAGGTGCCATGGGCTTCTGGTCCAAACTGTGTTGACTGTCATCCCCACCCCACCCCTACCTCACGCCCGCACCACCCCCTGCCTCTTTTGGTGGTGGTTCTTAATCTTCTTTCCATGTAATTCCCAGTGGGCAAGAGCCTTTGAAAATGCAGGATTCTAAACACCCATGCTTGCGTTTGAGGCCTCGCATCACTCAGTTGCGTGGGATGGAGTCCGTTATTGTCTGCCTTGGCTGAAAGATGGAAAAAAGCCTGAAGCCCAACCCACAGCTAGTTGAGAGCACCCTGCATTCCACCTGATGGTGCAATTAGCGGTCACAGGCCTTCAGAAGTACAACATCAGCTCAGCAGGAATGCCAGCTCCCCGAGGACCCGGGCTTGATGATTCACCAGGGATCTCCTGGGCTGGGCTCTCCTTCGAAGTGATGCCTATTTAATAAAAGGATTTTGCAGTTTGAAAAACTTTAAAGTCCCAGAAGCTTAGATGTGACACGAGTGTCCTCCACCCACATTCCTATGGCTTCTTGGCCACTCGTTGTTGTTTTAATGTAGCTTTCGCACGAACATCTAAGACTCAGGATGGCCCAGCTCCCACAGGCATTGAAAGGAGCTGTTTGCTGGGGATGTTTCTTCATTTCTTGCTGTGGTTGAGGGGCTGGGTCTGGAGATGGCTCTAATTGTGCTGCTTGAGACAGCTTGCACCCCAGCTTTCCCCTTCAGAGGCCCTTTTTGGGAACGAATGTGTCTTCGGAAACTTTAAAATGAGGGGGTGCGTCGGTTCACTGGCTTTGTGTAGTAAAGTGCCGCAGGTGAGTGGCTGAGACATCAGAGAGTTACATCCTTGGGCCTTTCACCTTGGCTTGTAGATGCCGGCTTCCCCCAGTATCTTCACATGGTCTCCCCTCTGTGTGTCTGTGTCCTCACTGCCTCTTTTATTTTATTTATTTATTTAGTTTTGAGACGGAGTCTTGCTCTGTCACCAGGCTGGAGTGCAGTGGCATGATCTTGGCTCACTGCAACCTCTGCCTCCCAGATTCGAGCCATTCTCCTGCCTCCGCCTCCCAAGTAGCTGGAACCACAAGTGCATACCACTAGGCCCATCTAATTTTTGTATTTTTAGTAGAGATGGGGTTTCACCATGTTGGCCAGGCTGGTCTCAATCTCCTGACCTTGTGATTCGCCCACTTCAGCCTCCCAAAGTGCTGGGATTACAGGTGTGAGCCACCATGCCCATGCCCAGCGTTTAATTTTAATTTTTATTTTTTTTGGAGATAAGGTCTCACTCTGTCACCCAGGAGTAAAGTGGTGCCACCTCAGCTCACTGCAGCAGCCTTGATCTCCCAGGCTTAATTGATCCTCCCACCTCAGCCTCCCAAGTAGCTGGGACTACAAGTGCATACCACTAGGTCCATCTAATTTTTGTATTTTTTGTAGAGACAGGATTTCACCATGTTGCCCAGGCTGGTCTCAAACTCCTGGGTTTGAGCGACCCACCCACCTCAGCCTCCCAAAGTCCTGAGATTATAGGCACTAGTGGCCATGCCCAGCCCGACCCCCTCTTCTTAGAAGGGCTGTGGTCCTATTGGATTAGGGCGCACTTATATGACCTCATTTATCTTGATTACCTCCATAAAGACCCTATCTCCAAATACCATCACATCAGAGGGGCTGGGGTTAGGACTTCAGCATGTGGATTTGGAGGCGGGGGACATAATTCCCCTTGTAACGGGAGGATATGAAGTGTTCATCTCACTCTCCCTGTAGCCCTGAGAGCATCTCCCTTTAGAGTATCCTGTAAAAGGAGTCGCTGCTCACTCAGTTATGAGCTGTTCACCCCCTCGCTCACCCCAGCTCTGCAGAGAATTGGGGATCCCATCCGCCATGCTTTCTGGGCTGGCCTCTGGTCGCAGTGGCTCCCTCGCTGTGGCGCCCCCCTCCCCAGCTCCTTCCCAGGGTTATGACCCGCCAACCCCCTGGATTGCACCTGCAGCAAAGCGGCCGCCTTCCTTGGCATCTCTCAGCATTCTCTGTAGTGAGCCTGGCCTTTCTGATCCTGTTAGCTTTTTGTCTTCCTGCCGCAGATCAGAGCTGTGGAGTAAGTTTTAATACGAAATCGAATGCCAACACCGAAGTTTTAGAAAACAGTTTAATATTCCCCCTCAGTTCCGGCTGTTGCTAGGCTGGGGATGATTTCAGAATGGCCATTTTGATGGAGGTGATTTCCCAGCGGGGGAAAGAAATAATTAAAACAGCATTACGGTGTCTCCTGCGGGATGCAGTGACATTAAAGAGCCACACTGACAAAAAACCTGGGACTGGAACGTTCTGTGCTGCCTGTGTGGCACGGACAGGATCACGGCCCCCTGGAGCTGGTGGAGCGGCCCGGCCTTGCCCTGCTCCCACGTGGGCCTGGAGAGGGCGCTGTGCCTTCCTGGGGTTGGGGATTTGAAAAGAACAGAGCTTGGGCAGGCGCAGTGGCTCATGCCTGTAATCCTAGCACTTTGGGAGTCTGAGGCAGGTGGATCACTTGGGGTCAGAAGTTCAAGACCAGCCTGGCCAACATGGTGAAATCCCGTGTCTATTAAAATACAAAAATTAGCCAGGCGTGGTGGTGCATGCCTGTAGTCCCAGCTACTCAGGAGGCTGAGGCAGGAGAATGGAATGAACCCGGGAGGCAGAGGTTGCAGTGAGCTGAGATCATGCCACTGCACTCCAGCCTGGGTGACAGAGTGAGACTCCACGTCTCAAAAAAAAAAAAAAAAAAAAAAAACCACAGAAAATCAGAGCTGCAACTTTCAGCCAAAATGAGCAATCCCAGCCCATTCTGTGTCATCAGAGGGGAGAGGCCAGTTACTCTGGGAGGGGGCTTCACCTTCCCAGGGAGGTCCTGGCAGCCCCCATCTGGTAAACACATGCCCATCCTCGTGTCCATGTCACACTCTTCTGGGTTTCAAGTTGAACAGTAAAAGGAATCATAAGATCTGTAGGGAAGCTACACAGGCCTCGTGTTTCACAACAGGGACCCTTAAAGGCCATGGTTCCAGCAAAGGATGGGATTGTTTTTAAATTTTGAGATAAGATCTTGCTGCGTTGCCCAGGCTGGAGTGCAGTGGTCATTCACAGACACACCTGTAGCAGACTACAGCCTTGAACTCCTGGGCTCAGGTGATCCACCCGCTTCTGCATCCCGAGTCCCTGGAACCACAGGTGCATGCCACTACACCCGGCTTGGATGTGATCTTTTGTCCACACTCTTTTCCAATTGGTTCAAAGGTGTAGGTGTGCCTTTTGCATACCTGGGGAGGGTCCCATTAGGCTTGACTCCTCTCATTTTTCTCCATTCACCATCAGTTTGAGTCCGAAATCATAGCATGGCCTGGACAGATGCGTCAAGGGGCCGGTTGCAAGGCAGAATTTAGGGTGAACTCGATTCCTCTAGGCTCGGGATGAATGGCTGCTGGGACATGAGGCTTGGGTGTGAGATGCCCTGTCTGCTGCTGCTCTTGGTTCTTAGTTCAGAGAAGTTCTGGGACCCTTTCTCCTCCCAGCACCACCTTTTCAGTGAATGGTTCTTTGAAGAGGAACCCTGGTCCATAGGAACTAAGTGAAAGCAAGGCCGTGTGTGTCCACCCGTGGGGACAAACATCCCAGTACAAGGGGGTCTCAGGTCTGCAAGGCCCGAGTGGACGCTCGGACAAGGGCAGGAAGGTATTTGCTGATTCTCCTTCTCCACGTGACGTGTCTCTCAACCCACACCAGCTAGGGGAGCCTCCCGCAGCTTCAGTTCCCCTTTGACACCCACACAGTGTTATGCAAGCACTGAGCCCAGAGCCCCGCTGGGCCGTGGTGTCCTAATTGGAGGTGACAAAGAGCAGTTTTATTTTAAAGCGACTGAATCCTTTCCCCCTGTTTTGTGTGCCAGTATTTTACTGTCTTCATAACTGTTTTAAGCAATGTTTACTTTAGATTCCTGGACGTTAAATAAAACCCACGAAAACCCTGGCCATGCTGTTGGGCAGGCCCACCTGGCTGACCGCAGGAAGCAAGCGCTTTTTGGGAGCTCGCTGCAACACCAGGCAAACACTTCTTAAGCCAGAGATGCGGTTAGGACAATGCCACGTGGCGTCACAGTATGCTATTATTTATTCCAATAAAGAACTCGTGAGCATGGGCCTGTCCACCGTCTTTGTTTGGCTGCTGTTTTTATCTTTCATGCATTTAGCATTCATGGGTGGTGCCAGCCAAGTAACAGGTGCCAGGGCCTTGTGACTCCACCCAGCCCTGCTTCCCGGGGCCTTCCAGTTGGACAGGAGCTGGGGGAAGAGCCGGTTCACAGCCCTTTGTGGGGGATGGGGCTTTGGGAACCCCAAGCTTCCGCTGGCACCACAAGGAGAAAAGGGCAGCAGAGTCACAGCTGCAGGTGAGTAACAAAGGCTCATCTGCCCCTCTGCCTGGGTCCAGACTGTACACGCACAAAGCTAGCGGCCAGGGGCACAGGCTGCATGAACACGTGGAGGTGGTCTCCTTACTCTTCATGCTGTGACGTCATAGGGCCTTGCATGCTGACCAGTAATTGACCGCTCTTGACTCTGCAAGGCAAAGGACCCCTGTGTGACAGAGATGGTGGCCTGCCCTCCGTGCTGGCCCTGCCGTAAACCCTCCTCGGCACAGGTCATAGCAGGCTTCAGGCGCATCAAACTTTATGAAATGATGATAAAGTTGTGACTATTCCAGGATGGGTAGCCTGGAGAGAAAGGCAGCCATACTATTTTTTTTAAAAAAAGAAAAAACTAACAATTATAAACCGTAGATGGAAGGAATCTGGGCTTTGGAGAAGTGCCTGGGTTTGTGTCCACCTTTGTCCCTGTGTGACCGTGACTGCAGGGAGCAAAGTAGCCCACACCTTCCAGCTGAGGGTTCTGAAGGACAAAGTCAACCTCCTTCCTTCAAAGTCAGCCATCCTCAGCGGAGAGGGAGGTTCTGCCACTTGGGGGATCTTTGGCAACGTCTGGAGACAGTTTGGGTTGTCACAGCTCGGGAGGAGGCGTTCTGGGCAGGTAGCTGGTGGGGCCTGGGTTACTGCTTAACATCCCGCAGTGCACGGGACAGGCTCCCTTCCCCCCAGCGAAGAATCACCCGGCCCCCGTGTGCACTGCGCTGAGGTTGGGAAGCCCTGCAGCGGAGTGCCAGGTCCTTGAGCCGGCCTGTCTTCGCCTGTGCTTTTATTGGGTAGGACTCAACTGTTACTATTGATGGGGATAAAATATTGTCCACTGAGATGCCGAGTCTTTGAGGCCAGCAATGGTGCAGAACCTTTTGGAGATCTTCCAATTGGTTCTGTTCAGCCGTCATTTACTAAGGGTCTGGTTTGTCCAAAGCTGGGGCAAGTGGCCAGTGAGAAGAGTGTCCCCTGTCCTTGAGCCGGTGGAGTGAGAGGCAACGCCCAGAAAGGAGGGGTGCGGGTGGGGCAGGGGAGTGGTTACCTGCCTGGAGAGGGACAGCCGAAGCCTGGAGACGGTGCGGTAGAAGCCAGTCTTTGAGAAGGAACAGGACCTGGGTGCTTCAGGTGGGCTGGAGTAGGGACTAATCCAGGTGGCTTTAATTCTTTGTCTATTACAAAAATTGGTTTTGGGCTGAGCGTGGTGGGCTCTGACTCATGCCTGTACTCCCAGCACTTTGGGGTGGATCACTTGAGGCTAGGAGTTCAAGACCAGCCTGGCCAACATGACAAAACCCTGTCTCCACTAAAAACAAACAAAAAAACCCACAAAAAAATAAAAATTAGCTGGGCATGGTGGCACACACCTGTAATCCCAGCTACTCGGGAGTCTAAGGCATGAGAATCGCTTGAACCCGGGAGGCGGAGGTTGCAGTGAGCCGAGGTCACCCCACTGCACTCCAGCCTGGGTAACAGAGTGAGACTCTGCCTCAAAAACAAAAAAGAAAAGTGTAGGTGACATAGGACGATTCTGAAGATGCTCTTAGACTGACCTGATTCTCCCACCTTTCTCACTTGTTGTTCTTAAATATAACTGCAGTCTGGGCACAGTGCCTCATGCCTGAAACCCCAGCACTTTGGGAGACTGAGGCAGGCGAATTGCCTGAGGTCCGAAGTTCAAGACCAGCCTGGCTAACATGGTGAAACCCCATCTCTACTAAAAATTAAAAAATTAGCCAGGCGTGGTGGCAGGTGCCTGTAATCCCAGCTACTAGGGAGGCTGAGGCAAGAGAATCACTTGAACCCAGGAGGCGGAGGTTGCAGTGAGCTGAGATTGTGCCATTGCACTCCAGCCTAGGCAACAAGAGGGAAACTCAGTCTCAAAAACAAAACAAAACAAAACAAAAATTGCTTCTGTCCCATTCTGTCAGGCTGATGCACTGGCATGAGCTGCATGCCCCCAGAAAGGTCCCCCAATTCAGTCGTCACCTCCCCAGGGGGCTGTGGTGGGGAAGGGGCTCTCTGCTTAGGTTAGGGCCCCTCCTTTCCTGGTGGCCAGTCTCTGGGGAACTGACATTCCACTGCCACTTGCCCTCAGATGTGGCAGAACTGGCAGAATCTGAGAATCTCGAGAAGGAAGGGACCTTCGGAGGTCACCTCCGTTCATCCTTACCCAGGCAGGAAGTCCCGGCCACTGCAGGCATGGGAATCTCTGTTCCTTCTGCAAGGACAGTGCCCTGGGGTTGGGCAGCTCGGAATTAGTGAGGTTTTCGGTGGAAACCTGCTCTTTGGGGTTTAAATTTGATTTAATACATCATCATTATCTTCACCAGCGTGAGGCTTTGCCCTGGGGCAGGGGGCAGGGAATCCCTGTGTCCAACACAGTAGGACCCTGGAACGTTCATTTGGTCAGTGCGTTTTGGGAGCCTGCTGTGTGCCGCTGAGGTGTTGGGCGTGGGGCGGTGGGGGTGTGCTAGGGCACAAGGACCGGGAGAGAGTGGAGCGGCAGGGGGACAACACATCGAGGCCGATGAGGAAATGCAACTGGGGGCAGGTCTGGGATGAAGATGCAGCAGAGGACTGCATGTATGCATAGAGGCGGGTAGGAAGGTCTCTGACACCAGGGAATTGGGGCAAAGGCCCCACATTCTTCCAGTCCCCAGCCCCTCAGATTTAGGTGGTTATGTGGCTGGTCCCAACAGCTGGGACGTGGTCACGCCGGACAGCTTTTGTCACTTCTTAAGGCAGACCGTCACCTTAAAGCATCCAACACCTTTGTGGATGTTTGGTGTGTTTTCAAAACATCCACACAGGGTTCTGATGTTCTAGGTGGCTTTGGAATGTTGTGCTAGATTTCCTTCCACAATCCCATTCTTAAAAAAAGTATTGCCAAGGTGAGCCTGAAACACTGTTTCAGAAAGCAGGGAAGCACAGTTATCCCTGGTGTCCTCTGTGGAGTGAATCCAGGACCCTGGAGGATACCAAAATCTGAAGATACTCAATTCCCTGATATCAAACAGCACAGTATTTGCATATAACCTATGCACATCCTCCTGCATACTTTAAACCAGCTCTAAATTACTTTTGATACCTAATACAATGTAAATGCTATGTAAATAGTTGTTACACTGTATCACTTAGGGAATAATGACAAGGAGAAAAAATCTGCATGTGTCTGGTACAGATGCCATTGTTTCTTGATATTTTTAATTCATGGTTTGTTAAATCCATGAATGTGCAGCCAAGGACATGGAAGGGCCAACTGTACTCAAGGAATGATGGGGACATGTCAAAAGGACAGAGGCACAAACAGCATCCACATTTTGGATACTTCAAGCATCTGAAGGAGCAATGTGGAGTATAACACATTGGACTTTTTTAATTCATGCACTTAGAGTGATATTAAACTAGGATGAGAGCAAAGGCTTTTTTTTCTTTTAACATTTTACTTTTAGATAGTTTCAAACTTGCAGAAAAGTTGCAGGAATACTACAAAGACTTCCTATGTGTATTAATCCATTCTCATGCTGCTAAAAGAGACATACCCAAGACTGGGTAGTTTTAAAGGAAAAAGGTTCAATGGACTCACCGTTCCACATGGCTGGAGAGGCCTCACAATGATGGCGGAAGGCGAAGGAGGAGCAAAGGCATGTCTTACATGGCGGCAGGCAAGAAAGTGTGTTTAGCGGAGCTGTCCTTTATAAAACCATCAGATCTCATGAGACTTATTCATCATCATGAGAACAGCACAGAAAACCCCGCCCCTATGAGTCAATTATCTCCCACCAGGTCCCTCCCATGACATGTGGGGATTATAGGAGCTGCAATTCAAGATGAGATTTGGGTGGGGACACAGCCAAACCATATCACTATGTTTACCTGGAGACTCATGAATGTTAACATTTTTACTTTATCCTCTTTACTCTCTGCCTATCCCCGCCTGTCTGTCTGCCTCTCTCTTGATATAATAATAATGATATATATATATTTCTTTTAGACACACACATTTACCTGGTGATAGATACATTTTCTGAATCTTTGAGGGTAAGTTGTAGGCACTATATCCTCTTCACCTCTAAATACATCAGTGTATGCTTCCTAAAAGTAAAGACATTCTCTTCCATAATCTCAGTATGTGTCATAATCAGGAAATAACATTGATACAATGGCATTGTCTAATCTACAAGCCTTAATTATGTTTTTTTCCAATTGTCTCAATGATGTCCTTTATACCAAAATAAGAGGCAGAACATGGCATTGAGTGAGTTGTCCTATCTCTCCAGCCTCCTGTAGTCTGGAGTGGCCCTTCGGTCTTTCCTTATGTTTCATAACCTTGACTCTTTGGAGAATGCAAGCCAGTTATGTTCCAGAATGTGTTGCAGCTTGGGTTGGTCTAGTATTTTCCTTGTGATTAAATCCAGGTTATGCATTTTTGGTAGAAGTGATGTGTTCTTCTCAGTGCATCGTTACCAGGAGACATGTCATGTTGATTGGTCTAATTTCTTTTTTTTTTTTTAAGTTCTAGGGTACATGTGTACAATATGCAGGTTTGTTACATATGTATACATGTGCCATGTTGGTGTGCTGCACCCATTGACTCGTCATTTACATTAGGTATATCTCCTAATGCTATCCCTCCCCGCTCCACCCACCCCACGACAGGCCCTGGTGTGTGATGTTCCCCTTCCTGTGTCTATGTGTTCTCATTGTTCAATTCCCACCTATGAGTGAGAACATGCGGTGTTTGGTTTTCTGTCCTTGCGATAGTTTGCTCAGAATGATGGTTTCCAGCTTCATCCACGTCCCTACAAAGGACATGAACTCATCCTTTTTTATGGCTGCATAGTATTCCATTGGTCTAATTTCTTATGCTGTTAGTTTTGATTACTTAGCATGTGAGCACACGTCTGTGGTCCCAGCTACCCGGGAGGCTGAGTGGGGAGGATCACTTAAACCCAGGAGTTCAAAGCTGCAGTGAGTCTTGATCACACCACTGTACTCCAGTCTGGGTGACAGAGTGAAACACTGTTTCTATTTTTAAAAAGTATATATTAGTTAATATAGTGTTTATCAAGTTTGTACACTAAAAAATGTAATTCTTCTTTGTAATCAATCAATATTTATGAGGAAATAATTTTCACTTTTGGAGTTACCTTTCCGTCAGGAATAACTAGAAACCTCCACAAAACATAGGAAACAGTTACTTCAGACATTGGACATGCCTTTGCTCCCCCTTCAGCTTCCACCATGATTGTGAGGCCTCCCCAGCCATGGTGGGACTGTGAGTCCATTAAACTACCTTTCTTTATAAATTACCCAGTCTTGGGTATGTCTGTTTTAGCAGCATGAAAACAGACTAATAGACATAGGAACTCTTTGTACTTTCCTGAAGCTTTTCTGTGAGTTTGAAACTCTATAAAAGTAAAATGTTAAGAGGCAAGTCAGATCTGTGATCCCCAAGAAAAGGGTGGCGAGTGAGGTGAGCCCTACCCTGGCCTTGGTTTTCTGCTTGGACATAATTCCTGGACTGTGCTGTAGTCAGGGGGACCCAGTAAGTGCCCGGTCTCACTGATTCGAGGAGACAAAGATCAGAGCTTGAGGAGATGACGCTTATTAAAAAACAGACATCGAAAGAATATTTCTGCCAGAAAAATGCCAACACTTCTTAAAGAAATACAACAAAATTCAGCACCCAACAACATAAACATTTAATGTCTAGCATTCAATAAAACATTCTTTTACATCTAAAGAAGCAGAAGAACGTGACCCACAATTGGGAGGAAAATCAGTCCACAGAAGCAGACCAGCAAATGACAGAGGTGGGAGATTCTACGGGACAACTGACCTGATGTTTAAAAAATGTTAGTGTCATGGAAGATTGTTCTAGATTGAAGGGCTCTAAAGAGACATGAAAACCAAATGCAATCACATGTGATATGTGATCCCTGAATGGATCTTGGAGTAAAAAAAAAAAAAAAATACAGCTGTAATAGACATTTTTTGAAGCCTTGGTGAAATCTGAATGTGGATGAAATATTAGAAAACCTTCTATCAATGCTAATTTTCTTAGGCGTCATAATGGTATTGTGTTATGCAGGTGAATGTATTTGTTTTTGGAGAAACCTTCTGAAGTATTTCGAGGTATCATCCCTAAAGTGATATGATCCCTGCAATTTATTTATTTTTATTTTATTATTATTTTTAAAAGTTTTAGTTGTGGTTAAAAATACATGTAACATAAAATTTACTGTCTTAACTATTTTTAAGTATACAGTTCAGTAGTGTTAGGTATATTTGCACAGGTATATTTCATACTGTGTCTCTGAAATAAAAAAGACTGGAATAATTCCCTTCTATCCATGCCTTTCTCTTAACTGGGGCTTGGGGGTGCTTAGACTTATCTCCATGTTACTCTTCCAATTCTTAGAGTCCCTCTCTTCCCCTAAACAATACTGTACACACAGGAGGCTCGGTGAGTTGTGGATTTAGTATGTTGTAACTCTACACCATGCAGGATTAGATTCCGCATCGATTTTTACATCAGCCCTGCAGCCCCAAGAGATAAGAGATGCTTTGAGGGCTATCAGAGAACTCCCTATATTCTGAACATACCTTGAGCTGAGAATGTAAAGCCCTGGGACTGTCCTTTTCCTGCTTTAAACTCTTTGGTGTGATGATAACAAGCTCAACCCACAGTCCTTAGATAACCTGTGCTTGTATTGCGTATGGAAGCCACAACTCTGCCAAAGCCGCAATTTAATAGGTACTTAGTTCTGAGTGATGACAGGTAATTATTTTGCCATCACAGGCTACGATCTATTAGAACTCCATTCTCTAACAGTTACTAGGTCCTCACTGCCTTTAAATCAGCCAGAACAAGTAACCAATCCCAGTTCCCATCCTGGAGGTCGTGTTGCCTGCAGTTGTTTCTGGTAACAAATCTGAGGTTAATTGGGATTCAGTTGCCGATGATTAGGGTCTCTTCAGTTGTTTGGAGGAGAAAGGAATCTAATACAGGAAACTGTGTGATTCTCAAGCCACTGGAAGGCTGGAGGCAGCGCCTCCAGCAAGGACTCGTGGAAGAATACTGCAGAGCTGGCTCCTGAAGGAAGCTGCCGAGTGAGGCTGGCCCTAGAAGCATGCTTTCTGGGTTAAATGCTTTAGGTTCACCTCTGCAGATCCACTCCCCACCATTTTCTCTCCTGACATCTATGGACCACAGCTGGGGACTTCTTTTCTCTGGCTTCTGGCTGGATGTAGCCAGGGGAGGCCCTGGCAGGAGGGAGGAGAGTGAGGCCTGGTCATTGATTTGCCCAGCTGTGCCCTTCTGCTGGGTCACCATGAGCTGGCTACCAAAGGCCACAGCTCCTATCCCGAGGCCCCTCTTAGAGCTTTAGTGATTCTGTTCCTGGGCTCTGCCACCCACTCCCTCCTTTGCCGTCTAGGTTTTAAAGAAGTAACAGCTCCCCCATATTGCTAGCCTGGGTTGCAGCACCGTTTCTTCTGCGTTCCTTTAACCCTGCCCCAGCTGTCCCTTTATTAAATAGTCTTCAGTTAGCACATGCAAAAGCGCCGTCTCTTGGCTGCTGGGACTGGGGCTGCTACACCTACATGGCTGTGATCCAGAGTCAGAAGCCACCACCAGAACCACTGAGTCCAGAGCTGGGCTGAGCCTGCTACACACACCCTAGCAAAATAGGTCCTGCATGGTGGCTCCTTTCCCCACCTGTCACAAGCCCCAGTCCAGCACGGGCACATCAGAATGGCAGGGACTGATTCATGCACCTCAGTTTCTTCCTCTGTAATATGGGGGTGATGATTGTACCTACCTCACAAGGAAGTTTCCAGTAAAATGAAAGCCCTTAAAATTATGTTTGTTTCATCACCAATGACTCCATAAATATTAGCAACAATACCAGTACTAAGTTTGGTCATTTTTATATTAACTTCTCGTAAACAACCCTACTTTCCTGCTCTCACACACTCCTTACACCTGCAGCCCACCTCATTTAGCCACTTTCTACCTAACCTGTCAGAAAGGGTGGATAGCTTCCCAGTCACCTGTTGCTAGGGAAACACCATTTCAGCCCGGATGGTGAAGATTCCAGCTTGAGAGACCAGCTCGGGTCTGAAGTGTTTCTCTATCTGCTGTGCTGAGACCTCTCCTTCTCGAACCCTTCTACGCCTTTGCATACGCTGTTTTCTCCACCTGCCACGTTCTCACCCCTTCTTTTGCTGCAAACTCCTATGCAACCGTCAAGGCCCCATTCTCCTCTGGAAAGCCTTCCGGATCCCCTTGGCAACAACAACCATCAATATTTATTCGCTGAGCCCGCTTTGTGCCAAGCATTGTTCTAGACACGGGTATGTAACCGTGATTGAGAGAGACCATAGCAGCCCTCTCATTGTTCTAGACACGGGTATGTAACCGTGATTGAGAGAGACCATAGCAGCTCTCTCATTGTTCTAGACACGGATATGTAACCGTGATTGAGAGAGACCATAGCAGCTCTCTCATTGTTCTAGACACGGGTATGTAACCATGGTTGAGAGAGACCATAGCAGTTCCTGAGGAGCAGAAGTCTGGTGGGGAGGCGGGCGTCACACACCAGCTGACCGACCAGCTGAGCCAATAATGCCCTGGGTTTAAGTGCCGTGAAGGAAACCTCCAGGGGCCATGGTAAAGAATTATAGGGAGGACCTACTTCAGGGAGGGCAGTCAGGGAAGGCTTCCCAGAGGAGGAGGCATTTAAGCAGGTGTGAAGGATAGAGACTCAGCCACGTGAAAACTGGCGCAGGGGCTTCTAGGTGGAGGGAACAGGACATGTGAAGACACCAAGGCAGGGAGGCAGGTGGTCGCCGTGGCCGGGAGAGAGGTTGGGGGATGAGGACGCAGGTGTGGCTGGCAGCTTACTTATGCTGGGGCTCATGGGCTGGGCTGCACAGCCTGGATTTTATTTTAAGAGCTATTGGGCGCCGTTGGTGGGTTTGAGTGAGTGGGGACAGGAAGTGACTCACTCCTCCGAGGGCTTGTGGGAGACTCAGCTCAGGGGCAGGCAGGGGGCGTGGGGAAGGCTGCAGCTCAGAGTCCAGGTAGGAGGCTCCTGCGTGGTCCCCGGAGAGGAACGGGCCTGGCCCAGGGCGGGGTGTGGAGGTGGCAGGACGGCGGTGCGGGATGGAGTGTGGCAGCCAGGCCGACAGGGTGCTGGTGGTGGGTTGTGGCGGTCGACCCCAGGCTCTGGCCTAAGTAGCTGCCATTTTGGAGGTGAACAGCCTGCGGGGAAACCGGCGTGATTTGGGGAAGGCGTGAAGAGGGAAAGAAATAGAAGCATTGAGTTTAAGTGGCCTGCAGAACCGCTGGGGCCCAGGTGGCACGGCGGGCGCTGGGGCCCCGGGCAGAGCTTTCTGTAGGTTTGTGGCAGCTTCACTTTCACGGCATCCGCCCCCTTGGGCCCTGCTGCAGAGAGGAGGAAGCTCCTGCCGGCTGAGCGGGCCCTGGAGGAAGTGAACGGCGGGGCTCCTGCCTCCTGGCCTGGTCCCCAAAGCCCCCAGAGGAACCCGGAACCTGCTTTCATTCGGAACCCAGGGGCCACACTTTGCACCCAGTAGGCCGTCGTTTTCCTGCGTGGAGAAAGCGGCTGGGTGAGTTCTGGCATCGGGGCCACCACACTTGGGTGCTGGGGGTCACGGAGGGAGGGGCCCAGACACCACCTGGGAAGGATCCCAGAGTGCAGTCCCAGCCGAGGCCACCTGGGGAAGGGAGTCGGTAAACTGGGACTTTGAGTCCCCATGGCCCCTCCCGCTGCCCCTGCTCGGAGGCTGCTCGGAGTCCTCCCGCCCTGTTCTACGGAGGAGTTTTCTGTCCCTGAACTTCAGCCAACCCCTCCATCTCCAGGTGAAGAAACTGAGGCGCTGAGGCCAGGAAGGGGCTTGCCCAGGCTGCTGATCCCTTTGGGCAGCATTGAGTCCAGGCCCTCCTTGTAAGCTTGCATCCAGGACCAGAGAGGGCAGGAGGTTTGCCCAACGTCACACAGCCCGAGTGAGGAGGAGCTGACCTGGGACGCAGGCTTCCTGATGCCCAGGCCGGGTGCTTTCGTCTTCTCTGACCATGGCCCTCAGCTTGGGGATTAAGGGGCTGGGAGTTAGTTGGGCTCCCCACCACCTCCACACTACAGGGCAGGAATGGAGTCTGGCATCCCCCACCCCGGGCTGGCTGCTGGTCTGACACGAGTGGCTCCGGTCGAGTGAATGCCTCCGTCTCCCACAGCTCTGGGGGCTCCCTGCTCTGCCCACCAACTTCTGCTGTGTGATCCCCCACCCCAATGTCTGATTGAGTTTGAAAACACTGAGAAGACCCAGGGACTGAAGAGGGAGGAAGAGGGAGGCCAAAAGGCGCCAGCCGAGCCGGCGAAGCCTTTGCGGGAGAGGAAGTGAGCCAGGGGAACCGGAAGGAGGGCTGGGCTGGCCTCCGGGTCTGCCCCTGTCCTGGGCATGTGGCGAGCCCAGCCTTCTGCCCATAATGAGGACGAGGAAGATGAACAGTGCCTCTGTCAACCCTGGCCCTTCCGGTTTATGGTATGGGAGATGTCACCATTCCACGCATCCCCCTCAGCCAGCCCCACACAGGCCGACCGGGGAGGTTTCCCTTGAGCTCAACCTGACAAGCTCTGAGGAGTGAGCTGTACCTGCTTTATCCTGACTGTCTGGGGTGGGGTGGGAGTCCCTGGGTAGAGGGCTGGGGGCTGCAAGAGCGTGGTGGGCAGCCGCTCTGCACCTGCCTGAGGAAGGACCACTTCCCCACCAAGTCTGCTTGGCTGTGTCCGCCCTCAGCTTCTGTGCCTTTTTCTACCCCATCACCCCGTAAGGGTTGGTTCAAGGGCTCTTTCTCACAGGGCCCGTACCCCCCGCCTAGGCTGGCATGATGACGTGCCCCTGGAGCCCGGCTTCTACCCTCCTTCTCTGCCTGCAGGTCTAGAGGAAATGAGGGGCTCAGTGAGTTTGGGGTTTCTCAGACCTTGACGTCCTCTCCCGTCTCCTCTGTACAGGATTGGGAGGTGATGGAGCTGGAGTCCTTGTATGACCTGCTGCAGCTCCCCAAGGGGGTGGAGCCCCCAGCGGAGGAGATGCTCTCACAAGGTGTGTGCCCACACGGGTCTGAGGGCGGAGGGTGAGGGTCTGCATGGCAAGAACGAGCCTGGCCATGCCTGGGACATGCAGTGCCTTCCCAGCTGTCAGCTGAGTGCCCAATTCTGCTCACCCCTGCCTCCGCCTTCTGCTTTATGCTTGACCCAACTCCTCCTCCTGGAACCTTCTGCAGAGCTAGAACCTCTTCTCTCCAGGTGAGAGACGATGTGGATTACGATGGTGAATACCAATTGCTCTCGTCCTGGGAGCCTTCTGTGTGCCTCTGCTAGACCAGCACCTCTTACCTATAGCAACTCGTTTATTCCCACGGGTGGGCGTCATTGCCTACTTTATACAGATGAGGAAACTGAGGCACAAGGGATAACATGCCACAGCAACAGGAAACTCTTAGCAAGTGGTGGAGCTGGGTTCTGAGCCCAAGGAGGGTGGTCCCAGAACTGGGGTTCCACAGGCACCACACAGCGAAGCCCACCCCACAGTGATGCCCACCACACAGCGATGCCCACCCCACAGTGATGCCCACCAGGCAGCGATGCTTTGCAGAGTATGGGGCTCCTGATGTGCTCCCCTCACACGTGTGGGTCTCTTTCAAAAGTGGAGTGAGCATAGGATGGAGCAATTCAACAAGTGTGGGTCACCCTTTCAGCAAAGCTCTCTGTCATGAGCTCTTTGGGGGGTTGGCGGCCACAGTCCCTGAAACCTCCTTTCTAGGAGGTGGCTCAAAAGAAGGACAGGTGCAGGTGCCCAGAGCTGTCACCCTCCCTGTGTTCTCTGAAAGAAACAAACGAACAACAGCGCAGCAGGAAGCAACCAGACGGCCCGGGGGAAGGGCTTTAGGTGAACTCATTGGAATTCGTGTAACCACAAAAACATAGATGTGCTGACAAAGAAAACGTGTGAAATAATTTAAGGGAAGGGAACAGAATGCAGCTTTCTCCAGCTCCTGTGAATACCGCCTTTTAATTTTTATTTATTTATTTTTTTCTTGAGACAGAAATCTCGTTGTGTTGCCCAGGCTGGAGTGCAGTGCCACGATCTCGGATCACTGCAGCCTCCACCTCCCAGGTTCAAGAGATTTTCCTGCCTCAGCCTCCCAAGTAGCTGGGATTATAGGCACCTGCCACCACACCTGGCTAATTTTTGTATTTTTAGTAGTGATGGGGTTTCTTTTTTTTGTTTTTTTGAGACGGAGTCTCGCTCTGCCGCCCAGGCTGGAGTGCAGTGGCCGGATCTCAGCTCACTGCAAGCTCCGCCTCCCGGGTTTATGCCATTCTCCTGTCTCAGCCTCCCAAGTAGCTGGGACTACAGGCGCCCACCACCTCGCCTGGCTAGTTTTTTGTTTTTTTTTTTTTTGTATTTTTTAGTAGAGACGGGGTTTCACCGTGTTAGCCAGGATGGTCGCGATCTCTTGACCTCGTGATCTGCCTGCCTCGGCCTCCCAAAGTGCTGGGATTACAGGCTTGAGCCACCGCGCCCGGCCCTGAATGCCGCCTTTTAAGTAGGTGTTATGGAGCGGGAAGTCCAGTGCCAATAGGGTCCCTGGTGCGGCAGGTGAGACCCCAGAGGGGACAAGCTTGGTCCAGAGTCACCTGGCTGGCTTCTTCACCGTCTGGTATTCTGTGTTTAAACCATTGAAGATTAGAAAGTGTCCTGAGGAGGCTGGGCGCGGTGGCTCACGCCTGTAATCCCAGCACTTAGGGAGGCCGAGATGGGCGGATCACTAGGTCAGGAGATCGAGACCATCCTGGCTAACACGGTGAAACCCCGTCTCTACTAAAAATATAAAAAACTAGCCGGGCGAGGTGGCGGGCGCCTGTAGTCCCAGCTACTCGGGAGGCTGAGGCAGGAGAATGGCGTGAACCCGGGAGGCGGAGCTTGCAGTGAGCTGAGATCCGGCCACTGCACTCCAGCCTGGGTGACAGAGCAAGACTCTGTCTCAAAAAAAAAAAAAAAAGAATTTTTTGTTTTACAATTGATGTAAGATACTTAAAGTTCTGGCAAGCAGAGCTGGGATATTGGATGATTCAAGTGGCAGGAAGTCTGCTCCAGGAAGGGACAGCACCATGTTCATTCATTCATTCGTTCATTCACTCACCTGCTCACTAGCCCAAGCATTTGCTGAGAGCCTGCCCTGTGCTGGGCACATCAACCCATGATGCTGTTGCCTTCCCATTCGTCAGAAGACACGGGGCTGGGTAGTACTTGAAGATTTTCCGAATGTCTAGGAAAAGCCTTTATTGGAGTCACATGAGAGACAATGCATTTTGTGAATTTAGGCAAGACAGTCCCCACTGCTGACTCAGTTTCCCCCCATGTACGTTGGAACTAGTTGATCTCAGAGGTCCTTCTCGGCCCTGACATTTTGTGGGTTCTGTGAGTCTAAAATGTGGGCAGATGCTGGCCATGGCCTTGGGGAAGGGGAGCTGCTGGGCCTCTAAGGGCTGCCCCAGGGAGTCAGACTATGAGAGGGGCCATGGAGGGGCCTGGCAGACCTGGGGTAAGTCCCACCTTTGCCCCTTAGAGCCTGGTGAGCCTGGGCACCTCCTCCCCTCTCTGGCTGGGGTTTCACTTGACCTAAATAGGTAGGGTTGCCAGATAAAACATAGTATGCCCAGTTAACTTTGAATGTCAAGTAATCAAGAAATAACTTCCGAGTTTATGTCTCAAAGTATAAATGCCGCAGTGTCTGAGGATGAGCTGGTGTTTGTGAGGGAAACGAGGGAAAGCACGCTGGGGTGGAAGTGGCAAGGCCAGTGCCCCTGGGGCTGTGGTGCCAGACTCTGTGGGTGATCTGCAGGGAGCGTGGCCAAGCACCCCACAGGGTCCCCACGCGCTTGTCATACCCACTCTGCTTCCAGGAGGAAAGAAGAGATACCTGCCACCGACTTCCCGGAAGGACCCCAAATTTGAAGAACTGCAGAAGGTACAGCAGCGTCCACAGCCCTGGCTTCCCTGGGTGCCTCTACTTGGCAGACCAGGCAGCGGCCTCCACGGGGCGGGGACAGCAGACTGCCCCCATTCCTTGACCTCAGGCTGGGGTGTGGCAACCCCCGAAGACCCCTGGGAGGCCTGTTGAATGGAGCAAGTCACCCACAGAGCCTGCATGAACAAACATCTATTGAGCACCAACTGTGTGCCTTCACGTACACCATCCCAGCAACCACATGCGATTTGAGGGGAATCTATTGTCCCCTACATCCTGGGGACAGGACAGACAACGAGGCTTAGACAGGTGACCTGATCTGTCAGGGGCATGCAGCTGCCCATTACAGAGCTGTGGTTTGACACGAGCTGCCAGCCCCTAAGCCGGTGTTCCTCCCCAGCTTGGCTGCCCAAGGTGTAGGAGAACTGGTGAGGTGGTGGCGGTGGGCCTGGGTCACCTGTGCTCAGTTCTCTCCTTGGTTATGGGTCTGCTGCTATGGCCACTGGACCAGATGGGCACAGGTAGACTCCAGGCCTCTGTTTCCCTCAGCCTCTGTGTCTTCAGTCTCCACATGGCCTCTCTGTTGCCTCCTCCAGAGAGGCCTCCTGGCCTACACCATCTTCCATACCCAGAGGCTTTCTGGGCCATTTTCCATCATCCTTCCTATTCCCTCCATCCATCCACCTTTCCCACCTTTGGCCAGCACACCTGGCCCAGCCCTGTGCCTGGCCCTGGGGACACCATCTGTGGTCTTGCCTGGAAGACCTAGAGGGGTGCTGACATGTCATCCCAGCTCAGGCTCCTCCAGAGGCTGATCCTGAGACAAGGATTTGGGTACCAGTAGTTGAGTTGGGAGGTTGTGCCAGGAGTCATGGGAGGGAAAGGGCCAATACATGGTTAGTGATGGAGCTGGTCATGGTTCTGGGGGCTCAAGCCTGCTGGGTGTCCTGGAGCCAGCATAGAGCAGGCTCAGAGCATTCCTTCCCAAGGGGCAATGGAGCTGGGGTATCTATACACCACCCCCTGACAACCTCCTGACAACCTTTAGTGAACAGCTGCTGTCTGAGAAAGGGCTGGGCCTTGATTCCCTGGCACTCTGACCTTTTGAGCACAAGCAGAGTGGGGGACAGCTTTGAGCAGAGCTGCAGGTGGGAGCTGGGCCAGTAGGCACCAGTCAAAGAAGGGGCAAGGCACCAGCAGTCCCTGCATTAGCTTCTTAGGGCTGCTGTAACATGTGACTGCAGACTGGATGACTTAAAACACAGAAACCTATTGTCTTACAGTGCTGGAGGCCAGAGGTTATCAACCAAGGGGTTGGCAGGATCGGCTCCTTCTGGAGGCTCTCAAGGGGCCCTGTCTCCTCCCTTCCCCCCCAGCTCTGATGGTTGCAGCATCCTGGGCTCTTGGAGCTGTGGATGCATCACTACAATTCCCACCTCCATCTTCACGTCCAATGTCATGTCTCTCATTTCCTCCTGGGACCTCAGTAGGAACACCTTTAACATCCATATTTCTGCAGGCCGGGCGCGGTGGCTCACGCCTGTAATCCCAGCACTTTGGGAGGCCGAGGCAGTTGGATCACGAGGTCAGGAGATCGAGACCATCCTGGCTAACACAGTGAAGTCCCATCTCTACCAAAAATACAAAATATTAGCCGGGCGTGGTGGTGGGCACCTGTAGTCCCAGCTACTCGGGAGGCTGAGGCAGGAGAATGGCTGAACCCGGGAGGCAGAGCTTGCAGTGAGCTGAGACCATGCCACTGCACTCCAGCCTGGGTGACAGAGCGAAACACTGTCTCAAAAAAAAAAAAAAAAAAAAAATCCATGTTTCTACTGACCATCTCTTCAGGGCAATCTAGGTTTTTTCTATCAAGTGTTCATTGTCCAGTTCTTTCCATTCCCCAAACCACTTCCCCATTTTTAGGTATTTGCTATGGTAGTACCCCACTTCCTGGTACTAAAACCTCACCCATGATAATGACAGCCCCACGCTGCTCAGGTTTGTGATGAAGAGAAGCAGGGAGTCTGCAGGAACCCAGAGCAGGCCCCTAACTCAGCCTGGGAGATCAAAGAGGGCTTCCCAGTGGAGGTGACATTTGACCAGGTCTTGAAAGATGGGTAGGAGTTGGCAGGCGAGAGGCAGGCATTCCAAGCCAAGTGTAAGGCCAGGTGAGAAGCCCCCATCCCCCCAAAAGTTGTCCCCTTGGGGCCTGCAGGTGCTGATGGAGTGGATCAACACCACTCTTCTCCCCGAGCACATTGTGGTCCGCAGCCTGGAGGAGGACATGTTCGACGGGCTCATCCTGCACCACCTATTCCGTAAGTGGCTGTTTCTGGGGCTGCCTGGGCCTTGGCCCCATCCCCCTGACCTGGCCCCTCCAGGCCCTACAGCTGGGCTCTCTCCCTCGGTCCCCGCAATGACCCCGGGTTTAGGCACACCTGTCTCACTTTCTAGATGGGCCTGGGCTGGGGAGATGGAGGCGCTGTCCATGGCCCATGAGTGAGGGGGCCGAGCTGGGGCTCAGGCTGGGGCTCTGACACCTGGGTTGGTGACCTTTCCACCACACCACACTGCCTCTCCAACACTTATTGAGTGCCTACTGTTTTGAGGTGCTGGGAGGTAACAAAAGAACCCATGGTCCCTGCTCTCGGGCTGTCCCAGGCTGCTGGAGAGAAAATAGGCAGTCCTGGGTGGCTGGGGACAGGGCTGGGCTCCTGCCTCCATGTTCCTCCTCAGTCTGGAAAGCTCCAAGGGGCTTTGCTGGGGGTGTGCATTCTCAGGGCCTCCTCCTGGCCCCGGGCAAGTGTCCCCACAAGCCCCAGAGTTACCCTCTCCCTTTGCCCTTGTGTGGTCATGTCTGGTCTACGCATCTCTTCTGCACACAACCGTGGTCTTGGAGGCCCCGGATAGGCCCGATTCCATGTCCTCAGCACTTCGCCTGGGGCCAGCCTCCGCAGTGTTCGCCGAGCTCTTTGGAGATGGGCTGCACAATTCCACTGAGGCGGCTAGCACTTCCCGGCATGTCCCATGTAGCAGGCGCAGTTCATCCTCAGAACAGCCCTGTGCTGTTACTATCCCCATTTAACAGATGACGAAAGGGAGCCTCTGAAATGCCTCATAATTTGTCCAAGGTCTCACGGTTAGAGAAGCAGGGGGTTCAGGATAGAAGCCTAGGAGTGTAGGCTTTAACCACAAGGCCACACTGCCCTGCAGAGATGAAGTAGACACAGCTGTGCAGAAGAGCAAGGGCTGCAGGCACAGGCTGATCAAGGTGAGGTGGGCTGTCTTGACCAGCTCAGGGGGCTGAGACTTGCTCACATCATGTGGCCTGCGTGCCCCACCAATTCCTGGGAGCTGGAGGGCATACCTGGTTGAGGCTGTGGGTGTGGCCCACGGTCCAACGCCAAGAATGAGCTCTCTAGACCCATGCTCTCTGAAGCACCAGGCAGACTCAGCCTCCTGGAGGGTCCCCAGGTGCTCTCTGAGCTGCCCCCAGCCAGGGGCCCTCACCACCCTCTCCTGCCTCCAGAGAGGCTGGCGGCACTCAAGCTGGAAGCAGAGGACATCGCCCTGACAGCCGCAAGCCAGAAGCACAAGCTCACGGTGGTGCTGGAGGCCGTGAACCGGAGTCTGCAGCTGGAGGAGCGGCAAGCCAAGTGGAGCGTGGAGAGTATGTGGGCCGCAACCTGGCCACCCCGGGGGAGTGTGGGGCCACTGGGGTCCTTCTGCTTCAGGCTTCTCACCCACCAGGAAGGCGTGCTCATCCTCCTCCCAGCAGGGGTACAACCTGGGAGTCCGGAAGGAGGTAGAAGCCTCGGGCAGCCACAGTCAGGCATCTGGCAGAGCAGCCAACAGCCCAGCACATGTCTGTGCCCCGGAGGGTGTTACTGCAGCAAAGTGCAGCCCAAGGATAGCAAACGGTTTTGTGGAGAATGACAGTCACTGCTGAGTTCCAAGCACCATGGTCAGCCCATCCTCACTCTCATTTCATTAACGTATTGGAATATCTGCAGGCCCTGCTTGTACAAAAAATGAGTGTGCCTGGCCGGGCACGGTGGCTCACGCCTGTAATCCCAGCACTTTGGGAGGCCGAGGTGGGCGGATCACCTTAGGTTTCAGGAGTTCAAGATCAGCCTGGTCAACATGGTGAAACCCCATCTCTACTAAAAATACAAAAATTAGCTGGGTGTGGTGGCAGGTGCCTGTAATCCCAGCTACTCAGGAGGCTGAGGCAGAATTGCTTGAACCTGGGAGGCGGAGGTTGCAGTGAGCTGAGATTGCACCATTGCACTCCAGCCTGGGCTACAAGAGTAAGACTCCATATCAAAAAAACACCAAAAAACAAAAGAGTGTGCCAAACACCTAAAATTCCCTACCCCACCTGGTTCACAGTTTGGTATAGATTTCTTTCCCTTCAATTCTTTATATCCCCTTAACCCCCATCCCAGATGAGAAAACTGAGGCTGAAAGAAGTTAAGCAGCTTCTCCAAGGTTGGGCGGTGAGGGTTTAACAGAGTCAGTTTTCAAACCCAGGTTTTGTTGGGTCACGTGCGCCTGCATTCGCAACGTGTAAGGTCTCACAATCAGTAATTGATGTTGATGAAATCAACCTTGAATTAAGTCACATTGAGCTGAAACCTAATGATCGTTCAGCCAGTGCCTTCCCAGAGGTCACTTGGTTGTTTCCAATTGTAAACAGTGCTGCAGTGAACATCTTTGTCTAGAGCTGCTTCCACAAGGGAGATGGTACCCCTGCGCTATATTCTAAGAGGAGGGATGACGGGGTGAAGTGTGATGATTTTTAGGTTCTGAACATGTATCTCCAGATCTCTGCTCTGCAGAAGGCTGGACACAGACCTCCTTCATCTGCAGATGTCGTTCTGACAATGAGGAAGCCTGCATTTGGCTGCACGTTTTGGCGGCCCCCTGGGCTCTGACCTGTCTCCACTCTCTTCCCAGCCATCTTCAACAAGGACCTGCTGTCCACCCTGCACCTCCTTGTGGCCCTGGCCAAGCGCTTCCAGCCCAACCTGTCCCTCCCAACCAACGTCCAGGTGGAGGTCATCACCATTGAGGTAGCAGCTGGGCCCCCAGGGATTTGTAAGCAGAAGCTGAATGTCTTGGGTCCCCATTGCCCACCCTGCATGGGTGGAGTTGGCTGGGGCGGGGCTCACCCAGGGTGAGTTTCAGGGAACCCTGAGAAATAGAATCCGGCCAGGAAGGCCAGGAGGTGCTGTCTGGAGCTGGGGACAGGCTGGTAAGAGTCTAGTGGGGCTGGCAGAGGCCTGGGGACATGAGGAGGTCCATGGTCGGCCAGCTCCACTTGACCTCAGCAGAGGGCATCTGGTTGGCAGAGGCTGAGGCCAGGGGTTGTCAGGCCATATCCCTGAGCCATGTGTGGCCGTCTGTTCATAGCCACAGGGAGCCTTCACACCCCTGAAGCAAAACTACTACTCTCACCATGAGGGTGCTGTCTCTTGTTAGATCACTGATGACTGTGACAGTGCCCCGTTCTCCTCCTTCAGGAAGCCTTCCCAGGTTTCCCCACCCTCAGATGTTCTGTCTAGCGTGTGGCCTGCCTGTGCTGCAGTTAATACCCAGGAATCTGCGATTCCCTCTCCAGACAGACCCTGAACATCACAATAGGGGGCCCCACCTGCCCCACCCCAGCCTTGGGTCCCTCATGCAGAGGGGCTTCGTGTCTGAGGGCTTACCTCTGACTTGCCCCAAGAGAATAAGCCAAGTTTGGCTAAACCTAGTCAGAGTCATTTCTACAATTTTTTTTTTTTTTTTTGAGATGGCGTCTTGCTCTATTGCTCAGGCTGGAGTGCAGTGGCACAATCACTGCAACCTCCACCTCCCCGACTCAAGTGATCCACCTCAGCCTCCCAAGTAGCTGGGACTACAGGTGTGAGACACTGTGCCTGGCTAATTTTTTGTATTTTTGATAGAGATGGGGTTTCACCCTGTTGCCCAGGCTGGTCTCGAACTCCTGAGCTCTAGCCATCCACCTGTCTTCATCTCCTAAAGTGCTGGGATTACAGACATGAGCCACCACACCTGGCCTTCTACTGTTTTTTAAAACCATTGATTATAATTCCCTACCAAGCACTTGTGTGGCTTGGACTATACTGCCAACATAAATCAGAGGTGACTTCATTGATTCACTCCTTCATTATTCATTTGTTCATAGCCACATGCTCTGATACAGCCCTCCTCCCGCCGTGAGACTCTGGGGATGCCTCGGGGAGTGAGGCAGACACATCCCCAACCTCAAGAATCTTGGGGGAAGAAAGACAATTAAGCCAGGCGGCTGTCCTGAGGAGAGATGATGCAGAGCAAACGGGACACTGGGGTTGCTTTGGGCCCCAGAGTTTTCCGGATTATTTAATTTCCTTCCCCTTTATTTTTCTTAGAGCACCAAGAGTGGTCTGAAGTCAGAGAAGTCGGTAGAACAGCTCACTGAATACAGGTGAGGGAGGACGAGGGCCCGTGGATGGGGCTGGGGCTCACAGCGGTGGACGGAGGCAGGGCGGGGCCCGGGCAGATCTGCCCAACCTTTGTGGGAAGGGCCCTCACACTCTGTGGCTTTTTCTCTACCTGTGTTCCACGGTAGCACACAGGACCCCTTTCATTCCAGCCTCCAATCAGGTCCCTGCCTGGCCCCTCCCAGCCACCCTGCTTTGTTCTCTAGGATAGGGGGCCCTGGGTTTGGGGCACAGGGGCCAGTGAATCTGTCTCTCTAGTGTGAGCAGGATGTTCCTCTTTCCTTGCAAAGCTGTAAGAGTCTTAGAGGCCCCTGAATGGCCAGGGGCTGGCCGTCTTTCTCCCCACCCACTGGGGGGTGTGGCCATCCTGCTCCCTGCCTACTGGGGCATGGCCACCTGCTCCCCACCTACTGGGACATGGCCATCTTGTTCACTATCCACTGGGGTTGGCCATCCCGCTCCCTGCCCCCTGGGGCTGGCCATACTGCTCCCTGTCCACCAGGGGTGTGGCCATCCTGTTCCCTGCCCACTGGGGGCTGGCCATCCTGCTCCCTGCCCCCTGGGGCTGGCCATCCTGCTCCCTGTGGAGCAGAACAGGTGGGGCCTGGAGAGGGATGGGCCCTAGGGGCTGCACAGCTGCCAGCAGATCCACCTTTGCTGGCTTCCATGTGACGCTGACTCACGACTCTCACAGGGATGCAGCCAAGTTGCTGGCCAGGTGGGGCTGCCATCCTCTGAAGGCTTGGCTGGTGCTGGAGCTGTGTGGATAGCACATGGTGTCTGTCCCTCCTGGCAGCCTTGGCCTCTGTGCTGAGCCCAGGTCTCTGTCCCAGGCTGCTGGGCTCTGCCCCGTGGGGCCCAGCTCTCTTCTGGAGGGCTGTGGTTAGAGAGACTTGGCCTGCCCTGGACCTACAGAACTTCTCTTCTGTGGGGTAGGGGTGGATCTAAAAACCTGACCAAAAAAAAAAACAAAGAAAAATTGTTCAAAAACAGTAAAAATGGGGTGAAAGAAGCCAGACCCAAAAGAGAACACATGGTATGGTTTCATTTTCACGAACTTCCAGGACAGGCAAAACCAATAGATGGCAAGAGAAATCGCAGCTGTGGTCAGTGTAGGGAGGGAGGGGATGGAAGAGAGAACACGGTGGGGGGCGGGGGGTGCTGGGAGGGTCTGCAGCATGTAAGTGGGGGTGATCACACAAGTGTGTATGTGTGAAACGCACAAGCTGTAAACGTACGACTTGTGCACTTTATGATATGTGTGATGTATCTCCCTCAGAATGAAACAGGAACCACAAAACCAGCAAAATCCTAATGTTGCTAGGTGTGGAAGCCTCAGGGAAGGGCACGAACCTGTTTCTGTCCTTTGCTTCCCACAGAAACCTTCTCTGCTATCTGCCCTACCTACAAAGCTGCCGGGAAAACCACAGCATGCCGGTTTCTTTGCAAGCTTGCCAGCACTGATGCTTGTCATATTGAGACATTGTAGGTTTGCAGGGTTTTTTTTAACCATTTGTTTGCTTTTTCCACCCCCTGCACAGCACAGACAAGGACCAGCCTCCGAGTGAGTACTTTCTTCATTTTTGAAAATCTGTTCCTATCTGATGCCTGTTAATGCAGACGGGTCTTGATGGAGGGTTAATTGCTGAGCATTCTCTCATTTGCCCGTCGCCTGCTGTTTGTATCTCAAGCCTCATTCTTATTCATTTGTCCCTCTTTCTGTCTGTCCATCACGGAGCTGGCTGCTCTTTCTCATTATACCATTTCTGTGGGGAGAGAGATTTATAATTCACATAGGCGGTGATGGTGGAGTCTGTTAAATGTGTGGGCTCTGGAGTCAGTGGTCTGTGCTCAAACACCAGTATTCCCACTCATTAGCCACTTAAGTTTGGGCAAGTACCTTAACTTGTCCGTGCCTCAGTTTCCTCATCTATAAAAGGGCACTCACCTTTTAAACTGGCAGTGAGGGTTAAAGGAGATAATTTGTGAGTGTGTTCAGCATGTGGGCAGTGCTCAATAGTGAGTGGGCAATAATGTGGCATCGACTCTTCTGACGGAGCTGTTCACCAATCAGTGGATTGATCTAGTTGCTACTTCTTTCATGCATCCATTCCTTTGTCAGTGGTCTGGCCAGCTCTTCACCCACTCATCCATTCATCCGTTTATCCATCTATGGATCCATCCTTTCTTCCATTCATCTATTTACTCACCCACCTATCCACCTACTCACCTATCCATCCATCCATTCATCCATCCATGCATCCATCAGCCCATTCTTCCATTCATCTATCCACTTACCCACCCATCCATTTATCCATCCCTCCATCCATCCATTCATGCTTCCATTCATCCATCCATCTACCCATCCATCACCTATCCATCCACCCACCCACCCACCCACCCACCCATGCACCTATCCATCCATCCACCCACCCACCCATGCACCTATCCATCCATCCATCCATTCATCTATCCACTTATCCACCTATTCATCCATCCATTCATCTATCTACCCATCCAACCACCTATCTATTCACCCATATCCATCCATCCTAACACTATTTTTCCTCCCTGTACCCTCCCCACTTAGATACATAGCTATGTGGGTAGGGATGCTATGAGGGGCACTTCACCTGCAGAGGTAGAGATAATAACCTGCCAGGAGCTTCTGAGAATGGGGGCTGAGGGAGGCTGAGTTTGGGGAGAAAGGAGAAGGGAGGGGCAAGGAGGGCTGGCTGGGGATCTGTGTATGTAGCAGGAGGGGCAGCCTGAGGACATGAGGGGTTGCCCAGGGAGCAGTATTTTGGGCATGGGGCAGCACGAGAAGTGGGTGTCACAGGGTGAAGAAACCCAATTTCCCTGACCACTGATGTTTCCACCATGTTTATTGATTTCAGGGGGCATTTTAACGTGCATGATGCTATTTGGTGCTACTTTCCCGCCTTCACTAACAAGGGAACTGAAACAGAGAGAGGTGCTGTGACTTGCTTAGAGTCACACAGCTGCTAAGTGGCAGAAGCCACAGCAAACTCAGGCCAGTCTGTATTTGGTGCCCAAGGACCAGTGTCCTCATGGGAGGTGTGTTAGCTGCAAATAGCAGGAATCCAGCTTGTGCACAAAGGGCATTAGCCTGAGGACATGAGGCGCCCGAGACTGGACACCGGGGCCTGAGCCGCTGTTCCCAGACCCCAAGGGAGCGAATGAGTTGCTGAAAGAGCTGGCCTTTTGCAGGCAGCGGGTTCAGACACTCTTGGGGGCGGGGGGAGGCAGCAGGGAGGAGCCCTCACTCAGCCAATTTAAAACCAAGGGGAGGAGACTCATGGACCCTGATCACCCACCTGTAGCAGCTCCCGTGGCCCTGGGGAGTGGAGCAGGGCCCTGGGAGGAGGGAGGGCCAGCTGGCAGATAAAGGGCTGCAGCTGTGCAGACGCAGTAACAGGTGTCGGCTGCAGGAAGAGCGGCTGTTTATGAAGTCCTACTGTGTGCCCGGTCACTGTGCCGCAGGGCCAGGTGTGTTATCTGCTATCGAATTCCCTGTCTGCAACAATCCCAGCTAGGGAGGCACAGAGAAAGCAGGTGACTCCCCCTGGGCCACACGGCCAGGAGAGCAGTGACTCAAATCCAGGTTTATTTTATTTGAGAACCATGATCTAAAACGACAGCTCCCTCTGGACTGGTTATTCTAAGAAACTTTTGTGAAAAAAAATTCCCTGTTTGGCACAAAGATAATAGCATCGTAATGAGGTGTTTATTGGATCTGTGTCTGCAGAGGACGTCTTTGATGAATTATTTAAGCTGGCTCCGGAGAAAGTGAATGCAGTGAAAGAGGTAGGAGAGATCAAAGCTCTCAGCAGCTCTCGGGCCGCCCACCCCCCCCACCGCCCACCTGTGCTGTAGGAGGGAATCACGGGTCCTTGCATCACACCTGCTGTGTGCTAGGCCCGTGTTCTTCCCTGGTTAGGCCATCGTGAACTTTGTCAACCAGAAGCTGGACCGCCTGGGCCTGTCTGTGCAGAATCTGGACACCCAGGTAGGGACTGAGCTGCGGCGTCCCCAGGCAGGGCAGGGCCACTGGCTGTAGGAAGGAAAGAGGGTTCTGCAGGCCTTGGGAACCTGCTGTGTGGTGGGGGTCGTATCACCTCTTGGAGGCTTAAGGTCTCCCTCCCCAGTGGGACTGTTGCTGGCAGGCAGCACTGGCCACCAGGGACACGGTGGGATCCCGGGGGTGGGGGTGTGGGAACACTTCACAAAGCTGGAGTCACCCCGGCTGTCACTGCTTCTCATTGTTATAATTTTATTTTATAATTAATCTTAGACTAGCTGATGCCAAGACTTGAAGCACATGAGTCTTCCCTGCGTGGTTGTGTTCGCCCAAACAGAATTTATTAGATTTGCGCCATGTGCCAGGCGTAGGTGACAGCGCAGGCCCGCCGTCTGCAGGCTCCGTGTCTCTCACAAGCACCCTGAGGAGCCCAGCACCCCCCAGCTGACTGAAGCTGAGTTTTCCCAGGAGCAGGAGCAGAATCTCAGGGGGTCCGCACCCACCGTGGGCTTTGGCTTTCCACAGTGAAGCTGGGTCCCCGTAGGCTTCCCACACTGCAGGGGGGAGCAGGGGGTGCAGAGGAGCAGAGCAGCTGCCAACCCCGGGGCCTGCAGAGTGGGCATGGAGTCTGCTGGATGCCAGTGGCCTCAATGGGACATGACGTAGGCATCTGGCCACCTGGGTTGTGCTGGGGTCTGGGGTGGGGAAGGAGTCTGGTCCCAGAGGGACCAGTTGGCTCATGAAGCTTGTAGCCAGAGCTGCTGACCTCTCAGAGAGACTGTGGATGGGCATTGGCTGCGGAGGGAGGGGTTAATGTACTCCCATGCCTAGTCGCTAAAACCAGTAAAGCCCTCACTATGTGCCAGTCCCCAGGCAAAATGCTTTCCATGTTAGTTCATTGAATCCTCCCCATAATCCTCTAAAGTGGGAACTATACTACCCCACTTACAGAGGAGGATGTTAAGGCACAGAGAGGTTAATTAACTTGTCTAAGGTCACACAGTGATAAGTAGTGGACCTGGGATTTGAACCCAGGCAGCTGGGGCCAGAGTTTGTGCTTATAACCACCTCATACAGTGGCCACGTGAGAAGTGTGTGTGTGATATGGTGTGGCAGCATGGCAGGGTGGAAGTACCAGGCTCTGCAGCCAGATAGACACACATTTCCCTCTTGCCTCCACCGCTTATGGGCCCTGGGCTCTGCTGAGACCCCTCCACATTTGCTGTGTGACCTTGGGTGAGTTACTGGACTTCTCTGAACCTCAGGCTCTTATAAACTGGGTGCAAGACAGCAACTTGGTAGAGTTGTGAGTGATACATGAGCTGTTGAGCCCCACATGTTTGGTATATTACCTGGCACGCTGCCAGCATGAAATAAGAGATTTGTAGTTTTATTATATTTCATGTGGGTATAAACAGGATGATTATGATTTCTGAGATTTACATTCTACCTGTTCCATCTTTATCTCTCCCTTGGTAAAATAATGGGTTTTAGAGACTCACGGCATGTGCGAAGGTGGTATTTAGAGACTGTTCAATAAAACGGGGTAAGGAAGTCCCTTGCATTCCAGTTGTATTACCAAGGAATAGCGGCGGAAAAGATTTCAGGCCCAAACTAATAACATCGAAACAGGCTTAATATGAGGAAATTCCATTAAGGGCTTCGAATGGCAGTTTCTTCCAATATCCCATCCTGTGTTTTGTATCTTTGAAGAGACTCAATACGATTATATTAACATATGATATGCTGGTGGCAGGGACGACAGCTTTATCTCTGAACATACAGACAGAACAGACAGAAATATTAATGTGGCAGCCGGCGAGATGAGCCCGGTGTGCTGCTCTCTGCCTTTTCTGATGGAATAATTTTACACTTAACTCTATTTTCCCCTGTGTTTCTGTAGCTTGTGAAACAGCGTGCTGTTTAAAAACTGACATGAGGCTATTCTGCAGTAAGTTTAGAAAGCGCTTTTTTCACTGAGCAGGTATTGCTGAGCAGTATTGCAGTACCAGGCAGCCCGAAACCACTTTTTACCTGCAACCCTGTGAGGTCAGGAATGTCTTCCCCACTTCTCACCAAGGAACCAGCGGCTCAGAGAACTTGTACGGCTTCCTTAGGGCCACACAGCCTGTAAAAGACACAGTGGGCTTCCCCAGACTTCTTCCGTATGACAGTCTTCAGTTCCTACCTTTGTAGTTTGCAGACGGGGTCATCTTACTCCTGCTGATTGGACAACTTGAAGGCTTCTTCCTGCACTTAAAGGAATTCTACCTCACTCCCAACTCTCCTGCGGAAATGGTAAGTTTTCCAAAGATTTTTCTTGATGGTCTACCTCTGGGTGAACAGATATACAGAACTGACATGACCAGTCTGTTTATTCACTTCCAGGTGACGTGAAGGGTGTAGGAGAAGCTTGTTTGTCTATATATCTGCCTGTCCATCCACCCATCCACCCACCCACCCACCCACCCACCCGTCTGTCCACCCACCCACCCACCCATCTATCCATCCACCCACCCACCCAACAAACCAACCATCCATCCATCCATCCATCCATCCATCCATCCATCCATCCATCCATCCTTCCATCCATCCTTCCATCTGTACACCAATCCACCCACCCACCCACCCACCCATCCATCCATCTATCCATCCATCCATCCATCCATCCACCCACCCACCCACCCATCCATCCATCCATCCATCCACCCACCCACCCACCTATCCATCCATCCATCCATCCATCCACCCACCCACCCACCCACCTATCCATCCATCCATCCATCCATCCATCCACCCACCCACCCACACACCCACCCATCTATCCATCCACCCACCCACCCAACCAACCAAACAACCAACCAACCAACCAACCAACCATTCATTCATTCATCCATTCATCCATCCATCCATCCATCCATCCATCCATCCATCCATCCATCCTTCTATCCATACATCCATCCATCCTTCCATCCATACATCCATCCACCCACCCATCCATCCATCCATCCACCCATCCATCCATCCATCCACCCACCCACCTACCCATCTGTCCACCCATCTACCCATCCATCCATCCATCCACCCCCCACCCACCCACTCATGCATCCATCCCACCCACCCACCCACTCATCCATCCATCCCACCCACCCACCCACCCATCCATCTATCTATCCGTCCATCCATCATCTACCTATCTATCTATCCCTGTCTACCTATTATCCACCTACCCATCCACCTATTAGCCCTTCTGTTCACCTACCAAGCCACCCACCATCTATGCACACATCCATTTAACTGCCCACCTATCCATCCACCTACCTGCCTGTCCATGCACCTATCTTCCTGTTTATTCATCTACCCAGTCCATCCATCCATCCATCCATCCACCCACCCACCTGCCTGCCTGTCTACCCACCCATAGGAAGTTGATCTATATGTCTGTCTGACCATCCATACATTCATCCATCCACTTGCCTACCTGTCCATTTACCTGCTTGTCGTTTCATGCATCCATCTGTCTGTCCTTCAGTCCATCTTTCTGTCCTGTTTATTGATCCACCCAATCTACCCATACACCTGCCTGCCCATCCACCCACCTGCTCACCCACCCATCCGCTACCCACACGTCTGTTCCCTCATTCCCTGAGGGCCTGTTTAGTGCCAGGCCCTGAGCTGTATGGGATGTTAAGATGATCCAGCACAGCTCCTGCTTTCAGGGACCTCTCAGTCTATGCCCACTGTTCTCCTGGTGACATGTGGTCTTGCAGGGCCACAGCAAAATGTGTTGGTTCAGATGCCTGGGTCAGAGGAGGGACCTGGAACAATGAGGGGTTAGAATAATCTCAAGGAGTGAAGAAGGGCATTGCATCAGAGGCGAGCTGGGAGGTTGGTTAGGGGTTGGTTTGCACAGTTACCGAGGAAGGGCTCGCAGAGGGGAGGGAATAGCGTCAACAAAGGCTCAGAGTGGGGCAAGAACAGGAATGGGTCAGGGAGGTGTCAGTGCTTCACTCTGGCTAGAGGGGCTGGAAGGGTGGGGCCTGACCTGGGGGGGCTCAGCAGTTCCCACGTGGACCCTAGAGGCTGGTGGACTGGCTGGGAGCTGGCTGCCTGCATCCAGGCACGAGGGCTGTGGCTTGACCTGAGGAAGAGGGACGGAGAGAGTGATGGAGGTGAGGTGGGAGGGCAGGTGAGCCTGCGAAGATGCAGCTCCCACCGCCTCTTCCCCAGGTACAGCCTTCAGTGCCCACTGGCTAGTCCTGCCTCCGCCCCCACCAGGCCCCTGTTGTGTGTGCTGCCACTTCCTCGAGCTCCCTGGGCTCTCACACCTCTGGGCTTTGGCACAGGCTGCTCCCCTGTCAGGAGTGCCCTTCCTACCCGGTAGGCCTGGCCCATGAGAAGGGATTTTACTACTTTCCAAATAAGGAAACAGAGGTCCACGGGGGGCCAAGGCTTACCCTGGGTCACTACCAGGCAAGAGGCCTGGGTCTTGTGCTTTTCACCACCAGCTCCCTGCCTGCCCGGACCTCAGGTTTTCTGTCTCTGAAAATGGGCTGACAATGCCTGCCCCCCACTCAGGCCACACAGGTAGTAAGAAAGAGTTTGGAGAACCATCGAGGAGAAAGCACTGAGGGACATGTGGTCCCTAGTGTCCCCAGCCTTGCCTCTCACAGGAGGTGACATTGGAGGCGTGCATCCCAGTGGACAGGCCGGAGTGTTGGTGGCTGGTGGCATGCGCAGGATCCTGGGCAGCCAGCTTATCTCCATCCATGCCGGGGTTCCCGTGGCCCGGGGCAGGAGGATCTCTTTACCTCTGCGGCAGTAGGTTTTTCTGAAGAGATGAAGAGGAGGCAGGGCCACATGCCCAGTCCCAGGGCCAGCCTTTGGGGCTGTTTCTGAGAGAGACAAAGGCTTCCATCCCTTTCACATGCCCAGGGTGTCCCTGGCACTGGATCAGGCCTCTTGGCCTATCTGGGGCCCAGTAGCAGGTGAGGTCCCCCCTGGGCCCCTACCAGACTCCTCCTCCACCTAGACCCTTCTTCTGGGTCCCCTCCCCTCAACCCTTCCTGGACACCCACCCCATGCCTCTCCCCTGCTTTAAGTGGACCACCCAACTGCCAAGCCCCATCTGCCTCCCCAGCCACGTCCCCTCCTCCCTTCCTGCCGACTCCCAGCTACAGCCACATGACCTCTGGCCCGCTTCCAGCTCTCCAGGGCCTGGTCCTCCCCCATTCCCTCGCATCCACACAGGCTGTGCTCTCAGCCCAGCCTACCCCGGCTTTGCTTCCCACCTGCTTCCCCGGGCGGGCGGCCAGCTCTGCCCACCTTCTCAGCTCCTCTGCAGTCCCTCAGTGCTCTGTGGGGCCCTGAACCACAGTCCACACTCCCTTGGGGTTAGCTCCCTGCACTTTGCCTCTCCTGGGCCCTCTCCCCCATCCTACCTCCATGCCCCTGTGAGGGCGGGGCAGGGTTGCATCTCCATTTTACAGAGAGGAGCCCAGAGCCCGAGAGGCTTACCCAGGACCACCCAGCTGCTCAGTGGCAGCCTCATGCCAGGACAGCCTACCGCCCGCAGCCTGCCGTGTCCCTCGCCCCAGCGGGGATGCATCTTGAGTGGGTGTGATCTCCATCTTCCCTGGAAGCCAAGTGCTCTGGACTTGGTTCCCAAGAGCTGGATGCTGGGTCAGAGCAGCGAGGCCGGGGCAGTCAGTGTCTACGGTCCTGGTGGTCGTGGCAGGCAGAGTGGCCGCTGCTTCCTAGGTTCTTCCATTCGGAGGAGCCGCATCGGCCAGCCGTTGCCACAGACGTGCTGCTTAACAAACCACCCGAAAACCTAGGGGCTGAAAAACACGCTCATGTCTTCCCACGGACCGGCAGGTCGACTGAGTTTAGCTGCTGGAGGCTCAGTTAGACTTTGTCACTCCTCCGAGGACTGGATGGGGATCAGGCTGCCGTGGCTGGGTGGCTCGGCTCTGTGCCACAGCCTGCCATGTTCCTCCTGGGACCAGCAGCTGGCCCAGGCACGCTTTCCTCCTGGCAATGGCAGACACACGAGAGACCAGACAGAAGGCATGAGGCCCTGGCTTGGAATGGGCAGGCTGCCACTTCCATTGGAGCAGGCCCTGTGGCCTTGGCAGTGATGTGGGACAGCCCTGCTAAAGTGTGTGGGCGCAGAATTGGGCCGATGGTGGGATCTCCCGCAGGCAGTGTGGACAAATGTGCTAGCAAGTCCTCATGTTGGGTCTTGGAGTTAGGAACTCTTCCCATCCCCATTTCCACAGAGGAAACAGTTCAGAGAGGCACAGAAGCCTGGCCCAGAGCACACAGTGAGTTAGGGACCTCCCTGTTTCCCTCCTGTGGAGCCAGCGTGAGCCCCTGGGAGATGGAGGGTGCCAGGGCTCGGTGGGGTTGAAGCCAAGGCTGAGACTGGGTTCTCAGCCTGCCTCGGGAAGGCAAGGCACTGAAATGTGAGTGGTGAGGAGAGAAGGTGGAGGAAGGAGGCAGGTGGGACCACCTGTGGGCTGAGGGCCTGGGGCTCGGAACCCAGCTCGGAGCCGCTCTGGGGCGCCCCTGGGCTGCAGGGCCTCTGCTCAATCTGTTGCACCATCCAAGCCCCAGTTACAAGATGGGAACAAACGTGCAGACTTCCATGTTGCTGTGTGCAGCCGCTTTGCTGAATCCACTGATTTTAGAACCTACTTCTGAATATGAGTCAGATTAGATGTGGGGGAAGAGCAGCAGCCTCTTAGCTCAGACCCCAAGAATGAATTTTTACAGCATATTGTGGGCAATCTCTGCTGCAGGAATGTGTAATCGAAGTGCTGAGAGGTCGTCAGCTGCGGAGGGCGGGAACACAGCCCTTGCTGAAGGTGGGCCCCTGTGGAGCTTTTATCTTGGCAGAGCAGCCTCCTGAAATTGGATTTCTCATTCTCAGACCCTCTCTGCGGATGGTGTTTATGTGAGATAGTCATTCGTTATAGGCACGGAAGTTAAGGATGGGGGGAGAGAGGATCATTTGCTCCCAGAAATCAAATCCCTGGAGCCAGGAATCCTTGGCATCCTTCCACATTAAATTATTCTTCCCCAGGAGGATTTGCACGCATCTTCCCGGGTTGTAACCTTCTCTCGGCTCCGTGGAAGGTGGTAGTTTTATCTTCATCTCAAACCGCACATGGAAGAAAAATCTCTGGACAGAGCATCGTGAGATAGCCCTGCAGTCAGGGTCGGCTCTTCTGGCAGATGATCTTTTGTTCGGATTCAGTGTCATTGAGGAGGAGTGTGACAAGAAGCAGATGTCATAATTTTTAGTGTTGATAGCCGCTCCCAAAGCATAAGCTCCATGAGGGCAGGGGGTCTGGTCTGTTTTGGACACTAGTTGCATGGCTAGTACATAGTAGATGACAAGTATTTTTTAAATAAGTGAATGAACAAAGTTATTCGAAAACATTGGTCCCAGGAGGTGCTCTGTGACAAATGGGTTCTATGAATAAATAACTTGGGGAAACATGTCTAGTCTTGAAGGTTCATGAGACCCACTAACACGTTCAAGGTTCTGATAAGTCCTGCAGTGAAGGACTTCCATATTATTTTATTTAATCCATCAGTTTCTAAAAATGTTTGGCCACAGATATCCCGTTTCCTGTCCATCCTAGATCACAGTTTGGGAGATTCTGACTCACTGAGTATATCAAAGGCGGGGCTTTGAGGCAGGAGAGCACAGTGTGGAATCTAGAACCTCAGGTTCCTCAGGGTCTTGTTCTCCTTCCGACCTTTACTCTCCATGTAACTGCAAATAATATTCATAACAAGAATGTGAGCAATAGCAACAATTGCAACCCTAGTTTCCCAGAATATTCCAGGCTAGGAGGAAGAACTGGGGACACAGTGATGGGAACTTCCGGTGATGCTCTGGTCTGTCCACTCAGAGCTTCCCGTCCATCTTGGTCTGGACAGCCTCAGAGCTTCACCCCGCATTGGCACCTGCAGCGTGCTGCAGCATTGGCTCCATGTGATAGCCTTTGTTTCACTCTGTCTCCCAGGCTGGAGTGTGATGGTGCAATCTCGGCTCACTGCAACCTCCACCTCCTGGGTTCAAGCAATTCTCCAGCCTCAGCCTCCCAAGTAGCTGGGATTATAGGCATGTGCCACCACACCCAGCTAATTTTTGTATTTTTTAGTAGAGACAAGGTTTCACCATGTTGGTCAGGCTAGTCTTGAACTCCTGACCTCAGGTGATCTGCCCACTTTGGCCTCTCAAAGTGCTGGGATTACAGGAATGAGCCAACGTGCCTGGCCCATTTCTCCTTGTTGGCTGACTATAGGGGAGCGGCCTTGCTGCTGCTGCTGGGCACCCTGCCCATACACTCCTTTCCATCTGGGACCTGCCCTCCATCTTCGTGTCCCCAAGTGGAGAAGGACTCTGCTAACCCACTTCCGGCTCCTGTGCCTTCATCATCCTCCCCTTCAAATCTTGCTTTGTGGCTTCAATTCTGTGTCCATCATTACATTGAACGCACATGGCAGCCTTGGAGAGGCAGGCAGACAGATGCATCATCCGCATGACACAGATGAGGCAGCTGAGGCCCAGCCAGGATGTGTGACTTGTCTGAGGTCAGACACTTAGTGGCAGGGGTGGGGGTGGCAGTGCACAGATATCCAAGCTAGATCCCAAGAGTCCTCTTGCTCGGGCCCTCCAGGAGATGGCTGAGGGTGGCCTGGGCCAGGCTGGCATTCTGGATGAGTCTTGCCTGGCCTTGCTCATCCAACGCTCAGCCAACCTGGCTTCTTGGCCCCTGGCTGGGTTGTCATGGGAACTGCCCTGCCCTGGTGGGACTGCTGTGGCCAGGCAGATAGGGAGGGAACGGAACCAGGCACGGCTGACCCGTGGGCTGGGATGTCCAGCCCCTCTAGTGTATCTACTGGTGGCTAAGGCAGAAGGGAGGACCTGTTTGAGGTCACAGTGAACCAGGAGTTCGTCCCTCTTCACCCACACCAGGCTGCTGCCCTAAGGCAAAGGGCTGGGACCTACTCTGGTTGTAGATGAGGCCCAAGGGAGAAGCTAGAATGGGAAGGGAGGGGACCCACTGCGGGAGGGCCGGCAGGGCTCCTGCGCTCTCACCATATCCTACAGCAAGGCACAGGGGAACTGTGGTAAGCCCACTTTGCAGATGAGCAAAAGGAGGCCCCAGGCAGGGACCAAACTGAGCAATGAACCCCTGGGGGACCTGACTGATGCTCAGGCGCCCTCTACCTCTAAAGGGGGCCATCTCTGAGACTGCACCCTAGGCAAGAGGTGGCGGAAAGGACAGCCAGCTGGGTGGGGACCACTCCAGTCTCCAGTCTGCTTCCCGTGGGCAGACTGGTTTGAGCACTTTCTGTCTCATGAGCTCCAGTGAGCCCCTTGGTTCCTCCGAGCCTCAATCTCTTCACTGTGCTTTGCCCTGGGAAACAGCTGTTCTCAAAGGGGATCTGCCACCCCAGGCTCTTGCTCCTTTCCCTGGGTAGTTCTCCCTGCCTGGCAGGACTCACAACCAGGCATCACCTCGACCAGGACCCTGATCCCTACTGGTGATTTGGTGATTGTCTTTTTCAATGGCAGTGGCCCCTGGATGCATGTGTGTTCCCAGGTGGTATAGCACCTGCTCAGGGTGGGGCCTGTGAGTGGCTGAGGAATGAGGCATGGATTGTTTGTGTGACGGAGTGAGCTCCCCATCCTTGGGGGCTGTGGGGAGTTTGGGCTCATGATGGACATCGTAGACAATAGGAAGGGCTTGGCACTTGGGACCCAGGGCCTGGCCTGGGGCTGCTGCTTGTGCCCACATCTGACAGGGCCTTGTCATCATAGCTTCACAACGTCACCCTGGCGCTGGAGCTGCTGAAGGATGAGGGCCTGCTCAGCTGTCCCGTCAGCCCTGAAGGTGAGTGCATGGCAGATGCCCACATGGTGGCCGGCCCTGGGTGGCCGCCTCGTGCGAGAGCCACAGAATGGGGTGCAGGGCGTTGGGGGATAAGCACGCGTTGGCAGAGTCCTCTTGCCTGGCAGGGGTGGAGAATGGGTGCTTGCCAAGGTTTCCTGGGAGGGGGTACTGCAGCCCCAGGGGAGGAGGTCCTGGCGTGGGGGAGACCAAGGTCTCTGGGGACAGGCTGTCCAGAGAAGCCAGACCTTGAGGAGTTGCTGTGTTGGAGGCATCACAGGAAGGTTCAGGGGAGGACTGGCCAGGAGGAGGAGGCAGGTCACGCAGTGGGCATGGGACTCAGGCCTGGGGTGACCAGCTGTCCTGGTTTCCAGGGATTCTCCTGGTGTTAGTACTGAAATCCTGAATGCCAGGAAACCCCTCAGTGCAGGGCACACCGAGATGGTCGGTCACTGCCACCCAGGCCTGACCAGCTGCCCTGCCCTCCTTTGGTCCACAGACATCGTGAACAAGGATGCCAAGAGCACACTGCGGGTGCTCTATGGCCTGTTCTGCAAGCACACCCAGAAAGCACACAGGGACAGTACGCCCCGTGGAGCCCCGAATTGACCCTCACTGCCCCCAAAGCCCAGAGCCTGCCTATCAGCTCGGCTGGAGGGCCCGAGGCTGCAGGGGGTCCTCCCACGGTCCCGCTGTTTCCTGTGCATTCGTGACCCGCTTCCCTCCCACCCTGTCTCCTGTCTCCATCATCAGATGATCTCTGAACCCCCTTGTGTGGATCATTTTGAGCTGCCTGGCCTTGCTCAGTTTATTTTAATAAAAGTATTTCTGGGAGGGATTCTGGGAACTTGCCAGGGCCCTGTGGAGGGCCCTTAAACCCACAGCCTCCCTCCCGTGGGGTGAGTGTGGGTCACATCAGCCTCTGGGCCCAGGCTAGTGACAGCCCAGAGAGGTGGCATCACTCGGGGCTGGAGGCTCACAGGGACAGGGCCCACAGCCCCAGACCCTAACCTTTCCAGCCCAGGTCCCCACACTGGCCTTCTTCTCACTTGGGATGATGGGCCCCAGAGTCACCCTCCAAGGCAGGAGCCAGCATGGTTCCATAGCCACGCTCCCACCCACCAGGAGAAGTGGATTCAGTGACTGTTAAAGCAGCACAGGCCGGGCTGAGCCCTGCAGCTGCTCTCGTGGGTTTTGCCCAAAAGTCACAAAGAAATGATCTTCGCGGTTGGTTGGTGGGTTCAGGTTGTCTCCAGTCAATCCTCGGGAGCTGTGGTTTCCCACTCGTTCCAGTGAGACTTGGCGTTTTCTGCACATAAGAGTTGCGTGGGAGAATTGCACATAGTCGGTCCAGGGCTTCCGGAGTGGGGCTGAGCTGATGGCTGATGGGAGCAGGGGAGGAGGCTGGCGGGGAGGGGTGAGATTGGTGGGGAGGGCTGGGACTGGAGGGGAGGGGTGAGGCTGGTGGGGAGCGGTGGGCTGGTGGGGAGGGGTGAGGCTGGCAGGGGGGCTGAGGCTGGTGGAGAGGAGTGAGGTTGGTGGGGAGGGGTGGGACTGGCAGGGAGGGGTGAGGCTGGTGGGGAGGGCAACCACTGCCCCAGGCTGCTGCTCCTCCTTAGACCCTGAAGAGGCCTTTGGGTCTGGGGTTTTCACAGTTTGACAGCTGTGGCCTTGGGGAGGGGCTTTAGAGGGGGGTTAGGGGATAGGTCATCACTGACACCCACAAGGGGCGCCTGGGCAGATGTCCTTCACGAGAGCAAGATGGGAGCCAGGGACGTGGCGCCAGGTCAGCCCTGAGAGCTGGTGTCTGGGTGTGAGGAGGCCTTGAAGGGTCTTCCCTTCACTTAGCCTCCCATCTGCCTGCCCCTCTCAGCTCCCAGTTCACAGGGCAAACCCAAGCCCATAAGCGGGTTCCATGCGAACACTCAGATGCACCCCTCTTCATGGATACCCACCCTACCCCAGCTGCCTCTGGGCAACGTGCATCCTCCCACACCAGGTACCTGGAGCCCAGCTCCTTCCACCTGCTCAGGTGCCCCCTCCATTGAGATGCCCCCTCCAGCGCCTCAGGTCCTCTCCTTGAGCTTCTGGGGACACAGGCTCAACCTCTTTCAGCTGGCTTCATCCCGAAAGCCTGAAATCCAGCCCCACTTCTTGGGGTCTTTGCGTCCTCACTTGCTTGGGCCCTACTCACTGCAGGCTGGCTCTGCCTGGCTGTTCCACATCCTTACTCTTGTTCTATTTGACAGCAATTAAAAAAAAATGTGACTTATTTAATTTCTGTAGCTTTATTGAGGAATAACTTCCCAGTTTGCAGTGTACAATTTGATGAGTTTTGACAAATGCATGCAGTCAACGTAACCACCACCATCGTTATCCAGACATGGGACATTCCCATCACCATGCAACTTTCTGCACCTGTCTGCAGCCAATCCCCTTCTCCCAGCCCCTGGCCCTGGGGACCACTCATCTGCTTTCTGTCACCATCATTTAGCCTTGTCTAGAATTTCTTATAAACTGTATCCTATGGTATGTTGCTTTTTGTGTCTGATTTCTTTCACTTAGCGTAATGCTATTGAGAGTATCTTCATTGTTTGTTTTATCAACCACCCATGTCCTTAGTACAGCACCATTATATGGGTACACAGCAATTTGTGTATGCATTTGCCAGTTGATGGCCCTTTGGGGTTCTTTTGGGGTTTTAATTTTTATGAGTGGCATTGGTATTCATGTTCAAGTCTTGGCGTGGGACCTATGCTTTCATTTTTCCTGAGTAAGTACCTAAGACTGATGTGGCTGGGTCATATTAGTGTATATTTTACTGTATAAGAAACTGCCAACTAGGCTGAGTGGGGTGGTGCATGTCTATAATCCCAGCACTTTGGGAGGCTGAGGTGGGCAGATCACCTGAGGTCAGGAGTTCAAGACCCGCCTGGCCAACATGGTGAAACGCCATCTCTACTAAAAATACAAAAATTAGCCAGATGTGGTGCACACCTGTAATCCCAGCTACTCGGGAGGCTGAGGCAGATAAAAACTCTTGAACCTGTGAGGTAAAGTTGCAATGAGCCGAGATAGCACCACTGCACTCAAGCCTGGGCAACAGAGCAAGACTGCTTCAAAAAAAAAAAAAAAAAAAAAAAAAAAAAAAGACTGCCAACTGTTTTCCAAAGTAAATGTACCATTCACAGCAATGTATGAGATGTTCTAGTTACTCCACATCCTCGCCAACACTTGGTACTGTCCATCTTTTCCATTTTAGCCATTCTGGAGGGTACAATGGTATCACATTGTAGTTTTAAATTTATTTCCCTAATGACTAATAGTACTGAGTATGTGTGTTAGTCAGCTTGGGCTGAAGAATACCATAGAGATGTATTCCTCACAGTTCTGAAGGCTGGTAAGTTCAAGATCAAGGTGCTGGCAGATTTGGCTCCTGGTGAGGCTCTCTTCCTGGCACACAGATGACTTCCTTCTTTCCGTCCTTACAAGGTCAAGGGAAGAGAGAGAGAGAGAGAGAGAAGGGGAGAGAGAAGAGAACAAGAGCATCAGAGTGCTCTGGTGTTTCTTCCTCTTATAAGAAAATGAATCCCATCATGAGGCTCCGTCCTCGTGACCTGATCTGACCCTAATCACCTCCCAGAGGCCCCACCTGCAAATACTACTACACTGGGAGTTAGAGGTTCAACATGTAAATTTTGGGGGTACACAGACATTTAGTCCATAACAACGTCTTTTCATGTATGTTTCCATCTGTATACCTTTGGTAAAGTGTCTGTTCAAATCATTTGCCTTTTTTTTTAATCTAGAAGTTTTATAATTTGAGCTCCTATATTTAGGTCTATGATCCATCTTGAGTTAATCTTTGTATATGGGGTGAGGTAATAGGTCATTTTTAAAATTTTCTTTTCTTGCCTGTGTATGTGTATACATATATACATATATGTGTATATATATAAATGCATAATTGTTCCAGTACTATTCATGTAAAGATTTTCCTTTCCCCATCATATCACCTTGGCACTTTTGTAGAAAATCAATTTGCCATATATATTTAGGTCAATTTCTGGACTCTCTATTATGTGTTATTCTGTTCTGTTGATCTACACAATCTACATCTTTATGTGGATATGTGTATTTTTATGCCAATACTATAGTGTCGTGATTACTGGAGGTTTATAACAAGTCTTGAAAGCAGGTAGTATAAGTCCTCCAATTTTTTTTTTTTTTTTGAGATGGAATTTCACTCAATCCAGGTGGATCACTTGGGGTCAGAAGTTCGAGACCAGCCTGGCCAACATGGTGAAACTATGTCTCCACTAAAAGTACAAAAATAAGTCCTCCAATTTTGTTCATTTCAAAAATTATTTTGGTTCTTCTAGGTCTTTTTAATTCTTTTGGTTTCTACATAAAATTTAGAGTAAGTTTGTCATTTTCTGCCCAAAAGCCTGCTGAAATTTTGACTGGAATTGTGTTCTTTAGATCAAATTGGGGAAAACTGACATCTTAAATATATTGGGGAGCTAAGATCATTGATTTGAGAACATTCTTCTTTTATATAAACATTTAATGCTGGATTTTTTTTTTCTAAGAACAGCTTTAGCTGCATCCCACAAATACTAATATGTTGTGTTTTTCACCTTCATGAAGTTCAGAATATCTTCTAATTTCAGATGTGACTTCCTCTTTCACTCATGGGTTATTTAGAAGTGTATAATTTCCAAATATTTGGGGATTTTTTTTCCAGCTATCTTTTGGCACTGGGTTTTGTTGTGGTCAGAGAACATACTTTGTATGATTTAAATCATTTAAAATGCATTATGACTTGTTTTATGTACTAGATTATGGTCTATCTTGGTAAATATTCTGTATACACTTGAAAAAGAATGTGTGCTCTGCTGCTGTTGGACAAAATGTTTCATAAATGTCAGTTAGTTGGTTGATTATGTTCTTCAGATCTTTTATATCCTTACTAATTTTCTCTCTACTGCTTCTATCAATTACTAAGAGAGAAGTGTTAAAATCTTCAACTGTAACTGTATATTTCTCTATTTCCCCTTTCAATGCTATCAATTTTTGTTTCATAACTCATATAAGATTATAGTGTCCTTTTGTCTCCTTTATCCCTTGTAATATCTCTTACTCTGAAATCTGCTTTGTCTGATATTAATATAGCCACTCAATCTGTTAGTATTAGCATGGTGTATCTTTTTCTATACTTTTAAAACGAGTCTATTTAAGGTAGGTTTCTTATAGACACAAATAACTGTGTCTTTTTATACAAAACCTCTGCCTTTTAATTAGAGGGTTTAGTCCACTTACATTTTTTATTGTGGCAAAATATACCTAGCATAAAGTTAACCATTTTAGTCATTTTAAGTGTACAATTCAGTGGCATTAAGTACATTCATACTGTTGTGCAACCATCACCTCCATCCATCTCCAGAACTTTTCCTTTTTTTTTTCCCTTGCAGTTCTGATTGAACCCATTTTATTTTTATTTATTTATTTATTTATTATACTTTAAGTTCTAGGGCACATGTGCACAACGTGCAGGTTTGTTACATATGTATACGTGTGCCATGTTGGTGTGCTGCACCCATCAACTCGTCATTTACATCAGGTATAACTCCCAATGGCATCCCTCCCCCCTACCCCTCCCCACAATAGGCCCTGGTGTGTGATGTTCCCCTTCCTGTGTCCAAGTGATCTCATTGTTCAATTCCCACCTATGAGTGAGAACATGCGGTGTTTGGTTTTCTGTTTTTGTGATAGTTTGCTGAGAATGATGGTTTCCAGCTATTTCCATGTCCCTACAAAGGACACGAACTCATCCTTTTTTATGACTACATAGTATTCCACAGTGTATATGTGCCACATTTTCTTAATCCAGTCTGTCACTGACAGATATTTGGGTTGATTCCAAGTCTTTGCTATTGTGAATAGTGCCACAATAAACATACGTGTGCATGTGTCTTTATAGCAGCATGATTTATAATCCTTTGGGTATATACCCAGTAATGGGATGGCTGGGTCATGTGGTATTTCTAGTTCTAGATCCTTGAGGAATCGCCATACTGTTTTCCACGCTGGTTGAACTAGTTTACAATCCCACCAACAGTGTAAAAGTGTTCCTATTTCTCTACATCCTCTCCAGCACCTGTTATTTCCTGACTTTTTAATGATTGCCGTTCTAACTGGTGTGAGATGGTATCTCACCGTGGTTTTGATTTGCATTTCTCTGATGGCCAGTGATGAGGAGCATTTTTTCATGTGTCTGTTGGCTGTATGAATGTCTTCTTTTGAGAAATGTCTGTTCATATCCTTTGCCCACTTTTTGATGGGGTGGTTTGTTTTTTTCTTGTAAATTTGTTTGAGTTCTTTGTAGGTTCATCTCCAGAACTTTTTCATCAACCCAAACTGAGACTCTGCACCCAGGAAATACTAACTCTCCGTTCTCCCCTCCCTCAGTCCATGGTAACCACTATTCTACTTTCTGTCTCTGTGAATTTGACTATTCAAGGTACCTCTAGTCCTATTTACATTTAATGGAATTATTAATGCCATCTTGCTATTTGCCTTGTTCATATGTTTTTCTTATTTCTTTTGGATTGAGAACTTTTTAGCTATGTGAATTTATTTTCATTATTGGCTTACCAGCTGTATTTCTTTATTTTCTTTTCCTAGTGGTTGCTCTAGACTTTATATACACATCTGCATTCATGTCCTGTGGTTGCTATAACGAATTACCACAAACTTTTTGGCTTAAAACAGTAGAAATTTATTCTCCCACAATTCTGGAAGCCAGATGTCTGAAATTAAGGTGTTGGAAGGTCCACATTCCCTCTGGAGGCTCTAGAGAGAAAGCTGTTCCTTGCATCTTCAAGCTTCTGGCTACCAGCATCTCTGGGCTTGTGGGTGCATCGCTTTAATATCTACCTCCACAGTCACTTTGCTTCTTTCTCCTTTTGCTGTCTATCCCTCCTCTGTGTGTCTCTTATAAGGGCACTTGTCATGGGATTTAGGACCCACCCAGATAATCCACGATTATCTAATCTCAAGATCATTAATTTAATTATATCTGCGAAAACCTTTTTTCCAAAGAAGCTAACATTCACAGGTTCTGGGCATTAGCATGTGGACAAATCTTTTTGGAGGCCACCTTTTAATCTATTATAACATCTTAACTTATTACAGTCTACCTTTAAGTAATATTACTTCCACTTCACTCTTCTGTGTCCTATTATCACGTGTCTCATTTCTGTAGAATAAATTTCACAATATATTACTTTTGCTTAAAAATGTCAATTGTCTCCTTTTGAGATACAGTCTCTCTCTGTCACCCAGACTGCAGTACTCACTGCAGCCTCAACCTCCCAGGCTCAATTGATCCTCCCACTTCAGCCTCCTGAGTTACTAGGGCTACAGGCATGCACCACCACACTTGGCTAACTTTTTTGGGTTTTTTGTTTTGTTTTGTTTTGTTTTGTTTAGAGATGGGGTCTCCTATGTTGTCCAGGCTGGTCTCCAACTCCTGGCCTCAAGTGATCCATTTGCGTTGGCCTCCCAGTGTGTTGGGATTACAGGCATGAGCCATGGTATCCAACCACATCGATTGCCTTTTAAATAGTTTTTTTTTTAATTAGAAGAAAGTCTTTTATATTTACCCACATACTTATTATTCCTGGTGCTCACTGTTTCGTTTTCCATTTGGTATTATTTTCTTCCTGCCTAAAAGACTTTCTTGATCATTTTGTGTAGTGTTGGTTATATGTTAGTGAGCTTGTGTACCTACAGAAATAAATTCAGTATTGGTCCTTCCCACTCCAAACAGCTTTCCTGGTGATGCCTTCTGCTTCTAAAATTCCTGTCTCTCCTCCCTAAGGGTCACTCTCCAGTCTCCACTGCAGCGCTAGCCCTGAGCTCCAGACCCACATTTCTTTCTTTTTTCTTTTTTTTTTTTGTGTGTGGTAAAATACACATAACACAAAATGTACCATCTTACCATTTTTAAGCATATTCAGCAGTATTAAGTACATTCCTATTATTATGCAACCGTCACCACCCTCCATCCACAAGACTCTTTTCATCTTGCAAAACTGAAACTCTGCATCCATTAAATAATAACTACCCCTATCCTCCTCCCCTAGCCCCGGACAACCACTGTTCTACTTTCTGACCTAATCCACATTTTGAACTTCCCAGGGCATAGCTCTGCCTGGGGTACCCACCCCAAGCTCACCACATCCAAGTCAGAACTTGCCCCGTTCCCTAATCCTCACTCTGGAACTTTCCAGCTGGCCTCCCTTTCTTGTCCCTCTGACTTCACCTCTGCACCAGCCGCCAGAGTGTTTTTGTCCTGGGAACCCAGTCTCACTACCATCCTGCTCCAACCTTCTCAGGTCCCAGCCTCCAGGCAGCTTCTGGACTCTGGGTGCTCTGGTGCTGCTGGCTTTGTGGTCCTCCTGCTCATTGTGTTCTGTCTCCTTCCCTGCCTCAACCTTTCCACACTGCTTCCAGTTATATCCCTGACATCTCTGTGATCTTTCCAAGTCTTTCTGATGCTGTTCTCTCTGCCCAAGATGCCCTCATCCCACCTGCACCAGGAACTTGTCATTCAGAAATGGAGTGGGGACATTATTTGAGACGAGAGTGGGGAAGAGTGTTCACCGTGGAACAAGGTGGATGCCTGGGGGCCCCAGGTGCCTGTGGGTGGGTGGAAGAAGTGGTTCCCACAAAGAAGACTGAGACGAGGCAGGAGCAGGGAGCCCTTTCCTCCCCTTATTTCACTATCCATGGCCTTCGCTCTTTTTCTCTCTTCCTCCATCCCAAGAAATCCGACTCCAGTAGAGGTTGCAGCAGAAGTTGGAAGCAGGATAATTATAGCAAGCTGAACAGGAAGGCGTCCAGGGCCAGAGAAGGAGCTGGCAGCTTGGGCTGGGTGTGCAAACAGCTTCGAAGTGAAGGGAAATGCCTCGAAGGCTGGGGTGCCTCGGAGTTGAGCTGCTTCCCAAAATAATCCAGAGGGCAGCTGTCTTGGAGTCTGAAACTGGGTCTGGCCGCCTGAGCTGCAGGAAGCCCCAGGACTCACACCAGCTCCGCTCTGGGAACAGATGGAGCTAGGATTTTTTTTTTTTTTCTTTTTACCAAAGTCAGCTGGTAAGCGAACAGCTTGTCTAGAGAAAAGTGTGTTCCTGCCCCCATATCTTCTGGCAATGGATCAAAGCTGCCAAAACCATCCCAACCCCCATCCCTGCCCCACCAGCCTTCTTTCCTTGTAAGACTTGGGCAGTGGTGAGCAGAGGGGCATCATGGACCTAGAGACACATGGGGTCCCCACCCCCTGGGGGTGTGGCCCAGGGAATGTCCTGGGCCCCTAGGTCAGTGGGGGACTGGGCTGAGGGGCCTGGCTGGTAAGAAAGTAGATGATGATGTCCCAGAAATGATTCTTCCAAGAAGAGTCAGCCAGTGGAGCTGGGTTGGCCAACAATTGCATGAAGTCATTTATTTATCCACAAGCATTTCATATGGGTTTGTTTATTATTACCTAGAAAGGTGATGCATTAATACCTAGGTGGGTTTTTACAAATGTGCAAAATCACAGTGCACACATCATTTGTAAGAGAACTTCTCCACCTACTGTGTGCAGGCCCAGGGCACAGAGCTGGGTATAAAAAAAGTGCTCAGACCGAGGCTCTATCCCAGGGGAGGTGTGGCCCAGGGTGGAAGGGGCTGGGTGGTGCAGTGCTTAGAGTGTGATGCTTGAGTTAGACCCTGGGGTGTGAATCCTGGGCACATCCTCACCTCACTCTGTGACCCCAGGCAAATCACTTACCTCCCTAAGCCTCAGTTTCCTTCTATGTCAAATGGAGGCAAAAGGAATCTATTCTTTATAGGGCTATTAAAAAAGTTGAGTGTCTGGAGAGCTTGAAGTTTGCTGGACACATAACATTCAATAAATGTCAGATGACATCATCGGTGTCATCACCACCACTGTCACCATCATCACCATTACATCTCATTATCACTGTCATCATCATCACCTCCACTGTCACCATCACCATCACATTGTCATCACCTCCATCATTATCATTGTCACTGTCATCACCATCACATCATCATCATCACCATCACCACCATTACACCACTGTCACCATTACCACCATTACACCGTCACCAACATAACCACTGCATCATCACTATCACTACCATCATCATTGTCACCATCACCATCATTGTCACCATCATCACTACTATTGTCACTATCATCACCATCACATCATCATCATCATCATCATCATCATCATCACCATCACCATCACCATCACAGTCATCATCACTACAGGCACAAAAACAGTGCTGGAAGGCCCTTCTCCATAGGTCCGGGTGAGGATGCAGTGACATGAAGTACGTGAGGTTAGAGGCCTGGCACGTCTCTGGCACTGAGTTAGGCACTAAAAGGCCAGCTCATCAGGTGAGTCCTACCTGGATTTTGTGTCTCAGCTTCTAGGCTTTGCTTGTTGGAGACCCACAGCAGCACCTAGCCCTGGGTAAATACTTGTGGACTGACCCACTAACATGACCTCTTAACTCTCCTGGGTGAGTCAGATCTAGACCTGCTGCTTTAACTTGCAGCCCACCCAGCTGGCCACCCCAGCACCCCAGGATGCCAGTGTTCAAGCGGGGCTCAGCTCTGACTTGAGCCCATCTTCTCGGCCCCTGTGCTGGGCTGGTAGGCTCACCAGCTCAGCTGAAAACACAGGGGCACATGGAGAACCTGTGGCTCCATGATGCGTCTCCTTTCCCCGGCTGTCTGGAATAAGAGGCAGGAGTGTGATATGGGAAGTCCTGGCTCCAGTCTTACTGGGCCCCTTAGCAGCTATGTAGTTTTGGACCGGTCCCTGCCCCTTTTGAGCCTGAGTTTCCTCATCTGTAAAATGGAACGATCCTGCCTGCTTAGTTCAACCTCCAGGATGGGAATCCATCTTAAGGATGAACTGCAATAATGGTGGGCAGGGTTTTGAAAAGTGCTATCAGCTAAACAATGGCCATGGCTAGCACTGACTGGGGTGTCTACCTTTCTTCAGCAGCCATGGCCCAGATGGCCTGGCCACTCACCAAGCCCATCTCCTCTTCCTGCTGGGCACGCAGCTGGACTGCATGCCCCGCCTTATTTGCAATCCAGCGTGGTCATATAAATGAGTTCTAGTCAATAAAATGTGAATCAAGTGAAACACAACATTACTGAGCCTGGTCCTCAAACCCGGTCCCCTGCATGACCTGATACTCTGATACCCTGATGCTCTGGTGATGCCAACAAGCCTGGTGAGATTGGAAGCCATGTGCTGAGATGCTGGAGCCACAGACAGAGTCACCCTGGGAGGAGAGCTGCGTGCCAGTCAGGAACACTCATTCTGAACTGTATATGAGCAAGAAATATTTGAACTCCTACTCATTTGGTGTTTGTTACAGCAGCAGTGTACAAACACTATAGCACTTGACTAAAACAGCTGCATCAACTCTATTTAATCGTTCATTTTATTTCAGTTAGATTTTTCCTTTCTAGAAGTTTTATTTGCTTCTTTTTCAAAATATCTTGGCCTTTTTGTAGTCTGTTCTTTATTCATATTATTCGTATTTTTGAACCCTTCCTTTAATTCTTTCCATGGATTATCTTTATGTTCTGTTCTGTGTCTGATGACGCTAATATCCAAACCTTTGCAGCTTCACTGTGCTGTCTGTTGTTTACCTTGATGCTTGCTCATGGTGCTTTTTCCCTTGTGGGTCTTTGTGGGTTTTGATTGTGGTCCTTTCAAATTAATTGTGGAGAATTCTTCAAGGCGTAGGCTGAAAATGGGAACCACCGGAGATTATTCATATCTGCTTCTGCCGGGTGTGTAGGGTCACTCCAATTTGCCTCTTTTATATGAAAATCCTAGCCTAAGGATTTGGGGTCCACACAGCTAGTGTAAAACCCATGTTACGGCTGTGGTTATGAGCCCTGGCTGAGCCCATCTGGCTGGTGGTTATGACTCTTTAGGGAAGGTTTTTATTCATTTTTTACTCATGTCCAAGATCGATATAGACCAGTATCCTTGCTTTCCCTTTCTTCAGCCCCTCCTTCCCCATCTTATTCCAATAGTGACAGCACAGTCCTTTGGGGGATACCAGCTTTATGTGGGGTTTCCTGATCGTTTTTCGAGACAGAGTCTCACTCTGTCGCCCAGGCTGGAGTGCAGTGGTGCGATCTCGGCTCACTGCAACTTCCACCTCCTGGGTTCAAGTGACTTTCCTGCCTCAGCCTCCTGAGTAGCTGGGACTACAGGCGCCCACCACCATGCCCAGCTAATTATTGTGTTTTGGTAGAGATGAGTTTCACCATGTTGGTCAGGCTGGATTCGAACTCAACCTCAAGTGATCTGCCTACCTTGGCCTCCCAAAGTGCTGGGATTACAGGTGTGAGCCACTGCACCCCACCGGGTTTCCTGATTTCCCTTGCTGGGTGGGCCCTGGCTTTCCTCCCATGCCCAGGGCCATATGTGGTCATGACAAAGGAAGATCAGGTAACCAGGCGTGGCCGAGGTCCCCCAGGCAAAGCCAGCTTTGGCAGCTGCTCACCTCTTGGGATTTCACGTTCACTTGTACTTCTCTGGTATGTGTTTTCCTTGTTCTTGCTCAGTGTGGTGCATTTTAACACATACATTATAGATCTCTCTATATATGCACATATAAAATACATTCATATACATATATACATATACATTATATTTTCCGTTGCTTTGCAGTGGGACTCTTGTTCAGCGATTAAGTCTGCCATACTGTGGAAAATAGAAGCATTCTCTGGTAGCATATAGTAGATTTTTAATAAGCAGCAAAAAGTATCTTTAAAATCCTCCCTCTCCATTTCGAGTCCCCACATGGAGGCATCTGCTCTTCCACCATCCTCCTCCATTCAGGAAAGCCCTCCCCGTGCCTAGCTCTGTCTCCCAGCCCAGCCCCGCCCCTGAACCAGCCAGACAGTGGGGGAGGGGTTGAATTTATCTATAGATAGTCTTCTCCATCACGTTGGTACAGTCAGCCTTCGATGTCTGCGGGTTCCACATCTTCAGATTCAACAACCTTGGATCAAGAATATACAGAAGAAAGGCAGGGCACGGTGGCTCATGCCTGTAATCCCAGCATTTGGGGAAGCCGAGGCAGGTGGATCACTTGAGGTCAGGAGTTTGAGACCAACCTGGCCAACATGGTGAAACCCTGTCTCTACTAAAAATACAAAAATTAGCTGGGTATGGTGCGGCATGCCTGTAATTCCAGCTACTCGGGAGGCTGAGGCAGGAGAATCACTTGAACTCAGGAGGCGGAGGTTGCAGTGAGCCAAGATCATGCCACTGCACTCCAGCCTGGTGACAGAATGAGACTCTGTCTCCACACACACAAAAAATAATAATACAAATTTAAAAATATAGTATACTGTTTACATAGCATTTACATTGTATCAGGATTATAAGTAATCTAGAGATGATGTATAAGTACACGGGAGGATGTGTGTAGGTTATATGCAAATACTAGGTCATTTTATATCAACGACTTGAGCATTTGTGGATTTTAGTATCCTCGGGGCGTCCTGGAACCAATCACCAGGATACTAAGGGACAACTGTATACACCAGCCAGAAAAGGCTTTGGTGCTTTCTTCTCAAGGACACAATTAGTGTGGGGTGTACTGGGAGATGAAATCTTCCGGAAGAGCTGGTCCTGACTCTGCTGGAGGGCAGAGTGGGCTGGGGTAGCTGTTCTGGAAGAAGGAAACAGCCTGAGCCCCAGGGGCTGAGGGAGGTAAGAAACAGGTGTGAGGGAGCCCACAGCCTAAGACGGAGACTCAGCTTCCCTGTGGGCTCACCTGCGGGAGGCAGAGGCCCCAGCTGACCCGGCGCAGCAGGCACATTCTACATCAGCATCAGGCAGAGCGGATTTTTTTTTTTTTTTTTTTTTTTTTGACAGGGTCTTGCTCTGTTTTTCAGGCTGGAGTGCAGTGGTGAGAACATGGTTCACTGCAGCCTCAACCTCCTGGGCTCAAGCAATCCTCTCACCTCTGCCTCCCAAGTAGCTGGGACAACAGGCATATGCTACCATGCCCAGCTAATTTTTAAATTTTTTTAGAGATGGGGATACACTATGTTGTCCAGGTTGGTCTCGAACCCCTGGCCTCAAGTGATCCTCCTGCCTCAGCTTCCTGAAGTGCTGGGACTACAGGTGTGAACTACTGTGCCTGGCCAGACAGAGCTTTCTAATGGGCAAGAATGGCATCCATGGCCTTAGAGGCAGTGAATCCCCATAGAGAGGGGTGTCAGCAGAGGGAGGAACCACCTTCTGGGGAGTCTGCACAGGGTTCCGGCCTCCAATGTGCAGGGGAGAATGGGGTGCTCCTAATGGGTTGGGTTCCGCACCCAGGGCCAGGTGCCTTGTTCAGGCCACCTTGGGCACAGACCCTATGCCCTGTCCTGTCTGCTCTGGCTGTCAAAATCTGGGCTGTGGTGGTCAGACAGGGCCCATCAGCTGATGTCCATTCACCATTTAGGAGCTCCTGGGGACAGGTAGGATGTCATTGGGACCAAGGGTAAGACCAGAGTCCCTGGGTCGCGTAGAAAGCGTCGGTCATACTATTCTCATGATGCCGCTCAAACCTAATCACACGTCTAACTCATCTGGGGGTACAGGCAGACTGACTCTGAGAGGACAAGGCCTTCCCCACTCACAGCTTGGGTCTCCCCCTTCCTTTTAGGGCAGGAGGCTGCGACCTTGAGATTCCAGGGCATCACCCTCCCAGTTCTGGGCTTCTCAGAAGCAACCGCCCCACCGACCACCCGCAACGCACACACATCTCTGGCCGTATTTCCCTGGGAGCAGCTGACAACAGGGTTCTGTGGTGCTGTGACAGTGGGCCAGGTGTGATGTGGTGATGGTTTCCGGAGCAAGGGGCAGGATCCCTAAAGAGCAGAGTGGACTTCCTAGGAGCTGGGGCAACCTCAGAGCTCCTCCCTCCCTCACACGGCAGCTTCCAAGGTACTGGGAGGGCCCCAGTCATGCATGTGCAGCGGCATGGTCTCGAATCACTGCGACCTTCGCCTCCTGGGTTCAAGCGATTCTCCTGCCTCAGCCTCCTGTGTAGCTGGGATTACAAGCTCCCGCCGCCACACCTGGCTAGTTTTTGTATTTTTAGTGGAGATGGGGTTTCACCGTGTTGGCTAGGCTGGGCTTGAATTCCTGACCTCAGGTGATCCGCCTGCCTCGGCCTCCCAAAGTGCTGGGATTACAGGTGTGAGCCACCTCGCCTGGCCCCCATGGTGTCGTTTCTATATACCTGGTAAGAGGAAAATATCTTTGTGTTTCTTTAGTTAAAATGACAAATGGTAGAAGTTTTGCACCCCGTAATGCCTGGACCTGGACCTGGAGCTATTGAAATGGGGTTGCTCCAGAAAAGCTGTGCTCTGAGACCCCCAGGGCTGGGACACTCGGCAACTTCTTTCCAATGGAGCCCCCCGCGTTCCTGCTCCAGACCTGACCTGCCTTCTCACAGTTGGGGGATCCTGCAGGTCTAATCACCCAAGCTGCTCTCTAGCAAGGTAGCAGCTGCGCACAGACGGCCGCGTTCAAACCCCTGCTCATGCTTTCCCTGCGTGGCCCCTGCCCCAGGGAGCCTTCCTCATTGTGGGGGTGTGGGGGTGAGGATTCTGATGCCAACCATAACAGCTTCCCGTCTTTCCTGCCTTCCAGTTTCCTCCAGCGGCCTGATAAACCTCCACGCATGAGAGAACCATGGTTTTGGGTCTTGCCATGTTCCTGGCCTCTCTGGTTGAGGAATCTGGCCAGGGGCCGGCGGGGGTCTCAGCTCCCCTCCCCAGTTTCTGGGGCCTCAGGTGGGAAGGCTGGACAGGCAGGAGGTGACCGGATCCTGGGGCTGAACTCATCCTGGGGCGGGGGTTCACTCCCACCTCGGGTCCCAGGTGGACTTGGCTGGTGCTGCCAATGGAGCAAGGGGGCACAAGTGGCCTCCCTGTGTGCCGTGGGCTTCTCAGGGTGTGAGAGCAGGGCTCTGAGTGTCCCAGGAGTGGTCATACTCCCTGGCCTCACCGTGCTTTATGATGGAGGCACTCACAGCTGCCTTGTCCTCTGCAGAGTCCCGAGGTGGCACAGGGCATCGCATGGTGAGGGGCTCAGTGTGCTGGCTCAGGTCTCTCTTCCTTCTTGTATAAAGCCACTAGTGCCACTCTCGTCATAACCCATTAATTCATTAGCCCATTCATCTATTAAGCTTCTAATCTGTGAATGGATTAACCCATTCACGAGGGCAGAACCCTCACAATCCAATCACCTCTTTTTTTTTTTTCTTTTTTTTTTTTGAGATGTAGTCTTGCTCTGTCACCCAGGCTGGAGTGCAATGGCGTGATCTCAGCTCACTGCAACCTCCGCTTCCCTGGTTCAAGCAATTCTCCTGCCTCGGCCTCCGACTAGCTGGGATTACAGGCGTCTGCCACCACACCTGGCTAATTGTTTTGTATTTTTAGTAGAGACGGAGTTTCGCCATGTTGGCCAGGCTGGCTTTGAACTTCTATCCTCAAGTGATCCACCGCCTTGGCCCCCCAAAGTGCTAGGATTACAGGCATGCGCCACCGCACCCGGCCCCAATCACCTGTTAAAGGCTCCACTTCTCTTGGCCGGGCACGGATCACCTGAGGTTGGGGAGTTTGAGACCAGCCTGACCAACATGGAGAAACTCCGCCTCTACTAAAAATATACAAAATTAGCCAGGCATGGTGGCGCACACCTGTAATCCCAGCTACTCAGGAGGCTGAAACAGGAGAATCGCTTGAACCTGGGAGGCAGAGGTTTTGGTGAGCCGAGATGGCGCCACTGCACTCCAGCCTGAGCAACAAGAGCAAAACTCCGTCTCAAAAAAAAAAAAAAAAAGAAAAGAAAAAAAGGCTCCACCTCTCAACACTGCCAAATTGGCGATTAAGTTTCACATGAGTTTTAAAGGGGATCAGTGGGCCACTGTGGCCTCAAGAGCCTTGTGGGGTTTGAGATGTGAGAGCCGAGGACCACCAAGGAGAGGGGGCTGCGGAAAGCAAATGATGGATGACCCAGCAGGGGATGGGACCTCATGCAGGCTCTGTGAGCAGCTGGCTGTGCAGAGCTGTTCCCTGCTGGGCAGGCAGCTCAGATCCTCTCCTGAGTGAAGACAGAACATGTTTCAAATGCAGCTTTCCTAAGGGCACAGCTTCTGTCTCAGAGCAACTCCTAGGACAATGTGGCCTGTCCGGAGGGAGCCGGGAGGAGGGCACTGGGAAGGTCCTGGGCCTTTTCCCTTCCAGGCGCCAGCAGGGAGCTCCACCCTGGCAGGCATGGGGAGAGGCCGGAGCGGCAGGCACCATGACCAGCTGGAGCGGGGACGCGTCTGACAAAAGACTTCCCCCACCCCCTGATTTGTGAATCTAATTTTAGGAAAAATTTTACACAGTGTAAAAGCCTTTAAACACATGTAGCTACACATTTTACAAGCTGCTTCTATCGATAAGAATAAAATTACATATAAGAAACATCAGCTTCAAGCAAAACTACCCTCCATTCGAGGACACATCTCACTGGGGTCACTTGCTGTGGAGGTGGAGGCGCACCGATGCGTTTGCATCAAGGCCGCTCCTGGCAGTTTGCAAGTAGTATTTGAGTTCCTGCACATTCATTCCACAGGAGCCCAGAGCCGCCAGCTCACAGCCACAGCCTGGCTGAACTGGGCGGGGTGGAGGTGGTGTGGGGGGGGGGAAGGGGGGAGTTTAATGGGATGTCCCGGGGCCAGGGCGGGATTCAGGAACTGGAGCCAGATGCTGAGAGTGGCCGTGACCTTGCAGTGTTAAAGAAGGTATGAGGTGGGGGTACCCCACTCCAGGACCAGCCTCTCATCTGTGCATCCCACTCATATTTATGGAGTGCCCCTCACCTGAGTGGTTTTGATCCTTCTGTGAGTTAGCTCAGGGTTACCATAACATATGACCACAAGCTGGGTGGCCTAAATCAACAGCAATGTCTTCTCTCACAGTTCTGGAGCCCAGCATCCGAAATCTAGGTGTCGGCAAGGTTGGTTCCTTCTGGAGGCTCTGAGGGTGAGTCTGCTCCGGGCCCCTCTTGCCCAGCCTCCAATGGGTCCTGGAAGCTCTTGGCATTCCTTGGCTTGTGGCTGCATCCCTCCCCTCTCTGCCTGCAATGTCACGTGGCCTTCCCTCTGGGTGCCTTCTGTGTCTGAGTGTCTCAAACCTCCCTCTCCTTTCTCTCATGAGGATGCCAGTCAGTAGATTTAGGTCGAGCTTTGTCTTAATCACATCTGCAAAAGCCCCATATCCAAATAAGGTCACATTCACAGCTCCTGGGGTTAGGATGCAGATGTGTCATTTTGGGAACACTGTGCAGTTCACTGCAACCTCAGAGAACTGAGGGATGGAGTTTTCCTTGATGAGGTCTCTGCAGGGCTGCCCCCTGGGTGACGGAAGCTGGCACAGGGGCCCAGCAGAGGGGGGCCAGTGGCTGAGGGGAAGGAGCCAGAGGGGCCTCAGTCCCAGGAGCAGCTGCCTCATAGTCTGGCAAGCACAATAAGCCCGGGGCCTCAGGGCCTCCACAGGTCTGGGAGCAGCCAGACCCGGTGCCCCAACTCGGCCCCTTCTCTGTGGGTGTCTTAGTCCATTTTTTGTTGCTTGTAACATAATACCTGAAACTGGGTTTTTAATAAGGAAAAGCAAATTACTTCTTACAGGTACGGAGGGTGAAAAGTCCAAGGTCAAGGCACCGCATCTGGTGAGGACCTTCTTGCTGGTGGGGACTCTCTGCAAGAGTCCCAAGGTGGCACAGGGCATCACATGGTGAGGGGCTCAGCATGCTGGCTCAGATCTCTCTCGCATCTTGTGTAAAGCCACTAGTGCCACTCTTGTCATAACCCATTAGTCCATTAGCCCATTCATCTACTAAACTACTTATCTGTGAATGGATTAACCTTTCATTCACAAAGGCAGAACCCTCATGAGCCAGTCACCTCTAAAGGCTCCACTTCTCAACACTGCCAAATTGGCAATTACGTTTTACATAAATTTTGAAGAGCACAAATATTCAAACCATAGCAGTGGGCCACTGTGACCTCAAAAGCCTCCTCAACGTTTCTGCCCTCTGTGATCCCAAGCCCACCCAGACTCTCCTCCCAGCACTACTCAGAGCAGACGGGTAGGCCAGAAGACCTAGAGTTGGTGGGGGTGGGGAAGGTGGGGAGGTGACCTGGGGGAGAGGCTGCTCAAGGGTGATGCACACCTAGACAGGTGGCCTGTACCCTGCGACCAAGTGCCCAGTTGCCTTACTCCAGTTTTTTTGTTTGTTTGTTTTTTTAGACGGAGTCTCACTGTGTTGCCCAGGCTGGAGTGCAATGGCACGATCTCCATTCACTGCAATCTCCACCTCCCAGGTTCAAGCAATTCTTGTGCCTCAGCCTTCCGAGTAGCTGGGATTACAGGCATGCGCCACCATGCCTGGCTAATTTTTGTGTTTTTAGTAGAGACGGGGTTTCCCTATATTGACCAGGCTTGTCTTGAACTCCTGACACCCAAGTGATCCACCCACCCGCTTTGGCCTCCCAAAGTGCTGGGATTACAGGCATGAGCCGCCGCGTCCGGCCCTCCAGTTTTTGATCCTGGGACTGACTCTTCCCCAGCGAGAATGTCAAAGGTGCCTGCCCACCTCTGGGAATTCCCTCCTGAGTCCCGTCCCTCTGTTAAGAATGCTGCTGTCACTTGTACCCACACATAGAGCTCCTTCCTGTCACCCAGCTGTCAGCTTAGTTGACACTATTCAATGTCAACTAATGCGAAAAGCCCCATCGCCCTCTCCTGTGGCCTTGTGTCCTCCGCACTGCGTAAGCAGGAGCTGGAATCTCCTCCGCCTCTTCCCTGCGCTGCTGGGTGTAGGTTCCTGTTTGTTTCTCCACTGACGGCAGGGACCCTGAAGGGACCAATTCACGACATCCCACGTCTAGAAAAGTGCTCAACACATTACAGGAATTCAAGAAAGAAGTTTGTCAAATAAAGGAACTTTCTGACATTCTGAAGCGACTAACGATGGCATGGACCACTTGGTGATAGTGAGTTCCCCGCCATTGGTGGTATTTAAGCAGCAGTTTGATGACACTCAGAGGGTGCATTAGAGAGACAAACACAGGAGGTAGAGTTCAAGCTTAGGGCAAACACAGATCCTTCTCAGGGTCTCTGGTCATTCAGTGTTCCCTTCCCTGCTACCATCTTGCCCTGAGACCCTGGGGGATGCCTTTCTTCTCTCTGAGCCCCAGTCTCTCAACAGTTCTAGAAAACAAAAGGTGGCAGCATCTATTTGGCTGAGCCACCCAGATAGAAAAGACTTTGGAAGGAAAGGCCAATATTTATTCGTTATCATATTCAGAAATTAGACTGGGGAGCCACAAATAGATATTTCTAACAAGAGCCCGTCTGTCCCTGCCTCTCAGGCTCATCCTTCACACTCCTTGTTCATGTCACGTCTTGCTGCCTCCCGCACTGGGGGTTTGGCTTGAATATTTGCCAGCTGCTCAGTTATTTTCTGGGGTGATTCATGGGAAAGTGGGACGTCCAACTGCAGTTGGGATGTTCTTTTAAAAGAACATGTGCCGCTCCCAACGGGGCCACATCGGAGCGAGGCACAGGGCTCGTTCTCCTCTGGGGATGGGCGTGCGGGGGTGGGGAAGAGCTAAACATGTGCCATGGACTGGAGGAGGCCCCATCAAAGCCCGGGCTTCCCCAGGGAGCAGTCCATCTGTTTTGTGCCCTGCCACAGGTGCTCCATTCCTAGCATCAGCATTCATGCATCCGCTGTTTCTCCATCTTATTTTATTTTATTTTATTTTTTGAAATGGGGTCTCACTTTGTTGCCCAGGCTGGAGTACAGTGGTCCGATCACAGCTCACCACCGCCTGGAATTCCTGGGACTACAGGCATGCAACACCACATCAGGCTAATTTTTACAATTTTTGTAGAAACTGGGGTCTCCTTAGGTTGACCAGACTGGTCTTAAACTCCTGGTCTCAAGCAATCCTTCCCGCCTCAGCCTCCCAAAGTGCTAGGTTTACAGGCGAGAGTCACTGTACCCTGATTGTTCCTCCATCTTCAAAAACAGTCTTGATCTCTACTCCTGCCCTCCACTTTCATATTTTGTTTGTTTGTTTGTTTGTTTTTAAATGGAGTCTTGCTCTGTAGCCCAGGCTGGAGCGCAGTGGCACGATCTCAGCTCACTGCAACTTCAGCCTCCTGGGTTCAAGCGATTCTCCTGCCTCAGCCTCCCAAGTAGCTGGAATTACAGGCATGTGTCACCATGCCCGGCTATTTTTGTATTTTTAGTAGAGATGGGGTTTCACCATGTTGTCCAGGCTGGTCTCAAACTCCTGACCTCAGGTGATCTGCCTGCGTTGGGATTACAGGCGTGAGCCACGGCACCTAACCACTTCCATGTTTCTTTACCCCTCTGGATAGCAAAGCTCTTTGAAGGAACGAAACTCCTCCCATCTTTCTTGAACACCCCGCTCCAGCACACTCTTGACCCTGTGGATTCCCTAGGCTTAATGAAGTCAGCAGTGACCCCGAACCCAAAACCCAGGGTCGGCTGGCAGATGTCGGCTGTCTGAGCCACCCACTGAGTCTGACTCTGCCGGCTGGTCTCTCTCCTCCTTGCTGCCCTCTCCTCACCTGGCTGCCTGGACTCTGCTGCTGTCAGCCTCGCTCCCACGTCTCTGGTAGTTCCTCCTCACTCCCTTGCTGGCTCTATTTTGTGTCCTTGACCTTGAACGTGTTGGGGAGTTCTGGAGCTCAGTCCTTACTGTGTCTTGTTTTATTACCCTCTCATTCCCTTACTGATCTCATCCTGCCTTGGGGTTTTAAATGCCCTCCAGATGCCAATGACTCCCATTTACGCCTCCAGCCTGGACCTCTGTCCTGACTCCTGACCTCCAACTAGGTTTTCAGTGTGGATGTCAAAGACACCTCTGCTCACATTCAACACGTCCAACACTGAACTCCTCATCTCCTCCCACCTCCCTGTCTGGGTTGGTGGCTGCCCTGTCTTCCCCGTGACTTGGGCCAGGAGCCTGTGTTTATCCATGCTTCCTTTTTCTCCTGCACTCTACATCCAATCTGTCAGGAAATTGTCATTCCATGGCCCCAGTGCATCCGGGATCTGATGGCTTCTCTCCACCCCACTCCTTTTCCATCCTAGTGCAAGCCACTTTCATCCTTGCCTCTGTAATTTTGTTCTCAGCACTGCAGTCAGAAGAAGCCTTTACACGGTAGCCAGATTATGCTGCTCCTCTGCTCAAACCTTGCCAAGGCTTCTCCTTTTCACCTGAAATGCAAGCCAGCATCCTTCCCAGATTCTGCAAAGCCCCAGATAATTTGACTGGCTTCCTGCATCTTCTCTAACATCCCCTCCTATTGCTCCTTCTGCATTCCGCCACCTCTTCACTTTCTCCTGTTCACTGGGCTCCAGCCACACTGTCCCCCTTCCCGTTCCTCCAACCTGCCAGGCACACACCTGCCCCAGGGCCTTTGCACTTACAGTTCCTTCTGCTCAGAAGCTCTTGTCTCAGATATTTGCTGGGCTCACTCCCTCACCTCCTTTACCGCTGTGCTTACCTTCTCCATGCAACCCCTCTCAACCAACTTATTTAATAATTCAAACTCCTCACCTGTCCTTGCTCCACAATACAATAGCTTTAAATTCACTTTAAAGCTGAATTTGCATCATTAACATTTTCTCCATCACTTGCCTAAGTCTAGACAATCAACACAACAATCAATCTGGCCCTGATGTGCATTGTTTGCCAATTCCCATGGTGTATGTAGTTCCACCAAGGCCAATTTTAAACTACCTATATGACGCCCCTGAGCAGTCTTGGAGAGAGATGCACAGAAGCATGCCATTATATAGTATTTTGTAATAAATGTAAGTCACCCTAGGAGCATCAATAATAGTAAAATGAGGTAAGATAATTAGGATGTGATTACTCTGAATATGCATTACCTTTGTTTTTAATAAAATGTACTTAATTGGAAGTTTGTGTAATTTAATTTTTTTATTGACTGCATTTAACAACTGACTCACAAAATTCCTGAAAAATTAACAGTAGGCTTTCACCAGCCAGTATGTGCTGGCTCCAGCACACCCCTGAGAATGGTTGATTAATATGGAATGGCCATGCTGTGGAATTTTATGCAACTATTTAAAAGAATGAATTGGAGCTCTATAGGGGATTTGGAGGAATTTTCACAAAGAATTGTCAAATAAGAAAGCAAAATATAGAACCACGGAGTCGTTTTTATAACACAGTGATCCCCCCTCCCAATAAAACCCTCTTTATATGTGTCTGTACACATTAATAAATACTTGCATAAATATCCAGAATCAACTTGATTTGGGGGCATAGGATGTGATGTGTGGGAAGGAGAAAAGGAAACCAAGCAAAATAGGAAAACAGAACCAAAAAGACTGCCAGGAAAAGCAAACTATACAGATGGTAACACATTTCGGCATTTAAGCATAATATATGTATGTATTTGTTCTTATCATTAAAATACATTTTTAAACCAAGTCCTCATTTGGACAGTTGTTCAGGTTATCTATTGCCGTATAACAAACCACTCTAAAACTTAGTTCGAGTTACCAACAACCATTTATTATGACAAGGCTGTGGGTTGCACTTGTGGTGTTTCTGCTTTACATGGTGTTGGGATACTGGGATGGCTGCAGGGTTCAACATGACCTCCCTCACATGGCTGGGGGTTGATGCTGGCTGCAAGCTAGGAGCTCAGCTGGGCCTATCAGGAGGGGACCTGAACTCTCCTCTATATTGACCTCTCCACGTGGCTACTTGGGCTTCCTCACAGCGTGGTGACTGAGTTCTAAGAAGAAGCACTCCAAGAGGCAAAGGCTGGAGCTGCGTCATTTCTGCCATATTCTATTGATCACAATGATGACAGGGTCAGCTCAGATTCATGGGGAGGAGATACAACATTCACCTTTCGATGGAAGTGGCAAGATAATATCACAACAGTGCATGTGGTAAGGGAAATATTGTGGTAATTGTCTTTGGAAACACAAAAGACCACAATGATCCAAGCCCTTGATCATGTGGCACAAAATCTTCACTACCCTGGGGTGAGGACCCAGTGAAACCCTCAGTGACAACCCCCTGGAGGGTTTTCTTCCAGGTTGACTGAGTTGTCTGTGGGTAACATTATGTTATATTTGTGTATTGGTTGCAACTCTCAGTTGGCTGCAGACTCAAGACTTTGGCAAAAATCAAAAAACATTCTGTGAGAATCAGTTGAATATACACATTTTATAAAACAGTATCATATATCTGATTATTTGTAAACTTTGTGTCACAAATCTTTTAGTGTTAATAAATTTTATAATAAAAGTAGACGTGTATATATATATGATAGATCTACGCATATATATGATATATGTGTGTATATGCATTTTTCCCCTGTAGCACGCCTCCAAGTCTTCCTCTGTTGATAAGCATCATTTTGTTTCTATTCTACCATGGAATTCCATTTTACTCATGCTGGGTTCCAAGGGTATGTGCATTTTTTTAATAGATATTTTCAGATTGCTTTCAACAGAAGTTAAAATTCTTATTTCTAGCAGCAGTGCATAAGACTACCCTTTTATCACACAGCTGCCAACAATAGATTTGTGGATTTGTTTTTTGCCAGTCTGATAGGCGTAAAGTGGTATCTCATTATTTCAACTGGCTCCCCTCTGCATCCCCGTAAGTCTGAAGGTCTTTTCTTATGTTGGGTGACATTTGGCTTCCTTCTGTGACTTGCCTCTTGGTTTTTCTTTTTCTATTGGGTTGTTTATTCCCTCCCTGTCAATTTGTGCATGTTCTCTGTATATTAAATTTCAGCCTTACAAGTGGCTCTGTGTTCCAAATCTCAATTATATATTGACTTTACATCATCTTTTGTCATATAAAAATTAATTTTTGCATTACCAAATGTTTATCATTTCTTCTATAGCTTCCGGGTATCTGGTCTCGGTTAGGAACCTGTCCCTTTGTTGAGAGTGTTGATATAACCCTTCAGAATTTCTTGCTGAATTTTTATTGTTCTATTTAAGCTTTTAACATAAATCTTATTTTCATATATGGCTAAAACAGGAGTCCAATTTTATTTTTTTCTGGATAAGTAGCCTGTTATGACAGTTAAATATTTGTGGTTTAGTGAAAAACAAAATAATTATGTATTAAATAATAATTCCCCACTGTATTGAAATGCTACTTCTGTTATATTAAATTATTATATGTACTCACATATATTTTATATTCTAATCTGTCATTCTTGTGCCAATGACATATTGATTTGGTCATAGTGTTTTTGTAGTATGTTTTAATTTGGGGGATTTTAGGAAGTCAATATATAACACTATTTCTGGGATGAAGTCATGAAGAGTGCCTCATTTATTCTGTTTCCCTTTCCATGACATTCACTACAGAGAGGCTCTGTGTTGAAATTATGGAGACACAAGATGAAAGCAGTTGGATCCCTGCGTCACTTTATGGAGGAGAGTTTCTTCCCTGGAGCTTTGCCTGATTGCATCATCTTTGTGTGAATGATAAACAACCCTTTGTTTTTTACCTCAGCGTAGCCTATTCTGTCCTGACTAATCATTGGTGCTGCTGTATCAAAAAGCCAAAATATACAGCATTAGCTTGGTGCCGGTGGTGTGTGCCAAGGACACTGATACTGGAGGCTGGGCCATGGCAATCTGTACTATTCATGGTAACACACTTGTTAAATGGCATACTTGCATTAAGAAGGCTAAGAAAGAAGTCTATTGCAAGCCTATCTTGGCTGTTGACTTTATTCAACAAAGTCTTACAAGAAATAAGTGGCTAGTTTGTGAGCAGCCAAAAAGGAAATAGAGAAATTCCACAAAATTAGGGCTTAGCAAAATCAAAAAGCTGACTGCTTCCAGATGCCAACTAATTTGATACAGGATTGACAACACCACTGAGCCACAAAGGCCCAAACTACCTCCGGGCAAAAGGCAGATTAAAAAGATCCAGATAGACTCAAGGTAAGTGCCATGATATTGTGTGTGAGAGAGATGGGGGAGCAGAAAAGGTAAATAAGTTGAGATATACATCTCAAAAATAACTTTTGGGTGAGTTATGGTACAGGGAACTCTTTGGAAACAAATCAAAAGCAGACTAAGATTTTAAGGATGTTGTATTACCAAAGAAACCCACAGTTTGAACTAAAAATGTCTCAGACTATTCATGACTTAAAACAAGCTATGGCTCCCCAGTTTTCCATGGGCCAACAGCAGCTGAGTTTCACAGTCCAAACACAGCATATTCTTCCATGTCCATTTGAGATGTGGCCAAGGAGGGTGATGGAATGACAAAAGGGCCAGGGAGAACAAGCAACAAGGGACTTCTTCCTAGAGAAGCTTAATGAAGAAACCTTCTCTAACGAGGGTAGGAGCTTTCACAATGTCTACTCAGAAGGATTTCAGAATTGTTACCCCTACCTGTCTTCTTTCTCTCCATTTAAAAGTAAAAGTGTTTATTGCAGTTGTCCTAACCCTACTCCATCATTGAATATTGGGTCTGTATAGGAGGAAAGGAATGTGTCTCTTCTAGTTTAGAAATCTCCACAAGAAGAAGAAGCAGGTATAGACCTGTTGGAGAGCACTAGGCAGTTCACTTGAAGACCCTCAATTTCTTTCTGTTTTTGTTTGTTTGTTTGTTTGTTTTGTTTTGTTTTGTTTTTAAGAGATGGGGTTTCACCATACTGGTCAGGCTGGTCTCAAATTCCTGACCTCAGGTGATCCACCCACCTTGGTCTCCCAAAATGTTGGGATTACAGATGTGAGCTGCTGTGCCTAGCCTAAGAAGACCCTCACTTTCAAGCTGGATTTGCTGACAATTTCAAGTGGGGTTTTCTGTCTTGAGAAAGTAAGAGTATGTTCTACATATGGGGAAAACAATAACCAGAGGGGTATGCAGGAAGATTACACTTCCTACTTCCTGGTAGTTAGGTGGGGCCATGTGACTAGTTCTAGCGAATGAAATGTGAGCGGAAGTGTCATGTATCACTTCTGGGCCAAAGTTTAAAAGTTGATGTTTCCTTAACACTCTGTCTTTCGTTGTGGTGACCTTGGAGGCCACCAGTGAGGTGATGGTGGACAGGATGAAGGATGCCTAGAACTAAAGGGATTTTCACCAACCCACATTAGATTTTGCATGAATGAGATAACATACTGCTTTCTTTCTCTCTCTCTCTCTCTCTCTATTTGTTTTATTTTATTGTATATTTTTTGAGCTGGAGCTTCACTATTGTTCCCAGGCTGAAGTGCAATGTGCCTCACCACAACCTCTGCCTCCCGGGTTCAAGTGATTCTCTTGCCTCAGCCTCCCGAGTAGCTGGTATTACAGGCATGCACCACCACGCCTGGCTAATTTTTTATTTTTAGTAGAGATAGGGTTTCTCCATGTTGGTCAGGCTGGTCTCAAACTCATGACCTCAGGTGATCTGCCCGCCTCAGCCTTCCAAACTGCTGGGATTACATATTTCTTAATGTTTAGCTACTGGGAATAATTTATATTAGATTATTTTAGGTTTTCTACCTATACAATCATATCATCTGTGAAAGGTGATGTTTTGAGTATTTCTTCCTTTTTGATCCTTACACCTTTTGTTTCTTGTCTGTGTCTTGCTGTACTACCTGGGACTTCACAGTCAATGTTGGGTAGCAGGGATGACAGCTGGGACCATGGGCTTGCTTTTTACAGGAAAGGAAAGCTTTCCATATTTGGAGAACTGAGGCAAGTAAGATGTTTTCTGTAATTTTTTGTGGCTATCTAGTGTCTGTTAAAAGAAAGTTCCCTTGGACTCCTAGCTTGCCTAGGTGTTTTTATCTTGAATGGTTGTTGAGCTTTACAATTTTTTTGTATCTCTTGAAATGATCACATATTTTTCTATTAAAGAACAAATGCTAATTCTCCTAATTATATTTATTGTTTTCTGATGTCAAAGCAACCTGATTGATATAGTTTGGCTCTGTGTCCTCATCCAAATCTCACCTTGAATTGTAATAATCACCAGGTGTCAAGGGTGGGACCAGGTAGAGATCATTGAATCATTGGGGTGGTTTCCCCATGCTGTTCTCGTGAGACTGGGTGAGTTCTCAGGAGATCTGATGGTTTTATAAGGGGCTGCCTCCATCACGCTGCTTTCTTTTCTGTTCTCATTTGAGATGGAGTTTCGCTCTTGTTGCCCAGGCTGGAGGGCGACGCGGCTCACCGCAACCTCTGCCTCCCGGGTTCAAGTGATTCTCCTGCCTCAGACTGCTGAGTAGCTGGGATTATGGGTATGTGCCACCGTGTGCCACCCTGTGAAGAGGTGCCTTCTGCCATGATTGTAAGTTTCCTGAGGTCTCCCCAGCCATGCGGACCAGTGAGTCATTAAACCTCTTTTCTTTATAAGTTACTCAATCTTAAGTATGTCTTATAGTAGTGTGAGAATGTATTAATGCACTGACATTTCTGTTCATGGTTAAGTCATGCTGAATTCTGTTTATTGTCTTTTAATTGGTATTTTTGCGTCTATGCTGATAAGTGAGACTTACTTTGTCAGGTTTTAGTATCAGGATAATTCTAGTCTCAAAATGAATTGAGGCCATTTTATGCTCTTTAATATTCATTTTCTATTCCTTTTCTATTCTCTGGAAGAGCTTGCATATGATTGGCATGGTTTCTAGAAGACCTTATGATTGGCATGATCTCTTCCCTAAATGTTTGGTTGAATTTGTAGGACCTGGGGTTTTCTTTTTTTCTTTTTACTTTTATTTTACTTTAAGTTCTGGGATACATGTACAGAACGTGCAGGTTTGTTACATAGGTATACATGTGCCATGGTGGTTTGTTGCACCTATCAACCAGTCATCTAGGTTTTAAGCCCTGCATGCATTAGGTATTTGTCCTAATGCTATCCCTCCCCTTGCCCCCCATCCCACGAGAGGCCCCTGTGTGTGATGTTCCCCTGCCTGTGTCCATGTGTTCTCATTGTTCAACTCCCATTTATGAGTGAGGACATGTGGTGTTTTCTCTTGGGTTCAAGCGATTCTCTTGCCTCAGCCTCCCAAGTAGCTGGGATTACAGTTGTGTGCCACCACACCCAGCCAATTTTTTGTATTTTTTGTAGAGACGGGGTTTCACCATATTGGTCAGGCTGGTCTTGAACTCCTGACCTCATGATCCATCCACCTTGGCCTCCCAAAGTGCTGGGATTATAGGCATGAGCCACCGTGCCCAGCCGACTGTTCTATTTTTAATTTGTGAAGAGTATGGCTGACATTAGTTTTCAGTCAGTTAAACTTGTGTATCAACTTGGGGAAAATTGACACATTTACTGTGTTGTCTTCCAACTCATGAACATGGTACGTCTCTTCATTAATTTAGATGTTCTTTGATTTCTTTACCAAGATATGCTCTTAAACTTGAATTTTCTTTTAAGCACTTATTTATCTGAATCATAGAAGTTTTAATATGTAACAATTCCCTTATACTCACATGTATTCTGATTTTCATTATGATTAATTCTTTGACCTTAGCCTATTTATATTTCTTGTTTTTCAAATGTATGGGAATTTTTATGTGTTATATATATATATATTTTTTTTTAATTTATTCTTTTATTATTTTTTTTTCTTTGAGACAGAGTCTCGTTCTGTCACCCAGGCTGGAGTGCAATGGCACAATCTTGGCCCACTGCCACCTTTGCTTCCCAGGTTCAAGTGATTCTCATGCCTCAGCCTCCTAAGAAGCCAAAATTACACCACTATGCCCGGCTTTTTTTTATATATATTTTTAGTACAGATGGGGTATTAGTGTGTATATGTATGTGTATATATATAAAATCTCTAGTACATATATAATATATACTATATCTAGTATATATAACATATATATTTTCAAATGCTTTGGATATGATTTTTTCATAACAATTTCCTTTTTAGTCCTTTTGGGCTGCTGTAATAGAATGATATATATCATACATAATATATATATCTAGTATATATAATATATATATACTAGAGATTTTATGTATGATATATATTTTTTCTAGTATATATATGGAACTATAGGAATTTTCTAATATATACACACACACTAGATATGTATATTTTTTCTAATGTGTGTGTGTCTATGCTGGAAAATCCCCGTATGTTTGGAAAACAGCATTCATCCCCAGAGAACACAGCAGCAAGGCGCTATCTTGGAGACAGTGAGTCTTCCCCAGACTCCACATCTGCCAGTGCCTTGATCTTGGACTTCCCAGCCTTCAGAACTGTGAGAAATATACTAGAAAATTCATATATATATAAAAAATAGATTTCTATCTTAATGGCATTGTGGTCAAATGAAGTCCTTTGAAGTTCACTGATACTTGCTTAATTATACAGTATATGGTAACTTTTTGTAAAACTTCTATGTCTGCATGAGGAAAATGTGTATTGTATGTGTTGAATGCATTGCTCTAGATATCTCCATTAGGTAAGGTTTCTTAATCACATTCAGTTCTTCATATTCTTACTTATTTTTCATCTGATTGTTTGACCTGTTATAGAGGTATGTTAAAATTTCCCAGTATAATTTTGATTTTGTCTGCTACTGATAGTTCTATCAGTTTTGCTATATATATTTTGAGGTTTTGTGTCAGTAGGTGCCTACCAATTTAAGATAGTTATATTTTCTTGTAGTATTGGCTTTTATCATTATGAAATGTTATTCTATATCTTTGCTAATACTTCTCATCTTTAATATTATTACAGATACACCAGTTTTTCTGTTTATTGTTTAAGTTAGTGCTTGCATGGTGTATCTTTTCCCATCCTTTTACTTGCACTTATTTTCTATGTCCTAAGGTTGTAAATGTCTTTTATAAATAACATCTAGTTGGCGTTTTTGGTTTTTTTAAAAATCCAATCTGATAATCTTTGTGTTTTAAGTGGTGCATTTCATTTACCTATATTTGATATAATTACTAAAATATTTGGTTTTAAATATTTTAGTTATGTGATTTTTTTCTGGTCCCACCTGTTTTATATTCTTTCTTCTCAATTTTTGTTTTCTTTTGGGTAAGTGCATTTTGTCATTCCATGTTTTCCTTTATATTAGCTTGGAAGTTATATTTTCTTTTACTGTTATTGCAACGATTACCCTAGAGATTACAAAGTGCATCCTTAACAAAATATTGTAAATATTGTTTGGTATTCCTGGACAATCCAAGGACCTAACAATAATTTAGCTTAATTTATACCCCTCCTGTGTTCTCTGCAGTCGTCATGTATTTTACTTCTGTATATTTTAAAATCCACGAGACATTATTACAAACCATCAAATCAGCCATTCTTTATTTAGATTTGCCCCAGATATATCCTACCTGTTGCTCTTTATTCCTTTCTGTATCATCAACCTCTGCCTGAAATAATTTGTTTTACTGCCTAAAGAAGACACTTTGTTATATTTTTTAAAGTTGGGGTCTATTCGTTGTTAGTTATATATTTTAAAATTTTAATCTTTTCTAAGAAATCTTATTTTACCTTCACTCTTGAAAGACATTTTTGTTAGGTTTAGAATTCTAGTTTGGCAGTTTCTTTTAACATATATACTGTTTGATATAATAGTATCAAATAATATTATATTGTCCTCTAGCTTCCAGTACTTTTATTGTAGTTTGCAAGTCTAATTGTGCTTCATTGAAGTTAATCTCCACCCTCACCCTTTTTCTGACTGCTTTTAAGGTTTTCTGTTTGTCTTCAGTTTAGTAGAACTTCTTGAACTTGTGGCTTGATGTCTTTCAGTAGTTGTAGAAAATTCTTAGCCTTTTATCTCTTCAAATAGTATTTCTCTCCAATCCCTTTCACCTTGCCTACTGGAACAATTATTTTTCAGTTACATATCTCCTATGGCTGCTAAGTACTTTTCTGTGTTTTTCATCCTTGTATCTCCCTGCTCTTCATTCTGGATGTTTTCTTGTGACATATCTTCAGGTTGATTAATTCTCTCTCCAGTTGCATCTAATCTGATTTTTAAAATTGAACGTTTTTATTCTGAGATAATTGCATATACACATGCAATTTACTCGGGAGGCTGAGGCAGGAGAATGGCGTGAACCCGGGAGGCGGAGCTTGCAGTGAGCTGAGATCCGGCCACTGCACTCCAGCCTGGGCGGCAGAGCGAGACTCCGTCTCAAAAAAAAAAAAAAAAAAAAAAGAAGTAGTACAGAGACATTTTTACTTGGTTTCCTCCAATGGCAGCATCTTGCAAAACTGTATTACAATATCACAACCAGGATATTGACATCAATACACTGAAGACACAGAGCATTTCCATCACCACAAGGATCCCTCCCGTGGCTCTTTGATAGCCACACCCACTTCCCTCCTGCTCCACCCCCTCCTTAATCCCTGAAAATCATTGATATTAATATGTTATCCATTTTTATAATTGCATCATTTTAAGAGTATTATATAAATACCATATGTCACTTTTGGTGTTTGGCTTTTTCACAAAGCATAATATCTAGAGCTTCATCCAGATTTTTGCATGTATCAATAGTTACTTTTTATTGTTGCATAGTAGTCCATGTTATGAATATACTACCATTTGTTGAACCATTCTCCAGTTGAAGTACATGTGGATTTTTCCCACATGTGTTTTTCATCATTTTATCTCTGTCATAAATAAAGTTGCTATAAACAGTTATTTACAGGTTTTTGTATGAATATCAGTTTAAATGGAATAAATGTGCAGGAGTGCTGTTGTTGGGTTAGATGGTAGTTGCATGTTCAGTTTTTAAAGAAACTACTAAACTGTTTTCTAGAGTGGCTGTAACATTTTATACTCCCACCAGTAAGCTTTTTTATGTTTGCTATTCTGATAGGTGTGTAGTGATACTACCTTGTGGTTTTAATATTCATCTGCCTAACTATTCTGATAGGTGTGTAGTGATACTATCTTGTGGTTTTAATATTCATCTGCCTAATGATGATGTTAAATATTGTTTCATGTACTTATTTGCTGTCTCTATTTAACAAAAAAGTATAAAACTTATATCCTGAAAACTGCAAAACATTCTTGAAAGAAATTTTAAAAGGTCTAAATAAATAAAAAGACATTTTATGTTCATGGATGGGAATACCTAATATTAATGTGACAGTGCTCACCAAATTGATCTATAAATTCAACAAAGTCCCTCTCAAAATCCTAGCTACCTTATTGTCAAAAATTGACAAGCTGATCCTAACATTCCTATGGAAATACAAGAGACCCATATTAGCCAAAATATTCTTGAAAAAGAAGAACAAGTTTGAAGACTCATACTCCCCAGTTTTAAAACTTACAACAAAGCTATGCTAATAAAGAGAATGGTACTGGTATAAGAATAGGCATATTGATCAAAGGAACAGAATTTAGAGTACAAAAATAACCCTCACATTTATAATCAGTTGGTTTTTGATAGTGGTGCCAGAACAATTACAAATTGTACTGAGACAATTGGATATCCACATGAAAAAGAATGAAGTTGGACCTCTACCTCACCATATACAAAATTAACTCAAAGTGGATCAAAGACCTAAATGTAAGAACTAAAACTATAATGGTCTAAGAAGAGAACATATGGGTAATTCTTCATGACTTTGGATTAGGCAATGGTTTCTTAGATATGAAACCAAAGGCACAAGCAACAATATAAAAAATAGATAAATTGGACTTCATCAAAATTATTTGCCCTTTGTATATTCTCTTTAGTAAAATGTCTCTTCGTGTCTACTTTGATTGTTTTTGTCTTTTACTGTTTATTTTTGAGTGTTTTGTTTTTGTGTCTAGCTACTAGTCCTTTGTTGGATATGTGGTTTGAGATTTTTTTTTTAATCTGTAGCTTGTCTGTTCCTCCCTTTAACAGGGTCTCTCACAAAGCAAAATATTTTAACTGTGATTAAGTCCAATCAATCAATTTTTATTTTAAAGAATATTTTCCCAAAGTTTTATAGTTTTACATTTTTAACATTCAAATTTATATTCTACTTTAATATTATTTTTACTTAGTATATAAGACTTAGGTACTTACCTCAAGGGTCTATTTTCTTTTATCTTTTTCCTATGAATGTCCAATTGCTCCAGTACCATTTGTTGGAAAGCCTATCTTTCCCTTATCAAACTGCTTTTGCACCTTAGTCAAAAACTAATTTGGCAAATATGTGTGGGTCTATTTAGATTCTCTATTCTGTTCCATTCATCTGTGTGTCTGTCCTTCTAACAAAACCACGCAGTCTTGGCTGCTATAGCTACATAAGTAGTAAAATTGGGTTGAGTGATCACTCCCATTTCTCCCACTTTATTCTGTTTCAAAATTATCTTACTTGTCCTTTGCTTTTCTGTATAAATTTTAGAATCATTTTGTCCGTCTGCAAAAAAATCTTCCTGGGATTTTGGCAGGAATTGGAGATAACTGACATCAATCTGATTTGGGGAGAATTGACATCTTTACTTTGTTGAGTGTTTCAATCTATGAATATGTCAATCTCTTCATTTATTTAGATTTCCTTTGGTTTCCTTCAGCAGTGTTTTCTCTTTAAAAAAATAATTTGTTTACTTATTTATTGTTTTTTAATTTTTTTTTTAAGCAGTGTTTTGTAGTTTTCAGCATACTGGTGTGAACCCAAAAGTCTCTGAGACAGATCTCCATCAATTTAGAAAGATCATTTTGCCAAGATTAAGGACACACCCATGACACAACTTCAGGAGATCCTCACGACATGTATCCAAGGTGGTTGGGGCACAGCTTGGTTTTATACATTTTAGGGAGACATGAGACATTATAATCAGTATGTGTAAGGTGTACATTGGTTCGGCCCAGAAAGGTGGGACAACTCAAAGTGGGGGAAAGGACTTCTGGGTCATAGGTAGGTAAGAGACAAATGTTTGCATTCTTTTGAGTCTCTGATCAGCCAGCCTTTCACCAAAAACACAATCTGCAAGTGGGATGGCGTAGAAGAGTAGCCACTTCTGCCTTAGTTTGGCTTAGTGAAACACTAGGTCAGAGGAAGCAAATCAGACATGCATTTGTCTCATGTGAGCAGAAGGAGGACTTTGAGTTCTGTCTGTCCTTCGTCCACAAGGAATTTCCTTGTGGGAAAATCACAATTTCAGATTGGCTTCTTTCACTTAGTAATATGCATCTGTGTTTCCTCCATGTCTTTTAATGGCTTGATCCCTCATTTCTTCATTGCATAATCTTGTATTGTCTGGATGTACCACAGTTTATATTTATCCACCCACGGACGGACATCTTGGTTTCTTCCAAGTTTCGGCAATTATGAATAAAGCTATAAACACCCGTGTGCAGGTTTTGTGTGGACATAAGTTGTCAACTCCTTTGGGTAAATACCAAGAAGTGTGAATGCCGGGTCGGATGGTAAAAATATGTTTTGTTTTGTGAGAAACTGCCAAACCGTCTTCCAAAGCATTCACAGCAGTGAATGAGAGCTCCTGTTTCTCCACGTTCTCATCAGCATTTGGTGGTGTTGGTGTGTCGGAGTTTGGCCATTCTAATAGGTGTGTCATAGTATCTCATTGTTTTAATTTGCATTTCTGATGACGTATGAGGTGGAGTATCTTTTCAGATGTTTATTTTCTGCCTGTGTATCTTCTTTGGTGAGGCACCTCTTAAGGTCTTTGGCTCATTTCTTAATCACGTTGTTTTCCTTTCCTTTCTTCTTTCCTTTTTCCTTTCCTTTCCTTTCCTTTCTTTTTTCCTTTCCTTTCCTTTCCTTTCCTTTTTCCTTTCCTTTCCTTTCCTCTCCTTTCCTTTCCTCTTTCTTTTTCTTTTTTTTTTTGAGACAGAGTCTCGCTCTGTCACCCAGGCTGGAGTGCAATGGCACAATCTCGGCATACTGCAACCTCTGTCTCCTGGGTTCAGGCGATTCTCCTGCCTTAGCCTCCCAAGCAGCTGGTATTGCAGGCATGCACCACCATGCCTGGCTAATTTTTTTTTTTTTTTTTTTTTTTTTTTTTTTTAGTAGAGATGGGGTTTCACCATATTGGTCAGACTGGTCTCGAACTCCTGGCCTCAGGTGATCCACCCGCCTCAGCTTCCCAAAGTACTGGGATTACAGGCGTGAGCCACCGTGCCCGGCTTGTTTTCTTTTTCTTTTTTGAGACAGGGTCTCACTGTAGCTACCAGGCTGGTCTTGAACCTCTGGGCTGAAGTGACCCTCCCGCCTCAGCCTCCCAAATAGCTGGAATGACAGGTGCAAGCCACTGTGCCTGGCTCTGTTTTCTTACGGTTGCGTTTTAAGAATTCTTTGTATATTTTGGCTAATGATCCTCTATCGGATGTGTCTTTTTGCAAATATTTTTCTCTCGTTCTTTGGCTTGGCTTTTCATTCTCTTGATAATATTTCACAGAGCAGACAGGTTTAATTTTAATGAAGTCCAACTTATCAATTCTTTCATAGATCGTGTCTTTGGTGTTGTATCGAAAAAGTCATTGCCAAACCAAGGTCATCTAGATTTTCTCCTGCATTATCTTCTAGGAGTTCTACAGTTGTTTTTTGTTTGTTTGTTTTTGTTTGTTTCACTTAGGTCTATGCTCCATTTTGAGTTAATTTTGTGGAGTGTAAAGTCTGTGTCCAGATTTGTCCTTTTCCACGTGAATGTCCAGTTGTTCCAGCACCATTTCTTGAAAAGACTATTTTTTCCCTCCATTCTATTGCTTTTGTGCCTTTGTCAAAGATCAGTTGACTATTTTATGTGGGTCTATTTCTGGGCTGTCTATTCTGTTCATTGTCTGTTCTTTTGCCAATACCACACTGTCTTACGTAATCTGCTTTTCAACTCATTTACTGAGACCTTAATTTGGGTTATTATGTACTTTTTAAAAAATTTCTACAGTTTCTAATCGGCTCTTTGAAAAATTTCCTGTATCTTTTTTTATGGGTTTCAGATGTGATTTTATGTATTTGGAGCACAGTAAGTATGGCTGTGTGAAGACATGTGTCTGACTGCTCCTGGGCTTGTAGCCTCTCTGCCTGGCTCCTAATCCCTGTGCCTCCATTGCTTCTTTACGTTGCTGCCTTGTGTACCTGGTCACCTCTGATTGTATGCCAGGAAAGATATATTTGATAAACTGTTGGCAGAAGTATTTTGAAGCATCTGATGAGACCTCTCTGGAGGAAAATAGTATTTGCCACCCTCCATTGCCTGGGGGTACCAGCAGTCTGGCATCCTCATCATCGGATTTCAGGTGTTGGGGGCCTCTGGGCCCCAGGTGAAGTAGGGCTGGGCTGCAAGGCCTGGTGCTGCTTTTCTCCATGGTGCAGCCTGTCCCTTCTCCTGCGTCCTCACTCCTCCTGCTGGCGAGTGGGGCCAGAATCGACTCCGTGTCCAGCATGAGGGACACACAGTCCCAGCATGAGGGATGGTGGCTTTTCAGGGCACGGTGTTCATTAAAGGAGGTTACTCTGTCCCTTCGCCAATGAGATGACAAACAAGAGGCACCTGGCATGTCACACCAGGGGCCACTGATGGCATGCCGTCTGCAGTGATCAGCCTTGCCCCTTGATCCCCCATGTGCTTTCAGCTCTGTCTTATTGGGTGCTAGCGCCAGATTCAGGGCCCTGTCACTCCTCTCTGACCTTGCCCTTGCCCCTTTGGAGGTGGTGTCCACCTGCCATTGGCATTGAGTGTTCAGGATGGACTCGTGTGCCCAGCTCCCCCTACCACCACCTTGGCTGGCACCCCAGCCCCTGGTCCTCCACCCTCCCTAACAGAGTGACAAATTATGTGGACACAGGTTCCCTTGAGCACATTTTGAAACACCGAAAGAAACGTCAATCTAGGGAACAGTTGACATGACACTCCTTTATTAAAACCTAGGGACATTGTTATAAAAACTACTGTATATAAAGACAAAAGCAGAGCAACAGCGGTCAGTGAAAAACACATTATTATTGTTACATTCTAGTATTATTAGGAATATTATTGGTTTTTGGTTTTCCCAGTTATCAGCTCTCAGAGAGACCCCATGCCTGCTCACATGAAGTCAGTTTACAGGAGAGAAAATATTTCTATCCCCCACCCCTGCCGCTGCGTGCCCTTGTCCAGCTGGCCCTGGGGAGGACACATCTGCCTTTTGTGGGAGGTTTCCTGCCTTGTTAAGGTGACTGAGCCCCTCACCTTTGCAGCCCCCACCTCATTACTGCACATCGTCCAGACACTGACCACTTGGTTATTTGACTGTGATGTATGCCACTAGCTTTAAAACGGGAAATGGGGAAAAATAGGAAGAAACTGGGTATGAGAAACTGACGTGCAATTCCAAAAAGAGGCTCTGTCTCGGGCCACCAGCTTGGTTCCAGTTGTGGCCAGGGTGGCCATGTCATCTACGGTTTTTGATCTTGTGCTCAGGGTTGGCGCTGACCAATGTGGGATCCTGCACATTTTGGAGGCTGGTTTAGGGTCATTCAACAGGATGCCTCATTGTACAAACCCAAGGGTCACCATTCTCAGTGCAGTCTATATAAACAGCATCCCTGGGAGCCCATTACCATTTATGGGATGGTATCATGAATGGAGGTGAACCCTGCAGCAGCCCTGGATTTCAGTCTGTCAAGGGCAAATCTGTCAGGGCTTTGAGGTGAAGATAGGAGTTTTAGGTACAGAGTAACTAATAGTCAAACCTGCTCATTCATCAAGCATCTATCTAGCACCAGCTGTTGGCCGGGAGCTTGGACTAGAAACTGGGGTGGTGGGGGCAATGATACCTCCAAGGTCACTTTCATGGGTAGGACAGGTAAGTGTTCTGATTTCATTTTGTGAATCTAAGTATGTCTGTTAGGCACAACTAGTCATTTCACAGGTGGTCCCAGCTATAGCAGAAATGGCTCCCAGATGGGCCCTGGGTCTGGGGCCAGGCAAGCGGCAGGCGCTCGGCAAGTATCTGCTGAATAGGTGAGGGAAATGCGTGTCATCGAATGGGTTTTCTAGGAGGGTCCTGACCTCTTCTAGCTCGCCTGACTGCTTAACTTTAACATTTGAGCTTTTCGGGCCACAACCCCCAAAGTTGTTTGCATGCACTTAAGCACCAGTGTGGGATGTTGGTGCTACAGGAACTAGGGCACTGTGCATGGCATCTGGCACATAGAAAGTGTACAGGCTTGTCTTCCGGAGGGCACAGGGCATGGCCCCAGCCCAGTGATATATTCCTGGACTGCAAAGGGCGGTGATCAGAGTGCCATCCACTCATGGCCTGTCCGACTGTCCTGATGCTATGGGGGCCAGGCAGACACCCTCTGATGCCCACCACGTGAGCAGGATGATTAAGAATCCCTGCAGTTTGCTTCCATGACTCTAACCTTAGATTTTCACAGCAGACAAAACCACCCACGTGGATGTGTCCCTATAGGGATGGGTGGCCCTTCAACATTGATAAGACATGTTCGCAATAACTCCATCCAGGTCTGTTATTCCTTCCTTCCTTCTTACCTACCTACCTACCTACCTACCTAGACAGTCTCACTCATGCCCAGGCTGGAGTGGACTGGTGTGATCTCAACTCTCTGCAAGCTCTGCCTCCTGAGTTCCTGTTATGTTAATTTCAAACATGTGGGAAATCTGTAAATTCACTTCTGAAGGCTCTTCCTGTTGATGGGGACCAGTTCAGCCAAGTTGAAAAATTAAAATAATGGCACAGTCTCTAATAGACATGGTGATTGTGAAGGCAGCCAAGCCATCGGAGGGGCCTGGGTGGGGACAGAGGCTGGAGGGATGTAAAGGGTGTGGCCACACCAGGCTGGAATCCTGACCTCACCTGGACAGTGGCCTGTGGACGAGTCAGTGCCAGGCTCAGCCACACCCACAGCCCTGGTCTGTTTGACATGACCTGAAGAGAGCTTTTGGGTTGACGGTGAACTGGGAACCATCTCCCGGCCAAAGAATCCTGTTAACCCCCATTCCTGGTTGTGTTTTCTCTGACAGTCCCAAGTCCTTCTCTTCAGCTCTGGGCCAAATTTGACTGAATCTTTCTGATGATGAGGGGAGATGCCACCCACCCTGGGAACACTGTCAGCTGCCTACTTGCTGCTTTCTAGAACATTGGAGACAGCAAGAGGGACCAGATCTACCTGTGAAATCACCTGTGTGTGTGCATGTGCACGTGTCCATGCATGTGTGTGCATGCACAGCTGGTTGTGCACACATGTATTCATGTGCATGTATGTGTGTGTGCATTGTGTACTTGTGTGTGTGTGTTTTCAATTAAGGCCCGTTGCACATCAGCAATGGTCATGGTCAGGTGCTGGCCTGGCAGCTGGAGGGGCCAGGCGAGGCAGGTGAGCAGGCTGCTTCTCTAGGTGCAGGGCATGTTCAGAGGCTAACGTGAGGGCAGCGAGCCAGCAGGCACTACCAGCTATTGGTTCTGAATAGAGATTCTGAAACACACAACAATCACACCATACACAGACGAGGGGGAAAGCATAAAACTGCTCATGAATCACACAGTTCCCAGTGGGAAACAGTCCTTACAAATGCGGTAGTTCTGCAAAGCAGCCTCGAATGCAGATTCCTCTGTGGACATCTTGTCCTCCTTTCTCTCGTGTTTTTCTTTATGTATTATTATTACAAATTACATGGTTATGGACAGAAGCTCACAGTAAAAAGCAAAAGTAGGCAGCTTAAAAAATCAGGTTGAGGAGTTGCTACAAAACGATAACTCGAGAAATCTATGCTTGAACTTGTCACTACCCTGCATCCATCTTGTTCTCAGGGACACTCTACTCATTAAAGGACCTGCCCGCCACAACCACAGCAGGATGGGGACAGTGTTTCTCACAATGACCTGGGGACCCATGGCGTTTTGAGGAGCCCTTGACACCACTGGGGGATTGAATACCCACACCTGCTTTCTACACCGAGTGTTTATACCCACGTGCACACCGTTCTCACCTCCTCCGTGAGACAGCAAGTACCGTGACCCCCTGGCACCCCACCTCACACACTTGACAGGTAAGAAGCAGAGGCTCTGAGAGGTTAAGTGACTCGTGGGGGTGACCTGTGGGAAGGAGGGTGCTGTGGCTGTCTGTACCTGCCTTTGCCGCAGGCTATCTATACCAGGTGTGCTGGGTCTTGGTGATCTCTGCTGAGACCTCCTGCTTGCCACAGAATGTTCCAGTCCTCAGCCCAGCTGCCCAAGAGGGACTTGGCAGAGCAGTAGGACCGCAAACCCCATGGGTTTTTCAGTTATTCCTGAAAAGACCTTTTTCAGGAGGAACGTCCTCCTAGAAGGTTGTAAATCTCAAGGGATGCTTAGGTGAACCCCAGCTCTAGCTGTTGTCTATTTGGCAGTGACCTCTGACCCCAGGTGTGCAGGAGAGGGAGGCAAGGTCACCAGTTCCTTTTTGGCGGAGGAAGCACCTGTAGAGCATCATCCAGGACAGCAGGACACGAGGGCTGCAAACCCCTTAAATACCCATCTGACTCCTTCCTCTTACCGATGGGGAAACTGAGGTAACAGACCTTGCCTGAGGTCACACTGTTTGTTCTCAGTGGCAGAGCTGATGTCAGAATCTGGGTCTTGGGCCCCTCACCCCAAAGCTTCCTCTGCCTTCCGAGGCACTGCACATGGGACAGGCTGTGCACCCCCTTATGGCACCATGGCCCTGGGATGGCTCACATCAGGGGAGAGGAAGCCATGCCTTTCTCCAATTGAGACCCCAAGCAGAGGTTCTCGCACTTTGCCTCTGCCAAGCTGTAGGCCTGGCATACCGCTGCCAGCACTGCCTGGAGGGGACAGGTGAACCCAAAGACTGAAGCCAGGGGCCTGGGTCTTCCACAGCCGACCTGTGTGACCCTGGGCAAGCCACTTGACCCGGCTGAGTCTGTCTTCTCATCCATAAAATGGGGAGAGCCCCTTCTTCACGGGGCTGTTGAGAGGATGGAGAGCCAGGCAGAATGGGGATGCTTTATGCCCTAGCAGGTTTGTTCTGCTTTTCCAAAGGCAGGGCATTGTTTGCACAGCTTGACTCACAGCGGAGCCCAGAGCTGGGCATGCTCGCCCACCCTCATCTCCTCTGGGTCCCAGCCACTTGGCTTTCTTATGCTTCCTTGAAACCACCAAGACTATGGCTGCTTCAGGGCCTTTGAACTAGCCATTCCTTCTGTCTGAAATGCTCTTTTCCTATCTTTAATGCCCATTACTGGCTCCTGTGTGTCATTCAAATCCGGGCTTCAATCATCTGCTCAAGAAGGCCTTTCCAGACCACCCCAGGTCCACAAGTGTCTCACTCACGTGTCCCTCGAACTGAGTTCCCAGCAGAGCACTCACTGCCCTTGCCACCTTCCTTCTTCACTGTCTTGCCCCAGCTAGAAAGCCAGCACAGTGAGCAGGGACCTGCCTTGTTCACTGTCGTGTCTGGTGAATGGAGGGGTGGTCAGTGTGAGAACACTAGGTCTGATGAAATGAGGAAACTGGATCAGAGGACACACATGTTTATTGAGCAAGGCCTCCCGAGCTAAGAGCTGAGGGAGGTCTGGTATCACTAACGCTCATGGAATGTGTGAATCTACACTGGCAGCGTGGCCTTTGGAGATGTTTGTGATCATTTAGGTGATGCCATCTCATAGGTGCAATGGGGCAGGAGTGGAGGTGATTAGCTCTGTGGGTGGATGTTATGGGCATCTAGGTTTACATGGAAGTCCCACTTGAAAGTGGATGGATTTCTAGAACCCTCCTCTTTGGGTTTCTGTAGCCTCGTTACCCTGTCCAGCAAAGATCCCTGTGTCTCCCACCAGATGAGAGGCTCCCCAGGGGCAGAGATAAGGTCTGACTCGTCTTTCGTCCCCATCACTGCCCAGCACGGGGCCTGGCACGCAGCAGGTGCTTAGCCAGAATGTGCTGAGTGGATCAGCGCTCCAGGCGGTGATGGCGGAGAACTCAGGGAGATCGCCTGTGGAGGCATCAAGGAGATGCTCCTGGCATTGTGCAGGGTGTGCCCTGGCTGGGGAGCACGTCATGTCCAGGGAGTTGGAGCCTGGACTTTGGGTTCCTGCACCCCTGAGATCAAACGAGGGGTTGGTCTCCTCCTGGCCACATGGCCCTGGGCACCCCTTCTCCACTGTGAGCTTTTTCTGCAAGGGGTTAATCATACCTGCCTCCCAGGTGGTGAGAAAGAGAGTGCATGAAAACACGCAACTTGGTACCTGACCTGTGGTTAGCCTGAGATGCGTCCCTTAGTATTACTATTGTTACAGGAATGAATTCTGTAAGAACCAACCCTACTGGCATTTTCAAATCCCCAGTGCCCCCCGAGACACAGAGGGGCTGTACCCTGTGCTTTAGCAAGAAGCTTGCGGCCTGGACATTGACACTGATCAGAACCCCCAGCTAGAGGGTGACCCATGCCCATCAGAGAACTTGAGGGGGAAGCCCCGATAAAAACCAACCAACCAAGCAAACAAAAAGAACACCCCAAATCACACACGCGCACACACACACGCGTACATCCAATATTCTGACACAAATAGCCCCAAGGGGCCACTATTGGAGGGAGCAGGGGCAAGGGAAGCTTCGGTTTTCAACCACGAGTATAACTCACAGACCTCAATCCTCCTGGCTGGAATCAGCCAGAGTTGCTTTGTCTTGGTCATCCTGAGTCCACAACGAGTCAACTCTCAGAAGCCACCAGCCCAAAATGGGACTATTGCTTGCGGACAGGTGGCTCAGAATCCCTTCCCCGGCACCCCCAGCCCCTACCCCTGAGTTTGCTCCTAATCTTAGAAGTCCACGGAAGAGGGTTTTGGGCACAGGCAGCATTTCTTCCTCTGCCACCGCCGCTACCTCGGCTGTCCCTGGCATCTCTGTGGAAGTTGTTCTTCTCGGAGGCTGCACTGGGTGCTTCAGATCTCATCTCCCCCATCCTGAGGCACAGCAAAAGGGTTTTCTGGAAGAAATACAAGGAAAAAAAGTATCACATGGTGTCTCCTCCATGGGGACTCACTGGGGACATTTCTCTATGGTCTCAGTGCCAGAAGAAGCCAGGTTTCTTTTGAGCACGTGGGTTTTGTCTTCTGAACATTGTGAACCATGTGACTTTAAGATTGGAAGCAAGAAAAAAAAAAATCTGCTATCATTATAGCTCCATAGAGTACTAGAGCTCTGGCCCATGCAATAAGACAAGAAAAATAAGCATAGAATAGGACTGGAATAGAAGAACCAAAATTACAGTTAACTGTGGATAACTTACTAGAAAATGTAACAGAATCAACAGGTTAATCAGTAGAATGGAGAGTGCAGACATAGATAAGACATCAAATCAACCTATAAGACATCAAATCAATTTATAAAATGCAACAATGTGCATTGACCTCAGCAATTACTAGGGTAATTATATGTCATGGCTTGGGACAGTCTCAGTTAACACTTGTTCTGACATAATTTTTAATGTTGTTCCCCTTTTACCCTCAAAAGTATTCTGATTTGGATGATAAATCATATGGTCACCCTTGCTATAACAAACTAAATATTAAACACAGATACAGATTCCATTCATATTGACAAAAACCATTATGTATTTTAGAATGACACTAATATATGACCATGTCATACAAAGCTATAGAGAAGAGACCAAGGTGCTCCTGGAACAGGGAAGAGCCAGGAGACCAGTGGAACAAGATCTACAGTGTGGAAACAGGTCTGCAGGGCACTTATAGCTTTGATTGGCAGAGTCAAGTTGCAAACCAGACAATGAGGAAAAGAAATGCAAACTCCATCTGTGGCAGGCAGCATGAACCCCACTGCCCTGCGTCTGTTGTAAGACTAATTTCCCAGCCACAGATACTTACCTTTCCAGACTCCCTTGCAAGCAGGGGTGGTCACATGACCCAGTCTGGCCAATACTGTGTAAGTGGGAGTCTATTGGGAAGGGGACATGAATTCAGGGGAAGATGAACTATCTTGCATGCATGAGAATGAAGGATGCTCACTAACACAGGTGGAGTAGAAAGCAGGGAGAAACTTGGTTCTGGTGGAAGCCCTGGACTGCTCCCTCCACACCACTGCAGTTGAATTTCCTTTACTTGCATAAATTGCATCTGGTGACAGTTCTTAAGTACATGGTTTTTGGGCAAATAGAGAAGTCAAGGGAGTGACTCTGACAAAGCCAGGAAAGCCCACTTCCCCAGAGTGAGTGATACGCCAAGAGGCAGAACCTACTCTCCACTCTTTACACATCAGTGGGAATGTGTACAGGGGTTAAGGGTGAGATATTCCGTGGGGTCATCTCCTCTGCTTCACAGAACAAAGCCAGGTACTCTCCATCACCCACTTTGTTTTTCTCTATAGCACACACCTCTATCCAACATACCACCTATTGTACTTACTTGAATAGCTTATTGTTTGTCTTCCCCAAATAGAAAGTTAGCTACAAGAGGGTTAAGGTGATTGTGTGTTTTACACATAGATGAATGAACCAAGAATTTAAAGCCCAATGAACCATCTTTCAAGTATAAAGTCAACAGAAAAACGTGTTGGACATATTTTTGAATTATAGTTCCCATGACCCTTTCTTTAAAAAGTTAAGGACACCCTTAGGCAAATCAAGAATGATTCAGAAAGGTTTAATATAAAAGGATGGGCAAATGATTTTTTAAAAGTTCTGTGGATGGATGGCGGTGAGGGCTGCTGTATTAATCCATTTTCATGCTGCTGATAAAGATATACCCGAGATTGCGCAATTTACAAAAGAAAGAGGTTTAACTGGACTTACAGTTCCATATGGCTGGGGAGGCCTCACAATCATGGCAAAAGGCAAGGAGGAGCAAGTTACACCTTACGTGGATGGTGGCAGGCAAAGGGAGAGAGAGCGAGCTTGTGCAGGAAAATTCCCATGTGTAAAGCCATCAAATCTCATGAGATTTATTCACTATCATGAGAACAGCACGGGAAAGACCTGCCCCCATGATTCAATTACCTCCCACTGGGTTCCTCCCACGACACATGGGAATTGTGGGATTTACAATTCAAGATGAGATTTGGGTGGGGACACAGCCAAACTATATCAGTTGCCCTACAGTGAGAAGGTACTTAATGCCCCTGAACTGTAGACCATTAAAATGGTAAATGTTATGTGTATTTTACCAGAATTCATAAAAAGGATGAGCAGAAGCATAACAAATGCAAATGAAGAGAAATCAGGGTCAAGGTATAAATGGAGCACTGCCAAGAGGGCCAGCAATGAGCATAGTATTTGTGTAACTGCAGGACTATTGCAGCCAATCTAAAGATTATGACCATCACAGAGAAGAATGAAACAAAACAGAGAAATAAATAATAAAAAGTAGGAGGGATGGAGGTAATATAAGTAAACTATGTCATATTCATATATAGTTGGGAGTCTAAAGAATTGCTTAGAAGTTTAAAATTAGAGGCATCGAGGTAAACAGAAAAAATATAATCAACTAAAATCGAGGAAGGAAAGTAGAAATATTCTAATTTTTATATTGTTCACAGTAGGGAGAAAATAAATGTTGTCTAGAGAAATAAAAGGATTAAGTATATCAAGTCATAATTATGAAGATAACCATGGGATCAAAAACACAGCTTTCCATATTATCAGAAGACATACACACAGAAAATAAAACACAGACAACAGAGGCCATATGGGGAAAACTGACAACCTCCACAAAACTATAAAAGCAGAAAGCCTATCAAACAATGATGACAGAACTAAGACCAAATGCATCTGCCATATCAGTAAATGTTAATGAGCCATACACACTTGCTAAAAAATAAAAAAGACTGGATCACAAACAAGGGCACTGAAGGTAGAATGATTCAGCAAGGTTTCATCAAAAAGGATGGGCAGGACGGGGCACAGTGGCTTACATCTGTAATCTCAGCACTTTGGGAGGCCGAGGCAGATAGATCATGAGGTCAGGAGTTCAAGACCAGCCTGGCCAACATGATGAAATCCCGTCTCTACTAAAAATACAAAAAAATTAGCCAGGTGTGGTGGTGGGTGCCTGCAGTCCCAGCTACTCAGGAGGCATCGCTTGAACCCGGGAGGCGGAGGTTGCAGTGAGCCAAGATTATGCCATTGCACCCCAGCCTGGGTGACAGACAGATTCCGTCTTAAAAAAAAAAAAAAAAAAAAAAGATGGGCAGATGATTTTTACAAAGTTCTGCAGATGGATGATGGTGATGGTTGTACTACAGTGAGAAGTACTTAATACCCCTGAAATGTATACTTTAAAAAGGGTTAAAATGATAAATGTTATGTGCATTTTACCATAATTTTAAAAAAGGATGAGTAGAAGCATAACACACAAATGCAAATGAAGATAAATCAGGGGTCATAATATCAGACAAAGCTGAAGTCAGGGCAAAAAAAATGAGAAAAAAGAAGGGCACTGTGTGAGGGTGAAGGATGACAGTCATCATGAAGATCTAATAGTAATGAATTGTTCATGTACCAAATAGCATAGCCTCAATATTCACAGAGCAAAACTGGAAATTTAGGGAGAAAAAGCAGAGTATGCTAGCATTAGCACCTTTTTTTTGTTGAGACAGAGTCTCACTCTGTTGCCCAGGCTGGAGTGCAATGGTATGATCTCTGCTCACTACAACCTCCGCCTCTTGGGTTCAAGCAATTCTCCTGCCTCAGCCTCCTGAGTAGCTGGGATAACAGGTGCTCACCACTATGCTGGGCTAATTTTATTTTATTTTTTTGTATTTTTAGTAGAAATGGGATTTCACCATGTTGGCCAGTCTGGTCTCGAACTCCTGACCTTGGATGATCCACCCACTTTGGCCCCCCAAAGTGCTGCGATTACAGGCATGAGCCACGACGCCTGGCCTAGTGCATTTTAATTCACCTGTCTCAAACCATTCCATATGCAGTTGGCAAAAACAAAAGGAGAGAGGGAGCCAAATAATCTAACAACTGTGTGTGTGTGTAAAACACAGTCTACCTTCATTCTATTCAAATGCTCTTGAAAGTGCATACACAAAAAGTGACTATCAGGCCACAAAGAAAGTAAATTCCAAAAAATAGAAGACAATGTTCTCTGATAACAATATACTAGAATTTGAAAATACTAATAACGAAACCACAGACCAAACCAAACTTTGCCACCAAGAGGTCTATAAACACTTAAAAGTAACCTTGAGTTAAAAAGAACAAAAAACAAAAACTGCAGAATATCTAGACAATAACAAAAAATATATTTATGGACCTGTGGGATGCAGCCAAAGCCAATGTTAAGAGGAACATATATAGCCTTAAAACACTGATCTTACTAATAAATGAGAAAGCATGAATTGCCCAACTCAAAAAGTTAGAAAAGACAAAATAAACCTAAGAAAGACATACAATAAATAAATGAAAACAGAAATGGAGTTAACAGCAAAAGAAAGGAACTCATAAATAACTCCATGTTTTTTTAAAATTAAAAAAAAAAAAATTTAGAGACAGGCTCTTGCTCTGTCACCCTAGCTGGAGTACAATGATGCAATCATAGTTCACTGCAACCTCAAACTCCTGGCTCAAGCGATCCCCCTGCACCAGCCTCCTGTGTAGCTAAGACTACAGGTGTGCACCACTACACCCAGCTAATTAAAAAAAAATTTTTTTTAGGGATGGCATCTTGCTGTGTTGCCCAGGCTGATATTGATCTCCTGGCCTCAAGCAATCCTCCTGCCTTGGCCTCCCAAAATGCTGGAATTACAGGCATGAGTGACCATCTCTGGCCCCAACTACTAGTTTTTTGAAAAACAGCGAGACATGTTCACTGCTGGGGAATCTAATGAAGCAGGAGATATAATACACAGAAGGTGGAGGTGACTGCTTGGAAGGATTCTCTGCACTTTTGCTCTCCAGCTTCACTTCTCACCATCCCTTAACCCCTCCCAACCGGCTTTTCTTCCAACTTCTCTGCAAAATTTGCCCTTGTCAAGGTTACCAAAGACCTCCATGTTAATAAACCCAGTGGTCAATTATCAGTCCCCCTTTCACTAATCCTCCCAGCAGTACTGACTCAAGTGATCAATCCACCTGCTTCCAGGACACCGCAGTCTTCTTCTCCTGGTCCTCCTCCTCCCACTGCTGGTCTGCCCACATCTTCCCAACCTCCTCTTCTCCACTCTTTCTACTCACTGATGGATCTCACCTCCTCTCAAGGATTTAAACACTATATGTTGATGCCTATTTTTTCTTTTTTTTCTGAGACAGAGTCAGAGTCTTACACTATAACCCAGCCTGAAAATACGATGACTTTTGAGCCTCAAACTCTCACCTAAACTCCATTCTGATGGCCAACGTGTCTACTCGATGTCACCAAATGGATATTTAATAGACACCTCAAACTTAATATTCCCCAAACTAAAATCCCAACCTTCCTCCCCCATCCGGCTTTTCCCACAATTTTCCTGACCTCAGGAAATACACCTCCATCCTGCCAGTTGCTCTCATCAGAGGCCTGGAGTCATCTTTGACCCCTCTCTTCCTCTCTCATTCCATATCTAACCCAGGAGCAAATCCCGTCGGCCCTTCCTTTCACTTCCTGCTGCCTCCACCACTCCTACTGTGGTCCACGCTGGCAGGATTCTTGCAGTGATCTCTGCGCTGGTCAGCGCCTTCCCTCTGCTCTCAACACAGCAGCCAGAGGAGCCCTGTGAAAACCTAAGTCCAATTACCCCACCCCTTTCCTCAAAACCCTCAGTGGTTCCCCAGATTCACTCAGAGCAGAAGCTAAAGCCCTTGCCACTCCATCACCTCCCTGTCCTATTCCTCACTCTTTTCCTTTGCACTCTCTCCATTCCAATGGTAATGGTTTGTTTTGTGTCAATTTGACTGGGCCACAGGATGCCCTGATATTTGGTGAGACATTTTTCTGGGTGTGTCGTGAAGGTGTTTCATGATGAGATGAACATGTGACCTGGAAGATGAAGGAAAACAGTGTCCTTCTCTGTGCAGGTGGCCTCATTCAACCCACTGGAGGCCTAACAGAACCAACAAGTAAGGGGGAATTCATGCTATCTCTGCCTGCCTTTAAGTGGGGACATCATTCTCCTCCCTTTAGACTCAGGCTGGGACTGAAATTCACACCATTGGCTCTCCTGGGTCTCAGGCCCTCGACTCACACCATCAGCTCTCCTGGGTCTCAGGCTCTCAACTCAAAGTGGAACTCACACCATCAGCTCTCCTGGGTCTCAGACCCTCAACTCACACTGGAACTCACACCATCAGCTCTCCTGGGTCTCAGATCCTCAACTCACACTGGAACTCACACCATCGACTCTCCTGGGTCTCAGACCCTCAACTCACACTGGAACTCACACCATCGGCTCTCCTGGGTCTCAGACCCTCAACTCACACTGGAACTCACACCATCGGTTCTTCTGGGTCTCCAGCTTGCTAATTGCAGACCTTTGGATTCCACAACCTGCATAGCTGCAGGAGCCAATTCCCTACAGTGCGTGTCTTCACATGTGTCTATATGTGATTAGTTCTGTTTCTCTGGAGCACACTGACTAATACACCATCTGTACCAGCATGCTCCTGTCTCTTCTCCCAGATAAACCCAAGGCTGAATCCCTGATCTCCTTTAAGTCACCTTTTTAGTGAGCCCCTTGGCCACCTGTTTAAAATTATCCTCTATCTCAAACGCATTATCACTGTCTAAAAGTCCATATATTTCACATACACATTTTAAAAATTGTCTGCGGTCTCCATAAAAGCAGGCTTTTTGCTGCTTTTGGCCATGACTGTATCCCCCAGGCCAATAACGATGCCCGGCACAGGGTCGGCACTCAATTAAGATGAACTGAACAAACAGAAGAACAAAGGCGACTGCCTGCTCAACTCGACAGAAATCAGGACGCCTCCAAGAAATGGATCAATTTCCAAGAAAAGAGAAATTACCCAAAGGATCTGGGAAGGGAGAATCTAAACAGACCAATTGCCAAGAAGAAAGACAGAAACTGTCAAATAGCAAATCCAAAGTCTAAAATAAGAGAAATGCAAATTAAAGTCATAATGAGAGAGGATTTCAGAGTGCAGACAAAAGGGAACATCCACATTCCTTCACTTGCCACCCTGACACAGATCAAAAGTGCTGAGCACCCGGTGCGTGTGTTGGTTTGAGTTTCTGCTTCACTGCTGGTCGGGGGGACGCTGGGGTCATTGCTGTGGAAGGCAATTTGACACATGCCTGTAGTACAGATGCCCACATCCTCTGGGCCAGCAGTCTCACGTAATGATTATCCTACAGATGTGCTCACAAGGGCAACATAGGTACAAGCACATTCATCACAGAAAGGTGGGTCACAGCAGAAGATTATGATCAGTGAAGTGTCCATCAGCAGGATGCCAGGTCAAAAACAAGAGCTCCCGCACAATGGAGAGTCACGCAGAGACCAGGAAGGCTGGGGCAGCTGTCCTCAGCCACCTCCCATGGTCTGCTCTGCTTCCCTGGGCGTTGGTCATCGAGATTCATGATTTGTGGCATTAATGCCACTTACACGCTGAGCCCTCTGCCCTGAACTTTAGTCTCAAATTCCCACCTTCCTCCCCTGGGCAATTTCTGTACTTTCCACTCAATTTTTCCGTAAACCTAAAACTGCTTTAAAAAAAAATATTCATTACCTAGATAACAAAATTCGTAAGACAGTGAGATGTCACTTTAAATCCACCAAATGAGCCAAACTTAGGAGATCAGATGATTTGAAAGGTAAGTGAACGCCCGCGAAGGGGACTCGCCACCGTGCTCTGCAGACGATCCGGCAACCTCTCTCTGCGTGTACTTCCCCAAGAAGTTCTGGAGCTGGTCTTCAGGGTCAACCCGTCACCTTCCTAGGGAACTGCATCAGCATGAGCTGCTTCTTAAAACACGTTTAAGGCCGGGCACAGTGGCTCACACCTATAATCCCAGCATTTTGGGAGGCCGAGGCAGGCGGATCAACAGGTCAGGAGTTCGAAACCAACCTGACCAACATGGTGAAACCCCCATCTCTACCAAAAACACAAAAATAAGCCAGGCGTGGTGGCACATACCTGTAATCCCAGCTACTCGGGAGGCTGAGGCAGGAGAATTGCTTGAACCCAGGAGGTGGAGGTTGCGGTGAGCTGAGATCATGCCATTGCACTCCAGCCTGGGCCACAAGAATGAAACTCTGTCTCTCAATAAATACAAAACTTAGCCAGGCATGGTGATGGGCACCTGTAGTCCCAGCTACTTGGGAGGCTGAGGCAGGAGAATCACTCGAATCCTGGGGGTAGAAGTTGCAATGAGCTGAGATCGTGCCACTGCACTCCAGTCTGGGTGGCAGAGCAAGACCATCTCAAAAACAAAAATCTTTTAAGTTCAGGGGTATACGTGCAAGGACGTGCAGGTTTGTGACACATCTAAATGTGTGTCATGGGGGTTTGTTGTACAGATTATTTCATCACCCAAACATGAAACCTAGTACCCATTAGTTATTTTTCCTGGTCCTCTCCCTCTTCCCACCTTCTGCCCTCCAGTGGGCCCTCGTGTGTGTCGTTCCCCTCTATCTATCCATGTGTTCTCATCATTTAGCTCCCACTTATGAGTGAGAGCATGTGGTATTGGATTTTCTTTTCCTGGGTTAGTTTGCCAAGAGTAATGGCTTCCAGCTCCATACATGTCCCTGCAAAGGACATGATCTTGTTCTTTTTTTTATGGCTGCGTAGTATCCCATGGTGTCTACGCAGTCTTCCATACAGTTCTCAGAAGTGAGGATGCAAGAGCCCCTGTGACAGAATGCATAGGTCTTGCACACAAAATGTTGGGTCAAAGGTAAGAAATACTATACATGAAAAGTGAACACACATGTTCCCAGCATTTGCATAATTTGGGCATCACGCTCAATTAAGACAAAAGAGTGGGGTGGATGGAGTAGGCATAGAGGGTGGGGGGATGGGGAGTAGGTACAGTAAGGGGCCCATCACAGCCACTGATGTGGGAGCTAGGGACCAGGAGGTGTGACCAGCTCAACATTCTGGACCCAAGGTTTGGAAACCAGGATGAAGCCTGGCTGACTCCACTATGAGGCTGAAAAGCTGAGAACATCACACAAGGCTCATGAAAAAGGGAAGTATGTCCTCACCCGCCCGGCTATGTTCTTAGGTGGAAACTTGCAACAGGGTGGCCACATGGTAGAAACGGCCAGAAGCAGGCCAGGTGCGGTGACTCACGCCTGTAATCCCAGCACTTTGGGAGGCCGAGGCGGGCGGGTCACACGAGTTCGAGACCAGCTTGAACATGGTGAAACCCCATCTCTACTAAAAATACAAAAAATTAGCCGGATGCAGTGGCACGCAACCTATAATCCCAGCTACTCAGGAGGCTGAGGCAGGAGAATCACTTGAACCCGGGAGGAGGAGGTTGCAATGAGCTGAGATTGTGCCATTGCACTCCAGCATGGGCAACAGAGCAAGACTCCGTCTCAGAAAAATAATAAATTTAAAAAATAAAAATTATTGAAAAAAGAAAAGAAACAGCCAGAGGCCCAGGGGAGCTGGGAAATAGCAGGACAGGGGCTGCTTCCTGGGTGGAGCCCTCGGTTGTACAAAAGAGTTCCAAGAAGCACTTCCTGCCCCTGGGCTTGTGCATGGCATGGCTGTGTGTGGGGACAGGCAGACACTCTCACATGCCAAGGGGAGCTGAGATGGAAAAGGACTTTGGGTTGCATTAATAGAAGTATATGTGCCAAAATAGGGGAGATGACCCAAGGTTCTGCCGATCTTTGTGATGGCTGGACCACAAAGTCAGAATTTCAGTGTAGGGGTGGCTTGAAACCTAGTGTCCAATTTTCCTAGAATTGTTCTTTACTTTTCTTTTTCCCTGTGTGTTCACCTCTTAGCTCTTCAGGAATGCAATTATAACGTTTACCTCTCCTCCACCAGGCGCTCCCTGCACTGCAAGCGTATCTAACTACAGTTCGATTTGCTTAGAAATTCTCAGGACAAAATGTTGAACCAAACCAGGCACCCTCTGGGATCCTCCCCCACCAGGAGATTGCCTCAAGACGACGGTCAGTTTACAGCCTAGCTCTGTCCACCATGGCACCCTCCAGACTACCCGGCTGAGAAGACATATAAGCAAGTCAGGTGGACCCTGCACCTCCTCACCCCCCCTCCCCTGCATGCCTTTCACACCAAGTTCCCCTTTAAAGATCCCACTTTCCTCCCCGAAAGCTGAAGCGATTCCCTTAAATCAGGAGCCTGTACTGTTTCCCCTTCACCAAGCTCTGCAATAAAGTCACTTTCTTCCTACCAGACCCCTCTCTGTTCATTCGGATTCTGCAAGAGGCTGGACATGTGTTTGGTTATGGCCTGACTTGAGAGCCCACCTCCAACCTCCATGCTGCACAGGAAGGAAAGAATGTGACACGGACTCATTCTCAGCCCAGGACCTGGTGACAATTCAGCCTCTGGCCTCGGAGACCCTGTCTGCAGGTGCAGACAGTGCCATTAGGCTGGTAAAGGTTGGGACAGAGGGAGCCCAGGGACTGAGGGAAGAGAGACAGAAAGTCAGAGGCGGCTTGGAGAGGAGGTCCAGGTGATGGTCGAGGCCTTTGCTTGGTTTCTGCAGGAACGGTAAGCTCACTCCTTTACAGGCCATTCCCTTTTAAGCCGCTCAGTTACCTGGAAAACTTTTACAACGCAGAGCCAAACGCTTGCTGTGGGCCACAGTCTGGCCTTCCTGGCCCGTGGTGGCCCTTCTGGGATAGGGGTGGCAGCAGCCATGCCCCTCCTCACTCCTTTTTGCTGCTCAGGCTGACATGGAAAAGAGGTTGCACATTCTGGGGTGCGGGCAGCATCACCCCTGACTTTGGCCAAGGCCTCCTGATGGTTACCCCTGCATGGCAGTCTTTGCATTCCCCAGAGCGGTTTCCCTGGAGGGCAAAGTGGCTTCGGTCACTCCCCGGGGACACATCTCTGTTTGCGGATGACAAGCACAAAACTCAGGCTGGTGGACCCGGGAGGGAAGGGCTGCCACCGGGGCATGCTGAGGGCTGCTATGGCACTGACGCGGCTCTATTTCTCATGCCATTGGTGAGGACGTGGTGTTTGCTTCATTCCTTTTTATACCTCATATATATATGTGTGTATATATATGTATATATATATGAGGTATAAAAAATATATATACACACACACTATATGGATTCTCTTGCAGAAAATGAAATATTTCAAAATCAATGACTTAAAAAAAATTCTACTTATAGTTTCTTAGAGGGTAAAGCTTTGATGCCTTAGCTGGGCCTCAGGGCCTCTTACCAACAGAACTGTTACAGCTTTCAGTTTTGTGGTCTCCACTCCAAAGTACTCTTCCCAGAAAGCCCCAGTGTGCTCTTTACACTACTGGGAACACCCTCCCCTATCTCCACCTCGAAAACTCCTATACATCCTTCAAGACCTCACTCACTGGGCACACCTTCTGTGCAGCTTGTCTGACTCCCGTAGGCCTTTGTAACACCCTGTACCCACACGGTACTGTAGAGTCCCATGGCAGAGATGACCCTGGCCTCAACATCAGACAAGCCTGGGTTCAGGTCCCAGCTCTGCCCCTCACAAGCTGTGTGACCCTGGGCAAGTTATTAACCTCTCTGGGCCTTAGGCACCCACCTAATACTCCTTTAGGCCACCCTCACTGCCGCCCGGTGGGGCTATCACTCCTGTGGACACAGCCCAGCCCATCAGCCCACAGTAGCCCCAGGAACGCTTCCTCATTGCACAGCCTTCTGGAAGGAATCTTTGGCAAATGTCAACTCTTGTTCTGCTTTCATGGCAAGCTCGCCTTGGTCACATGCGGGGCTGTAGCCTGTGCGTGCAGGAAGCTGTTCCTGTGGGGCCACTGACTCCTGCCACGAAGGACTCGCCTGCCCTGATGCGGGGGTTATGTGTCCTCCTAGGCACTCTGCAGGCCGCCGCACCCCTCACTGCCAGTCCCATGGACCCCAGGCCCAGGCCCACGCCCACCAGCACTCCCCTCACTCACTGTCAACTTGTCCCTCGCACTAGGCCTTCCATAAGCCAGGACTGTGGCACCTTTGGCCAGGCCTGGGCTGGGTGCTGGGGGCTCAGAACTGAGTCAGGTGTGGGCCCTGCCCTTGAGAGCTCCAAGCTGGTGGGGGAGCCACACCAGCACCCCGAAATAAGAGCAGCAGACCCATGCTGTGTCAGGGGCGAGTGTCTGGCAGTCTTGGGGCCCTGGCCAGGGTGGGGATTGGGGGAAACGTTCTTGGGAGCAGCCACAGAGCTGGGCCCTGGACAAGGTTTGTTGGGACAACAGGGAGGGCACTCCGGGCGGAGGGAACAGCCTCAGCCAAGGCCATTCAGGGGATCACAAGGAGCACGGCTGTCACAGCACAAGATGCTTCTGGCAGGGTTGAGTCTGGAGAGGCGGCAGCCACAAGGCCTTCATCTGCCAGGGGAAGGTGTCTGGACCTGATCCCGAGGCTGTGGGGAGTCGACATGGAAGATCATTCCTAATTCTCATAGCGGCAAGATCAGGGCTGCAGGGCACTGTTATCTCCTCTGCGCCAGGCAGCGTGCCAAGCACTTCCCATGCATGTGTAGCCTCAGTTCTCTCGGCAGCCTCAGGGGTGGGGACCACTAGTCCCTGCAACTTGCTGATGAGGACACTGAGGCTCAGAGAGACAAAGTCACTAGCCCAGGACTGCATATCTAGCTAGCAGTGGAGCTTGGCCTGTGCTGCTGACCACAGGCCACAAAGCCAGCCCCTCTCATCCAGGGCAGTGGCCTGGACAGGCTGGGGAGCAGCAGGCTGCCCTGCTGACCCTAGCAGCCCTGCTGAGAGAGGAGCTGAGCCTGGAACCGGGAGCAGGGCCCACGGGGTGAGAAGCGTCTGCAGCTGGTAGGCCTCGCTGGCGGGCTGGCGCCTGCAACCTAAGTGGGAAGATAATAGAGCACCTGGCAATTTGAATAACAATGAAAGCTTCCAGAATGCGAACGTCTGTGACAATAACCCTTCCTGCCGACAAAAGCAGAGGAGTCATGAGGCACAACACGCCTCACTGCAGGTGAACTGGAGACAATGTGTTCTCCAGCAGTGGCAACAGCTTCTGTTAGTTGGCGCTGACTGTATGCACGTGGGGTGTGGGGCTGGGAGCCTTCACGTATTTTGCTTTTCCTTTTTTTTTTGAGACAGAGTCTCTGTCTTCCAGTCAATGGCGTGATCTCGGCTCACTGTAACCTCCGCCTCCCAAGTTCAAACAATTCTCCTGCCTCAGCCTCCGGAGTAGTTGGGATTACAGGTGCCCACCAAGATACCCGGCTAATTTTTGTATTTTTAGTAGAGATGGGGTTTCACCATGTTGGTCAAGCTAGTCTCAAACTCCTGACCTCAGGTGATCCACCCACCTAGGCCTCCCAAAGTACTGGGATTACAGGCGTGAGCCACTGCACCTGGCCGCCTTCACATATTTTTTAAGGGAGTCTCACAAGGACCTGAAACGGGGAGATGCTATTAACCCTACTTTGTAAATGTGTCCCTGCAGACAGTACAGGGACATCGAGGAGCTTATTCGAGGCAAGATGGCCATCCCAAGGAACGCTGCCTCAACATGGAGAAAGAGACTCTGCTGACACGACAGAGTTGAGGGTTTTGGGAGAGGGAGATGAGCCTGGATTAACTGGCTGGGCTTGATGCCATCACAGGGTCCAAAGTGAGGAAGGCAGGAGGCTCAGTCAGCGGAAGGGATGTGGCCACGGGAGCAGAGGTAGGAGAGATGTCCTTGCATCTGGAAGGGGCCACAAGCCGAGGAATGTGGGCGCCTCTGGGAACTGGAGCAGGCAAGGAAATGGACCCACCCCTGCAGCCTCCAGCAGGGCCCTGTGCTGCTGATGCCTTGCCATGCGGTGTTCATGAGTCTCCTTTCCAACTGCTGTCCTCTGGATCTGTACAAGACTAAATCTGCGTTGTTTTAGTCACTGCATTTGTGATAGTTTATCACAGCAGCTACGGGACATTCACACAATACCCAAGAGAGATGTGTGTGTTCACCAGGAGACGTGGATGCGAAGGTTCACGCAGCTTTACTGATAATGGCTGGAAGGTGGAAACAGCCCAAGTTTCCTGGAAAGGTGATGGAGAAACACAGCGTGGTGCGTCCACACAATGCAATGGGCACAGATCCAGGCTGGGGACAAGACAGGAACCTTCATCTTCTGCTTCCTGGGCGGAGTGCTCTGCCCTAGCACCTGCCTTGTCAATGCCCTGGTGGACCCGTGGGATTGCCCAGTTCTTGCATCTTCACTGAGAGGAAAACAGAGACGATGACTCCATTTTACAGTTGGGTAAAGTGAGGCTCAGGGCCATGCTGCCCAGGGAGGAGCTGAAGAGACCCGAGGCCTGCTGGGGACCAGATCTTCTCAATGGTGGTTCCTTTTGGCAGCCTCTCTCCAAGCCCAGGGCAGAGCCTGGCACATGGGAGAGCTTTGTGGGAGTTTGCTGAGCAAATGACAGAGAGCAGGTGTGGTGTGAGCTCTGGTGGCTGGACACACCTTCCCGTCCCCTGCAGACCTGTCTTCCTGGCTGGGTCCAATGTGCAGGGATTTGGGGCAGAGTTGGGGTGTCCTGACGGATGTGGTCACTCTCAGGGGATGTCAGTCCGTGGATGCAGATGCAGCAAAGTCCCTGGAGCCCTGCCTGCCTCCCTGCTTACCCTCCGCACTCTGAGGGATGCTCTCTGCCAGGATGGGGCACCTTGGGCAAGGGATGGGAGGCCTCTAATGTGGCCCAAGATGTTTAACCAGAGTCCTACAGGCCCCAACCTGAACTGGACCCAGAAATTCACAAGTTGTGTGACCTTGGATGAGGTCCCCAACACACACACCAGAGCCCCCAACACACACACCAGAGCCCCCAACACACACACCAGAGACCCCAACACACACACACCAGAGACCCCAACATGCACACACACACCAGAGACCTTAACACACACACACACCAGAAATCCCCACACACACACCAGAGACCTTAACTCACACACACCAGAGCCAACACACACACACACCAGAGACCTTAACTCACACACACACCAGTGTTGACTTTTCCCTTCTGCCCTCAGTCCCGTCTGTAAAATGCTGCTGCTCACAGCCCCCTGCTCTGATTCTACATTGAGCCCTGTGCTACACAGCCCCAAGACGGCCTCCAAATAATCCACCTCCAGCTACTCACACCCTCCTTTGGTACCAAGGGAGACCAAAGGATGGGGGCGGAGCCAAGTGGCTTGCTTGTAACAAATAGATAGAGTAGAAGTGACAGGGATGGGATGTCCCTTCCAAGGTTAGGCTCCAAAAAGACTGTGGGTTCCACCAGGCTCTGCACCTTGAAGTCTCTCTCCCAGAGCCCTCTTTTTGGGCAGTCAGCTGTCATGCCACGAGCTATCCTGTGGAGAGGCCCACCTGGTGAGCAACTGACATCCCCAGCCAACACGTGACCCCGCTACCAGCCACCTGAGTGAGCTAGGAGGTGTATCCTCTCCAGCAGAGCCTTGAGATGACCACAGTCTCAGCCCATGCTTTGACTGCAGCCTCCTGAGAGACCCCAAGCCAGGAGACCCAGCGAAGCCACACCTTGACTTACACCTTTCTGACTCACAGAAAGGGCTAAATGCTTGCTGTTTTATGCTGCTGGCTTGCAGGGTAACTTGTTACACAGCACCAGCTGGCTAATACAAGGCCTCAGGGCAGAGCTAGAGATTCGGGGAGAGGGAGGATCTTGGAGATTGTGCATCTGGACATCCCTCTACTCTATCCTCAGGGAAGGAGCCTCTGACCTCTGCTTGCACACCCCAAAGACGGGGAGCTCCCTGCTTACCGAGGCCAGCAAATCTGCTGTAGAGCCAGGCTGCCTGGGAAGGTCGTCCCTCTGCCTCCTGCTTCCTCTTCCTACTGGTGCCAGCGTGGCTCTGGGGGTTCCCTGGCACCAGCCCCATCCTTCAGGGATGTGTGGGTTCCCCCAGAGTGAGCTGGTGTCTGGATCAGGCTTCTCTGCATCACAGCTTCATTCCCTTCTCTGCTTCAGGGGAGAGTTATTGGGAGGCAAGTGAGGGCTCAGGCCTGGCCTTGCCATTCAGTGTGCACCTGGCAGAGGACCCCAGGATGCACCAGTCTTCACTCAGCCTTAGCTCAAAGTCACCATCTCCACCTGCCTCAGTTTATTCGTCTGCTACATGGAGATTTCTGTGAGGACATGAGATAGTGCATGTAACAACGCTTGACACACAGAAAGCACTCAAGAAATATATGTTCTGTTGAATCGGGAGAAAACATATTCAAAGTGGGGCCGCGGGGATGCTTGAGGGAATTTTTGTCTTCAGCAAAATATCTTGATGGCCCATCCAGATGGATGGGGATGCGGAGTGGATGAGGCAGTGGGGTGTGTTTGTGTGTGTTGGAGGGCTTGTGTGTGCTGGGGGGCTGTTGTTGGGGGCTCTGGTATGTCTGTGTGTGTGTGTGTGTTGGGAGGCCAGGGCACGTTGTAGGTGCTCTGGGAGAGCCTCTGCCTGGCTGTTTGACTTTGGACAGGTGCTATGGCCTCTCTGAGCCCGGGGTTTCTGGCAAAATGGCAAGAAAAATGCCACTGGCGAGGTGGCGGCACGGGGGAAATGGCCGTCCTCTGCAAACTCCCTCGCACCCCAGTCAGCTCCCCTGGTCTCCAGGAAAAACCAAAATAAAGATCCTGCTTGAAGACAATGAGAATTATTTTGTGCTTTATAGGGCGCCACATAATCTAAATAATGAAACATGGAAACCTTCTTTCCTTCAGGAAGAAGCTGGCGGGCATCCCAGCTATGTAAAAGGCAGGCGGTGGGGTGGGGATGACAAAGCTATTTGATGCCAGCTATGCCCAGTGGCTCCTGGCAGACAGGACGGTGCCCGGTGTGTTGTTAGAGCCCACGGATTGTACCTGGGATGGGGATGTGGGCATGGCAGGCAGGGGATATCGCGGGAGCGACAGGCAGAGGGCAGGGCACACAGCCCACATCCGAGGCCAGGTCCCACGCCCCTCACCTGCCCTGATCCTCTTGCAGCTTCCAGACCCCATTCGCCCTGGGGTTCCTCCTGCCATGCATGGGGGCTGCTCCTCCCCAGGCCCATTGCAGTGGTCTCTCGGGGCATCGCAAACTCAAGACACTCCATGCTGCTGAGCCCAAAGCCATGTCTGCCCCAAGGTCCCCATCTTGGAAAATCTCCCAGGCTGCTCAGCCCAGGGTCCCAGACATCTTCTTTGGACCCCCACCTCCTTCTCAGCCCCCCACCGCAGACCCTGGCCAATCCCACGGACTCCACTCCCTGGTGCTGGCCCCTCCCCACCATGACCCTCAGCCAAGCCACAGACATGGCTGCAGTTGGTGGGACAGTGGCAGCCTCTCTGGCGGACTCCCAGCTCCCTTCCCAAAGGCAAATGCAGTCTGCCGCTCTCCTTGAGGGCAACCCGTCCCCGGACCGAGAAGCCCACACCTCACCATGGCCCTGCACAGTCAGACCTCCTTGCTTCTCCCACCCATCCCCTCCTGCATTCTTCCCCCCACCACACTCGTGCCACCTGACTGCCCTTCTGATAGATGGATGCATGACTCTCTGTCTCAGTGCCTCTGCACATGCTATTTCCAGTGCCTGGACCACTCCCCACTTTGTCCCCTAGTCTCTTCCAACTCTGACAGGCTCATTCCTTTCCATCCTACAGATCCCAGCTGCCCAGAGAGGCAGGGCCAGGCCATAGAAGGCTGTGGATGCCCAGCTGAGGGACTGTCCTTATCCTGCAGGACCCTGTGGGAGTCTCCAAAGGGCTGGGAGCCTCTGCAGAGACAGGACCGGAGGCTGCCCTGGCTTTGGGAGTGGGGTCAACAGGCAGCTGTGTCAGTTTTGGGGGCTTCCATTATTCACACCCCGCTTGTAGCCTTCCATTCTGTTTACCCTCCTGATGTTCGGACACTTCTCGGGGAACTTAGGGCCTTTATACATCCCCATGGTAAAGGTTCATTTTTAATGCTGCTTTGGTAAATATTTGATGCCACTGCTTTAATGGGAGGATGCATTAGACATTAAATGCCACAAAGTGCTCTGAGATGCTGCCCTTTTCATCGGCAACCTCTGTCCGTAGCTCCTCCTGCCTCCCGTTCTATGAAAATAAAGACTTTCTTCTTTGCCTCCCGCTATGAATTTTTCAAAGCATTTTTCAAATCCATTCTTGCCCCGATCAGCGCTTCCATTAGCCAGATACAAGGTCAAAGAGGTTTTCAGCTGAAAGATGGCTTAGAAGCCTCAGTCCCTTCCCTCATCTTACACAAGGGGAAAGCGAGGCCAAGGAGGGACATGGCCTGCCCGAGGCTAAACAGCAAGTCTGTGGGTGAGGGAGTGGAACGAGATGCCGGGACTCCCAGCCCAGGGCTCTGCTCTGGCACTGGCACCCCCCAGAAGACTCAGACCAGTCCTGCCCTCACCCAGTCCAGTGGAAACAGGCCACAGGGCTCTCTGTGCTGAAAGTGGGCGGCAGGGAGAGTGGTCTTTTAGAGGATGGTGAGAGGCCTCGGGAAGGAGCGTGACCTCAGCGAGGTTTTGAGGAATGAGTAGGAGCTCGCCAAGGGGCTGGGGTGCGGAAACCGGTGAGGTGAATGGGTGCGGGTAAGCACCTGGGGGCAGGGATGGGGACTGATCCACTCTGTATCCCCAGTCCTGGACTGGGGCCCAGACTTGGCCCATACGTTTTAATCCTTGTGAAATGAATGTGGCCTTTGCCTCCAGGGCTGTGTGCACTGTGGCCTTGATCATCGGCTCCTGGTCCCACAGGCCCTGGTGCCCTTGCGTCTCCGTGCTTCCTTCAGCCCGGGCTCTGACCTGACCAGCTTCCATGCATTCTGCACTCCTGGCCCGTCCCTGGTGCTGGGGCTGCTTCCCTGACATCCTTTCTACTGCCCAGGACAGTAAACACACCCCAGTCAGCTCCACGCCCCAGTCAGCTCCATGCACACCATGCCACACAGACCCTCACAATATATACACACATACCACGCCACACACCCACAATACACATACACCCCATGCCACACACGATGCCACACAGACACCCACAATATATACATAAACACACCATGCCACACAGACCCACACAATATCACATACACACCATGCCACACAGACCCTCACAACATATACACACCACACCACACAGCCACCCACAATACACATAAACACACACCCCATGCCACACACAATGCTGCACATCCACAATATACACATACATATACCATGTCACACAGATGCAATGTACACATACACACACACCATGCCACACAGACCCACACAATATACACACACGCCATGCCAGACACAACACTACACACACTACCATGGCACAGATACCACACCACACACACACACACACCATGCCACACAGACCCACACAATATACCACCATGCCACACAGACCCACACAATATATACACACCATGCCACAGATACCACACACGTCACATAGACACAAACAATATATATACACACACTAAGCCACAGAGACACAACGCACACACACCCCATGCCACACAGACATCACACAATGCACATACCACACACCATGCCACACAGACTCCTACTCACCTGTGACCTGTCCTAGCCCCTCAGGACCCACCTCTGCCCTCTCCGCCTCTCCCCTGGTGCTGGCGTCCCATGGTGGTAACAATGCACGCCCCTGTGCCCAGCCCCGCCCCTCCAGTGCTGTCCTTCCTGGTCAGCAGCAACACCACACGTCTCTTGGATCAGACCCTTGAGTTGTCCTCATCCTCAGTGTGCCCCTCCAACATCCAATTCCTTTGTGGGTCCTGCCTGCACTACCTCCAAAATACTGTCGTGTGTCCCCCCAACCACTGTCTGGGGCACAGTGACGGCCTCCCCCCAGGCCTCCCCGCCTCCATTCCTGCTGGTTGGCTGCTGTCAGCTGTGTGGCAGTGGCCTCTCGCCAAAACCCCCACCAGACCAAGTCCTCGCGCTTCACTGGCTCCATGTTTCCCTTAAACAAATGGAACCACTGTCTCCCATCTTAACCACCCTGCAGACTTGAGTCCCAAATCTCCCTCCCTCTTGGATGCCATCAGTGGTGAGATGTCCCATGGATTGAATCATGGCTTTGGGAAGGAGGTAAGCGACACTCCAGTAAGTGTACACATTGACCGGGGGACACATCTGGGCTTGAGGCCCTGCAGGGTGACAAGGACATGTCCCTTAGAAACAAGTGACAACAGTATCAGTCAGAGTCCAGGGAGGGACACAGCAGCTGCGGCTGTCATGGAATAGGGCATTTATGATAGGGACTTGAGTTTCCATACTTGTGGGAGGAGCTGGGCAGTGAAGGTCCAGGAGGGACCTTGGAGGCTTAGAGAAGGGACACTCAGCAGTGCTGGGCAGGGAGAGAACGGGGTCAGCTCGCAAGGACGCTGAAGCCAGGCCCATCCTGCCTCCTTGAGACCACAAGGAGGGTCACAGGGTCTGCCAGCCTAGGGTGGGTGGTCGGGAAGGAGAGCCAGACACAGACGGGAAACCCGAGGACACTGGGGGCCCCGGGGCAGCCCCGCAGCTGTGCTTCCCCGGCTCTGCCCAGTGAGACCACCAGCACCAGTGACTGCAGCTTCCACCTCCCAAGTCTCAGACAGCTCAAGCCAGCCCACCGGGAAGCAGACCCGGGGACACAAAGACCCCAGAGCAACCAGGCTGGCAACAGAACCCAGCACAGCATCTCCTTTTTCTTGTCTGGCTACAGAAGCTGTGAATAAGCCCTGAGCAACCTCAAACGAGGGGTAGGCAAAGGAGGCACACTTAGCAGGGACCTCTTTCCCCACTCAGGGTAGATAAAGAAAAGAGGATAGACTTTGGGGGTTCTGCCTATGAGCGGGGTGCTGAGTTAGGCCCTCCCCACATCCCCTCTGATTTCATCCCTATGATCCCCTCGCCAGGTGGAACTCATTTACTCCCTGTGCCTACATCCACGTGGCAGCCCAGAGAGGTGATGCAACTTGCCCAAGGACACACAGCTGGGTAGCAGAGTCTGGTCCAAGCTCAGCTCAGGCAGCCCCAGAAGCCCATTGTTCCCACCTGCCCTCACCTGCAGCACCCAGCTATTCCTGAAGCCATAGGCCCCACCACACAGGGTGTAATAGACTCGCTCCCAGAGCTCACAGCTGAAGCGATCAGGTGACAAGTCCCCCTCTCCCCCAGCACCCTCTGGGGCACCTTAGAAGCTACAGGAAGTCCAAGCTGGAGGGTGCTTAAGAGGAGCAGGGAGCAAGCGTCCTCCAGCCCAGGGGCGAGCCTTGGTTTCCATCATTTTGACAGGAGCCGAAATGCCCATGTTGGGAGACATTTGCAGCGCCAACAAGCATCTATCCTTGGAAGGAAATATTTTAGCAGTTAAGACCAGGGTTTTAATAGCAGGGGAAATAAAGTAGAATCCATGGTCCTCCCTGACCCAGGCCAATGGAGATAAATTCCTTCTCCACTCGCCCTGCCCTGCAGCGCCTGATCTGGGAGCCAGCCCTATTAAAGGCCCCTGAACTAAATTGCTTTTTGGGGAACATTACTGCCACTGGCCCAACCACACGTCTCTCTGCAGGGTGATCTCGCTCCTTCCATATTACTCTTGCTGCAGCCGAGAGGGTGATTATGTGGAATTCCTGTCAAATCAACATAAAGGAGTATCCTCCGAGCTGGAGGCGTATTCACGAGCCCCCAGATCTGCCTGGGCCTTTGTGGAAGTGTCTTTTTGTTAATTACTCACGCAAGCTGGCATCTTTGTTTGCACAGCAGTTACTGCGTTAGGGCATTTTAATTAAGCTTCCAAACTAAAGATTCCAAACTGGCTGGCTAGAGCCGTGCGGGTCTCTCCCGGGGCAGGATTATAGGAGCCACCTCCGAGGAGGGGGCTTGTAAGATGCCCGCTGCAGGCAGCACATCCCCAGAAACAGGTGTGCCATGTTGCCAAGCTCTTAATGGGAGCAGTTTCCTTTCTCCCAACAGCTGCACCCTGGGCCCAGAGACACAAAATCTCCATCTGAACTCCAAATAGCTGTGTTAGGTCTAGTGCATTCTAGAAGTGTGTCTTCAAAATGACTTTTCCAAAAACCTTCCCTAAGGAATATTCACCCTTTGGCTGAAGACATTGATTTTTTCCAAGCAAAGCCAGGGCAGGGTCAGAATGGATTTTCCACACATCACTGGACAGAGTTCCTTAAGGGCAAGGGCCCGGCCTTTTTTGTCTTTCTGTTCCCAGCACTTAACACGGGGCATGGCCTGCGGCCAGCCCTCAATAAATGCTTGCTGAATACATGAGTAAATTAATCTCGTCTGGGCTGTATCCATACAACGAACACGGATTGTTCCAGAGAAAGGGAAGGACAGGGTTGCAGGCTTTGCAAAGAGGATGCCCAAGACATTTCCTTGGTGGCACTAAAGACCCAGATGTGTGGCACAGAGGTCAGACCAGTCTTTCTGCCTCCTCATCTGCCCTGCTTCCTTTTCCTGGGGAAGGGTCAGGAGCTGCAAAGGGCCGATGAATTGGCCTCCCAGAACCAGCTTGCCTCTTGCCCTGGCTATCATTGCCCTGGGTGCCTGTCTGTGAGTGTCCCTGGAAACACTAGGTCACTGTTTTCATGTGCACTTAAGAAACACATTGGCTGTAATCCCAGAACTTTGGGAGGCCGAGGCAGGCGGATTGCCTGGGCTTAGGAGTTCAAGACCAGCCTGAACAATGTGGCAAGACTCTGTCTCTACTAAAATACAGAAAGTTAGCTGGGCGTGGTGGCACATGCCCGCAGTCCCAGCTACTCAGGAGGCTAATTCAGGAGAATTGCTTGAACCCTGGAGGGTGAGGTTGCAATGAGCTGAGATAGCACCACTGCACTCCAGCCTGGGCAACAGAGCAAGACTCTGTCTCCAAAAAAAAAAAAAAAAAAAAAAAAAGACATTGGCTTCCCACAGCAATGTTCACAGACCACTGGAGCAAGCGAGATTATGTGAGGAGGTAAATATACCAGCATTTGAACCGTTATGTGCAGGGGCAAGCTGGTAAACATTTAACAACCTATTCTCCAGAGAAAGAAAAACCCTGATTTGTAACACATGCTGTCAATTTCCCGAGTGTAAATACCAGTGCTGTCACTGAATCAAAGACAGGAAGAGATACAAGTAGCCACCACTTGATAGATTTCCACCATACAGACACAACAGATGCAAATAACCTTGCCAGCACAGATGACTGTAAATGTAGCAAAAGAACTAGGAAGTGATACATTTTGAGTATGTATTACCTGTGTGTTTAACACAATGTATTTAATTGCATGTCTATATAATTTGCAATAGTGGTTGTGTTTAACAACAGGCTACCATAATTCCTACAACTTGAACTCTCTTGAGCCAGTGTGATGTAGCCCCATCTCATACTGAATATGTTTACTTGCTTGTTTTAATGAGAATTAGGAAAAATACAACTCTTAAACCAGCGACGGTATTGCTTAGAGCAAATCTGACTTTTCTACAAATACGACCTGATTTCAAGTCAATTAAAAATGTATTAAGTAAACAGAATGAGGGATGTACACAGACCAAGAACACCAAGGAACTGAAACGTGGGGGATAAATGTTGCTTTATGAAAATGGTTTCAAACCTCAACTGTCTTGGGGGTGCAGTAAAACAAATGGGCAACTCACAAGAGAGGAAATACAATTAATTAACAAATGAAAGGAAAGGTGTTTTATCTCAAAAACCACCAAAGAAATGCAAACAGGCTGGGCGCGTGGTTTATACCTGTAGTTCTAGCACTTCGGGAGGCTGAGGCAGATGGACTGCTTGAGGTCAGGAGTTTGAGACCAGCCTGGCTGACACAGTGAACCTCCCCTCCGCCGCCGCCACCCACCCTGTCTCCACTAAAAACACAAAAATTAGCCGGGCGTGGTGGTGGGTGTCTGTAATCCCAGCTACTCGGGAAGCCAAGGCAGGAGAATCACTTGAACCTGGGAGGCGGAAGGAGGCTGCAGTGAGCCAAGATCGCACCACTGCACTCCAGCCTGGGCGATAGAATGAGACTCCATCTCAAGAAATGCAAACTGTATAAAAATGAGGGCACCCCATGCTGGAGAGGGAGCCCCGAATCCAATAACCTCAAAAGCTGCCTCGCTGCACCAGCCCTTTGGGAATGAGGCTGGCGCTGGAATCGAGACCCATAAAACTGTCACCCCCTGGACTCAGGAATCTCCCTGCCTGGCATCTATCTGGAGGAAATCATTCCAGAAAGGGAAAAGCCACAAACTCACAAAGGTGTCTGCTGTTTTCTGGAGTATGTCTCCTCCTCCTGCCCCCAGGAGAGCTGGGATTGGTGTTATTTGTCATCGTATTAATAAAAACATTACACGCTGTATAAACGCCCCACGGTAGGCAAATGACTGCATGAATCCCACATGTGGAATCCAAACAACTGTGTGGCCACTGAAATGGTATTTAGAAAGGTCAGGTAAAATCACGGGGTCATTGCTGATTCAGTAGAATAAAATCAGAAGGCACACCATTATTAGAGACGCGCAAACGCAGGTGTGCATTAGAAGGGAGGAAAATGCAAAGCAGTTATAGCTGTGAGTGAGTGGGAACCCGAGCGGCTTTTTTTTCCCCTATTTTTTTACTCTTCAAATAATAGTTGCAACATTAATCACAGTTAGCATTTCCTGAGGCACATGCCACAGACCAGGCTCTGTTCCAGTCCTAACAATCATCTCACAACCTAAGGCCACTTGTGTCCATTGTACTGATGGGAACACTGAGGCTCAGGGGAGCTAGTGGCTTACCTGCAGTTGCCCACTGGCCTGTAGACAGGATCTGAACTCAGCTCTGATTCGAAGACTACGCAGTTCACCCCTCTGCGGGTTTGCTAGAGTACAGCTAGGAGGTTTTCGAAGTAAACTTGTATTAGAACTAAGCGTGGGTGTTGCGTCTTTACCTTCTGTTCTGCCAGGCCCTCCTCTGGTGGGGAGTGGTTTGCCGAGGAGGGTGGGGAGCTGCCAGGTGGAAGAGATGAGCACACCTGCCGCCTCCGGAAAGATTCCCAGGGCTGGGAAAGACCTTCACAAATGGTGCAGGGGAAAAGACGAACCCCGAAAGCAAACAAAACCAACCACGCACCCCAACCGAGCACACACCAAGCTGGCACCATAGCCTCGTTTAAACCCCTGCCTGGCAGCCCGCGAAGGGGCCGACGGCGGATCAGAAGCCAGGCTGAGTTTCGGGAGGCTCCTGGGCCCACATCAGACAGGATTTGTTTCACTGACACCTGCAGGCCAGATCTCAGGTGCTTTGGGGGATCCCTGAGGTCCTGCCCCGGGGATGGGTGAGACCTGCCTTGCACAGAGAACCCACAACCACAGGGCAGCTATGCAGCCAGCATGGGGTGGCATCATCTCAGTGTTAGCTCTCACAGGGAGCGAAGTAAAGGCAGAGACGTTGCTCTTCCCAGTACAAGGATGTGGGCTTTGGAGTCCACCAGACCTGGGTTCCAATTCTGGCTCAGCTGCTGTGCAGTTCCCAGGAATCTCTTTCCGAGCCTTGGTGTCTCCTTCATAAAATGAGGCTCGGGATGGCCAAGCTGCAGTGCAGCTGGGGAGGCTAAATGGCACAATTGGTTGCAGCTGCTTAGCTCAGTAAGTCCTCAATACATGGGAGCCACGGTTACTAACAGTAATAAAGCAGTTCACTGATTTGACACTGTCTAGGTGCCTTCTGTGCACAAGGCACGGGGCAGGAAGATTCATTCATGCAACATGGATGTATTGAGCACCTACTATGTGCCAGGCCTTGTTCTATGTGCTGGGGTCACAGCTGAGCACAAGAAACACCAGTCCCAACTCTCCTGGGTTTTCCATCCAGCAGAGGAGACAGGCACAAAGCCACAAAGCCAACGTGATGTCAGGCGGCAATGTACATGATGAGACAGTAAAGGAGGACAAAGGGACAGAGTGATTGGCGGAGGTGGCTGCTTCTATTTTGTAAACCTTGGCCAGGGAAGGCCCCTCTGATCGGGTGACTCTGAGCAGGGGCTGTGGAAGGGAGGAGTGAGCCCTGCTGGTGTCTGGGAGGGGAGAGGTCTGGGTGGAGGGAACAGCAGGTGTGGCTACAGCAAGTGCCAGTGTGGGGAGATGAGGACAGAGGAACAGTGGGGTGGGGTGGGGTCATATCACGTTGTTGGCCAAGGAAAGCATTTTGATTCCTAAATGTGAAGGAGGCCATCGGTGGGTCTTGACTTAATGTTTTTAAAAGATCACCCTGCTGCTGTCGGGGCCAAAGGCTGGTATCAGGGAGACATGCGGTGGCGGCTGCCTCCATCCTGGCCAGAGAAGACAGACAAGGAGGGCTGATCTCAGTGGAGGGGTGGGTGTGGGGCGGATTCTGGCTTCATTTTCAAGGTATTGCTGATGGAACACGTGAAGCGGGAAAGAAAGGGAGGAGCCAAGGAGATGCTGGGAGGCAGCGGGGACATGGATGTGCTGGTCCCCCCCAATGTCTATGGGACATCCAAGAGCTGCCCTTGAGGACTCAGGCTCTGCAATGACAGCAGATCTGGATTCAGGGGAGAGAGACCAGGGAGAAAGACTGGAAGGTGGACAGGATTGGAGCTGTGGGTCTAGGTGGGGTCCCCAGGGGATGGGTGGAGATGAGAGAGAAGTTAAAGGGAGGAGCCCTTGTATCTAAGATCGGGGAGATAAGGTTGGAGCTGCAAAGAGGAGCAAGAAGGGCAGCCATGAGGGGCCAGGATCCAGGACCCTGTGGTGCAGAGGACCTGGGGCTCCCCGGTTCCCCTCAGTCTCTCCCTCCTCCGAGGCTATGCTTATGCTGCTCTCTCTGCTGGGATTCCCCTTTCCCCACTTTGGCGAACTCCTATTCATCCACTGAAACCCTTTCTTTGTGTTAGCTGCTCTCCCCCTGGCTGACCAGAGCTTAGTCTGGTGGACCGCGAGTCCTGGGACATCTGAGCACTGTCTTGGACACAGCCGTGAACATCCAAGAGCTGCCCTTGAGGACTCAGGCTCTGCAATGACAGCAGATCTGGATTCAGGGGAGAGAGACCAGGGAGAAAGACTGGAAGGTGGACAGGATTGGAGCTGTGGGTCCGGGTGGGGTCCCCAGGGGATGTCACCCACCCCTCCACTGAGATCAGCCCTCCTTGTCTGTCTTCTCTGGCCAGGATGGAGGCAGCCGCCACCGCATGTCTCCCTGATACCAGCCTTTGTCCCCGACAGCAGCAGGGTGAAGGCTCCTGGGAAAGGATCTGAGCATTTGCAGAGCAGCTGCTCCATGCCAGGGCCTTTCCGGGTTTCCTCGCATTTAAGGAGACAAAACCTGAGAGGCCAGTGCTGTCACCCACTGTCCTGGTAAGGAGGCGTAAGCTACCTGCTGGAGGCCCTCCAGGTACCTCAAAACAGGGGAGCTGGGATTTGACCCCAGTTCTGTTTGCCTCCAAGAGCCTTTGCTCCTAACTCAACTACTCTGCCTCCAAACAAAACAAATCAAAACAGCTTCACGGCAGGTGGGGCTATTCAGAGGCCAGCCTCCTGGAGGGTGAGTGAGTGCGGACCGTTGGGCCACACCTCCTAGGCAGGGATGTGGAGCGAATCCCTATGGCAGGTTCCAGGGAGTGCTGGAGAGCTGGAAACCGTCTCTTCCTGGAGGCTGAAGGACCCTGGGCATGAGTCAGAGGCGTGCTCACAGAGGCTAAAAGAGAACCATTTCAGGGTAGAACATCAGCAAGCCCCATGGCCTCAGGCAGAAGTGAGTCACTGAATTATGGGCCATTGTCTCCTTGGACAATTAGCACAGCCATTGCAGTGGTGGTTATGAACACTTTTCCATCACACAGGAGGCTTGACGGGACATAATGTTGAATTAAAAACCCAAGACACACCATTTTATGTGCAGGATGACAACACTGCCCTGATGACCGGCCAGGCTGGAGGACGCGGAGCCCTGCGGAGGGTGGTGAGGTCACTTGGTTCCCACACTGGCAGTGTCCTTGCGATGGTTAATACTGAGTGTCAACTTGATTGGATTGAAGGATGCAAAGTATTGATCCTGGGTGTGTCTGTGAGGTGTTGCCAAATGGGGTTCACATCTGAGTCAGTGGGCTGGGGAAGGCAGACCCACCCTTCATCTGGGTGGACACCATCTAATCAGCTGCCAGCGTGGCCTGAATATAAAGCAGGCAGAAAAATGTGAGAAGGTGAGACTGGCCTAGCCTCACAGCCTCCATCTTTCTCCTGTGCTGGATGCTTCCTGCCCTCGAACATCAGACTCCAACCGAGTTCTTCAGCTTTAGGACTCAGACTGGCTTCCTTGCTGCTCAGCCCGCAGACAGCCTACTGTGGGACTTTGTGATTGTGTGAGTTACTACTACTTAATAAACTCCCCTTTCCATAGCCCCTATTAGTTCGGTGCCTCTAGAGAACCCTGATTAATACAGTCCTCCAGCAAGCAGGGGCACCTTTATGGTGGAAAATGAAGCAGAAAAACAGAGGAAACTGTGACTGTCCCTTGGGGGAGTGCTGAGGAGGAGGAGGTAGGTAATAAGGCAGAGAAATAAAGAAAAGCAACAGGACCGCAGGCCCCAGGGACAGCCTGTGCACTGGCTCAGGGTGGCCGGGCCTCTCCATGGATTTTAATGCCCCCCCTGAACCTTTGGGGGTGCAGAAAGGGGTCAAGGAGTTGTGTTCCCCAGGAGAAGAGGTGAGGAGAAACTGCAGCTGCCACAGGGGTCCCGGTGCACCTCAGGGGCCTCCATGGGTCATGGTGATGTGGATCCCAGCTGGGCCACAGTCAGCCATGTCTAGGATGCGGCGGGAGGAGCAGCATAGGCCTCTGCTTAAAGAGGGTTCCTAGAGTCTGGGACTGTAGCCTGCACTCCGGGGAGTCTGCACAGTTGGGCACCAGGGCGTGGGCAGGAGGAGGAGATTCCCTGCAGTCCCACTGTGTACCCTCAGGAGCTCTCATCACCATCACCATCCAGGGCAGGCACTGAGACTCAGGGAGGGCCGGCAACTTGTCCGAGGACACACAGCAGGTGGCGTCACTGGTTCTGAGCCTTTCTGTCACCCCCTGCCTGCCGCCCATGGTACCCACCACCGCAGAGTGACACTGATGAATGGACATCCTCCAGGGTTTCAGCCAAGCTGTCCAAACAAATGGAAAGCAGCCTAGAGAGCCAGTAAAGGAGGGAACACGTGCCCTATCGAGCCTCAGTTGGGAAAAGACAGGAACTGGAGGGAACAGCTCAGTTTCCTGATCCAGCTGGAACCCCCAAGGAGCTGCAACTCCATCCCCACTCAGGACATCAACTGTCTTCTGAATTCCAATCACGGAAGCCTCCTTGGTATTTGACGTTACACCAAGGAAAGAAGATATTTGGTCATCTCCCTTTTCAGTCTCCTCATTTTCTGGAATTTCTTGCTGTTGGCTGGCACCCTCCCTGCAGAAACCACACACCAAGGACTCTGGCTGCAGAGCTGGGAAGAACACGATGCTTGAGTTTCAGCAGGAGAAGGTTCTGGGGTTGGGTGAACTCTAGGACCTCACAGGGGAGGATGAATGAGTTTTGCAAAGAGCTGGAGGGGTTCTAGGAGCAGGCAGAGTGAGGTGAGAAAAGGTGGTACTGGGGCTTTGCTGGTAGGCAGAGGCCATTGGATGGAGAGGAACTCTGGACATCTCCCCATCCCTGCTGGGCTCCCTTCTCTCCAGGTGGCCTGAGGTCCCCAGGGCCCAGGGTGATGGAGCCAGCGCTGTAGAGGCACTCAGGCTCTAATGACCACTCTGCCCTGTCCCTGCATGCCCCACAGGCAGCATCAGCATCTCCCAGGAACTTGCTATAAATACAGAATCCCAGGCCTACCCCATCATTAGGCATCAGATTTTGCAAACCCAACAAGACCTAGGGGATTTGGATGCCCCTTAAGATCTGAGATGCACACATGATCCCCTTGAGCCAAGCTGGGAATTTTTCCCTGAACTCTGACAGCCTGGAAGGGCTTCGGGGCTGGGAGGGCTGGGGCTGGGCAGCCTCCTCTCCTCAGGTCACTCCCCATCCCCCGTCTCCACCTAAGCCCCTAGACCTCAGGGTGGGTTTTGAAGGATGAATAGAAGTTCCCCAGGGAGGTGTGGGACAGAGCACACTGTGAAGAGAATTGAGTCAAAAGCAAGGAGGTATGAATCAGCGAGGGATTTGAGGGGTCAAGGCTGGGGTGGAAGGCATGGGCAGTGAGGTGGGGGCAGGCTCTGAGATAGGCAGGGGCCAGGTGGCAGTTGGCTCAGGATCTGACATGGGCTGGGGAAACCTTGGCTGAAACCCATGGATCTACTGTGTGGCCTTGGGCAAGTCACTGACCCTCCCTGGGCTCAAGTTCACTCATCTATACAAGGTGATGATGTGTCCTGCTGAGCCCAATCCTCAGGGTGGGAGTTACAAGAGTCCATGGAAATACCAAGGGGGGCAGTGTCTAAAGTCAAGCACTAAGCATGGTTCCCAGCACTCTCTGCTGGGCTCTGCGGGTCTTACAGGGTGGTGAACAGCAGCCTGAGGCTTCAGGAGGGGGCCGCTCAGGTCAGGAGGCAGGGTCAGGCCACCAAGGGCTGGGGAGCAGGCTCAGAGGCAGCCGAGGCCCTCTCTCAGAGATGGGAATGTGGATGGATGGGGGAGGGAGGGAGGTGAGGGCAATGGGGAGTGGAGCTGGGGGTCCTAGGAGGGTCGGCCCCTCATCAGGTCCTCACAACTACACTGCGAGGCCAGGCTTGCCCAATTTACAGATGGGGACACTGAGGCTCTGGCTGAGGAGGCTTGGGGCAGGCAGGTGTGGCGCTGGTGGGGCCAGGTGGGTGTGTCTAACTGGGAGCTGCTGCCTGTGCCCCGGATTTGAGACAGCAACAATAATGACCATCACAACCATGATAGCGGCACCTCCCAGGACCCCGGCCACAGCTGCAGTGATGAAGACAGTACAGCATGTGGCAGGAACGTGGCGACGTTCTCGGGCCCGGCTTAACCCCGGGGGCATAGCAGCTCCTCTCGTTGGCCCCTCCACTGCTTGCTCCTTTAGCCTGAGGTGGGTCCTGGTGGTGCAGAAGTGAGACCTGCGCTGTCAGTGTGAGGGGACCAGCGCCCACCACCTGAGGAGAGAGAGGGCTCAGCCCAGACCCTGTCCCAGACCCCCAGTGCTGATGCTCCTGCTGCATCCCTTGCATGGGATTTGCTGAGCAGCTAATATGTGCTGGGGCCCTGAGTCGGGCTGCAGTTCTGGCCGTGGGAGCTGCACACCACTGCACAACTGACAAGGGCGGGGAGTCTGGCAGGTGGACGAAAGTCCAGGGAGTGAGGTCAGGTCAGGGATTGGTGGGAGGGCCTGGCTGGGCTGAATACAGGCGGGAGTGTGTGAGTGTGTGAATGTGTGAGTGTGTGTGTGTGTGTGTGTGTGTGTGTAGGGGGTAGTGCTGCCTCCTGCCGCACTGTGAACTGAGTGTGCAACTGTGCAAGGAGGGCCAAGGTGCTTAGAGAGGCTCTCTACGCCTGGGAGGAAAACCCAGGACCTCTGCGGTGCGAAGGAGACACTGTTAGATGAAGAAGGCACCTTGTCGCAGGTGCTGTGTCCCTGGGGTGCCTGCTGGGTCATACTGGGCTCTGGGCCCTCAGCGGTTGTCCTGACTACTTTCAGGAGGAAATGACGGGCAGAGTCTTGGGGTCACCGGAGAAGACAGTCCAGAGAATCTGAGCAAGAAACTTCACAGTCTGAGTTTATTATCTACTAAGTGGAGGGAAAGCCCCGCTTCTCCGTGAAATTAAATGACGGCGGCTGAGCTTTGTGACCATTGCACCCCTCTCGACGTCCCTGCTGGCTCCTAACTCAGTTATAAATCCCACAGGCGGGGAACGGCACAACGCCCCACCTGCCTGGCCATGCGATTCGGCAGCACCTGGCGTTTGCTCGGCCAGCTGGCAGGAAAATCACATTTCTAGCGATTGATGGAGTGCGTGTCTGCGGGGACCAAGATGCAGGGACCAAGATGCGGGGACTGCGTGGGGCCGAGCCACTGCCGCCAGACCCTTCAATACTGCTGTGCGGTGGCCTGGGGGCTGCCTCGGGCCCCTCACCCACCAAACCCAAGGGGTTTCTGAGAGGGGAGGCTGCGCTGGCCTCATCTGGGGAGCCGAGGGCCTTTAGGCTGGACCCAGCAGTCGCCCAGCTTACTCCTCTGCCCTAGCTCTGGGATCTGCTCCCCGCCCACCATGGGCCCTCCCGCTGCAGAGTACCCATCAGAACCGCTGCGGCAGTCAGGGTGGGAGCCAGGGACAGGGAACTCCTGGGCACTGAGGCAGTCCTGTCTCCCAGCACAGCTGCCCCTTGCCTCCACCTCCCCTGGCATCGCCTGCCTGCCCTGTCCTGGCATTGCCTTGGCCTCCTGCCTCTGTCCCCACTGAGGTGGTCCTTGACCCACTGCTTGGGTCCCACTAAGCCTCCCCAGAAGTGGCTGAGCCTCATTAGGAGACTCCAGGAGCTCAGGGGATGAGGGTGTGTCTGCAGCTGTCTTCCTCCTGCCGCCCCTGAGGAGCTGGAGAAGCTGGAGTCATTCGCAGGAGAAAGAGCTGGGGTGGGCAGGGGAGAAAGAGAGAGAAGCCACAGAGGCTGGGCTCACAGACTTCTGGAGGTGAAAGCAGAAGTGAAGAGAGATTTGGGGAGCAGCGGCACTCAGCAGGAGGCTCCTGAGAGGGCTGTGAGGGGAAGAGAAGCCTTTCCAGGGGCTGATGAGCATTCAAGAACCTCCCTGGCCCACACTCCTTGCCTGGACATTCTCCAACGTGACTGAGAAGAGCCGCAGAGAGCGCTTGTAATGCCTGTTCGGGTGCCAAGCAGTGTTCCATTGACTGGGACACCACATGGAGGCTGGGCCGCCTGGGGCCAGGGACCTAGTCCGGTTACAGTCAGAGCTATAATGCTGGAGATGTCCTGGGTCACACAGCCGGGAGGACCCTGGAGTGGCAGAAAAGGAGGCTCCTCCCTGATCTCCAGATCAAATCCCCTCTCACTTTGGTTCCTCAATTGGTAAAACTGAAGCCCAAAAAGGAAGCTCCTCACGCAGAGTCACGCTGCGGGTCAAAGAGCACAGCAGGAGTGGGACGGCGCCCGTGAAGCCAGCCAGGGACTGGTTATTCCCTTGTCCTGCACCACACCCCTGTGGGTTCTGACAACCCTTTTTCACACTCACAAGGTGATGGGAACACCTGCCTGAGCTTGCACTCAGGACAGTCAGGAAAGACGAAGAGCCTCTGAGCTCCCAAAGGAAATGTGTCCCACCTGGACTTGGAGCTCAGCCGCCCACTCAGGCTCCGTGCAATCCCTGCAGGCTTGGCAAGCTCTCTGCATCCTGATGGCATAGCACAGTGCCTGGCACACGGCAGGTGCACAATGTGCGCTTGTTGGTGACAAGCAATATGGAACAGGGGTAGGGTGGGAACCACTGCTGAGACAGGCAAAAGTGTTCTGGGCAGTATGAGATGGGGGAGCTGTTAGCAGCAAGCACGGTGACACAGGAAATGGAGGACCCTGAGGCCGAGGCAGGAAAACAGCCCCCAGGTGCTGAGTGCAGGGCGCTCACAACATCCACTATCCTCTTGGCAAGTGTTCAGGGAGGTGTGAGCTATTTATTCCAAATGCACGTGCACGCAAAAGCTGTGGGAGTGGGGGAGGACCACCGTTTTAAACGGAAGATTCTCAGCTATCAAAAAGCTTGGCTCTTATAGACACTTTCCAGTGCCTCCCAAGCTGTGGTGTCTACAAGCATCACCCTCAGAGAGGCCTGGTCAGTAGGGTCTGGGTCTTCAGTTTGGCAAACCCTCGAGATGTGTCTGTTGCAAGGGGTTCACATTTCAGAACACCCCACTGTTGGGTCCTGCCTGGAGTCCCCACTACTCAAGGGTGGAGGCTGGCTGCTTCTCTACCCATCACCTCCACATTCCTCAGAGCCTGGCACAGACCCCTGCCCCAGCACCCACTCAGCCAGCGTTTGTCAAATGGAGCCACACAGGGCTGTGTCTTTGTCTCCTGTGTGATGGATGGCGTCATTATTCAATCGATAAGCACAAGCTGATTTATGCATATCTTATTAATTATTTAAGGCACTCATTATTGAAAAGGTCACTACCTGCTAGCTATGTGAACGATCACTAACTCGCTCGGTTGCTGCCTCCAAAGAGGAGGCAGCAAGGGTTAACTGAGGACCTACTATGTGCCAGGTAAGGGCACAGTTAACCCTTGGGAGGGGGCAGTCTTACCCACTCCTCCTTCACGAGGATTGGAAGGTTAAGAGGGTGAAATCTCGTGCCTGAAGTCAAGGAGCAGGTAAATGGCGGAGCCAGGACTCAGACCCAGGTCAGATTGCCTGCAGAGCTCCTGGACATGAACCCAGGGGTCACTGTGTGGCAAACTCCTGCACCCCTCCAGCAGGGGGATTCTGGGATGGATCTTACAACCCGGGTTTGGTATCATGATGTCCCTGGATGATGTGCCCTGAGCCCTGTGTGCCCATGGCTGCAGCTCAGCCCTCACAGAGCATCTGAACCTCTCACTCTACCCCTTGACCTGGGAATCGACCCTCCGTCTGGCTCCTGTCCTTGGTGCTAGCCAGCCTCCCAGGGAGTTCCTGCTCCAAACGCATAGACTCTGCCTCTCCCCTTCCAACTCTAGATGCTGCACTACCCAGGGCCGCCTGGGGTTAGGTCAGGCCCATTCCCACCATACTGGAACTGGGCAGAAATGGGAATTGCTGTAGACAAGCTCAGATCTGAACACAACCCTGGAGCAGCCACCCCACAAGACCAGCCCTGGAGATGCCACCTCCCTGTCTGGCTTCCTTCCTTCCTTCCTTCCTTCCTGAACAGCCTGCCTGAGTCAGCGCTAGTACCCCTCATGCCACACAAGGCATGTACGTATAAGGAACCAAGTAACATTTGTATTTTCTAACCTCATGCTGAAAAATCTGCCTGGACAGACGGATTTGCTTCCTTTGGCCAGATTTACAACTCAGAAAGGCATCCGGTTTTCCCCTTTGCCTTGACAACTAGGAAACGCAAAACTCCACTCAATGTTTAGTGTTTCCATCTCTCACACTGGGCTCTAAGCGCAACGAGCTTGCAAGCTTTGCTTCTAAGCTCTGTTTCCACCTCTCATTTTGACTCTCCTGTCCAGGCATGTGTTGTAGGCTACCCATGACAGTTTGAAATTTTTCTTGGCAAACAGCAAGATAAGCAAACAATCAGGTACCTAATGAGCCAAACACTATGGCGAGAATGATGGCATATTCTCCAAGCGCTCCAAAGACAATCACCCAAATCAGTCTGGGTCTGTATTGCAGCCACTCACCAGGCAGACGAACTCTGGAAGGTCATCAGCGGTGGGCTGTGAGCATCTCCCCGCAGCGTGTGCACAGCCTGGGGGGCTTGCGGCAGTGGGCCTGGGGGAGGCTGCGGCTGTGGGGCCCGCTGCCCTGGCCGAGGGGCCCGAGCAGGGTTCCCCCATCGCCGGGGGTCCTGTTTCATCCATCGGCCCTGGATGCCCCACCGTGCCAGGTAGACCTTGCAGATGTCGTAGTTCATTGCCGAGTAATACAAAAGGTCCAGAACCAGCAGCATCAACACGAAAAAGCCATAGATCCACACTCCCAACAAGGCGGTGTAATTGCTATGAACAAACAGAGAGGGAGTGAGTGAGGAGAGGGGAGCAGCCCAGCTCGGTCCGGCTTCATCAGTGGGGCTGATTAGAGAACGTGGCCTGGGGGCTATGTCGTGGTCCCAGGGAGGAGGGTACTGAGCCCCTCTGGAGAGCAAGGCCTTGGCTCCCTCTCCTCTGCCTGCCCTGTTCGCCTCCTTCCCTGGAATCCACTGCCTGGTCCCCACCTGAGCACCCTCCAGGACCCCTAGCCCTTGGGCTGGGATCCCTGTGGGTCCCACGGAATCAGGTACTTTGGAGGGAATTCTGAGCTGGCATCTGGGGCTCCCAGGACATGATAGCCTCTTCCTTTACCTGGTGCGGTTTTGGCCTGCCCTCTCCCTCCTTCCTGCAGGTGCCCCTGCTCACCACCCCCCGCCCCACCTTTGTCTACGTTGTTCCTGACACCCGGGATGCTCTCACTGCCTCACCCCTGATGTGAGGATGGAGGTCCTCCCCATCCTGCTGGACCAAGGGCAGAGGCATCAGGTTCTGCCCTCCAGACCCTCTCCCAGCCTCCCCCAGGGGTCCCCTTCACTCCACACGACCAGGCTGTACATGGCTGGGGGTGTCCAGGCCCCATGACCTCACTTCTCTTATTCATTTGCCCAACATTTCCCCACCGAGGGCTGCTCTGCCTTCCTCAGGCAGAGGTGGCCAATGTTACCGTTGGGTTTGGAAGCCCGCTGTGAAGCCTAGCTCTCCCAGCATCCACCGACTCCACCGTAGAGACGGTCTGCACTCCCAGCAACCGACCTTTGTACAGGCTGTGCCTTCTTTCCCTGCCCCCTTCCTCCCCTGCCTACTCCCCACCAGCCCTTTGTCGAAGATCACTTCCTCCAGGGAGTCTTCCGTACACTCTGACCCTCCTACACGGCTGGGTCAAGCCTGTCTTCTGGTCCACAGCCCTGAGCTCCCCTCAAACCCAGCTCCTGTCACCCAGAGCCACATCTGTCTTCCACACCCTTCCCCAGGGCCAGGGTCCGAGTTTCCCCCACTGTGTGCCCAGGGTGGATGGTGTCCTGGGCTTGCTGCTACAGCTGGGGCTGCTGAGCCCTAACAGTGTGTGCCAGGGGCTGTGACTGCCTGAAGTCACCGATCCATTAATCACTCCGGTGCCGCCTCCGTCTGCTCCCTGCTGCAGGCATGTGTTTGGGTGGGTGTGCGCTTCTGGTGTCGAGGAGGTATGAACGGAGCCAGCGTCCGGCCTGCACACACCGCCGCTGCACATCCCCAGGGAGAGACTCACCTGGCTCCCACCCAGATGGGGATCCTGGGGGCAGCAGATCCTTTAAGATCCTGTTTGAGGCTGGGGGAATGGGCCAACCCGGAGCCTGGAGGTCTGGTTCTAATTCTTCCTCTGCCTGGTTTGCTGTGTGGCCTGGGAAAACCCTTGCCTGTCTCTGGGCCTGGAGGAGATGAGCATTAGGCCTCTCCCAGTCTCACCTTCCAGGCTCCAGATCTCCCCAGGCTTAGGTCAGCCCCGGGTGCCAGCAGCGGCCTCTGTAGGAAGATGGGGGCTGCTTCCCTTGGACTCCTCTGGCTCCGACCAGGGCTGAGTCCAGGGCCGGGGAACTCGCTGTCACTCTCTGCCTGGAATCCTTCTCTCCCCTCACTTGGCCAAGCTCTTGGCCTGAAGATGCTGCTCGGGTGCCTGGGAGCCTCTGGATGGGGTCCTCTGCCTGTCCTGAACACTTCCCATGAGCAACCGCAGGCTGGTGCTTGGGCTTTGTCGTTGTAATCCCACAGCTCCCAGTCACTGTGGGTCCTTGCTGCCTCCCTGCCCCCACCTCCCAGCCCCCACCACCATGAAACCTGCATCAGACTGATGGGCTCGGTCATGCTAAGGTGTAAATGACTGACAGCCAGGCCCCAGCAGCCTTATGTTAAAGAGAGTCTGTTAAAGAGAGTCTAGCTTTTCCTGGAGGCCTCTGGATATGGAATTCCTTCCAGGAATTCCAGGAAAAAGAGGCCTGCGGCCCCATCCAGCATGCTGGGGCAGGCATCCCCAGGGTAGATGTCCCTGCAGACCGCGGTGTGAGGAGGCAGGCCTGGTTCCAGTCCCTAGGCCCTCCTGCTTTCCCCAGCAGCCTCCCTCCTGCAGCCCCCACAGAACTGCTCTAACTGCCAGCTTTTTCTTCAGTGGTTCCCATGGCAGCAGCCACGGGGGCTGAGGGAGGAGACGGGGAAAAGGGAGGCAGGGCAGCTGTGTGCAGATGCTGTCCACAGAAGGGGTCCAGGATGCCAGCTGGGGGTGTGGCTGGGCCACAGGCTGGGCCTCGAACCACCGGGCCAAGAAATAATAGTACCAGAAGTGGCAGTGGACACTTGTTCCCCCACCTGCTTCCCACGTTAGCCCTTTTAATGCTCACGCAACCACGGGAGGAAGGAGTTTTTTTCATCGTTGTCATCCCTGCTTTACAGATGGAAAACTGAGGCTCGGTGGAATTAAGAGACTTGCCTAACAGCTCACAGCCATTAAGGGGCAGAACCAGAATTTGAACTCAGCAGCTGAGCTCTAGAGTTGCGCTCCTAACCACTACAACGCACTGCCTTGACTTCGGCCACCCAGGTTCTCAGGTACAAAAGCTGCTCCAGGGGCCGGGCACGGTGGCTCACACCTGTAATCCCAGCACTTTGGGATTTGGTGATGAGAACACCTTCCTCAGCTTGCACTCAGGACAGCTTGCACTCAGGACAGCTTGCACTCAGCCAGCCTCCACCCTTGAGCAGTGGGGGCTCCAGAGAGCTACAGACAATAAAATGTCTGTTGGCAGGACCCAACAGTGGGCTGTTCTGAAATATGACCCCTTGCAACAGACACATCTTGAGGGTTTGCCAAACTGAAGACCCAGAGCCTACTGACCAGGCCTCTCTGAGAGTGATGCTTGTAGACACCACAGCTCGGGAGGCACTGGAATATGTCTTTAAGAGCCAAGCTTTTTGATAGTTGAGAATCTTCCGTTTAAAACGGTGGTCCTCCCCCACCGCCGAGGCGGGCGGATCACAAGGTCAGGCGATCGAGACCATCCTGGCTAACATGGTGAAACCCCATCTCTACTAAAAATACAAAAAAAAAAAGTAGCCAGGCATGGTGGCGGGCACCTGTAATCCCAGCTACTTGGGAGGCTGAGGCAGGAGAATGTCATGAATCCCGGAGGCAGAGCCTGCAGTGAGCTGAGATTGTGCCACTGCACCCCAGCCTGGGTGACAGAGCGAGACTCCATCTCAACAAAAAAAAGAAAGAAAAGCTGCTCCAGCCCAACAGCACTCCTGCCTGGAGGCCTTTGTCCATGCTGCACCTCTGTCCAGAACCTCTGCCTACTTCCTGCACACCCAGCTGGCCCTGGCACTGTGTCTTAGCCCAGATATCACCTCCTCCAGGAAGCCTTCCTTGATGCCCTGTGTCTGTCCAACCCCTACCCTGCATTCTCAAAGCCACTGGATTTCCCAGAACACACTGTTGTCTTTGTTGTTTTGTAGGACTGTCTGCCCCTGGAGATTGGGAAGGCCCTGAGGGCGGGGTTGGGGTTCAAATCGTCTTTATGAGCCCAGCACTCAGCCTTAGGCTGTGAATACTGACACCAACACATATTGAGAGCTGAGGATGGGCTGGTGACAGTGGCCGCTTTGATACTAACTTCCCTGGAGTTTATAGGCTGCATGTCTGTGCGCCAGCAGCTAATAGAAACACTGGCCATTGTTGTGCACCAGTGCCCTTTGCTTCTGAATCCGTGCAATGGTGCCATGAGGGAGGAGCTAGTATCCCCATGTCACACATGAGTAAATGAGACCCAGAGAGGGAAAGTCACTGCCAAAGGCCACACAGCTGGTGTGTGGCAGCGCTGGGAGCTGGACCCAGGGTCCTCTGACTTCAAGTAAGCTGATCTTGGGGGAATTCCACGGTCAAATCTAGGACAGATGTCCAGAGAGGGGTCTCCTGCACCTGTGTGGTGTGCCCGCTTGTCCTGGCCCACCCTCTACCAGGAACTGAGAGCGAGTCCCCGTCCTCCCTCCTCGGGGCATCCTGCAGATCAGTGTGTCATTGTCATCGTGTGTGTGGTGTGTGTGTGTACTGCCGGGCTCCCGGACTCTGCAGCCAGCTCGCTGGAATTGACACATGACATGACCTCCGGCCCTCCCAGCTCATCCTCGCTGTCAGGGAAGGGAGGGGACTGCCTGCAGGAGGTACTGCCTTTGCTGACTCGCCCTCCCTTGTGAGGTGACTACCCTGGAGGTGGCAGGCGGGGACACCCGGGCCATGGTCATCATGCTGAAACCGCTCCCCTGGCCTGCCATGGCTGGCCCTCCCCATGGTCAGCCAGCTGGGAAGATTCAGGTCTTTACAAAACTTTCATAAATGTAATGAAAAATATGTGACCTGGAAATTAATTCCATCCAGATGCAGGGGTCTTTGTTATGTGGGTGTGTGTTTTGTAAATGGCAGAAGATAAAAAACCAAAGGCTGTTTTATGGAGCAAGATGTGAAGGCAGCCAAAGCCGCAGATCGCAATTTTTTCAGTGTATTTTGGGATATTTACTGATTCAAATTCTTTTGGTGTTTCCCAAGCAGTAAACAAAACCTTCTCTGATGGAGGAATCTCACTGAACGTCTTCCCGGGGCACAGGAGCAGATCCGTCAGCAGGAAGAGCAGCTGCAGCCAGTGTGCGGATGGAAGTCCCCGTCACCACCCCACCAGGCAGTCACACTTGAGGGTGGAGGAGGAGAGTTCCTGAGGCCAGCAGGCCAGAACGAGACGTCGGCACAGCTGGAAGATGGCCGATGGCCTCTCTGCCAGCCTCATCTAAAAAATGGGAGTGTGGTCTGCTGGGTGCAGTGGCTCACGCCTGTAATCTCAGCACTTTGGGAGGCCGAGGCGGGTGGATCACCTGAGGTCAGGAGTTCGAGACCAGCCTGACTAATATGGAGAAACCCCATCTCTACTAAAAACACAAAATTAGCCAGGCGTGGTGGCGCATGCCTGTAATCCCAGCTACTTGGGAGGCTGAGGCAGGGCACTCGCTTGAACCCCGGAGGTGGAGGTTGCAGTGAGCCGAGATTGTGCCATTGCACTCCAGCCTGGGGAACAAGAGGGAAACTCCATCTCAAAAAAAAAAAAAAAAAAAAAAAAAAAAAAAAAGGGAATATGGAGCCCATTGGCAGGAGTGGCCTCGGGTCCATGAGACAAGGTGGATGACTCTGGCGACTAAGGTGTGGGCGCAAGAAGTCAGGGCTGTGTGAATTCACATCCCAACTCGGCAAAATTCTCTCTCTGTTATTTTGGGAAACCGAAGCTCAGTTTGAAATGTCTGTGAAATGGGGATACCTAGACCCCCTACTTCATGGTGTCACTGTGAGGCTCTGAGATAACACGAGGGCCTGGAGAGAGACAGACCCAGGAATGCTGGCTTGTGTGATTAAGGCACAGAGAGAGTGCTTAATAGGTCTAGGTCTAGAGAGGCAAAGTGCCTTGCCCAAGGTCACACAGCAGGATCGAGGTTGTCTAGTGCAGTGGCGGTGTGTGGGCTTTGGGCCTGGATATACCTGGTGAAGCAGAGTCTGTTACTATCTAAATACCACTGCACCTGGCTGAGGGTGTTCCCAATAGGATCAATCCCTCTGTCTCTCCTCACCCCACTGGTAACAGGCTTGGACGACTGACGTGCTTTGGCCAATGAAACATGAGCAAAAATGCTATGGCCACTTCTGAACAGAAGCTTAGAGACACGACGTGTGTGGCTTCACCACTGCCTTCTCCCTCGACGGCAGGGCCATCCTGCCTGGAATGGGGGCTGCTTCTCTGGCCTTGTCACAGAATGCTTTACGCAGAGAACCACGAGAGCCCAAGAAGGACCCAGAGTATGAGCCAAAAGGAAGCCTTTGCTTCTCAAGCTCCCGGGGCCTTTGAGGGTGCTCCTCCCCTTGGCATTACTAAGCCCAGGATGACCGATACGGCTGACTCAAATCCTGCTGTGTCCCCTGTGTGCTGTGTGGCTGCAGGCAAAGCTTCACCCTCTCTGAGCCTCAGCTCTAGTGAACGGGGCTCATGGAAGGTCCTTCACAGATAACAGATGGAGGGTGTCAGCATGAGTCAGGCCCCTTGTGTTGGAGGAAGTCCTCGTAAGTGTTCATTCACTTCCTTCCCCTGGGGAAGGGCAAAGCTTTGGGGGTCAGAGATTTCACACATGGACAAGGGAGGGACAACAGTCCATGCCTGTACATGCTGAGGCCTTTGGGTGCACTGTTCTGTCTTCCTAGAGTCCCTCCCCACCTCCCACCTGCTGCGGCCCATCTGCCTGGTGAAGGAACGCCCATGCATTGTGGGAGATGCCACTCCCAGCCACCTCCTTCAGAGAGACTTTCCCTGTCCCCAGAGAGAACTGACCACATCCCCTGCATGCCCGGGCCCACCACGACCCCCACACAGACGCTTCCACAGATCGTTCAGGGACCTGGGCCTGAGTCGCCACTGCTGGTGTCTGGCGGTGCCCTGGCACGGGAAGGAGTGCAGTACACTTCTCACCACGTCCAGGCCTCTGCCCCACCCCTCTCTCTGCAGTCTCTCTATGGCCCACGTGGCTGGAAGCGGGCATCTCGCCGTGGTGGTGGGCTTGGCGAAGCTGCTTCCTCTCGCTCTGCCTTCCTGCCAGGCAGCCAGAACCAAAACAAACCATTCTGTTCCTCCAGAAAAATACAAATAAATAAGTCATCAGAAGCGCTCTCCTTTTCCCTGTCACCAGCCCTGCCTTCTGGCTGATTCGCCAGCAGGGAGGGCTGTGGAGGGGCGGGGGTGGGGGAGGAGGGGCGATGGGGGAGGGCCAGGAGCTCTCACATCTGCACAAAGCCCCTCCCGGGAGTCACATTGGCCTGGTCCATCTAGACTGGCTGCTGGGGAGTGCTAATCTGTCTAGGATACTGGAACATACAGCCTCTTAGCTGGGATCTGGTGCAGTCCCCAGTGACACACAAATCCTGGCCTTCTAGATGCACCAAGGGGTGGCAGAACCAGGGCTCTAGAGCCCCTCAGATCTTGACACCAGTTGTTATCACCCATGTGGTCTGGGACAGGTGACTTCCCCAGCCTGGGCCCCAGCCCCTTCTTCCTCCCATGGTGAGGATTAATGGGCACCATATGTGTCTTGCCTAGAGGAGCCTGTGATATCGTGTGGCCAGAGCCCTAAAGCACAGGATAGGCACAGAGGTGGACTCTACCTGGGTCCTCTTGCACACACAGGCCCTCTCCTACCCATTCAATGACCCGGGACTTCAGCCCTGCATCCTGCTCCCCAACGCTCATCCTCAAGTCATCCTCTGCCACCAGTCCAGCCCCACCTGGACACCAGGCCCTACTTCAGCTCCCTGGGCTTGGGTCCTCTCCCCAAGGTTCTTGAAACTGGGCAGCTGGGAAGAGGCTTCCATGGCCCACCCGAGTTCTTGATCTCCCCTCAGTGGGGTCCAGGTCTGGCCTAGGCCCCCCTCATGGGTCCTGCTCCTGCAGACACCCTAGGTCCTCTGGGGCCTTATCTCAGGCATGGCCCATGCAGCACAAAGCCAGATAAAACCCTCCAGGGACCCTTGATGGCCTCATTAGAAAGTCTATGTACTGTACCCCCCAGGCTAGACAGGACCCTCTGCCCTCACCTGCTGTTTCTCCCCTGGTTCCCCTTGCTCTTCCACTGGGCTACAGAGAATTCTGCCCAAAAGTGCTCTTTCCTCCAGGCTGTGGGGCTCCCACCTTCTTAAACACTGTCAGATCTCAAGAATCAAGTACCACGCCTCCCTCTGCAGGAACATCTATGACAGGAGAGGCCTGGGGGAGGAGCAGGAGCTGCATCCTCCTCTGTGTGGGCTCCATACTCACAGCTATGGAGAGGGAAGGTGACGAGAAGATCGCTGGAGAATGACAAGGGCTGGGATCTCCCCAGGGCAGCAGCTTAACTGGAGATGATTCTGTGCCCCCACATTTGGCACTATCAGGAGTCACTGCCGGTTATCACTGGGGTGGTGGGGAGGAGGTGCACTGGGTCAGTGGAGGCCATTGGGATGCTACTAGACATCCCACAGTGCACAGAGTGGGCCACCTATGGAGGATGACCTGGCCCCAAATGCCAGTGGTGCTGGGGTGGGATCCCTGCTCAGGTGGTCTCTCCTCAGTAGGATCTGCCTCTGTGGGTAGAAGCTCCAGAATGACTAACGTGATTCCAGACCATCTGGGTTGGCTGCTGGCTCCACCACTAACCACTGCCTTCATTAGGCAAGTGACTCAACTACTCTGTGCCTCCCCTTCCTGATCTGTAAAATGGGCTGAGGATGGGCTGCCAGGTAGCTGCAGTGGCATGAGGTTGAGCGCAGAGACTCAGCTACATTATGTGCTCCATAAACACTTTCTAGGGCTAAAGATTAAAAACGTAATTTTTAAATTACATTTAATTAAAAACGTAAAATTCTGAGCCTCAATACTCCCATTCTCCCCAGGGGAAGGCCTTCATTCTGCAGCCCAACTCTTCGTCAGCAGCCGCCAGGACCCCCTGCGCTGCTGGAGTGGAGTGTTCCGTGTGAAATCCTGTGCAAATATGCAGATTATAGAAACTTGTGGGCTTCAAAATGAGGATCCCAGACACCAGTCACCAGACCTTGGAGAAGTCTGGATGTGTTGCCAAGCCTCGTCTGGCGTTCAGCCAGAACTTGCAGCATGACAGGGTCCTCACCCCAGTCCTGGCACTACCCTCCTCTCTCAGGGAATCCGTTCCTTGTCTTATACAAGGCTTGGGTCAAATCCCAGACCTGATTCCAGCCCTGATATGATGGACAGGGCTTGCTGAGTGACTTCACACACAGAATTATTCTAAGGGCTGAGCAGATGGCGAGAGATTCAGGGGAAGCACCCGTGCGTTTGAGGAAGGAAAAGGCTGGGGAGCTGGCCTAGGTGGGAGGTGGGGAGATTTGGAACAGGCGGCTTCCCCCTGAGTGAATGCAGCATGGTGGCAAAGTCCTTCAGCCCCAACATCAGACGGAGATCGAGGCTCACACTTGCAACCCACCCTCTCCCTTCAACAAACGCCCCTTTCAAAAAGATTTTTTCCCCTTATCATGAAAAAAGACATCTGCCCCCAAACTCCGCCTCATGCTTATTGGGAAAATAATTTGAAGGATCACATTAAAATCAGAAGAAGATAAGAAGCCTGACAATTCTAAAGACTCTTTTAGAGGCATTAGCCAACACAATTGGACAAGAAAAAGAAGTGAGGCACAAAAATGGCAAGGTAGGGCGATAAAACTATCATTGTTTACAAGTGGAATAATTGGAAACCTAAGAGAATCAACTGAAAAAAAAAAATAAGAAATTTCAGTAACGTGGCTGAATGCAAAATTCCTATCTCAAAATCATTGCTTTTATCAAAATTCGTATCTCAAAATCATTGCTTTTAACAATACTCAGAGGATATACTGGAAGGAAAGACCCAATAGCAACATAAAAAGAAATAACTCAAAATAAATGCAAAATATATGTCTAATATCTATATGAAGAAAACTCTAAAATGCCATGCAAGAAAATTTGAACAAATGAAAAGACATTTGTATGGAAATGTTCAACATCATAAAAAGTCAATCCTTGGATTAACCTATGAATTCAATACAATCTCAGTAAAAAAAAACTAACTGGATTTTTTTGGGGGGAGGTAAGGTTACTACACAGCTAATTCTAAAGTTTGTATGACAGAAGTTCCAGAGGAGCCCACTAAGACATTAAAATATATTAAAAGTCACAGTGGTTAACACAGTGAGGTACTAGTGTATAACCACAACAACAGAAGCCCAGTGCATATCACACCCTACCTCAATACTCAAATTTAGTATATGAAGGTATTTAGTAAGTTTGCATTTCATATCGGGGGAAAAGAGATGGCCAATTTAATAAATGGTGTTGGAATAACCAGCTACCCATTTTGGAAAAAGAATAATAAAGTTTAATTTCTACTTTACAACTTTCATCAGAGTAAATTCCAGATAGTTCAACTACTTAAAGACAAAATATTAAAATGTAAAATAATTAGGAGAAAACATGGTGGTATTTTTAATGACCTCAGAGCAGGAAAAGTCTTTCTTAGCATGTTGCAAAAGCCAGAAGCAAAAGAAAAAAGAATGATAAAATATGATTACATAACAAAAACTAAGCATGGGGAAAAGCATTATAAAGTCAAAGTCACACTGAAGAAACATTTGTATGGAAACATTCAACAAAGAGAAGATGGGAAGATGTTTGCAACTCATATTTCTTTCATATGTGAAAAGCACCCATAAATAAGAAAAATACCAAAAATTCAATAGAAGAATGACAAAAGACATAAACGGCTAGCTCACAGTAAGAGAAATACAAATGTCTCTCAGGCATGTGAAAAGATGGCCAGCTTCACTCAAAATAGAGAAATGTATGCTGTTTTGAAACTACATGACTCTACTTAGCATGTTCTCATTGCTTTTCTACCAGCAAACTCTCTCTTTCTCCACTCCTGTGCCCCCCTCCGTCAGACCCCTGATCCAAACATATTTTAATCACCTTAAGGAAAAGAACTGCATGGGATTAATCTCTGGGTCAATGGTGTCAATCAGTATTTGTTAAATTAATGAAAAATGAAGGAAGGAACCCAGTGGATTATAGGCCCAGGTGCCTTCTACACCTGAAAGCTTTCCACATCCTTAACCTCACTTAGCTTATGTGATAACCCTGCAAAGTGAGTATTCTGTGTCCGTTCCTCCCTCCCTCCTCCCTTCCCTCCCTCTTTCTTTTCTTTTCTTTTTCTTGTCACCCAGGCTGGAGTACAATGGCACCATCTCTGCTCACTGCAACCTCCACCTCCTGGATTCAAGTGATTCTCCTGCCTCAGCCTCCTGAGTAGCTGGGATTGCAGGCACCTGCTACCACACCCAGCTAATTTTTGTATTTTTAGTAGAGATGGGGTTTCACTATGTTGGCCAGGCTGGTCTCAGACTCCTGACCTCAGGTGATCCACCCACCTCATTCTCCCAAAATGCTGGGATTATAGGTGTGAGCCACTGCGCCCAGCCTCTGTGTCCATTTCTCAGATGAGAAGGCTGAAGCTTAGAAGGCACAATGGGCCAAAAGCCCTGGTCATCCAAAGACTCTCCCAGACTCCTTCCAGGCTCACCCAATCTTATAGTGGTTACCCAACCGCCTCCCCAGGGGACAGGATTTTGGGAGGCAGGTTGCCTTGCCTGGGGCCTGAGGCAGTGGGGTTGCACCCCCAGTGTGGTACTCACTTGTGCATGTAACCCTCGGAGCTGGCCGTGAGGTTTGCCTGCATCACCGCCTGGAACTCCGTCTCGTTGCAGCAGTATTTGAAGACCGTGTTGTTATGGTGACAACAGAGGATGAAGGTCTTGTTGTCCGAGAGCCGGGGGCAGTGGAAGCCGAAGTGGTAGCGGCCTTTGTGGTCTGTGTACGGTTCACAGACCCGGAAATGTGCAGACAAGACTGGAAGACAGAGTCACCAGGCTCAGAGGGGTCCCTTGCCAGTCCATGGGTGCCAAGAGGTAGGGGAACTGGCTGGCCTCTTCTCAGGTCCTGCTTGCTTCTTCCCTTCCCTGGACGCCTTTGTGGTCCACTGTGAACCTCACCTACGGGTCCCCATTACCCCCAGCCTCCCAGCCCTGGTTACACTCTCTGTGTCACCCAGACTGGGGGGGCCATGGAAGGCAGGGCTGGCTCTCCTGCCTTGGTGAACATGCTTGACATGCAGCAGCCACTCAATTAGAAAATCAGCCTTAACTGAGCACCTACTGTGTGCTTCACAGACCCATCTCGTTTAACTCACACAGCCAAGCCAGTTTGAGATCCCACTTTACAGATGGAGAAACTGAGGCTCAGAGACCATAGGTGACTTGCCCGTGCTGAAAAGTGTTGGAGGGGCAGGAATGGAACTCAGACCTGGATTCAAAGTCTGGGGCCCTCTCCAGTCTTGTATCGCTAGCTCTTTGTTCCCAGGTAGGCCATGGTGGACCTGTTGCTAAGCCCAGGCTGGCCTGGGTGGTGGCTGGCATAGGTGCAAGGACCTCTTGGGTGCCTCTTGTGTCAAAAACAGCAGGCCCTCTGTTCCTTGATTTCTACTAAACTAGTACCCTAGGTCCCAAGGTCCCCAAGGGCCTGCCTCAGTCACCCCCACCTCATGGTGGTAGCTTCGCCCTGGCCTGGAACCCTCCCACCCCTCTGCTCAGGCACCAATGCTACTGCAAACCCAGGATGGTATTTACGAGTCTTGCCGATGGTGATAAACAGGATTGAAAGTCTGAACAAATATAACAATGGAAAAAACCTAGAGCCCACTGTCTCAGGCTTAATTAGTATCTTCATAAAAGAGATCGTTGTATCTAATTTGTATCACTGAAAAGGGGCTTTGCTGACTGAATACATTCCTTCAACCACAAAGGCAGTGGTTTTGCAGGAGCTCCTCCAGCTCATTGAAAGCTCTGTGTCTGCTGAGAGGTTATTAGACTGCAGCCCACACAGCTCCCCGCCTGCCCACCCGGGGCTGCCACAGGGGAGTCCCAGCTGGGCTGGGCTGGCAGGTGGGCAGGCGGCCTTCATGCACCGGGGTGCTGAGGCTGCCTGGGGGTGGGGGGCATGAAATTCCATGCCCCTTCCCCCAAAGACAGCACCCTCTTCTGTGGAGATGGGCAAGACCACTGTGAGAGAAAGGTCTCAGCTTTTTGGGAGCCAGGGGAGCTCTCCAGGCCCCCTTCTCATCCTCAACCTTAAGAAAGAACAAGACCCCCTCTGGGATGTGGAGGTTATTAAGGGAGCTCCAACTAGACAACTGTTTCACTCCATCTCATTTATTTCCATCGTACAGAGGAGAAAACTGTGCCTCAGAGCAACAGTTCCCAAAGTGTGGCCCCTGATTGGCCTCGAGGGCATCCCTGGAGGGACTGTCAGAAATGCAGATTCTCAGGCCCCTGGGCTTCTGCATCAGAAGCTCTGGGGTAGGCCCCGCCATCTGTCCTGGCAAGCCCTCTAGGGGATGCTGATGGCCTTGGGTTTGGGACCCACTGGCCTAGAAGCAAGGGGCAGAGGCAGCCGGCCAGTTCCGGCCACTGTCTGGGCCATTGCCCAGGTCAGTGAGGAGGCCCTGCTCATGCTCAGTGTGTGGGCGGCTGGGGAGGGACCAGAACACTCATGCTGCTGGTCAGAAAGTCTAGCTCAGGTGGGACCAGCCTGTGAGGCTACCACAGGACTCAGGGAGGGAAGGGAGAGAGTGGTACGGCAGCATGGAGGAGGTGGCCTTTGAGCTGGGCCTCTAGGGACTGGGAGGAGCCTGATATGCAGAGATGGGGGTCTGGGGAGGGTGGGCTCAGTGAGGTTAGGGGATGTGGAAGGGTCCTGCCCATTACCAGCACCCAGCTCACCCGGCCACCGCTGGGCAGTCAGTGCCACAGGCTTTGGTTATTTGGTAATGATGAGGCCTCCCCAGAGCCAACAGAGCCCTGGGCTGGGAGCCAGGACAACCGGGTGGGAGTCCTGGCATGAGGCTGCCTGGGCCATCGTGAACTCTCTCACCTCCTCCCCTCACTGATGAAAGACTCATGGTCTCCAAGGGGGGTTGGGGGCTCCTGGGAGCGTAAACAGCAAGGCGCAGCCCCCACCTAGAGAAAGAGGCTGTGAGTGCTCTAGGGGCACTAGGGGCAGTAAAGGGCAGCATCCTTGGGCTTCTGCTCTGGGGCACGGTGTGACTGCAGGCCGAAGGACACTCTGTTAGGAGGCCCCAGCAGAGCAGGGATGCGAAGGAGAGAGCCGCATTTCGGACCTCCAAGCCTCAACCATGAGCGAACGTGGAGAGAGCTGCATTTTGGGCCCCCAAGCCTCAACCATGAATGCACCCCTGTGTGCACCGCTCTACGCAACTCCTGCATCTGGATGGCCCTCGTTCACTGGCTGGCCCCTCCCCTTCGCCCTCACTCACCGGCTGGCCCCTCCCCTTCGCCCTCACTCACCGGCTGGCCCCTCCCCTTCGCCCTTGTTCACTGGCTGGCCCCTCCCCTTCGCCCTCACTCACCGGCTGGCCCCTCCCCTTCGCCCTCACTCACTGGCTGGCCCCTCCCCTTCGCCCTCACTCACCGGCTAGCCCCTCCCCTTCGCCCTCACTCACCGGCTGGCCCCTCCCCTTCGCCCTCACTCACTGGCTGGCCCCTCCCCTTCGCCCTCGTTCACTGGCTGGCCCCTCCCCTTCGCCCTCACTCACCGGCTGGCCCCTCCCCTTCGCCCTCACTCACCGGCTGGCCCCTCCCCTTCGCCCTCGTTCACTGGCTGGCCCCTCCCCTTCGCCCTCACTCACCGGCTGGCCCCTCCCCTTCGCCCTCACTCACCAGCTGGCCCCTCCCCTGAAGCAGTGACCTCAGGGAGGCCACCTTCCTTCTAAGCGTCTCACCTTCCTCATTTGTAAAATGGGCAGAGTAGGCCCGTCCTCCAGGGGCGGTGAGGACCAGGTGAGCCAAAGCATGGAAAGCATCTAGGGTGGCGAGAGTAGCTGGGTGGCCCCCAGACCCCTGGCCTGAGTGTGGCTTTGGCTTTGCTGTTCGGGGAGCCCTGCCAAGCACCCCCAGACACCTTCATAGCCTCCCTTTGAGCTGCCCCCCGCAAGGGGCAGGGGCCGAAAACCACCAGGCCAATGTCAGTGACCCTGTTGAGCATGCGGGCTTGAGGAGGTAGAGAGAGACACAGAGATAGAGACAGAGACAGAAAGACAGAGTTAGAGAAAGACAGAGAGACAGAGACGGACAGAGACACAAAGACGGAGACAGAAAGAGACAGAGGCAGACAGAGACAGACACAGACACAGAGACACAGAAAGACAGAGACAGACAGAGACAAAGACAGAGAGACAGAAACAGAAAGAGACAGAGAGACAGAAACAGAGAGAGATACAGAGATACAGAGACAGACACAGACACACAGAGAGAGACAGAGAGATAGAGACAGAGACAGAGAGATAGAGACAGAGAGACAGAGATAGACACAGACACAGAGAGATGGAGACAGACAGAGAGATAGACAAAGAGACACTGAGAGACAGAGACCCAGAGACATAGAAAGACCGAGGGAGAGGAAGCCGGAGAGCCAGAGCGGGGCTCCTTGCTGGGAGCAGGCCTGGGCTGGGGAGCAGGGCTGCCCTTGAACTGGGGCTCTCAGCTCTAGCTGGGAGGAGCAGAGGACTTAGTTTGTGCCCATCCTTGTACCTGGGAGAGCAGGAGCCCACCTGTGACCTAAGCTGGGCTCCCAGGGACAGCCCAGGAGGCTGGTTGGGCTGGAATCTGCTAACTGCCTTGTCCCAGGTGAGTCAGGTCCCTCTCCAAGCCTCAGTTTCCTCATCTGTAAGATGGGATGGCTGGGACACTGCCTAACTTTGTCTTGCAGGGGCGAAGGACAGAATGCGAGTCAGGGCTTCTCCCAGGGGTGCTGGCAGCCAGCTGAGCTCCCACGGGAAGTCCCAGGGCTGCGGTGTACAGCAGAGACAGAGACAGAGAGACAGAGACAGACAGAGACCAGCCACACAGCAACCAACATTAGCTGCTCGCCAGAGGGGTGCCAGTGAGGTGAGGGACAAACGGCAAGCCCCTGTGTGTCCCCAGAACCCCAGATGGGCCAGCACGAACCTCAGGAAAAGACCACACCCCCTCATGCCGCCCCCACCCCCAGCATCCATGGAGGTTTTACCTGCAGAAAACAGCAACGAGAAGAGGACGGCGAGCACGTTCAAGGACTGCTGGCCACAACTGGTCATCGTTTGGCTTGCATTGATCCGTCCAGAGCTGCCTGTTTAATGAGAGCCAGGAGAGGCTGGGTGTAGGCTGTCTCGCCTGACACCAGCTTTGCTGCCCACGGCGGGGGACGGGCAGGCGGGCAGTGGGCAGGAGAGCGAGTTTGTCGGGAGTAGAGGCCGCGTGTGGACGATGGAGACGCCGCTATCCAATTTCCTTTCTGGAATGAATGACCTTCCCCCACAAGCCAACTGTCACCTCCTTTTCTTTTCATGGCAATATGAGACTTAATCAAAGGAGGACGGATGGCTCAGGTGGTGGAAATGACCGGCAGGCAGATGCTGGTGGGCAGGCGCCAGAGTTGCAGGACTGAGGATGCCCGGCCTGGCTCAGCCACCTCGAGGAGCTTACAGGACCCAGGTCCCCCACTGTGTCGCTAAGGTGGAGGGGTTCATGGAAGTCACCATTAACCCCTATGCACCATAACAAGTATGCACGGAGCCAGGCAGCTTCCCAGGCACGAGGCACACAGCAGTGCATGAAATAGAAACGGTTCCTCCCTGGAGCCCCTGTGTTCTACTCAGGAAGGCTGACAACACGCAAACAAATGAATGTTTAAAACGCTCTGAGCTTCTGAGTACATACCCTAAGGCGCAGAAAACAGGGACTCGAACAGATACATACACACACCCGTGTTCCCAGCAGCATCCTTAGTCAAAAGGTGGAGGCAACGCATGTGCCCATCGGGGGATGGATGGGTGGCCCGTCACACAATGCACATTACTTCCCAAAAAAGGAGGGAAACTATGATACATGCCACAGCAGGGGCATCCCAGAGGGAATTATGCTCATGAACTGGCGAGGCACAGAAGAACACAGACCACGAGATTCCACCTACACAGGGTCCCTAGAGGAGTCCCACTCCCAGGGGATTTGTCATCGGGTCACAAGCAGAATGGAGGGTGCCAGGGGCTCAGGGGAGGGGGATGAGGAGTGAGTGTTTCATGGGTACAGCCTCTCACGTGCAGCCTGCTCCCAGGAAAGGCTGGGTTGGGTCCACACGAGGAAGCTCACCTGCATACCTGGGGGCGGGGTCTGATGTGAGGATGGTGGGGCCTGGAGAGCCCTGAATCCCACCCAGGTGGGAGACCCTGAGGACCTCCTGGCCTGGCTGAGCCACCTTCCCATCCCCCAGCCCCACCTCCGCCATCTGCAGAGCAGACTCCCTGCCCGCTCCATTCTGTCCACGCCAGGTGAGGCCCTCCACCCCCTGGGAGGATGGTTTCAGAGTTGAATACACAGTGCAGGGATCTGTTACCAGACCACATATTTCTGAAAGAAGAGATGGTGGAAGACAATGTGCAGCCCAAAGAAACAAGCCCCTCTGCTTGCCTAGACTGTCCTGGCACCTGCTCTGGGCCCCAGGAGCCAGCCAGCGGCTGCCTTGCCCTCCAGAGCTCATAGCCTGGTCAGGGAGAGCAGAGGGGACACCAACCTGGGTCCCAGGGCAGCTCCGAATGCTGCTTTACTTGGAGCAGAGTTAGGGCTCAGGGCAGGCAGAAGGGAAAGCCACTCAGGCCTCCCAGAGGTTGGAGACTTCGGAGTGAGGAGACAGGGCAAAACTCGAGGCCAAACGCATAGCGCTCATGGCCTGGCCCTGGCCTAGGCCCTGCTGCTGCAGCCTTGGTCTCCTCCCCTGTAGCATGGGCATCGTGGCGGGAGCTGGACGTCAGGTGCTGACCTTGTGAAGTCTGGTTTGCCAGAACAAGGGAAGGGACTGTCAGGATTGTAAAATGCCACTAGAACGCAGGCCCCTAACACTAAACTTACTCAAGTTTACTCATCTCTTCCTCTGGGGAGGGGCCCCTCCCATCTACCCGCAGGTCTCTCTGCTCCCACCGCTGCCCTACTCATCCCTGGGGGCTGTAAGCTGCTTAATGGCTCTGAGCCTGGGCCTCCTCCCAGCCTCCTTCAGGCCCCCCTGGGAGGATGAGCCCAGGTCAAGCATCCGGGAGTACTCAGGAATGGATTTCTCCTGCGGAGTCCTATGGATCAGCCCTGGAAAATGAGCCGCGGGAATGGAGAGTGTTGGGACCTCTGAGATGCCTCCCCCATGCTCCATTCTACAGATGGGGATGCCAAGACCCAATGAGAGTTGAAACAGGTCCCCAGACTCCAGCTCCTCTGGCCCCCGTAGGATGGGGCTGCCCCACTTCTGTGGCTGGGGCTCAGCTCCAAGAGCTGGTAGGTTTGTTGAGTGAATGAAGAGGATCTGCCTCAGCCACAGGCCTGGCCCCTGCTCCTGCTGCTCCAACTCCCTACAAAGCCCTGAGTGTACTGGCTGATGTTGGGGGGCTGCTGCTCACCCCTGGGGGGTGCCCTCCCTTCACACCTAGGAGTCCAAATCCTCTACCACTTTAGAAGCTGCTCCAGTATGACCTCCTCCAGGAAGCCTGCCATGATTCTATCAGCTGGAAAAAGTTTGCCCTTCCGCTGAGGCCTAGAGTTTTCCACCTCTTCCTTCATTCATGTGTTAATTCATTTATTCATTCACTTATTCTCTCAACATCCACTTGCTGACCTGCACTTGGGGCCAGACCCTGGGATGGGCTCTAGGAACACAGCAAAGGTGAGTCCCTGCCCTCAGGGAGCACAGGCAAGGATGCCCAGCAGTTTCCTGTTATGCGATTCTTCCCAGAACCTCTTCTACTAGGTCATGAGGGTCCTGGCCAGGGTTGGCCCTCAGCCCCCGATCTGCTGAGCAGACCCCCACCTCTGCCTTCCCAGACCCAGGGTCCACAGCTGGAGAGGCCTTTATGCTCCTGGGGGATGGTTCCAGAGATGAACGCACACTACACAGATGTGCTGTGAGACAATGTGGTTCTAGGAAAGGACGGTGTGCAGCCTGAAGCCGGGGGCTGGGACTTAGGAGTTCCATGGACGGGGTGGGAATTCCAGCCCTGCGGGACATCAGCCTTGGGCGCTGAGGCACACCCCGTGGTCATGTGGGTTTGCACACTGCAGGTGTCCCTGCCACAGCACACTGTGGTTGCACTGGTCCCACGTCCAGCCTGGGCTTTCCTTGGGGGTCTGTTCAGCATCCGTGGCCTGGCTGTGCCCCCAACCCCCCTGTCTGGCCCGAGATGGGTCAATGTACAATCAAAGCTGCAGCCTGTATGCTAGACAAAAGCCCTAGGGGCGTGTGGGGATCTCTGGATGAAGGGGTTAGGGGGCTTCTGCATGAGGAGGTAGGGGCTGCCCTTACTCCCCAGGCCCCCAAGGCAGCTCAGGGCCAGAGCTGAAAGCTGAATCCTCAGTAGAAAGAACAACCCACTGTGTGTCACGAGAAGTTACCTAAGTAAAAATTCCATTTCTAATGATCTGAGACAGCAAAGCTTAGAAGCCAACCTCCCCATTCCAAGCTAGGTCAGAAAGCTACTTTGGAAACCTCTCCGGGCCTTGGGGACCAGCCAGCTGCTATGATCCCAGTCAGGCTTCCACGAGGCAGCCAGCCTCAGGGCCACGAGTTCAATAGCACCGATGTTCACAAGGCCAAAGCCATCACCTTGGGTCCCTCCGTGGGGTGTGCAGAGGGGGAACTGAGCTCGGGGAGCTGTGATGACGATGGGTGTGCAGAGGGCACCTGGGCTCGGAGAGCTGTGATGACGATGGGTGTGCGGAGGGGACCTAGGGTTTGGGAGCTGTGATGACGATGGGTGTGTGGAGGGGACCTGGGCTCGGAGAGCTGTGATGACGATGGGTGTGTGGAGGGGACCTGGGCTCGGAGAGCTGTGATGACGATGGGTGTGTGGAGGAGACCTGGGCTCAGAGAGCTGTGATGGCGACGGGTGTGTGGAGGCGACCTAGGGTTTGGGAGCTGTGATGACGATGGGTATGCGGAGGGGACCTGGGCTCGGAGAGCTGTGATGACGATGGGTGTGTGGAGGAGACCTGGGCTCGGAGAGCTGTGATGACAATGGGTGTGTGGAGGGGACCTAAGATCTGGTAGCTGTGATGATGATGGGTGTGTGGAGGGGACCTAGGGTTTGAGAGCTGTGATGTCAATGGGTGTGTGGAGGGGACCTGGGCTCGGAGAGCTGTGATGACGATGGGTGTGTGGAGGGGACCTGGGCTCGGAGAGCTGTGATGACGATGGGTGTGTGGAGGGGACCAGGGCTCGGAGAGCTGTGATGACAAAGGCGTGTGTGGAGGGAACTAGGATCTGGGAGCTCTGATGATGATGGCGTGTGCGGAGGGGACCTGGGCTCAGTGAGCTCTGATGATGATGGCATGTTACACCACTGGGCACCATCACCTGAGAGGCCCCACAAATGAGGTCTGTGGGACATCACTCTGGCAGCCCAAGAACAGGCCTGGAAGGGCGTCCGCCATCCTCCAACCTCCTGTGGGGCCCTGCACTGCCTGTAACCTGGGGCTGCTAACCTGGGCTGGCTCACACTGGCAGAGTTCATGGTGTGCCAGGCTGAACCCTGGTATTTACCGCACTGTCCCCCCACGTCACGTGAGGTGACCCCCACGTCAGCCTGAGGAGGTGGATCACCAAGCTCCCATCTCAGAAGGGGGAAGCTGAGACTCAGAGAGGTGAAGTGACTTGTCCAAGGTCACACAGCCACTCAGTAGCAAAGTTCACTCTACCTCATGGCACTGAAAAAGCTTCTGAGGCCTCCCAAGGACCCCCAGAAAGCACATTTACCACAGAGATTAGACTTATCCTCCCGGGTTCTATTTCTCTGAAAATTGGTAAACTGCCTAAGATGGTAGTCCGTGGCCAACAACAAAACTGAAACAATTGGAAGAACATTCTGGCAGAGTGGGATGTTCCTGAACGCTCGTTTGACCATGGCCAGAATCACAAGTCAGGCATGCATCTCTGCTGGCCACCCCTTGGGTCAGCCTGGGACTGCTGTTCGGAGATTTGAGGATTATTTTTAAATACCGAACTTGGTGAGGCTGGGGAAGGAAAGGAAGGAGGGCACGTGAAGAGAAACAGAGCTGGGAAGATGAATTAAACCCCACCAGGAACAGCAACGGATCTGTTTTTGTGTCAGCCAAGCTCGGCAGGGCGGGATGCAAGAGGGCCTGAAGGGCGGGGCTAGGACCTCAGGCTCCCACAGGCCTGGACGCTGGCCTGATGCCTGGAGACCCCCCACAGCATTGGGGGCTTCCCACCAGCCCCTCCTCAGCCCACCACGCCCCACTTTTGGGCACAAGCAAGCACACCTCCAGCCCATTGCAGGACTGGGTCTATGGCAGCAGGGCTTGGGGGTCGAGCTCTCTGCCTGGGGCCAAGTCCTGGCTCCACCTTCTGTATCCACATCCCATGTGACCTGGGGTGACACCTGAGCCTCAGTGTCCTCAGCCCTAGAATGGGGATGAACATCGGCAACTAATTCACCAACTAAAGGAAGAGAGGCATCGAAGCCTTGGACAGCCCTGGCCATGTGCTTCTTGCTGCTGCGGTCTGGTCTCTGACTCTGCCTCTTTCACCAACCCAAGCCCTATGGCCCCTAGAGTCAGCTTTCCCAAGTACCCACCTAATCACCTACCTGACTTCTTGGGTTCAAGGCTGTGCTTTTACCTGAGGCCCCTTGTGGCCTGGCCCTGTGGCCCTGTTGCCCTCCCTGTTCCTGGAGCTTCAGCCCTCTGGGTCTGTGGTGCCACTGGGCCTTTACTCATGCCATTCCGCTATGCTAGGACCACCCTTCCCTCTCCAAATCCGCAGCCTGGAGGCTCATCTGGGGTGGTCGTCTCTCAGGGCAGCTCTCCCGCTGTGATTCTCCCACTCCCCAGGTGAGCTTCTGACACTCTGACTTCCCCCCTCCCCAGGGTGGTCTCGGCCTGTCTTGAGGCTAGGGCAGGGGCTGGGTGGGGTTCACCCGGGGCCAGCATGGGCAGCAGCACTCTGTGAAGCCTGCCCGGTTTGTGTCCTAACTTGAGAGAGAGCTGGGAGAACGGAGCATGGGCAGCTGAGGGTGGCAGAACCGGGACCTCTGCCCCGGGATCGGCCCTCTTTAAACAAGGATGACGCTCGGGCCTGAACCCCACAGGATGGAGAACAAAGGACACATGGCCTGTTCCCTAAACGTGTCCCACCTACTCTACTGTCGTGCGGGGCGGGGGGCTGACCTTGGGGTGAGGATGGGTCATGCCCAGCATTCTGGGCATGAAGCGGCTGGTGGCGGCACTCAGGAGTCCAGGCCTTTGCCCAGCTGATCCTGCCCCTGGACATCCCTTTCCCCACGTTGTATGTCCAAATTGAACCTGCCCACGGGACCTGGCTCAAGTGCCACCTCGTACACAAGCAGCCCCGGTTAGCCGCCCTCCTGACCCCACTGTTCAGGGAGCGGTTTCTCTCCTGGTCGCCACTCAGGGATCACCTAACGAGTCTCTACTGTGGACCAGCAGTGTTGGGCATGGGGCATTCCTGCTGCCATGAGCCTTACAGCCTGGGGGGAGGCGGTCACAGACAACAGATTACGTAATGATCCGTAATTCTACGTAGGCACGATGATTAGCAGTGGTAGCATTAGCACGGATTAGCAATTCAACAGGGCACGGCTCTCTGGAGCCTCACCAACAGTCCTGCGGGTAGGCAGCGGCCTAGCAGAAGGGCAGCAAGTACAGACAAGGAGACGGGGCTAGCAGCTGCAGAGCACCCAAGCCCCGGGCGGAGCACGGCGCACAATGCTCCCCGTTCCTCACCCGTTCCCTTCCCACCCAGCCCTATGCCGCACCCTCATTCTCCCTGTTACACAGATGGAGAATGCGGGCCTCAGAGAGGGGACTCAAACCCCGGGGTCTGCTCCTGTGTCCTGTCTCTACGACTCATAAGAGTGTTTACCCTGCAGGCAGCACTTGTGTGCATGCCTCTCTCCACACAGCACACACAGCACACACACACGTGTGCACACATGTGTCATCAGGGATGTTTCACCTCCGCAGGTTTCCCAGTCTCCAGGGTCTTTCCTCGGTAGTGCAGACCTGATCCTGACTTTGTGAACTTCTGTTTTCAGGACATCCACTTAGAGGTTATGAAATCTCACTCCGAAACGCGAAGTCCAGGAATAAACACTTCACGAGGCTCCATGCCTGTGTATGAAGTGAGATCAAAGCGTGTCTTCGTGACCCCTTCGTACCTGCGGGAGGAAGCGGCAGGAGGGAACTAGGACATCTTTCCTCGCTGTGCCGGCCAGGACTGAGGCAGCCGGAGTATATGGCTGGAGAAGGACAGACAGGCAGCCGTTCACCTGCAGCTGGGGTGCTGGGCTCCACAGCTGACAGCGAGCGAGAAGGGCCAGCACCTCACACCCCAGTAACGGCCAATGTGACCTGAGCCCTGCCGACCCAACGCCTAACCCTGCAGCGGTCACATCCCCGAACCCAGCCCTGCTGAGACCATTTCATTTTTGCTCATCTCTGTGGGCAGCACAGGCCTGGCACGTAGTAGGCCCTTTATAAACACATGTTAATTAGTTGAATGGACATAGGCAATGATCATCTCCATTTCTGAGATAAACAAACCACAGATCAGAGAAACTAAGTGATTGCGCAGAGCTGGAGGGTGGCAGGGTTGCAATCTGAACCCAGGTCCGCTCAACTCCAAACAGGGTGCTGGGGGCGACCACATAGGCTTTGCAGCGAGTCTCCCTGGCCTTGGGTCAGAGTTTTATCACTAACTAGCTGGGTGATCTAGGGCAAGTTACTTCACTGATTTCCGTTTTCTCATCTGTGAAACGGGAGCCGTGCTCCACACCTTGCAGGTATACCAAAGATAGAAAGGACCAGAAGCTAGCAGGGCACCCAGAGCATTAGCGGTTGATCCATAAAGGGTTCTTATCTGCTGTTACCCACTCCACTATTCCCAAAGCTGATGGTTTAGGTACCAGAGAGTGTCCTGTGCCCCTTGGCAAATGAAAGTGTGTTTGAACTCCATGACTACGTCTGATTTCCCCAGTTCCTCTTTCCATGCTTTGCCTGTTCCTTTACTTGGCCCTGATTTCCCTCTGCCTTATCTGTTGGTTTACTGCTTCCCTGCCTGGTACGAGTTCTTCAAGGGTGGGAAATTTTGTGCCTCTGCATTGCCCCACCATGCTTTGCACACAGTAAGTGCTGAATAAATGTCTGCTGGCCATAGAGTAGGAACTCCATTAGCACTCATTGGCCTGATTTGTTTTATTGCAAAGAGCAAACTTCCAGATGGGAACAGCAGAGATCCAGGCAGGAGATCTCCTTCAGCTGAGACAGGGCCTCCACTTTTATGGCCACCACCAGGAGTGACCGTGGGCCATCAGCCCTGGGTGGAAGCCCCTTACTTTAGCCTAGAACTCAACTCCAGGGCTCTGGTGGGACAGGCTGCCCTGAGTCCGAGGCAGCCGAGATGGGCCAGCTCACACCCCCCGGGCCCCCACTGTGCCCCTACCAGGCGGGTAAACCACTTGCTCCATGGGGCTACTCTCAGGGTCAGGGCCACAAGGAGAAGCACACTGCCATGAAGGGTGCTGGCCTGGGTGCTGGAATCGGGAAGGCATAAAGGTGACCACCAACCTGGAAACCTCTCCTATCTCCCCAGATCCCTCCCTCAGTGGATAAACATTACAGTGTATCCCCAATAAGGCTCTTGTCCCTCACTGACACCTTTCCCCGCTGACTCCACCATGCCCCAGCCAGCCGGGCTCTGGGTCCAAGTTACAGACTCAGCTGTTCCAATGTTTTCCCCTTTTGAGCCCCTGGCCTGGACCAGTTCTGCACCCATCAAGTTCTCTGGGTGTGCTACTCTCTTGAATGTTGGAAGTAGGCACTGCTGTGATCCCATTTTACAGATAGGGAAGCTGAGGCCTGGCGAAGAGGGGACTTGAGCAAGAACACACAGCTGAAAGGGGCTTAGCTGGAAACCCCAACCCTGCTGGAGGCCCTAGATGCCCCACTGTCCTCCTCGGGGCCACACTGGGTCACAGGGCAATGGGCTCCAGGCCAGACTCAGTTTCCTCCCCTATTAAGGGGACAGCTTGGCTGAGACAATCGGGGGCCTTCTGCAACTCAACAACCCTTTGTTTCTCTCCGTCCTCCTGAATTATTTGGTTGCACCATGGAGATAAAACAACCCCTGGAAATCCCAGAGGCATTTTTTTTCCCACTGGAGAAACACAAAAATATCACATGAAGAATGAATCACTTAAAGTGTCAGGGCGGGAAGAGGAAAGACAGGCACGGCACTTGCCTCGGTGGGTGGGGGCGGGGTGGCCCTGGGTTTCTCTTCAGCTCCCTCCGCCTCCCTGGTCCCTAGAACCCCTTCCTCACTGGAGTGAAGAAAAGCCAAAGCCCTGAGCCTCAGTTTCCCAATCTGTAAATGGGGACAACATACCCACCTTGAAGGGGTATTGGGAGGGGCCAGTGCATTCATTCATTCATTCATTCATTCATTCATCTATTCACTTATTTCATACCAGTGTGATGCTGGACTGGGACTGCAGACTCCGAAGTGGGCTGAACAGACCCACCTCACCCCCATGAAGCCAACTAAACACCCTCCAGGCCATGACTAGGGCATCCTGAGAGCACTCCCTAGGCCTTCTGCAGCTCTCAAGCCATGCCGGACCCTGCCCCGAGCCTTTGGCCTTCTCTCCAACCCCTCTCTGTGCAAGGCTCTTGACACAAGGACACCGAGGTGCAGAGTCAGCCAGCAACTTGCTCAAAGTCACACAGCAGGTAGGTAGTAGCGCCAGCATCTGTGTACCCCCGCAGGGCTCCCGCCCCTCTCGATCAGAGCCTGCTCCCCCTCTTACCCCACTGGCATAGCTGTCACCCTGGCCCCGCCCATTCTTCAGTGACTGGGAGTCACTTAGCAGCCTTGCCTGGCTTCTCCCTTACATGGAGTGCTTAGCCAGGGCAGGGACCCCAGGCCCAGCGTGAAGGAACAGAGGTGCCCCTGCACAGTGAGGACCTGGAAACCTCCACAGGCTGCTCCTTACCTGCCGAGCCCTGTGACTGAGGGACCAGAAGCCTTCCCCGCTGGCTGCGGTCTCCCTGCAGCTGCTGGCCTCTTCCCTGGCTCCTGGTTGCCACCAACCCTAAACCCCAATAAAGGGAGAGCAACTTGGTCGGGCCTTGTATAGGCAAAAGACTGTTTTCCAGCGCAGGCTGGCTTGTGTGTGCTGACAAGAATTCAGCGTGCTCCTCGGGGCGGGGAGTGGGGTCAGGGCGCTGAGTCAGCCCTGCAGGAGTCCAGCTCCCGCCTTGGCCTAGGGCCGCCACCTCCCAGGCCCAGGATGGCAGCGGCTGCTCCCGCAGTCCCCACACACTCCAGGCTCTGGTCTCACTGCCTTGTGCATCCTCAGAGCACCAGCAAGAGCCCCATTTTACAGGTGAGTAAACTGGAGACACTCCCTGTGAGATCCCGCAGCTAGAAGCAGCAGAGCTGGGGCTCACACTGAGGCCACGGGGCTCCAGGTGCACACCTCGGCAGATGCTTGGCACACTACATGTGGGTTCCTTCCCGTGGCCCTCAGTCTCTGTTGGGCAACGGAGGTTAGTGACACCACTGCACAAGCCCCTCTGGCCAGCACTGCCCGGCGAGGGGTGTGGGTAAAATAAACGGTCCCCACCCCAGCCCACAGAGGGTGTGTGGCACCCGCCTGACTCCAAGCTGGGCTGACCTCCCTGCTGTTGCCCCCCCTACCCCTGGCCTGTCCCCACCCAGCAGCAGAGGGTCCTCCCTGCCAGTAGGAATGGGGTGGGAATGGGGCAGGAATGGGGCGGGGGGTGCCCACACCTGCCACTGTTTGAAACACATCAGTGGCTTCCATGACTGTCTGGACTCAGCACAGGGGCCTGGCTGGCCTCTGCAGCCACATTTCCTGGCTGCCAGGCACTCCCCCAGCCCATGGCCGTCTCCCACCCCCGGGCCTTCATGCATCGTGGTACCTCAGCGGCGCCCTTGGCTGGCTTCTGGGTGGCATTTAAACACAGCCATAAAGGAGGCCAGCCCTCCTCTGCCTCCCACCCATCCCTGGAAGCCTGCCCATCCTGAGACAGGCCAGAAATAAACCTCCTTTTTCCATTCCTTTTGGTGGACAGAGAGCGAGTTCAGACTGGTCTGGGTGTCCCTTATCTAGCCACAGTCCCGACAATGGCAGCCCAGAGCGATGGGTGCCACGATGGGAAACCAGGGGTCTGTGGGCGCCCAGAGTGCCTGATGCAGCCTGATGGGGTAGGGGGCTGGGGGTGGGGGTGGTATTTATTTAATCTTCATCATTAGGAGGTACTCTGATTATCCCCAATTTACAGATGCGGAAACTGAGGTGCAGAGTTTCAGTAACTCGCCCTGGGCCGCCTGGCTAGGGAGTCAGACCAGGGGGTCTGGCATGGACACCTGGAGGATGAGTCGGGCAGCGGGGCGGGAGTGGGGGTGGGGGAGTGTTCCTGTCAGAAGGGGACAAGGCACACAAAGTCCCTCCTGCCTCTTGTCTGGGGCTCAGCACAGCATCAGAGAAACAAAAGGGCTCTGAGCTTGGGGTCTGAACATGGGTTCAAGTCCCGGCCTTGCCACTTCTCAGCTGTGTGATCCTGGGCACATTTCTCTGTCTCTCTGAGCCTGGGCTTCCCTGTGGATTTTGTTATGGTTCAAAGCAGACCTCCTGTGCACCAGATCTGGAGCACCTATGACATAGCAAAGTATGGGTCCGCCAATGACACTGACTCCTTGCAATCACCCTACGAGGCAGGAATTTTAAAAGTTCACCTTTGACAGAGGTTGGAAGCACAAAGATCAGCCTGCCTGGCAGACTGGGCCGAGGGCCACCTGGAGGGAGGGTAATCCCAGTGCAGGCTCAGGGAGGCCACTGTGACCACATCCTCTTACACGGTGGGTCCTTGCCTCAGCGACTGTGGGGGAGGAACAGCACCAACATTCCCTCTCGGCCAAGGGGACCAGCTTCTAGAAAGCTCACAGCAGCGCTATGGAAAACCCTGGAGACAGCCCTGGAGACGGCCCAGTGGATGAATAGGAAAATGCATGATATTATGGCCAAACACCAGAACACTCTTCAGCTACCCAAATGCACTGCGGCCGCACAGAACGTCACAGGGCATCTCAGCGCTATGAGGCTAGAGAGAAAGCAAAGTCTCCAAAGAGGAAGTTCAGCATAGTACCCTTTCTAGAAAGCTAAAAAGAACTGTAAATAAAATGTACTTTTTGAGGGCACATCTGGCTATAGCGAGGCATACAGGGGGATGTGGGGTGAAGTGGGCCCTGCTGGGGGGTGCACAGGCTAACACTCCTGCCCTCATGCTGGGGGATGGGTCAAGGATGTTTCTTATACTATTAACAAACAAACGAGTAAATAAAGAAGTCTTGGCAAGGACCACTGAGGGAGAATACCAGCAAGCAGGGAGAGAGATGAGCCTGAGTCCACGGCCCGGAGTCCAGAAAATAAAATAGAAAATCAAGGTTCAAAATGTATGTAAAGGAAAACAATGCTTACAGTATCCCCCAGCCCCGTCCACTGCACACAGGCCCACCTCTCTGGGCAGCTGAGACTCACACGGGGGCCTGGGTGGAGACTGCAGAAGCTGCTTCGTCCTGGCTGGGGGTCCCTGAGACAGCAGCGTTTTTTTCCAGTTCACAGTCCCAGGTTGCTGGGCGTGGTGCCAGAATTGTCTAATTCCAGTAGGGAATCAGCATGAATTCCCAGCCTCCTCCTATTAAGCCCATAGACACCTTATCCCTTTGAGACCCTACCAATCATAAATGCTCTGTGCTTCAGTTTCCCCATCTGTAAACTGAGGATACCGGGCCATATAACATCCTCCTGTATTTCCGTGTTTTGAACTGAGCTGGTGGCCCCACATCACCTGGGCCACAGAATCACAATGCTGCTTCTTATGCTGTCATTACCTGCCTGGCGGGTCACCTGCCTCGAGGAGGCTTGGTTTCTTCCTTTGTGGATGGTGCCATGCCTCCATCCTGGCCCCTCCAGGTCATGGGGAGGATGACTTGAGACGAAGAACACGTAGGGCCCTGCCTGAGTCACTGCTGGGGAATTGCTGCCTCCTTCACAGGCTCACAGGCAGCAGTTCCCTGACCTCAGGTGATTCCACAATGGCAGGATGGGTCTCTATCTTGGCCCTCAAAAGATTCGCAGTCTGGGGCAGGGAGGGGAGAGACGTCACAGTGTAAACCACCCATATCGATGTGGAGTAGGGCGATAATAACCCCCAGGGGCCAAGTGCTCTCTGCAGGGCCCTTGACAGACCTGGTCTCCCACACATCATGCTCCTGCAACAGGACATGTCATTCTGTGACTTGCCCAAGGTTACAAACAGCAGGCCCCAACGTGGAATCCAGATTTGGAGCAGACCAAGCCAGGGAACCCAGCTGGGACGTGGTGCACCCTGGGGAGAGGGACCTCGGTCAACGACGCAGGATGCGGTGGGACTCAGCCAGAGCTTACTAGCTTGGGACCTCAGAGAATTGAGAGACCACTCTGAGCCTCAGTTTCCCCAGCTATCTAATGGGGATGGTACCCAGGGTAGGCCAAGATGAACTAAGAGATCCCCGGAAGTGGCTGCACCAGGGCTGCACAGACCTGTAGGATCAGAACCAGGGTGGGGGCCGAGGGATCTGCATCTGTCCCAGCTTTCCAGGGCGTTCTGATGCCCACTGAAGGAAGAGCTGCTGGGCCAGCTTTGCAAGCCGCCCAGTCTTTGTCCACTCTGCAGTTGTAGACAAAAAACAGCTGTAGAGAATCCTACATGAATCAGTGATGGTGTGTTCCAATAAAACTTTATTCACACAAACAGGCAGCCCCAGTTTGCAAACTTCTGGGTGAGATCATTGCTACCCCAAGCACAGCCCACAAACCAGCAACCCTGGCATCTCCTGGGAGCTGTTGGAAATGCAGGCTCTCGCGCCACCCTTCCGGCTGAATCAGAGGCTGTGCGCTAACCCATTCCCCAGCACCTGCAAGTCTGAGAAGACCTGGGCTGGAGCCTATAGCAGGTTCTCTGGGCAGCTACCTGGTCCTGCCGGTTCCTTCTGAAGCAGACTAGGGGGCGGGCAGGAGGGGGAGCTGGGGGTTGCTGCCTAGAGAGTTATAACAAACCAAGGCACCAACGCGGCTAATTGGCAGCAGCTGCTGTTTCAACCAGAGACTTGTCAGCTGTGATTAAGCAAAGTTGCCTTTAGGCCAATCAACTTCAAAATTATGCAAATAGAGCTGCAGCGGAGACCACAGGGATGGTGCTGAGCCAGCTCCCCCACCCCTGACCTGGCACACTTAACCCCCCCATCGTCGGCTGGAGGGCCCCTGTCCATCCTCACCACTCCCTGGACCAGTTCCACTACTGGAGGTTAATGAGCCTCCCACCCACACTCTGTGTAATTGGCATGGAAGCTGCTGGGTGGGTGCGATCCAGCTCCGAGAGCCGGGCCAGGATGGAAGGATGTACCTCTCGAATGGATCAGCTGCTACACTGACAGGCAGGGCCCGGTCAGCCACACCGACCCACAGCAAGCCAGGCCTGTCCTTACTCGGGGCAGTCCACACCCAGGAGAACTCCCTGGCGGCAATGGCTGGACAGCGAGGGAAACAGGTGCTTTCAAAGGTGGTAGGAAGCGGCTCTCATTCGCCTTGCCGAGCCTTTGCAAACCCTTGCTGGCCCCTCCAGCTTTCCTAGGTCCAGATGTGAACAGACAACAGTCTCCTCCCACCTCATCTGCCTCCACACCTGTGGCCCCTGACACCCCAAACCTGCTGTGCCGCCAGTTGGACTTCTCAGCTGCCCTGGCCCTGTGGTCTCTGGTCTCAGGTTTGCTGTCCTGCTCTGTGGGCTGTTCCCACGGGGGCTGAATCCCCAGGAAGAATAAACCACTGAATGGTGCATTGCTGGGGGAGGCAAGGAGGGCAGACCCCCAGACACCAGACTTAGAACCCAGAACTGTACCCGCTTCAGACACAGACTCCCCAAGTCCTCTCCGTCACCCCCCACAGCAGAGCAAGCACCAGGCTCCACTTCCTCAGTTGAATCCTTCTCTGCTTAGTCGTCCCCAAACTAGAGATCCGTCCTGATACTGGGTTCGCACTTTGGAAACAACAGGATGGCTAATGAACGTGTCTGCCCTGTCTGCTGAGCACGGGGCCCTCTGACCTCCCCTAGCTGGGCTCTGCCACTGCAGCCTCCTGACACCAAGGGGCTTGACAGGTAGCAGGGACTGAGGGGCAGAGCAAAGCCCCTCCAGGAGAAGGCCCCACACTCAGGCTGGCTGCCCCCTGACCCAGGCCAGCCCTTCCAGGAGCTCACCGTGGGGGGCGGGGAAGTCCAGGGCAGACAAGCCTCTACCGGAAAAGTCCTCGCTGCAGGCCCGATGCCATGCCCCAGCCTTCAAGAGAAGGCCTCCTGCTTTCCAAAAAGGAACGTCCCTTATAACGGGGAGAAAACTGCTACATTACGTAGCGTCGGTCGACATCTGGGTAAACGGTATCATGGAAGTCTAATCAGTGTGCTGCTGCTTTGGGGGAGTGTTGGCTCAAAAATTTCTGGGGAATGGAGAGGTAACATCAAAAAGTATTTATGACAGCGCTTTGTCAGCAGGAAAGCAATCAGGACCGGGATGGCAAGTGCAGAATTCCAGGGGCAGGCGGGTGCTGGGCTCAGGCCTGGCGGACGGTGGCCAAAGCCATGGCCAGAGAGAAGACAGAACATGCAGGCTGGCCTCGGGGAGGGAACCCAGCTGGCCCTGTGATCCTGGACATATGACTCAGGCTCTCTCTTTACCTGTGAAGTAGGGTGCTAACCCCCTTTACTTGGGTGGTGTGAGGATTAAATGAGATGACATATGTGAAACTCGGAGCCCACGCTAGGTGGTTAGGAGGGGTCAGTCACCAGGGCTGCCCTTTTCCCCCCATCCTCTCCTCAGGCTCAGGGTCTGCTCAATGCTGTCACATAGGTTCTTTTAGGTGAGCAGCACGGTGACCCTGAGAAGCAGGTAAGGGCTGTTCATGACTCAGGTGAGGACACACAGAGGGTCACACAGCTCATAGGTGGCAGACTTGGAACTGGCACCCAGATCTCTGACTTCCCAACACGGGGCTCCCTCCAGGCTGCAGCGCTGGCCATACCTGGCACCACCCACAAGTCCCCAGCGTGGCTAAGGATGGAAGCTCAGACACTTGGGGCTGAAAGGGTCCCCTTGTACTGTGGCTTCACCTCTCATTGTCAGCCAGGGAACCTGCCCAGGGCAGTAGCCCATGAAGACTCCAGGCCACGGAGGCAGAACCAAAGTAAGAGTGAAACCGTGTATAAGCCCTGGCCTCCCATGAGGTGGAGACAGAAGGAAAAGGCCATTCCTTGAGCACCTCCAATGTGTTCAGCACTATCCTGGGTGTTTCACAAGTATCGTCTCCTCCAATGTTCAGAAAAGGAGGGGCTACTGCCCAAGCCTGCAGATGAGAAAACTAAGCCTCAGAGGGTTGCGTTACCTGCTGAAGATCACACAGCTGCTAAGATTCTGGGACTTGGACCTGAGCTGGTTGAGTTTTCAAGCCCAAGTTCTTTGTAGGACTCGGGCTCTTGGCCTTGGCCCTTGGGAATGAAGGGGAAAGAGGAGGGAGCTGCAAGTCCCTAAAATGAAACCACTTCCTCATTACTGGGAACAGCCCCCTCTCCCAGTGATAGGGGAAAAACAGAAGAGATCATTCTGGGATCCACTGGTCCCATTTCCCACCAGTGCCAGATGTCCCCACACTCACAATGTCCTGGCAGACCCTACCCCTGGGCGAACTCCTCCAGCCTCAGAAACTCCCAACACCACAGTGGAGAGGGAGCTGCTCCCTTCGGGGACAATTCAGACCATGTGGAAGGAAGGCTCTGGCTTTCGGCTCTCCTGCCCTTCCCACCACTCCGGTCTGGCCTCACACTGAACATGCTTATTTTAAAACAATCAGCATTTGGCTCAAGTCGTGAAAGATTAAATGTAGGAGTTGTGTTAGGAGGAGTGAGATGCACTGTGCCGGGGAAAGAAAGGGGTCGTCGGTGTGGGAGGCCCCTAAATGTCTCAGACCTAGCTCCTGGCCCCAGTGATGGGTGGCGGGGGTGGGGGGAAATCAGGTCTCGAGGGTGATAGATCTGATTCCAATCCCACCTCCATCTCTAACAGACTATGTGACTTCATTTAAAGCCTCAGTTTCCTTTCTTCCTTCCTTCCCCCCTCCCTTCCTTCCTTCCATCATTTAGGCAAGAAACTTTTACTGAGCACCTACTATGTACCAGCCCTGATTCCATGGCCTGGACTCTGGGGGTATAGGAATGAACTAGGCAGAGACACCTCAACCTTGGCATAGAGAGGCCTTGTCTGGCAGTGTGGGAGAGGGGGACAGAAGGACCTCCCTCAGGGTGCCTGTTGAACACAAACATTCGATCTTAGCCATGTCCATGTCTGAGTTCCTATATGCTGTTGGTTCCTGGAACCAACAGGGATGCTGCCCCTCTGAGACCCCCTATTGTCAGCCCAGAACTGGGCATGGAGGAGGAGGCAGCAGGCATTGGGGATAAGTGGGCCAGGCAGTGGAGCAGGGGGCAGGGAGGAGGTGCGAGGCCCTGGTCAGGGCCTTGGACAGTCCACAAATAAACTCCAGCTCATTCCTCTGCCCAAGTGAGCTTAGAGGGAGAGAAAATAGCTTTCACACTATATTTTCTAATTTTTTTCCACTCCAGTGCTTCTAAATCGATCCAGAACAGATTGTCCAATTGTTTGAATTTCAGGAGAGACGTCTCCTGATCTTTTCCTAGTCCTGCCTAAGATTCTGCCAGGACCCCGCCCTCCCCCGTGACCCCCTCTTTGGCCCGGCTCCAGCTGATGTCCAGGCTGTCTGGGGCTCGACCCCTGGCCTGTGGACCTATAGGCGATGGAGGAAGGGCTGCACTCCCGGGTGGTGCTCATGCCCAGGGAGGCCCTGGTAGAGCTTGTCCCTGGAGGGGAAGGCTTTGCTTTTGCAGGAAGAGCTGAACTAGCCAGCACTGTGGGGCAGTGGAGTCCCACCAGAGGCTGGCCACAGCCCACCCTCTTCTCCCACAGGGAATGTGCTTTGGGTTTGGGGCTTAGTCAAGACACAAGCAACTGGGAAGGGGTATCATCGTCCCCGTGATTCCCAGCAGCAAGACAAACAGGCGTCGTCTCGGGCACTGATGGGCCCGGGGCTGCCGGGGGACTGCAGGCATCCAGGGTCCTGCCACGATGGTGGATTAGCAATGTCTAATGGTAGCAATGTCTGCCCCAGGCACAGCAGTGAGAGTGCTCCAACCACACAGTTGCCATCCAGGTCCACAGGGTAATGTCCAAACCCAGTAACTAGCCAGCAATCCAGTAACTAATGCCCCTGCCACCTACCCACTCACCCAGCCATCCATCCATCCATCCATCCATCCACCCACCCACCTCACCCACCCATCCATCCACCCATTCATCCATCCACCCACCTCACCTACTCATTCAGCCATCCATCCATCCATCCACCCATTCATCCATCCACCCACCTCACCCACCCATTCATCCACCCATTCATCCATCCATTCATCCACCCATTCATCCATCCACCCACCTCACCTACCCTTTCATCCATCCATCCATCCATCCATCCACCCACCCACCCACCCATCCACCCATTCACCCATCCACCCACCCATCCACCCATCCATCCACCCATTCATCCATCCACCCACCTCACCCACCCATTCCTCCATCCATCCATCCATCCATCCATCCACCCATTCACCCATCCACCCACCTCACCCACCCATTCATCCATCCATCTACCCATTCATCCACCCACCCATCCATCCACCCATTCATTCATCCATCCACCTCACCTACCCATTCATCCATCCACCCATCCATACATCCACCCACCCATCCACCCGTCCATCCACCCATTCATCCATCCACCCACCTCACCTACCCTTTCATCCATCCATCCATCCATCCATCCACCCACCCACCCACCCATCCACCCATCCATCCACCCATTCACCCATCCACCCACCCATCCACCCATCCATCCACCCATTCATCCATCCACCCACCTCACCCACCCATTCCTCCATCCATCCATCCATCCATCCATCCACCCATTCACCCATCCACCCACCTCACCCATCCATTCATCCATCCATCTACCCATTCATCCACCCACCCATCCATCCACCCATTCATCCATCCATCCACCTCACCTACCCATTCATCCATCCACCCATCCATACATCCACCCACCCATCCACCCGTCCATCCACCCATTCATCCATCCACCCACCTCACCCACCCACCCATCCATCCATCCATCCATCCATTCATCTACCCACCCACCCACCCACCCATCCATCCACACATCTACCCACCCACCCACCCATCCATCCACCCATTCATCCATCCACACACCTCACCCACCCATTCATCCATCCATCCATCCACCCATTCATCCATCCACCCACCTCACCCACCCATTCATCCATCCATCCATCCATCCATCCATCCATCCACCCACCCACCCATCCATCCACCCATTCATCCATCCACCCACCTCACCCACCCATTCATCCATCCATCCATCCATCCACCCATCCATCCACCCACCCACATCACCCACCCATTCATCCATCCATCCATCCATCCATCCATCCACCCACCCACCCACCCACCCATTCATCCATCCATCCACCCACCCATCCATCCACACACCTCACCCACCCATTCATCCATCCCTCCACCCATTCATCCATCCATGCATCCATCCGTCCACCCAGCCACCCACCCCCCTGCGACCAGAGTCCTCCAGCCTTGGCTTCTGCTCAGCTTTCCACAAGTGCCACGGAACAGCCACTCAGAGCTCCCAGAAATCTCCCAGACTCATTTCCTAGGCTCTAGATGCATGGTTCCCTCTGCCTCAAATGTCCCTGTTCCCCTTGCTTGTCAACCTGGTCATCTTAGACTCCATCTCCTTGGATGCCGCCTCCTCTGGGAAGGCCCCCTTGATGCTCAGCCCCTTTCCTACCAGCAGAATTGCTCCCCATCCTCTGTCATCACTCACACCTGTGCATTATTTTACAAAGGGCTTGAGTCTGGAGCCAGAACAGGTGACTATGTCCACGAGTCCCTGCAGACTGTGAGCCTGTGAGGACAGGCCCTGTGTACTATCTCAGGAGTGAATAAAGCCATGACATGCACCGGACAAGTGGCCTGCCCATGCCTGCCTGCACCCACCCCCTTCTGAGGAGGCAGCAGGCAGCAGAAACCAGCCCCTGGTTGTTAAGATGCAGGGAAGCAGGAACAACCCCAGTGCGGCTCCTCTGTGGCTCCTGCAGGCCCCACACCTTCCCGGGGTGTCTCTCCCCCCCAAAGAGGAGTCAAAGAACAGCCAACGAGTGGAGAGGGTGGGCCCATCGGAGCACTCTGCACGGTCCCTCCTGGGTTCAGACTCCTGCAGGAGGGCCTGCTGTGAACACATTTTACAGAGAAGGAAACCAAGGCAGACAGGAGGCAGGAGGCTGGGCAAAGCCACACTGTATTGAGGGGTGGGCACCAGAGTGTGGTGACCCTGAGCTCCCACACCAGCACCCCTCCTGACCACAAAGTGAATTCAGCCTCCCCAGTAGAAAGAACAGAAGCCACCAGGTCCAAATCCTGGCTTTGCAACGTAGTGGCTCTGTGCCCTTGGGGAATTCACTTTGCCTTCTGAGCCCCTAGTGAGTATAACAACCTGTCCCTGCTCACGGAAAGTTACGAGAATTAAACAAGGTGATGTTGGCAAAGTGCCCAGGATAGGGTTGTGGTGAGCAGGTTAGGGTCTCTCCATCAGGTTGGGGCTCCAAGGGCCTTGGGCAGAGCACTCCCATCCCTGGGCCTGCTTCTGTCCATGAGTTGGAGGTGCTGCCTCACTGCCCCAAGTGCCTCCTCTACCCCTTCCCCGACCCTGTACCTCAGGTCTCCTCAGGAGGGGACGAGAGAGTGCCCAGGCTGATGTTTCATGAGCTCCGCCAGCTCCAAATCCACCCTCTGCTCCCTGTCACCCACTGCGTGGAGCCAACACCTCCCTTGACTTTCAGTTTGACTTTACAGGTTGCAAACCACCTTCAAGTGTGTTATCTTTGCAAGCCAGTCCTCTCCCCACATTATAGAGGGGGAAACAGAGGTTCAGAGCGGCAGGAACTTGCCTATGCTGAAGCTGAGGGAGTCACAGCCTGAACTCAGCTCTGTCCAGCTTCAGAACCAAATTGTGAGGGATATCAAGCAACCTGGGCTCCCAGACTCAGGCCACCATCCCTAGTCAACAAAGATTCATGCAGCAAAGAGAGAGAGATCATGTCCCACTTTGTTGCTCGCATCCTCAAAGGGAAGCCTCTGCCCCCAAACTTCAGCCTCTTCCTTGGCTGCCCTGATCTTAGTTTTATTCATTCACTAATTCATTTATTTGTCCATCCGTCCATCTACCCATCCATGCATCCATCCACCCATCCATCCATCCACCTCACCCACCCATTCATCCATCCATCCATCCATCCATCCATCCATCCATCCATCCATCCACCCACCCACCTCACCCACCCATTCATCCATCCATCCACCCATTCATTCATCCATGCATCCATCAACCCACCATCCATCCATCCATCCATCCACCCACCTCACCCACCCATTCATCCATCTATCCACCCATTCATCCATCTATGCATTCATCTACCCACCATCCATCCATCCATCCATCCATCCATCCATCCATCCATCCATCCATCCATCATCACTTCACTCCCAGAAACCTGTCCAAAGCATGCCAAACCTGGGCTTGATACTATCAAGCTAAACTAGGAACAAGGCGGCCTCCACCCTTCCAGAGAGAGGTTCTCTGACCCTTCACCGCTTCTGTGCCTCCTGGGTGTTTCTGTTTTTAAATGTAGCAGTGGTGACAATAATACCAGTTATATTTACTGAGCACTTACTATATGCCCATCTGCACCAAACACATTCCTTGCAGTAACTCGTTTAAATCCTGAAGAGGTGGATATCATCTCAATTTTTAGATGAGAAAACAGGCTCAGAGCGGTGATGTAATCTGTCCAAGGCCACACAGACAGGAGGAGTGGAGGCTGAGATTTGAACTCTTACTGTCCCTCCAGAGTTTAGGGATAAAACATAACGGTTATCGCTGTAACTAACCCAGCTGTCCCAAATGTTACAATCTCTGCCTCAAATCCTCTCAAGTCACTCACGTTATTATCATCATTATTAGCTCTATGTTGAAAATGAGGATGCTGAGGCTCAGAGGGAAATATGCAGCCCCCACTGGTCACTAGTAAGGGATGGGGGCTAGATCGGAACCCAGGCTCCAAAGCTGGCTCCCACCTGCGTGGTCTGCGGTTGCCATGGTGCTGGGTAGGAAACACCGCCACTGGTCTAACTGCTCACCTGATTCATTTCCTCATTCATTCAACAACCACAGGCATGGCAGTCCCTACTCTAGGGGTCTGGGGATGAGCAGACTTGGTTCCTGCCTGCCTGCTTAGTGGAAGGGCTGCAACAATGTTAACACAGTAACACAAAGTTGGTAACAGTATCAAAGTGAGAATACAGAGGCGGGCAAGGTATTGAATCTACACTGTGCTAACTAAGCCCTTTGTATGAATTTATCTTCTCTGGTCTCACAATAACCCATTTTGCAGGTAAAGGAACTGAGGCTCCAGGGGTTATATAACTTGCCCAGGGTCACAAAGTGAGGAGCAAGCAGCGAGGAGACTTGTCTGGGCAGAACCCCAGCATAGCCTTGGGAATTCCAGGCTGCTCTTGGGGAAGCAGGCAGCCTGCCAGGGATCAGCACCCGGAGCCTCCCTGTGGCCCGTTGTCCTGACGATGGGGCTCATCTCAGCTGCATGGCTCATTCCCCAAAGGACTTTCTGTCCTAGGGATCAGATTCCAAGCAGTTGCACCCAGCTGGTGCTACCCTGCCACACCCCAGCCTGGCTCCCAGAAGCCTAAACAATTTAAACAGCAAAGGCCCTGCTGGAGGGCTGGGCACAGTGGCTCATGTCTGTAATCCCAGCAATTTGGGAGGCCAAGGTGGGTGGGTCATCTGAGGTCAGGAGTTCGAGATCAGCCTGGCCAACATGGCGAAACCCCATCTCTACTAAAAAGACAAAAATTAGCTGGGCGTGGTGGTGCGAGGCTGTAATCCCAGCTACTACTGGGGAGGCTGAAGCAAGAGAATCACTTGAACCCAGGAGGTGGAGGTTGCAGTGAGCCGAGATGGAGCAACGGCACTCCAGCCTGGGTGACAGGGAGAGACTCTGTCTCTTTTTTTTTCTGTTTTCTTTTTCTGTTTTCCAAAGAAAAAAAGACCCTGTTGGACCCTCCCTGAGCTGAAGGCTGAACCTGGGCCTTCTGGGGCTTGGGACGACGCCAGACTTCCTGCAAATGGGCAGAGAGAAGCTCCATCAGCACATCTTCTGGACGCAGAGACCGAGGCTCAGAGCCGGCAGCCCCAGCATGGGCATCGCCGGGACCCAGGTCCTGAAGCCCAGCCCCTCTTGCAGCCAGGGAGTTCGGCTCCCATGGAGGGAGAAAGGGGCCTTTCTAGACTTTGGAATTCATGTATGTGGTTCTTTAAGTTTTAGAATTTCTACAGGATAACTTACTCTATTTGCTCTCCACCCGCACACAGCCCATGAGATCCAGGGCCTTGGGTTTCAGAGCCCCGCCTGGCTGTGACTCTGGCCACCTTGCTTCCCGTCTCTGGGCTCAGCTCTCTCCTTTAGGGAAACTTGGCCTGCCTTGGGCTACCCAAGGGCAGTGGAAAATAATGGATATGAAAGGGCTTTGTAAAAAGCCACATGTCCAGCCAGGTTGTCACAAAGGAACCTTCATAACGAGAAGCCACATCCGTGTGAGACCCACCCCGAGACCTTCCCCAAGCCGCTCCTCCTCCTGAAATGCCCCTCTGCCTTCTCCTACGCACCTTTCAAGACCCAAGCTGAGAGTTACTTCTACCAGGAAGCCCTGCCTGACCCCTCTCAGAGGCTGGTTTTTCTTTAGTTCTCCTGCCCCTCCCCGCGACAGACACACTGCAAAACTCACCAGGGAAGGACCCTGTTTCAAATCGCCCCTCCTTGCCCCCTGGGCCTGGCACCCCGTCCAGAACTCAGTAGGCGCTCCAGAAATGTGGAATGAATGAACGCTAAATGCATCTCTTTTGGTCTGTAAATCCAGCTGCTCACGTACAATTCTCCCGACAAAGGAAAGGAACCCAAAGTGAAAGCAAATCACCATCGTTTCCGTGACAAGCTCCGGGAGCCTCAGAGGAAATTCTCATGCTGGATTATGGAAGGAATTTGCCTTTATTTTTAATTTGTGCCAATATCTAAGAAAACGGCACTTTATTTTGAGCCCATCAGGCAACAACGAGGAGCTTTGGGATCTGGCACAGGAGACAAACTTTCCCAGCCCAATTTCCCAATGCAAATCTCTCCGCCGCGGCAGAGCCGGCTGTCCCCTCCCTCTGCTGGGCACCTCTCTGAGGCTTGCCAGGGAGGAATAATCAGATTATGTAGCTGGGTTTTCAAAGATCACGGTTTGTCTCATTTTCCAGGGAAGTGTGAACAAAAAATTTTTTCCCTCCCAGGGCTCTGTTAAGAGCTTCCAGAACTTAATTCAGTGTTAAATGGGTGTAATTTGGGAAACTCATGCATTATTTCTTAATTTCTGGAAGGAGCGTTTGCACACATCTGTTGGGGTAGGTGTGCGTGCGGGCAGATGGGTGGTGACTGGAGCATGTGTCCCAGATGCGAGGGGAGGGAGAGCAGGCTGGGGGGCATGGGCTGTCGATATAAATGCCCCATGCAGGTTGACGTCGGAAAATACAGGACTAGAGGCATTTACATTTCATCTCAGCTTCTGCTTCTGTGGATGGCCAGGCAGGGAGAGATTCTGAAGCCTTTTCCTAAAAGGAGTGCCTCGGGGGGTTTCAGGGCAAATTTCATCATCTAGGAAATGTTTGTACTGCCCCACACCGCCCCAACTCCCCAAAGCTCCTCGAGGCCTCTGGACAATGTCCACCGTGTCTATAATACAGGCTTGAACATCCTTGGCCCTCAAGAACCTCCAGTTCACTGTGTGACCTTGAATGCAGTCCCAGCCCTCTCTCAGCCTCAGTGTCCCCATCTGAATACGGGGAAGCAGATCGGCTTCAACCCCCTCCACCAGCAGCTCCTGGGGCCTCTCCCCATCACAGCACAGCACACGAGGCTCAGGCCTGCTGCTGGCACTGTCTTTGTCTACCGCCCTGCCCACCCCCTTGAGGGCTGTGGAGAGTGGGGTGCGCGCGCACACGCACACACACACACACACACACACACACACACACACACACACACGTGCGCATACGCCAGAGACCCTGCCTGGGCCTGGTCTGGCACTTTCAGAGGTACTGTGTCCTGAGGTGCTGAACAAGAAATCCTGGGCTTGTGGGGAGGGGGGACGGCCAGTGACTGGGGAAGTCAGGATGAATGTTTCTGACCTGGCCACAGCTAAGAAGAAAAGGAGGGAGGGGCTCATGATAACTGGAGTGGGGGGACAGAAGGCACATCAGTAGGACCAGCAGGACATCCACAGCCCCGGCTAGAGAATGATTTTCATAGAGTCATTCATTAAACAGGTTGGCTGGAAGCTGCCCGGAGGTGGGTCTCAACGACCTTGGGGTCTCCTCCACCTCCCCAGGGGGTTCATGCTTAGGGGTCAAGGAATGTGTACCCTGGAGGAAGGCAAGAAGGAGGGAAGGGGTACAAAAAGGGAGGGAGGAAAAGATGGGGCCACCCCCCTGCCAGGCCCTGTGCAGAGTGAGACCAGCGTCTACAGAGTGGGTGTCCCCTACTGTCCCCAGGAGGGCATAACCAGCATGGACAGGGCCTCGGGTCACACTCCTCACTCATCCTGGCTCTGATGTTCAGAACCCTGCCTGTTTAGTGTTTAGGAAACGAGGTCCCACTATTCTTAGGTGTTGACGATTGTTTCAGTAACTTCTGAAAGAGCAGCTGGGCTGAGAGAAGCCCCTCTTGGGGGAGCAGGGGAAGGGGCTCTCAGTCCGCTCTAAGATCCTGTGAATCTGTTGTATGAGTCAACTGGGGAGAAGCTAAAGCAGCCGAGACTGGGTTAATAGAGGCAGAGCATCCCTAAGAAGGGAGGTGATAGCTTTCGTCTAATCATAAGGCGGGCCAGGCTCTGGGTCAGTAATACTGGAAAGTAAACAGGATAATGAGTAGGAAGTGAGACTATGGGGCCCCAACCCCGTCATGGCTCCTGGTGCTGTGTCTTAGGAGCCTCTACATCCCCACCCCGCACTAGGCAATGTAGTGTAGTGGTTGGGAGCCTGGTCCTGGTGGGGTTATGTATTATTAGCCTCTCTGGGTCAGTTTCCTCATCATACAACAGAATCTACAGTTGCCATTGACAAGTTTGGCATGAGGATTAAGTGGGAAGCTGGGTTCCGAGTGCACTCAGCATGGTACCTGGCGTGGAGCAGGCCTTTGGGCTGTCACTGCCAAGTGCAATCCTAGTGCTGTGCGGGGTGCAACTGTGAGCCTGTTCGGTGAAGTCCTGTATTGTGGACACAGACAGCTGAAGTGGCCAGACCTGGTGTCCACATGCCACCGCCCTCCACCCACCCCAGAAGCCAAGGGCCTGGGCATGAGGCAACCCTCCTGCAGTGTGGCCTTCGGGGTGGGGCTGGAGAGGGCTTGGCCAATTGTCCTAGGAAACTGGAAATCAGATTCACCTTCTTGGCCAAAACTGCCTCTCCCTCTGCCCAACTCAACCATGGGCAGCCCACCCAGAAGCTGTCTAAGCTCCAAACCTGGCCTCCCTCCCTCCTCCCTGCCCCACTCTGCTATTCAAACTCTCACTCAAGCTGGGGGTGGTGGTGTCTCCTGCCCTGGCCCTGCTCCAGGGGAGCTCCATCCCCCAGCCCTCCAGGCCTGCAGCCACCTCCCAGCCCCGCAGGTCCAGAAGGCTTCAGCCACCCTGTTGTGTCTGCAGCTCTGCCCACAGAGGGTCCCTGCCCAGAACATCTCCTCCCCCTTCCTCTGGCTGATTCATGCCTGTCATTCTGGACCAAGCTCCCCTGGCCCCAACCCCTCCCAGGTTCCAAAGGACAAGTGCCTCCCGCACGTGCACTTCCCGATCCCCGGGAGCTCCCCACTGCCTCATGACCTGACCTAGGCATGCCTCCAGCTCTGCTGGCTTGTCCAGGGTCACTTCCTCCTCTGCTTCCTCGAGAGCTGCCAAGGGTGAGCCGAGGCCCTTCAGCACAGGCATGGTGGCTAGGGGAGCTGGCTTAAGAAGGGGAGGGAAGGGATGGATGGATGGATGACTGGTAACTGGGAGTGGCCATCAGCTGGTCTCACTCTGGGCAGGTCCCACTTGCTTTCGTTGTCACTTACAAAGGTCTGACTGAGCAGCACTGGCCCTGCCCCCTACCCTTCTCATCTGGTCCACCTGCCCTGATAAGCTCCAGGCTGGGTGGCTCAGGAGAGCGAGAATGCGACACACACACGTGCACGTGTGCGCGTGCACACGGCTCCAAGCCAAACTGCTCCCCTCACTCCTCTTCATCAGTCCATACCTCCCAGATGCCTGAGACAGAGCCAGGAACGCAGCGTGGAGATGACATTAAAGAAAGAAACTGTCAAAAACCCTTGCCTGGGGCTTTCAGCTTCAGCCACAAGAGGGGCCAGGGCTGCCTGGTTGCAGAACTTCCTGGTCATCTCTTGCCAGAACAGGCACAGCAGACAGCCTCTCTGGAGAGATGGGGTGAATGCAGAGAGGCGTTCTGCGCTGAGCAGTCACAGATTGAGGGGATGGGGAGCGACCCCCCAGTTCTAGGCAACCATGACCAGCATGGGGATTGTCCTGGTTGATGCTGGGACCTGAAGGTTATTTGAATTCTGCTTTCGAATGACATTTCTCACTGAAGCTGAAGGATACCGGTAGGTGAAAAGTCCCAACGATTACCCCTGGACCATCTGATTCCCAGAGAGATTTGGACAATCAGACTCAGGCGAGGAAACAAAGGGTGATGCAGGGAGGGAATTCTCATCAGTCTGGGTCTGAACAGAGCTGAACTTGATGGTATTTCAGGCACAGCCATCCAGCAGCGAGATGCACAGGACATTACTGACCGAAAACACCTTAGACAATGCCTACAGCAGGGCCCTCATTTTATAGTCTAGGAAGCTGAGGTCCAGAGACATGTGGACAGCTGCCTGGGGTCACACAGCCACCAACGCTCAGCGGGAACCGACAAGGGTTTCTCACAGTGAGCTCACAATAGCCTTTGGTGGTGGGTATGGCTGCCATTCTGTCTTCCAGATGAGGAAATGGGCTGGGAGGCATCAGGAGCCTTGGTCAAGGTCATACAGCCCTGGCGAGGGGACTGGAGGCCACCCCCAGAGAGTCCCTGTGTGGGGCACTTTGTGTTCTTCCCATCCTAGGCTGGGATTCCTGTAAGTGACAGGTGCAGTCACTTAAAACAGCCTCAGGAGGCCCAGAGAGGTAGGGGAGCTACAAGGAGGCGTCCCCAGAGGTGCTCTCCCGCAGATTACATAACTCCCCTTCCCTGTCCGATGGCCCCAGGGGGGAGGCTGGGGCAGCTAGCAAGAGTGGGTGGCACCCAGTGGGGAAATGGACCCGGCCTTGTTCGCCCATATCCTCTTGACTCTTTCCAAAGAGGTAACAGTTGTAGGTGCCAGGACGCGCTGGCTTTTTCGTTTCTTTTTCCCTCTGGCTGAGTAACAAATACTAATACTAATAATGATAATAATAATTAGAATAAATATAACCTCGAGACGCTTGGGGTCTCGTTGCCATGGCAACCGCGGGCGCTAATGAGCTTCTGAGGCCGCCCCGGGGCCACCCCAGACCCGGGCGCGGGATCAATGTTGATTCGGCCCCTGGAGGCAACAGCGGTTCCTCGGGGGCCACGCGGCGGACCAGGACCGAGGAGCAGGCACTTGGGAGGGGTCCTTCTCCCCGTCCCCTGAGCTGCCCAGCTGGGACCCCCAGGTCCCTCTGGGTCCGCAGCGTGGCCCTCAGTCCCTGTGCAGCCCGCACGGGGCTCCCAGCTCACTGCGCTCCCCGACTCGGTTCTCGGAAGCCAGTCCCCACCTCGGACGCGGATTCTGGTCCCGGCCGCCGCGTCCCGGCACGGTGCGCCCCGGACTGCTCTTCGCAACCCGGCCCCTTCTTCTCCAAGGTTCAGCGACCCCGACCTTGGTGAGCGCCGGCGCGGACCCCAGTGCCGAACACCGGCTGTCCCGCAGGGCTCCTGCCCCCAGACCCTTCCCCGGTCGTCCCCAGCCCCTTTCTAAAGAGCCCCGGACCCCAGTCATATGACCCTTACCCGCCTCTCCCAGTGCGCCCACCCTTCACCCCTTCTCCGGAGCCCCGCGCCGCAGACCCCGCCCCCCACTCGCCCAGACTCTCTCCTCCGCCAAGAGCTCCGCCCCGGCCCCTTTCCACGCCGCGCTCGGACCCCGGCCCGGGCGCGCCCCTCCCCCGCGCGGCCCCCGCCCTGCCCGCCCCGGGGCGCAGCTCACCTCGTGCCCGCCGCCCGCTCGTTCCTCGCTCCGTAGCCGGGAGCCGGCGCCCGCGGGAGCCGCCTGCTGGGGTGCGGGGGCTGCCCACGCCCCCGCGATGCCCCCGCCGCCGCCGCAACAGTTGTCCGGCTTCTGGGGGCTGCGGGGACGCGGGGACTCCGGGCTCCTGGATCGGCGCTCGGAAGGCGCCCGCTTCTAGGCGCGCCGGGCGCGGCGCGGAGCTGGGGCTGGGGCCGGGGCTGGGGCTGGGGCTGGGGCCGGGGCCGGGGCTGGGGCTGGTGTCTGGGCTGGAGCTCCGGCTCCGCGTACGGCTCGGGGTCCGGCGGCCGGCCGCATGCCCCGTCGCCGCCCGCGGCTACTCGGCGGCCCGCGCCGCCCGGCCGCCCGCCGGCCCCGAGCCCCGCGCCGCGCCCGCCGCCGCCGCCGCCGCCGCCGCCGCGCTCATGCTCGTCGGGCCCCGCGCTCGCCGCCGCCGCCGCCGCCGCCGCTGCCCACTTCACTCTTTGGCGCTCGCTCCGCGCCGCGCCCTCTGCTGCCCCCTCGCCCGGGCTCGCCGAGCTCCCGCCGCCCTACCCGCCGCGTCCTGCGCTCTCCTCTCTCTCCCTTCCTCTCTCCTCCCTTCCTCTCTCTCTCTCTCCCTCTCTCTCTCCCTCTCTCTGCGTCCTCCTCTCATTTTTTTTCTTTCGCAGTCTCTTTTCTCCCCCTCTGGCTCTTTCTTTCTCCCCTCCTGCTGTTTGCGGTGGCTTCTCACTTTCTCTCTTTTTACTTCCTTTCCGTCGTTCTTTCACGCCTTCCTCCTCCTTTTCCTTCCTTCTACTTTTCCCTTTCCTCTTCCCGCTTTCCTGCCCGGTTTCCTTCCTCCCTCCCTACCTCCCTTCCTCCTTCCTTCCTTCCTCTCCGTTCTTCCTCTCCTCTTTGTTCCTTCCTCCTCCTTCCCTCCTTCCTTCCCACTCCCTTTTCCTCTCCTCTTCCCACCCCAGTTTCCCACTCTTCAGTCCTCCCATCTCCTTCTAACACACACCTGCTTTGTCTTGGGGCCACGTTATTCCCGCCAGCCACACCCTGGCCAGGGGGATCAGGGTCACGGTCAGCTTGGGCCAAGAACCCTTCGCCTGAGACAGGCTCCTCTGCCAGGGTTTCCTGTGGGAAAGGCCCCACTTCCCGACCCTCCTGGGCCACTGCATGGGGTCCCCTCCTCGGCTCCTGCTCCCCGCTCCACCCAGCAGCCCCGCAGCTCCAGTCTGCCCCCCATTTCACCCCTCACCTGTGGGACAAGGCTGTACTTGCCCTTCTGTGGCCTCAAAGCCAGTGAGCCCCCGTTTCCCCACCTTCCTCTGTTCCTGGCCGGAAACCTGCGGTTGTAAAGAGGTCTTGTGGGGAGAAGGTTGCAGCCTCGTCAAGGGCCCCAAGAGAGAATGGAGACAAAGATCTTTTATCAATTCTTGATTTTAGGAGGAAGAAGGGAGCCTCTGGAGGACTGGCCCCAAGATTCTCCCACCTGGGTCTCCTGAGATGGTGGCCCTCATTTCACTTTTCTAAACATTGATGGAACCGCACCAGAAACTGGGCTGAGCCCTTTATACTTGGTGTCTTCTTTATTCTTTATTTGTTCCTCGCCACAGTGCTGAGCAGCGTCCTCCCTGCTTCACAGCAGAGGCACTGGGACTCAGAGAGGTTAGGACACCTGCTCTGAGCCACACAGTCAGCTCGGGGCAGAATCGGGGCTCAAGCCCAGGTCTGCCTGACCCTGCAGGCCCAGTCCCTCAGCCTTGGCCCCTCACAGGTACCTGGGTGAACATCAAGAGAAGGCACCGAAGGCAAGCACTGCACCCTCTCCTTACTGAGGAGGAACCAGAGACAGCGGCAGGTGCCTGGCAACAGCTTGTACATGACCCATTGATGGAGCTGGGAGTCCCGATGGCATTTCTGATGCCACATCCTGGGCCCCTTTCAAGGATAAGAGGGAGGCTCAGCCTCGTGCCCGAGGCACCCAGCAGGACAGTGGGAATGGTGCCGGGGCGCCCACGCTAGGAAGCCTGCACTGTTGGAGTGCCTCGATTTCCCCACCTGTCTCACAGGTGTCCATGCCTTCCTTTCCTCAGTGGACCTGGCTTGAGCAGCTGCCCAGGCAGGACACTGAATCTCCCCCAAGGGAGCTGATGTGGGCCCTGCTCATGGGAGGGGCAGGGGGCCCCGATGAATGCCCCAGCAGGGCGAGGTCAGGGCCACAGCGAGGGCTCAGGGAGGCAGCACCTGCTTGGCCACAGGGGCAGGCACTGTTGCCCAGTGGGAAGGCTCATGGGATTTGTAGCAAGGCGGCACTTTGTCCCTAATTGGCCAGGTGGCCTTAGGCATAGCACAGAAGCTCCCTGAACGCCAGTTCTCTTTCCTGAAGAGATCCCAGCACTACCTCCTGCACGGGGTGTCTCAAGGACTAAATGAGACTAGGCCCATGAGGTACTTCTCCTGGCACCTGGCAAATATCCCAAGAGGGGGACAGAGGAAACTGAGGCCCAGAGAGGCCATGGAACAGGTGGAAGTGCCGGGTGCTGGTGGTGGTGGGGCTGGGAGGTGCCTACCAGACTGTCCCATCTGATTTTGGCTGTCATGCTGGAGAGGTGCCTGTCATCTGTGCCCTAGCAGGGACTGTGTCTTAGGCTCTCAACGCCAGGGACACTCAGCTTTGAGGGATGCGGGCTGAGCGAGGGGAGGAGGTGTCAGGGCGTAACAGCAGGCCGCCTGTGTTGCTGGGATGGGGTGTGTTGTGTGTGTGGTGTCTGTGTGTGTGGTGTGTAGTGTATGTGTGTGTTGTGTGTTGTGTTTGTTGTGTGAGTGGTGTGTGTGTTGTATGTGTGATTTGTACGTGGTGTTTGGTGTGTGCATGTACTATGTGTGCTCTGTGAATGCATATTAAATGAGTGGGGTATGTGTATGGTACATGTGTGAGTATGTATGTGTGTATGAGAGAATCTGAGTGGTGTTTTGTGTGTGTGCTGTGTGTATATGTGTGAGTGGTGTTTTGTGTGTATGTGTGTGCATATGAGTGTATGAGTGGTGTATGTGTCTTGTGTGTGTTGTGTGTCTGTGTGGTACTGTATATGAGGTGTGTGATGTGTGTTCATAGTGTGTGGTGTGTGTGGTATGTGTGAGATGTGTATGTCTATGAGTATACATAGGACTGTTGAGAGTGTGTGCTGTGTGTGTGTTCTATGTGTGTGTGTGTATGAGTGTTGTGTTATATGTGTTGTGTGTCATGTGGTATGTGAGTATAAATTGTGTTGTGTGTGTTGTATGTGTGCATTGTGTGTATGTGGTATGGTTAGTCTGTGGTCTGTGGTGTGTGTGGTGTGTTTGTGAATGTGTATGTATGTATATGTGTATGAGAGTGTGAGTGGGGTGTGTTGTGTGTATGTGTGAAGATATGTGAGTATGATATATATATGTGAGTGATGTGTGTCAATGTGTGTGTCTCAGGGTGTGTGTGGTGTGTATGTCAGTGTGAGTGGTGTGTGTGTGTGGTGTCTGTGTATGTGAGGGTGTGAGTGGTGTTTGTGGTGGTTCGTGGTGTGTGTGAGGTGTGTGTGTGAAGGTGCGAGTAAATAGTGTGTGGTGGTGTGTGTAGGGTGTGTGAGGGTGTGTGTGCTGTGTGTGGGGTCTGTGGTGTGTCTGTGAGGGTGTAAGCAGTGTGGGGATGTGGTGTGTGTATATGAGTTGGTGTTTGTGAGGGTGTGAGTGCTGTGTGTGTGCTGTGTGTGGGGTCTGTGGTGTGTCTGTGAGGGTGTAAGCAGTGTGGAGATGTGGTGTGTGTGTATATGAGTTGGTGTGTGAGGGTGTAAGCAGTGTGGGGGTGTGGTGTGTGTATATGAGTTGGTGTGTGTGAGGGTGTGAGTGCTGTGTGTGGGGTCTGTGGTGTGTTTGTGAGGGTGTAAGCAGTGTGGGGATGTGGTGTGTGCGTGTATGAGTTGGTGTGTGTGAGGGTGTGAGTGCTGTGTGTGCTGTGTGTGGGGTCTGTGGTGTGTCTGTGAGGGTGTAAGCAGTGTGGAGATGTGGTGTATGTGTATATGAGTTGGTGTGTGAGGGTGTAAGCAGTGTGGGGGTGTGGTGTGTGTATATGAGTTGGTGTGTGTGAGGGTGTGAGTGCTGTGTGTGGGGTCTGTGGTGTGTTTGTGAGGGTGTAAGCAGTGTGGGGATGTGGTGTGTGCGTGTATGAGTTGGTGTGTGTGAGGGTGTGAGTGCTGTGTGTGCTGTGTGTGGGGTCTGTGGTGTGTCTGTGAGGGTGTAAGCAGTGTGGGGATGTGGTGTGTGTATGTATGAGTTGGTGTGTGTGAGGGTGTGAGGGCTGTGTGTGCTGTGTGTGGGGTTTGTGGTATGTCTGTGAGGATGTAAGCAGTGTGGGGATGTGGCATGTGTGTAGGTGTGTATATGAGTGGGTGTGTAAGCGTGTGAGTGGTGTGGGGGGTGCAAGTGTATGTGTGTGTGTGAGGTGTGAGTAGTGTGTGGTGTATGGGTTGTGTGGTATCTATGTATGTGTAAGGATGTGAGTGGTGTGTGTGTGTGTGTGTGTGTGATGTAAGTGGTAAGGGTGTGTGTGAGATGTGAGTGGTGAGGGTGTGTGTGTGTAAGGGTGTGAGTGAATGGTGTGTGTGTGTGTGTGAGTGGATGGTGTGAATGAGTGGTGTGTGTGCTGGGGTGTGCGATGGCTGTTGGCATGCGGGGGTGGTGGAATGAGGCATCTCCCTTTTTTGGGTGCGCATGTCTGGAATCTCCATATGGTGAGTGTGTTCGTGCATGTTTTCCACGTGTATGTGTGGTGGTGATGTGTGTGTGCGTGTGTGATGTTTGTGTATATGTGTATTTGTGGTGTGTATGTATGGTAAGTGTGGTGTCTGTGTATGTGTGGTATATCTGTGTGTGGTATGTTTGGTGTGTGTTTCTGTGTGTATGCATGGTGTGTGTGTATGTGTGGTGTGTATGGTGTGTGTGTGTATGGTCTGTGTGTCTATGTGTGTGGTGTGTGTGTATGTGTGGTGTATGTCTGTGTGGTGTGTAATGTTTCTGTGTATATGTGTGGTGTGTGTGTAGTGTTTGTGTGTGGTGTATGTGTGCTGTGTGTGTCTGTGTATGTATGTGTGTGGTGTGTTCAGGGCATGTGGAAAGCGTCACCATTTAGTGGAGCCCCTCCCCCTCATTGTCCCTCCCTACCGCCCTTCACCTGCCAGTGGGCGGGGCTCTGTGCCTGTCCCAGGTCAGTGCTGGACACCCAGAGACCAGAAAAGGTCCCTGCCCTAAAGCTTAAAGTCAGGTTGGTGACAGCACAAATGTTAAGGCTCCATCACTCCATCTCCTACAGTATGAAACTCCATCCCTTCTTCCTGTGCCTGTGGCCCAGTGCACCTGCCCAGCCTCCTCTGCAGTCAGGTGCCGGAGCTCCAGCCATGTCAAACCTGCAAGCCATGGTGGCTGTCCTGGGTGGTCACTCCATGGCCTCCTCAAAACCCCATGACAGGCCCACTATGTGCTGGGCTGGGCTGCCCTCCGCAGTACTTCCAGAGCCCTGCACCTTCACCTTCTCTCTCTAGCACAGGCTCCCCTACCTTGGACAAAACTACTTTGCCTCCCTGAGCCTCAGTTTCCTCATCTGCATAATGGGAATGACCTCAAAGGGTCAATGTGAGGATTAGACGAGAGACAAGATCATAACAGGCAATGGTCCTGTCGATTAACCCAAAATAAATCAATGCTTGGCACTTCTTGGGTTCTTGGTCTCATCAACGTCTCTTCTGCTTTTCCAGGAGTCCGAGGGGTGAGCAGGAAAGTGTGGACTTTGGAACTGAATGGATTTGGGTTTGGATCTCTGCTTGGCCACTCACCAGCTGTATGACCATGACTAATGTTATTCATTTCTCTCGTGTCCTGTGCTGCCCCCGTCAGATGACCACCAACTTTACATTTCCAGAGTCTGAAACCAAATGGGTATCCCTGGGCCACAATCCTGGGGTGGGCGGGGCCGCACTTCCTGGAGGCTCCAGGGGAGGACCCTCCTGGCCCCTTCCAGCCTCTGGTGGCACCCTCAGCTTGCGGCGATATCACCTGGTCTTGGAGGGCAGCATCTTCAGATCTCCCTGCACTCCTCTTCCGACAGCCTCGGGGCGGATGCTCCCTCTGCCTCCCTCTTATAAGGATGCCTGTGATTGCATTAGGGCCCACCCAGATCATCCCAGATAATCCCCTCATCTCAAAATCCTCCGCTCAACCCCATCTGCAAAGTCCTTTATTTCCTGCTTGCCGTTTATACGGTAGCACTGGCAGGTTCCAGGGATTAGGATGCGGATATCTTTGGGGGCAGGGGAGCACTCTTCAGCCTTCCGCCCTCTGGGCGTCTGCCGAGGCAGGTGAGGGCATAGGCTCGGGGCTATTGTGTGAGTCCAGTGAGACGGAGCATGTAAGCATGTAAGCTGTCATCCACCAACCATTCAACAAATACTGCTGCGTCTCTGCGCCCGGCTGCACTGGAGGAGGCACGGGCAGGTGACTATGCAGACTGCCCTGGGAGACATTCCCCTGCCCCATTTCTGGGCACCTACTGCGTGCCGGGCCGCGCCCGACGCCCCACATCTGTCGTGGCTTCATCCTCCATCCCTATTTACTATTTCTCTGCCTTCGGGAGGCCTGCTCCCCCGCAAACTCGACTGCTCACGGGCGGCCTGGCGATGACTCATGCTCTCTCCCTCGGTGGAGAGCAGCCTTTTCAAAGGGCTGGCTGGGGAGGGAGCTAAATTTAAAGCCAGGCTTCCCGAGAAGATCACCTGCCACATCAAAATTGCAGCCATTTAATCGGGAGTCGGGGACACGAGGCATCGCGCCCTTTCCTTTCTGAGAGGGTGGTGCTTGGAGGCCAAGACCCTGCGGCGGGCAGGGGGAGGGGGCTCCGGTGTGGCAGAACCAGCTGGTCCCTGGTCTCAACATGTTCCCTCACCTTCCCCCACTTCCTTGGGGAGCAGCCCCCCACCCTCCCAAGGACCACCCCCAGCCCCTTCCTCCTCCAAGGGGTTCCAGTCCCCCAGCCCCCATTTCCTAAATCCAAAATCGAGGGCTCAGAGAGATTTAGAGGCACCCTACCCCCTCAAAGTCCTCCAGCAAGGGTGTGGCCAGGCTGGGCAGTGCCCTGGACTGGGTGGTTGCTCTGATCCTTGGGTAGGGTAGACAAGGCAGCGGCAAATTGTTGCCTCTTTGAGCTTCTGTTTCCTTATTTATCGATCAATTCCAGGCAGGAGGAAGCACTTTGGTGGGTCCTGGAGGGCATTGTGTTCACTCCACCTGTTTACCTGGGAGGAGGTGGAGGCCGTGAGGTGGGGAGACTCGGCCCAGGACCCTGGGAGGGAAAGAGGAGCTGGCCAACAGCCAGGCCTCTGCCTCCCAGCCCTGGCCTCCTCTGAAATGTGAGGCTGGCTCTGTCACTGCTGCCCTTGTGCCTTTGCCAGTGGGTGGGGCTGGCTGGCTGCCTGTCCCTGCTCCCTGCTCTCCTAACTGACCACAGGATGACCACAGGAGCCTCGTGTCACAGCAAAGCCATGGCTTCCCTGTGGCTATAGGAACAGGTCACAGGGAGGCAGGGCTGCCCACTGGTTAGGGTGCTGGCTGTGGGGCGAGAGCTGAGTCTGAATCTTGGTGGCTGCTGTATTGTGAGTCTTGACTGCTTGGGGCTGAGCACATAGTAGTTGCTCTGTGTGCAGGCATCACTGCCATAGCTGACTGTGGTCCCACAGATTTGGAAGGAGTGGTGAGCTGGGTGCCAGGGTCTGGGAAGCTCGCAGGTCAGATGCACTATACGGATGCCAGCAGTGGGGTTTGCCAAAGGCCATCATCTCATCCCTGGGGGTTAAACAGTCTGCCAGCTCCTCCTCTCTGGCCTGCCCACCTCCCTGTTGGTCACACGTGTAAACACAAGTTTCTCTTCCAGGCCTGGCAGGAGGCAAGAGGGGGCTTCTGTCTGCAAACAAAGTGCATGCAGCAGGCCCGGCTCTAAGCCACACCCTCCTCCCTAGTGTTCCCCTGTGATTACACTGCACTGAGAAAGGAACTTTGCAGGTGTCATGAAGGTGACTAATCAGACCTTAAGAGATGATCTGGCTCGGCTGACCTCATCACATGAGTCCTTTAAAAGCAGAGCATTTTCTCTCACTGGTGACAGCAGCTGGGGCCCAAGAGACCTGGGGTGAAAGGCGTGGGCATGAGGCAGTGGGGTGCAGGGGTCTCGGGACAAGGCGGTGAGGAGCTGAGAGCCCCCAGCCAACACCAGCAAGGACACAGGACCTCAGTCCTACAGCCACAAGGAGCTGGATTCTGCCGACACCTCCGGATGAGCCCAGGAGCCTCCAGGTGAGGGCCCGGCCTGGCTGATACCTTGAGGTCGGCCTCGTGAGACCCTAAGTGGAGAACCCACTGAGCCTGCGCAGACTTCTGGCCTCCAGGACTATGAAACAGCAGGTGGGTGGTGTCTTAAGAGGCCAAGTTTGTGGCAGTTTGTTATGTTTTGCAGCAATAGAAAAACCCACGTCCTCAGCAACCACTTGTGCTAACGCCTTTTTAACGGGGTGCAGTCTTACAACCCATCCTCCACTGTTCCCCCAGGGGGCAGCCCCTGACATTGCCACTCCTCTGCTTACAGACCCTCCATGGGTAGCCTTCAGGATGAAGTCTGGGCTCCCCGTGGTTTGGCATTCAACGTGGGAAAGAAAAGACATCGTCCCCATCATTTTGGAGAAGGTTGGCTGCGGGGGCCCTGCTATGTGCTGGGGGCAGCTGAGTCTCACAATGGACCAAGCTCCCAGGGAAATGCCTGGACTCCAGAGGCAGCTGGGCAGACCTGTCTGCCGCCCAGAGTCCTAGGGCTCAGGGAGCATGGAGATGCCCCTGGGTCAGGGAACACCGGGCAGCCCAGGCACACTGGGAAGACATTGGCTGCGAGGGGGTGACGCGGAGCCAGAAGGGCTGGGGGATTGGGGAGCACCAACTTCATTTCCTGAAGCTGAAACACAAGAGACCCCAGGGATGCAGGCTGTACCTGGCCTCAGTTTCCTTATCTGTAGACGATCACTGATGATAAGCCCCGCTCGGGTAGCACCGGGCTGTTCTCAGCGCGTGATGCGCATTACATCGTAAGATGGGGTAGGTGCTATTTGTCAGTGCTGTCAACAGTTTCCCAGGCAAGGAGCTGCGGATAGAGGTGAGGCTAGAACAGTGGCTCTCGAGCAGAGGGAGGGGCCGGTGAATGAGGGCCCTGGCTCTGGCTTTGTGGCTGTGTCCTGGGCTTGCCTCCTGGCACCCCACATAGCAGCTGGGGACCTGGACCAGGTGGACTGGCTACCTCCTGCCGCCCTGTGTCCTCCTCTGCAAATCGGGGACAGTGATGGCTGGCCTCAGCCCAGGCTGGCTCACAGGAGGCAGAGGTTCTGTCCAGGGGGAAGTGAGAGGTCCCCACCATAGCTCAGATGCTCAGCCCTGCCCCCCAGCTCTGTGGCATCAGGTTCATCAGGGGGAATGGCAGAATCCACTCCTGTTCCCCGGCGCTGTGCGTCTAACCTGGGCTTGGCATCTGTGCAGCTGGCGGCTGTCACAGCTCGCTGCATCCTACTGCCAAGCATCTGAAACCCAGCCTGGGACGGTGAGAATTTAGATGGTGCCAATTGGCAGGTGGAGCTGAGCACCCAGCGATGAGCCTCACTTGCACAGAGCCCCACCTACCCTGCAGCAGGCCCCGGAATAATACAGTAATAACAACGACGACGACAGGCAGGATCTTTGGTGTGTGCGGGAGTCCCCGAGCACCCTCCACACCTGCTCATGCCTTGCATCCATGCAGGGAGTACAGGCAGGTGCTACCCTCTTCTCAGAGAGGTTGTGTCATGGGCCGGAGGTCACACAGCTCATGAGAGGTAGAGCTGGGCAGAAATCTGAGGAGGCTGATGCAGATGCTCGTGCTACTGCTGGGAAACTCCTTCTCAGAGCCTGTGTCTTGGGACACTAGGGTGAGGGCTCTGCTCTGTAGACCAGTCATTTTACATCCCCGAGGTGGAGCAAGGTGGCCCAGGCTGGACAGGAGCCTCAACTTTGTAGCTGTGTGCCCTGCACAAGTCACATGGCCCCTCTGAGATTAAGAGCTACCTTTTTTCTCTGACCAGGTTACCAGCTCCTTGAGGACAGGGAGTACACCTTCTCTCGTCACTCTTCCTGGGCTAGGCACAGAGTATTGGCAGAACACTGTTTAACTGAAGCCGAACGAGGGTCCCCACTTACCAGGGGTTCTGTGCCTCACACTGTCACTCGGATGGTTTGCCTGAATCTTCACAACCATCCTAGGAGTCACTTCTATGCATTTCCTATTAACAGATTACAAAATCAAACAGGCCCAGAGAGGTTAGGGGACTTGCCCAGGGGCACACAGCTGGCAGTGGCACAGCCGAGATTTGAACTTGGATCTCTTCCTCCCTAGCCCCTGCCCTAAGCCTCTACTCTTGACCTCAGTGCAACAAAGAACAGAGTCGAGAGCTCTGGGGTGGGAGCTTATCCTGGGCCTGCCTCTCTAGGCCTTGGTTCGTCCCCTGCTCTGTGCTCATTGCTGGTCCAGTCCCTCCAGCTCGCAGTGGGAGGCTCTGGTAGGCTCCGTACAGCACTGGCTTCTGGCTGGTTTAGTCCAGGCGCCAAGAGGCAGGTTATCTGGGATTCAACAGCTCAGGCCCCCATGGCCCAGGCTGGAATTCCAGGCCTCTTTGATTTCGCTCAGCAGCCTCTCCCAATCTTGTAAATTGTTTGGCTTGGCCTCACGGAGCAACCTTTGTTATTGCAAAATCTCATTGTTTCCGTAAAGCCCAGGGAAAGAAGAGGCTTTGGCGGCAGGTTCCAGCGCCTGTCTGAATTCTGTTCTTGTGAGGCTCCCAGCTGTGGGGAGGCCAGCCTGGGGCTGAGCGGCAGGGTGGGGGCCGTGGCCCTGGCCAGGTGGCCCAAGCCTGTGTGGGCACCTGCCAGCCACAGTCTGGTCACTAGTCAACATCCGAGATGAACCACAACCATCCACAGAGATGCCCAAGGGCCAGACAGGGTGAGACTGGGGTGAGGAAGCCAGGGGAGATGTTCCTATGGTCACAGGCCTGGGACACTCCACAGACCCTGTCCAAGGGCTCCCAGGCAAATCGGGACCAGCCAAACCCTGATTCCTTTGGAAGAGGAGAAAGGAAAGGAAACTCCAGCTTCCAGAGCCTGGATTCATAAACCTCCTGCCAGGCCTGGGCCTTTACAAACATTTCCTCATGAGCGCCACCAGCCCACCATGAGCAAGGCACGATTATTTTTGCACTGTTACAGCTGAGGATAGGAAGGATCAGAGAGGTTAAGTACCCCGTCCAGGGCCACACAGCTGGTCAGTGGAAGATGTTGCCTGTGCTGGATTGGATTTCCAGGTTCAGAATCATTTATGCCAACACGTTTCTCAGTTGGAGAAAGCAAGGTTTCATCTTGGTGTCCAGGAGCTGCCTCTCTCAGTCTCTCCATCCTGGATCAGGCCCCATGAGGGACCAGGCCCTCTGCGGTCAGGTTTGCTGACATCCTGCTCTAGGTCCCCCAGAATGTGATGCCGGGTACTGGAGCCCAGGCCAAGAGAGAGGATGGGCTGCCTTCTGCCCCAGGGCACCATGGGAATATCTGAGAGCACCATTTGCAAAGATGGAACCCCAGAACCCTGGATTGCTAGAGCAACCTTCTAGGACCAGCAGCATGAGCCCCAGTTACTGATGAGAAAATGGAGGGTCCAAGGGTCCGGTGAGTTACCCAAGGCCCCTGTGCAGTGAACCTCCTTGCCACCTTCATGTTTCATTTCAATGCAACAATTACAGATTTGCAGTCAGACTCTTGGGTCTGCCTCCTGTCTGCGTCCCCTTGGACAAAACGCTTTCCTTTTGTAAGTCTCAATTTCCTCATCTTTGAAATGGGGCCCACAGTTCCTCCCTTTTAGGGACCTGGGACGGTTGGTCAGTGGTAACTGACTGACTTACCACAAAGCCTGGCACACAGTAGGGCCTCTGCTTTGCAGTCCTCACCGCCTGCCCCCACTAGCGGTCAGTACCTATGGTTTGATATTTCACTTATCACAATCACTGCTGCTGTATCTTAAGCACCTGCTGTGTGCAAGGCACTCTGCTAGGCACTTGGTGTCATCATCCATGACAGTAACCACAGCCGCTGTTTTGAGCCGCGTGCTGGGCACAATTGTGTGCCTTTCAGAAACATCTCAATGGCTGTAATGTGGGCGCTATCATCACCACATCCATCTCACAAACAAAGAAACTTCGGCTGGAAAGTGACTTGCCCAAGACAAAAGGCTAGCACCTTTGGTCAGTAGAGCTGAGGTCCCGTCCTCCTGAGCCAGATGGGGACCCTGGGGCAGAGCCTGGCCTGTCAGGAGAGGAGGGAGGGAGTAGTGAGGAAGGTGGGCTAGGGGGGTGGGTGTAGACGGGCAAAAATGGGAAGCTGCAGGCTGCCAGGTGCCTCCCAGGGTGGAGTCGACAGGGCTGAGGACCCACAAACTGTCTTGGCCAAGGCCCCGCCCTGGACCCTGGAGTATGGTGGTCAGAGCAGGATGGGTCTGTGCCACAGACATAGGGACCGGTCTGCATGGGACTCTGCCCTTGACAATGGGGGCTCACGGTCCCTAGGTGAGCTGGCTTCACTGGGCAGAGTCCCTTGGCCCTCTAGCTCTAGATACTCAGTCATTCTTCCTAGTACCCCCCTCTCAGTACCCACTGGTGCCATCTGGTCCAAGACTCACTGTCTCCTGCCTGGGCTTAGGCAGTAGCCAACAATCTCTCTGACTCCATTCTCTGGCCCACTGAGCCATCCTTCACATGGAGCCACAGGATCGGTGTGAAATCCACATCCAACAGCATCACCCTCCTGCTCAAGACCCTTCTATGGCTCCCTATTTACTACTTTCAGGATAAAGTCTGGATTCCACCTGCCATCTTACCCCGTCTCTGCCAAAGGCCACCCTAGGTTTCATAGCCTTTCACCTTTTCTGAAGGTACCGTTATACTCTCTGTTTTCTTTTCCTGGACGTCTCTCTTGCTCCTTTTTCTCTCTGAGGACCAAGAACATTTGTCTCCTCTTTGTGGAAGCCTTCTCTGAGCCCCAGTCTGGGTCCCTGCTTCCTTTGTGCTTCCTGCCCATCAGAGCCCTGGTCCCGCTGGAGTGACACTGTCTGTCTGTGCCTCTGTCACTGCCAGGAGCTCCCAGAGAGTCAGGTTTGGGTCTGCCTTGGGTCAATGTTGCCAGTGTAAACCACCACAGGGTCCAGCCCAGAGGGGGTCTCCATGCCTGAAGTTGCATACGTGGTTCTAACAAGCCTGGGTGGAGAGCCAGCCTGGGAGGCAGGCAGCGGCTGGTGCCCCTTGCGCTCCCCCGGGACAGCTGGGGCAGTCTGGCCACGTCTGCAACTTGGCACTGACGTTGATTAATAAGCATATTTGGCACTTGCCTTGCACCTTTCATCCCCAACCCTCTGAACGCATCCCCAACTTTAATTAATTCTCCCGACACCCCAATGAAGCTGCTCTTCCCACAGCAGATAATGATGTGCGAAGTCCTTTCGGTGAAGGTGTTGTGATTAATTCCACTGTGTAATTAGGATCGTCTCTTCCCACCTCCCAGGCCCCTTCCAGTTCTCCCCCTCCCTCCCCTGGGCCAACAGGTGGACTCCAGGCCTTCAGCATGGAGCGCTGGTTTATTATTGTTACGAAGCCACACATGAGCTCACTGCCTCAGCAGTTCGGCTTGTCCTTAGAAAATATAATGGGATAATTTTTGCAGAGAGGACTGAGGCAGTGGAGGAGCAGTGAGTGGAGTGCAGCCACACTGGAACCTGGTTTCTGCAAGCCTGGGGAGTGAACTGAGGTTGGGGAGGGCCCTGGGAAATCACAGCTTCAGAAAGCTCTCCCTCCTTCAGGAAGCCTCCTCTGATTAGTCTGCTCAGATTGGCCTCTCGCTTTTCTGTTTCCCTCTGGCCTTTAGAGCAGAGGCCCCTGTTTTAATAGGTGATTGCTTGGTGTTGGTTTGGCCTTCCCAACGACACTAGGAGTCCCTGCATCAGATTCAAGTTTCCATGTCTTTGTATCCTAGGGGGTGAGCAGAGGACTTTGCATCCAGTAGATGGGTATGTGTGGATGGGTAGATGGATGCAGCATAAGTGAACAGACGGTAGATGCCGGGGGATGGATGGATAGATGGGTAGGGAATAGGTGAATGGATAGATGGGTGGATGGGTGGATAAATGGATGGATGGATGGATGGATGGATGGATGGATGGATGGATGGATGGATGGAAGGATGGATGGATGGGTAGGTAATTGGTGGATGGATGGATGGATGGGTGAGTGGGTGGGTGAGTCAATGGGTGGGATGGCTAGATGGGTAGATAATGGGTAGATAGAGGGTTGGATAAATAAATGGGTGGGCTGCTGGATGGGTGAGTAGATGATAGGCGGGTGGATGATGGGCAGGTGGATGATGGGTGAACAAGTTTATGGCAGGATGACTACACAAATGAGTGGTTGGGTAGATGGAGGGCTACGTGGAGAACTGAAGGACAGGCTGGGTTGATGGGTAGATGGGTAAGGTGGTGAGTGTGAGATGGATGGGCAAGGGGCGCGTGGCTTGGGGGGTTACTGGGTAAACGATGGGTGGTGGGTCTTCAATAGACAATAACAATAACGGCAGTAATAATTTATCTCTAGCTAATGTTTACTGAGGTACCAGGCACTGTTCCAAGCCTTTTGCATTATTAATTAGCCCATTTAATGCTTGTAACCCTTCCATGAGAGAATGCATGGTAGATTGAGAGGGGGCAGCTTGGGCGTCTGTGTTGTGGATGGGCAGGCAGTCAGGCAGACAGCTGGATGTGCATTTTGTGATGGGGGCAGATGCTTGATGAAACAGATGGGGAGCTGGGCAGGCTGGGAGGGGAGGTGTGCGGGGAACAGGATGACGAGTGGTCCTGAGGGGCAGGTGAGAGGCTGACGTAAGAGCTGAGTATGTTTTATTTGTCCGCACCTCAGGGAGGGACATTTCCATCCACTGGACACCCACACCAGGAAGCTGGTGTCCCCCTTTGATGGCCGTCTCTGCCTCGGTCCCTCATCCTACCACCCCTTAGGGCTCCAGCCATCTAACACCGTCCATTCCAGATCCCACTGACTCCTGCCGGATTTTGCCTCATAGGCCCCCTCAGCTGCCCCAGCCCACTCCCCTGTCCCCTACACATGGAAGCCAGAGGGATCTGGCCAAAATGCAATCTCTTTTTTTTTTTTTTTTGGGGGGGATGGAGTCTTGCTCTGTCACTCAGGCAGAGCTCACTGCAACCTCTGCCTCCCGGGTTCAAGCGATTCTCCCGCCGCAGCCTTCCAAGTAGCTAGGACTACAGGCACGCACCACCACGCCCGGCTAATTCTTGTATTTTCAGTAGAGACAGGGTTTCACCATGTTGGCCAGGATGGTCTCAATCTCCTGACCTTGTGATCCGCCCGCCTCAGCTTCCCAAAGTGCTGGGATTACAGACATGAGTCACCGTGGCAGGCCCCAAAATGCAACCTAATTCTGCCACCTCCCTGCCCAAACTCTTCTGTGGCTCCCAACCCCCACGGACAGCCAGCCCTAGTCTGCCGTGTGTCCCATGACCAGCGGCTGCAGACACACCTGAGGCCCTGGTTTTCCCCCAACAACAGGTTCTTTCAGGCTTCCAGGTCATGACTACGAGGTGCCTCTTCCCAAATACCAGCTCCCATCTTGGCCCATTCACCTCGGGTCGAGGGAAACCTCATCTCCTCTGCAGCCCCTGTCACAGCCACCATCCCAGAGTCTGCGCGGAGGTCTCCAGCATCGCGGAGTCTGCGCGGAGGTCTCCAGCATCGCGGAGTCTGCGCGGAGGTCTCCAGCATCCCGGAGTCTGCGCGGAGGTCTCCAGCCTGAGGTCTGGAGCCGCTGCTGTGTTCAAACCTTGGCTTCTCCGGCCCAGCCTCCTCACCCGTGAAATGAGGGTGAGACTTGTTCTCATCCCCCCTGGTTGTCTTGTCGTGAGGACTCAATGAGGTGTGAAAAGTGCTGACAACACAGCTGACAGGTAGAGAGCGTTTCACAAATACCCGGCTATGATTGTGATTAATACAGTGTCTGCCTTCCCCACCAGGCAGTGAATTTCTCAAAGATAAGACTGGGGCTTCTTCATGGATGAATCATTTCTTTCAACAGATATTTATGGAGGCCCTTCGTCCGTGCAGGGCAGTGTCCTGGGTGCCGGGGACACGCTAGTGCACAGAGGACCCCCAGGCTCGGCCCCAGGTGACATAGAAGAGTGGTGACCAAATGGTGGCATCATGTATCTGCCTAAATGACAGCAAACAGGACAAGCCAAAGGACCTTGGGGGCTGAGTTCCCACCAGCTGCCTGCTGGCCTGCTCCCTGGGCCTCGAGGGGTCCTCACCTTTCGGAGCAGGGCAGACTGGCTGCCCAGGTCCTCCATCTGCATAGCTGAGTCTAAGCCACTTCTCTCTCAGGGACAGGAGGGTGACCTTGTGTCTCCCAGAACCTGGGCCCCGAGGAGCTAAGAATAGTGAACGGACCCCACCCCCCACAGTGCAGCCAGCTGCTGGTGGCATCTGTGGGGACATGGCTGAGCCCTGGCAGCTGTTGGGGAGCGTAGGGGAGCCAGAGGCGGGGAGCGTTTTCATCTCCAAATGTGCTGAGCCAGCACTCTGGGCTGCCGTCCTTGCGGTCTCACCTGGAGTAGGGGAAGGCGTGTGAACTCTGGCTCTGCCAGTTACTAGCAAGTGACTTTGAGCCAGCTGCTCGTCCTTGCTTCTCTGTTTCCCAGAGAGGAAAGTGTCAGGGCTCTTGCTTCAGAATGTGGGCTGCCTCCTGGCCCCCACTCTAATCCTGACCCCCACCAGGGGACTCAAGGATGGCAGCCCTTGCCCCAGGCCCCTATCTTCATCTTCAGCTTTGCCAAGCACATGCTCTCCCCCTGGCACCCCGTTTCCATATGAGGAGGCAGGAGTGGCTGAGAGCTCACAGCACTGCTCTGAAGTCTGCCAGCCTGAGGACAAATGCCATCGAGCACTCCCAGCCTATGACCTCAGTCGAGTCCTTTGCCTCTCAGCCTGATTTCCCCTGTGTAAAATGGGGATGATGGCCCATCCTTGGGGCACGGTGCCGTGGGGTGAGACATGCATGTCAATGGCACACAGTGAGAGCTTCTGAAGCACACAGGAAGTGTTTGATGTTGCTGTTATGCTTCCCCATGGGATGGGCTGCTGTGGTGACTTGTACAATAGATTCCCTCTGCAGAGCCAAACTGGGGAGGAGAGAAAATGGCCACATTCTCTGCATCTCTGAGAGTCAAGGCTGGGACCAGCAGGGAGATCTTCGGGGTGGATTGGAAGGGCCCCAACTCTCGGAGCTGGGAGAAACAGTCTAAATTCAGGTAGGGAGCTCCCCATTCCTAGGGGTAATCAAATATAATCTGGTCCTCTGCATTCCAGTGATTCACATATACGTGGGTCAGTATTTTCCCTGAGATTTCATGATGCTGTTGTTTATCTAGATCCTTGTCAGTAGAAATACTCTATATAGACTTTAGGTGAAAATCAGGTCTGACCCTGCCAGGCTCCTGCCACAGACCCTTCTGTGCTCCCATTGCCCCAGTAGGCAAGGGACGCTGGATGGCGGGCACCTGTAGTCCCACCTACTCGGGAGGCTGAGGCGGGAGAATAGTGTGAACCCGGGAGGCAGAGCTTGCAGTGAGCTGAGATCATGCCACTGCACTCCAGCCTGGGCGACCGAGCGAGACTCCGTCTCAAAAAAAAAAAAAAAAAAAATTAGCCAGGTGTGGTGACGGGCACCTGTAATCCCAGCTACTCAGGAGGCTGAGACAGGAGAATCGCTTGAAACGGGGAGGCGGAGGTTGCAGTGAGCCGAGATTGCACCACTGCATTCCAGCCTGGGTGACAAGAGCGAGACTCCATCTCAAAAACAAAACACCAGGTCCCACAAATGCCCTGAACCTCCCCCTGAAACAATGACTCATCTTGCGGTGGGGGGTGCCATAATGTATGTGATCAGTTTAACCTTGTCTCAGGCACAGTGTCGACACCCCAGCCCCCGTCACCTCACCGACGTTAAATAGGCAATGAACACGGTGGGTGGAAGCAGTCGCTGCCTGATGGGGGAACCGGATGGCGAAACCGATGGCAGGGCCGCAGTGCGAATGTGGCTTTGCCTGCATCACGGGGGAAGAATTTGAAGGATTGGTTGAGGGCCATTGAGAGCCTGTGGCTGACGGAGACTTGGGGAATTTAATGATGGGTTAGTTGCCTGCATACAGGAACCCGCTGACATGGCATTTTGGGTGAATTCTGGGAAGTTTGGTGACAAGTGTTCCTGACTGCTCAACTTCACCCTCACCTCCCTGTGGTTCTCAGTTTCTGATTGGGTAAGGACAAACCTCAGTGGAAACTGAGTCCCAGCCGGAAGGGGCCCCAGAGGCCCCCTGGTCAGGAAGGCTCACTCTGTGTGACTATGTGCGTGCATTCACGTGTGTGTGCCTCTTGGCAGAGAGGATTCTAGGTTCTTTCAAAGCTCAGAGAGGTTTGTGATTCCCAGAGACCAAGATCTGCAGGTCTTGTTCATTTTACAAGCAGGAAAAGCCCTGGACAGCCTGGCTTGACTTACAATGTGGCCAATTTGCTTCCAGTTGAACCATTCCCATAGTTTCCTTCAGGAAGCAGGTCTGGCGGGCTGGGGTGGCAGTGAGGGAGGTGTCAGGGACATCTGTCCACGCTGCCCCTCTCCTGGGGTTTTCAGGAGTAGGCCCAGGGCTGGCACCCCCTCACGATGGCCCCACACTGTGGCCTGGGTGCCTGGGTACTTGAGCCTGAAGAGAGGACTGCTTTGGCCACTATATCCACTGCACTGACACAGCTCCCCTCACTGTCCTCATCCCCTTCCTCAGTTTCCCCTTGATGGTCAGCTGGCCCACCCCCTCCTTTCTTGCAGAAGAAGAAACACAACACAGCCCTGTGACTCTTCAGGGCTCCCAGTTTTCTCTGTCTCTGCCAGGCCAGTGGGGCTTGCTGCTGGGTCCACCGGGGTGAGATGTGTGGGCCCCACGGCCTTCCTCCTGCCTGCCCCGGGCTCTGAGGCTCAGGGACCTGGAGACCCCTGCGTTCTAGCAGCCTCTGGCAGGATGAGTTGAGTGTGGAAGTTTCTAGGCAGTGTCTCTTCCCAGCCCCAGGGTGCTATTGAGGGGATGGGGGGCGAGGAGAAGGATTCAAGCCAGGAACCCCGAGGAAGGAGCTGCTCGAGGGACCTATTGCTTGCAGGTAAATTCCTATGTTTGGAGAACCCGGGTGGCCCCCAATCGCCCCCACTTTCTGCGCCTCCTGACAGGTGGCATGTGGCAGGTGCTCTGTGCGTATGTGTCCCCTTTTGAGAGTTCGCTCTGAGTCAAGCCGGCTCATCCCAAGGCTCCTTAGACCTCAGGGAGCACCTGTGATTTTACAGCAAGCACCCGTGCACTCTCCCGCCTAGACCCCACAACAGCCTGGCCGGGTGGCGATTTCAGCTGACAATTTGTATAAGCCTTCAGGGGGCTGAGGGACTTGGCTGAGGACACCCAGTGGGTCAGCAGCAGAGCTGGCGAGAGCACCCACACTTTCCAAGCCTTATTCCAGCACTGTCTTCCTAACCATGGGGAAGCTTTCAGGTCATCAGGTGATGGCAGAAGCACACAGCCAAGACGTGTGTGGAGGAGCTGTGGGTAAAACCCCCCTGCCCCCTCTCTCTTCTTAGCAAGCAGCACAAGGGACCCCTCTGAAGGCGGGGAAACCACGACCCTGCTCATTGCTTAACCCCTCTGGAGTCCCCACTTCACCAAAGTCACTCACCACCCTTTTGCTGGAACACACTTGCCCTGAGATACCCACTGGGCTAATGGGCTTGCTTCCGTCACATTTTTTGTTTTTTTGATTCAGAGTCTTGCTCTGTGGCCCAGGCTGGAGTGCAATGGCATGATCTCAGCTCACTGCAACCTCCACCTCCTGGGTTGAAGCGATTCTCCTGCCTCAGCCTCCTGAGTAGCTGGGACTACAGGTGCCCGCCACCACGCCTGGCTAATGTTTGTATTTTTAGCAGAGACGGGGTTTCACCATGTTGGCCAGGCTGGTCTCAAACTCCTGACCTCAGGTGATCCACCCACTTCCAAAGTGCTGGGATTACAGGTGTGAGCCACCGTGCCCGGCCACATCACATCTTTCCTAAAGCGCCAATTTTCTGTAAGGCCTTGGCCACCTCACTGTTCAAGATCTCTACGTGCCCTCCCCACTTTCTCCCTATCCTGATTCTCCTTTCCCTGGTCTTTTTGGTTTTGTTCCCGCCACGGCTCCTCACCTCCCAAACATCTGGGCAATTTACTATCAACCACATTGTCACCGATGCCCCCTTGATCTGGAGCTTCAGCAACACGAGGGCTGGGTCTGCATCTGCCTCACCCTCTGCTACGTCCCAGGGCTGGGCACCTCCAGAACCTCAGTACCAATCTGCTCAATGAATGAATGAATGAATGAATGAATGGGCTGTTAGGGCAGCACCTGCGGGAGCAGCAGCTGCCCAGGACGCTGTGGGAACATTGGGCAGATCCCGGGTGGGGAGTTGGGTTCTGCTCCCAATGAGCAGGTGGCCTATATCTTTGTTTCATCCATCAGAAACCAAGCCTGTGCCAAGCGCAGTGACAGGTCTGCATGGGCCCATTAAAGCCTAAGGAAGAAGGAAGTACTTTGTGACAATTCAGCCGAAGCCAGGGGAAAATTCAGAAAGACTGTGATTCCCCTTTGCAGTTTTTGCGAATTGCCTTTCTTTTGGTAGTGAGCTTATGGTTTTTATTTCATTATTTCTGGGGATTTTCTTCATGGCTGTACTTGTGTGTGTGTGTGTGTGTGTGTGTGTGTGTGTGTGTGTGTGTGTGTGAGAGAGAGAGAGAGAGAGAGAGAGAGAGAGAGAGAGAGAGAGAGAGAGAGAGAGAGAGAGAGAGATGGAGTCTTGCTCTATCACCCAGGCTGGAGTGTAATGGTGCGATCTCAGCTCACTGCAACTTCCGCCTCCTGGGTTCAAGCAATTCTCCTGCCTCAGCCTCCCAAGTAGCTGGGATTACAGGCGCATGCCACCACGCCTGGCTAAGTTTTTTGTATTTTTAGTAGAGACAGGGTTTCACTATGTTGGCCAGGCTGGTCTCGAACCCCTGAATAATCCACCCGCCGTGGCCTCCCAAAGTGCTGGGATTACAGGCGGGTTTTATGATAGCATTACACAGAGTGATTTCAATAATGAAGATCATGCCTGTTTGTTCTTGCTGGCTTGGGAGCCAGGCTCACTGCACAGGGAGGACCAGCCTGGGGGCCTGGATGTGATCTAGGATTGGAGTTTGGACATGGAGGCTTCTCCTGGTACCAGATGGGGAAGTGATGAGAAATAAGCTGGACCAGAGACCAAGTTCTGGGTCAGGAGGTGCACAGGATGACCCACCTGCTTCTGAACTCCTTTCCCGAGTTTTCCATCCACCTCTTCCTCCCCCGAGGGACGCTGGCCTCCTTGCTGCTCTGGGGCCACATCAAACACACTCCTGCTTCAGGGCCTTTGCACTGGCCGCTATCACTCCCAGAGAGTTCTGCTGTCCCCAGAGATGCCCGGGGCTGCCTCGCCTTCCTCCATGCCTGTGCTGACAGGTCGTTTTCCAAGCACCCCTCACCTCCTGATACTTCCCACTCCCCTTCTGGCTCTTCCTCGAGGCATTCATTGCCATTGGCTAGATTGTACACGTGCTTGCTTATGTGCAAGGAGTGAACGGCTTCTGTTCTTTAGAAGATGGGGAGGGAGGCTCGAATCTGGGGGCCAAGGAAGGCAGAGGGGCAAGGACATCCTGGGTTTCTGATGTGAGGATCTAGCTGGGGGTGGAACCATTTGCTCCAATGGGGCACTGAGACAACACTTCCCAGAGAAGCTTCTGGTCTCCCCACTTGCGTTGCTGCCCACAGTGGCCCGCATTGGCGCCCTCTGTAGCAGCGAACCCATTGCCAGTACCAAGCAGTGCTTGGCCGGGCCCCGCTGACTCCGTGGCTGGTTCAGCTCACTTGTAGCCCCCTGGATACTGCCCTGAACTTACTATTAGGGGCTGAATTGTGCCCCCACCCTTCATATGTTGATGTCCTAAACCCCCGTCCCTCAGAATGTGACTTTATTTGGAAACAGGATTGTTGCAGCCATAATTAGTTAAGATAAGGTCGTACTGGAGTGTGCCCTAATTCAGTATGACTTATAAAAAGGGGACATTTGAGTCCGGGCACAATGGATCATGCCTGCAATTTCAGCATTTCGTGAGGCCAAGGCAGGAGGATAACTTGAGTCCAGGAGTTTGAGACCAGCCTGGGTAATATAGTGAGACCCTCGTCTCTACAAAAGTCAGAGTAAAAATATTAGCTGGGCATGGTGGTGCATGCCTGTAGTTCCAGCTACTGGGGAGGCTGAGGTGGGAGGATCACTTGAGCCCAGGAGGTTGAGGCTTCAGTGAGCCTTGATCCAGCCACTGCACTCCACTCCAGCTGGGGCAACAGAGCAAGACCCTGTCAAAAAAAAAAAAAGAAAGAAAGGAGGGAAGGAAGGAAGGAAGGAAGGAAGGAAGGAAGGAAGGAAGGAAGGAAGGAAGGAAGGAAGGAAGGAAGGAAGGAAGGAAGGAAAGAAAAGAGAGTGGGGCGGGCAGACCTTGAAGACAAGAAAAATACCACATGAAGAAGGGGAGGCAAAGATTGGGGTGATGCATCTACAAGCCACAGAATGCCAAAGATTGCCAGCCAAACCCCAGAAACCAGGAGAGAGGCCTGGAACAGACCTTTCCCTTGGAGTCCTCAGAAAAACTAACCTGCTGACACCTTGGTCTTGGACTTCCAGCCTCCAGAACTGTGAAGGAATACATTTCCATTGATTTTTTGTTTGTTTGTTTTTTGTTTTTGAGACGGAATCTCATTCCACCACCCAGGCTGGAGTGCAGCAGTGGCATGATCTCGACTCACGGCAACCTCCACCTCCCAGGTTCAAGTGATTCTCCTGCCTCACCCTCCCAAGTAGGTGGGACTACAGGCATGTACCACCACACCTGGCTACTTTTTTGTATTTTTAGTAGAGACGGGGTTTCACCATGTTGACCAGATTGGTCTCCAGCTCCTGACCTCAGGTGATCCACCTGCCTCAGCCTCCCAAAGTGCTGGGATTCCAGGCGTGAGCCACCGTGCCCAGCCCATTTACATCACTTAAGCCACCCAGTCTGCAATACTTTGTTAGGACAGCCCTAATGTCATTGCCAAGCTCAAACTGGCCAGTCTCCAGCCTTCACCCTGTGCCCTCCCCTGTTCTGACCTGTCTCATTTGCCAGTGGAGCCTTCATTCCTCAAATAAGGAGTCGCTTCTGAGTCTCTAATTGATCACTTGAAAAATTAGGATAATAATACCAACCTCCCACGGCTGTCACGCTCCTTCAATAAAATATGACAGAAAATGCACCTGGTCTGTAGCGATGCTCAATAACTGGTGGTGGCAGTAATGTAATAGTTATTTTTATTGTTGTTATTATGAATCATGTTATTTTAATTAGCTGTCAGTTTCCAGGTCTGAGCTGGCCATCCTGGAGATAAAAGAGCCTCGTGGTCAGGGGCTCTGCTCACCACCATGTGCAGGGGTGGAGGCCACCTTGAGGATAAGGGAAAGATATGCATGCCTTGTGCAGACATTCATTCATTTACCACTTGTTGCTGCCTCTGTGCCCACACAGTGCTATGTCTGCCCCAAGGATGCAGCTACATCTAAAGCAATTGCAATGTTGCATGATCAGGGCTCTGAACTCAGGGACTTTGGGGGTCCAGAGGGCACCTGGCCCAGCCTGGGATAAGATGGCATGTGCAGGAAGGCTTCCTGGAGCACGTGGCTTTTGAAATAAACATAAAAGGAAGAGAATCCAAGCTTCTGGGCTCCCAGCTTATTTGCTGTGTGACCTCGGGCCAGCCCCTTGCCTTCTCTGAGCCTCCTGAAGTGAAAAACAAGGAGTAAGAGTTCACCGGCCACCGAGGCCTGCCCCCAGGAAAGGCTCAGAGTTGTCACATCGGTTGAGCCTCAGGGTCCCCAGACTGTGCTGTCAAAGCCAGCTGAAATAAAGACACTGGTTCCCCTGCAAGGGAGTCAGGCGGGTCATGCTTCCATTCCAGCCAGCTCCCAAAGCTACATGCGTGAGGATAAGAAAAGAAACTCCAACAAACATCTGAAACATTTCACGGCTCCCTGCCCCGCTGTTCCAGTTGGAGAGAAAACAGAACGCCGAGCCAGGCTCGCTGATGACCCACACCCTGCCGCGGCCGAGCCTGGACCATCCAATGGCGTCCTGGTTCTTTTCATTCAATTTAGTCTCTGCGGTTGGCCACCTGCCTGTCCTTTTGAGGACTGAACTCGAGGGATAAATGGGGAGGCTGGAGCTGGGCAGATGTCACCGTTTCTGAGAGCTGCTGCTCGCTCACCACCTGGGATTTTGTTTTCCCCGTTGGAAGACAGAATATCCCAGCAATGTGCAATCCTTCTGTGCTGGCAGGTTTAAGGCCTCTTGTAAAAAGAGCCAAAGAAGGAGGGAGAAACACACTTTTGCTGTGTGCCTGTTCTGAGCCAGGCTCTGTGCGGCGCCTGACATCCTTTCAATCCTCTGTACCTATTTTACGGATAAGAAACGAAGAGGCAGGGAGCTGAGAGAGCCCCCTTGGGGAGGTGAAATTATCACTTTGAATGTCAAGCTTGCTCTAAACCAGGACATAGACTGAGATTTCAGGGCTGAGTGGTTTCGGGGGGATGGTTAAGCTGGTGGAGGGCTAAGGGGTGTGTGTTAGAGAAAAATTGCACCTGACCTGTGTTTAAAACTGGCAAAGAAGACTTTACTAAAGATGTTTGTAACAGGGGACAGAGTTTGAACTCAACCTTGAAGACAGGAAAGACAGCTGGAGATTTATGGCCAAGGAGCAGAGTGAGGGGGTCAGTAGATGGAAAATTACTCAGAAGAACTGGATTAGACATCAAGGGTAGAGGACTTCCTGCTCCATGGGCCCAATGGGATTCTTGCTAAAGGGACAAAGACTTAACTATCAAAAGTGGGAGAGAGGAACTTGGTCTGAGATCAAGGGTGAGGGATTCTCTCCCTGAACTGACTTAGTGGGATTCTTTGCCAGCCAAGGTCAAGGCCTGTGCCAGAGAGGGCTCAGAGGCACCTGGCTAAAGTTTGGTCAAGGAGGGCGCTCTGTCACATGGAGGGGGAGACACTTAGGAGCAGGAGGTTGTGGGTCATGGTGTGAATGTCCAAGTCTCCCCAGGGATGTGGCAGAGCTTCGAGGTATCCCAGGAGGTGGTGAGGGGCCGGGACAAACGCCCAGAGCCAGGGGGAGGTGACGGGGGCACGCTGAGGATCCAGCAGGTACTGAACCCAGAGGTCTGGGGACCCCAGTGTGTGTGACAGACCTGAGTTTCTCAGCCGAAGTTCGGGGTCAGTAGGGGAGATAAGAGATGCTGAATTAGGTTGGCAGGGTGAGGGCAGCAAAGGGCTCAGGGCTGGGTGTTGCTGGGTGGGTGGCTCAGGCCCCCTTGGTATCCAGAGGGCATCCTCTGGGCGTCCATCAGGGACAGTGCCAACCCTCCGCTGTAACTGTGTGCACCTTAATGGGAGCCATCTCTCCAATTTCTTGCCAACAGAACACAGATTTCATTAGGCAGCAATGTGCCTGGGCCCAGAGGGACCCCAAGATGAGCACCCTGGATGAGGGGTAGACCACACATGTGGGGACATGCGTGCTGCCTGGGCCCCCACCTGTGATCCAGCAGACTTTGGTGAGGTTGGTGCTTGGGAGTCTCCAGCTGCAGAGCTGAGTCCCAGTTCAGCTGCTTCCTGGCGGGGTGAACTCAGCCCTCGCTCACCTCAGCTTCCTAATCCTGAAAACAGGTAATGAGGACACTTACTCCCTGGGGAGAGTCATGAGGGTTTCATGGGCCCAAGCCCAGCCCATGGGGTTAGCGAGGATGATGATGATGGTGAGGAGTTAGGACCCCACCTCTATCCCATGGGATTGGCCATGGCATGCTGTAGGGCTGGCCGGAGAGGAGCCATCCTCCCCATGGGGCTGCAAGGGCTTGTGTGCAAAGGGCCAGGGGCAGGCTGGCTGAGGCAACCCGCAAAGCTATCCTGCTGGCTGGGTGCAGTGGCTCACACCTGTAATCCCAGAACTTTGGGAGGCTGAGGTGGGCGGATCACAAGGTCAAGAGATCGAGACCATCCTGGCCAACATGGTGAAACCCCGTCTCTACTAAAAATATAAAAATTAGCTGGGTGTGGTGGTGCAAGCCTGTAGTCCCAGCTACTCGGGAAGCTGAGGCAGGAGAATCTCTTGAATCCAGGAGGCAGAGGTTGCAGTGAGCCGAGATCGTGCCACTGCACTCCAGCTTGGCGACAGAACGAGACTCCATCTCAAAACAATAAAAAATTTAAAAAGCTATCCTGCTTTGCAAAAGCTCTCTCACCTTGGCTCCTACCAATCCCCTTACTGCCCGGAGAACACAGGCTTCCCCCAAGCCTATTCCTATTCTACAGATGAAGAAACCAAGAAAGTGAGGCTCAGAGAGGTACAGCAGCCCACCTAAGCCTTGCAGCCGGCAAGGAGTACAATGGAGACTCACGTGTGGGCCTTGCCCTGCCCTAGCCGGGACTGCAGCAGGGTGGGCTGGGAAGGGATTTGAGACTGAGAACAGCTTAGGCAAAGGCTCAGAGGCAGGAAGGGGCCTGGAAACCCAGGGCGCGTGAATGTTGGGCAGCACAGTGCCGAGTTGGGAGAGGTATCCCCGGGGGAGAGCAGGTCATGCCCAGACTGTGGCCTGGGGTTTCTGTAAATGGAGCTTCGCACAGTAGGCCCACTGCAGCCTGTGTAATTTGGAGAGAAAATTCCAACCGGATAAAGACAAATGTTCTTTGCTACTGCAGCTCCCTGCCCTGCGGGCCATCTCAGGCTGTTACAGCTGGTGGCCGGCTGGAGACCGTGAGTGGTGAGGAATTCGGAGTCGGGGCCAGGGCAGTGCTTCATTCCAGTGGAAACGTGTGCTGGCTACATTGTTCTGGATGGTGTGGTATGGGCTGGAGCCGGATGGCATGGATGGAGGCACGCAAGGACATGTGGGGGCCAGATCTGTCCCCCGAGGAATCCCACCAGCTTCCGTCATGACTCAGTTCTGGGACAGCTGAGGGCTTAGGAATTGGCTTTGGCTTTGCAGAGCAGACGTGGAAAGGTCAGCTCCACACTGGTCTAGTGTGGAGGCTGGCAGGGCCCAAATCAGAAAGGAAAAGTGGCCTGGCTCTGGCCTCGGTGACCTTGGTGTTCGGGTGTGTGCTGGCGAGCCTGCCTTCTCATCACGGGTGTGCGTGCCCCCAGGGCAAGGACTGTGCCAAAATGTGTCATTGTCGAATTCATCCAACAACTTCCGAACAGCAGCTGTGTGCCAAGCCCAAGCGGGCACTGCGGGTGCCAAGGTAAATAGGTCTCAAGTTCCGTCTCCTCCCAGCTCCTTCCAGCACTGGGCTCCTGGCTGGCACCAGCAGGCTCTGGAATGAGCCAGGCCTGGGTTCAGTCCTGCCTCAGCCCTGACTGCGAGAGCCTGGACAAGTCACTGTCTCCCCCAGACCTGGCTTCCCCCGAGGAGGGCAGGGCTAAGGGTGCTGTCACAGCGGTTACTGGGGTAGTGATCCTGGAGTCTCAAATAACTCGGGCTCTTTAAATCCTAGAACTGTGATGAATCACCCATGCTATGGGCTCGGTTATGACCCCCAACATTCATGTGTTGAATTCCTAACTCCCATACCTCCACATGTGGCTGGACCTGGAGACAGGGTCTTTAAAGAGGTGATCAAGTTAGAACGTGGTCACTGGGGCGGGCCCTAATCCAGTAGGACTGGTGTCCTTACAAGAAGAGGAGATTAGGACACAGACACCCACAGAGGGACAATCAGGTGGCCAAAGACACTGGGAGAAGCTGGCATCTACGCACCAAGGAAGAGAGGCCTCAGGAGAAAGCAGCCGGCTGGGAACTTGGCCTCCTGAGCGGTGAGAAGATGACTATGTTGTTGAAGCCGCCCCGTCCGTCGGTGCTGCCTTGGCATATGGCAACTCGAGCAAAACACAAGCTGCACTGCAGACCCTCTCAGGCTGGAGTCCCCCTGCACTGTACCCGCCGTGGGCCCCTGGCTGGCACTTCTGCTGGGGTTCAGTTCTAGAGGAGGCAGGGCTCCCAGCCCCAAGCCTATCAAAGACGATTCTCCACCCAGAGGATCCCAAACGTTTCTCTCAAAGAAAATGCCTCCCACCATCCCTGATGGAGCACAGCCGGGGGTTAGTTACAGCCGGTGGTTAGTACAGCTGGGGGGTTAGTTACAGCCTGGGGTTAGTTACAGCCGGAGGTTATTTACAGCCGGGGGTTAGTTACAGCTGGGGGGTTAGTTACAGCCGGAGGTTATTTACAGCCGGGGGTTAGTTACAGCCGGTGGTTAGTACAGCTGGGGGGTTAGTTACAGCCTGGGGTTAGTTACAGCCGGAGGTTATTTACAGCCGGGGGTTAGTTACAGCCGGGGGTTAGTTACAGCCGGAGGTTAGTTACAGCCGGGGGTTAGTTAAGCCGGGGGTTAGTTACAGCCAGGGGTTAGTTACAGCCAGAGGTTATTTACAGCCGGGGGTTAGTTACAGCCGGAGGTTATTTACAGCCGGGGGTTAGTTACAGCCGGGGGTTAGTTAAGCCGGGGGTTAGTTACAGCCAGGGGTTAGTTACAGCCGGAGGTTATTTACAGCCGGGGGTTAGTTACAGCCGGAGGTTATTTACAGCCGGGGGTTAGTTAAGCCGGGGGTTAGTTACAGCCAGAGGTTAGTTACAGCCAGAGGTTAGTTACAGCCAGGGCCCAGCATCTGCCTCCAGGGACCGTTCCTAGGGACACTCTAGCTCCGAAGATGCTTTCAGCCCTACCATCCTGGTTGAAAAACCATTTAGAGGAACAAGCAGTTGAGTGAGCCCTGGTGGGTCCATTCAGTGGAGTCCAAAGTAGCTTACACCCAGTTGGTCTGAAAGCTACACCCAGGGAAATGCAGAAGGCGACTGATGCCTATTGAACGGCCCTCCAAGCAGCGCCTGGCTCCAAGAAATGCTTTCTGTAAGTGATCTGGTTTATTTTTCTTCCTAAAGAAGCTACATATTTTTGTCCCTATTTTACACACAAGGTGAAAGAACATCTCGAAGGCAGGGACTTGCGTCTCCCTCACTTCCTTTCCCAGCACCCAGCACCCAGCACCCAGCATAAGCCTCCATCCAGTTGACCGTAGCAGTAAACATGGGCACCTGCTGGCTGTGTGCTGGCCACACCCTGAATCCTTGACATGGGCTGGCTTATACCATGCTCAATGCCCGTGGCAAATACTGTGTCAGACCCATTTCACAGATAAAGAATCTGAAGCCCAGAGGGGCTGTGACTTGTCCAAGTAAACGCCTAGAATGTGCGGATGCCAGGAATCACCCCTGGCACTGCTGGGTTCCTAGCTCAAGTGTGCAGCCGCTGGCTATCCTGCTATTCAGTTGAAGGACTGAATGAGCGAGTGGCCCTGCTACTTCCCGGCTGAGGGGTCTGCAGTAAGTCCCCTAGACCTGCTAAGCTCCAGTGTCCTCATCTGTAAAATGGGCTTCTCCCCTCCCCACCAGGAGCTGCCTTGTGTTGCTGTGAGAGAGATGTGACCTGATTCCAGAGACTCGGCTTCCAGCTGTGTGGACTGCCGGCTTTGTGGGGACAGGGAGGGCGGGGACCATGGGGCCATCTGCAGCCCCTGGTGCCTGGCTACAAGTGTCTGATGGAGGACCTGACCCTAGGACTTGGGGCCCTCAGGGCACGGTGACTCACCCTGGCTCCTTCCTCTGTGGCCCTGTGTCGCTGGCTGAGGAGCCCCCAGCTCAGCAGCCTGCGTGAGCAAGCCCCGGGTACTCTCGGACCAGCCCAGACTCACAGCCAGGACGTGAGGCCACGATGACCACCGGGCACGTCCCTCTCCTCACCACAGCCTCAGCCCTGATGGCTCCCAGCCCTCTGGAAGAGCCAGCCCAGCTGGATCAGGAACACCAGTCCGGAGGGTAATAAGGGTTCCCTGTGGAATGAGAGAGACTCCACATGGTTGGCGGCGGCGCCTGGACGGTACCCAGCATTATTCCAGGGCGTTCCGGGAATCCCACTCTGGATCCTTGTCTGATGCACTTTGAGTCAGCACTCGAGCCAGACGCCCGCTCCGGGCTGGCCAAGAGACAGGCCGCGCTTCGTCACAGGAGCGCTGGGTGTGTGAGGGAGCCCAGAGTCCCCTGACTTAAACCGGCCTGGCTCACTGCCCCCGTTTCACAGATGAGGACACCGAGGTCCAGAGGCAGGGCATCCTGTCCACCCTGGATACTCCCTGTCAATCATCAGAGCGGCTCCCCTCAGCCCCTGCTCACCCCATCCTGCGGTGTTTATGATGGCAGTGGTGGGATCATCCAGACCCCACCTCCCCATGGGGGGGCTCACCCTGGCCTGAGGAAGGAGGGGCTGGGCCTCAGGCGCAGGGAAGAGGCCCTGGGACTGCCATGTCCCAGGTCACACACCCCCATCCCCGGGGAACAGAGGCTTCATCTGGTTATTTATGGAGCCGCCACTCTGTGCCAGAGCCTGCCCAGGACATGGTTTCTGCCTTTGAAGACACGCATGGGAAGAGTGACCTCCAGGTCAGAGTGGTAAATGCCGAAATGAGGGGAGCACAGTGGGAGGACGGAGCACAGGGATGGAGGCACTGGGGATAGGCTGCTGAGTCAGCTGGAGAAGCCAGCCCAGGGCCCATGGCTGCTGGGGTTCAAGCAGAAGCGTCCACAGGCAGCGGCCCCTGGGGTTGTCAGTGGAGCCTTGGCTGGGGTGTGAATGGGGGGAGGACGGAGTCATCCCCCCAAGCCAAGCCAGGAGGTCAGCCCGGAGGAAGGCGCGTGACTGTAATTGGTACAAGGGTGCAACATGAGCTGGTTGCTGCTTAAGGAGAAGGATGAGGGGTGTCAGCAAGCCAACCAAGAGCTTGACAAGTATCCCCTGGGGACATCTTGGGGTTTATGCTAAGGTCTGGGAACAAGCTCTGGGTTATTCTAGGAACTGTGGGACAAAAGGACTTGTTCTTTCAGCCAAATTGGACCCAGAAGAAAGGGTGGATCCTGGAAGCTGGAGCAGAGGCGGCATCGCCAATCAGGAACCCATGGGGGAGGGTCTCCAGGACCACCCAAGAGGCCCAACCTCAGCTCACAGCCGTGTCTATCCAGGGAGACCCGGCGCCTCACCTCCCCTGCCAAAATAAAACCTTCCTTGCTTCCCCAGGCAGGCCCAGCCCTGGAGGGGCAAGAGCAACACCCAGCAAGAGGGAGGGGACAGAGGAGAAACTGGATGCACCCCTCCCCTGACTCCTGGACTACACGGAGCTGAGCTGAGCTGAGCTGGCGGAGGAGGGAGCTCCAAATTCTAACAGTCTCAAATTTAATATAAGACTCACCTGCACTTTGCATTACCCAAAGTGCCTGGAAAATGACGTGAAATAGCTGCAGTTCCTTGCAAGGGGGGAGAGTGAGTCTGCCAGGCAGGAGTGAAGTAGGGAATTGAGAAAGAATGAATAAAGTGCTGTATGGATATTAAACTTGTTTAATCGTCACAGGCACCCTTTGAGTGGAGCCTGTTATCATGCTCGCTTTCCAGAAGTAGCCACTGAGGCACAGAGAGACTAAAGGATGCCCCAGGGTCACACAGCAGGCACACAGCAGAGCTGGAATTGGATGGGGCAGGCTGGTCCCAGAGGGTCCCCTTCCTGGCCTGTGGTGCTGCTTCCTGGCAGACACACTTGCATGTCTGTTGATTCCCCCAACCCCACCATGATGCTAATGCCAGCGGCATGGATGGAGTGCTTGCTAGGAGCCCACAGGCATGGATGGAGTGCTGGCTAGGAGACCGCAGGCATGGATGGAGCTCTTGCTAGGAGCCCGCAGGCATGGATGGAGCGCTTGCTAGGAGTCCGCAGGCATGGATGGAGTGCTTGCTAGGAGCCCCGCAGTACTTTGCAGGCCTGACATTCATTGGGTGGAATCCCCATTTGCAGATGGAGACAACTTTGATCTCAAAGGAATTTGTCTCGAACACTGAAACTTCAGAATCCCAAGAAAGATGTGGGAGAGATTTTCCGAGAAAACCCCTCCACGTTCCGAAGACAGAGACCTGTCACACAGGGCCAAGGAAAAATCATGGAGCTGGGAGAGGGAGGCCTGGGTATGAGTAATAACAGTCTAACCAAGTATCCCTATTTTTCTAAGAAAAATAGAATGAGTTGTGATTTTTTATTTATCTTTCTCTTTCTCTGATTCCCCTTATTCCCTACTTCCTACTTATCCCTTTAGAAATGCAACGATATCCTTTTGGCTCCCCTGCACCTGATGCTTGCTACAGGCCGAGTCCCTCTAGCTATGTGCTTAGACGCTCCAGAGTGGAACTCTCACCCACCAGGAGGTAGCCTCGAAAGATAACAGTCCATCGACAACCCAAAGGATATCTGCAATGAAACTCTCTCCCACCTGGAGAGTTTTCAGCCGCTTTTACAACCTAGTCCTGCCCACGAAGGTTCCCGCAGTCACCAGTTTTCCCACCGCCTGGTAGATAAAGTACCAAGCTAGCACACAGGACCCACCCCCCGCACCTGCCCGCTTCCTCCCTGTGTGCCACTCATGTTAGGGCCCCTTTACAAAGCACCTGCTTTTTTCTCCAAAAGTAAAGCGATACCCTTAAGGCAGGAAGCCTGTACTTCTTCCCCTAAGCTAGCTTGGGAAGAAAAAGTCACTTTCTTTATATCAGACCTCACTCTTGTTAATTGAACTCTGCAAGTGGCAAGCAATGGAACCTGTGGTTTGGTTGTGACGGTGACAGCAGTTGTGTGCCAGGTGCGCACTCTGTGAGCCACCCATGGTTTTGAGTGTTTTACACACATTATCTCATTGAATCTTCCCACAACCCCAGGATGGAAAGACAGCAAACAGACCCACCTTACAGACAAGGCCACCAAGCCCCGAGGCGTCAAGGGTCCTGCCTGAGGTCACAGAAAGTGAAAGCCAGCCAGAGGACAGAGCCCACCCTCCCACATCCCCTTGGCTGCCCTGGTTGGACCGCAGATGCTTCCCCTGAAGGCGTCTGTGACTCAGCTCCCCATTGTGAAGAGGCTGTGGGCTGCATCCTGGGTTTCAAGGTCTCGCTGGTCTCTGGCATTCTAGGACCCCACCCTCCAGCTTCTCCTTCCTATTTCTCCTTCAGCTTCTCTTCACCTGCTTTGGCCCCCACTGTGCAGTGCAGCCTTGTCACCAAGTGCTGGACACCCCTTGGGGTAGAATTGGTAGATTTTCATGGCACTTTGGCTGGTGCTAGCATGTGCTCCCTAACACCAGCAAGCAGCAAAGATAGTGAGCCCACAGCCACTTGTGACAACTGTTCCCTTCCCACTTCCCTACCTCCCCCAACCATATCTTCATTAAAGAAGCAATAATATCCATAGACTAAAAAAGGCCACAGCCCTCCCTCCTTCTCTCCTTGGCCTGTGCTGTCCTCTCCCACACTTGACCCTGGGCCTGCCCATGTGACTAGCTTTGGTGTGATGCAGACAGAGGCCTGGAAAGCCCCAGTGTGTTGGGGTTCATCCACTCAGTACACTGGGAACATTGAGGCTGCCAAGTCAGTGAGCCCCAGGCAGTCTCCTGCACAGGCCACAAGGGGAAACTGAGGCCCCAGGCCACCATCTGCCAGACACCAGACAAACAAGTGAGCCCACCCAAGATCATTTCATCACCAACCAACCTTCCAGCTGACCACAGAGCATACTACCCTGCAGATAAGAGTTCAGCCCAGCCAGGCCCCCAAATGGCTCAGGCAGCCCACAGAGTCATGAGCTCAAGAAATCACTCATTTTAAGCCACAGAGATTTGGGGTGGTTTCTCACACAGCGAAAACTAACTGATACAGCCACTAACATTTGATTTGAGGATTGGGTATTGGGTATTAGTGTTCAAGACTTCTGTGCATTGGAAGAATTGCTTTCAGTGCAGACTGGCCTGGAAATTATTCTTTATACCAAAAGCTTAAGTTTCTAAAACCCACTCAGAGCTCTAGCACGGACCTCAAAGGGTGGCTGATGGAGCAGCAGAGGTGTCCTGATGCAGAGACACAGGGTCATTCCCAAGGACTTAGGTCTGGGGACAGGTGTTTTACAGACTCCCTTAGGAGTGGCAAGTCTCCTGGAAATGTGGTTGGTGAAGACACACAACGAAACGGACAGAGAACCTCAACATTCTCTGGTAGGAAAAGCCAGGATCCTGGCAGAGGAAGCAACGATTCCAGCAGGGAACTGATCAGGACAGAGAACAATGCGGCCCCAGTTTTGATCCAGGGGTAATTTTAGCTTAGCTAAGGAGTTCCCCAGTCCGAGAGGGGATCCAGAACCCCACAATTTATTTTTATATCTTAGTGTATGTATCTATGCATCACATATGACAGGATAGAATATTTATATAGATATTTTAGTTAACGGCCTAATAAAACATATACATAATTATTATTCCAGAGCAAGAATCTGCAAAACACATTTTTCTCTTTTTTTTTTTTTTTTTGAGATGGAGTTTCACTCATGTTGCCTAGGCTGGAGTGCAATCAAGCGATCTCAGTTCACTGCAACCTCCTCCTCCCAAGTTCAAGCTATTCTCCTGCCTCAGCCTCCCAAGTAGCTGGAATTACAGGTGCCCACCACCACGCCCAGCTAATTTTGAGTGTATTTTTAGTAGAGACAGGGTTTCACCGTGTTGGCCAGGCTGGTCTCAAACTCCTGATCGCAGGTGATCCACCTGCCTTGGCCTCCCAAAGTGCTGGGATTACAGGTGTGAGCCATCATGCCTGGCTGCAAAACACTTTTAATTTTCTTCATAAAGTCCTGACAGTCCCCAAACACTGTGACAGACAGATACCTGCTCTGGGGACCAGTTACATCTTCCTGAAGGTGCGGAGTCCCTTCCCTGGACCAGGTTGCTAGGTCTCATCTGACTGTCCAGGCAATGCAGTGAGGCAGGTGGGAGCCCATTTTACAGATGGGGAAACCAAAGCCCAGAAAGTTGAGATGGGCTGTTCAATGTCCTCCACCTGGTACACAGCAGGCCTGGGAGTCCAACCAAGCCAGCCCCTCTGACTGCACACTCTGTAGACTTTTCCCAGCATCATAGGCACCAGACCCAATGCCACTTCCCTTCTTCCTGCTGGTGGAGGGACAGACCCTTGCTCTGCTGGCCCCACAGCCAACCCTCAGGTCTTCCTCAGAGCTCTTGCCTGGAAGTGAGCACCTTGATGGAGACCCTGGTCAGCCGCAGGGGAGTGGGAGGACTCCTCCAGGGTGGGATCTATATTCAGCCTGGCTTCCATGGGTGTCAGTAAGAACCCGACCTCCAAATGTTCCTTGGCTAATGGTAGGAAGATAGTTGGGTGTTGGCCGGGGGCCCTCTTGGGAGAGGCGGGGTTTAAGCGCGTCTTTATTTCCAAGGTTGCGCCTGCCCAGAGCAAGAGACTGGGTTTGTTTGTACTGTGGTGGGTCTTTTCAGCTCGTGGGTACATTTGGCAGCGGCTTCCAACCTGATTAATTCTTCCACGCCTCGGAGGGGCCCGGAGGCTAGGCAGCAGCCAGAGCTCTTTCATTTGTCTGGGAGGGGCAGACCCGACTGCTCAGCTAGGGCGGGTAGTGACGATGAATTTGTCCTCCCCAGGAGGGGGCTTGGGGCCGGCGGAGAAAGCAGCCTTCCTCAGCGCTGCCCTGCACAAAGCTGGTGGCAGGCGACACCCGGGCAGAGTTGGGATGCTCACGTCTGGCAAGGGCAGTGGGCCAGCACTCAGTAGGGCATTGGCGCCTCGCCACCAGCCCCCGCCCGGCATCTGTGCCCACAGCAGTCTGCCTGCTCTGCCGGCCTCGACCTTCCTGCCTCCAGGACTTTGCCCTTGCTGGTTCCCCTGCCTGGAGCGCTGCACCTGCAGCCTTTTGATGTTATTTCCAAAGGTGGCTATGCAGGCAGGCTGCCAAGAGCATCCCCTGCAGGGGACGACCCACATGGCACCTTCCCTGGAGACCCCCAACCCCTGCCTGGAGCAGCCTCCTGCGATCCCGCCCTGGCCATCTTACCTGCTTTACTGTTATTATGTCTCTCAGCACTTACCATCACCCCTTACGTGGTTGTTGATGGCCTGTCCTTCCCTCCCCAGGATGTTAACCACGAGGACAGAAACTTTTGCCTATTTTGTCGGTACCTGACAAACCCTTCACAGGGGGATAATTGTGCTCCACAATTATCTGCTAAATGCTTGAGTACAAGGAGATGACTTTGAGCCTCATCACCATCTTTTCAGGTGGGGCAGACAGGCCAGGATTAATACCCCATTTTGCCAGCAGGAGAAACTGAGGCTCAACAAAAGGAGATGTGCCTGATGTCACAGAAAAGGTGAGAGGCGGAGTCAGGCAGGAGCCCAGGTCCAAGCCAGCCAGCACCAGGGACCCTCACACTGGGATGAGGTGGGGAACAGCTCTCTGCAGAGCTTGCCGTCCCTCGGGGTGGGGGGTATAACGTGGTCATCACCAATAACGTGCCATTGCAAACTGAGGAGTGGGTACCTGGAGGGCGGCTCACAGGTGACCTAGCCTGGCCCTAGCAGAGGATATATCTGGGCTGAGACCAAGGGTGGGCAGGAACCCTCAACTGCTGAGGCAGGACCTCAGCATGCATTTGAGGCAGTGACAGATGCTCAGGGTGCCCCATGGCAAGAGCAGAAAAGCTGCTGGCCCACTGGGGGCTAGGCCGGAGCCTGCAGAGCCTCGTGGGCCAGGCTGAGGTGTTCAATCTTCACCTGAGGGAAAGGAGGCCCTTGAAGGTTTTATGTGGGGTGATGTCACCAGGTCTGAGGACCCAGACTTAGATGTTGGGGACTCTCTCTGGCCACCAGCCCTGGTCTCCTGGCAGCCCAGGCCCCATCGGATGTGGAAGCACTTAGGGCATTTCTACAGCATCCAAACCAGATGTCGCAGGCTGCCTTAACGACCTGTTGATCCCCCGAACACCAGGAATCAATTTCCTGCTGCTCTGTGACCAGGAACTGGCTGAAGATGCCCCTGGTGAGGGCAGCAGCACACATGGGCCTCAAGGGTGGCCTCTGGGGAAGTGATGGGGTCAGAGACACAGCTCAGGTTCTTGGGGCACAGCAGCGGACTGGGGGACCAGTGTAGGACCCCGTGCAGAAGGCATGACATTTTTCTAGTAGGTTTTGATGCGGCAGCACATTTCTATCGGCTCCATCACAAATACTCACAAAGCTCCTGCACCAGGTGGACTACTGTCCCTAAAGCCTGTGTCTACCTAGTACCCCAGCATGTGATCTCATCTGGAAACAGGATCTTTGTAGATGTAATTCATTAAGATGAGGTCATGACGGATTAAGGTGGGCCTTAAGTCCAGTAACGTGATTTTCTTTTTTTTTTTTTTTTTTTTTTGAGACGGAGTCTCACTCTGTCACCCAGGCTGGAGTGAAGTGGCACGATCTTGGCTCACTGCAACCTCCACCTCTAGTGTTCAAGCAATTCTCCTGCCTCAGCCTCCCGAGTAGCCGGGATTACAGGCACACGCCACCACGGCCAGCTAATTTTTGTACTTTTAGTAGAGACAGGGTTTCACCATGTTGGCCAGGCTGGTCTCGAACTCCCAACCTCAGGTGATCTGCCTACCTCGGCCTCCCAAAGTGCTGGGATTACAGGTGTGAGCCACTGCGCCCGGCCCCAGGAATGTGATCTTCTGAGAAGCCCTGGAAAGACACAGCGATGTGCCCAGAGCAGGGAAGGACAGGCAGCAAAGGAGGGAGGATGGGAGTGAAGCCGCTGCAAGCCACATGCCCAGGGATGCCGCAGCCACCAGGAGCTGCAAGAAGCAAGACAGGATCCTCTTCAAGAGTCTTCAGAGGGAGCACAGCCCTGTCATCACCTTGGTTTTGGACTCCTGGCCCCCAGACTGGGAGAGAATAAAAGTCTACTGTTTTAAAATAAAAGTCTACTGTTTTAAAATAAAAGTCTACTGTTTTAAGTCCCCAAGGTATGGTCTTTTATTACAGCAACTCCAGGAAACCTGCTACAGCCCCCAGCTTTGGCTCTGGCCATGGGAGATTCCTTGAATTACTACGACAAACAACCCTCTGAGTGGAACTGGTTGCTTTGGGATCCACCAGACACCTGCGCCCCTGACCCGTCCTGGTGAATTCGCCATTGTTTGACTCTTCCACTAGGGAAGTGCCCGGGCCAGGAGGCTAAGGTCATTGGCTCCAACTGGGTCAGCCAATGAGAGGCTCCCCTGGAACTTTGCTCCAGCTGCTCAGCCAATTGGAGGCTTCCCTGGGACTTTGCATCTAGAGCTTGTGAGGCAAAGAATCCGGTGCCATCAGGGAGTGGTCATGGTAGAGACTGTCCCTCCAGTGCAGCAGTGCCAGCGCCAGCAGCAAGGGCTGCCTGGCCACCCTATTCCCACAGCTGGACCTGCTTGTGTCCTGGGTCACCAGGCTACCCTCGGCTCCTATCCCATTTCCTGGCTAGGATTTAGGCTCCTATAGATTCTGGGAACCCTCAGATAGGTTTTCTGTGAGATTTCTGCTGTTTGCCACTCAACCTCCTGATGATCACCTGCTCATGCAGGCTCTGCCTACCCACAGAGGGTGGGAACAGAGGCTGTGCTGTGACCTATTGGAGTCTCACGGCAGCCTCAAGGGAATGGGTCATTACCCATTTGCAGAGAGGAGGGACTGAGCCTCAGAGAAGTACAGGCACCTGCCCAGGGTCACACAGCACCTTCCCAAGGGACAGGTTTGCATCCCAGCTGCTGCTGGCTGGATGGTGAGTCAGATTTCCAATGACAGCTGGCAAATTCTCCCTTTGCCCTATATCTCCTCCAGACCATCTCTTTCCTACAAGGTTTGTGACATTTCTCCAGTCACAGTCACCTCCAGAGAAGAGCAACTCTTAGCCTGACCCTGTGTTGGCTGTGGTGCTTGGAGCTGGGGGGATGAGGAGGGGTGAGGCAGACTGTTCCCAAGATGCTCACGAGCCTGCACAGGGATGAGAGAGACAGATACAACAACAGCCCACCCAATGTGAAATGCAGTCAGGGAGTCATTCTAGAGAAAGAGTGTTTTCTTCTCTGGGAGGTGTTGGGAAAGATGATGAAAGCTTCCTGGAGGAGACAGCCTCAAAGTTTTGAGGGATGAATAGGAGTCTGTTGGGTGGCCAGGGTCCATGGGAGGCAGTGAGTATCGATTAGGATCTTGACCAGGAGCCAGAAGCTTCTGGGTCTTCAGGAGAGAACCAGAATCCAGGGTCCAAGACCCTAGCCCAGTAACCCTCAGCCCACATGATCATGCATATCAGCTCCTCTGACCTCACCTCCCAGCTCTCCCTGCCCTCCCAAACCCATCCAGGGCGCTCTGAGGAAATCTGTCTGATACCAATGAAGAGGGAACACCTGAGACAGGAGTTTCTCTTCTTCTTCTTCTTCTTTTTTTTTTCTTTTTTTTTCAGACAGGGTCTCATTCTATAGCCCAGACTGGAGTGCAGTAGTGCAATCTTGGCTCACTGCAACCTCTGCCTCCCAGGTTCAAGCGATTCTCATACCTCAGCCTCCCGAGTAGCTGGGACTACAGGTGCTTGCCGCCATGTCCGGCTAATTTTTGTATTTTTAGTAAAGACGGGATTTCGCCATGTTGGCCAGGCTGGTCTCGAACTCTTGACCTCAAGTGATCCGCCCGCCTTGGCTTCCCAAAGTGCTGGGATTAAAAGCGTGAGCCACTGTGCCCAGCCCAGAGACAGAAGTTTCTGTGTCCCTTGGCCCCTGCCCTGCAGGGGAGTTTTGTGCTACTTCACAGACAAAACAAAGCCAGTTGGCAGTGTCAATGGCTTGCCTGGCCAGCTCTTCTACAGGTGATGTGGTGAGAGGAGCCCTGTGCAGCCCAGAGTGGGCTGGTCTGGTGGGGTAAGGGGTAGCAAGCCTGGCAGGAGAACCCCTCTTTCTTTGTTGTTGCTGATCTCAATCCTGCACCCAAGGGAGAGGCTCACGGAAGGGCCAAGTTATCTCAAATGGTGTTTATCTTTTAGCTTCCTCCAGGCTGCTATACACACTATACACACACACTTCCCACAGCCCTCCCACTGTCAGGGAGAGGCCTGCCTTTGGCACCCACTGCTCTAACCTGAGAAAGGGGAGAGGGTGGTGAGAATGTGGCCTGACTGGGGCACGGTGATTACTGCGGACAGCCAGGAGCCCAGGGAATAGCCTGGGAATAGCCTTGGGACTTATCTAGTGACCCAGGTAGAGCCTGGCCCAGGCATGCCAGCTGCCAAGGGGAACAGATGTGCTGGGACTTGGGACCTGTCCAGCTTCACCGCTCTACTCAAGCTCTGGCTGGGAACAAAGCATGAAGTCCCAGTTGCCTTTGGACCCAGGAGACCCGGTTTCATCATGGATCATTGTTTAACAAATTCACGTTCTTTCATCCATTCATTCCCTCAATGACTAATGACCATCTCAGTGCTGGACAACACCAGGACTAGCAGATAAAGCCTCCTCCTTTAGGAGCTCCCAGCTGGTGGGAGACAAAGACAAGAACATATAGAGTGACTACAGAGAGTGATCAGGGCTGTAATGGGGACCCACAGGGCAGAGGTTTGGGACCCAGAGGAGAGGCATGCCTGAGCCTGGCGGTTGGTGAGCGTGTGCCCAGCATCTCAGAGAGACAATCCATCTACGTTCATTATTGGTTCCTCCTCTCCCATCTAATTAATCGCCATGACTGTATCTCTCTCAACCCACCTGTTGCTACCATCTCCACTGCATCCGCCAAGTTGAGGCCAGCATTGCCTCCTACCTGCCCTCTATCCTGATCTCCAAGAAAGGAGAAAAGTGATATAAAATACAGGCAATATCAATTCAAAAACACAGGAGAACAATGAAGGCAGCCTGGACTTGACAGCCAAGATCCCAGAGAGAAGGAAAACTCATTAAAGTGAGGCTGATATTCTATCCTTCTTTTCCCATCAAGACACCTGCCAATTTGTAGGCAGCTGTTCCAAGAGGCTGAGAAGCCCAGAAAAAGCTAAGCAGAAAGTGACAGCTAATCAGAGCTTCTGGAAGTCACACGGGACCAGGAAGATAAATATTGGAATTCGGGGCTATCAGAGCATCCAAGACTTGAAGATCTAAGTTCCAGGAGAAGAGAAGCACAAAAAAGTGATCCCATTACTCTCTAAATCTCCCCTTTGAAAAATGTGCCAATTCCTAAGCAGAATGAACCTAGCAGAAAGTGGCTGTTTAGACCAAAAATCTAAGCACTTTTAGCAGATTTATGGTCAAGGAGGAAAAATTGGAGTTCAGGGATCACCAAGGAGGAAGGAACCAAGAAAAGACCTCACAGTCTCAGACGGACTCTGAAGGTGTCGATACCCTACACATAAATGAGAGAGAGCAGGCCTGAGGAGTCTACAACCCAGCTCAACCCTACACATAAGAGTGACTCAGAGAAAGCAGGCCTGAGGAGTCTAAAACCCAGCTTAGAGTCAGCTCAGGCCCTGATTAGATTGAAATTATCTCCTCATAATCTAAATGCCTTTAGAAGTTAAACTAAGCCCTCTCAAGGGGATTATATTATATGAAGGTGATAGAGGCTTTTAGACAATGTTCAACACGTATTTAAAAATTACCAGGCATGCCAGCAGCAGGAACAAGGGGGATGGGATAAACCTATGGGTGTGTCCGCCTTTGGAGAATACAGTCTGGCCCGCTTCTTGTAATGTCCTTATCGGCTTTAAGTATGAGGGCCATGCTCTGCCTCTAAAACAAGTAGAAAAATATTCCCACTTTTTTGTTATGTGCATAATTTGTATCCAATTGGTGCTATTTATTTCTTAAAGTTTGGGAGGATTCACTTGGGAGGCCCTCTGGGCCTGGAGATCTCCTTGTGAAAAGGTTTTAAATTATAAAGCAAATGCTTTGAGGACTATTCAAACTTTTTACTTTTTCTTGCCGCATCTGGCCCCCGTGTGCCCCTGGGCAAGGCAGGTCTCAGTATCCTCTCCTGTGAAACGGGATGCACCCACCTCACTGCGCTCCTAGGAAGAGTCCCTGAGATCCAGAAGGGTAAAAGCTGCTTCTGGGGTGGGCACACAGTGGCTATGCAGGAAATGCCAGCTCTTGGCCCTCGCGGGCTGCAGAGCTGAAGGGTGTTGTGGATAGAAAGCCCCTCCCCAAGCTGCCCGGCAAGGGGTTGGTGGCAGAGCCAAGGGTGCGGTCCTGAGCCCTCCAGCCCCCAGATCCATTTGCTGATGGACTCCTGGAGAACAAGGAGCCTCCAGACTCTCTAAATCCTCCGGGAACAAAGGGAACCCAAACAGTGCACAGACTGTTTGGAAAGTGCAGTCCTGCTGGAGCCGCTGGGCTCTTTGTGGAAACAGCTGCCCTGGTAACAGGAACTGAGGAGGAGGGAAGCTTGACTCTGCAGGGAAAGGAGTTCAAATCAGGAGCGCCCGTTATCTGGGTGTCCCCAAACACTGGGAGCCAGGGCCATCCCTGGGAGGGGCACTGGCTCCTCGCTCTCTGGGACGGAAAGGCCATCTGGCTTCACAATTACAAGCGAGTGCAGACTCCCTCTGGTCTTCCCATCTAGGGAGCTGTGTGGCCTTGGGCCAGTGCCTCAACCTCTCTGGGTCTCAGCGTCCTCAGTGGTAAAATGGCATCAGTATGATGTGTCCTGTATGAATGGTTGAGCAGGTTCCATAAGTTAAGATGTGTGCATTGCTTACCTGAAGCCTGGCACCTGCAAATACCACAAACGTGCTGGTTGCTATTATTATTATTATTGTTGTTGTTGTTGTTATTGTGGAATCCTGGCAAGAAGGAGTGTAGGGAGGAGGGGGAGGGCAAGGACTAGGAAAAGGTGAGGCTCTGCGGTGGAGGAGTCCAGTCACAGGGTGGTCTCCAGCATGTCACTTCCTCTCACCCTCCTTAGATGGGGTGAACGGGACCCCAGGACGATCCTTGTAGGGAAGAAGGAGCCACAGGCCTGGCTGGTACTACAAGGTATGTGGGGCTCATATCCATCCACTTGGCCAGGCAGGGAGTGACGCTGGTGTTGGGGCAGGGCAAAGACAAAGACCGGGAGGGGCCATTGTCAAACGTAACATCCTACAGCGGGAGGTCAAAGCAGCTTGATCACAAGAAGGACTGTGAAGAATGGTGGTGAGCACCCCGTCAATGATGGAAGGGAAGCCCCAGGGCTGGATGTAGGGGAGCGGCTCCTGGACCACGTGCTTCCTACCTCCTGGCTGAGCACACAGACATCTGTACCTCAGCTTCTCCACCTATAAATGGGATGACAGCGGCCCCCAACCTGCAGGGTGGCCTTGAGGACAGAGTGCAGAGCCTGGGCGGAGTGCTGGCATGCCGGGACACCAGCTAGGATATCAGTCACACGCTTGGAGGGCCAGAAGGACGGCGGCTGCGACCCCATGCTGTGCCCAGCTCCCCCTCCCTCACTGAACACAGCCAGGAGGCGGGTGTGGGGCGGGGGGTGGAGGTGGGAGGCGCGGATGCTCAGCTCAGCCGCATTTGTCTTGTTTCCGGATCTCAGAGATCATTCCTAGACCCCAGCGCGGCTTTATGGAGTGGAAAAAATCCATTATGGTTTTTAAAGCAAAGCTCAAGACGAAATCACCTCATTGTCAGGGTCTTTCCCCTCTGGCTCTCTGGGTCCCTTCCCCCACCCGTCCTGGCCTGGCACAGTGGGGGCTGTGCCTCTCCAGCAGCTAAGTGGGCAAAGCCCAAGGTCAGCCTCAAATGGCCGTGGCCACACTCCCGACAGCTCGGTGAGGTGACTTCGGGCATGTCCTCTCTGGAGCTTGCTGTTACACAGGGCCCCAGCCCCTCCTGCTCCTCCACCCCCCGCCCCAGGAACCTTTAAAAGTACAGCTCGGACATTGTCCTTCTTCTGCCTAAAATCTCCAGTGGCTCTCGGCCATCGCCTGGCTGTCTGCCCTGACTCCTAGGCTGACAGCACAGACCTTGGCCAGGCAGCCTCGGGCTGGGATCCCAGCTCGGCCCTGTCCCCACAGGTCACCTAACCTCTGAACCTGTGTCCTCATCTGCAAACTGGTGTAGAGGTCATAGCAGCCCGGAGGGGCTGAGACATACGTGAAATGACCCCAGTGAAGAGTTCTGTGCCCAGTTGAATGCCCACGGTCATTACCACAGTCCCTTCTCCCCACCCCTTCCTTCACTTGCTTACTGGTCACACCTGCAAATTCCCTGTCATGTCTCTGTACCTTTGCAGATACTGTCCCCCTATTCCTGCCCTGGCTGACTTATAAGGTTCAGTTCAGGGTGCCCTCTTCCAGGAAGCCCTCCCTGATTACCCAGATGAGCCCTGGCCCTCCCCATCACAGTTTGGAGCATACAGGGTTGGCACTGGACATTGATTTTCCTGCCTCCCTGCAGACGAGCCTTCCAGGACAGAGCCCATGTCTCGGTCTCCAGCACCTGACATAGGACCTGGTGCTGTCATTGAGGGCTGGTTGATCGGGACTGGCATCTAGAAGCTTCTAACGCAGCTGTAAGCACATCTGAGCCCTTTCTGCCCCCAGGGTCTGCCCGGGGTCTGGCATTTAAGGCCCTCTGCAGGTGAACTCGTCCAAGCCCTCTGCTCCTCTCCCCCACCCTGCTTTGATTTCATCTGAGCTCATCCAACTCCTTCCTGCCTTGGGCCTCTGCTCAGCTGGGTCCTTCCTCCCGGACGCCTTCTCCCCTATCCCTTTCCTTTCACCCATAGACATTCTACCTGAGCTAAGGACCCTTTCAGACTGCACCTCCTCCACACAGCCTCCTGGCTCCCCCGGCCCACGCTGAGTTGCCCTCCCTCCTCTTTGCCCTTGGCCACAAATTCATGCTTCAGCCTCGGGCAGGTGCCCTTTGCTCTCAGAGAGTAGCTGATGGGCACACAATTCTGGAGGGCAGGAGGGAGAGAGGGGCAGGCAGAGAGCAGAGCCTGAAAGCCAGGACATTCCCCGCAGCTCATCGAGACAAGCTCATGTCCCTGAGCAGAGACTCAGAGCTGAAGGGACTCCTTTGGGATGACACACCGAGGAGCAGAACCCGGGTTTGAACTTGGCTGTCCAACCCTGAAGGCTTCCCCCGCACCCCAGAACCCTTCCTCAGACTCCGACTGGTGCCCCTCAACCCCGGCACCCTTGGCCACAGTTAGTATGTGCAGGTTGGGGTGAGGGAGAGGAGACTCAGGGGCCCCTGGGAGCAATGAAGTGCAATTGCCTGAATTAATGGAGAGGGAACAGCCTCCCTCCCTAATCGCCCTAATTCCCGGTGTTTACAAACTGCTGATTTCCCCGGGCTCCAGGCTGGCATGTCGGCAAAGTGTATTAAAATCCCTGGTTTCTGCTAAGTTCCCACTCAGGGTGGCTTCTTGGAGGGGTGAGATGTGAAGCAGGCAGAAGGGCAAGAACCAGCAGCCACACCGAAAGCTGGGGAGGAGCCTCCTGGGACCTTCCAGAAGGCTGGAGATGACCAACAGCTGGGCTAGAGGAAGAGCCAGGAGGGCTGAGTGGCTGGAGCCTGGTTTGGAGTGGGGGTGGGAAAGGGGTGTGGGGAGGGGTCATGAGATCAAGAGAGGGGACAGAGAGGGCAGCCACTTAGGGTCAGGGGCCTTGGTGAGTGTTGGGACTTCATTCCCAGTGAACTGGAGGTGGCTAGAGCTGCCCGGTGGCAGGGAGAAATTGCAGGATTCCAAAGACATCTTGCCTTGGGTCGGGGAAGCAGGGAGCTGGCTCACAGGGGGCTGTGGGGACCTGGTGGGAGATGAGGTGCAGGAGAGGGTGGCTTGGACAAGGGTGGCCTGGAGCCCTGGAAGGGCTGCCACAGGGTGGAGACAAGCGGAGGGATTGGGATGTGGCCTGAAAGTGGGGCCTCAGGAAGGGCTGGTGAGTTGGATGCCTCAGGTAGAGGCAGGAGGGGCAGGAGAGGGGAGATGGGGGAAGCTCAGATGGAGGAGATGGAAGAGAGGAGACCCTGGCCAGTTGATATTTGTCAGATGTCACCCTGGGATGGATTGGGCGTCAGCAAACAGGAAGTCCCTTCCATGGGACACAGGCCAGCCAGGCCCGCCAGGATGGACGCCTGCCAAGGTCAGAGACTGGAATTTCATTGAGGGAAGGCCCCCCGCTCCTGGATCCCGTGACTCAGTGGCACTCATGAAACCCTCCCAGTGGGCACAGCAGTGGGGGTCTCCTGATCACACTTCACATTTTCCTAGCGCTCCCCCAGCCCTTCCCTGAGATCTCACACTGGCCTGTGAGGGCCCAGCCAGCCTCAGCTCTGCTCAGATGAGGGCCCGAGGACCGGCGGTGGGGGACCCGCCCAGTCCTGCAGCTCTCAGTGGCACTGACCCTGGTGACCCAACCCCTAGTCCTGTGTTCTCTGCTGTCAGGGGCTGGTGTGCTTGCCGGCCTCCCCACAAGGGTCCCTGCAGTGCCCTGAGCTCTCAGCAGCTCTAAGTCCCCCGGCTGAGCACAGCACCCACGCCCCACGGTGGCTGCACTCCCCCTTGGCGAGCTCCCCTGGCTTTATCCATGCGGTACACCCAGGGTCCCGCCTGTGTATGGCCACCCCGACGCCTCCCTTGGAGGCCGAGGGCATCTCCCAGAAGACATTTGAACATTTGTGCCCACAGCAGCTACCCCGGTCATTTCTATAAGGAGGAGAATTCTCTTCTTTATGTTTTCCTCTACTTTCCAAATTGTCAGGCTTAATTATTCTAAAGTTGAAACGCCGGAGACAAACCTCTCAGTCTCCCCACAGCCAGGCCTGTGCCACGAGGGCCCCCACCCCGGAATGACCTCAGGTCCCCACTGTTCTTCTCGGTCTCCCCACAGCCAGGCCTGTGCCATGAGAGCCCCCACCCTGGAATGACCTCCGGTCCCCACTGTCCCTGCAGCTGATGGGAAAATCAGGACTCACAACAGCATCCAGCTCCCAGGCCAGTGTCCCTCAGAGCCATTGCGTGCTGGCCTGGGAGTCAGGGCCTGCATCCCCTGCCTGCTCTGACCCCATGCCCACCCCGGGCACCACAGTCAAAGCGTTCTTTCTGCACTGGCTTCCAGTCTGTGAAAGGGACGTTGGCACCTCGTCCTCTGTAGTTCACAAGCGCGTGAGTAAAGGGAGCGCTATTACTGATGAGGGTGAATGACCAGTGTCAATGGAGCTCCCTGAGCCACCTGGACGTGTGGCTGCCCTATGTTGAAGCCTTAGTGGACACCAGCCGCCGCCACCTCTCCAGCCACATTACATGCCACACCCAGCACAGTTTTCTGAGCTTTTCTGTGCCCAAACACTTTAGGGTCCTTCCCACTCCAGGGACTTTGCACAAGCAGGTACCTCTGTCTGGAATGCTCTTCTTCGTCTTCTAGTGAACGCTTGTCCATCCTTTAGCTCCCAGCTCAGCGAAGCCTTCCTCCCTCCCCGGGGGCTCGGAGGAGTTACCTGCCTTTGCGGCTACGCAGCTGCTTAGATAGCTAATGTCTGTCCCCCGTCCTGGGCCATGCACCCGTGGACACACACCTATCTGGGGTACTGACATCTTTCCAAGCAAGGCCTGGTACACAATGGGTGCTTCACAAACGTACCTTAAACCACTCAGTGGAGGAGAGCCTACTGTTATTCCCACAAGTGGGTGGACCTGAGCCCGGAGGAGGTGGGGTTTGAATCTTCATCTGTGCTGCCGCAGAGCCCGCATCCCCCACCACTGGACACAGGATCCCCGAGATGAGATTTCACCGTCGGCCTCTGTGGGCAGGCATCACCGCTCTCCTCCCCCTACCCTAAACCTGATCATTCCGCCCCATCCTTGTCTTGCCCACCCACCATGGACAGCCCCAGGCTCAGTAGCTCCTGCAAGCAACCATCCGTTTGCAAAGGGCCTGTGGACCTCCAGACGCCTCACGGTCGGTTTTGACGGCTAACACCCTCCCTTGCTGACCCCGAGGGCAGCTAGTGACTGCTTGGGGTCTGGGTCACTATTCCCCCTTCCCTGTTTTTCCACAAGTTTCAAAGTTCCTGTCCCAGTGAGGAGGAAAAGCCTTCATGGACAGCAGCCTGAGGCAGAAACCAGCAACTATTTCAGGGGTGCTGACTGCCTTATGTTCTAGTCTGTGGATTTATACATGGAGATGGGGCCAGCTCCGGGCTGGGAGCCCTGCAGCCAGGGGCAACCCTGCCTCAGTGGGACCAGAGGCCAACACCCCCTACCCCAGCCTTCCTTGGCCAGGGAGGTCCAGGCCAGCCTCTCTTACCAGGCGACCACCAAACCTTCCTGCCCCCACCTGTGTGCCTCACTTCGTTTTACGCCTCTGCCAGGAACAACCGCCGCAGCTAAAGCCACCACCGTGTGCCCACGGATTCCCCTCCAGGGTGAGGGATCCCCTCCCTCCCCACCACCAGTGGGCACTTTGCCCTGTTGGTTCTCTTCACAGCTCCTGTCTGGATTCTAGCATGTCTCATTTTGGCTTCTGTTTAAGATTTTTGCTTCTCTCTTCCCCTCACTAGAATGCGAAACCCTGGAGGCATGCACGTGGTTCTCTTTACTGCTGTGGTCACCATATGTGGCTCCCAACGGTGTCCACACCAGAACCTCAGGACCTGTGAATGTGTCACCTTTCATGGCAAAATGGGGCTTTGCAGCTCTGATTCAGGGTGGGAACCTTGGGAGCTTTGCAGCTCTGATTCAGGGTGGGAACCTTGGGATGGGGAAATTGTCCTGGGTTGTCTGGGTGAGTCCAGGGTTAATCACAGGAGTCCTTAGAAGCAGGGACCCGTGTCTGGCTGATGAGCAAGATGAGGTGGAGGGAGGAGGAGAGATTCAAAGCTCGAGAAAGACTCGACCTCCATTGCTGGTGTCAAAGAAATGTCAAGACCCTCTAGGTTTATTAAGCCAAGGCGGAAGTTAAGCCCCAGAGACTGAGTCATATGGTGAGTTTGTAATTCCTTTTTTTTTTTTTTTTTTTTGAGACAGGGTCTCGCTCTGTCACCAGGCTGGAGTGCAGTGGCACAATCTTGGCTCACTGCAACCTCCGCCTCCCAGGTTCAAGTGATTCTCCTTCCTTAGTCTCCTGAGTAGCTAGGACTACAGGTGTGCACCACCACGCCCAGCCAGTTTTTGTATTTTTACCAGAGACGGGGTTTCAGCATGTTGGCCAGGATGGTCTCGATCTATTGACCTCATGATCTGCCCACCTTGGCCTCCAAAAGTGCTGGGATTACAGGCGTGAACCACTGCGCCTGGCCTCCTGCTTCTTAGATTAGAGAATAGCCCTCTTCCTCATTGTTCTTGTTCCGTAGAAGAAACCAGAAGCCAGACCTCCCCCACATCCAATCAGTGATTTTTATTATAGATGAACTGCCTCCTTGATTGTCTGCGGTCAGGACAGTACCATCCCAGCTCAGCCCAGATGGCACAAAAGACCCCAGAACTGTTACATCTTTAACATGGAAGGTTAAATATACCTTTTCCCAAAGGAAAAAATCACCTCAACTAATGAGATCGTTGTAACTATACATTAAGCCTTATGTAGAAAGATGTTGAAGCTCTGCTGTGCTTCCCTAAACTTTGTCTCTATAAATAATCCCAAACTTCCGTATTTTGGAGCACTGACTTCCATTCTTTGGAATCTGTGCTTCCCTGGTGGCTGGGCTCAAACGCTGTGCTTGAATAAACCTCTGTGGGTCTCAGGTCCACGGTTTAAATAAACTCTCTTGAAACTAGATTCTGACCCGTTTGATGATTTCAGGTTGACACTAGCTTTGGAGATGGAAGAAGGGGTCATGAGCCCAGGAATGTGAGCCCCTCCAGAGGCTGGGAATGGTCCTCAGCTAACTGCCAGCAAGAAGACTCAGTCCTCCACCTCCTGGAGCTGGAGTCCACCTGTACCCCCATGAGCAGGAGACGGATTTTCTTTCCTCAGGGCCTCCAGAAAGACCTTGCCCTTGGCCGGGCGCGGTGGCTCAAGCCTGTAATCCCAGCACTTTGGGAGGCCGAGGCGGGCGGATCACGAGGTCAGGAGATCGAGACCATTCTGGCTAACACGGTGAAATCCCGTCTCTACTAAAATACAAAAAAAATTAGCTGGGCGAGGTGGCGGGCGCCTGTACTCCCAGCTACTCGGAAGGCTGAGGCAGGAGAATGGCGTGAACCCGGGAGGCGGGGCTTGCAGTGAGCTGAGATCCGGCCACTGCAGTCCAGCCTGGGCAACAGAGCCAGACTCCGTCTCAAAGAAAAAAAAAAAAAAGACCTTGCCCAGGCTTTGATTTTAGCCTAGTGTGCACCATATTAGACTTCCGACCTACAGAGCAGTAAGAGAATGGATGGTGCCATTTAAACCACTGAATCTGTGGTCATTGCTTATGTGGCAATAGAAAAATACACTGCTAAGTCCCCTGCCTAGAAAGACTCTGGCCCCAGAGTGGTCTCGACCCTCTCTGGCTGATGGGCTGGCAACAGCCCTCAGGTGGTGTGACTGTCCTGAGGCTTGGAGCGCTGAGGAGGCTTGCTGGAGATCACCCAGCCGGGGAATGGCAGAGGTGGGACTCCAACCAGTTCCTTCCAGCAGGTGCTGTCCACAGGGTGGGGCGGGGGGCAGGAGCAGCTCCGGGGCGGACTAGGCTTAACATCAGCAGCCATCCACCCGTGCAGAGCTCTGCAGCTCTGCCCTCATGGCCCTGGGGTACAGAAGGGAGGTGGCCCTGCACCCCCCAGTGGTTCCCTGCCACCAGTCTGCATGCTTCAGAGAGGGGCCATGCTGATGTCATGCCTTCCGTCCAAGGGCTGTCCCGGAGGTGGAGCCCACTGTGCAGGGAGGATGGGTTAGGGCAGCTCTACAGCAGCGGTTTGGCTTCCCCAGGGAGGTACTTCCTGGCTGGCAGAGCTCTCCTCCGCCTGGGCAGAAGGAGCTGGTGGGCTCAGTTTGAGAGGCCATTGGGGTAGCTCCAGTTAAGAGGGCATGCCGGGCACGGTGGCTCATGCTTGTAATCCCAGCACCTTGGGAGGCCAAGGCAGGCAGATCATGAGGTCGAGAGATCAAGACCATCTTGGCCAACATGGTGAAACCCCGTCTCTGCTAAAAATACAAAAAACATTAGCTGGGCGTGGTGGCACATGCCAGTAGTCCCAGCTACTCAGGAGGCTGAGGCAGGAGAATTGCTTGAACCCAGGAGGCAGAGGTTGCAGTGGGCCAAGATCGCCCCACTACACTCCTGCCTGGTGACAGAGCAACACTCGGTCTAAAAGTAAAAAAAAAAAAAAAGAGGGCAGGTAGGTGAAGGACAGGCTCAGCTGAGAGTCACCTGCTGCTTTGAGATGCCAGGGCCCTCCGTGACTCCATGTAGCGTCCTCCTGCCCTGACCTCATGTGGCAATTACTGGAGACTTGTCTCTGTGGCCACACCAAGGTCTCCTGGAGGGCAGGGCTGTGGCTTGCGCCTCTGTGTCTCCAGGCCCAGTGAAGCTCTTAGGAATGAATCAATGACTGTTCCCTGAGAACCTGCCAGGGCCAGACCCTGGGGCCACAGAAGCGGAAGAGTCAGTCCCACTCTTTGGGGGACAAGCACAGCACAAATCAGTATGATCAATTAGAGCTCTTGGGATGGGGCGGGGGCACAGGTGCCAAAGGAGCATCAAGATGGATGTGGGGGTGAGAGGGGGACTGGGAGAGCTCCCCCCATAGAAGCTGAGGGAGGAGCCAAGTGTTAAAAGGTGAGGAGGGCAGGAGGGAGGGTGCCCCGGATGGAGGGACAGTGTGGACAAAGTTGGAGGGTGTGCCAAGTGGAGGGCTGGAGGCTAGGGCCTAGGACCCCATGCAGGGAGGGGGCTGCAGAGGCCAGTGGGAGATGGCTGGGGTTGGGGAGCAGGTCAGACAGACCCTCCTCGGAGTCGGGATATTTTCCCCAAGGGCAACAGGAGCCACAGAGCATGTTCAACCGGGGATGACACTGGCAGAGTTGTGTCTCAGGAATTTCCAAAAGCGCCTGGGGGGTAACTAGCCGGAGGAGCCTGATCGGATCTTTCAAGAAGGATGGGGAGACATGAGGGTGAGAGACCCAGAGAAAACTGGAGTGAGGCCAGGAAACCCAGGCCGGCTCGGCTGCCCTCCCTTCTCTCTCCACCGCCCCGAGCAGGGCTAAGCGGCAGCATGAGAAATGGCCCTGCCTGGCGGCAGCTCTCCCCCACAAGTCATTTGAAAGTGTTCCCAATCGAAAACAGAACATTAAAAAGAGGAATTCAAACACAGTCAATCCCTCCCTTTGCCGGGATTAGCTGCCAGGAGCATAATGATTTTCATTAATACCATCAGCTTTCCTCAAACTTGATTATAATTACTCTCCAGCCCACATTCCCTTCTGAGGAGTGATGATGAGTGGAATCTACATTAATCAAATCCACTGATCACATCTGAATGTGGTGGCCTGAACTCGAGCCTGTGGCCAATGGGAGAGGCCAGAGGGGACGGCCAGACGCCCTCTCTCCCTGAGGTGACACATCCATATGGATGAAGGATAAATGAGCAGTAATAGGGTCCTGATCAGCCGCCTCCCTGCAGCTGCCTCTGTCCACAGGGTCTGTTCTCATCCTTTTGAGACAAACAAGAACCGTGGCTCAGGGAGGCCGCGTGACTTCCTGAAGGTGGCCCAGCCTGTTGGAAGTCAGTTGTAAAGCCAGAGCCCGGGCCAAATTGCTTTCTCCTCTGTCCTGATGGTTCTCAGGGGAGCGGGATGGGTGCTGGAAGGAAGAAAATGGCGAAGAAATGGGGGCAGGAGGAAGTGGGAGGCATCTTTCTGGACTACCCAGCCCCCTGGGAGAACATCCGGCACCCCGTCTGGCCACCCTGGAGTCTAGGCAGTGGCACCTGCCCCACCGCCCCCTGGGTGAACAACGACGCTGGCCGCTTGTCACTCTCCCCTCTGCACTCTGTGGGGATTTTAAATGCACTTATATCACTTGAGGCTCTGAGAGCTGCCTGGTCCCCAGCCCCACCACAGCCCCTTCCTCTCCTCTACTCCCTGCTGCACTCCAGCAATTCCTAATCCTCGAAGTCTCCCGGAACACGCCCTGCTCCCGGACCCTCACCAGCCTGCCAGGCCACTCAGATATCCCTCCCTGGGAAAGCACTTTTGATGGCTACAGGCAGTGCCCTTCCCCTCTGTGGATCTCAGGCTCATGGTGTCCATGGAGATGGTCACATGTAAATCATGAGGGTGGGCACAGGTAAATCATAAAGGTGGGAACAGGTAAATCATAAAGGTGGGAACAGGTAAATCATAAAGGCGGGCACAGGTAAATCGTGGAGGCGGGCAAAGGTAAATTGTGGGGGTGGGCACAGGTAAATCGTGGAGGCGGGCACAGGTAAATCGTGGAGGCGGGCACAGGTAAATCGTGGGGGCGGGCACAGGTAAATCGTGGGGGCGGGCACAGGTAAATCGTGGGGGCAGGCACAGGTAAATCGTGGAGGCGGGAACAGGTAAACCATGGGGGCGGGCACAGGTAAATCATGGGGGTGGGCACAGGCAAATTTTGGAGGCGGGAACAGGTAAATCATGGGGGCGGGCACAGGTAAATTGTGGAGGCGGGCACAGGTAAATCATGGGGGCGGGCACAGGTAACTCATGGAGGCGGGCACAGGTAAATCATGGGGGCGGGCACAGGTAAATCGTGGAGGCGGGAACAGGTAAATCGTGGAGGCGGGCACAGGTAAATCATGGAGCAGGCACAGGTAAATCATGGGGCGGGCACAGGTAAGTTGCCTTTCTAAGATGCTGGCTACTTAAGAGTTTTCCCATTGACAGAGTTGAAGGTTGGCAGATGGTTTGGAGGAGGCCCCATGGCAGCTTCGCCACTCACTGGGCTGCCTCGGGCATGGGTTCACCCAGCTGGGCCTTAGTTTTCTCATCTGTAAGGTGGGGCAGTAAGAGCACCTACACCATGGGGGCGCAGGCAGAGCGTTCAGCAGGCTCTCCGCAGCATGGGCGCGAGGTGCTATTTCTCCTCTGACCCTCCTGTCTCTCTGGATGGCCCAATTGTCCCTCAAGGACTTTAGGACCTTGGGAATAGGGATTTGTCTTCTCTTCATCCCTAAGGCATGCTGTGAGCCCTGGGCGCTGCACCAGCTCTGATCAAAGAGCAGGCACACAGCTCTGGCCCAAGGCACATGCCTTGAGGGCCTCTCTACGGATGCAGGACGCAGCCCACGGTAGGGCCTCCTCCGGGATACGGGCTCTGTTGCATCACATGTCGTGTGATGGGAGGGGCTCAGCAGGCACCCAGGCAGCTTCTGTGGAGCTCAGAACCCGGAGCCAAACCAGCCAAACCAGCCAACACCCCAACCCCAGGCCATGGGCTGCCTAGCTGAGAAATGAGCAATAGTGCAGCAAATAGTGCAGCTGACAGGCCAACCCCCAGCCCCAGCCCCAGCCCCAGCTTCCAGGGGAATAAACCTGTCAAGTCATCCCCTCCCCTCCCCAGAAGGAGTGGGTGAGCCACGGGTGCCTGAAGGATGACTGGGCCCCGATGATTAAGCTGAAAGAGAAGCAATGCCTTACTCAATATTGACGTAGGGGGAACAAAAGAAAAACATCATCAATCCATTGGCCAGGCAAAATAGCCAAGCCCCCTGCTAGGGTGGACTTACTGCCCAAGATGGCACACTGGGTTCCCAGGACTCTGCCCTTCCCTCCCTGGGGCCGCTAAAACAGCAAGTGCTTAGAGAGAGGGCAAAGTCCTAGCTATGCTGGCAGCAGAGAAAAGGGGCCTTCCTGTGGGCAGGACAGCATTGGGCTGGGCTGAGGAAGAGGCTGGAGTCAAACAAATCTTGACCAGAGGTAGGAGGAAGGATAGGTCTCCCTAGATGGGTGCAGAAAAGCCCAAGTTGGGCATCACAAACTACTCAGGTCAGGACTGGTCAGGGCGCAGGGGCATTTGGGATGGCAAGGGCTCGCCTGGTTCCTCCTCTCTTTTGTTTAACCAGAATTGCTGGTGACAGTCACCTTTGACGCCCAGAACCCAGGGGGCAGTGTGCCTGCGTGGACCTGCCTGCATGCTAGGTGGTGAGGATGAAGCAGAGGAACATGAAAGAATAGCTGAGACACGAAGAATACTGAAGACCGATGAAATTAACAAAAATAGTGCAACGGGTGTGTTGAATCATCAGAGGCTCATCTGGAGATCAGGCTGGCATTCTGGAAGACAAGAGAAAGCACCTCTGAAGCACAGAGCAAAGTGACTTCGAGATGAGGGACGTGAACCGCAGGACCGAGGGGCAGGGGCGTCTGATGATGAGATTTAGCAGCTCTTTGAGAGCAGCTCATCGGGGAGAGCAAGGGACAATGGGGAAGAGGAAGTCATAGTTTAAAAAACAATGGGTCAGGCATGGTGGCTTATGCCCGTAATCCCAGCACTTTGGGAGGCCGAGATGGGTAGATCACCTTAGGTCAAGGGTTCAAGACCAGCCTGGGCAACATGGTGAAACCCCTTCTCTATTAAAAATTAGCTGGGCATGGTGGCACGTGCCTGTAATTCCAGATATTCAGGAGGCTAAGGCAGGAGAATTGCTTGAACCCAGGAGGCAGAGGTTACAGTGAGCCAAGATCATGCCACTGCACTCCAGCCTGGGAGACAGAGCAAGACTCTGTCAAAATAATCATCATCATCATAACGATAGTAACAGAAGAAATGTCTCCCCCGGACCTGCAGCAAGATACATGTTGATGGATCCGATGCACCCGCTAAGAGTCGAGCAGGACTAATGATAGAGAAACACCCACGCCTGGTGAAATTTCAGAATGACAACTGTAAGGAGAACATCGTGAAAGCTTGCAGAGGGAAAGAGCAGTCTGGGACAAGGGAACAAGAGACGGGCGGGTATCAGAGTTCTCCCAATCAGCCATGAAAGCCTGGAGGCAATGGAGCCATGTCTGCCAAGTTCTGAGGGAGGAGGTTTTGATCAGAGTTCTGTGCCAGCTGAACTGTCTTCAAGGATGAAGGCAAACAGAAGTTTCTCGAGATGAGGAGAAAGGCAGCTGGTTTACCCCCCATGCCCTTCTACATGTGCACCCCCGACCAGGCTGCACGCACACCACATTTAGGCTGCATGCAGAGTTTGAGAGCTGCTTGTCATTAAGCAGGAGCCAAGGAGAAGGCAGCATAGATCGGGGGCAGGGCCTTCCAAGGCAACGCGGAGCAGCTGCGAGACGAGAAGCAGGTGAAAACATCTATGCGGCAGTCGTTGCTGGGTGGATTCTCCTAAGCACAGGTTTTCAAGAGCTGGAACCACACGTCCTAGTCTGTGGGTTCAATCACACTCCGAGGTTCCTCAGGGAATAACCCCCACACAATGCTAACATCGGCTTCTTTGTTAATTTCCAACGTGTAGAACGAGTCCATTGACAAAGGGCTGTCTGGCGATTTTTGGTTGTTCCACCTGGAACGCAGAAGCCCTCAACCTTGACCGTGGAGCTCCCAAGCCCTGGGCAGAGAGAGCGGGGAAGCACAGAGCAAAGTGACTTCGAGATGAGGGACGTGAACCGCAGGACCGAGGGGCAGGGGCATCTGACGACGAGATTTAGCAGCTCTTAGAGAGCAGCTCATCGGGGAGAGCAAGGGACAATGGGGAAGAGGAAGTCATAGTTTAAAAAAACAATGGGCCAGGCATGGTGGCTTATGCCCGTAATCCCAGCACTTTGGGAGGCCCTTTGGGAAGGGTGGAGGGGGGATCAGTTCTTCACCCTCTATGCTGGTTGAGGTTGGCACATCAAGAAACTGAGACTAGGTTCTTTGCTCACGTAACCAGTGGCCTCGTTTGTCCAGGCTCAATGAAGGGCCAAGCGCTGCTCCACACACCGATGTCAGAGCTGAGGTCAAGACGGAACTGGTTCACCCTCCTGTGGGAGGGTCCGACATGAAGCCCACCACCAACACAGGAGAGAAGCCCCACGGCGGCGGGGTGGCTGGGAGGACTTCATCCGGGAGGGGCGCCTCAGAGCTGCTATGCTGGGCACGCCCTGTGGACAGTGACTTTCAATCCTGGCATGAATGGCAAGAAGGACCCGATCGTCCTGCCCGGGGCTCAGCCAGCTTGGGGGCCGGGGGGGAAGTCTGCCTGGCTAGAGGAATTGCGAGGGGACCAGCGGGGCTGGGAGGAGACGCACATAGAGGTGGTGGAGGAGGGGGCACAGCGCATGGAGCAAGAGGGGTGCAAGGTACATTCAAGAGAAGCCCCAGGTCCAGGTCCTGCAGGTCTGGAGGCCACGGCAGAGTTTGGACCTGACCACAGGTGCTGTTGGGCATCGTAGGACACTTGAACAGGGGAGAGCCCTGGTTCAAGGAGCTCCCTCTGGCCTTTGGCCTGCTGGGGACGATTTGGGCAGAAGGAGAGCGAGAGTCCGAGGCGATGGCTGGGGTCAGGCAGCAATGGTGGTCTGTGCTTTAAATCATGGAGTCCATCGGAGCCCGCAGGGAGAAGAAAATACCATCGAGGTAAAGGGCAGGGGGAGAGACAGCAGGATGCATAGGGACCTGCCTGGGCAAGCCTCGTATCTCAGAGCCAGAGCCCGCAGATAACGTGCAAAGTTGATAAGAAAGAGGTAGAAGTGGATTATTTGAAGTTAGAAAGAGAGCTGATAGAATTAAAAGCAAAACAGAGAACAGCTGTTGCCTCAGGGGAGAGGGTCTGGGCAGGGGGATGGGAGCAGAGGCGGCTTTTACTCTTCATTTTCTACTCTTCCATAAGATTTTATATGTATTCTACATAACCATGTGCATATGTAACTTTTTTAATTAAAAAGGGAGGGGGTGGGGAGAAACTAGAAAGATGTGGCTGGGTCATCCTTCCAGAACGAGCCACCAACTTAATGGCAGAGGTGGGGACGCGGCCAGGAGCACGTGCTGAGAGGAAGCCATGACTGTGAGATGGGCAGAGGCGGGGCTGTTGGCATGGGGTGGTCCTGGAGGCCCATCCAGGAGGCAGAACAGAGGCTGAGCCCAGGGGAATGAGGGCACACCAGCTGATGAATGGGAGATGGGATCAGAGGGATCAGCAAGTGTGAAACACTGAGGCCAAACCGACCAGGGACATGAGAGGTCCAAAGAAGAGATGGGAATCCCGGAGTAAGAGATGGGAATCGGGGAGGCGGTGGGGAGGCGAGACAGGAGGGGACTGTCTCAGGCCTGGTGGCCAGAATATCTCTGCATCCTGGGCTATTTGGTGGCGATAAGCCCAGCATCCTTCTATAATTCAGAGTAACACTATGGCAACGGTGGCTCCTGTGGGTGCTTCCTCTGTGCCGTGCCATGCCCTGTGCTAAGCATTCCAAGTGGATTATTTTGTTTTCTCCTCAAAGCACACTTGCCTAATGGTGCCCATTCTACAGATGACAAAACTGAGGCTCAGAGAGGTAAATTAATGCAGAGTTGGTGGGCTGGTTAATGGCAGAGCTGTGATTGGAACCCAGGCAAGCCACTGCTGGCTCTCTAACACCACCCTCGATGGACTCTGGCAGGGGACAGGGCCATCCCCTGGGGTCCTCGGTCCAGCAGGCTGCAATGGCAATAGGGAGGTAGAGATGCAAGCCTCACCCCCACGCTTCTACAAAGAGGCTCCACGGTCCCAGCTGTGTCCAGGGACTCCCTGGAGCCTGAAATTCATTTCACTTATAAATACATTAAAACATCATCGGAAGCCTTCTCACTGCAGAAGCAGTTGAAGCATCAGGGAGAGAGGCAGAAATCGAATCTGTGCAGAGGCCATGGCTGGCTCCTCCCGGGCTGCCTGCCCAAGGCTCTTTAAGGAAATACTCAGTTTGGAAGTGTTCACGGAAGCAAAACAAAGCACTAGCATGTCAGGAAATAATGAACCAAATCATTCATTTTTCAGGACAACCGTGAGCACCCTGGCAGAGCAAGGGCAGCCAGTACCTGCAGCCTCCCTGGACAAAGAGGGGCTTCTGCGGGACACAGGCCATTTGCCTGCTTAGGTAATTGACGTGAACAAGGAGGCTGTGGCTTGGGGTGAAATAGCATGGGATGGGGTTGCGTGGGACGGGGTTCAAGGCCTGCATTTGCACCCCTCTGCCTTTGCCACATGACCTTCGCCAAGTCAGTCTGCCTCCCTGAACCTGTTTCTTCCGCTGTAAAATGAGGATAAGATGGGACCTCTGCGTCATCATGGTGCTCTCAAGTCTGGCATGTTGGAGAGTCCTTGGCAGGCATTTTGTGCTGTCCCCAGCCTCACAGGTCTCACTTCCATTTCTCAGCACTGCACCAATCTTGCCCCCACCCCCAGGCCTTGGCACCTGCCACTTCCTCTCCCCGGAAAGCTGGTCTCCCAACTTCCCCTGGCCAATCCCAGCAGGTCCCAGCTTCCACATCTCTTCTTGGGTGAGGGTATTCCTTGCTCTCCCATCTATATTATATTATGAGATTGTTCTTTCTTGTGACACCTTCTGTTCCCCGGATATCCACCTGCCATGTGCTGGCTGTGGGGATCTGGGAGGAGCAAGACCCAGGCCCTGGCATGGAGGAGCCCACCGTCTGAAGACAGAGACCAGAGACATTAACCTAGAAGTTGGGCCAAGTGCTGGGCATCACACCAGAAGGACTCATTCCTGTGTTGTCACACCTTGAGGCAGGAGTCAGATTTTAACAGGAAGACACAGGGAAAAGGCATTCAGGGGAGGGAACAGCCCAGGCAAAAGCAGAGGAGTACCTGATTGCACGGAGGATTTGGGGGCCAGGATAGTGTATTAGTCAGGGTTCTCTAGAGGGACAGAATTAATAGGATATATATTGGAGGGGTAGTTTATTAAGTATTAACTTACACTATTACAAGTTCCCATAATAGGCTTTCTGAAAGCTTGAGGAGCAAGGAGAGCCAGTCTGAGTCTCAGAACTGAAGAACTTGGAGTCTGATGTTCGAGGGTAAAAGTATCCAGCACGAGAGAAAGATGTTGGCTGAGAGGCTAGGCCAGTCTCTCCTTTTCACGCTTTTCTGCCTGCTTTATATTTGCTGGCAACTGATTAGATGGTGCCCACCAGATTAAGAGTGGGTCTGCCTTCCCCAGTCTATTGATTCAAATGTTAATCTCCTCTGGCAACACCCTCACAGACACACCCAGGATCAGTACTTTGCATCCTTCAATCCAGTCGAGTTGACACTCAGTATTAACCATCACAGATAGAGTCTTGTGTGACTACAGAGGAAGTTGTGGCAGCTTGTGGAGGCCGTGAAAGGCATCATAAAGAGTGTAGACTTAAGCCTGTGGGTGATGGGGGCCTGAGGAAGTGAGTTTCTCAAGAGTCCCCAGGGCCAGGCATGGTGGCTCATGCCTGTAATGCTAGCACCTTGGGAGGCCAAGGCAAGTGGATCACTTGAGGTCTGGAGTTCAAGACCAGACTGGCCAACATGACAAAACCCCATCTCTACTAAAAATACAAAAATTAGCTAGGCATGGTGGCACACATCTGTAATCTTAGCTACTTGGGAGGCTGAGGCAGGAGAATCACTTGAACCCAGGAGGCAGAGGTTGTGGTGAGCCGAGATCACGCCACTGCACTCCAGCCTGAGCAACAGAGCAAGACTCCATCTAAAAAAAAAAAAAAGAGTCCCAAAAAGGAATCCTGCAGTGGTGAGTCCTCAGAATAACTGCAACTCACAGCAGAGGGTGATAAACAGGGAGGGGAGCTGGCCGGTCTCCCAGTTTGCAATCCCACAAATGACACATTGTCCGTCACCCAGAAATCCTCGGCTTGGGGACTGCCCCTAGCCACAGTGCTCGTCCACACTGGCTGGTGGGTTCCGGGGCTTCAAAGCCAGGCTGACTTGGCTCCCAGTCCCTCCCCCGGCATCTGTGTGTCCCAGGGGCTTGTGCAAGATACTTCCCCTCCATGCTTTCAGTTCACTTGGCTACAGAGGGGTCTAGGAGACAGCGAATGGGAATGAGCAGGATGGGGGCGGGGGGCTCAGGGAGGGAGCTGGTGGTCTAGAAGGGAAGAGCAGCGTGTGTAAAAGCTTGGCATGGCAGTTTCATCTTACTGGAGTGCAGAGTAAAGCTGAGAGACACTGGCAGGGGTGGGGTTGCAGAGCCAGGAAAGGGCCAGAAAGCAGGTTGGGCTCTATCTGAAGGTGGAGGTGGGTGAGGTGGCTTGGGAAGCCAATCAGCTGGAGAGGGATAAGATGAGAGGTGTTTTCTAGAACCTGGAAGATGCCGAGTACCGTGGGGGGAATGGACTGGAGGGACCACAAGTTTAAACTTAGCAATGGAGATAAAAGGTACCAAAGACACAAGCTTTAAACCTAGCAGTGGAGATGGAAGGTGCCAAAGAGAAAGTGCGCTTGCGATGCTGCAGCCCAGGATGGCTGGCATACACGTTCACCAGGCACTTGTGAAGGGCAAGGCTCTGTATAGCTATCAGCTCAAATGTCATCACGTTACCATGTGACAGATACAGCACACCTGGGGCACAGAGAGGTTAAGTAACTCACACAAGATCACACAGCCAAGGTGGTCCACATTCACAGCACCCCCTCCTAACCACTTGGCCATGCCTCCTGGGAGAGCCCACAAAGTGGCCAGAGACCAGCACAAAGCATATCTTTTTACCAGTGCCAATTTGCACCACACATTTTCATTACTATTATGGCTTCTAGCAATACCTATGATATTTGCACAGCAGTTTACAGTTTGCAAAGCATCTCACCTACATTGCCTCCTAAGACCCATAGAGTAGCCCTGCACAGTGTTATTAATCCTGCTTTCCAGATGAGGTCAAGGGACCCGCCCCAGCTCAGGTGGGCAGCAAGGGCTGCAGGCACCCAGGACTCCTTGCCTGGGCGGTCGACCCCATGGGGCTAGAGTTTAACAGTGGCTCACTAACAGCTGTCCGCATTCCCTGAGCTTCTCCTGTGTGCCAGGCCTTAATTGCCCATCCCATTAATTCCCTGGGCATTCTGGGCCTCAGTTTATAGATGAAGGCACTTGAAGCTTTTGAATCCGTCGAACAAGGTCACCTGGCTAAGTGTTGGAGCTGGGATGCAAGCTCAATTCAGTGCCTGGAAGCCTCGGCCCTCTCCCCTGCATCCTGCTGAGTGGGGCCCTCATTGATTGGTGACTCTGAGCTGGCATCCTTGCCATGACCCCCTCCATCCCATAAGCTCAGGGTGCAGCAACCCCACCCCAGTCCTTGGCTCAGGATGGCAAGATCCGGAAAAACAGGATCTGAAATGGGCAAGAGTGCTTCCGTTGCAATGGCCAGGTGACATTCGTGCTGCTCTCGGGCGCAGAACAGCATCAACAAGGAGTGTGATGGGACTTAATTGTCTTCTGGTCTTTAATCACTTATGTTCCCCTCTTCTGACACACCTCTGTCAGAGCCAACTGGCAGGCGGTGTCAGAGCGCATGAGGAGATGCTTGTCCCTTAAAGTGGCTGGTCTTCAAGAGGTCATGAAGTTTGGGGTTGCTCATAGAGGAAAGTGTGGCTCTGGGACACAGCCCTCAAAGTACTTGCTGCAAGATGAGGGCTGTGGCGCTCTGGCAGGGAGACGAGAAAGGTATTCCTGATGTCTCTGCTCCTAGTTGAGAAATAGGGAGAGCTCAACTTTGTGGTCAGTTGGCCCAGGCTGGAGGGTTGTGGTTATATTAACCCACACGGAGACATTTAGGGTACAGGCTGGGAGGCCTCTGGGCAGGAGAATTCCTGGTGTGTTGGTGTGTTTTTGTTCTTTTTTTTTTTTTTTTTTTTGGAGACGGAGTCTCACTCTGTCACCCAGGCTGACTGGAATGCAGTGGCACAATCTCGGGTCAGTGCAACCTCCGCCTCCCAGGTTCAAGCTATTCTCCTGCCTCAGCCTCAGCCTCCCAAGTAGCTGGAATTACAGGTACACACCACCACACCAGGCTAGTTTTTGTATTTCTAGTAGAGATGGGGTTTTGCCATGTTGGCCGGACTGGTCTCAAACTCCTGACCTCAAGTGATCCGCCTGCCCCAGCCTGCCAAAGTGCTGGGATTTGTCCAGGCATGAGCCATCACACCCAGCTGGAATTCCTGGATTTTAACCACAACACTGTGCAACTCAAAAGAATCTCATGGCCCCACATGGCCCAGTTCTGCAGAGTCAAGTTTAAGGAAGCACAGGCCAGAACCAAAAGTAGACAACGATGAATTATCTTTTTCACTTGATTTTCTCAAAGCGCATGAGAAGGAAGCCAAAGATTCCTCTTTTTTTGTCACTTTCCCCAACGTGTAGCTTTCCCAAAGCCTCTCCTTCTCAGTCCATGCCCCTGAAAACATACACCCCTGTCTTCCTCCGCCCTTGTGGCTCTTCCTTCTCACCCGTTCTTCTTGCTCCCAGCTCATTATTAAACTTTCTTTCGCTCACCCCTCAGCCCATCTGATTATTGTATAATTTTCTCTGCACCCTGCCCATGACCAGAATATTCTCTACAACAAAGACGGCTCAAGAACCGACCCAGGGAATAGATTCTTTCCCTTTTTACTCCTGCTTCTTCCCTGTCTCAATTTTTCCATTTCTGTAGTTCAAAAACCCAGGCACGGGCTGGACCCTCAGAATTCTCCTTAGCAACTTGAGAGTCAGAGCAGGTGAGTGGACAAACACAAGATTCTCTTTCTGTGGGCAGGACGGGGAAGCTGGAAGTTTCTCTGTGCTACCGCAGCATGACCGTGTCATCATAGCCACAGTTCCTGCTTGAGAAGGGCTCCTCCAAGTTACGCCCTATCCCAACTGCTCAATCAGCTGCCCCCTGCCCTCAAGGAGGCCTCTCGTGCGACGGAGAAAGATTAATATCGCCACAGGGCCGCTGTCACGGGTGCCTTTCTGGAAATCTGTGCAGGTCCAGTTGAGAAGAGGGAGGAGGTCCAAATGGCTTCATGGAGGGGGTGATGCTTGAATTGGAAATAGATATTTACCAAGAAGATGGGTGCCCTCAGAACTAAGGGAATGACAAGAGTCAAGGCCTGGGACCAGTATAGGGCACGAGGGATGAGGCTGGCAGTGGCAGAGGGATGGTGGAGAGTAAAGAGGGACAAAGACATTGAAGTGGCATGTAGGAGACAGGCAAGGAGGGGCTGGAGGGAAGGGCGTTCCTGGCAGAGGGAACAGAATGTGCAAAGATCTCAGAGTGGGAAAGAGTCTGGTGTGCTTGGAGTTCCTAGGAGAACTAAGGTGCCCGCATCTGCCTGTGTGTCCACAGGGCCTGGGGCAGTGGGCATGAGTGGCGAGGACCAGTGCTGGCCACCTCTGACACCAGCTGTCATGTTATTACCCTGTTTACAGCCCACACATAAGTGGTTTGGCCAAGACTGCAGTCAGGGGTCTGACAGGGGCCTCCGCCTGGATCTGCCTGCATCTCAGGCCTGCAGGATCTCACACTTTGGGCAGCCTCCAATCCCCAAAACACCTGGAGAGTCCTGGGCTCCGAGAGCTCTGTCCGTCCCTTCAGCACACTGCATGGCCGGCTGCATGAGCTCACCTTGCTCTGGGCCACACTGTGAACTCAGTGACCAGGTGTGGGTGGCTCCTTGTGCAAGCTTACTCCAGGGCCACAGAACACTCATGGGTCCTACCGGGCCACTGCCACCTGCTGAGGGACTGGTAAGGACCTTCCTCTTTGGGGGCCTCATCTGCACAGTGGGGAAGGCCACATGGAATCATCTGGGAGGAAGCACCTGGCAGGGGCCTGAGCAGTCGGGGCCCCATACCTGGGGAGGGAATTGCCAGGATTCAGGAAACCCCAGTCATGGGGCCTCCAGTGCCCTTACCCTCACTGCAGATCCAGGCTCAGATCCTGGTAAATGAGACGCTCTGGCTGGCTCTGTGCGGAGATGGCAAAATGGTCTTGGGCTGGCTGCGACAGGAAGGAGCAGAGAGCGAGGACCCCGAGGGTTCATAGTAGAGCCAGCAGTGAGGGGCCACATGCCCAGAAGAGTTAGGCTGAGGACCCTGTGACCCCTCCTTGCCTATGTGATGGGGCACAAGGACAAGAACTGGACGCCAGGCTGGCTGCCTTCAAGGCCAGCTGTGCTCCACAGTGCAGGTGGCTTTGGACTTGTGCCCTGGCCTCCCGAAGCCTCACTGTCCACTTAGAGAGTGGCAATGCTAGCGCCCTACCAGGGCTGCTCAGGGAAGGGGGAGATGAGCTCTGCAGAGGCCCCGAGCTCAGAGGAGCCGGTATACCCATCAACAGCATTCCCATCACCTGGGTGATGAGACCCCACAGGACCCCAGGGGATGGCAGTGGGAGGGGCAGTTGCTGCCCAGTCCCGCCGAGGCCTGGGGGACCCAGAGTGCAGGTGTAGGAGCCTCCAGCGCAGAGTGGATTGGACTAGTGTGAACGGTGGCAAGGCTGGTCTCTGTGGGGACAGTTGACAGTGGGAGAAAAGAATCCGTGAATTCACATTGGTGGCTTCTGTTGTACATTTTTGAGAGAAAGAGAAAATGCCCCACTCATCCATATTTTAAATGAAGAACAGGAAACAGCCAATACATTTCAATTGCTAAAGAGGATACTTGAGTTTTATTTCACAGCCACTCAAGGCTGAGAGGAGGGAGAAGGGAGGAAGAAAGAGTCTGGAGAGAAAGAGAGAGAGGTGGACATGTGGAGAGAGACGGGGGCTGAAACCCTCAGAGGAGGAATTCAGAGGAGACTCTGGGTGGACCTAGGAGACCCTGGGAGGACCAGAAAAGACCCTGGTGAGACCTCTAGAAGACCCCCAAGCATACCCTAGGGAGATGCTGGAAGACCCTTCTAGGACACTCCAAGGTAGCCCTGGGAGGCCCCAAGGAGAACTAGGTCTGGCCCTGGCAGGCTGGTGCCTTCTAGAAGTCATTCTGCCTCCCTGGCATTGCCTGTGGATCACACCCAGGGTGGGGCACGGGGCATGGTTGTTGGAACAGAGGCAGGAAGGTAGGCCTGAAACTGCTGCGTCTCCTCCAGCTGTGCGCCCAGGATTTGGTGGGAGGTCCAACTGTTCCCAGAGCTCAACCTGGGGCTGTCAAATGGTGGTCCTCTCAGCCCTAGAGCTTCAGGAGGGGATCCCCCATGTGGGGAAGTCAGCAGGAGGTCAGACTCGCCCTCTCTCCATTCCCTCCTCAGCCTTCTCCAAACAGAGCAGCCCCTTAGAAAAGATTTTATTTGAAAACCACCAAAAGAAAACTAAAAACCCACAAGGCTACAATCCCTCCTCCAGGTTGCCATTGACACCCTCCAAAGTCAAGGGCTTCCTGAGTCACTCCAAGCACAGCAGGGTGCATAGGCCTCCCCGGGAGCTGCAGTCTCCTCCTCTATGAAGCGGGCATCAGTGCCCCAGATTGGGTGAGTTTCTCTAAGAGCAGAGCCTGGGAAAACAATAGCCTGCCCTTCCCAAGAGCCCCACAGTTCCAAGTGCTTCAAGCCAGTGAACTCATTCCATCCTCACCGAGACGCAGTGAGACAGGTGCTGCCATCGCCCCCATTGACTGGTTGGGAAATCGAGGCACCGAGAGGTAAAGTGACCGCCAAGATCTCATGGCTGATGTGGCAGAGCAGGGATTTGCGCCCAGGCTGTCTGGCTCCATAGTCCCTCGACAGACCACCTGTGCACACATTAGGTGTTCAGCAGTGGCCCCTTCTGAAGCAAGACGAGGACTGATTCATAAAAAGGAACCAACTCTCAGCATAGGATGGGGGTGGGCAGGGGACAACAGGGAATGAATGTTTTATCCTAAACTGACTTTCATATTATTCCTCTTATATGTTCAGTCATTCATTTTCTTGGCCGCGCATGGTGGCTCATGCCTGTGAAACCCCATCTCTACTAAAAATACAAAAATCAGCCAGGTGTGGAGGTGTTCACTTGTAATCCCAGCTACTCGGGAGGCTGAGGCAGGAGAATCACTTGAACCCTGGAGGCGGAGGTTTCAGTGAGCTGAGATGGCACTGCTGCACTCCAGCCTGGGCGACAGAGTAAGACCCCATCAAAAAAATAAAAATAAAAAATAAAATTGGGCCGGGCACGGTGGCTCACACCTGTAATCCCAGCACTTTGGGAGGCCGAATGGGCAGATCACTCGGTTGGGAGTTCGTGATCTGCCTGACCAACATGGAGAAACCCAGTCTCTACTAAAAGTATGAAATCAGCTGGGTGTGGTGGCACACGCCTGTAATCCCAGCTACTTGGGAGGCTGAGGCAGGAGAATCACTTGAACCCGGGAGGCAGAAGTTGCACTGAGCCAAGATCAAGCCACTGCACTCCAGCCTCGGCAACAAGAGCAAAACTCTATCTCAAAAAAAAAAAAAAAAAAAAAAAAAAAAATTCATTTTCTTAAAATGTGGACTCAATCCTTTCCTTTTTGAGCTGCAGGCAATGTTGAAGGGGTCTAGGTCTCTGTTAAATGACCATGGGGACAGGTGGGGTCCCAGGTCCTCAGGCAAGCTGCAGCCAGGCTCCCACACATCCTTGGCACACGCGAGGGTCTTTAGTGCATCAGCCCTCATGGCTGGGGGTGCTGGGGGCTGTTCACACATGCTGCAGAGACAGCAGGTGGGCCCAGGCTTGATGGGCCTCCTGCAAGTGACATCTGAGGTCACTGGGTCCCTGTTTACTACCAGAGTCGCTGCCCCAGGCCTGGGTGCCCGGACCCCTCATTGCTCTCCTCCCGCCCAGCCTCCTCCGTGTGCACAGGGTGAGAACCTCCTCCTGCATTTTCACATATGCATCTCCCTTCATTCTCCCAGCCCTCCTGGAGGATCGGCCCAAGCAGGGATCACCTGCCCATTTCACAGATGGATACACGGAGGCTCATGGAGGCTAAGGGATGTGTCCAAGTGCATATAGCTACAAGACACAGGAGCCTATCTGGGAATGCAGGTCTCTCTGTCTCCTGGTCTGCACTGCTTGGAAGTGGTGTGTACAGGCAGGGATCAGAATATCCTGAACAAATGCTTCCTGCACGGGATTCGTTTCCTTAAATATCCTCTCTCCATCCAGGGTCTTGAATTCTTGGGAGACAAGGACATATTTAATGTGGGAGAACAACCTCTTTCCCTGCAGTGATTTGAACTGGCTGGTATTGAAATACCTTCCTAGCCTACGGGCACTGGGGCTGTGTATTATTTATTTTGCGAATTATCATGAACTAGAGTATTTGTGAGCTACCTTTAAGCCACCCTGCCTCCCCTTCGAGCTGCCTGCTGCGTGGCTCTCCAGAGCCTCTGTGTCCTGGGGCTCCACAGCCATGAATTATTAAAGAACAGGACAATTCTAATTCGCATAATGAGATCAGAGGTTCCTGGTTCCTAGTTAATTTAGAGCTGGTGCCAGAGGAGCTTAAAGGAGTTCTCAGGGAACAACTCAAGTGCAGGGGAATTGCCTCTGATGGGGTCCTAGGGCTGTGGACCCTCTGCAACGTCCAGGCCCAGGGAGGGAGGGCAGCTTGCTCAGCAAGTGGCAGCAGGGCTAGCCAGGCTAAACAACGAACGGCACAGACTTTCTCGTCTCCAGGTCTTTGCCCACGCAGTGCCCCCTTCTGGGATGCCCTCCGCCTATTCCTCTGCCTGCTAAAATCCCATCCAGCCTGTGGTGCCCCTTTACTGGACCATCTCCCCGCAAAGACTCTCCTTCTCCCTCATTCACACACAAGTGCTCCTGGCCTCATCTCCGTTCCTCTTCCTGAGCCGCCTAAGCTGGGAGGAATGCCGTTACCTAAGTACTGCCGTCCCCTCTTGACTCTGAACTTGAGCTTGTCTCACTGAGCTCTGCACCCTCAGGGCCTGGCCTGGCTCTGTACTTAACAAACCTCCACTCTCCTGTCCTCAGGAGGGACAGCCTGGACAGGGACAGATGTGAATAAACCGGAGAGAGGGTGGAGGGCACGCGTGGGTGGGGAAGATGCGGTCACCCATCCCCAATCCCCACTCCTTCCCTGCACTGTGTGACCTCACAGTGCCCTCCAGCAGAGTTTGGTGGGGGTCTACACTCTCATCCTGCCGACTCGGAGCCTGGCCTTGTGGTCTGCTTTGGCAGATGGAACAGCAGCTGAGACACATGAGCAGACCATCCTCGAGCTTATGCGGCGTGGTTTGACCCCTTGCTCTTTGGTCACCATCAAGAGAAGAACAGACCCCAGCGTGAGTCGTGTGGAGCCGTCCGAAACTGACTCACAGCCTGGAGCCAAGTGCAGCGGAGCTCCGTGGGAGCCCAGCCATCCCCAACCAAGACAGCCAACCGCAGCCAGACCACAGGCCCGGGAGTGAGAGCAACACACGTGTGTTGCTGTGAGCCGCTGAGCCTGGGGGGCTGTTTGTTACAGAGCACTGTTACAGCAATGGCGGACCTGTGCAGTGGAGATGTGTGTGGTGCAGGAGCAGGGAATACCCCCAACTGGATGGGCAGAAGTAATCTGAATGAAATGGCTGGGTGGTAAAATTCACCAGCACATCCCTGAGACAGAGCTTACCCTCTGCACCCACAGCCGGGGTAAGTGGGCTGGCAGTGCACGGTACCAAACCCAGAGGCAGGGCGCTGGGGGCATCCAGAGGAATGCTCAAGGCAGCATGCACAGCAGAGGCTTGGCACTAAAGGCTGGGCATGTTTGTTGGAGTGGCCGGCAGACACCATGGGGTTTTTACGTGTCTGCACTAACATATAGAACGCCGCATCACTTTGCCAATTGGTGTATTTTTACAGAGCGTTGTTCCTTTCCATAGCGCTGACCAGTTAAATGCGTAAGACAGTGTTTGCAAGCATGGCGCACCGAGCCTGGCTTTCTGTCAAGTGTCTGATAAACGGGGCCACTGTTGTGATTGAAGGAACGTGGCCTTGGTTTTCAGGCCTTTGTTACAACACTTGCAGGACTCTGTCCCGGGTCCTTGCGTCTTGGTTGTGGAGGTGGGAAAATGACCACCACCACCTCTGACTCTCCCAGCCTTCCTGGGCACTCGCAGAGGCTGCACCCGGTCAGATGGAGAGCAGAGGCTCTCCTTCCAGCCTCGTGGGTCTATGGACAGCTCTCGGGAATAGGCCCGCCTCAGAGGCGTCTGGGGGAAGAGACTGGGTGTGCACACGCATTCATAAACAGGAAGCCAATCAGCCACAGCAGAGCAGACGCTCCCAAGACCAAGACCAGCGCCTGAAGGTGGTGGTTACGGTGATTTACAGCCAAACTTGCCTCGGCTCTGCCCTCAGGAGGCTCTACCCATTGTGCAGAAATGATCAAGCACCATGGACCAAAATCCATCCGCCTGTGGTGTCGGCCAGGACTGCGTGGGGCAGAGGCAGCACCAGAAATGGGGGTGCAGAGGCTGCTTCTGTGGGCATCATGGCCACTGTCCTAGGCAGACAGGGTTGGGATGAGTTGGAGCTAGGGCAGAGGTGCCCACATAATTCTTGCAGGTCACCTGACTCTGTGTGTGTGTGTGCACATGTATGAATTCAACAAGCATTGTTGCACACCTACTGTGTGCCAGGTCCCACGCTGGGAAGTATTGGCCTTTGAGATGCACAGGCTAATCAGAAGACGACATTATCATGATGTATACAGCGCAGGGGCGGCCACATCCCTCATGCCTGTCCCGCTTCCCACTGTGATCTGTCCATCCTCCCACAGCCCAGTAAGGAAGGAAGCATCGTAGCCATTGTATCCACAAGCAGACTGAGGTTAGAGGAGCCCAGCATTCTGCCAAGATTCATGTGGCTGGGGAGCGTGCAGCAGGAGCCCAGGTAGGAATTTCAACCCCAATGACAGCAGTGATTCAATTTCTGGTCCTAGTGACACAGGCCACATAGAAGGATTGGATGTTAAACCAAAGCTGGGAGTCGGGGGGGGTTTCCTGGGGCCGGTTCATGAGGTGGCTCCTGAGCAGGGTTCCTTGAAGACACAGGGGAGAGAAGGTCAAGGAAACCAGCTCCTGGGACACGACCAGAGTGGACGGCGACGGAGACAGAGTGGACGGCGAAGGGGGTGGGGTGGACACCTGGCCCTGGGCAGCCTCAGGGTCCTGGGTAGCATTTGCAGGAGCTGTGTGCTCCGTTTCAGACCCAGCACTGGCCGCCTGGTGTTTCCTGACCCGCCACAGTGGAAAGCAGCCCAGACGAAGCCTGGCCCTGCCGAGCCGAGCGGCCCTCACACCTGTGCTCAGCCAAGCCGGCCTGCTGCAGGAGTTGGCCGCGGCAGATGCCAGCTCGCCCTCAAGCCGAGAAAAATCCATCACGGCTAATCTCACTCCCCCAGTGATTCCTGAGCTGTGTGCCGTGGAAAGGTTGGCCCCAAATCCTCTCTGGCCTCCCCCCGGCACCTGCCTTCCTCTGAGAACTGGGGTGGGAGAAGGCTGCCACCAGGCCCCTCCACGGAGGCCATCTCCCCGGCGTCCTGCACGTTTGCTCTAACTGCTTCTCCTGCAGGTGCATACCCTTTCCTGGGATCAGACACAGAGAGCTGTTTAGGCAGAAAGCCAGGTCTGACAGCCCCTCTGAGCACAAGGACAAATGCACTGAGCTCCCAAGGCGACTCCACTCATTCTACCTCGAGTCCGTCAGGCCTGGCTCGACTCCCAAAGCAGCGCTCACCAAAACGAGTTTCTTTGTGTAAGCCTGGAAGTGTGACACAGAACTGGGGAACTGGAGACCCGCCCAGGGCACTGTCTCCTTGGATTTCTCCCCATCTTCCAAAGAGAATCTTCCCCAGCCAGTGTTCCCGAGAAGAACTGCTGTCCACCCTCCAGAGGGGCAGAAGCCCGGTGCCTTCTGGCCTTGCCCCGCCCAGACCCCGGAGCAGGAAGCGGAGGCCCTTCTCCTCCCAAAGGCACCGGCTCCTTGCAACCCAGGGCAGCAAAACTTCTCCACCTGGTTCCTGCGAACCCATTACCCTGGGGCCAGTGTCTCATTAAGCCAACAGGACTCCAGTGTTTTGATGGAGGAAGAGAATATTCCCGAATGAAAAGGCGAGGCTGTTCCCCACCAGGCTGGGGGCATGGAGAGGGAGCCAGAGAGCGAGGAGAGCTCAATGCCTGTGCCAGGATTCTTAGAACTGAGGGAAGATGCAAGTAACCAAGGAAGCTGTGGCTTCTGCCTCCTCCCAGAGCCTCTTTCCCACCCCCCAGCCCGCATCTCCTTCTCCAAGAGAGCAGGCCCTTCAGGGGCACAAGGAGGCATCGCTTACCTGTGCCTGGACTTCTTGCTGTCCAGTATGCAGAGGGCAAGGCCAGCACCGGGAGAAGCGGCTTCAGGCGTCCCAGGGACCTGCTGCCTCTTTTCCAGGGAGCAGCTCCCAGCCCGCTCTGTGCAGCTCGTCCCAGCTCAGGGCATAGATGTGCATGTGTCTGTGGAGGTGGGGTGCCCTCAGGAGCAGGGGGTCAAATATTCTTGGCTGCCACCTGCTGCCAGCCCATCCCAGGGGCCAGCTGCCTGAGAGGGGGGCCCTCCGGCTGCGCCGCCGTCATCTGTGGGGAGTGGCAGGCGGCAGCTCTGGCTCTCCAGGCTCCTGCCTGCTCCGGGCTTAGGCGAGTGGTTTATTTATAGAGCCTGGCCTTCCCCAGATGCCAGCATCCCAGCTGAGATTTCCAGCGCTCAAACTCGCCCATACCTGCCCTGAGTTGTTGCTCACTGTGACTGTTCGGGAGCAGAAGGACCAAGATACTTAAGCAATATGGTCCTCAGCCTTCTCCCCTGAGAGGCGCAGGGCTGGACCGTGGGTCTCCCAGGCCCTCCTGCTGTGGGCAGTGCCTGACCCAGGAGCCTGGCCTGCGAGTCAGCTTGGGCAAGGCGCTTCCCCACCCTAGGCTGCCTCAGTTTCCTTTTCTGGAAGATGAAAGAAGACAGATGGTCTGCCTGTCCAGAGCAGGGCTGGGATCAAAGAATGGACTGGAACGAACAATGGCCACCACCGTCCACGCTGTGCTTCTCCCCAGCTGGGCTGAGTCTTCAAGAGGGCACCACTGTCACCTCCAGGGGCCACTCCATAGGAGATGCACACAGCAGGTGCTTGAGAATGAGTGAATAAGGGAGCAGACACATCCCCACATACAGGCTTGCTTCAGGCTCCTAATAACCTGCGAGGGTCCTGGAATACGCCCACTTGGCAGACGGGAAGCCCGAGGTCTAGAAGGGTGAGGTGGCCTTTCCAGGGCCCCCAAACAAAAGGCGGTAGCACCACAGTTTCCATGGGTCATTCTGTTTCCAAACCTCATTCCCTTACCACGTCCTTATCAGGCCTCACGGTCAGATGAGTGTCCCCTGCAACGCTGCCATCTTCCGAACCTGATGCATAGTTCAGGGCTCCCCCACCACCGTGGCTACTGCGATCTCTGCTCCTCGCTCCTGCCCTCTGTGAACGCATCTGCCTTCCCGAGGACGTGCTCTGGTGTGCCGGGACGGCTCCTCCCTGGTTCTGGCTGTTTCTCCCGGGCATTTCCCCCGTGCCTGGGGAGGCCAGGTGCATCTCCTGACCCCGCTGGGCCTCACTCTCGCCTCTCAAACCAGTGATTCCTCCTCCGGGGCGAGTGAGGGGCTTATCTGCCTTCTCACAGGTGAAGGCGCCAGACTCACAGGCGCCCATTTTGCTCATCCGCTTCGACTCAGCTCACGTGAAAGAAGTTCGCTAATCTTTGTGAGTTTGCTGGGTGTGCTGGAGTTAACAGAGCAGCCCGGTCCTGGTGGGCTCCAGCTTCAGTGCAGGAAGAGCATGGGCCGGGCTGTCCTCCCCAGACATGCAAACCTGGGTGCGGCTGCTGGACTCTGGGCCTCCCCACTACCTCCTTGGCCGGTGCTTCCCCCTGCGCCTGGGAAGCCACCTTCCTCCCTTCCTTCCACTTCTTTGCCTGCCGAGATCCCTCAGGGCCTCCCAAGCCCAGACCCGCCTCCTCTGAGCTCTGGGCTGGTCTCTCAGGGCCCCAGCAGGGCTGGGGACTGGGAATGCCCCCCTTGCTCCTCTCCTGGAGAATAGGAGGCCGGCTGCCTGGATGCTGGGACAGCAGGGACAAAGCTCAGAGGTCTCTCCCCCCATGGAGTCGGATGTGAACCTCCGCAGAGCCTCCCCAGCCTCCAGGGCTACTTGGAAGCAGGGCAGCCTGGGCTCTCACTCCTCACCCAGAACTGTCCATCCCTGGGCAGCTGACCCGGCCCAGCCAGTGGTCCCTGCTAGGACCTGTCCGCAGGAATAGCTGGAGAGGCAGGAGGAGCACATCCATCCAGAGCACCCAGCACCGCCCCATGCCCCGTCTAAGCAGGTCACCCCTCTCCGGTTGTCTCTCACAGTCCCTGATTCCGGAGCACTTGTCCAGGAGAACCGACGTGCTCCAGTGTCCCCGACTTGCTTGACCTGGTCTCTCCCGTCGGGGTGGACACTCCTGGAGCAGGCCCACTGCTTACTCCGGACTCCCAGTGCCCTCTGTTCCTGCTTCCTGGTCACAGGAATGAATCTCCTAAAGAAAGGTTAAGCGAATCATGGCCGTCGCAGGATGCCATGCCATGCAGCCATCACAAACTAATTTCTGAGTAATGTTTAGTATCAGGGGAAAATGTTACACCTTGACGCCAAATGAATAGAGTAGATTACAATCTGCCCATGTAGGATGGTCTCAGTGTTGTTTAAGATCTATGTTAGACTGGGCATGGTGGTTCACGCCTGTAATCCCAGCACTTTAGGAGGCCAAGGCTGGTGGATCACCTGAGGTCAGGAGTTTGAGACCAGCCTGGCCAACATGATGAAACCCTGTCTCTACTAAAAATACAAAAATTAGCCAGGCGTGATGTTGGACGCCTGTAATCCCAAGTTTTTACAAGTTGTTTTATTTACAATGCCAACTTTTAAAAGGTCGTTCAAGTGATCTGGACAAGATACTAGGCAGAAACCCCTTTACAAAAAGAGGGAAAACCCAGGGTGCCCCTTTCTGTAAAGAAGCCACCGTTCGGTTTTATGTAGAGCAAAGAAAAAAGAAACTTTTGATTACACTAGAGGAAACTCAGACATAGGTTTGGAATCTGTACTCAAAACTACACACACAATGAGGACAGTGTCCTGCTGTCATGACCTGCTGCTGCACCTGCCCGTGGTGTGTCTAACATTTGCAGTGACAGAGCAGTACGGCTAGTATTCGGGACCATCCTCACAGTGTTCCTGTCAGATGCATTTCACTGCTCTCCAGAGCGCTGTTCTCTTTGCACACTCAGGCTTCTTCCTCTTTGTTTTTGATACGGAAGGTCTTGTGAATCTCCAGTTTTCCCCTCAATCATGTGGGCGGTGGTCACATGTAACATCAAGCAAACTTTTGAGTCTAAGTAGTTTACAGCCAGAATAAGTTCAAAAAGCATTTCTTTGGTCAACTTTCAGGGAGATTCTGGGTCCCAACAGAAATGATCTGTTCACTTTTCTTGGTTCTTATCACCCTCAGGAGGAGGAGGAAGGTATTCCTTGGGGTGGGTGCACCCCTGAGTGACCTTTTAAAATATTGCTGCATTAACATTTAGGAGAGGAACTGAGCCATCGTCTCCCTCATTTCTTCCCAAATCTTCCAAAGTAGTTTTTTTTTTATTTGTTTGTTTGTTTGTTTATTGAGACGGAGTCTCGCACTATCGCCCAGGCTGGAGTGCAATGGCACCATCTTGGCTCACTGCAAGCTCCGCCTCCTGGGTTCACGCCATTCTCCTGCCTCAGCCTTCTGAGTAGCTGGGACTACAGGTGCCCGCCACCACACCCGGCTAATTTTTTGTATTTTTAGTAGAGACGGAGTTTCACTGTGTTAGCCAGGATGGTCTCGATCTCCTGACGTCATGATCCACCCGCCTCAGCCTCCCAAAGTGCTGGGATTTTTTTTGAAATTCCCTCTTAAAAAAAAAAAAAAAAAGTCCATCATGAATATTCTTATTGTGTTTTCCTGTATGTGATGTGACTTATTTTCCGGCTGCTTCTAAAATTTCATCTTTTTATTTGGTTTTTAGAAGCTTGAATATGATGTGACAAAGTGTGTTTTTTCCTTCTACACATTCTACTTGATTTTACAGTTTCATGAGTGTTTTCCAGTTTACAGGCGTGAGCTACCATATCCGGCCTTTTTTTTTTTTTTTTTTTTTTTTTTGAGATGGAGTCTCATTCTGTCACCCAGGCTGGAGTGCAGTGGTATTATCTTGGCTCGCTGCAAGCTCCACCTCCTGAGTTCAAGTGATACTCCTGCCTCAGCCTCCCGAGTAGCCGGAATTACAGGCACCTGCCCCCACACCCGGCTAATTTTTGTATTTTTAATAAAGACAGGGTTTCACCATGTTGGCCAGGCTGGTCTTGAACTCCTGACCTCAGGCGATCTGCCCACCTCGGCCCCAAAGTGCTGGGATTGCAGGCGTGAGGCACCGCGCCCGGCCTACAACGTGGTCTTGATAGTCACAGATTACTTGACAATTTCCACATCAACTTCAAGTATCGCTCCATCAGAACTCTGCGACTTTCCTGAAGGCACGATGTTTGGTCTTAAGGAGTTGGTGGAGGATGGCAGAGTAGGGCAACGTCAACACAAGAACAAGGCCATTCTCAATGTGTACTTACGTCTTTCCTCTTCTACTTATTTTGGATTTTGTTTGCACTTCTTTTTCCTAGCTTCTTATGGTGGAAATTTTGATGACCAATTTTAAACCTGTCTTCTTTTTAAATATAGGCATGTACGAAAGAAATTTTATTCTAAGTACTGCAGCATCCCCCACATTTTGATAGGTGGTAGTTTTTTTATTCAGTTAGAAATATATTTTAGTTTCCTTTGTCATTTCTTCTTTGACTCTTAGGTTATTCAGAAGTTTGGAAATTATCAATTTCCAAACACATGGCAACTTTCTAGATATCATTTTTGTTATTGATTTCTAACTTAATTCTGTTATGGTCAGAAAGCATACTCATTATTATTTCAATCCTTCGGAATTTATTGAGATTTGTTTTATGGCTCGGAATATGGCCCATCATGGTGAATGTTCCAAGTGCACTTAAAAAATGTGTTCTTTGCAATTGTTGAATGGGGTGTTATATAAATACCAATTAAATCAAGTTGTTTGAATGTGCTGTTCCAGTATCTATAACCTTATGAATATTCTGTTTATTGTACTATCAATTGCTGACAGGAGTATTAAAATTTCTAACTATGATTGTGGATATATCTGTTTCTCCCCTTTTATCACTTTTTGCTTAGTATATTTTGATGCTCTGTTAAATAATGCATACATATTTAGGTATATTTACTTGTTAAATGAACTCTTTTATCGTTATGAAGTGTCCTCTTTTTTTTGAGACGGAGTCTCACTCTGTCGCCCAGGCTGGAGTGCAGAGGCGCGATCTAGGCTCACTGCAGGCTCCGCCTCCCGGGTTCACGCCATTATGAAGTGTCCTTCTTTATCTCTGGTAATACTTTTTGCTTTCAAGTCTACTGTGTTCTTAATATAGCCACACCAGATTTTTTAAAAATATTGTGTGCATGTTTTATCTTTTCCTGGCCTTTACTTTCAACCTTTTTATTTAAAATGAATCTCTTGTAAAGCGGTATATAATTGGGTCATGCTTTTTTTTAATCCACTTCAACAATCTCTGCTGTTTAATTGAGGCATTTGGTCCATGTATATTTCATGTAATAGTAATATGATTGGGTTTAAGTCTACCACCTTGTTATTTGTTCCTCTGCTTTCTGTTCCCCGGTTGCTCCTTTTTGCTTACTTTTAGGTTGATTAGATATTTTTTAGTGCTCCATTTTATTTCTGCTATTGGCTGCTTAGCAATTCCTGTACTGATTTTATTTTTAAGTGGTTTTTCTGGAGGTAACAATATGCATCCTTAACTTATCAAAGTTTATTTAGAGTCCCTCTTCATGCTTCACACCTGAATTCCACGATTTCTGCTTTTTCTTTTTACTTTACACTTCTCACTTTGCAAATACAAGGGTGTAATTTCACTTACCTGACCCTGAGCAATTGTTTTCATATCATTTATTTTTACGTATGTTATAAGCCCTAACTTACACTTAATTTTGATCATATAGTGATATGGTTTGGCTGTGTCCCCACCCAAATCTCATCTTGAATTGTAGCTCCCATAATTCCCATGTGTTTGGGAGGGACCCTGGTGGGAGATCATTGAATCACGGAGGCAGTTTCCCCCATACTGTTCTCAGGGTAGTGAATAAGTCTCATGAGATCTGATAGTCTCATAAGGGGAAATCCTTTCACTTGGTTCTCATTCTCTCTTGCTTGCCGCCATGTAAGACATGCCTTTCCTCTCCCACCATGACTGTGAGGCCTCCCCAGCCATGTGGAACTGTGAGTCCATTAATCCTCTTTTCCTTTACAAATTACCCACTCTTGGGTATGTCTTTATCAGCAGCATAAAGATGGACTAATACATATAGTAAGATGTCTTTTAAGTAAAGATAAGCAAGAAGAGAGAGCCCCTTATATTTGCCCATTTATTTGCCATTTCTGGTACTCTTCATTCATTCCTCTGTCTCTAAGTTTTGACCCAAAAGACATTCTGCAGCATTTTTTTTAACTGTAGTTTTGCTGTAATTCTCTTCACTTCCATTTATTTAAAGATTTCTTTATTTAACTCTCATTTTTGAAGAATGCTTTTACTGATTATAGAAATCTAGATTGACAGTTTTTTTTATTTCAGAACTTTAAAAATATCATCCCTTTCTTTTTGTTTTTCATTGTTTCTGCTTAAGAAGCCCATCATGGCCGGGCGCAGTGCTCACACCTGTAATCCCAGCACTTTGGGAGGCCGAGGTGGATGGATCACCTGAGGTCAAAAGTTTGAGACCAGTCTGGCCAACATGGGGAGACCCCGTCTCTACTAAAAATACAAAAATTAGCTGGGCATGGTGGCGGGAGCCTGTAATCCCAGCTTCTCCGGAGGCTGAAACAGGAGAATCATTTGAACCCGGGAGGCAGAGGTTGCAGTGAGCTGAAATCGCACCATTGCACTCCAGCCTGGGCAATAGAGCGAGACTCCCTCTCAAAAACAAACAAACAAACAAACAAAAAAGTCCATCATGAATATTCTTATTGTGTTTTCCTGTATGTGATGTGACTTATTTTCTGGCTGCTTTTAAAATTTTATCTTTTTATTTGGTTTTTAGAAGCTTGAATACGATGTGACAAAGCATGTTTTTTCCTTCTATGCGTTCTACTTGATTTTACAGTTTCATGAGTGTTTTTCATCAGTGTTGACAAACTTTCACCCATTACTTCTTCAAAGATTTCTCTTCCCTAATCTAAGTCTTCATGACTCTCATGACTAATTTTTCAGACTGTTTGGTATTGTCGCTGAAGTCTCTGTTAATTTTTTGAAATAAATTTTAGACAGTTTTAGATTTACAGAATTATTCCAAAGAGAGTACAGAGAGTTCCCATCGTGCTCATATCCACTTTCCCCTGTTATTAATATCTTAGTATGGGACATTTGTCATAATTAATGAACACTGATGCATTATTATTAACTAAAGTTCATACTTCATTCAGATATCCTGAAGTCATTTTTCTCTTCCAGGATGGCATCCAAGACACCATGTTATAATTAGCAGCCATATCTCCTTAGGCTCCTCTTGGTCATGACAGTTTCTCAGAGTTACTTTGTATTTGATGAATTGCCGGGTTTTGTGTGTTTTTTGTTTTTTGGTTTTTTTTGGGTTTTTTTGTTTTTTGTTTGTTTGTTTGTTTGTTTGTTTGTTTTGAGACAGAGTCTCACTCTGTCACCCAGGCTGGAGTGCACTGGTGCAATCTCGGCTCACTGCAACCTCCGCCTCCCAGGTTCAAGTGATTCTCGTGCCTCAGCCTCCCGAGTCACTGGGACTACAGGCATGCACCACCATGCCCAGCTAATTTTTTTGTATTTTTAGTAAAGACAGAGTTTCGCCATGTTGGACAGGCTGGTCTCAAACTCCTGACCTCATGATCCGCCCGCCTCGGCCTCCCAAAGTGCTAGAATTATAGGCGTGAGCCACCGTGCCCGGCCACTTGCCGATTTTAAGGGTCGCTGCTCAGGTGTTTTGTATTCTTTAATTGGGATTTTCAAAAGGGTTTTTCTCAGGATTAGGGTGGGGTTTAGGGTTTTAAGGAAGAAGGCCACAAAGGTGAAATGCTGTTCTCATTATATCATATCAAGGGGACATCCTTCCGACATGGCATATCACTGTTGAGGCTGAGACGATCCCCGACCAAGGTGGTGATGGTCAGGTTTCTCCCTGTAAACTTACTCTTTCCCCTCGTTTCCATACTATACTCTGGAAGAAAGCTGCTGTGTACCTCCGCACTTCAAGAGTAGGGAGTTACGTCCCACTTCCTTAAGTATGGAGTATCTGCATAAAGTATTTGAAAATCTTCTGCATGGGAGACATAAGTTTTCTCTCCATTTCTTTACTTATTCAATCATTTATTGATATTAAGGAGTATTACTTTTGCACCAACCAAATGTAAGTATTAGTATTTGTATCAGTATGGACTCAGGTATATTTATTTTATACTTGCTTATAATCACATAGCCAATGCGGCTTCATTTATTTTGGTGCCCAAATTATTCCATCTTTGCCAACTCCTCCAGTAGGCCTCTGTGTCTCTTTAGCATTTTCTTACTTTCTGGCACTAGGAGATGCTCCTGGCTTATTTTGTGTATTCCCTACCCCAGTCCTAGAATCAGCATTTCTCCAAGGAGTCCTGGTTTCTTTGAGAAGGATATTAGGAACTCAGACTTACGTATTCAGTGTGCCCATTTCTACTGGGGTATTATCACCTCCAGGCCCTTTCAGCTGACAGGGGTTGGTGATGAATTTTTAAATACAACACCTTGCTCTGGCAAGAATACAGAGCAACAGATGTTCACATTCCTTGCCGGTGGGAATGCAAAATGGCATAGCCACTTGGGAAGACAGTTTGGCAGTTTCTTACAAAGCCAAACACAAGCTTACCATACCATCCAGCAATTGCCCTCCTGGGCATACTCAAGGGATTTGAAATGCCAAAGCAAAAACCTGCATGCAACAATTTATAGCAGCATTATTGATAATTGTCAAAAACATGAAACAATAGGCAAATGGCTAAACTGCGGCACATCCTTACAATGGAATATTATTCAGCAATAGAAAGAAATGAATTATCAAGTTATAAAAAGACATGGGTGAATGTCTTTGACATGAACAGAGCAAAGAGATATATTTGTATATACTGACCTATGTATATACATATAGCTGTAGGCAGCATCTGTATTTATTTTAACCTAAATGTGAGTTCACGCTGATGAGTACAACTCTCATTTCCACATGAATCACTGTAGCTCCCTCCCTTTCCTTGCCTGTAATCTGACACCCTGACAGTAAGAAACTGGTCTCCCACTACCCACCATCCATCCACCACATTGTTCGTTTCCAGTTTACTTGCATCATGGTTTCAGAATTCTTCCTCATGTTCCTGTGAGAAATGACTTTATCAACTAGAGCACAGTGCTTATGTACAGTTTCTTGTGCCTTTAGTCTTATAGACTCCACTCATCTCCAAAGTTACTTACATCTGCACCTTCTCCCAGTCCCCTTCAGTGAGGTCACTTCATACATTTGTAATGCAGTTAGATTCTTTTGGCACATTCTGTATTCCATTCTGGGATTCTACCACCTCTTATGTAGATTTTTAACATTTGCATACACTAAGGTTTACTCTTTGTGTGTAAAGTTTGATGCATTCTGACAAATGCTTAGTATCTTATGTTCACCATGAAGATCTCATACAGAATAGTTTTACCATCTAAAGAATTACCCTTTTCTTCACCTATTCAACCCCCTCATCTACATCTCAAACCCCTGGCAACCATGATCTAGTTAAGATTTCTATAGTTTTGCCTTTTTTTGGTCATATAATTGGAATTATATAATAGGAAAACCTTTTCGGACTTGCTTCTTTTACTCAGCAATATGCATTTAAGATTCATCCATGTCTTTTTTTTTTTTTTTTTTTTGAGACGGAGTCTCGCTCTGTCGCCGGGGCTGGAGCACAGTGGCCGGATCTCAGCTCACTGCAAGCTCCGCCTCCCGGGTTTACGCCATTCTCCTGCCTCAGCCTCCTGTGTAGCTGGGACTACAGGCGCCCGCCACCTCGCCCGGCTAGTTTTTTGTATTTTTTTTTTAGTAGAGATGGGGTTTCACCGTGTTCGCCAGGATGGTCTCAATCTCCTGACCTCGTGATCCGCCCGTCTCGGCCTCCCAAAGTGCTGGGATTACAGGCTTGAGCCACCGCGCCTGGCCATCCATGTCTTTTTATAACTTGATAACTCATTTCTTTTTATTGCTGAATAATATTCCATTGTAGGGATGTGCCACAGTTTAGTCATTCACCAATTGTTTCATGTTTTTTTTGACAATTATGAATAATCCTGCTATAAATAGTTGCTTGCAGATTTTTGCATTGGCATAAGTTTTCAAATCCCTTGAGTGTACCTAGAAAGGCAATTGCTTGATAGTATGGTAAGCTTGTGTTTGGCTTCGTAATAAACTGTCAAATTGTCTTGCAAAGTGGCTGTACCATTTTGCATTCCCAGCAATGAATGCAAATCCCACATTCACCAGCAATGAATGTGAACACCTGTTGCTCTGCATTCTTGCCAGAGCAAGGTGTTGTATTTAAAACTTCATCATCAACCCCAAGATTATGTATATTTTATTCTATGTTTTCTTCAAGAAGTTTTGTAGTTTTCTGTTTTCCAAGTAGATCTATGATATATTTTGAGTTAATTATTATCCAAAGTCTAAGGTCTGTGTCTAAGTTCTTTTTTCAACACGGGCATATTACACATGCAATATGCATATGGTGTGTATTACTCTTATGCTGTTGTTGAAAAGACTGCCCTTTATCTACCCTATTCATTTCTCTTCATGTTTTTTTTTTTCTCTGTTCTGAAGTTTCAATAATTTTTATTGATCTTCTCATGGTCCCTATCTTTTTTGTTTCTGTCATCTCTAATATATTGTGAAGCCCATCGAGTGAATTTTTCATCAAAATTTTTGTACTTTTTAGTTCTAGAATTTGCATTTTTAATAGTTTTTATTCTTCTGTTGAGATTTCCTACTTGTTCATTCATTAATACAATATCCTTTAGTTTCTCAAAAACTTTTTTCTTTAATTCTTTGGACATATTTATAATGCTTATTTTAGAGTCTTTGTCTACTGAGCACAATATCAGAGCCATCTCAAGTTTAGTTTCTATTGACTGCTTTTTTCCTTGACTGTCAATCACGCTTCTGTTTCTTTTTGTTCCAAGTGAATTTTTTTTTTTTAATTGAGTGGTTGGCATTGTGTATAATCTATTGTAGAGATCCTGGATTTTGCTACCTTCCTCTAAAAAGTGTATCTCATTTTATCAGACAGTTAAGTTACTAGCTGACCACTTCGAACTTATATAGGTTTGGTTTCACACTTTGTGTGGACGGTAGAAAGACTATGTGTTTCCTTGGCCCCTTTGATTTGGCAGGAATTCTCTCTGAACTCTGTTTTCCCTGCAGATCTTTTCAGGGCTTGGTTTTAGGTTTTTTGGGGGGAAGTTTAGTATAAATAAGTATACTAGGGTGTTGTCCCTACTCCTAAGGCATAGCCTGTTTTTCTCACAGTAGGAGACCATTTATTATGATGCTGGTTTGCTATACTACTTATGATTCTTTTTTATTTCCATAGGTTATTGGGGAACAGGTGGTGTTTGGTGACATGAGTAAGTTCTTTAGTGGGGATTTGTGAGATTTTGCATCACCTGAGCTGTATACACTGCACCCAATTTGTAGTCTTTTATCCCTCACCCCCTTCCCATCCTTTCCCCACTGAGTCCCCAAAGTCCACCGTGTCATTCTTAGGCATAACCTTTTAAGGATCTCAGTGGATGCCAGGAGTGTTATCAAAGTGTTAAGATTTCTCTACCCTGGCAAGGCTAGAATTTCAATATTCACCAGGAGCATTCTCCCCCTAGCTCAGCTCAAACCTCTGGCAGTTCCGTTTTGCTTTCAATCCCATAGTGTCTGCTCTCTGAAAGTCTTGGTCTTCTTAGTCTCCGAGCATGTACAGCTCCTACCTCAACGATGAACTCAACAGCAGACCCCCACATTGACTCCTAGGGTTCCCTGTCAACACAGTTTCCACCTATCTGATTGCCTGACTCTACTGATCCCAGTCACCCCCAATGGTTGTCTTGTCAGCTCACCATGGCCACTGAGCTCTGTTTGGACTCCAGGTCTCTGTGCTGTGGTCAGAAAAATCTGCCTTGGACAGGAGCTGGTGGTTGATTGCAGGCGCCTCTGCAGGCTTTCCTTCTCTCAGGGATCGCAGTCTTGCACTGCCTGTTGCCCACTTCTTCCAAGGAGCTGCCTCGTGCACTTAATTTAATTGCATAGTTTTTGTTTTGTTTTGTTTTGTTTCTGAGACAGAGTGTCACTCTGTCCTCCAGGCTGAAGTGCAATGGCACGATCTCGGCTCACTGCAACCTCTGCCTCCCAGGTTTAAGCGATTCTCCTGCCTCAGCCTCTCCAGTAACTGGGACCACAGATGTGCACCACCACGCCCAGCTAGTTTTTGCATTTTTTAAAGTAGAGATGGGGTTTCGCCATATTGGCCAGGCTGGTCTAGAACTCCTGACCTGAGGTGATCCACCCGCCTCGGCCTCCCAAAGTGCTGGGATTATAGGCATGAGCCACTGCACCCAGCCTTAATTGCATAGTTTTTGACTTACAGAAGGGCCGTTACTCTGCCTTGGCCAAATGTAGAAGTCCCAAGTGGCTTCATTTCTCACCCTGAACCATTCTCTGCCCTCTGGAATGTGCAGGAACGCTCACATTCCTCCTTCAGTCTTCAAGGCTCTGCATAATCCAGCCCCTGCTTATCTCTCAGACTTTGCTTTTCACTCCCCACTTTCATTCACTTCCAGCCACAAAGTGGCTTTTTTCTCTCGCATGCATTAAGCTCTTTCCCGCCTCTGAGACTTGGCACTTTTTCCCTCCGGCAGAGCGTTCCGCCCCCGGGTCTCTGCCTGGCTGTTTCCTGCCAGCTATTGGGGTCTCCGCTCCACATCCCCCGCTTCTCAGAGTGTCTCTCCGACAGCCTCATAACCGAGCCCACGGTCCTCACCGGCTCTCCCATCACCAGTTTTCTTTCCAATGCTCGTGGCTGTCTCATGTGACCTTGCCTGTAAGCAGGTTGATTTGTTTACTCTTAGTCTCCCCAAACAGAATGTCCTTCCTGTGAGGCAGAGTCAGGCCTCTCTTCTCCCCTGCAGCGTTCCCAGGCCTGGTGCAGGACCTGGCACACACGGGCCTCCACGTGGCCCCTCCTACCCCTTTGCACTCTGCTGGGCACCTGTAGGTACTTGGTCACCATCTCCTTCCTGGAGAGTCATTTTCCTTGAATGGGCAGGTGGGGTTCCCTCCTGCACCCCTCGGCTACCTGTTGTGCGGCCCCCTTCCCTCAGCCTTCCCCTCCCTTCACGTTCTTGCTTTTTGTCCCTCCAGATGGAGCTAAACAACACTTTCCTGACTGGGCTGTGTCTATCAGAAGGCTTACTCCTGCTCCCGCCCGCAGGCCCGGGACGGAGGAAACACAGCAGGAGGCTCAGCAGTCAGGCCTGAAAGCTGGGAAGACAGAGAGCAGGAAGCAGGGGCCAGGGAGGGTGTGGAACAGGGAGGGGTGTGGACAACCGATGGGAACAAGGCCGTGAGGTTGAAGCCAACACAGGCACTAAGGAGGGCCTCAGGCACTTTGGATGGCCCGCCCTTCTCACCTACTCTCAGTGTCTGGGCTCAGCTGGAGGACTGGGCTTCACAGATGCCAAGGGCATGGGCTGGATTCTCTGGAGGCCGCTCATCTTCCCTTGGGTTTGTTGAGGGGATTCAAGTGGGCCCCCTGGTGACAAGAGAGTCCGGGCATGGGTGGGGAGCAGGCAGGGCTGGCACCAGTGGGCAGTGGGCAGCCCCTCATGCATCCAGCACCCATCCGCCCTTGGCTGCATGGAGAAATCACTGGGGAGATTTAAAAAACGCGGGTGCCGGCGTCCGTCCCCACCCCTGACCAAGTACATGATATCACTGGGGCGGCCTGGCAGCCGTAATTTGAAGAGCAGCCCAGGTGATTCTCAGGTGCTCCCAGGGTTGCAAACCTGCCCAGAAGCTTTAGCAGGAGCACTTGCAGCCTCCTCTGCTCTGCAGCCTGGGACCCTCTCCCCTGGGCTAGCAGGTACCTGGGTCCCCAGAGATGGCATGATTTGTGGCTGGTGGAGCTGTTCCTCTTCGCAGGCTTAATTAACTGTAAACTCCAAAGCAAGAGAGACGGCGTTCTTCTGACTGACAATTCTGCCTGTAATTGATATTTGTTTTCCTCTCTTCCCAGAGGCAGGAAATAGAAATCTCACTTGCTATTAAGCTTGACCTTAGTCTAAGACCCTTCAGATCCAGGGGAAGACCCCGGGGACATGGGCGGGGCCTCTCCCCATCTTTCTGCTCTGCCGTGCTCCTTCCAAGAGAGGGAGGGAAGCTCTGTGGACTCAGGTACCCTGGACTGGCTGACGGAACCCTGGGAAGTCTGCCCATCCTAAAAATATACCAGCTCTTCCTTAAGATGAAAATATGTGTCCCAAAAGCCAATCTCTAGAATGTTCTAGAGAGCCAGTTGCTTCTGCAATGACCACCCCCAGGGCCGTTGTCTGGGAGGAGTGTGAGTTGGTGATGGCACAGATGGCACGGGAGCAGTGGATGCCTGTCGGTTCTGGGTTCAAATGCTGCCTCTGTTTCAGGAGGTCACATTGCTCTCCAAGCCTCACTCCCCTTGTTAGGTGGTGATGGTGATGGTGTGATGATAACAGTGATCCCCATCTCGTGGGGGCAGAGAAGGATTACAGGAGAAAAGGAGTACCCAAGTGCTTCCCACACAGCTGAACAAATGCTGATGGCCACGGTGACCAGGACAATTGCAGTGGCCACTTACAGGCAACTTGGAGCTGGCCAGCCATCATAGCTGAGCGGGCTGCTCACCCAGGGATGAGGAGGGGGTCCCACTCCCCGGGGGGAAACATTGCTGGGTATGAGTCAAGCTCCTCACCACGCTGCCGCACCCTCACACCCACACCATTCTCCTTATTTGCAGGCAGGAACTTTAGGCTAATTATGGAAGTGAGACAATGACCGTCTGGCCTGTTACGCACAGTGTAGGCTGTGGGAAATGCGCAGGCACCTGCCAGGTGTCTCTCCTCCCCAAGGGTTCCAGGAGCTCCAGCTGCCATCATCCCTGGGAGGGCTTCAGGCACTTTGGACGGCCCGCCCTCCTCACCTCCTCTCAGTGTGGAAGACTGGGCTTCACAGAGGCCAAGGGCACGGGCTGGCTTCCCTGGAGGCTGCTTGCCCTCCCTTGAGTTTGTTGTGGGGGTCTTGGGTTACCCTTTTTTAAGAGGGCCTAGCTCCTCCCTAGCCTAGCCCAGAAAACCCTGCCCTCCTCACTCCTCTCCTGGCGAATGTCTCCGGGGACACTGTCAGAAGCTTTCCCACTGGGTCCCAACTGAGCCTCGGAATCCTTCTCAACACAGCCCCAGGCAGCCTCTGTCGATGAATGAAGGCTGGTGTTTGAAATGGAAGCCATTTGCCAGTTCTGCCTTAAACCTCACGACTCTGAAAGCATCCCAGGGAAATGTTACTCACGGTGTGAAGCAGCCTGCAGCTGTCCACAGGGGATCCCCTGGCGAAGGATGGAGGAGACTCTCCGGAGAAGGCTGGAGCTGGAGCGGAGGCAGAAGGGAGTGGTGAGGAGGAAGGGCAATGGCATTTTCTTCCCCGAGACACCCGCGGGCTGCCTGGGCTCCTAACTCGCCTCTCTGCCCCCTCCCGCCTTCTTCAATTCCCCACTTCCCTGCCCCAGAGTTGTGGGACCCTTTGAGGGAGGAGGCACAGCAGAGGCTGAAGGCCTGCATCAGTCCCAGCTCTGCCACCTGAGCTGCTGGGCTTAGCTTCTTGTTTAGCTTCTCTGTGCCTCTGTGCCTTAGTTTTCTAATCTGTACAATGGGAATAACATTTCCTGCCTCCAACGACCATTGTGAAGCATAAATTTACTAAGATGCTATTGAATGGGTTATAGGAATCTTTATTATTTATTTATTTATTTATTTATTTATTTTGAGATAGTCTTGTTCTGTCACCAGGCTGGAGTGCAGTGACGTGATCTCTTCTCACTGCAACCTCTGCCTCCTAGGTTCAAGGGATTCTCCTGCCTCAGCCTCCCAAGTGAGTAGCTTGGACTACAGGCACGAGCCATCACGCCCAGCTGATTTTTGTATTTTTAATAGAGACAGAGTTTCCCCATGTTGGCCAGGATGGTTTCGATCTCTTGACCTCGTGATCCACCCGCCTTGGCCTCCCAAAGTGCTGGGATTACAGGCATGAGCCACCGCGCCAGGCCAGGACTCATCTTTTAACAATTCTGAAGCCAGAGAGCGCCTGACAATCAATGGCATGTTGCAGTTTAATTGGCAGCATTTGTTGTTCTCTCTGGTGCTATGCAAAAATACAGGCATCTCCCCATTGGTGACACCGCCAGTGGGTTGAGACACAGCAGGTAAAGCCTTAGAGCCAGGCCTGGCACATGGTAAGCGCCGATAGTGCTAGTGGTTCAGATTTCTATCATCCAGATCTTGTTCTGTTGCTCCCCACCCCCACCCCAGGCCAATGATGCAAATGAGAATCACTAAAAATAGGCCAGGAGTGGTGGCTCACGCCTGTAATCCCAGCACTTTGGGAGGCCAAGGCGGGTGGATTACCTGAGGTCAGGTGTTCAAAACCAGCCTGACCAACGTAGTGAAATACCGTCTCTACTAAAAATACAAAAAAAAAAAAAAAAAATTAGCCAGGCATGGTGGCATGTGCTTATAGTCCCAGCTACTCGGGAGCCTGAAGCAGGAGGACAGCTTGAACCCGGGAGGCGGAGGTTGCAGTGAGCCGAGATCTCGCCACTGCACTCCAGCCTGGGCAACAAGAGCTAAACTCTGTCTCAAAAAATAAAAATAAATCACTGAAATCAGAAGCCCCTGTTCTGGGGCATCGCAAGAGTGTGCTCAAGGGGAAAGCATGGGGATTTGAGTTCCGGCAGGTGGTGAGGGTCCTCCGGCCATGGTGCTCCCCAAGCCCTGCCACCCCCGGCCACCCTGGTCAGTTCTGTGTCTGTCTCTCCACCTTCCCCCACCACACACCTATGGTGCTTCCTGACATGGGACCATGCTCTATGTTCTCATCATTTTTCTTATAACAATAACATTTTTGTGCAAGATGATTTTTATGGTTGGCATAATATCCTGTCACATAAACGGTCTATGCTTTTCTTAACAGGCACCCATAGCTGGTGGTTGAGGTTGAGGTATCATACAGAAGTACCTGGTCCCTATGACTCTGCACACATCGCCCATGATTCTTCAGGATAAAACCCTGAAGGGGAATTGCCGGAGAGAAATCATGGATTTTCAAAGCCTATCTTTGGTCCTCATTATTGATTTACAATCTAGGAATCATGATCCCCACTGATTAGAAGCTCAGCTAAGCTACTTCTATTCCACCACCTGGAAATGACTCTTAGCCGCTGTGGCTTTGGCTTGCACCACCTGGCTCCAGGTCTCCCAGAGGCCTGAGAAACCTTGGTGAAACCTGAAAAGTTCCCTTTGGCCTGGCTTATCTGGGGCTCTGCACTTACGCACAGTAAGAAGGATGGAGCCTTGGGAGCTTCCCCTTCTGCTGCCGGCAAAGCCGGTTTCCCCCAGGCTGGATTTGTATGTATTTATTCTGGTCCGTTAGCAATGGCCAGTCTGGGCATCTGCATCTGGGGAAGCACCTTTGCAGCCCTAACTGTGCCTCCAATTTTCTCCAGAGTTTTCTCTCCCAGCCGGAGTAGCTGACCCGCCGGTCAGCAGGCTGTGAATTCATTATGCACAGGCACCGCAGCCTCTGTCAAAGAACGCAGAAAAGCAATTTTAGAAAAGAAATCCTGGTTTCTCGCTTGGTGGCTTTCATTGTGGGAGAAAGTGACAATTACGAATGACATTAGAGCTGTGCTGGAGCACTGGGCCGAGAGAGGAGGGGACTGGTCTCAGCTCTCCAAGCAGGCGCTGGCTCTCTGGGTGCCAAACCTGGGTTCACTTCTCTCCCCAGTCCTACCCCCACAGGGAAGACGGTCCCGCTCCACGCGCCGCTCAGGACCCAAGGGCCGAATGATCCCAGTGTGTGCGGGCCTCATTGGATCCCAGGAGGCCAGAAAAGCCCTAAGGGGCATCCAGAAATCCTTCCACTAGAACTGGGAACTTAGGAGGCCCCAAAAGAGGAGGGACCTGCCTGAGTTCACACAGCAAGGCAGGTGAGGGCCTGGGGCTGGGACCTTCCTCTCAGGGGGTAGGCTCTGTCCCCTTCACCAACTGTCCCTTAATCCCCAAGGTTTGGAGGAGGGACAGCATGTCAGGTCAGGTTCCCCAGGAACCGAGATGGGAATTTGGAGCAACAGGCCATGGTAAGGAGGGGGCTCTTGGAGTCTGTTGTAGGTTGAGTGGTGAGCCCCAGAAAGATCTATCCAGGCCGGGCGCAGTGGCTCACGCCTGTAATCCCAACACTTTGGGAGGCCGAGGTGGGTGGATTGCCTGAGGTCAGGAGTTCAAGACCAGCCTGGTCAACGTGGCAAAACCCCGTCTCTACTAAAAATATAAAAAGTAGCCGGGCATAGTGGCACATGCCTGCAATCCCAGCTACTCAGGAGGCTGAGGCAGGAGAATCGCTTGAACCCGGAAGGTGGAAATTGCAGTGAGCCGAGATTGCACCATTGCACTCCAGCCTGGGCAACAAGAGTGAAACTCCGTCTCAAAAAAAAAAAAAAAAAAAAAAGTCTATCCATATTCTAACCCCTGGAACTGGTGAATGGGAAAAGGGGTCTTTGCAGATGTAATTGAAGTAAGACTCTTAAGTGTCCTTATAAGGGTCAGAAAGGGGAAGACAGAGAGCAGACGCCCACGTGACAATGACAGAGACTGGAGGGATGTGCCCACAAGCCAAGGAGCCAGCAGCAGCTGGAAGAGGCAGGAAGGATCCTCCCCTAGAGCCTCGGGCAGGAGCAAGTCCCTGCTGACACCTCGATTTCAGACTTTGGCCTCCAGAACTGGGAGAGAAGAAAGTCTGTTGTTTATGCTGCCCCGTCTGTGATATTTTGTGACAGCAGGCCCTGGAAGCTGACGCCATGCCTCTGCAGGAGAATGAGGAGGAGGGGGATTGAACGGAGGGAAAAGCTGGCCTCCACAGGTCCTGCAGGAGTTCTGGGGCTGGGGTACCCCTGCAGAAGCATCCCAAACAGAGGCCGGGGGCTGGGCCTTTGTCCCTCTACATCAGCGGTCGAAGGTCAGTCCCTGGGTGGTTTGCTGCGAGCAGTGAGACCTTGAGAGGCAGCTGCCTGTGTCGTGGTGGGTGTCATTGTGGGTGCCCAGGGGGCAAGGGGCTCAGTAGCCCCAGGACCATCTGAGCATCAGGGAGCCATTCGAGTTTGCATGATAGAGAAGCAGACAACATTGTCCGCATAAAGTGGAAAGCTCCTATATGGCAAAGGAATGAAAACAAAGCAAAAAGACATATGTCAGAGGAGGAGAAAGCATTTTCCACATGCATAACAAAGGCTTAATAGCCTCCTTTAGTGGAGCGTGTGCTAGAAGACAGTAAGAAAAACAGAAACACCACAGTAGAAAAATGGGTAAAATATTGAAGGAGAAAAAATAAAGAAAACATGTTCAACTTCACCAGCATTCAGAGAACCGTAAATTAAGGAAACACATTACTTCTCACCCATCAGAGTGCCTGCCGTTAGAGTGATGGTGTTCACTGTCGGGGGATCTGGTACTGTCTGTGTTACTCGGATGGTGGATAAATGGGTTCTGCTTTGTGGAGGGCCAGCACTATCAAGAGGGTAAATGCACATACCCTTTCAAATGAGAAGGGCCACTGTTAGAGACTCTTCCGTGAATTACTCAACAGGCACACAAAGATAAATGTGCACTTGGTTTATAGCGTTATTCTGTTTTGTTTTGTTTTTTATTATTGAGATGGAGTCTTGCTGTCGCCCAGGCTCGAGAGCAATGGTGCGATCTCAGCTCACTGCAACCTCTGCCACCAGGGTTCAAGTGATTCTCGTGCTTCAGCCTCCCAAGTAGCTGGGACTACAGGGGTGTGCCACCACACCCACCTGATTTTTGTAGCGGAAGTCACAGCATCATCTTGGATGGCTCCTTCCCTCTCCAACACATTCATGACTGGGTTGGCGGGGAGTAGGGGGCGGGAGGTGGGGTGAGTCCCACTCCCTGCCCGGCCTCACAGGCCCTTGCTTGCTCAGACCGCAATGGCCTCTGCAACACCCTCTCCTGCCCCTTGCAGCCAGCCAAGCTTCAGCCACCTGGCCTCCACTCCTGAGCCCTGAGCCAGGGTCCCGCTGCCCATGGAGGACGAAAGTGTCCTCCTCAGAAGACTGCTGGCTTCCCGAAGGCCGGCTCCATGAAAAAGATGTATTGATTGAGTCCATGAGAAAAAGAGAAACAGCTGGTGAAAAACAGCCAGACGGCTTGAACCATGCCCCTCACAGAAGGGCATAAGGGGGACAGAAGGGCTGGTCTAAGAGGCCGGTGATAGTGTCCAACTCCAACACTCATAAGGGGGACAGAAGGGCTGATCTAAGAGGCCGGTGATAGTGTCCAACTCCGACACTCATAAGGGGGACAGAAGGGCTGATCTAAGAGGCTGGTGATAGTATCCAACTCCGACATTCATAGGGGGAGAAAGCCAGATGTGCCCCCACCAGCCCACCAGGAGGGTTAAAATCCTCTCCGGGCCGGGGATTCTCCATCCTCAGCCTACTTGTGCCAGACTGCTGATACCACGTGTCCTCTACCACCCTGAGTATCTGCATCTTCTTATTCACGAACTGTTCAAAGTCGGGTCCCAAGTTCCTTACCTGGGACCATTCGAATTTCGGGTGAAACGTAGCAAGTGAAAGGCCTGTGGTGCATGCGGAACTGGCTGTCCGTGCCACCCACAGCAAATGAGGAGCCACCTGCCCCAGGTCCCAGGCTGCCTGCCACATCCTAGTGGCCCAGGAGGTGGCCTTGTCAGCCCAGTGTCCCTGTGGCCTCCTGGGGGCTGGTCCGGGAGCCCCTAAGCTTCTGCTGGCTCCTAGAGCAGGAAGGAGAATTGCTCATTGCGGGAGAAGGCTCCCTGTTGAATTAGGGAAATATCTAAGAATTCTATCCTGCCACCCCAGAACCGGGAAAACATGAAAACCAAGGTTTCAAATCTCTTCAGCAGACTCTATCTGTGCAGACCACAGTATACTCACAAGTAGGAAATTTGAATAAATACTTTTCTCATTTAAAAATCTTCAAGCTTGGGTTCAAGCCTGCATGACGCTGGTGTGAGCCTGGTTGGAGGGAGCGGTTGGGTTGGTGAGTGGCAGGGTCGGTGAGGGACAGGATCCTGTCTTCCCACCGTGGGTCCCGCTGGGGGCTCATGGAACTTCCACAGAGGACCACGGGGTGAGATGGGAGCCTGACAAATACACTCCTCTCCCCAGTGGAGCTGCAGGGAAGCCGCACGTGATGGAGCTTGGGGGTGGGGGCGTGGCCTCTGCAGATGTGCATTAGAAAAAGCCCCCAGCGTGGTGGCTCACACCTGTAATTCTAGCACTTTGGGAGGCTGAGGCAGGTGAATCACCTGAGGTCAGGAGTTTGAGACCAGCCTGCCCAACATGGCAAAACCTAGTCTCTACTAAACAAACAAACAAACAAATTACAAAAATATGTATTTTTGAGGGCACCTGTCATCCCGGCTACTTGGAAGGCTGAGGCAGGAGAGTCACTTGAACCAGGGGGGCGGAGGTTGCGGTGAGCTGAGATGGCACCACTTCCCTCCAGCCTGGGTGAAAGAGCAAGACTCCATCTCAAAAAAAAAAAAAAAAAAAAAACCTGAGGAAGCGACTTAGCTGACACCAGGTAAAGAGTTGGGAGGAGGTGGGGACTTTGTTTCCCAAGCAGAGGCCGATCTTGCTCTCAGCCAGTGCCTGCACAGCCCTCTTCCCATACAAGGAGCCAGACTCCCTGTGTGCAGTAAAAGGGGAAAGAGAGGGTTCTGGGCCCCAGGGGTTGCATGAGCTGAGTTTGGGAAATAGGGTGTGACCAGCAGAAGAAATACAAAAATGCATCCTCTTTCCTCATCAGGAAAATGAAAATGACAACCAGAGGCCACTTGTGCCTCCAGGATGAGAAAAGCTTTTTCTAAGGGGACGGTAGGCAGGGCTCACAAACAGGCAGCGAAACTAACCAGGCTGACGGTGGCAGGAGAGGGTGCAGATGGGCACTGTCTTTCAGAGCACGAATCAACACGGGTTTCAGGAGCATTAAAATACTCACATTTGGCTGGGCGCAGTGGCTCACGCCTGTAATCCCAGCACTTTAGGAGGCCAGGGTGGGTGGATCACGAGGTCAGGAGATTGAGACCATCCTGGCTAACATGGTGAAACCCCGTCTCTACTAAAAATACAAAAAATTAGCCAGGCGTGGTGGTGCACACCTGTAGTCCCAGCTACTCTGGAGGCTGAGGCAGGAGAATTGCTTGAACCCAGGAGGCGGAGGTTGCAGTGAGCCGAGATCGCGCCCCTGCACTCCAGCTTGGCGACAGAGCGAGACTCTGTCTCAAAGAAAGAAAAAAAAGAAAAAGAAAAAATCTTCACACCTGGTGTCAGTTTCCTACCCCTGCTGTTTTTTATCACAAACTGATACTATCACGAACTGAGTGGCTTAAAGTAACCGGAATGTATTCTCTTCCTGTTCTGGAGGTTAAAGTCCAAAATTAGTTTCACCGGGCTAATGTCAAGGTATTGTTAGCAGGACTGCTTCCTTCTGGAGGCTCCAGGAGAAAATCCATTTCCTTGCCTTTTTCAACTTTCATTATTTTTTTTCCTTTTTTTTTTCTTTCATTTTTTCCGTATGTATTCTGTTTATGTCGCCTTTTTCACCTTAAGGCCACCTGCATTCCTTGGTGTACTGGGTTTGAATAGCGCCCCTTTCCCAATTCAGGTCTACCTTGTTAAAAAGAAAAAAACGCACTCAAGCCTGTAATCCTAGCACTTTGGGAGGCTGAGACGGGCGGATCACGAGGTCAGGAGATCGAGGCCATCCTGGCTAACACGGTGAAACCCCGTCTCTACTAAAAATACAAAAAATTAGCTGGGCGAGGTGGCGGGCGCCTGTAGTCCTAGCTACTCGGGAGGCTGAGGCAGGAGAATGGCGTGAACCCAGGAGGCAGAGCTTGCAGTGAGCTGAGATCCGGCCACTGCACTCCAGCCTGGGTGACAGAGGGAGACTCCGTCTCAAAAAAAAAAAAAAGAAAAAGAAAAAGAAAAAAACAGAGTCGCAGCAAATGTAGTTTAAAGATCTAATTGGCTTTTATTTGCAATTCTAGAATCAGTTTAAAGATCTAATTGGCTTTTATTTGCAATTCTAGAATCAGGCTACATCCTATTCTATAAAACAGAGTGGGTGTTGTGCGGAGCTGAGCAGATGGGGTGGGCTTTACAGGCAGAAAAGGGCTGAAGAAAGCAAAGCCAAGGAATGAAAAGCAGACTGGTCGTTTCAAAGTTACTATCCAGGGCTGAAGCAGAAGGAACTTTCTCATTATGCAGTCTCAGGTAACCCGGTGTCTTCTGGTTTGTTACAGTAAATCTTTTGTTTTCTTGGAAAACAGGTGCATTTCAAAGTTTCATTTGACCATGTAGCACTTAGCACGAGTGACTCCATTCTGATTTGCTGGGGCCTAGTGCAGCTGAGTGTGAAACAATAGCCTCCCACGAATTTTTTTTTTTTTTTTTTTTTTTTTGAGACAGAGTCTCACTCTGTCACCCAGGCTAGAGAGCAATGGTACAATCTCAGCTCCATGCAACCTCCGCCTCCTGGGTCCAAGCAATTCTCCTGCCTCAGCCTCCCAAGTAGCTGAGATTACAGGTGTCCGCCACCACGCCCAGCTAATTTTTGTAGTTTTAGTGGAGATGGGGTTTTGCCATGTTGGCCAGGCTGGTCTGGAACTCCTAGCCGCAAGTGATCCACCCACCTCGATCTTCCAAAGTGCTAGGATTACAGGCGTGAGCCACTACGCCAGGCTGTAGCCTCCCGTGAATTTTATGAACAGCCAGGAACCTGAAAATGTGACATTATTTGGAAATAGGGTCTTTGCAAGTTAATCAAGTGGCCGAGTCAAAATGAGGTCATGCTGACATAGGGTGGCCTCTAATCCAAAGACTGGCGACCTCATAAGAAAAGGGAAACTTAGAGAGAGACACAAGAAGGAGGAAGACCACGTGAGGGCAGAGTAGAAACCGGAGTGATGTGGCCACAATCCAAGGAATGCCTTCCACTGGAAACTGGAAGAGGCAGGGAAGGATCCTCCCTAGAGCTTTGAGAAGGGACATAGCCTTGTAACGCCTTGATTTTGGACTTCTGGCTTCGGATAGGTGAGATAATGAATGTTGTGGTTTTAAGTTCCCCAGCTGGCAGCACTTCATTACAGGAGTCCCACGAAACCACTACACTCGGCCCATGGCCCCTTCCTCCATCTTCAAAGCTCATCACTCCGGTCTCTGCTTCTGTGAATGTGGCCTTCTCCTTCTCCTGCCTCCTGCCTCTTCCGTTCCTCTTCTAAGAATGGTTGGAATGACAGGCCTAGCTATGAGGCCATGCTTTTGGCCCCTGACAACTTCAGGAAATAGGCGGGTCCCCTCCCCTCTACCTAAAACCTACCCACTAGGCAGAAGCAGGAGATGCCCTTGCTTTTGTGGCTGTGGAGCTTTCTTTATTTTCCTGTCCTTGTCATCTGGTTCTTGGATGATAGGGAGAGCAGTGAGAAGGAGTCTCCTTGTGATATTGAGAAGTACATATTTGGTCTTCATCCCTATTTCCTGACATATAGCCCCTAAACTCTTGGAATCTTCAGAGTGGTTAAGAGCATCTTTAGTATGCTAATGAGTGACTGATGGTTGGGGGCCCCTAGAATGGGGGTAGGTCATCAGAAAGACCAAGGCAAGATCTGAGAGCTGGGACATTCAGTGCTCCCCCAAGCTACTTCCACACGGGAGAGGGACTAAAGGTTGAGTTGATCACCAACAGCCAACGATGTGATCAGTCATGCCTATGTAATGAAAACCTAACAGGACTGGGTTTAAGAGGCTTCCAGATGTGATCAGTCAAGCCTGTGTAATGAAAAAGGAACAGGACTGGGTTTGGGGGGCTTCCAGATAGCTGAACACAAGGAGGTTCCTGGAGGGTGGCATGCCTAGAAACTCTGCACCCATTCTCCCATACCTCACCCTATTTGTTTCTTTCATCTGGCTGTTCATCTGTATCCATTGTAATATCCTTTATGATAAATGGGTGTACATAAGTAAGTTGTTTTCTTGAGTTCTGTGTGCAGCTCTAGCAAAGTAGTTGAATCCAAAGAGGGAGCGGTGGAAACCCCAGTTGATAGCTGGTCAGTCAGAAACACAGGTCACAACCTGGGGTTTGATTGGTGTCAGAAGTGGCGGGCAGTCTTGTGGGACTGAGCCCTCAACCTGTGGGATCTCGCACTATCTCCAGGTAGATAGTGTTGGAATTGAATTAAAGCAGAGGACACTCAGCTGGTGGCCACTGGAGCAGACTCGTTTGGTTGGTGTGTGGGAAAAATCTCCCACACATCTGAGGTCATAGAAGTCTTCTGTGTTGATTGTTGAGTGAGAGAATAAGAAAAAACACCTTTGTTTGGTTTTCCCCAATATCGCTCAGATAATTAGAAACAGAAAATAAGGATGCATTTCTTAGCTCAGCAGGAAGTAAGCATAAAGGACTCATCTTTCCCAGAAATGGGATGGGCTTAAAATATAACCAGATTCATGAAAGATCTAGAAAATTCCCAGATGAGTGTATAATAATATGTTCTGCAGAGAAAGATGGGGTCATCTAGACTCCATCCTAATGGGAGACACTGTGGCAGGTCTTGTCCTAACTTCTGAGGGACCCCAGGTGAGTCTTGTCCCCACCAAGGCCATGGTCTCCTGTCTGGGTTGGACTAAACCAGACCTGGTCAAGGTTTGTTTGGTTATTTTTCTTCTCCATGATGGAGCCTCCATTTCAAATGTAATTACACACAGTGCTTTAACAAAAACTGGTAAAAGCAATATTTTCTTTGCATAAATTCATTTTAAAATTTCAAATTGATAACATTCTCTTAGAATCGGCATGTGGTGAGGATGCTGAGGTTTTTGGGGAAGCATTGGAGCATAAAGCATGGTGCCTGGGACTGGCTGTGGTTGTATGTAGCCTCGGCATCCCATTTCTAGCTGTTTTTTGCTTTGGATGAAGAGAATCAAGGTCCTCTGGATTCCCAGGGGTAAATCTTTAAATGTCATCATCGTTTTTTAAATAGCCCACCTTGCATTCTTTGACTCCTCCACTAAATTGCTACTGGAGTTTCAGAGAGACGTCACTCGATATTTTTGCTTTTTTTTTTTTTTTTTTTTGAGATGGAGACTTGCCCTGTCGCCCAGACTAGAGTGCAGTGGTGTGATCTCAGCTCACTGCAACCTCCCCAACACCGCCAATGCCAGGAGGAGTAATTTTCCTAATAACCTTTGGTGTCTCTGACTTTTAGCCTCCAGCAGCTACTTCTAAGATTTACAGGGATTTCCCTGGACATGGTTTGACAATTTCCTTGAGGAATTAGAAAGTTAAGCTTCAAAACCTGATTTATCTGAGAACGGCATGTTCTGGTCCCCGAGCCACCAGGCACCTCCTCTCGCCAGCTCTGCTGTTGACAGCAAAGTGGCCGCCCTGCGTGGGGACCTGCTGGGGGCAGCTTGCATGTAATTCAGGGGCTTCTCTGAGGACGCCTGAGAAGCACGTAGCATCTAAGACTGTGTTCTCGGTAATGAGGGTTTAGGGAAAAGCAATTCCGGAGCAGGCTCCAAGAAATTGAGATAATTTCGCTGGGAGACGAGAACTGAAACGTGACCCTGCACTGTGTGGTCTCGGTCTGGAGGCAGGTGACAGAGTGACGTGACCACCTGGAGGGCCCTTAGATGGCAGACAGGGTGAGGCGGCCTCCTCTGCCTGGACGGCTGCAGGGTCAGGACCAGGACCACAAGGAGAAAGTGGGCCCAGCAAGCCCCAGAGGACGCAGGCGCCAGGACTGTCACCCACTCCTGGGGAAGGGCGAGCAGGAAGCAAAGAGGTAGCTGAGGAGATGCAGGAGGCAGAGGCAGGTAGGGAGTTGGGTGGGGGGAGGTGGGGGGAGCAGGGAGGGCAGGGGAAAGGGCTTCAGGCCAGTCCTGGAGGAAGGAACTTCCTTCCCCGGTAATGGCCATGAAATTTCCCCTTTAGAATTCTGCCAGGGAAACTGGCTCTCTGCACTATTTTTTTTGTTGTTGTTTTGTTTTTCTGTTCTTGGGGCTGTGGAAGGAAGGTGCTGTCTCCGGGGCTGTCAGAAAAGTCCAGAATCCTCCTGGAGTTGAAGTCTGTTTGGGGGGCCAGGATAGCGAGGAAGCGGAACCCTGGAGCCTGTCAAGTTACCCCAAGGCTGACTAGTCCCAGTCGCCAATAAGACACAAGGTGGGCGTAGTTGTGCCTGGAGCCCAGACTCCTGTCCTGACACAGGGAACAGTCGCCAGAAGGAGAAAGTGACGGAAACACTCAGCTCAGGCCCCCACCAGCCACGTGCACGAGTGGCCCCTCTGGGTCCTCCAGTACTGCACCCCTGCAAAGGGAGGCTGATGGTGTCTGCACACACATGCACAGACACATGCACACACATGCACATGCGTGATTCTGTCGGTTTCCAAACCCTGGTATTGTGAGTGCTTCCAGGCTTCCAGTAATAGTCGAACCGCTTTGTGAGCCTCCAGTGAGATCCTGGGGGTGGGGCATCTTCATGGAGACTGGTGGGCGGTGGGTGACCACTGCATGGAAGATTCCGGTCCTTCTCCTACCTTTCCTCCCCAGATTACTGGGAGGCTTAAATAAAGCCAGGCTGGGGGCACATGGTCAGCCCTTGGTGCACCTTAGCAATGTTATCCTCACTACTAATGCAATGGCCCCCAAGCAAATGAAGAGGCTTCTGACGTCAACACTGCAGGATAACCTGGTACAGGCGGTGGCCCGGCTTGGGATGAGCAGAACAACCCAGACCCGTCTGTCCCTGGGAGTCAGAGGCTCGGCTTCAAATCCCAGCTCCACCTTGGTCACCCGCAGGACCCTGAGCCGTGGAGGATTAACCCAGTTGGCATGCAGGGGACGTGGCCTGTGCCTCGCTGCAGGTACCCCTCCTGTCCCTCCCGCAGCACTGATGACAGGCCAGCTGTGCTGGGCACCAAGAATGTACCGGCCCTGCTCTCACAGCGCCCACAGACCAGGGAGGGAGGAAGATCGTAAATGAACGAGTGAGTGAGACACCATGCATGCATCCCACCCGTGTCTGCAGAGCCCATGCTGTGAGCCAGGCACTGATCTAGTAAATACACATTGCTAACATGTTTCAGACACTTGCCTTATGCCCGGCCTCAACCTCTGTTACCCCTGAAGTCTCACAACAGGCCTAGGAGGTGGCCCTCTGGCAACCCCATCTTATAGGAGAGGAAAGAGATGCCCAGAGAGGCTAAGCTCCTTGCCATGCTGTTAGGCAGTGATGGAGCCTGCACCCATAATCGGTAGGCTACCTCCTGCTGGAATCCAAGGGGGTGTCCAGGGGCTGAGGCTCATGTGGTCCCTGCCTCCTGGAGCTCAGGTTAGTGGGGCCTGGAAGGAGAGGGATAGGGCAGTTCCACCTGTTATAGTGAATTACAGGGGGGTGAGATCAGGAAAGGCTTCCTGGAGGAAGTGATGCTTGAGCCAGGATCTGAAGGTCAGGCAGCAATTAACTAGGTTCAGATGGACAGAGAATCTACTCCTCCTACTCATACTACCCATTCTTTGACACCCCCTCCAGGAAGCCCTCCTTGCTATCTCCCAGTTGGAGCTCCCACACTACAGCTACACTATTTCTGTCTGTGCCTGAGCCCAACAGACTGTGGAACTCCCACAAGGCAGTACGGGAGGCTGGCTCCTCTGTGTCCCCAGCATCACCCAGCCCCAGGCACGGGAATCACAGAGGCTGAGGGACAGCAAGCTGTGTGGGCTGAGGCCAGAGGGCAGCACAGCCGAGGGGCCCATTTGTCACACTGGCTCCAGATGCACAGGGTGAGACACTCAGGAGCCCTGCTGCTCAGGAGAATTTTAGGCCAATGACCTGCCGGCCCTGATTAGCCCCTGACGTTGCTCTGTGCCAGGCAGCATGCCAGGCAGGTGACCCCTCTTGGACCCCAGGAGAGGCTGGAGTAAGCATCTCTCCAGCCAGGACTTGCAAATGGCATGCAGTGGAGGGAGCCAGGGAGAATGAATTGCTGGGACCCAGCTGTCTGTTCTGGAAGAGGGCATTGCCCCCGCCCCCGCCCATGTTAACTTTGTCCTTAGCTTGTACCCAGAACTCCACTGCTGTCTATCAGTTGGGCAGACAGAGGCTGCCTTGCCTGGCTGCCAACATGAAATGGCATTTTGCTCGAGGCGTTCCTCCTCCCTCACCTTTCCCTGCCTCTAAATTCAGAGCACAGGTAGCATGAGTCATGACTCGTCGCCACGGTGAGGGACAAGCCTGCTCCGCCAGGAAGGGGCTTTGTTGCAGTCTGAGCCGGGGACTGCAGCTAATGATAGCGCAGCGGGGACTCAAGCCCCTGATGTCTCTGGTGCCAGAAAAATATAACAATAACAGAAACAAACACCAAACCCACAAAAGCTCAGTGCAGTAGGCTGACAGTCCAAGAGCGCCCATGTACACAGGCCGGCCAGCTGGGGGATCTTGGACAAGATATCCTGGAGGATAAAGATATCCCTTTAACCTCAGTTTCTTCATCTGTAAAATGGACAGGATAATGCTTATACCTACTTCATAGGATTATTGTGCTAACAAATAAGTGAGTATCATGTGCACAGCACCCACTAAGGTTCAGATACAATAAATGGTGAGCAGTACTGCCATCGTTCAGATGCTCATGAAAGCCTCTGTGTCAGTCACCAACTAACCATGGTGACCTGAAATGAGCCTTGGAAACCTAGGATGGCAAGAAATGGGTCTAGTTGGTGCCCTGGTGTATTATCAAGACTTTCATAAATGGCATGGGAAAATTACCCCTGAAGCTTTATGACCACAAGCCAGCCCTCATACAAGTTCATAGGGCCAATTCACACTTCCAGCTCTGTCTGCAAGAATCTCAGGCTGAGAATTTAGATGAAAATGGTTTTCTCTAGACTTCTCACAAACAAATGCAAATGCCCTCTGGAACAGTTAAGGTGACATTCCACCACAGGAGCATCTTACAGCTGAGAGTCACTAAACACACGAGGAAACAGGGCACCATGAGTAAGAACCAGCACAAACCTCACCTAGCTGAATCAGACCCACAGAGTCTCCAGATAGCGGAATTATCAGACAAGGAATATAATATAAGCCTCTTTAATTTAATTAAAGACACAAAAAAAGAGGAGAATTGGAAATATGAGTTGGGAACAAGAGATTCTAAAAATGACAGGGCACGGTGGCTCACGCCTATAATCCCAACACTTTGGAAAGCTGAGGCAGGAGCATCACTTGAGGCTAGGAGTTCAAGACCAGCCTGGGCAACATGTCAAGACCTCATCTCCATAAAAAATTTCAAAATTAGTAGGGCATGGTGGCACTTGCCTGCAGTCCCAGCTGCTTGAGAGGCTGAGGTGGGAAGATCTCTTGAGCCCAGGAGTTCAAGGCTGCAGTGAGCCATGATCACACCACATACTCCGGCCTGGACAACGGAGAAAGACTCTGTTTCTAAAAAATGAATAAAATAAAATGAAATAACCAAGCAGATTTGAAATAGAGTCAAATGGAATTTGTAGACATTAGTAAAATAGTCATTGTGTAAATTGGCACAATTCCTTTGAAAACAATTTGGCATTTTCCAGTAAATGTGAAGATGAGCACTCCCAGCTAATTCCCTTCAACATTTTTTGGAGAATCTCCTGCCCAGGTACACCAGGAGACACATGCCAGATGTTTCTAGGAGCACTGTTTGTAACAGTAAAACAAACACAATGAAACTTGAAAGAAAGAAAGAAAGAAAGAAAGAAAGAAAGAAAGAAAGAAAGAAAGAAAGAAAGAAAGAAAGAAAGAAAGAAAGAAAAGAACGTTTTCACAGCAGAGGCGTCTAGTCCTGGGAGGGGTTGGTTTGCAAGAGAGTGAGCCCCCCATCACTAGTGGGAAGGTGAGTTGAGACTAATGACTTCTTGTGAAGATGCTGTGCTCTGAGGTCTCATCTGCGCTAAGGTTCCGGTAGCTGCCCCAGTGCCGGGCCCCTGTCTGATATCTCTCCTGAGACCCTAGCTTTGGACCAGGCACAGGGGTCATGCTCCGTGGACATCTGAATGAATGAAAAACATGAATGAACAAAGTGACTGCAATCACCTTACTTCACCGCCCATGCAGACAGCCCTGTCGTCCAGACTCGCAGGGAGCCCTGGCCTGCATTCCCGTCTCCCAGGCATTCTGACTCACATGTTCCCCAGGACATGGAGGGTGTCTAAGTCGTGTGGATGTGTGGCCCTGCAGACTGAGCTGGCCTCCCTGAAGGAGAGAACACTGCTGCCCCTCCTCTGCACGCGTGTGCCCTGCCCCCCGCTCTGTCGGCTGGCGTGGAGATGAGACATCTCCTCTCGGGGTAAGACAGGCCTGGGGGCTGTTCCTGCCGGAGCCACGTCTTTGGCTAATGATTCATACCCTGAGTCGAAATCTCATTATTTGCATAATGGAGAAAGGAATTCCTCCCCAGAGGGCTGTTGTGGGAACCAGGTGCAATTTTATGGATAAGACAGTTCTATGTAAATGTCAATGCTGGACTCAGCTGGGGAGTTAGGAAGCCCTGCAGGATGGCAAAAGCTGTTTCAAAAAGGCTGCCACGTGTTATCCCATTTAATTCTCAGCACGGCCCAATAACCTAAGTAGGACTGTGATCCCCATGCTAAGGAGGTGTAGACTGAGGTTCAAAGAGGTCAGGAACCCAGGCCACACAGGGGCGTGGGGCAGCCTCTATACAGAGTCAGGCTGGAGCCTTGCAGGGACCCATAGTGCCGACAGTGTTTAAGGGGCAGCCTCATGCTTTCTGTTGCTCCTGTCCACCCGCCCCCTGAGCTGTCAGCGATGCCTCTGAGAGACGGTGGGGAGAAGGGCAGTCATCCATGGATCCTCAAGCCAGGGCTCTTGCACATGACCTCAAATGAGAGGCCGATGGTGCCAAGGCCTTCTGAGTCAGGCTTGGGTCCAAATTCCTGCTCCACCACTGGGTGATGAAGTACAGGCCTCCTTCCCGCGTGGTTGGAAGGCACTCCCCACCCTGTCCATCCTGGTAGGTCACTTGCTTTGGCCAATGGAATCAAGTGAACCCCATGTGACTAAAGACCTTGAGAGTGCCCTTGAGGTTTGCACTCTGGTGATCGGCCCCAAGAAGATGGGCTGGAGCAGCCTGGGCCAGGAGCTGACCCAGACCCGCCCCTGTCGACCGCAGGCAGCCTGAGGTTGAATCGCCCAGGCAAAGCCAGTTGGGATCAACGGAACCGCAGTCAACCTGAAGACCCAGGAAAGGGGAAGTCACATACCTACTGTGTGTGCTGCCCGGGGCTGGCGTGTCTGTGAAATTGGCTTAGTTTGGAAATTCCTGACTCATTCTCTGAATTGCTGATTCATTCTCTGAGCTTTGGAATCTTTGTCTATTAAACACAGAAAAGGCCCCCCCCCTTTCAGGGTTCCTGGAGAATGATCCGAATCAATCATGCTTCCTTTGAAACCCCAGGGTCTCCTGCAGGAACAGACCACCCATGTGAAGGGGTTTTCTCTGCATGTCTGTCTCCCCTGAGGGATCAGGCCGTGCTCAGGGCAGGGCTGGATGGGCCCACATCCCTGCCCAGTGCCTGGCCCAGAGCCTGGCTTGGAGAAGGCACCCATGAAATGTCAGGTTCTTGCCACCAATAACCCTGCCTTTTAGGGCATTGTATGGGGTCAGTCCATTGTTGAGTCTGGAAGAAGCCCCCAGGGCTGTGGGGCCATCCCTCCTCCCTAAGCATGCAGGCACAGTCCCAGTGCTGCCCACGCTGCATGAGGATTATGGGAATCCTGAAAGCAAAGGCTCAGCTTTGGGGTGGCTGTGGAGGGTGTGGCTTTAGGGGATTGGGAGACCTTTACATCCCAAACCCAGAATGCAAGCAAGGCTGGCATTCATAGCCTTGGCACACTGGGGCTCAGTGTCACCCTCAGCCGGGCCATCTACAGAGTCAGAATGCACCATCCAGGGCTGTGGACAGAGCAAAAAGACCAGGAAAGAGCCCACGAATTGGGGGTAGCATCCAGACAGTGGAACCAGGTGCCACCAGCATGAGTGGAATGGTCACCAAGAGCTATGAGGTTCCAGGGGGACTGCCTGGTCTGTCTCATCCCCTGCACACATTGCACATGAGGAAACTAAAGCTCAGGAAGGACATGGCATGGCACATGTGAAGCCTCAGCTCAGCCAGCGACAGACCAGATGGCACAGGATCCCCCAGGCTCACCCACAGGGTGATCAGTGTGCAGAGTCTCAGAGTCCAGCCTTAGTTGGGACTGTCCATGCCATCCTGTCCAGCCGCCCTTCTCAAGTCCTGGAGGGAAGGCCACCTGCTCTGAGGGTGGGGCCGAGATGGTGATCATGAGTCACAGTTGCCACCAGGCCAAAGAGACAGCCTGTGTGTGGCCTTTCCCAGGCTGCAGGACCACAGGAGCCATGCCCTGGTGGCAACTGCTCCACGTCTGCAAGCTTCAAGAACGCCGTGCAATTCCAATCCAGGAAAGCCCCTTATAAGGAATTCCATTCTGGAAAGTCACTGCCAAGCCAATCACTGAATCAAAAGGAGGAAGTCAAACCCTTAGGGTGGATTAAACCAAAGAGACATCCTGGGTACCTGTTACATGCTGGGCACTCTGCTAGACTTGCTACTTAAACATGGATTCTTATGAGACAGGTATTATTATCCCCATTTTACTGATGAGGAAACTGAGTCCCAAAGAGGTGAAATAACTTGCCCATGACCAAGTATTAATATGAAAATGGAGATCTGTCCCGATTGTTCGTTCATTCATTCATTCATTTATTCAGTATATTTTGTGTCTGATTTATGCCAGACACTGTGAATCTGAACGGCCTCGCCTGTACCCTCTGCACCTGCTGCCCCCACCCTGCAGGCTGCTGCTCATGCCTTCACGGCATGTTTGCCAAGCGCTTTGTGAGCACCAGAGCCCAGCAACCTGTGGGAGACCCTGAGCCAGGAAACCCCTCTAAGCTCCCAGATGCCTGACCACAGAAACAGCGAGACCATGGATGCTAATGATTTAAGCTTGGGAGTGATTTGTTATACAGCAATAGGTGATTCACGACTGACACACACAAGATTCAGGCTGGGGAGGTCATCCTTGACAGAGTAGGAGCATTGCCATCTTGGACAAGCACCTTGATCAAAAACCGCCTAAATCCAAAGGGCATCAGCCTAATGGCCAAGGTCAGCATGACCATAAACCACAAATGACATCCCTTCCCTTCCCTTCCCTTCTCCTTCCTTCCTTCCTTCCTTCCCTTCTCCTTCCTTCCTTCCTTCCTTCTTTCCTTCCTTCTTTCCTTCTTTCCTTCCTTCTTTCCTTCTTTCCTTCCTTCCTTTCTTCCTTCTTTCCTTCCTTCCTTTCTTCCTTCCTTCTTTCCTTCCCTCTTTCCTTCCTTCTTTCCTTCCTTCTTTCCTTCCTTCCTTCCTTACTTCCGTCCTTCCTTCCTTCCTTCCTCTTTCCTGCTTGCTTGCTTCTCACTCTGTCACCCAGGCTGGAGTACAGTGGCACGATCAAGGCTCACTGCAACCTCTGCCTCCTGAGTTCAAGCAAGTCTTCTGCCTCAGCCTCCTGAGTAGCTGGAACTACAGGCACCTGCCACCATGCCCAGCTAATTTTTTGTATTTTTAGTAGACAGCATTTCACCATATTGGCCAGGCTGGTCTCGAACTCCTGACCTCGTCATCTGCCCACCTTGGCCTCCCAAAGTGCTGGGATTACAGGCGTGAGCCACCGCACCCGGCCTCCTCTTTAACTCTTACAATTCTTCCATTCCACCGAGCAGGAAGCCAAGCAAAGGCGAGTTGGGGGCACTCAGGACCCAGAGTCAAGCTGGTGGGTTGGCCTCTGATATGGTTTGGATGTGTGTCCCCTTCAAATCTCATGTTGGAATGTGATCCCCGGTGTTGGAGGTGGGGCCTGGTGGGAGGTGTGTGGCATACAGGGGTGGGCCTCTCGTGGATGGCCTGGTGCCTTCCTCGCGTTCTTGCTCTGAGTTCACACAGGTCTGGTTGTTTAAATGAGTGGGACCTCCCCCTCTATTGCTCACTCTCTCTGTGTGATTCGCCAGCTCCCCGTGGGCTTCGGCCGTGATTGTAAGTTTCCTGAGGCCTCCCCAGAAGCAGATGCTGGCTCCATGCTGCTTGTACAGCCTGCAGGACTGCGAGCCAAATAAACCCTTCTTCAGAAATCACCCAGTCTTGGGTATTCACATTCCTTTATAGCAATGCAAACAGCCTAATCCGGCCTCCTAGCTCTGCTCCTTCTGGCTTTGTAAGTGACTTTCCTCTGAGCTTTGTTTCCTCATCGAGAAAAATGGAGAGCCCTCTCCATAGGGGTGTACAAGAGAGGTCTTAGGGGCTGAGCCACAATGTGGGTCTGTGTGATGGGAAAGATTTTGCTTTCTGGTTGTTATCCGGTTTGCTTTCTACAGTTTTATCAGCTGCAAGCTCCTTCCCTGGAGCCTCCTTTAATTGGGTTGACAAGGCACGATTTGCCGGGTGAATGAGTTGAGAGGGTGGGTCGGGGGCAGCTCCCTGGTCCCTGCTGCATACTTGCACCTGGAACTGTTCTCTGGCACAGGATATATGGTCCTTCCTACCACTGGTTGAGTTGAACGGTCACAGAGAGAGTGGCTGTGGAAGGAAGGGTGCCCCTGTCCACCCTGCAGTGCCCATGGCCGATACTGTTATGCCCCAGAAGAGCTGGACCTACTGTTCCTTGTCTGCCCCATTCTGACTCATCAGAGCTCAGATACGAACTTATCAGATATTATGAAATCACTCATCCACACAGACCAGACCGAGGGGCGCCTCAGAGAAGCAGAAGGCTCTAGGACAGAGGCCAAGTCCAAGACAAACAAGGTTTTAGGTGATGCTGGAGAAGAGAGCCCACCAGAACTGGGGAAGAAAGAACAAGGATTTCTGGTTCTCCTCTCATTCCAGGTGCACACTCCTTCAAAATCAGGGGTGACCCTATGACCTGCTCTGACTGCAGAAGTGATGAGTCACCTCCAGGGAGAAGCATTAAGGACCACTCTGCCTCCCCCTTTCCACTGTAACGGACATGGTGGCCCCGCACTCCCGACTTGCAGCTCCAGGATGTTGGTGCTCTGGCCAGCTGGGGCAGCTGAGCCATCCCTGGGAGACTGTGGCTCTGGGGAATCACCTGCACCTGTGGTGGACTTTGCTTGGGCAGAAACACATGTTTGACTGAAACCACTGGGACTTCGACAGTTTGTTCCTGCTGCATCATTGAAATCAACCTGATCAATGCAAATATATTGTCAAGTTGAAATGAAATGCAGGTTTCAAAATAGCATTGATTCATCCATCAGTTATTCATGGGGCCTCTGCCTTCCTGCCCCATGTCTGCAATTTCAATTCCAGATTTAGGGGAGGGGGCATTTAGAGTCCAACGCCCTCCCCAACACACACGTAGGAAAAGGAATGTGGGGATAACAGGGCCGCACTGTGGCGATGGCGATGAGGCAGGGAATGGCAGTCCTGGCGCACAATAGGGCCTTGCTCAATCTCAGCTCCTTTCCCAACTTTTCCTGCTCACACACCTGTCCTCGGGCCTCATCCAGGTGTCAGGGACGAAAAGCATCTTAATAGGGCAAGTATTATCATGTGGGCCCAGGACAAATCCTTAATATTAAAATCACAACCCAAACCTCTGTGGAGGAGACTCAGGCCAGTCAGGGAAGTGGTCATGCCTGGGGGCCATAGCATCCCTGTCCCACGAGCTCCGGATTCCCACAACCTCTGAGCTCCCCACGTGAGCACCACAGCACAGGCTCGGCTAATTGGGTCTGTGTGATGGGAAAGATTTTGCTTTCCAGTTGCCGCCCAGTTTGCTTTCTGCACATTTATCAGCTCCAAGCTTGCTCTCTAGAGCCACCTTTAATTGGGTTGAAAAGGTAACATATGGAGCCTGCTGCATGTTGGCAAAAGTGCTTCTGCTGGCCTTGGACGGGAGGCTGGGGAGTCTAGACTCTCCCTTCATGGGGGCACGTGTGCTGCTGCACCATGGTACCATGACACTCGGGTGTGTGGATGCCCTTCAGCGTCTCCTCGATTCCAGGACCTGAGGGGGTTGTGTGACCAACTTCTTGCTGAGGAGCCACAGTTCAGGGAAGCCAGGGGTAGGCAGAGGGTGCTGCCCACCTACAACAACAATGGGGCTGCCCCTTAGAACCTGGCTGAACTGGCCTGAGCCCTGTCACCCTTGCTATGGGGCATCCAGTGTCCTCCCCATCCCAGGCACATGGACCACCAGTAACTTCCCTTTTCTTATAAGCTAGAGTTGCATTTCGGTTGCTTGCAACCTCAAAAGGCTATGCTGGCCCATTTACAATGATTCAAAACTGTCGATTGCCTTCTTGCTACCATGATACATGGACAAGCGTCCATGTAACTCTGGGAGCTGTTGGCAGCTATAAGGAAACCCCGCTGGGGAAAAGCCCCTGCTTGGTGGAGGGTTGATATGAGGGAATTATGGAGGAAGGTCTGGAGCACCAATGCCATTGAGAACCTCTAAAGCAAACCACACCGGAAGCCTCTCCCCCGCCGGACATCTCAGTCCTGTGAGTTAATTTCTCTTTATTACTCTTTCCCTGTACTATGATAACTTCCATCCAGACTTGATGGAAGGACTGTAAATATTCCTGGAATGAGATCTTGAACCGGGAGATGAAGGCTAGTCCCTGGAAGGCTAGAAGAGATTTTGGTTGTCTTCTTTGTGTTTATATGGATGTAGGCAACTTCAAATGTTCACGGGAAGAGGAAGGATCTGTACGAACCTTGAGTAGCCAAGGGCTGTGAAGATTGTAATAAATAATCGTCACCCCCTAGCATTCTTCTCGCTTCCCACCGTCCCCTATGTCCGTTTGGATGTCCAAGTAAACTGGCTCTACTCTCAGCCCCAGGGTTGGAGCCTATGATCTTATCTGAACCAATCAGCGGTATTCCATCCCCTGGCCTGGTGATTGGTTCCAATTTGGGGGTGGACTGAGATTGGTCCGATAAGAGCAATACCAGCCTCTGGGAAATGACTTGGACCTGTAGTGATATTTGCATGAGACAAAGAAACTCTGTCTCTCTCAAAGGATGTGAATGAGGAAGCAGGCAGGCCCAGGAGCCATTGGCAGTCCTCTTTGGACTCTAAAGGGAGCCAGCTTTAGGATGAATCTGATGCCATAGAAAGGAAAGTAGAGGGAAAGCAAAAAACAAAAGTTGATGTTCTGTTACATCATTGAACAGCTGAGTCACACTTCACCTGAGCCATTCGGTTTGCCAGATGAATGTCATCTTGACATTTATTTTAAAAGCCCATTTGGGTTCTTGTTGTTTCCTGTTCTTTGCAACCGAAAACATCCTGAGCAGGTGGCTACTGTTATTATCCAGATTTTGAAGATAAGAAACTGCGGCACAAGAATATTAAGTGATAGGTCCAGGGCCATTGAGCTGATAAACAGAGGTGGTAAACCCAGAGCGTGCAATGGTAGCCTAAACGTATAACTGCGATTGGCCACTTGCCATTTTCTTCTGCCTTTAGGAGGTTGGTCCTCTGCACTTCTGGTCTCCACTTAACACCCAGGAGGAGGTACCATCACACCCCAGCACCAGCTGTGCTGGCATTGTGTTTCTGCTGTGGTCACCTCTGTGAGTTGTGGGAGAGCCAGTCACCTTCGTATATGTGCACACGCAAGCACGGTCACAGAGGAACTTGCCTCCAGGAGTTTACCATGCACGAATACCTGGACTATTTGGTTGCTTTTCTTCAGGTTTTACAGTTCTCATGGTCACAAAGCCCTCCACTAATAACAGTTCATTTTCTTGACTTATCTTTACATAAATAAAGTCATAGGATTTTCCCACTTTACATGGTGAGCAAACGGAGGCTCAGATGAGAAACCTGACTTACCACTGGTGGCAGAATGGGAAGTCAAGTCAAGACATCAGTCCAGCATTTTTGACTCATCCACTTGATCACTGGTTTCCAATCTTAAGATGACCATGACCCACACTGAGAACAGAGAGTGAAATGGAGAGAGAGAATGAAAGCTTAAATTTAGGTTTAGAAATAAACAGACCAGGCACGGTGGCTCACGCCTGTAATCCCAGCACTTTGGGAGACCAAGGTGGGCAGATAACCTGAGGTCAGGAGTTCGAGACCAGCCTGACCAACATGGTGAAACCCCGTCTCTACTAAAAATACAAAAAAAAATTAGCCAGGTGTGGTATCAGGTGCCTGTAATCCCAGCTACTCAGGAGGCTGAGGCAGGAGAATCACCTGAACCCGGGAGGCAGAGGTTGCAGTGAGCCAAGATTGCACCATTGCACTCCAGACTGGGCGACAGAGTGAGACTCTGTCTCAAAAAAATAATAATAATAAAATAAAATAAAATAATCAGCCCTCAGTTGGGGAAAAGACCCTGGCTAGAGAGGGCCTAGATGTACTGCACCTAGAACGATGGAGCCCGAGACAGGGCTGAAACCTCCGTTGCTTCTTGATGCTGTTCACCTGTTCCTGAAGATTCAGATGAACCTCTTTTCAGAGGCTCAGAGGGTCCATACGAACAGCTTATTCCTGGGACACTGAGTTTCGAGATGCCTTCCTGTTCAAAAGGAAGGCTGGGAGCAAAGCCTGGTGGGGAAGGTGCAGATGTTGGTCGGGACCCTTCAAATAGTCGTAGAGGAGGACGCAAGCTGGAGGGGAGGTGGTGGCGGCTCAGGTTCCTGGGGAGAAGGCCTCGATGGGTAGAGACTCTGGGAGGGGCCTGGAAGCCTGTCCGCACATATTCCTAGAAAAGCCTCATCATCTAGTTCTAGACCCCAAGCAACTTTATAGAGCACATTTTAAAAGATATCATCTTAGGCAAAAGCTCCTTTTTTTCACTAGATCTTATTGAAAGCATCCCCGAATTTTAAATTCTTCACTTTGAATGGAAAACATATAGAAATATTATCACTATGCACTGAGATGTGGATGACCCTAAATCATCATTTTGAATAAAAATGCTGAAAAGGCAATTATGTTTGAGCTAAAATAACAAAATGCATTAAACGTAAGCAGAATGAGTAAAATATCCTTACCCTTTCAAAAGAGAGAGGCAGAAGAAAGGGCTCTGGCCCAGCACTTGCTAAATCTTGGTTCTGTTTTTTTGTCACTCATTCATTCATTTCTTCTTTCCTTTTTTTTTTTTTTTTTGAGACAGAGTCTCACTCTGTCGCCCAGGCTGGATTTAAGTAGCGCGATCTCGGCTTACTGCAACCTCCGTCGCCTGCGTTCAAGTGATTCTTGTGCCTCAGCCTCCCAAGTAGCTGGGATTACAGGTGCCCGCCACCATGCCTGGCTAATTTTTGTATTTTTAGTAGAGACAGAGCTTGTTGGCCAAACTCCTGACCTCAGGTGATCCTCCCATCTCAGCCTCTTAAAGTGCTGGGATTACAGGTGTGAGCCACCACACCTGGCCTCTTCATTTAATTTAATAAGCATTTGGTGAAACCCTGTCTTGAGTTCCATGCTGGCTATAATCCACGAAGAAGCTTCGGTTCCTGACCTGAAGGAGTTTACAATTTAAGGTGCATTCGGCCCCCGAACCAACAGTCGCACCACAGGCCGTGCTCTGTAAGGGAACACAGAGTCTCCCGGCTGAATGGGTTCAGGGACAGCCTTTCCCATGATCTGACATTTAATGCGGGACCTTAGAGATTTTCTAGAAGAAGGCAGAAGGAAGCCTGGAGGAGAGAAAGAGTGATATCTTGGAACATGCATCTATATCTGGTGTGACCGCAACCATGTGTAGTGTGTGGTGTGGCATGTGTGTGTGTGCACGGGTGTGTGGCCTGTGAGTGATGAGTGTGCTGTGTGCATGTCTGGTGTCTGTGTGGGGTGCGTGCATGCACGTGTGTGCATGTGTTGGCACGCAGGGAGGTAAGTGTGGCAGGAGGAGGGTAAGTACTGTCCAGGTGACATCGGAGACATCCCTCCTGCAGCACAGAGAGCCCTGGGGAGCTGCTGTGCCCACTGGGAGTGTCTCCCTGTGCCACCTTTTCTGGGCCCATCTGGACTGGCTCCAGGGAAGGATGGGAGGGCTGAGCTCTGGCTACCCTATCTCCCAGGTGAGAGATTTCTCCAGGCCCCCTGCTCCCCTCAACCTCAGGTGGCTGTCTGAGAATTCAGTTTCTAAAGACTCCATGAGCCAGAGACAAAAGCCAGGGTCCTTACTGAGTCACAGCCTGAAATTTGGCTGTCGGCCTCTAGGCTCTGGTCTCTTAGCAACCAGCCATGTGGGCCAAGGGCAGCTGCAGGCCTCTGCTCCAGGCGGGATGCACCCAGGGGCTTTGGAGTGGGTCCCCAGGCCACCTCTGGCAGCTGAGGTGTGAGGATGGCCAGGCACCGTCCCTCTAGCCTTGACCTTGCTCTCCTGGTTCCACCCCCAGCCCTGCTCCTGCACCTGAGCTGACGGAGGAGCGCTGCCACAGCCCTGCCAAGCCCTGGGTGATCGGCCCCGGGGGCCCTGGCGGAAAGAGCCTCTCTGAGCAAAGCTGCTGCATTTTCTCTTCTCCGTGTTCAGTGTGCCCCACATGCTCACGTCTTCCTACCAAGTCCCCAAAGGCTCCTGCTTCTGCATGAGCTCCAGGGACGGTCAGCCAGGTGCTCTACTCCCAAGGGATGAGGGCTGGTGGAGCTCACTGCCAGGGCCAGGGCAAAGGCATTCTTGGAGGAGGAAATAGCAAAGTCTCAGAATGCTAGAAGAACACGACTCACTTAGGCAACACAATCATCTGAAATGCCTACAGTGTTGGCTAAACAGGGGTGGGGCAGGGTTAGATTATAAAGAGCCTTCAGTCCATGCCAAGCAGATTATCGGGGATGGGGTGCAGCAGGGAAGGCACTGAAGGGTTTTAAGCAAGAGAGCAACATAAAGATTTTTGGAAAGCCATCTGTCCCCATGCACAGAAAGGGTGGATGGAAGATGTATTGACATTCAAAGAAGGTCCAAGCAGGACATGATGGTCCAGGCAGGACACAATGAAATGGTCTAGGCAGGACATGCTGGAAGCTTACACTGTGACACAGAGACAGATAGAGTTAGAGACAGAGATCAAGATAGAATGGAGGGGAGAGGGAAGAGCTTCACAAGGGAGGGTGTGTGAGGGAGAAGGGATGTGAGTGGGTGATGAAACCATCACTTGGGGATGAACAGTAGAGGCGGAAGAGGAGGTCTGAGGGTAGAGGATGGATTCCACTTAGTGGCCATTGCAGGTGAAGTACCTTTTATTTATCTGGGAGAATATGCCAGGAGTGACTGAAAAAACTGGAGACCCTTGACTTCTGTAACACCTTGTTCTCCAAATTCTTCTGTCCCTCCTCACTCTTAGGAGGGCTCTGGTTCTTCAACCTGCCTCTCTCTAATACCGATGTTCTGGGCTTTCTCTGGATGCCCTTCTCCTCATCCCAGGAGGACTCATCCCTGGCAGGGCTTCATTTCCTACCTGAGTGGGGATAACTACCAGAGTGGCACATCCAGCATCTCTCCTGAGCTCCAGAGAGATGCAAGATCACACTGGGCCAGTTAGCATCACAGAGTCCAGCAGCTTAAGCAAGTAAGGATTTTTGTCTCATGGAAAAGCCCAGAGATCATGTTCAGCTGGTGCAGTCCAACAATGTCACTCCATCATCCTTTGCATGTGACTTTGATCCCCATGATCGCAAAATTGCTGCTAAGATCAAGACACTACCTCTGTATTCCAGGCAGGAATTTTTTTTATGACACAAAGTTCCGAAAAAGGGAAATGGAAGCTGGCTCTGGTCCTTTTACAAGGCTTTTCTAGAAGACATCCCTAGTGAGTGTCACTCACATCTCTTTTACCATAATAGTGCCATCAGGCCACCTCTAGCTGCAAAGGATGCTGGGAGAAGCAGTGCTCTAAATGGGCATATTGCAACTCTGACCAAAATCAGGGAGAGTCGCTATTAGTTAGGCAACTAGCCGCATCCACTACCACCTTCAAGCGTTTATTCTTTGATTACCTCCAAAGACACAGAGCTCATTCTCCCCCAGGGTGGCAGACAGCAGCTGGATCACCTGAGAGGAGGCCACAGAAGCCCCCAGCCTGGGCTCCTCAGCCCACCGGAGCCCACCGACTCCTGCTTCTGGGGTGAAATCTGGGGTCTGGCAATTTCACAGGCTCACCAAAACTGTCAGTCTTATCAAGAGTGCTTGGAGGCCAGTCATCCAACTGTCCTACTCATTTTCCCCAACATGTCTTGGTAATAACGCTTCCTTAAACATCGCCGTCAGGATCCTCTCCAAGACAAATCACCGCTCAGACCACACAACAGCTTTTCTGTTATCTCTGTGTAACCGGCCTCCGTGGTGTGATAAACAGCCCAGGATTGAAACATTGCTTCTGCAAATTGAACTCTGCGGGGCCAGAGGACTACCATTACGTTAATTATATTCCAAAATTTTCCATTTATCTCCTGCCCGCAGCTCCAGGTCCCAGGCGGATCCTTTTGCATTTATGAATGCACAATTCTGGCGCTGCCAGCTGGTGCTGGATTGTTCTGCCTGCACGGCTTCCTCTCTGAGATGCTCTCTCCCAGTCATCTCTGGGACCTCTACTCTTCCGCCCTCCTTGTGGGTTTACTTGAAGGAGAGCCTTGCTAGGGTGCAAACTCTTTGCTTTAAATACACGTGGGTTTGACTCTCCAAAGATGAGGTGGGCCCTGTGGCCTCTGAGCCAATTACCATATTATGCTAATCCTGACATTAACATATTACCTGCATAATGGCCGGTCTATTTTTAAGGCCACCAAAGGGATGAATTCCAGCCTGAAGTTCTCCTTCAACACAGCATGCTCTTCGATTCTGGGATATTCCTAGAGAAAGGAACAGCTTCATATGGAGGGGAAACTGGACTGGAGAAAGACCTATGCCTGGGCCACCACCCACCTGGGCCCCTGTGTGTAGAGCTGACCCTGCACTGGTCAGCACTGGCATGGGGCAGTGAGGCAAGTCCCAAGAGTTGGGGTCATCAGCAAACACCTTCAGCTCAGGACAGAAATGCAGCCATGCTCCTTCTCTCTCTAGGTCTTGGAGGCAGACAGAAGCAGCCCCCAAGAAGCTGAGAGAGTATCAGACTGGGATGGGATGCCAGTTCTGTGCCCCTTCAGCCTGTAGCAAACAAAGCCATTCACATCTTCCTGAACACTAATGACAGCCACAGGAATGCGTAGGAGCATGCATGCCTTTCCACCCAGGAAAGTTTACCTCTGGGAATTTGTCCTGAGCATGTGAGTCAGGGCATCTGAGCAGGGACAATTGCTCCCACACTGCTCACATGACAAAAATATGCCCAGAAACTAAAGTGATTGATGCTAAAAACAATGTTGCCTGGGAATACAGCAATATTCATTTGCGGGGTAAAATGTTCAACACATAGGGCTGTGTTTTCAAAGGGGTTATGAAAGAGTGGCTATGAGCATAATCTATTTTTATTAAAAATGATTATATCTATATACACACATGCGTGCACACACATAATCTCAATAGAAAAACCAGGTAGGAGGGAAACTAGTGTATTCGGGAGGCTCCCAGTGATCTGGCTCCCATAGGCTCAGCACGCCCTCTTTCCACAACTCTTGTCCACTCTACACTCCCATATTCCACTCCGCTCAGTCCTCGGATGCTCCAAGCTGAGTCCTTATGTAGGGCTACCCCATTTGCTGTTCCTCTGCCTGATGTTGGGGCCCCACCCTTTGCAGCCACCAGGCTCATGAGATCTCCGATGAAGGCTCGACCACCCTCCATGAATCATCCGCTCCTACTACCCCTGCTGCATCCCCCTTGCTGGCATTTGTCCCCTCTGACAAATTATGCTTTGTTCATTCATTGTCTAATACATGCCTCCCTACTATCCCCCACCTCCAAGAATATAAGCTCCCCAACAGCAGGGACTTTGTTTTGTGCACAGCTGTATCCCCAGCACCTAGAACAAAGCCTGGTCCATGGTAAGTGCTCAAAACTGTTGTTTTTAAATCCCCCAAGGGTTCCAAACTGAGTAATCTTTTCTATAAATGTTGCTGAAACAACTAGATATCCACACTCAAAAAAATGGAATTACACCCCTACCTCACACCATGTACAAAAATTAACACAAACTGGATCAAAGATCTAAGAACTAAAACTATAAAACTTGTAGAAGAAAACCTAGGAGTAAATCTGCATGTCCTTCAATTGAGCAACAGTTTTTTAGGCACCAAAATACAAACAACCAAAAGATATATATACATATATATGTGTGTGTGTGTGTGTGTGTGTGTATAATGAACTTCAGCAAGATGAAAAATATTTGTGCTTCAAAGGGCACCATCAAGAAAGTGAAAAGACAACTCAAAGAATCAGAGAAAATTTTTGCACACCATCTATATGATAAGATATTTGTATCTAGGACATATAAAAACCTCCTGCAACTCATTAATACGAAGACAAACCAACTAAAAGTAGGCAAAGGATTTGAACAGATATTTCTCTGAATAAAATGTACAAATAGCCAATAAGCATACAAAAAGATGCTCAACATTATTAGCCATCAAGGAAATATAAATCAAAACCCAATGAGGTAGTTATAGAATAGCTATCATCAAAAAGACAGATAACAAGTGTTAGTGAGGATGTAGAGAAATTAGAACCCTCATTCACTGCTAAAATGTAATATGGTGCAGCCACTTTGGAAGACAATTTAATTGTTCCTCAAAAGGTTAAGCACAGAGTTACCATATGACTCAGCAATGCCATTCCTAGGAATACACCTAACAGCAGTGAAAACATGTCCACACAAAAACTAGTGCACAAACATTCCTAGAAGTATTATTCTTTTTATTTTTGAGACAGAGTCTTGCTCTGTCACCCAGGCTGGAGTACAGAGGTGTGATCCCAGCTCACTGCAGCCTCGACCTCTCAGGCTCAAGTGATTCTCCCTCCTCAGCCTCTCAAGTAGCTTGGACTACAGGCACACACCACCATGCTTAGCTAATTATTGCATTTTTTCTAGAGACAGGATTTCACCATGTTGCCCAGGCTGGTCTTGAACTCCTAGACTCAAGCAATCTGCCTACCCCAGCCTCCCAAAGTGCTGAGATTACAGGCATGAGTCACTGTGCCTGGCCACATAGAAGCACTATTCTTAAAAAATATATAGATAGATAGATAGATAGATAGATAGATAGATAGATAGATAGAGATATAGATATAGATAGATAGATATATAACTTTTTATTTGGTAGATGTAGGGTCTTTCTGTGCTGCCTGGGCTGGTCTCAAACACCTAGCCTCAAGTGATCCTCCCACCTTGGCCTCCCAAAGTGCTGGTGATGCAGGGCAGACAAGCCCCAAAATTGGGACTTAGCCTGGGAGGGTTCTTGACTTCACCTAATAAAGAATCCAACTGTGAGCCAGTGATGTTAGATAGCAACTCTTATTGAAGTGGCAGTGTACGGCAGCAGCAGAGGTACTACTCCCTGTGGAGCAGGACCACCCCATAGGCAATGTGCCCAGAGTAGCAGCTCAGGTGTAGTTCTGCAGTCATACTCATACCCACTTTTAATTACATGCAAAGTAAGGGTCAGGTTATGCAGATATTTCTAGGAAAAAGGTGGTAACTTCTGGATCATTGACTTAGAAAGGGGCAGTAACTTTCAGTCTTGCCATGGCAATGGTAAGCTGACATGGCATTGGTGAGTGTGTCTTATGGAGACTTAAGAGTGCTTTTGCCTCTTCCTTGGTTCAGCTAGTCTTCAATCTGGTCCAGAGTCTGAGCCCCGCCTCTGGAGTTGAGTCCAGCCTTCTACCTCAATATCTAAGAAACCAAAGATTTACCCCCAGATTTCCTTCTAAGAGTTTTATAGCTTTAACTCTTAGGTCTGACCCATTTTGAGTTAATTTTTTATATGACGTGAAATAGTGGTCCAGCTTCACTTCCTTGCATGTGGATAGTCAGGTGTCTCAGCACCATTTGTTGAAAAGACTATTTTCCCCATTTAATGGTCTTAACGTCCTTGTCAAAAATCAATTGACTATAAATGTGAAGATTCATTTCTGGATTCTCAATTCTATTTCACTGATATATATGTCTATACTTATGTCAATACTACACTGCTTTGAGTACTATAGCTTTATGGTAAGTTTTGAAAAAAGGAAGTGTGAGTCCTCTAACTCTGCTCTTTATTTCCAAGAGTGTTTTACATATTCTGGATCCCTTGAGTGTCTATATACATTTTAGGGTCAGATTGTCAATTTGTGCAAAGAAGCAAGCCTGGATTTTGGCAGTGATTGCAATGAATCTATAGATCAGTTTGGGAGTATTGCCATATTAACAATATTAATTACTCTGATCCATGAACACGGGATGTGTTTCCATTTATTTAGATTTTCTTTAATTTCTTTCAACAATATTTTATAGCTTTCAGAATATACATTTTTTACTTCTTTCTTAAGCGTATCCTTAAGTATTTTGTTCCTTTTAGTGCTATTGTAAGTAAATTGTTTTCTTAATTTCATTTCAGATTGCTTATTGCTATTGTATAAAAATATATGTTTGCATATTGATCTTGTATTCTGAAACTTGCTAAACTCATTTCTTAGTTCTACTTTGTGTGTGTGTCAATTGCTTAGGATTTTCTACACAAAAGGTTATGTAATTTGCAAATAAAAATAATTTTACCTTTTCCTTTCCAATGCAGATTCCTCTTTTATTGCCTAACTGTCCTGGCTAGAACTTCCAGTGCAGTGTTGAACAGAAGCAGTGAGGGTAAACTCTAATCCTAGTTTGAGTATTTTTATCATGAAAGAGTGTTGAATATTTCCAAATGCTTTTTCTGCATCTATTGAGATGATCATGTGGCTTATTGCTGTATTGATATGGTGTATTATACTAATTGTTTCTGGGTGTTAAATCAACCTTGCTTATAGGGATAAATTCCAATTGGTCATGGTGGATAATCCTTGTTGGATTCTATTTGCTAGTATTTTATTTCAGACTTTTTGTATCTATATTCAAAAAAAAGATATTAATCTGTAGTTTTGTAATGTCTTTGTCTGGTTTTGGCATCAGGAAAATAGTGGCCTCATAGAATGAGTTGTGAAAGTTTTCCCTCTTTGACTTTTCTGGAAGAATTTATAAATAATTGGTATTAATTCTTTCTTAAATGTTTGGCAGTGAAGCAAGTTGGACCAATGCTCTTCTTTGTGTAAAGTTTGTTTTTATTTTAAGTTACTAATTTAATCTCTTTATTTATCTGTTCAGATTTTCTATTTTTCCTTGAGTCAGTTTTGGTAGTTTGTGTCTTTCTACGAAGTTATCCATTTCATCCAAGTTATCTAATTTATTGGCATATGATTGTTCATAGTATTTGAATGGCATCTTTTAAATTTCCATTTGCTGTGTGTTTCTGGTATACAGAAGTACAACTCACTTTTGTATATTGACTTGCTAGACTCTCTAATGAATTCCAATAATGTACCTATAGAATCTTTAGACCTGCTACATACATAAGCAAATTCTCTGTAAATAATGATGAATCCGTTTCCTCATTTCCAATCCTTATGACCTAATTTCTTTGTATTGCCTTCCAGTAAGGCTTGATTCTCAGTCCAATGCTGAAGAGAAGTGGGGGAGCAGGTATCTTTGTCTAGCTGCCAATTTTAAAAGGAAAGTTTTTAGCATTTTACCAATAAATATATGTCTTCTATAGATTTTGTAGCCACCATTTATCAGATTAGATTTTTTCTTTATTTATTTTTATTTTTCTTTATTTTATTTTTTTGAGATAGGGTCTCACTCTGTCACCCAGACTGAAGTGCAGTGGCATGATCATGGCTGGCTGCAACCTCTGCCTCTCGTGCCTCAGCCTCCCGAATAGCTGGGAACATAGGCACATGCCCCCACACCCAGCTAATTTTTGTATTTTTACTACCAACAGAGTTTTGCCTGTTCAGGCTGGTCTCGAACTCCTGACCTCAGGTCACCCACCTGCCTCAGCCTCCCAAAGTCTCGGACTCCCAAAGTGCTGGGATTACAGGCATAAGCCACTGTGCTCAGCCTATATTTCTAGTTTTCTAAGAGTTTCTTTTTTCATAAATGGAGTTTGGGGTTTGTCAAATGTTTTTTCTGCATCTATTGAAATGAACATATACTTTTTCTCCTTCAACTGTCAATGTGGCAAGTAACATTTGAGTTTATAATGTTAAATCTACCTTGTGGTTGGGTCACTTTTCTAATGTTTTGTTTAGAATTTTTGCATCTGTGTTTTGGGTGAGTTTGCCTTAATTTTTCTTTCTCGTGTTGTCTATTCTCTTCTCTTTTTCATATCAAATTAAATTGGCCTCATAAAGTGGGTTGGGTAATCTTCCCTTTTTTCTCTCTCTAGAAGAGGTTGTGTGTGAGTGGTGTTATTTGCAGGGCAGAATTCACTGGTGAAGCCATCTGGACTTGGAGTTTTCTTTGTGGGAAGGTTTTTAGTTAAAAGTCAATGGTTATAAGATTATCCAGATTTTCTTTTTCTTCTTGTGCCAATTTTGGAGCATTGTGTTTTTCTAGAAGTGTATCCATTTTATGTAAAATTTCAATTAAATTGCTACGGTTTTTCCTGATAGCCTCTATTTAGTTTCCTATAGCTGCTACAACCATTTATCACCAGCTTGGTGGCTTAAAACAACACATATCTATTCTTTTACAATCTGGAGGCCAGAAGACCAAAATGGGTTATACTGGGCTGAATCAGGCTGTCAGCCGGGCCATGCTCCCTCCAGAGGCTCTAGAAATGCATCCATTTCTTTGACTTTTACAGCTTCCAGAGGCCACCTATATTCCTTAGCTTGTTTGTAGCCGCTTCTCTTATCTTCAAAGATGCCATTTAAATACTATGAATAATCATATGCCAATAAATTAGATGACTTACATGAAATGGATAATTTCTTAGAAAGACACAAACTGCCAAAACTGACTTAAGGGAAAATAGAAAATCTGAGCAAATAAATAAAGAGATTAAATTAGTAATTAAAAAACAAAAACAAAAACAAAAAAAACTTCCCACAAAGAAGAGCCTTGGTCCAGATGGCTTCACTGCCAAACATTTAAGAAAGAATTAATACCAATTATTTATAATTGGTATTATAAATACCAATTAACTATGGTGATGATTGCAGAACCCATTATAAACCCTCCAGGCTCTGCTTCCATCACAGGCTTCTCTTCCAGTGTTAAATATCCCTCCACCTTCCTCCGGCCCAGAATACTTGTCCTAAGCTCTTGACTCTATCTGGCTATCATAGATACATGCATGAGATCATCATTTGTGTTGAGAGTCTCTAGGAAATAGGCTCAAACAAGTGAATCTTTGTCTCTTAAGTGTTTTCAAAGAATTAATTACTGATTTCATTAATTTTCTCGTACTTTTTTCTATTTCATCAATTTCTAAGCTCATCTTTATTCTTTTCTCCTTTCTATTTCCTTTGGTTTTTGTTTGTTTGTTTGTTTGCTTGTTTGTTTTTGAGATGGAATCTCGCTCTGTAGCCAGGCCGGACTGCAAAGGCGCGATCTCGGCTCACTGCGACCTCCGCCTCCCGGGTTCAAGCAATTCCCCTGCCTCAGCCTCCTGAGTAGCTGGGACTAAGGCGCGCGCCACCACGCCTGGCTAATTTTTTGTATTTTAGTAGAGATGGGGTTTCACCATGTTGGCCAGGATGGTCTCAATCTCCTGACCTCGTCATCTGCCCGCCTCGGCCTCCCAAAGTGCTGGGATTACAGGCGTGAGCCACAGCGCCAGGCCTGGTTTTATTTTTGAGGCATCCTATTGCCCAGGCTGGAGTGCAACGGCATGACCATGGCTCGCTGCAGCCTCGACCTCCCAGGCTCAAATGATCCTCACACTTCAGCCTCCTAAGCAAATGGGACTACAGGTGTGTACTACCATGCCGAGCTTATTAGTAGTAGTAGTAGTAGTAGTATTATTACTATTTTGCAGAGATGGGGTCTCACTATGTTGCCCAGGTTGGTCTCAAATTCCTGAACTCAAGCTATCCTCCCACCTTGGGGTCCCAAAGTGCTGGGAATACAGGCGTAAGCCACTGTTCCCAGCCCTGGTTTGATTATTTTTTAAATTCCTTAAGATGTTGCTTAGCCCATTGATTCCCAGCCTTGATTGTTTCCTAAAGTAAATATTTACGGCTGTAACTTTCTCGCTAAGTGCTGCTTAGCTGCCTCCCATATGTTTTGATGTGCCTTGCTTTTATTTTCATTCCATTCAAAACATTTTCTAATTTGCATGATGATTTTTCTTGACCTGTGAATTCCTTAGATGAGTATTTCTTAATTCATAGTTGCCATCTTGTGTCAGATTTTTATGTATGATTTCAATCCTTTGAAGTGTATTGAGATTTGTTTTATGGCCAAAAATAAGGTCAATTTTAAAATAATCTTTTGTGTGTGTTTGAAAACAATGTACATTCTGCAGTTGGATGCAAATTTCTCTATATGCCAATTAGGCCAAGTCTGTTGATGGTGTATTTCAAATCTTCTGTATGCATACTGATTTTGTGTCTGCTTATTATACCAATTACTGAGATCTTGCACTAAGACTGTGAATTTGTCTGCTGTTCCTTGTGGTTCTGTCATTTTTCTTTAACTATCTTGAGGCTTTGTTATTGAGTACATACAAATATACAATTGCTATGTTTTTCTGATGAACATAACCTTTATTATTACAAAGGGCTTATACTTTCCAATGACTTTTCCTTTCGTGTTATTTTGCCTGCCAGACATAAGCTAGACTGACTTTGTTCTGGTTAGTGTTTGCAGGGTACGTGCTTTTCCATCCTTTCACTTTTCTGCATTCTTAAGTTTTACATGAATCTCTTGAAAACAGCCCATAGAGTTTTGAAAACCCATCCTGACAAGCTTTGTCCTTCAACTGGAGATTCTGCCCATGTAATTTCAGTCTAATTGCTGACAAATTTCCCTTTTTTAATCCTACTTTGTATTTCTATCTATCTATAAATGGAATTACCAGGTCATACACTAAGTCCTTCTGTGTTATTTTTCACTCTGTTCTTGCCCTTTGGGATTGATTATATTTTATTATTCCATTTTTGTCCTGTTTGACAATTCTATTGTGGCGTACCTAGAAATTTCAATACCCTTCCTTTTCTTGTTAGCATGAAATATTAATTGCTACTTTTCCACTTCCCCAGGAAATGCAAGGATCTAAAATCTGTCTAACTCCATTTACCCCTTTTCCAAGTTACATGCTCTTGTGTTTCTATATGTTAATTCCATATATTTTAAACTCCATAAGAATGTATATACAGTTTGTTCTCATTTCAGTTTTTTAAACAGCTTCATTGAAATATAGTTTGCATGCCATAGAGTTCTGCTGTTTAAAGTGTACAATTCAATGTTTTAAAGTTATTTGCAGAGTTCTGCAACCATTACCATAGTTAAATTTAGAACATTTTTATCATCCCCAAAAGACACCTTGTACCAATTAGCAGCCACTCCCCATGACCCACCTCCCAACTTCTCCTTACCCTCCCCCTTGCCCCCGGCAACACCAATTTACTTTCTGTCTCTGTAAAGTTGCCTAATTTAACCTTTCATATAAGTGGGGTAATAAAATACGTAGTCTTTTGTGTCTGGCTTCACTGAGCAGAGTGTTTTCAAGAGCACCCATGTTATAGCCTGTGTCGGTTCTTCATTCCTTTTTATTGATGAATAATGTTGCATTGCAAAGATATACCCCCTTTTGTTTATTCACTATTGATGGACATTTATGTGGTTTCCATTTTTTGGCTTTTATGAATAATGCTGCTATAAACATCAGTGTAGAAGTTTTTGGGTGGACATATGCTTTCAATTCTCTTGGGTATATACCTAAAAGTGGAATTACCAGGTCATACCCTAAGTCCATGTTTAACCATTTGCAGATCCACCAGACTGTTTTTCAAAGCGGAAGCATCACTTCACATTCCCAGCAGCAACGTATGAGGGTTCTAGTTTCCTTACATCCTCATTGCTGTGGTTTTAATGATGGGGTCCCTCCAAAATTCATGATGAAACCTAATCCCTGATGCAACAGTATTAAGAGGTGTGGCCTTTGAGGGGTGAATGGAAATGGTACCTTTGTAAAAGGGCTCAAGGCTGGAGGGAGGGCTTTCTTGCCTTCTGTCTCTTCTGCCATGGGAGGCCACAGTGTTCCTCCCCACTGAAGGAAGCTACAACAAGACGCCATGTTGGCAGCAGAGAGCAGCCCTCACCAGACACCAATCCTGCTGACACCTTGATCTTGGACCTTCTGGCCTCCAGAACCATGAGAAATAGATTTCTATTCTTTATAAATTACCCAGTCTGTGGTATTCTGTTGTACTAGTACAAACAGACTAAGACAGAAATTGGTACCAGGAGTAGAGTATTGCTATATATATATATAATATTATATTATATATATGTATATATATAACAATTTATATATAATATATAGTTACGTGTGTGTGTGTGTGTGTGTATACACCTGAAAATGTGAATGTGGCTTTAGAACTGGGCAATGGGTAGAGGCTGAAACAGTTTTGAAGTGAGTGCTGGAAAAACCCTGTATTTCATTAAGGTAGATTCTGGTGAGGGCTGGGTCTTCCCAGAAAAGAACTGTAGAGATTATCTAAGTAGGTCGAGCACAGAATGTTGGTAGAAATATGAACAGGAAAGGCCATTCTGATAAGGTCTTGTACAGAAATGAGGAATTTCTTATTGGAAACTGGAGGAAAGGCCATCTTTGTTACAAAGTGGCAGAGAAGTTGGCTGAATTCTATCTGTGCCCTGCTGCTCTGTGAAAGCAGAATTTAAAAGTGATGAACTAGGATATTTGGCAAAGAAAAACTCTAAGCATGGCTGCATGGCTTCTCTTAAATGCTTATAAAATACAAGAAAAGAGAAACGAGTTAAAGACAGGATTTATAATCAAAAGGGAAGCACAACATAAAGATTTGGAAAATCTCAGCCTGGTCATGTGAAGGATGAAACCGCATGTTTAGGGGAGAAAATTAAGGGTGTGGCTAAGCTACACTTGGATAAAGAGATTAGCATGGATAGAAGGGAGCCAGATACTATTCTTCAAAGCGATGGAAAAATGGCCCATTTCAGAGTCGTTTGATGGCATTTCAGAGATCTTCCGTCCTCAAGATTTCAGAGATCTGCTACAAGTCTCACAGGTCCAGCGGGCCACATTCTTGAGGGTAGCAGAGTTCAAAGGGAAGGTTTCAGGATACTCACGGGACCTCGGGCTCACTGCCTACAGCTGCCTCAAGTCTCAAAAATGCTCCCTACATTTTTGTGCAGTGCTCCTTGGCCACCCCAGCCTAGCTCAAGTGGACCCAGATGTGGCTCAGGCCACCACTCTAGAAGGCATAAGCAGTAAGCCTTGGCAGTGTCCACTTGGTGCTAACTTTGCAGGCAGAGCTCATGCACAGAGGGTGCACAAGCTGTGGATCCATGGCTCCCTCAACCTAGATTTTAAAGGATATCTCAGAGTACCTTGGGCCCTAGGCAGAGAAATGCTGCAGGGGCAGGACCACTGCAGAGTCCCCACTAGGGCAATGCCTGGTGAAGTCAGGGCCACCATGGAGAGCCCCTACTAGGCCAGAAGAAAGGGGCACCAGGGGAACGTCTAGTGGAGCCACGGGAGTGGAGCTGCTCTCGAGACCTCAGAACTGTGGAGCCATTGGAGTATGATCCCAGCCTGGGAGAGCTGCAAGTACCAAACTCCAACCCATGAGAGCTGCTGTGTGGACTGCACCCAGCAAAGCTATTAGGGTAGGGATCCCTGGAAACACTGAAGGACCAACTCCCACCTAAGTGTGTCTAGAAGGCAGGACATGGAGTCAAAGATTATTCTCAAAACTTTAAGTGATTTTTTTTTTAGAGACAGGGTCTCACTGCGTTGCCCAGGCTGGCCTTGAATTCCTAGATTCAAGCATTCCTCCCACTTTAACCTCTCCAAGTGGCTGAGACTGCAGGCACACATCACTGCACCCAGCTCAAGCTCTACAGTTTAATGTTGTTTTCTTGTTGGGTTTTGGATTCACTTGAAACTTGTTACCCCTTTCTTCTTGCCTAATTTTGTCTTTTGGAATGGAGATACCTATCCTATGTCTGCCCACCATTGTGTCTTGGAAGCATATAACTCGTTTGATTTCAGTCTCACAGCTGTAGAGGAATTTGCCTACGGATGAATGGTACCTTGAGTCCCACCTGTATCTGAGTTAGATGATATTTAGATGAGACTTTGGACTTAGACATTAAAGTTGATGCTAGAATGAGCTAAGAATCTTTGAGGCTGTTGGAATGGAATATATGTATTTTGTGCGAATAACATGAATTTTGGGGGCTAGGACAGAATGTCATGGTTTGAATGATGGTGTCCTCTCCAAAACTCATGCCCAATGCAACAGTATTAAAAGGTGCAGCCTTTGGGAGGTGATTAAGACAGAAGGGTTCTACATTCATGACTGGGATTAGCACCCTCTCTTGCCCTCTGTCTCTTCTGCCATATGAGTCCACAGTGTTCCTCTCCTCTGGAGAATGCTGCAACAAGATGCCATCTTGGAAGCAGAGGGTAGCCCTTACCAGATATCAATCCTTCCGGCACCTGGATCTTGGACCTTCTAGCCTCCAGAACTGTGAGAAATAAATTTCTGTTCTTTATAAATTACCCAGTCTGTGGTATTCTGTTACAGCAGCACAAATGGACTAAGAGACTCACCAACATTTGTTATTGTCTATCCTTTTGATGGTAGCCATTCTGGTAGGTGTGAAGTAGTATCTCGTTGTGATAATTTTTGTCTATATTTACCCGCATATCTGCATTGTATTCCTCTTTTTCGCTGCAAGTCTGACCTTCTGTTGGGGTCATTTTCTTCATGCCCACAGAACACTTTCTAGTATTTTCTTTACATAGGTCTACCTACTATTGATGAATTTTCTTAGTTTTAGTCTGTCTGAAAATGTTTTTATTTCATCTTCATATTTCTATCTTTCTACTTTAAACTTTTTTCTAGTTATACTTGAAGTCAGTTGCTTCCAGAGAGCATTTAGTTTGGTCATTTTTAAGATTTACTCTACCAACCTGTCTTTTCATTGGTATATTAAGACTATTTACATTTAATGTAATTATTGATATTTCAGAGGTTAAGTTTGTCATTTTTTTCATGTGTGTCTTCTCTAATTTTCTTTCTCGTTTTTTTTTTCTCCCTGTGGAGCACTTGAACACTTTATTAGGATTCCATTTTGATTTGTCTATAGTATATTCAAGTGTTCCTCTTTGTGCAGATTTTTTGTGAGTGCTTTAGGCATTACAATATACATACATAACCTATGGTCTACTGGTGTCAACCTTTTATCAGTTAAAGTGAAATATAGAAACTTTACTTCCCTTGGAGTCCGTTTACCCTCCCATTTAAAATATCATTTCCTAAATATTTATTCTACATACATTGAGAACCATAGTGAATGATGTTATAAGTTTTGCTTCAATCGTTGAACATAGTTTAGGAAATTCAAGAAAAGAAAATCACATTGCATTCACCCATAGTTTTACTATTTCCCTTGTTCTTGCTTCCAAATGTCCCAAGATTCCTTCTTTTATCATTTGTTTTTTCTGTCTCAAGAGCTTCCTATAGCCATTGTTTTATGGTAGGCATGTTGGCAATAAATTCTTTTCATTTGTTTTCCTTTGAGAATATCTTAATTGCCCCATCATTTCTAAAGGATATTTTTGCTAGGTATAAAATTCTGGATTGTCAATCCTTTCTTTCAAGAATCCAAAAATGTTGAACTGCATGGTTTCTGACGAGAAATCTAGTGATTTTTCCCTGTAGGTAAGGTGTCATTTCTTTCTTGCTGGGCTCAAGATTTTTTCCTTTGTCTTTAGTTTTCAGAAGTTTGGCTATGATGTGTCTTGGCATGCATTTCTTCGGGTTTATTTTAGTTGAGATTCATTTAAGTTATTGAATTTGTAGGTTTGTGCCTTTTGCCAAATTCAGGAAATTTTCAGCCATATTTCTTTGAATACCTTTCAGCTCCACACTTTTTCTCCTCTCCTTCTGAAACTCTGATGATATGGATGTTAGCTCTTTAGTTAATGGTCCCACAGGTCCTTGAGGCTCTGTTCATTTTTTAAAAAGCCAGTTTCTCTCTATTGTTCAAATTGTGTAATTTCTGTTGTTCTATTTTCAAATTCAGTGGTTATTCCTCAGTCCCTTCCATTGAGCCCATTCAATGAGGTTTTAAATTTTGGTTATTACTTTTTAGTTCTAAAATTTCCATTTGACTCTTCTTTATATCTTCTGCATCTTTGCCAGGATTTTCTATTTTCTCATTTGTCTCAAGTTCATTGAAAATTTCTTAAGATAGATGCTTTAAAATCCTTGTCAGATAACTTCACATCTGTGTCATCTCAGGGCTTGCATCCGTTGATTGTCTTTTCTTTTTCAAGTTGAGATTTTCTTGTCTCTCAGAATGGCAAGTAATTTTCAACTGTATTCCAGTCATTTGGGGCATTATGTTATGAGACTTCAGATCTTATTTAAATCTAATTTATCAGGCGGCCTATGATACTACACTAGTAGGGGAGTGGTATTGCCTCATTACTGCCAGATGGAGTTGGAAGTCTAGGTTCCTCACTCAGCTTCTCCGGCATCCCATACGGGAGGAGGGTCTTGTTACCTGGTGGACTTTCATTTTTCTCACCTTCATCTTTCTAGGTATATAACTTTAGGTTGGCAGTTATTTTCTTTAATAGTACTGAAAATATAATTTCTCTGTTTTATTTTTTTTCTATTGCTGCCATGGAAAAGATGGCTGTCAGTTGCATTGTTACTCCATGAAACTGGAGGTGATTGTAATTTGTTTCTACTCAACTATCCCACCCCACTCTCCACTCATGACTGCATAGAAGATTTCTCACTGTTATTCTAAATCTTTGTTTTGATTTTTCTAGGTGTGAATTTCTACTTATTTGTCTTGCTTGGGGTTCATTGAGTTCTTTAAATCCATGGATTTACATCTGCCATCAAGTAGAAAATTATCAGTTATTATTTCTTCAATGTTGTTTCTGCTCAATTCCCTTTCTCCTTTTCCTCTGGAACTCCAGTTACAAATTCATATACTCACTATATTGTCTATTTCTATTACCCTTTCTTCTGTTTTCCATCCCTTTCTCCCTCAGAGTTTCATTCTGAATGGTAAATTTTCAGTTATCTCTTCAGCTGTTAAAATCACCCATTGAATTCTTAATATTGGTTATTGGTTTCTTTACTTCTAAAATTTGTAGTTGGTTTTTCCAATATGCTTGTTACTTTTTCTAGTTTCTAGTTCCTTGCTTTTAGTTTTAAGCTCCCCACTTTGTCCCCAAGAGCACACATAGTGAGCATGTTGTCAAGACTGTGTCGTGTAGTTCCACCATCTGAGATAACTGTGGATCTTTTCATTGTTGTCTTGGTTTTCATTCCTGCTATCTTGCCTCCTTCTGTGTTGGTTGTCTTTGATTGTGTGATGATGGACATTATGTCTGAAAAACTCTCTGTAGAAGTAATCTACTGGGTATAATGGCTCACACCTATAATCCCAGCACTTTGGGAAGCTGAATCAGGAGGACTGCTTGAGCCCAGGAGTTCAAGACCAGCATGGGCAACACAGCGGAACCCTGTTGCTGCAAAGACTTTAAAAAAACTATCCAGGCATGGTGGCCCATGCCTGTAATCCCAGCTACTTGGGAGGCTGAGGTGGAAGGATCACTGAGCCTGGGAGGTCAAGGCTACAGTGAGTTGAGGTTGCAGTGACACTGCTCTCCAGCCTGGATGACAGAGTGAGACCCTGTCTCCAAAATAATAATAATAATTTAAGGCCAGGATGACTTTATCTTCTTCCAGGATGACTTCATCTTTCCTTCTCCAGGTGCTTGGGCATTCTAGATTTACCTCAATCCAGTTTCAGGGATTGAGATTTTTGGCACTACCCTGGTTACTGGAAGCTAAGCTATAGGACATGAAAGAGCTGGTTTTATTCCAATGTACTCTTTATACCTCACATACACCCTTTTGGAGCCCAACCCTAAATATGGGGTCAGGGATGTCTGCCAGGACCCCTACCCTTGCTTGGCAGGCTCTGGACACCAGTGATTGTCCCCATCACCCTGTGAGGCTGTCAAAGCTGCTGCCCGGCCTCTGACTTTCCTCTTCCAGATCAGCTAATGCTCTCCGGGGAGAAGGCGCCCCAAATGCAAGCTTCACCTTTCTGAATTTCCTTCTCGGATTTTACTCACTATCTCGTCACTCTTCTAGGAAGATCTTAAAATCTTCCGTCCATTTGTTTCCTTATCTTCAGAGGAATGGTTGGTCTGAACTGTGTAGCCCGTCATCACTTGAAGGGCCACAAAGCCGCGTCTCATGAAGTCCACCCCCTGCAGGAGCTCTGCCTGGTGACAGGGCTCAGGACCCCTCTGCTCTCAGTTCTGTCCTCACCTTCCCTCCTGGGGAATATCTTTCCAGTGTATGCGTTTCCTGTTTCCCTTCCTGTTTCTTCCCAAAAGAGTGAACTTTACTTAATCCATTACTTCCTGGGTTTCATTGCCGTGGAACACAGTTTCTTACTGACACCAGTGACAATCCAGGAAGCATATTTTGTAATGTATAAACTAAAACGTGGCCCCTTCCTCACTTATTAGGAGCTGCTGGCATTGGAAGAAGAAATGGTGAAACTGTAGTGAGAAATTAATGAATAAGAAAGAAAACTGAGAGAATATTTTAAACCAACAGCTGATTCTTTAAAAATAAATAAGTTCAACAGTTAATCTCTGACAAATCTAATCAATAAAAAAAGAAAATAGATTACATTAAGCAGAAGAAAGAGGGTGTGATCAATGCAGAGAGGATTCTCAAAGCCTAAGATGAAACTACGCACGATTCTTTGCTGATCAATTAGAAAATCTCCATGAAATGGACAGTTTTCTATTCCCTCCCAAATGATTAAAGCAGAAGTAACTCATCTGGGAAGAAAATCCTATTTCCCATCTCTGATACCCAGTACCAGAAATTCCAACCAATTAGACTTAATAAGTCAGCGGAGTGAGCTTCCTCAAGCAGGAAACAGACACTCTTATCTGCCAAGGACATGTTTATCTAGCTAGGTCATGAATAATTGAGAAGTAGAGTCACAGGAAAAAAGAAGGACAAAACCCAGCACAAGTCAGATAGAGACTGTAAAGGTAAATGTGATGAAATTAAACTAAGTAGCTATAACAAGAGATGTATAAGACCTGTTTGAAGGAAAATACAAAACTTGATTGTGGAACAGGGTTGAAACTAGGACGAGACCAATGTCAGGGAGCACTTCCTCTCCGCGGTGACACTGCGGTTGCACAGCCACGTGAGTGAGCACGGCCTTCAATGGACGTGTGTATTTACATGCAGTGCAATCTTCCCTTGGTATCTACAGGGTTGGTTCCAGCACACACCTCCACCCCCACAGAATCCAAAGATGCTCAGGTCCCTTACTTAACGGTGCAGGATTTGCATATAACACACACCCTCCGGTGTACTTTAAATCTTCTCTAGATTACTTATAATACCTGATGCCATGTCAATGCTATGTAAATAGTTGCTATACTGTATTGCTTTTTTTTTTTTTTTTTGAGACAGAGCCTCGCTCTGTCACCCAGGCTGGAATGCAGTGGTGTGATCTCAGCTGACTGCAAGCTCCACCTCCCGGGTTCAAGCGATCCTCCTGCCTCAGCTACCCGAGTAGCTGGGATTACAGGCGCCCACCACCACACCCGAGTAATTTTTTGTATTTTTAGTAGAGACAGGATTTCACCATGTTGGCCAGGCTGGTCTCAAACTCCTGACCTCATGTGATCCACCCACCTTGGCCTCCCAAAGTGCTGGGATTACAGGCATAAGCCACCACACCCAGCCTCTTAATTTTTTTTTTTAAGTCAGCTGAGGCTTCGGATGTAGAAGGCCACAAAAAAACACCACTCACAACCTAACGGTGAGTAAAGTCTGCGTAAGCTACAAAATCAGAATTTTTCTTGAGCCCACGAGAGAGCTAAGATTACAAGGAAGTGAATTCCAAATAGTGCCCAGACCCACTGAGGAGAGAGAAGACAAGGCACATGAATTGTGGCGTTGTTAGCGAAGCAATGAGAAAACATAGGGCTGCTGGAAAGACAGGCAAAGAGCAAATGGTTAAAGTAGTAACAAATTCTTACGGGCTGAATATGGGATACTGTGACCTTCTGGAATAACTGGAAGCCCAGATGCTGGAGGTCACCTCAGTTCCCTACAAACTCTTCCCATCCTCTGAGTGCTCACTGGATATATTGGAGACAGGGCAGGACAGCATCAAAAGCTGCCCCTTTTTTGACACACAGACACGAAAAACAACACCTTTTCCCAGACCCTTTACTTATATAAAAACAAGAGCTCCAGGCCACTGGGGGAAGGGCAGGAAATCCTCCTAAGGTCCACGAAGGTCCATAGCTTCTGGGGAATAGAAACAGAAGATAGTTTTCATCTTAAGAAACTTGAGGACCAGGTGCAGTGACTCATGCCTGTAATCCCAGCGCTTTGGGAGGCCGAGGTGGGTGGATCATCTGAGGTCAGGATTTCGAGACCAGCCTGGCCAACATGGTGAAACCCCATCTCTACTAAAAATACAAAAATTAGCCAGGCGTGGTGGTGGGCACCTGTAATCCCAGCTACTTGGGAGACAGAGGCAGGAGAATTGCTTGAACCCGGGAGGTAGAGATTGCAGTGAGCCGAGATCACGCCATTGCACCCTAGCCTGGGCGACAAGAGAAAAACTCCATCTCGAAAAAAAAGAAAGAAAATAAATGAAACTTGAGGCTGGGCGTGATGGCTCACACCTGTAATCCCAGCACTTTGGGAGGCCTGGGTGTGAGGATTGCTTAAGGTCAGGAGTTTGAGACCAACCTGGGCAACACAGCAAGATCCCATCTGCATTTTTTTTTAACTACAAAGTAAGTTTGTTGGTGGTAATGTGATAGAATTTATTCCCAACATCTGATATTACTAACTTTTGGGTCCTTGAGATATGCAGATCCTCGTATGTAGCTGGCATAAATCCCATGATTTGAGCTCTCTTGTTTTGTGATTTCTTTCTGTTTCTTCCCACAAAGACCTGTAATGTACCTTCCATAAATGCATCCAGTAAATGGAGAAATAAAGTGGGACAAGAGCTGTATGTTCTTATCATCTACATGCTTTCCACACAAGATACATTTCTTTTTTTCTTTTTGAGACAGTCTTGCCCTTATCACCCAGGCTGGAGTGCAGTGCATTGTTCAAGCTGTTTTTCTCATTCAGATACAAAAGTTTCTTCTAGACTGCTCCAGGTAGCTGGCGTGCTAAGGGTAGCATTGTTCTGATACTACACTTTCCATGCCCTAAAAGCTCCCTTAGCACTGACGGCACCAGTGTTTTCTTTTCCTGTTTAGTAGTTTAATAGCTTTGCTGTTTGTGTTTTTCATAATTTAAGTGAATTATGTGTAACTAGTTTATTGAGGAACCTCAACTTGTTGAGACTATAAATAGATGCAATTTTATTTCTCCCCAACCCCAATCCATACAGGATCTGTTGAAGCCCTCTTTCCTGCTAGGTAGGAGGTCCCTTAATGACATCTTGGCCAGATTCCAAGGTTTTCTTCTCATTTTCATCTTTAGAACAGCCTCTTGGTGTTTAAGACTAAGCCCTGTCTATTTCTAAAGAATGCTCAGCTCAAACACAATTCAACGCTTGTGGTCAGAGTTCTCTGTGGCTCTGGTGGCTTGGAGGAGTGGGGAAGGTCCCCTCTGGACTCAACGAAACTGTTGCCCTCACCAGGCTGTGTTTATTCACGTGTTGGGACGGCTCAGAGAGGGCGCAGGGAGAGGGCCCTGGAAGGGCGGTGGCCTCTCCCACTTTCCCATCCACCGCTGAGCATGAGAAGACTTCAGCTCCCGCCTGGGCCCTCCCAGGCGGCTCTGGTCCGTGATGTCACCTGCCCTCCTCTCCTGGCTGGCCCTGGCTGGTGGCGGTCACACCACAGTGCTCTGATGCCTGCATTCTTGTGTGCTCCCCACCATGGGGATCCCACAACACCGTGGTTCCCTGTCTCATCCACCTTCCTGGGGGCAGCAGGCACCAGCAGGTGGGGATCCAGCTTCCATACATTCTGGAAACAGGAAGCTAAAGGGGTTGATGCTGACTCCCCTTGAATGGGAAACCTCCTCTCCTTCTGAGTCCCTTAATCCATGATTCATGGGATGAAGGCAGGTGGCGTGTCCACTGGCCAACCAGACGTGACCAGAATGCACCTGTCCCTGTCTCAGAGGTGCCTTCAACCTACATGAAGTTCTCAAAGCCCTCTCTCCCCTAGCTTTCTCCCATGAAGGAGAAAACAGCACTTACCGCCAAGCCTCCATGGTAGTCCCCGGGCAGATCACTCCCACAGTCCCGTCTTCTGCACGTAAGGACTCACACCTGGTATGTTTTCTTGGGTTTGGGTTTCTGGAATTTTTTTTTTTTTTTTTTTTTTTTTTGAGATGGAGTCTCACTCTGTCACCCAGGCTGGAATTTAGTGGCGTGATCTCGGCTCATTGCAGTGTCCACCTCCAAGGTTCAAGTGATTCTCCTGCCTCAGCCTCCCGAGTAGCTGGGATTACAGGCACCCACCACCACGTCCGGCTAATTTTTGTATTTTTAGTAGAGACAGGGTTTCTCCATGTTGGCCAAGCTGGTCTCGAACTCCTAGTCTCAAGTGATCCACCCACTTCGGCATCGCTAAGTGCTGGGATTACAGGCGTGAGCCACCGTGCCCGGCCACAGCTGGTGTTTCTGACTCCTTCAGGGGACGTCCACAGTGCATGCTACTGAGCAGATGGAAGTCCTCCTCCAGCCAGTAACTCGGGGGCCCAGGCCTCCTCATTGCACGAACCTGTCGCCTTCGCTGCCTGTTTCCAAGGTCACCCTGCCCATTAGCTTGAATCCAGCCAGTGGGAGGGACAGGATCCCCACCTACATTCCATTGGCTAGAGTCTAAGCATGGAGCCACACCTTGTCATTGAGTGGGCGGAGAGATGTCATTGAGCTTTTTGCCCAGGAAGAAGAAAAAACGGGATTGATAAAGAACCAGTCTGTTTGTACAACATTTGGGTTCTGGGAGAATGGCAGGTCTAGGAATTCCCTTCAAGTGCGGTAGCTGATGGCCTGTGGACAGCATTCCAGGTTCAGAATACAGCCTATTTACTGCATTGCGTTCTCAGCTTCAGGGCTATAATTTGGGGCCAAAAGAAAAAGCCCAACTCAATATCCTGCTATATATGTATAACTAGAAAATACATCGCTTTTCTTGAAAGGTGGGCGGAGGCTTTGGCAGGTGTCCTGTGACGAAGATGGCTCTCGGAGAGCCACGGGTAAGTCACATGGGTTCTGCTGTTTCTGAAAATGCTGTGACCTGATCTGAGGGAGTTGGCAGTTTCTGCTCGTTATTTTGTTGTGGTGGTGGTAGCTGGTGTGTAACCATCAGGTTTCTGTGAGCACAGTAACATTTGAAATCCAGAAGTTTTGGGACACACGGAAGGGACCACTGAAAGAGGTGGTGAGGTGGTACCGCCCAGTGCACCAGGACAAAGATCACAGAGCGAGGCTGGTGATGGGGCTCAGGACAGGCCAGGGAAGCCCACTCAGAGCGTGAGCCAGCTCCCCAGCTCCCCAGCACCCATTAGCCTGCCCAGGCATGAGGAGTTCCCTTCACAGGCTAGGGCAGATGAAGAATGGGGTGAGGAAGGGGTAAAGCAGCCAGAGTTCCACAGAGGAAGGTGCGTGGGTTCCCTCCCCCTGGGCCTGCAGCAGAGCCCTCTGGACACCGAACTGAATGGGCCAGGTCAGGGCATCAGCAGGCCGGCTGCATGAGTCACCAGCAGTGATAACCAGCAGGGCAGTGCAAGCCTGCAGGGACCTCCTGCGGACCTCCACCAATGCCGTGAGAGAAGAAAATAAAATGACAAAATATCACAGTCATGAAAATACCATTATGTGCAAGAGGTATGGAAAATAATCAACTTTACAACTTATAAAAAATATTGAGATTTCAGGCCAGGCATGGTGCCTCACGCCTGTAATTCCAACACTTTGGGAGGCCAAGGCAGGTGGATCCCCTGAGGTCAGGAGTTTAACACCAGCCTGGCCAGCATGGCGAAACCCTGCCTCTACTAAAAATACAAAAATTAGCTGGGCGCGGTGGCAGGCGCCTGTAATCCCAGCTACTTGGGAGGCTAAGGCAGGAGAATCGCTTGAATCCGGGAGGCGGAGTTTGCAGTGAGCTGAGATTGCGCCACTGCACTCTAGCCTGGGAGACAGAGTGAGACTCTGTCTCAAAAAAACAAAAAAAATTGAGATTTCAGGATGTGATGGTTTCCTCATTTGGGCTGCTCTAACAAGGCACCACAGACTAGGTGGCTTGAGCCACAAACATTTACTTCTCACAGTCCTGAAGGCTGAGAGGTTCAAGATAAAGGTGATGGCAGATTCAGTGTCTGGTGAGACCTGCTTCCACGTTGCAGGCCGATGACCGATTGTCCTCTTGCTGTATCTATTCGTGAGGGTGCAACCCGCATGACCTCACCGCCTCTCAAAGGCCCCCCTCCTAAAGCCGTCCCATTGGAGGCTAGGATTTCAACACACAAATATTGAGGGAACACAAATATTCAGTCCACTGCAGGTGACAACACTGAAAAAAGTACCTTGGGCCAGGTGTGGTGGCTCATGCCTGTAATCCCAGCACTTTGAGAGGCCCAGGCAGGCAGATCACCTGAGGTCAGGAGTTTGAGACGAGCCTGGCCAGCATGGAGAAACCCCGTGTCTACTAAAAATACAAAGACTAGCTGGGCGTGGTGGCGGGCGCCTGTAGTCCCATCTACTCAGGAGGCTGAGACAGGAGAATTGCTTCAACCCGGGAGGTGGAGGTTACAGTGAGCCAAGATCATACTACTGCACTCCAGCCTGGGTGACAAGAGCGAGAGTCCATCTCAAAAAGAAAAGAAAAGAAAAGAATACCTTAATCAATATCTCTAATGTAAACGATGAGTAACCCATTTGGTTTAAAAAAAAAAAAAAAGCAAACTATTTTACATTTGCAATAGGAAACAGACATGCATATCAACAATCTTTGAAGAAATGACACCAATGTGGATAAAACTGCAAACTTTGTATGAAATAGGATTTGAAATAGGACATGAAATAGGATTTAAATGAACGGGGAGATGGCACTTGTTCCCACAGTAAATGACTGAGCATTGCAAAGATGTCTGTTTTTCAAAGAAGTTTATAGAATTGATTAAATGCTAATAAAAATTCTAATGTAATTATGTTTAATTCTAAAGTCTCTCTGGAATGATCCCAATTTGTAAGAATGTATGTGTGAGTGTGCATGTGTGTACATGTGTGTGTGCATGTCCATATTTGCAAATTAAAATAGACTAGAAAGGAATATGCAGAAATTGTAATATTTTCTGGGTGGTGGGAGTACAGATGATTTTTATTCTCCACATATTTTATAGTTTTAAAAGTATGTAATACCTACATATTACCATTATAATTCAATTAAATCAATAAATGCTAAACAATTCCATTCATCAGGAAATGTTAAATGAGGAAGGACGGATAAAACCATTGTGAGGTGGACCCTGGCTGTGGGTGGAAATGTGGGCTGCAGGGAGTCCATCCCACTGCACGAGAAGGTGGTGGTGGGGAGGGTGGAGGAGGGGTGCAAGCACAGGGCAGATTCCTAGAACAGAAAATTCTGGAAGCCCAGTCCTAATGATGGGGACATATGAGGGATGTGGAGGGGCCGGGGAGGAAGGGGAAGGTCAGGGGCTGATGGCATCTGTTCTTTCACCATCTCTACTTCTTATTTCATGGAGATGGCTTCCTCATTCCCCTTTTATGATTGTATTTATTTTATTATATTTTATTGAGACAGAGTCTCACTCTATCGCCCAGGCTAGTGCAATAGGAATATAAAATTGTGTCTATTTATATTCCCAACAAGTTGAGATTCCTCAATAAACTAGTTACACATAATTCACAACAGCTCACTGCAACCTCCACCTTCAGGGTTCAAGCAATTCTCCTGCCTCAGCCTCCTGAGTAGCTGGGATGACAGACACACACCACCACACCTGGCTAATTTTTGTGTTATTAGTACAGACGGGGTTTCCCCATGTTGGCCAGGCTGGTCTTGAACTCCTGACCTCAAGTGATCTGCCCACCTCGGCCTCCCAAAGTACTGGGATTACAGGCATGAGCCACCATGCCCACCCTCCTATAATGATTTTAAACAGAACTACTCTCAAGTCCTCTTCAGGTTGCTGTATCATCTCTATCCTGCAAGAATCTTCCTCTATGTGGTCTGGTGACTGTCGCAATGCTATTTTGTCCTGCATGCTTTGTTTGTTCCTGCAGCTGTCTCCTGTAGGGCATCTCTCCTTCCTGAACTGGGGTCTGTGTGTCTATGTGTTGTGGTCCCCCGGTTGTATCCACCCTGGTCCTCCAGTGCACACAGGGTCAAGGAGGCCTCTCTTCAGGGCACTGTGCACACCACTCATGCCATGCAGGATGGACCCTGGACTCATGTCAACGACTTGCTTCTGTCCCTGGCCATGGGTGAACATTTTCTGGCCACAAACCCTGACAAGATTTCCAGCCCCCACCCGTGGGCAGACAGCACGTGGTTCCCAGTTATTGCTTGCATTTTAGTTTGGGGGAGATGTTTTCACTTCTGGTCCATATAAACATCCTTTCATTGTTTTCAAATGCTCCATTCATACATCTCTCGTGTGTGTCTGTGTGTGTGGTGTTATTCACTTCGAGAGCATGGACTTGAAAAGGGAGGTTTCTGTATAAACTCAATCATGATCCAGAAAATTGTCTTCAGCACTCCAAGCCAATTTTCTCATCTGTCAAGTGGGGTTGTTATGAGGATGAACTGAGAGAGATTCATCAGCAAGTAGCACAGTCGACCACACAGGGAACACCCATGGAGCCCACCGATTCTGCTTTCCGTTAGTGTTGGGAGCAGGATGAGGGTGTCCCCCATCAGTCCTGGCAACAGCAGTGCTGGGGAAGTTCCACAAGTGACCTAAGAGGAGGTACAGGTGAAAGTCTAAATAAGGAAACAGCCGGGCGCAGCAGCTCACAACTGTAATCCCAGCACCTTAGAAGCCTGAGGCAGGTGGATTACTTGAGCCCAGGAATTACAGACTAGCCTGGGCAACATAGTGAGACTCTGTCTCTACACAAAAATTTTGCAAAGGAAAAGAGAGGAGAGGAGAGGAGAGGAGAGGGGGAGGGAGGGGAGGGGAAGGGAGGGGAGGGTGGAAGGGAGAGGTAAGGGTACGGGAGGAGGGAGGGGAAAACAAGGGAGGGAAGGAAGGGAAGGGAGGGAGGGAGGAAGGGAGGGAAGGAAGGGACTGTCGCCAGTAACCTTCCCTGGAGATCTGCCTAGGGGAAGGCTATGGAAAATGCTCTCAGGATGGACACATGTGGGACATGAGGCCAAGGACTGGCACTGGAGATGTCTGCAGTCTCCATGAGTTCCACGGAGAGCTCTGGATCCGGCTGGCTCTGCACAGTGGTCCCGCGTCCCCCAGGCCCAGGGTGAGCACTGCTACAGAAAGGAGGCTCGCATGGCCTTGGGTGAAGTGGCGCCTTCGCTCAAGGGCAAGGTTCAGAAGGGACCCCAGCCGAGCCCTCTCATGGCCAGCACTCCCAGGAGCAGGGGAACAGACCCTTTAGTCCTGGAAGGAAACCCAGATGGCCCAAGGCATCCATAGCAGGGGCAGACTATTGCAGTTAATTGGAAACTGATGATTCTGGTGGAAACCCAGTCAGTCTGTGGAATGAGCTGAAACATCCCTCAAACGACTAAACGTTCAGTGAGGCAGTCAAATAAAAACACAACATTAATCTTTCCTATGTATCAGCAACAATCTCTCGGTAACTATGAAGGAAGCCTGTGAGACTCGCCATAGGATCATACCGACAGCAGAAAACTACGCCCAAAGAATTGTTTATTGACCAGGATGCTTCTCACAGCATTGTTCTCTATGACGAAAATTGTCAACACACTTCCAAAGCAAAGGGATCATTTGGGTGAAGCATGGCCAGTCCAGAGATGGGATATTATGTACTTACAAATCCTATTCTCAAAGACCATGTCATGACCTCGGCAAGTTCTCATCACATATTAAGCATGTAGGATATTGTCCCATTCTGTAAGAAAGGAAAGTAAATAGGACAACACAGGTGTGCGACTGGCTGGGGTCTCCGGCTCTGCTTGGTGGCCAGCTGCAATGTGACTGGTTGGCATGACATGGACCCAAGACTCCGGCTGTGCTCTGATGTGTGGTCCTTCTGCTCAGCCGCTAAACAGACACCCGGTAGCTTCTCCGCCGGGCTCTGGGCGAGGTGCTAGGGACGCAGGTGACTCACACAGCAGCCCTGCCCTCTAGGAGCATAGTCTGTTGGGGGAGACAGACAGGCTCAGTAACGGCATAAGTCCATCACTTACTAGGTGTGAGCCTGAGGGTGTCAGGGCAGGAGCACAGCCACGGGACCCCTCGCCCGGCCTGGTTGCTCAGGAAGGGTCCTAAGAGGAGTAACACTGGATCCTTCTTAACAGAACAATAAGAGCAGTAGAAAGGAAGCCGTTAGGGAGGCCGGCTGTCCAGACCTGCAGCGGGCAGTGGTGGTGGGGACAGAGAGCCCGGCTGACCTGAGAGTCATTGAGGACCATGATGTCCAGGCACTGGAGCAGGTGTAGGAGAGAGGAGTAAGGCAAGAAAGATGCCCAGACGCCAAGCTGGGGATGCCCTGGATGGAGAAGAGGAGGCTCCCCAGAAAATCTCCATGGCCACAGGATGGAATTCTACCAGGCTGGGCCCATGGGAACACAAAGTGAGAGCAAGCGTCACAGAGCCAGAGAGTGGAGGCCCAGCTCTTACCTTATCTGTTCTCTTGCCTCAAAGGGGCCAGACAGTGGGATGGGGAGGGGGCTCAGCCCTAGACCCCCCATGTCAGGCAGAGACCTTGCAAGGCCAGGTCCTTGTAAACCTCTCAGATCAGCCACGTGGGGACAGGCAGGAGGGTACTATGTACACTCCAGGCCTTTCCATAGAGGAAGACACTGACTAGGCAATGGGCAAGCCAGGGGGGACCCTGATTTTCACTCCCATTCCCAAACCAGCCACCAGTCACAGAGCAGCACATGGGGGAAACCTCAGGGCAAGGCTTTCTGCAGGGTGGAAGGAGAGCCTTCCACTCTGCAGCCCACAACTGCAGAGTCCCTACACAGAGCCCCCCACGCTGCACCCTGCACACAACTCACCAAAGCGCTTATGCCTCTCCAGGCCCTGCACCTGTTACCAGGGTTTGGGGGAAACCGTAGAATGTTTTCAAGTTCATCTAGTAACAACAGCTAAGAAAGTCTGAAGGGGGATAGTCCTACTAGATATGAATAGAAATTATAAAACCTGGCAGGGCGCAGTGGCTAACGCCTGTAATCCCAGCACTTTGGGAGGCTGAGGCGTGGATCACCGGAGGTCAGGAGTTCAAGACCAGCCTGGTCAACATGGCAAAACCCTGTCTCTACTAAAAATACAAAAGAATAAATAAATAAATAAATTAGCTGGAAGTGACAGCTGGTGCCTGTAATCCTAGCTACTCAGGGGCCTGAGACAGGAGAATCACTTGAACCCAGGAGGCAGAGGTTGCAGTGAGCCAAGATCATACCACTGGACTCCAGCCTGGGTGACAGAGACTCGGTCTCAAAAAAAAAAAAAAAAAAAAAGAAAATTATAAAACCCAAATCAGCTAAAATAGGGAAGTACCAGGCAAGACAAATGGATCTGAATAAACAGTGGGGAAGTTGGTTCTACTGTACGTAAGATTTCCCCGTGTGCAAAGGAAATAACACACGTGACCAAGGGAGAGAAATGATTTTTAATAAGTGGACTCAGGGTGTTTGTTTAAATCTTTGAAAGACAGTCTATTCAAAGCCTCCTCTCACATGACATGCCAAATTAATCCCAGAAATAACTGTGTATTAATCTAGAGGGGGAAGAAAGACCTGAAGTTTAAAGCGATGGAAGGAACAGTTGCTGATGTTTGCAGAACTGCCGATCCTTGTCTCTCTTTAGACCAGCAGTTCTCAAAGTGGGGCAAGAGCCTTTTGGAGGTCCACGAGGTAAAACCGTTTTCATAAGAATCCCAAAATATCACATGCTTTTTCCACGTCATCTCATGGGTGCAGTGGGGCTCTCAGAGGCGCCATGGCATATGCGCTCTTGCAGGTTAAGCACAGCAGGTAGGAGGCTCCCACTGTCTTCTATTCAGCCAGACCTTACAGGCATTTGCAAAAATGTCTTCTTCAATGCTTCTCCTCACTAATGTTTTGTTTTGGAAAATACAGTTTTTTAATTTAAAATGTTATTTGTGTTTTTGTTTTCCAAATAATTATTTTAAAACTTTGTTTAAATTTATAATATGGTAAATATTGTTGGATAAAACCTATGTAAGCAAAAGCTCTTTGAGGCCCTCAGTGAGTTTGGATAGTGCAAGGGGGCCCTGATACAAAATGTGTGAGAGCTGGCCTTGGCCTGTGGGCTCTGCAGTGCGGACTGCTGGATCCATGTGCGGGTCCCAGGGCGTTGCAGGTCCATCAGAGTAACTAATTCAACAAACGTGTACTGAGTACCTATCACGTGCCATGGATCCCAAGGCGTTGCAGATCCACTGGAGTAACTAATTTGACAAATGTGTACTGAGTACCTATCACGTGCCAGGCATCGTCATAGGTGCTAGTGCTACGGCCATGAACAACACAGACAAACTCTACCTGCCTGCCCTATGTTCTTGTCTAGCAGACACAGTGCTGTGGAGACAGATTGACTATGTCAAAATCTCAATAAGATAAAACACACACACTAAGTAAAAACCCAGAAACAGCTGCAGCAAATATGACACACACCAGGTTAATATCTTTAATATATACCGAGCTCATAGAAATTTATCAGACCCCAGAAGATAGAGCAAAGGACACTGACAATCCACAAAAGAGGAAATACAATCGCTTCACATGAAAGATGTTCAACTGGGCTAGAAATCAGTGAAATGCCAACTGAAACACAATGCTATGTTTTCATTATCAAATTAGCAAATATTTAGCCAGATGATAATGCCCAATACGGGCAAGATGGACATGTTTATCCTTGCTGGTGGCAGTGTAAGGGGATACAAATGTTTCTGGAATCCATTTTGTCAATATGCAGTAAAAGCCTCAAAGGTTTTCATATTCTTCAGTTCAAGAATCCCACCTCTGGGAGTCTACCCCAAAAAAATAACTTGACATTGGGAAACAGCCTGTGCACAGATATTCATCAATTTATAAATGAAAAATCAGTAACAGCATTAGTGATCGGCAACTGGCACGATGGTCCATCTAGTCGATGGAGGAGTACATAGCCACTCCAAAATAAAATATTTAGTAATCAGAAGGGGAGATGCCCCCGATATGCTAAAATAGCTGCACAGAACTGTATTATTACAGAAGACAGCAGCAAAACTATGTTAAAACAAAATGCAAAGAAACTATAGTCGGGGGGGAAAGCCTGAGAGACACCAAAATGTGATGTTTTACTTCCTTCTTTCCTCTACTTGCAAAAATTTATCTAACATGTGGTTTACATGGATAATGAGAAGACCTAGTAGGTTTGGTGCTTGTGTATGCAAAGGCATGAGGCACACGTAAGTGAGGAGCTGGGTTTCCTCCCATCTCTACCCCATCTGTGCTGTGCCGACTGCCACCCCACCCAACCTCAGGTCCCCAAGAGACAGTGACACGCGGGCTGTCTGTTCCACATGGAAGGCCATATACCCCAATCTTCTCCCCTACTCTGGGGAGCTTCTCCTGTTGGCCCAACAGTCTGCTCTTGCTTCTCTTCCCCAGGAGACCCACCTTGTGCCTACCTCTCTAAGTCCCTAAACCAGTGCTCTCCAAGCAGAGGTGCCATGAGCCTACGGCTGTGGTTGTAGATGGAGGCGCCTCTGCTAGGATCTCTTCCCTCTTCCACCTAGAGCTCTGCCCCCCAGTCGGTGGCTGCAGCATGGGCCCTTTTGTCCAGTCCCAGGGCTTGTTCCCTAAGTTAACCTCAGCACATGCCTAGCTCAACCCATATCTCTTCATTCCCCTACAGGCTGGAACTGCCAGGGTGGTGCCCACCCAAGGCAGCTCTGTCTGCCATGACAACAGGAGCTGGTCCTGCCACACTTTCTGGGTTTTGTTTTCCACTCCTCCTCACTGCTCAATACATACTTACCTGGGGCCAATGAAATAGGTCTTTGCTGTTTCCTAGAAGTCACCAAAATGGTTCAGGACATTAAGTTAGTCCCAGGGTCACACTATACTAGGCCACGGAGTCACCCCTTCACTAACTTCCATCTCCAGTGATGCCCTGGTATGCAATGAAGCTTACTTACCAGAGGGGTACCATGTGGACCAGAGAGCAGTCACAATACAGTCCAAAGATGTCACAACCATGGAAAAGAGAACTTGCCTTCACATGCGCTGTTGAACACTACTGCCTGTCCGTTTTACCAATCGATACCTGTTCTCCTAAAATTTAGATAAATTATAACCCCAAAATATGTACAAAGCACTCCCTTCCCCCACTTTGTTCTTCAGCCTGATCCCCGGTCAGAGGTCTCCCTCTGGGGCTGCGCCTCATCCTCCTTAGCTGGAGACTAAGGTATCTTCCACTAAAGCCACCACGGGTCCTCACCTCTCCAATGTGGGCTTCTTCCAAGTTCAAGTTGAAGGGCAAGCCCCGACCTCTCTCATCTGCTCCATGTTCCCAAGTGCAGGGAGCTATCAAGAAGGTCCTAAGCGCACACCAGTACTCCTCCCAAGCCCGCACACATAAGCACCGAGAGAAAAAACACAAATCACCAGCCAAACAAAGGTGGGGCAGCTGCTTGGATCGGGTGCCCATAGGCAGAGGACCCGGCTGCAGGTGTGGACACGGAGTGTGGACGGTCTTTCCTAGGCAGCTCTGGGGTGTGGGGCAGCACAAGCCTGACACAGGCATGGTATGGCTTTTAACAAGCCACTTGGGTAGAGCCAGGGCTGGCGACACGGCAGAGTTCCCACCCTGCTCCCATGCTGGGCTGGGCCACATGGAAACCTTCCAGATGCCTTTTCCCAGGTGCCACTGTACCCCTTCACTTGGGGGCAGCTCTGCCTGGCAGGTACTAGTCTTACCAATATAGCTGCTGGAGACAGAACAGAACTGGGCACAAAGAGAAAGTAATCTGTACACCTCCCATTCATGGAATGGTGGCCCCACTGTGTCCTCCCTCCGTCCATACTTAAAGAGCACCATGGTCCCACCTGAACAGCCTTGGCTGGAGTCCAGGGGAACCTAAAGCCTGTATTCAGGCAGTTGTTCAGCAGGGCAATTGGGCTAACAGAGTTGATGATGAGTGGGTGGCAGTAGCCTGCGGACCCCAGCAACCACTGAATGTCCTTGCCCTTGCAAGGCAGCGGTTCTTCAGAATCGCAGTCACTTTTCCCAGCATCATCAAAACTCTTAAGAAGCCAGGTCCAAGGACCCAACCTCTGGGGTCCCAAGACACATACATGTCTTTAGGTGGGTGCGGAGGTTGTCCTTCTGCAGTCAAGCCAGGACCCTTCAGACAGGGGCAGATGAGCCCAGGATAAGAATCCCTACGGTCCAGGAGGTCATGTCAATATGTTTCATTTGGCATTGAAATATGGCGGAACAGCTCAGTCCAAAGGGCATGGCCAAACTCAGCCACAAAATGATTTCTTGGTCACCCCTCTGTGAGGAAGGACCAGGTCCTTCAGAAGCAGGACATGCATGCCAGTGCTGCATTGTCACCACACTAAGACGACGACAGTCCACAGCTCTTTGCTTTTACATATGCCACCAAGACCCTGGCTGGGTTGACAGAGGCAGACACTCCCCGGCCTTAAGTGCTTAAGGATGTTTCCCAAAGGGAGTCTGTTTTCTCTTGGACAAAGGCAGCCCATCTGATTGCCCAGGCATGGGAAGGACATGCTACAAGGTGCCTTTGGAGACCCACAGATGGTGTGTGAGTAGCTGCAGGGCTGCAGTGAAGGCCACATGGCACCTGAATGGAGATGGGAACGGGTCTCAAGCTGGGCAAGGCTTGAGACAGTGACAGGGTGCAGAAGCAGGAGTGACTGAGCGTCAGCCGATGTGGCACTGCCCATGGAGATTCTGGGCAGCAAAGGGAGTCACTGGTATCCACCCTCAGCCTGCTATGGCCCTCAGGTGCAAGTGTGCTGGAACCTGCAGCCTGATAGACTTGACCAGTGGCTGAGAGTCCACCATGACCTTATTTAGCAGGCAAGTTCCAGATTCCCCTAACTTCTGGCTCGATCAGAACACCAGAAGCTGAAGCCAGGCATTAACAGAGACGCAACACGGGTCCTTCCCAGTGAGAGCAGTGGGGCCTCCCAGACTGCATACTCACATGCAGAGTGGAACCTGGCCCCTGGAAATGGTAGAACTACACTCCTAGCAGTGACCACTCGACCACTACAGCACGGATGAGGCCCTGCCTGCTGCACTGGGCCCTGGCAGGGCTGGCAGGCATCTTGGGTGGGAAGCCAGACTCCCTCTCCAGGTACACCCATCAAGCCACCAGCCTGGCCAAACTGGCATCTTTCTGTCCAGAGCTCATCAATAGGAACTGGGCAACCAGGTGGGGAGCCGCCAAAGGAGCTTGGAGAGGGCAGAGTAGGAGCCTCCATGAACCAAGTCAGGCTGGGAGGGGTCAGCCCTCGTGGTTTGTCAGCGTGCGGCAGAGTCCCTGTGCCTAAGCAGCAGAGCGGTAGTCATTGAAACAGCCCGGGATGCCAGCAAGAGGGAGGCGAGCATGCAGTGAGCGATAGGTACAAAGCTAGCACATAAGAGGAAGCGCAGCAAGGTGGGCAACCAGGGCGCCAGGAGGGATGGAAGGAAGATCTCCTTGGGGAACACATCTGGAGAGGCAAGAAGGGAGGTCTTCAAACAGGGGCGATGCTGTCCTATGGGCATTTCTTCTACACAGCAAAGAGCGTATGCTACCTGGGTGGCTGCAGACGCTACCAAGTGGTGGCGGATTCTTAAAGATTCCGTGCTCGGGCAGGCAGGGCTGGCGCTGGACTAGTCCCGTTGGAAGCTGGATGCACTGGGCAAGGCCCCGTGCCCGCAGCGGCCAGCTGACGGCAGAGCATCTGCCTCTCTCGCACGGCCCTGTTAGAGGCAGAAGTCTTCCGGATTTGGGCGCGCCGCGCATGCCGGAGCGGAGACTTGTAGGTTCTCCGCAACTCTGCCAGGAACCCCTGATAGTTGTTGCGCAAGGGGCTGTCAGGTTGCATGTGCGGGATAGCCCACTTCTCCGCCTCCCCAGTCAGTCGAGACACAAGGAAGGCCACGCGCTCGGCCTCACCCGGGAAGCGGGAGGCCTGGAAGATCATGAATCTGTCCATCTGCATCAGGAACCCCGCCAACTGGCCTGGGTCCCCGGAAAAGGGCTCGGGCAGAGAGGTTGGAGGTGTGGTCATGGGCCGAGTCCCGTTTGAAGTAATTGCAGAGATGGGCGGGGTGATCTGCAGAGCCCCCGGGATCCGCGCCCTGGTGCGTAACAAGGTCAGCTCTGCCATCACGCTCTCCAGCATGTTGGTGAGATTGGCCTTCTCTGCCCGCAGGGTGGAGGCCTCCCGCCTCAGCGCTGAGTTGGTGAGGCGCAGGGAGGTCAGGGTGTCAATAACATCATCCATCTGGGCGTTCGGAGACGCTGCCGAGGCCGGGCTTTCAGCTTTGGACGTCTGCGGCTGCACCATGCTGGCCAGAGGTCAGCCACGGACTGAGATCCGCGGGTGGGCCAAGGGGGTGTGGTGACCAGGTGGGCCCCTGTAGAAATGGCGGCAGAGTGGGGTGCACAACGCGAGGGCGCTGCGAGACCCCCAAGCTGAGGGCCCAAGAGAGGGGCACGCGTGCCAGGCGGGGGGCAGGCCCTGGGGACTTCAGCCCCGGTCCCACGCGGCTCCTTTACTGCAGACTTCGCGGGCTACGGAGCCGGACGGGCGGCTGGACCTCTCTGGGCCCTGGAGGATTAAGAAAAGATGTTTTTAAGGTTTCAATTGCGACTAGCGGGCAGGAGGGTGAGAGGCGGCGTGGAGGGCCCGCGCGTGGGTGGCGAGGCTGCACAAAGCCCCGCGGCGCCCGCCCCGCGCCCGCCCGGGGGAGAACAAAGGGGTCTGCTCCTCCGCGGTCGCGGGCCTGGGGGCCACCACAGCGGCCGGGCCGGGCCGGGCAGTGGGCCGGGGACGCGCGTACCTGGGGTCTCGCGGTTCCTCCGCGGCTCCGTCCGCCGCCGGCCGTGACCAAGATGGCCCGCGCGGGGGACGCGGCCAGGCCGATGAGTCACCGCGCGGCCCTCGGAGAACTGCTTCCCGGTCAGCGCAGCCGGGCGACGGCGCTGGCGATGGCGGCGGGCGGCCTCCGGCAGGTGCAGGGCCCGGGGCCGGGGCGGGGCCGGGGTCGCGGCAGAGGGCGGGTCACCGCGCGGCCTTTGTGCGGGCGGGGCCGGCGCGGTGGCGGCGGCGGGCGGGCCTCAGGCGGGCCCCACTGGTTGCCATGGAGACCGCCTGCTCCCGCGCGTTCGGGGTGGCCGTAGCCCCGCCTCCGGAAGTGACGCACAAAGTCCCCGCCTCCCCCAGCTCGGGCCGTCGCTGCGAGTCCTTCCCAGCTGCCAATCAGGGAAGATTGTGGTTACTGAGGCGTCTTCATTAGGGCGGGTTCCTGGTGTTCTCTCAGCCATTCCTCCCAAGAGCGCTTGCAAGGCTCTTTCTGTGGTTATCATTGGGGTTTTTTTTTTTTTGATAATTTACCGTTCTTCTTATTGTGATTTTTTTTTTTTTTTTTTGAGACGGAGTCTCGCTCTGTCGCCTAGGCTGGAGTGCAGTGGTGCGATCTCGACTCACTGCAACCTCTGCCTCCCGGGTTCAAGCGATTCTGCTGCCTCAGCCAGCCAAGTAGCTGGGATTACAGGCACGTGCTGCCATGCCCGGCTAATTTTTGTATTTTTAGTAGAGATGGGGTTTCACCATGTTGCCCTGGCCGGTCTCGAACTCGTGACCTCAGGGGATCCACCTGCCTTGGCCTCCCAAAGTTCTGGGATTACAGGCCTGAGCCACCGCGTCAGACCCTTATTGTGATTTCAATATAAATGTAATGTAACAAATGATGTCAGAGAAGTAAAACTTTATACTACTCAGACTCCCTCCACCTAACGATAGCAAATAGTAATACATATATATAATGTACATATATGTGTGTGTGTATATATATATATTACTTTTTTAAGGCAAGGTCTCACTTTGTTGCACAGGCTGGAGTGCAGTAGCACCATCATAGCTCCCTCCACCTGGAACCCTGTGCTCAAGTCATCCTCCCATCTCAGCCTCCCCAGCAGCTGGGACCACAGGAAGAGGCCAGCACACCCAGCTAAGCAAATAGTAATATTTCTGTAGTTCCATCCAGTCATTTTTCTATGATACGTTCTACAAAATATTAATTTTTATGAGTATTTTGTAACCATAATAGCACATTGAACTTTGAGCATTTTCCTATTAAAGATAGTTCAGAAGCTTGATTTTCAGTTAATGCCTGTGGTCCATGGAAATCCTGTTCCACAACGTGTTTAGCCATACCCTTTTTGATAGATCCTTATCTTGTTTACCATGCTAAAGTTTTATAAACTACACTTGTATATAAATCCCCACCCCTTTCTCTGCTGGGTTCCCCAGGGTAAATACCAAGGAGTGAAGATACCTGGCTGATAAGGTTTGGCTGTGTCTCCACCCAAATCTCATCTTGAGTCCTAACTCCCACAATTCCCACATCATGGAAGGAACCTGGTGGGAGGTGATTGAATTATGTGGGTGGGTCTTTCCTGTGCTCTTCTTGTGACAGTGAGTCTCAAGAGATCTGATGGTTTTAAAAAGGGAAGTTTCCCTGCACAAGTTCTCTCTTTGCCTGCTGCCATCCATATAAGACCTGACTTGCTCCTCCATGTCTTTCACCATCTGCCATGATTGTGCGCCTCCCCAGTCACACAGAACTGTAAGTCCAGTAAACCTCTTTCTTTTGTAAATGGCCCAGTCTCGGGTATGTTTTTATCAGTAGCGTGAAAACAGACTAATACACTGGCCAAAGGGTAAGAACTGTTTGATTCTGGGTCTGGATTTCCAGCTTGACCTAGGTGATCCTTCTGCATGGTCAGTTTCAAACTGGCATGGCTGGAGAGAAAAGATACTGAGAAATAAAAATAAACATTTAAGCCCCCCAACGAACTGAACAGACGCCTCTTGGCCAGGGGACCCCAGAGAAACCTGGGAAGCCAAGTTCCTGGCCATGATGGAATGGGAGGTTGGACACACCTCATTAACTGCCCCCCCTCCATAACCAATAACCACCATTAGGCTTTTTTCCCTAAGGGTTAAACAGAAACAAGCCCCTTTGAAAGACTTCAGCATTGATACCAACCAACCATCTGACACTGCCCCTCCCTTTTTGTGGCACACAACAACTGACCAGCATTCTTTCCTGGTAAGAGACCACCAACCCTAGAGTGGTTCTGGCCAGGCTGTGGAGGATGTGCAGTGAAAGCTTTTGTATCCTCTGATTCACCTTTTAACGTTAAAGGGCTGAAAACTCCACCCTCAGATCATGCTAACACTGCCATTTTTTGTAGATGCTACCCATGAAGGGGCATGAAGCTCAGTTGCACATGTGCATATTTCTCTTCTCATAAATATTTATGACTCCTGTAGCTTATTGAATATGTATATTTGGCCACCCTGTTCAACATAAATTCCTGTCTTACTCTTCCAACCCTTGAAGTGCCTGTTTATGGCTTCTGGCCAGAGGCTACACTTCCCAGCCTATTCAAACGGCCACTCTGCAGGATGCAACCTTTTATGAGAAATAAAAGTCTCCTTTCCAGGTTTATGAACTTCGTCATTCTTCAGTTAACAATACCCAGCAAGAGCTGGATTCACTCAGACCTACAGTTTCCACTCAAGATAATTAGGGCATGAGGATGTTGTTACTGAGCAAGTGGTCTTGCTGCCTGATGCACACAGAAGCCAATAAATATGGCACCAGCTTTTGAGAAAAGAAAAGCTTTATTGCAAAGCTGACCAGCAAGGAGAGAGGAGGTGGGCTCAAATCCATCTCCCTGATTTGAGGCGTGGGGCAAGTTTTAAGGGATCAGGTGGCAAGAGAAAGTATTTAGGAATGCTGGCTTTCCAGGGTCTGATTGGAGGGCTTCAAATTTGACCATATGTGGTAATGTATGTTAAAGTAGATTTTAGCCCCAGACCTTCCAGGCCGATGGACCCCCTTGCTTGTGAATGAGTTCTGGTGTTCAAGTTCTGGTCATGTCCCAGTCTTCTTGGTTCTAAGGGGAGGAATCATTGGTTCTGGGTGTTGTTAGAGGTCAAAGCTTTTGTTATGGCACATGCCCAGGCTACATGACTTGCAGTTTTGGGCTCTGTTCTACCTAAAAGGCAGCTTGACATTTTGTTATCAACAGGGTAGGCCCAGTTTGGGCTGGTCCCACAACTACAGTATCAGAACTTGGAAAGGATACTTGTACCCCAGTGTGCATGAAGCAAGAGGGAAATAAGGAAGACTGTGTCCTTAAACTTCTTCCATGAGATCTTCCAAATCAGATGGGGGCAGGAGCTGTGTTAACCTTGACTGAAGTCAATGACTTCAAAAACAGAAATGAGCCTGCAGCCTTCTATCCCTCCAAGTTCTTCTAAATACACAGAGGAATGCCATTCACTCCTTGGAGTCACTCCATCTGTCTCTCTGTCTCTCTAGGCCCCTGGATATTGTGCACATGAGTGAAGTGTCTGCCACAATTCCAAGTGTGGTTGACAACATAAATCTTAAATTCCCAGGTGCATTGAATATAAAGGTGCACCCCAATTTCAGAAATTATAAAACATTTAAAGAAATAAATAATTTATCTGTATTTCACTTTACTTCCAAGGGGAAATTAGATGGCAGCCCATAAAAATAGAGCAAAATAAAAATTAATGGAATTTTAAAAATAAAAACAGGAGAAGAATATGTGACTGCTCATCCAGATGAAGCTATGATTCATGCCCTGAGGCGCCTGTCTGGGCTGTGAACACAGAACAATAAAATATGCAAAGAAACTATTGAAAGGATATAAGTGGGCTGAAAAAGATAAACAAGATAAACTTCACAATGGTCCAGAAACACAAACTTCTGAGTATTGACATGGGCCTGCCGGGCTCTGGACCTGAGACATAATAGGGACCCAAGGCTGGGAACACAGCCGGGCTTCCTATTTGAAGCCAGGGGATGGGGGACAGAGGAGTCACCCTATGTCAGAAAAAAAGTCTGAAAAATTGGATTCAGTCATTTCATGGGGGTGGGGTGTGACAGTTTATGTGAAAGTGTGGCCCTGGGGCAAAGGAGAACACAGATACAGTGTCATTAATCTCCTGCCCCCTGGTTTAACAAATAGACCAAGAGGGTCAGGATTCCAAACCACCAATAAAATATACACATATATATTATATACATATATGTATATATGATATATGTGTATGTGTGTGTATATATAATATACATATATGTGTGTATATATATGTTTCTTTACCACAGACCAGGCATCACAGAGCCACCTGAAACTGCTAGATGGGGAAAGGGAGTACCAAGAGAGAAACAGAGACAAAGTCTTTCAACACAAAATGATCCTGAGATTCAAAACTCTGAAGCCCACAAAGACATCTTATGCTAAGAATAATAGTAAAGAAAAATCAATAATTATAATGTGAATTAACTCCAGAGGAAATTAAAATAATAAACAGTCTGAAAAAAAGACTTTAAAGTAAGTGTTTTTGGGATGCTCAGTGAGAACAAGGAAGGAATAATATTTGTGAAAAGAACAGAGTGGGGCTGGGTGCGGTGGCTCATGCCTGTAATCCCAGCACTTTGGGAGTCCGAGGCGGGCAGATCACAAGGTCAGAGATCGAGACCATCCTGGCTCACACGGTGAAACCCTGTCTCTACTAAAAATACAAAAAATTAGCCGGGCGTGGTGGCGGGTGCCTGTAGTCCCAGCTACTCGGGAGGCTGAGGCAGAAGAATGGCTTGAACCCGGGAGGCGGAGCTTGCAGTGAGCAGACATCACGCCACTATACTCCAGTATGGGCGACAGAGCAAGACTCTGTCTCAAAAAAATAACAACAAAAAAGGTACTTTTTCACAGGTACCTGATCTTGGTACAGTACGGCTTTTTCTCCACACTCTGTTCTTAAAAAACTTTTATGTTTCAAAGAACATATCAAGAAAGCCAAAAGACACCAACCCACAGAATGGAAGAAAATATTTGCAAACTATGTATCTGATGAGAGTCTAATATTCAGAGTGTATAAAGAACTCCTACAACTCAATAATAAAAAGATATCCTAATAAAAATGAGCAAAGGAGTTGAATAGACATTTCTTTAAAGAAGATATATGAATGACCAATAAGCACATGAAAAAATGCTCAATATCATAAACCATCAAGGAAATATAAATCAAAACCACAATAAGATGTCACTTCACACCCCCACCCCCATATTGCCATAACCTAAAAGACAGACAATAACAAATGTTGGTGAATGTGTTGAAAAGTTGGAAACCTCATACATTGCTGGTGGGAATGTAAAATAGTGCAGCTACTATGGAACATAATTTGGCAATTCCTCAAAAAGTTAAACCACTCCTAGGTGTATGCTTAAGTACATTGAAAACATATATCCACACAAAAATTTGTACAAAAATGTTCATACAAGCATTATTCCTAATAGCTTCCCCCTCCCACAAAAAGGCACCAACCCACATGTCCATCAGTTGATAAATGGACCAATAAAATGTGGTATCACCATACAATGGAATATTAGCAAGCTATAAAAGGAATAATATACCGATACATACTAAAATATGAATGGACCTTGAAAGCATTGTGCTAAGTGAAAGAAGTCAAGAATAAAGCCACATGTTGTATAATTTTTATTTATATAAAATGTCCAGAATAGGCAAATCCATAGAGACAGAAAGTTGAGCAGTGATTGCCAGGGTCTGAGAAGAAGGAAGGAAGGAGAATGACTGCTAATGAGTATAGGATTTCTTTTGAGTGATGAATTGTTCTAGAATTAATATTAATGGCTGCACAACATTGTGGCTATACTAAAAACTACTAAGTTTATTTAAAATGTTATGGTATGTGAATTATATTTTTGAAAAAATTCAATGGCCATTTATGATCAAAACTCACATAAAAATGAGAATAAATGGGAACTTCCTCAACTTGATAGGAAGTATCTATAAATACCCTATAACTGATATTATACTTAACGGCCAAAGACAAAGTGCTTTCCTCCTAAGATGGAAAACCAGCTAATGATGTCCACTCCCACTATTCTCATTCAACATAGTACTGGCAGTTGTAGCCAATGCAATAAGGCAAGAAAAGGAAATAAAATATATACAGATTGAAAATAAGAAATAAACTGTCCCTATTTTCAGAGGCATAATTGTGTATGTAGAAAAATCCCAAGGAATCTATACAACGAACAAACATAAAAACTTCCTACAACTAATAAGTTCAGCAAGGTTGCAGAATACAATATGAACATGCAAAAATCCATTGTATTTATATAAACTAGCAATGAACACATGTACAGAAAAGTTAAAAATACAGTACCATCGGCCAGGCATGGTGGCTCATGCCTGTAATCCCAGCACTTTGGGAGGCCGAGGCAGGTGGATCACCTGAAGTCAGGAGTTCAAGGCCAGCCTGGCCAATATGGTGAAACCCCATCTCTACTAAAAATACAAAAATTAGCCAGGTATGGTGGTATTGCTTGAACCTGGGAGGTGGAGGTTGCAGTGAGTCGAGATCAATGCTACTGCACTCCAGGCTGGGCAACAGTGAGACTATTTCTAAAAAAAAAAAAAACAAAACAAAACATAATATCATTTACAATAACTCAAAAAAAACCACTCAGATGCAAATCTAACAAACTAGGTACAGGACTTACATGCAGAAAACAACAACAAAAAAAACTGATGAAAGAAATCAGAAGACCTAAATAGAGACACAGTGTGTCATGGACGGCGCTATGGTTTGGATATGATTTGTTTGGCTCTGCCAAGTCTCCTGTTGAAATTTGATCCTGCTTTTGGAGTTGGGGCCTGATGTGAGGTGTTTGGGTCCCCGGGGGTGGATCCCTCATGAGTGGCTTGGTGCCATTCTCACAGTGGTGAGTTCCACCGTTACTTCCCACAAGGACTGGTTGTTATAAGAGCCTGGCGTCTCTCTCCCCACTCTCTCTTGCTTTCCTTCTCACCATGTGATCTGCACATGCCAGCCCTTCTTCACCTTCCGCCAAGAGCGGAAGCAGCCTGCGCCCCTCACCAGAAGCAAATGCTAGTGTCATGCTTCTTGTACAGCCTGCCAGAACCATGAGCCAAACAAACCTTTTTACTTTATACACCACCCAGCCTCGGGTGTTCCTTTATAGCAACACAAACAGACTAAGACAGATGGGAAGAATCAACATAGTAAAGATGTCAGTGGGCCGAGCGAGGTGACTGACACCGGTAATCCCAGCATTTTGGGAGGCCAAGGCAGGTGGATCACTTGAGGTCAGGAGTTCAAGACCAGCCTGGCCAACATGGCAAAACCCCATCTCTACTGAAAATAAAAATTAGCTGGGCATGGTGGTGGGTGCCTGTAGTCCCAGCTACTCAGGAAGCTGAGGCAGGAGAATCACTTGAACCCAGGAGGCAGAGGTTGCAGTGAGCCGAGATCATGCTGCTGCACTCCAGCCTAGGTGACAGAGTGAGACTCTGTCTCTCTCTCTCTCACACACACACACACACACACACAAAGTCAGTTATCCTCCAATCCTCCAAGTTGATGTGAAAGTTTAAAGTAACATCTGCCAAAGTCCAAGCAAGACTTTGTGTAGCTATAGAGAAGATTATTCTAATATGTATATGGAAAGGCAAAAGAAATGGAATAGGTAAAATGATTTTAAAGAAGAAAAATAAAATAGGAGGTATTAGTCTATCCAATTTCAAGACATTACGTAGCTACAATAATCAAGACTATGTTATGTTGATGGAGGGATTGACGCAAAGATCAATGAAATAGAAAACTCAGAAATAAACTCACACACATATGCCCAACTGATTTTTTACAAAGTTACAAAAGCAATTTAATTAAAGGAAGACAGTCTTTTCAATACATGGTGTTGGAGCAATTAAACATCCATAGGTTTAAAAAAGAAGAACTTCTATCTGAGTCTCACATTTATAAAAATTATCTCAAAATGGATCACAGACTTAAATGCAAAACATAAAGCTATAAAACTATATCTATAGGATAAATTATATATCTGGGATGAAATCTTTAGGATGTAGGGCTAGGCAAAGAATTTTTAGACTTAATATCAAAAGCAAGATCCATAAAAGGAAAAATTAATAAATTGGACTCTATCACAATTTAAAACTTCTGCTATGTGAAAGAGGATGAAAATACAAGCTAGAGACTAAGAGAAAAATTTTTGCAAATCAGATGTCCCTCAAAGGACTAGTATCTAGAATGTATAAAGAACTCTCAAACTCCACAGTAAAGTAACAAACATCCAATTATAAAATGAGCAAAAGACGTTGAACTAGCATTTCACCAAAGAAGAGATACAAATGGCAAGTGAGCCCATGGAAAGGTAGTTAACGCCATTAGCCATTAGGAAAATGAAAATTAAAATCATAATGAAATATCACCATGCACATCTAAGAATGGCTAAAATGAAAAATAGTAACAATCCCTAAAGCAGGCAAAGATGCAGAGAAAGTGGATACATTGCTAATGGGAATGCAAAGTGGTACAGCCACTCTGGAAAACAGTCTGGCAGTTTCTTAAAACAAAACAAAACAAAACACAAACAAAAACTAAGCGGGCAACTACCGTACAACTCAGCAATTGCACTCCTGGGTATTTATCCCAGAGAAACGGAAAATTATGTTCACACCAAAAACAGTACACAAATGTTTATACCAACTACATGGCCCAAGCCTGCAAGCAACCTAGACATTAATGATTAGAAAAACTATGATATATCATTACCATGGAATACTACTCAACAAAAGAAGGAACAAACTTTTTATACAGGCAACAAATGAGATGAGTTTGTAGAGAATTATGCTGAGTGAAAACTGTCAATCCCAGCCGGGTGCAGTGGCTGATGCCTGTAATCCCAGCACTTTGGGAGGCTGAGGTGGGCGGATCACCTGAGGTCAGGAATTCGAGACCAGCCAGGCCAACATGGCGAAACCCCGTCTCTACTAAAAATACAACAATTAACCGGATATTATGGCACATGCCTGTAATCCCAGTTATTCGAGAGGCTGAGGCAGGAGAATCACTTGAACCCAGGAGACAGAGGTTGCAGTGAGCTGAAATCATGCCACTGCACTCCAGCCTGGGTGACAGAGCGAGACTCAGTCTCAATCAATCAATCAATAAAATGCTAGTCCCAAAAGATATGATTCCCCTTTTAAAAATTTTAGATCCAGGATGCAAATGTACCTGTGCGTTACATGGATATATTGTAAGTAACATTCTTGAAGTTACAAAATGACAGATTAGTGGTTGCCAGGCCTTAAGGAGGGGGTTGGGGCAGAGGAAAAGTGGGTGTGACTCTACAAGAGCAACAGGCAGCCCTTCTGGTGTCATGACTACATCAATGTCAAGATCCTGGCTGTGATATTGCACTATAATTTTGCAAGATGTAACAACCAGGGGAAATTGAGTAAAGGGTATGATGGATCTTCCTATATTATTTCTCAACAACTGCATGTGAACCTACAATAATCTTGAAACAAAAAAAAAGTTTAAAAAATAAAATGTGGCTGGGTATGGTGGCTCACGCCTGTAATTCCAGCACTGTGGGAGGCTGAGGTGGGAGGATCACTTGAGCTCAGGAGTTTGAGACCAGCCTGGGCAACATAGGGAGACCCTGTACCTACAAAAATTTAGAAAATTAGCTGGGTCCAGTGGCACATGCCAGTAGACACAGCTACTCAAGAGTCTGAGGTGGGAGGATTGCTTGAGCCCAGGAGGTCAAGGCTGCAGTGAGCTGTGATCATACCACTGCATTCCAGCCCTGTGGGCAATAGAGCAAGACCTCATCTAAAAAAACAAAAGAAAAAAAAAGAAAATAAGAAAATAACTGAAGTAAATACTTAATAGAGAGTGTAAAATTTAGGCTGGACACAGCTAAATAAATCATGAATTAGAAGGAAGTACTGAATAACTCATCCAGAAGGCAGCAAAGAGGCAGATATTTTGAAAAATATGAAAAAGGTAAAACACTTGAAGGATAGAAAAGAACAAAGAAGGAAGAGAAACAATATCTGATAAGATAAAATAGCTGAAAACTTTTCCAGAACTGGAGAAAGATAGGAGTCCAATATTAAAGTGTCCACATTCATTAAATCCAGGCTGTATTAGTTAGCCATCGCTGTGTAACAAACTACCGCTATTTGTAATTCGTTAAGTCCCCATTTTTATTGCTATATTTTGAATGCAGAGCCAACAGGACTTGCTGATGGGCTGGATGTGAAGTGTGAGAAACAGCAAGGACTTAAGGCTGCCCCCAGGTTCTATAAATGTGGAGGCATCAACTGAAGCAGCAACAAAGGTGAGACAAATAGGCTTGGTGAGGAGAAGATCACAGATGGTTGAGCTTGGAGTGGGAGCTAAGCTATGAGGATGTAAAGGCATAAGAATGACACAATGGACTTTGGGGACTCAAGGGAAAAGGATGGGGAGGGGTGAGGGATAAAAAACTACAAATTGGGTGCAGTATATACTGCTTGGGTGACGGGTGCACCAAAATCCCACAAATCAACACTAAAGAACTTCCTCATGTAACCAAACACCACCTGTTCCCCAATTACCTATGGAAATAAAAAACTTAATAAACAAATTCCCCCAATGGAATGATATCAGGCTGGCTCTGGAATATGGGATTCTGGAGTTCTGGAAAGAGGTCCTTTGGAGAATCATTAAAAACCGGTATTTAAAGCCCAATCCTGTGATCACCTTGGCAGAGAGTGTAAACAGGAAAAAGAAAAAGGCTGAAAATTGTGCAGGCCATGGTTTAGAGGCCTAGGGGTTGAGGAGGAGGTACCAGAGATGTCAGCTGAGGAGTGGCCAATGGGGCAGATGAAAAACCAGGCAACTGCTGAGCCTCAGAAGCCAAGGAAAGGCTTCCAGGAGGAGATGGGGTGACCGACCATGTCAAGGTCTTAGGAAAGTTAGGGTTACCATTCAAGCTAAGATGCTTTTGAGAGAAAAACAAGTTGCTAGAGATAATTAAAATAATGCATTTTCTGAAATATTATGTATTGCCTGACAAATTAGATTGTTGGCCAGGCACAGTGGCTCATGCCTGTAATCCCAGCACTTTGGGAGGCTGAGGAGGGCGGATCACAAGGTCAGGAGTTCGAGACCAGCCTGGCCAATATGGTGAAACTCCACCTCTACTAAAAATACAAAAACTAGCCAGGCATGGTGGCAGGCAACTGTAGTCCCAGCTACTCGGGAGGCTGAGGCAGGAGAATCGCTTGAACCCGAGAGGCGGAGGTTGCAGTGAGCCGAGATCACGCCACTGCACTCCAGCCTGGGCGACAGAGCAAGATTCTATCTCAAAAAAACAAACAAACAAACAAAAATTAGATTGTTATAGTGGTGGACCTATAAATGCCACTGGCATTTTCCTAAAAACATTTTTTTCTTAAGTATGGTCTTACTATTCTTACTTCTTTGATAAAATCACTTAGAGTCTTACTCAAAGTTGTATTCTTTTGTTATAAATTACATCTGTGGACATTAATTAACTGTTTTCTGGAGACCATATTTTACTTGAGAAAATCCTCTTCCTATAGGTGCTGAGGTAATAGGTAAGCTCAGAAAAAAACTCTACTAAATGGAGGATATTCTGAGTGTTTTTTTTTTTAATTGAAATGTGTAAATATTCCAGCTCAAATATCTCCATAGATTTCAATCATGCTGCTTCCATCCAGGGTAATTTTCATCAACAAATATTTTTATAAGCCAAAACTTATCCCCTCCCCTCTGGCAAAATTGATTATCCTTTCGAATGTTTAATCAAATTTAGATGCTGCAAAACAGTAGACCTTCTTGATTTCCTTCCATTCCAGTACTGAATATAAATTTTTCCAATTAAAACTAAGAATCTCATCAAAAGTTTCTTCCCCACATGTTGAGCTATTCCAAAAACAATTATGGGATTTAAAAATTATACCTCGTACACCATTGGAGCTCTCAGCATTTAATTTCTTCATCTCCTCCCTTGCTTTTGTAGGAATGAATTTCCATGTTTCTCTATTGGCAAGGATTGTTTCTGATAATTATAATTCACTAGAGCTTCAAAGCTCAAAATTCTTGGCACTCATTTATTGAACACATTGATTAAAGACTTCCAACAAATTTGAAAACAGTGCGACAAAAATTTAGAGGACTTATTTACAAAAAGTTGCCTGCCTCTCAAGGACATTAGGTTGATGTACAAAGGGCTCCAACATCTCAAGGGTCTGATTAATGACTGCAGCAAAGACAGGATGCCTTGGAGGCTGAAGTCTATTTTGGTACTCAGCATGAACTTTGTCACAATGTTTTTTGTAGCCCAATTTCCAGAACTGTATATATAAAAATTTTGTAAGGCTGGGTGCGGTGGCTCATGCCTGTAATCCCAGTATTTTGGGAGGCCCAGGTGGGCAGATCACCTGAGGTCAGGAGTTCAAGACCAGCCTGGCCAACATGGTGAAACCCCATCTCTACTAAAAAATACAAAAATTAGCTGGGCATGGTGGCATGTGCCTGTAGTCCCAGCTACTCAGGAGGCTGAAGCAGAGAATTGCTTGAACCAGGAAGGCGGAGGTTGCAGTGAGCCAAGACCACGCCACATGTCTAGTGGACAGAGCAAGACTCCATCTCAAAAAAAAAAAAAAATTGTAAACGTTTGTAACAGCTTCTACTGTTAAAATAGCAGATAAAATATCAGAGATGCTTTGACTGCAAATATGAATAACAGGTTCACCTCAACCAATGCCAAGTACACCTCTGCTCTGCAGGTCTCCTAACGTGGTGAGAACATAGATTTTTATCAGGATGCTGCTGCAGGCACTCCTCCTCTACCTGGATTAAGTTTGTCTTTTGTTTTCCTTTTGAGCTTAGTTATTTTGTTATTCTAATATTCTCATCTTTCCTAAATTTTTATCTTCCTAATCTATCAATGGCTGAGAGAGGTATACTAAAACTTCCCCACATGGTAGTGAATTTATTTCTCTGTAATTCTATCAATTTTTGCTTTTTGTATTTTTATTTATATTATTAGACACATAAAAAATTTTAATTGTTACAGACGCCTAGTTAATTGAACTGTTCATTATGAGCAGCACTTTTAGTCTCTGGTCAAGTGGTTTACATTAAAGTCAATTGGTCTGATATTAATATAGCTATAACTTTCTTTTAGTAAGTGGCATTCAATTTTTCTATGCCTTTATGTTTTAGGTGTGTCTATTGTTAATACCCTATAGATAGATTTTTTTTTTTTTCTGTGACAGAGTCTTGCTCTGTTGCCAAGAGCTGGGGTACAATGGCGCAATATTGGCTCACTGCAACCTCCACCTCCTGGGTTCAAGCAATTCTCCTGCCTCAGCCTCCCAAGTAGCTGGGATTACAGGCACATGCCACCACGTCTGGCTAATTTTTGTATTTTTAGTAGAGATGGGGTTTCACCATCACCATGTTGACCAGGCTGGTTTCAAACTCCTGACCAGATTTTTTTTTTTAATTTAAGTATGACAATCTTTAACTGTAGAGTTTTACAAGTTTACTTCATTTATATTTATTGTAGTTATAGTTTTATTTGGATTCATTTCCACCAACGCATTACATGCTTTCAAATTGTGCTACCAATTTTGTTTTTTCTAACCTTCCTTAACTCCTGTTGGATTAAATTCCTTTTCCTCATTCCAGTATCTCCCTCTATTAATTTGGAAGTTATAGCTTCTACTTTTATTCCTTTAGTGGTTGCCCTAGTAATTTTAGTAAGGAATTCTGAGATTCATCACAATCTTTAACTTTTTCTAAATAACACAAGAACCTTAAACACTCAAACTCTGATCAGTCTTTTCCTGCTGTATAATATTGATGAATAAGGTAAACACGTATCTTTTAAAACCCCACAAAATGTTGGTTTTCTATGTAATCAGTTTTGTCTTGATTTACTCACATATTGAGCACTGTTTTTGCTCATCATTCTTCCTTATTTATCTGACTTTTCTTTAGAATTCTTTCTAGTGACAATCTTTCGGGGCAAATCCCTGCAGATTTTTAAATATTTGAAGATGTCTTTATTTTTACTTTCATTTTTTTCTTTTTCTCTTTTTTTTTTTTTTTTTTTTTTTGAGACACAGTCTCACTCTGTCACCAAGGCTGGAGTACAGTGGTACAATCTTGTCTCACTGCAGCCTTCGCCTCCAGATTCAGGCAATTCTTGTGCCTCAGCCTCCTGAGTCACTAGATTACAAGCACCTGCCACCATGCTTGGCTAATTTTTTATATTTTTAATACAGACAGGGTTTTGCCATGTTGGTCAGGCTAGTCTCGAACTCCTGGCCTTAAGTGATCCTCCTGCCTTGGCTTCCCAAAGTTCTGGGATTATAGGCATGAACCACCACATGTGGCCTTTTTTGTTTATAGAGACAAGCTCTCACTTCATTGCCCAGGCTGACCTTAAACTCCAGGTCTCAAGTGATCCTCCTGCCTCAGCCTCCCAAAGTGCTGAGCTTTACGTTCATTCTTGAAAGTCATATTTGCTGGGTAGATATTTTCTTTATGCGTATTGAAGGTATTTTTCACTATTTTCAGATTACCATTTTTGCTACTGAGAGCCAGCCATTGGTCCATCCTACCCCTCCTCCTTTTTTTTCTCTCTCCCTCCTTCCCCACATCTCTCTCTCTCTCTCTCTCTCTCTGTCTCGCCCCCACTCTTCCTTCCATCCCTGTTATTCTTTACCTAAGTGTGAATTTCTTTTATTTATTTTGTTGGAAATTGATAGGATTTCCTGATTTCAAGGATTGGTGTCTCACATTCATTCTGGAAATCTGTCTAAACATCTCCCATGTTGCTCACTCACATGGACTCCCTAATCCCCTTCTGGAACACAGGGGATGCTAACTCTTCTCATCCTTCTGGGTCTGTGCTCCATGTCTATTATCTATGTCTCTCAATGCCTCTTTCAGATTTCCTGCCACTTTGTCCCACTGTGCCATGTTCTAGATACTTTTTTCAGGTATAGTTTCCAGTTCATTGATTTTTTTTCACTTTCCCCTGCTGTATTGGAGGATGTGACACGTTTATTTCCACATCTTTCGCAGAAATCAATAACACATGGGTAAAAGACCTAAAGATGAGTAGCAAAATTCTAGCACTTTTAGAAGCAAATATAGGACAGTATCATTTGACCCCAGGGTTATGAAGTCTCCCTTAAGTAAGACACCAAAACCCAAACTACCAAAAGAGAGAGGTAAATTCAGTTAATCAAAACATGTAACAATTCCTCATGTGCACACACACAAATAACACAAAATGAAGACACACCAAAGTCAAGATGAGAGAAGATCGTTGTTTAAATTATGACCAGGAGTACATCCAATAGAAAAATAAGGAAAGACTCTGAAGAGTTACTTCTTAGAAGAGGAAACCCAAAAGGCCAGCAAACAGACTGGAAAAAAAAAAAAAAAAGAGGAAAGAAAAGTTCAATTTGATTAACAATCAAGAAATTGTGACCAGGTGCAGTGGCTCATGCCTGTAATCCCACACTTTGGGAGACCAAGGCAGGCGGGTCACTCCTGAGCTCAAGTAATCCGCCCACCTCGGCCTCCCAAAGTGCTAGGACTACAGGCATGAGCCACTGCACATGGCCACACACCATTCTTTCATCCCATTTCCCTACACCTGGCTCTTTCTAGCTTTGCTTACTCCTCTCTAGAAAAGAAAAGTTCTTTTTCTTTTCTAGAACTTTTTCTAGAACTTTTTCTAGAACTCCGGAGATGCTTGCAGACCTCATTCTATTACAATAGTTCCCCTCCACCCACTTGCAATAGCCCTTTTGAATAAAGCTTTCTTTACTACAACCAAATTTGCGTTTCCTCTGCCAGCATAAGCTTCAGGGTATAGGAGGGCACCACCCCAGCATGGCACCAGGGAGAAGAATCAGGATCAAACTGCGTCTTAGCCAGGCACCCTTCATCCCTCTTCCGGGGGATTCTGTGGGGTAAGTCAGGGCTTCTCAGATTCCCCCCACACCTGTTCTGATTCATCTTTCTCAGAGGTGCCGGGTCAGGTGCTGCATGTCTCTTTCTGCTTCTCAAATCTTATTTCCATCGTCTCCTGTCCTGTTCTCTTTGTCCTTGTGGATAAACATCTGTAAAAATCCACTGAATGTCATGCTAGTGGGTTTGAAGAGAGAGAGGGAGAAATAGTGTGTGCTTCATACACCATCTTTACCAGCCTAATTTCCATCCTAATGTCTGCATCTATTTTTTATCTTGTTTACTGCAGGAATAATGTCTCCATAATCCTAAGACACAAATTTTTCAAAGTGTAAATGTTTCTGAAATGAATGAATTCATCTTACAGTGGCTGTCAAAGACCTGGCCAGCCCAAGCCTAAGTGGGCATAGAGGGACCCCACCCCCCCAAACTAAGAGGGGTCCTGGGATTGGGGAATTTCCGTTTTAAACGTGGGACGAGCAAGTCATCCTACACAAGAGTGACCCAGCTGCACAGGCCAGAGGGTGTGACCTCAGCCCACTTGGTGTCCCCTCAACCTCCTCACTTCAGTTAATTTGTGGACGTTGGTAGCACCACAGCATTTAGACTGAAACCTAAGTGTGCACAGCTAATTTGACTTTAAAATTGGGTTTCATGGGACAAGATGGTGAAGTAGTAAAGCCAAACATTTGTTTCTCTTCAGTCAGTGCAGGCTGCCTGGAGAAATGAGGCGCTGTCCACATGGAAATGGGGCATCTGCAGAGCTGTCCCTGCCATCAGCAGCTTCGTCACGAGTTGATGCCTGCACTTGGCCGGGGGCAAGGGGGGTTCCTCCTTACCTTTTTTTAGAGCAGTGACGCGATCTCGGCTCACTGTAACCTCTGCCTCCCAATTCAAACGATTCTCCTGCCTCAGCCTCCTGAGTAGCTGGGATTACAGGCGCCCACCACCACTCTCAGACAGTTTTTGTATTTTTAGTAGAGACAGGGTTTCACCATGTTGGCCAGGATGGTCTCCAACTCCTGACCTCTAGTGATCCACCTGCCTTGGCCTCCCAAAGTGCTGGGATTACAGGCGTGAGCCACTGCAGCCAGACCCCCTTACCTTTTGAGGCTTATGTTTGAAACCATGTTGGCATTTGTATCAGTCAGCTATAGTCAGTGATGCTGCCTAACAAACCACCCCAAACTCAACAGCTTCCAACAATAATCAAGTCTTCTCTCCCACATGCCTGTGGTTAGTTGGAGGTCAGTGAACAAGGACTGGGCCAGGCTTGACTCTAAGCTGCAGGTTGAATCCAGGTGTGCTCCACCTGTGTTTGTTTGCGGCTGCAAGCCAAAGAAGCAGCAGCTACCTCGGGGCAGCCTTCTCATGGATGGTAGAAGCGCAGTGTGGTGAGGCCACTTCTTCCAAGCGTTTCAGGTCTTTGCAGTGGCAAAGCTACTCATTTCCATTTGACCAAAACAAGTCACACCAATAAGTGGGCAACTGGGCTCCACCCACTGTGGAACCGATGCAGGTCACATGTCCAGGTCCAGCACCAAGGGGTGAAGAAGTGCCATCCCCCATGGGGGTGCGGGGCAGGGGGTGAATATTCTGGAACAATAATCTATGTCAGCATCTTTATACTCATAGCCTGTCTCTCTTAATTGGCAATTAAAAACTAAAAATAGGCCAGGTGCAGTGGCTCACACCTGTAATCCCAGCACTTTGGGAGGTCAAGGCAGGTGGATCACCTGAGGTCAGGAGTTCAAGACCAGCCTGGCCAAAGTGGTGAAACCCTGTCTCTACTAAAAATACAAAAATTAGCCAGGCATGGTGGTGGGCACCTATAATCCCAGCTACTTGGGAGGCTGAGGCAGGAGAATCGCTTGAACCCAGGAGGCAGAGGTTGCAGTGAGCCAAGATCACGCCACCTCACTCCAGCCTAGGTGACAGAGTGAAACCCCCGTCTCAAAAAAAAAAAAAACAAAGTTTCTATGGTCTCACCACCACTTCCCATCTGACATCAAATATGTGTTCCTAAACCAACCAGTTCTGCAGCTCCCTGGACACTGGCTGGTTTTTCCACAATTTAACTCAGTTCTGACACTATGTACCTGGCATTAGTGCAGACCCCACCAGGTAAAGGCCAGTCCCACAAGACTGTCCCCCACTTCAGACACCAGTTGCAAGTATTGAATCCCCACGTCACCCACATTTCCACTCAACTTGGCTCTAAATTGACTATAAGTCACCCATGACCCTCTCCTCAGTTTCGATTAATTCGCCAGGACTCAGCTCTCAGGGAAACGCTGCACTTGTGCTCCCTGGTCTGTTATAAAGGAGACGATAAAGGGGGCAGGTGAATAGCAGAGGAGGAGGCATACAGGGCGAGGCCTGGGAAGGCCCCAAGAGCAGGAGCTTCTGTCGCCCCAGAGTTGGGGTGCGGCACCACCCAGCACCTGGATGTGCTCACCCACCTGGAAGCTCTCTGCACCTGTAGTTCAGGCTTCATCATGGAGGCAAATCCGGTTATTAGCTCAGTCTCCAGCCCCTCTCCCCTGCCTGGAGAGTGGTGGGTGGAGCTGAAAGCTCCAGGCTTCTAATCATGTCTGGGTCTTTCTAGCCCTCAACCCCCACCCAGAAGCCACCAAGCATCACCTCATTAGAATAAAAGGTGTTTCTATCTCCCCAGAAATTCCAAGGGATTCAGAATCACTGTCAGGAACCAGGGTCGCAGACCAAATGTTAGAACAAAAGGTTTTCCTAGCACCCCTGTCACAAGGGTTTTCAGAGCTCTGGCCCGCAGCCAGGGACAAAGACCAAAATATACGTTTCTAATTATATCACAATATCACAGCAGTCACATGGACCTACTGAAGCACTTCAGTGTTGGTTGTTCAGGAGGGTGAGTGCCTCTGTCTTTGAGTGCTGCCTCAACTCCCTCCACCCCACCCCCAAGTGAATTTTGCAATTACTTCTTGGAATACATTTTATGTTGGGCCATCCCAACCATAGTCTCCCAATTCTGTGAGTGTATTCCTGAGCTACAATAATAGACAAAAAGGCCAAAAATTCATTTTGTGCATAAGCCCCATGCTTGTCACACACCTGCCGATGCATTAAAAGGCAGGTGAAATTGCCAAATCTCTCAGAATAGAGTCTAGCATTTCTGAGGCTTGGAGAGGTTTTGGTGACCAATTCATGTGTTAAAAAGGAATGTCACTCAGGAGCCAAACATCCCTCTGTCTAAAGTGTCTGGCTGCTTTTCAGAAACAGCCATTTAACTTCCAGTGATAAGTAATTCAATTAAGGGAAAAATGAAACTCTCGCTCCTGTACAAACCCCCTGGATTCCTCAATGCCACTCAGATCCATTCTGCCAGTTCTGAGAGTGCGGGGGCAGGCAGATCACAAACAGGGTTTGGAAAGCAAAGTGTGATGTTATATGCAGTGGCCAAGTGGGATTCAGAAGAAATCGTGGGCTCAAATCTTGATAGTGATCACCAAAAAGAAATTGAGCAATCGGGATGGAATTGTGTGGTTGGAGGTATGCACTTGTCACTGAGGTTGTTTTTTTTTTTTAATCTTGGAATTATAGTCGTGTTTGCTAGTGTCCTGGAAAACTATCAAATTAGTGTTGCCTCCCATGCCTGGGGGCATCTTAGGGATGAGGAATGGATTTTGTATGCCACCATGAATCTAATTTGGGAAGAAAGCTGCAAGTGGGTGGAGGGACGGAGAGAAAGAAAACACGGTGTGGGCCGGGCGCAGTGGCTCATGCCTGTAATCCCAGCACTTTGAGAGGCTAAGGCGGGTGGATTGCTTGAGCCCAGGAGTTTGAGACCAGCCTGGGCAATACAGGGAGACCCTGTCTCTACCAAAAAAAAAAAAAAAGTATTGGTCATGGTGGTCCTAGCTACTCAGGAGGCTGAGGTGGGAGGATGGCTGGAGCCTGGGAGGTAGAGGCTGCAGTGAGCCATGATTGCACCACTGCACTCTAAGCTAGGCCACACACTAAGACCCTGTCTCAAAAAGAAAGAAAAGAGAAGAAAAAAGAAAAGAAAAGAAAGGAGAGAGAAAGGAAGGGAAGGAGGAAGGGAGGGAAGGAGGGAGAGAGGGAGGGAGAGAGGGAGGAAGGGAGGTAGGGAGGGAGGGAGGCAGGCAGGCAGGCAGGCAGGCAGGCAGGCAGGCAGGAAGGAAGGAAGGAAGGCAGGCAATGTGTATGTTCTACCGTATGAGGGCAGGGCAACCTACAAATCTGAGGACTGCGGTGACTCGGGATCAGTTAACCAGAAAAGGTGAGAGGCGTCCCCATACCTGGAGGACGGAGATCTGGGATCTGGTCATGGAAGCACCAGGAGCCATCTGGGATGTCTCCCAGGAACACGCCCACCTCCCGTGTGGCCCAGAGGCCAACGCTCAGGGGCCTTTCTCAGCCAGCAGCTTCAAGACCCGCCTCTCCATTTGTCCTGTGTCCATGGGGCCACCTGGTCAGGACTCTCACCTTCGAATCAAAATTCACTGAAACTGAAATGCTTGATTTAGCTTAGGGTGTGTGGTTCTAGTTATATTTTTTTCTAGTGTACGTTGGAATAAATGAGAAGCTGTCTTAGTTTGGGCCTCTTCAGAAGTTCACAGCAGGCTGGACAAAGCCGAGGTCTGACGGTCAGATTCAGCCAGTGTGCACACAATGAACCACTCTTGGAGACAGTTTATTACTGACATACACAGTGAATGGAAGAGGAGCTGAAAGTGCCAGTTCCCTGGGTCTTTGTCCCACACCAAAAAGGACAAGACTGAGCCAAAAGGGGCCAGGGACTGTGATTGGACGGGTGGGGCCTCCTATGGTCGAGGGCCCATGTCTCGGCTGCAGATAAGCGTGCTTCTATTCCGTATTCATCCCGAAAGCTGGGGACTCTGGGAGTCCCTTGAGAGCTGGTGCCTCAGGGACCCCTGGCAGTGTCTATCCTCCACCCTCAGCACTCGCTGGATGAGGGGTGTTCCAGGGGTGTGAATTCTTCAGGACTATTTTTTTTTTTTTTTTAGAGACAGGGTCTCTGTCACCCAAGCTGGAGTGCAGAGGCAAGATCGTAGTTCACTGCAGCCTCAACCTCTCGTGCCCAAATTATCCTCTTGCCTCAGCCTCTCATGTAGCTGAGACAACAGGTGGGTGCCACCATGCCTGGCTAATTTATTTACATTTATTTATTTATTTATTTATTTGTCTGTTTGTTTTTGTAGAGATGAGGTCTCACTATGTTGCCCAGGCTGGTCTTGAACTCCAGGGCTCAAGGGATTTACCTGCCTCCGCCTCCCAAAGTGCTGAGATTACAGGTAGGAACCACCATGCCCGGCCTCTTCAGCACTTCTGAGTGAGACCAGCTCTTGCAGGGATGCTGCCAACCAAATGGATGGTGTTGGTCTTTAGCGATGGCATGAGCCTGAACAAGCCACTGGCCTCCCTGTGCCTCTGTTTCCACAGCTGCAAAATGGAGACACCACCTTCTGGTGTAGGAGACCGTTTTGGCCCCACGCCACCCCCTCAGCTCACCCTGGCAGGCTCAGCAGAGCACCCCCAATGCCGGGACCCAGGCCACTGCCGATGCCCTGCCCCTAGTGCCCTCAAAATGTCCCCACCTCTGTGCTTTCAGGCTTTTTCTGAAGCCAGGAGCTTACTCAGCCTTCCCCCTATGGGGAGCCTGGACGTGGAGGGGAGTCACCACCCTTCGGGATAAACCTCAACTCGTGGGATTGGGGTCAGTGGAGAACAGCTCTGTGTCTTATTGTCAAGGTGCCTTCTACACAGCCGTAGGGCCCCGGAGGGGCTGGGTATCCCCTGCAGCAGTAACACGCTCTGGGCCGGCTTCCCTCCTGGCCTGCCTCACCCTGCTTCCTGGGACTGCAACCTGTACCAGCATCTGCTTCCCCGGTGGCCCACACAGAGCTGCCTCCCTCGTGGGCTTGCTGTGGGATTCGGTGAGTTACACAGCTCAGGGCAGGGCAGGAGCTGTGACTGAGGGGTCTGCAGTGCAAGGGCAAGAGAGCAGAGAAGGGAGGGCACCCATTCGTGCTTTGAAGCAGCCACCCAGGCCATTGAATGCCAGTGGACCTGGGGGAACTCAGAGCATGTCCTAGAAGTTGCTGTTGGGATGGTCCAGCCCGGAGATGGGGCCTGGGATCAGGGGCTGTGGTGAAGATGTGGGGAGACAGGCAGACTAGATACTGTGAAGAAGCAAAGTCCTCAAGATTTGGTGATAAATCAGGAAAAGAAGATGAGGAAGAGGGAAATGTTAAGTACGACCTCTAGACAGAGCGGCTGGGTGGTGGTGCCAGCCATGGAGATGGAGAGCTCTGGCGAAGAACCAGATGTGGGGACCACTTCCCACCCTGCCCTGAGGCTACCAGCCTGGCTGTGACCTCTCAAAGGGAAGACTCCATGTCCAGAGAAGAGTCGGGGGATCCCCCAGCCCAGACAGTTTAGGGAATTGTTTTCACTAGAGAGTCATCATAATTTTTTTTTTTTTTTTTGAGACGTTTTGCTCTGTTGCCCAAGCTGGAGTGCAATGACGCAGTCTCGACTCACTGCAACCTCTGCTTCCTTGGTTCAAGCAATTCTCCTGCCTTGGCCTCCCAAGTAGCTGGGACTACAGGCGTGGGCCACCATGCCCGGCTAATTTTTTTGTATTTTTAGTAAAGACGGGGTTTCACCATTTTGGCCAGGCTGGCCTCGAACTCCTGACCTCAAGTGATGCGCCCGACTTGGCCTCCCAAAGTGCTGGGATTACGGGCGTGAGCCACTGCACCCGGCCAATTCATCACAATTTTTGAAAGCAATTGAAGTGAAGGTGATACTGAAAAACAAGTCATAAATCATGACTGTTTCCTGTAAGTTTGAGAGATTAAATGTGTATCAAGATGGCTATGGTCCCAAGGCCAGAGAGATTGAGTTGTGGATTCCTTTTCTTTCCAACTCCTCATTTCCACTGAATTAGAAAATCCCATCTCACAATTCCCGACCTTTCACAATGGCAGGCAGCACACGGTGGCTCCTTCTGGAAAAGACAAGCTGAGATCAGACAGACAGTCACTTGTGACAGATTTCTTGCAGAAAACGGATTCTGCCACTGCCAGACTCAGTCGAATGCTGGAAAGGAGGCTGTGAGAGAGATAAGGTAACAGGAAACGGGCTCCTCACCCGCTTTTTCGCTGTGCCCAGCTCTGGACATCGTTCACGTTTGCTTGCAGCTCGTGGATGGGATCCCTTGTGTCTGATCCTCAGCTGCTTTTCCCAGCAGTTCTCACTGTGATTTGGTCTTTTTGAAGCATCTGTGACTTTCCTGGCCTGAAACAACGGACCTGGGGCCTTCCTGGTACTAAACAGACACTAAATGGATCCTCCTCGAGGCCCTGGGCATCTGGCAGGGGCGTCCACTCACTTTATCCGTGTCAAGAAGCAGAGGCTCGTGTGCTGTTTTGTTTCAAATCTCTTCGTGAGAATGTGGTGCCTGCTGTCAATGACCTCCCAGGGAGAATTCAGACGCCTCAGCAGCTGTGCTTCGTCCTGCTGTCAGTGATTCAAGTTAATTCCTTCGAAGTGAGGCAAAGTTAGGGCACCGATTTTTTTTTTTTTTTTTTTTTTTTTTTTTTTTTTTTTTTTAGGCAGAGTCTCACTCTGTCACCCAGGCAATCCTCCCGTTTTGGCCTCCCAAGTAGCTGGGATTACAAGCATGCACCACCACGCCAGGCTAATTTTTGTATTTTTAGTACAGACGAGATCTCACTATGTTGGCCAACTGGTCTCGAACTCCTGACCTCAAGTGATCCACCCAAAGTGCTGGGATTGCAGGCGTGAGCCCCCACGCCCAGCCAGGGCACGAGTTTGATGGTTGCCCCTACAGGGAATTAGATGGCGACACATTGTCAGAACCAACGGGAACATGCCTTTTCCAGTCCACACCATGGCTACCAGAAAATTATCATCCTCATAACTTAACTCTGTGAAAAACCTCTTTTCCTGAAACATGAGCTTTCAAAAGTCAGGGAAGAAAAAGGCACTTCTCCCTCAGGTTTGGCCAGAAGCTGTTTGGCACGGTGGTTAAGTGTGTGTATGGAGCTAGTTGGCAGGGCATGCACCTCTCCACTGCTAGCTAGCTGTGTCACGGTGGGCAAGGTAGCCTGCCTCCATGTCCCTTGGCTTGTCAGTTATAAAATCTAAATAATAAAAGTATCCGTATTAAATAAATACATAAATAAAATAGAAGGAAATGTGGCTGAATGCTGTAAAGTGCTTTTAGCACTTCCTGGGCCAAGCACATACTCACAAAATGCTGGCCGTGATCACAATCACTTTCCTCAAAACCATCATGCTTCATACCGAACCTGCCAGGACCCAATGCACCCTCTCTTCCTACCGAACCTGCCGGGATCCGATTCACCCTCTCTTCATACCGAACCTGCCAGGACCCAATTCACCCTCTTTGCCTCAGAGGTTTTCCTGCGTAAAGAGAAGTGACTGCTGGCAGGCACACGTCCAGGAATTGCTCTTCCACGTTATATCCCAGAGTGCCATTTGATGGAGGATTTTGCCGGTCCTTTAGTTTTCTCCCTGAGCATCACATTTGGCATTAATTTGGGGGTTGCTTTTATTGCCTCTTCAGCAGCCACTTCACCTCCTCTGCTTTGGCTACAGAGCGACCAACTTTGACTGATGTTGCTTTTGTCTCATTTCGGCCTTTATTCGTGAAATTACTCAATTTTGCATGGGCACGCCTGGTTTTGTGCTTGAAATGCGATTTGCTTGCCCGAGAGATCCCCACACTTTCCTTGAAAAAGAGTTGAAGCGTTCCTCCCCTTCAGGAGGCTGTTTGATAAAGCTTCACAACAGATAACAAAGTACAAGGTCTGACGGGTGAGTTCACTGCTACGATGCAATCCATTTTTCAGAAATAGGGACTTGCTGTATTTTAACTCATGCTTGTGTGTTTGGGCTGCCTGTGCAAAGTCATCTTTCAGGAGGTTCTCCTCCCAGGACCAACACAGACACCTCTCACTTGGTTTACGATCGCGAACTCATTCTGTGTTCTTGTCATCGTTCCACTGTCTTAATCACACCATTGTGCGTTAATGGATCAGTTCTGAGCTGCTGAAGCATTTCTGCAAATTAGGAGCACAACACAGCAAATTGTAACGATGATAAATGTAAATTAACTCAAGGAAATAATTAGAGGAACATGATGTGAAAGTATAGCACAGAGACAAACCGCCACCTGGTAGCCCCGTGCTCCCTGCAGCACCCCGGGCAGCGGCAACCCCTGTAGTCCAGGTGTCCTTTGTGTCTTCCGTGGATGGACGGGCCCCAGGGTCTCCAACCACACAGGCACATAGTTGAATGAATGAAGAAGAATGCCATGTGGCATCTGGCAGTCATAGTCACCTGGCAGTGCTACATCTGCAAGTGCAGTGTCCAAGTCACATCTTTGGGAGCTGTCACCCCTTCTAAGGACCTTTTGGTTAAATCCCAAGGGTCCAGGGACCTGGCTGATTTAGCAGGTGGCCACAGGAAGGTAGGATATGGGGGATCATGGGGCCAGGAGGGCAGCCCAGGGAGCAGAGGCCCTCAGGACTAATGTCTCATTATTACAGACCTCAGACAGTGGCGGGAGCCCCGAGACTGCCTGTTGGAGAGTGTTTCTAGTGCAAACACCAGCTGCCAGGCACTTCACAGCCTCTCATGTGATGCTCTCAGCAGCCCTCTGTAGCCGCTCCCCTCGTTAGCCCGATTTTACCGATGAGGAGATGGAGATGCTGAGAGCTGAAGGGACTCACTCAGCTGCACGAGCTGACAAGTGGCAGAGCTGCGACCCGAAGGCCAGCCCCCACACCCAAGCTCATCACCAACTCACTAATCTCCACCACAGACAGTGATTTAATTTCCAGGGGCAGCAATTTCAGAATTGCTCTTGGCTGGCTCTTGTTTCAGAAGAGCTGAACAGAGCCCACTCTTCTTTACCTCAGGAATTCAGACAGCAGAACCCATGGCCCGGTGGAGCTCTTTCTACATCTTATTGGTGAAACCACGTCGTTTGCATATAAAAGATTCTCCTCTTTGATTCTCAGAGCAGGAAAGCAAGGCAAGGACAAAATGAGGCAGGAAGAAAGAGTGTACCTGGAGCCTGGAATAGAGCAGGGCTTTGGAACATGGGGGGCCTCTTGTGACAAGAACCGTCATAAAACATTCATCTTAGTTTTGTTTTAAGCGTCTTTATTCATGGGGTACACACAGTCATGATTTTGCAAAAATGCCCATTGATTGTAACAGGATACGCAATAGTGCAAAAATGGAAATGACCTAAGTTCCCAAGTAAAAGGCTATAGCAGGAAAGCGCAGACTATTGGAAATTAGTGGAAAGGCACAGGATGAGGGGACATTCATTCCTTTACTCATTCACTTATGTATTCAACATATATTCAATATATGTTGGTTTAACAGGAGCATATAAATGAGTATATAAATGAGGCTCACTCTGTCTTTCTTGCTTGCTTGCTTGCTTTTTTTTATTTTTTGTTTGTTTGTTTGTTTGTTTCACTCTTGTTGCCCAGGCTGGAGTGCAATAGTGCTATCTCAGCTCACCACAACCTCCGCCTCCAGGGTTCAAGCGATTCTCCCGCCTCAGCCTCCCGAGTAGCTCGGATTACAGGCATGCGCCACCATGCCTGGCTAATTTTGTATTTTTAGTAGAGACGGGTTTCTCCATGTTGATCACGCTGGTCTCGAACTCCTGACCTCAGGTGATCTATCCACCTTGGCCTCCCAGAGTACTGGGATAACAGCCATCAGCCACTGCACCTGGCCGAGGTTCCTTCTTTCTTGACTTACATTTTTTTTCACCCAGGCTGGAGTGCAGTGGTGCAATCTCAGTTCACTGCAACTTCTGTCTCCCAGGTTCAAGTGATTCTCCTGCCTCAGCCTCTCGAGTAGCTGGGATTACAGGCGCCCACCACCACACCCAGCTAATTTTTGTATTTTTAGTAGAGATGGGGTTTCACCATGTTGGCCAGGCTGGTCTTCAACTTCTGACCCCAGGTGATCCGCCTGCCTCAGCCTCTCGAAGTGCTGGGATTATAGGCATGAGCCACTGCCCCCGGCCTTGACTTACATTCTAATAGGGATAATAAACACATAAGTAAACAAGATAAATTAATAAAACAAGGGTTCTGAAGACAATAGAAGACGGAATGTGCTGGAAAGTGCTGGAGGCTGAGGTGGAATGGGTTAAGGAAGCCTTCATGAAGGCATTGACCTTTGATTTGAGACCTGGATGAGGAGCAGGTACCAGCCACGTAAGTATTTGGGAGTTCAGTTTTCCAGGCAGCAGCAGAAGCAACTGCCAAGGCTGCAAGAACCAGGGTCCAAACCCTAATCGCACTTCAACCTGCCTGGGATGCCCAGCAGCCACCTACTGTCATATAACTGCAGGCAAAGAGCCTCAGTCCCCTGAGCTGCAGGTCCCTCCTCCTACAACGGGGAGGGCAATAACCACACCTTGCAGCTTGCCAGGAGGATGGCAAGAGCAAGTTAGGTAAAGAGCGTGGCTCAGCTCCTGGTGCAGAAACATTGTGCCAAATTGTTACTCAAATGACGGAGGGCAGAGAGTGGGTAGAGGCAAACACCCAGGGTTGGCTTCTTAGAGTGGCAGACTGGGGTGAAACTGCATGTTTGTTTAAGAGTGATTTTAATATAGCTGGTCCATTTGGGGGGCATGAACACAGATCATTGCATTTGTTTTATTAAGAGTTGTTTTAATATAGCTAGCCCATTTGCGGGGCATGAACACAGATAAGGGTGAATTGCTCTTTTCCTTCAACAACTATGACCCCAATGGAATCATCGCTCTCTCCAAACTCCCCCAGTCTCTCTCTCTCTCTCTCTCTCTCTCTCTCTCTCTCTCTCTCACACACACACACACACACACACACACACACACACACACGGTGGAAGAACACCCCAAATTGGAGTTGTAGTTCTGCCACTGGCAAACTGCACAGATGTGGACAAGTTATCACTCCTTCTGACCTTTTACTTACCTGTAAAATGGGAAGCTGGAACTAGATTGCCGTTAAATCAAATTCTCTCTTCGTCAGTGTGGGGAGGCTGCTGGAACAGAATGCATTAGATGGGGCTGAAACAACAGAATTCTATTTCTCACAGTTCTGGAGCCTGCAAGTCCAAGCTCAAGGTGCTGGAAGATCCTGTGTCCTCACACGGCAGAGGGGGTGGGGGGGAGACAGAGAAAGAGAGAGAGAGGACACACACACTAACTCCCTAGGCTTCTTTCCCAAGGGCACTAATCCCATCATGAAAGCACCACTCTTGTGAACTAATTATCTCCTGAAAGCCCCATCTCCAAATACCATTGCATTAGGGATTTGAGTTTCAACGTGTGGATTTGGGGGTGACAACAAACATGCGGTCCACAGCAAATTCCTTAATCATCTGGCCCAACAAGATAATTCCATTTCTGCCAAGCACACCGTTCCCCCCGAGGCCTCCATGCCTCTGCCTCTGATCTTTACTGGCTAGAAACCTTTCCTTCCCTTCACCTGGCAAACTTTTTATGCCCATTTTATTTTATTATTGAGGTACAATTTATATATAGTAAAAGACCCAAATCTTAAGTACAATTCACTTTCATAAATAAATTCACCTGATTAAGCCAAACTCCTGTTAAGATACAGAATATTTCCATCACCCTAGAATGTTCCCTCGTGCCCCTGGTCTGTCGATCCCTGGCCCACCCCAGGGGTAACCACCACCTTGCCCTCTATCCGCAGAGCTTGGCTGTGCCTGTCCTGTCAGGGAATCGTTTGTGTATGCTGTGTTTTGTGTCTGGATTATCTTGCTTAGCCTAAGATTTGTGGCGTGAGGTGTGGGTGTCTACAATGAGCTTAAGGATCTGAGTCCCAGATCGAATCCAGCATTTAACTCCAGGGCTGTTCTGAAAGGGAGGACAAGCCTGATGAGGTCGCATCTACTGTTTTGCATTTTGAGGAAAGTCCTCACGCAAAAGTGCCCCCTTGAACCAGCCACGGACACAAGGTGGGTGCCGTGACAGCACGGCGTGCTAGACCTTGCGTTCCAGAATCCAAGCCCCATTTCAGAGATGCCCTCGATGGTCCCCAGAGCAAAACACAGAGAACACAATTCACCCCTCACCATGGGATGCCAAGATCAGGCCTTTTGTAGAAGACAGGTGGGGAGGGGCCAGAGGGAGATGCCACACCTTCCACCCCCAATGCTCATGAAGTCACAATGCAGCAAGGCCTGGGTGCTCAGAGCTCCTGCCCAGCATCTCCACTCCAGCACCGCGTCTGTACTCCACCGCCGGGTCTCCACTCCAGCCCCGCGTCTCCACTCCATGACCGCATCTCCACTCCACTCCACAGCCACGTCTCCACTCCACTGCCTCGTCTGCCCTCCAGCGCCGCGTCTACCCTCCAGCGCCGCGTCTCCACTCCACGGCCACGTCTCCACTCCAGCGCCGCGTCTCCACTCCAGCGCCGCGTCTCCACTCCAGCGCCGCGCTCTCCACTCCACCGCCGGGTCTCCACTCCACGGCCGGGTCTCCACTCCACGGCCGCGTCTCCACCCCACCGCCGCGTCTCCACTCCAGCGCCGCGTCTCCACTCCAGCGCCGCGCTCTCCACTCCACCGCCGGGTCTCCACCCCACGGCCGGGTCTCCACCCCACGGCCGGGTCTCCACTCCAGCGCCGCGTCTCCACTCCAGCGCCGCGTCTCCACTCCAGCACCGCGCTCTCCACTCCACCGCCGGGTCTCCACTCCACGGCCGCGTCTCCACCCCACCGCCGCGTCTCCACTCCAGCGCCGCGTGTCCATTCCAGCGCCGCGTCTACCCTCCAGCGCCGCGTCTCCACTCCAGCGCCGCGCTCTCCACTCCACCGCCGGGTCTCCACTCCACGGCCGCGTCTCCACCCCACCGCCGCGTCTCCACTCCAGCGCCGCGTCTCCACTCCAGCGCCGCGCTCTCCACTCCACCGCCGGGTCTCCACTCCACGGCCGGGTCTCCACCCCACCGCCGCGTCTCCACTCCACCGCCGCGTCTCCACTCCAGCGCCGCGTCTCCACTCCAGCGCCGCGTCTCCACTCCAGCGCCGCGTCTCCAGTCCAGCGCCGCGTCTGCCCTCCAGCACCGCGTCTCCACCCCACCACCACGTCTCCACCTCACCGCCGCGTCTCCACTCCAGCGCCGTGTCTCCAGTCTGCTACCGCGTCTCCCTTCCAGCGCCGCGTCTCCCCTCCAGCGCCGCGTCTCCCCTCCAGCGCCGCGTCTCCCCTCCAGCGCCCCGTCTCCAGTCCACCACTGCGTCTGCCCTCCAGCACCGCGTCTCCACCCCACCACCACGTCTCCACCTCACCGCCGTGTCTCCACTCCAGCGCCGTGTCTCCACTCTGCTACAGCGTCTCCCTTCCAGCGCCGCGTCTCCCCTCCAGCGCCGCGTCTCCCCTCCAGTGCCGCGTCTCCACTCCAGCGCCGCGTCTCCACTCTGCTACCGCGTCTCCACTCTAGCGCCGCGTCTCCACTCTGCTACCGCGTCTCCCCTCCAGCGTGGCGTCTGCACTTCCCAGGAGTGCTTACTTCTGCTCAAAACCCTTGCCCTGTGCCTGACCCCACCCCAGGCTCCCAGGGTATTTCCTACAGAGCAGCAGAGTCACTGAGGGCCACGCTGGGTCATAAACTCGTCCCTGTCACTCCTGGGCTGTGTGACCTCAGACAATGCGCTTAACCTTTCTGGGCTTCTGTTTTCATCTTCTGTGAAATGGGCAGCTAGTAGTGTGCCTTAGGGCTGCCGTGAGGATGAAGGAAGTTGCATCCACAGCATCTGCTCCGGGCACCCTCCCAGCCAGCGATTGCCTCGCCGTTAGCTCATTCCTTCCTGCAGAGGTCCCTTCTCCCCATTTAGATGGATCCCCCCATTCTCCTCCTCCGTGCTCCACTGTTTTCCCTCCAGCCCTTTTCTTTTCCCCCATTGTGAATGCCACCTCGATAACGTGAATAGCTCACTTTACAACCACCCTGTGTATCCTGTGTGTGTTTTCATGTTCTGTCATGTTCCCAGCCGACCACCAGCCCCAAATGGGCCAGAGGTCACACCTGTTTTGGTTTGATGTTACTTGGTACTTAGCAGACCCTCCATGAAAGTTTGTTGAGTGAGGCTGGGTGCAGTGGCTCACACCTATGATCCCAGCACTTTGGGAGGCTGATGCAGGAGGATTGCTTGAGCTCAGGAGTTCAAGGCCAGCCTGGGCAATATAGCAAGACCTCATCTTTTACCAAATAAATAAATAAATAAATAAATAAATAAATAAATAAATATAAATTTTAAAAAGAAGGTTTGTTGAGTGAATGAATGACCTGCACTGCTACTTGGCCCCATGGCCGGGGCAGCTCACCCCAGCGCTGTAGCCGCTCATCCTCATCTTGGGGATGGAAGGGTTCAAGCTGCCAGCTGGGCCTCTGAGGCCCTCATGGACTCAGGCCCTCATCTCCCCACCCCACCGACCATCCCCATCCTTGCTCAGGCCTCCCTGCATGTGAGTGCCTGAGGAGGGGGGCTCCCAACGTGGGGTCTCCCCATGCCATTCACTCTCGGCAGGACCACCAGAATCATCCATCCAAATCGCAGGTGACAGCTGCATGCCTCTGCCTGTGGGTCCTCGGTGGCCCTACACAACACTGACCTTGCCATGGCCCACACTGGATGTCCAGGCCATCGACGCCCAGCTGCATATCCGGCCACTGTCCTGTGCCCCTGGGACCTTGCTGTTTTTAGCATCAGGGAGGATCTCACAAACACCCCACCTGCCCTGCGGAGGGCTCCATCCTCTTCCTACAGGATCTTAGGAGGACCCAGACCACTGAGATGAGGGTGTTCACATGGGCGGCTGCGCATGGGTCCACTATCCTCACAGGGAGTCAGGAGCCGCCATTGCCCACCACGTGGGCCCGTGTGCTGCTGAGGCTAAAAGGTGACCCCCGAGAGGCTGATGCTGCACGCTCCATGCAACGACACCCCCTCGAGGACCACTCCTCCCCAGTCGCCCCACCCCCACCCAGCACAGGGTGGTGCTCCCCACGGGTCCTGCTCAGGGTGGGTGTGGGTCTTCCCCTTTTCCCTTGCTTCTCTTTTCCACCATTGCTAGGAACTGTGTGCCCTACTAACCTCAGGACCTTCTCTCTTAATAGTCCAGAGACAATCTGGGGGAGTCAGAAAGTGTGAAAACAGGGCTGAGTACTTCATGCCATTCTCTCACTACCCCCACCCACCAGAGACACCCCGGGCCCCACGCCTCCAGCTCTGCACATGCTCTTCCCACACTCCTTCTTGGCCAGTTGGCGAACCCCTATTCAATGTTCAAAACCCAGCTCCCACATCACCTCCTCAAGGAGGCCAGCTCCTCCCACCTCTCTGTGCTTTCCTGAGTTGCGGCAGCCTGGTCAACACGGTGAAACTCCGTCTCTACTAAAAATACAAAAATTAGCCGGGTATGGTGGCGCACGCCTATAATCCCAGCTACTCAGGAGGCTGAGGCAGGAGAATCACTTGAACCTGGGAGGTGGAGATTGCAATGAACCGAGATCACACCATTGCACTCCAGCCTGGGCAACAGAGCAAGACTCTGTCTCAAAAAATAAAAAATAAAATAAAAAATAAAATAAAATAAAATAAAATAAAACAACACACCGAGACAGGAGGCCATGCATACCCGCTTCATTCCCTCCCTGGGAGCATCATGTGGTTCTCTGGACCTACCTGGCCCTCTCCCACCGATGGACATCTCCTCTCTGGTCCACTGAGTGCCCTGCTTTGCTGCCCTGCCCTGGGCTGCCCACCATGAGGCTGCCACTAAACTCCCCTTGGCCAGCCCAGGGAGCTTCCCTGCTAGCATTGCCTCTGGTTCATCCCAGCTAAGGCCCCAGGCCTACGGACGACCCTGACAGAGAGAAAGGAGAAAGTGCAAGGCAGCGCAGCCCACAGAAGCCTCCAGAAGGGCTGTATGAAGCAGGAGAGAGGGCGGTGGAGAAAGCAGGGGCGTTGCTGTCAGATGAGGGGGTGCTCCAGCCTTGCCTGAGCCATCTCAGAGGACTGGTCAAGTGTCTGTGCTCACAGATCAGGCATCCTGGTACTTGAATCCCGGCCTTGCCACTTCCTGGCTGTGTGACCCTGAGAAAGTGACTTAGCCTCTCTGAGCCTCCACTGCTGCATTTGCAATGTAGGGACAGTGGTCCTACCTACCTCATGGGGTGACTTATATCAGACACGCCCGCAACAATGTCTGCACGTAGTGAGTGGTTCTTGAGGTCAGCTACTGTCATGACTGTCATTTTTCTCCAGGGCACAGTCATGCCTGACTTGAGCAGCTTGGGCCACTGTGCTTAGGAGCAGGGACTGTGGTGAAACCAGCTGATAGCCGCTCAGTTCTGAGACCAACCATTCCACCAGGAGATTCGATGCCGCTGCCCTTCCTCACTCTGGCTCCCTCCTTCCTACAGCCTTTTGGAAGTGCTTCCACTGTGTGGGGACCCTGGGTATGCAGAGATGAATCAGGCTGGTAGAGGCTGGCTGGGGAGGATGGGCGGGGAAGGACAGCTGAGGCTGACAGAGAGAGTGACAGGAGGGAGCGCCAATCACCTGGAATACCCAGAAGCCTCCAGGAAGACATCAGGGTCGAGCTGAGTCATGAGGCTGAGAAGGTCGGCCTAGTGCACAGGAGGGTAGGGACTCAGGTGGGGAAAATGAGGGCAGGTGCAAAGGTGACCGAGGCACGTCCTGGCTGACCTTTGGGCTCCAGGACTGGCTGCCAGGGTTCAAATCTCTGCTCTGCTACTTGCTAGATGTGCAGCCCTGGACACCTGACTTCTCTCCATGACTCAGTGTCCCATACGTAATTGCGGATGACAGCAACACTGTTTGCCACACAGGGCTGTTGAGGGAGTTGGAAGAGGAATGTGCATGCAGCGTTTTAAGCAGTGCCCGTGTGCCGAAAGCGCTGTGCAAATGTTACTTAAGGTTAACGCCATGTGACTCATCGGAGAGGGCTCTCATCTCTGTAGGCTTTTTTACCTCCCGCTCTCTGCAGTGGAGAGCAGCTTGAGGAGTTAACAGCGTGAATGCAAATTCTTGACAGGCAAACAGGTTTCCAGTCCCGCTGCTGACGACCTTCTCACTGGCATTGAAAAAGAGCGCTTTCGGCTCCCTGCTCAGACGCTGGCGGCTTCTGGGTGACAAGTGGCTGTCAGACGCTTTTAAGAAGCCTTGGGTTTTAGCAGGTCAAGCTACCGACCGCACCAGGTCTGGGATAATTGGGTCCTTCAAAAAGGCCTCCAAGAGGGACATGGATCAAACCTTCTCCAACTTTGAGTCCAATGGCACAGGTGTCGGTGGTAGTTCCTCAGCCACGGGCTCCCCTGCCAGCCCCAGGAATCTCTAGCATCTCAGGCCCCAGGATGTCCCACCCCAGAAACAGGTGATGTTGCTGCCAGGGATTCCATCGCCTGGAGCGGGGGATGCCGGGGGATGCCAGGGGCTCGGCTACCTCCCCACAGCCCTGAAGGAGTGGGCAGGCCCCAGGGCTATTGGAGGGACTCTCCCTGAGCCCACCTCTGGCTGTTGAGCTAATAAACAGCTGTTGCCTCCTTGCATCCCAGATGGATCCTGGCACCACATACACCCAGCGATTTCTGCTAATTAAAGTCAGGTTTTGACATTTGAGGCATTTTGCTGCGACGGGAGCTCATGCTCTGCCGGAGAACTGAAGCGTCGGGTTCTTCCTAAGCTCGACCCCAGACAGCTGGGCCTTATGAAGGCAGACATCCTAATGCTTTTGTTTATTTATTGGATGCATTTGTACTCTTCCCCACATTTCAGAGAGGGTTGGAATTAGCCTTAAGAACAAGTTTGTCTTGATATGGGGGGAAAAAAAACCCCACACAGCTTTTGGAGTCAGAAAGGACTAGTATGAATCCTTTGTATCACTTTATAGCTGTGTGTCCTTGGACAAGCCTCCTCACCCCTCTGAGCCTGTTTCCTCATCTGCACGATGGGCACATACAGTGCCTCTGTTGCTGGGCTCTACTGAAGATACAATGAGATCACGAGATGAAATACCATTGCTGCTTCATAGATGTTTCCAAAACAGGCTTGTTTAAAATGCTAACCAGGTGTGGTGGCTCACGCCTGTAATCCTAGCACTTTGGGAGGTTGAGGTGTGTGGATTGCTTGAGGTCAGGAGTTCGAGATCAGCCTGGCCAATATGGTGAAACCCCCTCTCTACTAAAAATACAAAAATTAGCTGGACATGGTGGCGGGTGCCTGTATTCCCAGCTACTTGGGAGGCTGAGGCAGGAGAATCGCTTGAACCTGGGAGGTGGAGGTTGCAGTGAGCCGAGATTGCACCACTACACTCCTGCCTGGGCGACAGAGTGAGACTGTCTCAAACAAATAAATACATAAAAAATAAATAAAATGGTTCACCGAATAAGAACAGAAAAGTTAAGTAAAGGAAGGAAGAGGCAGAGGATGCCTACTCTTGCACAGCAGGGGCGGGGGTGGGGTTGCAGCTGTGCCTCTGCCCCAGGCCTGTCCCTCTCCACCTTATGTTCTGTGCGAACTGCCCAGGTCCTGCCGCCTCCTGCCCTTGGACAGAGATGACCTATTCAGGTCTGGGCTGAGACACAGAAATCAAGGACCAGGGTGACTGAGGCACAGAGCCTGTCACCCAGAGAGAAACTGCTTCTCCTGCACAGGGGTGGATGGGGTAGAGAGAATGAAGCCAGAGGTGTAGAGTGGAAATCCCAGGAAACCTCCAGCCCAGCAGCTCTGCTGTGAGCCGTTCTTAGGCTTTCCCAAGCTTCTGCATTATCCTGATAATAAGCCCCCCAACTTTGTGTAAGTCTGAGTCTTGGAATCAAGAGGCACCACACAAAGGGAGTATATCACACTGAACAGAGCTGCTGGGAAGACAGTCAAGCCTGGCTCCAAGAATGGGCCATGGGGGCAGGTTCTTGGTCCTGGAGAGAAGAAAAGATCACAGGGGCTTCTCAGAGAGGCAGAGCTTTTCCCAGCCTGAATGTAAGACTGTGCCCTCGGCCAGGCGAGGCATGGTGGCTCACGCCTGTAATCCCAGCACTTTGGGAGGCCAAGGCAGGCGGATCACAAGGTCAGGAGATTGAGACCATCCTGACATGGTGAAACCCCGTCTCTACTAAAAATACAAAAAAATTAGCTGGACATGGTGGCGGGTGCCTGTAGTCCCAGCTACTCAGGAGGCTGAGGCAGGAGAATGGCGTGAACCCAGGAGGCGGAGCTTGCAGTGAGCCGAGACTGTACCACTGTACTCCAGCCTGGGCGACAGAGCGAGACTCTGTCTCAAAAAAAGAAAAAAAAAAGTACTGTGGCCTCAAGTGGAACTTTCTGCGGGGGTCCTGGTGAATAATCCAGACACAGTGCCCAACCTCGTCACTGTGGCAAAAGCCAGGGCCACCTTATGGCCATGTCTGGACGTGAGACTCCCCAAAAGCTGAGGGTGGGATGTAGACTCGTTAAGATGTGCCTGGGAAAGCTGCCGTTTCCAAAGGCCAGATGGCTACCCCCAGGCCACGGTCACAGTAGGGGGTAGCAAACCCACCGCCCAGGCAATTGTAGTGATAGAGGGTACAGGCTGGTGAGGCGCTGGTGGGATGAAGCTGGCTACTGCCCTCCTCTTTCTCTCATTTCCCCACATAAGGCCCACAGGGGATCCCAAAGCTTCCACCAGCAGAGCTGACGCAGGTACGGCGGTGCCTCTCTGCAGCCCACTGCTATGGCCAGCATGTCCCCGCGTCTCCCCTGGAGCCAGCAGAGGGGCTGTGGGGGCGTCCCTGCTGCTGCCCTTGATGCTTGCAGCACAGTGGCCCAAATGTCCCTTAAAATGAGGCTGGTCAGTTCTCTCCTCTGCACGATACCTGGAGCCATCTCACTCGGAGTTAGAGCCAACGGCCTTAAGTGACCCTCTGTGGCCTGCTTGCTGCCTCCTTTCCAGGCCTGATGCCAGCTTCCTTGTTTGTGCCCTTGACCTTGCCAGGCACGCAGCCCTCACACCCCCAAGAGCCTTGAGTCTGCCTGAGGAACTCTCCCTCCAGGGTCCTGCAGGCCTTCCCTTCCCCAGGGGCCTCCCTGACCACCCTGGGGTAGGACACCTCACCCTGGGTGCTCCCCACCCGCCTCGTCTGTCCTTACCTCCTTCCGGCACTGCGAGCACTGAACCTGTCTACTTCCTTCACGCTCCACCATCTTTCTCTCCCTGCAGGAAGACAAGCTCCCCAGGGACAGGGACCCCTACTTGTTTGTTCATTGATGTGTCCCATGAACCTAGAGAAGTACCTGGATCAGAGTCCCTGCTCAGCAAAAATACCAGGCTGGGACAGATGAGGACCTGTTCCTGCACTAGCTGAAGCCAGGATGCATGGCACACCTTTCCAAAAACCTCCTTTGGGTCTGGTGCAGTGGCTCATGCCTGTAATCCGAGCACTTTGGGAGGCCGAGGCAGGCGGATCACCTGAGGTCAGGAGTTCGAGACCAGCCTGGCCAACATGGTGAAACCCCATCTCTACTAAAAATACAAAAATTAGCTGGGTGTGGTGGCAGGTGCCTATAATCCTAGCTACTCTGGAGGCTGAGGCAGGAGAATTGTCTGAACCCAGAGGCAGAGGCTGCAGTGAGCCGAGATCACGCCACTGCACTCCAGCCTAGGCGACACAGCGAGACTCCGTTTCAAAAGAAAAAAAAAAAAAAGAAACATTCCTTTGAATGAACCATAAATATTCACTGCCCCAAGTTAAAAAAAAAATCTTAATTATATGTTAATGTATAATAAACATGCATTTGCATTCACATATAATAAACATGTATTTGTATGTAATATGTAATCAAAATGTAAGAATTACTTGAAGAAAATGTGGGTGCAAACCTCATATTAAGAGGCATATTTGCCTCACCCTTCCTCCCGGGGACAACAATGACAGCCTTTTGGTGCAGCTCCTCCCAATGTTTCTTTTAGGGGTGTGCGACCGTGAGTGTGACTGGCCAGGCATTTGGAGGGTGAGGCCAGGAAACTCCAGGAGAGACAGTGGCCTGTGTGGGGTTATCATGGGAAGGTGCAGGTTGGCACCTAAACTTAATCATGCTACTCTCCTGCCTGAACACTCTGTGACTCCCACTGCTCTTAGGATGAGACTCCAGCTCCTTGTTCCTCCAGCTGCCTCCTCACCCTGCCTTGTGCCGTTCCCCTGCTTTGCTCTCTGGCCCTCAGGCCTACAGCTTACTTGCTGGTCTCTGGATGTGCTGAGAGCTTCTCCTCTCGTTCCCAGCGCCCAGGATACTTGTTACCCGCTACTTCCTCCTGGCTGGGCCTACCTGGTCCCACAAGGACAGCTCTTTCTAGACGCCCTGGCTAAGTGAAGGCTAGATCCTTCATTTCTCTTTGCAACCCCTGTTGTTTCAGAGCACACATCACAGCTGCCATCACAGCTGTGCCCGTCTGGCTACTCGTCTATGATTTTTTCCTGCCCCTAGCATGTGTGCCCTGTGTGTGCAAGCACTGTCTAGTGAACCACTGTATACCCAGTGTCTGGCACATAGCATGTGACCCGTACATATTTGCCTATTAAGAGAAAAGATGGCAATAACTAGAGGATATGGGGACATTTGATTCGCGTGTATCTTTTTTTTTTTTTTTTTTTTTTTTTTGAGACAGGGTCTCACTTTGTTGCCCAGGCTGGTCTCGAACTCCTAGGCTCAAGCAATCTGCCGCCCTCAGCCTCCCAAAGTAGTGGGACTACAGGCATGAGCCACCACAAGCAGCCATGTATCTTTAACAAATATTTATTATTGTTTAATTGTTCACACCCCTTGCTGCAGAGTTGTGTATATGTATCTGTGTTTATGGACACATTTCTTCTAAAACATATTGAAGTATAATATGTATCCAAAAAAGTGCACCAATTCTAAGTGTGCGGCTGGGTGAATTGTCAGTGGTTACAGACCCATGTATCCAGCACCCAGATCTGGATACAATGTTATCAGCACCTCAAAAACCGCCTCCCGGCATGGTGGCTCGTGCCTGTAGTCCCAGTACTTTGGGAGGTCGAGGAGGGGGGGATTGCTTGAGCCCAGGAGTTCGAGACCAGCCTGGGCAACCAAGTGAGATCCTTATCTCTACAAAAAAATACCAAAAAAACTGGCCAGGTGTGGTGGTGCACACCTGTAGTCCCAGCTACTGGGCAGGCTGAGGCGGGAGATTCGCTTGAGCCTGGGGGGGAGTGGAGGCTGCAGTGAGCTAAGATCGCGCCACTGCACTCCAGCCTGGGTGACAGAGTGAGACCCTGTCTCTGAAACCAAAACCAACACCAAAACCGAACTAACCAAACCAAACAAACAAAAAACCTCCTCCATACCCCTTCTAGTCTCTGCTCCTCCCTGCAATCATCACAGCCTCTGTCCTGTAGACGAAATAAATGCTGGAGGGATTGGAAACCGGCTCAGCCATTTTGAAAACCACTTGGCAATATCTACTAAGCTGAACCTGAGCCCCGCACTGACCCGGCCATCCCGCTCCGAGGGATGTTTGCAGAGGGCGGAAATGCACACAGCTGCTCACTGCAGGTGCAGAGACACCCACTAGGGTATTCATGACCATTTCAGACTAGAAGCCCACCCGTACGCCCATCACAGCTGGTGGAGAAGAGCACTTGGGAGAGCCATACACTGAAATACTTCACAGCAACAAGAACGCAAGTGCCACAGACACAGGCAGCAGCGGCGATGACGCTCTCAGTGTTGAGTGGAAAACACCAGACAGAAAAGATAACCCATTCCAAGATGACATTTATATGTGAGGCCAGAACAGACAAAACAACCCAACAGAGCTATGTGTGGGAGGATATTTACTTTCCTTCTTTTCGCTTTCCTTGTCTTCCCTTCTCTATCTCCCTCTCTTCTCTCCCTCCCTCCTTTTCTTCCTTCCAAATTTGGGATCCCTATCCCTGTCTGTAAACACACACACACAGACACAGACACACATACAGACACACACGCACAGACATGCACAGACACACAGACATACACACAGACACACACGCACAGACACACACACACAGACACACACACAGACACACACACACACACACACACAGACACACAGACACACACACAGACACAGGCATACACACAGACACACAGACACACACACACAGACACAGACACATGCACACAGGCACACAGACACAGACACACACACAGACACATGCACACGCACACACACAGACACACAGGCACGCACACACACACAGATACAGAGCTTCTTCTCTACATCAAGAAATAATAGGCTGGGTGCAGTGGCTCACACCTGTAATCCCAGTACTTTGGGAGGCCGAGGCAGGTGGATTACAAGGTCAAGAGATCGAGACCATTCTGGCCAACATGGTGAAACCCCGTCTCTACTAAAAATACAAAAATTAGCTGGGTGTGGTGGTGCACACCTGTGGTCCCAGCTGCTCGGGAGGCTGAGGCAGGAGAATTGCTTGAATCTGGGAGGTGGAGGTTGCCGTGAGCTGAGATCACACCACTGCACTCCAGCCTGGTGACAGAGCAAGACTCCGTCTCAAAAATAAAAAAAAAAAGAAGAAGAAGTAATACCCTTTAAAATAATGGCCACCATGGATGCATGAAGGCTTGCAAGTGTTTTATAGGTGGACGCTTTGGAAAGTCCATGACCTTTTTCAGAAATCATCATGAGTTCAAGGTCAATATCAGGTACAGGGGCTCTAAGGCATTTGCTTAGCTGGAATGGCAGGGGCGGGGGGTGCGCGTGGCCGTGGTCACATGACAGGCAGTGCGTGCTGCACCGGTCAGGTGGGTGTGCCCAGGGGATGGGGGTGTGGGACACCATCTACAGTGGCTGTTCAGCAAAATGAAAGGGTGAGGACTGACCATTTATCCTGTGTGACTGTGTCTTTTTAAGGGCTGCAGACAGTCCATTATCTGGGTATTTAATGGCTTATAGAGCCAAATCTCTGCCACCAGTGTGAATAAACATCTGGGTGCCAGAGCCAAGCTGCACAGGCTCAGATCTGGGCTCTACCAGGCACTGGTGATTCATCAGGGACAACTTATTTATCTCTCTTTTTTTTTTTTTTTTTTTTTGAGACGGATTCTCATTCTTGTTGCCCAGGCTGGACTGCAGTGGCGCAATCTCAGCTCACTGCAACCTCCACCTCCTGGGTTCAAGCGAGACTCCTCAGTCTCCCAAGCAGCAGCTGGGATTACAGGTACACACCACCACACCTGGCTTGTTTTTGTATTTTTAGTAGAGACGGGGTTTCACCATGTTGGCCAGGCTGGTCTCGAACTCCTGACCTCAGGTGATCCACCCGCCTCGGCCTCCCAAAGTGCTGACATTACAGTCATGAGCCACTGTGCCTGGCCCATCATTTCTAACCTGAAGTGGCCCACACAGAGGGCCTGGGTGAAGGGTCAGCGTTGAAACCCAGGCAGATCCTGGCCTTTCCAGGTCCAGCTGTCACAGCTGCCTCCAACCCTGCAGCCTGACCCCAGACCAGCCTCAGTTTGGCCCTGCTCACTCCTCCAGCCTCATGGACCCAGCACACTTGGCCCAACTTGACTCAACTCTCTGTACCTCTTGCCCTGCCCTGGTTTGGGCTGACCTCTCTCCCCTGCCTGAAGCCCTTTCTCTCACCCCTTGCCTGGAGTCCTCCTTCAGATCTAACTAGATTGATCTCAGATGTCTTCTCCTGAGTCTACCGTGCCCCTGGGCACTGCCTCTGGGCTCTCAGCCCCTGCCCTTCTTCCGTCTGTCCACACTGTGTGCTCATCACCTGTCATCACCTCCATCTGCTCCACCATCAAGGCCAACAAAAGTTGAGGAAAGTCAGTGCCAAGTCCTAAGGCTTGAGGTCCTCAAGGGGTCAAGGCCAAGTAGTAGGTTTAACTTTGCTTAGCATCCTTGGAATATGGCACAGAGCAGACACAACTATTCAAGGGACAGGTGGGTAGGTGGGTGGGTGAGTGGACGGATGGATAGATGGATGGATGGATGGAAGAGCAGGTGGACAGTGGATGGATGAATGGGTAGGTGGATGGATGGATAAGTTAATGGATGGGTGGGTGGATGGGTGGATGGGTGGATGGGTGGGTGGGTGGGTGGGTGGATGGATGGATGGATGGAGAGATGGACGGATGGATGGATGGGTGGATGGATGGACGGATGGATGGACAGACAAACAGATGGATAGGTGGATGGTAGGTGGATGGATAGGGTGGATGGGTGGGTGGGTTGGTGGGTGGGTGGGTGGATGGATGGATGGATGGATGAACAAACGGATGGGTAGGTGGATGGATGGATGGGTAGGTGGATAGATGGATAGGTGGATGGATGGATAGGTGGATGGATGGATAGGGTGGATGGGTGGGTGAGTGGATGGGTGGGTGAGTGGATGGGTGGGTGAGTGGATGGATGGATGGATGGATGGATGGATGGGTGAATGGGTCAGTAGATGGATGGATGGGTAGGTGGATGGATCTATAGGTAGGTGGATAGGTGGGTAGGTGGGTGGGTGGATGGGTGGGTAGATGGATGGATGGATGGGTGGATGAGTGGGTAGGTGGATAGGTGGGTTGGTGGGTGGGTGGGTGGATGGATGGATGGATGGATGGATGGATGGATGGATGGATGGATGGATGGATGGTGGATGGGAGGATGGGTAAGTGAATTGATGGGTGGGCATATAGATGGATGAATGGATAGAAGGAAGGAGTAGAACTGACATCCTGTGCTTTAATATGATGGATCAGTTTTGCTTCTTCTGTAGCAAGAGAAAACCCCCAAGCCCCACCCTGCCTCACCCCCTCCCCAACAATGTTAGGAACCTTTTCTGGGCTCCCTCTCCCCTTCCTGAGCTCTCCTGTGCCACAGCCCTGAGCACATTGTGTGGTCACCCTCTGGGTCTGCATTGATGTCCACCCCCTGACCATGAGACCCTGAGGGTCAGCTCCATGTATACAGTGCCCAGCACAGGGCCTGGCACATAGCCCCTTGAGTGGCAAGACTCATACTCAAGCTGCAGGTGCTGGAGAGGCAGATGACTGTGACACAGTGGCACCTGCACCACCCACTCTGCACAGGGGTCTTCCAGGACGGCCGGCATGGCCTCCACCAAATACACTGGCATTGGCAAGAGCCTCTCTCTGGCCTGGGACCATGTAGGAGCAGCAACCAGGGATGGCATCCCTCACATTTATGGTGGAGTTGTTTATGTGGAAATAAAGGCAGAAGACTAGAGCCAAGCCAGCCAAGCCAACTGGGGTTAGGAGGGATCCTCCTAGGCGGGAAGCCTGGCCCACCTGGGCCCCAGGTCTACAGGGTAACCAGCCAGGTGGGAGTGACAGTGGGGACATGGGACTCAGCCTCTTGTTCTGCCCCTTACGGGATGCTGCAAGGTGATGCCACAAGACATGAACTCGGGGACAGACAGCCTTGGGTTCAATGCTGACTCTGCCACTGGATGGCTGTGTGCCCTTGAGCCTGTCCCTTGCCCCCGGGGTCTAAGTTCCCACATGGCTGCTATGAGAATGGGAGGGTTACAGTGGTCATTACTGTGTGGTGTGTTGCACCAAGCCATTCAGTTGTGTCACCTCACTCCTACTTCTTCCTCCCTCCCCAGCTTCTCCCCTACCCTGCTCTCTGCTCCTGGCTTCCCCGCTGTTTCTCACACTTGCCAAGCAGGCTGCCCACTTAGGGTCTTTGCATTCGTGCTCCTATAGATGAGCATGGCCAGTCCTCACTTGCTGGCTCTCTGTTTGATGCCATCCCCACGGAGAGAGCACCCTCATCCCCATGGGAAACTCTCCAGGACAGCTGGGGTCATTCCCTCGTTCACACAGTGTTTTGGCAGCACCAGGAGTGAGGGAGTGCCTGCTTTTGGGAAACTGGGAAAGGTTCACGAAGAAGGTGGCATTTCTGGGTTTTGAAGGATGAGTAGGAGTTGGCCTGATCAAGAAGAAAGGCCTCATAATTCCAGCATCAGAACAAGTATTGGTTAATAGAGTGCAGAATGGAAGCGTTGATTGAGAGGCAGGGAAAGAAGTGATGGTAAAGAAGAGAGGGTGGTGTTGACGCCAGGGTCCCGGGGAGTTTTTCCAGCATATTTTCAGCTGAGAGCCTGGGTTTTCCTGGGAGCCTGGCAGGCGCGGGGGTTATGAAAGCCATAAGGCTGCTTGTGTCCCCACCCAAGATCTGCCCAGGGTTCGATATACAGTCAGTGCTCACAGACAGTGCACCCGTACCCACGCAGGCTGAGGTACTTGGAGGAGCCAGGATTCTGGGTGTCCCGAGCAGTGACTTCACCAGCCAGAGCGAAGGGGGTCCAACCCCACCAGGATGGCCTCTTGCAGTCAGCCCGGAAATGCCAACCATCAGAGTAGCAGCGTCAGAGGGAAATTTCACAAAACCTAGGCCAGATACAAGAACACTTTGTTAGCCTCAAATCCTTGGTGGCCAAGAGCACGCACAGAGGTTCGAGTGCTTCACTTGCAGAAAGGACCAACTCCCGCCACTGGGGCCCATGAGGGAGATGTAGGGAAGACACAGGCTGGCGCGCTCACGGCAGACCTTAGGAGTGGTTGGCAGCCAGGTGCAGCAGCTCACGCCTGTAATCCCAGCACTTTGGGAGGCTGAGGCAGGTGGATCACCTGAGGTCAGGAGTTCAAGACCAGCCTGGCCAAAATAGTGAAATCCCGTCTCTACTAAAAATACAAAAATTAGCTGGGCATGGTGGTGGGCACCTGTAATCCCAGCTACTTGGGAAGCTGAGGCAGGAGAATCCCTTGAACTTGGTAGGCAGAGGTTGCGGTGAGCCAAGATAATGCCATTGTACTCCAGCCTGGGCAACAAGAGCGAAATCCCATCTCAAAAGTAAGTAAGTAAGTAAGTAAGTAAGTAAATAAATAAATAAATAAATAAATAAATAAATAAATGGCAAGCAAGGGAGCAGTTGTTCTCAGTGTATGGGGAGATGGAGCCTGGCAGGCTCTGCCCTGCCTCTCCTTGACATGGCTCTCAGGCAGGGGCATCAGTGCCAGCCCCTCGCCTCTCCTCGGCACCTGGCCAGGAGGAGCCTCAGCCTTCTGCTCCATGCTGGGCTCCTGTGCCTATGCCCATGCCCCGCGCCTGTTCATTTCAGCTCTGCCCACAGTGATGTGCCTCCGCTCTGGCTCTGTATCCAGAACCTTCTCAGGCTCAGCCTTAACCCCAGCCAGATGCATCAGAGCCTTTAAGGTTGGCCCCTGCTCTGAGCCTGAAGAGATGGGGGCAGAACCCACACGGGCATGAAGTGGGAGCTGAGCTCCGATGCTCTGAGCAGTCCCTTCCCCTCCCCTGTGTGTGACCGCTGGGCTCCTGGGTCCCAGCTCCTGGCCAGCAGTGTGGGCTGCAGAGGAAGACTCACCTGGGTTCGACTTATCACCCTGCTGCCTTGCAGCCATGTGGCCTTGGGCAAGTCACTTCACTTTTAGGAGCCTCGGTTTACTCATCTGTGAAATGGGCATCACAGAGCCTCCTTCAAGGCATTGCTGTCCAGATTAAAGGGGAAGCTGTAAAGTCCCTGCACATAAGACCCCTCACTTCTGGCTGCCAGTTTCCAGCAACATTCCCTCGCCTGGGAGCAGCCATCCCTGCCCTCTCAGACTCTCCCTCTGCCCACACGGACCCCACGTGGGCATCCATTTAGCATCTCACATTCCCCACGGCCCAGGAACATCACCAAGTCAGGCGGGGCTGAGAGCAAGGCTCCTAGCAAAAGCAGAATGTGGAGAAAATCAGATGCTTTTCTCAAGGGAAGCCTTCTAATGAATGTTCTTATTTTACTCTTTTAAGCTTTCAAATAAACAATAAATATAACTCCATTCAAAACATGAATTAACTTCCATATTATAACCTTAGGCAGGCTGCCACACTCTGCCCCTGCCTCTGAAGTTGTCGTTTTCATTCATTTCTCTTTGCATCTTCTGAAAGTGTTTCTTCATGCAAATATAGCAAATCTATGTCCTTACTCAGAGTGTAGCACTTTGAGCCGCTGTTTTCACTTAGGGGCATAGTCTTCTTGACAAATGGCAGTCTTCCTAATTTTTTTCTGCTCCACACTTGATCCAGTCAGCCCCCTATGGATCGACTCAGGGGCTATTTCTCTTTTTTGCTACTATAAGTCATGCTTTGTAAATTTCCTTGCCGGGATGCCCTTGTCCGGAGGGGTGCTCTGTGGGGGTGGGGGAGGGGCAGGGGTTTCTATAGGACAGATTCCTGCAAGTGGGGCTGGTGGGTCAAAGTGCAGGTGAGGCCGGGCGCGGTGGTTCAAGCCTGTAATCCCAGCACTTTGGGAGGCCGAGACGGGTGGATCACGAGGTCAGGAGATCGAGACCATCCTGGCTAACACGGTGAAACCCCGTCTCTACTAAAAAATACAAAAAAACTAGCCGGGCGAGGTGGCGGGCGCCTGTAGTCCCAGCTACTCGGGAGGCTGAGGGAGGAGAATGGCAGGAACCCGGGAGGCGGAGCTTGCAGTGAGCCGAGATCCGGCCACTGCACTCCAGCCTGGGCAACAGAGCCAGACTCCATCTCAAAAAAAAAAAAAACAAAGTGCAGGTGCACCAGGCAGTTGCAGCAGCAATCGCCAGGTTCCCTTCCCGAGAGGACCAGCATGTTCCAGTCTGCCGGCCACCGTGCATGCGGGGCCTCTGCCCCTGCCTCGCCCCGAAGGTGAGGCCTCATTTACCTGCAGCACGTTTACTACTCAACCATCCGGATCCCAGAGCCGGCCTGGGCTGGGCCAAGGGTGCGCCTTGGGGACAGCATGGCTCTCAATCTAAGAGCAGCTCCGTGGATCCACGGAGCCCGGGCTCCATTCCTGCCTCAGCCTGGCCTGACCCCACAGCCAGCCCCACCCCTGAGGCAGCGCCACACAGAGAAGCTGTCACTACTCATCCCTGCCCCAGTCAGCCTCAGTCCTGCACTGCCTACCCGCCCCTCCACTGTCCACACACCCCACCCAGCCCACCTGCCTGAAAGCTTCCTCGCCCGGACTTCCTGACACCTTCTGAGTTTGCACAGAGAAGTTAAGTAACTTGTCCAGGGCTGCACAGCTGAGAAGCAGAGCCTGGAGGGGACAGTGGCAGCCTGACTCCAGGGTCCCTGCTCTTGCCCAGGACACCCTCTTACCTCTGCGTCATCAGCGTTGCTCAGCAGTGTGTCAATGGAGATGCCTGGGGCCATCTGTTAGGAGGTGGGGGCAGGTGGGGACAGGAAAGGGTTCAGGATCAAGGTAGTGATGAGGGGACTAAGCCCAGCACACCCAAGGAGCTTAAAGCCATGGGGGTACCTGACCATCCAGGAAGAAGCAGGGAGAATGCTTGAGGCTGGGGCATGGGGGAGGTGAGCCCTGTTCAGCCCTGTCCAGCCCGGGTGCCCTCTGCGAGCTCTGCTGACTCCACCCCGCACTCAGCATGTACTGGCCTCTCCCCTCTCCCAGGTGAAATTTCACTCATCCTTACAACCCAGCTGAAACATGCCCTCCTCCAGGGGCTCCCCCAGCCCCGTGTCCTGCTCTCTGATACCTGAGCACACAGGTTCCAGCTCCTCTACACGCCCCAGGCTCCTCAAGGGCAAGGCCTGGGCCTGACCTGCCTCTCTGTCCTCAGGGTGTCCAGCCCAGACTACATCCAAGCAGGTGGCACAGAGGGACACTCACTCAATGGGGTCCCCTCCACATGTGCTAGGGGCTGAAGTGGGCAGAGCGGGGGAGACAGTGAGGACATCTGGGAGGATGTGGGTCTTCAGCACAGTGACCCACAAAATGTGGACCCATGGCTGGGCAGAGCAGGTGCCTCTGAACCACACAGCCACTCAGACCAGCTCTTCCCAGCTCAAGTCCACCCTGGCCGGACAGGGTGCCATTGCCTCCCACAGCCCAGCATGGGCACCTCAGCCTGTCTCCAACCAGCTCACCTGGGCCCAAGTGCCAGCCCTAAGCCCCCTGCCAGGGATCCATAGCAAGAAGGGGGAGCTTCGGGCAGCCTGCAGCAGGGGATGCATGTGGCCTGGAGTGACACCTACCTGGGTTCAGATACCACCTCCCTCACTGTGACTGAGTGCAGGCCCCAAGGAAAGGCCAGCAAGAGGCCTGGAAACAGAATATGCAAATCAGCTACACCTGGCCCAGGTATCCCGCATGTGTTGTTTGCTTGTGGTCTCAGGTGTGTGGGATCTGCTGCTGCCGGTGGTTGGGGGTGCCTGGTCCAGCCCTCCACCTTGATCCTGGCCACCCCCAAGCCTGGGCTCAGCACTTCTCTCTGAGCTGTGCTCACTCTGGGTGGAGGGTGTAGAGGGCAGAGCATGGGATTTGCCTTCAAGACCTGCAGTTTGGGTTCCAGCTCCCCCTTTAGCAGCCAGGTGACCTTGGATGGGACTCTGAGTCTCAATTTCCCCTTACCTGTGAAATGGGACTGATAGAATTTACCTAATCTGAGGTTTGATGTGACAAGGTGACCACACCCCTGGCTCATGGGCTCCGTTGATGTTTGCCATCATTATTGGGGCTGAACCAGCCTCACCCTTAGCCCAGGCTGGGGTCTCACTGATCCCCCGGCCCCACCCTGATTCTCTGGGGCTAGTAAGGGTGGAAGTAGAGGGGGACTTGGCCTGGGAGACATTCTTGAGAAAATGCCCCCAGGGAGCCTGGGTTTCCCGGGCTGGAGAGGCAGGGGGAGGAGAGGAAAGGGTGCACGCTCATGAACCCCTGTTAGAGCACACCCTGTGTCTGGCGCTGGCCAAACAGATCCACCCGCACCTCTCGGCATCCCAGCAAGTCATTGGGTCTTGCGTCCCCACCTGACGACTGAGAAGACAGAAGCCCGGAGCTGTGATCCGTTGCTAAAGGTCAGCTCCAGGCTGCCTTTCCTCTACACTGTGTGAACTTGGGTAAATTCCTTCACTTCTCTGAGCATTGAGATCCTCATCTGTAAACAGGGGTGCTACCACCTAATTTCCAGGGTACGCAGGCCACTCAGACCTCGCCCATGAGACAGGGGCCTCCCTGAAGGCAGGCCATGTCTTTTTCTTTTTCTTTTTCTTTTTTTATTGAGACGGAGTCTCACTCTGTCGCCCAGGCTGGAGCGCAATGGCACGATCTCAGCTCACTGAAACCTCCACCTCTTGGGTTCAAGCGATTCTCCTGCCTCAGCCTCCCGAGTAGCTGGGATTATAGGTGCCCACCACCACACCTGGCTAATTTTTGTATTTTTAGTAGAGACAGGGTTTCACCAGGTTGGCCAGGCTGGTCTTGAACTCCTGACCTCAGGTGATCTGCCCACCTCAGCCTCCCAAAGTGCTGGGATTACAGACGTGAGCCGCAGCACATGGCTTGTCTTTTCCAACTCTGAAGTCCAGTCCGGGATCACTCTCAGGCATGTGGATCGCTCTGCATGCCTGAGATCCATTCTGTGAACTACAGTTCCATGTCACTCCCTTCTTAATCCCTGTCAACAGCTCCACAGGACTCCAGGGCTGGGTCCAAACTCACAGTCCTGACATTCAAAGCTCTCTAGGACCCAGTCTCTGCTTAGACCTGTAGTCCCACATCCCGTCCTGCTCACACCCATGCCCTGTGCCCTTGCAACCTTCAAGAGCTTCGTCCCTGCTGGTCTCTGCCAGGGATGTTTTTCAGTCACCTCCTCTACCTGGTGAACTCCTACTTATCCTTTAGAACCCTGCTTGGACATGCCCTTTCCTGCATTCCCGACCTGGCTGTCCTTCCCAACCTGAGCTCCCATGCCCCCTTGTTGCTGTCTGTCCACCTGTTGCTTTCTAACTGTCTGGAACTCCTGACCTCAGGTGATCTGCCCACCTCAACCTCCCAAAGTGCTGGGACTACAGGCATGAGCCACTGCATCCCACCAGAGATAAGTAGAACTTAATCTGCAGAAAAGGGAAAGGAAGAACATTCCAAACAGAGGGGAGAGAATGGGCAAAGGCCCTGAGGCAGACAGAGCCACTGGCTGGAAGCTCCTCTTCCCAGCTCCCAGGAAGACTCCAACCCACAGCCCCCCTTGCACTAAGGGAGAGCCATGTTCCTGAGGTCTGCCCAATGGGATAGGGTGGTCTGCACAGCCAGGCCCTGCCCAGCTCTCTCCTCCTCCTCACTGGAGAACATGAAAGTGGCCTGACTGGGTCCCTGAGTCACCGTATTGGGGACCACCCAGTAGGGCTACACACTTGTGTTAAACCTTTCGTGAGAAAGAAACCAACTGTGGCCGGGCGCGGTGGCTCCCCTATAATCCCAGCACTTTGGGAGGCTGAAGCAGGTGGACCACCTGAGGTCAGCAGTTGGAAACCAGCCTGACCAACATGGAGAAACCCCATCTCTACTAAAAATACAAAATTAGCTGGGCGTGGTGGTGCATGCCTGTAATCCCAGCTGCTTGGGAGGTTGAGGCAGGAGAATGGCTTGAACCTGGGAGCAGTGAGCCGAGATCTCACCATTGCACTCCAGCCTGGGCGAAAAGAACGAAACTCTATGTCAAAAAAAAAAAAAAAAAAAAAATTGCAAACTGTCTCATTAACAACTCATCTAGAGTTCATGTTGTACCAATATTTTGAATACATTGGGTTAAATAAAATGTATTACTAAAATACTTTTACCTATTTCTTTTCTAAACATGGCCCCTAGAAAACTTTAGCCACAAACTCTGTATGTGGCTCAAATGCCATTTCTCTTATAGCGCTGGTCTAATCCACCCACTTCATTTTACAGATGGGAAAAGTAAAACACAGAGAGGTTAATGAACTTGGCCAAGGTCCCACAGAGGCGTGAGAGTTCTCTGAGAAGCTGAGCTGCCTCACGGGTTTACAGAAAAAATCCGAAGTCCCACTCATGGCAAAGAAAACTTCCGAGTAGTATGCCTCTCTTGCTGGGATTGAGAGCAGCCGAGGCTGAGCGACCTGCAGGTGTCTGCCCCAGAATGAGGGCGGCTTCTCCCACCAAGGGGCTTCTTAGAGAAAGGAGAAGCACAGAGGCGGCCAGCGGTGAGGACCACGGGCCTCGAGGCAGTGATAGCCCGGCTCGTGCCCCGGGCCCTACCTCATATCTGAGGGTCACAGAGACAGGAGGGAGCAGACGTTGACCCTCTCCTCCTCCAGCTTCACTGCCCACATCAGTAAACTACAGATCAGGTGGCGACTTGCCAAGCTGATGCAAGAATGCAGTGTGATGTCTGTTACCAGCCAGGTCAGAACCCAGCTCAAACTGACTTAAGGAAAAAGTGCAACTTACTGGCTCCTAAAATGCAGAGGGCCCTGGATTGACCAGCTTCAGGCATGGCTTGACCCAGATTCTCTAGTGATGCCAACAGGGTCTCCCCTTCCTTCCCCCTGACGGGGTCAGGACAATCGCTTGAACCCAGGAGCGGAGGTTGCCTTGAGCCAAGATCGTACCACTGCACTCCACCCTGGGCGACAGGGTGAAACTCTAGCTTAAAAAGAAAAAAAGAAAAAGAGTCAATCATCAGTGTTCACATAACAATGACTATGAAAATGCTATTCACAGCTGATTGCAGAGTACACTACGCTATGTACTCTTCCTTACACAATATTTTGTCTTTCTGAAGTTAATATTCTTTGCTTTGTTTTGTTCTTAGCTTGTTCCCAAGTTCCTGTTACCAAACTCCCTATCAATTGTCTACCCCTTGAGGCATTCTCTTCTCGAAGCTCTCCCCGGGGCCCCCAGCAGGCTACAGCTCTCGCTGGGCTGTGGTCCGCAATGTCTCAGTGCAAGCTGGTGCCCCGGACACTCCTTCGCCTCTTTCCTAAGTGGGATTGTCTGTGTCCATCGTCCTATATCTTTCTCTCTTGATTTTTGCTTATTTTGATGGAAAACATCCTCCAGTAGCTTCATGAGAAAGAGCTCATACAAGCTAAATGTTTGCTATATTGCAAAGCTCAAAATATCTTTTTTTTTTTTTTTTTTTTTTTTTTTTTTTTTTTGAGATGGAGTCTCACTCTGTCACCAGGCTGGAGTGCAATGGTGCAATCTCGGCTCACTGCAAGCTCCGCCTCCCGGGTTCAAGTGATTCTCCTGCCTCAACTACCCGAATAGCTGGGACTACAAGAGCACACCACCACGCCCAGCTAATTTTTGTATTTTTAATAGAGACGAGGTTTCACTACATTGGCCAGGATGGTCTTCATCTCTTGACTTTGTGATCCGCCCACCTTGGCCTCCCAACGTGCTGGGATTACAGGTGTGAGCCACCGCGCCCGGCTTTGAAATATCTGTATTTACTCTCCTAGCTGATCAGTGGCTTGAATGGTTATCCTAGGCCAAGTTCAGTCCAGGAAGGGAAGCCACAATGAGCCACAATGAGGAGGGGCCCATCATAGGAATGAGACCTTGCACAGTCCGAGGAAGAGCAGGAGAGTGGAGCTGGGGAGGAGGGGAGTGGGCGAGTCAGGACAGACTCAGCAGCCAGCCGTCCTGAAGCCCAGCTCAGAGCTTGCAAGGAAGTCACAAGAAAGTCACGCATATCCAGCTGCAAGGGTCAGGATGCAGGGGGAGGTCTGGCCAAGAGGCTGCAGGAGCTGCTGCCTCTGCAGCTGCTACCTCTGTGGGGAAACCCAGGGCCACTGTCAGGGCAGCAGGGTCAGCGGTGGGGAGCACGAGCAGGACCCAGTGTGAGGAAGAGTGAGGACACCCTGAAACTCACAGAGCACCTCTGCAGCAGTCTCTCCCCATCTCAGATCACAAAGACGCTCAGAGGAGCACTGCCTGCCAACAGCCCGCAAGTTGTCAGCCTGCCATCTAAACAAGCCCCTTCTCACTATATTTAACTTCCTAATAAAGACAGTGATGAAATCAGGCTGCTTCCTCACACGATGCAACTGTTCCTTATTAAAATCTAAAGTATGTTAACCTTCTACCCTCCCAGCCTCAAAAAGAGACTTTCTCCATCTGCGGAGGGGGCAATTCCCCTTCTGGCTGAGTCACACTCCCTCTTTGACATCCTGTGACTTAAACATCAAGATGTAAGGCCAGTCACGATGAACATAGCTTATGTAAGATAACAGGGGAATGGAAGATGGAAATGATAGTTGGTTAATATGGGGGTCGGGCATGGTGGCTCATGCCTGTAATCCTAGCACTTTGATAGGCTGAGGCAGGTGGATCACTTGAGGTCAGGAGTTCAAGACCAGCCCGGCCAACATGGTGAAACCCCGTCTCTACTAAAAATACAAAAATTAGCCGGGCGTGGTGGCAGGTGCCTGTAATCCCAGCTACTCAAGAGGCTGAGAAAGGAGAATCACTTGAACCTGGGAGGTGGAAGTTGCAGTGAGCCGAGATCACATCACTGCACTCCAGTCTGGGAAATAAGAGCAAAATTCTGTCTAAAAAATAATAATAATAATTGGTTAATTGATTGAAAAGGTTAATAACAACAGCATAAGTAAGTACTCCTAACTGGCCCTCTTCCCTTCCACCGCCGCTCACATGGCTGTGCCTGGCGTGTACGGCCTCCTCTCCTGTATTCATCCTGTATTTCCTCTGCCCAAAGCAAGCACAGCAGCTGGGTTCCTTGCCTAGCGTGGTGACTACACCTTTGGGGATCCCTGGCGTCGCTATTGTCATTGTTTTGGGGCGCCACAAACCACGCCCACAGAAGACGGCCAACTTAATGGAGGAATGTTGTGTTTGCTCTAAGGGTTCCGCTGACCCATCTTTCCCGCATCTCTCTTGCTATCCTCCAGCCTCTTTATTCCCTGGGACACAGTAATATTAAAAATAGGCCAATTATAACCCTACAATGGCCTTTAAGTGTTCAATGAAAGGAAGAGTCCATGTCCCTCCCTTTAAATCAAAAGCTAGAAATGGCTAAGCTTGGTGAGGAAGGCATGCGAAAAGCTGAGACAGGTCAAAAGCTGGGGCTCTTGAACCAGTTAGCCACGTTGTGAATGCAAACAAAAAGTATCACTCTGTCGCCCAGGCTGGAGTGCAGTGGCACCATCTGAGCTCACTGCAACCTCCGCTTCCCAGGTTCAAAAGATTCTCCTACCTCTGCCTCCCAAGTAGCTGGGATTACAGGCACGTGCCACCACGCCTGGCTAATTTTTGCATTTTTAGTAGAGATGGGGTTTCACCATGTTGGCCAGGCTGGTCTCAAACTCCTGACCTCAGGTGATTCCCCTGCCTCAACCTCCCAAAGTGCTGGGATTACAGGTGTAAGCCACCACGCCCGGCCAAGAAAAAGTTATTGAAGGAAATTAAAAGTGCTACTCCAAGTTGGGCACAGTGGTTCACGCCTATAATCCTAACACTTTGGAAGGATGAGACGAGTGGATCACCTGAGATCAGGAGTATGAGACCACCATCTCTACTAAAAACACAAAAATTAGCCAGGCCTGGTGGCACATGCCTGCAATCCGAGCTACCAAGGAGGCTGAGGCAGGAGAATCACTGGAACCCAGGAGGCAGAGGCTGCAGTGAGCTGAGATTGCACCACTGCACTCAAGCCTGGTCGATGCAGTGAGACTCCTCTCAAAAACAAAAGTGCTACTCCATGAACACAGAATGCTAAGAAATTGAAACAGCCTTCTTGCTGATGTGAAGTTTGAATGATGTGGATGGCAGATCCTACCAGCCACAACATGTTAAGGAAAGGGGCCATTTCCATAATGTAAAAGTGCAAGAAGCAGCAAGTGCTGATGAAGAAGCTGCAGCAAGTTCTCCAGAAGATCCAGCTGAGATCATCGATGCAGGTGGCTACACTAAACAACTGATTTCCAATGTAAATAATATAGCCTTCTACGGCCGGGCGCGGTGGCTCACGCCTGTAATCCCAGCACTTTGGGAGGCCGAGGCGGGCGGATCACAAGGTCAAGAGATCGAGACCACGGTGAAACCCCGTCTCTACTAAAAATACAAAAAATTAGCCGGGCGCGGTTGTGAGCGCCTGTAGTCCCAGCTACTCGGGAGGCTGAGGCAGGAGAATGGCGTGAACCCGGGAGGCGGAGCTTGCAGTGAGCCGAGATCGCGCCACTGCACTCCAGCCTGGGCTGGGCGACAGAGCGAGACTCCGTCTCAAAAAAAAAAAAAAAAAATAATAATAATAATAATAATAATAATATAGCCTTCTATTGGAAGAAAATGCCATCTAGTGTATAGCTAGAGAAGACAAGTCAATGGCTAGCTTTGAAGCTTCAGAGGACAGATTGACTCTCTTGTGAGGAGCTAGCGAAGCTGGTGACTTTAAGTAGAAGCCAATGTCAATTTGCGATTCTGAAAAGCTTGAAAATCCTAGGAGCCTTCAGAATGATGCTATACCAGCTGGGCATGGTGGCTCACACCTGTAATCCCAGCACTTCGGGAGGCTGAGGTGGGCAGATCACCTGAGGTCAGGAGTTCAAGACCAGCTTGGCCAACACGGTGAAACCCCGTCTCTACTAAAAATACAAAAATAGCCAGGTATGGTGGCGGGGACCTGTAGTACCAGCTACTCAGGAGGCTGAGGCAGGAGAATTGCTTAAACCTGGGAGGCAGAGGTTGCAGTGAGCCAAGATCATACCATTGCAGTCCAGCCTGGGCGACAGAGTGAGACTCTGTCTCAAAACAAAAAAGAGAGAGAGAGAGAGAGAGAGAGAGTCAGTCTTGCTTTTTCCCAATCATTCTAATTTAGATACGAGGTGTTGTGAATTTAATTGCATTCTTCAACTGCATTCACCTGCGAGATTAGACTTGGGGACTGGTTTTCAAAATCTCTCAATCCTGTGGCTACAAGAGATGAGGATGTCTTTCCCGGAAGTCAGAGACACGCTCGTCTTCCCAACCTGGACCTTGTGCTGGGAATTTACAATCCTGAGCTATCATTTCCTTCTCCAAATTCCCCAAAACACTTATATGTCGCCAGCCAGACCCACTGTCCGTTTATTCCTCATGGCCACTAAAAACATTCTCAGCTGCAGCTTCTCAGTCACTCAAAGCCTGGCCTCTATAGGCACTTGGTCTGGGAGACCCTGGGTGATGATTTAAGTAGTTGCTTTGCCAACACATGCCATGGATGACAAATCTCCTAATTACCTCTGGCCGTGGGGTTGTTAATGCCTTTAAATCTAGTCAAACCAGAAAATCAATTCTAGATTTCTATGCGTATGTTTCTGTTCCCTGGAAACACTTCCAAAGATGCCAAAAATTCTATTAGACAGTGATTGGTTAGGGAGCAGAGCTAGTATGGATGTTATTGCAGAAATTAGACCTTGTGGCCAGGTATGGTGGCTCATACCTGTAATCCCAGCACTTTGGGAGGCCAAGGAGGGTGGTTCACTTGAGGCCAGGAGTTCGAGGCCAGCCTGGCCAAAATGGTGAAACCCCGTCTCTGCTGAAAATACAAAAAATTAGCCGGGCATGGTGGTGAGTGCCTGTAGTTGCAGCTACTGGGGAGGCTGAAGCAGGAGAATCGCTTGAAGCCAGGAGGCAGAGATTACAGTGAGCCAAGATCGTGCCACTGCACTGTAGCCTGGGTGACAGAGCGAGACTCCATTTAAGAAAGAAAAAAAGAAGGAAGAAAGGAAGGAAGGGAGGGAGGGAGGGAGGGAGGGAGGGAGGGAGGAGAGAGAGAAAGAAAGGAAGGAGAAAGAGAAAGAAAAAAGGAAAGAAGAGAGAAAGAAGAAAGAAAGAAGGAAAGAAGGAAGGAAGGAAAGAAAGAAAACAGAAAAGAAAGAAATTAGACCTTGCACAATAGTGGGAGGGGTCGGAAAAGGGAAGGTCCAGATGGGCAGAGGGTCACTAGCCACCTGTTGTCCACACAGGTGGACAAGTCACGCTTGCAGGAAAACCCTGAAGCCAAGCGTATCCAACCATAGATGTGAGAACAAGCCAGAGGGGTTTTAGGGAGGGTCTGGGAGAAGCCATTGCCTCTGAGATGGGCGAGACGGGCCTGGGGCTGCAGGTGGTCAGTGGGGCTGGCAGGAAGAAGAGTGTGGGTGCAGAAGAAAGACTGAAAATAAACTGGAACCCACTGGGCACTTCCGCAAAACCCTGTTATTGATCAGAGACTTTCAGGAATTAATGGCTACTACACCCCGTCTGCTGCTCAAGTCCTGCAAATTAGCTTCTTGGCCAGACTTCATGGATAAAGGCATTTTGTTCACAACAGTAATTTTCAGCACACTGAGTGTAGAAATCTCCTGGAATTGCTCCACGGTTCTCTCACTCCCAAAATTGCTATTGAAAAGTTAGAAGATATTCTTTTCCCCCATCCTCTGTATACAGCTCCTCCTCCGCATCCCCCAGCTTCATTTCTCTGTCCCCAGCATCATGAAATGTCAGGGTCATCTGTTTGGTCTTGGTTGATTTTCATCTATTTTTCTGGGCAATCAGTGGTCCTGCAGGTAGAAAATGTTTTCATTGTTTCCTTGATAAATGCTTCCCTCTGCCTTTCTGTTCTCTCCTTGTGGAACTTCTGGGCTTTCCTCTCATTTTCTTACCTTTTCTCTTCTATTTTCTCTGGGTCTTTATTTTTTGTTCTTCTTCTTTTGAGACGGAGTCTCACTCTGTCACCAGGCTGGAGTGTAGCGGTGCAATCTCGGCTCACTGCAACCTCTGCCTCCCGGGTTCAAGCGATTCTCCTGCCTCAGCCTCCCGAGTAGCTGGAACTTACAGGCGGGCACCACCACGCCTAGCTAATTTTTGTATTTTTCATAGAGACGGGGTTTCACCGTGTTGCCCAGGATAGTCTCGATCTCTTGATCTCATGATCGGCCCGCCTCCGCCTCCCAGAGTGCTGGGCCTGAGCCACCGTCCCTGGCCCTCTGTGTCTTTTTTGTTCTGCTTTCTACCATAGTGGATCATATTGAGTTTCCAACTTTTCTGTCGAGTTTTTCATTTCTGTAATATTTTTATTTTCTAAGCACTCCTGTTCTGTTTTATGGCTGCTTGTTCTGACAGAAGGATGTCTTATTCCTCTGAGCAGATCAGTGATGGTATTTTTAACTTTTTCTTTTCTTTCCACAGTGTCATTTCCTCCGAGTTGCTTCTTGCTGATAGTTTATTTTGGTCACATCTTTCATCTGGTGACCCTGGGTTGCTGCTCATATTTGACTGTGCAGCTCTAACAGAGCTGGTTTGAGTGGCTGCCCTCAACCACGACAGTACTGCACTTGCCCTGCTGCCGTTAATCATTATAAAACTGGAGGGGGGGAATAGATGAAATATTGTTTTCAGATCTCAACATTCAACACTCAGTTACCGTCATTCATTACAAAATGAATCAACATCCAAATATTAAAGGTGACCGCCCATATGACCAGATCCACAGATGCAGAAAAAGCATTTGATAAAATTCAACAGTCGTTTGTCAGAAAAAAACTTTTAGCAAACTAGGAAAAAGTTTGAAAAGATACTTCCTCAACCTGATTAAAGGCATGGACAAACAAAGCAAAACAAAATTCTACAGTTAGCCTCACACATCACAGTGAAGAACAAATGCTTCCTCCCGAAGATTCAAGCAAGGCAGGGATGTGAGCTTTCTGTTCAGCATTAGACCAGAGGGCCTGCCCAGGAAAACTCAGCAAGAAAAAAAAATTTTTTTTTAAGATTACAGAATGGAAAGGAAGAGATAGACCTGTCTTTATTCACAGATAATATTATATATGTTGCAAAAGCTAAGGGATTTTTTAACTGCTTTACTAGTAAGCAAATTTAGCAGGTCACAGGATAAAAAGGCAATAGAGAAAGACAAATCTCTATACACTGTAATGACTGATACTAAAAGTAATACTTTTGCAATACCATAAAAAACATCAAATACTTAGGAATACATTTAATAAAATATGTGTAAAACCTCTACATTAAAGGCTATAAAATAATGTGTTCTGGCTGGGCACGGTGGCTTATGTCTATAATCCTAGTACTTTGGGAGGTGAGGCAGGCAGATCACCTGAGGTCAGGAGTTCGAGACCAGCCTGGCCAACATGATGAAACCCCGTCTCTACTAATAAAAAAAAAATACAAAAATTAGCCAGGTGTGGTGGTGCATGCCTGTAATCCCAGCTACCCAGGAGGCTGAGGTAGGAGAATAGCTGGAACCCGGGAGGTGGAGGCTGCAGTGAGCCGAGATCACACCACTGCACTCCAGCCTGGGCAATGGAACCAGGCTCTATCTCTAATAATAATAATAATAATAATAAATAATGTGTACTGAGATAAAATAAAGATGAAATAAGCAAATGAGGAGATATAGTATGGTCACTGATTAGAAGACTTAATATTTATAAGATAGCAATTTGCCCCAAATTTATCTAATGATTCAATGCAATCCCAATCAAAATCTTGACAAACCACTCCATAGTGGCAAAAAGCAAATCGGTGACTGCCTAGGGGCCAGGGTGGGTTGGGGATTAAGGAAACAGAAGAGTCAGAGGGAAACTCCTGGGCTGATGCTCGTGTCCGTTGTCTTGATTGTGATGACGGCTCACACAGGAACACACGTTTCATAACTTACTAAACTGTGTACTTTAAATGTGTGTCACTTATTGTATGTCGATTATAGCTCAATGACACTGTTTTCTAAAATATCTTAATCTCAGCAGTTATTTTGTTATGTTTTAGTTTTGTTTTCTGTTTTTTGCTTTTTTCAAACAGTCTCACTCTGCCACCCAGGCTGGAGTGCAGTGGAGCAGTCTCAGTTCACTGCAACCTCTGTCTCCCAGGTTCAAGCGATCCTCCTACCTCAGCCTTCTGAGTTGCTGGGATTACAGGCACATGCCACTATGCCCAGTTATTTTTTTTGTATTTTTGGTAGAGACAGGGTTTCGCCATATTGCCCAGGCAGGTCTTGAACTCCTGACCTCAAGTGATCCACCCACCTCGGCCTCCCAAAGTGCTGGGATTACAGGCGTGAGCCACCGCACCCAGACCTAGCAGTCATTTTTAAAGTTAAAAGTTGATTCTTTTTTTTAAATAAAGAAAAGAGGTTTAATTGGCTCACAATTCTGCAGGCTATATAAGGATGGCTCCAACATCTGCTCAGCTTCTGTCAAGGACCTCTGGAACTTTGCAATCACAGCAGAAGGTGAAGGAGAGGCAGGCACTGCACATGGCAAGAGCAGAGCAAAAGAGATGCGGAAGCAGCGCCACACACTTTTAAACAAGCAGGTCTCATGAGTACGCACTCACCATCCAGAGGACACCACCAAGCCATAATGGATCCGCCCCCATGATCCAATCACCTCCCACCAGGCCCCACCTGCAACATTGGAGGTAATCAACGTGAGATTTGGGTGGGGACAAATATCCAAACTACATCATTCTGCCCCTGGCCCCCCCAAATCTCATGTCCTTCTCATACTGCAAAATACAATCACACCTTCCCAATAGTCCCCTGAAATCTTAACTCATTCCAGCATTAACTCAGAAGCCGCAGGTCCGATCTAAAGTCTCATCTGAGACCTACTCCTCAGTACAGTTTCTGTGTTAGACCACTCGTGCATTGCTATAAAGAAGTACATGAGACTGAATAATTCATAAAGAAAAGAGAATTAATTGGCTCATGGTTCTGCAGGCTGTACAATCATGGCTTCAACATCTGCTTGGTTTCCGTGAGGGCCTCCAGAATCATCACAGTTGATTCCAAAATGTAAGCAGAAATTGGAAAACCTTGAATTGCTAATAAAAAGTCTTCAAAAAGAAAAATAAGATTGGAGGACTTTTATGATACAATTTCAAGACTTGCTATAAAGTTATGATAGTGAAGACAGTACAATAATGGCATAAACATAGACCAATAAAAGCACTAGAACAGAATAGAGGCCAGACAGAAACTCACATTTATACGGTCAATTGATTTATTTTTACCTTGGGTGCTAAAGCAAGTTAGGGATAGAAAAATCTTTTTAACAAATGCTGCCCAAACAACTGACTATACCTATATCTATAACCCCAAGGGGTTACCCTCCATTCTTTAGCTGAGTACTGATCAGTGCATGCATGTGAGGAAGTGACCTCAGATTAGAAAAAAAAACACTGGAACAAAGCTTAAAATCAAGCCTCAGAAGGATCTGACTGTTTCCAAGTAACTGATCTAATGCCCAGAAAATTTTGTAAAAAAATATTTAAAGGAATACAGGTGAAATTAATTAATTAATTAAACCACACCCAACAATGAGAGTTCACAATTTCTTGTACCTAATCAAAAATCAGCATCCATGCAAAGAGGTAGAAAAAGACAGGTCATAATATGGGGAAAAATCAGTCAGTAGAAACAGACCCAGAAATGACATCGATGATAGAATTATCAGACAAAGATACTAATACAACCCTAAGAAATAGACTCTATTTGTTCAAGAAAATAAAGGCAAGCATGCACCTGATAATAACAGACATGAAAGAGTTTTTTAAAAGACCTAAGACAGAGTTTAAGAGATTAAAAACACACAACAAATTAGACAACACAGAAGAAAAGTCAGGTGAATATGGATATGTAAGACTAAGAAGTTATCAAAAAACATGGGAAAATAAGTGAAATATAATGAGCAAAGCATGAAATGACCTATATGCATGTCATTGGAATCTCAGAAAAGAAAAGCGATGGGGAAGAGGGGTGGACACAAAAAAAATGTTTGGAAAAATAGTGGTCATATTTTTTTCAAATTTAATGAAAACTATCAATCTGTAGATCCAAAAATCTCAATGAACTCAAGCATAAGAAACATGAAGAAAAACACACCAAGGTGCCTCATAATCAAATTTCTGCAAACAGATGTTGTTAAAGGAAAGCATTAAAAGCAGCAAGAGACCAAAAAAAGACACATCACACACAGAAGAACAAAGACAAAGGTTACAGAAAGTTTTTTAGAAGAAACAATAGAGGTCAGAAGATGGGTGACACCATCACTTTGAAGTATTGATGGAGAATTAATTGTCAAGTTTGAACTCTATATAGAGATAATATATTTTTAATGAAGACAAGGTAAAGATTTAATTTAACGTAAGAAACTGACAGATTTGATCCCAAGCAGACCAGCACTACAAGAAATGCTAAAAGACCTCCTTTGGACAGAAGGAAAATGATGCACATACTAAGCAGAAACCTGAATAAACACCTAAGAATGAAGACCATCAAAAATGGGGATCAGGCTGGGCACGGTGGCTCACACCTGTAATCCCAGCATTTTGAGAGACCACAGCAGGAGGATCACTTGAGCCCAGGAGTTTGAGACCAGCCTGGGCAACATAGGAAGACCCTGTCTTTAAAAAAAAAAAAAAAAAACTACACAAATTAACTGGGTGTGGTGGCATGTATCTGTAGTCCCAGCTACTCAGGAGGCTGAGGTGGGAGGATCGCTTGAGCCTGGGGAGGCTGAGGTTGCAGTGAGCCAAGTCACACCATTGCCCTCCAGCCTGGGCAACAGTGAGACCCTGCCTCAGAAACAAAACAAAACAAAAGTGATAATCATGTCAGTAAATGTAAAAGACATTTTTAAAATTGTTTATGCCCTTTAAAAGATTATTTCTGTTTCAGGCAAAAATAATAACAATGTATTGTGAGATTTATAATAAATGTAGAAGTAAAATCAAGGTGGTACTAGTGCAAAAGCAGAGAGATGTAAAGGGAAGGGCACTGTCATGGGAGCTTCACACTCCATGTGAAGGGGTGCAGGAGTCCTCGAATGTTAACTGTGATGAGTTGAAGATGTCTACAATAAATACTAGAGCAACTACTTTTAAAACACAGGATGGGGGGTAGCTAAAATGCCAATGGAGGAAATAAAGTAGAACTATTAAAATATCCAATAAAGGCAAAAGAAGGAAAGAGAAGCAAAGAATAGATGAGACAAGTAGCGGGAGAGAAAGCAAAGCAAAAGATTTAAATTCAATCGTAACTATATCACCTTCAATGTAAGTAGTCCAGACACTCTAATTTAAAGGTAAAGATTGTGAGACTGATTTCAGTTTTTTGTTGGTTTTTTGTGTTTTGTTTGTTTGTTTGTTTGTTTTTTGAGACAAAGTCTCACTCTATCGCCAGGCTGGAGTGCAGTGGCACAATCTTGGCTCACTGCAACCTCCACCTCCCGAATGAGCCACCATGCCCAGCTAAGTTTTTTTTTGTTTTTTTTTTTTAAGGTAAAACTCTATATACTGATTACAGAACGTCAACATTAAACATAAAGACACACATAGGTTAAGAGTAAAAAGATGGAAAAAGGCTGGGCGTGCTGGCTCATGCCTGTAATCCCAGCACTTTGGGAGGCCAAGGCGGGTAGATCACCTGAGGTCAGGAGTTTAAGACCAGTCTGGCCAACATGGTGAAACCCTGTCTCTACTAAAAATACAAAAAATTAGCCACAGTGGCGGGTGCCTGTAATCCCAGCTACTCTGGACAGGAGAATCGCTTGAACCCAGGAGATGGAGGTTGCAGTGAGCTGAGATCACACCACTGCACTCCAGCCTGGGTGACAAGAGTGAAATTCCATCTCAAAAAATAAATAAATAAATAAATAAAGATGGAAAAATATATGCCTTCTTAAGATTAACCTCAAAAATCTCAAAGTGTGGATATTAATATTGGAAAGGTAGAGTTTAGAGAAAATAATATTACCAATAATACAGAAGGTCGTTTAATGATGAAGGGGTCCCTGCATCAAGAGACAACTAATTCTAAAGGTTTATGCACTTGTTAACAGAAATTCAAAATGCATACAGCAAAACTGACAGAACAGAACTGAAAGAAGGAATAGACATATCTACAGTTGTAACTGGAGATTTCATTACTCCTGTTTAATAATATAATGATTAGATAGAAAATTGGTAGAATATAAAAGATTTGAACATTATCAACCACATAACCTAATCAACATATAAAGCACTCCACCCACAATAGCAGAAAGCACACTGTTTTCAAGTAGCACAAAACATTTACCAAGATAGACAATTTCCTGGGCCCTAAAGCAAGTCTCAGAAAGTTGGAATGGGTTTAAATCAGACAAAGTATATTCTCCGACCACAATTAGGTTAAATTAGAAATCAATAATGGGGAGATGCCTGGAAAATGTCCAAGTATTTTGAAACTAAAAAACACATTTCTAAATAATTCACTATTTAAAGAAGAAATCACAAGTGAAATTATCATTTTTAACTAAATGAAAATGAAAACTTCACATATCAAAATATGTGGGATACAGCTAATGCAGTGCACAGAGGGAAATTTTTTTATTGGTAAATGCTCCTATTAGAAATGAAGAAAGTTTTCAAATTGACTTAAACTTGCATCTTAAGAAATCAGACAAAGTAGAGCTAAGTAAGTAGAAAAAAGGAATGATGAGAAGCAGAAATTAATTAATTGGAAAACAGGAGAAAAACAAAGAAAATAAATAGAAACAAAGGTTTGCTCTTTTAAGTAAGTTGTTAAAATTAATACACCGGTAGCCAGACTAATCATGACCGAAAGAGAGCAGACACAAGTTTTCAGCATCGTGAATGAGAGAGGAGATACCACTACAGACCCTACAGACATTAAAAGGATAATATGAACACTGTGATGCCAATACGTCACACAACTTAGATAAACTTTCGACAAATTCCTTGAAAGTGTTCATACTGCCGAATCTCACTCAAGAAGAAATAGACAACCTAAATAACTTTATACCTAGTAAAGAAATTTAATTTGTAGTGAAAAAAAACCTTCCAACAAAGAAAACTCCAGGTCCAAATGGCTCCGCTTGTGAATTTTACCAAACATATAAAGAAGAAATAATGCCAGTTCTATACAAACTCTTTCATAAAATTGAAAATGTTGGAACACACCTCAATTCATTCTGTAAGGCCAGCAATATCCTGATATTAAAACTAGACAAAAATATTACAAGAAAAAAAAAAAACTACAAACCAACATCTCTCACAAAACTTCTTAAACAAATTTTAGCATATCAAATTTAGATTCACACACACACACACACACACACACACACACACACACAGATAGAAAGAATAATGCACCTTGTTAGCATGGGGCTTACCCAAGGAGGGCAAGTGTGGTTTAACATCTGAAAATCAATGTAATTCACCATCTTAAAAGGCTAAATAAGAAAAACATTAGATAAAAGAAATAAGACGTGGTGTCCAACAGATGAGTTGGGTGATTATAATTAATGTTAATTGATTATACATTTCAAAATAGCTAGAAGGGAGTAATTTGAATGTTCCTAGTGTAAAGAAAAGATAAATATCCATCCATTGTGATTGCAATTACCCTGATTTGATTATGTAAATGTATCAAATTATCACCTGTACCTCGAAAATATGCACAGCTATTATTTATCGATTAGTTAAAAATATTTTCAAAGAACAATATAATCCTCGCAATAGATACAGAAAAGACATTTGACAAAATCCAACATCCATTCCTGATTTTCCTTTTTTAAACTCAACAAACTAGAGATAGAAGATTACTTTCTCAACCTGAAAAACGGCATCTAAGGAAAATCCACAGTTAATATCATAGTCAATGATGAAAAGCTAAATGCTTCCTCCTTCCCCCCCAAATCAGAAATGAGGCAAGTATGCCTACTCTTACCACTTGTACTTAACGTCGTATTGGAGGTGCTTACCAGTGTATTGAGGCACAAAAAATAAAAAGAAATAAAGGCATCCAGATAGGAAAGGATGTACTAAAACTATCTTTATTCATAGACAACATGACTGTTTCTGTTGAAAATCTAAACAAATCTACAAAAACCCACAAGAACTAATAAGTGAGTCTGGCAAGGTTTCAGGATACAAAATCTATAGATAAAAATTAATTGCTTTCTATATACCAGCAATGAACCATCAGAAATTGAAATTTTAGAAAATAACCATTTAACATAGCATAACATGAACTATTGAGGATATAAACAAGAATTGTTCACTGGAAGCTATGGAACATTGGCAAGAGAAATTAAAGACCAAAATAAATAGGGTGATACAATGTGTTCATGGAGTGAAAGACTCAACGTTGTTGTGATGGTTACTATTACATGTCAACTTGCCTGGGCTAAGGGATGCCCAGGTAGCTGGTAGAACATGATTTCTGGGCGTATATGGGAGGGTGTTTCTGAACGAGATTAGAATTTAAATCAGTAGACAGAGTAAAGACATCCACCTTTATAAATGTGGGTGGGCAAAAATGCAGAGGAAGGATGAATTCTCTCTCTCTCTTTCTGTTTCTCTTTCTCTCTCTCTCTCTCTCTCTCGTCTCTCTCCCCGCCCTCCTTGAATTGGGACATCCATCTTCTTCTATCCCTGGACACTAGAGCTCCTGGTTCTTAGGCCATCAGACTCTGAAACAGACACCAGCATTCTTCTGCCCCTACCCAGTACTCAGGCCTTCAGACTAAATGACAGCACCTGCACTCTTGCATCTCCAAGTTGCAGGTTGCACATCATGGGACTTTTTGACCTTCATGATTACATGAGCCAATCCCTACAATAAATCTTCTCTCATATCCATCTGACTAGCTGTATACAGATAGATAGATATACTATTGGTTCTGTTTCTCTGGAAACAGAAGAACCCTGAGAAAACCCAAACTAACGTAATTGTTATGATGTCAATTCTCCCCAAATTGATCTATAGATGTGCCACAGTCCCAATTAAAATCCCAACAGGCTTTTCTGGTAGAATTTGACAGGCCGATTCTAAAATTAATATGAAAATGCAAGCAACTCAGAATAACCAGAGTTGTTTTGAAAAAGAAGAACAAAGTTGGAGGATTTATACACTTGGTTTCAAGACTGATTATAAAGCTACAATAATCAAGACTGTGGAATTTGCATAAAGATGAACATATAGATCAATAGAAAATAGACTGTAGAAATAGACCCACACATATATAGTCAATTGATTTTCAACAAACGTTTAAATAAACTTTTTCAATAAAAAGTGCTGAAATGATTTCACAGCCGTATGTTTTTAAAAAATGAAACTTGAAACTTCACGTTTATACAAAAAGTCACTTGAAATGCATTGTAGATCTAAATGTAAGAGCTAAAGTAAAACTTTTTCAAGAAGATATAGGAGAAAATCTTTGTGACTTCAAGTTTGGCAAAATATATTACAAAAAGCACAAATTATAAAAAGAAAAATTGGATAAATTGAACTGCATCAAACTTAAAAGTGTTTGTTCCCTAAAACACACTGTTCCACAAATGAAAAGGAAAGTCACACACTAGAAGAAAGTACATACAAAATACGCATCGGACAAAGGGCTTGTATCTAGAATTATGTAAAAAACTCTTGCTCGGCGAAGCCCGAGTCCTGTCCTCTCGCCCTCCTCCCCGGACAGCTTGAGCTTCACCACTCACTCCACATTCTCCACCAACTACAGGTCCCTGGGCTCTGCCCAGGAGCCCAGCTATAGTGCCCGGCCAGTCAGCAGTGCAGCCAGCGTCTATACAGGCACTGGGAGCTCTGGTTCCAGGATCTCCGTGTCCCATTCCACCAGCTTCCAGGCCGGCATAGGGTCCGTGGGCCTGGCAACGGGGATGACCGGGGGTCTGGCAGGAATGGGAGGCACCCAGAACGAGGAGACTATGCAAAACCCGAACGACCGCCTGGCCTTCTACCTGGACAGAGTGAGGCACCTGGAGACCGAGAACCGGAAGCTGGAGAGCAAAATCTGGGAGCACCTGGAGAAGAAGGGACCCCAGGTCAGAGACTGGAGCCGTTACTTCAAGACCATCAAGGACCTGAGGGCTCAGAGCTTGGCAATTATTGTGGACAATGCCTGCATTGTTCTGCAAATCAACAACGCCTGTCTTGATGCTGATGACTTTAGAGTCAAGTATGAGACAGAGCTGGCCATGCGCCAGTTTGTGGAGAGCGACATCCATGGATTCCGCAAGGTCATTGATGACACCAACGTCACTCGGCTGCAGCTGGAGACAGAGATTGAGGCTCTCAAGGAGGAGCTGCTCTTCATGAAGAGGAACCATGAAGAGGAAGTAAAAGGCCTACAAGCCCAGATTGCCAGCTCTGGGCTGACCGTGGAGGTAGATCCCCAAATCTCAGGACTTCGCCAAGATCATGGCAGCCCTCCGGGCCCAAAATGACAAGCTGGCTCGGAAGAACGGAGAGGAGCTGGACAAGTACTGGTCTCAGCAGATTGAGGAGTGCACCACAGTGGTCACCACACAGTCTGCCAAGGTTGGAACTGCTGAGATGACGCTCATGGAGCTGCGATGTACAGTCCAGTCCTCGGTGATCCATTTGGACTCGATGAGAAGTCTGAAGGCCAGTTTGGAGAACAGCCTGAGGGAGGTGGAGGCCCCACTACACCTTGCAGATGGAGCAGCTCAACGGGATCCTGCTGCACCTGGAGTCACAGCTGGCACAGACCCGGGCAGAGGGACAGCACCAGGCCCAGGAGTAGGAGACCCTGCTGAACATCAAGGTCAAGCTGGAGGCTGAGATCGCCACCTACTGCCACCTGCTGGAACATGGCGAGGACTTCAATCTCCAGGCCCTGGACAGCAGCACGTCCATGCAAACCATCCAAATGACCACCACCCGCCAGATAGTGGATGGCAAAGTGGTTTCTGAGACCAATGACACCAAAGTTCTGAGACATTAAGGCAGCAGAATCAGGGTACCCTTTGAGGAGCAGAAGGCCAATAAAAAGTTCAGAGGTTAAAAAAAAAAAAACTCTTACAACTCAATAATTTTAAAAATCTGGCTGGGCAGGGTAGCTCACGCCTGTAATCCCAGCACTTTGGGAGCCTGAGGAGACAGATCACCTGAGGTCAGGAGTTCTAGACCAGCCTGGCCAATGTGGTAAAATCCTGTCTCTATTAAAAATATAAAAATTAGCTGGGCGTGGTTGTGCATGTTTTTAATCCCAGCTACTCAGGAGGCTGAGGCAGGAGAATCGCTTGAACCTGGGAGGTGTGGGTTGCAGTGAGCTGAGATCGCGCCATTGCACTCCAGCCTGGGCAACGAGAGCAAAACTCTGTCTGAAAAAAAACAAAAATTAAAACTTCCCAAAAATGGGCAGAAGATTTAAGCAAACACTTCACCAAAAAAGATATATAAATGGCAAATAAATACATTAAAATGATCTTCAACACCATTAGTCATTGGGGGAGGGGAGTACACATTTTAATCACAGCAAGATACCACTACATATCCACCAGAATACCTAAAATTTAAAGACCCTAACAAGTGTTGACAAAGATATGGAGCAACTAGAATGCATACATTGTTGGTAAGAATGTGAAATGGTACAACCACTTTAAGAATCAATATGGCAATTTCCCATAAAGTTAAACAAAATCGATGTGACCACACAATTCTATGTCTAGTTATTTATTCAATTAAAAAATGAAAGCATGTGTCCACATAAAAACTTGTACAAGAATATTCATAGCACTTTTATTTGTGATAGCCAAAAACTATCAAGAACTCAAACATCCGTCAACAGGAGAGTGGATAAATATTCCATTCTAAACCATGGAATATCATTTAACCACAGAAAGGAGCAAACTGCAACACATAGATGACTCTCAAAAACATTCTCCTAGGTGACAAAGCCTGATACAGAAGAGTATGTGCTGTGTGATGTCATCTATATGAACTTCTAGAATAGACAGGGCTCCTCTATGCTGATAGAAATTGGAACAGCACGGCTTGCGGGGGGTGGGGAGGGCAGGTGCTAGAGCCTGGGATCCACTGGGAGGGTGACCTGGTGAGAGATTTTACAGCTGTAGAAAATGTCCTCTACCTTGAGAGAGGCGTGTGACACGGGAGTAAGTTTGCCAAAATTCATCAAACTGTGCTAAGATCTGTGCACTTCACTGAATATAAACATCATTTAAATGTCTACTTCATTTAAAAAACAAAGAAGCTGATTGGAAGTGCTGAGCCCTTGGGTAGCGTTTTCTGACTGTGGTCTCCACTGCAGGTGATCTGGCAGAGCGCTTCCCCGCGGGGTCACTGGGGGTCAGAGTGTGAGGATTTCCACTTGGAAGGTCAGTGGAACTGACCCCAACCAAAATGATCCCCCAGCTCCCGCCTGCTGCATGTGAGGCCTGGCTGCCGGTGTTCCGGGGGCTGCAAGGAGAAAGAGGCGGGGGTCTCCAATATTCAGTACATGCCCTGCTTTTGGAGTGGCATCCCCCAATCCAGAGGCCTCTGCCCGACCCTTTCTTAAAATAAATCTGGGGTTTTCTGCCAGGCTCAGGGAGGGGCAATCTCCCAGCTGTGCAAGCAGTGGGAGTGGAGAGCTGTCTCTGTCCCTATCCCTCCCATGAGAGGAAGACTAACTGCTCTTGTTTGAAACAATCCTCCTTCACTCCCCTCCAGAAGTATCTGGCATCTCCAGCCTCCCAGCCCATTGTTGCTTCTCAGCTTTGCATGCTGCTGGCCGTGTTTCAGCTTCTCAAGCTCACCTAGTGGGTTACGGCTCATCCACCAGGTTTCCAGTCTCCCAAATGGTGCTTGGGCCTCCTCCCCTTTTCTCTTTCTGCTTGAAGGTAGTGTCTGTAAAGTGATCTTTACCATCATTTTAGTGGGATCTCAAGAAGAGGCAAATGTATGTGTGTGTGTGTCTGCCACCACCTTTCTCAGTAAGTCCAGTCTTTGCACCTTTTATCCTCATGGTTGCAATGTGGCTGCTCCTGCTCTGGGCATCAGATCCACATTCCAGGAAGGAAGAAGGGTGTGTGCCCTGAGACCATCCCCTTTGATGGGAAATCAAACTGGCAGACTTTCTCTTATGTCCATGGCCACTCCTAGCTGCAAGCGAACCTGGTAACTCCTGTTTTTAAGAGGGCAAACTTTTCACTCCAACAAAACAGGTTGTTTAAGGAGAATGGACAGTTACACATCCTGCTTGGGAGACAATCACTGAACCAGCGGGGAACACAGTGCATGATGGGCTGGTGGGGCGTGGGGGTCAGTACAGCATGACACAGAAGGCGAGCTGGTTCCTTGAGAGAAAAACAAAGTGCTGGCCCCAGAGGCGAAGAAGGGTTGCTGGCAGGCAGAGAGGACACTGGAGCCCACGGTAGATCCTCCTTGATCATTCACTCCCAGTTCCCTTCCTGCTCCTAGTTCAGTCCCTGACTCCTCTTTTCAGTGCCGTCACTGTCCCTGTCCTGCGACCAGAGTAGGGGATGGGAGGGGAGGTCTGCACGTTGCTGAGCCTTGTGGAAAGGTGACCGTGGACCTCTGGGAGGATGATCTCATCACTTTCTGAAGGAGACGTCGAGCTGAGATGCTAACAATAGCCAAGCACGATGCCGGCCTGATTGGAGAAGCTAAAAAAAGAAGCTCGTTCCAAAGCCTCATCAGGGAAGAGAAGGGCCACGAAGGCAGGTTTGCAGGGCTTTAGGGAGGAGGGGGAGAGGGATGCAGAGGGATGGACTGAGTGGCCTGAGTCTCAGCACAGCTGTGGCCATGGGCTGCCTCCATGTCCAGGAATGCCAGGTCTGCCATGCACCACCCACCTGCCCCCAAGTTTGCACAGGGCACCTGGGAAGACCTTCAGCCTTACTGGGCCGCCCCTTGAGTACCCTCTCTGGATCCTGGAGCTTGGCCTGCCTTGGGAGGAGGAGAAAATGGCCCGTGTCGCCAGAGAGCCCACAAAGTGCTGGCCTAGGTGAGCACTCTTTGTGCCTCGTGCCATGGAACTTTTGCCACAGCCCTACCCACTTTATGGAAGAGGAAACCGAGGCTCAGAAAATCAAGCTGGCAGACTTGCTCTGGAACTTCCTCTGGACATCTGGAGGGACGTCTTGTCAGCAGAGCAGGCTGGACTGGTGAGTTTCCTGCAGCTGAGAGTCCTGGCCAATGTGTTCAGCCCCCTCTGACCTCTCTGCACCCTTGATGTTTTTGAGCCTCATGGCTTGGCTCCCACCAACATCTTCTGTCTCCTCCCCCATGCCCCAAAGGCAGCCGGTGTAGAGGGTGGCAAATGACAACCTCAAGGCCAGAGAGGAGTATAACATGCCCACGGCCACATGGCCAGTAACAGGCAGAACTGGGGCTGGAACCCACGTCGCCTGCTTTCTGGCTTCTTCCTTACACCATAGCACAGCAGAGATGGCGTCAGGGGCGAGGCTGAACAGGCCAGCTAAAAGAGGGTGCTCGAACCCTGCCTGTGGCCACCAGGACCACACCCGGCTTTCTGCCATCAGCCTGGAGAGAAATAACGAGGCCCAAACTGATCTGCACTGAAAAGGCAAAGTTACAAATAAAGAACAGCTTCAAGCCCGATGATTGGAAACTTTGCTGTGTTGCCATCTGTCACAAATGCCACCGCATTCTTCGTAACCCCCAACGACATTTTCCTTTTCATTTTCAGCTTCACAAAGAGGATGCAGCCCTGCCTCCCAGCAGGAGTCAGTTCTGCTCTGAGACGTGAGGCTCACAATCAAATGAAGACTCCTACTGCTGCATCTTGAAGATAATGATGCTGTCACTCCGGGCCAGAACCACAGGAGTGGCAATGAGTGAACAGCCAGCAGAGTGGAGCAGCCACACTAATACAGGTGAGGCTGCAGCACTGCTGCAGCCCAGGGCTGGGCAAAACTGCCCTCCTGTGCCCCAGAAGCCAAGGCCTCTGAGATTGGTGCTGGGACGTCACACAGTGCAGGCAAATCACGTAGACCTCAGAGCAGGATCCCTGGCCATGAGAACTCAAAAGACATAGTCTTTAAAATGAAGACAGAAATCTGTATTTATTGCCACAATAAAGCTGTGTAACAAACTACCCCAAACTTGGGAGCTTCAAATAAGTGTTTATTTGGCTCACAGTTCAGCAGTTTTGGCTGGGCTCTGTGGTGCGATTCTTCTGGTCTTGGCGGAGCTCACCCACATGTCTGGTGGGCAGCCAGCTGCTGGCAATGAGGCTGAGTGCTCCTCACCCTCCCAGATTGAGCTGGGTGTGTCCTTGTGGCAATGGCAGAGGCACAGGAGAGCAACCAGAGGGTACACAGCCCCCTGAGACTCCAGCTCAAGATGGGCCACAGCCACTTCCACTTTGTCCTGTTGACCAACATGGATCACAGGGCCAGGCCCAGAGTGAGAAGTGGGCAGGCCAACCCAGCCCTGGTGAAATGGGCAGCTCCAGGGAAGGTAGAAAAGTGGGGCCATCACTGTGACCTAGCACCAATGCCTACCCCCGGGACTATAATCTAGAGGAGTAAGTGGATTAAGGGCCAGGAAAACACATGATGAACAAGCGCAGAGGCCTCCTGCATCCAGTCACCAATGGAGGCTGCCTTGGTGAGTCCAGGTGCCATCTCTGCACCGCGTCCCACCCTTCAGCCTCTGGCCCTCTGGGCCAGCCTTCACAGAGGAGTCAACCTGCTCACGCTGAAGCACAATTCTGAGCACGCCACTCCCCTGCTTTAAGCTCACCCACGGCTCCCCACTGCCCTCTGGGCCTCTCTGATTTATCCTGGACTTTCCTCTCAGGCCTCAATGTCCTCTTTTATCCCCCACCTCAAGGCAACACCAACAGAATGGGACCTATGCTCTCTCCTGCCCCGGACCTTTGCACAGGCAGCTCCCTTTGCCTGGAAACTTTGCCTCCTATTATTTCTTTCTTTCTTTTTTTTTTTTTTTTTTTTTTTTGAGGCAGAGTCTCACTTTGTCACCCAGGCTGGAGTGCAGTGGTACCATCTCAGCTCACTGCAACCTCCACCTCCCAGGTTCAAACGAGTCTCCTGCCTCAGCCTCCTGAGTAGCCAGGATTACAGGCACCCACCACCACGCCCGGCTAGTTTTTGTATTTAGTAGACATGGGGTTTCACCATGTTGGCCAGGCTGGTCTTGAACTCCTGACCTCAGGTGATCCACTCGCCTCAGCCTCCCAAACTGCTGGGATTACAGGCGTGAGCCACTGCCCCTGGCCTGCCTCCTATTATTTCTGCACCCATCACTCAGGCCCCTGCAGCCTTCCTTGACCCTCCGTCCAGGGCCAGGTGCCTCCTCTCGGCTTCCACCACCCAGGGGCTTCCCTGTGTCTGCCACAAGCTGCACTGTGGAATTGCTTACCCTGTCTCTGGAGCACCAGAACATTGTCAGATCCACCTTCAAACTCCCATTGCCCTGCACAGGGCCTGGCACACAGGTGGTGCCTAGTAAAGGTTCCCTCCACCTTACTCTGTCTGATCTTTGGAGCTCTGGGTGAGGGCAGAATCATAAGGTTGAGAAGCAGGAGGAGGCTTAAAGATGGCCTGATTTATAGATGGGGAAACTGAGGCCCAGAGAAGGAAAGGAGCTTGCCTAGGGACACAGAGATAAGTGTTCATTCATTCATTCACTCAACAAATTTTTATTACACACCTACTGTTTGCTGGGGAATGTAGAAAACACAGAAACCCCTGCCCTTGTGGAGCCCACGGTCATCAAACCAGTCAAGAAAAAAGCAAATATAAAATTGCGATTAACTCGTGCTACAAAGAGAATTACTCAGAGACGGGAAAGCCTTCCTGGCAGAGGCTGCCAAGGGCCTGCCCAGTGCCCCTCCTTCCCTCTCCTTAGAAACTGACTCTGCCAGCCGGGTGTGGTGACTCACGCCTGTAATCCCAGCACTTTGGGAGGCCGAAGCAGGTGGATCACCTGAGGTCAGGAGTTCAAGGCCACCCTGGCCAGCATGGCAAAACCCCGCCTCTAGTAAAAACACAAAAAAATTAGCCAGGCATGCTGGTGCCTGCCTGTAACCCCAGCTACTTGAGAGGTTAAGGCTGGAGAATCTCTTGAACCTCAGAGACAGAGGTTGCAGTGAGCCGAGATCACTGGGGGTGGGGAGGAAGAGGAGGAGGAGGACACAGGAGGAGAAGGAGAAGGAGGGAGAGGAGAACTGGTAGCTGAATGGCATGGAGATGATACCACTGCAGGATGGGCCCCAAGGACCACACCACAGCGGGGGCAGCAGTCATATTGATGGGCTGCCTGATGGATGGTCCATATGGGATGGGGTTGTTATGGTGATAGGGCAGGGTGCTGAGCCGGAAGGGGCTTGTGAAGGGAAATGCAAATCAGAAGAGGACAGAGCCCCTGGTGGGAGCTGGGTTGAGATGCCCATCCTGCCCTCCGGGTCCACAGTGCCCTCCCCAGCCCCCAGGACGTGTGGGGTGCCCCTGTCATAGTACCACTGCCCGTCCCCAGAGCTGGGAGAGCCGAGAAGCCCTCTCCCCAAGACAGAGCCCTGCAGTCCCCAGCCGCAGTCCCCAGGGAGTTCCAAAAGCCTCCCAGGCAATTTACCAGAGCATGTAGCCAGCTAATAAGTAGGTGACTGGATCCTTTGTTCAAAAGTTATCTTTAGACAAGAGCATTTATCAAGTTTAATTAACGTGTCGCAGACTGCAGTGTGAGAGATGGCTCCGAAGGCAGCCCTGATAATACTAATTTTTCTACATTAATGTCAACTCGGCACTGAGTCCCAAGCAGGAAATAGACGGTCAGTGCTAACACCACCAAAAAAATAGAGATTTCCCTCCCTAAATCAAATTAAACGTGTTGTGGACGCCTGAGTGGTGTACAGAAGGCTTAGGTGGGGAGCCTGGGAGGCTCTGGTTGAGAAGCTGGGGTGCATCGTAAGCTGCCCTGCACTGGGCGTCTGCCCAGTGGGCTGGGCGTCTGCCACCTAGATCCCACCTGGAGTGGAATCTTTGAGGCAGATTGGTGTCCTTTCCCCAGTTTTACCGAAGTTGATCCTGGGGTTCAGGGAGGCCCTGCGAGTCATCCAGATCACACGGTTTTACAGAGTCTGGCACCAAGATCCGTTCTTCCTCCATCTCACGACACCCCCAGGCACATGTAACTGCACAGTCAGTAAACACTCGCCCAATGCCTACTGTGCACAGGCATGATTCTAGGTGCCCAACAGCCAGCAGCAGACAGAACAGACAAGAGCACCTTCTCCTGGAGCTGATGTGCTGCTGGGACACAGAGGAGGAGGAGGACGGGGATGGGAAGGGGGATAGGAAAAGGAACAAGAGGAGGAGAAAAAGGAAGAAGGGAGGAGGGAGGAGGAGGAAGAAGAGAGAAGCAGAGGAGGAGGGAAAGGAGGAAGAAGAAGAAGGGAAGAAGGAAGGGGAAGAAGAGGAGGAGGAGAAGGAGGAACAGGAGAAAGGAGAGGAAGAGAAGGAGGCGAAGAGGAGAAAGAGGAGGAGGAGTGAGGAAGAGGAAGAAGCAGAAGGGAGGAGGAAGAAAAAGAGTTGGCAGAAAGAGGAGGAGGGGGAGGAGGAGGAGAAAGAAGGGGAGGAAGAGAGGGAGGAGACGGGGAGAAAAAGGAGGAGGAGGGAGCAAGAAGGAAGAAGGAAGAGGAGGAGGGGGAGGAAGAGGAGGAGGGAGGAGGGAGAGGAAGAGGGAAAGGAGGAAGAGGAAGAAGGGAAGGAGGAAGGGGAAGAAGAGGAGAAGGGGGAGGAGGAAGAAGAGAAAGAAGGGGAGGAAGAGAGGGAGAAGGGGAGAAAGAGGAGGAGGAGGGAGAAAGAGGAAGAAGAAGAGAGGAGGAAGAAGAGGAAGAAAAGAAGGAGGAGGGGAGGAAGAGGAGGAGGGGGAGGAGGAGGAGAAAGAAGGGGAGGAAGAGAGGGAGGAGAAAGGGAGAAAGAGGAGGAGGGAGGGGGGAGGAAGAGGACGTGTTGCCACGTGCTAAGAAGAGATTAGAACAGGATAACGGTCAGAAGAGATGTGAGGTGGTGCGAGGCCACGGGGGATGGGGTGACCAGGGAAAGCCCTACAAGGAGGTGGCATTTGGGAAGATGCTCAAATTAGGAGAAGTGGGCGTTAGAGTAGCTGGAGCAGTGGCATCGCAGGCAGAGGTGACAGCAGGTGCCAAGGCCCTGAGGCAGAAGTGAGCTTGGTGCACTGGACACCAGGAAGCCACTGTGGCTGGAGCAGAGAGGAGAGACAGCCAGTCCCCAGCCCTGGGAAAGGGGAGCCTGTGATGGCTTTGGCCTGTGCAGTGAGGGTCCTGTGTGGCCAGGTGTGTGGGAGGAACAGCTCCTCACTGGCCTTGCAGGCATCTGAGGCTCAGCAGGACGCCTGCTTTGGACGAGCAGGGCCATTTTGCCAAGCCCCGAGCAGAAGCGTGTTGGGAGCCAGCTGGGCTGGAGCCCGAGGGAGCTGTAGGGCAGCCAGGTACTGTGTGGCCAGCTGCGGTCTGCTAGAAAGGAGTGCAAAGCTGGGGGGATCCTCTCTCACTGGGGGTGCAGTCTAGGCCCTAGAAACCCTGAGGCACCAGCCTGAAGATGGAAGATGGGCCAGAACCACTCAGTGAGGTTGTCCAGAACTAAGAGCATATTCCCTGCAGAGCATGTGGGGACTGAATGGGCAATCTCAGCGGGAGCCTGGTCCTCATAGAGGCAGGGGAAATGGGCACCAGATCACACCAGGGCACAGGGGGTGGCGCTGCCCAACCCCGGCTGGGATCCTGCTTCCGTGGACCAGCCGAGTGACCCTGAGCAAGTCACTTCCCATCTCTGTGCTTCCATGATCCCATCTACGGAACAGAGAGGAAATCTCAGACTCTTGGATTTGTTGTGAGGAATTGACAACCTCAGACAGGAGAGGTGCCCAGCCCTGCACTTGTCCCAGAGCCCTCAGAAAGTGCAGGCCATTGTCATTAGCACAAAGAACCCTAGGGGAGACCAGCAAACGACTAAACAGTGGCAGGCGCGTCCATTTCCTCTGCTGGGTCCTGGGAATAACTCCAGGCTGGTTGAAGTTAAGATCCCAGAGGCATCCTACACAGAGGCAGACTTCAGCTCAGTAGGGACAGGGGGACCCCATGAGGGGCTGACCGCCTGTGTGGAGGTGAGCTCCCCGTCACAGGAGGATGCCAGCAGGGCTGGAGTGGGCTGCCTGCATGAGCTGAGTTCAGGCAGGATGGCCTCTGCTGACTCAGGTCCCGGGACTGGAACACCCTCTAGTCCTCCAGTCCATGCCCCTTAGAGTTAATTGTGGTCGGGGCCACCTCACCCCAAGGTCGTGGCACATTCAAACCCGGCCCTTCTGTCTGCCTCCCTGGTATGGCGTGGAACTCCAGCCCCCACTCTCCCTGCGCCTCCATCGCTGCCCATGTGTCTCACGTCCTGACGTGCTCTCCTTGTTCTGAAGAAGCCTTTCCCCCATGCTGGCCGCTGCCCCAATCCCTCCACACCCCCGAAGTCCCCGGTCAGGGCTACTATGCCATAGACCAAGGCTGAGCTTGGCAGAGGGAACCAGTGGCTGGCACAGCCTAGACCAGAAGGAGCTGGAACCACAAGCCATGGCACCCACCAGCCAGCGTGCACCACTCCCCGTGGGGACTTCACAGCTGGGCTCCCCCCATTCCTAGCTCTTCTCCCCCTCCCACTGCTGATGTGCAGTGCTCGGAGCCTGAACTTGACTGAGGCCCAAAGTGCAAGTCGGAAGCTCCGCAGAAACTGCTGTGCCTGGCTCCCCACTCTCGCTGGCGTCTACGCCTTCCCTTCCTAGCTTTGGGAAGTGACGCCAGGGCTCCACGGGAGTTACAAAATCTTTTTCAGAGTCCCTGTGTGTGGTGGGTTCCCGCACATGCCCCTCCCCGCCACTCAATGCCCCTCCCTCCCGGGGCCTGGCTCCCAGCAGAGACCCCTCTGTAGGTCTCAGGTGTCACCTGCCCCTGCCTGTACAGACAGGCTCCAGGAAAGCCGGGTCACAGCCTGCAGCACACCAGGAGCATTGGAGAGGGAGCTGGGAGCAGGTGCTGTCCTGGCACCCCTATAGCATTGCAGGCACTTTGGGCAAGTTGCTGTCCCCCTCTAGGCCTCAGTTTCCTCATCTGTAGAATGAGGAGTGAGAGGAAAGACCCTGGGCTCTGGATTCTCCAGGTCTCAGCATTTCTAAGTAATTGTCCTGGGCCAGCTCTTCCTAAGCCCTGGGTCAAACCTTAGGGAGCAGAGGAGACATGAGCCGATGTTTTCATCGGGCCACTTGCCTGCAAGGGGCAGCAGAGAAGGCTTTGTTCTTCAGGTTTGGGGCCTGAATCAAGGAAGAAATAAAGAAGCGAATCCTTCCTGAGAGCATAACTCCCCGCCCTGAAGCCTGGCTTCATCCCTAACACTCCCTGGGGCATCCAGCCTGGGGACTCCTGGGAGATTTCCTGTGGCCTCCTTGGCTCTCTCTGTCCCTTCCTGATCTCCCTGATACTCAGCTGGTCTCTGTCTCTCTGGGAAGCTGATGACAAGAGCGCCTCCCCTTTCCTTTACCTGGAGGTACCACCTAACGGCTTATGATGTCAACAGAGCTATGCGATCCCCTGACAAATCCCTGCCCAATCTCATTTGTAGTCTTCACCACACTGCATGCTGGACAGTTTTGGCTCAGAGGCAGGAGAAGATGTTCACACAATCATGTCCAGCTAAGACCCCATCACCTCGGGCCTGGGCATTGCAGAGCCCCTCATTGGACTCTAGTTGCTCCCTTCAATCTCTCCTCTGAGCTACAGCCCCCAGGCACCTGGCATCCTCCAGGGGCACCTCACTGCCCACGGGAAGCTCTCTCTCCCTACTTCACCAGTCAGAATAGGTCTAGCTACATAACACGAAAACCCGAAATAAGAGAAGCTTAAATGAAATAGCTCATTCCCCATCCTTAAAAACTCAGAAATGAGCCCTTCAGAACTGGAGTGATGGCTGGTCCTTTATCCAGAATGCTGGCATTGCTACGTCTGTGTCACCATTCTCAACACATGGCTTCTGTCCTCAAGGTCACCTCATGATCCAAGATGGCTGCTGGAGCTCCAGCCATCACATTCTCCTTGTAGATTGGAAGGAAGAGGAAAAGCAGACAGTAAACAAGGGCCACTCCCCCAGCTGAGCCAATTCCCTTTAAGCATCAAGTCTGCTTATCTTCTTAGCCGAAACGTCATCCTGAGGCTACGTCTGTCTGTAAGGAGAGCTGGCAAAGGCAGTGCTTTATTCCCAAAGCCGTATGACTCTCCAAAGCTCCAGGCCTGTTTGACCCCTGAAGAATGGAGAGTGGGTGCTGGAGGGACATCAGGCAACCTCAGCCACATCACCCTTCAGAACAAGGTTCCTGCCCCACCTCCTCTGGGAAGCCCTGGAGGCTCAGAAGAGGGTTATGATGAGAAGTCAAATGCGTTTGGGGGTCTCCGAGCTGGAAAAGGGGGACCCACATGATAAAAGTGGGTCCCAAACTTTGGCACATATCAGAACCCCCTAGAGGATTTGCCACGACACAGATTGCCCACCCCGCTCCGAATTCATCGGCTCTGGGGTGGAGCCCTAAAATTTGGGTTTCTAGCAAGTTTCCAGCTGATGCGTGCTAGCTCAGGAACCCCACTTTGAGAACCACCAGGGTAACAAGAAAAGGCTAGCCTAGCAGGAAGGGTGTGGACACTGGGATTTTCCTATTGTTGTTTGTAAAACACAGAAGGATCGCACTTTACAGTTTGCAAGATAATTTCACATCTCATCTCACCTCTCCGCCACTCTGTTCGTATTATTTTTCATTTTATATTTGCCCAGGGATATCACAGGACTTGCCCCAGGTCTTGTGGCTTGCTCAGCAAGTAGCTGGAATCGAATCGCATCCAGACCTTGTACCTTTTCCCATTCGTCTTAACTCCTCTCTTCATTCAGCCCACACTTCTGCCACTTTTCCTAAGTACCTACTACATACCGGGCCCTGGCTAACATATCACACGCATTGTTCCACATGACCCTCGTACCCAGCCGCCCCGGTGGCCTGTCCCATTATCCTTTTTTTGCAGAAGAGGAAGCTGAGGCTGCAGCCAGCCATGCCGGAGTCAGGATTTGAACCCACATCATTCAGTCCCAATCCCCAGGTCACCCTGAGCACCTCCCTTCCTCCCGAAGGCACTGGAGAGCGGAAGCCCTTGGAGGGCATCAGAACCCACGGAACCATCGGGTGAGTGGTAGAGGGAGGAGACCCCGGGGGTAATTGGGTCCCTGGGGCCTCTGCGTGGCCCAGACGTGCCTTCCCAGTGCAGAAGGCTTTGTTCAAGGTCCTCTCCAGACAGTCCTTTCAACCACCCACTTCCCCTGTTTTTAGCTTGCTTCACCCAGGTCTTTGAGTTAATTATTCCCAGACAGAAAATTACTTCTAATGCTCAGAAACAAGTAATTTTGGAAGGCAGAACTCATTATCAGCATTGTCCACGTTTCTCCGGAAGAGCAGGGGAGATTTTCTCAGGCCTGGGAGCTTAATTATGGGAAACAGTGGAACAGAGCTAGAGTCGGCACAGACGTCAGTGCGCGGTGGCTCCTGGCAGGGGCTGAACCCAGAAAGCCAGTGGCCAGGGTGGGGAGGTTCGGAGCCCAGCTGCCATGCAGGATTGGGGGCGGCAACCCCCGGGGCCCACGCCTGACACGGGGTCCCTGTGTGGGTTGAACAGCCTGCCCCAAAGGTTCATGTCCACCCAGAAGCTCAGAGTGTGACCCTATTTGGAAATAAGGTCTTTGCAGATGGGATTCAAGATCTGTAGAGCATCCTGCATTTAGGGTGGGCTCTAAGTCCAATGACTGGGGTCCTTATGGAAAGAGGATAAAAGACGCAGACACACAAAAAAGGCGGCCGTGTGAAGAGAGGAGAGATGGGAGTGATGTGTTCCAGCCGAGGACCGCCTGGAGGCAGCAGAGGCAGAAGAGGCAGAGAGGCTCCTCCCCTCCAGCCTTTGGAGGGACATTGCGCTCCCCACACCTTGGCTTTGGACATCTGGCCTCCAGCAGATTGAGAGAATAAACATCCATTTTTGTTTTTGTTTTTTATTTTACTTTAAGTTCTGGGATACACGTGCTGAACGTGCAGGTTTGTTACATGGGTATACACGGCCATGGTGGTTTGATGCACCTATCACCCCATCATTTAGGTTTTAAGCCCCACATGCATTAGGTATTTGTCTTCATGCTCTCCTTCCCTACACAAATCAATAAATGTAATCTATAAATAGAAGCAATGACAAAAACCACGATTATCTCAATAGATGCAGAAGCGGCCTTTGATAAAATTAAACACCTCTTCATGCTAAAAACTCTCAATAAACTAGATATTGATGGAACATATCTCCAAATAGTAAGAGCTATTTATGACAAACCCATAGCCCATATTATACTGAATGGGCAAAAGCTGGAAGCATTCCCCTTGAAAACTGACACAAGACAAGGATGCCCTCTCTCACCACTCCCACTCAACATAGTACCGGAAGTTCTAAACATCCATTGTTTTAAGGGCCAGGTGTGTGCTCCTTTGTGACTGTAGCCCCAGGATACTTCCAGAGTCTCGCCCAGCAAAGGCCTTCCTGGGGGAACAGCGCTCAGTTACCTCCTGCCGCCAACAGCATCTCTCCTGGCTCCCCAGTCTCCTCCTGAGCCTAAATGTGGGCAGCCCATGGCAGCCTTTCCTTTCCTCACTGTTTCTCCTGCCCACTCTCTACTCACAAATCCCAATGTCCCTCTCCAGCCCAGACCCCAACACCCCACCCATTGATCCAGCAGACCCACAGTGTTGCTACTGAAACCCAGCCTTCCCCACCACCTCTCCCCTTCCCGCTCCAGCTCCCAAGCTCCTCATCCCGTTGGTGCTACTGCCATCCTTCCCTCTTGCAGTAAAAAGGTATTCAGCACCCTCCCCAGGCCAGGCCCTGAGGGTACCCCAGTTAGCAAAACCAGGTCCCTGGAGAAAGTGGTGGCAGACATTAGCAGGAGGCTCGGAGTCTAGACGATCCCTAAATAGCCTTCAGGCACAGGCTGCTCCCAGAGCAGGGCAGGGACTTCTCTGACCTCCACCAGCTCCTGTATGGTCAGTCATACCATGTGGCTGCTCAGGAAGAGACAGCCCAGGGCTGGTGGGGTGCTCAGGAAACTCATGCAGACCCGACTCCTTCTAGCTTCCTGCTCCACCAGCCTCAAGATTGTCTCTGTCTTCATGGTCAGAAGATGGCTGCTGTGCATCCAAGCATCACATCCACATTCCAGGCAGAAAGAAGAGAAAAGCTAAAGGCTGAAAGTTACAAACCATCTCCTTGGAAGGCTTTGTCTTTTTATTAGAAGACAGAAGCTCTCTCCAACGAATTCCACCCACCTTTCGCTGGCCAGAGCTCAGTTACACGGTTGCATGTGTCTGGCTGTAAGGGAACCTAGGAATTTGAAAGTTTTGTTTTCCAGTCTCTACATTACAGGGAGGTAAGGAAGGGGATTGGACTAGGTCATTCAAAGCCACCACCTCTGGTTCAAGCCTCCCATCACAGCTCTCCGGAGGCTGGTGTGGACACCTTCCTGTTCGTATGTACCCTCCGCCCCTCTGAAATCCAACTTCTTTCCACCTCCTGCTCTTTGATGCCTTTCTTGCTGCTTCCTGCCTGGACTTCCCTTCCCCTGCTACCCACTCACTGTCCAAACCTAAAGCATCACTTAAGACTCAGCTAAAAAGCCATGTTCCCACCCCAAGGTGGACCCCCATTACTGGCCACCTGCACACCTCTTACCCACCCACTGTGATATCGTGTGCACTGCCTGCTTATCCCACTGGATGAGCCCCTTGTCAAGTGCAGGGACCGCGTCTGGCTTGGCTGTGTCCGCAGCACCCAGCCAAGTGGCCTCGGTGGACACTTGCTGAACTGAGCCACTGACAGGGGCTGAGTCAGAGCCAGAAGAGATGGCGCCATTTCCTTCTCTGCCCTGATGCCCAGGGAAGCAGAGAGAGAGAGAATGGCCGCAGGAGGAGGTCTGCTTGTGTTTTGATCTTGGAAATGAACAAGGATGGGCTCTCATTAATCGTCGGAGACAGGGACAGACGCCGCTCTTTGTTTCCAGTAATAACAGACACATAATAACAGGAAATTGGTGCTGATGACTCCTCTCCTCCTGTCATAGGCACCAGGGAGGCTGGAAGGACTTCAGTCACCTCTCATGGAACCAGTGGGGAAACTGATTATCCCAGGAGGCAAGTGACCCACCACATGTCACTCAGCAAATCAGTGCACAGCCGGGAACTGCACTTCTGAGGCTAGGACCAGGGTCGCGAGGGGGGCAGGAAGGATGAGGGGCAAGGACCTGTGCAACCTCCTACTTCCTAGAGAGCCTTGAGAGGTGAAATCTGCTTTCAATCACTCTGTGGGGTCCTGTTTCAAGACCCCTTCCCAGGGGACAAATCAAGGATATGGCCAGTGTCACAGGCTTCAAACATGATCGGCCCTCCCCCCTTATTTCTCTCTGCATCCCCCCACGATGGCCCCAGGCAGAACCACTAGCAGCTCTTCTGTATGATGCTGCAAGCTCTTAACGGTTCCCCGCCATCGCCCCTTACCGCCCCCGACCCAGCCAGACCACAGGTCTCCTCTCCATGCAGCGGCTGCTAAGATCCTAGCACATCCATCCCGTCACACCCCCGTACAAGCCTCTACTCCAACCCCACTCCCTGGAGATCCTACGTGACACCCACCCCCTACCGCCCCTTCACCTGGCTCCAGGCATGCGCCAGCCTCAGGGTCTCTGCTTTTAGCCGTTCCTGCCACCTGGACACTTGTCCAGGGTACTGGGTATTGGCAGGGCCCCTCCCTCACCTCCTGCAAGTCTCTGCTCAGTGTCACCTCTCTGACCGCCCTGTCTAAACCTGCCAGCTCCACTAGCATCCTGGTCCTCCCGCCCGCCGCCATCACCTGCATCATGTTTCTTCCCAGGACCCATTTCCACCCCTCTGCTCAATGCTTTATATAGATATGCATTTGTATGCGGGGTAGTCTGGTTCCTCCATTAGATCAGCAGCTCCACAGGGCGGGGGGCGCTCTGTCTGTCCTGATCTCAGACCTCCCTCAGGCCCCCAGAACAGTGCCTGGCACCAAATGGCAGCCCACATCTTCTCTGACCCAATGAAGAAGGAGATGAGCGGAGGGTGCCTTTTGGGGACTGACAGGTTGTAGCCCTGAGTGTGGTAGTTGCTGGCACCTCTAAGAACCTGGCCAGCAAGCCCGGAGGCTGCCTGGAGGAGAGGGTTTTAGGGGAGGCTGGTGTGGAGCAAACAGAGCCTGCCATGTGGAACTTGAGTGCCTGGTGAGGTCAGTGAGGAAGAGGGTCTGGCACGTGGCCACAGGGGAGCAGCTGGCCTCTGCTGGGCACAAGCTTTGGTCCACACCCGTGTGAAGGACTGCACAGCGAATCCCTATGACAGCTGCACAAATTATGCACTGCTACTGCCTCCTTCCTACAGACGAGGAAACTGAGGTTCAGAGAGGCCAAGCGATTCCTCCAAGGTCACTCAGATAATGAGTGGACCAAGATTCAAAACCATGTAAGCCCTGACTCTTCACAGCAATTTATTCTCTCTTAATAAATAACACATTCAGTAGGGTTTAGGCCTAAAAGTTACAGCTTTGCTAGTAAAGAACATTCACAAATGGCGGGTAGAATAAAGATGCGGTGATAGAAAACAGTCACTCTAGGAAAAGAAAGAACGGAGAGGCCAGGTGCGGTGGCTCATGCCTGTAAACCCAGCACTTTGGGAAGCTGAGGCGGGCTGATCACCTGAGGTCAGGAGTTCGAGACCAGCCTGCCCAACATGGCAAAACCCCATCTCTACTAAAAACACAAAAATCATTCGGGCATGGTGGCAGGCGCCTGCAGTCTCAGCTACTTGGGAGGCTGAGGCAGGAGAATCCCTTGAACCAGGGAGGCGGAGGTTGCAGTGAGCCAGGATCAAGTCACTGCATTCTAGCCTAGGTGACAGAGCAAGACTCCATCTCAAAAAAAAGTAATTAAAAAAAAAAAAAAAGCAGGACCGGAGAAAAGGAGGGAGGGCAGGAAGGAGAAGAGACAGGGGAATCGTAAACTGGCATTAATTACCTAAAGATAAAATGGGTTAGAAGCCAAGTGCCTGCCCTGCCCTGCAGGCCATGGAGGGGTCGACCATCGTCAGGGCTGGAAGAAAACCCACCCACTAGGAATGAGATGCTTGTCCTCAGGGGCCCATGCTCCAGCGGCAGGAGCCGGGAGATTGCCTCAGAGCCCTGTGGGCTGGGGCAAGACAGCTTCCCTCCAGCACCCCGCCGCCATCGTCATCTGACTTGGGCGTTGAGATGAAGTTCATCTTGCCCTATGTCCTGATGGCATCAGTCCTCACGAGAAGCCAGGGACCCCATCACCCTCTGCCTTGTAAGGCCCTGCACATCCCTCCCCTAACAGTGCCCCCCTTGGCTCCTCTCCCTTCCCCTCCACGACACCCCCCGGGCTTCAGTCAACTGTCAACAAAACCACCTACACCTTTAGACTCTGCTCGAGTTAAATCCAGTCCGTCTCCAAGGACCCTGCCACCCCCATGGGGTCTGCTCTCAGGGGGCTGTTCCCTCTCCCACATCCCACTGGCCATGGTGGTCTCCTTGTCCCTCACTGTGGCTTCTACACCATTCTCCCTCCCTCTGTCCTGAACGCCCCACACTCACCCAATTCATGCTGTTGGACTTTGTTACCCTCCCTGCAACAGTTGCGGCTCACCCCCAGGTCACACCTCTCCTCAGTCACTGTCACCCCCTCAACACCACTCCTGATGGAATTCCTGGTGACTGTCATGGCCACAGGCTTGATCCTCCCAACAGCCTGGCCTCTGGGCTCCTGGGACCCCCTTTTCTCATAACCTTCCTCCACCTGATCTCAGTCACCCACTTCCAGGGCCAGGAGTGATTTCAAATCCCTGACAGCCAGCCTGGGAAGGGGTGGCACTGCACACAGGTGTGACCATGCAGGTGTGCACCAACCCTGCGTTCACCTTGCCCTGTGCCTCACCATCCGTAGCCACTGAAGCACAGAGCTCCTGCTCAGTGGAAAGCACTCACCGCCAGCCCCGCCTTTCCAGCTCGGCGCTCTCATGCCCCAGCCCCCACCATCCTTGCCCCCTCATTCCGAACAAACACAGCAAGGTGGGTGGTGTTCTGAGTTTCACCGCTTTCTGACCACAGAGGAGTGAACCCGGCTCTGGCACGGGCACCCAGAATGGCGAATGTGAACTGTGGGCTGAGCCTCTTCACACGGCGTGAAGACTTAGGAACTGCAGACGGCACTCTGTGGCATCCCCACAGAGGCTCCTACACAGGTGTGTGAGCTGCAGTGTAGACATTTAACACCATCTTAAGAGAGAAAACCAAGCCGGGTTTTCCAGTCCAGCCAGCATTTCCTCTGCTGTGCTCGGAGACAGGGGCTGCAGCCAGACACCCACCGTGGGCAGAAGCTGGAGGGGAAAGAGACATTCCAGAAAAGTGGGGGCCAATCACAGGGGTGCCTCCAAAGTCACCCATGGTAAGTGTGCATCATTTTGCAAACTCTAAGATGCGATTTTCAAAGGAAAACAAGAGAGAACACATCAAAAGAGAAACCGGAACCAAATACGCCAATTCCCCAGAACAAATAGATGGTCAGGACCAAGCTGCCCAAGCATGAGCGGAATGAAACGATGCCATGGCAACCGCGCAAGCAGACGGCACCGAAGAGGAAGGGAGAAGGAAGAGGGGATCTCGTAAGCAAAAGCGAGGCAAACAGCCCAACCCAGACCGCATCAGCCAGAAACAGGTGTGGCCTCCCAGTGGCTTCACGCTGGAGAACAAACGGCTAAGGACATGAATTCCACAAAAGCAACACTCTCAGAGGTGAGAAGCCAGCAGAATGAGATTAAAAGGGAGATTTGGAACCCAAGGAAAGAAATGTGGGACAGTCCATCCTTGTGGACCTAACAGACGAGAAGCAGCAAAGGACTTCACCTCCCTCACGGCTTTGCTCAAACATACCCTTCCCAGGGAGCCTTCCCGGCTCCCCTCCCCATCGCGGTTCATGCTCCTCACAGCCCTTGTGGACCTCTCACGTGCTGGATGTGCTGTTTATTTCACCAGTCCTCTCTCTATCCCCACCACTTCCAAGAGGGAGGCCTTCCCTGTCCTGCCATGCTTTTGCCCCAATACCATCTTTGCCTGGCACCTGGCCGGCACTTGATAAATACTTAGTGAAAGACTAAATGGACGACTAGACACTGATGAACGTGGAATTACTGGTATAGAGGAAAACCTTGAGATAACCATAGTGATTGCAGTTGAAAAGACAGAGATAAAAGGGAATTTGAGAACAGTTCCTAGACTTGGGGAATGAGCACAACTCAAAGAAAATTGGCGTCCCTGATTCAGAGCCCCTGATACGTGCTGCAAATGACGCAGTAAATACAGCAGATGAGAGACAGGCTTGGAAAGGGAGGAGGCATTGGATCCAAAATTAGAGCGAGCACTCCACATTTCAGGAAAATCCGCTAGAGTGCTCCACACAGATTTCTTAGTAAAGTTATGAATTTCAAGGAAAAAGAATCCTTCCAGCATTTAGGATAAACGAGAAAATCGTTTGCAAGGAGAACTCCCTGCCTCAGGCTCTGCACAGCAACCTTTGCTTCCTAAGGCCATGAGGCACCAGGCTTTGAAGGAAAGAAAGCACGGCTTGCAAAATTATTCACTTCCGGGATGTCACTTACTGTATGGTAAATAAACTGAACGGACAGAAGAAATTAGGGAGCACACACCCATGCACCCTTCTGGGAAAAAAATAAATAAGCCACAATAAAATTCAACCAGCTAAAGAACTGCTGAATGTCCAATGCATGTAAAGATACAACTCGTGGCTGGGCATGATGGCTCACGCCTGTAATCTCAACACTTTGGGAGGCTGAGGCAGGTGGAGCACTTGAGGCCAGGAGATCAAGACCAGCTTGGCCAACGTGGCGAAACCTCATCTCTACTAAAAATACAAAAACTAGCCTGGCGTGGTGGCAGCCACCTGTAATCCCAGCTACTCAGGATTACAGTCACTGTCACCCCCTCAACACCACTCCTGATAGAATTCCTGGTGACCGTCATGGCCACAGGCTTGATCCTCCCAACAGCCTGGCCTCTGGGCTCCTGGGACCCTCTCTTCTCATAACCTTCCTCCACCTGATCTCAGCCACCCATTCCTAGGGCCAGGAGTGATTTCAAATCCCTAACAGCCAGCCTGGGAAGGGGTGGCACTGCACACAGGTGTGACCATGCAGGTGTGCACCAACCCTGCGTTCAAGAGACTCTCTGGAACCCAGGAGGCAGACGTTGTGGTGAGCTGAGATCGCACCACTCCAGCCTGGGCCACAGAGCAAGAAAAAAACAAAAATGATACAACTAATAACAAAAAATTATAGGAATTGTGGTTACAAAAAATAGTGCGAATGTGTTAGAGTAAGATATTGTAAAATGATGATAATGTAACTATAAAAACCATTAACTGAGGCCGGGTGCGGTGGCTCAAGCCTGTAATCCCAGCACTTTGGGAGGCCGAGACGGGCGGATCACGAGGTCAGGAGATCGAGACCATCCTGGCTAACACGGTGAAACCCCGTCTCTACTAAAAAATACAAAAAACTAGCCGGGCGAGGTGGCGGGCGCCTGTAGTCCCAGCTACTCGGGAGGCTGAGGCCGGAGAATGGCGTAAACCCGGGAGGCGGAGCTTGCAGTGAGCTGAGATCCGGCCACTGCACTCCAGCCTGGGTGACAGAGCAAGACTCCGTCTCAAAAAAAAAAAAAAAAAAAAAAAAAAAAAAAAAAAAACCATTAACTGAAGGGAGGGGTGAGGGGAGGGGAAGGAGGGCTCTGGATTCACATTCCCTCCAGGGAGCCTGCGGACCCCGCCTGAAATCAGCACAAGTCAGAGAGTAAATACTGACCATGATTTTCATCCTTTAATGTTCTTCAGAAGCTTTCTTAAAAAAAATTCATAGAGAGATCTTTGAAGAAATAGTTTACTTGAAGTTTCACAATTTCTTCAAATTCTTCTTCATTTTACTTGAATGCAAAAATTAAATAGAATATGTTCATTAATCATCTTTTTTTTTTTTTTTTGGACATGGAGTTTTCCTCTTGTTGCCCAGGCTGGAGTGCAGTGGCACGATCTCGGCTCACTGCAACCTCTGCCTCCTGGGTTCAAGTGATTCTCCTGCCTCAGCCTCCCGAGCAACTGGGATTACAGGTACACACCACCACACCCGGCTAATTTTTGTATTTTTAGTAGAAATGGGGTTTCGCCATGTGGCCAGACTGTTCTCAAACTCCTGATTAATGATCTGCCCGCCTCAGCCTCCCAAAGTGCTGGGATTACAGGCATGAGCCACAGTGCCTGGCCCATTAGTCATCTTTTATAGTGAGATAACATCTTCAAAAAAGTCTCCTTCTCTCCCTTCATTTGTCCAGAGTGATGCTCAAATGCTATCAGAGATGGTTACTTCTGGAGAGCAGGATGTGGGTACTTTCTACACCTTCAATATTGCTTTTTTCCTCCCTTATTTGTGTCCTGTTTGCTGAGTGTGGTGATCACTTGAGTGTCCAGATCTCTCCCTGGGGCACATGATGGGGTCATGCACCTCCTGTCCCCCTTGACACCAAGCATGGCCGTGTGGCTTGCTTTGGCCTATGCATGTAGAAATGAGATGTGAGAAAATGAGAGCTGTCACTTCAGAGGAGAGGCTTTAAAATCACTGATATGTGGGGCTGTTTGTTACTGCAACACAACCCACATTCTCCTGACTGATACAATGAGCATGGATCGCTTTATTAAAAACTGTAGAGTGTTTTGTTTTGTTTTGTTTTGTTTCCAATGAGAAGGATGAGAGAGAAGGAGGCCGAAAAGGAGGGAAGGAGGGAGAGAGAAAGAAAATTAGAAGCAAATATGCCAAAATGTTAATGTAATTAATTTTGTGAGGTGGAAACTTGCATCCTTGTTAGTCCTTTGAAGTTTTCATATTTCTTTTCATTAAACATTTATTTTCATGAAATGAAATCAACAGTAATAGCTCAAGAGGCCACTGCCACCTCAGCACAAAATCTCCATGATAGATACCTAAGTCCATCTGCTGGACCAAGCCTGCCACGCTGACCACCAGCTACCGACCACTCGTGGCATCTGCAGACGCTTGATACAGTCCCAGAGGGGACCCTCAAGTTAGTAGAGAGGCCAGACAGACCTCAGGCCAGACCTTCTGGGCCCTCCAGCCATGTAAGCACTGGCACCAAGCGTCTGCTCCGTCTTGCACAGTTAGCCGACCTCACAATGCAGGGGCTGCAGCCCCACTTGGCAAATGGCAAAGCTCACATCAGACTGGCCAACTTGTCCAAGGCTATATGGCAAGTAAGTGAGGTCAAATTCAAGCTCCAAGCTGGTCTCCAAGTCTCTCCATCCCTCATGACGGCAGCCAGCTTCTTGGGATGGATGTAAAGTGTCATGGCTCCAGGGCTGAGAGAGCTTCTGGGGCTGAGACAGCTTCCAGGCCAGGACCTGGGTGTATTCTGGGTGGTAAAAGGACCACCAGGTAGACCTTGGGGTTGGGCTGCCGAGGCCACCCTGTGAGTGTGGGCAGGGGCAGCACTGGCCCAGGGCTAAGGGGCTGCAGGCAAGGCAGCCGGCACCCTGTGGGACACCAGGCATGTCAAGAGGCCCCAAGGGAGGGAGGAAAGGGGCCGTTGTATGAAAGCTGGTCACGGAGCTCCTCTCCAGGGAGACTACCAGGATTTGCCAACACCCCCTTTACCCACAGCTGGTGAGAGTGTGGCTTTCCCAGAGGTCTGTTCCTAGAGGCTCCTGAGAGGGCCAAAGAGAAGACAACAGCTCAGACCACCGAGTGGGAGACAGGGGCTTTGAGAGAGGTGGATCAAGACCACACAGGGCCCCGGGCTGAGTCCCTTCGAGCTGAGGAATTCCTGGTGGTGAGAATTCCTGGACCAGCTCTAAGATCAGTGATGCCACACCAGGCTGGTGGAGGCAATTGTCCACTCCCCACTACCATGTCCCCCTATCTAGAACCTTCTGCAGAGCCTGAGGCACACCATGACCTATGAGAGCGGATGCTTTAGGGCAATCAAGGGCTGGAAGCAACTGGAAGTCACACTTGGGCCAAGGCAGGTGGAGATGGGAGAAGAAATCTCCAGGGCTGGGTTTGAGGAGTTGGTGAGGCGCCTCCGATGCTGGCATCCCAGCAAGAGGAGACCAGGAAAGTCAAGTGTCAGAAAGTCACCAGGAGGCGGGGCCACCAAATTAGACCCAGGCGAGGAGCTGGGACAACCACCCCTGTGCCCAGCCCATCTCACTTCACTGCATGCTAACACGGTGGAGAAGACAACACCCATAGCACAGATGAGGACACTGAGGCTCAGGGAGAAGCCAGATGTCCCCAAGGTCACCCAGCGCCAAGAGTGGGGCCCAGCCTGGACTTCTAGGCCTGGGGTGTGGTGGAAGGGTCCCAGGCATGGCTGTGACTGCAGGAGCCTCCCTCTGTCAGTGCCAATTCCCTCACCCACTTGAGGTCCTCCCGAGAGGACGCCCCACCTGGCCATGCAAGGAGGAAGCAGCAGAGACTTAAACAGTCATACCTCCCTCCCGGGCCTGCGGTTAGGATAAGTGAGGACCCATACCCGGACTGGAGCTGCTCACCCCCAACAGTGGGGCTGGCGTCCTTGTCTGCCCACAGTTGCCCGACTGCCTCCATGAACTGGGAGGCAAAAGACACCTTCTTCCACATCCTGCTGGGCTGTCCCGCCTGTGGTCACACTGCTGCCGGCCCAAGTCCTCGCAAGGCCCTGCCCTCCTCTGCAGCAGGCAGGCCCCCAGCTCAGTCCCCTGTCCTCACCCAGAGACTCTGAGACCCCAGCACCCCCTCCAGGCAACCAACCTCCAAATTGTGGCTGCAGCTCTTTGAGGCTGTATTTGCAGGCAACTTCAGAGCTAAAAATCTCAAGGCAGGTTAGAGGGGAGCAGGGGTGCCCCTCCTTTTCCATCCTGCTGTTATGGCCTCCCCCTGGCACCAGGAGGCCCTGCTCACTGCATCTGGGTGTGCAGATGGGAAGGAGACGCTGATACAGGGGCAGAAACAAAGGAGCAGGCAGCAGCCGGCACACGGGAAGCAGTGGGGAGCAGGCACCACCACGGGGCCCCCCTGCGGGCAGTGGCCACGGTGCTCCAGCTGGCAGAGACGCCCACCTCCTTTGGGTTGAGAGGTGCAGCTAATCCAAGCCCTTGACTCTCAGATGGGGGCAGGGAGAGGGTGACGTTTATTGGGGTCCACTCACACATCTCCGCCGACACCTGGTGCCCCACCTACCACTGCAGGGAGGGACCAAAGCCCGACTTTCCAGAGGGCATCGAGGCTCTGAGAACAGGGGATGGGGGGCTACCCCAGACGGTGAAGCTGGCAAGTCATAGAACAGGATGTGAGCCCAGGTGGGGGAGTTGGGAGGATTCGGGGAGAGAATCCTGCCCCTGCCGCCTCCCCTGCGGGGTCTCCTGGTGCTTCTGTTATAAAGCAGCACAAACCTCATGGCATCATAAATCCCAAATGTATTCGCTTCCAGTTCTGGAGGTGAGGAGTATAAAATCAGCTTCATGGGGTTAAAGGCGGGGTACCTGATGGCAGGGGTGGTTCCTCCTGGAGGCCGCAGGGGAGAATCCATTCCTCGCCCTTTCCAGCTTCTAGAGGCACCTGCATCCCTCAGCTCCTGGCCCCGCACCCCTCCAGCCTCTGCTTCCTCCTCTCTGACTCTGACTCTCCTGCCTCTCTCCTAGGAAGACCTACCTTTGTGATCACATTGGGCCCACCAGACAATCCAGGCCAATCTCTCCATCTTCAGGTCCTTGGCTGAATCCCACCTGCCAAGCCACTTTGACAATGGGAGGCAGCGTAGCCATAGGTTTGGGGGTTAGGACAGCTAGATGTGGGGCATCATCCAGCTAATCACAGCTGTGGAGCCCAGGTGGGAAGGATAGCAAGAGCTGACCTCACGGGGAGACACAGGATCAGCATGCACACACTGTCAGCGCCCCCACTCCTAACTCCACCAATGCAGGGCGTGGGGACACAACCAGGCTGTCCTGTGACCTGTGACCACTGGGAGAGGGCTTGGCCCTCACAGACGCTGACCCTGAAGGCACAGTGGGCCTGCCCACTGCAGCCAGAGCCAATTTTCAGGTCTCTAAATTGGGGAGAGGACAGCGTGTGTCTCCCAGCTGTGTGGGGAGGACAGAGGACAGCCCAGAGCAGGGCTCTGTTTCCTTCATGTACTGGGGCTGCTCTCAGAGACAGCCATGTGCAGAGAAGCAGAGATCAATAGCTCCTGGGTCCCCATTGACGTGAGGAGTCTTGACATTAGTAGCAAGCACTTGGGTATGATTTGGGGCAACTTCTCACTCAAATGCACTCTTCTAGAAGAACTTTTCATGCAGAGGCATGGCCGGGGCGGTTTTTTATACTGAGGTTCTGGGAGTTGTAATGGTATATTTAGGAATCACTTGACCATCACCCTGAGGTTTGACACCTCTCCCATGCCCCTGCCCTGCCCACACCCGGACACAGGGAACCCACCTCCACACTAGGGCCAGCCCAAGCCCCTGTTGGGAAGGGAACTTGCCTCCTCCCATGGCTGTCCCACCAAGACCAGCTCCATGCTAGGGGCCTCAGACCCACAGTTCCCCCACCCAGCAGAGCCAGTCAGCAGCCTGGAGCCAGCCCAGGCCTGAGCCCGCTCTCCTCCAGGCTGGCCAGCCCCTCCACCATCCCTTAGGGGACACTGAACTCTCAGGCCCCCTCCTGTAGCAAAGCTTCCAACCTCCGGCATTTATGGAGAAAATGATTTCCTGATCAAATATTCATGGGCCTGCCAAGCTTAAAATAGGTTCCAAAGGAAGGAGGGCGATTTTTGTCCAGCACAAATGCTTGATGAGGTGACGTGAAACTACGGGGCTGGCTTCTCCGTGCTGTCCCCCTGCCCATCGCCCACACCACCAAAGGCCCCGAGACACTGAGCAGGGTAGGCCTCACAAGCATGTGAGCTGTGCAACTACCCAGGGCCTGTGCAGTGCTTAGCCCTCTGTGGTTTGTGACAATTCTTTTTATTCGTTTGTTTTGAGACAGGGTCTTGCTCTGTTGCCCAGGCTGGAGTGTAATGATGTGAAATTGGCTGACGGCAGCCTCAACCTCCTAGGCTCTAGCAATCCTCACACCTCAGCCTCTAGAGTGGCTGGGACTACAGGCACACACCACCACCCCTGACTAATTTTTGTATATTTTGTAGAGACGGCGGGGGTGGGGGATCTCCTTACGTTGCACAGGCTGGTCTTGAAGTCCTAGCCTTAAGAGATCGGCCTGCCTCAGCCTCCAAAAGTGCTGGGATTACAGGAGCGAGCCACCGTGCCCAGCCTGTGACATACCGTAGCAAAAGGCCTGCACTTTCATGCCGACCGCACCCCATCAGTGATGCAGTGGTCCTGGCTGTCCGGGAGACACCTGCCCTCCAGACTCTGGGGACACAAATGCAGTCCTCTCAGACTGGGCACAAGGAAGGCGAGAACCATAGTCTCCAATGTGCTATCGCCTCATTTCATCCTTAACCAGCCCTTCAAGATCAAAACAACGTTCAGAGAACAAAGGCCTTCATCCCCGTGTACCGGACACCCGCTGTGCACGGCAGACACCCAGGTCACCTTAAAGACCTCCAACAGCCTTGGAGTTGTGGGGATGGGGCGTGTGGTGAGGGGACCACAGAGGCTGAAGACAGGGGCCAGGACCAGGCCAGCAACCACAGCAACAAGTGACTGGATTCTAGAGTGACAGGACCACTCTGTCGGTGGCTGCAGGCCCAGGATCCCTCTGCACTCCTCCGTTTCACATACCCTGTGTCCAGTTGATCAGAAAATGCCGTCAGGTCTACTTACAGATTTCTTTACAATCCAGTCACCTGTGGCCGGGCGCGGTGGCTCACGCCTGTAATCCCAGCTACTTGGGAGGCTTAGGCAGGAGAATCGCTCGAACCTGGGAGGCAGAGATTGCAGTGAACCGAGATGGCACTATTGTACTCCACCCTGGGCAACAAGAGCAAAACTCCATTTCCAAACAAACAAACAAAAAAAATCCAGTCACTTGTCAACCATGTTCCCTGGCCTGGCCCAGGTCCCTGTCTTCAGTCTGGGTTGTCCCCTGACCCCCGCCATCCCCAGTCTCTCTCCAGTCACGGCCCACAGTGTAGCCACATCTCAGGGGCCAACCACTCCCTCCTCACCTACTCAGAGTAAAGCCAAAGTTTGCAGGAGACCCTGACACCCCACTCCCTCCCGCCCCCTCCCGTCCGCTAGGCAGCCTCAAAGCTCCCTCCCTCACCTCCCCCTTGGGACTGACCTGGAGGGGAAGAGGCCGGATTATGGAGGACCTTATAGTCCCCACAAGGACATGGCTTTTTCCCGAACAATATGCAGCTGCTTGCATGGGACTCGGGCGTTAAAGGATGGCAGGTGCTGTGGCAGGGAGCACAAAGCAGGGGGTGCGGGACAGCAGGAAGACCTGTTGGAGATGTTGCAACAATCCAAGTAAGCCATGAGGACGGCTCAGCCCAGGGCGAAGACTGTGCAGGCAGGAAGATGGGGCCCGATTCTGATCGTATTTTACAGATGGATTTGCAGGTGGGTCACCTATGGATATTAGGGAGAGGAAGACATCAAGGACAACCCCCAGATTTTTGGTCTGAGCCACTAGAAGGTTGGAGCAGGTCTGGGGGGACGGCAGGGGTGGAGGGGGCCCTGGGAGTCCACCCCCAGACACCCAAATGGGGACATGGAGCTGGCAGTGATGTGTGAGTTTAGGAGTCAAGGGAGAGGTGTGGGCTGGAGATGGGTTCAAAGGCTGCCAAGTGCATGTGAGCCAGGCAGCTGGAGGGGCTCCCAGGGAGGAGTGAGAGAACGGAGAGAAGGGACCTGAGGGCTGGGCCTGCGGGGCGTGACTGTGGTCAGAGGTCACGGAGATGGGAAAAGCAGCGGCAAGAACCAGCAGGGGAGGGCCAGAGCCAGGCAGTGAGTTGCGCAGGCTGGTGTTTTGCGATTCAAAGCTGGGGTTTGGGGAGGGGGAGAATGATTCGGGAGAAGCAGCGTGCAGTGAGGGGAAGCCTTGTCCCAGCTCCAGGCCCAGGAAAGGGGGCATGGAAGAGGAAAAGAGATCCCCTCGAGGGCTGCTACGCACACAGGGTCTTTAGGGACAGTGCGTGAGAGATGAAGGAAAGAGTCAAGAGAAGAGGGTGAAAATCAAGAATTTTGCTGATAGGCCAAGCAAGGTGGCTCACGCCTGTAATCCCTGTACTTTGGGAGACCGAGGTGGTGGATCACCTGAGGTCAGGAGTTCCAGACCAGCCTGGCCAACATGATGAAACCCTGTCTCTACTAAAAATAGAAAAAAATTAGCTGCGCATGGTGGCATACACCTGTAATCCCAGCATCTCAGGAAGCTGAGGCAGGAGAATTGCTTGAACCCAGGAGGCAGAGTTTGCAGTGAGCCGAGATCAAGCCACCGCACTCCAGCCTGGGCAACAAGAGGAAAATTCCATGTCAAAAAAAAAAAAAAAGAATTTTGCTGATAAAAACACTTGCTGAACTAGTGAACGAGTGAATGAATGATGAACCACAAGTTTGGAGAATGAAATAACAGTACCCACCCCCACCCTGGCCAACCCCAGCCTTTCCCCATCCCCAGAGCCCCTCTGATGGAGCCCGGGCAGCCGTGCTGTCATTTAGGCTGTTTTTTCTGGTTGTTATCCCACGCAATTGCTTGCAGCTTCTCCTAGGAGACCACCAAATGATGACGCAAATGTCACCCTGCTCCGCGGCGGAAGCAATCACCGCGGCTGTTTGTGTGGATCTGCTCAGCCATCACTCTGCCCTCTGCCTAATGGAGCAGCCCCTTCACCAGGGTCATTTAACAGCCAGGCTGACATTTAAACGGCAGGCAGTTAGCGGCGAGGAAATGAGACTTGCGCCCCGTTCCTGACAGCTTCCCACTTGACACGGACGGGGTCATGCGTGAGCGCGCCCGTCATCTCTCCTTGCCAGAAGTTGGGACAGTGGGGGTAGGGGAGCTCCCAGCGGGGGGCACAGGAGGGTGCCTGGGAAGCTTCTGGTGGGTGATTGTGATTCCGTCACCGTCCGACATGAGCCCTTCTGCTGCTTCTCCCATGGAACAGCCTCCTGTTATTCTGAAACACACTCTTACATTTATTGTCTAATACGATCACAGAGGACAGCGTGGCCCTCTCCCTTCATCCCTTAGGGGGAATATCCCAGGGGCATTTGCAGGTCGTACCGGAGAGTCCTGGGATACTCTCCCTTAGGGATGAAGGGAGAAGGAGGCTCATTCCCCTGTTCTGACCTGTACCGGCCCTGGCTTACTAACAGGTAGGCTTGCTGGCCCCGATTGTGGGAACTGCCCCCGTAACCCTGCAACCCAGCCTGCAGCTACTCGGACCAGCACAGCAAAACGACACCCTGAAAATCCGAGAGAACAAAGCTGACTGTTAGACCCCATTAGCCCAGGACCCGGTGCAGCTTCTCCACCGTCACACCCAGCAGAGGGGCACCAAATCCCACCCCTTCGACAGCATTGGCCAGCAGGACTCTGGCCAGCTTTGGTGGACAGTGAGCGGCACCCGGGACGGTGCCCACTGCAGGCCCATAGCGGTGGCCTCTGTGACTTTAGTGGGGTCACCAGCCACCACAGCAGCACAGGGCAGGCTTTGTCCCCTAGGACAAAGGCTGGGACGGCCACTTCGGCCACGCTTTTCCCCTGCTGGCTCTATCCGGTGAGAGGCTGGTACTGGGCGAGGCTGGGGACAAGCAGGGCCCCAGGAGCCAAAAGGCCAGACTGGGAGGGCACAGCCTCCTACCCAGGGAGCTCAGCCCAGCAACATGGGAGCAGCCCTGCATGGAGAGGAAGAGGGCCTGGCCCCGGAGACACACGGGCAACTTGGGACAGGCCGGGACTGAGAGCACTCAGGAACGTGGGCGGCTGGGGAAGGGAGGGAGTGCGTGCTCAGGCAGGGGCAGGAGGCTGAGGGGTCGGATGAGGGAAGCACCAAATGTGTGCTCATTCAACCTTTACATCACCCCACTCCCCAGATGAGGAGGCTGCGGTGGGAGTCAGGGGCTTGCCTGACTCAATGGCCTGGGACAGGTCCTAGTGGGTGCCCAGCTGCCCATTCCTGCCCATAGTCCACACATCTGCACGCACCCTGCATTCCCAGCACTGGGTTCCTTCTGAAGTGGTCAGGAGTCATCTGTGCACCCCCGGGCCCCACTCCATCTCCCTCTGGGGTCATCAGAACAAGCAGGGGTGCTTTCCAAAGTAGGCTATGGGCTTCCACGCCGCCAGGTCACACCAACCCGAAGGGGCCCTGATGAGGGTGTGGAGGCTGCCACCAGGAAGCCCCTCTGCGTCAGCCCCCTGCCGTGAGAGCCTGGCCAAGTCCTCTCACCTCTGGCAGCCTCAGTCCGCCACCTGTAGGACGGGGCCATTAGAGAATCTACACCCAGGACATTGTGAGGACTGGATGAGCCAACGTCTGAGGCAGTGCGTTGAGAAATACCAGGTGCCGGGCAGATGTGGGGGAGTGTTCCTAGGACTGGGCGGTTGCCATGGTGACGGGCACTCCGTGTTTAGCGGGTAAACATTCCCAACCCACTGGAGCAGCTGTTCCTGTCTCATCTGACATCTCGAAACAGGCACGGCCTCGGCACGGCAGTGACGGGAAGGTGGAAACAGTGTGTCTGGGTTGAGTGCAGGGCACCCCATCCGGGGGAGGCTCTTTAAGGCTCCTTCCTCCAGAGCACGATGGAAAGTGGCCCTGCTGTTAGCTGCTGCCTAGAACCTTCCCCCCGGACCATAACTCACCCTGTTTAGTGCTGCTTAGACCCAGACACAATCCCTTCCCACATCTCCATCTCCACCTGGGACAGAATGTCTCCGCTGTGTCTCCCAGGGCCACAAGGTGACCCAGCCCCTGTCCCTCAGTGAGAGGAGCCCACCCATGCAGAGATTGAGGCAAGGAGGTCCTGACAATGCAGTGAGCTCAGAGCTGGGGGGCAGACACCAAGTTCTCTAGGGCCCTGACCATGGAAACTTCCAGATCCTGGGTTTATGGGAAACAGCTGCCAAGAGGGAGAACTTAGGATCCTGCAACGTGCGTTCCCCTGCACCCCACCCTGGATCATCACCCAACTTCCCTGTTGTAAAACAGGGATAATTCATGCTCTACAAAACTGCAGCACCAATGAGACCAAGACCACAGGCGTGAAAGGCACAGTGCCCGGCCCCAGGTCATGTCAACAAACTGTAGCCAGATGAAGGTGGTTTAGTGAATCCTGTGAGGCTGCTGGTGGAGGGGGAAGCATCACAAAGCCCATTTCGCAGACTTGGTAATTCATGTGTTCCAGATATGCCCACTGAGACCTTTCAGGTGGCAGGGCCTTCCAGGTAGGCCCTGAAGACTCAGCAACAAATGGCCAGCCCCACCCCACCAGGGGACAGAGGAAGCCTGGACGGACACACAGACCCAGTGTGCTTCACAAACGGACGCCAGAGGGACATCGGAGCACAGTGGACTGTGAGTATCTATTATAAGCCAAGCTCAGAGGAGCCGTTCTGCCTCTGTCATCAGAAGCCCTAAGACATCATCAAGAAAAAAACAAAGGAAAAGAAGGAGATGAAGAGGCTGCTAAGAAGAGGAAGAGGAAGGAGGGGAGAAGAGGAGGAGGAAGGAAGGGAGAAGAAAAGGCAGGTTCCCAGAACCTCCATATTTCCAAAGTGAGCTCATCTTTGGACCCATAGCCCAGCCACCTCCCTGGGGAGGCAGTGTGGGGAGCTGAGAAGCCAGAGAGGGGGTTCCCTGAGCACTGGGGACACTCAGGCATTTCCCCCACCCCTGGCCATGGGGGAGGTGAGGGAGTCCTTTGCCTTGACCTTAGCCTGGTGAGAAGGCATGATGCGTTCCCCACAGTTTGGGGGACACAGCAGGTGCAAAGACCCTAGGGTGGTGCTTTACCCGCCCGGGGAACAGTGAGTCCTGGGGTGGAGTCAGTGGGGTGGGGAGGCCCTGGGGAGGGTGACGAGGCCAGGAGCCGGAGCTCAGGCCCTGAGGCCCCCAAAGACCACAGTGAAGATTTGGGGAGCAGCTGGAGAGTGCGGAGGCCATGTGGCAGGGCCTGCTGTGTACCCCAACAGGCCACTCTGAGCGCTGAGTGGAGGAGACAGCTGGGGTTAAGGGTGGCAACAGGGCCCCTGCAGTGAACACGGTGTGGCCACACAGAGGCTGAGCACTGGCTCCCCTGGGGTACTCAGAAGCCGGGACCCATGGGACTGGTTGAGAGCTGAGGACCCTGAGGCCCAGGGAGGGGACATGGCCTCCCTCCAGCCCTGGGCACTCTTTTCCAGATGAGTGGGACCCAGGTTACAAACCCTGGCACAGACAGGACGCTTCTGCCAGCCTATTTGCAAATTGTGTTTTAATTAGTTGAAAATGCTCTGTAGCTTCAAAACCTCGAAGACTTTGATTCCCGCCTCTCGTGGAAAAACACCAAGTGGCTGTGAGTTAGAGCAGGAAGGGGGAGGGAAGCTGGGTTCCAGGGGTGCCCAGGCCCGGGCAGCTCCAGAACTCAGGGCTCCCCTTGGCTAGACAGCCTCCAGCTCTCCCAGTCCCTGGCCTCAGGGGGTCAGAACCTGGTGGGACTTTTGTGCAGGCTGAATAGGGGGAGTCCCCCCAGCGCAGCAGGTGACAGAGTCTCGCTTTGTCACACAGGCTGGGGTGCAGTGGTGTGATCTCGGCTCACTGCAACCTCTGCCTCCCGGGTTCAAACGATTCTCCTGCCTCAGCCTCCTGAGTAGCTGGGATTACAGGCACCTGCCACCACACCTGGCTAATTTTTTTTGTATTTTTACCCAGGTTTCACCATGTTAGCCAGGATGGTCTTGATCTGCTGACCTCAAGTGATCTGCTCACCTCGGCCTCCCAAAATGCTGGGATTAGGATTACAGGCGTGAGCCACCGTGCCCGGCCAGCAGGTGTTGTTTTGTTTTTTGTTTTTTTGTTTTTTTGTTTTTTTGTTTTTTACCACAGGTGCTCACTGAATGTCTCCTTCACGGTAAGGACTGTCCCAGAGTGTTGATGAGGAAAGCCACACCCAGCCCTGGCCTTGCGGAGCTTGTAACTCAGTGCAGGGGACAGACAGAGGAACACGCAAATGTCACACAGAATCCGCACCATCGTGAGTCCCACAAGGACAGTAGGTGCCTCCAGGAAAGCAACCTTGACAGAGCAGTCACAGGGGGCTCTCTGGAAGACGCCTCTCAGCTGAGACCTGAAGGCTCAGAAGAACCGGCGTGTGCAGAGAAAAAGCCGCAGCAGCCGGCGGTCACACGCGTGGGCCAGAGCATCGGCAGAGCCGGGCCACACAGGTCAACCCTTCATTTCCAAAGGGCGTCCCCACCCGCCTTCTCACGTGATCCTGTAGGGAAATGTGTTTTGTTTTGTTTTGTTTTGTTTGTTTGTTTGTTTGTTTTTGAGACAGAGTCTCGCTCTGTCTCCCAGGCTGGAGTGCAGTGGCTGGATCTCAGCTCACTGCGAGCTCCGCCTCCCGGGTTCCCGCCATTCTCCTGCCTCAGCCTCCCGAGTAGCTGGGACTACAGGCGCCCGCCACCTCGCCCGGCTAGTTTTTTGTATTTTTTAGTAGAGACGGGGTTTCACCGGGTTAGCCAGGATGGTCTCGATCTCCTGACCTTGTGATCCGCCCGTCTCGGGGGAAATGTGTTTTTAATCCCCATTTTACAGATAAGAAAAGTTGAGGCTCTGGGAGGTGGAATGACCCCCATAAATCTCAGCACCAGACCCACTCCCAGGACGGTGTCCCTCTCCGTGAAACCAGCCCACTCTCTCCAGGAGCCCCCAGACTTAGCCCAGAAGAGAGTTTCTCCTCCTCCCCCTTGGCCACTTGGAGAAGCACCAGCTCAGCCAAGCCATGGCTGGGACAAGGACTAGAACGTCTGGCCACCTCCTCTCTCTGGGGCAACTGCGGCAGCCCCTGGCCAGCCTCCCTGCATCTTCTCAACCCTGACCCAAGGCAATGGGGAGGTCTTCTCCAAACAGAAACGTTGTTGGCAACAGAATTGAGCTGAACAGGGAAGACATGGCCCCATCTCTGCACTCACACGCTGAGGGAACTTGGCCAAATTGTGTCCCCAGTTTCCTATGCTAGGTAACAAACTACCACAAACTTCACAGCTTCACACAACCCTCGTGAGCTGGCAGCTGTGCAGGTTGTAAGTCCAGCCTCAGCATGACTGCGTCTCTACCCAGGGTCTCAACAAGGCTAAAATGGGCCAGGCGCAGTGACTCATGCTTGGAATCCCAGCACTTTGGGAGGCTGAGGTGGGAGGATCACTTGAGCTCAGGAGTTCAAGACCTGCCTTGAACTTGAAATATAGCAAGACCCCACCACTACAAAAAATAAAAATTATCCAGGCATGATGGTGCATGCCTGTGGTCCCAGCTACTCTGGAAGCTGAGGTGGGAGGATGGCTTAAGCCCAGGAGGTGGAGGCTGCAGTGAGCTCTGATTGCACCGCTGTACTCCAGCCTGGGCAACAGAGCCAGACCCTGTCTCTAAAAAATAAATAAATAATAAAAATAAATAAAATACGCCAGACGCAGTGGCTCATGCCTGTAGTCCCAGCACTTTGGGAAGCTGAGGCGGGTGGATCACGAAGTCAGAAGATCGAGACCATCCTGGCTAACACGGTGAAACCCCATCTCTAATAAAAATACAAAAAATTAGCTGTAGTGGTGGGCACCAGCAGTCCCAGTTACTCAGGAGGCTGAGGCAGGAGAATAGCTTGAACCTGGGAGGCAGAGGTTGCAGTGAGCCGAGATCTCACCATTGCATTCCACATTGGGCAACAGAGTAAGACTCCATCTCAAAAAAATAATAATAATTAAAATAAAAGAGTGATAATGATGATGATGATGATGATGATAACAATAAGCAAAGGCTAAAATCAAGGTGTCTTCCTGTGTTCTCATCTGGAGGTCAGAAGCCTGTTCTAGCCTCAACTGCATGTGGCAGAATCCAGGTCCTCCAGGTGTGGAACTGAGTCCCTGTGTTCTTGCTGGTCAGAGCCTCCCTTGGTTGCTAAAGGTGCCAACACTCTTTGCCGTGTGACCCCTCCATCTTCAAAGCCAGCCTTGGAGAAGCTCTGACATGTCAAATCCTCCCATACTTTGAATCTCTCCCACCACGAGAGCCCAGTCCCTTCACAGTCTCACCTGATCAGGCCAGGCCCACCAAGGCCATCACCACCTTTTTTTTTGAGACAGGATCTCAGTCTGTCACACAGGCTGAGTGCACTGGTGCAGTCATGGCTCACTGCAGCCTCGGCTTTCTGGACTCAAGCAATCCTCCCGCCTCGGCCTCCCAGTGTTGGGACTCCAGGCATGCACCACCACCCTGCCTAATCATCCTCTCTCTTAAGGACAACTGATTGGGGTCTTAACTACATCTGCAAAAGCCCTTCACAGCAGCACCTAGATTCGTATCTGACTGAGTAACTGGGAGGAGGATGTGTCCATCAGGGGCAGAAATGTGGAGGACATGTCAGCATTCCACCCAGCACATCCCCCTCTGAGGGGATGCTAAACCCTCAAGATCTGTCCTCCTTCTGCCCTCCTTCCCAACCTGCTTTGCAAATACGAAAAGGCCAGATGCAAGCACCCACAGTCAGTGAATGACACCCCCCCGACACACATCACTTTGTGTCTCTATAGAACTCCCCTCATTTCTTTTGAGGGCTGGGAGAAAATAAGTCCCAATACTTAGAACCCTCCAGAGCTCTCAGCAGCCATGAAGCTCCAGACCAGCTGGAAATGGTCTCTCCCACTTCAGCATATGCTCAGGCCCTTGGAGCAATTGTTACATAGTCCAAGCAGAATCTTCTTTAAGGACTAATTTTTTATTATTATTATTATTTTTGAGACTGAGTCTTGCTCTGTTGCCCAGGCTGGAGCACAGTGGTGCTAACATGGCTACTGCAGCCTTGACCTCCCAGATTCAAATGATCCTCCCACCTCAGACTCCTGAGTAGCTGGGACTACAGGAGCCACCATCACACCCGGCTAATTTTTTATTTTTTGTAGAGACGGGGTTTCACCATGTTGCCCAGGCTGGTCTCAAACTCCTGGGATCAAGTGATTGTCCCACCTTGGCCTCCCAAAGTGATGGGATTACAAGCATGAGCCACCACGCCTGGCCAGTATTTTTAAATTATGATATATGGGCGGGCGCGGTGGCTCACACCGTAATCCCAGCACTTTGGGAGGCCGAGGCGGGCAGATCACTTGAGGTCAGGAGCTTCAGACCAGCCTGGCCAACGTGGTGACACCCAGTCTCTACTAAAAATACAAAAATTAGCCGAGCGTGGTGGCATATGCCTGTAGTCCCAGCTACTCAGGAGGCTGAGGCAGGAGAATAGCATGAACCCGGGAGGCGGAGGTTGCAGTGAGCCGAGATCTTGCCATTGCATTCCACATTGGGCAACAGAGTGAGATTCTATCTTTAAAATAAATAAATAAAAAGAGTTTGCTCAGGCTGCCATAACAAAGTACCACAGGCTGGGACTTAAGCAACAGAGATTGATTTCCTTACACCGAGATCGAGGTGTCAGCAGTGTTGGTTTGCCCTGTGGCCTCTCTCCTCGGCTTGTAGATGCCACCTTCTCCCTATGTCCTCACATGGTTGTCCCACACTAATATGTCTGTGTCCTAATCCAGTAGGACTGGTGTCCCTATCACCTTCTCTTCTAATAGGGACACCAGTCCTGTTGGATGAGGGCCTGCCCCAGTGACCCCATTTAACTTTAATCACCTCTTTAAAGACCTTGTCTCCAAATGCAGTCCCGCTCTGAGGGCCTGAGGATGATGACTTTAGCATAGAGTTGGTGGGGTCTGGGGACACGATTCAGCCCATGGCACACAACTCCTCATTGTTCCAGAAATCTCTAACGTGCATACGAATGTTCAATTCTTATGACCATTGGCTCTCCAACAGTCGCAATCAAGGGACCTCCCGAGTAGGCCACAGACGCAGAACGGTTCCGTTACAAACAGGCCAGCATAGAAGGCTAAGGATCCTCCTTTTACAAGGAGGGAAAAAATGGTTTTTTGTCATTCGCACATAAGGATAACTCACAGACTCAGTTTCACAACTTTAACCATGAGTCACAAGTTAGCACAGGACACAAAAACCCACTGGGCGGCTGCAGCAGCTCCAGAAACGCGGAGCTACACGAGCCCTGGAGACCTCCAGGGGCTGCTCTCTGCTCTGGCCGCGCAAGATGCATATCGGGAGTGATTTTCATTCATTGGAATTGCAAAAAGATCAACAGAGAGGACCCTGCCCGCAATGGAAAAGACACACAATATGCACACGCAATGAGGATGAGACCCAGGGGCCCTCCCAAGCCCACGGGCAGGAGCCGACCAAACCAGAATCTTGGAACCCATGATCAAGCGGTGGGTGCTGCCAATGCTGACGACAGCAGGACCCTCAAGGCAAACAGACCCACACAGGAAAAAAACGAACAGAGAGGCCCAGATTCCCTGTGTCTGCCACCCAGCAGGGAGCCCGGGGGACCACCGAAGCCGCTTCCCCCAGAAATACAGCAGCCGGGCTCCAATCAGCGGCACGTGTCAGAAACCACAGACATACACACACACATGGTACATGCCACATATCACACACATGCACCACACACATCATACACACACCACACACATCACATACCACACACGTCACACACATACACCACACACACCATCCACCACACACATCACATGGCACACAGCACACACACCATACACACATACACCACACACCACAGGCCACACACCACATATCACACACATACACCACACACCATACACCACACATTACACGCACATGCACCACACACACACTCCACACACATACCATGTAGCACACATGTACCATACATACATCTCATGCCACACACCACACACCACGTGTCACACATCACGTCACACACACCATGTACCACATACATCATACACCACACACACACCACACATCACGCATACATCATGCACATCAAACACACACACCACATACCACAGATAACACACACACACCCCACACACACACCACACATCACATACACACCACACATCATACACACACCACACATCACACACACATCAAACACACACACCACATACCACAGATAACACACACACACACCCCACACACACACCACACATCACATACACACCACACATCATACACACATCAAACACACACACACCACATACCACAGATACACACACACCACACATCACACACACATCACACATCACACACACACACCACACATCACACACACATCAAACACACACACACCACACACACACCATATACCACACAGATACCACACACACATACACACATACACTGCCCTTCTCTTGCTGCATGAGGCCACCCTGGGGAAGAAGGGCATGAGGGCACAGAGAGCCCACAAGATGCACTTCTGAGGCCACACACACAGCCCCATGGGCTGGAGCCTCAGCCCCACAGGCATGTTGTGTGTGTGTGTGTGTGTGCGTGTGTGTGTGTGGTTTCTGACATGTTTGCCTCTGACTGGAGCCCAGCTGCTGTATTTCTGGGGGAAGTGACTTCGGTGGCCCCACAGGCTCCCCGCTGGGTGGCCGACACAGGGAATCTGATCCTTGCCAGAGGATCTCATCCAGCAGTGGACAATGCCCAGAGAAACCATTTACATCCAAAGAAGGTTTGCAGACTCAAGGGAGCCCAGATGCGGGAAGGATGGCTTGACCAATAAAACTCACAGCAGGTGTTTAAAGGAAAAAAACAAGCCCTGAGATCACCAGGTGTCCTGGGTTCACTGCTTGAGATGGAAGAGGTGCGGCTCTCCTCTGCGAGGATCGTATTTGCAAAGGTTGCCAAAGGTCTGCAGATGCTCAGCACCAAAAGGCAGGGCTGTCAGGGGAAGCAGCGGCCTCTGCGAAGGCTCCAGGTGTCCTTTACTTGGGAGACTGGCACCAGACGGGCAGCCCTGTGTGCTGTCACTGTGGTTTGGGGATGAGACGTTCCATCTCTGCTGCAAGCTGCCACTTTTTCCTCCTTCCTGAGGGTGGGTGTGATGACCACACTTACTCAGCTGGAAGGAGGGCAACTGTCAGTTTTGATTTCGTGAAGATCAAGGAAGAAAAGCTGTGAGATGCTGTTTCTAGGCAAAGGGATATCGCTGTTCATTCAGCAAATACCCGCTCGTCTCCCAGATGCCAGGCACAGCGGGAGCACCCAGAGAGAGAGCGCCTGGAGGGGAGGCTCTGGACGGGGTGGATTTCCCACCAGGGGATCGTAGGCAGTCTGGAATTCGAGATGTCACCTCCTGGACTGCCTGAGTTGGCAGAGCCCTTAGAGGTCATCTCACCCAATTTAGCCACTGTCTATTTGGGAAACTGAGGCCCAGAGGAAGAAAGCAATGTGCCCTTTGTCATCAAGCGAGGTAGTGGCAGGAGCAGGGTGGTGCTCGGGCTTGCTGTTGTCCAGCCCAACGAGCTGGCCACGGTGGCGCTGGGCCTCTCAGAGCAGGGCACCATCCCCCGGGGGCTGTGGGCAGCACCTCCCCCGCCCAGGAATGGAAAGAGCTAAATTCTCACTTAGCAGCAGGATGCTTCTGGGCCTCATTACGATGGTGCAAATTAATATTTATCATGCAATTATTCATCTTTGTAATTGCTAGTATTTCAAAGGGAGTGCAGAGGCTTTCATTAGAATACTTGGAATGTTATTTAGATGAAATGTCAAAATGAACGGCGTTGCTCTCCCCACCGCAGCCCCTGGGTTCAGCTGCCCCCAGAAAGCTCCCAGCACCGGGGTCCACACAGCTGTGCTGCTGCCACTTCCAGGTGCTGGCTTGGGGTTTGGGTCCATTTGTTAGAAATCTTGACTTCTGGAAACTGGGGCATCTGAAGCCAGAAACTCGAGACTCAAAGGGCCTGGGGCCATGGGACTCCATGAAGATGAGCAGCAGAGCCTCTGAGGGCACAGACAGGACAGAGTCATCAGGAGCCCCCACGTCCTGCTGTCCCTCTGCACCCACCTGGCCGACCTCCCTGCCCCGCTCCCTCACCCCTGCCGGCCACAGGCAGCTTGTGGCTTTCCTCCCTTCCCCTCCCTCCTACCTGAGGGCAGATCCCCTTACGCCCCGCCTCCACGCCCACCAGGTGTGCCCACCAGGGCTCTACCCTCCTACCACCATCCAGCAAACATTTTAGGTGTCTCTTGCCCTTTGAGGTCCATAGCGGAAGTACCTGGGATAGGCTCCGAACACACGTGGCCCAGAGGAGGCGCAGGAGGGGCGTTCAGAGGGAAGGGGCCTCAGAAATGTGGCAGAAAGGAAGCTTCTAGACAGCAAAGAGGCACAGGGTCAGGTGCGGCAGGGAAGGGAGGTGTGGGTATAAACGCGGTCCCCTAAACCGGTTGAGATCCTCACCGCCAGCACCTGTGAGTATGACTTTAAAACCTTTCCCAGTTGAATCTGGGAGGTGGGAGAGTGTTCCGGAAACAGCAACATCCCCCACAAACAAAGTTCCAACGACTTCTTTGGGGCCCCCAAGCTCTGAAGGCTCCAGATGTCCGAGACTGTGTCCCAGCCACAGCAGCCTCTCCCAATCCTAAGGCACTGTTAGGGGACCCCCTGGTGATGCCCCATTTCCCTTCCCCACCCGACTTATGCTCCCAGGACCAGCAACAACAGCTAGAGCGAGGCAGATTCCTAGAGCTCTGTGGTTTAACCCTCACAGTGGCCGAGTGGGCTAGTGTGATGATTTGTGCATCTCCCAGGGAGGAAACCCACACATACCACAGAAAGCACGACTTCTCCCAGCTCAGAGAGGCAGAGCTGAGCCCTCACCTGCTGGCTGTCAGGTCAGGCCAGTCTCCCACTCCATGACACAGAGTGTCCCTGACGGGACCCCTCCATGGGGCAGGCCTGGGCTGCGATGCCAGCCCTCTCCCGCTGTGTGACCTCGGGGAAGCCTCTTCCCCTGTCTGAGCCTCTGCATTCTCATCTGTAGAATGGGGATGCTCTGTCTTGCCTTCCAGAGCGTTGCTGACATCAGAATCCAGGAGTGGAACTTGGGCAGCAGAGCAGCGCCGGTGCCCTCCAGGCCAGCCGGTTCTGTCCAGGCTCCAATTTGGCAGTGGTCTCCTCCTGCCCCAACCCTTGCGTCCATCTCCCAGTTCCCCGGGTACTGTCAGTCACCCTGCTAAGGATGCCCTGGGGCCGGATCCCCTTACGCCCCGCCTCCAAGCCCACCAGGTGTGCCTGCCAGTGCTCCACCCTCCTGGGGCTCCTCAGACATCTGGCACCTTGAACCCAGCAGGACCCCTGGACACAAAACCCTCGTTTACCTTTCACTTAAGCAGGGCCAGAGGGCAGTAGCCTTCTTTCCCTTGCTTTTCAACTGCTCCCAAACCAGCCCTGAAGCAGCCTGCCATGAGGCCCAGACAGCCTGTCCCATCCCAGCCCAGGCAGGATTAATATGCATGTATGGTAATCAGCAAAGCCCAGGAATTTGCATAACAATCAGAGGGAGCGTCCCCTCTCCTGGACTGCTTCCAAGGGTAGCTCCCACCCTGGTTCCCCACAAGACAGCAGAGGAGGGTACGATGGGGCCTCTGGACCCCCCAAGTGCTAGACCGGTGGCCTGGCTGTCAGTCCTGGAGGCTTCTGCCTGGAGAGGGCAGGATGGGCAGGGTACAGGGGTCCTTGGGCAGGGGGAGATGCCGGTGAGACACTCACCTGCCTGTCTCCTCTCCAGAACTGTTTCCCCACCGGGGCCACATTCTTGAGGCTGTGCTGGGGAAGCGGGAGAAAAACAAGGGTGTGGCCTCTCCTGGGCCTGCGTCCTGGGGAGGTGTGGAGTGGGGGGCTCCGGGCAAGGACTCTGCTCGCCTCATCGAGGGAGCCTCTCTTGAGCCTGAAAAATTGGGAAGGTGCCAGGACTCCCTTATAAGGTCGTTTGCCCTTAAGTAGATGGAGGAGAGAGTGTTCTGGAAGCAGCACCATCCCCCATAAATGAAGCTTCTTATGACTTGGCTGCTTGGCCAACCTCACGGAGCCCCTTCCTTGGGGCCCTGGGGACACAGAGATGCCTTCTTGAGGGCTGGGCAGAGGGCAACCAGGCCCTGCAGATCACCCCCATGCACAGGCCAGTCCAAGGTTTCCAGCATCTCAGTAGCTTTACAGGCAGCACCCTCCCCCGAGGGGGTCTTAGGCCATCCCTCTGGGTAGATCCCCACTTGCAGGAGGCTGGGCTCTGCTCTCCAAATGCTTGTCAATAATAACGAAACCCTTGCACATCTGCCCAGCACCTAGGAGCTCTCCAGAGTACCACCACATCCTGACCCCTATCACCCCGTGGCGACCCCTCAGGGGGCATAGGAACAGTGGAGCTCAAAGAGGAAGGGTCTGGTGCCAGCCCCGCCCCACCCCGGAGCAGAGGTGGGAAAACCGAGGACTCAAGAGAGCTGGCCCAGGCCCTGCCCACCACGCCCGTCACTCAACCACCCACTGGCACAGTGTGAGCTGGTCCAGGCCCTGCCCACCACGCCCCTCACCCAGCCACCCACTGGCACAGTGTGAGCTGGCCCAGGCCCTGCCCACCACGCCCATCACCCAGCCACCCACTTGTACAGTGTGAGCTGGCCCAGGCCCTGCCCACCACGCCCATCACCCAGCCATCCATGGGCACAGTGTGAGCTGGCCCAGGCCCTGCCCACCACGTCCATCACCCAGCCATCCATGAGCACAGTGTGAGCTGGCCCAGGCCCTGCCCACCCCGCCAATCACCCAGCCACCCACTGGCACAGTGTGAGCTGGCCCAGGCCCTGCCCCCCACACCCATCACCCAACCACCCACTGGCAGAGTGCCCAACCACTCTTCTCCCCCACCCCCTGCCTACTCAGTGATCAGATGAATCTTCTAGCTCCTCCTCTCCCCTGACCTCATATGACAAGCTCTGGCTTGCTGGGGAAGCCCAGTGGCTCACCAGGCACCAAAGCCCTCCCTGCAGGTGGGGACCAAGGAGCCCACCCAGCTGGTGCTGAGGCAGGAGGGACACGTCTGCCCCTGCCCTCTGAATCATGCAGGCATTTGATCCTTAATAACAATATGAGGAGGAGCTGTATCAAGTCTCAGGGTTTTTATGGGCCAAAAGTGATCCCACATTGGCAATTTCATATAGTTCAATGTGATCATAATTATTAAGGTGTTAGGAGCCCTCTTAACAGAGCAGGCATGGTTCCAAGTTCTTTACACGTGTTTACTTCACCAGCCTTTCCAACAGCCGTATCAGACAGCCCATGATGAGGACACAGAGCCCAGAGAAGTGAAGTAACTAACTCAAGATCACACCTCTCCCACACACCTAACAGAATGGCTAAAATGAAAAATAATGACACCAGATACTCACAAGGATGTGAAGAATCTGGATCATGATACGCTGCTGCTATGGATGTCTTGGGACAGACACGCTGGATAAACAGCTTGGCAATTTCTTTAAAAATCTAAACATAAGCTGAGTGCAGTGGCTCACACCTATAATTCCAGCACTTTGGGAGGCCAAGGTGGGCAGATCACCTGAGGTTGGGAGTTTGAGACCAGCCTGGCCAACATGGAGAAACCCCGTCGCTACTAAAAACACAAAATTAGCCAGGCATGGTGGCTCATGCCTGTAATCCCAGCTACTTGGGAGGCTGAGACAGGAGAATCACTTGAACCCCAGAGGCAGAGGTTGCAGTAAGCTGAGATCATGCCATTGCAATCCAGCCTGGGCAACAAGAGGGAAACTCTGTCTCAAAAAAGAAAGAAAGAAACAGGAACATCCAGGCCATCAGACCCTACTCTGCAGTAAAAAGGAACTGTTGATCCACTCAGTGAACTGGAGGAATCCAGGGAATTAGGCTGAGCGGGAAAAAAAAGCAATCCCAGAAAGTACGATGCAGCATGATTCCATGTACACATTTTTGTAATGACAAAACTTTAGAATTGGAGGACAGATTCATGGTGCCAGGGATTAGGGATGTGAAAGGGGGTGGGCGTGGCCATAAAAAGGTAACTCCAACTCCAAGGATTCTCGTGGTGATGGAGCTCTTCCACACCATGACAGGAGTGGTGGAGACAGGAACCTGCACGAATGATAAAGCTGTACAGAATTCACACACACACACACACACACACACACACACACACACACACACGAGTACAAGCAAGCTGTAGAAATCCGAATAGGATTGACGGATTGCCCCAGTGTCCATTTCCTGGTTGTACTATTGTACTATGGTTTTGCAAAATATTGCCTTTGAGGGAAACTGGGCAAAATGTATAAAGGACACCTTCCTATTCTTTTTTTTTTTTTGAGACAGAGTCTTGCTCTGTTGCTCAGGCTGGAGTGCAGTGGTGCCATCTCAGCTCACTGCAACCTCTGCCTCCTGGGTGTTATAAGCAAAATGCTTATTTCCTTAGAAATGCTTGTTCCTCTGTGCCAAAAAGAAGAACTAGAGCTCAGACAATTTTCTCAGCAAGGCAATTTTACTTTCTGCAGAAAGGGAGCTCCTCACAGATGGAACAAGGGTGAGAGCACACCTCAACAAAGGAGGGAAACAATTTGTACCCCTTATGTGGTTTGTCCCTGCTACTGTGTCCTGTCTCCATTGGCTGGAGCTGGACCTTACAATCTAAGCTAAATTCGACTGGTTAATAACTTAAAACTTTCCTAAATAGGTAAAAGCAAGGAAGAACAAAGGGAAAGAGGAAGTTGCTTATGAAAAGACTCAGAGAGGCCAGGTGCGGTGGCTTATGCCTCTAATCCCAGCACTTTGGGAGGCCAAGGAGGGCGGATCATGAGGTCAGGAGATCGAGACCATCTTGGCTAACACAGTGAAACCCCGTCTCTACTAAAAATACAAAAAAATTAGCCAGGAGTGGTGGCAGGTGCCTGTAGTCCCAGCTACTCGGGAGGCTGAGGCAGGAGAATGGCATGAACCTGGGAGGCAGAGCTTGCAGTGAGCTAAGATTGCACCACTGCACTCCAGCCTGGGTGACAGAGAGAGACTCTGTCTCAAAAAAAAAAAAAAAAAGAAAAGAAAAAGAAAAGACTCAGAGAAGTAATAACATTTCCAAATAAGGAAGGGGCATAAGCTGTGAGCTGGGACATGCCTGAGCATGTCTAGAACAAATATCTTGGTTAAAGTATAAGGACATAGAATGTATTCATTCCCTTATATCTAAAAGCTACATAGGATAGGGCTTACGCAAGAGTTACTAGCACAAAGCAAGGAGGCTTGAAGGAAGTTAGTCTTTAAAAGAAACTATTATTTCTAACACTTATGATTTATTATTTAACAAGAAGGGAAACTTTGAAGAGGAACCTTTTTACTTTCCACACTGGGTTCAAGTGATTCTCCTGCCTAAGCTTCCTGAGTAGCTGGGATTACAGGCACGCACCACCATGACCGGCTAATTTTTGTATTTTTAGTAGAGACAGAGTTTCACCATGTTGGCCAGTCTGGTCTCAAACTCCTGACCTCAAGTGATCCACCCACCTCGGCCTCCCAAATTGCTAAGATTACAGGTGTGAGCCACCTGTTATTACCCAGCCCCCTTGCTATTACTTTTTTTTGGGGGGGTTCTTTTTTTTTTTTTTTTGAGACGAAGTATCACTCTGCCACCAGGCTGGAGTGCAGTGGCACAATCTCGGCTCACTACAACCTCCACCTCCCAGGTTCAAGTAATTCTCCTGCCTCAGCCTCCTGAGTAGCTGGGACTACAGCTGTGCACCACCACACCCAGCTAATTTTTTTATCTTTAGTAGAGACAGGATTTCACCATGTTGGCCAGGATAATCTCGATCTCTTGACCTTGTGATCTGCCCACCTTAGCCTCCCAAAGTGCTGAGATTAACCGTGCCCTGCCTGTTACTTCTTACAACTGTGTGAGTGAATCTACAATTATCTCCATATTTTCAAGTAACGTTTTCTGTAAAGATGGCCAATTAAAAAAAAAAAAGAAAAAAAGGCTGTCACAGCCCAGAGGAACCTAATGAGACATGACAACTAAATGTCATGTGGGATCCTGAGTGGGACCTTGGACCAGAAAAAGGATGTTAGGTTAAAAACTAAGAAAACTGAATAAAATATGGGCTTTAGTCAATGAGAACCTTAATCATATTGGTTCAATACTTGCTTCAAATGAACCACACTGATGCAAGATGCTAAAAATAGCGGAACTAGGGGCAGGGTATATGGGAACTCTCTGTACTATCATCTTAATTTCACTGTAAGTCTACAAATGTTCTAAAAAAATTCTATTTAAAATTTTTTGCATATGCCAGATAACTACTTTATAAAAAGGTTTGGAAGCCCTAAAGCTACATTGAGTCCAACCCTTTGGCCCAGCAATTCTACTCCTAAATATATACCCAACAGTAATGAGATCATGTGTCAACCAAAGGCATATAAAATAAAATTCGGTCAGTCACGGTGGCTCATGCCTGTAATCCCAGCATTTCAGGAGGCTGAGGCCAGTGAATCACCTCAGGTCAGGAGTTCAAGACCAGCCTGGCCAACATGGTGAAACCCCGTCTCTACTAAAAATACAAAAATTAGCCGGGCGTGATGGAGCGTGCCTGTAGTCTCAGCTACTCAGGAGGCTAGCACAGGAGATTTGCTTTAACCCAAGAGGCGGAGCTTGCAGTGAGCCGAGATTGTGCCACTGTATTCCAGTCTAAATGACAGAGCGAGACTCCGCCTCAAAAAAAAAGAAAATTCGTAACAGCTTCTTTCAAAGTAGACAAAAACTGAAAACAAACCCAATATCCATCAATAGAAGAAGGGATGGTAAATTATGGTATATTCATATAATAGAGTAATACAAATAAAAAGGAAAGAAACAACAGTTCCTTTTTTTTTTTTTTTTTTTTTTTTTTTTTGACATGGAGCCTTGCTCTGTTGCCCAGGCTGGAGTACAGTGGCGTGATCTCAGCTTACTGCAAGCTCCGCCTTCTGGGTTCACGCCATTCTCCCACCTCAGCCTCCCAAGTAGCTGGGACTACAGGCGCCTGTCACCACACCCGGCTAATTTTTTTGTATTTTTAGTACAGACGAGGTTTCACCATGTTAGCCAGGATGGTCTCAATCTCCTGACCTCATGATCCACCTGCCTCGGCCTCCCAGAGTGCTGGGATTACAGGCATGAGCCACCGCACCCAGCCGTGCTCCTTTTTTTAAATGGGCAGATCTTGTGAGTATAATGACGAACAGAAGAATTCAGACAGAAATGGCTCTGGCCGGGATGATTCTGGGGACATGAAGCTCAAGAACAGACACAACTACCTGCAGTGCCAGAAGCGTGGTACCACCGGCGTAGGAAATGAGCTGAGGGAGAGGGAACACAAGGACACCTTGATCAGGCAGCAGCCACAAGGGTGTCTAGATGTGTATGTATGTTATCATACATTTTTTTATAGCAAAAATTAATTTTGAAAAAAGATCACACATGTTATGAACTGAATGTGTCCCCACAAATTCATATGTTGAAGCCTTGAGACCAGGTGCAGCGGCTCATGCCTACAAACCAAGCACTTTGGGAGGCCAAAGCAGAAGGAGCTCTTGAACCCAGGGGTTCAAGACCAGCCTGGGCAACACGGCCAAACCTTTTCTGTACAAAAAAATTTTTAAAACCTTAGCCAGTGTAGTGGTGCATGCCTGTGGTCCCAGCTACTTGGGAGGCTGAAGTAGGAGGATTGCTTGAGCCCAGGAGGTTGAGGCTGCAGCGAGTCATGATTACACCACTATACTCCAGCCTGGGCAACAGGGTGAGACCCTATCTGGAAAAAAAAAAGAAGAAGAAGAAGAAGAAGAAGAAGAAGAAGAAGAAGAAGAAGAAGAAGAAGAAGAAGAAGAAGAAGAAGAAGAAGAAGCAGCAGCAGCAGCAGCAGCTAACCTCCAATATGATCGTGCAGTATATGGAGGTGGACTGTTTGGGATGTGATTAGGTTTAGATGAGGGTGGGGTCCCTGTGATGGGATTAGTGGCCTTATAAGAAGAGGAAGAGACATTATAACTGCCCTCTTCCTCCTCCTCCCCTTCATGCCCCTTTCTCTCCCACGCCCTTGTGAGGACCCAGTGGCCATCTGCAAACCCAAGGAGAGAGCCCTCACCAGGACCTGAATCCACCAGCCCGTCAGAGTTGGGCTTCCAGCATACAGAATTATGAGAGATGAACATCTTTCGTTTAAGCCCCCAGACTGTGTTATTTCATTCTGGAAGCCTAGGTAGGCTATCTACACAGCAGGAAAATGTTGAAGCCAAGTAGGAACCCAGAGGTCTGGTTTGCGGAGCTTTAACCATGATGACCCCATGCTCATTTTCCCAAAGAAGACTCCAGAAACCTGAATCCACCCCCCGCCACTCAACTCCCCACTGTCCCGGCAAAGGGCTCCAGCTGCTCTGGATGATGTGGAATCCAGGGCGCCATTGACGTTTTGTGCAAGGTCACTCCCTGTGGTGGGGCCTGACCGGTGCATCACAGGTTCCAACCACGCCTCTGGCCTCTATGCAGTAGCGCCAGCAGCCCACCTCCCCACAATTGTGACAACCAGAAATGTTTCCACACATTGTCAAGTGTCCCCTGGGTGCAAAATCACTGGGCTGAGAACCGTGGCTGCATGGGAAGTTGGCACACAGCCAGGAGAGTCGGCACCAAAGAGGAATAACAATTAAAGCTTCGATAATAAATGCAACAATAACAGTGACTATAGAAACAACAATAATTTTGATAATCACAACCATAACAAAAGTGATCGCAGCCGCAGGGATAGCACCATGCACAACCTCACAATGCAACAGTAGGGATACTAAACGGTATGACATGGCTAATGGTAATTTAATGCATTTAATGACATCACTACAATGTAGGAGTTTGCTGAGAGTGGGTGCACTGGGGTCCTGTCTCTCCAGCCCCCTGTGAGGACCCAGTGGCCATCTGCAAACCCAAGAAGGGAGCCCTTGCCAGGAACTGAATCCACCAGCCCCTCGAAGTTGGGTTTCCAGCATGCAAAAGAGGGCAGTTATGGTGTCTGAGCCAAGTTCAGAACCCCCTGTCTCTCCAGCCCCCTGTCCCTGGGGAGAGGACTTCACCCTCTCTGAGAACAGGATCCTCCTCTATAGGTAGCCAGGCAGGTCAGCCGAGGTCACCCATGAAGATGCTTGGGCAGGGGCCCGGCTACCAGGGAGTACGGTAAATGGTCCCTGCACCTCCCGGGGGGGATCTGTGCCCAGGGAAGGAAGAGGCTTTTGCCCAGGCCTGCAGGTTAGGCACTGAGCATCAGGAGGGACCTGAGGATTCTCCCTGGTGCTTGGTTTGTCTCCAGAAGGAGCCCAGGACCCTGGAGACTCGGGTTCCAGTGACTCTGCCCACACCTGGCTATGGGGCTCAGGCCAGTCCCTCTGCCTCCAGTCTCGGACAGAGAATGGAAAAATGAGGTCTGACCTTTAGACCAACCTCTGGCCTGCTGTCCTCGGAGCCTTCTCCCTTCTGGTCAAGTCTTCTTTTTTAGGGACACTTCCCCCCAGCCCCGCCTATGCCCAGAATGGCCGGTGACAGGCCAGTGTAGCTACACATCCATGGGGAACCAAGCTGGAGGTTTTCCGTGTCCCTGGTAAATGAGCCTCCCTTGAGCAGTTTCTCAACAGGAGGAACTTCCAGTGCCTGCTGAGGAGACAGAGCCAGGCCACCAGGACACTTCGGAGATCAAAGGCGACCTGTTCATAATTAAGCAACAAAGTCGCCCTCTCCACATCTTAGCACTGCATGGGGTGCCCACGCTGGGCCCACAGCTGAGGCTCCCCGTCCCCACCCCGTCAGTCCCCAGGTGCAGACACAGGTGTGCCAGAGCCCAAGGCACGGGGCCACCCGGGAAATTTTGCTACCCACCTTTCTGCCGGGCAAAGCAATGGGAGGAGGAAAGTGTGGGCAGGAAGGGCTTCTGACCTCTGGTTCTGGAACCTTCCACCCAACACACCTGCACACCTGCTCATACCCGTGAGCCAGGAAACAAAAGTCGGGGCAGGAATGATCAAGGTCAGGCAGGGAGGGAGGAGGCCAGGATGTGCCCCGACCCAGGCCAGTCAGGGAGGGAGGGAGGGAGGCAGGATGACGCCCTGTCCAGGTCAGCTCGGGAGGGAGGCGGCCAGGATAAGCCTCCACCCAGGTCAGTCTGGGAAGGAGGGAGCCAGGATGAGTCCCCACCCAGGCCAGCCTGGGGCCCCTCTCCACACCACCACTTCCTGTTCCCAGAGGCCCTGAGGCCGCCACATCCGCACTCCCTGCCCCACACACGCACCACACACCAGACACACCAACACACCACACACATACACACAGGTACACACACGCACACACACACCACTCCACACCGGACACACACACCAGACAGCCACACCACACACGTACACACAGGCACACACACACACCACCAGACACGTTCACCACACACACCACATACACACCACACCACCAGACACACACACACACGACACACATTCACCACACACACAGACACACCACACATGTACACACACACACCAGACACAGACACACCACCCACATATACACAGGCACACACACACCACCAGACACATTCACCACACAAACACACGCACCACCCACACACATACTACACACACACCACACCGGATATACACACAACACATATGTTCGCCACACACACGGATGCAACACATATGTACACAAAGGCACACACAGCACACACATGCCACACACGAATGCACAGCACATATGCACAGCCACACATGCCACGTATACACACACCAACCACACATGTGCACACACACTGCACACAGCCACCACACACACCACACACCCCCTCATGCACACACCACACTCATTCATACACACCACACACACACCACACACCTAGGCAGAAACACTGGCACACACATTCACACCTAGACGTACTCGGGCCACACACACACTCCCCAGCACTGGGTGCAGCAGTGAGGAGGCAGCACGCAGCTGTGCCCAGCAGACGACAGAAAATTAAGGTGACATGACCATACTCTGCGAAAGGAAAAAGGCGCCCTGTCCCTTCAGCCAGGCTGGGCCAACCCAGGCCAAGGCTGCTGTGCACCCCTCCTTCCCCCAGCACCCCGGGGAGGTCCAGATGCACCCACCTGCCCTGGCAGAGCACCCTCAGGTGTGGGGTTCGGGCTCCCCGAGGCCCACAGCGCCCGTGGCTGGCCTGGGGCTGCTGGTCCGGCGGCTTCTCCAGGCGCAGAGGGAGAAGGGAGGGGCAGGGGCAGGGGCGTGCCTCCCATGCTATGCCCACACCCCTGAGGGGCAGCTGCAGCTTTTGAATTCCCTGGGGCTACAGAGGGGTCTGGACTGGAGAGTGCAGACGGACAGACGGACAGACAGACCGACAAATGGACAGATGGACAGATGGACAGACAGACCGACAAATGGACAGATGGACAGATGGGGGGGCTTCTGGGTGGGAGTCGGGGGAGATGCAGGGGACCTCTCTGGGTGGATTTCTCAGGGGTGGGGCTCTGATTGGCCGATGCCCCTTCTGGGCAGCCCACCAAAAGTATGGTGAGGTTTTGGGTGTGGTGGGATTCCAAGCGGGGGAGCCTATGGAGTGTGTGTGAGAGTGTGCGTATGTGGTACGTGTGTGTGTCTGTGTGCAGTGTGTGTACTGTGTAGTGTGTGTGTGTAGATGTATGTGTGTCCATGTGTGTCTGTGAGTGAAGGAGCATGCTGTGTGGTGTGTGTCTGTGTGCGGTGTGTGTACTGTGGAGTGTGTGTGTAAGTGTGTGTGGCACATGGTGTGTGTCTGCATGAGGTGTGTGTACTGTGGAGTGTGTGTGTAAGTGTGTGTGGTGCGTGGTGTGTCTGTGTGAGGTATGTGTACTGTGGAGTGTGTGTGGCGCGTGGTGTGTGTCTGTGTGAGGTGTGTGTACTGTGGAGTGTGTGTGTGAAGTGTGTGTGATGTGTGTCTGCATGAGGTGTGTGTACTGTGGAGTATGTGCATGAAGTGTGTGTGGCGCATGGTGTGTGTCTGCATGAGATGTGTGTACTGTGGAGTGTGTGTGAAGTGTGTGTGATGTATGCGTCTGCGTGAGGTGTGTGTACTGTGGAATATGTGTGTGTGTAAGTGTGTGTGGTGCGTGGTGTGTCCGTGTGAGGTGTATGTACTGTGGAGTGTGTGTGTGTGTGGTGCGTGGTGTGTGTCTGTGTGAGGTGTGTGTACTGTGGAGTGTGTGTGTACTGTGGAGTGTGTGTGTGAAGTATGTGTGGTGTATGATGTGTCTGTATGAGGTGTGTGTACTGTGGAGTGTATGTATACGAAGTGTGTGTGGTGTATGATATGTGTGTGTGAGGTGTGTGTACTGTGCAGTGTGTGTGTGAAGTATGTGTTGTGTGTCTGTGTGTAGTGTGTGTACTGTGGAGTCTGTATGTGTGAAGTATGTGTGGTGCATGGTGTGTGTCTGTGTGAGGTGTGTGTACTGTGGAGTGTATGTGTACGAAGTGTGTGTGGTGTGTGATGTGTGTGTGAGGTGTGTGTACTGTGGAGTGTGTGTGTGAAGTGTGTGTTGTGTGTCCGCGTGAAGTGTGTGTACTGTGGAGTGTGTATGTGTGACGTATGTGTGGTGTGTGGTGTGTGTCTGTGTGAGGTGTGTGTACTGTGGAGTGTGTGTGTGTGGTGTGTGGTGTGTGTGTGAAGTGCGGTGCGTGATATGTGTGTGTGAGTTGCATGTACTGTGGAGTGTGTGCATGAAGTGCGGTGCGTGGTGTGTGTGTCCGTGTGAGGTGTGTGTACTGTGGAGTGTGTGTGTGAAGTGTGTGTGGTGCGTGGTGTGTGTGTCCGCGTGAAGTGTGTGTACTGTGGAGTGTGTGTGTGAAGTGTGTGTGGTGTGTGGTGTGTGTCTGTGTGAGGTGTGTGTACTGTGGAGTATGTGTGTGAAGTGTGTGTGGTGCATGGTGTGTGTGTGAATGTGTGTACTGTGGAGTGTGTGTGAAGTGTGTGTGGTGCGTGGTGTGTGTCCATGTGAGGTGTGTGTACTGTGGAGTGTGTGTGTGAAGTGTGTGTGGTGCGTGGTGTGTGTCCGTGTGAGGTGTGTGTACTGTGGAGTGTGTGCGTGAAGTGTGTGTGTAGTGTATGGTGTGTGTCTGTGTGAGGTGTGTGTACTGTGGAGTATGTGTGTGTGAAGTGTGTGTGGTGCGTGGTGTGTGTCCATGTGAGGTGTGCGTACTGTGGAGTGTGTGTGAAGTGTGCATGGTGCGTGGTGTGTGTCCGTGTGAGGTGTGTGTACTGTGGAGCGTGTGTGTGAGGTGTGTGTGGTGTGTGTCCGTGTGAGGTGTGTGTACCATGGAGCTTGCGTGTGGAGTGTGCATGTGGAGTGTGCATGGTGTCTGAGGGTACAGGATGAGTCTGTGGGTGTGGGGTGCGTGCCCACGTGGTTGGGAGAAGCCCAGGGGTGGGCATAGGGTCAGCGCTGTGACGGGGCCCAGGCCTCTCTCATTGATGCCCACAAAACCCCACGTGGCAGGAACCAGGCTCGGCATCCCTGGCGGGGTCAGCAGAACCTGTCGCTGCAGGCGGCGTCCCTCGCAAATGAGGAGGTTGCGTGACCCCCAGACCAGCAGACAAGCTGGGGGTCCCGCCGCGTGCGGCAGCTGGGCGGGGTCGAGTTGTGTTCTGGGCAATGCTGGTGTCACTTAAAATGAAATACACAGGGGCGGACAGGCGGCTCCCGGGCTCCGGGTCCTTGGCCTGGACCTCGACCTCCCCGAAGTGACCCCGGATGGCCCTGCGAGTCCCCGTTTCCGACAACCACACGGCTCTGGCTGCACCCGTCCTGTTTGCGTGGTTGCTAGGAGGTTGCCATGGCGACTAATCGGGGATGAGGGAAGCCTGGCGCTTAACACATCCCCCTCCGACGGTCAAAATTGGTCCTCTCTGGCAGCTGCTCCTGGGATCACAGCCGCCCACGCAGGGGCTGGGGATGGCTGGGCCCCCACAGACCCTTCCAGAAGCCGACACACGGGGGATGCTGAATGAACAGGAGCAGAATGGGTTAAGGATGGAGCGCAAACAAAAATGGGATTGGGGCGAGGTGACCCAGAAGTGTCTGGGCCCCCAGACGGCTTGGGATCCGTGTCTGTGGGTCTGGTGGACCCCTCACGTAGGCCGGATCCCCCAGCAGCCCCTTATCCTTGGACAGGGCCACTGGGTCTCCCTCAGCCACAGATGAGGAACTCAGGCTGTCAGAGGTGAGGTGCCCTGACCCCACCAGGAGCTCCCCCGAGTTACCATCAGGGTGCTGGGATGCGCCGGGATGGAGACACACACCTCCCACGGAGGTGGCAAAGAGACGCAGGCTCAGAGAGGCCTAGGGCCTTGTCCTGGGTCACCCAGCGTGCCAGGGATGCCGGAGTGTGCAGGCACGATGCCAGCAGAGGCGCTGGAACACCCAGTCCAGAGGGGCTGGGGAGAGGCACAGGCCAGAGACACGATGATGGGTGTGGGGCAATGAGCAATTGTGTAATTAAATGCCCAGGAGGCCGGGTGCGGTGGCTCACGCCTGTAATCCCAGCACTTTAGGAGGCCCAGGCGGGCGGATCACCTGAGGTCGGGAGTTCAAGACCAGCCTGAACAACATGGAGAAACCCCGTCTCTACTAAAAATATAAAATTAGCTGGGCGTGGTGGCGCATGCCAGTAATCCCAGCTACTCGGGAAACTGAGGCAGGAGAATCACTTGAACGCGGGAGGCAGAGGCTGCAGTGAGTCAAGATAGCACCATTGCACTCCAGCCTGGGCAACAAGAGCGAAACTCTGTCTCAAAAAATAATAATAATAAATAAATGCCCAGGAGATGGAGTCGGGTGAGGGGCCATGGCAGGGGAGCCGAGTGTGGAGGAGACTGTGGTGGCATGAAAATTGGGAGACAGAACTGACCCCTCCTGCTCTGCTCCCCAGTCTCTGGGGAGGAGGCCGTGACCCTGTTGCTTCCCTGTGCTCCCAGCCCCTGTTTCTCTTTGTCTCAAAGCAGCCCTTGTGGAGGCAGGCAAGAGAGGCTCACTCCTGCCACACACAGGGAAACTGAGGCCCAGGGCAAACATGGCCCCAGATCCCAGCTTTGCTGCCCCCAGCCCTGAGATTTTCCATTTCCACACTCGTGACTGCTCACGTACCTGAACAAGCCCGGGGCCCCAATCACACGCCCCATGCTATGCCAGGCAGCAAGGGACACCCTGGCCAATGCAGTGCCTGGCATGGGGCAGACGCTCCAGAGACGCTTGTGAATGGGAGGGAAAAGCAGAGACTGCCACCACATGTGGCAAATGGGGAAACTGAGCCCCAAAAAGGGGAGGGGTATGGGAGAGTCCATGGAAGGGCCAGGAGCAGATCACAGGGCTGGGCCGTGGTAGCCCCCACCCCACGGCCCACCCTGATACTGAAGCAAAGGTGGGAGGGGGAAGGGAAAGAAAAGCTCCAGAGGTGGGCGACTGAGTGGGCAGGGGCAGCCCCACACACTGCCTCTGCCACCCCCGATCTGCAGGGTGGGGGGTGCCGAGGTTTCTGCGGCCTCCGAGGAGGCAGCTGTTGCTATGGTGACCACCGTTACCTGGCAACTGAGCCGCATCGTCCTGGGCACCTGCTGTCTCTTCTCTGGAGCTTCTGGCTAGCTCTGGGACCTGTGTCCAAAAGCCCCCTTGTCTCAGAAAACCCACCTGTGGGGACAAGCCAGGTAGGCGTGGGCACAAGGGGACCTGTAGAGCCCCTCCCGGGTCTGTGGGAGTGAGAAGTGGAGCCACATCACTCAAGGCTTTCACTTTTTCAAAGCTGGGAGTAATTGTATTGATTTATAGGATAATAAAAATAACACTGTAAAAAAATTTCAAACAATGCAGGGAAGTATACAAACAAAAGTAAGACTGAGTGGCATCTCATCTTGGTGGTATCTCCCATCATCTCTCTGTGTGGTGTATCGAGGCATAAAGGCAGACGTGATTCAACAAGGGGGTCATGCTCTCCACAGCCCTGCTCCCCCTTGGCACTGCACAGAGACAGGTTTCTGGGCCAGCGACTTCACTCCTTCATGCCATCACTGCCTGGTGTCTGGCAGTGACTCACTGAGTGTCCCCTGAACTCCTGCTCAACGCCCAGGCGGGCACCGGGCTCTTGAGATCTGAGACTCCATGCCTAGCCTCAGGAAAGTGGGGGCTCGAAGGCATCTGGGCCGGGAGACCTTTGACCGGCACATCCAAGACCCCAACTTCAGGATCAGAGTGCTCCACTTCATGAGAAAGGGGCAGCTTCCACCGGGGGCGGGGGTGTTTCCAAGGAAAGAGAGAGCCTGCTCAGCCAGGAAATCAGGGCAGGCTTCCGGGAGGAGGCCCTTTTTTGGCTGAGATTAGAAAAACAAGAAAGAGGCCAGGCGTGGTGGCTCACGCCTGTAATCCCAGCACTTTGGGAGGCTGAGGTGGGCAGATCACGTGAGGTCGGGAGTGCGAGACCATCCGGGCCAACATGGTGAAACCCCATCTCTACTAAAAATACAAAAATTAGCCAGGCATGGTGGCAGGTGCCTGTAATCGCAGCTACTGAACCCGGGAGGCAGTGTTTGCAGTGAGCCAAGATTGCACCACTGCACTCCAGCCTTTGAGGAGGGCAACAGAGTGAGACTCCATATCGAGAGAGAAGAGAAGAGAAGAGAAGAGAAGAGAAGAGAAGAGAAGAGAAGAGAAGAGAAGAGAAGAGAAGAGAAGAGAAGAGAAGAGAAGAGAAGAGAAGAGAAGAGAAGAGAGAAAGAAAGAAAGAAAGAAAAGAAAAGAAAAGAAAAGAAAAGAAAAGAAAAGAAAAGAAAAGAAAGAGAAAGAAAGAAGAAAGATTAGGAAATGGAAATAAAGTTGGGGGACAAAAAGAAGGAAACACAAAGAAGAAAAAATGGGGTGGACAGAGGCATAGAGGTGGGACTGTGCTGTCATCAATCGAGTCTTACCCGGTGAGGGCATCACGGTGCCCTGACCCACCCTTCGCAGAGAAGTCTGGAAGGAAGGGGTCGGGAGGCTGGGGAGCAGGAAAGTGGGAACGGCATGTGCAAAGCCCAGAGGCAAGAAGGAGGTCTTTTCAAGAAACTGCAGACGGTTCCAAATGTCGGGGTGCTGGGTGTAAGGGGGCAGCCGATGGCAGCCAGGGCCCAGGCTGAAGAGCATCGCGGGGCTGAGTGAGGGCAACTGTGGAGCCCGAGCGCCACCCCTTGGCCGTCTTCACGGTGCGAAGACAGAGTGAGCGGTGGGGGAGAAGCTCCTGGGCCGGGGGGCCCCCGCCTGCCCTCTCTGTGTGCTGGAGGGGAGGGATGGGTGCTCTCTCACCACCTGCTGGGCCATCTGGGGCGGGGGCTCCCAGGCTATGGGATGGAGCACAAGGTGCTAGACCCCTGGGTCCCTGGGTAAGCCCCCAGTCTGAGATCACAACAGAGTGGTCTGGGCTGGAGAGAAGAAGCCCGCAGGAGGCCCAAGCCCAACTGGTGGTCTGTGAGGGCTTCCAGGAGGAGGTGAGGTTTGGGCGGAGCCTTGGTGACAACCAGCGTGTAGCAAGGGGAGGGTGATATTCAGGATATTCAGTCCCTTTGAGGTTCCCCAGGCAGACCTTCTGCAACCAGCTCAGCACCAAGCCTGGGCTGGTGGAGGCCACCAGGGACCACTCAGCAGACCCTCCAGAGTGGGGATGGGGAGCCCCTCCAGATGCTGATAGTGGATGACAAACACAGAGGGAGAAGTGGGTGACTCAGGGCAGAGGCCCCCCACCCACGGGCTGGATGGGCCCCTAGGACAGAGGGGCGCAGGGCTGGGAGGTGGTTGCAGGGGCTCGGCCGGTTCTGCCCTGCCTGCCTGGGGACTGCCCACTGTCTTAATCCCCGGAACCTGTGAGCATGCCCTTATTTGGAGACAGGATCTAATTGCATCCTGGATTTTTTCTGGTGGGCCCTAAGTCCCATGACAATGTCCTTGTAAGAGACAGAAGAGGAGAAGGCATAGAGGGAGGCCACATGAGGATGGAGGAAGAATGGGAGGGATACAGCCACAAGCTAAGGAACTGGGGTCCCCAGGAGCTGGGAGAGGCAGGAAAGATCCCCCTGAGCCTTCAGAGGAGCCTGGCTCTGCCGACACCTTGATTTTGGACCTCTGGCCTCCAGAACTGCGATTGAATAAATGTCTGTTGTTTTAAGTCCCCCAGGCTGTGGTCATCTGTGAGGCCACAGAACTGACGTGGGGACCTCAGGTGGCAGCAGCTCCCTGCACACGGCCCCACGGGGCCAGCACTGCCCACGCTCTGTCCCTCCCAAAGACAGCCTGGGTGATGAGGGCCAGCAGGGTGCTGTGGCCGAGGCTGTGTCAGCGTGCGACAAGGAGGACCCAAGGCTTCTCTTAAACAAACACTCACCGCCTGACCGCACAGGCACCGTCAGAAGGCAGGCGCCCAGCAGCAGCACCCGTGCACCCCGAGCCGCCGCCCGAGGATCTGGTCTGGGCACACACGGAGGGGCCGGCTGGACTTGCAGGCCTCTCAGGGCCATTTCCCACGCTGGCAAACCACAAAGAAAGCCCAGAGAGGGCAGGGGCACTGTGAGATTTAGGGGGCTCAGAGGGCACACCCTCTTCCAAGAGCCAGAAAGATCCCCAGCAGGAGCCTGGGTCTGGGGGCTGGGGGCACCTGGGTGGGGAGACAGCGTCGCCTGCCAGCCACAGGGTCTCCAGATGGCTCCAACGGGAAGCCAGCCCCAGTGTTGCTTGGAAGGGGGCAGTTCTAGGTGGTCCAGGTTCCCAGTGTCATGGAAACAACAGTGGCTGTTTGTTAAAGCAACAGTGTGGTTGTTTGCATCATCATCATTACTTGCCGGACGTTGAGCGCCGGGAGCCCCACTCACCCAGCCCAGGCGGTCCTTTCCACACCCCATTGGGAAGCAAACGGGCAGGGACACACCACTGGCAGGTAGGGACTGGTCTGGGACTCTGAGGGCCAACCCCAGGTTCCCATGGCGGTGACGGTGGCTGACGGGCAGAAGGCCCTGAAGATTAAAAGGATCGGGGTTCCCAGGGAGATCCCCTCCCCTCCCTGAGCCTCAGTTTCCTCCTCTGTAAAATGGGGATGAGGCCGGTCTGTCCCATGGCAGGCAGGGCTGCTGGGAGCTGACCAGGCAGAGAGTGAGACTTTGTGGGCAGCGTCTCCCCAGGCATTTGGGAAGGGGAGCGCAGGGAACCGGCAGGGCCATGCCCAGAGGATCCCGCGCAGGGCTGAGTGCTCTGCCATCCAGGCATTTGGGAAGGGGAGCCAGAGGACCACGCGCAGGGTTGAGTGCTCTGCCATTCTGTCTTGAGATTCTTAGTCATTGGTGAAGGAGAGCCCCATTTCAGGTTCACCTTGGCTGGGCCGGCTCATAATTTGGCTGGTCCTGGGTGCGGGCAACACCATTAGGGTCCCTGGTGCTGTGGACGCACCCCTCCCCTCCAGGCTGCCCCCACGCTCCCCCTGCCAGGGCAGGCTGGCTGCTTCCCGGCCGGGCCTCCCTCCTGGGAAACCTCCCTGACCACCAGCCTCCATCTCCCAGGGCCTCCCTCCCACAGCCTGGGCAGGGGTCAGGCACAACAGGAAGGGCTTGCTGGTGGGCTACATGGGGATCCTTGGGGGACAAGGAGGGGCGCAGGTGTGGCTTCCCCAGCCTAGCCCCAGGAGGGCCCACAGCTGGAATTTTCACCATCCAGAACCGTCCTGGACAGCGCCCACGGAAGGCCCAGGTGCGAGGTCAGACCAGTCCCCGCCTGCAGGCGACCTGATGGGATCTGTGGGGCATTCCTGCCACCTAGTGGTTGATAAAGAGAAGGCAGCACACCCACCCGAAAAGGGTAATGTTAAATTAGGGTTAGGTTTAGGGTTAGGGTTAGGGTTACAGTAACAGTTAGGGTGAGATGGGGACATCCAGTCAGGATGAGCATGGGGCACCAATGCAGAGGGTACACGTTTCCTGGATGCTTCAGACAACCCAATTTCCTTCCCTTCCCCACCACTGTTCTCCAATTAACTACTTATCAGCTCACCCTGTGCAAAAGGTAACCAAGGGAAAGTGAAGACGGCTGTGAAGCCAGTGAGTGGCAGCGATCCCAGGAACCCCACGACCACCAGGTGGATATTCACAAGCCAAAGCTCATCCCTGAGGCCCCCACACTAAAAGTCAAGCTCGAGTAAGCTCTTCTCTCGTCAGGTGAAACCTGTGAAAACTGCAGCTCTGTTGCAGGCTGAGGGGAGGAAGTGGCACCATCCTCTCCCTCCTGCCCTTCCTTCCTAGTGGGTGGTCCTATTCTTCTGTCCCGGGTTTGCAAACACAGCTTCCAATCCCCTTTCCCTCGGGGAGCCCCTCCCATTTAGAGAGACAGGAGCCTCCCTGGGCAGAAACCCCAGCTCTGCCTCCCAGATGCCCCCAGGTGACCTTCAGAAGTGAAAATGGACCTCCAGCCCCACCTCTTCAAGGTGCAGCTGGCCAGTGAGTTATCGAGAGAAGGAAGCCAGGCAGGGGGCAGAGGCACCGTGCTTAAGAGGCAGCCTCGGGGCCAGGCGCAGTGGCTCACACCTGCAATCCCCAGCACTTTGAGAGACCGAGGGGGGCGGATGACCTGAGGTCAGGAATTTGAGGCTAGCCTGACCAACACAGAGAAACCCTGTCTCTACTAAAAATACAAAATGTTTTTAGTAGAGCCGGGCGTGGTGGCTCATGCCTGTAATCCCAGCTACTCAGGAGGCTGAGGCAGAAGAATGTCTTGAACCCGGGAGGCGGAGGTTGCAGTGAGCTGAGCTCCCATCATTGCACTCCAGCCTGGGCAACAAGAGCGAAATTCCATCTCAAAAAAAAAAAAAAAAAAAAAAAAGAGACAGCATCAGGCATTCGGACCTAGATTCACAGCCCAGCTCTGCCGCCTTCCCAGCTCTCCCTGCTCTGTCACCTCCCTGGGCCTTGTCCCTTCACCATAAGACTGGGGCAGTGGTGCCTCTGCCCTGGGACGACCATGTGGATTCAACAGGAAATATTCATAGAGCTCCTGGCCAGGCTTCATGTTCAAGGTGAGTCCCGCAGGTCCTGCAGAGCCCACGCATGTGCCTGGAGGCACTGTGCCTTGTGCTGGGAAGGAGGGAGAGGAGGATCATTCCACTGCCTCATCACTGTCCCAGAGGCACCAAGTTAATGCTCCCACCTGAGGCAGGGAGGAGACAGGGCACAGGGGAGGAAAGCAGGGGGGCGAGTGGGGCCTGGACAGAGGCAGGGGAGGATCAGTGGAGAACAGCCAGACGCCAGCTTGCCGGCAAGAATGGAGGCCAGTGCCTGGTGCAGCCACACCCGAGCTTCTTTCCGACCGTTCATCCTGGAGATCTGCAAACCGCACCCCCGCCCCACAACAGCCCCAGGAGCCCCTTCTGAACCCCCCTCTGTCTGCCACCTCCTCGCCTCCCAGAGCCCCCTCTGCAGGTCAGACCATCTTGGTTTCTGGCCTGAACTTAAAACCGTCAATCAGAGCTGCTGCACCTCTGTTTGAACATCCTCTGCTCATCCGGGGTTCCCCATATAGGATCTAAACTCCCAGGGGCTGGGGCGGGGGCCGCCTGCCTGCCTGCTTCTTGGACTTCCTCTCCCCATCACCCACCCATCAAGGTCTTCTGCTCCTGGTGCCCTGAGCCATGCTTGGGACCTCAGCTGGGCCTTTGCATGGGCTGTGCCCTCTGCGGCAGCCTCTCCCATGCACTTGCCCACCCGTTACCTTCCCCTGGCCATGGCCCACTCATCCTTCAGCTATATCAGAGCCTCTCTGACCCACAGCCTTGCCTCCCCCTGACACTCCAGGCAAGGCCCTCCCAGGACAGGCCCACTGGTTTCCCGGGGATAGGCCTTGTTGGCATTTGCCAAATGGTAGTGCCCTGGCAGGCTACTGCCTACCTGCCTTCTCTCCACCTCCACCAGTGGCAGCCTCCACCCACCCCATGACCCTTGCTTTGGGGTCCTGAGTCTCGATGAGGGTTTTAGGGTCCACCTGGGAAGCCTAACCCTGAATCCACACCCTTGTCACTCCATGCACATCTGCTGAATGACCCACAGTCACGGAGACTACTGCATCCCATAGCCCAGCCCTGGAAGGGGAAGGAAGGCACCTACACAAGTAATGCTGTTGGAAGCCAAACTGATGGGAAGCAAACAGGATGTCCTTCGGCAGAGGAATGGGTGAATAAACTCAGGAACAGCCAGACAATAAGCTGTGATTCAGCGATTAAAATAAATGGGCTATGAATACTGTATGGGAAGTGAGAAGCGCCTCTGCCCAGCTGTCCACTGTCTGAGAAGTGAGGAGCGCCTCTGCCCAGCTGCCCACCGTCTGAGAAGTGAGGAGCGCCTCTGCCCAGCTGTCCACTGTCTGGGAAGTGAGGAGCGCCTCTGCCCGGCTGTCCACTGTCTGGGAAGTGAGGAGTGCCTCTGCCCGGTGCCCCCACTGTCTGGGCTGCTGTGCAGCCTTCCAAGTGTGAAGTGACAGCCTTGTGTGTGATCTTTCTGCCTTCCCCAAGTGTCCATTTTTGATGTTAAATTTTACGAAGGAAGGAAGGAAGGAAGGAAGGAAGGCAGGCAGGCAGGCAGGCTGGCTATGAAGCCATGAAAAGCCATGGAAGTGGCCGGGTGCAGTGGCTCACACCTGTAATCCCAGCCCTTTGGAAACCTGAAGCAGGTGGGTCACCTGAGGCCAGGAGTTCGAGACCAGCCTGACCAACATCATGAAACCCTGTCTCTACTAAAAATACAACAAAATAGCCAGGCATGGTGGTGGGCACCTGTAATCCCAGCTACTCAGGAGGCTGAGGCAGGAGGATCACTTGAACCAGGGAGGCAGGGGTTGCAGTAAGCTGAGATCACACCATTGCACTCCAACCTAGGCAACAAGAGTGAAACTCCATCTAAAAAAAAAAAAAAAAAAGTCATGGAAGAACTTGAAATGCATCTCACCAGTGGAAGAAGCCAGTCTGAAAAGGCTACAAACAGTGTGATCCCAACTACATGACCCTGTGGGGCAGGCAAAACTACAGAGACAGTGAAAGGAGTGGTGGTTGCCAGGAGTGAGAGGGAGACAGGGATGAGCAGGTGGGGCACGCGGATCCCTGCCCTGGATGATGCTACCATGGGGGTCCCTGTCCTTAAACAAATGCAACGCAAAGAGGGGCCCCTCATGGAAACTGTGGACTCTGGGTGGCCCTAATGTGGCCATGCGGGTCCATCAGGTACCACAGATGCACCCTCTGGTGCGGACATTGATAGAGGGAGGGTGTGCGTGGTGGGGCTGTGCGGTCACGGGAAATCTCTGCACCTTCCACTCAATTCAACTCTGAACCTAGAACAACTCTAAAAATAAAGTCTATTAATTTTTTTGAGGCAGACTGAGAGGTGCCATTAAGGAGACGAAAGAAGTAGGGGGCCAGGAATGTGCAGGGGCCCCATCCCATCTCGGAGACTCAGCAGTCACCCAGCCAAGCCAAGCTCAGTGTCTGCGTCTGCAGGGGCCACCCCTGACAGAGCCCCAGGAGTGTCTTGGAAAGGGGAGGTAAATGGGTTCAGATAAATGGGTTCCAGGAAGTTCCTGAAACAAAGTCCTTTGCGACTGTGTCTTCCTGAGCAAGGATTTTCTGGAATGGTCTGGTCATAGTATCACGTGCAGTTGTAGCTCTTGGTCGGATGAGCTGTGGGCTGGCAGTTTGTTCGTAGGCCCTAGAGGATGGACCCAGGGACTGGCAAGGGCAAAACCTGAGGCTCCAAAGAGCTCAGAGGAGAGCAGGGAGTCAATCACATGAGGCCTCTGTTTTTCCATCTATAAAAGACCTTGGCCTGCATGGATTCATAGGGCCCTTCCAGCTCTCCTGGATGAGTCTATTTGAATCCAGGCCCTGGGGAGGAGGGATGGGGGGGCTGGGAAGTTGCCCATGGGAGATGACAGTGGAGCAGTGACAGAGGCAGAGTTGTATCCAGATGTCCCAACGCCCAGTCCAGCCTGCTCCCTGACCCCTCTCCCTGACCAAGAAGGGTGGGGTGCCAAGAATGGGACTGGGCCTTCCAGAGATGCAACCACCTCATCCCTCCCTACAGCCCACCAGTCCAAGACCCTGGTTCCTCTGCCTCTCTTGGCTCCTTGTCCTGTGGCCAGCCTGTGCCTGTCATCTTGCCTCATGGCCTGCCCCTGGCTGTCACCACCTTTCCTTGCATCCCCCTGGGCCTAACCCACTCCCTCAAATCCATTTTCTGTGCTAGGAAGATCCATCTTAGCAAAACCCAAGTCTGACCCTGTCACTCACCTGCTCAAAAACCCGCATGGCTCCCCATTGCCCTATAGACAAAGACTCTCCTCACCGTATCGGAATCCTAGCTACCTGTGTTGTGTATACTGATCCCAAAATTCACATGGAAATGCAGCGGGCCTAGAAAAACCAAACAATCTTGAAAAAAAAAAATAGGAGGACTCATACTTCCCAGCTTCAAAACTTACTGCAAAGCTACAGCTATCAAGATGATGTGGTACTGGCATAATTAAAGACATATAAGTCAATAGAATAGAGTAAGAGTCCAGAAATAAACCCATACATATATATACGGCCAATTGATATTCAATGAGGGTGCTAAGACAATAAAAGAAGAATCATCTTTCAACAAATGGAGCTGAGACAACTGGGTATCCACATGCAAAAGAGTGAAGCTGGACCCCTACCTCACTCCATATACAAAAACTAACTCAAAATGGATCAAAGACAGCCATGGAAGAGTTGCCACTACAAAAAGCAGAAGAGGACAGATGCCAATCTTCATGACTTTGAATTAGGCAAGAATTTCTTAGTTATGACACCAAAAGCACAAGAAACCAAAGAAAAAACATAGAAAATGGATTTCATCAAGATGAAAAACTTTTGCTTTGAAGGACATTAACAAGAAAGTGATAAAACAGCTGAAAGACTAGAAGGAACTACTTGTAAATCACATATCTAATACAGATATAGTATCTAGACTAGATAAAGAACTACTACAACTCAATAATTTTAAAAAACAAATATCCACATTAAAAAGTGACCAAAGACGGCTGGGCACAGTGGTTCACACCTATAATTTCAGCACTTTGGGAGGCTGAGGTGGGGGAATCACTTGAGGTCAAGAGTTCGAGACCAGCCTGGCCAACATGGCAAAACCATGTCCCTACTAAACATACAAAAATTAGTGGGACATGGTGGCAGGTGCCTGTATTCCCAGCTACTTGGGAGGCTGAGACAGGAGAACCACTTGAATCTGGGAGGTGGAGGTTGCAGTGAGCTGAGATCACACCACTGCACTTCAACCTGGGTAATAGAGTCAGACTCTGTTTCAAAAAAAAAGTGACCAAAGGATTTGAAGATACACTTCTCTAGACAAGATATACTCATGGCAACAGGCACATAAAAAGGGGCCCAATATCACTAGTCATCAGAAAAAAATGCAAATCAAACAGACAATGTCACAGCACTTCACAGTCGCAATGATGGCTGTACCAAAAAAAAATGACAATAACAGATTGTGGCAAGGATGTAGTGAAATTAGAGCCCTCATACATTGCTGATGGGAAGGTAAAATGGTGCAGGAGATTTGAAGAACAGCCTGGCAGTTCCTCAGAAAATTAAACATAGAGTTACAGTAATCTCACCCCAGATATCTACTCAAGAAAACAGAAACACATGTCCACACAAAAATGTACACATGAATGTTTACAGCAGCACTATTCACAACAGCAAAATGTGGAAAAAATCCAAATTTCCATCAACAGAAAATGAATAAACAGAATGTGGTATGCACATCCAACCATAAAAAGGACTGAAGTCCTGACAAGTGACACATCATGGGTCAACCTTCAAAACATGGTGCTCAGTGAAAGAAGCCTGACATGAAAGGCCAAGGATTCTAGGTTTCCATGTGTATGAAATGTCCAGAATAGGGAAACCTACAGAGAAAGATTGGCGATCGCCAGGTGCTGGGGGTATGGGGGAAGGGGGAGTATCTGCTAACGGGAACAGGGTTTCTTTTAGGGAGATGTTAATATTCTGGAATTAGATTGGTGGTTGCACGATCTTGTGAATATACTAAAAACTACACTCTATGCTTTAAGAGAGTGAATTTTGTGGTATGTGACTCGATCTCAGGTTTTATCAAACGCCCTCCAGACTCAGCTGGCATTTGGGAGCCGCCCAGCAGGTCCCACAGCCTCTCCTGCCTCATCTCTCGCTCAAACCTCCTAACCACATCCTCTACCACTCTGGGAAGCCTGTGAGGTCACACCCCACCTTCGCCGAGCAACCCCATTACAGCATTCATCACCCAGCATTGGGGTGGTGAAGTGTCCTCCACCCCTCCATGAGCTCCCCTAGGTCAGAGACCAGGCTGGCTACCCCTGTGTCCACAGCACCCAGCAGGGGCCCCATAGATCCACAGAGCAGACATCAGACAAGGAGCAGAGGTGGATGAATGGATAGACAGATGTTTGGACGGGTGATGGATAAATGAATGGATGGATGGGTGGATAGTTGGAAGGGGGGATGGATGATGGCTGGATGAATGAATGGAAAATGGGTGGATAGATCAGTGGATGGATGGATGAATGATTGAACAGATAAATAGATGGATGGATAGATGGATGGATAGATTAATGGATGGTTGCATAGGTGGAAGGATGATAGGTGGATTGATGGATGGATAGACAGTTATATGTGGGGGATGAGTGATGGTGAATGAATGGATGGATGATTGAACAGATGGACAGATGGATGGATGGATGGATGAGTGGATGGATGATGAATGGATAGATGCACGAATAGTTGCATGGGTGGGAGGATGATGGATGGATGGTTGGATGGATGAGAGGATGGATATAGGTGGATGGATAGATGAAGGGTGGATACCTGGATGAATGAAGGGGATGGAGGGATGAATGGATGGATGATTGAACGGATGGATGGATGATTGAACGGATGGATGGATAAGTGGATGGATGGGGGATGGATGGATGCATAGATAGATGACTGAACAGATGGACTATGGATGGATGAATGAGTGGGTGAGTGGGTGAATAATGAAGGGATATATGGATGTATGGGTGGATATGTGAATGGGTTTTCAGGAGCCTAGAATGTCTGACCATTGCCCCTGTTTTGGGACAAGGGAATAGCCACCTCTCCTTTCATTCCTCTATCCTCTTTCTCCCTGCTGACTCTAATGGCTCCAGATTGACCAAGGGCAGTAGGAGGGGATGGTCAGGCCAAGTGAGTTGGGTGAAGGAGGGTAAGAGCCAGTGCTGCACTTTGCCCCAGATTTCACAGCCCGGCCAAGCCTTCCTTGCTAGGAACTCTGGCAGTGAGAACAAGACCCATGGGAACGCCTCAGAGCAGACAGGCCACCTGCCCTAAGCCAAGTGGTGACAAGGGCCCTGGCCCAGGGATGGGGAGGGAGAGAGGGCCCAGGCTTGGCTTCTCTGCTGAGCCCAGGGAAGGTGATGACTCAGCAGGGGAGAAGACAGACACTCCCTAAAGTGGGCCTAAGCTGGCTAGAGCTCCACCAATACACAGCATCCCCCAGCAGCCTGCACACATGCATGTGCGCACACACGCACACACCATCCAGTCAGGGGGCGCTCACTGGCTGGCACCACAGCCACCCCACACTGTCTCAGAATAGATCTCGCCGCCACCTTCTGAAGTCGATGAGGCAGAGTTCTTTGTGGCCATTTCACAGAAAGGCAAACTGAGGTCCCAAAAACTGGGTGGCTTGGTCTGAGCCTGGTTCCCCTGACCAGTACTCCCACTCACTGATCTACAAAAGCCAAGCTGTCACTGTCCCCCTGGGGGTGCAACCACATAGGTCACACCGGTGGTGGCAAAGCTCATTTTCCATTTCCTGCCCACGCTCCTTCTGCAGAGGCTTCTTGAGTACCTACCCCATGCCCAGCACAGTGCCCCTCACCGGAGGTATACAAGAAACAAAATCCGGTCCATGGGCTTGCAGCGCTGGGGTCCCAGGGAGCAGACCTGTCACTGAGTCCTTGCTGACTCAAAGGTCAAGGTCATCTCCTTCCCACTGCAAGGAAGCCGGAAGGGACACATGATTGATGCCCTTGCATCAGGGCAGGACCAGGGAGAACTTCTCAGAGGAGGTGCTTTTGAACCTGAAACCCAAAGAAGAAAAGGGAGGCATCCAGGTGGGGGCAGAGGGGGTGTGGCAGGGAGAAGGGGAGGAGAGGGGCTGAGGAGGCAGCGCGAGCTGGAAGCCCAGAGCATGTAGGGAAGGAAAGCAAGTTCCAGGCAACTCTGTGGCCAGCACGGCAACTGAGGCCAGGCCAAGCCTGGGGGCCTTAGTGTCTAAAGACAAGATGAGAATCCCAAAACGCTCACGCTTTAGGAGGCAACTTTGAAGCAATCAGGCTACTTTTTTATTTTTTATTTTTTGAGATTTGGTGTAACCAGGCTGGGCGCGGTGGCTCATGCCTGTAACCCCAGCACTTTGGGAGGACGAGGCGGGCAGATCACCTGAGGCCAGGAGTTTAAGACCAGCCTGGCCAACATGGCGAAACCCTGTCTCTACTAAAAATACAAAAAAAAAAAAAAAGAAAAGAAAGAAAAAAACCTAGCCAGGCGTGGTGGCAGACATCTGCAACCCCAGCTACTTTGGAGGCTGAGGCAGGAGAATGACTTGAACCTGGAAGGCGAAGGTTGCAAGTGAGCCAAGATTGCACCACTGCACTCCAGCCTGAGCGACAGAGGACTCCATCTCAAAAAAAAAAAGAGAGAAAAAGAGAGGTTGGGCGCGGTGGCTCATGGCTGTAATCCCAGCACCTTGGGAGGCGGAGGCAGGCGGATTGCCTGAGGTTGGAAGTTTGAGAACAGCCTGACCGACATGGAGAAACTCTGTCTCTACTAAAAATACAAAATTAGATGGGCGTAGCACTGCACACATGTAATCCCAGCTACTCGGGAGGCTGAGGCAGGAGAATCGCTTGAACCCAGGAGGCGGAGGTTGTGGTGAGCCAAGATCATGCCATTGCACTCCAGCCTGGGCAACAAGAGTGAAACTCTGTCTCAAAAAAAGGAGAGGAGAGGAGAGGAGAGGAGAAAGAGCAAGCTATGGCAATGTATGAATTATTTGCAACCTGCTTCCCCTGCAACCCCCACCCAGACCTGTAAGTCAGCTGCTGCGCTTCCTCACCCAGCAAAATCTGCAAATTGGGATACAGAGGCAGAGAGCAGCCAGAGAGGCTGTGGGGGCAACATCCAGGACAGAGCTGAGTGGAGTGGAGGGGCTCAGGAGGGGCGCAGATGGAACGGGGCAAGGACAGCTAGGTTTCGGGAGCTAGGAGTAAGAGAGTGAGACTCCTAGGGCACCTGAGATAGAGGCAGAGCATGAGCGATGTGGAGATCATTTGTACACGTTTAGCTGCAGGTTATGGACATCCATCCACATTATAGTGCTATATCAGGAGTCTGCAGTAGAGTCTGCAGTAGACGAATGGATGGATGGATGGATGGATGGATGGATGGATGGATGGATATAGGTGGATGCATGAATATAGGTGGATGGAGATAGATGGATGGATGATGGGTGGATACCTGGATGGATGGATGGATGGATGGATGGATGGATGGATGGATGGATGGATGGATGGGTGGATGGATGGATAGTTTGATGGGGGGATGGATATAGGTGGATGGATGGATGGATGATGGTGGATGGATAGATGATTGGATGGATGGATGGATGGATGGATGGATGGATGGGCAAGTGGGTGGGTGAATAGTGAAGGGATATATGAATGTATGGGTGGATATGTGGATGGGTTTTCAGGAACCTAGAATGTCCAACCATTGCCCCTGTTTTGGGTAAAGAGAATGGCCACCACTCCTTTCATTCCTGTGTCCTCTTTCTCCCTGCTGACTCTAATGGCTCCAGATTGACCAAGGGCAGTAGGAGGGGATGGTCGGGCTTCTCAGCCAGGCTGGGTATGATGCCAGACCAGTAGTTCTTTTCATCTGTCATGAGGTGCTCTTGGTCCACGGGGTAAATGCATTTACATGTTCTTCCACTATAAAAATAACACCACTTATTACTGGATATTTGAAAAATGCTAATTTGGAAAACTAGAAAGAACAGATAATTTTCCATATTATCAACATCCAAAGATTATTATCAGTTACAATTCAGTGCATTTCTTTCTGATCTTTTCTTAATCTCTGCATTTTATATCATCTTAATAGCTTGTAGAATGTTTTGAATATTGGTTGTTTTTTAAAATTTAACATGATTGCATGAACATTTCCCCATGTCTTTAAAAACACTGTAGGCTGGGCGCGTGACTCAGGCCTGGAATCCCAGCACTTTGGGAGGCCGAGGCAGGAGGATTGCTTAAGCCCAGAAGTTCAAGGCCAGCCTGGGCAACATAGGGAGACCCCGTCTGTACAGAACATATTTTTTAAATTACCTGGGTCTGGTGGCACCCATCTGTGGTTCCAGATACTTGGGAGGCTGAGGTGGGAGGATCACTTGAGCCAGGGAGGTCAAGGCTGCAGTGAGCCGTGATGGTGCCACTGCACTCCAGCCTGGGTGACAAAGAGATACCCAATCTCAAAAAAAAAAAAAAATCATAAACCTAATTCTAATGGGTGCATCATATTCCAGAGACAGGATGTACGAGAATTTCATGACTCACTTTGTTGGCCATTTTCACAGTGGGTATTTCCTGCTGCTCTAAACAGTGCCCTGACAGTGTGGAGAGTTTCCTCAATTTTGAGAGACTCCCTGAGTGTGAGTTTCCAGAAGTGGAGTCACTGAGTCAGCTCAGTTCCTGAACGTACAGCCAAGCTGGCCTCCAGAAGGTCCGCAGAGGTTTCCATTCCCATCAGGGGGATGAAAGCCCCGGCCGCGCAGTGCCCAGTACGAGGGACACACGTGCACTTACTCACCTACAATGTGGCAGACTTGAGGGGCCTCTCCGTGCCCAAGAGGCATTTCTATGGCTGTGTTTCATGGCCAGTGTTCCTGCCACCCCTGGGAACTATCCTGTGGGCTTGGCTGGGGCCATGAGCCGGGGAGTAGACACTGCTTGGATTGAGAAGCCGGCGGCCCCCAGCCTTGGCTCGTGCCTTCCTCATCGGCAGATGGAGAGACCGGGAGGCCATGAGACATGAGCATGAACAGCGGGCGTAGCTGGTGACCTGCCACTGCACTCTCGCCCCTCACAGCCCGCCGTCCGCTGGCAGGGCCGCTCGGGAGCACACACTGTTCCTGGTGCAAAGCCACTGCTGCCTGTTCCGGGAACAGCAGAAGATCAAACGCCCCGGGTTCCTGGACTTCATTAAAAACGTATTTCTTTCTCTTTGCCCGCAAAAGTTTCCATGTAACCAGGGAAACCTTTTTTAAATTACACGCTTCCTCCAACAGTCATGCAGTCTCGGGCCTGAGAATGGACGAGGCCCAGGATCTCTCAAGGTCTCAGGATCTCTTCCTCCACTGGAGCCCAGGGCCTCGTCAGGGGATGTGCTGCTCAGTTTCCAGAGGGGCAGAGAAGCCACATGGAAGGAGGGCAAGGGCCAGAACCCAGCTGGTCAGAGGGCACCCAGACAGCCCCAGAGGCCCCCAGCCACCTCGAGCCCTGCTAGGCAGCTGGGACAGCCCAGGCAAGGTGCCGGGCATTCACTAATCCGCTCATCTGCTCACTGGCTGACACTCTGCCAGGTCGTCTGTGCTTCAGCAGAGCTGGGATGGGGAACAGAGAAATAAATCAGCAGAAACCCTTTGGTCAAGTCACTGCCAGGTTCTGGAGGGGGAGATGGCACCTGAAACATGTAATTACATTCCCGTCATTGTTGAAAAGACATTTTCTGAGAGCTTACTCTGGGTCACTGACTATGCTGGGAGGTTCACTTCATAAGCATTCTGTGAGCTGGGGACTGAATGTGTCCCAGGCCGTGGCTGGCTGAGGCAGACAGAAACCCATCGAGGGCCACAGAGTCCACCTAGGGTCCCAGGCCACCAGCAGGAGCCAGAGACCACCCAGGGTCCCAGGCCACCAGCAGAGGCCAGAGCCCACCCAGGGTCCCAGGCCACCAGCAGGGGCCAGAGCCCACCCAGGGCCCCAGGCCACCAGCAGGGGCCAGAGCCCACCCAGGGTCCTAGGCCACCGGCAGAGGCCAAACCAAGACTAGGCTGCTCAGCCTGCCTGGTTCCACGATACTGCAATGGGGGCGAGCAGGAGGCCAGGGAGCTCCCTCAGGATCACAAAGCCCCCCCACCCCAAGCACTGGGACGGGGTCAGCCAGGAAACAGGGCACAGCGTCTGTCCCGGGGCCAAGGAGGAGGGAAGGAGGGGGTTGGGCAGAGCCAGCTCCATGGACAGCCTATGCAGGAAACAGCTGAGGGAAGCTGGGACGAGATGGGGGCAGTATGGCCTCCACAGCCCACCCTCCCGTGGGAGCCAGGGCAGGGGCGGTCCTGCCACTGCTGAGGTTGGAACCACAGTGGCTGAGGCCACAATCCAGCTCTGGGTCTGCCGGCTCCCACCCGCCATCACTGCCAGAGCCCAGGGACCTCTGCTGTAGAGCAGGACTGTAGATTTCTGCCCCTTAGTGTCAGGGAGATTCCAGGTCCCAGAGGACAAGACAAGGCCAGGAGATGTTTCTCCCAAGACTCTGGGCAATTCTCAAACCGGGAGCTGAGTCAGCCCCATTCACCTGCTCACCAAGGGGACCATGGCCAACACCTGGGCAGTTGACCGTGACCAGCAAACGAATGAATTAAGGAATAAAAGAATGCTGGAGTGAATGAAAGGAAGCAGAGCCCTGACCAGACTCTGGGAGCCCCAGGTCTGGCCGGTTCCCGGCCTCACTGGAGACCTGCTGCAGGCCAGGGCCATGGCGAGGCAGCGGCTCGGGGTGCGGAGAGCAGGGAGACTGCAAGCTGCTCCGAGGGGTGGCTGTGTTCCTGTGGCTGCTCCCAGAGGATGAGAGGGAGACTTCCAGACAGAAGCGATGGTGGAGGACACAAAAAAGGCAATTCCTGCCCCATGGAAATACTGAGGCCAGCTTTTAAAGAAAAGGGGGTTAGAACTGATGGAGTTTCTTTCCTATCTGACTTCTGTGTGTTCCAGATTATTTTTCCAATCTTGGTTCAATTCCGAACTGAACCCCCAAGTGCCTGCCTCCAGGAACCAGCTCCTAGGCCAACAGACCAGCGGAGGCAGCAGAGAGCAGGACAAGCAGGGCGGACAAGAAAGATCTTTCTTCAACCTCAATCCCACAATGAACGCTCAGGCAAGTGCTGGGAGTAGTGAGCCCACCGTCTCTAGAAGCAATCAAGCTGCTCCTGGATGCCCAACAGTCAAGAAGCCCAGGAAAGAATCTATAAGTAAAAGGGGGTGTTATTATAACAAGGTTTACCCCAAGTACCCCAAGGCCACTCATCAGGAAGCCCCTTAGGAATGGTGCTGTGTCCAGGGTTCAGAGCCACCCAAGTCCTCCAGACAGACCAGAGAGGGGGGTGCCCCAGGAGCCCTCTAGGCTCCAGAGAGCAGCAAGAAAGGGCTCAGCACCTGCTATATGCTGGGCACTGTGCCAGCCAGGAGTTGTCTCTCATATCATCTCAAATCATCTCAATATGCTGCAAAGTATGTATTTCTGTCCCTTTTTTTTTTTTTTTTTTTTTTTTTTTTTTTGAGATGAAGTCTTGCTCTGTCACCCAGGCTGGAGTGCAGTGGTGCAATCTCAGCTCAATGAAACCTCCTCCTCCCGAGTAGCTGTGATGACAGGTGCCTGCCACCATGCCCGGCTAATTTTTTGTATTTTTTGTATTTTTAGTAGAGCCGTGGTTTCACCATATTGGCCAGGCCGGTCTCAAACTCCTGGCCTCAAGTGATCCGCCCGCCTCGATCTCCCAAAGTACTGAGATTACAGGCATGAGCCACGGTGCCTGGCCTCTGTCCCCATCTAACAGATGAGGAAGCTGAGGGTCAGGGAGGTAAAAGGCTTGCTTGCAATCACACAGCTCCCTGGGAGCAGAGCCAGGATACAGAGCCAGAGTTGGCTGGCCCACAGCCTAGGGTCAGCTGTCCCCTTCAGCTGTCATTCAACCCATAAGTATTCATGAGTGCTTGCCACGTGCTACATCTTTGTCTGGGGTTTGGGTCATAATCCCTAATGACTATCTTGAGCGCCATAATCCCAAATGCTGAAATCCCGAAAGATCAAAATCCCTGAAGTCTAAATCCCTAAAGTCTAAAATTCCTAACATCTAATTGACTCCCCCAGTCATGACAGATTTGGAATTAGAGGTAATTGAGGCTTCTAAAAGTGAATGGCAAGGTGTTACCAATAAAATTTGGGTTTTTTTGATTCAGCCTAATGCATTTGGTGGAAAATTCAGATAACTGAACGGGCCACTTGATACAGCAACCACAAAAACTTCAGCTTAAAAATGTGTCATTTGGCCCAGCGCAGTGGTTCACACCTGTAATCCCAGCACTTGGGGAGGCCAAGGCAGGAAGATCACCTGAGGTCAGGTGTTCAAGACCAGTCTGGCCAACATGGTGAAGCCCCATCTCTACTAAAAATCCAAAAATTAGCCAGACACGGTGGCGGGCGCCTGTAATCCCAGCTACTCAAGAGGCTGAGGCAGGAGAATCCCTTGAACCTGGGAGGCGGAGGTTGCAATGAGCTGAGATCACACTACTGCACTCCAGCCCGGGCGACAGAGCGAGACTCTGTCTCAAAGAAAACAAATTGTCATTTGCCTGCCTTGGCATTCCTTCCAGCTGACAATATTCCAGGAGCTTTTATGTATTTTTTTTTTTATTTCTAGTTTTTCTTTTTTTTCTTTTTATTTTTCTTTTCTTGTGCCTCCAAGAGCTTTTAAAGACATAGAGCCACATTTGCCTGAAGAAGCCGCTGAAGTTTCTGAATGGTTTGAGTATAATTATGCGCACCGTAGGATGAGAAGACACGTACGGCTGGCCGGGCATGGTGACTCACGTTTGTAATCCCAGCATTTTGAGAGGCCGAGGCGGGTAGATCACTTGAGGTCAGAAGTTTGAGTCCAGCCTGGCCAACAAGGTGAAACCTCGTCTCTACTAAAATACAAAAATTAGCTGGGCTGGTGTCAGGTGCCTGTCATCCCAGCTACTCAGGAGGCTGAGGCAGGAGAATCGCTTGTACCCAGGAAGCGGAGGTTGCAGTGAGCTGAGATTGCGTCACTGCACTCCAGCCTGGGCAGTATTGTGACCACCAAATCTGTGGTCTGTAGGTGAGTGCACGTGGAATGATAGAATGCCCATGTCAGTGTATGTCAAATCACAGAAAAATTTCATAAAAAGCAGAGCCATGTAGAAAATGAACATGAACATATTTTCACAGGAGAGGCATGCCCTTTAAAAGAAAAAAAAAAAAGCCAGGCTTGGTGGCTCAAGCCTGTAATCCCAGCATTTGGGAGGCCGAGACGGGTGGATCACAAGGTCAGGAGATCGAGACCACCCTGGCTAACCCGGTGAAACCCCGTCTCTACTAAAAAATATGAAAAACTAGCCAGGTGAGGTGGTGGGCGCCTGTAGTCCTAGCTGCTCGGGAGGCTGAGGCGGGAGAACGGCATAAACCCAGGAGGTGGAACTTGCAGTGAGCTGAGATCTGGCCACTGCACTCCAGCCTGGGCGACAGAGCAAGACTCTGTCTCAAAAAAAAAAAAAAAAAAAAAAGCAGCTGCACATAGTGGCTCACACCTGTAATTCCAGCATCTTGTGGGGCCGAGGCAGGTGGACCATGGGGTCAGGAGTTCGAAACCAGCCTGGCCAATATGGTGAAAACCCGTGTCTACTAAAAATACAAGAATTAGCTAGGTGTGGTGGCGGTAGCCTGTAGTCCCAGTTGCTTGGGAGACTGAGGCAGGAGAATCACTCGAACTCGGGAGACAGAGGTTGCAGTGAGCCGAAATCGTGCCGCTGCACTCCAGCCTGGGTGACAGAGTAAGACTCCGTCTCAAAAGAAAATAGAAAAGAAAAAAAGCGGCTACTCATTGAGATGCAAGACTTCAAACTATAGTTAATAATGATGAAAGTCAGCCAGCTTTTATGGACTGTCTCTGAGCAATAGCCCATAATCTAGCCGAGTAATACATGTTTTCATGTTGAGTCATCTTTTTAGTGTGTTAGCTTTCTTTTTTCTTTTCTTTTTCTTTGTTTAGGTTTTCTTTTCACTCACTCTTCTAAATTATCAGCATTGTTTTTCTACAATTTGTTATGCTATGGATTTAATCTTTCCATCCTTTCCAATCCTGGAAGTATAAATTGCATAGAGACTTTTAGAGAGTTCTAATTCCTTTTATGCATCTTTTGCAAATTCGACTCCACCAAAGTGCATTATCCCAGCGTTGACTTTGTGTGTGAGCACTCTGTGTGTGTGTGATGTAAAAATGTTGAAACTTCCTCAATGAAGGGATGTCCTTTTTGTACATCTGCACTTGGAAAAGGTAAAGTTTCTCCAGATCTCAGCTCTTTGGATGAGTGCATAGGCACTGGTGACCCGTCACAGATTTTGAACGGTCTTATCAAAAGACTTAGGTTGTTCATCCAGGTATTCTAGATGACTGCGGTTATAAAGCTGGGTGCACACAATTACCCACCATAGTATACTGTGTTAGTACATTTTCCTTTTCTTTTCTTTTTTTGAGACAGAGTCTCACTCTGTCACCCAGGCTGGAGTGCGGTGGCATGATCTTAGCTCACTGCAGCCTCTACCTCCCAGGTTCAAGCGATTCTCCTGCCTCAGCCTGTAGCTGGGATTACAAGCACGTGCCACCATGGCAGGGTACTTTTTTTGTATTTTTAGTACAGATGGGGTTTCACTATGTTGGCCAGGTTGGTCTCGAACTCCTGACCTCAAGTGATCCACTTGCCTCAGCCTCCCAGACTGCTGGGATTACAGGTGTGAGCCACCACTCCTGGCCTAATAGCCTGCTATTGACTGAAAGCCTTACTGATAACATCAATGGTCAATTAACACATATTTTGTATGTTGTGTGTATTACACGCTGTATTCTTACAATAAAGTAAGCTAGAGAGAAGTAAATGCTTTAAGAAAACCATGAATAAGAGAAAATGGATTTACAATTCAATAAGTGGAAATGGATCATAATAAAGGTCTCCATCCTTGTCGTCTTCCTGTTCAGTAGGCTGAGGAGGAGGAAGAAGAAGAGGAGGAGTTGGTCTTGCTGTCTCAGGTTTGGCAGAGGTGGAAGAAAATGGACATATAAGTGGATCCAAGCAGTTCAAGTCTATGTTGTTCGAGGGCCAACTGTAAGGTCACATTCATGGCTTCCAGGTGGCCAGGAATTTTTGGAGGACGAAAGTCAACACAGTATAAGTAAACAGCCTGGAACTCTGGAGCTACATTTTCTCTGCAGAGTAAACGGCAGGCACACTCACCACCTGCTATAAAAGATTCAGGTTCTCTGAGCTCAAGACTCCTCTCCTAAAACACAATCCATTAAGTACAAAGCTGCCACTGGGCCCTATTTGTGTTATTCTTGGAACTGGCCCATAAAAATGTAGATACTGTGGCTCCCATTGCTGCCGTGGGTCATGAACTGTTTCTTGTTTCTGACCCAGGAGTCTCATATCTTCTGCCAGAATTTATGGCTCTTTTCTTACCTTGCAAATAGGGTACAATCTCATGTCCTTCACAGTTATTGGTGAGTAGGACCTGTGGCTGAGGGAATGGCTTCACGACCTACAGAGGAGGAGAGTGTGAGAATCGTAGGGGTGAAACTCTAGGAGGAAAGAGAAGAGAGGCAGCAAGGAGGAGTGGCAAGAGCTGTCCGGGAGGCTCTGAGGAGTCGGGAAGGGGTCGGGGAGGGAGATGCTAAGGGGGCGTTGTCCCTGCTGGCCATGTGGTAGGTGTGCAGAGCCCCTCCTTGCCTGGCCGACAGATCCTCAGCCGAGCTCACCCTGCTCACTGACACTTTGTGCAGGGGACTGGGGGTGACCCTGAGAGGGGATGGGATCTGCCACCAGGTTGGCATGGGCATGTGGGCAGGCAAGATGAGGGTGAGTGCCACGGCCAGGGAAGAGCTGGCATCCTGCTGACATCCTACAGCTCACCTGATGGTTCTGTTAAAACTGAGGTGGGCCCAGAGCCCTGCCTGCTCCGTCTCCCAATGCCAGGGGCCACTTTGGGACCCCCAGAGCTCCAGAGGCATGATTAGGAGATATCTGGACCCGACAGCCTCGGTCTGACCTTGATGTTCAGGTTTTGGCAGTTAACCCCCTCGGGGGCAGAAAGGGTGGCTGCTCTGAGCCCGCCTCCCCATTTCCTTACAGGCTCCATAGAGTCATTGAGTTTGACCCCAGCCAGGCTAATGGATGCAAAATGCTTGGACCAATAGTCAGCCTGGAAGATGGAAAACTGCTGCCAGGAGCAGGGATGGCTTCATGCAGAGCAAGGGCTTCGCAGTAGGAAGCTGCAGGTTCTAATGCTGCCTCTGTGAACCCCAGTTACCACGCTTTCAAAATGGGTCCATGGAGGGGCAGGGCTCAGCAGTGGAACCGGGAGAGCCGCGCGACGCAGGCCCCCTGGCTGTGAGCTTCTCAGGGGCGGGGTGACTGCACCTGAATCTGGAGAGTTCACAGATGTTACAGATATTCTCTGGAACTCCGGGTTGCCGGGCTCTCTAAGCCTCATTTCTTTAAAGTATTTTTTTCTTTAAAGTAAAACGATGTTCTTTTTCCTTTTTTGTTTTTGTTTGTTTGTTTTTTGAGTTGGGGTCTTGCTCTGTCACTCAGGCTGGAGTGCAGTAGCACGATCTTGGCTTACTGTAGCCTCAACCTCCCAGGCTCAAGCAATCTTCCCACCTCAACCTCCCCAGTATCTGGGACTACAGGTGCACACCGCCACGCCCGGCTAATTCTTGTATTATTTATAGAGACAGTATTTCACCATGTTGCCCAGGCTGGAGTGCAATGGTGCAATCTCAGCTCACTACAACCTCCACCTCCCAGGTTCAAGCGATTCTCCTGCCTCAGCCTCCTGAGTAGCTGGGATTACAGGTGCAAGCCACCATGCCTGGCTAATTTTTGTATTTTTAGTAGAAACGAGGTTTCACCCTGTTAGCCAGGCTGGTCTTGAACTCCTGACCTCAAGTGATCCACCCGCCTCGGCCTCCCAGAGTGCTGGGATTACAGGGGTAAGTCACTGTGCCCCGCCTGAGCCTCACTTTTCTCAGCTGTGAAATGGGGCAAGAACCCCCCCCCACGTGGTGTATACAAACTAAACTGTGACTTCTGTGCACAGTGCCACAGTTTGTACCAGGCTGCTGCCTGCCCCAGCCTTGGCTCCAGCCCAGCAGCCCCTTTTCAGGCCGCCTTCTCCTGTCTTCACTGGAGCCCGGGCGTCATCTCCCCTCAGGGGCTTTGGTTGTGGTGACCAATGGGCCTGGGACCTGACTTAACTGTGTGTGAACCCCCAGCGCCCACCACTGGGCCTGGGTCAGTGAGTGAATGCGTGCAATTTAGGAAGGAGAGGAATGGAGTTTTTGGTTAGAGTTTGTTGAATAAAGTAAAATGTAAAGACAAAAGCAGCCAGGGGGAATGTGGGAAATGCTTCATCGAAGCCAGGTAATGACAGAGCCTGGGATGCGGGTCTCGATGGGCACATCCCAGCTACTCGGGAGGGTGAGGCACGAGAATCACTTGAGCCCAGGAGGTGGAGCTTGCAGTCAGCAGAGATTGCGCCATTGCACTCCAGCCTGGAAGACAGAGCGAGGTTCCATCTCAAAACAAGCAAACAAACAAATAGCAGGCTCTTAGTAGTTAAGTTTGGGGAGAGTCCAAAGTTACAAGTAGATTTTTGACCGCACAAGGAAGTCAGCACCCCAACCCCCAAGTTGTTCAAGATTCAACTGTCTTTGGAAATGGAGTCTTTGCAGATGTCACCAAGTCAAGATGAGGTCATCCTGGAGTAGAGTGGGCGCTCAATCTGAGTGCCGTCCTTGTGAGGGGGTGAAATTTGGACTGGTTCACACCATGGGAAGATGGCCGCATGAGACAGAGGCAGAGACTGGAGTGACGCAGCCACAAATCAAGATAAGCCCAGGATCAACAACCATCAGCAGCACCTGGAAGGGGCCAGGAAGGATCCCCCCCATGGAGCCGTCAGAGGGAGTGAGGCCCTGTCATCGCCTTGATTTGAACTTTTGGCTCCAGAGCTGTGAGTGGATCCACCTTTGTAGTTTTCAGCTGCCCAATTTGGGTAATTAGTTTCAGAGGCCCAAGGAAACGAACGCGTCACTATGCAAAATCCCAGAAAAGACTATCTGGGGCAAAGAACAGTTGGTGCTTCCTCCAAACACACACAGAGAGACATGAGACGGGCAGAGAGCATCGTCCCCCATGGCTCCACGGTGATGGTGAGCAACAGGAACCAAGACCCAGTGGCTACGCTGGGATCCGGGACCCTCCCATCTCTTGTGCCTTTATTTCAGGTCTCCCCCGTGCCATAATTGGCCACAATGTCATTGTGGCATCCACCACCCCTTGTAGGGGAAATGTTTGTACCAGTTAATTAAAATATTTATAAATGCTCCCATGTCATTGCTACATATTTGACTTCCACCAAAGATTGAAAAAAAGATTCCATGGATTTCAAAACTTAAGAAGCTGGACTGTCAGGCTGGGCATGGGGGCCCACGCCTGTAATCCCAGCACTTTGGGAGGCCGAGGCGGGGATCAAGAGGTCAGGAGTTCAAGACTGGCCTGGCCAGCATGGTGAAACCCCGTTTCTACTAAAAATACAAGAAATTAGCCCGGCATGGTGGCACCTGCCTGTAATCCCAGCTACTCAGGAGGCTGAGGCAGGAGAATTGTTTGAACCTGGCAGGCGGAGGTTGCAGCGAGCCAAGATCTTGCCATTGCACTCCAGCCTGGGCAATAGGGTGAGACTCAGTCTCGGAAAAAAAAAAAAAAAAAAAAAAGAAGCTAGACTGTCTAGGCCCGACCCTTTCAGCTGACAGTGCAGAGAAGGGCAGGGCTTTCCCAAGGCCAAGTGGGTTAGAAGTAGTTAGTCAGGGTTAGCTCCAGCCTGAGAGTGGCCTCACGAGCTAGTCACCAGTTTCTACCAATCAAAGTGAGGTCAGACCAGCAGATGGGGGAGGACAAGGGGGAGACAGCGGCAGAGCAGGATCCAGCAGTACAGGTGGGGCAGGGAAATGGGGAGCAAGCTGATTTTAAGCAAGCAGCATCCTTCATCCACCTCCCCCAGGTCTCCTGTCTGTCCATAGTTGGAACTCCCAGCCCTGGAGTCTACATCATTTCCTCTGATAGATTCCCATCATAGTCAACTTTTTTTTTTTGAGACAGTCTCACTGTCGCCCAGGCTGGGGTGCAGTGGTGCGATAACGTTAGGGTAGATAACATTAGTCTATTTTACAAGTTATCTTTTTTTTTTCGCAGACGGAGTCTCGCTCTGTCACCCAGGATACAGTGCCGTGGCATGATCTCAACCCCTGCCTCCCAGGTTCAAGCGATTTTCCCACCTCAGCCTCCCGAGTAGCTGGGATTACAGGCACCCACCACCACGCCTGGCTAATTTGGGTATTTTTAGTAGAGACAGGGCTTCACCATGTTGACCAGGCTGGTCTCAAACTCCTGACCTCAAGTGATCTGCCTGCCTTGGCCTCCCAAAATGCTGGGATTACAGGTATGAGCCACTAAACCTGGCCAATTTTTTTTTTTTTTTTTTTTTTTTTAGATGCAGGGTTTTGGCTCTGTCACCCGGGCTGGAGTGTAGTGGTGTTATCACAGCTCACTCCAGCCTCAAACTCCTGGGCTTCAAGCAGTCCTCCCACCTCAGCCTCCCGAATAGCTGGAGCTAAAGGCATGCATCACCACTCCCAGCTTTTTTATTATTATATTATTTGTAGAGATGGGGTTTCACCATGTTGCCCAGGCTGGTCTTAAATTCCTGGCCTCAAGCCATCCTCCTGCCTTGGCTTCCCAAAGTGCTGGGATTACAGGCAGGAACCACGGCCCCCGGTCCCTCATCATAGTCTTAAGTGCTGTTGTCTTTAAAAACCTGTTGAAAAGGGGCTACCTCTTCAACAGCGAGGGCAGAGACCCCTGTGTCTAGCTCCCTGAACTGGCACATGTGAAGCAGTGTGGATTTGTGATGCTGGGGGGCCAGGGCTCACCTGTTCCTTCCACCTTTGCCCACCGAGTGCCCACCAGGTGCCAGCCCCTGCCCCAAGGCTCTGTGGCCAGAGTCTGATTTCATCCCTATGACAAATGTTCAGGGTAGATAACGTTAGTCTGTTTTACAAGTTGTCTTTTTTTTTTTTCCAGATGGAGTCTCGCTCTGTCACCCAGGCTACAGTGCAGTAGCATGATCTCAGCTCACTGCAACCTCTGCCTCCTGGGCTCACATGATTCTGCCACCTCAGCATCCCGAGTAGCTGGGATTACAGACACGCACCACCACACCGGGCTAATTTTTCTATTTTCAGTAGAGACGGGGTTTCACCACATTGGCCAGGCTGGTCTTGAACCCCTGACCTCAACTGATCCGCCCGCCTTGACTTCCCGAAGCGCTGGGATTACAGGCGTGAGCCACCACACCCGGCTTAGTCTATTTTACAAGGAGCCCGAGGCTCGGAGAGACAGGTCTGCAGCTAGATGTAGGTAAGTGGGAAAGGAAGGAATGAAGGAAGGAGGGAGGGAAGGAGGAGACAGTCAGGGTTCCAGTCCCAGGGATGGGAAACAAGGGCAGCGTCCTCACCAGGCTCAGTCCCAGTTGTGAGAGGGTCAAGGAAGGGGAGGACCTCAGAGGGCAGGGCGGGGCTGCAGCAGGTCACACACACAGAGCAGAAGTGCTGTGTCTGCTTTTCCGGAAGGACAGCTGCAGCCTTAGATTCCCCAGTTACTCAGAGGGGCCAATCCTACCCCTGGCTCACGCAGGTGGGGACCTGGGCCCCAGACCTCAGGCTGCATCCCCCCAACTTAACATCCTCCTGACTGGCTTTCTGCTGATGGCTAGGAGGTTGTTCCCATCTGAGCCCAAGCCTCTCACTAATGCTGCTGACCCAAGGTTCATGGGGGTCCCCAGCCTCCAGCCTGGGGAGATGGCCTCCAGGGCCAAGGCTGGCTGGCTCAGTGGACATCTCAGACCAGGCCTTCCCAGTCTCTGCTCCCTCATCCAATCCTCCCAGCTTTTCAGGAAGGAAACATCATTCCTCCCGTCCCAGAATCGGGGGGAGGGGGGGAAATCCTGGGCCCAGAGACATGGCATGACTTGCTTTAGACTGCACGGACAGAGACAGGCAGACAAGAAGTGGACACCCATTCATGCCCTGATTCCTCCCCCAGGAATCTTTCTGCTACTCTGCTTGGACTTTCTTGGTAAACAACTGGGCGTGTGAGCGAGCGGCGGCGTGCATGCCAGAGACAGATGGATGCAGTGAGTATGCTAAGCCCCTGGCAGCCCCGGCACTGAACACCCAGATAAAGCTGCCAGGCCGCCTTCTTCCTTCTCCAGGAGAACAGGTGTCGGTGGCCCAGGGACAGGAGCTGGACCAGAAGGGCTTTGGAGAGCCTCTGAAGGGAGGCCAGGAGAGGACAGAGGCAGAGATGGAAGGACCCTGTGGGGAGTGGTGCCCCTGGAACGCCGCCTCCATCGAGGGCTGAGTAAGAAGAGTGTTGTTTGAATTAGAACACTAATATGGGAGAGATATGGTAGCTCATGCCTGTGGTTCCAGAACTTTGGGAGGCCAAGGCAGGCAGATTGCTTGAGCTCAGGAGTTCGAGACCAACCTAGGCAACATAGAAAGACCTCATCTCTATGAAGAAAAATAATGAGCCAGGCATGGTGGCACACACCTGTAGTCCCAGCTACTTGGGAGGCTGAGGTGGGAGGGAGGATCACGTGAGCCTGGGAGGTAGAGACAGCAGTGAGCCATGATCATGCCACTGCACTTCAACCTGATTGACAGAGTGAGACAATGTCTCAAAAAAAAAAAAATCCAACAAATATTAGTCTTAGAAAGATAGAAGACAGGGCCAGGCGTGGTGGCTCACGCCTATAATCCCAGCACTTTGGGAAGTCGAGAGGGGTGGATCACCTGAGGTCAGGAGTTCAAGACAAGCCTGGCCAACATGGTAAAACCCCATCTTTACTAAAAATACAAAAATTAGCCAGGCATCTTGGCACATGCCTGTAATCCCCGCTACTCCGGAGGCAGAGGCAGGAGAATCACGAACCCAGGAGGTGGAGGTCGCAGTGAGCCAAGATCGTACCATTGCACTCCAGCCTGGGCGACAGAACAAGACTCCATCTCAAAAAAAAAAAAAAAGAAAGAAAAAGAAAAAAGAAAGATAGAAGACAGAAAAACAAATGAAAAAAAAAGTGAAAATAATGACTAAAAATGTTTCAAATGTAATTATCCACAATGCAAGTTTGCATCTAGCAAAAACATCAGCCCATGGATGTAAGAAGTTTAGAAAAATTCAAATAATAAATACAAAGCAACCAACATAGACATATTTTAGCTAAGCTGCTGAAAACCAAAGCTAAGGAGGAAGTCTTAAAGGCAGCCAGACAGAAACGGCGTATAACGTACAGGAGAATAGCAACAAAAATGACAGCTTGCTACTCATCAGAAACAAGAGAATCCAGAAGACAATGGAACAATATCTTTAAAGCAGTGCAGGGGGTGGGGACAGCAGGGGGACTGTCAGCCTGGAATTTTAGATCCAGCAAAAATACCCTTTAAAAATACTGGTAGGCTGAGCGCAGTGACTCACACCTGTAATCTCAGCACTCTGGGAAACTGGGGCAGGAGGACCGTTTGAGGGCAGGAATTCGAGGTTACAGTGAGCTATGATTGCATTGTTGCACTCCAGCCTGGGTGAAAAAACAAGACCCTGTCTCAAAAATTATTACATTAATTAACTAATTAAAAATAAAGGTAAACTGAAATCATTTCTAGTTAAATACAAGCTAACTTCTTCACTACCAGATGTAAATTAAAAGAACTTCTAGGCTGGGCGCGGTGGCTCACGCCTGTAATCCCAGTACTTCGGGAGGCCGAGGCGGGCGGATCACAAGGTCAGGAGATCGAGACCATCCTGGCTAACATGGTGAAACCCCGTCTCTACTAAAAATACAAAAAATTAGCTGGGCGTGGTGGCGGGCGCCTGTAGTCCCAGCTGCTGGGGAGGCTGAGGCAGGAGAATGGCGTGAACCCGGGAGGCGGAGCTTGCAGTGAGCCGAGATCGCGCCACCGCACTCCAGCCTGGGCCACAAAGCGAGACTCCATCTCAAAAAAAAAAAAAAGAACTTCTAGAGGGGCTGGGCGCGGTGGCTCAAGCCTGTAATCCCAGCACTTTGGGAGGCTGAGGTGGGCAGATCACTTGAGGCCAGGAGTTCGAGACCAGCCTGGCCAACATGGTGAGAGACCCTGTCTCTACTAAAAATACAAAAATTACCCGAGCATGGTGGCACATGCCTATAATTCCAGCTACTCAGGAAGCTGCGGCAGGAGAATTGCTTGAACCCAGGAGGTGGAGGTTACAGTGAGCAGAAATCACGCCATTGCACGCCAGTCTAGGTGACAGAGGGAAAGCCTGTCTCAAAAAAATGTTTCAAAAAGGAACTTCTAGAGGAACTTCAAGAACTTCTAGAGGGTTGAAGGAAAATTATGCAAGATGAAAACTTGGATATAGAAAAAGGGATGAAGAGCAATGGAAATAAGTATATGGATAAATATAAAATACTATTTTCTTCTTTTCAATTTCTTTAAAAGACAATTGACTATATAAAGCAAAATAATACCAATGTATTGTGGGGGTTATAATACATTTTCAGATAAAATATATATCAAAGCAACACAAAGGATGAAGGAATTACAGGATAATGTTTTAAGGTTCTCACATTTTTTCTTAATTCAAGGTAATCTGTGATGCGTTAAAAATACACATTGCCAGCTAGGCGCAGTGGTTCACACCTGTAATCTCAGCACTTTGGGAGGCTGAGGCAGGCAGATCACGAGGTCAGGAGTTCGAGACCAGCCTGGCCAACATAGTGAAACTCCGTCTCTACTAAAAATTCAAAAAATGAGCTGGGCGTGGTGACAGGCACCTGTAATCCCAGCTACTCGGGAGGCTGAGGCAGAAGAATCTCTTGAACCCGGGAGCTGGAAGTTGCAGTGAGCCAAGATCGTGCCATTGCACTCCAGCAACCTGGGCAACGGTGCAAGACTCTGTCTAAAAAAAAAAAAAAAAAGGAAGAAAATACACATTGCCTTTTCCCTCCACGATTTCTCTCTGCTCCAGTGCATTACTTGATTCCGGGGGCTCCATTTGTCTGCCTGCAAGCTACTCACTTCCCAGGACTACACCGCTGACCTCCGCCACTATCAGACTCCTTCTGATGGCCCTACTGCACAGGTGGGAACATCTTTCCCCCATCTTCAGAAAGTTTGAAGAGTGGAGAAGAGGGGAATGTGAACGTGAAGAGGAGGCTCCACCTGGAGCTGAGGCACCAGACCCCACCCGCTGTTCTAGAACTCGTCTTGGACAATTGCCAATCAAGTGATGGAAAAATTGAGGGCTTTACAGCTGAATTTGTGAACTTAGAGTTCCCCCGTTTGATAACTGTAGGCTTGATTTCATTTCCAAATCTCCCCGGGCTGCCATGACAATAGAGTCTTTGGAGATCTGGACATGTTAGAAACTCACATGTCTAAACTTAGATGGAAATACACTGAAAGATATCAGAACCTTAGAACCTTTGAAAGAGTTGGAACGTCTAAAGAGCCTGGACCTCTTAAACTGTGAGGCTACAACCTGAATGACGACTGGGAGAGCGTCTTCAAGCTCCTGCCCCAGCTGACCTACCTTGATCACTGTGACCAAGAGGACCAGGAAGCCCCCAACTCAGATGCCGAGGGGGATGATGTAGATGACAAAGAGGAGGATGAAGAAGGAGAAAATGAGGAAAATGAGGAGGATAAGGATAGTGAAAAGGAAGAGTTTGATGGAGACAAGGATGAAGATGAAAGTGAAGATATAGACTGTGAAGAAGGTGAAGATGAAATCAGTGAGGAGGAAGAAGAATTGGGGCATGATGAAGGGGTTGATGAAGATGAAAATAAAATAAATAACAGATGGTTGGCCTAAACCCAACTATATCAGTAACTACATTAAATGTAAATGGAATAAATCCTCCAATTAAAAGGTGGTAATTGACTGGGCGCAGTGGCTCACACCTATAATCGCAGCACTTTGGGAGGCCGAGGCAGGTAGATCACCTGAGGCCAGAAGTTCGAGACCAGCTGGCCAACATAGTGAAACCCCATCTCTACTAAAATTACCAAAAAAAAAATGGCCAGGCGCGGTGGCTCACGCCTGTAATCCCAGCACTTTGAGAGGCCAAGGCAGGTGGATCACAAAGTCAGGAGTTTGAGACCAGCCTGGCCAACATGATGAAACCCTGTCTCTACTAAAAATACAAAAAGTAGCCAGGCATGGTGGTACATGCCTGTAATCCCAGCTACTCAGGAGGCTGAGGCAGGAGAATCGCTTGAAACCAGAAGGAGGAGGTTGCAGTGAGCCGAGATTGTGCCACTGCACTCCAGCCTGGGCAACAAGAGTGAAACTCCATCTCAAAAAAGACACAAAAAATTAGCCAGGCATGATGGCAGACGCCTATAACCCCAGCAACTCCTACTAAGGCAGAATCGCTTGAACCCGGGAGGCTGAGGTTGCAGTGAGTGGAGATTGCACCACTGCACTCCAGTCTGGACAACAAGAGCAAGACTTTGTCTACAGGAAAAAAAAAAAAGAACAAACTCAATAATTGAAAGAAGGTATAAAAGGCCAGGTCCAGTGGCTCACACCTATAATCCCAGCACTTTGGGAGACCAAGGCCAGGAGTTAGAGACCAGCCTGGCCAACATGGCAAAACCTCATCTCTGCTAAAAATACAAAAATTAGCTGAGCCTGGTGGTGGATGCCTGTAACCCCAGCTACTCGGGAGGCTGAGACACGAGAATCACTTGAACCTGGGAGGAAGAGTTTGCAGTGAACTGCGATCCCACCACTGCGCTCCAGCCTGGGTGACAGAGCAAGACTCTGTCTCAAAAAAATATAAAAGAAGCTATAAAAATAAAATAGACCGGGCATGATAGTTCACATGTGTAATCCCAGCACTTTGGGAGGCCGAGGCAGGCAGATCACGAGGTCAGGAGATCAAGACCATCCTGGCTAACACGATGAAACCCCATCTCTACTAAAAATATGAAAAATTAGCCAGACGTGGTAGCAGGCGCCTGTAGTTCCAGCTACTCGGGAGGCTCAGGCAGGAGAATGGCATGAACCCGGCAGGCAGAGCTTGCAGTAAGCCGAGATCGCGCCACTGCACTCCAGCCTGGGTGACAGAGCAATACTCTGTCTCAAAAAATAAAATAAAATAAAAATAAAATAAAATTGAGGCAGGAAGATCAGTTGAGCCCAGAAGCTCAAGACCAGCCTGAGCAACATAGTGGGACCCTGTTTCTACAAAAACATTAAAACATTAGCCAAGCGTGATGGGGTGCACCTGTAGTCCCAGCTCTTTGGAAGGATGAGGTGGGAGGATCACTTGAGCCCAGGAGGTAGAGGCTGCAATGAGCCATGAGCACACCACTGGATTCCAGCCTGGGTAACAGAGTTGAGACCTTGTCTGAAAAAAATAAATAAATAAAATAAAAATTAGGCCAGGCACAGTGGCTCACACTTATAATCCCAGCACGTTGGGAGGCTGAGGCGGCAGATTGCTTGAGCCCAGGAGTTCAAGACCAGCCTGGGGAACACAACAAAAACCTGCCTCTACCAAAAATTTAAAAAGTAGGCAGGTGTGGTGGCACATGCCTGTAGTGACAGGTACTTGGGAGGCTGAGGTGGGTGGATGGCTTGAGCCTAGAAGGTTAAGGCTGCAGTGAGCTGAGATCACACCACTGTACTCCAACCTGGGCAACAGAGCAAGATCCTGTCTCAAAAAAATAAATAAATAAATAATTTTAATTTAAGTTAGCTGAAATTAAACCCAATATAAGCAGAAGGATGGAAATAAAGATAAGAGAGAAAATGAATAAAATTACAAACAAAAAGATAAAGAAAATTGTGACAAAACCATGGCCCCTCGAAGATGCCCATGTCCCTAGAGTCTGTCAACATGTTACAATTCATGGTAAAGAGATACTAAGATTGTAGGTTAAATTAAGGCTGCTAAAATAGGGAGATTGTCCTGAATTATTTGGGTGGGCCTAACGTAATCACAAGTTTCTTAAAAGTGGAAGTAGAGGCCGGGCACAGTGGCTCATGCCTGTGATCCCAGCACTTTGGGAGGCTGAGGCAAGTGGATCATTTGAGGTCAGGAGTTCGAGACCGGCCTGGCCAATGTGGTGAAACTTCATCTCTACTAAAAATACTATATATATCTAGCATGCCTGTAATCCCAACTACTGGGGGAGACTGAGGCAGAAGAATCACTTGAACCCGGGAGATGGAGTTTGCACGGAGCCGAGATCATGCCACTGCACTGCAGCCTGGGCAACAAAGCAAGACTCTTTCTCAAAAAAAAAAAAAAAAAAAAAAGAGTAAAAATAGAGGCAGAAGAGGGCAATGATGAGATGTGAGGAGGATTCAGCTCACCATTGCTGGCTGTGAAGATGGAGGGAAGGGTACATGAACCAAGAAATGTGGGCAGCCTCTAAAAACTGAAAAGAAAAGGGGAGAGATTCTCTATGAGAGCCTCCAGAAAGGGACACAGCCCTGCAAACATCTCAATTTGAGCCATTGAGGCCCATGTTAGACTTCTAACCTTCAAAACCATAGATAATAAATTTCCGTTGATTGAAGCTATTAAGTTTGTAGTTCTGTGTTACAGCAGCAATAGTAAACAAATACAAAAATGAACAAAACCCAATTGTTGGTTCCTTGGCTTTTTGAAAAGATTAACAGCATAACTAAAAATCTGATAACATTGTCCAAGAAAAAGAGAGAAAACACAAATTAACAATACTGGGAAAGAAAGAGGGGATATCATTACAGATTCTGTTGCGGGAAGTCAGGCACCCAGAACAGAGGGACCAGCTGAAGCCACCGCAGATGAACATAAATTGTGAAGATTTCATGGACACGTATTACTTCTCCAACCAATACCCTTGTGATTTCCTATGCCTGTCTTTACTTTAATCTCTTAATCCTGTCATCTTCTTTGTAAGCTGAGGAGGATATATGTCACCTCAGGACCCTATGATGATTGCGTTAACTGCACAAATTGTTTCTAGAGCATATGTGTTTGAACAATATGAAGTCTTGGCATCTTGAAAAAAGAACAGGATAATAGCAATATTCAAGGAACAAGAGAGATAAGACTTCTGACTGCCAGTGAGCCGGACAGAATAGAGCCGTATTTCTCTTGTTTCAAAGGAAAATAGGAGAAATATTGCTGAATTCTTTTTCTCAGCAAAGAACATCCCTGAGAAAGAGAATGTGTCCTGAAGGTAGGTCTATAGATGGCCCCCTTAAGGCAGCCACCTTTTACGGTCGAAGCCAATGGGATGAAATAAGCCCTGGCCTCCTGTGGCGCTCCCAGGCTTATTAGGAGGAGGAAAATTCCCACCTAATAAATTTTGGTCAGACAAGTTGTCTGCTCTCAAACCCTGTCTCCTGATAAGGTGTTATCAATGACAATGCGTGCCTGAAACTTCATTAGCAATTTTAATTTCACCCCATCCTGTGGTCCTGTGATCTCACCCTGCTTCCACTTGCTTTGTGATATTTTATTACCTTGTGAAGCATGTGATCTCTGTGACCCACACTCTATTCGTGCACTCCCTCCCCTTTTGAAAATCGCTAATAAAAACTTGCTGGCTTTACGGCTCGGGCAGCATCACGGAACCTGCTGACGTGTGATGTCTCCCCCGGACACCCAGCTTTAAAATTTCTCTCTCTTGTACTCTTTCCCTTTATTTCTCAAACCAGCTGAGACACTTAGGGAAATAGAAAAGAACCCACGATAAATATTGGGGGTGGGGTTTCCCCCGATAAGAGTCTGTAGACATTAAGAAGATAATAATAGGGGAGGCTAGGTGCAGTGGCTCACACCTGTAAGCCCAGCACTTTGGGAGGCCAAAGCAGGTGGATCACCTGAGGTCAGGAGTCCAAGACCAGCCTGACAGGATGAAACCCTGTCTTTACTAAAAATACCAAAACATTAGCTGGGTGCGGTGGTGGGCACCTGTAATCACAGCTACTCGGGAGGCTGAGGCAGGAGAATTGCTTGAACCTGGGAGGCAGAGGTTGCAGTGAGCCAAGATCACACCACTGCACTCCAGCCTGGGCAGAAGAGCGAGACTCTGTCTTAAAAAAAAAAGTAATAATAAAATAATAGGGGAACATTATGAACAACTTCACAGCAATAAATTTGATAACACATGTGAAATTAATAAATTCCTTGAAAAACATAACTTACCAAATCTGACAAAGGAGAAACTAAAAAATCTGAAGAGCCTTATATTTAGTAAGGAAATTTAGATTTGTAATTAAAACTACCTCACAAAGAAAACTCGTTCTAATGGCTTTTCTAGCACACATTTTGTTTGTTTGTTTGTTTGTTTGTTTTGTTTTTGAGACTGAGTCTCACTCTGTCACCCATACTGGAGTACAGTGGTGTGATCTCGGCTCACTGCGGCCTTTGCCTCCGGGTTCAAGCGGTTCTCCTGCCTCAGCCTCCGGAGTAGCTGGGATTACCAGTGTGCACCACCACACCTGGCTAATGTTTGTATTTTTAGTAGAGATGGGGTTTCACCGTGTTGGCCAGGCTGGTCTCCAACTCCTGACCTCAAGCAATCCACCTGCCTCACCCTCCCAAAGTGCTGGAATTACAGGCGTGAGCCACCACACCCAGCCTCTAGCACATATTTAAGGAAGAAATAATTTAACCAGTCTTATGGAAACAGGAAAGAATGAAGGAGAGATAGGAAGGAAGGAAGGAAGGAAGGAAGGAAGGAAGGAAGGAAGGAAGGAAGGAAGGAAGAAAGGGAGGGAGGGAGGGAGGGAGGGAGGGAGGGGAGGGAGGAGTGGATGGAGGGTAGAGAGCAAAAGAGAGAAGGAAGCGTAGGGGAGGGGAGGGGAGGGAAGGGGAGGGGAGGGGAAAAAAAGAAAGAAAATTATAGACCAGTATCCCTCAACATAGCCTCAACACAATTGTAGCCCATGGAATCTCCCAATATATGCAAAAGATGAAGAATCCTGGCCAAACGCGATTTCTCCCAGAAATGTAAGGTTACTTGAATATTTGAAATCCATCAATGTGATTTGCCTCATTAATAAAATAAACAATGGATTTCAATAGATGCAAAAACAATGTTTTTAATCTTTCAGCAAATTAGGAATGGAAAGGAACTTCACCAACCTGGAAAGAAACCTGAAGAAAACTTACAGCTAAAGTCACAGTGAATGATGAGAGACTACAGGCTTTCTCCAGGGCTCAGGAACAAAGCAGGGAGGTCAGCTCTTGTCACTTCCACTCCACCTCATCCCAGAGGCCCTAACCAGTCTCTATGCCCTGACAGCTTGATCATCCATGTAGAAGACGCTAAGGAGTCTACAAAACACCACCCAGGGCTTGGCTCCAGTGAGGAAGCATTGAATTGGCAAAGGGGGTGTCCAGGGTAGTCCTGGAAGGCTGAAAGGGGGAAGAGCTTCAGGAGCTGTCTTCACCCAGAAGGCCACCAAGGATGCTGAATTATTTTAAGGCAGACCAAGCCTGGGTTCCCTACACAGGCGAGGATTGTTCTGGTTGGGAAACCTGAGAGCAGCAATTGAAGACAGATTGTTGGCGGGACTGCCCGGCCGCCGACCTCATGGCTAATCCCACTCGCTGGTACAGGATGTTTGGGCTGAGTGCAGGGGCTCGCTGCCAGGTTCTCGGAGTGCACACTGGAGTGGTGGGGGGCAGGGACTGGCTGCAAGTGAAAAGCCTCAGCCCAGACTCCTTTTATCCCCACGTTATACCCCCTGTGGTGTGGGAGGGGCAGCAGAGCAGCCAGAGCCATTCCCACGGGGAGGAGTGAGTGACTGTCCCCAGGATGAGGGCCTCAGGAAGTGGAATCTGGCCCACATCGCGGCAGGTCGGGTTCTGCTGAGTTCATCCTCTCCAGCACTGCTGCCTTGGCTCAGGGCCTGGACCTGAGCCACAGACCCTCACAGGCAGGTAACGCGCCCACCCAGAACCCTTGAGCAAGGAGGGCCAGAGGTTCCAGGCTCAAGGGAGCCTGTGGGATGCGCACTGGTCCAGGAGTCCCAAACCTGAGATCTGCTCTTCGAGGGAAGCTACTGAACTACTGGGAGGAGAGGGGAAGCCTCCAGCTCCAGCTCCCAAGACCCTTTCTGGCTTCCAGTATTACAACCTTTGTCACACTTCCAGCTCTGGCTTTCCTGACCTGGAAGGTCCCCAAGGCAGGTCCAACTCCCACCTGCACCCCAGCCCCAAACTCAGAGCTCAGCACCCAGCAAACACTCCTCAAACTGCACCAAAGACAGCCCCTGTGGCCAGTGGGATCCGGCGGTCCGGGCTGAAGACAGAAGGCAGCCTGGCTTTCCCCTGGGACGAGTACTGGGAGCAGATGAGTCTGCGCTGAAGCCAGAGCCAGTGGGACAGGGCCAGGAGGCTGGCAGCTCTCTGCTAGAGCTCCCACTCCTCCAGCCCAGCCTGGCAAGGATGCCCACTGCCCAGGATTGGGTCTCCTCCCCCAGCGAGCCTGCCGGGTCCTGTCACCACAGCCACAGATGGTCAACTGGACAACAGGCACAGCCACCAGCCTGGGGTACAAGCTGCTCACTCCTCTCCTGCCCTCTTCCCCACAGTCTGGGGACAGAAGGAGAAGGCTGCCTCTTGGGGGCCCCGGGAGAGGCTCCTCACTGCCAAAGCCCTCCCTCCAGGGATCACCAGGAGCAGCCCTGTGGGTGGGCAGCTTGGACCTATCCCTGGCTGCATTGAGAAGGAGCACATGGCCATTGGAAGCACGGGGCAGCTCAATAAGGGGGGCTGGGAAGGGCTTGGTAGAGGGTTTGGGCTTGTGCTGGGCTATTTGGGGAAGGTGTAAGCTCGGGGACCCACTCTGGATTGAATGCTCTCGGGAAGCTGGGCTAGTTCTGACCCGGGTGTTTTTGTGTTTTTCGTATGTTTGTTTGTTTTGAGACAGACTCTTGCTCTGTTGCCCAGGCTGGAGTGCAGTGGCATGACCTCAGCTCACTGCAACCTCTACCTCCCAAGTTCAAGCGATTCTCCCACCTCAGCCTCCCAAGTAGCTGGAACTACAGGCGCCCGCCACCATGCCCACCCGGCTAATTTTTGTATTTTAGTAGAGATGGGGTTTCACCATGTTAGCCAGGCTGGTTGCAAACTCCTGACCTCAGGTGATCCACTCACCTTGGCCTCCCAAAGTGCTGGGATTATAGGTGTGAGCCGCTGCACCCGGCCTGATCTGGGGTCTTAGCAAACCTTGTCTATGTGGCAGGGAGCCCACAGTGAGGCTAAGGCTGTGACTGGTGAAGCAGCTGCCCTCACTCCTGTTTGCTGAGACACGGGGAGTTTGGACTTTCGGTGGCTTGGATGATGTCCCTGCAGCTGCCTGAGCTCAGACACGATGACGGGGGGGGGGGGTCTTGCTTTTGTCCTGACCCGTCACAGTCCCCGAGCGGCCTCGTTTGATGTTGTTGTTCTATCACACTGAAACTTTTGTGGCCCACAGGAAGACAAGCTGGTGTTTGGAGAGGGAGGGCTCCCCAGAGAAGGGGGAGGGCCATGGGGTGCACAACGTGGGCCCTCCCCAGGGCCCCTCCAATGCTCAGGAAAATTACCAAACACGCTCGGGCAGGAGGGCTCAGGTGTGGGCATGGCGGAGGGGCCACACTCTGCCCTGAGGTCTCGGGGGGCTCTGGATCTCCTGTAGGGCTCAGGGGTGAGGCAGAGGGGCTGCTGGCATGTAGAAGCCGTCAGAAACCCAGAAACCTGGGGGGATGGCTGGGAGCAGAAGTGGACTCTCCCCCATGAGAGGTCTGGGTGGGCCCCAGGGAAAGGCCCTCCCGACACTTGTTTGTGAGAATGGGCTCCATTCCCGTTCTGGGACACAGGGCAGTGCCCTGTATTAGCCTGACTGCATTACTAGCAAGGATTACCTGAGACTGGGTCGTGTATAAAGAGAAGAGGTTTAATTGGCTCACAGTCTCACAGCGGGTACAGGAAGCCTGGTGCCAGCAGCTGCTTCTGGGGAGGCTTCAAGAAGCTTCCAATCATGGTGAGAGGCAAAGGGGGAGCAGGCATCTCACCCAGTAAGAGTGGAAGCAAGAAGGCAAGGAGGGGGCATCCCAGACTTTTAAACAACCAGATCTCCTGTGAACCAACGAAACACGAACTATCACCAAGGGGGTGGCGCTAAACCATTCATGAGGGATCTGCCCCCATGACCGAATCCCCTCCCACCAGCCCCCAGCTCTAGAGCTAGGAATCACTTTTCAGCATGAGATTTGGAGGAGACAAACACCCCAACCATATCAGCCCCCGAGGCGGAGCTGGCACTTCCAGAGTCCAAGGAGCCCAGAACCTCCTGAGAGAGACATAGCCGAGGGGCAAGCTCCCCCACCCTAACCAGCCCTGGGCTGGGAGCAGAGGGTGGGGTCCTCAGGCCTGGCTGGAGTCCGAGTCTCTTCCAGCTGCCACAGGCTACTGTCACTCCACTTGCCAACCTGAGCTCGGCACACAGGTGTGGTGCCCAGGAGTGACGCAGAGATGGGGCACACAGGTGTGGACAGATGTGGTGCACAGGTGTGGTACATACTCAGGAGTTATACACAGATGTGGCGCACAGGAGTGATGCACAGATGTGAACAGATGTGGTGCACAGGTGTACATACACAGGAGTTATACACAGATGTGCACAGGAGTGATGCACAGGTGTGGTGCACAGATGTGGTGCTCGACTCTGAGGCACAGGTGATGCATTTATATGAATCTGCAAGGTATCTTTCATTCCCCAGATATTCACCAGGCACCTACTGTGTGCCAAGCCCTGTGCGGTTGACACAGAGCTGAGAGCCAGGATCCTTGCTTTCAAGGACTTTCCACTCTAGAAGGGAAGAGAAGGAGGTGAGAAGGGCACAGCAACAGCTGCTCCTGCTTGTTATGCTCTGGAATTCACCCCTGCAGGGCCAGGACTGAGGAGCCACCTCCCTCCGCCCCTGCATGTGAAGGGGTGCCACCAAGCTGAGCATCTGAGACCAAAGGTCATGTCTGAGAAGCTAAAATGCAAAAGAAAAGCAGAGCACACGATGGGGAAAATACACCCAAATGTCATGTCGTTATTATTCAGAAAATTGTATTTCCCCTTCAAATCACAAAATGCTACACAGACACTACCTTTCAATCATAGGTCAGATCTGCAAGTCAAGAGGAAGAGCCCTTCAGCAGCTGCAGGGGGCGGGGTGGTCGGAGTGGCAGGGGTGAGGCCTGAGAGTCAAGGTAGCAGGTGTTCCAGGAGCCCCAGGCAGAGGCTGAGAGCTGCCTCCCTGCCCGGTCTGTCATCAGAAACCAACTTCTGAGGTCATTTTCACCTCTCTCAGGAGACGCTGCAGCCCTGGGGTTTGGGACAGGATCTCCATCTTCCTCACATGCCCCTGGCTGGCACGAGAGTCCCATGAAAGGTGCCCTGTGGGCGCAAATGTGTGCAAAACCGTAAAGCACATGCTTTAGGTGGGTAAGCACCTCCAGGAGGATGGAGCGGTATTTGCCTGGGGAGGAGCCCGTGGGGCTTCCAGGCTCCAGTTCTGCCACTGAGCGCCTGAGCTTGGGAGAGGTTTTTCCATCATTATTCAAGTTCTTTTATACATATAATATTCTTTGTAACATTTTAAGCACTCTATAGAAGGAAAAATAATCTCGACGCACCCGGGCAATCTCACAGCCCGGGAGCCCTGGATGGAAGGCCATGGAACAGGGATCCCACCCTGGGCAGAGAGGCTGGGCGGCAGGAGACCAGGTTCCAGTCCCAGCCTTGCCCGATGTCCTAGTTTCTGGTGGCCGCTCCAACAAATAGCCACAAACACAGAGGCTTAAAACAATACAAATTTTGGCAGGGCATGGTGGCTCACACCTGTAATCCCAGTACTTTGGGAGGCCGAGGCAGGTGGATCACTTGAGGTCAGGAGTTCGAGACCAGCCTGGCCAACACAGCAAAACTAAAAATACAAAACTTAACCAGGTGTGGTAATCCCAGCTACTCAGGAGGCTGAGGCAGGAGAACTGCTTGAACCAGGGAGGCAGAGGTTGCAGGGAGCTGAGATCACACCATTGCACTCCAGCCTGGGTGACACAGTGAGACTCCATCTCAAAAAATAATAATAATAATAAAACAAAAAACATACATTTCTTCTCTTACAGTTCTGGAGGCTGTGGTGTGGGTGGGGCTGTGCTCCTTCCAGGGCTCTAGGAGAGAATCTGGTCCCTCATTGCCTTTCTGGCTTCCAGAGGCACCTGCATTCCTTGGCTTGTGGCCCCTTCCTCCAGCTTCAAAGCCACAGAGGTAGCATCTTCCAATCTCTCTCTGTTTCCAGTGTCATTTCGCCCTTTTCTCACTCTGACCCTCCTGCCCACCGCTTATAAGGACCCTTGTGATGACGTCAGGTGGCCTGGGAGAATGCAGCACCTTCTCCCTATCTCAAGACCCTTATTCACATCTGCGAAGTTCCTCTCACGTAAGGAGTGCATGAGGCCACATATTCACAGGCTACAGGGATCAGGACATGGACTTCTTTGAGGAGAGGGCCATTACTCTGCCGAACGCATGATGTGGTCCTGGGTTAGCCACTGTGCACTGTTGGGGCCTTCTCCCTGACTATGGTCACAGGGGATAGGGTAGGGTCCAGGGGCGCCCCCCAGTGCACAGAGCCCTCAGACACGTCAGGTTTTCACTCAGTCCTTCAATGGCACCAAAGGCCCTCTTGGCCTAGGCTTCACGGGGCGGTGGTGGGAGGTACCCAGACTCCCGCATCCGAGAACTACATTTCATACAGGGCTTTAGATTCACAAAGCTCTTTTCTTAGGTGCAGGCAATAAACAAAGGCTCATTAACTATGTTTTAATGGCTCCATCCACCAATGGATAGGCAAACAAATGAAAGGATAAACTTGTGAAAGTAGCAAGTGCAATGGTCCCCATTGCAGGAGCAAGGAGTCTGGGGTCCCTCAAGAAGGGACTCGGCCTTAGTATTTGAGCTGCAGGACCTGTGCCCTCTCCCTCCGATATATTGCCATGGTGCCCCCCCGTCACCCTCAGGGTGTCAGGACGGTCCTGGCACTTGGTGGGCACTGGCCACATCTGCTCACTCAGAGAAGAAGGGAAGGAAATGTGAGGTCAGGCCGCCACTGTGACTGGGGCAGGGGCCTCGCCTGAGCCTCCCGGCAGCTTCCCACAGCCTCACGTGACTGAGCAGCAGAAACACGCACAGGCTGGGGTTTCCTGCCAGGCCCCAGAGACACGCTCAGCTCTCACAGGGTGACAAGGAGGAAGAGGCTGATGGGCTCGTGGTCACTGCCAGAGCTACGACAGGCACTCGCGTGCCTTCGAGGGGGTCCAGGTCTCAGATGCCTTCCGGGTCACCTGAGGTGCCTTCACGTTGACCCCAGTCCTGGGCCCCTCAGAGGAGAAAAGCTCAAAACCCTCTGAAAGCCAGCAGCATGGGCTCCAAGCCAGGGAGCCTGGGTTCAACCCTGGCTCTGTCGGGACTTGCTGCGTGGCCCTGGGTGTGATGTATAACCTCTCTGAGCCTCAGTTTCCAATTCTGTAGAGTGGCAACAATAATATATATATATCTGTTGGCTGGGCGTGGTGGCTCACATCTGTAATCCCAGCACTTTGGGAGGCCGAGGCGGGCACATCACGAGTTCAAGAGATCAAGACCATCCTGGCCAACATGGTGAAACCCTGTCTCTACTACAAACACAAAACTGAGCTGGCCGTGGTGGTGCACGCCTGTAGTCCCAGCTACTCGGGAGGCTGAGGCAGGAGAATCCCTTGAACTCAGGAGGTGGAGGTTGCAGTGAGCCGAGATCACGCCACTGCACTCCAGCCTGGTGACAGAGCGAGACTCCATCTTAATAATAATAATAATATCCATCTGTTGCAGTCAGGGTCCCAGCAGAAGGCAGAGCTGACCAGGTGGTTCGTGTTCACAGAGGCGTGGGCAGGTCAGGGAGAGCCAGAGGCCAGCAGAAGGGAGGGAAGGAAATGGTGCTTTCCCCGGAAGCCAGTGGAGCTAAAGCCTGGCAGAGCATCCGGGCACGAGCCGTGGTCAGCATGCAACCCACGGGGACTGCCAGGGTCAGCAGAGGGCGAGAGGAGAAGCGCCTCATTCTTTCCTGCTGATCTCTAGCCACTGCCTCCATGGGTCAAATGCAACCAGGTGGGGGACGCCATCCACCAAGGTCAGCCTCAGGGAGCAAGAGTGGGCAGTGAGTGAATCTGGGGAGCAGGGGGTGCCGCAAATGACGTGGCCAGCACCACACACCGTGGGGTCATTTATTCATTTACTCACTCATCCTTTCAACAAATACCTATTAGGCACCTTCTAATACCTGCTGAACACTGTTTCCAAACACCCAGAGACACTTTGGGGAAGAAAAGAGACAACTCTCCTTTCTCAGGGAATTCATGAATTCCTGAATAAACTACATAATAAAGAAATAACCGGCCAGGCGCGGTGGCTCACGCCTGTCATCCCAGCACTTTGGGAGGCCGAGGTGGGTGGATCACCTGAGGTCAGGAGTTCGAGACCAGCCTGGCCAACATGGTGAAACCCCTTCTCTAGAAAAAATATAAAAATTAGCCAGGCATGGTGGCATGCACTTTTAGTCCCAGCTACATGGGAGGCTGAGGCAGGAGGATCACCTGAACCCAGGAAGGTTGAGGCTGCAGTGAGCTGTGATCACACCACTGCACTCCAGCCTTGGTAACAGAGCGAGATCCTGTCTCAGAGAAAGAACTAATCAAATGTAGAACAGAATGCCACGTCCAAGCACTAGGAAGAGAAACAAAGCAGGGAAGGGAACAGGGTGTGGGGGAGACCATCTTAGACAGTAAACCCAAACAACATATAGAGATAGGCTCTCTAAAAGACAATGACATTTTGGAGGAAATACGGCATTGCAATGGGAATACCCATGCCATGGTAAAGTATATGTGTGTGTAGGGAGGTAAAGGAAGACAAAGGCGTTTTTTTAAAGACGGAGTCTCACCCTGTTGCCCAGGCTGGAGCGCAACGGGGTCATGCCATGGTAAGGCATATGTGTGTGTAGGGAGGTAAAGGAAGACAAAGGCGTTTTTTTAAAGACAGAGTCTCACTCTGTTGCCCAGGCTGGAGCGCAACGGGGTGATCACAGCTCACTGCAGCCTCAAACTCCTGGACTCAAATGATCTTCCCAACTCAGCCTCCAGAGTAGCTGGGAATATAGGTGTGCACCACGATGCCTGGCTAATTTCTTTTTTTTTTCCTTTCTTTTTTTTTTTTTTTTTTTTTTTTTGGAGACAGTTTCTCTCTTGTTGCCCAGGCTGGAGTGCAATGGCACGATCTGGGCTCACTGCAACCTTCATCTCCCAGGTTCAAGCGATTCTCCTGCCTCAGCCTCCCAAGTATCTGGGATTAAAGGCATGCACCAACACACCCATGTAATTTTGTATTTTTAGTAGAGACAGGGTTTCTCCATGTTGGTCAGGCTGGTCTCGAACTCCCAACCTCAGGTGAACCACCTGCCTCAGCCTCCTGAAGTGCTGGGATTACAGGTGTGAGCCACTGCACCTGGCACCACATTTTCTTTATCCAGTCTATCATTGATGGGCATTTAGGTTACTCCATGTTTTTGCTATTGTGAATAGTGCTGCAATGAACATAGATGTGCATGTGTTTTATGGCAGAATGATTTAAATTCATTTGGATAGATCCAGGATGTACCCAAAGGGACTGCTGGGTTGAATGGTACTTCTGCTCTTAGCTCTTTGAGGAATCGCCACACTGCTTTCCACAATGGTAGAACTAATTTATACTCCCACCAACAGTGTATAAGCATTCCTTAAACAAAGGTTTTTAAAGGAAAAATGAGAAGGATTACATAATTGTTTTGAGATAATTATCCTTGGCTACAAGGATTAATAACAAGGGTGGTGCCAGTCCCAGGCTGGACAGGCAGTTGCTGGGCAGATGTCCTTGCAGAAGTATTTTTGGTGTAAGGTTGTGACAGCCTTTGTGCAAGCGTGAAGTTTTTGCAGGGTCCTTTGCGTTTTTTTTCCTTTTTTTTTTTTTTTTTTTCCTGAGACGGAGTCTTGCTCTTTTGCTCAGGCTGGAGTACAGCGATGTGATCTTGGCTCACTGCAACCTCTGCCTCCCAGGTTCAAGCAATTCTCCTGCCTCAGCCTCCCAAGTAGCTGGGATTACAGGCATGCGCCACCACGCCTGGCTAATTTTTGTATTCTTAGTAGAGACGGGGTTTCACCATGTTGGCCAGGCTGGTCTCGAACTCTTGACCTTGTGATCTGCCCGCCTCAGCCTCCCAAAGTGCTGGGATTACAGGCATGAGCCACCGCACCCGGCCTGCAATAGCTCTTGTTACCAGGCGTCTATGCACGAGAACCCTCCCTCTACGGCCCTACCCGGCATATCTGTCAGGGTGTTTTTTTTAACAAAAATGATGCCAGTTTCATTCTGACAACTTTTACAATAGTCCATAGATCATGCCTAGGGAGTCCCAGGACACAATCCCTGACTTTCCTTTAAAAACATTCACACCACTGGTCGGGCGCAGTGGCTCAAGCCTGTAATCCCAGCACTTTGGGAGGCCGAGACGGGCGGATCACGAGGTCAGGAGATCGAGACCATCCTGGCTAACACAGTGAAACCCCGTCTCTACTAAAAATACAAAAACTTAGCCGGGCGAGGTGGCGGGCGCCTGTAGTCCCAGCTACTCGGGAGGCTGAGGCAGGAGAATGGCATAAACCCGGGAGGCGGAGCTTGCAGTGAGCTGAGATCCGGCCACTGCACTCCAGCCTGGGTGACAGAGCGAGACTCCGTCTCAAAAAAAAAAAAAAAAAAAAAAACAAAAAAAAACATTCACACCGGCGAAGACCGGCATCTTAGGAACCACCAACGCTTTCTGAAAAAATACAAGAAAAAAAGAATGAATCGATCTTCAAATTAAGAACAAGGTGAGAAGTAAAAGCAGCCTCTCTGCCGCACTCACTGGGATCGACCCAAAGCTCCACTAGGTCTGAGGAGTTGGGCGGAAATCTTCACCCTTAATATTCCTTATCGTGAATCCCTGAAACCTGCAGACCCATGTGTGCCCACCCAGGGAACCCGGACCTCCTGCCGTCCTGCTCCCTCTTCCTCACAGCATCTGCATTTGGAGACAAACTGTGTGTTCACCCTGGCTAGCCCCCCACCTCTGCAGCCCTGCCGTGGAGGCTCCAATCTTAGCTCCACCACCTATGAGCTGTGTGGCCTTGAGTAAATTACTTCACCTCTCTGTGTCCCCAGACGTCTGAGCTCTTAAAGGAAGATGAGGAGAGCACCCACTTCAGAGTTTCTTGCAGGAGCTAAATGGGGCAATGCTTATGGAGCACCGCAACGCCCCTGGCACATAGCAAGTGTGTGGCAACCATCAGTGTTACCATATGGCTACAGCTGATGTTATTCTGATGGACCTTATACCCCAAGTTAGGAAGGAGGGGGTGTCTCCACATCTAACTATAAGCAACCTCAAATCTCTCCTTGGGAGACTGCAGACGGTGCCAAGGCACTGGATCCTCAAATTCCGGGTGTGCTAGGAAAGCCTGGCAAGCTGGGCCTCCCTTGGTCTCACTTCCTGCCTCAAGGGCAAGGGTTTACTGAGACAATGCCTGCAAGGCAGGTGCGCAGACTCCTGCTTCCCTTCCCCTGCCCTTTCAGAACCAGGCTTCAGCGAGGCCAGGACCCTGAGGATCTAGGTTGTTCCCTGCAGAGGTCAGAGGTCAGCAGACAACACCCACATGGCCAAGTGGGGATGGCCCTGAAATGCTAGGGGCATAAGCAAAGTGTCTGGGCTACAGGCTGGGCTGCCACCTCCTCTCAGATGGGGCTCCATCCCCCACCAGGGCAGCCTCATGTTCTGGCAGGAAATGAGAGACAGGCTTGTTCCATAGAAGGAAAAATTGATACACTGGACTCCATCAATATTAAAAACTTATGCTTTGAGAATAAACAATTAAGAGGATGAAAAGACAAGCTACAGACTGAGAAAGTATTTGAAAGTATTTGCACACCAAATCCTCCACCCTCTTTTTTTTTTTTTTTTTTTTTTTTTTTTTTTGAGACAGGGTCTCACTTCTGTCACCCAAGCTGGAGTGCAGTGGTGTGAACTTGGCTCACTGAGACCTCAACTTCCTGAACTCAAGTGATTCTCCCACTTCAGCCGCCAGAGTAGCTGGGACTACAGGCATGTGCCACCACACCCAGCTAATTTTTGTATTTGTAGTAGAGACAGGGTTTCACATGTTGGCCAGGCTGGTCTTGAACTCCTGACCTCAGGTGATCTGCCCGCCTTGGCCTCCCAAAGTGCTGGGATTATAGGCATGAGCCACCGCACCCAGCCTAATTTTTGGTATTTTCAGTAAAGACAGTTTCTGCATATTGCCCAGGCTGGTCTCAAACTCCTGGGCTCAAGCAATCCCCACGCCTTGGCCTTCCAAAGTGCTGGGATTACAGGTGTGATCCACCACGCCCAGCCAAGAACTCTTAAAAATCAACTTTTTCTCTGTCGACTGCTCATGGGGTTAAAAAAAAAATTTAATGAACATTTTTTTAAAAACCAATCCAATTAGAAAATGGGCAAAAGACATGAACAGACCTACCACTGATGGGATTTACAGATGGTAAATAAGCTCTTAAGATCGTTTTGAATCTTTAACATCAATAGCCGTTAGAGGAAGGCAAATTAAAACCATGAGATCTCACTACACACCTATCAGCATGGCAAAAATAAAACACAGGGACAAGATGAAATGTTGGTAGGGATGCGGAGAAACTGGATCACTCAAGCTTTGCTGCTGGGAAGGCAAAGTGGTACAGTCACTCTGGAAAACATTTTGGCAATTTCTTAAAAATCCAAACATGCAACTCCCATACGACCCAGCAATTACACTCCTGGGCACTTTTCCCAGACAAACGAAAACTTATGTTCACACAAAAACCTGTACACAAATGTTTATGGCAGCTTTATTGGTAATAGCCTCAAACTGGGAATCAACCCAGATAGCCTTCAACAAGTGAATGGCTAAACAAATTATGATATACCCATACTATGGAACTCTTACCACGCCACAATAGCAAGGAACAAACTACTGAAACACAAAGCAACTTGGAAGAATCTTCAGGGAATTATGCTGAGTGGAAAAAAAGCAATCTCAAAAGGTAACATACTGTATGATTACATTTATATAACATGCTTGAAATGATAAAATTACAGAAATGGAGAACAGGTAAGTGTTTGCCAGGAGGTAGGAGGGAGGGAGACGAGCACATAAAAAGTCCACAGGGGGGTCCTTTGCTGATGGAATGTTCTGTATCTTGATGGCATCTATGCCAATATCCTGGCTGTGATATTGTAGTATAATTTTGCAAGATTTTACCAGTGGAGAAAACTGGGTCCAAGACATCTCTGTATTATTTCTTATGCAGTTGCACGTGAATCTACGATTATCTCAAAATAAGAAAGTTTAGGCCGGGTATGGTGGCTCACGCCTGTAATCCCAGGACTTTGGGAGGCCCAGGCAGGTGGATCACCCGAGGTCAGGAGTTCAAGACCAGCCTGGCCAACAGAATGAAACCCTGTCTCTACTAAAAATACAAAAATTAGTCGGGCATGGTGGCAGGCACCTGTAGCCCCAGCTACTCAGGAGGCTGAGGCAGGAGAATCGCTTGAACCCAGGAGGTGGAGGTTGCAATAAGCAGAGATGGCACCACTGCACTCCAGCCTGGGCAACAGAGCAAGACTCGGTCTCAGAAAAAAAAAAAAAGAAAGAAAGAAAGTTTAACTAGAAGTAGGGGAGGTCCTAGTGGTCACACACCAAGAGGCTGGATTAGATGACCTCAAAGGTCCCTCCAAGGCCAGGACATCCCTCTTGGCAGCACAGGGTTCAGAACAGGTCCACCTCCTTCTGGCACCTCCAGGGCCCTGTTTCCAGCCCCACCCCAGTACTCGATCCAGGCACTATCTGCCCAGTCTAGATGCCACCCAGACACTTTAGGACCCTCTGTCCAGATGCCCTCCCCTCCCTCTGGGATGCCCCATCCTGCTGTCCAGGCAGAGCTGCTCACTCCCAGGGCCCTATAGATTTCAAATAGAGCACCTGGGGTCTGGCCGGGCGCTTGCTGTCCTGGAATCTGGTCACCAGGAAGGCTGGCCATCTGACCTGTCTCATGTCAACACTGTTTCTGGGGGTCGAGTGGCTTAGCTTCAAACAAGCACAATGATGGAAGGAAAAACAAACAAAAAAAGCTTTCCAATTGAATATGGACACAAATACTTGCACAATTGCATTCTAAAATAGTAAAACAATCACCACACCAAAAGACAATAACCATCACCACCCGAATGCCCACAGCCTGGCCCCTAGGACAGGACCTTTTGGCTTCTACCAGGCACTCACTGTCAATCCTGCCAGGGATTCCTGGGACAGACACCACTGCTCCCCGGCCCACTGCCCCCACCACAGCCACGTATCAACGGAGAGGTACTTAAACAGGGTGAGGCTGTTTAAGTGAAGAGTGAAAAGAAACCCTTTTCGAGACACTGGGGTGTGGGATGTGGGTTGTGGGGTGCAGGATGTGGGGTGCTGGATGTTTCTACCAGGGCAGTTCTTCTCAAACTTCACAGAACTCTGGAACCACCCAGAGGGCTTGTTGAAATAGTGGGCCCAACCCCGACTTTTGCTTCTGTAGGTCCGGGGTGAGCTCAGGGACTCCGCACTGACGGAGGCCACACTTTGAGAACCACAGCCCTGGGCTGTTTTTGGTGCCAGGCCCGTTCGTCTTCCCCTCCCTCCCCGCTCCGCCCGCGGCTGGACCCCGATCCCCGGGACAGGGACTGAGTCTGACCGTCTGATTTGTCCTCCCGGCTTCTGGCGCCCCACTCTGACCGGGACTTGGGGAGGGGGCGCTCTCTGGACGTTTGCGGCCCGCAGAGGGGTAGGCTGAGGGCGTCACGGGCCGATCCGGGCCGCCGGGTGACCCGGGACGCCCCCTGCCCCGGCGGGCGCCGCCCACAGCCTGCGCAGTGCTCAGGGGCGGAGGCCGGGAGGGGGCCCAAGCGCCAGCCCCCAGTTCGAGCGCACCCGAGTGGGCGTGCCCGCGGATAGCTTTCCGCACTTGGGCGAGTCTCTCCTGCAGCGCCCGGAGTCCCTGGGGGCTGCAGCGGCTGCGGGCGCCCCCGCGCGGGCCCGAGGGGCGGGACGCGGCGGAGCGGGGCGGGGCGGGGCCTCCGCGGCCCCCTCCCCCGGCTCCGGGCTCCGGGCTCCGGGCTCCGGGCTCCGGCTCCGGCTCTGCGCGGCGGCGGCGGCGGCGCGGGGACCGAGGTGAGCGGCGGCGACGGGTCCGGAGGCCCGGCCGGAGAGGGGACCGGGTGGCTGGGGTTGGGGGGCCAGACGCGCGCCCCTGCAGAAGGGGGGGCCCCGGGGCGGTGTCGGCGGAGCGGCGCGCGCATGTGTGTGCGCGTGTGTGTGCTTGTGTGTGCGCGCATAGGTGCGCGCGCGCGACTCCGACTGCGGGGCCCTGGGATGGGGTAGGGGTCGGGCGGAATCTGCGGGGCAGGGGCGGCCCCCTTGGATGGAGGTTCAGCCTCTCCCACCCCAGTCTCCCGGGACCTCCCGAGCTCGTTCTCTCCCAGCCTCTCTCGCGCGCCCCCCGCCCCGCCCCCTTCCCTCTATCTGTGAGTTTGTCCGCGTCTCTGTGGGTGGGTCTCCGTCCAGCTGCCCCGTGTCCCCATCTCCTTCCCCGACGCCGCCCCCTCCCCATGGCAGCTCGTGCCTCCCTCGCCATTGCCCCCCTTAATAGAGCAAACAAAGATGGTCGAGGATGGGGGACCCTTCCTTTCAGAGCCCTGTCCTGCCTCAGCCTGTGGCCCCCACCCCTCTGGCCCCTGGCCTGTGCCTCCAACCACTTCCTGGCTGTTAGCTGGCCCTGCAGAGTGGGTGGGGGCGGGTGGAGGCAGCCGGCAGACCCCAGGGCAGAGGCTCCAGGGCTGGAGCGCTTAGCAGTCTGTAAGGTCAGAGCCTGGGGAGACATCCTCACCATCCCTTGGCAGGTGGGGACACTGGCCAGGTCTGCCTGGCCACGGGTCTGCGCCTCAGACCTAATCATGTGGATTTCTAGACCCTGTTCCCATGAACAGAGCCTGACGCTTTCTAAGATTTTTTTCCACTAGAGCCAAGGTAGAAGATTGGGGGAGGGTCCCGGGTCCAAAGGTCACAGGATGTGGTCCCAGCGACTGGGTCACTTCCTCCAAGCGGCCTCCACTTCCCTACCAGTGGCATGGGTGGGAGTGACATGTGTGGACAGAGGCCATGAGGACCATGTGGTGTGGCCTGGCTGCAAGGTGATTAGTGATGCTCTTGGTGGGAGGGTGGGTGGTGAGTCCCATTCCCTGGATTGATCTGCAGGTGGGAGGGCGCCTCCCTGTGGCCTCTCAGGCTTTCTGCACTGAGCCAGCCTCCAGAATCCTGGGGGTAAGCTGGGACTCTCCAAGTGAGGTCCCGGACCCCAGATTATCCTCCTTGATGGCAGTGCTTGATAAAATGCCAATTCCTTGGCCCCCGTCCTGACCTGGTAAGGGGGCACCAGGAATCTGCATTTTGTAAGTCCCCCATGGTCATTCTGATGCACATTCAGGTGTGAGCAGCGCTAGGTGGTAACGTTGGATGAGGGAGACAAAGTCATCTGCCTCCCTCTGGCTGGCAGGCAGCGAAGAGGCCAAGAAGGGCCCACCCTGGGGTCCACAACTTTGCTGTGTCCCTGGGCAAGCCACTCCCCTCTTGGAGCCCAAGTCCCCCAGCAGTCAGAGGAGGTTATGGCCTCCCCAGGGGCCTTCCCTGCCAAACAGTCTGGGATTCTGAGCCCTTTGTTTAAATTGTGGGGCGGGGATTGCTGTGAAGTCCAGCAGGCCTGGGTCAGGATCCCAGCTCCAGCACTGGCTGGCTGTGTGGCCCTGGACAAGTCACTTTGCTTCTCTGGGCCTTGGGTTACTCACCTGAAAACTGGGATCATCATATTACCTTCACCCATCCACCCACAGAGGCAGTCAGGGAGGTCCAAAGAAGTGTGGTGCCCCACATCACAAGCACACCATGGTGTGGGTGGATCGGCCATGGGAATGGCTGGCACTTCTGTGTCTTGGCTGTTTTAACTGGGTGGCAGTGGGGACACTCGCATGGACTTAATTCTTCATCAGCAGGGAAAGCAGCCTGTGCAGAAACATTTGTGAGCTAATGGGTTTTTTGTTTCTAATGGATGGCTTAAAAGGCCTGGGGATGGTAACACAGAGCCGCCTGGCAGAGGCAGGCAGTGTGGTGTGGTGCCAGCTTTCCTGCTCACGCCCAGCAAGTCAGGGGTGCAGACACCAGGAGGGGCGGGTGACAAGGAAAGAGGAACACCAGGAGCTCTCCGGGTACCCCAAGTTGTGGACGTTTGTGGATGTGAACAAAACCATCTTTTGGGGCATGTGTGAGAAGAACAGAGCTCTCATGAGACTCCCGTAGAGGAGGAGAGTCATTCATTCATTCATTCAGTCATTCAGTCATGAAGACCTTCCCCAGGCCCTGCAGATGGCGAGGAGGGCCTCTCAAGATAGAAAGAGCCACGCAGAAATGGGCAGGCTACTGATGCCGTGTGAATGCGGTGCTATCCAGGTCAGAGGGCGGTGTGGGTCGCCCACAGGCTCGAACAGCAGGGTCAGGGCATCCTGCTTCAAGACCCTCATCCTGAAGCCCAGGGGGGCTGCAGGGGGCCAGCACTGAACAGGACCAGCCATCTCTTGGATTAGAGGCAAGAAATGTGAATCAGAATCTTGCGCCATTGTGAAGACATGGTTTAGCTGAACAAACAGGTGGCTTCTCGGTGACAAGACAGCCCTCATTTTTTATTTTAACCACATCTCTCTTTTTTCTTATGTCTTAAAATTGGATCTTGCTGGGGAGCACGTGGTGGCACAGGGGCTTGGAAGTCTGGTGAGCATATTTGCATATTTCTCGATGACTTCAGAAACACTCAGTCTCGGAGAGCAGCCCTGGTGCTGCTGCTACCCAGGGGCTTGACCGCAGACCCTCGGACCCTCAGCTTCTGGTGGCCGAGCAGGAGGAGCCTTCGGGAGCCAGTGAGAGGGGAGAGGTTAGGGATCCCAGAGTCAGGGCCATCTGCCATGAGAAAACTGCCTAAGCTCTCTGAGCTTCAGTTCTCTCGTTGCAAGGTGCAGATTGGAATAAACAGCTTAGGTGACTGAGGGGGTGGGTTCTGGAGCCAGCTGCGTGGGTTCGAATCCTGTCCCACCTCTCAGGAGGTCTTAGCAAGTTACTTAACCTCTGTCTGCCTCCACTTCTTCATCGATAAAATAGTGATTCCTGCTGCACTCTAGGCTGTAGGCTGCTGTGAGAGTTAAGCGACTTCATGTCAGGTGCTTGAACAGTCCCAGTTAGGAGTGTTCCCTGTGAGTCGTGGAAAGTAGTGATGTCATTCTGTAGCCACGTGGTCTTCCTATAGTGATGTGCTCTTCTAGTGACATAGCCTTGTGGTGCATAGTCTTGTAGTGCTGTGGTCTTGTAGTGTCGTGATCCTGTGATAACCCTGCCTTGGCATCAGCCGTGGTGTTGGTATTAATGTTAATGTTGGGGTGGCCCTAAGAGTCCAGGCAGGGAGATAAATACAGTGCTCACTCGGCCTGGCACAAGGAAGCCCCCAACTGATACCTGTGCCCTTCTGTCCCCTGCCCCAGAGGAGTAGGGACAGAAATGGAGTTTGCTATTGTGTTACACCGATACCCACATGCTGGGGTAAGTGGGGATGGGGCAGGGCCAAGTCCTTGTTTAAAAGATGTCAAGATGGCCAGGCACGGTGGTTCATGCCTGTAATCCCAGCAGTTTGGGAGGTTGAGGCAGGTGGGTCACCTGAGGTCAGGAGTTTGAGAGCAGGCTGGCCAACATGGTGAAACCCTGTCTTTACTAAAAATACAAAATTAGCTGGGCATGGTGGCACATGCCTGTAGTCCCAGCTACTCAGGAGGCTGAGACAGGAGAACTGCTTGAACCCAGGAGGCAGAGGCTGTAGTGAGCTGAGATCACGCTACTGCACTCTAGCCTGGGCAAGACAGAGCGAGACACCATCTCAAAATAAATAAATAGATAAACAAATAAAATAAGCCGGGCGCGGTGGCTCACGCCTGTAATCCCAGCACTTTGGGAGGCCGAGGCAGGCGGATCACAAGGTCAGGAGATCGAGACCACGGTGAAACCCCGTCTCTACTAAAAATACAAAAAATTAGCCGGGCGCGGTTGTGGGCACCTGTAGTCCCAGCTACTCGGGAGGCTGAGGCAGGAGAATGGCGTGAACCCGGGAGGTGGAGCTTGCAGTGAGCCGAGATCGCGCCACTGCACTCCAGCCTGGGCGACAGAGCGAGACTCCGTCTCAAAAAACAAACAAACAAACAAAAAAAACAAATAAAATAAAAGATGTCAAGAAAACACACGGATTCATCTCGGCACAGAGGGCATTGCTGTCCTCAGTTCTGACCCCCAAGCGTGGGCTCCCCTCTGGAAGGGAGGGGCTGCCTGCCGTCTTCTGAGCTCCTGTCCTGCCAGCCAGCCCCTGTGCATAGACCTCCCCAGGCACCGTCTCACCTACTCCTCCCAGCCAGCCCACGAGGTGGACGTGGCCCTGCCCAGTTAACAGATGGGCAAACTGAGGCTCAGGGGGAACCAGTGACTGCCCAGAGCCACAGCAAGGGGGCAGGGCTGGAACTCAAACCTGGGTCCGCATGCTCCACCCCACCACACAGCATGCTCGAAGGTCTGGAAATACTGCCACAGAGCCTTGCCGTCAGGAACCACCATGGTGGGCTCCTCTGACCCCAGCATGAGTCCTGCTCATTTTCTGGAAAGTTCTTAAGGCTATGCTTTCTGTGCCATCTGCTGGGTTGGTTAAAGGTTGCACTGGGTTGCAAAAGCAGTTTCTCCAGCGAAAGCAATCCACCTCATGCCTAGAAGAGAACCCAGGCCAGAGACATGAAGGGAGAGAGGACCTAGCCTGGGGGCACAGCTCCCACTTAATGCCAGAAGACCCGAGTTCTGGCCCTGGTTCCACTGCTTACAACCCCTTTGAGTCTGAGGGTGTTACTCTCCATGCCTCAGTTTTCTCATCTGCAAAACAGGAATTTTGATTTCTGCCCTGCGTAGCTCCTGAGGTGAGTAGGATAAAGCTGCCAAATAATAATGGCCAATGCATAGGCAGCTCTTGGGAGGCACTGGACGGCGTCTTAGAAGTTTACCTACTTGCCCTCTTTTAACCCTCTGAAGGGCCTCTGAGGTCACTGTTCTATCATGATCCCATTGTACAGACCAGGAAGGTAGGATACAAAGATATCAGTATCTTGTCCAAGGTCACCCACTGGTAAGGCATTTGGGTCTGATTTAGATGAACAGAAAGTCATCCGTCGTGGCCACTTCTTGGTGGGTAGACATATGGCTCCCTACTTGATTATTCTCAGTAACGGGGAGCTCACTACTCTCTAAGCACCTACGACTGTTAGTCTAGGGCTTGGGTAGGTGGCGGTGATGGTCCCTGGTAAATAGATCCCATGTGGAAAGGGAAGACAGGGAGAAGATCCTGGGCGTGGCTTCGGCCTTGCTGCGGTGGAGGGGCCAGGAGATCTACCTATGGCCGGGAGAGGGTGGGTCCATGTTCTGCTTCATGCCTTCCGCAGGCCAAACCTGAGGCTGAGAGAGGAGAAAAATGCTCAACAAACAGGACAGACAGTAGCTGCTCAAAAAGCCTTGGGGTGGACAAATCCTCTTTCTAGGGGAAATTTTAAATATGAAACCAACATCACCATATTGGACAGAGTCTGGAGAACGGGCTCTGATTCTGCCTGCAGCCTCGCCCCCTGAACCGTATTCATTTCCTGTCAATCTGTTCTGAGGTAGAAGTCCTGTTGTGTAGTGTCATTGCCGCACCGCACCTACAGCTCTACGGTTCTCTATCCTGCTCTTTTCTTTTCTTTTCTTTTTTAGACAGTGCCTTGCTCTTTCACCCAGGCTGGAGTGCAGTGGCACAATCACCACATTCCGGTAGCTGAGACCACAGGCACGCACCACCACACCCTGCCAATTTTTTTATTTGTTTTTGGGTTTTGGTTTTTTGGTTTTCTTTTTCTTTTTTTTCTTTTTTTTTTCTTTTTTTTTTTTTTTTTAGTAGAAATGAGGTTTTGCAGCCGGGCGCGGTGGCTCACGCTTGTAATCCTAGCACTTTGGGAGGCCGAGGCGGGTGGATCGCCTGAGGTCAGGAGTTCAAGACCAGCCTGGCCAACATAGTGAAACCCAGTCTCTACTAAAAAATACAAAAATTAGCCAGGCGTGGGGGCGGACACCTGTAATCCCTGCTACTCGGCAGGCTGAGGCAGGAGAATTGCTTGAACCCGGGAGGTAGAGGTTGCAGTGAGCCAAGATCTTGCCACTGCACTCCAGCCTGGGTGACAGAGCAAGACGCTGTCTCAAAAAAAAAAAAAAAAAAAAAAAGAAATGGGGTTTTGTCATGTTGCCCAAGCTGGTTTTGAACTCCTAGGCTCAAACCATCCTCCTGCCTTGGCCTCCCAAAGTGCTGGGATTACAGGCATGAGCCACCGCGTCTGACCGGTTCTGCTTTTTTCACTAGATGTAATATCGTGAGCATCTTCCCTGTCCCTAAGCAGCCCAGGAGCTCGTGAGCAGTCCTGATGGGTTTTTAGGAGCTGCACAGTATCTGTCCCATGGAAGTTCCGTCATTTGTCTTGGAGCTCCCCTTTCAGCGGGGCCTCCACGTGCCCGATGATGTGAAAAGCTGTGTGACCCCAGGCAGGGCTCTCACCCTCTCTGTATCTCAGTTTCCTGCTCTGCTGTCAAATGGGAGCAAGAAGCAACCCACGTCCTAGGGCTTCTGGGAGGAGTAAACGAGGAGATGGGATGTGAAGTGTCTGGCATGTGGCGGGGCTTAAAACTCGGTGGCCATTGTTACTGTTGTTGTTATTATTATTTAGGTCACATATCCTAATTAAATTGTGGATTCTTACAGACAGGAGCCAGATTCTGTGCAGTCCTGTGCCCCACTCCTAGCCACGCTCAGTCATGTTTATGATTTGATTCCTGATGTTCGGTTTCCCCCGAATAGAATGAGTCTCTGTGTGGGTGAGGTGCTGGGAGAACTTGATTCGCATACTCTCATTTTGTCCCCCATGAGCAGAGATCCTTAGCTCCCTTGTAGAAACTGGCTCAGATGGGCAAGTTACTGAACCTGGAAAAGTGAAGGGAAAAAGAAAAATCAAAAACAGAAGAGAAGGCTGGGCGCAGTGGCTCGCGTCAGTAACCCCAGCACTTTAGGAGGTCAAGGCGGGCAGATCGCTTGGGCCCAGGAGTTTAAGCCAAGCCTGGGCAACATAGCAAGACCCAGTCTCTACTAAAAATATGAAAAAATGATGGCCGGGCGCGGTGGCTCAAGCCTGTAATCCCAGCACTTTGGGAGGCCGAGACGGGCGGATCACGAGGTCAGGAGATCGAGACCATCCTGACTAACACGGTGAAACCCCGTCTCTACTAAAAAATACAAAAAACTAGCCGGGCGAGGTGGCGGGCGCCTGTAGTCCCAGCTACTCGGGAGGCTGAGGCAGGAGAATGGCGTAAACCCGGGAGGTGGGGCTTGCGGTGAGCTGAGATCCGGCCACTGTACTCCAGCCTGGGCGACACAGCGAGACTCCGTCTCAAAAAAAAAAAAAAAAAAAGAAAGAAAAAGAAAAAATGAGTGAGCCAGGCATGGTGGCGTGCACTTGTGGTCTTAGCTACTCGGGAGGCTGAGGTGGGAGGGCCACCTGAGTCCGGGAGGTCAAGGCTGCAGTGAACTGTGATTGCACCACTGCTTTTCAGCCTGGGCAACAGAGTGAGACCCTGTCTCAAAAAAAAAAAAAAAAAAGAAAAGAAAAGAAAAAGAAAAAAAGAAAGAAGAGAAGAGAAGAGAGAAAAGAGAAGAGAAACTGGCTCAGAGAGTGTGATGGGCCTCCCCACAGTCACACAGCAGAAAGGGAGGATCCAGGAATGCTTCCTAAAGGAGGTGGCAATGGCCCTGGGCCAGCAGGATGGAGGGTTTGACTGGGCCAACAGGCAGAGGGCTGGTGTTCTAGGTGGGGTGAAGAGGAGGAGGGGGGCTGTCCAAGGGGCATAGCAGTCTGAGCTCAACACCCAAAATGGGGTGGAGTAGAGTGTGGGTGGGGCTCAGGGGTATGTGCTGAGCTGACCTGTAGTCGCAGGGCAGGAATGAGCTGTCTGGGCTCCTGACCCCATCCTGCACCTTGGCCCCGGCCAGTTCCTTCTGTCCGGGCAGGAAGGGGTGCTCTGTGGGCTTGGAGGCTGCAGGCGCCTTCCTGGGGACTGCTCTGTGAGCAGTGATAAAATATTTATCAGCCAGCAGCTGGGCTTCCCTGCACAGGGTGCAGTCGGGGGCAGCTCCCACCCGAGCCTGCAGCCTGAGTTCTGCTGAGTCATGGGGGAGCCCAGTGAGCCACCTGCCCTCAGGCTCCTGGGCCCCCTCTGCCCTTTGGCCATGTGAACGCTTCCTAATGTGTAAGCCATTCGGCTGCCCATAAGGCCAGGCATCCAGCGTGCTTAGTGCTGAGCAGGGTTTCCGAGCTCACCCCCAGGAGGGTGCAGACCTCAGCCAAGGTCGCAGGGCAAAGGACACCCGTGGGCTGGGATTCCACCTGTGCCCACCCTGGCGGCATCCCACCTCCTGAGTCCTCTCAGCACCCAGCAAGGTAGGTACTCTTTGCGTCTGGTTTTAGACGTGGGGATGCCTAGGCATGGAGACGGGGCGCGGTGTGTCGGGTTTCATAGCCCTTAGCGGCTGAGTGGAGATTTGGCCCTGGTCTGTCTGACTCCAAGACCCTGCTGTGTGCCCCTGCCCCGGAGGAGCCCCACTCCGTTTCAGCCCTGAATCAGGACTGGGGTGTCTGTCCACCCTGATGTGACACAGTGCTGTGACTTCGGGTTTGTGCTTTTGATTTTTAGAGTAGCAGCAATAACAAAAAACAGTAGCAGATGGCTTCTTCCTACTGCTGCGTGGGGTGGGACAAAGAGCAGGGGGTTCAGATTCTTTTGTTCACTCATTCATAAAAAGCATTCTGGGTGCCCTGGCCAGGGGCCAGCACTCGAGGCTCCAGGGACCAGTGGGGGACGTATCAGATGGACCTGCCCTAGGGGAGCTTATGCCATGGTGAGGGGAGTCAGAGGGGTGGGCTTAGTGCCTGGGCCTGGTCACCTGCTGTGTGACCTCGGGCAGGTTGCTTCGCCTTTCTGAGCCTCAGTCTCTGATTTGTGAATTCGGGATAAACTTGGCTTTTTCTCTGAGCAAGCAAGGATCACACCTGTGTTCTTATTCTTTATCACGGCCTCACATCCACCAAAGCCTGCGGACACAGATCAGCCTTTGCACCAGCTCCAGTTTCCAGAGTAGGCCCTGGCAGGCTTTGCATTGGCTCATCCAGGAAATAACCGTGAGCTGGTGCTGGGGGCCTTAAGGACAGGCTGGTTTTAAGGTGGAAGTTTTGCCTAAGGTGCTCAGAATTCTGAAGGGAAGTGCTGGTCCCCAGAGCCACGCATGCAGCAGCTGTGAGAGGGAGCGGGCTGCATGCAGGCTCTTGATGGGAACCCTGTGGGTGGTCGGGTCATCTCCGACGCCCAGTTCTGGGCTGGGCCCTTGTTGCACCCGCTCACCACCTGCCCGGACACGCAGTCTCTTCCTGCTCACTCTCAGCCTTCTGTCCTCTAGGCCTTCCTCCTGCTGTTCCTATGCCTAGTCCGATTTTCCTGCCATCCTTCACCTGCTGGGCTTCTGCTGGCTCTTTTTTTTTTTTCAGATGGAGTTTCACCTTTGTTGTTCAGGCTGGAGTGCAATGGTGCAATCTCGGCTCACTGCAACCTCCGCCTCCAGCGATTCTCCTGCCCCAGCCTCCCGAGTAGCTGGGATTACAGGCGCATGCCACCACACCTGGCTTACTTTTGTATTTTTATAGAGATGGAGTTTCACCATGTTGGCCAGGCTGGTCTGGAACTCCTGACCTTAGGTGATCCACCTGCCTCGGCCTCCCAAAGTGCTGGAATTACAGGTGTGAGCCACCGCGCCCTGCCTGCTGGTTCTTTAAGCGGCTGCTGGAAGGCATCCTCCTCTAGAAATCCTTCCTGGCCGCCTCCTGTTCACCCCAGGCCGGGCAGACCCACGGCCCTCCCAGCGCCATCTCAACCCGGGCTCTGCTCATGCCTTTGGGCCAGCACTTGTCATACAGAGCTTCTCTGCCCTGTTCCCAGGTCTCCCCGACAGCCTGGGGCTGCTTTGTGTGATTCATCTCTGGGTCCCAGGGCTCAGCTGGAGGCTGGCCCAGAGTGGGACCCCAGCAGCATTCGATGAATTGAGAGCATGAGTGAGTGACAGAAATGCTTTAGGGGACAGGAGGCACCTGCCTTAGGGGACAGGAGGAAGCCTGCAGGTGCACGCGGGTGGGGCACTCGCTGCTTCTGTGAACCGTCTGTGCAGGCGGGGCCTCTGGTTTCCTGGCCTTCCAGGATGATGGATGGTCAGACGGACAGTGGAAAATTAAGATTTCTGGGGCCTTGAAAGCGACTGCCATGGGAGTCAGTGCCCTGGGGGGTCAGGAGCACTGGCCTTCAAGTCTAGGCCTCTCCCCTTGTAGCTGAGTGACCCTGAGTGACTGCCCCCTCTCCTAGGCCTCAGAGGATACCTGGGGCCGCCCCAGGTCCATTCTGCAAATGCAGCATTTATTCCTGTGAGGGAGGTGGGCAGAAGCAGGCTTGTGTTCTTAGGATGCTCACCCTGGTGTCCCAGAAACACACAGACAGACAGAAAAAAGACCCAAATGAAATGTACCAAGATGGGGAGCGGTAATTTCTCTGGTGGTTTGTTTCTTTTTCCATTTTTTTTGTATTTTTCAAATGTTTAGAGTCCCTTCAGTGACTTTGAGCGTGCATTGAGAGCCCAGTAACACTGGGGGGCCACTGCCATAAAGACAGCCTCGGCCGGGCGCGGTGGCTCATGCCTGTAATCCCAGCACCTTGGGAGGCCGAGGCGGGTGGATCACCTGAGGTCAGGAGTCCGACACCAGCCTGACCAACATGGGGAAACCGCATCTCTACTAAAAATACAAAAAAAATTAGCTAGGCATTGTGGCGCATGCCTGTAATCCCAGCTACTCAGGAGGCTGAGGGAGGAGAAGCGCTTGAACCCAGGAGGTGGAGGTTGCAGTGAGCCGAGATCACCCTATTGCTGCCTAGGCAACAAGAGCGAAACTCCCTCTCAAAAAAAAAAAAAAAAAAAAAGACTCAGCCTCTCCCCTCTGGGACATTTAGTCTGATAGGGGAGGCTGGTCAGAAGACATAGAGCCATGGTGTGATTGGAACTTTCGCAGAGGGAAGCCTGGGGCTCAGGAAGCCCGGAGAAGACCCCAGCCCAGCCTGAGGGCTTGTACCGGTGCCACTGTGCTGAAGGGTGGCTGCGAGGGAGGCAGGTGTGTGGGCGAGGGTGAGTGTAGTGTGGCTGGAGACTTGGAGGAAGGTGAGTAGGAGGACGAGAGACCCACAAGGAGGGAGGGACCTCAGCCTGAGTGAGTGGGTTTGGTGGGGGGAGCACTGATGTCAGGTCCCTCCTGGGAGCTGCTGTGATTTGGGGCTTTCTACTTTATTCAGTCAACAAACTTTTCTCAGGATGAGGCTGCTCGGGGCCGTAGGGCACAGATACTGATGTGGCCCTTTAGGGTCACAGGGTCCAGGGTTCAAGTCCCAGCTCCACCACTATCCAGCTGTGCAACTTTTGACAGTTTGCTCTACCTCTCTGAGTCTCAGATACTTCATCTTTGAGATGAAGGGCACCTGCCCTGTGGCTTCCTGTGAGGAAGTATAGAAAATGCTGAGCACAGCCCCTGGAATGGCATGTCCCTCCCCCACCCTAAAGTGCACGTTTAGTAGAAGGAAAGGTGGGATGGGGAAGGATGGGGGATAAGGACAGAAGTGAGCGTCTGAACCTAACAGGAGGGCTGGTCCCCGCCTGGTGGGGCAGCAAGGGGTCCCGCCACAGCCCAGCCAGGAGGTGGGCATCCCAGAGCCGCAGCCGTGGCAGCACTGCCTCCATGGAGGTCCCACAGCAGGGCTCACCAGCCTTTGCCCTCCCCACCCTGGGTGCCTGACTGCCCCATGGGAGCTGCTGCGTCTTCCCGTGCCTGCCCACCACGGCAAGCGGGCTGGGACATCTCCCTGAGCCACAGATCCCCTGGTTGGGAGGATAAGGGATGGACACCTGGTCTCAGACTCCCCCACACACACCAGGGCATGTTCCTGGCTCCCTGCCAGAGCCTAGGTGCCTGCTTAGAGGCTCAGAGTCCCCTGCCAGGAACTCAAGGTGACACAGTGGTGGCAGTGTGTGACAGAGGAGGGAGCCAAGATGGGGTTTGAGAGCCTGGGGCAGGGCAGGGCAGTGCTGGGGCACAGGCTGCAGGACCCAGACAGAGCAGGGTCGGACTACAATGTGGTCTCCACATTCGTGCATCCCGGCAGCTCTCACTGGACCCTGGCATTCCAGGGCCACGATTGTCTGCCAGGGTAGCACTGCAGCGGTTCTTCCTTCCTCACCCTACCGTGCCACCAGTGGTTGCTGAGTCTGTTCTCGGCCCCGGCATCTGTAGAGCTGGAGTGCTGATCCTCCTCTCCTGGCCTCTATGTGAGGCTCAACTGACACCAGCCCATGAAGGGCTCAGCATGTGCTTACCACATAGTAGGAATCTGCAGGATGGTGGCTGTTCACCCGGAGGGCCAGCCTTCCTTGGACTGGATTCCTGGGAACTCAGGGAAGTGCTCTGCAAAATGTTAGTTAAAAAATAGTTTGGGAGGCCGGGTGCAGTGGCTCATGCCTGTAATCCCAGAACTTTGGGAGGCTGAGGCAGGTGGATCATGAGGTCAGCAGTTTGAGACTGGCCTGGGCGACATAGTAGAAACCCCATCTCTACTAAAAATACAAAAATTAGCTGGGCATGGTGGTGGGCACCTGTAATCCCAGCTACTCAGGAGGCTGAGGCAGGAGAATCGCTGGAAACCAGAAGACAGAGGTTGCAGTGAGCCAAAATTGCACCACTGCACTCCAGCCTGGGCAACAAGAGTGACACTTCATCTCAAAGAAGAAAAAAAAGTTTGGGAAACATCCCTTTTTGGGGAATCCAGCAGACAGTGCAGGCACAGCTCTGTGGAAGCAAGGGTGGCTGCTGAACTCTGTTTCACTCTGTGTTTTCCAGCCTTATGGGACCAGGGGCCTTGCTGGGAAAGAGCAGCCACTGAGCCCCAGGGGGACACCTGTGCCTTGTGTGGCTGTGCAGAGGGGGCTGTGGGACTCACGCAGGGCTGAGGCAGGAGGTGATGTTGGCAAACTGCCCTGTTCAGAGGTCCCTGTGGCCACAGCCTGGAGGGCAGCCAGGAGAAAGAAGCCCAGCCACAGGGAGGCAGATGTGGAGGGGATGCTGTGGCCAGAGCTGTGGCCTGAGAGAGCAGTGGCTGAAGGGAGGAGCTGGCAAGAGTAGGAATCTGTGGGGCCCGGGAGACAGCACAGAGGGAACCTGCACCACGTGGCCATGGACCTGCCTTACCACTGGCCCACTGAGTCGCAGAGGGCGTGGCCACTGGCCCACTGAGTTGCAGAGGGGCGTGGCCAGCAGAGCTGAGATGTCCTCAGGAGAGGAGCCAGCCCAACGAGGTGGAGAGGCCTGCATGCTAGGGGTCAAGGTTAGCCACACTGCCTTGCTTTGCTGGCCCCAAAGCTGAGAGGACCCTCCAGGGAGGTCTCTGGTCACAGTGCCAGGAAGATTATGGGAAGGCAATGTCACAGTCACTGAGCTCAGGTGAATTTCCTCCTTAAGCATACTCTAATACAGGGGATGCCATAGGCAGAGAGTGGAGAGACTGGGGGAAGGAGGAGGCAGAGGGGGAGGCGGGGGGAGGGAGAGGAGGAGGAAGGGAAGGTGGAGGAAGCCCACCCAGGCCCCAGCCAGAGCTCTTCATCCACCTTCCTCCGTGGCTATCAGCTGGGGTGCCTGGACATAGCCTCTGGTGCTGGGCTCTGGATTCCACCGTGTGCCCCCGCTGGCCTCTCTGTGCCCATAGGTGAAATGAAGACCCCCTGCCCCCCACACTCTGCCTTCTCACAGAGCAATTATGAAAGCCTGGTAGGCCGGGCGCGGTGGCTCAAGCCTGTAATCCCAGCACTTTGGGAGGCCGAGACGGGCGGATCACGAGGTCAGGAGATCGAGACCATCCTGGCTAACACGGTGAAACCCCGTCTCTACTAAAAATACAAAAACTTAGCCGGGCGAGGTGGCAGGCGCCTGTAGTCCCAGCTACTCGGGAGGCTGAGGCTGGAGAATGGCGTGAACCCGGGAGGCGGAGCTTGCAGTCAGCTGAGATCCGGCCACTGCACTCCAGCCTGGGTGACAGAGCGAGACTCCGTCTCAAAAAAAAAAAAAAAAAAAAGCCTGGTAAAGACACGGAGGCTGGCACGGGGTGACTGATTTGGCCAAGGTCAGATTTGAATCCAGCACTTAGCTCAGGGCTGGCACATAAGAGGTTCTCAAGAAATACTTGAGTTAAAAGGAGGCTGCAGATGGCTCTCTTGGCCTGGGAATGTCGCAGAGACAAGCACGGTACCTGGTGTTTGGTCGGAGCTAAGTAGCTGCTAAGCCATGTTATTATAGGAGCCACCTAAGGAAATTGCCGCTCTCACTCTACAGGGCCGCCCAAGGCCTCTCTGAGCCCACCAGGGAATGTGCCCACTGTAGTGGGTGGCCTGGACAGTACTGTCCTCCAAACACAGATGTGTGTGGTGGGGCAGGGCTATGGAGAAGACTTTGGTGGATTAGGTTACTCCAAGAAGGGTTTTGCAGGATGAATAGGAGTTGGCCAACCAGACCAGGCTTAAGGGAAGATCATCCCAGACTAAGTGAACGGTGAGCATGTGGACATGAACTGAGCCTGGCTTCCAAGGACAGAGCCTTCTCCCAGGAAGCCGGCCTCTGCTTTCATTCACTCAGGAGGTTTCAAGGAGGCCCCTGGGTCCCCTGCCTCTCCTCTCAGACACCCTGGGAGCTGATGGCTCAAGCTCCCTGCAAGAAGCTGGGAGCTTTTGGGAGCTTCTAACCGCATGGCCACCCTCTGGCCTTATCCCTGCAGCGAAGCCCTGGAGAGCCCCTTCCTGTCATCTGCCCCTTGAGTCTGGGGAAATTCCCGTGGGCCAAGCCAGTGCTTGGGGAGTGACAGAGTTTGTAGTCAAGATACCCACCTCGAGGGCCACCTGGCAGCCCCAGCTCCTGAGGAAGAGGCTTCTTGCCTTGGCCCCAACCCATCTGCCACCCACACCCAGAACCACAAGACAGAGGGCCCAGACCTCGGTTACTCAAAACCAGAAACTGCCGAAAAGATCTGAATGAGGAGTCCCCTTGGGGCCAGGGCCAGGTGTCTGGGCAGAGCCATCCTCCCATGCCCAGCACCCCGAAGGAGGGCAGGGGGAGCGGGGAGTCAGGAGGCTGTATCCACCCTGCCAGCTCACCCTGCCTCAGGCTCCAACAAAGGGCAATTCATGGACCCTTGGGGACCCCTGAAGGCAGGTCCCCTAACCGGCCTCAGATCCAGTCCCTCTGGGGTCCCAAGAGCCCTGGCTGCAGAGTCACCCCCTCTCCCCTCCCCATGACTCATTAGCTGCATCCTGAGCCTCAGTCTCCCCATCAGTAAGATGAGAAACCTACTCGTGAGCCACCCGCGGGATGGAAGCAGCTTCCGCGCATGAGCAATTGTGTCCACCCCTGTCATCCTTGGTAGGGTTCATGGATGGCTGAAGAGGGGCCAGCCCAATCCTTTGGCAGAAGCCCTAGCCCAGGAACAGTAGCTGGGCCCCGCGCGGGGGTTGGTTTCATTGGCTCTGACTGCAGTGACAAGTGGGGTGTGTCCCCCGGACTGGGTGGGGGCCTCGAAACAAGGACTTCTGGAATTGATTGAGGATCCAGGAGGGCCCAGGCCAGAGGGGTGGGCTGGGGAGGGGCCTGGGGCTTTTCAGTTAAACAAGCCGCCTGTGGCTACCCCAACCCCCTACCCCAGTGTCCACAGAGCCTGAGCTGTGAGCCCAGTGAGGCCAGGAGCTGGAAGTCAGGCTGACCCAGCCTCAAGAGTGGTAGAAAATGTGCTGGTGATGGCCAGGCACAGTGGCTCATGCCTGTAATCCCAGCATTTTGGGAGGCCGAGGTGAGTGGATCACCTGATGTCAGGAGTTCAAGACCAACCTGGCCAACATGGTGAAACCCTGCCTCTACCAAAAAAATACAAAAATTAGCTGGGCATGGTGGCGGCAGCTGAGTAGCCCCAGCTACTCAGGAGGCTGAGGCAGGAGAATCGCTTGAACCCACAAGGTGGAGTTTGCAGTGAGCCGAGATCGTGCCATTGTACTCCAGACTGGGCAACAGAGCGAGATTCAAAAGAAAATGTGCTGGGGACGATGGGGAAGGGCAAAGAGCACGGAGGACCGGGGTCAGGAGGCCCGAGGGTCACCTCCTGCCTGCGCTCCAACCGCCTGTGCTGCCTGGCACTGCCCAGCGTGCACCCGCCCCCAACCCTCTGCCCAGGGCACTGTTGTGAGGTTAGGGGCAGACAGTGGGTGTGGGTGCCGAGCACAGGGCCAGGCTGATGTCATTGTCCACAGTGGGGGAGCAGCCCCTTCCTGTCGCTCTGGTCTGTGCTCCACTTGGCCGTGCTGGGTGAGGTCATCCTTCCAGGTGCCGGTGAAATGTCACCTCTGGAGGCTCAGGCCTCCTGCCTCCCAGGGCTTCTGGAGCCTCCCTTTACTGCCCTCTTGTGGCTCTCAGGGGAAGGGAAGTGGCAGCCCGGGACTCAGGGCCTGGCGTGAAGTAGGCACTCTTGGAGTGGAGGCTGCTGGGGTTACTGAAGGCTTGTGCAGTGTTGGGCGGGGTCACCGTGGGAAGCGTGTGGCTCCAGAGTCACAGCTGGACTCTGATCTCAGCCCTTCCACTCATTCACCCTACAACCCGGGCAAGTCAGCTTTCCCTCGGAGCCTCCGGTTCCTCTTCTGAAAAATGTGGGTGGCAATTCTGGCCTGTGGGTCTGCCCCGGGTCGGAGGGTAGATGGTACGCAGTGCCAGCACCCAGTAGGGCCTCCGTGAGTGAGCATGTGTCCTTTACCCCATGCACCGGGACAGTCCTGCTCTGATGGTGACCCTACATATCCCACTCCTGTGCAAGACCTCAGTCTCACCATCTGTAAAATGGACAGCAGAGGCCGGAATGGACAGAGCAAGACCCTATCTCAAAACAAACAAACAAAAAAGGATTTATCCTCTGTCTGGAATAGAGCCATGTGTATTTAACCACAAAAATGTTTTCCCTCCTCCACCCACAGAGAAGGGCTGTGCTTATCCCTCAGCTTCTCCTTAAGGTGGGAGCCAAGGCTTCCCTTTCAGAGAAGCCAGTGAAAGCCACACCCCTCTCCCCAGTGAAAGCCACACCCCTCTCCCCAGTGAAAGCCACACCCCTCTCCCCAGTGAAAGCCACACCCCTCTCCCTAGTGAAACGCACACTCACAGCCACCATGACTCTGCCAGGCGTGGGCTGTGGTGCCTGACACCCTCTCAGACATGCCCAGACACATGCTGGAGTTGCTCAGAACTTATACACAGAATCCCGAGCACCAAGGGAGGGGCCAGAATCAAAGCTGAGATACGTGATGCCCCTTCCGCCTAGCTTTGTCCCCTTTCAACCCAGATAGTGCCCAGAAAGACAGTTCCACTTGCAGGCCCTACACCCAGGGCCCTGGCTTCCATGGTACTATCCTTTCTCCCTAGGGGAGCACTGTGATGATGCCACACATTAGAAGTTCCCCTACTGGGGCCGGGCACGGTGGCTCATGCCTGTAATCCCAGCACTCTGGGAGGCCAAGGCAGGTGGATCACCTGAGGTCAGGAGTTCGAGAGCAGTCTGGCCAACGTGGTGAAACCCCGTCTCTACTAAAAATACAAACATTAGCTAGGTGTAGTGACACACACCTGTAATCTCAGCTACTTGGAGGCCAAGGGACAAGAATCCTTGAACCCAAGAGAAAGAGGTTGCAGTGAGCCAGGATCACACCACTACACTCCAGCCCGGGCGAGAGAGTGAGACGGTCTCAAAACAAAAAGAAAAAAAAGAAGTTCCCCTATTGGGCACCTGGCTTTTACAGCATCTTGTTCTATTCTTGTGGGGTTTTTTTTGTTGCTGCTGTTTTTATTTTTTGAGACAGGGTCTCGCTCTGTCGCCCAGGCTGGGGTGCAGTGGCATTAACTCGGCTCACTGCAACTTCCACCTCTTGGGATCAAAAGTTTCTCCTGCCTCAGCCTCTTGAGTAGCTGGGATTACAGGTATATGCCACCACGCCTGGCTATTTTTTGTTTATTTGTTTTGAGATGGAGTCTCTGTCGCCCAGGCTAGAGTCAGTGACACGATCTTGGCTCACTACAACCTCCACCTCCCAGGTTCAAGCGATTCTCCTGTCTCAGCCTCCTGAGTAGCTGGGATTACAGGTGCGCACCACCACGCCCGGCTAATTTTTGTATTTTTAGTAGAGACGAGGTTTCACCATGTTGGTCAGACTGGTCTCGAACTCCTGACTTCGTATTCTGCCTGCCTTGGCCTCCCAAAGTAATTTTTGTATTTTTAGTAGAGACGGGGTTTTGCCATGTTGGCCAGGCTGGTCTTGAACCCCTGACCTCATGATCTGCCCACCTCAGCCTCCCAAAGTGCTGGGATTACAGGCTTGAGCCATCATGCCCCGCCTCATCCCAGAGTTTTGCTCTAAGAGGGAGCAGGATAAGGCAGTGCTGGCCAAAGGTGGTTTTGTGGTCCAGAGGGCAGGGGCAGCAGGAGTCTGACAGGAGAGGGTGAGACTGAGCTTATAGAGGAGGGAAGCGGCACCTGAGCACCGGGGCCCAAGGAGGATGGGGGAGGGGGCAGGCTGCAGAAGTCAGGGATGGGGGCGCAGGTGACTAGAAGGCTAGGAAGGAAAGAGGAGGCCCTGTGGGCAGACAGAGCCCCAAGGAGAGGAAGCCCTGGATCAAGGATCCCCAGCTCTGTGTGGGCAGATGAATGTCCTCTGGATGTTGACCTGTGCCTGAACATTGACCTGAGCACCCGGTCTGACGGAGGAGACAAGCAGGGGGACGGAGGAGGGTCAGGGACTGTTGGCTAAGTTGGGTGAAGGAGAGAAAGGATTGCATGGTGGGGGTTGGGGGAACCTGACAACTGGGCATGGCAGGGCCCGAGGCCACCTTGGAGGAGGAGGCAGGTCAGCTCACTGTCATGGCCAAGGCTGAGCAAGCACCTGCAGCTGTGAATATGTTTAGAGCCTGTGGTTACCCAGGGAGGGAGATGTGATGAGGATTCTCATTTCACAGATGAGGAAACTGAGGCACAGTTAAGCAGAGGGAATCAGCCCAAGGTCGACATCTATTAAGTGGTGAAGCTGCGATCCTCTGGCTGCACAGCCCATGCTCTGAGTCACACTTTACTACCCATTGTTATTATTATTATCGCTGAAAAAATAACCCAGCCGGAGGAAGAGGAGCAGGGCATCCCAGGCAGAGGCAGAGCCTGGGTAAAGGCCCGGATCTTCTAGGCAGCAAGTGGGCATTTTGTCTCCTGGTTCGGGGGGTAGTGGGAGAGGGGCCTGGCAGGGCGTGGTGGGAGATGAAACAGAATCGGAAGGAGTGGAAAACTGTGCTCAGACTGGAGGGTCTTGGATGCCAGGCTTGGAAATCTGGAATTTATCCTGCAGGCAGAGGGCCTCGTCCGACGCCTCCGAGCAGCCAGGGCAGAGGCATCCTGGGTGTCCAAGTGAATGTGCTGGCAGCCTCGGGAAGGTGGATTCCCGGGGCGGGGAGGCAGGCCAGCCCTGAGCCCTCGAGGGCTGTGTGGTAGACGGGGTGGGCGGGCTGTGGGCAGGGGCTGAGAAAGAGGGCAGAGAAACAGTGAGCCCCAGCCCAGGCTTCGAGTGGGAAGATCTGGGCTGCTTCCACGATTTGGGTAGAGAAAACCGGGGCCTGGAAATGGGGATTCTGAGGTTGGTCCTGGCCCTGCCCCTCACCAGCCTGTGACCCTGCAGGTGACGTCGGGACTCAGAACCTCGGCGGCATGGAGAGGAGGCTACCCATCTGGAAGGGTTGTGGTGGGGAGGCCATGGCCCGGGCTGGGCACAGCTCGTACTCAGTGATAGGGACCCTGCCCTAGACTCGGTGCCCCTGGCACACCTGGAGCTGACCCCTTCAGCGCCCCTGCCACCCACCAAGCCTTTCCAGAGGCTCTCGGCAGTGGTTTCTCCTTCATTTAGGAGAGATTAGAATGATCCAAGCTGGCCAGGCGCGGTGGCTCATGCCTGTAATCTTAGCACTTTGGGAGGTTGAGGTGGGTGGATCACCTGAGGTGAGGAGTTCAAGACCAGCCTGGCCAACATGGCGAAACCCTGTCTCTACTAAAAACACAAAAATTAGCCAGGCATGGTGGCGCATGCCTGTAATCCCAGCTACTCAGGAGGCTGAGGAAGGAGAATCACTTGAACCTGGGAGGTGGAGGTTGCAGTGAGCCGAGATTGCGCCACTGCACTCCAGCCTGCGCGACAGGAGCGAGACTCCATCTCAAAAAAAAAAGAAGACACTGAAATCCACCAAGTTTTTCCCAGGTGAGGATTCCTTGGTAGCAGAAGTGGGGGCATGGCTGGTGGATGCCACCCTGGGTGAACTCCCCTCCTCCACAAGGGAAGCCGGGGCCTTGCCAGTGTCCAGAGGAGCCAACCTCACCTCCACAGTCGGCTCTGTAGGCTCAATTTATGCTGTCGGGAACGCTGGCCAAGTTTTGATGGGCTGTTTCCTGCCTACCTACCCCGTCGGATCTGAATTCCTGACTGGGAATAGTCGTTCCTGCCTCCCAGGGCTGTTTGGAAGAGCAATGAACGAATGAGTGAAAAAGCACTGCCCTTATCCCACACCAAACCCACACCCGTCTCCTCCTCCTCCTGGGGCTCCTCGTCCCGGGCTGTGTCAGGCAGGGCTTCACGTTGCAGTGTGAACTCTGACATCCCAAGCAGCATTCCTTCCATCCAACATTCTTCTAAGAAAAGGCTGCCAGCCAAGAAGGTGCCTGGGGAAGAGTACAGGTTGGGAGTGCAGCCCGGGAGTCCATCCTGCTCTGCTGCCTGCCCTGAGGAGCCTCAGTCTCCTGGTATGCGGAGCAGGGAAGTTCCCGGGGCGGGGCCTGCCTGGTGGGGCGGCTGCAAACAGGAAGGTTAGGAAGTGCAGGAGCTCTCAGCATGGGGTCGGGCACAGCTGTGCAGTGTTACGCTGCAAACACGAAGGTTAGGGAGTGCACGAGCACCCAGCATGGGCCAGACACAGCTGTGTGGTGTTATGCTGCAAACACGAAGGTTAGGAAGTGCACGAGCACTCAGCACGGGGCCAGGCACAGCTGTGCAGTGTTACGCTGCAAACACGAAGGTTAGGAAGTGCACGAGCTCCTAGCATGGGCCAGACACAGCTGTGCGGTGTTACGCTGCAAACACAAAGGTTAGGTAGTGCACGGGCTCCCAGCATGGACCAGACATAGCTGTGCGGTGTTACGCTGCAAACACGAAGGTTAGGAAGTGCACGGGCTCCCAGTACAGGCCAGGCACAGCTGTGTGGTGTTACGCTGCCAGGCTGGGATGCCTTTGCAAAGGTTACTCCTCCCGGCTCCTGTCTCCGGAGTTTGTGTTTTTCCCCTGGAGAAAGCAGGGCTAGAGGGAACGAGAGTGTCTCCAGTGTGCTGAGTGTCGGGGTGGGACCTTTCCCCATCTGGACATGGGGTTTCCTGGAGGTCAAAGCCAGAGCCTGGCGGGGAGTGAGCTCTGTGTGGGGAAAGGCAACATATTTGTGTCCTGGGACTGATATAACCAGTGACCATAAACCAGGTGGCTTATAACAGTTTCGTCCTCTCACAGTTCTGGAGGCTGGAAGTCTGCATCAAGGTGTCCTGGGAGGTCAAGGTGGTTGGGTTGCTCAATCCCAGGAGTTTGAGACCAGCCTTGGCAAGACCCTGTCTCTACCAAAAGTCCTAACTAGTCAGGTGTGGTGGCGTGTGCCTGTAGTCCCAGCTACCAGGGAGGCTGAGGTGGGAGGATCACCTGAACCCAGGAGATCAAGGCTGCAGTGAGCCATGATCACACCACTGCACTCCAGCCTGGGTAACAGAGTAAGACCTGTCTAAAAAAAAAAAAAAAAAAAAGTGTCAGCAGAGCCAAGAATCGTTCCTCGTCGCTTCAGCTTCTGATGGCTCCAAGTGTGCCTTGGCTTGTGGCCGCATCGCTCCAGTCTCTGCCTCTGTCCTCACGTGGCCCTCTCCTCTGGGTCTCTGTGGCTGCACATAGCCGCCGCCTTTTTTTTTTTTTTTTTTTTTTGAGACGGAGTCTTGCTCTGTCGCCCAGGCTGGAGTGCAGTGGCTCACTCAGCTCACTGCAAGCTCCACCTCCCAGGATCACGCCATTCTCCTGCCTCAGCCTCCCGAGTGGCTAGGACTACAGGTGTCTGCCACCATGCTGGGCTGGTTTTTTTTTATTTATTTATTTATTTATTTTTATTTTTATTTTTAGTAGAGATGGGGTTTCACCATGTCACCCAGGATGGTCTCAAAGGTACGCCCACCTCGGCCTCCCAAAGTGCTGGGATTACAGGCATGAGCCACTGCATCCTGCCCACATGGTCTTCTTATAAGGACATCAGTCACTGGATTTAGGCCCCACATACTCCAATATGACCTCATCTCAATTTGATTACATTTGCAAACACCTTCTGTCCGAATATGGTCACATTCATAGGTACCAGGGGCTAGGACTTTGGTGTCTTTGGAGGGCACAATTCAGCAGTTGAGCAGTCTGAATACCCAAGGATGGCCAAGAAGGGCCAGCAGGTCATTGTCAGGACAGGAAGCTTTGAGGGACAGGCACCTGTGTGGTGCTGGCCCAGCCCACCCCCTGCCCCCGTACTCTATTCATAATGTTGATTAAAGAAAAGGTGGCTGCTGGCCAGGTGTGGTGGCTCATGCCTGTAATCCCAGGACTTTGAGAGGCCAAGGCAGGTGGATCACTTGAGGTCAGGAGTTTGAGAACAGCCTGGCTAACATGGTGAAACCCCGTCTCTACTAAAACTATAAAAATTAGCCGGGTGTGGTGGCATGCACCTGTAGTCACAGCAACTCGGGAGGTTGAGGTGAAAGGATCGCTTGAACCTGGGAGGCAGAGATTGTAGTGAGCCGAGATCATGCTACCGCACTCCAGCCTGGGTGATAGAGCAAGACTCCATCTCAAAAAAAAATACAATAAAATAAAAGCAAAGGCGACTGCTGTCCATGCACGGACACTCTGTGCTGGGTCGCTGGCAGACACACGAATGGTCCTCATTAGTGTAGGGAGGACACACTGAAGCCCACCCACCTGCCTGAGTTGGAATCCTGGCCCAGTCATGTGACCTAGGGTAAGTCACCTAACCTTTCAGAGCCCCAACTAACCCACCTGTAAACTAGGATGATGGGAGTAGCTGCCTGCCTTGGAGTGCTATAGAATTCAAGGGTGGATACCCCATGCCTGGCCCATAATAAGAGCTTACTAACCCCAGGAGGAACGTGGTCCTATCTCCCCACTCCAAGGACAAAGAGACTGAAGCTTGACAGGGAAGGTATTACAGATCAACCTAAATAACAAGCAGTGGCCAGGCGCCGTGACTCATGCCTGTAATCCTAGCACTTTGAGAGGCTGAGGTAGGCGATCACTTGAGGTCCGGAGTTCAAAACCAGCCTGGCCGACATGGTGAAACCCCATCTCTACTAAAAATACAAAAATTAGCTAGGTGTGGTGGCGGGTGCCTGTAATCCCAGCTACTCAGGAGGCTGAGGCAGGAGAATCGCTTGAACCTGGGAGGCAGAGGTTGCCGTGAGCCAAGATCGTGCCCCTGCACTCCAGCCTGGGCGACAGAGCGAGACTCTGTCTCAAAAAATAATAATAAAGTAACAAGGACAGAGGAACTCTCTACAAGAAAATGATATTTCTTCAGGAATCAGGCATTGCAATGGGAATTTGCATGCCATAGTAAGCTATGTGTGTGTTCAGGGACAAAGAAAGACAAAGGTTTTTAAAGGGAAAATTGGGAGGATTACATAATTGTTTTGAGATAAATGTCCCTGGCTACAAGGATCAATAACAAGGGCGGCACCAGCCCGAGGTTGGACAGGCAGTTGCTGAGCAGATGTCCTCACAGAGGTATTTTGGTGTGTGATTGCTATGGCCTTTGTGCAAGGTTGTGGTTTTACAGAGCCTTTTGTGGTCATTTTTGTTATCAGGCATTTTTATATAAGAAGCCTCTCTTCATGGCCTTTCCTGGCTCCATTTCTCAGGAGTTTTGTTTGTTTGTTTTTTGTTTTTGTTTTTGTTTTGAGACAGAGTTTTACTCTTGCCGCCCAGGCTGGAGTGCAGTGGCTCAGTCTGGGCTTACTGCAACCTCTGCCTCCGGGTTCAAGCGATTCTCTTGCCTCAGCCTCCTGAGTATCTGGGATTACAGGTGCACACCACTATGCCCAGCTAATTTTTTTGTATTTTTAGTACAGACGAGGTTTCACCATGTTGACTAGGCTGGTCTCGAACCCCTGACCTCAAGTGATCCACCCATCTTGGTCTCCCAAAGTGCACCCAGCCTGTCAGGGTTTTTTTTTTTTTTTTTTAGACGGAGTCTCGCTCTGTCGCCCAGGCTGGAGTGCAGTGGCCAGATCTCAGCTCACTGCAAGCTCCGCCTCCCAGGTTCACGCCATTCTCCTGGCTCAGCCTCCCGAGTAGCTGGGACTACAGGCGCCCGCCACCTTGCCCGGCTAGTTTTTTGTATTTTTTTTTTTTAGTAGAGACGGGGTTTCACCGTGTTAGCCAGGATGGTCTCAATCTCCTGACCTCGTGATCCGCCCGTCTCGGCCTCCCAAAGTGCTGGGATTACAGGCTTGAGCCACCGCGCCCGGCCTACGCCTGTCAGGGTTTTTTAAACACAAGTGATTCCATTTTGATTCTGACAACTTTTTTTTTTTTTTTTTGGAGACAGAGTCCCTCTCTGTTGCCCAGGCTGGAGTGCAATGGCACAGTCTCGGCTCACTAAAACCTCCGCCTCCCAGGCTTAAGCAATTTTCCTGCCTCAGCCTCCCGAGTAGCTGGATTACAGGCACATACCACCACACCTGGCTAATTTTTGTATTTTTAATAGAGATGGGGTTTCACCATGTTAGCCAGGCTGTTCTCAAACTCCTGACCTCAGGTGATCCACCCACCTTGGCCTTCCAAAGTGCTGGGATTACAGGCATGAGCCACCATGTCCGGCTGATTCTGACAACTTTGACACAAAGGAGGTGGCAGAGCTGAGGGCAGACCCAGTTTGGGAGATTCCAAAACCTGGCTCTCTCTGCAGTGCCATCCTTGAGCCTGAACAGTCACCTCCTTTACCTCCTTGTACCACAGAAGCACCTATTGAGAGACTAGAATCCGATTTTAAAACACCTGCCCTGAGAGACTTTGGAAACTGATTAGTGTTCAAGACCTGGCTGACAGGTGGGAAGGTGACTTGGAGAGAGAATCTCATGCAGGTACATGTGTGACGTCTGGTGTAGTAAGACCAGGGACCTGCTGGCCAAAGCCCCCTCCCCAGCCCCTAGAACTGGAATCCAGAACCAAAGGAGGGCACGTGTCTTGAGTGCACAGGACCAGACCACCAGGGTGCAGAAGGGCCCAGATGGAGTCCTGGTAGCTCAGCTGGTCAAGAGAAGACTTAGGGAAGAAGGTCCGTCTTCAGACCTCAAGGCTGCAAGGAGGACATAAATATATATATATACGTATATATATTTATAATTTTTTTTTTTTTGAGATGGAGTTTCGCTTTGTCACCCAGGCTGGACTGCAGTGACACGATCTCGGCTTACTGCAACCTCTGCCTCCCAGGTTCAAGCGATTCTCCTGCCTCAGCCTCCGGAGTAGCTATCATGCACCACCATGCCAGCTAATTTTTTGTATTTTTTGTAGAGACGGGGTTTCACCGTATTAGCCAGGATGGTCTCGATCTCCTGACCTCATCGTGATCCACCCGCCTCAGCCTCCCAAAGTGCTGGGATTACAAGCATAAGCCACTATGCCCAGATTTTTTTTTTTTTTTTTTTTTTTTTTTTTTTTTTTTGAGACAGAATCTTGCTCTGTCGCCCAGGCTAGCATGCAATGGCATGATTTTGGCTCACTGTAACCTCCACCTCCAGGGTTCAAGTGAGTCTCCTGCCTCAGCCTCCCTAGTAGCTGGGACTACAGGTAGTAGCTGGGACTACACCATATCCGATTAATTTTTGTATTTTTAGTAGAGACAGGGTTTCACCATGTTGGCCAGGGTAGTCTCCAACTCCTAACCTCAGGTGATCCACCTGCCTCGGCCTCCCAAAGTGCTGGGATTACAGGCATGAGTCACCACGCCCGGCCAGGGCATGAACATACTAGATGGCAGAGCTAGGATGGGACGGTGGGCTAACCTCCTGGTGGCAGGGACCGTGTCTTTCTTGTCCCTTGCTGTATTCCCCATGCAGCCTCAGTTTCTCCATCCATGAAATGGGAATAATAACAGTTGATCCTGGCTCCAAGGCCACCAGGGGGGAACATTTCTTCTGGAGGAACTTGAGAGAGGGGCCCACCCACCTTTACTGTCGGTGCGCCCACCCCAGGCTTGCCACAGGGGAGCCTCTGTTGGATTCTCCAATTTGTGAAACATAACACGTGTTGCTTCTGATGGGCCTGACACCCATCCTGCCATGGGCACTAACTGGCCATGTGGCCTTGGGACAGTCCCTGAGAATTGGTGCTCAGAGAGGGGCCGTGGCCATGACAGCCTAATCCCATTTGGTGCTAGAGTCACCATGAGTACCCTGGGCTCCCCCAGCGTCACGGTCCTATCTCAGGAACCTCCTTCTGCCGTGCAATCACCCTGGCAGCCGTCCCCAAGCCTTGGTGTGCCCCTGTGACTGTGCGTGGATTTTTTCTGTGCCTCATAGGGCAGTGGTGTCTCCCTCCTCGCCCATCCCAGGGAAGGGATGGGACGGGCCCGGATGGCAGAGACTGTGGGGACAGAGCCAGGAACTCCCCATGGCTTTCCATGCCCAGCACGTTGCCAGGCCTCTTCCCGGGTGTCCAGGACTGACCAGGCTGCTCTGTGCAGAAGGGACTTTCGGGTCTGCTTTGAGGGAACACCAGGCTTCACCACCAGGGGGCAGAAGTGCCCCTCCAGAGCAAGCAGTGCCCGGGGAAAGTGGGCAGCTGAGGTCAGCAGCTGAGGGCAGCGCCCCGGGGACAGCGGGTGAGATGGAGGCTGTCTCTCTCCCCACCAGCCCGCAGGGCTGCAGCCCCAGCTCCGCCATTTGCTGACTCTGACCTCGGACATATGCCTTGGCCTCCCTGGGCCTCTGTTTCTCTGTCTGTAAGATGGGACTGGTCTCCCGCTTGGCAGCCTTGTGGGGACGAGATGGGGCAGTATGTTTAATGGCCACCCCTGTACCATGCCTCTAGTACCCCTCCCTGGGCCCCGAACTGGCCCCTTCAGGGGTATGCTGTCTCCCCTTGGTTGGCCTGTGTCCCAGAGATCATGATGTTACTTGTAGTGCTAATGGACTAGAGCTCAGAGTCCCAGGTTCATGAGCCGCCTTGACTTACCAGTCTGTTCCTGTCCCTGGGGATGGGAACTGAGTCCAGCCGGGGCTGAGCCAGGCTTAGGGGTTGCAGGCCCTTCAGAAGGGTAGTTCTGAGGATATCAGGGTTCCCCCTCAGTGACCAGGGTCCTCTACCAGCTCCAGACACCCCGCTGGCCAGGGGGAGTTTGGAATGAGTTTGGGTGCTGGGGAGGAGAGGACATCTGGCCTGGCGACTTCTTGGAGCGGGGGCCGCTCTGGTGGCTTTGGGGATGTGTGAATGAGTCTGGAGCAGGAATGGCTCTGGTGGCTTTGAGGATGTATGAATGAGTCTGGAGCGGGGGTGGCTCTGGCAGCTTGGGGGATGTGTGACTGAGTCCCTTTGTCTCTTATTTCCTTAACAGGGGCATTTCCCTTCCCTGGTCTCAGACTCAAATGAGCCCTGCACAGGGCACCCCTCCACAATACAATTGCTGGGTCCCCCAGCCCCCTCATCAGACCCAGAAAGCCCCATAAGTGAGAGGAAGGCCCAGTGGGCACCTGGAGCCCTCGTGCCTGCTGGCAGGGGCAGTGCCCGGGTAGGAGCTGTCATGTGGGACTCAGGCCCAGCAAGGCTATCATCTGATGCTTCAGGGCGGCCAGAATCCAGGTTTCTGTGTCAGTCTCTCCGTTGTAAAATGTTGGCCGCATGCAGTTTGGTTTTTTTTTTTCCTCCGACGCTGCAGGCCACACGGAACACACTCAGGGGCTGGACTCGGCCCTTTGTCCCCCAGCTGCCCCCTGCTCTGAGGGTTTGTGACAGCTCTGTCCCCTCTTGGCCTCTGCCTGGGGTTTCTGGCCCCAAGGGCAGCCCGCAGCTGTGCCCTCTCTACCTGTCATGGCCCAAACCCGGAGCGGTGGCGCCTTTGCCTGAGCCTCCACTGTTCTCCTGGCACTGGGCTCTTGGGTGGAGACAGATTTTACACATCTGTGGCTGGGGCCAGGGAGAGGTTATAGCTAATTCCTTAACGCTGACTAGAGATGCCTTTTCTAAAGATATCTTTAAAATTCCTCAGCCATCCCCACCTCCGGAATTTCTGTCTGGCCGCTTCTCCCAGATGCCTGCGGCATTCCCAGCCCCGCCCCCCCACCCCCCACCGCCGCCGTTTCCCTCCTCCTTCCTCCCACCTCGGGCTGCCCATTTCTCTCTGATTTCTTATCCCAAGCAGTCAGGCCTCCCTCCCTCTCTGGGGCTGGCCTCTCCTGCCAGCCAGGCCCTGCCAGCGGTCAGCAAGCGTGGGACCAGGCTGTGCTGAGCCCACAAAGCCAGGCTCTCCCGAGAGCCTGCCTCCGGCGTGGGAAACCATTTCATCCCGTCTGGATCCCCGGCGGTTCTGCTTTGCTGCGTTTACACCAGTGGCCGTGACAGAGATTCTTCCTTACATCTGTCCAGCCTGGGCACTTTTATGAGGCATTTTCACCAATGTGGTCCAATGTAATCCCTTTATTTCTTATGAGATAAATGTTCATCCGTCCATAAAACCAAGTATCTATGAAGCACCCACTCCGTGCGCTAGGCACGGGGACTGTAGCAGTGAACAAGTTGTTATGGTTCTTGCCCTCCTGGCTTACGGCATAGGATGGAAAAAAAGTCATCAGGTGACAGAGGACGACCCCTGAGCCTAATTGAGAGTGAAGGCGGTCAGAGACAGGGGCAACTAACTTCCCTGAAAGACATTCTAGGGCAAGGGAGGGACCCGCAGCTGGAGGGCAAGCAGGTCTCAAAGGCCCCTTCGAAGAGTCAAGGATCTGGGCTTTATCCTCTGTTTTAATTCTTTTCAGAGACAATTCAGTACATGCCTTAGTATTTTTATATGTTTTGTTGTTGTTGTTGTTGTTGTTGTTGTTGTTGGTTTTTTTACAGCAATAAGGTAGGAAATGCATGTCTGGCTATGAAATTTGGTTTGGGATCTAAAAGATACAGTGTTCCTGTAAGTTTGAGAGTGTGGGCTGGGCACAGTAGCTCATGCCTGTAATCCTAACACTATGGGTGGCCAAAGTGGGAGGATTGCTTGAGTCCAGGAGTTTGAGACCAGCCTGGGCAACATAGCAAGACCCTGTCTCTATTAAAAAATTTTTTTTAAATTGGCCAGGGAGCCAGCTGTGGTGGTTCACACCTGTAATCCTAGCATTTTGGGAGGCCGAGGTGGGAGGATCACCTGAGGTCAAGAGTTCGAGACCAGCCTGGCCAACATGGTGAAACCCTGTCTCTACTAAAAATAAAAAAAAAAAACTAGCCAGGCATGGTGGCAGGTGCCTGTAATCTCAGCTACTCAGGAGATTGAGGCAGGAGAATTGCTTGAACCCAGGAGGCGGAGGTTTGCAGTGAGCCATGATTGCACCATTGCACTCCAACCCGGGCGACAAGAGCGAAACTCCATCACACACACACAAAATTAGCCAGGCACGGTGGCACATGCCTTGTAGTCCCAGCTACTCAGGAGGCTACCATGGGAGGGTTGCCTGAACCCAGGAGGTAGAGGCTGCGGTGACCACGATGGTGCCACTGCATTCAACCTGGGCCACAGAGTGAGATTCCGTCTCAAAAAGAAAAAGAAAACGTGTACAGCACTTGACGGTTAGTTTACAAAGCACCTGTTGCTGCCTGTAGGCCCCCAGCTGCCTGTGAGATGAACCGGTCTATTCCACTTTACTGACGAGCAAGTTTGTCTGTTTATGGCTCTGTCTCCCAAAGACAATGGTATTTATGTTTATGTCTGGAACACAGGAGGTGCCCAGGAGACACTGGTTGATTTGCACTAAACAAAGACTCTTCACGAGGCTCTCTTACATTTTATTTTTATTTTTATTATTTTTTGAGACAGAGTTTCGCTCTTGTTGCCCAGGCTGGAGTGCAATGGCGCGATCTCAGTTCTCTGCAATCTCCGTCTCCCAGGTTCAAGCGATTCTCCTGCCTCAGCCTCCTGAGTAGCTGGGATTACGGGCATGCGCCACCACGCCCGGCTAATTTTTGTATTTTTAGTAGAGATGAGGTTTCTCCATGTTGACCCAGCTGGTCATGAACTCCTGACCCAGGTGATCCTCCCACCTCGGCCTCCCAAAGTGCTGGGATTAAGGCACGAGCCGCCACCTCTCTCTTACATTTTATATGGGGCTTTCCCAGCTCCTGGAGCTGTGGCTGTCACCCCCCTTCTGATGGAGGGGTCAGGTGAGCCTTGTGGGAATCCCAGAAGCTGGGGACTGGGAAGGGCCCCGTGCAAGGGGCTGGACGCTCCCTGTGGTGAGGCCCAACTTTGCCGTTTGTTGATTGCACAATGTTGGGCAAGTTATTTCACTCTGCGAGCCTCAATGTCCTCAACTGAAAAATGGGGAGAATAATAACCTCTGCCTCACGGAAGTAGTTCATGTTAGTTCATGTGAGGAGATCAGACATCTAAAAGTGCTCTGCAAAGCAGGCAGGAAGCACCAGCTGTGCCCTGCCTTCACTGGGATCACTCTGCCCCCACCAAGGAGACTTGGGAAGCTCTGCTTGGTTTTACCATCCAAGAGACCTGGGGGTGGGGAATAAGGAGCAAACCCTCTACTTCTTCAAGCCGCCAATCCAGCAAATCCTCCAGGCAGCCAGGCAATGCTGAAGTCCCCCTCCAAGGGGGTGTAGGCTGAGGCCGGGTGGGGTGGGTTCTTGGGCAGAGGTGCCTGGAGGGGAGTGAAGGCCTCTACCCAAAGTCCTCATGAGAAGTGGGTGGGGAAACCTGTGTTCAGGTGAGGGGTACGGAGGCACCTTTGTGGCACAACCTTTGCGAGGAGGGACGTAAGGGAGAGACCGCCGGGGCCGGGGTCGCTGGACATCGTGTGGACGCGACCGCAGTGCCGGGCGGGGGGCGGGCGCTTGGGCTTGGGCCCTGCGCCCCGAGCGTGTTGGTTTCCTGTGGGCACGTGGGGCCCTCGGAAGAGGGGAGGAGGGCGAGCACGTCCCCAGAGGGCAGACCGAGCGGGGCGTCGCGGCAGCTGCGGCCGCGGAGACGCCGGCTCCGCCTCTTGTACACGCCCCCTCGCCTGAGGCCCCGCCCCGCACGCGATGCCCCGCCCCTCCCGTCCCGCCCCCCCCCCCCCCCCGGGGCGCCGCGACCCGCCCCCGCCCCCGCCCCCGCCCCTGGGCCCGCCCTCGGCCTGCGTTTGCGCCGGGTCCGTGCTGGCCGCGCGCCTGGCGCTCCACGCTGAGTCGCTCCGTGCAATGATTAACCCGGCGGGGCGGCAGGCGCGGGACCCGAGACGGAGGCGCGGGGCCGGGGCGGGACCCCTCAGGGCCGCTCGGCTTCCTGCTCTCGCCCGAGTTTCCGCGTAGAGGGCGCAGCGCCGGCCCGGGGCCCTTGGCGCGGCGTGGCGCAGGGCGCGGCGTGGGGCGCGCGTGGGCGCGGCGCAGGCGGCCCGGGTCACCATGAGGACTCTCCGCAGGTTCAAGTTCATGAGTTCGCCCAGCCTCAGTGACCTGGGCAAGAGAGAGCCGGCCGCCGCCGCGGACGAGCGGGGCACGCAGCAGCGCCGGGCCTGCGCCAACGCCACCTGGAACAGGTAAGGCCGCGCCCTCCCGGCCAGCTGGAGGTCCCGGAGCGAGGGAAGAGGACCCTCGAGCCGTCCGCGGGCGAGGGGCCGCCCCGAGCCAGGAACCGTGCCTAAGGCGGCGCGGCGCTTCACAGTTTGCAAAGAACTTGCCCTGCCGGAGTGGTGCGGCCCTGGAGGAAAGTTCAGTGCAGCGTGGTTCCAGAACCCAGGAAAGGGAGCGAGGCCCGCCAGCGCCCGGGGCTGTCCCAGAAGCGCCCGGCGGGTGGGCGGCGGGGTGGGCCGGGAACCCGCGTGCCCGCCTCCCACCCGGGGTCTTTCCACGTCTCCACTCCTGTGCTCGTGACAACCCGGGAGGTTAACGGAGCAGGAAGTATTTTTCCCATTTTGCGGTTGAGCACAGGAGCCTCGGGGCTCAGTGGGTGGGTCGCGCAGGCTTCCTGTGTCTCTTTAAGGTCCCTTAGGCTTTCCCTGGAGAGGCCCCCTGTCCTCCAGCTGTCAGCAGGGGGTGCGGCAGCTGCGAGGCATTCTTTAGAGGACCCTCCTCCAGGGGTCATTCCCAGACAAGCAGGGGCCTGGGAAGCCCCTTCCCCCAGCTTTGTTTGAGGAGCAAGGCTGGGATCCGAAAAAGAAACGATTTATTTAGTGGAACTCGCCAGTGTCTCTGCTCCCTAGGAAAATGGGAGGCAGGACAAAGTGGGGGAGGCTGTGGACGCTGCCCCTCTCGCCCCCACACCTGGCAGTGAAATCTTGCCAGATGCTCCACCGGCTGTGGTCTTGGCCACCAGGAACCCGGCTGTCACTTGGACACACGTTGTTTTCAGTTCATTGAATGCACTGTGAGCCAGCGAGATCCTCTTCAAACGTGGTCTCTTCTGTCTCTGAGTTGCAAACTGCTAGAGGGCTGGCAAGTGCCTGCCTCCGTTTCCCTGTCCTGTCAGTGGATATTCGCATTCCTCTCTGTGGGGGAGGGCTGGTGTGGGAACAGTGAAGGAAGGACTCCTGTTGGGAAATCTCACTGAGCCAGCGACTCCGCAGTGTCTTAAGAGCTGTGTTCTCCACCAGGCACGGCGGCTCACACCTGTAATCCTAGCACTTTGGGAGGCCAAGATGGGAAGATTACTTAAGCCAGGGAGGTCGAGGCTGCCATGAGCCATGATGCCACCACTGCACTCCAGCGTGGGTGACACAGCAAGACCCTATAAAAAAAAAAAAAAAAAAAAGTATTCTTCTCCAGTATTGAGATGAAAGCCATCTCTTTCTCCTTGTTTTTCTGCTGTGATTTAGAGGAAAGAGGTAAATAGACTTATTTCAAATCCCAGCTCTGCCCTTTCCCTACTGTGTGGTCTTGAGCAAGTCACTTAACCTTTGTGGTCCTCAATTTCCTTATCCATAAAATGGACCCATAATAGTACCCACCTGACGGGGCTGTTGTAGGGATGAAATTTGAACATGCAAAATAAAGCCCTCAACACAGGGCTTAACACATAGTAGATCCTCTGTACCTCACAGCTCAAGCCCAGACTCACGCAGGGGATGGGTGTCGGGGTGTCCCTGTAGGGATGGCGTTTGGAGGGCTCCACAGGAGTCAGCCAGCTCCTGAGCACCCACCGACAGCCACTTGGTGAGCTCCCTCCCACCCCCGAGTTGGGGTGTACTGCTGCGGGTCCCCAGACAGGTGGGGGCAGTGGCTGTTTGCTGGCTCAGAAGGCTTAGACACTGCCATCACCCCACCTTGGGTGACCCTGGAGTGGGCTCAGAGTCTCAAGTGTCTTCTCAGAGGTCAGGGAGGCCTTGCAGGCAGAGGCTGCCTGAGTCCCGCTCCCAGATTTCGCTCAGCAGCCTGGCGGATTACAGAGGAATGCCAGCCCCTCCCTGCAGCACCTTCAGGGCTCCAGGTCTCCCAGCCCTTAGGCCTGCGTCAGCTCCCGCCGCCCCGGGCAGCAGGGACACAGCCATTTCCTGCACTCCTCTTCTGTGCCACGCCCCAGGCCAGACCCGTTCAACGCCCTTAACTGACTTTGCCACTCTCCTAGCCCAGTGAGGGAGGTATTACCAGCACCCCCCACCGAGAGAGGCAGAAGGGCAGAGAGAGCACCCAGGAGACCTGCCCAGTTCATCCATCGCCTGCGCAGGATGCAGCAGAGCCTGCGCCCGGGCTCTCCTCCCCAGCAGATGTGGGAGATGGAGCCAAGAGAAGGCAAAGTGCCTTCCCCAGCCAAGTCCCTGAGTGGAAACCGCAGGGGGCAGGGCACCCCTTCTGGTCCCTGTCTGCCTGCTCCTGCTTCTAGCAGTACTCCCTGCCAGGGCCCCCCAGGACAACAGGTCTGTGCAGGGTCAGGACAGGCGTGTCATTCTGCAGGGCCTGGCTTGCCAAGCCTTGTGCTCCTCATTGTGAGTCTAGTACACACCCCCTTTTATCTGTGTGACTGTATTAGCTTCCCAGAGCTGCTGTAACAAAGATCACAAACTTGGTGGCCCAAAACAGCAGAAATCTGTTCCCTCACAGTTCTGGAGCCAGAAGCTGGAAGTCCAGGTGTCACTACCACCAGAGGCTCTAGGGGAGGAGCCTTCCCTGCTTCTTGCAGCTTCTGGTGGCTCCTTGGCTTGTGGCTGCATCACTCCGATATGTACCTCCCCATGGCTTTCATTTCCATGTCCAAGTCTCCCTCTCCTGTCTCTTTCTCTTTTTTTTTTATTTTTTTCTTTCTTGAGATGGAGTTTCGCTCTTACTGCCCAGGCTGGAGTGCAATGGTGCAATCTCAGCTCACTGCAGCCTCTGCCTCCCAGATTCAAGCAATTCTCCTGCCTCAGCCTCCAGAGTCGCTGAGATTACAGGTGCCCACCATCACGCCCAGCTGATTTTTTGTGCTTTTAGTAGAGACGGGGTTTCACCATGTTGGTCAGGTTGGTCTCAAACTCCTTACCTCAGGTGATCCACCTGCCTCGGCCTCCCAAAGTGCTGGGATTACAGGTGTGAACCACCATGCCTGGCCTCTTTTTTTTTTTTTTTTTTTTTTTTTTGAGATAGAATCTTGCCCTGTCGCCCAGGCTGGAGTGCAGTGGCACAATCTCAGCTCACTGCAACCTCTGTCTCCTGGGTTCAAATGATTCTCCTGTCTCAGCCTCCTGAGTAGCTGGGATTACAGGTGTGCACCACCATGCCCAGCTAATTTTTGTTTTTGTTTTTGTTTTTTTGAGATAAGAGTCTCACTCTGTCACCCAGGCTGGAGTGCAGTGGTGCAATCTCGGCTCATTGCATTCTCCACCTGCGATTCTCCTGCCTTAGCCTCCTGAATAGCTGGGATTGTAGGTGCCCACCACCACGCCCAGCTAATTTTTGTATTTTTAGTAGAGACAGGGTTTCACCTTGTTGGCCAGGCTGGTCTCAAACTCCTGACCTCAGGTGATCCACCTGCCTCGGCCTCCAGAAGTGCTGGGGTTGCAGGCGTGAGCCACTGCACTGGGTTCCCTCTCCTTTCTCTTGTAAAAACACTAGTTATTGGATTTAGGGCCCATCCTTCATTAAGGACCATCTCCAGATCCTTAATTTTTTTTTTTTTTTTTTTTTTTTTTTTTTTTTTTGAGACGGAGTCTCGCTCTATCGCCCAGGCTGGAGTGCAGTGGCGCGATCTCGGCTCACTGGAAGCTCCGCCTCCCGGGTTCACGCCATTCTCCTGCCTCAGCCTCCCGAGTAGCTGGGACTACAGGCGCCCACAACCGCGCCCGGCTAAGTTTTTGTATTTTTAGTAGAGACGGGGTTTCACCGTGGTCTCGATCTCCTGACCTTGTGATCCGCCCGTCTCGGCCTCCCAAAGTGCTGGGATTACAGGCGTGAGCCACCGCGCCCGGCCTGGCAGATCCTTAATTAAATACCGCTGCAAAGAACCTATTTCCATAGTGTAAGGCTTGCTGTGTCATGAGAACTGAATCCAAGTCATTGATTGATTGATTCATTCATTCATTGACTGTGCTGGCACTGGGCTGCTCAGGACATAAATTCAGAGAACAGCCTCCTGGAGCTGAGAGTTTCCAGAGGGAGGCATTGGTGAATAAACTAGGAGGCAAGTAAACGCTGGTGGGCTTGGTGCTTTGAAGAAGGCGAACCAGGGGCGCTGGAGTGCTGAGCATTTCCCTGGGTGTCTGCCTTCCTTTCTTTCCTTCATGGAGGTTGATTCTGTAGGTGTGCAGGAAATGTTTGGTTTTTCTCTTTTGAGAGAGGGTCTTGCTCTGTCACCTGGGCTGGAGTACAGTGGCACAATCACGGCTCGGGCAGCCATGACTTCCCAGGCTCCAGCGATCCTCCCCTCTCAGCCTCCCAAGTAGCTGCAGGTGTGTGCCATCACACCGGCTAATTTTTTTTTTTTTTTTTTTTTTTTTTGTATTTTTGGTGAAGATAGGGTTTCGCCATATTGCCCAGGCTGATCTCGAACTCCTGAGCTTAAGCAGTCCACCTGCCTAGGTCTCCCAGAGTGCTGGGATTGTAGGCATAAGCCACTGCACTGGGCCCAGGAAGTGTTTGTAAGGGAGCTGTGGATGCCAGGCTGGCCTGCCGGCCGGGCCTCCCTTAGGCAACATAAACCAGGACTGCAGAGATGGTTTCCTGAGTGCCCACTCCTTATGTATTGGTCCCATTTTGCCCCTAGCCTGTGACAGGTCTGCTGCTCATTGCGAAGGCTGCAGAGATGTGTCCCCATCAGACTCTCCCAGGCTGGTGGGGTGACAGATAGACATGAAGGCTGATGTGCCACACCCCTGGCACCCCCATCCTTATCCCCTTCCTCCCTTCCTCCCTCCTCAAGGGCCCCTGGTCCCTATTCCCTGCTAGCTCCCAGGCAGCTCCACTTCCCTCCGCCCTGGGTCTGGCCCCTGTCCCTGCAGGGCCTCCAGCCATGAAGGTCATGCACTTGGGTTGTGGGGCCAAGTTGTGCTTTCACATCTTCCCACTGGAGGAGGAGGCGGGACGGGAGTGGCCACTGGGGCGTGCCCTGCAGGCAGAGCTGAAGTAGCCCTGGGGAGGGCCTGTGTGGAGGAGGGCCTGTACGCCAGCCTGAGGAGCCGGGGCATGAGGGTGCCCTGCTTGGAGGCTCCGGCAGGGGCAGGCGGCCCAGTGACCCCTCACTAGGCCCCAGCCGCCAGCATGCCCTCGGAGGACTCTGTGCTTGTGCCCTAGGCCTGGCCCCAGCCTCTGCCTCCTGGCAGGGATACATCTTGCCATCCCCTCCTGCCTCCCCCAGCCCTGGAGGCTGTAGAGAAACTTCCAAAAGATGCCGCAGATCCAGAGCAGGCCCCCAAATGCCGTGAGGGCATGTGGGGGTACCAAGCCCTCTGAGCCAGTGCCCCACCGGACCATGAGGGCACGTGGGGGTGCCCAAGCCCTCTGAGTCAGTGCCCCGCCAGTTGCCCTCACCTCTGTCCGGGGATCCCCAGCAGGGCAGACCACTGCAGGAGACCCCAGCTGGGGGTGGGAGGAGCTCCCCAAGCCCCACCCCTGCAGTCCACCCCAACACAGACCCCTCCATGTGTTTGGGCCGAAGGGCCTCAACCATGATGGGACACTTCCTCCTTGCCAGGCCTGTGTCTCCCAAATGCTTGAGGCTTTAGAGAGCCAGGCCTACCTCCCCCTTGAAGTGGAGGCCCAGGCAGGCAGGAGTAGTGCGTGGCCCCAAGATGCCGGCCTGGTGCAGGGCCGGTGATGACTCACTTCTCACTCACTCCGCACAAATCCACCTCCAAGGCTAGGGTGACTGTCTTCAGCCTACAAATGGGGAAACCTGGCTGGACGTGGTGGCTCATGCCTGTAATCCCAGCTACTCGGGAGGCTGAGGCAGGAGAATCCCTTGAACCTGGGAGAGGGAGGTTGCAGTGAGTCGAGACCACGCCACTGCACTCCAGCCTGGGAGACAGAGCGAGACTACAACACAAAAAACAAATAGGGAAACCAATGCCAGAGGAGAAAAGGGACTCAAAATCCCCTGCTAATGTCAGGGTCTGGGGTCTGAACCCAGGTCTAACATGGGGCCAGGACACAGGGACACATGTGGGTTCATGTTCCGGCTGGAGCCAGGGTGAGGTGGGTGTTGATGGCAAGAGCTGGCTTCCATAGCTAGGGTGGGAGCACAAGGGCAGGGCCCTATAGGACCTTGTCTGCACTCCCTAGTCGTGGACAGGAACCAGCTGAGGCCGTGACCACTCCAGCCACCTGCCCCAACCCTGCACCCATGTCTCTCCCAGCAACACTGTGCTCCTCATTACATAGCAGTGGTACCACCTACACCCCGACCTGTACTGGGCCCTGTGGATGAACTTTCATTCCCCACAGCAACCTTTAAGGTGAGCTCAATACTCCCATTTTGCAGATGAGCAAACTGAGGCTCAGAACGGTACAGGGAGGTCAAGCGCGGTAGCTCACACCTGTAATCCCAGCACTTTGGGAGGCCGAGGCGGGTGGATCACCTGAGGTCAGGAGTTCACGATCAGCCTGGCCAACATGGTGAAACCCCATCTCTACTAAAAATAAAAATAAAAAATTAGCCCATTGTGGTGGCGGGCGCCCATAGTCCCAGCTACTCGGGAGGCTGAGGCAGGACAATCGCTTGAACCTGGGAGGTGGAGGTTGTAGTGAGCTAAGATTGCACCGTTGCACTCCAGCATGGGGGACAGAGTGAGACTCTGTCTCAAAAAAAAAAAAAAAAAAAAACAGTACAGGACTGCCCAGGTTCATGCAGTGAGTTGGGGCGGAAGCTGGGATTCAACCTAGGTCTCGCTAGAAGCATGTGCTCATAGGGGTCTCTGAAGGCCAGAGGATGTTGGCTGAAGCCTCCAGGCTGGATGGGGGCCTGGACACAGTGAGGGGGCCTGTGTCTGGCTCCCCGCCACCCCTGCCTGCGGCTCCCCACCACCCCCTGCCTGCGGCTCCCCACCACCCCCTGCCTGCTTGCTCTGGGTCCCAAGCTCCCTGCCCCTTGGAAGCAGCCTGGGCAGATCTCTTGCCCTAGTTCCCAGAACCTGTGACTGTGAGGCTTTATGTGTTGAAAAGGACTTTGTAATCACAAGGGTCTGTGTGAGGGAGAGGCGGGGGTAAAAGGGACAGGGATGCAGTGACGGACTCAGAGAGCTGGGAAAGTGTCACACTGCTGGCTGTGAAAATGGAGGAAGGGGCCGTGAGCCGAAGAATGTGGGCACCTCTGGGAGATGGAAAAGGCAGATATTTCTCCCCCAACCCGAGCCTCCAGAAGGAACAGCCCCACCAACACCTTGATTTTAGTCCAGGAAAATGGATTTAGAACGTCCAGGCCAGGTGCAGTGGCTCGCACCTGTAATCTCAGCACTTTGGAAGGCAAGTGCGGGCGAATCACCTGAGGTCAGGAGTTCAAGATCAGCCTGGACAACATGGTGGAACCCCATCTCTACTCAAAATACAAAAATTAGCCGGGTGTGGTGGTGCACACCTGTAATCCCAGGTCCTCTGGGGGCTGAGGCAGGAGAATCGCTTGAGCCCGGGAGGCGGAGGTTGCAGTGAGCTGAGATTGTACCGATTTGCACCACTGCACTCAGCCTGGGCGACAGAACGAGACTCCATCTCAAAAAAAAACAGAAAAAAAGAACTTCTGACCTCAGAACCACAAGGGAACAAATTTGAGTTGTTTTCAGCCACCAAGTTAGGGGTGATTTGTTACGGCAGCCGTGGAAACCCACACACTGAGCGACTCTTCTTCCCTCGCGTGCGCGGTGGTACGCCGCTCTGACCCCCCACCTGCACCCCTCCCCACCCTGCCTCGTGCTGGGGAGGCAGAGGGTGGAAGTGGGATGTGAGGCAGAGGGGCCTGAGGATGGGCAGGCAGCCAAGGGGAGCCACGGGCACGGCACCGTCCCCCTCCACGGCCTGTTCTGGACAGACAGGGCGGAGCCCAGCTTTGCTGAGTGAGCCTAGGTGCCCCCATACAGCCCTAGGGTAGCCCCAGCCAGGGTGGCCACAGGCAGGTGCCCTCACATCAGCCCCAGGGCCTCAGCCCTTCTTCAGCCCAAGCCCCAGCGGCAGCAGATCTCAGCACTGCCAGGCACCATGGAGCCTCCCTAAGGGTCGTGCCCTTCTCTCCCTCACCTGCACCCGCCCAGCGCTCAAGAGGGGCTGGCCCCCCTGCTGGGACTTGGCCTCAGGAGGACTTACCCTCCTGGGGTGTGAGGCCCTGCCCTGGGAGGGCACTGCCTGCTGGGGCTGGGGGGGCCCCTAGAGGAGGCCGTCCACATCTGGACAAGGGAGGTCGAAGCCACGGCAGTGTCCCATGTGGTTTCCAGGGGACATTTACACCTGCACCAACTGGGCCTGTCTGTTGGGCCCGGAGGGGCAGCTGGGGTTTCGTTTCTGTTTTGGGAGATGACAGGTCACGTGAGACCCTCCCACCCTCCCCGCCCTTCCTCTATCCCTGAGTGGCCCGCAGCGGAGGCTTTCTCGTTTACCAAACACCCTTCCCCCACCGGCTCCAAGGGTTTGGGTGGGGGTGGAGAGGAGCAGAGGTCCTGAGCGGCCTGGGGGTGGGGGAGGGGCCTCTGCGGGTGCCAGGCTGTGTGACTCTGTCTTCTCCTGTAACCTGGGGCCTGGTGGTTAGAGGACTGAGAAGCCACAGAGTAGGTGGGCCCAGGCCGGGTGTGGCCAAGGAGTGGTAGATGCAAGCCCCACCCTATAGCTTCACGGAAAAGGCTGCAGGGCAGGGCAGGGCATGCTGACCTTACAGCAACCCGGGCGGTGGCACTGTACTGAGAAGTCCATTTTCCTGCTGGGGACCCTGAACCACTGAGTGGTTAGGTGGTAACTTGGCCGAGTTACCCAGCCTGTAAGTGTAGTGCTGGGATTCAAACCCAGGCCTGCACCTTGGACCAACCTGGGGATGGGAGGAAGTTCAAGGTCCTCGGAGGGAGGAGGCAGGGGTGGGGAGTGTGGATGGGAGAACGTCCAGGGCAAGGAGCCCAGGAGAGGCTCAGGCCCCTTGGTGGGGAAGGGCGCGCCACGGCATTTGTGGGCAGGTGTTCTCGGGCAGGTGCTTGCTGGGCTTTGCTCTGTGCAGCCAGAGTGTGAGGCTAGGTGGGGCGTCGGGAGGTCTAACCGTGAGCCAGGTAGACCCTTCCTCCCCTAAAAAGAAGACCATGGTCAAAGTAGCTCTCCCACACAGCTGCAAGCAAGGGCAGGTGGAGGGCGAGCCCCAGGCAGAGGGAACAGCGGGACGGAGGCCCGGCGCGGGAAGAAGCCACAGCAGCTCCAGCCTGGGGCCTCAAGGGGATAGTGAGGAGGGCTGTGTGAGTGACACCAGACCCCAAGAGGGCCGCAGGTCAGGGGGAGAACTTCTTCCAGAGGCCCTATGGTGTAGAGTCACCTCTGGCAGGGCGACCAGAGTGGGCTGGAGGCTCCCAGGGGGTTTAATGAACAGGAAAGAAAGACAGGCTGCTCAGGGCAGGTCACTGAGGACAGCAGGGCTGAAGCCTGGGACCCACTGTGAGCCTTGGCAGCCCTGGCGACACCACTGCACTGTCTCCTCTGCCTGAATTGGGTCCAGCAGTGGCTCCACCATGCACTGTAAGGGAGGCCTGGGCTCCAGGAGAGAACTTGGGAAGGCGCCCCTGAACCTCCATCCAGGGTCTGGAGACAGTGGCTGGGAGTACCTCCGCCCGCCATATCCCAGAGGCCCTCCCAGTCAATGCAGGGCTCCACCGCCTCCAACCCACCCCAGCAGCTGCCACAGGGCTGGAGGGCGTCTGCAGCTGCCAGGATTGCAGGGTGGCTGCTGTTGGGGGACAGCTGGTTTCCTAGCAGACTTCCCTTGGGATTTTCAACTTTTTTTAGTCTGCAAGTGGGGGCGGGGGCAGCTCTACTGTGACATCGTTGTGGTGCTGGGGCCACCCCAGGGCTTCTCGCAGGGGAGCATCATCCCAGCCATGAGGGGATGACCAGCCACCAGCCTCTCCCCTGGGCCGGCTCATCTTTCAAACTCACTGGGGGTGACGCTCTTACGATTCCCGACTTACAGACAGTAAACAAAGGTAGAGAGCCCGTGTCACCAGACAGGGGACTAAGGAGCATTCCGGTGCAGTCGGGCACCCCAGGCCAGGGATGCGTATCCGGCGTGATCTCGGCCGGTGCCCGCTGAGAAGCTGATGAAGCCCTGGGCAGAGCTGGGTCTCAGCCTGCAGCCAGGCCAGGTCAAGCACCAGCTGTGGAACCTGGCACAGCTGCTCAGAGCCTCCTGGAAGCATGTGGAATATGAGGCCTGTGAGTGCCCCGCACCTGAGAGGACAGGGAGACAGGAAGCCCTGCCCAGCCCCGGCTCCGTGTGGGGACGCTGCCTGGGAGAAGGAGCGCAGGGGAGTTCGGGTGCACAGGGGTCCAAGATGCCGGCTGCTCTGTGACTTCCAGCAGAGGACTTGGCCACTTGGGCCTTGGTTTTCTCATCTGCAAAATGGGTGGCCAAGTCACGGGCAAGGGTAGAGTTAAAGCAGGGGAGGACGTTAGGAGCGTGGTGGCGGCTGCCTGCTTTGTGGTGTGGGCAGCATCCTGTGGACAGCCGTCCCCTCCAAGGTGAGAAGTGTGGTGCTGGTCTGCCATAGGAGCCTTAGCGCTGCAGCCAGGTCCTGGGTGGGAGGTGGCTGTTGTACCCAGACCTGGTTCTCACCCTGAGGACCTCGTGGCCAGCAGCGGGCACTCGTGACCAGGAAAGTGAATCAGCAAAGTGCTGGTGGAGAGTCAGCACTGGGAAGGAAAGGGTCAAGGGTCAGAGGGCTTCTCGAAGGTAGTAGCCTCTGAATCAAGATGAATAGCTGCTTGCTTCATGGATAGGGACGAGAAGGGCCTTCCAGACAGGAGGGGCAGTGGGTACTGAGACCCAGAGATGTGGTGCCGCCCGGAGGGTCCTACACTGCCTGGGGTCAGAGATCAGGATGCCTGGGAGTGTGGGGAGGGTCCATGTCGGGAGGACCCTGGATGCTGCCTGCAGGACCTCAGGCTGTGCCTGCCGGGCAGTGGCTGCCTCACAAAGCCCTGGGCAGGGAAGGAACTGCGGCCTCCGCAGAGGGTGGATGTGGTGGAGAGGTGGGAGGCCGGCTCGTGTCATCTGAGGTCCAGGCAAGCCGGGAAGGGGCGCAGGAGAGCTCTAGGAGGTAGAAATGGGCCGGACATCCTGACCTCAGGTGATTCGACCTCCTCAGCCTCCCAAAGTGCTGGGATTACAGGCATGAGCCACCCTGCCCAGCCTAATTTTTGTATTTTTAGTAGAGACAAGATTTCGCCATGTTGGTCAGGCTGGTCTCAAACTCCTGACCTCAAGTGATCTGCCCATCTTGGCCTCCCAGAGTGCTGGGATCACAGGAGTGAGCCACCGCACCTGGCCTGTTTTCGGTTTGTGTAGAGGCAGGATCTCACTGTGTTGCCCAGGCTGGTCTTGACCTCCCATCCTCAAGCAGTCCTCCTGCCTTGGCCTCCCAGAGTGTTGGGATTACAGGCGTGAACCACTGCACCCTGCTGCCACAGCTACCTTCACATCACAACAGTCGCGTTGAGCAGTTGTAACAGAGGCTGGTGACCCATGAAGCCTAAAAGATTTGCTTTCTATCCCTTCACAGAAAATGTTTGCCAGCGCCTGCCTTAGAGACTTTTGTTTTGTTTTGTTTGAGACGGAGTCTCGCTCTGTCACCCAGGCTGGAGTGCAGTGGTGCTATCTCGGCTCACTGCAAGCTCCGCCTCCCGGGTTCCCGCCATTCTCCTGCCTCAGCCTCCTGAGTAGCTGGGACCACAGACACTCGCCATCCCACCCTGCTGATTTTTTGTATTTTTAGTAGAGACGGGGTTTCTCCATGTTAGTCACGATGGTCTCGATCTCCTGACCTTGTGATCCGCCCGTCTCGGCCTCCCAAAGTGCTGGGATTACAGGCTTGAGCCACCGCACCCGGCAACCTTAGAGAGTTTTATAAACAGGGGCAGGAAGCATGAGGGGGTCGGGAGCCCCGCAGCTGGCTAGGGATGCAGTGATGCTCCTGAACTCGGGGTGGCCGTGGAGGTAGAGAAGGGGCAACAGTCCACAGGACTTGGATGTTTTTGGGGGTGGGAGAGGCGCAGGGGTTTCCTGGTTTCTGGCCTGGGCAGGGTGGGGTTAAGAACCCAGAAAGGAAGCAGAGCTGGCTGAGGTTTGGCCACATAGTGTGCAGAGGACATGGGAGCAAGGTCCTGGGGCGGTGACCAGAGGGCACCTGGTGATACAGGCTGGGCTCCAGCAGGGCTGGGCCAGGGTTGCAGGGCCTCGGAGTTGAAGTGGGTATGAGCAGGGTCCTGCAGGGACGGCGATCCTGCCCTTCTAAGAGAGAGGGAAAGAGGAAGGGGGCCTGATGGGCAACCAGGGGGCTCTCAGACCTCGGGACTGCAGTGTTCTTTTCCCTCTGCTTACAGCATCCACAACGGGGTGATTGCCGTCTTCCAGCGCAAGGGGCTGCCCGACCAGGAGCTCTTCAGCCTCAATGAGGGTGTCCGGTGAGTGTCTGTCCCACCTTGGGCCAGGGTCCTCGAGTGGCAGGGAAGGCTAGGCCCAGAGTCGGAGGCCCCAGCCAGGCCTCTGACCCATCAGCCACGCCTGTGCTTCCTCCCCCAGAGGCCATCTGTCCACAGGAGAGTGAGGTCCAAGTTAGCAGTGGCCACGGGGCCAGGACCTCCACAAACCACTTCAGGCCTGGTGGCCCTGCGCCCCCACCCCCCACAGAGAAAGGTCTTCAAGGGGAAGCGGGGTGGGACTTGGACGGCTGCTGGAGATGACGCCGACGGTCCCCACTGGTGCTGAGCATCACGAAGGATATTTATTCTGTTAAAGAGGAAGGACCCACCTGCCTAATGATGGGAGTGTCGTTCCTGGAAAAGCAATTCCAGCCCTGCCAGACGCCCCTCGTTTCCTGTGAATAGCTGGGAAATGAGGATTGCGAAGCAGCAGGCTGGACGCACACCCACTGAGCTGCTGCCCCGAGCCAGGTGGCAGGAGCTTCAAGGGAGTCCAGGGTTGCCATTTGTAGTGGAGGAGGCCAAAGCTCAGAGAGGTCAAGAGACTCGCCCCGGATCACACAGCTGCTCCAAGGAGGCGGTTCCCAGCTCTGTGCTGTTTCCTTTGGCCCTGACCCTGTTACCTTGTCCCTGTGTCAAAAGAATACTGGCAAAATAGGCAGTCATCCTTCCCCTTGTTATTCAGGAGAAGAGTCAGTGGACTGGCCAGACTTTCATACGCAGGCGCCCCCCTCCACCCTGTGTGGCAACACTGAAGGGGCCCTGACATGTGGGTAAACTGAGGCCCAATACATGCCACTTGTTTAGGGTGTCCTGCTTTTCTCTGGCTCATCTGGCCCACCCCTGGGTGGGGCTCCAGGAGCTCATTTTCCCGATGAGCCTCTGCTTCAGGAAACAGGAGCCTAAAGGATCTGCCGGGAGATTTGGTTTGGTTCTTGAGAGAGGGTCCTGCTCTTGCCCAGGCTGGAGTGTGGTGGTGCAATCTCAGCTCACTGCAGCCTCTGCCTTCTGAGCAGAAGCAACCCTCACACCTCAGTGTCCTGAGTGGCTGAGACCACAGGTGTGTACCACTATACCCGGCTGATTTTTTATTTTTTGCAGAGATGGGAGTCTTACTACCCAGGCTGATCTCGAACTCCTGGGCTCAAGCCATCCTCCCACCTCTGGTCTCTCAAAGTGTTAGAATTACAGATGTGAGCCACCATGCCCGGCCAGCTGGGTATTTAAACAACAACAAAAGGAGATACTTTTAAATTCACGAATCCAGCGGCAGGCACAGTCCCCGGCTTTGGACACCCCTCTCCCCTGCCCGTCCTTGGCATAAACAGCGTTGGTAATTGGCTATTCTTGCTGCCACCTCTCCACAGGGCTGATGCAGAGCACACGGCCTCCCCAGGAGTGTGTGCTGGGGGTGGGTGCACGGAGAAGCTGCCCTGGGCCCCGGGCTCCCCTCGCCAGCCCCAGGATTCTACCCAAGAAATGGGTAAAAATCAGGGGCTGTGTTAGACTTTGAGCCCCTGGGCAGTTAGGTTATTTGGAGCAACTTCTTTTTAGCCAGTTGAGAATTAAGTGCTAGAAGGTTTAAGGAATAAGAGCAGAGTCTTTTTACTGAAGCCTTGCTCTGTGCCGGCCTTAGACCAGGAGTTTTCCACACTAAACCCGTCCGTGGCCTGGAGCAGTGGCTCATGCCTGTAATCTCAGCACGTTGGGAAGCCAAGGTTGGGGGATCGCCAGAGGCCAGGAGTTTGAGACCAACATGACAAGACCCCTTCTCTATTAATATGTGTTAACGTTTTTTAAAAGTAAGTTTAAAAAACACTCATCCACTCTTCACTGCAGCCCTGAGAAGTGGATGCCTTGTTATCTCCATTTTACCGGCGAGGGAGACTGAGGCACAGCGGTTGACGTAGGTTGCTGAGGTCACAGGGCTAATAATGAACAGAGCTGGAGCTCAAGCCCCTGCCTTCAGGGTCACTGGGTTGTTCAGCCCCCTGCCCTACCCCGGCCCTTCTGGACGGCGTGGCCACGTTAAATTCAATGACACTAGCCTGGGCACAGTGGCTCACCCTGTAATCCCAGCACTTTGGGAGGCCGAGGCAGGGGGATTGCTTGTGTTCAGGAGTTCAAGACCAACCTGGGCAACATGGTGAAACCCTGTCTCTACCAAAAATACAAAAAATTAGCTGGGCGTGGTGGCGGGTGCCTGTAGTACCAGCTACTTGGGAGATTGAGGCATGAGAATCGTGTGAGCCCGGAGGCGGAGGTTGCGGTGAGCCAAGACTATGTCACTGCATTTCAGCCTGGGTAACAGAGTAAGACCCCGTCTCAAAAAAAAAAATGACTTTAATGATACATTAAATCCATAATTGGTCACTAGCTTTGATCCCATGAGAGAGTCTGTTACTAGAGACATTGATTTCACCAGCATCCAAATGGTCCCCCTTGATTTTTTTTTTTTTTAAGACGTAGTTTCACTCTTGTTTCCCAGGCTGGAGTGCAGTGGTGTGACCTCATCTCACTGCAGCCTCCGCCTCCCGGGTTCAAGTGATTCTCCTGCCTCAGCCTCCAAGTAGCTGGGATTACAGGCACACATCATCACGCCTGTCCAATCCTTGTATTTTTAGTAGAGATGGAGTTTCACCACGTTGGCCAGGCTGGTCTCGAACTCCTGACCTCAGGTGGTCCACCCACCTCGGCCTCCCAAAGTGCTGGGATTCCAGGTGTGAGCCACCATGCCCGGTATCCAGGAGATTTTCATTACCCCAGCCAGAAAGCTTTAGCAGCCCCTCCTCATACCCTTTCCCCAACCCTGGCAGTGACCACAGACAGCTTTCTTTTTTTTTTTTTTTTTTTTTTTTTTTTTTTTTTTTTTTTTTTTTTGAGACGGAGTCTCGCTCTGTCGCCCAGCCCAGGCTGGAGTGCAGTGGCGCGATCTCGGCTCACTGCAAGCTCCGCCTCCCGGGTTCACGCCATTCTCCTGCCTCAGCCTCCCGAGTAGCTGGGACTACAGGCGCCCACAACCGCGCCCGGCTAATTTTTTGTATTTTTAGTAGAGACGGGGTTTCATGGTGGTCTCGATCTCCTGACCTTGTGATCCGCCCGCCTCGGCCTCCCAAAGTGCTGGGATTACAGGCGTGAGCCACCGCGCCCGGCCGACCACAGACAGCTTTCTGTCTGTGGATGTGCCTGTTCTGGACATTCCGTTATCAATGGAAGTACAGCGGGTGGCCCTTCATGCCTGGCTTCTCTCCCTCAGTGCAGTGCTCTTGAGGTCCACTCAGGGAGGAGCACGTACCCCTGCTTCGCTTTTACCACTGCTTCGCTATTTTATTTATTTATTTATTTTTTTTTTTTTTTTTTTGAGATGGAGTTTCACTTTTGTCACCCAGGCTAGAGTGCAATGGCATGATCTCGGCTCACTGCAACCTCCGCCTCCCGTGTTCAAGGGATTCTCCTGCCTCGGCTTCCCGAGTAGCTGGGATTACAGGAATGTGCCACGACGCCCGGCTAATTTTGTATTTTTAGTAGAGACGGGGTTTCACCATGTTGGTCAGGCTGATCTTGAACTCCCGACCTCAGGTGATCCACCCGCCTCGGCCTCCCAAAGTGCTGGGATTACAGGCGTGAGCCATTGCATGCGGCCTGCCTGCTTTGCTGCTTTTCGTGCCAGGTCATATTCCATTGTGTGTATGGAAAGCATGCCGTATGCGCACCCAGTCCTTGGCTGATGGACGTGGTTCTTTCTACCTTTTGGCTGTGATGAATAACGCTGCTGTGAACATCTGTGTGCAAGAATTTGTGTGAACGCATGTTTTCATCTTTTTTTTTTTTTTTTTTTTTGAGAGTGAGCCTTGATCGGTCACCCAGACTGGAGTTCAATGGGGCAATCTGGGCTCACTGCAACCTCGGCCTCCCGGGTTCAAGCGATTCTTGTGCCTCAGCCTCCTGAGTACCTGGAATTACAGGCGTGCACGACCATGCCTGGCTAATTTTTATATTTTTAGTAGAGACGGGGTTTCACCGAGTTGGCCAGGCTGGCCTTGAACTCCTGATCTGAAGTGATCTGCCCGCCTCAGCCTCCCAAAGTGCTGGGGTTACGGGCCTGAGCCGCCGCACCTGGCCTCATTTCTCTTAGGTTCGTATACCTAGCAGTGGAATTTCTGGGTCCCCTGATAACTCTGTGGTTATCTTTTTGAGGTACTCTTGCCTTTCCCACAGTGGCTGTACCATTCCGCTGTCCCACTTAGCAGCGTATAAGCAGGGCAGAAGAGTTCAGTTTGTCCACATCCTCACCAACACTTATTAATTTCCAGGGCTTTCATTCCGAGAAGTGGTGTCTGTTTGTGGTTTTGATTTGCATTTCCCTGATGACTGATGATGTTGACCACCTTTTCAGGTGTTTATTGGCCATTTAGGTTTCTTCTTTGGAGAATTGTCTGTTCCCATCACTTGCCCATTTTTCAGTTGGGTTATTTGTCCTTGTATTATTGAGCTATGGGAGTTCTTTATATATTGTGGATCCAGACTCGGTTAGATACTGGTTTGCAAATCTTTCCTCCCATTCTGTGAGCTGTCATTTCACTTCCTTTCTGTGTCCTTTGAAACACAAAAAGTTTTAATTTGTATAATGTCCAGTTGTCTAGCTATTTTCTTGATCCCTTCCTTTGATCACCTTTCTTCCTCCTGAGGTACAGAGACGGACACACTTTGCATAATCATTTTTACAGGTAAAGAAAAAGATTTTTCTTTTTTTTTTAAGAGACTAGGTCTCGACCTGTTGCCCAGGCCGAAGAGCAGTGGCGTGAACATAGCTCCATAGCTCACTGCCACCTGCAACTCATGGGCTCAAGTGATCCTACCACCTCAGCCTCCTGAGTAGCTGGGACTAAAGGCGTCCAGCACCAAGCCCAGCTAATTTTTTTTTATTTTTTCTAGAGATGAGCTCTTGCTCTGTTGCCCAAGCTGGTCTCAAACTCCTGGGCTCAAGCGATCCTCCTGCCTCAGTGTTGGGATTATAGGCGGGAGCCACTGCACCTGGCTGAGAAAACAAGAAAAAAATCTTAACGAATAAGTCACTCTCCATCCAGAGGACTGTGGATTTAAGGACCCAAACCTCTTTTTATCTTGATGGCTTTGCATGACATTATCCCTGACCCACCCTCTTAGACAGAGTCTGAGGCCCCGGGCGCCCTCGTTGTGCTCAGCCATGAAGTCCATTTCCCCTGTGCTTAGTGGCCTGGGCTGCTATGTGCTGCCTATGCTGTCCCTGCAGAATACAGCCAGGGTGTCTGTCTGGGGCAGCCTCTCTTCCGGCATCCCATGTGGCTCATACTGGTCTGCCTTTGACCAAGAGAAGCGTGCAACTGAGTCCTCCGGGTAGCACAGGAGCTCGGGCCACCTGCTCCCTGCAAGGCCTCTCCTGCTGGCTTCTGGCCAAGTCGCAGATGATCTGTCCCTGCCCAGCTCCAGCACCAGGTCCTGCTGGCCTAGCTGCTCCCAGGAAGCAGCAAACCCCCTGGACGGGGTGTCCCAGCCTCTGCTTTCTGACCCTGCAAACCCTTCCCACAGTCTCTCTTGAGGCTGACATCCCAGGTACACCCAGGCTGTCCCCTCTGTAGCCTGCTAGCCCCTAGGTCCTGGGATTTACTGCAGCTTTATCCCCTGGGCTCCCCTCCTGTGATCCGAGGACACCCACACCCCCACTTCTCCCTCCCTGGCATGGTGTCCTCTATTCCTAGCATGGATGGGGCTGGCTTGGGGTTCCCCTCAGGGTGTGGTGCCCTCCCACTGTCAGGGATCCCGTGCTCAGCTCAGCTCAGGCCAGGTGGCCATGCCCGCAGCCTGTCAGCAGCAGGTCTCACGTGCAGGCCAGAGGTGCTGGTTAGATTTAAGCTACTTGACTTTGAAGTTTCCCACAATCCCAGACCGGGCAGGCTCTCTTCTGGTGTCCCGTAGAAAGGATGCCTGTTTTTCATCTGCAGGACTAGGGCTCCAACCTTGGGTTCCCTGGTCCAGCCTTTGACTTCATCAGTGCCTTCCCAGAGCCTCAGTCTCCCCATCTCTGTAATGAACATGGTTCCCATCTCATAGGGCTTTTGCATGGTTGGAATTGGTGTACGAACTCTCCCCTGCCTGGAAGGGGTCTCACAGGTCAGGAATGAGGGGATCCCAGGTGCTGGCGGCTGCCAGGTGGAAGTCGCCCATCCATTTAGCATTCATTGTGAGCACCCACTACCTGCAGGCTTGAGAGGTGGATGAGGCCTTCAGCAGCATTCCTGGCCAGAGGCAGTGGGGCCCGAACTGGCCACTCATCCTCAGCCTGTGGTCAGTTCAGATCTGAGGCCGTGTCTGTGCTCTTACTGGGGTCTGGGAGAGTTGGTGGGCACAGTGCAAATGGGGGGATGCTCAGCCATGGTGCCCCTCCCCCCTGCCCAGAAAAGGAGTGCACGCAGTTCATTCACTTCATTCAGTGTGAGCTGCTGGGTGAGAGGAAATGTCGGAGGAGGCGAGGGGAGCCCGAGAGGTGGCCAGTGAGTTGGAGCCACCCCAGGTAGGACTTCGTTAGAGCCGCTCTGGGATTTGAGCTGAGGGGCCATGTGGTCCTGAAGGAGACATTCATTCCTTCCTTCGTTCCTTCGTCAGCATTCATGCCCGTACTCATCCCGGGCAGGGAGAGGACCAGGAGGGCTTTTCTGGGCTCCAGCTGCTCCTGGTCCCAGTTGACCCCCGGGACCCTCTGTTACTGGTGGAGGGTGTCCAGGTTCTGGGCGCTTTGAACAAAGAATTGGACAAAACACACAAAGCAAGGAAAGAATTAAGCAACAAAAGCAGAGATTTATTGAAAATGAAAGCACACTCCCTACGGTGGAAGCAGGCAAGCAGCTCAAGCACCTGGTTACAGAATTTTCTGGGGTTTAAGTACCCTCTAGAGGTTTCCCATTGGTTACTTGGTGTACACCCTATGTAAATAAAGTACTGGCCCACAGTCAGTCCGATTGGTTGTGGAAAGCGACCAATTAGAAGCTGAAGTGAAGCACCCTATGCAAATGTCCAATTGGTTGTGGAAAGTGATCAGTCAGAAGCTGAGGTTACAAAGTTACACTCCTATGCAGTTGAAGACTTGGCCCAACCAGTTGTGGTAGGGGTGCTTGCAGTTTTTCATCTGCCGTGCAGAAATGAGAGGGGTTGCAAAGGAAGTAGCCTCTGGTCCTTTTGTTACTTGGGCATGGAATGCTGGGCTGTTCCTTTGGATTTAGTTCTAGGAAGTCAGTGTAAATTGGCCTTAGGTTCCCTGCCTCCAGACCCTAGTCTCCTGCCTCACCTCCTGCTCTGTGTTCACGTGGATCTCAGGCCACAGACAACGGTGCAGAGGCCCAGACAGGGGAAGGGTCTCTTCCAGAGTCACATGGCGTGCTAGCAAGCCCTGGGGCCTGCCCTCCAGCCCAGACTTGCTGAGCAGACACCCTCGGGCTCAGCTTTGTGCCTTCTGTGAAGACCCTCCCTTCTCACCTGGTGCCCTGCTCTCTGGCATCACCCAAAGTGGCCCTGCAAGTAATGCCTGCGGTAACTGAGACAGATGCTGCGTGGACATGGGGATCACTCCATGAGGCTGAGGTCACAGCTTGGTCCTTGGGGGACCAGAGGACAGGTCCTGGGGTCAGTGGGAGAAGGTTGAGGGGACTGCTGGGGTGGGGGCTGCCTGCCAAGGGTCACTCGGGGCACCACTGTCTGTGATCACAGGGTGAACCTCGGCCTTGTTAAGGCCACTGCGCTGATTTCACAGTTGTGCAAGGGAGGATGTTGGGCCTCAAAGCCAGTCCTGCTACCAAGAGAAGCTGCTGGCAGGCACAGGGCCAGACTCCAGGGCTGGCACCACTCAGCTGCTCTGTTAGCCTGAACCTCAGCTTCCCCATCCATAAAATGGGGACACTAACATCACCTGTCAGGTGGCTGTGAACAGAGGCCTGTGACTGGCCCGCCTCAGCACTGCCCACGGAGTTGTGCAGGAGCATTAGTATTTTGCCCTGTGCTTCCATGCACCTGCAGTACTGCGCCGAGCCCCGAGCTCTGGTGATGACCAGGTGCAGGAGCCACCTCCATCCCAGCACCTGAGTGCTGATTACCTCAGTCCAGGCAACCTCTCTGGGCTTCCCTTAGCTCCCAGATCCCAGACCCCATGGCATGGTCGGGGAAGCCAGCCCTGAACTGGGGTCTAGCTTACAGCGTCTCCAGGAATATAAAGTACAACCACCCCAAAAGGGCCTCTGAGGACTAGAGCACGCACTCACTGTGTATGGGGGAAGCTATGGTTATTGTACCTCCACTAGCCCCCACAGATCCAGGGTTAAGAGAGCTGACCGGAGCAGGAACAGTAGACTTTGTCACCCTCCGACTCCTGGTGGCCAGGGGCACAGTGAAAAGGGTAGGCAGCTTGCAGGAAGCAAGCCTTATTTGGGCTTTTTTCCCCAGCACGTTGCTTTTGAAAACTTCAGCCAGTCCTCTCTTTGAACCACAGTGCAGGGCTCCCAAAATGACTACACGTTGAAACTGTGTGATCTTAGTAAACCACGGGGAAAATGACAATTGTTCCATAATCTTTACAAACTTTTTTTTTTTTTTGAGACGGAGACTCGCTCTGTCACCCAGGTTGGAGTGCAGTGATGCGGTCCTGGCTCACTGCAACCTCCGCCTGCCCAGTTCAAGCGATTCTCCTGTCTCAGACTCCTGAGTAGCTGGGATTACAGGCGCACACCACTATGCCCGGCTGATTTTTGCATTTTTAGTAGAGACGGGGTTTCACCATGTTGGTCAGGCTGGTTTCGAACTCTGGACCTCAGGTGGTCTGCTCATCTCGGCCTCCCAAAGTGCTGGGATTACAGGCATGAGCTACTACACCCGGCCGAAACTTGTCAGAACGTTGAAAGCTGTTTTACTATTGGTTATAAACGTAACCAACATGTTTTAATGTTTGGTTGTAACCATATAAAGAAATGAAAGGCCGGGCGCGGTGGCTCAAGCCTGTAATCCCAGCACTTTGGGAGGCCGAGGTGGGTGGATCACGAAGTCAGGAGATCGAGACCATCCTGGCTAACATGTGAAACCCCGTCTCTACTAAAAAAATACAAAAATTAGCCGGGAGCGGTGGCGGGCGCCTGTAGTCCCAGCTACTCGGGAGGCTGAGGCAGGAGAATGGCGTGAACCCGGGAGGTGGAGCTTGCAGTGAGCTGAGATCCGGCCACTGCACTCCAGCCTGGGGGACAGAGCAAGACTCCGTCTCAAAAAAAAAAAAAAAAAAAAAAGAAATGAAAAAGATTGTACAGTAAAATTAATATTTAGTGCACTATAATTTAAAACATTGGGGCCAGGCGCATTGGCTCATGCCTGTAATCCCAGCACTTTGGGAGGCCAAGGCAGGTGGATTACCTCGGGTCAGGAGTTCAAGACCAGCCTGTCTAATATGGTGAAACCCCTTCTCTACTAAAAATACAAAAATTAGCCAGGCGTGATGGTATGTGCCTGTAATCGCAGCTACTGGGGAGGCTGAGGCAGGAGAATCACTTGAACCTGGGAGGTGGAGGTTGCAGTGAGCAGAGATTGCACCACTGTACTGCAGCCTGGGCGACAGTGTGAGACTCCATCTCCAAAAATATAAATAAAAAATAAGCCAGGCATGGTGGCTCACGCCTGTCATCCCAGCACTTTGGGAGGCCAAGGCAGGCAGATCACCTGAGGTCAGGAGTTCGAGACCAGCCTGGCCAACATGGAGAAACCCTGTCTGTACTAAAAAATACAAAATTAGCCATGCATGGTGGTGCATGCCTGTAATCCCAGCTACTTGGGAGGTTGAGGCAGGAGAATCACTTGAACCTGGGAGGCAGAGGTTGTGGTGAGCCGAGATCGTACCATTGCACTCCAGCCTGGGCAAAAAGAGCAAAACTCTGTAAAAAATAAAAATAAATAAAAAATAGTGGGAACATAGTAGTTTGAGCAGTGTTTACCTGTTCAGAACATGATCAGTTTTCGTTGATTTGCTGCACTTTTATCTGTGTTGGCCAGTTGCTCTTTCTTGTATCCATTTTTACAGAACGCCACATGGGTTTCTTTTTTTTTTTTTTTGAGACGGAGTCTCGCTCTGTCACCCAGGCTGGAGTGCAGTGGCCGGATCTCAGCTCACTGCAAGCTCCGCCTCCCGGGTTCACGCCATTCTCCTGCCTCAGCCTCCCGAGTAGTTGGGACTACAGGCGCCTGCCACCTCGCCCGGCTAAGTTTTTGTATTTTTAGTAGAGACGGGGTTTCACTGTGTTAGCCAGGATGGTCTCGATCTCCTGACCTCGTGATCCGCCCGCCTCGGCCTCCCAAAGTGCTGGGATTACAGGCGTGAGCCACCGCGCCCGGCCCCTTGGCCTCTTCTACTGTGACATGAGCACAGGGATCTAGTTGAAGAGCTGCCACCGTGGACCATGGAGGCCCCAGACGTGAGGCCGACCCAGCCCCTGCCGGTCTGGATGGGTGGGACTTGTCCACTCCCCATGTTTTTGGGCTAAGCATGCTGGTCTCCTGCTGCCCAGGAGGCCCTACCCCCGTCCCTGGGTCCCCCACGCCAGTGCCGTGTGGTCTGGGACTCACTCTTGTCTCCCCTCCCACCCACAGGCAGCTGCTGAAGACGGAGCTGGGGTCCTTCTTCACGGAGTACCTGCAGGTGGGTCTTGCTCCAGCCGGGCTGGGCCTGCCTCATGAGAAAGCACAGGGGCTCAGCTGCCCCCGGGGGTGTGGGGCACCTGCTCCTCCACAGTCTGCCTGCGGTTCCAAGAACCTGCCTCCTTCCTTATCTAGCCACGTGGATTGTTGTGGAGATTTTTTGTTTGTTTTGTTTTGTTTTTTTTTGAGACGGAGTCTCGCTCTGTCGCCCAGGCCGGAGTGCAGTGGCCGGATCTCAGCTCACTGCAAGCTCCGCCTCCCGGGTTCACGCCATTCTCCTGCCTCAGCCTCCCGAGTAGCTGGGACTACAGGCGCCCGCCACCTCGCCCGGCTAGGTTTTTTTTGTATTTTTTTAGTAGAGACGGGGTTTCACCGTGTTAGCCAGGATGGTCTTGATCTCCTGACCTCGTGATTCGCCCGTCTCGGCCTCCCAAAGTGCTGGGATTACAGGCTTGAGCCACCGTGCCCGGCCTGTTGTGGAGATTAAATGATAAAAGGAGGCTAATTCTTTTTTGAGACAGTGTCCCTCTGTCGCCCAGGCTGGAGTGCAATGGCATGATCTCAGCTCACCGCAACCTCTGCCTCCGGGTTCAAGCGATTCTCACACCTTAGTCTCCTGAGTAGCTGGGGATTATAGGCGCCCACCACCACGCCTGGCTAATTTTTGTTCTTTTGTCTTTTGGTGGTGGTGGTTGTTGTTGAGACAGAGTCTTGCTCTGTTGTCCAGGCCAGAGTGCAGTGGCACAATCTCAGCTCACTGCAACCTCTGCCTTCCGGGTTCAAGCAATTCCCCTGTCTCAGCCTCCCCAGGAGCTGGGATTACAGTTACCTGCCATCATGCCCGGCTAATTTTTGTATTTTTATAGAGACACGGTTTCACCATGTTGGCTAGGCTGGTCTCGAACTCCTGACCTCAAGGTGATCTGCCCGTCTTAGCCTCCCAAAGTACTGGGATTACAGGAGAGCCATTGCACCCGGCCAAGACGTGGTGAATTCTTAGCGCTGTGCCTGGCACGTGATCAACTCCAAGTGTTGTCATTTTCTCCCTCCCTTCAAACTCCTGGGATGTCCGCAGAGGTTTGGGGTGTGCATGGCCCCACTGAGCTGCAAAGTGGCGATGGTGGCTGTGCCATCAGCATCACCCAGTGTCTGTCCCAGGTACTGCAGCATTTCACCTTTGCTGCACCTTCTCTGGCCAATAGGCCTGCACCGAGGATGCACACGTGTGCGATATGGTGGAACTTGCCGCTTAGAGAGGTGAAACGACCTGCCTGAGGTCACACAGGGAGGGAGGGCAGCCAGCGAGGCCTGGCCTGGTGCCCCTGTAGCTTCCAGGGCTGCTGCAGTGCCCAGGGCCCTGCTCAGCGCAGGGGCGTCTCATGCAGGCTGGGAACGAGGCACCAACCTTGCCAAGTGAGTAGAGTTGAGGATGAACCCGTGGTCCCTCGCATCATGTTGTTTTAGGGGTTTAAAAAAAAATTGTTATTTAACAGCTTTATTGAGGTATAATTCACATGCCATACGATTCACCCTTTTAAAGTGTACAGTTTAATGGTTTTTACGTGTGTGTTTTGAGACAGGGTCTCACTCTGTTGCACAGGCTGCAGTACAGTGGTGTGATGATGGCTCACTGCAGCCTCAACCTCCCAGGCTCAAGAGATCCTCCCATTTCAGCCTCCTGAGTATCTGGGACCACAGGCACACGCCACCTGGCTAATTTTTTAATTTTTTGTAGAGATGGGGTCTTGCTCTGTTGTCCAGAGTCTGGTCTTGAACTCCTGGGCTCAAGCGATCCTCCTGTCCTAGCCTCACAAAGTGCTGGGATTACAGGTGTAAGCCACTGCACCCAGTGAGTTTTTAGTATATTCACAAAAGTATACAACCTCACCCCATCTAATTCTGGGAGTTTTTCATCACGCCAAAAAGAAACCCTGTACCCATTGGTAATCCCTCCCCCCGCCAAGCCCTCCCCAGTATGAGGCAACCATGTGTCTCTGGATTTGCCGATTCTGTACATTTCTTTTTTTTCTTTTTTTTTTTTTTTTTTGAGACAGAGTTTTGCTCTTGTTGCCCAGGCTGGAGTGTAGTGGTATGATCTCTGCTCACCGCAACCTCCGCCTCCCAGGTTCAAGCGATTTTCCTGCCTCAGCCTCCTGAGTAGCTGGGATTATAGGCATGTGCCACCACGCCTGGCTAATTTTGTATTTTTAGTAGGGATGAGGTTTCTCCATGTTGGTCAGGCTGGTCTCGAACTCCCGACCTCAGGTGACCTTCCCGCCTCAGCCTCCCAAAGTGCTGGGATTACAGGCGTAAGCCACCGCGCCCGGCCAATTCTGTACATTTCGTATCAGTGGCATCACACGAGCGTGTGGAGTCTTTTGTCTGGACTCTTTTTGTCAGCATCAGGTTCTTTCTCATTGGAGCGCAAGTCAGTGCTTCATTTCTTTGTGTGGATGGGCCACATTTTGTGGTCCATTCTTTCGTTGGCAGACACTTGGATTGCTGAGACCACACAGCATGCTTCTCAGCCAAGCGACCTCAGGCAATTCGTGCAGGGTCCCTGAGGTAGGGTGGCAGCTGACAGGCCCCGCCTTTGGTAATGAGAGCCCCCTCTTGCTGCAAAGTCCTTGCAAAGTCCTTTCGTCACTGTGGGACATGCCAGGCTTCTGCCTGCCCAGCTGAGCCCAGTGCAAGGGGCTGTAGGCCCTGCCCATTTCTCGGGATGTCCGTGTGACCACCCCCTGTCTCGTGACAACCCAGGGTTGGGTCAGTTGCCCCCTGAGAGAACCGATGCTCAGGCCCTGCAGCAGGTGGACTGTGGGGCCTCGGTGAGTCTCCTCCCCCTTTAAGCCTCAGCTGCTCCCTGGTGGATGGACTCTCGGGGGCCCTGCTGGCCAGGACACCCCAAGGCATCCACAAGGGCGGTGACACCCCCTCTGTGTTTACCTTCAGAATCAGCTGCTGACAAAAGGCATGGTGATCCTTCGGGACAAGATCCGCTTCTACGAGGGTGAGTGTGGGCCCCATGGCGGCCACTCTGGACCGTGCTGGGTGCTGGCTGGCTGCGGGGCCTCACGCTGGGGCCTCTCGGTGCGAGGTGTGGCTCTCTGGTCCGGAGGACTTGTGAAGGACCACATACAGCCTTGGGGCAGCAGGGCCGAGATCCCTACCCAGAGGGGACCCTGGGAGAGGCTCTGCCCCTCCGAACTTGCTGGAGCGGAGGAGGGCTACGAGACGTCGGGGAAAGGCCCTGCTTCCCCTCCCTGCCCACGGGGCTTTCCGGGCCTAGTGAGTTCTGTTCACGCAGCCTGGAAGAACCCCTGTCCCGGTCTTTGCAGTCAGAGGAGAAGTGGGTTAGGGCTGAGGTCGCCGATACTCACAGAGGAGGGGACAGGGTCCAGGGCTCAGCTGAGTTTTCTCTGTCGAGGCTCCCAGCCACCCACGGGGACCTTCAGGTTCTTATTCCTGAGTGGGAGAGCACAGTGATGAGAGGTGATTTGCCTACAGCTACCGTGCACATCGGGGCGGAGGCGGGACTCGAACCCAGGTCTGCCTTACTTTAGGGCACACACCCTTTACCCTTCTCATGGCAGAGGACGAGGTCCCCGCTGGTTTCACTGTGCAGGATGGGCTCCCTGTGGCCGAGAGCCTCGGGCAGCAGCAGAAGCGTGTGCAACCTTGCAGGAGCGAGCTGCCCTGGGAGCGGGGTCAGCTGACGGGGGCCACTCAGTTCCCACGGATGCTGCTTTGCTCAGGCCGTGCTGAGCACCCGGCCCTGTGCTGGGATCGGGCCTGCGCTGTACCTGTGTGTTGAGCACCTGTGCACCGGGCACCGGGCGTCTGCGTCCCTCCCTGCTAGACTGTCCCGAGTGTTTCACATCTACTAACTCATTTGATTTCCACAACCCTGTGAAGAAGCCACCATTGTTAGCACTGAACATGGGGAAAGTGAGGCACGGTGTCCCTCCCAGGCTACACAGCTGCTCCGTGGCAAAGCCAGGGTGCCAAGCAGGCCACCGGCTCCCAAACCCATACTCTTCACTCTACTGCCCCAGGCTCCTCCTCCAGGCCTCCCTCTGACCCTGGGAAAAAGAGTTATTAGCCCGCTCCACAGAGGAGGACACAGGCCCAGAGGCCTGGCATGTTCAGGGGACCTTGGAGCTGCATGTCATGGTCCTTCCTCACCTCCAATGCACATGTTGGGTGGGTCCAGCCAAGACAGGAACACGAAGAGAGGCTATGAGAACCATCAGACCGTGGGGGAGACACGGGGGTTCTGGGAAGGCTTCCTGGAGGAGGCAGCATCTAGGCTGGCAGGACAGAGCTGTGAGCATTTGGCACCTGAGGAAGATGCCCGCCCACGCCCCTTGCCTGATGTGGCACATTCCAGTAGTGCCTGTGCCTCCCACCAGGTCTGGCCCAGGGGAGCTGGGGCTCTCGGAGAAGGGAGTTTTGTGTGGCTTGAGTGGAGCTTTGTCCGGAGCAGCCTCCCAGCAGTGGTGCCTGCCCAGCAGAAGGGGCAGAGGGCAGCCCTGAGAGGCCCCACCTAGGGGCCCAGCATCCTCTACCACCTCGCCAACCCTGCCTGGTCTCCCCAGGCCTCAGGGACAGGCACTGGGCTCTAAGCTGGGAGTCCAAGGCCCTGGCCTGCAGTTCCCACGAAGTTGCAGACACAGGGTTTCCTCTCCGGCCTCAGCACCCCTGTCTTAGCAATGTGGGTTTGAACAGTCTCTGTCCACTTGAGTGTTCTCTCCATGTCAGGCCCAGGTGACCTCTGGGGCCCCAGAGATGGAGGAGACCCTGGCCCTGCCCTGCAGGGACTCACAGCCCAATTGGGGACACAGACACGGACCAGAGGGTGACGGTCCAGTGTGATGAATGTCAATGTGAAGGAGTGTCCTGGAGAAGAAAGGGTTCATTCTACCTTGACAGTCAGAGGGCTGCATGGAGGCAGTGGCCCTTGAGTAGGGCCTCAAAGTGTGGTCTGTTCAGGGGAATGTCTGGTCCCTTTCGGCCCCATGCAATGGGGGCATAGCCAAGTCCACACCCTGATGGGTGGCCTCAGGGGCATCCCCCTTCCTGCCCTCGACCCCTGCTTGAGTTCCAGTGGGAGCTGTCCCTACAGAGCCTGCAACTCTGCCGGAGGGTGGTGATGGCCTCCTGTGGGGCAGACCCAGGACCTTGCCCCCTGCCCCTTCTCTGCCTCCAGGGAGGCCTTGGACTTCAGCGCCTGGGCAGAGCGGGTCCTGGAAGCAGAGAGCCTGGAGGAGCGGCCTTGAGGTGGAGGGCTCCCTCCCTAGGAAGGGGAGGAAGGCTGGACCGCGGCCGGGGTGGTTGTTCGATGGCCTCTGTGTGGCTTAAGGGAATCGGCTCCAGCTGCAGCCGGGCAACTGCTTGGCAACCTGAAACTTGGGACCTCTGGGCAGGAGCTCCTGGTCCTCTGCCGGGCCCTGGGATCTGCCGTCACTCGTCCACCAGGGAATCCAAACCCAGTGTGGGTCACGTTATCCATCTGTGCTGCTTTACACACTTGCCTCCATGCCTGTGCCTTGGCCGTCCCCACGCCAGACGCCCTTGACCTGGTCCACCCAGCGCATAGTTTTTCACACTGCCCTGTGCTCCTTCCTGTTCCTGGGTCTCCCGACAGGGACTGAGACAGGGTTGTTCATTTCCAGGGCCTGCACAGGGCCCTCAGCACTCAGACAAAGGAAAGACCCCGGCCTGCGCCCACAGTGAGAACCGCAGGGTGGGAGCCAGCGTGGAGCTACTGCGGGGCCGCTCGCCTGCATCAGCCCCTGCTACTGTTGGGCTGGAGTCAAGGCACGGCGCGCGCACCCCGGCCCCGTCCTGCCGGCAGCAAATGCCCAGTGCTGTTTAATCTCCACTTTCCACCTGCCCACGTGGGGACGTGTATCACACCCCTTTCATAGAGGATGCCACTGAGTCCGCCTGGAGGAACTTCCTGGGGTCGCCCCGTGCCTGCCTCTGACTAACCCTACTGCCCCACAGAGGAGCCCCACCAGCCACGAGGCTGCCCTTCCTGGCCTCTTGTCACCGTGTGGCTCCAGCTGGGGCCTGGATTCTGTTTTACAACGTCTGCTTTCCGCAGTATTTCCGCCCCGTGGGCTGGAGAACAGCCTGCGCTCAGCAGAACGCGGGCCTGGCCGGTGCCCAGAGCCACCCCCTGGCTGGCCTGGGAACTGAGCCGCCTTTCTTCCTGCCGCGGCAGAGGGGAACTGAAGGGACTTTGTGTGCGGGCACGGTTTGGCGGGGCGGTGAGCATCCGCCTGTCCGGGGCATTCCTGCTGGCCCCCGTCGCCCTCGGAGCCAGGCGTGGGCTACCCGGGAGGGCAGAGGGCTGGCCACCAGGCCGGGAGCCGAAGATGGGGACCAGTACAGCTCGCCCCCAGCCCCCGGGGCTGCTCCTGGCTGGGTCCCACTCCTAGTGCCCTCGAACCTACATGAACCTGGGGGCTTCCAGGAGTAGGGGCAGGGCCCAGAGAGTGCGGAAAAGAGGCAAAGATCCCTGTTCAGCCTCCACGTTCCCATGGAAACTTCAAAGCAGTGCTGGCCGGGGCTGCAGCCTGAGACACAGCCGGCGACGCTTTTCTCTTCACTCAGAGGCGGCCACACCAAGATCTCTCTCGCCAGTTGCTCGTCTGGCTTCCGGTGGACTGCAGAGGCCTTGGGGACACGCCCTTGGACTGTGCATCCCTGGACCCAGCAGCCCTCATCCTAGCGCCGCTCAGTCCGGGCAGAAAGGCTAAGGGTCCTACACATTGCCCTTCCCACCAGAGCTCAGAGCCAGCTTGGGTGGCTGTCCCCATCCCACAAGGGTCACTCACCCAGTGAATGGCACCGTTCCTCCCAGGGCCAGCAGAAATCCTGCAGAGCTGGTCCCGATGTCTGCTACCTATGTATCTGCTTCAGAGGCTCACCTGTCAAGATGTGTCCCCATACCACTAAGTCTGGCAAGCCCAGCTTGGATCGCCCCTCCTCCAGGAAGCCCTCCCTGCCTGACCCTCTGCACCCTCTCCTCCCTTGGACTTGGTGCTGCTATTGGAAGTGGTCTCCGTGGCTCCCCAGACCTGACCACAGGCAGCCTGAGCTGGCCTGGCCCTGGGTCCTCCGGGCGACTGACTGTGGTGCACCCTTTCCTCGGAGGCTCAGCCTCTGTCTGCTTGGTGGGGGTCAGTCACTGCTAGCCACTGCCCTTATGATCCTGCTCAGTGTCCCACTTCCCTACCATGTGATGGATCAGTGGCTGTTTGGGGCTCAGCTGGGTCCCCAGTGCCCAGTATCAGGGCTAACACAGAGTAGGTGTTCTGTAAATGTTTGCTGGAGGGGCAGGCAGTGTGGGGGCAGGAGGGAGGAGGTCGGTGGGTAGGTGAGATCAACTGCTTAACTGGGTTATTAGGAGGATCTGATGAGACTAGGATGTGAGCTGAAACCTCTGTGCCAATCACACCTGTGTGGGTCTCACCTGTGCTGGTTGTACCTGTGTGGGTCTTGCCTGTGCAGGTCTCCCCTATGCGGGTCTCACCTGTGCCGGGTGTACCTGTGTGGGTCTCACCTGTGCCAGATGTATACCTCTGTGGCTCTCACTTGTGTGGGTCTGGTATGTGACAAAGGCCTGGGAATTGGTAGCTGTCATCTGCCAGGAGCAGACCCTGAGCCAAGTTCCCTGTTCTCATTTCATGCCCTCAGCTCTGGGAGGCGGATCCCTTAGCCCCATTTTATAAATGGAAGACAGAGGTTAAGCAGTGGGCCCAGGGCCACAGAACAGCTGAGCTGTGGAGCTGGATGTCGACCTTGGGCAGGTGCCTCCAGGGGCCTGAGCCCAGGCCCTCCACTCCCGCATCCTCCGACAACCCATCCTGGGTGAGTGGAGGCATCTGCCAGAGCCAGCCAGGCCCAGTGGTGACGGCCCCCCTGCCCACAGGACAGAAGCTGCTGGACTCGCTGGCAGAGACCTGGGACTTCTTCTTCAGTGACGTGCTGCCCATGCTGCAGGCCATCTTCTACCCGGTGCAGGTGGGCGGCCCAGCCCTGGGGAGGGAAGCCCAGTGCCCCTGCCGTGCCCACCCTGGCCTCACTCTACAGAGGGGGGGGCTGCCGGGCTGGGGGGCGCACACACCTGCTCTGCTCTGTGCTGCTCTCCTTGGGCTTTCTGAGTTGCTTGGAGCCTGTTTCCACCTGCTCAAGCTGCAGATATGGACACCTCCCTCCCCGTGAGTCCCCCAGCAGCAGCAACGAGGCACAGAGTAGGGGGCTCTGTGACAGTAACCCTTTCACTGCCAGAGGAAACTGAAGGGACACTCTATCCTTGGGACAGGGTCATCTGAGGAGAACGGGTGGAGGGGCCTAAGGGTCAGCAGGTCTTTTCCCCCTTTGGGGTCCCAGGGCCGGGAGAGGGGAGATGAGGACGCCTGTGACCGCAGCTGGTGGGGTGGGGTGCCTTCCCTCCACAGGGCAAGGAGCCGTCGGTGCGCCAGCTGGCCCTGCTGCACTTCCGGAACGCCATCACCCTCAGTGTGAAGCTAGAGGATGCGCTGGCCCGGGCCCATGCCCGCGTGCCCCCTGCCATCGTGCAGATGCTGCTGGTGCTGCAGGTGGGTGCAGTGGGCACAGCGTCGGGCATGGGGACCATAGGGCAGTAATTGGGCTCAGGTGCCCACAGGCAGAGCATGAGACGAGGATTGAGGGGCACGAGATTTAAGGAAGGGTCCGATCAGAGGAGAAGCCTGTCAGGACCTGGGACCAGGGAGCAGCCGGTTGGAGCTATGGGTTCAGGAGAGCTCAAGCCGCAGACCTGTTCCTCCTAGGCACAAGGCTGCGCCTTTACACCCTGCGTCGGCCAGCCTGGGGTTGTAGCCACCTCCAACACACACATGCACATGCACATACTATACACATGCATGCTTGCACACACTACACGTGCATGTGCACTTACTACACACATGCGCGGATGCACACGCACGCACAGTGGCCCAGTCATTTCTGTCCAGAGGTCTTTCGTCAGTGGGTCAGCTCTGGGGAAGACATTCTGAGAGCTGTTAGCCCCCCTCACAGCAGGTGGGGAGAGGGTACCTGCCCCAGAAAGGAGTGGGGCCCCCAGTGGCATCCACCGCAAGCCGGGGGTTTCTGCACACTGCCCTTCCCAGGCACCACACTTCGCGATTGGCCAGCTCATAGCGCTGTTGCAGGACCGCACAGGCACTGCCGGCCACCCCATTTTACAGGTAGGAGACTCAAGTCCTGCTTGCTGGGAGCTAACAAGGGCAGGAGCCCAGCCACACCCCAGGTCTCGCAGGTGCAAAGCCCTCTTTATCGTTCTGAATTCCCGTGAAGATCTTTTAAAATTAGGGTTTGTGGGGACACTCCCAGCACTTTGGGAGGCCAAGGAGGGCAGATCACAAGGTCAGGAGATCAAGACCGTCCTGGCCAACATGGCGAAACCCTGTCTCTACTAAAAATACAAAAATCAGCCGGGCGCGGTGGCTCAAGCCTGTAATCCCAGCACTTTGAGAGGCCGAGGCGGGTGGATCACGAGGTCAGGAGATCGAGACCATCCCTGGCTAACATGGTGAAACCCCGTCTCTACTAAAAATACAAAAAAACTAGCCGGGCGTGGTGGCGGGCGCCTGTAGTCCCAGCTACTCGGGAGGCTGAGGCAGGAGAATGGCGTGAACCCAGGAGGTGGAGCTTGCAGTGAGCCGAGATCGCGCCACTGCACCCCAGCCTGGGCGACACAGCGAGACTCTGTCTCAAAAAAAAGAAAAAAAAAAAATACAAAAATTAGCTGGGCGTGGTGGTGCATGCCTGTAATTCCGGCTACTCGGGAGGCTGAGGCAGGAGAATTGCTTGAACCTGGGAGGCAGAGGTTGTAGTGAGGTGAGATCACACCACTGCAGTCCAACTTAGCAACACAGTGAGACTATGTCTCAAGAAAAAAATAATTCTACCCCCGTGTATCTTGTGCCTGAACCACCTGACAGCCCCTTGAGGCCTGCTGTCTTCCATTATTCATGGATTCACTCATTCATTCATTCACTCATTTAATGAGGGCAAGCACTCGTTATATGTCAGCTTTCTCCCAGCCCTCTGTGTGGGGTGCTGGGGTCACAGAGCTTTTGTCCCCGCTCAGCACACAGCTGGGTGAGCAGCCTCATCTCCCAGGTTGTGGCTCGAATACGCCTGGAGGTAGCGGTGAGCTCTTCAGAGCTCCAGATGAGGGGAGGTGGCCTGAGCCAGGGATGGGAAGAAGAGAGGGGCTTGTGAGGAGGTGTCTGATGGATGGGGCCTGCACCTGGCCCCGTGGGGCAGGGAGCCCCAGGTGAGCATCTTGGCCCTCCCTGGGTGGGGTCAGCCAGTGTCTCTGGAGAGACTGTCCAAAGCCTCTAGGACTCTTGAGTACGGGGCCCCTCCGAGGGGTGGAAGGTGCAGAACGCCCATCTCATCTGGCTACAGCCTTTTTCCAGGGCACACCGTGGTCTCCCAGGTCATGATGCTGCTGTGAGCAGCAGTGTGACTCAGGCCACGTGCTCTGAGAGGGGCTGGGAGACCACTGTGGGCCCTGCCATGGGGACAGAGAGCCCATGGGAATGGGAGGTGGGAGGCAGAGGACAGGCTCTCTGGTGGGTGGGACATACGGTTGAGAGCCTGGGGCCACCAAGCTCAGGTGCATGACCCCCCCTACCCCCCACCCCACTCTCCTGCAGGGGGTACATGAGTCCAGGGGCGTGACCGAGGACTACCTGCGCCTGGAGATGCTGGTTCAGAAGGTGGTGTCGCCATACCTGGGCACCTACGGCCTCCACTCCAGCGAGGGGCCCTTCACCCATTCCTGCATCCTGGGTAGGGGTCTGCCTGGGCCTTGGGCTGGGTTAGGGGTGACCATGGGCCCTGTCCATTGTGAATAGATGGGCAAGCCGAGGCCCCATGACGGAACCAGGATCTGACTCCAGACTGGTTCTCAGCCGGGCAGCAGCCCCCAGCCTGCCATGTGCCGGCCTGGACCTGGGGATCCGTGATGGTGGACTAACACCGTGAGCAGTAATGTGGCCACACCTTGGAGAGTCCCACTAGGGCTCTGCGTTCCCCAGGAGGCCACATTCATGGACAGTCTTGAAAGTCAGAAATGGGTCAGGCGGAGTGCTCAGAACATGCACATGCTGAAGCCTGAGGACTTCTGGCTCAGTTAGGGAACTGAGGCTGGGAGGGACGAGGTCTGGGGGTGGGCGGCGTCCCGGGGCTACCTGGTGCGTCCAGCACAGCTGGCCACGTTGCTCCCTTGACGGAGAGCCTCTGCGATCCTGCAGCAGTGTCCTCTGAGTACCTGCTGTGCACTAGCCCGAGGCCACGCCCCTCCCCTCCAGCCGGGGAGGCCGACCAGTGAGTCCCCTCTGTGTCCCACCATTAGCTGGAGGCTGGGAGCATCCCAGGCAGAGGGAACAGAGCTGGGGCAAGGCCCACTTGGGACTACGCCCTCCTCATCCAGAGGGGCTCCCCACCCCCACCTGCTGGTGTAAAACCTGCCTACCGGTGTGTCTCAGCTCAGGTGGTGCCCTGGCCACTGGAGAACTTTGAGCCACTCAGGCTCGGTGTAGCCCTGGGTGGCAGGACCTCAGCCCGTGCCTGATGGGACCTTCTTCCCCTGGTCCGGGAAAGGCTCCTGAGCCGCTCATGTGTGTCGCCTGCCACCTGGTGGCCACTCTTTGGACTGCAGGGTCCCAAATGAAAGCCCGAACCCTGCCCCGTCACCAGCCTCAGCCACCAGTGCCACTGCCTCCTGCCCAGATGACCCAAGGGGCCTCCTCCCCGAGTCCCCATGTCTGCCCTCGGCCCCCACAGTCTATTATTCTCCATGCTGCGGCCAGTGAGGCCCATTTACAACTGCCTGACCACAGGCTCCCTGCATCCCCAGGATGGAATCCCCGCCTTGACCTTACATGGAGGGCCTGTCCCCATCTGCCCCCATCTGCCCCCATCATAGCCCCACAACCTGACCCCATGGCTCGCCTGCGTGGACTTCTTGCCGCCCCCCCCGCTTCATCCCCTTGGACATCAGCTCCAGTGGGGCAGGGGCTGTACCTGCCTAGGGAAGTGTAGACGTCCAGCAGGTGCCAAAGTCCATACGCTTCCACAAGTGGAGAAACTGAGGCACAGGGGTTAGGTAACTTACCTAGGGTCAAACACAGGTTGCTGGCAGGGTGCAGGTTCAAACCCAGGCATTTGACTTGAGGTCCTGTGTGTCCAGGCTGGGCCTAGGCTGGAGAAGAGAGACCAGAACCTGAGCTAGTGTCAGAGCTTGTGGTGGCAGGATCTGCTGGGCCGGGCCTGGGATCAGCGTGGGCTGGGCCTTCCCCGCAGCTGCCCCTGCACGAGGACCCAGTGTGCAGCGAGCAGCAGGTGCCGAGGTAGGCGGGGACACAGGTAGCCTCTGGTGTGACAGTGGCCATGTCTCTCCCCAGAGAAGCGCCTCCTCCGCCGCTCCCGCTCGGGGGACGTGCTGGCCAAGAACCCGGTGGTGCGCTCCAAGAGCTACAACACGCCGCTGCTGAACCCCGTGCAGGAGCACGAGGCGGAGGGCGCAGCGGCCGGCGGCCCCAGCATCCGCAGGCACTCCGTGTCTGAGATGACGTCCTGCCCCGAGCCCCAGGGCTTCTCCGACCCGCCCGGCCAGGGCTCTGCCGGGGCCTTCAGGTCCTCCCCAGCACCCCACTCAGGGCCCTGCCCCAGCAGACTCTACCCCACGACCCAGCCCCCTGAGCAGGGCTTGGATCCCACCCGCAGCTCCCTGCCCCACGCCAGCCCGGAGAACCTGGTGGACCAGATCCTGGAGTCCGTGGACTCAGATTCTGAAGGGATTTTCATTGACTTTGGCCGGGGCCGGGGCTCTGGCATGTCCAACTTGGAGGGCTCTGGTGGCCGGCAGAGTGTCGTGTGAGGCCTCACAGCTGGCCTTGAGTTTTTACTGACACGTCCCCATGTGCGGAGGTGTCCATGTGGCGCGCGCGTGTGTGTGTGTGTGTGTGTGTGTGTGAGACTTTTTTACTCTGTGCCGTCCCGCCAGCCCTGGTGACCTCCTCACTGGCCTCAGTCGCTTTGTGTTTCTGTCTTGGTTGGAAATACCATCAGCCTCCTAGGCCCGGCCCAGGTCTGTGTCAGGTGGATGAGTCAGCGTTACCTGGGGGCCTGGGTCAGGGACAGGGGTCGGTCGCTCGCTCCCACGCTCCTCCTGCTCCAGTCCTCTGGCGTCCACACCTGCCCGCAGAGAATGTGAATCTGGTGGGGTCTGCCCACGCCGGGCCCCAGAGTGACCAGACTCCAGCACACCTGTCTCTTCCTGCCTGGGGTGGCCATGGGGATGGAAAGGGGTGGAATAAAACCTGTCGACCCAGCTCATGTCTGCGGTGCCTGCCCTGGGGACGCCCCTTCAGGGTGCTCACCCTCAGGCCTTTGCTACTTTCTAGGGAGCACAGGTTCCCAGGGTCTGCGTGGTGGGGGCCGACCTGTGCCTGTTGTCCAGGCCTCCCTACTGCTCCACCATCCGTGTCACTGATGGCAGGATCGGGAGATTGTGGACGGAAGGGCTGGGATGCTGGGGAGTGGGACTGGCCCTGACTTTGCCCCGGCCTTAGCAGGAAGCCTTGGAGGGAGGGAAAGAGGGGTAGGGGTGGGATCTGCCAGCTCCTCCCGTGCTACAGAAGCGCCCAGGGGGTCTGGGGGGTGGTGGTGACCTGCTGAAGGCCACCTGGCCTGGGAAGGACAAGCTAGCACCTGCTCTCACCTCCCCTGCAGCCTCAGACAGGTTTTCCCGAGTCCCCAGGTGGTCAGGATTCCCCCCTCAGCCACAGCAGGCAGGGTCTGCTCCCTGTACGCCCCTCAGTGAGGCCCAAATGTTACTGAGAGCCAGAGGCCAGCCCAGCACCACGGGCACTCTGACTTTCAGGGCAGGAGCTGAGCCTGGGGTAGGCTTCCCTGGCCAACCCCGCCCTTTTTAAGCATCGGGTCAGCGTGGCCTCCATGGGGAGGGGTGTGGGGGTCTCTGATGGCGGGCATCTTTCCACACCGCGTTCATCGGCTGATCCGCCACCCCAGCAGCCTTCCACGCGCTTGCCTCTTGTGGCGTTGATTTTCTCAAGGTGGGGAAGGAGTGCTGAGCAAAAGAAAGGCCCAGGGCAGGGGAACTGGGTGGGTGTGAGCCGGGCGTGAGCAGGAGGAGGCCATCACCTGACCTCTGAGTCATGGCCAGAGCTGGCCCAGGCTGTCTGCCGGCAGAGCCTTCGGGATGGAGGAGTTTCCCTCTCTGGTGGGAAAAGCAGACCTGGCACCCCTGCTTCAGCTCAGGATAGGAGGGTGTAGGGGTGGGGGCGGGGGGAGCTCCGGCTTTCTGACTCTGCTGAACCTCAGTTTTGTCATCTGTGATATGCCAACCCTGTGGAGCTCTCTGAAGCTGCTCGGAATGGGTAATAGCCCCAGGCAGGGCTCAGCTGGGCAAGAAGAGGAGCAAGAGCGGCCTCAGGTCCCAGGCCTAGGGGCAGGTGGTCATTGAACAGGAAACCAGAACCTGGTCTGAGAACCACTAGGCCAGGCTGACGAGGCCGAAATCCCTGAACCAAGCTCTGGCTCCCAGCTGCATCATGGAGCCAGAGGTGGCCTGGCTTGGGGAGTAGTGGGTGACCATTAGCAGCAGGGTTGCCAGCAGTCATCTCAAGGCAGGAGGACCAATGACCAGAAGCCGTGGCAGGGAGTTGCTGTCTGGGCTCTGTCTTCACTAGGGTACTAGACCCTCTATTCTGCCCCCGAGTGGTGGGGGCCCCATCATGGGGGGTCAAGCATCCTGGACGCTACAGGGCCTAGGGTGGCCCAGGCACTGGTGGCCCCTGCTGGCTGGCACTTGGGCCCATGGCAAGGCGATCCTTGAGCTCTCTGTCCTCCCTCCCCGGGGCAGGAGAGGAGGCCCCTGGGCAGCAGCCAGCAGCATCCCTAACCATAGATGGGGGAGCTGCAGCCCAGGAGGTGGGTGCTGGGCCTGGGCCCTGCAGCAGCCCAGGGGGCTCAGTGGGGACGCCAAGGAGGTGACGAGGCTACACTCCCAGCCCTGTAAAGCAGCAGCCCACCAAGAGGGTGTGTGTGTGTGTCCCAGCCTTGCTCCCAAAGATGTCAGAGGTGATCTGCATTCAGACATCTTAGAAATTGGTCACCTGTGGCCGGGCGCGGTGGCTCAAGCCTGTAATCCCAGCACTTTGGGAGGCCGAGACGGGCGGATCACGAGGTCAAGAGATCGTGACCATCCTGGCTAACGCGGTGAAACCCCGTCTCTACTAAAAAAAATACAAAAAACTAGCCGGGCGAAGTGGCGGGCGCCTGTAGTCCCAGCTACTCGAGAGGCTGAGGCAGGAGAACGGCGCAAACCCGGGAGGTGGAGCTTGCAGTGAGCTGGGATCCGGCCACTGCACTCCAGCCTGGGCGACAGAGCGAGACTCCGTCTCAAAAAAAAAAAAAAGAAATTGGTCACCTGTAATCCCAACAGAGTCTCGCTCTGTCACCCAGGCTGGAGTGCAGTGGTGCAATCTCATCTCACTGCAATCTCTGCCTCCTAGGTTCAAGCGATTCTCTTGCCTCAGCCTCCCAAGTATCTGGGACTACAGGCATGCATCACCACACCCAGCTAATTTTTGTATTTTTAGTAGAGACGGGGTTTCACCATGTTGACCAGGCTGTTCTTGAACTCCTGACCTCAGGTGATCCACCCACTTCAGCCTCCCAAAGTGCTGGAATTACAAACATGAACTGCTGCACCCTGCCCGTTTATCTTTTAAGGAATAGAGTGACTCAGGGAAGAGGCATGGGGAATCGTGCGCTCCATCCTGTCTGGTCTTCAAGGCATCCCCCTGGAGAGCTGCACCTTGTCACAGAGTCAGGGCTTGGTGACATTATGTTGACAACAGAAATGAGCAGATGGCTTCTTATATTTGCTGCTCTGTCTCCCACACCCTAAGGTTTGTTAAAAGAGTGAAATCGCTGGCTAATTAGTGGTTGGTCTACCATGGGTGTCTCCAGGGATGTCCCTAGTGGGGTGGATTCCTCTGCATCTCCAGGGCTGGGGTTCTAGAAACTGCTTTATCGTTTTCGTCTTTTGTGTGTGTGTGGTAAGTTTTGCACAGGATTCTCATGAACGCTCTACCCCTGACCTCTCAATTGCACAATCTCAAGCCGTGGCCGCATCTGCTGACCCTGAATCTGCATTTCAGCCCCGCTTTGGGGTCCGTGGGCTTGCCGGGACATGGGAGCCTCACCTGCACTGTGACAGGGTCTGGGGGGAGGTGGCACTTAGGAAAACCCAGGGTGGGTCACGATAGCCTTCCTGGAGACCCTGACTGCACCCCTGCTGAGAGCTCAGATTTGCTTGGGTGTCTGTGTGTGTGTGTGTGTATGTGTGTGTGCAAGTGTTTGGGTAGGGGTGTGGTGTGTGTGTGCAAGTGGGTGGGTGTGTATGTGTGTGCATGTGTGTCTGTGTGTGTGTGCAAGTATACACCACACAGCAGCTAAGCCCTGGCAGGAGGTCTCGGAGGTGGGTCCATTGGAGTGCTGGTGCCCACCCCGTGTGCCCTCTCAAGCACTCACTTTGCACCCCATGGTGTTCATCTCTAGAAGGACTAGCTCCGTTTCAGGAAGGTGCTGCTGGGTGGGCTGTGGCCCAGGAATCACGAGGTAGGGGGCGAATGTGCTCTCTGGATGTGCCGGCCCTGGGGAGAGGAAGAGGAGGAGTCCCAAAGGTGGAGAGGCCCGCAGCCGAAGCCCCTCCCAGAGGAGGGAAGACTTCCGAAGAAGAGAGAGGGACTGGGAAGCGTGTAGGCTAAAGGGGTGCCCACAATAAGCGTGGACCCATTTGTCATTTTCCATTTGACCATGAAAGTAATAGCTTACAGCCAGGCATGGTGGCTCACACCTGTAGACCTAGCACTTTAAGAGGGTAAGGTGGCCGGGCGCGGTGGCTCACGCCTGTAATCCCAGCACTTTGGGAGGCCGAGGCGGGCGGATCACAAGGTCAGGAGATCGAGACCACGGTGAAACCCCGTCTCTACTAAAAATACAAAAAATTAGCCGGGCGCGGTTGTGGGCGCCTGTAGTCCCAGCTACTCGGGAGGCTGAGGCAGGAGAATGGCGGGAACCCGGGAGGCGGAGCTTGCAGTGAGCCGAGATCGCGCCACTGCACTCCAGCCTGGGTGACAGAGCGAGACTCCGTCTCAAAAAAAAAAAAAAAAAAAAAAGAGGGTAAGGTGGGTGGATTGCTTGAGCTCAGGAGTTGGAAATCAGCCTGGGCAACAGGGTGAAACTCTGTCTCTTTAAAAAAATTGTAAAATTAGCCAAGTGTGGTGGCACGTTCCTGTAGTCCCAGTACCCGAGGCCGATATGGGAGGATCACATGAGTCTGGGAGGGCACACGGGGTGGGCTGCGGTGAACTATGACCACACCGCTGCACTGCAGCCTGGCTAACACAGCGAGACCCTGTCCCTGCTGCAAAAAAAAAAAAAAAAAAAAAAAACCTATAATTATGACTTCTGGGTCTACACCCAAAAACTTGGAAGCAGGATCTCAAAGAGATATGTGCACACCCGTGTTGTTCGTAGCGACGTTCTTCACAACCACCAAAAGGTAGAAGCCACCAAGGGTCCATCGTGAGCTGAATGGATACGCAATGTGGTCATCCATGCAAGCGAATATTCCTCAGCCTCAAAGAATGAAGTCCAAATAATAATAATAATGAAGTCCTGATACATGCTACAACATGAATAAGACTTAAAAACCTGATGTGAAGTGAAAGAAGCCAGCCAGCAAAGACCACATCCTGGATGATTCCATTCCAAAATGTTCAGAATAAGCAAATCCGTAGGGATAGAAAGTAGAGTGGTGGTCGGCAGGCCCTGGAGGGGGGTTTAAGGAGTCGTTGATGGGATTCGAGTTTAATTTTGCAAGATAAATAGAGTTCTGGAGATTGCACAGCAACATGAATGTTACTTAACACTACTGAACTGCACATTTGATTGTGTGTATTTTACCACAGTAAACACAAGGAAGGGGAGAGAAGAAAGGAGGAGAGGGGAGCAAAGGAGGGAAGGGAGGGCAGGAAGCTAGCTTCCACCTTTTGACTGTTGTGAAGAATGTTGCTATGAACACGAGTGTGCAAATATCTTTTTGAGATCCTGCTTCCAATTCTTTTAGGTATAGACCCAGAAGCCTTTTTTTTTTTTTTTTTTTTTTTTTTGAGATAAGAGTCTCACTCTGTCGCCCAGGCTGGAGTGCAGAGCCGCCATCTCAGCTCACTGCAGCCTCCACCTCCCAGGTTCAAGCGATTCTCCTGCCTCAGCCTCCCAAGTAGCTGGGACTGTAGGCGCCTGCCACCACACCCAGCTAATTTTTGTATTTTTAGTAGAGACAGGGTTTCACCATGTTGGCCAGGATGGTCTCAATCTCTTGACCTCGTGATCCACCTGCCTAGGCCTCCCAAAGTGCTGGGGTTACAGGCGTGAGCCACCTGCCCGGCCGACCCAGAAGTCTTATTTATAGGTCAATTTTTTTTTTTTTTTTTTTTTTTTTTTTTTTTTGCGGTGGGGACAGGGTCTCTCTCTGTTGCCCAGGCTACAATGCAGTGGCATAATCACAATCACGGCTCACTGCAGCCTCAACCTCCTGGACTCAAGTGATCCTCCCACCTCAGCCTCCAGAGTAGTTGGGACTGCAGACACGTGCCACCACACCTGGCTAATTTTTTTTTAATAAGGAAGGGAGGGAGGGAGGGAGGAAGGGAGGGAAAGGAAGGGAAAGGGAGAGAAGGAAGGGAGGGAGGAAGGAGAAAAGAAAAGGAAAGAAGGAAAGATAGAGAAGGAAGGAAAGGGGAGAGGAAGACTCCTTTCTTCCTTGGAGTCCCCTGTAGCTGCTTTCCTCGGGAGCATGACCTGATCGTCTTGGTCTCTCTACTGAGACTGGAGTGGAGGGACACAGCACTCCATCAGGGGGACCGTGGTCCCCAACTCCAGGAGTGTCCAGCGGTAAAGCAGGCAGTAGCCTCAGAAATGCTAGGAGGAATAGGGAGGCCGCTGAGGCACGGGAGCCTCAGGGATGCAACTGGCACAGACTGGAGATGAGCCCCTAAGAACCATGATGCTCTTCCTGGTCCCTGTGTAGTTGGGGGTGGCGATGTGACCAGCCCTGGCCAGTGAGTTCTAAGTGGAAGTGATGCAGGGCACTTTAGAGCTGGAGTATTTCATTGCCAGACAGAGACCCCTCCAGGGCTGTCCTTCCCTCTGCCACAGTGGTTGGCAGTGTCCCAGGCAAGCCTGCTCCAGCAGGCAGACGTGCGGCATGGCTACGGTGGTGGAGGCCCCTGTGATTGGGAGATGCTTGTTGCTTGGCACAACCAGGTTTGACTTGACGCTACACCCTTTTTCCCAGTACTCTAGAATCACACAGTCCGTGAGTGGGGAGAAGGCTGGCATGGGATATTTCGTTGTATATATTTATGTATGTTATACACCTCTCATGGGCAGAGCCAGGACCTCCAGGGTCTGATCCTAAGTTGGGCACTGTGTGACATTGCGCAGGTCACCCTGTCCTCAGTTTCCCGATCTATAGCTGGGATCTTCCCCAGCTATGAAATCAGTGACCGGTGCTGTTTCTTTGCCTGTCTGTGCAAGGTGGACTCACATGCAGAGCAGGGCTATTAGATTGTAAACTCCAGACACCAGACATCTCTGACAAAGGAGCTCTGTGCAGGTGACAAGCATCGGGCAGACACCTACTTAATGGTTTTTGACCTGAAGGTAATAATGGCTTAATAATAAACGGGTGGTTTTACCCCCAAGAACCCTTCTCCTCATTGACTGATGTGTTTGCAGAGAGCTCAGAACTGCTCTCACAGGCTGTAAAAAGCTATAAAAATGTAAACTATCATCGACATCATCTGCAAGAGGAATTTCTCATGCTGACATTTCTCTCCTCACTATGGGGATTCATGTCAGCCTGTGTTTGGTGGGGGAAGAGGCCAGGGGAGCATCAAATATGAGGATGTGGGATCAGGCGGGCTCTTATTTGCAAGCAGCCGAGGCAAATGCCAATGATCATGCAGAGAAGGAGTTTACTGAAGAATGTTGCGAGCTCCTAGAGCTGTCATGAGGTGGATGAGCCAAGCCCACTTCCAGGAACAGTGTCCCAAATCACCCCACACGACAGTGGGCCTGATGGGAAACCGGCAGCATTGCAGCCACCTCACAGGGAAGGCTCCCAACATATGGGGAGGCTCCCACTGCCCAGATGCTCCCTCAGCACAGCGGGCTCCCATCATACGGGGATGATCCCACTGCACAGACGCTCCCACAGCACAGCAAGGCTCCCATCATAGGGGGACGATCCCACTGCACAGATGCTCCCGCAGCACAGCGAGGCTCTCATGATATGGGGACGATCCCACTGCACAGACGCTCCCACAGAGCAGCGAGGCTCCCTTCATAGGGGGACAATCCCACTGCACAGACGCTCCCACAGCACAGCGAGGCTCCCATCATAGGGGGACGATCCCACTGCACAGACGCTCCCACAGCACAGCGAGGCTCCCATCATAGGGGCACGATCCCACTGCACAGATGCTCCCACAGCACAGCGAGGCTCCCATGATATGGGGACGATCCCACTGCACAGACGCTCCCACAGCGCAGCGAGGCTCCCATCATACGGGGATGAGCCCGCTGCACAGATGCTCCCACAGCACAGCAAGCTCCCATCATATAGGGATGATCACACAGCACACATACTCCCATTGCATAGATGCTCCCCACACACTGAGAGGCTCCCATCACATAGGGAGGCTCCCACTGCACAGATGATCCCATTGCACAGATGCTCCCAGCACACAGAGAGGCGCCCATCGTATGGGGATACTCCTGCTGCACAGATGCTCCCCACACACAGAGATGCCCCAGTTACACTGGACCAAACCCAACTGCCACCAGCGTCGATACCCATTATGTTCCAGGCACTTCACTTTGTAGCCACTGTGCCCTCCCTCACCACCCAAGCTGGGCATCGTTGGGGACACCCTCTTCAGGATTATGAATTCTAGGGCAGCCTCCTCTCTCATGGTGGACATCACAATGGTGCAGCCTGTCACTGTCTGGGCCCTGGTGGCAAAGGGACCGGGTAAACCCGTTGTCAGGCCACCCTGGGGCTGTGAGATGTCTGTAAGGTCTTGAGTGCCAATATGGTAAAGGCATTTGAGGGGTGGGCAGGTCGGTACACAAGCTCAGCGTCCACCCTGCTGTCAACCAGGGCAGCCGGAGCACAGCCGCCTCAGCTGCAAATCAGAAGGGTTTCCATTATTAGACCCAAAGATCCCAAAAAAAACAGTGGAGAGCGCACACACCTTCAGTGTGCCGGCAGCACTAACCACACAACGCATTTGCTCTGACACAGGTCCAGGGCACGAAGTAGACGGGCAGGGGTCAGGGAACCTGCCTGGGTTTCTGGGCCAGGCTACACAGGGATAAAGCAGGCCCCTTAAGCGACTGAATCCCAGGATCCTGGCCCATAAAGGGAGAGGGTTGGAAGATGATCTTCCACATCCCTTTATCCCTTTTGCCCTAACCTGGCAGTCATACACCCAAATCGGGGGGCAGTGTTGGCTTCGTGGTTTTAATAAGGTTAAAAGCAGGCCAAGTCTTAGATCAAGCAGCTGGCAGGCTGAGTTAATTTGGGAGAAAACAAATGGGAAGCCCAAGACCTTGGACATAGATCTTTTATTCCCTCTTCCTTGAAATTCTCCATCCCCAGGCATTTATTTATGTGGAACTTGCTGCTTGGAGGAGAACCAACTCTGCGACTTCAGAAACATTTGTAAGAGCAAATTTAATAAAGCCGAGAATAATACCATTCAGATGTAATTCCTTTACTTTGCATGATTATTCCTTCTTTGCTATTGCAAGGCATTTGAAATGCAAGGAGTTATTGTGATAGCAACAAAAGGAAATGGCTAACTGGTTGATTACTGATTAAACAGTGCTTGGGGGAAAAACAGAAGAAAGAACTTGAAAAGGGAACCGGCCTGGGTTGTACAGTTCTTTTATATTTCTTTTTCCTTTGATTATGAATGGCAGAGCACACCTGCATTCTTCGCCACACAATCATTCGGCATTGTTGCTTTATTGTATGTATGTTAATATCGCTAAGCTATGGTGGCGAAATTTGTATGAGATTTTCACAAAACACAAATGCAAGGAGGGTGGTTTTCCCCCTGACATCTCTTTTTTTTTTTTTTTTTGAGACGGAGTCTCGCTCTGTCGCCCAGGCTGGAGTGCAGTGGCCGGATCTCAGCTCACTGCAAGCTCCGCCTCCCGGGTTTACGCCATTCTCCTGCCTCAGCCTCCCGAGTAGCTGGGACTACAGGCGCCCGCCACCGCGCCCGGCTAAGTTTTTTTTGTATTTTTTAGTAGAGACGGGGTTTCACCATGTCAGCCAGGATGGTCTCGATCTCCTGACCTCGTGATCCGCCCGTCTCGGCCTCCCAAAGTGCTGGGATTACAGGCTTAAGCCACCGCGCCCGGCCACCCCCTGACATCTCTTAATGCTGTAAAATTATTCTGCCAGCCGTAGGCCGACTAGGGGGGTGGTTTCCCTTACGCCTGTCCAAAGTCGCTTTTTAAAACAGAAACCCTACAAATTGCCCTTCTTTCATGAGGGCCGGATCTTACATGGTAATATAAAAAATGTTTACATTCCACAACAGGAAAAGAGAACCCTGCACCCAGTGCCAGATGAAAACGATCAAGTGTGTGTACGTTGCTGGAATAAGACATTGTCACTCCCTTGTCATGTTTTGCGAGCATTCATTGCTCTCAAACACACTTCCTGTGTTTGACCTAGAAATAGGCTGCACTTCTGATCTGCCCAGAGGCTCAGCTCTCTATGTTCATTAGAAGGTAGACAGCACCACACTTTCTTACCACGTCGAGTCCTTCGAGAGCCAGGAAAGTATAAAATAATAACACACAAATTGTGTTGTGTTCGTTGAACAGGCCGCAGGCTAGGATGGTTACGAATTCTTTGCACAAGAAGAAGGCAGCTGCTTAGGTGTTGAGAGAATGAAATGGAGGTTGTCCGTTCATATTGTCAGAGGGGTTTGAACCAGAGGGACTCCATCTTGAATAGGGGCTGGGGAGAATTAGGCTGAGACCTACTGGGCTGCATTCCCAGGAGGTTAGGCATTCTTAGTCACAGGATGAGATAGGAGGTCAGCACAAGCTGTAGATCACAAAGATCTTGCTGATAAGATAGCATGCTGGGCCGGGCACGGTGGCTCACACCTGTGATCCCAGCACTTTAACAAGCCGACATGAGCGGATCACCTGAAGTCAGGAGTTCGAGACCAGCCTGGCCAACATGGTGAAACCCCGGCTCTACTAAAAATACAAAAATTAGCTGGGTGTGGTGGCAGTGCACCTGTAATCCCAGCTACACAGGAGGCTGAGGCAGGAGAATCACTTGAACCTGGGAGGCGGAGGTGGCAGTGAGCCGAGATGGTGACACTGCACTGCAGCCTGGGTGACAGAGCAAGACTCTATCTCAAAAAAAAAAAAAAAAAAAAAAAAAGCATGTGATAAAGAAGCTGGCCAAATCCCACCAAAACCAAGATGGCGATGAAAGTGACCTCTGGTCGTCCTTACTGCTCATTATACGCCAAGTATAATTCATTAGCATGCTAAAAGACACTCCCACCAGTGCCATGTTTACAAATGCCATAGCAACAGCAGGAAGTTGCCCAATATGATCTAAAAAAGGGTGGACTCTCAGTTCCAGGAATTGCCCGTCCCTTTCCTGGAAAACCCATAGATAATCCACCCCTTTTGCCTCCCTCAGAGTCCCAAGTAGCTGGGATCCTCCTGCCTCAGCCTCCCAAGTAGCTGGGATTACAGGCACCCACCACCATGCTTAGCTAATTTTTGCATTTTTAGTAGAGATGGGGTTTCACCTTGTTGGCCAGGCTGCTCCCAAACTCCTAACCTCAGGTGATCCACCCACCTCAGCCTCCCAAAGTGCTAGGATTACAGGTGAGAGCCATCGCGCCCGGCCAGCTTGGATCATTCTAATCTCTTCTGAAATGAGGGAGAAACCACTGCTGAGAGCCTCTGGAAAGGCTTGGTGGGCGGCAGGGGTGCTGGGGGGGCGGATCCCAACTTCATGGAGGGTATGTCTTTATCAGCAGCGTGAGAATGGACTAACACGTCCTCTAATCAGACTCCTCCACAACTGTCCAGTTTTCATCAAACCGAAGCGTAGAAATACACACTGTTCTGTTGCTTTGGATCTTCATTTCCTTATGAAAGTTCCTGTGTCAAAATAAACCTTACATTAAACACATGTGTAGGTTTTTCTCTTGTAAATCTGTCTTTTGTTACAGGGGCCTCAGCCATGAACCGAGCCATGGTTGAGGAAAAGATCTCTTTTTATCCCCAACACAAGCACTCCCTGTGTGCCAGGCTCTGTCATCAGGGCTTGGGGAGAGAGAAAGAGGGGGCACGATAAGCCCCAACCATCCAGGCAAAGTACAGTTACTCTGGCCTGAACTGCTCACTGTGGCTGGAGGAAGGCCTGTGTTGATTGGCGCAGGCCCCGTTCCTTCCAGAACCTGAAATAATCATTGTGGCAGGGAGTCGTTGACCTAAAGGAAAAAACGGAGGCAAAATTAATATAAGTAAGAGTATATTTGGGGGCTGGGCACGGTGGCTCACGCCTGTAATCCCAGCACTTTGGGAGGCCCAGGCGGGCACATAACCTGAGGTCGGGAGTTGGAGACCAGCCTAACCAACATGGAGAAACCCCATCTCTACCAAAAGTACAAAATTAGCTGGGCGTGGTGGCGCATGCCTGTAATCCCAGCTACTTGGGAGACTGAGGCAGGAGAATTGCTTGAACCTGGGAGGCAGAGGCTGCAGTGAGCAGAGATCACACCATTGCACTCCAGCCTGGGCAACAAGAGCAAAACTCTGTCTCAAAAAAAAAAAGTATATTTGGGTCAGGTTTGAGGACTGCAACCTGGGAGTATACATTCAAGTTGCCCTGAATATTCACTTTGATTAGCAACAGTTACAAGTAGGTTTTTAAAGGAAAAGAAGGTAAATTGTTTACCAAGAATTTACATTAAAATAACATAAATTGGCAGGGTGCAGTGACTCACGCCTGTAATCCCAGCACTTTGGGAGGCCAGGGTGGGTGGATCACCTGAGGTCAGGAGTTCAAGACCAGTCTGGACAACATGGTGAAACCCTGTCTCTACTAAAACTACAAAATTAGCCGAGCATGGTAGCAGGTGCCTGTAATCCCAGCTACTTGAGAGCCTGAGGCAGGAGAATTGCTTGAACCTGGGAGGCAGAGGTTTCAGTGAGCGGAGATTGCGCCATTGCACTCCAGCCTGGGCGACAAGAGCGAAACTCTGTCTCAAAAAAAAAAAAAAGTAAATTGTTCTAAAGAGCTTCTGCATAGCAAAAAGAAATTATCAACAGAATAAACAGACAATGAGAGAAAATCTTTGCAAACTATGCATCTGACAAAGGACTAATATCCAGAAACAATAAGGAACTTAAACGAATCAACAAGAATAAAATAATCCTATTAAAAAGTGGTCAAGGGGCCAGGCACGGTGGCTTGTGCCGTAATCCTAGCACTTTGGGAGGCCGAGACAGGCGGATCCCTTGAGGTCAGAAGTTTGAGACCAGCCTGGCCAACATGGTAAACCCTATTTCTACTAAAAGTACAAAAATTAATGGTACCATGTGTTTGTAATCACAGCCACTTGGAAGCCTGAGGCGGGAGAATTGCTTGAACCCAGGGGAGGAGGTTGCAGTGAGCCGAGGTGGCACCACTGCACTCCAGCCTAGGTGACAGAGCAAGACTCTGTCTCAAAAAAAAAACCAAAAAGACAAAAGACATGAACAGACACACTTCTCAAAAGAAGACATACATGCATACAAGCAGCCAACAAACATGAAAAAATGCTCAGCCTCACTAATCATCAGAGAAGTGCAAATCAAAACCACAAGGAGAAACCATTTCACATCAGTCAGAATGGCTATTATTATTATTTTCTGCCAGCATCTTGATTTTGGACAGAATGGCTGTTATTAAAAAGTCAAAAAATAATAGATATTGGTGAGGCTGCAAAGAATGGGGAATACTTATACACTGTTGGTGGGAATGTAAATTAGTTCAGCCACTGTGGAAAGCAGCTTGGAGATTTCTGAAAGAACTTGAAATAGAATTACCATTCAACCCAGCAATCCCATTAGTGGGTATACACCCAAAAGAAAATAACTCATTCTACCAAAAAGTCACCTGCACTCATATGTGCATAGCAGCACCATTCACAATAGGTTAGATACGGAGTCAGCTGAGGTGCCCATCAACAGTGGATTGGATAAAGAAAATGTGGTACGGGCGGGGGGCGGTGGCTCAAGCCTGTAATCCCAGCACTTTGGGAGGCCGAGACGGGCGGATCACGAGGTCAGGAGATCGAGACCATCCTGGCTAACACAGTGAAACCCCGTCTCTACTAAAAAATACAAAAAACTAGCCGGGTGAGGTGGCGGGCGCCTGTAGTCCCAGCTACTCGGGAGGCTGAGGCAGGAGAATGGCGTAGACCCGGGAGGCGGAGCTTGCAGTGAGCTGAGATCCGGCCACTGCACTCCAGCCTGGGCGACAGAGCGAGACTCCGTCTCCCAAAAAAATAAATTAATTAATTAAAAAAAAAGGCCGGGCGCGGTGGCTCAAGCCTGTAATCCCAGCACTTTGGGAGGCCGAGACGGGCGGATCACGAGGTCAGGAGATCGAGACCATCCTGGCTAACACGGTGAAACCCCGTCTCTACTAAGAAATACAAAAAACTAGCCGGGCGAGGTGGCAGGCGCCTGTAGTCCCAGCTACTCGGGAGGCTGAGGCCGGAGAATGGCGTGAACCCGGGAGGCGGAGCTTGCAGTGAGCTGAGATCCGGCCACTGCACTCCAGCCTGGGCTACAGAGTGAGACTCCGTCTCAAAAAAAAAAAAATAAATAAATAAAAAATAAATAAATAAATTAATTAATTAAAAAAAAAAAAGAAAAAAGAAAATGTGGTACGTATCCAACATGGAATACTATGCAGTCATGAAAAAGAATGAAATCATGTCCTTTGCAGCAACATGGATGCAGCTGGAAACCATTATCCTAAGTGAATTCATGCAGAAACAGAAAACCAAAGATGACATGTCTTACTTCTAAGGGGAAGCTAAACCTTGGGTACCCACAGATATAAAGATGGGAACAAGAGACACTGGGGACTCCAAAAGGGCGAGGGGAGTAGGGCAAGGGCTGAAAAACTTCCTATTGGGTACTGTGCTCACTACCTGGGTAAGGAGATCAACAGAAAACCAAACCTCAGTGTCACCCAATATATTCCCTAACCTGCACATGTACCCCCTGAATCTAAAATAAAAATAAGTTGTTGATTGGCTACACATTGTTCTCTGTAGCACAAGTTGCACGAATATGCAGATAATGGCTGAGGCAGTGAGTCAGGAACAAAACGCCTTTAAACCATGGCCCACGGCCGGGTGCGGTAGCTCACACCTGTAATCCCAGCACTTTGGGAGGCCGAGGTGGGTGGATCACTTGAGGTCAGGAGTTCAACATTAGCCTGGCAAACATGGTGAAACCCCGTCTGTACTAAAAATACAAAAAATTAGCTGAGCATGGTGGCGGGTCCCTGTAATCCCAGCTACTTGGGAGGCCGAGGCAGGAGAATTGCTTGAACCCAGGAGGTGAAGGTTGCAGTGAGCCAAGATCGCCACTGCACTCCAGCCTGGGCGACAGCGCGAGATTCTGTCTCAAAAAAAAAATAATAAAGTTAAATAATGAATAAATAAAATAAGAAGTGGGGAAATGGATCAGCAAGAAAGTGCCCACCCCAGGCATGGGTGCTGTGCGGGACGGGGACGCGGCCCAGGCGGGAATCGGGGCGCCCAGGGTGCGATGTGCGAGGGGTCCCTGAGTGCGCGTGCTCCGCCCGACCCCACCCTGTCCCCCTCCCCCTACACACAGGTGGACCCAGTGTCAGCTCGTGCACCTGGGAAATCGCTCCCGCACTGTAGCAGGGGCGGGGGGGCGGGGGGGGCGGAGCCTGCCCGGGAGCCACGTCCGGGGAGGGGCCAGGTGAGCTGTGGACCCGGAACGCAGGTGGGGGCCGGCGGGGTCCGTGGCTATTTAAGGCGGGCGGCGGCGGGAGGGAACGTGCAGGGAGGGGCCGTGCTCCTGGGGGGGGGGGGGGGGGTGCCGCGGGGGCTCTCAGGGCGTGCGCGGGGACAAGGGGCCGCTGGCCAGGTAGGGACGCCCAGGCGGGCGCGACGTCACGTGCGGCAGTGGGGAGCCCCTCCGGCCGGCGCGCCGCCTCCAGTTCCCCTGTGGGCTCCAGACTCCTTCTCCCTTCACCTCCTTTCTTCCCCGCCCGCCACCGTCCCCTTCTCTGCTTTTTCCCCTGTCCTGTTCCCTCTCACCCCGCACGGCCTCCCCCGCCCTCGCCTCTCTCTGCCTGGGTTTTGGTCTGGTCTGGCAGGAAGGTGTCAGCTCAAACGTTCCCTTTTTGCTTCTGTCATGGGGTCTCGGGTTAGGCCGGGTCAGCGCCTGGGGGAGGCACCCCCTCCCCCTCCCAAACCTACAAGGTGGGTGAGGTCATTCTGGTTTCACAGATGAGAAAACGGAGGCCGGAGCAGGTGCTGCGCTGATTCAATCTCAGCGGTTGGGTGTCTGGTCGGTTCAACACACAGCGGGTGGAACCCCCAGGAGTTAAAAGCAGAAACTTTTTTTGTTGTTGTTTTGACACTGAGTCTCGCTCTGTCGCCAGGCTGGATTGCAGTGGCGCGATCTCTCCTCCTGGGTTCACGCGATTCTCGTGCCTCAGCCTCCAGAGTAGCTGGGATTACAGGCGCTGACATCACGCCCAGCTAATTTTTGCATTTTTAGCAGAGACAGGGTTTCGCCATGTTGGCCATGCTGAACTCCTGACCTCAGGCGATCCGCCCGCCTGGGCCTCCCAAAGTGCTGGGATTACTGACGAGAGCCACCGGCCCCCGCCTAAAAGCCCAAAGTTGAAACTAATCCGCTAGCAGCCTCGGAGATCGTCAGGAAGGCGGAGAGGCCCTGCCTTTCACTGTCCCTCAGTCCTGGGTGGAGGTGGGTGGGGGGGCGGGGGCTCCTGAGAATCCCTGGGGCTCTGTCACACCCTGGCTTGGAAATTTCCCAGGTGCTTTGGGAGGAGTGTGAAGGCCTCGGAGAAGGAACCGCAGAGTCCACCGGGAAGGAGGGCGGGATTGTTTGGCGGGATGGGGACAGGGCCTTGGCCACCGGCTTCAGGCTTTTGTGTCAGAGGCTGTGTGGATTCCAGAGGGCTCTGTGCCCTCCCTCGCTTCCCTGTGAACAGTGTTGACATTTGTCCGGCTGGGAACTCAGCACTTAAGACTCAGCCGTTTCAGAAGTCGATGTCCTTTGGTTGGCCTCCCTGGGGTGCGTTTGAGGGGAGACCCTCTGGGCCCTGCGCTGTGGGTGAGGGTGTCCTTGCAGGAATGCTCCTGCAAGGAGGCTTAGCTGCGGGGGAGTGCACTGCTCCGGAGTCCTGCCCCACCCGCCTTCACGGAGAGTCTCCCTGGAGCTCCCTGGAGCTTCTGGCATCTTGTTGTGTCCAGATTTCTGTGTCCCTGGAAGGCAGAGGACCTGGCTGAGTGACTCTCCAAGTTAGGTCTTTGGGCTCCCGTTTTCTCACCTCTCAGATGAGTGTCATAAACCTTCAGTTTGTCTTGAGGCTGGGGAAGTCGGGGGTGGGGATAATGTCCGGGCTCAGGAGAGGCAGGCACTGCACTGCTCAACAACCATGATGGGGCCTGCCTTTCACTCCCTTGACCTGGAGTCAGTTGCTGGCCACTCTGCTTGGTTTCCTCATCTGCAAAATAGGGGCCACGTCATTACCGACTGACTCATAGGGCCATTGGGATAACTAAATGAGTTAATGCATGCGAAGCGCAGGCGTTCCTGTTTAGTGGTCTTGGTTCTGTCTCCTGACCTTTTGGGGGAAGGTCTTGCCTGGGGAGACGAGAGAAGAATGCTCTTTGTTTAGAGCGTGCTCTTTCCATGCTGAAGGCCAAGGCCAAGCCGTTCTTTCTTCAGTGGCCTGGACAAGAGCAGTGACTTTCCAGGGGAGGAGAGTGGAGCCGGTGACTGTCCAGAAGGAACTGGTTGGGTAGGTCTGAATTCCTGAAACTCCTGGGTAGCTCCCCACTGCCTTCCCCTACCTGGCCATAAAATGAAAACAAGCAAAGGAAACTCGGACGGGGCAGTGGGTTTGTCTGGGCTGCAGATTAGTGGCTCTCGGCTGGGGTGGGAGGCTCTGAGGCCCCTGCAGCTGGGACTCCCACCTGACTCTCCAAAGCAGACCCCACGCTGTTGTAATTCCTTGGGTTTATTTTTTCATTTCAGTTCTTTTTATTTGTGGAGAATTTTAGACATTCAAAGGATGTACAATGAGCCGCCATCTCCCAGCATCAACCATAGCCACCCTGCAGCCACCCTGGCCTGTGCTAACCCCCCCCCAGCCCCCTCCCGCCCTGTACACCTACCCCCACCCTTCCTCCAACTCACCCCACCCACCCCATACACCTACCCCCGCCCTTCCTCCAACTCACCCTTCCACCCTCTCACCCCTTCCCTCCCCTCCCTATTCCCCATATCATTTTACAGCAGCTCCCAGACCTCACACTCCATAAATACTGCAAGGTGAATCCTTTTTCTAAAAATTTTTTTCCTCCAGCTTTATTTAGGCATAATTGGCAAACAAAAATAGTGCACACTTACAGTGATCAATGTGATGTTTTGATATATGAATGCATTGTGATATGTTAGATCAAGCCTGAATCCTGCCCCCGCCACTTTTTTTCCCGCATTACTGCCGTACTATTCGTATTTAAAACGATTAGCAACAATTTTTTATTTTTTCCTTTTTTCGAGACAGGGTCTTGCTCTGTTGGTCAGACTAGAGTGTGATTATAGCTCACTGCAGCCTTAAACTCCTGGGCTTAAGGGATCCTCCCACCTGAGTATCCCAAGTAACTCAGACAGGTTCACACTACCCTGCCTGGTTTGTTTTTAAATTTTTGTAGAGACAAGGTCTTGCTTTGTTGCCCAGGCTGGTCTTGAGCTCCTGGGCTCAAGCAATCCCCCCATCTTGGCCTCCCAAAGTGTTGGGATTACAGGTGTGAGCCACTGCGCCCGGCAGCAACAAATTCTTAATATCAGCCAATGCTCAGTCAGTATTGAATTTCTCAATTGCCTTAAATATTTAATTGTTGGGTTTTTTTTTTGGTTTTTTTTTTTTTTTTTTTTTTTTTTTTTTTTTTTTTTAGACAGAGTTTCGCTCTTGTTGCCCAGGCTGGAGTGCAATGGCTCGACCTCGGCTCACCACAACCTCTGCCTCCCAGGTTCAAGCGATTCTCCTGTCTCAGCCTCCCAAGTAACTGGGATTATAGGCATGCACCACCATGCCTGGCTAATTTTGCATTTTTAGTAGAGACAAGGTTTCGCCATATTGACCATGCTGGTCTCAAACTCCTGACTTCAGGTGATCTGCCCATCTTGGCGTCCCAAAGTGCTGGGATTACAGGCGTGAGCCACCATGCCTGGCCCTTTGATCTTTTAAATTCCTTCCAAACTTTAACCCCCACTCCTTCAGAATGTTTTTGTTGTTTTGTTTTTGAGATGGAGTCTCACTGTGTCACCCAGGCTGCAGTGCAGTGGCCTGATCTCAGCTCACTGCAGCCTCCGCCTCCTGGGCTCAAAGGATTCTTGTGCCTCAGCCTCCAGAGTAGCTGGAGTTACAGGTGCCTGTCACCACACCTGGCTATTTTTTTTTTTTTTTTTTTTTTTTGCATTTTTAGTAGAGAGAGGGTTTCATCATGTTGGCCAGGCTAGTTTCGAACTCCTGACCTCAAGTGATCTTGGCCTCCCAAAGTGCGGGGATTACAGGCGTGACCCACTGCCCCCAGCCTGTGCTGCTTTTTCATAGGAACCAGTGGCCTCCACCTCGGAGGTACAGAGGGAGATTCCTGCATGGGGTCACAGAGGGAGTTGGAACAGGTGGAAGGCACAGGGCTGCCTGAAGTTCTCCAGGGACCCGTGGCAGTTTCCTCTCTGGCTGCAGGGAGGGCAGGTCTCTTTGGGCTGGCTAAAGCGTAACCAGATCTTTCTGTGAAGAGTCATCTGAGGCCGGGCGCAATGGCTTACACCTGTAATCCCAACACTTCTGGGAGGCCGAGGCGCTCAGATCACGAGGTCAGGAGATTGAGACCATCCTGGCCAACAACAATTAGTCAGTTGTAGTGTGCACCTGTGTGCACCTGTAATCCCGGCTACTTGGGAGGCCGAGGCAGAATCACTTGAACCCAGGTGGCGGAGGTTGCAGTGAACCAAGATCGTGCCACTGCACTCCAGCCTGGGTGACAGAGCGAGATTCTGTCTCAAAAAAAAAAGAAAAAAGCATCTGAAAGCCAAGGTTGGGTGTTTGGGGGCTCCGTGAATCCCACTTTAATTTCCCAGGAGGCCGGTGAGGAGGTAGATTTGAATTGAGACTGAGTCATTGAATTGGACTTTAGCCAATGATGATGATAGAAACCATCTGTGGATCACTTCGTGCGCTCCAGGTAGTGGAGAGGTGGGGGAACATGGCGTGTGCAAAGGCCGTGAGGTGGCAGTGGGGGTGTATTTGAGGGGCAGCCAGGAGGCCGGTGTGCCAGGGCAAAGGGAATGGGGTGGGAGTGAATGACATGAGCTCTGGAGGGCAGCAGGTTCAAACCACAGGCTCTTTCAGGCTTGTGCAGGGGTTTGGATGTTACTCCAAGAATGACAGAAAGCCCCTGACAGACGGTTGTCATGGGAGGTGCTGAGTAGGCAGTTTGGTTATTCAAGTCTGAGTTGGAAGAGAGGTCGGTCCTGAGATCCTGGTTTGGAAGTGGAGGACACGGATTTACCGTTTTTTAGGGAGGAGAAGAGAGAGCCCAGGGTCCCCCCAATAGGCCCAAGTGTGGATGGTAGGGATCATGGCAGAGGCCCCAGCTGCATCCACTTCAGGGACAACCTGGAATGACAGAGAAAGAGGTGAACAAGGTGGATGGTGGGGGTGACCCTGGAGTGTGAGTGGAACCAGGCCGGGCCTTGGATCCTGGGCTCTGTCCCAAGCCCTCTGCTTGTTCTTTTATTCAACAGACCTCCCAAGTCCCTGCTCATGTCCCCAACTCCGGGCTGGCTGAGTGCGGAGACTCAGACGTGAGTCAGACGTGGCCCTGCTGTCAGGGCACATGCAGTGATGGGTCAAGAAGAGCATTCAGGTACATGATGCAGACTGATGAGGGCTGTGATGGACCTGAGGGCTGCCAGAGCCCACAGGAAGCCCCTGTCCCAATCTGGGGTAGGCAGGGCATCTGGAGCATCAGGACGCTTTTGGCTGTAATTAACAGAAAACACAACTCTGAACCAGCCCAAAGTCGAGGGGGGGATGCATTGGCCCCTGTAGCTGCAAAAGTCTGGGGATAGTGTGGAGATCAGGTATGGCTTGATCAGGAATTGGCTATTCCCTTCATTCTCTGTGGGCTGCTGGGTCTGCAGAGGGGCGGCAAGTTGGCTGCAGTCCCCCAGGTCTCATCTGCATACCCAGCTGCATGGAGAGACTCCCACAGTGGTTCTCTATTGAGAAACAGGATCTTCTGTCTCAGAAGCACCTGGGATACTCAGGGGCCTGAAGGAACAGATTCCTGTGGTCAGGGAGATTGCCTTGTACTGATTAGCTCTGACTTGGGTTCCTGAATTAACCTTTGAAAAGGGAGATACGATTACTCTTAGCCTAATTGGGCAGGCCCTGGGAGGTGGGACAGCCCCACCTCTTGCAGCTGGAGGGTGTGCAGGTGAGAGTTGTGCACCTGAATGATCACCTGGGTGCCCTTGCGCAGGGCAAGAGATGCTTGGCGTTCCCTAAAGGCTGCGTGAGGAGCTCTGAGTATTGACCCACAGGAGAGGGGGTGGCCCCAGCAGCCCTTTAGAGACCCCCTTGCTCTTTCAGGGTGCTGAAGTTCCCTGGGTTTGTGGGCAGGCTTCTGACAAGGTCTTGATGCAGGTCACAGCTTGTTTGGACTTTGCTGCTGCCACCTTTGGGGGTCTCATATATCTGCCTGAACAGATGGCCTTGCGCATGCCGTCTTGCCAATGTTGGGGACGCAGTGGTGGTTGTGATGAAGACTGGGTAGTGAGGGTCTGTATTAACAAATTCGTGCATACCTGAGACAAAAGAGTGGAAGTTACTTTTTATGGGATCCCACTGGGGGACCCTGGAATCCCAGCTCAGTAGTGACCCCCATTCAGCCATGAGCAAGAGCTCCTGTCCCCATCATCCCCGGACTTTCCCAGGAGTCACTGGCCAGTGTCTGCCTCAGGTATGACTCTGTGTAAGCTTCTTTGTCTCTGGGTCTTGGAAGCTTAGGCCTGGGTGGCGTCAGACCCATCGCCGCCTCCTCCCAAGGGCCCTTGATCAGAACCCCCAGTTCCAAAACGAGAGCCTGCATTGTGCACATACCACAGCGAGCTCTTCCTCTGTATGCCCTGCACATTGGACGTGCCGCTCAAATTAAATTTGGTGCTAATTTGCCTGAGGTAAGTAGGTGTTAATTTGTAGCTACAGCATTAAGATAATTGCTGTGAGGGTCTATTTGTGTCATGTGCAAATATATTTTTACAGCAACAAACCATTTTGCTGTGAATTATAAATAGAACAGTTGGGTGATTTGACATCTCCTTTGCATAACATCCACTCTGCCAGCACGCCTGTTCGGGTCCACGTCTCTAATGAAGGGCTGCAGCCAGCCCAGCCCCACAGATGCTGATGGTTCCTATGTGCCCTTGTCCCCCACCCTGGGGGAGGCTCCAAGAGAAAGGGCTTGGCAGGGAGGGTCGGGAGGGAGTTGAGGTGTGTGCAGACTCACATGCAGGGTGAGGCAGGCTTTAGGGGATGGAGCTGCTGCTCTGAAGCCCACTGGGCAGGAGAAAGGGCCCACTTGTAACGTCTGGTTTATTTTCACTTCATTTTGATGATTACGAAGGACCTGCATGTGCCAGGCCCTGTACTAGGTACCATGTTTACTGTTTGAGCAAGTCCAGGCATGGGCTTGGTCCTCATGAAACTTTGATCTGCAAAGAGAGGCCCGTGTTAACATTAGCAAACGGATTACGGAAATAAGTGCGGTCAGCCTTCCATATCGGTGGCCTCTGTAACCGTGGACTCTGTATCCATGGACTCCGTATTATGGTTTCCTCATCTGTGGATTCAACCAACCACGGATTTAATGTATTGGGAAAAGAAAATAAATGGTTGTGTCTGTACTGAATTTATACAGACTTTTCTCATTCCCTAATCAACACAATGTAAGAACTATTTACGGGCATTTACATTGTGTTAAGTATTACAGGTAATCTAGAGGTGATTCACAGCATACAGGAGGATGTGCATACATTATATGCAAATACTACACCGTATTACAGCAGGGGCTTGAGCATCTGCGGATTTTGGTATTTGCCAGGAGTCCTGGAATGAATTCCCCAAGGGACATCTGTAAACTTGCACCTGGTTGAGAGCTATGAGTAATGGATACAGGGAGCTAAGAGTATATGGAGAGGGGCCTGCCATGCTCCTGTTTGAAAAGAGAGAATGTATTAGTTAATTTTTACGCTGCTGATAGACATACCCGAGGCTGGGTAATTGATAAAGGAAAGAGGTTTAATTCACTTACAGTTCAGTGTGGCTGGGGAGGCTTCACAATCCTGGTGGAAGTGAAGGAAGAACAAAGGGACGCCTTACATGGCAGCTGGCAAAGAGAGAATGAGAACCAAGCAAAAGGGGGTTCCCCTTATAAAATCATCAGGTCTCGTGATACTTATTCACTACTATGAGAACAGTGTGGGGGAACCCGCCCTCATAATTCAGTTACCTCCCACCAGGTCCCTCCCATAACACGTGGGAATTATGGGAGCTGCAATTCAAGATGAGATTTGGGTGGGGACACAGCCAAACCATATCAGAGAATTAACAGAGGTCAGAAGGACAGATAGGAGCAGACCTGCAGGTGGGGGCTGTGGTGTGATGAATCTTAGCTGAGCACAGTGGTTCATGCCTGTGATCCCAGTGACCTGGAAGGCTGAGGTGGGAGGATCACTTGAGGCCAGGAGTTTGAGACCAGTTTGGGCAATATGGTGAGACCCAGTCTCCACAAAATAGGGGACAAAGCCAGGTACAGTGCTGTGCACCTGTAGTCTCAGCTACTCGGAGGCTGAGGCGGGAGGATCGCTTGAGCCTGGGAGTTCAAGGCTATAATGAACTATGATCATACCACTGCACTCCAACCTGGGCAACAGCATGAGACCCCATCTCTAAAACAAAAAAATCTTCATTAGGTCTTTGTCCCTGGTTCCTGGCAGAGCTCCTAAAACCCTTGGAAGAGCATCTTTTGTTTTTCACTATGAGTTCTTTTTTTTTTTTTTTTGAGATGGAGTCTCACTGTCACCCAAGCTGCAGTGCAGTGGCACGATCTCGGCTCACTGCAGCCTCCACCTCCCGGGTTCAAGCAATTCGTCTGCCTCAGCCTCCTGAGTAGCTGGGATTACAGGTGCCCACCACCCCGCCTGGCTAATTTTTGTATTTTTGTTAGAGATGGGGGTCTCACCATGTTGGCCAGGTTGGTCTCAAACTCCTGACCTCAGGTGATCCACCTGCCTCAGCCTCCCAAAGTGCTGGGATTACAGGAATGAGCCACTGTGCCCAGCGATTACAAGCTCTCTTGACCATACTTGGGTTTGTACTGTAGATAGCTGCAGGATGGGGGCTGTCCCAGAGGAACCAGTCATGTGTTTGAAGGTTGGAGCTATCAGTCCCTCACAACCTGTGGGGAGGGAGAGAGACTGGAGTGTGAGTGGATCACCAATGGCCAGTGATGTATCCAGTCACGCCTACATAACAAAACTTGGGTCAAAATTGTGAACAACAAGGCTAAGGGCCTGTTTTCATGCTGGTTGGGAAGGTGGGGAGAAAAATGACTTTCCTTTATTCAGTGCCAGCTCATTCAATGAGCTAGGTGCTCAGAGCAAACTTACAGCCACAGATAATCTTCAGGCCAGGTGCGGTGGCTCACGCCTGTAATTCCAGCATTTTGGGAGGCTGAGGCGGGTGGATTGCTTGAGGCCAGGAGTTCAAGACCAACCTGGCCAACGTGGTGAAACCCCATCTCTACTAAAAATACAAAAATCAACCAGGCGTAGTGGTGCATGCCCGTAATCACAGCTACCCAGGAGGCTGAGACACGAGGTGGTGGCTGCCAGAGTCCCTGTCATGGAGGAGTGTTTTTCTCTTTTTTTTTTTTTTGAGACAGAGTCTCTGTTGCCCAGGTTGGTGTGCAATGGCATGATCTCGGCTCACCGCAACCTGCTTCTCCTGGGTGCAAGTGATTCTCCTGCCTCAGCCTCCCGAGTAGCTGGGATTAGTGCACCACCATGCCTGGCTAATTTTTGTATTTTTAGTAGAGATGTGGTTTCACCATGTTGGCCAGGCTGGTCGTGAAATCCTGACCTCAGGTGATCCGTCTGCCTCGGCCTCCCAAAGTGCTGGGATTACAGGCATGAGCCACCGCGCCTGGCCTAAGCCACTGCACCGGGCCATGTTTTTCCCTTTGAGCAGCCCTGGGTTTTGGTGAGCGTCGTCCTGTTCTCCATCATCTTTCACCTGCGGCTGCATCATCCACCCGCCATCTTGGCCTGAAACACTTCCTGAAAATCAGCTGAACATATATGTGGTCTATTCGAGACTTTCTGTCCTGTTCCCCTGACCTGTGTGTCTCTTTCTGCCAACCCCACACTGTCCTGATTAGTGTAGCTTTCTAATAGGTCTCAAGATCAGAACTTCTTCCAACTTTCTTCTTTTTTGAAATTGCTTTTGCCATTCTGGGCCCTTTTTAGTTTCAAATACATTTTGGAAACAGTTCATTAATTTCTGTGGAAAAGCCTGCTGGGATTTTGGTTGGGATTGTGTTTGAATCTCTAGATGGATTTGAGAAGAATTAATGTCATAACAATATTGTGTCTTTTAATCCAGGAGTGTGATGTATTTCCCTGTATCCTTAGGTCCCTTTACTTTTTTTCAACAATGTTTTGTAGTTTTCTGTGTAAAGGTTAGGCACCTCTTTTGTTCTCTCTCTGAGTATTTTGTAATTATTGGTGTTATTGTAATTGTCTGGGTTCTTCCTGCCCGCTACACAGAAAAACCAATTCACTGAGACCGCAGGATTGCAGTAAAGAAACAGTTTCATTGATTCAAGGCCAACCCACACAGGAGAACGGGAGTTATTACTCAAATCAGTCTCCTTGAAAATTCAGAGGCTAGGCTTTTTCAAGGATATTTTGGCAGGCAGAGGGCTAGGGAATGGGTGCTGTTGATTGGTTGAGGATGCAATCGCAGGGCTGTAGAAAATGATCCTTGGCCTGGCGCCGTGGCTCATGCCTGTAATCCCAGAACTTTGGGAGGCCGAGGCGTGTAGATCACGAGGTCAAAAGTTCAAGACCATCCTGGCCAACATGGTGAAACCCCGTCTCTACTAAAAACACAAAAATTAGCCAGGCATAGTGGCATGTACCTGTTGTCCCAGTTACTCGGGAGGCTGAGGCAGGAGAATTTCTTGAACCCGGGAGGTGGAGGATACAGTGAGCCGAGATCGTGCCACCCATTCCTGCCTTGGCAACAGAGCGAGACTCCATCTCAAAAGATAAAAAATAAAATTCTCTTTGTCTACTGAGTCTACTTCTGGATGGGGACTACAGGACTCGAGTCATGAGTCTTGGGTGCAGGTGGAGTCATCTGCCAGGAATTGCCAAAGGCCAATCTTTGATTCTTTTTTTTTCTTTTTGAGACAGTGCCTCACTCTATCGCCCAGGCTGGAGTGCAGCGATGCCATCTCGGCTCATTGCACCTTCTGCCTCCTGGGTTCAAGCAATCCTCCTGCTTCAGCATCCTGAGTAGCTAGGATTACAGATGCCTGCCACCATGCCTGGCTAATTTTTGTATTTTTAGTAGAAACCGGGTTTTACCATGATGTCCAGGCTGGTCTTAAACTCCTGACCTCAGGTGATCCACCCGCTTTGGCCTCCCAAAGTGCTGGGATTGCAGGCCTGAGCCACTATGCCCAGCCTAATCTTGGCTTCTACAGTAGTGATGTTATCTGTGGGAGTAACTGGGGAAGATACAAATCTTGTGACCTCCGGAACAATGGCTGGTCACTACGCCTAGGTCTTTGCAGAATTCAGACCCGTCTCATTAATCCTCACCTTGTAGCCTTTTATTAGTTTTATAAAGATGATTTAGTTTTGGGAAGGGATAGTATCATTTAAACTATAAACTAAACTTCTTCCAAAGTTAGCTTGGCCCATGCCCAGGAACGACCAAAGGCAGTTTGGAGGTTAAAGGCAAGATGGAGTTGGTCAGATCAAATCTCTTTCACTGTCATAATTTTTTCACTGTTATAATTTCGGCAAAGGCAGTTTCACTGTTGTTGATGGTTTTTTAAGTTTTAATTTTCAGTTCGTTCGTTGCTGGCATATGGAAATAGAATTGATTTTTGTTTTTTTTTTTTTTTTTTGAGACGGAGTCTGGCTCTGTCTCCCGGGCTGGAGTGCAGTGGCCGGATCTCAGCTCACTGCAAGCTCCGCCCCCCGGGTTTATGCCATTCTCCTGCCTCAGCCTCCCGAGTAGCTGGGACTACAGGCGCCCGCCGCCTCGCCCGGCTAGTTTTTTGTATTTTTTAGTAGAGACGGGGTTTCACCGTGTTCGCCAGGATGGTCTCGATCTCCTGACCTCGTGATCCGCCCGTCTCGGCCTCCCAAAGTGCTGGGATTACAGGCTTGAGCCACCGCGCCCGGCCTGATTTTTGTATATTAAGTTTTTTCAAAACTTTGCTAATTTTGTTTATTGGTTCTAGTAGTTCCTTTGTAGATTCCTTAGGGTTTTTATTTAGATGATCATGTAGTTTGCAAGGAATTTTTTTTTTTTTTTTTTGAGACAGATTCTTGCTCTATCAGCCAGGCTGGAGTGCAATGTCATGATCTTGACTCACTGCAACCTCCACCTCCTGGTTCAAGCGATTCTCCTGCCTCAGCCCCCCAAATAGCTGGGACTACAGGCGCACGCCACCATGCCTGGCTAATTTTTGTATTTTTAGTAGAGATGGGGTTTCACCATGTTGATCAGGCTGGTCTTGAACTCCTGACCTCAGGTGATCCGTCTGCCTCGGCCTCCCAAAGTGCTGGGATTACAGGCATGAGACACTCCGCCTGGCCTTTTTTTTTTTTTTTCTCTTCTCTTTGAGACAAAGTCTTGCTCTTGTCCCCCAGGCTGCAGTGCAGTGGCGTGATCTTGGCTCACTGCAGCCTCCACCTTCCGGGTTCAAGCGATTCTCCTGCCTCAGACTCCTGAGGAGGTGGGATTACAGGCACCTGCCACCACACCTGGCTAATTTTTATATTTTTAGTAGAGATGGGGTTTCACCATTTTGGTCAGGCTGGTCTTGAACTCCTGACCTCAGATGATCTGCCCACCACGGCCTCCCAAAGTGCTGGGATTACAGGCGTGAGCCACCGCGCCTGGCCTGCAAGTAAATTTTTACTGCTTTTCCTTTCCAATCTTTATGCCTTTTTCTTCCTTGTCTTATTACAGTGGGTGGGACCTCCAGTATATACTATTGAATAGAGGTGCTGAGAAGGGCTGTCACTGTTCATTGTTCTGAGCGCTTTCAGTCTTTCAGTCTTTCACTGTTCTATGTGATGTTAGCTGTAGATTTTTTGTAGTTGCTCTCTACCTGGTTTAGGAAGTTTTCTTCTGTTCTTATTTTGCTAAGTTTTATTATGAGTGAGTCTCGAATGTTGTGATCTCATCTACTGAGATCCTCATTTTTTTCCTTTTCTGTTTTACTATGTTTTTATGTTTCTGTTTTACTACTGTTTTACTTTTTTTTTTTTCCGAGACAGAGTCTCTGTTGCCCAGGCAACAACTACACTGATTGACCTTTGTTTTTTTTTTTTTTTTTTTTTTTTTTTAGTAGAGACAGGGTTTTGCCGTGTTGGCCAGGCTGGTCTCGAACTCCTGACCTCAAATGATCCACCCACCTCGGCTTCCCAAAGTGCTGGCTGATTTTTGAATATTAAAACAACTTTGCAAAGCTGAAACAAACCCTTCTTGTTCATGATAGGTTGTACTTTTTATATATTGCTGGGTTTGATTTGTTAATATTTTGTTAAGATTGTTTCTATCTATGTTCCTAAGGGAAATGAAGCTTTCTTTTCTTGTATTGTCTTTGGTTTGGGCATGAGGGTAATGCTGGCCTCATAAAATAAGTTAGGAAGTATTTGCTTATCTTCTGTTTTCTGGCAGAGTTAGTGGAGAACTGGTATTATTTCTAATGTACATGTGGTAGAATTCACATGTAGCACCAGAGTTTTCCTTGCATTTGTTTTCTACCAAGCCTGGCCAGGAAGCTTTTCTTAACAAATTTGAGTTATATACTAGATAGTGGGTTATTCAGGTTATCAGTTTCTTCTTGAGTGAGCTTTGGTAGCTTGTGTCTTTCAGGAATTGTGTCAAGTTTATCTAGATTGTTGAATGTATTAGCATAAGGGCATTTGTAATATTCCCTCATTATCCTTTTAATGTCTGTAGTATCTGTAGTGATGTCTCCTGTCTCAAGATGTAGATTTAGCTTCACTTTTGCACTTTAAGACATTTACTTTGTAAACTTTACCATGTTCTGATTGGTGAATAGAAACATGTATGCATTTTTATAGTAATAACATGTTTCCCCAAAGACCCCAAATAGCTTGGTGGTTTTTTTTTTTTTTTTTGAGACGGAGTCTCGCTCTGTCACCCAGGCTGGAGTGCAGTGGCCGGATCTCAGCTCACTGCAAGCTCCGCCTCCCGGGTTCACACCATTCTCCTGCCTCAGCCTCCCGAGTAGCTGGGACTACAGGCGCCCGCCACCGCGCCCGGCTAATTTTTTGTATTTTTAGTAGAGACGGGGTTTCACTGTGGTCTCGATCTCCTGACCTCGTGATCCGCCCGTCTCGGCCTCCCAAAGTGCTGGGATTACAGGCGTGAGCCACCGCGCCCGGCCAGCTTGGGTTTTACTAATTATACTATGTGTCAGCAGAATATTAACATACTTCACAGGACAGGTGTTTTATGACACCAGGATAGTATGGCATTTGTAAAACTATGTGAAATGTAGAATTTTTCTTTTTTCTTTCTTTTTACTTGAGACAGGGTTTCATTCCTGTTGCCCAGGCTGGGGTGCAATGGCACGATCTTGGCTCACTACAGCTTCCGTCTCCCAGACTCAAGTGATTCTCCTGCCTCAATCTCCCAAATAGCTGGGACTAAAGGTGCATATCACCACACCCAGCTAATTTTTGTATTTTTAGTAGAGATGGGGTTTTGTCATGTTGCCCAGCCTGGTCTTGAACTCCTGGCCTCAAATGATCCACCCTCGTCAGCCTCCCAAAGTGCTGGGATTGCAGGCATGACCCACCACGCCCAGCAAAATGTAGAATTATGAACACACCCTTTACAATGTAATGATGATGGCTGTGAACATCTACTGCATACCAATCACATGCCAGGTAGCATGCTGGGCAATTGACTGCATTATCTCACTAAGTCCTTCTGTGCTCTCTGTGAGGAAGGTGCTGTTGTTGTCTATATTTTACAAGGTAAGAAATGGAGATACAGGGTTGAGACAGGTGCCAGAGGCTCTTCAGGTAGTCTGGCTACAGGATGCTCACTCATTCTGCTCTAGGGACTTAAATTCATGCCTTTCTAACTCCAAGTCTTACGCCTTTCCTTCCACACCAGGCTGGTTTTCAACAGCCACGGGGTTAGAGTTAAGGATGGACAGTGTTAATAGAGATGGATTTTAGTCTTGGCGAGAGGAGGAACGTTTTAGCAGTCATTCCCGAGCCAAGACGAAGTGAACTTCCTGAGAAGGTGGTGAATGTCCTGTCACTGCTGATGTCTGGGCCGAGGCTGACACAGCTGCAGTGATAGACGTTGTAGTTTGAATAGAATTTATCCAACCAACAACATCAACCAAAAAATGGCTTTATAATGTAGTGTCTTTACGGTCGCAGGGACTGTATGACATTTGACTGTTTTCTTCTTTATTGGTATTTCTTTGAGGGATTTTATTTTATTTTTTATTTTATTTTTATTTTTATTTATTTTTTATTTATTTTTTTATTTTTTTTGAGACGGAGTCTTGCTCTGTCGCCTAGGCTGGAGTGCAGTGGTGTGATCTCGGCTCACTGCAAGCTCTACCTCCCAGGTTCAAACGATTCTCCTGCCTCAGCCTCCTGAGTAGCTGGGACTACAGGCACCCGCCACCTCGCCTGGCTAGTTTTTTTCTATGTTTTAGTAGAGACGGGATTTCACCATGTTAGCCGGGATGGTCTCGATCTCCTGACCTCGTGATCTGCCCGTCTCGGCCTCCCAAAGTGCTGGGATTACAGGCGTGAGCCAACATGCCCAGCCTTTATTATTTATTTATTTATTTATTTTTGAGATGGAGTTTCGCTCTTGTTGCCCAGGCTGGAGTGCAATGGCATGGTCTCGGCTCACTGCAACCTCTGCCTCCCGGATTCAAGTGATTCTCCTGCCTCAGCCTCCCAAGTATCTGGGATTACAGGCATGTGCCACCACTCCTGGCTAATTTTTGTGTTTTTAGTAGAGACAGGGTTTTACCATGTTGGCCAGGCTGGTCTTGAACTCCTGACCTCAGGTGCTCCATCCACCTCGGCCTCCCAAAGTGTTGGAATTACAGGTGTGAGCCACCGTGCCCAGCCTCTTTTTGGGGAGTTGAGGGGCAGATGGAGTCTCGCTCTGTTGCCCGGGCTGGAGGCAGTGGAGCAATCGTGGCTCACTGCAACCTCTGCTTCCTGGGTTCAAGCAATTCTCCTACCTCAGCCTCCCGAGTAGCTGGGACTACAGGCACTCGCCACCACACCTGGCTAATTTTTTGTATTTTTAGTAGAGACAGGATTTTGCCATTTTGGCCAGGCTGGTCTCGAACTCCTGACTTCAGTTGATTCACCTGCCTCGGCTTCCCAAAGTGCTGGGATTATAGGCCCGAGCCACGGTGTGCAGCCTTGGGGAATATTTTTTTTTTTTTTTTTTTTTTGAGACTGAGTCTTGCTCTGTCGCCCAGGCTGGAGTGCAGTGGCCAGATCTCAGCTCACTGCAAGCTCCACCTCCCGGGTCTACGCCATTCTCCTGCCTCAGCCTCCGGAGTAGCTGGGACTACAGGCGCCCGCCACCTCGTCCGGCTAGTTTTTTGTGGTATTTTTTTAGTAGAGACGGGGTTTCACCGTATTAGCCAGGCTGGTCTCGATCTCCTGACCTCGTGATCCGCCCATCTCGGCCTCCCAAAGTGCTGGGATTACAGGCTTGAGCCACCGCGCCCGGCCAGGGGGATATTTTTTAATAGAAATTCCAAGAGGCAGAGGTTTCCTGGGTGGCACAACACATGAACTGAAGGGAGAAGGAGTGCTGTGAATTTTTCTTACTCAGCACCAGCGTTTTATGTCCCATATGATTGGCCTGGGCCCATGGGTCAGCAGAGGTGGTGAGAGTCCGGCTGCCTGGATTGCCTCTAGTGGACTTGGCTGCTTTTCCCCTCATGGCCTTCTGGGTGGTAGCTGGGCCACTGCCCACAGCTTGGCCATCTGCAGGCAGCCTTTCCCTAACCTGTGTACACCTCCAGTAGGGCTATCACAACCCTGAGGGGATGTAACTCTTTCTTTTTTTTTTTTGAGACAGAGTTTCGCTCTTGTCGCGTAGGCTGGAGTGCGATGGTGTGACCACAACCTCCGCCTCCCGGGTTCAAGTGATTCTCCTGCCTCATCCTCCCAAGTAGCTGAGGTTACAGGCATGTGCCACCATGCCTGGCTAATTTTTTTGTATTATTAGTAGAGATGGGGTTTCATCATGTTGGTCAGGATGGTCTCAAACTCCTGACCTCAGGTGATCCACCCACATCGGCCTCCCAAAGTGCTGGGATTACAGGTGTGAGCCACCGTGCCTGGACCATAACTCTTTAAGGAAAATTTTTAGTACCTGAATTCTATTTTTTAGCACAAATCACATCTCATTTTTAATGAGTTTATCTATATTATGTAGCTACTTAGCCTAGCTAAGTTTTTATATTTTTAGTAGAGATGGGGTTTCACCGTGTTAACCAGGATGGTCTCGATCTCCTGGGGTTTCACCGTGTTAACCAGGATGGTCTCGATCTCCTGACCTCATGATCCGCCCGCCTCAGCCTCCCAAAGTGCTGGGATTACAAGCGTGAGCCACCGTGCCCGGCCCATAACTCTTTAAGAGAAATTTTTAGTACCTGAATTCTATTTGTTAGCACAAATCACATCTCATTTTTAATCAGTTTATCTATATTATGTAGCTACTTAGCATTTTGGAAAAATTAGCTTTCTTGGACTCCTTCAGTCACCTAGATTGACCCACATTTCCAAATTTGCTTGATGTTTCAACTCGAGCTTTGCCTCATTCAGAAACCAGTAGCCTTCCTGGTTCTGGCCGCTCATGGAGTGAGTCCTCCGCTCCCAGGTGAGTAAGTTAGAAACGAGTGGGTCACGTCCAGATTTCAGGTGCCAGCTACCAAGTTGTAGTCTGAAATTTCAAGGCATTTCCCATCCCCGGAAGATATCACAAGTACAAGCTGCTTCCAGAGGCTTCTGTAACCCTCATTAATATGTAGGCATCCGGCCAGGCGCAGTGGCTCACACCTGTAATCTCAGCACTTTCGGAGGCCAAGGCGGGTGGATCACCTGAGGTCAGGAGTTCGAGACCAACCTGACCAAAATGGTGAAACCCAGTCTCTAGTGAAAATACAAAAAATTAGCCAAGCATGGTGGCAGGTGCCTGTAATCCCAACTACCCAGGAGGCAGAGGCAGGAGAATCCCTTGAACCTGGGAGGCAGAGGTTGCAGTGAGCCAAGGTCGCGCCATTGTACTCCAGCCTGGACAAAAAGAGTGAAACTCTGTCTCAAAAAAAACAAAAAACAAACAAAAATGCAGGCATCCTTGTACTTGTTAAAATTATTCCTGTCTCTCCACTGTGGTGAGGCCTGTGGTAAGCAGCATCTCCTGAAGTGCCACCTGCCTTGTTTGAGAGTCATAAAACCTTGTCTCCTTAATAGGCTCCTGTAGTTCAGAATTTTCATTAATGTAAATGGGTCCTCCCCATGTCGCCCTTTATTCTGAGTTACTGAGGCTTCACTTGCTGGTTCTCAGCACCGGGCACTCCGGGAGGACTTGGCGATTAACTGAAGGACTTGCTTCAGCGGGCGGTGTCAGAGCAGAATTAATGTCGCTGCGCACTGTAGGTGTACCCCGCCGCCTACAGTGGTGGGGGTAGGGGTTCGTGGAAGAGGTGTTTGCTGTTGCTTGTAACTCACCCCTCCTCCCGCTGGGAGCCTCCCCCTGTATTCCCCCTGCCTCAAGGCCTGCTGTGCCCTGCCCCGTCTGTCCATCACCCTCGCCGTCCATGCAGCTCAGGACATGTCCCGTGCACCTGCTCCTCCTGCAGTGCTGCTCCTGCTATTTCTGGGACGGGCTTTTTGCCCTCAGGCTCCTGAGCTATTGTAGGTTCTAGAAGCCTCTGCTGTTCTCAGGCACTCCTCTGCTCAAGAACCTGCTGTGTCTCCCTAGCTCGTGTCCCTCAAGTCTGAATTATTCCACTCCCATGACACTCTGCTGTTCAACAGGCATCCTCTACCGCCTCCCGCTGGGCACAGTTGGAGCAGCCTCTGTCGTGGTACATGCCTGTCTCACGCTAGGGACCGGGGCTGGGCTCAGACCCTGGCGGCTGACTCCCCGTGTGATGCTTAAACGTTCATCTCAATTTTAAACGTTTCTCCCAACAGTTTTTTAATGAAATCCCTGAGTTCTTCTGCTTGGAGAAGGTCCTGGCAAATCATTCCCAACCATAAAATCTCATGATCAGAATGTAGTAGCCCTTTTCCCACCAGCCAGATAGGTTCATGTCCTTTTTTTTTTTTTGAGACAGAGTCTCGCTCTGTCACCCAGGCTGGAGTGCAGTGGCCAGATCTCAGCTCACTACAAGCTCTGCCTCCCAGGTTTACGCCATTCTCCTGCCTCAGCCTCCCAAATAGCTGGGACTACAGGCGCCCGCCACCTCGCCTGGCTAGTTTTTTGTATTTTTAGTAGAGACAGGGTTTCACCGTGTTAGCCAGGCTGGTCTCGATCTCCTGACCTCGTGATCCGCCCGTCTCGGCCTCCCAAAGTGCTGGGATTACAGGCTTGAGCCACCGTGCCCGGCCTTGGTTCATGTCCTTAAAAGGCTGCTTTGAACACTTTTCTCTTGGCAGAAATTCAAAGACTTTCACACCTGAGCAGGGCCACTGTTGGGCCCGAAGTCTCCTCCCTACCGCTCGTTACCCATTTAACAGCTGCTATCAGACACCCCGTGTGCGTTCCTTCTGCAGCTTCTTTTTTTCCCTTCTGAATTTTTTTTTTTTTTTTTTTTTTTGAGACTGAGTCTTGCTCTGTAGCCCGGGCTGGAGTGCAGTGGCCGGATCTCAGCTCACTGCAAGCTCCGCCTCCTGGGTTTACGCCATTCTCCTGCCTCAGCCTCCGGAGTAGCTGGGACTACAGGCGCCCGCCACCTCGCCCGGCTAGTTTTTTTTTTTTATTTTTAGTAGAGACGGGGTTTCACCGTGTTAGCCAGGATGGTCTCGATCTCCTGACCTCGTGATCCGCCCGTCTCGGCCTCCCAAAGTGCTGGGATTACAGGCTTGAGACACCGCGCCCGGCCTACACCCAATGGTGATTGTTTTGTTTTATTTAGTTACTAATTTTGAGACGGAGTTTTGCTCTTGTCACCCAGGCTGGAGTGTAATGGCGCAATCTTGGCTCACTGCAACCTCCGCCTCCCAGGTTCAAGCAATTCTCCTGCCTGACCCTCTCGAGTAGCTGGGATTACAGGTGCCTGCCACCACGCCCAGCTAATTTTTGTATTTTTAGTGGAGACAGGGTTTCACCATGTTGGCCAGGCTGGTCTCAAACTCCTGACCTCAGGTGATCCACCTGCCTCAGCCTCCCAAAGTGTTGGGATTACAGGCGTGAGCCGCTGCACCTGGCCTATTTTATGTATATATGTATTTATTTATTTATTTTTATTTCCATAGGTTATTGGGAACAGGTGGTATGGCTACATGAGTAAGTTCTTTGGTACTGATTTGTGAGATTTGGGTGCATCCATCAGTTGAGCAGTATACACTGCACCCAGTGTGTAGTCTTTTACCCCTCACCCCCTTCCTACCCTTTCCCCCAACTCCCCAAAGTCCACTGTGTTTTTCTTATGCCTTTGCATCCTCATAACTTAGCTCCCACTTATGAGAACATAACGATGTTTGGTTTTCCATTGCTGAGTTACTTCACTTAGAATAATAGTCTCCAGTCTCATCCAAGTTGCTATGAACGCCATTCATTCATTCCTTTTTATGGCTGAGTAGTATTCCATCGTATGTATATGTCACAATTTCTTTATCCTCTCGTTGATTGATGGGCATTTGGGCTGGTTCCTCATTTTTGCGTTTGCGAATTGTGCCGCTATAAACATGCGTGTGCAAGGATCTTTTTTGTATAATGACATATTTTCCTCTGGGTAGATACCCAGTAGTGGGATTGCTGGATCAAATGGTAGTTCTACTTTTAGTTCTTTAGGGAATCTCCACACTGTTTTCCATAGTGGTTGTGTTAGTTTACACTCCCACCAGCAGTGTAGAAGTGTTTCCTGTTCACCACAGCCATGCCAACACCTTATTTTATGATTTTTTGATTATGGCCATTCTTCCTTCTGTAACTTCTTCACATGGTCAGGCTAAAATCAATTTTCTGTGCCCTGGGGATGATAGCGAAGCAGCAGAAATAATGGCCTCACCTTGACTGATTTCTGCCCTCAATTCTAATGGTCAGCCCTCCTCTCTCTCTAACCCCATGTTAAAAGGTAACTTCCAGGAAATGGAAAATCAGAACTCTCACACAGATAATAAAACCAACATGTTAATGCTTTGCATTCACCCATAATGAGTGAACCAGGCAGCGGCTACCATTAGTTCAAAAGATGGTCTGCAAAACACACCACAAATAGATCAGGAATATTGGAATAGATACGTAATGAAAGGCAGAAAGTGGAATTGCACAGTGACTTTTTGGTCTCTGACTTTTTTTTTTTTTTTTTTTGAGACGGAGTCTTGCTGTGTCACCCAGGCTGGAGTGCAATGGCCAGATCTCGGCTCACTGCAAGCTCCGCCTCCCGGGTTCACGCCATTCTCCTGCCTCAGCCTCCCGAGTAGCTGGGACTACAGGCACCCGCCACCTCGCCCGGCTAGTTTTTTTTTTGTATTTTTTATTAGAGACGGGGTTTCACCGTGTTAGCCAGGATGGTCTCGATCTCCTGACCTTGTGATCCGCCCGTCTCGGCCTCCCAAAGTGCTGGGATTACAGGCTTGAGCCACCGCGCCCGGCCTTTTTTTTTCTTTTATGACAGAGTCACTCTGTCGCCCAGGCTGGAGTGCAGTGGCGTGATCTCGGCTCACTGCAACCTCCGCCTCTCGGGTTCAAGCGATTCTCCTGCCTTAGCCTCCCTAGTAGCTGGGATTACAGGTGCCTGCCATCCACGCCTGGCTAGTTTTGTATTTTTATTAGAGATGAAGTTTCCATGTTGGTCAGGCTAGTCTCGAACTCCTGACCTCAGGTGATTCACCTGCCTCAGCCTCCCAAAGTGCTGGGATTACAGGCGTGAGCCACTGCACCTGGCCATGGAGCTTTTAATAGTACTGCTCAGAGCACATGTCTTTTGTGGTTTTGGTTTTTTTCTTTTTGAGACAGTTTCACTCTATCACCCAGGCTGGAGCGCAGTGGCATGATCACTGCAGCCTCCATTTCCCGGGCTCAGGTAATCCTCCCACCTCAGCCTCCCAAGTAGCTGGGATTACAGGTGCATGCCACCACACCCGGCTAATTTTTGTATTTTTTTTTGTAGATACAGTGTTTCACCACGTTGCCCAGGCTGGTCTCAAAACTCCTGGACTCAAGCAATCTTCCTGCCTCAGCCTCCCAAAATGCTGGGATTACAGGCATGAGCCACCGTGCCCAGTCTATTTATTTTTGAGATGCAGTTTCACTCTTGTTGCCCAAGCCGAAGTGCAATGGCGCGATCTCAGCTCACTGCAACTTCTGCCTCCCAGGTTCAAGCGATTCTCCTGTCTCAGCCTCCTGAGTAGCTGAGATTACAGGGGCCCGCCACCACACCCAGCTAATTTTTTGTATTTTTAGTAGAAACAGGGATTCCCCATGTTAGCCAGGCTGGTCTTGAACTCCTGACCTCAGGTGATCTGCCCGCCTCAGCCTTCCAAAGTGCTGGGATTACAGGCGTGAGCCACCACACCTGGCCTATTTTATTTATTTAAATTTTATTTTTAGAGACAGGATCTTGCTGTGTTGCCCAGGCTGGAGTGCAGTAACGTGAAATTGGCTCACTGCAGCCCTGACCTCCTGGGCTCAGTTGATCCTCCCACCTCAGCCTCCTGAGTAGCTGGGATTACAGACATGCACCACCACGGGTGGCCCTTTGTTTTTTAATTGCAGTGAAATTCACGTAACATTAAATTAACCACTTTAGGGCCAGGTGTGGTGACTCACACCTGTAATCCTAGCACTTTGGGAGGCCGAGGCGGGCAGTTCACTTGAGGTCAGGAGTTCGAGACCAGCCTGGCCAAAGTAGTGAAGCCCGTCTCTACTAAAAATACAAAAAAATTAGCTGGGTGTGGTGGCATGCACCTGTATGCTTGTAGTCCCAGCTACTTGGGAGGCTGAGACAGGAGAATGGCTTGAACCCAAGAGGCAGAGGTTGCAGTGAGCCGAGATCATGCCACTGTACCCCAGCCTGGGGGACAGAGCGAGACTCTATCTCAAAAGAGAAAAAGTAACTAAAAATAAAAAAGAATCACTTTAAAGCACATAATTCAGGGGTGTTGAGTCCACTCACAGTGCTGTGTACCCACCGCTGCTAGTTAGTTCCAGAACATTTTCAGCACCCCAGTGGGAAACTCCCATTAAGCAGACACTCCTCTGCCCTCCCTCCCACGATTCCTGGCATCCACCCATCTGCTGTCTGTCCATTCATTTGCCTATTCGGGACACTTCATGTAAATGGAATCCTACTGTGTGTGCTTTTTAGTGCCTGCCTTCTTTCACTGAACAGAGCGGTTTCAGATTCCTCCGTGTTGGGTCATAGGCCAGAACTTCATCCTGTTACGGCTGAGTGATATTCCACCATATGGCTGGACCGCACGTGGCTCATGCATCCATCCACTGGTGGACATTTGGGCCGTTGCCACCCTTTGGCTGTTGTGAGCGGTGCTGCTCTGAGCATGTGTGTGCTTGTATTTGCTCAGTCCCTGTCTTCAGCTTTCCTGGGCTTCTCCCTGGGAGTGGAACTGCTGGGTCCTAGATTTGGCTTTCTGGGGAACTGCCACACTGTTTTCCACTGCACACTTTAGCACTGAAACATCAGGAGGTGTCCACCGTGTAGTGATGGGGGGTGTCCACGTGGCTGATATGTAGGGCCACGGGAGTTTCCAGACAGGTGCCTGTAGTGGTCCTGGGCCAGCCCAGCTCCAGCCTGATACACATGTTCCCCTCCCTCCCTCTGGGCCAGGCTGCCCCACTCCATCTTTCTGCTTAATGTTCTCAGGGCCCAGGAGGTTTCACCACGTTGGCCAGGCTGGTATTGAACTCCTGACCTTGCATGAAGCACAAGTCCTCTCTAGGTTCAAGGTTCCATGGTCTGGCCCGGCTCTACCCCAGCCACGCTGACCTTGGAGGCCCTCCCCTGCCTGCAGGGCTTTGCCACTCCCTGAGTGCCCCTCCCAACCCCTTCACCGGTCCATCCCTGAGCTGTCCACACACAGGCAGGCGGGCTGTTCATTTCACTGCCACTCAGGACCAGCACCAGCCAGGACCCCCACCCAGGGCTTGTCATTGAAGAGCTCGGCCCCCACCAGCCTCCCGCTCCCCGTTCCCTGCAGCCAGAGGGATCCCAGAAGCCCCGTCAGGCAGGGCAGACCACCCCCGACTCAGGACGCCCAGCAGCTCTGTCACACTTGGGGTGAAGGTCCCTGGAGGCCCGCCTCCTGCACTCACCTCCCCTAGGTCTCTTTCCTTCCCCTGCTCATGCCTCTGCTCCACCCTTCCCCACTAGAACGGGCATCCCTGGGGCCAGGGCTGTGCAAGCTTCCAGTGGCTGCCGCAGCAAGTCCCCACCCCATCAGCGGCACAAATGGCAGAGACCTTAGCTTCCCCGCCTGTCTGAAAGGTGTCTCCTGGGCTGAGGTCAACGCGTTGGCGGCCGGGCGTGCTTCTGGAGGCTCCGGGGAGGCTTTGTTTCCTGCCCTTTGCCGCCCGCCCACTTTCCTGGGCTCTCCCGCCTCCAGCCCAGCCCCGTAGAGCCTCTCCCCATCATTCTCTCTGCCTCCACCTACGGTCATGACTGCTTCCTTGACTCAGCCCTTCATGCCTCATTCTTGTAAGCACCCCCTGCGATTATACTCAGCCTTCGCACCTCCCTCTCTGAGCCTTAGTTGCACCCCTGTCAATGTGGACAGTATCTGACCCTTAAATCTTATTTTTCTCCCTCCATGGTGCTGGACACTAGATGGGCACATAGTGGGTACACAACTGAGGTAGGGTATACAGTGGGTGCACAGCTGAGAGAGAATGCTTAGTGAGTACATGGCTGAGGTAGGGCACATAGTGGGTGCTCAGCTGAGGTAGGGCGCATGGTGGGTGCTCAGCTGAGGTAGGGTGCATGGTGGGTGCTCAGCTGAGGTAGGGCGCATACTGGGTGCTCAGCTGAGGTAGCGTGCGTAGTGTGTGTGCAGCAGAGGTGGGTAACTGTCTTATGAAAGGCATCAGGAGGCTCCCTCACTCCCCTTCTTACTGGATAACGCACTGACTTCCTTTCATCTTCATTGTCTGCTGCAGAGCTGCAGAGAGACGAGGCGGCGGCTGCTGTGCTGGGTGCAGTGAGGAGGAGGCCCTCGGTGGTGCCCATGGCTGGCCAGGACCCCGCGCTGAGCACGAGTCACCCGTTCTACGACGTGGCCAGACATGGCATTCTGCAGGTGGCAGGTAGGGCCCCAGCTGGGCGGTCCACAGGGCCGTGGGCAGGGCGGCCTTCCTCTCGGCAACTTTGGGACAAAGTGGGCTTGGCAGGGGCTGCCTCACTGCAGCTGGGCAAGATTGAAAACTAATTGGAGCCAGGTGCAGTGGCTCATACCTTTAATCCTAGCACTTTGGGAGGCCAAGGTGAGCAGATTGCTTCAGCCCAGGAATTTGAGACCAGCCTGGTCAACGTAGTGAGACCCTATCTCTTAAAAAAAAACAAAACAAAAATCAGCCGGGCATGGTGTTGCATGCCTGTATTCCCAGCTACTTGTGGGGCTGAGGTGGGAAGATTGCTTCAGCCCGGGAGGTGGAGGTTGCAGTGAGCCAAGATCACACCACTGCACTCCAGCCTGGGTGACAGAGTGAGACCCTGTCTCGAAAAAAAAAAAGAAGTAAAACTAATTGGAAAAGGAGGGCCTGCTAATGTGTTTTGAGAAATAAATTGTACACTTGTCAAAGCATTGCTCAGGTGCTCTGAGAAGCCAACGGGCAGTGTCCTGCTAGTGTTTAAAGAGCAGAGGCTGAAATTTAATGAATTGTTTCATTAATCAAGGGCACTGTTTTGTCTCATCCAAAGCAACAAACATCTGCAAAAATGTAGACAACAAACTGCTCCATGTCCAGCAGTTGGTTGGAGGAAAACATCTTGCATTGCTTTGTTTTGTTTTGTTTTTTTTGAGACAGGGTTTTGCTCTGTTGCCCAGGCTGGAGTACAGTGGTGCGATCCCAGCTCACTGCAACCTCTGCCACTCTGGTTCAAGAGATTCTCCTGCCTCAGCCTCCCGAGTAGCTGGGATTACAAGCACCCACCACCACGCTCAGCTAATTTTTGTATTTTTAGTAGAGACGGGCTTTTGCCATGTTGGTCAGGCTGATTTCAAACTCCTGACCTCAGGTGATTCCCCCTACCTTGGCCTCCCAAAGTGCTGGGATTACAGATGTGAGCCACACGCCCGGCCGATGCTTTGTTACTAGGAGCATATATACTTAGGATTGTTATGTCTTCTTGATGTATTGACCTTTTTATGAGACAAGGTCTCCGTTTGTTGCCCAGGCTGTGCAGTGGCACTATCTTGGCTCAATACAGCCTCTATCTCCCTGGGCTCAGGCAGTCCTCCCACCTCAGCTTCCCGAGTAGCTGGGACTACAGGCACAAGCCACCATGCCTGGCTAATTTTCTTGTTTTTTGTAGAGACAGGATTTTGTCATGTTGCCCAGGCCGGTTTTGAACTCCTGGACTGAAGTAATTGGCCTGTCTTGGCCTCCCAAAGTGCTAGGATTAATAGGTATGGTTTTTACCATTATTAAATGGCCTTCTTTATGTCTGGTGATACTGTTTGTGTTAAAGTCTGATTTTTCTGATACTAATATAGCCACGACAGCTATACCAGCTTTCTCATCACTGGTGTTGGTAACGTGTGCCTCTTCCATCCTTTTACTGTTCAATCTGTCTCAGTCTGCACAGAAAGTGCATCTGTTACAGACAGCTTATCACTAAGCATTTTTTAAAAGCTTTAATTGCAAGATGGCCACATAGCAGAAATCACATTGTCAAAGCCTGGGAGGGTCAGCAGAGGAGTTTGCACTTGGTCATGGTGGCTCTAGGGCACATTAAACAGGACGGATGTAATCAGATGTATAATTTAGAAGTCTCTTTGGGGGTGGAGAATGATGACGGCAGCTATTGGAGTCAGGGAGGCCAGTAAGAGCAAGCATAGAGGTTTGAGTTAATGTCGTGGCAGTGGGATGCAGAGGAGGGCATGGATCTGAGAGATGTTTTAAAAAATGTCCAGCTGGTGGCCTAGCTGAAACCAAAAACTGGGGGTGGTGGGGGTTGCTACATGGGATGACGTTTCCAGGGGTTTAAAGGAAGAGTTTAAGAGAAGAGACGGCCAGGCCACCTACAGGCCATGGCTCATGCCTGTAATTCCAGCACTTTGGAAGCCCAAGGTGGGTGGATCCCCTGAGGTCAGGAGTTCAAGACCAGCCTGGCCAACATGGTGAAGCCTCATCTTTACTAAAAATACAAAAATTAGCTGGGCATGGAGGCATACACCTGTAATCCCAGCTACTTGGGAGACTGAAACAGGAGAATCACGAGATGGGGGTTGCAGTGAGCCGAGATTGCACCATTGCACTCCAGCCTGGATAACAAGAGCAAAACTCTGTCTGAAAAAAAAAAAAGGAGGAGGAGCCCTGGGAAGTAACTTGGTCTTCTTCTTCTTCTTTTTTTTTGGAGACAGAGTCTCACTCTGTCTCCCAGGCTGGAATGCAGTGGCGTGATCTTGGCTCACTGCAACCTCTGCCTCCTGGGTTGAAGCCATTCTCCTGCCTCAGCCTCCTGAGTAGCTGGGATTACAGGCACATGCCGCCATGCCCAGCTAATTTTGTTGTATTTTAGTAGAGATGAGGTTTCACTGTGTTGCCTTGTCTCGAACTCCTGAGCTCAGGCAGTCCACCCGCATCGGCCTCCCAAAGTGCTAGGATTACAGGCTTGAGCCACTGCAGCCAGAACGTGGCCGCCTTCTTCAACGTGCCTCCCTCCACCTGCTCTCCTGGTGGGTACCCCGGGAGCTGGGAACCTTCCAGATTATTCATCCTTCTCCCAGCGTAAAGAAAACTAATTGGAACAGGAGGACCTGCCAGGGTTCAGCCTTGGAGGGATGTTGTGGGATTTCAGTGTAGTGTACTGTGGGTCCTTCCGTGTCATTAGGGTGCTGTGGGCTGTGCTGGGGTTGTGTGCTCCTCCTGGGAAGAGTATGAAGTTTTCAGAGTCCACACTTGAGCCAGGGTCTGCAGACTTCCTTGGGAGATGATGGCACAGCTTTTAGATAGTTCTCTTGTGTTGGAGCAGAGTTTTCACTTATTTACAACCCAGCTTCTCTGGGCGCAGTGGCTCATGCCTGTAATCCCAGCACTTTGGGAGGATGAGTCGGGTGGATCACCTGAGGTCAGGAGTTCGAGACCAGCCTGACCAATATGGTGAAACCCTGTCTGTACTAAAAATACACAACATAGCTGGGCGTGATGGTGGGCACCTGTAATCCCAGCTGCTGGGGAGGCTGAGACAGGAGAATGCCTTGAACCCAGGATGCGGAGGTTGCAGTGAGCGAACATTATATTATTGCACTCCGGCCTGGGTAACAAGAGCAAAACTCCATCTCAACAAACAAAAATACCCCCAGCTTCTTGAGAAATTTAACCATATCAAGAGACCATTTGAGGGCCTCAGCCATCCTGAAAAGATGCCGGCCTTAACCAGCAGTCATCAGGAACAACAAGGGTGGAGGTGCCTGGAAAAGAGCTGAGTGGAAGTCACTCTCCTCTCTGGTGAAATAGTTTATAGTCCAGGCGCCAAAGCAAGAAAAATCTAAACATTCCATTGTAGATGCATTGATGGATACAGACAGAGAAAGTTAGAGCAAAACTTCCCATTGCCAGTGGCTTTTTCTTTCTTTTTTCTTTTTCTTTTCTTGTTTGTGTTTTTTTTTTTTTTTTTTAGATGGACTCTCGCTGTTGCCCCGGCTGGAGTGCAGTGGTGTGATCTCAGCTCACTGCAACCTCCACTTCCCGGGTTCAAGCAATTCTCTGCCTCAGCCTCCTGAGTAGCTGGGATTACAGGCACCTGCCACCATGCCCGGCTAATTTTTGTATTTTTAGTAGATGTGGGGTTTCACCATGTTGGTCAGGCTGGTCTTGAACTCCTGACCTCGCGATCCACCTGCCTCGGCCTCCCAAAGTGCTGGGGTTACAGGTGTGAGCCACCGCACCTGGCCTCCAGTGGCTTTTTCAATTGGGACAACCAGCAGAGAACTCCCTCAGATGGCCGCTCACTGAGGACTGTTCTTGGCAGAACAGAGGCCTCTCCCCTTCCTGGGCCTCACCTTGGCATCAGCTTTGTTCCATCGTCCCCTAACTGCAGTTCATGCACCTGAGTTTCCTGTGGGCCCAGGGGGACAGTTCAGGACCAGGAACCCCCTTCCCTCCTGCTCCTCCAGGGCGTGGCATGGACCCCTCCAGGACTTCTTAGGCCGAGGGCTCTCCTGCATTCTTGAGGTGTCACCAGATGTCACTCCCCACCAACGCGTTTCTCAATTTTTCTCTCCCAGGTGCCACTTCCCCTATGACCAACATCTAGAAACCAGCCAGAAACCAAATTTCTGTCAAACAAAATTTTGAATGATCTCTCTCTGCTTGAGTGACTATATACTTGGCCAAATGGAAGCTTTGTAGAATTTTGACACCAACAGTAGTGGTTTTTTTGTTTTGTTTTGTTTTATGTTTTTTGAAACGAAGTCTTACTTTGTTGCCCAGGCCGGAGTGCAGTGGCATGATCTTGGCTCACTGCTACCTCCGTCTCCCAGGTTCAAGTGATTGCCCTGCCTCAGCCTCCTGAGTAGCTGGGATTACAGGTGCCTGCCACCACGCCCGGCTAATTTTTGTATTTTTAGTAGAGATGGGGTTTAATCATGTTGGCCAGGCTGGATTCGAACTCCTGACCTCAGGGGATCCTCCCACCTCGGCCTCCCCAAGTGTTGGGAATTATAGGCATGCGCCACCGCACCTGGCCAGAATAGTGTTTTGTAAATAAAGTTGACTTCAGTATTTTAAGAAGTGGTCATCGTGGGGCTGAGCAAGTGTTTTGGGGTCTGAAGCTCTGGTCTGGGACTGAGGCTGGGAGCTCAGAGTGGAGATCCATCAGGTGGTGTGAAGCAGGGTGGGGAATGGAAGGTTCCAGGTCTGAGGACCAGTACAGGCAGAGGTAGATGCTCAGAGACGTGGAGGGTGGTGAATGGCAGGGGAGAGAGAGAGAAGTCCACGCTGGACCTGACCCTGCAGGACGACACACATCCACCGCCCTCGGTTCGGATCTTCCGGCACATAACCCATTCCGTGGCCAGCTGAGCTTTCCTGCAGCACGCAGGCCTGAAGGGAGTTCAGCTCTCCTTCCACTTTTTTGCAAAAATGGTTAGCAACTTCAAACAAAAACCATAGCAAATGTGCGACTCCCTCCCGATAGATTGCTGCTGCCTTTATGATGCGTTTTAATCGCCCTCCACTGGGAGAGAATGATGAATCGCCCTGCGCATCCTGTGGGTAACAGCTCTGGGAATCGTTTCTTTATTCATAAACCAGGCTTCTCCCGTTGCACAGACAGTGAGTGATGTGGTGGTGTAACCAGCGAGGGGAGAAACAGGGGTCGTGAATTCATCTGATGCCTTGCAGAATCTGCATTTTATTGATAGTTTTCATTTCCTTCCATATTATATCATATTGAAGTCTGGTTTTGATGTGCTGGCCTGTGTTCCCAGAGAACAGCGAAGGGTATTTACTCATATTGACTGATGGCATCAACACAGATGCAGCATTGACGGCTTAGTAAGTGGGAAGGTTGAAAGTTCTGGGGATGCCTCTCAGCTGCTGGGGAGACCGAGGGAGCGAGGAAGGCCGGCCTCAGTGTGGGACGTGCACAGGGCAGAGGAAGCTGCGGAGGCTTGGCTGGGAGTCAGCCTCGGCCAGCTGCCCGTGTCAACCCATCCTGATGCTTACTTGGCCTCTGGGCCTCAGTTTTCTCACCTGTAAAAGAAGAGATGAGACATAGCACTCCTGGAAGCACCCAGCATCCTACCTGGTCCGTAGTAACAGCTCACAATGTACTTACTGTGTTCTGGGGCTGGGCCAAGATTTCCTGCAGGTTATTGGTTTAATCCTTCCTGTAACCCCTCCAAGTCAGTTTCATTAGTATTTCCATATTGCAGATGACCAAAGAGGCACCAGCCCAGCCAGGGACTGGGCAGAGGAAGAGATTCTACTCTGGCAGGCTGGGTACAGCCGTTTGCTTTTTCTCTCTCTCTTTTTAAACCTTTTCATTGGCCAGGCACAGTGGCTCACGCCTGTAATCCCAGCACTTTGGGAGGCCGAGGCAGGCGGATCACGAGGTCAGGAGTTTGAGACCAGCCTGGCAAACATGGCAAAACCTCATCTCTACTAAAAATACAAAAAATTAGCCAGGCCTGATGGTGTGCACCTGTAGTCCCAGCTACTGGGGAGCCTGAGGCAGGAGAATTGCTTGAATCCAGGAGGCGGAGGTTGCAGTGAGCTAAATTGGGCCACTGCACTCCAGCCTGGGCAACAGAGCAAGACTCCGTCTCAGAAAAAAAAAAAATAATAAACTTCATTATGGAAATTTTCACATGCTTCAGATGTAGAAATAATAGTATAAGGAACCCAACTTCTCCACTATGGCACTTGCTCTAAGCTTCGTAAGTTTATCAGGTGTGAATAATGCTGTGTGTTCATTTGGAAGGACATTTAGAAATCTATTGATGGCGGAGCGCGGTGGCTCATGCCTGTAATCCCAGCACTTAGGGAGGCTGAGGCGGGCGGATCACGAGGTCAGGAGGTCGAGACCATCCTGGCTAACACGGTGAAACTCCGTCTGTACTAAAAATACAAAAAATTAGCCGGGCGTGGTGGCGGGCGCCTGTAGTCCCAACTACTGGGGAGGCTGAGGCAGGAGAATGGCGTGAACCTGGGAGGCGGAGCTTGCAGTGAGCCGAGATTGTGCCACTGCACTCCAGCCTGGGCGACAGAGCGAGACTCGGTCTCAAAAAAAAAAAAAAAAAAAAAAAATATTGATATGAGCCAGATGCTGTGGCTCGTGCCTGTAATCCCAGCTACTTGGGAGGCTGAGACGAGAGGATCGTTTGAGCCCAGGAGATCAAGGCTGCAGTGAGTTATGCTCATGCTACTGCACTCCTGCCTGGGTGACACAGCCAAACTCTGTCTCTTGGGAAAAAAAAAAAAAAGAAATCTGTTGGTATGAAAACAAAGTACCAAATTAGTTGCCCTTCTGGTTTGGGAGGGAGTAAAAAGCCTTCAATAGCAGCTCACTTTCAGAGCTCAGTATCATGCAAGGCCATGGGCTCTTCAAACAGTAGGTGTTTAATAGGTGTTTACTGAATGAATGAGTCAGCACTGTATGCAAGCAGGATGCTTATGAGGAGCAGGGACATGACCCAGTGTGGGCTCTGGGCTGGGGTCCCTTTGCATGTACCATACTCTGTCCTGGGACCCTCTGACCCTCATTGCAGATGGCAGAGTGGACGGGGGCTCATGGTGTGGTTGGGTACCTCGGGCCCTGTGGCTGGCTGAACTGAGTTCAAGCTCCTCAGGTGGGAATTCGTCCTTATCTGCCTATCTTGGCTTCATCCCCACATCCCCCTCTACCCTCTGGGCCAGCTGACCAGAGCCACGGGTCCCCTCCCCACACCACCCCAGCCAGCACAAACGCCCTCACCAGCGATAGGTACCGGTGCACTGGCAGGCCACGAGCCCTCCCCTCCCCACCACCTGCAAACCAGACGAGGGATGGAGGGAGGTGGAGGGGAGCCCCCTGGTTTGGGATGGGCCTGTAGGTATGAGAAGGAGGGTGCTGGGACCTGCAGAGTAGCTGCCTAAGACCTGCGGTGGCCCATTGTGGCCCACAGGGTTCTCTTTCTTGGACACCAGGTCTGAGCCGAGTTCTCTCACCAGGCCTCCTAGGACACCTCCCGGGACCCACCAGCCTGGCGGGCTGCTCCTCCAAGCCTCCCAGCCCCTCCCCAACCCCAGGTGGCACCGCAGCCCCTCTTGCCCACACAAGCACAGACAGCTCCTCCTCCTGTGTCTCCTCCTCTGTAAGTGGCTTTGCCGCTGTCCCTGGGATCTGCACTCCTTTCCACGTCCGCAGCCTCCGCTGGCCTTGCTGCAGGCTGTCCCCACCCCTCCTCACCGGCTTCCCAGGCTCCATAGAGAAAGTCAAACCTCAGTCCTTGCCCCGGCGACCTTGACCCTCCCATTTGGGTTGCAGTAGCTCAGGGAGGCACATCTGTGACCTCTGAACACCCCCTGTGGTTCCTCAGTGACAGGGGTCCCAGAGCAGATGCTGCTGTGCTCCCCAGAATGGCCTGGAGCTGGACACAAAGCCACTGCCCGGCGCCCCGGCTTCTGCTGCCTCTGCTGTTGCTGGAGACCAGCATCTGCTGCGTCTCTGCCTGGTGGGTGGAGGCCCCCACGGTGTGCTCCTCTGGGGCAGCCAACGGTGGGTGGCAGTGCGGGGTGGGCCGATGCTGTATCTTTCGGAATGGGGCTGGCCCTCGTTGGTCCACAGTTCCCGCAATGTAACTAAGTTTTTGGAATTTCTCAAGCGAAAGGAGTATCTTTGTTATTCATGGGGTGGGGCTCCAAGACCTCCAGGAAGGGAAGGGCTGGAGGCTGAGTTCACTCTGTGGCCTGTGATTCCATCAGTCCCACCGACGAAATGAAGCTTCAGTGGGGGCCCTGGATTTCTAGAGGTTCCGTTGGCCGCTCGGCCATCACCGGTTGGTGATGCTATGACGATGGGCGCAAAGGGGAGGCCTCCTGACTCCACGGGAGAGAGGTCACAGACGCTCTGTGGCCAGGACGCTCCCACATCTCACCCTGCGCGTCTCTTCCTGTGGCTGGTCCTGAATTGCGATGTTTGTGATAAAACTGTAATTGTTAGTGTAGTGCCTTCCTGAGCTCTCAAGTCATTCTAGCAAATTAGCAAACAGGAAGGGATTGTGGGAACCCCTAGATTTGTAGCCAGCTGGCCAGACGTGTGGGTGGCATTCTCGTGCGGGTGCCCTCAACCTGTGAAGGGTGGTCTGAGCCCAGATAAAAGCCGTTGCAGACATAGGTGATAGGTGTGGCTGCCAGGGCTCCCACGGTTCCCAGAGAGGTGCTTGTGGGGCTGGGCGTGGACCTGCCACTTCCCCCGATCCCTTTCCCCTGGGCCCTGGGGCCTGGCAGGGGCTGTGTCTCTCTCCAGAGCTGAGTGCACAGCAGGCCCCCAACAAATGCTGGTTGAGCTGATCTTCCATTGGTCCAATTATCTAGCACATCCCCCAAGACTTTTGCACTTGCTCTGATTCCAAAGATGATAATGCTACTCAGTTTTTTTTAATTTTTTATCCTGATGTTATCTTTCTCTTTCAACCCTAAAGGCATTGATTTGACTCCTTGTTTCTTCAGTAGCCATATAAATGATTCATCACTTTAGGAGCAAAGTTGTTCTTTCCGCTTTTATCCCACAGGAGGCGGGCACAGGCTCCGGGTCAGCCATGGAACCCCTGGCCTCCACGGTGGCAGACACTTTGTCTGGAAAACACTACTTTCAGGGGTGGCCATTGAAGATTTTCTGCCTGAAAACTCCCACTTGGCAAGGGAAGCAAATAAAAGCGTGGCTTACAGTGCAACCCTTTAAAACAGAAGCTTGCTAAACAAATGGGAAGCGTGACCAGAATTCGTAAGGAACTGTGAAATGAAGAGGATGCTGTATTTGGAAGCTGTGAAATTGCTCTAGGATTCCAAACCTCAGAGTAGCTTCCAGGCTCCCGGGAAGAATCAGATGCGTGGCCTAAATAAAAAACAGTCCCCTGGCCAGGCAGCCAGGGCGGGGACATCAGAGTTCGCATGCTGTGCGTGTGCGTGTGTGTGCACTCGTGCCAGTGTGCGTGTGGGTACATGCATGCACGCAGGTGTGTACTTTTTTAAAAAATTTTTTTCAAGAGACAGGGTCTCACTCTGTTGCCCAGGCTGCAGTGTAGTGGCATGGTCCTTGCTCACTGCAGCCTCAAATTCCTGAGCTCAAGTGAGCCCTCCACCTCAGCCTCCCAAAGAGCTGGGATTACAGGCGTGAGCCACCGCACCCAGCGAAGTGTGGAATGTTGATTCATGACCTTTCATAGCTGAGGGGTGAGAAAGCTCACTGACATCCCTTCTCGTTCCAAGGACACACTCTGAGAACAGTTGTAGTGAATTTTTTTTCTTCTTGAGACAGGGTCTTGCCGTGTCACCCAGGCTGGAGTGCAGTGGCGCGATCACAGCTCACTGCAGCCTTGACCTCCCAGGCTCAAGTGATCCTCCCACCTCAGCCTCCTGAGTAGCTGGGACTAGAGGCGCATGTCACCACAACTGGCTAATTTAAACAATTCGTAGTTTGTTTGTTTTTTGAGACAGAGTCTCGCTCTGTCGCCCAGGCTGGAGTACAGGGGCAAGATCTTGGCTCACTGCACCCTCTGTCTCCGGGGTTCAAGCGATTCTCCTGCCTCAGCCTCCCGAGTAGCTGGGACTATAGGCGTACCCCCCACCACACCTGGCTATTTTTTTGTATTTTTAGTAGAGACGGGGTTTCACCATATTTGCCAGGCTGGTGTCAAACTCCTGATCTTGTGATCCACCCGCCTTGGCTTCCCAAAGTGCTGGGATTACAGGTGTGAGCGACCACACCCGGCCAATAAGTTTTTTTTTTTTTTTTTGAGACAAAGTCTCACTGTGTTGCCCAGGCTAGAGTGCATTGGTGCAATCTTGGCTCACTGCAACCTCTGCCTCCCGAGTTCAAGAGATTCTCCTGCCTCAGCTTCCTGAGTAGCTGGGACTACCAGTGTGCACCACCACGCCCAGCTAATTTTTTATATTTAGTAGAGAGGGGGTTTCACCATGTTAACCAGGCAGGTCTTGAACTCCTGACCTAGGGTGATCCGCCCGCCTCGGCCTCCCAAAGTGCTGGAATTACAAGAGAGAGCCACCGCACCTGGCCAAAAAAATTTTTTTAGAGACAAGGAAGGTCTCATTATGTTGCCCAGGCTGGTCTCGAACTCCTGGGCTCAAGTGATCCTCCCACCTTGGCCCCCAAGGTGCTGGGATTGCAGGTGTGAACCACTGCCCTGCCAGTTATTAGATTTGAAGCCTACCCTAAATCCAGGATAATCTTATCTTGATGCTTAGCTAATTAAATCTGTGGTGACCCTGTTTCCAGTGTCACATTCTGAGGGTCCAGGGGGACTTGTGTTTTCTTTTGGGCTGGGCTGGGGCACTCTTCCCCGAGTACACAGGGTTAGAAGCGGACTGAGCAGTCCCATAGCCCCTTCCCTGAGGTCTACACCCTAGTCTGCACCCTCGAGGTCAGCGCTGCCCAGTGGAATGTTCTGTATGCTGGACACACTCCATCCCTGCCTTGTCCAGGGCAGCCCCCACTGCGCGTGACTGCTGGACACCTGAAATGTGGTGGGTGCCACTGAGGAACTGGACTTTTAAAAATGCAAATACTCTTGTGCTGGAAGGTGCAGGTGTGGGTCCTCCCACTCCTGTGTGAGGAAAGGAAGAGGGAGCAGAAAGTGCTGGGAGGAGGGGCTGCAGCCTGCTCCAGGCTTCCCATCCCCAGCCCCCACCCTGGGTGCCCCAAGGTCTCCTGGGAGATGGGCACCCTCAGAGAAGCCAGGGCCTGGGCTCCTTTGCACAGCCCCCATCACCTGTGCCAGGCCCGGAACCTTGGCCAACGAACTGTTTACTGCGTTGAGCAGAGCCCGTTGAAGGGACAACCCCAGGGGCCCTCAAAGCCACCAAGGCTGTGTGTGGCCTCTCCCTGTACATTACCCCTCCTGGGCCCGCACCACTGGGGTTGGAGCCCCTGTCTGTGCTCATGGCCAGAGGAGCTGCTCCCATATGCAACGGCACGTCCACAGACCGGCCCGGGGGCATTGTGGATGGGGGGCAACAGTTTTCCTGCAGAGGTGGGGTTTAGTGGGAAGGGGTGTAGAGTCGGGAAGGAGGCGGCGGAGCATTCCAGGTGGAAGCTCGGGCAGGAGGATGCTCTTGAAGAATTGAACGAAGGCTGCTGGGCCAGGTCCTTGGGGCAGAGAGGAGGACAGTGGGGGCCTCGTGGACCAGAGTGGAGGGATCTCCATGTTCCCCACTCCTGACGACAGCCCGGTGTGGGTTTGGGCTCCCTCCCCACTGCCTGCACCCCTTTGTGCCGCGTTTTCACCCTTGGCATGTGTTGTGCCACAGGCTGTTCTTACCTGTGTCCTTGTGTGTTTAATTGTAATGAAGAAGCTGTGGGTGCTGGGAAGCGGGGCAGCCCATCCATTCTCCGTGTCCCTGAGCTGTGGCCCTGGAATGAGAAAGTGTGGGGAATCCAGGGGGTGGGGGGTGACATCAGACTGCACTTGAGTCACTGTCAGGGCTTTCCCGAGGGTGTCCTGCACGCAGGGGGTCCTCTCTTTCAGGGCCCTGGGCAGAGAGGAGGAAGGTCTGAACCATGAGGTCTCTAATCTCTGGCCATTTGTGGGGTGGAGCAAGGCGGGGTCGGGGCTGGGAGGGGCGGGGCAGCTGTGTCTGCAGGCATGGAGGATGGTCCGCAGGGCCCTCTCCTTCAGGAGTCTGTTCTATCTTTTCTTTGAGACAAAGTCTTGCTCTGTCATTCAGGCTAGAGTGTAATGACGCGTTCTCGGCTCAGTGCAACCTCTGCCTTCCGTGTTCAAGCCATTCTCCTGTCTCAGCCTCCCAGGTAGCTGTGACTGCAGACATGTGCCACCATGCCTGGCTAATTTTTTTGTACTTTTAGTAGAGATGGGGTTTCACCATGCTAGCCAGGCTGGTCTCAAACTCCTGACCTCAAATGATCTGCCCGCTTCGGCTTCCCAAAATACTGGAATTACAAACATGAGCCACTGCACCCGGCCTGTTCTGTCTTTTTATCTCACTAAGCGCCTGGCCCAGAGCCTGGATTCTGGGGACAGAGATAAGTAGACCCAGTCCCAGCTCTCAAGGGGTACCCCACCCCACAGCTGTCCATGTGTGGGGGGTGCCCCTCCCCGAAGCTGTCCATGTGTGGGGGGCACCCCTCCCTGCAGCTGTCCATGTTGGTGACACAGATGTGTCAAGAGACACAGGGTAGCCCGGGCTATGACGGAGGGCAGGACTGAGCATCTGTACTCCTGAGAGGGCTCCTGAATCCCCGACATGAGGTCATGCCCAAGAGCCACTGTCCCCCAGGCCACGCTGGCCTCCACCGTGGCAAAAAGCTACATCCTGCCTTTGAAGTCAGATGTGTCTCGTTTTAAGTCTTTGGTGCAGCCTGCCGGCTGGCTTTGCACTGATGACTTAACCCTGCTGGGCCTCAGTTTTCTATCTATAAAGTGGGGGGATTATTTCCAGGGTATGGCTGGTCGTGAAGATGAACTTGGGCCATGTGTGTAAAGCCACACTTGGTGGACGCTCACTCAGCAGGTGTCGCCTTCGAGGAATGCTGCTGCCTGTGCCTCCCAGCTCAGGCTGGGCTGGCCAAGGAGGCTGCTTTTTGCTAAGTGCCCGAAGGTTTTCTAGGAGAAGGTGGCACAGAGGCTCACCTGTGTCTGCTCTTCCAGGGGACGACCGCTTTGGAAGACGCGTTGTCACGTTCAGCTGCTGCCGGATGCCACCCTCCCATGAGCTGGACCACCAGCGGCTGCTGGAGTGAGTGTCCTGCTCCTCTCTTTCTGTCCCTGTCTTTCCATGTTGCTTGTACCCATCCCTTCACCCCACCTCCCTGTGAGTCACCTGCTCTGAGGCCTCCTTTGTGAACTTGTTGGTGTGCAGAGCTCTTGCACTCATAAGCCTACTGGAGGGCCATCTGTGGACACACCCGGTCCCTGGGCTTCCGTGCACCATTCATTAGCACAGTGGGAGCCAGGTTTGGTTTCCTTTTAGCCACCCGAGCTGTGGGTGCCTCCCTTTGGAGTTAGGGACAGTCCCCTGGTCCTAGGTGTAGACCAACCTTACAGATGACATGGCTGCCAAGTGCCAGGCCTCCCACACACACTGTCCCTTTGAAACCTCCCTGGGCCTCTCTCCGGGAACACCTTCGGAGCTGTATGAGTTTCCTGTGGCTGCCGTAACAAAAGACCACATGCTTGGCCGCTTAAAATGCTGAGTGGACCTTCCTTGGTTCTGGAGGGCACCAGTCTCCAAGGTCAAGGCAGCGGCAGGGCTGCCCTCCCCCTGGAGGCTGCGGGGGAGCTTCTGGCCTCTTCCAGCTCCAGGGGGCCCCGGGTGACTGGTGACCGTGTCATTCCCTTCTCTGCCTCAGTCTTCACATGGCCTTTTTGCCTCTGTGTCTTCCCATCTCATAAGGACACCAGCCACTGGACTAGGGCCACCCTAATCCCATAGCACCTCATCTGAACTAATTGTACCAGCAAAGACCCTATTTCCAAATTAGGTCATACTCTGAGGTTCTGGGTGGAATTTTGGGGGGTGCCATTCAAACCCAGGACAGAAGACAAGGGCCTGCTGCTGCTGCTGTCGTCATCGGCTCAGCAGGCATCTATTGAGCACCTACTGTATGTGAGGCATTGGATAGTCACTGTATCAGGGCCCACCTGTGAACTGAGGAAATCAACATTGTGGTTTGGGAAACTGAGGCCAGGAGATGACTCTGAGACACAAGGCAGTGGGACATGGAAGGGGCTGAGTGAGGGGTGCTTGGACCCCATGTACCTTGTATACACCCAGCGCTACCCAGGTGCGCATGGGCGCCACAGCTGGTACGGGGTGGGGGCCATAGAAAATCCAGGTTGTTGGTTTGCCATACCAACAAGCGCCAGGAGCATTGAGAAGGGGAGGTCTCAGGCCGTTTCCCAACTGACTTGGTCAAGGAATCTTTTACTGCACTGAGCAGAATCCTCTGAAGGGACAAGCCCAGGGGCCCTCATAGCCACCAAGGCTGTGTACATTACCCCAATCTATCTGTACATTACTCCTCCTGGGCCTGTACCTTCTGTTCCCCCAGCCTTTGCGTGCAGCAACCCCAAACACATCCTCCCTTGCATATGTCCCCTCGAGTGCTCACCTCCATCTTGTGCCATTCCCCTACTGTGGCTGTCCTCTCTCCACCCCCGACCACCATGCACACACCCCCTCTCATGCTCACACCCCCCATGTACACACCCCTTCCCATGGGCCCACCCCTCTCATGCACACACCTCCTCCCATGCACACACCCCCTCCCATGCTCACACCCCCTCCCATGTACACACCCCCTCCCATGTACACACCCCCTCCCATGCACACACCCCCTCCCATGTACACACCCCCTCCCATGGGCCCACCCCTCTCATGCATCCACCCCTCTCATGTACACACCCCCTCCCGTGCCCACACCCCTCCCGTGCTCACACCCCCTCCCGTGCCCACACCCCCTCCTGTGCCCACACCCCTCCCGTGCCCACACCCCTCCCATGCACACACGCCCTCCCCTACACACACGCCCTCCCCTACACACACCCCCTCCCATGCCCACAACTCCTCTCATGCCCACACCCCTCTCTCATGCACACACCCCCTCCCATGCCCACACTTCTCCATCACTAAGTTTCGTGCTCAGCACAGACTGGATGTTCAGAGTGAAAGTCTAACCTAAACTAGATTGACTCATGGGCCCTTAGATGGCTGTCACATGACCCCCAGGCCACCAGACCCCCTCCAGGACTGAGCCTTCTCCAGCCCAGGACGTCTTTGAGTCCACATTCTTGAGCTCTGGCCCGGGCCTCCGGGCCTCTTAAGTCTGCCTGTTTCCTTCCCTCCCTCCGTCACCCTTCTCAAAGCCACGTGGGCCTCCTGCCCTGCACCCTCTGCACTGGCCGTTTCCCGTTGCTCAGAAGGCAGCACCTGCCCCTCCCCTGTGTATGGCCTTGGGCGCCCTGTCACCCTCTTTCATCTGTCCCTGGCTGCTGGTGTCTGCTGTGCTGGCCACACTGCTTTCATAAGGCGGCCACCGAGCCTCCTTCCTGGTGAAACCCCCGGGCCCAGGAGAGCTGCTGCTGGGGGAAGAGTTGGCAAAATAGCGAGAGCAGCGCCCCTGCCAGAATCCCCGTCCAGGTGAGTGAGAGCTCCCCAGGCCCAGGGGAGAAGCTCAGTCTCAGTGGAGGGAAGTTAGGTTCTCAGAGCCTTGGAATTTGCTCCCGGACAGTGAACTGGTTGAGCTTCATTCCCAAGGCCGAGCCCTGGCCGATCTCTGGGTGCCCCTGGAAACATTTATTGTGCCCTTGTGAGGACAGGGAGCACGGCACCTGGCCTGCCACGGACTCCCTCACTGCTGGGGACAGCTCAGGACATGACCCTGGCGGGGAGGCTGTGCCTTCCGCCACTTCCAGATGCCAGCATCTAACTGCTAAAGCCAAGGAACTCAGGGAGTAGGCTGCGACCTGGAACCCCCAATTCGAGATGAACAAAGGCACGATCGGATTGTAGAAGCACCCAGAAGACTTTGGGCTGGTTGCTTTGTGAGAGTCCCCCCGATAGATGCATCCTGTCTGGTCTGGTAAAGAATCTTCCGACCACAGCTGAAACTGCAGTGGCGAAGGCAGAGACCTCTCGGGGAGCAGGTGCCAGGAGCACCTTCCACCAGTGCTGCTGCTGCACGGTGAGACCTGCAGGATGCATGGGGCGACCTGGGATCCTGGGGCTGGTTACCCCAGACAGTGAGACTGGCTTTCCCCAGAGGGTGCTCACTCCAGTGAGGAGGTGATGCCAGCCTGCTGCCCACTCTTGGTGTTCACCAGGCACACAGGAAGAGACGGATGCCAGATTCAGGAAAAGTTCGTATCCTGGGGTCGTCTTGAGAGGACGCATTCCCTTGTCAGGTCATTTAGGCACGGAAAGACCCGTGACCTGTGGGTCAGCTCTCCCCACGGGACTGCTGCTGGGCCAGGAGGGAGCTCAGGATTTGCTGTTCTTATAAAGACAAAAGTGCCTTCGAAGACTGTGAATTGGAGGAGTGATGGGGAGAATGACTGTTTAATAGGTCTCGGTTTTCTTTTGGGTTGATAACAATATTTCAGAACCATAGAGAGGTAATTGCACAACTTTGTGAATACACTAAATGCCACTGGATTGTTCATTTTAAAATGGTTAATTTATATTATGTGAGTTTCAACTCCATTGGACAAAAAGCACCCCTGACAACAAATTGGTACCTTGTGCTCTTTTATGTACTTATTCAAGATTCCTTTACTATTAGGTGGAAGTGGTAAGCATGGCTTCCTTGAACAGTTGTATAGGTTGTTCACTGCACAAGGCTAACCAGATGAGAAGCTACTATCAGCTGGTATTCTTTTCACTCAGTGCGGGACAAGCATCTTCCCAGAGGAAAACGCATCTTTTTCTAACTCATGTAAAGGTGCTCTGTGGGCTTCTTGGCCTTGGTAAGAGCCATCAGGCTTAGCCTTCTCTGCAGCCTTTATGAAAAAAACACTCCGTCCGTTATCCTCCGTATCCATTTCAACCGGATGGCTTTTTTGTGGCCAGATGCATGCTCCTATTTTTGAAGTGGATGAAGAAAAGAGTCTGTCTTTGAAACTCAACTGGTAATTTAGTTAATGACTTCCTGTGCTGAGCACGTGGGCAGATGCGTTGACACCCAGAGGATTTTAGCACACTGAACAGAAGGCACCCGGAGGAGCCCAGCACTGGGGCCAGAGGGAGAGTTCCTGCTTTTACGAGAAGGCGTCCAGAGTGGGAAGATGAGCTGTGCAGAGACACTGGCCTCAGTTTCCCTTTCTCCAAAAAGTCATTTGCGAAATGCGAAAGTGACTACCCTGAGAAGTGAGGAGGAGTGAGACATTCTCAGTGGCTCGGGGACTCTTCCACCCCTCTGTGTTCAGGTGGAAGTCTCGACCTGGTCTTCTGAGACAGTGACTCAGTAAAGGATGACCTTGGCGAAGTGTGCCCCAGTGGCTTAGCCCACATGGCGTTCAAGACAGGCAATGCGCTGGAAGATGGGTGTTGAAGTTACTTCCACCACGGGTGATCTGAAATCACGCATGGTGTGAGGTCAGATGTGCGTGATTTCTCCACATCAAAGCAGACAATGGGATGGGAGCAGGCGTGGATGGCAGCCCAGGCTCTCAGAGACGCTGAGTGTGTGGACGCTGGAGCCAAGCTGCTTGGTTCGAAGCCCAGCTCTGCCCCTTACTGCCTCACCTCTGTGAGCCTCAGTTGACTTGTCTATAAAATGGAAATAATAGTACCTGCCTGCTAAGGTCATGGAGAGAACTGAATGTGTAGAAGGCCTGCAGTTCGGGTGGTTTGGGCTTTTGACAGAGGGCACTCTGACGTTGCTTATAAATCAGATGCACAAAGGAGAAGCTGGCATCCTTGGTCTCCAGGCTTCCGGGCAGTGCAAGACCAGCCGAGCATCTGCAGATGGGCACAGGCAGCTGGGGCTTTCTCCTGAGGCAGTTCTGGGGGCATCTGTCTGCAGAGCACCTCGCCCACAGCCTCAGAGAGTGGGACCACCTGGGTGGATTAATTACAAGATGTGCTCCAGGTGAGAACCTGGACAATCTGAGCTGAGGGATCATGGCCTGACTGGCTCAGTGTCAGGCCCTGCAGAGTGCTGATGGAGGGTTAGGAAGGAGGTCCTTCTGCAGCCCTTCCTCCTGCAGATGGCAGGGCAAGCCCTTTCCCACAGGTGACATGAAGGCAGTGCTTCCTTGGTGCAGCAGGGCAGGATGGAACGTGGTCCATGGGAAGTGGGTAGAGCCTACACCATAGCGGGTGGCAGGTGACAGACGCAAAGCAGTGTCAGGACTCTCACTTTATAATGAAAAGCAAAATGTTAGAAGCTCACCTCGAAAGAGGGAATTGCTTGCCTTAGAAATGCAGCAAGCAGCAGGGCGTCTGAGGTGGAAGGGCCTGTGGTATTGGGGTTAATGGCAAGGGCTGAGCAGTCAAGCATTCCTGGGTTCGAATCCCAGCTCATCCTCCTCACGAGTTTCCTGGGGCTGCCGTAACCATGACTACAAATGTGGTGGCGTAAAACCAGAAGTGTATTCTCTCACCATTCTGGAGGCCGGAAGTTCACAATCAAGGTGTGGGCAGGGCCGTGCTCCCTGCAGAGGGAGAATCCCTTCCTTGCCTGTCCAGCCCATAAGGGCTGTCGGCAGTCCCGGGCCTTCCAGGGCTGGTGGCCACGTCACGCTCTGCTCTGCTTTGCCTCTGTCTTCACGCGACCTTCTCCCCTCTGACTTCTCATCTTCACGTCTGCCTTAGAGGGATGCATGTGATTGCACCGAAGGTCCGCCTGGGTAGTCCAGGATGAGCCCCTGCTCTCAAGGTCCTACATTTAATTGCACCTGCAAAGACCTTTTTCCCGGATAAGGTCATATTCTCAGGTTCCACGGATTTGATAAAGATTTCTTTCCACGGCCCATATTTATGCCTACCACATCCACTTACTAGTTGTGTGACCTTAGGTAAGTCACTTAATGCCCCAGAGGTCATCTGGGAAATGAGGACCGGGGCCCACGGTGCATGGAGTCTCCGTGTGGCCCAGTGCTGGCACCCACTGGGTGACCACAGCTGCTGTTGCAGGAAACGTTGGATTTCAATAATGAGCAGGTGATTTTCTTTTTTTTCTTTTTGAGACAGAGTCTCGCTCTGTTGCCCAGGCTGGAGTACAGTGGCCGGATCTCGGCTCACTGCAAGCTCTGCCTCCCGGGTTCACGCCATTCTCCTGTCTTAGCCTCCCGAGTAGCTGGGACTACAGGCGCCCGCCACCTCACCTGGCTAGTTTTTTGTATTTTTTAGTAGAGATGGGGTTTCACCGTGTTAGCCAGGATGGTCTCGATCTCCTGACCTCGTGATCCGCCCGTCTCGGCCTCCCAAAGTGCTGGGATTACAGGCTTGAGCCACCGCGCCCGGCCAGGTGATTTTCATAACTGAATCTTCTGTGTTATGCCAGGTATTTGAAGTACACGCTGGACCAGTACGTCGAGAACGATTATACCATCGTCTATTTCCACTACGGACTGAACAGCCGGAACAAGCCATCCCTGGGCTGGCTCCAGAGCGCATACAAGGAGTTCGACAGGAAGTGCGTGCCCGCAAGCCTTCGGGGACCTGGGTGTGGGCTAGGTGTGGCAGGAGGAGGCATTGTGGCCACAAGTGCTCACACAGTATGCAGTGGGGGAGGGGCCTGGAAGGGCGGAGGGTAGGGGGTGAGCAAACGTGGGGCAGTGGGGGTTCACCTCCCCTCTGGGCTAAGACTTTGGAATCCCGGGCAGAGGATTCTTTCTTTTCCTTTATTTTTATTTATTTATTATTTTATTTTTATTTATTTATTTTTTTTGAGACAGAGTCTCGCTCTGTCCCCCAGGCTGGAGTGCAGTGGCGCGATCTCGGCTCACTGCAAGCTCCGCCTCCCGGGTTCCCACCATTCTCCTGCCTCAGCCTCCCGAGTAGCTGGGACTACAGGCGCCCGCCACCGCGCCCAGCTAATTTTTTCTATTTTTAGTAGCGACGGGGTTTCACCGTGGTCTCGATCTCCTGACCTTGTGATCCGCCCGCCTCGGCCTCCCAAAGTGCTGGGATTACAGGTGTGAGCCACTGCGCCCGGCCCTATTTATTTATTTTTTTTAAGAGACGTCTTGGCCAGGCACCATGGCTCATGCCTGTAATCCCAACACTTTGGGAAACCAAGGTGGGTAGGTCACCTGAGGTCAGGAGTTCCAGACCAGGCTGGCCAACATGGTGAAACCCCATCTCTACTAAAAATACAAAAATAAATAAAAAGAGAGACAGTTTCGCCCTGTCACCCAGGCTGGAGTTCAGTGGGCTGTAGCAATCCTCTTGCTTCAGCCACCTGAGTAGCTGGACTACAGGTACGCACCACCACACCCAGCTAGTTTTTGTATTTTTTTGTAGAGATGGGGATCTCACTGTGTGGCCCAGGCTGGTCTCGAACTCCAGGCTCAAGCGATCCTCCCACCTCAGCCTCCGGAAGTACTGGGATTACAGGTGTGAGCCACCACACCAAGCTGACACCCTTGCTCTTAAAGGGCCAATCAGTCAGTATTTTAGCTTTGCAGGCCAGTCACTCTATTGCAATGACTCTGCCGGACCGTGTTCCAGTAAAACGCTATGGACACTGAAATGTGAATTTCATGTCATTTTCACGTGTCATGAAATCTTCTGTTTCTTTTTCAACCACTTAAAAACACAAAAAGCCGTTTTTAGCTTGCAGGCTGTACTGAAGCAGGAAGCAGGCCGGGTTCGTCCTGCGTGCCCTTTCACCCATCCCTGGTCCAGTGAATTACGGGCAAAGAAACCAACTGCGTAACTGTTTCTTCACTAACCCCCCTTCCTGCCTGCACAGCCCTTTACGGCCTGCAAGGGGCATTCCGATGCCTACTATTGGTAGGATGGGCAGTTCCATTTTACAGATGGGCACACAGGCCCCAGAGAGCAAGTGACTTACCTGTGGTCACTCAGCTTGGGTGTGGTAGGGCAGGACCCCACCCCAGGCCCCCGCCTCCCTCTCCCACCCCATGCTACTCACCACTCGGCCATGGCCCGGAGTCAGTGGACTTTTCCTGAGGGACGTCCTGCCTAGCAATCAACTTTGCAATATATCTGGCTCGTAGACTGCGGCGGTGGGCATTGATATGGATATCCTAGATTCCTCTGGGTTTTCCTTCTTCGAAGTCCTTTCAAACCTGTAACAGAAATCTGCTTCACAGATACCTGAGTCAATGGGACAGTGGGAGGCAGCACCTGATTGTCCCAGAAGTCCTTCCTCCAATTGCCTTTTGGGTCCTGCTGTCATTATCAATAGGACCTTTAGAGGGACTTCTTGGTTCCCTGTCCCATGTCTTAGGCAAAGAATTGTTGCTGCATTTTGTAGTCATTTACTGGGCACCTTTATAAGCTGGAGTATGGCCTAGCCCCAGCTCATGTCCTCCTCCAGGAAGCCTTCCTGGGTTGTCCTGGGAGAATCAATAGCCCCTCCCCTGCAGCCTCAGTGTCCCTGAGCAGGCACCAATCCTAACACTTAGGGGTTTGTGAATGGGTCTGCCTCCTTCACTAGGCTGTGACCCCTGACCTGTCTCTGCATCCCTTGCAGGTGGGAAAGGGTCTGCATATGGCAGGCTTTTTTTTTTTTTTTTTTTTTTTGGAGACAGAGTCTCATTCAGTTGCCCAGGCTGGAGTACAGTGGCGAGATCTCGGCTCACCACAACCTCTGCCTCCCAGGTTCAAGTGATTCTCCTGCCTCAGCCTCCCGGGTAGCTGGGACTACAAGAGTGAGCCACCATGCCCGGCTAATTTTTGTATTTTTAGTAGAGACGGGGTTTCACTATGTTGGCCAGGCTGGTCTTGAATTCCTGACCTCGTGATCCACCTGCCTGGGCCTCCCAAAGTGCTGGGATTACAGGCGTGAGCCAGTGTGTCCGGCTAGCAGGCTTTTAATAAGCATTAGATGGGAGGATGGAGGAGTGAAGTGGTACTGGCAGGAAGTTACCAAGGTTCCAGCCAGCGTAATCAGGAAGGCTGCATGGAGGAGACAGCCTTTGAGCTGCCCGTGGAGTGGTGGGCAGGGTGTCACGAAGTGGCAATCACTGGATTTTGTTTCTGGTACGAGGTATGGCCAGGTGCAAGAAAGAGCAGGGTGGACTTTGGTGCAGTTGGTGGGGGGCTGGACTGTAGGGTGGGGAGCCTTGGAGGAAGGCAGCAAAGGAGGGAGGGGCACAGAGGATGCTGGACTGTGTTTAAGAGGCAGCAGGGAGCCATGGCAGGTGCTTGAGGAGAGGTGAGTGATGTGTTTAAAGCAGCCCTTTCAGGAGGCTCAGGCTGACACAGCAGGATGTGCACAGTAGCCCTGTCTTGAGCTAAAGCAGCTGAAGGTTTTGCCCTCTGCACTTCCCCAAGTGACAATCGAAGATGCACCCCAGATTCCTTGAGGTGCCTTCCCCACTTCTCAGTTGCCAGAAATCAGCTCAGAGAAACAAACCCGAAATCAGCCCAGGTGGTTTCCCTTCCCTTTCTTGAGGGGGCTGCCGGTTCGCACATCAGGAATGGGTCATTCCTGCTTGAGAGACAGCAGCAGAATTCCTTAACATCCAGGTAAGATGTGCCAGTGGTCGATGTATGAAATCTTGCTGGCGAGTTGGAATCTGTGTTGGCAGCAGTGACGTGAACAGTGACAAAGCATCAGCCCGGGGAAGGAGGCCGGCCTTGCCGCAGCCTGGGGAGGCTGTCAGGGCTCTCACATTGAAGGGCGTTGATAAGCGGATCCACGCAGGTGGGGAGACTTGAAGCAGTGACTTCCAATCGGCGATCATTTAACCTTGGCCAAAGGGGACTAGGCAGGGAAGACAGGAACGTGACAGCCGTGGCCTTCAAGTCATCAGATGAAAGAGGTGGACTTGTTCTGTGTGACTCTCCCACTCCCCAGGAGGGTGGATAGGGGTGGGGGTTAGGGTTAACGTTACAGATCTTGGCTCAGTAGAAGCAAAAAGGAGGGACACTCTACACATTAAACTACCCAAAAGTGGAGTGTCTCCAGGGGTGGTGAGTTCCCCGTCGCTAGAGGTACCTTTCTTGCCCAACCTGATGGTTTTGGGCTGAAATATTCAAGAAGGAAGTGTTGGGACTGGGAAGAGGGAGAGAGGGAAGCTCACCTGGTGTTCCATTTTGTGGGCGGCTGTTGCACTGAACCAGCCTCTGGCCGGCTGACGTTTAGGTTATTGCCGGGTTTTTTTGCCATCATAACCAACATGGCGAGCTCCTTCTGGTCCGGGTCAGCTCCCGGCAGGGGAGGTGTTGGCCGAGAGTCTCTGTGCGGTTTTAATTCTGAGAGCTGTTGCCAGATTGCCCCCAGGTTGTGCTCCAGACCCCCACCCCACCCTGGTGTGAGTGAGTGCCTATAAACAGGGCTCCGACCTGCACGTGTGCCTCTGCGAACTGTAAAGGGCTGCAGGCGTGCCTGGCGGGGGCAGTGGGTGAGGGGTCCTGATTTTTCCCTGAGTTTATTTCTTTTTTTTTTTTTTTGAGACGGAGTCTCGCTGTGTCTCCCAGGCTGGAGTGCAGTGGCGTGATCTCGGCTCACTGCAAGCTCCGCCTCCCGGGTTCACGCCATTCTCCCGCCTCAGCCTCCCAAGTAGCTGAGACTACAGGCGCCCGCCACCACGCCCGGCTAGTTTTTTATATTTTTTTAGTAGAGACGGGGTTTCACCATGTTAGCCAGGATAGTCTCGATCTCCCTGAGTTTATTTCATTCTTTGTTTGATGTCCTTAAATTGATCCCGTTGAGAGAAGTAACATTCTGAGACTCACAGTGGAGGCAGCTTTTTTTGGGCTATTGGGCGTGGGGTGTTTCTCGGAGCCTGGCAGCCTGAAGTCATCTCCCGTTTCCCTCCTCAGATACAAGAAGAACTTGAAGGCCCTCTACGTGGTGCACCCCACCAGCTTCATCAAGGTCCTGTGGAACATCTTCAAGCCGCTCATCAGGTGTGCGGGACTGTGGGAGAGGACCCCGCTGGGGTTGGAGGTCCCTCAGTGTCCGTGGGACGGCCTTCCCTATCCACGTGCCACGGAGGGCCCGTCTCCAGGGTGCCTGTGGATCTGGGGCTCCCCACCCGCTTGGGGGTCTGCGGGGGGTCACAAGGCCGGCCCAGGTCATGGACAGGAGTGGCTGGCCTTTGACACCTGTGGGGTTTGCACTTGGTGTTTAGCCCCCTGCCTTGACCTGTGCCCCCACACTGTGCGACCACCCTTGGGTTCCGTGCATTTCCAGAGGGACTCACAGATCTCGGGAAAGCCGTTATCTTCACTGGTGTAGTCTGTTACAGAGACAGGGCACAGATTTAAGTCAGCAAAGGTAAAAGGCACACAGGGCTGAGTCCAGGAGGTCCAAGTGCAAGCTCCCAGCTGTTCTCTCCAGGCGGTTTCATACAGACAGTGCTCCACTCTCCCAGCAAGAACGTGTGGAGGAGGAGGGAGCATGGCTGGCCAGGGAAGCTCACCGAGCCTTGGTGCCCAGCGTTTTTGTTGCAGGTCAGTCATGTAGGTACGGAGTATCCACCTGGCTGACCTCAGTCACTCGGTCTCCAGCCCCTCCTGAGATGAGATGAATACAGCCCAGGGTCCCCACCCTCAATCACATTTTTGGCACAAACTCTGTGGTGTTGGCCCAAGGCCTCCAGTGTGCAAAGACATGACCAGGCTGACTCCTCCAGGGGCCGAGAGGTTTCCACCCAGGAGCAGGTCGCCCATGGCCAGGCTTCTCTTTGGAATGGGCAGGGCTTGGGCACCCCAAGCCTGCTGAGTTAAGCTTTTATTGCATAGCAACCCAAATAAGCGGCCTAAAGAGAGGCAGCCACAGCCCGGAAATGTGGCGACTTCAGTCAGCTTCTTCCATATTTAGGCTTGTTCCTGTTGAAGGATTTCTGCCTCAGTATTGGGAAGCAGGAGCTCAAGGGGCTGGTGAGGCCTGGGGGTCTCTGCCTGGGTCGCTTGGGCGTCCTGTATTTTCTTCTGTTTGGGCTGTATGCATCAGGCACAAACTGTGCACGGAGCCACATGACGGGGGTGGGATGGGGAGGAGACTGACAGATGTCGCTCTTGCGCGGTGGCTCTGGCCCTGCCTGGGTGAGTTCTGCAGGCGAGGGAGGGGTCAGAGCAGGAGGGCCCCGGTGTGCACCAGATGCGTCAGGATACTCGGGTGAGGTGATTGCCTCTGTGAGGGGGCGGGAGGACTCCTGGAGGGCCTCCCTGGGAAGAAGCCTTTGGGCACAGGAGGCACATCCCTGGAGGGGTCGTCATTCTTCCCCAGAGGTTCGAATCTCACAGACCTTTGCCATCTCCCCACTCAGCCCCTTCCACCTATTGGAGCCCACCCACGTGGCTCTGAGGCTGCTGCTGATACAGGTCTCTTCCTCACGCCCCACAGACATCGTGCAAGTGGGTGTGACACTCCGTGTACAGGGAGCACTCGGACAGAGCTGGAATGCCAGCTGGGACCTCAGAGTCCACACTCTGTCTCCTTCCCATTTCCCATCCATCCCTGGGAAGCATCTTGGCCCCCCAGGAGCATGGACAGCTCGGGCTCTCAGGCACCTGCCTGTCTCCCCACCAGCCAGCTGCTGCCCCAAGGGCTACGCTGCCCCGTCCCACCCTTGTCCTTGTGTCCCTTTGTCTCTTACTGTGACTGGCACTCAGAGGAATATTGGCAAGCACTGGTCCTTGGGGCACATCGAGAGCTACTCTGCAGCCAGACACAGTGGCTCATGCCAGTAATCAAGCACTTTGGGGGGCCAAGGCAAGAGGCTCACTTGAGCCCAGGAGTTTGACCTGGGCAAGAAGGTGAGCCCCACCTCTATAAAAAATTTAAAAATTAGCCAGATGTGGTAGCATGCGCCTGTGGTCCCAGCTACATGGGAGGCTGAAGCAGGAGGATTGCTTGAGCCCAGGATTTCAAGGCTGCAGGAAAAAAAAAAAAAAAGAGAGAACTGCCCTTTCAGGCAGCTTGGAGCCTTTCTTTTCTTTCTTTCTTTTTTTTTTTTTTGAGACAGTCTGGCTCTGTCACCCAGGCTGGGGTGCAGTGGCCAGATCTCAGCTCACTGCAAGCTCCGCCTCCTGGGTTTACGCCATTCTCCTGCCTCAGCCTCCCGAGTAGCTGGAACTGCAGGCGCCCGCCACCTCGCCTGGCTAGTTTTTTTTTATTTTTTTATTTTTTAGTAGAGACGGGGTTTCACTGTGTTAGCCAGGATAGTCTCGATCTCCTGACCTCGTGATCCACCTGTCTCGGCCTCCCAAAGTGCTTTTTTTTTTTTTTTTTTTTTGAGACAAAGTCTTGCTCTTGTCCCCCAGACTGGAGTGCAGTGGTGCGATCTTTGCTCACTGCAACCTTCTCCTCCCGGGTTCAAGCGATTCTCCTGCCTCAGCCTCCCAAGTAGCTGGGATTACAGGCACCTGCCACCATGCCCGGCTAATTTTTGTATTTTTAGCAGAGACTGGGTTTCACCATGTTGGCCAGGCTGGTCTCAAGCTCCTGACCTCAGGTGATCTACCCGCCGCCTCCCAAAGTGCTGGGATTACAGGTGTGAGCCACCGCGCCTGGCCTTTTCTTATCAGCTACCAAAGCTGTCATTCCAGGGACTGAATCGTGTGGCCCCGAGACCCACTGGGAGAACTGGCAGAGCAGCAGGCTTGAGTCAGCTCCTGCTTAATCTACGGAGAGATTTTTGTGGCCAAAGAGCTCCTTTCGTGTCACTAGAATTTCCTGACAGTTTTTCTCACCTAGTGGCCTGTGCCGCACACATTTCCCTATCGGAAGGTGAGGTTTTGTTTGTGTTTAACCAGGCCCAGCACCCTTGTGCCCTATGTGACATGTGACATATTTGACATGGCAAAAAAGCTAGTCCCGTCATTTACCTTAGAAAAGTCCTTAGAGGGGCCGGGCGCGGTGGCTCACGCCTGTAATCTCAACACTTTGGGAGGCTGAGGCAGGCGGATCACCTGAGGTAAGGAGTTCAAGACGAGCCTGGCCAACATGGCAAAACCCCATCTCTACTAAAAATACAAAAAATTAGCCGGGCATGGTGTTGGGCACCTGTAATCCCAGCTACTCGGGAAGCTGAGGCAGGAGAATCACTTGAACTCTGGAGGCAGAGGTTGCAGTGAGCCACGATCACGCCATTGCACTCCAGCCTGGGCAACGAGCTAAATTCCGTCTCGAAAAAGAAAAAAGATGGCCGGGCGCGGTGGCTCACGCCTGTAATCCCAGCACTTTGGGAGGCCGAGGCGGGCGGATCACAAGGTCAGGAGATCGAGACCACGGTGAAACCCCGTCTCTACTAAAAATACAAAAAAAATTAGCCGGGCGCGGTTGTGGGCGCCTGTAGTCCCAGCTACTCGGGAGGCTGAGGCAGGAGAATGGCGTGAACCTGGGAGGCGGAGCTTGCAGTGAGCCGAGATCGCGCCACTGCACTCCAGCCTGGGCGACAGAGCGAGACTCCGTCTCAAAAAAAAAAAAAAAAAAAAAAAGAAAAAAGAAAAATCCTTAGAGGGCAAGGCATGGTGACTCACGCCTGTAATCCCAACACTTTGGGAGGCCAAGGCAGGTGGATCACTTGAGCCCAGGAGTTCAAGACCGGCCTGGATAACATGGTGGAACCTCGCCTCTACAAAACAGACAAAAATCAGCCAGGCGTGGTGGCGCGCACCTTAGTCCCAGCTACTCAGGAGGCTGAGGTGGGTGGGAGGATTGCTTGAGTTCAAGAGGCAGAGATTGCAGTGAACTGAGATAGCGCCACTGCACTCCAGCCTGGGTGACAGAGTCCAACTTTGTTGCACTTGGAGCTCTGGAAACCTCTAAGGTTCTTGGAAAAAAAGTTCACCTGCTTGGCCGGGCACCTGTAATCCCAGCACTTTGGGAGGCTGAGATGGGCGGATCACTTGAGGTCGGGAATTCATGGCAAGCCTGACCAACATGGTGAAACCCCATCTCTACTAAAAATCCAAACTTCAGCCGGATGTGGTGGTGCATGCCTGTAATCTCACCTACTTGGGAGGCTGAGGCAGGAGAATCACTTGAATCCGGGAGGCAGAGGTTGTGGTGAGCTGAGACTGCACCATTGCACTCCAGCCTGGGCAACAAGAGCGAGACTCTGTCTCAAAAAAAAAAAAAGTTCACCTTCTCCTCTTGTTTTCCACATGGCAGCCTGGACGGCATGATGGTGATGGCATCAGACTACCTGGGCTCGACTGCTCTGACCCTTGTCGTCCATTACCCTCAACAAGAGAGGCAACCCCTCTCTGCCTCAGTTTCCCCATGTGGCTGACAAGGCTACTTAAGTCATTCCATTGTCACAATAATTCACTGACTTAATACATATAGAGTGTTTATTTTATTTTCCTTCCTTCCTTCCTTCCTTTTATCTCTCTTTCTTTTTTTCATAGGGTGTTGCTCCATCACCCAGGTTGGAGTGCAGTGGAGCAATCATGGCTCACTGCAGCCTTAACCTCCTGGGCTCAGGTGGTCCTCCTACCTCAGCCTCTCACATAGCCAGGATTACAGGTGCGCACCACTATGCCCAGCTGGTCTAAAACAATTTTTTTGTTGAGACAGGGTCTTGCTATGTTGCCCAGTCTGGACTGGAACTCCTGGCCTCATTTCTCAGCCTCTCAAAGTGCTGGGATTATAGGAGTAAGCCATGTTGACTGTTTAGAATAGGGCCTGCCAGGCACTAGCAAATACTCAGTGTTAGTTGCTAGTACTGTGTTTTTTGTTTGTTGTCGTTTTGTTTCATTGCTTTGAGACAGGGTCTCAGTCTGTTGCCCAGGTTGGAGTGCAGTAGTGCCATCACGGCTCACTGTAGCCTTGAACTGCTGGACTCAGGTGATCATCCCACCTCAGCCTTCCAAGTAGCTGGGTCTACAGGCATGCCACTATGCCCAGCTAAATTTTGTATTTTTAGTAGAGACAGGGTTTTGCCATGTTACCCAGGCTCATTTTGAATTCCTTAGCTCAAGCAATCCTTCAGTCTTGGCCTCCCAAAGTGCTGGGATTATAGGCATGAGCCACCTCACCTGGCCCTGTTTTAAAATGTTTTTAAGCTGGCTGGGAGCAGTGGCTCACCCCTTAATCCCAGCACTTTGGGAGGCTGAGGTGGGCAGATTACCTGAGGTCAGGAGTTCGAGACCGACCTGGCCAATATGGCGAAACCCCGTCTCTATAAAAAATACAAAAATTAGTGGTGCGTGGTGGCGGGCACCTGTAATCCCAGCTACTCAGGAGGCTGAGCCAGGAGAATTGCTTGAACCCAGGAGACGGAGGTGGCAGTGAGCTGAGATCGCGCCATTGTACTCCAGCTTGGGCTGGAGTACAACAACAAGAGTGAAACTCCTCCTCAAAAAGGAAAAAAATCTTTTTACACTACCCTTTTGTATTAATTTGATTCCAATATCTTATGCATCTTATGTGCCAGGCACCGCAAAATAGTACTGTGAAGTCAGCCACATTTTCCCCGTTTCAAAGAAGAGGTTGATTCTCAGAGAGGTTACACCCAAGGTCGCACCACGAGGAGGGGCGTGGGCTGGGATCCAACCCGAGCCTGTGTGACTCTGCCCCTCATCCTGCTTTGTGCCTGGACATAAGCAGCTGCCAGGAGAGGACCACAGGAACTGGGCTGGGACTCTGGAGCCCAGACTGGGCTCCGCTGCCCATTGCCTGTGAGGTCTTGGGCAGCCACATAATCTCTCTGTTCCCCGGGTCTTCATTCGTAAATGAAGGAAGTAGAAGACCTCTGAGGCTCTCAAACGCCCACACACAAAAGAGCCCTGGGTCTGGCCCAGACCTCCCGACTCACACCCCCGCAGGTGGTGCCTGTGGCTGCGGCTCTAACCAGAACCGCAGTGACTGCCGCCCGCCGTGTTGGGAGTCCCTGGCTGAGCTGGCCTGTGGGCCCTTTCCCGAGAGGGAGAGGCAAGTGGTAGGCCTCTGGCTGCGCCTGCCCCCGAGTCCATGTTCGGCAGAGCCTGGCTTGCAGGAGGGGTCAGGGAGGCTGCAGAGAGGAAGGTGAGGGGCTGGGCAGGGGAGGCCTCCCTGCAGCTCTGAAGCGGGCACCTCTGTCCCTGAGAATGGTTACTGCAGAGGGGCAAGGCTCCCTTGGCCCTTGGTGGGTTCCTTCCGCCCATCACACAGGACATTGACAGCACTTTACAGCCCCAGGAAGAGCCTCTGGCAGCCTTCCGGCAGAGACCAGACTGTCCCCGAGTCCTGTGGAGTCTAAATGGGCAGGTGGTGAGGACACTCCCGCAGGGGTCCCACCAGCCCCTTCCCCCGGGGGGCTGGGGTGCGAGGACTAAGGCAGGCCCCGCTTTCCTCCCTCCCCTTGTCTTTGGTGTGAGGGGCACACTGCACTTTGGTGACTATTCTGGAGCCCCAGCCGTCAGCCCGGGTTCCCTGGCCTCCTACCTGGCAGTCCCCACCCCACTCCCCCGGCCCCCAGGTCCGATTCTTTCTCGTCCACTAGGGGGAGCCAATACACACAGCTCGGCCTCCCTGGGGCTCCTTTGGGAACCTGGCGCTGGCACTGGGCTGAGCGTTGGGCTGGCGCTGTCCCTTTGGATCCTCCTACCTGTGATGATCTCCGTATTTTTTATTTTTGCCATGGTAACTTGAATTATCTTGATTTCACAAAATAACATTGAAAATACATGAATACTTATTTTAAGACTTTCAAATTGTCATAAAATAACATAAAATATCTTCGGTTTGGCCGAATACATAACTTTCCTTTTCCAGTAACAGTATAATTCTTTACCCACATTAATAGTTGTATATCCTGGCTGGGCACGGTGGCTCATGCCTGTAATCCCAGCACTTTGGGAGGCCGAACTGGCCAGATTATGAGGTCAGGAGTTCAAGATCAGCCTGGCCAACATGGAGAAACCCTGTGTCTACTAAAAATACAAAAATTAGGAGTGGTGGTGTGCACCTGTAATCCCAGCTACTCGGGAGGCTGAGGCAGGAGAATCACTTGAACCCAGGAGTCAGAGGCTGCAGTGAGCCGAGATCACACCACTGCACTCCAGCTTGCGTGACAGAGCGAGACTCCATCTCGGGGTTGGGGGGGGAAGTTGTATATCTTAAACATATACAATAAGGAAATAATACTGTCCTACAAAATAAAACTCATATATGTATGACAAAAACCAAACCTAGACTGTCATAAAGAAGGGGAGGATTACAGGCTTCTGTATAAAGGCATGCTCACATCTATCTGTTAGTGATCCCCACTTTGCAATTCATGCTGAGCCTTGTTATAGCAGTCGTCGCAGCAAGCATGTCCACCAGACATCAGGCAGCGGACTAGACGTGCAAATAGCCTTGCATTGTCTTCCGCCCTCACTTAGGAGAAGGAACCCCCCACTTTCAGATCCAGGCCCTGAGAGGGAGTGAATTGCCCTGGGGCACAAGGGGAGGGAGGAAACGGAGTTGCTGCACCAGGCCAGGGCATGTCTGGCCTTCTGGCTGCGCTACTCCCTGGGGTCCCAGAGACTGTCCTGGAGACAAAGCTGGAGAACCTCGTTTATCCTCGTCCTTAGAAGAGGTGGCCAAATGTGAAGCCACCACTGACCCCAAAACCACCAGCAGCTGAGGCTGCCCTGGGGCAGGCGTCAACCTCAGAGGTTGTCTGTGCCAGTGCCTTAGTGTCCCCTGCCTAACCTGCATCCCCCAAGAGCGCTTCTTGGCACTTCCGCGCTATCTCCTATATCTATGCAAATTCAGGGCAGATGTAAATTGGAGGCAGATATTTATTTTTATGCAGATGAGCCACTCCAGAGTGTTTGGTGCATTGGAGATCTCGTGAAAGCAAAATATCTCCCGGCGTGGGCTGCTTGTTCGGGTTTTAAGTCGTGTCAGCGTTTACATTTTCTTAATATGAAAAATGCCTGCGTTGGTCTGTCGCCAGCTCCCCCTCCCTCCCTGCAACCCTTGGCCTCTCTGCTGGCGCCTAATGGTTTCTTTATTCTCTTGCTTCTGCTTTCTTAGTCACAAGTTTGGGAAAAAAGTCACCTATTTCAACTACCTGAGCGAGCTCCATGAACACCTTAAATACGACCAGCTGATAATCCCTCCCGAAGTTCTGCGGTGAGTGCCGGTTAGACCCCAGAGGCCACATCAGTACCTCTTCGTGCTTCCAAAGGGCTTGGTTCGATCCATGAATGTTTAAGGCTTTGTTTCCAAATGTGTGCTTGGCTAGCTTTGGCTCAGAAATCTGCGGCGTCAACAAAGATCTGCAGCTGCTGACTCAGAGAAATGAGATTGCAAAGGTTGTGTGCAGGACGGGCTGCTTACCTCGCCCACCGCTGCAGAACTGATTTAAAAAAAAGCCCTAGCCGGGCACTGGCCGTTTGTTGCCTTGGTGTTTACTGTTTTTTGCTTTTGAGCAGAAAATTGGGGGAATTTCCCAGGCGTGTGGGTAACGCTGTGTACAGAATGAAATGTTCTCAGGGATGTCGCGGGCGCTCTAGAAAACGACCTGTCTGCTGGATGCTGAAAGCTTGATTGGTGTGTCTGCTACGAGGCTTAAACGTAGGCCCGGATGAATAGAGGCTGCCCAGGAAGGTGCGTGCCATGCAGCCAGTACAGGGTGTGCAGATCCAGCCTGGGTCTCTGGACCCCCAGCCTGGGTTCCCTCTGCCCCTGTCTCCCTCTCTGAGGGGCTCCTTTAAAGGAGTAGGCTCTTGCCAAAGTGCATGCAGGTGAGACTGGTAGCTTTGCAAGGGCAATGGAGATATTAACTTCTCTCCAGATGCCAAGTCATGTGGCACGTGCTGGGATATAGAGGTGTTTAGAGAGTGTGGTCCCTGCTCTCATGACACGCTCAGGCTAGTGAGGGCCACAAATCAGTGATGACAGGGGCCAGAGGAGGCACTGAACCCAGCTGGGAAGGGGACTGATATGTGGGGGTAATCCAGGAAGACTTCCAGGAGGAGGTGGCTCTTAAAGTGAGTTTCACAGGGACAGTTGGCTAGATCAAGAGGCCAGGAAGCCCTCCTGCAAACATGTGGGTGAAATATTGGGAGATCTGGAGGCAGCAAGAAGTCCCAAGTGATCAAGCAGAAGTTGGTGAACGTGAAGCTGGAGGTCACCTTGGGCTGGGAGTCCTTGGTGCCGAGCAGAGGAGAGTGAACTGGACCCAGAGGCCATGGGAGGATGATGGGAATCCTTGGTCTGCCGTGGGCCCTGGCAAGACTCCACTCCCAGACCTCACTAGAGTGACCCGGGGGAGTCCATGGAGACGGCTCAGAAGATGTATTTTTAGCAGCTCTGTGGTGGAAGTGATTTGATCTGGTGACAAAGGGTAGCTTCACATCCTCCCGCGTGGGAGAGCAATTTGGGGATGAAATGGACGGCATCTGAAACACCCAGCTCCGGCTTCTCAATGGCTACTGGGTGCAATCTAGGGCCTCTGGAATGTGCAGGTGGCTGGCAACACTGAGGGTGCAGGGTCCTGTGAGTCAGAGGGGCAAGGTTTGGGAGAGGGGCGTGGGCTTGGGCATTGGGAGCTCCTGAACTTACTCTGTAGGAAGCCGGTACCCCTGTTCCATAGCCGTGCAGCAGAACCCCAGAGGACACGTCCAATCCTGATGCTTTTAATTGAGCATCTACTAGACTTGGGGGCTAAGTCTGGATTCTATCCACCCCCACATACTTCCTGGTGGGTGCTGCGAGGACCGGAGGCTGAGACCCACTGGCAAAGCAGCAGGGCAGGGCCTTGGGGTCCTGAATCCTGGCTGGCGTCCCAGCTTGTGACCTGGGGCAAGTCCCCAGACCTTGACAAGCCTCAGTTTCCCAATCCGTAAAGTACACAAAATAACCCTTTCATGGTAGGCCCCTCATGAGGGACAAAGACCTCTGGGGAGCCACTCGGGACACAGAGCGCTGTGATTAACTCACAAAGGACAACCCAACCGCATGTGGCAGCGGCTCACACCTGCTTGGCTGGCCAGGCTCAGTCCAGTGTGCCGCCTTCTCTGCAGACCTTTCCTGCATGCCGGGTGCCTCTGCGACGTGTGCCTGCACCGTCTTATGTCACTGACTGCCTTGCTCCCGAACTGCTGACTAATGATCATGTTCTCCCCCCATCCTGTGGCCAGGTTACTGCTGTATGCACAGTGCCCGGCACATAGTAGGGCCTCAATATGTATTTGCCTGTGTTAAGGGAGGACTGTGTTAAGGGAGGACTGTGTTAAGGGAGGACTGTGTTAAGGGAGGACTGTTACCTGCTGCACAGAGGCTCTTTTCTTTTCTTTTTTGAGGTGGAGTCTCGCTCTGTCGCCCAGGCTGCAATGGCACGATCTTGGCTCACTGCAACCTGCACCTCCTGGGTTCAAGTGGTTCTCCTGCCTCAGCCTCCCAAGTAGCTAAGATAACAGGCGTGCACAACCATGCCCAGCTAATTTTTGTAATTTTGGTAGAGACCGGGGTTTCATCATGTTATCCAGTCTGGTCTTGAACTCCTAACCTCAAGTGAAACGCCTGCCTTGGCCTCCCAAAGTGCGGGATTACAGGCATGAGCCGCCGCGCCCAGCACAGAGGTTCTTTTTACTGGAAGGCTTTAACATGAAGCTTCCTTCAGAATTTATCCATCCTCTTCAGAGTCCAGCTGTTCATGGCTTTCTTTATTCATTCAACAAATATTTTAATTGAGCATCTACTAGGCAGCAAGCCCTTTCCAGACACTGGGGACAAAGTAATTAACAAAAGGGACAAGTCCCCTTTAGCATTACAAGCCAGCGTTTGTCTTAATTTCAGACACTCAGGAGAGCTGAGGGTGGTCACGCCCACCTCGGGGCTGGCCGCATGGCAAGCGGGTGAGGCCACTCTGCCGGCCAGGGTAGGCCCGCTGGCCAGGGGTCGCAGGAGAGAATGGACACTTGCTGGGGACTGGGCTACTGCCTGTTGCAAGAATAGGCGACAGCAGTGGGGGATTGTGACCGCGTGAATGTGAATGTGTGTGAGCTGGCAGCATGGTGTGTGTGCCCCGAGGGAGGGGATGCCCAGGTGTCCTGCAGGTGTTTGTGGGGTAGCCAGCTCCACCCAGCGCCTCCATGGATGCCAGCTGCCCCTGCCAGGTGAGAGCCCGGCCTCTGTTGTGTCTGCAGGTACGATGAGAAGCTCCAGAGCCTGCACGAGGGCCGGATGCCGCCTCCCACCAAGACGCCGCCCCCGCGGCCCCCGCTGCCCACCCAGCAGTTTGGCGTCAGTCTGCAATAGTAAGTGAGCCAGGGATGTGCCTGCTCCTATGCCCTGGACCCTGGGAGCTGTGGGGCGCTTCGGAGTCCAGAGACATTTTCCCCAGACTTTTGTCTCCAGCAGCCAAGCTTAACCCTGCAGGAAAGATAAAGCCTGAGCTCCTCACTGAGGCTGCGGCTCGATGCTTGGTGCCTGGTGGGGGATTGTGTGCTCGCTGCTCTGTGCCTGGTGGGGGGACCGGCAGTGGGTAGCGGATGGGGTCCCTGGGGTTCCCACCCCAGCTTCTGTCACTGCTGCCCTCTGGGCATATACTTCCCACCACCTTCAAGGAGGGCGTGGTCACAGAATGTGCTTATGTGTGGATGTGGGGCGTGTCGTGCTCGGAAGAAGCTTCCGGAGCCAGTGGGCAGCTGCCTCTCATGGTCACGTACAGGCCTGGGTGAGGCAGAGACGGTGCCTGGTCACTCTGCATCCCTGATCCCCGCATCACCGTGCACCCTGCTAACACCCAGGCTGGACACAGGCATAGAGAAGATAGGCTTGTGCTGGACTCAGCCACTGAGATTTAGGGGTCATTGTTACTGCAGCATAACCTGTCCTTCCTAATACCCTTTATCAGCCGCATGACCTCAAACTCACCTCTTCTCTCAGCTTGTTTCCTTATTTCTGGTATACAATCCTTTTTTGGGCTGGCAGGAGCAGAGTCTTGCTCCGCCTCTCAGGCTGGAGTACAGTAGCTCCATTTCAGCTCACCGCAACCTCCGCCTCCTGAGTTCAAGCTATTCTCCTGCCTCAGGCTCCTGAGTAGCTGGAGTTACAGGCACCTGCCACCACATCTGGCTATTTTTTTTGTATTTTTAGTAGAGAGAGAGTGTGGTCATGTTGCCTGGCTGGTCTCGAACTCGTGACCTCAAGCGATCCACTCACCTTAGCCTCCCAAAGTGCCAGGATTACAGGCGTGAGCCACTGCACCTGGCCACCCAGGGTAGATTTTGAAACATTTTGAAAGGTTTTGAGAACTGAGGAGGCTCTGGGTGGCATCTGGGCCGGGGGAGGAGATGCATCGGTCACCCGCCCTTTCTGAGCCATGTGGGCAAGGGCATTCCTGGGGTTAGAGGGGAGTGGATTCGGCCCTGGGGACTTGCCTGTTTCTTTCTTGGCCGAGAGTGGTGGAGTTCAGGGAGGATAGGAAGGAAGGCAGAGTCATGGACCCCAATGAAGTTCATACCCTCATTCCCAGAACCTGTGATTAGGTCACCTTACGTGGCAAAAGGGGCTTTGCAGAAATGATTAAGTGAAGGATCTTGGGATGGGGGGTTATTCTGGGTTCTCTGGTGGGCCCAAAACAATCGCCAGCATCTTTACAAGAGAGAGGCAGGAGGGTCAGAGTCAGAGGAGATGTGGCAGCAGAAGCAGAGGCCAGAGAGGTGCGGGGCCAGAAGCCAAGGTACTCAGGCACCTCTAGAAACTGAAAAAGGCAAGGAACGGATTCTCCCCGGAGCCTCCAGGTGGAACACAGTCTGGTCAACCCCTTTTTGACTCCTGACACCTCCAGGATATGAGATAATACATTTGGGTGTTTTGTTTGTTCGTTTTGCTTTTTTTTTTTTTTTGAGACGGAGTCTCGCTCTGTCCGCCAGGCTGGAGTGCAGTGGTGTGACCTCAGCTCACTGCAACCTCTGCTCCCCGGGTTCAAGCAATTCTCCTGCCTCAGCCTCCCAAGTAGCTGGGATTATAGGTGTCCACTGCCACGCCTGGCTAATTTTTGTATTTTTAATAGAGATGGGGTTTCACCATGTTGGCCAGGCTGGTCTTGAACTCGTGACCTCAGGTGATCCACCTGCCTTGGCCTCCCAAAGTGCCAGGATTACAGGTGTGAGCCACCTTGCCTGGCCCATTTGTGTTGTTTTAAGCCACCGAGTTGACGGTAATTGGTTACTGGGGCCACATGAAAATAAAGCAGGTGGTAGTGAGTTGGTGGGTAGTTGTGAGTCTAGGGGGAGGGAAGTGTGCTAAATCTTATTTCCAGAACCAGCAAAGGTTGCTTCTAGGGTGCTTGAGCCCAGGAGAGGGATGGGCCTAGAGTGCAAATGTGAAGCTGGGTGGGCATCTCAACACTAAAGAGGACCATTGGTGCCCCACCGTGGACCCCTAGACCAGCACTGTCTGATGGAACTCTCTGTCAGGATGGACCTGGTCTGCGCGGCCCGGTATGGTAGCCAGTGCTTGGTGCGGCTGGTGCAGACGCTGAATTTCTAATTGTATTTCATTTTAACTGATTTCAATTAGAACTGTCGCAAGTGACTTTTGACAGTTGTACTGCACAGCACAGCTCTGTTTCACCCTCGCCTTCCCCAACTAGGCACACACACAAGGGGTTGCCACTTAGACATTTTGTAAGCACTGTGCCAGTAAATGAGCAGGAGAATATATGTTGAAATAGAATGTTCACCCCAAATATATCTGGAACACATAGTTTACTACCAAATAGTACTTCCTTTTCCTTTTTCAGACATTGTGAGACTGTGCGGGTATGAACAGCTCTTCAGCTCCCATCACCCCTTAGGGGCCGCCCAGGAATGCTGGGCTGGGCAGGCACCTGCAGTGACCTCAGGCTCCTCCTGGGGGCGCTGGTGAGAACTCAGCCCTTGAGCAGGCTGAGCCAGCAGACCAGAATTTTGGTTTTTTTTGAGACTTTTTTTTTTTTTTTTTTTTTTTTGAGATGGAGTCTCACTCTCTTGCCTAGGCTGGAATGCAGTGGCAGGATCTTGGCTCCCTGCAACCTCTGCTTTCCGGATTTAAGCAATTCTCCTGCCTCAGCCTCCTGATTAGCTGGGACTATAGGCACATGCCACCACACCCAGCTAATTTTTTTGTATTTTTAGTACAAGCGGGGATTCACCATGTTGGCCAGGCTGGTCTCGAACTCCTGACCTCAAGTGATCCACCTGCCTTGGCCTTCTACTGGGATTACAGGTGTGAGCCACCACACCTGGCCCAAGCCAGGATTTTCCAGCCATCAGATGACCGCTTTCCCCATGTTCCTGAAGCCCTGTGCCTCCAGCCCATTACTGGGGCTCTGCTGGGCTGATACTGCTTCCATGTGCTCTGACACACAGGGGCCTAGGGGTGGGTCCTTAGCTGGGAGACTCCAGCCACGCCTTTCTCATCTCTTATTTTATTGTTCAGAGTCACTTCTCTCTTCTTATCATCTAACAAAACTTTAAAAAGGAAAAACAAAGGCCAGGTATGGTGGCTCACACCTGTAATCCCAACACTTTGGGAGGCCGAGGCAGGTGGATCACCTGAGGTCAGGAGTTCAAGACCAGCTTGGCCAGTATGGTGAAACCCCGTCTCTACTAAAAATACAAAAAAAAAAAAAAAAAAAAAATTTGCCGGGCTTGGTGCCGCACGCCTATAATCCCAGCTACTCGGGAGGCTAAGGCAGGAGAATTGCTTGAAGCCGGGAGGCAGAGGTTGCAGTGAGCTGAGACTTTGCCATTGCACTCCAGCCCGGGAGACAGAGAGAGACTCCCCCTTAAAAAAAAAAGAAAGAAAGAAAGAAAGAAAGAAAAAACAAGCACAGCTCACAGACTTCGAAAGCCATCTACGTGAGTGAAGTGTGGGAAAATGGTTAGCCATGGCTGTAGGCCTCAACTCCTAGAAGGCCACCAAGAGATACGCTGCATTCTGAGCAGGTGCCTCTCAGAGTGTACTAATGCAGGGCCGTTGGCTTTAACTGTCACCTTGCCATAGTCCATCCCTCTCCAGGGCCAGTTGTAACTGTAAAAGTCCGGTCCTTAGCTGCTTTCCGGACAATGGGCCACACTGCGCGTGCTGCTTGGAGCGAGAATCCATGCAGTTGCCTCTTTAAATTAATATGTGGTTTCATTGCCAATGATTATAATAAAATGGCAATAAACATTTTAAAGGAAGCACTAGATATGTAATTTGTTTGGATTGTGAATGAATGAAAGTCATTAAAATTCATAACTGAATCCTATTCACAAATGTTAATTTGCCGAGTTAAGTTCAAAAGCATACAGCAGAAAGCTATTACCTTAGAATGAGCTAATTAAGGCCGGGCGGGGTGGCTCAAGCCTGTAATCCCAGCACTTTGGGAGGCCGAGACGGGTGGATCACGAGGTCAGGAGATCGAGACCATCCTGGCTAACACAGTGAAACCCCGTCTCTACTAAAAAAATACAAAAAAACTAGCCGGGCGAGGTGGCGGGCGCCTGTAGTCCCAGCTACTCGGGAGGCTGAGGCAGGAGAATGGCCTGAACCCGGGAGGCGGAGCTTGCAGTGAGCTGAGATCCGGCCACTGCACTCCAGCAAGGGGGACAGAGTGAGACTCCGTCTCAAAAAAAATAAAAATAAAAATAAAAATAAAAGAATGAGCTAATTAAGTTAATACATTAAAGGGAAGTCAAAGATTCAAGAGGTCTTTGCTTGCCATCCCTGAAGAGGAAAAATGGAAACCTGAGGCCTGTGTGGGCAGCTGGGGGAGGTGGGTACAGGGCAGAGCTTGAGGTGTCCTTAGGCCTGGGTGGAGCAGGTCATGGCTGAGCTCTGGCATTTTTTTTCTTTTTTCTTTTTAATCTTTTTTTTTTTGCCCAGGCTGGAGTGCAGCGGCGTGATCTCTGCTCACTGCAAACTCTGCCTCCCGGGTTCAAGCGATTCTCCTGTCTCAGCCTCCTGAGTAACTGGGACTACAGGTGCACGCTACCACACCCGGCTAAGTTTTGTATTTTTAGTAGAGACAGGGTTTTGCCATGTTGGCGAGGCTGGTGGCAAACTCGTGACCTCAGGTGATCCACCCTCCTCAGCTTCCCAAAATGCTGGGATTACAAGCATGAGCCACTGCACCTGGCCGTTACTGTGTTTTGTTTTGTTTTGTTTTGTTTTGTTTTTGAGACGGAGTCTCGCTCTGTCACCCAGGCTGGAGTGCAGTGGCCTGATCTCAGCTCACTGCAAGCTCCGCCTCCCGGGTTCACACCATTCTCCTGCCTCAGCCTCCAGAGTAGCTGGGACTACAGGCGCCTGCCACCTTGTCCGGCTAAGTTTTTGTATTTTTAGTAGAGACGGGGTTTCACTGTGTTAGCCAGGATGGTCTCGATCTCCTGACCTCGTCGGCCTCCCAAAGTGCTGGGATTACAGGCTTGAGCCACCGCGCCCGGCCTGTTTTGTTTTTTTTAAGGTGGAGTCTTGCTCCATTGCCCAGGCTGGAGTGCAGTGGCGCAATCTGGCTCACTGCAACCTCTGCCTTCCAGTTCAGATGATTCTCCTGCCTCAGCCTCCTGAGTAGCTGGGATTGCAGGTACCTGCCACCATACCCAGCTAATTTTTTTGGTTTGTTTTTTGTTTTTTGAGACAAAGTCTTGCTCTGTCACCCAGGCTGGAGTGCAATGACATGATCTTGGCTCACTGCAACCTCCACGTCCTGCATTCAAGTGATTCTCCTGTCTCACGCTCCCGAGGATATGGGACTACAGGCATGTGCCACCACGCCCAGCGAATTTTTTTCTATTTTTAATAGAGACGAGGTTTCACCATGTTGGCCAGGCTGGTCTCGAACTCCTGACTTCAGGTAATCCACCCATCTTGGTCTCCCAAAATGCTGGGATTACAGGTATGAGCCACTGAGCCTGGCCTGTTTTTTATTTTTCATCATAGCCATCCTAGTAGATGTCAAGTGTAGTTCATTATAGCTTTGTTTCACATTTCACTGATGCCTAATGCTGTTAAGCATCTTTTCATGTGCTTATCAGCCCTTTGTTTACCTTCTTTGGAGAAATGTATATTCACTAGATCCTTTGCCTATTTTTTGTTTGAACTGTATTTTCATTGTTGTAAAGATTTGTTGATATATGCTAGATCCTAGGCCCTTATCAGATGTATGGTTTGCCAGTGTTTTCTTCCATCCTATGTGTTGTCTCTACACCTTTTGATGGTATCTTCTGAAGCATAAAAGTTACATTTTGATGAAGTCCAGTTTATCTATTTTTTTCTTTTGTCACTTGTGCTTTTGGTGTTTTATCTAAGAAATCATTGCCAAATCCAAGGCCATGACAATTCATGCCTATGTTTTCTTCCAAGAGTTTTACCATTTAGCTGTTAGATTTGGGTCTTTGATAACGTTTTGAGTAGATTTTTCTATATGTTGTGACGTGAGGTCTGATTTGCTTCTTTGCATGTTGTTACAGCACCATTTTTTGAAAAGACTTTTCCTGGCCAGGCAGGGTGGCTCATGCCTGTAATCCCAGCACTTTGGTAGGCTGAGGCGGGTCGATCACCTGAGGTCAGGAGTTCGAGACCAGCCTGACCAACATGGTGAAACTAATGTCTCTACTAATAATACAAAAAAATTTGTTGGGCGTGGTGACGGGCTCCTGTAATCCCAGCTACTCGGGGGGCTGAGACAGGAGAATCACTTGAATCTGGGAGGCGGAGGTTGCAGTGAGCCGAGATTGTGCCATTGCACTCCAGCCTGGGTGACAAGAGCAAAACTCCATCTCCAAAAAAAGAAAAGAAAATACTTTTCTTTTCCCCATTCACTTGTCTTGGTACCTTGTCAAAAACCAATAAACATGAGAGTTTATTTCTGGGCACTCTAATTCTTGTCTGTTGGTCTGTATGTTTATCTTTATGCCAGCGCCACACAATCTTGATTACTGTAGCTTTGTAGTAAGTTTTTAAATTGGGAATTGTGAGCCCTCCAACTTTTTTTTCAAGATTGTTTTGGCTATTCTGCATCTCTTTAATTTCCATATTCATTTTAGTATCAGCTTGTTCATTTCTGTAAAAGGCAGCTGGGATTTCAATAGGGCTTGTGCTGTGAGTGTAGACCAATTTTGAGGGTGTTGCCATCTTAATAGTAGTCTTCCAATCCATGAACATGGGATGTCTTTCTATTTATTTAGGTATTTTAACTTTTTTTCAATGGCATTTTATAGTTTTCACTGTACCAGTTTTTTGAACTTTTTTGTTAAATTTTTTTTTTTTGATTTGTGATGCTATTGTCAATGTAATTTTTTTTTTTTTTTTTTTGAGACAGAGTCTTGCCCTGTTGCCTAGGCTGGAGTGCAGTGGTGCGATCTTGGCTCACTACAACCTCTGCCTCCTGGGTTCAAGTGATTCTCCTGCCTAAGCCTCCCCAGTAGCTGGGACTACAGGTGTAGTCACCTGTAGCCACCACACCCAGCTAATTTTGTATTTTTAGTAGAGATGGGGTTTCTTTTTTTTTTTTTGAGACGGAGTCTCGCTCTGTCGCCCAGGCTGGTGTGCAGAGGCCCGATCTCCACTCACTGCAAGCTCCGCCTCCCGGGTTCACGCCATTCTCCTGCCTCAGCCTCCCGAGTAGCTGGGACTACAGGCGCCCGCCACCGCGCCCGGCTAATTTTTGTATTTTTTTAGTAGAGACGGGGTTTCACCGTGTTAGTCAGGATGGTCTCGATCTCCTGACCTCATGATCCGCCCGTCTCGGCCTCCCAAAGTGCTGTGATTACAAGCGTGAGCCACCGCGCCCGGCCTAGAGATGGGGTTTCACCATCTTGGCCAGGCTGGTCTCAAACTCCTGACCTCTGGTAATCTGCCTGCATCGGCCTCCCAAAATGCTGGGATTACAGACGTGAGCCACTGCACCTGGCCATCAGTGTAATTTTTAATCTATCTTTTTGTTACTGATTGCTAGTTTCTAGAAATACATTTTTAAAATATATTGATCTTGTGTCCTGCAACCCTACTGAACTTGTTTATTAGTTCTAATATTTTTTGTGTGTGGATTTTTTAGAATTTTCTATATCCAGGATCATGTCATCTGCAAATACAGATGGCTTTCTTCCTTTTCAACCTAATGCCTTTTATTGCCTAATTATGCCTGACTGTAACCTCCAATACATTGTTTTTTTTGTTTTGTTTTGTTTTTTTGTTTTTTTGTTTTTTTTTTGAGACGGAGTCTCGCTCTGTCGCCCAGGCTGGAGTGCAGTGGCCAGATCTCAGCTCACTGCAAGCTCTGCCTCCCGGGTTCCCGCCATTCTCCTGCCTCAGCCTCCCGAGTAGCTGGGACCACAGGCGCCGCCACCTCGCCCGGCTAATTTTTTGTGTTTTTAGTAGAGACGGGGTTTCGCCGTGTTAGCCAGGATGGTCTCGATCTCCTGACCTTGTGATCCGCCCGTCTCGGCCTCCCAAAGTGCTGGGATTACAGGCTTGAGCCACCGCGCCCGGCCCTCCAATACATTGTTGAATAAAAATGATGACAGCAGACATCCTTGTCTTATTCCTGATCTTAAGAATCAGCAGTTAAGCTGGGCTGAGCAGCATGTACCTATAATCCCAGCTATTTGGGAGACTGAGGTGGAAGGATTGCTTGAGGCCATGAGCTCAAGACTAGCATGGGCAACATAGCAAGACTCTGTGTCTATTCAAAAACAACAACAACAAAAAAAGAATCAACAGTTAGTCCTTCACTGCTAAGTATAATGTTAGCTGTGTGCTTTTCATAGATGCCCTTTATCAGGTTAAGAAACATCTTTTTGGCTGGGCGCGGTGGCTCACGCCTGTAATCCCAGCACTTTGGGAGGCTGAAGTGGGCGGATCACGAGGTCAGGAGATCGAGACCATCCTGGCTAGCACGGTGAAACCCCGTCTCTACTAAAAAATACAAAAAATTAGCCAGGTATGGTGGCGGGCACCTGTAGTCCCAGTTACTCAGGAGGCTGAGGCAGGAGAATGGTGTGAACCCAGGGGGTGGAGCTTGCAGTGAGCAGAGATAGCGCCACTACACTCCAGCCTGGGAGACAGAGCGAGACTCTGCCTCAAAAAAAAAAAAGAGAACTTTTTTCTTTTCTTTTTTTTTTTTTTTTTTTTTTTAGTTTTTATTTATTTGTTTGTTTATTTTGAGATAGAGTCTCCCTCTGTGGCCTAGGCTGGAGTGCAGTGGTGCAATTATATAGATCAGTGCAACCTCAAACTCCTGGGCTGCAGTGATCCTCCTGTCTCAGTTTCCCAAGTAGCTGGTACTATAGGTATATACCACCACACCTGGTTAATTTTTACATTTGTTTTGTAGAGACAGGGTCTCATTATGTTGCCCAGGCTGGGAACATCATTTCTGTTTCTAGTTTGTTGAGTGGTTTGTTTGTTTGTTCATGTAAAGGTGTTAGGTTTTGTCAAATGCTTTTCATCACCGTTGAGATAATCACATGGCTTTTGTCCTTTATATTATTGATATGGTATATTATATTGATTGATTTTTATATGTTGAATAAACCTTGTATTCCTGGGATAAATAATTTGTGTTCATGGTGTATAATATTTTTCATGTATTACTGGATTTGCTTTGCTTGTATTTTGTTGAGGATTTTGTATTTATAAGAAATATTCATTTGTCATTTTCTTGTCTTACGATATCTTTGTCTGGTTTTGGTGATACTGGCCTTAGAATGAGTTGGGAAGTGTTTCCTCCTCTTCTATTTTTTGGAAGAATTTGCACTGTATTAGAGTTAATTTGTTAAACATTTGACAGAATTCACCACTGAAGCTATCTGATCTTAGGCTTTACTTTGTGGGAAGTTTTAAAATTACTAATGTAACCTCTTTGCTTGTTGTATTTATTCATATTTTATATTTCTTCTTGAGTCAATTTTGATAGTTTGTGTCTTTCCAGGAATTTGTTCATTTCCTCTAGGTTTTCTAATTAGTTGACGTGTAATTGTTTATAGTACTTCTTCATAATCCTTTTATTTGTATAATGTCACTAGTAATGTTTCCTCTTTCATTCCTGATTTTAGTAATTTGAATCTTCACCCTTTTTTTTTCTTGGTCAGTCTAGCTAAAAACTTGTCAATTTGTTGATCTTTTCAAGGAGGCAACTTTTGGTTTTGATGATGTTCTCTATTATTTTCCTATTTTCTATTTATTTCTACTCTAATCTTTACTGTTTTCTTCCTTCTGCCTGTGTCAGATTTAGTTCATTTTCTTTTTCCAGTTTTTTAAGGTGCAATGTTTATTATTTTGGAATCTTTCTTTTTGCAATGTAAGCATTTATGGCTATAAATTTCTCTCTTTAAGTCCTGCAATAGGTATATCTGTTAGTGTATTATTTCCACCATTTTAATCTTAAAATATTTTCTAATTTCTCTTGTAATTTTTTTCTTTGATTCATTGGCTTCTAGGAGTCTGTTAAATTTTCACATATCTGTATTGATTTTTAGTTTTATTTTATTATAATTAGATAACTTACTTTGTATGATTTAACTTTAGATTTATGGAGGCTTGTTACATGGTATAACATATGGTCTAGCCTGGAGAATATTCAATGGACTCATGAGAAAAATGTACATTCTATTATTGTTGGGTAGAGTGCTCTATAAATGTCAGTTAAGTCTACTTGGTTTTTAGTGTTTTTCAGTCTTCTATTTCTCTGTCAATTTCTGCCTCGTTGTTCTATTTATTATTGAAAGTAGGGGATTGAAGTCTCCAGTATTATTTTAAAATGATTTATTTCTCCCTTCAATTCTGTTTTGGCTTCATATGTTTAGGGGCTGTATTGGTAGGTGCATAAATTTTTATGATTCTTACTTTTTTTTTTTTTTTGAGACGGAGTCTCGCTCTGTCGCCCAGGCTGGAGTGCAGTGGCTGGATCTCAGCTCACTGCAAGCTCCGCCTCCCGGGTTCACACCATTCTCCTGCCTCAGCCTCCCGAGTAGCTGGGACTACAGGCGCCCGCCACCGCGCCTGGCTAGTTTTTTTTGTATTTTTTAGTAGAGACGGGGTTTCACCGTGTTAGCCAGGCTGGTCTCAAACTCCTGACCTGGTGATCCGCCCATCTCGGCCTCCCAAAGTGCTGGGATTACAGGCTTGAGCCACCGCGCCCGGCCAATTCTTACTTTCTTATGAATCCTTGCATGATGATAAAAATGTCCTTCCTTGCCACTAGTAACAATTTTTGTGTTAAAGTCTATTTTGTCTGATATTAATATAGCCATTACAGCTCTTTTTAGTTACTGTTTGCATGGTGTATCTTTGTATATAGGTTGAAAATAGGTTTACTTTCAACCTATTTGTGTCTTTGAAGCTAAAATGTGTCTCTTGCAGGCGGCATATAATTAGTTCATGTTTTTCCCCATTCCACCTTCTTTATTATTTAATCCATTTATATTTAGTGTGATTACTTATAAGGCAGGAGTTACATCTGCTATTTTGCTATTTGTTTTCTATATGTCTTATGTCTTTTTTGTTCCTTTGTCTTCATTAATACCTTCTTTTGTGTTAACTACATACTTTCTAGCATGCCATTTCAATTTTTTGTTTCTTTTGCTATGTATATGTTTAAAGTATTTTCTCAATTGTTGCCTTAGGGATTAGAATTTATATCTTAATTTATAACAATCTAGTTCTAATTAAGAAGGATTGTGGAGCCGGGCATAGTGGCTCATGCCTGTAGTCCCAGCACCTTGGGAGGCCGAGGCGGGCAGATCACAAGGTCAGGAGATTGAGACTATCCTGGCCAACATGGTGAAACCCCATCTCTACTAAAAATACAAAAAAATTAGTTGTGCTTGATGGCAGGCGCCTGTAGTCCCAGCTACTCAAGAGACTGAGGCAGGAGAATCACTTGAACCCAGGAGGCGAAGGTTGCAGTGAGCCAAGATCGCACCACTGCACTCCAGCGTGGCAACAGAGTGAGACTCAGTCTCAAAAAAAAAAAAAGAAGGATTGGGGACTTGCAGACTCTTCAGAGAATACAACTTTTGGGTGTTGTCTTCCACCCCACTCTAACACTCCTTCTTTGCCACTGGAAGAAACATGATCTGATGGTGATCTTATTATCAAGGAGGACCATGTGGCCCTTTTAGTTTTTGCTTATCTCCCAGAGCCAAGGTTTTAACTGAGCCAGGGCTCACTTTTGTTAGAAAAGAACTGATAGGTATCTGTTTTTCTAGTCTTTTTTTCCCTGTGTGTTTGAGATATGCTCTTCTTCCGCCTCCTGTACCACGTGGCTGTCTGGAGAGTACACTGTCTTTCTCTTTGCGATCAGCCTCCAGGGTAGGACACTGGCCTCCCATAGGCTCTGGTTCTGAGCCATGTGTGCCAACCTGACTTGCCAGAACCTCTACCCCGTTAGTTTTGGAGACTGACCTCGCTAAGGATACCAAGCAGTTTCTCCTTCCCCATCTACCTACAAAGAGAGGCAGCCCTGCACCTGTGAGACTACAGGATTCCAGTGCCTTGTTGCCACCTTTCACCTCACAGCACCTCCACCTCGTACCACATCCTAACTCTAAATACAAGACTGTGATCTGTACCTTTTTTTTTTTTTTTTTTTTTTTTTTTTTGAGACAGGATCTCACTATGTTGCCGAGGCTCTTTCAAACTCTTGGGGCCAAGTAATGTTCCTGCCTCAGCCTCCTGAGTCCCTGGAATTACGGGTGTGTGCCACACTGCTTGTCTTTTGAACCCAGGTATAATGAGGACTTTGAAGTCAGATTTTAATTTGAACCCTGGCTGTAGCCAACCCTAGGCTGTGTGACTCCAGACACGATAATTTTCCTGAGCCTCAGTTTTGTCCTCTATAAAAAGGGGGGCACAGTGATGCAGTGAGTGGGCTTTAGTATTGCATGTGGTGCACAGTAGGTCCTCAGTACACAGTAGGTCCTCAGTACACAGTAGGTCCTCAGTACACAGCGGTCACTGTGATCGTTCACATGCACTGCCCGTTTCCGTGGCCATCCAGGACCTCCCTGGCTGACTCTGACTGAGAACTTTGCAGGTCAGTGACGCAAGCTGCAGCCATTCATCCCATTTCAAATATTGGGAGGGGAGATGTTACATTTAGAAGATGCTCAGGCCGGGCACGGTGGCTCACGCCTGTAATCCCAGCACTTTGGGAGGCCGAGGCGGGTGGATCACGAGGTCAGGAGATCGAGACCATCCTGGCTAACACGGTGAAACCCCGTCTCTACTAAAAATACAAAAAACTAGCCGGGCGTGGTGGTGGGCGCCTGTAGTTCCAGCTACTCGGAGGCTGAGGCGGGAGAATGGCGCGAACCCGGGAGGCGGAGCTGGCAGTGAGCCGAGATCGCGCCACTGCACTCCAGCCTGGGAGACACAGCGAGACTCCGTCTCAAAAGAAAAAAAAAAAAAGATGCATGACCATCTAAGAGGGTTGGGAAAAGCCTGGGTGCCCAACTGAGGCAGGCCTGCTCAGCACTCCCCGCTATCACTGTAATTTCAGGTTGCCATTCCTCCCTCCCCCTTCCCTTTTCTTTCTTTTCTTTCTTTCTTTCCTTCCTTCCTTCCTTCTTTTTCTTTCTTTCGTTTGTTTGTTTTGAGACAGTCTCACTCTGTCACCCACGTTGGAGTGCAATGGCACGATCTCAGCTCACTGCAACATCCACCTCCCTGGTTCAAGCAATTCTCCTGCCCCCGCCTCCTGAGTAGCTGGGACTACAGGTGCGTGCCATCATACCTGGCTAATTTTTGTATTTTTGGTAGAGATGGGGTTTCACCATATTGGCCAGGCTGGTTGAATTCCTGACCTCAGGTGATCCACCCACATTGACCTCCCCCAAAGTGCTGAGATTACAGGAATGATCCACTGCACCCAGCCCCTACTGTTTGTTTTTTTTTTTTTTTTTTTTTTTTGAGGCGGAGTCTCGCTCTGTCGCCCAGGCTGGAGTGCAGTGGCGCGATCTCGGCTCACTGCAAGCTCCGCCTCCCGGGTTCCCGCCATTCTCCTGCCTCAGCCTCCCGAGTAGCTGGGACTACAGGCGCCGCCACCACGCCCGGCTAATTTTTTTGTATTTTTAGTGGAGACGGGGTTTCATTGTGTTAGCCAGGATGGTCTCGATCTCCTGACCTCGTGATCCGCCCGTCTCGGCCTCCCAAAGTGCTGGGATTACAGGCTTGAGCCACCGCGCCCGGCCCCCCTACTGTTTTTAAAAAGTCACAATTTCTCCTTACTTGTGCATTCCTTGCATGCAAAACCAGAGAAAAAACATGCTCTGAATTACTCTAAGCACATCTCCCGAGGGGAAGGGTACAAGCAAGAATTATGTGCTGAGAATCCCCGATGCCCTCCAGTGGGTGGACAAATGTTGAAAAGCCAGGTGGGAGTGATTGGCCGCAGAGCACACTGTGCTGACCAGTGAATTGTGCACTGTGCTCCTGGGTCCTCCTGCCCAGCATGCATCTTAGAACTTTAGTTCATGGTGTGGGTTTAATGCAGTTTGTGCATCCTTGCTGAGACCTGACCCTGGCATGCACACATTGAGATGCACGAGATGAACGTGGTATGATACGATTCACCCCCGCCCTGGGCATCCCCGCCCAGCCAGGAAACAGCACATCTGCCAACCAGAGTCCCCTGGGGTCATTGTTATGCACAGCACTGACTCTGTCAGTCCATTGAACAAGCCTCTCTCTGAGCCAGCAAGTAGGGGATGGGCAGGGGAGGAGAAACCCAAACTGTGGGTTGCTGCTCTATGGAGAGTAGTCATTTTATGCCGGGGCCCTGTTGTTCCGCTAACTGTGAGAGCCTCAGAGTAGATATGGGTGTTCCTCAAATGCAGCGGAAAACACGCTTGGCTGGGAGCATGGCAGCTCTGGGCAAGTCTCTCTTTGGAGACCTCAGTTTTCTCATCTGCCTGAAGAGGTTGGGCTGGATAATCTCAGAGTCTCTTCCTGCTCTGAGAGTCTTTTATTATTTATTTATTTATTTTGAGATGGGGACTTGCTCTGTCTCCCAGGCTGGAGTGCAGTGACGCAGTCTCAGCTCACTGCAACCTCCACCTCCCAGGTTCAAATGATTCTCTTGCCTCAGCATCCCAAGTAGCTGGGATTACAGGAGTGCGCCACCATGCCTGGCTAATTTTTTTTTTTTTTTTGAGACAGAGTCTTGCTCTGTCATCCAGGCTGGAGTGTGATGGCACGATCTTGGCTCACTGCAACCTCCGCCTCCTGGGTTCAAGCAATTCTCCTGCCTCAGCCTCCTGAGTAGCTGGGATTACAGGCATGTGCCACGTGCCACCATACCTGGCTAATTTTTGCATTTTTAGCAGAGATGGGGTTTCACCATGTTGGTCAGGCTGGTCTCAAACTCCTGACCTCGTGATCTGCTGCGTCGGCCTCCCAAAGTACTGGGACTGCAGGTGTGAGCCACCATGCCCGGCCTTAATTTTTGTATTTGTAGTAGAAACAGGGTTTCTCGGCCGGGCACGGTGGCTCAAGCCTGTAATCCCAGCACTTTGGGAGGCCGAGACGGGTGGATCACGAGGTCAGGAGATCGAGACCATCCTGGATAACACGGTGAAACCCCGTCTCTACTAAGAAATACAAAAAACTAGCCGGGCGAGGTGGCGGGCGCCTGTAGTCCCAGCTACTCGGGAGGCTGAGGCCGGAGAATGGCGTGAACCCGGGAGGCGGAGCTTGCAGTGAGCTGAGATCCGGCCACTGCACTCCAGCCTGGGCTACAGAGCAAGACTCCGTCTCAAAAAAAAAAAAAAAAAGAAACAGGGTTTCTCCATAGTGCCCAGGCTGGTCTGGAATTCCTGACCTCAAGTGATCCACCCACCCCAGCCTCCCAAAGTGCGGGATTGTAGACGTGAGCCACCATTCTCCGCCTGAGAGTCTGCTTTTAAAGGACAGTGCAGAGACAGAGCAGTAGGCAAAGGGATCTTTCAGGAACTCGTTCTCCTCATAACTCTGCATTGTCCCGCCTGTTCAGCAGGACTCAGTGAGGCCCCCTCCCTGGGAACAGTAGCCAGCCAGGGCTTTGGAATCAGTGGATGCAGGCTCTCCAGCTGCGTGAACCCGGAGTCCCTGTAGCTCACTGGGCCCATTGGTTCAGCTGTGACACGGACCGCCTGTGTGTGGCCTGGGAGGCTGCTCAGCCCCTGGCGTTGGGATGATTTTCGTCAGTGCCGTTGACTTGTAGCTCAGCAAAGCCTGTACCTCCCTTGCCGTTTAATATTTGCAGACCCTGGAGAGAGAGCGCGCCAGCATCTCTGCTTTCCATTTGAGAAACTGAGGCTGGAGAGGATAAGGAAACTGGCCAGTGGTGATTTAGCTCCTAAGGGCAGGGAGGGCCAGGGCTTGGAAGGGTCTGTCTGGCTCCTTAAGGAGGCAGAGGGGAGGAAAACAGCCTGTAACTTTGGCGCATCCTGGGAGAAAAGGACCTGCCGCCACATTCCTCCCTCCCCAGGGACACTGTCTCTGTGGGCTCCAGGACACCTTTGCCCTCTCAGAGTGGAAACCAAGATGGGAAAGAGGCGGGGCGCCAGGTCTGTATTCCTGCAGCAGCAGGACCTCCTGAAGGCCACACCAGGTCCCCCGGCACCTCGGGGAGCTGTGGATTGCTGCTCAGTGTCCCCAGTGTGAAGCTTCAGCAAAAGTGAAATCGCCGTGAAACCAAACCATCCATCGAGATTAGGATATGCAGAAGCCTTATGGCTGTGGACAGAGTTTTAATCACCATTTAAGTGGATCAGCGGATTCTTCTGTAAATCTTGGAATAAAGCTAAAGCACACTCGATACCATGTTCACCTGAAAATCTTCCGACAGAGAGACGTTCGCAGGGGGCCGTGGAGCGCAGCAGGAGGAGCAGAGATGGAAGCCCAGGCCGGGCTGGCCTCCCCGGGCCAGCCCTCGGTTACGGGACCTTGAGCTGGTCACCTGGCCTCTCCCAGTGTCGTCCTCTGATCTCTAACTTGGGCTCATGAAATGATGGTGGAAATGAGGCAGACGATACACACGTGGAGGAAAGCCTTCACTCTCAGCCCGGTGGGTTTCAGTCGGGCTCTTTCCATCATGACCGAGTCTTCCGTTACCTGTTACCGCTTCACAGATTCCCAGGACTTAGCAGTTTCCAACAGCAACCACGTTACATGGCTCCTGGTGTTTGTGGAATTTGGGCAGAACTCAGCCAGGTGAGTTTGCCCGTGGGGCGTTGGCAGAGGGCACGTGGTGGTGTCCAGTTGGTGGCTGGCCAGGATCATCCAAGACATGCCTCATGATCCTGCACCTCTGACCTCAGTGGGGACTGTTGGCCGGAGCACCTGCCCGCAGTGTCCCCGGCGTGACGTTTCCAGGATAGCTGCGTTTCGTCCAGGGCAGCTCGGGGCTTCCAGCGTAAAGGTTCCCGAGATCACAGGTGGGAAGAGTCAGGCTCTTTAGGATGGGAGAGAAGGACCTGGCCCAGAAACTAAACCGTTGCTTCTGTCAAATTCTGTTGATCCAGACAGGGTCCTGGGGACCTGTGACTGCTGTCAAAGTGGCTTAAAGCAACACATATTTATTTTCTTGTGATTCCAGAGGTCGCAAGTCCTGAAATCAGAATCTCGGCAGGGCTGCATTTTTTCTGGAGGCTCTGGAGGGTATCTGTTTGTCTTCCAGTTTCCAGAGGCGCCTATGCTCCTTGGCTCCCGGCCCTCCCTTCCATCTTTTTCTTAGCACATCACTCTGGCCCAGCTTCCCTTGTTACATCCCCTCTCCTTTCTGCTCACAAGATCCTCTGCAAGGATCTTTGTGATTCTGTCAGGTATCTTAATCTGTTCCGGTTGCTATGACAAAGTACCATAAATGGAGTGGCTTATAAACAACAGAGATTTATGAGCTGGAGGCTGGGAAGTCTGTGTGCCACCAGATTCGGGCAAGTAACTGTAGCTCGCTGGGCCCATTTGTTCAGCTGTGACGTGGACCGCCTCTGTGTGGCCTGGTTGGAATGATTTTCGTCAGTGCTGTTGGCTCGCCGCTCAAGGAAGCCGGCACATCCCTTTTCATGCTGAGGATTCGGTGTAGGATGAGGACCTGCTTGTTGGTTCATAGATGGTGCCTCCTAGCCGCGTCCTCATGTGGAGAAAGGGGAAGCTCTCTGGGGTTGCTTTTAAAAGCGCGCTAGGCCGGGCACGGTGGATCACGCCTGTAATCTGGCACTTTGGGAGGCAGAGGCAGGTGGATCACGAGGTTAAGAGATCGAGACCACCCTGACTAACACGATGAAACCCCGTCTCTACTAAAAATACAAAAAATTAGCCAGGCATGGTGGCGGTGCCTGTAGTCCCAGCTACTCAGGAGGCTGAGGCAGGAGTATGGCGTGAACCCAGGAGGCAGAGGTTGCAGTGAGCAGAGATCGCGCCACTGCACTCCAGCCTGGGTGACAGAGCAAGACTCCATCTCAAAAAAAAAAAAAAAATTAAAAATAAAGGAGCACTAATCACATTCTCAGTGACCCAGTCCCCTCACACAGGCCCACCTCCTAATGCCATCACTTTGGGGGTTACAATTTCAGCTTAGGAAATTTGACGGGGCCTAAACATTCCAACCATAGGATCGAGCCTCCCCATATAGTCCTGGTCAGTCTCCCATCTCTGGAGCCTCAGTTTACCTGAGCATGGTGACACACACATATAATCCCAGGGAGGTGCCTGGGCAACATAGGGAAACCCTGCCTCAAAAAATAAGTAAATAAAAAGATAAAAAACAAGATCCTCAATTTAATTATACCTACAGAATCCCTTTTGCCATAGGTTGTCATAAGTGCTCAGGATTAGGACATGGATTTCTTTGGGGGCCATTATTCTGCCCACCACGGTGACCAGTGATGATTCTTCACACTGTGGGACCCTGGGCAGGTTCTGTCCATGTCCTGAGCCTCAGTTTCCTCATCTGTAAATTGGTTTTTTCTTTTTTTTTTATTTTGAGACAACGTCTTGCTCTGTTGCCCAGGCTGGAGTGCAGTGGCACGATCTCAGCTCACTGCAGTTTCCGCCTCCCGGGTTCAAGCAATCCTCCTGCCTCAGCCTCCCAAGTAGCTGGAACTACAGGTGCCCACCACCATGCTCACCTAAGTTTTGTATTTTTAGTAGAGACAGGGTTTCATCATGTTGGCCAGGCTGATCTCGAATTCCTGACTCCTCAAGTGATCCACCCGCCTCGGCCTCCCAAAGTGCTGGGATTACAGGTGTGAGCCACCGCACCCGGCCTATTTTATTTTATTTTTTTGAGATGAGTCTTGCTCTATTGCCCAGGCTGGAGTGCAGTGGCGCGATCTCAGCTCACTGCAACCTTCACCTCATGGGTTCAAGTGAGTCCCCTGCCTCAGCCTGGAGAGTGGCTGAGATTACAGGTGTACACCATCAGGCCCGGCTAATTTTTGTATTTTTGGTAGAGACAGGATTTCACCATGTTGGCCAGGCTAGTCTTGAACTCCTGGGCTCAACTGATCCATCTGCCTTGGCCTCCCAAAGTGCTGGGATTACAGGTGTGTGCCACTGTGCCTGGCCAACATTTCTCTTTTTTTTTTTTTTTTTTTGAGACGGAGTCTCACGCTGTTGCCCAGGCTGGAGTGCAGTGGCGCGATCTCGGCTCACTGCAAGCTCCGCCTCCCGGGTTCCCGCCATTCTCCTGCCTCAGCCTCCTGAGTAGCTGGGACTACAGGCGCCCGCCACCGTGCCTGGCTAATTTTTTGTATTTTTAGTAGAGACGGGGTTTCACTGTGGTCTCGATCTCCTGACCTTGTGATCTGCCCGCCTCGGCCTCCCAAAGTGCTGGGATTACAGGCTTGAGCCACCGCGCCCGGCCCAACATTTCTTTATGTGAATCTCTGTCTCAAAATAGCACAGTAAGAGACAGGTTAACCCAGATAACATACTGGGTTTTTGTCAACCATGTTTTTTAACTGAATCGGCATCCAGTCCTGGGCTTCATGTTCTACCCTCACAGCCAAGCCATCTCATACTGCTGGGACTTCTCAGTATGGCTCACCTGTGTAGAATGCCCTTCTCTCTTTTGTCCTCTGGCAGGCTCCTACTCATCCCTCAGAACCCAGCTCTGAAGTTGCCCCCTGGGGAAGCCCTCCCCAACCCCCAGGTCTTCCCTGTATCATAAATATCCCTCTCGTGGAGTTCTCAAATGCTGCACTATCATTTTATTATTTGGCCTCCAGACTTTCTGCTTCCTGAGGGCAGAGCCTGCCTCTGTCTTCCTGGATGGTGCCTGGGTCCTGTGTTTTCACAGGGGTGTGGAGAGGACCAGCGCCTCTTCGCATTATGATCACCCATCAAACTCAGGTAAAAACTGCCCCTTTCTTTCCTCTTTTCTCAGCCTCAAAGACAAAAATCAAGGCGAACTCATCCCCCCCGTGCTGAGGTTCACAGTGACGTACCTGAGAGAGAAAGGTGAGACAGGGCCGGCTCCAGCTGGGTGACGTGAGGGCTGCTGGGTGCACCTCTCTGGGTGGTTTGTCTTGGATCCTGAGCACCCATAAGCCAGGGGGTGTGACCAGGAAGGGAGGGGCTCAAGCACAGTGGCTCCAGGTCTGGGCTCTGGTCTTGGATGGTCTGGGTTTGAATCCTGTCTCCCCTGTGTACTAGCTGTGTGACCTGGGGCCAGTTACTCACCCTCTCTGGGCCTCCATTCCCTTGTCTGTCCAGTAAGGTTAATAACAAACAGTACCTGACTTGCAGGATTGTTGTGACCCCTAAATGAGACAGTGCTGCAAAGTACTTCGGGTAGTGCTGGTTTGTAGGAAGCCCTATGGAAATGGGGGCTCCTCTGATGGGATCAACTTTGATTTGCAGACACCATTGCCAATGGGATGGGTGCAGTCAGGAACTTGGAGTCGGGTGAGCCTTGTGGGCTCTCCACAGCTCCTGAGGCTAGAACTGAGGTCCGTGGAGAAGGTGTGTGGAGGCTGCTTTCCTACCTTAATGGGAGTAAAGAGGTTCCCACGGAGGAGCAGGCACCAGGGAGGCTTATCTGGCACCAGGGGTGCAGGTGTGCTCGGTGGGCCAGGTGGTCTCCAGCCTGGGTGCTGCAGTGCAGCTGTGTGGGTGTCAGACAGGAAGTGAGCGCCTCCCGCATCGCCACCACCCAGGCAGGGCTGGCTCCCTCCAGCCTCCAGAGCTCAGCTCAATGGTTGCTTCCTCAGGGAATTCCCCCAACATGGCCAAAGCCCCTAAAGCAGACCCCAGCTCTGCCACGGACGCAGCACCGTGGGCCCCGAGACCCCACCACCCTGTGGTCCGTGTCTCATGTTCCATCCGGCGGGGAGTTCCCATGCAGTGGCTCTGAAAGCACCGCCTCGGCCCTGCACCTTCTGGTTGCGAGTGGGCTGGTTTCCTCTTTGGAGCCGGCCCGGTGGGTGGTCTTTGAAAAACCTGCTTCAGACAGGCGGGGCCTGGAGAGCCCATCCTCACCTGTAGGACAGGGTGCCCAGGAAATGCGCTTTGGCACAAGAGTCTGTGCACACGGGGATGGCATCAGTGAGCAGGTGTGCTGGGTGGGGACATGGGGGGCCATCTCCCTCACACCCCAGACCTTGTGGCCCCAGTATTTCCCTGAGTCACGATGCTCGGCTGGCAGGTGAGCAGGTACGGGGGACACCCCACACTGGGACCCCCAAGGGGCCCGCCTGTCCCTGGCCTGGACGGCCCCTCCTTGCCCTCTGCCGGTTAGGTCCTGCTTTCTGTAAGCCCTCTCCAGTTCTACCCCTCTCCCGGACAGAACTGCCTTCTTCACGCGCCCCATCATTCAGTCCCTTACTCAGGAGACATTTGCTGGGTGCCTCCCTCGTGCCTGACTCTGGGGATATGAAAGTGAGCACATGGGACGTGGAAGAAGCAGCTGTTCCGCCAAGAGCTACCCAGATGCTGACTCCGTCAGGGAGGAGGCCCTGCCAGACCGGGGTCCCTGTTAGGGGGTTTGACCTTGTTGGGGGGCTTCCCTGAGGGAGGGCAGTAGAGCTGAGGTCTGAGGACGGGGAGAAGCTGGCCATGCCGGGGGACAGGCCCCAGAGAGGAGAGCAGGTGCAGAGGCCCATGGCTGTGGGAGTGCAGGAGCGTGTGGGGCTTGGAGGAAGCTGAGAGGAGAAGGGGAGGTCAGGCCTTGCAAGTCCCAAGAAGACTTGCACCTCCAGATGCCTGGGCCACAGTCCTAGGTCCTGGTGTTCCGGGGTACCCCTGTCATCCACTGCAGGCCCAAGGGTAGGCTCAGGCCTGTTTCTCTTCCTGGCTCTGGAGCCAGCAGGGGCCTGGCCGGAGGAAACCCTTCCCTCCGCCCCAGGGCTGCTTTCATAAGCCAGTTACAAGTGCTGAAAACTCTTTATAAACCAGCCATGGAGACAAGTTTTCTTCTTTGATTACAATCACCTCTTTAGCAGAATCGCCTAATCGAACTTGGACGTCATCTGTATCTTCACTGTCTAAACAGCAGCCACCAGCCCCTGTGGCAGTAGCCCAATAGGGCAGGTCATATGAGGTTCATGCAACTGAGTGACTAGATTTTTAATTTTATTTAATTTTAATTAGTTCAATCCCCATGTGCAGCTACTGGCTGCTGTGCTGGACAGCTCAGGCCTAGCCCTTGTGGGAAGCCACGTGTCTGGAGGCCTCCCGGGTGCCAGGCACGTGCTGGGCATCAGCGTGTCCAGTCCTCTCTGCAGCCCTTGAGGCAGGAGCTCATGGCCTTACTCTGTAGACAAACAAGGCAGATAGGCTCAGAGAGGCTGAGTGTTTTCTCTGAGGTCACACAGCTGGTAGGCAGAGCTGGACTAGAGCCTAGGTCTGTCTGAGTTTAGAATCTGTTTCTGCTTTCCCTTTCCACGGACCACAGAGGTGGGAAATCGGGCGGGTTGGGGAATATGGGAAAGATCTGAGGAACAAATGAATTTGTGGAGGCCAGCCACAGGTGGGTGATGCCGTGGGCAAGGGGGTGTCATATAACGTCCTGGAAGCCCAGTGGGCTGGGACCTGTGAGACGCCTGGAAGCTCCTCTCCTGCAGGCCTGCGCACCGAGGGCCTGTTCCGGAGATCCGCCAGCGTGCAGACCGTCCGCGAGATCCAGAGGCTCTACAACCAAGGTGAGGCTGTCCCGCAGTCCTGAGCCCCGAGCTGCCTGGCCAGCGAGCACAGTGCTCCTGGGCCTCAGAGCAGAGGCAGGGAAGCACCGCCCCCACAACCCATCCAACTCCCAGAAAACACTCAGGGTGGGGGCAGCTGCCCAGGAGCCATCGAGGGGCCCACTGGTAGTCCAGAGTAGGACCCTTGGTCCAGACCCCCAACCCTGCTGGGACATGGTGGCCGCACGATGCCATTTTGCCTTTAGGGGCTCTCCATCCGCACCAGGTGGGCACGTGCTTTCAGGAGACACCCTGCAGTGCAGGGCAGCTGGTTTTTTATCTGGCAGCTCCCCCAAACTGGCTCAGCACGGCTTCCTTAACTGCCATGTGTAACCTGCGGGCAGGGGCAGTAGCCTCTGAGCTGAGGACGCATCACACTGATACTAACGAAGCCGCTGACAAGACTTGCCCTCGATCCCACTCGCTCCCGCGACCAGTTGTGCATCACACAAAAATGGAGCATTGGGTCTGCACTGGGCCGAGCTCAGGACTGCCTGTCTCAGGCCCGGGGCCTGCAGTGTCATCTCTGCCATGGCCCTGACCTCAGAGAGCTGGCATTGTAGCTGGGAGCAACAGCACACCACAGAGAAGCCAGCAGCCCACCCCATCCTCCACTGGGAGCCCAGGAGGAGGCAGTGAGGGTGGTGTAGGGGCTGATGGGGCCAGAGCACCCCATTGGTAGGTGGGGACAGCATCATCCCCAGGACACATGGCTCCAGCATCAAGCACTTCCCATCCGGACATCTCACGCCCTGTCTCAGAGCTCGTTCTATAGCCGCAGTGCCCAGGCCGGGGTGCAGACCTCAGCAGTGCCATGTTCTGTGTGCAGGGAAGCCCGTGAACTTTGACGACTACGGGGACATTCACATCCCTGCGGTGATCCTGAAGACCTTCCTGCGAGAGCTGCCGCAGCCGCTTCTGACCTTCCAGGCCTATGAGCAGATTCTCGGGATCACTTGTGCGTAGCTGCCCCGGGGCGGGAGTTGGGGGGCTTGGTCCTCAGATGCTGTCCCCCAGCTACTGGCCCAGGGTCAGGCTCTGGGGTGGCCTAGGTGGCGTGTACCCACCCTCATTCTGTTGCCACCTGGCACTGCAGGGCAAGAGGGGGTCGTTGGGGCTGCCCCACCGTGGACAGCCAGGCCACACTGTCCAAAGGCAGAGCAGGTGCGGTCGGTCAAGGTTGTCCAGGCCGGTCTCTCAGGCGCAGCTTGGCCAGGAGGCAGGGTGATGGGGGGCTTTCTAGATCTGGGGCTCATCATCCTGGTCAAAGTCCTGCCTATACCACCTCCCAGCCCCCAAACCCTCAGCTCTCTCATCTAGAAAGGGGCTCTCGGCATTTCTCCCCCAGTCATTGTAGGATGCCAGGCATATGTGATAGGAACTGAGCAGCTATAGGATCTGATCCTACAGATGCTTTGTGATCGGTCACATGCTCAGTGTGGCTGAGCACAGATGACTCGTGAACAACTCCATAATAGTATCTCAAAATACTGGCGAATGCTAAGGAAAGTGATGCCTCCAAAGCACCATAAAACCAGTCAGGCCTTCATCTCAGTCATCAAACACCGTCTTTTCAAATGGGACTACCTCCGGCCCCCACCTTTCTTCTTGGAGCACTATCAGTCAAAGGGGGAAACCTGGTTTTGGTGTTAATTCTAAAGCAGCTGGGTTAAGATATTTTAAAGACAAATCTTGAATCTTAAAATCAGTGTTTCTGGCCGGGCGCAGTGGCTCACACCTGTTATCTCAGCACTTTGGGAGGCTGAGGCAGGCGGATCACCTGAGGTCAGGAGTTCGAGACCAGCCTCAACATGGAGAAACCCCGTCTCTATAAAAATATAAAATTAGCTGGGCGTGGTGGTGCATGCCTGTAATCCCAGCTACTTGGGAGGCTGAGGCAGCAGAATTGCTTGAACCTGGGAGGCAGAGGTTGTGGTGAGCCAAGATTGCGCCATTACACTCTAGCCTGGGCAACAAGAGCGAAACTCCGTCTCAAAAAATATATATATATTTCTACCCCACTGGGTATTCACGTATTCAAGAATCACCTTTACCCAAAGGGCAGCCTGGCCTTTGTCCCGGCCCCTGGGGGGTGACTTCTGAACCTTGGAGTTTCCCAAGGGACAGGAATTATCTGTGTTACTTTTTGGGGGCCCTGATAGTTTATGGTGACTCAGGGGGTGGCCACTCCAGAAAGGTCAATTACACAGTTAGAGGGTGCAGGCTTTGAGACACGGGAGACCAGCCTGACCTCTGGGGAGGGCAGGGGGCTGGAGATTGATTTCAATCACAAGGTATCCCTCCAAGGTCACTGGACGCCAAACTCCCCTCAAAGGCAAGTGTACACCCATTTACTCAGCAGTGCTGCTAAGTGCTTGCCAGATGCCAGGCCCTGTCTGAGATGGAGAAGGTCTCTCCTACAGCCTGGAAGACTATGAAAGATGTTGAGGGCTGACTGACTTTGGCTAGTGGATGGGAAGCCTGGGAGAGTTCAGAGCCAGGCTGAGCCTCATGGAGACAAATTTGATCATGTGTGTAGAGGTAGCTATCTGGTGGCGACAGAGAAGGAGGCACTCCGTTCAGCATCCTCCCACCAGCCGGGCCCAGGGCAGGCAAGATGGACAATGCTCCATCACCTGAATGTGCCAGGCTCTGTCCTAGAGAGAAACTTCCAGAAGCTTCCTGATTTCATTAGCCCCTGCAGAGGGATGATGACTGCAGCCTCTGTAGGTTCCTGCTTGAGAAAACTCAATGCTACCAGGAGAACTTTTTCTTCCAGCCACAACCTGGTGACAGGGAGATAGGCCCTGGAACCCCTCTTTGAGCAGCAGTTCCTTTAGAAAGCTTGCAGTTGTGGGCCAGGCACAGTGGCTCGTGCCTGTAATCCCAGCACTTTGAGAGGCTGAGCCATATTTGGAATGGTGGTGTTCTGGACCCCAGCATTCCCCCGTCTGAAACTTTCCCCAGGAAGTTTTACAGTCCAGAAACATAGTTGGTAGATTGTCTCATGCTGCATGAATCCTTCTGTCAGTGCTGTGACTAGATCACTCCAGGTAAACAGTTGTGTCTCATTTCAGAAGGTAGTGGTGGAGGTGGGAGTAGGGTGACTACCTAAGTCAGCCTGTTAATAAGGGGCCTTTCTATGTCAACAAACGTGAAGTTCAGTGGTTTGAACAAACCATAAACTCTGGGGTTTTTTGTTGTTTTTTGTTTGTTTTGTTTTTGAGATGGAGTCTCGGTCACCCAGGCTGCAGTTCAGTGGCACAATCTCGGCTCACTGCAACCTCCACCTCCCAGGTTCAAGCAATTCTCCTGCCTCAGCCTCCCGAGTAGCTGGGACTACAGGTGTGTGGCACCACGCCCAGCTAAATTTTTGTATTTTTAGGAGAGAGAGTGTTTCACCGTGTTAGCCAGGATGGTCTCAAGCTCCTGACCTCGTGATCCGCCCGCCTTGGCCTCCCAAACTGCTGGGATTACAGGCATGAGCCACCGTGTCTGGCCTAAACTCTATTTTTTCAGTCAAGAGAACATTTAGTTGAGAAGATTCCTAGATGTTGGCTTGAAGTATCTTTTCATGGTAGAGAGAGAGTGGCGGCAGCCGGCCAGTGAATTTCATAGTGTGCAATTTAGATGTCTTTGGTGATGGCACTGGGTGTTCCGGTGAACTTTCTGAGCGGCCTGTACAGCAGGAGGCACAAGGATTATTTGTACATCGTCTGCTGTGATGATTTCTTTGAAGTTTGTATCAAGTCTTCCAGCGTCAGCTTTCGGGCTTTGGGGAAGTGGCAGGTTTTAGGTCTTTGTCATGCCAACTGAGGGGGCAGGAGCAAAACTGGAAATGTTAGGTTGGAGCATTGTAGCCAGATATTGGAGGAAATGAGAGGAACTGAGAACTTGCAAGCGTGCACCATAGTTTTCCGCTGGAGCATCATTTCTCCATACGGTGCTTCTCTTGATTCTCAATTACAAAATAAGTCTGGTCTCACTAGATTTGGCCTGATTATTTACATAAGGGCAGCAAGAATGAGTCTACCTTGTTAGAACTTTTAATACAGCATCTCAGATTCACTTTTTAAAAGCCTCTTGAGGCTAGAAAGCCAAGTCAAAAATTTGCCATCAGGGCCAGGTATGGTGGCTCACTCCTGTAATCCTAGCACTGTGGGAGACCAAGGTGGGCGGATCACCTGAGGTCGGGAGTTCAAGACCAGCCTGACCAACATGGAGAACTCCCATCTCTACTAAAAATACAAAATTAGCCAGGCGTGGTGGCTCACACCTATAATCCCAGCTATTCAGGAGGCTGAGGCAGGAGAATCGCTTGAAATCCAGGAGGCGGAGGTTGCAGTGAGCCGAGATCTCGCCATTGCACTCCAGCCTGGGCAACAGCAAGACTCCGTCTCAAAAAAAAAAAAGAAAAAAAAAATTTGCCATCAGACTTTGCCTGTAGTATCCTTAGATTTGAGTGAATTTCTCTCTTCTCCAGGTTCTCAATCAATATATTTTAAGTTCCCTGGGCCTGCCAGGAAGTGGCCTTCCTTACTCACTGTAATGCCATACATAACACTGAATAAGGCTAGTCATCATTTCAAGGAATTTCCCTCATTTTTTTTTTCAAGATGGAGTCTTGCTTTGTGGCCCAGGCTGGAGTGCAGTGGCCTGATCTCAGCTTATTACAACCTCTGCCTCCCATGCTCAAGCAATCCATCTACCTTAGCCTCCCGAATAGCAGGGATTACAGGTGTGTGCCACCACACCCAGCTAATTGTTATATTTTTAGTAGAGACAGGATTTCACCATGTCATCCAGGCTGGTCTCGAACTCTGACCTCAACCTCCCAAAGTGCTGGGATTATAGGCATGAGCCACTGTACCCGGCCCTTATTATTATTATTATTTTTTTTTTTTTTTTTTGAGACAGAGTCTCGCTCTGTAGCCCAGGCTGGAGTGCAGTGGCCGGATCTCAGCTCACTGCAAGCTCCGCCTCCCGGGTTCACGCCATTCTCCGGCCTCAGCCTCCCGAGTAGCTGGGACTACAGGCGCTGCCACCTCGCCCGGCTATTTTTTGTATTTCTTAGTAGAGACGGGGTTTCACCGTGTTAGCCAGGATGGTCTCGATCTCCTGACCTCGTGATCCGCCCATCTCGGCCTCCCAAAGTGCTGAGATTACAGGCTTGAGCCACCGTGCCCGGCCCTTATTATCTATTTTTAACCCTACTTCACTAGTAAACCCAGCTACATAAAGATGTATGCTTGGATTATACTTAATATGAATAATTCAGAAGATGCAGCTGGTTTTTTTGTTTTTGTTTTGAGACGGAGTCTCGCTCTGTCGCCCAGGCTAGCGTGCAATGGTGCCATCTCAGCTCACTGCAACCTCCGCCTCCCGAGTTCAAGCAATCCTCCCACCTCAAGCGATTCTCCCACCTCTGCCTCCCGAGTAGCTGGGATTATAGGCACCAGCCGTCTTGCCTGGCTAATTTTTGTAGAGACGGGGTTTCACCATGTTGGCCAGGCTTGTCTTGAGCTCCTGACCTCAGGTGATCTGCCCTCCTTGGCCTCCCAAAGTGCTGGGATTATAGGCGTGAGCCACCGTGCCCAACCTATACAGCTGTTTTTAATAAACGAACAATATCAGACTAATCTTGTCAGAGTTACTCAAGTCACATGAACTTGAATATTTGGCTTAGTTTCTATATTTCTGAGCGTTTTAGAAATATTTTATATAAAAGCTCATGTCGTTCTAAGCCAATTTGAATAGAACTCCTTTAAGGGATTTTATAAATTAACTTGGTAATACCATCAGAGGGAGAAAATTTTCATGTATACATAACATGCATATCTGCAAACAATTTTTTTTTAAGACAGGGTCTCCTTCTGTCACTCAGGCTGGAGTACAGTGGCTTGATCTTGGCTCACTACATCCTTGACCTCTGGGCTCAAGCAATCCTCCCACCTCAGCCTCTCAAGTAGCTGAGTCATGCACTACCACACCCAGCTAATTTTTAAATATTTTTTTGCAAAGACAGGGTCTCACCATGTTGCCCAGGCTGGTTTCAAACTCCTGGGCTCAAGTGATCTCCTCCACCTCAGCCTCCCAAAGTGCTGGGATGACAGGCGTGAGCCACTATGCCTGGCCACAAACCAAGATCTTAGAACTTTCATACATAGTTTCATACCAGTTAAGATTACCTGTTGAGGGTGAAAGTTGTTATCAATATTTCAGGAGAAGGCCCTAAAGATTTTTTTCTTTGCCCAGATTGTTTCCAAATAGTCCTTTTTACCTTGTTTTTTTTGTTTTGTTTTTAACCAAAGGTGTACCTAATTCAATGTGACTCGTAAACCATAAGCCTTTTTGTGGCCATGGATACAAGAGATGTTCTCAGAGTCCCCCAGGATCCCAAGTTACCCCACAGATAGCTACCTAAAAGACAAACAAGCGCCCCAGAGCTGGTGATGGCTGGTACCCCAAGATCCAAAGTTATCCCACAGATAGCCAAAAGACAGACAAGTACCCCAGAGCTGGTAATGGCTGGTACCCGAAGACCCAAAGTTATCCCACAGCCAAAAGAGAGACTTGACAAGCACCCCAGAGCTGGTGATGGCTGGTACCCCAAGATCCAGTTACCCTACAGATAGCCAAAAGAAAGACAAGCGTCCCAGAGCTGGTGATGATTGGTACCCCAAGATCCAAAGTTATCCCACAGGTGGCCAAAAGAAAGACTTAGACAAGCACCCCAGACCTGGTGATAGCTGGTACCCCAAGTTACCCCACAGCCAAAAGACAAGCACCCCAGAGCTGGTGACAGCTGGTACCCCAGATCCAAAGTTACCCCACAGATAGCCAAAAGACAGGCACCCCAGAGTTGGTGATGGCTGGTACCCCAAGACCCAAAGTTACCCCACAGATAGCCAAAAGACGGACAAGCACCCCAGAGCTGGTGGCAGCTGGTAGGATGTCGGCTGTCACCGAGTTTGCGTTGCTGTAAAGAAATACCTGAGGCTGGGTGATTTATAAAGAAGTTTCGTTGGCTCATGGTTTTGTAGGCTTTGTAGGAAGCATGGTGTTGGCTCTGCTTGGCTTCGGGGAGGCCTCAGAAAGCTTTCAATCCTGGCAGAGCAGCAGCAGGTGCCTCCACACAGTGTGAGGGGGAGGGAGACGGGGTGAGGTCATGCCCCACACTTAACGTGATCTCTTGAGAAATGACTATCATGAGAACAGCACCAAGAGGTCGTGATAACCATTTATGGGAAATCTACCCCCTTGATTTCATTACCCCTCACCAGTCCCACCTCTAACACTGGTGATTACAATTCAACATGAGGTTTAGAGGCAACACCTTCCAACATACCAGAATGCAACTCACATTTCTGTCTGGCCAGATATAAAATTCCCTTTTTTTTTTTTGAGACGGAGTCTCACTCTGTTGCCCAGGCCAGAGTGCAGTGGCCGAGATTCTCTACTCACTATAAACTCTGCCTCCCAGGTTCAAGTGATTCTCCTGCCTCAGGCTCCCAAGTAGCTGGGATTACAGGCACCTGCCACCACACCCGGCTAATTTTTGTATTTTTTTTTAGTAGAGACGGGGTTTCACCATGTTGGCTAGGCTGGTCTCGAACTCCTGATCTTAGGTGATCCATCCGTCTCGGCCTCCCAAAGTGCTGGAATTAAAGGCGTGAGCCACCGGGCCCAGCCTGTAAACTCTTGGGGCTGCATCCTGGCTGTTGACTGTTCCTCCAGGCATTTGGAAGCCAAACTGGCCATAAGGGTAAGTTCTCAGGACACAAGACAAAAGGAGAATCTTACCCCATGATTCTCCTCCTCACAACAAATGACCCAAGAGACAGAGACAAAGGCAAACAGTGACTCTTCCTGGGAGGCTGAGATCACCGAGGAGTCCTCGAAATCAGATTCATGAAAGTCACAAGCCAAAGAACCCATTCTTCTGAATGTTGTTCTGCTGGTCCAAATTCAGAAAGGAAGAAGACAAAGAGACTTTGACCACCCTCACACAACTGGGCACTGCAGACAGAAATCCGGGAGGCTGACTTGAGTAAGAATTTTTTTTTTGAGATGGAGTTTTGCTCTTGTTACCCAGGCTGGAGTGCAGTGGTGCAGTCTCGGCTCACTGCAACCTCTGCCTCCGGGGTTCAAATGACTCTCTTGCCTCAGCCTCCCCAGTAGCTGGGATTACAGGTATGCACCACCCCACCCGGCTAATTTTGTATTTGTAGTAGAGACAGGGTTTCTCCATGTTAGGCTGGGCTGAAACTCCTGACCTCAGGTGATCCACCCACCTCGGCCTCCCAAAGTGCTGGAATTATAGGTATGGGCCACCACGACCAGCCTTGAGTAAGAATTCTTACCTTTGGCCGGCTCTACCAGGGGTCCTGGCTCTCCGTGCAGCTCCCAGACCGCGAGGTGTTCCAGCCAAGGGTACCTCATCCCCATGGCTAGAAAGAAACCACAGGGAGGGTCAAAATGTTTTCCTTCTACCCATCTTAGGTTCCCTGGTGGGGGCCCTGTTGCTTGGACTGACAAAAGACAGATGCACAAGAGAAAAACACACCAGTGTATTTACCAGAAGTTGTATATGACGTGGGTGACTGCAGAGGGAAATGAAGGCCCGGAGACCTGGTCCCCTCAGTGTGCAGACGCCAGGTTGGCTGAAGAGTGGAGAGGTGTGGGAAATGCGATGGACAGAGGGGTCTGAGCCTGGGGCAGGAAACTAGGGGAAATGCCATCTTCAGATGGGAGGCTGCCCCTTCCCTCTGGGTATAGGGAAGTTGCCTTTCATGGGATGGTCTCATGGCCTGCTCCAGAGGAGAAAGGGGAGGTCAGAGAGTCCTCGAGACCCAGTCTCCCACGTGCAAGCTGTGTGACCTTGGGCTAGTCACCTAACCTCTCAGAGCTCGCTTTCCTCCTCTCTCTCTCTCTACACACTGGGGTGGTTGAAACGCTTGACCTGCTTGCTTCCGTGTAGGGAGTGCTCAGTGACATTGGCGGTTGTGATGCTCAGTTCACCCATCCTGCCTACTTGCCAGCAAGTGTTTCGTCTCAGAGGGACCCCAGTGGGGGTTGAGGGGGACCTGCACCAGTACCCACTTGGGACCATCAGTCTTAGATAAGGTTCAGGCTGCAACACCCCGAGGAGGAGACAGCAGCCACCAGGCTTGGTTGAAATATCCAAGGGAACTCCTTGTCCAACAACAGCTTGATTTCATGGAATGATGGCTTTTAAGAAGCCAACAGGAATGATCATAGTGGGGTGTTGTAGCTCTCTGGGTGTTTGCAGAGCACCCGGTGTCCACCAGCAACTCTGTGAAGGCTCAGGGAGAGGGTGGTTGGTGTGTTGGAGAAGGTGGGTACACAGTAGCGTGAGCATGCATGTGGCTGAGTGCAGACGTGCATCTGTTCACATATGCACCTGCAGCGGGAACTTGGTGAATACTTGTTTTTGTTGAGATGGAGTTTTGCTGTTGCTGCCCAGGCTGGAGTGCAATGGCACCATCTCGGCTCACTGCAACCTGTCTTCTGAGTTCAAGCAATTTTCCTGCTTTGGCCTCCCAGGTAGCTGGGATTACAGGTGTGTGCCACCACACTTGGCTAATTTTTTTTTTTTTTTTTTTTTTTTTTAGTAGAGACAGGGTTTCACCATGTTAGGTCAGGCTGGTCTTGAACTCCTGACCTCAAGTGATCCGCCTGCCTCAGCCTCCCATAGTGTTGGGATTACAGGTGTGAGCCATTGCGCCTGGCTGGTTGGTAAGTTTTGATTGGAAGGTTATGGAGCTCAAAGGGTGGCGGTGGTTATAAGGGTAACTGGCGGGGGGGGGGGTCTCAAAGTGTGGGCCAGTTGGATCAGGCCCCTGGAGGGTGGGACGCTGCCTTGCCCAAGAACAACAAAGTGTGTGGGAGGTGTGGTGCTGAGATCTTGAGCAGGCAGTTAGTCTAGAGCAGGGGTTGCAAACTTTCTGTAAAAAGCCAGATAGTAAGTATGTTAGGCTGCGTGGGCCTTGCAGTCTGTTGCAACTACTCAGCTCAGATCTGGCCCATTGCCTGTATTTGCCAATAAAGTTTCCCTGGAACACAGCCACGGCCACTTTATACATTACCTATGGCTGCTTTTGCCTCATCAGGGCAGAGCCGAGTAGCTGCCACAGAGTCTGCACCCGTAGTAGTTTGCCAACCCCTGGTCTAGATCACTCCCATTTATAAAGTGATTCGGCTGTAGCAGCTTCCTGGAAGGTGGTGCTACTGGGTGATAAAGCAGCGGAATGGAGCTTGCAGAATTCAGGTGATAGGGCTTGGATCTGAGGCGGCAGCGCGTTTCATGTTGAATTGCAACGCTCGCCATTGGAGGTGGGGACGGGTGGGAGGTGACTGGATCATGAGGGCGGATCCCTCACGGGTTGGTGCTGTCCTCGAGATAGTGAGTTCTCACCAGATCTGGTTTAAAAGCATATGGCACCTCTGCCCCACACTCTCTTGTTCCTGTTTTTGTCATGTGACGCGCCTCCTTCCTTTCTGCCATAACTGGAAGGCTCCTGTGGCTTCCTCACAAGCTGAACAGGGACTGGTACCATGCTTGTACAGCCTGCAGAACCATGAGCCAGTTAAACGTCTTTTCTTATAAATGACCCTATCTCAGGAATTTCGTTGTAGCAATGCAAGAACAGCCAAACACACAGAGGGTTTGCTGAGCAGAGCCACACAGCCGGAAAGTAAGTGGGGGGCCCAGGCCCGACTGTGGGACAGTCCATCCTCAGAGCTGCCCTCCTCCTGGGCCGGGACACAGCGCTGCCCCTGGCCCCTCTGGAGCTCAGGAGGGAGCCCCCTGCCATTCCAGGTGTGGAGAGCAGCCTGCGCGTCACCTGCTGCCGCCAGATCCTACGGAGCCTTCCAGAGCACAACTATGTTGTCCTCCGTTACCTCATGGGCTTCCTGCATGCGGTGAGTGGGCAAGGGGGGTGCTTGGGGTGAGGCCCAGTGGCATCTCCTGCCATGCTACGCCTGCCTGGACCAGTCCCCTCCTTGTCCCAGGTCTGGGGTCATGCCCTGGTTGGGCCTAACCACTCCCCTGGCCACCAAGGACTTCATCCAAGGCCCAGTCAAGCACCCACCCTGCTGAGGACCCCCTGCCCACTCCCATACCTGCTGTCCCCTGGCCATTGCCTTCGGTATTGGAGTCCTCTGCCCCCATGTGATCTCCTGCTTGGGCTGAGTCTCTGGGAGGTGGCAGCTGCATCTACCACTGGCACAGAGCCTGAGGCCCTCACTGTGGACTGAACTGACCATTCCTGTGGAAGGGACACACCCGGAACCATGTACATTAGGTTCCTGTGACCACACAGTGGGTGGCTTAAAACAATAGAATTTACCATGTCACTCTTCTAGAGGCCAGAAGTTCAAACTCAAGGTGTACTGGGCTGCACTCCCTCCTACAGGCTGTAGAGGAGAATCGTTCCTGTCCTCTCCCAGCTCCTGGTCCCTCCCGTCTCTGCCTCCACGTGGCCCCCTGGGTCCACCTCCAGCCCCCAGACCCACGGCCCTGAATGTTTATCCCTCTCCATCTCCCCAGGCCTTTGCCTCAGACCGTGCAGGGTGCGGGCACTGCCCACTGTAGGGGAGAGGAGGGCCTGGGCAGAGCAGGCGTCACATCCCAGAGTCTGTCGGAGAATGCCACCTCTTGGTTTTACAGCAAACAATTTTTTTCTCCCTATTGTTTAATTTCTCAGAAGCCCAAAACTAAAATTTACTCTCCTCTTTCACTTTTTTTTTTTTTGAGACGGAGTCTTGCTCTGTCGCCCAGGCTGGAGTGCAGTGGCCGGATCTCAGCTCACTGCAAGCTCCACCTCCTGGGTTCAAGCGATCTCCTGCCTCAGCCTCCCGACTAGCTGGGATTACAGGTGAGTGCCACCATGCCCGGCTGATTTTTGTATTTTTAGTAGAGATGGGATTTCTCTACGTTGGCCAGGCTGATCTTGAACTCCTGACCCCAAGTGATCCACCTGCCTCGGCCTCTTAAAAGTGCTAGGATTATAGGCGTGAGCCACCGCACCTGGCCTACTTCTTTTTCATTGGGAGAGACTGATTTCTCTTTAGCTGCCTCCTCCACGGGCACCAATGTGAATGCACCTGGTGGGGCGTGGTGTTGCATGTTATCCCCCCACTGGCACTCGGGGGATCATGCCCTGCTTGGGCCGTGGAATACCACGCCCTGGCCACCAAAGACCTCATCCAAGGACCTCATGAGGACTCTGCAGTCTCGGCTTGAGGAGGGGCGGCCTGCAGTGGACCTGGCTGGTGCACACCTGCGAGGGGCTGTGGGGACTGGCAGGCAGGAGGCAGGCAGAGCCTAATAGGCTTCCGGCTGTCTCACTGAAGCAGGGCTTGGGCAAGTCTGAGCATTCTCGCCAGATCTGCGAGCGTGATGCCTGGCCATGCCCCCCTCCCGTTCTCTGCTCTGGCACTCACAGCCTCATGACGCCTGTTTCTGACTCTGAGGTTCCCCCCAGCTCTAAGCTTGTAGGGAGGTAAGGAGAAGAGAACAGACCCTGCCCTCACCTTGGCCCACATGGTCCCCTCCCCCCCGGCTGGCCACAAGACCTTGGGCAAGTCTCCTGTACCCTGCAGACCCCAAGTTCCTCATCTGTAAGCTGGAGAAAGGACTCCCGCTCCTGGGGGTGTTTTAAGTGTTGGCCGAGATGGATAGGGAGCCCTTCTGGGAGGCAAGCTTTTAGTACTCTTGCCGCCCCTACATGCTGGCTGGTCCCCATCATGCCCAGTTCGCCACCCACAGAGCAGAGGGCCAGAGAGGGCCCTAGTTCCCACCGTCTGTGCTACAGCCCGTCCCCAAGAGTGCATCTCCCCAGACGGCGCAGTGGAAGAGGAGATGGTGGGGTGTTGAGGCTGTCACAGAAAGTCAGAGCCAGAGGGTCCTCCAGGACGTCGAGGCCAAGCCTTCCTTTCATAGATAGGGTAACTGAGACTCTGAGTGGGCAGGTGGCCATACAGGGTCCCTGTACTGGCTGCTGGCTCCCAGTCCAGTGCTTCTCTCTCTACATCTGCCCCTCCCACAGTTCAGGAGGGAGTTCTAGGTCCCCACCGCCCTTGGCGTTCACTCCCCTTTTCTCATTTGTGGTTTCCTCCAGGTGTCCCAGGAGAGCATCTTCAACAAAATGAACAGCTCGAACCTGGCCTGTGTCTTTGGGCTGAATTTGATCTGGCCATCCCAGGGGTCCTCGTCCCTGAGTGCCCTTGTGCCCCTGAACCTGTTCACGGAGCTGCTGATCGAGTACTATGAAAAGATATTCAGCGCCCCGGAGGCATCTGGGGAGCACAGCCTGGCACCGCCGCAACAGGGGAGCAGGGCAGCCCCTTTGCAGGAGGCTGTGCCGCGGACATGAGCCACCGGCCTCACCACGCCTACCATACCTCTGAGTCCCCTGACGGTGGCCAGAAGACGGCTCTAGTGTTGCAAACATTCTGTGTATTTCAAGCTACCTCCCACCCCTGTCTGTGCACTGTGTGTTTTGTAAACTTGCCATCTGTAAAAATAACCCGGCCTTAGATGAACTCACAACCTTCTAATGAAAACTCCATGCCTCTGGTCTCTGGACTCCGCCATGGTTCCTGAGCTGTGGACCGGGCTAGAGTAATGCATTTGTTAGGATGGATGTTTTGAATCGTAACTCAATGCGGTTTAACTGAAAACGGGAATGGAGTGGCTAGGGGCTCACCCTGCTGCTGCCGCCACGCTGCTGGGTAACACACCGCCCAAGCCCAGTCACTGAAAGCAGCTGCTCCTCATTATTGCCCATGTGTCAGTAGGTCAGCTGGGTGGGTCTGTTCTCCTGCAGGTGTGCCAAGTCCTTCCAATGGCTGAACAAGGGCACATTCTCATAACATAGGCCCAGGCACACACACACAAGCGCTACTGCAGTTTTCATGCTTTGACTGGCGTCCTGTATGCTCACATCCCACTGGCCAAAGCAAGCCTGGTGGCCAAGGCCAGAGTCACTGTGGGAGGGCCCTGCAAAGAGGTGGATATGGGGAGGGTGAAGAATTGGGAATAAAGCAGCCAAGCTGCCCAAGGGCTCTGGGGTGCGACAGGAGTCTGCAATCAGGCAGGCTGACTCCTCTGGCTAGATGGGTCCTGTGCGTCCATCAAAGATGGCAGAGGATACAACTCTTAGTGTCACCTTCCCCGCAAAAAAGCCCCAGCTTCACTGTGATTGGACAAGGTTAGGTCACATGCTCACCTTGGACCCATCGCTGCAGCCAGGGAAGGCTCTGATTGGCTTAGGCCTGAGTCCTGTGCCCCGCCCCCAGGGCCGGGATGAAGCCCCACCGAGACCTAGCAGTGGGGTAGGAGTGACAGCCTCTGCAGGGGATTACCCTCGAGCCCCACGCTGCTGTCTCCCCAGCTCTTGCTGCAGGGAGAAGCGGGGGAAGTTCAGGGGAGCAAACAACAGAAGTCCCCTCCGCAGAGCCCCCGTGGCGGCCCCCCCGTGCCTGCATGGGGTGTTGACCTAGTTGCGCCGGGACCCCTGTACCCGTTCGGATGCTTGGGGGAATCACTGGCAGCCCCAGGCCAAACCCACGCCCAGGGCTCTGCTCTGAACTTGGAGGGTGAGGTCTCCTCGCTGGCCTCCTCCCTTTTCACTTGCATCTTCCTATTATTCTCCAGCCCCTTGTCTGCCGCTGTGTTTTCTACCCTGCTAGTGCTTGCTGTCCTTAAGGGAGGGGCCTGTGTGGCTGCCGAGCGACCCCCCACACCTATCGGTGCACGGCGGGCATCTCGCACTCCAGGGCAAGCTGGGCCTGCAAGCCAGACAGGGTTCAGCTTTCTTCCAACCAGCCTGGGACCCCGATTCCATCTGATGTCCAGGTGGCACCACCATGCCCCTGAGGCCCAGCTATTCCTTTACCAAGGGCGTGGATCCTATTACAGTTTCTTGAAGCTGCTTCTGGGCAGAGGAGATGGGGCTGAGTCACGACGGTGCCAGGCTGGTGGGAGCCACTGGCTGAATCCATTTTCCTTCTGGGAGAGGAAGGCTCAGTGGCAGCTCCGTGGTGGGGGGGCTGAGCTGGCCCTGCCTTCAGAACATGGATGGTGCAGGGTCACGGGCATGGGGACAGGGATAGGGAGGGTTACAGAGTGGCTGTCACGCCCCCGATAAGCCTCATGCCATCCCAGCTAGGGATGGAGTCCCCAAATGACACCCCTCTTTGCCCAAGCTCATAACCTACCTGAGTCACACGGTATGTTACTGATGGCGAATCCCTGTGTTCTGCAGCAGCCTCTATCTTTGCCTCCTCAGAAGAAAGCGTTCCACTGGGCTGGGCTCGATGACTCATGCCTATAATCCCAGCACTTTGGGAGGCCCAGGCAGGTGCATCACCTTAAGGGAGGAGACTACCCCTCATATTGTCTAATGCCCAATTTCTGCCTCCAAAGAAAGAAGTAAAAACTAAAAGGCAGAAATGAAATCCACAGGCAGACAGCCCGGCGCCACACCCTGGGCCTGGTAGTTAAAGATCAGCCCCTGACCTAATCGGTTATGCTATCTATAGATTACAGACACTGTATAGAAATGCACTGTGCAAATCCCTACCCTCTTTTGTTCTGATCTAATTACCAGTACATGCAGCCCCCAGTCACGTACCCCCTGCTTGCTCAATCAATCACGACCCCTCACACACACCCCCTTAGAGTTGTGAGCCCTTAAAAGGACAGTAATTGCTTATTTCGGGAGCTCGGCACTTATAAACCCTTTCCTTCTATAACTTGGTGTCTGAGGAGTTTTGTCGGCTGCTCGTCCTGCTACATTCCTTGGTTCTCTGACCGGGAAGCGAGGTGATTGGTGATGGTTAAGGCAGCTCCTTAGGCGGCTTAAGCCTGCCCTGTGGAACATCCCTGCCGGGGACTCCGACCAGCCCGAGCAACGCGGATCCTGAGAGCGCTCCCGGGTAGGCATTTGCCCCGGTGGGAGGCCTCGCCAGAGCAGTGTGTGGCAGTGTGTGGCAGGCCCCCGTGGAGGAGCAACACAGTGGCTGAACACCGGGAAGGAACGGGCACTCGGAGTCTGAACATCTAAAACTTGTTAAGACTAGTCTTTGAAACTTGCCCACTCCATCTGAGTGGAAGCGTGGCCTGATCACCCACGGTGTGCCTGTATCAGCACTTTGGTTTCTGTTTTTGACTTGACTTGGATTGCTTGATACTTTGGTTTTGGTTTTGACCTGGCTTGGATTTCTGGGTACTCTGATTTTGGTTTTGATTTTGGTTTGGTATAAACTACAAAAGTGTGTGTGTGCCCTTTTTACCTGTTCTTTGTTTTGTGGTGTGCGTGTGGTGTGAGCGTGGTGTTTTGTCTCGAGGAAACATGGGTGAGGCACAGAGTAAGCCCACTCCACTAGGAACTGTTGAAAATTTTCAGAAAAAAAAAAGGATATAAGGGAGACTGGAATACTATGACAGCAGGAAAACTTAAAACTTTGTATAAGATAGACTGGCCAGCATTAGAGGTAGGTTGGCCATTAGAAGGAAGCCTTGACAGGTCCCTTGTTTCAAAGGTATGGCACAAGGTAACTGTAAGCAAGGGAACCCAGACCAGCTTGTTTTAGATCCCCCGCCCCCGACACATGGTAGTTTAGAGAACAGCAGCATAAGCCGCTGGCAGATGCAAGGAAAGACCAGCAGAGAGAGAAAGGAAAGAGACAGAGAGGAAAAGAGGCAAAGAGAGAGAGAGGAAGAGACAGAGAAGAGACAAAGAGGGAGTCAAGGAGAGAGAGAGGCAGAGAGACAGAGGAAGAAACAGAGGCAAAAGGAAAGTCAGAGAGAGAGAGAGAGAGAGAGACAAAGTCAAAGAGATAAAGAGATATACAAGTAGTTAAGAAAAAAAAAAAGTGTACCCTGTTCCTTTAAAAGCCATCATACCAATCCTAATTTGGACAAAACAAGGTCTTATTAATAGCAAACGATAACTAAAATCCCAAACTTACAAGGTTTTCAACAAAAGTAAAGTTTGCTAAAAGTTAACAGTGTAACATGGATTATAGTAACTTCTAATCTTGTGGCCTTAGACATTCTAGTCCACAGGCATTTAAAAAAAAAGATTCGCTTTGGAAAAGAACGGTTATGATCTTTGGGAAAAAAAAAAAAAGGGGGGGGGCGGAATTTATATAAAAAGAGTGTTATATGGTAAATTCTTGTCCTGAAATAAATTAACTGGTTGTTTAAAGAAAGGTTTGTAATAAGTCAGAAAGTTAAGGCATGTCAAAAAAAATTGCCTGTAAAAGTCGTGAAAGAAAAAAAGGTTATAAAAAAAGTTTGTTAAAAAAAAGAATTTATGCAAAAAATGTTGTATAATTTAAAAGTAACTAGGCCTAGGCCTGGCATGGTGGCTCATGCCTGTAATCCCAGCACTTTGGGAGGCCGAGACAGGCAGATCACGAGGTCAGGAGATCGAGACCATCCTGGCTAACACAGTGAAACCCTGTCTCTACTGAAAATACAAAAATTAGCCTGGTGCGGTGGCGGGTGCCTGTAGTCCCAGCTACTTGGGAGGCTGAGGCAGGAGAATGGCGTGAACCCGGGAGGCAGAGCTTGCAGTGAGTAGAGATTGCGCCACTGCACTCTAGCCTGGGCAACAGAACAAGATTCCGTCTCAAAAAAAAAAAAAAAGCAACTAGGCCTCCTGAATGTAAAACTATTGAAAACAAAAACAAAAACAGTTTATGTGCAAGGTGTATAAGAAAAGCAAAATATACCTTTGGTAAAAGGATTACAAAGAAGCATAAGAATGTACATTCTTACCTACATTAAAAAGTTAAAAATTGAGGCCGGGCGCGGTGGCTCACGCCTGTAATCCCAGCACTTTGGGAGGCCGAGGCGGGCGGATCACAAGGTCAGGAGATCGAGACCATCCTGGCTAACACGGTGAAACCCTGTCTCTACTAAACATACAAAAAAAAAATTAGCCAGGCGTGATGGCGGGCGCCTGTAGTCCCAGCTACTCAGGAGGCTGAGGCAGGAAAATGGCGGGAACCCGGGAGGCGGAGCTTGCAGTGAGCCGAGATCACGCCACTGCACTCCAGCCTGGGAGACACAGCGAGACTCCGTCTCAAAAAAAAAAAAAAAAAAGAAAGAAACTCAGGGAAAAATCAGGACCCCTCACCCACTGCCCCCGCCAGGCACGCCTGCAGCCCTTTACAGTTCGCAGAGGCACACGTGCAGGTCGGAGCCCTGTTTATAGGCACTCACTCACACCAGGGTGGGGTTTAAAATGTTAATTGTAAAGAACATTCTGTGTATAAACATATTAGCTAAAGTTAAAGAAGTTATCATCCAGTTTTTCTGTGAAATGGACATTCAAGTAAAAGCATAACAGGTTTTTCTTAAAGCACCAAACTGCTCTTCAGCAAAAATTATAAAAGGTTAAAAAGAAGGCCTGGCGCGGTGGCTCAAGCCTGTAATCCCAGCACTTTGGGAGGCCGAGACGGGCGGATCACGAGGTCAGGGGATCGAGACCATCCTGGCTAATACAGTGAAACCCCGTCTCTACTAAAAATACAAAAAACTAGCCGGGCGAGGTGGCGGGCGCCTGTGGTCCCAGCTACTCGGGAGGCTGAGGCAGGAGAATGGCGGGAACCTGGGAGGCGGAGCTTGCATTGAGCTGAGATCCGGCCACTGCACTCCAGCCCGGGCGACAGAGCCAGACTCCGTCTCAAAAAAAAAAAAAAAAAAAAAAAGGTTAAAGAGTCTATAAAATCTTACCTTATGGTCAAACATTAAAAATTAAATATGTCTACAAGGTTTTATTAAAATTAGGTTTAACATTAGTAACACACTAATATAAAGTTTAGCTTATCTGGTATAAAAATCATACGAGAAGCATTGTTAAATGTAAAATGGTATTTGGCTTTCTTTGGTTTAAAAACTAATAAAATAGGTGCAAAAGGAAATTTCTCAGTAAAAAGGCACTAAGGACTATAAAGTCCACTGTTAAGGTCCCCACATTTAAAACAAAAGGTCAATTTCTTAAAAATTATATACTTGGTTTATCTTCTACTTTCCTTTCTCGCAAAACAAAACAAAAACAGTCTTTTAGCACATGTACCACCCCTAGAATTTCCAGTAAACCAGCACCAGCCTGAAGATCACGTTCTCATCGAAAGGTGGAAAGAAGAAAAACTTGAGCCAACCTGGGAAGGACCCTACCTTGTGCTGCTAACCACTAAGACTGCTGTTCGTATAGCAAGGAAAAAAAAAAAAAACAAAAAAAAAAAAAAAAAAAAGGATGGACTCATCACACCTGAGTCAAGAAAGTGCCACCCCCTCCAGAGTCGTGGGCCATAGTCCCAGGGGAAAACCCTACCAAACTAAAGCTAAGAAAAATTTAACTCTTAATCTATTATATTACTCTTTCTTCTTTCCTCATTCTATTGCTGACCATCTAGTTATTAATATAACCAAGTCAATTTCCTCTCAAACTATTGCATTTAATGCTTGCCTTGTTATACCCTGTGAGGACTTGCCAAGTCAAAGACAGCTTTCTCCTTCAGAAAAGTACTTCTGTCCCTCCGGACTCTCTTCAGACTGGGCATTAGTAAACTAGGACCATTTAATCCAGGGAGATTTCGATAAAGACCCCAGTGCCAACCAGGAGTTTTGCCCCCCGATGTAGGGCTTTTATGCCATAGTTGGTCCAACGTTCTGTGGACCACTAAAGAGAAAATGGACTGCCCCAACTGGTTTTGTAATTTCCCTAAAACCATACATTCATTTTACTAGAGGATCATAGAAGTTAAAGACTTAAAACAAACTTTAGCAATTAAGACAGGATACCAAGACGCAAATGCCTGGTTAAAATGAATCAAATATTCCATCTGCACATTAAACAAAAGCAATTGTTATGCTTTACACATGGCAGGCCAGAGGCCCAGACTGTCCCCCTTCCACTAAGGTGGTCCTCCAGTCGACCAGGCGTAGGCTGCATGGTAGCTCTTTTCCAGGATTCTACAGCCTGGAGTAATAAGTCAGGCCAAGCTCTGTCTGCTATATCCCCAAGTCCCTGCGGGTCAGCCCCAGAAGGCCATCCAGCTTCCATCCCCCAACACTAAGTTCACTTCGTGTCTCTCATGACAGGGAGGAAACTTAGCATTCCTTGGAGACCTGAAAGGATGCAGTGAGCTTAAGAATTTTCAAGAGCTTATCAGTCAGCCCTTGTTCATCCCTGAGCAGATGTGTGGTGGTATTATGGTGGACCTTTACTGGGCACTCTGCTGAATAACTGGAGTGGCACTTGTACTTTAGTCCAATTGGCTATCCCTTTCACCCTGGCATTTCATCTACCAGAAGGAAAAAAAATATAAGACATCATAAAGTGAGAGAAGCCCCTTATGAGTTTTTCAACTCTCATGTCTATTTAGATGCAACTGGAGTCCCACGAGGAATACTAGATCCATTTAAAGCTTGAAATCAAATAGCTGCAGGATTTAAGTCAATGTCTTAGTAGGTGACAGTTAATAAAAATGTAGATTAGATAAACTACATCTATTACAACCAACAGCAATGAGCTTTTCATGAGTTAAAAGAAAAACTCATGTTGGCCCGAGCCCTCAGGCTACCTGACCTGACAAAACTCTTTACACTCTGTTTGTCAGAAAGAAAAAGTTGCAGTTGGAGTTTTAACCCAGACTGTGGGGCCTGGCCAAGGCCAGTGGCCTATTTGTCAAAACAGCTAGACAGAGTTTCCAAAGGCTGGCCCCCAGGTCTAAGGACCCTAGCAGCAAAGGCCCTGTTAGCACAAGAAGCAGATAAACTAACCCTTAGGCAAAACCTGAATATAAAGGCCCCCCACACTGTGGTAACTTTAATAAATACCAAAGGACATCATTGGTTAACAAATGCTAGATTAACCAAGTACCAAAGCTTGCTGTGTGAAAATCCCCACATAACCACTGAAGTTTGCAAAACCCTAAACCCCACCACCTTGTTCCCAGTATCAGACAGTCCAGTTGAACATAACTGTGTAGAGGTGTTGGACTCAGTTTATTCTAGCAGGCCCTACCTCCGAGACCATCCTTAAACATCAGTAGACTGTAAGTGGTACATGGATGGGAGCGCTTCGCCAACCCCTGCAAAGTGACTCTGAAGAAGATGACAAGCCCTGCTCCAGTCACGCCCGGAAGCTGACTGGTCCACGCACGGCTGAAGCATGAGGAAACCCAACGCGGGACTCATTTTCCTTAAAATTTGGACTTACAGTAAGGACTTCAACTGACCTTCCTCAGACTGAGGGCTGTTCCCAGTGTATACATCAAGTCACTGAGGTAGGACAAAAGGTTGCTAAGGTCCTATTATTTTACGGTTATTGTAAGTGTACTGGAACTCTAAAAAGAACTTGTTTGTATAATGCTATTCTATACATGGTATGTAGCCCAGGAAATGACCAACCTGATGTGTATTGTGACCCATCTGAGCCTCCCATGACCACAGTTCTTAAAATAAAGAACGAACGACTGGTGGGAGCTCATAAATGATATGAGTAAAGTGTTAGCCAAAACAGAAGAAAAAAAGGGTGCCCAAACAAGTCACCTTAAAATTTGATGCCTGTGCTGTCATTAATAGTAAGAAGTTAGGAATAAGGTGTGGTTCTCTTAATTAGAAAAGAGGCTATATGGCAGAAAATAAGTACATCTGTCATAAATTAGGACTGTGTGGAAATAAATGTAAATATTGGTTTTGTGTCATTTAGGCCACTTGGATTTAAAAAAAAAAAAAAAAGATGAAAAGGATCCAGTCCACCTTCAGAAAGGAAAAAATGGCGCTTCCTGTACTAAGGGACAATGTGACCCCTTAGAGCTAGTAATAACCAATCCCCTCGATCCTTGCTGGAAAAAAGAGGAGTGTGTGACCTTAGGAATTGACGGGGCCAGAGTGGATCCTCGAGTAAGTATCTTGGTTTGAGGAGAAGTTTACAAATGCTCTCCTGAGCCAGTGTTTCAAACTTTCTATGATGAACTAAATGTACCAGTACCAGAAATTCCAGGAAATACAAGAAATTTGTTTTGCAATTAGCCGAGCATGTAGCCCAGTCTCTCAATGTCACTTCATGTTATGTATGTAGAGGAATTGTAATAGGAGATCAATGGCCATAGGAAGCCCGAGAATTAGTGCCTACAGACCCAGCTCCTGATGAATTCCCAGCTCAAAAGAATCACCCGGATAATTTCTGGGTCCTAAAAGCCTCAATTATTGGACAATATTGCATTGCTAGAGAAAGACAAGAATTCACTCACCCTATAGGGCGACTTAGTTGTCTGGAACAGAAACTGTATAATGGTACCACAAAAACAGTCACTTGGTGGAGTTCAAATCACACAGAGGAATCCATTTAGCAAATTCCTAAAGTTGCAAACCGTGTGGACCCACCTGGAGTCCCACCGGCACTGGACAGCCCCCACTGGATTATATTGGATATGTGGGCATAGAGCTTATGCCAAATTACCTGAGCAGTGGGCAGGTAGTTGTGTTATTGGCACTATTAAACCATCTTTCTTCCTACTGCCCATAAAAACAGGCGAACTCCTGGGCTTCCCTGTCTATGCTTCCCGTAAAAGAGAAGCATAGCTATAGGAAATTGGAAAGATGATGAATGGCCCCCTGAGAGAATCATACAGTATTATGGGTCTGCTACTCGGGCACAAGACGGCTCATGGGGATACCGGACCCCCATTTACATGATCAACCGAATCATATGGTTACAAGCTGTCTTAGAAATAATCACTAATAAAACTGGCACAGCCTTGACTATTCTGGCCCGGCAAGAAATTCAGATGAGAAATGCTATCTATCAAAATAGGTTGGCTCTTGACTACTTGCTAGCAGCTGAAGGGGGGGTCTATGGAAAACTTAACCTTACTAATTGCTGTTTACACATAGATGATCAAGGGCAAGTAGTTAAAGACATAGATATGACAAAACTGGCACATGTGCCCATGCAAGTGTGGCATGGATTTGATCCTGGGGCCATGTTTGGAAAATGGTTCCTAGTGCTAGGAGGATTTAAAACTCTTATAATAGGAGTTATAATAATAATAGGAACCTGCCTACTGCTCCCTTGTTTGCTGCCTGTACTTCTTCGAATGACAGAAAGCTCCATTGCGGCCGGGCGCGGTGGCTCAAGCCTGTAATCCCAGCACTTTGGGAGGCCGAGACGGGCGGATCACGAGGTCAGGAGATCGAGACCATCCTGGCTAACACGGTGAAACCCCGTCTCTACTAAAATACAAAAAAAAAAAAAAACTAGCCGGGCGAGGTGGCGGGTGCCTGCAGTCCCAGCTACTCGGGAGGCTGAGCCAGGAGAATGGCGTGAACCCGGGAGGCGGAGCTTGCAGTGAGCTGAGATCCGGCCACTGCACTCCAGCCTGGGCGACAGAGCCAGACTCCGTCTCAAAGAAAGCTCCATCGCTACCTTAGGTCACCAAAATGCCTCAGCACAAATGTACTATATAAATCACTATCAACCTGTCTTGCAAGAAGACATGGGTAGTGAAATAAAAGTGAGAACTCCCACTAATAAAATGAGTGAGAATCTCAAACGGGGGGAATAGGGGAGGAGACCACCCCTCATATTGTCTAATGCCCTATTTCTACCTCCAAAGAAAGAAGTAAAAACTAAAAGGCAGAAATGAAATCCACAGGCAGACAGCCCGTAGCCACACCCTGGGCCTGGTAGTTAAAGATCGACCCCTGACCTAACTGGTTCTGTTATCTATAGATTACAGACATTGTATAGAAATGCACTGTGAAAATCCCTATCCTGTTTTGTTCCGAACTAATTACTGGTACACGCAGCCCCCAGTCACTTACCCCCTGCTTGCTCAATCAATCACGACCCTCCCACACGCACCCCCTTAGAGTTGTGAGCCCTTAAAAGGGACAGGAATTGCTCACTCGGGGAGCTCGGCTCTTGAGACAGAAGTCTTGCCGATGCCCCCGGCCGAATAAACCCCTTCCTTCTGTACTCGGTGTCTGAGGAGTTTTGTCTGCCGCTTGTCCTGCTACAACCTGAGGTCAGGAGTTCGAGACCAGCCTGGCCAACATGGTGAAACCCCGTCTCTACTAAAAATACAAAAAATTAGCCAAGCGTGGTGGAGCGCACCTGTAATCCCAGTGACTTGGCTTGGAGGACCTCCTTTGGGAGATCAATCCCCTGTCCTCCTGCTCTTTGCTCCGTGAGAAAGATCTACCTACGACCTCGGGTCCTCAGACCGACCAGCCCAAGGAACATCTCGCCAATATTAAATTGGATAAGCGGCCTCCTTTTACTCTCTTCTCCAACCTCTCTCACTATCCCTCAACGTCTTTCTCCTTTCAATCTTCGCACCACCCTTCAATCTCTCCCTTCTCTTAATTTTTTTTTTTTTTTTTTTTTTGAGACGGAGTCTCGCTCTGCCGCCCAGGCTGGAGTGCAGTGGCCGGATCTCAGCTCACTGCAAGCTCCGCCTCCCGGGTTTACGCCATTCTCCTGCCTCAGCCTCCCGAGTAGCTGGGACTACAGGCGCCCGCCACCTTGCCGGGCTAGTTTTTTGTATTTTTTAGTAGAGACGGGGTTTCACCGTGTTAGCCAGGATGGTCTCAATCCCCTGACCTCGTGATCCGCCCGTCTCGGCCTCCCAAAGTGCTGGGATTACAGGCTTAAGCCACCGCACCCGGCCCCTTCTCTTAATTTCAATTCCTTTCATTTTCTGGTCGAGACAAAGGAGACACATTTTATCCGTGGACCCAAAATGCTGGCGCCGGTCACAGACTGGGGAAGGCAGCCTTCCCTCTGTGTTTAATCATTGCAGGGACGCCTCTCTGGTTACTCACCCACGTTTCAGAGGTGACTGACCACGCTGCAAGGACGCCTGCCTTGGTCCTTCACCCTTAGCGGCAAGTCCCGCTTTTCTGGGGGAGAGGCAAGCACCCTGACCCCTTCTCTCCTTGTCTCTACCCCTTTTCTGCTTTTCTGGGGGAGGGGCAAGAATCCTGACCTCTTATTTTTGCATCCCAACCTCTTATTTTTGCGCCCCAACCTCTTATTTTTGTGCCCCAATCCTGTATTTCCACACCCCGACCCCTTTCCCGCTTTTCTGGAGGGCAAGAACCGCGGAACTCCTTCTCTCTGTGTCTCTACTCTCTCTTTTCTCTGGGCTTGCCTCCTTCCCCATAGGCAACCTTCCACCCTCCATTCCTCCTTCTCCCTTAGCCTGTGTTCTCAAGAACTTAAAACCTCGGCCGGGCACGGTGGCTCAAGCCTGTAATCCCAGCACTTTGGGAGGCCGAGACGGGCGGATCACGAGGTCAGGAGATCGAGACCAGCCTGGCTAATACGGTGAAACCCCGCCTCTACTAAAAAATACAAAAAACTAGCCGGGTGAGGTGGTGGGCGCCTGTAGTCCCAGCTACTCGGGAGGCTGAGGCAGGAGAATGGCGTGAACCCGGGAGGCGGAGCTTGCAGTGAGCTGAGATCCGGCCACTGCACTCCAGCCTGGGCGGCAGAGCGAGACTCCGTCTCAAAAAAAAAAAAAAAAAAAAAGGCCGGGTGCGGTGGCTCAAGCCTGTAATCCCAGCACTTTGGGAGGCCGAGACGGGCGGATCACGAGGTCAGGAGATCGAGACCATCCTGGCTAACACGGTGAAACCCCGTCTCTATTAAAAAAATACAAAAAAACTAGCCGGGCGAGGTGGCGGCGCCTGTAGTCCCAGCTACTCGGGAGGCTGAGGCAGGAGAATGGCGGGAACCCGGGAGGCAGAGCTTGCAGTGAGCTGAGATCCGGCCACTGCACTCCAGCACGGGCGGCAGAGCGAGACTCCGTCTCAAAAAAAAAAAAAAAAAAAAAAAAGAACTTAAAACCTCTTCAACTCACACCTGACCTAAAGCCTAAACGCCTTTTCTTCTGCAACACCGCTTGGCCTCAATACAAACTTGAAAGTGGCTCTAAATGGCCAGAAAACAGCACTTTTGCTTTCTTCATCTTACAAGACCTAAAAATTGTCGTAAAATGGGCAAACGGTCTGAGGTGCCTGATGTCCAGGCATTCTTTTACATATAGGTCCCTCCCTAGCCTCTGTTCCCAATCATCCCAAATCTTCCTTCTTTCCCTCCTGCCTGTCCCCTCAGTCCCAACCCCAAGCGTCGTTGAGTCTTTCTAATCTTCCTTTCTACAGACCCATCTGACCTCTGTCCTCCTGGCCAGGCCAAGCTAGGTCCCAATTTTCCTCAGCCTCCGCTCCCCCACCCTCTAATCCTTTTATCATCTCCCCTCCTCACACCGGGTCTGGCTTACCGTTTCGTTCAGCGACTAGCCCTCCCCCACCTGCCCAGCAATTTCCTCTTAAAAAAGTAGCTAGAACTAAAGGCATAGTCAAGGTTAATGCTCCTTTTTCTTTATCCGACCTCTCCCAAATCAGTTAGTGTTTAGGCTCTTTTTCATCAAATATGAAAAACCCAGCCCAATTCATGGCCCGTTTAGCAGCAACCCTGAGACACTTTTCAGCCCTAGACCCTGAAAGGTCAGAAGGCCATCTTATTCTTAATATGCATTTTATTTTATTACCCAATCTGCTCCCGACATTAAATAAACCTCCAAAAATTAAATTCCGGCCCTCAAACCCCACAAGAGGACTTAATGAACGTCACCTTCAAGGTGTACAATAATAGAGTAAAGGCAGCCAAGTAGCAACTTATTTCTGAGTTGCAATTCCTTGCCTCCACTGTGAGACAAACCCCAGCCACATCTCCAGCACACAACTCCAAACGCCTGAACCGCAGCTGCCAGAGGTTCCTCCAGAACCTCCTCCCCAGGGAGCTTGCTACAAGTGCCGGAAATCTGGCCACTGGGCCAAGGAATGCCCGCAGCCTGGGATTCCTCCTAAGCCATGTCCCACCTGTGCGGGACCCCACTGGAAATCGGACTGTCCAACTTGCCCAGCAGCCACTCCCAGAGCCCCTGGAGCTCTGGCCCAGGGCTCCCTGACTGACTCCTTCCCAGATCTTCTCGGCTTAGCGGGTGAAGACTGACGCTGCCCCATTGCCTCGGAAGCCTCCTGGACCATCACTTTGGGTAACTCTTACAGTGGAGGGTAAGTCTGTCCCCTTCTTAATCAATATGGATGCTACCCACTCCACATTACCTTTTTTTCCAAGGGCCTCTTTCCCTTGCCTCCATAACTGTTGCGGGTATTGATGGCCAGGCCTTTTGTTTTTTTTTTTTTTTTTTGAGATGGAGTTTCACTCTTATTGCCCAGGCTGGAGTGCAATGGCACAATCTCAGCTCACTGCAACCTCCGCCTCCCAGGTTCAAGCTATTCTCCTGCTTCAGCTTCCCGAGTAGCTGGGATTACAGGCACGTGGTACCACGCTTGGCTTATTTTTTTGTATTTTTGGTAGAGACAGGGTTTTACCATGTTGGCCAGGCTGGTCTCGAACTCCTGACCTCAGGTGATCCACCCACCTCGGCCTCCCAAAGTGCTGGGATTACAGGCGTGAGCCGCCGCGCCCAGCCTGATGGCCAGGCTTCTAAACCTCTTAAAACTCCCGAACTCTGGTGCCAATTTGGACAACATTCTTTTATGCACTCCTTTTTAGTTATCCCCACCTGCCCAGTTCCCTTATTAGGCCAAGATATTTTAACTAAATTATCTGCTTCCCTGACTATTCCTAGGCTACAGCCACACCTCATTGCCGCCTTTTCCCCAGTTCAAAGCCTCCTTCACATCCTCCCCTCGTATCCCCCCATCTTAACCCACAAGTATAGGACACCTCTACTCCCTTCCTTGGCGACTGATCATGCACCCCTTACCATCTCATTAAAACCTAATCACCCTTACCCCACTCAACACCAATATCCCATCCCGCAGCACGCTTTAAAAGGATTAAAGCCTGTTATCACTCACCTGCTACAGCATGGCCTTGTAAAGCCTGTAAACTCCCCTTACAATTCCCCCATTTCACCTGTCCTAAAACGAGACAAGGCTTATAGGTTAGTTCAAGACCTGCACCTTATCTACCAAATTGTCTTGCCTATCCACCCCGTAGTGCCAAACCCATGTACTCTCCTATCCTCTACCTCCCTCCACAACCCAGTATTCTGTTCTGGATCTCAAACATACTTTTTTTTTTTTTTTTTTTTTTTTTGAGACGGAGTCTCGCTCTGTCGCCCAGCCCAGGCTGGAGTGCAGTGGCGCGATCTCGGCTCACTGCAAGCTCCGCCTCCCAGGTTCACGCCATTCTCCTGCCTCAGCCTCCCGAGTAGCTGGGACTACAGGCGCCCACAACCGCGCCCGGCTAATTTTTTGTATTTTTAGTAGAGACGGGGTTTCACCGTGTTCTCGATCTCCTGACCTTGTGATCCGCCCGCCTCGGCCTCCCAAAGTGCTGGGATTACAGGCTTGAGCCACCGCGCCCGGCCCAAACATACTTTCTTTACTGTTCCTTTATATCCTTCATCCCAGCCTCTCTTCACTTTCACTTGGACTGACCCTGACACCCATCAGGCTCAGCAAATTACCTAGGCTGTACTGCTGCAAGGCCTCACGGACAGCCCCCATTACTTCAGTCAAGCTCAAATTTCTTCCTCATCTGTTACCCATCTCGGCATAATTCTCATAAAAACACGCTTACTCTCCCTGCTGATCGTGTCCGGCTAATCTCCCAAACCCCAATCCCTTCTACAACAACTCCTTTCCTTCCTAGGCATGGTTAGTGCAGACAGAATTCTTATACAAGGGCCAGGACCACGTCCTGTAGCCTTTCTGTCCTAATGACCTTACTGTTTTAGCCGAGCCCTCATGTCTGCGCGCAGTGGCTGCCACCGCTTTAATACTGTTAGAGGCCCTAAAAATCACAAACTATGCTCAACTCTCTACAGTTTCCTAACTTCCAAAATCTATTTTCCTCCCCCAACCATCGCTCAGGACAATGCTTATGCTGATAAGTTAGCTAAAAAAGCAGCTAGCTTCCAACTTCTATCCCTCACGGCAGTTTTCCTCCTTCACATTGGCCACTCCCACCTGCTCCCCCGCTGAAACTTCCACCTGTCAATCTCTTCCCACACAAGGCAAATGGTTCTTAGACCAAGGCAAATATCTCCTTCCAGCCTCACAGGCCCATTCTATTCTGTCGTCATTTCATAACCTCTTCCATGTAGGTTACAAACCGCTAGCCTATCTCTTAGAACCGCTCATTTCCTTTCCATCATGGAAATCTATCCTCAAGATCACTTCTCAGTGTTCATCTGCTATTCTCCTACCCCTCAGGGATTGTGCAGGCCCCTCCCTTTCCTACATATCAAGCTCAAGGACTTGCCCCAGCCCAGTACTTGCAAATTAACTTTACTCACATGTCAGAAAACTAAAATACCTCTTGGTCTAGGTAGACACTTTCACTGGATAAGCAGAGGCCTTTCCCACAGGGTCTGAGAAGGCCACCGCGGTCATTTCTTCCGTCAGCCATAATTCCTCGGTTTGGCCTTCCTAACACTATACGGTCTGATATCAGACCAGCCTTTATTAGTCAAATCACCCAAGCAGTTTCTCAGGTTCTTGGTATTCAGTGACACCTTTATATTCTTTACCGTCCTCAATCTTCAGGAAAGGTAGAATGGACTAATGGTCTTTTAAAAACACACCTCACCAAGCTCAGCCACCAACTTAAAAAAGGACTAGACAATACTTTTACCACTTTCCCTTCTCAGAATTCAGGCCTGTCCTCGGAATGCTACAGGTTACAGCACATTTGAGCTCCTGTGTGGACACTCCTTTTTATTAAGTCCCAGTCTCATTCCAGACACCAGACCAACTTGGACTGCACCCCAAAAACTTAGAGCCTAGAAACTCACCAACCAAGCAAGTAATTATGCTGAACTCCCTTGGGCTCTCTCTAATTAGATGTCCTAGGTCCTCCCAATTCTTAGTCCTTTAATACCTGTTTTTTCTCCTTCTCTTATACAGACCTTGTGTCCTCCGTTTAGTTTTTCCTCACTCTAGGTTCCCACGTCACCCCTAATCCCGCTTGAAGCAGCCCTGAGAAACATCGTCCATTCTCTCTCTCCATACCACCCCCCAAAAATTTTCACCGCCCCAACACTTCACTATTTTGTTTTATTTTTCTTATTAATATAAGAAGGCAGGAATGTCAGGCCTCTGAGCCCAAGCCAAGCCATCGCATCCCCTGTGACTTGCACGTATATGCCCAGATGGACTAACTGAAGAATCACAAAAGAAGTGAAAATGCCCTGCCCCGCCTTAACATTCCACCACAAAAGTAGTGAAAATGGCTGGTCCTTGCCTTAAGCGATGACATTGTCTTGTGCCTGGCTCATCCTGGCTCAAAAAGCTCCCCCACTGAGCACCTTGTGACTCCCACTCCTGCCCGCCAGAGAACAACCTCCCTTTGACTAGAATTTTCCTTTACCTACCCAAATCCTATAACACAGCCCCACCCTTGTCTCCCTTCGCCAACTCTCTTTTCCGACTCAGCCTGCCTGCACCCAGGTGATGAAAAAGCTTTATTGCTCACACCCAGCCTGTTTGGTGGTCTCTTCACACGGACGCGCATGACACCAGCTAGTCAGGAGGCCAAGGCAGGAGAATGGCGTGAACCCGGGAGGCAGAGGTTGCAGTGAGCCGAGATGGCGCCACTGCACTCCAGCCTGGCAACAGAGCGAGACTCTGTCTCAAAAAAAAAAAAAAAAAAAAAAAAGGAAAAGAATGAGTTCAACTGAGGGGCATAAGGATAAGTGGGAGACTGAGGACCGAGGAGGCAAGGTTTAGAGCAGCAGCTTATTAAAAAGCTTTAAAGCAGGAACGAAAGAAAGCAAAGCACCCTTGGAAGAGGGCCAAGCGGGCAGCTTGAGAGATCAAGCGTGTGGTTTGACCTTCGACTTAGGGTAGGCCAGGTGCAGTGGCTCAGGTCTATAATCCCAGCACTTTGGGAGGCCGAGGTGGGCGGATCACTCGAGGTCCAGAGTTCGAGACCAGCCTGGCCAACATGGTGAAACCCTGTGTCTACTAAAAGTACAAAAATTAGCCAGGCGGGGGGGCGGGGCTGGAGGGCGGTGAGGGAGTGGTGGGCACCTGTAGTCCCAGCTACTTGGGAGGCTGAGGCAGGAGAATCACTTGAACCCGGGAGGTGGAGGTTGCAGTGAGACGAGATTGCACCACAGAACTCCATCCAGCTCGGGCGACAAGTGAGTCTCTGTCTCAAGAAAAAAAAAAAGGGTTTTATGTGTCGGCACGCATCTGGGGTCTGTGTGCCTTCTCCCCTGATTCCTCCCTCGGGGTGGGGTGTCCGCATGCACAGAGGCCTGCCAGCACTTGGGAGGGGAGCTGTGTTCATACTCACCTGAGGCGTCTTCCCCTTACCAGTCGAGCGTTCCCATGAGGTCAAACACAAGTTAAACGCCACCATTTTGCCTCTCAGTGCTCATGTGTGAGCCCCCTCGCCCAACTCCTGAGCTCTTTATAGGGGAAGCTTATTATCTTATCACCAGCTTCAGGTGATTCACCTACCAGGCGACTGCTTTCCCTGGCTCTGGCTGCAACCAATTACTATTTGAGAGAAACCGTGTAACAACTGCCTTGCTATCACCTGATGGCCACCTGACTTTCCTACTGGGGGTGGGGGGAGCCCTCCCCTGCCCCGCTGACGTCTGACTAGCTACCTACTATGCCAGATTGAGAAAGCGATCTTTCAGGAGTCCCACAGACGGAAATCAAAGTCTGCCTAAAGCTGCCCAGAGGCCTGCCTCTGATCTGTGGATGGGGGCCTTTGCTAACTGGCCACTGTGATTCAGACGGACTCACGGCCCAGCCACGGGCCCTGCAGACAGCTGGCGCTTGAGGACTGGCACAGCTGAGCAGGCCTGGCTTCCTCTCTGGGGAGTGTCAAGATATTCCCTAGTCTTCCCACGGGAGGGGGCAAGGGGAGGCCGGGAGTATTAATCCTACTGCATGGGTTTCTCCCGTGAGAACACTGGAGTGGGTCTGTGTGCCCTCTGATATCCTCATTCCTAGTGTGCAAATGAGAATCCAGAGGCCCCCCGATAGAGAAGTAAGAGAACACACCTGAAGTCACAAAGCTAGTGAGTGGCAGAGCTGGGATTTGAACCAGGGCAACCCCATGTTCTTCCATGGAGCTGTGGGAGCCAAAGGGAGGCACCTGGGCCTTGGGCTTCCCATCTATACATGGGTTTTTATTTTTTTATTTATTTAGAGACAGTCTCGCTCTAACCCCCAGGCTGGAGTGCAGTGGCACAATCTCGGCTCACTGCAACCTCCGCTTCCTGGGTTCAAGCGACTCTCCTGCCTCAGCCTCCCAAGTAGCTGGGATTACAAGTGTGCACCACCATACCTAGGTAATTTTTGTATCTTTGGTAGAGACAGGGTTTTACCATCTTGGCCAGGGTGGTCTCAAACCTCTGACCTCAGGTGATCCGCCTGCCTCAGCCTCCCAAAGTGCTGGGATTACAGGCACACACCACCATGCCCGGTTAATATTTTTTTATTTTAGTACAGATGGGGTTCCACCATGTTGCCCAGGCTGGTCTCAAACGCCTGAGCTCAGGCAATCCACCCACCTCGCCTCCCAGAGTGCTAGGATTACAGGCATGAGCTACCGCACCTGGTCCTGCAATGGCTTTTTACACTGCCTGCTCCCTTCCAGCTCTGAGAACGCCAGTCAGAGACCAGACATCCTGAGCTAGGATCAGCCCCACCTTTTGCAGTGACTCAGCAAGTTTAATCCACTGGGTTGTCAGCTCTCACCATCAGCCCACGTTTAGCAGGAAACAGACGCATGGCAGTGCCCCTGGCAGCCTCTGAAGTCCTTTGAGAGGCTCCAGGCCCCTGCTCACTCCACACCAGCCCTCATCCAGCTTGGAGTGGGGGGCTGCACCTCACACCCTCACTGCTTCAGGGCTCCCGGGAGCAGGACTGCAGGGACCCAGCCCTGAGCCCTGGCCTTCGGAGGAGCCACCGGGGCCTGTGGGCCTCAGCAGGGCTTTCTGGACTGTTCTCTTCCCCTTTCCCCTCCCAGCTCCTTCTTTCCCACTGGTCTCTTGTCCAATGTCTGGCCATGTCTTCCCCCTCCCTTCATGCATGTTCTTACTCCCTCCCGCACCTTCACCATACGTGATCAAAAACAGATCTGTTCTTTTTAGCTCTCACTCCTAGCTAACCTAGGCCAGAATGATTCTTTCATGCATCTTGAAAGTTGGTTATTGTTTCATTTCTTTTCTACTCTGCTACAAAGCCTTTTATCCTTTTTCTTTTTTTTGAAATGGCGTTTCACTCTGTCGCCCAGGCTGGAGTGCAGTGGTGCAATCTTGGCTTACTGCAACCTCCACCTCCCAGGTTCAAGTGATTCTCCTGCCTCAGCCTCCCTAGTAGCTGGGATTACAGGCACCCGCCACCACGCCTGGTTTTCTTCTTCTTCTTCTTTTTTTTGTGTGTGTTTTTACATGGCTGGCCAGGCTGGTCTTGAACTCCTGACCTCAGGTGATCCAGCCGCCTTGGCCTCCCAAAGTGTTGGGATTATAGGCATAAGCCACTGTGCCCAGCCTAAAGCCTTTTTCTTTTCATTTACTCATTCGTCTTTTTTTAAAAAAGTGCAGCCCTCCAGCTGTGACCAAACACATCCAGGCACAAGGCACTGAGACCAGGCCTGAGTGGGATCCCCAAGAGTGGCTTGGTTTGGAGCCCGAGGCAATCAGCCACCTGTCTCCCTGGCCACAGCCTCTGGAAAAGCCACACCCAGCATCTGCAGCCCCTCCCCAGGAAGGTGTCTTGTACTCACACAATTCAGAACAACCCTAACATGGCCTCAGAATTCTGTTGCCAGGAAAAAAATAAAAAAAAAAACTGAAATAAAAATGATGGCTCCCTGAAGAGCCCACCATTGTGAGCCCCAGAATTAACAATGACATTAAATCAAGTCTCATGCATTATGCAGAGAGGTTTACAGCAAAACGCACGTCTGTGAAATATATGTTTCAAATTTCCTGACTCCAAGAGGTGGCCCCAAGATGTTCTCCTGTGGCTTCTTTGATAACAGTTTCGCTTTCACAAACGTTAATTGTGGATTCCTAGCTTAGCACTGCGTGGCCTCGTCACCCTTCCCTTGTATCAAAGCACAATTTCCTGATCATTTCCACAGCAAAAGAAAGTGATTACAGAGATAATGTGTTGGAAGCACATCAGCGCATTTCAGCTTAAAACAATGAAATGCGATGCTGAAATGAGGACTCCAGGGTGTCTCTATTGACAGGACGCACAGAATAAATTGTCCAAACATTCACTTTTGCAGTAACGACAGAGATTTTAAGTGACTCCAGAGATGAGGCGGGCTGCCCAGAACTTGTAACTGACATCCACAATGAATTATGGAATTCTGTCGAGGCATAAAACTCTGTAGCAAACCAAGTAGTCAGCCTACCCTGAAGAAAGCCAGCCTGCTGTCACTGGAGGGGCAAAGACTGGGCACCCCGCTTCTGGTACCATTTGCAGCTGTGTGACCACTGGCAAGTCATTTAGCCCAGGAGCGGGAGTTGAAAGTCACAAGGCTCAGCTTGGGTGTTTGTCCTACATGGTGGGTGTGTGACCTGTGTAAGTTCTCTGAGCCTTTTCTGTTTGTGTGATGGGGAAGGTCGGCATCCACCCTGCAATTCCCTGTGCGCTCCCAAGCACCTGCTTTGTGCCAGGCAGTGCGAGTCTCATGATTACAGAGAAGAGTGCGGGACACTTCCTGCCCTCAGAGGGCTTGCTTAATAGCTAGGGAGAATATAAGAAAGTAAATGCGGCCGGGCGCGGTGGCTCAAGCCTGTAATCCTAGCACTTTGGGAGGCCGAGACGGGCGGATCACGAGGTCAGGAGATCGAGACCATCCTGGCTAACACGGTGAAACCCCGTCTCTACTAAAAATACAAAAAATTAGCCGGGCGAGGTGGCGGGCGCCTGTAGTCCCAGCTACACGGGAGGCTGAGGGAGGAGAATGGCGTAAACCCGGGAGGCGGAGCTTGCAGTGAGCTGAGATCCGGCCACTGCACTCCAGCCCAGGCGACAGAGCGAGACTCCGTCTCAACAAAAAAAAAAAAAAAAAAAAAAAAAGAAAGTAAATGCACAATTGTTTTTAAGAACTAAAGCAGTATGTGCAGGCCACAGGGAGGTGCAGGCTGGGAGACAGAAGAGATGAGAGAGTCGTAAACACCTCCTGGTTTTTGGCTTGAGATAATGTGGGCAACTAAGGGTGATTGTCCCTGGAATGGCAGGAGTATGAGAAAAAGAGCAGGTTCTGCTGATTGTTTTTTTTTTTTTTTGAGATGGAGTCTCACTCTGTTACCCAGGCTGGAGTGCACTGGTGCGATCTCTGTTCACTGCAGCCCTTTTGGGTTCAAGCGATTCTCCTGTCTCAGCCTCCTGAGTAGCTGGAATTACAGGCATGCACCACTATGCCTGGGTAATCTTCGTATTTTTAGTAGAGACGGGGTTTCACCACGTTGGCCAGGCTGTGCTCAAATTCCTGACCTCAAGTGATCTGCCCGTCTCAGCCTCCTAAAGTGCTGGGATCACAGACGTGAGCCACTGTGCCCAGCCTCTCTGCTGTTGACTTGGTATCAAAAAGCTTTACTTTTTTGTTAGAATAACAATAACTTACTGCTTAGGGGAAAAAAAAAAACAAAAAACCAATGACAGAAGGTATACAAGCTGTGCCTGTAGTCCCAGCTCCGTGGGAGGCTGAAATGGGAGGATTGCTTGAGTCCCGGAGGTTGATGCTACAGTGAGCTGAGATCATCATGATCATGCCACTGAACTCCAGCCTGGGTGACAGTGAGACCCTGTCCTAAAAACAAAACCACACACAACAAGAAAAGAAAAATCACTTGGAATGTGACTATCTAGAGCTCCTATTCTTAATATTTTGAGAAATGGGCACTCTCGTATACTGCCGGTCACAATGCAAATAGTACAGTCACTCTGGAGAGCAATTTAGCGAGCTGGTGAAGCTCGAGCATTCTAAGTCTAGATAATAACCAGGAAAGTAGGTATAACAACATCACCACAGCACTGCTGTCAGAGAAAATAATTAGATGCAGCCTAAATATCCATCAGTGGAAGAAATGACAAACAAATTGGGGGATGTATTCATAAGATTGAAGAGCATCCTGCAGATAAACTGAACAAAATAGAAGTGAATGTATCAATATAGGTAGATCTCAAAATATTGTGTTAGGAAGGAAAAAAGCTACAGAACAATAAATAGAGCATGGCACCATATGTGTAAAATCTTAAGCTACCAAGATAATCCTATATGTTGTTCATGGATTGAATATTATACACATTGACATATATATAAATATACATATTCTTCTTGTATATATGTGTGTGTGTATATATATGTGTGTGTGTGTATATGTATAGGAAGAATTTTTTTAAAGTGGATGGGAAGAAGATATACCAAACTCCTCACAGAGGAAAGGAACAAGAAGGTCTTTACCTACAGCTGTAAATTTAAAAAATGTATTATTAGGGCTTACAATATTAACCTTAAGTAAACTGAAAGGTAAGGATGTATATTCTGATGCATGGATCAACTACCAAAAAATAACATAAAAAGATATAGCTGGCTGGGTGCAGTGGCTCATGCTTATAATCCAAGCACTTTGGGAGGCCAAGGTGGGTGGATCACCTGAGGCCAGGAGTTCAAGACCAACCTGGCCAACATGGTGAAACCCTGTCTCTACAAAAATACAAAAATTAGCTGGGCACGATGGTGAGTGCCTGTAATCCCAGCTACTTGGGAGGCTGAGGCAGGAGACTTGCTTGAACCCGGGTGGCAGAGGTTGCAGTGAGCCACGATCGCTAGTGCACTCTAGGCCTGGGCAACAGAGAGAAACTCTGCCTCAAAAACAAACAAACAAACAAACAAAACAAAAGAAGATATGGCTAACAAAAAAATTAAAAGTGAAATATTAAAAAAACTTTTTAGGTTGGGCGCAGTGGCTCACGCCTGTAGCCAAGGCTGGTGGATCACGAGGTCAAGAGATCGAGACCATCCTGGCCAACATGGTGAAACCCCATCTCTACTAAAAATACAAAAATTAGCCGGGCGTGGTGGCGCACGCCTGTAGTCCCAGCTACTCGCGAGGCTGAGGCGGGAGAATCGCTTGAACCTAGGAGGCAGAGGTTGCAGTGAGCTGAGACTGTGCCACTGCACTCCAGCCTGGCGACAGAGCAAGACTCTGTCTCAAACAAACAAACAAAAACTTAAACCAAAAAAAGTCAAAAGCCAAGATAAGATAAACAGTGGAACAAGAAACCAAATGGGACAAACAGGAGACAAATAATAAAGTTACCAACTGCATCAATAATTATCTCTAATATTAGTGGACTAAACTCCAAAATTAAGGGGCAGATGTCAAAACGGATATAAAAGCCAGAACGAACTACATTCACTTTAAATATAAAGACAGGTTGAAGGTACATGAATACAAAAAGATATACCATGCACACAGTAGGCATCAGGAGTGTGGGGTGTCTATATTAACCTTAGATAAGATAAACTTCAAGACAAAAAGTATCATCAGTTAGAGAGGGTCTTCTGATAGTGATACAACGATCAGTTTATTCAGAAGATGTTAACTATCAAATGTAAATGCACCTAGTATATAGAACTTCAAATACAGGAAGAAAAAAAAAACACAACAGAATTAGAAAGATAGACATTTCATAATCATAGTTGGAGACTTTAGCACCCCTCTCTCATCAACGGAAAGATCAATTCGACAGCAAGTAAAGTCACAGGTAATCTGAACAACTATCAACCACCTTGACCTGATTGATATTTATATAATGTTATAGCCAACAATGAAAGATCAACTTGACAGAAAGTCAAGTCACAGTAATCTGAACAACTATCAACCACCTTGACCTGATTGATATTTATATAACGTTACCGCCAACAACAGAAGAATACATATTTTTTTCAAAGTGCACACGCTACAGTCATGAAATACTGACCACGTTCTGGAATATAAAACAAGTCTCAATAAATTTAAAGGAATTGAAATCATGTGAAGCCTATAATGAAATAATGAAATAAAATTGAAAATAAAAATAAGTGATATCTAGGTTTCTTTTTTTCTTTTTTTAAAAAAGAAAAAGAAACCACACTTCGAAATAATTCACATGTCAAAGAAGATATCATAATGGATGTGAGAAAACAATCTGAATTCAAATCCAAATTAATTTGAATATATGCTAATGCGATATGTCAACATTTGTGGAACAGTTAAAACAGTACCTGGAGGGAAATCTAAATGCTTATATTAGGAAAAAAGAAAAAGAAAATTCTAAAATCAACAACTAGTGACTAGTCATTATTAAGAAAACAAAATTTATGTATCAAAGTAAACCCACATAAGTAGAAGGAAAGAAATAACAGAAATAAGTAACAACAATAAAACAAACAATAGAGAAAATTAACAAAGCCAAAAATTAGCTCTTTGAAAAGATAAATAGAATTCATGAACACATAGCTAGATAGATCAAAATAAATCAGAAATTAAGAAGAAAAATTATCACTTTAGAGTCTACAGATAGTAAAATAAGAAAATATTATAAACAGCAAGACAACAAACTCCTTGAATAATTAAACTTACCTGAAACTGAGTATCTGAATAGCCCTGTATATTAAATATGTTGAAAATTTTAAATAGAAAAAAACCTTCTCGTATGTAAAACTCTTGGCACAAATGGCTTCACTGGTGAATTCTAACAAATAAAAAGATCTTCTTTCAGAAAATAGAACATTTCAACTTATTTAATATCATAATATGATGATGATATTGCAAAGAAGTCTATAGGTCAATATCCCTCATAAATATAAATATGAAAATACTTAAATATTAGCAAATCAAATAAAGCAATATGAAAAAGGATACTATACAGTGACCAAGTTTATTTGAATAATTCAAGGTTGGTTTAACATTTGAAAATCAATGTAAGTCATCGTATTTCCAGAATACAGGAGATACCCATATTGTTTTAAAAATGAATATAAGTGTTTGACAAAATTTTAAAACCATTTGTGATTTTTAAAAACTCAAAGCAAACTAAGCAGGGACTTTCTATCTACGAATTCATGTACTTAATGGTCAAATGATTGAAACGTTCTCCTTATAAAATCAGAAACAAGACAAGGGTGCCCAGTCTCACCTCTTCCATTCAACGCCGTATTGGAGATCCTGACTATTGCAATATGGCAAGAAAACTAATAGGCATAAAGACTCGAAAGAGGGAAGTAAAACTGACTCTACTTGCAGATGACATAATTGTTTAGATGGAAAGCATTACAGGGTTTACAAAACAACTACTAGAACTAATAAGAGGATGTGGCAAGGTTTCAGGATGTAAGGTGTATCAGTCACAGTTTACTCAGGAAACAGAAACCACACAATAATTTGAAAAGGGAACGTTTGGTGTAAACCATCAGTAGCTATAACAGGGCAATAACTACTAGGGTAGAAACTGATCTCTAAAGAGTACCCTCGGGCTACACGAAAGTATCCTGGGGAGGAACAATTTGGAAGGGGAAGCCCATCCCCAGGCTGAGACTCAGACCTCTTTGGAGAAGGAGCAGCTGCAAGCCCTCTGGGTGCTGAGGTGTGCTGAGCTGGCTGGGCTGGGCTGGTCCACAGTCACTCGCAAGTAGAAAACACCCTGGTGGGTTGCAGGTACCAACGCTGGTGGGTGGGCAAGCAGAGGCTTTCAATAATTAATAAGGTTTGAAAACACCAATAAGCGGGCTCCCAGGTACTTAAGGCTCACATGGGCCTTTCTTCAGTGCTAGATGATTCTTTCATGAGGGAACTGGTACAATTCCTGGAGAGGCCTCTTGCTGGCATGGCTTGGGTCATGTAGTCTGTTCATTAACAAATCAACTTGACTGGGAGATGTGGTACTCATATTGTACCATCATGGGCCATGTGCCCCTAGAGGGGCAGAGGAGGCAAACAGGGCAGCTCCAGATGGCTCCAGAGAGCAGACGCCACAGGGAAGCAGGTTTCAGGCAACCCAAGGAAAGCTGTCTATGATGGGTTTGTCTTAGTCAGTTTCTGCTGCTATAACAAAATACCACAGACTAAGGCTGGGCACAGCGGCTCACGCCTGTAATCCCAGCACTTTGGGAGACCGAGGTGGGCAGATCACCTAAGGTCGGGAGTTCAAGACCAGCCTGGCCAACATGGCAAAACCCTGTCTCTACTAAAAATACAAAAATTAGCCTGGCATGGTGGCGAGCGCCTGTCATCCCAGCTACTCAGGCAGCTGAGGCAGGAGAATCGCTTGAACCTGGGAGGTGGAGGTTGCAGTGAGCCAAGATCGTGCCACTGTACTCCACCCTGGGCAACAGAGTGAGACTCTGTCTCAAAACACAAACAAACAAACAACAACAACAAAAAACCACAGACTGGGCAATTTACACAGGAAAGAAACGGATTTTCTCACAGTTCTGGAGGCTGGGAAGTCCAAGATGAAGGCACCATAGGTCGGCTGTGTGGTGAGGGCTGCTCTCTGCTTCCAACGGCTCCCCTGGAGGGGAGGAGCGCTGTGTCCTCCTCACACAGCCAGAGGCAGAAGGGGAGAGAGATGAAATACCTTGCTCAAGCACCTCTTATAAGGGCACCAATCCCATTCACGAGGCAGGCGCTCTCAGGGTCTATCACCTTGTCAAGGCCCTGCCGCCTAATACTATCACACAAGCAACACCTGGATTTTGGAGGAGACACATTCAAACCATAGCAGGGTTAAGTCGTGTTCCCCAGGGTTGAAGTCCTAACCCCCAGTACAATGACCCTTATGCAGTAATCCCCACTTATCTGCAGTTTCAGTTACTCATGGTCAACTATAGTCCAAAAATATTAAATGGAAAATTCCAGAAATAAACAATGCATAAGCAGGGTCCCACCCTGGATAGGAAGCGTCCCTCCGTCCAGCTACCTGCTCATGAGTCACTTGGCCACCGTCTCGTTGATCAGCTCAGCCATCGCAGTGTCCCTGTGTTTGTGCTCAAGCAACCCTCGTCCCCTACTTAACAATGGCCCCCAAGCAGCAGCGCAGGGATGCTGGCCCTTCGGATCTGCCAAAGAGAAGCTTCCTTCCACGCTGACAGCCTGCCCTGGACAGCCAGCCCACCCTGAGCTGGGCACCCTGCTCTCCAGGGGCTGTATCAGATGGAGCTGGGAGTGGGGGTTCTGGAGTGACCACTATCCCAAACTGAGGGTTGCCCCAGCGCAGGGTCCCCTGGGTGCTGTGGGGTGGGGTGTGCTGAACTACAAGCAGCAGATGTCTGCACGTCGTGGGAGCCCCCTTCTAATGGCAGAGCTGTCCCTGGGAGGGAGGGAGGGAGGGAGCCGCTGTTGCTGAAGTAGAGGGGCAGGGCAGTGAGGGGTGCTTTGGAGGGAATCCCCTGCATGGTCCGGGAGCTGGAGGTCACAGGAGCCGCCCAAGCCCCGTCCCTGGCTGGGAGTGAGGCTGTGGTGGAATCGCGTGGGATTGGAGGACAAGGATCGAGTGGAGTCTGGGCACACCCACTCAGAACCCGCAGGATCTCAGGCAATTCCATCGCTTTCCTGGTCTCTGTTTTCTCATCTGCCCGCCCAGCCTCACCTGGCAGTTGGGGTAGCCTAAGGGACTCCCCAGGGGAGGGCCCTGAACCAGGATGGCGCAGCCCCAAGGCCTGGCAGCTCTGTCTCTCCAAAATCTATGCTGGGTGCCAACTGTTTGCCAGGCACTTCTAGATGCTGGGGTTTGGAAAGAAAACCAACCGAACTCCCTGTCTTCCTGAGCAGGCAGACAAAAACCGACAGGGGTGCACACGGCAGGCTGTGGAAGCCCGAGGAACCAAACAGCAGGCAGGAGGACAGGCAATGCCAGAGTCCTGGGGAAGGGGCCGGGAAGGCAGCACTGAGAGGGGGCGGTGCTCAGGGTCAGGTCTTCAGGGAGCCAGCCAGGGAGATGGCTGAGGCAGAGGGCACAGCATGTGCAAAGGTCCCACGGTGGGAGCAAGCGAGGAGGCAAGGAGGAGAGGAGCAGGGCATAAACCAGAGGCCAGAGCAAGCGGGGCCTGTGGCCCTGGAGGCACAAGTAAGGTGAGTAGGGTGAGGCCTTTAGCTTTTGCTGAACGAGACGCAGGGCAGCAGGGGGGGTTGGTTGGTTTGTTTTTTAGACGGAGTTTAGCTCTTTCACCCAGGCTGGAGCGCAGTGATGCGATCTTGGCTCATTGCAACCTCCGCCTTCCAGTTTCAAACAATTCTCCTGCCTCAGCCTCCCGAGTAGCTGGGATTACAGGCGCCCGGATGACAAGGTTTTAACAGTGTCGCCATCACACTAGTTGCTGGCTTGAGAAGAGACTGCAGCGGGTCAGGGGGAGAGAGCAGGTGGGTGGCGGCTGCAGGAACCCAGGGGAGATCATGGGGCTGGGACCAAGGTGATGTTGGGGTGGGCGGTGAGACTTGTCCCATCCTGCTTTCGTCCTGAGGGCGGAGCTGATGGATTTGCCAAGGACCAGGTATGCAGGGTGGGAGAGAAGAGCCAAGGGTGACTCCCAGGGTGCCGGCCCCAGCAGCCTGAAGCTCCTCTGAGATGGGGAGGTGGAGGGACTGGCCTGGTGGAGACTGTGGAGCTTGAGACAGCCGCAGCTGTGCAGGGAGTCTGGGGGTACAGATAGAAGCCAGGGGCAGGTGAGGCCGGCCACGGGAGATCAGAGCACAGACCTGGGCCTGGGCCTTCGGTGATTAGGTAGAAGAGGAGCAAGTCTGGAGCAGAGACCCGGGAGCAGCCACACCAGCGGGAGTGAGGTCCCGGGAGCCTCCTTTGGCAGGGGGTGTGGCCAATGTGTCCCCAGGTTCCGAGAGGTCTGGGTGATGACTGGGAGCACCCCGTGGATCTGGCCATGGGAGGTCACTACCGACCTGGTGTTCCAGAGGAGCAAAGGGGTGGGGAGCCGGATTGAAAAGGATCCAAGAGGCCTTGGACGCTGAGTGTGGTCTTTTGAGCGGCCCCCAGGAGGACTCAGGCAGAGTTAACTTGAAACCTGCTCCCCTCCCCGCAAACTATTCTCCCCAGGGTAAGCCATGAAGTGGGACCATGTGGCAGCCCCACACGCCCTCCACCTCTCTGTCCCCTGGATCACTGGACCCCACTTTGGCATCAGACAACAGCCTCTGGCCACAGCTGACTGCCCAGGGGTCAGCCCTGACCCACTGGTTCAATCAGAGCCCCGCCCTGTGCAATGCCAGGAGCTAGGACTCAGGGGGGCTGATTCCCCGGTTTCCTCCGTAGGGCAAGGTGTAAGCTCAGCGTGGCTGCAGGAGCGCGTGTATCCACTGCTGGGGGAGAGAGACAGCGGCGATGCTGCCAGGCCGAGAGGCAGGAACCCATGAGGGAGCAGAGGGCACCACCTTGGGCTCCGCACAGTGACAGGCCTGCTGCGTTTCCGAGGCTTTCCACCCTCAATCCTAGCCCTAAACGGTCACCCGCTGTCTCTGAGAGCTGGGAATGGGGGTGAGCGAGTGGAGGGCACCGAGCTCTCTCCTATTTCCCCCCCTCCATCCCTCCCTCTTTGGGGTGGGAGAGGCCCCTGATTTCCAGCCTCTCCAATGCCCACCTGGCTGCCCCGGGCACTCCCAGGGGCCTCTCCGCAAGGCAAGGACACCAAAACCACAGGGCTTTGAAATCATCGATCGACTTTAATGCATTGTAAAGAAGGAAAACTACATTGGCGTATTTAAGACAAACACTTTTTCTCTATCCTCACTACCCACTGGACGGTCCTCCTCGGTCCAAAAAAAAAAAAACTAACAATCTCAAGACACATTGGCAGCTACCCCTCCCGGGTCCAACCTTTTATATCCTCCCATGACGTTGCTAAAACATTTAACTCAATCCATCCGCGAAGAAAACCAAACCAACAGAAAAGGAAGCTGAAGACATGGACATCGCAAGCCACGCGGTAATGCATACTTGGCACAGAGTAGCCAATATAGAAGACGTGTGCCTCACACGGTTCGCTTTGTTCATCAATAAAAGAATATAAAAATCTTGTTCACCCAGTGTTAAGTGTATTAAAATAGATCTGTATCATACGGCACAGTTTCTCCCGGAGTCGTGAGAATGACAGGAGGGACCGTGGCAGCTGCGGGATTTGCCGGCCTCCTCGCTCTGCACCTCTGCGTGTGTGCGTGCGTGTCTGTGGTCGTGGCCGCGTGCGACGCACACACGCGTGTTCAGTGCAATTCGGCACCATGTGATATGCTCGGGGTGGGAGCCCGTGGCTCCTGGACGCTTGTCCTGTTGTGCTAGGTCCCTCAGGATCGGGACGTGGGAATCGGGCGAGGGTGACAGGCCGGCACTGCCCACCCTGGATGCAGAAGCCCTTGGCAGCAAGTCTGGTCCCCGAAGGTCGGAACCTCCTGAGTCCACCGCCCTTTCTTTCCTCCCCAATCCTCCACCCGGCTCTTAAAAAACCTGCTGGATCTTCCAGCTTGGCCGGGCTTTCCGAGGGGAGGTGTTCCCATGTGTACCTTGAAGCAGAGACTACTAGAAGCAGAAAAGGAAGTCAGCCAGAGTCCCCCCGCCATTCACATTAAATGTCTCACAATAAAAACGCCATACAAAAGTGTGAAGTTATTTTTTGGCATAGTGTCTGCACTGGCAAGAAGGGAGGAGTGGAATACTTATCGGCTCTTCCAAATAAGACAAGAAAAGGCTTCAGTCATTAAGTTGAATGATTCAACCCCAAAGAGAAAACCTGCCAAATGCCCTCCCCAACAGGGTTGCAGATCCACCCTGCCCAGAAACTCCATGAGAAAAATGCATCAACGGCAACTGAGTCCAAGAGATTGGCAAAAGGAAGGAGGCAGCCTCGAGGGCCCCGAAGACGGAGCAGGAAGGGCAGAGGCCCTGGCGGGGATCACTGCAGCGTCCCGGTGCCCAGACACGCTCACCTCTGACAATGTCTTTCAAGTTAAACAGCTGCAATTCGTAACCCTAATAATACTGACAGAAAGGGGCCCGGGCGGTTCTGCAAAGGCAACGGGGTGCCCCAGGCCCGCCCGCCCACCCCAGGTGGACCTCCTAGGAGTGTGGGGCATCGGGAAACTACCTAGATCCGCTACCCTGCTTCTCGTCCCAACTACCTCTACCACTCAGCTAGTCCGTGTGTTCTCAGCTCCCCTCCCACAGGACACCAGGAGGCGGTGCCCTCAGCGGGGACTGCATGCTGGGCGGTGCGCTTGTCCCCTCCACAGCCTCAGCCTGCCCCTCCAGTGGGCCAGAGGGAGGCCGTGGAGAGCAGGGCCTGGAAGCCGGAGGCCCAGGCAGCCCTGACGTGGCCGGGGGTGGGGCTGTGTGCCACAGCCTGTCGTACTCCCACCTGGCTCCTAGGTACCTCCTGTGAGTGTGGAGGGCACAGGGCCGCACCCCCACCTGGTCTTGGCTCTAGGCCTCTCCCCCAGCTCTTTCTCCCTCCTCTCCTCTGTCTGGTTAATTTTTGTCGGAAATTCATAGTGTTTATGAATTAAGGCCGACAGAACCCCCAGGCTGGGTAAGCAGGGTCCCAATAACTTTCCGTGGGTGTGAAGACTGGTCCCTCGGGGTCAGTTGTGGCCCTGGGGGTGCTGGAGGGTGGGGTGTGTGGCTGCCACTGAGGGCTTGGTCCAGGGCCCGGCCAGCAGTGGGGCGGGGCTAGTGGTCGCCATGGTGACCTGGAGCAGCTGCTCGCCCTGTATCAGTCTCAGGAGGGCCCGCAGGCGGTCCAGGGATGACTGGGTGCCCCTCTGGCGGGCCAGCAGGCTTGTCTTCAACTCCAGGCATTTCTGTTGGGGCAGAAGGTCAGGGGAAAGGGTCTTAGCATTTGGCTCTACAGCCATCCTGGGGCAGCCACCGTCTGGGCCCCTCTCCCCTCCACTGCAAATGCCTGCAAGAAACCAGGCTGAGGCTTTCACAAAAGCCAGGCAGTGGTACAAATGCAATTAAAGAGCAGCCAGACCCACAGGAGACGATGCTTGTTTTGGAACTTAGGGCTAGAAAAAGTGTGCCTCTGCCTGGGAACGTCCTCCCCATGGCTGTGATGTGACCTCCTCCTCCTTGCTAGCTGCCCACACTCTTCCTCCTCCTCCTGCTGGCCAACCTGCAGCAGCCTCGGAGACCTTTCACTTCCCGGCCGCCCTTCTGCTCTTCCTCTTGCCCGCTGTGCTGTGTGGTCTTTTCCAATCTCTCTACATGCCACCACAACAAGGAAAAGCAATAAGGACTGATGCCTAGAGTCCCACATCCATCTACTCTGGGTCAAATACTGCTTGGGCAAATAACCTCCCCAAGATGGTTTCTAAAATGATTATAGGGACAATCACAAAGCCTCTTCATAGCGTTATAGAGAGGAATAAATGAGACACTGCATTTAAAGAGCTTCCCCAGGGCCCATTACCATCACCATCCTCTAACATATCATCACCACCATTATCATCACCATCACTGTGATCATTACCACTATCACTATCACCATGATCACCATTATCACCACCACCACCACCACCGTGATCAGCACCATCAGCACTACCACCATAATCACCACCATAATCACCATTATCACCACCATCACCATCACTGTGGTCTGCATCATCGCCACCATCACCACCATCATTACAACCATCACCATCACCACCACCACCACTATCACCATAATCACTATTATCATCACCACCATCACCATCACTGTGGTCTGCATCATCACCACCATCATTACAACCATCACCATCACCACCACCACCACCACCACCATCACCACGATCACCATTATCACCATCACCACCATCACCATAATCATCACTACCATCACTGTGGTCTGCATCATCGCCACCATCATCACCATCATCATTACAACCATCACCATCACCACCACCACCACCATGATCACCATGATCATCACCACCACCATTAGCATCACAGTGCTTAGCACCATCACCACCATGATCACCATTATCATCACCACCACCATTAGCATCACAGTGGTCAGCACCATCACCATCATCACCACCATCACCATCATTACAACCATCACCATCACCACCACCACCATCACTGTGATCAGCACCATCATCATTACCACCATCACCACCATTACCACCATCATCACCACCACTATCACCATCACTGTGATCGGCACCATCACCACCATCACCACCACAACCACCATCCTCATCATCATTACAACCATCACCACCATCACCACCACCATCACTGTGATCAGCACCATCATCATTACCACCATCACCATATCACCATCATCACCATCACCATCACCATTATCACATCACCACTATCACCATCACTGTGATCAGCACCATCACCACCGCCACAACCACCATCATATTCCCATCACCACTATCACCACCATCCCCATGACTGCCATCACCATCATCACCACCACCACAACCATCATCTTCATTATCTTGTCTATCTCCATCCTATGGAGGAGGAATTATGTTCACTTTACACAAGAGAAAACAGATTCAGAGTCAGGGCCCTGCCAAGGGGCCTGAGCAGGGGCACAGCCAGCGTGCTATCAATCGCTTGGTAAGTATCTGTTGAATGAGCCACAGCGCTGCCTTCTCCACGTACTGGCTTGCTGGGGGATCCTTGGTGACTCTGTCTTCTTCCTGGGCCTTACAGGTGAACAGTGAAGCTCTGGACCTACACCTGTGGCTCCAAGGACACATCTGCCTGTCCCCCAGAATTCCCTGGTGCACACTGGCACTGAAGCCAGCCTGGACCTACACCTGTGGTTCTAAGGACACATCTGCCTGTCCCCCAGACCTGGGGCACACCTGCAGGGCTGAGGTCAGCCTCCCCCAGGCCCCAGGGCACACCTGCAGGGCTGAGGTCAGCCTCCCCCAGGCCCCGGGGCACACCTGCAGGGCTGAGGTCAGCCTCCCCCAGGCCCCGAGGCACACCTGCAGGGCTGAGGTCAGCCTCCCCCAGGCCCCGGGGCACACCTGCAGGGCTGAGGTCAGCCTCCCCCAGGCCCCGGGGCACACCTGCAGGACTGAGGTCAGCCTCCCCCAGGCCCCGGGGCACACCTGCAGGACTGAAGTCAGCCTCCCCCAGGCCCCGGGGCACACCTGCACTGCTGACGCCAGCCTCCGGTCCCGCTCCTCCAGCTGCTGGTGCTCATTCTGCAGCTCACTGCCTCGTTGCAGCAGCTTCTGCTTCTCCTCTTCTTTGACTAGAAAAGAGAAGGCCAAGTCGCCAGATAGGAGCAGGTAAGGAGTGGCTGGGCCGTAGAGTAAATGGGAGGGGCAGAAGGGATGGAACCAAGGCCTAGGTCATCCCCCTGAAGGAGCCAGTGGCTGTGGTCAACTGCACAGGACCTGGAGCCACTCTCCCCTGGCCATACTTGCCCCAGACACAGGATCGGTCCCAGGGTCCCACTTTTCAGTGCTCTGGCCCAGAAGGGAATGGACCTACCCGTCCTCCCACAGGACAAGGTGAGCCCAGAGGCCTGGGTGGGGGAGGAGGGGGAGCAGGGACCCTTTCCCACTCCTCAAGGATGCCTCACCTGTCTTGTGGGTGACATAAGAGTGCACGATGGCCAACATCCCAGTCCAGGGCACACCCTCGTCTTTCTTTAAGGCCTGGGGAGCAGATGGGGAAATGAAAAAGTGGACAGGCCCGGGACCTGCTGGGACTGGCCACACCCTGGCTGTGTAACCCTGAGAGGGCACGCCCTGGGCCCCAGGGTCCTCACCCGAGACCAGGAGCTGGAGCTGCACCTGCCTCATGGCCCGGCTTACAGGGGCTACACGATAAGATCAGCTCCATGAAGCAGGAACGTTCTGGGCCTCTCCTCCTGCTCATCACCAGGGCCCTGGCAGCGGCTCAAATACTCGAATGAATGATCACTTGTCTTTCTCCCACATCCAGAAGAGCTGAAGGCAGCGGCCCCAGGCACGCCAGGGACAAATGGGGAGACTCGATGCCCCCCTACACTGTGCTGAAGTGGGGAACAGAATCCTGTTCCCTCTCCACATGCCCTCAAAAAGTTGTGACCAAAAAGAAAAGAAAAAAGCAAGAAGAGGCACAAAAAAAAAAAAAAAAAAAAGGCTAGTCATTAATCCCAGCAGTTTAGGAGGCCAAGGTGGGAGGATTGCTTGAACCCAGGAATTCAAGATCAGCCTGGGCAACAAAGTGAGACCCAACCTCTATAAAAAATTTAAAAACTAGCTGGTCATGGTGGTGTGTACCTGTGGTCCCAGCTCCTCAGGAGGCTGAGGTGGGAAGACTGACTGAGCCCCGAAGGTCAAGACTGCAGTGAGCTGTGCTCGTGCTCCTGTACTCTAGCCTGGGCAACAGAGCAAGACCCTGTCTACCAAAAAAAAAAAAAAAAGGATGGGCAGGCAGCCCCCACAGGGAACAGCCCGACAGCAGCACCTGCCCACCACATCCACTGCCCTTGACCCCCACAGAACCAAGGACGATGGGAACTCACAATGGTTAATACTTTTTGAAATAAAGTATTAAAACTCCCGGGCCGGGCGCGGTGGCTCATGCCTGTAGTCCCAGCACTTTGGGAGGTCAAGGTGGACAGATCACCTGAGGTCAGGAGTTTGAGACCAGCCTGGCCAACATGGTGAAACCCTGTCTCTACTAAAAATACAAAAAATTAGCCGGGCGTGGTGGCTCCTGCCTGTAATTATAGCTACTTGGAAGGCTGAGGAAGGAGAATCGCTTGAACCAGGAGGCGGAGGTTGCAGTGAGCTGAGATCGTGCCATTGCACTCCAGCCTGGGCGACAAGACTGAAACTCCATCTCAAAAAAAAAAAAAAAAAGAAAAAGAAAAAGAGAGAAAGGTAACTCCCTATGACCACACAAGTCCTGCATCTGTGGAAGGCACACTTGAAGCCCAGCACTGCCACCACCTGCCACCCACCACACTCAGGGGCCACACTCCCAAGCATTTTCTCCCAGGGTTTTTACTCTGCCGTTTTTCTCAGATGGCTGATTCCCAAACTATACAGCAGCTGTAAAGCCTGTTTTTTATTTTTATAATTTAATTCCATATAGTGAACAAGATCCAAAGAATCACACTTTTTGTAAAAACCTGTTGGATGCTGACGGAGTATCTCACTGAGTGTACAGCTGGGATCTTCCACCATCTCCTGCTGCGAGGAGAGGCCGTTTCCCCTCTAGTCTTTTGTAAATAAAGGGTGTGGGGCTTCTCTGCGCGCAAAACTTTATCCCTATTTGAATTATTTCCTTAGACTAGATTCCCCAAAGCAAGATTCAGGTTTTTAAAAGGCCATTATTGAAAGACCACTATCAGCATCTCATGGGTAGAGGCTAGGGATGCTGCTAAACATCCCATAATAGTCCGGGCACAGTGGCTCACGCCTGTAATCCCAACACTGGGAGGCTGAGGCGGGTGATCACCTGAGATCAGGAATTTGAGATCAGCCTGGTCAACATGGTGAAACCCCAATCTACTGGCTGGTTGCGGTGGCTCACGCCTGTAATCCCAGCACTTTGGGAGGCCGAGGTGGGCGGATCACCTGAGGTCAGGAGTTCGAGACCAGCCTGATCAACATGAAGAAACTCTGTCTCTACTAAAAATACAATATTAGCCGGGCGTGGTGGTGCACGTCTGTAATCCCAGCTACTCGGGAGGCTGAGGCAGGAGAATCACTTGAACCCGGGAGGCGGAGGTTGCAGTGACCCGAGATCGCGCCACTGCACTCCAGCCTGGGCAACAAGAGTGAAACTCTGCCTCAAAAAAAAAAAAAAAAACCCCGTCTACTAAAAACACAAAAATTCGTTGGGTGTGGTGGCGGGCGCCTGTAACCCCAGCTACTTGAGAGGCAGAGGCAGGAGGATCACTTGAACCCAGGAGGCAGAGGTTGCAATGATCCGAGATCGTGTCACTGCACTCCAGCCTGGGCAACAGAGTGAAACTCTGTCTCAAAAAAAAAAAAAAAAAAAAAATTCCATCATAAACAGGATAAAGTTCCACAACCAAGGATTATCCAGCCCCAAATGTCAATTGTGCTGAGGCTGAAAAAGCCTGACTATACCCAAGCCCTTCTTTTCACCCCTCCTCTGCCCTCCCTGCCTCTGCCTACGGTGGGGACCTCCAGGCCAGTCTGGGGTGAGGGGGCCACACAGTCTCCCATACCTTCTGCTGGCACCTGGGGCACACCCACACGCCCTTGGGCGCCGTCTTGAGGGGCGGGTCCAGGCAGCTGAGGTGGTAGGCCCCCGGGCAGGTGCCGCAGGGCTGCAGGTTGGCCCCTCGCTTGCAGGCAGCGCAGTGCTCATCATGGGTGATCTCGTTCTGGAAGAGAAGGGAGGGCAGGAGGCAGGTCAGCCAAGCCGGGTCAGCGGGGGCCGGGTCAGCCAGGGTCAGGCCCAGGCAGCTGTGTCTGACCCACGTGTGGCCTCTCTTCTGCCAACGTTTCCCAGCAACTCTACAGAGACAGAGGGATAAACCCTGGAGGGCGACAGTGTGGGGTCAGGCCTGGGCCCTGGGAGGAGGCGGGGCACCCACAGGGCCAGGTTTACTAGGGGCTGGGGCTCTGAGCATCGGAGTCGGGCCTGGTGTGACTCCCATAACCTGGTTCTTCTGTGTTAAGACCTGGAGCCCAGGTGCGGGCAACAAGGCAGGGTGTCCTGCTGTGGCCGAGAAAACAGCCCTCTCAGGGTCTGTGCTGCACCAGAGGTCCATGTGCGGGGAGCGGGGCCAGTGATGCGTGCAGCACTCCCTCCCCGCCCCCACTGCTTATGTGGACGCTGCCTGGAGGGGCGGCGTGGCCCCACTCAAGACCCTGTAGGGCCGGGCGCGGTGGCTCAAGCCTGTAATCCCAGCACTTTGGGAGGACGAGACGGGCGGATCACGAGGTCAGGAGATCGAGACCATCCTGGCTAACACGGTGAAACCCCGTCTCTACTAAAAAAAAATACAAAAAACTAGCCGGGCGTGGTGGTGGGCGCCTGTAGTCCCGGCTACTCGGGAGGCTGAGGCAGGAGAATGGCGTAAACCCGGGAGGCGGAGCTCACAGTGAGCTGAGATCCGGCCACTGCACTCCAGCCTGCCGGCAGAGCGAGACTCCATCTCAAAAAAAAAAAAAAAAAAAAAAACCCTGTACTCTCTGTTCGCCATCCGTGTGTCAACAGCATGCTCCAACTTCAGAGCTGGGAAAGACCAGAGAACTCTCCTCTGGGATGGCCCGTGCCACAAGGACACTGGATGCCCCTGCCGAAGGGGCAGCGCCCTCAGACGAGGCCTCAGAGATCCCCATCTCCACCCTCTGTGTCATGCAAAGGCCCAGGCGGGGAAAGGTGGTTGTCACACGGCAAGCTGAAGGTGGAGTCGGGACCAGCATCCAGACTGCCTGCCTCAAAGCCGAGGCCCTCCCAAGTCTGAGGGCTCTGTGGGGACAGGGCTCAGGCTCCAGGTGTCCCCTGTCCCCAAGCCTGCCCTGGATGAATCGCACAAGGTGTCTGCAGACAAACACCACCAGGCCCCCCAGCACCAACCTGTGCCATTGCAGGGCTATTGTGGAAATGACACAGCCTAACCGGAGTTGACAGCAATCATCACCTACTGCTTCTTAGAGGCTTGACCGTTACAAATATGCAGGGACTTGAATGTTCTTTTAGAATTAGATCAGAAATTCAGTGAAGAAAAACGCTGAATAAATTCTGAGACCGTGCCATGAACGAGGTCATGACCAGCCAATGTTCTGGGAATCAGGGATGTGGTGTGTGCACGGGTAGGGGGTGGGGGCCCCACAGGATCACAGAAATGTGGATGTGTGGGGTGAATCCCTGGGGATTAACAAGTCCAGCCCCTTTTTGGATGGGTCACGGAGGACCAGGGAGGGCCAGCTCTGCCCAGGTCACACTGAGGCCAGTGGAGCCAGGGTGGAGGCCAGGGGGCACCATCTGGCTGCTTCCAGTTGGGCCTTAGTGGCCCCCACAGTCTCTGTATCCTCAGTTCTGAGCAGGGAGGGCTCCTGTTTGAAGCTGACAGCAGAGCCCTGTGGCAACGCCCGACTTGACACTGCCTGGCAGGCTGGAAAGCTGGCTGAGTGTTGCACAAAGCTCTTAGCACCTAAGGGCAGAACCAAAAGGCCTTCTGCACCACCCAGGCTCTTTCCCTCTTTCTAGGAGGGACCCTACAAGGACTGTACTGAAAACATTCTCCACCCCTGAGGTGTGAAGACGGAGGGAGGGGACACGTACCTTCCAGCAGGGGTCCTCATTGGCTAGCACAGGGAAGAAGGGCGGAGAACATGTTAGTGGCCGTCGGAGGAGCACGGATCAGGACTGGAGTCCATGAGGCCTCATGTGGCAAGGGCTCTTGCCCCGGGGCATGATGGGAGTATCACAAGGCCCCCGTGATACCTGGGCTCTCACCCCAGTGCATGATGGGAGTATCACAAGGCCCCGTGATACCTGGGCTGTCACTCCGGGGCACGATGGGAGTATCACAAGGCCCCTGTGATACCTGGGCTCTCACCCCGGGGCATGATGGGAGTATCACAAGGCCCCCGTGATACCTGGGCTCTCACCCCAAGACATGATGGGAATATCACAAGGCCCCTGTGATACCTGGGCTCTCACCCCAGGGCATGATGGGAGTATCACAAGAACCCTGTGATACCTGGGCTCTCACCCCAGGGTATGATGGGGCTATCACAAGGCCCTGTGATACTTGGGGTCTTGCTCCTGGGCAGGATGGGAGTAAGGGTCTCTGCCCTGGTCACAGCTAGGAGCCACCATGGGAACAGGCTCATGTGGGCCCTGTGCTCACTGAGGACATGGTGGTAGTGAGCTGCCCGGGGAAAGGAACCATCGCTCCAGGAACCCCTCAAAGTGACTTATTTTCAACTCTTTTTTGACTGTAATCCACTCATTCTAGTAAATGATACCAAACCACACATTTTAATGACCGCAAACATAGGTATCTTTCAGGCTCTAGATCAGATCCATCTGCAAATAATGCCACCCAGTGGGAAGAACAGTTCCGGCGTCTGCACAGCACTCGACAGCTCACAAAGTGCAGTCACACTCACCCCTCAAGTCACTGTCCCAGCTCTGAGAAGCAGGTGGCTATGGTCCCACTTTCTAGAGGCCCAGGGAGGGATGGTGACATGTTGAAAGCTACACAGAATCCCAGGAAGCTGACCGTCACTTCCTGCCCGTGGGACTATGGTTTTCTAACTGAAGAGAACTGGCAGCTTCCTGCTGCTGTCTGAATGCAGGGACGTGGCTCCCTGAGGTCCTGCACTGGGGCACGGCTGGCAGAGGAGGGAGGGGCACTGCAGACTCAGGTAGAGGCCTCAGGCCAGGTCCCAGCCTGAAGATCTGGCCTGATGCCTTGTACAGGAGCCCTCGGCCCAGAGCAATGCACACAGCGAGGCAGAGGCAGAGCTGGGCTGAGACCCCCACCCCAGTCCAGCCTGTGCTCTTCCAATGCCCAGAGCAGGCAGAGGAGGGTGGGCAAGGTGTGGGCTGAGAGGCACCAGCCCAGCCCAGGAGTATCAGAGGCTGACTGCGTGCGGGGAAGAGAGGTCATCTCCAGGGGAATATGGAAGCAGCAGCACCCGGGCTGGGTCACACCTGCAGATGCCACATCGGTCATGCTCACACCTATGGCCCAGGCTGTGGACCTCCCCCAGACCACAGCTCCAAGCTCACACACAGGCTGCAGGAAGAGTGGGGAGGTGGGAGGCTCCTCTCAGCATAGCGTCCTCACCTTCCTCTGCCCAGGTCAGCCCAGTGGGAGGCCGGCAGCCCTGCCCAGGCCCAGGCGTGGAGGACCACCCATGGATGACTCCCCGTGGCCCTGAGCAGCTCTGGCAGAAAGCCTGAAGCCGGTGCTTACCTCTTGCTGTGAGGAACAGGGGGTTGTTGAGATAGTTGGAGGCCAGCCGTTTCCTCTGCAGGGACAGAAAACAAAACACCACACCCCATCGTCTGCAGGCTCTCCTCGGTGGTGACTCCACCCCAGGTCAGGACTCACTCTGGGACAGGGTCCCCACCCAGGGCTGCAGGCTCTGGCTGAACACCCCCTGCCAGGGGCAGAAACAGGAACAAATACAAGGCAGAAGGACGCAGGGATGACTGAGGGCGGGGTGGGGCAGGGAAGTCGACAAAGGCTCTGCCTGCAGGAGGTCTAGGACACACCCTCTCTGCACCTGTGGGTGCATCTAGCTCACAAAGGGCCGTCCGTGGGGCACATCAGTCACATGGTGCATGTCACATTCTCCACCTATCTCCTGCCTCTCAACTGGGTCTGGAGTCAGGTGGAGAAATGGGTGTTATAGACTGGCTCCCCCAGATTCCACTTCTTGGCATGTGGCCTTAAACATCACATGTGGACAAAGGTTTCTGGAACATTCCAGAAGAGCAGCCTTAGTCCTGGCTTTGGCAACCACAGGCCACACCGGTCTAGACCTTGGTGGTTTGAAGTGGCTTTGGCTGTGGCTGTCGTAGAACTGTGTTGCTGGATTTGACACCATTTCTCTCGGTGTGGTCAGGCTGTGGACCTGGGGAAGGGCCCCCTTGGGCTGTGTGCCTGCTCCAGGCTCAGGGTCGCGGGACCTTGGGTTGACTCCTGACCTGCTTACGCCGTCTCTGGCCCTGGCCTCAGACTCGGGAGCCTAGGGTAACGCCTCGTCCACAGAGCAGCCCGCATTTTCATGAACGAACAAATCTAAAGGAATGGAGCCCTCACTGTGTGGAGAACACACCATTTCCTTGGGTGGAGGCTGAAAACACTTCCACGATGCTCTTATCAAGGGTCCGAGTCGGGGGACAGGGCTTGCTCAGATGAAGGAAGAGGAAGTGAATGGTGTGAAATGGCCCATGTGGGGCACGTTCTTGGAACAGGAGCAGGACAGGCAGAAGCAGAGGAAAGGCATGGACAGGCTGACGAGGCCAGAGGACGCCCCACAGTGGGCTCTCCCCACAGACAGGGCAATGGCAGGGCCTGGAACTGGCTGCCACTCTGTGCCAAATGCCTCCCTCCCACTTGAGCTCAGGCTCCCCAGACTCAGGACTCCAGACAGTGGCCCAGACTAGCCCGCACCCTGGGAGGTGAGACCGCACTTTCCTCGCCTTCCTGCAGATCTCACAGAGCTGGCGTCTGCAACACACCAGGCACTGACCTTGGGGCACACCGTTTCCCTCAGGACAGCTGCTCCAAGCTCTGGACTTCGGAGCTCTAAGGAAACGGCTTCCATCCCAGAGAAAGGCTCCAAGACACTGCCCCTAAGAAAACTCTGAGCCTCAGAGCTAAACGTCCCAACAGACCCTGCAGAGCTGGCTTTGGGGAGATGACACTAGGATTTTAACCGAAGAATTTTGGACTGTCATTTACAAGGACAGGAAGGTATCATTTATGATCTGGTTTTCCCTGGGGACAAGCTCACGGGAGAGGCCCTGGTTCCCCTACAGCATCCTGAAGTCCCAACCCTGCCGCACTGGACCCATGGTGGTGCAGGCTCTCGGTTTCCAACCCCCATCCCTGGGGATGGACGCTCCAACTGACAGAAGGGAAGGGCACTGGCCACGCCCACCCAGCCCCTTCTGGGCCTTCCTCTATGGTGCCCGCCTGCTCCAGGCTGTGTACAGCCTCAGCCTCTCCCAGCCATGAGTGGATGGCACAGGCTCTAGACGAGGTGTGAGGTGGTCCAGGGAGGCCGGGGTGTCCAGCCTTGCCTGTGACCGGGGATTCGCCTGATCATTCAGGGCGAAGAGTCTAGAAGCCGGTGCACCTCCCATGAGGCCACGCTCCCCAGGGCAGCCTCCATTAGGAATAAACTGACATCTCCTATTCTGCATCTTCCTATCAATTGATTCTGAACTCGGAGGTGATGAGAGAGGTATTATTTACAGTCATCCCTCGGCCCCACGCCCAGGAGGGAAAGACGAGGGGGGTGGTTAGGAAAGCGAATGAGGGAGGCCCTGGAGCTTTTCCTGGAGGCTGTGCACTGGGAGCCCCCTACCCTCCTGGTGGCATGGGGCTGGCAGGTCCCCCACCTCGGTCTCCAGGAGGCCGCTGTAGGCAGGGTTGGCTGTGCTTCTTCTCTTCCGCTCCTGTCGCTTGCTCTGGATTTCTGGAAAGGCACAGACACAGCAGTTACTGGGTCCTGCCTGCCCTGGGAACCCCAAATGCTTCCTCGTCAAGCCCTGGGCACCACCATCCCCTCCTGCTCTGAAGCCTGTCTGTTCAGCATCCATGCCACAGGGTGGCCCAGGGCAGGTCAGGGCCTCCAGGAATCACGGACTCCATGGCAGGACAGCTTTGGTGGCCTCAGGCTGAACGACAGATTGCGGGGAGGGTGGCAGGTAACCCAAATCCAGGTGCCCACTCTTAGCGTGGGGTCCTCCTTGTGTGTCCTTATCTGGCCCATGGCCATTATTTGGGACCTGAAAGATGGCAGATACCCACCGGTCCGGTGATACCCACTGGTCTGGTGATACCCACTGGTCTGGTGATACCACTGGTCTGGTGATACCCACTGGTCCAGTGAGCTGCAGGGTGAGGCTCCCAGCTCCCGGAAGCCCAGGAGCAAAGCTTCTACCCAGGTGGCCTCTGCCCCAGTGCAGCCCCCAGCAGGAATCCTTCGTGTGCGAGTGACGGGCACGGCCACACTGATGGTGTTTTCTTTTCCTCTTTCTTTGCTTTGACCCCCAGGCAGGACCCATGACCTGCCTCTCCGTATGCAGCTGTGCTAGCATCTTCTAATCTGTCTCCCAGACCTAGTTTTGCTTCTTAAACCTTTTCAATATTACTCAGCCTGTTTTCTATAAGGCGCTCAGACCTTCTGTGGAAGAACACAGGGTCTCAAGAAAGAAATATTTAAGGATATCACAGCAGAGGCTGGGGAGGTTTCCAAATGAGGACAATTTATAAGACCAAGAATGATCACACCTATTAGGAAAGCACTTTGTGCTGTCGCTCACCAATCCCACAGAGTTTACAGGCGCAGTTTTCCCTGTGTTGCAGATGAGGAAACTGAGGTTTGGAGTGGGGAAGGACCTTGCCCGGGGACTCTGGCCAGCGCACAGGCAGGACCCGAGCATAAGACTTCTGTTCCCACAGCCGCATGCTGCCTCCGTGGTGCCGTGGTTTTGGTCGGAGATTAAACCGTTCCCAAAGGCAGCGGGATTCATCACACTCACACTCACACCATCAGGCGGGGACTCGCAGATGTTCTTACGGAGGGTTACAAAGGAACCTTGGCTGGAGAGTAATGCCTTCCAACCACGCACGCAGAAGGGAGGGGAAGGCCAGGGAAAGCATTGCTTGCAGGGGGCTTCCCTGCCCAGGGATCTGGAAGGCTGGGGCTCTCCCCTGGCCCTCCCCACCCTGGTTGCTGCCAGGGAGCAAGTCAGACCCAGGCCACATGAAGGGACAGGGTTCTCTTCTTGGAGCCTGCGTGGCACACTGGGGTCCCCGTGTGCTGGGCTCTGCTGAGCTCGGGAAGGCTTGCTCTGCTCCCACTTGCCCCGGATGAGCTGTATGACCTCAGCCAGGTCCCTCCCCTCCCCTGGGCTTCGGTCGCTCACCTGCTGCAATGGAGAGAAACTGCCTTAAAGACCGCTAGTGCCTCGGGCACTGCGGGGGTTCACTTCATTCCTTCTTGCGTTTAGGGAGAGGAACCTTAGCGAACCTTCCTGCATCCAGGGTTACCAGGGTACGTGCTTTCCCTTTATGAAACGCCTTTGCAGGTGAGATGGGTGTGGTGGAAAACGTTCTGGGTTGGGAGTTAGGAGGCCCGGATTCCAGCCTGGGCCTGGTATTAACTGGCGAGTGAATCAGCTTCCCTGGCCTCGGTTTCCCCATGGGGGCTTCTCCAAGGGGGCTGGTTTTGAGGCTTTCCAGGTCCTAAGATTCTACGACAATGTTCGCGGCTCACTTGAGATCGCCCTTGTCATTCTGCGATGATGTTCACGGCCCACGTGAAGCTGCCCTCATCCATAAGGTCACACAGCCCCTTCGTAGAGTCACAGTCCCGTCTGCTCAAATAAACTACTGTTCCAATTTTGATGGACACATTTGGTGGCACACATGAAGTCCGCAGGCTAGTCTGACGGCAGGCGAGCTGGTGGCCAGCTCTCAGCGCTGCTTCCAACAATCCCCCAGGACCGTTCAGCCATCACCCATTTTACACATGAAGAGACAGACACACAGAAGTAACCCGCCCACACTTGAGAAACTGGCAAGAACGGGCAGTCTGCCTTTTGTCATTTCCCTATGTCGAGGACAGGGAACCCGCACGGTCCCTCCGCTGAAATGAGGAAGTGCCACCGTGGGTTTTGTGCATAGTCATGGAGCCAGGGCGAGCCTGGAAGGTTTCTCCATCTTGTGTGTCTTTGATGACAGCCACCCAGCCTCAGGCACTTGGGGCAGACCTCCTGGGAGGTGGTTCATACACAGACGCTGCCATCTGAGCCAGGACATCCTGAGACCCACTGCAGCAGTGTGAGGCCACACTACACCCACACCAGCTGCTGCTGAAGCCCAGACCACCCGACATCACGCCTGGCCCCCAACACCCCGGCTTTTGGGTCAGTCCTAGCCCAACCTGCTGCTACCTGGATCCTTCCTTACCTTCCAAGTGTTCCGTGGTAACCAGGCCTAGCGCTACCATGAAGGCGATTTTCTGAGGGAAGGAATAGACAAAGGAGCATTAACACAAACGTCAACGTTCATTCATGCACTCAACAAACATCTGCTACGGCAGGTGCAGGGCAATACCTCATGGCTGCCCCAACCACAGAGACCCCCAACTCCAGATGCCAAGTCGGTTTCTAAGAAACATGGGGAAATAGGATTCCCAGAGAGAGCATCTACAGCTCAATTTGGAGGGGCTCCTTGAAAACACTGGACACACATATTCAAACATACTTTAAAGGGCTAAGGTGCACATAGCTGGGCTAATCCTTATGGGTACCCCAACCGCTGAGGCCCCCAACTGCAGACACCAAGTCAGTTTCTAAGAAACACATGGAAATAGGATTCGCAAAGAGAGCATCTGCAGCTCAATTTGGAGGGGCTCCTTGAAAACACTGGATGCATGTATTCAAACATACTTTAAAGAGCTAAGGTGCACATAGCTGGGCTAATCACTGTCACTGGTTCATAACACTTTTGCTCCATTAGTCCTTTCATGGCTTTCATTTTGTTTATTTAATAATAAATTGAACATCATAAACCTACTAATAAACTCAAAACCTGACACTTGACCCGTAAGTTGCATCTCTTCTGTGTCCCTCCCCTTATCTCATTCTTTTTACCCTCATTTCTAGTGATCCTAATCCTTCTCGTTTCGTAATGACCATTTCCTTGACTTTGTATACACATGCATATATTTCTATCACTTATGAAACAGGGTGGCACTTAGTTTTATCTTTTTTTTTTTTTTTTGAGATAGGGTCTCTCGCTGTCGCCCAGACTGGAGTGCACTGGAGTAATCACAGCTCACTGCAGCTTCACTTTCCAGGGCTCAAGTGAAAGTGATCCTCCCACCTCAGCCTCCCGAAGAGCTGGGACCACAGGTGCGCACCACTGTGCCCAGCTAATTTTTGTATTTTTTGTAGAGATGGGGTTTTGCCATGTTGCCCAGGCTGGTCTTGCAAGCCTGCCCCAGCCTCCCAAAGTGCTGGGATTATAGACCCGAGCCACCATGCCCAACCCTTACCTGTTTTTGACTTGTGAAAAGGTCATGACGCTGTATTGTCTACAGAGCTCACTAGGGCATTTTTTTTTTCATTGGACATTCTTCGGTGGTGAAAGGTAGAAATTCAGAATGGCCCCCGAGCTCCTACCCTGCAGTGTAGTCACCCCATATCATTCCCTGCCTTGAGTGTGGGCAGGACTGAAAATACCATGGGATTAGGTAACATCACAGGGCGAAGAGGTGCTGGAACCACTCCTGTGGCATTTATGTTACATAAGATCCCTGTTGGTGACTGGAGTGAGGCTCTCTTGCCGGCCTCAAAATAGAGCCTGCCAGGAGTTCTGCGGCTACCATGCTGTAAGAGGACTAACCCCAGAGCCTCACTCAGGGCCAGCCACAGAGTAGGTGCTCGTGAGTATTTGATGAACCCGTGACTCAATATTTCCTTGTCTGGGATATGACTTGCAATATATTTTCCCCATTTACCTTTTATTTATGGGACTGGCTTATTTATTGTAGTTTTGGATTTACAGGGAAGTTGCAAGACTCATTCCTGAGAGTTCCTGTATACCCACGCCCAGTTCATCACAACTAAAGAGCCAACATCAGTACATTATTATCAGCTAAAACCCGTATTTTATTTGGATTTCTTTAGTCTTGTTTGTTTTTTAGAGACAGGGTATCACTCTGTCAACCAGGCTGGAGTGCAGTGGCTCACTGCAGCCTCAAACTCCTGGGCTCAAGCAATTCTCCTGCCTCAGCCTCCCAAGTGGCTAAGACTACAGGTGCACACCACCACACCCAGCTAATTTTTAAATTTTTTGTAGAGACGAGGTCTTGCTATGTTGCCCAGGCTAGTCTCAAACTCTTGGCTTCAAGCGATCCTCCCACCTCTGCCTCTGGAAGCGCTGGGATTACAGCTGTAAGCCACTGTGCCCAGTCCTTTGTTTTTCTGTTCCAGGATCCCACACGGTATTTAGATACCATGCTTCCTCGCACTCTTCTGGGTTGTGAGAGTTTCTCAGCAAGTTTTTTTTTTTTTTTTTTTAATGACCTGGACAGCTTGAGGAGGACCGGTCAGGTATTTTGCAGAAGCACCCTCACTTGGGATTTGTCTGATATTTTCCTCATGAGTGCAGTGGGGTGGTGGGTTTGGGGAGGAAGACCACAGAGGTAACACACCTTCTCATCACATCAGAGCAAGGGCACAGACCACCCACCTGTCTCATCACTGCTGGTGACCCTGATCACTGGCTGAAATGTGTCTGCCAAGCTCCACTCAAAGTCACTGTTTCTGCGCCCGCCCCCCGCCCTCATACTGTACTAGTTGGGAATAAGTCACCATGGACAACTCACACTTAAGGAGCTGGGAATCAGGCTCCACTCAGGCTGGGCTTTTTTTCATTTTGTTGCCATTCATCTCCATATTTTTTTTAAAAAGTATCAGTTTTTAAATTGTAGTTAAAATTTTAAAAGGTACCAATTTTTAATTTTTAAAATTTTAAATTAAATTTTAATACAATTTATCAATATTTTCTTTTGCAGTGTTTTTATTTTTTGGATCCTGGCTAGAGGTGCTGAGGTAGTAAAATAATTTTAGTCTCTATAGTTTCACTTTTTACATTTAAATTTTTGATCCATTTGGAACGGGATCCTGGTGTGCACGGTGGAAGTGGGGGCTCACTGCTTTCTGTATGGCTACCATTTGTTCCAATACCACTTACTGAAAATTCCATCTTTCCATATTTCACTGACTTAAGGAGTCACTTTAATCATATACTAAATTATCATAGATTTATTTGGGTCTATTTCTGGGTCTTCTATTTTGTTCCTTAAATCTGCCTCTCCAGGAGCTCTTGCCACATGTTCAGTTCTCAAGGCTTTAGGGTCTATTTTAATAGCCGGGAGGATTAGAATATCCCTTCACTGTTTTTCCTGTTCAGTTTCCTGGCTCTTCTTATTTTTTGTGTGAAATTTAGAAACCATCTTAAGGAGTTCTGAGAATGAGGGAATCAGTTGGTGGATTTGCTGGAATGTTAAAATTATAAATTAACTTTGGGCATAATGACAGTTTCATATTGTTAAGTTTTCCTACTTAAAGCTATGACATGCCCCTCTGTTCTTATTCTTCTGTTTTTGAGACAGAGCTTCGCTCTTGTCACTTAGCTGGAGTGCAATGGCGCAATCTTGGCTCACTGCAACTTCCACCTCCTGGGTTCAAGGGATTCTCTTGCCTCAGGCTCCCAAGTAGCTGGGATTACAGGTACCTGCCACCAAGCCCGGCTACTTTTTGTATTTTTAGCAGAGACAGGGTTTCAACATGTTGGCCAGGCTGGTCTCAAAACTCCTGACCTCAGGTGATGTGCCTGCCTCGGCCTCCCAAAGTGCTGGGATTACAGGTGTGAGCCACCACACCCAGCCCCTTCCTCTTTCTTCTTCTCTTTTCTTCCTTCTCCTCCTCCTCTCCTTCCTTCTCCTTCTTTTCTTCTGTCGTAAGGGGTTTTAAATTTTTCCTCAAATAGATATTGAATATTCGTATTATGTTTATTCTTGGCATTTAATCTTTCTGCTGCAATTGTAAATGGGATTGTGTATAAAGCTTCTAACAGGTTGCCGTGTTGCTGTGAAGATTAGTGATATTTTTACATTAATTTTACACCCTGCTGCAATGCCAAATTCTCTTATTGTCTGCAGCTTTTTCAGCCATTCTCTTGGGTTTTCCAGATCATCTCGAATGGTTTACTCCTGATTTTTACTTCTATGCTGTTAAAAATCATTCTTTAATTTTTCAGCTTTAAAGGGTATTTTCTGATTCATTTAAAGTCCCAACTGCTACAGATAAGCTAATCTGAGAACTCTTTCCACTTCCCACCTTCTTTGCCTCCTTCTCAATTTTACTTAAATGAATCTTTTATGTATTATCGGAGCACATCATATTTAAATTCTATTCTGACATCCTCACCCATAGTTAAATACATTTGATGCTCACCCCAACGCTGGTACCAAAGTTTCCCCGTGTCTCTTGGTTTCCTGGGTTTGGGCCTCCAGCAGTTTCTCATAAATGGCTCACGGAACATTTCCTGAGTTCTCCAAAGATTTACAACGTTTTTTTTGTCACCTATACTGGAGTGCAGTGGCACGATCTCGGCTCACTGCAACCTCCACCTCCCAAGCTAAAGCGATTCTCCTGCCTCAGCCTCCTGAGTAGCTGGGATTACAGGCACCCGCCACCATGCCAGCTGATTTTTGTATTTTTAGTAAAGACAGGGTTTCACCATATTGGCCAGGCTGGTCTCAAACTCCTGACCTCAAGTGATCCACCTGCCTCGGCCTCCCCAAGTGCTGGGATTACAGGTGTGAGTCACTGAGCCCGGCTAGATTTACAACTTTTTATCTGTAGCCTTTACACTTGGACAGCTAGGCTGTATATGAAATCCTTGGCTCATTCTTTCTTTCCTTTATTATCTTGCAGATGTTACGCTAGTGTATCCTGGAATTGAATGTGGCGGTGGAAAAGTCAGACACTAGCTGAACTGCTTTCCCTCTACAGTCGGTAACTTCACTGGGTGTCTCAGCATTGCACATTTTCCCCAGGGAGCACACATCAGCTTTCCCTGGGATCCAATGTGTCCTTTCAAGATGCAGATTATAAAGTCTTTTTAAAAGTTCAGGACATTTTCCTTTAATTGTACTTCAAAAAGTGAAGCATCACCATACCATGAAAAGTGGGGTCCGTCAAATTCAATCCTGTGAGATGTGCACTCACACAGATGGAAGAACACTGGAGTGACTGAGGGGGCTGCAGAGCTGCCTGACTGGGAATTCTGGGGCCATCCAGCAGCTCAGCCAATCAGTACCAGTCTGGCAGCAGTCTGGCGCCACCTGGTTCCAATATCACTTTTGGACCCTGTGTCTAACTAACTGGACAGTGGCAGGGACTCTAGGACGTCCCGAGCTGCTAGCAGCTGTTCTACTTGCCTGACCTGGGAAGGCTGGGCTGGGAGAACACTGGGAATGTGGTGCCTCTGCTTCCTCACACCATCTTCCTCTCCCCGAGTCCCCCTTCACCCACACTCATTTGAGGACAGGTTATGAACAGGAAACAGGAGCCAATGCCAACCACAGGACAGCCAAATTCACCTCATTGCAGGAAATTATGGAAACGATTTCGTCATTCTGGTTTCCTTCTTTGATGCCTCCCATTATACATGTGTTGTATCTTCTTTGCTTGCCTCCCGTAGGTTTTACTTACTATGAAACTTAACAACTCATTATTCTCTTTCCTGTCTTGCAAGATGGTGAGAAGTTGGATACTAAGGAGAAGAAACCCAAAGCCAAGAAGGCTGATGCTGGTGGCAAGGTGAAAAGGGGGAACCTCAAAGCTAAAAAGCCCAAGAAGGGGGAAGCCCCACTGAAGTTGAAATCCCATCCTTGTCAGAGGAATTGGCAGATATTCCCAATCTGCTATGTATTCTAGAAAGGCCATGCACAGGAGGAAGTACTCAGCCACTAAATCCAAGGTTGAAAAGAAAAAGGAGAAGGTTCTTGCAACTGTTACAAACAGTTGGTGGTGAAAAGAATGGTGGTATCCGTGTAGTTCAACTTTACAAAATGCCTAGATATTCTCCTACTGAAGATATGCCTTGGAAGCTATTGAGTCATGGCAAAAAGCCTTCAGTCATCATGGGAGAAAACTGCAAGCCAGCATCACCCCCGGGACCTTCTGATCCTCCTCACTGGGTGCCACAGAAGCAAGAGGGCGGGCGGTTTTCCTGCAGAGCTGGGCAGTGGCTGCTACTTGTGTCTGGGCCTCTGGTCCTCAATTAAGGACACACCGGGAATTTGCCATTGCCACCTCAACCAAAATTTATCAGCAATGTGAAAATCCCAGTACATCTTACTAATGCTTACTTCAAGCAGCAGCAGCTGCAGAACCCCAGATACCAGGAAGGTGAGCTCTTCAACACAGAAACAGAGAAGATTACAGGGCAGTGCAAGGCCAATCATCAAAAAGCTGCGGACTCACAAATTTTACCAAATATCAAACGTATTCCTCAGCTCCAGGGCTACCTGAGATCTGTGTTTATCCTGATGAATGGAATTTATCCTCACAAATTGGTGTTCTAAATTTTTAAAGAAGAATCTAATTAAACAAAGGATATATAAAACTAAAAGAACTATTCTGAATTTCATATACTTTTCCCCCTTCTGCCTCTGGTGTCCCTTACCGTGTCTTCTGCTGTATCTATGGCCCTCTGTGTTCATTCAGCTATGCATCCATTTCTGGGGTGGTTTTATTATTTTTTTTTGTGAATAATTACAGCTCATGGTTCATTCTCTCCAGTAATTTAGCCACTTAGCTATCTCTTCCATAAATCTGTGTAACTTAGCTGTGTAGGTTCCTTCTTAGTGCTGATTGCTTTATTGTTTCTTTTTTAAAAATAATCACAGCAGAAGATCAAATTTTTTTTCCTAGTATTCTTTATCTCATGGTAAAAATAGCTTCTCTTTTCTGTATTTTTTGCTTATAGCAGCTTCATATTGATGTTTTGTTGTTAAACATAACTAAAATGAGCTGAATTTTCCTATACTGGAGATTTGTAGCAGGTGGGAAAGGGATTACATTAGCCTTCTAAAAGCGACTCAAAGGCTCTGCCTCTCCTGCCGAGGCAATTGACTTCATTCTTCATCCCTCAGTGGGATTCTCCGGTTAACCACGCCTCCTCTGCCTCTCCCCCATGGTCAAAGAGCGTTTCTGCCACCTTCCCTGATCCTGGATGCCTTACAGATTGCAGGTGCAATCCCTCCAGGAGGCATATTTTGCCTGGCACTTTCTAAGACCTAACAACACCAAGCACTCCCTCCTCCAGCCCTCCAGCACATTCTATATTATCTCAGGCCCAGCTTTCGCCTGACCTGGCCCCGTCTAAGCTAAGGCCGGCTCAGACACTCTCCTTCCTTTTGCACTTCAAGATGGACTTCTGATCTTCAGGGAGTACATGCCACTGACTTTTTCTGCAGCCTGTGGCTCCTTGGCCCTCCCTAGAGTCTCCTACACCACTCCTGGCCACTGCTCACTGCACCATCAGCTTGCTGCCCAGCCCTGACCTCTGCTGCTTCTGACAACACTAACGCTTCCTGCCCAGTCTGCTGATGCTCCGCTCATGTCTGAAATCTGCAAAACGAAGAAAAAAAATCTTGTTGCTCTTAGTTTATATGGGATGCAGGGAGAGTCTCAGTTCTAAGTAGCTGCTCTGTTCCTACTGGAAGCTCAGCCAAGTCTTTTTGCCCTGTGGGATCGACTGGCTTCATTCTGATAGACATGTGTTCAAAACTGTGTTCTGTGGATTTGTCAAATGTCTTGCCTTACAGTTCTGCTATTAGGCTGGTGCAAAGTAACTGCGTAATACATTTGCACCAAATACATATCCCAAACGATGCTGCTATGGTGCACGTAAGTTTGTGACTGTTAAATTATCTTGATGGATGATCCCACCTTTAGTATTCACAGTAATGTCTTTTTCATTCCTTTCAACCTTTCTGGTGTTTTTTTTATTTAGGTATGCCTCTGACAAGCAGCATACAACTGGATTGGGTTGTTTTTAAGCCTGTTCTCATTCCTCTAAAAGTAGGAAGATTTCATTTGCATGTATTATGGTTACTGAGTTATTTGGACTTATTTCCTCCACTTTATTTGTATTTTCAGTGTATCCTTTTTATTTTTTCATTTCCTACTTCTTGGGAGAAAAAAAAAGGTCCACATTCACTTTTTTTCCTCTGCTGATTTAGAAATTATAGGTGGCATTACATTTTTTTCACTGATTAGCCTAAATGTTTTCAGCATATGTTTCTAACTATACACTTTTCTTTTCTTTTCTTTTTTTTTTTTTTTTTTTTTTGAGACGGAGTCTCGCTCTGTCTCCCGGGCTGGAGTTGCAGTGGCCGGATCTCAGCTCACTGCAAGCTCCGCCTCCCGGGTTCACGCCATTCTCCTGCCTCAGCCTCCCGAGTAGCTGGAACTACAGGCGCCGCCACCTCGCCCGGCTACATTTTGTATTTTTTAGTAGAGACGGGGTTTCACCATGTTCACCAGGATGGTCTCGATCTCCTGACCTCGTGATCCACCCGTCTCGGCCTCCCAAAGTGCTGGGATTACAGGCTTGAGCCACCGCGCCCGGCCTACACTTTTCTAATGAAGGCTAGAGTTAATATTTCTATTCTTCTTCCCCAAATTACACTGCTCTTGGCATGTTCTAACTCCCTCTAAAACATCACCTCCAACCCATTTTTGTTGCCTATAATTTTCCTTTTATCTGCTTTGTAAAACAAAACTGGATTTTTTTTTTTCAGTCTACACTTAAATACATCTACCTGTAATTTAACAGTCTATACACTCAGTTGTTTTACACCCACTGGCTGTCTCTGGCTTCATCTATCTTCTGGCTAAGGCACAGTTCTTTTAAGGATGGTCTGTGGGTGATAAAACCCTTAGTCTTCCTATGTGCAAAATGTCTTTTGCCCTTGCTCTTGAAAAACAGCTTAACTGGGTATAACATACTGAGTTGGCAGCAACTTTCCCTCGGCAGTCTGCAGATATTTATTGCTCCGTGGTCGTCTGGCTGAGGCTGCTGGAGGCCCCAGCACATCTGTCATTCCGCTGTTTTTGCCCTCCTCGTTTTTTATGATTTTTCTCTTTGACATGAATTTCTAGCCTCCTAGATTTGGTTTTATTAATCACACCTGAGAGATGGAGTCTACTTTTGATCTAAAAACTCAAACTGATGCTCTTCAATCCTGGGACATTCTTCAGCTTTGCTTCTCCACCTGCCCCATCGCCCCACACCCACTCCCTCCTGCTGAAAGCCCCAGGAGGTGAAAGCAAGGTTTCCCCACTTGCTTTCTGTCCCTGCCTGCTCCTGCATAGTTTTTCTTTCACATATTTGCATCTCTGTGCCCCATGCATGGTGTCCTGTTCAAAAGCACTAATTATCTCTGTTCCTGCCGTCTAGTAAGCTTTTTAAATGTCATCTCATTGACATGCTTTTTATGGTAAGGGACACCAGAGGCAGAAGGGGGAAAAGTATATGAAATTCAAAAAATAGTTTTTAGTTTTATATATCCTTTGTTTAATTAGGTTCTTCTTAAGAACTTCGATCAGATTTTCGAATTTGTATGTTCATCTAATCTTGCTTTATTTCCTTGATTTTTCTGCTTCATTATTCCTTATTTATTTCTAGATATTACTCCTTTCTTTGTGCATCCTAAACACACTTATTTAAAAGCTGTTGCTAGAGTGTTTAGCACAGTTCACTTCATCTGGAATAAATTCATGTTCCAAATGTTGATTTCACTGATCGCCGCCCTTGGCGTGAGATCTCGTATATGTGAGAATTCTGTCAAGACTCATCTGGGCACAATTTCTTTCTTTTTCTCTCCCTTACACCCACCTTTCCCTTTCAGCGAGTTTGCGGTTGCCTCAGTGCTGGCCAGCTCCCCAGGTCCAGTTGTGGCCCAGACCAGCAAAGGAGCCTGGTCCACTCATCTCTTACCCAAGGGATTATTGGAACTCACTGCCCTGTGTGAGCTGCCCACTCTCAGGGTCACCCTTGCTCAATTTCGAACCTGGAGCCCGACAGCCAAGGGTGTGGGTCCCTGGCTGACATGTTTTAGGGACACAACAACGTTCGGCTCCATCATTATCCTCTCTCTCTCCACTGTATCTGGGGTTGCTGTGGGTTTGAAACAGAGGTGTCCATTCACGTGAGAACCCAGGGTCTTCCTGACAGACTGGGTGCTTGGATGGATTTCAAGAGAGGGAGTGACTTAGTTATTTCTGAATATTGGAAAGATCATTTGCTGGGTGAATAGACAGGGAGGAAGCCATCCAGGGGCAGGGAGACTGGCTGGGATCCACTGCAGTAGCCCTGGGCAGGTATGAGACAGGAAGGAGGGCTGGGCACAGGGCCAAAGCATGTGTGTGAACAGGGCTTGCCTAGAGAGCTGCAGGGCTGAGACCTTGCTCCGACTGCTCTTTGCAGGGCCTGTGCTGATCTGAGGGCAGCCAGACTCATTCAGACGCTGGCTGAGGCCAGGATAATAGGTGGTCAGAGAGAGGGCTGCAGCTCTGTCCTAAGGAAGGCTGTAGGCCTTGGGACAGCAGTGAGCAGAGCGCGCCCCGGGTCGGGAGCCAGAAGCCCAGGTTCTGTCTGAACTTAGCATGCAGCCCCGTGATCGTACATGTGGTTTGCCTCTGAGCCTCAGCTTCCTCATCTGTAAAATGAACCTTGTAATTCCTGCCCCGTCTACTGTGCAGCTGCCGTGAGGACAGGGGGAGAAGGAAGGGGAAGCAGAGCCAGCCGCGAGGCTCAGTGGTGATCAGCGTGGGGTGATGGCCGCCACCCTGCCCTGGACACAGCCACCTCACATCCCTGAGCTTCCGCTGTCCGTCACCTTGACACCTGTGGGTGCACGCATGTCACAGGTTATAGAGCATCACAGATGTGAGGAGCCCGCTAGGAAGCACGTCCATGCCGCAATCTCACCCTTGCTGTGAGAAACCCCAGGGCAGCCTGGCAGCTGGGAAACTTCAGTCTGACGGTGGCCGTACCCACCCCCAGCCTCCACCTCTACTCCAAGTTGCTTCCTGGGTCCCCACTCTCTGTGTATTGCTGTAGGTGTCATTTTCTGTTATGGCTGAAATCAGGAGGCATCTGAGGGATGGCAGAAAGGCTGGAGATGTGAGGTCGCGGCCCGGCTGGCTCAAGCTGAGTTGCAGCTACGACCTTGGGCAAGTCGCTCTGAGCCTGTGGTTTGCCAATCCTAAAGGGGACACAATCCCACCTCTGTGTGCTTGTGTGGGGTGAACAGCCCAGCCGTGTTCAGCGTTCTGCATGTGCTTGGTGCGGAGTGGGGCGTGGGATGTGCATGGCCTGGGAGCCCTGGGCTTAGGATCACGAGAGACTTTGGCTTCCCTGGCTGTGACCTGGAAGAGCTTCCCTGGCTGTGACCTGGAAGAGCAGATGAGCAAGTGTCCTCAGGAATGAGCAGGGCAGTCTCAGTCACACACAAAAGGACAGGCCTTTCAAGGAGGTTTTGGCCTTGGTCACAGGAAGGGCGGAACACAGCTAAAAGACAAGCGCTCATTACTGATATCCATCCTGATTCCGGGAAAAGGCTTTGTGGAGCATTTGTACAACATGCTGAAACAGACAGTAAACAAGGAAGAAAGAAGAAAGGACAGTAAACCTAGGAAAGTAAGGTGAAGTCATGTCATAGGCCCTAACAATTATTAGAGGTGGGATATAGACTGGCCTGTGAGCTCCCTAGCAGCCAGAGCAAAGAGGGATGTAGGGCCAGGAACACAATCCCATGATCCACTGACCTGCTGGAATCTCTGGAAAGAGTAGGGGCGCTGGGTGAGGCCAGCCTGTGGCCCCCTGGGAAGGCTGGTAATGTGGCCTTTTTCACAACCATAATCTTTATATGGAGGAAAAGCTGTGAGCTACAAGTGGGAAAATCAGGGAAGGATGAGAATCCAAAGTACCGTACAGCCTCTTCACGACTGAGCAGTTCGGGTCCTGAGGAGTCGGTTCTGACCCCACACCTGACCTTCACTCAGCCTGACCAAAGGCATAGGCGGCATCTCCAGTGGCAAGGCTTCACAGCACAGACAGCAGGCTCTAAGGCCAGATGCCTGGGGGTGGCTCCCACTTCTGAGGAGGATCAGTGCTTCTTGGCCTCCACGTCCCCATCTGTACCATGGACTAACAACAGTCCCTTCCTGTGAGGCCTGAAACTGACGCATGCTGAGCACGGACAGGCGGCAGCTTGCGCTCTCCTAGGTGGTCCTATCTCATTCTGCCGCTCCCTGCATGGACCTTGTGGAGTCCGAGAGCTACTGAAATATTCCTCCCCAGGGTGCACAGGTCACTCTGGGACACTGCTGGACTGGACGTCCCCTTCTGCTGCAGCGTGGCTCCGAGCAACCCCCAGGCTGGCCGTCCCGCGTGTGCCCTGCTGAGGGCGAGTGCCACTTTCTGGAGAGATGTGGTGACAGTGGAGTTGCACAAACACCACTCATGTCTCTTCACAAAAATCCACACCCCTACTGGCTGACCCTGGCTCATCCCGTGACGTTTCTAGGGGCAGGTGCTGCTGTCCGGCTTCCAGGCTCTAACTCAGACACTTCATTGACAGGTTCAAGGTCCAGCAGTCTGTGCAGCACAGCTCTTCTTGGTATGTATGTATGTATATGAGATGGAGTCTCGCTCTGTTGCCCAGGCTGGAGGGCAGTGGCGCCATATTCGCTCACCGCAACCTCCGCCTCCCGGGTTCAAGTGATTCTCCTGCCTCAGCCTCCCAAGTAGCCAGGATTACAGGTATGTGGCACCACGTCTGGCTAATTTTTTGTATTTCTGTAGAGACAGGGTTTCACCATTTGACCAGGCTGGTCTTGAACTCCTGACCTCAAGTGATCTGCCCACCTCGGCCTCCCAAAGTGCCGGGATTACAGGTGTGAGCCACCGCGCCCGGCCTTGGTCCTCTTTTAAAATAAATTTTTTTTTTTTTTTTTGAGACGGAGTCTCGCTCTGTCGCCCAGGCTGGAGTGCAGTGGCGCGATCTCGGCTCACTGCAAGCTCCGCCTCCCGGGTTCACGCCATTCTCCTGCCTCAGCCTCCCGAGTAGCTGGGACTACAGGCGCCCACAACTGCGCCCGGCTAATTTTTTGTATTTTAGTAGAGACGGGGTTTCACCGTGGTCTCGATCTCCTGACCTTGTGATCCGCCCGCCTCGGCCTCCCAAAGTGCTGGGATTACAGGCGTGAGCCACCGCGCCCGGCTAAAATAAATTTTAATAAGGATTTTTTATCTCAGGACATGCCGTAACTGCAAGTTCTATCTATTTAAGTCATCGCATATGTTTACGCTAATTATGTAATTGGATGTAATTATACTAATTGTATAAATGCACAGTAAGATATATTAAATACTTTGCAACAACAAAGAGAACCCACCCAGAATACTTTCCCCAATATTAAGGGTGCAGCTGAACCCCAAGGGAGGACAGGAGGGTCATCATGGGAGCTGTGGGCTGCGAGCTGGGCCAGGGCCTCACCGTGCACATGCAGGGGCAGACGCTGCCACAGAAGGGAACGGACTTTCTTGAGACGATTAGGCCCAGGGCCACCTAGGAGACTTGCTTCGCGCTGTAGCCTCACTTAGCAGCTACTTGACTTCATTGGCTTTTCAGACATGTCAAAGGACAATAATCAAGTCATTCTTCTGCTCAAAGATATTCCATGGCTCCCCATTACCTAAGAACAAAGCTCCACTTTGGCAGCCTGCATTCAGGCCCTCCAGGACCAGGTTCCAATGTCTGTCTTCACCCCCTACTGCAGTCCGAAAGCCCAGCTGACTAGTCTGGGTGTGTGGAGTCCCTTCCCACTCCTGTGCTACTGCCTATGCAGTACCCTCCGGCTGGTGAGCTATTCCTCTGCCTCCTGTTCTCTGCTGGATCCTGGCAACGCTTCTACCCCTGCAGACCATGGACCTTCTCTCCAAAGCCTTCCTCAGTCCTTCCAGGAGGAAACAGCTCTCTCCCTCTGCCCTCATCTCCTGTAGCACTTCATTTAGAATTCTCTCATGACACATGTGTTTTTGAACCCATTAGAGTCCTTGGTAGCCATCTGTCTTTACCCATGGAAGCGAGTTTCCCAAGGGCAAGGACCACCGCTGCCAGCATCCTGACGTCCCTAGCCTTTGGCACGGAGCCTGGCAGGGAGCAAACTCGAAGGCGTGTTGAACAACTAAAGGAAAAAGTAAAGGGATGCACAGCGGGTTTCCTTTGGTAACGACAGTACACTGATGGGAAGGATCGTTGGGAGCTGCAGGGGTGCAGGGGATCTGGGGCAGGGTGCTGCAGGTGGGGATAGGGTGGACAGAAACCACTCCTGGGGGCCAACATGTCTCATCTCAATCTTGTGGAATGAAGGGCACAGCAGGGAGGGAAAAGGGAACTGAGTCTGAGCTTGGTGGCTTACACTTGTAATCCCAGTACTTTAGGAGGCTGAGGCAGGAGGATCACTTGAGGCTTGAGGCCAGGAGCTGAAGACCAGCCTGGGCAACATGGAGAGACCCTGTGATATGGTTCGGCTGTGTCCCCATCCAAATCTCATCTTGAATTCTCATGTATGTGGGAGGGACCTTGTGAGAGGTAATTAAATCATGGGGAGAGGTAATTAAATCATGGGGCAGGTCTTTCCCGTGCTGTTCTCGTGATAGTGAATAAGTATCCCGAGATCTGATGGGTCTAAAAATGGGAGTCTCCCTGCACAAGCTCTCTCTTTGCTTGCCATGTAAGATGTGACTTGCTCCTTCTTTCCTTCTGCCATGATTGTGAGGCTTCCCCAGTCATGGGGAACTGTGAGTTCTCCATTAAACCTCTTTCCTTTGTGAACTGTCCAGTCTCAGGTATGTCTTTATCAGCAGCATGAAAACGGACTAATATAGTAAACTGGTACCAGTAGAATGGGATGTCGCTGAAAAGACACCCCAAAACGTGCAAGTGACTTTGGAACTGGGTAATAGGCAGAGGTTGAAACAGTTTGGAGGGCTCAGAAGACAGAAAAATGTGGAAAAGTTCAGAACTTCCTAGAGATTTGTTAAATGGCTTTGAGAAAAATGCTGATAGTGAGATGAACAATAAGGTCAGGCTGAGATGGTCTCAGATGGTCTCAGTTCCTCAGATAAAGACGAGGAACTTGTTGGGAACTGGGGCAAAGGTGACTCTTGTTACGTTTTAGCAAACAGACTGGCGGCATTTTGCCTCTGCCCTAGAGACCTATGGAACTTTGAACTTGAGAGAGATGATTTAGGGTATCTGGCAGAAAAAACTTCTAAGCAGCAAAGCACTCAAGAGGTGACTTGGGTGCTGTTAAAGGTATTCAGTTTTAAAAGGGGAAACAGAGCATAAAAGTTCAGAAAATGTGCAGCCTGACAATGCGATAGAAAAGAAAATCCCATTTTCTGAGGAGAAACTCAAGCTGACTGCAGAAATCTGCATAAGTAATGAGAAGCCGAATGTTAATCACCAAGATGGTGGGGAAAATGTCTCCAGGGCATGTCAGAGACCTTTGCAGCAGCCCCTCCCATCACAGACCTAGAAGTTTAGGAGGAAAAAACGGTTTCTTAGGCTGGGCCCAGGGTCCCTCTGCTGTGTGCAGTCTAGGGACTTGGTGCCCTTCGTCCCAGCTGCTCCTGCCATGACTAAAAGGGGCCAAGGTACCCCTCAGCCTGTTGCTTCAGAGGGTGGAAGCCCAAGCCTCGGCAGCTTTCACATGGTGTTGAGCCTGCGGGTGCACAGAAGTCAAGAATTGAGGTTTAGGAACCTCGGCCTAGATTTCACAGGATGTATGGAAATGCTTGGATGTCCAGGTAGAATTTTGCTGCAGGGGCAGAGCCCTCATAGAGAATCTCTGGTAGGGCAGTGCAGAAGGGAAATGTGGAGTTGGAGCCCCTACACAGAGTCTCTACCGGGGCACTGGCTAGTGGAGCTGTGAGAAGAGTGCCACTGTCCTCTGGACACCAGAATGGTAGATCCACCGACAGCTTGTACTATGCACCTGGAAAAGCTGCAGACACTCAAAGCTAGCCAGTGAAAGCAGCCAGGAGGGAGGCTGTACCTTGCAAAGCCACAGCAGCAGAGCTGTTCAAGGCTGTGGGAGCCCACCTCTTGAATCAGCATGACCTGGATGTGAGACATGGAGTCAAAAGAGATAATTTTGGAGCTTTAAGGTTGAACTGGCCCACAGGATTTCGGACTCTCATGGGGCCTGTAGCCCCTTTGTTTTCACCAATTTCTCCCATTTGGAATGGCTGTATTTACCCAGTGTCTGTACCCTCATTGTATCTAGGAAGTAACTAACTTGCTTTTGATTTTACAGGCTCATAGGTAGAAGGGACTTGTCTTGTCTTAGATGAGACTTTGGATTATGGACTTTTGAGGTTAATGTTGAAATGAGTTAAGACTTTGAGGGACTGTTGGGAAGGCATGATTGGTTTTGAAATACAAAGACATGAGATGTGGGAGGAGCCAGGGGCAAAATGATATGGGGGTTTGGCTGTGTCCCCACCCAAATCTCATCTGGAATTCTCACATGTTGTAGGCGGGACCTGGTGGGAAGTAACTGAATCATGGGGCAGGTCCTTCCCATGCTGTTCTTGTGATAGTGAATAGGTCTCACAAGATCTGATGTGTTTAAAAAACGGGAGCTTCCCTACACAAGCTCTCTTTTTGCCTACTGCCATCCATGTAAGATGTGACTTGCTCCTCCTTGTTTTCTGCCATGATTGTGAGGGTTCCCCAGCCACGTGGAACTGTGAGTTCTCCATTAAACCTTTTTCCTTTGTAAGTTGCTCAGTCTTGGGTATGTCTTTATCAGCAGCATGAAAACGGACTAATACACCCTGTCTCTACAAAACATTAAAAAATTAGCCAGGGCTGGGCACAGTGGCTCAAGCCTGTAATCCCAGCACTTTGGGAGGCCGAGACAGGCGGATCACGAGGTCAGGAGATCGAGACCATCCTGGCTAACACGGTGAACCCCGTCTCTACAAAAAAAATACAAAAAACTAGCCAGGCGAGGTGGCAGGCACCTGTAGCCCAGCTACTTGGGAGGCTGAGGCAGGAGAATGGTGTGAACCCGGGAGGTGGAGCTTGCAGTGAGCTGAGATCCGGCCACTGCACTCCAGCCTGGGTGACAGAGCGAGACTCCATCTCAAAAAAAAAAAAAAAAATAGCCAGGAGTGGTGGTGCACACCTGTGGTCCTAGTTATTTGGGAGGCTGAGGTGGGAGGATCATTTGAGCCTGGGAGGCTAAGGCCGCAGTGAGTTATGATGCTGCCAATGCACTCCAGCATGAGTCAAAGAGTGAGACTCTATCTCAAAAAAAAAAAAAAAAAAAAAAAGACAGAAAGGAAGAAAAGAAAAGGAACCTGGGCGGGAAGGGTTGAATGGAAAAGACCCAGAGTGGAGGATGCGGGGCTGGTGCTGGCCTAGGATGTTGAGGACCAAGCTGCAGTACACCTGCTGCCACCACCAGTTCAGCAAGGACAGCCCTGAGTCAGCTGCTGTCCCCGTGCCACCATCAGTGCAGGGGTTGCGCGTCCACTATGTATTTGGATGGTTCAATATGAGCTTATTTATCTGGCCTCCTTCAGAGGGTGTGTGTGGGAGGTGGAGATATAGGCAATTTCTGGCAAGTTCTCCAGGTACCTTCCAGAGACATTTGCACCTCTCATGCCAGCCTGGGGCACAGCTACTTCTACAGTGCCCAGGGTCCTGCACACACCAAGAACTGGCCACGGCAGAGAAGAGGCAGGCACCACTTCGGGGCTATGTGCTGCCCAGAGGAGCCCCTTTCCCTCCTGGACTCAGGACGGAGGGGCCCACAGCCGGGGCCCCTGGGAGGGGGTGTAATGACCAAAAGTCCCCACCAGGTGCTGTCCAGGGGCTCAGCAAACATGAACTTGCAGAGTCCTCTCAGCAGCCCTGCGAGGAAGGAGGCCCTGCCATTCCCGCCGTACAGACGAGCAAACAGACACGAGCTGCTCACGGTCACACCTTTGGAAACCAGGAGTGCAGGCCCACGCAGAATGGTTCTAAAATTTGTGCTAACTACCGCCCCACACTGCCGTTCAGTCAGTGCCTCCCTGAGATAGAACAGTTGACACCTGGGCTTGCTGGGCGAGGCCCCATCCTGGTTGCCCACTGCACAGGGCAGCTGTGCCCGTGGCTTGTCGGCACCACCCCATAGTGAGGCCATCCCCGCTACACACAGCGGCCTCAGACGGCACCTGCAGGCTGAGCAGGGCCTGGGCCCTATGGAGAGGGCTGTCCTACCTCGGGGTTCTCCTGGGTCGGGGGCCGGTCTTCCTTCTTCTTTTTGGTGGCCTGAGCTCCCTGAGATGGCTCCTCTGTGGGCGGCCGCGACTCTGCCGTGCTCTCGGGCTGTGTCTGCACTTGAGGCTGAATGATGATGACCTGGAAGAAGCCATGGAGGGGTGAAGGGGACAGTGATGGGGAGGGAGGGGTGAGGGAGAGAGAGGAGAGGCAGAGGGGACAGTGATGGGGAGGGAGGGGTGAGGGGAAGAGAGGAGGGGTGGAGGAGGCTGGAGAGTGAGGATGAGGGGCACGAGGAGGAATGGAAGAGTGAAGGGGGCTGGGGAGGTAGCTGGTAGGGCACAGGGCAGGGGTTGGGGAGCACAGAGCCTGGGCCGGGCCATCCTAGGAGGGAGGATCCTCGGGAACTGAGTGGTTTGCACCCCTGTGTGTCCAGCACCTGCCCCTCCTGACACACCTTTTCCACCATGGGGAGGGTCTGCACGAGAAGCCGGCCTGGTTTAGGAACCGGGAGGGCCTGGGTTCCAGTCCTGCCCCACCGCGTCCCAGCTGTGTGGCCTCAGGGGAGTCACTGCTTCTGAGCGTCAGGTTGATCATCAGTGAAAACCGGGCACACCTCTCCCCAGGGAGGCTGTGCACACTCCGGCAGCGAGGACTTCTCATCCCATCTCAGGTGCAGATGAACCGAGGCCACGAGAGCTCAGACTTGCTCCTGGCCTGAGGCCATCTAGTCGGGAGGCAGAGGGGCTGGGAACCCCTCAGGTCGGCCTGGCTCCGTTTCACCCTCCTCACGCCACAGTGCCTGAGACACACAAGCCTGGCTTGGGGACACAGGTGGGAATAACGTTCTAGTTTTTTCACTGCCATGAGGCCCCTCATGTGGTGGATGGGGAAGGGGAAGGGGGTCTTCAGATGCTACCCTGCGCCAGCCCCCCTTAGTCAGCCTTCCTCGGGGCTCAGGGGATGCTCGGGTTTGATGAAAGGGTGTGATGCTGAAAATCAGCTTGAAATCCACCCATCCGAGCCGGGCGCGGTGGCTCACGCCTGTAATCCCAGCACTTTGGGAGGCCGAGACGGGCGGATCATGAGGTCAGGAGATCGAGACCATCCTGGCTAACACGGTGAAACCCCGTCTCTACTAAAAAATACAAAAAAAAAAAAAAAAAACTAGCCGGGCGAGGTGGCAGGCGCCTATAGTCCCAGCTACTCGGGAGGCTGAGGCAGGAGAATGGCGTGAACCCGGGAAGCGGAGCTTGCAGTGAGCTGAGATCCGGCCACTGCACTCCAGCCTGGGTGACAGAGCGAGACTCCGTCTCAAAAAAAAAAAAAAAAAAAAGAAATCCACCCATCCGGGCCAGCCTCTCCCTGGGCCAGGATCCGCTGCATCTCTAGCTCCATCATTTTATTTTTTTAGATAGGAAATTGGGAAAGAATTGCTAGTTTTCATGGCTCCAAGAAGAGGAATTCTCCAGGATCTATCAGTCACAGTCTGGTTTAAACTAGGAATGACTTGAACTTGGGTGTTTTTTTGGTTTGTTTTCCCCTAAGCACAGGTGGTGACTGTCTGATGAATTTGAGGCTTCTGAGCACAAAGAGAAAGTATGTCCCATTTTTCTGCTGGCTTAAGGGAGGCGCTGTCTTCCTCTTCGTATCACATTTTTAAAACCCCCAAATCTCTGTATGGAAAAAAAAATGTCCCTTTTTATATTCATGGGAAGAAAAACATTAAGATCTCCAATAGGAAAAAGGACATTCTCAAGTCACCCATGAGAAGAGAATTCTGAAGTGTAAGAAAAACATTTAAGCTTAACAGTAACCAAGGGAATTCAACTTTCAACAACGAGGCATCTGTATGTGCCTAGTAAATGGACAAAGAAGTGTTTAAATGGCCAACATCAAATGCTGGTGCAGTTGCAGTGAAACAGACACGCTCCTTCCGACATCTGCTAAGCACCTTGTCTGGATCAGGTGCCCTCCTGGGATACACCTGCCATCCCGCCATGGCCCATGACAACTCTCCAGACTGCAAATTCTCTGAGGGGCCCTCAGTGGGCGGGAGAGCCTGGAAGCACGGGACTCCCGGGAATGCACTGGGTGCAACAGCACCAGGTCACGTGAGGGTCGGCCGTCATCCAAGCCGGGGAAGCAGAGGGCACCCCAGCCAGAAGCAAGAGAGGGGCGGCCTGGAAGACCCCAAATGGGAAACAGAGAGAGAGGCCACAGACAGGGGACGGCAGGGATGAGGCAGCCCCGAAGGCCTCAAACAGCACAACCACCAGAAGCTCAGCGGGGAGCAGCGGGAGGACCTTAGTTTTAGTTTTAAAACTTGGCAAAAATTATGGGAGATTGTACACTTGGGCAGTGGGGTAAAAACAGCCCTTGATCGTCCAACTCCACCAGCAGAGATGGAGAATCGATATCTCTTCCAGTCACTCATTCAGCCACACGTCACTAATTGGTTAATCATTTGAATGAATTCATTCATTGACCAATCACGCCTTTTCCACTGGTATTAATTCATTCAGCCACATTGTCTCTGGATCGCATATTCATTCATTTGTTCAGGCACTGATTCACTCCCTTAACCATGTGTTCATACTCCATTCATTCATTCACTCCTCTGTTTCTGCCCCATTCATTTGGCCACTTGATCATTCTGCCTTCCGGTCATTCATTCTGCCTGGACTTGTTCATTTGGCCCTTCCCATAAGACTTCCCTCCTGCATGCGGCCGCACACCCTTTCCGGCGCCTGCTGGTGGGCACTTACCTTGTTGTCAGCACTGATGAGGAGGGGCTGGACTTTGATGCTGTCGCTGACCACAGACACGGCGGTGCTGGGGGCCATGGCGGCGGCATTGCTGGGGGAGGTGGAGATGATGGCGTAGGCCACCCCGGCACTGCTCAGCGGAGAGGCGAGGGCGGCGGGCTCGGCAAGGGCCTGGGGCTGGCTGCCGGGCACTGGCACATGGCTGACAGTGTTGTTGGCGGTGGGGAGGGCTGGGCTGGGGTTCTTGACGCTGACCACAGTGGCCTTCTGGAATGTTGGGGGCTGCTTGGGTGGCCGGTCCCGGCCCGGGGCAACGGGGAGGCTGTCTGGAATCAGAGTCTTTGGCCTAACCTGGGAAGAAGGGACGGGTGTGTGGTCAGACAGGCAGACACACAGGAGCACAGGGGAGGGGCCGCCCTGGCTCAGAGACTTCCTATATTCAAGGGGGTGGGGGCAGCATCGGAAAGAGCACAGAGCCCATCTCGGCCTCACAGAGGGTGAGACCTGGACCCCAACGCCTCCCACCTCCTGAGCCTGCACTGACTGGCCACGGGGCTCAGGAGGGGCTGCTCTGGACCCAAGGCTCTCCCAGCTGCACTCAGAGAAGATGGTGAGGAGCAGTGGGGAGGATGGAAGGCAGCGCCTGGACGCGAGGGGACAGTCTGTGCCGTGTGATGCCCTGCAGATCGAGTCCCAAGCGGCAAAGCCCCCTTTGGCTTTGGAAGTCTGGAAAGCGCTGCCCCTCGGCAGGGACTGGGAGGGGCTGCGAGGCCTCCTGCGCCTTGCCCAGTTCTGCTTCTCAATCTGGGTGGGGGCTGCTGCTGTGCTCCCACGAAAACCAGAGCGGAGCCCGCGTGACTGCTGCGGGACTCCAATGACAGTGAAGGTGAGCAGAGGGCAGCCGGGCAGCCACCGGGTGGTTCAGGCCAGGGCTCTGGACAGACTGTTTGGGCCCAATCCTGGCTCCTCTGGGGTCCTAGTGACACCCCTGAACTGGACCAGGTCCCTCATCTGCATGAGGTGATGACACTTACTGGGGGTTGGAAGAAAGAAAACGCACAGGAAGTGCTGGGTGTACCTGACTGGGGGCTGTCGCCAGCGTCCCCACACCCAGCTGTGTTTCTGATGGTGGAAATTCCCATCAGAGCCACCACCACTGGCCGCATGCATGGAACCAGGAGCGCCGCACGCCCCACATGAGGACACGCCCACCCTGGGAGGTCCAGGCCAGTATCGTGTCCCGAGAGACAAGGGGATGAGGAGAAGGGGCACGACCTACCTTGTCATCTGAGCCCCGCTGCATTCGCGCTGCAGGGTGGCCGTCCTGGCCTATTCCACAGATGAGCAAACTGAGGTGTGCAGTGGAGACTCACGGGTAATAAGGATGCTGCAGTCATTATCATTAGGGCCTGTCTGGCATCGGTGAAGGGCACAGAGTGCTGTGCTGCCCCGCCCATCTCCTCCCACCCTGTGTCCAGTGGTGCATGTGGAGAGAATGGTCCAGGGTGGCTCCTACACGGCCCTGTGGCCTTGGGCAGGTCACCAAGACACAGCATGCTCTTCGGTTGGACAGCATCATGTCTGTCAGCTCCTTGCCAGTGCCTGGCACAGAGCTGGCCCTTGAGTCTAGTGACCTCTGTGTCCCCTGCCATGCTGGGTCCTCAGCAAAAGGAGCCCAGCCTCCCACATCAGGGCCCTGACCATACCACAGGGAGGCGATGTGGCCAGCCTGGGTTCAGGTAAGCCTGCCACTCTGTCCTTGGCACCAGAGGTCAGGGCCTTTGTTCCCCCATGCCAGGCTTACAGCCCAACACAAACTCTAATACCAAAGGCTTTAAAGAATCCTCGTTCCTGCCAGCCCTCAGCTGGAGACAGTCACCCGATGGAAAAATGCTGTTCTCTGCCTCTGAAGAGGACTGGTGTGGGGGCGGGTGGACGCCCACATGGTGGTCAGTGAGGACCTCAGCTGTGGCAGTGGCCGTTCCGTGTTCTGTCGGCTCCTCCCTGGTCATCTGGGTTTTGCCCACCTGTTCCGGTTGACCCCGGCCGCCCACCCTACATAAGCAGACTGTGGACATGGGAGAGCTGGTGTCAATCACAGATGCCAGACACAGAAACTAAGCTCAGCTGGGAGCTCAGGATCTGGCCTGAGCCACCCCAGAGAGAACACCTTCGAGGGACCCGGAGCTTATAGCCTTTCTGCCTGTGTCTCCGGGTCTGCGTGCAGCCCCCGGCCAGGAAGCCCCCGGGTCCACCCTCCTTTCTCAGGTCTGCGGTCACCCTGCGAGGCTGGCCCCATCACAGGCTGCCTACTCTGCTCCCCGTGAGCCACCTGGAACAGCAGCAGCTGGCAGCCGGACCCGGCATGCGCTGGATACCTCCTGGCCTTAGCTGACTGTCCTGGAGGCCAGCAGGTCAACGGCAGGTGCAGGCATTTGTGGGGCAGAGACAGCAAGGAAGAAACATGGAGACAGAGGTTCAGGAGGCAGAAGGGAGAGAGGAGGAAGGGTGGGTGTGGGGCAGAGGGAAACAGCACTGGCCTTGATTTGCAGCCTCTCCCTGGAGCCTGCCTTGCTCTGAAGCCTCGCACAGCTCCCTGCTGCCCACAGGTCACTGACAGGGGAAGCCCGACTCTAAGGTCCCCAGTGGCCTCTCCACCTCCAGGACTGCCCCATCCTCCCTCCCTCAGTGCTTGGACTCTGGTCTCTCCCTACCACCTCTGCCTCTGTTTCTCACCCTGCACTCTCCTCCTGGGGGGCTCCCTCTGGGGCCTAACTCCACCTCGGCCTGCAATGTCTTCTCACCCTGAGGCCTAGCTCAAGCACTGCCTCCTCCAGGAAGCCTTCCTTGACGCCCAGGTGTACGGCAAGCCTTCTCAGGGCTCCCGCCACCCCTGTGTCTCTTTCTGGCAAGGCCCGATCACCCTGGACTCACAGTATCTTTTTCCTTGTCTGTCCTCCATCTAGACCAAGCCTGTCCAAACCACGGGCCACACGCGGCCCAGGATGGCTTGGAATGCGGCCCAACAAATGCAAACCTTCTTAAAACATTATGAGAGTTTTTTTTACATTTTTTCCCCTTTATTTCATCAGCTACTGTTAGTGTTAGTGTATTTTATGTGCGGACTAAGACAATTCTTCTTCTTCCAATGTGGCCCAGGGAAACCAAAAGATTAGAAGATTGGCCACCCCTGCTTTAGACTCTGATTCAGCTCAAGTGGGCACTTGGGGAAAGTTGCCACACAGAAGAGGAGCTCAGGGCAGCCACCTCTCACCATCCTCGAGCTGGGGGAGTCTGTCCAGCCCCAAGTCCCATGACAGGCAGGGGTCATCTTGGTCTTCATCACTGGCAGCCCCTGGCCCACTATGCTGTATACAGCAGGTGCTCAACAAAGCTGAGCTTGTGGTAATAAGGGAACTGGTGAATAATTACCTGGCGTTTGCTCTGTATCAGGCATGGTTACAAATGTTTTCTCCTAACAATACTCACAGCCACCGACGGAGGAAGCCAGCGCCGGCACCAGTCCCTCTGCAGGTGAGAAGCCTCAGCCCACGAAGGCCGAGAGGTCAGGTGACTGGGGCCAAGCATGGAGTCCAATCGGGGGAACCCTGCACTAGAAACCAGGGCACCTGGCCCAGAGTCTGAGCTGCCCCTGAAATGAATCCCCTCATCCAGAGTGTCTCAAACTTCCTGACCATAACCCATAGTCAAAAACATACATGATGTAGTCACCCAGTCTGTAATCAAGTTGCTCAAAAAACAAGGCATAGGATGCATCTTGATATTTCCATTCTATTTTAGTCTGGCCTCATTTATTCCATTTAAAAAAATTCTGGTCATGACCCACTAAATTGATTTCCCAATTCCTTGCTGAAAAAAATGTATCTGGTCCAAATGTCTCCATTGAAGAACGGATAGAAGAGGTGAGAGGGGAAGTTGCAGCTGACAGGGCATGGGTTCCGCCTGGCCCAGTGCCCACCAGAAACCTCAGCGCTGAAGGGTGAGAAACAGAGACTGCGGGGACAGACAGACGGATACCCCAGGGCCCGCCCGAGGGCTGCTTACCTGAGGTAGCACTGCCGCTCCTTGCCCGGCCAACCTCTGCAAGGAGCTGACCTGAGGACCCGTGACAGGCACTGCAGTGATCGTTCCCAAAGCCTGAAAGATAGAGGAGGTCAGCGCTGAGACGGGACGAGCAGCTGAGACCGAATCCGTCGCCCTCAGCCTGGCCAAGCAGGGGGCAGCTGCCTTGGAGACAGCAAATGCTACTCTTCCCTTAATTATGATTTTTAAAATATCACAATAGTAATCGACATTCCTTCCAGAAAGTTTGGAAACTAGAGAAAGGAAAAGAGTAGCACTGCCCAGAAATCAATTACCCTTTGTTACACGTCGGCTTCCTCTTTTCAGTGAATTTTTCATACAGCTATATATAGAATTTTGTAACCTATTTTTCTACTTTCACTTAAGGACAAGGTGTGATGTCGCTACGATCTTCATAAATCACTCCTTTAATGGCTATGGGATCTTCCATTCGGCAGACATAATGGCATTTCCTCAGCCAATCCTCTACTCTTGGAAATTTGAGTTCTAGCCCCATCTTTTTCCAGTGAATAAACAATGCTGCAGCGAACATCTTTGTGGATAAATCCATTTCCACATCACAGAGCATTTCTGTAGAAGAGTCTGAATACAGGGATGCATGGACCAAAAAGGCAGGGATATTTTTCAGGCCCTTGGTGCATATCTGCACTGGGTCCCTCAGGAGGGGGAACGGCCTGGGTGTGTGCACCAACATGTCCCCGCAAATCCCAGCCCAATGGGGGGTCTCGCCAACACACAATGGGATGGCAGCACCAGGAGCAGGGAGGACATTCAGGGTAAGGAGAAGGGAGATGGTACCCTTCCATTCCAGGCCCACACACGTATAGGAGATGTGTTTTGGGGTACCCACTTGTCTAAAGTCTCCTTTTGTGGGAACTACCACTACCCACAGCCCCGATGGAACAGTTTTTGTTTTTTTTTTTTTTTTGAGATGGAGACTCACTCTGTTGCCCAGGTTAGAAGGTAGTGGCGTGATCTTGGCTCACTGCAACCTCCTCCTCCTGGGTTCAAGTGATTCTCCTGCCTCAGCCTCTCGAGTAGTTGGAATTACAGGCACCCACCAACACGCCTGGGTAACTTTTGTATTTTTAGTAGAAATGTGGTTTCACTATGTTGGCCAGGCTGGTCTCAAACTCCTGACCTCAGGTGATCCACCCACCTCGGCCTCCCAAAGTGCTGGGATTATAGGTGTGAGCCACTGCGCTCGGTCCTGATGGAGCAGTTCTACGTGGCCACATTTGTACCCCATGAGCCTGCCCAATGGGGAAAGAGGGACCCCCTTGCTCAGATCCAGCCAAACTATCAGTGGCCAGGGATCGGTGAGGTTCTCTCTTGAACTCAGATGCGGAAATTCTTAACAGAATGTTAACAAATCAATTCTAACAACAACAAAAAGGATAAGACATCATGAACAAGCTGGGTTTATCCCAGGACTGCAAGGCTGCTTTGCCATTTGAAAGTCAGTCCGTGTAATTTGCTAAAATAACACGTGGATGAAGAAAAACCGTATGCCGGCCTCAACGGATTTTTCTAAAAGCTGTTAGGACTAATAAATGAGTTTAGCAAGATTGCAGGATGGAACAGTATATAAAAATCAGTTGTGGGCCAGGCGCGGTGGCTCACGCCTGTAATCCCAGCACTATGGGAGACGGAGGTGGGCAGGTCACCTGAGGTCGGGAGCTCAAGACCAGCCTGACCAACACGGAGAAACCCCGTCTCTACTAAAAATACAAAATTAGCCGGGCGTGATGGCGCATGCCTGTAATCCCAGCTACTCAGGAGGCTGAGGCAGGAGAATCGCTTGAATCTGGGAGGTGGAGGTTGCGGTGAGCCGAGATCACACCATTGCACTCCAGCCTGGGCAACAAGAGCAAAACTCCGTCTCAAAAAAAAAAAAAAAAAAAAAATCAGTTGTGTTTCTATATACTAGCCACCAACATTTAGAAATTCAAAAAGGTTTAAATGCCATTTGCAATAGCATCAAGAAATAAAAACAAGAAATAGGGAAGAATCTGAAAATAGCTATATAAGACCTGTATACTAGAAACTTCCACACATCGCTGAGAGAAATTTTTAAAGACTTAAGAAAGAGATATACCATAACTATGAATCAGAAGCCTCAACGTTGTTAAGATTTCAGTTCTTCCCAGATTGATCTACAGACTTGACACAACCTCAAATCAAAATCTCAGCCAGTATTTAAAAAAAAAAAAGAAATTGACAAGATGACTTTAGAAAGCATATGAAAGTATAAAGGACCTAGAATAGCCAAAACAACTATGAAACAAACAAAAATAACAACCAAAGGGAAAGACTTAACATCATCTGACTCCAAGATCTGTTATAAAGCTACAGTAATCAAGACAGTGTGGTACTGGCGTGAAGATGCATAAATAGATCAATGGAACAGAATAGAGGTCCAAAGTAGACTTACACATACAATGTCCACTGATTTTCAGCAAAGCCCAAAAAAGTAACTTATTTAGTACAAAAAAAGATAATCTTTTCAAAATGGTATTAGAACAAGGAGATACTCATATACTAAAATCAAACAGAAAAGAGCTTCAGTCCGTACCACATACCGTATTTAAACAACAAAAAAAGAACAAATGGATCAGAGATCTAGATGTAGGGACCAGAACTATAAAACCGCTACACAAAATGTAAGATAAATCTTTGGGATGTCAGGTCAGGCAAAGAATCTTAGATACAAGGGCAAAATAATAATTGATATGAGGGCAAAATAATAAATTCACTTCAACAAAATAAGAAACTCCCAGAGTTGGAAAGACAATGTTAGGAAAATGCAAAAAGTGGCCACGCCCTGGAAAACAAACACATACAGATCACCTATCTGATGAAAGCCTTTATCCATAATATACGAAAGAACTCTCAAAACTCAATAATCTGAAAACAAAAAACTCAATTAAAAATGAACAAAATATTTGAACAGATACTCCACTAAAGAAGATATACTGGGCCAGGCGGTGTCTCATACTTGTAATCCCAGCACTTTGGGAGGCTGAGGCGGGCCGATCACTCGAGGCCAGGAGTTCAAGACCAGCCTGTGCAACATAGTCTCTAAAAAAAAAAAAAAACAAATTAAAAATTAGCTGAGCATGGTAGCAAGTGCCTGCAGTCCCACCTACTTGGGAGGCTGAGGCAGGAGGATCATCTGAGGCCAGGAGGTTGAGGCTGCAGTGAGCCATGATCGCATCCCTGCACTCCAGCCTGAGTGACAAAGTGAGATCCAAGAAGAAGAAAATGAAGAAAGAAAAAGAAAGAGGAGGAGGAAGAGTAAGAGGATGAGGAAAGGAGGAAAGGAGGAAAGGAGGGAGGGAGGGAGGGAGGGAGGGGAAGGGAGGAGGGAAGGGAGGGAGGGGAAGGGAGGAGGGAAGGGAGGAAGGAGGGGAGGAAAGAGGCGAGGGAACAGGGGAGGAAGGAGGAGAAGAACAACTACTGATGGCAAATAAGCAAATAAAAAATACTAAACATAATTAGTTATTAGGGAAATGCAAATTAAAACCACAATAAGATACTGCTACAAGCCTATTCAGATGACTAAAATTAAAAAGACTGACCAAATCAAGTGTTGGTGAGGCTGTAGAGCAACTAAACTCTCAATCACTGCTGTTGGGAACATAAAATGACACACTTTGAAAGACAGTTTGACAGTTAAAAAGTTACACATATGTATGGCAATGAACAGAACATACGTATGTGTCCTCTCCCAGATCCAAATGTTGAAATCCTAACCCTCAATGTGATGGTATTTGGAGATGGGGCCTCTGGGAGGTGATCTGGTCATGAGGGTGGAGCCCTCAGTGCTCTTATAAGAAGAGACATGAGGGAGCTTGTGTCCTCTCTCTCTCATCCTCTTTCTCTCTCTGCCATGGGCAAACAGCAAGAAGGTGGCCATCTGCAAACCAGGAATAGAGCCCTCATCAGGAACTGAATCTGCTGGCACCTTGATCTTGGACTTCCCAGCCTCCAGAACCATAAAAAATTGATTTCTGTTGCTTAAGCCAACCAGTCCATGGTATTTTTGTTATGGCAGCCTGGGCAGACGACGACATTTTCGATAAGAGACAGCCATTCTATTCCCAAGCATTCACCAAGAGAAGGGAAGGTACGCGTTCAGAGACTTGTACATGAATGTTCACAGCAGCTCTTGGTGTCACAGCCTAAAACGGGAAGCAATCCAAACGCTCACCAACAAGTACACGGATGAGCAAGCTGTAGTATCTTCACACGACAGAGTATTAGTTAGCAATAAAAAGGAACAAACTACTGACACACACAATATGGATGAATCACAAAATAACACCGCCAAAAAAAAACCCAGACTCCAAAAAATATCCATACTGTATGATGCTAGTTATATGAAATTCTGAAAATTGCAAACAAAGTGACAGAAAATAGATCCCAGGTTTTGTGGAAATGGTGTAGGGACGCGAGGAAGGGATTACAAAACGACACCAGGACATTTCAGGGAGAAAGATGTGTTCACGATTTTGATTGTGGCAACGGGTTTACATTTGTCAAACTTATATTGTACACTCTAAACACGTGCAGCTTATTGTGTATCAATTATACCTCCACAAAGCTATTAAAAATTCCCTCCCCATTTCTCTCCTTATCAATATCTCTCCACCCCTACAATGAATATCATCCATCCTCAAATGACACGGCAGAGGGTCTCAGGCCCCATGCACAGAGCTGTTTCTCTGATTATGCTCAGACGGTTCCTGCCTCCTCTTTGCCACCTGCCCCATGGGGTCAAAACTCTGAGAGGCTCATGTCCTCCGAGCCAGCTGCCTGCCTCTCTGCGTGGAACCAAATGACCCACATTCCCCTAGATATTCACTCTGGACATTTGTTGAAACAGAGCTTTCTATGCAATGTGGAGCACATGACAAACAGCCTCGGCCACTTGATGAGGCAGCTCCCAATCTATAACACCGCCTGCTGCTCTCGGCCGGCACACCCTGGTGGGCAGCACTGAGACCACCTCAGGTGCCGCCTGATGCCCACCTTCCCAAATGCATGTCTCAAAGATGGGGGTTATGGGGACTGTCCTCCCCATTACATCAAACTCCACCACCAGTGTCCCCCCCAACTTCCACAAAGCAAGGTGTGTGGAAGGCTCTGATCTCCTCGCCCCTGGCCTGCCAGCCAGTGCCATTTACCCAGCTGGTCAACAGTCGGGGCCCCAGGCCAGCACAGACCATGGGGGTGGGAGCCTAGCAGAAGCAGCCATTTGATAAGCCAGCTTCCAGGTGACTCCGCCCACCTGGGGCTGCAGGCCCAGAGGAAGCAGGTCCTGTGGTGGGAAGGCCCACGCAACACGTCCCTGTGGTGGATTCCTAGGGAAGTGGGTTTTGCGGTGGGAAGGCCGACATGGCCTGGCCTGCCGTGGATTCCCGAGGAAGTGGGTTCTGTGGCGGGAAGGCCCATGAGGCATGTCCCTGCAATAGATTCCCAGGGAAGCGCACGCTGTGGCATGAAGGCCTACGCAGCACGTGGGTTCCCAGGGAAGCAGGTTCTGTGGTGGGAACGCCCCTGCAGTAGATTCCTGAGGCAGGTTCTCCGTAAGTGGGTGCATGAGGGGCAGGCCTGGGGCCCGGGGGAGGAGAAATTTCCACATGGGTGGGGCTGGCCAGCAGATCCCACAGGTGCCAGAGAACCTGCTTTGCTGGGGCTTCCGTCCTCACTCAGACGCCCCAGATAAAGCCCCCAGACGTGGTCCAGCCCGTGAGGAGGTATGGGGTGGCCCTCCAGGCAAGGTGGGTGTGTGCTGTCATGTTTTCCAAGCCCACACGTGCCTGAGTCCTCCAGGGTTGCCGTGCCAAGTTGCCTCTGCAGATGGTTCTGGGTGGGCAAAGGACAGCCATGTGTGTTTTACACGTCACCTTGTGGACCAGGGGTTGCCGTGTGGGCTGGGACGGCCATGTGTCCATGTCCGAGTACTGCCACGTGGGCCACAGGTAGCTGTGTGTTGCTGTGTTTCCTGGGGTGGCCATGTGTCTGTGTCTGGGTATTGCTGCGTGAGCCAGCGGTGGTCGTGTCCGTATCCGGGTGTTGCCATGTGGGCTGGGGGTGGCCGTTTCTGTATCTGGGTGTTGCTGTGTGGACCAGGGGTGACCGTGTGTCCGTGTCCAGGTGTTGTGTGGGCCAGGGGTGACCATATGTCTGTGTTTGGGTGTTGCTGTGTGGGCCGGGGGTGGCTGTGTGTCTGTGTCCAGGTGTTGCCATGTGGACTGCGGGTGGCCGTGTGGGCAGGGGTTGGCGTGTCCGGGTGCTGTCGTGTGGGCCAGGGGTGACTGTGTCTGTGTCTGGGTGCTGCTGTGTGGGCCGGGGGTGGCTGTGTGGCCATGTCTGGGTGCTGCTGTGTGGGCCAGGGGTGACCATGCCTGTGTCCAGGTGTTGCTGTGTGGGCCGGAGGTGGCCGTGTCTGTGTTCAGGTGTTGTCATGTGGGCTGGGGGTGACTGTATCTGTCCGGATGTTGCTTGTAAGTAGCTATTGCCTTTTCCAATACCCACTTGGGTGTGCACGGCTCTGTGTTTCCACATGAGTTCTTCTCTGGAGCGTCTTTGGCTCTGTGTCTGTTTCTGAGCCTTTATATCTGTCAAGGCTCAACCCTCCCTCCTGACTTGGGACCCTGGCAACTCCTGTCCCCCTACTTTAGGAAGTCACAGCAGGGGGCAGGGAAAGGAGGGGAGACCCACACGGGAGGGAGGGATGGAGGCGGTGGAGAGGCAGAGCCCGGAGAGGGAGGTGAGGAGGAGATGACAGGGAGAGCTATTTCCACTTGATCCTCCCTAGTCAGTCACCAAGAAAGACACACAACCTACCCTGGGGGAACATCCACACCCGCGGGAGGCCGGCAGAACAAACAGTGCCTGGCCACGCGCTTCCCCCAAAACTCCAAACCAACCTGAGCGCGGTGTGTGTGCCCCTGCCTGGGACTCGAGGTGCCCTGAAGCTCTTCAGGGAGCACCAAGTATGGGGTACCCTCAAGCACCCAGCACCCTGAGCTAGGTCGGCAGAAGGAGTAGGCTCTGCAACCGCAGACCCACAGCCCCATCACCAAAGGAGAGATGATTCTGAGGCAAAGCCCAAAGTCCCCATGATCCGGGGAAGTTTGCTGTAAACAGGGTTGCCTCGCAGGCCCCTCCTCAACCCCTGGGACGGTGGGTTCTTTCCTGAACACTGCCGTCCCCTTCCAACAACCGTCCATTCTCGCCAGCACTAAGCTGGCTTCAGGCTCTCCCATCTCTGCGTGTTTTCTTCGCTCCAAGCCCACCTGAGTGCGTTCTTCCACTTCCCTACAAACCTTTAATTAGCGAGCTGAAAGCCATTTTATCTGGCAAGGGCTGACCTTTCTGCTCCAAGCTGGAATTTATCGACACCAGCAGAAACAGTCATCTCAGAGGCGATTTCGCCAGCACCCGGTACTTTACAGCTGCACTTTCTTCAAGATCAATGAGCTTGTGACTATGTTTACAGCTCCAAGCATTTTAATAGTGGGGGGGGAAAGGGGCCATAAGTCAAAGATAACTTCAAATTCTTCCTGCCATGGCTAAGGGGTGGGGGGTGTGGGCAGCTGGGGAAATCTCCAGGAATCTCAAACACGGGGGAGGAGACAGGTGTTGGTACAGACTCCACAACCTTCCAGGTCAAAAGCCACACGTGCTTCTGGAAAAATCTGTTTTTAATAAAAGTTTCTAAGCACTCTGGGCACTTGGCTCTGGAGCTGTGGCAGAGCAGAGGGGTTCCAGCACTGGCTCTGACATCAGCTGTGCAGGGTCCCTGAGCTCTTCCCACTCCCACTTCAGCACGTACCACCAGGACCCACCCCACACAGCAGAACCAGCCTCGCGCCCACCGTCCTCGAACTGCCAGGCCACAGTCTAACTGCCTGACTGTCCTGTTATTTACAAGCAGGACCTGGTCCAGGACAAGCCCTGTCATTTGTGGGTCTCTTCTGCTTCTTTCCATTTAGAACAGCCCCACAGCACCCCTTCTTCCCATGAAAGGAACTTTTTTTTTTTTTTTTTGAGACGGAGTCTCACTCTGTCGCCCAGACTGGAGTGCAATGGCACAATCTCGGCTCACTGCAGCTTCCGCCTCCCGGGTTCAAGTGATTCTCCTGCCTCAGCCTCCCAAGTAGCTGGGATTACAGGCGCCCACCATCACGCCTGGCTAATTTTTGTATTTTTAGTAGAGACGGGGTTTCGCCATGTTGGCCGGGCTGGTCTCGAACGCCTGACCTCAAATGATCTGCCCGCCTCAGCCTCCCGAAGTGCTGGGATTACAGACATGAGCCAACACACATGCCTTAAAGGAACTTTTTAAAGAAACCAGGACAACTGTCTACAGAAAGCACGGGGTTTCTGTGGCTGCTTCCTCGCAGTGGGCCGTGTTTCCCATGGAGACCCTCACTGGACAAGGGTAAGACCAGGCTCTCCAGTCTTCACCCACCATCGAGGCCCTGGGGCTGAGAGGCCCCCAACCCTTCACCGCTGAGGCTCCACTGCCGGGGCTGAGGACCCACAGGCCTCCGGACACTTGAGCTTCACCAGGCTGGGGAGGTGAGCGGGGAGGCAGCCCCAGGCCTCCCAGAAGCCCCCAGGAAGCCCCCATGGAAGGCGGCCTTGCTCTCCTCTCCACATGGCCCAGCCGCCACGCGCAGCCACAGAGCACGGCGATTTAATTGCTTCTCGAGTTGCAATTTTCTTTGCATCTTTATAGAACTGCTGTGATGTGGGGCAAAGAAAACAAGTCAGTTCCAACATCAATAACAGCTAATAAATATTAATAGAACATAAGCACCACTTTCACTGTCATGTGAAACCAGTTCATTATTCACAGATGAAATCCAACTGCCGCCTTTATCACTGTCAGCAACGAACAAGCTGGTTCCATGGGCCGCTGCTGCTGCATGAGTGTGGTTAGGCTTGGCCTTTACGTCCCCATTTGATGTCCCCCACTCTCACTCAGACATCCTGACTTCATGAACCCCAAGCTCATCCAGGAGAGAACAGCAAGGGCCACGGCGAGTGCATGTAAAACTCCAGAGAAATTGCCACTTCCTCCTGTCTCAGCTGGCTGCTCCGTGCCTCCTCCAGCCCACATGCGTTTACCACCACGCCCGGCATATCTGCGACAAAGACCAGGGGAGGCCAACCCGCCTGCGTTTGAATTTCACTCCTGGACTGGCCCTGGTCATGCCAGACGCATCGCTCCCCACATCTCCAAAGAAAGAGAGCAACCACTGCTGTCCCTGTTACAAGGGCCAGAGGGGAGCTCCCTGTGCCAGGAGATGCCCGGCACACAGGTGTTCTAACAGCAGCCGGTGGCACTTGAGTCGTTCCAATGGTGCTGCTGCCTCTCAGTCCTGGGCACCTCTGTGGGCCAACGCACACCCACAGCAATGCAGCATGAGGTGGCAGGCCTGAGGGACCCACGGAGATGCAAGGGTCCACAGGGCTGGAGGGAGGGGAGGCGACAGGTCGCCAGATGAGGTGAGGCAGTGAGCCCAGGCCTGCAGTTCCAGCCGGGGGCAACTCTGTTGAGCACAGGACAGCCCCTGCAGCAGCTGCAACCAGGAAAGCTAGGATCCACCCACTGTCACTAGGAGAGAGAAGAGGAACCAGAAAGTTCTCATACAATGGAAAACTTCCCAGCAGCTAGAGGGAAGAAACCAGACTTGCCCCGGTCACCAAGAGTGTGGAAGACACCCCTTCGGGTGAACAACACGAACCCACGGCCTGACTCAGGCAGAGCCAGCACTGCGGCGGGTGTGGCCGGCTGGTGTCCCATAAACGCACACAACCAGGGCTGGGTCTATACCCAACTCATGACTGCGGCTGCCCCTGGGGAGGGGAGAGGGAAGGGAGGAAGCTGGAGAATGCCTATTGCCTCTACAGTGGTCTAGCCTTTAAGAAAGTGATTGGAAGCAAACTGCCCAACCTCCCTGTTTACCCATTTGGGTGGAGAACATGTGGAGGCTTATTATAGGGCCATCTGCATATTTTACAGTAAATAAATATGCATAAAGGAGACAGAGGGAGCTCTGTCTAGAGTTGGAAGCAGGAAGGCTCCCTGGAGGAGGGGGTGTCTGAGTGGGACTTTGCAATTTGGACGGGAACGTTACCATGGGCAGTCAGGAAAGCGCATAGGAGTCGAGAGGCGGGATAGGAGGATGGTGGGAGGGGCAGAGGCACCAGCAGCAGGTGTGCCAAGGGGCTCAGAGAACTGGAGACTACAGCTCCCAAAGGTGGGCAGTGAAGGAGGTGAGGAGGGGCAGGTGGAGGCCCTGTCATTGGGGGCCTTGAATCCACGCCCAGGAGCTGAGTGTGAGTCTGGGGCAAGCACCAGAAGGGCTCTCACCTCTTCCGACAGACAGGTTGCTGGCCAATCCCCTGAAAGGGCAGGACGCAGGGCGGCATCCCCCTCCCCCAACCCCGAGGTGCAGAGGCCTGTTTGGACCTCGGTATCGTCTCCTGCCAGGAACAGCTGTCCGGGGCCCGCAGCCCTTCCCCAACCTGAATCCTGCTCTCTCCCAGGGTGCTGGGGACAGACCTGATAGCCAGCAGCTCCGGAGAGGTGAGCTACGCCCAGGGGACTCTCAGGAGACCTCAATGCTGGGCTTTAAAACAGGAACCCTCTTCCAAAGCCAGCTTCAGCAAGCCCCACAAGGAGTCGTTTTCTTTCTTTTCAGAGACCAGGTCTTGCTCTGTTGCCCCGGCTGGAGTACAGTGACGCAATCGTAGCTCACTGCAGCCTCGAATTCCCGGGCTCAAGCGAGTCACCCACCTTGGAATTACAGGCATGAGCCACACTGACCACACAAAGAGTCATTTTCTAAAGTTCTGACTCCAGAATGCTGCTGATGTCTTGCTCTAAGGCAATTCTGTTTACTGAGAGCACTGTGAGAATAAAGATCTGTGGCCACTGTAGCCCAGCTGCCAGGCACAGGCAGCTCCCACCCGGCTCGGTCTCGGTGACCCTGACTAAAGCCAGGCCGGCGGAGGCAGGCTGCCCAGGGCCACTTAACCAGTCGCAGAGGCCTTTACGGGGAGCTGCTCTTAATCAAAAAGTGCCAGACAACGCAAGTGGCTACCATATGCTGACATTTAAAACACCCGTTCGGCGGCCCTCGGCGTTGCAGAGCAGTTTAAGTTGAAAGGATGTAATTTTATGCTATTTAGCAAAAAACACACACTCTGAATGGTATCATGTACTAAGGATTGGGGGTTGTGATCTTGGGGGGGGGGGTTGTAAAAAAAATGGTTGTGAGGTCCTCAGTGACCACAGGTGCATGTGTAGAGGTGTATTCTGGAAACTTCTGCAAGGAAGTGGCAGCCTCTGAGGTCACTAGTTCTGCTGTGGAGGGTGTCCGTGAGACAAGCTAAAACGGCCACGTATGCATCTACTCAACTGGAAAACATGCCATCTGGAAGAGATCTGGACTCCAGGGGCCCAGGAACCCACCAGGAGCCTCCTGTGCAATCCTTCCCACCGTGGGCCCTGTTCTTGGAGGACTGGCACAGCCAGCAGCCTGCTGGCAATGTCCAAAATCCAGGGAGGGGCTGGACAGGAGGGGTCATCTCTAAACCACATCCCCCAGGAAGGAAGGCAGGGCACGGGGAAAGATGCAGACTTGAGGCCTTGAAGAGGGTGGGTGAGGCCATGTCACTGCACAGAGGACCCGGGGCACAGGCTGGAGGCCTTGAACCTCCACTGGGAAGACCCGGAGGTTAGTTTTCCCTCTGGTCATGTTTCCTAAAGATGCAGCAAAATCTGATCTTTTTTTTTTTTTCTTTTTTTCTTTTTTTTTTTTTTGAGACGGAGTCTCACGCTGTTGCCCAGGCTGGAGTGCAGTGGCGCGATCTCGGCTCACTGCAAGCTCCGCCTCCCGGGTTCCCGCCATTCTCCTGCCTCAGCCTCCTGAGTAGCTGGGACTACAGGCGCCCGCCACCGCGCCCGGCTAATTTTTTTTTTTTTTTGTATTTTTAGTAGAGACGGGGTTTCACTGTGGTCTCGATCGCCTGACCTTGTGATCCGCCCGCCTCGGCCTCCCAAAGTGCTGGGATTACAGGCTTGAGCACCGCGCCCGGCCGCAAAATCTGATCTTTAAGAGGGGCCATGGGCTTGCTGCAAGGGCTGCCAGGAGAGAGCAGATTGGGGGGCAAATGCCCCACCCCAGAGGAGAGGCGCTGCCTCCCTTGAGCCTGGGGTAAGAGGAAAAACAGAAGTGGTTGGTACTTACTCGTCCCTGTGTCCCCAGAGACTGCTCACCCACTATCAGAGTGTCCTTATTCCCTCCTAGCCAGGGGGCCCTGAACCCCCTACCTGGGCCCTTGGATCTGGGGGGGCCGCAACCGCCAGGCACGCATCTTCCAAACAAATCACAGTAGCAGTAAAATCCAACTGATAGTAGTACCTCTGCCTGTCCCCACCGACCTCCAGATCTCGCAAAATAGGCGGTCATTGAGATCTAATTCCCACATAAGGTGGGCTCATGCAGTCCCGCTGGCCTCAGCCTCATCATCCCCACCTCAGACGGCCTGGGATCTAACTGAGGGTGCAGCACGGAATGCTGACGACGGCCTGGATCTGAGGGTGCACCACGGAACGCCGACGATAGCCTGGATCTAACTGAGGGTGCACCATGGAATGCCAACAACGGCCTGGAATCTGAGGGTGCACCTCTGCACCCGTGCCATGGAACGCCGGTGACAGCGGGATCTAATTGAGGGTGCACTTCTGCACCTGCACCACGGAATGCCGACGACAGCCTAGAATCTAACTGAGGGTGCACCTCTGCACCCGCGCCATGGACCGCCAACGATGGCCTGGATCTAACTGAGGGTGCACCACGGAATGCCAACGACAGCCTGGAATCTGAGGGTGCACCTCTGCACTTGTGCCATGGAACACTGGTGACGGCCTGGGATCTAACTGAGGGTGCACCTCTGCACCTGCACCACGGAATGCCGACAATGGCCCAGCAGGTGCTCCTCTCTCTGCAGAGGCCTCCTGGAGCTAGCTGCGGTGTGGGCAGGTATGCAAGGGTGGGTGGACCCCAGTCACCCTATCCCCAACCCCTGGCCCTCCAGAGTAAGGGCCCATTTTACTTCTACTTTTACATTCTACTGGCACAGAGCTGAGACCACAGCTCACTGGATTTGACAGACATCTACACCCAAGTAACCACCCTGCAGACCGAGATACAGAACATTCTAGCAATCCTAGAGGTGCCCGCAAGCCCCTCAAAGGGGCCTCACATTCTAACAAGGCACTCGTCAAGGAGAGCGGGTCCTGTCCTCGGGGACGGGCTTCTGGTTGGATTGGCAAATGCTCCCGCCCCGCTGGGAAAACAGCCAAGATCTCTCCTATTTCCTTTTTTTTTTTTTGAGACAAAGTCTCGCTCTGTCACTCAGGCTGGAATGCAGTGGCGCATCTCAGCTCATTGCAACTTCCGCCTCCTGGGTTCAAGCGATTCTCCTGCCTCAGCCTCCCTAGTAGCTGCGATTACGGGGCATGTGCCACCACGCCCGGCTAATTTTGTATTTTTAGTAGAGATGGGGTTTCTCCATGTTGGTCAGGCTGGTCTCGAACTCCTGACCTCAGGGGATCCGTATGCCTTGGCCTCCCAAAGCGTTGGGGTAACAGGCGTGAGCCACTGTGCTCGGCCTCTTCTATTTCCTGAAGCCCTTGGCACTGACTAAACTCAGCAAGTGTTCACTGCACACCCACCCTGCGCTGGGCCCCTTGTGCACAGATGAGAGGTTCTGCCCACGGTCTGGGGAAACAGACCAGAAGAGAGCATCAGAACGTGCTGCCCGCGACCTGACAGAAGTCCATGGGAAGGTCTCGCCTACATGGAAGGGGAAGTGGTAAGCGGGGTGCGGGAGTTGCCTGAGGCTGGTCATGCACCTCCATGCCTAGCTCATCTCCATCATTCTGGGAGACGAGTATCTGGAGCCCGTCGTGCAGGGTGTGTGTGTGTGTGTGTGTGTGTGTGTGTGTGTGTGTGTGATGACTGCCGAGAGAGAGAGAGAGAGAGAGAGAGAGAGAGAGAGAGAGAGAGAAGAGACGACTGCCCCAAGCAAGTGAGGAATGAATCTGTATGTACCCTGCACCGCGAAAGAAGGGTTTTCTGGGCACAGTAACTGAATACAAATGATTCACAGAACCACAGGGAAGGCTCTGGCAGTCCCCGGGAGAAAGGCCATGGGCTCATGGAGCGCCTTTGCCTGTTTACTGAGATCCTGCCACGCTCAGCAGTCACCGCATTTCCATGCAGTTGGAGGGCGTTTTCCTGGTGAAAACTAACAAGAAAATACATGGCATGTGTAACCACAAGACCAGAGGGGCCCTTCTTGACCTCTGCTTCCTCCCCTCTGACGTGGGCATGGCAGCCCCTCCCCTCCTGGGGACGGCTGACCCGGAGGGTGGTCCTGGTGGCTGCCACCAGGCAGGGGGCCTTTGCACGGGGCTCAGAGTCCCATCGGCCACTTCCTCCTGACTCCCAGGTGCCGCCGGCCCTCACCTGCACCTCGCCCACCTGCCTCCCCTGTCCTGGAGGGTGGTGGTGAGGATGTTAGAACAGCCTGGTACCCAGCCATCCATCACTGCACGCGACCTCAGACAGACAGGCACACGGAAGAGCGATGACATCATCACAACAAATGCGAATGAAACTCCTTACAGATGTCCACATCCAACAGAAGGGACTTCCATGAGCAGATTTTTCAGGCCAAGAAGGGACAACATCGTCCCAGGCAGAGAGGGACAGACTAGAGGTATACCGGGACGGCATGGTCAGGAATGGAGCCCTCGCCTGTCAAGGCGTCGGGTCCATCTGGGAATGGCCAGGCGGCAGCACATGGACAGGTCACACCCATCAAGCTATCTCGACTCTGCAGGTAGGCACTGGGGCTCCAGGAGTTTCCAAGCCAAGGGGAACACCACGTGGGCCCATAACTGGAGGGTGTAGGGAGTCCTGAAGCCCCCCGAGTCTGGGGTTAGAAGAACTGAAGGCCCCCCTCGGCCAGAAGCTTCTGATTCGTCCAAAGTCCCCACTGCCCCCACTTCTGCAAAGTGTCTGGGATGGTCACATCCCCCATCCCTGTCTGGTCCTCACTCTTTGCTGGTCTGGCTACTTAACTCCAGACCCACCGTAAGCTTAGCAGGCCCCACCAGGCCACCCTGGAAAGTGTCCCAGCCCTTGCTGAGACCTGCCAGGGGCGTGGAGAGAGAAGACACAAGGCACTAGGCTTTGGAGAGGAGGACAGTCCCTGCTCTGCTCCAGAGGCAGTTCCCAGGGCCTTTGACATCTCGGTGGCTGGTTAAACACACACACCCATGCAGTATAAATATTCACTTTCATCAAGGGGAAAAGGATTGCGGCAGTCGGTCCAGTGGTCGCCCCATCCCCAACACACTCCCTCTGACTTGCGTCTAACTGGAAGCTTCAGGAACATAGCCCAAAGAGCCGAGAGGAAACCCCGGTCCTGCCACCTAGGGGTTATGAGACCCTGAACAAGTTACTCAAACTCCCCAAGCCTCAGTTTCCCTCCTCTGTAAACACGGAGAATTAAAAGTTCATACAGGTTTGCCCTGACAGTTAAAACAGAAGCACATGGCACACACCTGGCACCGTGGAGGTCCCAAGAAACTGGCAGGTCTCATGGGAAAGGGCAACACGACCTTCTGCAACTGTGACTTGAAGCTGTTTAACCTCCTGAGCCTCAGTTTCCTCATCTGTAAGATGGAGACGTCGATGCCAGCTCCACAGGGCGAGCAGAGTTAGTGAGACTAGAAAAGTGTTCAGCTCAAGAAGGGGTGGCTCTGCCCCGTCTCTGCCCTCCTCGGGGAAGCTCCGACCTCGCACGAACCCACTGTGAGCTGAGCCCGGCGCTGAGCACGTGCTGCCCGGGAGACACAGCACATTCTGTTCTCTCCGCTGGGGTAGTTTTAGAAGGAACAGCACTTCGAACTGTGCAAATAACGTGTTGAAAATAAGCTTTAGATTTTGACTTAAATGTACTAGGAGAGGGGAAACATTCCTTGTCCTCCGAACACCGTGGAGAACATCTCTCTGGAGGGTCCTGAAGAACCTGGCTGCTGTCTTCACTCCTGGGATGAATGGGCCAAGCCCCCTCCCGGGAGAGCTATGGAACGGGGCTATGGGTCTGCCTTGTCACCTGCATGAGCCCTGGAGCGCTCCTCCCTGGCCAGGTCCGGTGGGGATGGCACAGGGGAAGCTGCGGGTCCCGCCTGGTTCTGAAGGCAGCTCCTTGTAGAGAGGCCTCAGCCTCAGGCCGACTGTCTCTCTGGCCCAGCAGAAATGCCGGCTCCCAGCCTGTGACCCTCATCTCTCCCTGTCTGCCAGCAGCCCCGTGGCCTCCTGTCCCCAGCCCTTCTTGTTCCAGTTCCTAATCTGCATGTGACATCCCACCCGGATGCCTCAGCGCCCCCTCGAGACAGGACCACCTCCTGCCATCCGTTACTGGTGAGCCCTTGCAAATGGCCAACCTGAGCTGAGACGGGCTTCAAGTGGACGATACATGTGGGACTTCTAAGACTCATGAAAAGGTATTAAAGTATCTCATTAATATTTTAAAAATGAAGTACATGCTGAACTAATATCTTGGGCATATTGAGTTACATAAAATAATTATCAAAATGATTTTCACCCCCCTACTTTAATTTCACCTGTTTCTTGTTACTTTATTAGGGCTTACCAGAAGATGTAAACTTACACATACGGCTCTCACTGTGCTTTCATTAGACAATGCTGTTCTACAGGAAGCTTACAATTTAAGACTAAAGTTGTGGACATCCACTTTCTTTTTTTTTTTCTGAGATGGAGTTTCACTCTTATGCTGGGCTGGAGTGCAAGGGCACAATCTCAGCTCACTGCAGCCTCCACCTCCTGGGATTTTCCTGCCTCAGCCTCCCCAGTAGCTGGGACTACAGCCGCCCACCATCACACCCGGCAACTTCTTTGTATTTTTAGTAGAGAGGAGGTTTCACCATGTTGGCCAGGATGGTCTCGAACTCCTGACCTCAAGTGATCCACCTGCCTCAGCTTCCCAAAGTGCTGGGATTACAGGCATGAGCCACCGCGTCCGGCTGAACATTCCCTTCTGCTGAGGAAGTGGAAGGATGAGAAACTTTAACTCCATGGTAACATCAAGACACACCCAGACAAAATAAAAATCCTATTCATCCCCAAGAGCAGTGACTATGAGAAAGCCTTGAAGGACCAAGTTCCAGGGAAAAAGGAGCCTCCAAGGCTGGGCAGAGAGGGAGACATCACAGCCAGGCGGCCGCCAGGTGTGAACACAGGTGCACGCTCAGCACAGGTGCAGGCTGCCGAGGACAGAGACCCAAGTGGGCTGAGCTGGGCCATCAAGAAGTAGCCGGGTCTCTCACAAAGCACTGCAGGAGTGGGAGGCAGTGCAAACACTTCAAAACGCAGTTGGGTCATTTCTTACAAAATTAAACACACACCTGTGCTCTCTGACCCAGCAATTTCACTCCTAGGTGTTTACACGAGAGAAATGAAAACCTAGATCCCCCAAACATCGTGTGCATGAAATTCAGAGCAGCTTTATTCATAATCCCCTGAAAGGGAAAACAACTCAAATGTCCATCAACCGGTGAGTGGACAAACCTCTCATGGGACCCCCACACCATGGGATGCCACTGAGAAACACGCAGGGAAAGAATGACAAATACTCTCAACGACACGGAGGAGCCTCACAGCACCGCGTGGAATGAAGGGAGCCCATACAAAGACCACAGGCCTCCCCGGACGTGGGGCTCAAGAAGCGGCAAAACTAATCCACGGTGATGAAATTGCAACAGTGGGTGCTCTGGGGGAACGGATGGGGCAGGTACAGGAGAGAATTTTCTGAGGTGATGTAAATGCTGTGTTTTGGAGTATAAGTTACCTGGGTGTACACAACTGTCAAAACTCATCCAGCAGCGTAATTAAAATCTGTGAATTTCAATGTATGCAAATTTTACCTCAAATTTTAAAAATCTACGTATTTTTGAGAGAATCTCGCTGTCACCCAGGATGGAGTGCAGTAGCTCGATCTGGGCTCACTGCAACCTCCCCCTCCCAGGTTCAAGCCATTCTTGTGCCTCAGTCTCCCGAGTAGCTGGGATTACAGGTGCCTGCCACCATGCCCGGTTTTGTTGTTGTTTTTGTTTTGTTTTTTTTGGGGATGGAGTCCCGCTGTCTTGCCCAGGTTGGAGTGCAGTGGTGTGGACTCGGCTCACTGTAACCTCCGCCTCCCAGGTTCAAGCTATTCTCCTGCCTCAGCCTCCGGGGTAGCTGTGATTACAGGCGCCTGCCACCATGCACGGTTCATTTTTGTGTTTTTAGTAGAGACAGGGTTTCTCCATGTTGGCCAGGCTGGTCTCAACTCCTGATCTCAAGTGGTCCGCCTGCCTTGGCCTCCCAAAGTGCTGGGACTACCGGCGTGAACCACCATGCCCGACCAAAAAAATCTATATATTTTAAGGACAAGAGCTGAAGCTCAAACCCTCGTAGAAAGGCAAGGCCAAGGGAGCGGCTGGAGGAGCCCAGCCGGTACACAGACCTATGCCCTCTCAGGGAAGGCACTGATAACCCCTCATTTTGGCAGCTGCATGGCTAAGTTGCTTCATCTGGAATGGAGTAAATATTCACAGTTATGTCAATGAGGGCCTGAAAAATAAGGTGCCATCTCTAGAAGGAGACCCAGGAACCGGATCAGGAACAGGTTCTGGGTGGCACTGAATATGAGGCAGGAAATCTGGATGCACCATTATGGAAATAAATACACTGTGGCCTGATGACCAGGAAGGCATTCAGGAAGGACTTGTGTGTCACTTCTCTGCTATGCATTGACAGCACCTGGACCTGCAAGAGAAGCAGGAGCCGGCTGAGGACTGAAAAAGATCAAGGAGTTCACAAAACCTCCACCAGGCTGCCGGGCTGCACACACATGGCACCTCCAGTGCGTGAGCTCAGAGCCAGCACCGACCATCTGCAGCACCTGCACAAGCGCAGGCCCTTCCTGCCTTCTGCCAAGGCCCCTTAGGAGCCTCCAGCAGAAAACTCAAGATCGGCTCAGATAGGGCTAGGGAAAAGGGAGATTCCCGCTGAGCCAGAAGTAGGCTGCTGTGATGAGCCAGGGACTGGGGGAAGCTGCATGACCCATAGAGGCAGGAGACGCTCCTTCACCCACGGCTGGGGAGACACCACAGCTCCAGGGTGCAGTGAGGTAAGTGGAGGAGAGAAGGCTGTGGGTAGAACACGTCTGAGCTCTGCCCCAGGACTGCCATGCGTGACTGGTGCCCCCACCTGAGGCCTCACCTGTCACCTTGCAAAGTTTCCACGAAGTTTCAATGAAATGCAGGAAGCACTGAGCACGGAGCAAACACTAAGGTTCTCCCTGGACCTCCCATGAGCTTCCCAGGTGGGGACAGCAGAGGGGGCTCAACGCATTTGTGAGCACAGTGGGGTGAAGGAGACGCTGGCACTGTCTTGGAGGGTAAGTACGATTCCCAGACATGGGGTGGGGATAACCGTGGGACACCCAGCCCGTCCCAGCATCAGTGAGGAGACCAGGAGAAGTCACAGCCACAGGGGATGGGTGGGAGCAGGGCTAGGAACGGCAAAGGGGTAGGGCCGAAGGCAGCAAAGGCCACCTGCGGGAGGGTGGGTCTGAGGAAGAGGGAGTCGGGTAGAGGTGGCAGCCCAGCAGTCCAGGAGCTGCCCAGTAATGCAACATGGAGAAGAGGCTGCCCATAGAGGCAGAGAGACCGGGAGGAGGCTGCAGAGGCCCAGGGAGGTGAGGATGAGTGAGACGTGGTCGGGCTCTGGACTTTAAGCAGGAGAGTGATGTATCTATGAAATATTCAGAAAAAGCCCACAGTTAGGTGGTGGGGACAACAATAAAGTCCCCATCCTCAAAATACAGCCGGGGCCGGTGGGGTGGGGACTCAGGCAAGCCACTGCCACCCTGAGCCTCAGTTTCCCCTTCTGTAAAAAGGAGCAATCTGTGAAATGCAGAAGTGCTTAAGATGCCGCACCTCAGCCGGGCGCGGCGGCTCAAGCCTGTAATCCCAGCACTTTGGGAGGCCGAGACGGGAGGATCACGAGGTCAGGAGATCGAGACCATCCTGGCTAACACGGTGAAACCCCGTCTCTAATAAAAAATACAAAAAAAAACTAGCCGGGCGAGGTGGCGGGTGCCTGTAGTCCCAGCTACTCGGGAGGCTGAGGCAGGAGAATGGCGTGAACCCGGGAGGCGGAGCTTGCAGTGAGCTGAGATCGGGCCACTGCACTCCAGCCTGGGCGACAGAGCAAGACTCCATCTCAAAAAAAAAAAAAAAAAAAAGATGCTGCACCTCTGCCAGGGCAGGTGCCGCGGGTTTAGATCGCCAGTTTCTCCGCGCCTCATCTTGGCAAGAGGGCCTGAACCTATCTCCCGGCAAGCCTGTCCACACCCTCCAGCCACCTTAATTATTCCCACACTCCTAACAGGAAATCTGGCCCTTAAATTTGCCAGCAAGCCTGCACCCAGCGCCAACGCCACATACCTAATTACCAGCATTAGCATTGCTAATCTCCTGCCCGCCCGCTGCGAGCCCCATCACAGGCACCCCTTGTCCACGCGGTCCTCCTGTTAATAAGCTGGAATAATGAGGCTTCAGCGCGCAGCGGGGGCCAACAGGATGGAGGAGGATTTTAATTTCACATTTTGGGGTCTCAAATTATGAGGCACAACTGAAAGGGGTCAGGGACGATCCCAGGGGCTGAAGGCGGCTGCCCAAATGGCCCCCCGAAAAACAGTAGCGGGTGGGGAAGGACGGGGAAAGGATGAGAGAACACTGCTCTCAGACGTTGGTGGACAAATAAAAATAACTGGGAGGGGCCGGGCGCGGTGGCTCAAGCCTGTAATCCCAGCACTTTGGGAGGCCGAGACGGGCGGATCACGAGGTCAGGAGATCAAGACCATCCTGGCTAACACGGTGAAACCCCGTCTCTACTAAAAAATACAAAAAACTAGCCGGGTGAGGTGGCGGGCGCCTGTAGTCCCAGCTACTCGGGAGGCTGAGGCAGGAGAATGGCGGGAACCCGGGAGGCGGAGCTTGCAGTGAGCTGAGATCCGGCCACAGCACTCCAGCCTGGGCCACAGAGCAAGACTCCGTCTCAAAAAAAAAAAAAATAAAAATAACTGGGAGGGAGGGACTTCTGTGAAGCACCCGCTTCCCCACCTAGAAGGTGAAGGGGCTTAAGGAAGAGGCAGAGCTAACCCTAGCAGCTGGGACCTTCCAGAGCCCCAGTCAGCTGGACAAGGCTCAGGGACTAGAGGCAAACTCTTGGTCTATGTGGGCAGGAGTGGGTGAGATGGGCACACCCCCCTTCCTCATGTGAAGGTGTCCAAAGTTTGGGGTGGGGCTGTGGAGGTGAGTGGGGGGCTGTTGTTTCATGGAATGTAATTTTAATTTCCATTAATAGGTCAACTTTTTTTTTTTGAGACGGAGTCTCGCTCTGTTGCCCAGGCTGGAGTGCAGTGGCCGGATCTCAGCTCACTGCAAGCTCCCCTCCTGGGTTCCTGCCATTCTCCTGACTCAGCCTCCCGAGTAGCTGGGACTACAGGTGCCCGCCACCATGCCCGGCTAGGTTTTTGTATTTTTTTAGTAGAGACGGGGTTTCACTGTGTTAGCCAGGATGGTCTCGATCTCCTGACCTCGTGACCCGCCTGTCTCGGCCTCCCAAAGTGCTGGGATTACAGGCGTGAGCCACCACGCCAAGCCAATAGATCAACTTCTAAACGTTCCAACTCATTGCAATTTTTAAAGGATCAACAAACGTTGGCCGCATGAGCAGCGGGATTCGAGAACAGTAACGACCCACATCCATACCAACTCAGGAATGCTGTGTGAGCTCACAATAACCATTCCCTTTACACTTGAGGAAAGGGAGGATCAGAGGTTGAGTGACCTGCCCAAGACCACCCAGCTACCAGCCGGCAACACCCAGAGGGAGATTCCAGAGACCTCCAGAGGTCCCGGCAGTACCACCAGCTCAGTGGGGATGTCAGCGGCTGTGCGCTTCCAGGACTATTTACCCCGGAGTGGGTCAGGCCAGTCTGTCCCTCTGTGACTCGGCCTCTCAATCCCACACCTCAGGAGGAAGCTCAGTCTCCTCCCTCCTCCCCTGAGGCCACTTCAGCTCTGGTTTTCATCTCCACTGCTTTGAGTAACAGCGGGTGGAGGAGGTGGGCCAGAAAGACCTGAAAATCACAGATCCCAACCCAGCTGGATCGCTTTCTTTCTCCGATGTTGTGGTGGGCACAAGGCAAAACTATAAGATGCCACCAACCCCACTTCCCACGTTAGCATGGGGAATGGGGCGGGGGTGGGCAGAGGCCACCGTCATTCTAAGCCTCTGCCTCGATGTGGGCTCGGGAGCACCCATTAGGTGCTGGGCAGGGCCTTCATTCTGGTCAGGAAACAGACCTGCTATGGTGACGAGCAGGGGCACAGGCTGGGGGGCCACCTGTCATCGATTCATTCACCAACGCAGCACCCACCCCAGGTACAGGGGACACAGCACTGAGTCAGAAGCAGCCCCGTCTCCCAGGGACTGCCCGTTCAGTGGGCACAGACCCATCCCCCACCCCATCTGCGGGAGCACAGAGATGCCACTTCCCAGAGGAGGTGACGATGAGTAGGACCCTGAAAGAAAAGGCCACGACACGGCCTGAGGCCCAATGGGGGGAGTGCGGCCCTGGGGAACAGCCTGACATGGGACAGCAAGTCTGGGGCCAGAAGGGCCTGGGATGCTGGGCTCGGCACCTGCCCTTGTCTCAGCACCACCAAAAAGTCCGCCTTCTCCCTTTTCCCAGCCAGACTCCGAACAGGAGCAGAAAACCCAGGGCCTGCAACATCTCACACTTGGTGTCGGGACCTGGGACACAGAGCCAGGCCACCAGGACAGTGCGTGCCAGGCACCATCTGGAGGGCAGCCAATGGGCCCTGCCGGATTCCTGAGCCACAGTAGGACCTTGGGGGCACCCTCAGCCTCAGGACCCTGGAACACACAGCCCAGGGGCAAGAGAATAACCGCAGGGATCTCGACAATTCCTGACCGACCCCGCCCTAGGCCAGTCCCACACTTCATCCCCCCAGCTCCGTGGAAAGGCACTATTACCATCCCACTGAACACACAGAGAAACGTGACCTGCCAATGCTGGGAGGCGGAGCAAGCTGGTCCAGCCCAGGCAGCTGACTGCAGAGCCCATGTGTGCCCCAGGAGCAGCTGCCCCACACAGGGCACCAAGGTCTGTGGCCCTGAGGACACAGCCAAGTCACAGGGTTGGAGGAAGGTGTCTGCAGCTCGGCCACAGCCTGGCCCCTGAGCTGAGACCCAGCGCACGAGCTGTCGGGGAGCTGCGTGGAGGGCAGGACCACCCAGGCTTTCCGGGGAGTGGCAGTCCTGGGAGGACACCTAGGACAGGGGTGCAGGAGTTGGTTCAGCAGCAAACCCTTGCCCTGGCTGGACCGCAGTTTCCCCATCTGTATGATGGGGTGGGGCTGGAGTGGCTGATTCCTGGGGGTCAGGGTGAAGCGTGTGACTCAGTGAAGAAAGAGGGATTCAGAACTTAGGATACAGCCTGAGGCAGGGACCCACAGGCGGACCCCCCACGGGGAGGGCCCCCCATCCTCACAAGGGCTGACAAGTCAAAGCCAAGAGCACACAAAGTAGATGGAAGATCTGGACTGAATCCTGCTCAGCACTGCCTCTGCCCCCAAGGCCAGCCCCTCCTGCCCGCGATGCCCTCCACTTCTTCCCCAACACGCTCCGGGGTTGCCTGCCTACCGCCTTCGTGCCAACATACCCCCCACAGGAAGCCTGGAGAAAAGAGCTGCCTACAGTCCCCGTGCCCGTCCCCAGGAGCACACGGTCCCTGTGTCTGTCCCCCAGTAGCACAGCCGGGGCTTGGGGACACCGAAGCACAGGGGGTTGATTATAACAGCAGGGCCGTAATCCCTAGGACAGAGCTGGCCTGGGGCTCGGGGGGCGGGGGGACAGAAAAACCCAAGCCCCTACTTTTGTTTTGAGCAGAGCCCCCATCTGAGCTAGATCCCAGAGACGTACCAGGGAACGTTTGGGAACGACGAGCATGTGGGGCTCTGGGAAAGGCCTCACTGGTGCTGGGGGTGCCCGGCTCTCCAGCAGGCTCAGTTACATCTCTGTCTCCTCGTGGGGACATGGGCAGCTGCAAGCTTCCTCCAGGCGCCGCAGGCTCGTCTGGAGTCCTGGCAGCTGGCTCATACCAGGATCCTTGACCGCTGTGCCCCACTCCCACCCACTTTCTTTGTAAACCAAACATAGGTTTACATTTCGATGGATGGGTTTGGGGTCCACACTCAGTGGCCGGGCACATGACAGCGACTCCTGGGCCATGTGACGCTCATCCTCAGCTCCCGCCTTAGTCTCTGCCAGTTTTGGTCCAAGAAGTGGTAGCAGCCAGAGCATCCAGTCCAGTGGCACCCCCGGCACCATGCAGACTTGTGGGGTACCGAGAAAAGCCACCTGCAGCATTCCAGGCCCGGCTTCCAAGCTCCTCTGACAACTGGGTCTCATGCAGATGGAAGCCCCTGGGCCTGGCACACAATAGCTGCTCAGTAAAATGTCTTTAGCCCTTTGAACTCAACAGCACACTTGGACCCTGAGAGAAGGAACAGCACTGGGCCTGGGGTCAGAAAACCTGGCTTCAACCCAGCTCCCTCCTCTATCCTCCCGCTGCTCCACCTTCGGTAAGACGCTGAGCCCCACAAGCCTCAGCTTCTCCGTCTGTAAAGGCTGCAGCTGTTCTGTAGACAGTGAAGGACTGTGTGCCCAGCATCTGGTGGCTTCCACCTATGGCATGTGTTGTCAGGCTATGAGAACCCTGATGGCAAAGGTGCCCAGAGTTTCATGGGAATTTGGGGAGGAAATAAGGTTCCTTTCCATGTGCATCTTATTTCTGGGGCCTCAAGCTGCCAGGGGCCACTGTCCAGGGGCTGGACGCCTGTGCTGGGAGGGGCACCACGGCATGCTCACCTCTGATGTCTGTTTCCATCCATTCTTCCTCTCTGGTCATCTGAAGCACCCTCTGGATTCTGGGAGCTATCGAGACTTAATGAGGGCCACCTGGAGGCCCTGCCCAGGCCCTGCCATCAATACCACGTTTATATTATTGCCTCGGTATCTGGACAAATTAGGAACCCCACAGCCGGCGTCAGCAGAGTTAGGGTATTTCCTAAGATTCCAGGCCAGGCCCAGCTCCCGTCCACTCCTGAGCCTGTCCACCAGCTAATGACGCATCACAGGGCTACGCTGGCCCATCCTGGTTCCTCTGTCTGCTAGATGCGGATGGTGGGGTCCTGGCCTTCGAATGGGAATGTCTACTTCGAGAAGAGCATCCTCAGAGCCAGGAAGAAATAAGCTGACCAAGCCCCCGATGAGTGAGTGAATCAGTGAATGAATGAATGGAGGAAGAAACCCTTTGCCCAGCCCATTGCATGGGTTCAGAATTGCTCTAATGAAGTCAGGGGCCCGGAAGGAAGGACGTGGGGAAGGAAAGCATCTGACTGCACAGTCAGGCAGAGCGGAGCCTCAACTGTCACTCCCGCCTTCCTGCCACAGTCCCGAGCCTTCGTTTCCTCCTCCGTGAACGAGAGTGATGCTTACCTCTTAGAAGCACGAGATTCCTGCATACGGGGCTGCACCCGCACCTCGAAGGTGCTTGCCACGGCCCACTCACTCCTTGCCTGTCTCACGTATTAATTTCCTGCCTCTAAATCACTGATGAAAATGAGGTTTGCTTCTTAGGTTACCACGGCAGGAAAACCCTCCAAGAACACAAAATGCTGCAGAAATCCTGGTTTCCTGAAGATCTGGTTCAGTTGTGAGTGTGTTACCATCTATCTCCTTCGTGTTGGGAGGCCCATGGGCACCTGGCTTTCCCCAGTGGGAATGGACAGACTCGCTCTGGGCGGGAGCAGCAGGGCTCTGACCCAGCCTCCCCCAGCGCCCTGTGAATGGGGCCATTTCACTCCGGCTGAATGACATGAAGCATGGGAGGCACCTGTCTGTGCTTCCCAAGCAGCCGCCCCCAGAAATCTGAGACCCTCCCATCCTTGGGTGGGAACCGAGAGTACACGGTTTTGTGCTTTCTGCAGAATCACCTGTGCTTGAGTGCACGGGGCCTGTTTCCCAGCACAGTGACCACACAGCTGGGGTTTGTTTCCCTGGCCCCAGCCCCAGCCCCAAATCCCCACGCTGCTCAGATCCCCTGCACCTGGGCTGCAGGGCAATGAGTGCCTCCAGAAGGGCCTGGTCGTGGGGACAGGGAGTGATGGGGAACCCCAGGAATGCCATCTTCCAGCACCTGACCGGTCTCCTCCCAAATACTGTTGGCAGGACTGGGGGGTGGGGTGTAAAGCAGTCCTGCTTACCTTGACCTTGACAGGAAGCTGTGGGTAAGCACAAGGGGCCAGCCTGAACCTAAGTCCGGGACTGCACAGGGGGCTGAGTGCCTCTGAGATGGGACCAGAACCCTTTGGGCCTCAGGCCCCAGGCAGTGAGATGGCGAAGATTCTACCATCCCCTCCTGAGGGTGACCTCAGGGCCATCTGTGCTGTTCCTTCTGCGTGGGTCACTCTGTCCCCTGCCTCTTGCCCAGGTCACCCACTTGCTCCCCAAATAATTACCAACTTTCTACAGTGTGCCAAGCACCCAGAGCTAACTACACACAGGTGGACACAACCCTGGCCTCCACCGGCTCATCAGGGAGAGTCAGGCCCTGCAGGAGAGAAGCATGGGGGCCGGGAGGCCTGCTGGAGCCAGAGTGGTCAGGGAGGGCGTCTCAGAGGAGGCGCACTGCAGCAGAGCCCTGAACACTACAGGAAGCCGCCTTCCAAGGCCGAAGGCAGAGTAGGCACCAAGTACTTCTGAGGCTGGGAGTGGGGAGGGATGCCAGAGACTAGAGGGGCTCCCCATCTCTGAGAAGCCTCCCCTGACACCCCCAAACTAGGCCAGACACCCCAATTCCACCCTCTACCCCTCTACCAGCACCTTCTATGCCCTCCCGACATGCCTACAATCTCAATCCCTTCTGCTGGGCTTTCATTTCTCAGAGCACAGGGAGGAGGTCATGTCTCGAAGAGTGCTGGCATCCTGGGTGCTCAGTGAACACGCACTGAGTGGGATGGGAAAGAGGAAATGCGGGAAGTCCTGTTATTATGGATGGATGAAAGGGTGGATGGATGGTGGGTGGATGAACGGAAGGGTAGACGGATGGAAGCGTGGACAGATGGAAGGGTAGATGGACAGTGGGTGGACGTATGGAAGGGTGGATGGACAGGTGGATGGACGGACAGTGGGTGGATGGATGGAAGGGTGGACGGACGGGTGGATGGATGGACGGATGGGTGGATGGATGGACGGTGGGTGGATGGATGGAAGGGTAGATGGATGGAAGGGTGGACAGATGGAAGGGTAGATGGACAGTGGGTGGACATATGGAAGGGTGGATGGACAGGTGGATGGATGGACGGTGGGTGGACGTATGGAAGGGTGGATGGACAGGTGGATGGATGGACAGAGGGGTGGATGGATGGAAGGGTGGATGGACAATGCGTGGGCAGAATCAATTCCACCTTCCTGCAGGAGACTCCTGCCTCATGCTCCATCTCAGGGGGATGCGCAGGATTCCAGGGGCTGAAAATATTCCACGTTGCAGGGGCTGCACACCACAGTCCCCACCCCAGCCCAAGGCCTTGAACACAACAGGGGAGACAGAAGCCTGTGGCTGGGGAACCTTCCGTGACACTGTGGAGGCCCCTGCCAGCTCAGCCACCCCCTACAGAAGGAGGGAGGGTAGCAGGAGCCTCTGGTGACTCTGCAGGACCTGGAAACAGGGCACAGGGTAGAGGCTGGCCAAGCAGATGCTCCGTTTAAAGGGGCTGTGGCCACTTGGCATCACTGGAGCCCAATGACAATGCCACCAGGAGGTCCTGTTATTCATCCCCTGTTAAACATGAGGAAACCAAGGCACACCGGAGTTAAGCGAGTGGCCCAAGATCGCACACTGCGTGGGTGGCAGAGCCCTTCCCCATGAGAAGCCTGGCCTCGCAGGCTGAGCTGTCCCAGCCCCCAGGCAAGATCCCTGCCCCCACCCTTGGCCCTGCTGATTCTCAGTGCTTCTGGAAGGGCTGCCTCCAGTCTGCGTGTTGCCATTCTGAGCACCTACTCGGCACCAAGCATTCTGTTCATGTTCATGATCTCATTTAAAATGATCTCGCAAGGCAGGGCTCTGCTGTCTTTGTTGTCAAGCAGACTGACGCACGGGCAGGTGACTGACAGTCATGGATGCTAAGTTAGGAAGTGCCCGCTGGGTCTCAAATCCTGGCCAGCGCCAGGGCCCAGTCCCCCGACCTATAGAGCCTCTCTGCCACACAGCTCCCATGAATGGCCTGGCAGAGGGACGGGCTCCGGGCCCTCCAGGTGTTCTGGGTGCATCTCCTGCGGCAGGCTGGGCACAGAGCACTCACTGCAGCCCCGCTCGGCAGCACAGGCACCAAATTCTGCCTCCCTGTCATGTCGCGCCTTCCACGCGGACCCTGTGGGGACCAGTGTGAATTCTGCTTTCGTACCTGCTCTTGCCACTGCCGTCCATGAAAGGCCTGAGGACAGGGTCAGGCGGAATCTGGGTCTCCAAGCACAGGGCTGATGACCAGGATGTGGCCCTGGCTCCCGGAAGCTCAGATCTGTTTCCGTTCGTCACTTCGGCTCTGCTCGGTGTGCTTCCTTTTCTTTTTTACTTATCCAGATACAACTTACAAACAGTGACGTGTGCGAGTCTTAAGGGCACAGCTGGAGGAACTCCTCCTCCATCCACACCCAGACAATGACCGCTGAGTTCAGGACCCAGAGCACAGGGCGCCGGGACCTCCACCCCGCTGTTGTCCCGTTCGGACGTGATGCTGCCTGTTCTGTACTTTACATCAGCGGTCCTCAACCTTTCTGGCACCAGGGACCAGTTCCGTGGAAGATGGTTTTTCCACAGACCTGGGAGGGAGATGATGGTTTTGGGATGATTGAAGCACATTACATTGATTGTGTACTTTATTTCTGTTACTATTACATTGTAATATACAATGAAATAATCACATAACTCACCATAACGTAGCATAAGTGGGAGATCTGAGCTTGTTTTCCTGCAACTAGACAGTCCCATCTGGGGGTGATGAAGACATGGATACCCTAAAGGTGTTGCTAATGTCCAGTCTACTCCATAATCTCGTTTTGGTTGCTGTCACCGCAGAAAACTCTGCTTCAGGCTGGGCACGGCGGCTCATGCCTGTAATCCCGGCACTCTGGGAGGCGGAGGCGGAGGCGGAGGCGGAGGCGGGCAGATCATCTGAGGTCAGGAGTTTGAGACCAGCCTGGCCAACATGGCAAAACCCATCTCTACTAAAAATACAAAAAACAAATGTAGCCGGGTGGGGTGGTGCACAACTGTAGTCCCAGATACTTGGGAGGCCGAGGCACGAGAATCGCTGGAACCCGGGAGGCAGAGACTGCAGTGAGCTGAGACTGCGCCATGCACTCCAGCATGGGTGACAGAGTGAGACTCTGGAAAAAAAAAAAAAGAGAAAACGCTGCTTCACAAAGACAGGATGCTGGACATGGAAGCAGGCTTCTCAGTGCTCTCGTGGCAATCTCAGGATATTCCGCCTGGACTTTCACCCAGAACATATGGGGATTTGAAGTTTCTTCCAACACACTTTTAGAGCCACTATCATTTGCAGCCTCAGGCAGTTGATCCTCTTGTAGCTCAGACAAAGGTGAGCCACGGGGCTCATCCACAAATGCGTCGTGGATCCATTCCTTCCCCGTTTGGGGTTCTCTGGTAGTTGGGAAGTAACGCTCAAGCTCTTTTGAAAGCTGAGGTAGGGGCCGGGCACGGTGGCTCACGCTTGTAATCCCAGCACTTTGGGAGGCCGAGGCAGGCAGATCACCTGAGGTTGGGAGTTCAAGACCAGCCTGACCAACATGGAGAAACCCCGTCTCTACTAAAAATACAAAATTAGCTGGGCATAGTGGCGCACGCCTATAATCCCAGCTACTCGGGAGGCTGGGGCAGGAGAACTGCTTGAACCCAGGAGGCGGAGGTTGTGGTGAGCCGAGATCGTGCCATTGCACTCCAGCCTAGGCAACAAGAGCGAAACTCCTTCTCAAAAAAAAAAAAAAAAAAAAAGAGAGAAAGAAAAGAAAAGAAAAAAGCAAGCTGAGGCAGGTGATCATGCACTAGCTGGGAGAAAGAAGGCCCTGGCTCCGACTCTTTCAAAATCTCTGCTAATGTTTGAAACATGTCAAAAATCCCAGTGTTCCCTCGTCACCCCCATAATTCCGATTCGGCTTTGAAGGCAGCCGCTTTACCTGCCGACTTGAACACGGTTTTCATTCTTCCCTGAAGTGACGGATTGAGTTTGTTGAGCAGGTTGAATGTGTCGCACAAGTCAGCAAGTTTTGCGACTCATCCTATGTCACTGAAATGTGCTGCCAGTGGTGACTATTTTTCTAAAAGAAACCTCTGGAGCAGCCCTCATAACTCAGAAACTCTGGCCAGTGATCTACCTTTAAAAAGCATCTCACGTCTGTGCATCAGAGAAGACGTGTGTGTACTGTGTCCATCTCCTCACAGAGCTGCCAGCACAGACCTCGTGAGTTAAAGGCATGCACTTTAGTGTGGCTGATAATTTTAATCACATCCTGCAAAACGTTGTTAAGTTCAGGTGACTTTTTTGGCACAGTTGCAAGAACAGATGTTGAGTTAAAGGCATGTACTTTAATGTGATTGATCATTTTAATCACATCCTGCAAAACGCTGTTAAGTTCAGGTGACATTTTTTTGGCTGGCCGGCATTTCTCCATGGATGACACAGTGTGTGGACTCACATTCAGAAGTGACCTCTTTGACCTGAGTAATGAAACCAGAAAGCCGTCCAGCCATGGCAGTCGCTCCATCCATGCACATACCAATACAAAGTGATCAATTCAGCTTTCCTGATATGTAATCAAAGACTTGAATAGCAGCTGTGGTGTGGGTTGGCAACGAAAGCACACGTAACACATCCTCCTGAAAATATATTGCACAAAAACAAGCATTGTTGCCTTGTTTTCAACATCGGTAGACTCGTCAACCCTGGGTTGTGTCCCACAGTGACTCATTAACCCCCTCTAACAATTGTGCCTCAACATCCTCTGCTGTTTCATCAATTCATCTACTTATGGTGCTAGCCAAAGGAGGAACGCGTGCCACCTTTTCACCTTCAGTCTCTCTCAAAAGTTCACGACAAATGTCCTTAGCAGCAGCAGGCAGGATCAACTCTTCATCAACAGTAAAGGGCTTCTTAGCTTTAGCAATGTGATCAGACACTAAGAGTGATGCTCTCGGTGCAGACACAGTCGATTAAGTGGTGGCCTTCAATCACTGCTTCTGTTCTTCGTGTTCGTGTTTTTTTTTCTTTTGAAAAACTCTAAAGGCTTGTCTTTTAAGGCAAGGTGCTTGGTCGCCAAGTGGTGAAGCACTTTTGAAGGTTTTATGGCTTCACTGGATAGCCAGTGGTCACATATTATGCAAAGCGGGCTTGAGGAATGTCAATCACGTGTTGCAATGAACCCGTAATTGAAGCAGGGCTCTCCCCGTTTCCTTTTAAATGCAGCTTTCTTTGAGTCTTCTGCTGTTTCATCATCGGGCCTTTCCCCCTTTCCAAAGAAGCTCTCCAGAGACGCTTGATATTTTTCTTACTCATTTTGGCCAGTGTTAGCTGGTGGACTTACCAAAACTGTGACTGAGACACGTGCTCAGTGTGGGGAAGAGGCATGGACAGAGTGGTAAATAACATCACAGGCGGGCCATATGCAGACTAAAGTAAGTGTCAGGTTCTGACCTAAAGCCTGCCAGCAGACGCAGCAGTGCAACTGAAGTACGTCAACTCACTTGCCAATGTAAAGCCTGCCCCCAGATGCAGCTTAATCACCTGCCATTCACAGATACGGTTTTGATATGAGTCTGCAAGCAACTGATTTACTATGGTCTCTGTGCAGTCAAACCTCTGCTAACGCTCATCTGTATTTGCAGTCACACTCCAGCGCCAGCGTCACTGCCTCAGCTCCACCGCAGATCATCAGGCATTAGATTCTCATAAGGAGTGTGCAGCGTAGATCTCTCGCATGCAGAGTTCACATAGGTTCGTGTTCCTATGAAATTCTAATGCTGTTGCTAATCTGACCAGAGGCAGAACTTGGGGTAATGTGAGCAATGGGGGGTGGCTGTAAATACAGATGAAACTTTGCTCACTCGCCCACTCCTCACCTCCTGCTGTGAGCCCCAGTTCCTAATAGGCCACAAACCAGTACCAGTCTGTGGCTCAGGGGATGGGAATCCCTGCTTTACATAAAAGGGATCACAAGGTTTGCACTCTTTAGGTCTTGATGCATTTGCCCAACATTAACACCTGCGAGACACGTGAAAGTTGTTGTACCCAGAAGATGTCCTTTTTCACTGCTGCATAGTATTCCACTCTGTGAATGGACTACAATCTACATCTCCAGTGTACTGCTGACTGGCATTTGGGTTGTTTCCAGTTTGAGTTTATCATAAAGAATGGCTAATGCTGATCACCTTTTTTTTTTTTTTTTTTGAGACGGAGTCTCGCTCTGCCGCCCAGGCTGGAGTGCAATGCCCGGATCTCAGCTCACTGCAAGCTCCGCCTCCCGGGTTCACGCCATTCTCCTGCCTCAGCCTCCGGAGTAGCTGGGACTACAGGCGCCCGCCACCTCGCCCGGCTAGTTTTTTGTATTTTTTTTTAGTAGAGACGGGGTTTCACCGTGTTAGCCAGGATGGTCTCGATCTCCTGACCTCGTGATCCGCCCATCTCGGCCTCCCAAAGTGCTGGGATTACAGGCTTGAGCCACCGCGCCCGGCCACCTTTTTTTTTTTTTGGTGAGTCAGGCCCTCATTTTTGGTGGGTGTGCACCCAGGAGTGGAACTCCTAGGTCATGGGATAGGTGCAGGTTTAGCTTTAGTGGATTGTTAGCTTTGTGTGTTTCCCATCTCACTTTTCCTTGCCTTTTGTCCTTTATTACTTCAAATTCCTTTTAGAAAGAGGTGGTGAGGCCGGGTGCGGTGGCTCACACCTGTAATCCCAGCACTTTGGGAGGCCGAGGTGGGCGGATCACAAGGTCAGGAGATCAAGACCATCCTGGCTAACACAGTGAAACCCCATCTCTACTAAAAAAATACAAAAAATTAGCCAGGCGCGGTGGCAGGCACCTGTAGTCCCAGCTACTCGGGAGGCTGAGGCAGGAGAATCCCGGGAGGCGTTATCAGGGAGGCGGAGCTTGCAGTGAGCCGAGATTGTGCCACTGCACTCCAGCCTGGGCAACAGAGCGAGACTCTGTCTCAAAAAAAAAAAAAGAAAGAAAGAAAGAAAAAGGTGGTGAACACGAGTGAAATAAAGATTCTGAGTAACAGTGGTTATGATGAAATGATTCCATGATTCTCAGATCTATGGTTGAACTTCTCTGTGATGGTGCTCACTGCGTGTTATGTATACAATTAGGAAAACACAACTGGCCGGGTGCGGTGGCTCACACCTGTAATCCCAGCACCTATGGAGGCCAAGGCAGGTACATCATCTGAGGTCAGGAGTTTGAGACCAGCCTGGCCAACATGATGAAACCTCGTCTCTATTAAAAAAACAAAAATTAGCTGGGTGTGGTGACAGACGCCTGTAATCCCAGCTACTTGGGAGGCTGAGGCAGGAGAATCGCTTGAACCTGAGAGGCGGAGGTTGCAGTGAGCTGAGATCACTATTGCACTCTGGCCTGGGCAACAAGAGTGAAACTTCGTCTCAAAAAAGAAAAAAAGAAAAGAAAATAGAACCAACATGTATGCAACGTGAGAGAAACTGTTAAGTTCACCGTGGCATGTTTCCACAACAGAATGGCGTATAGTCACTGAAAACGGTTTCAACATGGAAAAAGGTTCCCATCTATCCCGGGGGTGGAGGGAGCACGAGGAGGCAGAACCGAAGAAAAAGTCAAGTTCCAAGCGGACTGAACGATGCCCAGAGTTTTTGGGCTTTCGACTGATGGGAATTACATCTAATCACTCAGTGACTGCCTCTCATGGAGAATATTATACTTTCCACATCTCCTATGATGAATATGTTTACAGTTGAAAAAGAGAAGAGTATAAGAGTCTGATTCCAAGATTCTATGATTTTTAAAGAGCCTATAATTATGAACCTCCTCTAAATAACCCCAGAGGTTCAGAGACCCTGGCAGCCCTCAGTGATGTGAACGGGGTGCTAGGCACAGATTCTCAGTGACAGAGAGAGCTCTCAGGGCAAAAGGCAGGGCTCAGCCCCTGCATCGAGCACCCTCCTAGCCCTCGGTCGCCCTCAGGGATGCTGAGCCCTGTGTGCTGGGCTGCCCTGTGCCCTCCTGACCTAACTCCTTCCCATGCCGCAGACCCCTGGGCCTCTTCTATACTAGCCCAGGGTGGGGGGCAGGAAGTGGGCTGGGGTGGGCCAGGCATCAGAAGCCCAACTGCTAGGATGGCTTCAGCCCTGAGCAGCACCTTCTTCCCTCTGAGACCCAGGGTGCCCGTGAGACTGAGACTGAGAAGGAGAAGGTCCCCACAGGACTCTTCTCTCGGACACTGAGGCCTGCAGCTGGGGCAGAAATGGCTCTCACAGGTCTGATTCCCAAGCCCTGGGCAGGATGCACTAGCTAGCTGGGGTACAAATTCCCAGTTTTTTTTAAAGCAGAAACTCAACCATTTGACGCATCACACTGGAAATTAGAACTCGCAGCAATTCCTGTCTTTGAAGCTCCCGTGAGTGCCCCTCCCTACCCCTCCCTGCAAATCTTACGCAAACCAACCAGCCACAGGTTCCACTGGGTTTCTGTGGTGTGATCACTGCTAATTTTCCACGTTCCCTTTCGTTTTATTTTTCCTGCTCTAACTTATTAATTAGCCTCTCTGCTTGCAACACCATCCCAGCCCCAGAGCGGATCTTTCAACACTGGGCACAGCTCTAAATGTTTTCTCTGCAGTGCTTCTCGGGTAGGGGAGTGGAGAGGGAGCTTCCTGCTAAAATGGAGACTCCCCAGGAGAGGCCCCAGACCTCCTTCCTGAGGCCTGCAGCTGCCAGGTGTGTGGGTGAGCAGAATTTTGAGGAATGCATTGGACTCTGTCAGACCCAAACGCACCCATTAGTATTACAAGCAAGCATGACTTATAAAATAATACCTAACACCTTACGGAATTTTAGGCACCAAATACTATTTTAAGCATTAATTAATCCTCAGGACAACTCTACGGAAAGGTACGATCACGCCCATCCGACAGTTGTGCCAACTGAGGCACAGAGCAGTGAAGTAACTTGCCCAAGCCCACCCCACCAAGAGAGACGAAGCCAGGCTCGGCCTTGGAAGGCAGCTCAGCGTGCCTTCGGCCTGAACCACCACCCCGCCCGGCTCTTCCTACGGAGACTCTCCCGGATCAGAGCAGACCCCCAGTGGGGTGTGGCCCACCGTGATTCCTCGGGCCCTGAGAGGATCCAGGTTTACGGGGAAGGAAAGCTACCCGCTGATGCAGCTACAGGAAAGAGCACTGGCGAGGTCCTTTTCTTATTAATGCATTGTACGTTTAGTTTCTTTCTTGTTGTTTAAAAAAAAAAATGTCCCCTCGGAAAATACTTTTTCCAAGCACCCAGTGCTTCTCTGGTACTCTCCAGGCTTCTGAAAGAATCTGCAGTCACTGGGACACACCACCCCTCCCTCTCTGGGGACCCAGCGCAGGATGCGCAGGCTGCCCTTCCTCCAGGCCCTCTCACACTCAGGGATCTTGGATCTGGATCTTGCCAGATTCCTCTCTCCCTGCCTGGTGCCCAATGCCACATCTGAGGAAGTCATTGGACAAACAGCTACAGTGAATGAAGAAACAGCCGGCTCTGATGGTCCAGCTGCTCCACCCTGGCAGGTTTCTGTGGCGTGGAGCCACCTCGCACCAGCCGAGCCAGCGTGAGCAACACACAAAGTGTTTCTGCATGAAGCCCTGTCTGCATTTTACCATCTTCCATCCCATTTTACCTGCTTCTCTAAATAAAACCATCTGGCCTGTCTTGAGCAATTCAGGTCTACAGATTCACCAAGCAGTAATTATTCACATCACAAAACCATCCTTTAACCAAAGGCACCAACACCCATCTCCAGGCACCGAGCGTATCGCGTTTGTAGAGACCGGGTTTGATGCACCTGAGCCTCCCACCCCACACTCCCAGGACTTTAACCGAGGAGCGGTCCGGCCCCGCCGGAAGACAGGCTCTGGGCAGGGCTCCACTGTCGGGCTTTGAAGGAAGAGGCAAATCTTGCCAGGTGGCACAGGGGACAGTCCTCCAGGGAGAAGGAATGGGGGAGAGAAGGCAGGACGGGCAACGTTGGGAGCAGGCAGGGACAACAGAACCTCGGGGTGGCAGGCGAGGTGGAGCTTCCAGCCCAGCTGCCATGATCAAGCAAATCCCAGAGTGACCACACTAGGGACCACGTCCAGCGGTGCAGCTGTGTCCAGCCTGAGCGGGCAGAGGGTGGGAATGGCCGGCTAAGAAGAAGTCAGCGGTCATGCTGTGAGTATCTCCCAGGCACCCAGAGTCCCGGCCTCAGAGGAGGCTTCGGAGCAACATCACCAGCCCCACTGCAGACAAGAGCCGGCACAGCACCCGGGAGGAGCACACAGAGCCACTCTGCAGCTGTGTGACCTCGGGAAGACCCCTGAACCTCTCTGGGCTTCAGCCTCCTCATCTGGGTAAACACCACCTATACTCACAGGGGTGCTGTGACCTCAAAGTGAGAAGATGCACTCACGGTCCTGTGACGGTTAATTTCACATGGCAGCCTGACCCGGCTAAGGGGTCACACCGCTGGTAAATACGCTTTCCGGATGTGTCTGTGAGGGCGTTTCCGGAAGAGATCAGCATGTGGGCAGGTAGACCCAGGAAAGAGAACCCACGCCACCAGTTTGGGTGGGCACCCTCCAATCCACTGAGGGTCCAGAGAGAACAAAAAGGCAGGGAAGGATGGCTTCTCTCTTCCTGAGCTGGGACATCCTCCTTCTGCTCTCAGGCCTCAGAGCTCCTGGTCCCCAGGCCTTCAGACTCTGGGACTTACCCCCAGGCCCTCAGGCCTCAGATTTGGACTGAATGACAGCACTGGCATTCCCGAGTCTCCAGCTTCCAGGTGACGGATCATGGGACTTCTCAGCCTCCACCATTGCAGGCCCCTATGATCAATCCCTGTACACACCCCCATCTGTATCCCATTGGTTCTGCTCTCTGGTGAGCCCTGACGGATGCGGCTGCTTAGAATCGAGTCGGGCTGTGATCAGCGCTCAAAGACACTTCCTTCACATTACAGATGAGGAGAGAGATGCGTGGGGAGGCTGAGGGCACGCACTTTCCTGGTAGTTCTACATGAGCCCTGGTCCACGACAGGGAGGCACCGTGCTTTGTCATGGGCACAGCGATAAACAACGCAGCTCCGTCCCCTCCCACCCCACGTCCAGCCATCAACCCGAGACGAAGGCGGCTGAGCACTCCAGCTTGACGACACAGCGGTGGGAGCACAGGGGAGATGCCCTGTGTGCTCTGCACGAGCAACGTCCCACCAGGCTGGCCTCGACGGGTCAGAGATATAAGGGAACCAAGGGAGGAGGCTCTCCGGGGAGGGGGATTTTGCCTGGGGGCAAAGCTGAGCAGGAAGAGGAAGGCTGTCTGGACAGCGGCCCCAGTGCTGGGGCACCCAACCCATGAGGCGGAGGCTCAACCCGGGGGCCCGAGAGTCAGTGCTTTCTCACCCTGAGCAGTGTATCTTTTCCTCATTACTCAACACTTAACGGGGTGACAGACGGGATTAAACAGTAAGCCATCGGCAGCCCCATTACGGCCCCAGCAAGAAGGCTCCAAATTAAATCTAACCGTCAATGAAATCGTCAATATTTAATTTACTCATTGCAGGTGGCAATTCAGCCCTTGTGACAATATCATTTAATGGCAGAAATACTGGGATTTATCACACGTTTTGGGACTGCAGAGCTGCCGAGCTTCCTTCACGAGGCGGTCGCTGCCCAGGAGACCTCGAGGGACCCTCCACAAGTGGCCCTGGGAGGTCTGAAGCCCAAGGCCAGCGGGACCATGAGGCCTGACCGCCGGAAAGGTCCGGGGGACCTCTTGCTGGGCCCACTCAAGGCAGTGCTTTGTTTCTGGAATCCACTTTGGAAACAGAAAACTTAGGGCTAAAGGACAGGGGCCCCTCCAAGCGGTGGGCTCTCCCTCCTCCTCTGACCTCCCTCCCTTCTCATCAGAGCTGTACCCCAGATGCTCATGGCTGGGCCTGCAGCATTCAGGAGCCCATCAAGTGAAGAGAAACAACGGCCACGTCCACTCACCAACCACAGGGAAAGAGGAGGCAGCCGTCACGCCTCAGTCCTGTGCTCCGTCCTCGTCCCAGCCCTCCTGCTGGTGGTGGGAGTTGTACCCGGAGGCCACTGCCCACATGGCGGTCCAACGGCCACCCCCACCTCAGCACGGCCCCCTCCCTCCTCCCTCTGAGCTCATAGCTCTCTTGTCCTGCACATTCTGCTGTACCTGTGGCCTCCCAGGCCCCGTGTGTCCACTCCTCGGCCACTGCTGTGGGCCCACAGCCTCTGCAGGGGACCGCAGTCTTGGAAAGGCAGGTTGAGAACACAGTTGCACAGTGCCCACCCAGCCTCAGAGGCTCAGGCACCAGACAGTACACTTTACAACAATTAGCTCTTCCGGAAAAAGTTGTTTGGGTTTTTTCCCTGATCCTTTGAATGAAAAACCCTCTGAAGGTACAAAAGCAAGTTCCCGAACTGACTGTAGGAGTGAGAGAGACCCGGGCTGCCATGCAGGGCGAGTGTGTGGACCGCGGACCCCTCACAGCCTTCCTCTGGGGCTTGCCACTGCCCGTCCTCACGCTGCCTCCAGAGGGAGTTCTCAAGTCCATTTTATTCGTATTTAAATAATGTATGCATGGAATCAATAGTCGGCCCTCTCTGTCTTCTAGCACTGCTTTTTTTCTCCTGCCTTGAATTCCCATTTGTTTGGTGTTCTGTGTTCCTGCTGCTAATTTTTCCTAAGTTCCCTGATAGAATTATAAAACCCTTTCCTGTGCAAACACACCAGGCACCAGTTCCCTGTTGCTAACCTAAACAGGTTTCTCTCCAGGCTGCTGGGGGCCCCTCTCCTGAATTTAGATCCGCTGTTTTTCTGGGCTTAATTCCTTTATTTCAGTAGAATGCCTTGCCCAGTAGCTTTCAGAGAAAGGTGACGCATGAAACAAGCATTCTAAACCCGTTCAGGCCTTGCATGTCTAAAAGCAGAACTCTAGCTAGACCTGATCACCCCTGGGCTTTTTTTTTTTTTTTCGAGATGGAGTTTCACTCTTGTTGCCCAGGCTGGAGTGCAATGGCGCGATCTCAGCTCACTGCAACCTCTGCCTCCTGGGTTCGAGTGATTCTCCTGCCTCAGCCTCCTGAGTAGCTGGGACTACAGGCGTGTGCTATCATGCCTGGCTAATGTTTTGTACTTTTAGTAGAGACGGGGTTTCTCCATTTGGTCAGGCTGGGCTTGAACTCCCGACCTCAGGTGATCTGCCCACCTCAGCCTCCCAAAGTGCTGGGATTACAGGCGTGAGCCACCGCACCCGGTCCCCATCCCTGGGCATTTCGAGTGCACGGCTCTGCTGGCTTCTGGCATCCGGGCCTGCTGCCTCCCTGACTCCTTCGTGACTAACCGGACTGCCCCTCTCCCTGTACAGTGAGGGTCTAGTCGGGGTCTGCCCAAACCCCGGGCTCTGGAATTTCATGGTGTGCGCTGCAGTGTGGACCTTTTCCTGTTAGCTGTGCTGAGAACTCCGAGCGCTTTCTCAACTCAGAGGCCTGTGTCCTTCGATAAGGAATGTGCACACTCCATCCACGCAGTTCTCTCTGCCAATGCCCCTGTTTTATCTGAAACTCTTTAGTTGGACATTTCCAATTTTCTCAATTTTTCTCACCTAGTCCCATTTCACTAGCATCCTATTCTACTTTTTGAGCGATCTCCTCGGCTTCATCTTCCAGCCCTCCTTCGATTTTTTTTTTTTTTTTGAGACGGAGTCTCACTCTGTCGCCCAGGCTGGAGTGCAGTGGCCTGATCTTGGCTCACAGCAACCTCCGCTTCCTAGGTTCAAGAGATTCTCCTGCCTCAGCCTCTTAAGTAGCTGAGATTACAGGCGCCCGCCACCACACCTGACTAATTTTTGTATTTTTATTTTTGTATTTTGTGGAGACAGGGTTTTTGTATTTTGTAGAGACGGGGTTTCAACATGTTGGCCAGCCTGGTCTCGAACTCTTGACCTCAGATGATCTGCCCACCTTGGCCTCCCAAAACGCTGGGATTACAGGTGTGAGCTACCGCACCCGGCCCTTCCTTTGGTTATTTAACTGCACGATCTACATTTATTTCCAGTGTCTCCTGCTGGTTCCATGGCCGGTCCCCGCTGGAGTGCATGTTCTGATTCACGGGTGGTCTACTGCCTGATTTCTCGGAGGATGAGAGAGTTCTGGAAGCCTTCTTTTGCTTCCTGCATGGCCTCCTCTCCCTCTCAGATCCGGTTTCTGTCTGTCTTGGTCTCTTCCTTGTTGGAAGCTCCCCTGGCATGTCCTGAAACCACTGATGATCTGTTCCCATCTCAGGACGAAGCTCGCATGCCTTCTGGAGGGCCTGGTGTGTTGGTGACGCTGAATAACAAACACCTAGAGAATGATGACATTTCCCCCCGACCCATCTTCTCATACTCTCCACTTTGTGCTTCACGCCTTAACTGTGGGACTTCTCACACTTCTGGGCCTCTTTGTGCCTTGCTCTTGCGCGGACCTTTGCTCCTGCTGTCTGTCCCCTGCCTGGGTCCTTCCTCCTCCTTTCTAACTGGTCCAGGTGATCGGCAGACACCAGTTCTAGCCAAGTGCTGTCCCAAGGCCCCAAGAGAAGTGTTTGCGTGCGCAGCAGGCTTCATTCACACCTGGCTGCCCCTGGCTCTGACCTGGAGACCAGTCTGTCTCTGCTCCTACCACGGAGAGGAAGCCAGTGATGGGGAAGATGGGCAGGTCATTTCAGACGCACCCAGGTGGTTCCGGTGCTGCAGAGGATGTCTGAGCTGGGCACAGCAGAGGCACCAATGACAGGCAGCCAGTGCTACACGAGGGAAAAGACTTCATGGAGGAGCTGATCATTGAAAACAATAAAGAGATGACCAATAGGTGCACAGGAGGGAAGATATCCCAGGAGAGGAAATGGCTTCAGTTGAGACCAGAGTTATGAAAGAAGCCCAGGAGTTCACGGGGCCCACCCGGAGCAACAGCAAGGGCAGGGGCTGAGCCAAACGTAAGGCAGCAAAAGTGAGCCCGGCCAGCTCGTGAGAAGTCGGGGCAGCGCCTCCAGGAAGCGCTCTGAGCAGGGCCAGTCTGCACTCCAGAGAGCGGGCCCTCCGCTGTGTGACCTCAGCATCGGACGTGTCTCTAGTCCTGCATCCCTCTCTAATGGCTGAACCTGAGCACCTCTCACTGCACACCCAATGCCTCCCACAAGGCCTGGCACCCAGTAGATGCTAAGTAAACATCCGCCTGAAAGGGCAACCATCCCAGGAAACCCCTGGACGCCTCCACAAGCCATGGGACCCACTGCTGGATCTATTTTTCCATTTCCTGCTGATCTCCAGTTGTCCTGGCCCTGCAGAGACACCCCCTTCCCTCCACAGCTACCTGAGTTCAGTGTCGGATGGTGGCTTTGAAGACAACTATCTCTTTTTTCCTTCACTGCCTGAAAAATGAGAAAATTCTGGGTCGACACTGCAGTCTGGCAGCACCAGGCAAAGCCCCCGACTCCTGTCCCTCAACGACTACAGTCACCTGCTTCCCAAATCGTCGCCAACTCTCCACCGGCTGGAAGTCACTGCTGTCTGCACCCATATTAAGGGGCCATGGGTGACCTGGTTGCTGGTTCTCCCCGCGTCTGTCTTCCCCGAGAGCTGTGTGGTGGTGACTGTGTTAACTGGACCGGACCACGGGGTGCACAGACATCTGGGCAAGCGTGACTTCGGTGTGTCTGCGAGGATGTTTCTGGATGAGATTCACATCGGAATTGGTGGCCTGAGTAAAGCAGGTGGCCCTCACCAGTGAATGAGGGTCTCATCCAACCAGTCTGACGCCTGAACAAAGCAAACAATCTCAGTAAGTGAAGTCCTGCTGTCTGCCCGCACTCAGCCAGGACACCAGGGTTTTCCTGCCTTCGGAGGCAAACTGAAGCGTCAGCCTTTCTCAGGTCTCCAGCCTCCTTCTGGACTGGAACTTACAGCCTCAAATCTCCAGGCTCTCCAGCTTGCCCACTGCAGATTCTGGGACTTGAGGATCTGTCCCTTCAAAATCACGGGAGTTGATTTTGTTTTTTGAGATAGAGTCTCATTCTGTCACCCAGGCTGGAGTGCAGTGGCGCGATCTCGGTTCACTGCAACCTCTGACTCCCTGGTTGAAGCGATTCTCCTGCCTCAGCCTCCCGAGTAGCTGGGATTACAGGCACACACCACACCCAGCTCATTTTTGTATTTTTAGTAGAGACGGGGTTTCACCATGTTGGCCGAGATGGTCTCGATCTGCTGACCTCGTAATCCACCTGCCTCGCCCTCCCAAAGTGCTGCGATTACAGGTGTGAGCCACCGTGCCCAGCATGATTTTTTATACAATTTCAACTTTTATTTTAGATTCAGGGGGGTACAGGTGCAGGTTACATGGATACACTTTGTGATGCTCAGATTTGGGGTACAACTGATCCTGTCATCCAGGTAGTGAGCACAGTACCCAACAGTTCTGCAACCTTGCTCCCCTCCTCCCTTCTCCGCTCTAGAAGTCCCTAGTGTCCGCTGTTGCCATCTTTATGTCCCTGTGAATCTAATGTTTAGCTCTTACTTCCAAGTGAAAACATGTGGTAATTGGTTTTCTGTTCCGGCACTAATTTGCTTAGGATAATGGCCTTCAGGCTGGGCGTGGTGCCTCATGCCTGTAATACCAACACTTTGGGAGGCCGAGGCAGGCAGAGCACCTGAGGCCAGGAGTTCAAGACCAGCCTGGCCAACACGGTGAAACTCAGTCTCTACTAAAAATATGAAAATAAGCCAGGCGTGGTGGTGCATCCCTGTAATCCCAGCTATTCGGGAGGCTGAAGCAGGAGAATCGCTTGAACCAGAGAGTCAGAGGTTGCAGTGAACCGAGATCGCGCCACTGCACTCCAGCCTGGGTGACAGAATGAGACTCCATCTCAAAAATAAATAAATAAATAAAGATAATGACCTCCAGGTGCATTCATGTTGTTGCAAAGGGCATTATTTTATTCTTTTTATGGCTGTGTAGTATTCCATGGTGCATATGTACCACGTTTTCCTTATTCAATCCACCATTGATGGACACTTAGGTTGACTCCATGTCTTTGCTATTGTGACTGATGCTGAGATGTACACACAAATGCATGTGTCTTTTGGGTAGAATGATGTATTTTCTTTCCAATATATACCCAGTAATGGGATTGCTGGGTCGAATGGTAGCTTTGTCTTAAGTTCTTTGAGAAATCTCCAAACTGCCTTCCATGGTGGCTGAACTAATTTACATTCCCACCAAGAGTGTATAAGCATTCCCTCTTCTCTGCAGCCTCACATAACTTTTTAATGATCGGTAGAGGCGCCTCAACTTATGATGAAGTTAACATCCCGATAAAGTCACTGTAAGTTGAAAATATCCTAAGTTGAAAATACATTTAATACACCTGGCCTGCTGAACATCATAGCTTAGCCCAGCCTAACTTAATGTGCTCAGAACACCTCACATTGGTGTGGCTAATGGGAGCTGCAGCTCACAGCAGCTGCCCAGCATTGCAAGGGAGTATCACACTGAATATTGTTAACCTGGGAAAAGATCAAAATTCAAAGTACGGTTTCTACTGAACGTATATTGCTTTTGTACCATCATAGAGTCACAAAAGCATAGTACGTGAAACCATCATTAGTCAGGGACCATCTGTACACCACACATCCTACTGGCTGTGCTTCTCCGGGGAACTCCGACAAAAAGCTGGGTCCCACGTAACCCAGTGTCTTGCTCAGAGGGAACACCAGGTACTGGATGGACGCATGCCTGAATGCAGAGCTGCCTGCAGGTGCCTCACGGAACGATGGGGGATAGAAGCTAGGGCGGGGTGGGGGCGTGCCCTACTTGCCATGTGGCCAGAGGACTCAGCCCCGATGCATTTAGAGGCCGCACAGGAACACCTCATAGCACCAGGAATAGAGCCGCGTGGTATAGTTTTCTTTTCCAAGCACCATGATGATAAAACAAATCATGACTCCTCTACCTGTGCATTATTTCATGGTTTGCAAGGTACTGGCTCATCCAGTTCTCTCAACAACCCTGGGCAGACACTGCCATCTGGAAATGTGGAAGCTGAGCTCTCCGGGGGCTCAGGGGCTGTCCCCCAGATCCCTCCTCTTAACAGAATCAAGATCTCGGCTTCTCCGCAAGGACACTTTGCAGTTGTGACGTGGAATCCCTGCTCTCCCTTCTGGAAACAGGGGAAACCTCATGGGAGGCCTGGCCTGGCAGCCACGCTCACACCACTGCAGCGGCCCTGAGGGCAAGACAGCATGCTGGTGAGGGAGGGCAACCCGCCACGCTCACACCACTGCAGCAGCCCTGAGGGCAAGACAGCGCGCTGGTAAGAGAGGACAACCCGCCACACTGAACTGTGTTTTGAGGGTACCGAGGGTGGATCAGCCCTCACTGTTAAGGATTTTGTTGTTGTTGTTTTTTTAACCTAGAAATAAAGTGACTTCTATGAAGCCCTCACTTCTATGAAGCAGGGCCTGAGAGCCCCAAGATGACGTGACCCATGGTTTCTCCAGGCCTTTCTTGGCAACCCTTGTCATGGTCATCATCGTCATCATCATCATCGATTCATTTGGTAATGAATCAAAGCCTGGCACACAGAGGGCACTCAGGGTCATCTTTGGAAGGGCACTGGCTCCAGGGCCAGTCAGCTGTGTTCCAGCCCTGACCTCCGCCCCATCCAGCTGTGTGTCACGAGGGTTGCTGGAAGCCTTGGCTTCCTCATCACTGGAGTGGACAAACGAGAGCAAGAGTGTGTGTTTCCTGGGGCTGTGGGGAAGATGAAACAGACGAATATCTGTACGTATGCGCTGCCACTAGACTGACAAACACGGAGGATTCAATATACTCGTTATTATTAATATTCACTGAGGCCTCAACCCTCTGTCTTCCCTGCATCACCGTTTAACCATTATCTTCCCTAAACACAGACCCACCCAGAGACACACTCAACAGTTAGGCCACTCTTCCCACCAACAGCCTCGGCCTGAGAGGACGGGACTTCGCGTGGTGCACCCCGGCCCCCGGCACTGACTCTCCCACCCCTGAACCTGGGGTCTCCCACTGAGCAGCTCAAGCCTGGCCATTTGGCAACCCCGGGGGCGCAGAGGAGGACCACTCTCAAAGCTCCGATCTTCAGCGGCGAAACAACAGCCCCCGACTCGGCAGGAGAAGATTTTACTCACTGTGGCTCAGCATTTAAATGACCCGATTATGCTAATTCCAGCTGCAGTGATTAATAACTACATTTTAAAGGGAGAGGCCTCCCAGGGTGAGGTCTTTGGGGGAAAGTTTTTGCCCGCAGCACAAGTTCCCATGTGACTTTAGACAAGCAGTGGGTCTACTCTGTTCATTCATTCACTCACTCACTCATTCACTTATTTTTCTAGGAGGGATTTAAAGCCTCTTTTTTTCCATCCCCAGTCTCGGGCCCAAGTCTCCTGGCCACCTGGCCTCCTGGAGACTCACAGTAAACTGGGCCTGAAGCCACCTCTCAGGCCGGTTGTCAGTGCTGCAGGTGTGGGCCAAACCTGCTCCTGCTGCCCTCTGCGGTGTGAGGCTGGGCAGTACATTAACATCTCTGACCCTCAGCTTCTGTCCGGACGCTGGAGATGAGGGGGTTGGGAAAACCAGGCACGCAGGGTGCCCGGGGCAGGGGCATCTTAGGGGCCCATGTCCTTTCCCTCCCCTGTGGTGTGGCGGGGCTCCCAGCAGGGCGTCTGCAACGTGGCGTGAACACCACAGCCACTCTAAGTTCCAGCCGGGGACTCAACCTGGCTTGAACAGCAGCCCGAAGACGGGCTTTGCTGGACGTTCCCCCCGGGCCACCTGTCCAGGGCAGCTGCCAGGCCAGGCTTCCTGACCTCTGAACACAGTGGCCTCTGGTCCAACTCGGCTGCACACCTGCTCGTATGTGGATGGCCATGCTCATCCTCCTCAGGACTCCTCCCGCCTCTTCCCCTCTGCACAGCCTCCAGATGTGGGTCCTTTGGGTCTGTGCCTATCCCCCCCCCACCACCACACCAGCCACCTGCACCCAGCGGAGCTCACCATCTGTCCAGCCAGAAGTCAGTCACCCTGCCCCACCCTCCCCGCCCCACAGGTTCTGCCACTTTCGACTTTTTCCGTCCTGCATGGCCCTGGTCCTCCTGCTCAGTCCGGGTTCTAGCCATTTCCCCAGTTTTTGGCTGAGGGGTTTTCCGCTATCATCCCAGATGCAGCCTCTCCTCCCTGACTCCTTTGCCAGCGCCCTGAGCTGAGATGACTCCCCCAGCCCCCCAGGTGCTCTGGCTGTCTGGACCGTCTGTCTCCCTCGCTCTCCAGACCAGAGCTGAGTGGCTGGTGTTTGCCCTGGGAAGAGCTGAGTAGGCCCACACTGCCCACCGGCAGGGAAGTCAGACTGCCAGACTGAAGCCACTGCCAGATGCCAGGCAATGGGGCAGACGGGACCATCCCAGCAGCCTGGGGTGAGTGCCAGCCATGTAACCACAGAGGCCCTGAACAGGGACTCCTAGGCATAGGGGGTCAGGACACCCCCCACCCCAAAGCTGCACACCCCCTGCTCTACCACTTCCTCCCTAAAGGAGGTGAGCCCCACCCAGAAATCCCACTTCCAAAGACCCTGCTCCCACAGGCCTGCTCACCCACCGGGCACCCAAGGCAGGGCTGTGTCTCCCTCTGGAGACAGGTGTTTCTCCAGCCATCCCTCCAGCCTGGAAAGCCCCTTCCACAGCTCAACTCTCCTCCTCCAGAGCCTGCCAGATGCCCTCCCACATCCTGGGCACTCCCTGCATCCCTCCAGTCCCTTGCTCCTATGCTGCCTGGGCCTCCTAGATGGGCTCCAGGGCCCCGCCCCCGCCTTTCCAGTATAAAAGGAGAAGCAGAGCCAGGGACAGCCGCAACCACGCAGTGAGCCCTGCTGCTCACTGAGCCTCAGAAAACCTGGAGTCTCCAGCCCCTTTTAGAGCGAAGCCTGAGCCTTGCCGGGTGCAGGCACTTGCAAAAGGTCACACAATCTGCATGAAGGTCAAAGCAGACACGCTGGACCCCCAAGCCCAGCCCTTGCCACACAACCCTTGGGCAGGTCAGTGTCTATTGGGAGCTCTGGGGCCACTGCAGTGTCCCCATGAGAAGGACAGGCCCCAGCACTGGAGATTCGAGAGACCCAGCCACTGTCCCCAGGGAGTTCCCGGGCAGGCAGGGAGACCACAGGTCAAGGCCAGGCAGGTGCCGTGAAGGGAGCCAGGAGTCCTCCCTTCGGAGCCTGGGTCCCTCCATCCGTCTGTCACAGGTGGGGGCCAGGCTGCCCCTGCCAGCTGCCACACACATCAAGGCCCCAGCATGGGGTAGCAGTGACCCCCGCAGTAACCTCCAGCAAACCCATCAAGACCAAGAAAAATCGTGATGGGCGACGGCTTTGAAACCTGAGGAGTGAGGTCCAGTCCAAGATGGAAAAGGTGACATCGCTGCAGAGGCTCCCAGAGCAGCGCCCACGCTCGAGTTAGTGCATTATAGAGATAGATGTATGCTTTCTTGACAGACTTCGCAAGGCTTAAGTTATCTTTGTCTCCCGCCCCCTAGCCTCTCCATTCAACATGCAATCTACCCCAGAGCCCACTGGAAAGTCCCCTGCGTGCAGGTTGAGAAAAAAACACAAGTAAAGGTGACCACATCTCAATGCCTTTGCAAGAAAATGCGATTCTCTTTCTGCTTCTCCATGGAGAACCACGTGGTGCTGAATCAGGAAAATTCTCCAACCACCGAGTCCCCTGAGGTCAGGGCTGGATGTCCTCTTGCTCGGGGTGGGGGGGGGGGTGGCCAGCAATGCACCCTGCAGAGAGACCAGGGGGACGGGGCGGGGGGGCCACGACAGAAGAGGTCTTTTACTTTTTTAAAAATAAACTTTTTATTCTAAAATAGTTTTTGATTCCGGAAAAGTTATGAAGATATAGCACAGAGCATTCCCAAGCAGCCCATGCCGTTTCCCCAACTGTTAACGTCTGACACCGGCCCGGTGCATCTGCCTCCACTACGGAACCAATGTCACGCACATAGTTTGTGAACTGAAGTCCACACTGTGTTCAGGCTTCCTTCGTTTTTCCCAATGTCCTTTTCTGTCCCAGGATCCCAACGAGGATCCCACATGGCATTTCGTCGTCACTCTCCCCAGGCTGCCCTGGGCTGGGAGAGTTTCTGACTCTCCTTGCTATTGATGACCTGGGCAGTCTGAGGACGGGTCAGGAATTTCGCAGAATGTCCTCTCAGTGGGATGTGTCTGTTTCTTTCATGATGAAGTTGGGGTTATGGGCTTTGGGGAGGAAGACCGTAAAGGTGTGTGGTACCATTTCCCTCACATATCCAGGGCGCATCTTGTTGACCCGGCTTGTCATTGTTGGTGTTGACCTTGGTCACCTGGCTGAGGTGTGACTGTCAGGTGTCTTCACTGCAGTCACTCTACTTCCTTCCTTCCACACTGTGGTCTTTGGGAGGAAGCCGCTGTGCCCAGCCCACCCTTAAGGGGTAGGAACTATCCCTCCCTCCTTGAGGGCGGAGCAGTTCCATAAATTATTTGAAACTCTTCTGCACGGAAGATTTGTCTCGTCTTTGTTCATTTATTGAATCATTTATTTGCATCAGCAGGGACTAAGAAATGCTCACTCTGTAGTTGGTCTATGATGCAATACATAGTGACTATTCCTTATCCAAAATGCTTGGGACAAGGCCGGGTACAGCGGCTCACACCTGTCATCTCAGGACTTTGGGCGGCTAAGGTGGGCAGATCACTCGAGGTCAAGAGTTGGAGACCAGCCTGGCCAACATGGCAAAACCTCGTCTCTACTAAAAATACAAAAAGTACCTGTAGTCCCAGCTATTCAGGAGGCTGAGGCAGGAGAATCGCTTGAACCCGGGAGGCAGAGGTTGCAGTGAACTGAGATCGCACCACTGCACTCCAGCCTGGGTGACAGAGCGAGACTCCATCTCAAAAAACAAAAACAAAAACAAAACCCTCCTGGGACCATATGTGTTTTGGAATTTACATTTTTTTGATTTTGAAGGATTTGCATTTTACTTATCCACTGAGCCTCCCTAACCCCAAAATCCAAAATCCAAAACGTTCTAACGAGCGCCTCCTCTGAGTTTCCCATCACTATTCGAAGTGTCAGGTTTTGGAGCAGATTTTTTGGGGTTTCAGATTTTTGGAAGAGGGATACTCAACCTGTCCTACTTTATTGACGTTGTAGCTCAAACTGCTCCAGCTGTGGCCACTAGGGGCTCTCTTGGCTCTGTGTCCCTTGGACAAAAGGGTCCCAATCACTCTGTGTTTTGCTGTTACCTTCAAGGACTACAAGATGCTCAGCTCGGCCGGGCGTGGTGGCTCAAGCCTGTAATCCCAGCACTTTGGGAGGCCGAGACGGGTGGATCACGAGGTCAGGAGATCGAGAGCATCCTGGCTAACACGGTGAAACCCCGTCTCTACTAAGAAATACAAAAAAAAAACTAGCCGGGCGAGGTGGCGGGCGCCTGTAGTCCCAGCTACCTGGGAGGCTGAGGCCGGAGAATGGCGTGAACCCGGGAGGCAGAGCTTGCAGTGAGCTGAGATCCGGCCACTGCACTCCAGCCTGGGCTACAGAGTGAGACTCCGTCTCAAAAAAAAAAAAAAAAAAGATGCTCAGCTCCTGGACACCATCCACAGCTGCACCAAAGGATACTGACACTTCCCGTGGCCAGTCTCCGCAGGCCTCCCTGCTTCCTGGAGCTCACAGGCACACGGTTGGACCTACAAAGCAGGACAAAGGGACCCCGTGTCCACGTGATCCATGCTCGCCTGGCCCTGCTGGCATCAGTTTGCAGGAGCTCCCTGAAAGAAGGGGTGTTTTCATCACAAAGGACACCCCAAAACCAGCTGCTGCAAGCTGCCTGGTCCTTCCACCCTCGAGCTCTTAGTCAGAGGCCTGGAAAGACGCTTGAACTGTGCAGTCAGGAGGGCCTGGGGTTCAACTCCTAGGCCTCCATTTCCCTCACTGAAAAATGGAGCCAGCCAGACGCAGGGGCTCACGCCTGTAATCCCAGCACTTTGGGAGGCCGAGGCAGGTGGATCACTTGAGGTCAGGAGTTCAAGACCAGCCTGGCCAACATGGTGAAACCCCGTCGCTACTGAAATTACAAAAATTAGCTGGGCATGATGGCACCCGCCTGTAATCCCAGCTACTGGGGAGGCTGAGGCACGAGAATCACTTGAACCCAGGAGGTAGAGGTTGCAGTGAGCTGAGATCACACCACTGCACTCCAGCCTAGGTGATACAGCAAGACGCAGTCTCAAAAAAAAAAAAGAAAGAAAAGAAAAATGAAGCTATTTGAGGATTGCAGATCAGGTGTGTGAAAGTCTGAGGGCCCAGCTGGCTCAGCATACGACAGACACGGCTGAGTGCAGACTTTCCGCTATCTCACTCGATCCTTGCCACAATTCTATAAGAGCCTATAGTGTCCCATTTTACAGATGAGGAAATGGAGGAACAGAGAGGTTAACTGGCCCAAGGACATCCAGCAACTAAGGGCTGAGATTTGAACACTGTCTCATTTTTTTTTTTGAGACAGAGTCTCGCTCTGTCGCCCGGGCTGGAGTGCAGTGGCCGGATCTCAGCTCACTGCAAGCTCCGCCTCCCGGGTTCACGCCATTCTCCTGCCTCAGCCTCCCGAGTAGCTGGGACTACAGGCGCCCACCACCGCGCCCGGCTAATTTTTTGTATTTTTTAGTAGAGACGGGGTTTCACCGTGTTAACCAGGATGGTCTCGATCTCCTGACCTCGTGATCCGCCCGTCTCGGCCTCCCAAAGTGCTGGGATTACAGGCTTGAGCCACCGCGCCCGGCCCACTGTCTCATTTTTCCATGCGCTCTGGACAACCTTCAAGCTCTTGACTCTATCATCCTCACATCCTCCAGCAGCGCAGCCAGCTCATGAAACTACAGGTGGTCAGCTCTACAGGTGGTCAACCAAGATCACAGCTCTAGGCTAGCGCTGACATTCGGGGGAGCCAGAGCCCAGGGAGGCTGTGCAGCCAGCCCAAGGCCACAGAGCTGGCTTATCAGAGACGCCTGACATTCCTGCCTCGCTCCCAGGCCAGTATGCTTTCCACTAGGAAGAAAGATTAAAAGCGTCCTGAGGGAGGGGTATTTCCCCATCCCTTGAAGCCGGGCTGGCCATGCCATGTGACCTGCTCTGCACAGAAGGGCGGGGGGATCTTTCTGTACACTATTTTTGTTGGCTCGAGACTCCAGGAATTCCTAGTTCATGCTGCAAAGCCATTGGGCAGATGCTGGTCAAGCACAGCTGCACCACCAAAGGCAGCACCTGTGCTAGGGGAGGGTGGGACCTGGTAGGGCTGGGTGCGCCAGGCGGCAGCCCCATGCCCACCCCTCTAGGTCTGCTGCTGCACAGCCACCGGTGGCTCCCCAAGGTCTCCCCTTAACCACCTCAGCAGTGGTAGCAAGGCCAGCATGACCCTACCCACATCTGCTTACCTTCAACAGCAGCAATTCCCAGGCCAATTCTCAGCCCTCCCTAGAAACCTCGCTTCGGGGTCAAGGTGGGTCTGTGTGGTGAAAGCTCCCCGAACTGCTGTAGCACTGCTCATCCAGTCCAGCACACAGAACCACGGTCCTGCCCCCTCCAGCCTCACCTCCTAAGGTTCCCTCTTTGCCCCAAATTTAACTCTAAGCTCTTCGGAGACTATACAGCCAGGAAAGATTGAGGGGATAAGTGGCGAGGGATATAAATCCAAGACTTCCTTCGAGCAGCACGCTGATTACATTCTGACCAGCAGAAAGTGGGCGGTGGCTCTTCGTCTGTTTTGCCTCTATTTCTTCATCTGTAAAATGAAACCACTCACCTCCTAAGGTCTGGCAAGGATGAGAATCAGCTTAGCACTCACAGTCAGCACTCCTCCTCCAACCCAGTGGTGCTCAAGGTGTGGCGGCCAGACCAGCAGCACCAGCAGAGCATGGGGACTTGCCTCAAAATGCAAATTCTCAGGCCCACCCAAGAGTGATGAAATCTAAAACCCTGGGAGGAAAGGCTCAATAATCTGTGTTTTGGAAGGAGTTTTAATCTACCCACACCCTGTGTCTTTCAACCACAGGGCTCCTCACTCACGGCTGGCCCCTGTAAATCACCATCACGGATCCCCGGCGTGGCTATGAAGCCTGTTTGGTGTGACTCTGAAGCCCTCCTCGCACCTGACAAGGTATCCTTGGGTTTTCTCCGTCCTCCCTTGAATTCTTTCTGCCATGTGTTTTTCAGGTGATAAAGCACTGCTGCCTGGTAAACGGCCCTACCCAGGGCCATTCGCGGCTGGCAGCAGAAAGGGTGCACCTGAGACCACCTGTACCGTGCACAGAGTTGGGGAGATGCTGAGAAGGGGTCTCCACTTTCCACTCTTGGACTTCGGGTGACTCAGGGCCAATTTACGCTGTGTCCACCCTTTGCTCTCCCTGGTACCTGCAGAAGCCTGAATTCCCCAACATGACCATCCATTCCAGGGCTTCCAGTGCCTTGGGGCTGCTGGCCTTTGGGCGGCTCTGTCCCTCCCTTCCCCAGAAAACATAGCCGTCCCACAACCCATCAAGACACACTGTGCCTCCACCTCCATGGAACCCTCCTGGGTGTGCTCGGTAGAGCCAATCTCTCTCCTGGGTCACTGCATGCCCTGACATGGCTTTGTCATGACACGTTGATTACATTCTGACCAGCAGAAAGTAGGGGGTGGCTCTTCGTCTGTTTTGCCTCTATTTCTTCATCTGTAAAATGAAACCACTCACCTCCTAAGGTCTGGTAAGGATGAGAATCAGCTTAGCACTCACTCCTCCAACCCAGCGGTGCTCAAGGTGTGGCCAGACCAGCAGCACCAGCACAGCGTGGAGACTCGCCTGCTGGCCCCTCCCACACTTGCTGGGTCTGTCTCCCAAGCTCAGCTTTAAGCTCCTTACAGACACATCTGTCTTTCCTCAAACCCCACCTGGTCCAGCACAAAGTCAGGCATGAAGCAGGCGCCCCACAGCTGCTAATAAACACATAAGAAAACAGGCTCAGGGAGGTTAAGCAACTCCTACCTCCGGGTTGCAGTTGAGGGGAGAGATCAGGGTTCCAGCGGGCTCAGGACAGCGTCGCCCACACCGGCGGCACCGAATGCTTTAGAGTAGGCAACACTGTATCTGTTCAGACACGCTGGCCCCCCACAACCAACAACAGGGCTGGGTCTTGGGGGAGCCCTCACAGCAGAAAACAGAATGAGAGATAAAGGCTTGGCTTTGAAATTCAAATTCCTTTGCATTCTTCATCAACTTCTTACCAGAGACGATGACTCAGATGAGCTTTTCCAGACCTAATGGCTTTGATGTTGCTAATGAAAATATGAAAGGTGATTAAGGAGGACTTTTCTTTTTACTTTGGTAAAATGCATAATGAGTGACGGATTTGGGCATTTCGGCCTGTTGTACATTTTCATCATTTTGTTAAAGAGGGGAAAAAACCTGAAAAGCCAAAGAAGCCGGAAACTGAGTGTTGGTGGACATAGCTGCTCAGTGCAACAAGGAAGCGGTGGACATAGCTGCTCGGTGCAACAAGGAAGCGGTGGACATAGCTGCCCAGTGCAACAAGGAAGCCATGGACATAGCTGCTCAGTGCAACGAGGAAGCCGTGGACATAGCTGCTCAGTGCAACAAGGAAGCCGTTGCTGGTTCTCCTGGCCCACACTGTGAGTGGAAACTCCTCACATACGTTGGCTTGGGGTGCTCTGGGCAGAAGCGGTCATCGTGTGGGTGCTCGAAAGTCCTCACTGAGTCAATCAACAAACACAGCACCTGCTGCATGCCCCGCCCTGGTGGAACTGAGCTTCTCCTGGGACAAATAGGATTTTGCCCCTCTCCCTGTCCCAAAGCTGTGTGCAAAGGAGCTGTGTGTCCGTCCCCCTACAGACAGGGGCTGCGCCTTTGCTGCCAGACAACTTGGGTCCTGGCACAGGCCTGGTGCCCAGTGGGCAAAGGAAGTGGGGGCGGGGGAGGGAGTTTGGCAGGCAGGGCACTCAGAGATGAGGAGACACACCCTCCCTGCCACGCAGGCGGTCCACAGCTGTGAGAATGACACCAGGTGACTGCCACTTTAACAAACTCCCACTCCAGGCCCTGATGACCCTCAGCTTTTTTGTCAGAATTAAGTGCAAATACTATGACTGACTCCCCATCTCCAGTCATCATAGCCCGGTGAAGTCTGTGTCTGTATTTAATACAGACAGAAGTCCCCAAGAGGCTGCACTCCCTTCAGGTCCTCAGGCCCCAGCCAGAAAAAACGGGGTCTGCTGGTCTCCATCCTGTCTCCTCCCCATCCCTGGACCCTGGGTCCGCCAAAGAGGCAAAGAGAAGATTCAAGTGCACTCAACTTATGCACGTCAACTTCCAGATTGGCAGATGTCCGCTCCCACCCCTGAAACCAGAAAAACGTTGAGCAAACTGAAAATCAGTGACTTTTCTTAGAATCCTCAGATAATTGAGGTTACAGGACAAACAGCCAACCCTAAAACTAGAGAGACAGGCAGAGACAGAGAACCACAGCTCACCGTGAGGACAGGCTGATGGAGCCAGGAACTGGGAGGAACAAAAAGGCAACTTCTGTGAACTGCTGGAAGCTGAGTGGGGGCTACCTCGAGACTTAAAACCTAGGGGCCCAGCGTGGGGTGAGGGGCACACTTTTGTGGGGCTTACCTTCAGAAACCCCACCAGGGTCTCAAAGTGAATACTGGAGAAGAATCCCACTGTGCTTGTCTGGGGTGAGGGGGAAAGGAACCATTCTGAAACATAACTAATATATACAGAGTACCCACTGTGTTCCCAGCTTTCTCGAGGCTGTGTAAGGGTGGGATTGCCATTGGAGGGGAAAGTGTGGCTTTTGCCCCCAGAAGCTACGCAACCAGTTGAACAAGACCTAGCCCAGCACTGTGAAGTCAAGGAAGACTTCTTGGAGGAGGTGGTGCCAAGTCAATTCTTAATAAACTAGCAGGAATTAGCCAGAAGAGGAGGCAGGTAAGGACAATGTAGGCAGAATTAGCAGAAATGAACAACACTAGGGGCGTAGTTTTTGGACACCAATGAGACAACGTTGGCCAGGCTGACACTCCTCCTGGCTCAGAAGCACTAAAAGCTTTGGGCCAAGGCCACAGCAGACAGGCATGACTATCAGTCCCATTCTCTGCCTGGAGTGTTTGTGTGTGACTCAGTGAGGGCTTTCGAGCACCCATACGATGCCCGCTTCTGCCCAGAGCACCCCAAGCCGACGTACATGAGGAGTTTCCACTCACAGTGTGGGCCAGGAAAGCCAGCACCGGCTTCCTCGTTGTACTGAGCAGCTATGTCCATGGCTTCCTCGTTGCACTGAGTAGCTATGTCCATCAACACTCAAGTTTCCGGCTTCTTTGGCTTTTCAGGTTTTTTCCCCTCTTTAACAAAATGATGAAAATGCACAACAGGCCGAAATGCCCAAATTCGGCACACATGCATATGCGGCCAGGTGTGGTGGCTCACACCTGTAATCCTAGGACTTTGGGAGGCCGAGGCAGGTGGATCACTTGAGGTCAGGAGTTCAAGACCAGCCTGACCAACATGGTGAAACCCTGTCTCTACTAAAATATAAAAATTAGCTGGGCATGGTGGCGGGTGCCTGTAATTCCAGCTACTCGGGAGGCTGAGGCAGGAGGGTCACTTGAGGCCAGGAGGTTGAGACTGCAGTGAGCCGTGATTGCACCACTGCACTCCAGCCTGGGCGACAGAGACCCTGTCTCAAAAAAAAAAAAAAAAAAGCATATGCTTAAGGACACAGAGGTCTGCACAAACACATCCCGACGTGACACATGCTTACATTTTCACCCAAACAGCTGACATGCCCACGTCTTGGTACCACACTGCACAAAGTCCTACATCCATGCAGGTTACATTGAGTTTTAACACTAGGCAAATCCACTGTGACCACAGCGGGTCACTTCCGGGCCCTAGTCACCACCTGACCTGCTCATAGATGCAGCCTGGTGCTGTACAGTGTGTGTCCAATCAGAGCAGATATTGGAGGGGAGAGAGAGCTCTTCAAACAGCAGGTATCCCGCCTCCCATGCTGGGTTTACAGTTCAAATCAGAGCTCCTGAGTGTGAATATGATTTAGATCTAACAAGACCAGGGTGGTATATGGAGATACAGATGCCAACCAATTTGTTTCAATGAATAGTGTAATGTTTCCTCTGTTATTGAAAATTCTGATCATATTAATACCATTCAGTACCCAATCACTGAACAAGCAGATAAAAATGAAATGTGAATTAACACATGAGTGTTGTGATGAGAAACAAACATCTTTGAATTTAAAGCTGAGAGAATCCTCAGAGATCCTCCTGTTGGTCTCTGTCTCTCCTCCAGCATGGAGCCACAGCCTGTCCTGGACACTGACCCCACCTTCTCCTCTCCCTCCACCTGCTCCCCAATCTGCACCCTTGGCTGAGGGAAGAAAGCAGAGAATCTTCTTGAAGCCCCCATCACCATCCTCCTCTCACCCCTTCTGCATCAAACCCACCTTTTCTCCAGGGAAGCAGAATCAAGGGTCCAAGCTCCTGGCTGAGATACTTCAGCTCCCTCCGCCAGCCCCACCCCTGGGATAAGCCCGAGGAGTGACCAGCACCTGCCTGACCTTGGACTCCCCCTCTGGCCACCATGACACTGTTCCAGAGCAGGAAGTGCCTTTGGGTGGGTGTCTCACAGAGCCACAAGAGGCTCCGTCCCTCCCCTCCCTCCAGTCAGCCTAGAAAGTGTATGGAGAGCAGGCGTCCCTCTTGGCCTGGTGACATCTGTCACTGCTCATGGGGTCCCCTCATGGGTCGCAAGCAGGTCTCATCGCTGGACGTCCTCCTGCCCTGACAGCAGAGAGGATTTTCTAAGCATTTACAGAACACCAAGTTATGTTGAGCACTGTGGCATGAGCTTCTTCCGGCTCATCTCAGCCTGCGAGGAAGGCAGAAGGGAACCCAGGCTCCTGCCACTTTCCTCCCCAAAGCTGCCGCCAAATCAGCGAGGGAAGCCCACAGCGACGCCCAGGAAAGAGGCTGCTCTGAGTGCTGTCCGTGGTGCTGAACCAGCAGGGCTCTTGGGGCCAGCGGGTCCTCCCACCCAGGGCTCCACTTCCACCTCGCCCAGGAGAGGGCGCTGGTCAGTTTTGCTTCATTTCCAGAATTTATCTTGGTTAAAAAGAAAATTTATTTTAAAAATTTTGGGTCGGGCACGGCAGCTCACGCCTGTAATCCCAGCATTTTGGGAGGCCAAGGCAGATGGATTGCTTGAGTTCAAGGGTTCGAGACCAGCCTGGGCAACATGGTGAAACCTCATCTCTACAAAAAAATACAAAAAATTTGGCCAGGCATGGTGGTGCACACCTGTAGTGCCAGCTACTCAGGAGGCTGAGGCTGAGGCTGCAGTGGGTCATGATTGCGCCAGTGCACTCTAGCCTGGGCGACAGAGCAAGACCCTGTCTCAAGAAAAAATTTTGTTTTTAATTGACACGTAACTACATATTCATGGGGTACAGTAGGATATTTTGATGCATGTACATATTGCATAATCATCAAATCAAGGTATTTAGCATATCCATCACCTCATACATTATTTCTTTGTAATGACAACACTCAAAATCCTCTCTTTACACTGTCTTAAGACACCTAATACCATATTGTGAGCACCATAGTCACCCTACTGTGCAATGCAACACGAGAACCATCCCTCCCACCTAACTATAACTTTGTACCCATTGACCAATCTCTCCCTATCCAAACTTTTAAAATGGGGGCTTCATGCCATTTTAGAAGGAAAAAAACAAAATTACAATGCACATTTCACAATTTACACAGTTGGTTTCATGCACTTTTGACCGTTCTGTCTTGTTTCCAGAAGTTATACAAGTTTTAGCCTCTGGGGAGCTGGAAGTGTCCTGTCCCTGGAGGTTGCACGGCCAAGGACAGCCCAGACCCATCTGCCGGTACTAAAGCACAGAATCTCACATTGGAGGCAGGAAGCCCCACACCCACAGGCCCATTTAAAAACATACAAGTGTTTTGGCCGGGCGCGGTGGCTCAAGCCTGTAATCCCAGCACTTTGGGAGGCCGAGACGGGCGGATCACGAGGTCAGGAGATTGAGACCATCCTGGCTGACACGGTGAAACCCCGTCTCTACTAAAAAAAATACAAAAACTTAGCCGGGCGAGGTGGCGGGCGCCTGTAGTCCCAGCTACTCGGGAGGCTGAGGCAGGAGAATGGCGTAAACCCGGGAGGCGGAGCTTGCAGTGAGCTGAGATCCGGCCAGTGCACTCCAGCCTGGGCGACAGAGCCAGACTCCGTCTCAAAAAAAAAAAAAAAAAAAAAAAACAAAAACATACAAGTGTTTTATTCAGTACTGAAGAGAGATTAAAAGTTCTAAAACATGTAACATTTGAGGAGTAACAACACCAGGAGCATCTATGTACACAGCACTCAGCTTAAGAAAATGGCCAGGGCCGGGCAGGGACTCACAGCTGCAGTCCCAACACTTTAGGATACTGACCCAGGTGCGAGGATCGCTTGAGCCCAGGAGTTCAAGACCAGCCTGGACAACATGGCAAAACCCTGTGTCTACAAAAAATACAAAAAGGTGGCACACTCCTGTAGTCCCAGCTATTAATACTGGGGAGGCTGAGGTGGGAGGATCACCTGGGACCAAAAGGGTGAGGCTGCAGTGAGCTGTGATCATGTCACTGCACTCCAGCCCGGATGACAGAATGACACCCTGTCTCAAAAAGAAAAGAAAGAAAAAAACGAATGAAGGAAAAAATAAAATAAATATTCACTTTGAAATCCTCCACCCGCTACAGGTAACTACTCCTATTTTGTATTTTTCATTCCCTGACTCTTTAATAGTTTAACCACATATGTATATCAAAAAGTGTATAGGGCCGGGCAAGGCGGCTCATGCCTGTAATCCCAGCACTTTGAGAGGCTGAGGTGGGCAAATCACCCAAGGTCAGGAGTTTGAGACCAGCCTGGCCAACATGGTGAAACCCCATCTCTACTAAAAATACAAAAATTAGCCAGGTGTGGTGGTGTGTGCCTGTAATCCCAGCTACTTGGGAGGCTGAGGCAGGAGAATCGCTTGAACCTGGGAGGCGGAGATTGCTGTGAGCTGAGATCATACCACTACTACACTCCAGCCTGGGTGACAGAGCGAGACGCTGTCTGAAAAAAAAAAAAAAAAAGGTATCGCTTGTTTTTCGGGTTTGTTTGTTTTTTGGGATGGGGTCTTGCTCTGTCACCCAGGCTGGAGTGCAGTGGCATAATCATGGCTCACTGCAGCCTCAACCTCCTGGGCTTAGGTGATCCTCTCACCTCAGCCTCCAGAGTAACTGAGGCTACAGATGCATGCCACCACACCCAGCTCATTTTTCACTTTTTTTGTAGAGATGGGGTTTCGCCATGTTGCCCAGGCTGATCTCGAACTCCTGGCCTCAAGTAATCCTCCCACCATGGCCTCCTAAAGTGCTGTGATTACAGGTATGAGCCACTGCACCTGGCCTGCATGTTTCGAACTTTAATTAAATGAAATCATATGAAGTTTTCTTCTGCAACTTTTTGAAGAAAACTTCAACTCCAAGCTCCCAAGAGTCACGGCTGTTGCACGTGGCCTTGCTCATTCCTTTTCCTTGCCATAGACACAGTGCATACATGTGCATATTTATCCATTATCCATCAGTGGCAACCACATTCTGTTTTATTTCATTTTGGCTGCTAGGAATATTCAGGCCTCCCAGGACACGTGTGTAATAATTTCTCTAAGGGAAATACCTACAAGTGGGGTCTCTGATTTGCAGGAGATGTACGTCTCCCTTCATCTTTACTAGATGATTCTGAATTGTTTTCCAAAAACTCCAGCTTCCCACCCAGCAGCACTCCTCACACCCAGGAGCCCCCGACGCCATCATCATTCTCCTTCGGTGCTGGTTCATCTGGAAGGAACAAAAAGGACTCTCCCTGTGATTTTGTTTTTTTGTTTTGTTTGTTGAGATGGAGACTCCCTGCGATGCTCAGGCTGGAGTGCAGTGGCACGATCTAGGCTCACTGCCACCTCCGCTTCCCGGGTTCAAGAGATTCTCCTGCTTCAACCTCCTGAGTAGCTGGGACTACAGGCATGCACCACCACACCTGGCTAATTTTTGTATTTTTATAGAGACAGGGTTTCTCCATGTTGGTCAGGTTGGTCTCAAACTCCTGACCTCAAGTGATCCACCCGCCTTGGTCTCCCAAAGTGCTGGGATTACAGGCGTGAGCCGCCGCGCCCGGCCTCCCTGTGGGTTTCATCAGCATTTCTCTGATTCGGGTAAGGCATCCTCCACATGTAGAATGATCACCCTTTTTTCCTCTTCTACAACACCTGCCCAATTTCCTGGCTCCCGTAGAAGGCTCTGGACAAGTTGGTTTCATTCTGAGGAACAAAGGATGTGTCCACGGGGGAACCAGGTGGCCACTGCTCTGTGTAGACTCTGCGTGGAGCCCCTGCATCTGGAGATCCCAGGTGAGGCAGGCCCACCGGCCCTGGGGAGAAAACTTGGGACAGGGCATCTTCCCAGTTCACAGCCTCATCCCAGTAACGATCCCCTGCAATGAAACTGCACTTTGGGCTCAGAAAACATTTCTTCCAGCTTTGTCCCTTTCCAGCACCCCTAGACCTCGCTGCCACGTGGCTCAGGCAGCTCCAGCTGCAGCCCCCTGAGGGTAGACCACATCTGGCTCATTCGCTCCTGCACCCACAGTGCTTGGCACAGATCTAGAGTGTGGAGGATCCTTCTGCTGGCTTGGGGGCAGTGGGGTACAGGGAGGAGCTGCCATCTGGGGGCCGCCTCTCTGAGCAGCCCCGGTCCTTTGGTATTCGCTGCCTGAGGAACACAGTGGCCAAGGCCAAGTTCACCAGTGATACCAGGGAAAGAGCAGCCAACACTCCAGAGGCTGTCGTGTCTCTGACGGGCACCCGAGGTCGTGCAAGCGCAGCCAGGAGGCAGTCTTAAGGACAGGCGGGGCTGCCAGCCTCCTCTCGGCCATAGGAAGGCAGACCCTGGCCCCTTCCTGCAGCCCCTGGAGGGCAGCCAGTGGCAGAAAGGAAAGGTGGTCTCATCTCGGCCCAGCGTCCTCTCCAGCCTCCTCCACCTCCGGCGTGTGACGTGGCCAGCGTCTCAGCAGCTATGCCTCTCCCCTCTTGGCTCCTCCAGCTCCTTCCCTGCTTAGAGGGAGACCTGGTGTCCGTGACTATCTCCATTTACCAGCTGTGTGTGCTCAGACACTTTAAGCTGTGCCCAGTTCATGGTGTTTGGGCTTTCAAAATGTCTTTTTGTCTTGCTTGTTTTTGTTCATTGAGATAAAACTATTGACATAATATAAAAGTAACCATTTCACTCCTGTAATCCTAGCACTTTGGGAGGCTGAGGCAGAGGGATCATTTGAGGTCAGGAGCACGAGACCAGCCTGGCCGACACGGTGAAACCCGGTCTCTACTAAAAATTCAAAATTTAGCCAGGCATCGTGGCGAGTGCCTGTAGTCCTAGCTACTTGGGAGGCTGAGGCAGGAGAATCGTTTGAACCCGGGAGACAGAGGCTACAGTGAGCTGAGATCACGCCACTGCACTCCAGCCTGGGCAACAAAGCGAGACTTCGTCTCAAAAAAAAAAGAAGGAAAGAAAAGGTAACCATTTCAAAGTCTACAAGGCCACTGCATTTAGTCCATTTGCGAGGCTGTGCAGCCACCACCCCTGCCAAGTTCCAGGACATTTTCACCACTCCAAAAGGAGCATTGGTTTCTTTCTGCAGGATGTCAACATGTCCGGCCCCAGTGGAAGATCTGAACTCCTGGAAAATAGGTTCAGCGCCTCAGGTGTCTCTATCTACACCTCAGACTAGCTTACAGTCACTGCTCACCCACGCTAAAGTAGGTAACATGTAGAGATGTGGACACACGGTTCCCAGAGTCTCTTGAGTGTACGTCCAGCACCCTGCAGGGTTACCGGGCATCACCACACAGGGCGTCCACACTGCAGGCCTGGACGGCCTAGGGATGCAGCACAGGTCACATCTCAGGGACAGAGCCAGCCCATAGGTAAAACCCAGTGAAGGGTGTCTGTAGGAGCTGTGTGTGACAAAGATCGGAAAAGGGATGAGTGGTACGAAGGAAGCCACTGCCATCAGAGGCAAATTCTGGGCAGCTGCGAAGGTTCCAAATCTATACAAGTCAAGCCACTGCCTCCCCCGACACCGCAAAGTCACTTTCCACACAACACAAGTGGGTGCCGACACCTGTGTCTCTTCCAAGGGACAATTAGCTGTCACTCAGCCTTGACAACGAGGCCAGGGTCCTCTGCCCGCCCCAGGAAGCCGAGCCCCTTCACAAGGGTAACGTGCCCTCTCCGTCTAACCCAGGACCAGGAAGCAGCATCTGTCACCCGGCACTGCCGCCCAGAGTCATCACACAGCTAATTACTGCTAATTGTAATATCATTTCTGTCTTGCTGCTAATACATTTAGACTTGCTAATCAAATCAAACCATTCCACCTTGCTGTGCTGCTTTCAAATAAACATTTCTGCAAAACGGGAAATAAATAAGTCCTAAGCTTTGTTCTCTTCTCTGGAGCTGCTGTCTGCAGAGACTTAGGGTAGGGCGTGGGGGTTGCCATGTCTCTGGGACCAAGGGCATAGAAGAAGTCTGATGAGGAAACGTCCTTTATTGTCCAAAGCTTCACATCAGGTTGGAGGAAGAGGGAGACACAGGGGAGGGGAGGAGAGACCTAGAGACTGGGAGGGAGAGGGAGAAGGAGGCAAGAAACTGCCCTGAGTGGCACGATCTGTTCAACGCTTTCCCTGTGTTAGCTCTACCCTCCTCGGATACCGTCTCCAGCAGCCCCTGGCTGGGCTGGTAGCTCCTTCTTGCGACCCCCTCAGACCTCTGCACTCCCCGCTTCACTCCTCAAGTTGGGGTGCACTGATCTGTTTCCAGACCTGGCTGTGGACTTGTCGAAGGTGGGGACCCTGTGCTGTCATGAACCCAGCACCTCACCCAAGGCCTGGCAGGCAGTAGGTGCTCGGGAAGCCCTGGCTCAATGAACAGGCGAGTGATCAGGGAAATGTGACTTTCCTGATTCTGCAGATGAGGAAACCAAGACTCAGAGATGCTAAGTGACTGCCTAGCATCTGTGCATCAGTGAAAAGTGGACCTGAGAATTCGTTCCTGGCTGGACAAGCCCTTCACCTGTGCTCTCTCAGAAAGCAGGGAGGGAACACTGGCTTTTCTGTACCCCTTAACAACAGCTACACAGAGACCGACAAAGAAACGTGACAAGCTACAGCGGCACGCAGGTGTTCTGCTCAAGGACGTGCTGGGGTGATTCTGAGAGTTCTGGAATGGAAACTGACAAAAGGCTGACCATGAAAGGAAGGTAACAGAAGTGCATCCAGTTACTATGGCAACCCAGCTAAAGAACTGGCTGGTGCCTGCACATGTACCCCACTGCTGAGAAGGGGTTCGTGCCACCCTAGGGCCAGGGGATTGCAGGACTTCCCAGCCCCAGCCCTCAGTGGCTCCCGTTGCCTTGGCAAATGTGGTTTCCCCATCACCCACCAGCACCCAGGGAATGGGGGTGTGGCGGTAGAAACAGCGCTGGGCTAGGGGGTCATGGCACGCAGGTTCTCTCCTGGTTCTGCCAGGACTGGCCTAGAGTCACTTCTCCATTCTCAGCCTCAGTGTTTTTTTTTCAGATGAGAGGAACCCGGTGTCCCTGCCACCTCTGCTTCCTACCAGCTTCTGTGTATCTCACTGCAGGAGTGAATGAGTGAATGAATGACCCGGTATGAGTACTTTGCAAAGGCTGGTCTGGGACACGGAGAGAGAAGATGAAAGAAGACAAGATCATGACTGAGCAACTTGGGACAGGCACACCCTTGCCATCACCTACGTGCAACCCTGGGCAGCTGGCACTACCAAAGCCTTCCACAGATGAGAAACCTGGGGCTCGGAAGGTCATCTGATTACTCTAAAAGGGCACAGGCCAGCCAGCTAGGTATGCAGGACTCTAAGCCCGTGTGCTCCCCACTCCTCCACAGGCCCAGGTGCTCGGCGTGTCCTAAGCAAACTCCCCGCCTGGGCTCACATCTCGCAGCCACTGCTTCTGCCCGAGCAAGAGATGCACATAACCAAGAAACCAGAAGCTCAACTCCCGTCAAATGAGGCTGTCGATTTTAATTTATTTCAGACTTTGTGTGTTTCTGGCAATTATTTGTAACAAGGTTTACAGAGGGCATTTAAGATTAATGGTGATTTTTATCTGGAAATCATTGATTATTTTTAAGTAGCTCATTAGGGGTGAGTGTGTATTACGGGAGCGGCAGGCTCTGTCAGGAAGGAGGCACCTGGGGCTATCAGGAAGAGTCAGAAGAAGGAAGACGTCTGGACTGTGACAACAAGTTCAAAGCCAGCAGGATTATGAAATGACGCTCCCCAAGACAGAATCTGATGTGGACCAAGATGCATGCAAAGGGATAGGCGCGGTGGCTCACGCCTATAATCCCAGCACTTTGGGAGGCCAAGGTGGGAGGATCACTTGAGGTCAGGAGTTTGAGACCAGCTGGACCACACCTGTCTCCACTAAAAATACAAAAATTAGCCGGGCATGGTGGGGGGCGCCTGTAATCCCAGCTACTTGGGGAGCTGAGACAGGAGAATTGTTGGAACCCAGGAGGCAGAGGTTGCAGTGAGCCGAGATCATGCCACTGCACTCCAGCCTGGGCGACACAGTGAGACTCTGTCTCAAAAAAAAAAAAAAAAAAAAAAAAAAAAATGCATTCGAAGGCAAAACCAGGGAGAAATCTAGTGAATGACCTAAAACAGGAAAGCGAGTTGGGCTCCTCTTGCTTCTCAGTCATTGACCTGCAGACATGTTGGCATGTTTGCTGCTGTTGGTGGCTCTCAGGGAGGTCCAGTCGTCCCTAGCCACTTGGCCCAAGGGAACTCGCTACCTCAGGCAGAGGCTGCTGCAGCATGAACCCCCACGAGTGGCAAAGGCCCTGAGAAAACTGGAGCAAAGACTGCAGGGAAGAGTCCCTGTGGGCATCAGCAGACAAGCCTGGAAGAGCACGGCCCTGGGCTATCACAAACACCACACCAAAGGGCAGGAAAGGGAGACTTAGCACATCATCTTCTGTACTTTTTGTATTTTTAAGAAGTATTTTAAAAGACAAAAGTTTTTAAATCTAACCTAAGAAAAACCAATGCAGATGAAAATAAATGTCTAAACACCAATCATATAAAATGTTCAATGGAAACAATCTAACATCACAGACTGTTTACAAATTGTTACAGTTTTTTCCTCCTGCTTTTTATTCACAGGATTAAACTCCAGGTAGTCCTCTGAATAATAATAAAACCACTAATACTTGCATAGCCCTTTATAGCTGATACAGATATTATTTCCATTTCGCAGGTGGGAAAAGGGAAGTTTGGAGAGATTCCATGCCCAAGTATTAAAGGCATGTACTCTGAGGAACCGGAGCTGGGCCCCTTTCCAACACGCCGATGTCCTCAATCTTTCCCAGAGGTTAGCAAGGCATGACAGCCACCACCACTATCATCACCACCATCATCACCACCGTCATTATCATCACCATCACCACCACCATCATCACCATCATCACCATCATCACCACCACATCACCATCATCACCACCACCACCATCATCACCATGACCACAACTATCACCATCACCATCACCACCACCACCACCATCACCATCATCACCATCACCACCACATCACCATCATCACCACCACCACCATCATCACCATGACCACCACTATCACCATCACCACCACCACCATCACCACCACCACCACCACCACCATCATCATCACCACCGTCATTATCATCACCATCACCATCACCACCACCATCATCAGCACCATCATCACCATCATCACCACCACCACCATTATCATCATCATCACCACCGTCATTATCATCACCACCGTCACCACCATGACCACCACCATCATCACCACCATAACCACCCCCACAATCATCACCATAACCACCATCACCATCATCATCATCACCACCATCACCATCATCACCACCATCATCATCACCAACACCACCACCATTATCACCATCATGATTACCACCACCATCACCATTATCACCATCACCGCCATCATTACCACCATCATCATCATCAACACCACCACCATTATCATCACCATCATTACCATCATCATCACCACCACCATCATCACCAACACCATCACCATCATTATCACCATCACCACCATCATCACCATCATCATCACCACCATCATCACCAACACCACCATCACCATTATCACCATCATCACCATCATTACCACCATCATCATCACCACCGTCACCATCACCACCATCATCACCACCACCACCACCATCATCACCACCACCACCATCACCATTATCATCATCACCCTCATTACCACCATCATCACCATCATTACCACCATCACCACCATCATCACTGTTATCACCATCACCATTGTCACCATTATCAATCATCACCATCATTACCACCATCATCACCATCACCATCATCACCATCATCATAACCATCACCACCACCACCATAACCATCATTACCACCATCATCATCACTGTCAACACCACCACCATCACCATTATCATCACCATCATTACCATCATCATCACCATCACCACCATCACCATTATCATCACCATCATTACCACCATCATCACCATCACCACCATCACCTTCTTCACTACCTTCATCATCACCATTATCATCATCACCCTCATTACCACCATCATCACCACCATCACCATCATTACCACCATCATCATCATCACCACCACAAAAGGGCCAATAAGAGCTGAAGAAGCATGACCTTCACACCTTTCCATCTGGTCAGGTGGCCAGGGAAAAGGTTAACCTCACCCAGAGCCTCAGTTCTCAAAACTTCAGGGAATCCCGAATCTTGTGGGAAGCATGTTATACACAGACTCCCGGACCCAGTTGTGGATTTCCCAGTTATGGGGAGGCACCAGGCTTCTGCATGTGAAGGGAATTTGGGGATTCAGGTACAGTCAAGGGGCTGGCTCTGAGGGCCCCTGTGCAAAGCCTGGCAATGCTGTAGCTGGGAGGCACACCTGAGAGTTAAAAAAACGCCTGCTCAGCATGAAAATGAAAGTGTGTGACATACATGCTTATTTGTATTTTAATCCTGCTCTGTAAGTTATGAATTTAATTTGTAGGGTGTTAGGATTGCTTATCCTGTTATTTCATGGAAAGCTTTATTTTTCAAAAAAAGTCGTATTAGGACTGTTAGAAATTATATTCCTGTTATTTCCTTCCAGAACCTCGGTATTTCCCGCCAGTGGCCAACACAACTACAAGCCCTGCAGAAGAAGAACGGATGGCACCCCGGGCCTGACCTGAGATTTGTCAGACCTATCAAGGGACCGCCAATGTCACAAAGACTCTGCAAAAGCAACAGGAGGTACTAGCCCTGGAATACGCTACCTGAGTGTCAAGGTCTTTAAAAGTGATGTTGGCAACCCTGTGGGTTTTCTGTTACACTGTTAACTCTGCAGGGGGTCCTCAGCAGGGCATCCTCCAGGAACACAAGGAACTTCACTGCTGGGGTATCGACTTCAGTGACCAGGACTTTGAAAACTTTTTTTGCTCCTGCTTTAAACACACACAAGCATCTTGTCTTTAAGAACATAATCTAACAGCAATATCATTTACAGTTTGTAAGGTACTTCCACATCCACCATTCGTTCATTAAAATTTAACTGTTGCACACCTGAATCTCTTGTCAGAACAGAGAGGACTTTCACTACATCCATTTTACTAAAGAGGAAACTGCAATTCACAGGGTCTGATTTGCCACCAAGTAGCAAGGCCAACACTTGCAAGCTCTAGCTCCTGATATATGAAAAAGTCAAGGCCCAGCCTAGGCGACAGTGAGACCCTGTCTCTACCAAAAAAAATTAGCTGGGTGTGGTGGTGCACGTTTGCAGTCCCACTTATGGGAAGCTGAACCAGGAGGATCGCTGGAACCCAGGAATTGGAAGTTGCATTGAGCCATGATTGCATCACTGAGCTCCACCCTGGGCAAGAAAGCAAGACCCCATCTCTCAAAAGAAAAAAAAAATGAAGAAAAAAGAAAAACAACTCTAGTCTCTGTTCCCTCCACTGTGGAGATAATATGGGAGATAATATTTCCTCACAGGGATGTGTTGTGATGGCAAAGCAACATGGAAAACACTTTTACTATAGGAGGTGGTCAGTAAATGACAGCTGCCATGACCGCCACTGATGTTATCACCATAGCTATCACCACCATCACCGTTAGCACCACCGCCACTACCATCACAATGATCACCATTATCACCATCACTATGACAACCATCAGTACCACCATCACCATGACAACCATCACCAGCAGCACCACCATCACCATCACCATGAGCACCACCGCCACTACCATCACAATGATCACCATTATCACCATCACTGACAACCATCACCATGTGAACCAATGCCACTACCATCACAATGATCACCATTATCACCATCACTGTGACAACCATCATTACCATCACCATAACAACCATCACCATCACCATGAGCACCACCACCACCACTACCATCACAATGATCACCATTATCACCATCACTATGATAACCATCACCATGACAACATTGCCAGCAGCAGCACCACCATCACCATGACACCCATCACCAGCAGCAGTACCACCACCACCATCACCACCATCCTCATTACCACCTGCATCTACATGATCCAATGCAGATGAATCCAGAGGTCCTTTCTTGAAGGTAAGGAGATGCTCTAGGCCTTCGGTATTGGTGGATGGGCTGGATCTTATTTTTAAAAAAAAAAAAGAGGGCAACCCAAGCAGGAGAGCAAAGGCTCAGTGATCCCCACATGTTTACATTATCTGAGAAATGGTTTGCAGTTTTGAGTCCAGAGATGAGGCTGAAGAAGGGATTTGAGGCGAGATAATAAAAGCCCCTATCTGTCCATTGCAACGAAGTCTTGAATTTTATTCCTCAAGTCATCTGCTTCTACACTGTGCTCGCTGGAGCCCAGATTCCTCCCACATGCCAGTGTTCCCGGAGCTGGGGATCCTGGAGTTGGGGAGAGGGCAGGTGCAGGTGGGGTCCTGGAGGTGTTGGGGTGGGGGGGCACGGGTCCAGGTGAGGTCCTGGAGCTGGGGAGACGGCAGGTGCAGGCGGGGTCCTAGAGGTATGGGGGTGGGTTGGTACAGGCGAGGTCCTGGAGCTGGGGAGAGGGTAGGTCCAGGTAGAGTACTGGAGCTGGGGAGACAGCAGGTGTAGGTGGGGTCCTGGAGCTGGGAAGAGGGCAGGTCCAGGTGGAGTCCTATAACTGGGCAGAGGGAGGTGCAGGTGGGGTCCTGGAGCTGGGCAGAGGGTAGGTGCACGTGGGGTCCTAGGATCCTGCACCTGCCCCAGCTCCAAGCAGGGCCTGTCTATCAGATTCATACCTGGGAGACAGGCTAAGAAGACATTAGAAACTACTGCCATTGGCCAAGGGGAATGAAAGTTTGTGTTTACGCACAGAAGAGTAACATAAAGGCTAAACTCGAGACAAACAACTTTGGTCACGGTGTAGTGGACAGAGGCTGGAAGTAAAGAGACCAGTCAGGGGGCTGCTGTAGTATTTCCAGTGAAAGCTGCTGTGGGTTAAAGGAATAGTGGCAGCAGTCGGAAAAAATAATGAAAACATTTAGGAGGTGAGACTGGCAAGATGAGGGTGGGAACTAGCAAAGAGATGAGAAGGCAGGCCAGTGGGACCCCCAGGGAGACCGATGTTTCTGAAGCCAGCAGCAGAAGGTAATGGCCAAGCTGAGAGGCACGAGGCCCCACACTAAGCTGTAACAGTCACGGTTCTGCTTCACACTTCCAGGTCTACAAGGCGTGCACTCGATCATCTCATCTTGCACGTGAGGGCACAGAGGTGCAAGGATGCTTATAACAGGCTCAAGCTCACGAAACTAACAAGGGTCCAACGTGGGACCTGAGAGGTGAAGTTGGGGAGGCTGTGCACAGGGTTAGAGCTCAGAGCAAGACATACCACGGTCCTTTGACCACCCAGAGCACTGGCAGCTACCACCTATGATCATTACATCGGGACCCCAGCTGTTCCTCATGGTGACAAGGAACCCTTTGAGGGCAGGCATTGAGGTTTACAGTTCTTAAATCCATGGAGCCCCCAACACTCTCTTTTGTCTCCTCTCTTTCTCTCTCTTTCTCTCTCTCTCTCTCCTCTCCTTTCCCCCACCCCTCCTTCTCCTCTCTGTCTCACCCTTCACCCCTCATTGACTATCAGGCCATAGATTATAAAGGTCTCCCCCAGCAGGTGGGTAGATGGATGGAAGAACAGGAACTGACGGATCCCAAAATAAGGTGGGCCACCCTGAAGATCCACGGTGTCCAGGCCTGGAGTGGACTTGCTTTGGAGATAGTGAGCTCCCCGTCACACAAAGAACTCAACCAGTAAGAATGGCTAACAGGGAATCCCTGGACTATTTGGTCAGCATTTGTCAAACTTACTTAGGAAGCAGAGCCAAGGGATAGCATCTTTGCAGAATACCATGAACTAATATTTAATCCCATGATACAATCAAGGAAAAACTTTACTATAGAAAATATCACCTTGGCCGGGCGCGGTGGCTCAAGCCTGTAATCCCAGCACTTTGGGAGGCCGAGGCGGGCAGATCACAAGGTCAGGAGATCGAGACCACAGTGAAACCCCGTCTCTACTAAAAATACAAAAAATTAGCCGGGCACGGTGGCAGGCGCCTGTAGTCCCAGCTACTCAGGAGGCTGAGGCAGGAGAATGGCGGGAACCCGGGAGGCGGAGCTTGCAGTGAGCCGAGATCGCGCCACTGCACTCCAGCCTGGGCAACAGCGTGAGACTCCGTCTCAAAAAAAAAAAAAACAAAAAAACAAAAAAAACAAAAAAAAAAAAAAAAAAAAAAGAAAATATCACCTCAAGGCCAGGCATGGTGGCTCACCTACACCTGTAATCCCAGCACTTTGGGAGGCTGAGGCAGGAGAATGGCTTGAGCCCAGGAGTTCAAGATTACGACCTGAGCATCATAGTGAGACCTCGTCTCTGCAAAAAATCATTAGACGAGTGTGGTAGCATGGGCCGGTGGTCCTAGGTACTCAAGAGGCTGAGGTGGGAGGATTGCTTGAGCCCTGGAGATCAAGGCTGCAGTGAGCTAAGATCATGCCACTGCATGCACTCCAGCCTGGGTGACAGAGCAAGACCCTGTCAAAAGGAAAAGGAAAGGGAAAAGGGAAATGAAAGGAAGAAAAAAATACAACTTCATTTAGCTACATGTGAAAAAAATAACTAGAAGTCCATGAAAGTCTTCAAAACAGTCATAATCAACTGTAAACTTTTGTCTGATGCTTATTATGTCATTTTGTCCTCTGCAAGAACCTGAGAACCAAAGGTTGAGGAAATATGAATGCCAGGGAAAAAAAATTTAATTGAGAAAGGTCTGCAGGTTGCGTCTTTTTTCCTGCACATCAAGAGGAGAGTACTGTGGAAGTTTAGCAATGGCATATGCTGTGGTCATTTTGGAGCTGCTACATCAAAAGATTAGACTGGGTAATTTACAAACAGGAGTCTACTGCTCACAGTTCTGGAGGCTGGGAAGTCCACGTGGAGGGCACCAGCAGACGCAGTGTCCGGTGAGGGCTGCTCTCTGCTTCCAAAATGGTACCTGGCTGCCGTGTGCTCACGAAGGCAGAGAGACACCCTCAGCTTCTTTTATAAGGGCATTAACCTTATTTATGAGGGTGTAGCCCTTGGGACCTAATCACCTCCCAAGGCCCCACCTCCTAATGCCATCACCTCGGGGTGAGGTTTCAAGGTATGTACTTCGGGGAGGGCACAGCGTTCAGGCCTTGGCTGCTTAACTCTCCGCAGCCCAGGGCAGGCTGGCAGATCACAGGACCGCAGTCTGAAGGGCCATAGATAAAGCAGGCTGGTCGGGAGACCTTGGGGGACTCTCCACATGAACATTTCTCAAACCCCGGACTCAAGGAACAAGCTGGAAGTGGCAGTGGTGTGCGAGTGATGAGGAGGGCTCCAGGAACCTGCCTCCAATCTCAGCTTGGCCTCCTCCAAAGAAAACGCTGGATTTTATTTGTGGGTGCCATGGAAAAGGCCCACCAGCCCTCAAACCTTGCTTTTTAAACCCATGAAATGTGAATCCAATGGGCTAATGTAAGTGGCAATACCCAGCACTCCGAGATGCTGCTGTACAAACGTTAGTTATTGTTAATGAATGAGGAATGAGGGAATCGGTCCCTTGCTGACTAATCATCCTGAGAGAGGAAAAAAAGAAAACGAATCACTATAATAATATAAAGTCTACACAAAGCCACCAGAACTGGACTTTTTTTTTTTTGAGACAGAGTCTCACTCTGTCACCCAAGCTGGAGTGCAGTGGTGTGATCTCGGCTCACTGCAACCTCCGCATCCCAGGTTCAAGCGATTCTCGTGCCTCAGCCTCCTGAGCAGCTGGGATTACAGGCGCCCATCACCACACCAGGCTAATTTTTGTATTTTTAGTAGAGACAGGTTTCACCATGTTGGCCAGGCTGGTCTCAAACTCCCAACCTCAGGTGATCCACCTGCCTTGGCCTCCCAAAGTACTGGGATTACAGGCGTCAGCCACCATGCCCAGCCGTGAGCTACATTTTTAATGTCCATGTGTTTAATGCCAATGCAAATCTCTAGTGGGAGAATTCCTTTCGAGCACAGGCATGCCCTTCGTAAAGTGTACACCGAAGGGGCCAGCAGGCTCCATGAATGCTGCCGCTGCCTCCACTTCCACCCGTGCCCATGTCCCCTGGACAGAGGCCTACCAGGGGCCGGGGGAAGCCAGCAGAGAGGCACTCAAATTCCCTGGCAGGATGTGATGGCAAAACCATGGCTCCTACAGTCATGGACACAGGTCTGATGGAACACGGTCACCCCTGGACTATGTCCCCAGAGGATGATACAGGCAACCCTTCAAGCTTCTCTCCACTGAGGGTTTGCCCAGGAAGCAAAGCACAAGGCCCATCCATCAATTCCACTTCCGCATAGATACCCACATGAACAGAAAGCAGGGACTCAAACATATTTGCACACCCATGTTCCTAAGAGCTTTATTCACAACAGCCGAGGGGTGGAAACAATGCAAACATGAACTGATGGATGAATGGATAAACATCATGGAGTACATGCAAGCAGTGGAATATTGCACAGCCTGAAAAAGGAAGGAAGTTCTGACGCGAGCTACAACCTGCGTGAATTATGCTAAGTAACAGGATATTCTGCTAAGTGAAAAAAGCCAGTTGCACAAAGATAGATACTCTGCGATTCCACTTACATAAGTAGAATGACGGCTGCCAGGAGCTGGGGGAGAAGGGAATAGGATAATTGTTTAATGGATACCAAGTTTCAGTTTGGGAAGATGAGGAAATTCTGGAGATGGATGGTGGTGATGACGACACAGCGTGAATGTATCTAATGTTGCTCAACTGGGCACTTAAAAACTGTGAAGATGGTAAGTTCTATGTTATGTCCATTTTACTGCAATAAAAATTTGGATCAATGTTATTTAATAAAGCCAGGAGTGTGACCGAGGAAAAAAGGCAGGAGCTGCTAACTGCGTGGCCAGGGGGAGCCCTGAACCACCTTGGAAGGTGTAGCCATCAACGGTGGGCAATGCTGCCTCGGCTCCTCCATGCCCAGGCCCGTGAGGCGGGAATCAAAGCCCCGCCCCATCTGCTTTCCTGAGCTGCCACGAGGGTCCCGTCCACATCAGGCAGGGCAGTCTCCAAAACCGTCCAGAGAAATGCAGCCTGGGCTTTAATTCAGGTTGGGGCATCCTGCAGTCATTAACACTCGTAATTTTAGCATTTGTGCACCAAGGGGATCAAGTTCAAATGAGGAAACCCTCTTTGAGAAGGCAAAAAAGCTTGATGTGCACGTTAGTAAGAATTCCCTAAAATGGGTAAAAGAAAGGGCAGCCTGGCCACTCCACGGTGTGGCACGAATCTCCCCCCTCCCAGGTGCTGGACCCATGCAAAGGGGAAGGGACTTCCGGTGCCTGGAAAACCCACAGCGTGCAGTGGTTCCTTCTTCAGTGATGTCAGCCAAACGGAACACAAAACAACCAAAATGACAGGCGGACTTGCGACAGATGATCCCACTGAGCGTCCTCCCCCAGGGAAGGAGGCAGAGGCTCACACAGCCTCGGCGCAGGAGACCCAAGGAGAGGCTGAGAACGGGGACGGACCTGGCGTCCCCCAGATGGTGAGTGATGCTGTGGTCCTCTCTGTGGGGACAGGACACCCATGGAGGGTCAATGCTGTGGTCCTCTCTGTGGGGACAGGACACCCATGGAGGGTCAGTCCATGCAGAGGACCTTGGGGACCTCTTACAGAGTTCAGAGGACCTTGGGGTGGTCACCCTGTGCCCAGCTGGGGGGCTCCTGTGGAGGCCACTGTTTCCACCTCTGTTTTGTGTCCGGTTGGCCTCCCTCCACTGGCCTGCTGGCCAGACCTGACTCTCAGCTCCGCTGGTCCGTCCAGCCCCATAAGCAGGACTCAGCTGGGGACACGGGGGATAATGGCTGCCCTCGCTGGCTTTAGAGGGTGAAGGGGCTGCTGAGAACTCTTGTCTTCACTTTCTCTGGTCTCCTCCAAAAACACATTTAGTAAATGAGTCAACTGTGTAACCTAAGAAACAGCTTTTTTAAAGAAGCTGTTGGCTGGGTCACAAGATGGACTATTTGGGGGCATTAAAGAAACTAGACCCGGACATGGGGGGAGCACACTTGGCCAAGTCTCACCCCAGATGCAAACGTCCCTTCTCTTTTTTTTTGAGACGGAGTCTCGCTCTGTCGCCCAGGCTGGAGTGCAGTGGCACGATCTCGGCTCACTGCAACCTCTGCCTCCCGGATTCAAGTGATTCTCCTGCCTCAGCCTCCCGAGTAGCTGGAACTACAGGCACCTGCCACCACACCTGGCTAATTTTTTGTATTTTTAGTAGAGACGGGTTTCACCGTGTTAGCCAGGATGGTCTCCATCTTCTGACCTCGTGATCCACCCGCCTCGGCCTCCCAAAGTGCTGGGATTACAGGCGTGAGACACCACGCCCGGCCACGGCCCTTACCTTGACCAACATAAGTGACAGGGAGCGCACCGCCTCAAGGGCACGCTGTGTTCTCTCAGTGCATTCTTAGAAGTTCTCTAAGTTCAGCAGAAATTCAGTTCTGTGTTAATCCCTTCTCTCCATGCCCTCTGAAGTTGCAGAAAGCACCATTCATGCCCCTGCCAGGGGAGGACCCTTGGAGTGTTTGAACAGAGCCCCCTTGAAGACACTTTGCAGAGGCTGCCGCTGCCCAGGGATGCTGGATGATGAAATGCACGGGAGGAACTGACAGGGACGCGGTGCTGTGGCTGCACCGCAGCGTGGACGCACTCAACGCCAGTGCAACCGGAGTGAGTCACTGAGAGTGGTGCCAGGGCTACCCGAGCCACCAGCCTGTGTCCCAGGCCGGCCTTCCAAGTCCTGCTCCACTGCTGGCTGATGCCACGCACAACAGGCGACCGCCGAACATGTCACCCATATCAAACCTTGGAACACACCTAAGAGGCAGGAGCAGAGGCGATGTGTGTCTTCCACATGCGGGACTGAACCTCTACGTGTGCACGTGTGGGCGGCAGGGCCAGGGTCCCCACCAACTCAGCCTGAGCCCGGCTACGGCTTTTGGCCGCCACCCTCCACGGAAGAGCTCCAGCCCCACTTTCTGTGGACTGAACAACGTGTAAAGCACCCAGCACATAGTAGGCGTAAGAATGAGTGACGTGGTGGGGTGGGGAACAGGAGGACAGGAGTGGCGATCTGACGGTGACCCCACAAACAGGCTCTTGGGACCCCACCCGCCCTGCTCACACGATCCTGTTGGCCTCATCCCAGGTCTCCCTGGTTCTCTTCATTTCAGCCTTGCAACCCCACCCTAAAGCAGGCAGTAGATCCTCGTCCCCATTTTACAGACGCAGACTGACTCAGAAAGATCTGAGCTTTACCCAAATCCACCAAGTCCAACAGGGCACAGGACTCTGCGTCCTCACACTTGGTCAGAAGGGATACCTCCACTCTGCCACTCCCTGAGATGCCGGGGACCGCAAGGCATCAGGTCCAGGCAGGAGCCACGTAAACCTGAAACGCCACATCCACGTGCGGCATCTCGGGGTGGGGCTGGCAGCTCGCTGGGATTCCTGGCAGGACTTGCTGGCTGGGCGGGCTGGGCTCCATTCTGGCTGGGATACAGTTTAACATATAGACAACACAGGGACACGGGACCCAGACCAAGCCGGTTCACACTCCAGCTTCAGAGACAAGCCCTCAGGTGAGTCATCACGCCCTGCCCAGCCTCAGTGTCCTCTCCGGTAAAAGGGGGATCATGGCAGGCCTCCATGTTGTTGAAAGTGAAGGCAGCAGAGGCCTGTCCACACTCACCCACCACAGCGGTACCGGCTCCATCCTCCCATACCCAAGGGCTCTCCCACAGCCCAGATGATGGGGAGGCTGAAACAGATCCCAGCCTCCCGGTCATCCAGAGAAGAGGCCACAGCCAAGAACAGCAAGTCCAGAACCACCCACCCACACACGGCAAGGTGCAGTCTACACACATGCTTCTCCTCAAGGCAGTTAATCCCCACCACAGGTCTTGGAGACAGGGGCCTTCATTTTAGCCACTTTACAGATGAGAAAAATCGAGGCTCGTGGAGACGAGCGACTTGGGACTCTTTACTTTCCTGCAGGCCAAATAGCACCAAGGAAGCTGTGTGTGCACCCAGGAGAACGCGCATCCCTATCAGGTCGACTGTGCTTCTAAAGCATCCTTTCCTCGCCACTGGATGAAAACAAATCAGGGTGAAACTCTCAGCTGGCTGGTTTTCAAAACTACACACACAACCTAATGTCAAACCTTCTGCCTGTGAAGAGCCACAAACTAGAGTAAATGATGCACCCAGCTTTTCTGACACGGTCCTGATTTCAAATATTCAAACCACCTGCCCGGTCACAGTTTCCGAAGATCCTGCCATCCCACCGCTCGGGACGGAGCATGGGTTCACAGTCTGTCCACCTCAGCTCGTGGCTATGAGAGAACGATAGGGAGTGGACCCACGTACTGGGCCAAAGGCACCTGATGCGGGGTCATCCCGGGGCATACCCGCAACCTGAATCTGAGGTAGGCAGGACTAGCTTCAGCTGGCAGAGGTACTGGGTTGAAGGGTGTCCCCCCAAAATTCAGATCCTTCTGGAACCTCGGAAGATGACCTTATTTGGCAATAGGGTCATTACAGATGTAATTAGTTAGCTGAGGTCATTGCGCCTTAGAGTGAACCCTAAATCCCATGACTGGCGAATTATAAGACTCCCAGACAGGCCCCGAGGTAAGAGAGCCAGGTGTAGACGGAGGCAGACACTGGAGGGCTATCTTCAAGCCAAGGACTGCCAGGAGCCGCCAGGGGCTGGCACAAGCAAGAGAGGGGCCTCCCCTCAAGCCTCTGGACTGAGTGTGGCCCTGCTGACACCTTCCTTTCAGACTTCTGGCCTCCGGAACAGTGAGAGAATGAATTCTGCTGTTTTACGCTGCCCAGCTTGTGGGGATCAGTTACGGCGGCCACAGGACACTCACGCAGCAGAGAAGAAAGCTAAGGCTCACAGAGAAAAGTAACCGGCCGCAACCCCTGGGCTCACATGCAGCTGAGCCCCGCCGGACGGGGCAGCCTGGCCCAGAGCTTCAGACCCACTTTCCCCTCCCCTGGCGCCCACTTCGTCTCAGCAACACTCCCCCACCCCCACTTACATACAGGCTGCTGATTGCGATGAAAGATGTGCCAATGTCCCGACTTCCGCAGTATCCAAATTAGTGTCATTACGGGAAAGAAGTCCAGATAAAAATACACAAACTTGGGGAGTGCCAGGGTGAGAATCAGCAGACCTGCATGGCAGCCTGCAGTGGTGGCATCTGATGGCATCTGAACTCGCAGCAGGTCAGGCTGAGAGGCCGTCCACCGCCCAACCCCTCCAGCCCAGCTCATACACTCTACTCAGCCAGCCAGGTCCCTGGCCAGGTCCCCGGCTCTCAGAGCTGTGTTTGCCTTTTTCATCAACTAAACAAAGCAGCAGAGGTGCAAACACTGCCTTGGGGAAGCGGGTGGGCACATCCCTCCCTCCAGTCGCCAAGGTTGGCGGGGGGAGGTGCAGGGGGGATGAATTACTGTATAGCAAGTCCAGCTGCACCAGGATGTAATAAAATGTGTTGCTAAGATACAAGTGCCACAGAAGTTCATTAAAGGACACTTTCAACCAAGCTGCCAGACTCTTCTCCCTTCAAAGCCGCTTCTTTGGTACCGTCCCTCGTGCTTATAATTAGATCCACAATATGAGAGGCTGCGTTCCCCATTCAAGTCCACTCAGCAGAACACGTTAATAAAATAACTCCAACGAGGCAGTGGCTGGGGCTGGAGCGTGTGGGGGGCTGGGGGACGAGTCTATTTACAGAAATGCATTTGTGTTCCACTTACTTATCTAAATGAGAGATAAACACCCTCGAGGAGCCCCGAGGCACTCTGGTGGTGTGATCAGCTCCTTCCCTCCCAGGGGTTTGGGGCTCACTCTGGGACTGCAGAATCGCTAAACCTTGGGAGCTTGGACCGTTGTAGAACCAAGGTCTCGAATCTCAGGACTCACCAACACAGACTCTTTGCACTTTGGGATGCTAAGGTTCTAGAATCTCAACGGGTTGAGTCTGACTCAGTCACTGCATTCAGCACTCGGTTTGTCAGCACCTCGCGAGATGTTGAGTGGAGACAGAAATGAGGGAGGGAAGAAATTACTAGATGACACCCCCCACCACCACCACCACCGCCGCCGCATGACAGAGCTATCCAAGGGAAAGACAGATTCTGTCCCTGAGGTCAGGGTGGACTGCCCGCCTCCGCCGGGCCCCAGACAATGCAGACGAAGGAGCCATGTGGCGAGGGCACAGCTGAGGGGACATGGCAAGAGGCTCAAAGATGGTCGCAGAGGCGACAGTCACCCCGATCTGCAGGGGCATCCCTTCTGCCCGGGGATATGTGGAAAGGCTGTAATTCACTGCCCACTTCCAAACGTCACACTTCATTTCTGGCTTCTCTTGAAAAATCCAAGGAGCTGGCGGCACAGGGCCCATGCCACATGACAACAGGGGGGTGCTGGGCCATGCTGCCCCCAGCTGAGGGGCTCGGTCTCTTCAGTGCCCAGCCCTTGGCAGGACCACTCGCCGGCCCACAGCTTTGGAGTCTGCCACCCCTGCCAAGGTCGGGAGCCTCAGGTTGTAATTACACAGCCACAGAGTCCCTGATGAGTCTCAAGATTTCTGAATCACAGAATCTCAGCGTCAGGGAGCATCGGCCAGGCTTCCCCGTACAACTGCTGGTTGGTGCCGCTTCTCCTGCACTGATTGAGAGGTGGTTTGGCAGACGAAGGCCTTAAACAACCAGTTCTAGCCCAGACAGCTCTTATCATCAGGGAATTCCTGCAGATTGAGGGCAGAAATCAGCCTTCACCTAACTTCCAATCTGTGGTCAACATTCTGCCCCATGAAAGGGGTGCTCCCTCTCAAACACTCATGCCAGGTGGTGATTTAAAGGCTGAGGTCAGTCACACTGAGAGGAACGGTCCCCACCCCATTTGACTCTCTGATCCCCTCTAGACCACTCTCTAAAGCTGCCAACTGTCCTACACACACACACATGCATACATGCATACACACATGCACACATATACACATGCATGCACACACGCACACACACCCACGTGAACACACGGATACACACACGTGCCTGCACAAGCACACACGCGTGCATACACACAGATGCACACAAGCATACACAGACGTGTGCACACACGCACACACACATGCATGTGCATACCCCTTCCTCTGCTCTACTTTTCACCACAACACCTGCCACCTTCCAACCCACTCCATATGTCATATATGTCATGCATTGTGTTTCTCATCGATCACCTGTCTCCCTCCCGAGTCTGTGACCACCACAAGGGCCTATTCTGCCCACTGCTCACGAGCCTGGTGCGCGGCCCTCCCAGCTGAGCATCCTTATCTGGTCACACCCCGGAGAACACGCAAGAAGGCTTCAGACACAGACTGCTCCACTACCCTCATCCTTTCCAGTCCCTTACGCTGAAGGTCCTGGGCCACCGAGTCCCAGCTCCTACTTGGAGACGGCAGCCACAGGTGGCTCCTGGCAGCTTTCCCATGAGGTGCCCACTTCTGCCACTTCCCCATGCCCATGGCTGGAATGACCTCAAGGGCTCTGGCCTCAGTCCACGATGGCCCCAATAACTGTTCTGTCACCTCTCCTTCCAGGCTCTTGGGGGGACCTTCTTGCACTGGCTGCAGGGAGGTGGGCGTGGGCAATGTGGGCAAACAGAGCTTTGCATTCAATGGGGCTGTCAACCTGGAGTTTAACAAATAATTCCGGCATTTATCTGCGGTGCATTTATTACCACTGAGACACATTAATCACAGCCGAGACTCAGTCTCGCTGATTGTAGGAAATGCTACCTGTCACTTTGTGAGCTGCATCTCACATTAAATTCTGGATCATAGTCTCTAATATGTATATATTTTTAATTACATTTTCAAGTTCATTTACATGTGCAGATTGGCTTTCCGCCTGAATGACATCAAAGAGAAACACTTCTCCCTCTCTGTCTCTCCCTTCCCCTCCCCTCCTGCCTCATTCCAGCCATTTTCTTTTTCCCGGGGTAAAAAGCCTCTCCCCAAATTGACTACAGCTTCACCCAGGGGCAGCCTGCAGGCTGTCCCCTCAGGGAGGTCCCAACAGACCCCTCTGCTGCCGCTTCGCATAACTGCTGCCTGCATAACTGCTGCCTCCATAACCGCTGCCACTATCTCTCAGCTCCTTTCCTGTTCTGGGGAATGTCTCTTCCCTAACAAGCCCACAGTTGGCCCCTACCCTCAAATGCAGACTCTGAAAACAGAAATAAGCAAACTTGGGCTAGGTGACGGCTGCAGGGACTCCTGATTCTCCAGGGACACAGAAGGTGAAGAAACTCACCCACACCTGGAGATCTGCAGCCAGTCTGATTTAGTAAGTTTCATCGCATGGACCATTCCGGAACACACTGTGCCCTGCCAAAGCTGCCCGTCTCTTACTTAGGCAATTCAGAAGTCAACTACTTGGAGAGTCGAGCAACCGTTCTGAAAACATCTGGGTGCCCTGAGGGTCCTTTCTTGGCAGTCCTGTTGTCCACACATAAGGTCATCCGTGCAGGACCCAGCAACTCTCACGCACAGGCTGCCCTCTGGGGCCAGCGGCTTCAGAAAGAAAACTCTGGTGAAGTGAATCTAACTGTGAAAACAAACACAACAGGTTTCTTGCATGGGCGAAGCACAGGGATCAGAATACCTGTAATCACAGGGGCTCACTCTGATTCCTGGGTGCAATCCCCAATCCCGACCGGGGCCTCAGTTTCCCTCAGGTAAGATGAGGGGCTTGGCCGAGGTGCTCCCCTTAGTTCTCACATTCTATGCTTTTAGCTTCAGCCATAAGCCATCAGGCCACGGCAGGGGGCACGTCCCCTCAATTTCAACAGACTCCCAAGTCAGGGGCCGATCCCAGCTCTGGGCACACCCGTCCAAAGACCAAAAGCAACTCAGAGGTTTCTGTATCAACAAAAAGTCACAGATGCCTCCCTGCTTTTCAACGGCAATGTCTCTGGGGTCCTGCTGGCTTTCTGTTTCTTGCATTATTGCTAATAAAGTAGTACTGACAACAGCGCTCTCTACTCATTTCCTGGCTGCGCCTCAGGAATCGCGCCCAGTGCATACAATGCTCACCCCATTCGTCCCTGGGACATCGCTGCCAGAGGGGCTGCAACACCCCCACTTTGAGACCAGGACCCAGCCTGGCCTGCCCCTCGCATCCCTCTTCAGGATGAGGGTTCAACTCAACCCTGGGCAAAAAAATAAAAATCTCCCATGGATACCCTCCTTTCTGCCATATTTTAAGAAGACCAGCACAAGTGCCAAGCCAAAGTAAAAAACCATATAGTACGGCCCATCAGAGCTGCCAAGGGATGCCCGCTCTTGGCAGTCAGGGACTGTAACCAGAGCGAAGCTGCATCAGCAGTTTCTCCTCACACTGGGATTGCTACTACTGAACAGGAAGTCACCACCAAAAACAACGCAGAACAATCTTCGGAAAGCGTATCTGTTCCTTCAGAGAACAGAGACCATTTCAAAATGAGCTGTCTCCACCTCAAAGTATAAAACAACAACATCAATAATACTAAAAAGGAGAGCAGCATGCAAGCCAGTGAGAGGGAGGAGGAGGAAACCGCCCAGCTCCGAAGGGCTTGGCTTTTGCGCTGCAGACTCCTCTCTGCAACCCCGCAATCCCGCAATCCCGCAATCCTGGCCGAGTCCCTGGCCAGCCACACACTCCCTGGTGCTAAGCCAAGAGCCAGGCTCCCGGGAGATGCAGAGACCAGACTCAGACCCAGACCCCAGGAAGCTTCTATGACTTCTACTTTGGAACGAAAGTTCCACTCACGGTCACCGGGACGGTTACTAACTTGCTGGGGATCGTCTCCAACATCATAACTCCACTTATTTTTATCTGACCATGTGCCCTGGAGTAACAGTCCACACCTCACTTTTCATATTGGTGCCAATACACTGTCACATTTCTCCCCCTACACGTGCCAGTGTTGGGGTTAAGGTCACGAAGCTGGGCACCCAATGGTCCAGAACTGGACCACAGCTTCTCTACTCACCAGCTGTGTGATCTCAACAAGGCACTCAACCTCTCTGGGCCAAGCCAGTCCACAGAGAGAACCAGAAGGCACCTGCTCAGAGCCAGCGCCCCCCAGGAAAGCCAGGATGCGTCAGAACCCGTCTTCAGTCCCACTGCGTGAGAACTTCCTGTGGGCCCAGAGCTTAACGCACCACTCATTAATCCTGTGGCCTCTCGAAATTGTTTCTTGAGTGATCACCGAGCGCCAGGCACTCTGCTACCTGGCTGGCCATGAACTATTATCAATCCCCTTTTATAACTACGGAACCAGAGCCTCCAAAGCGGCAAAGCCTGCCCTAGGCAGAAGAGCCGGCAAAGGATGGAGCTGGGATTGATTGGAACTCCAGTCTATCCAGTTTTAAAGCCTGCACTGTAAACTGCTTTATCACGTGCCTCTCGGAGACGAAGTTAAAAGCCTTCTACACAGCACTCGGGAGGATATTCTTGGGGCAGAGCCTCCAAAGCTGGGCCACCGGACACCCTCAAAGCTCCTTAACCCTCTAGAGGTGACCAGAGCCTCCCCAAGATGCTGCCCCACACAAGAGCCTCAGCTGCTGAAGAAGGAGCGTGGCGCCCTCAGGATCAGCGCTGTGTCCGCAGATGGGGCGAGTAGCAGCCTCGTGTGTTCACTGCTCACACAACTGAAATCAAAGACACAGCCCATGATTCGGTTCCTGAAGAGACAAAGGCATTGGAGGAAAAACTTGCTAAATCACAAGGCTAATCATCATAGCCAGCAGCTCTAATGAGGCATCATGGGACTACCAAAGTTATTATCAGAGTCATCTCATTGAAAAAATTCAAAGTTAATTGAAATCAGTTGTCCAGTTCCGACAGCAGGTGTTTTAAGATTCTAAGATATCAAAGCGGACTCTTTGGAGTGGCTGATGCAGGCGGCATAGTCAGCATAGTGATCGTCAACCTTTACGGGGGCAACAAGCAACATGGCACTCTCGCACGGAAAGATCGCCTCCCCAACGGTGACACGTAACAAGACAAAAGTGCCCAGGTCAGAGCCCGGGCGGGGCAGGGGGTGGTTCCTGTGGTTCAAATCAACCCTCATCTCTAGGAACAGACCTACATTTAACACCTTCACACTGCATCTAAATGCACTTTCATATCTGCTGATTTCATCTCAATCACCGGGTGAGTCTTATTCCCATCCCCACTTCACAGCTGGCAAACGGAGCTTGCTCAGAGAGGCCGAATGGCTTGCCCAAGGTTCTCAGCTGAGACGCAGGAAGCTGGGCCGTGAACCCATGTGCTGACTTTGAGGCCCTTGCTCTTCTGGCTACATCACCTTGTACCCTACACCATGGGAGACCAGCTGGAGACGAGCAGGGGACTGACACGGAGGCACCCTGGGCTAGGGGGCAGAGTTGACAATTCCATTCACGGCAGTCCCAAGCGGCTCAACCTCGGAAAGCTGCCCTCCTCTGATCCATCCTGAAGATTCACCAGCCCAGTCCGACCCAAGTCCCAGGATTATCCTGACAATCAAATAAAAAAAGTCTTATCAAGGAGGACAGAGAAGGCGCACTGAAGAGAGTGCCACAGCCAGCCATGGCAGCGAGTGTGCAATCTGCCACCATCTTCTCTACCAGTGCAAATGTCACCTCCCTGGAGCTGTCCCCACACCCCCCAGCTGTCCCCACACCCCCCAGCATAGCACATCGTCCCATCTGCCACCTGGGTGAGCCTGGTGGCCAGACACCTCACACAGATACCTCACTGAGCCTCGACAGGTGACTGTGGACGCACCTGCCTCCCCAACTGCATGTGAAAACAGCTGTGGGCTGTGAGCAGACATCAAGTGAAAGCCCTCTGCAAGTGTAGAGCCTTGTAGATGAGATGTCACCATCACTCACAACATATCCCTCCACCGCCACTTCCATATCCCCAGTTATTTCTGGTGGAAAGTCCTTTCGTATTCGTGGAATTAACCTGAGCTGTTCCCAAGAGACGTCCACAATACCATGTCAGGTGTGAAAAGCAGGTCTGGGAATAGTGATGCCTGGTGCAGGGACTTGTGTGAGAAAGTGTTTATCCAACATCATAGACGCATCTGCGACACCTCTGATGGGCACGCCTCAAGGCCATGGCTCCCGCCCAAGGATACGGTGGGGCAGGAAGAAGTGAGACCTGCATTTTACGATATTCAAACCTGTACTGCCACTTTCCCGATGAGCATGTGTTGCTTTTCTAATAAAAATCTTTGGAAAGCAGAATTCTTCTTTATCTCCTAAATGTCACCAAAATGACAGAATGCTGATCACCGCTTTCCTTAGTAAAATTTACTTCAGCAGAATGGTAATTATTTTCCTAACTTCAAAAACAAGTCCTTCCTCTCATTTTGGTAACAGACAAAATAGTAACTATTTTACACACATTACACAGGCTTTACATGTATAATGTTGTATTGACATATAACAATATAAAAATATTGGTCATTATATACATGTGGCCAAGAAAATTAAATCAATAGAAATAAAAATGTAACTGGTAAACATGTAACTATAAATTGCATTTATGTACATACACACACACCACACACACACACACACACACACACTCTTTTCTTCTTCAACCGAGCAGAGTTACCCACTCAGTTGCCTTCTGAGGCTTCCAGAGGTGTCCCCCACTAATTCTTTGGCTCTAAGAACCTCTGGTGAAGTCTGGGGGAGGGTCACCTGGAATCCCCACCCTCACAGGCTGGTGTATGTACAGGTCACCCAGGGCTTTGGGTCCAGCACCAGTCTCGTGCTTCCCACAACAATGGGGCCTGTCAAGAGGCTCCCCATGCAGGTGACAAACACCTAAGTATCTCATGCACTTGGGGAGCCCAGGCATCCTTCGCGCTCCTCCCTTCTGACCTGCCCTCAGCACCCCTGCACTCCTACACACACCTTCCTGCCTCGTGCCCTAGAAGCCACCAGGCACAGCAAGAGGCCACAGTATCAACTCTAGGCCTTCTGTCCCCGCATGTGACACCCTCCTTACACTGCCCCAGCTGGCCTTCTCTGCCCTCTCTATCCTCCTCATTCATGGTTTTACGGTCAGAAAACTCAGTAGCGCCCTTACCTCCCACTGTGGGTTTCTCTGGGGCCATTTTGCCTTGACAAGCTTGGCTGCCATCCCTGCCCATCCACTCCAGGAGGCCTTATGGACACATCTCCCAGGCAACCCCCTTCTGGAAGCTGTCCTCAGTTTCCAGGCCAGCAATGATGCAGGTGTTCCTGCAGTATGATTTTCACAGCCTTTTTCCAAAAGTTCCTTGAAACTGTTCTCCACACCTCACTCTTTTGTCGGGTTTGCAAGGGCAGGGAGCTTGTCTCATTCATCTCTGGGTCCACTCATTTCAACACACACGATTTCAAAATCTTCCCTTTGCTCCAGGCCTACTGCAGGCTAGGGCTCCCCTAGGACAGTTAACAAATCATTGCCTATCTTCACACCATCCCTGCCCTGGGAATAGGCAGAAGGGAGCCCAGCAGGCACCCCTCAGGGAGCTTAACAGGGAGCTGATCTAGGGAGATCTACACAAGCAAAGCTAAGAATACCCCAGAGGCAGGAAAGCACTCCAGGTGTCTGTAGCTGCTCCGCAGGAGCGAGGCGGAGCTTCTGGGGCAGAGGCAGAGCAGGTGGACAGGGCCATCCCTGCGGCTCTGCAGGCCCCTGGGTTTCATCCCAAGAGCAAGGGGAAGCCACTGGAAGGCTGTGAGCCAGGGAGCACTGTGATCTCATTCACATTCTAAGACACTGACTCTGGGGAAGAATGTACTAGAAGGGCCCAGAGTAGATGCAGCATGCCACTCACAATAGGCAAAAGAGTAGATGCAGCATGCCACTCAAAACAGGAAAAGGTGGAAACAAGCCAAACGTCCACTCGTGGATGAACGGTTGGACAGAATGAGTTCTCTCTACATGGCAGGAAGTCCTGACATAAAAGCTAGTGAAGTACTGATACGTGCTACAACTTGCATGAAGCCTGAATCATTAAGTGCAACAGGCCAGTCACAAAAAGATGTAAATATATCTATTTCATATAAATGGAATCATACTATATACATAGCATAATCATACTCTATAGTCATTTTATATATATACACACACACACATACACACACACATACGTAGTATGATTCCATTCATACGAAAGCCTAGAACGGGCAACTCTAGAGACAGAGTAGATTAGTGGTTGCTTAAAGCTGGGGAAGGGGGAAAGGGGAGAAGGGAAGTGACAGCCAAGGGGTTCCTTTGGTAGGCGATAAAAATATTCTAAAATGGATGGTAGTGAAGGCTGTACAGATCTGTGAATGTACTAAAAACCACTGAATGGCACACTTCAAATAGGTGAAGAGTGTATGGAAAGTGTATCTCAACAAAGCGGTTTTGTTATTGTTGTTAAGTAGATGCAGTGAAGGGGCTATCACTATCTTCCAGGTAAGAGATGGCGGTGGGTGGGCCCAGGGCGATGAAGGGATGGAGGGGTCCAGGAAACTCCAGCTGTGTGTTGGGGCTGGGGGGGTGCGGTGCAGGTGTGAGAGGTGGGGGATGACGGCCACACAGGTGGTAGCCGGGCTAACCAGGGGTAAAATCAGGCTTGGTCTTGCTGTCCCATTCCCACAATCTTCCCCTAGCAGTATTAAGTGTCGAGCTTTTGGAGTTGCACTGATTTTTTTCTGTAATGTATAATGATACTGTTTCAACAATGAGAACTGGCACTTTACTTCAGAGAGATTAAAATGCACCTTTCTGGAGGAGAGTAAGCTTCGGAGGAGAGTTTGGAAAACACAAAGTCCTGGTACCAAAGGACTGCAAACAATGTGGGGCGGGGCTGTGGATAACCCCCCAGCTTCATTCGGTGGCTGCTTCTCAGTGCTGGACACAGCTGGTAAATCATGGTGAAGACACATCTCAGCGCTGGGCGCACACACAACACCTTTCAAGACAACGTATTTTTACCGCTGCACTCGGGGACAGCCCCTCAGAACCCAGAGTTCATCAACTCCATGGACTCTTGGGGCAGTGCACGTGGTCCCAAGCTCACCTCCGGGGTCTTTCTCCTGAGACCAGAGCAGCATGGACTGCGGTTCAAACTGAAGGCTCTTTCCAATCCCACTGTAAAGCTGAACCTGCATTCAGTTCAGGTCTGGAGATGCCAGCTCACACGTGGCATCTACATGCTGTGCTCGGAACTCCAAAGAGGGGACTCCCACCCACCCAGTATTTACGCTGGGTCTGTTATTTACACAGAAGGGCTTGTTGCTTGACAATGTAGATAAAAATGTTACTGCCTCTCTGCATGTGCTACAAACTCATGGCGTAAACCACTGGAGCAGCTAATGGAGTCTTCACACATCGTATCTTGTTAAAGAAGAGGGCCCTCCGCTATCGGCATCACAGCTCAGCAGCGAGGTGCAGCCACACCTGGGAAGGCAGCTTAGCTGGCCTGGGCCGCGCCACAACTCATCAGCTCTCACCAACTATCCGATGCCTCGTTTTTTTTTTTTAGTGGAAAATATGAACTTCATTTTCAAATAGCAAAGTCCTATGTAAACTCACTTCCTGTTTGTTCCCTAGTCCCCCATGGTAGGACAAAAACTAGACAGTTACACAGAAAATTTTTATCTATCTACTCTGAACAATCAGCTACCACTATGAGTCCTCTGAACACCTTGACGCGCTTGTCCATGTTTCTTAAAGTAACTGAGAAAAACGTCGTCCTAAGGGCATCCATGAGAAATTGATGTTGGGCCCTGAACGACAGGATTCCGCTGCTGGTGTACTGCTATCAGACCTGGATAATGGGGTCATCTGTTCATTTTACTATCTAGTTCATCATCCACATGTGCACTTTTAATTGAAACTTAACCTTTGTATCCGACGTTCCAGCATAGAAAACATCTCTGGAGGTGGAGATAGTATGAGCGTTTCCCTAAGCAACTCTCTCAAAGAATTCTGCCTTTAATTTTCCGTTGAGTTAAATAAGCAAACTGTGACACACTTGCCTTTTCATCTCCACTCCCCCATTTCGGCCCTTCTGGGCAGGTTCTGGGGTGACCAAGTAGAGCCTCATCAAAACCCTAGTTCAGCCTAGAGTCACCTCCAAAGCGCTTGTTCATCGACTATTCCCCAGCTTAGCTGCCAATCACCACCAAACTCTCCCAAGGAGAGGGAGAGGGGAGTAAATGTTAAGTCTACCCAACTCATTTCATAGGTGACCTCTGAAAGATTTCAACGCAGAGCCCGGGAAAGACAAGGCGGCTTTATTAGCATGCTGAACCACGGCTGCAGCCCCCTCCCCTCCCTCTTTTATGAGCCCTTGTTATATAAAATGCCACAAAGGAAAATGGAAAAACAACACCTTTGCAGTTACAAACACAAGTTCCAATGGCCAGGCCAAATCCTGGCTGCTTACCCGATGTTATTTTTAGTCATTTAAAAGGGAAACATTTCTAAAAGGCCAGAGAACAAAAGTTTTCCTTGTTTTCTTTCTTTTTAAACACACACTCACACACACAAAAAGATGGAGGTCAGTTCGCAAGCAAACCTCCTTCCCTGAGTTCAAATTTAAAGGCAAAGGCAGCCCGGAGTCGGAGAGCTCCTTCCCGAAGCTGCTGCAACCTTCAAACAGGATTTTCAAATGTTTCTTTCGGCTTATCTAAATTCCGGCATGACAGATAATAAATAGCGACTCATTTACTATCATCATAAAAATTTAAACAGCCTTGAAATAGTTGCTACAATACAGAAGAAATGATCAAACCCAAGCTCAGAAGAGTCATTCCAAATAGTAAAACTACTGCCACGCAGAAACATAAAGAGACATTGTTCCAATAAAAGCTCCCAGGTTATTGGATTTTTTTTTTCCTCTCTCTTTTAAATCTTCTACTCGGAGTCAACAACTTGCCGTTTTAGCCAGGGAAAAAAGGGCTTAGTAACCCTCAGCTATCACACTGGACCAGATCTGGTGGCGGATTTTTTTTTTTTTTTAAAGAAAGTATCTGATTTGATTCTACACAGTGATTAAACAGCTTTGTGCTCTGCGGGAAAGGGTCTTCCGACCCCTCCCCCTCCAAAAATGGCATCAAAGCAATCAAAATGGTAATGCCGGGCCTGGGTCCCCTCCCCCCGCCAACTCCACGACTTCGCCGGGACCGCGCGCCGGGCCCCCCCCTCCGGCGGGAATGGAAGCTTCCACTCCCGGACGGGGGCGCGCGGCCGGGTGCGGGGGGGCCGCGGCACCGACAGAAAGGGGTTAGTGCATTCGTCCCAGGCCTCCCGTCCAGCCCGGCGGCCCAGACCAGGCGCCGGCCCGCGGCACTGCCATCTTCCTTTCAGCAAGCCCGGGCCCCCCCCACCGTCACTCGCGCACGCCCCCTCCCATCACTTTTTAACTTTAAAGACTCGACACGAACGCCCGGCCTCCGAATTCTCCTTCGCCAGGGTCACCGGCAGCCGCTCCAACCTCTTCCACTTTTCTCCCCCACGCCAGAAAATCCCTCGGGGGAGGGGGCGTCCGATGGGGCGGCCCGGGCTGGGGTGGGAGCGCGGGGGCCGGCCCGGGCGGGGGCGCGCGGGGGCGGGCCCGGAGCTGTCCAAGTTTGGCGCTGGCGGCTGCGGCCGGCATTCCGAAGGAAGCGCGATCGATGGCCGGGGGCGCGGCGCGGGCGGGGGCGGGGCGCGCGGAGGGAGGGAGAGAAGGGGCAGCGGAGGGAGGGGCGCCACCGCCCCCGTCCCCGCCAGCTTGGTGCCCCCAGCGCGCCATTGGCTGCGCCGCTCAAAGTTCTCGGCTCCGGGCTGCGCGGGGAAGGGGCGGGCGTGCGAGTGCGGGGAGGGGGCGCGGCGGGGGAGGGGCAGCGGGGGCGGGGCAGCGGGGGAGGGGCGGGAGCCAGGGGGCGGGGGCGCGCGGCCGGCCGGGCTCCGGCGGCGGCATCTGTTCGTGGTGCTGAAACCCCGAGCGCTGAGCTCAGCGCAACTAAGTCACAATGGACAACTTTTCCTCCCCGGAGGGGGCCGGGAGGGGGGTGGGCGGCCGCGCCCCCGCCGCGGGGGAGCTTCTCAGGTGTCCCCAACTACACCTAACGCCCAGAGCCCAAAGTTGGAGCAGAACTGGGGGGTCCCGGGGGCGCCTTTCTTTTGTTCCCCGGGAGCTGGCGTCAGGTTCCAAGAATAAAAAGTGAAGCTGGGGAAGTGGAAGGTCGGGGGGAGCCTCGAGGAACGATTGCAAAACGAGGTTTGCCACGGAACCCAGAAATCGCTCCCAAGGAGTTTGGTGTCCAGGCCCCCACGGTCGCCCCCCTCCGCCCCCACGGCCGCCTCAGCGCAAAGCGGGGGACTCCGAGCCGGGAGAAATCGCCACGTTCCAAAAACATGTCCACCACCTCAAAATGGACGCCGGGCCGCGCGCCGCCTTTTAAGTGAGCTCCTCTCTTCGGCCCCCGCCGGGCCGGCTCTCCCCGCCGCCTCGGAGAACCCGGCTCTTTCTTTCCAGGAAAGGGGAGGGGTGGGGAACTTTGAGAACTGGAGACAGACCCCTCTGGGAGTCTGAGCGTGCGGCACCCAGGCTGGCACTTTTTAGGGCGCCGCCAAAGTGCCCGGCTACCCTCCCGCCCCATCCCGGGGGGGGCCGCGATCCCCTCGCTTACTTGTTTGTCGCTGAGCGCGGCGATCCGCGGCTGCCTTTCGTGGAGCTGCTTCTTGAGGTCGCCGTTCTGCGGAAACACGGAGGAGCGGGCTCAAGCCGGCCGCCCGGGGTCAGGTGCGCCCCAGCCCCGCGGGCCGCGGTACCCCCCGCCCGGAGCCCCGCGAGCGGGACAGGCCGCAGCGTACCCCAAGTTTCCCGGGCGGCGTCCCGCACGCGCGGCGGCCGGGCAGTGCCGCGCGGGGCCGCTTACCTGTGGCTGCCGCCTCATCGGGGCAGCTCGCGGGGCGGGGCGGGGGCCGAGGCTACCCGGCGGCGCGCCCCGAGCCGTGCAAGTTTGCAGGCCGGGGTGCGTGTGCGAGTGAGTGTGAGTGTGTGCCGGGGGAGGGGGGAGGAACAAAGAGCCAAGTAAACACGGCGAGTCCGTGTCGAGCAAAGCTCATAAATATTCAAGTCGCGTCCTAATCTCCCCAACACACACACGCGCACGCCGAGCCCCGCTCAGGCTCCGGCCGCCACGCCGCCGCTCGCCAGCAGCGATCGCCAAAACTACTTACGCCCACTGGGCAGGTTCGCCCCGGGCGCGGGGCCCGAGGGGAGGCCGGAAAGGGGGCTGTTCGCACTCCCCTCCCCTGGGCCGGCTCACGAAGGGGCCCCCTCCAGGCACCCTCCCAGTCATGCAGACCCTACATCGCTTAAGAGAAGACGCCAGGCTCGGGTCCCGCGCGCCCTCGATCCCCCCACACTGTGCAGGACAGCGCCGGGGGCGGGCGAAGGGGAGCCCAGAAGGGGGTCTGCGCGTGTGATCACTCCCTCGCCCCCCGCCCCGGGGCAAACTCCAGCCTGGAAGATCCTGAGACCGGGAAGAGAGGACGACAGGCTCGGGTCCCCCAACCCCCTCGCCCCGCAACACACTCCCCGGCCCCGAGCCCGGCCCCCGGCCACCTACCTGGTGGCGCGCGAGTTCCACGGCGAGCGCCTCGGGCCGGCTCTGCAGCTCCATCCCGGCAACTTGGGCAGCACTTTGCGCTCACTTTGGCCCGGGCTCCCGGGAAGTTGCGCGGCTTCGCGGGAGCCAGAGCGGGCGCGGGCGGACACGGCCTCCGGGCTCGGTGGGGGGGACACGAGCCCCCTCCCCCACGGCCGAAAGGGAAGGGGGCTGGCGAGGGGGAAGAAAGGCTTCCGGGCGCCGCGGCGCCGAGCCCGCGGCTGCCCCAACTCCTCAGGCTGCCCGGCAAGTTGCGCCGGGTCCCCGGGCTGCCGGCGCGGCCCGGCGCATGGCCCCCCGGCGCCGGGAGCCCCGCGCAGCCCCGCGCGCGCCCGCCCAGCCGCCGCCGCCGCCTCCCGCGCGAGCCTCCAGCCGGCAGGGACTATATTTCCTCCGGCGCGCGCGCCTGGATCTCGCTGGGCCTCGGCAAAGTTGTGCCTCGGCACGATGCTAATTCGGCAGTGCCCGGATGGAGCGGGCCGGGGCGGCGGGGGGCGGTGCCGGGACCCTCCGCCCGCTGCGCCCCGCCCCCGCCCCGCCCGCGCCTGCGCACTGCCGCCCCGCCGCGGCCCGGAGCCCCGAGCGGAGAACAAAAGTGGCGGCGGACGGAGACGCACGCTCGGGGGTTCCGGGGGCCGCTTGTGCCGGCGCTCGGAGAGGGGCGACCGCGGGGTCTTCCTCTCTGTCCCCAGGTCCATCCCGGGGGACGCGGTGCCCTCACCCCCTGCGCTGTTAACGCCGAGTTGAGGACACTTTCCGCTGGGAGGCTGCGAGTCCGTGTTTCCATTTCTCTCTCTGGTCCTCGGCTCCCTCCTTTCCCCGCTCCTCCGCCTCCCTCTGCTATTTTATTTAAATTCTTCCACCCCTCCTGTCCATACCAGCGCCGCGACTTGGGAGATAAAATTAGTCGCGTCGCAACATTCCCTCGCCGCCTGATGGCCTCCGTGTTGTTTAAACAGCAAGAAAATTGATCTCTTGGCTCTTCCTTTAATGTTTTTGTTTTTTTTTTTTTAACACTCACAATTAAACTCTCAACAGATGTCACTGGACTTTTTAAGACTGTTAAGAGTCGTAAACAGGCCCGGTCAATGCGACCTAAAACAATTATAACTACAGCTGCGGAGATCGCGTTTCAGAACCCCCAGCCTCGCAGCCAGGAGGTTAATGTCCCAGAGTCACTGTCAACCACCTCGGGGCTGCCATCTTCATTCAGGTCGGAGTGCCGGGTGCCCAGTTGGCAGCAACTGGCACGTTTCAAACACGCTGGGGAGAAAGGGTGCCATCATAAGTCAAAGTAAACTTTTAAGCTGTTAAGTCGTTTTAACTTCAGATTCCTCTCCGGCAGCACAAAAAATACCCAAGCAAGCACTATTGACATATGTCCCTTTCAACGTATGCCAACAGGTCACACATTTCTTTTGTTGGCAGAAGTTATTGGAATTCCCCCTTTTCTTTCTTTCTTTTTTTTTTTTTTTTTAAGAGAGGACCCCAGTGTTGTTCTGCTCTCTGTTAGGGCATTTGTCATAAATTATGTGCTTGGGACCCCCAAATACAGATGGCCCCTCATCCCATAACCCAGCACCCTTAACCCAAATTAGTTAACAGAAACTTGCAAACAGCGCTTTAAGACTCCACAGGAGGCCGGCCGGAGTGGTGGCTCACGCCTGTAATCTCAGTATTTTGGGAGGCTAAGGTGGGCATATCACGAGGTCAGGAGTTCGAGACCAGCCTGGCCAACATGGTGAAACCTGCTCTCTACTAAAAATACAAAAAATTAGCCAGGCGTGGTGGCGCAAGCCTATAATCCCAGCTACTCCGGAGGCTGAGGCAGGAGAATTGCTTGAACCCGGGAGGCAGAGGTTGCAGTGAGCCGAGATTGCACCACTGCACTCCAGCCTGGGCAACAGAGCAAGACTCCGTCTCGGAAAAAAAACGAACAGAAAAGACTCCACAGGAGAAGCCACTACCCTCTGGCCAGCATCTGCCTGAATCTGTGTGAGCTGAAGACAACCTGAATATCCTGTGTTGATTTAATTATGTGGGTTAATACGTGGATTATGGTAAGGATCATGTACATGCCCCTCTGTTTTTTGCATAGTTACTCATTTCCTGTGTGTGTCTCACTCTGTCATGCAGGCTAGTGTGCAGTGGTGAAATCATAGCTCACCACAGCCTCCACCTCCCCTGCTCAAGGAATCCTCCTACCTCAGCTTCCCAAGTAGCTGGGACCACAGGCACATAAGCCATTACCGGTTAATGTGGATGCAAAACTAGCCCGTGTTTGAAGTGGCCGTGATCCCTTTGGTTTTGCCCCAAGCAAGGAGAAGCAGGGCTCCTCAAATGCAAAACAAAGACGCTGACTCGGGGTGCTGCAAGAGGTATCCACTCCTCCCGCTTCTGGGTTTAGCCTGGGTCAGGGCCGCGGCCTCCCTCCTTCGTGCTTCCCTCCTTCGTGCTTTTGCTGGGCTGAACACCAGCCCAGGAAAGTGGACTGCCCTGGAGACCGGTGCTTGGAGAGCCAGAGAGAAATCGTGCAGAAAGAGGATTCCTACTGTAATCTCTGTAAATGCCACTGGCTTCTTGGTAAAAATTCTGAGTAATTTTATCAGCCACGTAGGTAATTAAATCAACAGAGGATATTCAGGTCGTCTTCAGCCCACACAGACTCAGGCTGATGCTGGCTGGAGGATAGTGGCTCCCACTATGGAGTCTTAAAGCACTGTTTGCAAGTTTCTGTTAACTAATCTGGGTTACAGTTACATCTACTGCCCTTCTGTTTTTTTGCATACTCACTTCCTGAGTGAGTCTGTCACACAGGCTGGCTCACAGTGGCTCTATCGTTGGCTTACCACAGCCTCCACCTCCTGTGCTGAAGCAATCCTCCCACCTCAGCCTCCCAAGTAGCTGGGACCATAGGCACACCACCAGGCCCAGCTAATTTTTTTGTTTTTTTTAAAGAAATGGGGTCTCACTATGTCGCCCAGGCTGGTGTCGAACTCCTGGGCTCAAGCAATCCTCCTGCCTTGGCCTCCCAAAGTACTGGGATTACAGGCGTGAGCCACCATGCTCAGCCAATGTGAACCAGCCCAGGAGTCCTGCACTCGCGTTGCAAGCGTGCATTTTCCTGAGCACATCCTGTGCGCCAGGCCTCCCTTTGCCCATGCTGTGCCCTCTGTCTGGGATGCCCTTTCTCAGAACTCAGGTTTTGAAAATCATTTGCATCCTCCAAGATGCACTCCAAGTGCCTTTTCTGGGAAAATTCCCCTATTTTCTATGCATAAGTTCTTTACCCTTCCTCCATCATCACAGCAATGATGGTGAGTGACAATAAAGAACTCCCTTAGCAGAGGAGGCATTCTGTCCCCTAATGTAAGCAATTATTTTCTTTTTTTTTTTTTTTTTTTTTTTTTGAGACGGAGTCTTGCTCTGTCACCCAGGCTGGAGTGCAGTGGCCAGATCTCGGCTCACTGCAAGCTCCGCCTCCCGGGTTCATGCCATTCTCCTGCCTCAGCCTCCCGAGTAGCTGGGACTACAGGCGCCCGCCACCTCGCCCGGCTAGTTTTTTGTATTTTTTAGTAGAGACGGGGTTTCACCGTGTTAGCCAGGATGGTCTCGAACTCCTGACCTCGTGATCCGCCCATCTCGGCCTCCCAAAGTGCTGGGATTACAGGCTTGAGCCACTGCGCCCGGCCGGCAATTGTTTTCTTCCCCACTGGAGCCGGAGCCAACTCTTGCGGGCAGAGCACGGTCTTCGTGTGTTAAATGATGTCCTAGAGTGCCTTGAGCTGAGTGGGTGCTTACTGGATGAATAAGTGAGTGAGGCAGTGAATAAATGAACGAATACTGAGAGATACATTCCTTTTGAGGGGAAGGTGGACTGTTGGTGATGATCATAGAAATGAGCAGTGTCGGCCGGGCGCGGTGGCTCAAGCCTGTAATCCCAGCACTTTGGGAGGCCGAGACGGGCGGATCATGAGGTCAGGAGTTCGAGACCATCCTGGCTAACACGGTGAAACCCCGTCTCTACTAAAAAATACAAAAAACTAGCCGGGCGAGGTGGTGGGCGCCTGTAGTCCCAGCTACTCGGGAGGCTGAGGCAGGAGAATGGCGTAAAAACCCGGGAGGCGGAGCTTGCAGTGAGCTGAGATCCGGCCACTGCACTCCACCCTGGGCGACATAGCGAGACTCCGTCTCAAAAAAAAAAAAAAAAAAAAAAAAAAGAAATGAGCAGTGTCTGCAGCTAATCTCAACATCCACATTTCTGCTCACCTACATGGTGTCAAGTGGATGGGGTGGAGGGGAGTGGGGCTTGAAGGTGTGGGTTTGAGACTTGAGTCCACCCTTAATAGCCTCATGACCTACGGCAGGTTACTCAAGCTCTCCTAGCCTTCCTTTCTTTGGATATAAGGTTGGAATGTATCAAACTAACTACAGTTACTCCCAGATCAACTCGGCTCCTCCTGCCCCTGACCTTGGCCGCTTGCTCAGTGGAGAGCCTCGATCGCTGTCCATCTGTGGCTTGGCCTGCCTGAAGGTGAGGGCCAGCCTTCAGCCCGCCTCTGCAGCATGCTTGCAGTGAGGGAGTTTGTATCAGCTCCAGCACCCAGATCCACTCCTGTGGACCCATGGAGGAGTGGGCTGCTCCCTGCTCTTCCAGCTTCTGAGTAAAGTGTTCTGGGGCACAGATCTGGCCTCCAGTGGCCAAAGGCTCAACACAACTCAGAAATCCAGAGGGGGGTCATGCTTCATGCAATGAACTTGGACCAGCTACAAACAGGATTCAGGAAGGAGCCAGCAAACAAATATCTCCCACTTCCTTGACTGGTTGGAATGCCCCAGGGCCCAGGGACGGGACCGGCCTCCTGCGAAACAGCCCATACCACCGAGCAAATGGCGCTCTTTCACACATCCTCCTGTATATTTTAAAAAGCAGGCAGCCCAGGCTGGGCGCGGTGGCTCATGCCTGTAATCCCAGCACTTTGGGAGGCCAAGGCGGGCGGATCACAAGGTCAGGAGATTGAGACCATCCTGGTTAACATGGTGAAACCCCATCTCTACTAAAAATACAAAAAATTAGCTGGGCCTGGTGGCGGGAGCCTGTCGTCCCAGTTGCTTGGGAGGCTGAGGCAGGAGAATGACGTGAACCCGGAAGGAGGAGCTTGCAGTGAGCTGAGATCACGCCACTGCACTCTGGGCTGGCCGACACAGCAAGACTCTGTCTCAACAACAACAATAAAAAGCAGGCAACCGGATAACCCATCACCTTGGTGCTGCTATTCCTCTTTCCTGGCCTTGCTTCCCTTTCGCCCTCACTTTTGCTGTCCTGCCATTGCACCTCAAAACTTGTGTTTTCTGACCAGGCATCGTGGCTCATGCCTGTAATCCCAGCGCTTTGGGAGGGCGAGGTGGGCGGATCATGAGGTCAGGAGATGGAGACCATCCTGGCTAACACGGTGAAACCCCATCTCTACTAAAAATCCAAAAAGTAGCCAGGTGTGGTGGCACATGCTTGTAGTCCCAGCTACTCAGGAGACTGAGGCAGGAAAATTGCTTGAACCCAGGAGGCGAAGGTTGCAGTGAGCTGAGATCACGCCACTGCACTCCAGCTTGGACGACAGAGGGAGACTCCATCTCAAAATAAATAAATAAATAAATAAATAAATAAATAAATAAATAAATAAAATAAAATAAAATAAAATTGTGTTTTCTAAGGAGGCCATGGCTAAGATGCAGAATAGCTAAACTATCATCCCACAGGGTTCTCATGAGAATGCATGGGATACACTAGAAAGCACTCAAAATCCTAGTGAATATTCTCAGTCTAAAGAATTAGCCAGGTGCAGTGGCTCACGTCATCCCAACGCTTTGGGAGGCCAAGGTGGGCAGATCACTTGAGGTCAGGAGTTCGAGACCAGCCTGGCCAACACAGTGAAACCCTGTCTCTACTAAAAATAAAAAATTATCTGGGCGTGGTGGCACGCGTCTGTAGTTCCAACTACTCTGGAGGTTAAGTCAGGAGAATCGCTTGAACCGGGAGACAGAGGATGCAGTGAGCTGAGATCAAGCCATTGCACACCCACCTGGGCAACAAGAGCAAAATTCCGTCCGAAAAAACAGAATTGGTCTTTAGGCTGGGAGTGGTGGCTCCCGCCTGTAATCCCAGCACTCTGGGAAGCAGGTGGATCGCTTGAGCCCAGGAGTTTCAGACCAGTTTGGGCAACATAAAGACATCCTGTCTCTACCAAAAAAAAAAAAAATTAGTTGGGTGTTATGGCACACACTTGTAGTCCCAGCTACTAAGGGGGCTGAAGTGGGAGGATCACCTGAGCCTGGGGAGGTCTAGGCTGCTGTGAGCCAGGGTCATACCACTGCACTCCAGCCTGGGTGACGGAATGAGACCTTGTCAAAGAAAAAAAAAGAGAGAGAGAAAGAATAGGTTTTCAGTTTCTCTCCTGCATGAAAGAGTTATATAAAAGGCCGAGATGAATCTTGAAAAAGCAACACAGTAAGCATTTATTTATTTATTTATTTTTGAGACGGAGTCTCACTCTGTAGCCCAGGCTAAATAGAGGGCAGTGGCGTGATCTTGGCTCACTGCAACCTCTGCCTCCCAGGGTCAAGCAATTGTCCTGCCTCAGCCTCCAAGTAGCTGGGATTACAGACACATGCCACCACACCCGGCTTTGTATTTTTTGTCGACACAGGGTTCCACTATGTTGGCAAGGCTGGTCTCGAACTCCTGACCTCAGGTGATTCGCCTGCCTCGGCTTCCCAAAGTGTTGGGATTACAGGCATGAGCCACCGCACCCAACCACAGTAAGCATTTAATGTGTACCTGTAGTGTACCAGGCCTACCCCAGTTGGCAGGCAATAGACATTCCACCGGATGTGTCCCGGGCCTTGGAGACCATGGAGTAGCAAAAGATCCGACAGAGACAGCAGAGACACAGCGGCCCTGTGTTAGACGTAGAGTGAGAGAAAGGACTGACAGGCAAAGGAAGGGTTCATTCTGAGAGGGGTGGTCTGAGAGGGGCTTGTCAAGAAGTAACTTGAGCAGAGTCTTGAGAAGGTAGTAATACTGTTTGTTCTGAGTTTTACCATCCACAGAGTACTCTTCATACCTGTTGTCTCTCTGCCCTCGTTGAGTTCCAGGGGTAGGTCTGGTATCGCCATTTTACAGGTTAGAGGACTCAGGCTCAGGGCATTAGATTACTTACAAGCTCTGTTGCCTGGAATTGGACCCACAGACTCAGGCAGCAGAGACCTGGATAGATGTGTAGCCTCTTCCCCGTCAGGGCTGGGAGATCTGGGCCAGTGGCTGAGGATGGATTTGCCTCCAGAGAGGAGCAGGCATAAGTCATGGGCCTGGGGTAGGCTGCAGGAGGGATCTCAGGGGGCCTGCAATGGTCACTGGAGGGGAAAAACAGGACAGAAAAGACGGCAGGACCAGACCCCAAGGGCCTACATCACCATGCTTGGGTTTTAAATGTGTTATGTGGACAGGGAGACCTGCCCAAGGTTTCTGCACAGGGATATAAGACATGACCAGGCCTCTGCTCAGAGATGACCTGGTGGTAATGTGAAGGATATGGTGGAAACTGGATGTGGGGGCCAGTCAGGAGATGCGTGCCATGATCAGTGAGAGAGGCACCTCTCTCGAGACTGGGGAGGATGAGACAAGGAGGAGGCCAGTGCAGATTTCTGGAGCCACCAAGGCCCCAGCACAGAGGAAGTGGAGGTTGGGGGTCGGGAGGGGGTTTGAACCTGTGGCACGTGGTTCACCCACGTGAGCGACTTCTCTGTTGGGGACACAAATTTACCTTTAGTGTTACTGCTGCAGGGGCCACTTACCGAGAGCCTTCCCTTTCCCCTCTGTAGTAGGCATTCTTCACGCCTTCTGATCCTGTGGAGGTGGGTATATTTATCCCCACTTTACAGATGAGAAAACTGAGGCTCAAAGTGGTTCAGTAACTTTCCCAAGCTGCACAGCTATAAATGGTGTACACACCCATATCAGGGTCATAGGACAGCCCTGTCTAGGCCTCTTGTCTGGGTAATATTGAATAGTGCTCCGTTCACTTTTTTTTTGTTTGTTTGTTTGTTTGAGATGGAGTTTCATTCTTGTTGCCCAGGCTGGAGTGCCGTGGCATGGTCTCAGCTCACTGCAACCTCCGCTTCCCAGGTTCAAGCAATTCTCCTGCCTCAGCCTCCCAAGTAGCTAGGATTACAGGCACCCGCCACCACGCCCAATTTGTATATTTTTAGTAAAGATGGGGTTTTATCATGTTGGCCAGGCTGGTTTCAAACTCCTGAGCTCAGGTGATCCACCTGCCTCGGCCTGCCAAAGTGCTGGGATTGAAGGCGTGAGCCACCATGCCTGGCCCCACTTACACTCTTAAATGGGTTCCAGCTTGGATGAAGTCTATGGTCAGCCCGCCGTAGGGCATGGAGGAAGGATTCCCCTCCACTCTGCCTGACTCCAGAGCCTACTCTCTTCCCAATTCTTCACTTTGTCTTACACGGGCACTATGCCCTTGGTCTACGACAGTAGCCAAGGTCAGGAGTGGCACCGTCTGGAGACTGGGATCCCAGTGCAGAGGGCTCAGGTATCAGAAGGGTCAAGCCACACAGCTGACTGTAGCCTCACAGACTGTCACTGTCCTTCCTGCAAAGCGGGTGGCCAGGCCTTGTTCAGCCACGGTAGAGTTGGGACATATCTGCCAGATACCGACAGGCTCTGACCTACAGCCTAGCAGTCCCATACATCTCCTTTGATGTTCCTCAGTACCTCCAGTCAACATGCCCCAGTCTGAGCTCAGCACCCTGGCCCAGCGCTCTCCATCTCCCAGGGAGCTGCACCGGGAGCCATCCTCGCCTCTCTCACACCCCATAGCACTACAGCCCTGGTGTTCCTGTGGTATGATAGGAAATGGATCTGGTCTTTGTACCCAAGCTCCTAAAACCCTTATTGTCTTAGGGATAGGACTGTCTTTTGTTCTTCATAAGGAGCCCCTTGAGGTCACACCTGAGTTTATGCTAATGAAGGGACTGAGGGTGGGCCCAGTCACCAGGCGGGAGAGCTGTTGTCCTGCTAAACCCTAGCTGTCTTCTGCTAAGCTGCCTGGAGGCGGAGTGAATGCCCAAGGGCTGGGTAGCACCCCCTTAGCACAGCAGGAAGGCACAGTGGAGGCTCTGAGGATGCTAGGCCCAGCCGGAGGCTCCTGAACACTTGAGAGGGAGAGGACAAGGAAGGAAGCCGGTGTGGCCAGTGCTGATCAGCATGTGTGCCCAGCCCAGGCTGGGAGGCTGTTTCACATCATGACTCACTAAATCGTGCCTCCTCCCACCCAAGAGGCAGCTGTAATTATAATCTCCCATGGAGGCATTGACCTCAGGCCCCCCTGCAGATACCAAAATCCATGGATGCTCAAGTCCCTGATATCAAATGATGTAGTATTTGCATATAACCTATACACATCCTCCCATGTACTTCAAATCATCTCTAGGTTACTTATAATCCCCGACACAATGTTAATGCTATCGAATAGCTATTATAACTGTATTTTTATTGGTATTATTTTTAATTGTTTTTAATTTGTTGTTTTTTTTTTTTGTCCGAGAGATTTTCAATCCAGGCTTGGTTGAATCTGTGGATGCAGAAGCTGCAGATATGGAGGATCCATGGTACTCACTTTAGCTAAAGGACTTTTTTGTATTTTTAGTAGAGATGGGGTTTCCCATGTTGGCCAGGCTGGTCTCAAACTCCTGACCTCAGGTGATCCACCTGCCTTGGCCTCCCAAAGTGCTGGGATTACAGGCATGAGCCACCACTAAAGGACTTTTTTAAAGCCCAGAGAGACATACATCTCTAGTCCCAGCTACTCAGGAGGCTGAAGCAGGAGGATCACTTAAGTCCAGGAGTTTGAGGCTGCAGTGAGCTATGATCCCACCACTGCACTCCAACCTAGGAGATAGAGTGACACAACGTTGTCTCAATAAAAAATAAATAAATAAAAGGCCCAGAGAAGATAATAATTTGTCCCAAGTTTTTGTACTCAGACAGACTCCTGTTTAAATCCTGACTATGGGCTAGAGTCAGGATTTACACTGGAGCCTGAGTACAAGGTCTGTGACTTTTCTCCTATTAGCCCTGGCCACCTCCCTTTCTAGGTGTGATCCATCCTGCTGTTATTACAAGTTCAGAGCCAAAAGGCCTTTTGGAAAGTTGTTTTTCTTTTTTTCTTTTTTTGAGACAGGGTCTGGCTCTGTCACTCAGGCTGGAGTGCAGTAGTGCAATCTTGGCTCACTGCAACCTCTGCCTCCCAGGCACAAGTGATCCTCCCAGCTCAGCCTCCCTAGTAGCTGCGACTACAGGTGCACACCATCACACCTGACTAATTTTTAATTTTTTTTGTAGAGATGGCAGTCTCACTATATTGACCAAGCTGGTCTTGAATTCCTAACCTCAACAGTCCTCTCACCTGGGCCTCCCAAAGTGCTGGGATTACAGGCATGAGTCAGAGGTGGAAGGTTGTTATTCTATTCCCAGATACGTTTTCTTATTTCCCCAGCAAACAACAGTACAATTTTCAAAGGCAGAATTCAAAACCCAGCTTCATTTCTGACTTCCAGCCTCCAGAGCTGTGAGAGAATACATTTCTGTTGTTTAAAGTTGCCCAACTTATGGCACTTTGTTACAGCCGCCCTGGGAAACGAATATGCTCCTTTTCTTCTTCTTCCTTGGCCAAGCCTCATCTTTTTGGTTTTTGAGATGGAGTTTCACTCTTGTCACCCAGGCTGGAGTGCAATGGGTGCGATCTCAGCTCACTGCAACCTCCGCCTCCCGGGTTCAAGCAATTCTCCTGCCTTAGCCTCCCAAGTAGTTGAGATTACAGGCGTCCGTCACCACACCCAGCTAATTTTGTATTTTTAGTAGAGACAAGGTTTCACTATATTGGTCAGGCTGGTCTCGAACTCCTGACCTCAGGTGATCCACCCGCCTCAGCCTCCCAAAGTGCTGGGATTACAGGTGTGAGCCACCACGCCCGGCCAAGCCTCATCTTATTTCTGGACTCCATCTCCTTTTCCAAGCCACGGTGATCAAAGTCCTGAGTCTCCTTACTTGAGGGACGGTGGAGGCAGCACCAGATTCTTCTATTTAATTAGCATTTCCCCACCGCCTCCCGCAGACCCAAGCCTTCGTGAGTGCTCACCCTCCACTCCGGCAGGTTGGGTCTAACCTCTGTCTTTGGTCTTGGCGATGGGAGACGCAGTCTTCCATCTAGGGGCTCATTGTTCTCAGATCCTGTTAGTTTTCCTTCCATGGCCTGTGTTTGCAGGCACAGTCAAGTTTAATTATTTATTTACATAATCAGCACCTACTTTTTCTCAAGAGTTCATTGAAACCTTTCAAGGACTTTGGAAACAATCCTTTTATTCTTGTTTTGGTTGGCTGGATGCCAAAGCAGCAGAACACAACAGATCACGTGTCTGGTTCTGGTTTCACCCGCCCCCACCTCCCTGCTTCACATCCGGGCGTGCAGATTGCAGGTGAAAGAGCATTTGTTAGGCACCCACCATGTGTCAGGCACCATGGTGGTCATTTGAAGTTATCACCGTCGGCAGCAGCGGCAGGGCCAGGCTGATGTTTGCAGAATTCAACTCCAGGCATGGTGCTGAGGGCTTTTCATGTCCCCTCATATTAATCCTTCACAAAACCCTTCAAGGTAGGTATTAAAATTGAACCCCACTGTATAGGTGAGGAAATTGAGGCCAATATACACAGGGTGACTTATCTAAGAGAGCACAACTGGTAAGCAGTTGTTTCTGACATTGAGTCTAACTCAGGACCAAGCCTGCTGTGCTATCTTTTACATGGAAGCTGTGCTGGGCTCACAAAAGACGCCTAACAAACACTGACCAAGGGGCTGCCCGCTGTGGCCTGTGGACATTACAGATGAGGAGACTGGAGGCTGGGCTTGTAGCTCTGCTTTATCACCCTCTAGGGAGGACCATGAGTAAGAAAATCTTTCAACTGCCATGTGGCAGTCATTGGCGAGTTATGAGTTATTAATAACACATAATTTTTCAAATGAAGATCATTATTATAATGAAAGGTGCCATGAAGAAGTGCTAATTGCAATAATTACTAATTTATTAGGGAGTTAGAAAATGACTCAAGGTTTGTAAATTAGGAAGGAACGTATTAGACAAGTACGTGAGAAAACGTGTGAAGTTAAAGATTCAGAATGTCTGTCTGAGAGCAGTCAGAGAAGAATTTGAAAACAATTGCTTCCCCAAGCATACTCTCCTGGGACAGCTGCTGAAATCTCAGAGTCCCTGAAAATGCGAAAAAATAAAACATAAAAATAAAAAAATAACCCAAGATAGCTTGACCCTAGGATCAATCTCTCCAGGCTAAAACGGTAGCAATTTAGACACCAAGCTTGCAACACAAGCTAAACCCAAGGGCAGACCAGAGGGCCGTTGTCCATCCCCATTGCTGCCTGCTACCCCAGTGCCCAGAACGGTGTCTCCCAGAGTGGGTGCTTATGTTAATAGATGTTGTCATGTTTTTGCTAGTGGTATCATTGTAAACGAACGTCAAGCCTGAGGCATTTCCTCCAGCCAACCACTGGCTCCGCTCCTCACTCCCCTTAGGTTAAGGCCGATGGAGGCTTTGGTTTGTGTGCACTTGCACACCGTGTGTGTGTGTGTGTGTGTGTGTGTGTGTGTGTGTGTGTTTATGTGTATGCTTCTGCATGAAATAGAGATTTAACCCAGTGCTAAATAAACCAGCTAACAATTGGAAAGCCACATACACGGTGATTTGTTATGAAATATCCAGTTTGAAACCATGCACTACAAACAATCCAAGTTTGTAAAATCTGACAGATGCTTTCTCATCTGTGAATGTGAAGGTTATGGCCTCTGCCCATCCCACCTCACAAAGATTTCAGGAGGGACCTGGAACCAGAGGTGGGAAACAATGTCAAGCAGGTGCAGTGCTAACAGCTCCTCATCTCTGTACTGTTAATCCAGCTTCTCCATTAACCTCAGTCCGGTCCACTGAGTCCCAGGGGCTGCAGGATTGACCTTGACCAGTTCCAGAAGCAGCAAACCTGGGTGTATGTTGGAAGCAGCCCAGCCCTGGATCCTAGATATTCTTACACATAGGAAAAGCATATGATGCACATGAGAACAAGTCTCAAAGAACCTCCCTCCATTATCCTGAACTGTGAGTGTCTCTGCTTATACCTCTGGCCTACCAGCCCACGCCTCTAGATCTGCTTTACACCTGCCCAGAGGTTATTGTGCAGCCAGGAAGAGCCACAGCGGCTACCAGATCAAGGCTCTCTATTTTTTTTGTTAAGGCAATGTACATGTGAGATGAAGTCAAGATCTTAAATTTCATCAGGGTATGTCTGGGTGAAAATAACAGTTGGATAATGTAAATGACGAGTTGATGGGTGCAGCAAACCAACATGGCACATGTATACCTATGTAACAAACCTTCACGCTGTGCACATGTACCCTAGAACTTAAAGTATAGTAAAAAAAATGTTTAAAAGTTAAATCATCCCATGTTTTCATAACCAGACTCTTTTTTTTTTTTTTTAGATGGAGTCTCATTCTGTCACCCAGGCTGGAACGCAGTGGTGCAATCTCGGCTCACTGTTACCCCCACCTCCCGGGTTCAAGTGATTCTCCTGCCTCAGCCTCATGAGTAGCTGGGATTACAAGCATGCACCACCATGCCCAGCTAATTTTTATATTTTTAGTAGAGCCGGGGGTTTCGCCATGTTGGCCAGGCTGGTCTCGAACTCCTGACCTCAAGTGATCTGCCCACTTTGGCCTTCCGAAGTGCTGGGATTACAGGCGTGAGCCACTGTGCCCGGCCAGAAGAAATTTTTATTGCATAAAATGAGAAAGGTGTTCTGGAGACAACATCAGGGCAGGGTTGAAAGTCACTCCATAAGAGATTACCCATGGCATTAATTGCCCATCTCAGCAGAAGCCAGGAATAGGGATGGGTCATACCTGCAGATACTGCCAGTTTGGACCAAAGGGGACAGAGATGGGATGAAATAAAGTAACATTTTTGGACTTCTGGGGCTCTACGGGACAGGACAATAGAATGATGTGGTGGTGAACATACTTTATCTTTCAAGAAAAGGGGAAGAATGACTCCAAAGGCAACTTTCAGATCGGGGGCTGCCACTCCCACCATAGACCCAGGGAGCAAGGCTGTTTCCTCTCCATTTCCAGAAGATGCAGCTTCCACCCCTGGCTTAGTAGACCAGGCAGCACCTGCCTAGTGCCGGAGGGATAGAGCCACCACACAGAGCCCCCAGAGTGGGGCTGCCACAAAGAGACACCTGAGCAGGGTCACCACCCAGGGCTATGGGGTGGGGAAGGGACAACTGCCCCCGTGGGCCCAGAACTCCTAAAGAATTGTCCAGCCAAAGAATTATTTTTATCCAAAGGACTTTGCCTTGCGAGGTCTTGTACTTGCCTGGGAGCCATCCGCCCTTTCTTCCTGGTTTTCTCTTTTAGAATGAGAACGTGGGCCGGGCACGGTGGCTCAAGCCTGTAATCCCAGCACTTTGGGAGGCCGAGACGGGCGGATCACGGGGTCAGGAGATCGAGACCATCCTGGCTAACCTGGTGAAATCCCGTCTCTACTAAAAAATACAAAAAACTAGCCGGGCGAGGTGGCGGGCGCCTGTAGTCCCAGCTACTCGGGAGGCTGAGGCAGGAGAATGGCGTGAACCCGGGGGGCGGAGCTTGCAGTGAGCCGAGATCCGGCCACTGCACTCCAGCCTGGGCGACAGAGCGAGACTCCATCTCAAAAAAAAAAAAAAAAAAGAATGAGAACGTGTCCTATGCCTGTCCCCACACTGTGTTTGGAAGCACATATGTCTGATTTCATAGGTTTACAGCTAGAGAGGAATTTTGCCTCAGGAGAAATCATACCTTGAGTCTCACCCACACATGATTTAAGTGATATTTAGATGAGACTTTAGGTTTCAGAGTTGAGGAATAGTTAAGACTCTTGGGGCTGTTGGGATGGGGTGAAGATTTTTGGTTTTGTTTTGTGTGTTTTTGAACATGAGGTCTCACTCTGTTGCCCAGGCTGGAGTTCAGCAGCATGATCATAGTTCACTGTGACCTCAAACTCCGGGACTCAGGCAATCCTCCTGCCTCAGCCTCCCTAGTAGCTGGGACTACAGACACGTACGCACCATGCATGGTAATTCTTTTTATTTTTTGTAGAGACAGGGATCCTGCTATGTTGCCCAGACTGGTCTCGACCTCCTGACCTCAAGTGATCTTCCCACCTCACCCTTCCTAGTAGCTGGGACACAGGCATGCCTGACTGATGAGGTGAAGGCATTTTTTACGTGTTAGGAACATGAGTTTTGATGGGCCAGAGGATGGCATGTTATAGACTGAATTGCATCCTTCCAAAATCTATATGTTGAAGCCCTAACCCCCAATGTGACTATTTTTAGAGGTAGGGCCTTTAAGGAGGGAATTAAGGTTAAATGAGGTTGTAGGAGTAGGGCCCTAATCCAATAGGACTGATGTCCTTACAAGAAGAGAATAGGGGCCGGGCACAGTGGCTCATGCCTGTAATCCCAGCACTTTGGGAAGCCGAGGCAGGCAGATCACCCGAGGTCAGAAGTTCAAGACCAGCCTAACTAAGATGGAGAAACCCGTCTCTACTAAAAATACAAAATTTGCCAGGTGTGGTGGCACATGCCTGTAATCCCAGCTACTCAGGAGGCCGAGGCAGGATAATTGCTTGAACCCAGAAGGCAGAGGTTGCAGTGAGCTGAGATTGTGCCATTGCATTCCAGCCTGGGCAACAAGAGCAAAACTCCATCTCAAAAAAAAAAAAAAAAACAAAAAAAAAAGAGAGAGAGAGGAGGAAGAGGTGGAAGGGGGAGGGGGAAGGGGAAGGCGAAGAGGAAGGGGAAGAGGAGCTAGGTGTGGTGGCTCACACCTGTAATTCCAGCACGTGGGAGGCTGAGGCAAGTGGATCACTTGAGGTCAGGAGTTTGAGACCAGCTTGGCCAACATGGTGAAACCCATCTCTACTAAAAATACAAAAATTAGGTGGTGTGGTGGTGCGTGCCTGTAATCCAGCTACTTAGGAGACTGAGGCAGAAGAATCACTTGAACTCAAGAGGCAGAGGCTGCAGTGAGCTGAGATCACACCACTGTACTCTAGCCTGGGCAACAGAGCAAGACTCCATCTCAATAAATTAAAAAGAGAGAGAGAAAAGAGAGAGAGAGAGAGAGAGAGAGAGACCCAGTCTGCGGTCTCTCTGGGCACTCCCAGAGCAAAGGCCGTGTGAGTGGCCCAAGTGAGACAGGGAACTGTCTGCAAGCCAGAAAGGCCTCACTAGAAGCCAATCCTGATGACCCCTTGATCTTGGGCTTCCACCTTCCAAATGAACTTCTGTTGTTTAAGCCACGAAGCCTGCAGTATTTTGTTATGGCAGCCCTAGCAGACGAATATATCTCATTTTTGGATGAGGAAACTGAGGCATAGAGCGATTGGGTAACTCATTCCCAGGTACTCAGTAGCGTGTGGAACCAGCCTTCAGCTCCAGGCAGCCCGGCTCCAGAGCTCCTGCCTGCTCATATCTCTAGAGAATAAGAGAAAACAGCCGAGTGGAAAGATCCTAGGCCTTCATGGTACTCTGCACCCCACCCTTCTGCCCCCTTGGAACTGTGTTCCCAGTCCTGGCTCTAACTGCTTGTGGGTGTGGACTAAGGTGTCCTCGGTATACAGTAGGCATTCAATGTGTGCTGGTCCATGGTTGACTTAGTGCAGAACCCTACTGAGATAAGCAGAGAAGAGGGAGACTGGACTGTCTCCCCTGCCACCTGGAGCTGTGGTCTCTCTGTAACTGTCTTGACACCAGCATTCAGTCAATGCTTGCTGGACTAATAATTCCCCAGAGTAATGAGCTCTGCTCTCCTCTGGGCCCAGCCATAGTTGGTTTTATTACCTCAACCTCGTGCCATCATCATCTGGGTCTGTTGTCTGGCTGTCTCACCCAGGAAAGCTCCCTGGGGTTAAGGACAGCATCCTATCCACACCTGCGTTCGACAGAGCTCAGCCCCAGACCCTGTTGTGGGCCACCCTCTAAGCCCTGTTGGACTGGCCTGAGTGAAGAGGGGGCCAGGGAGGAGTCCTAGGTGTGGGCACATTTGCAGCGCTGAGTGTGGAAGTGACATCTGACTTTTAGAGTCTGAGGGATAAAAATACCTCTGAGAAGAACACGAGGCAGATAGAATACAAACAGTTTATCTTCCCTTGTCCAGGTGACCAAGGGTGATCGAACTGAACTATGTTACTCAACCACCCAGGAGCATGAGCCAGATTTAAGTGGAACCACCTGCCCTGTGCCCCAGGTCCCCAGCCACACCCTACACCCACTCTGGACCTCTGCTTAATGGATCTTCCAGGGCTTGTTTGTAAATTACTTTGTGGGTGTGGACTAAGGTGTCCTCGGTATACAGGAGGCATTCAATATGTGCTGGTCCATGGTTGACTAAGTGCAGAACCTTATTGGGATAAGTAGAGAACAGGGAGACTGGACTCCACCTCAGGTGCAAGTCACTTGCCTTCGTCACCCCCACCTGGTTCTCTGAGTCCCTGACCCTGACAAAGCTTCCCACGTTTAAGCCAAAGAAAGTCATCCAGTGTGTCCAGAGCAGCAGCAGGGACTCCTCTCAGTGTCCTGTCCCCTGCTCTCTCTCTCTCTCTCTCTCTCCTCTCTCTCCACACACACACACACACCCTGACTCAAGTGGAGACAGACCCTCCGATGTAATCCAATTAAACTCTCAAAGTTAGAAGCGATAGTCAGTCATCTTGCTCATTCTCTGTTTATAGATGAAGAAAGGTTGGCTCAGAGAACATCAATTACATCTCAAGTCAGAGGCAGGAGGGGAATTTTAACCTCAACCCCCCTCTCCTTTCCTGAGACAAAGACAGCACCCAAGAGGCAAGCATGCCACCCTGCTTCTCCCACTCCTAAGGCAGACATGAATAATCAATCATGGCTCTCTTCCTGGCTGAGCCTGAACATGGTCCACAAATCCTTATCGACACAGCTTTCCAGGCAGCCACTACCCGCTGGTCAACTTGGATTGAACCCCCCACCTTCCTAGCTGTCCCTCGAGCATGTACTGCCCCTGGGGTCCCTGAGTGTCTGCAATGCCAGCCATAGCCAGAGAGCCCTTGGGCTCAGCACAACGTTGGAGACTTCAGGAGGGAAACCGCCTGGAGGATCCTCTGCCATAGATGAGAGGACAGTTCTGGGACTCCATCTCCTCTCTTTGAAGGTTTTTTTTTTTTTCTAGAGAACAGTGGCTCTCACACTGTTTGACCTGGACCCACAGTAAGAAACAAATTGTACATAGAAGCCCAGGACCCACACCTTGTATGTTCATAGCTGCAACTGAATGAATATTTTTTTTTTTTTTGAGACAGAGTCTTGCTTTGTTGCCCAGGCTGGAGTGCAGTGGTGCGATGTCCACTCACTGCAAGCTCTGCGTCCTGGGTTCACGCCATTCTCCTGCCTCAGCCTCATGAGTAGCTGGGACTACAGGTACCTGCCACCACGCCCAGCTAATTTTTTTTTTTTTTTAAGTAGAGACGGAGTTTCACCGTGTTCGCCAGGATGGTCTCAATCTCCTGACCTAGTGATCTGCCCGCCTCGGCCTCCCAAAGTGCTGGGATTACAGGCGTGAGTCACCACGCCTGACCAACTGAATGAATTTCATGGAAAAAATATCTATGCATTGTGATAGTTTCTATTCTCTTTTATGCATTGATCTGAACCACCAAACTGATTTCATGCCACACACATGAAATCAATTTTTTCACTCCACGTGAAATCAGTGGTGTGAAAAACCACAGCCAGTTCTAAATGGTCACTCACGTCTCTAGTGTCTTTATATTCCTGGACTTTCCTTTCCATAAATACCCGGGAGACTGAGGCCCAGGGAGGGGAGGTAAGCACCTGGTAAGACACAGTCGACAGAAGGAGATTAGGACGTGGCACCTGCAGTGGGTGGAACGGTGGCTCCCCCAAAGGATGTGTCCACATCTGAACTCCTGAAATCTGTGAATGTGACCTTATGTGGAAAGCGTATCTTGACTTCAGACTTCTGGCCTCCAGAACTGTGTGAGAATATATTTCTGCTGTTTTAAACCACCAAGTTTGTGGTCCCTTATCAACAGTAGGAAACTAGTACATATCCAAAACAAAAGTTCAGATAGTCATGGAATTCAGGTGGTCTAATGGATGCAGGCATTCAAATGGAGTCAGGCATTCTACTGGAATTCAGGTGTTCTAATGGATTCAGGCATTCTAATGGAATTCAGGTGTTCTAATGGAGGCAGGCATTCTGCTGGAATTCAGGTGTTCTAATGGATTCAGGCATTCTACTGGAATTCAGGTGTTCTAATGGAGGCAGGCATTCTGCTGGAATTCAGGTGTTCTAATGGAGGCAGGCATTCTACTGGAATTCAGGTGTTCTAATGGAGGCAGGCATTCTACTGGAATTCAGGTGTTCTAATGGAGGCAGGTATTCTAATGGAATTCAGGTGTTCTAATGGAGGCAGGTATTCTACTGGAATTCAGGTATTCTAATGGTTCAGACATTCTAATGGAATTCAGGTGTTCTAATGGAGTCATGTATTCTAATGGAGTTAGGTGTTATTAATGGAGTCAGATATTCTAATGGATTCAGGTGTTCTAATGGAGTCAGATATTCTAATAGAGTCAGATATTCTAATGGAATTCAGGTGTTCTAATGGAGGCAGGCATTCTAATGGAATTCAGGTGTTCTAATGGATTCAGGCATTCTACTGGAATTCAGGTGTTCTAATGGAGTCAAGCATTCTACTGGAATTCAGGTGTTCTAATGGATTCAGGCATTCTAATGGAATTCAGGTGGTCTAATGGATTCAGGCATGCTAATGGAGCCAGGCATTCTAATGGCATTCAGGTGTTCTAATGGAGTCAAGCATTCTACTGGAATTCAGGTGCTCTAATGGAGGCAGGCATTCCAATGGAATTCAGGTGTTCTAATGGATTCAGGCATTCTACTGGAATTCAGGTGTTCTAATGGATTCAGGCATTCTACTGGAATTCAGGTGTTCTAATAGAGGCAGGCATTCTACTGGAATTCAGGTGTTCTAATGGAGGCAGGCATTCTGCTGGAATTCAGGTGTTCTAATGGATTCAGGCATTCTACTGGAATTCAGGTGTTCTAATGGAGGCAGGTATTCTAATGGAATTCAGGTGTTCTAATGGAGGCAGGTATTCTACTGGAATTCAGGTATTCTAATGGATTCAGACATTCTAATGGAATTCAGGTGTTCTAATGGAGTCAGATATTCTAATGGAGTTAGGTGTTCTAATGAGTCAGATATTCTAATGGATTCAGGTATTCTACTGGAATTCAGGTATTCTAATGGATTCAGTCATTCTAATGGAATTCAGGTGTTCTAATGGAGTCATGTATTCTAATGGAGTTAGGTGTTATTAATGGAGTCAGATATTCTAATGGATTCAGGTGTTCTAATGGAGTCAGATATTCTAATAGAGTCAGATATTCTAATGAAATTCAGGTGTTCTAAGGAAGTCAGGCATTCTAATGGAATTCAGGCGTTCTAATGGATGCAGGCATTCTAATGGAATTCAGGTGTTCTAATGGTTCACGTATTCTAATGGAGTTAGGTGTTATTAATGGAGTCAGATATTCTAATGGACTTAGGTGTTCTAATGGAGTCAGATATTCTAATGGAGTCAGATATTCTAATGGAGTCAGATATTCTACTGGAATTCAGGTGTTCTAATGGAGTCAGGCATTCTAATGGAATTCAGGTGTTCTAATGATTCACGTATTCTAATGGAGTTAGGGGTTATTAATGGAGTCAGATATTCTAATGGAGTTAGGTGTTCTTATGGAGTCAGATATTCTAATGGAGTCAGCTATTCTAATGGAGTCAGATATTCTACTGGAATTCAGATGTTCTAATGGAGTCAGGCATTCTAATGGAATTCAGGTGGTCTAATGGATTCAGGCATTCCAATGGAGTCAGGCATTCTAATGGAATTCAGGTGTTCTAATGGAGTCAGGTATTCTAATGGAATTCAGGTGTTCTAATGGATTCAGGCATTCTACTGGAATTCAGGTGTTCTAATAGAGTCAGGTATTCTAATGGAGTTAGGTGTTCAAATGAGTCAGATATTCTAATGGATTCAGGTATTCTACTGGAATTCAGGTATTCTAATGGATTCAGACATTCTAATGGAATTCAGGTGTTCTAATGGAGTCAGGTATTCTAATGGAGTTAGGTGTTCTAATGAGTCAGATATTCTAATGGATTCAGGTATTCTACTGGAATTCAGGTATTCTAATGGATTCAGACATTGTAATGGAATTCAGGTGTTCTAATGGAGTCAGGTATTCTAATGGAGTTAGGTGTTCTAATGAGTCAGATATTCTAATGGATTCAGGTATTCTACTGGAATTCAGGTATTCTAATGGATTCAGACATTCTAATGGAATTCAGGTGTTCTAATGGAGTCAGGTATTCTAATGGAGTTAGGTGTTATTAATGGAGTCAGATATTCTAATAGAGTCAGATATTCTAATGAAATTCAGGTGTTCTAAGGGAGTCACGCATTCTAATGGAATTCAGGTGTTCTAATGGATTCACGTATTCTAATGGAGTTTGGTGTTATTAATGGAGTCAGATATTCTAATGGAGTTAGGTGTTCTAATGGAGTCAGATATTCTGATGGAGTTAGGTGTTCTAATGGAGTCAGATATTCTAATGGAGTCAGCTATTCTAATGGAGTCAGATATTCTAATGGAGTCAGATATTCTACTGGAATTCAGGTGTTCTAATGGAGTCAGGCATTCTACTGGAATTCAGGTGTTCTAATGGAATTAGGTGTTCTAATGATTCTGGCATTCTAATGGATTCAGGTGTTCTAATGGTTCAGGTGTTTCTAATGGATTCAGGTATGGAATTCAGGTAGTCTAATGGATTCACTTATTGTCATGGAATTCAGGTATTATAATGGATTCAGGCATTCTAATGGATTCAGATATTCTAATGATTAGGTGTTCTAATGGATTCAGGCATTCTAATGGATTCAGGTATTCTAATGGATTCAGGTGGTCTAATAGAATTCAGGTATGGAATTCAGGTATTTTAATGGGATTCAGGTGTTCTAATGGATTGAGGCATTTTATTGGTTCAGGTATTTCAATAGAATTCAGGTATTCTAATGGATTCAGGTATTCTAATAGAATTCAGGTATCATAATGTTGGACTCCTGTCATGGGCCAGGTGCTGTACTAAGGATTAACCCTAAGGATATCTCTGATGATGACACCAACAAGGCCCAGCAGGTACAACTGTTACCCTGATGGCACACGAGTGTTACCTTGCTGAAGGCCAAAAGCTAGTGCTATACAGCCAGGACTGGAAGCCCGCACGTCCTATCTACCCCTTCCTTTTCAGGTCTTTCTGACAGGCTGCAGGTGGGGCAGGTCTCTTTCAGGAGGATGGGGGCTTATGATCCTAGGTTCCTACCACGTGGGCAACTATTGCTAAACCTGACATTAGCAACAAACTACAAGACTCATGATCAAAATTTGAGGAGTAGCCCTGAAGTACAAAATAGAACTTTTTTTTTCTTTTTTGAGACAGGGTCTCACTCTCTAGCTCAAGCTGGAGTGCAATGGCGTGATCTTGGCTCACAGCAGCCTCCATCTCCCTGGCTCAAGTGATCCTACCACCTCAGCCTCCCAAGTAGCTGGGACGACAGGCATGTGTCACCACACCCGGCCAATTTTTTTACTATTATTTTTTGCAGAGATGGGGTTTTGCCACGTGGTCCAGGCTGGTCTTGAACCCCTGGGCTCAACCAATCCTCCCACCTTGGCTTCCCAAAGTGCTGGGATTATAGGTGTGAGCCATTGTGCCTGGCCAATAGAACATTTTTAAAAGGAGAATCATATACAGAGTTGTTGGGGTTTTTTTTTTTTCCTTACTCAAGAGGAATGGGAAGGGATATATTCTCTGCGCTGTATTCAGTAGAAAGAACTTTTGTTTATTAAAAGAAATGAGAGCAAAGATGTTTGGCAGTTCTTAAGTTATTTAAAGCCCTAGCTTCAGCTTAATATTCCCTGTATGGTATTAGGATATGTGATACATAGTTGGAGAGGAGAGAAACCACAATGTGGAAGGCAGTCAACTTTTCACTTAACCATGAGAAGCAGCTGCTGTTGAGGAGTTTATAAGCCAGATGAGGTGTTGATGGGTTTCCCAGGAGAGACACATCGTGAAGATCTCTGAGAGGAGACCTGGGATAGAAGAATCACAAGACCAACCTCGAGGATGAAGGGCTGTCGGGGAGGCCAGATCTGAAGGTGTTCTCACCCCTCAGTGATCACAGGGAAGGAGCCCTCAGACCCACAGGCAGCTTCTGCTACGAGGTGACTGAGCCTTGTCACACCTCACCCTTGGGTGGCACTTTTATGCTTTAAGAAGTATGCATACTTTAAGACTGGGTGAGGTGGGTCATGCCTGTAATCTCAGCACTTTGGGAGGCCGAGGCAGGTGGATTGCTTAAGCCCAGGAGTTTGAGGCCAGCCTGGACAACATAGTGAGACCCCATCTCTTACAATTTTAAAAACTATATTAAAAAAAGAAGTACTTTAACATCTTGTTTAGCTCACAAAAAAAGTCCTATGAGGAAACGGGAAGTGTTATTATTGATATTTTACTGGAAAACCCCCACTGAGGTTCAAATTAAGCGTGATTTACCCAAAGTCTTATTCTAAATGGGTGATGGTAGGAGGTATTGTGTGAATTCCAGCCCCGAGAGTGCTCAAGAGCAGCAAATCCATCACTAACAGTCAGCTGATCATCTAGCTGTTCTCTAGGCGTTCAAACTTTAAATCTCACCAAAGCAGATTCCCTGCAGACAAAACATCACACAGAAATAAGGTTTTCTTAACCTATCACTGTGCTTCTCCCAGCCCCACTGAGCCCCACTGAGGCAGATATGCCCTATGCATCTGACAGGTCAGACTACTCACAGCTTTCATTTTTATTCCTGCGATGCCATGCCATGCCCTGACTTTGAGACTCAATTTCCCGATCTGAAAATAGAAGGGATGATGGGATGATCTTAAGAATCCTGAAAAGTCTTCCCAGCTCTAGAACTCCAGACTGAGCAGGTCCGCCCTGGGAACCTTGGCTCCACCAGTGGATGACAAGGGCAACAAGATCCTGCATTCAAAGACTTTACATGGATAAAGCACACGCTCTAATGCCTCATGTGGTCCTTCATAAGCGGAGACGACATCACTTACTCGCTGACCCTCTCCCTTGACCTCTGTCTTCTTTCGTTCACCCTATTTCCTTTTGTTTGAGATGGGGATCTCTATCTCTTGCCCAGGTTGGAGTGCAATGGCGCCATCATGGCTCACTGCAGCCTCAACCTGTCTGGCTCACGTGGTCCTCCCACCTCAGCCTCCCAAGTAGGTGGGACTACAGATGCACAACACCATGTCCGGCTAGTTTTTAAATTTTTTTTTTTTTTTTCAGAGACAGGATTTCGCCATGTTGCCCAGGCCAATCTTAAACTCCTGGGCTCAAGCGATCATCCCCACTCAGCCTACCAAAGTGCTGGGATTACAGGTGTGAGCCACGCACCCAGGCCTTCCCCCCATGTTCGTGGTTATGCTATATTTGTTTTATTAAATATAGCATATATTTAATAAATATAGCAATATTTTAATAATAAATATAGTTTTAATAAATATTGACTCCTTTTTACAATTCGGCAGGGTATAATTCCAGATACATGCATGAAAGCAGGAAGAAAGGGAGGGAGGCAGAAACAGGGAGGAAATGAGAAAGGAGGGAGGCAGGGTGTGCACGAGGGAGCAGACACCCTTTGAGTAGCCGGGACGCTGTCGGCCTGCAGCATGCACATCGGGCGGTGCCTTCGCCAACAGTGATGGGGTTTCGCCATGTGGTCCAGGCTGGTCCACCCAAGGCCCTGGGCCAGGGGTTTTGATTCATCTTCTCTCTACAGCCCCCGCCCCATGGTCAGCAGTCTTATCCCTGCTTTATAAATGATGAAATAGAGGCTCAAAGACTTTGGCCAAGGCCACACAGCAGTATGTGGTGGTGCCAGGATGTGCCCTCCTGGGGGACAGCATGGGGTAGGGATGAGGCACTGCCGTCAGAGGCCAACTCCTGCCAGTGGCAGGCCTGGAAGTGATGTGCCTGGAGGGTCACGCGGGCCCCATCACTGGCCCCTACTGGGACTGGTCTGCACCTTGGCTAGCTGACTGGCTGGCTGGCTGTTCCCTGACCACCCCTGCCTCTGAAGTGAGGTGGGTGATAATGTCTGCCGCCTCCCACACACAGATGACAGCCAGCACTGAAGTGAAACAGAACTTTGGAAACCAAGAGGTCCTAAGACAGCAGTGACCTCATTTTTGCTAAAGTCCCCAATACTGCTGTGAGGCAGGGAGCCTGGAATCCTCATTTCCTTCTTCAGGCAAGGGCCAGAGGACCCACGGCGCCAAGACGTGTTTCCTGTGGGCTGACGGTGGGACCGGGCCTGGGGTCCAGACCTGGGTCCACACACTGGCTCCTCTCCCAGTGAGGTGGGCAAACTGGGCCAGTGACTTCACCTTCCCAGCCCCAAAGTCCCTGTCTGCAACACTGAACTAAACGGGCAACAGTGCCTATAAGGACTCCTTAAAATGCTAGCTCCCTTTCCCTTTTTGGGAAAGGACCGCTGAAGCCCATGGCAGTCAAAAATCTCAAGCAGACCCTGAATCCACGCCCTGATGCTCTGGAAGGGAAGGAAATGGAGCCAAGAGCTGGAGCCTGGTCAGCTTCAGGCCACAGTGCCCTAAGAAAGGCTCTGTGTTCATGGGCATGTGTGAGGACTGTGTCCTGACCAGCCCCCATAGGACCTCACACTGTGCTTCTCACCTGCACCTGGGGAGCCGAGGCCCACACCTGCCCAGGGCTACACAGCAACTGGGGCAGAAACTCCCTTTGCCAGGCGCCAAGCCCAGTGCTCTTTCTGCTCGGTCCATAGAAGGAAAGGCATTTGTTCTAGAAGGTCAGTCTCCTGTCCACATTCCGCAAATCCCCCAAATGGAAGTCAGAACATTGCAATGGCAGGCAGTCCCCCTCCAGCCTTTGTGGAATCTGAGGCTGCTTAGAGGAACGGTTCTCAGCTGGTGCATGCTGGCCGCCATCCAAGGCCCACCCATGAATAGCCTTGATCTTGGGCAACACTGAGATGCTTGTCACACCGGCAAGTTGCCTGGCAGCGCCTCCCGGGTCTCCGTGACCTGGTACGGTTTGGAGACAAGCGAACGCTCCAATCTGCAGGGAGACCCGTTTCCCTTGGGAACAGACACGCACATCCACCCCCCGCCCCCTTCTCTTTCCTGTAGTCACTTCCAGCAGAGGAAGCGGCCAGTCCCTGTGCCCTGTCCAGGCAGGCCGGTGTCCAAAGCTGGCCCCCAGGGTGTGCTCTGCGTGGGTTTTAGCCTGGAATGTTCATGGAGACAGCTCAGGTGCCTCGCTGGGTTTGAGCCTCATATGGACCTGATAAAGGAGACAGAGCCAGAAGGTCCTGTGGTCCTTGATCTTTGGGTAAGGACACCAGGCTTAAGGAGGTGCAAAGGATTTGCCACAGGTCCTGACAAGTATGAGGTGCAGCTTGGAACCACCCTGAGCTTCTGCCAGTTCAAGGCCCATTAAATACCTCCCACCAAGGCAGCAAGACTGACCCCAAGCCGGGTGCTCTCCTGTCTCTGCACCCACCTTGCTGGGTGACTTTAGACCTGCTCCCTTCCTTCTCTGAGACTATAATGAGGAGAGAGGAAGCGCATTACCACCAGATCCAGGTTAGGGACTGTGGGGAGAGACATGACTCACAGTCAGCACCCTGTGACTGTGGGCATGGTGGGGTGGGCACTCCTGGTTGTAGTGTCTGCCACTCCCTCGTGCTCCCCCGTTTCCTCTTGAGGAGTCAACAGTGGTCTCCATTCACATGTCAGGCCCTGAGCTCGCAGTGGGGACCCGGGAACAGCGCCCTCCCCCACACACTCTGTTGCTCCTCCTCAGGCCCCTGAACACTTGGGCCTGGGACCTCTTACCCTACACCCTCTCCCTAGGGGATCACAGCTCAGCCAAGGCTTCAATGGTCAGTCTCACGCCAGCCGCCTCCAATCACCAGGCCAACTTTTCATCTCTGCTGGGATGTCCTGAGGGACAAGAGCAGCACATCCAAAAACAGTCTCTTTCCATTGTGACAACGTTCCATTGGTGGGTGACAGTGTTCCATTGGCGGGTGACAGTGTTCCATTGGCGGGTGACAGTGTTCCATTGGCAGGTGACTGTTCCATTGGCAGGTGACAGTGTTCCATTGGTGGGTGACAGTGTTCCATTGGCAGGTGACAGTGTTCCATGAGAGAGTGGCAGCATTCTATTGGTGAGTGATAGTGTTCCATTGGTGGGTGACACTGTTCCATGGGGTGACAGCATTCCACTGGTGGGTGATGAGCCGGGTGGTGACATGGGCCCCAGCTGGGGAGAGTTAGTGGGGCTGAAAGAGTAAATGGCACAGCCGAGGCCATGGCCTGTCTACAGAACAGCAGACCCCAAGTGTAGGTGACTGGGGTCCAGCTGGCTGGGCTGGAGGCTGCACTGAGTGCTGAGATGACACCTGGGCAGACAGCCGATCTCCCAGTGATAGGAAATGAAAACAGGAGCTTGTGAGATGAGCCCCTGCTGAAGGGAGCCCAGGAGCAGGCACACCTGCAAAAGCTCTTTCTAAAGGGCTTCTCTTCTGCTATTTTCTCGCCTCACTTCCTGCTCAAGAAAGCCAGAGCTTCTCTGTTGGCAGAGGTCACCGTGGCTAGACACAAGGCATTGGGGCCAGCCAGATGTGGGGTGAGCTGTGTGCATTTCTGCACAATTAACTCGGAGCCTGTGAATGAGGAGGTGTTGGGGTCAAACTGGGAGATGCATGCAAAGGCCTGCACACGGCACTGAGGTCGCCACAAATGTTCTCATCGGTTGTGTCCACTGATTGCTATCTCAGTCCCTGCTGTAACAAAATACCATCAACTTGGCGGTGGGAGGGGAGGTGGGGGTTATAAATAACAGAAATTTATTTCTTACATTTGTGAAGTCTGGAATTCTGAGATCAAGGTGCCAGTAGATTCAGTGTCTGGTGAGGACAGCTTCCAGCTCGCGGACAGCTGTGTCCTCACGCGACGGAAGGGAGAGACAGCTGCCCATGGCCTCTTAAGGGCGTGAATTTCATTCATGAGGCCCCCCACCATGATTACTCACCTCCCAAAGGCCCCACCTCTTAATGCCATCCCACTGGGGTTCAGTTTCAACCTGTGAACTCTGGGGGGCGGATTCAGCCCTCAACAATCACCCTTCTTCCTGTTGCCCAAGTTGGAATCTGGCCATTGTTCTCAACTCCCTCAGCCTCCTGGTTCCATCCCTCTGTCCCCAGCCTGGTACTCCTGCAGAGGTGAATTTTTTTTTTTTTTTTTTTTTTTTTTTGAGACGGAGTCTTGCTCTATCACCCAGACTGGAGTGCAGTGGCATGATCTCGGCTCACTGCAACCTCTGCCTCCTGGATTCAAGCAATTCTCTGGCCTCAGCTTCCCGAGTAGCTGGGATTACAGGCATGCACCACCATGCCCAGCTAATTTTTGTATTTTTAGTAGAGATGGGGTTTCACCATGTTGGTCAGGCTGGTCTTGAACTCCTGACCTCGTGATCTGCACACCTCAGCCTCCCAAAGTGCTGGGATTACAGGCATGAGCCACTGCGCCTGGTCACAGGTGATTCTTGAGCCTGTTCCTTCCCCCAACCCCTCACCCCCATCTAGCACCCCTGCCATGCTCAAGTCTCTGGGGACATGGCAGCCCCGTCATAGCCACCCCCAGTTCCAGGCCTGTGAACTCTGACTTGTTCTCCTCCTGTGGCCAAAGTTATCTTTCCAGGGCACAGCTCTGATGATGACCTTCCCCTTCTCCCTGCTGTTCAGGGTGGCCTTGCTCCTTGAACGAGCACCAATAGGCCTCTCCCCTCCTCCCCCATGAACACCTGGCCTCTTCCTAAAGTCCCCAGTCACTCTCACACCTCAGTACGCCTGACGAGCTTTCCTCTCCTCGGAATTCCCATTCCCACGGCCCACCTGGCCGGCTGCAGGGCATCCTCCATGTCCCATCTTCATCTCCCCTGCTCTGGGAAAAGGTCCCAGACTTCCTGGGCAGTTGTGACTCTTCCCTGGGCTGGAGTTCCCGCTGCCTCCTTGCTCACTGCCCAGCAAGTTGACCCCTCGTAGGTGGGAGCCTGTCGCAAGCAGGAGTGCTCTCAAGGAATACTCCCTAAGCATTTCTGTGGGCCAGGCCCAGCGCTGAGGACCCGGGCTCTGCAGAAGCCTCTAGGTGGTGGGTGAGACAGGTGTGTGCCAACCACAAGTACAGGGGAGGGAATGAATGTGGTAAGACGGGTGTGCATGGTTCTGTAGGTGGGCCGTGGAGGAGCGGCCAATGCCACTTCAGGGGAGGGGACATTAAAGCTGGTTTTGGAGGATCAATTGGGATTTATCAAAAAATCCTTCTCCAGGCTGGGTGAGGTGGCTCATGCCTGTAATACCAGCACTTTGGGAGGCCGAGGCGGGCAGGTCGATTGAGCCTAGGAGTTCGACACCAGCTTGGGCAACATGGTGAAATCCCGTCTCTACAAAAATACAAAAATTAGCTGGGTGCGTGGCACGTGCCTATAGTCCCAGCTACTCAGGAGGCTGAGGTGGGAGAATGGCTTGAGCCTGGGACACGGAGGTTGCAGTGAGCTAAGATCAAGCCACTGCACTCCAGCGGGGTAACAGAGCGAGACCCTGTCTCAAAACAAAACAACACAAAAACTTCTCCAAGTATTCAGGTTCACTTGCGCCACTCGCTCATCTCAGAGCCAAGGACATTGATCACCTGCTCTACACTGTGGTGTGAAGAGCCATGGGGACATGTGCTAGAGGCGCTAGAGGCAGCTTCCCAGCAAAACCAGGACTTCCCTTATTGGGACCCTGAAAAGTCTTTGCTAAAAGTCTCTCCGTCCCCCAGCCTCGGGCTGGCTTTGTGGCCATATGACCTGTACAGCAGCACACGGGCTGCACTGAGAAGGGCCCTGTGCTGGGCTTAATGCTCTGCTGTCACCGATTTGAAATTCTTAATTGTTTTGAACAAGGGGCCTGCATTCTCACTTTGCATTGAACCCTGCAAATGATGTAGCCAGTCCTGGCCCAGAATAGTCCCTTCCCTCCAGCGAAGATGTCTAGAAATTATACTTCACAGTTTCTCGGACACCTGACATAATTTTAGTTAATATTTCGTTGTTATTTTCTGGCCTAACCATTCATCTGGCATTATTACTGGCCCTGGGAACAAAGTTTTTGGCAACAAAGAATGTCCTTGTAAGATGGTCTTTACTGGCCGGGCATGGTGGCTCACGCCTATAATCCCAGCACTTTGGGAGGCTGAGGCGGGAGGATCACCTGAGGTCAGGAGTTCAAGACCAGCCTGACCAACATGGCAAAACCCCATCTCTACTAAAAATACAAAATTAGCCAGGTGTGTTGACAGATGCCTGCAATCCCAGATACTCGGGAGGCTGAGGTAGGAGAATCGCTGGAACCCGGGAAGCAGAGTTTGCAGTGAGCTGAGATCGCCCAGACACAGGCACTGGATGAATTAAGGAGTGATTAACAAGAGGGTCTCCCTTTTAAGAAAACAATTCCCGGCCGGGCGCGATGGCTCAAGCCTGTAATCCCAGCACTTTGGGAGGCCGAGTCGGGCGTACCACGAGGTCAGGAGATGGAGACCATCCTGGCTAACACGGTGAAACCCCGTCTCTACTAAAAATACAAGAAAATTAGCCGGGCGAGGTGGCGGGCGCCTGTAGTCCCAGCTACTCAGGAGGCTGAGGCAGGAGAATGGCGTGAACCCGGAGGGGCGGAGCTTGCAGTGAGCCGAGATCGCGCCACTGCACTCCAGCCTGGGGCACAGAGCAAGACTCCGTCTCAAAAAAAAAAAAAAGAAAAAAAAAAGAAAACAATTCCCTATGGAATTCCTTTACATAGCCACATTCCTAATACATTTTTAATGTGCTTCAACATATTACAAATTATTTACACACAGTCTTCTCAGGTCTGTTCGTTGAGCCAGTGTGCCTGACCTCCATTCTGTGCGGGGTAAAGGGTGGCTGCCACGCCCCCACCCCCTTGGGTGCTGTACACCAGAGCTGGCACCGACTGGAACATGCTGAGGCATGCCAAGCCATGGCCCCCACATGGCTCAAGCCTTGGGCTTGGCAGTGAACTCTCAGTACAGAGTCCTTAACTGGTCATGGGTCCAAAGTGAGTAAGAGTCACCCTGAATCAACACACCAGCACCTTTCATGGGCCAGAAGCCCTGTACAACCATGGAGACCCAGAACGACCCCAGGACCCCAAGACGGTCCTGTGAACACAGGCCTGCAACTCCTTGGGACATTTGGTCACCCTCACATGCCTGGGGGAAGGTGAGACAGGGGAGACTCATAAGCAGGAGAAAGGGACCAGACTCCACATGAGTCTCTGCCCAGGACTGGGTGCCCCAGCCAGGTGGCACTCTCAGCATGGTTGGTCCCAGGCATGGCAGGGGTCTTAGAAAATGTGGAGGGAGACACTGGGAAGAGCAGGACCCTGAGGCAGGGGCCTCACTTACAGGGGTTGAGAGCTCTAAGGGCGGTGTAGATTCTGGACCTCATTTGCCTCATCTGTCAGCTGGGGACGATAACCCCCCCCGAGCCGTGTCCCTGGAAGGATCAGCTGAGACGGTGGATTTAAAGGAGCCCGCCAACGCTCGGGCATCACGGTGACGTGGATTTATGATAAGGATGGTGTTTGGGTTCATGTGCATAGAGGAGTGTGAACGCCAACTCTGGAAAATCCCCAGCACAGCCCTTCTGAGGAGCATGAACAGGGAATAGATGGTGAAAAAACAAAACAAAACAAAACAAAAGCCTCTTCTCCAGGATCCTAACATGTATTGATTTGGTTTAATGGGGAGCGAATCAAATTTTTCTTGAAGCTGTTTCCTGAAGTTTTAGTTGCAGGATGGGAGTGGATTTGCTCACTGATGGAGGGAAGTCACAGAGAATAGAGGTGCCTGCTACCCGGGTGCCCAGGAAAGGTGTGGGGAGGACAGATGTGTGGCCCTGAGCTTTTATGCAGGAATCTGGGGGGACTCCGGATGGGGGGAAAGGGGTTACTGAAATTCATCAGGAGTGGATGCAGAATCTTCATGAATTTCATGGAGAGGAGAAGAGGCAGAACGGGGTGCAGGCCCCAAGAGAGGTGCCTAGCTGGGGCTGCTTGGGAACCTTTTAGGCACTGTGGGAGATCAGAAATTAGCCAGGAATGGTCAGAATCTGCAAATGTTTTCTTATATGGTAAAAGGGATTCTGCAGATGTGATTAAATCAAGGATCTAGGCCGGGTGTGGTGACTCACGCCTGTAATCCCAGCACTTTTGGAGGCCAAGGTGGGCAGATCGCTTGAGCTCAGGAGTTCGAGACCAGCCTGGGCAACATGGTGAAACCCTGTCTCCATAAAAAATATGAAAGTTAGCCCTGTGTGGTGGCACATGCCTGTAATCCCAGCTACTCAGAAGAATGAGGTTGGAGAATTGCTTTAGCCTGGGAGGTAGAGGCTGCAGTCAGCCGAGATCGCACCACTGCACTCCAGCCTGGGTGACACAGCGAGACCCTGTCTCAAAATAAAAAATCAAGGATCTTGATGTGGGGAGACTGTCCCGGACTATCTGAGTGGGCATGCTGTGATCTCAGGGTCCTTATGAGAGGGAGGCAGAGGAATCTTTGATGACCAAAGAAGAAGAAATGATATGATGATGGAAACAGATTAGAAGGATGGGATTGGAAGATGGTGGAAGGAGCCACAAGCCAAGGCATGCAGGCAGCCACTGGAAGCCGACAAAAGCAAAGAAACAGATTCTCCCCTGGGACCTCCAGAAGGAACCAACCCTGCTGACACCTTGACTTTCTCCAGTGAAAATGATTTCAGACTGCTGACCTCCAGAGCCGTAAGCGAATAGAGGTCTACTGTTTTAATCCACTGCATTTGGGATAACTATTTACAGCAGCCATAGAGAACTAATACACAAGAGGACCCCAAGTTCTGAGTCAGGGCTGGACCCAGGCTGTGTGGGCTCCCCCTGGTTCCCAGGGTTCACTCAGGCAGCCCCTCACACCTTCACCACCAGCCTCTGTCTTTGCAAACTAAAGAGCCCCTTCTAAAGAACCCCAAGGTTTCCCTTCCCCCAGGAGGGTTCCAAACACCCTCCAGGGCCTTTCTTGAGGGTCTTGAGGAGCTGCCTGCTGGATTGCAAGTGTGGAGAACATTTCCTGGCTTGGGATCCTGTGTTTTTGTCCTCTAACTCCACTCAATCAATCATGAGGCAAAGGAATCTCCATCAACCATGGAACAGGCTCCTCTACCACCACGCCCGGCTAATTTTTGTATTTTTTGCAGAGGCAGGGTTTCGCTGTGTTGCCAAGCCTCATCTTGAACTCATGGTCTCAAGTGATCCACCTGCGTCAGCCTCAAAAAGTGCTGGGACAATCCCCACATCGAGATCCTTCAGTCTTCAAATTTTATTTTGAGACAGGGTCCCGCTCTGTCGCCCAGACTGGAATACAGTGGCGTGGTCTCAGCTCGCTGCAGCCTCTGCCTCCCAGGCTCAAATGGTCCTCCCACTTCAGCCTTTTGAGTAGCTGGGACTACAGGTTTGTGCTACCACACCTGGCTAATTTTTGTATTTTTTGCAGAGACATGGTTTTGCCATATTGTCTAGGCTGGTTTTGAGGTGTTGGCAGGGCCGAGGCAGGAGAATCTCTTGAAGCTGGGAGGTGGAGGTTGCAGTGAGTCGAGATTGCACCACTACCCTCGAGCCTGGACAGTAGAACGAGGCCCTGTCTCAAAACCACAACAAAACAAAAAATAAATAGGGATCAAGTCCAACCATCCGTGTGGTTCTTCTGGTTCCAGAATTACCTCATTCTAGATGTGTTATTCCTGACTCTTTATTGAATCATTACTGACAGCTCGGAGCAGTCATTTTATTGGCACAACTGAGTTATTTTCCCTGAGGGCATTAACTGTTGCTTGCAGACAGAGTTCATCCAACACGGGCTTCCCACACACCATTCTCAGGAGACCTGCCTGGAGATGCTCTCTCAGTTTGGCAAGTCATTTCCAGAGGAGGAAGCAACAGTTAGAAACTCAGATATTTCACAGAGTGCCTCCTTTTCCTGGTAACTTACTAAAATCTACAAGAACTAAGGGAGAGCCCTTCCTCGTTAATTTCCTGACCTGGAGAATTGTTTATTGCCCTTTCCTTTGCTTCCTGATTCTACACCATTTCATTTATAACAAAAGGCTTTTTTCTTTAAAAAAAAAAAAAAGTTTTTGTTTGTTTGTTTGTTTCGAGACAGAGTCTTGCTCTGTCGCCCAGGTTGGAGTGCAGTGGTGCAATCTTGGCTCACTGCAACCTCCGCCTCCCGGGTTCAAGTGATTCTCATGCCTCAGCCTCCCAAGTAGCTGGGATTACAGGCACGCACCACCGCACCTGGCTAATTTTTGTATTTTTAATAGAGACGGAGTTTCGCCATGTTGGCTAGGCTGGTCTTGAACTCCTGACCTAAGGTGATCCACCCACCTTGGCCTCCCAAACTGCTGAGATTACAGGCATGAGCCACCTGGCTAAAAACAGAAGTTTTTGATGAGACAATTTACTTGTAGATTTTTAAAAGTTTAATGAGTATATATCTTAGTTATTCCATGTTCATTGTTTACCCACTAAAAAAAAGATTCAGTTCCATTACGTTCTAGTTCTTTTTTCAGTTAAAGATTTTAATACATGTCAGGTGTGATGGCTAACGCCTGTAATCCCAGTACTTTGGGAGGCCAAGGTGGGCAGACCACTTGACCCCCTGAGTTTGACACCACACTAGGCACCATGGCAAAACCCCGTCTCTCCAAAAAATGTGAAAATTATCCAGACATGGTGGCGCAAGTCTATAGTCCCAGCCAGTGGGGGGCTGAGGTGAGATGATCACTTCAGCCTGGGAGATACAGGTTGCAGTAAGCCTTGATTGTGCCACTGCACTCCAGCCTGGGCAACAGAGCAAGACCCTGTCTCAAAAAAGAAAAGAGGCCAGGCGCAGTGGCTCATGGCTGTAATCCCAGCATTTTGGGAGGCCGAGGCAGGCGGATCACCTGAGGTCAGGAGTTCGAGACCAGCCTGACCAACATGGTGAAACCCCATCTCTACTAAAAATACAAAAAATTAGCCAGGTGTGGTGGTGCATACCTATCATCCCAGCTACTCGGGAGGCTGAGACAGGAGAATCACTTGAACCAGGGAGGCGGAGGTTGCGATGAGCTGAGATCACGCGAGTGCACTCCAGCCTGGGCGACAGAGTGGCACTGTCTCAGAAAGAAAGAAAGAAAGGAGAGAGAGAGAGAGAGAGAGAGAGAGAGAGAGAGAGAGAGAGAGGAGAGAGGGAAGGAGGGAAGGAAGAAAGAAGGAAAGAAGGAGTAATACAGTTGTGCTCTTGCCATAAGTCTGTCCTCATCACTAATTTGCCTAAGCTTTTATTTACTGACTTGCAGACGATTTATCCCAGCTAAACCCAGAAGCAACCCGGGAACCTGTCCTGCTGAAGAGTCAGAGCCAAGAGGATGCTCACCACTAGCCCTCGCCTCTCAAATTCTTTTTTTTTGAGACAGTCTCACTCTGTCACCCAGGCTGGAGCGCAGTGGCGTGATCTCAGCTCACTGCAAGCTCCGCCTCCCGGGTTCACGCCATTCTCCTGCCTCAGCCTCCCGAGTAGCTGGGACTACAGGCGCCTGCCACCTCACCTGGCTAGTTTTTTGTATTTTTTTTAGTAGAGATGGGGTTTCACTGTGTTAGCCAGGATGGTCTCAATCTCCTGACCTCGTAATCCGCCCGTCTCGGCCTCCCACAGTGCTGGGATTACAGGCTTGAGCCACCATGCCCAGCCTCAAATTCTAATAAAAGCATCTCAGGTCTGTCCAGCTAAAGACATGCAGCAAGGCTGGGGATGTATTTGTTCAATCATTCACTTGACATGACCCTTCCCCCTGCTCCAGGCACGTACGACGTCCCTGCTTCCCCTTCGCCTTCTGCCATGATTTTAAGTTTCCTGAGGCTACCCCAGAAGCAGAAACTGTTATGCTTCCTGTACAACCTGTGGAGCCATGAGCCAATTAAACCTCTTTTCTTTATAAATGACCCAGTCTTATCTTAGGTATTTCTTTATAGCAGTGCGAGAACAGACTCATCTATCCTCCATCAACTCATTCACCACCAGCAGCAAATATAAGCTCGGCCCTCCTGGCTCAGACCCCTCAGCCCCAGGGTTGAGAGCTTCCAAGCTGCCCCCCACCAACTGCCCAGCTCACTGGTCACTCCAGCCACGCTGGACACCAGCAGTCTCTCTCTCCCCAGGTCTCGCAAGTCTCTGGGCTTCAGCACGGCCCAGCCCCCATGGCTAACCGCTGCTAGTCTATGCTGTAATTTCCAAGTCAGCTGTGCCCACCCCCTTCCCCCCCAGGCCCTAGTGCCCCTCAGCCGGGGCATCCTCTGGAGGCCGCGCAGCCTGTGCTGTCCCATCTCAGGATTTCTCTGACGCTATCAAAAGTTCCTGTGACCTCTGACTCCCCCAGGGGCTCCACCTCAGTGACTGTGCCCTGGCCACTTTCCAACTTTTGCACCGAGCCTGAGACAGAGCAGACACCCAATAAATCTTTGATGAATAAAGGAAGGATCCACTGACTACTCTAAGGGAAGTGAGATGATCGACTTTGCTTTTGTAAATACTTGTCTCTCTAAGTTATTAAAGCAGCCCATATTTGTGATAACCGATGAAAATGACACCAAAGAGCCTCCCAAGAAATGACTTCTCCAGATCTCAGTCCTCGGGGGTAACTGCCGTTTTCAGTTTGGGATGAATCATTTCAGAATTAAAACAATAACACCAACACAACCACCAGTCCAATTCCATATACAAGGAAGCATTTTTTAAAGAATAAATACAGATATTCGTGCATACATGCATAACATTATACTATATATACCACCTTGTAACTTGCTTTTGTCTATAAACATATCAAGAATCAGGAATATTTTCCGTGTCTGCAAATAGACACTATCTTCTTTTTTAAGCTTGCATCTTATTCAACTGAGTGAATGCACCATAATATATATTTTTTTCTTTTTTCTTTTGAGACAGGGTCTCACTCTGTCACCCAGGCTGGAGTGCAGTGGAGAAATCATGTCTCACTACAGCTTTGACCTCCCAGGTTCGAGTGATCTTCAACTTCCCGAGTAGCTGGGGCCACAGGTACATGCCACCATGCCTGGCTAAGTTTTGTATTTTTTGATGGAGATGGGGTCTCCCTCTGTTGCCCAGGCTGGCCTTGAACTCCTGGGTTCAAGCAATCCTCCCAGTGGCCTCAGTGGAGGGACAGAGGCAAGGGAACAGATATGAGAGAGCTTTCGACAAGACTCCTGTCTGGTTGGGTGTGGAGTTGAGTGAGGGGAATGATGAAGGACTTCAGCTTTGTCATTTAGGCAAAGGAAGTCATGGAGCCCTTCAGGGAGGCAGCAGGAACAAGGGAGGAGGCTCATCAAGAGGCTCAGGGATCCAGTTGTGGCTCCGCCGTTCGGGTGCCCTTGGGATACCCGGGAGGCAGGAGGCACAGATTTGGAGCGCCCCGAGTGGCCAGGCAAGAGCTGAAGCCACGGATGGGGATGCCACGCCCTTCCTTCTAGATGGATCTACCGAATTAAAGGCACACACAAGCTCAAGCACACGTGCACACACAAAGCTTGTTTTTAAAAATCCAGCAGAAATTGTGTGGGCACACACAGCTGCAGGGTGACTTAGCTGCAAAACACAGAGACCTGGAAAACCCAGCAGGAGGAGCTGAGCCTGCCGTGGATGCCCTGGTGGAAGAGCTGTAAACAAGCGTTACATCCAGGTTAGTGGCACCAGCAGGTGGCTGAAGGGACTGTGTGATGCAGGGCTGTGGCTGACACCGGCCATTCTGCTCTTTCTGCTGCCCTGAGCTAGACAACAGTCCGTTCCCTTCCAGGCACATTCCCTTTCCCAGGTGCCCCCTACATGGATCTCTGGGCCGCCTGGGTCTAGCCTGTCCCCAACTGGCCATCAACCCTCACTCCTGCACCTGCCATTCCACGCAGGAGGAAACCGAGCCACTGCCCCACTTCTAAGAACTTCACTGCTATCCTCATCTCTCCTACAGCCTCCCCTCTGAGGATGGGTGTCTTCACCTGCAGAGCCTGCAGTGGGGGACAAGATGAAGGTTAAGGTCCTTCCTTGAGTCAGAGTAGCATGGGGCAATGAAGGAACCATGGACAGGCAGACCTGGTCCCAATCTTAGGTCAAATCTGATCAGCTATGTGAGTTTAAGTAAGTTATTCAACCTCTCTGAGATATACATCTCTCTCTCCCTCTCTCTCTTTAGTGGGGACAATAATTCCGGCTTGCAGAGATTTTCTGGGAAGCTGAGAATATGGATGTGAACTCTCTAGTACATCACTGGGACTAACTAAACAGCAGCTGTAATAACAATTATTATAGAAATTCTGAGCTATTTCAACTCCACGGTTAAAGGAAGATATTTTACAAGTTCCAAGCCATGTAAGGTAAATCAGGGGTGATTCACACTGCCACCGTCTCCCAGTGAATTATTCGCCCTGAAAAAGGTGATCAATAGAGATTATTAACTTGCAGAGGGGAATAAGTTTCAAAGAATGGCAAAAGCGCATCTAATCTTAATTAGATGCCATTTTTCTCTGTCCACCTGGAAAAAGCTAGTTCCCGGGTTTGCAGGGGCTGGGGTCCATTGCAAAGGGGGAAAACACGGTTTAGAGGATTCCTGCAGGTTAGGATAAAGGAGAGACTATCCATGGGGAGGACCGCATGGACAAACACTGCTCTGTCCAGGGGTCAGTGAGTGTCACAGCCTCCTCTCATGTCACAACACACAGTGCTGCCTCTCCTTGGGACATCAGCGTGTTTCAGATGCCATCAGAGTCTCTGCGGAGTGCACAGTTTACAAGCCCCATATTCCTGCCAACTGGCACCCTGAGACGGTGGCTTTGTGCCCTGAGCTTGGACTGCAATGGAATGAAAGTTCATTGCACATTGAGCTGCTGGAACAGAATGTGGTTTGCTCAACACGGTACAGTTCCGACCACAAGCTGATGGAAGACTGTTCTTGTGGGAGGCTTCCGTCCCTTTCCCCTATTCAGAGCAGCCCCTATGCTTTCACACAGGAGCTCAGCTGAGGAGTGTCCTGGACTCAGAGGACCCCTCTGTGTTCCAGTCAAGCGTCCGCCATCACCTGGTATGCATCTATGGGAAAGTCCCTCAACTTCTCTGTGACTCAGTTTCTTAATCTGTAAAACGGGGACAACAAGCATATTTGCACTATCTACCCTGGAGAAGTTGTTAAAGAGGATAATGTGGATATAAAGGTGCTGTGTGCCAATATAATTCATCGTGATTGTCATTCTCTTGTTCTACTTGTGGCCTCCCCAGGACTTCCTGGCCAGGAATGTACTATGGAAAATCCAGGCACTGTGGCCTCACGGAAGGTGCTGGAAGAGAGTGTTTCAGTGAGGAGGTGGTGTCCCCTACGGAATGCAGCTGAGAGAGTAAGTAAGGGGAGATGGAGGCTGCAGCGAATCATGATCACATTCCTCTGCTGGCCCTGAACGGTCAGGAGCCGGTTCTTAAGCGGACAAGAGCCACGATGTCTCCGCATTCCAAATCTAGGGATCCCAGATTCAGCAAGTCCAGATCACTCTATATACCTGGTTGTGATCACCCGAGACTCTAACCTGGACCCTCATGCAGTGAGTATTACGAGAGCCCAGGTCGCATTTACTGAGCGGGAGGTGGGGACTTCCCAAGCAAATCCCAGGGGACTCTGGAGTCTGCACAGCCCGCTGTGCTGCTGTGCTCCCGGAGGGTGTTGGTCAAAGGGTTCCAAGAGGAAAATCAGAAATGTTTGGCAACCTGACCGGAACCCTAAACCTCCCCCAAGCCCTCCACCCCCCATGCTAGCATCTCCTTTGTGCCTCAGTCTCTCCAAATGGTATTTGCTTCTCTCCCTCCCCTACCACCCTTTTGCCACATCAAACCTTAGATGCTGGAGTCCTTGAGTTAAGACCAGCAGCTTTGACATGTTTAAAAGGAAATGAAACTGGTTTAAATAACACAGTTCTGGGTTTTATGAAGATTGTGCACTAAAGTACATAACACAGATTAGTCCTCCCAGCTTGCGGGAAACATAAAAACACCCCGGGGGCTCTGCTTTGCCAGTTCCCTGACAGAGGAGCGAAGGGAGGGTGAAGGACATTGCGAGTTCAGTGTAAAAGGCAAGGAGAAGGCAGCTGACGGGGCTTTCCAGATGCACGAAGAAGTGGGAGGATGTCTGGATCCTCTTTGGAATACAAACCCTGTTGTCGTCCATGTGCACCCCAAAGTTGCTGGAGCTGCAAAGGCCTCAGTCCAATGAGGACAGAGACACTGCTGGCCTCGAAAGGAGATCTCAGCCACCTCATGTTGAGCCCACCAGCGTGGGCTCTGAGCCAAGCTTCCAGCACCTCTCCAAGCTCCTGGCTCCTTACCACGCCCCCAGCTTTCCCCAATGTGCCCCTCCTGCCTAACTCACCAGGCTTCCCAACCTCCTCCCAAACACCCCACCGTGCTCACTGCTCTTCCCTTCTCCTGCCAAGCCAGCCGCCATCTGCCCTGTCTGACCCAAGTCACACCTCACTTGCTCAGTAACACGCTCCTGTATCCTCCCAGGGATTGGGAAGGAACGGGACAATGGTGACCAGTAACTATACGTTGTTGATCCTCACAGACCTGGAGAGAAGTGATGGGTGGATGCCCACCGCGATGACCACCCAGCCATGGCCGGGGAGGCAGGTCTCAGAACACAGTCACCAGGTCTTAGGGCACCACCCTTGAGTGTCAGGGCTATCACCATAAGCATGTGAGCCAGGAGGGCCACCACACCAGCATCCCGCAAATGGAACAACATGCAAAGTCGTCACCCAGCCAAGAGCCTGGCTTCATCCACGTAGGGACTTGAACCTGGCACCTCTGCGTGCTGGGCACATACACAGGTGAGCACAGGAGGAAGGTACAGGTCGTGTGCACCCATGCATTATGCAGGCCAACTTTTCCCATCCAGTCCTGAGGTCTCCACTACATCTTCAACACTTAGCCGGGCTGTGTCAGGACCAGCAATGTTGTCTTTGCAGCCCTTTGATGATCCCCTTTGCAGTCAGTCACCCCAAGCATCAAATAATTGAACACCTGAGATTCCTTTCAGCAAATCATAGCCATTGGTAGATGCACAAATATTAAAAAAAAAAAAAATGCCGGCTGCAGTGGTTCATGCCTATAATCTCAGCACTTTTGGGAGGCTGAGGCGGACAGATTGCTTGGTTCCAGGATTTCGAGACCAGTCTGGGCCTGGGCGACATGGCAAAATCCCATCGCTGCAAAATAATAAAAAATTTGCCAGGTGTGGCGGCACACACGTGTAGTCCCAGCTACTTGGGAGGCTGAGGCAGGAGGATCACTTGAGCCCAGGAGGTTGAGGCTGTAATAAACTATGATCGCACCACTGCACTCCAGCCTGAGTGACAGAGTGAGACTCTGTTTCAAAAAAAACAACAAAAAGCAAAACCATGAATGATTCCAGGCTATCAGAATCTACTAGGACTCAGCCTTGGGGCCGGCGTGTGCCTGGCCATAGCCACCTATTCACTGTCATGGAGTCATCTCACAGTCACCCAGGAGACACCCCAGCAATCCAACGAGAGGATGCGAGGCTCCCCCAACGTCCAGTCTCTGTTGCACCTGCTAAGTGCTAACTAATCGTATTTGATAGCAACCATCTTACATAAAGACTTTCCATGTCCCTGTAACACTACACAGATGAAGACGTGAACCACACAAGTACAGAATCCAAGCACTGAAGGGGTTCAGCAGCTACCCAGGGCCACACAGCTAATGAGTGAGTGACAAACCCAAGAGTCCAACTTTGGAGTCTCCAGCCCCTCGATCCCTCTTCTCTTCTGCCCTTTTCGTCATTATTCAAGATGCTTCACTGGGAAGGGGAGTGGGGGGAAGGGGGGAGAATAAAAGTATAATGGAAACCACATGGTATTGGTGGGGGCAACTCAAGAATAGTGCTTCACAGTTAGGGGACACATAAAACAGCAGAAACCGTCTGCAGCTGCATTATCGGCATGGAAATCAAACCGGCAGAAACGCAGTCCTCCTTATCTCCTAAAGAAATTATTTGGAGGGCTGTCCCCAGGGAAATTCAGGCAAAGAAATAAAAGGGGAAAATGAAGGAAGACGTAAACTTGCTGAATTTATCATTGTGTCATGCTGGAAGCTGAGGGAAATGTCATATTTATATGACTGAGTTATAAGCCGTGGTTTTTATTAACCAGTGAAAAACACACTGAGATCAGAAATAGTGTCTATGAAACAATTCTTGCACATGGGCCTTGAAAAATAATATAATAACATACAGCCACTCAAAGAATCTGCTGATGAAAACTAACTCATATACGTAAAATAACAAGGTTAGAAAGGTCTCTTTCTTCGTATGAATGGAATGACGTAAAGTCCTTTTTTAAAGAACAAATGTTTTTTAAAATCAAAAGAGATTTTTCTCTTCTGGAAGTTTTAACACAGGAGATTCAGGAGCAAATGCAGGGGACAATAATGAAATGAAAGAAATGATAATGACGAAAAAGACAGAGGCACACATTCTAAAGATCAAGGCAAGAGGCCAGGAGTAGTGGTTCATGCCTGTAATCCCAACACTTTGGGAGGCTGAGGCAGGCTGATCACCTGAGGTCAGAAGTTCGAGACCAGGCTGGTCAACATGGTGAAACCCCGTCTCTACTAAAAATACAAAAATTAGCCTGGCATGGTGGTGTGCACCTGTAATCCCAGCTACTCAGGAGGCTGAAGGAGATTGATTTTTATTTTATTTTTTGAGACAGAGTCTCACTCTGTCACCCAGGCTGGAGTGTAATGGTACGGTCTCAGCTCACTGCAACCTCAGCACTCTGGGTTCAATCGATTCTCCTGCCTCAGTCTCCCAAGTAGCTAGGATTACAGGTACACACCACCACGCCCAACTAATTTTTATATTTTTAGTAGAGACGGGGTTTCTCTGTGTTGGTCAGGCTGGTCTTGAACTCCTGACCTCAGGTGATCTGCCCACCTCAGCCTCCCAAAGTGCTGCGATTATAGGCGTGAATCACCACTCCCAGCCACCTCTCTTGATTTCTATCCTGGGAGATTACAAGAACCCAAGGCACCAATAACAGAGCGTCAGCAAACCTCTTCACCTGCACATCAGCTCCACCACCATCCCGCCAGCTCCTCTCCACTCCTGTGTGATTGAGAATCTTACTGTCCCCTACCACCCCTGACGAGATCTGCCTCCTGTTGGATTGTTCTAACAGCCCTGCTGTTAAAGCAGGGCTGGCTTTGCAGCCTCACTACTAATCATGGGCACCTTAAAATGATCCTGTGAACTAAAAATCAACAACGAAAAAAAATAGACCTTACAAAAATAGGTCAGTGTCTGGGGGCTCAGCCAAAATCTTCTGGGTCTTCTCCAGGAGGAAGACTGGGTTACAGGATGGCCTTGGGGATAGGTCTCTGTTTTCTCATCTCTGTATTGGGGGGTAATAGTCTCTGCCTGCCTTAGCCCTGAACACAAGGGTGGATCAAACGCCTTTTGGCTCTTCTTCCAACTCGGAGGTTGCCAGGCTCTGTGAGTCATATATTTACAACTTTTCAATAACTTATGTGACCCTTTATGATGAAGGCCCACGCTGGTCAGGATGCTGTACACTTCCGCATCCCCTGCCTAACTTTTACTGATAGGAGTTCCTTTGATTTTCCACAAAGATAGTGATTGATGCCAAGGTCAGTGATTGCCAGGGAGCCCCTGTCAGGGAGGAGGGACCAAAGGACAGCTGGCTCAGCTCCCCTGAGCTGGGGAGGTAGTGGCCCCGATTCCCACTCATCAGATGAGACCTTGAGAAGGATAGAAGGTCACAGTGATAAAGGGATGCTGTCCAGGGTAACTGATGCACAGCACTGCTCTGTACACTTTCATGCCCATGCTGGATGGCAGCCCAGGCGGAAAGGATCTCCCCTTTAAAAATGAGGACCCTGCCGGGCACAGTGGCTCAAGCCTGTAATCCCAGCACCTTGGGAGGCCGAGACGGGCGGATCACGAGGTCAGGAGATCGAGACAATCTTGGCCAACACGGTGAAACTCTGTCTCTACTAAAAAATACAAAAAACTAGCTGGGCGAGGTGGCGGGCGCCTGTAGTCCCAGCTACTCGGGAGGCTGAGGCAGGAGAATGGCGTGAACCCAGGAGGCGGAGCTTGCAGTGAGCCGAGATCCAGCTACTGCACTCCAGCCTGGGCGACAGAGTGAGACTCCGTCGCAAAAAAAAAAAAAAAAAAAAAAAAAAAATGAGGACCCTGAGGCGGACAGATTTTAAGTGGCATATTCTATAGTGTTCCTGCCACATTGCCCCTGGGGTGTGAGGGTGGGCCTGACTCCATGGAACTGGGTGGGCTTTAGCCACAGAGACCCATTCAGAAATCTATTTGTTTGTAGACAGTGGATAAAGATGGTCATGAGCAACACTGATTTCAAGGGAAACCTTGTCTCTGGCTGCAAATAAACTGTTGCTGCTTCGTTTTGCTCACAGACTGCAGTGCCCTGGGCTAATGTTTCTTTTTTTTTTTTTTTTCTTGGAAAGTGGGGGAGGTGGGTGGTGACATTTTCAGCTGCTATTTTCAAGCATCATTCTTAGTCACTGTGGGCAGCTTAGAAGCTTCCCACCACCTGGGGCTGGGGGTTCCCGACTTCACAGTGCTGACTCTCCTACCTGCAGAAGAAAGTGACAAACACGTGTCCCTCCTCCAGATCCCATGAAGAGGGGGTCATACGGCTCCTCCTAAATTAAAGACAGACACACATAGGGTAGGCTCAATGGCAGAGCCAACCCCACCATGACATCTGACCTCTTTGGAGATCCATGGTCTAGCTCCTTGCACCATCTGGAACATTCCTAATGCTGGAATAGCAAAGATGGGTCCTGAACATTCAAAATAGATGCCTAGAACCGAAACCCCGAGCTTCATGCGTATGCCTCATGAGCCAGCCCCTCGGGGTCCTACCCCAACGCATTTGCTTTTATTTTAGATATAACTTAGCCTCGAGTTTCTCACACATTCAAAGCAACAAATTTCTAATGTGTTACCCCTTCACACTTGCTGCAGAAAATATTAAATCAGCCAGTGGGTAATTACTGTAGATGAATCTTAAGGTACCTTCCAACCCCAGTATTCCAAATTTCCATAGTCTTCAACAGAGATCATGATCAAAGAAATGACATGAATGATGTAGTTTCATGCTTCATTTCCTGACACCAAGCAAGCATTTCCACAAATATTATGTTGGTTTCAGGAGCATATAAACTCCCTAACAGTATCTCTGTTTTTCCTTTTGTCTTTTCAGAGGGGGCGGCTTGGCTCCGTGAAAGGAGAGCCCTGGACTCAGGTGCCCCGTGGGATGGACGCAGCGTGACTTTGCAGACGGCACCGCACTGCTGTGCTTTGTCTTCTCTCCTGTAGCATTGAAATCCGATCATTCACCAGCATTTACTGAGCAATTTCTGTGTCAGGAGCCACTCTAGGTCCCAAGGGGATTGGTTAGAAACAGGACAGACGTGCTCTCTGCCTCACTGTTTTCTCCTCTAGAAAGAAGATGACAGGGCCAGGCATGGTGGCTCACGTCTGTCATCCCAGCACTTTGGGAAGCATGGTAGCAAGCACCTGTGGTCTCAGCTACCCGAGAGGCTGAGGCAGAAGAATCCCTTGAACTCAGGAGGCGGAGGTTGCAATGAGCCAAGATCATGCACTGCACTCTAGCCTGGGCAACAAGAGTGAAACTCTGTCTCAAAAAAGAAGGGGAAGGAGAAGGAGAAGAGACTACAGGCACCCACCACAACACCTGGCTAATTTCTTTGTATTTTTAGTAGACACGGTTTCACCATGTTGGCCCGGCTGGTCTCGAACTCCTGACCTCAAGTGATCCGCCCGCCTCAGCCTCCCAAAGTGCAAGATGGTAAATCTTATGTGTCTTTTACCACAATAAAAAATTTGAGCCTGGGTGATAGAGCGAGACCCTGTCTCCAAAACCAACTTTTTTTTTTTTTTGAGAAGCATGTTATCCTCTGGTGAGGAGACAGGCCACCAAGGGGAAGAGCACAGGACAGCAAGGCTGGTTCCTTCCAGCAAGTTCCATCTGGGTCAGCTCGTGCCCTAGCCCCAGACATGAAAGGCTTAGGCGTGGTGTCTCCTGCACTCACTCCCCCAGGCTTCCCGACTCACAGTGTCCCTCTCCCCGCGCTTAGCTTGTACCGCAGGGGAGTGCACTGTGTTGGGTGCTAATGGTTCCAGGGTTACAGAGGAGATTCAGGAGCTCATGGCTACATGCGTGGGTGGCAGGGACGGTGTTGGCTTTGACCCATGCAATGAGCTGGGAAGGCATAAGAAGGCAATTTTCCAAATACATCTTTCTGCTTTCCGACTTGCAAACTTCCATCATTGGAGAATTGCTCCCTGTCCTAAAGGAGCATCTACAGTTACCAGTTTCTAGAGGCAGTTTATTATTTCTCTTTTCAGTGAGACTGCTCACTTTGAAACTAGTTTCTTTTTTTTTTTTTTTTTTTTTTTTTTTTTTTTTTTTGAGACGGAGTCTCGCTCTGTCGCCCAGGCTGGAGTGCAGTGGCTTGATCTCCACTCACTGCAAGCTCCGCCTCCCAGGTTCAAGCCATTCTCCTGCCTCAGCCTCCCGAGTAGCTGGGACTACAGACGCCCGCCACTGCGCCCGGCTAATTTTTGTGTTTTTAGTAGAGACGGGGTTTCACCGTGTTAGCCAGGATGGTCTCAATCTCCTGACCTCATCATCTGCCCATCTCGGTCTCCCAAAATGCTGGGATTACAGGCGTGAGCCACTGCGCCCCGCCGAAACTAGTTTCTTAAAGGGAAGGAGGGTGTGGAGAGGGAACACAGGCATGTGATTCTGTGGGGAAGCGGGAACCCTGCTCTGGCTCAGGTCTTCAGCAGCCCTGTTAAAAAAACAGTGCACAGGCTGGGTGTGGTGGCTTACGCCCGTAATCCCAGCACTTTGGGAAGCCGAAGCAGGCGGATCACTTGAGGTCAGGAGTTCAAGACCAGTCTGGCCAAATGGTGAGACCCCATCTCTACTGAAAATACAAAAATTAGCCAGGTGTGGTGGCGTGCATCTGTAATCCCAGCTTCTAGAGAGGCTGAAGCAGGAGAAATGCTTGAAGCCAGGAGGTGGAGGTTGCAGTGAGCCAAGATCGTGCCACTGCAGTCCAACTTGGGTGACAGAGCAAGACTCTGTCTCCAAGCAAACAAACAAAAACAGTGCACAGGCCAGGTGCGGTGACTCACACCTGTAATCCCACTGCACTCCAACCTAGGTGACAGAGTGAGACTCTGTCTCAAAAAATCAAAAAAAAAAAAAAAAAAAAAGACAAAAAACAAACAAACAAACAAACAAGCAAAACTGTGCACCAACCTCATGATGGGCTGCCTAGCTCTAGTCTCTCTCCAGCTAATCTGTTCTCCAGGCCATTCCAGATATTTTCAAAATATTACTTTATTTTTCATTAATATTCATTAAAGTTATATGGGCTCATTAAAATAAATTCAAATAATACTCAAAAAGAAACGATATTATGCAAAATTCAACTTCTTCCAGGCTTTTTAATGCTCATTCACATATAGATATTGTACCAATTAGCAATTGCCACACACACACAAAATACTATGTAACAAACCACCCTAGAGCTTAGTGGCTTCAAACAATCATCTATTTTTATGAGCTGCAGATTGTCATAGTTGGGCTGATGTAGGCTGGGCTCAGTGGATGCCTCTGCTGATTTTGGCTGGGCTTACTCATTCCTTTGGGAATTGGCTGTGGGTTGGCTGATTGAGGCTAGTGGCTTAATTCTGCACCATGTATCCCTCATTCACCTCCTGAGACCAGTGGGTAGCATAAGAATTTTCTTCTCATGAGCAAAAGAGACCAAGTGGAACCACTCCCAGAACTGGTACAGCCATCACATCACTTCTGTCTCATCCTATGGATAAAATAAATAATGTGGCTAACCCCACGTATTGGTCCATTTTCATACTGCTATGAAAAAATACCTGAGACTGGGCAATTTATAAAGAAAAAGAGGTTCAATGGACTTATAGTTCTACATGGCTGGAGAGGCCTCACAATCATGGTGGAAGGTGAAGGAGGAGCAAAGGCATGTCTTACATGGCGGCAGGCAAGAGGGTGTGTGCAGGGGAACTGCCCTTTATAAAACCATCAGATCTCTGGAGTCTTATCCAGTATCACAAGAACAGCATGGGAAAAAACCCATTCCCATGATTCCGTTACCTCCCACTAGGTCCCTTCCACGACACGTGGGGATTATGGGAGCTACAATTCAAGATGAGATTTGGGTGGGGACACAGTCAAACCACATCACCCCAGCCAAGAGACAAGGAAGTACACCTCACCCACAGCTGGGGGGCAGCGCAGATTACAAGGAAAGGAGCAGGGATCCAGGAAAGGATGAAGACCTGGGCCAGTTACGTAATCCACCACAGATAAGGTGGATCTTTTTGAAATAAAAGCATATTCATGTTGTAATACTATCTCTCAAGCTACATTTTTTTCACTAATGGATTGTAGACATCTTTTCAGGTCAAAAACAATTGTTTTACGTTGTTATTTTTAATGGTTGAGGAGAATTTTGATACATGGATGTGTTTTTTTTTTGTTTGTTTGTTTTTTTTTTTTTTTTGAGACGGAGTCTCGCTCTGCCGCCCAGGCTGGAGTGCAGTGGCCAGATCTCGGCTCACTGCAAGCTCCACATCCCGGGTTCACGCCATTCTCCTGCCTCAGCCTCCCGAGTAGCTGGGACTACAGGCGCCCGCCACCTCGCCCGGCTAGTTTTTTGTATTTTTTAGTAGAGACGGGGTTTCACCGTGTTAGCCAGGATGGTCTCGATCTCCTGACCTCATGATCCGCCCATCTCGGCCTCCCAAGGTGCTGGGATTACAGGCTTGAGCCACCGCGCCCGGCCACATGGATGTGTTTTAATTTGTTTAATCACAGAGGAATAGTTCACAACTTCAGTCCTGATCACATAACTCTCCAACTTACAACCTTTCAAGGGTCCAACACTGGATGAAGTCCAAATCTACTGTCTAAACATCATGGTCCTTCCCAGTCTGATCTCAAATAGTTGTTCTAATTTTGTCTCTTCCTCACTCCTTCCCACTCATCCCTCTGAAGCTATACGGTAGGTGACGCTCCATTTTTCCCCACTGTCCAGGTTAAGATAATGCCTATGACTGTAACAGATAACCCCATATCTCAGAAGCTCAACACAATATAAATTGAGACCTCATTTCTGCTCACATAAAGGCGTACCTGTAGCAGCATGGGGAGGAGAGTTCTGCTCCATGCAGTCATTCAGGGACCCCAACGGACCTTTAACAAGGTCATCTCAGACATCAACATTCAACCAGCAGATGAGGGGAAAGAGAGTAGAGAGGATCTCACTGGAGGGGTCAGGTCCAGACACAGAAGTGGCGTATTCCATTTAGCCCACTTTCCATGAGCCATAATTCAGGAATATGCTGGAATACCTGCAAAGGAGCTGGCAAAGCTATGGGACCTTTGGCAGCTCAGCTATCCAGGTACTTTTCATGGTAAGTGCATCTGTTCATCTGCCTGGGATAGCTCTCCTTCACTCCAGCTTTGAGTCTGCTCAAAAGTTTGCCCCAGGAGACCCTCCCTGGTCTGGGCTGAGTCAGGGGCTCTCTCTGGGCACCCACAGCAGACAGTCAGACACCTCCACCAGAGCACCTGCTCTCCCACATTAGAATAGTGATGAGGCCAGGCAGTGGCTCACGCCTGTAATCCCAACACTTTGGGAGGCTGAGGCGGGCGGATCATGAAGTCAGGAGAACGAGACCATCCTGGCCAACATGGTGAAACCCCGTCTCTACTAAAATACAAAAAATTAGCCAGGCGTGGTGGCAGACACCTGTAATCCCAGCTACTCAGGAGGCTGAGGCAGGGGAATCGCTAGAACCCGGGAGGCGGAGATTGCAGTGAGCTGAGATCGTGCCATTGCACTCCAGCATGGACAACAGAGCAAAACGCCATCTCAAAAAGAAAGAAAGAAAAAGAACAGTGATGGGCCCCTGCATTTGTGTCTGTCTTCCCCACAATCGGTCATTGACTCCTCCTGGGCAGAGACAGACTGGCTCATGGGAAAGGAGCATGTGAAGTTGGTGCTGGAGGCCGGCGGTAGGCCTGGGTGAAGAGGGGCAGGCATTGCTAACCTTTCGGGTAGAGAGTCTGTTAACTGAGTCATCCTCCACCAGCGATGTGGGGAGGATGGGGCAGGGGTGGAGGTGAGTGTGTATTACTGCCTCAACAGAAAAGGTTTCCTTGAAACACACACCCCAACCCCTGCAGCCTGATCTTCCTCCTCTGCCCTCTAAGGTTCCAGGTGGAGTGTGTTATGCAGAGGATGAGGCAGAAGCAACTGGGGCTGAGGCTCGCCCTGCCTGGACCATCCCTGCCAGCACAGAGGCTGGTTGGCCAAGGGAGGCCAACTGGCAAGGTCCTAGGGAAGATGCCAGCAGGTGGGGCCTAGCTTGTGGGGAGAAGCAACCAAGGGCCCAGGCGGGAAGCCCCTGTCCTGCCCCCAGGGCTCATGGTCTCAGTGCTGTCCCCAGGCCAAAGTCCCTCTGAACCTGGACTTCCAGAAGCAAACTTGACCAGAGGAAGGAGGAGACAGCAGAGGACTGGAGACACCCAGGGCCTCAGGGTCCCTGTCACTGCCCCTGCCCCATGGGGCCTCCTGAAAGCCCCTGAGGTCACCAGCACCCCATACCTACAAGTCCTGGCTACTCTCTGCAGTTTCTCATGCCAGAGGCCTAGACACCCCCAGGACACTGCCTTCTGCCTCACCACCCCTCCTTGTCACTTTACACCCTCTGGCCCCAGGGTCTCCCCACCTGTGCCCTAGCCTTCACTCTGCGCCAGCACTAGAGGAGGCACCCCCGCCCTTGTACAGCCCTGAGAGTGAGTCCCGCCTTAGATGGCACTCCTGTGTGCCTCTCAGACCTCATTGTCAGTGGCCCTGCCACCTGCAGGGCCCGGGTCCAGACCGCTGGTCCATTCTATCTCGCTCCCACCCCAGGGCTCCCCTACAGCGAGCTCACCTGAGCACTCTCTCCAAAAGCCATCGTGATGGAGTTCCCACCGCCTTCTAAGCCCAGCGCATTTCTGTTGGTTAGGAAGAGGCCTCACCTGTGAGCCTCAGGCACACCAACATTCCCACTTCCTGGGCCCTGTTCACCTTATCAAGCTCTTTGTACCCTCCTGACATGAGCAGCTCCCGGAGAGAACTCCTCCCTGATGCCCAGGCCAGGTCGGACCCCTGTTGCATGTTCCCTGGGTCTGTGCCCTCCTCCTGAGCATCCTTCCAGGTTGCTGTTCTCCCTCGTTTGGCATTGCTGTTTGATTACTGTCTCTTCTCCTAGACTTTCAGCCCTGTGGGGACAGGCACTGTGTCTGCTGTCACTGCCCCTGGTCCCTGGCACCTTGCAGGGCACCTGGCACTTTGGCACACTAGGTATTTACTAACAGTGCATGAATGAGAGAGCCACGGGCCAGGTAGAGGTGGAGAGAGAGCAGGTAGGGGACACAGAAGGGAAGAGAAGAACCTGGAAAGGGACAGAAGCAGCAAATGAGAGCAGAACAAGGAGAGGGAGCAGGGGGCACCGGAAGGAAAGGACAGCAGCAAGGGAGAAGGTGGGAGGGCCAAGAGAGGGGGCAGGGCAGAGGTGGGGAGGCGAGGGGGAGGTGACTTTCTGAAGACTTCGTGCTCCCTTGTCCTGGTGAGCTGGGGGCAGCGGGAATGCCAGCCTTGTGCCTGGTGGCATCCTGGTGGCTGGGTGGGCCTCCCCTCCAGCCTCTGAGCCGGTGGCTCCCCCTCCACTGCACTCTGGGGAAGGTGCTCTTTGGCGAGATACGCAGGGACAGGTGGCAGCGGCAGCTGCAAAAGCCTCTCCCTGGCTACATGGCACTGCTCAGCGCTGCCGTGAAGCGGCCAAGAGGAGCAAGAGAAGAAAACCCGCCCCTCTGCGGGGTGGGGGGCGGAGGCGGGGCAGGGGGACTGCACCTTGACTCAGTCCACCTGCAGGCCTGGTGGTTTCACAAAAAGCACCAACCACACGGCCTCCTCTCCTGCGGAGTCGATTCCCATTCCCAGCTGGACAGTTCCCCTGATCCTTTCTGCAGTCCCCTTGTCCTCAGCACCGGGTTCCAAAGGGATAGGCTCTGTTCCAAACACGCAAGTGTCCCTAATTTCCCTCCCAAGTGCTCTCGGTTTTTCTGGTGGCATCCGTAAAACGTCTTAGTTAGGTGGCTCCTCTCTTGAACACAATTATAGCCCTTTTTGCATAAACGGGAACCCTTTGGGAAGGGATCCCATCCTTCCCTCCCACCCCCGCCCCGTATACACATTTGTAGGAGCCAAAGGCCCTAAGCCACAAATCCTAAAAATTCCAGAGCTTCCCCCGCCCCACATGTCGTTTCATTTATTTCTATGTGCTTGTCTCCAAAACTGCCGCAAACTGAACCTTGCCGTGTTTTGCCGGCCTCTGCTTCCCTCCTGGTCTTCCCACCTCAGCAAATGGAGCACCGCCCACCTGATTACTCACACCAGAGTCATCCCTGACAAGTCCACCTACTCCCCTGCCACAGCTCCCAGAATCTTGTAACTGCCCCTCTCAATGCATCTGCAATCTGCCTGCTTCCTTCCCTCTGTCCCCGCAGCCGCCAGGAGACTCCTGGAGGAAGCCTGGGCAGGTGAGGCCGTGTTTTAGAGGCTTAGACTTTCCACTAAGTCCCGAGGGTCCCCCACACCCATCGCCAGGCCTCTGCACACAGGATCCCTTCTGTCCAACCCGCTGTTCCTCGACCTTGGCACCAGTCTGCCCTCGTCTCTCCATTTTCACTCACGTTCTACACATGGCTTTTTTTTTTTTTTTTCAAATCCTTACAGCAACGTTGGGAGGTCGGTTCTGTGAGCACCCCCATTTTGTTGGTGAGAAAACTGAGGCTGGAAGGTAAAGAAACTATGCAAGGGACACAGTAAGAGGCTGAGATGCGATTCAAAAGGTTCACTTCCCACGGCCTCTAGCTGCAAAGCCCTGAGGGCTGAGCCACTTCCAGCCTCATCTGGTCACTGCCTGTATTGGTTCACAAATGGCCCCTGAGGCCTACTGTGGGCCCAGCACAGTCACAGGCACTGCACAACCTGAATGCCCACCACTCCCAGAGACTCTCCCTGAGCCCCAAATCGAAATTAGGTCTCCCTGTTTCACTTCTGCATAGGACCACACATGCTTCATCTCCTCGTCACAGCTTGTAATTGGCATTGCTCTTGTGATTCCTGGACTGTCTTCCCTCTGGACCATAAATTCCAGGGGGGCAGGCTTTGCACAGCCTGCCCATGGCCAGATGTCTGGATGGCTGGTACACACTAGGCACAAAATGAATGAACGGGCGAGCCCATATATGCCCTGGCAGAGAACATCAGTGTGTGGACTAGATGCATTTTGGCTAAAAAGTGGTCTCAGAATTATTTTTGGTAAAATGCTTTTCCCACGGAGCCGATCGTAGCTGTGATCTCAATGGTAAAAACTTCCACGAAGGCCAGGAGATAGTGGCCGCCCTGAGTGAGCCGCTGTCAGCCACACTGCACATCAGAAGCCACTCCATCCTGTTTCAGACACCTGCTTCACACCTGGAGGGCTGGGGCATCTGGATTTTTTTTTTTTTTTTTTTTTTTTTTTTTTTGAGTCGGAGTCTAGCTCTGTCGCCCAGGCTGGAGTGCAGTGGCCAGATCTCAGCTCACTGCAAGCTCCGCCTCCTGGGTTTACGCCATTCTCCTGGCTCAGCCTCCCGAGTAGCTGGGACTACAGGCGCCTGCCACCTCGCCCGGCTAGTTTTTTGTATTTTTTAGTAGAGACGGGGTTTCACCGTGTTAACCAGGATGGTCTCGATCTGCTGACCTTGTGATCCGCCCGTCTCGGCCTCCCAAAGTGCTAGGATTACAGGCTTGAGCCACCGCGCCCGGCTGGGCATCTGGATTTTTAAAAACTCCTTGTGCTCACGTGCCCAGCCAGATCTGAGAGCCGAGGTCTTAGCCATGCAATTTGCTGCTTTGCAAATTGCAAAGGTTATCGAACCCTGCTACTGTGAATGTTTACCACGTTGCTCAGTAAGATGCTGGGGAGACAGAAATGAAGCTTCCAGGCCTGTGGCCAAGGCTCAGAGACACGCTGCTGAGCAAGACCTGGAAAGCTTCCTGCCTGGTCAGGGCCACTTCCCCACTGCCGCCATGGCGGGCAGGAGCTGTGCTGGGGCCATCCCTGGGCTGCACACCAGCTCTGCCACATCCCTGGTTGTGCAGCCTAACTCATCTCCTGTGGCCGCTGCAACAAATGACCACAAACCTGGGGGCTTAGAATAACGCAAATTAATTTTCTTACCATTCTGGAGGTTGCAAGTCCTAAAATCAAGGTGTCTACAGCGTTGGTTTCTTCCGGACGCTCTAGGGGAGGATCCATTTCCAGAGACGCCCCCATTCCTTGGCTTATGGCCCCTTCCTCTGTCTTCAAAGTCAGTGGCCCAGGATCTTCTAATCTCTCTCTCTCCAGTCACATCTCCTTCTCTGACTGACAGTTCTGCCTCCTTTCTTCCCTTATAAGGACGCTTGCAATTATATTCGGTCCACCTGGTTAATCCAGAGTATTCTCCTCATCTCAAAATCCTTAATCACGTCTGCAAAGTCCCTTTGCCTTGTCAGGTGACACACGCACACGGTTCAGGGATTAGAGTGCAGACATCCTAGGTGGGGGCAGGGGACATTATTCTGCCAGGCCCAGTAGCCTTGCCTAGGAACTGGCCACTCCATGCCTCAGGGCCACATTGGGAAAGTCAGGGGGGATAACAGTAACAGAGGCAGTGGAAGTCATAGTAAGAGAGAAAGAGAGAGAGACATAGTCGTGGCAATGATGTCTACCTTATGGAGGTGTGAGGACTGACTTTCTAGGTAAGTCTGTAGAAGAGCATCTGACAAACAAACGTTCAAAACACATAAACTGTCAAATACATTTTATTAGTGATATCTCTAGCATTGTGCCACAGGCCCTGTTAGCTGCGCCAGCCTATAAAATGACTTTGAGATTAGAAACAATGTGGCCGGACGCGGTGGCTCACGCCTGTAATCCCTGCACTTTGGGAGGCCGAGGCGGGCGAATCACGAGGTCAGGAGATCGAGACCATCCTGGCCAACACGGTGAAACCCTGTCTCTACTAAAAATACAAAAAATTAACCGGGCGTGGTGGTGGGCGCCTGTAGTCCCAGCTACTCGGGAGGCTGAGGCAGGAGAATGGTGTGAACCCGGGAGGAGGAGCTTGCAGTGAGCTGAGATCGTGCCACTGCACTCCAGCCTGGGCGACAGAGTGAGACTCTGCTTCAAAAAAAAAAAGAAACAATGTATATATATGACAAAATATTTTTCTTTATTTATTTTGAGATGGGGTCTCTTACCCAGACTAGACTACAGTGGCACAATCACATCTCACTTCAACCTCAACCTTTTAGGCTCAGGTGATCCTCCTGCCTCAGGCTCCCAGCTGGGAGTACACGTGCGTGGCACCATGCCTGGCTAATTTTTTTAATTATTTGTAAAGATGGTGGGGGGGAGGGGGGTCTCCTTATGTTGCCCAGGCTGGTCTCAAACTCCTGGGCTCAGGCAGTCCTACTGCCTCCACCTCCAAAGTGTTGGAATAAAAGGCAAGAGCCACCATGCCTGGTTTAAAATATTTTTAAAATGGCAAAGTCAAAAGAAAAATCCATTTCAAAAAGGTACAGCTTAATAAGAAAAGACAGCAGTTCTATAGAAAACAGAGCAAAGGGGCTTGTCACTGTGGCTCATGCCTGTAATCCCAGCACTTTCGGAGGCCAAGGCGGGTGGATGGCCTGAGGTCAGGAGTTTGAGACTAGCCTGGCCAACATGGTCAAATACTGTCTCTACTAAAAATACAAAAATTGGCCAGGCGTGGTGGCTTGTGCCTGTAGGCCCAGCTACTGGGGAGGCTGAGGCAGGAAAATCGCTTGAACCTGGGAGGCAGGGGTTGCAGTGAGCCGAGATAGCGCCGCTGAACTCCAGCCTGGACGACAGAGCGAGACTCCATCTCAAAAAAAAGAAAACAGAGCAAAGGGTATACATTTACAGAAGAGGAAATCTAAGACGTTAACAAGCAGAAGAAAAGACAGTCAAAAGCATTGCTAATGTGAGAAAACAAATTAAAATCACAGTGAAGGTTCACTTTACACCTTTAGGCTGGCAGTAGTCTGAAAGCTCGGTGATGTCACAGTTAGGTGATGTAATACAGGAGACCTCCCTCACTCTGCTGGGAGGGTGGGCTGGGGGGCCCTTGGGAAGGACCTCCAGGTGTGTTAGTAAGAGAAGGAAGTGCAGGACTGAGATGCAGCAGTTCCCCTCCTAACAACATCTCCCCCCAGACATTCTCATGCAGGTCCCAGCTGCTCACTGCAGCGCGAAGCGCGTGCCCAGAGCTGGGAGAGTGGGTCTTGGTGGACACACACCTTGCAGGGTGGTTTGGCAGCTAGAAAAAGTCAAATGAGATATACACGTAGGAACACGGGTGGCAAAGAAACATCAGGGTTGGTGAAAAAGCAAGAAAATAAATGAGGTAGATAACATGACATCGTGAACGTAAATTAAAAATAGGGGCATGCAAATGGTAATACCCATTTCCCAGGAATAGAAAGACTTAAACACTTAAGCATGGTCGTCTATTGGTAGGGGTGGTACCAGAGTAGGGAGGTAGAAGGGAATGAATGAGTGAGTGAGCAAATGAATGAATTCACTAAAGAGAAATATTTACCTGACTGTGGTGGGTGCCCATCCACACATTGTTGCAGGCTCGACGTGCCGTAGGGAGAGCTTCCAGAAGGTGGAGTGTGCAGGGAGTACCCTCTGCCTCCCTGAAGGGTGCTGTGGGCCTGTCAGGGTCTGGGATGGGGAGGGCTTGGAGAAGCAGAGAGTTTGGAAGGATCGGAATCGAGAGGATAGGGTAGACAATTTCATTGTCTTGGCAAATTGGATTGGCAAAGCCAAAGAGAAAGAAAACACAGGAGGCTCCCAAGACTGACAGCTCAGGTTTCTGGAGCGCTTTGGATGAGCCAGGGGCACCCAACAGGAGTGTAAGCCCCACGCGCTGTCGGACTCAGTCTGTGCTCACAATAACCTTGCGAGAAAACTATCCTCTTCCCATCTCACCCGGGGAGCATGCAAGCCGTGCTGGGCCGGGAGGGGGGGTTCCACCTGGGAGGGAGGGGCCAGAAGACCAAGCAGGCCCTGCCCATTCCAGAGCTATGCAGGCTGCAGCTTATATCTGGGAGAGTGTAACATTGATAACTCAAAGGGAAGAAAACCCAGCAGAGAAGAATGTTGCAGGCTTCACGGCTGCTTCTCCAGGTGGACCAAACAGCTGCAGTGGAATTCCCCCTGGGGCCCCACAGTGCAAGGAGATGAACCAGAGCGGGCTCTGGACCCTGATCTGGGATCTGGCCCGGCTAGCATCCCCTAAATTCCAAAAAGGAAGTGACAATTCTGTGGGATAAGTTCTGTCACCAGCCCAACAACCCCCTTAAAAAGGATATTCATGTCCCCAACATAGATCTTTGTAGTTGTCTATCTGCATTTTATCTCTGCACATGACATAGTGTGGGAGAGGAGGACGGACCCCAGGACGTTGTGTGGCTGGGAGGATGGGCCATGGCGACACTGTGTGGCTGGAAGGATGGGCCACAGGGACACTGTGTAGATGGGAGGATGGACCATGGTGGACAGTGTGTGGATGGCAATATGAACCATAGGGACAGTGTATGGATGCGAATATGAACCATGGGGACAGTGTGTGGCTGGGAGGATGGTTAATGGGGACACTGTGGCTGGGAGGATGGGCCATGGGGACACTGTGTGGCTGGGAGGATGGACCACGGGGGACAGTGTGTAGCTGGGAGGATGGGCCACGGGGACACTGTGTAGATGGGAGGATGGACCACGGGGGACAGTGTGTGGATGGCAATATGAACCATGGGGACAGTGTGTGGCTGGGAGGATGGACCACGGGGACACTGTGTAGGTGGGAGGATGGACCACGGGGGACAGTGTGTGGATGGCAATATGAACCATGGGGACAGTGTGTGGCTGGGAGGATGGTTAATGGGGACACTGTGGCTGGGAGGATGCACCTCAGACACTGATGATGATGAGCTAGCTTGTGGTTGGGAGCAGCCTCAGCAGGTCCGCTAAGGGCATGGTCCCCTCACTCTGCGTTTCTGAGATGCAGCAGATGTCACCTGGGCTTAGTGTCTGGGCTCCAGGGATGGAAAAGTGGAGAGTGTTGGAGCTCCAAGGTCTTGGGGAACATCCCAGTCTCGTGTCCGGTCCCACCTAGAGCCCTTGAGACTCCTTGGATCTCCGCGTCCCTCTGCTGTGACGTCATCCCTTGATGACGTCGCTTGAATCTGGGAGGCATCCCAGAGAGAATCGCTTGAGCCTGGGAGGCAGAGGTTGCAGTGAGCCTGGACGAGATGCTCAGAAGGCCCCTTCCAGGTCCACTGTCTGTGCCGTTGTCCCGTCTCCCCTCACAGCCATCTGAAAATGCCCCGCGCTGCTGTGTTCTTGGCTCCAGCCACTTGTGCAGGCCGACGGTGATTTTAATTTGTCTCCTTCACATGAGTGGGGATTAACAATCGCTGCAGCGTGGTTTCCTGCGGAGGAAAGAGCTGACAGAGCCGCCTGAGAAGCTGCTCCACTGGCCCCCGTCCCAGGCACAGACGGTGGACCGAGGGGTGGGGGCATCCCAGCTCCAAGGAAGCCCCTCCCGCCCTCCCACCTAGGTCAACAGTCTCCCCTGCCCCAGTTAGCTCTGGAGCCCTTCTCCAGTCCCTCTGAGTCTCACTCAAGTCAATTCGTGGCCACAGCCTGGACTGGTCAGTCTGAGAGGCTGAAGCCACACGGTGACCCCAGGGGCTCCCACATCACCAGGAGCAGAGAAGGCAGAGAGAGTACAGGGCAGAACTCACCTTCCCATCAAAGCAGGGGGTACAGGGACAAGCCCCACGCAAGGAAGCAGAAGGCCTCCAGCTTACAAGCTCCGGTCCAGCTCTGCCCTGGACCAGCGGGGTAGTGGGACAAGCTCCACCTCCAAGCCTCAGCCTCCTCGTGTGAAAAATGGGAGCAGTGAAAAATGGGGCGTAGGAGCAGGTGATCCCGAGGGAAGCTGGGAGTGTGGAGCCAGGGGAGACTGAGGCGGGCAGACCCAAGGTCATCAGGCAACCCAAGCCCACCCACCGCACTCCTGGACTGGGGAGGGAGAGGCTGAGCAAGTTCCCAGTTCTCCATTGGCACAGAGAGAGGATGGAGCGGGGCTGGCGGCCCACGGGTTTAACTGGCGTCAGAGCCCTGCAGTTGTGCACAAAACCACATGCATTGCTTCTTCAGTATCTGACGCTACATCCGCACCCCAGACCTCTGGAAGCAGAATTTCCCGGGGTGTGACTGGGTATTTGTCACCTTGGGGCAGGTGGGGCTCTGACTGTGGTGGGAGAAGCATCCACGGGTTTCAGGTTTCTGTAAGCATGGTCCTGGGAGGCTTTCAGCAAAGCCAATGGGGCCACCCTCGGGGCGGTCCCCATGTGCCAGTCCCCCATGCAGACCACCACTGTCTGTCTCCATTTCTAATCCCCAAATCCACGCCCAGGAGCTGCTAGAGACTTGCTCTGTCACCCCCTGGGACTCTCAAATACTGCTGGCGGGAGCAAAAAAGCAGTTCAACCACTTCGGAAAAGCGTTTGAAAATATCTACGAAAGCTGAACATATGCCTAGCCTGTGACCCAGCAATTCCACTCGGGTGTTTTTCCACAAGAGAATTGAGCACATATGTCCACAAAAAGACGGACACAAGTATGTTCACAGCAGTTTTGTTTATAATAGCCAAGAAAAGAAACTCGATGCCTATCGATGGAAAAACAAAGTGTGATACATCTATGTAATGGAACATTATGCAGAAATACAAAAGAATGGTCAACTGCTACATGCAAAAAACTGGATGGTTCTCCCAGATGTCATGACGAGCAAAAAAAGGCAGCTCAGGCCGGGTGCTGTGGCTCACGCCTGTAATTCCAGCACCATGGGAGGCCAAGGCAGGTGGATCACCTGAGGTCAGAAGCTTGAGACCAGCCTGGCCAACATAGTGAAACCCTGTCTCTACTAAAAACTCAAAAAATTAGCCAGGCATGGTGGCGGGCACCTGTAATCCCAGCTACTCAGGAGGCTGAGGCAGGAGAATCGCTTGAGCCTGGGAGGCAGAGGTTGCAGTGAGCCAAGATTGTGCCATTGCCCTCCAGCCTGGCCAAAATGAGCAAAACTCTGTCTAAAAAAACAAAAACAAAAACAAAATAAAAAGGGCAGAGGGCAGCCCAGAAGGCAGCAGGCAGCATGAGTCCATTTGCAGAAAGTACAAAACAAGCCAAAGCAGTCGATGATGACAGTGGTCAGAAGAGCGGCTGCGTTTTGTGGGGAGGGTGGCTGATGGGGAAAGAGGAGAAACAATCTTTCTAGGTGCTGGAAATGTTCTACATCGTGAGCTGATGATGATTAGATGGGTGAACACATAGGTAAAAAGTCATCAACATGTCAATTTAAAAGTGGGTCACGTTATGCACTTTACAGTGTGTATGCTATATCTCAATTCTAAAAACTGTGGTGACTCCTCGTTGCCTACAGGCTCAAGTGCAAAGTGCTGGAGGCTCACGGCACCTGGCCCTCCACAGTCCAGGCTTGCCCCAGTTTTTCTCTCTCCTCCACTCTTCTCTCTCTCTCTCTCTCTCTCACACACACACACACACACACACACACACACACACATACACACTGTACTAGCCATCTTCATACTCATGATCTGACTTTATTCTCACAGCCACTCTGGGGGGTAGATGTCATCATGATCATTTGACAGATGGAGAAACAGAGCCTCGGAGTGATGTGGCCAGTGATGAAGCTCCGGGGGGCCCAGTTCTTCAGCTCAGCACACAGGCAGTGGGTATATGTGGACACCAGTCGTGCAATCAATGGTGTGGGCCAGCCTTGCCTCTGACAGCTTCCAGTCTGGAGGGAGGCAAATCACCAAACAGAAAATGTTCACATGTGGGAAGAGCATGGGCCCAAGGACGGTCCCTGTTCTGCCACTGGGCAAATTAATTAAACACTCCAAGTCTCCATTTATTTGACTGTAAGATGGTGATACGACCTCCCTGCTTCTGGCCTTTGGTGGATACCAGACAACTGACAGCAGCATTACTATTCTGATAATGAAATAGCCTTCTGATCCATCCAGTTGTCCAAGGTTAAGATCAAATGCCACCACCTCATGGTGGCGCCTCAGCTTTGCTGCCTTTCTAGACCCAAACCATCATCATCATCATCATCAAAACAATAATGAAATAATACTAGCTCTAGCATCTTAATGAAATAATACTAGCTCTAGCATCTTAATGAAATAATACTAGCTCTAGCATCTTAATGAAATAATACTAGCTCTAGCATTTTAAGAGAGTACCATGTGCCAAGGACTATGCCAAGTGCTTTAGACACATTTGCTCATTCAATTCCGAAAACAACTCCGTAAATAACTGTTATTGTCTCTACTTTTTTTTTTTTTTTGAGACTGGGTCTTGCTCTGTGGCCCAGGTTGAGTGCAGTGTCGCAAACACAGTTCACTGCAGCCTCGACCTCCTGGGCTCAAGTGATCCTTCCACCTCAGCCTCCCAAGTAGCTGAGATTACACGCATGTGCCACCATACCTGGTAATTTATTTATTTATTTGTTTTTGAGATGGAGTTTCGCTCTTGTCGCCCAGGATGCAGTGCAGTGGCATGATCTCAGCTCACTGCAATCTCCACTTCCTGCATTCGAGTGATTCTCCTGCCTCAGCCTCCTCAGTAGCTGGGATTACAGGCGCCCACCAATATGATGGGTTTTCACCATATTGGGCAGGCTGGTCTCGAACTCTTGACCTCAAGTAATCCACTCGCCTCGGCCTCCCAAAGTGCTGGCATTACAGGCATGAGCCAACATGCCCTGCCCCATCTCTACTTTTTCATATGAGGCTTAGAGAGGTTAAATGGCCAGACCAACGTCACCAGACCTCTTGTGATAGATGAAGTGGAGACTCAGCCAGGTCTGTGAGCTCATGTGCTTGGAATCTTAACCGCTGGGCGACAGTGCCACCTGTCCTTCTTTGAGTATGGAACAGTCTCACACAAGGCAGGTTAATTGTATTAACTAACATTTAGATGACATTTTACTACTTCCAGGACACACTCCTCATTCCACAGATGAGAAAACTGCTGTCCATTGCTTTTTCTTTCAACAAATAATCAGAGAACGGCCATGACTGGCAGGGGTGCATCTGGGCACAGCATGAACAGGGCCTGCTCTCCTGGAGCTATTCGTTTAACAGAGAGTGAGGGGGTGGGTGAGGATGCCAACAACACACCTCAGTGGGCAATGGAGCCGGGAAGAAACTCAAACAGGTGTGAGGGAGAGCAAGGGTGGGGAAGCTTTGGCTTGGAGGCCGGGAAAGTCCTCTCTGAGGAGCAGCGTTGAAAGGCACCATCTGGGGAAAGGGCATGCTGGGGAGAGGGCACAGCAGGTGCAGAGGCCAAGGGAGGGGGCAGCTCGGCGTGTTTGAGGGACAGACAGATACACCTTGAGAACAGTGGAGTAGGGTGAGCTCGGGGAACTAGCTGGGGGGAGGGATGGAGGCTGCACGGGTTTTATCCTAAGTGAGAGGGAAGTCACAGGAGGGTTAAGCAGGAGCGTGACGTGATTCCGTTCATGCCTCAAAGAGGGCCCCAGGAGGGCATGGGCAGAGCCTGGGAGAGGAGTCAGGTATAGAGACCCGGGTGAGAGATGAAGGCAGTTTGGACAGAGACAGAGGCAGAGTTTAGGGAGAAGTGAAGGGAGTCAGGGATCGGGGTGGACTCAATGGATTAGATTCCAGGGATGAGGGGGGTGGGGCGCCATGACTCATGCTGGTGATCCTAGCACTTTGGGAGGCTGAGGCAGGTGGATCGCCTGAGCTCAGGAGTTCCAGACGAGCCTGAGCAACATGGTGAAACCCCCTCTTTACTAAAAATACAAAAATTAGCTGGGAATGGTGGCATGCACTTGGAGTCCCAACTACTTGGAGAGGCTGAGAAAGGAGAATGGCTTGAGCCCAGGAGGCAGAGGTTGCAGTGAGTCGAGGTTGCACCAGTGCACTGCACTCCACCATGCGTGACAGTGAGACCCTGTCTCAAAAAAAAAAAAAAAAAATCCCAGGGATGAGGGAAAGATGGTCCCCAAGGTCTTGTGCTTCTGCATGAGTGGCAGTGCCATTTCAGATGATGGAAATTAGGGACAGGGTGGGACTGAGAGCAAAGGAGACCAAGAGGAAACAGCAGGAGGGAAGCGGAGGGTGCTGAGCCACGTTGTCAGGGAGCCAGGAAGGCAAGCCCGGTCCTGGCCACTGCAGCCTGCCATGCTGTGCTGCTGCCTCGTGGTCAGTCCTCAGTTTCAGTGGCCTTGTCACCGCCTCCAAGAAGCCTTCACAGGTTGCACCAGCTGGACCACCCGGAGAGCGCTCACCTGTCACAGACCTAGTTTCACTGTCCTTACAGCAGGATCAATGTCTGTGTTAACTGCTTCATCCAATCATTTATTTTCTCCCCCTACCTAGAATGTTGGCCTCTTGAAGGCATGTCCTGTTCTGAGAGCTTAGTCTCTCTGTGGCCTCAAATAGGACCTGTCACATTATAGATGCCCAACACTATTAACCCATCCACTGATTTGACATTGTAGTCTGAGCAAATAGATGGATCTCTGTCCAGCACCCGGGGTGAGACAAAACTGCATTCCACTGGAAGTTAAAGAAACTGTCTTTGGGGTCAGACAAGAGTTCTGCATTTCAGCTGTGTGGCTTTGGACAAGTCTCATGACTTCTGTGAGCCTCAGAACAAACACTAATGCCCATCTCAGGAGATTGTGTAGGAGTAAATACTGTTCACATAGAGCTCAGCCCTGCCTGGCACAAGGCCAGACTTCACATGGTAGAGGCACTAAAGTCAATAGCAATACCCAAAGTGATGCTCTTCAAAACTTTGACAGTGATGCCTTGCTCTTTATTCTCCATGACTCTCACATACAGAATTTAGAATTGTTAGTCACATTGGCACCAACCTCCCTTTCCAACCCACTGGCTCAATAAAAAGGAGCAGTGGCACAGACAGCTGTGCATGGTGTGAGATTAAAACAGAGCCATGTGCTTGGCTCTGGGGGGCTGTAAGCTGTTCCCTCCGGCCCCCCTGCACAGGCAGCAGTGACTCAGTCATGACTGCAAAAACTTCTTCCCAGAAACGATGATGATCTTTTGTTTTATGAATCGACTCACTGTATTTGCCTCTATAATTCTTAACAGTGGCTTTGGAAAGAATCAGACAGGAGAGAAAGTGACAGCCCTTCTCAGATTCCTCAGTGGGGTGTTTGGCAGAAATGCCCCATTTCTTCACCCTTCCCTCTGCAATGGGACATTGCCGTCCTCCCACTGAGAGGTACAGTCCGTTTGCCACACTGCCCTAGGTAGGTCATACGACTTGTTTTAGCCAATAGAATGTTGAAGAAGTGGCCAGGCGCGGTGGCTCAAGCCTGTAATCTCTGCACTTTGGGAGGCCGAGACGGGCAGATCACGAGGTCAGGAGATCGAGACCATCCTGGCTAACACGGTGAAACCCCGTCTCCACTAAAAAATACAAAAAACTAGCCGGGCACGGTGGCGGCGCCTGTAGTCCCAGCTACTTGGGAGGCTGAGGCAGGAGAATGGCATAAACCCGGGAGGCGGAGCTTGCAGTGAGCTGAGATCCGGCCACGGTACTCCAGCCTGGGCAACAAAGCGAGACTCCGTCTCAAAAAAAAAAAAAAAAAAGAAAAGAAAAAAAAAGAATGTTGAAGAAGTGACCATGTGTCTGTTCCAAGCCTGCCAGAACCCTGCCACCTCCATGGAACAAGCCTGGCTAACCACGAGATGGACATCATTATTCACTCTGAGGCTCAGAGAGGTTATGGGAGCTGTCCAAAGTCACACAGTTGGGGAATGAGAGACCCCACGGAACAGGGCCAAATCGGCCCAGTTGTCCCAGTCTAGGCTCCAGAGGCATGAAAGAGACCAGCCAAGTTAGGCAAAGCCACCTGCTCAACCTGCAGCTGACCACAGACTGATGAGAGAACCCAGCCATAAACGGACGAACCACCTGGCTGAGCCATAGACTCACGAGAAAAGAACAGCTGTTTAGAGCTGCTGAGTTGTAGGGTTGTTTGTGAGCAGTCGATAACTTGGACATTCAGTTCCCCGAGGACAGTCTAAGGCCTTGGGTCCTCCCACCCTAAGCGCAGGCAGGTGCAGCCAGGGCCGGGGCAGGACAGGCAGAAGGGTGGATATTGCAGGGCCACCTGGGCCTTCCTTGCAGACGAGCATAGAGTTGGTTTTTCTCGTAGATAATGAGAATTTACAGTTAAGAAAAGTTCCTTCTAGAACATGGATTGGGGGGAGTAGTGGGGTTGTGATTAGGAGACCAGCTGTTGAACTCGTCTAGGGAAGAGATGATGGAGACTTTGCACCAAGGCAATCCCAATGGGAGGGATGGATGGGAGAGGTGAGGATACCGAGTTCTCACAGAGCTGGGGACAGACTGGCCAGGAGCAGATAAGGGAGGGTGTGGTGGGCTTCAAGCCAGGGCACCTAGCTGGCTGACGAAGCAGTTCACCAAGACAAAAAGGCTGGAAAAGAACCGCCTTCGGGGCAGGATGACAAGCCCCATACTAGTTGGCTTGAGTGGGATCCACAGTATTCCTCCTCCTTCCCCCCTCCCCTCCCCCTCCTCCTCCTCTCCCTTCCCCCTCCTCCTCCTCCCTCCCTTCCCCCCCCTCCTCCTCCACCTTCTCCTCACCAGACATATGCAGTCACTGAGCCCCTTGCCCCTTCCATTCGCCACCACTGCCCCAGCAATCCTTCCCTAGATTACCCGGGTGACCTCCCCACAGATCTCCTTCCTCCCTCTCCCCCCGCTACCCTCATGGCTCCAATCTAACATCCACTGGGACCATGAGCTTCTGGCAAAGCCACGCAACCCTGGCAAGCCCCTGCCTAGGTTCTTCAGAACTCTCAGGACAGAGCTCAGACTTCTGCGTTCTCTGTATATGGCTTTGGGTCTCATGTCCCACAGCTTCCCCACTGGAATGCAAGCTCCGCAGGGGCAGGGAACGCACCCACCTTGCTCTCTGCCCAGAACCTGGTGCAGGGTCAGCAGTCTGAAAGACACGTGAGTGGATAAACTCAGTCCCTGCTGCCTCAGCCTCTCATCTGACTCACTGTTCCCTCTGTCTAGTGAGAAAACTCTCTCCACCCATCTTTGCTTTGCTAACTCCTCGTTGGCCTTCAAAACTCAGCTCTAGGGACACTTTTTTTTTTTTTGAGACAGAGTCTCACTGTTGTCACCCAGGCCAGAGTGCAATGGCACCATCTCTGCTCCCTGCAACCTCTGCCTCCCGGGTTCAAGCAATTCTCCTGCCTTAGCCTCCTGAGTAGCTGAGATTACAGGCATCTGCCACCATGCCTGGCTAATTTTTTTTGTATTTGTAGTAGAGACGGGGTTTCAACATGCTGGTCAGGCTGGTCTCAAACTCCTGACCTCAGGCGATCTGCCCACCTTGGCCTCCGAAAGTGCTGGGATTACAGGCAAGAGCCACTGTGCCCAGCCTCTAGGGACACTTTCTTCTAGAAGCTTCCCTTAGTGAAACGACCTGTTTAACCTAACGTGTTAAGCATCTCATGAGTGTCAGGCAGTGTGCTGAGGTGTTGGGTGCTGTTTCAAAGAACTTAGAGCCTGGATCTACCCAGGCCCTCTAATTCGAATGAGTTCCAGTGATTTGGAAGTTCAGGATGTGGATCCCCAGGCAGGTGTCTGGAGAAAAACTCTCCAGGTGATTTTGCTGCACCCCTGCCGCCTATGTCCTGAGAAGAGCCGATCTAGGAATTAGAAGATCCACTGCCCTCTGAGCGCTGGCTGTGCCGGGCACGTGTAAGACACTATGCTCACCTCGCCTCTGATCCCCACACCCCAAGTGGTGATAGGTGCCATTATTATTCCCATTTTATAAGATGAAAAAACAGGAGCTTAAAGGAGTTACTTGCTCCATGTCACGCAGCTGGGAAGGCACAGAGCCTTGTACAGCAAGAAGGGATCTCAGGGCCCATCGAACCCAGGGATTCCCCACCACGCTGTATGAGAATCACCTGAGGAGCTCTGAAATTTGCCTGGAGCTTCTGATTCAGCCCACGTTGATATTCTTTCCCCCTGGGGAGTCTCATGGCCTGGCAGAAGTGAGAGTCATTGACTCATCCAACACCGTGGTTTTACAAGTAGAGAAACTGAGGCTGGGAGAGCCCAAATGGCTTGTTCAAGTCACACAGAGTTCTCGATGAACAAGGACTCAGATGGAGGTCCTTGTGGCACCCCATCCAATGTTCTTTCCAATGTACCAATGTTTTCCCAGTACTGTTACTTCTTTCAGAGAGGCTAGAGGAGGCTTCCCTAACCAAAGACACAGAAACCCAAGCCACGGCCAAGTTTTAAGGCAATGTGACCCAGGCAGGGATTGCTGAAAAGCAGTCCCACCCAGCCTGGCATGAGGAATCACTACCCCAGCCTAGAAGAAAACAAGAGGGTTTTCTCCAGGAGGAAGCAAACCCGAACTACTCTCCAGCGCCATCTAGTGACAGGGAGAGAGGCCACCAGAGCTTTTCGCAGTCAAAAAGGACAAAACTGTCACAAATCCACACCAATGGAGCCTTGGAGATGGCTGGGAGGCAGCAGGACATGGAAGAGAGTCCTCAGATAAAAGGTTCCAGGGAATAGAGATGGTCAGAGAATTGTCACCAAGGAGGTGGGACTTGAAAGGTAGGAATTCACATTAAAACAAAGTATTTTACTGAGAAAGAGTTAGGTGTGGTGATTCCTCAAAAATATTAAACACAGAATTACCATGTAATCCAGCAATCCCACTTTGGTAAATACCCCAAAGAATTGAAAGCAGGGACTCCAACAGATATTTGCATATCCATGTTTAGAGCAGCACTCTTCACAGTAGCCAAAAGCTGGAAGCAACCGTAGCTCCATCTACAGATGAATGGGTGAACAAAATGAGGTCTATCCACACAACAGAATATTATCCAGCCTTAAAAAGGAGGGAAATTCTCACCCTTGCTTTGACATGGGCAAACCCAGAGGACATTACGCTAAGTGAAATAAGCCAGTCATGAAAGGACAAACACTGTGTGATTTTACTTGCATAAGGTGCTGTGGTTTCAATGTGTTTCCCAAAAAGCATATAATCCCCAATGCAGCAGTGTTGGAAGGTGGGCCTGCCTAATGGGAGGTGATTAGAACATGAGGTCCCCGCCCCTCACAAATACATTCGTGAAGATATTCATGAATGGATAATGTCGTTATTGTGGGAGTGGGTTTCTTTTTTTTCTTTGTTTTTTGAGATGGTGTCTCGCTCTGTTGCCCAGGCTGGGGTGCAGTGGTGCGATCTCGGCTCACTGCAAGCTCCGCCTCCCGGGTTCACGTCATTCTCTTGCCTCAGCCTCCCCAGTAGCTGGGACTACAGGCGCCCGCCACCTCGCCCGGCTAAGTTTTTGTATTTTTAGTAGAGATGGGGTTTCACCATGTTAGCCAGGATGGTCTCGATCTCCTGACCTTGTGATCTGCCCGTCTCGGCCTCCCAAAGTGCTGGGATTGCAGGCATGAGTCACCACGCCTGGCCTGGAGTGGGTTTCTTATAAAAGGATGAGTCCAACTTGCTCTCTCTCTCTCTCTCCTTCTGTCTCTCTCTCTCTCACCTTTCCACCTTCTGCCATGAGATGACACAGAAAGAAGGTGATATGGTTTGACTGTGTCCCCACTCAAATCTCGTCTTGAATTGTAGCTCCCACAGTTCCCATGTGTTGTGGGAGGGACCCAGTGGGAGGTCATTGAATCATGGGGTGGGTCTTTCCTGCTCTTCTTGTGACAGTGAATAAGCCTCATGAGATCTGATGGTTTTATAGGGGGGAGTTTCCCTGCACAAGCTCTCTCTTTGCCTGCTGCCATCCCGGTAAGATGTGACGTGCTCCTTCTTGCCTTACGCCCTGATTGTGAGGTCTCCCCAGCCATGTGGAACTGTGAGTCCGTTAAACATCTTTCCTGTATAAATTTCACAGTCTTGGATATGTCTTTATTTATTTTTTTTTTTTTTTGAGGCTGAGTTTCACTCTTGTTGCCCAGGCTAGAGCACCATGGCATGATCTTGGCTCACTGCAACCTCCATCTCCTGGGTTTAAGCGATTCTCCTGCCTCAGCCTTCCTGAGTAGCTGGGATTACAGGCATGCTCCACCATGCCCAGCTACTTTTGTATTTTTAGTAGAGATGGGGTTTCTCCACGTTTGTCAGACTGGTCTCGAACTTCCGACCTCAGATAATCCGCCCATCTCAGCCTCCCAAAGTGCTGGGATTATAGGCATGAGCCACCACGCCCGGCTGGATATGTCTTTACTAGCAGTGTGAAAATGGACTAAAACAAAAAGCGTTTGCCAGATGCCAACACCTTGATCTTGGACTTCCCAGCCTCCATAACTGTGAGGATATAAATTTATGTTCTTTCACTCTTGTTGCCCAGGCTGGAGTGCAATGGCATAGTCTCGGCTCACTTCAACCTTCGCCTCCTGGGTTCAAGCGATTCTCCTGCCTCAGTCTCCTGAGTAGCTGGGATTACTCATGCCACCACACCCGGCTAATTTTTTTTATTTTTTATTTTTATTTTTTTGTTTTTAGTAGAGACAGTGTTTCACCATGTTGACCAGGCTGGTCTCAAACTCCTGACCTCAGGTGATCCAACAGCCTCCCAAAGTGCTGAGATTACAGGTGTGAGCCACGACACGCAGCCAAATTTATGTTCTTTATAAATTACCCAATCTGTGCTATTCTGTTATATGTTATAGCAGCACAAAACACACTAAGACATGAAGTACCTAGAATAGTCAAATTCGTAGAGACAGAATGTAGCATTGAGGTTTACCAGGGGCTGGGGAAGGAGAGGATTACAGGAAGTTAGTGTTTCCTGGGTACCAAGCTTCAGTCTGGAAAGATGGAAAAGCTCTGGAGATGGATGGTGGTGATGGTTGCCCATCAATGTGAATGTACTCATGTCACTGAACTGTACACTTTAAACTGCTTAAAATGGTGAATTTTATGTCAGGTATATTTTATCACGATCTAAAAAGAGGAAGAGTTAGGTGTAAGGTCCAAAGTGCCAAGTCAGACTGAATTGAGGGTCACGCCCCAGAATGGGATGGTCGTTTGTTTTTCACTCATTCATTTACCCCTCCACCGGCAAACACTGACACCACGACATACCAAGGACCATTCTGGGCACTGGAAATCTGACATCAAACCAAACAGACAAAACTCCCTGACCTGGCAGAGCCTACAGACCAACAACAACAACCAACAAATCAAGTAAATGCCTCGCATGGCAGCTGGTGATACCTGCTGTAGAGAAAAACAGAGGGAGGGGGCTGTTATTTTATTTTATTTTTAACTATCAAATCTGTTTAGTAAAGACAACTTTGCTCATACAAAACAAAAGTTTACAACACTCTGGCCAGGCAAGGTGGCTCACACCTGTAATCCCAGCACTTTGGGAGGCCGAGGCAGGTGAATCACCTGAGGGCAGGAGTTTGAGACCAGCTTGGCCAAATGGTGAAACCCTGTCTCCACTAAAAATGCAAAAATTAGCCGGGTATGATGGTGGGCACCTGTAATCTCAGCTACTCAGGAGGCTAAGGCAGGAGAATTGCTTGAACCTGGGAAGCAGAGGTTGCAGTGAGCCAAGATCACACCACTGCATTCCAGCCTGGGTGACAGAGTAAGACTCTGTCTCAAAAACAAAAAACTTTACAACAATCTGAGTGCTGGACACCTCATCTGAGACAAGGGAGGCATGGCAGGCACCTAGAGCCCTCCCCCTATACGGAAAGGAGACCCTGGGTGCTCCTCTGCCATCTGCCCCAGGGGAGAGAAAAGCTGAAGTATTCCTGTAGCCTCTTCCCCCAAAGGGAAAAGGGAGCCGGGAACGATGGCACAGAGACCCCGTCTCTAGCTGCTCCTTGTCTGTGTTGAGGGAGGCCCCTCCCCTTACTCGCCCGGATCCCTGAAGCTGAGCTGTTTGAGGGTGATGGCAAATGGCTGATGGGCAAAGGGGGCAAAGTTGGGACGTCTTCGGTGCAAAGACTCCTCCCATCCCCCACCAGGTCACACAATGGAAATTTGAGGGAGGACCTCAGAAGTGGCCCTGCCTTTGCCCACAAGGGGTAGCTGGCTGATGTGTGCTGTTCGTTTAAATAGGGACAGAAGGAAAGAGCTTTCTGACTTGGTGACATTGGTGAAGGTAGTGAAGGAGTGAGCCCTGGGTGTCGGGGAAGGGGAGCACAGGCCCTGGAGGGGGGCCCCGCTCTGAGTGCTGGGGCGGGGTGAGGCAGGACAGAGTGGGCAGAGAGACGGCCAGGAGTGACCACGCGGGGCCTTGCTCTCCGTTGTGAGAACAGTGGCTTTCCCCACAGGTGACATGAGAGCCTCAGGTGGGCCTGGGCAGAGGAAAGGCATGATCAGACTTTGAATTTCACAGGGTCATCCAGGCTACTCTGAAAGGATGGACTCAGGGGCACAGGAAGAAATAGAAAGGCCAGTTGGGGCCACTGTCAAAACCCAGACTGAGATGATGGGAGCTTGATAAAGGAGCAGAGGCGGCTGGTGAGGAGGGCTTGATTCTGGGTCTGTGCCAGAGGAGGAGGCATGGGGTTTTCTGATGCCTTGGGTGTGGATGAGAGAAAGAGGGATCAAGGATGACTCCCAAGCCCTTGGCTTTTGTCCTGAGAATGTGGAAGGAGGGAGCTGCTCAGTTACTGAGATGAGGAAGACAGAAAGAGGTGCAAGTCTGGGGAGTGAAGAATCGAAATGAATTTTTGAACATATCAAGTCTCCTCCAGTGACCCAGCCTGGGCCTCAATCTATCCACCCATCCCTGCCCTCTTCTCTTAGATGTGTGCGTCCACCCCATTCCTCCCGATCAGATATCTCCAGATTTCCAGTGTTCAGCAGGACCTGGGGTGTGGCCGCAATGTTCCCGTTACATATTTGGAGTCCAAGGAGGGCCTGTTACTGTGAAATGAAAGCACTTCCCTATCTGCCCCCAGGGCCTTTGCCATCTGCACGTTAGTTAAGCGCTTACTACCTACACTTTGGGGATGAGGGTTTCTTTCACCTTGAGACTCAGAGGCAGCTTAGCAGTGGAGACAGTTAGCTCATAATTCCTGCAGGGGTACAAGTGCCAAACCAAGTGCTATGATCCCTAGAGAGGCAGCCTCACCCGCTAGGGCCTGGGGCCTGAGTTCAGATCCTTGCTCTGCATCTGACTAGCTGTATTGACCGGGGAGGGTTACTCAGCCTCTCCTGCCTCAGTTTCCTGATTCATATAACAGAGATAACATCAGCTGGCTTCCCTTGACACACCATCTATTAAATTGATTGATAAGAATAAAGGATTTAGAATAGGGTCTTGAAGAAGGTGGTGCTGGATCCATGGACAGTGGCCAATGGGTATTGTTTGTCATCATCATCGTCATGATCAGCATTGCTTTCATAATTATCATCATTGTCACCATCATCAGGGTTCAGAGGAAAGGGGGGTGTAGAGGGTCATGTTTCACCAAGAAGTGGGTCTTTTTTTTTTTTTTTTTTTTTTTTTTTTGAGACGGAGTCTCGCTGTGTCTCCCAGGCTGGAGTGCAGTGGCGTGATCTCGGCTCACTGCAAGCTCCGCCTCCCGGGTTCACGCCATTCTCCCGCCTCAGCCTCCCAAGTAGCTGAGACTACAGGCGCCCGCCACCACGCCCGGCTAGTTTTTTGTATTTTTAGTAGAGACGGGGTTTCACCATGTTAGCCAGGATAGTCTCGATCTCCTGACCTCGTGATCCACCCGCCTCGGCCTCCCAAAGTGCTGGGATTACAGGCTTGAGCCACCGCGCCCGGCCAAGAAGTGGGTCTTGAGTTAAGCCTCGAAGCAGAGTAGGAGCTAGCTGTGTACGATGACGACCTTCACAGCAGGCACTTTCCTCTGTTTTTTACATGCATGACAACGGGTTGACAGAAAAGGTGGGAGTTGGGTATCAGTCAAACAGAAAGTTGTGCACAGAAATACAGAAAAGGGCTCGGTGATATTTACGAGCCCGTTAAGTACAGAAGTAGTTAAGGACTGGAGTTCCAGTAAAAGTGCATGCCAGTCTTCCTGTGCCCTGCTTTCTGGAATGATGAGACTCCCCTTCTCCCCTCCCCCTCACCCACTCCGTCTCCCGCTGCCTCCCACCCTCCTAGCTCCTCAAACTCTCCAGGGACTGGTTAGGCCTTAACTACTCTGGAGAGCTATTAGGATCTATCAAGTGAAAAATAATTTACTTTACAAAGTGATGTGTGTGATTTTCACCATTGACTGTAATCGCAACAGAAAATCATTTCAGTTGGCTGAGTGCATAATCGGTGTGCACTCAACTTCTCTAAGCTTGGATTTACCCAATGGAGGAAAACAGCCCCCTGGGCCCACTCAGCGCCTCAGAGTAAACAGCATGTGTTTCGTAAATGGGCTGGATGCGCACCAGAACCGTCGCGGGGGACCCACTGCTGTCAGCCTAGAGGGCCGTCGAACACTCAGAAGCCATCTTCACAAATCCTTCTATGGCGAGGCGCGGGGGTGGGGAGTCAGGGGTCATGCACCTAAACATCAAGGACACTGTGGATGTCCTGCTCATCTGCCACCGACTGGCACAAGGAGAAAAGGAGAGCAGACAGAGCAAGGAGGCACGTGTCCTTCCTCCTCCCTCACATCTGCAGACTGAGCCTAAGCATCAGGAGCCATAGAGTCGGGCAGAAATGGGAAGTCATCTGTGCCCCCTGCTAGCTGACATGGTCCCAGGGTTGTGGCCTTAGAGAGAAGCACCATTGTGGTTGCAATGGCTGGGCTGTTTGAAAATGCTGCAGGACCTGCTTGGCTCCTTGCCCCCTTCTCTCCATTCCCCATGGATGAGTCCCAGGATCCTCAGGGGAGAGTTAATCCAGCCCCGGGCTGGCCTGTCCTGTCCTGAAGCTGGAACTTCAGGAGTCCCAGGCCAGTCATCAAGCTAGCAACTTGAGGAGCTTGAGATTTTTAGTTCAGAAAGCAGGTACACAATTGTACATACAGCACCAGCGTACCCAGTTATAAAGAAAGAAATATGCCAACCTGTTGGCCGTGGCTACCTTTCAGAGACTGGATTATGAGGTTTTGTATTTTCTAAAATTTTCTACAATGAATATGAAAGTAATAATAGTAATATAAGATCTTACAAAGAAAAACAAGTCTCAAGATTCCACTCTGACCATGTGTCCAAGTTCTAGCAACAAAACTAATGCCTTGGGGAATGCCATGGCCAAATCCCATCAGGACTGGAACTTCACAACATCAAGAGATTTTAGTAAAAAATGCAGGGGCCAGGCACAGGGGCTGTAATTCCAATGCTTTGAGAGGCCAAGGCAGGAGGATCGCTTGAGCCCAGGAGTTCAAGAACAGCCTGGGCAACATAATGAGATCCCTGCCTCTACAAAAAAAATTTTTTTTAGATTTGCTGGGAATGGTGGCATGCACCCGAAGTCTCAGCTACTCAGGAGGCTGAGGTGGGAGGATAGCTTGAGCCCGGGAGGTCGAGACTGCAGTGAACTGAGATTGCACCACTGCACTCCAGCCTGAGCAACAGAGCAAGACTCTATCTCAAAAAAGATGGGGGTTGGGGAAGGCAGGAAAAAGAGCACAGAGTGGAGAAGCAGAAGAGATTCTTGAGTTCTTGTCCTATAGGTAAGAGCTAAAGCAAGTCACTTGCTGACCTAGAATCTCAATATTCACATCCCTTGACTGCAGGGAAAAGCTGGTCTCACCTCCTATGATTGATACTTGTTGCTTCTTCCTGCTCGGATTCCTTCCCCTCTCCGTTGGTGCCTACTGCTGTCCTGCTCTGTGTAATTCGGCACGGATGTCCCTGCTTCCCCCAGGTCAGGCAGGCTCCTGAGCAGCCCCCAAAGCACAGATGTAGTGCCGGATGGGGTGGGGAGGGGAAGGCAGCAGCCTGAAAGAGCTGGACACTCGGGGAAAGGGAATTTCTCTCCTTTGGGCCACTCAAGTGCTGAGGGTCATGGAAGCCGGGAGCTGCCATGTTGCACAGAGAAAGTCTGTCTGAGAATGAAGCCAGCTAATGAGAAAACAGAGCAAAGAGATGGAGAAACTGAGGCCTGGGATGTCACTTGAGCCATGACATCAGCATAGCCAAAGCCAGCCCCAGCCTCTGAAAGAAAAAAAAAAAACAAATTTGGCTGGGCGAGGTGGCTCATACCTGTAATCCCAAAGTGCTGGCCTCGGCTAAGGCCAAGGCAGGCGGCTCACCTAAGGTCAGGAGTTCAAGACCAGCCTGGCCAACATGGTGAAACCCCATCTCTCTATCAAAAAAAAAAAAAAAAAAAAAGTTAGCCAGGTGTGGTGGCAGATGGCTGTAATCTCAGCCACTCAGGAGGCTGATGCAGGAGGATCGCTTGAACCTGGGAGGTGGAGGCTGCAGTGAGCCGAGAGCGCCACTGCACTCCAGTCTGGGTGACAGAGTGGAACTCCATCTCAAAAATAAATAAATAAATAAATAAATAAATAAATAAATAAATAAATAAATAAAATTCCCAATTCCTATTGTGCTGTAAAGCCCCAGCCCCTTGCAGTCACCGTTTACTGAACGATAACTTTCCTTCTATTTCAGACCCAGCTTGGGTGGGATTTCTGCCCCCTTGCAACAGAAGCCTTCTAGGGCTGTGTGGGGCTGGCTCTGCCTGGAAGTGCCAGAAGCACCAACCAGAGGGAGCCAATGGTGGCCTGCCAGCCACATGCCAGCCCCAGTGGGCTCTGTTGGCTCCCATAGGATTAAACATTTGAGCCCATACTTTAATATCTGAATTTCATCTCAAACTCTAAGAGTTTCAGTTTCTCTGAAAAAAAAAATCGGAAGATCTGGCAATGCTGGGTCTAGGTCCTATGTCCTACATAGCAAAAATGAGCGGGGCCTACACAGGGGCTGCCACCTTGGCTTGGAGCATTTCATTCTCTGTCAGCTCCCTGCAACTCCCTATTTTCTCTCCAGTGCTGAAGCTGGGTTTCAGTTGGCATTTGTAAAATTTTGGGGGGCTTGTGTTTTTACAGGAGAAAAATTTTTCTTTTTATTTACACCTCTGTCAACAATGGCGTGGTAAGATGTAGGACTGGTGGCCCCAGTGGATCAGGCCACCTGGGTCCCTCTCTGGCCCTGCCCATCTGGACACTGGCCTGAACCATGTGACGTGCTTTAGCCAGAGGTCCAGCAGTGCATTAAACACACACACGCGCACGCGCGCACACACGCACTCACGCACGTATGCACGCACACACACGCACTCATGTATGCATGCAAGCACACACACACACATGCGCACACACACGCATTCATGTATGCATGCACGCACACACACACACACGCACACGCACACCACACACACTTGATGGACACTCTGTCCTCTTTGAACCCAGAATTTGGGGTCAAGATGAGAGGCCATGTGGAGAGAGACTTTAGAGAGGAAGGAAGTGCTCAAACAATAAGGATGCGTCAAAAACCAAGAAGCTGCTTTGGAAAGGTGACCACTGGCCAAATCTAGGACAATCTGAACATAAAAATAAATTATAGTCACAAAAAATTATGATCTATTGAATATAACAGGAAACCAAGAATCCATACAGATATAAAAAATGAATGAATGCACTGAGAATTTGGTGAGGAATGGAGATATTTGCAGAGTTTCAAAGTACCTACCCACAGAATGGCAGAGAACATGAAAAAACAATGACTCTAGCCGGGCGCGGTGGCTCAAGCCTATAATCCCAGCACTTTGAGAAGCCGAGGTGAGCGGATCACTTGAGGTCAGGAGTTCGAGACCAGCCTGGCCAACGTGGTAAAAGCCCATCTCTAATAAAAATTATCCAGGCATGGTGGCACACGCCTGTAATCCTAGCTACTGGGGAGGCTGAGGCAGGAGAATCGCTTGAACCTGGGAGGCAGAGGTTGCAGTGAGCCGAGATCATGCCACTGCACTCCAGTCTGGGCAACAGAGCCAGACTCCACCTCAAAAAAAAAAAAAAAAAAAAAAAAAGAATGACTCTATAAAAGAGATGCTGGCAGACACCACCGTTGTCAAGCGATCAAAGTAAACATCAAGGGACAAATCGAAACCAAGCCCCACCCTATGGGAGGCAGTGAGAAAAACAAGGCATCCATTTGCGACAGTGCTGCCAGATTGCGTAGTTGCTTGAGTAGGAGGAAGAGTAAACAAAGGGAATTGAGGAGAGAAAATGAATCGTTCAAAAGTGTTATCCTCCCAGGAGAAGTGGAGATGTGTGCACCAGAATGCCGGGACAGGGATGGTCACGGGAGCACCACTCATGAGAGCCCGAGAGTAGAAATAGTCCAAATGTCAGCGTTCAGCACCTCAGTAGTGGACAGACAAGTCCTGGTCTAGCCACATGTTGGAATGTTATTTGACAATAAAAAGGAACGAGGCACTCATACATGCCACACCATGGATGAATCTTGAACACACGATGCTAAGCGGAAGGAGCCAGTCACAAAAGACCATTTATACAAAATGTCCCAAAGAGGCAAATCCGAAGTGACGAAAAGCAGATTCCTGTTCGCTTGGGGCTGGAGTAGGGGCAGGAGGAGGGGTGACTGCCAATGGGCGTGAGGTTTCTTTGGGGGCTGATGAAAACGTTCAGATAGTGGTGATAACGATACAAGTCTGAATACACGAACATGGAACTGTATCTATAAAATTGTATACACTGGATTGTATATATAAAAGGGCGAGTGTTATGGTATGTGAATTATAGCTCAATAAAGTTGTTATTGAAAATAGTAAAATAACTTGTAGGTAGATTTAAATGTTGGACCAGTAAAGTACTAGAAGGAAAACAAGCAGAACTTATCCTACACGAAGGGTTGGACTCAGAGGACGGATGTGATCAGATGTTGTTCTGTATATTTTATTTGAGAGACAACGTAGAGGGTGAGGAAGCAAAAGGACTGGGAGGCAGGAGGCAAGATCACCGTAGTAACCCAGGCAAGAAACAATGAGGGTCTGAAGCAAAGGGTAGCAGTGGACACTAACAGGGAAGGAGAGAGATGAGAGGCATTTGGGAGCGAGAACTGAAGGGCCCTGGTGTTGAGTGGGTGGTCACGGGAGAAGAAAGACCTCCTTCCTTCCCATTCTTCCAACGCAGAGTAAGTGTCACTTCCTCGGGAGCCTCCCTGACTCCAAAGCTCCGTGGGGTTCCCCTCCAGGGTCCCATCACCTCCATATCCAAGCACTGATCACAGGGAGTGGCCATGGTCTCTATTGCCCTCTGGACAGCTGGGCAGCAGGGCCTGGGTCCTGTTCACCATCAATCCCAGCACCCATCAGCATTCAGCACACTATGAATGTTCAGTTAGTATTTGCTGAGTAGAAATGCGAGTGGATGAACCAGCCTGTGATACCCACCAGGTTTTGGCGTCTGAATTCATTCACTCTGTTGGCCATTCTACCATGAATATACTCCAGCTTGCCCCCGAGACATGGAGGCAGCTGGGGTTAAGGCGGACACTGCAGCCCATGCCTTCTGCTCCTGGGTCTGTGCTCCATGTGAGGTTAGAGGATGCCAAGGACTGAATGTGTGTGCCCCCCTCTAATTCCTCTGTCGAAGCCCTAATCCTCAATGTGATGGTATTAGGGGCGGGGTCTTTGGGAGATGATTAGGTCACGAGGGTGGAACCCTCATGAGTGGAATTAGTGTCCTTATAAAGAAGACTCCAGGGAGTTATCCAGCTCTTTCTGCCCCATGAGGACACAGCCAGAAGACGGCCATCTGCAAACTGGGAAGGGAGCCCTCCCCAGATGCCAATCTGCCGGCACCTTGCTCTTGGATTTCCCAGGCTTGAGAACTGCGAGAAATAAATGTCAGTTGTTGAAGCCACCCAGTCTGTGGCATTTTTGTCATAACAGCCCGAGCTGATGGAGCCAAGGAGGCTGCATGGTCACGAGCATGCTGGAGGCTAGCGGGGAGCAAAGCAAGAGAAGACTGGGGTGGGTGCCAACCCCGGGTAGCCTATGATTGTCCTGGCCACTGCTCCTCAACTTCATCCTGGAAACCCAGCTGTCACCTGTGAGGAGAGGCTGCTCTGTCCCCTCAGAGCACAGGGCTGCAGCCAAGGTGGCTTGGGGGTCCTCCTCTCTAGTTCCATCCCAGGTGACTCAGATGCCATGGGCAAGTGTCCCACCTCCAAGCTCTTGTGGCTGTAGGGCAGGGGCTGAGCTGGAAGCGTCAGCAACACCAGGAAGAACATTCAGAATATCTGCCCCATGTGTCAACTGCTCACCACGTCCACCATCCACTCCCAGGTCCAGGCCACCACCGTGTCTTGCCTGGATTGCTGTTAGGGACTTCTGACTCTGTGGCAGCTTCCAGTCTCACCCACGACAGCCACCCTGTTTCCCGCACAGCAGCCTGCAATCTTTTAAAGATAAACATCATACCTTGATATTCTCCTTCCTCACATTCTCCAGGGCCCCCTGGACAACTGCTCTCAGGATAAAATCAAAACCCTTCCCCAGCACATGAGGGTCTGCATGATCTGGCTCCCACATCTCCTTCCCCTCTGTCCCTCCCTCACCAGGTTGCAGCCATGTTGGCCTCCTTTTCACCAAACCTGCCAAGTCCCTTCCCACCCCAGGGCCTTTGCACCTGCTGTTAGAAGCACTTGAAGCTTGGCTGGGTGCAGTGGCTCATGCCTGTAATCCTAGCACTTTGGGAGGCCGAGAGTGGAGGATTGCTTTAGGAAAGGCGTTTGAGACCAGCCTGGTCAACACAGCAAGACCCCATCTCTGTTTTTTTAATTATACATTTAAATTTTTTCTTAAAAAGAAGCACTCTATCTTCCCACTCCACCCATCCACACCACATAACCCCCACATCTGCCAATCCCTGCTTGCTCCATCACACCACTCCCTCCATTCCTTCCCTCATAGCAGCTTCCTCCGCAGTGGTTGTTTGTACTTGTGCATCACTGCATCACTCCCAACCAGAAGCAAATCTCCAAGAGCACAGGCACCTGTTCTGTCTTGTCCCCACCATTTCACCAGGGTCCAAGGCAGTGCCCAGCAAACAGTCCAAGCTCAATAAACACTTGTCAAGTGAATGAAAGAACCAAGAGCTGATCATATTTTATTACCTTTATGATGCTTATCATTGTCTGCCATGAACTTGTTATGATTGATGACTGTGGTTCTGCTGTGATGAGAATGTAAACTTCAGAAGACCAGACACTTCATCTCCGTTCCTGTTGTACCTCTGGCACCCAAAGCAGTACCAAGCATAGAGTAGACCATTAAGAAATAGTTGCTAGATGTTGAATGACTGTTGGTGAAATTTTACCATTTTATCAAATTCTTAAAAATATACAGTTTAAAAAAATAGGATACTATTCAAAAATTGTCTCAGCAGCCTGGGTGTGATGGCTCATGCCTGTAATCCCAGCACTTTGGGAGGTGGAGGTGGGAGGATCACTTGAGGCCAGGAGTTCAAGACCAGCCTAGGCACTATAGGAAGACCCTCTCTCTAAAGTTTTTTTTTTTTAATTAGCTGGGCGTGGTGAGCACCTGTAGTCCCAGCTACTTCAGAGGCTGAGGTGGGAGGAGAGCTTGGGCCCAGGAGGTCAAGAATGCAGTGAGCCATGAACACACCACTGCACTCCAGCCTGGGCAACAGAGCAAGAGTCCATCTCAAAAAAAAAAAAAAAAGGTCTTATCATATATTTTTGTCTAGCTTGATCACATACGCACAAACACAAATCATTCTTAGTTCTCATTAGAATCCTCCATTAACCGGCACTATAGATTTTAACAAATTACTTCATCCATGCAGGCTAAAGGCATCATCTACAAGGATTTCTACGACTTCCTCCAACTCTAATCTCCTATTATTCCATGTATTCTGCTTCATACTACAAAGGGTTTAAGCCATACCCCAGCCCCAATATACTGACTTCAGTTCCTGGGCATTCCTTACCCGTGGGTGGGTGTGGATGTTCGCTGGGGTACTTGATGGTATACCATTAGTGCCAAGGCCACATGGATATCCCCACACAGAAATATTGATGAAAGCCCCACAGCTGATCCAAGAGCCAGAAGCTCCGCAGGTCCCTGAGGAAGGAAGATGGAGACTCCCTCAAGCTTTGCCACTATGGAGATTCACTGGCCCAGATCAATATCTGCTTTTATCTTTCTTTTTTGTTTTTTTTTTTTTTTGAGACGGAATTTCACTCTTGTTGCCCAGGCTCACATGCAATGGAGCAATCTCGGCTCACCACAAACTCCGCCTCCCGGGTTCAAGCAATTCTTCTGCCTCAGCCTCTCGAGTAGCTGGGACTACAGACAGGCGTGCGCCACCACACCCAGCTAATTCTGTCTTTTTAGTAGAGATGGGGTTTTTCCATGTTGGTCAGGCTGGTCTCGAACTCCCAACCTCAGGTGATCCGCCTGCCTCGGCCTCCCAAAGTGCTGGGATTACAGGCGTGCGCCACCGTGCCTGGCCAATATCTGCTTCCCGTCTTCACAGGCACAGGCAATTTCTCTGAGGCCTTCCTAGTGGCACGGCTGTGGGGTTGCTCATGGTCTAGCTGGTTCCATCCCACAGCCAATCGCCACAGAAGTCAATGGATCAGTTATGCAGCAAACCCAAACCAACCATGGACAGGTGGAAAACAACTGACTAGCAACCTTCAGTCTTTTTGTCTCAACCTGAAATCTAAAAGGTCCAACCTCATCCCTAAATACCGACTGAAAACCTACGGCATGATTACTGTGAAAGGGAGGGGGAAATGGGATGGGATGGAGGAAGGACCACAGTGCAGGCCAACAAGACCAACGTCAATCCAAGTTTTGGCAATTACAAATAAAACTTCTATAAATATCCATGAGCAGGTTTTTGCACAGACGTAAGTTTACAAGTTTTCCTTTGGGTAAATACCAAGGACTGTGGCTCCCGGTACATAAGGTAAGAGTGTGTTTAGCTTTGTAAGAAACTGACAAACTATTTTCCAAAGTGGCTGTGCCATTTTTCATTCTCACCAGCAATGAACGAGGGTTCCTGCTGCTCCACGTCCTCGCCAGCGTTTGGGATCATCAGTGTTCTGGATTTTGCCCATTCTAATACGTGTGTCGTGGCATCTTGTTTTGGACGTAGACTTTTTTTGTTTTTGAGATGGAGTCTCGCTCTGTCGCCTAGGCTGGAGTGCAGTGGTGTGATCTTGGCTTACTGCAACCTCTGCCTCCCGTGTGCCTGGGACTACAGGCACACACCACCATGCCTAGCTAATTTTTGTATTTTTAGTACAGACAGGGTTTCACCATGTTGGCCAGGCTGGTCTTGAACTCCTGACCCTGTGATCCGCCCGCCTCAGCCTCCCAAAGTGCTGGGATTATAGGCGTGAGCCACTGTGCCCAGCCTGGACATAGACATTTTTAGATTAGAGGGCAGAACATTTCAGGAATTACAACTGACATGTGCAAAAGCAAAGGCAGGAAGGCACAAAATGTGTTTGGGAAGCAGGTGCATGGTACTGCGAAATAGACCACCCCCAGGTCAGCAGGGCTGTGCTCTTTCTGAAGGCTCTGGAAGAGGGTCTGTGCCATGCCTCTTCCCCAGTTCCTGGTGGCTCCAGCAATCCTTGGCGCTCCTCGGCTTGTAGATGCATCGCTGCAATCTCTGCCTCCGTTTTCACATGGCCTTTTCCTCTCTGTGTGTTTGTCTCTGGATCTCCTCTTTTTTTTTTTTTTTTTTTTTTTTTGAGACGGAGTCTGGCTCTGTCACCCAGGCTGGAGTGCAGTGGCGCGATCTTGGCTCACTGCAAGCTCCGCCTCCCGGGTTTACGCCATTCTCCTGCCTCAGCCTCCCAAGTAGCTGGGACTACAGGCGCCCGCCACCTCGCCCGGCTAGTTTTTTGTATTTTTTTTAGTAGAGACGGGGTTTCACCGTGTTAGCCAGGATGGTCTCGATCTCCTGACCTCGTGATCCGCCCGTCTCGGCCTCCCAAAGTGCTGGGATTACAGGCTTGAGCCACCGCGCCCGGCCTGGATCTCCTCTTTTGATAAGGACAACTGTCATATTGGACGAGGGCCCACCCTCCTCTGGGGTGATCTCATCTGAATTTGATTAAATCTGGAAAGACCCTAGTTCCCAATGAGGTCACATTCATGGGTACCAGGAGTTAGGATTCAGTATATCTTTTGGGGGAATACAACCCAACCCCAAATAGGAGGTGATCCCAGGGAACTCCGTGGGGGTGGCTGGGGGACATGGGGTGGCAAAGAGAAGAACCAACACACAGTGTTATCAAGCAAGTCACCCACGGGGTGGCTGGGGCTCAGTCCTGCTGCACAGAATGCATCTCAGAGTTGCTCCAACCCTGAGCAGGGATGGGGGCCGAGAAGCTGAGCTTTTCCACCTCCTGCCCAACCATCATCAGCTGACAGAGGCCTCCAGGGCAATGACTCTTCTGCACTTCCGACTCGCCTCGCCCAACGCCCAGACCCCGCATGGTCTCAGAGCCGTAAAACGGCCTCAGAACACAGGTGCTTGTGAGAAGTAGCTCTCAGCATGTAGAGACGCAGGCTGAGGCATAAGGTAGGAAGTCACACACTTCAACAGACTCAGCGTAATTCTATTTACAGTAAATCAGAACAAAAATATGAGAAATCGGATCCACATGGGCTCCACCCAAGGTTTTTCATCCTACACTATGAACTCAGAATGTTAAATGTGGCCACTCATATGGTATGAAGTGATTCTGATGCAGCGGGGTCCTGGCATAGAAACTGGCCAACTGATACCAAAAACAGGGCCCTCCAAATGTTTACTGGCCCACCAGTTGCTTCTCCCACCTCACCTTCTTCCTTTTGAGTTGAAAGAGTTGATGCCGTGAATCAGGGGCTGGGATGCATGTACCAGTCTAGCCACCTGCCCGATTTTACCCCTTTCACCAATGTCAGAGAGCATCCTTCCTGACTTATGAGAACGAAAATGAGTCAGGCCTTGGCACGTCTCATCTGAAAAACTGCCACTCTGCTAACAAAATTGAATCCTGCTCTTAGCTCTGATACCTACAGACCCTCAGGTGCTAAAATCACAATGTAACTTCTTTCTTCAAAAGTGATTAGAGCAAAGGTAATCACTAGGGGAAGGTGATGATGGTGGCAAAAACATCATCTAAATATCTTGGGCACTTCCCTTGAGACATAATTAGTCTATCTTGGCAATTGTTCATTTTTAGCATCGTCACAATTTTCAGCAGCAGGTTAAGCTACTGAGAATGAAGTAATAGCTATTAATTAGTTCATAGATTCATTCATCAAGTAATAAGAAATAGAAAGAAATTAGTTTGTGAGGTGGGAGGATTGTTTGAGCCCAGGAGGTCGTTGAGGCTGCAGTGAGCTGAGATCATGCCACTGCACTCTAGCCTGGGTGACAGAGCGAGACCCTGTCAAGAAAGAAAAGAAAAGGCCGGGCGCGGTGGCTCAAGCCTGTAATCCCAGCACTTTGGGAGGCCGAGACGGGTGGATCACGAGGTCAGGAGATCGAGACCATCCTGGCTAACACGGTGAAACCCCGTCTCTACTAAAAAATACAAAAAAAAAAAACTAGCTGGGCGAGGTGGCGGGCGCCTGTAGTTCCAGCTACTTGGGAGGCTGAGGCAGGAGAATGGCGTAAACCCGGGAGGTGGGGCTTGCGGTGAGCTGAGATCCGGCCACTGTACTCCAGCCTGGGCGACACAGCGAGACTCTGTCTCAAAAAAAAAAAAAAAAAGAAAGAAAAGAAAGAGAAGAAAGGAAGAAAGAAAAAGGAAAGAATGAAAGAAAAGAAAGAAAGAAAGAGAGAGAGAGGGAGGAAGGAGGGAGGGAGGGAGGGAGGAAGGAAGGAAGGAAGGAAGGAAGGGGGAGGGAGGGAGGGAAAGAGAAAGAAAGAAAGAAAGAAAAAGAAAGAAAGAAAGAAAGAAAGAAAGAAAGAAAGAAAGAAAGGAAGGAAGGAAGGAAGGAAGGAAGGAAGGAAGGAAGGAAGGAAGGAAGGAAGGAAGGAAGGAAGGGAAAGAAAGAAAGAAAGAAAGAGAAAGAAAGAAAAGAAAGAGAGAGGGAAAGAAGGAAGGAAGGAAGGATGGAAGGAAGGAAGGAAGGAAGGAAGGAAGAAGGAAGGAAGGAAGGAATTAGTTTGGAGGATAGAAAGTATAAATCATCCCATACATCTATTTCCACTATGTGTGTCTCCCTGAATGCTGGGCTTAACAGAGCCCAGCCTGCTGTTGTCTTTGACCAGTGGCCTGGCTGCTGCTGTGAGAGTGAGGTGACCTCCTGCACACTATTAATGGCCATACAAGGTCATCCTCTTCCGGGTAGAGCCTTCCCAAGCCAGCTCTGCCCAGAGTCACTTCCTCATTCTCCGGATTCAGAGGCCTGTCATTCATGAGCTCATCACGTCCTATTCAGAACATATCCTGCGTTGTTGCCTTCTACCACTGTGAAACTCATACTGTTCTTTAACTTCTACTCTTCTTTCTAAAATATTCTTGAGAGGCTGGATGTGGTGGCTCACGATTGTAATCTTAGCACTTTGGGAGGCCAAGGCAGGAGGATCGCTTGAGTCCAGGAGTTGGAGACCAGCCTGAGCAACAGGGCGAGATCCTGTCTCTACAAAAAATTTTAAAAATAGCTGGGTGTGATGGTGCACATATGTAGTCCTAGCTACTCAGGAGGCTGAGGTCAGAGGATTACTTGAGTCCAGGAGATTGAGGCTACAGTGAGCAGGGATTGCAACCTGGCACTCCAGCCTGGGTGACAGAGTGAGACCCTGTCTCAAAAATAAAATATGAGAATATAAACTTGAGGTGGAGACCGTAGCCCTTCCCTTCCCATCCAGAATTCGGTCCTAATTTCAATCAAATAATAAATCATTACTGCTTTAATGGAAAGATAATATTACCTTCCTGCAGGAAATGCACTTATCAGCCTGTGGGGTGGAAATTTGCGTGTCATAAGCTTCAGATCATTCAGAGCTGAGGCTGTGGGACAGCAAGCTTCCAGGAGACAGAGACATGGGAAAGGAGGTGGGGCCCTGGAGACAACCTCATGGCCACTGAGGCCCTGGAAGCCTGCAGGGACTGGAGAGTGGTGGTGATGGAACGGAGAACCACATCCTTCTCGTTCCAATTAAATGTCTTCTTTCAAATATCTGTACCGCATGACTATCTCACTTGGACTCTACTGAACATAATTGTGTTGCCTCAGTAAAACACAATATAACACAATAAAAGCCCTTTCTGATACCATGAAAGTTCAGTGGAGACATCCTGAGCAATTCTCATTTGAACCATGGGAACAAGCATGGGTGGGCGTCCATGGATCTCTTCCACCAGGCAATGTCTTAGAAAGAATGAGGCAGAATAAATAGTCAAGAAAGTAACCATGACCTCGGGCCATGGCAACTGTGGCAACCAGACCTCAACACAATAAGCCCCAGCACTGGCGCTGCAGTCGAGCTCATCCAAGCAAAGCTATGTAGGGAAGCTAAGTAGGGAAGTTCCCCTGTAGGGAGCAGGCACATTTTGATTTTACCTGTCCTCAGACCAACCCTTTGCTCATTATAATAGTAAAAAACACACCCTTGGGTGGAGATTTAACATGCTAATGAGACACATGACGTACAAAAGTAGGTACAGCTACTGCGCATGCGCACCCAGAGGACCATCCAGAACACGCTTCCTAGTAACACTTCTTTCCACCTCTTTATGAATAACCATGTAAGACTCCCACAAAAGGGGTTTCCCCAGCAATAATCAATGCTGTCTCATCCTTATGAGCAGCCCGCCCTGCATTCTTTCTCTCTCTCCAGGGTATGTCTATTCTGCACTTCACTTTCAATTTTTTTTTTTTTTTTTTTTTTTGAGATGGAGTCTCACTCTGTTGTTGCCCAGGCTGGAGTGCAGTGGTGCGATCTCAGCTCACTACAACTTCCGTCTCCTGGTTTCAAACAATTCTCCTACCTCAGCCTCCCGAGTAGCTGGGATTACAGGCACCTGCCACCATGACTGGCTAATTTTTTGTATTTTTAGTAGAGGTGAGGGGGTTTCACCATGTTGGCCAGGCTGGCCTTGAACTCCTGACTTCAGGTGATCTGACCACTTCGGCCTCCCAAAGTGCTGGAATTTCAGGCATGAACCACTGCGCCCAGCACTCAAAATATTATTTTACTCTTGTAATAAATTACTTCGTACGGCATCTCCTTCACTGTGTGTCTATTGTTTAAATTCTTTTAAACTAAGAAGACAAGAACTGAGTTCTCACAACAGCTGTCAACAAGACTTCACTCATTCACCCACTAAATATGTACTGAGCCCTTCCAATGGGCCAGACGTGGCGCTGGACACTGTCTGGGGAGGGGGGAGGCCAGTGGGTGGAAAGGAGGAAGAGGACAGACAGGTGAATCAAAGAGCCAGCCTGCCCTGCAGGTGTTTTGTGTAAGGAACAGGGGAATGAAGTTAGCACATGAATAACTCCAATACAATAGGGAGCGAAAGGGGGACTGAGACGTTCAGAGAAATTTCTTGGAAGCACAGAGAAAGTATGACAGGAATTGAAATAAAAACATGATGTTGGCTCCCTCCCTCTCAGACTTTCTGCCAGGAAAGTGTAGAAACTAGAGAATACCCTAGAACCAGGTTGAGCATCCACTTAGGGGCCCTTGGTCATTGGATTTATTTGTTTAAATACGCTGTTCATTTACAACATTGTTTGGATATATTGTGTTTATTTGTATAGCATTTGATGCATTCTATTTATTGATTCGAGGGTCATGGTAAGTAGATGACGTGGACTGATCGTGGAAAAAGTGCTATAATCATGAAAAAGAAAATCACCTGAAGTCGTTGCAAATGTGCTAATGCTCAAACAGCCTCAGTGGCTCCTTTCTTTCCCAGTGAGAGAGAATGATATTTAAGGACTTTGGCTCGGGCAGCCATTAAACCAAGATTGAGTGCTGGATGGTGGACAAGCCCCAGACAGAGCTCACTTCTGCTCAGGGCACGGGCTCAGGAAGAACACTAGTTTTGTGACCTGCGCAAACTGCTTGACCTCTCATGTCTGTTTCTTTTTTTTTTTTTTTTTGAGACGGAGTCTCGCCCTGTTGCCCAGGCAGGAGTGCGGTGGTGTGATCTGGGCTCACTGCAAGCTCCGCCTCCTGGGTTCATGCCATTCTCCTGCCTCAGCCTCCCAGTGGCTGGGATTATAGGCGCTCGCCACCACGCCCGGCTAATTTTTTGTATTTTTAGTAGAGACGGGGTTTCACCGTGTTAGCCAGGATGGTCTTGATCTCCTGACCTCGTGATCCGCCCACCTCGGCCTCCCAAAGTGCTGGAATTACAGGCGTGAGCCACCGCGCCCGGCCATGTCTCAGTTTCTTTAACCACTTAGAGTTGTTGTGAGAAAGAAATGAGCTACCGTGTAAAGGTAGAGAAGCATAAGTGTTAGCTAGAATCATCGTCATCATCAGGATAGTGGGACAGACCCTGCCCTGATGGCCTCCTAGCAGGAAGAATGGCCAGCAGGGAAAGGGGGAAGAGGGTCCAGGAGTAACCAATCTGACTGCTGAGTTCAAGCTGATTTTAAAATTAGAAGTGGGGGCCGGACGCAGTGACTCACACCTGTAATCCCAGCACTTTGGGAGGCTGAGGCGGGTGGATCACGAGGTCAGGAGATTGAGACCATCCTGGCTAACATGGTGAAACCCCGTCTCTACTAAAAATACAAAAAATTAGCCAGGCGTGGTGTCGGGCTCCTGTAATTCCAGCTACACGGGAGGCTCAGGCAGGAGAATGGTGTGAACCCGGGAGGTGGAGCTTGCAGTGAGCCGAGATCGGGCCACTGCACTCCAGCCTGGACGACAGAGCCAGACTCCGTCTCAAAAAAAAAAAAAAAAAAAAATTCGCCTGGCATGGTGGCGGGCACCTGTAGTCCCAACTACTCGGGAGGCTGAGCTAGGAGAATCTTTTGAACCGGGAGGTGGAGGTTGCAGTGAGCCAATATTGTGCCACTGCACTCCAGCCTGGGTGACAGAGCAGGACTCCATCTCATCATGATGATGATAATAATAATACAATGAGAAGTGGGAGGTAATTTCCTATCAATCTAGACAAGAGGTATGTGAGACTGTTCTTTTTATTTCACACAGAGCAAAGTCAGGGGACCAGCTGGTTTTGGTCTTCAGAGAACAGGGTGGGGGCTGTGTGGGGGGTGGGAAGAGGATGCTGAGGAATGGGCTTCTCTGCGCTCTTCCGAGCCATTCTTTAAGCCCAGGATGAACGAGCCCACTGGGGACTTTCTGTCCTCAATGCCTCTCGCCCTCCTACAGCCTGTGGCCAACCCAGTGCCTCCATGCTCAGCTAACTGGATCTGGCTTCAAAAGAGGGAGAACTGATTTGATTTTTCTGATAGACTGTGCGAGCTCTGACTGGCTAAGATTGGAAAGCAGTGGAAAGACAGAAAAAAAAAAAAAGGGAAATCTGATGGTGGTGTGAATGAGAGAAAACATTTTTAAAACAAATTTTAAAACCATACTAGGGTCAGAAAGAAAATACAAATTACCGATAAAAGTCACATACATTTCTTTTTATATTGAAGACTTTGCGGCCAAGGCAGGTGGATCACCTGAGGTTAGGAGTTCAAGACCAGCCTGGCCAACATGGCGAAACCCTGTCTCTACTAAAAATACAAAAATTAGTCAGGTGTGGTGGTGCATGCCTGTAATCCCAGCTACTCGGGACACTGAGGCAGGAGAATCGCTTGAACCTGGGAGGCAGAGGTTGCAGTGAGCCAAGATCAGGCCATTGCACTCCAGCCTGGGCAACAAGAGCAAAACTCTCTCTCAAAAAATAAAAATAAAGACTCTGCCAAGCACCTAATTTGTAGTGATAAAATATCTTCTTTTTTTTTTTTAAAGCTGTAATATCAAGAGACCCTGTAAGATAAGATCTATTTCACAATTAAGTAACCCCCAAAATAATTAAAGACAAGATAAACTAGTTTCAAAAGCATCTTCAATTAAATTTGTTCAAAGGTGCAATACTACACTATGTGTGAGTTAAATACTTTTTGAAATTGTAACTTTCAAAGGAAACAAACCCTCCAGGCATGGAAAAACAGAAAAGAATGCAGAGAAATAAGCCAGGTACAAAAGAACAAATGCTGGATGATTCCACGGGTAAAGTATCGATAACAAGCAAATTCACAGAGACAAAAAGTCTAATAGAGGTGCCAGGGCTGAGAAGAGGGGGCTGGGGAGTTGTTTAATGGATACAGAGTTTCTCTCTGAGATAATGAAAAAGTTCTGGGAGTGGATAATTGAGAGTGACACAACATTGTGATTTATTTAATGCACTGAATTGTCCGCTTACACTTAATACACTTAAATATGGTGTCTAGACAGGGCTGCCAATTCATTCCCTGAAGCCAGTGTCACCCTGCTACCAAAATCACACAAAGACATCACAAGAAAAGAAAACTAGGCCAGGCGCAGTGGCTCACATCTATAATCCCAGCACTTTGGGAGGCCAAGCTCGGCAGATTCCCTGAGGTCAGGAGTTTGAGACCAGCCTGACCAACATGGTGAAATGCCATCTCTACTAAAAATACAAAAATTAGCCAGGCATGGTGGTGCATGCCTGTAATCCCAGCTACTCGGGAGGCTGAGGCAGGAGAATCGCTTGAATTCAAGAGGCGGAGGTTGCAGTGAGCCGAGATCAAACCACTGAACTCCTGCCAGGGTGACAAAGTGAGACTCCGTCTCAAAAAAAAAAGAAAGAAAAGAAAAGAAAACTAAAGACCAATATCTCTTTTGAATATACCACAAAAAATCCTCAATAAAACATTGGCAAATTGAATCCAGAAACATATAAAGAGGATTATATGCCGTGACCAAATGGGGATTTATCCCAGGAATCAAATGATATTCTTATCCCAACAATTCAAGTTTGATTTAGCATCCAAAAATTAGTATGATGTAACATATCGATAAAGAACAAAAATCACATGATCATCTCAAGAGATACAGAAAAGGCATTTGACAAAATCCAAAACCCTTTCATAAAAACATTCAGCAAGCAAGGAATAGAAGGAAACTTCTTCAACTTGATAATATGTGAAAAACTCACAGTTACATTTTTTTTTTGAGACGGAGTTTTGCTCTTGTTGCCCAGGTTGGAGTCCAGTGGCGTGATCTTGGCTTACCACAACCTCCGCCCACCTCCCAGGTTCAAGCAATTCTCCTAACTTAACCTCCCGAGTAGCTGGGATTATAGGCATGCACCACCACGCCTGGCTAATTTTTTGTATTTTTAATAGAGATGGGATTTCTCCATGTTTGTCAGGCTGGTTTGAACTCCCGACCTCAGTAATCTACCTGCCTCAGCTTCCCAAAGTGCTTGGATTACAGGCGTAAGCCACTGCGCGCAGCACACAGTTACATTCTACTTGATGATGAGAAGTTGAATGCTTTTCCCTTAAGATCAAGAACAAGGATATCCATTCTTGTTACTTTCATTCAACACATTATTGGAGATTGTAGCCAGGGCTATTAGGCAATAAGAAGAAATAAGAGGCATCCAGATTAGAAATAAAGGAGTAAAACTATTTCTATTCATGGATGACATGACCTTGTATATAGAAAATCCTGCACACTAACATGGCACATGTATACATATGTAACAAACCTGCACATTGTGCACATGTACCCTAGAACTTAACCTCTAAAAAAGAAAAAAAAAAAAAACTCCTAAGAAACCCACAAAAACTATTAGAACTAATTAAAGAAGTTCGGTAAATTATAGGACACACAATCAATATCAAAAAATTAATTGTATCTCAGCCAGGTTCAGTGGCTCACACCTGTAATCCCAGCACTTTTGGAGACCGAGGCGGGCAGATCACTTGAGGTCAGGAGTTCAAGACCAGATTAGCCAACATAGTGAAACCCGGTTTCTACTAAGAATACAAAAATTAGCCAGGTGTGGTTACAGGTGCCTGTAATCCCAGCGACTTGGGAGGCTGAGGCATGAGAATAGTTTGAACCCAGGAGACAGTGGTTGCAGTGAGCCAAGATTATGCCACTGCACTGCAGCCTGGGCAACACAGATAAACTCTGTCTCAAAAAAAAAAAAAAATTAATTTTATCTCTATATATTGGCAATGAAAAATCTGAAGATTAATGAAGAATAAAATTCAATTTACAATAGCATTGATAAAAATAAAATACTTAGAAATACATTTAATAACAGAAATGTACACTGAAAACTACAATATTGTTGGAAAAAAATTAAAGAAAACCTGAGTAAATAAAAGACACCTGTGTTCATGGATTGTTAGGATGGGAGTATCCCAAATTCATCTACAGATTCACTGCAACCTCTATGAAAACTCCAGCTGCTTTTTTTTCTCCAGAAATTGACAAGCTGAACCTAAAATTCATTCAGAAATGCAAGAGACCCAGAATAGCTAAAACAATCTTGAAAAACAACAAGCTTGGAAGGCCACATTTTCTAATTCCAAAATATACTACAAAGCTACAGTGACAAAAATAGTGTGGTGCTGACAGAAGAATAGTCATGTACATCAGTGGAATCAAATTAAGAGTCCAGAAATAAAGCTTCACATTCATGGTCAATTGATTTTGACAAGTGTGCCAAGACCATTTAACGGGGAAAGAGTAGTATTTTCAACAATTAGTGCTGGAACAACTAGATATCCACATATAAAAGGATGAAGCTGAACTACTACTTCACACCATATGCAAAAAAAAAAAACCCAAAACCTCAAAATGGAACCAAGCTCTACCTTACACTGTAAACAAAAATGAAGGAGGCAGGCAAATCACTTGAGGTCAGGAGTTCAAGACCAGCCTGGCCAACATGGTGAAACCCTGTCTCTACCAAAAACTACAAAAATTAGCTGGGCGTGGTGGTACACGCCTATAGTCCTAGCTACTTGGGAGGCTGAGGCAGGAGAATCACTTGAACTTGGGAGGTGGCAGTTGCAGTAAGCCGAGATTACATCACTGCACTCCAACCTGGGTGACAGAGTGAGACCCTATCTCAAAAAACAAACAAACAAACAAAAAATTAACTCAAAATGGATCAAAGATCTAAACATAAGATCTAAAACTATCATATTCTTCGCAGAAAATATGGGAGAAAAACTCCATAACATTAGATTTGGCAATGATTTCTTGGATATGACACCAAAAGTCAGACAACAAAATACAACTTAAAAATTTTAAACTTCTGTTCATCAAAGGACATAATCTACAGAGTGAAAAGGTGGCCCTGGAACAGAAAAAAAAAGGTTTGCAAATCATATATCTGATAAGTTATTAACATCCACAGAATATAAAGAATTCCTGGCCGGGCGCGGTGGCTCAAGCCTGTAATCCCAGCACTTTGGGAGGCCGAGACAGGCGGATCACGAGGTCAGGAGATCGAGACCATCCTGGCTAACACGGTGAAACCCCGTCTCTACTAAAAAATACAAAAAAAAAAAAAAAACTAGCCGGGCAAGGTGGCGGGCGCCTGTAGTCCCAGCTACTCGGGAGGCTGAGGCAGGAGAATGGTCTAAACCCGGGAGGCGGAGCTTGCAGTGAGCTGAGATCCGGCCACTGCACCCCAGCCTGGGCGACAGAGCAAGACTCTGTCTCAAAAAAAAAAAAAAAAAAAAAAAAAAAAGAATTGCTACAACTCAACAATAACAAAATGACTTAATTTTTAAAATGAGCAAAGAACTTGAATAGACATTTCTCCAAAAAAGATATACAAATGGCCAATAATTACATGAAAACATGCTCACCAGGCCGGGCGCGGTGGCTCAAGCCTGTAATCCCTGCACTTTGGGAGGCCGAGACGGGCGGATCATGAGTTCAGGAGATCGAGACCATCCTGGCTAACACGGTGAAACCCCGTCTCTACTAAAATAGAAAAAAAAAAATTAGCCGGGCGAGGTGGCGGGCGCCTGTACTCCCAGCTACTCGGGAGGCTGAGGCAGGAGAATGGCGTGAACCCAGGAGGCGGGGCTTGCAGTGAGCTGAGATCAGGCCACTGCACTCCAGCCTGGGCAACAGAGCCAGACTCCGTCTCAAAAAACAAAAAAAAAACAAAAAACAAAAATAAAGAAAACATGCTCACCAGAGAAACACAAATCAAAACCACAGCAAGATACCTCCTTAAATCCATTAGGATGGCAACTATCAAAAATTTTTTTAAAAACTAACAAGTGTTGGCAAGGATGTGGAGAAATGGGGACCCTTGTGCAGTGTTGGTGGGAATGTAAATGGTGTAGCAGCTATGGAAAACAGTATTGTGGTTCCTCAAAAAATTAAACATAGAATTACCATATGATCCAGCAATTCTACTTCTGGACATATAGCCAAAATAATTAAAATCAAGGTCTTGAACAGGTATTTGTATACCCATGTTCATAATAGCATTATTCACAATAGCCAAAAAGTAGAGGCCAATCCAAGTGTCTGTGAATGTATGAATAAATAAACAAAAATGTAGTATATCCATACAATGGAATGTTATTTAGCCTTACAAAGGAAGAAAATTCTGACACATGCTATAACATAGGTAAGGCTTGATGACATTATTAAACTAAGTGAAATAAACCAGTCACAAAAGGACAAATATGATATGACTCCACATATATGAGGTCCCTAGAGTATTGAAACTCCAAGGGAGAAAGTGGAATGATGATCTCCAGGGACTGGGGAGGGGGGAATGTATTGTTTAACAGTTTCAGTTTTGCAAGATGAAAGGAGCTCTGTGGGACTGGTGGTGGTGACTGGCTGTACAACAGTGTAAATGTGCTTAATGCTACTGAACCATACACTTCAAAATGTTGAAGGCACTAAATGCTCTGTGTATTTTATCACAATTTTTAAAACTAAAGAAGGATAGAAAAAAAATACATCAAAGTTCTGAAGTAATAATGAAAACTATAAATCCCTTATAAGAAAAATAGGTTAAATCTTTGTGACCTTGGGTTAGACACTGGTATCTTAAATATGACACCAGAAGTACAAACAACAAAAGAAAAAATATTAGATAAATTGGACTTCAACAAAATTTAAAACTTCTGTGTTTCAAAGGAAACTGATATGGTTTGGCTGTGTGTCCCCACCCAAATCTCCTGCTGAATGGTAATCCCCAGTGTTGGGGGAGGGTCCCGGTGGGGGGTGATTGGATCACAGGGAAGAATTTCCCCCTTGCTGTTCTCGTGATAGTGAGTGAGCTCTCACGAGATCTGGTTGTTTAAAAGCGTGTAGCACTTCCGCCTTTGCGCTCTCTCTCCTGCTCCAGCGTGGTAAGATGTGTCTGCTTCCCCTTCACCTTCCGCCATAATTGTAAGTTTCCTGAGGACCCCCCAGCCGTGCTTCCTGTATAGCCTGCAGAACTGTGAGTCAATTAAACCTCTTTTCTTCATAAATTACTCAGTCTCCGATAGTTTTTTTGTTTTGTTTTGTTTGTTTTGTTTTTTTGAGATGGAGTCTTGCTCTGTTTCCCAGGCTGGAGCGCAGTGGCGCAATCTCAGCTCACTGCAAGCTGCGCCTCCCATGTTCATGCCATTCTCCTGCCTCAGCCTCCTGAGTAGCTGGGACTACAGGCGCCCGCCACCATGCCCGGCTAATTGTTGTGTTTTTTAGTAGAGACGGGGTTCCACCTTGTTAGTCAGGATGGTCTCGATCTCTTGACCTTGTGATCCATCCGCCTCGGCCTCCCAAAGTGCTGGGATTACAGGCGTGAGCCACTGCGCCCAGCAGTTCTTTTTTGTTTGTTACAAATCACAACCCACCAGCGCTTACTGAGATAATTACTCAAGGAAGATCTTGTCTACAGTTCTGGTAGAGCTCTACTTTGGGTTACAGAACAAACAAAACCCTTGCTTGTTCCGGACACAGTCATTACAGTACTTGAATCAAAATTTCAGGTTACACATAATAGACTTTTAATATATATTAATGAGAATATATGAGATGTCTTTGTAGAAAGAGATACAATAAAACCATGAATTCTTCTCATCAACAGCTAAATTGTCATTCCATGACCTCAAGCTTCCAGTCCTCCGAATGGTTGATATCACTTAGTTTTGACCTAACAAACCCAAGGGTCTGCTTCTAAAAATGTCTGTCTCCTGATATTCAAGAACCCTGCAAAGGCTGACTAATTGAAAGATAAAGAAAGAGATGTGTTGTAAATTGATATGTAGTCGCACTCTGAGAGTCCTTGAGATCCTTAGATATTCTGTGCGATGGTTCCTACATTAAAAGTAATGGTGGCTGGGCAGGGTGGCTCACGCCTGTAATCCCAGCACTTTGGGAAGCTGAGGCAGGTGGATCACGAGGTCAGAAATTCAAGACCAGCCTGACCAATATGGTGAAACCCCATCTGTACTAAAAATACAAAAAAAAAAAAATTAGCCGGGCTTGGTGGCATGCCCCAGCTACTCAGGAGGCTGAGGCAGGAGAATTGCTTGAACCTGGGAGGCAAAGGTTGTGGTGAGCCAAGATCGCACCGCTGCACTCCAGCCTGGGCAACAAAGGAAGACTCCGTCTCAAAAAAAAAAAAAATTAAATAAAAAGTAATGGCAAAATCCACAATTACTTTTGCCCCACCAACCTAATAGAATGGAAACATGACTCTCAAATGAAATTGCATTCTGGGTGGTAGATGAGCTGACCCCACAAGCAGCTATTATGGCCAATTCAGGCCTCTGCCACCTTTCAACTAAATGATACGATGGTTTTCTAACTCCTCTTCCCTTGTTGCTCTTCTTAGACTGCCGTTCAAGGCATCACAGCCTGGCCTTCTGCTGGTACATGGGGCAGAAGTGAAATGCGTCCCCCATGAAACCCAGATGTAAGGGAAATTAGATTGCTCTCCAAAATATTTGGCTGGGCACGGTGGCTTACTCCTGTAATCCCAGCACTTTGGGAGGCCAAGGTGGGAGGATCACCTGAGGTCAGGATTTCCAGACCAGTTTAGTCAACATGGTGAAACCCCGTGTCTATTAAAAAAAAACACAAAAAATTAGCCGAGTGTGGTGGTAGGCGTCTGTAGTCCCAGCTACTCAGGAGGCTGAGGCAGGAGAATCACTGGAACCCGAGGGGCAGAGGTTGCAGCGAGCCACTGCACTCCAGCCTGGGCGGCAGAGTGAAACTCGAAAAAAAGAAAGAAAAGATTGTTCTTCAAGATATTATCTAAAATCCCTGGACAATGATGACATTAATGATTTGCAGGAGTAACCTGGGAATTTCAGTGAAAGTGAGACCCAAGAGTTTGGAACATTTTGCCTCCACCCCCAACCCGCCACCCTCAACCCAAGTTCCAATCCAAAAGTCTGGGTGGTGATGTGCTGGTAAATGTTTAACAACTGGCTCTTTGTGGAAGAAGTCCTGATTCATAGTGTTTGTCAGTTTCCATGGTGTAACCACTCCCACCGTGGCCAATCAAGCTACCCTTTTGACAAAATTGAATGAAGAGTTGGGGGGCGACGTGTACCCTCAGTTCTCCCCAGCTGGCATGAGCTGGCTCCTGCACACTCCTGAGTCTTAAAAAGATGGGACTGCAATACCAGTGTAAATTAGTAGCAGAAACCCATTTAATCATTGGGTTTCTTTGGAAGGAATCATTGGAAGGAATTCTCTGCAAACTAAAAGACAGGTGATCATGGAAAAAAAAAAAAAAGAGGAAAGGGAAAAACAAAGAGCCAAGTCCCCATTGCCTGTGTGAGCACTGTCCAGGAAGAGGGTGTCCTGCTCCAGGATTTAAGCTGCCCCTCACAGAGGACCCAGCCCTCACATCAGGCTGGCTGCATCAGACTGGAAGCCTCCAACTCTTTTTTTTTTTTTTTTTTAAACCATAGCTTCTTGCAGCCTCAGACTCTACCCCCATAATCTGATTCCCTAACTCATCAAGTAACTTTCTGATTAGAACTTGATTTCCCTTGAAGAGTGGGTTTATCTGTCCAGAGGGGAGAAGGCATAGTCTACTGCTCAAGAATTTTATTTTACTGAACAGTTTCACTCGTCATTCATTGTTTTGTTTGTATTTTGTTTTTTGTTTCTGAGACAGAGTTTGGCCCTTGTCACCCAGGCTGGAGTGCAATGGCGCAATCTTGGCTCACTGCAACTTCCACGTCCCGAATTCAAGTGATTCTCCTGCCTCAGCCTCCTGCGTAGCTGGGATTACAGGCGCACACCAACATGCCTGGCTAATTTTTGTATTTTTAGTAGAGATGGAGTTTCACTATGTTGGCCAGGCTGGTCTCCAACTCCTGACCTCAGGTGATCCGCCCGCCTTGGCCTCCCAAAGTGCTGGGATTACAGGCCTGAACCACCGCGCCTGGCCTGCTCATTCATTGTTAATGATAAACTGAATTTTAAAACCGGAATTCTAAAACCGCTTACCATCCACAATCTTTCATCCTGTCCTGACTGCTTTGGTGGCAGTCAACTCCAGTACTCTCCACGGCATCTTGAGAGAGCGAAAAGCTCTGGGCAGCACTTCCGCTCTGGCTCTGAACTCCGTGCACAAATCAGCAAATGCCCTGAAGAGAACAATGGTGATAGCCTGGCTGACTCGGTTGGCCTCTAATGCCTTCAAACAGGTGTTTTTGAAATATTATTCAGCTTTTGTGATGGGTCTCGGTAGGAAAGTTGGTCTATATTTTTTTAAATTTTTTTTTTTAAGAGACAGGGTCTTGCTCTATCATCAAGGCTGGAGTGCAATGGCGTGATCATAGCTCACTGCAGCCTCGAACTCCCCAGCTCAAGCTGTCCTCCCACCTCAGCCTCCTGAGCAGCTAGAACCACAGGCACACACCACCACGCCTGGCTAATATTTTTAGGAAAGTTGGTCTAGTCTCAGGTACTTGTCACAGCCAGAAGTAGAACCCTCTGAAAATATCCTTCTCCACACCTGATGTTTTCTCCTATTTCAAGGTCTAGTTCAAATGACGCGTCCTTTTTATAGTTTTCTCTGCCCAGGAGGAACTGCTTCCTGAAAAACAACCTATGATAGCTACATTTTTGCATTGCCCGAGGGAGTAAAAGAAAACTGCCATAATTCGCTAAGACTTCTTCCAGCTGTGGGATGGTTTCTATTAGAATCCACAGGGAACGGGAAGGGGGATGAGGAAGCCTGGCAACGACACCTGTCTTCAAAGTCAAGGTCCAAAAAATGGGCTGGCCTCTGCCTTCCTGACATTTAACTGCTTGAAATTAGACTGTGACCCGTATCATTGCTGCCAGATGCCATAGGACACTGTGCTTCCCAACAGACATGGGGTACATTAATTAAGACAGAAAGTGCTGTGCACTGAAAAGGCAGCTCCAGGGTGCTTTCCACATGCAGATGCTCCGAGGAGGCAGAAGAAGCGACACCCAGGGATCAGAAGCGCAGCTGAGGAGCGGCTTTGTTAAAGACCATCATTTGGATTAGTGGACGGTAACAGCCTGACCACGACTCTCACCACTGGCTCCACTGATGAACATGTTATTGTGAGAATTGCTGTGCTTGCAAGAGGTCTAAATGGTCTTAGATTTTCAGAAATAACATAAAGATGGGACAAAATCAAAACCCTGTTGGGCCTTTTTTTAAAAAAAAGGAAAAAAAAAAAACCTTGAAGCATGAGAACCATTTTTTAAACATCTTAGAACAATTGGCAACTGGGAACCTTTTGCTTGAAATCCCTGGCTCTGACAAAGGCAATGAGCAGCTTTGAAGGATTCCAAAAATGAAAAGGCTGCCGGGATCATTTCCATTCATTCTGATCTCGTTCTTTACTATTTTATGCACTCTCATTTGGAAGCTTTTTTAGCTGTCCTTTGTAGGTCTGTGAGAATGATTTGCAAAGCCTTGGAAACATTTAGCTCCTCTCCAACTCCTAATTCCCTAAGTAATTCTGTGGCCTGTTGTTCACGGGGCTCCTGGGTTTGCCCATCATCTCCGGGAGTTCTATGCACTGCCTGTGTCAGGGAGGCATACAAGAAGCGCTTGCTCTCTGTAAACAAGCGTCTTTGCTGTAGGAGGAATGAGCTAAAGGTGCTTTCCAGAAGGATGATGCAGTGAAATGGCAAACGCTGCTGGGACGCTTTCCACACTGACAGCATTCTCTTAGTTGCTTATAGAAATGAGGGAGGGTGACTATTCCTGGAAGTAACCAGGAGTGATGAGTAGCCGTTCCCTTAAGGATAACAAAGCATGTCGATTGCCCCCTCACCCTCCTGCCACACCACACTGGACTTTGCAGCAGTGGCTTCCTGCCTGGCCAGTGAGCCTGGTGTGGTCAGCAGCCTGTTCAGGCTGAAGACAACAGGCAAAAGGCAGCTTCTCTGAGGCTGTGAAACTGACTTTATCCCCTTCATTCAGACGATACTTGCTGGATTACTTGAGAGAGCCATTGTATTGACCAATAATATAATGACAGAGACTTCCACAGAATATCTTTGATATGGTTGGGCTCTGTGTCCCCACCCAAATCTCATCTTGAATTGTACTCTCATAATTTCCACGTATTATGGGAGGGACCCCGTGAGAGATCATTGAATCATGGGGGCAGGTCTTTGAAGTGCTGTTCTCATGATAGTGAATAAACCTGACATCCGGGGACCGTGGCTCACGCCTGTAATCCCAGCACTTTGGGAGGCCAAAGCAGGCAGATCACTTGAGGTCAGGAGTTTGAGACCAGCCTGGTCAACACAGAGGAACCATGCCTCCACCAAAAATATAAAAGTTAGCTGGGCATTTGGCACACACTTGTAATCCCAGCTACTCGGGAGGCTGAGGCAGGAGAATGGCTTGAACCCGGGAGGCAGAGGTTTGCAGTGAGCCGAGATTGCGCCATTGTGTTACAGCCTGGGCCACAGAGTGAGACTCCGTCTCAAAAAAAAAAAAAAAAAAAAAAAATCCTCACAAGATCTGATGACTTTATAAGGCAGAGTTTTCCTGCACAAACTCTCTTTGCCTGCTGCCGTTCACATAAGATGTGACTTGCTGCTCCTTGCCTTCTGCCATGATTGTGAAGCTTCCCCAGCCACGTGGAACCTCTTTCTTTTGCAAATTGCTCACTCTCGGGTATGTCTTTATCAGCAGCATGAAAACAGACTAATACAATCTTCTACTGGTTAAATCCATATACAGTTGAGCAATTCCAGGAGTATCCCTTTTACAGATCATAAGAAACTTTAAGCAAAATTTCTTATGATCTGTAAAACTTAGTCAATCTGGGCTGCTGTAACAGTACCAGAGACTGGGTGGCCTAAACAACAAACATTGGTTTCTCACAGTTCTGGAGGCTGGGAAGTCCAAGATCCAGATACTTATGGATTCAGTATCTGGGGAGGGCCCACTTCCTGGTTTGTAGACAGCCATATTCTTGCTGTGTCTTCACATAGAGAGAAAGAGAGAGCCAACTCTCTCCCATCTCTTGCTAAGGGCACTAATCTTATCCTGATGGCTTCATCTTTATGACATAATTGCTTCCCAAATGCCCCATATCCTAATGTCATCACATTGGGGTTAAGGTTTCAACATACAAATTTGGGGTAGACACAAACATTCAGTGCAAAGCACTTTTACTCAACCAAAGCATGCCCTTTAATATACAATAAGGAGTCAATAAAAGATGCCTTTAAATTACCAGTTCAGCTCCCCAGTCCACGTAAAGCATAGTCAAGTAGGAAACATCCAATTTGCCATACAGACCTATGGAAACAAATGGGAGTTTATGATTAAGAGCAGTGGCTCACGCCGTAATCCCAGCACTTTGGGAGGCCAAGGCAGGCAGATCACGAGGTCAGGAGATCGAGACCAGCCTGGCTAACACGGTGAAACCCTATCTCTACTAAAGACACAAAAAACCTGGCATGGTGGCGGGTGCCTGTAGTCCCAGCTACTCGGGAGGCTGAGGCAGGAGAATGGCGTGAACCCAGGAGGCAGAGCTTCCAGCGAGCCGAGATCATGCCAGTGCACTCCAGCCTGGGCAACAGAGCGAGATTCTGTTTAAAAAAAAAAAAGAGCAGTTATTCACTACACAAAGCATTCCTAAGGAAATTTCCACCCTTGAAGTGTTTATATTCTAAGCTGGCAAAGGGGAGGAAAAAACATTGGTTCTTTTTTTTTTTTTCCTTATTTCCTGGATACATAAATTGCACAGAAAGGAACAGGTTTTTTTGGGGTGAGGGGATGGTCATAAAAGAATGCTCAGAGAAGAAGTGTGCCTCTTTGCAGCAAACAAGATGGAGAAGCTTTGCAAGAGGTTTCTAGTCCTGCAAAATTGTGGTCAAGTTATCCTTGACACTCTTCCATTAAAAACACCTAAAATTCTATATTAAATATAAAAAGTATTATTTTAGATGCATGGCTAGGCTCATGAAAAAAATGAGAGGCCAGGCACGGTGCCTCACGCCTGTAATCCCAGCACTTTGGGAGGCCAAGGCAGGCAGATCACCTGAGTTTCAGGAGTTCAAGACCAGCTTGGACAATATGGTGAAACCCTATCTCTACTAAAAATACAAAAATTAGCCGGCCATGGTGGCAGGTGCCTATTATCCCAGCTACTCAGGAGTCTGAGGCAGGCTTTAACCTAGGAGACAGAGGTTGCAGTGAGCTGAGATTGTGCCACTGCACTCCAGCACTCTGTCTCAAAAAGAAAAAAGAAACAGAACAATGGAATGTGTTAGCAGATCCTCGGTGGCCCAGTAGCCAGATTCACAGGTCTAGCACCAACGGGTGAAGATGGGAGTAGCACCACCCACTATTACCCCTAGTGACTCACTAGCAAAATTTTTGCTTCCTGTCCCTGCAGCTTTATGGTCTGCTGAGAGGTCTTAGTCTCAAGGAAGGAATGCTTCCTTCCATTAGAAGACACAACAGTGGTTCTATTGAATAGAAGTTAAGACTGCCCAGTCACTTTGGGCTCCTCGTGCCACTGAATCAACAGGCAAAAAGGGAAGTCTTGTGCTGGCTGGAGGGATTGATCCTGACTACCAAGGGGATAGTGGACTACTCCACAGCAGAGGCAAGGAAGACAATATCTGGAATACAGGAGGTCCCTTAGGCTATCGCTTAGGATTACCGTAGCTTGTGATTAAAGTCAATGGAAAACAAAACAATCCAATCCAGGCAGGATTATGAATGGCCCAGACCCCTTAGGAATGAGGGTTCGGGACACCCCACCAGGTAAAGAACCACAGCCAGTGCTTGCTGAGGGCCGTGGGAATGCAGAATGGGTAGTGGAAGAAGGTAGTTTTATGTACCAGCCATGACCACATAACCAGTTACAGAACCAAGGGCTGTCATTGTCATGAGCATGTTCTTCTTTTCTCCAGAGAGAGATTTTATTTTAAGGAATTGGCTCCCATGATTGTGAGGGCTGGCAAATCCCAGATCTACAGGCTAGGCCAGCAGGCTGGAGAGCCAGGATAGGGATGATGGTTGCAGCCTGGCTAACACGGTGAAACCCCGTCTCTACTAAAAATACAAAAAACTAGCTGGGCGCGGTGGTGGGCGCCTGTAGTCCCAGCTACTCGGGAGGCTGAGGCAGGAGAGTGGCGTAAACCCGGGAGGCGGAGCTTGCAGTGAGCTGAGATCCGGCCACTGCACTCCAGCCTGGGCGACAGAGCAAGACTCCGTCTCAAAAAAAAAAAAAAAAGAAAATGTCCTGGCAGAACTCCGTCTTCCTTCTGGGAGGTCAGTCTTTTTTTTTTTTTTTTTTAAGGCTGTCAACTGATTTGGTGAGGCCCACCCACATTACCCACTTTACTGAAAATCCACAGATTTATTTATTTATTTATTTTTGAGACAGAGTCTCACTCTGTCACCCAGGCTGGAGTGCAAAGGTGTGATCTCTGCTCACTGCCACCTCTGCTTCCCGGGCTCAAGTGATTCTCCTGCGTCAGCCTCCTGAGTAGCTGAGATTTCAGGCATCTCCCACCACGCCTGGCTAATATTTGTACTTTTAATAGAGATGGGGTTTTACCATGTTGGCCAGGCTGGTTTTGAACTCCTGAATTCAAATGATCAGCCCGCCTCAGCCTCCCAAAGTGCTGGGATTACAGGCATGAACCACCATGCCCGGCCCACAGATTTAAATGTTAATCTCATCTAAAAGGACTATCTCCACAGTACCATTTAGACGAGTGCTTAATCGAGTATCTGGGTACTGCTGGCCAAGTTGACACATAACATTCATCACATGGCTGGATCATGAGCATGCATAGCTTGGAGGAAGAGCCAACGGGGTGCACTGAGAGGAGGAGAGAAGGAGATCTGAAAGGAGAGATTTTGTCCTCACACACCTGGAAATATGGGGATGCCATTAACCAAGATGGAGAGACTGCCAAGAAAGCAGACGAGAGGCAGAGTCAAAGGTGGAGATCAGGGGTCCAAGCTTTTGAAGTCTGAGACATCTATTAGACATCCAAATAGAGGTGCTACGCTGGATATATGAATCTGGACTTTAGGGGAGAGGCTCCGGTTGGATAAAAAGTTTATATCATCTTCTCCATGAGCTTTTTGTAAAATTTCCCACACAATTCCTAAATTAAAACAAATCCTTTGTGCCCCAGTTTTGGATGTGGGAAATCACTATAATTAAAAACCGAGAGGGCTTAAAGTGTAGGGAGATGAGCTTTGCAGAGGAGGCTGCGGGCTAACCCAGGCTAGATGGTGAGGGGTGAGCAGGAGCCTGCCAGCTGAAGAGAGGCTGGAGGGAAAGTTAACGAATCGCCTTCGCTAAAAAGATGAAAGTGATACTAAATCAGAATTGCCCTGGAAAATTGCTGCCACCCAGGCACACGGTATCATGGCCAGTCGTTTCTCGGAGACATGGTTTGTGAATAAGAACAAGAGCGTGACGTCTCCACAATGAGCACAGCCCCCAGAGTCCTTTTCCGGAGTTTTCATTCTAGTCCCGCAGTTCTAACCTAGGACAAGTCATCTCATTTCTCTTCACCTCCTTTCCTTCATGTTAAAATAGCATCACACTCCTGCCCACTTCCTGGGGTTGTTGTGAGAACCAAATGCTATGGCTGCATGGCCCAGAGTCCATGCTCCATAAATGTTAGCTGTGATCATGGTTATTTATCTCTCCGACTTCTCTCTAATGCTGTAAGAACCTTAGATTCATACCCACTTGTATCACCAGCTCACAGGTTAAGCAAGTATCTGATGAGTCAAATTGAACAGGAAAGTAGCAACATCTTGTAGCATGAAGGAAAGGAATGCTGTTCCTTGAACTCTTGCACCTGGGAGCTTCCTTGCCTCTTGCCCTCCTGCATTAACGCTTCTGCCAGACCCTCCCACCTTTTCAAGAACTGCCCTCCTTCTTTCTGTTATGCCTCTCTTTTCCTTATCTCTGACCTCTCCTTAGATCCTTCCCCTCTGCATTTTAACATGCCCAGGGGTTTCCCACTTAAACAAAAATGATACAACTCACCCTTTCACCCCACAGCCCCCTCCAATTTTCTTTTCTTTTTTGAGATGGAGTCTCGCTCTGTCGCCCAGGCTGGAGTGCAGTGGTGTGATCTTGGCTCATGCAAGCTCTGCCTCCCGGGTTCACACCATTCTCCTGCCTCAGCCTCTCAAGTAGCTGGGACTACAGGCGCCTGCCACCACGCCCGGCTAATTTTTTTGTATTTTTAGTAGAGACGGGGTTTCACCGTGGTAGCCAGGCTGGTCTTGATCTCCTGACCTCGTGATTCGCCTGCCTCGGCCTCCCAAAGTGCTGGGATTACAGGTGTGAGCTACTGCACCAGCCCAGCCCCCTCCAGTTTTCTTCCAGTTTGTAAACTTCTCAAACTTTTTTTTTTTTGGATAGACATGTGATAATGAGGTTTTAAATATATGTGTATATATAAATATATATATATGTGTGTATATATAAATATATATATGTGTGTGTATATATATGTGTATATATAAATATATATGTGTGTGTATATATATGTGTATATATAAATATATATATGTGTATATATATTATGGGGATGCCATTAACAAAGATGGAGAGACTGCCAAGAAAGCAGACAAGGGAGGCAGAGTCAAAGGTGGAGATCAGGGGTCCAAGCTTTTGAAGTCTGAGACATCTATATATATATATATATTATATATATGTGTGTGTGTGTGTGTGTATATACATATTTTTTTTTTTTTTTTTTTGAGATGGAGTCTCGCTCTGTCGCCCAGGCTGGAGTGCAGTGGCCGGATCTCTGCTCACTGCAAGCTCTGCCTCCCGGGTTTATGCCATTTTCCTGCCTCAGCCTCCTGAGTAGCTGGGACTACAGGCGCCCGCCACCTCGCCCGGCTAGGTTTTTTTTGTATTTTTTAGTAGAGACGGGGTTTCACGGTGTTAGCCAGGATGGTCTCCATCTCCTGACCTCGTGATCCACCCGTCTCGGCCTCCCAAAGTGCTGGGATTACAGGCTTGAGCCATCGCGCCCGGCCTTTTTTTTTTTTTTTTTTTTTTTTGAGACAGAGTTTCACTCGTCACCCAGGCTGGAGTGCAATGGCACAATCTTGGCTCACTGCAACCTCTGCCTCCCAGGTTCAAGTGATTTTCCTGCCTCGGCCTCCCGAGTAGCTGGGATTACAGGCACATGCCACCACACCCAGCTAATTTTTGTGGGTTTTTTTTAGTAGACACGGGGTTTCACCATGTTGGGTAGGCTGGTCTTGAATTCCTGACCTCAAGTGAACCGCCCGCCTAGGCCTCTCAAAGTGCTGGGATTACAGGCGTGAGCCACTGCGCCCAGCTGGTTTCAATGATTAAGATTTCCTGCTTAAGCAGAATACGATCGGAAGTAAAAAAATAAATAAAAATAAATTTTAAAAATGACAATTTTTCCCCTCAAGTTTTGAACAACTGGAAAGCATAAAGATACAGTCTCGAAAAAATTTAAGGAATGAGCTTAAGGTTCTAATTTTCAACCTTCATTGTTCATCCTAGATTTCTCTTTTTTTTTTTTTACTTTAAGTTCTGGGATACATATGCAGAATGTGCAGGTTTGTTACATAGGTATACATGTGCCTTGGTGGTTTGCTGCACCTCTCAACCCGTCATCTAGATTTTAAACCTTGCATGTATTAGCTATTTGTCCTAACACTCTCCCTCCCCTTGCCCCGACCCCCACACATCCAGTGTGTCTGCATTTCCAAACTTCTGCAAAGTTGTTTACTCATGATTTCTACGGTTCCTCTCGTCCTCACTTCCCAATTCATCGCAAAAGGCTCCAACCCAACCCTCCCTTCTGCACATGGCTTTCTCCAGGGTCACCAATGACCAATTTTTTTTTTTTTCCTGAATCCAACAGATACTGTAAAATCTTCATCTTACTTGCCCTTTCAGCAACATTGGGGAACCCCCCCAACCATTCCCTTTCTTGAAACACTAAACACCTTCTCCTAGTTCTCTCTTCCTTTATCTTCAGTTGGCTGTCCTCAGTCTCCCTGGCTGGCTTACCATTCTCCAGTGACTTTTTTTTTTTTTTTAAATCCGGAGACAGGGTCTGGCTCTATCACCCAGGCTGGAGTGCAGTGGTGTGATCTTGGCTCACTGAAACCTCCGCCTTCTGGGTTCAAGCCTCGGCCTCTCGAATAGCTGGGAATACAGGTGTGCACCATCACGCCCAGCTAATTTTTGTATTTTTAGTAGAGGCAGGGTTTCACCATGTTGGCCAGGCTGGTCTCGAACTCCTGGCCTCAAGTGATCTGACCACCTCGGCCTTCCAGAGTGCTGGGATTACAGGTGTGAGCTACTGCTCTTGGCCTGAACCTGGCTTTGAATACAAATGAACGTATGTGTATGTGTCTGAGAGAGTGACAGACTGGGGAGGAAGCAGGCTAAGTGAAAAGGGAGAAAGGAGGCCCGAAGGAAGGAGGAGAAGCAAAGAGGGAAGCACTGAGTATCTACCCACCACCTGGAATCTTCTGGATCCTGCACGGCCCCAGAAATGATCTGCCTATGGCTTCAAACACGGAGACTTTAGAATGCCATCATAACACCCTCATTTTGGCAGACCTCCTGGGCCTTAAAGCTTCACCATCTCACTCAAAATTGATGGTGGCTTTTCCAAGCTAGCTTTCATTTGCCTTGAGATTGTCAGAATCACCTGGTGCTTTCCATTTTTCTTGCCTCCTCTCTCATCAATGCCAGTATTGCTTTCATACCCTAAGGACCGCTGTCTTTTAGCACCTTCTCTTTCATAACAAGTTAACTACACATCCATATCCACATACACATCCACATCCACACCCCTCGGGATCAGAAAAATAATGTGGCCTAGAAGGAGTGTAAAAGCATTTGTAAACGTTATTTGTAAACCATATACATTTCAGAAATAACGTCAAATATTTTCTTTCTTTTTTTTTTTTAAGACAAAGTCTTGCTGTGTCGCCCAGGCTGGAGTGCAGTGGCACTATCTTGGCTCACTGCAACCTCTGCCCCCTGGGTTCAAGCGATTCTCCCTGCCTCAGCCTACTGAGTAGCTGGGATTACAGGCATCCACCACCACACCGGGCTAATTTTTGTATTTTTAGTAGAGATGGGGTTTCGCCATGTTGGCCAGGCTAACTCCTGGACTCAAGTGATCCACCCACCTCGGCCTCCCAAAGTACTGGGATTACAGGTGTGTGCCACCATGCCCAGCCAAATATTTCCTTAAAAAGTAGGATCTAAAGTAATTCAAGGGCTGGGCACGGTGGCTCATGCCTGTAATCCCAGCTCTGTAATCAGAACTCTTGGGTGACAGGTGCATCGTCAAAGAGCAGTAATATTTTGAAAGGAATTGTTTTGAGCATTAGGTTTCCATAGTGGGCTCAAAATATTCAGTAAACCACACTATAAACAGATGAGCTGTCAACCAGGCTTTGTTGTTCCATTTCTAGAGCACAGGCAGAGTAGATTTAGCATCATTCTTAAGGGCCGTAGGATTTTGGGAATAGTAAATGAACCCGGCCTTTAACTTAAAGTCACCAGCTGCACTAGCCCCTAAAAAGAGAGTCAGCCTATCTTTGAGGGTTCAAAGCCAAACATTGACTTATCTTTCTAGCTATGAAAGTCCTATTAGGTGGTAGCTCATGCCTGTAATCCCAGCACTTTGGGAGGCCAAGGTGGGTGGACCATGAGGTCAGGAGTTTGAGACCAGCCTGGCCAAGATGGTGAAACTCCATCTCTACTAAAAAATACAAAAATTAGCCGGGTGTGGTAGCAGGCGCCTGTAATCCCAGCTACTCGGGAGGCTGAGGCAGGAGAATTGCTTGAACCTGGGAGGCGGAGTCTGCAGTGAGCCGAGATTGTGCCACTGCACTCTAGCCTGGGCGACAGAGCAAGACTCCATCTCAAAAAAAAAAAAAGGAGGCTGGGCACGGTGGCTCAAGCCTGTAATCCCAGCACTTTGGGAGGCCAAGACAGGCGGATCCCGAGGTCAGGAGATTGAGACCATCCTGGCTAACATGGTGAAACCCCGTGTCTACTAAAAAATACAAAAAACTAGCCGGGCGAGGTGGCGGGCGCCTGTAGTCCCAGCTACTCAGGAGGCTGAGGCAGGAGAATGGCGTGAACCCGGGAGGCAGAGCTTGCAGTGAGCTGAGATTCGGTCACTGCACTCCAGCCTGGGCGACAGAGCGAGACTCCGTCTCAAAAAAAAAAAAGAAAAAAGAAAAAAAAAAGAAAGTCCTGTTAATAGATAGCATATTCTTGCAGTATAACGTTGTTTCATATACATTGAAAATCTGTTGGGCTGGGTGCGATGGCTCACTCCCGTATCCCAGCACTTGGGACGCCGAAGCAGGAGGATCACTTGAGTCTAGGAGTTTAAGACCAGGGTGGGCAACATAGTGAGACCTTTCCCTATAAAAAAATAAATAAATAAAAACGAGCCGGATGTGATGTTGCACATCTGTGGTCCCAGCTACTCAGGAGGCCGAAGTGGAAGGATCACTTGAGCCCGGGAGGTCAAGCCTGCAGTGAGACGTGATCACACCACTGCACTTCAGCCTGGGCAAGAGAGTGAGACCCAGTCTCAAAGAAAAAGAAAGAAAATCTGTTGTTTAGTGTAGCCACCTGCATCAATGATCTTAGCTAGGTTTTCTGGAGAACTTGCTGCAGCTTCTCTATCAGCACTTGCTGCTTCTCCTTGCACTTTTATGTTATGGAGACGGCTCCTTTCCTTCAACCTCATGAACCAATCTCTGCTAGCTTCCAACCTTTCTTCTGCAGCTTCCTCATCTCTCAGCCTTCACAGAATTGAAAAGTTAGGCCTTTGCTCTGGATGAGGCTTTGGCTTGGGAATGTTATGGCTGGTTTGATCTTCTATCCAGACCACTCATACCTTCTCCATGTCAGCAATAAGGCTGTTTTACTTTCTTCTTCATGTGTTCACTAGGGTGGCACTTTTAATTTCCTTCAAGAACTTTTCCTTTGTATTCACAACTTGTCTGTTTGGCACAAGAGGTGAAGCTTTTGTCCTATCTCAGCTTTTAACATGCCTTGCTCACCAAGCTAATCATTTCTAGCTTTTGATTTGAAGTCACAGATGTGTAACTCTTCCTTTCATTTGAACACTTAGAGGCCACTATGAAGTTATTAATTGGCCTAATTTTCAATATTGTTGTGTCTCTGGGAAGAGGGAGGCCCAAGGAGAGGGAGAGAAACAGAGTAACAGGGTTTGGTGGAGCACTCAGAACACACGCATTTATTGAATAAGTTCACTGTCTTCTATGAGTGTGGTTCATGGCAGCCCAAAATTATAAAAGTAATGTCAAAGATCACTGATCACAGGCCAGGCGTGATGGCTCACACCTGTAATCTCAGCACTTTGGGAGGACGAGGTGGGTGGATCACCTGAGGTCAGGAGTTCAAGACCAGGCTGGCCAACATGGTGAAACCCCATCTCTACTAAAAATACAAAATTAGCCGGGCGTAGTGGTGCACGCCTGTAGTCTCAGCTACTCGGGAGGCTGAGGTGGGAGAATCTCTTGAACCTGGGAGGCGGAGGTGGCATTGAGTCGAGATCACACCACTGCACTCCAGCCTGGGTGACAAGAGTGAAACTCTGTCTCAAAAAAAAATCACTGATCACAGATCACCATAGTGGATATAATCAAAATGAAAATGTTTGAATTATCATGAGAATTACCAAATGTGACACAAACACAAAGTGAGCATATGCTGTTGGAAAATGGCATTGATAGACTTGCTCAAAACAGGGTTGCCATAAACCTTCAATTTGCAAAAAAAAAAAAAAAAAAAAAAAAAAAAAAGTATCTGTGAAGCGCAATAAAGCAAAGCGCAATAAAATGAGGTGTGCCTGTAGCATGATGAATAGGGCTGCAGGACAGAGAGATGGACGCAGAGACGGAAATGGACAGATGGGGTCATCAGAGCTAAGAGACATAGAGAAGATACTGATCACATCTGCCATGCAATTAACAAAAATGTAAATACGTTTTCCTTCCATGAGTGGAAAAAAACAGTAACTCTAAAATTCTCTGGTAGAAAATAGAGAAGTAGGGCTTTAAGGAAAAAATGAGCCGGGCGCGGTGGCTCAAGCCTGTAATCCCAGCACTTTGGGAGGCCGAGACGGGCGGATCACGAGGTCAGGAGATCGAGACCATCCTGGCTAACACGGTGAAACCCCGTCTCTACTAAAAAAATACAAAAAACTAGCCGGGCGAGGTGGTGGGCGCCTGTAGTCCCAGCTACTCGGGAGGCTGAGGCAGGAGAATGGCGTGAACCCGGGAGGCAGAGCTTGCAGTGAGCTGAGATCCTGCCACTGCACTCCAGCCTGGGCGACAGAGCAAGACTCCGTCTCAAAAAAAACCAAAAAAACAAAAAAACCCAGCAAATTGTAACTAATTTGAATATAAAAATGAGTTTGAAGTAAAATAATGAATAATAATAACATATAATTCTTACTCTGAGCAGGGCAACGGGGAAAAATGACATATAAGACATAAAATGACATATTAAGTCCAAACAGGTGTTTGGATTATAGCATTTTAAACTCTTGGCATTATCCAAGACTATAGTAGAGATATTGATTAATTTCAGACAAGTCAGAAATGAATGTTAAATATGCAAATTTTAAAAACTTCTACCCGTGGGATGGGGTAGTTGAGAAGTGGGTATAATGAAAACTCAGTTGAAACAGAAAACAAGAATAGTCTTTTTTAATCAAATAAACAACAAACATGAAAATTAGTACAATGTTATTATCTATAGTCACAATGATTGTAAACAAAGTTTCCACTACAAAACAGAGAATCACAGACAAGACATAGACAAGAAAAATTAATCTTTATAATACTGAAAGAACCACACCCAAAGTTGAAGTATCTAGAAAGACAAACTGAAGGAAGCAGGGGGTAAGGGAAGAAATAGGTTTACCTATTTCTATTTTACCAGACAAATACGAACCAAAAGAAAGCTTGTATAGTTATTTTATTCTCAAAAAAAAAAAAGGAAAGATAGAAAGTATTATCAGAAATAGAAGGCTATAATAAAAGGAGCATTCCCCCACAAAAGTATAAACATTCGGAACCTGTTTTCAACTTAACAACATAATCTCAAAACATAAACCAAAAATGGACAGAATTACAAGGAGAAATTGGCAAATCCACATCAAAATCGAAGAACATATCATTTTCCCAAGAATATTTACAAAAATTGGTCACATACTAAGCTATAATGGCAAACTCAACAAATACCAAAAATTGATATAATAAAAACCAATTTCTCAAATCCAATTTCATAAAAATAGAAATCATTAACAGAAAATAAGTCCAACATGTCCATGCAATTGGAAAGTTAAAAAATAAACTTCACTATAACTCATGGGTCAAAGAAAAACTCAGCAACTATCATTTAGGATGGAATAATGTTTTTGAACATTCCCTCAATGGTGCCACTCTACCGGCTCCTGACCAATGCTGAGACAACACACACAAACACACATATACAGACACTATACTGGGAAGGGAGAAACAAAATTGTCATTATTTGCAGAAGATTCCAACAAAAAAAAAAAATGAAAGAAGATCAAAGACAAGGCATAGGTAGAAAAGAATTTAATTAGGCTGCAGGATATAAGATGAATATACAAAAATCAATTGTGTGCCTATATGCCCACAACGAATGGCTGAAAACTGTCTTTTTTAAAGAATTACAAAGTAAGGTACCTAGGAATGCATCAAACAAAAGATGTATAAAATCTTTATGTTGAAAATTATAACACATTTTGAATAACATAAATGGATGAGAAAACCTCCCATTTAGAGGAGAATTCTCTCAAAACTAATATTAAATATTAATATTAAGCGCAGTTTCACACAAAATCTCAACAGGCTTTTTTTGAAGAACTTGTAAACTGATTCCAAAATGTATATGAAAGAGCAAAAAGTCAAGTACGACTAAGAACATTTCAAACAATGTGAGACTTCCTTTGCCAGTTATCAAAACTTACTAGGAAGCTATTAAATTTAAGATATCGATACTGAGATAAATATATGGTGAATGAGAATAAAGAGCACTGGGGAGCAATGGGAGTCGATTTTTAAGGGATACAAAATGACAACTAGCAACTAGACAGGAGGAAGAAGTTCTAGGGTCCTATGTCAGTGCAGTATAACTGTAGTTAACAATAAGATATTACATAGTCTCAAATAGTTAGAAGGAGAATATTGAATGTTCCCAACACAAAGAAATAGTCCATGTTGGAGATAATGAATGTGCTAATAACCCTGACTTGATCACTATACATTATACATCTCAAAACATGACTCTACCCCATAAATATGTACATTATACATCAATTAAAAATCAAATTTGAAAAGGAGAGCAGCAAACAAACTCATGCATACATGAAAACACAATGTGTGGGCCAGGCGCGGTGGCTCACGCCTGTAATCCCAGCACTTTGGGAGGCCGAGGCGGGCGGATCACAAGGTCAGGAGATCGAGACCACGGTGAAACCCCGTCTCTACTAAAAATACAAAAAATTAGCCGGGCGCGGTTGTGGGCGCCTGTAGTCCCAGCTACTCGGGAGGCTGAGGCAGGAGAATGGCGTGAACCCGGGAGGCGGAGCTTGCAGTGAGCCGAGATCGTGCCACTGCACTCCAGCCTGGGCGACAGAGCGAGACTCCGTCTCAAAAAAAAAAAAAAAAAAAAAAAAAGAAAACACAATGTGTGATAACATATGATAGCTGTTATTACAAAAGGAAAAGGATTTAACAAATGGGGCTCGACACAGTTGGTTTTCTATACGAAAAAAAAATTGAACTGCTTCCTAATACCATTCACAGAAATAAATCCTAGGTGGATTAAAGACCTAAAAGCAAAACTTGAAATCAAAGGAAACAGAAAGACAAGAAAAATAGCAAAACTTGAAATAGAAGAATAGAACGAAAACAGAATATTCTTATGCTCTCAAGGATAAGAAAGGTCTGAATAGACGAAACACATCACCCATAAGGAAAAGGTTGGTAAGTTTGATGATATAAAAAAAATAAAACTTTGTTACAACCAAAGTCACCGTTGCTGGGATAAAAGTCAGCCTATAGAGCAGGAGACATACACAATACATACAACTGACTAAGAATTCACTTCCAAAACATATAAAGAATGTTTAGAAGGAATAAAGGACAGGCGTGGTGGCTCATACCTGTAATCCTAGCGCTTTGGGAGGCCCAGACTGGAGGACTGCTTGTGGCCAGGAATTCGAGACCAACCTGGCCAACATAGTGAGACCGCGTCTCTATTAAAAAAAAAAAAAAAAAACTTAAAAAATTATGCATACATATCATATATATGATATATGTATATATAATGTATATATAATATACACTATTATGTTATATATATGTATATAACAATTATATAACATATAACTAATATATATGTATATATCATAATCCATATATGTCTATATAAGGGCCAAAAACTCCAATAGAAAAATTGGGGAAAATATAAATAAGCATTTGACAGAAGAGGGAACAAAAGGCCAAGGAAAATCAACCTCACTGGTAATCAAGGAAATGCAAATGAAAATGATGAGGTTCCCTTTCATACCTAGGAGAAAGGAAAAACTTAAATTGGACACAATCAAGTTTCCAAGGAGGCTGGGCACAGTGGCTCATGCCTGTCATCCCAGCACTTTGGGAGGCCGAGGTGAGCAGATCACTTGAGGTCAGGAGTTCGAGACCAGCCTGGACAACATGGTGAAACCTTGGCTCTACTAAAAAATACAAAAATTATCTGGGCGTGGTGGCACACACCTGTAATCCCAGCTACTCGGGAGGCTGAGGCGGGAGAATCGCTTGAACCCAGCAGGCGGAGGTTGCAGTGAGCCGAGATCATACCACTGCACTTTAGCCTGGGCAACAGAGCCAGATTCTGTCTCAAAAAAAAAAAAAAAAAAAGGCAGGAAGAGGTCAAGGCGGGCAGATCACAAGGTCAGGAGATCGGGCCCATCCTGGCTAACATGGTGAAACTCCATCTCTACTAAAAATACAAAAAATTAGCCGGGCGTGGTGGCAGGCGCCTGTAATCCCAGCTACTCGGGAGGTTGAGGCAGGAGAATGGTGTGAACCTGGGAGGCAGAGCTTGCAGTGAGCCGAGATCGTGACACTGCACTCCAGCCTGGGTGACAGAGTGAGACTCCGTCTCAAAAAAAAAAAACGTTGGGAGGAAATGTAGAGTAACAAACTCTCACACATACTGACAGGGTCATACAAACACTTGGGGTAACCATTTGGACAGAGTTGGTAGACGAAGATGCTGGTACCACATAACCAAGCAACTCTATGTAGGTATATACCCAAACACTTCTTCCACAAGGATATATGGACAAGAAAACACTTGCTGCAACATTACATGTGATGGCAAAGATTTTAAAATAGATCAACAGTGGTGCCCTTATTTGATGGACCATGATTAATAGCTGTGACAAGGAGTGCCTGGCATACCAAGCACTATGTAAGTGTTTGATGACATCATCATTGTCATCATCATCATCAGCGTAGATAAACCTCAAGAGCTCAAGTTCAGTGTAAAAAAAAAATCAACAGAAAGTTGTGCAGGGTGTGTTATTCCTGGTACAAAGTTTATGCAGTTTAAAATCATTTTACCAATGTTGTAATGCATACTTATGGATAGATACATGTGTAATGATATAAACTACGAAAAGCTGCCTGGGAATAAAAAACATGAAACTCGGGATGACATTCATCGGTGAGGGCAAAGGAGGAAAATGAAGTCAGGGAGTGCAGAAAGGGCTCCATTTGTGTTTGCAGTTTTATTTCTGAAGCTGGATAGAGGGAATATGGAAACTCCTTATCTTACTCCCCATATGTCTTTTTCTTTTCTTTTTTTTTTTTTTTTTTTTTGCAGGCAGGATCTTGCTCTGTCATCCAGGCCGGAGTGCAGGGGCGCACAATCTCAGCTCTTTGCAGCTTCGACCTCCCCAGGCTCAGGTGATCCTCCCACCTTGGCCTCCCAAGTAGCTGGGACTACAGGCATGTGCCACCACACCCAGCTAATTTGTGTGTGTGTGTGTGTGTGTGTGTGTGTGTGTGTGTGTTTGTAGAGGTTTATGTTGCCTAGGTTGGTCTTGAACTCCTGGGCTCAAAAGATCTGCCTGCCTCAGCCTCCCAAAATGCTGGGATTACAGGGGAAGGCCACCACGCTCAGCCCTCCATGTATCTTTATGTACTCAATATTTCATATTTTAAAAAGAAGTCTGGTAATGCCATGTGCCAGTGAGGATTTTCAGAAAAAGAAACTCTTACTGCTGCTGGGAATATACATTGGAATAGCCATTTTGGGGAGTAATTTGGCAAAACGTAGTAAAATCTGAATGTCTGTCTTGGGAGCCAGCAATCTGGCTTCCAGGAGCCTGTGCTAGAAAATCTCTGCTGCATATGGGAACAAAGACACTGATAAGGATGGTTAACCAACCACTGTTTATAAAAACAAATAGAAACAATTGTTTCTAAATGTCCATCAATAACAACTGACATTTACTAAGTGCTTGCCACACACTAGTGGTTGTATAGGGGGATGAACGCATAAATAGAAATAACATGGATAAACAGAATAGCCTACTACTACTATTAAAATGACAAAGAGGACCTAAATATATCAAATATGATAAACCTAAAAAATATGTAAAAATGGTGACTAACAGGTACACACAGTATAAATTTTAAAATCATAAAATGATATCAATGCCACTCATAAAAACATAGAGGGCCAGGTGTCGTGGCTCACACCCGTAATCCCAGCACTCTGGGAAGCTGAGGCGGGTGGATCACTTGAGGTCAGTCATTTGAGACCAGCCTGGCCAACATGGTGAAACCCCGTCTCTACTAAAAATACAAAAATTCACTGGGCTTGATGGCGGACACCTGTAATCCCAGCTACTTGGGAGGCTGAAGCAGGAGAATCCCTTGAACCCAGGAGGCAGAAGTTCCAGTGAGCCTGAGATTGCGCCACTGCACTCCAGCCTGGGTGACAGAGCGAGACTCTGTCTCAAAAAAAAAAAAAAAAATCAAATAAAAAGTTGTAAAAGTGTGTATGGAGGGGATGCCCTTCAAAGAAGCAATGATTAGATTGATTTTCCACAGCAGTGAGAGAAATCAGAAGACAGTGTAAGAAATCATCTCAAAGAAAATAACTGCCAAGAAAATTTTCAAGAATTAAAATGAAATAAGAATCATTTCAACAAACAAAAGTGAGAATCTGTATCAGTAGATCCTCACTGAATGAAATAGTACCAATCGTGTTTCAGGCATTAGAAAAGAGTTCCCAGTTAGAAGTTCTAAGATGAAAAAAAGGAGTAATAAATGTGTGGGCAACTATAAATAAACATTGATCGTATAAAGAATAATCATGTCTACGAAGGTTATAAAAAATGATAATACCAGACAATAGTAACATATGATTAAGAGATGATATAAGGAATAGTAGGTAGGATTTTAACAGGTAGAGATGACAGAGAGAAACGTTCTGGGTAGAAACAGAAGCTTGAACAAAGAAATAGTGGTAACAACAACATAGAGAATAAGCAATCCAGTCTGACTGAAACAGGGCAAATAAAAAGAACCTGGTGAGTGATGCTGTAGTAGGAAGGATGTGAGGACTTGGTCTTTAATGACTTGTGCATCTGGGGCTCATAGGGGTAATGGCAGACTCTTGATTAATGTCACAGGACTCCCAAAGTCTTAGAAAACAGAGACAAAACTGATGTGATTCCTGTCCTCAATAAGCTTTTAGAAGCGCAAATGAAGGAACACCAGAGATCTTTGCAGTTTATCCCTCCAATACAACGGGTAGTTCTGAAGTGAACCTCTAACAAACAGCATGTTGGAAAATTACAAAGAATACATATTTCCTTAATCTGCCTTCGAGTCCCATCATATTTTTTTCTTAATAACAGCTTTGTTGAGATATAATTCACAAACCATAAAATTCACCCCTTACAGTGTACAATTTAGTGGATTGTAATGCATTCACAGAATTGTGCAATCATCAACCACTATCAAATGTTATATTTTTATCACTCCAAAGAGAAATCCATACTCATTAACCATTGCTTCCCATTCCCTGTTCCCTGCAGCCCTTAGCAACCACTACTCCACTTTCTATCTCCATGGTTTTCTGTATAATGGCTATTTCATGTAAACAAAGTCATACAATATGTGGTCTTCTGTGACTGGTCTTCTGTTCTTTCACTTAGCATGTTTTCAAGGTAGATCCAAGTTGCAGGATGTATTAATACTTCATTCTACTTATTGCAAATAATATTCCATTGTATGAACATGCCACATTTTATGTATCCACTCATTCATTTATGGATATATTTCTACTTTCTGGTAATTATGAATAATGCTGTAAATACTTGTGTAAAAGTTTTTCTATGGTCATGTTTTGAACTCTTTTGAGTGTATACCTAGGCATGGCATTCCTGGGTGATATCATAACTCTGTTTTTTAACATTTTGAGGAGCTACCAAACTGTCTCCCAAAGTGGCTACACTATTTTTTATTACCCCCAACAATGTATGAGGGTTCTAATTTTTCTACTTCATCAACACTTGTTGTCTGTTTTATTATATCCATATAGTGGATTTGCAGTTTTGATTTGCATTTCCCTGCTAATGATGTTGAACATCTTTCCTATGCTTACTGGCCATTTGTATATCTTCTTTAAAGAAGTGTCTATTCAGGTAGTTTGCCCATTTTTACTGGGCTTTTTGTCGTTTTTATTGTTGAGTTATACACTTTTTTTTTTTTAAAGAGACGGGCTCTCAATTGGTCACCTAGGCTAGAGTGCAGTGGCACAATCATAGCTCATTGCAGCCCCGAACTCCTGGGCTCAAGTGATCCTCCCGCCTCAGCCTCCCAAGTAGCTGGGCTGACTTTTTATATTTTTTAGAGATGGGGTCTCACTACATTGTCAAGCCTGGTTTCAAACTCCCTGCCTTAAGTAATCCTCCCACCTCAGCCTCCCAAAGTGTTGGGACTACAGGTGTGAGCCACCACTCCTGGTCCCAACATGTCTCATATATATATATGTATGTATGTGTGTGTGTGTGTGTGTGTATATATATATATATCTCATTCCTTATCAGATATATGATTTGCAAATATTTTCTCTTATTCTTTTGGTTATCTTTTCACTTTCTTGATGGCATCTTACAAAGTACAAAAGTTTTGAGTTTTGATGAAGTCTCATTAATTTTTTCTTTTATTGCTTGTATTTTTGGTGTTATAAATATGTAAGCAATCATAACCTAATTCAAGGCAATGAAGATTTATGCCTATGTTTTCTTCTAAGACGTCTGTGATTCTAGCTCTTACATTTAGTTGATTCATTTGAGTTAATTTTTGTATATGGTGGGAGGTGGGGGCTCAACTTCATTGTTTCTCCTGTGGATATCCAGTTGTACCAGCATCATTTGTTGAAAAGTCTATTCTTTCCCCCATTGAAATCTTGCCTTTTATTTCTTTTTCTTGTCTAATTGTCCTGGCTACAAATTCCAGTACAGTGTTGCAGAGAAGTAACAAGAGTGCCCTTCCTTGTCTTGTTCTTGATCTTAGGGTGAAAACACTCAGCATAATGTTCATTGTGACTTTTTCAGACCTTTTATCAGGTTGACAAAATTCCCTTCTGTTACTAGTTTGCTGTCTGTTTTTATCATGAAAAGCTGTTAGTTTTTTTTTCATCAAATGCTTTTTCTGCATCAATTGAGATAATCATATAGTTTTTTCCACTTTATTCTATTAATGTGGTATATGACATTGATTTTTATATGTTGAAGTACGCTTGCATTCTCAAGACACATCTCACTTGATCAGGGTATATACAGTCACACGCTGCACAACAGCGTTACATATGATGGTGCTCACTTGAGATAATACCTTACTTTTACTGTACCTTTTCTGTGTTTAAATACACAAATACTTGCCGCTGCGTTACAATTGCCTGCAGTATTCAATGCAGTAACATGTACAGGTTTGTAACCTAGGAGCATGGACTATACCACACAGCCTAGGTGTGTAGTAGGCTATACCAGCTAGGTTTGTGTAAGTATATTCTATGACGTTTGCACAACAAAATTGCCTAACGATGCATTTCTCACAAGGTATCCTCGTCATAAGTGACAAATACCTGTAATTCCTTTTTTATTTTTTCTTTTTCCTCGGCTCTGTCACCCAGGCAGTAGTGTAGTGGCGGGATCTCAACTCACTGCAAGCTCCGCCTTCTGGGTTCACGCCATTCTCCTGCCTCAGCCTCCTGAGTAGCTGGGACTACAGGCGCCCGCCACCACGCCCGGCTAGTTTTTGTATTTTTAGTAGAGACGGGGTTTCACCATGTTAGCCAGGATGGTCTCCATCTCCTGACTTCGTGATCCACCCGCCTCGGCCTCCCAAAGTGCTGGGATTACAGGCGTGAGCCACCGCGCCTGGCCTGCAATTCTTTTAATATGCTGCTAAATTCAGATTGCTGGTATTTTCTCGAGAATTTTCACATCTATGTTCATAAAGAATACTGGTCTGCAGTGCCTTTTTCTGGTTTTGGTATCATGGTAATACTAGTCTCATAGAATGAGTTAGGGAGTGTTTTCTTCTCTTGTTTTTTTGAAGTTTGAGAAGGTTGGTATTAATTCTTTAAATATTGGGTAGAATTCACCAGTGACACCATCTGGTCCTGGGCTTTTCTTTGTTGGGTGGGTTTTGGGGTTTTTTTTCATTACTAATCCAATCTCCTTACTTGTTAAAGATGTATTCAGATTTTCTAATTCTTCTCAAGTTTTGGTAATTTTATCTTTCTAGGAATTTGTCCATTTCATCTAGGTTATATAATTTATTGGCATATAATTATTCATAATATTCCCTTGTAGCCCTTCTTATTCCTTAAGGCCATTTGTGATGTCCTGTCTTTCATTTCTGATTTTAGTAACTTGAGTCTTTTTTTCTTGGTCAGTCTAACTAAAAAGCTTGAAAAGAACAAAGGAGTAACTTTTGATTTTTCTCTATTTCTATTCTCTATTTCCACTAAAATCTGTGTTATTTTTACTCTTCTGCTTGCTTTGGCTTTAGCTTGCTTTACTTCCCGCCCCCACTTCCCCGCCCTCCCCCCCCTTTTTTTTTAACTTTCTTAAAAGGTAAAAGATTTTAGATTTGGTTATTGGCCTGAGCCCTCACTTTTTTTTTTTTTTTTTTTTTTTTTTTTGCCCCTCTCGGTGGCCCAGACTTGAGTGCAATGGTGTGACCACCACAGCTCATGGCAGCTTCCAACTCCTGGGCTCAAGTGATCCTCCTGCCTCAGCCTTGCAAGTCCCTGGGATTATAGCCACGAGCCATTGTGACTGAGATCTCTTGTTAATATAAATTTCCTTCTAAGCACTGCATTTATTGCTTGCCATAAGTTTTGGTGTTATGTCTTCATTTTAATTCATTCCAAATATTTTCTAATTTCCCTTGTGATTTTCTTTAACCATTATTTATGAGTATGTTGTTTAATTTCCGTATCTGTGAATTTCCCAAATTTCCTTCTGTTAATAATTTCTTAACTCATTCCCTTGTGAATGAAGAGCATACTTTGTATGATTTCAACCCTTTTAACTTTATAAGGCTTGTTTTATGGCCTAATACATGGCCTATCTTTGAGAATGTTTTATGGGCCCTTGTGAAGAGTAGGTATTCTGATGTTCTTGGGTGGAATGTTCTCTCGGTGTCTATCAGGTCTAGTTGTCTACAGTGTTAAGTCTTCTATTTCCTTGTTGATCGTCTGCCTGGTAGTTTTGTCTATTATTGAAAAGGGGGTATTGCATTTCTCCCTTTGATTGTCGCTTTTAATTTCATGTATCTTGGTCTTGTTGCTTTTATGGAAGAGTTGATATTCTCAGGCCTTTATTCCACCGTTCCAGAAGTGCTCCCACCCTCGACATCTGATTTGGAGCTTAGAGAATGTGTAAGCTTTTCAGTTAGAATCAATCTTGTTTTATAATATCTTCTAGGCCACAATATTGAGGTTCATATACTGTACAATGATCATATTCATTTTCTCCAAAATTATCATTTAAGGGATCTTAAACATCCATCAGTGACATAGATGAAGAGTAAGGTAAACTTGAAGATAAAAACTAATATACCAACCCTAATGCCCTCTTCAGTGTTTTTGTGTAGTAATTATAGGCACCATATCTCTGAGATCCTCAAACATTACATTTCTCCCAGGCTGTGTTTTTCACCTGAAAATCATAATCATGAAACTATACAGCTGTCAGGATTTTATCTCCGCCTAGAATCTATGTAGATGCCAACCCAGTTTACCCTAATATACTCAAGGTCTCTAAATTCTTGGTAGAAATGTTCCTGACTTACAATGAATTGACTTAAGGTTTTTCAACTTCACAGGGATGCAAGAGTAGTACCCGTTCAGTAGACGCCATACCTTGACTAATTACACAACCATTCTGTTTCCCTTTCAGTACAGTATTCAATCAACTGCATGAGATATTCAGCATTTTAAAATAAGCTGTGTGTTAAATGATTTTACCCAATTGTATGCCAATGTAAATGTTCTGAGCAAGTTTTAGGTAGGCTATGCTAAGCTATGCAGTTCAGTAGGTTAGGTGTAGTAAATGCATTTTAGGTTTATAATAGTTTCAACTTATGATGAGGGACATAACCTTATCGTAAGCTGAGGAGCATCTATACATGGCCATATATATTAAATATTTCACTTAGATTATTTCGGTTTCTTAACTGCACACCTGAAACTCCTATCTTATAAGGTTGGTTTTTTACTACAAAACAAACCTAAAATAAAATCTAAATTGGGATTTAATTAGTCTCTATGATATAGCATTTTACTCAGTAGCTTATCCTCTAGTCTGTATTCATAAAAAGCTCTTAAGTTGTTCTTTTCATATCAAGTTTATCCGATTGTAAATACTAAAAACTTGTTTTGCATTCAGCAGTCTGTGTTTGTCAAGTGTGAGTTTTGCTGGCAAAAAAATCTGAGCCTAAAGCTCAAAACAATTATGAAAATAGTTAAGCTGAGTCAGAGACTGAGTGGCTTATTGCTATTATAGACATCTGAAATGTAGTATGTTCTTCTGGAAGATTCCAGTGAGAGTGATTGTAATATCCTTGCCTAACACAACTTGGTGCAAGCATTCTGCATATATAATTATGTAGATATATAATCCTAGATTATCTTATTCCACTTGTGGTCATGGTTGTCAGTATTTGATTCTACCTTTTATTCAAAATATTCTTTTTATTCAAATAGAATTATTTGTTGATAGCTCATATCAAGATGGAGACTGGTGTTCACTAACAATTGAGACTTAATTTTTTCCAAATCAGCTTAAATCCTGATTGACCATGTGTTATAGGCTGAACTGTGTCCCCACAAAATTCATATACTGAAGCCCTAATCCCCAGTGTGACTTTGTTTGGAGACAGGACCAATAAGGAAGTAATTAAGGTTAAATTAGGTCATAAGGGTAGGGCCTTGACCACATGTGGGATTACTGTCCTTATAAGAAGAGACACCAGAGAGCCCTCTCCCCCTCCCCCCGGCCCGACCTCTGTCTTCATATATGCACGGAGGAAAGACCATGTGAGAACATAGCTAGAAGGCAGCTCTCTACAAGCCAGGAACAGAGTCCTCACTAGAAACCAACCCTGCTGGGCTTTGATCTGCGACTTCCAGCATCCAGAACTGTAAGAAAATAAATGTTTGTTGTTTATACTACTCAGCCTGTGATATTGTGTTAATAATGGCAGTCTGAGCAAACTAATACACCATGTTTGGCTCTAGAGGTACAAAAATGAATCAGACCTAAGTCCTACACTTTAGGAGCACATTGTCTAATGAGGAGAGACTTTCATGAAAATACAATCACAAAAAAATTCTAACTCAGCCTGGAAGCTCTGGAAGGCTCCACAGAGCACACATTTGACTAAGGTTTTCAAAGAAGTCCAACTAGGAGAAGAAACAGCAATCCAGGCAGAGAGAATCCTCAGGAAGGACTCAGAGGCATTCAAAGGTAGGATGTGTTCGGTGAACACTGAGAGGCCAGAGGGCATAGAGGGCATGAGGGACTGTCAGGACAGAAGGCTGAGTAAATGGCCCAGGGCAAGATGTCTATGAAGGGCCCTGAGAGCCAATATATAAGAGAACGTTTATTAAACAATGTGTTAGTTTACTAGGGCTGTCATCGCAAACTGCCATAGACCGAGTGGTTAAATAACAGAAATTTCTTTTCTCACAGTTCTGGCAGCCAAAAGTCCGAGATCCAAGTGTCCACAGGGTGGTTCCTTCTAAGGCGGCTCTTCTTGGCTTGCAGATGCCTCCTCACGTGGTCTTCCCTCTGTCCATGCATCTACATCCAAATTTGCTCTTCTTAAGAAGACAGCATTCATACTGGATTAGAGCCCACCCTAATGACTTTATGTTAATTTAATTACCTCTTTAAGGACCCTGTCTCCAAATGCAGTCCCATTCTGAGGTACAGGGATTAGGACTTGAAAAGATAAATTTTGGGGGGACACAACCCAGACTCTAGCAAACAACTACCACATGCATAACACAAGTTAAGTTTAAAACACTGACCTCTAGAGAAGTGATTCCTTTTACACAACTATTATACTTTTACCCAATGAACTCCCAGGCTTTTAAACATTTTGTCTGCCAAACTGCATTTATTAGCTTACAACTTCATCATTTTTTAAATTTTTTTAAATCAAAGACAAAATGTCAATCAAATTTCATCAGCAGGAAACATCTAGAATGATCATACTGAGTTGAAAAAGAGTCAGTATGAAAAATCCCAGCCAAGAGAGAAACTGACATTCTAATTAAAATGTGACAACCGTTGTGGGGTAAACATGTGACCAGGGATAAACTTTCTGAAGTAGACTTCCTGAAGCGTACACACCTACAGCAGCATCCTGTGCGTGTCTGTAGTACAGCACTCAGCATACTGTATTGAAATTCTGTTTCTATGACTGGAGCCCGTCCCACACTCTGAATTTCCTGTAAATAGGGACCATGTCTCACTCATTTTTACATCTCTAGCAATGTCCCTGTGATAAGCTGTAATGAAGCCATTACTATCTCTTCATAATCCCTAGAGACCAGAGGAGCCCAAAGCTGAAAAACACTGCTCGAGGATCTTAAATGTAAATGAGATCACACATGTGTACATACACTCATGTGTTCATATACACACAAACGCCTACTTTAAATGCCAAGACAACGCACACGAAGAGGCCTCGGAAGAATGATACCGGGGGTGCCACAGGATTCTGAGGAGGAGTTGATCAAAAGCTGGAGCACGCAGGGAAGACTTACGGGAGAAGGTGAGATGGGCTTTGAAAGACAAAGTAGAATTTGAACAAGCAGAGAAGAGGGAGAAGGCATTCCAGTGGAAAAAATGACATGAGGAAACTCAGGGATGGAAAGGAAACATTTCATGCTTTTCAGCAATTAAACACTTTTTTCTTTTTGGAGACAGAGTCTTGCTCTATCACCCAGGCTGGCATGGCCCAGGGATAGGCCCATTGTCATAGGTTAAACAATGACCACCCAAAGATATCAAGTCCTAATCCCAGGAACTTGGAAATATTACCTTATTTGAAAAAAGAGGTCTTTACCACATGCACACGTATGTTTATTGCGGCACTGTTCACAATAGCAAAGACTTGGAATCAACCCAAATGTCCATCAGTGACAGACTGGATTAAGAAAATGTGGCACATATACACCATGGAATACTATGCAGCCATAAAAAAGGATGAGTTTGTGTCCTTTGTAGGGACATGGATGCAGCTGGAAACCATCATTCTCAGCAAACTAACACAAGAACAGAAAACCAAACACCACATGTTCTCACTCATAGGTGGGAACTGAACAATGAGATCACTTGGACTCGGGAAGGGGAACATCATACACCAGGGCCTATCATGGGGAGGGGGGAGGGGGGAGGGGGGAGGGATTGCATTGGGAATTATACCTGATGTAAATGACGAGTTGATGGGTGCTGACGAGTTGATGGGTGCAGCACACCGACATGGCACAAGTATACATATGTAACAAACCTGCACGTTATGCACATGTACCCTAGAACTTAAAAGTATTATAATAATAATAATAAATAAAAAAGAAAAAAAAAAGAGAAAAAAGAGGTCTTTACAAATGTGACTTGATCAAGGATCTGGAGATGAGAACACACTGAATTACCTGGGGGGGTCCTAAATGCCATCACAGTGTCTTTTCAAGACAGAGGCAAAGGAAGGTAAGGAGACACGGAGAGGGTAATGTGAAGGTGGGGGCAGAGATTGGAGTTTCGCAGCCACACGCTCAGGAATGCTGGGGCAGCCACCAGAAGCCGGAAGAGGCAAGGAAACTACTATAGGATAAAGTATTAAAAAAAATTATTATTTTATCATTTTGAATTTTATTAATTTGACTTTTTTTTTTTTTTTTTTTTGGAGACGAAGTCTTGCTCTGTTGCCCAGGCTGAAATGCACTGGAGCAATCTCAGCTCACTGCAACCTGTGCCTCCTGGGTTCAAGTGATTCTCCTGCTTCAGCCTCCCAAGCAGCTGGGATTACAGGCGCCTGCCACCATGCCCGGCTAATTTTTGTATTTTCAGTAGAAATGGGGTTTTGCCATGTTGGCCAGGCTGGTCTCGAACTTCCCACCTCGGCCTCCCAAACTGCTGGGATTACAGGCGTGAGCCACCGCACGCAGCCTTTATTGTCTTGAATTTCTTAACTAGGGCATTCTCTTTCCCCGTATCAGAATACAGTTACTAATGTTTCTAATGTGGTATTATTTTGCTATATAAAGGTCCTGGGTTCAAATAAATTTGTGAAAATATTAAATAGCTTAAACAGCTTTAGGTCTTAACTTCTTGGCTCCTATGATGATGTGCTTGTGAAGCTCCAAGACGGGGGAGAAACGACATTCTGAGCCTATTTAACCTACTTCAGAGCATTTCTCAGCACTGGCATTCCATTGGCTATTTTTTGATAAATGCTGAACTGCAGCAAAGAAAGAAACAGTCTTGAAGAGATTTCACTCAGACCAGGAAGTAGCGTAATGATGAAACGTCCATGACCCACTGAACAGAACACTTCAATAGTAACCAAAATGTTTCGTTTCTAGGTTCCTCATCTCTTTCACCTGGACAGGGATGGAATCATATGGCAAAATATTCTTTTCCAAGCCCAGCTTATCTGGTTTTTATTAACAACACCTTCTTTTGATTACTTACTATTCTTTTTTTGAGCAACACAGTCTTGCTGCATTGCTCAAGCTGGAGTCATTGGTGCGATCATAGCTCACAGCAGCCTCCAACTCCTGGTCTCAGGCAATCTTCCGGCCTTAGCCTTCCTAGTAGCTAGGACTACAGGCATGTGCTACCATATCCAGCTAATTTTTAAAAATTTTGTAGAGATGGGGTTTTGCTTAGTTGCCTAAGCTGGTCTCAAACATCTGGCCTCAAGCAATCCTCCTGCCTTGGCCTCCCAAAGGAATTATTTTCTTAAATTTGTTTTTACCATTAGTTAAGCCAGATAGATTTCCCTAATCAACTAGACTTTATCTAGTGGCTACTGAGGCTGCTCTAACAATTACCACAAACTTGGTGGCTTCAAACAAGAGAAATTTATTCTCTCACAGCTCTGGAGGCTAAAAGTTGAAACTCCAGCAGGGCCTCACTCCCTCCAAAGGCTCTAGGGGAGAATATTTTCTCGCTTCTTCCAGTGTCTGGTGGCTCCACGTGTTCCTTGGCTTATGGCTGCATACCTCCATTCTCTTGCTGTCTTCCCATGGCCGCCTGCCCCTCCTCCCTTAAGAACACCTGTCCCTGCATTTAGTGTCCACCTGGAAAATCCAGGATCATCTCATCTCAAGGTCCTTAATTACATCTATAAAGACCCTTTTCCCAAATAAGGTTACATTCACCAGTTGAGTGGGCTAGGATGCTGACACATCTTTTGAGGGCCACTAACTATTCAACCCACTACAAGCCTGAAGAGGTATTAGTGTCGGTCTGCCGCCAACCTCATCTTTGGGTAATTACAAAAGTTTAGACCTGCAAAATTGAGGACCGGATCACAGACAGTAAACTCATCTGGTAGTACCTTTCTGCTTCGCTATGCACCATGCCCATCACCTCTCAACCAAACAGCAGTAGAAGTCAGTATTTCCATTTTACAGACAGACAAATAAACTGAGGTTCCATGAATGTAAGTAAAGTCTCCAAGGGCACAGAACTCATCAGTGACAGAACTGGAATTCAGATCTGGGTCTTTATGACTATGAAACCACACTCTCCACTCCATCTCATTGTCTTCCACATTCCTTCTAGGACTGTTAGTCTTATCTACTTCTGAGTCATACAAAACACATATAACAGACAACAAACAATATGAGACTTTTCCAGATGTGTCAAATGCTTTATATCCTGTTTTCTCATTTCTGGTCTTAACATCCCTGGCTCCTTCAGCCTTCAGTTCGATGACATGGCTTGTCCCCTTCCCTTTTCAGTCACATTCTCTAAATCTGTGGCATTTAGTCTATATGCTTCTTTAAAGAATGTTTCCCAGAGCAGACTAATTATAAACACCAATTTTTATTCAGTACTTATGTGCCAGGCTGTATTTAAAGCATTTCAGTTGTATTACTTGAATCTTCAGTAATCCCGTTAGATAGGTTACTATTATTAGTCTCCATTTTGGAGACAAGGAGACATAGAGGTATCCTGCTCAAAGTCACAATGCTAGGATGTGAAAGACAGTATTAAAATGCAAGCAGCCAATCTCCAGGGCCCTGCATGCTTAGCCTCTACTCTCTTCGCTGCCTCTCCTTGTGCTTACTACAAGTTTGGTCTCAACTGCTGGGAATAGAAAGAGGTCATTTCCCTTCTTCTAAATAGTATACAGTTAATGCCACCTAAGATCATATGATGGTCATATCACATATGGGCATCTGGACACTGCTAAATGTGTGCCCAGCACTGATTCCCTTCCTCTTCCTTCTCAAAAGGATCCCAATTTTGTTCATCTATCTATCCATCCACCTCCTGAATTAGGGGATGGCAAATGAGTGGAACCATCCTCAGTGTCAGGGGTACAGTTTGACTGGCCTAAGACCTATTGTTAGTGCAGGGATGAACTCGTACTGAAGTTGACCCAAAGAGAACTGAAGGAACACTGACAATTTTCAGAGGGACTCATACCCCTGTGTATTAGTTAGCTTGGACTGCTTTAACAAAATACCATAGACCGATGACTTAAGCAACAGTTTATTTCCTCACAGTCCTGGAGGCTGGCAAGTCACTTCCTGGTGGTATGCAGATGGCCAGCTTCTGGCTGTGTTTTCACATGCTGTATGACATCATGTAACCTAATTACTTTCTTACTCCTAATTCAATCACGTTGGGAGTTAGGGCTTCAACATATGAATTCATGGGGGACACAATTCAGTCCATAGCATCCTGTACTCTTCTGTGACATAAGCAAGAGGTCAGATGTGTTTGCCTTCTACTCCTGCATTCTCTGAAAAGGAATCCCAGTCCCAGACTCTTGCTCTCTGATTTCCCTGAATAGAAGCAGTTAACTAGGTTCTGAGGCAGAGGCAGAAAGAGGACTTGGGGATGAAGACTGAAAGTCACTGATGGCTGGGGAGAGGGAAGAAAGTCTGAAAGGAGCAGCTCAGGCAAGGCAGATTCAATTCGGATAGACAACTTAGAGAAAACTCTTGCCCCTGCCCCAAGAAGCCGATGCATCTAACACTGAGACCTCTTTCCCAGTGAAAGTCTGTACTGTCCATCCTTTCAGCCATTAATGGTAAAACCAGGGCAATATGCCTTTTTAAACTGTACCCTGAATGTCAGAAATATACCGATTTCAGAAATGTCAAAGGTACATTTTTTAACCACAGAAGTGGGGTATTTCCAATCCCAGCTTTTACTTGGTAAAGCCTTTCCTATTACCCTGCTGTGGGCTCAGTTTTGTTTCCCTCGAATTCTTATGTTGAAGCCCTAACCCCCAGCACCTCAAAATGTGACTATATTTGGAGAAAGGGCCTCGGAAGTAACTAAATTAAAATGAGGCAGTTAGAAATCCAGAGATTGGTGTTTTTTTGTTTGTCTTTGAGACGGAGTTTCGCTCTTGTCGCCCAGACTGGAATGCAATGGCGCAATCTCTGCTCACTGCAACCTCTGCCTCCTGGGTTCAAGCGATTCTCCTGCCTCAGCCTTCCACGTAGCTGGGACTACGGACGTGCACCACCATGCCCAGCTAATTTTTGTATTTTTAGTAGAGATGGAGTTTCACTGTGTTGGCCAGGCTAGCCTCGAACTCCTAACCTCAAGTGATCTGCCCACCTCAGCCTCCCAGTGTTGGGATTACAGGCGTGAGCCACTGCACCCAGCCTTATTGGTTTTTGAGATGGAGTCTTGCTTGTTGCCCAGGCTGCAGTGCAGAGGTGTGATCTCAGCTCACTGCAACCTCACCCTCCCCAGGTTCAAGCCATTCTCCTGCCTTAGCCTCCCAAGTAGCTGGGACCACAGGCGCAAGCTACCACTCCTGGCTAATTTTTGTATTTTTAGTAGAGATGGGGTTTTACCATATTGGTCTGGCTGGTCTCAAACTCCTGACCTCAAGTGATCCTCCTGTCTCAGCCTCCCAAAGTGCTGGGATTACAGGCGTGAGCCACCGTGCCCAGCCTGACTGGTGTTTGTGTAAGGGATTAGAGACACAGACAAAATAGAGAGGGAAGACCATGAAGACACAAGGAGAAAGTGACCATCTATAAGCTGAGGAGAGTCCTCAGAAGAAACCAACCCTGCTGACACCTTGATCTTGGATATCCAGACTCCAGGACGGTAAGGAAATCAATCTTTAGTTTAAACCACTCAGTGTGTGCTACATGGCTACAACAGCACAAGCAGACTAACACAGGCCCCAGTCTGAAATGATCTCTCCCCTCGCTTCTCTCAGCTACCACTGGAACTTCATTTGGCATTTAATCAAGCACTGCTTTGCGTTATCTGGCCCACTAATATCTCACACAGTAAAATTGCTTACTACTTTTTTCCCATCCATTTTTTCTCGTTTCCCCAACCAGGTCCTTCACAGTCTATGAATACAGGCTTTGCCTTACAAAATACACATCTTGAAATCTTTCCATGGCTCAGCCCTCCAGGCAGAAACCACCTGCTGCCAGGCCATAGGATGTGCTGGGGACCAGCCAAAAAGGTCTGCTAAAGTCACAAAACTGGAGAAAAAGTATGTGAAAGAGGGTGGGGATGGACAGGAGGAAAGAAGGCTAAGTATAATGGAGGGCCAGACACAAAGGGTAAAACAGCAAGCAGGTCAACATAGTGAAAGCAATGACAGAGCAGGTCCACGCAGACTGAGGCCTGGTTTGATACAAGTCTCAAAGAGAGGGTCTTCCAGTCGCCACTGGTAAACTCAGCTCTTTCCCCACTTTGTATCGATTTAAACAGAGGACATCCAACCGTAAACAGTAACCAGGTTTTAGTGGCTGGCCAGGGAAGGAGCTCTCACTCTAAATGCCCCTTCTCCCCAAACACTAGAAGGCATGGAGTTTCTAGGACTAGGTGTGGGACAGGAGAGGAATGTTAGCATGTGCAAAGTGAGACTCTAAATGTGCACGCACGATTCATAAACATACATCTTCATGCATCACATGTACACAAAATGGTGGAGACTTTCTTTTAGGGGAGGGGATAATGATAATGATCTGAAGCCAACTAGAGGTTGCCTATCCTGTTCTACTCTGCAGTCTTATCTTCCTCTGGTATCTGATAAGGGGTCAAGAAGCTCTGGCACCATCCTGGGGCCATCTGGTTTCTTTAAGCAGTTGTGGCTATAAAGGGACTGAAGAAAAATAGTAAGAAAAAGGAGCTTTCCCAGTGATTTCATCAGCACCCTCCCCCACCTCTCCACCTCCATAAAACCATCCTAGGAGGTCATTCAGCTCCAACATGTGAATGATTAATCACTTCTGCTTGCACTGATTCCTCCCTCCTCGGAATGCAGAGCAATTTTTGCCTCTGTCGTCATTAGCTGGTGATGTCTCTTGATGGTTTTATTATTTAATTGGCTAATTTTGTTCTCAGACAAAAACATATGCTTTTACAATTCACAGTATCTTTTTTTAACATACTATATATTGTTACTTTTTTAGTGTCCATAAAGCCTCAAGAAAAAATAAATAACAGCATTAGAAAACTTAGCCATTAGTTTTAATCTTTCTGCACTGAAGCCTAAAATATGAAAAAATATGAAAAATACAAGTTGTGAAAGTTTCTGAGTGTCCAGTAGATTGGAATTTCTAGGACAAAATAAGTCATGTGCTCTGCCCAAAGCCTCAGGGCAATCCAGCTGAATCCCAGTTTAAGAAGTCTGTTGCAGAGCCAAATGTGTTCATACTGAAAGAGATTCAGTCTAGAATCTATGAATGGGCACAGGGAGTCCCTGACCTCTGGGCAACATTCCCAAAAGCCTACTGGAAATCATAAATCTAACTCATAATAAAACTGCTCTGGCTAAAACACAGCTCTTTGCTTTTAGCCAGAATTACAGGAACTCAGTTCAATATTAGTGACGGTCTGGAAGCCGAAATCTCTGAATGTCCGCTACACTTTTGTATTTTTGTTCCTTTAAGCCTCAGTGGGGGTGAAAGTTATATTTCTGATCAGTAAAGAAAAAAAAGGAACTGAATTACCATTTCACAAATATTTTATTTATGTTGAGACAAGGTCTTGCTCTGTCACCCAGGCTGGAGTGCAGTGGTGCAATTACAGCTCACTACAGCCTCGACCTCTCCGGGTTAAGCAATTCTCCCACGTCAGCCCTCCCAAGTAGCTGGAACTACCACATGCCACCATGCCCAGCTAATTTTTATAGTTTTTGTAGAGATGGGGTTTTGCCACGTTGCCAAGGCTGGTCTCAAACTACTGGGGTCAAGCGATCTGACCATGTTGGCCTCCCAAAGTGCTGGGATTACAGGCGTGAGCCACCGTGCCTGGCCTGTTTTTCAAAAATTTTCCATAGTTTTTTGACGAGACGAGGTCTCATTATGTTGCTCAGGCTGGTCTCCCAACTCCTGGGCTCAAGCAATCCTCCTGCCTTGGTCTCCCAAAGTGTTGGGATTACAGGTGTGAGCCACTACGCCTGGCCAAAAATTTTACTGTAAAATATTTTAAAACAAGAATTAGAAAAATATTAGCTTTAGAAAAAAATGAAAATCTTTTGAGGTGTTTAGGAAAGCTCCAAGGAACTTAAAAACAACTGATACTATCTTATTTAACAGTCCATTTACTCAGCCCATACTGTGTGCTTTACCTAAGTGTTCACATTTAATCTCTACAACCAAATGAAAGTACATAATATACCCTCACTTTACAGATGAAGAAACTGAGCTCAGAGTTCAGTTTGTCCAAGGCTGTCAAGCTGGGAAGTGATATGGCCCCGAGATTAACTCCAAAGCCCCACTGCCAGGCAGCAAACAGAACATTTCCTGTTTTCATTCCTAATCAGTAGGAGCAAAGTGTAGTTCTGTAAGCTTCCTGTTGGGTGTTTTCTGGTAAATCGTAACAAGAATGACTCCAGGTCAAGGTTTAAGCCTACCTAAAATGCAGGCCAGAACACAGCTAGAATACAGCAATATTATCTTGCAATTTTCTTTACTAGGTTAAACTGGACTTGAATGATCTGAGACATTTATGACTTGATCACTGTGGCAAAACGGAGACAAAGCTGGCTCCTGGCATAGACCTCTAACAGCAGAAAGAAAGGCAGGATCACATCACCATGGACTCGTTTGGAATTAGGTCAAGTAGGTAAACTGACATGTCTGGATATTTATTTACTGAACATGATGACAATGACCCAACCTAACAACCATCAAAGTCCTTCGGCTCTCAGGGGTTAAGCAAATTGAAAGGGATTTTTGAAAGGCAGAGTATAGGAAAAAAGTGGCTAACACCTTTGGAGCAGTATTTCATAACCTGAGACTTGAGCTTCATTAAAAGTAACCAAATTCAATGGAGGTAGATGTCTGCGTGCAAAGTGCCTCTATTCTCCTGAGTTATAGCCAGTTTCAAGTTGTCATTTTAGTCAGCAGTGAAATCCATCCAGAAAGGCTCAAGTCAGCTACAGTGCTATTATAGACATAAATCTTTTTTATTTGTATTAGAAAAGCATCAGTTATTTCATGCTACAATGTGTAATTAAGAATTAAATGTGTTCATTATTTTGCTTACCCTTACAATAAGATATTTAGGGTTACAGGAACAGATTAATAATGTTAACAAACCCAGGACTTAACAGACCCAGGAAACATTTTGATGTCGCCGTATCTGTTAGTCCAAACTGCACCATTTTCTAAGCCCCCCGCTATTTCGCAGACACTGGTCAAAGTGAAACATTCCACACGGGTTCGGGCCGCGGTGGTGGCACCTGAAATCCCAACTACTCGGGAGGCTGAGGCAGGAGAATCGCTTGAACCCAGGGGACGGAGGTTGCAGTGAGCCAAGATCGCGCCACTTCAATCCAGCCTGGGTGACAAAGCTCAGTGCCCAGGACGCACTAAGGGATCTCAGGGGCTGAAAAAAAAACAGAAGAGAAGCCACGCGACGCAAAATCAAATGTCAGAGAACGAGGGGTCCTTTAACAGGCGGTCCACACGTCCCCTCCTGGCGCCGAGACCCAGCCGCTCCGGGCCACCCCGGCCAGGTACGGCCAGCCCCGGGGCGGGGCCTCCTGACGTGAAGCGATCCCACTGGCATCTCACAGGATTCCCGAGGGTCGCGGGCGGCCTCTCCTCAGCCCTGCAGCTTCCACACACGGACACCGCGAGCCTCGGCCATGTCCACTGACCGACCTTCCTCGCCGCAGCTCCTCGCGCATGGCCGGCCCCTTAGCAGCGACTAGCGCGAGAACAGCCTGGAAGACGCGCACCCAACCCCACGTGAGCCGAACACCCCAAGCCGCCGCTGCAGGCGCCGGCTCCGCGATTAAGGTCGGCGCGTGCGCGCTTGCGCGAGACGGGCACGCTCAGCCCGGCGCCGGTTTCTAGGGAGCTGGGCGCATGCGCCGCGTGAGGGGCCCGGCCGGCGGAAGGAGGCGCTGCTAACGGAGGTCCCGGCGCGCTTGCGCAGTAGCTGAACGCGGGCGTTTCTTTCCTCCCTTTTTTTCGAATTGGTTTTGGGGGTAGATTCGAGTTACAAAATGGCCGCCCGGAGCGTGTTCGGCGCGGTTACTACGGCGGTCTCGGGCTGAACCGGCTCTCTCGCCTCCCTGCCGAACACAGCGTGAGGAGCTCCCCCCCCCCCCGGGGACATGGTGTTTGAGTCTCTGGGCTTGCCGAGCACCAAGTCCTCTGAGGCCCGCAGGGCAGCACCGGAAGCGGCCGAGCGCGCTCAGCCAGACGACCACCAGTACGCTCCAGACCCCAGCGCCGCCGCGCCCCGGGTTTCGCCGCACCCAAGACCTAGCGAGTGCTGCGGCAGCGGCCGAGGAGGTGAGGGGCGGCGGCTGGCGCAGGAGGGGAAGGGGCTGAGGGCGGGAGCCTGGTGCTGAGAGCCCAGGGCCGGGAGGGCGGGAGCGGGCTCGGGCCTGGGAGGGGAGTGCTAGTGCAGGGCTGGGGACTGGACCCTGGGGAGAGGGGTGAGGGCTCAGGGCCGGGGGACGGGCCCCTGGGGAGGGGTGCGGGGCCGGGGGACGGGCCCCTGGGGAGGGGTGCGGGGCCGGGGGACGGGCCCCTGGGGAGGGGTGCGGGGCCGGGGGACGGGCCCCTGGGGAGGGGTGCGGGGCCGGGGGACCAGACCCTGGGGAGGGGCTGGAGGACGGGACACTGGGGAGTGGGGTACAGGGCTAGGGGCCGGGACCCTAGGGAGGGAGCTTGGGTCGGGCGCGCGTGCCGGGCGGGGGGCGCGGGTGGGCAGCGACGAGTGGAGGGTGGGGTGGGATGACAGCGGCGACGCAGCGTGGGCTGTTTGTGAAGCGGGCCCTGGGCCTCGCCAGGCTGCGGCGTCCGACTCGAGTGAGGCTCGCCCCTGCGGCCCCGGCGGAGGTAGGGGGCTGGCAGGGCTGTCCTGGCGTGGTGGTCTCCGTTTCCTTCCTAGCGATTCCTCTCGATTCTCCTCTCCCCCTGGCCACCGCTCGTCGCTTTTCTCCTGGGCCCATTACCTCTCTGGCCTAGCTTCACTTTCTTACTGCGTTCCGGGTCATTGATCACCCATTTGCTCGGTTCCATTAAGAAACAGTTTGGAGATTCGGTATTTCTGTCTCCTTAGTTGGCCCGCTTGTTCTCTCCCTTCAACAAGGCACCTCACTATTAAGTATAACGAAATCTGTGTTTTCGTTTTAAGCTGATGTTGACAAGTTGAGCTCCAAGGGCGGAGCTACACCAGATGCCAGAGACCACATAACTATATCAGGCACAAATAATGTTTTTTCCAGTTTGCCTAGACTTTCAGTCTCCTACCACGTTGCTTCATACCTAGAAATCATGTCGAATTTGGTGGTTTTTTACCCACAAGCGCAGACGCTTTTTAAATTCCCTTTTATTGATTGTTTGGTTGAGACTGGGTCTTGTTTTGTCACCAGGCCGGAGTGTAGTAGTAGCTCACTGTAGCCTCAAGCTCCTGGGCTCAAGTGATTCTCCTGCCTCAGCCTTCCAGGTAGCTGGGACCACAGGTGTGCGCCACTACGCCCGGCTAATTTTTTATTTCTATTTATTCATCTAATCTATGTCCATCTTTATTTTTGTAGCGACCAAGTTGGTTTCCGTCTCCTGGCTTCAAGTGATTCTTCCGCCTCCCTTAAGTTCTTCATAATAGTAGCTAGACATAAGGCCAGGTGCCAGGCCTTGTTCAGAATATTTTACAGAGGGTTCCCCCCCGCCCCCCACTTGTAGCATAGAAGTAAAATGTATTGTCTGAAGTGTCATGCTTTGAAATAAAATAGGGATTAGGTAAAATGTTTTTAAAAGTCTGGTTTGTAATCCAAGTTATTCTTCCATGCTACAACTTTTACGTTTTGGAGGAAAAATGGTAGTTTATAGCCTTTGCTTCTAATAACACTTGTTTGTTTAATAATTTATTAAGCCCGTCCTCTGCTCCAGGCAGTGTTCTAAGCCAATCTTTGTTTATCTTAACTTTCTTAATACTTCCTGTTCCACAGATGAAGAAACTGAGGCACAAAAATTAAATATAACTTGCCCAAGTTCTCACAGCTAGAAAATGGCAAAACTGGGACGCCAGATCTTTCAGTATTTTTTGAAATACTTTATGCAATACCCCAGCTCATTGATCTAATGATAGACAGGACACCTGCTGTTTGAGCTGGGCGCTGTTGGGACATTTGGAGTATATCTGTAAACAAAACAAAGATCCCTGCCTTTTGGTTATATACTGATTCGGTGAGTGTGTTAGGACGTGGAAGCCCCTACATTTATTTAGACTATTTTGCTGTGCCACCTGTCTCTTCATTGTGGGTATGAGTTAGAAGGTAAAATTTTACTGTTACAGTTTTTGTGCATTCAGCTCCATCCCTTTTTTCTCCACAGTTAATTTTCTTTTTTCTTTGTTTTGTTTTGTTTTGTTTTGAGATGGAGTCTTGCTCTGTCACACAGGCTGGAGTGCATTGGCGCGATCTCAGCTCACTGCAACCTCTGCCTCCCGGGTTGAAGAGATTCTCCTGCATCAGCCTCCCGAGTAGCCGGGATTATAGGTGCCACCACCACATCCAGCTAATTTTTGTATTTTTAGTAGAGGTGGGGTTTCACCATGTTGGCCAGGCTGATCTCAAACTCCTGACCTCAAGTGATCTGTCCGCCTTGGCCTCTCAAAGTGCTGGGATTACAGGTGTGAGGCACTGCGCCGGCCCTACAGTTAATCTTAAATAGCATATGTGACCATTGGCAACTTCTTACTTCTCCGACCCTCTGGCGGAGATGTTAGTTAATGAGTAGAAAAATTGCTAAAAGAATCTGTATAGAGGGCTGGGCGCGGTGGCTCAAGCCTGTAATCCCAGCACTTTGGGAGGCCGAGACGGGCGGATCACGAGGTCAGGAGATCGAGACCATCCTGGCTAACACAGTGAAACCCTGTCTCTACTAAAAAAATACAAAAAACTAGCCGGGTGAGGTGGCCAGGTGGCGGGTGCCTGTAGTCCCAGCTACTCGGGAGGCTGAGGCAGGAGAACGGTGTAAACCCGGGAGGCGGAGCTTGCAGTTAGCTGAGATCCGGCCACTGCACTCCAGCCTGGGCGGCAGAGCGAGACTCCGTTTCAAAAAAAAAAAAAAAAAAAAAAATCCGTATAGAGACCTGGTTTCTGAACAGTAAAGAATTATGTGTATTCCTGTATTTGTTTTTGTTTGTATGACAAAGATTAATGACAAAACTTAACCAAGTATTTTTGGCCGGGCATTAAAAAGAGAGGGTTCCCAGCGAATGGAAAGTGTATTCTCATACTTTATGTTTTAGAATCTTGGACTTTAATATCATTTGTAATCAGAAAAATAGCCCATACTTATAAAATGTAAAAATCACTAAAATGTATTACAAGCTGACAGCCCCTGTGTAATTACTCAACTGGCCATCAAATTGTAGAGGCCTTTGGAATACCAGCATTTGCATTTTACTTTTAGATACTAAAGAGTGATGTATCACCTTATATCTCAGTGACTAGAAAGTTCTGGGAAGCTTACTCTGGTGTGTTGTGGTGTTGAGGGCAAACAAGAGTGGGGAGAATATCAGGAAGGAGTTCAAGTAGGTTTAACAAGACCTGGCAGGTCCCCAAAACTAATCAGTAAGCTCCTGGGCGAGGTGGGTAGTAGAGGAAAAAATGGAAAGGTTTGTTTGTCCAGCTGGAGAGTTAGTGAAGAAGCCAGCATAACACTCAGAGTGGAGCTCTGGATTGTGGACTTTTTTGTTTTGTTGTTGTTATGATATTAGGATCAGAAAACAAATTGCAAGTTTTAAGGGATGAACAGGAGCACCCTTTTTGGATAGGCACCGGAATCCACTGCAGAGTTCATGCTGTTCCCCCAGTCCTGCCCCTTCCACTAATGCCATGGTATTCAAGAGTTAAGCCAATGATTTATTTTTGAAAGGTTATAAGTTCTCAGAATACTAACACATCCATGTTAATCATTTTGAACTTCTAATTGTCTTGGCAATATACAATTTGAGGCAACGAAATGTTCAGTCTTGGAACCATGTATCTCTGTCGGCTGTAGCCTAAAGAACAATATTCGTGTTGTGAAGGCATTTCCAACCCATTACTTGTATTCTCACTGAAAGATACACTTCTTTAATGCATCATCTTTAAGAGAATTTTAAATATTAAAATTGTTTTCCTTATGGCAAAACTTTAAGTATATGCATAGAATAAGTTAGTTAAGGACTTTTTGATCATATATACGTACTTCAGATTCCAGATTTTTAAAAATCAATTGATAATTCATTTTAATTTTTCCAAATGGAGTTGGTTTAGTGTTGTTCAGGAGTGCTGGTGTTCCCTAGGAATCGTCTTTTGCCTCCTGGAAAAAACCTTTATTGATTTGTAACACTGGGAGTCTAACAGCACCATTGTGAAGTTTTCATTAAAGCAGTTTCCAGTGGCATCAGAGATGTTTTTATCTCACTTCATGCTAGAGTGAATTTTTTAAATTCTTTGTAAGAATTTATTCTTTTAAAGAAATGAACTCCTTACTTCTGTTTTCTATAACAGGTTCGAAAACATGGCCAAAAGAAATGCTGAGAAGGAACTGACAGATAGGAATTGGGATCAAGAAGATGAAGCTGAAGAGGTAAAAAGCAGCTTCTCTAAGAATGATTTCCTGTTTCTTCTACCTTTTAAATTCATTTTGGGGTTCCTCATGAAGACTTGTGACAGAACTAAAAGACCTTTCTAAGAACATCATGAATGGCAGATGACAAATCACATGACCTGTACTTAGTGTAGCTATTAATTATATTTCTGTGACCTCTAGTTAGTGTAGAAATGTATTAATTTCATTTAGATGTGCTTTTCCACTAGTGCCCGCTCCTTAAATATTCTCCTTAGTAGAAGCAGTTTCCTCCTGAGTTTCGTATACTTGAAGCATTCTAAACCCATGGTTTGCAGTAAGCCATTTTAGTCATGATTGAAGGCTGAGGTAGGTTATCTAGTCATGAACTTAGCACACTGCTCAGATGTGAAAGTGGTATGCCATCACCATTCGGACTGTGGTACTCCCTTTCCCTAATGCTTCTTGGAGGCCTGCTTTATTTCCTCTTCTTAATGGTAGATCTGAGACCCTTAGCAATTGCATTTATAGGAATAGAATTTAGATTGGCCTAGTTCCTTTTCCAGCAAAATAAAAATGGTCTCCCCTGAGGAAATCGGATCATTTTTCCCTCATAAACAATAGGACTGGGCAACATAGAGAGACCCCAGTCTCTAAAAAAATTTTTTTTTCTTTTTTCTTTTCTTCTTTTTTTTTTTTTTTTTTTTTTGAGACAGTCTCACTCTGTCACCCAGACTGGAGCACGGTAGCATGACCTCGGCTCACTGCAATTTTTATCTCCCAGGTTCAAGTGATTCTCCTGCCTCAGCGTCCCAAGTAGCTGGGATTATGGATGTGCGCCCCCACACTCAGCTAATTTTTATATTTTTAGTAGAGACAAGGTTTCACCATGTTGGCCAGACTGGTCTCAAACTCCAGACCTCAAGTGATCCGCCTGCCTCGGCCTCCCAAAGTGCTGGGATGACAGGCGCAAGCCACCACGCCTGACCCAAAAAAATTTTTTTTAAATTAGCTGAACATGGTGGCCTGAGCGTACAGTCAGAGCAGTTTGGAAAGCTGAGGCGCGAGGGTTGCTTGAGCCCAGCAGTTGAAGGTTGCTGTGACCTGTGATTGCACCACTGCACTCCAGCCTGGGCAGCAGGGTGAGACTCTGTCTAAAAAAGAGTAAAACACAGCTGTACTTACAGGATGTGTGTGAAGGATTACCCAGGTGCAGAGGCAAGAGACCGAAGGCACAAACTGTTTCAGTGTAACAAAGAAAATAGTTAGAATAATTATAATACAAATGAGATATAGAGATGATCGTGGACATTATCAATCATTAGTATAAACATTACTAATCATTAGCTTTTAATATTACTCTTTGTTGTACTACTGATATGACCAAGCAATAACCGGCAGGTATAGGGTCAGGTGCTGAAGGGACGTGGTGAGAAATGACCTAGAAAGCAAGAGGTGAGCCCTCTGTCACGCCCACATAAGGACCGCTTGAGGGCTCCTTGGTCAGGTGGTAACGCCAGTGTCTGGGAAGGCACCCTTTACGTAGCAGACCGCGAAAGGGAGTCTCCTTTCCTTGGAGGAGTCAGGGAACGCTCTGCTCCACCAGCTTCTTGTGGGAGGCTGGATATTATCCAGGCCTGCCCACAGTCATCCGGAGGCCTGTGGTGCTGTGCTTCAGTGGTCACGCTCCTTGTCCACTTTCATGTTTCTCCCGTACTGGTTCCTCTTTGAAGTTCTTAGTAGATAGCAGTAGAAGAAATAGTGAAAGTCTTAAAGTCTTTGATCCTTCTTACAAGTGCATAGAAGAAAACGCTGATGTATGCTGCCTTCCCTCTCTGCTTCGGCCCCCTTTTACCTAAAAGGGAATGGCCCCCTGTCACATGATCACGTGACTTGCTTGACCTTATCAATCCGGACGACTCATCCTTGTTACGCTGCTCCCTTGTCTTGTATGCAGTAAATATCAGCACGCCCAGCCTTTCAGGGCTACTACCAGTCTAGTGTCTTGGTGGTAAGGGTCCTCCAGGCCCAGCTGTTTATCTCTTTGTTTTGTGTCTTTATTTCTTAAAATCGTCTTTTTTCCCCCTTCAGGGAGAACACCCACAAAGCCTTGCAGGGCTGGACTCTACAATAATACCTTATCAGCAGTGTGTTACCCCCAGGCCAGATGACTAAGGAAATCTGTAACCAAGTTAGCCTTTCAGGTTAACAGCATAGTGCTAAGGAAAAAAAAGAAAAATTTAAAAACTTGCAAGTGTTTCCAGGCTTATTCTTTTTTTTTTTTTTGAGACGGAGTCTGGCTCTGTTGCCCAGCCTGGAGTGCAGTGGCCGGATCTCAGCTCACTGCAAGCTCTGCCCCCCGGGTTTATGCCATTCTCCTGCCTCAGCCTCCCGACTAGCTGGGACTACAGGCGCCCGCCACCTCGCCCGGCTAGTTTTTTGCATTTTTTTAGTAGAGACGGGGTTTCACCATGTTAGCCAGGATGGTCTCGATCTCCTGACCTTGTGATCTGCCCGTCTCGGCCTCCCAAAATGCTGGGATTACAGGCTTGAGCCACCGCGCCCGGCCTACCAGGCTTATTCTTAGACTGTCATCTTTCTTCTTTCGGAATCTTTCTGGTACTAGTACTTTTTTTCTCTGCAAGTGTATCGCGTCTCATGTTTATGAATCACAAGGATGTGAATGTTTTGACAGGGTCAAAACTGACTTGGTGCTTTTTAACTAAAATCTTTGGTTATGGGGGTTTTTGGCTTTTTGTTGTTGGTTAAGATCTTAAGCAGTTACAATCTGGGCTATAGTAACATCTAGATTACCATGTAACAATTTGCTTAGACATTAAAATATTGAGGAATGAAAGAGCTCCCATTTGAACATATGCTAATGAAATGTATGGAAAGATTACATTTAGTTAAGTCCATTTAACTTGGGGCAAGTGCAGCCAGACGTCCCCTCTATGAGTGTAGGATCCCATTAAGTTTAATATGATCTGAAACAACTATAGGTGAGCATTTTTGCACGGGAAATATTTTATTCCGACCCTACAGAGTAAAAAAAAGGTTATAAACTAAAGCCGAAGATACTCAGCAGATTTCTGATGTGGACATCAGATGTGTGGACATGAGTGCACTTTGAGCACATCTGGAAGAGCAGTGGTTTTCCAGCGAGGTCCTAGGTGCCTCTGTGGCCTTTTGTACGTTGGGCAGGACTCATCTTAAAAATCGTGTGTATGTTATAAATAACAAAATTAATTAATTTTTTTGAGACAGAGTCTTGCTCTGTTGCCCAGGCTGGAGTGCAGTGGTGCTCTCTCGGCTCACTGCAGCCGCTGCCTCCCAGGTTCAAGTGATTCTCCTGCCTCAGCCTCCCGAGTGGCTAGGATTACAGGTGCTCGCCACCATGTCCAGCTAATTTTTCATTTTTAGTAGCGACAAAGTTTCGCCATGTTGACCAGACTGGTCTCAAACTCCTGACCTGTGGCCTCCCAAAGTGCTAGTATTACAGGCCCTAGCCACTGTGCCTGGCCAAAATTTATTTTTTGAGAGGCCAGGCGCAGTGGCTCAGTTCTAGCTTCTTGTTGTTGAGCATTTTTGTCATCTTTTTGGCTTTATCTTACTGCTGCTGAATTTGTATTGTCTTGCAGGTGGGAACATTCTCCGTGGCCAGTGAGGAAGTCTTGAAGAATAGAGCCATAAAGAAAGCAAAGCGCAGAAATGTTGGATTCGAAGTGAGTGCCTCCTTATAGCTCTTGCTATTAAATACTCATTTGATTTCTGAGTTGTACAGCATTCCCTCCGCTGGGAGCAATGATATCAACAAATCCTTTCTTAAAATGCTTATTCTTTAATGTAGATCAGAGGAGATAGAAAAAAATAAGAAACGTAAGGTCTGGACCTTAAAGAGAGCTTATCCAGTGGAGAAAATAAGATAAATACAGACAAATTCAAGTTGAGTGACAATATGGATAAAAAATGGAGAGGAGAAGAAAAACTAGCAAAGCAGTACAGAGGTGGGTGAAGTGGCATCAGATTGGAGGAAGAAAGGAAAATGCAAGGATCTTCTGAGAGTCTTGTCTGCTCCCTGGGATCGAGGCCTGAGTAGGAGGAGCCCTTTCACTATACTAGAAGCATTTTAGGTGTGGACTTTCTTTCTAGTATAGTATATTAACATGATTCATTCCTGTGCCAAGAAAGATGAAAGATGAGTTGTAACTCTTAAATTGAAATAATGTGGTGATTATTAAGCAATCACTGCATCTAAGAACTCTGCCTGAGTACATCCTCTCCCTTCAGATACATTCTAGACGCAACAGTGTGTGGTCTTGGTGGCCTGGACATCTGGTGTTAGGCAGGAGAAGCCACTTTGAACATCCTGGGTGGCAGCTTTGAAATAAACCTACCCTACCCCACATTTTGTGATGTTTAAAACATCAAGAATAGACTATATTCTTGGGTGTCTCTAATCTGAATATCCAAAGTGCTCCAATATCTGAAGCTTTTTGAGCACCAACGTGATGCTCCAAGGAGACCGTCATTGGAGGATCTCAGAGGGTCAGGATAGAGGTGCCGCACCAGTGAGCATAACGCAGACATCCCGGGAGCAGAAATCTTTCCATTTCTAAGCATTCTCCTTAAGGGACATGAAGCTTATTTCCCTTTTATTTCCAAATAAAAAGGATAGGAAAGGTATATCACTCACACTTTGAGAAGCAATGAAATTAAATTATTACAAAAATATTCATTACATTGCCAAAGTTTTGATTATAAAATTTATTAAGTTTGAAAACATGTGAGGAAGGGAGCCAGGTAGGTGGCAGTGGTGGGGAGACAGTCAGAGGTTTACAACAGCCAGTCACGCAGAGTGTCTCATAAATGATGGTATGTGTTAATGGGAAAACAATTCATATTACAAAGATCAAGTATTCACAATTTTCCTAAAATATATTACTATATATACTAATATAGTGTGATTCGAGGCAGAGATACATAACCATACATCAAACTGATTCTCACGTGGTTCTGGGTAGTCTTGAACTTTAGAATGCCATGGCTAATGTCGTAAGTGTGTGCTCTTTCTCTGCTCCATTGCACGCTTCAGATGCATGAGAGGAGCTTCATTTCCTGACGTTGTAAAAGCTCTTTCATGTAGAATTCAGGTTAACGGGTTGCACTGCCAAGAAAGGAAGTAGGTACAGAGGAAGCATATCTCAGATCCAAGCTAGAGATTAGGTCTTCTGTTTTGTAATTAATTACTTACATTTTGCTTAAAAATTGTATTTCTGATTTGACAAAAATTACGTGCTTATGGTGTACAACATGGTGTTGTTTTCAAGTGTACGATACATTTCTCCCTGCCTATTGTACAGTAAACCTCTTGAACTTCAGGTGTTTTTATTTGTTTGTTTTTTCTGGTCTGATTTTATGAATTGCCTTGACTGGTGACTAGGTGGTAGATGTAGGTGTTGAGCTGAGTGATGTTTGATGGCTCTTTCACTGAGAAGATACATGAGGGAAGGGACAGTTTAATTAAGGAGGAAATGGTTCGTCTTGGAAATGTTGTATTTGAAAGGCCTTGGGACACTCAAGTGGAGCGCCCTAGAAGACCACTAGGTAGAGAACAGGAATTAGGGCAAGGATCACAGCTCCGGGAGCTTTCGTCATGTGGGGATTGAAGCCATGGGAGTAGGCGAGAAGAGGCATGCAGGTGGAGGGCCCTACGAGGAAGGAGGAACAACAGCTCACTGCAGAAGCCGAGGGAAGCCATTCTGAAGGAGGGGCAGTCCCCCTGTGGAACCGAAGGAAGGTCAAGAGATAGAAACAGTACAGACCATAATCTACAATTAAGCTGAAGGGACGAGGCAGGGAGCGGGCAGGAGCCCTTGGGCCACTAAGGGAAATTCAATGTAGGTGGATAATAGAAATCCACAGATAATTTTAGCTGTAACTCTTAGCCTGAAGTTTTCATCAGAACTTGTATATTAGGACAATTAAATGTCATGTCACCCACCAGAACGCTGAAATGTGGCTTTTCCTAAATAGTGGATTCAATAGATCTGCTAAGCACTGGAGATATATTGGTGAGTAAAAAAGACCAAAATCTCCTTGCCCTATGGAAGAGAAACAAATGCACAGCATTAATTTTTCTTCTGTAAGTGCCATGGGGAAAAATAAAACCAATGAGGGAAATTGAGGGATGTGGGGCTGTGTCAGTACCCATGCAGCCCACATGGGTATTCCCCCCCCCACTTTTTTTTTTTTGAGACAGGGTCTTTGTCGCCCAGACTGGAGTACAGTGGCACAATCTTGACTCTGCAACCGCTGCCTCCTGAGCTGAAGCAATTCTCCTGCCTCAGCCTCCTAAGTAGCTGGGACTACAGGCACGCGCCACCACCCCCAGCTAATTTTTGCATTTTTGTAGAGATGGGGTCTCACTCTGTTGCCCAAGGTGGTCTTGAACTCCTGGGCTCAAGTAACCTGACTGCCTCAGCCTCCGAGAGTGCTGGGATTTTATAAGTGTGAGCCACACGCCGGCCCCTTGGTGAATATCGTAATCAACTTTTACTCTCATTTTTCTGAATATCTTTTTTTTGTTTAACTTGTGGTTCTTGAATTTTTGTTATGATTCTAGAGCCAGTTTACTATCAGTAATTTCTAAAATCCCTAGAAAAACCAAGTGACTGTTAAGTTTGTGCAAAATTGAAGGCTCTGAGTTTGTCCATGAATCATTGTTTTAAAATGACAGCTATCAGTTTGGTGTATTTGGAATTTTAAATGACGAAAAATCAAATTTAGAGCAACAGAATCTAAGCTGTATTTGATATGTGCATTAAAACTCATACAAGTTAGAATTTTACATTCTTTGCCTAATTTTATTGCCATAAATATATCAGTGGTCAGTAAACATCTGAAATTCTGTAGATGAGATCGACACTTTGGTTTTGGAAAAACATGCAATAAAGTTTAGGCTAACTGGCCCATTTAGTAAATGAAGGGGTTCCAGTTTAATTTCTTTTTTTGGTGAAATCATGATTATAATTCACTCATGGAAACTTAAGATTGGTGAACTTTCTTAGGTGTTTGGTTTGAGAAGCAGATCACTTCCTATAATGTAATCACTTCTTTGAACAACAACAAAAAAGGGCTTCTAAAAATTGTGGTGAGTTTATTTAGCAAAACACTATAAACTGAGGAACCTTTGTCCAAAAGTTCCAGGGGCAGAGAGGAGCTTTAGAATTCATAAGGAATGCCAAACATTTCCAGAGCATTTTAGATTAGAGATGTGAGCAGGCTAGCACAAAGGGAAAAGGCCTACTAGAAAAACCTTGTTAAAACAATCGAGTTTAAGGAAGCAGTGAGGAAAAGGAGAGTAAGAAGTTGTCCCGGGCTGCTCAACTAACAGGAACATGTAGATTTGAGACTTGATCATCTAAGTTTTTGTAGGCTGAAAGCAGATTGCAAGCTACCGATGTTCTTAAGAAATTAGGCAAATGGATATTCTTAGTTAACCTAACTTGATGTTTTTATAATTTCTTTAGGCAGTAAATGGTCTTTGGCTGAGTAGTACATGAAGTATCTTTCACTGGGATTTAATTTTATTGAGACACTTCAGTAATTCTGAGGCTGGGCAGTGGGTACACAGGTTTATTGCATTAGTCTTTCTTACCTTTTATGTCCTAAAAATACACATATATTTTTTAAATGTCCTTCCTGCCTGTTTCAGGAAGGCAGCTGTGGGTTGCAAAGCCATTCTTCTGAATAGAATCCTCCCATCTCATTTCTTATTTCTGCTTGTGCCAGCAGTTTGCTTTATAATGCTGACTGCATATGGAGTCTAGGTGCTATTTAGCCAAGATGCTATAGTCACTCACTTGCTTATTTGGTAATAGAAAGTATGCTTACCTAATGTGTGCTCCTCCTTCATATTTCAGTCTGACAGTGGAGGAGCCTTTAAAGGTTTTAAAGGTTTGGTTGTACCTTCTGGAGGAGGACGGTTTCCTGGATTTGGTAGTGGCGCTGGAGGGAAGCCTTTGGAAGGACTGTCAAATGGAAACAACATAGCCAGTGCCCCTCCCTTCACCAGTGCGAAGGCAGCGGCAGAGCCCAAGGTAGCCTTTGGTAAGTAGGCTCCCATCCCCCAGCCACCTGTGTAAGTATAATCTATGGAAAATAGCTTTGCAAAGATGTTTTTCTTATACCTACCCTGTGTCTTGGAACTGTGTGAGCAAAACTAGAGTAATAATGAAAGAGATGAGACTTAGGGAGGTGTTGGTTATTTACAGAGTAAGTGGGCAGAGCACAGGCTTTTGATCCAAAACATCTCGATTTTGTTCTCAGCTCTGCCAGTTACCAGTTGTGTGACCCTGGCCTCTTAAGCCTCAGAATGTTCAGTTTTGAAAGGAGAATGACCCTCAGAATTGACGTAAAGTCAAGAGAGAAAAGAAAATGCTATGTAGACCCTTTGTGTGCAAGGGCTTTCTGTGTGCCTCACACCAAAGCAGCTACTGGGAACTCAGATGAGGTTCTCCGTGACCAGTGTCCCTCCCACGCTAGACTGGTTTGGGTATGGGATGTGTTGATTGCCTGATCCTGTTTTGAGGGAATTAGTCAAAAACTCTTGGAATTAGCAACATGGGTTAAAAGCTTGGAAATGATCCTGACTAGTTGGTTGTAGTTAGCTGATGATTCTGAAAGTGTGTACTGTTTGATTTTAATTTGGCAGAATGTGTAGTGTGATTTAAAATAAGCGTTCTCTGTTAAGATTTTTTTTTTTTTTTTTCCTGAGTTAGAGTCTTGCTCTGTCACCAGGCTGGAGTACAGTGGCATGACCTCTGCTCACTGCAGCCTCTGCCTCTGGGTTTAAGCGATTCTCCTGCCTTGGCCTCCCGAGTTGCCGGGACTATAGGCACACGCCACCACGCCTAGCTAATTTTTGTAATTTTAGTAGAGACGGGGTTTCACCATGTTGGCCAGGATGGTCTCGATCTCTTGACCTCGTGATCCACCTGCCTCGGCCTCCTAAAGTGCTGGGATTACAGCTGTGAGCCGCTGCGCCCAGCCTCTGTAAAGATTTCTAACTACGGCCATCCCCTAGTATCCTGGGGACTGGTTTCAGCACCCCCTCGGATGTTCAAGTCCCATAGTCAGACCAACATAACTCTTAGATAGGAAACGTGTTTGTATCCACTAGTCCTCATCCCCAGAGTACTGCATTGAGACAGGGTCTCGCTGTGTCACCCAGGCTGGAGTGTATTGGTGTGATCTTGGCTCACTGCAGCCACAACCTCCGGAGCTCAAGTGATCCTCCCCCATCAGCCTCCCCAGTAGCTGGGACTATAAGTGCACACCACCACACCCAGCTAATTTTTGCATTTTTTGTAGAGATGGGGTTTTGCCATGTTGCCCAGGCTGGTCTCAAACTCCTGAGCTCAAGCGATTTGCCCGCCTCAGCCTCCCAAAGTGTTGGGATTATATGCATGAGCCACCGCACCTGGCTGAGGACTGCATTTCACACGTGTGGAACCTGCAGGTACAGAGGGGCGACTATAATACTATTCATTCCAAGAACCTTGGGTATTAAGTGTTAATGCTGACCTACTATTCTGACAGTGCTGTTTGAAATAGGCATCCTTTTGTCTACAGCCACACCACCCTGGACATGCCTGATCTCATCTCAAATAGGTGTCCTTTTGAAGGAAAAGATTATTTTTAAAATACGTAGAACAAGCATATGGTGGTTAGTGTTCTTATATAAACTTTGACTTGATCTTTATTCATCGGTTTTACTGATAACCAGTTACTAAATACTACTCCTTGAACACATACTTCTTGAGCTGTCACAAAAATAGGATACAGTAGGCCAGGCACAGTGGCTCACGCCTATAATCCCAGCACTTTGGGAGGCCAAGGCAGGCAGATCTCAAGGTCGGGAGTTCAAGACCAGCCTGGCCAACATGGTGAAACCCCGTCTCTACTAAAATACAAAAATTAGCCAGATGTGGTGGTGGGCGCCTGTAATCCCAGCTACTCAGGAGGTTGTGGCAGGAGAATTGCTTGAACCCGGGAGGCGGAGGTTGCAGTGAGCCAAGATCATGACACGGCACTCCAGCCTGGGCGACAGAACAAGACTGTCTCGGTGGAGGGGGAGATACAGTCAAAGCAGGAAGTGTAAAGGCAGAGTGGCATAAAAATCTAGATGACTTAATCAAATTAGTCTAAATAAATGGTTTAATTGTTAACTTTCTATAGGTTCTTTTGCTGCAAATGGCCCTACCGCCTTGGTTGATAAAAAAGTTTCAAATCCCAAAACTAACGGGGACAGTCAGCAGCCCTCCTCCTCTGGCCTTGCTTCCAGTAAAGCTTGTGTCGGAAATGCCTATCACAAGCAGTTGGCCGCCTTGAACTGCTCCGTGCGGGATTGGATAGTGAAGCACGTGAATACAAACCCCCTCTGTGATCTGACACCTATCTTTAAAGACTACGAGAAATATTTAGCAAACATTGAACAGCAACACGGGAATGGTGGCAGGAATTCTGAAAGTGAATCTAACAAAACGGCGGCTGAAACACAGTCTCCTTCCCTTTTCGGCTCAACAAAGTTACAGCAAGAGTCAACGTTTTTGTTTCACGGCAACAAAACTGAAGATACACCTGACAAGAAGGTGGAGGTTGCATCTGAAAAGAAAACGGACCCGTCACTAGGAGCGACAAGTGCCTCGTTTAATTTCGGCAAGAAAGTTGATAGCTCTGTTTTGGGCTCATTGAGCTCTGTCCCCCTGACTGGATTTTCATTTTCCCCTGGAACCTCCAGTTTATTTGGCAAAGATACCACCCAGAGTAAACCAGTCTCTTCACCATTTCCCACTAAACCATTGGAGGGCCAAGTGGAAGGTGACAGTGGTGAATGCAAAGGTAAGTACCAGCTTTGGCATTGGGTTGAGGTTTGCATAAGATTTGTGTCTTGGGAAACACAGAGACTTTGATTCCGAATGGATCTGGATCCACATTGAGACACTGTTGTCCTCTCCATGTGTGATCCTGGGCAGAGCTAATCGGCTTCTCTGAGTTTCCAATTCCTTCTTTATAAAAGAGTAAGACCTATTTTGTAGGGTTGTTTATAAGGATTAAAAATAAAATGAATTTGGAAACGCCTGACTTTGAAACGTCTCAAACACACGTGGCTTAGCATATAAAAAAGAAGTGAATTAAAGACGTTTTTTGAGAATTGTGTTTTGGAAAAAGTTGATCAAGTTCATCATGAATGTCCCCTGAATTGATTTGTACTTAGGAGATTTGACTGTAAATAAAGTCATGTGGCAAAACAGTATTTGACTATACATTAAAAATGTAGACTTTTCATAGCCATAGAGAACAAATCAACAGTGTTTTCCTCTTGTGGGTTTGGAGGCACCTCCTTTCCAGAGGACCGCAGTGGTGTCTAAGTGATGTCTCCTGTATGTAGCATCAGTACCCTAGACCAGGCAGAAGGTCTGGCCTTAGTCTGGGCCCTCCACTCCCTCTGTTGTTAGCTTAAAAAGTGGGGTGATGTCATAATGCCGCTTCCTCACATGGTGATTGTGAACAAATGATGTCTGTGAAGATGCCTACTTGTAAGCAGTTAAAAATGAGGCCAGGTGAGGTGGCCCACGCCTATAATCCCAGGACTTTGGGAGGCGGAAGTGGAATGCTCACCTGAGGCCAGGAGTTTGAGACCAGCTTGGGCAACATAGCAAGACCCCATCTCTACAAAAATTTTAAAAAATTAGCCAGGCCAGGTGGTGGGTGCCTGTAGTCACAGCTGCTCAAGAGGCTGAGGGGAGTATTTCGAGCTCAGAAGTTCATGGTTGCAGTGAACCATGGATGCATCACTGCACTCCAACCTGGGCAACACAGACCTTGCCTCAACAAAAGAAAAAGTGTACTTTTCAGACATATGAATATACTGATCCTTAGAATTACGGTTTTCTAGCAGGAGGCTAGACTTCCATTGCTGTTTTGCCTTGCCCTACTTTCAAGTCTATCCTCAGGCATGGGCCCTTTGGACACAGGGTGAAATAAAGGTCTCCCCTTTTTATTTCTTCTCTGCTTCCCATAACTACAACAAATGGGGAGTCTTTCCTGAGGCAGGCACTGGGACACAGTGACGCTGGATTTGAATTGAGTCCCAGTGGATGCAGGATGCCCCTCAGTGAGCGCCTGTTCCTTGCTCTTGGTTATCAGTGTACACATCAGGAGACCGGGGAGATTGGAGTGATGCGATGGATGGTCATGTGACCAGGGAGATTGTAGTGATGAGATGGCTAGTCGTGTGACCGGGGAGACTGGAGTGATGAGATGGCTAGTCACGTGACTGGGGAGATTGGAGTGGTGAGATGGGTAGTCACGTGACTGGGGAGATTGGAGTGATGAGATGGATAGTCATGTGACTGGGGAGATTGGAGTGGTGAGATGGGTAGTCACGTGGCCGGGGAGATTGGAGTGCTGAGATGGGTAGTCATGTGACCGGGGAGATTGGAGTGGTGAGATGGGTAGTCATGTGGCCGGGGAGATTGGAGTGCTGAGATGGGTAGTCATGTGACCGGGGAGATTGGAGTGGTGAGATGGGTAGTCACGTGGCCGGGGAGATTGGAGTGCTGAGATGGGTAGTCATGTGACTGGGGAGATTGGAGTGGTGAGATGGGTGGTCACGTGGCCGGGGAGATTGGAGTGCTGAGATGGGTAGTCATGTGACCGGGGAGATTGGAGTGATGCGATGACTAGTCACATGACCGGGGAGATTGGCGTGATGAGATGGCTAGTCATGTGACTGGGGAGATTGGCGTGATGAGATGACTAGTCACATGACCAGGGAGATTGGAGTGATGAGATGGATAGTCATGTGACCGGGGAGATTGGAGTGGTGAGATGGGTAGTTAGTGTGACCGGGGAGATTGGAGTGGTGAGATGGGTAGTTGTGTGACTGGGGAGATTGGAGTGATGAGATGGATAGTCATGTGACCAGGGAGATTGGAGTGGTGAGATGGGTCGTCGTGTGACCCATCATCTGAGCACCAGAGTTGTTTTTCTTAGAATTGCTTTTTAGTGAGTTTTTATGCAACTGCCATTCTCTTTAAGAGGATCCTTTTATATATGTGGGTTTTTTTTATTTTTTTGAGACAAGGTCTTGCTCTGTCACCCAGGCTAGAGTGCAGTGACGCAGTCACAGCTCACTGCAGTCTCTACCTCCTGGACTCAAGCAATCCTCCCACTTCAGTCTGCCATGTAGCTGGGTCCACAGGCATGCACTGCCACACCTGGTTAACTTTATTTCTTGTAGAGATTGGGGGAGGTCTCACCATGTTGACCGGGCTGGTCTCGAACTCCTGGGCTCAAGTGATCTTCCTGCTTTGGCCCTGCAGTGTGCTGGGATTACAGGCGTGAGCCACTGTACCCGGCCTAATACATGTGTTTAAATAGTGTCTTGTTTAAATAATGGCCTAGGTCTCCCATGTTTGGGAGACCCCATTAGTGGGGATACCTTTGATACCAGAGCAGTGACCCATGTGGCAATTCAGACAAAGCTTAAATTACTTACACTGGGGTTTTGGAATGATTTCTCCGACAACTTGCCCCCTTGTAAAAAAAATATATATATATTTTTCTATCTTTGGCCATTACTGATACTTGTTGTGGATATGGTCACAGGAATATTCAGGGGTGAAGGTGTTAAAAACTCATCTGAGATGTAATTTTCCAGTGGGTAATTTGAATATAGAGTGATGATTATTTTTCTGTCATAAGCATGGAGATTTTTCCATTCTAAGGTTTTATATATATTGGAAGTTATTTAGAATTAAGAGGTATGTTCCCATTAGAAAGGATTCTTGTTTTTCACAAAATAGTTAAAATCCAGCAGGCACTCCCTTCTGGCATCCCCCTGCGTTATGTCTCTCAGTTTACATGGAGTGCTCAGATGGATGTTTAGGGTGTTACATAACAAAACTCTCACTTTTTTAAACTCTGGATTGGAATCTTACTGAATTATTGTCTTTTTTATAAAAGGTGGAGATGAAGAAGAGAATGATGAGCCACCCAAAGTAGTAGTTACCGAAGTAAAAGAAGATGATGCTTTTTACTCCAAAAAGTAAGACTCACCAGAGCCTGCGGGTGCATGTGTTTTAGAGACATGGTAGCATGCTTCAGACCGGAGAATGTCCTTACGGACTTGACTGAGGGTCAAGCTTTGCCTGCTCTCAAGTGGAACAGGAAAGAATTCTTGGCCAGTTTATTTTAAAAACCAGTTCTAGGAATGTCCTGGTGGGCAGGTCTCACTCTTTTCTGTCACTTTAGCTCTTTTAAAGTGCTTTAGAGACAGGCTCTTCTATGATCTTCCCAATCCCATCCCGTCCCATTCCCTCTTCTCTCCCTGTGTCTTTCTCCCTCCCCTTCCTCCTCCCCCAACAAAGAAATCGCGGAGTCAGTCACTGATTTCAGGTTTGGCTTCACTTACTTTACCCTGGAAGTATCTCTGATCCCTTCCAGGAGATTTGGTTGGCCTTTCTGGATTTTCTCATAGTCAAAAAGTTATGCACGGTAACCGTCCCTTTCTGTTTAGGACCTATAAAAATTTTCATCTTCCTTTCAATTAAATGAGATTAGTTTTTACAAAGATATTTGCTGAAAAAACACTTGTGCCATTTCAGAAACTTTCAAGATGTGTTTTTGTAATGCAGAAGTTTCAGAATAATGAGCGAGCAGCTTTCCATGTAACAGGTCACCACATCCTGGGGATTCCCAGGTGTTTCAAGAACTTGTAAAAGAGGCCAGCAGTTTCTTCTGTGTGTGTTTTAAATTTCACTACTCACATGACATAAAGGAGTGACCCAACTTTAAGATTTTTAATTAGAATCAAATGAGGCCAGGCATGGTGGCTCATACCTGTAATCCCAGCACTTTGGGAGGCTGAGACAGGCAGATCACCTGAGGTCAGGCGTTCCAGACCAACCTGGCCAACATGGTGAAACCCCGTCTCTACTAAAGGTATGAAAATTAGCCGGATGTGATGGCACACGCCTATAATCCCAGGTGTTTGGGAGGCTGAGGCACGAGAATTGCTTGAACCCTGAGAAACAGAGGTTGCAGTGAGCCAAGATCTTGCCACTGCACTCCAGCCTGGACCACAGAGTAAGACTCTGTCTCTAAATAAATATATAAATGAGCCATGGTTTTGTATTATTAATAACCTCAGGAGATGTATAGCATAGGAGGCTGGGAAGATATTTGATTACTTTGTTATTAGTTAGACCCTACCCAAGCATGTTTTCCAAATTTATTTAAAAATGTTGGGCAAAAACTGAAGGAGCCTTGAGGAGAATTTTTAAAATAAGAAATAGGCCAAAAAAAAGGGAGAGGTGGGTAAGATGCAGGACAGAGTCTGTCCTTTATTTGCCGCTGTCTGTAGAGGACCAGATCAGCTCTCTTGAGCTCAGGGCCAAAGGAGCAGAATAGGGAGGGAGGGGTGTTGAGCCCTGATTTTGACTGACTTGAGAACACAGTTTCATAAAGTGTTATAAAAAGTTTCATGGGGCCCATTGTTTAATTTGAAAAAATGGGGAGGGGGTTTTAAAATCTCTAAGCAGATTTTCTTATTCTGGTTTTTGCTCAGGCTCCTTTTGGATCGTTTAAAGATTTGTCCTGAAACTTCCTGTACTCTCATTTAATACAGATTTTCCACCCAAGTGTGAAGAGTGCTTGTTAGAAAACTGTGACTTGATTCATCTCTGAATGCTTGATGGCACCTATTTTTCTTCTCCATAGGTGTAAACTATTTTACAAGAAAGACAATGAGTTTAAAGAGAAAGGCATAGGTACTCTGCATTTAAAACCTACTGCGAATCAGAAGACACAGCTTTTGGTGCGGGCAGACACCAATTTAGGTGGGTACCTTTTTTTCACTTGGCGCAAAATCATCATCTTCATCACATAATATATAAAAGCCTTTGCCCTGCTGATTCAAGGTTATTAGTACGTTTTTAAACAGCGCATTCAGGCCAAATTCATCCTGTATTTACTTATTTCTAGTTTTGAGTCCCAGGATAATAGTGTGTAAGGAAACAGAGATGTGTTAGAAACTATAAACAAAATGGTTTTTCATTTTACTTTGTGTTAGAAATGTGACTAAGAAGCTAGAGATTAGACCGTTTAATAAACACCCAAAGGAAATTAACCTTTTAAAGGAATCCTTTTTATATAGCAAGTAATCACTAACTGATCGCTGTCCACCCTCAGTTTACCCTGAAAAGAGTCCACTGCAAGGAGCCTAGCACCCGGAGGAGGAGGAAGACGGGCAGGCTGCGGTGGAGTGGGCAGTAGTGGTAGAGAACGGGGGGCTGTGTTGCAGAAAGAAACTCCAGGGAGGCGTTTTTCTTTCCCGTAGGCTTGACTAGTAATAACATTACGGTCGTGTCACTCTTGCCCAGGGAGCTGTGCCGGCCTCTGTGACAGAGGTGTCCTTTGGTCATGTGGTGCAGTGAAGATTCTGTTGTGCCACCGTGTTCTTCCTTCAGTGCAAAAACGGACAGTTGAGAGGGCTGATGGTTCTGAGCCAGGCTGTTGGCTCAGTGAGAAACGCTGTGTGGTTGCGGAGATCCGGGCTGGAGCGAGGGCCGAAGGCCACTCCTCACAGTGAGGGCAAGTCCTCCCCGAGGCCTCCCAGTTCTCAGGGAACCAGTCCTGATTTTGAGCCATTCCTGTTGGCTCCCCATGTTAGATCCATTAAGTATAAGTTATTTCAGTGTTTAATGTTTAGCATGTTACAGACTCGTTTGGTGGAGCTGTAGCTTCTATAATTTTGATGGGTTTGGTTTTGTTTGAATGCAGGCAACATATTGCTGAATGTTCTGATTCCGCCCAATATGCCATGTACGCGAACAGGGAAAAATAACGTTCTTATCGTCTGTGTTCCAAATCCACCAATCGACGAGAAGAATGCCACCATGCCAGTCACCATGCTGATTCGGGTAAAAACCAGCGAGGATGCAGATGAGTTGCACAAAATTTTACTGGAGAAAAAGGATGCCTGAACGTGCGAAGTCAGCTGCGGAATTATTGCCAAGTTGCTGCTTCTCCCACCGCCCCTTAAACTTAGTCAGTTTTCTTCTCTTCTTTGACATTCTAAGAACTTATAGATAACTTAAAACTTTTGTGAGGAAGATTAATGTGGCCAATAAAACCTTTAAATGTTAAGTGTCAGGAAACCGCACTCTCCCTTAAGAACTGCCTAAAGTCTAAAATACATTCGAATGCAATTTTTGGAAGATTTTTTAATGTTCGTTTGTTTATTAAACTAACCCTAAGTGATTTCTTCAAGGACCGTAATCAGGGTATCGATTCGCTTTCCCAAAGGCTCTTCCAACTCGTGGGTTTTGGGGTCCACCGCCACCACCAGAGAGGCTTTTGAACAGGTGCCTGGCTACGTTCAGAAGAAAGCTGGCTTGTGTGCTTCTCTCCAGTGGGCTCAGCCGACGTGTGAGACTCATTCTGTTACCAAATGAACTGGGCTGCCACGCTGTGACAGGTGTTTGTCCTCTGCTTTATTTTTATTTTGAAGCTAAAATGTGAGTACTAAGTGTTCACCTCAGCATACGAATCATTGGCCTGTAACCCTGTGGGCTGCTTCACGAGAATTCAAGACCTGCATTTTCATTTTAAAAGGAAATGAACAGCTTGTGAAGGATTTTTTTGGCTTTGTAGTTTCTATTCATGAGGTAGTGTTAACTTCTTTATCCCCCTAAAGACAAAATTAAGATAACGGGGGATTGCCAGGAATGGGTTTAAAAGCACAAGTTTGGTAGCTTATCATCTATACCATGGACAGTGAACCCTTTTACGAAATGAAAGTCAAACGAGACCATCCTAGAAAAAGAAGATGCTCATAGGCATTTGTACCATAATCAACCCCACGCATAATGAAAACTATGACCAAGTGACGTGCCTGGGAGCTTTGACACATGAGCCATTTGAATTCACTAGGAAACATGTAATAAGGTAATGGAAGAGAAAATCGTGTGTAAATTTTGCCTTTAACTTTAGACAGCAGTATATTATACATTTGATATCTGAAATACCTTTACTTTTTTAAGAATAAGATTCCATATGTCTGTCTGGAAGGGAGCCATGGTTATGCTCACGAATATCGATGTCACTTCTCCAGAGTTGTCAGGTAACTAACACGAGCATTCTTTGAAGACTCTGGGCACAGGAATGAGATGCAGAATTGAATGTTTAAATTTCCACTTTGATTCCTCATGAATCGTTTGAGACTAGTGCCAGCTGATCTTGTGTACAGGCTCAGGGTCAGTGCCGTAAGGGCTCACGTGTGTGTGTGCTGATCTTCGGTGCTTTGCGCATTCGCATGTAGAAGAGAGTAGTCAGAATAATTGTGGATGGCACAAGTGGCTTTTTTAAAACTATAATCTTTAAGTGTAAAGTTTGGGGCCGGGAGCAATTTCATGATCAAATATGATGAACTCCTAGGTACCTGAGGTGTGATTGGGTCAACGCTGTCACGAGGTTCCTGAGGTGTGACTGGGCCAGCGCTGTCATGAGGTTCTTGCTCTACTTTTAGTGTTCTGATTCCACCGGGAGACTCTGGTGTGTGGCCTAGTGTGTGGCCTTGCATGAATCCGTGCAGAGAGGTGTGCTTGTGCTGTTACAGGGTGCTGTCAGACATAGCTATGGGAGGCACCTAGGAAGTGGCCATTATTTTTACATTGACTTTTAGAATTGAGAATGCATGTGAGTTTTTGTTGCCGATGATTTATAGTAAGCAAGTGGTTGATGCTGTTAATACCGGCCCTGCCCGATTGACATTAGGTTTATTCAACTTTTAAAAAGATGAAGAACTAAGGGGAACAAATTTAAGTTTGTTGCAACTTAGCCACATGTGCTTCCCTGGTACCAGCTGGAATCAAGCTCGCAGGCATCTTTCGGACACTTAAGTGTATATGACACAGTACTTTGTTAGCGTCTGCGCGTGTATGGAAAGTCTACAAAAAATGGCATGAAAAGATCATGATTGGATTATCTTTTAAACCTGCCCCTTCTGTAAAAAATAGTTTATATATTTTTAAATTAGTGGGTATGTGTGGCTTTCTTTTTTCCTAACATTCCCAGCAAATTTTTGCTGCTAAGACTATCACTGTTAAAGTGAAAATTACAGGGAAAATGTGACACGTCTACCATAAAACTTAGAATGGGGGATTTTCTTAAAATCACTCTTGTATGCTTTAGGAACTGGTTGGTCTCCACTTTGATTATTGGTGTAAAGAGCCCGAGTATATGTGGATTTGACTGTGAAATGTAAACTCCTTGTCTTTTATTTGGGGCACGGGGCCCCCGGAGGGCTTACCTGTTTTCCCCACTATGTTAACAGGTAATTCTGATTTATGCGTCTAGTTTGACTTATTTTTAACAAAATATTAGCAATTATGCTTTAAAATGTTTAATGTGGACTGAAATTTTCGTCTGAGAATCTATGAAGTGTATCATATACGTGGCCTAAAGCAAGGTGTGTATTTTGTTATTCTAAAATTGTTTTGCATCTTGGCAAATACTAAGTATCCCAGTGGCCTTTTTTTTTTTTTTAAACCTGTGTATCCATCTCATCCTTTTGCGCATTCCTAGTAAGCAAAAAATTTGTTATGCCATCTTCATTATTTGAATTACAGACTTAAAATATGTCCAGTTTTTAAAGAAGTTTAGATTATGTTTTCCATGGAAGGACAAGTCTGACTGTTCATGGACTGATTTTCTTTAAGAGGATTATTTTACAATTTCAATTCTAGATTACAATTTTGTATATGCTGCATGCCAAAAAAAAAAAAAAGGAGAGAGAAAACTACTCTTTCTGGTGTAGAGGGGAAGAAAAACTAATATTCTCCCTTACTAGTAGAGTTCAAAACAAGTTTCCACTGAGAGCCTTTTCAGTAAAAGTTAAACAAGTTTGTTTTTTGAGCATTTGTCAGTTATTCTGTTTCAGAAGAGCCCAAATTCAAGCACGATGTATTTTGAAGGCTTTGCAAACTCCTAAGCCGCTGATGAGTCCTCATTCTGGAAGCGGGAATTTGAGTAGATACTGGTTTGCCCCGTAGCATGGTAGATGATGGGGAGGCCTTTTCCAACCAGGCATTCGCAACACAGGCCACTGTATGTTCTCAGCCAGTAACAATCATCCTGAGGACCGTTTGATGCAGACACAATTGTAATGGAGATGTAAACTTCTTAGCAATCAGATGGATACATTGTTTGCTTTTTACTTTAAATAGGAAATTGTTTTCTAAAACTAAAATACTTGAATTGTCAGACAATATAATCTCAGCTTGTTAGTTTTGAATGCTCCCATCGAAGAAGTGTAACAATCCATGAAATGTGAATAAATGAAAAGTAAACAAAATCCCAGTGTATGGCAGTCTTATGTTCCTCTGTGATGCACTTGGCATTCATTAATACAAGTCAGACCTGAGGAAAAGAATCACGCAGAAGCTGCAACCAGAAAGTTCTTGAACAACAGGAGGGTCGGCTTGGAGGTGAGGGAGAGACCAATTTATTATCAGACTCCTGGCTGGGGGTTGAGACTACTTTTAAACCATTCAGACCAAGGGTTCCTGTTGGATTAAAATCTTAACAGATTGGAATGGGAACAATTGATCCCTAATGGGCTAGTGTCCAAAGCATTGGCTAGCTGCTTTATATGTATTACCTTGGTTAGTCCTCAGAGCAAACCTTTGAGACATATTTTTAACCTTTCCTACGTTACTCAGCATTTATTTGGTTTATAAGGGGTATTTTCTGGTTTAAAAAAATAGTACTGCAAAGACTGGTTATTCATCAAAGTATTTTCCTGAACTGTTAACATCTAATAGAAACTAAATGACACTAAGAGAATGTTATCTCAAGAGGAAGATGGTGCCTAAACCGCAGAAGCCCTGTATAGATACTCAGCTGCATGGCTGGGCTAGAACCTGGGTTCTCAAAGTGGTCTTGGGACTGTCACATAGGAACTTGATAGAAATGCAAGCCCGGCCAGGCGCGGTGGCTCACGCCTGTAATCCTAACACTTTGGGAGGCCGAGGCGGGTGGATCGCTTGAGCCCAGGAGTTCTAGATCAGCCTGTGCAACTGTTGGGAAAAGGGCTTGTGGGTGCCTGTATAAACTGACCATAAAAATACGGGACATTAAGTTGTGGAAAGTCACAAGAGGCCTGTGAGGAGGAAAGCCTATTTGCCATCATGTTCCCATGCTCAGAGCGAGACCCGCTCTCCTATCTGTAAACGCTGTGTTCAAGGAGAAAGACACTCCTTTGAAGCACTGGAATGTGGACAGACATGCAGGCTCCTAGTAAGCCGCTCCCACTAGCTACTCTCCGATAAGTTAAAGATACGCTGTTTGAGCACAAAGGAGATTCATTTAAACCGCTATTGCTGTAGATTACGCCTGTGACGCACTGCACCCTTTCACTGTCCCGCCCTCAACATCTGCTTCTGTAATTGTACTCAATAAATACTGTAGAGACCAGAGCTCTGAGCCTTTTGCAGCCTCCACATTTTGCAGCTGGCCCCCTGGCTCCACATTTACTCTTAGCCTGTCTCTTCTCAATCCTTTGTCGCCAACAGACTTCGGGTACCCTGTGGGTGGTGCTGAGGCTGGTCCCCAACATGCAACATAGCAAAACCCTGGCTCTACAAAGAATACAAAATGTAACCAGGCACGATGGCACGCACCTGTTGTCCCAGCTACGTGGGTGGCTGAGGTGGGAGGATGGCTTGATCCCAGGAGGTGGAGGCTCCAGGGAGCGAGCAGTGATCATGCCACTGCACTCCAGCCTGGGTGACAAAGCAAGACCCTATCTCTCAAAAAAAAAAAAAAAAAAAAAAAAAAAAAAAAAAGCAAACCCGTCTGGGCAAGGTAGCTCATGCCTGTAATTGCAGCACTTTGGGAGGCTGAGGTGGGAAGCTTGCTTGAGCCCAGGAGTTAGAGACCAGCCTAGGCAACACAGCAAGACCCTGTCTCTAAAAAAAAAAAAAAAAATTTTTTTTTTTAATTAGCTGGGCGTGGTAGTGGAAGGAATCGCTTAAGCCCAGGAGGTCCAGGCTGTAGTAAGCTGTGGTCGCACCACTCTACTCCAGTCTGGGTGACAGGACAAGACTCTGCCCGTTCCCCCGCCCGCCCCAGAAAAAGGCAAACCCATGGGCCCCAACTAGGCTACTGAATCAGCACCTCAGGCTGGAGCCCATTTTTAAAAATTGAGATAGAATTCATATAAACTGCACCCCTTTAAAGTATACGATTCAGTGGCTTTCAGCATACTCACATAGTTGTGCAGCCGTCATCACTGATTCCAAAGTACTTTCCTTACCAGTCTTCTGGGTTTGAACGTTGGGTTAGAGCATGCATTAGGTGATCCTGATGCACGTTCACATTTGGGAACCGCTGGCACACATGCACTCCTGATGACTCTAAAGATGGCCCATGAAATACCCCTTGGGCACGCCGGGAAGACATGGCAGTAGTTATCAGCATTGCCAGGAACTACGCCAGCCTTTGGACGTACCTTGTCTCACTTCAACATTGTCGCATCCCTGGAAGGAAAGTGGTGATTCTACTTGAGGAAACCCAGGCCCAGGGTTGAGTGTGTCTGAGGTGCTGCAGCTTGAGGTCCCAGCCCCACACTCCTCTCCCCGCGTGCCATGTTAAGCAGATGTACGTGCCCACTAAATTACTCAACTGCACTGACTTCTGGAATTGGCTAAAATCTTTTGAGCAAAATTGTTTATTCAGAGTAGCATAAAATTCGGCTAAAAGCCATGGTTATTTCAAAAGGAACAACCTAATTGTTTTATTAAAGTCAGACTCCAAGAGGAAAGACCCCGGTCCACACGGAGGAAAGAAATCTCGTTAACCTGGTGGCTGATGGAGAGGCTAGGTCGGGGGCAATTTGGTGATGCTGCAAGGAAAGAAAAGAACATGATCCTTCATCCCCAGAAACAAGTATTTTCCCTTCCTCATGTAAATTTTCCAGCTATTCTCGTCATTTTAACAATCAGGCACAAAGTATAGCATGTTACCACAGTCAACATGTCTATTTACAATGAACTGTGTTATTGTACGGATTGAGTTACATTCCCCTCTCCTCCCAGTATGATTCCCAAAGGTTTTCCTTTCCAGTTAACTTTTTTCCTTCTAAGCTAGGGCATGACAGTAGTTCCTAAAAGCTCATCTAAGGATAAAGGAACTGAAACAGCAAAATTAGCCTTCCAGAGGAGGCAATGAATAGGAATGAAGTTTCTGCAGGCAGCTTCCAAGATACAGACTCTCCCCAAATATCTATTAAACATTTTTCAGGTGACTGCTTTAAAAGGACTTCCCACTGTTCAACGAGAAGGGGGTTGACCTGGATGACAAGGAAGTCCTCACCTGCTAGACCGTCTCCTTCCTAACCGCCATCTTCATGGGCTGCCTTTGAGGTGCTGGTCAGAAAATTCTCCTGGTCTGGTGTTTCTAAGGCAGTGACTGTTCCCAAGAAGTGTCACTGGTGGGGTGTCCCTCACTATGTTCCAGAATGCTTGCATTCCTCTCAGACCCTCTTTTCTCTCTGCCCCTCATTTTCCATTCTGTAACTTTCTGCGGTGTCTTGGGCCTTACACCCATCGCTGGTAACTTCCTCAGTCCATCTGACCATGGAAAGGAAAAGCTCGTGGTGTGAAAGGCGACAACGAGCCTGCTTCCACCTACGAGGGCCTTGCAGTAGCAGGCTCGGAAGGATCCGCCAGAAAACGCGAGAACCTGCTCGAGGTCCCCTCGCCCGCTGAGCTGCAGCAGAGCCGCCTGGTGCGAACGCCTCATCTTCCGTTAGACCAGGCAGCTTATAACCTGGAGCCTGCAAAACCTGAACTTGGGACTCCTGGCCTCTGTTCCATTGTTTTCCCACTTCTGTGAGGGTTAAGAGGTTCTCTGAAAAAGCTTGGGAAGTTTTACAGTACAACCGAAAGGGTATGCACTACCTTGTGGAGGCTGAACGCTAAACTTGAAATGCATTTTTTTTGTTTTTTTGAGGTGGAGTCTCTGTCACCTAGGCTGGAGTGCAGCGGTGTGAGCTCGGCTCACTGCAACCTCCGCCTCCCAGGTTCAAGCGATTCTCCCGCCTCAGCCTCCTGAGTAGCTGGGACTACAGGTGCACATCACCACGCCCGGTAAATTTTTGTATTTTTAGTAGAGACGGGGTTTCACCATGTTGGCCAGGCTGGTCTCGAACTCCTGACCTCAAGTGATCTGCCTGCCTCGGCCTCCCAAAGTGCTGGAATTACAGGCGTGAGCCACTGTGCCAGGCCTTGAAATTTATCTTGAAATGATTTAATTCTGCAAATATGGCATCTCTGGCCAAACCCCAGTCACTGACCTGCCCACCACTTCTCGGACTCCTCACTGGCTCATGACAGGCAAAGCCAGCACACAGGGTGATTTCTCTCTGCCTCCAGCACACTCCAGTTCAAAAAAGCAGCTTGTGTGAAAGCTCCAAAAAAAGTTTAAGGAATCATTGGGGGCAAATTAAGGTTCAATCATGATCGCTTTGCTATATCTGTATTTACCCTGAAATGCCCATGACAGAAAAAAAGATTAGAGGAAGACACAGAAAAGACAAATTTAATATTCAACATGCAAAACAACTTTTAAAAGAAACATGAAATCATAAAGCAAAGCTAACAGCCAACCAACCAATACCGCCTAGAAATGATCGCTACTGGACGTGGAAGACGGTTAATAAAGCAGCTGTTGGGAATGCTTATGAAACTAGCACTGGCAATTAGCATACCGAGCTGTCCAGTGCAGGTATCGTGGTGTTTTTGCTAAAATACATTTTGTAGAAATCATAATTCAGAGTCAGTTTTCTTACAGATTTAATTACTCATACAAATAATTCATTTGGAAACCATAAAAGATACCTATGTACACCTAAACTGCCTGGTCTTCCACAGAGCGGGGACTAAAGGGGCACGGCGGGGCAGACGACAGCGAGCGTGCCCTGGGCTCTGTAGGGTTGCGGGGTCACTGTGATTTTGATCTGCTGAGCTCAAGGACTGGAGACGGAATACAAATGCCTACTTGCCTTAGACATAGGAAGTTGCAAACTCGCCCATCGGCAGCTGCCTCCACTTCTGAGACTCCTCCCCCTGCGGGAGCTCTGAACCAGCCCCGAGGCCACTCCATGTCCCAAGGAGCGTTGCCGCTGAGGATCAAGCAGCCAGTGAAAAAGAGAAAAGGAGAGCCCCAGCAGGTGTCCATCACCCGGCTCCCAGGGCCCACCTGCTGAAGAGCTGCTCTCCCTCGAAGGGCAGTGGCTGCCACTCCAGAGGCCGCTTCCTTCAAGCTCAAGGGCACGTGCGTTTCCTTAGCTTGTAGTGTCCATCCTATCAGGTGGTTCTTTTTAAAACAGAAGTACAGTCATTCTGCTTTTTGATACAGACTAGAGCAAGAGGACAGGAAGAACCAATGGGCTGTTAAGGGAGACTTGGTTTTTGAAACAGGACATGAAAGCAGATCCCACCCAGATTCAAAAATTGAGAAAAACGTCAGTGAAACCTGTTAAGTTCACTAAAAAGTTGGCAGATGTTTCATATGTCTTTAGAGGATTTTGGCCAACAACTTAAAACCAGCATATTAGGACGTGGTCAAGGCAGTCATTAGAATATACCGGCTGAACTTGGGACTCCTGGCGTCTGTTCCATTGTTTTCCCACTTCTGTGAGGGTTAAGAGGTTCTCTGAAAAAGCTTGGGAAATTTTACAGTACAACTGAAAGGGTATGCACTACCTTGTGGAGGCTGAACGCTAAACTTGAAATGCATTTTTTTTTGTTTTTTTGAGATGGAGTCTCTGTCACCTAGGCTGGAGTGCAGTGGTGTGAGCTCGGCTCACTGCAACCTCCGCCTCCCGGGTTCAAGCGATTCTCCCGCCTCAGCCTCCTGAGTAGCTGGGACTACAGGTGCACATCACCACGCCCGGTAAATTTTTGTATTTTTAGTAGAGACGGGGTTTCACCATGTTGGCCAGGCTGGTCTCGAACTCCTGACCTCAAGTGATCTGCCTGCCTCGGCCGATCAGGGCCGAGGGCCTGATCGGGCACGTCTTTTAATGACAAAAAAGTTTTACTTTGTTCTTCAAAAGTCTTCTACTAACTAGTCTGTTTGTGATTAAAACAGCAAAAACAGGCCCTGGTTTGAGTGCGGGTAGACTCTTTGAGGGAGGGCACCTCAGACTAGTCTGTTTATGATGAAAACAGCAGACACAGGCCGTGGTTTGAGTGCGGGTAGACTCTGAGGGAGGGCACCTCAGGAACGTGCCTTTAGACCCTTCCCATGGCTCCATGTAGAGGGAAGCACTAACTCACAGTCCGTAAGAATCCAGACGTGAGCGGCGACCCCACTCAGCAACCCATCCTGCCTCCAAGCTGACTTGGCTAGAGAGTATCTTGCATCCTTTTGTTCTCTTCTGACTACCTGTCACTCGTGTTTTCAATAATCTTCTTTTGAAATAATGAGCCTTAGTTGTCTTTGCAGGCAACTAGGCACCTCCAGTAGGACGTCAAAATGTAAGACGGCCACTACCTGAACTTACAGCTGCTGAAAGAAGAAAGGGTATAAACGGAGACCATCATCACCCATCAGAACCTGGGATCATCACATTCCTTTAAATGGAAAAGCCCATCCCACAACTTTCTTCTTCATGTTCTAAAAAGTGACACCTAGGTTTCCTCAACAGAAAACTGTGCTTCAATCTCAAATCCTCTTTAAGACCAACAGGCCTTAAAGGGAGTTTGCCATTAAAGACCAATATGTCTTTTTTTTTTTTTTTTTTTTTTGAGACGGAGTCTGTTGTTTCCCAGGCTGGAGTGTAATGGCACGAGCTCGGCTCACTGCAACCTCCACCTATCGGGTTCAAGTGATTCTCCTGCCTCAGCCTCCCGGGTAGCTGGGATTACAGGCACGTGCCCACCACGCCTGGCTAATTTTTCTATTTTTAATAGAGACAGGGTTTCACCATATTGGCCAGGCTGGTCTTGAACTCCTGACCTCGTGATCTGTCTGCCTTGGCCTCCCAAAGTGCTGGGATTACAGGCGTGAGCCACGGCGCCCGGCCCCAATATGTCTTAAAGGGAGTTTGGGATTAAAGCACAGTTTTCTGTTGAGGAAACCTAATGTGTTAAAGGGGTTTTGGGATCAAGTGTTCTGTTGAGGACACCTAGGTGTCACCATGCATGAGTCTTCCCTGCATTACACAAGAGGCAGGTTATGTTCCCAGAAAAATTAAAGATGGCCGTACAAGAAATATAAATGTGCCCACACCCGGACTTTGGGGGCGCTGGTTCTGGCCCTGCCACTTGCTACTCTGTTACTTTATTCCACATGTCATTTGTTACTTTGGAAAGACAAACCTGGGAGTAATACCTTCCTGTCTAGTTCTCAAGTGGCTAAGTGGCCCTGAGCAAGGTTTAAATCCAGCATCGCAAGTACCCTTTGGAGAGGGTTTTAGGGACCGAGAAAGGCAGACTCCACCAAGTGTCTGTCCATCTGTCCGGGCAGCACCGTGTGGCTCAGCGTGCAGGCCGGGCCACATGCCTGGGTTTGACTCCCGTCGCTGGCCCCTGCTGTTTGTTCCAGGCAGTCCCCTAGTGCCTGTGTGCTGGTTTCCTCGTCTGTAAGATGGGGTCGGACCAGCGGCCGCACATAGTAGATGCTATGTGTTGGCTATGAAACCGCCAGTCCACCGTGTGCTCTGTTCACATGCCTTACACACTGAGGGCTGGTCTCTAAACCAGCATGATGTGCACACGTTTCTGTGACCAGCGAGCCCTCTCACACATCACTGTGACTGCTCCTCATGGTCACCTGTGAGGCGGGCAGCACTTTCACCATCTGACAGACGAGGAGCCCAGCTCGCCCCGAGCCATCCAGGCAAGCCTCCAAGCTCGGCCAAATGCTGGCCTAGGGGAGAGAACCTTCTCACGCCCCTCACCTCTGAGAACAGAGGGCAGGCCGCTGTGCTGTTCATGACCTGGACTGCCTCATCTTCCCACAGACGAGCTGTCAGGGCTGTGTTCCTCCCAAGGTCCCCAGAACAACCAGGGGAAGAGTTCCTGAAGAAATAGGTGGATTTTAGCCACACGGACACAAACTTGGAAACAGCATTTGGCATCCCCTGAGAGCACTGAAATGGGGCTGGGCCAGAAGGCTGGGCCACGCTCGGGGCTCGCTGAGGCTCTCTCCCCACACTTTGGGGCACGACATGACCTGGCTCTCTGCTGCCCTAAGACATGGGTTTGGAACATGAAATCGTGCAGAGCTGAGCCGTCAGGCCTGAGTGGACACTGCTAGAGGAGAGAGAAGGTTCAAATGCCCCATCAGGCATGGTCTCGGACTAGGTTATTACAAAGGGGGAGGGGGAGGTAGGCATCCCAGGAGTCTAACATCCGACCCGACCTATGCAGAATGATGGGTGACCGTGCCCTGACCCAGCCACACACTTGAACCCTGGAGACTTCAGTGAGGTAGGTGGTGTAAGCCCCATTTCACAGGTGGGCAAATGAGGCAGAATGAAATGCAATAGCTCGCTTTTAATAATAACATACAAAAGTCTGGAGAAAGCCCCAAAGTAGTCCCCTGTTCCCGGAGCCCAAAGAATAAACAGATGGGCGAACAAGCCCCTCCTCTTCCTTTTCCCCCCCAGAGATCCCTAAACACATCGCTGGAAAACCTGAAACATTCCTGGGAACTTCAAACAAAACCAGCCACGAAGAGACCCAGCTTCCAGCTGATTCCCAGTTGGGGAGGGGACAGGCCTGCTCTCGGGGAGGGCACCGTGCATCCTTGCAGATGGAAACGCCTTCATGCTGGACCAGGCTGAGGGCAGGCCTGGGGCTGGGCGGCTGCTCACACGAACCGATGGGAGTGCCCATGTGAGCCTCTGAGCAACTCCTCTGCCTCAGTGAGCTGGTCTGAGATGGGACCAGCACACGCTGTCAAAGGAAGTGAGCTCCAGGAAACCAGGGACGATGAAGCCACCCCCGCCCCCAGAAGGCGGGGCCCCACCTAGAACCTCCCTGGGATGATGCCAGCCCCACCCCACGTCAGACACGCTTTGGCAGATACCCTGTTCTGCGTGGCTACCGAGGCCTCCCAACCACCCTCAGAATCCACATTCTGCGGGTCCCTCCGTCCGAGGCCCAGCGTGGATGTCCCAGGTTGGAGGTGTGTGTGTTGGCGGTGTTCTTTGGCTGGAAGCAAAAGGCCGTTCTGGCGGGATCGGGGCCGTCTGCTCAGCTGGAGGCCTTTCTGGAACTGGGCGTGGGTGAGGTATTCCCAGCCCAGGGCAAAGCCATCAAACTTCTTGTATTCCCATCTCCTGTTAGAACAAAGTGGTAAACTGGGAAGGATGAGCTGGGACTGACGCGGGTGCTGAAGTTCATCCGCATGGCATTCCAGAATCTTCAACTGGCGTTCCTCAAGAAGGTGTGGACAGTCTGATGCGCTGAGTGCCCTGGCTGGGTGGTTCCGCCTGCTGCTGGGGGCATGAGAACATAGATGCGCCGGTCCGGCCCCGCTCTGGGCATCAGCTGCTCCTCCCGCTCTCTCTCATGGCCGCTCGGCAGCTCTAGTCCTGTTTGGGTGCAGAGGGCTCTCCAGAGATGGGTGGGGGGCGACGGGCGGGGGCACAGGGCGGAGCAGAGCCAGCAGGGGAGGGAAGAGGCACTTCAGTTTGGGCTGGTGTTCGTGGAGTCGGCCCTGGCCCCGGGAGTCGAGTGGCCTCGCCTGGCTGCGGCTCCAGCACTGGCGGGTCACAGGAGGCCCCGGTGGCGGTGGACAGGTAGGCACTTGGCAGCACTCCCAGGGCTGGGCCCGGCCGGGGCTCTGCACAGGCTCCGCACGTGGCTAGGTCATCAGGATGGGCTTCTGCCGAACTTCCAGGATGTCTAGGGCCGGCAGGAGGGAAGCAGGTGAAACAGTAACCCTCAACAGCAGTGAGTGCTAAGCAGTGCCACTTCTGAAGGAAGCCCGCCTCGGCCACTCACGCATCTCCTCTCCAGGCCTCACAGACTGCAGAGGAGACGTGTCTCCACCATCCCCACCCTGCAGACTGGGAAACGGGCCCGCAGCAACGGCACACCCTGCAGGGGCTCAGGTACAAGCTGGTGTGGGGGCCAGAGCCACGGCCTGTCACAGCTGCTGCAGGCCTGGGTCGGCGAGGTGGCCCAAGAGCCTCCAATCGCCTGTGAATCACACACACCCGGGCATGTGGCCACTCGAGGGGACAGCAGGTGTGCCAGAAAGGTGAGCAAAGGGAGGATTCTGGGAAAGCTACGGCTCCACCCAAAGTCTGAGACAAGGAGGCCAAGAGCCCTGCAAAGAAACCCACCGACAGGACGGGGCGGGACGACTCCGGGTGGCTCGCAAGCACCAAGGCCCTGGAGGTAGAGCTGGCTGTGAGGGCGGCAGCTTCCCTGTTAAAATCAGCCAGCGTTACCTGTTAAAATCCGATGCAGCGGCAAAGTGACGTAGGTTAAGTGTGCATAGAGAAGGAAGTTTCCATCTGCTCTGTTCAGCTTCAGCCAGGACCCAACCAGGGACCGTCCCGTGCCCGACAGGGACCGAGACCGCAGGTTGGTTGCATTGTGCAGATCGGCTGGAGGAGAGAAAGCCAGGTCAAGGCCCACAGCACGGGCTGCGGGGGGAAGAGCAGGACGCCAGCTCCCAGGCCAGGCTGAGGCCACGCTCTGCTGAGGCCGGGACGCTCCTTACCAACACCCCCACACCAGCACCCACGCACTCCAGAGCGGCCGCCTCCTCGCCCGTGACACCCCTCCCCCCTCCTCCAGCCAGACCCACGCCTCCACCTCCAGGAAGGCTTCTTTGGCCACCCCTCATCTCTCCCTTCTCTGTCTCGAGCTCAGTCTCCTCCAGGGGGGCTGGTACACAGAGCGTGTAATTCTCTGCTTCCGCGGGCCCTGTCCCTGGAACTAGGCACTGCCACCTGCAGAGCATGGGAGGGGCAAGCCTGGGCCGACCTGCACCGTTACCCAGTCCTGCGGTCCCGGCTGGGGGAACCTGCCCCAGAGAGGTAGACTAGGGCAGTGATCAATACTTCTCACTGACTCGGGAACGGGCCCAGGTGGGGAAGGGGCTGGCTCAAGTTCACACAAGAGCAGGTCGAGGCCAGTGCTGGAGTCCCTGACCCGGGCCTTGCATAGGCGGGGCCCCTGCCTCTTGGTTCCAGCAGTCAGGACAAAGGCTGCCACCTCTTCTGACCAATGCTGCAGCCCCAGCTCCCCGCTGGGGGAGGTGCTCAGTGGGAGTTATCAGCGAATCCTTCACTTCCTTATTTTTTTTTTTTTGGAGATAGTCTCACTCTTGTTGCCCAGCCTGGAGTGCAATGGTGCAATCTCGGCTCACTGCAACCTCTGCCTCCCGGGTTCAAGCAATTCTCCTGCCTCAGCCTCCAGAGTAGCTGGGATTACAGGCTCCTGCCACCATGCGGGGCTAATTTTTTGTGTTTTTAGTAGAGACGGGGTTTCACCATGCTGGCCAGGCTGGTCTCGAACTCCTGACCTTAAGTGATCCACCCACCTCGGCCTTGCTAAATGCTGGGATTACAGGTGTGAGCCACTGCGCCTGGCCAATCCTTCACTTCCATACACTCAACAGACAGGCACACAGTGCAGAGCCAGGTGCCCACTGGGTCCTGAGGATGACGGTGAGGAAGGCACGTGGTCCACGCCAGCAGAGCGTGGCAGAACCTCCCAACCTGTCTGTGATGGCCACCCCTGTCCTCAGGAGCCATTTCCCACAGGGTCTGCTGAGTGGCATTTTAAATATGCTAATCTGATTGTGTCACTCCCTTGCTTAAAACCCCCCCATGGCCTCCCTGGGGGCTCTGGGAACGACTCCTGGATTCTGGACAGTCACTGAGCGTGGACAGGGAGCAGGTGCAGGCGCTCAGGAGAGAGTGCAGACTGCCTGGGCAGGACTGCGGGGCACAGGAACACCCAGATACAGACACCCAGAGTCTGGGGGACAGGGGCACAGGAGGCTGGGGGGAGGCTGCACGAGGTGGCGACTCTCACCAAAGAGCACACGGTCCTGGGAGGCTGCACAGAGCTAGCAAGGCCGGGCCTCCCCCTGAGGGTGAGCTGACCCAAGGGAGGGGAGCCCTCCTCTCTCCCTCCACAGCCGGTGTGTGTGGAGCCATCAGATCACCCATCGGCCTTCTTAAGCAGGCTGAAAGGTCTTAGAAAGGTGGGGAATCCCCTGAAACTGACATACTGCTGCACATCTGGGCTCCAAGCACTCTGCCAAGGAGATGCCTGGGCCCACCAGGACGGGACCCCCGGAGGCAGCCATTTCTGTCCGTCCCCGGCTCTACCCTCAGCTCCTGGAGGCGTGGCTGGCACATGGCACCCACTCTCTAAGTGTTGCTGAATGAACAAATGAATGAATAAATAAATGGTCTGGATCAAGAGGAGACTGAAGGGTGCAGGGGCCCTAGGGCACGGAGTAGGGGGTCACCTCCGCCGTCGTCCTCCCGGAAGAACTCCTCGCTGTCGTTGGCCGAGTGAGACTTCTTCATCTCGGCGATCCGGTTCCGGGGCACCTTCCTCTTGAGGGATGGGGAGAAGAAGGCAGGCCGGTTGTTCCGCTCTGGGGTGGGGGGCGTGCTGAAGGAGGTCACCTGGGAACAAGGATCCAAAGTCACCAGAGCAGAATAGCCCCATACCCGGGGGTCCCAACGCCCCTCCTCTCCCGTCCTCAAACAACCTGACACAGCTCCCAGGGAAGAGGCCGCTCGGCCAAGAGGATCCAGCCCCAACTGGCCCGTGCTAGGTGGGGCCTAGAGACTGGAAGATGCGTTCCAGCCCAGGGGCCAGCAGGCCACCTGGCCACCAGTGCTGCCTGAGGAGCGACCAGGCTGCTGCCGCAAATGGCAGAAAGACCCCGTCCTCTGGGCCTCAGACACTGGTTAGGGGGATGTTCAAGCACAAATGAACAACAGTTGCTGACGCTGAGTGAGCACTGGCCCCACAGAGACCCACCGAGCCTCCCAGCTCCATGAGACAGGGGCTAGCGTCAGCCCATCTGACGGATGGGGAAACTAAGGCAGGGACTGAGACCTTGGCTTGCCTGTGGTCACCAAGCAGGACGGCAGCAGCCCTGTCTTCTGTCCTCCAGGGGACACGCTCCTTATCCTACTTCTCAGGGCTGAAGTGGCCCCATCCCTCTTGTTCCCAGCACCCCTCACAGGAGATGCTGTGCTAAGTGTCTCTAGGCCTCTGTCTCCTCCCCACTTCTAATCACGTTTGGTTCTGGTCACCAAACATTCACACCCACTCAGGGCCAGGCAGCCACAGCACTAAGGACAGATAGGCACATCGCAGGTCCCTGCCCTCAAGGAGCTCACAGTCTGCTGGGGTGACAGACTCAGAGAGTGACAACCATAGACAGCATGCTGGCTGTGGAGACAGAGAAAGAGAAGCACAGGATACATGAAGCACAGAGGCAAAAAGGATCCACAGCCTGGGAAATCAGGGAAGGCTTCCTGGAGGAGACGCCGCTGGAGCTGGGTCTTGAAGGACGAGTAGGAGTTCGCCAGGTGAAGAAGGGGGGGAAGGGCGTTCCAGCCAGAGGGAACTTGGCCCATCTCCTCCCTCCTCCCCATGCCAACAAGAATCTGAGGAGCAGGATGAGCTGGGACCGAGACTTCGGGAGCCCCGTCAGCCTCCTCGTCAAGGCTCCGACATCCACCAAAGTCCTGGCAGCTGCTGGGCTCCAGACGGTGTTCCCACAAGCCGGGGAAGGTTTTCAAAAGATAAAAGAAACAAACAGCACCAACCACAATACACAGAGTCAGCATGTGTCACGCACTGGCTCCAGACGACCCCGCAGGAGAAGGAGACAGGTAATAGCAGGCGCACAGGTGGCAGTCCCCAGGGGCCAGCCCCGCTGCTGACCCTGTGTGACCCTAGCACGTCCCTCCCCCTGAATCCCACGGCTGCCCAGTTGCTAAGGCACCAGGGACTTTCACACCCCTCACAACCACTCCCACTGGACAGATGGGAAAACCAAGGCTCAGGCAGGTCTAGTGAGCTATGGTCACTCAGCCCTCACGCTGTGGCTGGAGACGGCACCCACATTTGTCCAGCACAGAGATCGGGCCACATCTTCATAAGGACTTTCACACACACATTTTGTCAGAGTCCCAGGGGATAATTAAGGACCAGGAAGAAGAACCAGGCCCTTTATCTCAGAAAGGAACTCAGAAATATAAACCACCTCATTCCAAAGATGAGAGAGGCCGCTGCCTGCCGTTCTCACCCATCTTTGCAAAACATAGCACTTGCTGTCTTTGGATTGTAAAACACATTCATTACAGAAGATACTCCCCCCACCCCAACAAAAAAAGGTATACAGAAGAGAAAGAAAACCAACATCTGACCGCCTGGAGATAAGTATGGTTAAGATCTTTCTCGAATTAAAAGTATAACAAACACACACTCCCTCATCGCAGGCATGTCTGCAGTAAAGCATTGATTACATTCCCATGCGTCTGCTTTCCAAGTAGGTCAACAGCAACTACAGCGGCTGCCACCTGGGAATCCTCCTGAGGGCCAAGTCCCAGACTCCTCAGAGCCTCCCAAATACTGAAGGGGCAGGTATCCTCGTGCCCTGTTTCTAGATGAGAAAACTGAGGCTTGGAGAGCAAGAGACACACCCAAGGTTGTGAGAGCAGCAGAGCAGGATTCCGGCTGTGGGCGGCATCTCTCCTGGACAACGGCTGGGCAGGACTGCCCCGGACCTGTGCCACGGGCACCCCCCGCCCAGCACACCTGTCCTCTTCCAAGACCTACGGCTCTGGGCAGCCCCTCTGCAAGAACCAGGCAGAGCAAAGCAGCCAGTGGGCTGGAGGCCTTCTCCTGTCTGTGCCCCACTACAGGCTGCTGGGAGCAAAGCTGCTGCTGACCTCAGCCTCCCGCCCTGGGGAAGGAGGGTGGCCTCGAGACAGAGCAGGGGCCCAAGCCCAGTGCTATCCCAAGACAGCGTGCGACCTGGGGCAAGCTGGCAAGTCTGGTTTCCAGGTGTGCGAGGCAGGAACGCCTCTCCCGCAGCAGTGCTTCGTACAAACCGCGGGGCAGAGCTGGGTGGTCTAGGCCTCTGCATGCTCTGGCTGGCCCTCAGCCACCATCATTCCCATCTGACTCACCGGGGAAGGCTGGCCATGTACCCACGCTCACCCAGCAGGTCCACCCAGCAGGTTCACCCAGGCAGGCGCCAGGGCCGGGCCTGGGTCCCCAGCCAGTCTTTTCTGCCCACTGGCCCTGTGGACTCAGCCTGGCTTTGCGGCATCTCAGGGAGGCAGAAAGAGGCCTGGCCCAGCACCAGCCTGCGGTGTGACCTTGGCCAGGCACAGCCCTCCAGGTCTGCAAGGCAGGAACACCTCCCCCGCAGCAGCGCCTCCTACAAACCACTGAGCAAAGAGAAGGGCTGGGGGTCCAGCCTCCGCACGCTCGGCACCTCGGCCTGCACACTGGTGGGTGGGGATGATGACACCTTTGTCCCCGGGGGGCCGTGAGCACGGGGGAAGACAGTGGAAAGTGAACCCGAGGGACGGGAGCCCCAGCCCCCAGCCATGCAGCCCTTACCCGCTCGTGCATGGGCGAAGCTGGGCTGGAGTCCTCTTCAGTCCCACAGGGGGACGTGTCACCTGTGGACACTCGGCTGACCGCCATCTCGGCGTGGCCCTTGCCCTGGGGGCCCTTCATGCGCACAAACTCCATGTTGTTGTACTTGTAGAAGCCAAACGACATCTTCTGTGCCATGCGGGCGGCCACGCTCACCTGGGGGCCGGCGGGGCAGCCTGAGTCAGGGAGGTGGCGATGGCTCCATGGGGCCCCTCCCCGGGACATGAACAGCCAGGGTGACCATCCCTCAAGGAGCGGGGGCTGCCCAGGAGGGAGGGTCTGAGCCAGCAGGCGGGGCAGCTGGAATGGAACCACATCCCTGCCTGGTGCCCCTCCTGGCGCCCCTCCCACCGCCCCATGAACCACACGCCAAGCTGAGGACAGGGCGCCAGGCTGAGGACAGGGCGCCAGGCTGAGGACAGGGCGCCAGGCTGGCAGCAAGGCTGGCTGTAGATGGTGCCTGCTGGGGGACAGCAGCCTGCCCACATCTGCTTGCTTAGCTGGGGGCGACTCGGAGCGCTTCCAGGGCCAGTCGCAGGAAGCGAGTGACACTATCAGCCATCACTTCCCAGGGAACTAGAGACTGAGGAAGTCCCGCTCATTTCAGATGAAGGCAAGCGGCCCGCGTGGGCTGAGGCCGACCATGAAGAATGATGTGAAGAGGGCCAGGGAGCGCCTAGAAGGAGCCCGGGGGCTGCGGGTGCCCCTGGTGGCCGCTACCACGCAGAAGCAGGCTGGGAGGCCTCGTGGTGTGGACCAAGGTGGGCTGTAGAGCCGCCAACCCCGGGCCCGGGAGCGCCTGTGAGGCCACCCCGCACTCACCCGGTTGTCATACACCTTCTTGAGCGCCTCATAGCGGATGGAGCCCTGAAAGATGACCCCCTGGAACGTGTTGGTTTTGTCACTGGCCACCAGCTCCACACAGACCATCTCTCCTTCTCCCACAGTCATGTCGCTGAACACCTGGGGCAGGGCACAAAGAGACAAGGACATGACCATCGGCTCCCACCGCCCACACCACAGCCTGGCCCAACCGGCAGGGAGGGCTGCTCGGAAAACCCATTGTTCAGGGGACAGCTGGCTCTCTGTCACACACTCCTGTGGTCCCATGCCCTCCAAGGCCCATGGGACAGGAACAGCCTCACATTGGGGCAGGGGCTGAGCAGCAGAGGAGGACAGGGACCCTTACGGAGACGCTGGGACTGGCGGAAGACGCACGCCCTCATGACGGTTCACCAGGACCGTCAGCCACTGTCTGGGCCCCTCCACACCGCCTGGGGTGCCCAGCCCTGCCCGCCACATCTTTGAGGCTCCTGTGTAGCCAAAGGCTCAGTGGTGGTGGCAGGGTGACTGCCCACCTGGGGTGACAATATCAGACTAAGGTGCCACAGGCCCTATCCTGCCGCCTTAACGAGTCGTTGCTCCCAGGGTCTGGCGCACAGACTGAGCTCCGAGGACACAAAGACTTAGATGCAAATCTCAGCTCTGCCACGCAGGAGCTGCGTGTGCCTGGGGAGGGGACACGACCTCCCCGAGCCTGGGATCTTCCTGCGGACGCGCATGCCTTCCTTCTCAGTCCTCAGGACCCTAAGGGCCTCGGATGCGCACAAGGACCCCGACCAGGGCCTCAACAGAGGAGAGACACAGGTGGGCAGAGCAGGGAGTGAGGCGCGACCGGCTCCCTCCCCACCCTCCCAGCGCCCTGTGTTTCTCAGTGAGTCTCATTCTGCCCAGGCCCGTTTCCCAAACCTTAAAACAAAGGCTTGGCCCAGATAACTCCGGAAACCCCATCCCTCTTTGACATCCTAGGATTCCAAGTCAGTGCAGGCGTGGAGGTGCTTCTTTATAGTTTACTGGCACTAATAATGGCTCCTCCTGCCCGGGCAGCGCTGCTTGCGAGAGTTTATGAGGCATCCTCCCACTCAGGAGCCTTTTGGTCTTCAGCCCTGACAGTAAGTAGGACAGATGATCATGACACTGCTTTTACAGAGGAGGAAGCGGAGGCTGCGCCAGGGGAATTCACCTGCCCACAAGCAAACACCAGGAAGAGAGCGAGCCACGTCTGCCTCAGCTGGACTCTTCCCGGCTCCAAGCCACCCACGCCTTTCTGCAAGGCTAAGGCGGGGGGGAGAAGCGCCTGACACCCATATCCCGAGGAGGGGAAGCTAAGGAGAGGGGCCCTGCGTGGAGCTCACCTCCTCGAAGCTGTCAATCATGAAGAAGATGTTGGGGTAGCTGATCTTGGACTCTTCCCCTTTGCTGTCCATGGGGTGTTTACTCGGGGACGCGAACACTTGCTGGAAGAAAGCAGATGTGGAGGACAAGTGAGGCCCTGCCCCGCACACAGGCCCCGAGTCAGTCCAAGCCAGTAGAGAGAGGCCACCTGGCCCAGAGCCGGTCCAAAGCCATAGACCTCCCCGGAGATGTGAGGGATAAGCTGATTCTGTGCTCCTCGAATGGGATACAGGATCCCAGGAGCTCAGCGGATTTCTGGAGTCAGACCCCTCACCTCAGGGGCAGAGAAGTAAGCGGGAGGACTTGTCTCTCTCAAATGCTGGGCAGCCAGAGGTCTACCACGCGGGGGCTGAACTGGCAGTTGGGAGGCGGGGGCTCCCGCGCCAGGGCTCACCTGAGATTTCTTCTTATGGATGTGAATGTCCCCGCCATCGGCACGTGTGCACACCGCACAGGTCACCATGTAGTCCAGCTAGGAGAGAGCATGGTTCAGCATGCAGGGAGGGGTCAGCCACCCCTCGGGGCCAATCCGCAGCCCCAGCCATCCACCCCATACCTTCTGCAGGATGAGATTCAGGCAAACGCTCTCCTCCCAGTCGATGTCAGGGTCTCCCAGGCCTGGTAGCTTCTTGGAGTCCCGCCGGTACACCTCCACCTCCACCTCGGGCTCAGTCGCCTGCGAGGCCCACAGCAGAAGTGAGTGTCCAGGGCCCACTGTGGTCCAGGCGCTCTTCTTCGCCCTGACTACTATGCTGGGCAGGTATTACAACGGACAAGGACTCCACTTCTTTTTTGTCATTATTTTTTGTGACAGGGTCTCACACTGTTGCCCAGGCTGGAGGTGCAATCACAGCTCACTGTAGCCTCAACCTCTTGGGCTCAAATAATCCTCTCACCTCAGCCTCCCAAGCATCGGGGACCACAGGCACATGCTACCACACCCGGCTAATTTTTAAGATTTTTTTGTAGACATGGGGTTTCGCCATGTTGTCCAGGCTGGTCTCGAACCCCGGGGCTCAGGTGAGCCTCCTGCCTCGACCTCCCAAAGTGCAGGGATTACAGGTGTGAGCCACTGTGCCCGGCCAGAACTCCAATTCTTGTTCCCCAGTTCTCTAGTGATGGGAGATGGGACACGGGGGCCATCCATTCTCCTCGCTGAGCCTCAGTTTCTTCATCTGTACAATGGACTAAGGGCATCTTCCCCTCAAAGTTGTCACAATGATTTGAAGAGCTAATATTTGCTAAGTGGCACCAATGATAATAGTGATCCCTATTGAGCTCTTAGTGGATGGCGGGATCTGGGCCACACATTTCACAAATTATTAATCCTTTCACAGCAACCCTGCAAGGCAGGTATTAGCCCAGTTTTAACAGATCAGAGTCAAGTTTACTGAAGATCAAATAATAAACACAAATCAGAGAGAAAGCAAAGCATGTCTATACCTCTCCTAAGAGACTGGCTTTCAATTTCTTTTTTTTTTTTGAGACAGAATCTCGCTCTGTCACCCAGGCTAGAGTGCAGCACGATCTCGGCTCACCGCCTCCTGGATTCAAGTGATTCTCCTGCCTCAGCCTCCTGAGTAGCTGAGACTACAGGCACGCGCCACCACACCTGTCTAATTTTTGTATTTTTAGTAGAGATGGGGTTTCGCCATGTTGGTCAGGCTGGTCTCGAACTCCTGACCTCAGGTGATCCGCCTGCCTTGGCCTCCCAAAGTGCTGGGATTACAAGCATGAGCCACTGCACCCGGCCTCAATTACTTTTTTTTTTTTTTTTTTGAGACGGAGTCTTGCTCTGTGGTCCAGGCTGGAGTGCTGGAGTGCAGTGGTACAATCTCAGCTCACTGCAAGCTCCACCTCCAGGTTTCATGCCATTCTCCTGCCTCAGCCTCCCGAGTAGCTGGGGCTACAGGCGCCCGCCACCTCGCCCGGCTAAATTTTTTTTTTGTATTTTTAGTGGAGACGGGGTTTCACCATGTTAGCCAGGATGGTCTCGATCTCCTGACCTTGTGATCTGCCCGCCTCGGCCTCCCAAAGAGCTGGGATTACAGGTGTGAGCCACCACACCCGGCCTCTTTTAGTTTTTGAGATGGAGTCTCGCTCTGTCACCCAGGCTGGAGTACAGTGGAACGGTCTCAACTCACTGCAACCTCCACCTTCTGGGTTTGCGTGATTCTCCTGCCTCAGCCTAACAAGTAGCTGAGATTACAGGCATCTGCCACCACACCTGGCTGATTTTTTTTTTCTTGTATTTTTAGTAGAGACAGGGTTTCACCATGGTGGCCAGGCTGATCTCAAACTCCTGACCTCAAGTGATCTACCCGCCTCAGCCTCCCAAAGCGCAGGGATTACAGGCGTGAGCCACCATGCCCGGCCTGGCTTTCAATTTTGATGCAGCTGTGCTGACTGGGGGCCTCTGGTCCTGGTCGCTCTCACAGACTCGGGCTCCGAGGGGCTGGGCATTGCTGGGCTCCCTTGCGGGTGCACAGGCCTGCGCCCCCCGGGGCAGAGCTGGGATCTATGGAAAGAGATGCAGGAGGCCAGCCTTGCCTAGGAGTGAGAAAGAGACGTCTCCGGGTGGGGGGCCTCCCACTTCCACCGCCTGTGCGGCTCTGCAGTCACCCCGAGCCCCTGAGCTGAGGGTCCTAGGGCTCACAAGACTCTGCTGCTCCTCCTGGTCTCGCTTCATTGATCCGTTCATTTGATTTTGCTCAGCAAAGCATTATGGACTCAGTGAATGAAAGGCTCGTGGGCACGACTGTGGGCACAGCTGTTCAGGGCAGCCCACCGCACAGGCAGGCAAAAGAGCAGATTCCCCATCAGAAAGGTGCCCGTGTGTGCACCAAAGCCAGGCCTGAGAGAACACTGGGAGCTGCCTGGTACCCACTGACAGGAGGGTGGCCAGGCCACCACGGTACACTCCACAGGCATTATACTGCAGTGAGACCAGACAGAGTGCAACCACCTGTGTCAACAGGCATGCCTCACAAACATGACACAGAAAGAAAGAAGCCTGAAACAAAATATACTACTATACTGCCCGGTTCCAATGTACGAGCTGTGAGAACAGGCAGAACCCACCGAGGCCACACACATGAGCTGTGAGAACAGACAAAACCCACTGACTCCACACACACGAGCTGTGAGGACAGAACCTGCCCGACTCCACACACATGAGCTGTGAGAACAGACAGAACCCGCCAACTCCACACACATGAACTGTGAGGACAGACAAAACCCACTGACTCCACACACACGAGCTGTGAGGACAAAACCCACTGACTCCACACACACGGGCTGTGAGGACACAGAACCCACTGACTGCACAGGAGGGTGAGCCCTGGGGTGGGGTGAAGGGGCCTCAGTGTTCTGGTCACTCTGTATCTCGGGGCTGGTGAAACCAGGTGTTCAGTCTAAAAAATCAAGCTGTGTACACCTTTGTTTTTCCGTATAGATGTTATATTGAAAACAATCTACCAAAAAGGAAAAGGTGACACTGGGGTCAGGGCTTCACTGCTGGCAAGCTGTGTGACCCGGGGGAGCTTCCTCCCTGTCTCTGAGCTTTGGTTTTCTGAGTGGGTGTGAAGATGATCTGCACCTTAGGGTCCTGAGGTGTCCCGGGACCATGACACAGGGCTCGGGCCACCAGCGCAGAGCCAGCAGCACACAGTTAGGTCCCCCTCCTGCCAAAGGCACAATGGGCTGCCCAGGAACATGGAGCGTTTTGTTCAGGGCTGGAGCAAACAGAGGGCAGGAAATCCAGGACATCCCTCCCTAGGAAAGGCTGGACTGGGGATGTCCCTCGTGCCCTGGAGCACTGCGGGGTTCCCGGCATTCTGTCCCCCTGATACTGCAGCTCCTGCCAATCCACCCTCCCCTGCTAGGTGCAGGAGGCCCGGCCGGTTGCTATGGCGACCGGGTACCAGCGGGATGGGCATGGGGAGGGGGCGGGAAGCAGCCAGGCTGCCGCAGAGGACTTGCAGTGCGCAGGCGCCTCTGCAGGGCCCCCACCTCCATCCAGGGCTCAGGGCTTTTGCCAGGAGGGTCTCCCCGTTTCCCCATCAGCGCCTCCAGCCCGCCCCCTGCAGGCCACCCTCAGCACTGCAGCCCGGCAAGCTGGGAAAAATGCCAAGTTGGGGCAGCCCCAGGACTCCACCCCCCACCAGGCCCCGCAATCTCCATCGGCCAAGTCTGGCAGGTCCCATGTGGCACCCATCACACACCCTCCCACTCTGCACTCGCTGGTCCCTCCACGGGGCGTGTCAGCCCACTGCTGCCCGCTCTCTCTGTCCTACAATCTGCCCACCAGATGTCACCTTCTGCACTCTCCCCACCGCCCCGCTCCTCTTCCCACCATCACAGCACTGATGGCTCCGTACCACTGGCTACACTGTCTGTCTGTCCCAACAGACTGAGGCCAGATATGAGTCATTTCTGTGCTCCCAGCACTGAGTGTGGGGGGGCATCTGCACATGGTTCACAGTGGGTGTTACAACGGAATATTCTAGCATGTGAATAGCTGGACTGCCACCTGCTCCCGTGGGACTCAGGCTTCCCTGACCTCGACACCCCCAAATTTTCAGCAGAGCTTGGATGTGGTCCCATCCCCACTGCTCCAAATTCCTCAGGCCTGGATCTAGGGCTGTGCTTTCTCAGTGGAGGGCTCTCACCTTTAACTTCTCCTCCACCCAAGACGGACCCCTCATCTGATGTTCCTTTCTCCTCCCCCTACCCCAGCCTATCTGGGGTGCACACAACCCATCCTCCCACCTCCCTGTCTGCCCTCTTGACCAGAGTCGTGACCTCTCTGGAATCAAAATTCAAAGTACAGCTGACAGTATCTCAAATGCGCCAAGTCCTCGTTAGAGCCCCTGCTTGCAGCAGACTCTGCCTTGGGGAAAAGACCAACATTTGGGGGTGGGGGAAAGGTTCTCTGCAACCTGAACTCCAGCAGAAGCTGAGAGGCCGGAGTGGACGGAGACAGGGGCAGGGTCCACAGCCCTGGGACGACAGAGGGCCTGAGCCTCTGAGTTCCAGCTCCCATGGGTGAGAGCAGTGCCTCCCCCCAGAGCTGTGCTGAGGTTAGAGGAGCCTGTGCCCGCCATGAGGGTCACGGGCAGTGAGGATCCCGAGGCACCAGCCACCTCCCTGCCAAGGGCACTCATGTGGTCACGCCAACCCCAAACATCCCAGCCTCCCAGGTGTCCACAATGGGAGGGCCCTCACCTTTCAGGGCACCTGCCCTGATCCCCCTTTACCCCAGAGGAGATGACCTGGCAATGTCATATGGTAAACCAGGGGGAAGCAAGACTGGCCATGAAAGCTGGTCTCTCGACTGCACACCCAGACAGGGCGGGCGTGGCAGCAGGTTCTGAGGGGCCGTGAGCCAGCTCCAGAAGGTTCTTACTCAGGGATCCCATCACCAGTCAGTCCGTCCTCCTCTTCATCCCTCCCAGAAAGCATCCCCTGCCTGCCTGAGTGGCTCCAGTCCCTGCCCACCTGCCACTGAAACTGCTGTGCTAAGGCCGCCACCCCTCCCTGGTACCAAATCCAATGGGCCCTTCAGACACTGCACCCCACTGGCTGCCCCCACTTCTCCAGACTTCCCCTCCTGGGCTGCCCTCCCCTCCTGGGCTGCCCTCCCCTCTCCTGGCTCTTCCCCCACCTCTCTGGCCAGTTGCTCATGGTCTCTTGCTGGTCCCTCCAAAGTGGGGCTAGCTCAGGGCTCAGGGCCAGCATGAAGGCACCCAGGCCTGCCCACTTGCAGAAAATCCATCCCGCATGTGTTCAGGCTCAGAAAATGGGCCCAAGGCAAGGCCAGGCTCCAGGTAATCCCTACATTAGCCTCTGCCCGCAAACATGGCCCCAGAGTCACAGAGCCGGGCAGGCTGCAAGTTCCAGACCTGGCTCCACGGCCCTCTCATTTCTTGTTTTTAAAGGAAAACAAAAGCATGTCCATGTCTGGCATATGGGGTTGCTTAAACATTTTACAAACTGCAAAAGCCTGTGAAAAACAGAGAAGGAAGCATGCAAAATGTATTTTATTAGCTCCTCCCACACTTAGATTTAGTGGATGAAATATGTTAGGTGAATCACTTCGTCTCCGAGCCCTCCGTTTCCTCATCTGTGACAGGGATAAGAACACCCACCTTGTCGAGCTGTTGGGACTTCACAATGAGGCTGAGAAGAAGAGAGCTCAGCACTGTGTCCAGATGATGGCGAGGGCTCAATAAGTAGAAGGCACCGTCATCATCACCACCACTGAGCCACGTCACCCTGCCATGGCTGAGGGAGGGCTCTGGGCTCTGGAGCCCGACCTTTGCTCTACCATCTACTGACTAATTATAAGAGGCCAGCCGATCAGCTGTCTCTGAACCTGTTTCCTGAAAGCTACGATGGTGACAGCAATCACTGCCCTTCAGGGTCACAGTGAAGATGAATGACAATGTGCACAGACACTCAGCACATCCAGATTTGCACATGAGACTGTCTACACAGTTCCTGGAATACAGTAGGTGCTCAATAAATATCACTCACCCTCTTTGCTATGCATGAGCACTGAGGAAAGTCCACATGCACGCCGAGAGCAGACACCACAGGGATGCTTGGGGCACGGACGCAGGGGCAGGGGCCAGGGGTCACTCACCTTCCTCCCGTCTGCACCGCTTTCGCTGCCAGAGTACGCCAGCTTCCGGCGCACATAGAAAAGCATGTCGTCCTGCCGGGGAGCCCATTTCTCCATGAAGTAGGTGGAGAACATCCAAGTCCAGAAGACAATGCGGTCATCCTTGAAGCACCCTGCAGAGGGAGGCCAGACAGGAGTGAGGAAGGACGGCCACCCTGGCCCTTGCAGCATGGCCTTGGCCAAGCTGTGCCCATACCCCCACATTTCTGGCCAGAAATTTGCCAGGGCTCTGAGATGCGCTGCCCCTCCCTCACCACTCCCGACCCCCACCCATGGGGCATCCAGAGAGGCTGGAGGACACCCCCCGGAGGCCCAGTTCCTCCGCCCAGCAGCAGCCTGAGAGCCCGTGCTCCCAGCCCCACAGTTGAGCCCGACTCCAGCCTGGGGATGAATCAGCAGCTTCAGTGGAAAAGGAAAATCCCGAGGAGCCAGAAACGCCACTGGCTGGCGGCTGTCTGGGCTGGAAGCCGGGAAGGCTTGGCTGGGGGGGGCCTTTGGAGAGGCAGGGCTCTCACCAACATCTCTCACCCCCACCCACTCCCCGATGGCTGCGGCAATCCCAACGGGAACCCGACTTAAAGGGACAGCCGCCCTCCGAGGCTGCAGGCGGAACCGCGGGGAGACAGCACCTGCCCCACCCCTGCCCCGCGTCTGCACTGCTGGCCCTGAATGCTCGCCAGCTTCGTGCTCATCTGATGCTCATGGGGACGTCTCCTTGTATTACAGATGGTATTTCTTTATGATAAATATTTGCAATATTTTCTTGCAAAAGAGAAAAAGCCCACCGGCTTTGGTAGGGAAGACCTGGGTTTCCGTTCCAGTGCGGCTGCTGGTGACGGGACAATGGGCGGGGGCTCTGAGCCACAGGTTCCTTGGGGCACCTGCAGACAAACCGAGACCACGGGCACACAGTAGGATCAACATAGGTGGGTTTGTCCCCTCTCTAGATGGATTCAACACTTCGAAATATGCTGCCAAGCTCCCTCTTATCAACTCAGTAGATTAAACCAGGGCTGCTTTTGTTGTGTGTCTTCCTCACTGACCGGTGCGATCTAGCGCTGGTACTAGACGGCACTAGTCCAGCTGGAAGGAACTAATCCTGACACTTGGAGATGGGGAACCTGAGGGCCGGTGGTGCTGGGACCCTCTCTCGCCCTCACAGACAGACCAGTGGGCCGACCAGGACTCGGCCATCAGCCAAGTCAAACGCAGAACACCCCAGCCTTGGCTGATGTCAGCCACACCACGAACCAGAGAACCAGAGAACCAGAGAACCAGAGAACCAGAGAACCAGGACTCGAAGCCAGCCCCGGCCCCCGGCCCTCAGCCCAACAGTGTGTTACCCACCCACGCCCATGCCCTGCCTGGCTCTTGGGCTCTAGGGCAGTGAGGAGGAGGAAAAGAGAAGGAGGCTTCATTGGTGAGGGTCTGGGTCAGCAAGCCTTGTCAGCCTCCAGGGGTGAGGGTCAGGAGAGCCCACAGGACTGGCAAGACCTCCCAGGCTCACAGGACCTGGGGAACCACACATGCATGCTGTCTGCAGAGTCGCTTTGAAATTCCTGCCGCGTTTTTGCAACAGGCAATGCCCAACTCACCCTACTACAGACCCTTGCAAAATTAAGCAAAGGGCTATGATTATTCCTGGATAAAATTCAATTCTTTGTTACCTCCTCTTAACATTGTTTCACTTTTGGTTCCCTCTTAGAGCCCAACAGAATAAGAGAATAAATTTGGTCTTTAAGGCTCACGCCTATCATCCCAGTACTTTGGGAGGCTGGGGCAGGGGGGCGCGGATCACCTGAGGTCAGGAGTTCAAGGCCAGCCTGGCCAACATGGTGAAACCCCGTCTTTGCTAAAGATACAAAAATCAGCCGGGCATGGTGGTGGGTGCCTGTAATCCCAGCTTCTCAACATGCTGAGGCGGGAGGATCACTTGAACCCGGGAGGCAAGAGGTTGCAGTGAACCAAGATCACACCATTGCACTCCAGCTTCGGCAACAGAGCGAGACTCCATCTCAGAAAAAATAAACAAACAAACAAACCAATAAATAAGCCAAGTATGGTGATGGATGCCTGTAGTCCCAGCTACTCTAGAGGCTGAGGCAGGAGAATTGCTTGAACCCAGGAGGCAGAGGTTGCAGTGAACCGAGTTTGCACCATTGCACTCCAGCCTAGGCAACAAAGCAAGACTGTCTCAAAAAACAAACAAATCAACAACAACAACAACAAAAAACCAAAATCAAACCCCAAAAAAATAGCCCTTAGGAAAACTGCCAGATTCTCACAGAGTTAAACATATACTTACAAAACCAGCCACTAGCCACTCTTAGGACCTGCCCAAGAGAAATGAAGCACATGTCCACCGAGACTGGCACACAAATGTTCACAGCATCTTTGTTCATAACGGCCCCAAACTGGAGACCAGGAGAATGCACACGTGTCACGATAAAAACAAACTAGTGATCCACACCACACCGCGGATAAACCTCAAACTTGTCCCGCAGAGCAAAAGAAAGCAGGCGCAAAAAGCTATTTACTGTATGATCCCATCCACGTGATGTTTCGGAGAAGGCAGAACTGGAGTGACTTAAAGCAGATGGGTGGCCGCCCTCAAAGGTTCTGCGTCTTGATTGCGGCGTTGGTTTCACAGGTGTGTATGGCCATCAGCACTCATCACACTTGGCCGGGTGAGGTAGCTCACACCTGTAATTCCAGCACTTTGACAGGCCAAGGCGGAAGGATTGCTTTAGGCTAGGAGTTCAAGGTCAGCCTGGGCAACGTAGTGAGACCCTGTCTCTACAAAAAAATAAAAATTAGCTGGGCATGATGGCACGTGGCTGTGGTCTCGGCCACTACAGAGGCTGAGGTGGGAGAATCCCTTGAGCCCAGGAGTTCAAGGCTGCAGTGAGCTATGATCGAACCACTGCACTTCTACCTGGGGGACAGAATGAGACTCTGTCTCTAAAAGCGTATTAAAAAATAAAATTTAGGCCAGGCGCGGTGGCTCACACCTGTAATCCCAGCACTTTGGGAGGCCGTGGCAGGTGGATCACTTGAGGTCAAGAGTTCAAGACCAGCCTGAGCAACATGGTGAACCCCAATCTCTACTAAAAATACAAAACTTGGCTGGGCACGGTGGCTCAAGCCTATAATCCCAGCACTTTGGGAGGCCGAGACGGGAGGATCACAAGGTCAGGAGATCGAGACCATCCTGGCTAACACGGTGAAACCCCGTCTCTGCTAAAAAATAGAAAAAACTAGCCAGGCGAGGTGGAGGGCGCCTGTAGTCCCAGCTACTCGGGAGGCTGAGGCAGGAGAATGGTGGGAACCCGGGAGGCGGAGCTTGCAGTGAGCCGAGATCGCGCCACTGCACTCCAGCCTGGGCGACAGAGCGAGACTCCGTCTCAAAAAAAAAAAAAAAAATATACAAAACTTAGGCGGGTGTGGTAGTGCTCACCTGTAATCCCAGATACTCAGGAGGCTGAGGCACAAGAATCACTTGAACCCGGGAGGCGGAGGCTGCAGTGAGTCGAGATGGCACCACTGCACTCCAGCCTGGGTGACAGAGCGAGACCCTGTCTCAAAAAATTAATTAATTTACAAAACATAAAAACTTATCAAACTGTTCAGTCTACATATATGCAGTTTATTTTACATAAATTATATGCCAATAAAATTGTTAAGTCGTAGCTGATGCTGGCAAGGGTGCACTGAACTGGAACTCTCCGATATGCTAGAGAATAAAACGTGAGAAGCTAATGAGCACTTTCTCATTCCTATGCATCTACCTTATGGCGGAGTGCACAATTAAAGGCCTTTTGCACAAAAACATTTCATGTATTACTCATGAGAGAAAATAACAGCAGTAACCACGATGAAGACGATGAAAGGAAAGGACACAACATCCTGCAGTTTCTGGCATTTCCCCGAGGTAAAGCAAGCCGTATGTATTCACCCAAATCGTCACCCATCTTTTTAAAGGATGGCTATGAAGATGACATGCAGATGCACGGGAATATGTGTAATACGACGTTTAGCGGAAAAGCAGAACCCCAAGTTGCGGACACACTGATGACAACTCCATAAATGACATGGAAACACTAGAGGAAAACAGACCAGAACGGTAGGAGTGGATGAATTGAACAGAGTTGACGTTTTCCTTTTTTTTGTTGTTTTGACTTAATATTTTCAGTCATAAGAGATTACTTTTTCCCATGAATGTACAACTTTTAATATCATAGGACTCATTAAGAAAGGGAGCGGGGAGACTGGAGAGAGAAGAGATTCCCTCTCTTCAGAGGGAGGAAGGGAGGCAAACACAGACACACTCCACATCCAAGAGCCAGGAAAGGTCGGGACTGGAGGGATATCTGATTCCCGGAGGCACAGTACAATGTTAGGAGCTGCAGTCAAACACACGTGAGCTCAGGTCCTGACACTACCCCTCCCTACCCAGGTGGCCAGTTCATTCAACCAACCTGTCTGACCCTCAGTGACTCCACCTGTCAGATGGGCCTCTGACCTGCCACCCGCCCAGAATCCAAGGTGAGGACTTGGCTGGAAGTGAAAGCACTCTGCTGGCTGCTCAGCTCCAGCTGCTGCAACGTGGGCTGCTGGAGACCCTCTGCTCTGCTGCCCTGCATGTCAGAAACACTGACACCAAGCACAGCAGTGTGACCTGCCTGGATGACGTCAGTGGATCCCAAACCTTCCAGTGTCCTTTGGCCTCGCGGTGCAGTAACTGGCTGTGAATAAGCACACAAGGTACAGCTGGCCTGTGAAGTCACTGCTGACTCTTTCTCCCACAAGCAAACCCCTTCTCCCTTTACCCTTTCCCAGGGCCTGCCGAGCAAGAAATCCCCTGGGTCACAAGCCCTGGGAGCTTCTAGTCCAGCACAGAGCCTCCTCATCTCCAGACTTCCGTCTGTCCCTTCTCCCTGCTGTCTTGCCAGTCAGGGCTGCAGGTCCTCCCCACCCTCAAGCACAGTGGAGACTTATGGAAGCAGATGTGGCCCCCGAAAGCTGAGCCAGGCTCACTGTGGTAGCACCTCGGACAGCTCTGTGCCCGCGGGCCTGCCTTCCCTCCCCGGGTCCTATGGAGCCAGATTACTGTCCATTCTCCTCATCTGAGGCAACCGTGAACACTGAATATTAGTCAATACCAGCCCACTGGCTCCTAGGGGAAATACAAGGTTAGGGTCCTCTGATCACATTTTCAGCAACTGATCAATTCATAACCTTGCTTTATGTATGTTTCTCTTTCAAGACACCTTATTTGAGGCCAGATGCGGTGGCTCATGCCTGTAATCCCAGCACTTTGGAAGGCTAAGGCGGGCAGATTACTTGAGGTCAGGAGTTAAAGACCAGCCTGGCCAAAATCGCAAAACCCCATCTCTACTACAAATACAAAAATTAGCCAGGCGTGGTGGCGGGCGCCGTAATCCCGGCTATTTGGGAGGCTAAGGCAGGAGAATCGCTTGAACCTGGGAGGCGGAAGTTGCAGTGAGGTAAAATCACGCCACTGCACTCTAGCCCGGGAGATAGAATGAGACTCCGTTTAAAAAAAAAAAAAAAAAGACACCATATTTAATATATAGTTCATTCACTAACATTGAACTCACGCCCAGCAACAATCAATGTTGAACGAAGCTTCTCTAACACGTGTATTTTCTCCAAAGAGTACATCACAGCCATCTCGTGCCTGGGATTAGACAGCACCTCAGCCCAGGGCCATTTTAAATCACTGACAAAAAGCACAAAAAATGCAAAAGACATGGCACTAATTAGACGCAAAAAGGACACTACTTTGCAGTGTGAGGACCGACATACGAAGATGCAGCATCGCCTCGTCCGACCTCAGCTGGAAACGTGCGTCAGGTAAGGAATTTTTCGGCGCTCCACGAATGTCAGTCATTAACCTGAAAGTACCATGAGTACTGATTCTGGGGTCACAAATACATTTCAGTGAGTAGGTGGATCCGTGAATAATGGCAATGGCCTGGACCGGGAAAACTGATATTTGCTGGGAGTTCTGGCAATCCGGCTGCCTCCCCTGCCTCAAGCGAGTGACCTGCTTCTGTAAGTCAGTCACTTTCTTCCAACTCCAGAACTGGCAGAGCCCTTTCCAGGAGAGTGACTCCAGGGACGAGCAGGGAAGAGGGCGCGTGGGAAGTGAGCATTAAGCCTGGGCCGTCCACACCCCAGTGCAGTGTCCACCACCTCTGAGTTGCCACTAGTTCTCCTCCTAGTTCTGCACGACACCAGACGGGTGACATGCCAGCACCAACGGCTCAACAGTGCTAGTTTCAGGAGCGAGGAATGTGATGACAGCTCACATGTGCCCTGCACCCTACAGTTTGTTTACTTATTTATTCATTCATTTATTTTTGAGATGGAGTCTCGCTCTTGTCGCTCGGGCTGGAGTGCAATGGCACGATCTCAGCTCACTGCAACCCCGGCCTCCCAGGTTCAGGTGATTCTCCCACCTCCGCCTCCTGAGTAGGTGGATTACAGGCATGCGCCATCACACCCAGCTAATTTTTTTTATTTTAATTTAATTTTATTTTTTTGTTTCTTTTAGTAGAGAGAGGGTTTCACCATGTTGGCCAGGCTGGTCTCAAACTCCTGACCTCAGGTGATCCACCTGCCTCAGCCTCCCAAAGTGCTGGGATTACAGGCGTGAGCCACCACGCTCAGCCCACCCTACAGTTTATAAAACCCTTCCACCCATTGTCTTTTCAGATCCTCAGGGCAACTTTATGAGGTGGGGACAACCTCAGCTTAGTTTCAAACCTCAGTTTTCATTTTCAGCCAAAACTTGAGACTCCAGTGGCTAGATCAGGCATATTCAGGAACTGAGACTCGAACCCAGCCCCTGCAACAGAGCTCATATCCTTCTCCTGGATAAGCCCACATCCTTATCCTTATCCTTACCCTGGCCCTGCACGAGGATTCTCCCAGCTGTGTTGCAAATGCAGAAACTGAGGGAACCCAGGGGTCACCTGGTGAACAGCTAGGAAAGCAACTCAGGCTTTCAAACCTCCCCCCTCCCCCAACTTCTAAGTCCCCAGCGGAGTGGGCTCACAGGGGCCACTCTGAGCCCTGAAGCACCCCCAAGTCTTCCTGGGATAGCCTAAGAATGCCTGGAAGAACTTCGGACAAGAGCTTCATGCACGGGGGCTGTGGGATCCACTTCCCAGCCGAGTGCCAATGTAACATGATTTAATTATTTTCCACGGAGATGGTTCTTCAGATGCACACTGAAAAAGAAGGGAAACTTTTATCTTTTGAGGCCTTTCACATGAGTCCAATCACTATACGGGATGGGGGAAGGATTTGTCAGACTGGAGTTCAAGAGCAGACTTGATTCCCGTTCGTGATGCACTGCCCAAGTGGGTAAGTGACAACCTCTCCGACCCTCCGTTTCCTCATCAGTAAAATTAGAACAGCTGCCTCCTACGGTTACCATGGAGACCAAATGAGATCCTACACAGCACTCAGCAGCGCAACCCGCACTTAGAAACGATGAATGACAACTGCCACTCTGGTTACTATGATAACTTGGAATATTTCCCACCAACCAGACCCTGGGAATAATCACGAGTTCGACTTTAGGAGGCACTCCTTGAAACCCACCCTAACCCTTTTTTAGAAAAGGATTAAGCCATTAAACCACACAAGTTAAGCAAGTTATGGTAAAGCCCTAATTAAAATAGTTTACAGCGATTAAAAATGATGGTTCTGTTTTATAAAGAAAAATGTCCAAGAACTACTCCCCAAAAAAGTACATTAGCCCAGCAGGCCAAGAGGTTTTTTTTTTTTTTTTTTTTTTTTTTTTTTTTTTTGAGACGGAATCTATGTTACCCAGGCTGGAGTGCTGTCACGTGATCTTGGCTCACTGCAACCTCCATTTCCCCGGCTCAAGCCATCCTCCTGTTTCAGCCTCCTTAAGTAGTTGGAACCATAGACATGCACCACGACACTCAACTACTTTTTGTATTTTTGGTAGAGACAGGTTTCACCATGTTGCCCAGGCTGGTCTCTAGCGCCTGAGCTCAAGTGATCCGCCTGCCTCGGCCTCCCAAAGTGCTGGGATTGCAGGCATGAACCACTGCGCCCAGCCCAAGAAGTGATTTTGGGAAAGCAATTCTATCAGATCTTCAGGAAACAGACAGCTAGCTTCAGGGCTACTCACCCAACTTCAGAGCCTAAGAAACATGCCAACTCATTTTTACAAGGAGGCACAGTATTGATTTCAAAGACCACATACACAGAAAATTACAGGCTAATCTCACTTACGAATGTCAAGAAAAAAATCTTAAATATAGCATTTAAAAGAATCCAGCAACTTCTTAAAAATATATGCCATTAGCCAAGCAGGATTTAATTGGGAATAAAGAATGGTTTAGGCCGGGCGCGGTGGCTCAAGCCTGTAATCCCAGCACTTTGGGAGGCCGAGACGGGCGGATCACGAGGTCAGGAGATCGAGACCATCCTGGCTAACACAGTGACACCCCGTCTCTACTAAAAAAAAAATACAAAAAACTAGCCGGGCGAGGTGGCGGGCGCCTGTCGTCCCAACTACTTGGGAGGCTGAGGCAGGAGAATGGCGTGAACCCGGGAGGCGGAGCTTGCAGTGAGCTGAGATCCGGCCACTGCACTCCAGCCCGGGCGGCAGAGACTCCGTCTCAAAAAAAAAAAAAAAAAATGGTTTAGGCCAAGCTCGGTGGCTCACACTGTAATCCCAGCACTTTGGGATGCCGAGGCGGGCAGATGACCTGAGGTCAGGAGTTCGAGACCAGCCTGGCAAACACGGTGAAACTGTCTCTACTAAAAATACAAAAAAATTAGCCGGGTGTGGTGGCACGTGCCTATAATCCCAGCTACTCAGGATGTTAAGGCAGGAGAATTGCTTGAACCCAGGAGGTGAAGGTTGCAGTGATCAAGATCGGGCCACTCCAGTCTGGGTGACAGAGTGAGACTCAGTCTCAAAAAAAAAAAAAGTCCAATATTAGAAAATCTATTAATATATTCATATTTAGAGCTCAAAAGAGAAATAACAGAGGATTATCTCCATAGATGCTGGAAGAACATTCAATCAAATTCAACACCCATTCCTGATTTATATTTATTATTTTATTTTGGGACAGGGTCTATGTCGCCCAGGCTGGAGCACAGTGCTATGATCATGACACACTGCAGCCTCCACCCCCGGCCTCAAGCGATCCTCCCACCTTACTTTCCCAAGTAGCTGGGACTACAGGCGTGCAATACCACGCCCAGTTCTGTTTTGTATTCTTTGTAGAGGCAGAGTTTCACCATGTTGCCCAGGCTGGTCTTGAACTCCTGGGCTCAAGCGATCCTCCCACCTAGGCCTTCCTAAGTGCTGGGATTATAGGTGTGAACCACTGTGCCCAGCTCCCCCAGCCCCCCCACTTCTCACAAAACACTGCTTCCACCCTGTGCTACGCGTCACCATCCCGGCCCATATCACCATCACTGCCTGCTCACTGGTCTCTGCATTCCACCCTGCCCATTGTTAGAACACAAATCAGTTCTCATCACTGCACGGCTCAAGTTCCTCCACCAAGCTTATTTCCTGACCTGCCCCCAGGCTCTTCACTGAAATATCACCTCCTTCTCAGAGAGGCCTTCCCAAACCAACTGATTTAAAGTTGCAAATCCCATCCCCAATATGCCCTATCCCACTTCCAGCTTGATTTTTCTCCACAGCACTTGTCAATATCGAATATATATTTTGCCTATTTGTTCTGTTTACTTTCAGTCTTTCCCTAGTAAAGGAGTCGGCAAATTCCATGAAAGTCCAGAGAGAAAATATCTTCAGCTTTGCAGACCACAGGGTCCTGTCTCAACTACAAAATCAGCCATGGCAATACGTAAAGAAACGGACGTGGCTATGTTCCAACAAAAATTTCTTTACAGAAACAGGAAACAGTCCAGATTTGGGGTATAGTTTGCCAACACCGGCCCTACCAAAGCCGACGTATGTTTTCACACAGATGCCCTACCAGAACTTAAGCTCCATGAAGATACCATTATTTTTCACTCTTTGATCATTTTGTTCAATGCTATACACTTGGTTTCCAGAATGGCTTCTGGCATATAGGACATAATAAATATTTGCTAATTGAATAAATGAATTAAATGATTAATGAAAGCAAGGTGGTATCAGTACATGATAGAACAGATCAATGGAACAGAAAAGAAAGCAAAAACACAAAACTCAAACACACAATAACTGAGTTTTTGGGTTTGTTGTTATTGTAGTTTTTTGAGATGGAGTCTCACTCTTATTGCCCGGGCTGGGGTACAGTGGCACGATCTTGGCTCACAATCTTTGCCTCCCAGGTTCAAGCGATTCTCCTGTCTCAGTCTCCTGAGTAGCTGGGATTACAGGCATGTGCAACCATGCCCAGCTAATTTTTCTATTTTAGTAGAGACGGGGTATCACCATGGTGAGCAGACTGGTCTCGAACTCCTGACCTCAGGTGATCTGCCTGCCTCAGCCTCCCAAAGTGCTGGGATTATAGGCATAAGCCACTGCGCCTGGCCAAGAGTTTTTATGAAGACAGCACTTCAAATCAATAGGATGTAGATTCTTCTTCCACAGTTGGTCTTGGTACAAATGGTATGCTGAGGAAAAAGAATAAGGTTGGGTCCCTGCTCGAGCCAAAATAAATTCCAAAAAGATTAAAACTTTTAATGTTAAAAGTAAAACTATAAAAAAGAAAAACCATGAGAGGATTTTTTATTCCCTCAGAGAGGGAGAAGCCTTTCTAAGGAGAACATAAAAGCTATTAAGGAAAAGAATGATCAAACTACATAAACACTTAAAATGTCTCGAGACAGGGTCCCACTCTGTCACCTAGGCTGGAGTGCAGTGGCACAATCACTGCAACCTTGACCTCCCCAGGCTCAAGTGATCCTCCCACCTCAGCCTCCTGAGTGGCTGGGACTATTGGCACACGCCACCACACCCGGCTAATTTTTGTATTTTTTGTAGAGATGAGGTCTCACTATGTTGCCCAGGCTGGTCTCAAACTCCTGAGCTCAAGCAATCAGCTTGCCTTGGCCTCCCACAGTGCTGGAATTACAAGCATGCGCCACTGGGCTTGGCCAAAAATTAAAAATTTCTATAGGAAAAAAACCAGCAACCCCCACTACCACCATAAACAAAGCAAAGAACAAATACCACACTGGAAACATAGACGGAACTCTTTTTTTTTTTTTTTGAGACGCAGTTTCGCTCTTGTTGCCCAGGCTGGAGTGCAATGGCGTGATCTCGGCTCACCGCAACCTCCACCTCCCAGGTTCAAGCAATTCTCAGTAGCTGGAATTACAGGCATGCAGCACCACACTTGGCTAATTTTGCATTTTTAGTAGAGACGGGGGTTTCTCCATGTTGAGGCTGGTCTCGAACTCCTGACCTCAGGTGATCCACCCGCCTCGGCCTCCCAAAGTGCTGGGATTACAGGCGTGAGCCACCACACCCAGCCGGTGGAACTCTTAAACGAGGGCAATTTCCTTAACGAATACTAAATTGTATACAATGCATAAGAAAATAAAACGGCAAGGAAAGCAGAAGGAAATATAAGTGGTTTTAGAACACAAAAACACGCTCAACTTGACACAATTAGAGAGTAAATTAAAGCCTCAAGATTCTATTTTCCACCTATCAGATTTGCAAAGATCAAAATACCTGACAACACTTCAGGTCAAAGAGGATGTGGAGAAACAGGGACTTTATATCCTGCAGTAGGGACGTAAACTGCCAAAAATATCAGACGGTCAAAATCACAAACGCATTTTACCTCTGACCCAGCAATCTCACAAGGAGAATTTTTCCTTGTGGTCTCACTACCTACCACCTACGTAAAATTCTGTAAGTATTACAGCACTGTTGGCAAAATACTGGACTTGTCCTATCAATAGGGATAGTAACTAAATTAACTAACTATAAGACATTCACAGAACAGAATACTACACAGCAATTAAAAAAGATTGAAGCAACTCTATCTGTTCCAAAAAGGAAAATTCCCTAGGATAAATGAAGCGAAAAATGGAGAGCAGACCAATATTAGAGGTTTTTCCTATTAAAGCCAATCGTTTAAGATGACTCCCATGCTTGCTGGAGCCTGCGGAAGAGAAGGGAGGTGAGGAAGCCAGATTGTCAGGGTCCATCCTGGCTCCAGCGGTTCTGGTCATGTGACAGACAAATCCAAACCTCTTGGTGCCTGTTTCCTGACTTGTAAAATGGCAGTAACAATGGTATCTACCTCCTGGGTTGTTGAGAATTTAAGTTAGTCCATCCACGTGAAGCCTTTAAAATTGTGCTGGCACCGAGCCAGGACCTAGGATCAGCACCAGATAAGCACCCAGAGTCAGCACTGAGCCAGCACCCAGGATCAGCCCCACATAAGCACCCAGGGTCAGCACCAGATAAGCATCCAGGGTCACCACCGAGCCAGCACCCAGGATCAGCCCCACATAAGCACCCAGGGTCAGCACTGAGCCAGCACCCAGGATCAGCCCCACATAAGCACCCAGGGTCAGCACCAGATAAGCATCCAGGGTCACCACCGAGCCAGCACCCAGGATCAGCCCCACATAAGCACCCAGGGTCAGCACTGAGCCAGCACCCAGGATCAGCCCCACATAAGCACCCAGGGTCAGCACCAGATAAGCATCCAGGGTCACCACCGAGCCAGCACCCAGGATCAGCACCAGATAAGCATCCAGGGTCACCACCGAGCCAGCACCCAGGATCAGCACCAGATAAGCACCCAGGGTCACCACCGAGCCAGCACCCAGGGTGGGAAAGTATTATTACATCATTACTAGTATCCTCATGGCCTCTGGGGAGAGAAACTATAGAGGAGAAGAGAGACTCAGTATTTTCATTAAGAATCTTCTCATAACCTTTGTATTTTGTACCCTAAGCATGTTTACCTATTCAAAAAGTAAACAAAATTTTTTTAACAATGCAGTTACTTGGAAAAACGCTCATGGTGGAGGAAAAAAGCCGGACATAAAATTACACCTGAATACTTAAATGAAGGAAACTATTTTTAAAAATGTCTAGGAGGAAAGCCTGAAGGAATTACACGAACATGCCCACAGTGCAGGGTTAAGAGTGGTGCAGTGCACAGATCCTCATCCTGCAAACAAAACAAAAGACAAAAAAAAGTGAGGCCAGAGCCGGGCGCGGTGGCTCACGCCTGTAATCCCAGCACTTTGGGAGGCTGAGGCGTGCGGATCACGAGGTCAGGAGATCAAGACCATCCTGGCTAACACGATGAAACCTCGTCTCTAGTAAAAATATAAAAAAATTAGCTGGGCGTGGTGACGGGCGCCTGTAGTCCCAGCTACTCGCGAGGCTGAGGCAGGAGAATGGCGGGAATCTGGGAGGCGGAGCTTGCAATGAGCCGAGATCGTGCCATTGCACTCCAGCCTGGGCCACAAAGCGAGACTCCGTCTCAAAAATATAAAGAAATAAATAAAAAGTGAGGCCAGAATAACTTTGTCCTGTTTTACAAATATTCTGCGGCATGTTTACAAATACACCCAAGGGATTCCTGGGTGCCAGACACGGTGCTAAACACTGGAGCCTGACGCTCTTGATCTCACAACTGAAGCAGATTTTATTTTACAAATGAGGACGCGGCAGGAGGGAGAGACTGCCTGGCTCCCACGGCTGCTTGGAGCTGGTGCTTGAACCCACTCGTCCTCACATCAGTTAGTCTGGTCTCATGCAGTCCCGGCCCCGGCGAGCTTCGGCGGAAGCAGGACGTATTCATAAGTAACACAGTGAGGAGTGAGATGGTAGCTGTGGCAGGGGCCAGCAGGGGAAGGCGGTGGCTGGACAGGGAATTCCAGTCGGCTGGGGACTCCAGGAAAACTAGGAATCAAGCAGGCAAAGGTGGAGAGCAGTCAACACTCCCCTGCAGGGAAGACGAGGGAGCCCGGGATGGTGGAGCGGCCCTGAGGCCCAGGAAGCGGAGTGGGAAGCAGAGCTGCGGGGGCCGGGCCCTTTTCCCTGGGTCAGCGGTTCTGCGTTATCCCCAGAGGGCTGGGGACCCCTGAAGCGTTTGGTGGGGAGGGGGCTGAGAAGGTATCTCTGCGTGGGGCGGCCTGCAGATGCCGGGTGCCTGTCCCGGAACTGTCTGGGTCAAGGGCCTGGAGAAGGTCCTCTCCAGAGAACACGGGGCTCAGCAACAGACTCCACTTGGCCCTGGCCACAGTCCAAAGGTGGGGGTCAACTGGCCTCTTTGGGGAGAGTCCAGGCGGCCCTTGGCCCTCTGGAAGCCTCCGCACTCAGGCAGCCAGGGCCGGCTGAATGGGCTTCTGTGGCCCCTCAATAGGCCTTTCATCCACTCGTGCCTCGCAGAGCCTCTCCCAGAGCCTCTCTAGCTAAGGGCCTCCCTCCCTCGGGGCACAGCAAACAAAGGCACCGTCCAGGGAGGCCCCAGCTGCCGAGGCACTCGGAGGAGGAGAGCTGGACCACTGGGTCCCCACGTAAGCAGTGCCATGTCCTCTCCTCTGACCAAAGGGAAGCGTGGGCTCTCCACTGTGCGTGCCTAAAACCCCTGCCTAGTTCCACATCTTCCTCTGGAAGAAGTCCAGGCTCCCTTACCAGGCAAGCCAGGATCTCCAGGCAGCCCCCGCCCTCTGCCGTGTGGTCCCCAATGTTCCAGTCATCCTCGGCCCTTCTTCCCTGACCAAACACCCTGCATCCCCCGGGGAGGCCTTGCTCCCTCTCAGCAGGTCTCGACCACACCACAGGGCACAGGACACGGGCACGGCGCCCATTCCAACTTGGCCTGTGCAAGTCAGCTCAGTGGCCACCTCCACAGTCACCCCCTAGGGGTGCCTTCCTTACCACCCCACCCCAGCACCGGCCTTCCCTGACCCAGATAGGGCCCTTGCAAGGCATCCTGAGTGCTGCTTGTGCCACGCGCACCTGACCCCGTTGCCTCACTTGATCTTCACAAAGATCCTGACAGGTAAGAATAATTCCCTTCATTTACCTGATGAGGAACTTGGGACTCAAGGCCTGAGCACCTGGTCTGCAGTCGCTCCGCTGGCATGGGTCAGGGCCAGACCACAGTCCCACCTGCCTGCAGAGCCATGCTCCCGGCTCCACACTGCAGACTTGTCACACTGGTTCCTAACTACCTGTCCCGAGGGCTCCTCCCCACCCATACAAAGCCCCCTGCTGGCAGGGCGTCCGGGGCCCAGTGCAGGGCAGTATCCACCACAGGGAGCCAGTGAATGATGACAAACACAGGACATGCACAGGACATGCCGAGCCCCGTCCTCAGTGCACTCAGAGAACACGCGGCAGCCTCTCCACTCACCCCCAGCTGATGGCAGGCAGAACTTTATTCATCGGCCCGTCTTAGACTTGCACGACGTTGTGAAATACTCAAAGTGCTTTCACAATCCCCAGGCCACATCTGTGACCGCCTAATAGCAATTTTACAGTTAAGGAAACCAAGGTCTTTAAGTCTGGGTACCTGGCAAGCTTGTGGGAGCTGGGCTTCATATCCAGTTCCACCGGCCTGCTCTGCCCCAGGCACTGTGTGAGGTCCTGGGGGACAAAGGAGAATAAACCCTGACCTTAAGGCGCCTTGTATGGGGTGGAGGCTCCCGCTGGATTGGGGCTCCCATAAAGCGTCCTTTATCCTCCTCCAAGCAGCAATTTCCACAATCCCCCCCACCTCCTGTGACCACTGCACCTGCCACCCCCGCACCCCACAGCTGTTTCCAGTTTCAATATCTCCTAAGCACAATCATCAAGCCGAAACAGTGGCTCCAGATTCAAATTCCCGTCTTCTGTGAGATCATCCTCACGTGGGCCTTATCCAAGCTCCTAACTCACTGACTGCTCGACACAGAAAACCGCCTCCTACGCAACCGGCTGACCACTTCCTGAGTAACTTCTCAGGCCTCTCCCTGATCCTCAGGCAAAGGTGGCCCATCTCAGCCAGGAGCCCGCAGTGCCAGCTTCCCCGCCCTCTCCTCCACTGCCTGGGCTTGAGGTCACCCGGCCACCGCCCAGTCATCATTCCACCTCCTCCCACCTCCATGCCAGCTCTGTGGCACAAGGAAGTCCCAGAACCCTTGAACCTTGAGGCTGACCCACGCCCCCAGCTCATGATACCTGCGGAGACGCCAAACCCTGGCGGAGGAACTCAGGCCACGTGCTTCAGCCGCCTCCTCACTCCTCCACTCCCCACTCTGTGACCGGGCCCTGAGCCAGGAGCCAGGCACACACCTGGACCCATCTGCCCAGTGCCACCCGCCCCTGTGCCCAACACTCGGCCCATGGCAGGCACTCAGTGTGCAGGCCCACGTGTACTAGGTGCAAGGCGATGACACACCACACGGGAAAAGGACACAAGGCATCTTCTGGACCCTTCTGCGGCTCTGCCTTCCCAGGGGTCTCAGCCCCCTGCTCAATCTGATGCTCTCTGCAGGCAGCGTCCTCCTCAGAAATACCCACTCCCACACCAACCCGCATTCCTAGCCCTCCTCTACTCTGACTTCTGAGACTCCCTTCATTGTGAAAACCAGGGGGGTGGGCTCTGCCTCGTACACTATGCCAGGACAGGCCCACCCAGAAAAAAAGGGCATCAAGTGCCCTTCCCTGGAGAAAGGCAGGGCCAGCCTCGAATCCAGGAGAATTAGGTCCAACATCCCCTGCTGCTCTGGGACCCCGCAGAAGTGCTTTGGCCTGAGTCCCATTGTCTCCCTCCACCAACAGAGACAACACCCCTCTCGTCACTGGGCTGTCACTGGAATGAAATGCTGCCGATACAATGCTTGAGGAAATGAAATCCCCTCTGTAAAGGCGACGGAACTTGCTCTGGCTCCAAGTGTCCCTGGGAGAGAATGGGCCCCACTGAACTACAGGGAAGGATCCTGGACGCAGTGCCTTCTTGTCGCAGCCTGACAGAGATGACCTCATCCCTGCACCCTAAAGCAGCAGCAGCTCCGGCTGGGGATGGCTGGGGCTGATTCATCCGGGATTGCTGCAGGGAGAGCGCTCCTGGGAGCTGAGCAGCAGCTCACGAGCTCCCACTGTGTGCAGGGGCAGCTCCCTCCTCCCAGGGTCAGGATAAATCTGGAATCCTAGACCCCCACACCCCTGGTAGGCGCGCGGTCTCAGGGATGGCCCAGGTCAGCACCGGCCAATGGAGACAGTCCATGGGCCGGCAGGAGGGACCTGCAGACAGAGCTGGGGGTTTGGGGGAGGAAACCTACGACCCAAAGGGTGAAGTCACAGTTCACAGGGTTGTGGGATGACAGGGTTCCGATTTCCATTTTGTGGGGCCAGAGTGGGGTGTGATTCTTCTTGTCTTAATTCCTTCACTTCTGATGTCCCCGAACCCCAGCACACACAGCGTCCCCCTCCCTGAGCAGCTGGTCCTGCCTGTCCACAGTGCTTTTTACAAGTGGCTTGGTTTCAAGTGGTTAAGAGTGTGGACCAGTGAACATGTGTCCCAGGACCTTGGCTGTGAGCAGTGACCAGGTCCACCTTCTTCTCCCTACGTAATAAAAGGAAACTGAGGCACAGCTCTGCCACCTGTCACAGGCAGTCTCCATGACATGCTCTGAGGCTGTAGGTCTGACCCTCTCTCCCTCCCCAGGTAGAGACAGAGCAGTAAGCAGTCCTACTCTGCAACGGGGAACGGAGCCCAGAGGGCTACAGGGACTTCCCTGAAGCGGCTCCGCAAATCACTGTGCGAACCTTCGTTGCCCTTTTCCTGCCGCCTCTGCTCAGGCGGGGGCCCTGTGTGGGCAATGCCTCGCTCAAGGACCAGTTCCCCAACAAATGATCACCTCTTCACCCGAAAGATCCCTCTCCACCCACCCACCACCACACGCGCCCCTAGGCAGCTCCCCCGTCACTCCCAGGGGCCTGCGCCCAGGCATCCATCTACTCTGAGCTGGCGCAAGGGACGAAGAGCCGGAGCCCTGGAGGGGAGCTCAGGTGGGAGAGGGACAGGAGCCACACACGGGGGGCTATGTAGAGTCACAGCACCGGGGCAGGAATCAACAGGTGCCACCAAGAACAAGCGGAGCGGTGGCCGATTCCACCAATGGGTCAGGAGGAGGCCACAGAAGGGCCCTAGAGACGAGAGCTGAGGACCACCCCCCTCCGCCAACAACGGGGTGAGGAGGGTGATTCCAAGCAGCATGTGGAGGGGTCCTCGGGAAACCCCCTGCAACGTCTTATGGCTGCGGCACAGGGGTCAGCTGGGGCAGGTCACCAAGGGTCTTGGACTATATGCCTGGCAGACATAGGAAGCTGAGGCAGGAGAATCGCTTGAACCCAGGAGGCAGAGGTTGCAGTGAGCCGAGATTGCACCACTGCACTCCAGCCTGGGCAATAGAACAAGACTCCATCTCAAAAAAAAAAAAAGAAAAAAAAAAGAAAATACACAGGTTGAGCCCATTTCTTTGGATCTTCATTTCCTTATGAAGGCTCCTGTATCATGTAAAACTCATACTAAATTACACTTTTCTCTTGTCTGCCTTCTGTTATAGGAACCTCAGCCTTGAACCTAAGGTGGGAAGAAAGACATTTTTCATCTCCTACATTGGCAGTGGGGCCTGGAGATCCAAGGGATGTCTGGGCTGGTCCCAGCGATGTGTGTGAGCAGGATACAGAGGCAGGGGCGGGAAACCAGAGGCACGAACGATCAGCCTGCACCAGTCTGCCACCACCCTCTCCCCAGTGAGCGCCAGGCTCCCAGGAGTCAGATCAACCCTAGTTTAGCACTGCATTTCCAGGGCTCCAGACATCAAGAGGTTCTTAAAGGTGTGAACATGGGCCGGGTGCAGTGGCTCACGCCTGTAATCCAAACACTTTGGGAGGCCGAGGCAGGTGGATCACCTGAGGTCAGGAGTTCAAGACCAGCCTGGCCAACATGGCAAAATCCTGTCTCTACTAAAAATACAAAAAGTTAGCCAGGCGTGGTGGCGGGCGCCTGTAATCTCAGCTACTCAGGAGGCTGAGGCAGGAGAATCACTTGAACCCAGGGGGTGGAGGGTGCAGTGAGCCGAGACGGTGCCACTGCACTCCAGCCTGGGCGACAGTGACACAGTCAGGAACGGCCACGTGGGGACATACGGGACGATGCAAGTGGGGAGAGGAGACAGCCCAGGCACAGCCTGGACCTCAGCCATAGCTGGCTGAGGGGCAAGGGAGGGCTGACTCTTGGCCTGCGGCTGAGGCGTGCCGGGGAGAGCAGAAACGGGGCGGGCAGCGAGTCCCGTCTTGGTCAGGCTGAGCTGGAGGTGCCCGAGACACACATAGGTGAGAGCAAATGTCCGAGGGTCAGTTGGTGATAGGGTTCAGGCCACATTACGCCAAAAAACACGCTGGCATTTGAGAAAATAGCAGAAGCAGGAAGGTCTCTCTCACCCCCTCTGCCCTTCTCCCTGAAGCAGGTCATAAGACCCTCATGTGAGAGGCACCCTCTCTCTGTCTGGAGGAAGAGAGCATTCCCCATCTCTGAAGACACAGGGATTAGTTGAGAGAAGAATCTCAACAAACAGGCCTTGCTAAGTGCCCCCAGTTTATTACCACCATATCACTTTTTTTTTTTTTTTTTTTTTTTTTTGAGATGGTGTCTTGCTTTGTCGCCCAGGCTAGAGTGCAGTGGCGCCATCTCGGCTCACTGCAACCTCTGCCTTCCAGGTTCAAGCGATTCTCCTGCCTTAGCCTCCCGAGTAGCTGGGATTACAGGCACCTGCCACCACGCCCGGCTAATTTTTAGGTCACCTCGTGATCCACCCACCTCGGCCTCCCAAAGTGCTGGGATTACAGGCGTGAGCCACCTCGCCCAGCCCAGATCACACTTCTTTATCCAATCAGACTCCTCCATAATTACCCACTTCTTTATAAAACCTAGCACAGAAAATAAACAGGCTGAGGCTGGGCGCAGTGCCTCATACCTGTAATCCCAGCACTTTGGGAGACGGAGGCAGGTGGATCACCTGAGGTCAGGGATTTGAGACCGGCCTGACCAACATGGTGAAACCCTGTCTCTACTAAAAATACATAAAAATTAGCCAGGCATGGTGGTAGCCGTCTATAATCCCAGCTGCTCAGGAAGCTGAGGCAGGAGAATTGCTTGAACCCAGGATGGGCAGAGGTTGCAGTGAGCCGAGATTGCACCACTGCATTCCAGCCTGGGCAATAGAACAAGACTCCATCTCAAAAAAAAAAAAAAAAGAAAAGAAAAAAAGAAAAGAAAAGAAAGCAAACACACAGGTTGAGCCCATTTCTTTGGATCTTCATTTCCTTATGAAGGCTCCTGTATCATGTAAAACTCATACTAAATTACACTTTTCTCTTGTCTGCCTTTTGTTATAGGAACCTCAGCCCTGAACCTAAGGTGGGAAGAAAGACATTTTTCATCTCCTACATTGGCAGTGGGGCCTGGAGATCCGAGGGATGTCTGGGCTGGTCCCAGTGATGTGTGTGAGCAGGATACAGAGGCAGGGGCGGGAAACCAGAGGCACGAACGATCAGCCTGCACCAGCCTGCCACCACCCGCTCCCCAGTGAGCGCCAAGCTCCTAGGAGTCAGATCAACCCTAATTCAGCACTGCATTTTCAGGGCTCCAGAAATATGACCTCCATGAATGACACAATGGTGACTACGAATATATAAAAATGTACACTCAGACGGGGCAAAAACTGCAGAGAAGGTAAGAAGGGTCTTGATTGGCTGTTGTTGCCTATGAAGCAAGGTTTCAGAAAGAACTAGAAGGCAGAAGCCCAGTCCAGGGCCACCTCACCCCAGGTCCGCCTATCAATCTGAGGCTTGGTCCCCCCTCTGTAAACAGGACAACACCCCTCTTGCCTTCTGCTCAGCACTGCTCTGAGGACACACGAGGGTGTGCAGGGCAGCACTTCTCTATCATAATTACATGGATAATCCACACGCTTCATAACATGTGGACTTGTATTCTGCTCTTCTTTCTCTGCCATAAGTGTTGCTCCAAGTGTGAAAAGCATTTTTCAAGATTCAAAGGACATCCCAATACAAAGCATTTTTACATTAAAGATAACGGACACGTGGAGTGAGGGAACTTTGCCTGTCGTTCCTCACCTGCACCACGGGGCAACAGGCAGCACTGGTGAGATCCGGCAGCCAGCCCTCCCGATTCGTCACCCTGTTTGAGCCAGTCAGGGTCCACTGTGAGTCTCCCCTACCTGTCTGTGTCAGGGATAGGGCTAGGCTGGTTGAATTCTGGGACGTTCTCTCCATCCCAGCTCCCCCAGGACGGGCTGTGACCCAGAGGGCGTTCTACTGCCTGAGCCGAAACTGGGACACTGGGAGCAAACTGCCCCCCTACCTTGGGAGGATCGAGCTCATCAGGCACAGGAAGCCCGGAGTCAGATCTTCTCCCAGGAGGATGCCCATCCTGCAGAGTGGGCCGGGCAGGGACCGGCTCCAGGGGAGGCTGGCCCTCTGCCTCTCCATGTGGTGGGGCTGAGCCAGGGCTCTGTACTTGACCTCAGCCTCCGTCTCCCTGATGTGCAGAGTTCGGCTTTGACTCATGGGCACAGGTGTCTCTGGGGGTGAGGAAGGGACCCTGTGGAGCATTTATTTTCCCACCCACCCCCTGCCAGGTATCAAAGTTGACGACATTAAGGTTCGTGCTGTTGGGGCTTAGGCAGGTCCAAGGACAGGTGGCTGGAAGCAGGCCAAGTCAGGAGGGTGGAGGAAGGCATCACAGCCAGTCCCCTCCTGCTTCTGAGCCTCGGCGGCCCCATCTATCAAATGGGGGCAGGGGTGGTAAACAGCCCAGTGGCCACCAACCCCGGCTGACACAGCCAGACACGGAATGAATTACACCACAGGCTCCAGGATCCCCCGGAGGACTTTCATTCGGATGCCCAGGTCGGGGGAAGGAGTGGGCATTTTGTTTTCAAGTTCCCCAGGGTTCTGTGCTCTGGACACGGTGTGGCACAGAGTGGGTAGACTGAGGCAGGCGGGGTGTTCCAAGGAGTGGAGGCTGAGGTTCAAGTGGAACAAGTAAGCACAGGTGCTGGGTCGAGTTCCCCAGCACGGGCCACGCAGGGCATGCAGCCCCACTTCTGAGGGGTCGGTAGGCCTGGATGGGAAAGGTCCCCTTAGCACAGGAGCCGCAGCCATAAGGGCCCAGAGGCAGACATCACCTGGGACGTCTGGGAAATCACATCCAGTCAAAACACGCTTCAAAGTCAGCTGCAGAACAGCCCTGGTGCCCACCTGGGTGGCAGGACCTTCACCGGATTCTGACTTACCCGGGGACCTGGTGGCTGCTCTCAGGACGCTGGGAGGGTGGGCAGGACAGCCGGGTTTGGGTGATGGGCAGCGAGCTCTGCCCTCTTAGGAAGCTGAGTGCACCAGACCCAAGCTGCTGGAAATGACCGAGGGAAGGTCTACCCAACCCTCTGAGCCTCCGCTTCTTCCCTATAAGACACGGGCTAACTCCCACCTGACGGGGGTTATGAGATTAGATGACGTATTGTTTACAAATCCCGCTTGGCCCTGCCTAACCCAGCATTGCGTGCAGGAAGGATTGGAGGCCCAGAGGGACAAGGGCCTCCAGAGGACAGAAGAGCGGGGCTGGGGCTGCTGCTATGCACCAGGGCTTCCCCAGCCCCCACAGAACCCCTAGCGGGGAGAGCCTGGACTGGGGCTTGCAGAGCTCCTGTCTGTAGCAGTGACAGGGAGAGGCTGGTTGAATTCTGAGACGCAGGGGCCGTGGCACAAGCCAGGCACGTGTACTGACCCTGAGGGGCAAACGTCTCTGTTATCTCCGAGGCCCCGGCAAGCTGGGGCGGCCCGGAGTGAGGGGTGACCAGGAGTGGAAGGTCAGTGAGTGTGTGGGTGCAGTTGGGGAGCTAACCCGGCCTGTGCTCAGGGCTCAGCTCCCAGGCCTCACGGTCCTCCGATGGGGAAGAGGGCACCTCTGCTTCCTGCTCTGGGAAGACAAGCCTGAAACGCCAGGGGGAGAGCTCTCGGGGGAGAAGACGAGGTTGGAGGATCACAGACTGGCAAGGCATGGGCCCAAAGTCTAGTCGGAGGCTGGATCCTTTCTCAGCTCCTTGCATGCCCTCGGCAGAGACGCCCATCTCTACCTGCTGTGGCTCACCTTCCTTCCTAGTCCACAAGCTATCTGAAAGGGTTCTCCTTAAGCCCTGTAAACACCCATCTACCACCTATGGTCCTGCCCCTGCCCTTGGGGGTCAGACAGCAGCCTCCAAGAAATGGCCTCCCAGGTTGCCAGCTTAAAGACAGAATCCAAATACAGACACCTTTGCACGTAGAAAAAGCTTTGCTGCAAGTTATTTATAACAGTGAAAACTGGATCCCAGCTATGCTTCCAACCACATGAGACCAATTAAGTAAACCACGGCATGCCCACCCAACTCCGGAGCAGTCATTTACTGTTTAGAGTCAGAACATGGGAAATGTTTTAGGAACTTTAAATGAAAAAGCGTGATTAAGAAACCTGTATAGAGGATCAAGTACTCTTCTAAAAACCTCTGGAAAGACCAGCGGGCAGGACTTTGCAAAGTTAATAGTGTGTCTCTGGGTCACTGGAAATAGGAATAATTGTTTCCTCTTATTTTCCAGTTTCTGTAACGTGCATGTAACTTTTTTAATTAGAAAAAAATTTGGGAAATCTGAGGATGTTTAACAAGTCTCCTGCTCAGGGCTTCTTTACAGCAGCCTAGTGGTGCGGCCGATACGAGCCTCCCCAGCTCGATGGAGGAGGCAAAGAGACCCAGGACAGTGAGGGAACGGCTCATGCCGCGGAAGTTCTCTGCAGAAGGCTGGAAGCCAGGGGCGGGAATGACTCCCCAAGGCCCAGAGCAGGGCAGCACAGCATTCTCACCCGGGCCGGTGGTGCCCATGCGGCCACTGCAGAGACGTCCGTGCAGCTGTGGTCCTCGGCCTCTTTAAAGTGTGAGGTCCAGCGTCCTCAGGTTCCCCCCGAAAGGACACAGAGTCTCAGCCTCAGGAGAGGGCCTCCCGGGCTGCTCCAACCCCAGGAACGGCTAGAGGCCGGAACCCACAACCCTTAAAATAGGCCCAGGAACCGAAAGAGGCTCTGCTGCCATGCCACACGGCCACACTTCCTCCCCACTGTGCTGGCCCACAACCAGCTCTGACTGTCTTGGGGTTGGAGGGCCCCAAGGAGCCCAGGGAGACCTTCTGCATTGACTCAAAGCAGCCTGAGCATCAGGGTGCAAATACAACCCTAATTCCACGTGCAGGCACTGGGCCAGGTGCTTTGTATCCTGGATGACAACAGCAGCCTGGACTGCGCCCGACTCCACGCCAGGGGTTTGTGCTGAGCCTGTACCTGCCATGTCTCATTTACCCCGTCACTTCTCTCATACAATCCCCAAGTCCCTAGAGAGTCTGTGGTCTCCAGTCTACAGATGAGGACACTGAGGCCCGAGGGCTGGAGTGCTTAGCCAGGGCTCACAGTCTTCCTTTCCAGCAGCACCTCCCACGAAAGGCCCCCCAGCCCCCATCACTTATGCCCAGCTACACCTGGCCTAGCAAAGTGATGGGGGTTGGGGGAGGTGAAGGGGGCACAGCGCTCTTCCCCACTCACAGGCCCAGCACACGCAGGTGTTCAGCATAGAGGCAAGGCCGTCTCCCTCACTCCTCAGGCCCATTCCACGAACCCTTCCGGGACGGCTATTTGCATATGACGGGCCTCAGCTGGAATGGCAGCCTGCCACCTGCCAGCCACGTGGCTGTGGGTGCATCCCTCCCCGCTCTGAAGCTCAGCTTCCTCACCTGCAAAATGAGGTCAGGACAGAACCCACCTCTCCAGGAGCAGGGCTGAAGGCAACGCGGCAGGTGTCAGGCATCGGCTCGCGGCAGGCACCCAGCATCCTCTGCACTGGTGGCCCCTCCCGTGCAGCCGCTCCACAAATCACACCTGCAGGGCTCTCTGAGGCCAGAGCTGGGAAACACCAAGTTCTCAGCCAGGGAGTACTCCAGCCTCGACTTCCACAGCCCCGCTTAGAGCCAAGTGAGCTTCTGCTCCTCCATCCACACAAGCCTACCCAGCCTCAGCCCTGCTTGAAGACTGTGCTGTCCACAAACCCCTCCCATGGGCCATGCTGGTGGTTCCATTCTCTGCGGCCTCTGGCTAAGAGCTCACAGCTCCACTGGGGCCCTGCCTCCATCCACTGTGGCCAGGCTGCCACACAACCTGAAACACCAGACCCTCAGCACAGGTCTAGGTGGGCCTCACCTCTGCGCAGGGTCAAGCAATTAAGAGCTTGGGCTCAGCAAGATTCGGCCACTCTCTAGCCTTGCAGCTGGGGGCACATTACTTCCCCCCAACCTGTGTTCCCTCATCAGAAGAAACTTTGGAGTAATCCCATGGGATTACTCCAAAGACAAAAGGAAAGAATGAACATAAAACGCCCCTTCTCTGCAGCACTCCAGACACAGGGAGAATCCCCCAGGCCACCTAAAAGGGGGTTAGCCCCAAATGCCAGGCACAAATTGCTCCAAAAATGCTCAGCTGAGGCAGGGCGCAGAGACAAGCAGCCGGATGTGGGCCCCACCTGCTCACGGCACCTCTCAGGACTCACACCGGGTCTTGGGCCCAGGTTGCGTCCACATCGCCTGACCAACTGTCGGGTGGGCTGCCCCTGTTGAAAAGGGGCCTGCGTGCTTGAGCGGAGGTCCAGGGCCCAGGAGGAAGTGGCAGGGTTTGTCCCCCTTCGGTCCAAACGTCTGCATCGCACACCTGGGTCCTGAATCACCTGGCTTATCTGTGACCTGGAGTCACGAGCAGTGTCCTGTGGATGCAACACCAAAATCTTGCTCCGGGCAGCCGTAGCCCCGGCTGCTTCCAGCAGGGTTTGTACTTCAGCTAACAGTGACCTGTGCTTCTGGCTGTCTCCCCCATGGACTGTGCCCTCCCACAAGGCAGGAATCAGGGCCCAACACTCCTGCCCCCTCTCAGTACAGAGCAAGTGCTCAAGTCCCCTTCTACTGCAGAGGCTGCCACAGACAAGCCTCGAAAGCCAGGTGTGAATCTACAAGGTGCCTTTCATCACGAGAGCTGAGCGATGATCCCTGAGTGGGGAGGGCCAGGAGCTTTGTCCCATCTCATAGACACTGACTCCGAGAATGACAACCACTCAACCAAAGCCCAGCGTCTCCACCTGAGGCTCCCTTGACACCTTCAAAACAACCTCAGAGGACACGGCAGGATTCTGAATAACCCAAGCTTTCGCTAAACAACAACAACAACCTGGGAGATTTAAATTCACTCATACATCTAACAGGCTCCCAGAGACGTGAAGCGGAGATGATCAAACACAACCCTACCCCCACAACTTGCGCGTGTTGATGATTCCGAGGACGCAGAAGTGCTCCGGGGCTGGTGGTCTGGCTCCTCTCAGGACTCACACCTGAGAGGTGAGAGGTGCGCTCTGTTCCACTCTGGGCATCAAGTTCCTAGTAAGCTCATCCCTCACTGAACATCATGATAATCTCTCATCTGAAAAATACGACCTTTTTTTTTTTTTTTTGAAACAGTCTCACTCTGTCTCCCAGGTTGGAGTGCAGCGGTGCGATCTCGGCTCACTGCAACCTCCGCCTCCTGGGTTCACGCCATTCTCCTGCCTCAGCCTCCTGAATAGCTGGGACTATAGGTGCCCGCCACCATGCCAGGCTGATTTTTTTTGTTGTTGTATTTTTAGTAGAGGTGGGGTTTCACCATGTTAGCCAGGCTGGTCTCGAACTCCTGACCTCATGATCCACCCGCCTCGGCCTCCCAAAGTGTTGGGATTACAGGCGTGAGCCACCGTGCCCGGCCAAAAATGAGCCCTTCTAAGAAGTTAAGATTCCCATCTCTGTGGCCCTCCACGCCCTTCATCTGCCAGTCCAGATAATAATTTTCTCACTTGTTCACTATGTGTTTACTGGGCACCTGCTCCGTATGTGCCCCATGCTGGGCACCAAAACGAATCAGACTGGGTAATGCCTTTGAGGGCCTCACGTGCTAACTGGGAAGACAGCACACAGACCATGACAAGGCCACAGTCGTCCTGATTGTCCCGACAAACACGTCCCTGGCACAGAGAGAACACAGGCAGCACAGGACTGTGGCCTGGGAGTTGGAAAGGGTTCCCGGAGAGGCAGCATTGGAGCTGAGACTTAAAGGAAAACTTGTGGGGCACATGAGTAGGGGCGGCTTTCCCCGCAGAGAAAACAGCAGGTGTAAAGTGCAGTGCTTCAGAGCCCTGCAGGGACTGAGTTCAGCAGTAGGGGAAGAAGGGAGACCTCGCACGTGTGGGAGGCCTGGAGGCCGGGAGAGGAGCCCTCAGACTCTTCATTGCTGATATGGAGATAATACTGCTCCCTGGCAAAGTCAATATTGTATCAGGATTAAATTTGCAGCATGAGGAAAGCACCCGGCACATAGTAAGCGCTCAGTAAATGCTAGGTGCCATTTTCACCGTTCACTGTTCTGGGAATGGCCCTGCAGCCTCCTTGAGGGAGGGGCTGTCTACAAGAGGAGAGAAGGTGCTCACAAGTAAAGGTGGTCAGAGGACAGTAGGTGTGTGTGGACAGGGGAGTGGGGAGGGACTGCTTGCAGCTGCTGAGCAAACAGGGCCAAGTGGCCTGCAGCAGATGGTCCCTCAGACGCATCCCAGCTCAGATATTCGGTGCCAGGTGACAGGTGGGCCTGCCAGGGTGGCACACAGTAGGTGCTCAATGAATGTTTGCAGAATGAATTAATGAGAGTGCTCCAATTTCTGCTCATAAGTAAATCTTGACACCTTTCAGAAAGAAACCACTGAAACCTTGTCAACCATTGAAGTTCTTCTTGTCCGTTTCACTTCATAAGCACCCCCCACCCCCACCCCTCCATAAGGAAAGCTCCCCCTAGGCAGGCTAGGCTGGGGCCTGCTCACTGGGAAGCCTCTCATGCTAAGCCTGCCTCCTACAAAAGGGATTCAAATTTACTTCCTCTCCCCACTCCAGCCTCCAGGGTGTGGCCTGCTGAGGGGCTCTGAATGCCTGGGACTGCCATGTCCCGGAGGCTGTGTGACCTTAGGGGGATGCATTTGTTCTCTGGGACTCAGTTTCCCCAACGGTGAATGAAGGGGCCACGGGGTGAATCTGGAAGGCTGACATTCCCTACTCAGCAGTGCTGTCACCCCCTCAGAAATCCCCAGCCTAGCCTGGGGGTGGGGTGGGGGGTGGCTGACAATGTGGTATGAAGTCATTCCCAGCACGGAGGAGGGAGGGGTCTTTTCCATGGAGAAAATGACGAACCTGAGACGACAAAAGAGGGGGCTTCTCCTGGGCTTGAGTCTGGGCACGATCTATCAGTAATGGATTACCTCACTGGCTGGGAGACCCCACCCACACCTGCAGTCCCAGGCCCTTCCAAACAATACGAGGCACCCCCACCCCACGCCCCCCAGCAGATCCATGACTTAAGCCCAGAATCACACCGAGAGGCAGCAGGCCTTGCCCCTCAGCCAAGCGGGCGGGTTCGGGGGGCCACTGCCCAACAGGTCCTTGGATACAGCTAAGGGATGAGAGGGGCCGGCGGGTGCGGAAAGACAAAGGCTTCGGGAAGCAGGAGACAGTGGCCAGGGCACGTTCGCAGGGAGGTCCACCCAGAGCCCACGAGGGCCCGGCCCTGCAGCGCTGGGCTACGGGTGTACCCAGATCCCACGCCCACACTCCCTTCCGCCGTGCTGAAGGCCCGGGGCGGGCTTCCTGGAGAAGGAAGAAGACCCGCAGAGGCACGAAGAGGAAGGAGGGAGATGACAGAGACACCCGGACGGACTGACAGGGGGAAACGCCGAATGAGACCCGGGCACAGGGGTGCGGGGCGCTGGTCCGACAGAAAGCAGAGACAGACCCAGACGCAGGGCGGGGGGCGCATGGGGGAAGACAGGGCACCCGGGTAGACCCAGAGACCACGACACCCGCGCAGAGACAGAGACGCGCGGGGCGCACAGAGACACGGACGCGCAGAGGCGGCCCCGGAGACGCTCACCTCCCCCGGCCCGACCTCGCCCCCAGGCCCCACTCACCGAGGCCGCAGACCTCGCGGCGCAGGCTAAGGCGGCCGCGCTCCTCCGCTATGGCACGGAGCATGTGCTGCAGCGAGCGCTCCTCGGCCTCGGCGCCGCCCGCAGGCTCGGGGGCGGCGGGGAGGGCGGGCGGCCCGGCCCGGAGCCCCGCGGGCGCGGACGCCGAGGCGCAGGCCCGGCCCGGCGGCCGCGCGGAGGCCATGCCGGGCCCCGGTTCATCGCCTGCGCCGCGCCCGCAGGGGCCCCCGGCGCGCCCCGCCGCCCCCGCCCCGGCGCAACCCGCCACGAGCACCAGGGAAGCCACAATCCGCCTCTGTGCGCGTCGCCGTCGCCGCCGCCACTCGCCAAGCCCAACACCGGCGAGCGAACCTCCGCGCCGCCGCCGCCCGCGCGCCCCCGGCTCCGCTCGCCCCGCCCCGGCCCGGCCCCGACCTGGCCCCGCCTCAGCCCCGCCCCAGCCCCGCCCCTGTCCCCTCCCGCCCCGCCTCTGAACGGCACGAACCCGCCCCCGGCTCCCTGGCCCCGCCCCCCGTCCTCCCTGGCCCCGCCCACTTCCAACGGCCGGTCTCCGCCGATCTTCGTATGCTCGCGACTCCCTCCTTCAAACCGCTCGCGGGGTCCCGCCTCCACACACGGTCCTAAACGCCCCGCCAGCAGGATCACGCCTCTGAGCCCCTTCCGCCGCCCCTTCAGGGCCCCTGTCCCCTCCCCCGCTGCTGCCCCACGGGATGTGTACTTTGTCACCCGCCCTGTGCGTTGCCACCTCCACCGAGTCCCCTCTACTGACTTCTGGGAACTTCCCACCTGGTTTCTGCTGGGAATTTCTTCCGCAGAACCCCTCAAGAGGTCACCTGCCCCCAGAAGGTGGTCTCCTGGGGGACACCGTGGCAAAGCCCTTCCAGCCCCCTTCCTCTGCACCTGGCACAGTGCAGTGTTGCGCCTCCACTTCCTCGGCTGCACCATGGGGGACCTTTCCCTGCCTTGCCTCCCCAACATGGGGGAGTGTTGATGAAGTGGGAGGTATGAGGTTAGCTGGGCGTGTCACCCTGATGAAGCCAGGTCTGGCCAGCATCCCTCCGTGTGCTGGTTGTGACTGATACAGGAAGACCCTGGAGAAGCAGCCAGTGGCCTCCCCAAACCTCATGCCTGGTGGTCCATTTCCAAGAACAGGGGAGATGGAGAGACCAGCATTGATTTCCAGGTCTCCCCAAAGCTAAATCTACGCCGCTTCGCACATTCACAGCCTCTGTGCAGACCCCCAGACCCATCAAGGCCCCCCTTCCCTCTGTCTAGAGTCCTCTTCTCCCCATTCCTGTGTAACTTGCTTCCTCATTTCCTTTGCGGCCGGAGTGTCACCTCCTCAAAGAATCTCCCCTGACCGCCTTCCCTCCCTCTCTCTTCCCTCAGTCTGTTTCTCCTTCACAGGGTGACACTTGCCTCCTCCCGACACATTGGATACCTGTGGGTTCTGCTTATTGTCTTCTCCACCGAGGGAGGGGCCTATCTACTACACGGCTGTAATCCCAGTACCCTGGGCATTGCCTGGCACACATGAGACACCCAATAAATAAATACAGGCTGCAGGCAGGGCACAGTGGCTCATGCCTGTAATCCCAGCACTTTGGGAGGCTGAGGTAGGCGAACTGCCTGAGTTACAGAACAGCCTGGCTAAAATGGTGAAACCCCATCTTTACTAAAAATACAAAAATTAACCGGACGTGGTGGCACACATCTGTAATCCCAGCTACTCTGGAGGCTGAGGCAGGAGAATTGCTTGAACCCGGGAGGTGGAGGCTGCAGTGAGCCAAGATCCTGCCACTGCACTCTAGGCTGGGAGACAGAGCAAGACCCTGTCTCAAAAAAAAAAGAAGGAAGGAAGGAAGAAAAAAAAATGGAGGCTGCACAAAAGAAGAATGACAGAGAGGTCTGACAGGAACACAGGGGTCTTCCTGGGAGGCACGGCAGGAAGGAGCCGTGGCGTTGGGCAGAGCCCCGGAAGGGAAATGGGATCTGGATCCTGCTTCAGGCCTCTGCCCCAGTTTTGTGCCACTGGTCCCTGAACTCTTCAGAGCAGAGCCACGTCTGACCCCTCTGTGTCCCCAGTGCCAGGTCCAGGAGGGCTCTGTAGAAAGGTGAGCAGTGAGGGAATGAATGAAGTACGTGACCAGCCTCGGGTGTATTTCTCTTCTCCAGTGGGCCTGCATCCCTGTCTGTAAAATGAGGACACTGGCATGAGGGCTGAGGCTTCTGGTTCTGCGTCTGGAGAGCTGGGGTTTGGGCTGGTGGATGTGAGAACTGGGGATGGTGGATCAGACAGCATGAGTGCGCCCTCGAAAGCCGTCAAGTCCAACAGTCACATCCCTCTTTGTCTCCCCAGACCCCAGAGCACCCCCTGCCTGTTCCCACTGCCATGCCTTTGCCCACAGTGTTCCCTTGGCCTGAAATCCTTTCTGCTCCATAACTATAGTTGCCTTTGGGGCCCACATTGCCTGGTTTGGCTTGGCCAATGCATTGGGTTCTTATTTGCTTCACCCCACCCTCCTGCACATAGTTGCCTCCATGGATTCTGTGTCATACGACCAGCATTGAACCAATTCATTCCACTTCCCTGGCACCCAGCCCAGGACTGGTGCCAGAAAAACATCTGTTGAATGAATAAACAAACATTGCTTGGGCTCCTTCCTGTGTTTCAATAATACTCTAGGTATTACCTATACACACACATACAAAAATTTTTTGAGACAGAGTTTCGCTCTTGTTGCCCAGGCTGGTGTACAATGGTGCGATCTCGGCTCACTGCAACCTCCACTTCCTGGGTTCAAGCGATTCTCTTGCCTCAGCCTCCCAAGTAGCTGGGATTACAGGTATGCGCCACCACGCCCAGCTAATTTCGTATCACTGCAACCTCCAACTCCCCAGCTCAAGCCATCCTCCCACCTCAGCCTCCTGAGTAGCTGGGACTATCGGTGCGCACCACCACACCCGGCTATTTTTTGTACTTTGGTAGAGAGGGGGTTTCACCATGTTGGCCAGGCTGGTTTCGAACTCCTGACCTCAAGTGATCCGCCTACTTCGGCCTCCCAAAGTGCCGGGATTACAGGCGTGAGCTGCCACAGGGGGCCTAAGAGTACAGACATTGAGATAAGGAGATCATCCTGAGTTATCCAAGTGGGCCCAATCTCATCACATAAATTCTTAAAAGGCCAGGCATGGTGGCTCACGCCTGTAATCCCAGCACTTTGGGAGGCCAGGGCGGGTGGATCACCTGAGGTCGGGAGTTCGGGACTAGCCTGACCAACATAGAGAAACCCCATCGCTACTAAAAAAAATACAAAATTAGCTGGGCATGGTGGTGCATGACTGTAATGCTACTTGGGAGGCTGAGGCAGGAGAATCGCCTGAACCCAGGGGGCAGAGGTTGCGGTGAGCCGAGATCGCGCCATTGCACTCCAGCCTGGGCAACAAGAGCAAAACTCCGTCTCAAAAAAAAAGAAAAAAAAATTCTTAAAATCGGGGAGCATTTCCTGGCTGTGGTCAAAAAGAGATGTGACAACACAAGAACGGTCAGGTAAATGCAATGTCGCTGTCACTGAAGGGGGAGGAAGGGACCATAAGACAAGGCATGCAGGCAACTTCTGGAAGCTGGAAGAGGCAAGGAAACAGATTCTCCTATAGATGCCTCCAGACACAACACAGCCCTGCCTGCACTTTGACTTTAGCTCAGCGAGACCCCGGTTGGACTTCTAACCTACAGAACTGGAGGTGCGTTAAGGCAATACCATTGTGGTAACTATTACAGCAGCGATACCAATACATGGGCAAACCTGAGGTGAGGGGCATTGTGCCAGCTCTCCACCTAAGCGCTTCTATCCCTGAGGGTTATTTTGCAAACACTTATAACAACAATCAAGCAAAGGTTAGCAGAAAGGAAAAACAACCACAATTCAATGGCTTTAATAGGTCAGTTGCTTCATTTTTCAGTGTTCCTGTCTGGGGTTTGCCTAATGCCATTCCTCTACACTATTGTAACAGCAGTGTTCGATAGCACACCTTTTATATCTCCAAATGCTCGGGGCTGATCTTTTTCAAAGAGCCAGACAGTGTTAAGAACAAAAGCTTTTTTTTTTTTTTTTTTTAGAGTCTTGCTCTGTTACCCAGGCTGGAGTGCAGTGATGCAATTTCAGCTTACTGCAACCTCCACCTCCCAGGCTCAAGCGAGTCTCCTTCCTCAGCCTCCCAAGTAGCTGGGATTACAGGTGCCCACCATGACGTCGGGCTAATTTTTGTATTTTTAGTGGAGATGGGGTTTCACCAAGTTGAAAGATGGGGTTTCACCATGTTGAGGCTGGTCTTTAACTCCTAGCCTCAAGTGATATGCCTGCCTGGGTCTCCCAAAGTGCTGGGATTATAAGTGTGAGCCGCCGTGCTCTGCCACAAAAGCTTCTTTAGAACTCTTCTCCTAAGTGACTGACAGGCCCAGAGACTTGCCAGTTCAGCTTCGAGGCCCTGGCCACCACTGTCTTCTGTCCAGGCCTCAGTTCACGTCATGGTCTGTATAGGAGGTGGTGGGACTGGCTGATCTCTGAGATTGCTCCTGGCCTTAACGTTCTGCAAGACTGTTATTAAACTCCAGTTGTTCATCTAATTTATACCTAACGTGACCAATTCCCAGTCACGTTAGGTATAAACAGCTCCAATCTCAGGTCCATGAGCTCGTGTTCCGAGGGCCACATTCCAGGGCTCTCCCATCCACCCCTGGAAATCTTAACATACTTGCCGTGGTCCTGTGAGTATGTGTGTCAGCAGCTTCCGGCCAGACTTTTCCCCGTGACTTATGGTTCTCCTTTGCTGGGAATCCCTGCTTCGCATCTGGAAAACATGAAACCCAGCCATCCCCAGGCCTAGACTGCAGCAGCCCCTCCAACACGGGCCTTCTCTCACCTGCTACAAAGATAGAGGCACCACTTGAAAAGGTTCAGTTGCCTCCCTTCCTCCTTTCTGCACCATTGCACTACCCCAACACCCCCACCTAACCTAACTCCACACAAAATATTTTCTCACTCTCAGCTGTTGTCAGAAATTCTACCATGAGCACTCTGGTTTTGTTTTGTTTTGTTTTGTTTTGTTTTTTAACAGATCCCTCCTAAAATTCCCCTGGAGGGAGTAGCCTTAAAATTATTATTAGGCATGACACCTTGGTGAGAATAAAAGATTCAGAAGACACTTTGAAAGAGGAAGCACCTGATGGGACTGGGGGTCGGGAGATACATACTACTATTTCCTGAGGCCCTGCCGTATGCCCGGAGCTTCACGGATGTGGACAACTAGAACCCCTGAGCCCCAGAAGGCAGCCAGTGTTTTTTCTTCATGTGTTAGGGGAGGCAAGCAAAACCCCGAGAGGTTGAGTCATGCTCAAAATCACACAGCAGGCCGGGGCGGGGTGGCACATGCCTGTAATTCCAGCCCTTGGGGTCTGAGGCAGGCAGATCACCTGAGATCAGGGATTCAAGACCAGCCTGACCAGCATGGTGAAACCCCGTCTCTGGGCTGGGCGCGGTGGCTCATGCCTGTAATCCCAGCACTTTAGGAGGCCGAGGCGGGTGGATCACCTGAGGTCAGGAGTTTGAGACCAGCCTGGCCAACACGACGAAACGCTGTCTCTACTAAAAATACAAAAAGGTTAGTTAAACGTGGTAGTGGGCACCTGTAATCCCAGTTACTCAGGAGGCTGAGACAGAAGAAACACTTGAACCCAGGAGGCAGAGGCTGCAGTGAGCTGAAATCATACCGCTGCACTTCAAACGGGTGTCTAAAAAATAAAATAAAATAAAATAAAATAAAATAAATCACACAACAAATCAGAACTGAGCCAGGATTCCAACCCTCCTGTAGCCACGAAGGCAGAGATATCAGTGCACACTCTGGTATTAACTCATCCCTTTTCTGGTTTAAGGTGGGAAGGTCCACTGGAGAGCAGACTGTGGAATGCTAAGTTGTTGTTGTTGTTGTTTTGAAACAGGGTCTCACTGTGTCACCCAGGCTGGAGTGCAGTGACGTGATCACAGCTCACCACATCCTCCATCTCCCTGGCTCGGCTTATCCCCCTGCCTCAGCCTCCCAAGTAGCTGGGAGTACAGGCATGTGACACCATGCCTGGCTAATTTTTTTTTTTTTTTTTTTTTTTTTTTTTGTATTTTTATAGAGATCAGGTTCTGCCATGTTACCCAGGCTGGTCTTGAACTCCTGACCTCAAGCGATCTGTCTATCTCCATCTTCCAAAGTGCTGGGATTGATTACAGGGGTCCAGCCCTAGAATGCTGTCAGTTTTTTCTTTTCTTTTGTTCTGTTTTGTTTTTTGAGACAGAGTTTCGCTCTTGTTGCCCAGGCTGGAGGGCAATGGCGCAATCTTGGCTCGCTGCAACCTCCGCCTCCCGGGTTCAAGCGATTCTCCTGTCTCAGTCTCCCAAGTAGCTGGGATTACAGATGTGTGCCATCCCACTCAGCTAATTTTTTGTGTGTTTTTAGTAGAGACGGGATTTCAACATGTTGGACTGGCTGGTCTCGAACTCCTGACCTCAAGTGATACACCTGCCTCCCTCTCCCAAAGTGCTGAGATTAATTACAGGCGTGAGCCACCGCACCCAGCCCTGGAATACTGTTTTGAAGGGAGAAAGCCTATGTCATGCAATGCAGGACAGCTTCATTGCTGGGAAGTGGAGTGGAGATGCAGGGTGCTCCAGGGCAGGGATGTCACAAGGAGAGAAACTGGATCATCGGGGCACTTGAGACCAGCATAGCCTGAAGCAGACAGATCCCTTCTGCTCTAAAGCCCTCGATCCTCCATCTGTCAATGAGAAGGAGGCTAACCTAGATGTCCCCTTGGGCCTTTCCAGCCCTGACATCATGCGAGAACAGGTAGGGTGGGCCAGGGCAGGGAGAGCTGGAGAGCCTGTTCCCCTTTTCCTGTCCCCTGAGGCTCCAGCTCAGAAGCTGTTCCCCTTGTCCATGAACACACAGCCTTGGCACCCTCTGCCTCCTGCCTGGTCATGGCTGTGATCCAGGTGAACCCGACCCACCTCTCTCTGGACAGAACCTTCTGACCTCTGCTAACACAGGTCTGTCGCATCCTCCCCGCCCCCACAGCTTTGGTGTGCAGAGCCAGGTGGGACTGGGCAATAGATCTGGTCACGGTCTCTATTTGGTCATCTCAGAATCAGCCGCCTTGGAGGCATCCGTGTGCCCTCTGCCCCTGCTGACGCTGTGTTATTGGTTAGACTCATAGGGCTGGAGTTCACAGAATTTTGAGGGGCGATGAACATTGTGTTAATAATTAACATTGTGTACTACTGCAAAATGCAAAAATAAAACGGCAAAATTAAAATTAATAGACGTTTCATTAAATACCTAGAAGATGGAAGGTTATGCCATCTTTTCGACTTGGTATTTATAAAAGTCTTACCACATTTGAAAACTCTTTGTGGGTTAGATTTTCTCATGTAGCAAGAATTCTGAGAGTGCCAGATGGTCGGTGAGAAATCAGAGACTGAAAGTTACTGGTATTTTAGTTTATTTGGCAAACATGGATTCAGGACTTACCTCTGCTGGGCGTGGTGTTATATGAATTTACATATGTCAACACACTGGATTCTATGACTAAAGAGCCATCATTATTCCTGTTTTATGCATGAGGAAACCGAGGCATAGAGGGGTTATGTATCTTCTCCAAGATTAGCAAAGGCAGAGTCATGTAGCCAAGAAAATTCAAAGGCAAAATTATAGAAATCTTTTCAGAATTTTTTAGGGGAAACATTTTGATAAGGGTGCATTCATGTTGGAGATGATATAGGCTGAGCCTCTAAAAGCTGGAGTGACTCAGGCCAACAAGTGCCTGGAAATGGCTCTGTCCTCCAGCCCACATGGGGCCTATACATGGAAGGTAACTGTTGATGAAGGAAGAAAAATTAGGCTGGGTGCAGTGACTCACGCCTGGAATCCCAGCTCCTTGGGAGGCTGAGGGGGAGCGGATCACCTGAGGTCAGGAGTTCAAGACCAGACCGGCCAACATGGTGAAACCCTGTCACTACTAAAAATACAAAAATTATCCAGGTGTGGTGGTGGGTGCTTGTAATCCCAGCTGCTTGGGAGGCTGAAGCACGGGAATCGCCTGAACCTGGAAGGCAGAGGTTGCAGTGAGCCAAGATGGCGCCATTGCACTCCAGCCTGGGGCGACAGAGTGAGATTCCGTCTAAAAAATAAATAAATAAAAAGAAAGAAGAAAAATTAACAACTCATTGCTCACTTGGAGGGAGAGCATGGAGAAGGGAGAAGACAGCACTTCTTAATAACACTCAGTGCTATGCCGAGGTCTCTGTATCCCCCTATAACCCCCCTAAATTAGTTGCAGGATTGTACTGGGTATTTTTGGGTTTTGTTTTTGTTCTAGACGGAGTCTCACTCTGTTGCCCAGGCTAGAGTGCAATGGTGCGATCTCGGCTCACTGCAACCTCTGCTTCTCAGAGTTCAAGCGATTCTCCTGCCTCAGCCTCCCGTGTAGCTGGGACTACAGGCACCCGCCACCATGCCCGGCTAATTTTTTGTATTTTTAGTAGAGACAAGGTTTCACCATGTTAGCCAGGATGGTCTCAATTTCCTGACCTCGTGATATGCCCACCTTGGCCTCCCAAAGTGTTGGGATTATAGGCGTGAGCTACTGCACCCGGCCTTGTTTTTGTTTTTGAGACAGTGTCTCACTCTGTCGCCCATGCTGGAGAGAAGGCCACAGCTCACTGCAACCTCTGCCCTCCAGGCACGACTGATCCTCCCACCTCAGCCCCTCGAGGAGCTGGGACAACTGCTCATACCCCTGAGCCGGGCAGATTTTTGTACTTTTAGTAGAGACAAGGTCTCACCATGTTGTCCAGGCTGGTCTCAAACTCCTGGGCTCAAGCAATCTGCCTGCGTCAGCCTCCAAAGTGCTGGGATGACAGGCGTGAGCCACTGCACGTGGCCTGGATTGTACTGTTATCATCCCCATTTTATAGGTAAGAACACTGAGGCTCACCTTTTGACAACATTTTGCAGGGAGCGGAGATGCTGAGTGGCTTACTCAAGGCCACGGAGCCAGGGGGTTGTGCCTGTGGTGAGCGCTGAGAAGAAGGCAGTGACTGTACTTGTATATCTGGCCTCACTTCAGTTGTATTGATGTATTTAGCACCTACTTAGTGAAGAGCCCACAGCTGTTCCCACTCAGTGCTGCCTTTTCCTACAAGGGCAATGGAGCAGTGGTGCATCATGGGAGTAGCAGATAAGGGCTGGATGGGAAAGTATGGGCACATTTGGAAGCCCAGGCCCTTGTATAGACCTTCAATCCTGGGAATCACAACAAAGGAGTATTTATGGTGCTTCAGAAACATGCGCTGAGGCTGGGCACAGTGGCTCACGTTTGTAATCCCAGCACTTTGGGAGGCTGAGGCAGTGGATCAACTGAGGTCAGGAGTTCAAGACCAGCCTGGCCAACATAGTGAAACCCCATCTCTACTAAAAATACAAAAATTAGCCGGGTATAGGGGTGCACACCTGTAGTCCCAGCTGCTCGGGAGGCTGAGGCAGGAGAATTACTTGAACCTGGGAGGCGGAGGTTGCAGTGAGCCGAGATGGCTCCACTGCACTCCAGCCTGGGCAACAGAGTGAGACTCCGCCTCAAAAAAAAAAAAAAAAAATTAGAAACGTGAGCTGGGTGGGTGTCAGTTTCCTGTGGCTGCCGTAACCAGTCACTACAAACTGCTGGCTTAAGCCAACAGACATTTATTCTCTCACGGTTCTAGAAGCCAGAAGTCAGAAACCAAGGCATCCATGGGGCTGCGCTGCCTCCAGAGGCTCCAGGAGAGGAGGCTTCCTGCCTCTTGCAGCTTCTGGTGGCTGCAGGCACTCCTTGGCTTGGGGCTGCACCACTCCAATTTCTGCCTCTATCTCTTCACGTGGACTCCTCCTCTGTGTCACTGCGACTCAGTCTTCCCCTGCTGCTCTTAAAAGTTCAGGCTCGGCCAGGTGTGGTGGCTCGCACCTGTGATCCTAACACTTTGGGAGACCAAGGTGGGTGGATCACTTGAGGTCAGGAGTTTGAAACCAGCTTGGCCATCATGGGGACACCCCGTCTCTACTGAAAATACAAAAAATTAGTTGGGTATGGTGGTACACGCCTGTAATCCCAGCTTCTCAGGAGGTTGAGGCAGAAAAATCGCTTGAACCTGGGAGGCAGAGGTTGTAGTGAGCCGAGATCTTGCCAACGCACTCCAGCCTGGGTGACAGAGTGAGACTCCTTCTCAAAAAAAAAAAAAAAAAAGAAAAGAAAAGTTCAGGCTCACAACTGTACAGGCTCACAGCTGTACTTCCAGCACTTTAGGAGGCCACGGCAGGCAGATCACCTGAGGTCAGGAGTTCGAGACCAGCCTGGCCAACATGGTGAAACACTGTCTCTACTAAAAATAAAAAAAATTAGCCAGGCGTGGTGGCAGACACCTGTAATCCCAGCTGTTCAGGAGGCTGAGGCAGGAGAATTGTTTGAACCCAGGAGGTGGGGGTTACAGTGAGCTGAGACTGCACCACTGTACTCCAACCTGGGCAACAAAGATTCTGTCTCAAAAAAAAAAAAAAATTCACTTGACACTGAAGTGAACCACCCTGAATTCAGGATGCTGTCACCTCAAGAGCCTGAGCTTAATCACATCTGCAAAGATTTTCTTTCCAAATAAGTCACTTGCATTCACAGGTAGACATCTCATTTTGCAGGGAGCGGGGGACAAACTTCAACTCACTGTAGCAGCCTTCCACCACTTTTGCTGGTACAGCATCCGTTCTATCCTCTTCTCCATGACGGGATTTTTCCTCTGGTACCCACCCTGTCCCCATTTCAGTTCATGAGAGATGAGCCAAGTCTGGCCCACTAAGAGGAAAGCTGCCAGCCGCCATCTTGGTGGGATGACCCTGGCTGGCTAAGAATGGAGCCCACCCAGAGGAGAACAGGGCTGAGATGGAAAGGGAAGCCCAGTCTTCCTTTTCCTGCTGAAGCCAGCTGAGAGGGGTTTCTGGCCCTTACTCATTGTTAAGTTTTGAAGGAAAGGCAAGGGTTAAAGGAAGACGCACGCAGAGGGAGACAGAGAGAGGTGGGGGGTGGGGAGCAGCTCTACAGCAAACACAGGCATTTATGTTCAGCATCTTAGTGGCCTTACTGCAACTTGAACCTGGGAGGTAGAGGTTGCAGTGAGCCAAGATTGCGCCACTGCACTCCATCCTGGGCAACAAAGCGAGACTCTGTCTCAAAAAAAAAAAAAAAAAGTTAATAACATCCCATGATGAGGCAGTTTGGCCCTTGTTTCCACAGAATGTGACTGCCATGCTCCTTCAGCTGGATCTCTGCCCAGCCGGGTATGATAAGAAAGTCAGGCAGTTGGGGAGGATGTTTCTCATGGCCCGAACCACTGTGGAATATTTTACTTTGACCAGGGTCTGTGAAATGGCGGGGAGCTTACAAAATGGTGCAGTTTGGGCCGGGCACGGTGGCTCACACCTGTAATCCCAGCACTTTGGGAGGCCAAGGCGGGCGGAGCACCTGAGGTGAGTTTGGGACCAGCCTGGCCAACATGGTAAAACCCCATCTCTACTAAAATACAAAAATTAGCCAGGCGTGGTGGCGCATGCCTGTAATCCCAACTACTCAGGAGACTGAGGCTGGAGAATCACTTGAACCAAGGAGGCGGAGGTTGCAGTGAGCAGAGATTACACCATTGCACTCCAGCCTGAGCGACAGAGCGAGACTCTGTGTTAAAAAATAATAGTAATAATAAAATGATACAGTTAACACTCATCAGTGGGTTATGACTGAAACAGAAACCACCATGAGCTCTCACTTAGCAAAGGGGTGAGTCCCAATGGCACGGTGACTGCTGGGCCCTCCCTACCAGAGATGAACGTGAGACAGGCAGTACAGGTTGAGCCCTGGTAGGGCCCTAGGAGGTCTCTGGTCCAGCCTGTCCATTTCACATTGAAGGGACAGAAGCCAGAGAGGCAGGGACCAGCCTGAGGTCACACATGTGCTGCCGTCAGCCTAGAATGCCCATTCACCCTCACTCTCAGCTCAGGCCTCTCACGTGGGCTCTCTCCGAGAGTGGGCTGGCTGTCAGCAGGCACTGTCTTCCTGCTGAAGCCCGATGTGTCCTGTCTGCACTGCCCATAAAAGCCCTGCTGATTCTGCTGCCACTGCTTCCAGACATCTTCTTCCCGTCTGGCCATGCTGTTCTGTTCACAAAGTGCACCCATCCATGCCTCATCGTGGCATAGAGCTTGGGCCCTTCATCCTAAGTAGAAGTCTGTAGACAGAATTCAGGAGATCTGTGAACTTGGGTGGGAAGAAAACAACACCTTTATTTTTACTAATGTTGAACTGAAATTTGGCATGCCTTTCATTATGATTGTAGGCTACAGACCACAGATACACTGGTAGTATCTGTGACTTTGTCACCAGAGTCCACACAGGGCCTGACAAGAGGGTGAGTCAGATATGGTTCCTGCCTTCCCAGAGCTGCCCTGAGTTTGCAGGGGTTTGCAGGAGGGGCCAGGAGACCTGGACTGGAGCCGTTGCTGTGGGAGTAAAGAAGGGGAAGAGACCAAGTCCAGAGGTAATGAAGCGGTCACAGAGGCAGGCCTTGGCGGCCTGTGTGACATGCAGCCAGCACTGCACTGCCTCTCACCCTGAGCCCTCTCCCCTCCCTGGTGTTTTAGTCTGTTTTGTGCTGCTATAACAGAATACTGGGTAATTTATAAAGAAGAGAAATTTGTTTCTCACAGTCCTACAGGCTGGGAAGTCCAAAACCAAGGCGCCAGCATCTGGTGGGGGCCTTCTTGCTGCGTCCTCACATGGCAGAAGGTAGAAGGGCAAAAGAGCATTCAAGTGTGCAAGAGAAAGAAGGCCAAGTTTATCCTTTATAAGGATGCCACTCCAACAGTAACAAACCCACTCCCACTCCGAAATAATGACATTAATACATTCGTGAGGGAAGAGACACCATGACCCAATCACCTCTTGAAGGCCCCACCTCTCAACACTGTTGCACTGGGGATTAAGTGTCCAGCACAAGACACATTCAAACCGTAACACCCAGCTTTTAGGACCCATGAATCAGCCCCTCCAGCCTTCTTCAGAGTCAGGTCCTTGGGGGTCCATCCTGGGCCCCGCTCCTCCCTCCCACGGCACCAACCTCCATCACACACCAAACACTCCCCACATCTGCTTGACCGTCAGCCCTCACCTTCTCCTGTGCCCAGCTGGAAGTTCAAGAAGACATAGAAATGCCTGAAGGGACACCTCAATGTGTCCCCCAGATCTCATCCTCTTGCAGGCTCTCCCTCTCGATTTCATTCCAGACGCCCCCTCCCTTGCTCTCAGCTCTCATCCATCTGGTGATTTCATCTTCTAAGTACTCTCAGGTCCATCTGCTTCACACCATCCCCACAGTCACAAGTTCTTCTGCTTGAACTCTTTTAACAGCGTATTTGTTTTCTATTCCTGCATAACAAATTATCACAAACCAAGTGCTTTGTCAGCTCACAGTGTTATTGGTTGGTAGTTCAGTCTCACCATAACTGGGTTCTCTGCTCAGGGCATCCCAAGGCTAAAATCCTGGTATCAGCCAAGACTGAGGTCTTACCTGAGACTTGGAGCCCTTTTTCCAGATCATGTAGTTGTTGGCAGAACTCATTTCCTTGCAGCTAGAGAACTCACGGAGGCTTCCTTGACTTTTTCTTTTTTTCCTTTTTTTTTAGACAGGATCTCACTCTGTTGTCCAGGCTGGAGTGCAGTGGTGCGATCTCAACTCACTGTAGCTTCAACCTCCTGGGCTCAAGCGATCCCCCCACCTCAGCCTTCCAACTAGCTGGGACTACAAGTGCACACCACCATGCCCAGCTAATTTTCGTATCTTTGTTTTGCTAAACATGGTGGCTTGCTATGTTGGTGAGGCTGGTCTTGAACTCCTGGGCTCAAGCAATCCATCCACCTCGGCCTCCCAAAGTGCTAGGATTACAGGTGTGAGCCACTGTGCTTGGCCTTTCTTTTTATTTATTTATTTATTTATTTATTATTTTTTAAAAATAGAAACAAGGTCTCACTATGTTGCCCAGGCTGGTCTCAAACTCCTGGGTTCAAGTGATCCTCTTGGCTCTGCCTCTCAAAGTGCTGGAATTACAGGCATGAGACTGCCCAGTCCCTTGGGGTGTGTGTGTGTGTGCATTTGAGATGGAGTCCCTCTCTGTTACCCAGGCTAGAGTCCAATGGCATGATCTCGGCTTACTGCAATCTCTACCGCCCGGGTTCAAGCGATTCTCCTGCCTCAGCCTCCCAAGTAGCTGGGATTACAGGTGCCCATGACCATGCCAGGCTAATTTTTTTGTATTTTTAGTAGAGATGGGGTTTTACCATATTGGCCAGGCTGGTCTCGAACTCCTGACCTCAGGTGTTCCGCATGCCTCGGCCTCTCAAAGTGCTGGGATTGCAGGTGTGAGCCACCACGCCCAACTGAACTTTTTTAAATGGACATTTTTTTCTCTATAACTACCATACCATCATCACACCTAATGAAACTAACACTAATCCTCTAGTTCCTTCTTCAGGCCAGCAGAAGCACATCTGTCTGACTTACCCTGTCTTTAAGAGTTCCCTTTTGGCCGGGCACAGTGTCTCACGCCTGTAATCCCAGCACTTTGGGAGGCTGAGGCAGGTGGATCACCAGGTCAGGAGATGGAGACCATCCTGACTAACACGGTGAAATCCCGTCTCTACTAAAAATACAAAAAATTACCCAGGTGTGGTGGTGGGCAACTGTAGTCCCAGCTACTTGGGAGGCTGAAGCAGGAGAATAGCGTGAACCTGGGAGGCGGAGCTTGCAGTGAGCCGAGATCACACCACTGCACTCCAACCTGGGCAACAGAGTGAGACTCCATCTCACAAAAAAAAGGAGTCCCCTTTCAAGAGATCACCTGGTTAGGTGAGGCCCACCTAGGACAATCTCCTTTTTGATCACTTCAACTGTTAGGGACCTGAATCACACTTGCAAGTTTCTCTTTTGCCAAATAATGTAACACAATGACAGGAGTGATATTCCATCATATCTACAAGTCTCACCCACACTCTAGCGGAGAAGATGACACAAGGACATGATCACCGGTGGTCATTTTAGAATTCACCTACCACAAACATCCTCTTCGTGGGGCGATATGGCTGGGATGTTTGTCCGCTCCAAATCTCATGTTGAAATGTGACTACTAATGTCGGAGGTGGGGCCTGGTTGGGGGTGTTTGGGTCATGGGGGTGGACCCCTCATGAATGGCTTGTGTCCTCATCATGGTAATAAGTGGCAATGAGTTCATGCAAGATCTGGTTGTTTAAAAGCATGTGGCATGCCAGGCGTGGTGGTTCATGCCTGTAATCCCGGCACTTTTGGAGGGTGAGGTGGGCAGATCACCTGAGGTCAGGAGTTCGAGACCAGCCTGGCCAACATAGTGAAACCCTGTCTCTACTGAAAATACAAAAATCAGCCGGGTGTGGTGGTGGGCACCTGTAGTCCCAGCTACTCAGGAGGCTGAGGCAGGATAATCGCTTGAACCTGGGAGGCGGAGGTTGCAGTGAGCCGAGATCACGCCACTGCACTCCAGCCTGGGTGACAAGAGGGAGACTCTGTCGCAAAAAAAAAAAAAAAAAGCCTGTGGCACCTTCCACCCCTCTTGCTGTCTTGTTGTGTGATGCACTTGCTCCCCCTTCACCTTCTACCAGGATTGGAAGCTTCCTGAGGCCTCATTGAGGCTGACCAGATGCTCGTGCCATGCTTCTACAGCCTGCAGAATCATGAGCTAAAATAAACCTCTTTTCCTTATAAATTACTCAGTCTCAGGTATTTCTTTATAGCAATGCAAAATGGACTAACACTTGGGGTCTCCCAACCTAGGAGGCCTGGCCCCTCCAACCCACCTTCTGCCCAAAAACCAGGGAGATCTATCTGTCTGTCTGTATATCATTGACCTATCTTTTCTTCTTTGTTATTAATTTTTTCTTTTTAAAAAGAAATATTTCAAATAAATCCAAAAGTAGAGTGAAGTATATAATAGACAATTTTTATATCCATCCCCTAGATTTTTTTTTTTTTTTTTTGAGACAGAGTCTCGCTCTGTTGCCCAGGCTGGAGTGCAGTTTGCCGGATCTCAGCTCACTGAAAGCTCTGCCTCCCGGGTTTACACCATTCTCCTGCCTCAGCCTCCCGAGTAGCTGGGACTACAGGCGCCCGCCACCTCACCCGGCTAGTTTTTTGTATTTTTTAGTAGAGACAGAGTTTCACCGTGTTAGCCAGGATGGTCTCGATCTCCTGACCTCATGATCCGCCTGTCTTGGCCTCCCAAAGTGCTGGAATAAGAGGCTTGAGCCACTGCACCCGGCCCATCCCCTAGATTTAACAGTGATTAATATCTTGCCATATTTTCTCCATTTGTCTTGTTAAAAATATTTTTGTTTGTTTGTTTGCTTGTTTTTGAAACAGTCTTGCTCTGTCACCGAGGCTGGAGTGCAGTGGTGTGATCTTGGCTCACTGCAACTTCTGCTCCCTGAGTTCAAGCGATTCTCCTGCCTCAGCCTCCTGAGTAACTGGGACTACAGGAGCACGCCACCACATCCGGCTAATTTTTTGTATTTTCAGTAGAGACAGGGTTTCACCATGTTGGTCAGGCTGGTCTTGAACTCTTGACCTCAGGTGATCCACCTGCCTTGACCTCCCAAAGTGCTGGGATTACAGGTGTGAGCCACCAAGCGCAGCCTGTCTTGTTAAAAATATTTTTTTTTTTTTTTTTTTTTTTCTGGAGACGGAGTCTCGCTCTGTCGCCCAGGCTGGAGTGCAGTGGCCGGATCTCGGCTCACTGCAAGCTCCGTCTCCCGGGTTCACGCCATTCTCCTGCCTCAGCCTTCCCGAGTAGCTGGGACTACAGGCGCCCACCACCTCGCCCGGCTAGTTTTTTGTATTTTTTAGTAGAGACGGGGTTTCACTGTGTTAGCCAGGATGGTCTCGATCTCCTGACCTCGTGATCCGCCCATCTCGGCCTCCCAAAGTGCTGGGATTACAGGCTTGAGCCACCGCGCCCGGCTAAAAATATTTTAAAGTTAATTTTAGATATGATGCTCATTCACACCCAAATGCTTCAGTAAATGCATTTACTTTTTTCAGGGGACATTTTTCTCCATAACTGCAATACCATCATGACAATGAATGAAACTACCAATAATCTTCTAGTTCCTTCTAAATCCCTGTCACATTCAAATTTCCCTTATTGTCTCTATAACATTCTTTTTTTGTTTTTGTTTGTTTGTTTGTTTGAGATGGAGATTCGCCCTATTGCCCAGGCTGGAATGTAGTGGCAGAATCTCAGCTCACTGCAACCTCCACCTCCCAGTTTCCAACCATTCTCCTGTCTCAGCCTCCCGAGTAGCTGGGATTACAGGCACTCACCACCACACCCGGCTAATTTTTGTCTTTTTAGTAGACACGGGGTTTCGCCATGTTGGCCAGGCTGCTCTCAAACTCCTGACCTCAGGTGATTTGCCCGCCTTGGCCTCCCAAAGTGCTGGGATAATAGGTGTGAGCCACGTCACCCAGTCTCTATAACATCCTTTATAGCTGGGTGTTGAATCAAGGTTAGGGTGATCTTTCTGGAATCCGAACTTGAACATGTCACTTTCCTGCTTAGCAATTTGTGGTTTCCCTCGCCCTGGGATACAGGCCAAGCCCCAGCCTGAAAGGGGCAGGACCCCCAGGCTCCTGGGCCCCTGTCCCTCACTCCTGCCCTCCTTCCTCTTAGCCTTTTGGCTTCTCAACAGGCCATCAGCCTTCCAGACACGAGACCTTCTTTGCTGTTTGCTCCTCCTGGAATGTTCTTTGCACCTTCTCATCCTCCCATCCAGTTCAGCCATCATTTCCCCAGGGAGGCCCCCGGGAGACCCTGAATGAGACCCCACTCCTGTCTTATCTGACTCCTTAGAACCCTGTTCCTGCCCTGAACCCCCTCCTTCCCCTCACAGCACCCACGTTGATTCGTATGACCCATTCTTGGGTGTGACCACTCGGCTACTCTCTCACTCTCCCGTAGCCTGCAGCCCCAGTAGTGGGGTGTGTCTGCTCACCAATATATTCCTACACTTGGCCCAGAGCTGACACATAGTAGGTGTTCCATGAACCTACGCTGAGTCAGCAAATGCATGAGTGAGCCAGGATGAGGAGGAGAACCGTGTCACTGCACCACTGTCTGAGGGCTTTGCAAGCCCCTGCTGGCAAGAGGGAAGACAATGACAGAACAGCATGGCCCCCGGGGGGACAGGGCCAGCTGTGGGAGAACTGCTGCCCTGGTGGGTATCAGGGGAGACAGTAACTATGGGATCCCTGAGGTCACAGCCCAGCATTTCCCTCCAGGACACCTGGCTTTCCTGGCTGCTGTGGGCCATGGACAGAAATGACAGGACGGGAGTGACAGAGAGCACTGTCACACTGTCTTTTTTTTTTTTTTTTTTTTTTTTTGAGACAGAGTCTCGCTCTGTCACCCAGGCTGGAGTGCAGTGGCCAGATCTTGGCTCACTGCAAGCTCCGCCTCCCAGGTTTACGCCATTCTCCTGCCTCAGCCTCCTGAGTAGCTGGGACTACAGGCGCCCGCCACCTCGCCCAGCTAGTTTTTTTGTATTTTTTAGTAGAGACGGGGTTTCACTGTGTTAGCCAGGATGGTCTCGATCTCCTGACCTCAGGTGATCCTCCCACCTCGGCTTCCCAAAGTGCTGGGATTACAGGCTTGAGCCACTGCGCCCGGCCCCAAAGCCCCTCTTCCTATAGCCCCCACTTCCCCTGGTGCTGCCCCCACCTTTGCCCTTCCTCCCTCTATCCTAGACCTGGTGATTCCCAGGCAGCTTCAGTCAGCACCTACAAGGGAGGACGAGCACATTCTTGCTGCTTCTTTTTGTTTTGTTTTGTTTTTTGAGACAGGGTCTCACTCTATTGCCCAGGCTGAAGTGCAATGGCGTGATCACGGCTCACTGCAGCCTCAACCTGCCAGGCTCAAGCAATCCTCCCAGCTCAGCTTCCCAAGTAGCTGGAACCACAGTCACGTGCCACCATGCCTGGCTAATTTTTGTATTTTTTTGTGGAGATGGGGTCTTGCTTTGTTGCCCAGGCTGGTCTTGAACTCCTGGGCTCAAGTGATTCACCTGCCTTGGCCTCCCAAAGTGCTGGGATTATAGGCCTGAGCCACCTTGCTCGGCTACATTCTTGCTTCTTAAAGAGACAGTGCTCTTAAGTGCTCTTAAAGAGACAGTCAAGACCAGCCTGGCCAACATAGTGAAACCCTGTCTCTACTAAAAATACAAAAGTTAGCCGGGTGTGGTGGCAGGCCCCTGTAATCCTACCTACTTGGGAGGTTGAGGCAGAGGAATCGCTCTGGCTGAGCCTGAGGCTTTTGTGAGCCTCAGAGAGGAGGAAGTTCACACTGACTGGTCCATGGGAGGACACGGGTGGGCCCAGAAAAGGCAACACAAGTTCGCACTCCAGTCCACAGCACTGGCAGCCTGGCCCTCAGCCTTCAGGGCCTCCCTGGCCGGAAGGTGGGTCTCACTGGGGACTCACCTCCTTCTGTCCAGAAACCTGTCTGCCTCCTGCTGCCATTCATGGCGCCCAGACTGTAGGTACCAAGGGGGGGCGTCTGCAGGCCAGTGCCAGGCTGCCCTCAGTTCCTCCTCAGCTTCACTTCTATGCTCATCAGTGCCCCAAATCTGGAGGGGGCTGAGACAGCAGGGGGCTGGCATGTCAGCACTGCCCCGAATGTGGGCACACCTGGCTGGGCTGTGACGGCACCCAGGCTCGGCCCCAACTTTGCCCCAAGATCAGAGCAGGCGCCGACAGCAAGGAGAAGCCAGGCAGTGGGAGCAGGCATTTCCAAGCCTGTGAGGGCAGGGGGGCTTTCCAGGGTCCCCAAGAGTGCAGGGATGCCTGGGTCCGCAGCCACAGTCAGGGCTGGTGCAGCTACGCGGGAAGTGGGGCAGGGCTCCAGCCCACTCCATGGAGCGGGAGGCCCGGGTCTGCAGCTGCAGTTTGGGCGGCTGCAGCTGTGCACAGGACAGGGCAGGGCTCCAGCCCGCTCCATGGAGCGGGAGGCCAGGGTCTGCAACTGCGGTTTGGGCGGCTGCAGCTGCACCTGGGAGGGTTCCCACCTGCTCCTGGGCTCCAAGAGGACAGGGATAATTGGGTCCGCAGCCGTGTCTTGGGCAGCTGCAGCAGCACCCAGGGAGCTGCTGTCCCAACTCAGAATGGGAGGGGCTCCTGCCTGTCCCCAGCTCCTGCCAGTTCCATGGAACATGCAGCCCCAGCCATGCCTCCCTGCTGTAGCTGGTGTGACGGCAGCAGCCACTCCAGATGGCCTACCACTGCCATCACTGAGACAGGTGTGTGTACAGAGGTCCGTTTTATTCAGGCTGGTGAAGGAAGGCTTCTCAGTGGAGGTGGCCCTTGGGCTTCCTCCAGATGCTCTGGAGTCCTCAGTGTCTGACTCTGGCAAGTCTTTCTGAAGAACAAGCAAAGCTCTTTCTCTTGCCCCCACCAAAACATTTCCAAGGGACTCTTCAGAAGATAGTCAATCTGCACAGCTTGGCCGGGCGTGGTGGCTCAAGCCTGTAATCCCAGCACTTTGGGAGGCCGAGACGGGCGGATCACGAGGTCAGGAGATCGAGACCATCCTGGCTAACACGGTGAAACTCCATCTCTACTTAAAAAAATACAAAAAACTAGCCGGGTGTGGTGGCAGGCGCCTGTAGTCCCAGCTACTCGGGAGGCTGAGGCAGGAGAATGGTGTGAACCTGGGAGGTGGAGCTTGCAGTGAGCTGAGATCCGGCCACTGCACTCCAGCCTGGGCGACAGAGCGAGACTCCGTCTAAAAAAAAAAAAAAAAATCTGCACAGCTCCGCTGGGGCCTGGGTGGTGGGGGCAGAGATCTTATCCAACTTCACAAGTGAGATTCTGCAGGGTCTAGTGACTCACTGGAGGTCACTCAGCTGATAAGAAGAGGAACCGGAACTTAAACCTCAGGGCTTCCACCCAGGGCTCCTTCTTCTGCTCCACAAACTCAGCCCAAGCCTTGAGAGCAGCAAATGCGTCAAGGGCCAGGACTGTAGCCTGGAGCCGCCCCACGAGGGTGTGGGAACTGAGGGAGTGGTGGCGTGGTGCAAGTGGAGGAGGGAAGCCCCTATTTTTCCGGAATCCCACACCCTGGGATCCCGGGGCAAGGCTGGCCAGGGCTGACCTTCCTTCTCACTGTAGCATTTGCTCACAGGGCCAAGGATTGCTCTGATGACGGACTGCAGGCAGAGTGAGTGGCCAGCAGGAGCCACGTGCTTCCGGGGCCTCCTGCGGCCACCCCTGCCTCCGCACTCCCTCTACAGTCCACCTCGACACAGCAGCCCAGGCCACAGTCAGATCATGCCATTCCTGTTCTCATCTCACACAGAGTAAAACCTCAGTTCTCATCTCCGCCTGCAAGTCCCTGTATGATCCAGTGCCTGCTGATCTCACCAAGCTCTCCTGGAACCAAATCAGCAGAACAATGCCATGGCAGGGGCCTCCCTCTCAGAGGAGGAGGCATTGACAGGAGATCATCTCAGGGCAGACGGTTCTAGACCAGGACAGAGCTGTAACTGAGACCTGAGGCAGCAGGTGCCTAGCCAGGGGCCAGCAAGGAGGTCTGAGTGCTGGAGGTCAATGTTAGAAAACAGTTGGGGCCCAGACCAGGCAGCCCATGAATGAGTTTTTCTTTGGTCCACAGTATATTACAAAATGGACCCACACACATATAGCTAAATGATTTTTTTTTTTTTTTTTTGGACAGAGTCTCTTGCTCTGTTGCCCAGGCTGGAGTGGAATGGTGCGACCTCGGCTCACTGCGACCTCGGCTCACTGCAACCTCTGCCTTTTGGGTTGAAGTGATTCCCCTGCCTCAGCCTCCTGAGTAGCTGGGACTAAAGGCCCCCTGCCACCACACCTGGCTCATTTTTGTATTTTTAGTAGAGACAGGGTTTCACCACGTTGGCCAAGCTGGTCTTGAACTCTCGACCTCAAGTGATCCACCTGTCTTGGCCTCCCAAAGTGTTGGGATTACAGGCATGAGCCACCGTGCCTGACCAAATTAACTGATTTTTGACCAAAGTGATGAAGCAATTCAGTGGGGAAAGAAAAGTGTTTCCACAAAGAGTGTTGGATCAACTGGATGTCCATATTAAAAAAAAAAAAAAAGAACTTCTGCACTTACCTCATACTACATACAAAAATTAATTTGGGGCCAGGCGCAGTGGCTCATGCTTGTAATCCCAACACTTTGGGAGGCTGAGGCAGGTGGATCACGAGTCAGGAGTTTGAGAATAGCCTGACCAACATGGTGAAACCCTATCTTTACTAAACATACAAAAATTAGCCGGGTGTGGTGGTGCTCACCTGTAATCCCAGCTACTCAGGGGGTTGAGGCAGGAGAATGGCTTGAACGCGGGAGGTGGAGGTTGCAGTGAGCCGAGATCACACCACTGTACTCCAACCTGGGTGACAGAGCAATACTCCGTCTCAAAATAAATAAATAAATAAATCTGAAGGAGTCTAGAAAATGGATCACAGACCTAAATGGAAGAATTAAAACTGTGAAACTTTTACATGAAAATGGCAGAAAATCTTAGTAACCTTCAGTTAGACAGAAGTTTCTGAAATAGCACACAAAAAGCATAAACTATAAAAGGAATAATTGATAAATCCAAATTAAAAATTGTTGGTTTTTGCAAAGCATACATCCAACAAAGGACTTGTAACTAGAACAGTTTCTCAGCCTTTTTCCATTCCCTTCCTCATCCAAGGAATATTTTTAGACAATCCTTCCCAATCACCCCCATGAAAATTGAATACACAGGCACCCGTTTATGTATTGGAGCTTATTGTGCTTTGTACATAAAGAGCACAGTTTTTTTCATTTCACAAGAACCAATTTTTTCCCATTGGGGGCAATTTTGCCTCCACTGAAAATGCATCATCAGGCCAGGCGCAGTGGTACATGCCTGTTGTAATCCCAGCAGTTTTGGAGGCAGAAGCAGGCAGATCACTTGAGCCCAGGAGTTCAAGACCAATCTGGGCAACGTGGCGAAATCCCGTATCTACAAAAAAGTACAAAAACTAGCCGGGTGTGGTGGTGCATGCCTATGGCCCCAGCTACCCAGGAGGCTGTGATAGGAAGATCACCTGAGTCCCGAAGGTCGAGGTTGCAATGAGCCACTGCACTCTAGCCTGGGCAACAGAATGAGACCCTGTCAAAAAGAAGAGGAGGAGGAGGAGGAGGAGGAGGAGGAGGAGGAGGAGGAAGAAGAAGAAGAAAAGAGGAGGAAGAAGAAATATGATCTAGAATATAAAAAGAACTCTTACTAGTAAACAACGACAACTCTTTTTTTTTTTTTTTTTTTTTTTTAGTGGGCAAAAGATTTGAATAAACTTTTCACCAAATAAGGTAAACAGATGACAGACATGAAAAGAAGTTCAGAACCATGAGTTCCGGCCGGGCTCAGTGGTTCACACCTGTAATCCTAGCACTTTGGGAGGCCGATGACGGGGGGTCACGAGGTCAGGAGTTTAAGACCAGCCCAGCCAACATGGTGAAACCCCGTCTTTACTAAAAATACAAAAATTAGCCTGGCGTGATGGTGCACGCCTGTAATCCCAGCTGCTCGGGAGGTTGAGGCAGGAGAATCGCTTGAACCCAGGAGGCAGAGGTTGCTGAGAGTCAAGATCACGCCACTGCACTCCAGCCTGGGTGACAGAACAAGACTGTTTCAACAACAACAACAACAAACCATGAGTCCCAGTTGGGTGTGGTAGCTCACGCCTGTAATCTCAGCAGTTTCGGAGGCTGAGGTGGGTGGATCACCTGAGTTCAGGAGTTCAAGACCAGCCCGGCCAACATGGAGAAATCCCGTGTCTACTAAAAATACAAAATTAGCTGGGTGTGGTGGTGCATGCCTATAATCCCAGCTACTCAGGAGGCTGAGGCAGGAGAATCGCTTGAACCTGGGAGACGGAGGTTGCGGTGAGCCAAGATCGTGCCATTGCACTCCAGCCTGGGCAACAAGAACGATACTCCGTCTCAAAAAAAAAAAGAGTCACTAGGGAATGAGATGTTACAATAAGACACCACTATACACATACTAGAACGGCCAAAATGAAGAAGACTGAACATACCAAGTGTTGGCGAGGATGTGGAGGAACTGGAATTCTCACGCGCTGCTGGTGGGAATGTAAATGGACATCCACTGAAAAACAATTTGGCAGTTTCCTTAAAAAGTTGAACACATACCTGCCACATGGCCCAGCCATTGTGCTCTTAGGTATTTACCCAACTGAAACGAGAGCACATGTCCACATGGAGACTTGAACAGGAAGGTTCATAGCAGCTTTAGAGCTAACTTTTTTTTTTTTTTTTTTTGAGACGGAGTCTCGCTCTGTCACCCAGGCTGGAGTGCAGTGGTACAATCTCGGCTCACCAAGCTCCGTCTCCCGGGTTCACGCCATTCTCCTGCTTCAGCCTCCCGAGTAGCTGGGACTACAGGTGCCTGCCACCACGCCTGGCTAATTTTTTATATTTTTAGTAGAGATGGGGTTTCACCGTGTTAGCCAGGATGGTCTCGATCTCTCGACCTCATGATCCACTCGCCTCAGCCTCCCAAAGTGCTGGGATTACAGGTGTGAGCCACCGCGCCTGGCCTAGAGCTAACATTTTAAAAGTGCTCATCAACAGGTGAATGGATCAGCTAACTGCATATCCAGTTGCATATCCTACAATTGAATACTACTCGGCAATAAAAAGGAATGAACTATTAATGTCATCTAAGAAAATGGATGAACCTCAAAATAGTTATACTGAGTGAAAGAAGCCAGGCCAAAAAAGAACACGTTATGATTCCACTTACATGAAATTCTGAAAATTGCAATCTCATCTATAATGGCAGAAGCAGACCAGTGGTTGCTTGGGGGTGGGACGGGAGTAGGGTGGAGGAGAGGGGAGGGGGGATGAAGAGGGAATGGATTACAAAGGGACAGGGGCACAATTTTTTTTTTCTTTTTCTTTCTTTTCTTTCTTTTTTTTTTTTTTTTTTTTGAGCCTGTCACCCAGGCTGGAGTGCAGTGGTACGATATCGGCTCACTGCAACCTCTGCCTCCTGGATTCAAGTGATTCTCCTGCCTCAGTCTCCCAAGTAGCTGGGACTACAGGTACATACCATCACACCAGCTAATTTTTGTATTTTTAGTAGAGACGGGGTTTCGCTATGTTGGCCAGGCTGGTTTCAAACTCCTGACCTCAGGTGATCCACCTGCCTCAGCCTCCCAAAGTGCTGGGATTACAGGCATGAGCCACCGCACCCAGCCAGGGGCACACTTTTGGGAGTGATGGAAATGGTCATTATCTTACTGTGGTGATGGATTCACAGAATATACATCTATATGTCAAAACTCATCAAATTGTATACTTCAAATATGTGTGACTTATTTTATTATTTTATTTTGAGACAAGGTCTTGCTTTGCCATCCAGGCTGGAGTGCAGTGGCACTATCACAGCTCACTGTAGCCTTGAACTCCAGGGCTCAAGCAATCTTCCTGCCTTAGCCTCCTCAGTAGGTGGGATTACAGGCACGCACCACCACACCCAGCTAATCTTTTATTTTTATAGAGATGAGGTCTCACTATGTTGCCCAGGCTGGTCTTTTTTTTTTTTTTTTTTTGAGACGGAGTCCCGCTGTGTCGCCCAGGGTGGAGTGCAGTGGCCAGATCTCAGCTCACTGCAAGCTCCGCCTCCCGGGTTTTTACGCCATTCTCCTGCCTCAGCCTCCCGAGTAGCCGGGACTACAGGCGCCCGCCACCTCGCCCGGCTAGTTTTTTGTATTATTATTTAGTAGAGACGGGGTTTCACCGTGTTAGCCAGGATGGTCTCGAACTCCTGACCTCGTGATCCGCCCGTCTCGGCCTCCCAAAGTGCTGGGATTACAGGCTTGAGCCACCGCGCCCGGCCGCCCAGGCTGGTCTTGAACTCCTGGGCTCAAATGATCCTCCTGCCCCTGTCCACACATGATCCTTCCCTCTGCCGCACACAGAGGAAGGACCCGGAGCAAGAGGATCTGCGGGGGGCTGAGTGGAGGAGCCTAGGAGAGAGGAGGCCCGAGGCAGGGGGTGGAGGGGACAAGGTGCATGCCCTGCCACTGCTGGGCTTCCCGTCCCCCTCTTCCTCCCCGCCAGCCTGCAGCCTTCCAACCTCTGCCCCTGCCCCTCCGCGCAGACCTTCCCCCAGCTCCAAAACCTTCCTGGGCTGCCAGGCCCCGCCCCGTCGCCCCCCATCCTCCACCCCCTGCCCCTTGCTGACCTCATCACCCAGCCCTCGCCCCTCCCTCCTCCTGACAGCCGCTGGTGCGGTTCCCTCTGCCTGAAAGATCTTCCCAGTCTCCCCAAGTCTCCCCAACCTCCCTGTGTCCCCCGCACAGACACCCCCTTCTGGTGAGGCCACCGATGCAAGCCCCGCCTCCATCCCTTCACCCCTCAACCGCCCCCATCCCCCCTCGCCCGCTCCATCTTCTGCCCTCGTCTCTCCCAGCACAAGAGAGCGCGGCGGGTTTGCTGGCTGCGTCCCCGCTGAAAGGCGACCCCGGGAGCACAGGCTTCTGCCCTGTCCTGATGTCCCCAGCAGCGCCGGGCCCGCAGCAGTGCTCGCTGGGTTTTTGTTGCACCTTTGAGAGGGAAAGGAGCTCGGTGTCCCCTGCAGCCCCTGGAAGTGAGGCGAAGAGGAGGCCAGGATGGAGCTGGGTGGGCACCCGCCGTGTGGTCGTCCCCGGATCGTGGAGGACGCGGGCCCTGAGCGCTAGTCCCTGGGCGGGACCCTCCCTCCATTATAAAAATAATAATAAAGCAAAAGCATCTCGCGACTGTGCTGCTATAAAGGCAAATGTATCGAAATTATACGCGAAAACAATTGCTTCCCCCTGAGAGGGCCTTCTTCTGATGCTAATAGAAGTTGGAGTCAGCCTTGCGGTGGGCGCGGCACCGCCCCCTCCCCGGCCAAACCGCCCGCGCTGCGCCGCCAGGGGGCGCCCGACACCAACGCGAGGCTCCCCGCGCCAGCGGGGCGGGGGGGCAAAGATGGGTGGGGGCGGGGCCTGTGTAAGCGGGGGCGGGGGGCCTGTGTAGGTGGGGACGGGGGCGGGGCCTGTGTGGGTGTGGGAGGGGGCGGGGGGCGGGGGCGGGGGGGCGCAGCGCGGGCGGTTTGGCCGGGGAGGGGGCGGTGCCGCGCCCACCGCAAGGCTGACTCCAATTTCTATTAGCATCAGAAGAAGGCCCTCTCAGGGGGAAGCAATTGTTTTCGCGTATAATTTCGATACATTTGCCTTTATAGCAGCACAGTCGCGAGTATTTGCAAGACTGAGAACTCCTGGAGGGAGGACAGGGCTGAATTGTTGGGGGCAGGGGAGAATGTGGTTGCCCTCCTCTCCTGGGCGAGAACGCTTCACTCTGGGGTGGGAGTCAAGGTCCTGACTTGAGGAAGCGGGAGCTCCGCTTGTCGGCTGAGTGAGTGAGTGAGTGAATGAATGAATGAATGAATGAATGAATGAATGAATGAATGCATATGCCAGGAGCAGTGTCACACAGTGGCTAAGGACAGGGGCGTCGGCTTCCAACAGCCTCAGATTCAAATTCTGGCTCACCCACTTACAGTCATGGGGACCCTACTACCTGACTGCTCTGTACCCCGTCATTCTCCTCTGCACCGCCCACCTTGTGCCCAATCTCTGGATGTTTGTGTCTGCTTTAAATCCGTCCACTGAAGCCCCAGGTGCCTGTATTTGGAGATAGAACCTATAAGGAGGTAGTTAAGGTTCAATGAGGTCACGAGGGTGGGGCCATCATGATGGGATTAGTGCCCTCACTCTCTCTCTCTCACTCTCTTTTTTTTTTTTTTTTTCTGATACAAAGTCTCACTGTGTCACCCAGGCAGGACTGCAGTGGTGCAATCTCGGCTCACCACAACCTCTGCTTCCTGGGTTCGAGCAATTCTCCTGCCTCAGCCTCCTAAGTAGCTGGGACTACAGGCATGTGCCACCATGCCTGGCTAATGTTTTTTTGAATTTTTAGTGGAGAAGGGGGTCTCACTATGTTGCCCAGGCTGGTCTTGAACTCCTGAGCTCAAGTCATCCTCCCGCCTCAGCCTCCTAAAGTGCCAGGATTACAGGCATGAGCCACCAAACCCAGCCAAAAACTGAATTTTGAAATTTAATTTTAATTAACGTTAAACACGCACAGTTGTCTAGCGGCTATAGTATGAGCTAGTGCAGGCCTAGAGAAAGGAGAAGCTTGGCCACACAGACTGATTTGAAGGGCAGCGAGAGATCAGCTTCTTCCCAAAAGACACCCCCTGCCCCGCCCCTTGGTGTGCTTCATCCGTCAGTGCGGGTTGTCTGAAGCAAGGTTCCACTAAACAGGCAAATGCCCAGCATTCAGTCACCAAGCGCTTGTGACGTGCACCGCCCCATTTAATCTTCACAATTGGGTATTGTTGTGTCCATTATGTTATTTAATCCTAAGAGCTGATCAACAAGGGAGAGATTGTTATCATTTTCATTTGGTCTTAGCCAAAAGGCCGAGAAGCGATGGTTATCATTTTCGAATGTGGATACAGTGCAGAGAGGCAAAGTGCCCTGCCCAGAACCACAGAGGCAAGTCCTTTGGGTTTAACCTTCATGCCTCCCAGCCTCCCCAGGAAACCGCCTGGGACAGCTGGAGGCATTCACAGCCCATGTGAGCAAGTTTGTTAGGACTTGAAGGCTGGTGGCTGTTAGGGGTTGAGTGGGGACAGGGACATGGAACTAGTTCTGGAGCTGGGGTTTCTGGCAGAATGTTCCAAAAATAGGAACTAGCAGCCAAAGGACAATGTCAGAAACGACCAAGTCAGAAGTGGTCTGTGTCTGAGCTGGGAGAGGCAGCAGAGAGGACTGTGCTTTGATACACATTTGTGTAAATAAGCACGCCTGTTTTGTAGATGGGGAAGCTGGGGCAGACATGGGGCAAAAACACAGGTTTTAAGCCTATCCTGGACAGACATGGTGGCTTATGCTTATAATCCCAACATTTTGGGAGGCCAAGGTGGGAAGCTCACTTGAAGCTAGGAGTTCAAGACCAGCCTGGGCAATAAAGCAAGACCCCATGGTGTGTGCCTGTAGTCCCAGCTACTCAGGAGACTGAGATGGGAGGATCACTTGAGCCCAGAAGGTTGAGGCTGGGGTGAGCTATGTTTGGGCCACTGCACCCCAACCTGGGTGACAGAGCAAGACCCTGCCTCTAAAAAAATAAAATAGGCCAGCCCTGCTGGGGCCGTGCTGGTGGCTGGACTCTGAGCTTCCCTCTGAGCCTTGGTCTCTCCTCACCAAAACCACTTGGGGGTGGATCTGACTCACATAGAGGCCCCTGCAGCTGGTCTGGCAGTGCCTGGGATGGACCAGGCAGGAGGAGGGTGGGCAACGGTAAAAATACACTGAGGTCCAGAGTCCAGGCTCCTAGTGTGCAGCCATCACTGGGGCCTAGGAGTGCCCACCCCAGCCCTCCATCCACAAGAACTCCTGAAACTGGACTCAGGGTATCACAGCATCCATTCAGTTTTTGGCTGGGTCCAGTGGCTCACGCCTGTAATCCCAGCACTTTGGAAAGCCGAGGTGGGAGGATCACTTGAGCTCAGGAGTTCGAGACCAGCTAGGGCAACATAGTGAGACTCCCTTCTCTACTAAAAGAATGTATCTGGGACAGGTGCAGTGGCTCACGCCTGTAATCCCAGCACTTTGGGAGGCCGAGGCGGGTGGATCACAAGGTCAGGAGATCAAGACCATCCTGGCTAACACAGTGAAACGCCGTCTCTACTAAAAAATTTTAAAAAATTTGCTGGATGTGGGCGGGTGCCTGTAGTCCCAGCTACTTGGGAGGCTGAGGCAAGAGAATGGTGTGAACTCGGGAGGCGGAGCTTGCAGTGAGCCGAAATCGCACCACTGCACTCCAGGCTGGGTGACACAGTGAGACTCCGTCTCAAAAAAAAAAAAAAAAAAAAAGAACATATCCAGAGATCTGGCAGGAGATTCAGGAAAAATCACTGCAGCACTGTAACCCCATTTTCCTCCTCTGTAAAGTGGGGGTGGCATGGATGGTCTCCTTGAGTTGCTACAGGGTTGAAGGGGCACTGCTTGGGAGCTGTGGGGTGCTCCTGCTTCCACCCGGGGCCTGCACGAATCTTCCTGGCTCTGACCCCTGACCCAAGACTGGTTCAGGGTGAAGGGCCAGTGGTCCGCATGGTGGAGGGAGAGAAATTTTGAGCCAACAGACTCTGTTCAGGGGACAGGAAAGGCCCTCATCCCTGCTGGCTTCCAGATCTCCCACATAAGGAGAAATTAATGTTTGATCCAAGCTTCATTCCAGAGACAGATGAACCAGTTTACTGCTGCTGACTGAGAGGACACCCACCCCTGCCATCGCACCTCACTGCCCTTTGGACTTGACACAGGACTTCTCCTGGGCCCCATCGGTCCCATTGTCCCAGGCCCCTGTGCTCAGCATGGAACCGGGCAGCCGGGGTTTGGCCAGGCACGGTGGCTCATGCCCGTAATCCCAGCAGTTTGGGAGGCTGAGGCAGGCGGATCACTTGAGCTTGGGAGTTGGAGACCAGCCTGGTCAACATGGAGAAACCCCATTTCTACTAAAAAATACAAAATTACCCAAGTGTGGTGGTGCATGCTTGTAATCCCAGCTACTCAGGAGGCTGAGGCAGGAGAATCGCTTGAACCCAGGAGGCGGAGGTTGCGGTGAGCCGAGATCGCGCCATTACACTCCAGCCTGGGCAACAAGAGCGAAACTCCATCTCAAAAAAAAGAGAGAGAGAGAGAGAGAGAGAGAATTTACTTGTTCATTCATTCATCAAACATTGCTGAGAATGTGCCCTGTGCAGGACACAGCAGGAGGAGGATTTGGGCCAGGCCTTGGAGAACGGGAGACTTCCATGGTGGAATGTGGAGCATGGGCACCCCAGGCAGTGGGCACAGCAAGTATGAAAAGAGCTTCAAGGCAGGGGTGGGGGGCTTTGACTGTCGATACCAGAGTTGGAGGGCACTGCAAAAGTCCTCACCCTTGGAGCCACCAAGGGGCAAGAGAGAGCTGGGTGAGCTTGAGGACCTGTCAGTGTTCAGTGGGGCTGGTGCCAGGGAATGAGGTAAGAGAGGAATGAGGGGAGGTGGAGAGGTTGGTGGGAGCCGACTGGCCACCAGGGCCTTGCACACTGTGGTAGGAAGCGTGGGCTGTTTTTTAAATTTTACTGTTTTATTTTATTTTTTGAGATGAAGTCTCACTCTGTCATCCAGGCTGGAGTGCAGTGGTGCGATCTCGGCTCATTGCAGCCTCCCCGTCCTGGGTTCAAGTGATTCTCCTGCCTCAGCCTCCTGAGTAGCTGGGACTACAGGTGCACGCCACCACGCCTGGCTAATTTTTATATTTTTAGTAGAGATGGGGATTTCAGCATGTTGACCAGGATGGTCTCAATCTCCTGACCTTGTGATCCGCCCGCCTTGGCCTCTCAAAATGCTGGGATTACAGGCGTGAGCCACTGCACCCTACCCAGAGAAACTTTTTAAAAAAAGAAATGTCACCCTGGCTTCTGGGTGGGGACGAATCAGAGTGACACAGGAACAGGGAGACCCAGTAGGAGGCCGATCTCTGTAGAGGACAGGGTGTGAACACTAGGGTCCCATGGCCTGGGTATAAAACCCACCTACCTACTTCCTGTGTCCTACCTGGAGGACGCTAGGTCTGTCTACCTGTCCATCTCGGCAGGGTCAGGCACTGTGCAGGTGCCGGGGTTACAGCTCACGTTTTAGTGGGCAGTTATTCAACTGCCTTGAACCTCACTTCATCTGAAGGTAATGGAGGTAATAACAGTACCCGCCTGCTAGACCAGATGTGACAAATAATTTGAAATGTGTAAAATGCTTAGCACAGTCCCTGACATGTGGGACCAATTGTTACTGTGTTACTAGTTCAGGCATGAAAGTGTGGAGGGGGCCAGTTGTGTGTGTTAGGGCTCAACCACACCCCCTAAAACTCATCTGTCAAAGTCCTAAGCTTTAGTACCTCAGTAAGTGACTGGATTTGGAGACAGGCTCTTTAAAAGGGTAATTAAGGTAACCTGAGGTCATTAGGGTGGGCCTTAATCCAATATGACTGGTGTCCCTATAACAAGAGGAGGTTAAGGCGGGATGCGGTGGCTCACGCCTGTAATCCCAGCGCTTTGGGAGGCTGAGGCAGGTGGATCACCTGAGGTCAGGAGTTTGAGACCAGACTGGCCAACGTGGAGAAACCCCGTCTCTATTAAATATACAAAAAATTAGCCGGGCATGGTGGCGCACACCTGTAATCCCAGCTACTCAGGAGGCTGAGGCAGGAGAATCGCTTGAACCCAGGAGACAGAGGTTTGGAGTGAGCCGAGATCACACCATTGCACTCTAGCCTGGGCAACTGAGCCAGACTCCTTCTCAAACAAACAAACAAACAAAAAAATAAATAAATAACAAGAGGAGGTTGGTGGGCTGGGTGTGGTAGTTCACACCTGTAATCCTAGCACTTTGGGAGACTGAGGTAGGGGGATTGCGTGAGGTCAGAAGTTCAAGACCAGCCTGGGAAACAAAGTGAGATCCTGTCTCTAGAAAAAAATTTAAAAATAAGCCAGGTGGCGGCCAGGTGCAGTGGCTCACACCTGTAATCCCAGCACTTTGGGAGGCTGGGGCAGGTGGACGACGAGGTCAGGAGTTCAAGACCAGCCTGGCCAAGTGGTAAAACCCTGTCTCTACTAAAAAAAAAAAAATTAGTCGGGCTTGGTGGTGGGCACCTGTAATCCCAGATACTCAGGAGGCTGAGGCAGAGAATTGCTTGAACCCAGGAGGTGGAGGTTGCAGTGAGCCAAGATCATGCCACTGCATTCCAGCCTGGTGACAGAGTAAGACTCTGTCTCAAGAGAAAAAAAAAAAAAAAAGCCACATATGGTGACACATGCCTGTGATCCAAGCTATCTGGGAGACTGAGACAGGAGGATCACTTGAGCCCAGAAGCGGGAGGCTGCAGTGAGCTATGATCGTGCCACTGGACTCCAGCCTGGGCAACAGAGAGAGACCCTGTCTCTTAACACACACACACACATACACACACACAAAAGGAGATTAGGACACATACACACACACACACACACAGGAAAGCCCACGTGAGGACATAGGGAGAAGACTGCCATCTGCAAGCCAGGAAGAGAGGGCTCAGAAAGAACCCTTGACCTTGATTAGCCAGCATCTTGATCTTAGACTTCCAGTCTCTGGAACTGAGAACGTGAATTTCTGTGTAAGCTGCCCCGTCTGCCTTACTCATTACAGCAACCCTAGAACACGAATGCACCATGCCAGGCAGCAGTGGCAGCATCAGAATGGAAGAGGTGGGTTTCAGAGTCACTGGGAAGAGCCGTGTGCCCAGCACACAGTAGGCACGCAACAAACACCTGTTGAGTAAGTTTGGATTCTATGTGAGAGGGGCCTGAAAGGAAAGAGATGGCCCGGAGGAGACAAGACTAGCCCAACAGAGCCCAGGGCGGGGGGTGACACCTAGGGACTGTGGGGGACCCTGCCGCTGCCCACCACCCCAGTCACAGGGCACATTCACACCCACGACCGCACTTCATCCCACCCTTCTGCAAGGGGGCCCCTGGAGTATCCCCATCTTCCTGAAAAAGAAACCGAAGGTAAGGACCACGGCAATGAGAATCAGAGCCAGGGCTGAACACAGCTCTTCAGAGAGTCCTGGCAGGACAGGCAGCTGGAAATGTGGGTCTGGAGCTTGGGAGACAGGTGGGGGCCCCTTAGAGCAAAGTGAGCATCCTCATCACAGAGCGAGGATAGACGGGTGAGCACCAGGCGGGGACTTGGGTTTCTTCACTGGGGTTTTGGTTTCTTGTTGTTTTAAAGTGACTGAATCTCTGGTCGGGCACAATGGTTCACACCTGTAATCCCAGCACTTTGGGAGGCTGAGGCGGGTGGATCACCTGAGGTCAGGAGTTCGAGACCAGTCTGGCCAACATGGTAAAACCCCATCTCTACTAAAAAAAAAAAAAAAAAAAAAAATACAAAAACCGGCTGGGTGTGGTGGCACGCGCCTGTAACCCCAGCTACGCCAGGGGCTGAGGCAGGAGAATCGCTTGAACCCGAAAGACAGAGGCTGCAGTGAGTCGAGATCGCCCCACTGTACTTCAGCCTGGGCAACAGAGTGAGACTCCATCTCCAAATAAATAAATACAGTGACTGAATCTCAAAGCACTGAAAAGCTTGGCTTCTGCAGACCTGGGACAGAGCCTCCACACTGAAAGCCAGCACTTGTTGCGGTGGGATTCCTGCAACTTCTTTGACTTCTAAAGAAAGGAGTCATGGAAACCAACCTCTTCAGTGTTTAGAGAGACATTTCTGGGTCAAGAATTTCCAGCCCATAAATTCCCCATGCTTCAGATTCAAAGGAGGTCTGTGAAGGGCTGGGCTTTGCTTAACCTTTCACGTCGCAAAACTTCCTGCTTCTCCGGCCTCGGACAAACATGTGCTCCAGGCCAGGGTTCAGAAGGATGGTCTGATGGATCTAGATATATAAATGACCTCAAGTCAGACTGAAGCTGAGTGCTCTAGAAGTGGCCTGATCAAAAAGGAAACATTAAAAAAAATTTTTTTTTAACTTTGGGCTGGGCACAGTGGCTCATGCCTGTAATCCTAGCACTTTGGAGGCCAGTGCAGGAGGATCAGTTGAGCCTAGGAGTTTCAGACTAGCCTGGAAAACATGGTGAAATTCCACCTCTATAAAAATACAAAAATTAACTGGCTGTGGTCGCCCCTGCCTGTAGTCCCAGCTACTAGAAAGGCTGAGGTGGGACGATCGCTTGAGCCCAGGGAGGTCGAGGCTGCAGTGACCAGGGATCGTGCCACTGCACTCCAGCCTGGGCAATGCAGAGAGATCCTGTCTCAAAATAAAAAATTTAAAAAAAAAAAAGAAAAAGAAAAAAGAAATAAACAAACAGGAAAGTGCACGTGGAGCAGCAAGGGACACTGGCAAGTGTCAGGCCCCCTTTTTCTCCTGTTTCCCCTCCACTGACACCAGCAATGGTCTCTCCCAAGTGAATTTCTCACAATGAGTCATTTTTCCTGTACTTCCCCCTCTTCAGAATGAGCCAGACAAAAGTCAGCAATCTTTGAAGTAGACATTTGTTTATAAATCTAAGATTTTTTTCTATCCAGAACATGTTTTGGGCCTTTGCAGATTATTGTTTTAACATTTTCCTTCAAATGTTCTCTCTATATTTGGGCAAGGCAAGAGACAAGAGGAATTTTTGCTTTTTGGGTTTGTTTTTGTTTTTGTTTTTGTTTTTAAATAAGAAACTGTAGTGTCTTGGAGAAAACAAGTTCCTAGGCCTCCTTCCTCTCACAAGTGATTCTGGGCTGTGCCTTGAGATCAACCCTGCTGAGGCCGGGTGTGGTGGCTCACACTTGTAATCCCTGTACTTTGGGAGGCTGAGGCGTGGATCACTTGAGGGCAGAAGTTCGAGACCAGCCTGGACAACATGGTAAAACCCTGTCTCTACTAAAAATACAAAAATTAGCCAGGTGTGGTGGTGCATGCCTGTAATCCCAGCTACTTGGGAGGCTGAGGCAGGAGAATGGCTTGAACCTGGGAGGCGAAGGTTGCAGTGAGCTGAGATCATGCCACTGCACTCCAGCCTGGGCGACAGAACAAGACTCCATCTCAAAAAAAAAAAAAAAAAAAAAATCAACCCTCCTGGTCTCTGATAAACTGCAGGTTCACAACCGGGTTCACAAACAATTGCTGAACAAGAAATGTCAGTCTATAAAAATTCTTGGAAGAAAACCGCAGCCCTGTTCAAGAGTTCCTTACCTCTGGGACATTTTCTGTGTGTTGAAGATAAGGATATGATCATTCGCTCTCTGCATGTCAGGACTGAGATGTGATCAAACTCCCTCCCCATTTTCTAGAAGGTAAACCGACCCCCAAAGAGGGGAACAGTGCATTTGTGGCAGAGAACAGACTCTCTTCCCCAACATTTTTACTTTGAAAAATGTCAAACCTACAGAAACATTTCAAGAACACTACAGTAAGTATCCGTATTTATTTACCAATTGCTAACACGACACTAAATTTGCTTTATCTCTTTTTCTCTCAAATCTCATATATGTGTTAGTTTCAGGTATCATGACACTTTATCCACATGCAAGCTGGGAGGATCCCTTGAGGCCAGGAGCTAGAGACCATACTGGGCAACATAGTGAGACCCCATTTCTACCAAAAAAAAAAATTAGGGCTGGGCATGGTGGCTCACGCCTGTAATGCCAGCACTTTGGGAGGCTGAGGTGGGTGGATCACAAGGTCAGGAGTTCAAGACTATCCTGCTGAACATGGTGAAACCCCAGTGAGCCGAGATTGCGCCACTGCACTCCAGCCTGAGGGACAGAGCGAGAATCTGTCTCAAAAAAAACCCAAAAAACAAACAAACAAAAACTTAGCTCAGCCTAGTGGGGCATGCCTGTAGTCCCAGGATTGCTTGAGCCCAGGAGGTCGAGGCTACAGTGAACTATGATCATGCCACTTTGAGCTGTGATTAAAGCTGTGATAACAGAGCCAGACCCTGTCTCTTAGAAAAAGGATAAAGAAAATCAACAGAAACTAATTAATCTCTGTATGACGTTGATGACTTAACCCTACTTGCAAAAAAGAATAAAACGATCTGAGTAACTACGGAGCTGGGTTATGCAGCGGCACCTCCTTAGTGGAGTACACTCTAAGAACTGGGAGGCCTGTGACAGAACCCTAAACCTCACTAGTGAGTTTGTTATTGGTGGTGGAGAGGGCGGAGCCATTCTGAAGCAACTTTGGGTTATCCTAGGATTGGTGGTACTAGCACCCAGATTCTCACTGTAGGATGAGGGAGATTTGGAATGGAGGAAGGAAAATGCTGGTGTTTTGTTATTTGTAATTAGTTATGGAAAAAAATGAATTACTGAAAAGATTTTTAAGTAAAAAAAAAAAAAAAAGAAAAGAAAAAGGCTGGCCAGGCACAGTAGCTCACGCCTGTAATCCCAGCACTTTGGGAGGCTGAGGCAGGTGGATCACTTGAGATCAGGAGTTCAAGACCAGCCTGGCCACAGGGCAAAAACCTGTCGCTACTAAAAATACAAAAAAATTAGCCGGGCATGGTGGCATGCACCTGTAGTTCCAGTTACTCAGGTGGGTGGCTGAGGCAGGAGAATCTCTTGAACCCAGGAGGTGGAGGCTGCAGTGAGCTGAGATCACCTCATTATACTCCAGCCTGGGCAATAGAGCAAAACTGTCTCAAAAAAAAAAAAAAAAAAAAAAAAAAAAAAAAAAAGGAAGGAAGGGCAAAGAAAGAAAAAAGAGAAAGAAAAAAAAAAGAGAAAGAAAGAGAAGAAAGAAGAAAAAGAAAAAAAAAACCCCTAGGTCCACTGAGACAGACCTAGAAGCAGTAATACTCAGTTGCAAGAAGCAGCACCTTGCCACTGTTAGATTCTAAACTCCAGTCCCCAGTGAAAGGCACCAGTGCCCGTTGGAGAGATGGCTGACTCCAGAGCTGGGACAGGGAACATCAAGAGGAGCCCGGGACATTTTATTGTGCCAGAAAGTAAAGAGGTGCTCAAAGAATGGTGGGAGCATGAAAGCCGCTAGCACAGAGCTGCTGGAAGGAGCTGCCAACAGCCAGGCCTGGGAATATTTGAGCACAAAATAAATAATGGAAGTCATACATTCAGCTTGCTTTTTTTTTTTTTTTTTTTGAGACGGAGTCTCACTCTGTCACCCAGGCTGGAGTACAGTGGCGTGGCACGATCTCAACTCACTGCAACTTCCACCTCCTGGGTTCAAGCGATTCCCCTGCCTCAGTCTCCCAAGTAGCACTGATTAAAACTCACCATCGAGACCACGTCCTGCCCAGAAGGTTTAACTTGAATCTCATCAATAGGAAACCATCAGACAGATCCATATGGAGGGACTTTCTGCAAACCAGCTGGCCTGGATGCTTTGCAAATGTCCACATCATGAAAGACAGAAGCAAAGCAAAACAAAAGGCTGAGAACTATCTGATGGTTTCCTATTGATGAGATTCAAGTTAAACCTTTTAGGCAGGACATGGATGTCCAAATAGCTGGGACTACAAGTGCCCGCCACCACACCCAGCTAGATTTTTTTTTTTTAAGTAGAGAAGTGGTTTCACTATGTTGGCCAGGCTGGTTTCGAACTCCTGACCGCGTGATCTGCACACCTCAGCCTCCCAAAGTGCTTAGATTACAAGCGTGAGCCACCATGTCCGGCTGGGGAAAGATTTTTAGGGAACAAGGGCCAGATGCGGTGGCTCACGCCTGTAATTCCAGCACTTTGGGAGACCGAGGCGGGCGGATCACCAGCTCAGGAAATCGAGACCATCCTGGCTAACATGGTGAAACCCTGTCTCTACTAAAAAAATACAAAAAGTCAGCCGGGTGTGGTAGCCAGTGCCTGTAGTCCCAGCTACTTGAGAGGCTGAGGCAGGAGAATGGCTTGAACGCGGGAGGTGGAGCTTGCAGTGAGCCGAGATCGCGCCACTGCACTCCATCCTGGGTGACAGAGCGAGATTTCGTCTCAAAAAAAAAAAAAAGATTTTTAGGGAACAAGACATACATTAATCCAGAGATGCCAACTCTACCAAATGATGAAATGGAATGTCCTCAGTAAGGGGACACACTGACCCCATGTGCTTCCTCCATTCCAAATTCCAAATCTCCCTCATCCTACAGTGAGAATATGGGTGCTGGTACCACCAATCCTAGGATAACCCAAAGTTATTTCAGAATGGCTCCACCCTCCCCACAGCCAATAACAAACTCACTAGTGAGGTTTGGGGTTCTGTCACAGTTCTTACAGTGTACTCCACTAAGGAGGTACCGCTGGATAACCCAGCTCCGTAGTTACTCAGATCATTTTATTCTTTTTTGCAAGTGGGGTTAAGTCATCAACATCATACAGAGATTAATTAGTTTCTGTTGATTTTCTTTATCCTTTTTCTAAGAGACAGGGTCTGGCTCTGTTATCACAGCTTTAATCACAGCTCAAAGTGGCATGATCATAGTTCACTGTAGCCTCGACCTCCTGGGCTCAAGCAATCCTGGGACTACAGGCATGCCCCACTAGGCTGAGCTATTTTTTTTTTTTTTTTGGTAGACATTGGGTCTCACTATGTTGCCCAGGATGGTCTCTAGCTCCTGACCTCAAGGGATCCTCCCACCTTGACCTCCCAAAATGTTGGGATTACAGGCATGAGCGTCCTTACCCTGCTTCTGTTGGTTTTTCTCCTATCCTTGTTGACTTACTTTTATTTATTTATTTATTTATTTTTCTTTTTGAGACGGAGTCTCGATCTTTCTCCCAGGCCGGATTGCAGTGGCGCGATCTCGGCTCACTGCAAGCTCCGCCCCCGGGTTCACGCCATTCTCCTGCCTCAGCCTCCGGAGTGGCTGGGACTACAGGTGCCCGCCACCACGCCCAGCTAATTTTTTGTATTTTTAATGGAGACGGGGTTTCACCATGTTAGCCAGGATGGTCTCGATCTCCTGACCTCGTGATCCACCCGCCTCGGCCTATCAACGTGCTAGGATTACAGGCATGAACCTCCTTGCCCCGCTTCTGTTGTTTTTTCCTCTTATCCTTGTTGACTTGTTTTTATTTCTTAAATGTAAAATTGATTTAAGGTGCATCCAGAGATGTGCACAGGTTCTTGTGATGGAAGGAACCACGCAGCCCAGGTGAGGCGTCCGTCACAATTTTCAAACACCCCTTTAAGAGGTAGGCATTAACACAGCGCTCCATCCCTTTGGAGGCAGCCCCGGGCTGAGCGCAGGACTCCTAGGTTCCACCAGCCTCGGGGTTTCCAGGAGTCCAAGAGCGGCCAGGGGGTGAGTCCCTGTCCCCGTGCCCCTGACCACGCTCCAATACCTCCCCTGCACCCTCCATCCTCCCCGCCCCCTCCCCCCCCCCCCCCCCCCCCCCCGCCCTCCTGGGCCTTGGCTTGTGCCTGTGAACCGAAGGGGTCATACCTGGGTCTCTGGACAGCTCCCAGGCCTGGACTTCGTTTTCCAGGTTATCACCTTTACTGGTCAACCCATTTTGTTTCACAAGAGCCCAGTGAGTGTTTGACACGAAATAGAGCCTCCGTAAATAGTTGTAGGAATTAGCGTCATTTTACAGTATGGAAACTGAAGCTCCAAGTGAGAGTAACTTACCCCCAAGGTCTCATTGGTGAGAGACGCTGTGGAAGGGCTGCCCTGGCCTGGGTACACAGTAGGCGCTTTGATGCAGGCTCGGGAAGGTCCTGCCTGGTGGGATTGCGCCCTGGGGCACCGCGCACTAGTCGGGGAAGCCCCGGGCAGGGCGTATGTAAATAGCGCGCGAGGAGGCCGCGGATTGGCCGGCCCGGGCGGGGGCGGGGCGTGCCGAGGGGCCAGGGCTGCCAGGTGCGCTGGCAGGGAGAGGTCAGGTGTCCGCGCCCGCCCGCTGGACCTCCAGCCCCGCGCTCTGGCGGCTCCTCCCGGGCGATGCCTCCGCTCTGGGCCCTGCTGGCCCTTGGCTGCCTGCGGTTCGGCTCGGGTAGGCAGGGAAGGGCAGGAGGAGGCTGAGCTCAGAGAAAGGGGGCAACTGTGTCCTGGGGCACCCGCCGCCTGGACCCTGATTCCTGGCGCTGGGGACCCAGATACTACTATTATGAATAATAGTGCTAGCCAACGTTTACGTGCGTCCTCTGGTGGGAATCCGAGGGCTCACGGATGGCTGCAGCCCTGCGATGTGTGTTGCAAGAGAGCAACATGCAGGGGGGCTGCGGGAGGGCAGAGAAGGGACTAGCCCCGGACCCATGGTGACGCCTGGAAGGGGGCAGATAGAGAGATATTTCCGCCGAGGAAAGCACATGGGCAAGGTCATGGAGGTGGGAGACAGCATTTGGCTGTCCTGGGAATTGCCAGTCCTTGGGACCGGCTGGAGTGTGGGATAAGGGGAGCCTGTGGAGGAAGGGGTGAGGCTGGAGACCCAGAAAAGCAAAGCCCAGAACTTCAGGACCTCCCTGCCTTTCCAGAGAGGCTGGACTTCGTCAGGGGGCGCTGGGGGACCATGGAAGGGCCATAGCAGGAGAACGAGACAGCCAGATTTGCATGTGGTGGGGAAGGTGTTACTAGGGTCCAGGTGAGGAAGTTGGGATGGAGGAGGGCTGGGCCCATGGGGCGGAGAGATGCTTCGGAGGGGCAATGGAGTTCTTGGCAACTAAGTGTCTGCAGCAGGGAGAGAAGGCAGCAGTTTGGCCCCACTGCCCCATTTCTGAGCAGGATGACTGGGCAGGGGGCAGTGTCTGAGACAGGTTATGCGGTGGCCCAGGGGTGGGTGAAGCCCAGGGCCTGGCACACGGCAGGTGGTCAGTAACTGCAAGCAGAGTGGGTGTGGACAGTTCTGCCGGGGGTGAGTTCCCATCCTCACTGCCTCCTCCAGCTGTGAACCTGCAGCCCCAACTGGCCAGTGTGACCTTCGCCACCAACAACCCCACACTTACCACTGTGGCCTTGGAAAAGCCTCTCTGCATGTTTGACAGCTCAGAGGCCCTCACTGGCACCCACCAGGTCTACCTGTACGTCCTGGTTGACTCAGGTAAGGGTCCTGCTTCCCTCTGGCTACTCCAAAAGGGGCTTTGACCTGTCTGCAGGGAGGAGGGAAGGAGGCAGGTAGAGGAACCCTCCACGCCTATAGTCGTTTCATTAAACTACCCACGCTCTTTATTAGCATGCCCTGGCTTCCACTCCGGGCCAGCCCTTGGCTGGGTGCTGCAGTCACAGACCTGTCCTTGCTCTGCAGGGACATCCAGTTAGTGAGGGAAGTAATAATACCAGCAATCACTGAGGACCTACACCATACCGGGCACTTTGCACACTGTAGAGCTAATATCTACAACCAGCTTGTAAGGCAGCTATTACCAATCCCCATTACAGAGCACGGAATCAAGGCTCAGAGAGGTGGAATAAGCCGCCTGGAGCTCCCAGAGCTGGAGAGTGAATCCTGATCTCTCTAGTCCCCAAGCCCAAGGTCCTTCCTGAGGCTTCGCAAGGCGGCTCGAGATTGGTGTTTTTGAGGCAAAACCATGGATTTGGACCTGCTGCTCTGGCCCAGCCCTGATCCCTTCCCTGGAGGGGATCCTGAGCTTCTGAGACAAGCCAACATCAACTCTTGCATTTCTAGCTGCCAGTCATTTACAACAGCTCGTTCAGGGCCATCATTTTCTTCTTTCAGCACGTCTTTATTGACTATAAACTAAAGTGCCTGATCTCTGGGCACTGTGAGGAATTTCTCTCCCATTTCATAGAAGACTAGGGTCTGGAGAGGTAGAGTAAGTTGGCCAAAGTCACCCATCTAGTAAGGAGGAGACCTGGGACCTGCCTCCACTTTATTTCCCTTGGTCATATGACCCTCCTTTCCCATTTTACACAAGAGAAAATCCAGGGCTTTCAGCAATGAAGTGACAAAGGTCTGTTGGGAATGGGGGGTTGCAGGAATGTCACAAGATAAGGCGAGAGTCAGACACAGTGCCCAAAGCAGGGAGGTGATCCTTGCCCGTCTCCCACATTGCACTGGGAGGGCAGAGACTAAGCTAGCCCCATGCCTGTGACCCCAGTGCCCAGCACAGGGCTGGGGCAGAAAGGATGATCGGGGCTTTTGATGAATAACTGAGTGAGTGCTGCTGAGCCGGAGTGGCCAGGAGCCTCACTTCCTGCACTGCCTCTGCAGCTGGCTCCAGGAATGCCTCAGTGCAAGACAGCGCCAAGACCCCACTGGGCTCAACGTTCCTACAAACAGAGGGTGGGAGGACAGGTCCCTACAAAGCCATGGCCTTTGACCTGATCCCCTGCAGTGACCTGCCAAGCCTGGATGCCGTTGGGGATGTGTCCCAGGCCTCACAGATCCTGAATGCATACCTGGTCAGGGTGGGCGCCAACAGGACCTGCCTGTGGGACCCCAACTTCCAGGGCCTCTGTAACCCACCCCTGTCGGCAGCCACGGAGTACAGGTGGGTGTAAACAAACTGCTACAGGAAAGCGGCAGTTCCCCAGTCCTGACAAGGGAAAGCAGGGGCAAAGCAGGAGCAGCCACATTTCTCGAGAGCTCATATGCTAAGTGCATCCCAGGTTCCAGGCAGGCTGTGCTGAGCCTCAAGTTCAGAAGGGGCCCCTCTTGGATTGATGTTCTGCAACTACCATCTTGGAATTCTTTTTTTTTTTTTTTTTGAGACGGAGTTTTGCCATCTCCCAGGCTGGAGTACAGTGGCACGATCTCAGCTTGCTACAACCTCCACCTCCCAGGTTCACATGATTCTCCTGCCTCAGCCTCCCGAGTAGCTAAGATTACAGGTGCATACCAGCACGCCCAGCTAATTTTTGGGGTTTTTAGTACAGATGGGGTTTCACCATGTTGGTCAAGCTGGTCTCGAACCCCTGACCTCAAATGATCCACCTGCCTTGGCCTCCTCCATAGTGCTGGGATTACGGACGTGAGCCACCATGCCTGGCCCATCTTGAAATTCTTTTTTTTTTTTTTTTTTTTTTTTTGAGACGGAGTCTCCCTCTGTCACCCAGGCTGGAGTGCAGTGGCTGGATCTCAGCTCAGTGCAAGCTCCACCTCCCGGGTTTACCCTCCCGGGTTTACCCCATTCTCCTGCCTCAGCCTCCCGAGTAGCTGGGACTACAGGCGTCCGCCACCTCGCCCGGCTAGTTTTGTTTTGTTTTTTTTTTTTAGTAGAGACGGGGTTTCACCGTGTTAGCCAGGATGGTCTCGATCTCCTGACCTCGTGATCCGCCCGTCTCGGCCTCCCAAAGTGCTGGGACTACAGGCTTGAGCCACCGCACCCAGCCGAAATTCTTAATTGTTGAACAAGGGCCCACATTTTCATTTTGCTCTGGGCCCTACAAATTATGCAGCTGGCCCTGGCCCATCTACATGTGTGGAAGTCACCCACCCAAACCCCTTCGTCTTACAGGAAAGGAAACTGTGCCAGAGAGGGAAGGTTGCCCAGTGGAAAGCTGGGGCCCAGCGTGAACAGAAACCCTACCAAAGCCTTGCCATCCGCAGCCTCAACGGAGTTTCGCTCTTGTTGCCCAGGCTGGAGTGCAATGGTGCAATCTTGGCTCACCACAACCTCCGCCTCCTGGGTTCAAGAGATTCTCCTGCCTCAGTCTCCCAAGTAGCTGGGATTACAGGCATGCGCCACCATGCCCGGCTACTTTTGTACTTTTAGTAAAGACAGGGTTTCTCCGTGTTGGTCAGGCTGGTCTCGAACTCCCAACCTCAGGTGATCCGCCCGCCTCGGCCTCCCAAAATGCTGGGCTTACAGGCATGAGCCCTCGCACCTGGCCTGGGTGAGACTTCAAGGATCTTAATTTTTATTTGCATGTTAAGCTACAGGTTGTAGATGTCTTTGTCATCAGAACATCCATCATTTTAAAGTGACTGTGTATGAGACCTTAAGTAGGCTGTGACTATTTTGTACTGCATTGCCCAGTCTTCTTCTGTGATTAGTAATACTTGTTGTGGGGTTTCTGCGCTTAAAATATACCTCCTGTACAAGGGCAGCAGGGTTTATGATGGATATTATTCCAGTTTTTTTTTTCTTTTTCTTTTTCTTTTCTTTTCTTTTCTTTTTTTTTTTTTTTTTTTTGAGACAGGGTCTTATTCTGTGTCCAGGCTAGAGGGTAGTGATGCAATCTCATCTCCCTGCGCCCTCTGTCTCTGAGGGATCCTGTGGCCTTGGCCCCCTAAAGTGTTGGGATTACAGGTGTGAGCCACCGCATCCAGCCTCAGCTTTTTTCTTTTTTCTTTCTTGCTTTATTTTTTATTTATTTATATTTTTTTGAGACAGAGTCTTGCTCTGTCACCCAGGCTGGAGTGCAATGGTGTGATCTTGGCTCACTGCAACCTCTGCCTCCTGGGTTCAAGTGATTCTCCCGCCTCAGCCTCCTGAGTAGCTAGGATTACAGGTGCCTGTCACCATGCCCAGCTAATTTTTGTATTTTTAGTAGAGACGGGGTTTTGCCATGTTGGCCAGGCTGGTCCCGAACTCCTGACCTCAGGTGATGTGCCCATCTTGGCCTCCCAAAGTGTTGGGATTACAGGTGTAAGCCACCACACCCAGCCTCAGCCTTTTTCTTTTTAAGTTTTCTTTGTGATGCCAAGGAGTAGGCTTGGAGTAGTGGAAGGCAGAAATGCAAGGAAGATAGATGCATTAGTGCTCAGCAACTATACCACGTGTGTTACATGGAGGAAAGAAATGGAGGGGGCCGGGCGCGGTGGCTCAAGCCTGTAATCCCAGCACTTTGGGAGGCCGAGATGGGCAGATCACAAGGTCAGGAGATTGAGACCATCCTGGCTAACACGGTGAAACCCCGTCTCTACTAAAAAATACAAAAAAATAGCCGGGCGAGGTGGCGGGCGCCTGTAGTCCCAGCTACTCGGGAGGCTGAGGCAGGAGAATGGCGTAAACCTGGGAGGCGGAGCTTGCAGTGAGCTGAGATCCGGCCACTGCACTCCAGCCTGGGCGACAGAGCGAGACTCCGTCTCAAAAAAAAAAAAAAAAAAAGAAATGGAGGGGAGCTCTAAGAGGCAGCACCTAGAAGAGCGGCTTCCTACTCTGAAGGCTTCATGGATGGAGGAGGTGGCAGCTAAGCTGGGGAAGGGTACAGGGGGTCCTATTGGCCAAGCTCAGCACTGTCCTGTTGCCCAGAGCCCACTCAGTAGCTGTTTATATTTCCATCTCCTGGAAGGAACCCCCCACCGTCTCCCACCTCTAGGCCATCCTATGTTTTCCCACCGCCTCCCTGTGGCTGGGGCTCACAGGAAGCGTAAAAGTCACCCTGGCTCCATCTCCTTCCAGGTTCAAGTATGTCCTGGTCAATATGTCTACGGGCTTGGTGGAAGACCAGACCCTGTGGTCGGACCCCATCCGCACCAACCAGCGTAAGTGGTGGGCCGTGGTGGGGGTGATGCTCAAGGGGACCCGAGAAGGCAGGGCCAGGCACGGCGGTGAGAATCAAGGCTCATCTGTTCCTGTGAAAGCCTCCCAGGCCAGGCGGTGATGAGTAAAATGCTCCTCAAAGCCGTTGATCCAGGCCAGGCGTGGTGGCTCACACCTGTAATCCCAGCCTTTGGGAGGCTGAGGCAGGTGGATCACGAGGTCAGGAGATCGAGACCATCCTAGCTGACCCGGCGAAACCCCGTCTCTACTAAAAATACAAAAACATAATTAGCCGGGCGTGGTGGGGGCACCTGTAGTTCCAGCTACTCTGGAGGCTAAGGTGGGAGAATAGCGTGAACCCGGGAGGCAGAGCTTGCAGTGAGCCGAGATTGCGCCACTGCATTCCAGCCTGGGTGACAGAGTGAGACTCCATCTCAAAAAAAAAAAAATACAAAAATCAGCTGGGCGTAGTGGTGCGTGCCTATAATCCCAGCTACTCGGGAGGCTGAGGCAGGAGAATTGCTTGAACCAGGGAGTCGGAGGTTGCAATGAGCCAAGATCATGCCACAGCACTCCAGCCTGGTGACAGAGCTAGACTCTGTCTCAAAAAAAAAAAAAAAAAGGGTCGTTAAACTTGGAACTTCCTCCTTCCTCCTTTCCATCCTTGAGGGCCAGGCGTGGGAACAGATCAAGGTGGAGGCCTTGGTGGCATTTGGGCTGCGGATGGGTGTAAGTGGATCAAAGCTGGCCCATCCCTCCATCTCTCCAGCCCTTGCAGTGGGTTGGCCTCAAAGGCTCGCGGAGCTGACCCGGCATTTAGGTCCTAGCCAGCCCCTTTGCTAAATCCTCATAGCAGCAAGCACCAGTGGCCAGGTGAGATGGCTCCAAGGCCTAAAACTAAGATAGTGAAGGCAGCAAGGAACGAGTCCGCCTCCCCGCACTCCTACTCCTTAGCACCTGGGCAGCTGTCCTGGGGGTGGAACGCCAGGGTCCTGCCCCGTTCCTTGCTCCGCAGAGACCCAAAGTTTATACGGAGTCTTGTCTGCTGAACGGCAGGGGTCATGCCAGGGACTCTGATGGTAATTTTGAGTGAATGATACCCTAACTGAAGACCCCCTCCCGCCACACCTTAGCCCCTAAGACGAGGCTGTCTGGCAGGATGGGTGTCAGGGGGCTGTGCATTTTACCTGCAGAGCCTCCTGCCGTGCCCGTGTGCACCCCCCAGGGGTGTGGGGGGCTCCGAAAGGTTGCCTGAGGTCACACACAAGTGGGTGGTAGAAAGCCTTGTGTGTGTGTATGTGGGTGCCTGTGCCTGTTGTGGTATGTGTGTGTGTGTGTGTGTTTGTGTTGTGTGTGGTGTGTGGTATCCGTATAATGTGCATGTAGTTTACGGTGTTGTGAGTGGTGTGTGAGTGTGAGAATGTGTGCGGTATGTGGTGTGTGGAGAGTATGTGAGGAATGTGGTGTGGGTGAGTGTGACAGTGTGTGGCGTATACCAGGGGTCCCCAACCCCTGGGCCACGGACCGGTACCAGTCCCTGGTCTGTTAGTAATGGGGCCGCACAGCAGGAGGTGAGCATCTGCATTTGCAGCCGCTCCCTGTGGCTCGCATTACTGCCTGAGCTCCGCCTCCTGTCAGGTCAGCAGTGGCATTAGAGTGTCACAGGAGTGTGAACCGTGTTGTGAACTGCGCATGCCAGGGATCAGGTTGCATGCTGCTCATGAGAATCTAATGCCTGATGATCTGTCACTGTCTCCCATCACTCCGGATGGGACTGTCTAGTTGCAGGAAAACAAGCTCAGGGCTCCCACTGATCCTACATGACGATGAGTTGTGCAATCATTTTATTATATATGGCAATGTAATAATAATAGAAATAAAGTGCACAATAAATGGAATGTGCTTGAATCATCCCGAAACCACCCCCAGCCCACTCCCATCTGCAGAAAACCTGTCTTCCCTAAAACCGATCCCTGGTGCCAAAAAGGTTGGGGACTGCTGGTATATGTGGTGTGTGGTGGGGGTGTGTGTGTGAATATGAGGCTGTGTGTGGTATGTGTGGTTAGTGTGAGAGTAGGTGTGGTGTGTGAGTGTAGGTGTGGGGTGTGTGTGTGGTGTGGGTGGTGTATGTGGTGTGTGGTGGGGATGTGTGTGAATATGAGGGTGTGTGTGGTTAGTGTGAGAGTATGTGTGGTGTGGTGAGAGTGTTTGGTGTGGGTGGTGTATGCGTGTGTGTGGTTTATGGGGTGTGGTATGTATGGGAGAGTGTGTGGTGTGTGAGTTTGAGAATGTGTGTGGTGTGTGATACGTGTGGTATATGTGTGGGTGGGGTGTGTGTGTGTGGTGTGCGGTATGTATGTATGAGCATATGTGTGGTGTCTGTAGTGCATGTGTCAGTGTGAAAGTGTGGGAGTGTGAGCATGTATGGTATGTGTGGTGTATGTGAGAGTGTGTATGATGTGTGTGGTGTGTGTGGTATGTGTGTGATGTGTGGAATGTGTGTGGTACATGGTACATGTGTGTGGTATGTGGTGTGTGAGTGTGAGTTGGTGTGTGGTGTGAGTTGGTGTCTGTGGTATGGTGTGTGTGGTATGTGGTATGTGTCTGGTGTGTGGTGTGTGGTGTGTGCGTGTATGTGTGGTGTGTGGTGTGTGGTGCATGGTGTGTGGTACATGGTGTGTGCCAGAGTGTGCATGAGTGTGATTTGGTGTGTGTCATGCGTGGTACATGGTGTGTGTGGTGTGTGGGGTGTGTGTGAGTGTGTGTGAGTTGGCCTGTGTGGTATGTGGTGTGATATGTGTGGTATGTGGTGTGTGTGTGAATTGGTGTGTGGTGTGTGGTGTGTGTGGTGCGTGAGTTGGTGTGTGGTACGTGTGTGCTATGTGGTGTGTGACAGTGCATGTGGTGTGTGTGTGGTGTATGTGAGAGTGTGTATTATGTGTGTGGTGTGTGTGGTGTGAGAGTGTGGCAGTGTGTGTGTGTTTCAGTTGGTGTGTGGTGTGTGGTGTAGTGTGTGAGTGTGAGTGTGTGTGAGTTGCTGTGTGGTATGTGAGTGTGAGAGTGTGTGTGAGTTGGTATGTGTGCTGTGTGGTGTGTTAGAGTGTGGCAGTGTGTGTGTGTGGGTTTGAGTTGGTGTGTGGTGCATGAGTGTGACTGTGTGTGTGTGAGTTGGTATGTGTGGTGTATGGTGTGTGAGTTGGTATGTGTGGTGTGTGGCGTGTGTGTGAGTTGGTATGTGTGGTGTGGTGTGTGTGTGAGTTGGTATGTGTGGTGTGTGGTGTGTGTGTGAGTTGGTATGTGTGGTGTGTGGTGTGTGGTGTGTGTGTGAGTTGGTGTGTGTGGTGTGTGGTGTGTGTGTGAGTTGGTATGTGTGGTGTGTGGTGTGTGGTGTGTGTGAGTTGGTATGTGTGGTGTGTGGTGTGTGTGAGTTGGTATGTGTGGTGTGTGGTGTGTGTGTGAGTTGGTATGTGTGGTGTGTGGTGTGTGGTGTGTGTGTGAGTTGGTGTGTGTGGTGTGTGGTGTGTGTGTGGTGTGTGGTGTGTGTGTCAGTTGGTATGTGTGGTGTGTGGTGTGTGTGAGTTGGTATGTGTGGTGTGTGGTGTGTGTGTGAGTTGGTATGTGTGGTGTGTGGTGTGTGGTGTGTGTGAGTTGGTATGTGTGGTGTGTGGTGTGTGTGTGAGTTGGTGTGTGTGGTGTGTGAGTGTGGCAGTGTGTGTGAGTTGGTGTGTGTGGTGTGTGGTGTGTGTGTGAGTTGGTATGTGTGGTGTGTGGTGTGTGTGTGAGTTGGTATGTGTGGTGTGTGGTGTGTGAGGGCGGCAGTGTGTGTGGCTGGGGTGACTCCTCCCATCTTCACTCCTGCCCGCCCCTCCTGTGGCATTCCTACTCAGTGTGATTTCACTGAAACAGCCTTGGAACCCTTGGGACTAAGAGTCCTGAGCCCAAGACCAGCCTCTGCCCCTCACTGCTGTGTGAGCCATTATGGACCTCGGTTTCCTCATCTGAGAAGAGGGGAGAAGAATTATTGAAGGGCCTCCACGGCAGGGTTCCTTCCGCAGGCAGAAGCACAAGGCCCAGTTCTCTTGGGGGAGGACCGCGGGGCCCGTCTGGGGGACAGCATACACTTCAGGACCAGGCGGGCCCGTCTTGAGCCTGGATTCTGCATGTTCTTGGCTGGGGACTCAGGCTCCCTGAGCGCAGTGAGTGATCTCCAGGGTGGGGTCTCCAGGGAACCTGCCTGGAACAGTAGCTGCAAGTGGCTGGCTGCAGTAGGACCTATACATCATCTGTTCACATCGTTCCAAAGGGCGACGCCAGCCCCAGAAGAGTGACAGCCACCGTCCACCTGGCCCCGTCAGACCAGGGCCCTTTGCCTCATCTTTGTTTATAATCCATATGTCATCCATCTCACTAGAAGACTCGAGTCAGTTTATGATTTAAAATTATACAAAGCCCGGGTGCTCTGGTGGCTCACACCTGTAATCCCAACACATTGGGAGGCTAAAGCGGGAGGATTGCTTGAGCCCAAGAGTTCAAGACCAAACTGGGCAACATGGTGAAACCCATCTCTACAAAAAAAAAAGTACAACAAATTAGATGGGTGTGGTGGCGTGCACCTGTAGTCCCAGCTACTTGGGAGGCTGGGGTGGGAGGATTGCTTGAGCCTGGGAGTTTGAGGCTGCAGTGAGCCAGGATGGCACCACTGCACTCATGCCTGGGTGACAGAGCAAGACTCTGTCTCAAAAACAATAACCTAAAATAATGCAAAAAAAAAAAAAAAAAAAAAAAAAAAAAAGAAGAGTTAAAAGAGGAAGTCGGCCGGGCGCAGTGGCTCAAGCCTGTAATCCCAGCACTTTGGGAGGCCGAGATGGGTGGATCACGAGGTCAGGAGATCGAGATCATCCTGGCTAACACAGTGAAACCCCGTCTCTACTAAAAAATACAAAAAACTAGCCGGGCAAGGTGGCAGCGCCTGTAGTCCCAGCTACTCGGGAGGCTGAGGCAGGAGAATGGCGTGAACCCGGGAGGCGGAGCTTGCAGTGAGCTGAGATCCGGCCACTGCACTCCAGCCTGGGCTACAGAGCGAAACTCCGTCTCAAAAAAAAAAAAAAAAAAAAAGAGGAAGTGGCCAGAAACACACAAAAGAAAGTTGGGAAGTGGAATGTGCGGAAAACAAGGTAATTGTGCCTAAAACCTGAGAGAAGTTGCTGCACTGGGTCCCAGGGTGATCCCTGGATCCCCGGCAGCCAGGGCGGGGGAGACACCTGCCACCTCCTGGGAGAAGGCTGAGGGTGGCGCTGTGTCTGGGGAGTAATCAGGCTGCATCCCACCACAGTCACCCCATACTCGGCGATCGACACGTGGCCAGGCCGGCGGAGCGGAGGCATGATTGTGATCACTTCCATCCTGGGCTCCCTGCCCTTCTTTCTACTTGTGGGTTTTGCTGGTGCCATTGTCCTCAGCCTCGTGTAAGTACCCAGCTGGGAGGGCTGGACCCCAGGGACACGCCAGACACATTCGGCTTGCAGGGACTCAGCAGCAGGGTCCTCCAAGGCAGGGGACAGCCCGGAAGGCAAGGAAGCTACCCTCTGCCCTGTGGGTGGGGTCTGGTGAAGAGGGAGCAGAGTCCTGGGATTTCAAAGCAGGAGGACCATCGAAGTCAAGTTGCTTAGCTGGGAAGGGTGGGGCTCAGCACCTGGGCTTTTGGGCAGACGGCCAATTCAGATCTTAGCTCTGACACTCAGAGTTATGCAACCTTAGATATGGCTTACTGTCCTTCTATTCTTCAGTTTCCCCATCTGGAAAATGGAAATAATAAATATTAGTCATCTCACGGAGTTGTGAAGGTTGAGTGGAATAATCTCTATAAAGTTTCTAGAGCAGCGCCTGGGAACTCAACAAGTATTTCCTTTCATTGTCATTATAATACACCCACTTGTAGTACAGAGGGGGAAACTGAGGCCCAGAGGGGGTCAGAGTGGCCCAAGGCGACACAGCCTGCAGACCAGAACCCAGAGTTGGGGTCCTAGAACCTGGGACTCGGGACTCCACTGACACCTCTGATTTGTGTCGGCTTTGGATGAGAGTGGTGTACCAGAGTTAGCAGGGCTGTGGGTGGGGAAAGCAGGTGAGCCCACAATCCACTAACCCCTGGGAAGACCAGGCAGCAGACAAACCAAGGTACTGTAGGAATCCAGAGGAGGGCAGGGCGGGTGCTGCCTGGAGCATCAGGGTGGCCTTCCTGCAGGGTCAGTGTGAGCAAACTCTCATTGGCAGAGTCCTTCTCAGTGAGAGGCAGGGAGGCCCAGGGGACTTTGAAGACCCAGAGAGGTCCCAGTGTGGGTAGGGGTGGAGCAGATAGAAAAGTTTCTTGGAGTAAGTATAATTAAGTGGATCCATGGAAACCAGCCAGGCAGGAAAAGATAGGTGGGGTGGGTGTGGGTGGAGATCGAATGAGGGAGGAGGCTGAGAACTTGCAAATCAGGTTGGTGGACTGTGGGCTTCCCTGTCTTCCCCACCCACAACCCTGCTAACCCTGGTACACTCCCCGGGAGACCTGGAGTCCTCATCCAAAGCCGACACAAATCAGAGGTGTCAGTGGAGTCCCGAGTCCCGGGTTCTAGGTCCTCAACTCTGGGTTCTGGTCGCAGGCTGTGTCACCTTTGACATTTAATGACGAATGACTCTGACGTTTAAGTTAATAAAAACAATAGATGATATCAGCCTCCCAGAAACTGTGCCTGGCTGCACCTGGGAGCAGTCAGAACATGGCAATGTCCCTCCTTCCTTTTGGGCAGTACCCTAATCTGGCACTGAAGAGCCCGTTATCTGAATTTAGCCCAGCTTTTCCATGTATCCCTCCTGCTACCCCCACTCTGTTCCGGCTCCAGCTGCACCAACTCTGATCTGCACTATTGCTCCAGATACTCCTCAGCCCTTCATGCTTCACACCTGCCTGCCATGTGCTGACCCCACACCTGAATGCCTTTCTCTACCCTAACACTCCTCTTTTTTTTTTTTTTTTTTTTTTTGAGACAGAGTTTCGCGCTTGTTGCCCAAGCTGGAGTGCAATGGTGCTATCTCGGCTCACTGCAACCTCCGCCTCCCAGGTTCAAGCGATTCTCTTGCCTCAGCCTCCTGAGTAGCTGGGATTACAGGCATGCACCACCATGCCCAGCTATTTTTTTTTGTATTTTTAGTAGAGACAGGATTTCACCATGTTGGCCAGGCTGGTATCGAACTCCTGACCTCAGGCAATCCACCTGCCTCGGCCTCCCAAAGTGCTGGGATTACAGATGTGAGCCACTGTGCCCAGCCCACACTCCTTCGTTAGGGCCACATGAGCTGCCGCCTCCTCCAGGAAGCCTTCCTGCAGCTCCCCCCTGCGTTCGTCCATGCTGCGTGGTCATTGTTGCAGTCAGTCTCCCCCTGCAACCTTAGCTCTTTGGGAACATGGGACAATGGCCTCAAATTGTCCAGCTTCCAGTAAGACCTATGCGTTGTTCACATCGTTCCAAAAGGTGGACCTCTTCCTTATTCCCAGTGCCTGGCACAGGGTCAGTGCTCCAGAAAGATGGGTAGATTGAGTTCATGTCTACGAAGACAACATCTGTGAAAGCGATGTCTGACTATGAAGGTCCTCAAGCAGCTAAAGGAGTTTGGGTTTGCTCTGCTCCCCTAATCCTGGGTCTCTCCATCCCCTTGGACAGGGACACGGGGAGTTCTGACGGGGAAATGACTCACGACTCCCAGATCACTCAGGAGGCTGTTCCCAAGTCACTGGGGGACTCAGAGTCTTCCTACACGTCCGTGAACCGGGGGCCGCCGCTGGACAGGACTGAGCCATATTCCAGCAAGCTCCAGGACTGAGCCCAGCGCCACCCCTGGGCAGCAGTATCCTCCTCTCTGGCCTTGCCCCAGTCCCTGCAGCGGTGGTTGTCACACCCTGACTTCAGGGAAGGTGAAACAGGGCTTGTCCCTCCAACTGCAGGAAAACCCTTAATAAAATCTTCCGATGATTTCTAGTTCAGTAACTACTTACAGAAGAATGAGTGAGAAGGTGTATGAATGAATGAGTCAATGTCAAACTGAGGGCTTGGATTGTTTCTCTACAGGGTGGGTGGGAGCAGGGGACTAATTTTCAGTCAAGGCTACAGCATGTGAGTTGCCAGGCAGTGGCACATGCCTGTAGTCCCAGGGACTCAGGAGGCTGAAGTGGGAGGATCACTTGAGGCCAGGAGGGCAGGGCTGCAATGAGCTATGATCATGCCATTGCACTCCAGCCTGGGCAACACAGCAAGATACTGTCTCAAAAAACAGACAGGCTGGGTGCAGTGGCTCATGCCTATAATACCCGTACTTTGGGAGTCTGAGGTGGGTGGATCACCTGAGGTCAGGAGTACAAGACCAGCCTGACCAACATGATGAAACCCTGTCTCTACTAAAAAATACAAAATTAGCTAGGTGTGGTGGCGCATGCCTGTAATCCCAGCTACTCAGGAGACTGAGGCAGGAGAATCTCTTGAACCTGGGAGGCAGAGGTTGCAGTGAGCCGAGATCGTGCCATTGCACTCCAGCCTGGGCAACAAGAACAAAACTCTGCCTCAAAAAACAAACAAAAAACCAAGTTGGTTGACCCTCCCTTACCCCTGAAGCCTCTAGTCTCGGTCTTCTCATCTATAACATGGGCTGGTGGAAATGGTGAAATTCCGAGGCCATGCACGCCTGACTAGCAAAAGGGAAGAGCTGCCCAGCCCCCCTTCCCCAGGCCTCAGTGCACTCCCACTCCAGCAGGAAGACCGGAGGATGGTGAATGAGGCACAGCCACAGAAGCACCCCGATGGGCCGAGGCTGCCGGATGCCTGGGAGGGGCACCGGGTCAGCCTGGGGGGTGAAAGGGCTGTCCCAGTCTAGGGTCTCCATTCAAAAGCTTCAGCTCTCTCTTCGAGCCAGGCAGGAAGACTGCTTCCCCATTGAGTGTGCAAGACAAAATCACGGTCCGTCTTCCTGTTGCTGAAGGAAGATGTGGTTTGTCAGAGCAGGGTTGGTTACAGTGTGGATGCCATCCAAGCGCTGCAAATACGACAGCCCAGGCAGGCTGGCAGGTGCCCCAGGTGGACCAGATACTTTACCCAGGGCCACTGTTAAGCAATGAATGTTTGTGTCGCTCGACATTCATGGGTTGAAATCCTAACACTTGCTGTGATGGGATCTGGAGGCGGGACCTTTAGAAGGAGATAAGGCATGAGAGTGGAGCCCTCTTTCCACGTGTGAGGATACAGTGAGAAGTCTGCAGCGTGTAACACAGAAAGGGACCCTCATTAGACCCCCCCACGCGGGCACCCCGATCCCAGATGTCCAGCTTCCAGACCTGTGAGAGAGAAATTTCTGTTAACAAGCCACCAGTCTGCAGTTCTTTCTTACTTTTTTTTTCTGAGATGGAATCTCGCTCTGTTCACGAGGCTGGAGTGCAGTGGCACAGTATCGGCTCACAGCAACCTCCACCTCCCAGGTTCAAGTGATTCTCCTGCCTCGGCCTCCTGAGTAGCTGGGACTACAGGCGCGTGCCGCCGTGCCTGGCTAATTTTTTGTATTTTTAGTAGAGACAGGCTTTCACCGTGTTAGCCAGGATGGTCTCGATCTCCTGACCTCGTGATCCGCCTGCCTCGCCCTCCCAAAGTGCTGGGATTACAGGCGTGAGCCACCACACCTGGCCCAGTCTGCAGTTCTTAGTGATGGCACCTGAGTTGACCGAGATAGGTGTGGATTCTGAGACAGGCAGCAAATCCATTAGAGGGACCCTAAGTGGAGAAGGCAGGAGGCAGAAGCCAGAAGTCGCTTCAAGGCAGGGAGTGGTGAAGAGGGCCATAGCAGGGGTCAATTCCCGCCACAGGTGCCGAGAGGAGCCTGAGTCTGTGGGTGTGGAAGGTGCCGATCTGGAAAGGGCACCCAGGCTGGACATACCCTGGACACACCATCCCTGGAGAACATCTTCTAGCCTCACAAGGCTGGCCTCGGCAGCCACGGGAATTCCCAGCTCCTCCCCTCCTTGGGTATCCTTACTAGAATCCCTGTTCTTTAGGAGGTGGGGTCCCAGCACTTCACTCTTAAGAATCGGCAGCAGCGGGGAAAGGCAAAGCTGCCTTGAAGTCTGCTATTGTTAAAAATCCATGCCAGTGGCCCAGCGCGGTGGCTCAAGCCTGTCATCCCAGCACTTTGGGAGGCCGAGGCAGGAGGATCACTTACAGTCAGGAGTTTGAGATCAGCCTAGCCAACATGGTGAAACCCTGTCTGTACCAAAAAATACAAAAATTAGCCAGGTGTGGTGGTAGGTCCCTGTAGTCCCAGCTACTCGGGAGGCTGAGGTGGGAGAATCGCTTGAACGTAGGAGGCAGTGGTTGCAATGAGCTTGGCGACAGAATGAGACCTGTCTCAAAAAAAAAAAAAAAAAAAAAAAAAATTCATGCACGTTTTGCATTCTGTTTTTTTTTTTTTTTTGAGACGGAGTCTTGCTCTGTTGCCCAGGCTGGAGCGCAGTGGCCGGATCTCAGCTCACTGCAAGCTCTGCCTCCCGGATTTACGCCATTCTCCTGCCTCAGCCTCCCGAGTAGCTGGGACTACAGGCGCCCGCCACCTCGCCCGGCTAGTTTTTTTGTATTTTTTTTTAGTAGAGACGGGGTTTCACCATGTTAGCCAGGATGGTCTCGATCTCCTGACCTCGTGATCTGTCCTTCTCAGCCTCCCAAAGTGCTGGGATTACAGGCTTGAGCCACCGCGCCCGGCCTGCATTCTGTTTTATACCATGCCTATGTTTATTGTATTTTGTAATTGAGGTGAAATTCATATAAAATTAATCATTTTAAAGTGAACAGTTCAGTGGCATTTGGTACATTCACAGCCTTATGGAGCCACAACCTCTATCTAGTTCCAAAACCTTGTTTGTTTTTTTGTTTGTTTGTTTTTGAGACTGAGTTTTGTTCTTATTTCCAGGCTGGAGTGCAGTTACGTGGTCTTGGCTCACTGCAACCTCCACCTCCCAGGTTCAAGCAATTCTCCTGCCTCAGCCTCCCAAGTAGCTGGGATTACAGGCATGCACCAGCAGACCTGGCTAATTTTTATATTTTTAGTAGAAACAAGGTTTCACCACGTTGGCTGGGCTGGTCTCGAATTCCTGACCTCAGGTCATCTGCCCACCTCTGCCTCCCAAAGCCCTGGGACTACAGGTATGAGCCAACGCGCCTGGTTGTTCCAAAACATTTTAATCACCCCAAAAGGAAACCCTGGACCCATTAATCAGTTACTCCCCATCTCTCCCCTACCCTCAGCTCCCGGCAACCACCAATCTGGTGGCATTTTGTCTCTATGGGTTCACCTATTCGGGATATTTCATATAAAGGGAGTCACACAGCAGGTGGCCTTTTGTGTCCGCCTTTTTAAACTTAATATCGTGTTTTCAAGGTTCATCTACATTGTAGCGTATAGCTTCATTCCTTTTTATGACTAATATTCCATTGTATGGATAAACCACATTTTATTATTATCAGTTAGTAGACATTTGGGCTGTTTCTGCAATTTGGTTATTAGGCATAGTGCTGTAAATATTTGCTTTCAGTTCTCTTGGGTACATTCCTAGGAGTGGAATTGCTGGATCATGGGGTAATTCTATGTTTGACTCTTTTTTTTTTTTTTTTTTTGAGACAAGGCCTTGCTCTGTTGCCCAGGCTTGAGTGCAGTGGCATCATCACAGCTCACTGTAGCCTTGACCTCCCCAGGCTCAAGTGATTCTCCCACCTCAGCCTCCCAAGTAGCTAAATTCCAGCATGCACCACCATGCCCAGTTAGTTTTTGTGGTTTTTTTTTTGTAGAGATGGAGTTTCATCATGTTAGCCAGGCTGGTCTCGAAACCTGGGCTCAAGCAATTCACCCACCTCAGCCTCCCAAAGTGCTGGGATGCTGGTATTACAGGCGTGAGCCACTGCACCTGGCCTGACTCTTCTTCTTCTTTTTTTTTTTTTTAAAGACAGGGTCTCACTGGGCACGGTGGCTCACGCCTGTAATCCCAGCACTTTGGGAGGCCAAAGTGGGCAGATCGCCTGAGGTCAGGAGTTTGAGACTAGTCTGGCCAACATGGTGAAACCTCATCTCTACTAAAAATACAAAAATTAGCCAGGCGTGGTGGCAGATGCCTATAATCCCAGCTTCTCAGGAAGCTGAGGCAGGAGAATCGCTTGAACCTGGGAGGCGGAGGTTGCAGTGAGCCGAGATCGCGCCATTGCACTCCAGCCTGGGGGACAAGAGTGAGACTTCGTCTCAAAAAAAAAAAAAAAAAGGACAGGGTCTCATTATGTTGCCCAGGCTGGTTTCGAATTCCTGGGCTCAAGCAATCTCGTCTCGCCTTGGCCTCTCAAAGTGCTGGGATCATAGGCATGAGTCACCGTGCCTGGCCTGTTTGACTTTTTGAAGAACTTCTGCACCGTTTTCCTTTGCCACCAGCAATGTAGTCTGTATTCATCTTAACATGAAAATAGTGTTTAAATGTTCCTATTTTGGAGTAAAATAGTTGCTGTGGAGAAGGCCTCAGACTTATCCTATGGATTTAGGCACTCCCAGATTTATATGCATTCATCCAGTTTGCAAAGCAGGATTGCAGCTAACCTGAGCCCCTCTCTTAGCAGCAACTGCCCCTCATTCGAGTAGTTGTTGAGTGGCCGTCCTCTCCGCTGGCCTGGCTAATCACAGTTCCAGGGAACGTGAATTTCCACACAACAGTTCATGAGATATGAGCTAAGGGGACCAAAGCAATTGAACAAACATGTTTCCAGACAAGTGAGTAAGTGAGCAAATGAAAGATCTCTCCTGCCATTTGCTGAGCCAGGGACCCCTCCCTGGTGACCAGCCTCTCTCGTCAACCCAGAGAGTATTTTTTTCTTTTTCTTTTTTTTTTTTTTTGAGATGGAGTTTCGCTCTCTTTGCCCAGGTTGGAGTGCAGTGGCGCAATCTCGGCTCACTGCAGGCTCCGCCTCCCAGGTTCAAGTGATTATCCTGCCTCAGCTTCCCAAGTAGGAGAGATTACAGGCACCCACCACCACACCTGGCTAATTTTTTGTATTTTTAGTAGAGACAGAGCCAGGCGCAGTGGCTCACACCTGTAATACCAGCACTTTGGGAGACTGAGGTGGGTGGATCACGAGGTCAGGAGATCGAGGCCATCCTGGCTAACATGGTGAAACCCCTCTGGTAAAGGTTGGACCCATTTTTGTGACCCCTACTCCATCCGGCACACGGCAAGGAGGGGAAGGAGTTTGGTAATTTTAATAATCGCTCGCGTCGTTATTTATTGGACACGTGTTTTGTGCTCCATGTTCACGGAAGGAATGAGGCATCCACGTAAGGAGATATATATATATATATATATATATTTTTTTTTTTTTTTTTTGAGATGGTGTCTCGCTCTTGTCACCCAGGCTGGAGTGCAGTCGCACCATCTCAGCTCACTGCAACCTCCACCTCCCGGGTTCAAGTGATTCTCCTGCCTCAGTCTCCCAAATAGCTGGGATTACAGGCGCACACCACCACACCTGGCTATTTTTTGTATTTTTAGCAGAGATGAGGTTTCACCATGTTGACCAGGTTGGTCTAAAATCCTGACCTCAGGTGATCTGCCCTCCTCAGCCTCCCAAAGTGCTGGGATTGCAGGTATGAGCCACAGCACCCAGCAAGGAGCAATATTTTGCCAATGTTGGCAGGTTCAAGGCCAGCAAGAGGAGAGGTGGCCGAGGGTGGGCAACGTGGCTTGAGGCCACCATGGGGAGGCTGGATTTTATTCGGGGGCTAACGGGAAGCTCTGAACAGTTTCGCACAGAGAATGGTCTTCATAAAGCCCAAGTCACAGCCGTGCAGAGGATGGATTTGCGGGCAGGAAGCCGAGGGGTGGCAGTGTAACTCTGATGGGGACACGGAAGAATTTGCTGATGAACTGGCTGTGGGGAAGGAGGGGGAAAGGGGATCTGGCGTGGCCTCTGGGTTGGGGGCCGGGGCCACTGAATGCATGGTGGTACCCTCAACCAGAATGGGGACACGAAGTTTGAGCTACGGGCAATCCAGAACGTGGGGTGGGCTCAATGCAAGCTGCATGGGATGCATCAGTAGGGCTGAGCAGCAGGCTATCTAGGTATCTGCATACCCGGGGTATCTGGCTCTGGCACTCGGGGGAGGAAGGGGCTGCAGATATCCGTGTTGGAGTTGTCAGAGTTATCAGAGTGGGTGGAGCAAATGGTTGCTCTCAAATACTGGCTGCCTGGATTGAAAAGGATTATATTACCTCCCACCCTGCATCGTCAGGTCTGGCCGTGGGACAGGCGGGGCCACTCTGAGCAGAGGTTTGAAGAGCCTTTGGATGGTTCCTCTGTCGCTCAGCCTCTGTGGGGAGAGAAGCATAGCCCAAGGGGGGCTGCTATGTGTTCCTGGGACCTGAATGAGGAAGACGCATGGAGTCACAGCCTGCTCACAGCCAACAGGGATCCCAGACAGGAAATTAACCTTTGTGTTGTAAACAACTGAGACATTAGGGTTGGTTGTCACTCACTGTAGGGGAACTGCTTGGAGCAGAGCCAGTGTCCCGCAGCCCTTGCCCGTATCCGCAGAGGCTACAGAGGTCCAGCTTCCCTGCTGCTGATCCAAACCTTGGCAGAACTCCCAGTGCTCCTCCCAGAACATGAGAGCATGGGAGGTTTGCGAGTTGCTGCCACATGGCCCTGTCCCCACCTCCCATCTTCCTGGGGCCTTTATGAGAGTTTCTAGTGGCCCTCGGCTCTGATGAGGTTTGAGGCTCCTTCCTCGTCCTCCTCCTTAGGGTACAGCTGCAGTTCAGCAACAGGGTGCCTCCCGCTCATGCTGTCCTCATTGGGCCCCTCTTATTTCAGTGTCATCCTGTGGGATGAGGATACAGGGAACAGGGAGTGAGCATCTCTGATCTTTTGCTGTCTGAGTCTAAAGAGGACTCTGTTTTTGCTTTTTTTTTTTTTTTTTTGGCCAGCTGAATCCATTAGCCTTGCTTTGTCAGTCATATTAAAGCAAAAAAAAAAAACAAGTATGGCAAGCTTTCTGATACACTAAGCAATGAATGATAGTATTTGAAGCTCTGGGACTGCTGAGATCATGAAAGGCGAAGGACCAGAGATGCAGCGAAGGTGATGGACAGAGCCGCAGTAGTATTTGGGTGGGAACAGAGGGTCACCATGGAGGCCAAGAGAGAATTCATGGGAAAGCCGGACCCTGCTCTGTCAGTCACTGAGACATCCCTGTCACTGAGACAGCAACGGTGTTACTCCACCAGCCACTCTACCCGCACTTTTTTTTTTTTTTTGAGACACAGTCTCACTCTGTCACCGAGGCTGGAGTGCAGTGGTGTGATCTCAGCTCACTGCAACCTCTGCCTCCTCGCTTCAAGTGATTCTCCTGCCTCAGCCTCCCGAGTAGCTGGGACTACAGGTGCCAACCACCATGCCTGGGCTAATTTTTGTATTTTTAGTAGAGATGGGGTTTCACCATGTTGACCAGGCTGGCCTCGAACTGCTAACCTCGGGTAATCCGCCTGCCTTGGCCTCCCAAAGTGCTGGGATTACAGGTGTGAGCCACCATGCCCGGCCCTCTACCCGCACTTCTGCAGACAAAACAGCTCCTCCTCTCCGGATGGGGCCTTGGAGAATGTGGATCCCAGGCCCCTCCTAGGCAGCACGAGGGGAGAAGCAGTAAGTCTGGATTCTGAGGAGTAGAAAAAGCCCTTGACATCTTCCCATCAGCTCTCCCCAATCCCCCTGAGCTGAATAGCCCAAGTTGATGGTGGGGGTGAGTGGGAGTTGCTGCGCTTGGCTGCTGGGCTCTGGGCTGGACTCAGGCTTCACAGAAACTGCTAATTATAAATCCATGCAGAAGCAGTTTTATTAGCTCGCTTCTCCAAGTCTGTAGAGCTCATCTGCCATGGCCGAAATGGCAGGGCCTTCAGAGCTGAGCTTCCCACCTCCACGCAGAGGTGGCTTCACCTTCCTCCCATTCCAGCCATGGTTCATGGGTTAGCTACTCACCCTAGGGGTGCTGTGTGATCTGGGACAAGGACGTAACCTCTCTGGGCTCCCCTGACCTCATCTGTGCAAAAAGGGCCAGATGCTTGGGAAGGCTGCTCCTGAGTGGGTTATTTCTTCTGAGATCAGGCTAATCATAAGGGATGCCATTCAGTTTGATCCAACAGAACCCGGAGTCCCAGGCTTAGGAAACCTAGGAGCCACCCATCCGCTCAGAAGAACAGAAATTCTCAAGGAGTTGTCAGAGCAGAATCTTGGACAGAATTGGCACCCTAAATAAAAGAGCCCCTGTTCCTTATCACCCTCTGTCAACTCATCCAGCTTGATTTTTCCACTTTATTGGGGCATCACCGATTTATAATAAGATGCACCTATTTAGAACATATCTAATGAGGACTTTTTTTTTTTTTGAGACGGAGTCTCGCTCTGTCGCCCAGGCTAGAGTGCAGTGGCGCGATCTCGACTCACTGCAAGCTCCGCCTCCCGGGTTCACGCCATTCTCCTGGCTCAGCCTCTCGAGTAGCTGGGACTACAGGCGCCCGCCACCACGCCCGGCTAATTTTTTTGTATTTTTTTAGTAGAGACGGGGTTTCACCGTGTTAGCCAGGATGGTCTCGATCTCCTGACCTCGTGATCCGCCCGCCTCGGCCTCCCAAAGTGCTGGGATTACAGGCATGAGCCACCGCGCCTGGCCATGAGTACTGTTTCTGTTTTTGTTTTTTGAGAGGGAGTCCCTCTCTGTCGCCCAGACTGGAGTGCACTGGCGCAATCCTGGCTCATTGCAACCTCCTCCTCCTGGGTTCGAGCGGCTCTCCTGCCTCAATGTCCTGAGTAGCTGGGACTGCAGGTGCCCACCACATGCCCAGCTAATTTTTGTATTTTTAGTAGAAATGGGGTTTCACCATGTTGGTCAGGCTGGTCTTGAAGTCCTGACCTTGTGGTCTGCCTGCCTCGGCCTCCCAAAGTGCTGGGGATGCAGGTGTGAGCACTACGCCAGCCTATCTGATGCGTTTTAACAAATGTATACGCCTGTGAACGCTCCACTGCAATAGTGATGACATATCCATCTCCCTCAAAAACTTCCTTGGGCTTCTTGGTAATCGCTCCCTGCCACCCTGTACTGCACTGATCTTTTTAAATTTTTTTAAAAAAATTTTCGAGGCAGTCTCACTGTGTTGCCCAGGCTGGAGTGCAATGGCACAATCTTGGCTCACTGCAACTTCCGCCTCCCAGGTTCAAGTGATTCTCCTGCCTCAACCTCCTGAGTACCTGGGATTACAGTCATGAGCCACCATACCAGGGCTATTTTTTGTATTTTTAGTATAGACGGGGTTTAATCATGTTGACCAGGCTGGTCTCAAACTCCTGACCTCAAGTGATCTGCCCACCTCAGCCTCCCAAAGTGCTGGGATGACAGGCGTGAGCCACTGCACCTGGCCTGATCTTCTTTCCATCACTAAAGATTAGTTTGCAGTTTCTATAATTTTTATATAAATGGAACCATATGGTATGTTCTCTTTTGTGTCTGGCTTCCTTCACTCAGCATAACTATTTTGAGATTCATCATCCTGCTGCATGTATCAACACTTTGCTCCTTTTCCTTGCTAAGAAGCGTCCCACTGTGTGGATATTCTACAATGTGTGGATCCACCATTGACCTGTTTTGTTTCCAGTGTGGGACTATCACACATAAAGCTGCTGTGGGCACTCATGTGCAAGACTCTGTGTGGACATCTGCTTTCGCTTCTCTTGGGTAAATACTGGAGAGTGGGATAGCTGGGTCATATCATGGGGGTATGATGAAAATAATTTTTTTTGAGACAGTCTCAGGCTGAAATGCGATATTGGCTCATTGCAGCCTCTGCCTCCCAGGTTCAAGCGATTCTCCTGCCTCAGCCTCCTGAGTTGCAGGGACTACAGGTGTGCCCCACCACGCCCAGTGAATTTTTTGTATTTTTAGTAGAGACGGGGTTTCACCATGTTGGCCAGGCTGGTCTCAAACTCCTGGCCTCAAATGATCTGCCCACCCTCAGCCTCTTTTTTTTTTTTTTTTTTTTTTTTGAGATGGAGTCTCACTCTGTTGCCCAGGCTGGAGTGCAGTGGCACTATCTTGGCTCACTGCAACCTCAACCTCCCGAGTTCAAGCAATTCTCCTGCCTCAGCCTCCCAAGTAGCTGGGATTACAGGCATGCAGCACTACACTCGGCTAATTTTTGTACTTTTAGTAGAGATGGAGTTTCACCATGTTGGCCAGGCTGGTTTCGAACTCCTGACCTCAGGTGATTCGCCCACCTCACCCTTTTAAAGGCATGAGCCACCATGCCTGGCCGCGGGGTATGATGAATTTTTAAATAAACTGCCAAACTCTTTTCCAAAGTGCTTGTACATTTTTCAGAGAAAACCTTTTTATTTTGAAATGATTCACAGGAAGTTGTAAAAAAGAAATGTACAGGGAGGTCCTGAGCACCTTTACCCAGCCTCTCCCCATGTTAATGCCTCATATAACTACAACATAGTTATGTCAAAAACCAGGAAATTCATATTGGTACAATCCACAGAGCTTATTCAGCTTTCACCAGCCACAAGTGCTTGTGTGTGTGTGTAGTTCTATGTAATTTTATCAAATATGTAGCTTTGGGTTACCATCAACACAAACAACATACAGAACTGCTTCGTGTCCACAAGGCTCCTGCAGCCCTGCATAACCACACGCACCGCTTCCCTAGCCCCTAAACCCTGGCAATCACTAATTTGTTCTCCATCTTGACAATATTGTCGTTTAAAAATGGTTCTATATGACATTTTGAGCTGGATGATAAAAACAAAATTAAAAATGAAAATAAAAAAATAACTTCTATAAATGAATCATAGAGTTTATGTAACTTTTATAGATTGCCTTTTCTTCATGCAGCCTAATTTCTTTGTGATCCATTCAAATGATTGCGTATATCAAGAGTGCATTCTGGCCAGATGTGGTGACTCATGCCTGTAATACCAGCACTTTGGAAGGCCGAGGTAGGTGGGCCACCTGTGGACAGGAGCTCAAGACCAGCCTGGGCAACATAATGAAACCCCATCTTTACTAAAAATACAAAAATTAGCCGGGCGTGGTGGCAAGCGCCTGTCATCCCAGCTATTTGGGAGGCTGAGGCAGGAGAATCCCTTGAAGCCGGGAGGTGGAGGATGCAGTGAGTCCATTGCGCCCCTGCACTCCAGCCTGGGCAACAGAGCAAGATACCGTCTCAAAAAAAAGAAAAAAAAAGCGCATTCCTTTTTAAATTTTTTGTAGAGACAGGGTCTCAACATGTTGCCGTGGCTGGTCTTGAACTCCTGGCCTTAGGCAATCCTCCCCACCTTAGCCTCTCAAAGTGCTGGGATGACAGGTGTAAGCCCCTGTGCCCGGCCTCCTACTTACTGTTGAGTAGTATTCCACAGTATAAATGGGCCACAGTTCGTTTAACCATGCACCCACGGAAGGACATTTGGGTTGTTTCCCGTTTTTGGCTATTGTATGAATATAGTTTTCATCTCTGTGGGATAAATACCCAAGAGCACAATTGCTGGATGTTTTGGTAAGTGCAAATTACTTCTATGTTTTTTCTGAGATGGAGTCTCGCTCTGTCCCCCAGGCTGGAGTGCAGTGGCACTATCTCAGCTCACTGCAAGCTCTGCCTCCTGGGTTCACGCCATTCTCCTGCCTCAGCCTCCCGAGTAGCTGGGACCACAGGCGCCCGCCACCACGCCTGGCTACTTTTTTGTATTTTTGGTAGAGACGTGTTAGACAGGATGGTCTTGATCTCCTGACCTCATGATCTGCTTGCCTCGGCCTCCCAAAGTGCTGGGATTATAGGCGTGAGCCACTGTGCCTGGCGCAAATTACTTTTAAAAGAAACTGCCAAACTATTTTCCAGAGTGACTGTACCATTTTACACTCTTTGCTTGCAATGTATGCATGGTCCAGTTTCTCTGCATTCTCACCAGCAATTGCAACGAGGGTCATCACTCTGTTTTACTCTAGCCATTCTGGTAGGTGTCTGGTGGTGTCTCATTGTGTTTTTGATGTGCATTTTCCTAATGAATAATAATGTTGAGCATGCTTTCAAGTACTTATTTGCCATCCATATATATTGGGGGAAGTATGTGTTCAAATCTTTTGCCCAGTGTTTTGTTTTTCTTTTTCTTTTTTTGAGACGGAGTCTCGCTCTGTCGCCAAGGCTGGAGTGCAGTGGCCGGATCTCAGCTCACTGCAAGCTCCACCTCCCGGGTTCCCGCCATTCTCCTGCCTCAGCCTCCCGGGTAGCTGGGACTACAGGCGCCCGCCACCTCGCCCGGCTAGTTTTTTGTCTTTTTTGGTAGAGACGGGGTTTCACCGTGTTAGCCAGGCTGGTCTTGATCTCCTGACCTCGTGATCCGCCGTCTCGGCCTCCCAAAGTGCTGGGATTACAGGCTTGAGCCACCGCACCCGGCCTTCTTTTTCTTTTTTTTCTTTTCTTTTTTTTTTTTTTTTTTTTTTGAGACAGGGTCTTGCCCTGTCACACAGACTGTAGTGAAGTGGCGTGATCTTGGCTTACTGCAACCTCTGACTCCTGGGCTCAAGTGATCCTTCCATCTCAGCCTCCCAAGTAGCTGGGACCACAAGTGTGCACCACCACGCCCAGCTAATTTTTGTATTTTTTGTGGAGACGCAGTTTCGTTATGTTGCTGAGGCTGGTCTTGAACTCCTGAGCTCAAGCAATTTGCCAGCCTTGGCCTCCCAAAGTGCTGGGATTATAGGTGTGAGCCACTGTACCCAGTCTTACACAATTTTTAAAAATTGAGTTGTGTACCTTCTTCTTATTTATTTATTGTTTTAGAGACAGGGTCTTACTCTGTCACCTAGGCTGGAGCACAGTGGCACAATCATAGCTCACTGAGACCTCAAACTGCTGCACTGAAGCACTACTACTGTCTCAGCTTCCCAAGTAGCTGGGACCACAGACGTGTACCATCACGCCTGGCTAATTTTTAAATTTTTTTAGTTGAGACAGGGGTCTCACTATGTTGCCCAGGCTGGTCTCAAACTCCCAGCTTCAAGTGATCCTCTCACCTCGGCCTCCCAAAGTGCTGGGAATACAGGCTTGGGCCACCGTGCCTGGCCCCTTCTTATTGAACTGTGAGTGTTCTTGTCATATTCTAGATTAGGTCCTTGGTCCAACATATGTTTTGCAAATTTCTTCAGTCTACGTCTTGCCCTTTAAATTTTGTAGCAGCCTCTGTCCCTTACACAACTTCATTTGTCTTCATAGCCTGACACCAGGGATCATTGTCCATTTCCCCACCCACTACGCTGTGAATGGCAGGTGGACCTGACAGCAGTAACTTAAGCATACCCTGACAATGACCTTTTGGTCTAAGAAGAATGTGTGTTTGGAGTCCTGAAGTAAGGAATCTGGGAGTGGCCAACTTGGAGGTTCACTTCTTATCTATGAAGAGATCTGAACCCCTGGCCTGTCGGTCCCTTGGAATGCAGGCCGTACAGGGGATCCAGGCCCTTTGCTGTGGCTCAAATGGAGGTTGCTAGGTGAAGGGGGCTCCATAAAAATTGCTATATAAATAGGATGCTTTTTACAAATGATAGTGTTTCTCCTGTCTAGCCCGCTGCCACTGGATCACTTTTGTATCTAAGTCCTCAATAAGCCCCACATCTCATTCACTGGCTCTGGGTCTCTTCTTCAGCCTCTTGGACATGGTGCCATTCTTATTGGAGTCAGTAGAGGCCTGGCGCACCATACTGTCAGCTCCACGAGGGCAGGGCTGGTTTTCCCACTGTGTCCTCAGCTCCTTACACAGTGGGTGTTCAGTAGATATTGTTCAGTGCTCCTGCCAGTCCTCCCGGACATGGCATGTCTTGGTGGCAGGTGACACAGATTGGTGAGTGGAAACCTCAGAGCAGCCGGTTGCAAAACTTCTAGACCAGCAGCAAGGGGGCCTGAGCTGGGGCACGGGCAGGGTCTGGGGAAGGGGAGACGAGCTGATGGAGAAGGAGAGCCAGAGAGATTTTTCCAAGGTGCAGCCTCCCCTCTTCCCTTCCCCTGCCTGCCACACACACCCCACCTGCTGCTTAGCAATGGCATCACGGCCCCTCCTGCCAGCCTGCCCAGATGCAGGGAGCAGCAGGAGAGTTTCTTTTTTTTTTTTTTTTTTTGAGACGGAGTCTTGCTCTGTCGCCCGGGCTGGAGTGCAGTGGCTGGATCTCGGCTCACTGCAAGCTTCGCCTCCCGGGTTCCCGCCATTCTCCTGCCTCAGCCTCCCGAGTAGCTGGGACTACAGGCGGCTGCCACCTCGCCCGGCTAATTTTTTTTTGTATTTTTAGTAGAGACGGGGTTTCACCGTGTTAGCCGGGATGGTCTCGATTTCCTGACCTCGTGATCCGCCCGTCTCGGCCTCCCAAAGTGCTGGGATTACAGGCTTGAGCCACCGCGCCCAGCCCTAGCAGGAGAGTTTCTATAGGAAACAGACATGGGCGTGACTGACATGTGGGGAGGCTCTAAAAGGCTTAATTAGCTTCTTTACCAGTAAGGAAGGAGACCACTACTACTCCGGCTGCCCTCCTCCCCCGACCTTGCCTAGTTCACAAGACAGGAGGAAAGAGAGAAAGAAACAAAAGTAAGATAAATAGCCAGACAACCTTGGCACCACCACCCGGCCCTAGGAGTTAAACAAAGTAATAATAATATCAACCCCTGGTCTAAACTACTTGTGTTATCTGCAAATTCCAGACACTGTATGAAAAAAGCATTGTAAAACTTTTTGTTAGCTGATGCATGTAGCCCTCAGTCACGTTTCCCACGCTTGCTCGATTTATCACGACCCTTTCACGTGGGTCCCTTAAAGTTGTAAGCCTTTAAAAAGGCCAAGTATTTCTTTTCGGGGAGATCGGCTCTTAAGACGCGAGTCTGCCAACGCTCCCGGCCGAATAAAAAACCTCTTCCTTCTTTAATCCAGTGTCTCAGGAGTTTTGTCTGCGGCTCGTCCTGCTACACCATGAGTGTGTTTACAGCATGTATGTGTAATGACACACACGGTGTGAGGGTGTATATTGCATGGTGCATGTTACCTCTGTGGGGTGTGTTCTCGTACACCGGTGCAGGGCATATATGTGTTATGGTGTGGGTTTGTCCACAGAATAAAGCAACAACTTCCTCTCCAGGATGGGAGGACTATTATGTGGTCTCTGGTGTCCTTTCTGTCCATTCCCTGGAGCATCTCACCAGGGGCCCTGCCTGTGAATCTGTTGGCTGTCTCCTTTCTGACAGTGCAAAGCTCCTTCTGCAGCCAGACAGACCCTGGCAGCAATTCCAAGCAGATGCCCACTTTCCAGCTTGGACTAGTTGCTCTAAAGCCTCTGAGCCTGTTTTTCGGTCTGTTAAAGGAGATTAATAACACCTACCTCACAGGGTGGCAGCGATAGTGAGGAACGGTATGCCTACGAAGAGTCTGGAATAGCGCCTGGCACATAGTTGGTGCTCAATTCATAGTAGTGTGTACGCCCACACAAAGGTGTGTACATTCCAAATGCACGAATGCCCCCCAAGGTACCCTCAATACACAAATAGATTGAGTCTGGACTCGGTGCAGTGGCTCATGCCTGTAATCCCAGCACTTTGGGAGGCCGAGGTGGGAGGATCACTAGAGCCTAGGAGTTTAAGACCAGCCTAGGTACCATGGTGAGTCTGTCTCCATGAAAAATAATTAATTAAAAATTAAAAAAACATATTTTAATTTGAAAACTTTTAAAAAGGAAAGAAATGGACTGGGTCTGGTCGCTGGGCTCCTGGGGACAAGCCTTGCTGTGCACACACATCTTCATTAGTGTGAGTTGTGCTCACACCGGCTGTGTGGAGGCTGGGACACGGACACTCCGCAGTGCCCAATGATGTGTCACACCCACACATTAGCACCACGCGGGCCCCTTGCCAACCTGCCATATCTGCCCCCTTATCTACTCAGAATGGTCAAGGTGCCCAGGGCACAGTGTCTCAGTAATTTTCCACAACCTGAGAAAAAGCTGCATCTCTCTTGGATGTGGGGAGAGGGCGAGCCCTTGCTCCTGAGGCGTCCTTCTGGCTGTCCTTGCTCTTATAAGGCTGACTGGCTGAGTTTTTGGGTGGAGGGGCTGAGGTTCCCAGCCTGTCTCAGATGGTGCTGAACGTGACTGGAGATTATGATTGCTTTGGTCTCACCACCCCTCAGAGGATGCCCTGTGCAGAGTCTTGGGTCTGACTGACCTCTGCAGCACCCAGCCCATAGGTCCTGTTAATCAAAATCCTTGCTGGGGCCTGGAAGCTCCTTGAGGGGTCACGTCTCCCACAGGTCTAGGGCTTCAGCACCCAGTACAGGAGCAGGTGTTCATGAACTGAATTATATATTTTTTGCATTAAAAAAATTTTTTTTCAGACAGAGTCTCGCTCTGTAGCACAGGCTGGAGTGCAGTGGCATGATCTCAGCTCACTGCAGACTCTGCCTCTTGGGTTCAAGTGATTCTCCTGCCTCAGCCTCTGTAGTAGCTGGGATTACAGGTGCCCGCCACCACGCCTGGCTAATTTTTGTATTTTTAGTAGAGACAAGGTTTCGCCATATTGCCCAGGCTGGTCTGGAACTCCGGACTTCAGGTGATCCACCCGCCTCGGCCTCCCAAAGTGCTGAGATTACAGGCATGAGCCACCGGCCTTTTTTTGCATTTAAATCGCACCTCCAGGGGTTAGGAAGCTGTATGCAGTGGTGGTTACTTGTGTAGGTCGAGGCATGGCACTACACAACCTCTTGGGCCTGAGCTTCCCCTTGTTAAATTGGAATAACAATGAAGACGCCTTCCTCATAGGGCTGTCCCAAAAACACCACGAGGAAACTCAGGCAGAGTCCTCAGGGAGTGCCTGATCCCACGTACGGAGCACCCAGGGGTTGCCCTCTTCATCCCAGAGTCACAGTTCCCACAGTTTCCTGGACTCTGCCCCTTCCCAAAATATCACAGGCCGCTAACACAGCACTACCTTCTGTCACACCCTAGTCCTGGTGGGCTAGGATGGGGGAGATATTAACAGCCAACTTTAAAATCAGACAGATAAAAAGGTGCTATGGAGACAGGAAGTCATAATTGACTCCAGCTTGGGCAGGGCAGGCTGGGAATAGGAAGTAGATTGGGGTCTTGTTTAGGTAAGAGAAAGACTTCAGTGGCAGACAAAGGAGGAGTAATAAGATCGCTAGGGGGCCCGTGCCCAGCCAATCCACGCATATTCTCACTTAGGCCTTGCAATACCCCCAAGGCGGGTGCTAGGATCACATCCTTTACGGACGCGGAACCTGGGACAGGGATGCGCGAGTAGTCAGGGGGCCTCGCTAGATCGAACCTAAGCTGGGGAAGAGTATTTCTTGTATTTTTAGTAGAAATTCTCAGCCTCGGGGAAGAGTATTTCTTGATGAGGGAAGAGCACGGGGAAGACACTCACGCGCGCACAAACATGTGGGCGGCCGTGGTGTGCCCAGCGCCGTGCTGGCTTCTGGGGACTCCCGGTGTACAAGACGGATAAGGTACCCGGATGGGAAGTGGGAGCCAGTCACAAGCGCACCTAATTTCGGAGAGTGACAAGCACTCTGAAAAGAAAGAACGTAGGGCTGGGGAGGGGACTGGCCAATTTAAGCGGGCAGGAGTCTGTTGGGGAACGGAGACTAGCCTCAGGTCTAGGCCCGTCTTGGGTTGGGGACAGAAGCTGTGCCTAAGTGTGGTGCAGGATGCAACTGCAAAGGAGCGCTTCCGAACGCACTTGATGCTCGCCACGTCCCTGCAAAGTGCTCCCGCCCCCACTCTGTAGATAAGGAAACGCGACGCGCTGCTCGCCGGGCCAGGTGGGGGCGGGACGCTGACTCCCAGCCCAAGGCCTCACCTGCGCCCCCGATTGCGCCTGCGCTGGATACCCCGGGGGCGTGGCCTCCCTGGTGGGCGGGACCGTGACCACCCAGGTGGGCGGTGCCAGTGGCTCTGGCGGCGGGGTTGGGCGCGCGTCCTGGCTCCGCCCTCTCCCGGGGAAGGGCCTCCGGCGGCGGCTTGGCCGTTGGTTTCGGGACGGAACGTTCACGCGGCGGGGGCGGGCGCGCGGGGGAAGGGTTTGCGGCGGCGCCGCTGCCGGCTAACGCGGAGGGGCGCCTGGAGGCGGTGTGGCGTCCGCTCGGGCTCCGACTCCGGTTCTGGCTCTGGCTCTGGCTCTCGCTTCTAGCTCGCGTGCCCGTGCAGTCCCCTCCCCGAGAACCATCCCCTTGCCCCGCCCAGCGTGAGGGGCGCGCGGCCGCCGAGAGACCCCGGAGGCGTAGCCGGCCGCGGAGGTGAAGAGTCGGGAGCGCGAGCTGGGACCAGCGTCTCGGAGGCGCCGCAGGTGAGGGGGCGGGGCGGGCCCGCGGGCATCTTCCTCAGGATCCGCCTCGGCCCCGGGGCCACCCCCAAGACTCCCTCTCAGCTCTTCCCCTGGAGCCCCTGCCCCCGAGACCCCCTCAGGATCCGCCTGCCCCTCCAGGCCCGCGAACCCTGAAACTCCCAAGATTTTCTCTGGACTCCGAGACCCCCTGAGGACCCCGGCCGCTAGTGGGCCCTGAGAACTGTTGGTTCCGGAAACTCTCGAGGTTCCCTTGAGACTTGCTTCCAGCAGCCTCCTCAGAAGCCCCCAGGCCCGGGGCATCTTCCTGGGGGGAGCCGTGGGTCCCAGTGTCCTTAGCCCCGCTAGACCTCGGGCCCCCGTGCCGCCCACCCTGAGGCTCCCTCTCCGACCTGATCTCAGGGCTAGGTGTCTCCAACTTGAGGTCCCTGGACCTGCCGGGCGTGGGTGGAAGTGTTCCTAGGGCTGGTGATAACTTAAGATGGTAACAGCGCGCCCGACGACCACCTCCTAAGCTGCGGTCCCCGCGCCTACAGGTGCAGGGCCGGGTTTAACTTTAAATGCTCTGCTGAGACTCAGGTGGCCGCACAGGACAGTCTATAGATCAGGAGACCTGAAGTGGGCGAGGGCGGCTGAACCGGGGAGGGAGTGAGTTAGGGCACATGGGGACGCTTTTAGGTTGTTTATTCCTCTTAATGTTTTCATTTAAGGAACTTTTTTTTTTTTTTTTTTTGAATGCCTGATAGGCTTCAGGAATTGACACTGGAAATAGAGATGACACGGTCCCTGATGTCAGGGCCTAGGGACCCCGGGGCATAAGACAAGTAGGTCGGTTTTACCTGGAGGAACCTGTGTCGCCGCTGACAGGGAACCCATCTGGGTGGGCATGGGACTCTGGGAAGGGGTGGGATTCTGGGGAAGGAGTGGGTGTTAAGGAGGGCGTTTAGGAGTCGTGGGGAGGAGGTGCTAAGTAGCAGGTGAGCTGATTCTTGAAGGTTGAGCTAGAGAAGTTTGCCAGGGTCGTTCCAGGCAAAGTTCCAGGGGACAGCCAGTATGTCACAAGGCAGAGAGGTTCTGCCATAGCACAGCACACAGTGTTGGAAGGCGGGAGGTGTGGCTGGAGCGCACCTAATGAAGGTGGCGTGGGAGTGAATGCTAACTGCAGAGAACCCAGCTTTGCACCCGGAGGCCCACCGTGCCCTTGGCCCTTTCTTGAACGACTGCCCCTGCCATTGTCCCGAGAAATGATCCAGCTGAGCTGAAGGAAGGTGGGAGGTGGTCGGGGGGAGAAGTGAGGGAAGTGTCTCAGTAGAGACCTGGAATGGGAGAAGCTGGCACTTTCGCAGAGTGCTGGGTTTGAGGTGGGAGCGACAAGAAGGAGGATGTGATTCTGAGAGCCAGTCAGGACCAAAGCATGCCCAGTTTAAGCTGAGTGGAGGGTTTGGTACTTCAAGGGAGTGGGTGACCATTGAAGGGCTTCGGGAGCAGAGGGGCGGGAGTTGGTGTGTTTTTCAAAGATCCATATGGCTGTGCTGGGGAGACTTTTTTGGAGGAAGCAAGACCCTATAAGAGATGGGGGTGACCTGGACCAAGGCGGTGGTAGTGGGGGACTGTGGCTTCCTGGAACAGGGCTAAGCTGCTGAAAGCCCGGGCGCAGAAGACTGGTTCCTCCTCTTTCCTGTCTGAGCCTGGGGACTGAACTTTTAAGTGAGGTTTTTGTCCTATTACCATAGGGCCTGTGGTCGTCTTAGTGCTTCAGGGTGACTGTGTTCATCACTGTAGACTAATGACCACACAGGATGCAGTGGGGTAGGGTGAGTAGAGGTTGAGTCTCCGAGGTGGGCCAGGACCATGCTGGGCTAGGGGTCCTGAAGAGAACCCGTGTGTGGATAAAACACCCAACGTGCTTTTTCTATTCTCTCACTCAACAACAATCAACAGAGTTGTCTTCTGTGACCAAATGTGGGGAGAGGTTTCTCCCTACCACTAAGTGGCCAATCGTTTGTGCAAGAGACGCCAACTGGGTATCTTCCAATTCAGTTCTGACACTGTCTACCTGGAGATAGCATCAAATCCCACAAGTTAAGGGCTCAGTCCCCAAGACTGCCCTCCACCCCTTTGGACACCAGTCACAAGCCTGGGCCTCTGGAACTTCTGATCCATCAGCTTCAAGTTGGGGTTCCCATGACCCTTCCTTAGGTTTGATTAATTTGCCGGTTGCGGTGGCTCATGCCTGTAATCCTAGCACTTTGGGAGGCTGAGGTGGGTGGATCACCTGAGGTCAGAAGTTTGAGACCAGCCTGGCCAACATGGCAGAACCCCATCTCTACTAAAAATACAAAAAATTAGCTGGGCATGGTGGTGTGCACCTGTAATCCCAGCTACTCAGGAGGCTGAGGCACGAGAATCCCTTGAACCTGGAAGGCTGAGGTTGCAGTGAGCAGAGATTGTGACACTGCACTCCAGCCTGGGAGATAGAGCAAGACTTCGTCTCAAAAAAAAAAAAACCAAAAACATTGCTGTAGAACAGCTCACAAACACTCATGTTTACTGGTTTGTTATAAAAGATATTGCAAAGGACACAGATGAGAAGATGAATAGGGTGAGGCGTGGGGGATGTTGTGCAGCGCTTTCATGCCCTCCCCGGGTCATACCATCCTCCAAAAACCTCCACATGTTTCTATTTCTCTCAGGAAGTTCTCAGAACCCGACCTTTTGGGCCTTTTATGGAGACTTCTAAAGCATGTAGGCATGCTTAATTAAACTGTTGGTCTTTGGTGATCAACAAAATCTTTAGCCCCCCCTTGCCCGGGTTAGTGGGTGGGGCTGAAAGTTCCAAGGATTTAATCCTGCCTTGGTCTTTCTGGTGATAAGCACCCTTCTGAAGCTATCCAGGGCCTGTCTGCGTCAGTCAGCTCATTAGCATACAAAATGACAGCACTTTGGAGATTCCAAGGATTCTAGGAGTAGTAAGACAGGAAACAGGATGAAGACACAATAGAGATTTCAACAAAATGGAAAGCTGTTGGAGGGGAGACAAGTTCAGATGTGTCAGAAATTTCCCTCTGGCAACTATGTGGGACTAGAGGACTAGAGGGTCTGGAACTGGAAGCAGGTGCTTTTCAGTGTTAGACATGTCCTGAGGGCCTTTTTTTTTTTTTTGAGATGGAGTTTCGCTCTTGTCGCCAGGGCTGGAGTGCAATGGTACAGTCTCGGCTCACTGCAACCTCTGCCTGCCAGATTCAAGGAATTCTCCTGCCTCAGCCTCCCAAGTAGCTGGGATTACAGGTGCCCGTCACCTTGCCCAGCTAATTTTTTGTATTTTTAGTAGAGACGGGGTTTCACTATGTTGGCCAGGCTGGTCTCAAATTCCTGATCTCAGGGTGATCCACTCGCCTCGGCCTCCCAAACTGTGGGATTACAGGTGTGAGCCACCGTGCCCAGCCAAGTTGTGAAGGCTTTTAAGACTGTGGCAGACGGGGCCGGGCGGGGTGGCTCAAGCCTGTAATCCCAGCACTTTGGGAGGCCGAGACGGGCGGATCACTAGGTCAGGAGATCGAGACCATCCTGGCTAACACGGTGAAACCCCGTCTCTACTAAAAAATACAAAAAATCAGCCAGGCGAGGTGGCGGGCGCCTGTGGTCCCAGCTACTCGGGAGGCTGAGGCAGGAGAATGGCATAAACCCAGGAGGCGGAGCTTGCAGTGAGCTGAGATCCAGCCACTGTACTCTAGCCTGGGCGACAGAGCCAGACTCAGTCTCAAAAAAAAAAAAAAAGACTGCGTCCGACGGTATGGATTAAACAGATTAGGAAGAAAAATCTACAGGACTTGTTTGTTGAAGTCTTGAGTTAGGTGAGGGAGAGAGAGACTCTGGGATAACTGCACAGTGGAACTTCCTGTGGTAACCCAGATGTAAGGACTGCTGTCCAGTATTCACTGGCTGCTTGTGGCTGCCGACCACCAAAAATATGACTCATGTGACGGAGCTGTTTAATTTTATTTAATTAGCTTTATTTAATTTTAATTAAATCTAGGCCGCATTCCCCGTCACACATCTCGGGTGCAGTAGGAAGTACACTGTTCCAGGCTTTGTTCTTTTATTCCATTTAAAGCTTCCAGCAACCTTAGGAGGTATAAGATATTCTTTTCTTTGTAGAAAAGGTAAATAGTCTCAGGAATGAGTCCTTGCCCAGGTAGTAAGGATTTCAGCCAGTACTGATTTGTTGGCCAGGCTCTTGCTCCTATGTCCTAACTCCTTCCCCCAAGGAGCCTGCAGCGTCTCCTTGTCAGGAAAATGCCCTCCTCTTGAGTGGTGGCATTGTTCCTCCATGTGGCCCTCCTTATCTGTTCCCACCCCGCCAAGCTAACAGGGACAGTTAGGTGATAAGCACACTGTCCCGGGGCTGGTCTTTTTCCTGAGGCTGCTCTGCCTACTGCCTCATCTGTCTGCCTAATGGGAACTCTTTCAGCATTTCTGGGGAACGAAAAACTATAGAAAACAAAGCTCTGTGCCTTATTTGTAACAATTTGGTGGTACAGAGGTAGAAATGAGTGCCTTAAAGTGTTGGGGTCACAGTGGACCAGACAATGCCCGGGCCAGTGGGAAGAATATGGGACATGAGCCAGGAGTTACTCTATAGCTTGTTCCCAGCCCCGTGGGGGAAGTTGACGAAGTCACTGCTTCTCAGTCTCAATTTTCACTTCTGAAAAATTAGGGCATTTGGTTTCATGTAACCTTTAAGATCCTGCCCGCTCTGAAATTCTGTCATTTTAAATTTTGTTGAAGGTTTACCTTCTAGAACACGTCTTACGTATCCTTTCGAGGTGGGGTAAAGGCAGGTGGGTCCATAAGCCCCTGGCCTCTGTCTTGGCATGTTTTAACATTGGCTTGTTAAGTAACACGTTTATTTGAGTTAATGTGTCCCATCTGGTGGACAAACTGTATGTAAAACGTTGAATGTTTTAGTGGATGGCAGAGTTCCCTGTAAAATATCAGGTATATTTGTTTGCCATTTCAAGCTGCACTGATGTTAGGAGGGAAGGCGCAAGAATATGTAACACACAACTTGGGGCTGGCCTGTTGGAAAGGTTCGGTGCTGGCCTTGGCCAGGTTGTGGGTCATAGTCACCACCTCATTGGGTTATTGAGAGGGTTAACTGAGATAGTGCGTTAAAACGCTTAGCATTTTCCCTTGAATCTCTATTAAGGGCTGAAAAAGTGGCAGTAATTAATGTTGCTCTTTGAATTAATTTGTGACCAAGTTAAACTAAATTTGAATTAGATTGTTTTTCTAGTGGTAGGTTTTGCTGTTTTCCTGTATGTCCAAGCAGCTCTATTTGGTGGGACTGGTTTCAGGAATCCAATTAACTTATTTCCATCGTTACAAAATAAGACATTTTTTCCATTAAGTTCAACGGAATAAAAAGTGATTGGTTAAGTGGAGTGCGTTCAGATTAAGGGTTCGTATTTTCTGTAAATTGAAGAAAATAACTCATCCTGAAGATCCCTTATTATTAGTAATGGCTGAAATTAAGTTTTACCAGAACCATGATTACATTGAAAGTAGTTGTGGTGACTGCTTTGGAAAAGTGCTGGCGTGAGGCGGTTGAGTAACAGATTGTGCGCTTTATTGAGCACCTTTCAGGTATGCGTCTCCCTTGCAAGTCTGCAGCAGTCCAGTCGGTCCTGTGCATGTTGGAATTCCCATTTAAGAGACAGGTTTAGAGAAACAGGTTTAGAGAGGTCTACCTGGCTGGGGAAAGGGTGGCGTCTCCTTGTCTCCAGGTCCTGTGTTTTCTCCACCTTAGTCCTAATGCTGCTTCAGGTGGAGTTGTTGTGGTTTCGAGACTAAGCCTCTCCTTTGCAGTTCCAGAAGCTTAATTTTTTGCCCATTTGTGCCTTGTTTCCAGTGCAGGTGAACCTAGTCATGCTAATCACACTCACCTGTCAGCTAGGTCGCAGATGATTCATTTGTGGTTGGAAATATGACTGCCACATGTGCTTGAAGACTGTTGCTCAGTTGCTCGGTGATTTTTTTTTTTGAGATGGAGTCTTGCTCTGTTGCCCAGCGTGGAGTGCAGTGGCACGATCTCGGCTCACTGCAACCTCTGCCTTCCGGGTTCAAGCGATTCTCCTGTGTTAGCCTCCAGAGTAGCTGGGATTACAGGTGCGCACCACCACACCCGGCTAATTTTTGTATTTTTATTAGAGACACAGTTTTACCATGTTGACCAGGCTGGTCTCGAACTCCTGACTTCAGGTGATTCGGCCGCCTTGGCCTCCCAAAGTGCTGGGATTACAGGTGTGAGCCTCCACACCCAGCCTTGCTCAGTGATTTCTGCTGCCACACTCTTCCGCCTCTCCCAAGCCTACATGGGAGACCTGATTGCTGTGAAAAAGGAAGTTTGTGGGAATCGTATCTAGAATGAAGGGAGAGGAGGATATTAATGAGCAGGGTCTGGCCATTGAGCTTCCATGGCATGCAGTCATCTGTCATGCTGAGGGTCATGCTGGGAAGGGCTTGCTTGAAGGCTCCCCATCTTCCAGACCTGCCTTGGTATAGTCAGAATGCAGTGGATAGATTCTGGCCTCCTTTAAGGACATTCCAGTCCTTAAAATCCACCCTGGCTACACAGATGAAATTTAGTATTTCCAAGCCTCTTGTCTCCTGTCAGTAGCACATTTATAAATGGTTTCTTAGTGTGAGGCACTTTTGTAACAGTGGCAGTAGTAATATTGGAACTAATAGCCTACTGTGTTGCTGGGCTTTGCTCTAAGGGCTCAACATAAATCAACTCATTTGTAGTCACAGCGACTTTGTCTGACTTTCTTTGCAAATTCTGCGTTCATTTTTTTATCACTCTGTGGGTTGACTACAGGTGAGTTAAAGGTCAGCATTCGGAAACTTTGCCGAATAAACGTGATACCACTCACTCCTGTGTGAGATGGATGTAGTTTGAGCATATGTTTACTCTGAGTCCCTCTTGCTTCATTGTAATCAGATGCTGCTTGAACACTCTTTATCTCCCTGCTTTTTGAAACTGCTCAAAGCCCATGTGATCATCTGTTTATAGAAAGAAATTAAGCTTGGCTGGGTGCAGTGGCTCACACCTGTAATCCTAGCACTTTGGGAGGCTGAGGCAGGTGGATCGCTTGAGGTCAGGAGTTCGAGACCAGCCTCTGACCAACATGGTGAAACCTGTCTCTACTAAAAAACCTCAAACTTATCCGGGCATGGTGGCGTGTGCCTGTAATCCCAGCTACTTGGAAGGCTGAGGCAGGAGAATTGCTTGAACCCAGGAGGTGGAGGTTGCAGTGAGCTGAGATTGTGCCATTGCACTCTAGCCTGGGCAACAAGAGCGAGACTCCGTCTCAAAAAAAAAGAAAAAAAGTTTTCTTAAAGGATACTTTTGAGGATCCCACAATCTTGACACTTCCAGTTGATGGTTGTGCTTGTTAAGTGAAAATATAGCTTGTAATGGAAAGCGAGTAATTTAAGGTTTTTTTGTTATGCCACTTTTAATCATTACAGTTCTTGACACACATTCCCCTCTCCCCACAGACTGTCGTGATGTTGGTTCATTCGTCTGTCTGCTCTGTTTTCTTTGGCACTCTGGGCTTCTCCCTGTCCCACCAGGGTTTAGACAGCCACAGCCTATTTGCTAGCTCAGCGCCAGGCCCAGGCCCAGGTCCCGGCCCAGCAGGTTCTTCTGCCAGGCTCGCTGGGGTCACTCATACAGTTGTGGCCCAGGGCAGCCTTGCTTTTGTGTTGGTGGATGGTACCTCGGCTGCCCACTGAGTGGCAGGGCAGAGTTCCACTGGGACAGGCTCTGTGGTAAAGGGTGTGTCAGACTTGTACTTGCTTCCCATTATCCCATTTGCTGATATCTCAGTGGCCCGAAAGTCATGTGGCTAAGCCTGGAGTCTGTGAGGGGCTGTAGAAGGGTGTGGCTGCCAGCAGGCATGAGAGGGGCGGGGCCATTAACATCCTCCTACAGTAGGGTTGTGAGGTACTTTGTTTTACTGCCTGTAAATAACAAGTTCGATTTTGGTAGCTTATATTTTGCATTGAACTCTGTTTGATGAACGTTTATGTAGTGCTGGATGCCAGGGATTGAAGAATACGACCGTCTCTGGCTACTCTGTGCTAGTTTATAAAATGCTAGTGATCTCAAGTTCTAAGCAGATAGCATCCTGGTAAGACTTTGGCTTTGGATTAAAAAAGACAGGAACTGCTTATAAGAATCTCTGCTGGGGCCAGATTTTGCTTTCAGAAATGCTGATAGGTCCTTGAAAAAAGAGAAGGGTTGCTATAATGACTTGGCTCTGGGCCTGCAAACCATGCTGACAACATAGTCACCAAGGAAACCAAGAGATGCAGCGTCTGAAAGGCCTCCAAAGGGTTTTGTTACTGTTGTCTAGGATCTGATTGGCTTAGATGGTGTCTGGATGGGAGCAGAACCCTGGAGCTTGCTGTCCTGCTGAAACTTCGAGGACCTGGTGCTGAGTGCTTTGGAGATCACCTTACTTGGATTTTGATTTAAAAACAAGGGGGAGATTTAGGGTAATTTCTAGGTTATTGTGAGATTTGACTCTGATGTTTATGCTGCTGTAAAACAGGAAATGAGGTAATGTCTTTAAACATGTAGTGTGATAATGAACTGTAAATGTCTAAATATGGGCAACTGTGCAGTTGAGGTTGCAGAGTTACTGTGTTGAGTTTTTATATAATTGGGTACTTCCCATCTGCCTATTGAGGTTGAACTCTGTGTGGTTCTGTTTGAAATACTGTCTGAGGAGCCAGTACCAGACTTGCAGTTCAGGCTGAGAGAGAGGTTTGGAGCACTTAAGCCAGCCACAAACCACCCAGGAGTGCAAGCTGTGGCCTGTTATGTAAGTGTTAGGAATAGTGATACCTTGTTCTTTTGGGAAACTTTGAAATCACTTAATTTCGGAGTTAAATATAGCCTGCAAAAGTTTAATTTGTTCATACTGTTTTTGAAGATGTGTAAATGCAATATTTAGGTTTTGAATTTGTAACCATAATCGCATATATATGGAGAATCAAAAGCAGTTGAACAGTAGTTGAAAGAACTAGAGGTAGATTTTGAAAGTTCTTTACTGTGGTAACAGTTTTGGGCATGTGGTTTTTTTAGGTCACTGGTTGACCAGTATGTGTTTAAAAAATATTCTAAAATGTCATGTACAGAAGGCTGAGCTAAACAAGCCCTTCTCATAGACAGGGAGGAGTAACTATTTGGAAGCGATGTGGATGATTTTGTGGGGGGCAGGAGTGGGGGCACTTGGATTAGTCAGCTGATGAGCCCTATTATCGTCCCCTTCCAAATAGGATTGAACAGGAGTGGCTCCTGAGTCCTGCCCCGCAGCAGGAGGCCAGGAAGGGAAGTGCCGGGCAGCCTCCTCCACAGGCCAGAGCCTGAGCTGTTGGACTCAGCAGTTCCAACTTTCAGAGCACTTTCATACAGAGGCCTGAGCTTTCCAAACTCAGCGCATTAGCAAGAATCCATGTTTTATAGTTGGTAAAACTGAGGATTGGTGAACAGTTAAATCAGTCATTGAAATCTCAGGGATGGGGTCCAGAGTTGCTTATATTATTAACATATGGTGGAGGGATTCTGTTACACAGTGGAGAAACTCAACATGTTACTTTCCTTAGAAAGTATCTAGTGATTAAAAAAACAAAAACGATGAGTTTGATGATTGGTGTTAACTCCTCGGCGGGAAGAAGGGTCAGTGTTAGGGCCTGGACTGCCAGCCTTTCCCTGGGGCAGGTCACAGGCATCCGTGAGCCTGGCTTTCTTTGCCTGTGGACTGTGGTTTCTTGGCATCTGGGGGAAGGTCGCAGACATGTTTGGGAGTTGATGGAAGCTGTGAACTCTCCCTGGGAAAATGTATGCATGGACTTAGGCAGTTGTGTACATTTTCAGGGAATAACCAGGATCCCATTTAGCTCTGCGATCTAATGATGCTTATGGACTGATTAAGCCTTGTTTCCTTACCCTGGAAAATTACTTTTGATGGCCTGATTCTAGTGGCGGGGTGTGTGTGTGCGAGTGAAGAGTACACATGTGAAAAAGTGATTTTTCAGCCAGTCGCCGTGGATCACACCTGTAATCCCAGCACTTTGGGAGGCCGGGGCAGGCGGATCATGAGGTCAAAGATCGAGACCATCCTGGCTAACATGGTGAAATCCCATCTCTATTAAAAATACAAAAAATAGCCGGATGTGGTGGTGTGGGCCTGTGCCACTGCACTCCAGCCTGGCGACAGAGCGAGACTCCGTCTTAAAAAAAAAAAAAAAAAAGGTAATTTTTCTTTTTCTTCCTTTCTTTCTTCTTTTCTTCTCCTCCTCCTCCTCCTCCTTCTCCTCCTTCTCCTTCTCCTCCTCCTTCTCCTTCTTCTCCTTTTTTTCTTTTTCTTTTAAGACAGGGTCTCACTCTGCGGCCCAGGCTGGAGTGCAGTGGCACACTCGTGGTTCACTGCAGCCTCAGCCTCCTGGGCTCAGGTGATTTTACCATTTGGCCTTCCAAGTAGCTGGGGCTACAGATGAGCACCACCATGTTTGGCTAATTTTTGTACTTTTTGTAGAGATAGGGTTTCCCCATGATGTTGCCCAGGCTGGACTTGAACTTCTGGGCTCAAGGGATCCTCCCGCCGCAGCCTCCCAAAGTGCTGGGATTACAGATGTGAGCCACCGTACTCTGCCGAAGTAATTTTCAGTCAGTGCTGATTCGGATGTGGCAAAGCAAGCCCCGACGCGTTCTGCTGACCACTTTTCTGGAAAGCGGTTTGGTAGTGTGTGCTAAGATACTTTACAGTGTTCATACTCTCTAACTCAGCAGTTCTTCTCAGAAATCTCTCCTAAATAAGTAATTTCACAATATACAGGCTTTGTGCACCAAGTTGGTCGTCAGAGTGTTATACTGACGTTCTGCATGAGAGATGTGTCAGTAAGACACATACATGTACATTACACTTACATTTATGAATAGTTTTTAATAACATAAGGGAGATATATTTATTTTAATGCATGAAAAAGTAGGATATGCACTGTGTTCTCAAATGATGTCAACACTTTTGTTTGTTTATTTATTTTTGAGACGGAGTCTTGCGCTGTTGCCCAGGCTGGAGTGCAGTGGCGTGATCTTAGCTCACTGCAACCTCCACCTCCTGGGTTCAAGATATTCTCCTGCCTCAGCCTCCCTTGTAAACAATTTTAAAAGAGAGTAGAGAGAATATATAAATGTTAACAGTTAATGCTCAGAGGCCATAGGATTAGAGGCAAAACTTTATTTTTCTGTCTTTTTCCTTGCTTACTGTAGGTATTATTTCTAGAATTGGGGTAAAATGTGATTTTGGAAAATTTTTATTTTTTATTTTTGAAACGAGGTCTCACTCTTGCCCAGGCTGGGGTGGCGTGACATGGCCACAGCTCCTTGGAGTCTCGACCTCCCAGGCTCAGGCGACCCACCCACCTCAGCCTTCCTAGTAGCTGGGACTACAGGCATGCACCACCATGCCCGGCAAATTTTTAAAAATTTTTTATAGAGACAGGATCTTAATGTATTGCCCAGGCCGATCTTGAACTCCTGAGCTCAAGCAGTCCGCCTTGGCCTCCCAAAATGCTGGGATTACAAGCTGGGATTACCACATCTGGTCTGATTTTGGAAAAACTAAGGAATATGGAGATAGCTTGGTGATAGAGACCCAGATGGTTTGGGATTTCTATTTTTATATAAGGTAAGAATTGGCTTTTTACTTGGATGACTTCTTTCGACTGGATTTCAGTAAGGCTGAGGGGAGGACTGGTGCCTTGGAGCGGGTGCTGATGCTGAGAAAGGGCCATGCTCCAGCCCAGTGCTGTGCGCCTTAGAGCACTCGTTGGCTTCCTCTGCAAAACCACCTTTGGCTTCGCTTTGTTGTGCTGGTTACTGTGTTTTGCTTCTGTGATAAGTCATCTGTTTTCATGTGCACTGGAAATTCTTCTAGAGCGGTGTCCCAAGAGACAGCGAAACCCCCAGCCTGGAGCCCACGGGGCCCACCCCTCCATCTGCGCCTGTGTGTGCGTTTTCCAACAGCGAGAGTCCAGCTAGCCTGATGAGTCACGTGAGACGAGGAATGGTGGCTTAGGAAACATTTTGGATGTGTGTCATTTGCATATGACATTTTTCAGATATTCTAATTTAAATAAAGATCGAGGACCTTCGATTTTAATTCTAGCCTTAACTCTCTTCCAGGGTACAAATAAAAACTTTGACCTGGGAAATAGAAGTCATTTCTGACTAATTTTTCCCTTCAGAATTCACAGATGGATTCAGTGGAGAAGACAACAAATAGAAGTGAACAAAAATCCAGGTAATTAAAGACAGCTCTGCCTTCAAGCAGCTTCACTGACTTCATCTAGCATCTGTCGGGAGTCTGCGTACCTGTTCTTTAGTACCTGCAAAGGCCAAAGTGAAATGGAAATACTGGGGCATGAGGGAACCTTGAGGGCCATTTTCCACCCTTGACTTCAATGTAAGGAACATTCCAGTAGGCAGTTTTCTGCCCAGTCTCCAAACCAAGCAACATGTCATTAGAGGGGTCACGTCTAGAACTGGCAGTGTCAGGCTTCCTCAGAAAGAACTCTTTGACTACAGATGGACAGCAGGCTGTGTTTGCTGTAAAGTAAAGCACGATAAAGAGGCACTTACTGTAGAATGGTTTGGGAATGGTGGGCGGCAGAAAACCAGCATTTGCCAGTAACTTTCTTATCCGTCACTGCAAGGAAGGGTCATTTTGTCATCATCATTTGTGTTCATAAGCTGTGTGCAGCTTCAAAGGAATGAAAATTGCTGAACTTCTGTTTCACAAATATGTATCACTTAAACATGAGCTTAACACTGGGCAACTTAAGACGCATGAGACACAGCTGTCCCACATCCTTTAAGGAATAAGGGTAGAACGTGAAATAAATACACGGAGAAGGATACACAGGCTGACTCCCCGCAGTGTAAGAGGGGACTCTGTGTGTGTGTGTGTGTGTACAGCACAAGGCCTGAACTCACAGAGAGTTCCAGACTTTGTATTTGCAATGTTTCCGCTTTGACTTTCGTTCTCTCGCTTCCTTGTTTTCAAGTAGAAAGTTTTTAAAAAGCCTCATCCGGAAACAGCCTCAGGAGCTGCTCCTGGTTATTGGGACTGGTGTCAGCGCAGCAGTGGCCCCGGGAATCCCTGCCCTTTGCTCGTGGAGAAGCTGCATCGAGGCCGTCATTGAGGCTGCAGAGCAGCTGGAGGTGCTGCACCCCGGAGACGTCGCCGACTTCCGGAGGAAAGTGACAAAGGACCGGGACCTGTTGGTTGTCGCCCATGATCTGATCCGGAAGATGTCACCTGTAAGTGTCAGACAAGTACCTCTGGTTTCTTGGGGACAGCTTGGTTCTGCACCAGGCTGGATGAGTCTGTGAACCTAATGTTAAACTCTGCAGGCCTAACGCGTTCAGTGTTCAGCAGAGTCAGGCTGATGAGCCAGAAATCCTTGAGTCCATTGGAGTGTCGTCTTTTAAAATTGAGGGAATGCCAGGCACAGTGCAGTGTGGGGCTCCTAAAGTAACTCCTATTAATTAGAGCCTGACTGTGTGAGATGGTCTCAGGGAGATGGTCCAGCTGCACTCAGTATGAACCTTGGGATTGTATGTTCACTTAGTAAAGGGATATCCCTTAGGCATGTTTGGTGTAAGCAGGCCAGCCATATTTCTTCAGATGACAAGTGCTTCCTAGAAAACATTTGAAGATGGGAGAAGTTCCAGCTTCTTTGTCTGCGGTGGAGATGATCTAGTCGAGAGGAGAAGCACTGATGATGCAGGAGCTATTCCTGAGTGAGGCCCTGGGGCCGATGGGTCTGGTGCAGGGGGAGGTGCGGCAGGCCATTGTTGTCCCAGGTCAGCCCAGGTGTGGGCATAAAGGCTGGGAAGCTGGACCCTGGCTGGGGCTCTTGGCAGGTGCTGTCTTCTTCTACTCTTGTATTTACTGAAGAGGCACAGTCACCATCTGAGAGGAGGAGATGTTGGAGGTTTGAACAGAGGAGAGAGCAGGGAAAAGAGAGCTTGTCACCAAGGAGAGTGGAGAGTTGAGGTTGACTGTGAAAAGAGACCTTAAACCACATGGCTTCATGTGAGCACCTTTATACTTCCCACCTGGAGACCCGGGTGGGCAGCCCGAGGAGAAAACGGTGGCTGGGCAGGGCTCCTCTTTGCTGGCTCTGCCACCCTCAGCAGGCAGCTTCTGTCTGGTGCTCTGTGGGCAGCTGTAAATGGCATGCGTGCGCAGGGAGTGCGTGCAGGAGGGAAGCGCGGGGAGGGGAGGAAGTGAGGGCTTCAAGGGCCGCCACCGAAGTCACATACACCACTTCTGTTTCATCTCATTGGCCAGTTTTACCTAGGGCTGCACCTAGCTTTGCCAGAGCTTGAGGAGTGTTTTTAGTTAGGTGACTGTGCCACACGTGGATGTTTTATTAATAAGGGAGAACTCTCATCACAGGCCAGGAGTTGGAAATTTATGGCCTTGTTTGGGCCTGGTTTTACAAATGAGGTTCTGACAGGCAGCCACACCCTTTCATTTACTATAGTATGTGGCTGCTTTCATGCCTCCAGGCCGAGGTGAGTAGTTAAAAGAGAGACTTTATGGCCCACAAGACCTAAAATAGTTCCTCTCTGGCTCTTACAGACAACTTTTGCTCACCCTTCCTAGGAAGGAGAAGGGAGGAGTTGAAGGGAGGGCAGGGAAGGGTAGTGGGGTCGCTGGGCAGCTCTGAGGGCCCTCATTGTCCTTCACGTGAAGAGAGGCCGTTTGTCTAGAATGAGAATCGTTTGTCTTGAAAACAGATAGTTGAGCGTCATTCAGCTCTTCTGCTCACTTTTGCGTGTTTTTGAAAACCTCCATCAGGAAGTGTTGAGGTGAGGCCGTCGACACAGCTGTGTTGAGAGTTGGAGAACAGGCACGGAGGAAGCCGAGAGTTGGTTGCATCAGGAATTCCAGCAATGCCAGAGAAGGGCGAGGGGCTTGCAAGTGTATTTGGGGAAGTTGTAGTGATCCATTGTAGACTCTAAGCTGCTCAATGGAAGAAGGCAGGACAGCAGGGCAGCGAGTGACTGGTCGGTGGTAGTGGGGTCAGTAGCTCACGGGCCTCAGTGGGCTTGAAGTTTCCCTGGGAGCCAAGTGCTAGAGAGGTGGGCAGATGGGAGTGGTTGGACAGGGGAAGCTGGCCCAGAGGTTCTGGAAAGGATCCAGGTCTTGGTGATGATGAGGCCTGGGGGGCCGTGGTGTGGATGGCTGAGATGGGCCAGGACCATGGGAGAAGAGTGATGGGTGGAATTTAGAGGCCATGATCCCAGGAATAATCATCCAAGTGGACGTGAGAATCACCCCAAATTATGACAGCACAGCTGGAGAGACTCCAGGGAGCCTGGAGCCAAGCCCTCACCTTCATCCGTGCAGGGAGTGCAGAGGAGCCCCCCGGGAGGGATCTCAGGGATGCGCAGAGCCAGGTCTCGGGTCGGGGAGAAGGTGAGTCTTCCCAGGAGAGGATGGAGATGTGGGGCTGGCTGACGGCAGACCCACTGGGGGCAGTGGGAGGGTTTGCGGGGGTGGGAGAGTCAGAAGGGCTGAGGCCATGAGTGGGAACCTGTGAGTCTTGGGTTTCTTGTGCCGGCCAAGCAACACGAACAGGCCCAGAGGGCGAGGGGAGGGATTGTGATGCCCAGGTGCCGAGGCAGAGGGTGATAGTGAGGCTGGGAGCCAGGCAGGGGGGACCCCGTGTCCTCCCAAGCCAGCCCCTGCCCCGCCTCTCTGTCCCCTCCAGCAAAGCTCTGCAGCATGGTTGCTGCATCTGCTGTTGCCAGCCCTTCTTTTTTCTCTTGAAGCCATGCCAGCCAGGCTTTGGCTCTCAAGGCCCCTTGGAGGCAGCTCCTGTCAAGGCCACCGGTGATCACTGAGGCTGCCTCTGGAGGCCAGGTCTCAGTCCTGATCCTCTTGTGTCTCTCAGAGTATATGCAGCACTACGGGCCGGGTGTGCTGGCTCATGCCTGTAATTCCAGCACTTTGGGAGGCCAAGGTGGGCGGATCACTTGAGGGCAGGAGTTCAAGATGAGCCTGGGCAACATGGCGAGACCTCGTCTGTACAACAAATAAAAAAAATTTTAGGCCGGGTACAGTGGCTCACGCCTGTAATCCCACAACTTTGTGAGGCTGAGGCAGATGGATCATCTGAGGTCAGGAGTTTGAGACCAGCCTGGCCAACATGGTGAAACCCCATCTCTACTAAAAATACAAAAATTAGCTGGGTGTGGTGGTGCACACCTGTAGTCCCAGCAACTTGGGAGGCTGAGGCAGGAGAATCGGGAGGGGAGGTTGCAGTGAGCCACGATCACGCCACTGCACTCCATCCTGGGTGACAGAGCAAGACTGTTTCAAAAAAAAAAAAAAAAAAAAATTAACTAGGTGTTATGGCGTGCACCTGTAGTCACAGCTACTTGGAAGGCTGAGGTGGGAGGATCACTTGAGCCTGGGAGATCAAGGCTGCAGTGAGCCGTGATCGTGCCACTCACTGCACTCCAGCCTGGGTGACAGAGTGAGACTGTCTCAAAACATAAAATAATAAAATGAAAGATGAAATAATATAAAAGATGAAATTATTATTATTAGTTTTAAATAGAGTGAGCTGGGTGTGGCAGTGGCACCTGTGGCCCTAGCTACTTGGGAGGCTTAGGTGGGAAGCTCGCTTGGGCCCACGAGTTGGAGGCTGCAGTGAGCCATCCTGGTACCACTGTGCTCCAGCCTGGACAACAGTGCAAGGCCCTATCTCAAAAAAAAAAAAAAAAAAAAGAAAAGAAACACTGCCTCCCACCTCACTGAAGGTGCCATGAAGACACGCTGTTTCATATGCCACCGAGAAAGAGAAAACTGGGACTCTGCAGGGAAAGCCAGAGTCTTTACCGTGGTCTTCAAGACCCAGGTCATCTGCTTCTGCTGCCGACCCTTCCCCTCACTCCTCTCCTGCCTCAGTGGCCTCTTGCTGACCTGGGATGTACCTGAGCCATAACCTCAGTGCTGTGGCCCTTGCTCTTCCCTCTGCTTAGAACATTTTCCATGAGCCCTCACCTCCTCAGGGCCCTGTTCAGATGCCCTCTTCTCAGAGAGGCTTCCCTAGTGCCTTGGTCCTGTCTACTCTTCCCCCGACAGCGCCTGCCCCGTCTCTGCTGTGCTTTCCCATGGCAGCGTCACCGGTGGCGTGCTACACGTGTGCGTTGCCTGCCCCCTGCTCTGGAGTTTCAGTGCACTCTGTGAAGCCAGATTTTCTTTGTTTTCAGCTGCTGTATCTCTGGCACCCAGAACATGGCCTGCTTAGCTGCTCAGTAGTTAAGAGCTGATGTTTTTGTAACTGTCATTCCACCTTTTTGTAGCGCACAGGCGACACCAAGCCCAACTTCTTCCAGGACTGCCTGATGGAGGTGTTTGACAACCTGGAGCAGCACATCCAGAACCCTCTGGTGCTGCAGTCGATCCTCCGCCTGATGGACAGGGGCACCATGGTCCTGACCACCAACTACGACAACCTGCTGGAGATCTTTGGGCAGCAGCAGAGCAAGCCCATGGAGTCTCTGGACCTGAAGGACAAGACCAAGGTACGGGCTGGGGCTGCGGGCAGCCACCGGTGTGGGAGCTCTGTGGTTAGGAGCAGCTTTCACTCATAGCAGTGAATTAATAATGAAGTAGCCAGGCGTGGTGGTGCCTGCCCGCAGTCCCAGCTACTGGGGACGCCAAGGTGGGAGGATTGCTTGAGCCCAGGAGTTCCAGACTGAAATGAGCTGTGATCATGCCACTTATTCCAGCCTGGGTGACAGAGCGAGACCCTTTCTCTTAAAAAAAAAAAGTAGGAATGGGAGGTGGCACACTGGCATCCTCCGGGATACTGTGCTCCATCGGAAAACAAGACGCTAGGACGTAAAAGGCTGAGCCGGCCTCCGCAGGGCAGCTGGGAACTGATGGGGCAGTGTTGCGTGCATCTCAGGACTTCTCTTTCCTGCTCTTATTTTGTGTTTTCAGAGACAGGGTCTTGCCCTGTCACGCAGGCTGGAGTGCGGTGGCACAATCATAACTCATACTGCACAGCAGCTTTGAACTTGCGGCTCAAGTAATCCTCCTGCCTCAGCCTCCCAGAGGGCTGGGGTGACAGGTGTAAGCCACCAGCTCTGCCCAAATTGCTCTTATTTTCTTTATGTGTTCTGTCCTGTAGTATGTAAGCATTTCTCATCTGCATTTATTCATTATGGTCATTTGAGGAAATGTGGACAGTAAAGAAAATAATAAAGAAAAGCAAAATCAGCCACAGTCCTATTACTGTGAATTTTTTTTTTTTTTTTTTTTTTTTTTTTTTTTTTGAGACGGAGTCTCGCTCTGTCGCTGGGGCTGGAGCGCAGTGGCCGGATCTCAGCTCACTGCAAGCTCCGCCTCCCGGGTTTATGCCATTCTCCTGCCTCAGCCTCCTGTGTAGCTGGGACTACAGGCGCCCGCCACCTCGCCCGGCTAGTTTTTTGTATTTTTTAGTAGAGACGGGGTTTCACCGTGTTCGCCAGGATGGTCTCGATCTCCTGACCTCGTGATCCGCCCGTCTCGGCCTCCCAAAGTGCTGGGATTACAGGCTTGAGCCACCAGGCCCGGCCTACTGTGAATTTTTTTTAAACAAATTGCGATTGTAATATATGCAAAGATTTAATCCTGATTTTTTTCCTTTATATTATGGACTGTGATTATATTATAATTATATTAATATTATAAACTATATTACTATGTTCCTGTCATTAAGCATTTTTAAAAAGCATGATTTAAATGGCAATAAGATTATAATACTAAATTAAAATTGTTATCCTGCCTCTGTTGTTAGCGTATTAGGCCATTCTTACACTGCTATATAGGAAATACCCGAGGCCGGGTGTGGTGGCTCACGCCTGTAATCCCAGCACTTTGGGAGGCCAAGGCAGGTGGATCCCTTCAGGTCCAAGAGGTCGAGACCAGCCTGGCCAACATGGCAAAACCCCATCTCTACTAAAAATACAAAAATTAGCCAGGCATGGTGGCACGCACTTGCAATCCCAGCTACTCAGGAGGCTGAGGCAGGAGAATAGCTTGAACTGGGAGGCAGAGGTTGCAGTGAGCTGAGATCACTGCACTCCAGCCTGGGCAACAGACACAAAACAAAAGAAAAACAAAAAAAATCCTGAGACTGGGTAATATATAAAGAAAAGAGCTGTAATTGGCTCACAGTTCCACAGCTGTCTAGGAAGCATAGCAGCGTCTGCTTCCGGGGAGGCCTCAGGAAGTTTCCAGGAGTGGCGGAAGGCAAAGTGGGAGCAGGCATGTCACATGGCAACAGAGAGAGTGGCAGGGGGGAGGTGCCACATGCTTTTAAGTGACCAGATTTCTCAAGAAGTCACTATCACGAAGATGGCAGCAAGCCATGAGGGATGATCCTGCCTCATGATCCAAGCACCTCCTGCCAGGCCCCACCTCCAGCACTGGGATCACAATGCAACATGAGACTTGGGTGGGGACAAAGGTCCAAACTGTATCAGTTAGCATGTATTTACAGTTACAAATAACACTACAGGGTCCTCATACTTTTATGTCCTATTTTCAAGGTCAATTCCTATAAGAGCTTTATGGTCAAAAGGTATGAATATTTTAAAGACTGATGATGTAAATTACCAAACTGTTTTCCAGAACGGGCGCCAGTTACACTCCTGGTAGCGGCTGTGTGTGGGAGTGTCCATTTCCTGTATCTTGCCAACACATGGTGTTATTAAAAAACAAAATGAAATATGCTTTGTCCATTTGATAGCTGAAAATTTTCAACATTGATTTCTTCTGTTACTAAAGGTTGAGCATAGTTTCACGTGACTATTGATATTTCTTTTGTGACACACTTGCGACTTTTCTGGGTCTGCTTATGTTATTCATAACTAACACTGCTGCCTGTGTTGTCTGGGCTGCCTTGTGAGGGAAGGCCCTGGCCCCGCTCTGTGTACGAAGAAACTGAATTACGCAGAGATGATGTTTCCTCCAGACGTCAGTGTCTGTGTGAGGGCTGGGCTCGGCTACAGCCCCTGGTCCCCTTCTGCACGGGGTGGTGGACGCAGGGGCAGGGCCGCCTGAGGGGAACGGGCAGGACCAAGGCACCCATTCCTGCCGGCAGTGCCATGAGGTGGACACCTGCTCTCTGCGTCTCAGCCACACGGTCCCCACTGCTGAGGCTTGCTGTTGGAAACAGATAGACAGTTGCATAAACAGAACTGCCAGCTGGCTACCGCCCAGTGATAGCAGCAGGGCTGTGGGTGTCTGTGTCCCTTCCACCTGCTGCTGCACGGGCCCTGGGTGCAGACAACTTGACAGTGACCTGATGGGCATCTTTATCAGGTCCTGTGTTCTGTATCTTGAACTGAAAGGAATGTACTTAGCTATCTGATAAACACTTTTCCCCATATATATATATATATATATATTTTTTTTTTTTTCCTGGGTGTGTAGAAGTAATACAGAAATAGCAGTAATTAAAATATAACATATAACGTAGAAGTGAAAGTCCCCATAACCCAACTAAAGTAATCATTCTTAACAGTTTGCTGTAATCTCAAGTGTTAAAGACATTTTCTATGTAACTGTCTTTAAATAAGTTCCTTTTTTTTCCCCCCCCCAAGACGGGGTCTGACTTTGTTGCCCAGGCTGGTCTTGAGCTCCTGAGCTCAAGTCTTGGCCTTGGCCTGAGTAGCTGGGATTATAGGCATGAGCCACCAAGCCCAGCTAAAGAAGCTCTTTTGCTATCACGGAACCCGCATGACTGGCACTTAACAGCCGATCTTCTCTCAGGTTTGACAGGCGTAACTGTACTGTCGTAGGACGGGAATAACTAGGGCTCACAGCCGAGTTTCTCTTAGGTTTTGAAGGTGTAATTGTAAAGTGAAGCGTCTCTCTGATTCTTTCCAAGATAAGTTTCAAAACTATGGATCCAATTTCAGTATTTTCTTCTCTCTGTTTGAAACAGTTTGAGGATATGTTTGTCTTGGCTTGATGTTTGGTAGGTCCTTGAGTGGGCAAGAGGGCACATCAAGTACGGCGTCCTCCACATTCACGGCCTCTACACGGACCCCTGCGGGATGGTGCTGGACCCATCGGGGTATAAAGACGTCACTCAAGACGCAGAAGTCATGGTACGGCCCGTCCTAATTAGCATCGGTGCGTCCTCTGGGGGATTCCTGGTGGCCACTGGCCATTGGCTGCAGTCGAGTGGCTTCGCAGGCTCCAGGCGTCTGTGCCCTTCAGGTCGGCCCTTCACACAGTTGCTGAGAGAGGGGCCCCGTCTCTTGTCCTCATCTGTGTCTCTGGGATCCTGCATGGTGCCTCCATGTTGAGTAGATGCTTGGCGAACATTCGTTGGAGGAAGGAATCCATGATTGCTTTAAAAGCATAGATCTGCCCTTACCCTCTCCAGGAGCCCCAGCCATTTGGTAATTCTCATCTGCCCAGGTGTACAGTGGAACTCCTCAGCATGACATACAGGGCCCCGTGCAGTCTAGAATGTTGTCCTTATTCTTCCAGGCATCTTCTAGTCTGAAATTCTCTGCTCTCCTTCCTGTAGTTGCAAAGCTTCATTCTTGGCCTGGTGTAGTGGCTCATGCCTGTAATCCCAGCGCTTTGGCAGGCCAAGGCAGGAGGATCGCTTGAGTCCGGGAGGGAGAGGCTGCAGTGAGCTGGGATCACACCACTGTACTCCAGCTTGGGCAACAGAGCGATACTTCATTTCTAAAAATAAAAAATAAAAGTAAATAAAACTTCATTCTCTGTGAGGTTTTTATTTTTCTTCTTAAATAGACAGGGTCTTGCTCTGTGGGCCAGACCGAAGTGCAGTGGCATGATTAAAGCTCACTGCTTCCTTGAACTCCTGGGCCCAAGGATCCTCCTGCCTTAGTCTCCCGAGTAGGTGGGACTGCAGGTGTGCGCCCCCACGCCCGGCTGTGAGGTCGTCTTGATGCCCTCGAATGAAGTGTGGAAAAGCTGTGCTTCTGTTAATCGCTGAGAGACTTGGTGTCTGTGGATTCACCCGCAGGCACACAGCTAGGTGCCCTGTTCCTCAGTGCTCAGCGCTGGGCTGGCGTCATGCCGTGACAGGTGTCAGCAGGATGAGTGACGAGGCAGATGCTTTTCAGTTACATCATTAATACTGCTTGGTTATAAGAAATGCCTGTGCTGAGATTGAGCCTCTCTGAGATATTTGGTTAGCTGAATTGGTGATTCCCTCCTGCCTGCCTAAGTGACCCCAAGCAATCTGCTTTCTCTTTGCCCACCCGACCCCGTCAGTCACGGTCACTGATGCCCTCCCCAGCCCTGCCCTCATTTGTAAAACCACCCCTGCAAGAATTCCCACATACGACCCACTGAGGCCAACGTTAATTTCAGGGTGTTTTATGTGTGTAATTCTGAACTGAAAACATTTACTGTCCTCATTTGATGTTTTTTAGTAATTTAAAATTGTACCCAGTTTGAGAAAATTTGAGTTTGGTGACTTCCCTGGTGAGTGTGCGGAGTGGGCTGGCCTTGCTGTAAGGGGCGTGTGCACTGCCACCCACCGCGGCCAAGACCAGTTACCCTGGCTTAGGTGGGGACAGGCAGGCTCAGCCCGTGGTCTTTGCCGCCACGGGCTGCTGCTGTGAGGTGACCTGAGTGCCATGTCAGGAGAGGATACTGTCCTTCTAACTGTGTTCCTCAGTGTGGCCCTGGGAACGCCTGTCAGGGAGCAGTGATTTAAAAGCACACACATGTGACTCAGAGCAGTGATGTGAAAGCACAGGGATGTGACTTGGTTAGTCGTAAGCTCTTGCTGTCTTTCAAATGAGCACCCAATTTCTCCGTTGGCCTTTTCTAGGAAGTCCTCCAGAACTTATACCGCACGAAGTCCTTTCTGTTTGTGGGCTGTGGAGAGACCCTTCGTGATCAGATATTCCAGGCCCTCTTTCTTTACTCCGTGCCGAATAAGGTGGATTTGGAGCACTACATGCTGGTGCTGAAGGAGAATGAAGACCATTTCTTTAAGCATCAGGCAGATATGCTTCTGCACGGAATCAAAGTTGTATCCTACGGGGACTGTTTTGACCATTTTCCAGGATATGTGCAAGACCTTGCCACTCACATCTGCAAACAGCAAAGCCCAGGTATGGGATCTGGCTTCACTTTCCTTTTTCTTTTTTCTTTTTTTTTTTTTGAGATGGAGTCTCGCTCTTGTTGCCCAGGCTGGAGTGCAGTGGCGCCATCTTGGCTCACCACAACCTCCACCTCCCGGGTTCAAGGGATTCTCCTGCCTCAGCCCCCCGAGTAGCTGGGATTACAGGCATGTGCCACCACGCCCGGCTAGTTTTGTATTTTTAGTAGAGACGGGGTTTCACCATGCTGGTCAGGCTGGTCTCGCCCTCCTGAAGTGCTGGGATTCCAGGCGTGAGCCGCCGCACCTGGCTGCCTTCGCTTTTCAAGTACGAAACTCACAGGGCTCTTCCAGTTGTTGCTCTCTCTCTCTTTTTGATGTAATTCACGTATCCAGAAAATTCACCAATCTTCCAGTTATTATTTTTAAAAACTGCATCTGTAATTTAAAATGAGAAGATTGGAGTAATTGGTGTCCTAGTGACAGTCTGTAACTAGAACTTTAACTTCAGGCTGGATGCGGTGGCTCATGCCTGTCATCCCAGTTTTTTGGGAGGCCAAGGCAGGAGGATTGCTTGAGCCCAGGAGTTTAAGACCAGCCTGGGCAACATAGGGAGACCTGGTCTCTACAAAAATGTTTTAAAAAATTAGCTGGGTTTGGGCTGGGCACGGTAGCTCACGCCTGTAATCTCAGCTCTTTGGGAGGCTGAGGCGGGTGGATCACGAGGCCAGGAGATTGAGACCATCCTGGCTTACTCGGTGAAACTCCGTATCTACTAAAAATACAAAAAACTAGTCGGGCGTGGTGGCGGGTACCTGTATTCCCAGCTACTCGGGTGGCTGAGGCAGGAGAATGGTGTGAACCCAGGAGGCGGAGCTTGCAGTGAGCCGAGATCCGGCCACTGCACTCCAGCCTGGGCCACAGAGCGAGACCCCGTCTCAAAAAAAAAAAAAAAAAAGAAAGCTGGGTTTGGTGGTGGACATCTGTGATCCCAGCTACTCTGGGGGCTCAGGTGGGGGGATCTCTTGAGCCTGGGAGTTAGAGACTGCAGTGAGCTGTGGTCAGGCCACTGCATTCCAGCCTGGATGTCAGAGCAAGCCCTGTCTCCAAACACAAAACATAAAGTAACTTTGAAGTTTACAACTGTACACATATGTATAGCTGGACACATTTATTCCTGTTTCAGGTTTCCTTAACCAAGAAAGAAAACTACCAGGCTAGCTTTATCAGTTGTGATACTTAACACTTGAAAGATGCAGATACCTCATATTTGTGTCCTGTCACTGCAGTTGAAAAGTTACAACTTCACAAGCACAACCTGATTTCATGATGAACACTTGACTTCTTTTTTCAAATGATGTATTTTCCCTGTTCTGAATGTCCCTGTTCTGAATGCAGCACCTCTTTTAAGTAGTGCTCCTTGGCCCTTTTCAGAAATTGCTCATCTATCAGGAATGACCAGGATAATTGAGAAATTTTAAAACTTGGTCATCTTGACATAAGGGAATTAATAGCTGCGAGTTTGGCATCATAAAACATTGATGATGGCAAGCTTGGAAAGGCCTGTGCTGGCTCATTTAATTGTAACAGGAAACCCAGGCACACTCACCATACACTGGAACCAGGTTAGCCACAGAGGCAGGTGTATGTATCCAGCTGTGAACTTGGAGACTAGAGAATGCACAGATAATCCAACAGCTCAGGTTTTTCTTGTTTTTTTAACCACTATCATTTCTTTTCAAAATTGCTAATAATTAGCAAAATGGACCAATGTAAGTTCCATTTCCATAAATAAAAGTATAATTCTTATTAAGGGCAGAAGAAAGGAGCTCCTGCTTGCCGTGTGTCACCCCCTACTAGGAGTTCCATATTCTTACCTTAGTTGGGTTTTCAGTGGCAGCACGCAGCGCCAGTAAGCAGATGATTTCGTAGACGAGACGAGTGGAGCTGGCACAGGCACACAACGTGCCCAGTTAGCGCCCAGACATTTTGAAGCTGGGATTGGGATCCTGGCCTGACTGCAGAGCAAAATACACCATTTGGTGCGTCCTGGCACCAGCCCAGTGCGTGGCTCTGCAGAGAGGCAGCGGGCTTTCCTCATGTCTGCCCCCGTCCGCCGCTTCTCATTCCGCCCCCACACTCCCCGAAGAACAGGGCCCAGAGCAACCCTGCATGTGCTCGGGCTCCTGGAGTGGGGCTGAGCAGCTTTCTGTCCCGCTGAGGCTCCCTTTCCAGGTTGGGGCAGGCAAGTGGATTCGACAGGCTGCCGGAAGACTGCAAGGTCACTGGGAGTTTTAATCTGTGACTGTCATGAAGGACATTTGTACTCGAATTCATGGAGTGCCACTCCTGATGGGAGAGGAGGCCCATGCCAGTGACAGTCATGTTAGCGACCACGGACACCACGCCACGCTCCCTGTGCCAGCTGGCGCCTTCAGCGAGTCCTCGCACCAAGCCTGGAAGGTGCAGAAGAGAGGGCAGCGGGCGGCCCAGGAGCCCACCGTCCGTGTGGGCCGAGCTGCCCAGAAGCCTGTTGCCAGTCACTGCCGTTCCTAGTCACTGCCTGCCAGCGGCTGAGGAGGACGAGCTCTGGGTGTCTCGGCTCCACTGACTGCTTTTCTTTCTCCTTCAGATGCTGACCGAGTGGACAGCACCACATTATTGGGTAAAGCAGATCTTTCTTCTCGCCAGCCTGTTTTTTGCCTACACATTCCATTGTCTTCTGTCATTCACTGTAAAATCATAAACGTTTGTTTTTCACCTTAAATAATTAGCTTGTATTAAGACAGCCCCACTGAAGATGATAAATAGCCATGCATTAGCATGGTGCCTGCCACACCGAGACACTAAAAGCCATCCCTTTGACGAGGAAGCACAGCCGGATCACACGTGGGCCAGCTGGCACCTGAGAATAATTTCTTGCCCTAGAACCAAGAGTGACAGGGGACTTGGAACAGGTTCTATTTGTGGGATACCATGTGGGGCAAGATGCAGTGCCTTAGAATGACCCAGCTCTTCCGCAGCGTTCATTGCACGGGTCTGAGCTTTCACACAGAAGCTTCTATTTAATCCTTGTTTGAAATGTGAACGCTCTTATTGCTGGGCTCAGTTCTGCCTGGTTATACATTTAACAAGACTTGGTGGCTACAAGCGTCCTCCTGTGTGTGAACTGGGCACCAGGTGCCTCCCCTTGCTGAGTCATTTGGGTAAAAGGGACTCTGGTGAGTGGCGCGGAGGCCTCTGTCGCAGCCCCGTTTTCCCTGCCTGTTTGGCCCAGTGCGTTCACAGATGAGACAACGCGCATCGATGTGGGAGCTGCTCGCATCACATCCATGTTAGTGGTGCGGGAAGTATAAAACCGCCGCAGTCAGCTTCCCATCCACCTATTCCCATGCGAAAGGACATCTTTATTACAGTTGCTTTCTTACTGAAATGCGACTCCTGGAAGCATGGCTTTCCTTGGAGAGAAGCCGTAGTGTGGTCAGTGTCATCTGCAGGGGATGGCAGGGTCTGTTTGGCCTATGCTTCAGTAAGGTCACATTTATAAACTGTGCCTCGGCGGGTGGATTCTAAATAAACAAGCTTAATAAATTTTCCTCTTTCAGGTAATGCATGCCAGGACTGTGCAAAGAGGAAGTTAGAAGAGAATGGAATTGAAGTTTCAAAAAAACTCAGACAATCAGATACTGGTATTGTGTCCGTTCTTTTTGTGGGGAGCTGCCTCAGGTCTGTCTGGTTGGCAGGCATCTTCAGGGACCATGCCGCGCTTTAATGCTCCGGGCCCTGTGGTGGGAGGATGGTGCATACATTCTGTCAGGGCCAGAGAGCACAGGAGGCTTAGCAGAGACCCTGACCTCTCACCCCAACCCAATTCCAACTGCCCAGAGGTGCTGGTGCCTCTTTAGAAAACTGTTATGGAGAAAACATACACTAGGAAGGTGCAGTGGGCAGAAGGGTGCTGTCTACAAAAAGAAAAAAACATGAATAAAAAGTGCACAAGTTATGTAAGGTCAGCTCAGTGCATTTTTGCAAAGTGCACGCTCCCATCTAATCACACCCAGTTGAGGTAGCAGCATTGCCAGGACCCCCCTTGTCACTCTCCAGCCTTCTCCAGCCCCTAAGGGTGACCACTAGCCTGATGCATGTCACCCGAGTCTCTGTAGAAAAGCACTTTAAATCATTTGAGCTGTGCTGCCTGTTACAGACTGAGATGTAAGTGACTGAACTATCTAAACAGTGTATTTGAATAGGCCTCTCTGTTGACACTACGAAGGACGATCTCGCTCGTTCGTGCCGGTCCCTCCCTCTCCCCTTCTCCTCCTCCTCCCAGGTTTGCGTAGTGCTGTGTGTTATTTCTCATTCTTTAAATAACAGACTTAAGCCAGACTTCCCAACACGAAGCCTGGGCTGGATGGCCCCCCGCTTGCGTATCCCACCCCCTGGCCCGCTGGCTTCCCCGTTTTGTTGGTCTCCGTGGTGACAGGACAGAAGGGAAATGAGACCCCCAGTCTGTCTGTAGGTTGACTATAAAAGTCGGCAAACAAAAGCATTTCCTTGATGAAAACAGCGTCAGTGTTCTTTCCTGCTTAGCCAGCTTGTGGCGGTGGCCGTGGGCCCAGTGCCACGGCACCTGTGCCAGCTGCAGATGTGTTCTCAATGTCAGGGTCAAATGTGGCTTGTTCTTACATTCCATTCTCCCATGTTTTATTGTTTAACATTGGGGCTTTGAGACATTTGTGTTACTTCTTATTTTTTGAGGAGTTTTTAGGTTCTTCTTTCCCCTTTGTTTTCCAAAAAATAACGTTTCCCAATATTCTTAAATGTATGCATTCCCTCAGCTTTCAGAACTAAGAATTTTTTTTTAAAAAAAGTATGCATTCTCTTCATCCTGCCACCCCACGTCTCCCAGGACACCTTCTCCTGGTCAGCTCCGTGGGGGACTGCTGTGTGCCTGCCTCCCGAGCTTCCCTCCTCCTCTCTGAGATGGAGGCCCAGGTCTCCCTTGTTCTGGCCCCCCGTCCATCCTGCTAGTAGCTCCTGAGGCTGCTTCTGCAGAGCCCTGTGTGGGGTCGCCTCCCGAGGGCGATGTGTCTGCAGGTGTCTGTGCCATCCTCACGCTCGTTGGTAGTTTTGGCGTGGGATTCTTGGTTGTGATTCCCCCAGACTCCACTGTCTGAAGACCAGGTTTCCTATGAAGAGGGTCTGATGGGAACCTGTTCCCAGTGATTTGAAGGTACCCGTTGCTTTTTTTCCTGGGAGTTTTTAGGGTCCCCTTTTCCCTTGAGTAGAAATCCAATGAGGATGTATTTAGGTGGAAAACTTTTTTTACCTGCCTTATTCACGTGTTCTTTTTCTTCCTCCATTTCTCCAGTTCTGGAATAGTCTGTGATTCTCTTTATTTCTTCTTTCCATCTTCTCTGTTCTCCCTTTCTGGAAGTCATACTAGTTGGGATTGCTTGGATTGGTTTCCACTGTCTTTTAAGTTTTCTCTGATGTCTTTTTTTTTATTTTTTGAGACAGAGTCTTCTGTCGCCCAGGCTGGAGTGCAGTGGCGCAATCTCGGCTCACTGCAACCTCTGCCTCTGGGGTTCGAGCCATTCTCCTGCCTCAGCCTCCTGAGCAGCTGGGACTACAGGCGCCCACCACCATGCCCGACTAATTTTGTATTTTTAGTATAGATGGGGTTTCACTATGTTGGCCAGGCTGGTCTCAAACTCCTGACCTTGTGATCCACCCACTTTGGCCTCCCAAACTGCTGGGATTATAGGCGTGAGCCACTGCACCCAGCCAAGCTCTAGTTTTCTTAGTTACCTTTTCTCAGAGCATCTGCTGTTCTATGTCTGTGAGAACTCTGGAGACAGAAGTCAATCTGGTTATCTGACTCTACTACATTCCTGAAAACAGTGGGAGAGAGGATTTTCATATAATAGTTTATATTTTAGTACTTCATATAAGTAAACCAAAGTAAAACACTCTTAAATACCTACATAGCAGTCCACCAAAAATTTCTGAGAGCTATGAAGCATCCAGCTTTTCAGTTACCTCTTCATTTAACATTTAAATCCTTCAGCGGGTATGTTGGAGCAGTATTATGTCCCTGCATGTTCCTTCAACACCACAGGGACCATGTGCAACAGTACATGTTATAAAGATTCATAGTGAGTGCAAACTTAGTCAAGTAAAATAAGGCAGTTCTAAAAGGGCCAGCTGCAGAGTGAATTATAGCGCAAGTGAGGGCTGGCAGCAGGGGGTGGGGGTGCCCTAGTGTCCTGCCGTCCAGGGGCAGGAAAGATGAGAGTGAACTGGTGTGGGGGTCCTCATGGGAGAGCTGTGAGGGGCAGCTGTCGCAGACTCGACATCCTCTCGTTTAGTTTTATACAACTTTGGCCAGGCGCGGTGGCTCACACCTGTCGTCCCAGCACTTTGGGAGGCTGAGGCAGGTGGATCACCTGAGGTCAGGAGTTTGAGACCAGCCTGGCCAACATGGGGAAACCCCATCTCTACTGAAAATACAAAAATTAGCCAGGCGTGGTGGCACGTGCCTGTAGTCCCAGCTACTCAGGAGGCTGAGGCAGGAGAATTGCTTGAACCTGGGAGGCAGAGGTTGCAGTGAGCCGAGATTGTGCCATTGTACTGCAGCCAGGGTGACAGAGCAAGACTCCGTCTCAAAAAAGATAAAATAATAATAATAGTTTTATAGAACTTCAGGTGCACTTGGGGGCACACACATTTTAGAGAATTAGATTTTGATAGTGTTTTGGATCAGACTGAAATATTTTTGCAAATATTTGGATTGTGAGTTCAGCTAGTAGAACCATCGTGTAAGTAAAAAAACACAAAACTGGTGTTCTGTGAACTGTTTCCTCTGGGGTAGGTGGTTCTTTCCCACAACTTTCTTTCATGTTCCTTGTTTGTTTTCTGCACATCTGGGCTCCTCCAGTGCCTGCTGACAAGAACGAAGGCCCGGGCAATTATGCTCAATAGATTGGCTTTCTTCTGCCGTTGCTCTTGTTTTGTGTACATAGATTTTGTCCCCCCGTAGCCTACCTCTGACTGGTGTGCGCATCAGGAGGCAGGGCCTACTGCCTGGTAGACCTTGCTGTGGAGCATTGGGCAGGGATTTTCTTCAGTACCTGTGAGATCTGTGCTCCTAGACGCCATCACCTGCACCTGCAGTCCCAGTTGTCCCCACACAGTCATGTCTCCTTAGGGCGAAGCTCCTGGCCTCTGTTGTACAGAAAGCCTTGGCCTGTCCTGCATGTGGGTGAGAGAAGCCAAGCCCAGGGATCCCAGAGGAATCGACAGGCTGCTTCTCCATACCTCCAACAGGCTCTCACTGTATGTTTGTTGAAATTGCCCCATCCTCAGTCCACTAAGAAATAAAAGAGCATCCATGTTCATGGATTGAGATTCCCACAGATGGTTGCAAATGTAATTGTCATCACTTGCTTGATCCCCTGATGGTATTGATAATTACACAAGGTCATTTCCAGACAGTGACTACTGTTTCCATTGTGGAGGGGTTTTCTAAGTCTTCCGCACGTAAGAACAATTGTAAAGCAGTTTCTGAAATAGAAATCTATTGCAAATAATTTCTTTTAGCTGGACTTTAACCCTTGGGCATATCGTTCTTTTATTTAAACAGATGATGCTGGAGGGTCTTGAAATCTTTAAAACCAGTAAAACCTGCAACTTGAAAACCAGCCTTCTGTAACCACAGTGCCCAAACGAAGAGGAATTCGTGGAGAACTCCACGTGGATCTCTGATTGCAAAACCTCACATACACCAAGAGAGCCACATGGGCGTGTGGCCCTCAAGGCTGGGTGAGAGGGCTCCCCTGTGTGTTGAACTGTGCAGGAGGTGACGCGGACACACTTCAGGTGGACTTTGCAAGGACTGATGGACAGCTACCTCAGGGGCCAGGATCCATGGGAAGGGGTGGACCTGGTGTTCCTGTTCCCATCTGACAGGCTCTCTTTTGTCAAGGTGGTATTTTTTGTAATAAAAGGGGAAGAGTAAAGACTGTCCAAGCAACAGTAGTTGCCAAAGAGAAAATACAAAATAGACACTTTTTTTTTTTTTTTTTTTTTGAGTCAGAGTCTCACTGTCACCCAGGACAGAGTGCAGTGGCGTCATCTCAGCTCACTGCAGCCTCCACCTCCTGGGCTCAGGTGATTCTCCTGCCTCAGCCTCCCGAGTAGCTGGGATTACAGGCGTCCACCACCATGCCTGGCTAATTTTTGTATTTTTAGTAGAGTTGGAGTTTCACCATGTTGGCCAGGCTGGTCTCGAACTCTTGACCTCAGGTGATCCACCTGCCTCAGCCTCCCAAAGTGCTGGGATTACAGGCATGAGCCACTGCGCCCAGCGAAATAAACACATGTTATAATTTGTATGTGGAAACATGTTACTATAGAAAGCATTTTAAAGGTATGTTTGTTCCACTGTTAAATAGTAAAGAATGAATCCGCTAGTGAAAATGGTATGTTTTTAGGGAGAACAACTGCATCAAAGGGCTTCTTTGGAATTAGTTTTAGTAACTTCTGTTCCAAAGAAACACAGGTCTGATATTGCTAAGAACTGTGAAATCGGAGGAGCCAGAGGCCCTTTGCAGAAGTTCAGGCCAGCGTTGTGCAGGGCCACTGTGGCACTGACAACCAGGACAGCCCAAGTTTGAAAGACCAGGTTTCAAACATTATAAATTCCAGGCTTTGCAAGTCTGTTATTGTCTCTTAAAATTCTCTTCTATGGCCCATATTAAGGGAGTTTGCAGAGAGTGAGGGAGGCAAAACTTGAAAAGGGCCTGCAACACTTTAAACCTTCTCAGGTTCACCCACATGAAACGGCTGTGCTGGGTGCGCTGCTGGTGCCGGGGAACTTCTCTGACTGTGACACAGCAGCGGCTTCTGTGGTGGTTCATGAGTGGCCCTACGGTCGGGGGTTCTCTTTGGAAACAAACAGCCCTGCTTGGTTTCAGTTTGAGGCCACTTATCTTCAATGTGACATTTCTTGCCAAGCCCTGTGACACTCCCCATTGATGACTCCCACAGGTACAGAGAAAGTTAAGAACAGGAAATAGAAGGGTAGAATGCAAAGGGAGGGAGATAAGCCCTGAAAACTTTTTTTTTCTTTTTGAAGCATGGAAAACAAATATTTTATGCCACTCCAGCCATAAATAAAATTTTAACTTCAACCCTGTGTGCTCAGTGTTTCTTTAGTTATGCCAAGGCTTGCTAGAATGCTATTTAGTGAGAATTTGTAGCTTGAGTTGCCACCCAACTGTGAAATCAACTAAATGATTACTTGAATGTGTTTAAATGTTTTAAAAAGCAAACATTATAAATTATTGTTTTAAATGTCATTTACTAAGTGCAGTCAGGGAATATCTGAATCTGAGAGCTGGCCAGACACAGGGTATAGCAGAATTACAGGCGTAGAGGATGCTGTGCAGTAGGATGTAAAGCTCATTACAGCCCATTTTAAGAAAAGCTTTGTGTTCTCTGCTGGAGGACGCAGCCATGTTGCTGTATCACATGGATGTATCTAGTTGGTTCTGTTGTATGCTCGTTGTAGAATGTAAAGTTTATTCCAGTGCGATTGATAGATTAGAGGCAACTCCAGCATAGTGTACTTGCTTGTGTATAGTTTAGTCAGTGAGAAACATCACATGAGGAGGCAACAAAGTTGGCCCTGCTGTTTACTGCCTCAAGCTAGAATAGCCATTACATTTTAAAATGGTTACATTTTAAGGCAGGGCAGGTAGCTGAAACCTGTAATCCCAGCACTTTGGGAGGCTGAGGTGGGCAGACCACTTGAGGCCAGGAGTTTGAGACCAGCCTGGCCAACATGGTGAAACCCTGTCTCTACTAAAAATACAAAAATTAGCTTGGCGTGGTGGCGTGCGCCTGTAATCCCAGCTACTTGGGAGACTGACGCAGGAGAATCACTTGAACCAAGGAGGCAGAGGTTGCAGTGAGCCCAGATCGCACCACTGCAGTCCAGCCTGGTCGACAGGGAAATTCCATCTAAAATAAATAAATAAAAAATAAAAATAAAATGGTTAAAATTTAAAGTTATACAAGTACCTGCTAAGAACCTCCTTACTATCTCAACAAAGCCTGAATATGTACTGTGGCCCTTAAATTAGGTTACTGGGCATGCTCTGTTATATCAGAAATGACTGAATTTGGTGGGATCACTGATGGTCTGTCTGTAAGTCAAAGTTATGAAACAGAACAGCCAAGTGCGGCGGCTCACGCCTGTAATCCCAGCACTTTGAGAGGCTGAGACGGGTGGGATCGCTTAAGGCCAGGAGTTCGAGATCAGCCTGGCCAATGTGGTGAAACCTTGTCTCTGCTAAAAATACAAAAATCAGCAGGGCACGGTGGCGGGTGCCTGTAGTCCCAGCTACTTGGGAGGCTGAGGCAGGAGAATTGCTTGAACCCACGAGGTGGAGGTTGCAGTGAGTAGAGATCGTGCCACCGCACTGCGGCCTGGGCGACAGAACGAGACTCCGTGTCAAAAAAGGACAAATAGAGTGGCTTCTGCTGTCTGCAGTTCATAGAGGTCAGCTATCTCACCGTACTGGAAGTCCCCCTCAGGGAAGGAACCAAATCTTTTTGAGATTTAATTTCTTCCTCACAGAGTGCATTCTGTTACTACATGAAACAGTGTTGTTAAAACGGATACATTTACTCAGGAGGCTACTCCTTGGTTAGCACTTGGGCCCAAAGCGGTCTAAAGTGGAAGCCCACCTCAGAATTTTCTTGTTCCTTTTTTTTTTTTTTTTTTTTTGAGACAGTCTCTGTCACCCAGGCTGGAGTACAGTGGTGCAATCGCAGGTCACTGCAGCCTCCACCTCCTGGGTTCAAGCAATTCTCCTGCCTCAGCCTCCCAAGTAGTTGGGATTACAGGTGCACTCCATCATGCCTGGCTAATTTTTGTATTTTTAGTAGAGACAGGGTTTCACATTGGCCAGGCTGGTCTCGAACTCCTGAGCTCAAGTGATCCACCCACCTCAGCCTCCCAAAGTGCTGGGATTACCAGCATGTGAGCTGCCGCACCTGGCCTGTCTTGTTCCATTTTGAAGTGGAAATGAAGTGGTGAAAGTGCAGCTTTCCTGCACATAACAACGTTTGTAAGTAGAGAAGTCAGTTGTCACTTGAGAAACTCTGTATTCTTCAATATTTCTGTAACAGAAATTCTATTTAGAAGAATTCGGATTGCATTGAAACATATAATTCAATTTCACCATTAAAGTATTTTTTGGCTTCTAAAATTCTACATTGGAGACATCTGAAATTAGAACATGTTTTATTGATATTTTCAATACTAACATAGTTTCTCTGAAACCATTTCCCAAAAGCCAGGTTCAACAGTTTATTAACAATCTTATAACTAGTATGTTTAAAAACCAAAGAGTAGTTCCCTTCAGGATTACTTGGGTACAAGGCAAGATCAGAGTGAAGATGAAGCCGAATTCAAAATTTTTCTAACCAGACTAGCTTATTTCAAAATAGAAGTTAGAATTATAGTACAAAGTTGTATCTTTTGTTTGTTTTTTAATAACTCATTTAACAGCAGCTCTCACTGAAAACTTTCCCTACTAACTAGAAAGGGGTCTGAACACTCAACTGAAGTGAGCTACAGCCTCTTTAGCTACAGCAACTAAGGTTTCTCTTAAAGGGTGCACCAGGCTGGTCCCGCTTGCTCCAGACGTCGTCTGTGGAGGAGCTGTGTGAGTATTAGAGTGGAAACTGAACAGTGATCAGGAGCCCGCTGCAGGGCTGCCCCTAGCGGGACTCTCCGTGTCTCTTGCTTTCTTGGCCTTCAGTGTCTGGATACTGAGAAAGATCTAGGGTCAAAATTCGGCTGAACATGCAGTCATCGTACTAAAATAGAAGACAGTTAAAAGTTCTCTTAATTAGGGAAAAAGTATTAAAGTAAAATAAGAGCCATTAGTGAGTCTAGAATTGCATTTAAAAGGTATCTTCTTCAACCTAAAAAGATATCAGCATTTATATCGGTTGTGGGTTTTTTTGGTGTTATCTGGTAGGAGAATTTCCATTGCTCATGCATTATATTTCCAGGTGGTCCCCTAACATTCTGTAGGCACAGGAAGGTAAATTTTTACCTTTGCTTAAAGGAAAATTCAGGAAGTAAATCCTAACTGTCCAAAACCACATGACCTGAACTAGTGGCTCTACTCCATGAGTTCAGATTAGAATTTTCAATGGCTTGAGAAAGGTGTGTTCACATTTTAGAAGTTACTATACAACTTGGAACTTCTAATGTATTTCTTTGTTTTGTCCTCAGATACCTTTGGAGGATAAATGGTTCCTTGCTCTACCATAGTGCATTTGTTTTTGCTTAAAACACTGAAACATTACAGAAATAAGTATAATGTTAACAGTTAGTGTAAATTAACATAGACTATTATTTCACAAAACAATACTTATTGTTCTGCAATTTTCCATTTGCTTTTTTCACTTAAAATATATCTTCAATCTCTATGTATTGTCTAGGAAAACACCAGTAGTTATTTTTAATCTTATTTGACTAAAAAATCATTTCAGCCTTAGACTCCATTTGGAAGTTTTCATTATAAAAGGAAAGCCCGGTGGCTGTCAGGGTCCTAAGGGAAGTTGGCAGTGGGTACACTCCTCCCCTCTGATTTGTCTTTACCTCAGGATAGATGCCGATCAGTGCGTCGGCTCTGGAGTAGAACTCTTCTTTTAGGGAGATGACTATCATCTGAAACTGGTCTTGAGTTTGCTCTTTGATGTAACTTGACACCTGGAAGAAATAAAAAAACATTTCACTAGGAAAGAAAGGCCTTGCCTGGGCTCTGGGGACAGTAATTCTGCATGTCTCTGAGTCTGGACAAGGACTTATCCACCTTTCCAATAATTCAATAAATCCCCAACAACTGCAGAAATGGAAATAGATTCTAAAATGAGATAAACTTCATTAAACCTATGATCTAAAACTTTAAGAACATTTTAAAGAATAAAGCTCCAACTTAAGATACTGTGGTGTAAATAGGTAATCAGCCTTTATAACAAGAAAAAAACTACCACTCGAAGTATTTTTTGAGGGTGAAAAAGGACTGGTATTTACACTTATAACCTCCAGGCCAGGCGCAGTGGCTCATGCCTGTAATCCCAGCACTTTGGGATCCACCCGAGGCGGGTGGATCAGTGGAGGTCAGGAGTTCAAAACCAGCCTGGCCAACATGGCGAACCCTGTCTCTATTAAAAACACAAAAAGTTAGGCAGTCATGGTGGCAGGCGGCTGTAATCTCAGCTATTCAGGAGGCTGAGGCAGGAAAATCCTTTGAACCCGGGAGGCGGAGGTTGCAGTGAGCCGAGATTGTGCCACTGCACTCCAGGCTGGGCGACAGAGAGAGAGACTCCATCTAACAACAACAACAGCAAAAATCCAAAATAATTTCCATCTTCCTATTTTGCCAACTCAAAGCCTGAAAGGAAAAACAGGGCAATTATGTATGTATTTGTAATCCATAATCAAGTCATTTGGTTAGAGGTGAACTCTGGTTCCTTAAGGAAGCTCAATTCCAAGGAAATGAGAAGTGCAAAATGGACTCAATAGAGATGAGTCTTGGTGAACAAACTACTCAGAACTTGGACAGTGATAAACCCCAAGAAAAGAAAAGCTACCAACAGTTTAACAAAAGTACTGCCAACTCCTGGGATTTCGCTGAGGGCCTAGAATGGGTCTTCTCCATGTGCACCAAAGATCCTGTGGACACAAGCTCTGGAAGTATTGGAATGGCAGCTTCCATTGAGGAATGAGTGGTCATGTTTTACATGAGAAAGGAAAGAACTGCTCTATGATGCTGAATTCATAGAAGGAACTTCCAGTATTAGAGGCAATGGTAGTAGCCACTATGACAGGGCTGAATAAAGGTCTTGGGCCCATAATAGGAAAAGAAGGGGAGACAGGATGCGAAGATGCAGGGCATGCATTTTTCCTGCAGAGTTACCTGTTGTAAATGTTGGGTACCCTGATCACAAGAGGGAGTGAAGGGTGCTTCATAGTTCCTCATACTACATAACTGCTCATACTCAATTCAGCAACGGAGTGTCAGAAAGATACGTCTCAAAGGGATAATGCAATTAAGAGGTTTTAGTACATAGGATGGGTACTAATAAGAGTCTTAAGTAAGACCTAGTACCTGGAGATGCCACCAATGCAAACATCTAATTTTTCCTCAAACATAGATACCTTAAATGCAGCCAAGAAAAGATAGCCACAAGATTTCCCCTCACAGAATGTGGGATATAAAGTGCCAAAATTATCCTCCTAAGGGGAGATTTCTCCCAAATGAGTCAGCCATGGAGTCCAGTCATTTGATGCACACTCGCTGGCATTCAAGAGACAACTCAAGATGTTCTTCTGTTCCTATGTTTTCTTTCCCCAGCTACCATGAAGTTTCTGGCAGAGACTTTTTGGGGGTATGGAGTTGATGTGATACTCTTGTGTATCCTGTGCCATGTTAAAAATGCAGGGCCTTCAAGAGATTTTCTCAGATGAATACCACTTGAGAAATGCCCAAAGACTACATTCATGCCATCAGAGGGTACCTCAGGTTGCAGCTACCCAGGCAATTCATGTGAGACTCAACAGAGTAAGAAATCAAGGAGGTCAGCTTCAGAGGTGCAAAACCTGCTGGGCAGTACCCTGAGGCTGCAAACATCTCTCAAGCATGGGCTCCTTAACATCACCCACAAGGCCAGGTTATAAACCAGAATGCCAATTTCTTTCTTTTTTTCTTTTTAAATTTCTTTATAATAGAGGCAAGGTCTCACTATGTTGCCCAGGCTGGTCTCGAACTCCTGAACTCAAGTGATCCTCCCGCCTCAGCCTCCCAAAGTGTTGGAATTACAGGCATGAGCCACCGCACCTGTCCCAGAATGCCAATTTATAAATAAATGATGAGAAATACATATGTCAGCATGACCACAGCAGCCACCTTGTAAGCAGCCATTAATACAAAGCCTGGTCATTTCTAGAAGATGGATGGGCCTGGAATCAGAACCAGGAGACTCTAATTCACCCATCTCCAAGAATGAATGGCCCCAGTAGCAGAACCATGATACCGGGAACTCTGCAGGCCGATGCTACTCTTCCCCTGGGCAGTGTCAGGCACTGCCAGGATTTGCCTCCATCCTGTGTTCATGTTCCATAGCAGACCCCACTCTCATGTCCAAAATTCAATCCAGTCACCATTAAGATGTGTGGGCTGAGAGCCCAGCTCTTTCAGGTGCGCCAGCTCTGAGTATCTACCCACTGATCCTTGAGTGCTGACTAAAGTTTAACTCCTAAGTGTGAAACTGTTCCTTAGTTCTCTCATTCTCTCAAAGACTGAAAACAGGTTCATGCTCAAGTACAGTGAATTGCTGGATACATTTTGATAGAACTGGGAGGTAGGGCTGGCGTGGTGGCTGAAGCCTGTAATCCCATCGCTTTGGGAGGTTGAAACGGGTAGATCCCTTGAGCCCCAGAGTTCGAGACCAGCCTTGGCAACATGGTGAAACCCCATTTCCAACAAAAACACAAAAATTAGCCAGTCTCATAACCTGGTCTCAAAATAAATAAATAGATTAAAATTTTTTTTTAAATGGGAAGGTAGGATTTTAAACTTTAATTCTTTTGGAATTTATTTAGAGATGGTACTCTTGGACTTTGTAAGTGGAGACTTAACAAGGCCCTGCCACAGGGCCTATTAGGGGTTCTCTAACTGCCAATATCTAGATTTGGTGAGAAACCTGTTATGCCAGCAGTAACACTGTTGATCAAGTACAGTGATCCTCATTTGACCCCCATGTTGATTGTCCCATCAACTCTGGAAGGTCCCCTAAGCTTTGAACGAAAACTACCCTGAATCAACTTGTTTCAGATATTTATCTTAGATTTTAAAAGGACTAATTTTTTTTTTTTTTTAATTTTTTATTTTTTCTGGAGTGCAGTGGCATGGTCTCGGCTCACTGCAATCTCTGTCTCTCAGGCTCAGGTGATCCTCCCACCTCAGCCTCTTGAGTAGCTGGGACCACAGATGTGTGCCACCATGCTCAGATAATTTTTTTTTTTTCACACTTTTTGTAGGGACAAGGTCTCCTTATATTGCCCAGGCTGGTCTCAAACTCTTGGACTCAAGCAATCCACCCGCCTTGGCCTCCCAAAGTGCTGGGATTACAGGCATAAGCCAACAAGCCCAGCCTACAAGGAATGATTTTTTTATTTTATTTATTTATTTTTTTGAGACAGAGTCTCACTCTGTTACCCAGGCTGGAGTGCAGTGGCACAATCTCGGCTCACTGCAACCGCCGCCTCCCGGGTTCAAGCGATTCTCCTGCCTCAGCCGCCTGAGTAGCTGGGATTACAGGCACGCACCAACATACCTGGCTAATTTTTGTATTTTAAGTAGAGACGGGGTTTCACCATATTGGTCAGGCTGGTCTAGAACTCCTGACCTCAGGTGATCCACCTGCCTCGACCTCCCAAAGTGCTGGGATTACAGGCATGAGCCACTGCGCCCGGCCCAGGGACTGATTTTTAATGAGCATTTTCTATTGCTTGCTTCACATGATCCTTGAATTGTAGACAATCTATTGAAAATGAAAAGCAGAAACTTACTTTGCCTATGTTAGTATTGTCTAGGGCTGCATCCACTTCATCTAAAACAAAGAATGGGGCAGGACGAAAACTAGAAAAAAATTACAATCAAGTAAGTTACAATTTTCTATCTGTTTTATAAAAGACTTGGAGGAAAAGATTAACAGTATTCAGAATAAAAAAAACACACTCTTTTGGATATTTCTAAGTATTTGATGACCTCTATGTTACTAAATCCAATGCTCAGTTATCAGTCCACATGTATGTGACCTATGCAAGGAGTATTTGGGGTTGGTCACTCCCTCCTCCTTGAAATACTGCTCTGTGACTTGCAGAGGGACATAGTCTACTTCCCCTCAGCCCCTGCAGAGTCTGCTGAGAACTCTTCATCTCTGTGCTTATCTAATCAACTCCCTTGGTGATTAAATCTGGCCTCAGGGTTTTAAATACCGCCCAAATACTGATGGCTCCCACCCTTCTACCAATAATTCTAACCTGTCTCCTGAATTCTCACCTCAAATGTCCAACTACTTTCTCTACAATTCCATGTGGGTGTCTAATACATATCTCAAACTCATCTCAAACTCATCTCAAAGCAAACTTCTCCCCTGCCCTCCAAACCTGTTCCCTCCTGTGGTTTTCTCCATCTCAGTTAATGGCAGCTCTTATTACTCTAGTCGATTAGGTCAAAACCCACAGAGCCATCCCCTTCACATCTCTTCCTTCACACCCGTACCTGTCAGCAAATTCCGTCTGCACAACCATATCCTCTCACCCTGGCCCAATCACCATCGCTGTCTTTCACCTTGATTGTGACCAGTCTTAGCCCTGTGCCTGCCACTGCTGCATACAGTCTATTCTCCATCCATGCTAGGCTCACTCTGGCCTTGGAGCCTTTTGCACTTGCTATTGCTGATGTCTAAGAACATTCTTCCCTTAGCTGTCCACATGACCTGTTCCATTTATTCCTTCAAATCTTTGCTCAAATGTTACCTTCTGAAACAGACCTTCCCAGATGACTCTTTAATATTGCTAACCACTTCCCTGCCACTCACCATCTCCATTCCCTGCTTTTTTTCTCTACAGAACTTGTCACTTTCTAATGTTCTCTATATTGGATAATTAGTTTACTAATTTACCTTATTTATTATCTGCCTTTCCCAACTAAAATGAAGTATCTTCAAGGCAGGCGTTTTGTTTTGTTCACAGCTGTCTCCCCACTGCCTGCAGCAGCACCTGATACACAGTAACTAGTAAGTATCTGTTGACTAAATGGATGTGGGTGCCACCTAGTCTGATTCTGCTCAGATTACTTGTTCAGAGCAGGCCTCCAGCTACCATGGTTTTCTCTTTTCCTTTCCTGTGGCAGCCTATTCCTTTTCCTTCTAGAGACCAGTAAAAAGTTGTCAAACTCTTGTATGTTTTTGTTCCTGGTCATGGAAATAGAAAAGCAGCAGCATCTATATTTTACTGATTGTATTATATGTATATTTTTTGAGACAGAGTTTTGTTCTTTCACCTAGGCTAGCGTGCAGTGGCGTCATCACAGTTTATTGCAGCCTCGAACTCCTGGGCTCCAGCAATCCTTCCACCTCAGCCTCTGGGTAGCCGGGACTACCGACATATGTCACCACATCTGGCTAACTTTTTTCTATTTTCTGTAGACACGGGGTCTCACTATGTTGCCGAGGTTCAGCATCTATACTTTAGATCTTCATCTAATATTCTGAATGTTGAAAGAGGCTAATTGCCTTAATTGTAGATAACTTTTTATTTCTTGATTTGTTTTACAAAGAAACAGTTCCACCACCATCAGTAAAAATAAGGAGATTAAATACTTTTATAGAAGAAATACTTCAACATTCTTTACTAAGTAGCAGATCTCTGAATATTGACTAAGAAAATAATATACAAATTGGGATTTTTTTCAATCCTGATGTCACCTCTGGCCATTCCAAATATTTTTTCTTTCTAAAATGGAATAGTAGTAGCTATTGATAATAACAGAAATTGAATAAAAATCTGTCACTAACTAGCTGGGCATGGTAGCACGTACCTGTGGTCCTGGCTACTCAGGTGACTGAGGCGGAAGGATCACTTGATCTGGGAGTTTGAGCCTAGCCTAGGCAACATAGCAAGTCTCTGTCTCCAAAAAAAAAAAAAACCCCACTAAAAATCTGAATTCTCTCTTAGATTTTCTGTCTAAAGTCTAAATTGTTGTAGGCCTAAAACATAATCTGAATTGTCTGGCTGAAGAAGATAGTTTTGTATCCCATTTGCTAAATATTAATAAAGACAATAGTTAATATATCTTCTGTAGGAAGGTCCCCTTGGCTTCTGCCCTATATGAAAACTGAATAGCTTTTGTGACCTTACCTGTGCACGGCAAACAGGAGAGCCAAGGCGGCCACACACTTTTCTCCCCCTGACAAATTGTCCATTGGCATAAACCGTTTGCCTGGGGCCACACAGTTATAACTAATTCCCTCCAAGTAAGGTTCTTCAGGGTTCTCTGGGCTAAGAAATGCCTGAAACACATATGTTTATTTAGCAATATCAGAAAAGCAACTGATAAAGTTCAACTTGGAGTTTAACTGCAAAATATTCTATTGGTTAGCTTTTCTCCAATTTTGATGGAAAACTACCAATGCCTATAAATAATGTATTTAGTTCTACATGTAATCACAGAAAACAGGGTTGTCTGGATAGGTGGTAGACGGAAAACACTCTAACATACCCAGGGATCAGCCCTTTCCACCAGACTGCCAGTCAAACCTCAGAGGCACCTGCCACAGTCTTACAAAACAGTCTTCATGCAATTTGCTCACTGATATATTCATCAAACATTTACTGAATACCTATTATGGGCCAGGAACTGTAGATACAGAGATGAATCTTGTTCTCAAAGAGTTAGGCGTGGTGGCTCACACCTGTCATCCCAGCACTTTGGGAGACTGAGGCAGGCGGATCACTTGAGGTCAGGAGTTTGAGACCAGTCTGGCCAACATGGTGAAACCCTGTCTCTACAAAAAATACAAAAATTAGCCAGGCTTGTTGGTGTGTGCCTGTAATGCCAGCTGCTTGGGAAGCTGAGACACTTGAACCTGGGAGGCATAGGTTTCAGTGAGCTGAGATCGCACCACTGCATTCCAGCCTGGGCAACAGAGGGGAACTCTGTCTCCAAAAAAAAAAAAAAAAAAAAAAAAAAGGAGTTAATGGGTTTAATCTTACTTTACTGAAAATAAGTTATTTTCAGTTGAAGTTCTAAATATCTGATCCAGGATCACCTTTTAGTCATAAAAGCACATGAGAAAACAAAAGCAGAAGAGGTACGTAAGCCCCGACCTACATCTTTATTTCACATTCAATTCCACGAGTATTTGCTACGTATATTGATAATGGAATGGGAGTGGTTATCATTAAAAGGGTCATATCTGAATTTGAACCCTGCCTTTAGTTCTTTACCTCTCTTTTGTTACTCTGGTCAACTCCACAGATGAACCATCTTCCCAGGATCCTCTAGTATTCCACATTTACCACAGAAAACAACAGTGCTATAAAATCAAATTAGTACCAGACTACAGAATTTTGGAACTAAAAGAGAATTTGGAAACCAAATGATTTAGTCCATTCATTTTTCGGATGAAGAAACAGACCCAGAGAGGTTTTGACTTGTCCACACTGAATAGTGTGGAGTGAACGGGATCTACAATGCAGGTCATTAGATAACCACTCTTCATGAACTGACTTTGCCCCATGAGTGAGTTGCTCAAATAATGTGGCAGCGGTTATTTATTTCCCACCAAAAAAAAAAAAAAAAAACCACCACCAGTAACACAGATTTCCCACTAGTATTGGAGGATGAAAGATACATACTTGGGCGCTGTTGTTTCTGCAGAGCTTCTTGTAGATTTGATCAATTGAGACTGAGACATGCTCAAAACACTGGGTGAAAAGATCGTATCTCCTTTTTTTCACTTGTTCAAACTCTTGCCTACACATTCTGGCTTCCTTTCTGCTGGCCTCAAAAGCTAAGAGAGAATCAATGTTCTTCATTTTAGAGACCACTGAGGAGGTTCTTTTACTTAAACTGTAAAGCATAAAATATTTTTAAAATTGGATTTGAGTTTGGATCTCTTGAGTAAAGTTACCTTCGAAATACCTAAACTACTATTAATTCCAAGAGAATAGCTCTTAGAATTGATGAGTCTCTTTTCCAGTAGGGCTAACTGCTAAATAATATTGACAAGTTCTGATAGGGTATTTATTTATTTATTTATTTATTTATTTATTTAGAGACGGAGTCTTGCTCTGTTGCTCAGGCTGAAGTGCAGTGGCGTGATCTCGGCTCACTGCAGCCTCTACCTCCCAGGTTCAAGTGATTCTCCTGCCTCAGCCTCCCGAGTAGCTGGGACTACAGGCGTGAGCCACCACACCCAGTTAATTTTTATAATATTTAGTAGACACGGGGTTTTACCATGTTGACCAGGCTGGTCTTGAACTCCTGACCTCAGGTGATCCACCCACCTCAGCCTCCCAAAGTGCTGGGATTACAGACGTGAGCCACCGCGCCCAGCCTGATAGAGTATTTATTATGTCAATTTTGTTGGTGTGAAAAAAATCTATGTGTTTTAAAATCACCAATAAACTTGGTTTTAAATTAAAGCAAAACACTTCAAAAAGGAAACAATTAATGATTCAGTATTAAAAGTACACATTAATATAAGACCACAGAGGAAAAAATCTACAACAAAAAGGGACAACAGAGGGGAAATTGTTGGCAAATGTTATAGAAATCAAAACACCCATGAATATAATCTTGTTAGTGACTAAACTCAATTTTACCATCTGTGGATTCTTGAAACTTGTCTCTGACAGTCTTTAAGTTCTCCAGTGCTCGCAGGTTTGGGGCTGCTGTTTTCAGTAAGATATCTTCCTGGGATGCTACTTGCTGCCGTAAGAGCCTAAGGTGGGCCTCGACTTCTTGATCAGACTGTAGAGCCTATTATGGGCAAAGAACAACACTGACTGGCATGGCATGCCTTCTACATCCAGCAAGGTAGGGTGTGTGTGTGGCCCTTCGCCATCTGGACCCCCCAGGTCTTGTCATCCACTCCTTCTCTCCCCAAAGCCCTCTCTGAGCCCGGGAGGTGCAGTCCTGCTGCAATACTTATAGCTTCCTGAATCGGCTGTGCTCTTTTCTTGGAACACATTTCGGCTCATTTTTTTAATCTGGCTAAAAAGCAACAATTTATACTTCACCTTCATTTATTTAAAAATATTCATAATCTACTATGTATTACACTGAGGATTCAATGATGGAAGCTATTCAGTCTTTGCCTTTAAAGACTCACAGGGAAGTCAGACACATAAACTGGATTAAAAATTTTTTCTAAGACACAGGTCTCACTCTGTTGCTCAGGCTGGTCTCGAGCTCCTGACCTCAAGCAGTCCTCCCACTTCCCGAGTAGCTGGGATTTAAACCGGCTTTTACAGTGGGGTGAAAAGACTTCTGACAGGGCAAACATAGGTACTACGGGGCAGGGAGAGGGGATCCAATCCAGCTAGACAGGTTAACACTTAAACCTGGCACGAGTGATGAAGAGAAAAAGTAGCCACGCTCTTCCAGAAAATCTTTTTTTTTTTTTTTTGGCCACAAATACAATCAGTGTACAAAAAGTAGGCCGGGCATGATGGCTCATACCTGTAATCCCAGCACTTTGGCAGGCCAAAGTGTGTGGATCACCTGAGGTCGAGTTTGAGATCAGCCTGACCAACTTGGTGAAACCCCATCTCTACTAAAAATACAAAAATTAGCCGGGCATGGTAGCAGACACCTGTAATCCCAGCTACTCGGAGGCTGAGGCAAGAGAGTTGCTTGAACCCAGGGGGTGGAGGTTGCAGTAAGCCGAGATTGCGCCATTGCACTCCAGCCTGGGCAACAAAGCAAGACTGTCTCAAAAACAAAACAAAACAAAAAACAAAACAAAAAAAGTCTAACAAAATATATTAACAGCATATGAACTGAAAAGATGTGGTGGATATTGTTACTCAGCATCTGTTTCCATTTTTTCTTTTAATGCAGCACACACTTTTGACCAGGTAGATCCACTTCTCCCTCCTGGACCCCATGTACTTAGACTGAGAGGCAGGGCCTGCTTGGTTTAAGGTAAAGTTCACCATCCTCCTCCCTCTACAGTGATTGGTTCAGCAATGAATATGTGACCCCATTCAGGCAACTGTGATGAGGGGACAATTGCTGGGGCTTTGTAGGTAAAACCTTTCTTCAGTTTTAGAAAAGCATGTAAACCAAAGAGTATCTGAGATAGGTCTCAGTCAGTTGAGTTTATTTTACCAAGGTTAAGGACATGCCCCAGAGAGAAGTCTGTGCCTTTCTCGAAAGATGATTTTGAGGGCTTTGATATTTAAAGGGGAAAAGCAGGCAGAAGCAAGAGGAAGTATATGGTCACATCACTGAATCCATATGTTGCAAGAGAAAAGTAGGTAGGAAACAGTCAATTATGTATTCACCTCATGCTCAGTAAATTAGCACTTTACCATAAGACGAAAAACCACAAATATCTCCCCACGGAGTCTCTACCTGGGGAGATACTTAATTTTTTTTTTTTTTTTTTGAAACCGAGTCTCTCTCTGTCACCCTGGCTGGATTGCAGTGGCACAATCTTGGCTCACTGCAACCTCCACATCCCAGGCTCAAGCAATTCTCTTGCCTAAGCCTCCTGAGTAGCTGGGATTACAGGCACATGCCACTGTGCCTGGCTATTTTTTTTTTTTTTAGTGGAGACAGGGTTTCGTCATGTTGGCCAGGCTGGTCTCGAACTCCTGACTTCAGGTGACCTGCCTACGTTGGCCTCCCAAAGTGTTGGGATTACAGGCGTGAGCCACCACGCCTGGCCTGATACTTAATTTTTTATATGTAGCTCTCTGCTTAGGAACAAAAGGAAAGGCAGTTTTTTGCATGACTCAGCTTTCAGCCTAATTTCTTTCTCTTGGTGTAGTGAATTGGGGTCCAAGTTTTCATTTTCCTTTCACTAGTACCACCACAAAAGACAGCTTCTTTCTTCTCTGAAGGTTGCAGCTGTGTGGCTGGAAAGCCAAGAATATGCGCTCATTTTGTCTTCAGGAGAGAAGCAGCTTCAGAATGAAGCCAACGCCCAAAGACATGTATGGCTACAGGGATGACTGGGAAACAGAGCCAGAGCTGCTCAATTAAAGGCATGAAATTAAGTTAAATTAAAGCTGGAGTCCAGCTCTGTGCTCTGCAACTGTGAAGGGTGTGCCACACCATCACCTACAATCCTGAGAGAGGCCTGTGTCTACTGAGGGTACTGCAGTGGGATGCCAGCAGAGCAAATTTGGGATGCTGGAGTAAGTAGTTGGTTACTTTTGTTTATTGAAGGACTTCTCAAAAACTTAAATATACATTGTGAATCTCTTCCCTTCCCAAGAAGGGAAGACTTTCTCAAAAAGTAACCACAGGAACTTTTCTTATTTGGCTAGACATTTCATGATACCAGTGTTCTACACAACACAGTCAGAAATGCTGACATAAACATTTTTTAAAGTAACCAATATGTTTACTGCTATTTTGTGATAACATGATACAATAAATATATATTTGGTTTTCATCCCAGTTCTAGGCACAGCATACCTAAAGCATTTGCAGTTTCCTGAGTGGTAGCAGTGAGAGGGGCATCTTTTATTATTCATGATAAGCCCCTTTCAATCATACCTAATGAGCTGACTGTTGGAAGATGGGGACTATTGCAGGAGGAACCAACCAGGTGATTGGAGGGCTGGAACCTTCAGTCCCTCTTCTCTAAGGAGATGGGGGAGAAAGGCTGAAGATTGAGTCTGGATCACCAATTGCCCATGATTTATTAATCATGTATGTAATGAAGCTCCCATAAGAATCCCTAAACAGTGGGTTGTGAAGAGCTTCCAGGTTGGTGACCACACAAGAGATGCTGGGAGGGTGACAAGCCTGGAGAAGGCATGAGATAGGGCATGGACCCTTTCTCATACCTAGTCCTATGTATCTCGTCCATTTGGCTGTTCCATGAGTTGTAGCCTTTAAAAATGAACTGGTTAATGTAAATGAAGTATTCCCCTGAGTTCTATGAGCCATTCTAGCAAATTATCAAATCTGTGGAAGGGGTTGTGGAAACTCCTGATTTACAGCCAACTGGCCATGAGTCTGGGAGGCCTGGACTTGTGATTGGCATCTGAAGAGTGGCCAGTCTTGTGGGACTGAGCCATGACCTTGTGGGATCTGATGCTAACTGCAGGTAGACAGTGTCAGAATTGAACTGGATTGTAGAATACCCACTTGGTATTCAAAGAATTAGAGAACTGCTTGGTGTGGGAGAGACCCACAATTTGGTGTCAGAAGTTTCATGATTATACTGTTTTTCCTTTGTATATTTCTTTCAAAACCATTAGGAAATCTTTTTTTAAAAAAACCTCAATTCTATCTTCCAAAAATGATTCTGTAATATTTAAATATTCCATATTACTGTGAGTGATAAACAACAGAAAGCTTTCCATTACCTTCAAATCCTCATTTAGAGAGCTGTAGTCTACTTCGAAGGCTTCTTCTTTTTCATAGATATCAATTGTTGCCTGGGTACTTTCTGCTTCAGTTCCCATCTGAAAAATACGTGAACACATACATTTGTTGATTAAGTTTGTTGTCTTATATGGGAGTGGTTCATGGCACTCCAACAACAATTACAACAGTAACATCAAAGATCACTTATCACTGATCACCTTAACAGATATATAATAAAAAAAAGTTTGAAAGATTTAGAGTTATCAAAATGTCACAGAGAGACCCAGAAAAGTGAGCAGATGCTGTTGGAAAAACGGTACCAACAGACTTTCTCAACATGGGGTTACCACAAACCTTCAACTTGTAGAACAAAAACAAAAACAAAAAACCCTGCAATATCTGTGAAGCACAATAAAATGAGGCATGCATGTGTATGGGAGGATGTGCATAGGGTATACACCAACACTATGCCATTTTAGGTAAGAGACTTCAGCATCCTTGGATTTTGGTATACATGGGGGATCCTGGAACCATCCCTGTGGATACCAAGGAATGACTGTACTTCCAGCCAATCTAAAATGTTCTGTATAATCCAAATGTGGTGAAAAAGAAAGAAAAAAGGCCAACAGGGAAATGTTAGTGAGGCTTGCTTTTATCTTGTGATTTCTTTGGTGTCCATTCTTGCCTCTTCCTTTTCCCTCACCACCTAGAGATACTCAGCAGGGCATGTTTCTTCTGAGAAGGACCTCAGTACAACTGTTGGAGAAGGTGCAGAGCAAGAACCACCCCCTCCACATGATGTAAAATATTACGAGAGTCCAGGGAACCGCCCAAGCAGCAGATGATCTGCATACTGCCTGTGCCTCATTGTGCAAAAACATTCTTAACTCCAACAACTTTAATTCTCTGATTTATCTTGGGTATCTAATATGTAGGTAAGAAACATGGGTTCATCCTGTGGCCCTAGTCCTCTGAGATGACAGTCATTTTGCCCTTTTTCCCTCCTAGGAGATGTCTTCACCATCCCTAAAGGGGCTACAGAACAAGAGAAAGAATAAGCAAAGGGCAATGCATTAAGTTCCACACAATGGCACATATTTTACAGTCATTTGCTAGAATACCTCCACTTCAATGATGTCATCCAGTGACCCGAACAAAAGGATTATCTCAATGTCTTGCACTTTGCAATCAAGCAGCAAGTTATGCTTCTCTAATCGTTTCTGTTCCAGAGAAGTTTGAGTAATTACAACTTCTTTTTGCAACTTCCCCACTTCCCTGTAATTACACCGATATGAAAAAGTAATTTTACTCATTATATAACACTGCACCAAGGAAGAAAAATGTATGCTATAAACTTATATGAAAAAAAGATTATTCCTGTGAGTGCTGTAAGTTCTAGAATCCTCTCACTGATGCTTGTAATTTAATTGTTAACACTCCTGAGAAAGGTCATGAACATAGTTAATCTAAGGGAGCATTTTCCACTAATACATGTTACTGATTTAACCAAAGACAGTGCTTTCCTAGTTACTTTATTTTTAAATCTGAGCAATTTTTCAAGCTGCAATTCTCACTCAAATATAAGCTCCACATTTTAGACCTCAAACCAAGATAAATAGTCTCTTAGCAAAAGAAATCCCTTGCCAGGTAAGTCATATACACGTAATAATCTGGTTTCTTTACTACCACCACCACTAATGTAGTAATGCCTTCTATCTGAAAATAAGGGCTTGGGTTTTACTAATCGAAATGATGTGGGATTTTTAAAAGAACTGGAAAGAGGACCAAAAGAAAATGGAAAAAAGAAAAAAAAAGAAGAAAGTAAGAACTATGTATTTTTCAAGAATATGAAGGGAAAAAGAAAGTATTCTGTTTGGGCTGAGTGTGGTGGCTCATGCCTGTAATCCAGCACTTTGGAAGGCCAAGGGAAGAGTATCATTTGAGCCCAGAAGTTTAAGACCAACATAATGAGACCTCATCTCTTTAAAAAAAAAAAAAAAAAAAAAAAAAGGAGAATGTGTTCTATTTACACAAAATACAAGAGTTTTTAAAAAGCAAGAGTAAACAGACTTTAATTCCACTCCAAAATCTTAGAACTTTCTGGCTGTATCTTGAAACACTGAAGGTCTTCGAATAGTGAGAAAAATTGTGAAATGCCAAAAGGCTGAGCAAAAACAGAGAATTAATTTTGTCTAATCACTCATAGTTGTGTAAATCATGATGCATGACAGGAAAGCAAGTGTCATTTTGGTACAGGCCAGTCAATTCAAAGTGTCGTTGCCATCATCATGGCAAACACACAAGCTAATCTTATGCCAGGTACTGGTCTAAGTACCTGGCACAGGTACTTTTTTTTTTTTTTTTGAGACAGAATTTCACTTTTGTTGCCCAGGCTGGAGTGCAGTGGCACTCTAAGTGCATATGAATATTAACATATGTAATATTTACAGCAATTCTGTGAGGCAGGCACTATTACTATCTCCATTACTGATGAGGAAATTAAAGTATCATATGTAAACAGCAGAGCTGGGATATGAAACCAGAAATTGTGGCTCCAAATTCTATCTCCTTACTCTCTACGCTATCTTGCACAGATTAGAGGGAATCTCTGTACAACAGGAAGACAGAAATGTCAAGGTAGAATTAGCGTAAGGGACTCTATACAGGTTCATGTTTTCATCTAACAAAAATAACTATTTGTTCTACGCCAGGAACAGTGGCTCATGCCTGTAATCCCAGCACTTTGGGAGGCTGAGGCGAGCAGATCACTTAAGGTCAGGAGTTTGAGACCAGCCTGGCCAACACAGTAAAACCCGGTCCCTACTACAAAAGAAAAACATACACACATACACACACACACACACACACACACACACACACACACACACACACACGCCGGGCGTGGTGGTGTGCTCCTGTAGTCCCAGCTACTCGGGAGACTGAGGTAGGAGAATCACTTGAACCTGGGAGGCAAAGGTTGCAGTAAGCTGAGATCATGCCACTGCGCTCCAGCCTGGGCAACAAAGGGAGACTCCGTCTGAAGAAAAAACAAAACACCATTTGCTCTAAACAATTAACCACCTCGCCTGGTTTAGAATGTTTGAAAAAAATTAGAATGTCTGAAGGGTGTGATGTGAGACTAAGAGCAACAAAGGGCACATATTCAAATGCAACTCATTTAGTATATTTCAGATAGTTGGTGTCCATGTTTAAAACTGACTAGGTCTTTCAAACTGATAAAGTCTTAATTACCTATCAACAGCCAGAAACTTCTTCCGTTCCTCTTCAATTTGAGTTTGAACTTTCTCGGCATTGGAGTTCTGAGTGACACGTATGTCCTTAAGTTGCTGCTGCTTTGCCATGAGTTCATTCACTATCTGCAGACAGTTTTCTTCAGCCTGAACAGAGAGGATCTGTATTGTAGATTTACCATCTTCTATATTAATAAGGTAATTCTATGATCTTATCAATAACACCAAACCAGTTATCCTGAGATGAACCTTCTCACCCTATGTGCTACTTGACCCTCCATCATGGACGGTGACTCACATTCTATACTTTTTAGAAACTGGTGATCATTACCTGCCTTTGTCGTTCATTTTGCTATTGTTTTTTATCCTTCATTTTGGATTCATTCCTCAGCTCACTGCCATCTGACTTCTGTTCCCACTCTCCAATGAGAGTGTTTTTGCTATCATGATCTCTAATTGGGAATTAAACATTTTCCAGACTTTTATGTTTTTGACAGCCTTGATCATTTCCTCCTTCCTGAAACTCTGGGGCTTGTGATACCACCTCTTCTGGCTCTCCTCATAAGCTAAGTGACCATCTTCCAGATCCCATCGCTGCTCTACTGCTCTTCACTGCCTACCTCCCTGCTAGGGTGTCTCAACCATTCTCATGTGGTTTCAGTTTACTCCCATAAACCAGCAACTCCCAAATCTGTATCTTCAGCCTAGACTTCTCCCATTATCTTCTCTTTAACAGCCTGCTGGAAATTGCCATCTAGACATTACATAGGCAACTCAAGCTCCACAGGTCCAGAATTTTCTCTCCTTAACCTGCAGCTCTCATTCACCAATCACCCAAGTTAGAACTAATGAGTCATCTGTGGCACCCCCTTGCCCTTCCTCCCATGCTGACAGCCAGTAATTCATAAAGCTCTGCTGATTTTACTTTAAGTATTTCTTTTTTTTTTTTTTTTTGAGACGAAGTCTCACTCTGTCGCCCAGGCTGGAGTGCAGTGGCCGGATCTTAGCTCACTGCAAGCTCCGCCTCCCGAGTTTACGCCATTCTCCTGCCTCAGCCTCCCAAGTAGCTGGGACTACAGGCGCCCGCCACCTTGCCCGGCTATTTTTTTTTTTGTATTTTTTAGTAGAGACGGGGTTTCACCGTGTTAGCCAGGACGGTCTCGATCTCCTGACCTCATGATCTGCCCGTCTCGGCCTCCCAAAGTGCTGGGATTACAGGCTTGAGCCACTGCGCCCGGCCTAAGTATTTCTTAAATCTGTCCCCAACCCCTTCGATCACTAACAGGACCCTTCAGGAGATCACAAAAGGTTTACTACATGAAGGAAGTCATAATTTCAATGAAGAAGCACTTCAGCCACTCATTATTAATTACCTTCTTTAGGTGATCAATATCTTCACTACCTTTCTGGATAGTTTCTTTTAATGTGTTCATCTTATTCAGTTTCTTCTTAAGCTGATTGCGACTATACTCAAGTTGAATATTAAGCCGAGTTTTTTGTTTTTCAAATTCTAATCTAGTATAATAAAGTCAAGCATTACAAGTGTTAACAGAAAACTTTGATTCCTTCTTAACTTTTTCTTATGGGAAATTTCAAACAAATATAAAAATAAAAGGAATACTATAATGAACCCCCAAGTAGCTGTCACCCAACTTAATAATTATCAATTCATGCTCATTCTTGTTTCATCTATAACTCCACTAATTGCCCCTCTTACCGCTGGCTTATTTGAAGCAAGTTCTAGACGTGATGTAATTTCATCTGTAAATATTTGTGTATGTATCTCTGGAAGTGAAATGACTTTTAACTCATAACCATAAAGTATTATGGCTAAAATATAATTCATTAATATCAAATTGCTGTCACTGCCAAATTTCCTTTTTAAAAATTTTCTTTTAGTCTGGGTGCAGTGGCTCATGCCTGTAATCCCAGCACTTTGGTAGGCCAAGGTGGCAGATCACTTGAGATCAGGAGTTCGAGACCAGCCTGGCCAACATGGTGAAACCCCATCTGTACTAAAAATACAACAATTAGCCAGGCTTGGTGGTGTGTGCCTGCAGTCCCAGCTACTCAGGAAGTTGAGGCAGTAGGAACTGCTTGAACCCGGGAGGTGGAGGTTGCAGTGAGTTGAGATCACACCACTGCACTCCAGCCTGGGTGACAAAGCGAGTCTCCATTTCAAAAAAACAAAAACGAAAACAAATACCAAAAAATTTCTTTAAAAAAAAAAAAAAGAGGCCGGGCACGGTGGCTCAAGCCTGTAATCCCAGCACTTTGAGAGGCCGAGACGGGTGGATCACAAGGTCAGGAGATCAAGACCATCCTGGCTAACCCGGTGAAACCCCGTCTCTACTAAAAAATACAAAAAACTAGCCGGGCGAGGTGGCGGGCGCCTGTAGTCCCAGCTACTGGGGAGGCTGAGGCAGGAGAATGGCGTAAACCCGGGAGGCGGAGCTTGCAGTGAGCTGAGATCCGGCCACTGCACTCCAGCCTGGGCGACAGAGCGAGACTCCGTCTCAAAAAAAAAAAAAAAGAAAAATTGGTTGTTTGAATCAGTATCCACACATTGCATATGGGTATGTTTCTTAAATCTTTTATAATCTACAGATTTCCTCCCCTTTTTCTTTAAATTATAATTTATGTGTTATTCTTATTTAGTCTTTTCAAATTATTATTATTATTATTATTTTTTTTTTTGAGACGGAGTCTCGCTCTGTTGCTTAGTCTGGAGTGCAGTGACGCGATCTCAGCTCACTGCAACCTCCGCTCCCTGGGTTCAAGCAATTGTCCTGCCTCAGCCTTCCTAGTAGCTGGGATTACAGGTGTGTGCTACCATGCCCGGCTAATTTTTGTATTTTTAGTAGAGACAGGGTTTCGCCTTGTTGGCCAGGCTGGTCTCGACTACTGACCTCAAGTGATCCACCTGCCTCTGCCTCCCAAAGTGCTGGAATTACAGGCGTGAGCCACCGCGCCCGGCCCAAATAACTATTCTTATATAAACACCAAACTTGGGAACTTTCATTTCTACTGTGCCAGCTTCATAAACTCCTCATAAAGAATTCCATTATCAACTGTAGCTCATCCCTCCATGCTCCACCTACCCCTCTACACACCCTGCTAACAGAATCAGTTGTTCAAGAAACACTAAGTACCTCTACACACCCTGCTAACAGAATCAGTTGTTCAAGAAACATTAAGTACTAACAGATATTGTGCTAGATACTGCTAATACAAAAACAACTATAACAATTAAAACATTAAAAACTATTTAATGAGAGGTTACTATATACCTGACACTGTTATAAAAGTTTTTACATGAATTAACTTACAATTTGTAAAACTCTCCTAGGTCAGTAATACTATCATCTTTATTTAACAGATGAGAAGATCAAGGAACAGTGAGTTAAGCAACTTGCCCAAGGCTACCCACTTAGTGGTAGAGCCAGGGATGACACACTCAGACAGAGGGACAACAAAATCCCTGCTCTTCATCCGTGACCACACTGCCTGTAGGAGAGGTTAAGAAATGTATTTGTGCCGCAGGAGGCAGACATACAGACGATGTAGAAGTGAAACACTTCTTCACTTGGCTTTAGGGCGTCACATTACCCTGGCTTTCCTTTCCCCTGACTAGCTGCTCTTTTAATGATTCTTTCTCATCTCTTCAACTTGCTAACATCTTGTAGGATCTCTTCTCCTTTCTCTTTTTTTTTTTGAGATCGAGTCTCGCTCTGTTGCCCACGCTGGCGTACAGTGGCATGATCTCGGCTCACTGCAAGCTCCGCCTCCCAGGTTCATGCCATTCTGCTGCCTCAGCCTCCCAAGTAGCTGGGACTACAGGCACCCACCACCACACCCAGCTGATTTTTTGTTAGCCAGGATGGTCTCGATAGTATGACCTCGTGATCTGCCTGCCTCGGCCTCCCAAATTGCTGGGATTACAGGTGTAAGCCATTGCACCCGGCCTAGCTGTTTCTTGATGAAATGAAACTCAGGCATAATTCCTCTAAATTATGAAATAATAACTATTTTTATAAATATGTAAGCTTCTTACCAACATATAATACTTTTTTTAATAAAAATACCTTTTTTGATCAATTTCTTGTTGCTGTTTAACACGTTTGTTCTCAAATTCACGAATATTTTCCACACCAATTTCTTCACAGAAGTGTTTGAAGATATCATCTTCTACCTTTTAAGTTATTTTTAAAAAACAGATTTAATAAGCAATTTTAAGAAATATATAATCTTTTTTTTTTTTTGAGACAGAGTCTCGCTCTGTCGCCCAGGCTGGAGTGCAGTGGCACGATCTCCACTCACTGCAAGCTCCGCCTCCCAGGTTCACGCCATTCTCCTGCCTCAGCCTCCAGTGGAGCTGGGACTACAGGCGCCCGCCACTGCGCCTAGCCAATTTTTTTTGTATTTTTAGTAGAGACGGGTTTCACCGTGTTAGCCAGGACAGTCTCGATCTCCTGACCTCGTGATCCGCCCGTTTCGGCCTCCCAAAGTGCTGGGATTACAGGCGTGAGCCACTGTGCCTGGCCAAGAAATATATAATCTTAAATATAAGTTTTTCCCTCCAAGATTTTCCTGAATTAGGCCAAAAACTAATCCCACCAAGCATTACTATATTCTGAGAAGCCAGTACTTTCTTTTCCTTTAAGTCCATAAATTATGCCCACCTACTTTCAAATCTCTTATTCAAAAAAACTAAGAAAGCTCATAACTGGCCTTATTAAGTGTTTTGGCTTTATGAGTGTTTAGTATAAAACTGGAAGAATTCCATTTACTTTAGACCCACCAAAATATAACATTCTACATAAATAAAGAAAAGATTCTTTATGTATGAGTAATACAATAGCACCTTTGCCAGTATAATAACAAGTGGAATGAGGCATAGAATTAAGAATGAAAAAGATTTGGAAAAACTAGAATGGGGAAATTCAACAAAGTGAAATTTAACCTCAATGTTTTAAAGCTCTGATTTTATGTATAATTATAGGATGAGAAAGACCTATTTTAAGAACAGGACATTTAAAAAACTTCCAGATTGTAGTTGAATATACATTAAATATGAATGTGATATGACTGATGCAGTAGTAAGCTACAATTAGCATGACTAGATAATCCAAGTCATGGAAAGTTACAGTTATAAACATAAAAACCCACAATATGCTGTACTGGCTAGGAAATATTTTGACATGCTCTGTTCAGGGGCATTGATAAACATCCAGAGGATGGTTACCAGAGCTGGTCTTAAATCCATGGTAATGTGAAATGAATAAAGAAACTAGGGCTATTTAACCTGGAAAAGAGATAACTAATTAGGAAGCACAAAAAGTATGGTTCCAAATCATGTGGTAAAGATCAGGCCTAAAAGCAATGGGTGGAATCAATAGAACGGGGGTATAACAAATCACTTTCTAAGGATCAGAGATACCCCACAGTAGAATGAATTAAATCAGAAAGTTTCTGTCCCTTTATAAGCAGAAGCTAGGTGACCAAATTTTTATTGTCCTAGAGCCAAGTACTGTGCCTGACACAGAATAGGTGTTTTAAAAAGAACTACTGAGTGAATAAATAACTTTAAAAGATAAGCTGAATGACAGTTTTCTTTCCCTCACAGTATTAGGGAAGTGGGAGAAAAGAATGAGCCTATAATTTTCACAATGGGTAAGGAGAGGTTGGAGTGCAGAGGAGAGTAGGCACAGGTCATTGTCTCTTGAGGTGAGCAACAGAGGTTCTCAAAAAACACAAGGAAATTAATTTGGCAAACCAATAAAACTTAGCTTACAACACTGTTGTTTCTGATAGGGCACTGTTACCTATCAACCTTTGCTTTAGCATATATTTAAGAAGCCCTAAATCTAGTATCTGGTCTAGAACTACATATACCATTTAGGAATAAATATAACATTTATGACCTTATCTATCTTTTCTTGAAATTCTTTAATTCTTCGTTGTCGTTCCTTTATTCCTTCACTCAACATAGTACATTGAGACTCAATATTTAGTAGTTCACTTTGTAGCTGAGATTGTTCCTAACAACAAAAGAGAAAATTTTTTTTTAACATGGCTGTTTTAGCTTTATATAGTGAAGCCAAAAATGTGATAGGTATCTTTTAGAATAAAAGAAGAATCTATGAGATAAGATGAATTCACCTGGATAAAAGATTAAATACCACATAAATAATTAAGGGACTATAATATAATCTCAATCATGGGATAAAGTATCTAAAAATTGGCCGGGAGTGGTGGCTCTAATCCTTGGGAGGTCAAGGTGGGCAGATCACCTGAAGTCAGGAGTTTTGAGACCAGCCTGGCCAACATGGTGAAACCCCATCTCTACTAAAAAAATACAAAAATTACATGCCTGTAATCCAGCTACTCAGGAGGTTGAGGCAGGAAGAGCACTTGAACTGGGAGACGGAGGTTGCAGCGAACAGAAACAGAGCCACTGTACTCCAGCCTGGGTGACAGAGTGAGACTCTGTCTCAGAAAAAAAAAAAAAAGTATCTAAAAATTACATTGAGCTATATAAATGTAATTCCTGAAATTCTATGTCCTGGGTCAAGTGCCCAGCATATTTTATGTAAATCTATATTACCCGGTAAAAAGCAACAAGGTGCTTCTTTTTAATCATCTCCAGTTCATTTTGTGAATATTTGAGTCGTGTTTGAGTTCCTTGTACCAGGGTCTGTATTTGTTTCAAATCTGTTTCTTTGCGGAGTGTCTTCATTAAATCCTAAAAAGAAAGAAAAATATGAGAATATTTTATGATAGAAAAGCACTTTCACTTTTCAAAGTGCTTTCATATGTAATAATTCACTGATTTTTTACATACCACCACACCCATGCCTTACCTCCCTTTCCTCTGATAAGAGACTGGGCAATTAAGTACATTAGTGATCTGGAGTAACTAAAACGCCATACAGCTTCCTCAAAAAAACTAACATTGCTTAACAGGAAAGAATTGGGAATGGAAAATGAAGAGGGGTGTGTATATTCCATCCAACACACATTAATGACATAAATAGGATCTTGTAATTGCCTTGCTTTTAGTGCATCTTTACCTTTTGGCTTGCCTCCCTCATTCCCTTCTTCTTTCACTCACCTTATGCCTCAACCAAATTAACTCCCTCAGACACTCCCTCCCATTGACTCCAGGTTTTTTTTTTTTTTTTTTTTTTTTGAGACCGAGTCTCACTCTGTAGCCTAGGCTGGAGTGCAGTGGTGCGATCTCTGCTCACTGCAAGCTCCACCTCCCTGGTTCACGCCAGTCTCCTGCCTCAGCCTCCCAAGTAGCTGGGACTACAGGTGCCCGCCACCACACCTGGCTAATTTTTTGTATTTTTAGTAGAGATGGGGTTTCATCATGTTAGCCAGATGGGCTCGATCTCCTGACCTTGTGATCTGCCCACCTCGGCCTCCCAAAGTGCTGGGATTACAGACGTGAGCCACTGCGCCCAGCCGACTCCAGGTCTTTAGATAAACTCTTTCAACCAACTGCCAAGCAGAAACTCTGAATCTACCTATAACTTGGAAGTGCTTTCTCCAACCCCAGCTCCCAGTTCTCCTCCCTTCTGGACTTAACCAAGGTACATCTGACATGTATTGACTGATGTCTTAAGTCTCCTAAAACATAAAACCAAGCTGCAGCCTGGTGACCTGGGACACACGTTCTCAGGACCTCTTGAGGTAGTGTCACGGGCATGTCCTTAACCTTGGCAAAATAAACTTCTAAATTGATTAAGACCTGTCTCAGATACTTTTGGTTTACAATAATATAGGGCACAAAATTACTTTCTCCAGATATGCTGATACCATTTATTAAATAATCTATCCTTTTCTCACTGAACTGAAACATCATCTTTGCTGAACATTAATTATTAATTGTTAAGTATACTGGTGTCTATTTCTGGAGTTCCTGTTGTTTCATTAACCTGTTAGATACCTGTAAATAGCTATATCTTGAATTTAGTAAGATTACCATAACTTCTAATCTTGAGGCTTTAGGCAATCTAGTCCACAGGCAGTAAGGTTTTGGGAAAGGACTGTTACTGTCTTTGTTTCAAAGCTAAACTATAACCTAACTTCCTCCCAAAGTTAGTTTGTCCTATCCCCAGGAATGAACAAGAACAGCTTGGAGATTAGAAGCGAGGTAGAGTCAGTTAAGTCAGATGTTTTTCACTGCCTCAGTTATAATTTTGCAATGGTGGTTCCATAACTTTAAATGATGACTATTGCAGTTTTCATAAATAATATAGGTAAATGATTAAAATAATTAGGCGAATGTGATGGGATAAATACTTATAGACAAACTCATAATTTGGAATCTAAAGTTATATTAAATAATAGATATTTCATTATTTGGGTATTTTCCAATAAAAATATATTGTAGGAAAACATTCTTTAAAAAAAAAAGGGTGTCCATTTCAAAAAGGTGAAAAATTTTTGTCTAATTCAAAGCTTATTTAAAAGTTATGTATAAAAACAAGGTAAAAGGAATCAGAAAATAAGAGAGAAGTAAAGAAAGTTATAAAAATAGAGGGTTTTTTTTTTTTTTTTTTGGTAAGAAAGCTTAAAGAGAAATAATTTTATATGAGAAAGAATCTTGTATGGTAAATTTAGTCCTAGAATAAAATGAATGGTTGTTTAAGAAAAAGGGATGTTCAGGACAAACCAGAAAGTTCAAGCATATCATGAATGGTCTGTGTAAATCACAATAAAAGGATTTATAGAAAAAAACCCAAAAAACTTTTATATGATCAAGTTGTCTCATATTAAAGGGAAATTATAATGGTCTTTCTAGAGATTGGGCTTGATGTAAAAAAAATTATTCTTGCAACATTATATACAAATAATCAGGCCAAGTATATAATACAGCATTCAGTCCAACCATAACTTGTCTTTAGTAAAAACAGAAAATTGGAGAGAGAAAAATTATGTTTCAAAAACTAGTACACTTGTTGTTAGATTCTAGTCTTGCCTAATGTTTTTGAATTTTTACAGTTTGGACCAAATTCTAATTTTTCTTGGTTACAAGTCTTCAAAATAACGTTTTCAATTTTTTCCTTCTTTTTTCCCCATTTTTCCTAATGTGGAGTCGCTGAAAACTAAGCTATGCTTTTCGTAAAGCCCTACGAACTGAAGCTAGACAACTTAAATTTCAGAAGAAAATAACAGCAACCTATTTACGTACATAAGCCACTTTCATACCTGCCTGCTAATGTATGGACTTCATAGTAATGTGACCTATATCGATTTTCCAGGATTGTTCTTTTGTTTCTTGTTGTTCTTCCTTCCTTCTCCTATTTTCACAGGACATGAGAAATTCAGCTTTCCTAGTAACTTGGAACCTACCCGTCTAGAAATAAACCATCCTAGCCATAAGAGATCACATGAAACCTGAGACCAGAGACTCATTTTCCTCTAAAATGCTTTCACCAAAAGATTTTTAAAAAGAAAAGGGGGGAAATGCAAAAGGAAAATAAATCTTGGGGCTCCAAAATCACTAAGCTAAAAGGAAAAGTCAAGCTGGGAACTGCGTAGAGGAAACCTGCCTCCTATATTCTATTCAGAGTCCCCCCTCTGCTCACCAAGATAAATGCATATCTGACTGCCTCCTTTGGAGAGGCTTCATCAGAAACTCAAAAGAATGCAACCATTTGTCTCTTATCTACCTATGACCTGGAAACCCCCTCTCTGTTTTGAGTTATCCTGCCTTTGCTTCCAGTTGTCTTGCCTTTTCCAGACCGAACAATGTTCATGTCACATGTTGATCGATGTTTCATTTCTCCCTAAAACGTATAAAACCAAACTGCTCTGACCACCTTGGACACATGCTGTCAGGACCTCCTGAGACTGTGTCATGGGTGTGTGTCCTCAACCTTGGCAAAATAAACTTTCTTTTTTTTTTTTTTTTTTTTTTTTTTTTTGGAGACGGAGTCTTGCTCTGTAGCCCAGGCTGGAGTGCAGTGGCCGGATCTCAGCTCACTGCAAGCTCCGCCTCCCGGGTTTACGCCATTCTCCTGCCTCAGCCTCCGGAGTAGCTGGGACTACAGGCGCCCGCCACCTCGCCCGGCTAGTTTTTTGTATTTTCAGTAGAGACGGGGTTTCACCGTGTTAGCCAGGATGGTCTCGATCTCCTGACCTCGTGATCCGCCCATCTCGGCCTCCCAAAGTGCTGGGATTACAGGCTTGAGCCACCGCGCCCGGCCATCAAAATAAACTTTCTAAATTAACTGACATCTGTCTCAGATATTCAGGGTTCACACTTCCAAGACTATGTTGAATAGTGGTAACAGATAACTGTCTATTTCTTGATTTTAACTAAAATGATTTCACTGTTTTCACCATTTAAGCAATTATTTCTGTTCAAGAGCTATTTATTTTATTTAAATAATTTCCACTAATTAGTCTTTTACTTAGTATTTTAATTAGGTCTGGCTGCTGAATTTTATCAAATGCCTTTTTTACACATGATGACATGACTTTTCTCCTGCCTTTAATTCATTAATATAATGAATTATGATGATCACTTAAACACCCATGTATCTGTGAAATAAATTCTATCGAGTCAGATTATTTTACTACAGTGCTCAATTCTCTAATACTGACATTTTATTTAGATATTATATATTTATACTCATAAGGGAAGTCAGTTTTTAGGGTTTTTTTGTACTATATATTATTTTATATTAAAGTTATACTACCTTTATAAAATAAGCTGGAAAGTTTCCATCTTTTTTATATATTACATAAAACTAAGCTGTAAACTCATATGGTCCCAGAGGTTATTTTTGGTTTTTACTCGTGGTCAAACATACATAACATAAAATTTACCATCTTTACCATTTTTATTTGGCTAGTCAAGCACAGTTGTGAGATCTTTACCATTTCTAAGTGTACAGTTCAGTAGTGTTTAAATATATCCACATTGTGTGCAAGCAATTTCCAGATCTCTTCATCTTGCAAAACTGAAACTCTGTCTCAATTAAACAACAACTCATTCTCCCCTTCTCCAGCCACTGGCAACAACTGGTCTCCTTTCTGTCTCTATGAATTTGACTACTCTAGGTACCTCATGTTAGTGTAATCAGACAGTATTTGTCCTCAAGTTTCATCTATGTTGTAGCATATGTCAGAATTTCCTCCCTTTTTGATGCTGAGTAATATTCCATTGTATGTATATACTACATTCTGTTTATCTATTCATCTGTTGATAGACACCTGGATTGCTTCTACCTTTTGGCTATTGTGAATAATGCTGCTATGAACATGGGTGTATAAATCTCTTTTTTGAGACCCTGCTTTCTTGTTTTGGGTATATGCCCAACATATTCACAGGTTCTGGGGTGACAAAAGAAAGAATTGCAGGATAATATGGTAATTCTATTTTTAATTTTTTGAGAAGCCATCATACCATTTTCCATGATATGATATATACCATTTTATATTCCTGAAGCCTTTTTTCAGTGTAGATCACAGTGGCATTAAATATATATATATATTTAATTCCTCACGCAAAACTAGTTTGCCATTAATCAATAATGGATCTAATTTTCAGCTCCTTAGTACAATGACTTTTATCCTCATGCTTGCTTTTCCTTTGGTGCAATATTGCTGCTGCATCTTGACTGCGTTGCAGTCAGGAGGAAGAAATGCAGAAGATAACACCAAAACTTTCACTTATATCTCACTGGCCAAAACTGTCACACGGCCAGCCCTATCTACAAGGCAACTTGTGAAATTAAGTTGTTTTTGTTTTTCACAATCTTGGAATAGAGTCTAGAAAGGAAGGAAACTGTGGATGAGGATTAGGCCAGCAAACCACACCACTGCCTACCTTTTCAAACATTTCACCTTTTTTCTGTTCAATCTTGGTAATTTATATTTTCTAAAAAATATCCATTTCTTCCAAATTTTCCATTTTTAAAACCATACAGTTATTCACATGTAGGATTCTTTTAAAATTATTTTAATGTTTTCATTCCTGATCATGTATGTTTGCTTCTAGCTTTTTTTTCCCTTCATTAGGATTGCAGAGTTTATCTAGTCTTTCAAAAGCACTAGCTTTTAGATTTGCCCCTTTTCTATTTTGAGTTGTTTTCTACTAAATTAATGTCAGCTTTAAAAAAATTTCCTAGCCTGGGCATGGTGGCTCATGCCTGTAATCCTAGCACTTTGGGAGGCCAAGGCAGGCAGATCATGAGGTCAGGAGTTCCAGACCAGCCTGGCCAGCACGGTGAAACCCTGTCTCTACTAAAAATACAAAAAATTAGCTGGGCACAGGAGTGCGTGCCTGTAATCCCAGCTACTTGGCAGGCTGAGGCAGGAGAATTGCTTGAACCCAGGAGGCAGAGGTTGCAGTGAGCTGAGATCACCCCACTGCACTCCAGCCTGGGCAACAGAGTGAGACTCTGTCTCAAAAAAAAAAAAAAAAAAAAAAAAAAAAAAAAAAAAAAAAATTCCGTGTATAACTTTTGTTATTTTGTGGGTATTCTAATTTCTTTTATTTTTAAATAGAGATAGGGTCTTATCATGTTGTCCAGGCTGGTCTCAAACTCCTGGACTCAAGTGATCCTCCTGCCTTGGCTTCCCAAAGTGCTGAGATTACAGGCAAAAGCCACCATGCCTGGCCAGTTCTAATTGCTTTCCTTTTTTTTTTTTTTTTTTTTTTTTGAGACAGGGTCTCTTTCTGTCACCCAGGCTGAAGTGCAGTGACATGATCACTGTTCACTGCAGCCTTGACCTCCCAGGCTTAAGTGATCCTCCTGCCAAGTAGCTGGGACTATAGGTGCATGCCACCACTCCCGGCTAATTTTTTAATTTTGAATTTTTTGTAGAGAAGAGGTCTCACTATGTTGCCCAGTCTGTGGTTCCTCTAATTTTTAAAAAAAGTGACTAATAAGTTCCCTTATTTATTTATTTATTTATTTATTTTTTTTTTTTGAGATGGAGTCTCGCTCTGTCACCCAGGCTGGAGTGCGGTGGCCGGATCTCAGCTCACTGCAAGCTCCGCCTCCCAGGTTCACGCCATTCTCCTGCCTCAGCCTCCCGAGTAGCTGGGACTACAGGCGCCTGCCACCTCGCCCGGCTAAGTTTTTGTATTTTTAGTAGAGACGGGGTTTCACTGTGTTAGCCAGGATGGTCTCGATCTCCTGACCTCGTGATCCGCCCGTCTCGGCCTCCCAAAGTGCTGGGATTACAGGCTTGAGCCACCGCGCCCGGCCCCTTATATTTTTTCTTTCTTCTTTAGTAATGTAGGCATTACTTGATTACATCCTCTTGATGTAGCTTTTACTATGTCTCAAAGATAATGGTAGGAAGTATATTCCTATTCATCATTTTTGAAATACTTTGTAATTTGCCTCTGGATTACTTAATTCCAAAACTATCTACATTTCTTAATTTCTACAGAGACAAATATTATTTTGGTCATTATTTCTTGTTTCATTAAATTATGATCAAGGTGACCTATAAAAAGCTCTACTTTTAAAAAACTATTGAGGTTTCCATTGTGGCCGAGCATATGATCAATTTTCATAAATGTTTAACAGATATTTTTAACAGTATCTTGCATTTATTGAGCACTTATTGTTCTATGCAATTTACATTTATTAACCAACTTAATCCTCTTAACAATGCTACGAAATAGATGTTATTATTCACATTATACTGATGAGGAAACTAAAGCATAAAAGCATGTAACTTACTCAGAAGTCACTCTGCTGAAATGTTCCACTATATTTTTATTTTTATTAAGAAGTAGTTTCAAGCCTTCTTTTCCCTAATTCAACCAAACTAAACACTTAACCTTTCCTTCTAAGAGTGATTTTCCAACTCCTGAGTTATCTTTTCCATTCTATTAAAAAAATTAGTTTTACTCTAAATATTAATATTTAGGTGCTATGTGCTGCAAACAGATTTATAATGGAAATCTTTGTCTTATGTTACATATAATCTTCTTTATTCAATTAAATTGTAAGTACTTACTGAAAGCTTACTACACACAAGGATTTTTAACCTTTAAGTTCACAGTGTCTGATATTATTACTTTTGTTTTCTTTTTGTTTGCATTTGTCAGGTGAGCATCCCATTATTTTTCAACATTCAGGTTTTTTTCTGTTTTCCTTCTTTTTTTTTTTTTTTTATTTTTTTTGAGGCAGAGTCTTGCCTTGTTGCCCAGGCTGGAGTGAAGCGGCATGATCTCAGCTCATGGCAACCTCTGCTTCCCAGTTCAAGCTATTTCTCCTGCCTCAGCCTCCTGAGTAGCTGGGCCTACAGGTGCGCGCCAACGTGCCCAGCTAATTTTTGTATTTTTAGTAGAGACAGGGTTTCACTATGTTGGACAGGCTGGTCTTGAACTCCTGACCTCGTGATCCGCCCACCTCAGCCTCCCAAAGTGTTGGGATTACAGGCGTGAGCCACTGCGCCCGGCCAAGCCTCTGTTGTTTCAAGGCCACTGCTGTTTCAGGTCAGTTTTAGGAGCTGGTTGAGTGAAGTGCCTGAGAGCCAGTTCTCCTTGGGTTCAATCCCAAGCACCCATAGTTCCTGGGGGTATGACCTCGCCAAGCCACTTAACGTGTCTGTAACTCAGGTTATTCAACTAGAAAATGTGAGTAGTAAAAATACCCATCACCAGCTGTTGTGAGAATCAAATTAGTGAATTCTACATGAAGTGTGTGGATTTGCACATAGCTTTGCATTTGGAGATGGGGTTTTGTCCTATTGGCCAGGCTGGTCTCAAACTCCTGACCTCAGGTGATCCACCCGCCTTGGCCTCCCAAAGTGCTGGGATTACAGGCGTGAGCTACCACGCCTGGCCAGAAGTACGTTTTTTAGTCCTGGAAAATCTTTTTGTGCGTTGGGGATTGGCAGGGGAAGGATGACCCTATACTAAATTTCCTTAATGCTCCGTTACTTTTTTGCTCAAGTTGTTGCCTGGCTCCTAGAACACCTCAGATACATTTATGTATTTCTTTCACCACTGAGGACCATGTCTGAGTATTAAAGTCCCCGAAATCACAGCACCCCACCAGGATTTTCTATACCTGAGGGTCAGTGATTACAAGAGAAGACTGTCAGTACCACCCTGAGATGAGGCAGAGGAAAAGATCTCTCTGGTATCCCTGGACTCTTCCCAACTCAGGAATAGGGAGGCCACAAATTTCCTACTAAGCTAATATTTAGCTTCATGGGGTTCAAGAAGATCAGGCATCCTCACATGGGACAAATGTTTAACTTACCCCCAGATTCTGCTATGTCCTGATTCTTACCCAAGCACTCTTCACATCAAAAGAGAGGAAGCCCTATATCAGCTTTTCCCAGCAGCCTCCCTCAGAACCCAAGACATCATTCTCACCTAGCTGCCGCCTGGTTCAGGTTGTGACACACAGATGGAACCTTAGCATGGACATGGATGGGAAGCAAGATTGACTTTAAGTTGGTATCTTCCCAGAACTCTCTCTGTGCCTAGGCCTAAATTTGTTGAAGTCTTTAAAAGCTGAATATTTCTACACCTTAGATTAAAACATAAAATGTAGTCTTATGCTTCAGAAAAAGATGAAAATTAGTCAAGTAACTTTGCCAAAGTAAGTGCTTGAATCAACCAATGAAGAAAACTAAATAGAAACAATAAATAAATAATCTGAAAGCATTCTATTGATTTAGCATCTGTAAATTTGGCTTCAATAAATGAGGGAATTACAATATTCAACAAATTATACTTTTGTAAAATGGTAAGTCAGTCGGTAAAAATAAAGCAGGGTCCCCAGTCATCAAAATAAATTCCAGATAAATAAAAAATATAAATGTTAAAAACACAAAAGCACTAGAAGGAAGCATTATTGAACTTCTTTTGTGATCTTCAGAAAGAATTAGGTCTTTCTAAGCATAACACATCCTAAAATCCAGAAGTTATAAAAGATTAATAAATTTGGCTACATAAAGATTAAAAACACATGCATGACAAAAAGAACAAAGTCAATGTCAAAGAGATACTCAGCAATTAAAAATAATAACTTTTGATACACACCTGAATCTCAAAAATACTAAGTGAAGAAAATATAACACAAAAGACAACTGACTGTATGAATCCATTTATATGGAAGTCTAGAAGAGGAAAAACTATAATGATAGAAAGCAGATTGGGTTGTGAGGCCCCAAAGGGTCCAGAAGAAGGGACTGACTAAAAGGAACCCAAAGGAATTTTGGGGGGTGATGAAAATGTTCTATATCATGAGTGCATGATCATGATATAGATATCATGATATATCATGATGGTTATGTGACTATGTACATTTGTCAAAACTTACTAAATTATACTTAAAATTAGTGACTGTTACGGTATATAAATTATATTCCAACTGAAGCTGACTAAAAAGTCAAATGAAAAATGTTTACAACACATATGACTAAGGACTAAATTACTTAATACAAATAATTCTTAAAATAGTAATAAAATAAGGAACAATGTACTAGAAAAATGTGCAGAGAAAATAAGCAGTTCACAGAAGGAAGAATTACAGAGGACCATTACATTCATGAGGAAATGCCCAACCTCAGTTATATTTTAAGAAATGCCTATCAGGCCGGGCACAGTGGCTCACAACTGTAATCCAGCACTTTGGGAGGCCCAGGCAGGCGGATCACCTGAGGTCGGGAGTTCAAGACCAGCCTCACCAACATGGAGAAACCCCATCTCTACTAAAAATACAAAATTAGCTGGGCATGGTGGCACATGCCTGTAATCCCAGCTACTCAGGAGGCTGAGGCAGGAGAATCACTTGAACCCGGGAGGCGGAGGTTGTAGTGAGCCGAGATCACGCCATGGCACTCCAGCCTGGGCAACAAGAGAGAAACTTCATCTAAAAAAGAAAAAAAAAACTTGCTGCAAACACTATAGCAACAGTCTATTATAAAACAAAGAAAATAGGAAAAATAATACATATGCTTGCACATACCAAGAAAATTTCTGGAAGCTATGTATCAAACCGTGGTTAGTAAATACCACTGAGATATAAGGAAGAGAGTAAGGGAAAGATTTTTATTTTTTATTTTTATTTCATTCTGCATTATTTCAATTCTTAAACTACAGAAATGGTTATTATAAAAAACCCACCCAGTTTAAAAACACAATTATTCTACTTACTATATTACAACTTTTATGGCATGGATTTACCTTTAGCTCTTGGATTTTCTGGCTTCGTCTGTCTCTTAGATTCTTTAACTCTTTCTCATCCCAGCATCTAGCCTTGTATTTTAAGTCACTTGACCCTCCGGAGATCACTCCAGATTTTAAAAATAATGTTCCATCAAGAGCTACTGTCTGTAAAATTAAAAATATTTTGCCCTGAAGAAATGTACACAAAGATACAAATAAAAACATACTGTGGCAATTTTTAAAGTTAAGAATAAAACAGATGAGAAAAGATACTTACTGAACTTTACTAATAAAATATCTAGTTTATGAAGAGACCCCAAACAATAAACAAACCACAAATTTAAAATCCATTTTACTAAGGCCCAAAGCAATTCTAGGCAATAAATTATTGATTTAGTCTTATATCAATATCTGGGTTGGTTCCAATTTTTCCTGTTATACACAATGATTCAGTGAATAAAGCTTGTACACACATCATTTCATACACATGTAAGTTAATCTATAAGCTAAGTTCCTCAAAGGCACAAGTGAGAGAACTGCCCTTCATTGAACTGGTATAAATTTAAGTTCCCACAACAGTGAACAGAAGAATCTCTTTCCCCATAAAGTGTTACTAAACATTTTGATGTTGGTCAATCTGACAGGTAAAAATAGTACCTCAGTGTAATTTTAACGAGTATTTTCCATATGAGTGAGGTTGCATTTCCATGTTTAAGAATCATTATATTTCCTTTTATGAAAACAAGTTTGTTCATATCCCTTGCCCATTTTCCCACTATATTATTGTTCTTTTCCACAGTGATTTGTAAGAACATCTGCTCTTTACTATGAGCTACAAATATTTTCCCGTTTGCCATTTTTCTTTTGATTTTTCTTATGGTAGTCTTTGCCATGCAGAAACTCTTTGTTAGGTGAATTCATTCATCTTTTATAGCTTTTGGGTTTTTTTTTCATATTGGAAAAGCCTTCCTGTCTCTGAGATTAAGAAAAAATTTCCCAGGCCAGGAGTGGTGGCTCATGCCTGTAATCCCATCACTTTGGGAGGCCAAGGCAGGCGGATCACTTGAGGTCAAGAGTTTCAGACCAGCCTGGCCAACATGGTGAAACCCCATCTCTACTGAAAATACAAAAATTAGCCAGGTGTGCTGGTGGGCACCTGTAATCTCAGTTACTTGGGAGGCTGAGGCACGAGAATCGCTTGAGCCTGGGAGACAGAGGTTGCAGTAAGCAGAGATCGCACCACTGCACTCCAGCCTGGGTGACAGAGCAAGACTCCATTTCAAAAAAAAAAAAGAAAAGAAAAAATTTCCCATGGTTTCTCTTAGAAATTTTATGGTTTTACTTTTTACATTAACATTTCTAATTCATCTGGAATTTATCCTGATACAAGGAATGAGGTTTAGATTAACGATATTTTATTCCAGGTGGTACCCAGCAAAGTGGTACCCTGCACTTTATTTGCTATTGTTTAATATGTGAAATTTTGGAAAAAATAATATTTTCACAAATTTTCCAGCTACTTACTGACATTTTTCTAGGTCTGTTTTTTGCTTCACCATATTAAAAGGGCACAGTACAAATAGATCTTTCTATAATATATGTTTTAGAGTAACAACCAACCAGTCTATAGGAGAAGAAAATAAATAATTGTGTCTCTGGTTAAGGGAAACAGATAGAATAATTACATATATGTAAAGAGATTCGGGCTTTTCAAATTGTGGTACATAAATTTTTAAAATATGTAAAAACTCAGTTATCACTAAAATATGGTGACCAAACTATAGCTAGCAGAATTGATGTAATTCATATTTGTAGTTTATAGATACTGTATGTAGTTTATATATACTATAGTTTACAAGTAAACAAGTAAACCAAAATATTTAATACTACTCGCAATGTTTGACTAAAGAAAATTCTAAAACATGGTATCAAGTATATAGAAAACCAAAAGCACAAATTGCAGATGATTCACCAGATGATTTCTGTGAAAATGTGACATCTATCCAACGGTTTGACCCAATCTAAAATAGAGAAAATTCTTCCAAAGTTCCTAAGATATAGTCAAGATACAAATAAGATACACCTGATTAAAATTTTAAACTACTGATAAAAATAAGATACAATCTAAAGGGGTAAAGATGTTATTGTGAACAAGATAGAAACCATAAATATTTGTTATATGAAGGAATAAGCAATCATATCTTCACGTGACTTCTTTGACCACACAAATCTTCAAATATCAATTCTATGAAATATACAAATATACAAAAGTAGATGTTAGTGTAGTTAATTAGGCAGCAAAATAAGAAAAACAATAACTACACTACCTTAAATTTAACATGTAGAATTCAACGACAGTGATTACATTATGCTTAAGATTATTGATCAGACACACCAAAATGTATGAAAAATTAATCATATTACATAAGTCAATAAATTTAACACTGGAAATCTTCATGTCTCATTAAGAAGTGCCTGTTTGTGTTAATTTGCAATTCTGGACAGTCCAGATTAAATGTGTTAATTGACTAGTAAGTAATAAAATTACTACCAGTTTTTGAGAGCTATTTGCCAGGCACTATAATAGCGTTTTTCATGTTATTACTTAATTCTTATAACCCTATAAAACAGGTAATATTATTTCCCCAATTTTAGATGAGAAAACTAAAACTAGAGGTTTATAAACTTCCCTAAAGTCACATAATTAGTTACTAAGTAGCATCACTGGTCTTACTTTATAGCTTATATACCCTCAAGCATTATGTTATACTTCATCGTAAATGTAGTTTTTTTAAAAAAACTACATCAGATTATTTGAGTTTAACATTGCTCAACTAAATACAAATATAACTAAATACTCTCTATTCAACTAAGAGTAAAATAGTACTTACTTTTAAGACCAAAATTATTCCCTCAAGATACCTGTATTTAGTAATCTCATTTCAATTGTGTTCTCTAGAAATTCAAATATGTTAAACCTTGAATATGCAAAAGGACAGTTAGTATCTCCACTAAAGTATGGAAGAATTAGCCCACGTTGTAAAATAAATACCCAAAATCTTTCCTGGTATTCAAAACCACAGGTACTATATCCAGCGTTCCATGTAAGGTTAAACAACAACAACAACAACTAACTGCTTTAGGATATTACTAAAATAAATCTAATTTCCGAAATATAATTTATGATGTTGAGAAATGCTATAAGGGTTTTTTTTTCTAAATTCAACAGAAAATTATAAAAACCACTGAGGCCATAACCCCCTTAGGTTCTATGTTGGTTCTCTTTAGAAAAAAGAACATAAAAAACGCATATATAAATATTTGTGTTTGTGTATGTTAGTCATATAAATACTACTTCAACTTATCCAAAGATGTGATCCAAGCCTCTTTTCTTACTTTCCGTCTTTCAGGTCCACCGAATGCAATATGCCTTGCTTCTTCCACAGTCTCACAAACAAGACCATTTCCACACACAAACTGAATCACTTTCTTCAGCTGAGGAAACTGAGTTTTTATGACATCAATCACCATTTTACAGCCTTTAAGTTCCCTTAATCTTTCGTTGATTGGCTTGATCTAAAGGGTTTTAAAATATTTAACACGTTAGATACACTGAAATAAAAACCAAATGTTCATTATATTCTTTCTCACAAAACGTATATACGCATGACAGCAAAAGATTAACAGTATGTACCCAGCCGGGCATGATGCTCACGCCTGTAATCCCAGAATTTTGGGAGGCCAAGGTGGGCAGATCACTTGAGGTCAGGAGTTTGAGACCAGCCTGGCCAACATGGTGAAACCCTGCCTCTACTAAAAATACAGAAAAATTAGCCAGGCATGGTGGCACATGCCTGTAATCCCAGCTACTCAGAAGGCTGAGGCAGGAGACTCGCTTGAGCTTGGGAGACGGTAGTTGTAGTGAGCTGAGATAGCACTACTGCACTCCAGCCTAGGCAACAGAGTGAGACTCCATCTCAAAACAAACAAACAAACAAAAAAACCCAAAAAACCAAAAAGACAAAAAACAAAACAAAAAAATAGTATGTAATTACACACCATAAAAAACTGATAAGAACATGATGAACTACATCCCACCATGGGTTTTGGTAATATTTTTTAAAAACAAAAACTTCATCAAAAGCCAGAAGATGTAATTTCCAGTTTCAACTCTGTCACTAACCAGTCAGGATAAAACAATGTATAGGAAGTGTTCCACAAGACACTTTCAAAATCATAAAATCTAGTGGAAAATAATGCCCATTTAGATATGTGTCAAGAGAGCAACAAAACACTATGGAATTTTAAAAAACCACTTTTGGGCCAGGCGTGTAGCTCACGCCTGTAATCCCAGCACTTTGGGAGGCTGAGGCAGGTGGATCACCTGAGCTCAGGAGTTCAAGACCAGCCCAGCCAACATGGTAAAATCCTGTCTCTACTAAAAATACAAAAATTAACCGAGTGTGGTGGCAGGCGCCTGTAATCCCAGCTACTCAGGAGGATGAGACAGGAGAATTGCTTGAACCCAGGAGGCGGAGGTTGCAGTGAGCAAAGATTGCGCCATTACACTCCAGGCTGGGCAACAAAGAGTGAGACTCTGTCTCAAAAAAAAAAAAACAAAAACAAAACAGAAAAACACAAACAAAACACTTTCCACTTAAATGATCAGGAAAGCCTTCAGACCTTCTTAGTAATGACTTTTAGGTTGGGTTTACAACAGATCACAAAAGTGTCTACAATGTATTACCAAAATCCAGCAAGTATGATCTCACTTTTTAATAAAACAAACAAAACAAAGAAGAAAACATATATACAACCAAAATGTGTATGTGTACGTGTGTGTATATACACTTGGGAATATATAGTTATATAAATTGAGTGTATGGAAGCAATCTAAAGCTGTTACTATTAGGGAATCAGACATTATGAAGGGGTAGGAGTATTCCCTTTATATTTGATACACTTCTGTGTAAGATTTTTTAAAAAATGAGTTTGTCTTGAAAAAAATCTCAAGTGAGAAATAAGTAAAACAGGATTCTAACAGGCAGATGAGATGGGGTAAAGAATTTCAGTGAGCAGAAGGTAACAACAGTGTGGAAGTACAAAAGGGAGGTCTGGACCATAAGTAGCACCAGCCCCTCCTCTGTGGAGATCTTATGCCAAGTGCTTTACATGTAACAACTCCTTGTAGTAATCCAATATAGTAAGAACTAATTCTTCCATTTCCACACATGGAAAACTGATACTCAGAAAAATTAATAGGCCAGGCGCGGTGGCTCACGCCTGTAATCAAAGCACTTTGGGAGGCTGAGGCGGGCGCATCACCTGAGGTCGGGCGCATCACCTGAGACCAGCCTGACCAACGTGGAGAAACCCCGCCTCTATTAAAAATCCAAAAAAGAAAAAGAAAAAGCCGGGTGTGGTGGCACATACCTGTAATCCCAGCTACTTGGGAGGCTGAGGCAGGAGAATTGCTTGAACTCGGGAGGCAGAGGCTGCAGTGAACCAAGATCGCGCCACTGCACTCCAGATTGGGCAAAAGAGCAAGACTCCGTCTCAAAAAAAAAAAAAAAAGAAAAGAAAAAAGAAAAATTAAGAATAAATTAGTAAGATCTAATTAGAAGTAGGGCTGAGATTCAAACTCAGAGCAGTCTAGCTCTAAGGCATGTGCTCTTAACTACTATGAAGACTGCCTGCAATTCAGGGTCTTGACTGGTGAACCAAAGAGGACACTTTTTTGAGTAGTCAATGAATAATCACTGAAGGATATCAATCATGATATGACAGAGTTTCTGCTTCATGAATTTAGACTCAGGATATGTTAAGGTATCTCAATACATACCTCAAGGCTCAAAATTTAGCCTCTTTCACAAAGAGTTAACACACTGGGTCAAATATTTACAATTAAGACTGAATTGGCATTTCACCAACAGACCATACGTCTTATCCATTTCCTATACTTTGCTATATAGGACAAAATACATTGCTGGCTAATAGGTAGAGTGGTGTACTGCTAGTGCAATGAAATCAAAGGTAGAATTCTGTAAAAACTAGATAAGGAAGAAATGATATGATGTCAAGAAAGAGAATAGCCACTTGATATTATTCTTTGCTTGCCAATATATTTAACACCAGCCATTTAAATGATTGCCTAACTGACATACAAGCTACAATTTTTTTCAATCACTATCATAGTTTTAGGCAATAAGATCATTCTTTAAAAGACAAGATTTTTATCACTATAAATACCAGGCATTACAAAGTTCTTACATCAAGGTAATCTAGAGCGAGGAATGTCTCAGGTTCAGCTCTTTCCTCTTTCAGAAATCGAATACAATCTTTTGCTACCTTTTCAGAGGCTACAACAATGGCAATAATGTACCGGCCAAAAAGCTTAGTAACAGCCAGCTGGTATTTCTTATGAATAGGATGACACAGGTCAAGTAGTCTTCCAAACTTAGCAGGTTTCAAAAAAGGAGAGAAAAATAGATATATTAGACTGAAATATATAATTCATTGTTATCTAATGTAACAAAGTAGCACAGACAAAAACTAATTTTATAAAATTACATACATCATAATTAATAGAGTTTTATTCAAATAGACCTAAGTTTCATTACGCAATGTCCATCTAGCTATGTAACACTTCATTTAAAAAAAGAGTAATAAAGAGGGACTAGCCTTACCAAAATATTAAAATAGTTTCTAAAACTACATGATTAAATACTAATTTATTCCCTTATCTATTAAACAAGAATCTATAAGAGACCTGCTATTGCAGGTACTGAGCTAGGCGCTGGATAAAACATTAATGAACAAAGTAGATACCTTCTGACCTCACAGAATTTTCAGTCTAGTGAGGAAGATATAAATAATCAATAATCACATGTAGGTACAAAATGGAGCTAGACACTGACAAAGTAGAGAGTGCTCTGAGAATATTTAACAGGGACCAGGTTGGCATAAGAAGTCTAGGAAGGATTTCCAGCTGGGCGTGGTGGCTCACACCTGTAATACCAGCACTTTAGGAGGCCGAGGAGAGTAGATCATGGGGTCAAGAGATCGGGACCATCCTGGTCAATGTGGTGAAACCTTGCCTCTACTAAAAATACAAAAATTAGTTGAGCGTGGCAGTGCGTGCCTGTAGTTCCAGCTGCTCGGGAGGCTGAGGCAGGAGAATCACTTGAACCCAGGAGGCGGAGGTTGTGGTGAGCCGAGATCACGCCACTACATTCTGGCCTTGCGACAGAGCAAGACTCTATCTCAAAAAAAAAAAAAAAAGAAAAGTCAAGGAAGGATTTCCACGAAGTGTTACTTGATCTGAGACCTGAAGAATGGTCAAGAATGTATTAGATTGAAGTTCAAAAACTTTACTAGAAAATGTTTGGATGTCGAGCATCATGTATCAGTGGTCTCTAGAATATCTGAAGGTTTAATTTTCTGTCTTTGGACTCCTTCCTCCATTTGTTAGGTTCTACTTCAAGAATACCATTTTCCTATGATAAAACATCACTGTCTTTGCTCTGTTTAAATATCTTTGACTTTTTCTTCTCCATTAATTTGTGATTATCTCAAGCCTTTCTTCAGGGTCAATAATTTGATTTTCAATTGTGTAATCTATTATTTTTTGCTACCTTTTTTTCTGTTTTTTTTTTTAAAGAGATGAGGTCTTGCTATGTTGCCCAGGCCGGTCTCAAACTCCTAGGTTCAAGCTATCCTCCTGCCTCAGCCTCCGAGTAGCTGAAACTAGGTACATACCATCACACCTGGCAGCTACTTCTAATTTATTAACATTTCTTGCTATTAATGCTTCTAATTTGTTAATTTGTCTATGTTACTTATTACTTACATGCTAACTATAATTATTTGGTAATAATGCCTATTCTTGATTTGTTTTCACAGCTTACATTTTCCTTTTTATCTTATTGTTTTACCTTATATTTGAATCTAGTTTCATAAATTCAAGTTCTTATTAAATTGCCCATAGTGCAAAACATTTACAGGGGATTTTGTTCTGTAACCTTCTAGACTGGGCTCTTTGACTTCTAAATGTTTTTAAATAGTTTCTTCCTCTTTGTTATTATATGTACCTATAGCTGCCACAGTGATTCTTTTCACTTTGCTTATGTTTAATGTGAGCAGCTCTGTTCAGATCTTTGATTTGCTATGGTGGATAATTTTCTTAATTCCTTTTCTCACAGAACTGAGACAATTACCTCCTCTGAGCAACACTTGATAGAATAAGTATTTCCTATTCTGTTTACTTTCTTGTAAGGGATTGGATAGTAGCGGCAAGTGAGAACTCACCTAAGACTTTTTAAGAACACACTTCATTTAAGTACCTGAATTCTCTCTCATCTGAGTTTTTAATTAATATCCCATACCAAGTTCTTCTACCTTGAGGGAGGAGGACAAATCTCATCTAGAAAAGAGGGCTTCAAAATGGCCTCCCAATTTTAAAGCCCTAGTGAGACCTAGGGTCTTCACTCTCATTAGAGAGCATATGAGCTTCACGTTCCCCAATTCACCAGTGTTTTTTTGTTTTGTTTTGTTTTTTGTTTTTTTGAAACAGAGTCTTGCTCTGTCACCCAGGCTGGAGTGCAGTGTTGCAATCTCCGCTCACTGCAACCTCTGCCTCCCAGGTTCAAGCAATTCTCCTGCCTCAGCCTCCCAAGTAGCTGGGATTACAGGCATGCACCACCACGCCTCACTAAATTTTTTGTATTTTTAGTAGAGACAGTATTTCACCATGTTGGCCAGGCTGGTTTCAAACCCCTGACCTCAAGTGATCCATCCACTTCGGCCTCCCAAAGTGCTGGGATTACAGGCACCCAGTTCACCAGTTTTTAAATCTAACTCTCTCCAGTTAGAAGAGAAAAGGAAACAAATACATGTGAGTTTGCTTCTTGCTAGATCAAGGAATACTAGGTGAGAATTCTCAGGAATTAGTCAATTTATCAGTTCAGCTTCTGTGGAGTTGAGAAAAAGCAATGCTATACTTCAATACATTTTTTTAAAAATCCTAGATTATCACCATTTTCTAAAGTTTATGGCATCAGGTAGATTTTTTTTTAACTAGTTGTGTGTGTGTGTGTGTGTGTGTGTGTTTTACTAGCTGTTGTCATTTGGATAGGAATTGGGGGATCCAGATTTTGTGACCTAGACTTACTTCTGCATCATTATCTGGAAGTCAAAACCAACATTTAAGAGTGAGAAAGTCAAAACAGATGCTATAAAGGAGATGAAGATGGGTGGCCAGAGAGATAGGAGGAAAACCATGAAAGTGTGGATATGGAGGCCAATGGTAGATGTTTCCTTTTTTTGGGAGACAGTCTCACTCTGTCACCCAGGCTGGAGTGCAATGGTGTGATCTCAGCTCACCGCAACCTCTGCCTCCTGTGTTCAAGCGGTTCTCCTGCCTCACCCTCCAGAGTAGCTGGTATTACAGGTGCCTGCCACAAAGTGCGGCTACTTTTTGCATTTTTAGTAGACACAGGATTTAACCATGTTGGCCAGGCTGGTTTCAAACTCCTGACCTTAGCTGATCCACCTGCCTCAGCCTCTCAGAGTACTGGGATTACAGACGTGAGCCACTGCCCTGGTCGGTAGGTGTTTCAAAATAGAGCAGTAGTTACCAGTCTCAAATGCTGAAAATAGGCCATATCATAAAATAAGGACTGCACAGTATACAGTGATATTAGTGACAAGAGGGTCAGATGCCACCTCGATACAAAAGGAAATAATCTTGTGATGCTGACACCCCAAGCAACAAGTGATATTGTATTTTGGTTAATGAAATACACTAGCAATACCGGATGCACAGTCATACTTAAGAGAATAAAAATATGCCAATCATGTCTGCTGAAAAAATATTTCAAAAACAAATAAAATCATGAAAAACATGAGGTTCGAGGCTATGTGTCTGGAGGGCTCAGGTTACTTCACAGCATCCAAGTCCTTTAGGGGATACTGGCCACAATTTGAACTTTCTGAGTACTACGTTCATGTCATGCTTCTCCCCAATAATTACGTACCTACAGCTACTACCGGAAGTTTTACCCTAATTATTTACTGTTACATTTTAAATATAAAGAGTCAAACACAAAATTTAAAGATGTCTAAAATAATATTGCTTTGTAATAATGGTAATATTTCTAATCCCAAATGAGAAGATACTGCTGTAAGCAAACAGCAAAGCTTAGTTTTTTTGTTTAAATTAACCATTCCTTCTCATTACCACAGAATCTGGGTACAGTCTTTTAAGATGTTCCAGAACCTCTGCTCTCTTTTGCTGACGTTTTCCCTCATGGGTGTCAATCCCAGCATTCTGCAATTCACTTCTAATAAGATTCAATTCTTCATTAACTTCAGATATTCTTGATTTTGTTTTTTCAATTTCATCCACTAGGGTTTCCTCTTGCTGTTTTTTCTCTTTCAAGCAATCCCTACAAAATAACAAATTATATAGCAAAACGATAAACCAAAATTTAGGAATTACCAGGTACAACATACTCTTGTCTGGCATTGCAGGGGAATAGAGCAGTGCTCTATCAATTTTTAAAGGGTAAAAAATGCAATAAACCTGACACCAAACATGGGCAAAAAAGATTTTGCTCATTCTTCATTGATTTGAAAAACGTGGCTGGGCCAGGTGGCTCACTCCTGTAATCTCAGTACTTTGAGAGGCTAAGTGGGTGGATAGCTTGAGTCCAGGAATTTGAGACCAGCCTGGCAACATGGCAAAACCCTGTCTCTACAAAATACAAAAAAATTAGCCAGGTGTGGTGGCACACACCTGTAGTACCAGCTATTCAGGGGGCTGAGGCAGATGGATCACTTGAGCCCAGGGGTGGGTGTAGGTTGCAGCAAGCCATGATCACGCCACTGCACTCCAGTCTGGGTGAGAGTGAGACCCTGTCTCAAAAAAAAAAAGAAAGAAATACATAAATAAGAAAGCTGCAAAGGGTGCAGTGGCTCACACTTGTAATCCCAGCACTTTGGGAGTCCAAGGAGGGTGGATTGCTTGAGTTCAAGAGTTCAAGACCAGCCTGGCCAACATGGTGAAACCCCATCTTTACCAGAAATACAAAAAATTAGCTGGGTGTGATGGCATGCGCCTGTAGTCTCAGCTACAGGCTGAGGTAGGACAGTCATCTGAACCCCAGAAGTTGAGGCTACAGTGAGCCATGATTGTGCCACTGCACTCCAGCCTGGGCGATGGGAGTGAGATCCTCTCAAAAAAAAAGAAAAGAAAACAGCTGCAAGAAATTTTTTTTTATTCTACCTACATGCATGTCTTTGTATACTCCTCTAACTTCTCTATTCGTTTTTTATGATCTTCTATTTGTTCTTTTATTTGTTTTAGATTTCCCTAAAAGAGGAAATGAAATCTAAAATCAATTACAGCAATTCCAAACCAACAAAATTACATGCCTATAATTTACTATAATATTATAAGCTGTTACAAATTTGAAAGATGTCAAATATAATTATATGAAAACATATCAGAGCAAATTACAGATCAGGGTTCAACTCCTGACTCTTACCATTTCCTAGATATTTGATCTCTAGCGATTTCTCTCTGTAACTTCAAACTTCAAGGAGATTATTTTCAAATATCTATATAGTTCTTATCCCTAACTAATTCACTCAACAAATATATTAGGTTGGTGCAAAAGTACCGCAACTACTTTTGCAACAACCTAAATATATTCACTGGCTACCACGTGATAGGAACTAGAGGTACAGAAACAAGCAGGAAAGAGTCCCTGCCCTCAAAGAACTAATGCCTAGTAGGAGAAACAGACAATTAAATAAGTAATTATATAGTAGAGTGGTTTTGTGTTATAATAATATAGGCACCTATAGGGCAACTAACAGGCTTGCGGGTGAGGATTTCACAAAAGTTTTGTTCTATTCACTTTATCATTAAATCCAACTGGAGACTACTACAAGTCTTCTCCACCTGTCTGCAACTATGTATGTTCTTCTTACTGTTTTTTTTTTTTTTTTTTGAGACAGAGTCTCACTCTGCCACCCAGGCTGGAGTGCAGTGGCGGGGTCTCAGCTCACTGCAAGCTCCGCCTCCCGGGTTCACGCCATTCTCCTGCCTCAGCCTCCCGAGTAGCTGGGACTACAGGCGCCTGCCACCTCGCCCGGCTAGTTTTTTGTAGTTTTTAGTAGAGACGGGGTTTCACAGTGTCAGCCAGGATGGTCTCGATCTCCTGACCACGTGATCCGCCCGTCTCAGCCTCCCAAAGTGCTGGGATTACAGGCTTGAGCCACCGCGCCCGGCCCTTCTTACTGTTTTTTTGTATCCAAAAGACAACAGCAATTCAACCAACACTTATTGACATCTACTAAGTGCAAGGTTTACAATGGACACAATTAGAATCCTGTCTTTAATAAGCTTTCAGTCTAGTAGAGAGGTACCAATTCATTGTTATTTTTATGCAATCTGACAAAAGCCCTTAGATATAGATAAAAAATTGGCCCGGCCCGGTGGCTCAGGCCTGTAATCCCAGCACTCTGCGAGGCTGAGGCAGGCAGATCACCTGAGGTCAGATCACCTGAGTGCAAGGTTTACAATGGACACAATTAGAATCCTGTCTTTAATAAGCTTTCAGTCTAGTAGAGAGGTACCAATTCATTGTTATTTTTATGCAATCTGACAAAAGCCCTTAGATATAGATAAAAAATTGGCCCGGCCCGGTGGCTCAGGCCTGTAATCCCAGCACTCTGCGAGGCTGAGGCAGGCAGATCACCTGAGGTCAGGAGTTCAAGACCAGTTTGACCAACATGGAGAAACCCCGTCTTTACTAAAAATACAAAATTAGCCGGGGACGGTGGCACATGCCTGTAATCCCAGTTACTCAGGAGGCTGAGACAGGAGAATCGCTTGAACCTGGGAGGTGGAGGTTGTAGTGAGCCGAGATGGCGTCATTGCACTCTAGTCTGGGCAACAAGACCAAAACTCCATATCAAATAATAATAATATTAATAGGTAGTTATATGAGGAAGACATTATTTTTGGCTTTTTTAGGAACTGGGATATAAAGAAAAGGAGGGACAGGGAAGGCTTTGCAGTGTTGGTAACTCTAGATTTTAACACGTAAAGATAAATAGATTATTCCAAGAAGAAATTAGCATGCACAAAGTCAAAAATGTGCAATGTGTATTTTCATAAATCAGCATATAATTTTATAACATATCAATTATACAAATGTTTTAAAAGTAATTCCTGCTATGTTACCACCTTTGTTTTTCTTCTTGCACAAAATACCCTCTTCTACTCACAGAACTATCATAGATTATGCCTTTTATATTTGTATCTTCATCTGCCAAATCATGAAATAAACGAAATGAGGCAGTATAGTGTAAGGTTAAGGAGATTCATTCTGGAGACAGGTACAATAAGGAAATAAAATTTCATTAAGAATAATTCTAAATCATTACTGTACAACCCAAGATACCTGAACTTCTCCATGCCTCCTCTTTTCAAATGCCAGTCTTTCTTCATCTGTCTTCTGTTCCCATTGCAGTTTTTCCAGTTGTTGAGTCATCGTAGCTACTTTCTTTCTTACTTGTTCCTTAAGTTCTTTATAATGATCCAGCTGCATAAACAGTATTGAAAAATTGCTAATTCATGACAGCAAATTCTTTGTATGAAATCCTGTACTAGAAGATAATTAATCTTCCCAAAAGTTTGCTTTATATAAATTAAATCATAATCGACCACCTGCCCAGGGAAAATAATGTGAGCATGAAAGCTCCTTTTAAAAAACTGTTTATTATTTATTTATTTATTTATATTTGAAACTGTTATTTATTTTTATTTTGCTCTGTTGCCCAGGCTGGAGTACAGTGGCACAATCATGGCTCACTATAGCCTTGGCCTCCTGGACTCAAGTGTTTATCTTATTATTCATAAGGTAACCATTTTTTCCTCTCATAAACACTTAAAAGATACATGTGGCTTTGAGGGGACATGATCACTTAATTGACAAGAAGGAAACTAATTACTTAAGGTGCTTTAAAATGTTCAGTGACGAATTAATCTCTAACTTATTATACAAGATTTAATTATAATCAGTAGATGGCAAACACACGTAATTGACAACCACATTTTTATCATTTATCTTTTATCAATTTTATGATAATCTTATATCACAATTATATACAAAAATAATTATGACTATGTAAGTAGAAAAAATACATCATTTTCTCTGGATTCTCCTTTCTCTTTTAAGATTTTTGGACAGAGACCTTAGTATAGAGGTTTTCATTGCTCTATTTTAAACAGTCTTTTAGGCCAGGCACAGTGGATCATGCCTGTAATCCCAGCACTTTGGGAAGCTGAGGCGAGGATCACTTGAGCCCAGGAGTTTGAGACCAGCCTGGGCAACACAGTGTGACCTCATCTCTACAAAAAATTTAAAAATTAGCCAGGTATGGTAGCATGCACCTGTAGACAGGAGGATAGACTGAGCCCAGGAGTAACACTGTAGTGAACTATGATTGATAGCAGCAGGAGGCAGATAAATCCTAGGCGGACAGGGGTGGGCCCCCAGTGAAACCTTCAAGACAAAGACAGTTTAAAGCCTAGCTACAAGTCCTGGGTAAATCCCCAGACAAGATTGAGAACCTCTCTTCCTGTTTGGTGTGCTTACCTCTGATTGATCCCTACCCATCACCTATTTTACATACGCCTACCCTTCCCTAATTGGCTTTTCACACTGTTGTACCCACTTTAGAGTGGTGCCTTTATTTTAGCCTTTTTATGCATACTCACAAACCAATCAGCACACATTCCCCCACTGTGAGTCTATAAAAGCCCCAGACCCAGCTACACTGGGGGAGAAACCACCTGACTTCAGGTAGTGGACGACAACCTCTTGCATCCCCTCTCTGCTGAGAGCTGTTTCATTACTCAATAAAATTCTTCTTTGCCTTCCTCACTCTTCGATCGCCCGTGTAGCCTCATTCTTCTTAGACACAAGACAAGAACTCAGGACCCACTGAACATGAGTACACAGAAGGCTGAAACACTGTGGCCCTCTGTCCTCTGCTGGCAGAGGGCAGCCGCCCCACATGACAGGAAGCAGTGGCAGGGCTGAGTCAGCCCTGGAGCTGAGGGCCAGAGTGGGCCAAGAGGCTGACAGAGCTGTTAACACGCGACCATGGCAGCTGTGGCATTCGCACCAGAGTGCAGGCTAGGTGCAGCCTGGCAAGCTGAGTGGACGGGGTGTCTCCTGCAGTGAATGTGGGACCAAGCAAGGCCTGGAAGCAAGGCCTTGGCCTGGGCAAGGGTGTCACCAACTGAGGGTCTCTGGCTAACAAAGTGACTGAGAAAAATCCTGCATCGGCCAGGCATGGTGGCTCATGCCTGTAATCCCTGCACTTTGAGAGGCCGAGGCGGGTGAATCACCTGAGGTCGGGAGTTTGAGACCAGCCTGACCAACATGGAGAAACCCTGTCTTTACTAAAAATACAAAATTAGCCAGGCATGGTGGCGCATGCCTGTAATCTCAGCTACTCAGGAGGCTGAGGCAGGAGAATCACTTGAACCCAGAAGGCAGAGGTTGCAGTGAGCCAAGACCACACCATTGCACTCCAACGTGGGCAACAAGAGTGAAACTCCTTCTCAAAAACAAACAAAAATCCTGCATCATGATCATGCCACTGCACTCCAGCCTGAGTGACAGAGCGAGACCCTATCTCTACAAAATTAAAATTAAAAATAAATAAATTTAGATTCTGTATACAGGCTGAAAAATTTAAATCCCCACAATCTACACTGAGGATAATCTCTTAAAATATCACACAGGTCATCTTTTAAATTTTTTTCTAATTCAAAGAAGCTGAAATAATAGAAACATAAGATTTCCCCTAAGTTGACCTTTTTTACCTGACTGGCTTCCAGTTCAATGTCTCGCCCTTTACGTAAAATTTCTTCCTCAATCTGTTTTTCGAAACTTCTCCATGCACCATCTAAATCAGCCAGCTCTGTCTCCAGGGCTTTTATATCATCTTCCTGTTTAGAACATTGTTTTTCGCTGTCCTTTATTGATTTCTTAGCCACATCTAATTTCTTAAGGTGGTGAGAAGTGTTTTCTTTGGCTTTAATGTACTGAGGCCTCTTCTGATTTAAAAGGGTTTCAAGTGACCTGAAAAGGGAAAAACATTTGCTTTAAAGAAAATTTCATTTCTTTGATATATAAAGGGAAGAAGTTGTTTTGATCAAACCACTTTAAAAAAGAAATCCTAAAATCAACTTTCAGAAACTGTAAGCAGATCAGTGGTTGCCAAAGGTTGAGCAAGGTCAGTGGGAGGGTTGAATAAAGCACAGGATCACTTTTGAGAGTGGTACTGTAGTGGTAGACACTTGACACTATGAATTTGCCAAAACCTATACTACTTTACAGCACCAAGAATGAACCTTAATGTAAGCAAATTAAAAAAGAATCACTCAGGAGGCTAAGGGATCCTAGATGGAATGTAGAATGCAATAAAAGAATCTAACTTTATTACAAATGTAGAAACAACCTTACTGAAGTGGTGGAAGGAAAACATGCTGACCAAATTCTAGAAATGAGTGGAGTCTGTAAGACTAAAAACAGAAGAATTGTACCTAAGTACTTTGTAACATATAGTTACAAAGATGCTTTCCAAGGGGTATGGGTTAACAATTCTGACACTATTACATATGATTACTGGAATTGCACAATTAAGCAAATGGATGGCAGATGGTAGAAGCCAGATTTCCCACTGTTGAAGTGGGAGGTTACAGATAAGCAAGAGAAGGCTAGAATGATTAATGGCTTAGAATTGGGAGACATCAATATGAACTCATGTTTAGCTTAATATAGATGGTCACATACGAAAATATTTATAGCTATGTGTATAAATAGTATACACACGTATTTCCTAGTTCCAACAGCTGAGAAAGCCTAGAAGCAAGGACACTCCAGTAACAACGAACACATCTACCACCTAGATGTTGGTTCCCAATACCATTCTTCAATAAAAGGAACCAGGGTTCCTTGGAGAGCCTGGGGCAGGCTCACACAAGTTGGGGCAAGCTGATGCTTGGACTGCCTTATACAAGATGACACTAGAAGATACTTATCTTCTAGAAAGTAAGGAAGAGCTCCAAAAAAAATCACAATAATGAGAATATTTCAAAGGGATGCAGGAGCCAACTCAAAGAGTTCTCAGTGGCCACAGCAGGAACAATCTAAGCAATAAAATCAACAAGGTAATATTGGATTATAACCCCAAATGTAAAATATCCATAAATCTATACTGATGTAAATAACAATTAATTTAATTTAAAAATAAACAAGTAGAGACAAATCTGTGCAGAATTCCAAATAAATCATGTAGATACTTTGCCCTCAAGGTAAAACATAACTCTCCCTACTCCTTAAGTGTGGGCTATGCATAGTGACTTCCTCTCAAAGACTGCAGTATGAAAAGGGAGAAAAACTTATAGTGGAGAAACATGAGAAACACTACTTCAGTCAGGTGATCAAGGTCAACATCAACAGTGATACCATGTTGATATGACATATGATATACTATACGATAAATGTCATGTGACATATATAATACACTGACACTCTAATAGAATATAATGCAAATGACATTTTACTTCTGTGGTCTTCCCACAGTCTGTATCTTCAGTCTAATTATGAGAAAACCATCAGACAAATCCCAGTTGAAAGATGTTCTACAAAAAAACTGACCAATATTCCTTAAAATTGTCAAGCTCATCAAAAACAAGAACTGTCACAGCTAAAAGGTGCCTAAGGAAACATATAACTAAACGTAATATGGCATTTTGGATCATAAAAAGGACATTAGGCAAAAACTGAGAAAATATGTATAAAGTATGGACTTTAGTTAATGTATCAATATTAGTTTATTAATTGACAATGTATCATAATAATGTAAGATGTTAATAGCAGAAACTGAGTGTTGGGAATATGGGACTGATACAGGAGCAAAAAATAAATTATTTAGGCAGATAGTAAAGGTTAAGAGAGTTCTCAGCAGAGCTTCCCTTTTAACAAAAAGCAGCCCCCAAATCATTTCTTTTATAACAAAGAGGAGCCTGAAAAGTCAAGCTACAAACATACATAAGCAAGCTGGAAGCTTGTACGAGTGAATGCCAGCAGCTGAGCCAACAGAAAAGGGCTACCCAGAAGCCAGCTAAGTTCAACTTGAAGGCTCCATCTTCCCTTTTCTTTGTCACCATGTGTACAGTAGAAAAGGTGGCAACATGGTATCAGCCAGGTACAGAATCTGCACAATAAAAAATTAGGGTGGGTGGCCAGCTTCTTTGTGCACTATGCAAATGGCACACCTACTCCTAACCAGTTCTTCACGTGCTCTGCAAATGGCATACCTGGTGTGAGCAATCCTTCATGCCCTAAATCAGACACCACCTCCTCAAGCACATCTATAAAACCTCCTGTACTTCGCTGTGGACCAGAAGACCCGATCGGGAGCCCCTCTCTCTGCATGGAAGAAAGCTTTTCTCTTTCTTTCACCTATTAAACCTCCACTCTTAACCTTACTCCTTGTGGGTCTGCATCCTTGATTTCCTTCGTGTGAGGCAATGAACCTCGGGTATTACTCCAGACAACCACCACCACTTCAGGACCATTCTATACTATTTTTTTTTTCCCTTGAGATGGAGTCTCACTCTGTCACCTAGACTGGATCTCAGCTTACTGCAAGCTCCACCTCCTGGGTTCATGCCATTCTCCTGCCTCAGCCTCCCAAGTAGCTAGGACTATAGGCGCCTGCCACCATGCCCAGCTAATTTTTTGTATTTTTAGTAGAGACGGGGTTTCACCATGTTAGCCAGGATGGTCTCAATCTCCTGACCTTGTGATCCACCCACCTCGGCCTCCGAAAGTGCTGGGATTACAGGTGTGGGCCACCGCGCCTGGCCTGTACTATCTTTATAATTTTTCTGTATATCTAAAAGTATTCCAAAGTAAAATGCTTATTTTTAAAAATCAATTTTCAAAGTGTCACTTACATTATTTCCTCTGTCATTCTACATATAATCCAATTGTTAATACCAACTTTTAAAAACTCACTTTAATTCTTTTTCTGTTTGTTGTAGTTGTCTAGTTAGAATTCCATGTTCCTTTTTCCTGGCTTTAACTATGTTTTCATGATGAGACAAAGACTCTCTTGTGACACTCAAATCCCTTTTCACATGCTCTAACTTGGTGTTCAGGAAATCAATCTTTTTCTCATTATGGTATAGTTGAAAAAGCTGCAGTTGTATCTTGTTCATTTTCAGTTCTTCAAGGAGACTCTGGTAACGTTCTGCCTATAAAAGAGTATAATTCAACAGCAGTTAAAAGGGAGTATATTTAAGTTGGCCTTTAATAAACTCAACTATTGTACCAACAAATTAATAAATTTTTATTTGTCATTAGGACATAATATCCTTGCCAAAAGTAGCATAATTTGGCGAGGGTTTCTGAATATACTTTTTAAATAACCCAGTAAACCAGTAAATGATGTTGTGTTCTTGTGCTCAGTGGTATGATGATAAGAACAATGAAGTGGCGTGCATTCACCTGGGTCCCTTTTGTCTGGACCTGTGAGCTTGACAACTCAATCAGTATTTCTGGCATCAGCTTCCTCCTTTGTAAACTGAAAGAAGAGTGTGATATGACTAATAAAGTGCTAGCAACTTTAAATTCAGTGACTCCAGGAAAAATTCCTACTACAGGAAGTAGTTTTGCTACTGATAAAACAGGACTCTTACAATGCTAAATTATATGTGAAAAATAATAATTTCCTTAACATTTGTGCTATTAAAGAAATAAAGGAACAGACTACCTCAAGAGGAGCTCCTAATCAATACTGGAAGTATTTCAAGTAATAGGCTATCTGCTAGGATGTTTAAAAAACAATTAGGAAGTTGTTTTGTTCTAACTGTCCTTAAAATGTTTAAATTCTGCAATTCAGTATATCGTGATTACTACAGTCTGATTTCCACTGCTGCCACTCCTTTCCACTAACAAAACCAAGGACATGTATACACACATTCGAAAATATGAAGACATAGAGAAACATCACTAATAAGAAACATCCACTTTTCATTTACTTCTTCAAATATGTATCGAGTACTATGTGCCAGGCACTGGTCTACGCATTGGCAATACAGCAGAAAATAAGACAGACTATCCCTGATCTTGTTTGTTTGTTTGAGACAGAGTTTTGTTCTCTCACCCAGGCTGGAATGCAATAGCACGATCACAGCTCACTGTAGCCTCGACCTCCTGGGCCCAAGAGATCCTTCTGCCTCAGCCTCCTGAGTGGGTGGTCTCCTCCCTTACCACCACACCTGGCAAATGTTTTAAGTCTTATTTTTGTAGAGATGAGGTCTCACTATGTTGCCTAGGCTAGTCTCGAACTCCTGGGCTCAAGGGATGCTCCCACCTCGGCCTCCCAAAGTACTGGGATTAAAGATGTAAGCCACCATACCCAGCCCAACCCTGCTCTCATGCAGTTTATATTCCAGTTATTCTAATGGGGAGAAGAGAGGAAGAAAAGTCAGAGAATAAATACGAGGACCAAACTCTGACCTTTTTTCTTCTCTTGCCCAAATTTCTATCTAAGGAGCCTGGGGAATCTGCTCTACAAAGTGTCATCAGAGAATTTTTTGTTTTTTTTTTTTTTGAGACAGAGTCTCACTCTGTCACCCAGGCTAAAGTAGCGCAGTGGTGCCATCTCGGCTCACTGCAACCTCTGCCTTTTCAGTTCAAGTGATTCTCCTGCCTCAGCCTCCTGAGTAGCTGGGATTACAGGCATGTGCCACCACACCCGGCTAATTTTTCTATTTTCAGTAGAGACGGGGTTTCTCCATGTTGGCCAGGCTGGTCTGAAACTCCTCACCTTAAGTCATCCGCCCGCCTCCGTCTCCCAAAGTGTGGGGATTACAGGCGTGAGCCACCACGCTTGGCCAGAGGGGTTTTATTCAACCCTATATAATATAGCTTACTTTCCAACCTGATGCTGGCATAGTATCACATGACAGAAAAGGAAGGAAGTTAAAATATTTTAACTGCGAATATGTTTCTTTGCCGTATCTTGAAATAGCCCTGCAAAGTTGTCTCTTGTGGGGAAAAATCTACATTCTGTAAAGAATCCCCTTTCCCTTTTCCAAGCCTCTTTTCCCGAACCAGGAGACAATCAACTAAGAGTCCAATACCTTTTTAAGTCTGATAAGAAACATTTACAATCTATTCTCTCTGAAGCCTGCTACCTGGAGGCTTCATCTGCATAACAAGAACATTGGTCTCTACAATCCCCTATCTTAACCCAGACATTTCCTTTCTGTTGACTCCAGGTCTTTATATAAGACTCTTTCGACCAACTGCCAATAAGAAAATCTTTGAGGCTGGGCGCGGTGGCTCAAGCCTGTAATCCCAGCACTTTGGGAAGCGGAGACGGGCGAATCACGAGGTCAGGAGATCGAGACCATCCTGGTTAACACGGTGAAACCCCATCTCTACTAAAAAGAATACAAAAAAACTAGCCGGGCGAGGTGGCGGGTGCCTGTAGTCCCAGCTACTCGGGAGGCTGAGGCAGGAGAACGGCGTAAACCCGGGAGGCGGAGCTTGCAGTGAGCTGAGATCCGGCCACTGCACTCCAGCCTGGGCGACAGAGCAAGACTCCGTCTCAAAAAAAAAAAAAAAAAGAAAGAAAATCTTTGAATCCACCTGGAAGCCCCGCTCCCCCTCCTTTCCAGAATGAACCAATGTACATCTTACAAGCATTGACTGATGTCTTATAGCCCCTAAAATGTATAAGACCTAGCTGTGGCCCGACCACTTTGGACACATGTTCTCAGGATCTCCTTAGAGCTGTGTCACAGGCCATGGTCACTCATATTTGGCTCAGAATAAGTCTCTTCAAATATTTTACAGAGTTTGACTCTTTGTTGACAAACAAACAAATAATAAACAAGATAATTTTATACAGCAATAAATGCTACAAAAGAAACAAAATAGGGCAATGTGCTAGTACAAGGGAAAGGGTGCTAATTTAGATTGGAGGAATGAACAGTAAATGCCTACCTGAGAAAATGGCTTTTTAATAAAAACATGAAAGAGAGACTACCAGGTATGCAAAATCAGGCATACAGCTATCTAGGCAGAGGAAATAGCAAAAATCCCAGAATAGAAAGAAGTTTGTTGTGTTCAACACATAACAAAGGTCAATGTGGCAGCAAAGCACAGGAAGTTAAGGTTCAAGAGGTAAACAGGGACAAGACCAGTATGCTTTATAAGAGACAACATTATCAGTGCAGTGAGAAGCACTGCACTGGAAGGTTTTATGCATGGAAAGTTAGGATCTGATTTGAGTTTCAAAAATATCACTTTAACTACAACCGACGACAAGGTACTATATTAGGCATTGTGAAGCGGCCCAAGAAATGTACAGAGATACATTTGCATGTAATGTGGCCATGGCCTCCTAGGAGCTTCCCAAGACACTTTCAGGGAGTCCTTGAAAGCAAAATTATTTTCATAGTAATACTAAGACTTTATCTGTCTATTTCAATGTGTTGACACTTGCATTGACAGTGTGGATAAAATTGCTGGGTCTTATCATAAGTAAGATTTAACACAGAAGTGTTTATGAGAATCCAGCTGTCTTTTATTAAGTTAGACATTAAGGAAATTATAAAAGTGGTAAAACAATGTCTATTGGTTTCGGAAAATATAGTCATCTTTCATAAAAATGCTATTTATGTTAACATGTAATGAGTTTATTGCTATTTTTACAGGGATCATTAAAACAGTTTTTAAATTTCCAGTGTTAATTTCAAATACAATAAATATTAATAGATATAACCCATATGAACAAAAACTCCTTGGGGTCCTCAATAATTTTTAAGAGCATAAGGGGTTTAATATCCAAACATCTGAGAGCCTTTGCTACATAAGACATAAACCCCTCAAGCTTGTTTTCAGTTGGGAAAATCAGACATTTTTCTAGTTTAGGCTGTCCTGCCTATTCGGAAAGAAAAACCCAAATAGTGGGAAATACATAAAAAAGTTTATCTTAATGAATATTGGGCTTTAATTGTCTTATACTATTAAATTAATCTTCTTGGTAACCCCAAGCCCATATCTAGTGATTCTAATATAGAAAATTTGGTATCCAATACTTAATGGTTACATCTTCATGACATCTTACCTCTTCCTTCTCTAATTTTGCATGTCTGCGCTCTGCCGCTACATTTTTTTTCTTATTAAAATTAAACTGTGCATCCTCTTCGGCTTTTTGTAACTTTCTTTTCTTTTCTTCGTATTCTCCTATAAGCTCTCCTGAAGTGCTGATTTCTTCAAAAAACTGTGTCCTTTCTTTGGGTTTCTTCATTGAAATTGACTCTACAGTTCCCTTTTAAAAACAGTAATGCACACCAACATAAAAAATATAGTGATGTGTTTTCAAAATTCTGAATCAAATAAACTACTACAGCTACTTACCTGAAAAACTAAACAATTTTGTCCTTTGGCTATTATGCCTATCTTTTCCAACTCTGCAATGTAAACAGAACGACTCACAAGATTATCATCAAAGCGAAATTCTGAGCATCCCCCTAAAATAAAAGAATAAAAAGCCTGTTAAAAAATATATAAATACCAGATATATCTCAAAATCCATTGAAAGTTTAATAAAATTACTTTTACATGGGAATAAATGCATTTAATGAGTCAACAAATATTAAGTGTCTATTACATGTCAAGGTCTATTTTACAGTGGCGAACAAAACACATGAAAGTCTCTGATCTGAAGGAGCATATATCCGAGTCAGGATGTAAAAGGAAAATAAATCTCAGAACTCCCAACTCACTAAGCCAAAGGGAAAAGTTGAGCTGGAAACTAGGTCATGCAAACTTGCCTCCTATTTTGTTCCTAAATAAGGTAGCTGTAAAGATTAAACAACAACAACAACAACAACTGCATGCCTCCTTCACAATTTACCCACAGGGAAATTCCTTGTGGGCCCCAAGATCTTTACCCTAAAACAGTTCTGTTGAATTTCAACCTGACAATATAAAATGACAGCTTATCTTCACATGTACAGGACAAAGGACAGAACTCAAAGTCATCCCTCTGCTCATCTGAGATAAATGCATATCTGATTGTCTCCTCTGCCCTATCTTTATCTTTTTTTTTCTGAGACAGGGTCTTGCTCTGTTGCCCAGGTTGGAGTGCAGTGGCGCAAACTCGGCTCACTGTATCCTAGACCTCCCAAACTCAAGTCATCTTCCCAACTTAGCCTCCTAAGTACTGGGACTACAGGCTCACGCTACCACACACAGCTAATTTTTTGTACAGACAGTGTCTCACCACGTTACCCAGGCTGGTCTCAAACTCCTGAGTTCAAGCAATCCTCCCGCTGTGGCCTCCCAAAGTGCTGGGATAACAGGCGTGAGCCACCATGCCCAGCCTATATTATCTTATATAAAAATGCAGATTCACTGAGCTAGCCTAAGGCATGAATGACTCTGCCTCTACCCCCATCACATGTAAACAACTGATCAAAGGCTCAAATAATTCAACTACTGGTCTCTTATCCATCCACACCTTTAAAAAAAATTTCTTCCTCTTTCCCCAATCCTCGCCCTTTTCCTGTAAATATATATATACACACACACAAATTCAAACATTTCACTCAAGTTGCTTTTTGGTGGTAGAAAAAACTGTCTATAAAAGCCAAAAATGTGCATACAATTTGTTCATCACTAAGAAAAACTGATAAACATAAAGAACTTCAAGAATAAATGTTATGATTTCTCTGTCTTCAAGGTACTCCCTCCTTCATCTTAACTAAATATCCAGATTTTAAAATGTTATTTGACAGTAGGGGGATTTGAACAATTATGTCTGTTAAGGAAAAGCAGACATAATTGGAGAATTATGTGGCGAATCAAACAGGTTCTGTTACTTGCTTCTGAGATACGCTATGCAAGAGAAAAAAAGAACTCTAGCTCATTATGCCAGTAGAATAATAAACCATACCCTCCCAAAAAAGAAAAAACGGGCAATCTTACTTGACTCTTGAAAAATAAAATGAAAAAAAATTTTATAAAAAGTACCTCGGATAATCCTTGTAAATGTTTTCTCTTCACCACTTTCCTCCACATATACAATTTTTACACTTGCAGAAGAAGAAATAGGTTTTCCAATATGTGCTCCATGAATGAGTTCTTGAATATTTTTCACTCTTAAATTAATTGTTTTCTCTCCCATTACAAAACTAAGTGCATCCATTACATTAGATTTTCCTGGGGAAGAAAAGAGAAAAAAACTATACATTCTTAATGCTAAAAAGCCCTGCCCAGAGCTGAAGAAACCAGGTCACCAGTTGAAGTGAAATATAGCCAATAGACATGTCCTTCTTAATCAATGTTCAAAATGCATGACTGAAATATCTGATGTAGAAAATTTGCTTCTTCCACGCATCCATTGTAGACTATTAAGAGGTCTAAATTTAAGGACTGAAATACATGTATCTAAATTCCAGCTCTCTTCCATTATTAGGTATCACACCATGGCAAATCATTTAACTTCACTGAGTTTCAGTTATCCTCATTTTATAAATATGGAAACTATCACCTAAAGCATTGGTGCAGCAACAAATCCTCATATACTCTAAAAAAAGAGACGCTAAGGCTGGGCGCAGTGGCTCACACCTGTAATCCCAGCACTTTGGGAGGCCAAGGTGGGCAGATCACCTGAGGTCAAGAGTTCGAGACTAGCCTGGCCAACATGGTGAAACTCCCTCTCTACCAAAAAATATAAAAAACAGCTGGGCTTGGTGGCACGGACCTGTAGTCCCAGCTACTCAGGAGGCTGAGGCAAGAGAATCGCTTGAACCTAGGAGGCAGTGGTTGCAGTGAGCCGAGACTGCACCACTGCACTCCAGCCTGGGCAACGTGGAGACTCCAACTCAAAATAAACAAACAAACAAACAAACAAAGAGAAGCTAACTAAATCCAGGATCTTTTCAAGGGCTAGATCAAAATTGTTTATGATTGGTATGAGATGGTGCTACAGAAAATTTATATAACAGGATTGATACTGTTATCTTTTGAAAGTCCTACTTACAAGGTTGGCTGGCTTACAGGGATTTGGATTTGGATGTTGGGAGGGTTTCTAACATTCCCTATTAAGAATGGTTCACTGTGCCTAAACTATCTGTGCAAACAATATGATTTAATCTGAACAAATGCTTTCTTTCTAGGATTCTGGAATATTATTTTATAATTTCTTTTGAGGAAGATCTGGCGTAAGAAGATTCTGGAACTTGGGTACATGATAGGCAAACCGTGCCTATGTGACAATCTCCCGATAAAAACGCTGCACATTGAGTCTTTAGTGAGGTTCCCTGGTGGGCAACATTTCACATGTGTGGACTAGCTGCTGGAGGAATGAAGCACTGAGTGACACCAATGGGTAAGGACTTAGAATCTTGCACCTGGTTTCCTAAGACTTTGCCCCATATACCCTCTCCCTTTGCTGAGTTTGCTTTGTATTTTTTCACTGTAATAAATAATAGTATTGAGTCAAACTATATGTAGAACCCTGTGAGTTTTCCCAACAAATTACTGAACCTAAGGGTAGTTGTGGGCATTCCTAATCCCAATGTTAAATCTGTTACCCAATCATTGGCCCATAATTTTCTCGAAGACAATTTCCAAGGTGCAACGTCAATGCAGCTGTCACCATCTCTATTAATTTATTTCCCCTTTTCACATCCCTTTCCCTATATCCATAGAGCAGTTTAAATTTTCAGGCTGGGTGCAGCAGCTCACGCCTGTAATCCCAGCACTTTGGGAGGCCGAGCCAGGAAGATCACCTGAGGTCAGGGATTTGAGACCAGCCCGACCAACATGGTGAAACCCCATCTCTACTAAAATACAAAAAATTAGCCAGCTGCATTGGCACGCGCCTGTAATCCCAGCTACTCGGGAGGCTGAGGCAGGAGAATTGCTTGAACCCATAAGACAGAGGTTGCAGTGGGCTGGTATTACACCACTGTACTCCAACCTGGGCAAGAGAGCAAGACTCCATCTCAAGACAAAATAAATAATTAATTTTCAATGCCAAAAGTAGGAAAGTAACATGAACAAAGCAAAGAAATACTATCAGCCACTGGAAATATGGCTTAGTTTTAGAGGTTTAGGGTCTTTCTAAAAAGAACTAGAAATAAATTGCTGCAAATTTACTTAGCTGAGTCTCAGTCAACTAACAGATATGAAATGGCTTTTTTGGGTTAATGGATAATCTGCACATTGAGGGCTATTGTAAGACAGTGAAAATGGGACAAGGTAAACATTCATTGAATTAAATTATTAGGTAATTCAAGTATAAGTAACAGAACTAAACAGAAACTTTTAAAATCAATGTCATTATTTAAATCTGCCTAAAATAAATACTTCTCATCCAAATCCATTTATTCCATTAAATTTCATTAATATTGTCCCTGTCTAATAAAGGTTATAGTCTGTCAAGAGACTCAAGGCAGCATAACATACCATAAAGTGGCAACAACCCAAACATCCATCAACTGATGAATGGATAAACAAAATGTAGTGTATCTATACAGTAGAATATTATTTGAAAACAAGGACATAAGTACTAATACAAGTAACATAGATAAACCTGAAAAACATTATACTAAGTGAAAGAAGTCAGACACAAAAGGCCATATATTGTCTGATTGTATTTATACGAAATGTCCCATATAGGTAATTTCATAGAGATAGAAAGTAGATTAGTAGATGCGAGGCGCTAGGTGGAGAGGAGATAACGGGGAGTGATTACTAATGAGTACAAGGTTTCTTTGGGGGCAATGAAAATGTTTTGGAAGTAGATGGTGATGATGGTTGCACAACTTTTGAATATACTAAGAACCACTGAACAGTGCATTTTATTTATTTTATTATTTACTTATTTATTTTATTATTTACTTATTTATTTATTTCGAGATGGAGTCTTGCTCTGTCGTCGCCCAGGCTGGACTGCAGTGGCATGATCTCAGCTCACTGCAACCTCCGCCTCCCAGGTTCAAGCGATTCTCCTGCCTCAGTCCCCCAAGTAGCTGGGACTACAGGCGTGTGCCACGACGCCAGGCTAATTTTTGTATTTTTAGTAGAGATGAGGTTTCACCATGTTGACCAGGCTGGTCTTGAACCCCTACCTCCAGTGATCTGCCTGCCCCAGCCTCCCAAAGTGCTGGAATTACAGGTGTGCGCCACCACGCCAGGCTAATTTTTGTATTTTTAGTAGAGATGGGGGTTTCACTATGTTGGCCAGACTGGTCTCGAACTCCTGACCTCAGGTGATCTGCCCGCCTCGGCCTCCCAAAGTGCTGGGATTATAGGCATGAGCCACTGCGCCCGGCCAATTTTATTTTATATTTATCTTATTTATTTTATTTTAGAGTCCGAGTCTCGCTCTTGTTACCCAGGCTGGAGTGCAGTGGCGTGATCTTGGCTCACTGCAACCTCTGCCTCCCAGGTTCAAGGGATTCTCTTGCCTCAGCCTCCTCAGGAGTTGGGATTACAGGTACATGCCACCACACCCGGCTAATTTTTATAATTTTAGTAGACACAGGGCTTCACCATGTTGGTCAGGCTGGTCTCTAACTCCTGATCTCATGATCCACCCACCTTGGCCTCCCAAAGTGCTGGAATTACAGGTGTGAGCCACCGTGCCCAGCCTCTATATATATATTTATATATATATATATTTTTTTGGACAGAGTCACACTGTGTCGCCCAGGCTGGAGTGCAATGGCGTGATCTCAGCTCACTGCAACTTCCACCTCCCAGGTTCAACCGATTCTCCTGCCTCAGCCTCCAGAGTAGTTGGGATTACAGGCATGCGCCACCACACCCGGCTAATTTTGGTATTATTAATAGAGACCTTCGCAGGTCCTCTGGCCTCTCCAGACCTCAGTTTCCCCAACTATAAAATGGGGATAGCAGCCATGTGCCATGGCTAATTACAGGCATGCGCCACCACACCAGGCTAATTTTGGTATTATTAATAGAGACCTTCGCAAGTCCTCTGGCCTCTCCAGACCTCAGTTTCCCCAACTATAAAATGGGGATAGCAGCCATGTGCCATGGCTAACCAAAGACCGTGTTGCCAGGAACTTAGCAAAAGCTCAGTAAACTGGGTCATCATCATCACTACATTCCTGGGTAACAACTCCCTTGGATCCAGCGGTGGTTCTGGCTGCTTGGAACCCATTACCCCCTCGACAGCTCCCTCTCACTTCAACTTCGGAAGAGAAGGAAAAAGGGACGAGAGTGACCAGGGCCGAGGGCCACAGCAGTCCCAGAAGCAGGAGTGAGGGCAGAGAACAGGGCCCAGGGCGGGACTGGGGGGGAGAGGAAGGGCCAGGACCCCCAGGGTGGGGGGCGAGGGTGGGCGCCCCAGGGTGGGGGGCGAGGGTTGGGAGCCCCTGAGATGAAGGGCGAGGGCCGGGGCTGAGGTGGGGTGGGGTCCCCCCGGGTGTCGGACGAGGGTCGGGAGCCAGGAGGTGGGGGGCGAGAGTGGGGCCCGAGAGGAAGGGTCGGGACCTCCGAGGTGGGGGGCGAGAGTGGGGCCCGAGAGGAAGGGTCGGGACCTCCGAGGTGGGGGGCGAGAGTGGGGCCCGAGAGGAAGGGTCGGGACCTCCGAGGTGGGGGGCGAGAGTGGGGCCCGAGAGGAAGGGTCGGGACCTCTGAGGTGGGGGGCGAGGGTGGGGACCGACGTGCGGCGGAGGGGCAAGGCTCAGGACCTCTGAGGTGGAGGGCGAGGGCCAGGGCTGAGGTGCGGTGATGGGCAGGGGCTGGGCCAGGGCCAGGCCGGGATCCAGTCAGGGTCAGGGCTGGAAGCAGAAGGCCGGCCAGGCGCCCGCGGCAGCCGCCCACACCCCACAGGCCACGTGTGGCCTGGACGCCTGGGGCGGCGGAGGCGCTCGGGTGGCGCCCTGAGCTGCTCAGTTACCAGAGCCATTGGGGCCGATGATGCAGGTGAACCTCCGGAAGGGGCCAATGACCTGGCGGCCCCGCCAGGACTTGAAGTTTTCCACCAGCAGCAGCTCCAGGTGGCCCATGGCGCCGCCCTCCACGCCTCACCCGCGTCCTCAAGCGCCGGCGGAAAAAGCGCGGGAAGGGATTCGCCAAGTGTCGCGAGAAGAGAGCGAGGCGCGGGGAGCGCGGAGTCGTTCCTTAGCAACGAGTTGTTGACATTTCCGAGGGAGCGGGAGGATCTGCACCTCGGAGGCGTCGCTGGGAGCCTGACGGAAAACAGTGCTGTAGGCTTGTCTTTCTCCGGCCCGACCCAGAGAGCCAACCTCCCCTCCGCTACAGCTTGCTTATTTTCATCGTCTGTTCTGATCCTGCGTGTTCTAAAAACCCCTTAGGCTTTCCGTGGGTTCCCAGACCATGGCGGTGGCGCTGCCCAAGGACTTGCGGCAGGACGCCAGCCTGGCCAAGAGGAGGCACGCGGAGCTGTGCAGGCAGAAGCGGATCTTCAACGCCAGAAACAGGATCATTGGGGTGAAAGGGCAGGGGCCGGGACGAGGTTAGAGCGGCAGATGCGGGCGAGGGGCGGCGTGGAGGGGGAGAGGAGATGAGTTCTAGGATGAAACATCTGAGCCAGGAGGCTGCAAACGGCACCGGGTTTTGCAGGGGGAGAAGGAGGTTGAGGGGAGGAAGAATTCGATGCTTTGACCTTGCCAAAGCTGTAGGAGACCTTAGCAGGCCCAATAATGCTCCGTCTCGAGCTCGCCTGGAGTCACCAGCGGTTCTCTTCCCCTGAGCCAGATTTTCTACAACTTGTGTACAGTGGGGCAGAGATTAAAAATAATAAGTGGGATTGTTATTACTGAATAAAATTATCTGACTCTAACCCTTCTCCCCTGTTTTTCCATTTATAGGGAGACACTGAAGCCTGGGATGTTCAAGTTCATGACCAGAAGATAAAAGAAGCTACTGAAAAAGCTAGACACGAAACCTTTGGTGAGCATTTCTTGAATGCTTATCTGTTGGTTTAGGATTGTGTGCCTTTAGACTCCAGTCTTCCACACCGCCCACCCAAACCCCGCCTTTTTTTTTTTTTTTTTTAATGGAAATAGGGTCTCACTATGTTGCCCAGGCTGGTCTGGAACTCCTGTGTGCGAGTGATCCTCCCACATCAGTCTCCCAAAGTGCTGGAGCTTCAGGCATGAGCCACTGTGCCCAGCCCTCATTTCTTCACATATATAAAAAGTTGGCATTTTCATACTCTTCCTCTTTTTAAATTTCACAATTCCTTGTGCTCAGTTAACTTAATGCACTGATTCTTCTTCTCTTAAAATAAAAACAGCTATTGAATTCGAATGTGGATTATAGTAAATCGATTTTAACGATAAATGTATGTTTTCCTCCATTTTCTTAAAAAACTGGCTAGGAAAAGCCTTAAACACACACTCACTTTCTCTGCTCAAAAGTTTAAGACCCTCTATGGGGGACAGCTGTTTATACCAGACAACACATATGTCCACGCTCACACCCTCAAGCTGACTCAGAGATAGACATGATTCAAATCAAGGTATTATTATTCCACTTCAAATAGAACTCCTTTTCCCCTATCATGTCCAACAATTTCAACAATTCTTGAAATTTCACACTTTGAGAGGCTAAAACTAGAGGATCACTTGAGACCAGTAGCTCCAGACATGCCTGTGCAACAAAGCAAGACCCCATCTCTACAAAAAATAAATTGAAAAAAAAAAAAAAGAAATTTCAGTGTTTTTAAACACCATAAAGATTTTTATAATAGAAAAAAAGCAGGATACAAAATTGTACATACAATGGGCTATTATGTTTTTGAAACATTTTTAAATATGCTTAGAAGAAGACAGAAAGGAAATATGCCAAAATGTTAGCAGTGGTAATGTTGGAGGGATAGAATTATGAGTAAACTTTATTTTCTCCTTTATACTGTTCTGTATGTTGCAAACATTTTATCTTTTTTATTAATATTTTTAGTTATGAGGTAATTCAATCTTACAAAAACAATGTGACAGGTACCCACCACCAGACTAGATGTTAACATTTTGCCAAATTGGCTTCAGGTATCTTGAGTGTTTTTTGAGAATTGTGTTTTTTATATAGCAACACCCCCCCACCTCTTAATTTTCCCTTCCTTTCTCCTCAGAAGTGTTTATCATTCCCATGCTTTTTTTTTTTTTTTTTTTTTAAGACAGAGTCTTGCTCTGTTGTCCAGGCTGGAGTGCTGTGGCGCCATCTCAGCTCACCACAACCTCTGCCTCCTGGGTTCAAGCGATTCTCCTGTCTCAGCCTCCTGAGTAGCTGGGATTATAGGTGCACACCACCATGCTGGGCTGATTTTTGTATTTTTAGTAGAGATGAGGTTTCACCATGTTGGCCAGGCTGGTCTCGAACTCCTGACCTCAGGTGATCCCGCCTCTGCCTCCCAAGGTGTTGGAATTACAGGCATGAGCCACCAGGCCCAGCCCCCACACACTTTTATGCTTGCACTGTTTATGTATGTATTCACAACAACATAAAATTGTTTTTATGTGTGTGTTTTTTTTTTTTTTTTGAGACGGAGTCTCGCTCTGTCGCCCAGGCTACAGTGCAGTGGTGCTATCTCGGCTCACTGCAAGCTCCGCCTCCCGGGTTCACACCATTCTCCTGCCTCAGCCTCCTGAGTAGCTGGGACTACAGGCGCCCGCCACCACGCCCGGCTAATTTTTTGTATTTTTAGCAGAGACGGGGTTTCACTGTGTTAGCCAGGATGGTCTCGATCTCCTGACCTTGTGATCCGCCCGCCTTGGCCTCCCAAAGTGCTGGAATTACAGGCGTGAGCCACTGCGCCCGGCCATTTTTATGTGTTTTTAAAATTTACGTAAATGGTATCCTATTGAATAGATCCATTTGCAATATGTTTTTCTTTCATTCAGGTTTGTATTTTTGAAATTAATCCATGATACACATTTAGAGAGTATTCATTTTAATTGTTTTATGATATTTTGTTATATGAATTAACTACAGTTTCTTCATCCATTCCCATACTGATGGCTGGTTTAGATATTTTTTTCAGTTGTTTTGTCACTGTGGACACTACTGCGATGACTGTCCATGAATTGTGTCCCTAGCACATGTGACAGGGATACCTAGAAGTGGAATTGATGGGTCAAAGGTAGTTTTATGGGATATTGCAAAATTGTTTTGTTGTAAGTGTACCAAGTTACACTCCTACAAGCAGTAAATGAGAGGTTTGTTTTTTTTTTTTTTTTTTTTTTTTTGAGATAGAGTCTCGCTGTGTCGCCAGGCTGGAGTTCAGTGGACCGATCTCGGCTCACTGCAGTCTCCGCCTCCCAGGTTCAAGTGATTCTCCTGCCTCAGCCTCCCGAGTAGCGGTGACTACAGGCGTGCGCCACCACGCCCAGCTAATTTTTGTATTTTTAGTAGAGATGGGATTTCATCATGTTGGCCAGGATGAGCTCGATCTCTTGACCTTGTGATCCGCCTGCCTCAGCCTCTCAAAGTGCTGGGATTACAGGCATGAGCCACCGTGCCCAGCCGCAAATGAGAGATCTTGTTTCCCCACATCCATACTAATATGTGCCATTGTTAGCATTTTAAATATTTTGCCTTCAATTCATTGGATGTTTCCCAACTTGTATGGGTGATCATCCTTTCATAAGTGTATTGGTTACCTGGTTTTATTTTTTTTGTTTATTTTATTTTGTGGAGGGGGGACAGAGTCTCATTCTGTCACCCAGGTTGGAGTGCAGTGGTGTGATCTTGGCTCACAGCAACCTCCACCTCCCAGGTTCAAGTGATTCTTTTGCCTCAGCCTCCCAAGTAGCTGGGACTATAGGTGCCCACCACCACACCCAGCTAATTTTGTATTTTTAGCAGAGACGGGGTTTCACCATGTTGGGCAGGCTGGTCTCGAGCTCCCAACCTCAGGTGATCCACCCACCTTGGCCTCCCAAAGTGCTGGGATTACAGGCGTGAGCCACCACACCCGGCCTCAGATTTCTTTATAGTGATTTGCCTGGCTGTTCCTACACTTTACCCATTTATTGGGTTGGGTTTTTGGGTTTTTTTAAATTGATTTGTAGGTACTCTTTGTATATTCAAGATACTAATCCTTTAATGGCTGTCTTACTTTTTTGGAGGGTTGTATTACTTTTGCAATCACTGAAAAAAATACTTTTTAAAGTAGATTCATGGGCTGGGTTCAGTGGCTCACTTCTGTAATCCCAGCGACTCAGGAGGCTGAGGCAGAAAGATCACTGGAGGCCAGGAGACCAGCCCAGGCAACATAATGAGGCCCTATCTCTAAAAAAGTAAATAATAAAAAATAAAATGGATTCGAATTTATTTTTTCCACTGAATCCTAAGCTTATGGATGTACTATATCTCTTCCAGCTGCTGAAATGAGGCAAAATGACAAAATCATGTGTATATTGGAAAACCGGATAAAGAGGGATAGGAAAAATCTCTGTAAGGCTATCAGTGACTTCCAGCAGAGCTTTCAGAAGCCAGAAACTCGCCGTGAATTTGATCTGTCTGACCCCCTAGCCCTTAAGAAAGATCTTCCAGCCCGGCAGTCAGATAATGATATTCGGAATACGATATCAGGAATGCAGAAATTCATGGGAGAGGATTTAAACTTCCACGAGAGGAAGAAATTCCAAGAGGAACAAAACAGAGAATGGTCTTTGCAGCAGCAAAGGGAATGGAAGAACGCCCGTGCTGAACAACAATGCGCAGGTAATGAAACAGAAGAGACGAGCTGGCCTCAACGCTGTCCTCAACAAACCATCGCTACAGTTTTTCTGGTTTTTTTTTTTTTTTTTTCTTATTGTTGTTGTTGTTTTAAGCAACCCTACAGTTTTTGTGGGATTTTTTTTAAAGTCCTACTAATGTGCACAGCCACATGCTGCTTTGGCCCTGTGGGGAAAGAAAAGTCAGAGCCTGCCCTCCAGGAGGGAAACGTCTCGAATCATGCCTCAGTCATGCAGGAAACACTTGCTGTGGTGGGGTCCTAGGTGGATGCTGGTGTGCTGGTGGGGTCCTAGGTGGATGCTGGTGTGTAACTCACACTCGGTCCTTGCCCTCCCAGTCTGCTGGGAAGATGAATGGAAAGATGCAGGTCTTCCTAAGTCTCTTGGGTGCTGTGGTAGAAGTTCCTACGGGGGACTTTGGGGTGTAGTTGCAGGCATGGTGGTCACATGCCCTCACCAGGCCTCCCCAAGTCCAGGGAACCTCTTGGGTAAAGGCTGCAAGGCCTGAAACAGCCTCTCACTGAGGGAACTGCAGAAAGCCCAATGCATCCTCACTGAGGTCAGTAGCATTCTGCTCTCCCGGCTCCTCTTCATGCCTGCACTCGAGCAGCACTGATCCTCCCAGCCACCTCTGTGCTGGGAAGACCTGGTAAGGAAGACGGCAACATCCCTGCTCTCTTGGGGTGTGTCAGCGGGCAATGAAATAGTGAGGAGCAATGAGGAAGACAAAACAGGGACCGGGCACAGAGAGGAACACACTTGGCCTTCTTGAGCCCCTCCTCTCTGCTTGTGAGTTTGCAATCTCCTTGTTCGGCTCATCCTCCTCCCAGCCTCTTCTTTCCCAGTCTACTCTCCATGAGTGATGTCTCCCCAGATCCTCTTCTCCCATTCTCTCTGAACCCACTCCTACCAGATTTATGCCCTCCCTGCTCCACTGGAACTGCCCTGGCCAACCTCACCAGTGACCTCCGTGTCACCCGATCCAAGGTCAGTTTTCCATCTGCATCTTGACCTAACACCAGCACAGCACACAGTCGATCTCCTCCTCCTCCTCGAAGTCCGCATACAATTCAGCTTTCAGAACACCACACTTATTAGTTCCCTTCCCACCCAGGTCCTTTGTTGGTTTCTCATCTACTCAACCTCTGGATGTTGTTCACACCAGTGCTCTCCTCTACCAGCTAAACTCACCCCTGAGTGATCTCGTCTGGTCTCATGACTTTAAATGCCACCTATAGGCCATCATTTCTCAGGTTTATACCTCCGGCCTGGACTCTTCCCTGAATCCAGACTCATAAATCCATCTAACTTCTCTTGGATGTCTAATGCACTTGGCAAGATCAGCACAAGTCCAATAACTCTGTTCTTCTCCGCAGACCTGACCTTCTACCCACATCCGTGACAGCTCCTTTCTTCTAGCTGCCTGGGCCCCAGCCCAGGTAATCTTGACTCCTTCTTTTCTCTCCATTTTTCAGCTACTTTCCCCGCTCTCCAACATTCCCGTTCTGAACTAAGGCTATCAGCATCTCTGGGCTGGGCGCAGTGGCTCACGCCTGCAATCTCAGCAGTTTGGGAGGCCGAGGAGGAAAGATCACTTGAAGCCAAGAGATCAAGGCCAGCCCGGGCAACAAAGTGAGACCTCATCTCTACAAAAAATTAAAAAGTTAGCTGGCCATGGTGTCGTGCCCATGTAGTCCCAGCTACTCAGGAGGCTGAGGCAGGAGGATCACTGAGCCTGGAAGGTCAAGGCTGCAGTAAGCCCTGATTGTGCCCCCGCCCTCCAGCCTGGGCAACAGAGTGAGACCCTGTCTCAAAAAAAAAAAAAAGGCTGGGCGCGGTGGCTCATGCCTGTAATCCCAGCACTTTGGGAGGCCGAGGCAGGCGGATCATGAGGTTAGGAGATCGAGACCATCCTGGCTAACACGGTGAAACTCCATCTTTACTAAAAATACAAAAAATTAGCCGGGCGTGGTAGCGGTCACCTGTAGTCCCAGCTACTCGACTCGGGAAGCTGAGGCAGATGAACCTGGGAGGCAGAGCTTGCAGTGAGCCAAGATTGTGCCACTGCACTCCAGCCTGGCGACAGAGAGAGACTGTATCAAACAAACCAACAAAAAGTATCTCTCAGCTGCTCTTTGGGTCTCTCCCCTTATCCTACGGTAGCTCCCCATTTCACTCAGAGTAAACGATTTTTTTCAGGGACCTATAATGCCTTCACAGTCTGGCCTTATCTCCTGCTATGCTGCCCTCTCACTCCATTCTTTCCACACTATCTTGCTGTTTTCAGACATGAGTGCATCAGGCTCACTTCCATCTTGGGGCCTTTGCGTGTGCTGTTCCCTCTACTTAGAAATGTCTTTCCCCAGGTATCTGTAGGGATCACCACTGTCCTCCTCCAGGGCTGTGCTAAAATGCTGTCTTATCAGTGAGGCCTCCCCAACCCCCTATTTTAAACCCTGTACCCTCTTCCCACCCCACATTCCCTATCCCCTTGCTTTATTTTTCTCCATAGCCTTGATCATTGACATGTTGTATGGTTCATCCATCTCCCAAGTGGTCTACATTTCCACTTCTGGCCAAAAGGCTTTGTTTCAGCTGTATGCTTGGTTCTTCAGCGGTCTCCTTGACATCTCACGGGACCCCTCACAACATATTGGAAAGCAGCCCTAGATCCTCTTCTGCATCTGCTCCTTTGTCCATCTTTCTCCTCCCACTCACTGGTACCTCTTGCCCTTAAACCAGAAGTCTAGGGAATCATCCATGACCCGCCTCCGTCTCCAGGCCATCTCTAACTCTTGTCCCTTCTACCTCCTGCATATATTTTGAACTGTCCTCTTGTCTTTATCCCTGCTGTCACCCTTGTGATGCAAGCCACCACCTCAGCTGGACAGACCTCTGCCGAGATCTTTCTGATGGCCTCCACTGCCTTTCTTGCCCCTCTCTGATCCATTCCCAACACAGCAGTCAGGGATACTTTTAAACAATGTGGGGTTCAGCCAGGTACGATGGCTCATGCCTGTAATCCCAGCACTTTGGGAGGCCAAGGTGGGCGGATCATCTGAGGTCAGGAGTTTGAGACAAGCCTGGCCAACATGGTGAAACCCTGTCTCTACTAAAAATACAAAAATTAGCTAGGTGTGGTGGCATGTGCCTATAATCCCAGCTGCTTGGCAGGCTGAGGCAGGAGAATCACTTGAACCCGGGAGGTGGAGGTTGCAGTGAGCCGAGACTCTGCCACTGCATTCCAGTCAGGGCAACAAGAGCAAAACTCGTCTCAAAAAAAGAAAAACAAAAATGCGGGGTTGGACAGCATCACCCTACCCCGTCGATCCCAGCTTCAAGCCCACTAATGGCTTCCCAAGCACTTGGAAAGAGATGCAGAATCCTCCTGCAGCCCACGGGCTCTGCATGCTGGGCCCCGCCCACCTCTCCACTGTCGACTCCGCCCCCTCTGCTTGCTGTGTTCCTGCCACCTTCCTTTTTCACTTCTGGATTCCACTGTATCCTTTCCCAGCCCAGAACCTCTGCACCTGCTCCCAACCCACTTCTTTCGTCCTCCAGGTCTCGACCGGCATTTGCTCCCAGAGGAGCAATCCCCTACCCTCCTCCCTAACCTCAGCCGCCTCAGCCAGGCACCCCCAGCATGTTTCCTCTTGGTCTCTCCGTCCTTGTCTCCCTGTCACTGCTACAGTTGGCATTAATACATTTATTCTGGATTCCTGTGTTGGTTGATGTCTCCTCTCCTAGGCAGCAAGTTCCAGGAAGGCAGGAAAAGCCCTTTCTGTCTTACTCCCCATTATGTATCCTGTGCCCAGCAAAGTGGGACCCCCATGCTCGGCTCTCCATGGCTCTATGTTAAATGGATGAATGAACAAATGGACGGTGAGAGGTGAGGCTGACTGACTGTTCAGAGGCCAGAATCGAAGATGAGAGTTTGGTCTTTGTTTCTGGAGGCAGTGAGGAGACCCACAGGGCACAAATACTTGAATGAAGAAACCTGATCGATGACTTTTTTTTAACCTAATAGTTCTGCAAGCCAGGCGCAGTAGCTCACGCCTGGAATCCCAACACTTTGGGAGGCCAAGGCAGGCGGATCACCTGAGGTCAGGAGTTCAAGAGCAGCCTGACCAACATGGTGAAACCCTGTCTCTACCAAAAATACAAGATGAACTGGGCGTGGTGGTGCACACCTGTAATCCCAGCTACCCCGGAGGCTGAGGCAGGAGAATCGCTGGAACCCAGGAGGCAAAGGTTGCAGTGAGCTGAGATGCGCCACTGCACTCCAGCCTGGGCGACGCAGCGAGACTCCGTCTCAAATAATAATAATAATAATAATAATTCTGCGAAGGAAGTGTGTCCTGCTTCACAGGTATGGACACAGGCTCAGCGAGGCTAAGTAATAGTTGAGGTTAACAGCTAGGAAATATCTGAGCTGGGATGTGAGCCTGCTCTCTTTGACTCCAAATCTTCACATTTTTCTGTTTGGACCTTCTACCTTGACCCCTTCACCTCCTCCTCTTCCTCTTTCTCTTCCTCACTGGCCTAACCAAGTCCTCCTGTCACCCCACAATATCTGTCATCTGGCCCCACTTCCTCCGTAGAGTCCTGTGGGGTTTCTTGTTCTTTCACTTCTGGATTCCACTGAATTCTTTCCCAAAACCTCTGCATCTGCTCCCAACCCACTTTGTTTGTCCTGCAGGTCTCAAACGTCATTTCCTGGGGCTGTAGAGTACCTCTTGCCCACTGTAAGGATGTAGCTGCCTCTGGATAGAGCAGGACAGCAAGGGGCACACCACCAGCCTGTCCCAGGACCCCAGCATAGTGGTGATCACTAGCACTCCTCTGGGAGCTTGACTCTCCCACAGCCTCAGAGGCAGGTCCTTTCGTTATTGTTCCTGTCCTCATGGGTAAGGACGTGGTAGGAGGCAAAGGCATGAAAGGCCACATGTCAGAGGGAAGGCGCTCCCGTGGCCAGGTTGGTCTGATTGCTTCTTGCTTCCTTTCAGAGGCCCTCTACACAGAGACAAGGCTGCAGTTTGATGAGGCAGCCAAGCACCTACAGAAGCTGGAAGGCACCACCAGAAAGGCGGTTTGTGCATCTGTGAAAGACTTCAACAAGAGCCAGGTATACGTACTCCGAGACCCCGGGCTCGATGACCGGAGGGGAGGATGAGCCCACTACGGCTTCCCAAGGCTCTCTGGCCTCCCTGGGATCCCAGTCTCTGCCTGCTTCCCTGGTCACATCACCAGCCCTGACAGAGACCCTGATGGGCTGCCTGATTATGCCTGATTATGGAGAAGGATGAGACCCAGTCCTGTCCCTTAGCTCTGAATCTTGGAGGGAAACCCACCAAACTAGCCATGTAACCTGGGGAAGTCAGCTCACCTTTCTACACCTCAGTTTCTTCTACTGTAACATAAGGATGGTGACATTACCCTAGACTGTTACCACCTAGCTCTGCTCCAATGGCTGGTGCTGGTTTCCGTTCTTCCCACCTCTCAGACTTCCCCTTTACCGAGAACAGCTACTGGGCTGCTCACCAATGGCGGGGATGATGAAGGAGATCATGATGAGCTCGGACAATGGGGCCTCCTGAGAGCTCCTGCCTCCCCTCTAAACTCTGCCTCCCCTCCTCCCACACACTCCCCTCCCCTCCTCCCACACACTCCCCTCCCCTCCTCCCACACACTCCCCTCCCCTCCTCCCACACACTCCCCTCCCCTCCAATCTGATGCTGAAGTTGCTGAAGTAGGTTCTTCTTTTTGTTTCTTTGGGTTTTTTTGTTTTTGAGACGGGGTCTCACTCCATCGCCCAGGCTGAAGTGTAGTGGCACGATCACGGCTCGCTGCAGCCTCGACCTCCCAGGCTCAGGTGATCCCCCCACCTCAGCCATCCAAGTAGCCAGGACTACAGGCATGCGCCACCGTGCCCGGCTAATTTTTGTATGTTTTTGTAGAGACAGGGTTTTGCCATGTTGCCCAGGCTGGTCTCAAACTCCTGAGCCCAAGCGATCCTCCCGCCTCAGCCTCGCAAAGTGCTGGGATTACCACATCTGGCCCTCTTTTCCTTTTGGAAATTAGAGCTCATCCCGGTATCTCTCCCTCCCCTGACAAGGTTTTCTTTTCTTTTCTTTTTTTTTTTTTTTTTTTGAGACGGAGTCTCGCTCTGTCACCCAGGCTGGAGTGCAGTGGCCGGATCTCAGCTCACTGCAAGCTCCGCCTCCCGGGTTCACGCCATTCTCCTGCCTCGGGGACTACAGGCGCCCGCCACCTCGCCCAGCTAGTTTTTTGTATTTTTTAGTAGAGACGGGGTTTCACCGTGTTAACCAGGATGGTCTCGATCTCCCGACCTCGTGATCCGCCCGTCTCGGCCTCCCAAAGTGCTGGGATTACAGGCTTGAGCCACCGCGCCCGGCCAAGGTTTTCTTTTCAAATGCAATTCTATTATCTGGTGGGTGGGGACTTTGCCTGGGTTCGTTGATCAGGTTCGCTTGTCAACTAGAACTATGGTCCCCAAAGAAGGCTGTGCAGGATCTGTGGGAGAGCAGATACCAGAGCCCTGCTTCATATTTATTTTTAACCTCATCGCTTTTGATTTCTATGTTCATATGTAGTTATAAGCATGTGCTGTCATTAAAATATAGTAGTACCACACTGTGAACTAAATATATTGGAGATACAAGCTCAAAACTGTCCTCCTGGTGGGGGCAGGCAGTCAAAAATCCTAGAGAGGCTGGACCAGACACCAGAGAATGTGAGTTTTCAACACAGGGGAGAGGAATGAGGAGAGCCAACTGGGTGCTGGGGAGGACCAAAGGGCAAAGCAAGACACCTGAAGTCCGAGCTCACCACCCAGTGAGCTGCAAAGGTCTTACAGATCATCCATCCCTGCCCTTCATTTTACAGAGGGCGCCCAAAGACGGGGGTCTGTTCGCTCCAGTCCCCACTGCAAGTGAATGGCAGGATGCGACCCTTGACAATTAGTCCACTGTTGGCTGGTGATCCGCTCATTCGTTTATGGAAGCGATGATGATGATGATGATGATAATTCACTCATTCATTCATCAGTTCAACCAGTGTTTATGGAGCCCTTCCTGCTGGGCTTTGGGGTAGCTTTTGCTAAACCCTATTGTCTCCTTCATCAGTTGATTCATTCCTGTATTCTAGAAGATGTTGAATGGGCGTCTACAGCCTGCCTGGTATTCTCAGCCCCCAGCTCCTCATGTGGACGCCGCGAGGCAGCGCCATCACAAACACTCCTGCACTGGGGAGAGCCGCCCTCCGGCTTCTGCAGCTCTGTTCCTAACTAGAACTGGGCTTTTTGATTAACCTGGGATATTAGTACAAGGTTCTGGATAACTATCCTCAAAAGAAAAGCCCAAGAAGGCTGGTCCAGTTCAACAGGAAGGACACACTGAGGGCCTCCAGTTCTTGGGCTGGGGCTCACTTCGTCAGAGAGGCATCGTGTGTCAGTTGTGGCATCAGGGTCTGACACACAGGCTCTGGAGCCTGACCACATGGGTGCGAGACCACGCTCTGCCCTGCAGCCTTGGGCAGGCCACCCACTGCCTCGGTTTGATCATCTGCAGAATGAGGAAGCGATAACGCCCTTCTGTGTCAGTGAGAATGTGCTTACCCTTTTGCTGGGGTAAGAAGCACCCACCAGTCTCAGTGGCTTAAACAGAAAGTTGGTGTTCCATGCATGCTCCCTGCCCACCGTGGACTGGCTGTGAGGCCTGCTCCTCGGCATCCTCACTTTGGAGCCCAGGCCCTGGGACTGAGCGACTGCCAGCCGGAGGATCCTGGCAGCACAGGAGGGAAGGAATGTGGCTAGTCCCCCGAGGCATCCTCCCAGGAGCAGTACTGCTGCCCCTGCTCACATTTCACTAATGAAAGCAAGCCACATGGCCACACTCACTCTAAGTGGGCAGGACACGTAGTTCTGCCCCGTGCCCAGGAAGAACACTGTTGATAGCGAATGGTCAGCAGTATTGGCCATCACACCTGCTAGTAAGGTGGCTGCGAGGACTCACATGGTAATGCACGTGACAGGTCAGGACAGTTTGGCACATGATCAGGACTCAGCAGATGATGGTCATTATTATTATTGTTATTATTATTAGAGACCAAGTCTCACTCTGTCGCCCAGGCTGGAGTGCAGTGGTGCCGTCTCAGCTCACTGCAACATCTGCCTCCCAGGTTCAAGCGATTCTCCTGCCTTAGCCTCCTAAGTAGCTGGGATTACAGGTACACTCCACCACACCTGACTAATTTTTTTTTTTTTTTTTTTGTATTTTTACTAGAGATGGGGTTTCACCATGTTGGTCACACTGGTCTTGAACTCCTGACCTCAGGTGATCCACCTGGTTGACTATTATTTTTAATTTTAGCAACAATTAGCTGCTCTTAGTAGTCACTGTGTTCAACAGCCCTCCCACAGAGGCACGATTAATCCCACTTAACTGACAAAGAAACAGGCTCAGGCCCAGGCATGGTGGCTCATGTATGTAATCTCAACGCTTTGGGAAGCTGAGGCAAGAGGATCACTTGAGCTCAGGAGTTCATGACTAGACCGGGCAATACAGTGGGACTTTGTCTCTAAAATTCTTTTTTCTAATTAGTCGGGTGTGGTGGCACGGCCCTATAGTCCCAGCTGTTTGAGACACTGAGGTAGGAGAATCACTCAAGCCTGGGAGGTGGAGGCTGCAGTGAGCTGTGAGTGCACCACTACACTCCAGCCTGGGCAACAGAGTGAAACCCTGTCTTAAAAAACAGAAAGAGACTGGGCACAGTGGCTCATGCTTGTAATCCCAGCACTTTGGGAGGCCGAGATGGGCAAATCACGAGGTCAGGAGTTTGAGACCAGCCTGGCCAACATGGTGAAACCCCGTCTCTACTAAAAATACAAAAAATCATCTGGGCGTTGTGGCAGAGGCCTGTAATCCCAGCTACTCGGGAGGCTGAGGCAGGAGAATCACTTGAACGTGGCAGGTGGAGGTTGCAGTGAGTTGAGATTGCGTCACTGCACTCTGACAGAGCGAGACTCCATCTCAAAAAAAAAAAAAAAAAAAGGAGGCTTGGAAGGATGAGCTGACTTTCTTAGGGAGTACTCAGTGGCAAGTCCAGTATTTGAAGTTGGGCCTGTCTAGCTACAAAGTGTGTGCTGTGTGACTCCATCAAGCTGGCCTCCGGTGAGCACCTGTGGAATGCCAGCTCCTTGCAAACTGCCCTGTCCGTGTGTTACTGAGGACAACTGTTATCCCAAGTACATATCTCCTAAAAGCCATCTTCCGACTTTACAGAGAAATGACTGCAGCCCAGAGAGGGGAGGTGACTTGGTGCAGGTCACCCAGCCAGAAACCCCCCAGGGAATCAAACAGAAATGAGACCTGGAATTGCTTTGTACTGGGCACTGCGGCTCAGGACCACTGAAGTGACAGTGCATTTTCTACCATTTAGAAGTCACCACTGTTGTAAATCACTCTGTTGAGTGTTCTTTGCAGCCCACAGATGTCCAAGGGTTGCCAGGGGCACAGAGCCGTGCCTTGGTTGGGGCCAGGCCCATGTGGGGTGGCGGCCTAATCCAAGGAGAGAGCTCCCTGCCTTGGCAAGTTCGTGCAAGACCCAGAGCTCTTATGCACACACCCAACAGGTGGTGATCCCCCGAGTCCAGCCCACCCGCCCAGCAGTGTGCAGACAGCCAGGGGTTCAAGGACCCTCCCGCATCCGTGCCTGACAAGTCTCCCCTCCACCGAACTCCTGCTGCCCTTAGCATATCCTCCCCTCAAGGGCCCCCAGTGAGGTTTGCTGGCCTGGGTGTTAGAATACCCCTGGGGTCACTCGGACCATCTTCTTTAATGTCTTCACCTGCTTAGGCCATTGAGTCAGTGGAAAGGAAAAAGCGAGAGAAAAAGCAAGAACAAGAGGACAACTTGACTGAGATCACCAACCTGCTGCGTGGGGACCTGCTCTCCGAGAATCCGCAGCAGGCAGCCAGCTCCTTCGGGCCCCACCGTGTGGTCCCCGACCGCTGGAAGGGCATGACGCAGGAGCAGCTGGAGCAGATCCGCCTCGTCCAGAAGCAGCAAGTCCAGGAGAAGCTGGTGGCTGCCCCGCCCCTTTTCCCGAGCCCGCAGAGCTGCCTTCCAGGCACAAATGTAGTTGTAGCAGGCCTTGTGCTCTGCCCTAGGACCTGCCCTCAAGGAATTTCCCTTCTAATTGGGGGGGGGGGGGGAGAGACAAGAGCCAGATAGTCTCACACCCATATGATGTGGCATCAGGAGTAGGCGTGCCAAGAAAGAGAACAGTAGACTGGGAAGACACTGAAGCAAAGACCCAAAAGAGGGTAGGGAGGGAGCCATGTGTCTGCCTGGGAAAAGGGTGACTGGGCAGGGCGAGCTGCAAGGGCACAGGCCTTGAGGCAGGACCCTGCCGGACCTGCTCAGAGAAGAGCGAGGAGCCTGGTGGCTGGAGTGGAGTGAGGAGAGGGGCAGGTGCTGAGGCCTCAGAGGCAGAGTGTCAATGTCCTGGCAGGCCACTGGGGAGGACTTTGGCCTCTTCTGTGACTGAGATGGGGAACTCTGCAGGGTTTTGGGCAGAGGAGTGACAGGATCTGACTTAGGTTGAACAGGACCCCCAGCATGATCCTCCTGTATTGAGGGCGAACACTATAGGGGCTGAAGGGGAAGGAAGGAGATCTCCAGGAAGGCCTCTGCAGTGTTCACAGTGAGAGGCGATGCTGGCTGGGACCACGGGGCAGGCAGTGGGGTTGCTGAGCAATGGTCAAATTCTGGATCTATGTTGAAGGTACAGTTGACAATATCGGATGAATGTTTGGGTGGGGATGTATGAAGGAGAGGAGTTAAAGGCAACTCCAGGTCCTGTGGCCTGAGCAACTAGAGGGATGGAATTGGCTTTTCCAGAGATAGGGAAGATGGTGGGAGGAGCAGGTTGATGGGGTGGGAGGGGTGGAAATCAAAGTTACAATTTTGGATATATTAAGTGTGCAAAGTTCATTAGAGATCTGTATCTATTAGGATTAGATTTGCCTGAATGTGGCAGAAAACCACAAATAACAGCATCTTAAACAAAATAGAACTTTCTCTCTTGCAAGTAAATCCTCAGGAAAACAGTTCAGGGCTAGTATGGCAGCTCTGTGGTCATTGACTGATGTCCTGCTATCCTTGGCTCCTGGCTCTCACTTCTTAGTGGACGATGGCTGCTCGAGCACCAGCCATCACATGCATAGTCCAGCTACCAGGAAGGAGGAATGGAGAACACTCGAAGGAGATTTCCACTTACATTTCACTGGACAACACTTAGTCACAAGGTTGCCCCTAACCCTAAAAAAGTCAAGGAAATGTGTTTATTCCAAGCAGTGAAGTGCTGGTGATTCTTTTACTAAGGAAGAATGGAAAATGGTTACTGGGAGACAAGTAGTATTTTCTGCCACAGCCTCCAATTAAAGCCCAGGAGGCAGCTGGATATGTAACACAGGGCTCAGAACAAGGTCTGGGCCAGAGGCATAAATGTGAGTCGTCACCTACAGAGAGTATGTATGCATGCATTTTGAGACAGAGTCTCACTCTATCACCCAGGCTGGAGTGCAGTTGTGCAATCTTGGCCCACTGCAACCTCTGCCTCCCAAGTTCAAGTGAATCTCCTGCCTCAGCCTCCCCAGTAACTGGGATTACAGGCATGCACCACCACATCCAGCTGATTTTTATATTTTTAGTAGAGGTAGGGTATCATCATGTTGGCCAGGCTGGTCTCAAACTCCTGATCTCAAATGATCCTCCCACCTCAGCCTCCCAAAGTGCTGGGATTACAGGCGTGAGCCACCATGCCCGGCACTACAGAGAGTATTTAAAGCTGAGGACTGAGTCCTGCTCCCCACTCAGAACCCCTCTTCTCACCACCACTATTTATAAAGAGCAAAGGAATCTGAGAAGGGGCCGCCAGGGAGGTGGACAGATGCAAGCCGTGGTTTCCTGGAGGCCAAGTGAGGAAAGGTGTTTGGGAGGGAAGGAGAGGAGAACCCCTGGGTCAAACGCTGCTGCCAGGCTGCAGGCTAAACGCTGGATCCGGCACCATGGCAGTCACCGGGGACCCCGTCAGGAAGGAGCACATTTGGCAGAGGAGTGGGGCCTCCAGCCTAGTGGGCTCAAGAGAGAACAGGCAGGAAACAAATGGAGATGGCACATGTAGACAGCACTTACAAGGCGTTTGCTATAAAGGGTGCAGAGAAATGGAGTGGGAGCTGGTGGGGGCCGTGGGGTGAAGGGAAGGTTTTTGTTTGTCTTGATTGTAGAAATAACAGCATGCTTGTCATTCAACTGGAGTGATGCAGTAGAGGGGGCATTGATGCCTGAGGAGACACTTGCTGGAGCCATGTCCCTGGGCTGCAGAGAGCAAGGGACATGGAGTGCTAGCTGAGGGCTTGGTGTGGCCTGGGAGTTCGGAGCCGTCATTGGAGTCACGGGAAGGGGCGTCAGGGCAGGAGCTTGTGGGTGAACAGAAATGAGACCTGAAATTGATTTGTTCTGGGGACTGTGGCTCAGGACCACTGAAGTGACCGTCATTTTCTACCTTTTAGAAGTGGAAGTGAGCAGGGTTGGGGGGAGTTAATGTAAATGGTCATCTAGAAGAACTGGAAAGGGAACAGTCTGGAGGAAGGGGACAGGCTGGTCGGACAGTGCCCAGGGCCCACTGGGGGGTCATAGTCATAACCTTGAAGTGACCCCAGAGAGTGCTGTCGGGGTGTCCCCACCCATGCTTAGCCGGATTCATCGTGGTCACTGCCTGCCTGACCAAGTGAAGAACTCAGGGGACCGAGGGTAGCAGCCTGGGAGCGTCTTCCATGAGACTAACCAGGAGGCCAGAGAGAGATTGGAAAAGTGGCGGCCAGCGGACTGGAGGTCACACTTCGCGGGGGGCATCATCATTGGAATCAGGGACTTGGAGAGAGTGGAAGAGGCGGGTTAGAGCAGTGAGACTGTGGGGGCAGCGTTATTGGTAATAACAAGGGAAGGGTGGAGGGTCCCAAAGGGAGGGTCTCCGGACCTGCAGCATCGGCTGGGTGGGGCCCGCAGTCTGTGATTTCAAAAGCCCCCAGGGGATTCTGATGCCCACTCAGGTTTGAGACCCACTGGTAGGGTGTGCCCAGCGGGTGAGAAGGTGAAGCCGGGACTAGGTCTTCGGAGAGGAGGCGAGAGAACTGAGCAGCTGGGGACAGGAGAGGGCTGTCTCTGTATATGCTGAAACCACTGAGAATCCTGGCTGGAGAGATCTGGAGAGGGCCTCAAACCTGCAGAGTGAGTGGGAGAGGCCAGGCTGGGCTGGCAGGTGCATAGTTGGTGTGAGCTTCTGATTTGGTGGGTCTGGGGAGGAGGAGGGACAGTGGCGGTGGTGTGGACCAGGGCATGAGGAGTCGGGGCGGCAGCTCGCCCACCTGCTTCCCTGCAGGCCAGAGGTGCATGTGTGTGGGAGGCTGCAGTAGGGCCGGGACCTGCGCAGGCCGCGGGTGTGAGGTTCAGGATGTAGTCTAAGGTGGAAAGGGTGCTGGGGCTGGAATTGGGGTCCAGGGCCCTGCTCTGTGCTTCAGGACGCAGCTCTGCCTGGACTGTCTGGCACAGAAGATCAGCCATCCTGAAAGCAGCATTGCTGTCTAGTTTTCATTTTTTATAGAAAATTAAGAAGACGCCGGGCGCGGTGGCTCAAGCCTGTAATCCTAGCACTTTGGGAGGCCGAGATCACGAGGTCAGGAGATCGAGACCATCCTGGCTAACACGGTGAAACCCCGTCTCTACTAAAAATACAAAAAATTAGCCGGGCGAGGTGGCGGGCGCCTGTAGTCCCAGCTACACGGGAGGCTGAGGCAGGAGAATGGCGTAAACCCAGGAGGCGGAGCTTGCAGTGAGCTGAGATCCGGCCACTGCACTCCAGCCCGGGCGACAGAGCGAGACTCCGTCTCAACAACAAAAAAAAAAAAAAAAAAAGAAAATTAAGAAGACAGAAAAGCACAAAGGGGGAAAAACCTCCCCACTCAGAAATACTGCCCCTTCCTTTCTGGGTCCTTGCCTCCATCCCCTTCTGTGCGTGGAGGTAACTGGGAAGGCTGGAATCTCGCAGCAAACAGCTGGGCTGTCTGCTTTGCTCTTAGCCCGGCTGACTGTTTCCCATGCCATTCCCTGTTTGCCACCAAGCAGCTCTTGTGATGACCCCGGGCTCCTGACAGCAGCCTGGCTTTACAGCGGGGGACACTGAGGTTCGTGAGAGCAGGTGACTTGCCTCGTGGGTGGCAAAGCCCACCAGCCTGCCCTCAGTCCCAGGATGGGGCCGCCCAGACCCCCGTGCCACTCACCGGACACTTATCCTTGCTTATTTGGCGGGAGGAGGCTCTGCCCTAAAAATGGCAAAAGTGGGCAAAGGGGACCCGTCTTCAGCCCTAACAAAGCTGACAACACGTGGGCAAGTGCCCCTCCCTCCACACAAATCCAGCGTCCTCTTCCAAGGCCCCGGAGTTTTCACAGTGAGGAGGGCAGTGAGGAATGAGCTGAAACACAGCAACTCAGGGGTCGGGGTGCCCCTCTGGGACCATGAGCTTCTTGTCACCGGGTGAGGCTATGGTGTGTGCATGTTCTGGAAGCTGCCCAGGTGATCTGCGTTCAGTTGTGGGACAGCTGGCCATGGCTCTTGGAGGTGGCATCTGACTGCTGACCGAGTCAGGGAGCCCCCTGAGGACCTGAGGAGGGAGATTCTGGGCCCGGCCTGCACCTGGGAGCCCGGCAGCCGGGAGTGGAGGCTGTGGTAGGAATTGAGTCCCTTCTGTGCCTTCAGGAGAAGGAGGACAGCCAGCACCTCCTGATGGGGGAGGACAGCGGGCCACGTGGAATGAGGGCAGGCTGGGGGTCTCCTCTGGCTTCCTGCATGACATTGGTCACCAACCTGCCCCTCCTCTGAGCCTTGGTTTCCCCATCTGTAGAATGAGAAGCCAGGCCCCCTAGACAATCCCCTGGGGCTCTTTGGCTCTGGGGAAAGGCAGTGGTGAGCCGCCTCTTTTCCTTCCAGAGGCTCCAGGAAGAAAAGCACCAGCGAGACCTGGACTGGGACCGGCGGAGGATTCAGGGGGCCCGCGCCGCCCTGCTGTTTGAGCGGCAGCAGCGGCGGCAGCAGCGTGACCTGCGCAGAGCTCTGGACAGCAGCAACCTCAGCCTGGCCAAGGAGCAGCGTTTGCAGTGAGTGCTGGGTGGGACCAGGGCCAGGGGGGGGACCTGGTGGAGGGACTGCAGGGCTGTGGAGGTTGAGGACAAGGAGGGGCCAGGAGGGGAAACACCCCGGCCTGGTGGTCCTCATCTGGACACTGTGGACCTCAAGTGGGCTGGCTTGGGTTGACAGACCCAACCCAATGACAGTGACCTGTGTGGTCACTGCTGTCCACACAGGGTGCATGGGGCTTTTCCACACCAGAAAGCCCCAGAGAAGAACACTGAGTCTGCTGGGGGAGTCAGGAAGGCTTCCTGGAGGAGGCTTCATGGCTGAGACCCAGGAGGAGGATGGCATTACCTACTCAGGGATGGCTTTCCAGGCAGAGAGAGGGGCTCCCTGGGCTGCCCCCAAAAAGCCTGGAGTCTCTTGGTTATAGACAGGACCCCAAGAGTTCAGAGTTCCAGCTACAGGAAGATGTCAAATGCAAGTAAATAGGTGAACTCGCAACTGAAAAACACAATATTTATTTACTTATTTATCAAGCTCTTGGCTTAAACTCAGGAGGGGCCCAGGAATATTTTCTCCAATCAGATGTCTGGTTGCTGGTTGGTCCATCTGTTATCATCACTTCTGCTGAGGGCCTAAAAAGGAGCATTAAGAATGATCTGAGGGCCGGGCGCAGTGGCTCACACCTGTAATCCCAGCACTTTGGGAGCTGAGGTGGGCAGATTACGAGGTCAGGAGTTCGAGACCAGACTGGCCAACATGGTGAAACCCCATCTCTACTAAAAATACAAAAATTAGCTGGGTACAGTGGCATATGCCTGTAATCCCAGCTACTTGGGAGGCTGAGGCAGGAGAATTGCTTGAACCCGGGAGGTAGAGTTTGCAGGGAGCCGAGATTGTGCCATTGCACTCCAGCCTGGGCAACAAGAGCAAAACTCCGTCTCAAAAAAAAAAAAAAAAAAAAAAAGAATGATCTGAAAAGCCAGGCATGGTTGGCGCATGGTTGAAATCCCAGCTACTGGGGAGGCTGAGGCAGGAGGATCGCCCTGAGCCCAGGAGCTAGCGGCTGCAGTGAGCTATGATCACACCACTGCACTCTACCCTGGATGACAGAGCAAGACTTTGTCTCTAAAAAAAGAAAAGAATGATCTGACAAATCAAATGGGGTGAACAAAGTGTACAGTCACACCCATGGAGATTTAATTTTCCTATGTCCCCAACTGTTACTGGTGTAAGTCCCTCATCTACCTGCAGTGTAATTATCAAATGACCCTCGCCGCCGAGGAGTGGTTGAGATGGATCATTCTAGGGGGGCTCATTAGATGTGAACTGTATTCTGTATTTTGGGGATAACACACTAATAAAAAGTTTGTGTGCCTTTTCAAAAAAAAAAAGACAGAATATTTAGGAAGTATACACATTTGCTGACTTTTTTTCTCGTTTTGTTATCAGGAAAAAATACATGAATGAAGTCTATACAAATCAACCCACGGGAGATTATTTCACACAATTTAATACAGGAAGTCGATAATGAGGAAGACACTCTTGTTCCCGTCATTCACATATAAAGAGTGACAGCCTTAAAGAGTCACATTGCTTTTTTAAAAATACACTCCTTGGGCCACAAGTACCCTTCAGCTGTAATTGTCCACTGTGGACAAAACAATTATCTAACCTCTCCGTTGTATTTCTGTGAGGAATATTAGTTTCTGTTCGGCTCAGCTCGGTGAAGGTCTTGGGTGGGGCTCTGGGAAGTAGCTCAACACGGGCCTGCTCAGGGCCACCCTAGGGAGAGGTGGTATTTAAGGTGGTGTTTAAGGTGGGCCTGTGTTCCGCACAGACTCAAGGTTCAGCTGCAGTAATAGTTACTGCTCCCAAATGCAAAGCTATGTGCAAATCCACACACTTCATGTAGAATTCACTAATTTGATTCTCACAACAGCTGGTGATGGGTATTTTTACTACTCACATTTTCTAGTTGAATAACCTGAGTTACAGACATGTTAAGTGGCTTGGCGAGGTCATACCCCCAGGAACTATGGGTGCTTGGGATTGAACCCAAGGAGAACTGGCTCTCAGGCACTTCACTCGACCGGCTCCTAAAACTGACCTGAAACAGCAGTGGCCTTGAAACAACAGAGGCTTGGCCGGGCGCGGTGGCTCACGCTTGTAATCCCCACACTTTGGGAGGCTGAGGTGGGTGGATCACGAGGTCAGGAGTTCAAGACCATCCTGGGCAACATGGTGAAACCCCGTCTCTACTAAAAATACAAAAATTAGCTGGGCATGGTGGTGCACACCTGTAGTCCCAGCTAGTTGGGAGTCTGAGGCAGGAGAATCGCTTGAACCCGGAAGGTGGAGGTTGCACTGAGCCAAGATTGCACCACTGCACGCCAGCCTGGCGACAGAGTGAGACTCCGTCTCAAAAAAAAAAAAAAAAAAAAAAAAAAAACAAAAAAAAACCAGAGGCTCATTTCTGCTCTCATAGAAGTGCAAGCTCATATGGTAGCTCTGCTGAGACTCCTTCCAGCTTGTGACTCTGTCCTCTCCACCACCACACAGTTCCTATCTTGTGGTCCAGGATGCTGCTCCGGCCTCCAATCCTGCCATGCCCTGGCCAAAAAAGAAGGGGGTCGGCTTGCTACTTCTCCATGACAACATGGCATGGAAAGTGCATTTCACCTCTGCTTGTATCCCATGGACCAGAATTCAGTCATGTGACCACACCTAGGTGAATGGAGGCTGGGAAGATTAGCTGGCTGGCCGTGTGACCAGACCATCATTCTACAATTGTATACAAATGAAGTAATACATAGTGGGGGACAACTAGCTATCTGCTGCAAGCCACACTGGAAGAGTGACTTGGAAATTGCCAGGCCGGAGGTGTGGGGAGGCATTTTCCACTGAGAGTGGAGACTAAGTCCAGCCCCCTCCCTGTCCTTGACCTCAAGGACAGGATTTCTGGCCCCAAGACTCAGAAATGACTGGGTCGCCCCACCCCAGTTACCTCTTCCTTCTCCACATGGGTTTCTTGTGGGGCCATATACCCAGGGCCATTGACAGATGGCAGCTCTTGACACATTGCCCTTAGCTGAGATAGAGCTGGACACTCCGACACTCCAGTGCAGACAGCTTCGCTCACCTTCCCCTCCGTCTGAGCGCCCCTTTGGTTCTTCCCATGCTCAGACCCTTCACTGGCGGGCGTTCCACCTGAGCCTCAGGATCGGCAGGGTTTTTCGGTGGACAAAGGGGCTGGACTCGCTGGCAGGCACAAACAAAGGCACTGGGGTGTCCAGGAGAGAAGGTCAGCGCATAGAAGGCGTGGGGGCTGGCGTGGGGTAGGGGTAGAAGGAAGAGGCCTGTGGCCAAGGTGTGAGGAGCAGGTGGAGCCCTACGAGGAAGGCTGCAGACTTTATCCTGAAGGCAAAAGGGGAGCTTGGAGAGAGTTGTCAGCCAGGCAGAGAGGGCTGGGTGTGCTCTAGCAGTCCAGCAGGCTCAGGCCACCCATGGGCTGCCCGAAGGGAGGCGAGGCTTTGCAGACAGACTTTATGCCTCCCTCTGGATCCAGGCCCACACGAGCTCCCAGGCAAAGCATTTGAACAAATGACCACACTGAAGACGTGGTTCAAATCCACAGTCAACCAAGTAATGCTGCCACCCCCAGGCTGGTGTGGGACCACAGATGGGACCCAGGGGACTGCCTCAGGAGCTCTAACTAGAGTGTGGATTGTGATGTAAAGCCAGAGAGGGGAGGGCAAGAATTGGTTTGTTAGCACGCCCTGTGTACCAGGCTCCCACTGGGCCTCTTGGGCAGATGGTCTCTTGAACCTGCCCCCATAGCACCTCTGGAAAGCAGCTGCTTAGCCTCGTTTTGCACCCACAAAACGAAGGACCTCACCATTCTGACTGCACCAGGCAGGGCCACCATGCAGAGTCCAGGGCTTCAAAACTCTCAGCCAGCTGCTCACCCCTTGTTTCCTGAACCGGAGCTGCCTGTTTGCAGAGTGACTGACAGTAACACAGACACTGCCTGTCGGGGAAGGGGTTAGGGGATGTACTCATTTCCCAGGCTGCCATTAACAAAATCCTGCAGACTGAGTGGCCTAACCAGGAGAAACTTAGAGTTCCTTGAGGTGCTGGAGGCCAGAAGTCCAAATCGAGGTGTGGGCTGAGTTGCTTCCCTCCGAGGCTGCGAAGAAGGATCTGTTCCGGGCCTCTGCCCCAGCTCCTGGCAGTTTGCTGGTGATCTCTGGTGTTCCTTGGCTTGTATGCACATCACTCTGGTCTGTGACTTCCTCTTGCTGCCGTCTTCCCCGCATGTGTGTATGCGTCCAAATTTCCCCTTTTCATAAGGACACCAGCCATATTGGGTTGGAGCCTAACCTAATGACCTCATATTAACTAATTTCATTTACAATTAACCTATTTCCAAATAAGGTTCTATTCTGAGGTGCCTGGGGTTGGGAGTCCAACATATCTTTTGTAGGAGGACACAATTCAACACACAACAGGGGGAGAGGCAGGAGGACACCTGGTTCCGTTGCCTGCCAAGATAACTCCATTAGGAACATTCGTGTGTCCAGGCTGAACAAGCCAGACTCTGGGAGGGCCCCAGTGATGGGCGAGTGACAGCCAGTACTGTCCTGCATCCTCCTGCTCTCAAGTGGGCAGATAAGGCAGAAATGGGAAGTAATGTCGGTTCATTCAGTGAGCACTGAGCACTCTTCCTGGCCTGGGTCAGGCCAGGCACTGGGCCGGGATCGCCCCGTCTAATGGGAGACACAGACAGGGAAGGAAATCCTTGGGAAGGAGGCAGAGGAGAAAAGGAAGGGAGCGCTAGGAGGTCGCCGCAGCCATTACCACTGCGTTTATATGCCTGGAATCATGACCCAACGTGGAGAGGCTTTAACTCTGAATCCTGCAACGTTGTAAAAACTATTCCTGAAGGAAGGGCAGGCCTGAGAACTTTGGACGCAGACTTGCTTTCCGTGCGCCCTCTGCTGGTGACCAGCAGCACAACACAGTCCCTGCCGTTCTCCAGGCAGGAAGAGGAACCAGGTGGGGTTTTTTGTGTGTTTTTTTTGTTTTGTTTTTTGTTTTTTGTTTTTTTGGAGACGGAATCTCGCTCTGTCGCCCAGGCTGGAGTGCAGTGGCCGGATCTCAGCTCACTGCAAGCTCCGCCTCCCAGGTTTATGCCATTCTCCTGCCTCAGCCTCCCGAGTAGCTGGGACTACAGTTGCCCGCCACCTCGCCTGGCTAGTTTTTTGTATTTTTTAGTAGAGACGGGGTTTCACCGTGTTAGCCAGGATGGTCTCGACCTCCTGACCTCGTGATCCGCCCGCCTCGGCCTCCCAAAGTGCTGGGATTACAGGCTTGAGCCACCGCGCCCGGCCAACCAGGTGGTTTTTAAACTGCGGAGGCCCAGGCCTTGTGCTGGGCAGGTTCTTGCAACAGCCGCGACACTACTGGATGTTGTGATTCCCGTCCACAGGATAAAAGACGTTCCGTGTGTTGCCCCTGAGTGGAAGACAGAGCCGAGGCCAGAAGTGGGGGGTTACTCTCCCCCGAAAGGCCCATTGTGATTTCATAAATCCAAAGGATTTTTGTCACATTTCCCTACTAACGTTTGTTTGTTTGAGATGGGGTCTCACTTTGTCACCCAAGCTGGAGTGGCACAATCTTGACTTACTGCATCCTCTGCCTCCCGGGTTCAAGCGAGTCTCCTGCCTCAGCCTCCAGAGTAGCTGGGATTACAGGAGTGCACCACCACGCCTGGCTAATTTTTGTATTTTTAGTAGACACAGTGTTTCTCCATGTTGGCCAGCTGGTCTCAGACTCCTGACCTCAAGTGATCCGCCCAGGTTGGTCTCCCAAAGTGCTAGGATTATGGGCCTGAGCCACTGCACCCAGGCCTCCCTGCTACATTTTATTTCAAGCATATAGAAAAACTGAAGGAATTGTACAGAATGTACACATACACCCACCACCTAGATTCTACAATTAATATTTTGCTATATTTGTCGCCTAGCTCTCCGCAGACTGGCTTTTAAAAATTCTAGTTATAGGCCAGGAGCGGTGGCTCAAGCCTGTAATCCCAGCACTTTGGGAGGCCGAGACGGGCGGATCACGAGGTCAGGAGATCGAGGCCATCCTGGCTAACTCAGTGAAACCCCATCTCTACTAAAAAATACCAGAAAACTAGCCGGGCGAGATGGCGGGCGCCTGTAGTCCCAGCTACTCGAGAGGCTAAGGCAGGAGAATGGCGTAAACCCGGGAGGTGGAGCTTGCAGTGAGCTGAGATCCGGCCACTGCACTCCAGCCTGTGCAACAGAGCGAGATGCTGTCTCAAAAAAAAAAAAAAAAAAAAAAAAATTCTAGTTATATTTATGCTGCTTACGAAAGACACATCTAAAACAAAACAGCACAGAAAAATTAAAATAATAGCATTCAATAGCCATTTGGATTTGCCCAAATGACTTATGTCCACATTTATGTCTGGCACATGGGTGTCTACAGGAGCTGTATTCATAATTGCCAAAACCGGGAAGCAAGCCACGTGTTCTTCAATAAGTTAATGGATAAAAACACTGTGGTACCTCCGGACAATGGAGTCTGATTAAAATAAGATAGAATAATAAGAAAAGAGCTATCAAGCTACAAGAAAACATGGAAGAAACTTAAATGCATATTGCTTGGTGAAAGAAGCCTGTCTGCAAAGGCTACTGTGTGAGTCCAACCGTATGACTTTTTTTTTTTTTTGAGACAGAGTCTCACTGTGTTGTCTAGCCTGGAGCACAGTGGCGCCATCTTGGCTCACTGAAACCTCCGCCTCCTGGGTTCAAGCAATTCTCCTGCCTCGGCCTCCCAAGTAGCTGGGACTACAGGCGTGCACCACCATGCTAGTCTAATTTTTGTATTTTTAGTAGAGATGGGGTTTCACTGTGTTGGCCAGGCTGGTCTTGAACTCCTGACCTCCGATGGTCCACCCACCTTGGCCTCCCAAAGTGTTGGGATTACAGGCATGAGCCACCGCACCCAGCCTGACTTTTCAAAAAAGGCAGAGCTATAGAAACAGTAAAAACATCAGTGGTTGCCAGGAGCCGGGGGAGGGAGGGATGAATAGGCAGAGAGAGCACAAGGATTTTTAGAGCGGTGAAGCTTTGCTGTGTGACGCTGTAACCGTGGGTACATGTCGTTATACATTTGTCAGAATCCACAGAATGTGCACAGGGTGACCCCTAATGTAGATTATAAACTCTGGGTGATGATGATGTGTCAGTGTTGGCTAATCAATTGTAACAAATGTACCACCCTAACATGAGACATTAATAATAGGGGAACAAGGGGTCTGTGGGAAGGGAGCATATGGGAACCCTCTGTACTTGCTACTCAATTTTCTTGTAAACCTAACACTGTTCTAAAAGATAGCCTCTTCATTTTAAAATGAAGCCATAAGATAAACAGGAAGAAAAATAAAGTCATTTGCACATGGTTCTTTATTCTGTGTTCAAGTTCTTATGTTTAGAATAATGGGAAGGGGGCCGGGCATGGTGACTCATGCCTGTAATCCCAGTAAGGGAGGAGACCACCCCTCATATTGTCTTGTGCCCAGTTTCTGCCTCCAAAGAAAGAAAAAGTAAAAACTAAGAGGCAGAAATGAAATTCACAAGCAGACAGTCCGTAGCCACACCCTGGGCCTGGTAGTTAAAGATCGACCCCTGACCTAATCGGTTCTGTTATCTATAGATTACAGACACTGTATAGAAATGCACTGTGAAAATCCCTATCCTGTTTTGTTCCGATCTAATTACCGGTGCATGCAGCCCCCAGTCACGTACCCCCTGCTTGCTCAATCAATCACGACCCCCTCACACACACCCCCTTAGAGTTGTGAGCCCTTAAAAGGGACAGGAATTGCTCACTCCACTCGGGGAGCTTGGCTTTTGAGACAGGAATCTTGCCAATGCCCCCGGCCGAATAAATCCCTTCCTTCTGTAACTCGGTGTCTAAGAAGTTTTGTCTATGGCTCGTCCTGCTACACCAGAACTTTGGGAGGTCGAGGTGGGAAGATCACCTGAAGTTAGGAGTTTGAGACCAGCCTGGCCAACATGGTGAAACCCTGTCTCTACTAAAAATACAAACATTAGCCAGGCATGATGGTGGGCACCTATAATCCCAGCTACTCAGGAGGCTGAGGCAGGAGAATCTCTTGAGCCTGGGAGGTGGAGGTTGCAGTGAGCCAAGATCACACCACTGTACTCCAGCCTGGGCAACAGAGCAAGACTCTGTCTCCAAAAATAAAATAAAAATAAAAATAAGGCCAGGTGTGGTAGCTCACAGCTTAATCCCAGCACTTTGGGAGACTGAGGTGGGTGGATCATGAGGACAAGAGTTCAGGACCAGCCTGGCCAACATAGTGAAACCCGGTCTCTACTAAAAATACAAAAAATTAGCCGGGAATGGTAGCAGGTACATGTAATCCCAGCTACTTGGGAGGCTGAGGCAGGAGAATCACTTGAACCCAGGAGGCGGAGGTTGCAGTGAGCGGAGATCACACTCCTGCACTTCAGCCTGGGCGACAGTGTGATACTCCATCTCAAAAAAATAATAATAAATAAAACAAATAGGCCGGGCGCGGTGGCTCAAGCCTGTAATCCCAGCAGTTTGGGAGGCTGAGACGGGCAGATCACGAGGTCAGGAGATCGAGACCATCCTGGCTAACACGGTGAAACCCCGTCTCTACTAAAAAAAATACAAAAAACTAGCCGGGCGAGGTGGCGGGCACCTGTAGTCCCAGCTACTTGGGAGGCTGAGGCAGGAGAATGGCGTAAACCCAGGAGGCGGAGCTTGCAGTGAGCTGAGATCCGGCCACTGCACTCCAGCCTGGGCGACAGAGCGAGACTCCGTCTCAAAAAAAAAAAAAAAAAAAAAAAAACAAATAAAAGTAAAGGATCAACCTTATGCTAAATAATGAAAAGATTGTTTCTTGCAGTGTCTGGGTGACTCCTGCCTCCCCAGTCTGCTCTAGTGAGTCACATCTCAAATGCCGTGTTCTTCAGCCTACAGAGCTACACAGTGTAGAACACATACAAAATAAATGTGCAGAACCACATATTCAGTGGCTTGAGGGTACAGCCCTCGAGCTGAATTTTCCTAGCTTCGTAGATACATTGCTTTAATCTCTGCCTCCATCCTCACATGGCCTTCAGCTCTGCGTGTCTATTTCCCCTTCTTTTCTCTTGTAAGAGCTTGTCACTGGATTTAGGGCCCACCCTACTACAGGTTGATCTCATTTCCAGATCTCTCTGTTCCCTCGTATCCCTAAATCCTACCCTTACTGACTTCTGGTATTTACCTGCTGCACTGTAGACAAAGACGTCTCATTGAAATGACATCACTGGGTCCTTGTAATGACCCTGGGAGATAAAGAAGCCGTTACTCATGACCTTTTCTCTTTTTGAGACAGGGTCTCACTCTGTTACCCAGGCTGGAGTGCAGTGGTTGGTGCAATCTTGACTCACTGCAGCCTCGACCTCCTGGGCTCAAGCGATCCTCCCACCCCAGCCTCTTGAGTAGCTGGGACTACAGGCATATGTCACCATGTCGAATAATTTTTGTATTTTTTGTAGAGACATCACCATCGCCATTCACCACCGTAATCATCATCGCCCCCACCACCATCACCATCACCACCATCACCATCACCATCATCAGCATCACCATCACCATCATCATCACCATCACCATCACCACCATCACCATCACCACCATCACCATCACCACCATCACCATCACCACCTTCACCATAATCATCACCATCATCACCATCACCACCACCACCACCATCACCATCATCACTATCACCATCACCATCACCACCATCACCATCTCCATCATCACCATCATCACCTTCACCACCTTCACCATCATCACCATCACCATCATCACCATCAGCATCACTGCCATCACCACCATCACCATCATTGCCATCACCATCACCATCACCACCATCACCATCATCACCATCAGCATCATCATCACCATCATCACCATCATCACCATCACCACCATCACCATCATCACTATCACCACCATCACCATCACCATCACCATCATCACTATCATCACCATCACCATCACCATCATTACCATCCCAGAGCTGCAGTGAAGGTTCGTGGGTTTCTAGCAGTCTTTTTTCTATCCACTCCCCATTCCCCTTTTCACTGAAGATGTAGCCACCTTCCAGGTTCCAGATTGATGCAGAGGTCTTAGTTTGGATGCTGTCTGTATTAGTCAGGGTTCTCTAGAGGGATAGAACTAATAGGATAGAGGTATGTAGGAAAGGGAATTTATTCAGGAGAACCGACTCACACGATCACAAGATAAAGCCCCATGATAGGCCGTCTGCAAAGTTGAGGATCAAGGATTGTCATGATGGTTGCACAATTCCGTGAATATATGCAAAACTGGTGGCTTATACACTTTAAGAGGGTGAATATTATGGTCTGCGCATTATATTTGTTTTTAAAAAACCCATGAGATATCACTACACAGCCACTGAATTGACCGCATCAGATGAAGGTCCAGATGCAGAGTGACTACAACTTTGGTCCACTATTGGTAGGAGAGAGGTAGTTTCTACAAAGCTGACCACACATTTACCCTATGACCTGGCTATTGCAAGAGAAATGAAAACAGACATTTGGCCTGGCATGGTGGCTTACTCCTGTAATCCCAGAACTTTGGGAGGCCGAGGTGGCTGGATCACCTGAGGTCAGGAGTTTGAGACCAGCCTGGCTAACATGGCGAAACCCCGTCTCTACTAAAAATACAAAAATTAGCTGGGTGTGGACGCACGCACCTGTAGTCCTAGCTACTCAGGAGGCAGAGGCATGAGAATCACTTGAACCAGTGAGGCGGATGTTGCAGTGAGCTGAGATCATGCCGCTTCATTCCAGTCTTGGGTACAGAGTGAGACTCTGTGTCAAAAAAAAAAAAAATCACAAAAAACCTTTACAGAAATGTTTATAGCATTTTATTCATGATAGCACCAAACTCAGATCAATCAAAATGTCTATCAACAGGTGATCAGATAAACAAAAGTTATATTCCCATCACCGCTTAAAAGAAACAAACTGCTGATATACCCATCAAAACAGCCGAATCAGAAATCATAATCAGGGCCGGGCAAGGTGGCTCACGCCTGTAATCCCAGCATTTTGGGAGGCCAAGGGGGTCACGAGGTCAGGAGATTGAGATCATCCTGGCTAGCACGGTGAAACCCCATCTCTACTAAAAATACAAAAAATTAGCCAGGTGTGGTGGTTGGCGCCTGTAGTTCCAGCTACTCAGGAGGCTGAGGCAGGAGAATCGCTTGAACCTGGGAGGCAGAGCTTGCAGTGAGCCAAGATCACGCCACTGCACTCCAGCCTGGGCAACAGAGCGAGACTCCATCTCAAAAAAATAAAATAAAATAAAATTAAAATAAAAACAAAAACATTAGCTGGGTGTGGTGGCATGGGATGGGGTGGGGGCGTGCCTGTAATACCAGCTACTCGGGAGGCTGAGGCAGGAGAATTGCTTGAACCCGGGAGGCGGAGGTTGCAGTGAGCCAAGATCGTGCCACTGCACTCCAGCCTGGGTGACAAGAGCGAAATTCTGTCTCAAAAAAAAAAAATCATAATCAGAAACACTGTAACAGATACAATGGCCCACAATTTACAATTCTATATATGGGAAGTTCCAGAATCGGGATAACTATTCTATAAGTGCCTGCCCGGGACACGGTGATGGCGGCTTGATGGCAAATAGACATGAGGCTACTTTTTGGAGTGATGGAAACAGACAGAAAAAGAAAAACCAACCACACTCCCACCCCTGAGTCCGGACCGCAAAGGGAGGACCCCTAAGAAACCAGGTACCGTGTGTACGCGCAGTGAGCTGTTGCTGTCTACCGGAGAGCTGTCCGCCAGCAGGTGGCACATCTATCTCGCCGGCTCCCAGCATAGCCCCTGGCCATCTTGTTTCCACCTGCACCGGGTCTCCCTCTGCAGAGGCGACAGCCGCTTTAGAATGTTGGTGTGATGAGGTGACAGGTCCCCACGCTCCTGGCTGGAGCAGTGTCCTGAGCCTGGTTACAGGAGGGATACTGGGGTGAAGGTTGGGGATGGAGCAGGGGCCTCTGGAGCACCTTTTCCAAAGAGGCATTTTTTCTTTTTGTTTTTCTTTTCTTTTCTTTTTTTTTTTTTTTTTTTGAGATGGAGTCTCGCTCTGTCACTCAGGCTGGAGTGCAGTGGTGCGATCTCGGCTCACTGCAACCTCCGCCTCCCGGGTTCAAGCAATTCTCCTGCCTAGCCTCCTGAGTAACTGGGATTACAGGCACGTACCACCACGCCCGGCTAATTTTTTGTATTTTCAGTAGAGACGGAGTTTCACCACTTTAGCCAGGACGGTCTCCATCTCCTGACCTCGTGATCCACCTGCCTCGGCCTCCCAAAATGCTGGGATTATAGGCGTGAGCCACCACGCCCAGCAAGAGGCATCTTTTCAACCATATGGATTGTGCCCATGTGATGTTAAGAGAGTGGTGAAAAGAAGCTGGAGGAAGCCTGGTGAGAAACGAGGCTGTGAGTGACACAGAGCAGGTAGTTGCCAGGTGGGGCTTCATCTGTGCTTGCCCTGACCAAATAAAGGCCTTGCTCCTCCCCCACCCACCACCTCATCCAGCCCACCCCCAGATTCATGGTCGCCCATCTTGGAACCTCACTTGCCCGCTGCCCAGACCTGGCAAAGTCAGTTTCATCTACTGAGTCTAGAAGGTCTGCCTTCCTTTCTTCTTCCAGCGAATGAAGCATGAATCCAAAGTCCCTGGGGCCAACCTCTAGCATGGCCCCCAAAAGTAAACAGGAATGGGAAAGAGGGCAGATGGGATGTCTGCGAGTCAGTGGGTCTTTTCTTTTCACCAGACGTTCTAGAAGGCTTCCCAAACACACTTGTTCTAACGGTGTCAGAAAAGACTCTGGCCGCATTGTTCACAATTGTTGGGGACAGAACATTCCAGAGCCTATTGAAGCAAAAAGCAGGTAGGGCCATCTCCACACCAGGCTGTTCTGTGAATTAATCACCCCTGAAGGTTTTCCCCAGGGCTCTGGAGCTGACAAATGCGCTTTTGTTACCTGGATATCCCTTGGGACTTGGCAGAGTCTGAGGACAGGACTCACAGCCACAGAGTCCCTCACCCAAAGCCACTCAGTGTCCTCGGCTGCCCATCTGGTAAGTGGCCCCACAACTGCCACCCCTCCCAGCCCCACCGGCCCAGCCTCCTCATTCCCAGCTGTAATTCGTGACCAGGGGGCCTATGGGACCTGGTCATCTTTTCAGATGGACAGTCCATAGGTCAAGGCTCCCTCGCTGGCCGCATCGTCACATGGGGAGAGTCGGCTAAGAGTATATTCAGAGGCAAAAAGGGCAGTGGGCTTGCAGCATCAATAAGTATGTCCAGCAAAATATGCTGACGGTATACATGGCTGCTGCTTGCTGAGCCTGCGTGTGCTGACGCCACAGAGTTTATCTTCTTAAAATCTGCAGGAGGCGGCCGGGCACAATGGCTCATGCCTGTAATCCCAGCACTTTGGGAGGCCAAGGCGGGCAGATCACCTGAGGTCAGGAGTTCGAGACCAGCCTGACCAACATGGAGAAACCCCATCTCTACTAAAAATACAAAATTAGCTGGATGTGGTGGAGCATGCCTGTAATTCCAGCCACTCAGGAGGCTGAGACAGGAGAATTGCTTGAACCCAGGAGGTGGAGGTTGTGGTAAGCTGAAATTGCACCATTGCACTCCAACCTGGGCAACAAGAGCAAAACTCCATCTCAAAAAAAAAAAAAAAGAAAAGAAAAAAGAAAAAAGAAAAATCTACAGGAGGCTGCGAGAAGTGTTACTAGTTTCATATCCCCGATAAGGAACGTGAACACGAAGTACCTAAGACCGGTCTCAATCCATTTAGAAAGTTTATTTTGTAGCCAGACTCAGTGGCTCATGCCTGTAATCCCAGCACTTTGGGAGGCTGAGGCAGGCAGATCACCTGAGGTTAGGAGTTCAAGACCAGCCTGGCCAACATGGTGAAACGTTGTCTCTATTAAAAAGACAAAGTTAGCCAGGCATGCTGGCAGGCGCCTGTAGTCCCAGCTACTTGGGAGGCTGAGGCAGGAGAATCACTTGAACCTGGGAGGCAGAGGTTGCAGTGAGCCAAGATCATGCCACTGCACTCTAGCCTGGGCAGTAAGAGCGAAACTCTGTCTCAAAAAAAAAAAAAAAAAGAAAGAAAGTTTATTTTGCCAAGGTTAAGGATGTGTCTGCGACCTCAGGAGGTCCTGATGACAGGTGCCAAGGAGGCTGTGGCACAGCTTGCTTTTATACGTTTTTGGGAGACACGAGGCATGACTCAGTATGTGTAAGATGTACATTGCTTCAGTTCGGAAAGGCAGGACAACTGGAAGCAGGCATTTCCAGGTCATAGGCATGTAAAAGACAAATGGTCGCATCCTTTTGAGTCTTTGATCAGCCTTTCACAGAATACACAATTTCCATGTGAGTGGAGGGTAGAGGAATAGTCCTGTGTGCCCTAGTCTGGCTCAGGGAATCTGCATTTTCACATAAACAGTAGGGCAGAGGAAGCAATCATATATGCATTTGTCTCAGGTGGGCAGAGGGCTGACGGTGAGTTCTGTCCTTTGTCCCACATCTGTGAAGATAAGCTGTCGATTTACATTGCCAGGGTGAAATTCAACAGAACTGTTTTAGGGTAAAGATCCTGAGGCCCACAAGGAATTTCCTTGTGGGCAGATTGGGAGGGAGGTACGCAGCTTGTTTATCTTTGTAGCTATCTTATCTAGGAAGAAAATGGGAGGCGAGCTTGCCTGATGCAGCTCTCAGCTTGACTTCTCCCCCTTGGGCTTTGCGATTTTCCAGTCCCGGGATTTTCCTTTCACAAGAACTAAGGGCTAGAGAGGAGAACTCACTTTCCCAAGATCCCAGAGCCAGTTCAAGGTTGAGCCAGGAATTGCACCCAGTTCTAAAGTCCCAGCTACCTCTGACAGAATGCCCCCAACGAGACAGTCAGCAGAGCTCCAGGTGGTGAAGACTGGTGACAACACTCCAGTGCTTCTCTCTAGCTTGACCTCTGCTGTGAATTCCAGGCTCGGTATCCAAATGTCGACTTGATAGCTTTACTTGGATGTCTAACAAGCAGGCAGTCAACGTGAAGGCATTTGAACAGAACTGATTTCCCTCTACCGACACCTGTCCCTACAAAGTCTGCCCTGTTTCAGGCTGTGGAAACCCCATGCTTCTGATTGCTCAGACCAGAGAGTTTGGATCCTTCGTTGGGCTTTCTCTCTCTCTCCCCCATACACCCGATCCATCAGCAAATCTTGTTGGTAAGACTTCAAAATATAAAACAAATCTGGCCAGCCACAGTGGCTCACGCCTGTAATCCCAACACTTTGGGAGGCCGAGGTAGGTGGATCATCTGAGGTCAGGAGTTCAAGACCAGACTGGCCAACATAGTGAAACCCCATCTCTACTCAAAAAAAAAAAAACAAATTAGCTGAGAGTGGTGGCTGGCACCTGTAATCCCAACTACTCAGGAGGCTGAGCCAGGAGAATTGCTTGAACCTGGAGACAGAGGTTGCCGTGAGCCAAGATCATGCCATATTTGTTGCATGAATTGGTGAACTGTGGGCGTGAGTTTCAGAGCCTGAGCCTGAACACCCAGGGTTCAGGTATACTGAGGACAGGTCTAGAGAGCAAGGAATGTGGATCCTCCAGAGACCTCTCTGTGTGATGATGGAGGAGCTGCTGGGAAAAATCTCATCCTAGGGGCCGTGTCAGTCCAGGCACACAGATGTGTCCTCATTACAGTGGCGTGATTGATAACGAAGAGAGCTGGGGCTCAGCTCTGTGGGGTCTGTTAGAGGTCTGGGGGAGGGCATTGGAATCCAAAGGCTAGTATCTCTGTGAGCCCTAGGGGGCACAGGCAGCATGACCCCACAGTGGCACCCAAACCATGGCCCAAGCTGTCAGAGAGTGTGATCAACCAAGCCTGGACGCCAGGAAAGTGGCACCAGCTCCTGGCAGTGGAGAGGCCATGTCAAGAGGCCGGAGCAACACGGCCTGAATCACACCTACCCCATGCTCAAAGTGCAGCACTCCTAAGGAATGCATTAGTGCTGCATCCCTCTCTTTCCTAGGTTCAGAGGTGAGAGGACATAGCTTCTGTTGCGGAGAACTCATGCTCTGGAAGTCAAGGCTGCAGTGAGTCGTGATGGCACCACTGCACTCCAGCCTGGGTGACAGAGCGAGGACCTGTCTTAAAAAACAAACAACAACAACAACAACAATAACAACAAATGAACACGTAAAATATGTGTTTATCAAGATCCCACAACAATATTCCCAAAGTTCTGGACCTGGGCTTCTGTAGTAATGAAGAAGTCCTGGCTAGGCGTGGTGGCTCACACCTGGAATCCCAGCACTTTGGGAGGCCGAGGCAGGTGGATCACCTAAGGCCAGGAATTTGAGACCAGCCTGGCCAACATGGCAAAACCCCGTCTCTACTAAAAGTACAAAAATTAGCTGGGCATGGTGGTGGGTGCCTGTAATCCCAGCTACTTGGGAGGTTGAGGCAGGAGAATTGCTTGAACCCGGGAGGTGGAGGTTGCAGTGAGCCGAGATCATGCCACTGCACTCCAGCCAGGGTGACAGAGTGAGACTCTGCTTCAAAAAAGAAAAAAAAAAAAGATTGACACCTTTGGAGGGTTTTGAGCAAGGAGCGATTGGACTTCCCTGCTGGAATGACCTGTCTGGCTTCTGGGATGAGACTGGAGTGTAAGAAGGCAAGGATGGAACAGAGAGACCAGAGAGCACAGGAAGTGGTAATTATCCAGGTCGGAGACAGCAGTGGCTCAGATCCGGATGGGCAGCAGAGATGGTGAGAAGTGATTCGCTACTGCACAAATGTAAGGATGGAGCCAAGAAACCTGCCAACAGATCAGACGTGGGGTGTGAATGTGGGTCAAGGATGATTCCAAGGTTTTTGGACCTGGCAATTATTTGAATAGAGTTGTGGTTACAAAAATGGATGTCTTCTTTCAAAAGGATCCCTTGGGCTGAGCTCACCAAGCAAGGACAGGCACTGGGCATTGGAGTTAACCCTTCTGCAGCCCCTTCGGTCCTGGTTGTCCAGTGGAGGAGACACCAGGCAGCAGATGGTTTAACCAATCAGGTGGGGCACAGCTGTAAAGACAGAGAGACCTGGTGGAAGTGAGGAGCGGAAATGGAATGCACCTGTGACCTTGTTTCTTCTTCTGGGACACGTATTTTAGGAAGGGCATTGACAAATTGATGCATTAAACGAGATCCAGGGCCAGGTGCGGTGGCTCACACCTGTAATCCTAGTACTTTGGGAGGCCGATGCAGGTGGATTGCCTGAGGTCAGGAGTTAGAGACCACCTTGGGCAACATAGTGAAACCCTGTCTCTCCTAAAAAAAAAAAAAAAGAAAGAAAGAAAGAAAAAAATCTAGCCAGATGTGGTGGTGCGTGCCTATAATCCTAGCCACTTGTGAGGCTGAGGCAGGAGAATCTCTTGAACCCGGGAGACGCAGATTGCAGTGAGTCGAGATTGTACCACTGCACTCCAGCCTGGGTGACAGAGTGAGACTCCGTTTCAAAAAAAAAAAAAAAAAGATCCAGTGATAAGTCTAATAACTACCCTATTTTGAAGCAAAGGCAGCCATATTTATTGATGAACTGGTCACAGGTGCTGCTAAACTTCCTCTGGAATGTTCTGTACCTCCATCATGGGAAGAAGCGCTGCATTAGGTGACGGGCTGGTTGGAATAAAGGAGCAAGTTTCCCCCGTTCTATTTCACGGGCTCCCTTCTCCTCCGGCTTCTCCCTTCTCCATAGATCTCTTGGGAATCTGTGGACTCAGCTCAAGAAATCCTGTATTGGCTGGGAGTGGTGGCTCATGCCTGTAATTCCAACACTTAAAAAAAGTTTTTTCAAGCCAGGCATGGTGGTTCATGCCTGTAATCCCAGCAATTTCGGAGGCTGAGGTGGGCAGATCACAAGATCAGGAGTTCAAGACCAGCCTGGCCAACATGGTGAAACCCTGTCTCTATTAAAATAGAAAAATTAGCCAGGTGTGGTGGCTCACACCTGTAATCCCAGCACTTTGGGAGGCTGAGGTGCTTGGATCACCTGAGACCAGGAGTTTGAGACCAGCCTGGCCAATATGGTGAAACCCCATCTCTACTAAAAAATACAAAAAAAATAGCTGGCTGTGGTGGCATGTGCCTGTACTCCCAGCTACTCGGGAGGCTGAGGCAGGAGAATCACTTGAACCCTGGAGGCAGATGTTACAGTGAGCCGAGATTGTACTACTGCCCTCCCATCTGGGCGACAGAGTGAGACTCCATCTAAAAACAAAATTTTTTCGAATATTAAACAAAAGGAACCCTGAATTACACTCATTTTGCTGATGAGTTGAATAAAACGAGGCTCAGGTAGGTGAAGAGACTTGCTCGAGACCATGTGGTCCTGAGCTGGATGGGAATGCGGGCTGCGTGGCCGCAAAGCCACTTCAGACTCCTGCCCTCCATCTGTAAATTGGAGATCATCCGGCTTACCTGGCTCGGCTGCTGCGAGAATTTGGTGCAATGTGTGTGCAAAGGCCCAGTCCGTGGGAAGGGCTCCATCAACAGCCACTCCTGGGATCCTGGGATCGCCAGATGAGATGGAGGCCAGACAGAGAGAATGGACTCTGGGCGCTTGCCCTGTGGCTGTCAGCGGCCTGGATGATTTGAGGCTGTTTTTGAAGAGCCCAGCCCTCCCTCAGGCTGTAAGTTGGCAAGCTGAGTCCTAGGCCCGGCCGGTGGCCTGGGGCCAGCTGGGTGGGGCAGGGAGCTGGCTGGTCACTGAGGCACCAAGTGGGGAGGAAGAGAGAGGCTCCCCCAGCCTTGACCCAACCCCGCCTCGCAAGCAAGCCCCAGAGGAGCAAAAGAATTGACTCCATCTCTCAACTCCTTTCATGTGGCCATGTGCACAAGATGAATGGCGGGGGAGCTGTCGGGAGGAAGGCCTCGGCCTCTGGATCTGGGTGGTCTCCCTTCCTGTGGAATTAGCTGCACAGGCTCCACGCTGTCTTGCCACCTTGCCAGGGTTCCCAAGCCACACCTGGTACAGTCAGAATTGCACTGAGGCCCCTGGAACCTCCTGGGGGTTTCTTTATTCTTTATTTATTTAAGACAGAGTCTTGCTCTGTCTCCCAGGCTGGGAGTGCAGTGGCACGATCTCAGCTAACTCCCAGGTTCAAGAGATTCTTGTGCCTCGGCCTCCTGAGTAGCTGGGATTATGGGCACCACCACGCCCAGTTAATTTTTGTATTTTTAGTAGAGATGGGGTTTCGCCACGTTGGCCAGGCTGGTCTCAAACTCCTGGCCTCAAGTGATCCGCCCGCCTCGGCCTCCCAAAGTGTTGGGATTACAGGTGTGAGCCACCTCACCCAGCCTATTTATGTATATATGTATTTTTTCCAAGACAGAGTCTCACTCTCTTGCTCAGACTGGAGTACAGTGGCGCAATCTTGACTCACTGCAGCCTCTGCCTTTCAGATTCAAGCAATTCTCTTGCCTCAGCCACCTGAGTAGCTGGGACTATAGGCATGTGCCACTACACCTGGCTAATTTTTGTATTTTAGTAGAGATGGGGTTTCACCATGTTGACCAGGCTAGTCTCAAACTCCTGACCTCAAGTGATCCTCCTGCCTTGGCCTTCCAAAGTGCTGGGATGACAGGCATGAGCCACTGCACCCGGCCCTATTTATTTTATTTATTTATTTATTTATTGAGACGCAGTCTCACACTGTCATCCAGGCTGGAGTACAGTGGCGCGATCTCGGCTCACTGCAAGCTCCGCCTCCCGGGTTCACACCATTCTCCCCCCTCAGCCTCCCAAGTAGCTGGGACTACAGGCGCCTGCCGACACGCCTGGCTATTTTTTTTAGTTTTGTATTTTTAGTAGAGACGGGGTCTCACCAGCCTGGGTTGGTCTTGAACTCCTGGGTTCAAGAGATCTGCCTGCATCAGTCTCCCAGAATGCTGGGATTACAGGCGTGAGCCACCGTGCCAGCCCTCTTGGGGGTTTCTCGGGCCAAGCCATTACCTCTCAGCCTCCGTGCCCTGGTGGGCTCTGAAGGAGCCTGTTTCGTCCTGAGCAATGGTGGAGGCGGAGGCTGCAGAGGAGAGGTGAAGTCCCGGGACTCTGGGGGAGACAAAGAACCCTGCTGGTGTCCCTCAGACCCGGGTTCTGGCCCTCTGCTTTGTGTAACTTCAGACAAGTCGTTTTCCCTCTGTGAGGCTGTTTCCCCAGCTGTAAAATGGGGATGGTAACACCAACCTTCCTTTCAGGATCCCCAAGAGGAGGCAGTAGGTGAATGTACAAGAAGGCTCTTCCCACCCAGCCTGGGCACTGCTGGTGCTCACAGGGACTCAGGAACAGTGCGTCATGGGGCGTGGGTCACCTTCCTGGGCTCAAATACCAGCTTGCCTCTCACTGTTCTCTTGGAAAAATGACCTACATTTCCTAAGGCTGTGTTTCCACATCTGTAAAATGAGGATGATCCGCAAATAGTTGTCCCAGTATTATTCTGAGAATTAAATGAGATACTTCATTAAAGTACTTGGTGCATAGGATGAACTTAATAAATTACTATGTAACGATACACTTTTGGAATATGTAAGGCCTGTGAGTGGAGAACACCATGCCGGGGATGTTATTTGGAAGCATCCAGAATCACTAATACAGAATTTAACAAGGAGAAGGATAAAAGTTCTCCATTAAAGTTCCAAACATGAGTTTCGTATATTTTTCCGTTTCTGTGTCAGAGAAGCCACACCTCTCCCATCACCAGCCCTTGGAACCTGCAGAAAGAAATGCCAGATGGGAAGACCTCGCATGTGCTGGCTTGTGGCATTCGCCTGTTTCTTTTCACAGCCAACGAACCCTCACTGAGCACCATCTGTGTGCCCCGAGGTAAGGGGCCCGGGGAAGCCCCAGGAAATGAGCCTGGGTCCTCATCCCTCAAGGGTTCACCCTTTAAGGCTGTTCTGCCTTCCTGGTTGAAAGTTCAGATGAACACCCTGAAACTGACCAAGTGGCTGGCTGTCTTCCACCCAGAAACACATTGGGAAATGGATATTCTAGAAGAGTTCTCCAACAACCATTTCTTGGAATCGTAAATGTCTGAGGGCTGCTGCAATACTTCAGATTATCTTGTTTTCTTGATCCGTGGAAGCCAAGATTTTAATGCTACATCTGTGTGAGTATCTTTTGATAATAAGAACCAAATGTTGTCGGTGGAAATGACTGGAAATTACACTTAGGATCAGAATGTGGGGTTTTAGATTCCCTCTTGGAAGGCAGTGCTGAGAAACAAACACAAGGGACATTTTCCCTATAAATCACTCAGGATGTTGCAATACTCGGGGCTCCTGCCTGCTCCTCTCTCCGGGCATCAGGAAGCCTGGGATGGAGCACCCTGGGCGAAGGCGTCCACTGGTCAGTAGTAAATATCCCATAGCTCAAATTAAACCTCCAGTTCCCATCTCCCCTCTAAATTCCTTCTTATTTTTTTGAGACAGAGTCTCACTTTGTTGCCCAGGCTGGAGTGCAGTGGTGCGATCTCGGCTCACTGCAGCCTCCACCTCCCAGGTTCAAGCAATTCTCCTGTCTCAGCCTCCCGAGTAGCTGGGACTACAGGTACACACCACCACGCCTGGCTAATTTTTGTATTTTTAAAATAGAGATGGGGTTTCACCATATTGGTCAGGCTGGTCTCGAACTCCTTACCTCAGGTGATCCACCCACCTCGGCCTTCCAAAGTGCTGGGATGACAGGCAGGAGCCACTGCGCCTGGCCAGTTCCTTCTCTTTCTGCTGCTAGAAAGCTTCACCTGGCTGTCCTACAGGCATGTCCAAAATGAACTCATCATTTCCCCCAAACCTGCAGACTCCACATTGATGAAAGATACCACCTGGCCCTGGGAGAGAAACCTGGGAATCGTTTCTGATCCTCCCCGCCGTGCTGCCCCCACATCAATCAAATCCTGGCCCTTCTCTCTCTCCCTTGGCTCCCCCTTCACGCCTGTCCTGGTTTGGGGTCCTCCCGCAGAGCTTGGGCCATCGCTTCAGCCTCCTCTTGCCAGCCCCCAGCAGTTGGCCTCCCACTCCTCCAATCTCACCTCCAGCCAAAGTAATCTTTGGAAAAAGTCAGTTCCCACTTGGCCATGGCTCTTCTTGAGGACGAAATTGGAACCTGAATGCGTCAGTTTCCTCCACTTGAACTCCGCCTTCACATGAAAACATAGATGACATCCGTATAAACTGAGATCTGGGATTTAGGAAAAGACGGTAGGGAACTTCCAGGAACTGTCCTGAGACCAGGACACTCAGGGTGCAGACTGTCCCCCTTCCTTCTGTCCACTATGTCCTGAACAATGGAACTGATGGTCTGGTGGCAGGATCTGGTACCTGTGCTGGGCAGGGCGCAGGACATAGAGATGACCCAGAGGCAGTCCCTGCAGTGAGGGGCCCTGAGGATGGGTCGTTGAGAATGACTCAAAGGGGAGGGGCCAGACAGGGGCAGAGCCAGCTTAAGAAGCACCTTGGAAGGCAGGCCAAGAGCTGGATCCATGCCCGTGGGCTGGGGGTGATGGCAGAGCATTGGCAGGATGGGGAATGGGCGATGCCGAGCTTTCGAGCAGTCCGGCTGAAGTCCACAAGCTCACCTATACCCCTTTTCAAATCTCAGCCTGTGGCTTGGGCTTTGCACTTGGGAATCAGGATGAAGGACAGAGACCACCCTAGGCCCCACCATCCCTCAGCTAGAACTGCTTCTTAGGCCTGGGCCGGCATCTCCACAGTGCTGGGAGGCCTTCCTGTTGCAGCCTGAGAGTTTCTGATTAATAACAGATTCATGTGCATTTGATTCACTTTGCTTTTTAGAGGGCCTCAAGGAAATAAATATTTGCTTGGTGAATGAACAGTCCTCATTTCTCTAACATAACTCCCCTCCCAGTCTGCCCTGAGATACCCAAAGAGCAAGGCTAACAAGAGCTCGATGTGGTTTTGTCAGTGAAGCGGGTATCTCCAGCACAACAGTAATCATGGCTAATGCCTGCTGGGCCCTATCATGTTCTCGGCATTTTGTTTGGATGACTTCATGTCAGGCTGACAACAATCTGTGAGCTCCGTGCTCTGATTACTCCCATTTGCAGATGAGAAATTGAGGCTGCTGTGGGCTAAGCCACCTGTACAGTCACCGAGTCAGTGAGGATCTGGACCCAGGTGGTCTCACTCCAGAAAGCCCACTGTGATGCATGGTGCTGGGCTGCCCTGGCCCCAAGATCCAGCAAAGCCCCTTCCTGTGGCACATTCTCTTTCTCCCCCTTCCTCCTGCTAGAGCACAGGCCTGAGCCAGCCACCCTCTAAGCCTGTGATCAGTGGGCGCACAGAGTCTAAAGAACCGTATTGAGGCCGGACGAGGTGGCTCACGCCTGTAATCCCAACACTTTGAGAAGCCAAGGAGGGTGGGTGGATCACTTGAGGTCAGGAGTTCGAGACCAGCCTGGCCAACATGATTACAAAAATACAAAAATTGGCCAGGCGCAGTGGCTCACACCTGTAATCCCAGCACTTTGGGAGACCGAGGCAGGCGGATCACGAGGTCAGGAGATCGAGACCATCCTGGCTAACACGGTGAAACCCCGTCTCTACTAAAAATGCAAAAAATTAGCCGGGCGTGGTGGCGGGCGCCTGTAGTCCCAGCTACTCGGGAAGCTGAGGCAGGAGAATGGTGTGAACCCGGGAGGCGGAGCTTGCAGTGAGCCGAGATTGTGGCACTGTGCTCCAGCCTGGGCGACTGAGCGAGACTCCATCTCAAAAAAAAACAAAAACAAAAACAAAAACAAAAATTAGCTGTGTATGGTGGCGCATGGCACGCCTGTATTTCCAGCTACTCAGGAGGCTGAGGCAGGAGAATCATTTGAAACTGGGAGGTGGAGGTTGCAGTGAGCTGAGACCACGCCACTGCATTCCAGTCCCAGCCTGGGCGACAGAGCAAGACTCTGTCTCAAAGAAACAAACAACAACAACAACAACAGAAACCAAGAACTGTATTGCACAGAATGTGGGACAAACTCAGAACAGTCAGTACTCAGCAGATGCCTGCGGAAGAGTGTTGGGTGCCTTCCCTAATAAGACAGTCAACAGCCCCCACCACTGCAGGACCCTGCCTTCCCCAGGACAAGCACCTCTTTTGGATTCCAATACTAAAGGCTGTTGGGCAGCTGTAAATTGATATCTGGGAGGGGAAGTCCTCACCCCTCAAGCCAGTTGATATAAATGGATCCGTCTGTCCTTTCCAAATGGCTGGTCCTATGAGCAGTCAGCTCCGTGGTCAACGAGATTCACTGAACACCCTCAGAATGGTCAGACGTTTCGGTGAATCCGTCATAAATCAATGTGTGGTTTTCCTTTGGGAAGGCAGGCATAGGCTTTGGGGACAGGAAAGTCACAGAAGTGACAGTGGAGTACACTGTCCCCACCTTCCCGCAGAGGAGCCCATCCTAAAGGGGCCACTTCCAGCCACCCTGACTGCAGTCACTGCCTCCTAGGCCCTGGGTGCACATAATTGGTTCTGCATGGTGTTTGTTATGGTTTATGTTGAAATCAGAAAGAAAGAACTTGGTGGGGAGGGCCGTGTCAGAGACCACATGGTTGACTCCCTACTGGCGTCTCTACTAACCTGTTCCCAATTAGAGGTTTGTGGGGCTCAGGACCTGGAGTTTGTTTGCAAAGCTCTCGACCAAATTCGGCCTCCAAGGGCCCTTTTTGGAGCCATGTTTCCTTTTTAAAACGTAGGCTAAAAAATTGGAGGTGAGAAACAGCAAGATCTTGCAGCCCGGAAGGGTTGGGATATTATTAACCCTTGTCCTTCTGCACCAGGCCGAGCCCAGCAACAGGTTAACGGTGCTGACACTCCTCCAGCCAAAGCTTCCAGCCGTCGCTGGCCACCTGGATTCAAGAAGGAGCTAGGTGGAAATTTGGGAAGAAGCAGTATTTTCTGCCAGGGCTTGGGTACCATTTTTGCCGTCTACAGAAATACACTTTGCTATATTTAGGCAATGCTATTAACAGGACTCTCTCTCTTTTTGCTCCCCCTCAAGAATGTTTCTCAGTTTGTTTTTGTCATTTAACATTTTTTTCCTACCACCTGGAGAAATCATCAAACACTCATATCCATGAATCAAGTTTTCCTGCCGCTTGCTAATTAAAATAAACCTCTGGCAAGATCACGGCCGTCTAACCTAATTTAGGTGTCAGTGGAAAATATGTGTGCATGCATGTTTCCCCCACCTCGGAGAGATGGTCGCTGGTATTTATGGGCACCTGCTCTGTGCCAGGCACTGCTGGTTGCCATACACACATTCGCCGAGTTCAGGCTTTTGTCCGCTGCATTGTGGGAACCGTGATCCTCATACCACGTTACAGAGGGAACGCTGTGCCCTAGGGAGGTCACGCCACTTTAATTCCACAGCCACAGGGGATCGGGGAGATGGAGATTGGAATTCAGATTTGCTTGACTCTCATCTGTGTCCAACATGATGCTAAACAGCCTCCCTTGGTGTGGTGCTCAGGTCAGAGCTGGAAGTGAGACACATTTGGGACATCCACTTCTGAGGTTCAGCAGATTTTATTTTAATTTAGAATTCCACTGGCGTCTGACGAATTGATCCTGCCCAAAGCGTGTTCCATCAAAGTGATCCTGACCTAGGGACTCGAGGGGGGCGGACTCCCTCCGAATACACCAGCCTCCATCGGCACTACCCTGAGAAGTCTGCTTTTAGCTTCTAGACCTCTCCCTAAAATGAAAGTGACAAGTGAGGCCCTCTTTATTGCTCCCAGGGGCCCCAGCATTTTAAGTATTTTAGGTATGAATTAGGAAAATCCACCCCCGCCCCCATGCAGGGCTCTCTGGGTGGGCGTGGTCCCTTGTCCAGACACACGGCTTGGCCAGCTTCCAGTGGGTGACGTTCAGGGCACAGCCTTTATCCCAACAACGGATAACCACAGGGTCCCAAGAACATGGGTCGTATTGATCCTACAGAGGGAACTGCGTGCAGACACCGCTCTAAACTTTTAGTTATGTTAACTCATTTAATCTGCACAATAGTCATATGAGGTAGGTTCTATTACTATTGCTACTTAACAGATGAGGAAGCTGGTCGGGCACGGTGGCTCACACCTATAATCCCAGCACTTTGGGAGACTGAGGAGGGTGGATTACTTGAAGTTAGGAGTTTGAGACCAGCCTGACCAACATGGCAAAACCCCGTCTCTACTAAAAAATAAAAATTAAAAAAATGTTAGCTGGGTGTGGTGGCGTGCGCCTGTAATCCCAACGACTCAGGAGGCTAGGGCAGGAGAATCGCTTGAACCCAGGAGGCAGAGGTTGCAGTGAGCCAAGATCATGCCACTGCACTGTATCCTGGGCAACAGAGCAAGACTCCATCTCAAAAAAAAAACAAAAAAACAGATGAGGAAGCTGAGGTTGTCGTTTGAGAATGCAGGAACCATGGGCCAAGGGTTTTTGTCTTTTTTTTTTTTCAGACAGGATCTCCCTCCATCCTGGTCACTCAGGCTGGAGTGCAGTGGTGCGATCACAGCTTACTGCAGCCTCAGCTTCCCAGGTTCAAGCAATCTTCCCACCTCAGCCTCCTGAATAGCTTGGACGACAGGCGTACACCATCATACCCAGCTAATTTGTGTATTTTTTTGTAGAGGTGGTGTCTCACTATGTTGCCCAGGCTGGTTTTGAACTCCTGGGCTAGAGTGATTCTCTCACTTCAGCCTCTCAAAGTGCTGGGATTACAGGCGTGAGCCACCACACCTGGCCCCAGGATTATTTTATAGGACAAACTTCTCCACGTGACTCTCCTGAATCTTCTGGGCAGCCCTCACTGTAACATCACAGCAGATGGACATGGCCTCCGAAGCGCCCTCAGTCACATTCCTGCCTTGCCCCTTCCAGGGCCCCACACCCACCCTGCTCTGGCAGTGCTCCAAAAGCGCTCTGAGCTTTTGCACTGGCTTTCTATACTCCTCAGATTATCCTTCCCCACCTGATCTGCCTGGCAAACACCTCTTGTTCATCTCTCAACACTTCTTTGAGCACCAGTGGTTTGGGGCTCTTTTCTTTTTATTTATTTATTTTTATTTTTATTTTATTTTTATTTTTTTCCAAGACAGTGTCTCACTCTGTCAGCCAGGCTGGAGTGCAGTGGTGTGATCTCGGCTCACTGCAAGCTCCACCTCCCAGGTTCACGCCATTCTCCTGCCTCAGCCTCCCGAGTAGCTGGGACCACAGACGCCCGCCACCACGCCTGGCTAATTTTTTGCATTTTTAGTAGAGACGGGGTTTCACCATGTTAGCCAGGATGGTCTCGATCTCCTGACCTTGTGATCCGCCCACCTCGGCCTCCCAAAGTGCTGGGATTACAGGCGTGAGCCACCGCGCCCGACCTGGGGTCCTTTTCAAGAGCAGTTTCTTTCTTCCTTCCTCCGGGTCCTGCTGTGTCCACCACATACATCTGTCACAGGACACCTTACAGCTTTTCTGTGTTCACTGTCCACCTCCTGCAATCAACAGTGGGTCCTGGAAGGACAGGTGCCAGGCCACTGTAGGGGTCTTGTGCCCTAGGCATCCTGCAGGCTGGCCCAGGCTAACTGCTTAGTGCTTGGGAAGGGCCCTGCCCTTCTGCCAACCCCCAGCCCAGGCCAGCCTTGTTCGATGAGTCTGCCCCAACCCGATCCCCATGCCACCTATGTTAGGCTCCTCGGGGATGATCCAAACCACACTTAATATTTGCTGAAACCAAAATACCTTCTGTCTAGATCTGATGGTTACAAAATTCTGGATAATATAATCTAGCCTGTTCTTTTCTCGTACTTGTTTGGCGGCACTGGTTTGTCTTGAGCATCTGTGAAACAGTCCCACAGGGGCCTGGGGAGAAAGCAAACAGATGTAGAAATTTTACAGACATCGCCACTCATTTCAGTGAACCCGAGGCCGCGTTCTCAGCAGAGCATCCTGGGAAACACTGGGCTAGGCATGCGTGGCAACCATGGGTCCTCAGACTCCCAGCTCCTCAAGGGAGGTGTGCTCAAATTCATGGTGACAGTATTCAGATCGTCCAGGGAAAGGCCTTTCCAAATTGAGAGAAGCCCTCGGTATAGACCTCTTGCACTGCTGAATACCTCACTCAGAAATTGCATTGTAATGGTTTTGCATGGCTATAAAAGGGCCTGGAGTAAGCCGTGTTGGCCAGGCCTCATGGCCAAATTCCTGGGGCATTTTCCCCATCCTACAGCCCCGCACCACTGGGGCTTTGTAGTAATGTCTGGGCGGCACTCACATGCAGGCCCCCTGTCGCCATGAAATGACGGCCCACTGGTGCCCTACCTGGCTGTGTGTACTGGGGTGACAGGTCCTGAGGAACATGGATGGTGGTGGTGAGAGAGGAGGAGGCAGTGCGAATCTCAAGGCTCTTTCTGACTTGGGCAGATGGCTGGGTGGGAGTCTCTTTCACAAAGGCAGGAAACACATGAGGCAAGCCAGGGCTGGAGTGGAAACATGTAATGAGCGTCCTAGGGCTGCCATGACAAAGCCCCACAGACTGGCAGCTTAGACCCCAGAGTTCTTTTTTTTTTGGAGACTGAGTTTTGCTCTTGTCGCCCAGGCTGGAGTGCAGTGGCGCGATCTCAGCTCACTGCAACCTCCACCTCCTGGGTTCAAGTGATTCTCCTGCCTCAGCCTCCCGAGGAGCTGGGACGACAGGCGCGCACCATCACACCAGCCAATTATTGTATTTTTAGTAGAGATGAGGTTTCACCATGTTGGCCAGGTGTCGAACTCCTGACCTCAGGTGATCCACCCCCCCCTTGGCCTCCCAAAGTGTTGGGATTACAGACGTGAGCCATCGCGCCCAGTTTAGATCCCAGGCTTCTTTCCTCACAGTTCTGGAGGCTGGAAATCCAAGACAAAGGTGTCAGCAGGGCTGGTTTCTTCAGAGGTCCCCTGCCTTGGCCTGTAGATGCCTCCTCATCCCTATGTCTTCATGTAGGCATACCTCTGTGTGTGTCTGTGTCCTAGTCTCCGCTTATAAGAAGAATAAGGCAGGCCGGGCGCAATGGCTCACGCCTGTAATCCCAGGACTTTGGGAGGCCGAGGCGGGCAGATCACAAGGTCAGGAATTTGAGACCAGCCTGGCCAACATGGTGAAATGCCGTCTCTACTAAACATACAAAAATTAGCTGAACGTGGTGGTGGGTGCCTGTAATCCCACTTCTCGGGAGGCTGAGGCAGGAGAATTGTTTGAACCCAGGAGGTAGAGGTTGCAGTGAGCCAAGATCACACCATTGTACTCCAGCCTGGATGACAGGGCAAGACTCCGTCTCCAAAAAAAGCTGAAGGCAACCTCAGCTTTCATCTGTTAAATGGGAAGACAACCAGTCACATTCTTATAAGAACTCACCCTAATGGACTCATTTTACCCTGATGACCTCATTGAACACCCCGTCTCCATGTGCAGCCACATTCTGAGGTTCCGGTGATGACAGACTTGAACATGTGGATTTCTCGGGGACATGATTCAGCCTGGAACAGCATGTGTGCAGTTCTGAACAGGCCAACTTCCGAGAACCTCTGAGATGTCCAAGAGGTGGTGTTGGAGGTATGTGTCTAGGTTCAGAGGGAGGGCGGAGCTGGGGCTGGGAAAACGGTGGTGCCTAGAGCCACAGAGGAGGGAGAGCTGAACCAGGATGGAGCGTGGAGGGAGAAGCCAGGACTAAACACACAGGAAACACACAGGGAAAAGGGGGATGGCAGCTGTGACTGATGGGACACGGGAGACCCAGGGGACAGTGGAGTCACAGGAGAGACCTAAGGAAGGGACTGCTTCAAGGAAGAGGAAGTGTGGCCATGCTGAATTGGTCTGGTTGGGGCAGGCCTCTTTCCCTCTGGCCCTCATTCTACTTCATATCTTTCCCAAGATGGTGGACATCTTGAGACAGGAACTTGGTTTCATCCAAGTCCCCAGCACTCACCCCAGGGGCTTAGTTCAGGAAAGAAATAAAAATTGAAATATAAAAATATCCATAGGCCGGGAGTGGTGGCTCAAGCCTTGTAATCCCAGCACTTTGGGAGGCCGAGGCGGGTGGATCACCTGAGGTCAGGAGTTCAAGACCAGCCTGGCCAAGATGGTGAAATCCCGTCTCTACTAAAAACACAAAAAGTTAGCCAGGCGTGGTGGCGGGCGCCTGTAATCCTAGCTATTCCGGAAGCTGAGGCAGGAGAATCGCTTGAACCCAGGAGGCGGAGGTTGCAGCGAGCCGAGTTTGCGCCATTGCACTCCAGCCTGAGCAACAAGAGTGAAACTCCGTTTAAAAAACAAAAAAATTCGCCAGGCACAGTGGCTCAAGCCTGTAATCCCAGCACTTTGGGAGGCCGAGACGGGCGGATCATGAGGTCAGGAGATCGAGACCATCCTGGCTAACACAATGAAACCCCGTCTCCACTAAAAATACAAAAAAAATTAGCCGGGCGTGGTGGCGGCGCCTGTAGTCCCAGCTACTTGGGAGGCTGAGGCAGGAGAATGGTGGGAACCCGGGAGGTGGAGCTTGCAGTGAGCCGAGATCGCGCCACTGCACTCCAGCCTGGGCGACAGAGCGAGACTCCGCCTCAAAAAAAAAAAAAAAAAAAAAAAAAATTCATTCACAGTTTTCCTTAATCAGATATGAATTTCTACTTTAATAAAATCAGCCTCCTTTCTGAGAGTTAAAGATGGGTAGACATAGACTTTGATCATAAGAGGCTTATACCCTGCCCAGCAAATGGTTCTGAGCTAAAGCGAAATACCCAGACAGGCTGTTCTACTTGGAAGATTAAAAAAAAAAAAGAAAGAAAAAGACCCAACCCAGCCTGTGCTCACTGTGGCTTTCTTTGGCTTTTAAACACTGATTGGTTGAAGTGAATGATGTTTTCCAGATGCTTCCATCTCCTCCAGCCTGGAGTCCAGCTGGCCAGCTGGGCCCCCACTGTGGGCCTCTCCTTCAGTCCAGCCTCCTGCGCAGCCAGACGGCCTTCCCCGGGCCCGGCTTCCATCCCTCCTCCCTTCAGCGGTGTGGCTGTGGCCTCGCTTCCTGAGTAGAGGAGGGCTGGGCCCATGGTCCCCGGGGACCCTTCTGGCTCTAACGTTCTACAGCTGTGTGCCTCCTGGGCTTACAATGCCTCAGAATCAAAGTCAGGCATTCAAGGAGCCCCAGAGGGTTAGCAGTCGTGATGCCTTTTATTTGAAAAGTGCTTCATGATCCTCAGAGACACCCCCTCCACATCTGTCCCCAGCTGCCTGCCTGGCCCCACCTCCTTGAGCACGGGTGCTGTTCCTGGTCCCACTGCCTCGATAAACTCCCTCCTGTTGACATGCGCCCCATGCGCCTCTGCCTCTGAGCTGCTGTCCTGGGGCTCCTCCACTACCTGGCATTCCTCACACACTGGCTTGAATCAATAGATAGCTTTCTTCTCTTAGAATAAATACCTTTCTGGCTGGGTGCAGTGGCTCACGCCTGTAATCCCAACAGTTTGGGAGGCCAAGGAGGATGGGTTACGTGAGGTCAGGAGTTCGAGAGAGACCAGCCTGTCCAACATGGTGAAACCCAGTCTCTGCTAAAAATACAAAAATTAGCCGGGTGTGGGAATGCACACGTGTAATCCCAGCTAGTCAGGAGCATGAAGCATGAGAATCACTTCAACCTGGGAGGTGGAGGCTGTAATGAATTGAGATCGCGCCATTGCACTTCAGCCTGGGCAACAGAGTGAGACTCAGTCTCAAAAAATAAATAAATAAATAAATAAATAAATAAATATCCTTATATTCAGCTACTTAAATTAGTGAGACATCAATATTGGAATTTCTCTTTAACTTTTCATTTTGAAAGAATTTATGCATTCACAGGAAGTTGCAAAAAATAGCACAGAGACTTCCGTTTCTGTAAAGATGGACAAGATATACTTTTTCCCTATTTCTCCCGCTGTGTACAATCCCAAACCCCAGACATTAAATATGAAACAAACATAAGAATATTCTGAGAGAAGGCTGGGTGAAGTGGCTCATGCCTATAATCCCAGCACTTTGGGAGTCCGAGGTGGGTGGATCATTTGAGGTCAGGAGTTCGAGACCAGCCTGGCCAGCATGGTGAAACCCTGTTTCTACTAAAAATACCAAAAAATTATCCAGGCATGGTAGCACATGCCTGTAATCTCAGCTCCTCAGGAGGCTGAAGCAGGAGAATTGCTTGAACCCAGGAGGCAGAGGTTGCAGTGAGCTGAGAGCACGCCACTACACTCCAGCCTTGGAGACAGAGGGAGACTCCATCTCAAAAAAAAAAGAAAAAGAAAAGAAAATTCTCAGAAGGCAAATCGACAAGGGACCACAGGACCCAGGGAGCCAGCATGATGGTGGGCTTTCTGGGTCTTCCTTCTGCCTTGTATATATATTGTAGAGTGGGAGCTAGGGGAGCTGGCATCTAGAAATGCCAAGAGACCCAGACAAAAACAAGTCCCACCAAAAGCCTGTTCTCTCTCACCAAAGGACTAGCAGAGGGGCAGTCTAGCAAGACAGAAAACTTAGACAAAAACTGCTCTAGCTAAACACCACAGAAAAACACGTTGCCCCACCCACACCCACAAGAGGCTGTAATGAGGTGGCCCACCATCCCCAGTGAGCTGGAACTGGAGAAGGTCAGGTGGAGAGCCAGGTCTTTCGTCCCTGCCAGCTCGTGATGAGGCGCCCCACCCCCCGCCATCTTGGTATCAGTGGAGACACACAGGGAGTCTGGGCTTCCACCCCCACCTGGCATTAGCAAAGCATCCCTCCTCCTCTGCAATGGGACAGTACCCTAGGAGGCATAACAGACAGCCAGGACTTTTTACCACGGCCCAGCGGTAACGAGGTCACCCCTTCCTGTCATCCCATGGCTTCAGATGGGAAGAAGTGATAAGGAATTTTCATTTCATCCAACCAGGGAAGTATCAGTCGAGGTTAGCAGGGAGCCTGAACTCCCTCCCTGATCCAGCAGCAATGAGGAGCACAGTACCCTCGACATCCAGGTGTCAACAAAGGCTAAGTGAGAAACTTGGACTTCTGCTGCCATCTGGCAGTCATAAGGCAATGCCCCTTGGTTCCCCTGCCTGAACAGTGTCAGAGAAAGTCAGCTGAAACAGAAGGTTTAAATAATATCCAGAATCTTGTTTTTTTGTTTTGTTTTGTTTTGAAACGGAGTCTCACTTTGTTCCCCAAGCTGGAGTGCAATGGCGTGATCTCAGCTCGTTGCAACCTCCGCCTCCCGGGTTCAAGCAATTCTCCTGCCTCAGCCTCCTGAGTAGCTAGGATTATAGGTATGTGCCACTGCTCCCGGATAATTTTGTATTTTTAGTAGAGACAGGGTTTCACCATGTTGGCCAGGCTGGTCTCGAACTCCTGACCTTAGGAGATCTGCCCACCTCAGCCTCCCGAAGTGCTGGGATTACAGGTGTGAGCCACCACACCCGGCCTAGAATCTTGTATGTTATATACGAATATCCAGGTTACCACTGAAAATCCCTCATTATACCCAGAACCAAAAAGATCTCAACCTGAATGAAAAAAAGGCAATAGATATCAACCCCAAGATGACAAAGATGTAGATTATTGAACAAAGATTTCAAAGCAGCCATGATAAAAGTGTCAGCAAGCAATTTGCTTAAAACAAATTTAAAAAATAGAAAACTCGGCTGGGTGCAGTGGCTCACGCCTATAATCCCAGCACTTTGGGAGGCTGAGGTGGGCAGATCACCTGAGGTCAGGTGTTCGAGACCAGCCTGGCTAACATGGCAAAGCCTCATTTCTACTAAAAATACAAAAAAATTAGCCAGGCGTGGTGGTGTGTTCCTGTAATCCCAGCTACTCAGGAGGTTTGAAGCAGGAGAATTGCTTGAACCTGGGAGGCAGAGGTTGTAGTGAGCTGAGATTGTGTCATTGCACTCCAGCTTGGGCAACAAGGGTGAAACTCCATCTCAAAAAATAAATAAATAAAAAATAGAAAACTGGCTGGGCATGGTGGCTCACACCTGTAATCCCAGCACTTTGGGAGGCCAAGGTGAGTGGATCACTTGAGCCCGGGAGTTCAAGACCAGCCTGGGCAACATGGCAAAAACCTATCTCTACAAAAACACAAAAATTATCCAGGCATGGTAGCATGAGCAGTTGGGACACAGGGCACCAAGTCCCTAGGCTGCACACAGCTCAGGAACTCTGGGCCAGGCCCATGAAACCACTTTTTCCTCCTAGGCCTCTAATGGGAGGGGCTGCTGCAAAGGTCTCTGACATCCCCTCGAGACATTTTCCCCACTGTCTTGGGGATTAACAGTTGGCTCCTTGTTACTTATGCAAATGTCTGCAGCCTGCCTGAATTTCTCCTCAGAAAATGGGATTTTCTTTTCTATTGCATTGTCAGACTGCACATTTTCTAAACTTTTATGCTCTGTTTCCCTTTTAAAACCAAATGCTTTTAACAGCACCCAAGTCACATCTTGAATGCTTTGCTGCTTAGAAATCTCTTCTACTTGGCCGGGCGCGGTGGCTCAAGCCTGTAATCCCAGCACTTTGGGAGGCCGAGGCAGGCGGATCACAAGGTCAGGAGATCGAGACCACAGTGAAACCCCGTCTCTACTAAAAATACAAAAAATTAGCCGGGCGCAGTGGCGGGCGCCTGTAGTTCCAGCTACTCAGGAGGCTGAGGCAGGAGAATGGCAGGAACCCGGGAGGCGGAGCTTGCAGTGAGCCGAGATCGCGCCACTGCACTCCAGCCTGGGCAACAGCGTGAGACTCCGTCTAAAAAAAAAAAAAAAAAAAAAAAAAGAAATCTCTTCTACTTAGATACCCTAAGTCATCTCCCTCAAGTTCAAAGTTCCACAAATCTCTAGGGCAGGGGCAAAATGCTGCCAGTCTCTTTGCTAAAACATAACAAGAGTCACCTTTGCTCCAGTTCCCAACAAGTTCCTCATCTCCATCTGAGACCACCTCAGCCTGGACTTTATTGTCCATATCACTATCAGCATTTGGGGCAAAGCCATTCAACAAGTCTTTAGAAAGTTCCAAACTTTCCCACGTTCTCCTATCTGCTTCTGATCCCTCCAAACTGTTCCAATCTCTGCCTGTTACCCAGTTCCAAAGTGGCTTTCACATTTTCAGGTATCTTTTCAGCAACTGGTACCAACTTACTATATTAGTCCATTTTCATGCTGCTGATAAAGAGACATACCCAAGATGGGGTAATTTATAAAAGAAGGAGGTTTAGTTGGACTTACAGTTCCACGTGGCTGGGGAAGCCTCACAATCATGGCAGAAGGCAAGGAGGAGCAAGTCCCATCTTACATGGATGGCAGCAGGCAAAGAGAGAATGAGGAAGACGAAAAAGTGGAAACCCCTAATAAAACCATCAGATCTCGTGAGACTTATTCACTACCATGAGAACAGCATGGGGGAAACTGCCCCCATAATTCAATTATCTCCCACCAGGTCCCTCCCACAACATGGGGGAATTATGGGAGGACAATTCCAGATGAAATTTGTGTGGGGAAACAGAGCTGAACCATATCAGATGGAAAAAGTTATATCATGCAAATGTTTATTAAAGGAAAGCAGGTGGCTATATTAATATCAGATAAAGTGGACTTCAGAGCAAAGAAAATTACCAGAGACAGAGAGGACATTATATAATGATAAAAGAGCCAGTCCACAAGAAGACATAGCAATCCTAAATGTGTAAATATCAAAGAATAGAGCTGCGAAATATGAGAATCAAAAACTGGGGCCAGGCGCGGTGGCTCACGCCTGTAATCCCAGCACTTTGGGAGGCCAAGGCGAGTGGATTGCCTGAAGTCAGGAGTTCAAGACCAGCCTGGCCTACATGGTGAAATCCCGTTTCTACTAAAAATACAAAAAAATAGCCAGGCGTGGTGGTGTGCACCTGTAATCCCAGCTACCTGGGAGGCTGAGACAGGAGAATCACTTGAACCAGGGAGGCGGAGGTTGCAGTGAGCCAAGATTGTGCCATTGCACTTCAGCCTGGCGACAGAGTGAGACTCCGTCTCAAAAACACAAAACAAAACAAAACTTTGCCAAGCGTGGTGGTGACTGCCTGTAATCTCAGCTACTTGGGAGGATGAGGCAGGAGAATCACTTGCACCCAGGAGGCAGAGGTTGCAGTGAGCCAAGATCATGCCACTCCACTCCAGTCTGGCTGACAGAGCAAGATGCTCCCTCAAAAAAAACTGAAAGGACAAATGGATAAATCAAGAATTATACTTGGAGACTTTAATACCCCTCTCTCAATAAATTATAGACTAATTAGGCATAATATCAACAAAGATATAGAAAAAGAAAACTCAACGGAAACATCAACCAACAGTATCTCAACAATATTTATAGAACACTCCACCCAACAAGAGCAGAACATATGTTCTTTTCAAGTGCTGTAGAACATATACCAAGATAGACCATATCTTGGACCATAAAACAAACTTCAACACATTTTAAAGAATTGAGATCATGAGGGTATGCTCTCTAATCACATAGAATCCAACAAGAAATTAATAGCAAAAAGATAACAGGAAAACCTCCACATACTTAGAAACTCAACAACACACTTCTAAATAATCTATGGGTCAAACAGGAAGTCTCAAGGGAAGTAAGAAAAACACATTAAATTGAATAAAAATTAAAATACAGCCAGGCGCGGTGGCTCACACCTGTAATCCCAGCACTTTGGGAGGCCGAGGCAGGTGGATCATGAGGTCAGGAGATCGAGACCATCCTGAATAACATGGTGAAACTCCATCTCTACTAAAAATTAAAAAAAAAAAAAAAAATAGCCAGACGTGGTGGCAGGTGCTTGTAGTCCCAGCTACTCGGGAGGCTGAGGCAGGAGAATGGCGTGAACCCAGGAGGCAGAGGTTGCAGTGAGCCAAGATTGCATCACTGCACTCCAGCCCAGGCGACAGAGCAAGACTCTCTCTCGAAAAAAAAAAAAAAAAAGAACTTCCCTGAGACTGGGTAAATTGTAAAGGAAAGAGGTTTAATTGGCTCACAGTTCTGCCTGGCTGCAGAGGCCTCAGGAAATTTAACATTATGGTGGAAGGTGACAGGGAAGCAAGTCCTTTCTTCACAAGCCATCAGGAGAGAGGAGGATGAAGGACAAGTTTCCAAACACTTACAAAACCATCAGATCTCGTGAAAACTCCCTCATTATCCCAAGAACAGCATGAGGGAAATCGGCCCCATGATCCATTCACCTTCCTCCCTCAACATGTGGGGATTACAGGTCCCTCCCTCAACATGTGGGGATTACGATTGGAGATGAGATTTGAGTGGGGACATAGAGCCAAATCATATCATCTGCCTATATTGAAATGATTACATGATTTATGGCAATGTGGTGAATTACACTGATTGATTTTCAAGTGTTAAACCAACCTTGAATTTCTGTGATCAGTTTGACTTGGTCATGATGGATTGTCCTTTTTTGTATATTGCTGGATTTGATTTGATCATATCACATTAAGGATTTCTGTGTGTGAAAGGAACATCAAATCTTGGGACCCCCAAATCACTAAACTAAAGGAAAAAGTCAAGCTGGGAACTGCTTCGGACAAACCTGCCTCCCATTCTATTCAAAGTCATCCCTCTGAGGCTCCCCTGAGACAAATGCCTGATTGCTTCCTCTTCCCTATCGTTTATGTAAAAATGCAGATTCACAGCCAGGTGCGGTGGCTCACGCCTGTAATCCCAGTACTTTGGGAGGCCGAAAAAAAAAAAAAAAAAAAATGCAGATTCACTGAACTAGAGTAAATGGTGTATTCAGTGGAAGGCTGATCAAGGACTCAACAGAATGCAACCTTTTGTCTCGTGCCTACCTCTAACCTGGAAGCCCCCACTTCGAGTTGTCCCATCTTACAGGACCGAACCAATGTACATCTTACAGGACCGAACCAATGTACATCTTACAGGACCGAACCAATGTACATCTTACAGGACCGAACCAATGTACATCTTACGCAGGAAGCTCAGAAAGCTTAAAATAATGGCAGAAGGTGAAGGGGAGCAGGCACGTCACGTGGCAAAAGCAGAAAGGTGAGAGAGAAAGAGAGAGAGAAGAGGGGGAGGTGCCACACACTTTTAAATGACCAGATCTTGTATGAACTCAGGGTTAGAATTCACTTATCACCAAGAGGATCTTGGCCCAAGCCATTCATGAGAAATTGGCCCCCATGATCCAAACACCTCCCACCAGGCCCCACCTCCAACTGGGGATTGCAATTCAATATGAGATACGGCTGGGGACAAATATCCCAACTGTATCAGCAAGGATATTTCTTTTTTTTTTTTTTTTTTTTTTGAGACGGAGTCTCGCTCTGTCGCCCAGGCCGGAGTGCAGTGGCCGGATCTCAGCTCACTGCAAGCTCCGCCTCCCGGGTTTACGCCATTCTCCTGCCTCAGCCTCCCGAGTAGCTGGGACTACATTAGCTGGGACTACAGGCGCCCGCCGCCTCGCCCGGCTAGTTTTTTTTTGTATTTTTTAGTAGAGACAGGGTTTCACCGTGTTTGCCAGGATGGTCTCGATCTCCTGACCTCGTGATCCACCCCTCTCGGCCTCCCAAAGTGCTGGGATTATAGGCTTGAGCCACTGCGCCCGGCCTTCAGCAAGGATATTTCTATATTTTGGAAATCTTTCCATTCAAAATTGACAAAATGAAAAAACAAAGGCTTGTCACTGGAAGGGGTAAACTTCAGTATTGCGGCGGGTTGTGGGGGGCAATTGCGCAGGGGGAACTGGCATTTCCCAGATTCATTCCAACTCATTTGATCAACAAGTCATTACTGTGTGGGGTTTTTAAAGAGTGGTTGAAATATTCTATTGCTGCAGCAGAGAAGGATCCAGGCAGCCCAGCTTCATGTTTTGAGTCTCCGTGGTGACTTCAGCGTTTAGAAACAGTTGTTTTTGGTTCAGTTCTAAAGCATTATGAATTCTGTTTAACCATGAACAAATTCTTACTTGACCCTCTAAAGTAGATCTCCTATCTTTATGATCTGTTTCATTTTCCATTAAAGTTTTAAAAACATATTTCAAATATTCCCTGGCATCAAAATGAAGTTATAAGACCTCAGAATCACCAACAAAGGCTCTCTTTCCACAATGCGAATGTGTGGGGAAGTTTTATTCAAGTGATTTTCGTGTGCAAAAAGAGATTAGGCGCGTATAAAGCCTGCCATAAAAAGCACACACGTTCTCTGGGGGATGTCTCAGTTTTGATTTCAGGGTTCAGTCTCCGCGATATAATGATAGTCTTTAACATATGCATATTTCTTTTCTTTTTTAGTTTGGGCTTGTTTTTTGTTTGTTTGGCCTGTGTCCCCATTGTGACTCTAACTTGCCAAAACTTCAACCTGGAAAATGGCATTCGAGATTAGGCATAACATTACGAAATTATACATACCTCCAAATTTTTTCATGCATTTTGGTTAGTCTCAATTCCAACGTTCTTTTATGCCAATAATGAGCATGTGCTGAGATGCAGTGCGGGTTGTTAAAAGTGCTTGCCAAACATACTTCTAAAGCTAACCCCATTAGGGGAAGAAAAAAAATCACATTACAGCACATTGGCTCAAAAGCAATTTACCCAAAGGTTGGCCCTCAAATGTTTCTCATTAAGAATCTTCCTTCCCCGAGGGCAGGCCTGGACTTGTTTGTTCCTTAATTTTCAGCCTTCAGCTCAGGGCCCAGCAGTGTGAGGTGGGTAATTGCTGCCAGCCAGACAGGTTATTTGAAAATATTTGCCTTTAAGAGGTGTGTTAAATGAACAGTCCCCAGAAGTAAGATTCACGCCTCAAGGCAAAGGATGCTGTACCGCTTTTCACTTCCAAAGTGGACTTTCAAACTGAGATGTCGCCCTGAAATCCAAGAAGCTGCTTGGCCTGGAGGGAGAGGTTTCTGAGAGGAGCAGAAGAGAGCGCTGGCACTGCCGTGTGCCTGGGTAGGACTGTGCCATGCCATGTTCCACACTCTCCTTTATTTTTATTTTTTATTTCTTTTTGTTTGAGACGGAGTCTTGCTCTGTCAAACAGGGTGGTATGCAATGTCACGATCTTGGCTCACTGCAACCTCAGCCTCCTGAGTAGCTGGGATTACACGCACTCACCCCCATGCTTGGCTAATTTTTGTATTTTTAATAGAGATGGGTTTTTATCATGTTGGCCAGGCTGGTCTTGAATTCTTGACCTTAAGTGGTCCGCCCACCTCAGCCTCTCAAAGTGCAGGGATTAAAGGCATGAGCCACCACGCCCAGCCCACACTCCTCCTTTAGAATAGTAGGGCCTGCACCCTGGTGGGTTGAGGGCTGGTGCAGACAGGACTCGCTGGTGGCTTCTGTCTGGAATAAGCTTCCTCATCCCTAAATAATTCTTTTTTGTTTTGTTTTGTTTTTTTTGAGACGGAGTCTCGCTCTGTCGTCCAGGCTGGAGTGCAGTGGCCGGATCTCAGCTCACTGCAAGCTCCGCCTCCCGGGTTCACGCCATTCTCCTGCCTCAGCCTCCCGAGTAGCTGGGACTACAGGCGCCCACCACCGCGCCCGGCTAATTTTTTGTATTTTTTAGTAGAGACGGGGTTTCACCGTGTTAGCCAGGATGGCCTCGATCTCCTGACCTCGTGATCCGCCCGTCTCGGCCTCCCAAAGTGCTGGGATTACAGGCTTGAGCCACCGCGCCTGGCCCATCCCTAAGTAATTCTTACCTGTTCTTCCAAACTCTGGTAAGAAGCTCCCACTCTGGGGAGACTACCTTGAGGCCCAGCCTGGGTTGCCTGTCTCCTCTCCTGGGCTCTCCTGGTCCTCCCTGTGTCTGCCTGTCACAAGCTAAGCCCAAGGTATCGCCATCCTGTCTCCCTCCTGGCCTGTCAGCTCCTTTGGGAGGGGACCACGTGTGGCTCCTCTTTGTGTCTCTGTGACCAGCAAAGGATGCTCCTGCGTTTCCCCACTAGCCCTCCCTCTGCCTACCCCAATTCATCAACGTTCTTTTGAAGGTGCTTTGTCTTCCCCAGCCCATCACCACCCCCAGCTGCTTTTTCTTGTGCTTGCTTTCCAGCACTTTGTGCTGTGCCTAGAATGTGGTTTTCTGTATATTTATCTCACTGGGGCTAAGTAGAGCTGCTTTATTCTGTGGATTGCCATCTTTTATTATTTTCTGGAAATTCCCTTTTTTTTTTGAGACGGAGTCTCGCTCTGTCCCCCAGGTTGGAGTGCAGTGGCACGCTCTCAGCTCACTGCAAGCTCCGCCTCCTGGGCTCCTGCCATTCTCCTGCTGCAGCCTCGGGAGTCGCTGGGACTACAGGCGCCTGCCACCACTCCTGGCTAATTTTTGTGTTTTTAGTAGAGACGGGGTTTCACCGTGTTAGCCAGGATAGTCTTCATCTCCTGACCTCGTGATCCGCCCGCCTCAGCCTCCCAAAGTGCTGGGATTACAGGTGTGAGCCACCGCGCCTGGCCATTTTCTGGAGATTCTTGGCCATAATCTGTTTCTTTCTCTACTCCTTTCTCTGCTCCCATTCCTCTCTTTCTCTCTCCTGGGGCTACGCTTACTTGAAGGGGTGATATGGTTTGGCTATGTGCCACCCAAAGCTCATGTCGAATTGTAATCCCCACATGTTGAAGGAGGAGCCTGGTGGGAGGTGATTGGATTATAGGCGTGGATTTCCCCCTCGCTGTTCTAGTGATGGTGAGTGAGTTCTCACAAGATCTGATGGTTTAAAAGTGTGGCACTTGGCCAGGCACGGTAGCTCACGCCTGTAATCCCAGCACTTTGGGAGGCGGCGGGTGGATCACCTGAGGTCAGGAGTTTGAGACCCCAGGCTGGCCAACATGGTGAAACCCAGTCTCTACTAAAAATACAAAAAGTAGCTGGGCGAGGTGGCGTGTGCTTGTAATCCCAGCTACTTGGGAGACTGAGGCAAGAGAATCGCTTGAACCCGAGAGGCAGAGGCTGCAGTGAGCTGAGATCGTGCCACTGCACCCCAGCCTGGGTGACAAAGGGAGACTCTGTCTCAAAAAAGTGTGGCACTCCCTCCATTTCCACACCTCCTGCTCTGCCATGGTAAGATGTGCTAGCTTCCCCTGCTCCTTCCACCATGTGTAAGTTTCCTGAGGCTTCCCGGTCATGCTTCCTGTTAAGCCTGCAGAACTGTGAGTCAATTCAACCTCTTTTCCTCATAAAATACCCAGTCTCAGGCAGTTATTGTTATGATTTATTTTTTAGCTTTTTATTTTTATTTATTTATTTATTTTTGAGACAGGGTCTCACTCTGTTGTCCAGGCTGGAGTGTAGGGGCACAATCTCGGTTCACTGCAACCTCCGCCTCCTGGGTTCAAGTGATTCTCGGGCCTCAGCCTCCCAAGTAGCTGGAATTACAAGAACCTGCCACCATGCCCAGCTAATTTTTGTATTTTTCGGTAGAGACGGGGTTTCACCATGTTAGCCAGGTTGGTCTCAAACTCAAACTCCTGACCTCAATTGATCCACCCACCTCAGCCTCTCAAAGTGCTGGGATTACAGACATAAGCCACCGCACCCAGCCTCAGGTAGTTCTTTATAGCAGTGCAAGAACAGACTAATATAAGGTGAGAGCTTTTAACTATGTCCTATAGATCTTTTTTATCCTCTGATTTGTTTTTCCAATTCTTCTTTCTGTGCTTCAATTTATGTATTTTCTATTAGCTTGTCTTTGAGTTTACTTTTCTTGGCTTCTGCTGTGTCTAACCCATTGTTAAACTCTTTCCTTAAGTTTTTGTTTTGTTTTGTTTCGTTTTTTGAGATGGAGTCTCGCTCTTTGTTGCCCAGGCTGGAGTGCAGTGGCGCGATCTTGGCTCACCGCAACCTCCGCCTCCCGGGTTCAAGTGATTCTCTTGCCTCAGCCTCCCGAGTAGCTGAGATTACAGGCAAGTACCACCACGTCCAGCTAATATTGTATTTTTAGTGGAGACGGGTTTTCTCCATGTTGGTGAGGCTGATCTCGAACTCCTGACCTCAGGTGATCCATCCGCCTCAGCCTCCCAAAGTGCTGGGATTACAGGCATGAGCCACCATGCCTGGTCCTCTTAAGTTCTTAATTGTTTAGTTCTAGAATTTTAATTTCGTTTTTTTCTTCAAAGATGCCAATTTCTCATTGAAAAATATAACTTTTATTATTTTATCTGTATTTCCTCTATTTTCTTTGACACACTGATCATTATTACTTTTATTGACTTTTTGTTTATTTATTTTTAGAGACAGTGTCTCACTCTGTCCCCCACGCTGGAGTGCAGTGATATGATCATGGCTCACTGCAGCCTCAAACTCCTGGGCTCAAGAGATTCTCCCACCTCAGCCTCCCTAGTAGCTGGGACCACAGGCACAAACCACCATGTCCAGCTAATTAAAAAATTTTTTTGTGGAGATGGGGTCTTGCCCAGAGTACTCTTAAACTCCTGTGCTCAAGTGATCCTCCAACCTTGGCCTCCATCAGTGCTGGGATTACAGGTGTGAGCCATCGTGTCTAGCCTCATTATTATTTTAAAGTCCTTGTCTACTAACTTTAATATCTGCATCTGACTCTTTTCATGTCTAGTAATTTTAATGAGGTGCTGAACATTGTGTATAAAAAGCAAGGAGGCTCTAGGTGATGTCATTCGCTCCAGGGATGGGTCATTTTCACCTCCTAAAAATATTCATGCTTAAGTGAAAAAGGCTGTATACAAACTATCCCTATTGGATAACTAGTATGAAGGGGTTTTTCACCTCATTCTAATCAAAAACTGAGAAGTAAAGGGGCGGGGTTGCAGTTCTCATCATACTCAACCTATATCCAGGGTGTCCTTGTTTCCAGACTGTGCCTTCATAGTCTCTCTCACTCTCTCTTTTTTTTTTTTTTTTTTGAGATAGAATCTCACCTTGTTACCCAGGCTGAAGTGCAATGGCGCAATCTTGGCTCACTGCAGCCTTCGCCTCCCTGGTTCAAGCTATTCTTGTGCCTCAGCCTCCTGAGCAACTGGGATTACAGTTGCACACCACCATGCCCAGCTAATTTTTGTATTTTTAGTAGAAACGGGGTTTTGCCACGTTGGCCAGGCTGGTCTCGAACTCCTGACCTCAGGTGATCCGCTCGCCTCGGCCTCCCAAAGTGCTGGGATTACAGGCTTGAGCCACCCTACCCGGCCCATAGTCTTTTTATTGAGAACCCCCTGGAACTTTGTTTCCTCAACCCTAAAAGATTACAGGACAGCAGCTCTGTCCGTCAGAGGTTCCAGCCTAGCTCTCCCACCTCTTCCCAAGTAGCCTTAAAATCTGGCAAGTGTCTGGAGAGGAGACATTGGCAGTGTGTTTGAGACAGGTCTCCTCCCCGGCTGATCTTTTGTTCCCTGAGCATAATTCTGCCCGTTAGAAAAAGTTTCCTCCCCACTCCCCAGCTTCCAGCACCAGAACCCAGCAAATATACCTCCAGGGAGAACAGGCCAGATTCCCAGATTCCCGCAAGTCTCCTTAGCATACTCTCCCAAGTGACAGCTCAAATATCTGCTGCTTCCCCCACCCTGCAAAGGCTTTCTGCCTTGAGAAGTCCAATCCTCAGCCCTCAGGAAAAAAAACAAAAAAAAACAAAAAAACAGCTGGAGACCGTCTGCTCACCTCAGGGCCTCCCAACACTAGAGTCTTATCTAATCTAAGCCGCATTGCCTCCACATACTTTGATGTCTTTCAAAGTATGTTTTTTGCTATTTATTCAGCTTTTTCTAATTGTGGCAGTGGGAACTTTGGCCTGTGATGATCTACTAAGTATTCCGATTTAAAAAGTAGAGAAAGAATGTCTCCTAATAGCTTATCCACATACTTGCTTTTTAAAAAAATCATGCTCAAGTGAAAACACTAAAAGCACAATTGCATGGATACTAGGATTGCAGCTGCAGAAAGCCTCCATGCAAGCAAACCAGAGCTAGATGGAAATGTGGACAAATGAGGACTGCTGGGCCCGGCGAGGTGGCTCACACCTGTAATCCCAGCCATTTGGGAGGCTGAGGTGGGAGAATCACGTGAACTCTGGAGGCAGAGGATGCAGTGAGTGGAGGCTGTACTGCAGTCTGGGAGACAGAGCGAGACTCCATCTCCAAAAAAGAATGAAAAAAAGAAACCTGGTGGGCTGGGTGGTGGGATTGTGGGCCAGTGTTTCTCTGTGCTTTTGATTTCCTTTAATATGACTTAAATGACTCAAATGAGGTTTATGGAATTTTCCAACGTATCATTTTGAAAGTCCAGGCTTGGCTCTGTGGTTCCACCTAAGGTCTGCTTGAAGCTTTTGTCCCGGGTTCTTGAATGGACCAATGCCCACCCACTCTACCTGTTCCGCGTCACCCCAGGTGATTCCCTGCCCTTTTTCTTTTCTCTTTTTTTTTTGAGACAGAGTCTCACTCTATCACCCAGGCTGAAGTGCAGTGGCACCATCTCAACTCACTGCAAACTCCGCCTCCCGGGTTCAAGCAATTGTTGTGCCTCAGCCTCCTGAGTAGCTGGGATTACGGGCGTCTGCCACCACACCCAGCTAATTTTTGTATTTTTAGTAGAGACAGGGTTTTCACTTGCTTTGGCCTCCCAAAGTGCTGGTACTACAGGCATGAGCCACCACGCTGGGCCAATTCCCTGCTCTTTTGAAGAAGCCCCTACACCTCATCTTGCCCCTGTCATTAAGAGTCTTACAAAGGTTAAGGTCTGGGAGAATAAACCACATCAATCCATTTAAGTCTCCTATTGTCTGGTGCTTTTGTGGACTGAGCTCTGAACTTGGAGCTGGGGAGAGAAGAGAACCAGGCTGAGCCTCTCACACGCTGTGTGCCACCTAGAAAGCCACTGCCTTTCCAGCCTCAGTCTCTCCATCTGTAAAGTGGGCACAATATACCTGCCTCTCAAGGTTGTTGGAGGACTCAGGGCCATGCTGTGTGTGGTGCCAGCCCCAACCCATGGTGAGAAAGATTGTCAAACCGTCAATGCCAGCATGAGCTGGCAGGGGGGAAGGACCCGTGGGGACCCAGAGGAGGGCAGAGAGGAGAGGAAACACACATCCCACACGCCCCCACAGACCACCCACCCTGCACCCCACATCTGCACACTGGTGCACATTGCACCATCAAACCCTGAAACCCCAGGAGGAGTTAAAGGCATCTGGTGGTCTGAAACATGAGAGCACATACAACATGGTCATAAATGAAGTCAGCCTTATAAAGTGTGAAATCCAAGATGTGGGCTGACTTTTTCCAGTTTCCGAATAAACTCCGCAGATTTTACATTCAGAAGGAAACTAAGACCAGAGATAAAGTTGGAACCCTGTTCTGCGGTGAGATCACCACCTGGTATCAAGTGTACCTCTCAGACCTAGAAGCTTCTGTCTGTGATCAGGGAGGGGGAGTGCAATGCTGAGATAGTTTTTGTCTGTTTGGTTCGATTCCGCTCCCAGGACGATGCTCGGCGCATAGTCACGCTCAAGAAAATCCTTGGTGAGTGAGTGCATGAATGTGTAAAGAAGCCGTTCGCTGAGCATGCAGAGAGAGGAGGCTGAAGATGCAGCTGAAGAACACAGACAGAGTAGAGTGTCCCTAGGGCCACACGTGGCAGTTTGGGAGGCTGGACTGAGTCCTGCAGACACTGGGGAGTCAGGGCACGTGGCAGGATCCCTCTGCTGTTGCCCAACCATCCCTGTGCTGCAGGAGGAAGGGGCGGGCGTGGGGATGGCTGGGCCTTGGGCGTCCCCAGAGACGTCACAGCCTTCCAGGACAGCCCAGGGGCTTGGCGCAGTGTCTTGTTGTAAAGCCTTTGGGGCCTGCAGGGCCTGTTCTGGCTACACCCACCCACAAGACCACACAGCCAGAGGCTGCGGGAGACAAACAGGAGCCGAGCCAAGTGGCCAGAAGGAAGGCCCAAGCAAGCCCCAGCAGAAGCCAAGCCCAGTAGACAAGGTTTGTGACATCGAGAGGAAGCCACTGTGGTGCCCTGGGCACAGCGTGGCAGGGGGACGGTGTGAGGGGACACAGAACACCCCACACCTCCCTCTGTAGAAAGCAGATTCCCAGGCCTCGGGGTTAAATGGGAACGAACAGGCAGCATGGGGCCAGGCCTTGGTTAGAGCTCCGTAAACACATGCTGGCATGGAATGGGTGGGAATGGCTCACGCCTGTAATTCCAGTGCTTTGGGAGGCTGAGGCAGGAGGATCACTTGAGCCCAGGAGTTTGAGACCAGCGTGGGCTACACAGTGAGACCCCTGTCTCTACAGAAACTAGAAAAATTAGCCAAGTGTGATGGTGCGTGCCTGTAGTCCAAGCTACTTGGGAGGCTGAGGTGGGAGGATCGCTGGAGACTGGGAGGTCAAGGCTGCAGTGAGCCTTGATTGCACCATGATTGCACTCCAGCCTGGGCAACAGAGTGAGATTCTGTCTAAAAAAAGAAGACATACCAGCATGTGGCTAAAACAGTGACGGAGACACCCACTCCACCTACAGAGGCTAAGGCCTGTCTCCAAACCTTTGCTCTTCTCTGCCTCAGATGCCTCTCCCCTCCCATCTCTGCCTACAGAACTCATTGTCCTCTTCCCAGCTCAAGTTTCAGAATCTCCGCGAAGTTTTCCAAGGTCACCTCTTCCTGCCACATCCTCCTCCTCCTCTATCATAGCCAACACTTACCAAACAGTGCCAAGCACATGGCTAGAAGCTTCCTATGTGTTATTTAATGCTCCCAATACCAGCACGAGAATGGTGTCATCATCCTTTTGTACACAGAAGCCATTGCAGCTCGGAGCAGGTAACTGGCTTCCCCAAGGTCATTCAGCCGGTGACAGATAGAGGCCATGTTCAAATACAGGTCTCTGAGGGCAAAGCTCATTCTTAAGCATTAGGACCCCTTGCTACCCGTGAGACAGTGGACATGGCCCCCAACATTGTCCCTTGGTGCTCTCTCTTGATCTTTTTCTTTTAGGGTTTGTTTTATATACTTGTCTCCACCCAAGAGACCAGGAGCTGAGTCTCTTGAGAGCCAGGACCTTGCCCCAGTTGCCCAGATGGCTGCGTGCTCTCCTCTCTTGTTCCTAGCCCTCACCCATGCTGCCCTTCCCTCCCTTCCCTGCCCACCTGGCAAACCTGCTGGGCTCCAGGCAAACACAAGCTCCTCCAAGGGCCCTCCCTGCTCCTTGCAGGTCACCTCTTCTCAGGGATCCCACAGTTCTCCATGGCACTGAAATGACTGGTATAGGAATCTGTCTCCCTGAGACCATGAGCTCCTCAAGGAAGCTAGGACTGACACCTCCATGTTTCCAGGGCCCAGCTCAGGACCTAGCACGGGTCTGTGTTCAGTGTTGGTTGAATGGATGAATAGAGTCCACCATGAATTGATCCCGAAGTGGACCTAGAGTTGGAGGGACTAGACTATTGATTTTGCAACTTATTAACTATGTGATCTCAGACAAATCCCTTCACCCATTTGGGCCTCAGTTTTCTCATCTGTAGAATAGGGATGATTTGAGGAAAAGAGAGGTTGAAGCACTTCATAAACTGAGTTGCTGCATAGTTGTGAGGTGAGATGATGGAGGTCCCCAAGCCCAGGCTCCAGGGAAGGACTTTGGCACCTGCTCCTTGCTAAACAAGCATGCAATTTTAAAGGCTCACAGCTATCACAGATTTTCCTAAAACATGCGTCAATACAAAAGATTGTGGAGTTCCTTTAGAAATACACTGTAACAGTGACTCCCTGCACTGACAATTTAGCTGAGCAAGTTTGCTCTGGTTGTACAGGCCCCAGGGACTCCTCCATACCTGCAGCTGGAACCCATGAATAAACTTTAGGCTTTAATTAGAACCATTTGTCCTTCCAATGAACGGCAGGTGGCTGGGCCAACTTAGAAAGAGATGCTCATTAGAGCAGTATGTGCCCTTTGATCCATCCGTCTGACTGCTGGGACTCTGTCCTAAAGAAATAATCCCAAATATGGAAAGGCTTATGAACAAATAAACCATCTTTGGAGTATTTCTTGTAACAGCAGAGAAACTGGAATCAACCGGAATATCCAATGGGGAATGAGTTGGTGATGTTTCCTCAACGTGATCAGACTTTATTGCCCACTGAGAAGAAATGGCTGGGAAGGCTTTGGAGCAACATAAAGTATGTTTATGAAAGAATGTTAAGTAAACAGATCAGGTTACAAAACTATGTACCCTGAGATGAACTATGCAAACTATGCATATAAATATTAGAAATAGGCCGGGTGCGGTGGCTCATGCCTGTAATCCCAGCACTTTGGGAGGACGAGGCGGGCGGATCACGAGGTCAGGAGTTTGAGACCAGCCTGACTAACATGGTAAAACCCCATCTCTACTAAAAATACAAAAATTAGCCGGGCATGGTGGTGGGCGCCTATAGTCCCAGCTACTCAGGAGGCTGAGGCAGGAGAATCACTTGAACCCGGGAGGCAGAGGTTGCGTGAGCCGAGATCACGCTGCTGCACTCCAGCCTGGGCAACAGAGTGAGACTCCGTATAAAAAACAAAAACAAAAACAAACAAACAAAATATATGTATATGTTAGAAATAAATACACCACAATTCTAGTTGTATCTCTTGACAGGATGGGATTATGGGTAATTTTTATCTCCACATTCCAATTTTTCTGCTATGTAGTTATGGTTAAAAGTTAATTATAGGCCAGGCACAGTGGCTTACGCCTGTAATCCCAACACTCTGGGAGGTCGAGGCAGGTGGATCACTTGAGCCCAGGAGTTCGAGACCAGCCTGACCAACATGGAGAAACACCATCTCTACTGAAAATGCAAAATTATCCAAGCATGGTGGCGCATGCCTATAATCCCAGCTACTCGGGAGGCTGAGGCAGGAGAATTGCTTAAACCAGGGAGGCAGAGGTTGTGGTGAGCTGAGATGGCACCATTGTACTGCAGCCTGGGCAACGAGAGCAAAACTTCATCTCAAAAAAAAAAAAAAAAGTTCGTCATAAAATTTTAAAAATCAAAAACATAGACTGTCTCTAAAATAAAATCAAGACAAAACAAAAACAAAATAATTAAAAATAAAAAAGAAACAAAGAAAGGGCTAGTTTTCCAAGGGCAGAAGTAAAACCTGACTTTGTAAAAATATATTCTGGAGAATCATTCGTATGGCCTGTTTTAGATTTCTTTTCTTTCTTTCTTTCCTTCCTTCCTTCCTTCCTTCCTTCCTTCCTTCCTTCCTTCCTTCCTTCCTTCCTTCCTTCCTTCCTTTCTTCCTTCCTCCCTCCCTCCCTCCCTCCCTCCTTTCTTTCTTTCCTTTTCTTTTCTTTCCTTTTCTTTTCTTTTCTTTTCTTTTCTTTTCTTTTCTTTTCTTTTCTTTTCTTTTCTTTTCTTTTCTTTTTTCTTTTCTTTTCTTTTCTTTTTTTGAGACAGAGTCTGACTCTGCCACCCAGGCTGGAGTGCAGTGGTACAATCTCAACTCACTGTAACCTCCACCTCCCGGGTTCATGCCATTCTCCTGCCTCAGCCTCCCAAGTAGCTGGGACTACAGGCGCCCGCCACCACGCCTGGCTAACTTTTTGTATTTTTAGTAGAGACGGGGTTTCACCATGTTAGCCAGGATGGTCTCGATCTCCTGACCTTTTGATCCGCCCGCCTCGGCCTCCTAAAGTGCTGGGATTACAGGCGTGAGCCACTGTGCCCGGCCCTAGATTTTTTTTTTTCTTTAATGAAAAAGTAACACATGTACAGGGTAAAAAATATTCTTTGTGAAAGATATACAAACACCACTATCCTAATGAAAGTGCCTTTTTCTTCCAATATTTTATCTATATTTGTGTATACTTTTACAAAGTCTAGTGTAGACACAATTCAAAATTCTGGCTCGACATGGTGGCCCATGCTTGTAATCCCAGCACTTTGGGAGGACAAGGTGGGAGGATCCTTGAGCCCAGGAGTTCAAGACCAGCCTGGGCAACATAATGAGACCCTGTCTCTATAAAATACAAAAGAAAAAAAATAAATAAAAGCTGGGTATTGTGGCATGCATCTGTAGTCCCAGCTACTTGGGAGGCTGAGCTAGGACTGCTTGAGACTGGGAGGTTGAGGCTACCGTGAGCTGTGATGGCACCCCTGCACTCCAGCCTAGGCCACAGAAGGAGACCTTGTCTCAAAAAAATTTTTTAACTTTAATTTTTATTTTATATAAAAAACAAATACCTTGGCTGTAACAATCTTCATATTTATAGATTTAAAGAGTTATAGGATACTCCATAGTAGAAATATATTTACTTCACTGTTCTTTGATATTATATATTAGTTGTTATGTTTCTATTTATGATTATGTTTCTTTTATATATCTCATGGAAATACATATGGTTGTACTCAATGCATATATAGTTGTACATAATTAATATGTAAAATTCATATGTAATATGAAAAATGAGATTTTTCCTTTATATTAACAATAACAAATTAGAAAATACGATACAAAAATATACTCCAATCAGAAAGAAAATAAAAATATTAAGTGCTTAGAACTGAAGAAGGTACCCACAACATGGATGAACCTTGAGGATATTGTGCTAAGTGCAGTAAGCCAGACACAGAAAGAAAAATATTGCATGATCTCACTTATATACGGAATTCAAAGAAGTTGCAGACATAGAAACAGAACAAAACTGTGCTTATCAGGGGCAGATAGGGCGGGCAGGAAATGGGGAGATGTAGGTCAATGGATACAAAATTATAAGATTTAATGTATAATGTGAGGATTATAGTTAATAGTATCAAACTAAATTCAGAGTTTTTCTAGAACAGGGGGATATAGTTTGGCTCTGTGTCCCCATCCAAATCTCATGGTGAATTGTAACCCCTGCATCAACTGTGTTGGAGGAGGGGCTTGGTGGGAGATGACTGAATCATGGGAATGGACTTCCCCTTGCTGTTCTCGTGATAGTGAGTGAGTTCTCATGAGATCTGGTTGTTTAAAAGTGTGTAGCACTTCTGCCTTCACTGTCTCTCTCCTGCCCCCTTGTGAAGATGTGCTTGCTTCCCCTTTGCCCTTCCTCCATGATTGTAAGTTTCCTGAGGCCTCCCCAGCCATGCCTCCTGTACAGCCTGTGGAACTGTGAGCAGATACAACCTGTTTTCTCTGTAAATTACCCAGTCTCAGGTAGTTGTTTATAGCAATACAGACATTGGGGACCCCTTGTATTAGTCTGTTCTCACATTGTACTGGTCCATGGTCTGTTAGGAACCAGGTCATAGAGCAGGAACCTGAGCGGCAGGCAAGCTAACATTATCACCTGACCTCTGCCTCCTGTCAGATCAGTGGCAGCATTAGTCTCACAGGAGTGTGAATCATTTTGTGAACTGTGCCTGCGAGGGGTCTAGGTTGCACGATTCTTCTGAGAATCTAATGATAAGTGTAAGGCACTTGAATAATCCTGAAACCACCTCCCCACCACCACTGCCCCTCGTCTGTGGAAAAATTGTCTTCCATGAAACCAGTCCCTGGTGCCAAAAAGGTAGGGGACCACTGTTCTAGGGAGTAGATTTTGGGAGCTCTTGCCACACACACACAACGGAAAACTGTGTGAGATGATGGCTATGTTGATTTGCTTGACTGTAGTAGCCATTTCACTATCTACAGGTATATCAAAACATCATATCATACACCTTAAGCATATACTATAAAAAATTTAAAAGGTGCAAGATCTAAATATATACAACAAAAAATAAAGAAAAAAGGTGCAAGATTTATACTTTAAAAAACTGCAAGATTTTAATAAACACATATAAAAGAAGACGTGAATAACAATAGCTAGAGCAACAACTTCGTCACTGATAGAAAGAATCAATATTGAAAAGATGTGGCTGGGTGTGGTGGTTCATTCCTATAATACGAGCACTTTGGGAGGCCCACGTGGGCAGATCACTTGAGGTCAGGAATTTGAGACCAGCCTGGCCAACATGGTGAAACTCTGCCTCTACTAAAAAAATAATAATAATACAAAAATTATCGAGGCATGGTGTCAGGCACCTGTAATCCCAGCTACTCAGGAGACTGAGGCAGGAGAGCTGCTTGAACCCGGGAGGCAGAGGTTGCAGTAAGCCAAGATCACACCACTGCACTCCAGCCTGGATGACAGAGTGAGACTCTGTCTCAAAAAAAAAAAAAAGAAAGAAAAGATGCTATTTCAGTCAAATATCTTTGCCATGAACAGGAGGCATTGCCTTAAACGTCAAGGGAGATTGATGGAAGGATTTTATAGAGCAGGGGTCTCAAACTTGCCCACATCCCAAGATTACCTGGGGATGCCTGACAGCCAGCCCTGGAGATTCTGGCTTAATTGGTCAGGCTATGGCCTAAGTATCAGGATTTCTACAACTCCCTAAAGTCCATTAGAACAATGTGCACTATGGTCAGGAATCTCACAGAGTCCAATAATCAGATTAGCTGGGTCCAGGGATGGGGGTAGGGGCCGCAGAGGGTCATGTAAGAGAAGCCCTGTGGTCAGTGAGAAGGGTGCAGTTCTCAAACAAAAGGAAGTCATGGGCTGGGCAAGAGTCCCAAAAGGTGCCCACCACATTCCATCCCTTGGCTATGCAGTCCAGACAAACACCCTTGTACAAACTCGCCTTGGTTTAATTCAACCCAACCATCTCACACACACCTTCCAAGTTCTTAACTTTCTCCTTACCAGAGGCAACCAAAGTCATGTTCAGCTATTCCATCCAGAGGCAATGAAATTGGGGCCACTCTTCTCAGTGTCCACCATATTTGGGGGTGTCTACCCCTCCTCTATTTCTGTAACAGTCCTAGTATCAATGATGACTCTTTTTTTTTTTGAGATGAAATTTCACTCTTGTTGCCCAGACGGGAGTGCAATGGCACAATCTCAGCTCACCGCAACCTCCACCTCCAGGGTTTAAGTGATTCTCCTGCCTTAGCCTCCAGAGTAGCTGGGATTACAGGCAGGGGCCACCACACCCGGCTAATTTTGTATTTTTAGTAGAGACAGGGGTTTCTCCATGTTGATCAGGCTGGTCTCGAACTCTCAGCCTCAGGTGATCCACCTGCCTCAGCCTCCCAAAGTGCTGGGATTACAGGTGTGAGCTGCTGCGCCCAGCCAATCATGACTCTTAGTTGCAAATAATGGAAACCCACTCTGGCTGCTGGAAATAGGAAGAATTTGTTGACATGATATTTGGCAGCTCATAAAATCATCAGGAATACTGCAGATTGAGCCTAGAAGCTGGGCTTATACAGGGACATCTGGAATACAGACAGGGCCATAAAGTCAGTCAGATGATGGCATGGCCACCATACCACCATGCCACTGTCACTCCACGCCGGATGCCACAGGTCACTTTGCCATTAGTGCTGGCCCTGAAACCCACTTTCCCACTGCTGCTGCTACATCAGGTGACCAACAAAATGGCCTGGCTACCAGCCCTGTAAGGAGCCCTCATAAGATAAATAAGCAACCAGGAGGAAAGGGCCCTAGGTCAGGGAGGGCTCTAGGTGGGGAAGCACAGTGAACAATTGTTCTGAGAAATGGCTAATCACAAACAACCTGAGGGCACGATGACTTCAGTGAACACAATGACCTCTGTCTGCAGGTAGCCCCCTCCAGCAGGACTTCATGAAACTTCCCTTCAGCCCCGGCCTCTTCGCAGACAGCCCCTTCTCTGCTGTACTACCCGTTGCAACCTTGCAACGTATTTTCATACCTTCTCTCATAAATCTGCCTTTCTTTACTTACCACTGTCTTCATTAATTCCCTTACTGCCTGCAACACCGGTCCTTACTGCCTGCGACACCGGCCCTAGCTAGTGACTACTTGCAACATTTTGGTGGCCAGTATGGGGACTCTCTCTTCTTCCAGGGAACCATCTCCCCTCTCTTTATTTCTTTTATTTCCCAACTCAGGACCCTCAATGGACTGCGTCTAAACACAAACACAACTGAAAGTCTGTAGCCAAGGCTGCACTGTGGGGAGACTGAAAGGTGTCCACGTGGAAGCCTCTGACTGCTGCTGCTTGATTGGGTGAGAGTTCAGAGTTTGCTTTCCTTTTTAGTATCCCAGTGGACAAACTCTAGTATCCCTCTGGCGATTGACTGCAACTGGCCAGGGCCACTCCCTGGTATGGCCTGAAGGCCAGCGGGTGAACAGGTTTGGCTGCCTTGTACAGAAGGGAGGAAGGGCCTCTCCCGTCCTTTCTGGTCAAAGGACCCCGATCCCTCTGTGTGTTGCAATTGACACACATGTTTTGGGGAACTCAAACCCCTTCTTTCTCTTTCTAAATTCTTCCATGACGACAGTCACACCTCCTGCTCTGGACATCTCCAAATCAGGTGATCTCACGTGGCCTCAGAGTTTCCACATTCCTGCCCCCTCTCCTGGGCTGGCACCAAGCTGAGTTCATCCATTACCCTTTTTTCCTCATACCTGGGCTGATCACTCTGCGTGACAAGGCACCAGAGCTGAGAGGTCCTTTCTAATAGGTGGGACACCCCTTTAGAAGGTGTACCCGAGTCCCTCAGTGGACATGAGTGGAACCCTCTTCCTCAGTGCTAAGCCCCAAAGCAAAGTGCAATTCGTGTCCCAGCAGATGTTACTCCCTGGCAGCTCCTTTTCCAGCCCCACCAAGGGACAGAACCCATCTATCCCTTCAGATTCTCCTCTGGGTTGCATCCTAGAACACAGACAAATTTAACCCTCAGACTCTCAAAAAGAAACACCTGCTTTTCTTGTGTAATACAGCATGGCCCCTATGCAGGAAATCCTCAAATTAGCCTCCTCAGTCTTTTATAACGGAGAGCATAATAAGGAGGACAGGGCTAAGGAGAAAGAAAAACGCAGGGACAAGAGGCAGGCTCAACTGTTGGCTGCTTTACAAACCCCAACCTGGCTCCAGGTTGTCCCAAGGACACTCCTCCAGGTAACTGGCATCAGTGCAGAAGGCCAGGCCACTGGAAGGCAAACTGCCCCAATGGGACACATGGAAAAAAACCCCACACAGCTCGCCCACTCTGCTACAAGCCCAGCCATTGGAAATGGGACTGCCTGAGGAACTGAAGGGTCCCCAGGACAGAATCCCAGCTGTTGATGGCCTTAAGCTGAGGGGGTCTCTCTGCCCTGGCTGGCTTCCAAATCAAACATCATCATCAACAAAATAAAGCCAAGGGAAACTCTGAAGGCGGCAAGTAAAATTATAAATTTCCCTATTGCGTTCAAGAGCTGCTTATCATAAAGATGGCTCCTCTACCCCTTTCCGCAAATGTATACCTTTTACCGTATATAAGGTAAAAACCTGGAAAATTACTATCTAGACTTAGGCTTTTAGATTGAGTCACTCTTGGAACTGTGTACATCATTGAATGAAAAAGGTTAAGTTAAAAGAAGGATGCATAACAATAACATGACTAGTCTTAGAAAATTCTCTTGGGCAGTTAAAATCTTTCGCAAGCTTGAAAATGCCCTAAAGTCCTTCTGGAAAAAACAACAACGGTCACCTTGTGCTGTAGGTCAGTTGCTAAGGCTTTGCCCTTTTCATAGCAGTAACCTGGAAATTCCTGGCTTTGGAATTGAGTCCTTTGAGGTTTGATACTTGTGGAACTTTTGCCATTTATTGATTCTTTTCCCCTTCCATGGACAGCTTCTGATTTCCTGTCTTGTCGCTGAGTTACGTTTGGGATCATTCTAGATGCTGTAAATTGCTTACTGTCTCTTTGGAGACACCTTGTGCATCAGTGTTTAGGATATTGGGTTAGTTAAGACTTGTTAGTTTCAGGTAGGAGGTTACCTTTAGTAAAATATTCAAAAGCCAGAAATATTGGCCATTTGTCCTGGCTAAAAGATTTTAAAAGGATTTTTCTTTCGAGAGCTCTGTAGTCAGAAATCCACTTAATTAAAGCTGACATTTGGGCTGTATGCATACAGATATTGTTTAGAAAGCCTCTGTTTTCCCTCTAAAAACTTCTCAGTTGGTGGAATTTTGTCTTGTATTTCTGTCTGTGTATTTATATGTGCTGTATGTGTGATGTCTATATAAAAGATCTCTAATTGGCTTAAAGAAAAATAAGCACTTAAACATATTGTCAGAAAAATAGAAACTTAGGCCGGGCGCGGTGGCTCAAGCCTGTAATCCCAGCACTTTGGGAGGCCGAGACGGGCGGATCACGAGGTCAGGAGATCGAGACCATCCTGTCTAACACGGTGAAACCCCGTCTCTACTAAAAAATACAAAAAAAAAACTAGCCGGGCGAGGTGGCGGGCGCCTGTAGTCCCGGCTACTCGGGAGGCTGAGGCAGGAGAATGGCGGGAACCCGGGAGGCGGAGCTTGCAGTGAGCTGAGATCCGGCCACAGCACTCCAGCCTGGGTGACAGAGCGAGACTCCGTCTCAAAAAAAAAAAAAAAAAAAATAGAAACTTTTGTTTCTTTGAGACGAAGTCTCGCTCTCTCACCCAGGCTGGAGTACAGTGGCGTGATCTCAGCTTACTGCAACCTCCGTCTCCCAGGTTCAAGCAATTCTCCTGCCTCAGCCTCCTGAGTAGCTGGGATTACAGGTGCCCGCCACCACACCTGGCTCATTTTTATATTTTTAGTAGAGACAAGGTTTCACCATGTTGGCCAGGCTGGTCTTGAACGCCTGACCTCAGGCAATCCACCCGCCTTGGCCTCCCAAAGTGCTGGGATTACAGGCGTGAGCCACCATGACCGGCCCAGAAAAATAGAAACTTTAATGCCTTTTAGGTCACATGACTCTTATCTTTAAAAAATAAAGATAGTCTGGGCTGGCGTGGTGGCTCACACCTGTAATTCCAGCACTTTGGGAGGCTGAGGTGGGTGGATCACCTGAGGTCAGCAGTTTGAGAGCAGCCTGGCCAACATGGTGAAATCCTGTCTCTACTAAAAATTTAAAAATTAGCCAGGCACTGTGGTGGGCTCCTGTAGTCCCAGCTACTCAAGAGGCTGAGGCAGAAGAATCGCTTGAACCCAGGAGGTGGAGGTTGCAGTGAGCCGAGATTGCACCACTGCATTCCAACCTGAGCAACAGAGTGAGACTCCATCTCGAAAGAAAGGAAGGAAGGAAGGAAGGAAGGAAGGAAGGAAGGAAGGAAGGAAGGAAGGAAGGAAGGAAGGCAGGCAGGCAGGCAGGCAGGCAGGCAGGCAGGCAAGAAAGGAAAGAAAGGAAGAAAGAAAGAAAGTCTGAAGATTGTTGGTAAAGTAAAACAAAAATGGCTTCAAAGTTCACACATTTGAACTAAATTTGGCAGGTCAGGTACTGTTTGCCAGATACTTTAAGGCCATAAACTGCCCCTGCAACTTCTATTAATAATAATAGTTTGACTTGTCTGTTGACGGCCATTAGATTCTTTTTTTTTTTTTTTTTTTTTTTTTTGAAACAGAGTCTTGCTCTGTCACTCAGGCTGCAGCGCAGTCGTGCGATCTCGGCTCACTGCAAGCTCTACCTCCTAGGTTCACGCCAGTCTCCTGCCTCAGCCTCCCGAGTAGCTGGGACTACAGGCACCCACCACCACGCCTGGCTAATTTTTTTGTATTTTTAGTAGAGATAAGGTTTCACCATGTTAGCCAGGATGGTCTCGATCTCCTGACCTCATGATCCGCCTGCCTGGGCCTCCCAAAGTGCTGGGATTCCAGGCGTGAGCCACCGTGCCTGGCCGTTTACAGCCATTAGATTCTAGGTAAGGCCTGGAGAAATATGGAGTTAGTCTGGTTCCCTGGCTAGGCTGAGAAGAGTCAGACATGATCTGCAGCTCCATCCTTGTCCTGAGCTCTGCATTCCTGACATGGTTAAAACTGCTTGCTAACCAGGTTTTTCACCAAAAATAAAAGTTGCTAAGAGTTAACACTGTAGCATGTACTTGAGACTACAAGTATTAGTCTGTTCTCAAGCTGCTAATAAAGACATACCCGAGATTGGGTAATTTATAAAGGAAAGAGGTTTACTGGACTCACAGTTCCACATGGCTGGGGAGGCCTCACAATCATGGCAGAAGGTGAAGGAGGAGCAATGGCACATCTCACATGGCAGCAGGCAAGAGAGAAAGAGAGCCAAGGAAAAGTGGAAACCCCTTATTAAAACCATCAGATCTTGTGAGACTTATTCACTATCACAAGAACAGTATGGGGGAAACTGCTCCCATGATTCAGTTATCTCCCACCAGGCCCCTCTCACAACACATGGGAATTATGGGAGCTACAATTCAAGATGAGATTTGGGTGGTGACACAGCCAAATGTATCACTACTGGAGGAACAGTTTAGGTGCAAATTAGAGAAGGAAAGTTGAATGTGTTTTGGGTGGGAGGTTAGAAGGAGGCATGGGAATATGGTTTTTGTTAAAGCAGTGGTCCCCTCACCTTTTTGGCACCAGGGACTGGTTTTGTGGAAGACCATTTTTCCATAGACAGGGGGCTAGGGGAATGGTTTGGGGATGAAACTGTTCCACCTCAGATCATCAAGCGTTAGAGTCTCATAAGGAGTGCACAATCTAGATGCCCCGCATGCAGAGTTCATGATAGGGCTCAGGCTCCTATGTGAATCTGCCGCTGCCACTGATCTCACAAGAGGCAGGGCTCAGGCAGTAATGCTCGCTTGCCCGCCACTCACCTCCTGCTGTGTTGCCCAGTTTCTTTTTTTTTTTTTTTTTTTTGAGACGGAGTCTCGCTCTGTCGCCCAGGCTGGAGTGCAGTGGCGCGATCTCGGCTCACTGCAAGCTCCGCCTCCCGGGTTCACGCCATTCTCCTGCCTCAGCCTCCGGAGTAGCTGGGACTACAGGCGCCCACAACCGCGCCCGGCTAATTTTTTGTATTTTTTAGTAGAGACGGGGTTTCACCGTGGTCTCGATCTCCTGACCTTGTGATCCGCCCGCCTCGGCCTCCCAAAGTGCTGGGATTACAGGCGTGAGCCACCGCGCCCGGCGTGTTGCCCAGTTTCTAACAGGCCACAGACCAGTACTGGTCCTTGGCCTGGAGGTTGGGACCTGGTGTTAAAGGGAATGTAATCTTGTCTAGCTCAGAGGGTTTTAAGGATTGGCCTAACCTAAAAGAGTCATGAGACAAAACTGAAGGTTTAAGCAAGTTGAAAAGGGTTTGTAAAGGGCTAATCTTGTAAAAAGTTCTGTGGCTATAAGGAAGTTGGCTAAGATATAAAAGGATTATTTAGTTTTTCCATAGGTTGAACATTGAAATAAAAGCACACCGATGTAGAGCTGGAATCTGGGCCCATGTGTCTGAATAATAGTTTTCTTAGGAAATTGATCTGTTTAACAGAAAACTGTAAAGAGTTATAAGAGGTTTATGGAAATGTTACCTTATGGTCAAACTAATTAAGACTGTATAGGTTTGTTGATAAGGTTTTATTAATAATTGGATTTAATGTTAGTAATACAGTAATGCAAAGGTGAAATCAGGTTTTCTCTTTTAAACAAGACTTTCATATAATATTTAAAAATAATGAAAGATTTTTGTTTACCTTTTAATAAACAACAAGAAAAGGAGGGGAGAGGAGACAGATTCAGTTGGCCTCATGGTGTCTTTATTGCATCCTGTTTGGAAAGTTATGTGTCCCCTCTATCAGCAAATAAAGATTTTTGCATTTAAAACATTTTGGAGTTATCATTTTCTTTAAAGAAATGACTCATAGTGATTCTATAATAGTCTGCTTTTCGGAGCAACTCTCCTCCAAATCCTGTTGGGTAATGGGAACAAGCGGCACTCCCTGACTCCAAAAGAAAAAATGTATATATCTTTATATTATTTAAGGGACCAATTGCCATTGTTCCACCAGTCCCTGGTAATATCTAAATACCTCACACCCCTTTCGGCCAAAAATATACTTTCCAGGATAGGTGCCTGCTTCATATTTACACAACCTCTGAGTTCATCTTTCCCTCTAGTAGTCCTATTTCTCCCAAGAAAGCTACCTAAATCTTGAACCAATAACTTCAACCCAGATAGTCCTGTCCCAAGGGTTAAAAATAGCCCGCATTTATTCAGACAAGCCCTAGGAAGAAATCTAACTGAGCAGTCTCTTGAGGGGGGATAACATCTACAGTGTGTAGATAACCTCCTTAATCTGTTGCCCCTTCACATAGAAATCACACAGCAACATGCAGTACAAACCTTAATTTCCTAATAAATTATAACATGGTCTACTCTGTGTGTGTGTGTGTGTGTGTGTGTGTGTGTGTCTGTGTCTGTGTCCTCACCCCCTTTTCTTATAATCCTCTTCCTATTGGACTAGGGAAGGCCCGCTCATATACCTCTGCAGAGACCCTGCCTCTAAATACAGGCACATGCTGAAGGACTAGGGTTAGGATTCTAACAGATGAATTTGCGGGGGACATAGTTCAGCTCCTAACACTAAGCAATCATTTGGCAGTGTGCTGTGTGGGCACGGTGTGGTGGTGAGAAATGGCTCAGGTCCCAGGCATGCCTGGGTTGCATCCTGTCCCTGCCATGCGTCCCCATGAAGCTGGCTGGTTCCTTTATGATCCTGCCTCCCTTGTTGTGAGACAGGAGAGCATGCGTCTCTCACGGCTGACTGTGTAAGTGAAATGAGACCGAAGGCCTGGCACACGCTAGGGCGTACAACACATGGAAATTAACATCCTTAGATAGAAGTGCAAGACGGGCCTCCAGCAGGAGCTGAGAGGGCAGCTGGCTTCTGCCAAATTTCTTTTCTTTCGTTTTTTTTTTGAGATGGTGTCTCGCTCTGTCATCCAGGCTGGAGTGCAATGGTGTGATCTTGGCTCACTGCAACCTCCGCCTCTCTGGTGCAAGTGATTCTCCTGCCTCAGCCTCCCGAGTAACTGGGAATACAGGCATGTGCCAACACTCCAAATTAATTTTTTGTATTTTTAATACAGACAGGGTTTCACCATGTTGGTCAGGCTGGTCTTGAACTCCTGACCTCGTGTTCTGCCCGCCTTGGCCTCCCAAAGTGGTGTGAACCCCAGCACCCGGCCTAAATTCTTAACCCTCTTTGAAGCCTTTGGGATGGGACCACTCCCTACTGTCCACCCTTCCTGTGGCAGCCCCACCCACCTTTCAGCCCCTCCTCTGATCACCCTTATCCCCAACCTCTGCTGAACTACACCTCTACTTAACCCAACATCCTTCCTCTAGACCTGTACACAGGCTGCTTCCTTATCTGGGATGTTTGTCACCCTCCCTGAGGCCACTTCTCCTACTCCTGAATCTGTTTAACTCCTACTCATCCCGTAGACTGTGACAGTGCCAGTGTCGGGTCCCTCCTCCAAAAAGCTTTTTTTATTGTTTTGAGACAGAGTCTCACTCTGTTGCCCAAGCTGGAGTGCAGTGGCATGATCTCGGCTCACTGCAGCCTCCGCCTCTTGGGTTCAAGTGATCCTCCCACCTCAGCCTCCTGAGTAGCTGGGATTATAGGCATGTGCAACCATGCTCAGCTAATATTTTTGCATTTTTAGTAGACACAGGGTTTCACTATATTGTCCAGGCTGGTGTCAAACTCCTGACCTCAAGTGATCCACCCACCTCAGCCTCCCAAAGTGCTGGGATTACAGGTGTATCTGGAAAGCCACACTGGGTACAGGGACTCTGCCACCTCTCTAAGCCAGTCTCCCCTGCTGTAATATGGAGAGAATGCCTATCTCAGCAGTGGCTGTCTTGTCACACATGGCTCTGACTCAAAACACATGGCATTGCCAGCTGCCAGGCATTGCCCTCTCCATTCATGCACCAACAAAAATGTACTGGGCATCAAAGATGCGCTCAGTAACCCAGGGCATAGCAGCAAACGGGGCTGGCACTGTCCCTGCCCTCAGGGAGCCCAAAGACTAATGGGCAGAGGAAGAAAATCGATACATTAGCAAAGAAATAAAGGAATGCGAAGGGGGTATGTGTCATAAAGAGGGGGTTGGGTGTAGGGCACCAAGGTGCAGGGACTTGTTCAGGATGATGGGCAGGAAAGGCTCTCTGCAGAGGCGGCATCTTGGCTGAGACTTGAAGGACAGGAAGGAGCCTGGTTGAGCAAAGAGGCAAGGAAGGGAGGTTGGAGCTTGGGTGCTCTAGGAGCCCTGCAAAGGCCGGGGGCTGCTGCACGTGTGCAAGAGACGTGAGGCTGAGGTGCGCCCGGAGGGGTGAGCAGAGACCAGGGCAGCTGCTCTTCTCTAAAAGCCAAGAGAGGGAGCAGACGGGGCGTAGCAGCAGCAGCACCACGTGCAAAAACCGATGGAGGCTTGTGCTCCAGAGGTTGGGAAGCGTCAAAGCTGTCTGTATCCTGACTCAGGGAAAAACAGTCCACGCGTGCCAATAATGATCTTTCAAACATTCGGAGGGCTATTTGTTATCAGGGGAGAGTGACCTGTTGTTCTGCTTCTCTGGGATGGAAAAAAGCTGGACTGTCACAGCAGGACATAACGAATGACTTCCTGCTTGGAGCAGATTCCTTGGGGTGTGTGTCATCTTGCCCAGGACCCAGGGATCAAAGGGTGGGGGGGCCTCCCTCGCCCCTAAATCCCCTAATGGAACTTTTCCAAAGACCAGTTTCATTTTTTGCAAACTACAAGCAAATTTGCTGCTCATCAAGTCTCTTGACTCTTACATAAAGACTCAGGAGAGCCGGGCAAGCTGGCTCACGCCTGTAATTCCAGCACTTTAGGAGGCCGAGGCGGGTGGATAACCCGAGATCAGGAGTTCAAGACCAGCCTGGCCAACATGGTGAAACCCCATTTCTACTAAAAATACAAAAATTAGCCAGGCTTGGTGGCGCACACCTGTAATCCCAGCTACTCAGGAGGCTGAGGCAGGAGAATTGCTTGAACCTAGAAGGTGGCGGCTGTGGTGAGCTGAGATTGCACCATTGCACTCCAGCCTACTAGGCAAGAGCGAAACTCCATCTCAAAAAAAAAAAAAAAAAGACTCAGGAGAAAAATGATGATAATTTAATGCCAGAAACAACCATGTCTCTCCTAATGGTGGACTGTCTTTGGTCAGGAAACAAGAGCAGTATAATCATAATTTGATCATGATTTGAATTTTGCTTTGGTTGCCAAGAAACTCAGTGTCAGATTGAAGTGCAGTGACTATATATGTCTCTAGGTTTTTGGCACAATTATTCCTCCCTGACTCAATTGCTTCCTGAAACAAAAATCAACAACAAAAATTTTTCACTAGTCAAACACACCATCCACTTTCTTTTAGTTTCCTTTAGTCTTTAGCCACATGAATACAGCTTTTATGTAGTCCTCACTGCACACTCACACTCAATTTGGTTTTCTATTTTTTCACATAATATTAGTTCAAAAATACCATATTTCTATTTGTGTATCCTATTCTGTCTTTTCAACAATGGCACAAATATCCCACTGAATCATGAAATATCGATAGGGTTGAATCCAACTGTACATACCATAAATGGGCTATTTTGTTGAACTCTGTTTTTTTCCTAGATTTTCACTGTTCTAAATAATTCTATTACAAAAATAAACGAGTAAAAGTTACAAAGGGAGCCATCAAGAGAGAAATAGAAACGGCTAATAAGCATATGAGAAGGGTTCAACCTCTCTGATGATTAAAAACATACTTTGAAAGAAGACTTTCTTTTCCCTGTGGAAATAGCTCAGATTAAACAATGAAGTGACACAACGCTGGCTGGAAGTGGACAGACTCACAGCTGCTGTGTCTCTCTCTGGATTGTGAATTTGTCAGTTTCTTGGTGCAGCACTTACTCTTCTAGGCCGTCCCTGCTAGGAGCCACAGAGGTACAGCAGAACCTGGAGCACACAGGTTTCACGGCAGCATACTTTCTAACCCTGCAAAGTTTAAATGACCAAAATGTCCCCTAATAGGAGAGTGAGTGGTTAAGTAAATGTGCATGTGACTTTTAAACATATCCACTCACTGGATATGTAATGGAGATTTCTAATGAGACAGGGAAATGTTACAATGCTGTAATGTTTAGTGAAAAACAGAACCCGAGATACAGAGGGAGTCAGATGACCTCCATTCAAAGAGAGGTGCTGCCAACCTCCAGTTCTGAGACTCCTGGGTCAGAGACAGGGACTTTAATAGTTGAAGTAAAATAATAGCTGGAGTTTCAGCATGGAGTTCACACAAGTTCCCTGTGTCTTCCAAGGCCTAGGGTCAGTGTGGGGTGGGCGAGGCCAAGGGCCCATCATGGATGATGGATGCCTGCACACACGATGGGCTGCATTACACAGCAGAACACTGAGTTTGGGGAATTTACTGCTTTTACGGCAAACTTGTCCAGAGGGAGATGGTACCTCCTCCTTTGAGGTTGCTCGTTGCAAACATGACCCTGAGACACGGGTACGGAGCGACCAGGGCTTTGCATTTGGGGCATACTCAGCAAGAATGTGCAGGAACGCCCGTGCCCATGATAGATTCTTCTCCCAACACCTGGGTGTAGCTCACCTGGACTGCAAGAATCTCGGGCCTGTGATCTTCCAGTGGGCCTCTGGAAGCTGGATGTGCTGAGAACTGGAGAAGGGGGCCAAGAGTCAGCCTGGATTCTGGGGTCTGAAGCATGCTTAGAAGCAGCCTGGTCCGCCTCCTGCATTTTGCAGATAGGGAAACTGAGGCCCAGAAAGGGACTTGCCCAGAGCCAGACAGTGAATGAGGAGGGGGTCAGGACTGGTGCTTCCCTGCTCTGGTCCTGAGGGCACATCACCAGCACCACCAGCACAGCAGCTGACAGTGATTGAATTACCGAGTGTTCTCTGTGGGGCTCATGTGATGGCAATCAGCATCTCCTTCAATTCTCACGACCGTGCAAAGTCCTAATCCTTGCCCCACGTGACAGGTGAGGAAACAAGATACCAAGAAGTCAAATGCTCAATGCCACAGAGCCAGAGAGTAGCGAGCTTGGATTGGGACCCAGGTGGTCCGGCCTCAGAGCCTGTCCCAGGCTGTCAGGACCTCTAGCTGGTCCTGGGGGAGAGGGGTCCGTGGTGGTGCCTACTTTCCTGACACCCAGTGCCTGACTTTCAAAGTCACCAGCCACAGGGACAAGAGGATGTGGAGAGGCCATGGAGGACAGGCCTGGGACGAGGACCAGAGTGAGCGCCTAAAAAGGGGGCTCCTCGGCCGGGCGCTGTGGCTCACGCCTGTAATCCTAGCACTTTGGGAGGCTGAGGTGGGCAGATCACAAGGTCAGGAGTTCGAGACTAGTTTAACCAACACAGTGAAACCCCGTCTCTACTAAAAGTACGAAAAATTAGCTGGGTGTGATGGTGTGTGCCTGTAATCCCGGCTACTCTGGAGGCTGAGGCAGGAGAATTGTGTGAACCCGGCAGACAGAGGTTGCAGTGAGCTGAGATCGCACCATTGCACTCTAGCCTGGGTGACAGTGTGAGACTCGCCTCAAAAAAAAAAAAAAAAAAAGGCCGGGCGCGGTGGCTCAAGCCTGTAATCCCAGCACTTTGGGAGGCCGAGACGGGCGGATCACGAGGTCAGGAGATCGAGACCATCCTGGCGAACACGGTGAAACCCCGTCTCTACTAAAGAAATACAAAAAACTAGCCGGGCGAGGTGGCGGGCGCCTGTAGTCCCAGCTACTCGGGAGGCTGAGGCCGGAGAATGGCGTGAACCCGGGAGGCGGAGCTTGCAGTGAGCTGAGATCCGGCCACTGCACTCCAGCCTGGGCTACAGAGCGAGACTCCGTCTCAAAAAAAAAAAAAAAAAAAAAAAAAGGTTGGGGGCACGCCTCAGAACAGGAGTAAACTCTCGAAGCTTCGGGAAAGGCTTGGGGAGGACAGGTTTCCATGTCTTCTCTCCTGGCTCCAGCCTCCTTCTCCAGCTATTGCAGGCTTGGCTCAGCCCTCCTCCTCCCAGCAGTCCCTCTGCCTGCCTAGGGGCAGTGTCAGTGCCTAGCTGAATGAAGGAGAGTCACTGTTTCCTCATCCCCACTCCCTTCTCGGCCACCCACAACACAGCCGCTCCTTCCCCATCCCCAGAAAGGGCCCCAGTCATCACATCACCAGGGGCCACCTGCTCCAACCTCATTGGGACTTCTCAGTCCTGGCTTCACTGAGCACTGGGCCACACTGGGTGGTCCCAGCCAGAATCACTTTTTTTTTTTTTTTTTTGAGGTGGAGACTCACTGTGTCACCCAGGCTGGAGTGTAGTGGTGCAATCTTGGCTCACTGCAACCCCCGCCTTCAGGGTTCAAGCAACTCTCCTGCCTCAGTCTCCTGAGTAGCTGGGACTACAGGCACGCACCACCACGCCCAGCTAATTTTTGTATTTTTAGTGGAGATGGGGTTTCATCATATTGGCCAGGCTGGTCTTGAACTCCTGACCTCAAGTGATCCGCCCACCTCAGCCTCCAGAGTGTTGGGATTACAGGTGTGAGCCACTGCGCCCGGCCCAGAATCACTTTTTGATTCCTTCTTGGATATTGCCTTCTCCTGGTTTCCTCCTACCTCTCTGCCTGTTTCTACCACTCTTCTTTCTGGATCCCCCAGGTCCCCTGGCTCCCCCTTCCCCCTCCACCACCTTCTCTTAGTCATCTAGACTCCTTACAGGGCATCCCTAGTCTCTGAAGGCTTAAGCAAATTAAGTTAATACTAAAGTAGTAATGAGTGCCCAACCTGTTCCAACTCAGAAATGCCTCCTTTGGGCCATCTGCTGATGTGCTGTGTTTCCACACCCCACACCATCCAAAGTCAAAACGAACCAGGATCTCTGGTGCCTCCAAACCTTTGCAGAGACATCAGGAAAGCTGGCACCACCAAGGAAACCCTTCCACCCCTGCTCACCTTTCACTGGCCAGTCGCATGTCACCTCTTCCTGGGGGGCCTCCTTAACCTCAGAAGCAGTGAGCATGCCAGTCCCCTTGGTAAGCTTTCCTGGGCTCTCTGCAAACTTCAGACTTGTAAGACACCCTGTGGGGAGATGAGTTCTTGTCCTTTTGATTTTCATTTTAAAATTTAACATGTGGCCGGGCACGGTGACTCACGCCTGTAATCCCAGCACTTTGGGAGGACAAGACGGGTGGATCGCCTGAGGCTGGGAGTTCAAGACCAGCCTGACCAACATGGAGAAACCCCGTCTCTACTAAAATACAAAATTAGCTGGGCGTGGTGGTGCATGCCTGTAGTCCCAGCTACTTGGGAGGCTGAGGCAGGAGAATCACTTGAACCCGGGAGGTGGAAGTTGCAGTGGGCTGAGATCTTGCCACTGCACTCCAGCCTGGGCAACAAGAGCAAAACACCATCTCAAAACAAAAACAAAAACAAAAACAAAAACAAAAAACCATGTATTCAGAAAAGGGCACATGCCATAAATGAACAGCTCAATACATTCTCACAAACTGAGCCCAACCTTGTAACCAATACCCAGAGTGCAAAAGCTGAACCTAACCAGCCTCTGAAAGGCCAGCATGCTCCCACTCCAGGGTCACCACTCTCCTCACTCTCCTGACCTCTGACTTGTTCTTGCCTTTTTTTTTTTTTTTTTTTTTTTTGAGACAGAGTCTCACTCTGTCGCCCAGGCTGGAGTGCAGTGGTGAGATCTTGGCTCATTGCAACCTCCATCTCCTAGGTTCAAGCGATTCTCCTGCCTCAGCTTCCCGAGTAGCTGGGACTACAGGTGTGCACCACCATGCGTGGCTAATTTTTTTGTATTATTATTATTATTTTTTAGTAGAGACAGGGTTTCACCATGTTGGCCAGGCTGGTTTCCAACTCCTGATCTCAGGCAATCCCCCACTTCATCCTCCCAAAGTGCTGGGATTACAGGTGTGAGCCACCACCACCGGCCTGTTCTTGCCTTTTATGTAAATTGAATCATGCAGAGAGTGTTCCTTTGTGGCAGACTCTATTACTCTGACTTATGTCTGTGAGATTTACCCGTTATGTGAGGTGTGGATCATTCATTCCTGTTCAGTTTGTCGTGCTCCTAACCCCGAATACTCCACGATATTCATCTGTTTTGATGACGTTGGGCTTCTCAACTGGAAGAATGATGAATGCGCGGCTATGGGCGTTCTCCTACAGGTCTTTCTGTCTTTTGGAGCACACATTGTGTGCGTTTCTGCTGAGTGTAAGGCTGGGAGGGGCGTTGGTGGCTCAAGGGGGTCCATCGTGAACTCACAGGAACACCGCTTCGAGCTCGGTGGCATTCCTATGCGTCTCATCCCGTTCCTCCGCATCTTCACCTGCACCATTTTATTTTTCTTCTTTGGAAAATAAATCTACTTGTGGTTCCAAAGACTAATTCACCCTCAGTAACCCCCTCAGCCATGAATTCCACAAGAAGCAGCTCCCGCAGGCCCAGCGCCAAAGCTGCCTCCCCCTGCAGCCTCGGTGACTTCCCAGGTCTCTCCCTCAGGCTCTGGTGTCCCGGGTGAGCCCAGCACACGTTGGGATTTTGGTTGTCTGTTGGCCTGGCCCAACTGTCCCTGTCTCTGAGGGCAGAGCCGGGTCCCACCCCGGGACACGCCTGGGGTCACCGACCTGCAGCCTCCGGGCCGAGGGTGCGGGCTTGGCGGTAGGGCCCACCCCTGTCCCCCCAGCAGCCGGGTCTCTACTTCAGGCCCAGGTCCCCGCTCCTACGCGCAGAGTCGGGAGGGGCTAACCTTTGATCCTGAGCCCGCCCATCGAGAGGGGGTGGGGGGAGGAGGGGATCAGGTTTCACGGAGAGTTGGGGGATAGGGCTGGGGGCATTCGGCCCGAAGGCTCCCCCTCTGTGCCCCATCCGGGGAAGTCTGGGGTCCAGGCCCTCGCCCCCAGTCGTGGGCGCGCGCCCCTCGCAGCCGGGTTGCGGGGAGGGAGGGTCCCGGAGGGCCGCGGCAGGGGGCGCCGGGGAGGGAGGACCAGGCGACCCGCGGCCCCGCCTCCGCCGCGCCCTCCTCCCGGGCGGGATAATTGAACGGCGCGGCCCTGGCCCAGCGTTGGCTGCCGAGGCTCGGCCGGAGCGTGGAGCCCGCGCCGCTGCCCCAGGACCGCGCCCGCGCCTTTGTCCGCCGCCGCCCGCCGCCCGCCGCCCGCCGCCCATGGAGCGCGCCGCGCCGTCGCGCCGGGTCCCGCTTCCGCTGCTGCTGCTCGGCGGCCTCGCGCTGCTGGCGGCCGGAGGTAGGGGCTTCCCGGGTCCGCCGACCCCACTTAGGGTCCCCACCCCCTCGGCCTCGCGCTCCCTGCGAGTTTCGGAACCACGGGGACTCGGAGTCCGTACGCTGCCCTGCGTGGCGCCCCCGGACAGTCACCGCCGAGGCCCCGGCGACAACCTCCCCTCCCCCACGGCCAGCTCCGGCCCTCATCTCCTCCCCGGCCTGGGGACTTGTTTCAAAACCGGATTCCACCACCTCTCAAACACACGCTTCTACCCCAATCCTGGCAAATCCAGCCGTCTCCGGGGGCCCCACCCCGGGCCCTGGGGGTTCAGGGGCGCTGGCTGGGCTGGGGGCCTCTGGCTGGGGGTTACCGAGCCCAGGGCGCCTTGCACTTGGCGCTGGAAGCTCCCTCGGGTATCTTTCCTCACTGCTTCCCGCCTCCTCCCCCAGGTAGGGGCTGTTGTACCCAGCTTTCGGATGTGAAAATTGAGCCTGTGGGGTGGGAAGCAGTCATTTCCCCAGGAGACACTGGCAGTCTTGGGATAGGGGCTGGAGAGGAAGACACGAGAAAGCCGGGGAGCAACCTGGAGGTTTTGGGGGCCATAGCTGGGAGGATCGAGGGGCTGCGGACCTGGCCACCTCCTCGCTGCCTCCCTTCTGGGACAGAGGACCCAAGGCAGTGGTTCTGCCGGGCGGTGCTCAGCGGGGACTGAGGACAGGTCACTTCCACCAGTGGCAAGGGGGATGGAGTTTCCAATAGCAGATCTGATCGATGGCCCAGACCTTAGGCCTCAACCCTGGGACTGACAGTTCCGGGACAGTGCCCACCCAGCCTGCGCTTTTCTCCCTGCTAACCCTCAAGGCCTGGTCCCTGGGGGGACCACCACGAGGTGCTGTGATCAGAGCAGCTGCTGGGTGGCAGAGCCATGACCTGTGACCTCTCTGCTGACCCATGGCTTCTCAGGGCCACTAGCCAGGCCCAGCACTCCTGGCGTCTTTGTTTCTCCGGGGGCCCCGGTCCAGGGGAGTGCCCCAGACCACCCTCGGAATCCTGAGTCTTAATCCCTGGTTTAGTTGAGTTCCTTTTAACCTCTGGTGACCGCCTTTGTTAGTCAAAGGGTCACTTGTCCCGATCAGCGCTCACCGGGGGATTCCAGGAAGGGGGTTGAAAGGGGCTGGAGGGGGAGGGGAGGCGGGGAGCTGAGCTCTACAGGGCTTTCTGGACTCGCTGCAGCAGAGCCCCGTGGAGCTCTGATTGTTCAGGCGGTGCTGGGCACGGCCTGGGCACCTCCTGGGGTTGGAGACGGTGTGGGGAGGCGCAGAGCTCAGTGTTGGCACCAGGAGCCTTCTCAGCCCCTGGGGTCTCCCTGGTGGCTCCTTAGAAGAGATGGAGCTTGATGCAAGGGGAGCGTGGGAAGAGGGCATTCCAGCAAGCAGCAGGCGGCCGGGTGGCTGCCAGCTGGAGGGAAAAGCCAGAGGGGCCCTGGGTGGTGGGCGGGTGGGACATCGGAGACCCCTGTTAGAAAAGGAAGGAGGCTCAGAGACCCCTGATTGTATAGATGAGGAAGCTGAGGGCCTGAGAGAAGGCATGGTAAAACTCTCCCCGGCCCGCGAGTCTCTGCATTCTCTCTCACTGTTCTTTTCTGTCTACGGTCTGCGAACAGTTTCTCCCTGTGCGTGTGTGACTGAACGAACACCCCAGGACTTGCGGGCCGGAGTGGCTCACTGCGCCGCTGATCCTTTTCCACAGAGAAGTTTGTAAGTGGAAGGGTTTCAAAAAGCCTCGTAATTGCACAGTTGGATAAAAACAGCTGGATGTCCTGTGGGCCTTTTGTTTCTTTTGGGAAGAAGTGTCTTGGAGTTTCAGCAGGTTTAATCTGGTACGGTTTGGGAAGGGGCTTTGAGAGACTGCCTGGCCCCGGTGTGCAGCTGCGAGGCCCCCGGAGCCCTGTATGTAAGGACACAAGTGGCACCACCCCTGCTCTCCGAGAGCTGTGGGGCTGCAGACGGTGAGCCTGTTAGCTGATCTGCAGAAACTCCTTTGGTGACGGCCACTTAAATGGAGAAGGGCGCTGATCTTTCTTGCCAAAGGGCCGAGAGGAGCCGCCTGTCTGTCCTGTGTCTGTCCGTCCCGTTGGGCTTTACTGAGAGCTGGGTGGGAGGGAGAGGAGAGGAGGAGGTGTTAGGAAAAGACGATTGTGTTTTCTCCAAAGCTTTCTTGGCCCCTGGCTGCGGCTGGGCAGCATTTCCAACTGATTAAAAGAAAGTTGGGAGGGAGAACAAAGACCAGGGAGGACTTGGCTTGAAAACATGTGGTCTGTGCCGCCACTCCTGGAAATTTTCCAGTCAGGAGGTGGGGTTCAGGGCACCCAGTGCGTGAAGATGAGACTCTGTGCCCTGGGGGTCAGCTCTGGGGCCTCTCCTGCCACACCCACCCACAGCTCTAGCTCACACCCTGCTCCTGGGCCCCGCTCCTGGCCCTGCTGAGGGACCCCAACTCAGGGCTGCATTTGCCACCCCTGCAGGTGTGTGGGGCAGGAGGAGGGGCACGCGGCTGACTCACGTTCAGGTGCTGGAGGCTCCACAGGCCTTGTGAGACTAGAAATCAGTTTGCATCAGAAAAAGCCACGATATGCTTTGGTGGTTTTCTCATTTGTAAAATGAAGAGAACAAAAACCTACTTCTTCGGTTGCCTTGAGGATTAAGAGAGAGAACCTAGGATGGTGTCTACCATGGCAGCTATATTATTATTATTTTATTTTTGAGACAGAGTTTCGCTCTTGTCGTCCAGGCTGGAGTACAATGCCATGATCTCGACTCACTGCGACCTCTGCCTCCCGGGTTCAAGCAATTCTCCTGCCTCAGCCTCCCCAGCAACTGCGATTACAGGCGCCCGCCACCATGCCCAGCTAATTTTTGTATTTTTAGTGGAGACAGCGTTTCACCATGTTGGCCAGGCTGGTCTCGAACTCCTGACCTCTGGTGATCCACCTGCCTCGGCCTCCCAAAGTGCTGGGATTACTGGCATGAGCCACCGTGCTGGCCAGCAGCTCTATTATTAATGTTAGCCATTATTCCTGTTGTCCCCTTCCCTAGGAAGTGTTGGCACCAGGTGCTTTCGCAGGCCTTGGGGGCTCCCTGGAAGCTCTTTGGAGGAGATGGGGCTAGATGTGAGGGGAGCACGGGAAGAGCACGATTCTGCCAACACCCCAGAATCATTCTCCCCCAGATGCCTCTGAATGTTCTACTACTGCTGAATTTCCCAGCCAGGCGCTGAGAAGAAGGCCCCATGGGGCTACAGGACTGGCAGCTGTCAGTGCCAAACCCGTGTCGGGAAAGGTGGTGTTCTTAGCCGTTCGGTCATTCATTCACAAAGGGAAAGCTCAGTGCCAGACACTGCTCTATGTCTTGTGGCTATGGCAGGAAAGGAGAGATACCTGGTCCCGCCCCCCGCCCCCCACCGCCCATGCAACTCACATTCCCTAGGAGATCCAGAAAAATGAACTGAGCCCTACTGGCAGAGTCAGGGAAGACTTCCTGGAGGAAGCGGCATGCAAACTGGGAACCTGAGGAGGAAAAGGCAGTGGCTAAGTCTGTGGGTGGGGCTGGGAGGATGGGGGAAAGGGTGTTCCTGGCAGGGGAAATGGCAGGGCCAAAGACCTGGAAGGAACAGAAAACATGAGACTTCCAGGGAAACCCCCTCCTTCTACCCCCTCCAGTTCCTTCCAGTTCCACCAGTTCCTTCCAGCTCCTTCCAGCTCCTTCCAGTTCCTTCCAGCTCCTTCCAGTTCCACCCCCTCCTCACCACTGGGGGGACTGTGCTGTCTAGCGACTTCTCCAGCAGCTTCCCCGACCTGGTGAGACTTTAAAGCTGGGCTCTGAGCACTGGGCACCTGGGCAGGGCTGCTTTTCAGGTGAAGTTTATTAGAACAGTTCTAAGAAGGCATGTAGTTATTTTGCCAGCATATTTTATACAACAAGATTTTCCTTTTGCAGAATAGCAAATCATAACGATTTGATGAATGAATCCTTTTGTAGGCCCCATATGGTTCCAGTTTCCTTGTAATGATCTCACATGTGGCCCCATAACTGAACAGGGTGGGAGTGGGGAACCATTGTGTCAACTTCCCTGGGATCGGAGACCCCCTCAGGCTGGAGGGGAGCTCAGGGCTGGCTAAGTCATCGCCGCAAGTCACCCAAGTCACCCAGCGAGGAGCGGGGCTGGGGCTGGGCCTAAAGCTGGGCTGTGCCCCACCTCCTTTAACCCCACAGTGGTCCTAACTAGAGGCTAGAGTGGGAGGGAGCGGGACGCCCGTCACCCTAGCTGCTTACAGGTTATTTGCGGGTTACTATACTGTGCGGAGCCAACTTTAGAAGGGGGTTAGGAAGCTGTGTGTTGGTCCCAATTCGGAAAGTGCCTGAAGAGATCTCGATGACACCCACAAACTCTCTGCCTCTGTTTCCTTCACTATGAGATGTGAAGGTCCTCTGGGTAATTATTATAGGTGAAATGCTTTACATTTAGTAATGAATGTCGTCTTCTCAGCAGCCCTACGAAATAGGTGATCCAGTGTTGTTTTGAACCTGTTTTTATTTTTTTATTATTATTTTTGAGATGGGGTCTCACTCTGCTGGCCAGACTGGAGGGCAGTGGTGTGATCTCGGCTCACTGCAACCTCCACCTCCTGGATTCAAACCATTCTCCTGCCTCAGCCTCCTGAGTAGCTGGGACTACAGGCGTGCGCCACCACATCTGGCTAATTTTTGTATTTTTGGTAGAGATGGAGTTTCACCATGTTGGCCAGACTGGTCTCGAACTCCTGACCTCAAGTGATCTACCCGTCTCGGCCTCCCAAAGTGTTGGGATTACAGATGTGAGCCACTGTGCCTGGCCCTATTTTTCCTTTTGGATCCCGTCACCCACTGAGTGAAAAGGTCCTGTGAGTTTTGCTACCTAGGTATGAAGCCTGGCTTCTTGTTTTGGCCTAGAACTCCTCTGTGGACCCACACAGTGCCATTCCTGAGAGCCATTGATGCGTGTGGTGGGTTGAGGATGGAAACCCAACACCTGTACACCCAGCGTGGTCTCCCCACAGCATGGGGACTCGCCCCTTCATGCCCCACCCCTGCCCCAGTTCACCTGTGTTACTTAGCTATGCCCTCACCCTAGCCCTGCAAAGGAGGTGCTGTCATTGTCCCCCTCATCAATGGGGGGACATGGAGGCCCAGAGAGTCCAGGTAGCAAGCCCGTGGGCGCACAGCTGCTAAGTGGCAGCACCAGGATTCGAGCTTGGGCAGCTTGGCCCTGATGCCATACCCCTCACCAGCACACTGGACAGCCTCATGTATCTGTTTTTTTTTTTTTTCTGAGATGGAATCTCGCACAGTCATGGGCGCGATCTCGGCTCACTGCAACCTCCGCCTCCCAGGTTCAAGCAATCCTCCTGCCTCAGCCTCCTGAGTAGCTGGGATTACAGGCGCCCGCCATCATGCCCAGCTAATTTTTTGTATTTTTAGTAGAGACGGGTTTTCAGTATGTTGGCCAGGGTGGTCCTGACCTCGTGATCTGCCCACCTCAGCCTCCCAAAGTGCTGGGATTACAGGTGTGAACCACCACGCCCGGCCAGCCTCACGCACCTTTAGAAGACTTGAATCTTTAAGTCTAGTTCAGGGGGAAGCCTATTTCCTTTGGAGTGTGATGGTGGGGTGTGTGTGAGCTTTGGAGTCACAGCTGGATCTGAAGCCTGCCTTTGCAGAGGCTGCATGGCCTCGGGCAACTCGGTGATTCTCTCTTTGCCCCCTTTCATAGAATAGCTAGGATCACGTGAGCTCATTTGTGCATTCATTCATTCACAGACGTTTATTGAATGACTGCTCAGGGCAGGCATGGGGGTAGGATGCAGAATGAGACTGTCTGGCTTAGCCTCGTGGCACTAAGTACAGAGTTAATTATTTGTGCCAAGTGCTGGGCAGCTCAGGGTACAAAGAGACCATGCAAGAAAGAAAACATATATGTCCCATGTGCATACGTGTGTATGTGCATATGTGTGTGCATTGGCGGTAGTTAGGGAGGACTTCCTGGAGGAAGGGATCTTTGAGCCGGTGTGGCATGAACAAGCTGGCCTGAGGAGAGCAAGTGTCCTGAGACCCTCCAGCCTGTGACGCTCCAGGTTCCAAATGCCAGGTGCGTAGGATGCATGACAGGTGGCCAGAGCAGCGAGAGGAACACCGGGGGAGATGCGTCCTGGAAGCCCAGGAGGCCCTTGGAGCAGGGTGGGATGTTGCAGAAGGATGAGGGTGCCCCTCTGTACACTGGGCTGATGTAGGAAGTTGCTGCCTGGGCCAGAGCTGCCTGGAGGGAGCTGTGGGGAGAATGCTTCTCACTTTCCCAGAGAGGTGCCTTCTGCTCCTCCCCTCTTGCTGCCTTCTCCCGGCTGGTTCACCACCCAAGATCCCTGTCATCTCAGTGACAGATGCTGGGAACAGGCTCAGCAGTGGACACACGCAGGTCTTGTGTTGAGTATGGGGCCAGGAGCCCTAAGAGCAGGCTCCAGTTTGTCCTGCTTCCTCCTTCAGAGGCCAGGTGGCCTTGGAGAGGGCACACAAGTCTGTCCTCATCCTGGACCTGTAAGGGATGCAGGGACATAGGCCAATCTGGCTGGATCCCTGCTGGCTTCCCAGGCTTGGAGGGGCAGGGCGCAGGTGGGGGTTGGGAGTAGTCGCCCAGTCCTGTTTGGCTGGAACTTTCCATCAGAGTCTCTGTGGTTGACATCTCGTTGCATTTCAGGCTTTTTGGTACCTTGGTTCTGGACACCACGGAGGCCACTCCAACTCTTTGCTGTAGCTTTAGACAACGCTATGGGGCAGGTGGGGCGGGGGCATGATCCTTTTGGGTGGTGAGTCCAGGAGGCACAGGGAACAAAGCCTCAAGCTCCCATTCACTTTTCAAAACTCCTGATGCCCTCAGCTGCCTCTGAGTGTTTGAGCTTGAGCAGAGGAAATCAAGGAAATTGAGGCTGGCTTCTCATCACATGCCGTTTCTTCATCCCCAGCTATTCACGGAGCTTTGCAACTTTTAAAATATCCTCGTTTGCCCGATGAGGATATTAAAATAAAAAAATAGACACCTAATCAACCACCATCTCGTATCGTCACCACTTCATAGAGGTAGGGAACATTTTGATGCCCCGGATTTTGGAAGGACACGGTCTCACAATAAAAGACAGCATTGTAGATGGAATCGGGCAGGCTTTGTAGAGGTCCCTGGGTCCTGCTTTGATTTCACCCTATTTTGTTGCAACCCAGTGGAAATTTTGTCAGAGCAATGCCTGTACACGGGGTGGGATTTGGGAAGCCTGCCCTTAACTGCAGGCGAAATCCTCCATTCCTCCATTTACCCTCCATCTGCAGAACTTTTCATATTCCCAAACTCCATTCCGTTTGTAAATGAAAAAACTGAGGCCCGGACTTGCTCCAGGTGGGAAAACTCTCAGCCGTGAGATCAGAAGCAGATTCCAGGCCTCTGGGTTCCCAGCCCCCAGTCTCCCCTCTGTGACAATCTGCATGGTCAGCAACCTGGGTATTAAGATCCTAGTGGCTCACGGGCTTCCAGGAATGGGATCAGACATTGCCCAAAGCTTCTGCGATGTTTACAGCTAGCAGGCTGACGTGCTGGAAGCTTCCACCCAAGGAGTGGTACAGAATCTCTCTGAGCATCTGTATTCTTAGAAAGAGCACGTGGCCATATCCTTCCCAGGCGTCTAGGGCATGGTCCCTGCAGGCCATGTGACCTGTTTCTCTGCATGCCTTGGAACCTGGGGCATGCCACTGATCTATACCATAATCTTTATGGACGCTTAAGTCACCTGGAAAAAATGTAGTTTTAGCAGCTGTCCCAGGCAATAAACGGTATCTGAGGCCTGTGAACTGAGCCATCTCCATCCAGTTACTCTGGCAGGCATGTCTCTCTCCTGAAGAGAGGTGGTGGACGTGGTGGCGTATTGGCCGTTGGGCACCGTGTCAGCCTGGAGGAGTGTGTGGTTCCTTTGAAAAAGAATGTTCTCCCTATCCTGGCGCGGTAACTTTTCCCTTTGTTTAATTGTGAAGCTTCTGTTTTTTCTTGTGGTCAGTGCGCTGATGTAAGCACTTTTCCTGGATTGTCTCATCAGTCTTCCCCCATGCTTTTTTTTTTTGAGACAGAGTTTCACTCTTGTTGCCCAGGCTGGAGTGCAATGGCACAATCTCAGCTCACTGCAACCTCAGCCTCCCGAGTAGCTGGGATTACGGGCATACGTCACCACGCCTGGCTAATTTTGTATTTTTAGTAGAGACGGGGTTTCTCCATGTTGGTCAGGCTGGTCTCAAATTCCCAACCTCAGGTGATCCTCCTGCCTCCTCTGGATCTGGAGGTTGCAGCTCACTGCAACCTCTGCCTCCCGGGTTCAAGTGATTCTCCTGCCTCAGCCTCCCGAGTAGCTGGGATTATAGGTGTGAGCCACCACGCCTGGCTTTTTTTTTTTTTTTTTTTGACAGTCTCACTCTCACCCAGTATGGAGTGCAGTGGTTCGATCTCGGCTTACTGCAACCTCTGCCTCCCGGGCTCAAGCGATTCTCTCGCCTCAGCCTCCTGAGTAGCTGGGATTTCAGGCGCCTGCCACCATGCCAGCTAATTTTTGTATTTTTAGTGGAGACAGCGTTTCACCATGTTGGCCAGGCTGGTCTCGAACTCCTGGCCTGAAGTGATGACTGCCCACTTCGGCCTCCCAAAGCTCTGGGATTACACGCGTGAGCCAGCGCTCCCGGCTTCTTCCCCCATTTTTACAGATGAAGGAAATGAGGCACCCTGAGTCTTAGTAAGGGAGGGAGCCAGATTCAAGGCTGAGCAGTTTTAACCTGCAGTGTTGCCTTCCCTGGGAACGTTCGAGTTGAAGGTTAACAAGATTTTGAGAGAGTTTGCTCTTGGTTTATATCTAATATTATGCTTTGGATCTAACTCACGTGGTCAGAGGCAGGGTCAGATTGAGACTGGTTGATTGAGACTCCTGAGAAACAACAGGAAATGGTCTGGGAGAGAAGATTCTAGGTCCCCTGAGGCCCTGCTTCTCTCTTGAGCCCCCACATCCCAGCGTGGAGTTTCCAGCGAGTGCCTGTTCGGCTTGGGTGGGTGTCCAGTGTGGGACTGGTCAGAGGTAATTTTTGGATCTCAGACCTGCTCACAGCTGTCGGTGGTCGGGGATAGAAGAAGCAGGCGTGGCTTCGTTTGGCCAACATTACCCTCCTGACTCACAGTGTTCCAGGGCTGCTCGGATGCCCTAGGGTTTGTGTACAAATGGCCTTGACTTTACATCCTTCTGAAGGTGGGGGGTCTGACTGATTAGGCAGTTGGTTGGATGCTGTCGACCCCTGCAGAACTCTTGGTAGCCATGAGGTGTGGAGTTGGCGTGGGGGATCTTTTAGCCCCAGTCCCCTCTTTGCCCCCGCCCCAGCCTGGCTGAGGGTCCTGGGCAGGCACTGAGAAGGCACCACATGGGGTAGCACTTGATGAGCAGGTGGGTAGGAGAGTGAGGTGGGAGGTGCCTCCGTGGGCCTCAGATGGTCCCCAGCCTGTGTGATGGGGCAGTGAAGCTCAGGACATCCGGTGTTTGGATATCCACAGGTGACCCGATCCCCAGGTAAATGAGCAACTGGAAGTGCCTGCAGGGATGCTGGAGGCACAGCCAGGGTGGGGCTGGACCTCAGGCCCTTCCCCACCCCCATCTCCCCACCCTCACAGGACACACCGGGTAGCTAAGATCCTTGTTTTTAGGATTTTTGTTTGTTTTGAGATGGGGTCTCCCCCTGTCCCCCAGGCTGGAGTGCAGTGTTGCAATCATGGCCCACTGCAACCTTGAACTCCTGGGCTCAAGCCATCCTCCCACCTCTGCCTTCCAAAGTGCTGGGATCACAGGCCTGAGCCGCGATGCCTGGCCTTTTGTTGTTGTTGTTCTTTTAAAGTTGTTAAGTCATCTTTATTTTGGTTGCAAAGTTGCAAGCTGTTTTTTACTGAACATTTTAAGTCTCATTTGAAGTTTCATAGCTTGCCATGTAAACCATTGCATACATGGTCAAACTGCGGTACAGAGCATTCTGAAATACAATCTATTAAATTAATTCACTTGACACTGTTCAGATTACTGCATGAAAACAACATTGATTGAAGAAGGCAAGTAAATCAATGGGCAAAACATCTGATTGCTTTCATAATGCAGGATGTTACAAGATGGCCAACAAACACTAAATTATTTTGCTTAAGAAATGTACTTTTTATTGTGGTAAAATATGTGTCACATAGGATGTGCCATTTTAACCATTTCCTTTTTTTTTTTTTTTTTGAGACAGAGTCTCACTCTGTCGCCCAGGCTGGAGTGCAGTGGCATAATCCCTGCTCACTGCATCCTTTACCTCCCAGGTTCCAGTCATTCTCCTGTCTCTCAGCCTCCTGAGTAGCTGGGATTGCAAGCGCACCCCACCAAACCCGGCTAATTGTAGCTGGGATTACAGGCATGAGCCACTGCGCCCGGCCCATTTTAACCATTTCTAAGTGTACGGTCCAATGGTATTAAACACAGTCACATTATTGTACAGTCATCACCACCCTCCATCTCCAGAACTTTTCACATTCCCAAACTGTTAAATACTAACTCTCCGTCCTCCCTCCCCCAGCCTTTGGCACCTATCCTTCTACTTCCTGTCTTTGACAAATTCCGTACAGATTTAACTCCTCTAGGGACCTCATAGGTACTCTTGTCCTGGGTCACTGTACCTGCCTTACTGGCCTTGATTTTCATAACCAGAGTAAAGCTTGTTTATTTTATTTTGTGACGGAGTCTTGCTCTGTTACCCAGGTTGGAGTGCAGTGGTGTGATCTTGGCTCACTGCAACCTCTGCTTCCCAGGTTCAAGTGATTCTTCTGCCTCAGCTTCCTAAGTAGCTGAGACTACAGGCGTGCACCACCATGCCTGGCTAATTTTTGTATTTTTAGTAGAAACAGGATTTCACCATGTTGGTCAGGCTGGTCTCGAACTCCTGACCTCATGATCCACCCACCTCAACCTGTTGGGATTACAGGCGTGAGCCACCGCACCCGGCCAAGCTTGTTTATTTAAAAGGGGACAGAGACAACTTTTTTTCCTTTCTAATCAGAATGTGTCTTGGAAAGGATATGTCTGAGGGATGGGAGTGGGGTTGGTTTTGTGCTTGAGGGAAACTGTTCCCACCCTGTCCCACGGTAAGCTTGTAAAGAGGTCGGTGCCCCTGTTTTGGAACACAAGTTAATGACACACCTTTTCTCGTGTGGGCTACACACATCTTTAACCTGCTGCTGATAGTACTTTTGTTGGCATCTGGAGCCATGATGCCAGGCCCCTCTTCCTGAAGCTCAGTTTTCCTCGAATGGGTGGGAGGTAACCAGTGCTGAGCCCACCAGGGAAATCGAGGCATATCTCCAAGGCTAAGAAACGCAGTTCTGTAGCCTCAGCCACTCCCCGACCCCCAGCTCATCCCTGGCCTTTGCCGAAATTCTAACGAGCCCCGTATTTTGTGTGGGTGGGCTCTGACCCCTAAGGATTTTCCTGGGGGTCACTGCCTCCATCCCCTGGGATGATGGAGGAGGAGGAGGCTTGTTTGTGGGGCAGAGGATCCTGCCCCAGCAGCCTTTGCATGTCAAGAGTGGTCTTGCTGATGGGGCCCCTTCCCCTGGCTCTGTTTAACCGGTGCTTACTGAGCCATGATGTTTGTGCTGGGCATGGGCAGGTGCGACATGGACAGTGAGAGGAGGAAGACACCATCTCTGGCCCCCAAAGGCGGTTTTAATTCAGGAGGAGCAAGAAAGAACAGTGTTGGAGGCTGCCAGGACTGAGCCTGATGCCAGAACCCAGGGCCCAGGACCCGTGGGTGAGAGCAGTGGGCAGGAGGGTGTGGAGGCCACTGAGCCCTGTGAGGAGCTGGCCGCACACTGGTTTGTGGTGGGTGCAGCACAGCCTGGGTGGGAACAGGGACACCTTAATATTTATGTTCATGTCACTGGTGACTTGACGCTTTTCAGCTTCCTCTGTTCTTAATTCCATGTGGAGCCCAGGCAGGATGATAGCAGAATGAATGGAAGGGGTCGAGGGTTGAGAACCGGTGAATGAGAGTGGCCTTGTCTGTAGGCCCATGTGGGTCAGGGCCTGGCAGTTGATTGGTGAGTGTTACAGTGAGGATGATCGTCCCCTTCTCAGGCCCCCTCCCCATGCCTCTGCCTCGTCACCATCCAGCCTGGCCAGGGACCCTGCTCGGCTCGTCGTGGACTCTCTGATGGGGCTGTGCAGGAGCTCTCCCTTGGCTAATGATGGGGTGAGCTCAGCTTCCCTCGGACACAGCCCCCAGATGGCTCTGCTTTGCAGAGTTCCAGCTCTGGGGCTGCTCAGAACATGGGAGCTAACTTCCGAGTTTCCGGAAGACCGAAGGACTTCACATTTGATTTTCATGGTCCTGCTGAGATTAAGGTTCACAGTGCCCAGGCTCCCCAGCAGGAAGCATTTCCAAACCATTTCTGCAGCTCTGGGTGCAGAATTCCCAGGGCCATGGGAGCCTGCCCTCCCATGTGTTTTCCTTTCTCAGAGTCCGAAGGAGGCTCCGGGGCCGCAGCTCACCCGCGGGGGATTCCGCACACCAGCACTCGGCTGTGTCTTCCCCATTTCTTATGAGCATCGATAAGTCAGTCCCCTTCGATGGTTTAATCCTCCAGCCAGTTTACAGAGAGCTTTCTGTGTGCTTGGAACTTTATAAAGTGCATCCCTCTTCTCAGCAACCCTGGGAAGATAGTGCAAGCCCCGTTCTCCCACTGGGGAAGCTATGGTTCAGAGAGACGATGCCGCCTGCCCAGGGTTAGAGAGCAAGAGAGTGCTGGAGCCAAAGGCTGTTTGGCTCCAAAGCTTACACTCTTTTCACTCAACTCTGTGGCTGCCACGTGCTGGCATGGATGCTGGGGGTATACAAGGACAGGAGACAGAGCCTGCCCTCAAGACATTTGTGGCTATGAGTGTAGGGCAGGCAGGCAGGGTGCTGGAGGATGGAGAGACATGCGCCAGGCACAGGGTGATGTGGGAGCAGAGGGGCACCTGAGCCATGCGGGGGGGCAGGCCAGGAGAAGGTGACAGGGCATGGGAGGTGGGCTAGGACAGGAGACAGGCTGCAGAAGACATGAGGGTGAAACTGCAGGCGGGGGCTCAGTGGGCCTGGCCAGAGAAGGGGTGAAGGGAGTGGGGACAGATGGGAACTGGGCTTGGCTGCACAGGGGAAAGCAGCCTCGCTGTCAGGACACATGGCTGGATCACATCATGTTCATCCAGGAGTGCACCACGGCCTGTCTCATCTGTAACAGATAAGGTCATTGGCTTAGTGAGTGCTTTTCCTTTTTTTTTTTTTTTTTTTTTTTTTTGAGACGGAGTCTGGCTCTGTTGCCCGGGCTGGAGTGCAGTGGCCGGATCTCAGCTCACTGCAAGCTCCGCCTCCCGGGTTCTCGCCATTCTCCTGCCTCAGCCTCCCGAGTAGCTGGGACTACAGGCGCCCGCCGCCTCGCCCGGCTAGTTGTTTTGTATTTTTTAGTAGAGACGGGGTTTCACCGTGTTCGCCAGGATGGTCTCGATCTCCTGACCTAGTGATCCGCCCGTCTCGGCCTCCCAAAGTGCTGGGATTACAGGCTTGAGCCACCGCGCCCGGCCTGCTTTTGCTTTTCTTAATGAATTAGAGCAAGAATGAATGAATGAATGAATGGGAACATTCAAGGTTATCCCTATGATAACGTGGCTGTCACTCCGGATGACGCTTTGGTGCTGGGAGGCCCGCAACTCCAGACAATCTGACGTTATCTCTGGCTCCTGGTGAATCTCACGTTCCATCGTTGGAGAGGGGACACCTGAGGTGGGGGATGGGCTGAGTGGTCAGGCTGATGGACATTGTTGGGCTTTGCTGTGGGACGGACCTTCACGCTTACCCACACCACTGCAGGGCTGTTCCTGCCAGCCTGGGGGAGCCGGGTGAGAGTAAGAAGGGTGGGTCTACCTTGCGCTGCAGAAAGCAGCTCTGAGTTTCCTGGAAGCCCTGGGGAAAAGGGAAAGCCCAGAAGTTGTCACTGGGGGGCATGGTTCTAGGTGAGACCCCCTCCTCGTGGCCGTGTGGAATGGCCTGGCTGAGCTCCAGCTCATTTGTGCACGGACCCTATCCATTCTGGAATGTTTCTGGAAGTTTCTCCTCCTCCCCTGCTGAGATCGGGATGGAGCATCTGAAGGCCGCATAGTCTAGAAGTGCTTACAGTGGTGGATGACCGACAGGGTGGTTTAGCAAGGTGCCGCCTCACCGAGCAGACAGCAGCCTCCCTCCGGGCCACCCCGAGGGCCCGGCCTGGAAGAAGCATGCGCTCAGGCAGAGCACCCACAGTTGTATGTGCGGAAACGGAAATGCTGCCAAGCCCAGTGGGATTTACCCTCTAGGGTCTGGAAAGCCATTAGGAAGGAAAAGTGGTGCTTCTTAAAGCCCAGTTTTGTAACGTCCTGCCGAGAGGTGACCTTCTGCCCAGCAGCTGAGGCTGTCGGTGCTAATGCTTTCTGGCGTTTGAGTCTTTTAGACTGAGGGCCAAATATGTGGGCACGTGGCACCTGGCTGCTCCTCCCTTGGGGCACAATGGGGTCGTCTCCCTTCCGTGAGCTGAGGGGCTGGGAGGGTGCCCATTGGGGCTGTAGCCTGGGCTGGGGCATGGGGCACAAGGGCCTACGCGCCCAGCTCATTTGGGCTGTGGTCTGGCTCTGAGGGTGTGGGCCCGCTGCTTGGTGCGTGACCCTTTCATCTGCCCTTTTTGTGAGTGGGAGGTAAGATGGCCAGACTGCTGTTCCTCCTGAACCTGTGCTCTCTGCTTTGCCAGTCCTGTCCTCACCAGTCTTCTCACAGGTCCCCGTTTCTGTAGAAGAGGGGGTCTTGTGGTAGGTCAAGGGCAGAAACCATCACCAGCCTTGGTTTCCTCATCTGTAGCTTGAGGCTTATGTCCTGGCTCCTGCCCCTTTGCTCCCAAGATTAAAGGAGAAAACACAGATGTGGGTCACAGAAGCTGGTTTAGAATTGGTGGTTTTTAGGCTGGGTGCGGTGGCTCACGCCTGTAATCCCAGCACTTTGGGAGGCCAAGGCGGGCGGATCACCCAAGGTCAGGAGTTCGAGACCAGCCTGGCCAACATGGTGAAACCCCATCTGTACTAAAAATACAAAAAATTAGCCGGGTGTGGTGGTGGGCACCTGTCATCCCAGCTACTCAGGAGACTGAGGCAGGAGAATCACTTGAACCTAGGAGGTGGAGGTTGCAGTGAGCTGAGATCGCGCCACTGCACTCCAGCCTGGGCGAGAGACTCTTACTTGACTCAGCTCGAGAAACTCTTACTTGACTCAGCTCGTTGCATTTTGAGCCCCCTCTCTGTTTGCAGTCTCTCCTCTGGAAAGAGTGGTGTCGGCTGTTCCCTGACCTGCTGGGCTGGGCGGGCCGGCAGCGTGGCCCTGCCTCTGTCAGCAGGGGCTTTCTTGCCCGCTGGACTGTGAAGGCAGGGACCCGGCTGGACAGGGGCGGCATCGGCATCTCCAGCGTGTGACAGCGTGTGACTGGAGCAGGGATCATGTGTGCTTGGATCTCAGGGCTGAGCCGCAGCCCTGTCCCAGTTGGATTCAGACAGGGGAGGATTCAGGCCTTTCTTCTAGGAAGGAGTGGGGTGTGGGCTCCCAGCTGGGGCCTGGTGGGGCTTTCAGTACTGGTTTGCAGAGTGACTAAGGGATGTGCCCCCAGCCTGATGCTGTTGTTAGAAGGACGTGCATGTCCTGGTGGTGCACCTGGGAGGGGCCCGCTGCCCGTTGAGTGGTGAGCCACCTTCAGCTTGTTCTCTTCCCTGCACAGTGGATGCGGATGTCCTCCTGGAGGCCTGCTGTGCAGATGGACAGCGAATGGCCACTAATCAGAAGGACTGCTCGCTGCCATATGCCACGGAATCCAAAGAATGCAGGTACGTTTGCCAGTGGCCACTGTTTGACTGGAACAGTGTTCCTTTAGAGGAAAGTGGGGGAGGAAAGGACAGTGTGTGCCAGACCTCTCGGGAGAGGTTGGACACCAGGCCCGGATCCATCCAGGCTGGATGGATTTAAAAAAAGGGGGGACAGTTGTGGGGGAGCAGAGGAGATGATGTGACTAAAGAGCCTTGCGAACGGAAACACGGACCACCTACAGACCCCCAGAATGCCGGGGAGCCGGCACAGAGTGAAGCGTTTCACCAGCCGGTTTTTCACCTTCCGCACTAACCAACATCTGGATCGACTGTTTTTAGTCTTCTCTCCCTACATTGACTCCAGCTCTCTGAAAATTCTGAGACCATGTAAGCTTAGAATAAATGATGAGAGGCCGGGCACGGTGGCTCACGCCTGTAATCCCAGCACTTTGGGAGGCCGAGGTGGGTGGACCACCTGAGGTCGGGAGTTCGAGACCAGCCTGGCCAACACGGTGAAACCCCGTCTCTACTAAAATTACAAAAAAAATTAGACAGGCGTGGGTGGTGGGTGCCTGTAATCCCAGCTACTTGGAAGGCCGAGGCCAGAGACTCGCCTGGGAGGCGGAGGTTGCAGTGAGCTAAGATTGCTCCACTGCACGTCAGGCTGGGCAACAAGAGCGAAACTCTATTTCAAAAAAAAAAAAAAAAAAGAATAAATGATGAGATTAGGTCATGCTGGTCATCATCATAAAAATAATAGTGAAAACCCCAGCAAGTGTCTGGAGCACCTGCTTTATGTGGAGCCTTTGATGTACATGATCTCATTGAACTTTGTTATGAACCCCATTTGACAGAGCAGGAGACCAGGCTTTCCCCAGGTGTCCAGCTGGTAAGCAATGATGTGAGGATCTGAACTCGGGGTACGCGCCTGGGAGGCGAGGCTGTGGAAGCAGCCGGCATTTGCCATCCATTTGTTTTCTCTGCCTCAAGTCCGAGTCTAAGCAGCCGTGATGCTTGGAGCCAGGGGCGCAGGCTGGAGAGCTGTCACGGGAAGAATGCACAGGGACGGCTCGCCGGCCTCATCCCGGAGATTTGCGTTTGTGCTGCGGTGTGCGTGGGCTGCTGCCTTCCCGCGTGATGAAGAACGTAGATCCTGATGAAGGAAATTCTTGAAAAGTCGAAAGCATTATAGAGCAAACAAAGGAAAATAGGAAACTCGCGTGGCTTGAATTGACTGGGAGACCATGCAGTCGGGATTTATGGGACATCTGATGAGTGGGAGCCGTGATCCTGGCGTGCAGCGGGTGCAGGAAGTGCTGGAAGTGTCGTAGGGGCCGCTGGCCTTTCTGCAGTGAGGCTGGGTGATGAGCACTGAGCATTCTGTGTACCATCTGCACGGACAGCAACCAGCCTGGCCCTGGGAAGGACAAGGGCTGGGGAGGTGGACCAACCTGGGTGGGTTTCTGGCTGGGTGACCTGAGCCAGCTCAGAGGCACCATGATACCTCCTTTTCGGGGTTGTTATAATGATCAGAGATCGCCTGGGCGCGGTGGCTCAGCCCTGTAATCCCATCTCTTTGGGAGACCAAAGCGGGTGGATCACCTGATGTCAGGAATTCCACACCAGCCTGACCAACGTGGTGACACCCCGTCTCTACTAAAAATACAAAAATCAGCTGGGCATGGTGGCGAGCGCCTGTAATCCCAGCTACTCGGGATGCTGAGGCAGGAGAATCACTTGAACCCGGGAGGCGGAGGTTGCAGTGAGCTAAGACCGTTCGTTGTACTCCAGCCTGGGTGACAAGAGTGAGATTCCATGCCCCCACCACCAAAAGAAAAAAATCAGAGATCGTCTATGAAACCAGCACCACAAAGCCAGACCGCGGCGGTGTATTGGTTTTCCAGGACTGCCAGAGCAGAGTACAAGAGGCAGAGCGGCTCAACCGCTGGCTCCTCGTAGTTCCGGAGGCCAGAAGCCTGAGACCGAGGTGTCGGCAGGGTGGGTTCCTTCTGAGGCCCTTCTGGGCCTGTAGATGTCCTCTTCTCCGTTTGTCCTCATACGGCCTTCCCTCTGTGTGTGTCTGTGTCCTACTCACCGCTTCCTCGAAGGACACCAGTCCTATTGGTTTAGAGCCTGCCCTAACGACCTCATTTAACTGTATCACCCATTTAAAGTCCCTGTCTCCAAATAGAGTCACATTCTGAGATACTGGGGGTTAGGACTTCACCAGATGGATTTGGGAAGACACAGTTTAGCCCATAATAGGGAGCCACTGTTACTAATACTTACTGAAATAAAAGAAAATGAGGCATCAGCCCGTGTAACCCCTCTATGTGCAGACAGAGAAACTGAGGCCACAGATTCAGCAACTCTCTGGGCCTTGCTTGTGAATGGGGATTTTAGTTACTATCAAATGTATTCTGACTTTTACTCACCAATGTCTTTGATAAATTTGGGAGTTATCTTTTTTCTTTTTTGTGTGAAACAGAGTCTTTCTCTGTCACCCAGGCTGGAGTGCAGTATGTCGATCTTGGCTCACTGCAACCTCCGCCTCCTGGGTTCAAGCGATTCTCCTGCCTCAGCCCCTCGAGTATCTGAGATTACAGGCACGCACTACCACACCAGGCTAATTTTTGTATTTTTAATAGAAACAGAGTTTCACCATGTTGGCCAGGCTGGTCTCAAACTCCTGACCTCAGGTGGTCCTCCTGCCTCAGCCTCCTAAAGTGCTGGGATTATGGGAGTGAGCCACCGTACCCGGCCAATTTTGGGGTTATCTTTAATCTCCTTTGGGTCCCAGAGGACAAACACATTGCCTTCTTGTAAATTTTAAACATTCATTAGATTTCCTGAAATGTAAGAAATACCATCAGAATGGCTGAGAGGGCATTCCTTCTCTCTTTAAGTGCGCGTGCAAGTCCAGACTCCTGGGTATCGTGAGTTTCCATATGACAGTGTCCCTGAAATGTGGCTTAATGCCTAGGACACCACTCAAAGGTCACCGGATGCAAGTGACTGGCCCTTTGACTCATCCAGTGGACACACAGACCAGGGGCCGCATACTGTCCTAGGCTGCCCCTCCAGTGAGCCACTGAGCCACCCTGCTCTGCCTACGTCACTGCCCTGTGGCCCCAGGTGCTGTCTGCTGCCCTCCAGCCCTTCCTGCATGCTTCCCCTTTACCCTGTTCTCATTGGGGTCCAAACCTCATGCAGCCTGTGCCAATCAGAGGCCGCGCCTGGACTCCAGCTCACAGTGAGACGAAGCCCACGTAAGGGTTCAGCAGGCAGGCACTGATGTGACTGTGGGGGTCCCCAGGTGAGCAGGACCCTGCCCCAGCCTCCCCAACCCAGGGAGGTCAGAGCTCCTATCTGGGTGAGGCAAGGGCTCTGGGTGCAGGGCGTGGCCAGCAGTGCAGTGATGCTAATGAAGGGACTTTCTAATGAGTTTTGTACAGATTATCATTTTTAGTGAAGGCAGGGAAGGGATAGGGCAGATCAGGAATCAAATCTGATTTACAAGAATCCTCTTAATAGTGATATTTAAAAGATGCAAGAAACAGGGGTCACTGACACCTGGTTTGCCTGTTGTGTTAGCCAGTTCCTTTTTTTTTTTTTTTTTGAGATGGAGTCTGGGCGTGTCGCCCAGGCTGGAGTGCGGTGGCGCAATCTCAGCTTCCTGCAACCTCCGCCTCCTGGGTTCAAGCGATCCTCCTGCCTCAGCCTCCTGAGTAGCTGGGATTACAGGCGCCCGCCACCACACCTGGCTGATTTTGGTATTTTTAGTAGAGATGGGGTTTCACCATGTTGGCCAGGCTGGTCTCGAACTCCTGACCTCAAGTGATCTGATGCCTCGGCCTCCCAAAGTGCTGAGATTACAAGTGTGAGCCACTGCGCCCAGCCGAGTTCTCTTCTTTTGAAGTGGCGTCCTGTGAGGCTCACCAGCTGAAGTAAAATCAGTTTTTGTTCATTTGACAAAGCTGTATCGGCTCTTGATGCTCAGGAAGAGGCAGGATGAAAGCCAGGGGCAGGAGAGCCCAGGCCAGCCCTCCTGGGCAAGAGTCGAGGGTGTGAGGCCCTGAGGGTCCGCGGGGCCCAAAGGAGGGGGTGTCAGCTCCCCGAGTGGGTGAGAGGCTCAGAGAGGACTGCAGGGAGAGGCCGACCTCTCTGCAGCCATGGGCTCTGGCCAAGCAGGGGTTAAGCAGCCTGCAGCTTCAACAAGGACACGTTTGCGCTGGTCAGAAGATGGCAGCTTTGATGTTTTCCCATCATGTATCATCTTGACTCTAGGTCTCCACCAAGGCCCGACATTCCTTGGGATCCAGATCTAAATCCACCTAAAACCTTGGATTAGGTTAAACCCACATGCCCTTCAGCGTCTTTTGGAGGAATTTGAACACACCCAATGAAACCTAAAGCAGGTCCCAAGCTGACATTTTCCAGCCCAGCATTTCTCTAACCCCTTCTTTATCTTGCAAATCTCACTGAGGGCCTGCTAGGTGCCAGGCTCCGTTCTGGTGAGTGGGGATAAATCGGTGAACGAAATATGCAAAGTCCCCTGACCTCGTGTAGGTGGCATTCTACAGGGGATGTCGAATGCAAAGGAAGTCATAAGCCAGTCTGATGGTTTGCGGGAAGGCAGGGTGTGCCGTGAGGGAAACAGGGAGGGATGGGGGGTTTGTAACCCGCATGGCGGGTTTACCATTTTAGAGCTATGGGGTTGGCCTCACTGTGCCAGGACCTGAATGGGGCAAGGGAGTGGGCAGTTTGGAAAGTGGGAAGAGCATCCCAGGCTGAGGGAACGGCCCAGAGGAGAGGGTGTGCAGGTGCTGGGCAGCACAGCAAGGGGATCGGGGTGGCTGGAGTGGAGCCAGCAAGAGCCAGTCCCAAGGAGAAAGCACCAGATACAAGGGTAACCAGGTGGCTGAGGGGGCCGTGAGATAGAGGCCAGGGGGATTGGGGGTGAGCCTGAGGCAGCTGGACACCCTGAGGTGCCTGGGACACTTGATTGCTTCCACCTTTTGGGCGTTGTAAATAATATTGCTGTGAGGCCGGGCGCAGTGGCTCACGCCTACAATCCCAGCACTTTGGGAGGCTGGGGTGGGCAGATCACTTGAGGTCAGGAGTTTGAGACCATCCTGGCCAACATGGCAATATCTCATCTCTACTAAAAATATAAAAAGTGAGCTGGGCATGGTGGTGGGCGCCTGTAATCCCAGCTACTCGTGAGGCTGAGGCAGGAGAATCACTAGAACCCAGTAAGCGGAGGTTGCAGTGAGCCCAGATTGCAACATTGCACTCCAGCCTGGGCGACAAAGCAAGACTCCATCTCAAAACAAAACAAAACACAACAACAAACTGCTGTGAACATGGGTGTGCAAGTATCGGTTTGAAACCCTGCTTCAGTTCTTTGGATATATACCCAGAAATGGAATTGCTGGGTCCTATGATTATTCTATTTTTAATTTTGTGAGGAACTGTGCCTCACGGCATCTGCCCCTTTTCCATTCCCACCAGCAATGCGCACGGGTTCCAATGTCTCCACATCCTCACCAACACTTGTGATTTTCTGGCCAGCCAAGATTTTTTGAATGGATGCATGCACGTCTAGTGGCTCGCTCTGGCAGTTTCGTGAAATGCCTGTTATTTGCAAATCCACCGAAAGCATGAGTGAAACGTGGGCTAGCTCAGCTCGGTAATTCCATCCCGGAGCCTAAAGGCAGTTTTGGAGACGCATGGGCAGCCGGGTGCAGACCTCCAGTCCCCCAGGGAAGGTTGGGGGAAGGTGCGCTGGCAGCTGCCATTTTTGTGCAGAGGTGACCTGGTTGGCAGTGCAGGGAAGCTGGGGAGGCCCCCACCCTCTCTCCTGGAGGCACGGGTTGGGTGACTCTCCGGTGACACAGTCCTCTTCTGCTCATTGCCTTTGGAGCCCACCCACACCAGCCCCTAGCTGTCACAGCCTTGTGGTTGTGTCAGAGAAGCTGATTTTGGCAGGTCGAGGACCTCTCCCCAGAGCCCCGGCACGGCTGGGAGGCATGGGCTGTGCAGCCAGGTGCCATTGCAGCCCCCATCCCTCCCTCTGGGCCTTGGGCAGGCTACCCCACAGGACTCTCAGAAGCTGTTTGCTCTGAGCCTGGAATATGGATGAGCACTGAGAAGAGTTCGACCTGATAAAGGGATGGAAGGTCAGGCCCAGAGTCAGCCCCCCGCCGCTTTTTGGTTTTCAAATCAGCAGGAACATTTTGCGGGTGAAGCCTAGTGCTCAGAGGAGTGACATGGCCGCTCTGGAGACAAAACTGGGCCTCCTGACTCTGACTCCAGACACCATGCTGCATTCTGTCTTTCTTTTTTTTAAAAAAGAGGCCAGGCACGGTGGCTTACCCCTGTAATCCCAACACTTTGGGAGGCTGAGGTGGGTAAATCACCTGAGGTCAGGAGTTCCAGACCAGCCTGGCCAACATAGTGAAACCCCGTCTCTACAAAAATACAAAAATTAGCCAGGTGTGGTGGCACATGCCTGTAGTCCCAGCTACTGGGGAGGCTGAGGCAGGAGAATCACTTGAACCTGAGAGGCAGAGGCTGCAGTGAGCCGAGATCACACTACTACACTCCAGCCTGGGCGACAGAGCAAGACTCCATCTCAAAAAAACAAGTGAGAAAGAAAGAAAAAAACAGGGTCTTACCATGTTGCCCAGACTGGTCCCAAACTCCTGGGCTCAATTGGTCTTCCCGCCTCATCTTGTCAATGCGCTGGCATTACAGGTGTGAACCACTGTGCCCGGCCAAGCCTTTCTAACTAAATGCTAATTGAGCTCCTTCTGTGTGACACTGGGGCGCTGTGTGTTTCTCTCTGTGTCTGTGGGAGCAGGGAAGGGGAGGCTCAAAGGTGAGAGCACCCCCACCCCCGAGGACCTCGTACCCTGGGGCCCCTGCCCACAGAGCCTTGGCCCAGCCCACCCCTCCCCCACAGGATGGTACAGGAGCAGTGCTGCCACAGCCAGCTGGAGGAGCTGCACTGTGCCACGGGCATCAGGCTGGCCAACGAGCAGGACCACTGTGCCGCGCCCCGTGGTGACAACGCTAGCCTGGAGGCCACGTTTGTGAAGGTGAGAGCCAAAGACCGTGTGGGGTCGCTGCCCGTCCTCACTAGTCGGCAGACCCAGGCCCTCCCAGCCGAGCGACACTGTCCGTCAGCGCTCCCTGCCTCAGGCCACCTTTCTTTGTGAGCAGCTGGGTGTAGGGGCAGGAGGGAGGTGGAAAACCCCAGTATTTCTCCCCCTCCCCTGTAGCCGTAAACCCCGGTGGACACCTGGGCCGAGCCTCCCACGAGGCGGTGGGGGTGAAGTGATCTGGCCTTGCCCTGAGAACTGCCTGTCTCCAGGCTTTGGGCAGACGCGGAAGTCAAAGCAGGGCTCCTCTTGGGCTTTCAGAATCATCTTCTCAGTTCGGGGTAGGCACCCTCACCTACCCAGGAGGCTCTCAGGCTTCTCTACCCACAGACTAGTCAGGGTCCAGAGGTAAAAATGGGCCCTCACTAAGACCTCTGATAAGATCTGACCTCTATAACCACCCTAGAAGAGGAAACTGAGGTTCAGAGAGGCCCATCCTCCAAAATGGCCTCTCTGCAGTCCTGTCAGGGACCCAGACGGGATCCTACCCTGAAGGTAAGCTGTGAATAAATGGCAGAGTCCTCTTCCCTGAGTGCTCCTAGGACCCTACGTGCTAGCAGGTCACTCAGGACGGTCACTCAGGACCGCTATGGCCATGGAAGGGCTGCGTTTTTGCAAGAGGTGGAAAGGTGCATGATCGCACCCCCGGTCTGAACACTGGCAGTAAACCCGAGGTGTCCAGACCATCCCTCCCTCACCACCCCGCCAGCAAGGAAAACAAACCCCACCAGGAGGAACTTGGGCCTGGAGGAGCTCGGGTTGGGAAGCTGGGCTCCTGTTGGAGGCGCCAGATGACGAAAATACATTCCCTGGAAGAAGCTTCCCGTTCCTGCTTAGGAAGGTGTTGGAATCATTTTAAGAAGCAAGAATCTGAATGAAGTCTGGATTCCAGGAGGGGGTGTGGGAGCTCCTTTGTGGGGATTCTCCACATAGACGGGGCTGTGGAGGGCCTCTGTGTGGAGGAATTGGGGGTCCCAAGCCCCCTGCCCACCTTGGCCTGTGTGGGCTTTCACAGGGCAGGGCTCTGGCCCAGGAGGGAGCTGGGTGGGGTGAGGGTGGGAGTGCCTGGGAACCAGGACTTTGGACGTTTAATGACTGCCCCCACCCCCGGCACCCAATGCAAGGCTGGGCCTTGCGGATGCCGTCTGTCCGGCGCACAGCTGTGCCCATGTCCCCAGACTTGAGAGGTGTGTAAAAAGCACAGAACATTCTAGCAGCAGTGGGAACAGATCGCTTTGACAGATGAGCGATTTGTGTTTCCGGGAAGGATTACTCACACCCCAAAAGATGGACGAGGTAACGGATGCTCCCTACACTTTCTGGCAGCAGAGGGCGTAGGATACGCGGCCTGGAAGACCCGTCAACGCCACGTAACTGAGGCAGACACCTCCCGGCTCCTGCTGGGGACTGTTTGGAAAGTTCTGTGCTCCTTCTTAGGATAACCACTTAATAAAGACTGAAGCAGGGCTTTTCATGTGTCAGGGCAAATGTTGCTTCTGGGACTCAGGTGTGAGGCCACAGGGATTTGGAAGTAACTATGGGGACCTGGGTCCGGGTGGCAGAGAGCCACCCTGTCCTTGGACCTTGCTTGATGACTCGTCTTGAAGTTCCTGTGCTTTCAAATGCACGGTACGATTCCTGCTGCCTGAACCCCCCTAACTCAAAAACGGAGAGGCAAGATGCATGCGTGTCATTCTTCCGGGCATGGTAGAGAAACCTCAGACCATGCAAAGGGAACAGAACTTTGGAGCTGGTACACGGTGCTATAAGAAGCTCCCTCCTCCTGGAGGTGTGTGAGCAGAGCCAGGTGGTCGCTGGGCAGGGCAGGGATGTTGAGGGGTGCAATTGCGTGTTGGGGTGGGGAGGGGAGGTGGATGCCAGGCCCTTTAAGGTTCCTTTCAAAACTGGGGCCTAGATGGTTTGGGGTAGGGGGATCGGCTTGCTTTGCTATTTGTTGCTGACATTTAGAAGTGGTATCTAAGCCAGACTTGGGTCACCACTCTCCAGGTTGTGTGGACAAGGGGCTCAGAGAGGCATCCCCTGAAGCCTCTCATGGGCCCCACTGGGCTGTCTGTCCCGCTCCTCCATCTGGGATCTCCACCTGTGTTTGCAGAGGTGCTGCCATTGCTGTCTGCTGGGGAGGGCGGCCCAGGCCCAGGGCCAGAGCTGCGAGTACAGCCTCATGGTCGGCTACCAGTGTGGACAGGTCTTCCGGGCGTGCTGTGTCAAGAGCCAGGAGACTGGAGACTTGGATGTCAGGAGCCTCCAAGAAACAGGTAAGTTTCCCCCTTCCTTCCCTTGTGGGCAGTGTATTAAGGTTCTCCAGGATATGTATATAGAACGAGATTAGAGAGAGAGAGATTTTAAGGACTTGGCTCATGTGATCGTGGGGTCTGGCAAGTCCAAAATCTGCAGGGCAGGCCTGCAGGCTGGAGCCCCAGAGAAGGAGGGGCCTTGCAGCTGGAGTTCAAAGGCAGTGTGCTGGCAGAATGCTGCCTTCCCCGGGGGAGGCCAGTCTGAAGGCCTTCTGCTGATTGGGTGAGGCCCACCCACAGTATGAAGATGATCTGCTTTTCTCAGCATCAACAGACTTACATATTAATCTCTTCTGTTTTTTTGAGACAGAGTCTTGCTCTGTCACCCAGGCTGGAGTACAGTGCAGTGGTGTGATCTCGGCTCGCTGCAACTTCCACCTCCTGGGTTCAAGTGATTCTTGTGCCTAAGCCTCCCGAGTAGCTGGGATTACAGGTGTGCACCACCACGCCTGGCTAATTTTTGCATTTTTAGTAGGGGCGGGGTTTCACCATGTTGGCCAAGTTGATCTGGAACTCCTGACCTCAGGTGATCCACCTGCCTTGGCCTCGCAAAGTGCTAGGATTACAGGTGTGAGCATTGTGCCAGGCCAATATTAATCTCTAAAAAATAGCTTCACAGCAGTGTCCAGGCTAGTGTTTGACTAAACAGTTGGGGACCATACCCCAGCCAAATTGACACTTAAAATGAACCGTTACAGGTAACATGTGCATCCATGTCACCATTGCCTTAACCCCTCATGGACTGACTCCAGTTGTCAGAGACATTCATGTTTGTGACCTTATCTGAGAGCCGCTGTCCTGGAGTGACGCTGCTTGCGTGGAGTCCGGGATCAGACAAATGCGTGTTCCCATCCCAGTCCTAATGTGCACCTTGGTCCCCTTATCTGGAAAGTGGGGATAGTTGCAGTCCTACTTCATCAGATACTGGGAGGATGGAGTGTGAGATTAGGTATCAAGGGTTGAGTGCAGCACCTGGCCCCATAAGCGTCTGCCCTCACTATCTCCCCTTGTCCCTTCAGCTGCCTGGGGCAGCATGGGTGGCTGGCCTTGCTCTCACTTTTTGGGTGAGGGTCTGATGCTCAAGATCACACGGCCAGCATGTGGAGGAGGGAGACCCTGGCCTTCCACCTCCCGGCCAGTGCCTTCTCCATCTGGAGCTGATGACGTATGAATGAGCAGCTGGGGGCCATCGCTGGCTAATAGCTGGCTATGCTCTGTCAAATCATAGACACTTACTCAGCAAAGGGGCATGTGACCCCAAGAGCAGCTTCAAGATCACTCTCAGCTGTGTGACCCCAGTTCTGTGTCCTCGCCCTGCATTTCTGTGTGGTTCAGTTATAGGGTTCAGGAGACTTCGTGGCTGTCCAGTAGTCTCTCACACTTACGCCATGGTTTCGTGCTGTAACAGAATTAACCTGGAAGAAGGCAGGACTCTGCCTGGGCCAAGCTTGCTGTATGGTTTTCAGGCCATTCCCTCTTCTCTCTCAGTTTTCCCCCCACTCTCTTACGAAATAAAGAGGTGCAAGACGGGCACAGTGGCTCATGCCTATAATCCCAGCACTTTGGGAGGCCGAGGCAGGCGAATCACCTGAGGTCAGGAGTTCGAGACCAGCCTAACCAACATGGATAAACCCTGTCTCTACTAAAAATACAAAAATTAGCTGGGCGTGGTGGCGGGCACCTGTAATCCCTGCTACTTGGGAGGCTGAGGCAGTGAGAATTGCTTGAACCCGGGAGGTGGAGGTTGCAGTGAGCCAAGATGGCACCATTGCATTCCAGCCTGGGTGACAGAGCGAGACTCAGTCTCAAAAAAATAAATACAATAAAATAAATAAAGCAATGGGGCGGTGCCTGAAGGGGTGAAAGGGAAGAACTCTCAGACCTGTAGTCTCTAAGTCAAGCTGATGGCTGTAGGATCCCAGGTGACGCAGGGAAGCTTTCACTTCTCGTTCTTAGCTTTTCAAGTCTAGGCTGTAGGGTCCCGGGACACAGGGGACCCGGGTCACCTGGGAGTCATCTTTCACTTCTTGTTCTTAGCTTTTCAAGTCCAGGGCCCCATGGATGCCACTGAGATGATTTCAGATGTCACAGTCATCAAGTGGGATTGGGGCCACATTCTGCCTCCTTCCTTTCCTTGGGTTTTGAAATCAGAGATGACATTTTCACTTTAAACAAACCCAAACTTTTCGTGCTAGAGGAGGATTTCTCCTGCGTCTCAGGGGCGGATTTTCACTGATTTATGTCTGCAGCGTGAGCAATCTCTGGGCTTTTCTGCAGCTCCAGATGTTTGCTTTATCTCTCCATCTTTTATCTGCTTCAGTCCTTGCCCCAGACTTTCCTCGCATGCTCCCTCCTCTGGGAGCGCTTCCTGTCTTCACAGCCGCACCTTCCTCCTACTGCTACCTGTGCCGTGGACCCACTGTTTGCTTCCTCGGGGCCATGCAGAAGGTCCCCAGACCGGTGCTGGCCTGTGACAAATAAGTACCGAAATGGAGAGTAACCCTTTACAAACACATAATAGCATTTGCTAGAATCAGTCAGGAGACACAAGTTTTTACTGCGTGCATCGCTTTAGACTTGGAGGGCGCATGTTAATTGTTATAGCAAGGCTGTGACTGCATTTGCTGAGCTGGTCGAGTAATCTGGACTATGGCAACAGCACCCAGCATGAAGTCAATGATTACAGGCCTTTGTGTCTGTGCTCTTTCTGTTATAATTGATCCCTTTTTTTTTTTTTTTTTTTTTTTTTTGAGACGGAGTCTTGCTCTGTCACCCAGGCTGGAGTGCAGTGGCCGGATCTCAGCTCACTGCAAGCTCCGCCTCCCGGGTTTACGCCATTCTCCTGCCTCAGCCTCCCGAGTAGCTGGGACTACAGGCGCCCGCCACCTCGCCCGGCTAGTTGTTTTGTATTTTTTAGTAGAGACGGGGTTTCACCGTGTTAGCCGGGATCGTCTCTCGATCTCCTGGCTTCGTGATCCGCCCGTCTCGGCCTCCCAAAGTGCTGGGATTACAGGCTTGAGCCACCGCGCCCGGCCTATCCCTTTTTTTTGAAACGGAGTCTCGCTCTTGTCGGCCAGGCTGGAGTGCAATGGTGTGATCTTGACTTGCTGCAACCTCCAACTCCTGGGTTCAAGCGATTCTTCTGCCTGAGCCTCCTGAGTACCTGAGATTACAGGCACATGGCACCACACTCGGCTAATTTTTGTATTTTTAGTAGAGACAGGGTTTCACCGGATTGGCCATGATGGTCTTGAACTCCTGACCTCAGGTGATCCGCCCGCCTTGGCGTCCCAAAGTGCTGGGATTACAGGCATGAGCCACCACGCCTGGCCTATAATGGATCAGAGATCAATTATACATTTACAAGTGTAATTCTATCTTAAAGAGGATAAAGTTAATACTTAGCTGTTTATGTAAGATGTTCAGATGGGCATTACTGCCTGATAGTGACAAGAAGAGAGAATGTTGGGAGTTTCTTTTAAGATAAGATAGGTGTTTGGATAAATGTTTGACTTGGTCTTTTTCCCCCTTAGATAAGATCACTGAGGTGCAGGAGGAACAAGAGGACCCATACCTGAATGACCGCTGCCGAGGTGAGACTCCAGCGTCTCCCATGAGTTGGTATTTAAACAAAACCCCAAGGGGCCGGCTAGGTGGCTCAGGCCTGTAATCCTGGTGTCTGGACGGGTGGGATGGAAAGTGAAAGTGCTTGCCAGTAATGTTCAGAACACTGAAAAAGTTGACAGTAGTGCACCAGTACCGGTTAGTTCTGCTATTAGGAAAGATTTATGTTCTTACGGTGTGGAGTCAATGATGGCAGATTTGGGTTTCTAAAAAGGCTCAGTGCCTGATTATTTAGTACTTTGGGAAGCCAAGGCAGGAGGAGGATCCCTTGAGCCCAGGAGGTTGAGGCTGCAGTGAGTTATGACTGCACCTTTGCACTCCAGCCGGGGCGACAGAGCTGGACCTTGTCTCAAAACAAACCAACCAACCAAAATAAAGCCAAGGAATCTCAATGCTGATCTCATTGGAAGTTGGAACCCAGGTTTTGCTTCGGTTTACCCTGCAAAGTGCCCTTTGGCTGGGAGCCAGCCGTGAGCCACTTCCGCCCTGAGGAGTCCTGGACTCCCAGCTCCTCCTTCCCTTCCCCCTTTCAGATCTGGGGCCGGCTGGGGAGGGGAAGGGTGGGCTTACCGAGGAGGGGCCCTGGTGAGGGCTGGTGTGGAAAGCCTGCACATTACCGAGTCCCCAGGCCTTGCGAAGGTGACAGGGGCCTCCCCCAGGCTCTCAGGGGAGAGGAGGGGGTAAGTGTTCCTTGCCTTTGTACCCCTGGAGCCCCAGCCACGGTTCTGTCACCATTGGTGATATTCATTTGCCTCACAAGGAGATGTTTGCACATTTAAGTAAGGGCCTTGCAGGTTTGTTTTTCATATGATAAAAGTGTTTTTCTTTCATGGAACATTCCGGCATGTCTAGACCTGCAGATCTGCCCCACAAGCTCTTTCAGTGGTTCGCCTTGTGGTGAGGGTGTTAATTAGGAGCCAGTTTAATCCCCAAATGATGCAGTCAGTGCACGTTGATAGTCGGTCCAGGGACCTGGTAGAGGGAGGAGGGGAGTGACCGAGAGCCCCAGCCAGCCTCAGGGCTATGGGAAGAGCTTTCTGGGGAGGGGAGAGCTGGTCTGCAAGGAGGAGGCGGGATTAACTGGGAAAATAACCCCGAAAGGGTCCTCAGGGAGACCTGAAACCGTGTAAAGGGCACGGACCCACTGTAGCGGGGCTCTGGGTGGCAGTGGTCCGGGGAAGGAGGTGGGGTTAGAGGGCCAGAGGGAGGGGCCCGAGAAGCAGGCAGACTGGCAGCAGTTAGAAGTGTGTCTTGTAGAATCTTTCCCTGGTCGAGGCTTATCCTGATGAGATTTGCACTCTGAGCATCACTCTGGCCGCCCTGTAGGAAGAACAGGTTGTGGGGTGCTACTGGGCTATGCAGGTAGGAGGCTGTGGCCACAGCCAGCTGGGCAGCTGCAGGAGTTCAGGCCATGGTAGTGGGCTTGGAGCAGCGAGACAGCTCGAGAGTTCAGTGAGGAGCAGGTACATGAGGCCTAGTTGGGGCCTGACCTTCCACGTGGAGCCCACACCCGCCATGTCCGTGGCCAGCGGTGAGCTCTTCTCTGCCTCGCCCCTTCCAGGTCTACCCCAGCCTACAAAGGGCACTCTGCACACCACCTGATTTTTCCAGATGGGGAGGTTGGGACCTGAAGCAGCAGCCCCTGGGGGGTGTCCAGAGCCAGATCCTGGGGGTCTCCTAGGAGAGCTGCAGGTGGGCTCCAGCCAGGTCAGCCTGCCTTCCTGGGTTCGTGTGCCCAGAAGGCGTTTTCTGTGACCCAGCCTGAACGGAGCTAGAAACCACGCAGTGCCTGGGGTGCGTCCAGCCCTGGCTCACACACGCTGTCCTTCCAGGAGGCGGGCCCTGCAAGCAGCAGTGCCGAGACACGGGTGATGAGGTGGTCTGCTCCTGCTTCGTGGGCTACCAGCTGCTCTCTGATGGTGTCTCCTGTGAAGGTAAATGTCTCTGTCTCAGGTGCCAGCAGGACTGGCAGGTCACTGTGCTTGGGAGCCTGTGCTGGAGAGCTGAACAGAGCCTACCTTGTACAGCCCAGACCCCATTCAGGGGTGGAGAGCAGCCCAGGACTCGCTTTCTCGTACCCTGGAGTTTGCAGTGCAGAGGCCCCTGCCAAGACTCCCCTCCAAGGCAATATAAGCACCGGGGTTGGGAAAGAGGACTGATTTGGGGCCTAACCAGGTTCTGGTTCCAGGATCTGCTGAGTGGCCTTGGGCACATCCCTCAGTCTGTGAGATGGGGGAGATGGAGAAGTTGCTGCCTCCACTTACGGGGTTCTTGAGGACCCCATAACTCCACTCTCAGAAAAAGCAGTAGATAAGAAGGTTAGCCTGGGAGAGAAATCACTGCTTTCGGCTCCATGCGGTCCACAGCCTAGATGTGCACATGGTGGGCCTCAGCTCAGTTTGTGAGGGTGCAGGGAACCACTTCCACCGCGGCTTCGGCACATTCCTCCTGAGGATGTATCAGGATGGGTCGTTCTTGCTGGTCACCCCTGCCCTGCCTCGGTCTCTCCTAGATGTCAATGAATGCATCACGGGCAGCCACAGCTGCCGGCTTGGAGAATCCTGCATCAATACAGTGGGCTCTTTCCGCTGCCAGCGGGACAGCAGCTGCGGGACTGGCTATGAGCTCACCGAGGACAATAGCTGCAAAGGTACAGCACGCGCTCCGAGTCCGCAGACCTGGTCTCCCGGGTGTAGATACGGTGCGGTGGGAAGGGCAGCTCTGGGGTCTGGGCTCCCGCAGTCCTGCGCTCTGTGTGGCTGCCTGGGCCACTGCCTGCTCATCTGCAGGAGGGAGCTGGTTATACCCACCAGGGTGTCTGGATGGGTGGGATGGAAAGTGAAAGTGCTTGCCAGTAATGTTCAGAACACTGAAAAAGTTGACAGTAGTGCACCAGTACCGGTTAGTTCTGCTATTAGGAAAGATTTATGTTCTTACGGTGTGGAGTCAATGATGGCAGATTTGGGTTTCTAAAAAGGCTCAGTGCCTGATTATTTAAAATCAAGACCAGAGATGAATTTCAGGTTCTTACATGTACTTTCTAAAAAAAAAAAAAAAAAGAAAAAAGCAAAAAACAAACAAACAAAAAACCCCACAACTGTTTTTGCACAACAGCTGCCTTCCATCCGAATCCAGGCTTCCTTGAAGTTCAAAGCATATCCCCTTCCACTGCATAAACACATGGCATTTCTGGCTGCCAGCCCTCCCCGCCAAGCCTTAGGTGTTATTTGGCAGATGGGGAGGCTCTGATGAGGATCGTTTAGAACACAGTTTTTGCAGAGGGTTTCAAGCCTTTCAGAAGGACAAATCCCCTTGTGTAAAAGTGTCACTCACTGTATCATGAGAGTAACTTCAAAGCACACATCCCTTCTGACATCTGAGGGCCACAGAGCAAGTTCTGTCCTCCCCACCCCCGCACACCAGCTGGGTGGTTTGGACCCCGAGCCCAGTGGCCAAGCCAGCTGAGTATACACATGTGACCATTTGACAGCCATGAACTTCAAGGGAAGGGCAGCCCATCACATCCGGTCATGACCGTAACCCTTGTTAATATTTGGAATATTGTGAAGGCTTCAGAATGAATATGTTTATAGAGACTGTGTTTGTTGCCACTAAGATAATTGCTTTATGATCTAAACTAAACATACACTTATCCTGAATGAATACTCATATATATATACCTGCCAGGAAAATGCCAGGGTGATTTATTATAACAGACAGTTTGCCTCATAAGAGCCTTGGGAAAGAAGTCAGCTTTTTAAGTCTTTAGCAACTGGAGCACGATTTGGCTCAGTGAAGTCCTTTTTGTGTATGATTTCCCTATTAGAATGTTTTGGGTTATAGTCTGAGTAATGAGCATTAGAAAAATCTTTCTTGTGATTTTAAAGTGTTGTAAGATGCTTCTGGCAGGACTCTTGCTAACAATTTCCTTTTTTTATGATGTACCAGATATTGACGAGTGTGAGAGTGGTATTCATAACTGCCTCCCCGATTTTATCTGTCAGAATACTCTGGGATCCTTCCGCTGCCGACCCAAGCTACAGTGCAAGAGTGGCTTTATACAAGATGCTCTAGGCAACTGTATTGGTAAGACGTGTGCTGCCAGGACTAGTGGGTTATTCCAGGAGGGGCCAGCGATCTAGCCTTGGGGCAGGCCTCTGGAATCTGAGGGGCCGCATGGTGTACGGAACAGGGGTTGGCAAACTTTTTGTGTAAAGGGCTGGACAGCAAATAGAGCAAATACCCTAGCCGTTGTGGGCCATATGGTCTCCGTCATGATACTCAACTCTGCTGTTATAGTCTAAAGCAGCCAAGGGCCGTCTGTAAACAAATGGGTGTGGCTGTGTTCCAATAAAACTTTATTTACAAAAATAGGCAGCAGGCTGGGTTTGGCCCAAGGGCCACAGTTGGCTGATCTGGGTTTAGATGAAAGAGCTTGGGTTTTGGAGTTAGAGACATCTGGTTTTAAACAGAGTGACCCAAGAAAATGACTTCTTCTGAGCTTTAATTTTTTCCTCTATAAAATGGGAGTAATCATAGTATCTGGCTTATAGATTTGAGGCCAGGATTAGGCGAGTCCTTGCGAAGTACTGATACACAGGAAGCACTCGGCGAGTGGTGATTCCTTGCCACAGGCATTTAGCCTATTAAAAAATTGTTTTAAAAAATACTTGGCTGGGCACAGTGGGTCACACCTGTAATCCTAGCACTTTAGGAGGCCGGGGCAGGAGGATTGCTTGAGCCCAGGTGTTTGAGGCCAGCCTGGGCAATATGGTGAGATCCCATCTCTACAAAAGATTAGCTGGGTGTGGTGGCATACGCCTGTAGTCCCAGCTACTTGATAGGCTGAGGTGGGAGGATTCCTTGAGCAGGGAGGTCGAGGCTGCAGTGAGCTGTGATCGTGCTACTGCACTCCAGTCTGGGCAACAGAGCAAGACCCTGTCTCAAAAATAAAATAAAATATAAAAGTAAAAAATAGTCTGTGTTAGTATTTGAATCATAGAGACAGAAAGTAGAATGGAAGGTGCCAGCGGCTGGGCAGTGAGTGTTTCATGGGTGCAGTTTCAGTTTGAGAAAAATGAAAAAGTTCTGGAGATGGATGGGGGAGATGGTGGCACAACAGTGTGAATGCACTGATGCCCCTGAACCGTCTACTTAAAAGGGTTACGATGGCATGTAAAATTTGTAGTTCACATGTAGTTCCTTTGGTAAACATGTAGTTTACCACAATAAGAAAAGCAACTCTGGCCGGGCGCGGTGGCTCACACTTGCAATCCCAGCACTTTGGGAGGCTGAGGCGGGCGGATCACCTGAGGTCAAGAGTTCAAGACCAGCCTGACCAACATAGTGAAACCCCGTCTCTACTAAAAATACAAAAATTAGCTGGGCGTAGTGGTGGGCACCTGTAATCCCAGCTGCTTAGAAGGCTGAGGCAGGAGAATTGCTTGAACCCGGTAGGCGGAGGTTGCAGTGAGGTGAGATCATGCCACTGCACTCCAGCCTGGGTGACAGAGTGAGACTCCGTCTCAAAAAAAAAAAAAGAAACTCTGCTGATATCAGAGAAATCCTAATATGAAAAGAGAGACTCTCATGTGAACTCAGTGTTAATGCAGGAGGCCTGGGAAAGACCGCTTACGCTAGAGGAGCGGCATGGGGTGCGAGCGGGGAGCCGGCTGGCCTGGGTTTCTAGTTCTGGAAAGACGGGAGGTGACTCTTGCTTTCCCCTGCCGTTGTCAGGTTAACTGCCTGGCTAGGCCACTGCGGTCAGCGCCTAAGTCCCGCTCCACCGGCTTTCCCTCGGCCTCTGCTTGGCAGACGCTCCTGGGTCCTGCCTTTGAGGTCAGAGAGACTTTTTAGAAGAAAAGATGAGGAATCCCAGCTACAGATCACTAGTCAGAACCGCTCCATCTGGGGTGGCCACATCACCTCTTCCCTGCCCGGAGCAAGGGAGTGTAAATTTCTATCTTACTTCTATTTCAACTTTTTCTTTTTTTTTTTTTTTTTTTTTCTTCTTTTTTGAGACGGAGTCTCGCTCTGCCACCCAGGCTGGAGTGCAGTGGCCGGATCTCAGCTCACTGCAAGCTCCGCCTCCTGGGTTCACGCCATTCTCCTGCCTCAGCCTCCCGAGTAGCTGGGACTACAGGCGCCTGCCACCTCGCCCGGCTAGTTTTCTGTATTTTTTAGTAGAGACGGGGTTTCACCGTGTCGGCCAGGATGGTCTCGATCTCCTGACCTCGTGATCCGCCCGTCTCGGCCTCCCAAAGTGCTGGGATTACAGGCTTGAGCCACCGCGCCCGGCCACTCAACTTTTTCTTAGAGAAATCTGTATTGATTGTTTATTTGAAATAGTGGCTTGGAGAGAGAGCTCTTCCCCCACTGCATTTTTTGAATCACCGAGATATTTAAAGACAAGTGGATGTGGCTGGGCGCGGTGACTCATGCCTGTAATCCCAGCACTTTGGGAGGCCAAGGTGGGTGGATCACTTGAGGTCAGGAGTTTGATACCAGCCTGACCAATATGGTGAAACCCGTCTCTACTAAAAATATAAAAATTAGCCGGACGTGGTGGTGGGCGTCTTGTAATCCCAGCTACTCAGGAGGCTGAGGCAGGAGAATTGCTTGAATCCAGGAGGCGGAGGTTGCAGTGAGCTAGGATCGCGTCACTGCACTCCAGCCTGGACAACAGAGCAAGACTCTGTTTCACCAAAAAAAAAAAAAAAAAAAAAAAAGACAAGTGGAATAGTGAGCCCTTAGGACAGGGGCCGTATCTGAAACCCGCCCCAGCCTTCCACTGTTACAGCTTCCCTGTCATTCCCTGGGGGAGACTTCTGAGCTGGGGGCTGTGGCTCGGCTGCCAGTTGGCCCCTTGCCAGTCCCCTGCCAGCAGGGAAGGATGGTTGTTTCTCAGTGCAGGGGGTGGTGAGTAGGGAAGCCATGGGCTCTCCAGGGCCAGCGGGGAGGATAGTCCTGCTCAGACATGCAGCCTGCCCAAAGGGGGGTCCGGAGGAGGCTGGCGTGGACTGCAGACGGAAACCCTGACTCATGGCAAAATCAGCCCCGAGGCAGCGTTTGCAAGTCTCAGCCTAGCCCTGACTTTCCTCTCTACAGGGTGCAGCACTGTGTAGGGGCTGAGGCTCGGGAGCCGTCCCCTCACTGTCCTTCCAGGACCGGCAAGCAGGCTGTGGGCTGAAGGCCAGCCTGGCAGCCCTGAGCTGTTCCTTGCCATCTCCCTGGGTCCTCAGTGACGGCATCAAAAGCCAAATGTTCATCTCCCTCAGGGTCCCCTCAGCGTGGGATGCCGGGATGGGGGTGGGGTTCCCCTTTTCATGTACTCTCAATCCTTGCAGTCAAGCTCAGGATTCGTTGTTTTAAAAGATCTCTGTTTATTTCAAAAATTATGTGCGTCTTGATGTACAAATCAGCAAACAAAACCAAACCTAAGTGTAGGAAGTAAACGCTCCTCCCCCGCGATCCTGCCTGCCTCTTGGCAGAGTCCGTGAGCCCTTATGGGCTCTGTTCCCTGGACACTTTTTTTTTTTTTTTTTTAAATGAAAATGGGACCCGACTGTTCTGTCACTTGCTTTTTTCCCCTCTTGACAGGGTACTTAGAAATCATTTCATGTCAACACCTTTATGTTAAAAAAACGACTCTTAAAAAACGTTTCTCTTAAAAAACGACTGCATCAGCAGAAATATTTCTTTCTAACGAGGAAATACGTCAAGATAGAAGATAGTTTCAGGCCGTCTGGGAGAGGGCTGAAAGGTTCTATGTCAGGTCCTGGTCCCCCAGCACGCACCCTGGGTCCTCTGCTCCCACGCCTCTGCCCGTGGTACCCGCTCCCTCACCCAGGAATAGCACGGTCCATGGTGGGAAGCGCCGATTCCCTTGTGTAGCCAGAATCCATCTTCCTAGAGCTCCGAGAACCATCCTGGGATCCCAAGAGCCCCTCTGAGCCTCCTGCCTGTAGCAGAAGAGCTCTTCCTGCAGAGCTAGCACAAGGGGTGGGTCAGGGTTCCAGGAAGCAGAGGTCTCTGCCCCTATCATACATGGAGAATTTTCTAGGACCTTAAGGTTGGGTCACTGAGGGCTTTGAGACCAGCATGGTTTTGTTGGGTTTTCTTTGCTCTTTTTCTTCGAATCCTTTCCTGCTGCTGCTGTCTTCCTTTCTCTTCCTCCTCCTCCTCTCCTCCTCCCCTCCCCTCCTTCCCTCCCCCTCCTCCTCTTCCTTCTTCTCTTTTTTTTTTTTTTTTTTTTTTTTTGAGACAGTCTCGCTCTGTCACCCAGGCTGGCGTGCAGTAGCACAATCTTGGCTCACTGCAACCTCCTCTCTTCTGGGTTCAAGCGATTCTCCTGCCTCAGCCTCCCAAGTAGCTGGGATTACAGGCGCCCACCAACATGCCTGGCTGATTTCTGTATTTTTAGTAGAGATGGGGTTTCGCCATGTTGGCCAGGTTGGTCTTGAGCTCTTGACCTCAGGTGATCCACCCCTCTGCCTCCCAAAGTGCTGGGATTACAGGCATAAGCCACCACCCCCGACCTCTTCCTTTCTTCTTGAGTGGGGAGGAGGGAATGGGCCAGGACTTCCCACATGCCCCGGCTGACCTGTGCCTGGGATGTCGGCATGTCCTGGGGCAGGAAGGGGTTCCGCTGAATCTAGGAAGCACGTAGGGAAGCAAGTGAACAGGGACCTTGGCAGCTTGGGCTTTTCCCATGTGAATCCCTGAGAGGGAAAGATCGGGCGCCATGTTCCCAAACTCAACCGATGTTTTACATTGATTTTCTCTCTGTTTATTCATTCCCATTCATTCATTCATTCATTCACTCATTCATTCATTGATAGCCAGGTCTTACCCCTGTGGAGCACACGATGTTCTGAGGGACACTGTTGTTCTGGGGAACAGAGTTTGGGGAATGCAGTCTGAGTGAGGAGCCTGCAGCACCTGGGGGAAGGCAGCCACCACTCTGCTAAACGCTGCATTTATTCATGTTACAGGGCAGGGGCCACCCAGCTGTTTCTCTAGAGGGGCTAGATGGTAAATAACAACTTCAGTCTCTGTAGCAACCACTCGACTCTGCCAGTTGCAGTGTAAAAGCAGCCCTGAGCAATGTGTAAGACAGTGGGCCTGGTTGCACGCTAATAAAACTTCATTTACAAAAGTAGGTGTAAGCCAGATTTGAACCAAGGGCCATCATTTGCTGGCCACTGATTTAAGGGAGCTGGAAAGCAGGAGATCCTGGTTCTAGACCTAGGTCCTGTTTGGCTCCTGACTCCACCCATTCAGTCTCTGGACCTTGGTTTCCTGTTTATAAAGCGCAGGCAGTAATGATAGTGATACCGGCATCACCTCACTTGCAGGCTGGCTGTGGTGCTCGAGAGCAGTAATGGATATAAAAGCTTTTGTAAACTGTAAATTGCTGCATGGTCAATGCGAAGATGGACTCATTTGACTGAGGAGGGTGGACTTGGCTGGCAGGGAGAGGGGTACAGCTGTCCTCCTTTCTGACTTATGCTCAGGGGTCTTCTACCATCACTCCCTCTCTTTGTCCCCCGGCCCCAGATGCTTTGTAAGTGTCTTAGCAAGGTTCTCCAAGGTGATGTTTAGACACTGAGGTCCTTTTCCACTCCCTCTCTCAAGAAGTGCAATCTGTGCATTCTTCCTCCGAATTTGAGCAGAAGGAGGGAATCCATGTGTGGCATGGTCCTCCTGGACCATTCACGGGTTCACACTTGCTCATTGTATGTCATCAGAGATAAATGCCCTACGGTCCTCATGTCAGAGGTATGTCCACTCAAGGAAGGAGATTGCCATGCAGTGAGCTCGGAGCCATGGCACCTCCCGGGTGGGCCTGGGTCAGCATAGGCCCTGTGAAGCCCAGTCATTAGGGGGGGCCTAGAGCCTCGCTGGGAGCCAGAGTTGCTGGCACCACGTGGACGATCACCTGTCTCCTTAACACCTTGCCCAGTGTGTGGAGTAGGTGAATGCAGGAAAAGCCAGGCAGGCAGGTCCCGATTTGGCACAGCGAACGGTGGAGGTGCTGGAGATTTAGGGACAGGAAGAAGGCCCAGAGAGGTGGTGTTTGAGGCAGTGTGCAGTGATAGAATTTGGGAGCCAGTTGGGAGACGGCTGTGTGGTCCAGGGTGAGGGGGTTGAGCCCCTCCATTTGTGGTTTTGCAAAGAGGTGGGAAGGGGAATGTCTTTGGAGATCCAGTTTTTGGGTTCTGGGACACCCTCCAGGTTTAACCACGTGGTCTCTGTCTTTTCCCGCCGTAGATATCAATGAGTGTTTGAGTATCAGTGCCCCGTGCCCTACCGGGCATACATGCATCAATACGGAGGGCTCCTACACGTGCCAGAAGAACGTGCCCAACTGTGGCCGTGGCTACCATCTCAACGAGGAGGGAACTCGCTGTGTTGGTTGGTATTAAGAAGCCAAATCTGAAATCCACTTTCCTGTCTGCTTCCAGCACACACCCTCCCTTCTCTGGAAGCAGAAAGTTGATCCCCAAAGCAAAGCCGTTTCTATCAGCCCATCCATCCCATTGTCAATTCCCAAGCATGGGGCTTCATTGTCTTGCCTGGACTGGTGCAGTAGAACACCAGCCCATCTACTGCCTCAACCTTGTCCAGCTTGTCCTGAGCCCAAAGCTCTCTCACCCCATCCTGTTTACAACTCCATCAGCTCCCCACTGGTGACAAAGGACAGATGCCTCTGCTTACTGTCCAGTCCCCTAGAGCTGGGCCAATTCCACAAACCTTGTAATTCAGGCAGTGTGGGTCCTGCCACTCGCCACACAAGCACTGTCCTTTCCTCTCTGTGTGGGTGTTTGCTCTTACGTCATTCCCTCTGCCCACCTGCTCCTACGTTCCTTTGGATCCAGGGCACCCAGCCTGCCTAGATCCTGCCAGAGAAGGAGCCTTCCTCACATAATCCCCAGGACACTTCTTCAGTGTCTCTCTGGGTTCCTGGCCTGCCAGCCAGGTAGGGCTGCCTCTGGGTCAGCTGTCTCCACAGTCTGGGACTCGCACACATTAGGTGCTCTGTGAAGTCGAGTTGAAATGGAATGCCCGTTTCCATGTGCTCGTTTCTTGCTTTCCTTTCTGATCATCTTGGGGGGAAAAAACCCAAACTAAAGGTTTTCATCATGGCTTTCTTTCTCCTTTGCAAGATGTGGACGAGTGCGCACCACCTGCCGAGCCCTGTGGGAGGGGGCACCGCTGTGTGAACTCTCCCGGAAGTTTCCGCTGCGAGTGCAAGACGGGTTACTATTTTGACGGCATCAGCAGGATGTGTGTGGGTGCGTGGGGGGCCCACAGGCCTTGGGGGAACCCGGCCACGTGGCACCAGGGACACATTCTGTGGCATCTCGAGCGATGTGGTCTGATCCTCATCTCAGATAATCCCAAGTGCAGACAGACCCCAAGAGAAGACCCTGAGTCAGGAGACCCCATTCTAGCCTCAGCTGTGCTGCTGCCCAGCCGGGCGGCCCGTGGCACAGCCCCCTGTATGTGAGCTTGCTCCCCACCTGTAGAAAGGGGTTCTGCTCGACCCAGGACCTCCAAGTGCTGTTGAGCCAGGTCTACACATGCGGGCAGCGTCAGTGATTTCCTGGAGGTTCACCGCTGAGCTGCAGAGCCACCGGAGCTGGAGTGTGCCTTTAGCCCAGGGCAGTGAGGGGAAAAGTTGACCAGGAGTGGGGTCAGGTCCTATCCAGCCAGTGCCTGCTGTCACCAAACCTAGGTGCCCAGGGAAGCCTAGCAGCTGCCACCCCACTCCCCCAAAGCAAGCACTTTGCTAGATCCTGACAGACCCTCCTGTGGGCCCTGGGGAGGAGGACTGGCAGGAGGGCACAAGATCAGCTGTGCTGCCGCGGAAGGAGCACAAGGCTCGCCCGGCGGGCAGGCACACCGCGGCAGTCCCGGCTCTCCCACTGACTTCCTGCGTGCTTGAGACAAGTCACTTTACATTCCTTGTGTGAGAAATGAGGCTGGAGGCCGGGCGTGGTGGCTCGTGCCTGTAATCCCAGCACTTTGGGAGGCTAAGGTGGGCGGATCACTTGAGGTCAGGAGTTTGAATCCAGCCTGGCCAACATGGTGAAACCCCGTCTCTATAAAAAATACAAAAATTAGCTGGGCGTGGTAGCCTGCACTTGTAATCCCAGCTACTTGGGAGGCTGAGGCAGGAGAATCACTTGAACTGGGAGGCGGAGGTTGCAGTGAGCCGAGATCGTGCCACTGCACTCCAGCCTGGGAGATAGAGTGAGACTCTGTCTCAAAGATGAAGAAAAAGAAAGAAAGGAGGCTGGAGGAGGTGGAGGACAAAGGACATGAGCTGACCTTGTTAGGAGGGTGGAATGTGGCGCCACTGTGTTGGACATTGCCCTGAGCTGACCCACCCCTCACTTTCAGATGTCAACGAGTGCCAGCGCTATCCCGGGCGCCTTTGTGGCCACAAGTGCGAGAACACGCTGGGCTCCTACGTCTGCAGCTGTTCCGTGGGCTTCCGGCTCTCTGTAGACGGCAGGTCGTGTGAAGGTGAGGCTGGGGCCCCGTCCACTCACTTCCGCCACGTCAGCTTCCTCCTGGGGAAGCCACTGTTTTCCTGCAGCCCCGTTTGGAGCAGGTCTGCCTTGGTTTCCCCAGCACGTGTTAAGTGACATGTTAGCAGGGGAAGTGCCTGTAAAATATTGTTCATCAGAGGGGACTGCCCGCCTGCCAGCCCGATGTCTCCTGATGACATCCGCCCTCCGAGGCCGTGTCAGGGTTCACAGGCTGCGGCAGAGGCCATGTGGGATGTGGCTAGGATTGTGGGGCTTGGAGCATGAGACCCACCAGTCACAGGGCCTTGGTTATGCCCAACCTCTCCCTGCCTCCATGTCCTCACAGGGGAGAGGGGTTGATGTTTGAAAGAGCAGCGAAAACTGGACACTTGTTTTGCACAAAGACTGTGTGCGGATTTTAATCAGATGCTGCCTAGGGGAGAGAGGCCTCTGTGTCCATTGATCTCAAGTCACGCAAACAAAAGGAGGGAGGCTTTGTAAATGAGCCGTGAGAGGAAGTACTGAGGTCCTTAGGGCATGGGTCACTGATTAGGGCACCTGCCTCAAACTTCTTTTTTTTTTTGAGATGGAGTCTTGTTCTGTCACCCAGGCTGGAGTGCAGTGGCACGATCTCGGCTCACTGCGACTTCCGCCTCCCGGGTTCAAGCAATTCTCCTGCCTCAGCCTCCCGAGTAGCTGGGATTACAGGTGCCCGCCATCGCACCTGGCTAATTTTTGTATTTTTAGTAGAGACGGGGTTTTACCATGTTGGCCAGGCTAGTCTCGAACTCCTGACCTCACGTAATCCACCTGCCTCAGCCTCTCAAAGTGCTGGGATTACAGGCATGGGCCACCGCACCCAACCTACCTCTAACTTTTTTTTTTTTTTTTTTTTTTGAGATGGAGTCTTGCTCTGTTGCCCAGGCTGGAGTGCAGCGGTACAATCTCGGCTCACTGCAAGCTCCGCCCCCCGGGTTCACGCCATTCTCCTGCCTCAGCCTCCCGTGTAGCTGGGACTACAGGTGCCCGCCACCATGCCCGGCTAATTTTTTTTTTTTTGTATTTTTAGTAGAGACGGGGTTTCACCGTGTTAGCCAGGATGGTCTCGATCTCCTGACCTCGTGATCCACCCGTCTCGGCCTCCCAAAGTGCTGGGATTACAGGCGTGAGCCACCGTGCCCGGCCTGCCTCTAACTTCTTATTGGAGTTAGGCTTTCCCTTCCGACAGAGACAGGGAGAAGCACCCTGGCCTTCCCGATGCCGACATTCCCCAGTCTCGTCCCCAGCCTTCGAGAAAGACACTTCTGGGTTGCACATCTCAAAGGGACAGAGAAACCATTTACATTTGCAAGTTTTTCTAAAGTAGATGCTTCTAAGGAAAATGGAGGTCAGCGCCTGTAGTCAGGTTTGGGCTGGAACCAAGAGAAAATTCTTTTGGCAGCATTGATCTTTCTCAGGCAGGCATGCCATGGGGGCTGGGTCTGCATCCTGGGTACGTGGTCTTAGGCCAGTGGCAGCCATGCTGAAGTTGGGTCAAGTCTCTTGGTATGTGGGGGTTGGACAAAGTTGTTCTTGCCAACAGTCTTGTGGTTCTCAGATAACACCTCCTGGGCTGATGGGAAGGTCACATGAACAGCCTGTCAGCCCAAGGCCTGGCACATACTAGGTGCTTGGCAGATGTCGTGTCTTATGCAGGGATTAGGTTCTGAGCTGAGCAGACACTGAGAGCTTTGGACGGCCCTCGACAATTGTCCACATTGCCCATGACACCCTGTTGAGTGCGGTGCACTGACCCAGAGGACGGCTTCTGTAGCCTGACTCAAACGTGGCAGGTCCTAAAATTCTGCCATGAGAATTTTCTTTCGTGATGAGATGGTCACAGGGGTTAGATACGCCAGGGTAAGTTGTGGTGTGCATAATTCTTCAATCGGAGGATGGACGGTGTGAGGGGGTCCTGGGATTAGTTCACAAGAATGTGTATGGACAAGGAACAAGATTCACGAGTTGAGTCTCTCAGGCTTGTGTTCAAACCTCACTTCTGCCATTTCTATGGCCTTGAAGAGGTAACTCAGTCTTTCTGGGCCTTGGTGTGCTCATCTGTAAAATGGGCATAGTAGGACCAACCCCATAGGGGGTTGTGAGGATGAAACGAGATTACGCATGTGAAGAGCTTATCGCAGGGCTGAGCACAGGATGAAGAGCTGGCAGTGTGGAGGCTGCTGGCTTTATTATTATTTAGTAGAAGTAGTGGGATTCCTGGCTTGTGCTTCCTCTAGTCACTCGTAAATTACTGAAAAGTGGGCATTCATATCCACATTAGTGGACAATATTGTGGACACAGAACCAGGGCCTGGCCAGCCTTGCCACGTGACCTTACTAACCATGTGTTAAGCACCTGCCGCGGGTGTGTAGTGAGAACTAGGTCCTGCACTGGGGAGTGTCTCTAGTGGGGGATGAGAGACCCCACTGGGCAGGTGGAGGCCAGGTCTGGTGTGTGGGGGCCACCGAGATGAAACACGGGCTGGAAGGCTATTGGACGTTCTCTGACAGCCACAGATTTAAGGCTTTTCCAGCCACAATCTCGGTTGCAACCGCTCAACTCTGCTGTGGTAGCAGAGAAGGGGCCAGAGGACCATGGTAAAAGAATGAGTGTGGCAGGGTGCAGTGGCTCACACCTGTAATCCCAGCACTTTGGGAGGCCGACACAGGCAGATCACTTGAGGTCAGGAGTTCGAGACCAGCATGACCAACATCGTGAAACCCCGTGTCTACTAAAAATACAAAAATTAGCTGGGCATGGTGGCGGATGCCTGTAATCCCCTAGCTACTCAGGAGGCTGAGGTGGGAGAGTTGCGTGAATTCGTATCCACGTTAGTGGATAGTGGGCTCCCAGAGGTGGAGATTGCAGTGAGCTGAGATTGAGCTACTGCACTCAAGCCTGGGCAACAGAGACTCTGTCTCAAAAAAAAAAAAAAAAAATTAATCTGGCTGTATTCTTTATTTTTTTATTATTATTATTTTGAGACGGAGTCTCTCTCTGTCACTCAGGCTGGAGTGCAGTGGTATATCTTGGCTCACTGCAACTTCTGCCTCCCGGTTCAAGCAATTCTTCTGCCTCAGCCTCCCAAGAAGCTGTGACTACAGGCACGTGCCACCATGCCCAGCTAATTCTTGTATTTTTAGTGGAGACGGGGTTTCACCATGCTGGCCAGGCTGGTCTTGAACCCCTGACCTTGTGATCCACCCGCCTTGGCCTCCCAAAGTACTGGGATTACAGGCATGAGCCACCATGCCTGGCCTGGCTGTGTTCTAATAAAACTTTATTTATAAAAACAAGTGTTGGGACAAATTTGGCCCATGGACTGTGGTTCGCTGACCTCTGCTCTAGGTAAAGGGGACAGTTGAGCAGTAGTTCAGAGTTGCTGGGTGGCCCAGTGAGTTCTGTGCATTGGAGTATGAGGAGTACTGGGGTATGGGCTGGATGGCTGAGGCGTTCCTTGAGTGCCGTCATCTGTGTAGGATGCCATCTTGGAGGTGAAGTGAGGAGCACAGGATCAGATTTCCATTTGAGGACTAGAATGGACTCTGGCAGCCAGGTGGGGGCTGGCTTCCAGGGGCTGAGGCTGGAGGCTATAGCTGCCGTCCTGACAGGAGAAGGTGTGGTCAAAGCAGGCAGGGGCAGGGAGGGAGGGTCTGGAGTCACCAGTGATGACACCTCTCCCTCGGCCACACACCCCAGGACCTCCGCCTCTCCGAGTGTGTTAACCTGAGGGAGGTGGAGAGGAGGTTTTCTGTTCACTGACCCTGAGGGCTGCTGTGGAGGCAGGGACATGTGATGTCGCTCTGAGCAGTGACCCTCGCTTTGTATTTCAGACATCAATGAATGCAGCAGCAGCCCGTGTAGCCAGGAGTGTGCCAACGTCTACGGTTCCTACCAGTGTTACTGCCGGCGGGGCTACCAGCTCAGTGATGTGGACGGAGTCACCTGTGAAGGTGCGGACGCCCCTGCTTGCTGAGGGGGAAAACCACCTGTGGCCTTTGACATGATATCCGCCATGACACCCGCCATGACACAGCAGCACGGCCTCTGACTTTCAAATCCACGGGAAGAGCCAGCTGGGATTTCGTCACCTGGCAAACCTTCCATGTCCACCCTTGGAGGCTAGTGGGTGGTTTGCTGTTTTCCCTCCAACTGAGATTTTTTTTTTTTTTTTTTTTTTTGAGATGGGGTATTGCTCTGTTACCCAGGCTGGAGTGATATGGTGCAATCACTGCTCACTGCAGCCTCAGCTTCCCGGGTTCAAGTGATCCTCCCACCTCAGCCTCCCAAGTAGTTGGGACCATAGGCGTACACCACCACGCCTGGCTGATTTTTTTTATTTTTTAAAAATTAGAGACGGGGTCTTGCCGTGTTGCCCAGGCTGGTCTCGAACTCCTTGGCTCAAGTGATCCTCTTGCTTCAGCCTTCCAAATTGCTGGGATTACAGGCATGAGCCACCGGGCCCGGCCCCCAACTGAAATTCTAATATACTTTTCCCATCCTTAAGCATGAGGGTGGGAAGGCAGCAAACCACTCCTGACTTGTTGTTTAATAATGTGCATGGTGGTGATTGCGATGTGCCCTGGGACCTTGGGCTGCACATCTCAGAGCTTGGTGGTGGTGTGTGGCCGAGAGGTAGGGGAGGTCTCACGGACCACCTGTATCCCTGACTCAGAGCTCTAACTCTTCGTCTGTAACATGGGGATTAACTCCAGCCTCACCAGATCATTGGAGGATTAAACCAGATGATAGCAATTATGGGCAATTAAGGGCAATTATGATGATTACCGTTTTCGTGTGTAAGGTGTGTGTATATTTTGTTTGCTTGTTTGTTTTTGAGACAGAGACAGCTGTCACTCAGGTTGGAGGGCAGTGGTACAAATACAGCTCACTGCAGCCTCCATCTTCTGGGATCAAGCAATCCTCCCAGCTCTGCCTCCTTGAGTAGCTGGGCCCACAGGCATGCACCAGTATGCTTGGCTAATTTTTTTGATTTTTTGTAGAGACAGGGTCTCACTTTGTTGCCGAGGCTGATCTCGAACTCCTGGGCTCAAGTAATCCTCCTGCCTCAGCCTCCCACAGTGTTGGGATTCCAGGCCTGAGCCAGTGCGCCCAGCTGAGCTGTGTTTCTTATTGTGGAACTGCGGTCCATGTTTCCCCCTACCCGCCACATGCATACTTCACACCATGAACTTGCTGTGTGACCCTAGGCTAGTCCCATCGCCTCTCTGAGCATGATGGTCTCTAAGGCTTCTTGTCTTCAGCTTGTCCCATGCTGCTGCCCTCCCGGGCCCCAGTGCAGCCCCCAGGGCAATGTAGCGTGGCCAGCAGCCATGGCCAGGTGCCAGGACACTGAGGCTGAGGTGGGCTTTGCCGTTGCAGACATCGACGAGTGTGCCCTGCCCACCGGGGGCCACATCTGCTCCTACCGCTGCATCAACATCCCTGGGAGCTTCCAGTGCAGCTGCCCCTCGTCTGGCTACAGGCTGGCCCCCAACGGCCGCAACTGCCAAGGTGAGCAGGCGGAATGCCCTGGCGTCCCTCATGCTGTGCTTAGGGCTCTGCAGTGTGGTGGGGCTGAGGCCGGGCTCGGGGGCTGTACTTCCCCAACCCAAGGGCCACAGCACAGATGCATTCAGGAAAAGGAGGCCCTCCCACCATCCAAGGGGTGTCCTGGGGTCTGCAGCACCCTGGTCTCCCACACCCAGGCCCCAGCATACTTGTCCTCTGGGTTGTCTGAGCCCCATGACGGCTGCATCCGGCAGGAACACTTGAGCCCTCCTATGCTCTCCTCAGCAGCCCCTAAAAGGCTGGAACAGAGTTCTTTAGGAAGATGCCCACCAGGGAGGAAGCAGTCCAGGCCAGGGGATGGTGTGGCCTGGTGTGGGATGGCCCAGGGACACTCATGACTGTGGGTCAGCTCCAGCATGGACTAAGTGATGGGGGCCAGTGGCATTGGTTCTGCATTCAGCCCCCATTTTATGAACGCTCTAGGGGGCTGTGTGTGCCACCCAAAGCCATCCGACGACCATCCATTCAGTCACTGACAGCGGGTGCTGAGTGGGTGTTTGTGAGCGTGTGATCCCCAGTGTACACGCTGGGCCCAGAAGCTGAGTCATGGAGGTGGGGCTGTCCAGCCAGTGCCTCGGGAGCCCCACACAGGGCTGTGGATCCTGGGGCTCCAGAAGCCTCCTGGGTCCCACAGATGTAGCTTCTGGTCATGAGGAAGGTGGGTGACTTTGATGAAAGGCAGACAGGAGCTGCGGTGTTTCCTGGGAGGCCCCTTCCGCTTGCCCCGGGCCTGAGCCCGGTTGTGTCTGCATTTCTGACGGAGCAAATGACTTTTCTCCTGGCCAGGCTCCCTCACCGCAGCCTGGGGTCCTGCCCAGACTCAGCGTAAACACATTCCTGAGCCGGGCCTTTGAGGCTGGGGAGTGTTGTCTTTGCCACCGATGCTCAGGCATTTGGCACCTCTTAATGGACGTCTCCCAGGGCTGGTGACAGCCCCTGAGCCCCGCTGTTTGGCTGCTCCAGAGTCTGTGGGGATTGGGCTGCTCACCCATCTCCAGGGGCCTCTTGGTGTGGTGCCCCAGGCCCCATCTCAGGAGTCCCAGTCCTGGTGGTTCCAGTCCCCCCTGAACAGCCACCAACCCCATCATACAGGGCAAGACGTATGATCCCTCGAAGCCTGTTTTTCTCATTGTTGTGTGGAGCTAGCAGCTCCTGCCCTTTTCTCCTTAGAGGTTGAGTCACACCTCGGGTAAGGGTGCTGTGGCTTGGGAGCCACAGAGAGGCCCTGGGTGGTTAGTGCATGGACTCTGGCACCAGCCCGCCTGGGTTCAAAGCTCGGCTCTGACATTTATAAAATATGTAACCTCGGGCAGGTCTCTAAAGCTCTGTGAGCTCCTCATAAAATGAGGATCATAACAGTATCTGCCTCATTGAGTTCTTAGGAGGATTCAGTGAGTTATCCTGCCTTGCGAGGCACTCCCAGGACCCGTCATGCAGTGTTTACTTTTACCATTGTCACACTCCCTCCATGGATTGCAAATGATAAGTTAACACTCTATAAATGTAGATATCCTATAAATGTAAGAACTGGCACAGGACACTGCTCTGAAGATCAGCCAGTGGAGGGCGTGGATGGCCTGATCGCCACCCCTAACCCTAGTTGATGGGAGGCCTGGGCTCCTCCGTGTCCAGATGGGGATGGCTCCTGCAGCCTCTGCCTTCATTGTGCTGCTGTGGGGGTCTCTTGCAGACATTGATGAGTGTGTGACTGGCATCCACAACTGCTCCATCAATGAGACCTGCTTCAACATCCAGGGCGGCTTCCGCTGCCTGGTCTTCGAGTGCCCTGAGAACTATCGCCGCTCCGCAGCCACGTAAGTCATCTGGACCATGCCATCGTCTGTCTGTGTTGGCCTTCCTGGTGACCCAGCTCCCGGGTGGATGGGTTATCAGGCTGTGACCTCAGTGTCCTCCCATGAGGGACACAGGGCACTCACCTGATCCCTGGCCCTCAAGCCTCTAAATGCTAGTGACACTGGTCTCAGAAAGTCAAAGGAGTAACTGCAAATGAACCTGGGGTCTATAGTCATGCTTTCAGGCCAAGGCTGTGCACAGAACCAGGCAGAAACCACAGCCCTCTGTTTTCCTAGGTGGAGCCTTGGGCAAGCTCTCTGGGCCTCGGTTTTCTCATCTGTAACATGCAGATGTCAGAACGTGCTCTGACTCAGATGCGTAGGTAACAGTGTCTCCATGTCAGTCCAAAGTCAGGGAGCCGATGTGACTTGTTGGACATTGTTGTTAGGTGCCTCCCTGAAAGCCAGAATTCATCCAGCCTGGTGACTGTGGGAACAGCATCAAAGATTCCAGATCCTAAACGGGGGGCTGCGTGCCCCTATGTCTTTGTAAGCTCACTCACTCCTAGGCCATCACGGCGTCCACTTGAGACCACGGTTCCCACTTCCTATCCCCCTTACCCGTAATTGTATTCGTCAAGTCTCATTTAGTGCTACTGTCAGTTGCTTCAGGAAAAGCTCCACGCTGGGACAGATCTCAGGACTGTGGACTTGTGACCTCCCCCAGCACTCTTAGTGTGCAGTGCAGGCAGCCAGCCGTTTCCCAGGCCTTGGCCTCTTGACCTTCAGCCTGCCTTGGGTTCTTGGCCAGCTGCCCCCACCACCTGAGGGTCAGTGGTAGTGTTCACCGCCTGACCCGAGGGGCAGCTGCCCTGGCTCATGGCATAGCAAGACTTCTGGGTCACCGAGCGGCCCCGTTGTCCCTGGCAGCCCTCCATATTCTTCCTGGCATTGGGATGGCCCGTTGGCTGGCCCGGCCGCTTCCCTGATCTGCTGTTTCCCAGCATGGGTTTCTGTCTGCTTGAAAACCCAACATCTTGTTTCCTTCCTGAGCTTGGGTTAGGAAAAAGCTGCCCCAAAACTGGGTTTGCAAGTCTGTAGCATCCTGAAGAGCTCATGGTTATGCAACAGCCTGGCAGGCAGTGACAGTGCTTCTCTGAGCCATTAAGAAAGTTCCATGGCCTCAGCTGGAGGCTGTGCAGCCGTCTGTCATTGTAAGTTCACTCTCTCCCCAGCCTTTGTCAGTGCCTGGGCTTGAGGATTCCAGGAGGCTGGCTGTGGTTGTGACCTCGATTTCTAGCTTGCACACAGTCATGAAACCACCTTTTGACGAGGAGGAGGCTGCCCTGCACAGGGGCCCTGGCGCCTTCTAAGCCCGAGGGTGGGCAGGTTGGCCATGTCTGCTAAGGTCATGGCTGAAATCGGCAGAACCCAGCTCCACCCCTCATGTTGGCTGTGGAAGCCTCTGCCACCCCTCAGTGCTGGAGAAAGTCATTTCTTCCTGGACCTACTGTGTGCAGGCACCTGGGTAGACAGTGAGTCCACAAAGGCCTTTGTCCCCGCACTGGCTCGGCCTTTGGAGCATGCGCTAAGAGGGAGGAGGGGCCCCGACGTGGCTGGGTGTGAGGGTGGGCAGGGGGCTGTCTGGAGTGGGCCATGCCGGCATGAAGGTGGAAGGGGAATCGAATCAGGCAGAAGGGGCGGGAGTATGGACACGCGTGGTGAAATGGGGAGTTCAGCCTGAAACCTGGGCCCTGTGTGCTGTGTAGTAAGGGACTGACCTGCCGGGCGCCTGGCTTGTTCCAGCCTTTGGACTCCCAGGGTTGATAGCAAGGAGGGGCCACGGCCGCTCAGCACTGCTAACCCCTCAGACTGGAGTTTTGTATTTTACAGCCCCTTTTCCTGCTCATCAAAAACCCAAACTTCTTAAAGCGTTTTTTCATCTAAACTTCAGAAAGCAATTTTTAAAATCTAAAAGAGCCATATTGAGGAGGGATCTGTGGCCAGCGCTTCTGTGGTTAACAACTCAGCAAGACTGCCTCACTCGGGAGCCTTGACAGACAGGACTGCAGAGTCCGCTTCTGCGGCTTTCTCTCTCTCTCCAGTCACACGGCTTCCATCTGGGGAACATCCTGGAGGCCGAGGGCTGGTAACTGGAGCATGACCCAGGAAGCTGGGCCGCAAACCACAGGGCTCGGCCTTGTGGACAGGACCAAGCTGTTACAGTCCTCCCCATACAATTCCCTCCTGCCCGCAGGAGGAAGTGTGCAAAGCTGTCCCACAGCCTTTGATGGGGCCGGACACATCCTCTTTATCCCCTCAGTGGGGCTGGCCCCTGATGACCTGTGGTCTAGAAAGCTGGAGCAAAGCCGGGTGGCCTTGGTTGCCGCTTCTTGGGAATGGGACGTGAGTGAACAGCTGTGGGCCTGAGGGTGTAACACGGTGACGGTGGCGGAGATAGAGCCGTCGATGGCCCCCCTGCCTTGGCCAGTTCTGGGGCTTGTCTCCCGGACGACGAGCATGTGAAAGTCACGAAAATTCCGGCAGGGATGTCCACAAGCACCTGGGGTGGCCAGAACTGCTGTGCCTCCCAGGAGAAGGAGGGGGCCTAGATGGCCTTTTCTCTCTGGTGCGTGGTGGCTTAGGATCATCTCCACAGAGCTTGGGGTGTTAGGGTCAAATATGTTGAACTGGCAAGTTGGAGCACACTGTTCTCTAACACATGACATGGCCCAGGATGCGTGGCCTGCTGAGGGGACATGTCTGGAAACCAGGGCCTGCATGGCAGGCGGGGACGGGACGGGCTCGCCTGTGCCCAGCTCTGTAATAGATTCAGTGATGACAGCCCGTCCCTGACCTCGACACACTGGCTAAAAGGGATTTTTGGGCCGTTCCCAGTCTGACAGGCAGTTTGCCAGATAGTTATGTTTCTGGTGTTTTATTAAGTTTGAGTAGAGTGAAGTAGGATCATTGAAGCCAGGACTTAACCAGGAAAATCAAGGACGTGTTTATTTTTGTGCATTAGTCATTTGCTAAGCACATAGCAGGTGCCCCAGGCCCTGTTCTTGTCCAGAAGGAGCCAGCCCAGAAACTCCTAGTGTAGAGAAGGTTTTGGGGTGCTCTGAGGAATGACTGTGTGGGGTTGGAGGGGGAGCCTCCAGGGAGGAGTGACCAGCTCGCTGTGTGTGATGACGGCGTGAGCTGCACCAGAACATCACGCACACCTCCCATTGCTTTCCTCCCATTGCTTTCCTCCGGCGTGCTGGCTGAACGCTTCCCTGTGGCAAAACAAAACCCCACCCCTGATTAGTACCGGCCCTGCTGAGAGACGCAGGGAAGCTGAAATCCCACCAGGGCGACTCTAGCGCCACCTGCTGATCAGCCTCATCCAGGCTGGTCCCAAAGCTGCTGGGGTGTGTGCGCGTGCGCGTGTGTGTGTGTGTGTGCGTGTGCCTGTGCGTGTACACTGTGTGTGTAAAAGCTTTGAAGTAAGACAGGCTGACTTTGAAAGCCAAGCCTGCCCCTTACTACACACCATGGAGCCATGAGCAAGTTCTGTGTCCTCACTGGGCATCTGTCTTCCCGCCAGTAGAGCGGGAGGACGATGGGAGACAGTGGCAGGAGCGAGTACGGTTCACCTGCAACCGGAAGCACAGTTCACGGGTCCCATGCTCCTCCCCCAGTTCATGGACGCTTCGGTCGCAGCTCCTCAGAGGCCCCCCTGGGGAAGAGCTCTCAGATCACCTGGAGCACTCCTGTTTGGCCTGGACCTGGGCATCTCTGGGGCAGGCTGCCACCAGCAGCACCCGTGCCTACCTTCTTTCCTGCCTCTGCTTTGGGCCCCTCCCAGGCAGGGCTCCCCCTTCAGTGCCCCTGACTCCCAGGCCAGTCCTTTCTAAGAGCTTGGAATGGTCATTAGCCAAGTAAATGCAAGGCCTCCTGTCAGTCCCGAAAAACCTGGAAAGAGGAGGTAAAAGGAGACAGTCTCAATAAATGCCTCAAGCAAGTCCAAGTAACCCAGCACGAGACACAGAAACTTAAAAAGCCAAAAGGGAGATGTGATGGAAAGCCAGGACGAGAGGATGCTCCTGACTGCAGAATCCAGACACAGCCCAGATGGCGGGACTTCCTGGAGCACCTGGGCCAGGTCCTCTGGGGCTCTGCACCTGGGCCCTGCTTCTTAAGGCAGCCACCTTCAGAGTGTGATGGGCCAGGAGTTCAGGACACAGGAGACGACCCCTGTCCCATCTTGTGACAAGAAATTAGAACTTGTTACTATCCTGTAGCAGGAAGATAATACCTATCTTCATCCTGTCACAGGAAGTTAGAATCTGTAACAGGAAGTTGGAATCTGTGCTCATCCTATACAGGAAGTTAAGACCCGTCCCCGTCTCCACCGAAGGAAGTTAGGACCCATCCCCATCTCCACCCCAGGAGGTTGGAACCTGTCCCTGTCTCCATCACAGGAGGTTGGGACCCGTCTCTGTCTCTACCGCAAGAAGTTTGGACCTGTACTATTTAGGGTTCTCTAGAGGGACAGAACTAATGGAATATACGTATATATGTGTGTATATACGTATATTCCATTATATATATACACACATATATACACATATATATCCATATATATCCATATATACACACATATATACATACACATGTATATATAATATATATATTAGATATATTATATATACGTGTATATATATACGTGTGTATATGTGTATATATATGTATTATATGTGCATTAGTCATTTGCTAAGCACATAGCAGGTGCCCCAGGCCCTGTTCTTTGTCCAGAAGGAACCAGCACAGAAACTCCTAGTGTGTGTGTGTATATATATAGTACATGTATATTCATATATACATATATATGTATATTCCATTATATATACAAAGGGGAGTTTATTAAGTACTAACTCACATGATCACAAGGTCCCACAATAGGCCATCTCCAGGCTGGGAGCAAGGAGAGCAGTCTGAGTCCTAAAAATGAAGAGAAATGAGTCTGATGTTTGAGGGCAGGAAGCATCCAGCACGGGAGAAAGATGTAGGCTGGGAGGCTAGGCCAGTCTCTCTTTTCACGTTTTTCTGCCTGCTTATGCTGTAGTCGTGCTGGTAGCTGATTAGTTGGTGCCCACCCAGATTAAGGATGAATCTGCCTTTCTCAGCCCACTGACTCAAATGTGAATCTTTTTTGGCAACACCCTCACAGAAACACCTAGGATCAATACTTTGTATCCTTCAATCCAATCAAGTTGACACTCAGTGTTAACCATCACAAGTCCACCCCTTGTCAACTTGAACCCATGCACATCTCCTGAGATCATATAAAATCTTCAAATAAAGACAATAATAAGGTCATAATTATGCCTAACATAACACAACTATCCTTCGTACAACCAGAAACTCACCAATCCCCAACCTAAATACTATTATATAAAGTTAACGATATTTAAATGCTGATGTGAATTCAGTAAATCTTATGTCACTTGATAAAGGAGAAAGGAAATAAAATGAAGACATTTTTGTTAGTACAAGTGTATACATGCACAAACATTTTTGTTTGTTTTTTGTTTGTTTGTTTGTTTGTTGAGACAGAGTCTCCCTCCGTTGCCTAGGCTAAAGTGTGGTGGTGTGATTTTGTCTCACTACAACCTCCGCCTCCCAAGTTCAAGTGATTCTCCCGCCTCAGCCTCCTGAGTAGCTGAGATTACAGGTGTGTGCCACCACACCCAGCTAATTTTTCTATTTTAAGTAGAGACGAGGTTTCATCATGTTGGTCAGGCTGGTCTCGAGCTCCTGACCTGAAGTGATCCGCCCACCTCGGCCTCCCAAAGTGCTGGGATCACAGGCATGAGCCACAGCGCCTGGCCATGCTTTTAACAAAAGAAGGAGGAAATACTCATGACAATTACAGCCCTCGTTTCTGCAACTGGTCACATGGGTCTTAGCTGGTATTGATGACTACCTTCTTCTACTACCCATTCTGTATTTCTTTGCCTTCAGCAAGCACCTTGGCATATCGCGGTTTTTTTCCTGGTGGAGTGACCCAGACCTTCATTCCTAAAGGGTCTGGGTCATTTGTAGTCCTGCCTGGATTGGGCTATTGTAGTTTCCCATTGACCTTAATCACAGGGCATGGTAATACTAAGAGATGCCCTAATGGATCTCCTGTGTTCTTGCATACTCTAACTTATCTTCATTATGGAGTAGTAGACTGATTTCATCTTGATAGTCTGAGTCAGTCACCCCAGCCAACACTGTAACTCCCTTCTTAACCTGTTGACTTAAAGGTAGGAGGAGCCCAAAGTGTCCAGGGGGCAATCTTAACTTCCAGTTTAATGGAATCATTGTTGTGTCTCCTAGTGGCAGCTAAGACCTCTGAAACTAAGACCTCTAGGCCAGCAGAACGTAATGTTGCAGGAATAGGAAGAAAAAATTTTGCTAGTGGATCACTAGGGGTGATGATGAGTGGTGCCACTTCCATTTCCACCCTTGGATTCCTGGACCTGTGAATCCTGGCTATGGAAGAAACAGTGTCATATATTGGATGCTGATTCAGAGCATACATGGCCTTCTGGAGAACTTTGCCCCAGCCCTGCAAAGTACTGTCACCTAGTTGGCATTGTAATTGTGACTTCAAAAGGCCATTCCACCGTTCTATCAATCTGCTGTTTCAAGACAATGGGCAACATGGTAAAACCAGTGAATTCTGTGAGCATGAGCCCACTGCCGTACCTCTTTAGCCGTAAAGTGAGTGCTTGCATTCCGTGAACCCACGGATGGTAGTCTTGGCAGAAGCATTGTGTGCAGGATAGGCAAACCCATATCCAGAGTAAATATGTATTCCAGTGAGGACAAACCTCTGCCCTTTCCATGATGGAAGAGGTCCAATAAAATCAACCTGCCACCAGGTAGCTGGCTGATCACCTCGAGGAATGGTGCCATATCGAGGGCTCAGTGTTGGTCTCTGTTGCTAGCAGATTGGGCCCTCAGCAGTGGCCATATCCAGGTCAGCCTTGGTGAGTGGAAGTCCATGTTGCTGAGCCCCATGCATAACCTCCATCCCTGCCACCATGGCCACTTCATTCATGGGCCCACTGGGCAATGACGGGGGTGGCTGGGGAAAGAAGCTGAGTGGTGTCCACAGAACGAATCATCCTGTCCACTTGCTTATTAAAATCCTCCTCTGCTGGGCACTTTTAAGTGATATAGTGAGCACTTTCATGTGATACAAATATCTTCACAGTTTTTGACTCAAAAGAGGTCTATCCACATACCTCTTCCCCAAATTTCGTTGTCACCAATTTTCCAATCATGCTTCTTCCAAGTCTCTGACCATCCAGCCAAACCATTGGCCACAGCCCATGAATCAGTATATAATCGCACATGTGGTCATTTCTCCTTCCATGCAAAGTGCACAGCCAGGTGCATTGCTTGAAGTTCTGCCCACTGGAAAGATTTCCCTTTGCCACTGTCCTTCAGGGATGTCCTAGAAAGGGGCTGTAGTGCTGCAGCTGTCCACTTTTGAGTGGTGCAAGCATATCGTGCAGAATCATCTGTGAACCAGGCCCTAGTCTTCCCTTCCTCTGTCAGCTGATCATTGGGAACTCTGCATGAGGCCATCTGTGCAGGATGGAGGACAGAAGGCAAGTTGGCAGGAGTGGAGACCATGGGCATTTGAGCCACTTCCTCATGTAACTTAACTTGTGCCTTCAAGACCTGCTCAAGCCCGATCACATATATACCACTTCCATTTGATGATGGAATGCTGCTGTGCATGACCAACTTTATGGCTAGATGGGTAGAAAGCACCCAGTTCATGATGGGCAGTTCAGGTCACATGGTGACTTGATGACCCAGAGTCAAACATTCAGTTTCCACCAAGGCCCAGTAATAGGCCAAGAGCTGTCTCTCGAAAGGAGAGTAGTTATCTGCAGAAGGTGACAGGGCCTTGCTCTGAAAGCCTAGAGACCTCCACTGTGATTCACCTATGGGGGCCTGCCAAAGGCTGCAGACAGCATCCTTGCCTGCCACTGACACCTCAAGCAACATTGGATCTGCTGGATCATATGGCCCAAGTGGCAGAGCAGCTTGCACAGCAGCCTGGACCTGTTGCAGAGCCTTCTCCTGTTCTGGACCCCACTCAAAACTGGCAGCCTTTCAGGTCACTTGATAAATGGGCTGGAGTAATACTCAAATGAGGAATGTGTTGCCTCCAAAATCGAAATAGGCTCACTAGGCGTTGTGTCTTGGTTGTAGTGGGGGCCAAATGCAGCAACTTATCCTTCACCTTAGAAGGAATATCTCAACAGGCCCCAAACCACTGGACCCTTAGAAATTTTACTGAGGTAGAAGGTCCCTGAATTTTATTATCGGATTTATTTTTCATCCTCTGGCATGCCAATGTCTCACCAGTAAGTCCAGTGTGTTTGCTACTTCTCACTCACTGGAACCAATCAGCATAATGCCACCAATTTTAATGGACCAGCGTGATATCTTGCAGAAGCAAAATGCGATCAAGGTCTCTCTGAATAAGATTATGACATGAATAAGATTATGACACAAAGCCAGAGAGTTGATACACCCCTGAGGTACGACTGTGAAGGTATATTGCTGGTCTTGCCAGCTGAAGACAAATTGCTTCTGGTGGGCCTTGGAACAGGAATGGAGAAAAATGCATTTGCCAAGTCAGTGGCTGCATACCAGGTACCAAGAGATGTGGTAATTTGCTCAAGCAAGGAAACCACATCTGGTATAGCAGCTGCAATTGGAGTCACCACTTGGCTAAGCTTAACGATAATCCACTGCCATTCACCAAGATCCATCTGTCTTCTGCACAGGCCAAATGGGAGAGTTGAATGGGGATGTGGTGGGAATCACAGCACCCCTGAGTCTTTCAAGTTTTTGATGGTGACACTAATCTCCTCAGTCCCTCCAGGGATGCAATATTGTTTTTGATTTATTGTTTTTCTAGGTAGAGGTAGCTCTCATGGCTTCTATTTGGCTTTTCCAACCATAAAAGCCCTCACCCTACCAGTCAGGGAGCCAGTGTGGGGGTTCTGCCAGCTGCTAAGTATGTCTGTGCCAATTTTGCATTCTGGCACTGGGGAATTGACCACAGGATGGGTCCAGGAACCCCCTGTAAGTCAGACCTGAGCTAAAACTCCATTAATTACCTGACCTCCTTAAGCCCCTATTTAACTGGAGGGCCACGATGACGTTTTGAGTCCTCTGGAATCAACGTCAGCTCAGAGACTGTCCAGTATTCCCCTAAATGTCTGATCATTTCCCTTTCCCCAGTGCACAGTTACTCTGGTAAAAGGCTGGAGGTCTCTTTGGGGAAAGATGGGAGAAAGATTCACTGCATAAATTGTTGGTAATGTAGTGGGGTCCTTCCTCAAGGGGACCCGGCCTCCCCTTCATTTAAGGGGTTTTGGGTCTGTAAACTGGTTCAAGTCTGGAAATTGAGGGGCCATGATTCTCTGTTTTTATAATTCAAATTAGTCTTTTGTCCATGTGACCTAGAAGTTTTCTGCTTATACAAATCAAGTAGGAATGCAGTAGGCTTCCTATCAATTTCACTTCTAGGAACACTGTGATTAATTAGCCAATGCCAGAGCTCTACATGAGTCAGACTATTCCAATTGCCGCTTTGCCTCTGCTGTCCATTACAGTAACTACACCCACCTTGCCTTTGACGGTTGAGTGCTACCACTTGGCCACTGCCACCTCAGGATCCAATTATTTCCATTGTATTTAAATTTTGTAGTTGAGTGACTGCGGTTCCCACTGTTAGATCTGACATACAAAGAAGAGCAATTACAGGACTCTTCAAAGATGCAGGTGCTGCCTTCACAAATCTATTTTGAAAGGCATTGGTCAAGGGTATATCTTCTGGACCCTCCCAGCTTGGATGAGTAGGTCTAAAGTGACTAATCCACTCCACCATCCCAATCTCCCTAAGTCTTTGGATCCCTTCCTCTACATTAAACCAAGGAAGAGGCCAGGCATTTCCAGCTCGCTCACAGTGGGCCATCTCTTCATCCATATTTCTGCTAAACAAGCAAATAAACTGTTAGAACCTTTTTAAACTCCCTGAGTTGCAACATTAAATGCAGAGTCCCTGCTTAGTGGGCCTAAGTCAGTAAATTCAGCCTGATCCAGTGCTATGTTCCTTCCACCATTCTCCAACACCCTTACTATCCATTCTCATGCCCGTTCTCCAGATTTTTGTTTCTATAAATTAGAAAACTCAAGCAGTTCTTTTTGAGTGTAGCTCACTGCCTCATGGGTCACACTCTCAACCTCATCTCTAGCGGCCCACCACAACTTTAGTCTAGTTATATGTCTAGAGGCAAACGGGGGTGTTAGGGGTGGCTCCTGAGGAGAATCAACATTATCTTCCCTGGCAACTGCCTCACAGGAGGCCATCACTGTTGCCTCAGGCAGCAGGGTTTATCTTCTAGGACAAAAGTGGAAAGGCTGATGGGTAGGGGAGGGGATATTGCCACTACTGGGGATGGGGAAGCTGTTAAGCTATTTCTTCTGGCAAAAAAGGTTCATCAGAGTTTACAGACTCAGTGTCCCTAGCTTCATCTGGCTCCTCCGACACGTCCCCATTCCAAGTTGCAGAGTTCCATTCTTTTCCAATCAGTGCCCTTACTCTAACAGTAGACACCTGGCGAGGCTGTGCATGCATCTTTCATTGCAGATCAGCCACTCGCATGATAAGAGCTGGTGTCTGTTTTCCCACAATTTCAGCTCTTCCTCTACGGGAGATAAGACTCTCACTCAGGGCAATCTTAGCAGATTTGAAGCTCAGTATCTGCTTCTGAAGCCGGGAGATAGAATCCCTGAGTTCATCATTTTCCTTCATCACTTTGTCCACTGAACTTAGGAGCAAACAACTAGCTTCATTAAGTTCCTTGGTTCTCCACATATGATCAAAAGTATTATGTATAGAGTCACTAAACTTGCCTCTCATGAGCGATGAATCAGGAGTTTCAAATGCATTTATTTTGCGTAACTTTCTAAACAGTTCATGCCAAGGACTATCAGTGTTCTCCATACTATTAGAAGTAGAGTCCTTAGCATTTTTGGGTCTAATCGTTAACCAGCCAACTCCAGAAACCCCAAAACCAATGAAAGAACTCCATCTTTAATATTCTGTTCCTCTAGAACTACTCCTGGTACCCACATCTGTAGTAGTTAGGGTTCTCTAGAGGGATGGAACTAATGGAATTCGTATATATAAAGGGGAGTTTATTAAGCATTAACTCACATGATCACAAAGTCCCACAATAGACCATCTGAAGGCTGAGGAGCAAGGAGAGCCAGTCCGAGTCCCAAAACTGAAGAACTTGGAGTCTGATGTTCGAGGGCGGGAAGCATCCAGCACGGGAGAAAGATGTAGGCTGGGAGGCTAGGCCAGTCTCTCTTTTCACATTTTTCTGCCTGCTTGTGCCGTAGCTGTACTGGTAGCTGATTAGTTGGTGCCCACCCAGATTGAGGGTGGGTCTGCCTTTCCCAGCCCACTGACTCAAATGTAACTGTCTTTTGGCAACACCTTCACAGACACACCCAGGATCAATACTTTGTATCCTTCAATTCAATCAAGTTGACACTCCGTATTAACCATCACAGGACCCGTCTCCACTGCAGGAAGTTAGGACCCACCCCTGTCTCCACCCAGAAAGTTAGGACCTGTCTCTCTTTCTATTGCAGGAAGTTGGGATCTGTCCCCATTTCCAATCCAAGCCCTGAACTGGCCCTATGGACCCAGAGGTACTGGCCTGGAACACAAGGGCTTAGTGACAGGAAACTGGGAGCCGACCTCACTGGCTGAGCATAGATATGGCTCCCTCACTCACTTTGTGACCTTGGGAAGTGGGAAGGCCACATTCTGTCTGAGCCTCAGTGTCTTCATGTGAAAAATGTCACCGAAGCCACTGTCATGGTGTAGTGGCAGTGATCACACTAGAGAGTATGTGGTGAGGAAAAGCTGAGCACTTGGTAAACGGCAGCAGCTCTGTTTGCTAGTGGCAGAGAGTCATTTCACGGGTCACCTCCGAGACCCACCCAAGATCCCTGTGTAGCCCTGGCCACTGCCTGGGTGAGGGCCTGGGAAGGGCAAAGGTGTGCCTGTGGAGTGTCCGTGGGGTGGGGCTCTGCCAGTGAGGAGGGGACGCACCTCACTCCGGGCACAGCCCTTGGTCTCCCAGCCACCCAGTGCCCCAGACGGTGTTGGAAGAGGCTAGTGCCTGAATCAGCAGCCTGGAGGTCCACAGCGCCTCCCGCAGGTGAGTGAGGGGCGCCCTTCGTGTTGGCTGAATCAGCCAGAGGGGCGGCGGGAGGCCCCGCCTGCCAGCCCCGCATCCCTGCGCTCTGCCGTTTCTCCGCTTGCTGGACCGGCCCTAACCCTCTTCTTGTCTCTCTGCCCACTTTTCTTGCAGCCGCTGTGAGCGCTTGCCTTGCCATGAGAATCGGGAGTGCTCCAAGCTGCCTCTGAGAATAACCTACTACCACCTCTCTTTCCCCACCAACATCCAAGCGCCCGCGGTGGTTTTCCGCATGGGCCCCTCCAGTGCTGTCCCCGGGGACAGCATGCAGCTGGCCATCACCGGCGGCAATGAGGAGGGCTTTTTCACCACCCGGAAGGTGAGCCCCCACAGCGGGGTGGTGGCCCTCACCAAGCCTGTCCCCGAGCCCAGGGACTTGCTCCTGACCGTCAAGATGGATCTCTATCGCCACGGCACCGTCAGCTCCTTTGTGGCCAAGCTTTTCATCTTTGTGTCTGCAGAGCTCTGAGCACTCGCTTCGCGTCGCGGGGTCTCCCTCCTGTTGCTTTCCTAACCCTGCCCTCCGGGGCGTTAATAAAGTCTTAGCAAGCGTCCCACACAGTGAGCCTCGCGTGCCTTGGTTTTATTTGGCATGGTTGGGAGTCTGTGCCGCTTGTTACCTGGGGGTGAGCTGGGCACTGGCCGCCGCCTGGTACCCCCGAGGGGAGTGCTCCCCATTAGCGGGTGTGTACTCGGGGGTCCCTGTTCACAGAGCCCACTGTCTGTACTGACAGGGAGGCCGGGCCGGGCACATCATTTCACATGTGTTAACTCATCTTCATTTGTGTTGAACCCAAAGAATAAAGGTGGTGGTGGAGAAGGGCCCTCAGATTGCTGAGCACAGTCCCCTCTCATTTTACAGATGTGGAAACTGAGGCCCAGAGAGAAGGGGAAGGGTTGGCCAAGGCTGCTTGACCTGCTGTGGCCACGCTAGGTCGAGGAAGCGGGTCTGCTGGCCCCTGCCCGGTTCTCTGCTGTATCCCCGGAGGTGAGCGTTTCACTGAGACAAGAAAGCTCTCTCCTGAGATTCAAGCCTCGTGTTCTGTTTGTCTTGATCTTCAGAAGCCCAAATCTGCAGTGCAGAAACACGGAATGCGGTTGTGGCTTCTAGGATGCAGCTCTTGCCTCGGTGAAGTTGTTTGCGCCCACTGAGAATGCTGGCCCTGTGCCGGGGGAGGCAAAGGACCACACAATACGTGTGGTGCTCACAGGACCCTCCAAAGGCCCTTACACCAGTCCTACCAGGCAAGTGGCCGTCCTCATGGAGACTCAGAGAGGGCAAGTGATTTGCCCAAGATTACACAGCTGGTATCCGAGCCCTGGTTTACTGACTCCACAGATCTGGCTGTTGCATTCTGCCACAATACCTCCACTGAGGGCCTTAACCAACCCTTCCTCCCTCCGTCTCCTCCATCATGGTCCAGCCAAGCCAGTTACCTCTCCGCCTCTGCTGCTCCCAGCGTCCATTCACCTCCCCTACAGCTCATTCTTTGCTTTGCAGCTGGAATGATCTTTTAGCCTCTGCCTAAAACCGTTCCTGGCTTCCTTACCATTTGGGTTAAGGCCTCCAGATCCTTAAGATGTCTGAAGGCCGTGCCTAATTTAGTCCTTGCATGCAATCTCCAGCCTGGTCTTAACTTGTTCTGTCCTTGCCCACGTCCCTTGAGCCATGCTGCAAGCTCTGCTGCCTCGGGCTCCTGGCCCGTGCTTTGCACCCTTGGCCTGAATGTTGCTTAAGCTCATGTGCCTTCCTCAGAGAGGCCTTCGCTGCCACCCTGGCTTCTGTTTTCTCTGTCCGTCGTTCTCATGACCCCTTTCTTTCGTGGTGCTTGTGACAGGCTGCGGTTCCTGTTGACTTGCGTTTCACGTTTGTCTTCCCCACCTTCCAGAAGGCCCTGTGAAGGCAGGGACCAGGTCTGTCTCATTCAGTGCGGTGTTCCCAGCTCCTTGCAAAACATCTGACGTGCCGAAGGTGCTCTGTCAATGTCTGTCCAGGGAACAGATGACTCTGCCAGCCCTGGCTTATGTCACTAGCATTTCTGTGGCTGTGACACTGTGCTTACACCGTCTCCAGGCAGAAATCCAAGTGGGGAAGGCAGACACCCCAGCGGGGTCAAGTAAAGAGGACCGCAGGGTTCTTCTATGGAAGCAGGGATTGGGGGATGCCCACCTTGATGCCTAGTGAGGAAGATGGACCTGGACAGACAGCCCCACACCTTGTGCTGAGGCAGCTGTGATTGTGCCATGGGAGCACGAGCCCTTTTCCCCGTGGCCCTCGCCACTTTGTCTCCCGGCCCTCTCTCTGATCATGCCTGGTCTGCACCAGCCTCGAGTCTCCCATATTCTAGTACGCATTCTCCAAGATGCAGTCCAGGAGCCTCTCTGAAGGACCAGTCTGGTTACGATGGTCTGATCTTCCTTAGAACCTTCCGTGGTTGTCTTTTCCTAGCAGATGAAGCATAGCCTCCTTGGAATGGCATGGGAGGCCTGGCCTGATCTGGCCTCTGCCCACCCTTTGAGCTGCACCTGCCCCGCTCCAGCTCATCCATGTGCTTGTGCCCTGGCCCCACGGGGGGGTTTGCGCTTCCCTGAATCTGCCTTCTTGTGGCTTCAGCATGTGCCATGCTGTTCTCCTGAAGACTGCCATTCTCCTTGCAGACTCGGCTCGGGGACTGCCATTCTCCTTGCAGACTTGGCTCGGAAGTGACCTCCTCAATGCAGTTAGCCTGAGCTCCCCTGGCCCCGGGCTCCTCCGTCAGAGCATTTACCCCATTGTGTTGTGGCTGTTTCTTAACATCCCCTCTAGACGGGCTCTTTGAAGGCGGGGATTGTGTCTGGTTAATTTCTGTATTCTCTGCAACTTTACAGTGTTTGGCCTGAAGAAGGAGCTCAGTAAACATCTGAATAAACGTGGGTGGATGGATGGATGGACAGACCGATGGATGGATGGATGGGTGGATGGATGGATGGATGGATGGATGGATGGATGGATGGATGGACAGACCGATGGATGGATGGATGGATGGATGGATGGATGGATGGATGGATGGATGGATGGGTGGGTGGGTGGGTGGGTGGATGGATGGATGGATGGATGGATGGACAGACCGATGGATGGATGGATGGATGGATGGATGGATGGATGGATGGATAGCATTTTTAAGGCTTAGTTCAAATATCTTCTCCTCGGCCGGGTGCGGTGGCTCACGCCTGTAATCCCAGCACTTTGGGAGGCCGAGGCGGGCAGATCACCTGAGGTCAGGAGTTTGAGACCAGCCTGGCCAACATGGAGAAACCCCGTCTCTACTAAAAATACAAAAATTAGCTGGGTATGGTGGCGAGTGCCTGTAATCCCAGCTACTCGGGAGGCTGAGGCAGGAGAGTCGCTTGAGCCCAGGAGGCAGAGATTGCAGTGAGCCGAGATTGGACTGTTGCACACCAGCCTGGGCAACAAGAGTGAGACTCTGTCTCAAAAATAAATAAATAAATAAAAATGGTCTCCTCTGTTTAGCCAGCAAGCCACAGCAGGGGTTCTTGTCCTATTCAGTCATCCATTTGTCATGGGCCGGATCACTCAGGCCGGAAGGAACACCTTTGCCTTCATGTGCGTGGGAATGTGAAGAGGTGAGGGGAACCTCTCAGGAGCTTTGGAGGCCACCCAGTGACCCTCCACGGCTTCCTGTGGCTCCTCCCTTCCAGAAGCTCCTTTGCAACATTCCCACTGAGGGGCTCTCCTGTGTGGGTGGAACTCCCTGCCTCCTGAGGGGTCCTGTTGCATTTTGGGACCCCACCGAGGTTTGTGTGTGTGCCTGAGCGCACCGTGGGAGTGACCGCTGAATGGCCTGAGTGCTCACCCCTGTCCCGCAGCTCCTTGGGGCTCCTTAGCCATGTTCCCAGCTCATGCTGCTGAGAGAGGACACCGTGCAGGAAAAGCAAAATAAGAGCAGGAGGTTGAATTTCCGTCTTGCCATTTGCTAGTTCTGTGACCCTGGATACGTCGGTCAGCCTTTCAGAGCCTCAAGGCCCACCTCATGGTTGATTTTGAAGATGGCCTGAAATAATCCAGCAGGCAGCGCCTGATACAGAGTAGGCACTCCGTAAGTGTGAATGTGGGTTTCTTCATTCATTGGAAGGCAACTGGGTGCTCGTGTAGCTCTTCATTGAAACGGGGATGAAGATTCAGAGGGTTTAGAGGGATCCAAGGTCACATGTGGAACTGACATCACTTTTGATTCCTAGACCTGTGCTTTCCTGGCTGTGTCACTAGTAAATCAAGCTCCTGAGGAGAAAAGACAGTAATAAGAGTGATTTTAGTTGTAATGATAATAATAACAACTCCAACAGCTATAGTGCTGACCATGAGACAGGTGCTGTTCCAAGCACGTAATTCGTTTATTCCTCACAGCAGCCTAGGGAGGCAAGCACTGTTAATATCCCCATTCCACAGGGAGGACAGGAAGGCACAGAAAGGTGAAGGAACTTGCCCAAAGTTCCATGGCTGGTATCCAGTGGGGCTGGGATTCGAACGCAGGCAACCTGGGCTGGGATCTGTGCTCTGAACCCCTGTCCTGCACTGTAGCAAATGCTGGGGAGAGGCAGCATCCCTGGAATGAATGAGACTGTTGCTCTAGCCCCATCTCACAGAGCCCGCTCTGCCATTCCCAAACCCAGAACAGGATATCTTACTAGCTAGAGGAGGCAGTGTGGTAAGGAGGAAAGGGCTGTGAGGCTGCAATGAAATAAGATATGCAAAATGGGCCAGGCGCAGTGGCTCATGCCTGTAATCCCAGCACTTTGGGAGGCCAAGACAGGCAGATCACTGAAGGTTGGGAGTTTGAGACCAGCCTGGTGAACATGATGAAACCCTGTCTTTACTAAAAATACGAAAATTAGCCAGGCATGGTGGCACACACCTGTAATCTCAGGTACTCAGGAGGCTGAGGCAGAAGAATTGCTTGAACCTGGGACACGGAGATTCCAGTAAGCCGAGATTGTGCCACCACACTCCAGCCTAGGCGATAGAGCGAGACTTCGTCTCAAAAAAAAAGATATGCAAAACGTGTAGCATAGAGACTCTGGAAAGATGCTGATGCATTATTTCTGAAGTTCTCTGGATCCCAACCAAAAAACGCCCAGAGAACTAGATAGGAAAATAAACCTCCATGGAAAATATTTACAACTAAACAAGGTTTACTGTTCAGGCCCACCTGCATGACTTTGGCATCTGTGCAGGAAAAAACAGTGGCAGAACCCCAAAATAATCAACAGGTATCCTCAGACAGTGCACTAGGCGCTTTGAGGGAACAGCAGCTGAAACTGGGGGGCGTTTTGCTCACTCCAGGGGCCAGAGTGTGCACAGAGCCAGTGGGAGGGAGGGAGGGGCTGGCGCAGGCTCACTCTTTGAAGCTTTTGAATGTTTGCCACCACAGCTCCCCCTAAGGTCGAGGGAGAGACTGCTGGAAATGGAACAGAACTTGTGTAGGAAAGAGACCATTGTGGGAAGAGAAGGGCCAGGTAAATGTGGAAGAATGTCAGGAGGTGAGCTCTGCAAAGTCAGGAAGATAACTGTGAATGAAACTCTCTCCCAAATTCCAGGGAAACTAATTTCCTCTAAAGAGGATCAACCCAAAAGCATCAAGTTCAAATTCCATGGATGAGTTTCTATAACAAAGTACCATAGACTGGGTGGCTTAAAATAATAGAAATGTATCATTTTGTGGTTCTGGAGGCCAGAAGTCCAAAATCAAGATGTCAGCAGGGCTGCACTTCCTCTGAAACCACCGGGGGAATGCCTCTTCTGGTGAGGAATGCTCCTTCTGTAGGGGAGTGCTCCTTCTGTAGGGGAATGCCTCTTCTGTAGGAGAGTGCTCCTGTAGGAGCATGACTTGTCCCAGCTCCTGGAGGTTTTTTGGTAAATCATTGGTGTTCCTTGGCTTGCAGCCACATTGCTGCAATCTCTGCGTTTGTCATCACATGATCTTGTGTGTCTTTGTCATCACATAGCCCTCTTCTTGTAAGGATATCGGTCATCTTGGATCAGGGGCCCACCCTACTCCAGTGTGACCTCATCTTAACTAATTATATCTTCAATGACTAGTTCCCAATAAGGTTACATTCTGAGGTACTGGGGATGGAACTTTGCCATCTTTCTTGGAAGGACATAATGCAAACCATGACACCAGTGCAAAGTGTTAGTGGCTGAATTGTGTCCCCCCCAAATTCATATGTTGAATTCCTAATCCCTAATACCTCTAAAGTCCCTATCTCCAAATGTGGTCACGTTCAACAAGGTAATTAAGGTAAAAGTGAGATCATATGAATGGGCCCTAATCCAGTACAACAAGAGTTCTTATAAGAAGAGATTAGGGGCCGGATGTGGTGGCTCACACCTGTAATCTCAGCACTTTGGGAGGCCGAGCTGGGTGGATCACAAAGTCGAGAGTTCGAGAGCAGCCTGGCCCACGTGGTGAAACCGCCTCTCTACTAAGAATACAAAAATTAGCTGAGCATGGTGGCAGGTGCCTGTAATCCCAGCTACTCGGGAGGCTGAGGCAGCAGAATCGCTTGAACCTGGGAGGCGGAGGTTGCAGTGAGCTGAGATCATGCCACTGCACTCCAGCTTGGGTGACAGGGCAAGACTCTGTCTCAAAAAAAAAAAAAAAAAAAGAGAAGAAGAAGAAGAAGAGATTAGAACACAGTCATGCACAGAGGGAAGACCATGTGAGGAGGACACAGTAAGAAGTCAGACTTCTACAAACCAAGGAGAGAGGCCTCAGAAGGAACCAAACCTGCCAACACCTTGATCTTGGACTTTCAGCCTCCAGAACCATGAGACAATCCATTTCTGTTGGTTAAGCCACACAGTCTGTTGTATAGCAAACAAATGCACAGCTATTATAAGCAAAAAAGAGAATAAGAGACAGAATGATATCCCTCTGGGTAATGAAAGTACACCAGAAAGACATGCCCAGACTAAATGAAAATTCTAATATTCTATCTTGAAAGAAACCAAAAGTGTTAAGAAAATAAACAAAACATAGAAGAAAAATGGGGCCGGGTGCGGTGGCTCACACCTGTAATCCTGGCACTTTGGGAGGCTGAGGCAGGTGGATCACCTGAGGTCAGGAGTTCGAGACCACCCTGGCCAACACGGTGAAACCCTGTCTCTACTAAAAATACAAAAATTAGTCAGGCATGGTTTGGCAGGTGCCTGTAATCCCAGCTACTCAGGAGGCTGAGGCAGGAGAATCACTTGAACCCGGGAGGCGGAGGTTGCAGTGAGCCAAGATTATGCCACTGTCCTCCGGCCTGGGTGACAGAGCAAGACTCTGTCTCAAAAAAAAGAAAAAAAAAAAAAGAAAAATTGAGTCAGAATTAGAAGAAAACTGAGAAATAAAGTAATAGACCAAAGGAACAAAAAGTTAAACATTTTAGGTGTAAATACTAAACTAGACGGAACACAAAAGTGAATAAACAGATAAATATAAGTTGAAAAGGCCAAAATTTTTAAAAATCAAGGGAGAAATAACAAGAGATGAAAAGCTTGAAGAAAAAGTAACAAATATTCAAAATCTATAAGAAGATCTGACATTTAGATAATAGGACTCCCTGCAGAAGAAGCTGAATCCATGGGGGAAAGTACTGTAAATGATCTCAAAGAAATTTCCCATAAATTAAAAAAGAGATTTGAAATTTCACATTGAGAAAACATATAGCACACCTGAGACTATCGACAAGAACAACCAACACCAAGACACATTCTTGTGTAATTATTGTACTTTAAAGAAAAGGAGGAGGGCCAGGTGTGGTGGTTCAAGCCTGTAATCACAACACTTTAGGGGCCAAGGTGGGCAGATCACAAGGTCAGGAGTTCGAAACCAGCTTGACCAACATGGTGAAAACCAGTATCTAGTAAAAATACAAAAAATTAGCATGGTGGTACACATCTGTAATCTCAGCTGCTCAGGAGGCTGAGGCAGGAGAATTGCTTAAACCTGGGAGGCAGAGGTTGCAGGGAGCCGAGATCACGCCACTGCATTCCAACCTGGGCAACAAGAGTCTCAGAAAAAAAAAAAAAAAGCAAAAAGAAAGAAAGAAGAGGAGGGAAAAATAAACTATGAACATTTAAACAAAAACAGTAAGTGACTTACAAGGGAAAAAAAATATGTTCTCATTAGACTCTTTGACAGCAACACTTTATGCTAAAATAAAATAAATAACATATTAAGGACACTCAAGAAAAGGTAAGGCCAGAATTTTATACCTAGCAAAACTGACTTTCATGTACAAAGAGCACAAACTATTATGGCCATGCAAGCATTAAACTTTCAGTTACTTCTAAAACTACAGCTAAATGAGTGTTATAAGGAAAAGAGTATAGTATGAATTACTGGATAACTCAGTCAATGTAGACATAGCACATTTTTTTTAAACTCTGAGCTGAATAGGGAGAGTATATCAAAAATTATTTTCAATAATTATGTTAGTCATGGTAGCTTTAGAATGGTCATCCTGAGACTACTGTGGAGGTAATGTGGGATAATGATGGAATACTCTATGTCCTTGAGGACCAGGATTCTGATGTGGAAGAAAGAATATGCCTTTGTAATACAGAAGAGATTAATTAAAAACCATATGGTGCTTATTTTGAATTGAATATCAGTATGAACTCTTGTATATTGTGTATATTATTTTTTTAAATGTCCACTGAAGAGGTCTAGAAACAATGACCAACCCCCTAGCACTGAGCCTCCCTAGTAACCAGACTGTGATCTTGATAAGCCATTTCTCACTAAAAACAAAAACAGGCCGGGCGCTATGGCTCACACCTATAATCTCAGCACTTTGGGAGGCCGAGGTGGGCAGATCACAACATCAGGAGCTCGAGACTAGCCTGACCAGCATGGTGAAACCCTATCTCTACTAAAAATACAAATATTAGCTGGGCGTGGTGGAGTGTGCCTGTAGTCCCAGCTACTCAGGAGGCTGAGGCAGGAGAATCGCCTGAACCTGGGAGGAGGAGGTTGCAGTAAGCGGAGATTACACCACAGCACTCTAGCCTGGGCGACAGAGCGAGACTCCATCTCAAAAAAAAAAAAAAAAAATCACAATAGCACATGAAGGGAAGCATCTCTTTACAGGAGTATTCCAGCTAATAAATGGAAATGAAATGGTAGAACCAGACTATCAGCATTTTGCAATCCTTGATGAATCAGTGGGCATAAGCCTTGAGCATCAGTAGATGCTGTCCTCACAGACAGGCAGCCAGTCACTGTGTGGCTCTCACTGAAGACACACTACCACCTACCATCTTGCCAAAAGGGACTGGGCCTGCGTGGAATCAGGACTCTGGATTCGGCTGCCAATGTCCAGGAAATCCAGGGGACAGAGGACCACACTGAACTGCACCATGAGGATGCAATCAACAAAGTCCAGCCTGTAGGACGCAACAGCTCAAATTCTTCAGGTTCTTTAATAGATAAGTTGTATGGAAAATAAAGGAGGCTGGGCACGGTGGCTCATGCCTGTAATCCCAAAACTTTGGGAGGCCAAGGCGGGTGGGTCACCTGAGGTCAGGAGTTCAAGACCAGCCCGACCAACATGGTGAAACCCCATCTCTACTAAATACAAAAAATTAGCCAGGCATGATGGCACATGCCTGTAATCCCAGTTACTTGGGAGGCTGAGGCAGGAGAATTGCTTGAACCCAGGAGGTGGAGGTTGCGGTGAGCCAAGATTGAGCCACTGTACTTCAGCCCGGGCAACAAGAGTAAAACTCCGTCATAAATAAATAAATAAATAAATAAATAAATAAATAAATAAAGGAATGGAGAAGAAACCTGTAGATTAAAATGGACTTAAAAGGCAGAGCAAAAACTTGTTGATGGAGAAGTCTGAATGACTGTGTCTAGAGATGCACGCTTATGTGAGAAAACTATAAAGAAACCCAGGTAGGGGACTGCCGTGGGACTCAGGCTAGGGGTCACTTTTGGGAAGCAGGAGGAGTTGAGCTCTGTCTGGCAGTCGTGGGGCCTTTGGTGGCTGGCCAAGTTCTCTTTCTTGACCTGGGTGGTCATTATAAAGGCGTTTGCCTTATAATAACTCGTTAAACTATACTTTCGTTTTGTGTAATTTTGTATCCGCGTTTTATTTTATGATCAAGAGGTTTTAAAAATCTATCTAGCACAGTAGCTGGAACCCAGACCTCTGAGACTTTAGCCTCTTCTGCCTCCCCATCGCCTGGTGATGTGGAATCGACTTTCCTGTGCTGGGCACCATGCTTGACGCTGTCTGCTCCTTCGTTTATTACCCTGCTGCCCAGCCTCACTGTGGGCTCTGAGAAGGCGGGACCATGTGTCCCTTGTTCACTTTGCTGTCCCTAGCACCTGGCGCCTGGCACTCAAAACATATTTGTTGGGCAAGTGAACCTGTGACTCTATTTTGCGGTTGTGGCTATTGATGCTCAGTTCGTGCAGCTGACAAATTCCCGAGCTGTGCTTCTCCGCCAGGGCCCACGGAAGCCAGAGGGTGTTTCTGGCATTTAGGTCCCGCTCCAGTTTGCAGGAAGGGCCACGAAGCCTCCGCACAGTGCAGCCAGGCTGCAGAGACCACTGTCATTCTCTGACAGAGCTGTCTCTGGGACAGATGCCCCTGGCCTGGCCACCTGCCCCTCCTCTCTGGACCTCGGCCCCTGTAGGAGCTGCTGTCCCAGCTTCCCCCTCAGCCTCGTGTGCTGTGGTTCCCCTCAGGCTCCAACAAGAGAAGACAGACACGGTCCGCTGCATCAAGTCCTGCCGCCCCAACGATGTCACGTGCGTGTTCGACCCCGTGCACACCATCTCCCACACCGTCATCTCGCTGCCCACCTTCCGCGAGTTCACCCGCCCTGAAGGTGAGTGGAATGGGCCTGGGGGTCCCAGGGCCCCCTAGGGCCCCCCTCGGCTTCAGCTGAGGGCTTGGCCTACAGGAGCCATTCTTTGTAAGACGTGGCCCGAGCTTTGAAATGCAGAACTTTCTTTGCGTCTGTGCATCGCCCCCCGCTGCCTGCACCCACCGGCACGGCAGCATTTGTTGGCCCCTTCTCCGCTCTCTAAATGCCTCTTCTCAGCTCTCCTTTCAGGGGTCTTTGTTGTGGGTCACAGTTGTTCTGCAGCGAGCCATTAAGCGCTGATTCTGTGACCAGCACTGGAGAATCAGGGAGGGCCTCCTCCCGGAGGAGTGACGGCCAGGCTGGGTCCTGGGTGGTGAGGTATTCGAGTGAAAGGGGGAGAAGGGGAAAGGAGGGTGCCCAGTGGAGCAGGACGTGGCCAGAAGGGTCTGGAGGTATGGGGGACAGTGTGGGCGTTTGAGGAACTCAGCCAAGGTTTCCTGCTGGAGTGGTAGAGGCTTGGCAGGAGGTGGGCTGGAAGGATAAACAGGAGGCTAAAATTGGAGTTGGGCCTTCAACCCCCAGGCTTGGGGGAACTATCGGAAGGTTGCAGTGGGTGAGGTTTGCATATAGAAACATCATCCTGTTGACCCAGGGCCAGGTGAACTGGAGGGGCCTGACTGGAAGCAGGAAGCTCAGGTGTAACGCAGTCAGTGCTCCCACACCCTGGCCTGGCTCTCTGGGAAGCTCCTGGCATGCAGTGTAGACATGTTGTGTAGCCTGCCATCAGTGCACCGTTTCTCTGGAGCAGGGCCAGGGCTGCGTGCTCCTAAGCCTGGCAGAGGGCTATGGATGGAGCACTGCCCTGTTCACCTCGCTTTCGGGCTGTGCTGCCCGTGTGCCTGGTCCCCAGCCATCCCCGCCCTCTAGGGAGTCCCCATCCCTGGCCTGTAGAGAAGTTTGCCATGATGAGTTCATTCAGCAGCTGTGGACGGAGCCCCTCTGCGTCAGGCTCTGGGGACATGGTGATAAGAAGGGGTCCTCCTACCCTCTCAGGGGAGGCATACAACGGAGCCAGCCGTGAGGACACCGGTGTTTACACCATGACACAACCATGCAGTGGGGGATGGGGGAGGAGAGGCTCCCCCAGCACGTGGTTGCCCAAGGAGCGGTCCCCAGTCCCAGCCCCCCAGGCTTGCCCCTCCCGAAAAGGAACGGCACTGAATCGCCACGGGGTGGCACAGACTTGGGTCAGAGAAAATAACTAACTGGTATTTGCCTTTTGCAAAATGATGGGGTTTCACCAAACCACATACAAATCCTTCCCAAATCCCCAGTGGCTGGTTTTGTGGCCTCTCGGGCCAGCCCCGATCTGAGTGTTCGTTATCGCAGGGAGCTGAGTGCCGTTGGGACACCTGTTAGCATCTCGGGCCCAGGAAATCCAGACCCTGACCCTAAGTGCTGAAAGGACCTTTAGTGGATCCCCGCTGGCTTCCTTCCTCACCTTACAGGGTGAGGAAACTGAGGCCCACAGAGAGGACTCCCCCCAGACAGCCCAGAGCTGGGGCTGCCCTGCCTCACTGTCTGATCTGGGAGATGGACGCACCCCCCAGAGAGCCCAGGCCACCCTGAGCGGTGGCCCCCTGACCCGCAGCACTATAGATGGGAGAGGGGCCCACTCCTCTGGCCTTCCTGCTCTCTCCCTCTGTCCCCCCACTCGCTTCCCTCCTCTGGCCCCCACCTTCATGAATATTCACAGTGACTGATGACTTCTCACCAGCCCTGCCTCTGATTAGCTCTGTTTCCCCAAGGAAGATCCAAAATCTCTCAGTTTCCACCTCGATAAAACAGGGATAGTCTATGATATAGGAAGGTCCAGACCCCCTCCACCCTCCCCGCACGGGGGATCTCTGGCTTCATTGAATTTGCCTCATGAAAGGGCCCTGGGTTAGGTCTTCATTCCCTGAGGGCAAGTTCCTGGGGCGGAGTTACTGGGACTGGGGCTGGGGCCAGCTGTGCTGAGCCCTTCTCCATGCTGTGCCTCTGCAGAGATCATCTTCCTCCGGGCCATCACGCCACCGCAGCCTGCCAGCCAGGCTAACATCATCTTTGACATAATGGAAGGGAACCTGCGGGACTCCTTTGACATCATCAAGCGCTACATGGACGGCATGACCGTGGGTGAGTGGCCGGGAATATCAGCTCTATCCAGGCACCCCTCCCCGTCCACCCCCAAACCTCTCTGGCCCAGCCCAACTCCCATCTGAGTCCCCTCCCCAGATCCAAGCCCACCCAACCTTCAGGGCCCAGAGCCGAGGCCACCACAGCTCCCAATCGGTCTCAGCCGGAGGAACGGCCAGAGTGGGGGCTCCTGCCTGGGATCCCACCCTAGCTGTGCCACCCGCTCTCTAGGTGACCCCTCTGGGTCTCAGTCTCCCTGCCTATAAAATGGATGGGTTCCAGAGAGCTCTGCTTCTCACAGCCATGAATTTCAAATGATACCACCCAAGTAAAGCGCTTGTCCTGGGACTGGCACAGTCCCGCGGTCAGTGGGAGCTAAGAGGATTGTCATTCTTGGGGTGCAATGGGAGGGATAGCAAAGTAGGAATCAGAGGACCTGAGCTCTGGTCTCTCAGCCTTGGAACTAGCCAGACTCACCATGTGGCCTTGAGCAGTAGTCGTCCCCTCCCCAGGCATCAGTTGGTAAGAGGACCAAGGCCACTCTGTGTGCACAGCCCATCGGAACGGGGAACTCACTGCTCTTTCTCCCTGGAGATCCGGTGTTTGGGGAGCGGGAAGGGAGGCTGGGGCATGAGGGGACTGTGGAAGTCCTGTTGATGGATGCAGGCTGGGGAAGTTGTTTACAGGCTGGGGCAGGGCCCTCCCTAGCTAGGAATGGGCTTTAATGACAACGTACTCATGCGAAAAAATATCCAGGCCCACTCCACTCCGCACACTTGTTTCTGTCATTCACAGCCCCTCTCCCGAACCGTCACATTTGAAAAGATTTACAGTCATGGGAAATGAAAACGGTGGCATCTGCCATTTTGGACTTAGATTTATACTCTGAACACTTTCAAAGCAGCTGAGCAATGGATGGACAGTCCCTGCCCTCCCCTGGGCCTCAGTTTCCCCATTGTGAACTGAGAGGAGTGGGCTTCATAGTCCCTTAGGCGCTGGATTCCGGGAGGCCCTAACCAGAGCCGGCGACCGTGCAGTGCGCACTGCGCAGAGCGTTTGGGGGCGCGGCCTCCAGGTGGCGCTGTTGGACCTTGGAAGCTCAGCCCTTGCCGGCCAAACCGTGACGGTTGTTAAAACCGGCAGCTGGAGAAAGGGAATCGTTATTCCCCTCTTGCCAAAGAGCCATTTATAGCACCTTTACAAGCTTTTAAATGGGTTTGCATGTTGTAAACATGACTGAGTCACTGGAGGGGCTCCCCACGCCAGCCTCCTCCTGCGCTAACTGGCAGCAGGAATAATTAGTTAATTTCAATTAATGGTGCATTAGCCCTCACGTGATTCCAAGGGGAAGGCACATGGTTCGGTTATCGGCTGTTGTGAAACTTGCTGCTTGCCCTTGAGTCACTCCCCACTCTGGGCCTCAGTTTCCCCCATTGTGAAATGAGAGTTTAGATGAAGAGAGCCTTGAGGGCCCTCCAGGACCCTGTGCAGGAGGGCAGGCAGGAGGAGGTTGGATCAGGGGTTCGTCCTACCCTACTGGCTGGGTGGAATATGCACCCTGACACTGGCCCACAGCCACCCCCCGGCCCAAAGGGGCCAGCCCTGTGCTTGATGCTGGGCCTGCAGGTGTGGCTGGGACATGGCCCAGCCCTCAGGTGATTTCCAGATCTTGGAACATGGGAGTGTGGAATCCTAGGACCTTCCAGTTCACTCCCTCATTCTTTCCATTTCTGAACTCTTCCTGAGCCCCTGCCTGCGCCTGACCCTGGGCTGAGCCTTGCAGATACAGAGAGGGATAAATACCACGTAGCCCCTGTGGGCTTTGCATCTCAGCAGCAGGGAGAAGCCACCCCATATCAGATCATCAACATGTGATGTCAAAATAGGCATGCACAGAGAGACAGGCCTTGACGGCCTGTGGAGGCTCTCTCAGGGGAAGTCTCCTGGCAAGTTTTGCGTCTTTAGTTCCCACCTACATCCTTCCTGGGGTGATCCAGGCCAAGAGGTTGGGCAGCTGCTGGGCCTGGAACCAGTGCCCACCAGTGCCTTTCTCTGGCTGCATCTGCTCCAGACAGAAACAACCTGGGAGTGTCTGTTTCTCAGCTTCCCATCCACTGGGGCAGAAAATCCTGGCATGTCAGAGCCTGGAGGCTCCTAGAGACCATCTCTTCCAACTCCTTCTTCTGTAGGAGGGGAAACCGAGGCCCGGAAGGGCGAGTGGGCTTCCAGTCTTCTCACAGTGAATCAGGGACACAGTGGGCAATGGAACAGAGTGCCAGGGTGTGAGAGATGATCGCAGGCACTGTCCCTGCAGCGAGCTTCTGGGAACGGAATGTGGATGAGGCCACAAGGACCCAGTGGCTTCCCCCAGCACAGTTGGTCACGGGTGCCCTGGTCTTTGGAATTCCGGGCTGGGGCTGCGTGAGGGAGGGCCCCAGCCTGGCCCTTGGTATTGTCGTGCCTGTAGCCCTGTGTGCTGGGGAGGCCCCTGCCTCTTCCATGCCTCGGTCTGTGTGCAGGATGCCCCACCTGGCTGGGCTCCTGGAGTTGACCTGGTGCCCATGTCATCTCAGGTGGAGGACTGAGACTAGCGGGGCAAGCCCTGCGTATTGGGACGTAGGCTGCGTTGCTGGCTGGCTCCTGTCTCTGTCCCCACTGCGCTGATCTTATTTCTCCGTCTGGGATCTCTTCCCTGAGCTTCCATATCCCTACTTCCTTCTCCCTCCTCTTCTGCCCAGAATAACTTCCATACGTCCTAGGAGCTTCCTGGTCCCTAGGGGCAGCCATCCCGGCACATGGCTCCTGGCCTGTCCACCTGGCAATAGATGGTTCCGCTGTTGGACTCGAGCCCAGCCTGAAGAAGCCCTGGAAATGTGGGGTTGAAACCTCACCGGCTCCTTACCGTTGCTGGGCACCCTCACCCCCGCATTCCCCAGTCCTCACAGACACTGCCAGCGACGGGTCATGATTGTCTCCCTTGGGCAAAGGAGGGAGCTGAGTTAAATGACCGCCTGAGACTGTGCAACTGAAAAACCGCAGGGCCTGGGGTGTTTTCAGACTTGTTTTTAGCAGTGCGGTTCTGATTTCAAGCAGTGACTTAGACAGAAACTCTTGATGGTGGTGGAGAGGAGGAAAGCGGCTTCCAGGGCTGCTGCTCCTGAGGGGAGCGTGGGAGGCTCTTGAGCCTCCTGGGAAGCCCCGTGCAGCTCTGTGCTGCCTGCAGCGCACGGCAGGGAACGCCGCCTACTCACGGTGCTTGCTGAACACTTGTCTGCTCTAGGCCATGCCCTGTGTGGACACTGGGCACCGGATCAGGAGGGCTTCCTGGAGGAGGCGAGGACTGAGCTGAGTGTCCTTGCACGTGAGGGAGGGACACTTAGTGAGCACCCGCGATGACCAGGAGCCAGGGTTTCATCATCGCCAGGACCCCGTGACGTGGTGGGATTATCTCCTCTAACAAAGGAGAGAGCGAGGGCCAGAGAGGGCAAGAGACTTGCCCGAGGCCACTCAAAGCTGGGGCCGGAACGGGCCTGGAGCCCAGTCTTCCCCAGACACCGCACCCCCGCCCCCACCAAAGAGCAGGTGCCCAGGGTTGACTGGTGCTGTTGTGGGCAAAGTTGCTGTGAGTTTGGATGTCCCAGAAAAACAATCAGTGCACAGGCCCCCGGGACTCACCATGTTCAGTCCTCCCAAAGTAACAGAAGAGGGAGAAATGCCCCGAGTCCACTAAGAGCCTGCAAGGGCCGGGTCTTCCTCTAATGTAGCCTTGAAAGACCCGTTCTCGGCGGGGATCGAGGAGCCGGCAGCAGAGCCCACGCCGCTGTCTTTGTAAAGCCCCCTTGCATTCCTCTTTAACCGGCTGTCAAAAGAAAGATGAAGAATGCGTTTTCGTCCTGTGCAAAAATGCTCCATTAATGCCCCAGGGATTCTCAGGCCACTACAAAGCCTCCTTATCCGGCTCTGGATTCATTCTCAGCTCTGTAGCCTGTAATCCGGGGTGCTCTGGGAAGAGAGCTTTCAGGTAATATCTCCTGAGTGATGACTAATAGGGGAGCCCTGGCTGCAGCAGGGGCGTGCTGTGTATCATCAGTGTGCGGATGAGACAGAAAGGCAACTCGGGGCAACCCGGGATCCCCGGACCCCTGGGCTGTGGCTGCTGTCTGAGCCTCAGACCTCCCCTCCAGCCTCCAGATCTCCACTTCCTTTGAACTCTCAGGCCAGCCACGTGAGTGTCTGGCTCACTCCACTCACCCTCAAGACCCAGCATGTGTGTGATCACTTCCAAGAAGCCCCCCCTGACTGCTCTGGGGTCATGGCTGTGTGATAGGAGGGCCTGGCCTGCAAAAACGCCCTCGCTCTTTCTCCAGGGCGGGAAATCTGTGTGCCATGAGGCTTGGTTGTGGCCACATTTCTGTTAACATCCTGCCAGTGCCAGGAGGCACTAGAGGGCCTGCAGGTGAAGTAATTCTTTGGCCTACGGATGCATTTTGCACGTGGACCTCCTGACCCTTGGGCCTACCAGGTTGCAGGCAGCTACAGAGTTGTCTGTAGTTTTTTGCAGGCCAGCCCCTCCTGTCACATGGACATGACTGTGGGGCAGTCAGGGGAGGCTTCCTGGAAGAGGTCACACACGTTCTGGGTCTTGAGGCCGAGGAGTGAGCCAGACAAGTGGGACACCCAAACTCACAGCCATGTCTGTGGCTGGCCCATGAACAGCATGACGAGAGGCAGGGAGCCGGGAAGGGAAGGCACAGCATGCAGTTTGGGGCTACTGGAGCATCCAGGGTACAGGGAGGGTCGAGGGGAGGCTGAAAGGGGCTGCAGGGCCCGGCCTTGGTGGATGCTGTCCTGGGGGCCGTGGGAGCCACGGGAGGTCTGTGCTGTCCCCTGGGAGGTTTGTGCTGCCCATGGAGCTTCCAGATCCTGCTGCTTTATTTAACCCGCCGGGCCTCCTGCAGCTTGAGGTTGCGGTTGAGGTTGTACCCGCTCAGCAGGTAAGAAGACTGAGGCTGGAGGAGCTAAGTCCCCAGGATCTCCCGGCCAGGAAGTGTTCGAGGATAGGGCTTAGACCTGAACTGTCCAGCTCCGGGACTCCCCATCCCCATGGCCTATGTTAAGCCCTGATTCTGGTCTATATCAGCTGGTATCTACACTGGCTGGCATGTCAGCAGTGGTTGAGTCTGAGTCCCAGCCATAGAGGATAAGTAGTGAAGCACCTCCTTTTACACAGTCCCAGTGCTCCCGGCCATGGGGTCTTGGGTCCTTGGCCAGTCCTTGATGAGGAAAGACCTCCCTGTATGTCCAGGCAGTCAAAAGATGAGGTTCAGATGTCACCATTCTGCGGAATAGCGGGGTCCTGGAGGGTTTCTCTCCGGCTCTTTACCTGCCGAGGGCCTACTCGTCCTTGGTCACACAGGCGACTCACAAGGCTGCTCCCTGGGACCGCCAGACCTGCCTCCTTTCCAGGACCCCTCCCAGCCTCAATGATTCCCCAGTGACAGCCACAGCCACACCCCGTGCAGATAGATGCTGGGGTTGGCTGCAATTTAGGGAGGCTGTTTCTAGGCTGGGGCAGGAGCTTCACGGCTGGGAATGGGCTTTAATGACAACCTACACGTCTTAGAAGCCATCCAGACCTACTGCACTCTGCACACTTGCTTCTGGGCAAGCCCTCTGGTGTGACTTAGTGCATGTGTGGCTGGGTGTGGAGTGTGTGTGTTTGTGGGTGGGTGGGTGCGTGTGAGTGGTGAGTGCGTTTGCACAGGGTTTGATCTCTGAGGTGTTTTATACTCTCTGGCTTGCAGAAAGGACAGTCCTGTAGTATCAAGACCAGACCTTGTGTCCTCAGCTCAAGGCTACCCCGGGCCCAGGGACAGTATTTGGAGACATTGCTGGCAGTTTTGCTTTGGAATCACCTGGTGCCTCCCTGTACGTCCACCCATCGTGTGCCCAGAGGCCCTTCACAAGCACCGTATGCTGTTAGATCCTTGAGCAGCCTTGGGGGACAGCCACCCGGGGCAGGCATCGCCATTTATGTAAGAAAAAAGGAAGCGCTGGCCCAGGGCCCCACAGCCAGCGAGTTGGAGCTGCACTTCCCAAGCAGGTCCTTAAGTCAGCTCTGTGTCGTCCCCCCAGCCTCTCAGCCCCCCAGGCAGCTCTAAGGGCTCAGCTGCTGCAGGGTTCCTCAGAGAAGCTGAAGGGTTTGGGTCCTCAGCTCCTGGGAGCGGCAAGGCCGGCCAAGCAGCGTGGCAGCGATGAAGGCCACACGGTTGAAGGGTGGATGACCAGCTGCTCACCTTAGACATGGTCACCTATATTACATTTAGGAAGGAAATGCCCTCATTGGAGACTCTGCATCTCATTAATGGAATCAGATGAAACGACGTATGTGAAAGCTCCCAGCAGTGCCTGGCACACCGTGGGTGCACAGGATGTAAATACTGATGGAAACCTAAATGTTTTGTAAATATCAGTTCTTCCTAATTTGGCCTTGCTGTCTGTCTTGAGAGTGGCTGTACATTCTAGCCCTGATCAGGAAGGAAGCTGGGTTTTGGTGTGCCAGTCAGGTGAGACGCAGAGAAGACAGCGCGATCAACACAGGAAGTAACAGAAGCAGCTTGTTACTCTCAGGGCCTAGAGAGGTGGGGAGCACCCCTTGCAGGGCCAGTGGGAAGGGGAAGCGCCTGCAGCATGAGAAAGAGAGAATGAGAGAGAGAGACAGAGAGAGACCTGTGGGACCAAAGCCTTTACTGGGGTCCAGGGTGTTATCCAGGCGGGTTTCCCGTGAGGAATTCCAACTGGGGGGCTTGGAGCAGGCAGGAGTTTCCTGAGGTCATGCGGTGGCGGATGGGAGTCACTGCTGCATAGACCTGTACCGTCGGGGTAGGTGCGAGGGTCTTTGGGTTGTATCTAGCTGTCCCATAAGGCAGGGGCCCCCAGGAGGTGGTGGTGTAAGGCAGTCATCTGGGTCAGCCACCTTGAGGAACTGGGAGGAGGTGGAGAACTGGAACCCGTAGCAAGGGTGACTGAACCCTGCTCTGGTGTGAGAGTTAAACGCATATTCAGAATGCATGCCGAGGCGACGTAGAATGAGAAGCCGGCACGACACCCAGGCTTTTCCGTGAAAGTGAACTTGACAGCCGCTTTCCCGCATTGTCTGTGCTGGGTCGTGGGAGCCTCTGAGTTTGGCCAGCGTGTCAACACGCTCCTGCAGCACTCACACCCCCGCTTGAAGGGAGCTACCACGGTTTATGTTTGGAAATCGCATTTTAAATTCCATCTGTGGGTGTATAAGGATTATTACCCAATTTCAAGTTTACCATTTGAAAAATAGCAATGGCTTGGGTGACCCCTTTTAGGCAAAGCGTGATTGAGTCGGTGTGGCCGCGGCAGACTGCCCTGGGCTTGCGGCTTTGTTCTCTGTTTCCGGCTTTGTGACTTTAGGCAAGTTTCATAACCTGTCTGAGCCTCAGCTTTCTTCTCAGTAAAATCGCCATGATAATATTTGCCTTGCAGGGTAGTAAGGACTGATGTTTGTACCTATTTTAACATAAGAGTGGTCTAGTCTGGAGGATAAGTGAGCCGCTGGGAGGAAGCAGTTTGGAACTGGAGGACTGGTGGGAGCCCGGAGCCTCCTTAGGGGACGACAGGCCAGAGCAAGGATCATGGGACAGGGCCAGGACCGTCCAGCCCAAAGTGGCTCCAACTGCCCAGGACCTATTTAATAGGCAGATCTCACGGCCTGGGCTGGTGAGGCTGGCCTGGCCGGAAGCAGGTCAGCAAGCAGGCCTCCCAAGTCCTATCATCCTTGAATTATCATATTCATTCAACAAGAACATCCTGGGGTACTGTTCCATGCCAGGCCCTGCACTGGGTACTGGAGAACAAATCTACATCCCGACTTCGCATCCTGCTTTTGAGAAGCTCCCCACCAGCATCCATAGCATCCTGCCAGAGTTCCCACAGCTGAAAGTGCTTGTGGTTTAGGAGTGGGTGTCATCCCTGTTCATGTCTCAGAGGGAGAGAGAAGTGGTATGTGGCAGGGCTGCTATGTACAGTTGAATGTGTTGTGCACTGCAAAACCTAGGGAGCACCATTCACCGGTGAGTCTATTTGTAGCGCACAACCTGCTCAACTGTATGCAACAGCCGCAGTACAAGGGCTTGTGAAAGAAGATATCTACCTAGCTGCACCTCTCCCCCTGGCCAGGCAAGGCCTCAGTCAAGGCTTGAGACCATCCAGTGTCCCAGCCAGCAGGGCCCAGATCACCTCGTTAAAATTATTACCTCTTAAGGGGTTAAATGTGCGCTGCTGACCGCATCCTGCAACCCATGTGGAGAGTTTGGCCCGGGATCAGTACACATTACAAATGAGATTCAGAAATTCCACCTAAAAACAACAGCGCAGCCGTCCCTGCCTGACGATGAGTGATTGCCCTGTCCTGGCTTTCACGGCAAATCCCAGGGATTAGGCGCTTTCTCTTTTCTGGGAGGCACAGCCCTGTCACCCCGGGGGCCACACCCTGGCCGGCAGCCAAGTTCTTTCCCAGGATGCCGGGCCCGGCCTCCTCCGGGCTGGGGTCAGCTGCGGCCTGACCCCATCTTGAGCTGGGGGTGTCGCCAAGGGTTCCAGGAGGTGAAGGGCATGGGGAGGAGGGTCTCTCAGAGACTGGGAGATGGAGGGAGAACACACACCTTTTCTGCTCCCTATGTCGTGACCCCATGGAGCGGAGGTGGGCTCTGGGGCATCAGGCCCCGTGCCCTGCACGACTGCGCATAGCCCCTCTGAAACAGCTGCTGTTATCCCTCCTTGAGGTTATCAACCCCCAATTCCCTAGATACCAAAACTCTCAGAAGTCACCCCCGTCACGAAGCTAGTGACCGTCCCCGCAGCAGCTCCTGGGCTCAGGCCAGACTCCTCAGAGGGCTTGGTTGTGTTGAATGGAGCACAGCCTCTGCTTTTGAGCCTACCTCAGTGAGACACACAGGGGGACCCAGGGACCAGTCCCGGAAACCTCCCTGCTGTGGGTGGCTCCCGGACGGCCTGGGCTGGACCTGCAGTGACACGGACAGCATTCATTCAGAGCTCTAGGCCTCAGCCCCAGGAGACGCTCTGTCCACATGAGTGCCGCACTCCACACCCCTGATTGGTTTTCCAGCCCAGGACCTGGCTAGGAAGGGTTGGTGGGGTACAACCTGCCCAGCACCCCCTGCCATGGCCGCCCCTGCAGGAGGAGACAGCGTGGTGGGGAGAGGGGGCCATCTTGCTCCGCTGAACCCCCAGGGGTCAGCTACACCCCTCTCTACAGGCCTTTTTGGTGCAGCTCAGGTGAGACGATGCAGCCAAAGAGGTTGGGAGATGACACAGCTCCACATCTGCAGTGTCACCCTGGACGGGACCATCATGGCCCCAGCGGGAGGGTGGAAGGAAGCCAAACTTGAGACACCTGCCTTGCACAAAGGCAGTGGTGCTCATCAAGGTTTGGGCTGGAAGACTTAGCACCTGGCGGGCATCTGAGAATTTCCATCCCCTGTGCCTGCTTGGTCCCCACGGACACATGCCTGAGCCATCAGGGGCGGGAAGACAGGGCTGCACGCTGGGCAGGTGAAAGGTGGTGGGGGATAAGCAGGTGTTTCGGAAGGAGTAGAGGAGGGCCCGGAGTGGGGCAAGGGTGGCATCCGCTCACCCTGCAGTCAGCCCAAGGGCCCAGGCAGGATGGTGTCCCAGTGATGCCTGATGGTGGGTGACATCAGGCCAACCACAGCATCGGGAGCCAGTAGGCAGGGCTGGGCCAGGCCATGTGGACAGGGTCTAGGGACAGTGCAGGGACAGAGGTCCCTATTCTGGGACCTTGATGTGCTGCTGCTCTTGTAAGCTTCTGGGGGACTCCTGCGAGGCATGTGGGCTGCTTCTCAGACCTGCAGGTATCCCGCCTCCCAGATGTCGTCACCGGGATGTGAGATTCACGAGCACATCACAGAGCCTGACTAGATTATCTCCCTTCTCGTAATCCGCGTGCGTATCACAGCGAAATGTGCCTGGCCACTGGTTCCTGGTGCTGGAAGGCGTGGACCCACTCCCATACCCACAGCCTGTGTTGCTGTGACTGCTGTGTTCTAAGCCCCACTTTTCACATCCATCCCTGCTGCCTGGCCAGAGAGATGTCCTCAGCCCAGAGCTTCCCATCTCCCTCGCCTGCTCCTACCCTCCAGAATAAAAAGTGTACAAGGTAGGGAATTTGTGCTTGTCTGCCAGTTGTGGTTACTGCTGCATCTCTTAGAGTGGGGCTTACCCCTGGGGGCTCAGCGCTCAGGGGTGCCTGGGCTCCAGGCTGGAGAGAAGCACCCGGATCCGCCCACTGGCCCTCTGGCTCTGCAGAGCCACTTGCATCTTACTCCTTCCTCTTCCCTCCACTCTGCTTCAGCCACTCCAGCCCATGCCTCAGATCCCAAATATTCCATGGCCTCTCCCCTCTCCTGGACTGTAGCCATGACATTCACTTCCTTCTCCTCTTGGTGAACTCCTATTCATCCCTCAAAGCCCATGTCAGCTGTCACCTCCTCTTGGATGCCCTCCACATGCAGAGTGTGCAGCTCCTTCTTTTGTGCTCCTGCGGCCCTGGATGAACCCCTTTTGCAACTCTCCTCATATTCATTCTCCCAACGAGTAATGTGTGTATCCCTGGGGGCAGGCCCTGCTCTGAGGAATGCAGCAGTGACTAAGGCAGACATGAATGCCTACCTCATACACTTTTTATTCCAGAGGGTAGGAGCAGATGAGAAACAAGCGTAATATATACACGGTCAGATGGCAGTGAGGGCTGTGCAGAGCAGGGGAAGGGGATGGGGAGGCGGGGTGCAGCATGGCGGTACAGCTTTAAATCTGGTGGTCAGTGACATTTGTCAAAGACTCAGGAGTTGAGGAAGTGGCCCATACAGAGATCTGGAGGAAGAGGGCTCCGGGCAGAGGGAATGGCAGAGCGCCAGAGTGGCCGTGGCTGGGGAACTCCTTCTAGAAAGTCTGCCGTGCTTGTGCCGGGGGAGGGGTGTTGTAAACAGGGAAACACCAGCAGTTGTGGCACTGGGAGTTTTTCTGCTTGACTTTCGATTCCACCGAACAATTCCTGGACGGAAGAGCCTCCAGGGGTTCATTCATGCAAGGCTGCCCTCTTGTTACCCTGTTTGTCCTTGTTTCTTACACACACAGGACAGATGCACCCATTGGGGTCACCCCAACCCAGCCCCCGGCAGGTGCCCATCACTGGCCGCAGGATCCCACACACCTGCTGACTTCCAGAGTCACCAAGGGGTTAAAAGGAGCTGGGAACAGCCTCTTAGTCTCCAGAGCCTCCCACAGGAATGATTTGTGACCCTCTTAGGCTGCTGGTCTGCACCTTCTGAAAAGCTTTTAATATCACTGGGCACATTCATAAATTATTCTTTTTAAAAAATGAAATGTTTTAGCCAAACAGCAGTAAAGGCATGTTGTGCAAAATTAGCAAAAAAAAAAAAAAAAAAAAAAACAAGAATGATGATGGTATGAATCTTTTGACGGCCTCTCCTGACTATCTTTCCTGACTGTCTTTAAATCTGTGAAAGGACCTCAGTGCCTGCCATTACCCAGCCAGCACAGGGCAGGGTGGGGGTGGGGCGGATGTCAGGTGTTTCCAGGCGGACTCTGCTAGGAACGTTCCGTCTGTGGCCAAGGCTAGAACCCCAGCTATCACAGTCCTTCAATTAACAGCAAAGCCTGTGTGGCCCTTGTGGTGTGCCAGGCACCCTTCTGGGCATGTATGTGTGTATATATATAATTTGCTCCTCATAGCAATCCTGTAGATCATTGTCCCCATTTTCCAGATGAGGAAACTGAGGCACACAGGAGCTTCCAGGCTCAGGTGACATGACTTAGGAATGTGCACATCGTGTTGGGACTCTGTGGGGTTCCTGCTGTCATGACTTTCCCCAGCAACCTCGGAGAGGGCAGAGTTCTACTCTGTGAGGCCTGACCCGGTCCTGAAATCTCAGCTGTCGCCTCTGCATCCTGACAACGTGGAGCATGGTCCATAGCGTAGGTGTACCATCAGTGTTCAGTCTGTGGCAGTGCAGACAGTCATCTTTCTGAAGATTTGCGAGCCTCTGGGATGACAGCCTGGAAAAGGGACATTGAGGACATGGCCTTGCTCCAGCCTGGGGGGACTCTGCGCCGTGGCCCTGCAGCAGGGGGCCCCTTTCTGTCCTGAATTGGCTCATTCATGGGGCCTCTCAGGAGAAAAGGAGAAGAAAGTGATGGTTCTCCACCAACCTCACCTGTCCCCTCCTTGCTGAACTCCAGCAGTAGCTCCCATGGCCCCAGGAGAGAGAAGGGGCATGGCTGGCTTGCCCCTCTCCTCAGCCTCTCCCCTCGCCCTCCCTCCTTTACTCATCTGCTCAGGGAAACTGAGAGCACCAAGCTGCCTCGTGTCTCTCCACCCTCCCCACAGAGCACCCTCCCACCACCTTTTCCTTGCTGGGCACCTCGTTCTTCAAAGTCAGTTCAAGGTTAACCCCTTGGGGAAGCTTCCGTGAGCACCAGTACCTGATTTGGGGTGCGTATTTCTCTGAAGCTCTCCCAAAGGAGCTTTGCTTACCTTTATCAGCCTCTGTGGCCCCAATCCCCTGTGCCTGCTCTCCCAGCGGCTGAGAGCCCGTGAAGAGCCAGACCAGGGCCGGGCGATGTTGGTAACCCCAGCACCCAATGCTGCAACCACCCACAGCAAGCGCTCTGTGCTTGTCAGATAAATAGAGAAGAGAGGGCTCTGCTCTGACTTGCAGGTGTGGGGCTCAGGACCCCCTCTCTGCACTCAAGGGCTGCCCGCCAGGCAGGCCTGTCTTCCCCTCCCTTCCTCCAGACCCTCATTGTGTCTGTAGAAGGAGGCAGAGTAGCCTTCACTCCCGGAAGGCAGAGGGCAGGACTTGGCCCCTCTGGTGTGCCCAGGTCTTTGAGTCAAGTTGGCAAGACTTGAACTCATCCTGCCCTTCGTGGCCCCCTCACCTTGGGGGATTGTGAGGGATTCAGTGTGGCTGGGGCAGTGTGCTGAGAGCGGGGCTGGACAGGGCCATGGGCCTCAGCAAGGTGCGTCTCACCTGCTGTGAGCCCGGGTGGGGGTAGGGTGGAGGGTGAGAAGAGCCCCCTGCAGAGCCACAGCGGGCCCCATGGTTGGATTTGCCTCCTGGCTCTGAGCACGGTGGGAAGGGGCATGGGAGGGGTGAAAATGAAGGTGGTACACGTATTCAGGTAGATGCGATGAGGCCGGAACTAAGGCCGGGCGGGGTTGTGGGGAGAGAAGGAAGGAGAGTCTGGAGACCTTTGAGAATAGAATCCATTGGCCTCAGTGATGGTTTAACCTGAGGGATGGGAGCAAGGGGCCTGTCAAGGGCGACTCCAAGTTCTTGGCTTGGGGGTAGCTGCCAGGAGGGTGGGGGTAGGGGAGGAAGGGAAGTGGGTTTAGGGGAGGAGCGTGGGTCAGTGTTCGGTGTGCTTGGGTTTGAATTGTCCGTCTGGGAGAGGCGTCTGCAGAGATTGGAGTGGACTGACAAGTTTGGGTCTGGGGCCCAGGAGGACCCCACCCAGCAAGTAGGTGGATGGAGGCTGAGGTTGGCGCAGGAGACACACAGAGGGAGGGGAAATGCTTTCTTATCCCTCTTGTCTCAGTCCCATGTTCATTTCTCCTAAAAGGAGGTGCCTCAGACAGCAGATCCTTCCAGAACTCTCCCAGACCTTGTCTCCCTTTGGCAAGGCCACAGAGCTTGGTGGAAGGGGCAGTGGCCCAGGGCCTGGGCTCCAGTTCTGGTTTACTGCTTGCTGGCTGTGTGATTGTCAGCAACTCACGTAACCACACAGAGCCAGATTTTCTCCCCTGTGGGCCCCCGCCGCCTGCGTTTGCGATGAGGGGAGAGACAGTCGATGTGAGCGAGCTCTGTGATGACGAAGCACTGCAGAAATGTTAGCTCCCACGTCACAGGCGAAGGCTGAAGAGCTTTAGTCCAAAGCTGACATTTCCCTTCATATTTCTCCCCGAGGGGAAAGCTGCACCCTGGGAGCTGTGTCTTTCTTTCAGCTACCTGCAGCTGTCCCCTCCAAACTGTCTGATGTAGCTCACGGGAGACCTGCGGAAGGAGCACATTTATAACAATCAAGAAATACGGATGATGAGTTTTGCTGAGACATGTTGACTGACACTTGGTATTTTAAATATGCAGCCCGGACACCTGTCCCCCTTGCTTCCCCGCTTTTACAGCGTTTCTCAGGCAAGCAGAGAAGACCAGGTTTCGACTACACCACCAGCTCCTGATACAATTCTCTCTAATTGCTTTCTGCTGTTTTTGCCGTGTGTTTACAACTCTGCTAAGGGCAGTACAGTCAGGAAGTGTCCTGCACGTCATTTTGCAGATAGGAGGAAGGAGATACAGTGGGATGGGAAGATCTGGGCTCTAAGGTCAGTCCCAGCCGGACAGAAACCTGTGGCCTGTTTGCTCCGTGATCTGGAAGGTGCTACCCGTAGAGACTCATTTTTCTCCCCAGGAAAAGGAGGGCGACCGTGTCTCATCACTAACTGCGATGGGGGCTGAATGCGGCTGTGGGCACGTAGGGTCTCTCTGTCTCCTCCCATGTCCCCTGCTGTGTGGCCTCTTTCCAGCCCATCCACACTCTAGTTGGTGGCTTTGTGAGTGCTGACAGTATTTCCACATGGTTTTTTTTTTTTTTTTTTTTTTTCTTTTTTGAGACAGAATCTCGCTCAGTCACCCAGGCTGGAGTGCAGTGGTGCGATCTTGGCTCACTGCAACCTCTACCTCCCATGTTCAGGTGATTCTCCTGCCTCATCCTCCCGAGAAGCTGGGATTATAGGCGCTCACCACCATGCCCAGCTACTTAGCGACAGGGTTTTGCCATGTTGGCCAGGCTGGTCTCGAACTCCTGACCTCAGATGATCTACCCTCCTTGGCCTTCCAAAGTGCTGGGATGACAGGCCTGGCACCACGTGTTCTCAACGTTTCCTCTTTGCCGTTGGTCTATGCTGCTCATCCTCGCCTGCAGGAACTGTGGAGCCTCTTGGGGTGAATTACTGAGGCCTGGTGACTGTTTGCACCACGGTTGCCCATGGTGCTTGTGATGGGCAAGCCTGCTTGGGTCTCCTCGGAGCTCCTGGCCTCTCTGTTCCAGCACCTTGTCCACATAGCCCTACACTTCCCTTCCTTTCTGCTCATGGCTGGCCCCACATGGTGGCCACAGTTAATTTCCACTGGTATGAGATATTGTACCGTCTCTTGATTCATCATCTCGTTTGCTAAAATGTTCTTTGACAGCCCTGTACACTCCATTACACTTTGTCAGCTAGAATCACAAGCCTCATGTTGGAGGCTGTACTTTAGAAGGGAAGATGACTTGCACAAGGTCACACAGCTGGTCAGTGCAGAGCCACCTAGGAACTCGAGGCTGTAACTCTAGGTCTGTTTATAGACCAGTGTCTAAAGTCAGAGATATGGGACTCAGGCAGAGAGACACCGCCCCCCACCCCACCCCGCCGCCACTGACTTTCATCATTTCAAACAATGGAGAGGCAATCAAGTGCAACGTCAAATAGCAGAGCTGAAAGATGCCTTCCAGATGGGGCAGAGAATGTGGACCACAGAGCCCAAGAGGCAGCGAAGGTCTCCTCACTGGACCTAAGCATTTCGTGTTCAGGATCCTGGATCCCCAGCACATCAGCTGCAACTTACAAAGCAGAGCCAAGACATGAAAGTGAAGCGCCCGAGGGGACCTACATTTTTCAACGGGGGAAAAAAAACTGCTTAATTATATCTTTAAGAGGCACAGACACGCCAAGGGATACCAGCAGCGTCTGAGACCTGAAGCAGAAATGCCAGGGATGAGGATTTGGAAGATTAACACAATTGAACTCAGCACCGTGGCCTTTTTTTCTTTCTGGGGCTTCGGAAAGGTGGGAGGCAAACACCCCTGCAGGTAAGACAGACAAGCCAGGCGTGATGAAAATGCACCTCTTTGTCCCGCCTTTTACTGCTGGGGTGGTCCTTCCAACGACACAGCTCTCGCCTGGAGCCTCCAGTGGCTCCCCTTTCCTTCAGGACAAAGTGTTGCCTTCGTTCCTAGATTGTGAGGCTTCAGGGACTGATCTTCCTTCCTCCTTCTTCCTTCACTCTCTTTTCTTCTTCTGCTGCCGTCATCTTACAATGCGATCGTGGCAGAAGGCCACGGGGTTGGTGGGGCAGAAATGAGCTGACGCTATCCCTGAACAGGCAGGCGGGCTGTGAGCATCCCCTGCAGTAAGCAGATGCAGTGTTGTAGCGGAAAGAGACCAGGTGCCAGGTGACACAGGGGACCCAGAGAAGACTTCTATGAAGACTTCTATGAAGCAGTCCAGCTGGTCCCAGTGTCTGGCACATGAGACATGGCAAAGCAGAGTCTGTAGGATCAAATGGATAGATGGAACTGGGCCCCTGGTGGCAGCTCTCTCACGTTTGCGATGCTGCATATGGGCAGTGAGTGTTCCTTGCTACTTCTTCCTCCTTCCCTTGCCTCCTGTGATAGAGAAGTTGGTGATGGTTCTGAAAGAACAGTGGTATAGAATTGGTGATGGGGAGGCAGCCAGGAGATGACCCAGTTACTTGGTTCTCTGAGACTGACAAAGTGAGGTCCTGGGGCAGTCCCGCACCAGATGAGGCACATGGCTCAGCTTCATCTGCCTGCCTCTCCCCAAGATTGATACTGTTCCCAGAACTGGCCTGAACCTTCATATTTTGGGGCTTTGCACATGTCCTTCCTGCTTCGTTGACTCCGATTTATTCCTCAAAACCCAATTTAAAGCTTCCTGTTTAAAGCTCTTCTATGCAGAGTAGTCTCTAATGGATGGATGGGTGGATCCATGGGTGGGTAGCCTTTAATGGATGGGTGGATGGATTCATGGGTGGGCAAGTGGGTGGATGGACAGATGGGTTGAGGGGTGGGTGAATGGATGGATGGTTGGATCCATGGGTAGGTGAGTGGACGGATTGGTGGATAGATGGATGGATGGATGGTTGGGTTGATGAGTGGGTGAATGGATAGATGGATGGGTAGATGGATGGGTGAGTGGATGGTTGGGTGGGTGGATGGATGGATGAATGGATGGATAGATGGGTGGATGGATGGATGGGTGAGTGGATGGTTGGGTTGATGGGTGGGTGAATGGATAGATGGATGAATGGATGGATGGATGGATAGATGGATGAATGGATAGATGGATGGATGGATGGATGGATGGATGGATGGATAAATGGATGGGTGAGTGGATGGTTGGGTTGATGAGTGGGTGGATAGATGGATGGATGAGTGGGTGGATGGACAGATGGGTTGAGGGGTGGGTGAATGGATGGATGGTTGGATCCATGGGTAGGTGAGTGGATGGATTGGTGAGTGGGTGGGAAGATGGATGGATAGATGGATAGGTGAGTGGATGGATGGGTTGATGGGTGGTTAGGAAGCTATGAATAAAAGTGGTATCAGAAAGATTCTGCAGACATTTATTTGGCATCTATTATGTGTCAGGCACTGAGGACCAGCTGAACTGTTTAAGTCCTCCTTCATGAAGTCCTCTCTGGCCACTGGCCTGGGTTCAGTCGAGGTGAGGGCAAGGAGGTGTAAGTCATGCTCGAACTAGCCTGGGGATGGAGGAAACCTGTTCCCCAAACCAAAGGCTAGGAAAATGTGGCTAGGCTGGAAGAGTGTGGGCAGGTCCACCGATAGGGCATGGCCTGGGAAAGGGGGTCCTGGGTTGAGTGGGGTTGTGCACAGACTGGGAGATGCAATGTGGACTTCAGGTCAGAGGGGAGGGATAGAGAAGCGGATCTGGGAAGGGCAGGAAGGGGTGCACTTTCCTTGAGTGCCCGCTGTGTGCACCCGTACAGTCTGTTGTTTGACCCTCGCAGCATTCCTATTTGTTCTACCGTAATAACTTGTTAAATGCAAAGAACCTGAGAAAATCCAGGCCCCGAATCTGACCAACAGTGATTCAGCCTAGTGCCTCCCTTCCCCTGCGCAGCACCCTTTTCCCTAGCGCTTCCTTTCATGGTTCTTGTTTCACCACGCAGCTGTTTACAATCAGCTTGGAGCTCCGGTCTTCAGCCATTGTAGAGACTAAAACCTCATGAAGTACCCTGGTGCGATGTATTTAGGGACAAGCATTTTCTATACGTTCAGGGCTTCCCTCTCATAAATCAGTCCAAGAGAAATACTTAACACCTGCTGTATGTTTCTAAGAATTCAGCCACGCTTTGACTGGGAGTCAGATCACTTTAAATATTGCAATGCTTTTTGATAGCCAGTCGTCATTTCTCAGTGGAGAGAAAAAGGATGACATCGAGTTTGATTTGTTTCTGATTTTGAAGGTTGCTAGATTTTTTTTTTTTTTTTTTTTGAGACAGAGTCTCGCTCTGTTGCGCGGGCTGGAGTGCAATGGCGCCATCTCAGCTCACTGCAAGCTCCACCTCCTGGATTCAAGTGATTCTCCAGCCTCAGCCTCCCAAGTAGCTGGGATTACAGGCATGTGCCACCACGCCCGGCTAATTTTTTGTATTTTTAGTAGAGACGGGGTTTCTCTGTGTTAGCCAGGATGGTCTCGATCTCTTGACTTTGTGATCCGCCCGCCTTGGCCTCCCAAAGTGCTGGGATTACAGGCATGAGCCACTACGCCTGGCCAAAGGTTGCTGTTTTTAATCCCTGTTCACAGAAGAGGAAATTGAGACTCAGGAAGGTCAAATAACCCATCTGGGGTCCTACCACGGAGCCAGCTCAGTTTGTATCCTGCAGGTCTCAAAGGGCCTATTTAGAACGTCTGTGGCAGGTCCCCGTCCCACATGGAGCTCACTGCATGAGCACTTTCTTCTTTCTTTCTCTGTCCCAGACTGACCCCTGAGGACAGAGCTTCGGTTTCTCTACGTTCTTATTTAGCCAGTGCCAGGCACACATCGTGTGCGCAGACCCTCTGTGCATCAGACCTGCTGATAATATTAACGATCCCACATGCAGCCAGGAAGCTGTATTTAAATATAGACATTTAAGATACATGTATTCATATATCAACATAATAATATGGTATTATTACATATTTTATCATGTTTATATTTTATATATAAATTTTAGAGTAAATATAAACATATTTTATATGAATAAATATAGATATTATATATAATTATATTTACACATAAGTGTATTTATATGTAAATACAATAATTTATAATTATTAAATTTATTTTTATAAATAATTATAAATAATTTATAATTAATTTATATAATTTATAATTAATTTATAATTTATATAATTTATAATTTATATAATTTATAAATAATTATAAATTATAAATAATTTATAAATAATTTATAATTATTATAAATAATTTATAAATAATTTATAATTATTATAAATAATTTATAAATAATTTATAATTATTATAAATAATTTATAAATAATTTATAATTATTATAAATAATTTATAAATAATTTATAATTATTATAAATTTATTAATATTATTAAAATAAATTTATAATAATTATATAAATTTATACATAAATTTGTAAAATACACTTTAAACTATTTAAAATACATTTACATAAATTTGACATACTTTATATTTTAAATAATATATTAGTGTTTTATAATATATGTTTTATATGTATAATAGTTATATATGAAACTACATAATATACAGAAATATAATAATAACAGAAACAGATCCCTTTTTTTTTGAGACAGGGTCTTGCTCTGTCACCCAGGCTAGAATGCAGTGGCACAATCTTGGCTCATTGCAACCTTGACCTTCCCGGGCTCAAACAATCCTGCCACCTCAGCCTCCTGAGTAGCTGGTACTACAAGCACATACCACCATGCCTGGCTAATTTTTGTATTTTTTGTAGAAACGGGGTTTTGCCACGTTGCCCAGGCTAGTCTCGAACTCATGGGCTCGTGATCTGCCTGCCTAAGCCTCCCAAAGTGCTGGGATTACAAGCGTGAGCCACCGCACCCAGCTGAAACAAAGACGTATCTGACTGTAGTTTGTGGCGGCGCCTGCCATTCCTCCCTACAGTGATTCACAGGCTCACCCAGCCTCTCGCCCTTCTCCTTCAAGCCCCAAACCTCTGAATGCCAGGAAAGGTGGTAAGAACCATCTCTGCGCCTAGAACCAGTGAAGTTGGCAGGTCACTGTGGCGGCGGGGGTGCCATTGGTGGCCTCAGGCCTGGGGAGAGAAAAATATGACATATAGGGGATCCACGGGGGTGTGTTTGGGTTCAGCCCCGTGAGCGCACACTGTCCCTGGTGGGCAGACCGAGCGCAGGGAGGGGCGGGCGGGAGCGACCCGGTCACCAGGGCCTGCTGGCAAGCCCTGGGTGGTGACAAGTCCGCGTCTTTTGCCGGGAGCTGAAGATGTTCATGGGCTTTCAAGCAGGACAAAGCTGCCATGTCATCACCGCGTAGCAGGCAAAGCAAGGGTGCTGACAGCCTGCAGAAGCCTGCGCTTATCTCTCCATCGGAGCTAAAGCCCGTGTTTGCTTAGGGAACAGCCTGAAATTCCACCCCGGCTGCTGGGCCTTTCACTTTTGAAACATAAGCCCAGAGAGCGAAAGAGGGAACGTTGCGCTCAGATTCTCCTTCTGAGCGTGAACTTATGTTCCCGACCAGGAACCAGCCGCTCGTACCGAAGGCCTTCCTGACCTCTCAGTTCTCCCCTGAACCTTTGCTGTGTCCTGGGCACCAAGAGCTGGAGATAGGCTGTCCCCGTGCACGTTTCCTAAGCCTGCAGAGGAACTGTTCGCGGAATCCAGCCTGGAATCAGCCGTTTGTGGCAAACAGCCGGTAGCTATTTCTCAACGTGTGGTTGTGAAGCTGTAGGCTCCATATTTGCTCTTCACAGAGCATCCAAGCAGGTGTCTCAGAGCCAGCTCACACCGGTTCACACCGCTCACACCAGCTCTGGACAGCTGCTTGTGCACATCTCTCCACGAGTCCACTTTCAGTGATGCCACGTGGTACCTGAAATTGGCCATAGAAATTGGCCTATGGTATGATCAGAGAACCAGTTGTTAGGTAGTTACCCCACATCCGCACCCTTCACACCACTTTCGACAAATCCTACTGTCAGAACATGTGGAACAGAGAAGGGGCCTTGGCGGTTCATTCACAAATGTCAGCACCCGTAGGTCTGCCTGTTTGGCCGCAGACACTGGGGAGCAGCCTGCAGCCTTGGCTTGTGCAGCTTCCTCTGCAAAAGGGGAGTCTTCTCCAAGAAACCTGTCCTGACTCCCCAGCCCTCCCCACCTCCATTTCCACCCCCGCTGGACAGTGCAAACCCTTCATCAGAGAATGGCGCGTACTTTTCATCCTAGATCTTCCAGCAGCTTTGAAGCCAGCATCCTGTTCGTGATGTCTGGAACCCTGGGAACTGTCCCAGCGCCTGTTGAGCACATGTGTGCATGCGAAGGGGATCTGCTGAGCACTCTGCTCTGGCGGGAAGGCTGCCCTGCGCAGCTGGAGCTGATGCCTTGGCAGATGCTGGGCATCTGGATCGTGCAGTGCAGGAGCACAGGGGCATGGCACCATTGACTTGCCGGGGAACCTTGGCCTCAAAAGGGCCTCAGCCTCTCCACAGTGCAGTGAAGACTGTCCCATACTCTCACCCCGTACAGAGTATGGGAGAGTCTCTGTGAGCCTGTGGGTGCCCTGCAGAGGGAAGGCAGTGCCAGCCAGGCCTGGCCGGGGGCCATGGAGATGGCAGGCCCAGGCTGGGGAAGATTTGTGGCACCCACTCTCTTGCTCCCCTGGAATCTGCAGAATGCCTGGGGTTGCTCCTCTTCCTCCCTGGCGTGGCTGAGCTTTGTCTGTGCCCTGTCCTTTGGCCATGGTGTTTGTCTGGTCCCTACCCTGGTACAGGCAGAGCTCCCTGTGACCCCCAGCTGTTTCCCCAGAACTGATACCAGTCTCCCTCCACCACCTATCCTCCTTTTGACTGCCCTGGGGACTCCACTGCTGCTCTGATCTTCTGTTACTCCAGCCACTTCTTGCTTCCATGTTATCACAAACACTGAACAGTGAGCTCAGGTGTCACCCTCCACAGAGGCATGCACAGCAGGGGGTCCAGAGGCATGTCCCATGGGGAACTGGGAATTCTCTGCTTGCAGAAGGATGCAAGGCCCACTGCAATCCTCAGATGTCCTAGGGGAGAGGATATACCTGCTTCGTTTCTTCTCAGGGGTCAGAACTGGGCACAGTGGGTTGGAAGGAGGGAGAAAGATTTCTGTCAGGCACTCACTCCATGCTAGGCCCTTTTCTAGGCTCCCTTAAAACCTGTCAGGTAGGCCGGGTGTGGTGGCTCATGTCTGTAATCCCAGCACTTTGGGAGGCCGAAGCGGGTGGATCACCTGAGGTCAGGAGTTTGAGACTAGCCTGACCAACATGGAGAAACCCTGTCTCTACTAAAAATACAAAATTAGCCAGGCATGGTGGTGCATGCCTGTCATCCCAGCTACTCGGGAGACTGAGGCAGGAGAATGGCTTGAACTCAGGAGGTGGCAGTTGCGGTGAGCCGAGATTGCGCCACTGCACTCCAGCCTGGGCAAGAAGAGTAAAACTCCGTCGCAAAAACAAAACAAAACAAAACAGACAAAAAAACACCTGTCAGGTAAATGGTGGTAGAGCAGAAAACCTGGGCTCAGAAGCTGGCATTGACCCCAGAGCCATCCAGTTTCCAAGCCCACACCCACAGCTTTCCTCCGGGTTGGGCAGTGCGTGATGGAAAGGCTGTCTTAGCAAGTAGTGAGTTCACTTTCACCAGTCCCTGCAGGCGGGAGCAGAGCCTGAAGTGACCACTTGGAAGGGGATGTTATTCAGGGGACTCAAGCATCTGGCACAGAATGGGGCTCCACGAGGTCTAAGCCCCCTTCTAGCTCTGAAACTCCTTGAGGGAAACCATTTCCCAGATCTCTACATTGCTGCAGTGCCTTCTAACTTCCGGCACACCTTCTGCTCTCTCCGCAGGTGTTGTGCGCCAGGTACGGCCCATCGTGGGCCCATTTCATGCCATCCTGAAGCTGGAGATGAACTATGTGGTCGGGGGCGTGGTCTCCCACCGAAATGTTGTCAACGTCCACATCTTCGTCTCTGAGTACTGGTTCTGAGGGCTGGTCTGCATCACAGCCACGGGTGCACCTCCAGGCCAAATCATTGCTGCCAGTGACTGTGGCCTGTGCTTGTTTGTACTCTCAGACTTGTTTAATGTTAGGCATTTGTTTGTAGCATTAGGCCAATATGTATTAAGCTGAGCCAGATGAGTAAGTCCATCTGACGTATTTTTGGTGTTTAAAAAATGAGTCCAACTGCTCAACTGTTTGGTTGAAAACCTTGTTCATTTTTTAATGCAAAGGCTAAGTGTCGCCCCCTTTCTCTGCCTCTGGGCTGGGCCTTGCTAAGGGCCAAGGAAAGAAAAACATTTTTTAGGGGGCAGCCAGTCCAAATGCCAAAAGAAGACCAATTCTTGCCCTGATTGTATGAAATTTGACATTTTGGTACTTTTTTTTTTTTTTTTTGGCCAATCAGATTTTCTGTGTTCTAAGGACATGGCTGCTGTAGAATAGCACAGAAGTGGACGATACATTCTCCCCAGAAGCAGCGTGACCGAATGCCGCGGGGAGCACTTGGAAGGGAAATTGCAGTTCTGTTGAAATAGAGGAAAATCCCTTGCTAAAGACGCAGCCTGTTAGGCTCGTGTGGGGCTCCAGTACGTTCACCAGGGGAATGGCTGGGATTTCTCGGCACTCTGCATCATCCATCTTTTCTTATAGGTGGGGAAATAAACAACTTTGTGATCCTCCTGATGGCCTGTGCATGACAGTCTTTCAAGAAGAGGGCTCTCTGCCAGCTCAGGAGTCTGCCACCAGCTAAGGGATTGGACATCTTCCCCCCTCCCGCCCCCCTGCCTCACCCCACCCAAGGATGTCTCAATGCTCCTCCTGCCCCTCAAGGTTCTGGGGCGGGGCCCAGCTTCCTACACACATCGTTTTCAACACCATGCCCACCCTCTGAGAAGTGCGGCTCAGGTTCGTTCCCTGCCCCATGTCCAGTGCTGCTAGGCAAGCCCAGGGCTCTGGCTTCTGTGTGACTTGCTTCCAGTAGCATCCTTCGTGGCATCCTGATCCTCTCTAGAAATCCCTGGGGGGAAGTAATGACCCTTCAGCAGCCGTGAGTCCCTGCCAGACACAGGCCGGGGCCAGGCATCTGGCATGAGGTGCTTCACTCATTCCTCCTGGTGGCCCAGTGAGGTTGGTATGATCACACACAATATTGAGATGGGCAAACTGGGCTCAGAGAGAGAGGAACTCGGTTGCCAAAATTCACACATTTGAGAGACAAAGAGGGAATTCAAATTCTATCTGAATTTGAGCCCTCTCTAAACCCTGTGTCAGCAATAGATGTGGACAGACTGAATTTACTGGGAGACTGACACCCCAATTGGCATCAGTGGCGGGGCCAGGAGCTCCCAGTGCCCCAGGGCCCACTCTGACCTCCAGGGACTCAGCATCCAGGCTCTGTTTCCACACATGCCTCTCCTCCAAATCCTTCCCTGGGTTGCTCCCATCCTCTTAGGTATGGACCCCATTTGTGGCTCAGAACCTCTCTCATCCTATGCCTCATTTCACAGCCTGGACCCTAGCACTGGTGAGATCTCAGCCCCACACTCAAGCCAACACCACTCCCAACTTTCAAGAACATGGTCTCCGCCACCTTTGGGAAGACCTCTCCAAGGTCACTTATTTGGGTCACTGGTCCATCAAAGCCAAGCCTGGGCCAACCAGGTACAAGGCCTGCTGGAGCCTTTTGGCCGCTGCAGCTGGTGAGAAAGAAGAGGCCGGGTGTGGGGCTGGATGGTCCAAGGAGCCACATCTGGGGACAAGACCAGTGCAGGGAACATCCACGCAGCTCTTCGTGCCAGGGAATTAGGGAATTGGGGTCCTGGCACGGAAGTAGGGCTGGGAACTGACTGCAGGAATGGAAGGAAGCCTCAGGGCAAGGGGCAGGAAACAGAAAGGGACATGGTGTTGGGGGAGCGCTGCCACCCACTTGCAGTCTTGGGGGCAAATCTGCCAGAGCCAGGCCATTCTGGGCTCAGCAAAGTTGGTTTCTGGGAGCCTTCTTCAGTAGGGCGGGGTGCGAAGACCAAGGTGCAAGCTGCTTTGGAAAAAGAGTTTCCCATACTCCCAATAGGAACTAGGGCAGGCCAGGCACGGTGGCTCACACCTGTAACCCCAGCACTTTGGGAGGCCAAGGCGGGTGGATCACCTGAGGTCAGGAGTTCGAGACCAGCCTGGCCAACATGGTGAAACCCCCTCTCTATTAAAAATACAAAAATTAGCTGGGCATGGTGGCGGGTGCCTGTAGTCCCAGCTATTCGAGAAGCTGAGGCAGGAGAATCACATGAAACCAGGAGGTGGAGGTTGCATTGAGCTGAGATCCACTCCAGCCTCGGCACAGGAGTGAGACTCTGTCTCAAAATAATAAAAAAAATAATAATAAGGCAGCTGCCCTGAGGACGGCAAATGCCGAGCCAAGCCCCCTGCTGCTGATTGGCTCTTGAATGAGCACATGATCCAAGCTGTCCAATCAGAGCCCTGCCTCAGTGTCCGTCTGCAGCGGAAGAGGGCAGGAGGGGCCCGCAAGTGGGCGGTGAGGGCGCCAGGTTGAGGAGCCCAGGGGAAGAAAGAAGTTCTGACCCTATCTGATTCAGAATCAGGGAGGCAAAAGCAGACCTCTCTCGGCAGGGCTAGCAGGGCGAGTCCCTGCCATCGTCTGAGCTTCAGTTTCTCCATCTGCAAAGTGGAGATTCCCAGATGGCAGTGAGGAGCGCTGGAGAGCATGAGTGCAAGAGGGTTTTGTGCATTGCAAAGTGCTGCATTCGTGTGTGAGGGCTTTTTGTCATTAACCGTTAAAAGCAGCAATGATGGTGATGACGATAATGGTTGTCACTGTCAATTGAGCCACATGAATGTGCTCTGGAAGCTTGGCATCTTTTCAATCCGGCATTTCCTTTTCTTAATCATCCTGGAGAGACTTGGTAGACAGTTGTGTAAATTACCCACCAGCCTAACTCTTCATATTTCATATCATGCTATGGGTTGGGCACCTGATGGACCCATAAGTATCTCATTATACTTGCAAAGTAATTACTGTCAGAGCCTAGCATCAGCGGCATTAAGGCACCAGCTAAGGGGAGCTGGAGGTGCCTCTGAGTTCCTCCACAACAGTGATTCCTTCTTAATGGTAGCCTTAGAACAAGATAACTGAGGGGAATTGCTAAAGGCAAAGCAGTTTATAAGCAGCATGAGACAGCAAACACACAGAGACACCAAGTTGAATCCTTCTTGCTGATCTGGTAGAAGAAACTTGGAAGGAAAATTCCAGAAGGTCTCCTAGAGTGGTATTCGACCAGAAAACTCCTGGTGTTTTTTTTTTTTTTTAAATTCCCAAAGGAAATCTATTCTACTGTACAGAGGAAGTCTGTGGCATGTGTCAGAAGCGCCTGGGCCACCCAGGGTCCTAGTAGGACCCATTTTAATATGCAGGTGGATGTTGAGTGGAGGGTGCCAGGACCCACCCAGCCAACACAGCCAACTAGAACTCGAGGAGGGAAGCCAGCTTTTCCAAAGTTCTCAAGTTTGTCCAGGTGAAAAAACACCTGGAAATCAAGTTATTTTTTCCCCTAATATTGTAATATGGAAATTTTCAAATATACAGCTGAGTCGAAAGAATTTTACCATGACTACCAGGGCACCTTCCACCTAGATTCTGCCACCGACATTTTATGAGATTGAGTTGCATTTTGAAGAAATGACAGTATGATGAGATAATAAATACAAATAAGAAACTGCGTGTTTTGTAGGCTTGTGTTCAAACCCAGCCACTTACTAGCTGTGTGGCCTTGGGCACGTTGCTTAATGTCTCAGAGCCTTGGTTTTCTCTACAATGAAATGAAAATAAGGACACATACTTCACAGGAGTGATCGTTAGGATGAAAGGGGATGATTACGTAAAACAGTGCAAGAACTTCTACATAGGAGGTCCTCCATAAATAGTACTGTCATGACACACACACACCCAAAAGGATAGTCTTTATTCAGTTAGATGCCACATTTTATTAAAGTCTTGTGCGGACAAGCAGTGAAACCTCAGAAGAATGTATAAAGAATAACTGGAGGCGCTTCCATGTGACTTGGCTCCATCCGGACAAGACGACTTCCAGGTGCCAGCAACAGCTCCCCATTTCCATTCATGTTTCCCCACATCATTCATGCCAAAGAGATGGGTGCCAAGAGGCCATCTGTCTTCATTCTGGACATGGAATGAGACGGGAACTCACTCTCGAAGGACTTTTGAAGTCTCAGAGAAGAAACGGAGCCACCGTCGACCTTTTGAAATATGGCCTGTGAGAAGCACGGTGACAGTCACCATTACTCCCAATAATCACATTACTGTTTGTGGAAAAAAAGACCTACTATGTGCCAGGAAGGCTTCGGTAATCATCCCCAACACACACATTCTCTCACACACACTCACAGGTGTGCACGTGTGCACACACCACACACACATACACATGTACGCTTCCTCCTCAGCCCCTCTGCCATGCCCAGCTCAGGGCCATCTTCTCCCACGAGGTTGCCGGTCTCATCTCCTGAAATGACCCTGTCCTCCCATCACTGCAGAACTTACGGTGCCACCTGCTGTGGTTATCTCTGTGTAGTCTAGTATGTATCAGCGATTCTCTGTGTGAATGTCTTTCCTCCCCCAAGATAGTGGATCTGTGACTATTACTTTAGTCTGTCTATCTATCTATCTATCTATCTATCTATCTATCTATCTATCTATCATCTATCTATCTATTTATTTATATTTTGTGTAGAGACAGTGTCTCACTATCAGCGATTCTCTGTGTGAATGTCTTTCCTCCCCCAAGATAGTGGATCTGTGACTATTACTTTAGTCTGTCTATCTATCTATCTATCTATCTATCTATCTATCTATCTATCTATCTATCATCTATCTATCTATTTATTTATATTTTGTGTAGAGACAGTGTCTCACTATGTTGTCCAGGCTAGTCCTAAACTCCTGGCCTCAAGCGATCCTCCCACCTCAGCCTCACAGGTGTGAGACACCATGCCCGGCCACCTGATCTGTGTGTTGTTTTGTTGTTTTTATATGGAGTCTTGCTCTGTCACCCAGGCTGGAGTGCAGTGGCTTAATCTCGGCTCACTGCAACCTCTTCCTCCTGGGTTCAAGCGATTCTTGTGCCTCAGCCTCCCAAGTAGCTGGGATTACAGGTGCGTACTGCCACACCCAGCTAATATTTTTTGTATTTTTTAGTAGAGACGGGATTTCGTCATGTTGGCCAGGCTGGTCTCTAACTCCCAACCTCGGGTGATCTACCCACCTCAGCCTCCCAAAGTGCTGGGATTACAGGCGTGAGCCACCGCACCTGGCCTGATCTCAGTCTTTAAGAGAGCAGCAGCTCATCTGTGGCCACTGCTTCCCGGGGACTTGCCAGAAGGGAGGTGCAGGGCACAGGGAAATAACCCGCCTCTATCTGACGGCTTCGATGGTATCGAGCGTCCTCAGTGGCAGCGCACAGCACGGAAGCCGAGGTGTGGCTGCGTTCCATCTGGAGAATTCCACTGTGATCCATGGTGTCAGCTGCAGGTTCAAGGGTGTCACAATTTAATTATTAAACATCATGAGGCATTAGGAGGCTTGGGCACGCACTGATAAGTGATCCATTTCTAACACAGCTGGTTTATTACTGTTTGTGGCAGCTCCTGCACGAATTGGTGTCCATTAACTAAGCAATGGTATTATAATTACGCATTTAAATTATGTATGGGAAGGCTGTCAGTGGTAGAAGTCAGACTGCAGTGATTACTTTGAGTCGTCAGACCTCCTGGATGTAGTCTCTCTGCAGATAGCTGTAATTCTGGCTTGTTTTCTGCTCATTTTCTGCAGACATGTAGAATCCACTGCTAGGGTCCACTGAGCTGTCTCCTGGGTGGTTTTTGATGCTGCAGGAGATAAACATGTGTGTCTTCCTGGCTGGACCCAGTTGATGCACTATCCTAAATTCTGTCCTTTGCCTGCCTTGATCTCCATAGCCTGCTTCTTCCTGGAAATTTTCTTCCTCCTCCTCCTCCTCCTCCTCCTCTTCCTCCTCCTCCTCCTCCTCCTCCTCTTCCTCCTCCTCCTCCTCTTCTTCTTCTTCTTCTTCTTCTTCTTCTTCTTCTTCTTCTTCTTCTTCTTTTTCTTCTTCTTCTTTCTTCTTCTTTTTCTTTTTTGAGACGGGGTCTCGCTCTGTCGCCCAGGCTGGAGTGCAGTGGTGTGATCTCAGCTCACTGAAATCTCTGCCTCCTGTGGGTTCAAACGATTTTCTCTGCCTCAGCCTCCCGTGTAGTTTGGATTGCAGGCACCCCCCACCATGCCTGGCTAATTTTTGTATTTTTAGTAGAGATGGGTTTTCACCATGTTGGCTAGGCTGGTCTTGAACTCCTGACCTCAAGTGATCCACCCACCTTGGCCTCCCAAAGTGTTGGGGTTACAGGCGTGAGCCACCGCGCCTGGCCAGAAATGTGCTTCTTTAGAGGAAAGCACCGTTGATCCTACCTCCTTGATCTAGTTGGTAAGACCGTATACAAACTGGGCCCATTGGTCTCTGCTCCCTGATACTATCTGATACCATCTGGTCTCATTCCTTCCTGATACCAATTCCATCTTGTTCATTCATTGGTTCACTCATTCATTCACTCACTTTGCGCCCTCCCTGTGGTGAATCAGTTCCCCTCTGTCCTCCCCACTCTGTCCAGTCCTCCCCTAGGCTGCCAGGTTACTTTTCCCAAACTCCGATCTGATGGAGGCCCTTTTGGCCTCAGATCCTCCAAGGGCTCCTGCACCAACCTCATGGTGTGGCTATGTGACATAATAAGAAACATATACTTCTATTTGGTCTCTTTCTGGGTTCCTTCTCCATGGGGACAGAAGCTCCTGTGCTCGGGGCCCTACCAGAGCTCGCCTTGTGTGCCTCTTCGTCTGCCTGTTCATCAATAATGCCCTTTACAATAAACCTATACGTGCAACTAAAGTGTTTCCCTGAGTTCTGTGAGCCATTTTAGCCAATTGCCAAACCTGAGGAGGGGTTCTGGGGACCCCCGATGTGTAGCCAGGTCAGACGGAAGCGTGGGTAACCTGAGCACCCAATCCTTGCAACTGACATCTGAAGTAGGGACAGTCTTGCAGGACGGAGCTCATATCCTCTGGGGCCTGTGTTAACTCTGGGTGGCCAGCGTCAGAATTGAATTGAAGTGTCGGACACCCAGATGGTGTCTGCAGAGAACTGGCCGGGCATGGTAGCTCACGCCTGTAATCCCAGCACTTTGGGAAACCGAGGCGGAAGGATCACCTGAGGTCAGGGGTTCAAGATCAACCTGGCCAACATGGTGAAACCCCGTCTCTACTAAAAAAATACAAAAATTAGCCAGGTGAGATGGTGGGTGCCTGTAATCCCAGCTACTCAGGAGGCTGAGGCAGGAGAATTGCTTGAACCTGAGAGGTGGAGTTTGCAGTGAGCCAAGATCGCGCCCGTGCACTCCAGTCTGGATGACAGAACTAGACTCTGTCTCAAAAAAAAAAAAAAAAAAAAATGCGGGACAGACAGGAGTGGGAGGTGGGGGAGGGGGCTCTGGGAGGGGGGAAGAGGTGGGTGCCCCTTGTGACGCTAAGAATAGGGGAGTGGCAGAGGGCACAAGGTCACAGAACTAGGCTGAGGAAGAAGGGGTTGGCTGGACCCAGAAGCTATTGAAATGTCACAGCAGACATGTCCACTGAATGCCCCTGCTGAAGTCCTCGGTGGGGTAAGGTAACAGTCAAGTCCTAACATCCTACATGGGAAATCTACACAGTTAGCAGAGCCAAATATGACAGCAACATGAGCCAACCACTTTGAACCTGACATTTTATTGTCACATGAGACTGTAGCTCTCTGAGTCCCATGCCCTGGCCACCTTGTCCTGGTTCCTGCTCCTTTGAGGGTGGGTTATTCAAGTCAGCCAGTGGAGCAGAGTGTTCCTGATCATTCCTAAAAGGCAACAGCCTTTTCTGCACTCCTTGCAGGCAAAGTCAGACAGATCTGGGGAGAAATCTTCAGATTCCCCAGAAAGCACTTCCTTGAACATCCTTTCCTGTGTGTACACAGCAGGTGTTTAATTCTTGCTCTAGGGAGCAGAGCCCGCCCCAGTGTGAAGAGTGGCTTTGCACACAAGAAACTATTTCTCCATTGTCTCCCTAGATTAGAAAGGCCCCCAGTTGAAATTGCTTCCCCTGAGCCTTCGGTATTAGAAACTGGTAAAACCCTTCCAGAAGCATCGCCCTGGAAACTTGAGCACCTCAGCCCCCAGACCCAGATCCCAGCAGAGAAAGCCTTTGGTATCCCGGGACCGAATGCTAATGGCATTGAGGTCGGGGGGAATCCGCTCTGGCCTGTGCTGATTGTGACTTACTGTTGAGAACGTCAGTGTTTTGGGTGAACAAGAAGAAATCTATTCCAGCATAATTATTCCAATTGGGATTTAGGAGGACTGGGCATTCTCCACATTCCAGGCTTCTTCAGTTCCACGGGGTTAAGAGGGGGCTTATTTTTTTCTTTCTGTGCCACAAAAACTTGGCAGTGATGACTAACCTAGGGTAACACGAGAAAGCTTACTAGGTCGGTCTGTGGCTTTCCTGCTAGCTTTCCTGTTTGTCATACGACAGTGAGACCAATGCCAGCTCATCATGGCACAGAGAACTTTCGGTGCTCTTCGCAGCTGGATGTGAGGCCCAGCTTGGTGGGCTAACACCCTGGGGAAAGGGTACCTTGGGTGTTCAGTGAGAGGCATGGTAGGAGTGGGGTAGGGGTAAGAGGAGACAGGCACACGGAGCGCAGAGGTAGAAGCACAGCCTATTTCTAATAGACATTAAAAAGAAAGGACACTTCTGGCCGGGTGCTGTGGCTCACTCCTCTAATCCCAGCACTTTGGGAGGCCGAGGCGGGCAGATCACCTGAGATCAGGAGTTCAAGACCAGTCTGGCCAACATGGTGAAACCTCGTCTCTACTAAAAATACAACAATTAGCCAGGCATGGTGGCACATGCCTGTAGTCCCAGCTACTCAGGAGGCTGAGGCAGGAGAATCGCTTGAACCCGGGAGGCAGAGGTTGTAATTAGCCGAGATCTTGCTACTGCACTTCAGCCTAGGTGACAGAGTGGACACTTCCAACTGGACGAGGATGACCTTCGTTAGAGAAACAGCAGCAACTTGACCTTCACCAGCTCCAAACAACACTGCCAGGTCGAGATCATTACTACCATTTTGCAGAGGACAAACGTGAGCCTCAGAAATGAAGAAACTCCCCCAGAGTAGGACACCGCCAAGCTGTTTCTTACCCTCTGGCCTCCTATGCTCTTTCCACGACAAGCAGAAAGAGGCTACCTTTGGTTTAAGGTCTCGATGAACTCTGACACTGTGGAGCCAATCCTTCCTCCCTGCAAACAACATTCAGTTCAACTTGGTGAATCTCTATTGAACATTTATGACATGCAAATCCCTGTATGCATGAAGTAAAATTAAAAAATAAAATATGCATGAAATAAAAACAACAGCACAACAATAACTAAGCCACCAGGCATGGACACAAGGCCTAGGAAGGGCTTGGCATGAACACACTGGATCAACTTAGCCGAGGAGGCCATTCCCAATATTCCAGAGGGGGCAAGTCTGATATTAACTCCCTGGGGAAAGAGCCCTTTCCTCGCTTACTCCTGGTAGGACCAAACCCCATGTCTAGCACGTTTTCCCAACTCTTTCAAGATCCTCCCAAAGAGTTTTTTCATCTGTATCAGTTTGCTCATCCGAAAAGTGAGCCTAATAATTACTACCTTGTAGGAATTTGGGGAGTATGAAGCAAGATGGTGACTATAAGACGTGGGCATGATGCATGGTCCGGAAGAGAAGCTCAGAAAATATCTGTTCCAGTTCTTCTCTTCCTTTCCCAGGCATGTGCCTTTGTGAGTTCTCAGTAAATGTCACCTCACTCTCCTTTTTTTAAAAAATAAAATTTTTTTGGCATGTCTCCTATAACCCAGGCACAGAGTTAGGCCCAGAGATACAGTGATGAATGAGACACGGTGGTGATTATGGGACTCACCAGCAGGACAACATGAAGTCTGGCATGGGGTCTTTCAGGTCCAGTAAAAGCAAGTTTCTTTCACTGTTTATTGCAAATTTACTGAATTACATTTTGGTTTCATCATTTGTATTTTCTTAGTTTTCTCTCAATGTACCAAACTGTTTAAGACAAAGAAGACAAAGCTGGTTTCAATTTCATAAGAGAAATGAATTCTAGAAGCAGGGTCCAATGAAGCTGGCCATAATTTAACTTGACTAACTTTAATAGAAGCCACCTACGCTTTTAGAATCCTAAGAATCAAAGTATCCCTTTTCACTTTGGCTGCTGGGAAGCTCAAATCTAAATTTATTTATTTTTTGTTTCTTTTTTTAAAAACATCAAATCTAAATTTAATACCCAATTGAATATACCCTATCTGACTTTTATTTATTTATTTATTTTTTGAGATAGAGTCTCAAAAACTGCGGTGGGAGGACCACTTGAGCCTGGGGAGTGAGAGGTTGCAGTGAGCAGAGATCACGCCACTGCACTCCAGCCTGGGCAACAGAGCAAGACCCTGTTTCAAAAAAACACAAAACCAGGCCTGGCATGGTGACTCTCGCCTGTAATCCCAGCACTTTGGGAGGCCGAGGCGGGTGGATCACTTGAGATCAGGAGTTCGAGATCAGCCTGGGCAACATGGTGAAACCCCATCTCTACTAAAAATACAAAAATTAGCCAGGCATGGTAGTATGCACCTGTAATTCCAGCTACTTGGGAGGCTGAGGCAGGGGAATCGCTTGAACCCCGGGAGGCAGAGGCTACAATGGGCCGAGATCGCGCCATTGCACTCCAGCGTGGGTGACGGAATGAGATTCCATCTCAAAAAAAGACAAAAAAACAAACAAACCCAAAATGTGGTCTGTTCATACCATGGAATATCATTCAGCCATAAAAAGGAAGGAAATTCAGACACAGACCACAAGACGGATGAACATTGAGGACATTGTGCTCAGTAAAATAAGAGTCTAAGTCACAAAAGGACAAACACTATATGATTCCACTCAGATGAGGAACCTAGAGGAGTCAAATTCATAGAGACAGGACGCATTCATAGAATGGTGGGTGCCAGGGCCTGGGGCGAGGGGGATGGAGAGCTGACATTTAATGGGGATTTAGGGGAAATGAGAAAAGTTCTGGAGGTGAAGGGTGGTGAAGGCTGTACCACGGTATGAATGAACTGAATTATTTGCTCAAAGATGATTAAAATGGTCAATTTTATCTTATGTATATTTTACCACAATGAAAAATGTTTAAAAATTTTTTTAAAAAGTCTGGATGAGGTGGCTCACACCTGTAATCCCAGCACTTTGGGAGGCCGAGGTTGGAGGATCACCTGAGGTCAGGAGTTCGAAACCAGCCTGACCAACATGGTGAAACCCCCTCTCCACTAAAACAAAAATTAGACTGGCGTGGTGGCAGGCACCTGTAGTCCCAGCTACATGGGAGGCTGAGGCAGGAGAATCGCTTGAACCCAGGAGGGGGGCATTGCATGAGCCGAGATAACGCCACTGCACGCCAGCCGGGGCAACAGAACAAGACTCTGTCTCAAAAAAACAAAAAAACAAAAAAAAGAAAAAGAAAAAAGAAACACCTGAAAATGAACATTGTAAAACCTCTGTCTTACGGAAAGTTGCCCTAGGCCGATTTCTGCAATTTCTTTTTCTCAGTAGAGGGCTCCTGTCGCAGCTTCCAGGTTTTCATCTATCTCCCTTCCTACTGAAGTGAATCGCGTTCCAGGCTTCTCCCAGGAGGTGCCCAGAGTGCAAATGCTGCCCGGCTATCAGCTGCAGCCGGCACAAGCCTGCTGTAATTTGATGAGCGAACAAACTCCTGTCCCAGAGCAGGAGGTGAGATCGCTCGTGCAACAGCAGGAGGCAGCCTATTGCTAGCAACAACTCGTGACCCGTCCCTGCGCCAGCGGCGGCTAGCCCACAGGCCTCGGTGGAAAGAAATACCGTAAATGTAGCAGCGACTGTCATCGCTGTTTTATTTTCTCTTTGGCCTCTGGGTATTCACACGGCTTCCCCATTATTAGTCATATTATATCATCAGCCACAATTGTGCTTGTCAACCACTGGGGGAGGGAGCTACCATTAGAATACAGGGGCATGGAAGAAAGGAAAAAGAAGCAATCCTTCTCTGGGGAAGGAGGAAAACAGGAAGAGTGGCTGCTGCATGACGGTGCGCCCGCCGCGTAGCTGTGGCTGGTGACAGAGGAGGCAAAGTGGGAGATTTCATCTGGTCAGGACCCCATGCGGACTTGCTGTTGTTTTTCCCGGGCTCAGGGGCCCTCAGAGCCAGAAACAGCACAGTTGTGGACAGAGGTGGACAGAGGCCAGGCCCGCCCATTGGCTGGTGCCTGACTCGGTGGGTCTGTGGGCTGCCTCCTGAACAGGAGGTGACTGTGGCCAGCCTGATGCAGGGCAGAGACACCGTTTCCTTGGCAACCGGATCTAACAATAGTGATGCACATTTCCGGCCGAAGCACAGTGGTGGGAAGAACTCGGACTGGGGAGCCAGAATGGCCTGGATTGGAGTCCAGTTCTGCTACTGACAAGCTGCGTGGTGGGGGCGAGCTCTTGAGCCTCTCTGAGACGGATACGGTGGCAGCGCTGGTGGAAGCGCCTAGCATGGTACCCGAGACCTGGTAAGGCCTCGGTGATGCTTAGTCACCTTCCGCCATCCTCCTCCCCTTCAGCCTACGGTGAAAAATACAGTCCTGTCCGTTTTGGTAACAAAACTCCAGACACCATCCTGCCCGTTCGGAACAGTTCTGTACTTCCCTCCATTCATGGAGAAAGGAGCCTCGAAGGTTCAATGATCTCTGTCTCCTTCTGAGAACTGGGCTGGCTGGCATCCTGCAGAGACCGAAGGGCCAGTTTCTAAGGACGTGGCCTGGGTGTTCTGCCCATCTAGTCTCTGCTGGATGGCAGGCCATGACCCCAAAACCAGCAGCGATGATAATGAAGCCAGTGAAGCAGTATGGAGATGGAAAGTGATCACAATCCAGGATAAGTAAAGGCAAATCTGTGGCAAGTAAACTCAGTGACATGTATGTGCTTACCGCAGCGTTCAGTACCAGTTAGCACGTAGCCAGTGCCAGTCCCCTGGCTTAGCCTCTCCTTTTCTTTTGGAATATGAACAATCCACTTCATGCATAAGAACTGTCAAGCATGGCCGTGCGCGGCAGCTCACGCCTGTAATCCCAGCACTTTAGGTGGCTGAGGCGGGCGAATCGCTTAAGGTTAGGAGTTTGAGACCAGCCTGGCCAACATGGCGAAACCCTGTCTCTACTAAAAATACAAAAATTAGTTTCTACTAAAAATACAAAAATTAATCGGGTGCCTGTAATCCCAACTGCTTGGGAGGCTGAGGCAGGAGAATCGCTTGAAACCGGAAGGCTGAGGTTGCAGTGAGCCAAGATCATGCCACTACACTCCAGCCTGGGCAAAAGAGTGAAACTCCATCCAGAAAAAAAGAAAAAAAGAACTGTCAAGCATGAGGCAAGGTGAGGCCAGTGGCTGGCGGAACCAGCAGTACAGGGGCAAGGAGTCCTCTTTGGCCTTGGTTTATTGCTTGCTTAGAGAGTGAAGGGAAGAGCAGCTGCAGGCGTCAGCTCCCCATGGCCCTTGTGCAGGGCAACGGCACAGACAGCAGGGCATTCCACTGCACAGGAGCCCACTGAGACTGCAGCTGAGAGGTTCAACCTCATAGAAAGCTTGTTTTTCTTGTTTTTTTTTTTTTTTTTTTTTTGCTATGAAATTTCTTTAAAACGTGATTTCTATACTTGGGTCTTAGTTTTAGGGGTTTTTTTTGGTTTGTTTTTGAGACAGCATCTGTTCTATTTATTTATTTATTTGTTTTATGTATGTATGTATGTATGTATGTATGTATGTATTTATTTTTTTGAGACGGAGTCTCGCTCTGTCGCCCAGGCTGGAGTGCGGTGGCCAATTCTCCGCTCACTGCAAGCTCCGCCTCCCGGGTTTATCCCGTTCTCCTGCCTCAGCCTCCCGAGTAGCTGGGACTACAGGCACCCGCCACCTCACCCAGCTAGTTTTTTGTATTTTTTAGTAGAGACGGGGTTTCACTGTGTTAGCCAGGATGGTCTCCATCTCCTGACCTCGTGATCCGCCAGTCTTGGCCTCCCAAAGTGCTGGGATTACAGGCATGAACCACTGTGCCCAGGCAGAAGTTCTTAATGTTGATCAAGTCTAGTGTATCAATCTTAATCACTAATCTTTGGGTTAATGATTTTTGTGTCCTGTTTAATAAATCTTTGCCTTATCTCAATGTCATGAAGATATTATATTTTTTCTAGAAGCTTTATTATTTTACCTTTTACATTAATATAGGTCATCTTGAATTAAAATTTGTGCATAACTTGGGGTAGGGGCCAAGATTCATTTTTTTCCACATGGATATCCAATTCGGCGTCATTTTTTGACAAGACCATCCTCTTCTCTGCTAACTTGCTCAGGTAACTTTATTGTTAGTTACATAGCCATCTATGTGTGGGTCTGTTTCTGAACCCTTGATTCTATCTTATGGCCTATATGTCCATTCTCATACCAATATCACACTGTTTAATTACCTTTGCTTAATTAGGGTTGCTTTATAGTAGGTCTTGATATCTAGAAGAATAAGCCTTCCAACTTCGTTCTTCAAAACTGTTCTGCCTATTCTGCTAGGTTGTTTGCGATGCTGTATAAATCTGTTTGTCAATATCCATTACAAAAGCACCGCTGGGATTGTGACTGAGATGACGTCTGTTGTATTTTCCTCTAATTTGCTCATAGGGTGGCTCCCAGTTTACAGAGGGGCTATGAACTCTAGCCCTGCCCTGACAGAGTGCAAGGGCAGGTGGCTGTGGGTGTCACATGCATCTCTCAGGGATCCTTCTTCATCCCGACGGACAGTCTGATGCCTCAGTGTCTGACTGTGACCAGGTGTCCCTCTCACAGGAAACTCGTTTACCCTGGCAGATGCCCTGTGGCTCTTGTTGGACCTAAGTCCAGTTTATTTCCACCAAGACAGACACTCCCTGAAAGAGCCCTGGCCAGGAGAGAGTTAGGTCTGGGTGCGTTGGTCAGGTGGGCCACAGGAGACACAGCACAACAGAACACATGAAATAACAGAAGCAGTTTATCAGCCCAGGTCCACAGAGAAGGGGGGCCTCCCCTCCGCAAGGAACCAGGGAAAGTCTGGAGATGGCAGGGAGCTCAACCAGCAGGTGGTGGGGGGTGGAGAGAGAGCGAGAGAGACCTTCGGACTTTATAAAGCCTTGTTTGGAATCCAGGTCGTTACCCAAGCAGGATTTCCACTGGGGGGTTTAGGGGATGCATGAGGGCATAGGGTCGCCCTGTGACTGAGAAAGGGTCACTGCTGCATAGACCAACACAGTCCCTGAGAAGGTGGGGACCTTTAAGGCAAGTCCAGTGGGTTGTATCCAACTGTCCCTTGGGAATGGAGTCCCCGGGAGGTGGTAATGTAAGGCAGACAATCTGGATTGACCATCTTGAGGAACTGGGAGGAGATGAAGAACAGGAAATTATGTCAAGGCTGACCAAGCCCTGTTTCTGGTATGAGAAAGCTAAGCCTATATTCAAAATGAATGCTGAGGCTGGGTGCAATGGCTCACACCTGTAATCCAATCCCAGAACTTTGGGAGGCCAAGGCAGGTGGATCGCTTGAGCCCAGGAGTTCAAGATCAGCCTAGGCAATATGGCAAAACTCCATCTCTACAAAAATATACAAAAATGAGCCAGGTGTGGTGGAGCGCATGCAGTCCTAGCTATCTACAAGGCTGAGGCGGGAGGATCACCTGAGCCCAGGAGGTCGAAACTGTAGTGATCATGCCACTGCAGCTGGGGGACAGAGTGAGACCCTGTCTCAAAAAAAAAAAAAAAAAAAAAAAAGAATGCTGAGGCAATTTACTACAATATTGAATCTATAGATCGACTTAGGAGATTGACATAACAACAACATTGAGACTTTCAATTCATAAATGTGATCTATCTCTCCATTTATCTAGGTTTTTTCTTTTTTCTTTCTTTTCTTTTTTTTTTTTTTTTTGAGACTGACTCTTGCTCTGTCGTGCAGGCTGTAGTGCAGTGGTGCGATCTTGGCCCACTGCAATCTCTGCCTCCCGGGCTCAAGCGATTCTTCTGCCTCAGCCTCCCGAGTAGCTGGGACTACAGGCATGCACCACCATGCCCAACTAATTTTTGTGTTTTTAGTAGAGACAGGGTTTTACAATATTGGCCAGGCTGGTCTCAAACTCCTGACCTCATGATCTGCCCACCTTGGCCTTGAAAGTTGGGGATTACAGGCATGAGCCACCATGCCTGGCCTTTTTTTTTTTTTTTTAGAGACAGAGTCTTACCCTGTTGCCCAGGATGGAGTGCAGTGGTGTGATCAGAGCTCACTGTAATTTCAAACTCCCGAGTTTGGGCAAGCATCCCATCTTAGCCTCCTGAGTAGCTCTGAGTATAGCTACATGCCATAGTGCTTGACTAGTTTTTTAGTTTTTTGTAGATTTGAACTCTCTCTATGTTGCCCAGGCTGGTCTCAAACTCTTGGCCTCAAGTGATCCTCCCACCTTGGCCTCTTAAAGCACTAGGATTACAGGTATGAGCCACTGCTCCTGACCTTATCTAGGTCTTCTTTAATCTCTCTTAGAAATGTTTTGTAGTTTTAAGTGGAGGTCTTACATATCTTTCAAAAGATTTATTCCTAGCTATTTATATTTTCATGCTATTGTAAATTGTCTTTAATTTTGTTTTCTAGTTGTTTGTTGCTAGTATATAGAAACAAACTTAATTTTGTATGTTAATATTTTATCTAGTGGCCTTGCTAAATTTATTAATTCTAATAGTTTATAGACTTTTTTGGATTTCCTATCTATACAGTTATGTCATCAGAAAACAAAAGCAGTTTTACCTTTTTCCTTTCCAATCTTCATGCCTTTTTCTTTTTCTTGCCTTATTGCACTGGCCAGGACCTCCAGTACCAGGTTGAGCCAAAGTGGTGATCATGGCTGACAAGAAGAAAGTGCTCAATAGTTGCATTTATGTTAACAATAGGGTTTTTAAAAATATATACTCCTTATCAGATTAAAGAAGTTCCTTTAAAAATGTATTCTTAATTGTCAGAGAGTTTTTATCATGAACAAGTGTTGAATTTTATCAAATTTTTTTTGCATCAAAGGGCATGATCATGTGATATTTCTCCTTTATTCTGTTATTATGGAAAATTACATTGATTTTTTTTCAAATGTTAAATCCACTTTGTATTTCTGGAATAAGCTCTACTTGGTCTTGAGGTATTATCTTTTTAATATATCTCTGGATTTGATTTACTAACGTTTTATTTAGAATCTTTCATCTATATTCATGACAGATATGAGTCTGTGTATTAGTCCATTCTCACACTGCTATAAAAACACTACCTGAGACTGGGTAATTTATAAAGGAAAGAGGTTTAATTGACTCACAGGTCAGCAGGCTGAGGAGGCCTCAGGGAACTTACAGTCATGGCAGAAGGCAAAGGAGAAGCACGTACCTTCTTTACAAGGCGGCAGGAGAGAGAGCGAAGGGGGAAGTGTCAGACACTCATCAAACAATCAGATCTCATGAGAACTCGCTTACCATCATGAGAACAGCATGGGGGAAAATCGCTTCATTATCCAATCACCTCCCACCAGGTCCTCCCTTGACACATGGGGATCACAATTTGGATTACAATTCAAGATGAAATTTGGGTGGGGACACAGCCAAACCATGTAAGTCTGTAAATTTCTCTTATTGTAAGATTTGTGCCCAGCTATAATATCAGAATTTTTCTGGCCTCATAAAATGAGTTGGGAGGTGTTCTTTTTTTATTTCCTGTGTTCTATTTCTGAGTTTGTATAAGATCAGTATTATTTCTTAAATGTTTGGAAAATTACCAGTGAAACCACCTGAGTCTGGGATTTTCTTTGTGAGAGGGCTTAAATTACAGATTTAATTGTTTTTAACAGTAGAGGATTATTTGGATTTTGCTAAATTGTAGGGTTTTTTTTTTTTTGAGACGAAGTTTTGCTCTTGTTGCCCAGGTTGGATGCAATGGCATGATCTTGACTCACTGCCACCTCCAACCTCCACCTCCTGAGTTCAAGCGATTCTCCTGCCTCAGCTTCCTGGGTAGCTGGGATTACAGGCATGTGCCACCACACCTGGCCAATTTTGTATTTTTAGTAGAGATGGAGTTTCTCCATGTTGGTCAGGCTGGTCTCGAACTCCTGACTTCAGGTGATCCGCCCGCCTCGGCCTCCCAAAGTGCTGGGATTACAGGCGTGAGCCACCGTGCCCAGCCGCTAAATTGTAGTTTTTAAAGAACATTTCCATTTCATCTAGGTTTTCACTTTTATTGGCACAAAATTGTTTTTAATATCCTCTTGTTACATTTACAGTATCATTAGGCTCTACCAGAGTGATGGCCTCTTTTTATTTCTGGTATTAGAATGAAAAAAAATCTGAGTTTTTTCCTGTTTTTTTTCCCCTTGGTCAGTATTGATGGAATTGTCTATTTTATTATATTTTATTTTCGAGACAAAAGTCTTGCTCTGTCACCCAGGCTGCCATGCAGTGGTGTTGATAGTGGCTGCTGCCATCATGCCAACTGCAGCAGGGAGGCATGGCTGGGGCTGCACACTCCATGGAGCCAGTGGGAGCCCTGCCCCTTCTGAGTTGGGGCGGGAGCTCCCCAGGTGCCTCTGCAGCCACCCTCCCAGGTGCAGGACCTGGGTGTATCTGCAGCCTGCACCCTCGAGGGCCCAGGAGAGGCCCCCACCCCATCCCTGCTGGCTTCAGGGTGTCTGCTCTCACTGTCTGGCTTCTCTTGCTCCAGTACCCACTCTGTTCTTGGAATGGGGTTGGGGCCAAGCCCTGGGGCTATGAATGGCAGTGGGAGGCAGACAGATTACTGGGTAGGAGCAGACGGGTCCCCAGTAAGGCCCCACCTTCAGGCTGAGGAGAGCCTGAAGGCTGGAGGCCAGGCTATCAGCCCCGCAGACCACAATGGGGACTCAGGTGCCTCTTTTGGGCCCACCCATGGCCATCCATTGACCAATTGGCATGCACTTCCTCCCCTCTGAGGTCCATAAAAGCCCTGGGCTCAGCCAGAACAGGGTAGAGAATGGTCAGAGGACCCTCTCCAGGGCCTCCTCTCTGCTGAGAATGGAACACTCAATGATCTGCCTACAGAGAGGAGCTACCCCCTGTGGGTCTCCTCTGGACTGTTTTAACACTCAGTAAAGCTCATCTTTATCTTATTCATCCTTCATTTGTCTGTGTACCTCATTCTTCCTGGATGCAGGACAAGAACTCAGCCAAAGACGCCATGACCACAGAGGTTTCTGGCCAGAAATTAACACCCCAAAGGTCCTCTAACAGTGTGATCGCCGTTCACTGCAGCCTCAACCTCCTGGGCTCAAGTTATTCTCCCATCTAAGCCTCCCAAGTAGCTGGGAATACAGGCATCCACTGCCATGCCCAGCTTTTTTTTTTTTTTTTTTTTGTAGAGATGGAGTCTCATTATGTTGCCTAGGATGATGTCAAATTCCTTGGGTCAAGTGAACCTCCTACCTTGGCCTCCCAAAGTGTTGGGATTACAGGCATGAGCCACTGCACCCGATCCTGTCCGTTTTATTAATCTTTTATTAATCTTTTCAAACACCTACCTGGGCTTTATTTTCTCTATTGCTCCCAATTAATTTATTAATTTCTACTCCTGTCTTGATTATATTCTTTCTTTCACTTTCTTCTGTTTTCTTATTATTATACCTTAAGTTCTAGGGTACATGTGCACAATGTGCAGGTTTGATACATAGGTATACATGTGCTATGTTGGTTTGCTGCACCCATCAACTCATCATTTACATTAGGTATTTCTCCTAATGCTATCCCTCCCCCAGTCCCCCACCCCCTGACAGGCCCCACTGTGTGATGTTCACTGCCCTGTGTCCAAGTGTTCTCATTGTTCAATTCCCACCTATGAGTGAGAACATGTGGTGTTTGGTTTTCTGTCCTTGTGATAGTTTGCTGAGAATGATGGTTTCCAGCTTCATACATGTCCCTGCAAAGGACATGAATTCATCCTTTTTTATGGCTGCATAGTATTCCATGGTGTATATGTGCCACATTTTCTTAATCCAGTCTATGACTAATGGACATTTGGGTTGGTTCCAAGTCTTTGCTACCTTTCACTTTCTTTAGGTTTAATTTACTGTTTGGGGGTTTTTATTTTTTTAGTTTTATGAGACAGAAGCTCAGATCATTGATTTTCAACCTTCTTATTTTCTTATTTTATTTTATTTTTTTAGATGGAGTCTTGCTCTGTCGCCCAGGCTGGAGTGCAGTGGCGCGATCTTGGCTCATTGCAAGCTCCGCCTCCCAGGTTCACACCATTCTCCTTCCTCAGCCTCCCGAGTAGCTGGGACTACAGGCGCCCGCCAACACGCCCGGCTTATTTTTTGTATTTTTAGTAGAGATGGGGTTTCACCGTGTTAGCCAGGATGGTCTCGATCTCCTGACCTCGTGATCCACTTGCCTCAGCCTCCCAAAGTGCTGGGATTACAGGCGTGAGCCGTCGCGCCCGGCCAATATTTTCTAATACATGCATTTGAAGCTAAAACTCTCCACTAAAGCACTTGTTAGCCACTTCCCACAAGTTTCAATGTTTATTTATTATCACTCAGTTCAAGGTACTTCCTAATTTCCATTGCGATTTCTTCTCTGACCCACAGGTTATTGAGAAGTATGTTGCTTAATTTCCAAACACTTGGGGATTCTCCAATTATCTTTCTGTTATTAATTTCTTGTTTAATTGCACTATGGTCAGAGAACACACTCTTATGTGATTTCAGCCCTTGGAAATCTGTTGAGACTTGCTCTAGGCCTGGCATATGGTCTATTTTGGTAAACGTTCCATGGTTCCATTGTTCCTCTCCCACCCTGACACCATTGATAGGCATTGTAGCATTTACTCCTTTATTTTTACCTTACGTAGCTAACATTTTTGTATATTCATCCAATATTTCCCATTTTCTGCGTTTTTCATTCCTTCCTGCAGTTTGAGGCTTCCACTGGGGGTCCCTTTCCTTCAGCCCAAAGAACTGGCTCTGGGGTTTCTTGGAGGTGGAGCTGCTGGTGATGAATTTTCTTAGCTTTCGTTTGGAGACATTTTTGTTTATGCTTCATTTCTGAAGAATATCTCCTCCAAAAGGTTGGCCAGTTTGTTTGGTTTTTTTCTTTCAGCAATTTAAAGATGTTATTCTGTCATCTCCTGGATTCCAAAAATGTGAAATGTTTCACCAATTTGCATGTCACTCTTGGGGGCTGTGCCGCCTTCCATGTGTCATTCCAATTTTAGGATACGTGCTGCCCAAACAAGCACACAGCATCGTTTGTAAAGCATTTACGCATGCCCTTAAAAATACCTTTCTTTCCATTTTCTCCATTCGGTCCCTCCCCTCGATGAGGAGCAGAAGGGAGAGGCCACACACCCTCTGCTTGTTTTCTTGGTGCGGGTTTCCAAAAGGTCCTAAAAAAAATCATACCGTCTTCCCTCACCCAGGTTCTGAGCAAGCTGAGAAGCACCGCGGGGAGAGGCAGGTGCAGCTCTGCCCCTTTCACCGTGAACACAGGGGCCCAAGTTGAGAGTGGAAGTGACATCTGGAACAAGGACAGCAGCTCCCATTTAATGAGAGCCTGCCCTGTGCCTGACACCACAATGGGCACATCCCACACTTTTTCTCACTCCACCCAGAGCCCCATCCTCTGAGGCAACAGCTCCACTGGACAGGCAGGGGACCAAAGTTCTAAGAATTAAGCTACATTCTCGTAGCAGCCAGGTCAGGATTCAAATCCAAGTCAGTCTCAACTGAGCAAGTTTTTGTTTTTGTTTTTGTTTTTGTTTTGTTTTGTTTTTTGGGGGGGACAGAGTCTTACTCTCTCCCCTAGGCTGCAGCACAGCCGTGTGATCCTGGTTCACTGCAACCTCCGCCTCCCAGGTTCAAGCGATTCTCCTGCTTCAGCCCCACTGAGTAGCTGGGATTACAGGCATGCACCACCACGTCCACCTAATTTTTGTATTTCTAGTAGGGACAGGGTTTCACCATGTTGGCCAGGCTGGTCTCGAACTCCTGACCTTGTGATCCACCCATGTCAGCCTCCCAAAATGCTAGGGTTACAGGTGTGAGCCACTGTGCCCAGCCTCGAGCAAGGTTTTAAAAGTGGAATGGGTTTCCGGTTCCCAACTACCTTGTGGGGAACCAAGGTAGGCTCCCCACATGGCAGCCTTATTAAAGATTTTATCTTTATTTACATGAAATAATAGTATCAAACCACTCTCCCCCTTGCTCGCAATATTTTAGCTATGTTGGCCCCTTTTCCGTTTCTAAGACACTGCAAACTCTTTCCCACATTGGAGTCATCTGTGCTTCTCCTTCGGCTGAGATGCTTGTCCTTGCCCTGTTCATCGGCCAGGTCCCACTCCTGCAGGTCTCAGTGTAAATGCTCCTGTTACAGTTGTCCATCTTCACCCCTCCCCAGTTTAAATCAGGTCCTCTTGATAACCTTTTATCATTCCTGTTCATTTGTTTTCTTTCTAGAACTTACCATATTTTATTTATTTATTTAATATTTTTCAAGACGGAGTTTTGCTCTTTTTGTCCAGGCTGGAGAGCAATGACTGCCCTCACCTCACCGAAACCTCCACCTCACGGGTTTGAGCGATTCTCCTGCCACAGCCTCCCAAGTAGCTGGGATTACAGGAGCCTGCCACCATGCCTGGCTAATGTTTGTGTTTTTAGTAGAGACGAGGTTTCACCATGTTGGCCAGGTTGGTCTCGAACTCCTGACTTCAGGTGATCCACCTGCCTTAGCCTCCCAAAGTGCTGAGATTACAGGTGTGAGCCACCACGCCAGGCCTATACTTTGTAATCGTATAATGCATCTTGTTATTTTTGTAACCTGTGTTGCCTCCTTTATAAGGCACAGGCACATCTGTTTTGTTCCTGGCCACGTGGGCACCTGGCACTGAGTACTTACTTGTCCGTGCTGATTGGTGTCCTCCCCCAGCCCCCATCTTCTTTTCAGAAGTTTCCTCTTTCTGCTCTGAGAGGGGCTAAGCCAGCCGTGGCTCCCTTCCATCCCGATTCCGGTAGAGACAAGCTGGGGAAGTTTCTGGGAGCTGTGTGGGTGAGCAGAGTTGGAGACCTGGCATGGCTGTACTGGCTGCGTCACTGCAGGTAACTGGCGGCTCAGCTTGATAACACGTTTACCTGAGTCATCTTTGGCAAAGGTTACCAGGCTCCAGGATGGCACACACATGGGAGAAATGCCCCTTCCGTGACACGCCCACCTCGCTCTAAAGTGAGACGAGGGAGGGAGGACGCGGCCACCAGGTAATGAAGTCTAGAGGTTACTAGAGTTGAGGGATTGATGTGTTGGGTAGGGGCTGGGTCTCATTTCTGAGAAGCTCAGGACAAAACCCTGTTCATGTTAGAGTGCTTTAGCCAAATTCACCCTGTGGTGGTTGGGTGAAGTCCTGTCATCACAACTGGTTTTGATTCCTTCAGAGTAAGAATTATTTGTATTTTATTTATTTATTATTTATTTATATTATTTATTTATTTATTTAAGATGGAGTCTCACTCTATCTCCCAGGCTGGAGCACAGTGGCACGATCTCAGCTCACTGCGAACTCTACCTCCCAGGTTCAACCGATTCTCCTAGCTCAGCCTCCCAAGTAGCTGAGATCACAGGCATGTGCCACCACACCCAGTTAATTTTTGTATTTTTAGTAGAGACGGGGTTTTGCCATGTTGGCCAGGCTGGTCTCGAACTCCTGACCTCAGGTGATCCCACCTGCCTTGGCCTCCCAAAGCACTGGGATTACAGGTGTGAGCCACTGCGCCCGGCCTGTTTTTTAAATTTTCTATTTGACAAATGAGGAAATGGAGGCCCAGGCCTGGCTGCACTAAGGGAGCTCTGGATCCTGACCCAGGTCTGGGTGAAGCTCAGGCCTCTTGACTTAGGGTGGAGGTGTAAACAGGGGAAAAAACAAGCCAAACCACAAAAATGCATAATCACTAATGGTGTTGAAAACAATTGCTTAAGATTTTGAGGCCAGGTGTGGTGACTCACGCCTGTAATCTCAGCACTTTGGGAGGCCGAGGCGGGCAGATCATGAGATCAGGAGATGGAGACCATCCTGGCTAACACAGTGAAACCCTGTCTCTACTAAAAACACACAAAAAATTAGCTGGGCCTGTTGGCATATGCCTGTAGTCCCAGCTACTTGGGAGGCTGAAGCAGGAGAATCGCTTGACCCCAGTGGGTGGAGGTTACAGTGAGCCGAGATTGTGCCACTGCACTCCAGCCTGGGCCACAGAGCGAGAGTCCATTTCAAACAAACAAACAAAAAAACCATTTTGAAATGTAAAGCTGTAAAACCCTGTACAGCCCCAGGCTTGCTGACAGGCAGAGGTCAAGGCCACATCTGTGCTGTGTTTTTCCACTGCCGTGGGCTCTCCTGCCACAGCTCATTTATCTGCAGCACAAGGGCCACGTGGATTTCAACGCAAGGGGGTGGCACTGGTCTTTGCTTATGCTGGGTGGGTGTCACCTTGGAATTCCTTTCCTGGGACTGCATAAAACCAACCCCCAAACCTCTAATGAAATGGGGTATAACAAATCAATGAGGGTTCTGCAGAGAGGCGGATGATCATGTCTGTAAAATATTTCCAGAAACTCTGGCAGTTCCCAATGCACGTGATGGGAACACTGCCTTGTTGGGTGACTGTCCCTTTGCCTCACCAGAATGAACCTCCGAGTGTGCCGGGAGCCACTCGAGGAAGATGAGAAGGTAAAAAGCTCACTTTAGCAAAACAGATTTGTGGCAATCATGTTGTGGCAGTAATTACAGTCCTTCCTTGTTTAAATACCTCCCCAAAGTGTTCATGAGGTCAGCTTTTTGAAGGGCCACCTTTCAAGGTAGCAGTTGTCACATACATAAACCATTATTGTAAGGGCTGTCCTCTCTGCCCACCCCCTGCCGTCCCCGCCCCCTCCCTGCCTACCCCCTGCCATCACCCCCTCTCTCCCCAGAAGTCGGGGACCACGCAGATATTCTGGGGAAGCCCCCAAGGCCACTGTCAGGCAGCCCACAGTAGCTTGGCTAGCCAGGAAGGTGTGACCTCACAGCAGTCCTCTCACGAATTATCTCCTTCCCGTCCATGCACTGTTAATCTCACCGCATATCCCCACCACTTCTGAAGGCTCTGCCGGGAAAATTAAGCCATATGGGCTACTTAGTAGCTATAGGGAGAAGCGTGGCCCCGAGCAGCTGGAGGATGATGTATGGGCTTGTTGACGTTGCTTTGTCCTTGCCCTTGCTCGCCAGTTGTCCACATTAAGCTGTGAACTAGGCGGTGGGATGTGAACGTGGTGAGGGCCTCACATCCCTCCATTGGCTCCTCCAGCAGCAAGTGTCAGCAGCCCAGGGCTGTCATGAGCCGTACTTCAATAGATACACCTGAGGTTCCCATTTTAAAAATGTTTTCGGCCAGGTGTGGTGGCTCACGCCTGTCATCCTAGCACTTTGGGAGGCCGAGGCGGCTGGATCACTTGAGGTCAGGAGTTAGAAACCAGCCTGGCTAACATGGCGAAACCCCGTCTCTACTAAAAATACAAAAAATTAGCCGGGCGTGGTGGCGGGAGCCTGTAATCCCAGCTGCTTGGGAGGCTGAGGCAGGAGAATAAGTTGAAACTGGGAGGCAGAGGTTGCAGTGAGCCGAGATCGCACCATTGCGCTCCAGCCTGGGCGACAGAGCAAGACTCCATCTCAAAAATAAATAAATAAATAGATTAATTAAATTTTTGTTGTTGTTGTTGTTGAGACAGAGTCTCGCTTTGTCGCCCAGACTGGAGTGCAGTGGCCGGATCTCAGCTCACTGCAAGCTCCGCCTCCCGGGTTCACGCCATTCTCCTGCCTCAGCCTCCCGAGTAGCTGGGACTACAGACGCCCGCCACCTCACCCGGCTAGGTTTTTGTATTTTTTAGTAGAGACGGGGTTTCACCGTGTTAGCCAGGATGGTCTCGATCTCCTGACCTTGTGATCCGCCCGTCTCGGCCTCCCAAAGTGCTGGGATTACAGGCTTGAGCCATCGCGCCCGGCCGATTAATTAAATTAAATAAAAATGTTTTCAAGAGAGGAAGCAGGGGGATGAGAGGAAGCAGGGGGATGAAGCGGGAAAACGTGCTTGCAGTGTCCAAGGAAATGGTGCTGGTGGCTGGAAGAGGGGAGAGGGGGAGAGGTGAGCTGAGCCACTACCGCAGGGAAGTGCAATCAACAAAGTGGGCTATCCAACAAATGTGGATCCTGTATCAGGACCCCAGACCCCCACGTGGGCCGGGTGGAGCACCAGACAGGTGACAGCTATAATCACGCCTGGGGATTAAGAGAGGCGCACACATCATCTCTTTTAGCATCACAAGAACCCCAGAGGCGGCCCAGCTGAGGGGAGCAGTATTGATAAGAATGGGGTTCAGCTGGGTGCGGTGGCTCACACCTGTAATCCCAGCACTTTGAGAGGCTGAGGCAGGTGGATCACCTGAGGTCAGGAGTTCGAGGCCAGCCTGCCCAACATGGAGAAACCCCATCTCTACTAAAAATACAAAAAATCAGCCAGGCATGGTGGTGCATGCCTGTAATCCCAGCTATTCAGAAGGCTGAGGCAGGAGAATAGCTTGAATCCGGGAGATGGAGGTTGTGGTGAGCCGAGATCATGCCATTGCACTACAGCCTGGGCAACAAGAGCGAAACGATCTCAAAAAAAAAAAAAAAAAAAAAAAGAGAATGGGGTTCACCGCATCAGAGGAGGGATGCACAAGCCCAAGTCAACCAGGACAAACCCAGTGAGTCTGGGGGTTGCAAAGATTACCAAGACCCCGGGACAAACAGACAAAATGAGCAGAGGAAACTGCAGATTGGTTTACCCTCTGGGGGTGCCAAGGGATACTGTGGTCTCCCAGACAGCCAGGGAGGGAGGGAGCCAGCCCTGCTCTCAGTTGCCCTGGCAACGCTGCCAGCCTTGGTTCAGGGAATTAGAATGAAAAAGCTGCATGCAAATGAGGTAAATTGCAGTTAGCGGGGAAGAGCAAACACTTGGTCTGTCCTTGAGGCCGCACTGGGGAGGAGTCCAGGAGGTATTTGTGCAGCAAAGAATGAGGCCACGAAAAGAACTCGCATTGCATAAAAGCCTACACCGGGCCCAGGGTGCCCAGGGGTCCCTTGGGTCCTGGTGGATCCCCCGCTTAACGTTGGTGGTGGTCAGATGTCTGGTGAACGTCTGGAGTCCCACGGCTGCCCCTGACCGGTATAATGCCTGCTGCAGAGACCAGCGGGAGCAGGATCAGCTGTCAGCACTACTAGAATTATCTCCTTCTTACAGATGAGAAAGCAGAGGCTTGGAAAGAGTGCACGACTCACCCAAGCTCACACAGCTGGTGACAAATTCAAAAGTCAGTTTCCAGACCCTTCAACCATTCACTCACTAAGAACCCCAGGGGGCTGGGCATCGGCCCTCATACCGAAAACAGTTCTCTAAAGATGAACCCCCCATATTCTGACAAGTATTCTGCTACCCACCTAGTCACTCCAAACTGAAACCCACCAATGCAGCCGTGCCCACCTGTATCTTTAATGACTTCCTAAAACATGAGGGAGGGCCGGGGACCGTGATGCACGCCTGTAAACCCAGCACTGTGGGAGGCGAAGGCAGAAGGATCAATGGAGCACAGCCTGGGCAACATAGCGAGACCCCATCTCTATAAATAAATAATAAAGTAAAATTAAATGTGAGGGGACAACCAAGGAGCATTGGACTTTGAGGAAAGCCTCTACATTCAAGGTGAAAGTAAACAGCTGGGTGCAGTGGCTCATACCTGTAATCCCAGCACTTTGGGGGGCTGAGGTGGGGAGATTGCTTGAGCCCTAGAGTTCAAGACCAGCCTGGGCAACATGGTGAAACCCTGTCTCTTCAAAAAATAAAAAAATTAGCGGGGCATGGTGGCATGTGCCGGTAGTCTCAGCTGCTTGGGAGGCTGTGGTGGGAGGATCACATGAGCCTGGGAGGTTGAGGCTGTGGCGAGCTGTGATTGTACCACTGCACTCCAGGCTGGGTGACAGAGTGAGACCCACACATAAAAAAACAGAAGAAACAAACAGAAGAAAAATCCCTAAAGTAACAGATAATTAAGGAAATTAGTGAGAACTTCAAAAACCACCACCACAAAGACCTCTAATCAGGATCCTTAGAGAGACTGGAGAAGATGCTGTATTCATAAACCAAGAACAGACTACTCTGAGAAAGGAACATTCTGAAAACAGGAGAGAGATCGTGTCTTCAGTGATCAGCAGAGCAAGAAATAAAGGAATAAGTATATTGCCAAAAGAGAAAGAGGCACAACAAGAGGACAAGAAAAGGTGCGGGGAAACAGAAACTCCCAGCAGAGGAAGGCGCAGGAGCCGGGATTTCTGGGCAGTGCCTGAGGTCCCTGCCAGTCCTGCAGCAGCCGCTCACCTGCCCCACCCCCACACCACCCCTGCCGGAGAAGTGCCCAATCTGTCCTTTCCCCGTGGGTCAAGAGGCAAGTTGTCTACTGTTCCTCTGGCTAACCCTACCTTGAAAGTGATTCCTTATCCCCCAGAGCAGGCAATGGAAAAAGAGAAGCATTGTGCTCTGGTCCGAAACCTGCATTCCCTTCTGTGGGGGCAGGGGAGACAGGGGTTTGGTCGGGGGTGCCAGTGTTTATTTTCCTAACTGACAGATAGCCCGGGATTATGACCTAACTTCAAACCACCCAAGCAAGAATGTGCTTTTATTGTTTTGTCTGCAGAAGCCGCCTTAGTGTGTAGTGCAGGGTCGACCCTGGAAAATAGAAGTCATGGAAACTAAGATGTGATGAGGGACTGGGCTGATAAATAGCTCGGAGCCGGGCAGGTGCCAGCTAATCACTGCTGCAGAGAAGCAACAGCTCTGATTCCCCTAAGTTAGCCCAAACTGGAGGAATGCTGACAGTACTATCTGCCTGGCCTGGGAGGGGGACACCAGGTCCCCGGGATGAAGACAGGCAGGGCTGGGCAGTCAAAATCCTACAACACAGCCCCCAAGTGTAGAGAACTCTAGAGGCCACGCCTGCAGATGCAAACGGGATGGAGCCACGCTGGCGGACCAAGGTGCCTTCCTGTGACCCTGAGACCCTGAAGCCAGAAGGATTGTCTTACATTCCCAAAGGGCAGCTGCTTCTCAAAGGGTTACTACTGTCATCCGCCCTTGGTCAAGGGCATCCTAGGTGAGGGGGGGGCATTTGAAGAAGCAGTCACATTTTGTGCATTTGTGTTTGTATTTCTCATCCTTATGTCGCGGAGCATCCACTGAGCTGAAAGTGAAAAAACAATCGTGTATGCTTTGAAGTCACAGAGACTTTGGTAAAATCTCTGCTTCTGCCATATGCTGGTTGTGTGATCCAGGATCAGTCCCTGAGGCTTGGTGAGCTCCAGTTTCCTTGTATGCAAATGGGGTAAGTTACTCTTTTTTTTTTTTTTTAAGACAATCTCGCTGTGTCGCCCAGGCTGGAGTGCAGTGGTGCGATCTCAGCTCACTGCAACCTTCGCCTCCCGGGTTCAAGCCTCCCAAGTAGCTGGGACTACAGTCGCGTGCCACCATGCCCAGCTAATTTTTGTATGTTTAGTGGAGATGGGGTTTTGCCATGTTGGCCAGGCTGGTCTCGAACTCCTGACATCAGGTGATCTGCCTGCCTTAGCCTCCCAAAGTGCTGGGATTACAGGTGCGAGCCACCACGCCTGGCTGGGAAGTAATTTTGCCCGAGGTGAGGCTCAAGTACGTCTCCCCTCCTCAAGGGAAGGCTCTGTTATTGATGGGTTCCTGTTCTTATATCCTTAATGCCTAAAGGAAGCACTTCTTCAAGACACAACTTAATCATCCTAACGGCCAACACCCTTGTGTGGTGGGTACCATGGGCAGTGCCACTTCTGGGTGCTTTAAAGGCAGCAGCTCATTCGATAACGACACAGCCCTCTAAGCCAGTGTTTCTTTGCATCACCTCCTTTTGCCGATGGGGAAACTGAGGCTCCGAGAGGTTGTGTAATGCAGCCAAGGTCACATGTCAACAGGAGCAGCAGAATTTGCTGGCAGAGAACCACGTTCAGACTCCCTTCCCTTCACCTCTGTGCTCTAGGGCCTCAGAATACTTTCTTTTGAGACAGGGCCTCGCTCTGTCACCCAGGCTGACTGTAGTGGTGCAATCCTGGCTTATTGCAGCCTCCACTCCTAGACTCAAGCAATCCTCTACCTCAGCCTCCTGAGCAGCTGGGACTATAGATGCACACCACCATACCTGGCTAATTTTTGTACTTTTTTTGTAGAGACAGGGTCTTGCTAGATTGCACAGGCTGGTCTCTAATTTCTGGCCTCAAGTGATATTCCTACCTTGGCATCCCAAAGTACTGGGAAGAACACTTTTGAAAATGAATCTTCTGCTGGGTGTGGTGGCTCATGCCTGTAATCCCAGCACTTTGGGAGGCTGAGACAGGAGGATCACTTGAGGCCAGGAGTTCAAGGCCAGCCTGGCCAACATGGTGAAACTCCATCTCTACTAAAAATATAAAAATTAGCCAGCTGTCGTGGCACACGCCTGTAGTCCCAGCTATTTGGGAGGCTGAGGCAGGAGAATCATTTGAACCTGGGAGGTTGCAGTGAGCTGAGATCGCACCACTGCACTCCAGCCTGGGCTACAGAGTGAGACTCTGTCTCAAAAAAAAAAAAAAAAAAAAAAAGAATCTTCTCAGATGGGTTTCCATCAAATCAAGATACTATATTCTAAAACCACCTGCTTTGTTTACATCGAGCTTTTCTTTTCTTAAAAGTCCACTTAAGCCGGGCACGGTGGCTCACACCTGTAATCCCAGCACTTTGGGAGGCTGAGGTGGGTCGGTCACCTGAGGTCGGGAGTTTAAGACCAGCCTGACCAATATAGAGAAACCCTGTCTCTAATAAAAATACAAAATTAGCCGGGAGTGGTGGCGCATGCCTATAATCCCAGCTACTCGGGAGGCTGAGGCAGGAGAATCGCTTGAGCCTGGGAAGCGGAGGTTGAGGTGAACAGAGATTGCGCTACTGCACTGCAGCCTGGACAACAAGAGCAAAATTCCATCTCAAAACAACAACAACAACAACAACAACAACAAAAATCCACTTAAAGTATTTGTAATTGGATCATTCAGAAAAAAAGAGAAGGAAAGAAAGACTTTACACAGGTAAACGACTCTGGAACTCATCCTGGGGTTTGGGGACTCAGCAAGATCTCCAAGCCAGGCTCCCATTGTGCTCACAAGAAAACTCTGTAGTTAAGTCTCAAGTATGTACTGATTGCAACGCGAACAATTATAAGCTGTAAATGGCCTCTGCTCAGGGGAGAGGTCCAGGGATCCCCCCATGCACGCATGTATCACTAGGAACTGTGTAGAAATGTTCCAGATCCGTTCTCTACACGAACTTAACCCAGTCAGATGAACAGCAGCAAGGCCAGGAGCATTCCATTTACTGAGCGAGTTTAAGGTTTTAGTTTTTTTCTTTTTCTTTGAGACAAGGTCTGGCTCTGTCGCCCAAGCTGGAATGCAGTGGCACTATCTCGGCTCACTACAACCTCTACCTCCCAAACTCAAGCGATCCTCCCACCTCAGCCTCTTGAGTAGCCAGGACTACAGGCATGCATCACATGCCTGCCTGGCTAATTTTTGTATATTTTGTACAGATGGGGTTTTGCCATGTTTCCCAGGCTGGCCTCAAACTCCTGAACTCAAGCGATCCGCCCACCTTGACCTCCCAAAGTGCTGGGATTACAGGTGTGAGCCACCACGCCTGGCTCGATTCTTCTTTATAAGCCCTTCGGATTAGGATCAAATGAATCCAGCCACTGGAGTCTTTCAAAGATGACACAGATGTGAGGTGAGTTTCGCGGAATCACAGCCTCGGTTTAGAAGCTGAGGCCGTGGTTGACTCCAAGAGCCTCTAAGGCCTTACTTATTTGTTTAGTGGCTGGAAGGTCAGATGGGGAGAACATGGGTGATGTTTTCTGGAGAGGTGGACAGCTGTATTCCAGTCTCACCCACCTCAAGTCAGCTCTGATTCCCTGCTCATTTGCCAGGAACCTAGCTGCAGATAGGCTGTCCTGCTGGGGTAACAGTTTTACCGGAAAAAAAAGTGCCCGTCACATTTTTTTACTGGAAAAGTTGAGAGGGTGGGAGGCAAGCCTGGCTGGTTTCAGATTCCCCTCCTTGCACTCAAGGCAAGCTGGGCTCACAAAAGCACCACTCCCTCAAAACCCAGGGCAGGTTTTAGACCAACAACAGCCGAGTTTGGTTAAAAACGGTGGAAAATGTTCGTGCTTTCTCATGGTTTTGGCCCCAGATCGACTTGATGCCACTCCAGAGGTTCTCCCAGCCTCCAACTGCGGATTCTCAGTTCCTTTCAGAAAACAAGACGCCTCTCAACCAGCTAAATTGGTCATTTTCAATCTCGATTTCCTTCTTGCCATTGTGTAAGTCCAATCTTGTTAAACCTACGAAGAGTGAGGGTCAGAGCCGTGTACCCCTAAGTTATATTCCCAACACTTACAACCAGCCAGGTGATGTGTAGTTAAGAAGCACGATCTTCACTGGCTTTTACAATTATCAGGAGAGGAGCAGATGGAAGTCACGGGGCAGGGCAGTTTTCTGAGTCTGGTGAATTTCACTGATATAAGAAGGAAAGTGATAGTTTCAGAATCTGAAATTTGCCATAGAACAATGTCTTCTCTCCCGACCTGTGCACCTACCAAGGCCCTGCTCAACCTCTGTCTTCTGTGTCCAGAGAAAGCCTTTCCAACCCCTTTCAGGATGAATGAACCCCTCTTCTGTGCTCTCGTCTCTTTTCTAGACCCCCAACTCATCGCTGTCTGAATAGCTCCATCCCACTAGACCAGAGACTTCTCGAGGCCAAGAGCTGTCCGACCCGCCCAGGACACCCTCATTTGCTTGAATGAATAAGCAAATGGCTCCTTCCTCCAGCTGCCCCAGCCACTAAGTTTCACCTTGACCATGACTGGTGCTTCTCAGACCCAAACAAGGTAGCTACTGCAGGAAAGGAGACCCCTATAAAAATGAAAAGATGTTCATTGACGTGGGGGAACACCGGTTTGACCTCCCAGTTTTCTGCTTGTTGGAAAATATTCCAATTTTTCCTCAGCAAGTAGATTTCCCTTCCCACACCTTCAATTTCTTTTCTTTTTTCTTTTTTTCTTTTGGAGACAGGGTCTCACTCTGTCGCCTAGGCTGGAGTGCAGTGGCCTAATCTCCACTCACTGCAACCTTCGCCTTCCGGGTTCAAGCGATTCTCCTGCTTCAGCCTCCTAAGTAGCTGGGATTATAGGCGTGTGCCACCATGCCCAGCTAATTTTTGTATTTTTTAGTAGAGACTGGGTTTCTCCATGTTGGCCAGGCTGATCTCAGGTGATCTGCCAGCCTCAGTCACCTAAAGTGCTGGGATTACAGGTGCGAGCCACCTTGACCAGCCCGATTTCTTTTATAATGTGTCCCCAAAAAGGAAACTTACAAAATCCTCTTAAAAGAATATTCTCCACAGCACTGGCAGATGAAAAAGAATGTTATTGAGCTGGGCATGCCTGAATCTACATTCACTCTACTCTTAGCCATCTATATTTGTCTGTCTGACCGGATTCCTTTGTAAGTATTTGTACTAAGGAAATTTGACTTGCTGCCATTTGAGGTATTGTGGATAAATGGGCTTTTTAGTTGGCAAATCCAGAACTTTCCATCGTCATCAACACACACTTTGTGAGCTCCTATTAAGGAGTAATCTCCTTACTCTACTACGGTCTTGTACACGAGCAAGGAGATTACTAAAGTTTTTAAAGTCAGCTAAGAAAATAAATCAACATTTTTGTTTGTCAGTAAGAGGTTGATGGCATATATATGTACTGTGTATATATATGTGTGTGCACATACACATATGTAAATAAATGACACACATGGTGAAAGCAGTGTTATTTGGTTAAGACTAAAGGCATTGTTGGGAAGGGAGGTGGTGGAATTAGATGTTGATACAGTAGGTGTTTCAAATGTCAGATTTCAATGGTAATGGGAAGGAAAAGAAAGAAGAAAAATGGCTCCTTTAAAATATATCAATTCATCATTTCCCATTTGCAAACATTGAAAAAAAAATGAGAGAAGCTGTATGTCTTTCCTTGAGAGCTGCCTTTTAGCTCCCAGAGAGATGGAGTTTGGGCTGATGTCAGGGTTACTAAGGAAACGATGTATGCTTATGAATAGCAAAGCAAATAGACATATAAAACGCAAGTAAATCATTAATTGATTAATATTATTATTGATGGGATCTGAAGAGACTTACATATTCCTTCTTTATTCCAAGCTCTCAAAAGTTTTCTTTCATCGCAAAGCAAACACTCAGACGGCCACTTTATGGATAATTATTCCCTCTTTGCTTCACACTCTAGAGACGAAGAAGGGCTCACTCTTGGATTTTAATGGATCAAAGAAAATGGTAAACCAGGCAAGAGAAGTGTGCTTCATGTTTTCTGCCTTTTTAAAAAAAAAAAAAAAAATGATGGCTGTGGTTTTTGAAGAGAATGGAAAATGCATTAGGGATAGTTTGACTTAAACACAAAGCACCTTTTGGTTTGACAAACAGATTTGAGTAGAGGCAGAGCCACATCTTCTGAGCCATGATTATGTCAGTTTCAATGGTGCCTTTCTCAGTGGCTGGATTCCACAGCAGAGGGGTAGGGCCAGGAGGAGGTGCTGAGTGGTGCCAGGTGCAGGGTGGCACGGTGTGGGGATGGCAAAAGGTGAGGGAAGCCAGCATGCTTCCCTCACTGATGGAAAGCAGAGGGGGATGCCAGCCCGGTGGCCAGGTGAGGCCGACACACCCCTGGGAGGCCACGGTTGCGACACGAGGGTGTGTCCCAGCTTCCTATCAGTGAGTCAGCATTTCCTCCTCTGGTGCCCAGCAGCCCTGGGGTCGCTGTGGAGGTGAGAGAGAGGTGAACCGTCCCGTCTGGGTGATCCTTGTTTGCCTCTGGCCCTTCTTGTTGATCCAGACCATGACCGAGAAACCTTCCCTTCACATTGTGTCCTCCTCCCCTTGGCACTGCGAGTGCCCAACCTGAAATGTGTCCATGATCACTGCTACCCAGGAAGTGTACAGTTGGAGATGGGCCCTCTCTGGAGGCCACACTGGGGGTAGCAGAGATGGCAGATGGAGAACACGCCCTGTGCAGAGACCTCCTGGCGTCGCACCTGCCTTGCTGTGTGACCTCAGCCAGCCACTTAACCTCTCTGTGCCCTGGCCACCAACCCCCTCACAGCACCTCCCTTGAAGGGCTGCTGAGGGCACACCTTTGCATGCACTGCTCCTATTCTTACAGTGAGGGAAGCGGAAGCCAGGGAGCCAGCGTCTTGGTTGGCAACAGGTCCAGCTTCTGTCCCCAGCTCTAGATACTGGGTGCCCTCAGAGCCTCCACAGGACTGTCAGTGAGAGGGGTGCCTTATCCAGCCCACCCCTGCATGTAGGCCATGGGGATAAACTATCTCACATCCCCACGTGGCGGCCCCATTCCTCCACGGAGCTTGCTCAGGGAGGGACTCAGAGCCTGTTTGTTCAATGGGTAAGGCTGGTCTGTGCAGGGAGGTGAGAAAAACCACAGCCTGAGAGCTGTGAGCCCCAGGGGCCTGGAGCAGGAGGCAGGAGCAGAGGCGAGGGCAGTTAATTCTGTTGGGGGTCGAGGGACAGGAACCCAGGAAAGCTCCCCAGAGGTGGCTTTTGAGATGGGTCTTGAAGAATGCACCGAAGCTTGGCAGAGGCTCAGAAAGCCAAGAGGGCAGAGCCATGGAGGTGGGGGTGGGGCAGAGGGTGCCAGGGGTACCCGCTGTCCTAGGACAGTAGCCAGGAAGGGGGTCTCTACTCCTTTCTCCTCCTCCTGGTGGACAATCCCAGACCCTGTGGGTCCCAGGAGGGGAGGAAGAAGCTTGATTCTCTGAGCCTGAGGTCTCTGAGGGCAGACCCTGTCCTACCCTCCTCACACCCTCGGAGCAAGTGCCAGTCTGGGAAGCTCTGAGGGCTTTCTCTTTTCAGAATGGGTGGGGATGGCTGTGTCTCAGCCTTCACAGTGGGTCAGCGACACAGACCCTAGGCCCTGTGGTCCCTGGTCAGGAAACTGTGCTGGGGACAGGGAGGGGCCTGCCCTCGGGTGCTGGTTGGCCTTGGTGGAGAGTAGGGAGTGCTAGCGGCTGGGAAGACTCCCTTGGGTCCCAGAGGGAGGGGCTGTGGAGGTGCTTGACTTTCCCACCTCACTGTGGTGGCTCCTGGTCTGAGATACATGTACCTAACTTCCCCTTTGAAGGGACAGGGCTGGCAGCTTGCAGGCCTCGGAATGAGGGCACACAGTAGTCCCGGGGTCAGCGGGCCCTTTGTCTTTGTAGCAGCTACACTCGGCCTGAAGGGCAGCCAAGCATTCACGTCTGCCAAGAACCTGGGACTGAATCCTGGAACACCGTCTACACGTCCCCAACCCCAGGGCTAAAATGGGAAGGTGGACAGGGGAGGAAGCCGACAGAGGGTCACCCCCACCCTCCCCTTCCACCCTGGAAGAGGCAGGGGGTGCTCCCTTACCCACATTTTGTTGATTGGACAGTCTAGTTCAGAGAGGTTGCCCGATGGACCGGAAGAAACACAGCCAGGAATAAGCGGTGGTAGCCCAGACCAGGAGCCCTTGAGGCCCGTGCTCCTCCCTCAGGCATGCAGGCCTCAGTCCAGTCCCGCACCCTCCTCTCCGGGGAGCAGCCAGGCTGGGTTCACAGTGCTCATGCTTCAGTCCACACTCCCTGCTGGGCTTGGGCAGGTGCAAGGCGCACCGGCCCGGAATCCCAGCTCCCAAATCCCGTGAGCTTTGCCATGGCTCAAGCTTCTGGGCCCATCTGGAAATGATGCGGCCGGCCTTACAAGGTGCCTGTGGGGTTCACAGACCGGCGTTTGAAGAGGCAGTGGTGCCAGGGGCCCGTAAAGTAGGGCTGGGGCTGGGCCCTGTGGGAAGGTCACCCCCAGACAAAGGAAAGGCGTGGAAGGCACAGGTGGACTCTCATGCTGCTCTCAAATCACCTGAGACGAAGGTTCAGTGCAGTCTCCAGGCCCAGTCCCCAGAGATCCTGACTGGGAGGACTGGGGTGGGGCCCCAAAAGGCGTAATTGTTGCCAGCACTGCAGGTGTGGGGTCTGAAGCAGGTGATCTGTGCATGGCACTCAAGGCCTTGGTCCAGCGTCAGTGCGGGGTTCATGCAGCAGCCACAGGGGCCGACTGCCACTGGCCCTGGGAAGACAGGGCAGGATGAGGCCGGGCTTCCCCCTGGGCTTGGGACACCAAGGGAACACACGGATGTAGGGTGTGGGCCTACGGTGCATCCTCTGCTCCCCCAAATGTGCCACCATTCAACATAAAGCCCCTTGCATTTACTGTCCACGAGGCCTTCAGTGAACCTGTCTACAGGCACACTCTCAGAATCAACAAATTACGGGGCTCAAAATCAAAACCCACCTCTTCCCCCTATACCAGAAAGGGCTGTCTGCACCCAAATGTTGAGGGAAACGTATCTGCCTTGACCCTCTCCTTTGGCGCGATCTCAGCTCACTGCAACCTCTGCCTCCAGGGTCAAGCGATTCTCCCACCTCAGCCTCCTGAGGAGCTGGGACTACAGGTGTGCACCACTGCACCTGGCTAATTTTTGTATTTTTAGTAGAGACAGGATTTTGTCTCGTTGGCCAGGCTGGTCTCGAACTCCTGGCCTCAAGTGATCCACCCGCCTCCGTCTCTCTAAGTGCTGGGATTACAGGCGTGAGCCACCGTGCCCGGCCACCCTCTCCTTTCAATGAAATGCTTTTACTTTGGTTTACAGGCTCAGATGAGATACTCCCATCTGTTCATAAAGAGAACAGATTCCGACTTGTGTTCCAATCCTGAGTACCAAAATCCCCGTGGAAGGGAGCTCTGCGTTTTCAGAGGTTCACTCACGTGCCCATGTAGGGTCTGAGAAAGGCCCTGCACGGGTGAGTGATTTAGGGACAGGCGGTAAACTGAGGAAGTGACACAAAGCCTCCTGCACAGGGCTCCCACATTCCACCCGGTATTACTCCCGTTCTCTGCACTGCTGACAGCTCTCAAACAGATTCTTTCCACAGGGAATTAGCCCGCACGCAACATGAATGGGCTCGTTTTATATCAGAAGGCTGAATTTTAACTGACAAATTGGACAGGTTCCCCAAGGCAAGGGTTGCTAAGCTTTGTCATTCTCGCTAAAAATGTGATTTATAGTATATTTCTATTTGCTAGACACTCCTTTTCCCAGGAATGAAGACCCAGCACAGAAACAGGAGGTCTGCTCAGTATCTTGACCCCATATAACAATATGGTCCTCAAAAGTTTTCATTAGCATATAAACAGATGTGCATCAATCAATATGCAGCATGGCCACCTCAGCTTTGTTTCATTATGTCTTAATGATATTTTAAGCAGCCAAACACTTACAATTCAGGACAGGGCAAGACTAACCCACAATTTACTTTAGAATTTTATGTTTTAAAGGAAAGATCTAAGGGTCTGATGAAAGGAGTTGTATTTCCTTGGACCTTTTCTTCCAGTTTATAAAATAAAAACCATTTTTGTTGTTTCTTAAGTACTCTGGTATTTATGAATGCAGAATATGTCAGATATTAGAGATCAACCCACACACACCTTCGGCCAAGCTTCCTCAGAGATCCTTTGTAAAAAAAACCACACACAGAAAAAGTGGGTGAAACCGTCTGACTTCTTAGAAGTCTGAGTTAAAAGTTGCAAACTCATTTTGCCCAAGATAACCAGAAATGCTCTAAGCTAAGTGGGCAGAAACAGATTTGATCTCTGTATCTGATTGCCTGGCAGAAGTCAAGCAGCCAATTTTTCAACAATGTCTCCATATCATGAAACTTCCTAAAAATCTTCAAGGGAGTAACCTGAGCTTGTGAAAAATGATCCCGAATTCAATAGGACAAAGCTTCCCTTCCAAGATATAATTAGGGGAACTTGGAGCAGGCCTTTCATATTTGAGTTGACAAGCATGTTTTTTTCTTTGTTCAGTCTGTTCTGGAGGGCTTTAGGAGAGCTTCGCCATTTCTTTGTTAAGAGGAATGGCTGAAACAAAATTTATTTAAGAGGAATCATTTAAAATTGAATCCATCCAATAGGAATGTTTATTTTACCCAACATTTTTCTGTGTGAAAAATAACACTAGTTTTTCTAGGTAATATATGTCTTTTATTTAATCATATGCATATTTAAGCCTCTAAGTTCTTTGTTCAAAACACTGAATTTTTTTTTTTTTTTTTTTGAGACAGGTCTCGCTCTGTCACCCAGGCCGGAGTGCAGTGGCACTATCATGACTCACTGCAGCCTTGGCCTCCCAGGCTCAAGCAATCCTCCCACCTTAGCCGCCCAAGTAGCTGGGACTACAGGTGTACATCACCATGCCCAGCTAATTTTTCTATTTTTTGTAGAGGTGGGGTTTCACCATGTTGTGCAAGCTGGTCTTGAACTCCTGGACTTAAGCAATCTGCCCGCCTTGGCCTCCCAAAGTGTTAGGATTCCAGGCATGAGCCGCCGCACCTGGCCTAGAACACAGATTAAAGACATACCGATCGGCCGGGTGTGGTGGCTCACCCTTGTAATCCCAGCACTTTGGGAGGCCAAGGGGGTAAGATCACGAGGTCAGGAGTTTGAGACCAGCCTGGCCAGCATAGTGAAACCCCGTCTCTACTAAAAATCCAAAAAATTAGCTGGGCATGGTGACATGCACCTGTAATCCCAGCTACTTGGAAGGCTGAGGCAGGAGAATCACTTGAACCTGGGAGGCAAAGATTGTGGTGAGCCGAGATCCCGCCACTACACTCCAGCCTGGGTGACAGAGTGAGACTCCATCTCAACAACAACAACAACAACAAAAACTGATCATAAGAGCAAAGCATTGCTAAGAAGCCTGATGTAATTGTTAGGCTCCACTGAGAGACATCTGGTGTCTAGAACTCACAATGTCCAGGCTGGTGGGAGTTGGCTTGGAGTTAGTACTCCATGGCGATAAAAACATGAATGTAAGAAGAGTATCTACAGAAGGGACCAGAACCTTGAGAAGACTCAGAGCTCTCAAGCAGAGGCCGGTTGTGATGGCTCAAGCCTGTAATCCCAGTGCTTTGGGAGGCCAAGGTGGGCAGATCACTTGAATCCAGGAGTTTGAGACCAGCCTGGCCAACATGGTGAAACCCCCGACTCTACTAAAAATACAAAAATTAGCCAGGTGTGGTGGTACGTGCCTGTAATCCCAGCTGCTCGGGAGGCTGAGGCAGGAGAATTGCCCGAACCTGGGAGGCGGAGGTTGCAGTGAGCTGAGATTGCACCACTGCACTCCAGCCTGGGTGATAGAGCAAGATTCCGTCTCAAACAAAACACAACTAAACAAAAACCCAGAACTCTTAAGCAGGACTTCTCAACCTCAGCACTGCTGACTTTTGAGTGGGACAATTCTTTGTTGTGTGTGTGGCAGGGTGGAGGTGCTACCCAATGTACTGTAGGATGTTGAGCAGCACGGGGGCTTCTCCCCACCAGATGCCAGGAGTGATCTCCCTCCTCCAAGTAGATCATCAAAAGGTCTCCAGACATTGCCAAATGTCCCCTGCAGGGCAAAATCGTCCTCGGTTGAAATTGTCCACTGTTCTAAAGAATGCAGGAAGTTGGGCACACTTAGCTCGAAATGAATATTTACAGGGAACATTAAAGCTGCTTGTAGGCATCGTATGAAAAAAGTTATTCTGATTGTTTCAGAAGGCTGAACAAGAACAAACGGGGCAAACCTGTATTTTGACTAAGGAACAAGGAGACCTTTCTAGAAAAACTGCTCAGCTCCCAGTTCCCAGAGTGAGTATGTTTAGACCGGGCTAGGATCCTGACTCAAGGTCCCGGGCTCTTTCCTCGGAAGGACAGACGGACCGATGGTCCTCTGGGCCTCCAGAGGAGCAGTCAAGCGCTATGCTGAGAGCTTGGCCTCCGTGAGTTCCATTTAATCTGCTGTTGGGAGCGGTACTCAGAGCTTTGCAGATGGGCCTCTGCCGTTCCTCAGGGCCCACTCCAGTGCCCCAGGGAGGGTGGGCCGAGCAGCGGAGGCAGGGGCCTTGCGGTGGGGCTGGGGCCGGCAAAGGAACAAACGGACTCACAGGACGTGGAGCAGGCAGGAGAGCCCTCTCCCGACCTGACCGTCACGGCAGCCTCCCAGCCGATGTCTGAGCTGGGACTGGAACCCAGAGTCCTCAGTCAGGCTCTTCTCTCCGAGGTGGAGAGGCGAAAGCCCGGGGATCCGCACCTGCCCAGGTGGACTCCGCTGCTGCGTGGCGCCTGCGCTCGGACCCACCTGCGCCTAGGCCGCACCTCCCCGGGCGCCCAGCAGGTGGCGGTGCGCGGCCTCGAATGGCGGCTGGCAGGGCCGGGACGCGGCGGCTCCTCGCCGGGTGCGTTTCCTCCTCCAGCACTGTCTCACCCTGCTCCATACTGTCCTGCTGAACCGCCTGCCCTCTTTCCGCCCTGCCCCCGCCTCCGCAATGCGCCCCCTTCCCTTCTGTGGTCCCCTTATGGTTGGCAATGTCCCCGCATGGGGCTCCCAACACAGCCTGTGGACGCCGCTGAACTCCATGGACAACCCGCTGTGAGCGCCCCGGGGGCAGGAGAGGCTGAGGCACTGGTGGCTCTGGTCGTCCCACCCCGGGAGTGAGTGTCTCAGCCCCCGCCCCAGGCAGGGTCGTGTCCGCATCGACGTCTCAGGAGGCCTGCAGACCTGGAATTCCTGCCTGTCGCCCTCTACCCTCCAGATTGTGAGCGAGTATCTCCCCCCTTTAATGCCCTACACCACATAGCAAGGCACACGGTGGACTGTGCTGTTTGGGGTTGATGACGCTGAAGAAAAAAAACAAGAAACCTTTTAAACGTACACAACCCTGACAAGGAAACTTGTTCAAAACCAATCATTGCGCTCATGATAAAGGTAAAGAAAGCAAGGAGGTGTGTGTCCACGCACAGGGTAAATGTGGGCTGGGTATGGGGTCCTGACTTGGAGAGGGTTTGAGGGCAGTATCAACTCGCATTGCATTGTGAGGGAGGCCTTGGCAGGGCACGGGCAGAGGCCAGAGAGCCTCCCAGGTGCAGGGCAAGGCATGGGCTATTGCTTGGGGGCAGAAACAGACATCTGTGGAGCCATGAGAGGCTTCTGGCTGCAGAGGGGCAGCCGGGAGACCTGCCCCCACCCTCTTCCCGCCCTTGGTCTTATTTCCTGACATCCCAGGTCGTGTACAAATGTCTCCTCTCCCAGAAGCCGAGGTTAAAAAATGGTCGAACCATTAATTACTTAACAGTTTGTTCGGACGGTACTGTCTGCAGCAGTGGGTTTTTATGCAGCATAAAAATAACAGAAAACGAAATTGGAAAGCGAGGGCCACTCAGGATGAACGTCCACCCTTGGCTCATGGTCCAGGTCATTGAGATGTATGACCATCCTGAGACGGCAGATGGCAGAGGTGCTTGTGCCTTTGGTTAGTGGGGAGTGGGTGGAATGTGGCTATTTTTTGGTAGTGGGGTGAACTTGTGAACAGTGTGATCATAATAATGGCTAACAGGTTTTTTTTTTTTCTTTTTTTTTGAGATGGCATCTCACTCTGTTGCCCAGGCTGGAGTGCAATGGCATAATATCAGCTTACTGCAACTTCCGCCTCCTGGGTTCAAGGGATTCTCCTGCCTCAGCCTCCCGAGTAGCTGGGATTACAAGTGCCTACCACCAGGCCTGGCTAATTTTTGTATTTTTAGTAGAGACAAGGTTTCACCATGTTGTCCAGGTTGGCCTCGAACTCCTGACCTCAGGTGATCCGCCCACCTCGGCCTCCCAAAGTACTGGGATTGCAGGCGTGAGCCACCGTGCCAGGCCAGCTAACAGGTAATGAGCACTCACCAGCCACTGTCCTATGCCCTCTCGCTTAATGCTCACAATGACCCAAAGGGTTGACCCTGTCACTGTCATCCATCCCATCTTTCAGAAGTGGACAGAGTCATGCTGAAGTTATATAATATGCACTCAGGTCACATGGTTGGTAGCATCTGAGGCAGGGATCTGGACACAGACGGCTTGACTCCGGAGCTCCTCTCAACCACAAGCTGGTATCAACAAGCCTCCACCATGAAGGTCCTGAATGATACGAATAAAATAGCATTTGAGGGAGAGTGATCTCCTTGGATGCAGACCGAGTGGCCCATTTGGCAGTGGGTATGTACGAAGAAGCTAGGACAACTATTTGCTAGCTTACTAGAATGTCATCGTTTGCGAAGTATCTTCATATACATAATCATATTTGATTCTCCCAGCAGCCCTGTGTGCTGGGCAAAGCAGATATTAGCAAACCCATTTTACAGACGAGGAAAGTGAGTCTTGGAGGCTGTTGAGTGGCTGGCCTGGAAGCTGGTAGCTTCCTGGCAGCTTCGGAAGCTGCAGTCAGGGAGCGGGATTTCAGAGTGCAGTTGGAACCTTCGAGTGATGACAAGGCCCAGGGTATGGGTGGCCATGGTGGAACGGAGGTGAAGGTCACCACCCAGGAGGTGTGGAAAGGGCTGTGCAGCGCTGGCAGCCCCCCGGACACCTCGTGCACCTGAGCTGGGGCTGGCCTGGGAACCAGCACAGTCAGGCACCTGCTGTGGGTCAGGCCTGTCGGTAGCTAGTTTCAACCACTCTTCATGATTTATCTCAGTTTATCTCCCTCTCCTCAGCCACACTTTCCAACTTTGTTTTCTGTTATTTTCCTCCACTTACTGAGGCTGAGTGCTGTGACTTGTGTGAAAGCGTGACTGGCAGAGCCCACAAACTGTCTGCCTACGATGTTGTTATTTCTGTCCTCTCCGAGGGCCTCTTCTCGGCTGACGTCCTCTGCACACTTGCCCACCGTGGAATCCAGCCCGCTTCTCAGGCCTCACTGTTTAGATTTGCGACGCCAGTTCCTGGGGATGGTTTTAGCTCTGAAAATGGAAAGAAGGACACTTAGCTTAGAAATGTTATGGACGAAATAATTCTTGAGGATTTGTAATAGACTCTGGGGGCGGGGAGGAGCCAAACCAGTGAAGAAGAGAAGGAAATGAGTGACATAAAAATTGGGGGCTTGGGAAGACAATGATAGGGTGGTTTAAAAAGGGAAGGATTTGGTATAAAGAAAATAAGTCCTGTTCAGCAATGTTTGGTGGTGGTGAGACACTGCTCACAGGGTAGACAGAAGCAGGCAGTGAGGGTGAGAGGTAAGGACCACAGAAGCACACCTGTGAGTCATCGGGGGATGCATGGAACCCAGGAACCATGCACGCAAAGCCTCGGGGGGCTGCCAGCGCTGGGCCGCCCTTCCCACACCTCCTGGGCAGTGACCTTCACCTCCGCTCACTGTGGCCACCCACGCCCTGGGCCCTGTCATCACTCGAAGGTTCCAACTGCACTCCGAGATCCCACTCCCTGACCACTTCCGACACTGCCAGACCTCTCACGCCTCCGTCCCGTCACACCCCCGACCTCGTCCTGATCTCAGCTCCCTGCACTTTCCCATGGACACCAGCCACCCCGGGTCCCCATCTCCAGGCCTCCAGACTGCAGGGGACATCATCCCAGCCACCCTCTTGCCAGTGCCCTCACATGCCTGGCCCTTTTGTCCTTCCGCCCTGCTCATCCGCAACACTCAAGCCAGGGATTTACACAGCACCTGTCTCCGCCACCCCATGCTAGCCTCCGCACTCTGATGGGAGACAGCCCACACCAAGGATGTTTGGTGCCTGCAAAGCCATGGTACCCGGAGGCAGCTGCTTGCTCTGTGCCCTCCGCCTCCTCCTCTCCCCAGCATGTATTCCACATGGGTGACATATTTTCCAGCAGATGGCTCTGCCTTCTAGTTCACAAAGAAACAGGGCAGGGCACAGGCATGGACGCCCAGGGTGCTGAGCTCCCCTACCTAGAAATGCATATTCTTTCTTTCTTTTTTTTTTTAGATGGAGTCTCGCTCTGTTGCCCAGGCTGGAGTGCAGTATCACCATCTTGGCTCACTGCAACCTCTATCTCCCAGAATCAAGTGATTCTCCTGCCTCAGCCTCCTGAGTAACTAGGATTACAGGCACCTGCCACCACCCCCAGCTAATTTTTGTATTTTTAGTAGAGATGGGGTTTCACCATGTTGGCCAGGCTGGTCTTGAACTCCTGGCCTTGTGATCTGCCCACCTCGGCCTCCCAAAGTGCTGGGATTACAGGTATGAGCCACCACACCGGCCTAGAAATACATTTTCTGTGTGTGACCACCATGCCAAGTGCTTTGTGGCTGTGTCATCTCGTTCACCCTTGCGCCAACCCCCCTTTATTCTCATTTTGCAGGTAAGGAACCTGCAGCTCAGTGAGATGGAGTGACTTTGACCTGCCTGATGTTCCACAGGCAGCAGGTAGGAAAACGAGGCTGCGGGGTTTCACATGTGTGCCCTGAGTCCACAGAGCCAGGTATCAGGCTTGGTGCCAAGAACAGAACCACAAGCTGGATAGATGACGTTCCTACCCTCATGAAGCATATGTTTTAGGACACACAGGCAACAAACAAGGAGATGAGTGACTCCGCTGAATAATTACAGACTGTGTAGGTGTCGGCAAAGGGAGATGCAGAGTTCAATGACCCGGAATGCAGAGCGCACTGGCTTAGGTGGGGGGTCAGTGGAGACCCCAGCAGGTGAGTCACGTCCTCTCTTGCTAGCCACCTGTTCCTTGCTATCCACCTCCACCTGTTCCAGGGCGGTGCACTCGCTTGTGCTCGGGATGCCAGCATTAGCAAAGCGTCTCACCCTCACTGTGGACCAGCAGCCTTGGTATAGATGATGAGCTTAGGGGACTGAGGCCTAGAGGTAGAGAGGTTGTAGGTGTATTTCTGGGGTCAATCATCTATGGAAGAAATGGGTCCTTATAGAGAAAACCAGGGGCCGGGTGCAGTGGCTCACGCCTGTAATCCCAATACTTTGGAAGGCCGAGGTAGGCAGATCACCTGAGGTCAGGAGTTCGAGACCAGCCTGGCCAACATGGTGAAACCCTATCTGCACTAAAAATACAAAAATCAGCCGGGGGTGGTGGCGGGTGCCTGTAATCCCAGCTACCTGGGAGGCTGAAGTGGAAGAATCACTTGAATCTGGGAGATAGAGGCTGCAGTGAGCCAAGATGCTGCCACTGCACTCCAGCCTGGGCAACAGAGCAAGACTCCATCTAAAAAAAAAAAGAGAGAGAGAAAGAGAAAACCAGGGTTTGGGTCACCAGCCTTGGATGGGTGCCTCAGCTGGGTCCCTCCATCTTTGGACAATGGCGTGGGACGCAATGGAGGCAGGTTAGTTTGATTCCTGTCAGCAAATAGTCAGTGAGCATTTTGTCCCAGCTGGGACTCTCTAGGACGCAGGGGATAGAGGATTTGGGCGTAGGAAATTTATTGGGAAGTTCTCTCGGGATCACAGTGGAGAGTAAAGGAAGTGGGATTGGGCAGGGGGAGAAGCTGAACGTTTGATGGTGACAGTGTGTGATCAGTTTTAGTGAGTGGCTGTCCATGCTGGTGGGCTCATGCATGACTTCAATCCCTGCCACTGCAGCCAATCGATTCATGAGAACATTGTGTCCGTTCCATGGGGGCCAAGGACAAAGGCTGGTGGCTAATGCCATTGTTGGTTGTTGAATGCCTCTTCTGTATTGGTCACTCTCCAGCGTGCATGAAGCTGTGATACAAAGATTTATTTTTTTCTTGTTGCCCATTCTCTTCGTTCATTCACACCTTCTTTCTCCTCAAGATCCTCTGATTCCCAATCTTCAGGCTTCTGACCAGGCTATCTGCCACTGCTCACGAATCTATATAAACTCCAACCTTGGGCCACCTCTCTTTCCTTGTGAAATAGATGACCAGTCCACCCCTTGGAGCTCTGTCCCTTAAGATTTCAACTTATCGCTGCTTTCAAAGCCACCCCCAGATGGGGCTGTAATCCAGCCACATTCCGCTTTTGGCTTGTGCCCGCGTACTGAGTGTGGTCGGCAGAACAGTCTACCAAGGAGGCCCCAATCCTAAGTGCTGGCACCTGTGAATATGTCAAATTACATGGCGGGGGTGGATTCAGGTTGCTCATCAGCTGATCTTGAAGTGGGAGATTATCCTAAATTATCTGGGTGGTCCCAATGTAATCACAGGGATCTTATTTAAAAAAAAAAAAAAAAGGAGAAAGGAAAGTTCATGTTAGAGACAGAAAGGAGGTGTGATAATGAAAGCAAAGAACCAGAAGGATGGCAGCGTGAGAAAGGATGGCAGCCCTGTGTGGCTGGCTTTGAAACTGGAGGAAGAAGCCATGAGCCAAGGAGTGTGGACTCCTCTAAAGTTAGAAAAGACAGGGAAACATTCTCTCCTAGAGTCTCCAGAAGGAGCTGATGGGCCAGGTGAGGTGGTTCACAGCTGCAATCCCAACACTTTGGGAGGCCGAGGTGGTGGTTCACCTAAGGTCAGGAGTTCGAGACCAGCCTGGCCAACATGGCGAAACCCCATCTCTACTAAAAATACAAAAGTTAGCCGGGCATGATGGCATGTGCCTGTAGTCCCAGTTACTCAAGAAGCTGAGGCCGGAGAATCGCTTGAACTTGGGAGGCGGCGGTTGCAGTGAGCCAAAGTCGCACCGTTGCATTCCAGCCTGGGTGACAGTGAGACTCCATCTCAAGAAAAAAAAAAAAAAAAAAAAAGGAGCTGATGGACACCTTGATTTTAGCCCAGTGAGACCCATTTCGGTCTTCTGAACCGCAGGACAGTGAGATATTAAATGTGTGTTGTTTTAAGTCACTAAATTTGTGAGTATTTGTTACTGCACCATCAGGAACTAATACACCAAGCAATTCCATCTGTGAATCAAGCCTGCTCTTTTTCCTTCTTCCTGTGATCCTAAGGCACTCCCACCTGGTGGCCACAGGTGCGAGCTTAGGGACACGTACCAGTGCAACGGAGGTGGATGACGTGAGTTTGGGCCACTGGCTTGTGTGACGTGCTTTTGCCCTCTGGCCTAGCCAGTTCTCAGTCCCGGATGTGCCACTTCCATCCTCTGGTGAATTGCAGCACCTGCCAGGGTGTGAGAGACTCAGGCTTGTGATGCACGGTACTGGTCACATGGACACTTGACATCATGGTCAGGGTCTCCGTATCTACCAGGGCTCGGTAGCATGCCAGGAGCTTGTTTTCTTTAAAAGTTTGCTGACTGGGGCTGGGCACAGTGGCTCATGTCTGTAATCCCAGCAATTTGGGAGGCTGAGGCAGGTGGATCACTTGAGGTCAGGAGTTCAAGACGAGCCTGGCCAACATGGTGAAATCCCGTCTCTACTAAAAATATAAAAATTAGCCGGGCACAGTGGCACATGCCTGTAATCCCAGCCACGCCACCCTAGAGGCTGAGGCGGGAGAATCATTTGAACCCGGGAGGTGGAGGCTACAGTGAGCTGAGATTGCGCCACTGCACTCCAGCCTGGGCAACAGAGCGAGACTCTTATCTCAAAAATAAAAGAATTTTGCTGACTGTTGGTAAATTTACTCAGTGGCACAATCAAGGCATTTTAGAGCACTTCCATCACCCCTAGTATTTCCATTTGTGGTCTATTTGCAGTGTGTCCTGTGGTCATTTGCCAAATATCCCTGTTCCTACTCCCAGCTCCAGGCAAATACAAATCTACTGCTTGCCTGTATCATTTTTGGTCTTTTCTAGAGATTTCATATAAATGTAATCATATACTATGTAGTCTTTTTTGTCTGCTGTCTTTCCTTTATCGTAATGCTTTTTAGGTATATCCATGTCGTAGGTATCTCCCCACTCTGACAGTCAGAACTGCAATGTCTCCTAGCCCTGTGTGAGCCCCGGGAATCATGAAGGTTACAGTTCCCTGACAGTTGTTCTTTGTCTTGTTCTGTGGACTCTCCCCCAGTGCATGCACAGTTTAATATTTAGTCCGAGACCCAAGCAGATGCCTATCTGATTTCTGGAGTTCATTCTCTGCAAAGCTCCCACCTCCGGAAATTCCAGCCGCTTCGATTTGCAATCTGTGATCTCTGCCTCCTTAATTCATTGAGATTGTCTTGCTATCCTGAGCCCCTGCTTTCTGTGCTGTGATGTGGAACGTGAGTCCAGGCAGAAAGGCTGGGCGATCATAAAGATCACCTCGTTTATTTCCTTCTCTCAGAGATCCCAGTCCTATTCTTCCTGTTAATCAATGTCTGAGAAAGCGTTCTGTTTCCCGTATATTTTGCCCAGTTTTTTAGTTGTTTGAGGCAAGAGGGCAAGTCTGCCACTAGTTATCCTTCATGACCATTATTGTTGTTGGATTTTTTTTTTTTTTTGACAGAGTCTCGCTATGTCTGGTGTTGGCTGGTGGTCTGTGGCATGATCTCGGCTCACTGCAACCTCTGACTCCCGGGTTCAAGCGATTCTCCTGCCTAAGGCTCCCAAGTAGCTGGGATTACAGGGACATGCCACCACGCCCAGCTAATTTTTGTATTTTTAGTAGACACAGGGTTTCACCATGTTGGCCAGGCTGGTCTACGAACTCCTGACCTCAGGTGATCCACCCACCTTGGTCTTCTATGTTATCACTATAGTATTGTCTTTTCTATAATTCTGTATAAATGAAGTTATACCGTACACAGTCTCTTGTACTTGATGCCCTTCATTTAGTATGATGTTTTTGAGACTCACCCACATTTTTGCATGTGTTAGTATTTTGTTTCTTTTTATTGCTGCACAGCATTTTATTATATGGCTGTATCACAGTTTGCTTGCCCATTCACCAGGTGATGGACATTTGAGTTGCTTCTGTTTTGGGCTATTATGAATAATGCTACTGGAAGGATACACATACATGTTTTGTGTGGACATATGTGGAAATGCTGGGACATGTTGTAAATGTATGGTTAGCTTTTGTTTTTCTTGAGACAAGGCCTCACTCTGTCATGCAGGCTGGAGTGCAGTGGTGCTGTCATAACTCACTATAACCTCAAACTCCTGGGCTCAAGCAATTCTCTCGCCTCAGCTTCCCGAGTAGTTGGGACTACAGGTGTGCACTACCATGCCCAGCTCATTTGTTAATTTTTTTGTAGAGACAGGGTCTCCCTATGTTACCCAGGCTGGTCTTGAACTCCTGGGCTCAAATAATCCTCCTGTCTTGGCCTCCCAAAGTGCTGGGATTGCAGGTGTGAGGGTGTGAGTCACTGTGCCTGGCAATGTTGAGTTTTTAAAGGTATTGCCATACTGTTTTGCAAAGTGGCCATATCAATTTGCACTCCAACTAGCAATGTGTAAGAGTTCCAGTTACTCTAGGCCTGGTGCGGTGACTCGTGCCTGTAATCCCAGCACTTTGGGGGGCCGAGGTGGGTGGGTCACCTGAGGTCAGGAGTTCGAGACCTGCCTAACATGGTGAAAACCCACCTCTACTAAAAATACAAAAATTAGCCAGGTGTGGTGGTGGGCACCTGTAGTCCCAGTTACTTGGGAGGTTGAAACAGGAGAATCACTTGAACCTGGGAGGTGGAGGTTGCAGTGAGCCGAGATGGTGCCACAGCACTCCAGCCTAGGCGACAGAGTGAGACTCTGTCTTAAAAAAAAAAAAGTTCCATTTACTCTAATCCTCAATGACACTCATAAACTTTGTTTTTTCTAATGGGTGTGTATTGATAGCTTATTGATTTCCTATTGGAATTAAATTTGCATTTCGGTCAAACCCATGTTTCTGGTAAGACTATCAAAACGTCAGGTATATTCCGCTACCTGATGGGCCATTTAAATATGTAGGATAGATTTCATTCAAATGTCATCTTCGGTGCCTGTTTTCTGGTGTAGAAAAGCTTTCCCATGCAAGAGGGCTGATGTTATGACAGTGGCTCATTATGCTGCAGTGATTTCTCTCCAGGTAAAGAAAGCTTTTCATGGTTCACTGACTGAGGAAAATCAACCCCTCCACAATCTAGAACCTGAAGACCGGATCTTCTGAGAACATCAGAAACAGACTGTCTTTGCCATCCACGCGACAGCAAAACTCTGGGACCTTGAACTTTGGGTTCATAATCTCACAACCCAAAAGGTTCCCTCCACACTCCCGGAACTGCACACCCATTGGAAACTTTAAGGTAATGCTAACCAGGCAAGTGTCTCCCCAGAAGATGATATTCTTGATGTGAACAGCTTTTCCCCAAGATCGTGAATCAAGATTCCTCTACTACCAGGAGACTCTTAATCTTTCAAATATTCCCCCCTTGCTTATGCCTCTATAAGCAATAGAAGTGAAGTCGGGGTGAGTTGTGTGCACTCATGGGGTATACTTTCATTTGTGAAGGATTTTGCAGCCAGTCTTATACATGGATAACCTCACGGTTTGAGAGATGGAAGATGAAGGCCCAATGTAGGTGAGAAATTTGAATGGTGTATTACATTCCCTCATAATCAGTCAGAAAGCCAACGTTGGTCTACTCTTCTTTACCTCATGGGTTAAAGAGAACATTGCCAGGAGGTCTTCACTCTTCTAGAAGGGCATCATTTGTTAGGTCCTTTTTCCATGGTTTGGAGTAAATGAGGCAATGATTAGAAATGTATCCCTCATGAGAGGCCCTACAGCAGATTCTACCATAAAGCCTGTGATTACACAACAGACTTTAAATTCTCTTGGGAAAGTTATGCTAAATAATAGAATTTCTCTAGATTACTTACTGGATAAACGGAAGTATCTATAGAGCTGCTGGCACTTGTTGCCCACGGAGAAATACATAACATCTGCTATTACAGAGATTCAGTTGTAGGGGATTAACAAAGAGACTGCTCGGTTACAGTGAGTAGACTCTTTAGCTCATTCTTGGATCTATTTGGTTTTAGCTTGTTTGGTTTATGGGGACCCTGGCTAAGGAGAATACTCCAAACCCTTGGTATTATCCTTCTGATATTCATAATCATCGTCTCCCTGGTGTGCTGTCTTCTCTTAAAAATTTTAAATGTCTGCATGCAGGCATCTCTAGAATGTCAAATGGTCTCTCTTTAGGTGGAATGACAAGAGCTGAAAGAAGTGTGTGGCCATGAGGGCACCATAACCTATGAATGACGTGCTCAGACCAGAAGCCCAAAATGATGGTAACTGAGAGTGGCACTAAGGCCCTATGTTTTGGTCACACTCTGACCTAAGTGAGAACATGACCAAAAGGGGAGAAATGTCAAAGAAAATTATGAGAGGCCGTTGTTTTGGACTGAGCTCATGCACTAAGGCCCAATAGACCAGACCAAACCAAAATGGAGTTCCTTATGCTAAATGTGACGTAATCAAACTATGACTTTCAGGAAACACATAGATCTTAGAAAAGGCCTGATTTTATCTTTTTCCTGTGAACAGGACATTCCAGGATGTACCCTCTATTCTAACCTTTACAAAAAAGTAACCTGAAGTCGTTGTTCCCAACTTACAAAACTCACTGTTTTGCTATTTCCCAGTGGGTTTCAAGACTAACTAAGTACATTTATGATGGTAATAATAATATCAATGACTAAAGTTTTGGTCAATCTCTCAAAATTGAGAGGATGACCAAACGAGAGGAATTGTTAAATCAAGTTTAATCTAAAGCTACCTCCTTACATATTTTAAGTTCAGCCTAAAGGTTTCTCTGTACATCGTCAACTAAAACCTAAATAGAGTTGTGTGCCTACTAATGTGCCAATCACTGAGTTTTAACCAATCAAAGGCAGCCAGCTGTTCAAACCATGTCCAAATAAGGGAAATGCTGAGCTGTAACCAGTCCAGCTGTTTCTGTCCCTCGCTTCCGTTTTCTGTCGCTTTCCTTTATCTGTCCATAAATCTTCTTCCACCATGTGGCTATGCTGGTGCCTCTGAGCCTACTATGGCTCAGGAGGCTCTTCAATTCATGAATCATTCTTTGCTCAATTCAATTCAATTTAATTCAGCTAAAGTTTTTCTTTTAACACTATGTGTATTTATTTCTGGACTCTGTATTCTATTCCCTTGATCTACAATTTCGCACTATCTTGATGACGGTAGTTTTATAGTATCTTGAAATCAAATAGTTTAAGGCCTTCAACTTTGTTGTTTTTCAAAATTGTTTTGGATATTCTGGGTCCTTTGCCTTTTCATATAAATTTAAGATCAGATTTTCAAAATCTTTTCACAAAGTGTGTTAAAATTTTAATTGGAATTATACCAAATGGATAGGTCAATTTGAAGAGGACTTACATCTTAACAATATTGAATATTCCAACCCACAAACATGGTGTCTCTTTCCATTGAAATAGGTCTTTTTCAACTCCATTTTGTAATGGTTTGTGTTTTTCATTGCACAGGTCTTGTATATCTTTCATGAAATATATTCCTGGGTATTTTTCATATATTAACCTGTATCTTGCAAACTTGCTACATTCACTTATTAGTTTTAATAGTGCTTTCATAAATTCATTAGGACTGTCTATATACACTTTTCCCCCCCAATTTGTATGTCTTTTATTTCTTTTTCCAGCCTTGGCTAGGACCTTCAGTAAAATACTAAACAGTGACGGCAGATATCTTTGCCTTGTTCTTGATGTTATATGAAAGCTGAGTCCTTCACCATTAAGTATGATATTAGGTGTAAATTTTGGTTTGTTTTTGTTTTGTAGAAGCTCTCAATCGGGTTGTGAAAGTTCCCTTCTATTTCTGATTTTCTGGAAGTTTTTATTGAGAGGGTATTGAATTTTATCAAATGCTTTTTCCCATATCTATTGAAATGATCATAAGACTTTTCTTTCTTATTCTATTAATATGGTGAATCATATTGATTCATCAAACTTTTAAATCATTTTAGAAGTTAAACTAATCTTGTATTCCCCAAACATGCCCCACGTGGTCTTGATGCGTTGTTCTTTCTATAGATGGTTTGATTTAATTTGCTAATATTTTGTTAAGGATTTTTGTGTCTATGATAGTTAGGAATATTGGTCTGCAGGGATTTTTTTTTTTTTTTTTTTTTTTGAGACACAGTTTTGCTCTGTTGCCCAGGCTAGAGTGCAGTGGCGCGATCTTGGCTCACTGCAACCTCCACCTCCCAGGTTCAACAGGTTCTCCTGCCTCAGCCTCCCGAGTAGCTGGGATTGCAGGCGCCTGCCACCACACCCAGCTAATTTTTGTATTTTTAGTAGAAATGGGGTTGCACCATCTTGGCCGGGCTAGTCTCAAACTCCTGACCTCATGATCCACCAGCCTCGGCCTCCCGAAGTGTTGCAATTACAGGTGTGAGCCACCGTGCCCCGCCTGTCTGCAGGGATTGTGTGTGTGTGTAAAGTTTTTGCCTGGTTTTAGAATCAGAGTAATAATAGCCTCGTATAAAATAAGTTAGAAGGTGTTCCCTCTCTCTTTTCTGAAAGGGTTTGCTTGTGTAGAATTGGTGTTGTTTCTTCCTTGAATGCAGGATAGTATTTATCATTGAAGCCATGTCAGCCTGGAGTTGCTTTGTGGGAAGGTTTTCATTTATAAGTTCAATTTATTTAATTGATTATCAGACCGTTTAAGTTTTCTATTTTTTTCTTGAATGAGTTGGTAACTTGTGTCTTTTAGGGAATTTGACCATTTCGCATAGGTTATGTGAAACTTTATTGTTATAAAGTTGTTCACAATATGGCCTTTTTATTCTTTTCTGTTTGTTTTTGCTTTTTTTTTTTTGAGACGGAGTCTTGCTCTGTCGCCCAGGCTGGAGTGCAGTGGCGTGATCTCAGCTCAATGCAAGCTCCGCCTCTGAGGTTCACACCATTCTCCTGCCTCAGCCTCCCAAGTAGCTGGAACTACAGGCACCTGCCACCACACCTGGCTAATTTTTTTTTGTATTTTTAATGAAGACGAGGTTTCACTGCGTTAGCCAGGATGGTCTCGATCTCCTGACCTTGTGATACGCCCGTCTCGGCCTCCCAAAGTGCTGGGATTATAGGCATGAGCCACTGCACCCGGCCTGTTTTTGTTTTCAAGATGCAGTCTCGCTCTGTTGCCCAGGCTGGAGTGCAGTTGCGCAATCTCAGCTCACCGCAACCTCTGCCTTCCAGGTTCAAGCTATTCTCCTGCCTCAGTCTCTCAAGTAGCTGGGATTAAAGACATATGCCACCATGCACAAATCATTTTTGTATTTTTAGTAGAGACAGGGTTTTGTCATGTTGGGCCAGGCTGGTCTTGAACTCCTGACCTCAGGTGATCTGCCCACCTCGGCCTCCCAAAGTGCTGGGATTACAGGCATGAGCCACAGAGCCTAGCTCTTTTATTTTTAAATTGAGATAGGGTCTTGCTCTGTTACCTAGGCTGGAGTGCAGTGGTGCGATCACAGCTCATTGCAGTCTTGACCTCTTGGACTCAACAATCCTCCCACCGCAGGCTCCTGAGTAGCTGGCACTACAGGTGTGCACCACCACAACCAGCTTAATTTTTTGTTTTTTTTTTTTTAATTTTTTAGTAGAGACATAGTCTCGCCATGTTGCCCACGCTGGTCTCAAATTCCTGAGCTCAAGCAATCTTCCCGTCTTGGCTTCCCAAAGTGCTGGGATTGCAAGTGTGAGCCACCACACCCAGCCTATTATTCTTTTTTTTTGAGACGGAGTCTGGCTCTGTCCAGGCTGGAGGGCAGTGGCATGATCTCGGCTCACTGCAACCTCTGCCTCCCAGGTTCAAGCGATTCTCCTGCCTCAGCCTCCCGAGTAGCCAGGATCATAGGCACCCACCACAATGCCCGGCTAAGTTTTGTATTTTTAGTAGAGACAGGGTTTCGCCATGTTGGCCAAGCTGGTCTTGAACTCCTGACATCAGGTGATCCACCCACCTCAGCCTGCCAAAATGCTGGGATTACAGGCGTGAGCCACCGTGCCCGGATGATAATATCTAATCTTTAATCAGTGTTTATTCCATTATACTTTACTGTAATTATTGATATGATTTGGCTGGGTCTATCATTTTATTTATACTTATGTATTTATTTAGGGACAGGGTCTTGCTCTGTTGCCCAGGCTGGAGTGCAGTGGCACAATCATAGCTTACTGCAGTCTTACCCTCCAAGCAAGGGGTCCCCCAACTTCAGCCTCCCAAGTAGCTGGGGCTAAGGCCTGCACCACCATACCCGGCTAAGTTTAAAAAAAAATTTTTTTAGAGATGGGGGTCTCACAATGTTGCCCAGGCTGGTCTTGAACTCCTGGGCTCAAGTGATCCTCTTGCCTTGGGCCCCCAAAGTGCTGGGATTACAGGTATGAGCCACCACACCTGGCCTTTGTTTTCTGTTTGTCTTCCTGTTTTCCCCCTTTCAGTTCCTCCTTTTCTTTTTTATTTTCTCATTTGAATGTTTTTCAGAACTACATTTTGATTTTCCCATTAGCCTCTTAGCTATACTTCCTTACATTTTTTAACGGCTACCCTAAGGAATATAATATACAATGAGCTTATAGGTCAGTATCTTCCTCTGTCCTTTGTTATTGTTGTTACATGTAATACATCTACATAGATTATACAGCTCGCAAGAACATGCTTAATTTTTGCTATGAACCATTTTATGGTTTATAAAACAATTCAGAAGAAAAATGCAAATGGGAAAAATTATTTGTATTTACCTAGCTATTTACCATGTCTAATACTTGTCAGCTTTTCTGAGGATTTGAGTTTCCATCTGATCATTTCCCTCAGCATGAAGAAGTTCCTTTAGTATTTCTCGTGGTGCAGTTCTGTTGGTTGAGGACATCTCTTAGCTTTATTTTATCTGAACCTATCTTTATATTGTTTTTATTCTTGAAGAATTTTTTCTGGATGTAAAATTCCTGATTGATAATTTTTTTTTTTTTTTTCCCTTCAGGAGTTTACAAATGTTCCACTATCCTCCGGACTCCATGGTTTCTGATAAGAAGCAGTCAATAATCAATCATTGTTTTTCTGTGTATGTCATTTTTATCTTGATGCTATCAAGATTTTTGTTTGCTCTCTTTCTTTGGCTTTCACCAGTGTGATGTGTCTTAGCACAGGCTTCTTTATGTTGATTTTGTTTGATGTTAGTTTAGCATCTTATATTCACAAGATTCCACCTTTCACCAATTTGGAAAATTTTGGCTATTATTTCTTCAAATACCTTTTTTGGGGGGTCCTGTTTTCTCTTTTCTGTCCTTCTAGTCTTGCAATTACACTAATATTTGAAAATCTGATATCCTCTAACAGGTCCCTGAGATTCTTTCTCTTCATTGTTTTAAAAAAACATATTTTTTAGGCTGGGTGTGGTGGCTCATACTTGTAATCCCAGGACTTTGGGAGGCCAAGGTGGGCGGATCACCTGAGGTCAGGAGTTCGAGACCAGCCTGGCCAATATGGTGAAACCCCATCTCTACTAAAAGTACAAAAATTAGCTGGGTGTGGTAGCATGCACCTGTAATCCCAGCTACTGGGGAGGCTGAGGCAGGAGAATTGCTTGAGCTGGGAGGCTGAGTTTGCAGCGAGCTGAGATCTTGCCACCACACTCCAGCCTGGCTGACAGAGCGAGACTCTCAAAAAAAAAAAATATATATATATATATATGTGTGTGTGTGTGTGTATATATATATGTATATGTTTTATGTTTTCCTTGGAAATTTTGTATGTACGTATCAATATATGTGTGTGCATGTCTATGTATCTGTCATTTATCGACCTATCTACTGATTCAATTTCACTTATTTTTCTGCTGTCATAACCTTTTGGCTAAATCTCTCCAGTGAACTTTCACATGAAGAAATTTTTCAGGTTTGCAACTTACATTTTGTCCTTTTAAAAATCATTTATTTATTTATTTTTGTATTTTTAGTAGAGACAGGGTTTTGCCATGTTGGCCAGGCTGGTCTTGAACTCTTGGCCTCAAGTGATCTGCCCACCTTGGCCTCCCAAAGTGTTGGGATTACAGGCATGAGCCATCGTGTCCAGCCCTTTTTTTTTATAATTTCTATTTCTCTGCTGAGATTGATCATTTCTCTCTTGAGGTTTTTATTCACTGAAGTCATGTTTTGTTTTACCTCATTTAATTTACTTATAATCATTGCTTTAAAATCTGTCAGTTCTCACATCTAGTTCATCTCATGGATGGATTTGATTTTCTTTTCTCTTGAGAATGTTCTGCAATTTCATATTTGTTTTTCAAGTAACTTTTGGATTGTATTTTGATATTATTAATAGTAAGCTGTGGGGATTCTGGATTCTGTTGTTTTCCTCTGTGGAGTGTTGTTTCCTTTGTTTCCATAGACAATTTTCTTATGTGGGCTTGGGCTGAAAACTCTGTTTCTTCAGGGGTAGTTCAGATCTTTAGTATTTAGTTGAGCTACTTTGGGTCTATACCACATGATATGGTTTATTTAGTGGGCAGTTAGCTATATGGATAGAATTAATTTGGGGATCCCCTCTATCTTGGTCCATTTTCTGCTGCTTATAACAGAATATCTGAAACTGGGTAATTTCTAAAGAAAAGAAATTTGTTTCTTACAGTTATGGAGGCTGAAAAGTTCAAAATTGAGGGGCTGCATCTGGCGAGAGCCTTCTTGCTGAAGGGGACTCTCTCCAGAGTCCCAAGGCAGTACAGGACATCACATAGTGAGGGGGCTGAGGGTGCTAGCTCAGGTCTCTCTTCCTCTTCTTATAAAGCCACAGACCCACTGCCACGATAACCAATTAATCCATTATTCTGTGAATAGATTAATCCATTCATGAGAACAGCTCTCATGACCCAATCACCTCTTGAAGGCCCTACCTGTCAATACTGCCACATGGGGGATTAAAATCTCAACATGAGTTTTGGAGAGGAGAAACATCAAACCACAGCACCCTCTCTGGCTCTTTCCCTTTTGGGATTTTTCCCATTCTCTTCAGTGTTCATATTTTCATACATTTACTTTTATGCTTCCCCAGGCCAGAAAGAATGCAGAGTTTTGCACATGTGCCCCCAACCACTGCTGTGCACATCCACGTCCCAGGCTAAAAGCTACAGAGATGTGAACCTACTTGTATAGCTCCGCATCTCCCTTCCTCCAAGTGAGCAGGTACTCCTCATCAGAGTCTGCTTCTGTTCACTCTCAAGCCCTTCAGGTGGTTGTTTCTTTGTAGTATATCTAGGTTTTATGACTATTTACTATGAAGCACATTTGTGTGGGGGTCACCAAGTAGGGTCTTTGTCCATCTTACCCAGAAGTGGAAGCTTGTCATGACCTGCAGAGCACTTTGAATAGCCCTGGCCTAAACCACTGTCTCTGTCTCAATAATGACCCCATTCAGAATGGCATTTGCAAGTTTCTCTTCCATAGTTTTCTTCTTTTTTTTTTTTTTGAGACGGAGCTCGCTCTGTTGCCCAGGCTGGGGTGCAGTGGCTGGATCTCAGCTCACTGCAAGCTCCGCCTCCTGGGTTCACGCCATTCTCCTGCCTCAGCCTCCCGAGTAGCTGGGACTACAGGTGCCTGCCACCTCGCCCGGCTAGTTTTTTGTATTTTTTTAATAGAGACGGGGTTTCACCGTGTTCCCCCAGGATGGTCTCGATCTCCTGACCTCGTGATCCGCCCGTCTTGGCCTCCTAAAGTGCTGGGATTACAGGCTTGAGCCACTGCGCCCGGCCTCTTCCATACTTTTCTACCAGATGCTTATAATTGAGGTTCAATACCAGATAATGTCAAAACTAATAGAGGAATTCCCAGTTCAGGCAGAGGGAGCACAGAGTGCCGATAATATCCAAATATTGCTTGGTACTGATTGACTTGACAAAAGCTCACTTCATAAAAAACAGTTCTGGCTTTTACAGACTGTTCTCAATGGATTTCCCTTCTTCCCTGTCAATGGATTTTCTTTCTTTGCTGGCCTTTGACTTTCCGTGATCTTGGCTGCTGGCAAGTGTAAGGCAGAGGAGGTCCTTAGGCAGGAGATAAACCTGGGCCTGTTCCTACAGAGATGGTCTTTTGAGAAGCCTGGGAGCACAAGCTGGGACAGCAGAAGGCAAAAGTCCCAGGTAGTGTTATGATGGTTTGCAGCAGAGCCATGTCATGAATATTTCAATTTTTTATTTTTAACCCTATGAGACATTGTCGCTTTATGATTGTTTTGTACATTGGATGTTCATTTAGATGAAGCTGATGGTAAATACCATTCTCAGTCTTCTTTATTCCTTTCTGTGTCTCTCATCTTCCATCTGGGATTGTTTCTGTCTCTAATTCACACTCTTTTGTATTTCCTTTAGCATGGATCTGTTGGCAGTTATTTTTATTTTTCAGCACATTGAAGATCGCATTCCACTATTTTGATTTCCAGTGTTTCTGTGGAGAATGCAGCTTACCCAATCCTCACTCCTTTAAAAATAAACTGTCTTTTTATTCCCCTGTGGCTTCTTATCAGATTTTGTCTTTGTCTTTTTCCACAACTTCACTGCATGTGAATACATGGTGTGTCTCTATATAGATTTCTTTCCGTGTATTCTGCTTTCTGTTCATTGAGCTTCTTGAATCTGTGGTTTGGAATCTTTCATCAGTTTTGGCAGATTCTCAGCTATTATCCTATGTATTGCCTCTGTCCTGTTTCTCTCTCCTTTTGAGACTCCAGTTACATGTGTTAGACTTTCTCCACTTACTTTCTCCATCTCTTAGCTCTTCTGTATTTTTTGTATTTTAATTTCTTCATTCTGGATAGTTTCTTTCTAAATCTTCTAGTTCATTTATTCTCTCTTTAGGTTCTCTCTAATCTGTTTTAATCACATCAATTGAGTTGTTACTGTGTTATTTCTCATTTCCGTTCCAGAATTTTTATTTATTATATAAATACACTATTTCAATTTTTATAGTTCAATTTCTTGCTTGGACTTTTGAACTATTTCTTTTTTCTTTTTTGAGATGGAGTCTCACTCTGTTGCCCAGGCTGGAGTGCAGTGGCGCAGTCTCAGCTCACTGCAACTTCTCCCTCTCGGGTTCAAGTAATTCTCCTGCCTCAGCCTCCTGAGTAGCTGGGATTACAGGTGCATACCACCACGCCCAGCTCATTTATCGTATTTTTAGTGGAGACGGGGTTTCACCATGTTGGCCAGGCTGGTCTCGAACTCCCGACCTTGTGATCTGCCCGCCTCGGCCTCCCAAAATGCTGGGATTACAGGCTGACCCACTAAGCCTGGCCAAATTATTTCTTTGAACATAGTAAATCTGTTGTGTCATTGCCATGTTTCATTCCAATAGCTTAAGTTTTTGTGGATCAGTTTCTGTTGTATGTTGCTTCCGCTGGTTCTTATAATATCTGGTTTCCCTGTAGAGTGAGTTATTTTTGTGTTGTTCACTCTATTTGAGAAGTATTTGTAGAAATGACTTGATGCTTAGGATGGCACATTCTTCCAAAGATGCTTTTCATTTGCATCTTTTGCATTCATGTGCCACCATTCTGGGTCTGTCTTAATCCCAAGTCAGATGTTTTGGTTGCGTGGATCAACCAGGTGACAAAGAGGTTTTTGAAATATTTCATTTGGGTTTAAAATACAAGTTTTTCTCATTCAGAGGATAACTTTAAATAACTTAGTGTGACATTATCAGAAGTGAAACTTTTTCTATTTTATGAAGCTTCTTGTATAAGGCAGGGATTACATCTTTTCTCCACATTTGGTAGAACTCATATATAAAGCCAGCTGGTTTGAGGCTATATTTTGGTGCTTCATTTTCTGGAATGTACTTCCACCTTTGTTTGTCTAGTGCTCATATAATTATTTAAGATTCAGCTTACATGGTTTCTCTAGTTGTATTTCTTCATCTCTCCAACTTCCTAGCTCTTTATACATCTTTTTTTCTGACATTATTTACTATGCTATATTATCAGTATATATTTCTGTTTTCCTTTAATAGACTCAGAGGTTATTCATGACTGAGGTATTATATTATTCATCTTCATAAGACTAGGTTCTAATATAGTCTATGATAGATGCTCAAAAACTTCTGGTTAAATTGAAATATGAAAAATAAAATGTAAAATGGATTGGTGACAGTCATGAGGAATAGGTTAATAACTTTACAAATTATAAAAAAATCATTGATCCCTACAAGGCAACTATTACTAACATCAGAATGATCACCTCAAATACCAGAAGTCTATTGTCAGTCACTTATTACCAATTATATCTTGACCCTATCCACAATTTCCTACGTATTTCCTACTGTTTCTCATTTGCGCAACTACCTAACAGCTTTTGATCTCCTTGCCCAATTTCATTCCTCCTACTGTCTCACTTTTACACCATACAGTTCACTGTTAACATGTATTGAACTAAGCTAAATATATAACAGACTCAGGATTGACTATCATCAAATCTTCCCAACAACTTAATTAAGTAGGTGCTATTACTATTCCATTTTACAAATGAAAAAAAAAGAAGGCTTAAAGAGATGGTTACTTGTCCAAGTTGAGGTGCTAAGAGATAAAAGAGGGATTCACATCACCCAGGTCTGACTCCAGAGCTCATGTTCTCTACCAGAGGTTGGCAAACCTTTTCTAAAAAGAGCCATACAGTTAATATTGTAGGCTTTGGAGGCCGTACAGTCTCTGTAACAACAAGTCAACTCTGCCACTTTAGTGCCAACATAGCCATAGACAATATGTAAATGAATGACTATGACAGTTTTTAATACAATTTTATTTATGAAAATAGGTGGTGGGAAGAGTTTGGCGCACAGGTGACAATTTGCTAATCCCTGCTCTGAACAAGTACACTACTCTTTTTTTCTCCTTTTTCTCAATCTCCAGAGTTTTCCATTCAACAGATATTGATAGCATTTCTTCTAAGCACAGGGCTGGGATGAAGATGAGAAAATCCTTGCCTTGAGGGACCTCAGATGTGGAAGAGGACGGCGTAAACACACATCTATAGCACAGGCTGACTATGGAAAGTCAGTGCCAAAAGAGAGGCACAGGCTGACCAGAGATTCTTCTGATGAACACATGAGATCTTGTGGAGTTGGTGATATATGACAAAAGCTTTCTAGCAAGAGCATCATAGGCAGAGATGCTAAGAAGGAAGTTTCCAAGAGAAGAGCCAGCACAAGCACACATTTTTCTATCCACCTGTCATTTATCTTCTATTCTGTCTGTCTCTCTCTCTCTCTTTTTTTTTTTTTTTTGAGACGGAGTCTCACTCTGTTGCTCAGGCTGGAGTGCAGTGGCACGATCTCAGTTCACTGCAAGCTCCAGGTTCACATAATTCTCCTGCCTCAGTCTCCCGAGTAGCTGGGACTACAGGCGCCCAACACCACGCCCAGCTAATTTTTTTGTATTTTTAGTAGAATGGGGTTTCACCGTGTTAGCCAGGATGGTCTTGATCTCCTGACCTCATGATCCACCCGCCTTGGCCTCCGAAAGGGCTGAGATTACAGGTGTTAGCCACTGCGCCCGGCCTTATCTTTTATTCTCTTTACGAGTATTCACTTACTTTCTCTCTCTTTTCCTTGCCAAAATCATATACACTTTGGTCCAAATCTGTTTTTGCCTCGCACCTCACCTACTTTCTTGTCTGATTTTCTTTTTTGTCTTCCTTCCTTTTCTTTTCTTTGTATTTACTTCTTTCTTGATTACTGAGTCATTGCTGATTCAATTCTTCTGCAGTGGGCTCAAGATACAAATTTATATCACACATTTCATTTGAAGTTGAATTCACGTACATCAACATGGTGGCATGTTCATCGGGTTCGTCTAAGTCAAACAGCTATACAACATTAAAAATGTCATTTAGCCCTAGTGAAATATTAACTTGGTTCTGTCAATTAAGTCAAGGTTGAAATCCTCTAGTCGATTTTGGGCAGTCAATAACATCCACTGTTTGACCAGTTTAATTTCCTTTCGTTTCTCTTATGCATATTTCTACTTTTTGTCTGTCCTGTTAATCTCTCTTTTACTCTTCTCCCTTACAACTTTTTTCTCCTTTTTCCATCAGCCTCCTTTTCTGTACTTTTTGGATTATTGTACTTCTTCTAGAGGCATGCGATCTCCTTTTTGCTTTCTGCAGATATATATATATCTGTATAAATATATATAATATATATATAATAAAAAAATATATATTTATTTATTTACAGATGGAGTCTTGCTCTGTCACCCAGGCTGGAGTGTAATGGCATGCTCTCAGCTCACTGCAACCTCTGCCTCCCGGGCTCAAGTGATTCTCCTGCCTCAGCCTCCTGAGTAGCTGGGATTACAGGTGACTGCCACCATGCCTGGCTAATTTTTTTTCTGTATTTTTAGTAGAGATGGGGGTTTCACCCTGTTGGCCAGGCTGGTCTCGAACTGCTGACCTCAGGTGATCTGCCTGCCTCCGCCTCCCAAAGTGCTGGGATTACAGGCATGAGCAGACGTGAGCCACCGCGCCCAGCCTCTGCTGATATAGTCAAAAAGATTCTTTGTTCATTAATTCAACTTTTATTGAGCAATTACCACATAGTAGGTCTTTTTCTAGGTGCTGGGCTGGAGATACAAAAATAACCAAAAGAGACAAAAATCTCTGCCCTTGTGGAGCCTACATTCTAGTAGTAAGTGAAGTGGATAAGTAACAATAAACCAAACAGAAAAGTAAGTTATATAATATGTCAAGTGTTAAGTGCTATGTGGAAAATTCCTGGGGATCAGGAATTTGGGTAGCCTGTTACAATTTTAAATAGATTGATCAGGAAGGTCATTAAAAGATCATTTGAACAGGTAGTTGAAGGAAATAAGGAAGCAAGTCATGGAGATGTTTGTGAGGAGTTGTTCTATGTAAAACAACAAAAACAACAACAAAACACACAAGCATATACAAAGTCCTAAGGCAGGAGGGTACTTTTCTTGGTGGAGTTGTGGGGTAAAAAAAAAAGGAAAAAATAAACCTTGTCTGAGGAATATGAACTCCTTTAAATGATCAGGCCTAGAGAAGCATTGGAATGAAACAGCAAATCATGTCACTCCTCCTTGAGCTAAATACTCACCTCTTTTTAAAAAGAATTATTATTTTTAGAGACAGGGTCTCACTCTATTACCCAGGCTGGAGTGCAGTGGTGTGGTAAGAGCTCACTGAAGCCTTCAACTCCTGGGCTCAATGAATCCTTCCATTTCGGCCTCTGGAGTAGCTGGGACTATTGCCATGCACCGCCATGCCTAATTTTAAAAAACTTTTTTCGTAGAAATGGGGTCTTACACTATGTTGTGCAGGCTAGTCTCAAACTCCTGGGCTTCAGCAATCCTCCTGCCTCAGCCACCCAAAGCTCTGAGACTACAGTGCTTTGGCCCAATTACCTCTTGAAGCCACATTCTATTTGGGCTCTAGACTGATGTCAACTAGCCACAAAATGGCATACAACCTATAGTTCAACATTGTACAGCCAATCACTAACCAACATTGTTTCTTAAACCAATGAGAATTCATGACAAGCAACCTTTTAAATCACCGTCTCTCCTGATTCGTCCTGTTTTCTTTAAAAAGTTGAGCTTCTCTTTTGTTCTCCAGGGCACTCCCCAAGGCAACTTGGATGTATGTCCTGGACTGCAGTGCTCACGTTGGCCCAAATAAACTATTTATATTGATTTTACCTCGGCTTCTTCCTTTTAAGTAGACAGAGGACAATAAGGAGATCAGTATGGCTGAAGCGCAATGGAAGAGGAAGAGGCTAGTAGATGTGATTCGAGCCTGCAAGGGCTGGGGGTGACGGTGAAGGAGCGGGCAGGTCATTTAGGGGCTTTTCTATTGGAAGAACTTGGCTTTTACTCTGAGTGAAATGGAAATCCCTTAAAAGGTTTTGGGCAGAGTTAAATGTTGACATATTTTTTAAAGGATCTAAAACATAGGGAAGCAAGAGCAGAGGCCAAAAGACCAATCAGGAATATATTGCAATATTCCAGGCAAGAAGTATGCATATTATGGGGAATGTTTTTCTGGGAATGTTGTTACATTTGAGGATAAGAAAACTAAAGGTCAGGTTTTTTGTTTGGTTTTGTTTTTGAGATGGAGTCTCTCTCTGTTGCCCAGGCTGGAGTGCAGTAGTATGATCTCAGTTCACTGCAACCTCTGCCTCCCAGGTTCAAGCAATTCCCTTGTCTCAGCCTCCCAAATAGCTGGGACTACAGGTACCCACCACCATGCCCGACTAATTTTTATATTTTTAGTAGAAACGGAGTTTTGCCATGTTGGCCAGACTGGTCTTGAACTCCTGACCTCAAGTGATCTACCCACCTCAGCCTCCCACAGTGCTGGGATTACAGATGTGAACCACTGCGTCTGGCCTAAAGTTCAGGATTTTGGTGCATAACAAGTACATTCTACCATCCTGTGCTCCTCAAGGGAAAATTAAAGAGATTTTACCCTGCTAGCTTAAGGATTGTTAAACATTTTGCATTGTCTTGAGCATTGCTATTAATAAGTGATCTAATACCTGGCACATAGCACACAGCAATATTCGTGGAATGAATATATACTCAATTACATGGGGTAAACTGAATGACAATATCAAGTAACTTGCTTGTGCGGCAGCATTCATTTCCTTCCTTCCTTTTTTTTTGATACAGGGTATCATTCTGCCACCCAGGCTGGAGCACAGTAGTGTGATCACAGCTCTCACTGCAGCGTCGACCTCCTGGGCTCAAGCAATCCTCCTGCCTTGGCCACCCAAAGTGCTGGGATTACAGGCATGAACCACCATGCGCCTCCGAGATTCACTTCTTCTGCATACTCTGGTGGTATTTATTGTATCTTTACATTTTATTTAGCAAAGAATGTTAAGAGTACCATATTATAAACACACTCCTACCCTCCAAGCAGAATGTAGAGGGTATGTATTTACATATTTTAAGTGGTCCCATAGCAATTTGTACAGTTACAGTTCACAACTATACTCAGTTATGTTTGCTTCTCTCCTTCTCAATAGTCTGTGAGGTTCCTTCAGGTTTGGAACTATCTTTTATTGATCTTTGTATCTCTAGCACCTAGCACAGGGCTTAGCAACAATTTTTGTTGAAAGAAAGTATATACACTGTAATAAAGGGCAGCGGAAAGAAAATATGTGATCAACACCAGCTAGAGAAGCCTTGTCTGATTCCTGTGAAATATATTCATTTCCCTTAGGAAAAAAAACAATTCGTACCCTCTTGCTATGTAACTTAGCTTCTTGACTTAGAACGGTATTTTAAACCTTTGAGGACCTGGAGCAATGTATTCTCGCCCAAGGCTGAGTGCCTCGTAAGTGGTCTGGTATTGATCAGCAATGATCAGTAAGACTGGGAAGTGAGTTTTCAGGGTCTGAGACTTGCAAGCTGGTGACAGACCGCTCCGGCTTCCAGTGGGCCCGCGCGGGGGAACTGATCAACCCACTTGAGCAGTGGGATCAAGGTCTTCAGCCTTAGCAGGTGGAGCCTCTGTCCGGCCCTCTTCGTTCCCGTGCCCCTCAGACAGCGTCTCCTCCAAAAACGGTCCCCTCCACCCAGAATCTCCTCCCCTGGGGGAGACCCCTCTGTCTGCGGGCCCCCTCCCATAGAAGGGCCCTTCTTCCTCAGCGTGAACCTCTGTCCCCGATACCCGCTCCCAAGACCGAGACCCTGTTACGGCCCTATCAACACGGGCCCCCTCCCCCCGGCGTCCCCTCCCCTCGGAGGAGCCCCGTCTGCGATACCTCCCAGTCAATCACCCCAGCATCCCTCTCCGCCCTCACCCAGAACTTCCGCCGCGCCCCCTCCCCTCAGGCGGGACTTCCGCCAGCGCCCCCTCCCCCGCGGCGCCGTCCCCTCCTCCCGCCTGAGGCGAGTCTGGGCTCAGCCTCGAGCTCTCCGGCCGCGGCGCAGCTTCTGGGCAGCGTGGGCTGCAGCGTCGGCGGCGGTTAGAGTTGTGTAGGGCGAGGCCTCTCCCTTCCTCCTCGCCATCTTACTCCTCCCTCCTCGTTGTCCTCCCCCTCCCTCCTCCTCGCCTTCCTCCTCCTCGTCAGGCTCGGCCAAGCTGTGAGCGGCAAGATGGCGGCGCCCAGGCCGCCGCCTGCCAGGCTGTCGGGCATCATGGTGCCGGCACCCATCCAGGACCTGGAGGCCCTGCGCGCGCTCACGGCGCTCTTCAAAGAGCAGCGGAACCGGTAACGGGCCCGGCTGGGGGTCTGCCCCGGGCAGGGGAGGGCGGCCGGGACTCCCGCGGCGGCCCCGGCCTGGGCCCAGGCACCGCCCCCTCCTCGCTGGAGACGCGGAGGGCGAGGCCTGCGCGGGCGGCCCGAGCGCCACCCAGGCCTCCCGACTCCCAGGCACCGCCTCGTGCTCGCTCGTGGGTCCCCGCGGGGTCCGGGGCGGGCCCCCGCTCCCCCACCGCAGCCCGTCCGGGTGCGAAGCCGCGACGCCGGGAGCCCTTGCCGCGGCGTGCGGGTACTGTTGACCCAACACACGCTTAGGCCGCCCCTGTCATGTGCGAGGGCTGCGCCAGGCCCTGGCTGCAAGACCCACGCGGCCCCCAGAGTCATAAAGCGTGTATTTTAGCGGGAGAGACGCGTGTTACGGACGCGGGAATTGGGCAGTTGCGGGGATGCCAGTCTCTAAGCATGGAGTGGGACTGGCACTCCTTTCTCCTCGGCGTTAAAGCCCAGGCTGCACCATCCGCCCTGGGAGCTGCGCTCTTTGCAGTGTGCAAGAGCAGGGGCCTGGAGAGACCAGTCCAGTCCTGGTGCCACTGAGGGGCGAGATAGCCAGGCAAAAAGAGAAGGTGCCCAGGAGTCAACAGTTGTGGATTTGGTTCCTGGCCTTGCAAGCTGCGTGTTACTGTGCAGTTTCTCCAAGCCTTAGAATTCTTGTCTAGAAATGGGACTATAATACACAGCTTAGTTGCTGGATTGTACAGAGGAATAAATGAAATAAAGCATGTGAAAATATAAAATGTGCGAAGTCCTCAGTCAAGGCTTGTTTGATCTTGTTCTATCGGGGCCTCAGTTTTCTTGTCTATTTAATGGGAGTAAAGTTGAACAGTACCTCCCTGGTGATAGTGTCATAAGGATTAAATGAGAGATAATGCATATTAAATCCTTAGGACATACCTGTACATAGCACTAAATGTAGCTGATATTATCACTTAACACATTGGTAGTTCCCCATGTATCAGCTATTGTGCTAGGTGATGGGGTGGGAAAATGGAAAGTCCTTGCTCTCTCCTGTACTAGTATGTACAAGATAACAACAGCTGTGGGGGTATGTATGTACAAAGAGCAGAGGGAACATTGAAGAAAGACTTGGGTCGGCCTAGGTGATCACTATTCCTCTCTTTAAACTAGACACCTGGTCTGAGCACTTCCTTTACCTCAAATGACTTGGGGCAATGTGGAGCTGCTGAAAGAATGCTATTAATAGAAGTCCCTGGTACTGCTCCATGGGCCTTTGGGGGAGATGTATTTATTGATATAATGTTTAGGCATTTCTGTACCATGATGGACCTTGCTTTTAGTTAATAACCCAGTCATCAACCATTTATTGAGCACCTACTATGAAACAGATTTTTTTGTTAGGGGCTGAGAGTACAAAGATGAATGATGTGATTCCTTTTATCAAGCATGTTTGGGAAATTGCTAAATAAACACATTTTAATGGAAATCTATACAAGAGGTGGTGGCACAGGAGAACATGTGGGTCCGTTGGACGATTGGTGAGCCAGGAAAGGCTTTTTTTTTTTTTTTTTTTGAGACGGAGTCTCACTCTGTCGCCCAGGCTGGAGTGCAGTGGCTCGGTCTTGGCTCACTGCACGCTCTGCCTTCCTGGTTTACACCGTTCTCCTGCCTCAGCCTCCCGAGTAGCTGGGACTACAGGCGCCCGCCCCCAGGCCCGTCTAATTTTTTGTATTTTTTTAGTAGAGACGGGTTTCACCGTGTTAGCCAGGATGGTCTTGATCTCCTGACCTCGTGATCCGCCCGCCTCAGCCTCCCAAAGTGCTGGGATTACAGGCGTGAGCCACCATGCCCGGCTCAGGAAAGGCTTTTTAAGATTATTTCAGGTGCTGGGTTATAGATGAGAGGACTAGAAGGAATAGTGTCTGCAAAGGGGCCATATGTTAATTTTGCAAAACCGATGAGACAAGTAAAGTAACATAGATTAGGTTTCTCGTACAGAGGAGACATTCATTCAAACATCAGTTCCCTTTTTATAACTTGGAGAAAATCCAAGCCCCTGAGCTAGTTTAGAAGGCCTTTCTTGACTCTGTCTCTTGTGAGGGAAGAAGTTACAGACAACCATTGATGGTTTTTGTCAAGGGAGTGGCATGATAATAATCTGCCTGTTAGATCTTCCTGGCCACCTCCGCCTCCATTGTGGGGAATAAATGAGAGAGGATGAAGCTAGAGATAGCGGGGATCTTTAAGGAGTGGTAGCAGAAGCCCATGTGAAAGAGAAAAGTGCCTAAATTAGGACATTGTCTGTGGGGATGAGTAGAATAAATACTGAGAGATATAAGGTTGAATGGACAGGACTCAGGGACCAATTGGATTGTTGGGGGGAGAATGAGGAAATGAGGATGCTTCCCAGATTTCATCTGAGTTCTGGGGCAGTGTCCTTCTTCCAGGCAGAGATTGGAGACCAGGAAAGGTGAACTGATGTGCAGGTCCTGGCATGGAAAGACACAGTTGTGTGGTGGGGCAGAGAACTCATGATCAGAGTTTATAAGGACAGGCTTCTGGTCCTGGTTCTGTCACTGCTTCTCTTTGTCTTTGGACAAATCATAAGGTTGTTGTGGGGCTGGGCCCAGACTTCCCGCTCCTCTGAGAGGATCCCTCCAGTTCTGATGCTCAGGGAGCCAGTGTTTGTCCTTGGAGGTCTCCTCTTGAGAGAGGGCATAGGGCTGTTGTCTAGTATGAACAGGAACACAGATGGACCCAGGGGAAGGATTGGCCAAGGTGTTAGAAGGTGGACGAGACAAAAAGCCAAGCACAATGAGTCCTCAGTGTAGCAAATAGAAAACAGCAGACAAAAAGCAAAAACGGCGAGGAAGGTAATTAAGAGATTCTTCTCTTTTGGTGGAATACATTATTTCTCTAGGATTCCATTTTATATTTGAAGAATCACAGACATAATGTAGTTGGTGGTCCTTCTGAACTCTTCCATGCTACAAAACAAACTTCTGTCTTCGCTAGCTTGAGTAGTGGAAGTGTCATGCAGTAGAAAGAGCAGTGGCTTTGGAACCATGGAGACCTGGATATGAATCCTGGCTTAGTCTCTGTAGACTTCCTGTTTCTTGTCTTGAAAATGAGATGATGGCAGCCACTTTGAGGGATTATTTTGAGGATCTGTAATGTTGTATGTGTAGCATAGTGGTTTATGCATAGTAAATGCCAATTATTTAGGACCTGTTATTAAAATATAACAAGGTTATATGACCAAGAATCCATTTGTGTTGAATCTCCTGTCTTATCAAAACCAAAAATTGAAGCTATTTCAGGAAGACAGTTCTAATTTTGGGGTTTCCAGAGAAAGGGATCTCAGGATCTCATTACGATTTTAGCAACCCGCAAGTGAAAAGAAATTCTTACATCCCATTGTGGTGATTTTAAATATGTTCACAAATTCTTTGATACTCTGACCTTCTCAAGAGGAGGAGGTTAATTATTTTCTCCTTGAGTGTGGGCTGAACTTAGTGACTTGCTTGTGAAGAGTAGAATATGGCAGAAGTGACAGTGTGCGACTTCTCAGACTAGGTCATAAAAAGCGTCGTAGTTTCCGCTTTGCTAGCTCTTTCTTGGATCGCCCACTCTGACAAAGCCAGCTGCCGTGTCAGGAGGACACTCAAGCATCCCTGTGCAGAGAGCTGTGTGGTGAGGAGCTGAGGCCTCCTTCGAACAGCCATGTGATAAACCACCTTGGAAGCAGGTCCTCTGAGCTCCAGTCACATCCTCAACCAAGTGTGCAACCTTGTGAGGCACCCTAAGCTGCTCAGATCTGTGTGAGATCATAAATGTTGTTGGTTTAAAATGCTAAATTTTGGGCTAATTTGCTATATAGCAATACAGCATTAATACATAAGTCTAAATTCTCCATGGTCTGTATTACATGCCTTCTGTAACTTCTTAAAGTGTCTTGGTCACTAAAATTATTTAAACATATTGCTTATGGTCATATAATATCAATATTGAGATATTCCTCAGCTGTTTGTTCTCTGTGTAAGATAATTCTTTTTTCTTACATTTGTTTTATACTTTTTGTTTAACGTAGATATCAGTGTATTTCACATTTGTTTAACAAGTGATTTATCTTGCTGTGAATCTTTGCAAGTCATGTTAAATTCTTTCTGAACAAGTAAGACAAATACATTTAAAATTCTATTTGAGTTGCTCCTTTAGTTATTTTTCTTTTTTTTTCCGAGACAGGGTCTCACTTTGTCATCCCGGCTGGAGTGCATTTTTTTTAGAGAAGGGGTCTCACTATGTTGCCTAGGCTGGTCTCGAACTCCTGGCCTCAAGTGATCCTCCTGCCTCGGCCTCCCAAAGTGTTGGGATTACAGGCATGAGCCACTGTGCCTGGCTAGTTGCCTTTATGATGCATCTCTGAGGCATCTCCAGACCCCACAAAGTGTAGAGCCAGGTGAGATGGGTTGTCATACTCCATCTGTGCTATTAATTAAGTAGCCACTAGCTACATGTAGCTACTTAATTAATTGAAAATAAATAAAATTAATGTTCATTTCCTTAGTTGCATTAGCCATATTTTTTAATTTTTAATTTTTTTTTTTTTTTTTTGAGACAGAGTTTCGCTCTTGTTACCCAGGTTGGAGTGCAATGGCGCGATCTTGGCTCACTGCAATCTTCGCCTCCCGGGTTCCAGTGATTCACCTGCCTCAGCTTCCTGAGTAGCTGGGATTACAGGCATGTGCCACCACACATGGCTAATTTTGTATTTTTAATAGAGACGGGGTTTCTCCATGTTGGTCAGGCTGGTCTGAAACTCCTGACCTCAGGCGATCCGCCTGCCTCGGCCTCCCAAAGTGCTGAGATTACAGGCATGAGCCACCGTGCCTGGCTCCTTATTATTATTTTTTTAGAGATAGAGTCTCACTCTGTTGCCCAAGCTGGAGTGCAGTGCCACGATTATAGTTCACTACATCCTCGACTTCCTGGGCTCAAGCAGTCCTCCTGCCTCCTTCCCCAGTAGCTGGGACTACAGGTGTACACCACCACGCCCAGCTAATTTTTTTTGTTTATTTTTTGTAGAGATGAGATCTCACCATGTTGCCTACGCTGGCGTTAGCCATATTTTAAGTGCTCAGTGGCCACATGTGATTGTGACAGCACAGATAGAGAATATTTCTATCATCACAGAAAGTTCTGGAAATAGTGCTCTTCTGTAATATGTTTTCTTATTAGAGAATAGTAGGGGGAGACTGTGTTCTGATTCTTGAGTATTCTTGAAATAATGGAACATTTGGATACTGCTTTCTATAAATTCATCTCATACTTAAACTGATAACCTCATTGGTCGTCCAGCTGATAAGCTTCTTTTTCTTTTTGCGACGGAGTCTTGCTCTGTCGCCCAGGCTGGAGTGCAGTGGTGCGATCTTGGCTCACCCCAAGCTCCACCTCCCAGGTTCACACCATTCTCCTACCTCAGCCTCCCAAGTAGCTGGGACTACAGGCACCCGCCACCACGCCCAGCGGGCTCTACTACTCTACTAAAAATTTTTTATATTTTTAGTAGAGACGGGGTTTCACTGTATTAGTCAGGATGGTCTCGATCTCCTGACCTCGTGATCCACCCGCCTCGGCCTCCCAAAGTGCTGGGATTACAGGTGTGAGCCACCACGCCCCGCCAAGCTTCTTGAATAGAGTGGGCACCTCACATTCACTGTATGCCTGGCATCTAGCATACAGTTGATAGTGGCAGACTCTTAACAGTTTCTTGTGGAGTTGCTGCTATTTCTGTAAGTTATTACTCATTGTGCTTGCTTGGTCTTTTTCTTAGTCATGTTGACAGTAATTTTTTTTTTTTTCAGCTTCTATCAGTATAGCTCATTTTTTTCTCTTTAATCTGCTTAGACAAAATGAGGTTTTTGTTGGTGTTTAATTTAAAAATTAAACAATAAATTCAGGCCAAAAGGGCTTTAAAAAAAAATGAAAAGGCAAGTCCTGGAGTTAGAGAAGTTTTTAAAATATATATGATAAAGAAGTTGTTTTAGAATGTATGAAGTACTCCTACAACTCAATAAAAAAGACTCCTACAACTCAATTTAAAAATTGGGCAAAAATTTTTTTTTTTTTTGAAAAAAGAAATATAAAGGCCAATAAGCTTATGGTAAAGTGCTCCAAATCGTTAATCATTAGGGAAATGGCAGTTAAAACTGCAGTGAGGGACTACTGCACACCGTTTAGGATGGCTATTATCCGAAAAATGGAAAAGAACAAGTATTGTTGAGGATGTGGGGAAATGGGAACCCTTGTGTGTTGCTAGTGGACATGTAAAATGGTGCTGCCACTATGGAAAATAGTGGGTCCTCAAAAAGCTAAACATGGAATATGACCAGACAGTTTTACTCTTAGGTATATGCCTGAAGAAAATGAAAAAGGACAAATATTGTATGATTCTGCATTTATGAAATACCTAGAAGAGACAAACTTGTAGAGACAGAAAGTAGATTAGAGGTTACTAGGATTTGGAGAGAGGGGAAATGGGGAGTTATTGCTTCATGTTGACAGAGTTTCTATTTGGGTGTTAAAAAAATTTTGGAAGTAGAGTTGATAGTTGTACAACATTGTGAATATAATTAAAGCCACTGAACTGTAGACTTAAAATGAACAAAATGGCAAATTCTATGTTTTATATATGTATTTTACCACAGTTAAAAAAATTAATAATGCAATGTACCAAAATCCATTTAATTGTACACTTTAAGTGGGTGACTTGTGTGCCACGTGAACCCTATCTCAATAGTGCTGTTATGAACAAAAGCGTAAGAAGATACCTCTGCATCGCTATTACAATGAAAATGACTGACACTGAATTTTGGTGGACATGTGAAGTTATATATTTATGATTTTTAAAAAGTCACATTGTTTGGAGTGGAGGGGAGGTGTTTAAAATGTGAACTCCTCCTTCACTGCTATTTTTGTTTCATAATAAAATAGCCTTTTATGTATCTTTTTCCCTACTCGGTAGTGCCTTTCTTGAAGGGAGGGACTTTATGGTGTTTCTTAGCAGGGTGCCTGGCCCATTTTGGGTACCCTGTAAATATTGAACTGAACTAAACAGAGCAATGAAGAGCCAGTACCTTCAGTGAGCCAATCAGTAATTACTCAGATTACTAAAATGCTATTGATTAGTTTACCATGTAATTCATTCATTGAATCACACCACACATGATATATGTAAGATCTGTGCTTAGTGCTGCAGCTGCGATTGATATGATAAAATGAACTATGTGTAGCTTACTTTGAACTACTAACATAGGAGTAGCTCTAATGCTATTAAATTATTAAATTTAATAAATTTGTAATTTGTTAAAAATGTATATTTGTAATTTATATTTACAAAATAAATTTGTAAATTTGTAAATATAAATGCCTTAAGCCTTCATCCTTTGCTTATACACACTCCCTGTTTTCCCTCAAGGTTGAATTATCATTTCGCTTCCTTTTGAAACCTGTTTCTGACCTCCCCTGTATTCCCTTGGCACTCTGTGCTTACCTCTTTCAAAGAACTTCACATGGAGTGTTACAAACACTTAATTACCTACCGGTCTCACTAGAGTGAGAGCAGTCTGAGGGCAGGATTCTTATTTACCTCTATTTTCAGTACCAACTTTCAGACCTGCTACACAGTGAGCATTCAATACTATTTTTATTGTTTTCTTGAACACCTAATTTTCTTGAGCCATGAAAGAGAAAATGAGAGCATAGAAGAAAGACTTTAATTAGGAGGGGACGGGAAAGGTTAACTATGACAGATGACAGATTTCAAGGGGTAAAAAATGACTTGGTATTGTTACCTGCTTGTATAAATATGTTGACTAACCTTCATAAAGAAAGTGAATAGATGAAGCACTTTAGAGGTCAACATACCACAGAGGTAAAAAATAAACCTATCCGTCTGTGTATTTACATGCACGTGGGTTTTCCCCGGACATTACTGAACCTCCAGCCAGCAAGTGTCTTTAACTGCACCAAAACACACAAAAACCCAAAAAACAAAAACCCACACGAGTCATCAGCTTGGCTAAGGATGCCATATGGCGTTTTGACTCAACCATGATTCAACTCAACTTTGTTGAGAGAGAACATCAATTAAGTTACACTATAAAAAGCACATTTTAGAGTGTGATGGCAATTTCCTTTATTTTTACCTATGCCATGAGCTGGAATGCCACATGGAATTGTTTGGTAAGGTGTTCTGACTCAGTTTCAAAATACAGAAGTGGTCAGTGTGAGCCACGTCTTACATTCAATTATCTTAAATGCATGAAGTAGACAGGAAAGAGTTTGAGCCGGCCAATCAAAATAAATAAGGTTAGGATTGTGACCACCAGTACCCTCAGAGCAGAGTTTCTCAGCTCTTTCATTCTTCCAGTCTTTTGTAGTGGTCACTGGACCCAAGGGCTTGGTCACTGGACTGTGGGCAAGGACACTCAAAAGCAAAGGAATGGTGGGACTACCGCTAGGGCGCCCTGGGCCCTCTGATGGCCAGAAGCTTAGAGAAGTTATTAGAATTAACAAGATGATCTATAAGTGAGGGATGTTCTTTCATGATAGCTGTTGAGGAGTTTGTGTACTGCTTAGAACAGTGCCTGGCACCTAACAGACACAGTTTAAGTGTTAGCGTTATCGTTGTTGGTGTCATTGTCATCATCATCATCAATGAGAATATTACAAAACTATGAAAAGAGATTTAAAAAGACTTAAATGGTAAGATACACCATTGTATTACAGGAAACCTCAATAACAAAGACATCAATACTTCCTAAATTGACGTATGGATTCAATGCCATTCATAATAAAATTGCAGCAGGGTTTTTGCTAGAAATTCACAAACTGATTTTCTAAGTTATATGAGAAACTCCTAGGTTTTCTCTTACTCTCTGAACTCTCATCCCTTTAAGGAGTGCAGTGGTGCTATCACAGTGCCACCATGCCCCGCTAATTAAAAAAATTTTTTGTAAAGATTAGGTCTCACTATGTTTCCCAGGCTGGTCTTGAACTCCTGGGCTCAAGCGATCCTCCCCCTCAGCCTCCCATAGTGTTGGGATTACAGGTGTGAGCCACTGTGCCTGACACCCTTAAAGGTTTTTACTTGAATCCTTTTCTGACTCCCCAGTTCTTAAGATCCTTTTCTGTGCCCTCAGCAAAATTCCCTGTATCCTGAATTTCTGTGAACACCCATTCATCTTCTTGATCTAAATGAAATATGGCTCTGAGGACATGCCTTTCCCAGGGTTCTTGAAAGTGGGAGGCTGTTTTCTGTCCTGCACTCAGTGTAATGCTTGGTCAAAGGTACGGTAGTTCACCTTGATTGTCATTGCTGCTTTCAGACCTTTTTTCCTCCATAGACCACTCCAACTTTTAATCTCATGACATCAGGGTATCACTTATTCAATCACTTTTGTAGTTAAGAGACCTGTGGGTCAGTCTGCCTCATTCCTTGAAGAGTTTAGCCCTGGGTTCACTTTTCACTCTTACTTCTCCTGTCTTAAATCTCAGTTATTTCATTGTTTACATAGATTATTTTCATTATCCTGACCTCGAATTTCTTTGACTTTCAGTGAGCTTGACCTCCATTCCATCTCAGCCACACACTGCCATACCTTACTTAGACTTTATCCATAACTGTAGCTGCCTTCTCCCACAATCTCAAGAGTCCCAATCCCTGTTTTATCTTTTCTTTAGGGCCCCTGCTCCATCAAGTCTTTAACCTCACCAGGACCTACAATCTTTTGACCCTATTTCCTATTTACTACCCCTTTTGTTCTTCATTCCCCTTCTTAATGTTCACATTCCCATCTTGATCTGGCTTAGATCCATGGATGAGTAATAAGAGCATTTCTTTTTTTATGTACATCCTCAACTCCCCTGCCTCCTCTCTAAACTTTGTTATGTTTGCCTGGTAAAACTCCAGCTTTGGTCAAATCCAACTTGTGTCCTTTGTGCCAGCACCTAAATAGCTGAACACGGCTAGAGAAAAACGTACAGCCGTGCAGACTGCTCTCATTTTAACTTGCTGATGACTCACTAAGGTGGCCCGTAATGCTACCTGTCAGTCCCGATGTTTGCCCTGGTCCCTTGACTCCTGCTCCCCGAGTCAGGTATTTCATGCCCCACTGTCTTCAAACCTCTATCCCCTCATCCTCACTCTCAGCTATTTCTTGAAAAAGAGGAGCAACTAGCAGATAATTTCCAGGAACTCTCATCACCCTCTCTGCCCACCTACTTGTATCTGCCCATAACCTGCCTTTGCTTCTGTTCTGTGGATGAGGGTCTTGCTCTGAATATAAGCTCCCCTTAGGTTTGCACTGAATTCCATTGCCTTTTGCACATATTGCTCCAGCAGTCTTCTTCCCCCCACCGCCGTAGAAATAATCAATTTTACCCTTTCTATTGGATTGCACTCATCAGTTTATAGATCTGCTGTAACTTTTCCCATCCTAAGAAAAATCTTTCCCTCCATTTCCCTGAGTGATAATCCTTCCCGGATCTCAGAACTCAGTCCTCAGACCGCTTCTTTTTTCTGCCTATATTTACTCTCACAGTATTCTCACTCAATCTTGTGGCTTTAATAACTTCCGTTTGCTGGTGACTAACATTTTTCTTTAGCTGGACTTTTTTTTTTTTTTTTTTTTGAGATGGGGTCTTGCTCTGTCATCCAGGCTGGAATGCAGGGGCATGATCTGCAGCCTTGACCTCCCAGGCATAAGCAGTTCTCCCGTCCCAGCCTCTCTTGTAGCTGAGACTACAGGGATCCACCACCACACCTGGCTATTTTTTAAAAATTTTTTTGTAGAGATAGGGTCTTACCATGTTGCCCAGTCTAGTCTTGAACTCCTGGGCTCAAGGGATCCTCCTGCCTTGGCCTCCCAAAGTGCTGGGATTACAGACATGAGCCACCACACCCAGTTTAGCTAGACTTCTCTCCTGAACCCTAGACTTGTTTATTCACCTGACTACTTCACATTCTACTTGTATTTCTCCTGATCCTCTCATCCACCAGATATCCTCAGAGTACTCTTCTTTGTTTCTGTAAACAATAAATACATCTTTCGGTTTATGTCTCAGGCTAAAGTTTTGGTGTCACCCTTCACTCCCCTTTTTTAGACACCCTCATAAGAATCCATCATCAAGTCCTATTGGCTCTATGTTTAAAATATCCAGAATTTGATTTCTATTTACTGTATCTGCTGCTTTCTCTCTGCTCCAAAAACAGCCTCCTAACTGGTCTCCTGCTGTCTTCTCTTTCTCCCTTTAAGAGTGATTCTTTACAAAGCAGCCAAAGAGATCCTTTTAACACGTAAGTCAGATGATGTCACCCCTCTGCTCAGAACTTTCCATGGGCCGGGCGCTGAGGCCAGGAGTTTGAGACCAGCCTGGCCAACATGGTGAAACCCCATCTCTATTAAAAATACAAAAATTTGCTGGGCATGGTGGCACATGCCTGTAATTCTACCTACTTGGGAGGCTGAGGCATGAGAATCGCTTTAACCTGGAAGGCAGGGGTTGCAGTGAGCTGAGATCCTGCCTCTGCACTCCAGCCTGGGCAACAGAGCAACTCTCAAAAACAAAACAAAACAAAGAACCTTCCATGGCTTCACATCAGGATCAAAGCCAGCGTCCTTCCATGGCCTACTGTGCCCGTGCAGGGTAGCTCCGTCTTCTCTCTCCGAGTCGCACTTCTCTTTCTTTTTCTCACTGGGGTTCATTGAAGCCAGCTCTGACTTCCCCGTGACGTGCTCTGTATGCCTTTGCCTCTAGTCCAAGCTCTTCTCCCAGGAAGATGCATAGTTGGCTCCCTCACCTTTTTTGGATCTGTGCTCAAATACTACTTTTAAAATAAGGTTTAAATAATGCTTATATGCAAAATCTCTCTCTAAGAATATAAAGACATTCTCTGTATATTTTCTTCCAAAGCCTTGCAATTTTGTCTTCCATATATTCCTAAATCCACCTGGAGTTACTTTTTGGGTAGTATAAGTAAGGATCCAATTCAGTTTTTTTTCCTTCGAGATTAACAGTTGTTACAATGCCTCTTCGAGCACAGTCCATCTTCCCCAGGTCTTTAATGCTGTTGGATGCCATTTACCAAGTTACCATGTATACACAGTTCTGCTCTTGGGCTGTCTATTCTATTCCAGTGGTTGATTTTCTGCCTCTGTGCTAATTTCACCTTTTCTTAGCCTCTGTTTCTTTTCTTTTCTTTTCTTTTCTTTTCATGTTTTTTAGAGACAAGGTCTCGCTGTGTCACCCAGGCCAGAGTGCAGTGTTGTGATCATAGCTCACTACAGCCTTGAACTCCTGGGTTCAAGCAGTCCTGCCTCAGGCTCCTGAGTAGCTGGGACTACGAGGCACAGACCATCAAGCCCAGCTAATTAAAACAAGGTGGTTGTTTTTTTTTTTGTAGATATAGGGTTTGCTATGTTAGCCAGGTTCTTGAACTCCTGGCTTCTGCCTCTCAAAGCACTGGAATTATAGGCATGAACCACTGTGCCTGGCCTTCTTAGTTCCTTTCATTTAGCACAGTGCATTTGTTCTGATGAAAGATGAATTTTGAATGTGATGAGGACAGTGGGAAAGAGGAAGTGTGTGGGTTTTGAGGAGTGGGGAGAGGACTGGTATGTTTGGAGCCCTTTAAAGCAGGGATTGCCAAACCATGGCCAGATCTGGCCCACTACCTGTTTGTTTTATGACCCATGAGTTTAGAATGGTTTTTTACATTTTTAAATGGTTGGGGAGATAATAAAATTTCACGACACGTGAAAATTATATGAATTTAAAATTTTAGTTTCCACAAACAGAGTTTCATTAGACCCCAGCCATGTTCACTTGTTCAGGTGTTTCCCGTGGCTGTGTTTGTGCACTGGGGGAGTTGAGAGTATGACAGAGGCTGTTTGGCCATCAGAACTGGAAATACTCACTTTCTGACCCTTTACAGAAGAAGTTTGTGACCCTGAAAAATGGATTGGTCTGAACTGTCAGGACAGCTTCAGAATCCTGAATGTGACAGAAGAGGAGAGAAGAGTATAAAAAGAAGTTTGAGTTCTGCACAGATTTCAAAATTTTACCCTAGGCTGTTTGTGGCAGGAGATACAAATGTTTTTATTTTCTGTTTTCGTTCAATCCTGCCCAGTCAAATCAGCAAGATTTATGGTTTTAAATAACAACCAGTGGTTGTTATTTTAATCTCTGAACTTGTGAGTATTTTAATAGTTTTTCTCACTGGCAGTTGTTAAACTACTCTAAACCACAATGCCAGTTTTTAAGTAAATCTAAGGTATTAGAATAAATCTTTTAACAAGTATGAAGGTCTTAGTTGTAGCATTACAATCACTAGCATGTAGCTTTTTTTTTCAGTTGGAGGCCCCACCTGATGATTTAACTGTAAAATGTGAGTACATACAGTATATTAGACCTATCTAACCTGTTACATATAATCACAGGTAGTTTTCTTTAATTTTACTCAAACAGGACTTGCCAAGATTAAACCCTACAGATCTGTTCAAACTTGAAGGAAATGAAATTCTACCTTTTGTATAATTCTAAGGATTTTTTTGGTTCTGTACTGTAACATTTCATTTATACATTGTCTTCAGGGTATGCATTCCTTTCTAATAGGAATGTCTAATGGTTGAATTTTAATTGTTCTTGTAAGTACTTTCTGCTTTCTGTGAATGAAGTAGTTAAGCTTTTTAAAGTCTCTATTTTTTGTTAGTTTGGTTAAAGCAGAAATGACAGCAGTTATTAATAATGTTTGTAATATTGGAGTGATCTTTACTATTTCAGTGTCGTTAATCATTACACGTATTTAGCTGCATTGTCTTGACAGTGAACATAGATTTTGCAGACGAGAGTACACTGTGACTACTCTGGATCTGTAATGCCAAATAGTTTTCTTTCAAGGCTGTAGAGAAGGTAAAGATGTATAGAAGAGTTAAATGCTTTCATAATATTTACTGTTATTGAATAAAAGCCTCTTTGTTGATGTATTATATTGTATAAAAATATGGTGAATAGAAGCTATAGCTATTTATTGTATGACTCTAGAGGAAGAGTTTTACTGCCACCTTTTATAAAAGGAAACAGACATCTAAAACATGTTATTTGCTCTTAAGAAATTTAAACTACAGTTAATTGGGTTACAACTCCTCTGAGACCCGCAAGCTTATTCACTGTATCATTTAATGGGAAAGGAGAAATTCGATGTTTGCTTAATAGCAATCATAAAGTATCTACATGATAGTCACATCTTAAAATCTGACAAGTTTTTAAGTTTTTGAGTTGAGATTATATGGATTTCTTAATGGGAAAGGGAGGAGTGAGCTGATGCCTCAGTTTCCCCTTCTATCAGTTGCTGACTCAAAGAGCACTGATGTCACTACCTGTATCAGGCCTGATGCCTAGCTCTGAGCACAAGCTCTGTAAGTGCTTGGATTACATAGCAAGGCTGTGATGCAGTCAGGGGCCGCTTTTGAGTGTGTGAACAGTCTCATCACTGTTTAAAACTTGAACAGATTCAATTAGTGGGTGCCAATTCTGGGCCCTAGAGATATAGAAAAGAATAAAATAGTCTCTATTTTTCAAGGACTTAACAGTCTAACTGGGGAGATAGGATGAGTAAATATTATTGGATGGGGACAAGTTATTCCAGTCTTATGAACAGAGCTCCAGGGCGACATAGAGGGAGCCTGTTTGTCTGGAAAAGTGGAGGAGTTTCACCAGGTCTGTGAGTTTTCCAAAGGTTTAAAAGGAGACGCAGGCCGGGCGCGGTGGCTCACGCCTGTAATCCCAGCACTTTGAGAGGCCGAGGCGGGCGGATCACGAGGTCAGGAGATTCAGACCAGCCTGGCTAACATGGTGAAACTCTGTCTCTACTAAAATATAAAAAAATTAGCCGGGCGTGGTGGCATGCACTTGTAGTCCCAGCTACTTGGGAGGCTGAGGCAGAATAATCGCTTGAACCCGGGAGGTGGAGGTTGCAGTGAGCTGAGATCACGCCACTGCACTCCAGCCTGGGCAACAGAGCAAGACTCCATCTCAAAAAAAAAAAAAAAAAAAAGGAGATGCAAATTTCTCCCAGGCAGAGGACTGGGAGATTTGGAGAGGACTTTCTTCTGGTGGTGGGATATGTTTGAGCAAAGACAGAAGATTGGCGAAATCGGGAGTTTTTAGGAATCCATGGTGTACAACCTGGGGAGAGCATATGACAGTGATCACAGCCCCACATTATTTTTTCTTTATACCGCAAACGCGAATTATTGTGTGCCAAATAGATGCTGTCATGATTACTCTTTAGTCGCTATTAATAGTTATTTGGATTTCAGGAATCTTTTGGTTGGCCTTAGCTCAGTTAAATGCTTTTCATTTCGTTAAAATTATTATAAATGCATGGTGCATATATAACAAATTAACATGTAGCATTGGGAATTATTGACAACATAGTTTATGAACTTAATATTTATTTTGTGGTCGGGATATCATTTTTCACGTTTTAAGAATATTGCTTTTTTGCCGGGCGCGGTGGCTCACGCCTGTAATCCCAGCACTTTGGGAGGCCGAGACGGGCGGATCACAAGGTCAGGAGATTGAGACCACGGTGAAACCCCGTCTCTACTAAAAATACAAAAAATTAGCCGGGCGCGGTTGTGGGCGCCTGTAGTCCCAGCTACTCGGGAGGCTGAGGCAGGAGAATGGCGTGAACCCGGGAGGCGGAGCTTGCAGTGAGCCGAGATCGCGCCACTGCACTCCAGCCTGGGCGACAGAGCGAGACTCCGTCTCAAAAAAAAAAAAAAAAAAAAAAAAAAAAAAAGAATATTGCTTTTCTTCTGTCTTGTTTAGTCTGTACCATAGTTTGATTCCAAAGCTTTTGCTGTGCTAGATACTGATTTTGAGTAAAACAGATGTTAAGATTGCAAGGAATGACTTCAGGGAAGATCATTCACGGGGGAAAGATAGTTCCCATGTGAGAGGCAGACAGCAAAGGATAGGTGAAAGAAATAATTCTCGCTGCTTTCTTGCAGCTGTAAATACACATACTTAGTCATCTTAGTAGGAAAAGAGAGGCATCATTGAAGCTTATTCAAGTTGCAGTGCTCTACTTTTATTTGACTGTAATATTAAATAATAAATGGCTTCAAAACTTCATGCAGATGGGGCAGATAGAGGTGATTAGATTTGTTCTTTGTCCTAGAAATTGTGATCAGCCTTAGCATTCTTCATAGTGTTTTAAACTCCTGGGTATTTTCTTAGCTTATTAGTGTCTACAATATATTTGGTACTCCTTAAAGTTACCTTAAGAGTGTTAGTGAATCGGCTGGGTGTGGTGGCTCACACCTGTAACCCCAGCATTTTGGGAGGCCGAGGTAGGCAGATCACGAGATTAGGAGTTCGAGACCAGCCTGGTCAATATGGTGAAACCCTGTCTCTACTAAAAATACAAAAATTAGCTGGGCGTGGTGGCGTGTGCCTATAGTCCCAGCTACTCGGCAGGCTGAGGCAGAAGAATCGCTTGAACCTGGGAGGCGGAGGTTGCAGTGAGCTGAGATTGTGCCAGTGCAACTCCAGCCTGGGCGACAGAGCAAAACTCCGTCTCAAAAACAAACAAACAAATATTGTTAGTGAATATTCTTCTTATGGCAATGTTGTCACTAAAAATGGCTTATATACTTGTTTCATACAGTTTATTGAGGCAGGATTAGTGCTGTACCCTTGAATTTTCATTTTTTAATTTGGTCACTCAGTTGCCGAGACACTGAGTCAGAGTTTCATTATCTACACTCAGAGGGTTGACTGGGGGAGACATAGACAAATTATTTTATGTGCAGTTTCCCAGTTTTTAATTAGTTTATACTCTGCCTCTTTCCAAAACCAAATTTGAGATGCCTTAAAAAATAAATATGAGAAAAAGATCAGGGGGGAAATTACGGAGAGTGGAAAAGCCAGATAGAAAAAATAAGGATTCATATTGTTTGGGTCATAAATTTGACTCCAGACTTAAGAAAGGCCCCAACAGAGAGAAACCATAATAAATAATGTGAGTTCTATTGTCTGTTCGTAAGATAAAAACACACATCGCTTGGTGTATAAGAAGCCGTGGTACTGAAGTTCAAGGAGAGAAGTGTTTCCTGTGGCCCCAGGAAAGGGGCCTCCGTAGGTGTCTTCTGCAGCAACTGAGCAGCTCCATAACCTGGGCAGCTCAGTGTCTGGAGTTCTGAATGAACATGTGGCTCCCTGCTGGTCTGGCTCAATCCAAGGGTGAAAAGTAGGGCACTGTGAATCTACAGTGAGAACAAAAGGAGAAAATTCATATGGTCTGAATCATTTGGCATTTATAGAATCTCTTAAATTGTTCAATGTGGCAACTTTACTTCTAACATTAAAAGAGATTTGCTGTTTCTTTAGGGGATTTATGGAATGAGGAAGTTGGCTTGCATTTAGGTGCCATGTTGCACAAAAAATTCTTATCTTCAGAGCTCTGGAATGATAGCCAGTGCAGGCAGTACTCCTGGCATGAGAAGCACGCAGAGACTGAGATGCCCAGAGGGAACAGCCACAGGTTCATCTTTCTCCCTGGGCATACATTCTTGGTGGAAGAACGTGCACACTTTATATTCTCCCTCCCTCCTTTCTCTCCCATCTATGTAGTTGACTGTGTAGAAGTTTGGTGTGTATGTTGTCAGCCTCACTGTGTCTACAGAGTAGATAGTATCCTTGTCCTACAGGAATATTGTTTCTTATAACTGAACTTGGGTACATATTGGGTGACAGAGGACCGGACTATATTCTCTGTCTGGAACATCAAATAAAGATACTGTGTTCTTCTGGTTAAGGGCAAATCCATAAGCATGAATAGTCCCTGGAACTGGGATTTGGGTTGTCATGGGTAATGGAAGTCCTTAGGCCAGAGTGCTTCCGTTGGCTTTGTGGTTCTGCCAGTTTTTGGCTGAATGATTTGGGCAAGTTACCATCTCTACTTCACTTACCTTATCTGTACCTGGAGAGGACAGTGTTGGCTTCATAAGGCTATTGCAAAGACTGAGATAATACATGAAAAGGGACAAGAACAGTGTCTGCTGCATAGTAAGTGCTCAACATGTGTAGATCTTTTATTTGGTGTTGTAAATTAAGGAGCTAGAACAGATAAGCCTAGCCTACCTCCCCACAATGGTAGATAAAAACAGTTTTCTGAACAGGACATTTGGAAATCATAATCTTTTTTTCTGGTTTGTGATAATTTTATCCTTTTTCAGAGAAACAGCACCCAGGACTATCTTCCAAAGAGTTCTGGATATCCTGAAGAAATCCTCTCATGCCGTTGAGCTTGCCTGCAGAGATCCATCCCAAGTGGAAAACCTGGCTTCCAGTCTGCAGTTAATAACAGAATGCTTCAGGTGTCTTCGCAATGCTTGCATAGAGTGTTCTGTGAACCAGAATTCAATCAGGTAGTTACACACGTACCTTGGATTCTGTTTCTTTGTCTATGTGCATGCTGGTTCTGTCATTTGGTTTATCTGTTAGAAGTTGTTTGGGGCTGGGCGAGGTGGCTCATGCCTGTAATCCCAGCAATTTCGGAGGCTGAGGCAGGAGGATTGCTTGAGTCCAGGAGTTCAAGACCAGCCTGGGCAACATGGCGAGACCCTGTCTCTACAAATAAATACAAAAAGTTAGCTGGACGTGATGGTGAGCACCTGTAATCCCAGCTACTCAGGAGGCTGAGGTGGGAGGATTGCTTGGGCCGGGGAGAGGCAGAGGTTGCAGTAAGCTGAGATGATGCCGTTGCTCCAGACTGGGCCACGTTGTGAGACCCTGTCTCAGGAAAAAAAAAATTGGCATGGTAGTATCACCCACTTTTACTGAAGGATTGCCCTTTACATCTGCGGGGAGAGGCCCTCTACAGGCCTTGCCATTGGAGTCTCTCTGACTAGTGTATAAAATAATAGAATGTGTTTAACATCAGGGGTTAGATTTCTTGTTGGTTTTTATCACATGTTTTGAGGTATTTGGTTCTTCATAGTGTTTTGAAGCTGATTTTGAGTCTTTGTTCCTAGATTTTACCTGCATAAGTTTATATGTAGTTCTTGACCTCAGGTTGTAAATGTTTTAATTACTTTTAATTATGTTACTTTTATGTTTGAACAAGAAGCATATTTTGTAAATTTACAAGATGACCTGTCTTTCCTAAAGATCGTGTAAAGTTCCAAGCTCTGTTTCCACCTATTTTATGATGTGCACATTTTTAAAAGTAGTTAAAACATGAGCAGGTGAGCTGTCCAGTGCGCTTTGCTTTTACATGTTACTGTCTTCTCCCGGAACCCAGGATCTTTCTTCTTTGATTTTGTGGAACTTGCTTTTTATTAAAAATTTTTACTTGAAGTCGGAAGCCACAAACAGGATGCTCACTTTCTTTCCTGGACTTGGATGTAGACAGAGCCTCCAGGCTTCCCTGTCACCGCTGTGATGGGTGAGCTTGGGCTGGTCCAGAAGCCATTTGAGGGACTCCCTTCGGTTAGACACATATACCCGAGGCTTTGATATGATTAATGAGATTTTTAAGATCAAAAGAGAGAGGGTAAAAAGTAAGTCGTGTAACTTCAATACTAAACCAAACCTGCCATCCATTTGCAGATAAATGGATAGAAACAATAATAATCTTGATAATAACAGTCAGCATTCTAAAACGTAACTAGTTATATGCTAGAAGCATCTGGCCAGAAGGCTAGTTTCTTTTGTCCTTTTCCAGTTAGGAGGTGCTGTAGTGTGATGGGGAAGGAAAGGAGAGCCTTAGAACTGACTTTTGACTGTGGCTGGCAGATATACTTTGTGCTTGGCTAACCCGGTGGGGAAAGGAGCGAGCATTTGTTGAGCCTGCCTTCGGCGTTGGGCTTTGTCCCAAGTGCTTTGCTTGTAGTATCTTCTTTAATTCTTAGAACAAACTCAAGAAATTTTTCCATTTTTACAAAAGAAGAAACTGTAACTTGGAGAGGTTAAATAACTTGTCTGAGAGTCACTCGTTAAGTGAGAGAGGCTGGGAACATTCTCTCCATATCTAGACATCTGACTGTAAAGCTTAAGCTCAAAAGCAGTCTGCCCTTACACTCAAAAGCAGTTTGGGCCGGGCGCAGTGGCTCATGCCTGTAATCCCAGCACTTTGGGAGGCTGAGGTGGGCAGATCACCTGAAGTCAGGAGTTCGAGACCAGCCTGGCCAGCATGGTGAAACTCCGTCTCTACTAAAAATAAAAAATTAGCTGGGTGTGGTGGCACACATCTGTAGTCCCAGCTACTCTGGAGGCTGAGGCAGGAGAATTGCTTGAACCAGGAAAGTGGAGGTTGCAGTGAGCCAAGATTGTACCACTGCACTTTAGCCTGGGCAACAGAGTGAGACTCTGTCTCAAAAAAAAAAAAAAAAAATGCAGTCTACCCTTGCTGTCCTGAGCCTTACACACTGGTCCTGTTGTGGCTGACTGCTCTGTCCTGACCCTGGACAGGTGAATTGGTCTTCCTGAGTATCAGTTTTCTCCTCTGTAAAACTGGGTAAGCAATGTCTTCCAGACAGGCTGGTTATGGGGTGTAAATGAGATTACTTATGTAAATGCCTAATGCAGATTGCATGCTCAGTAAACTTTAAATGTTTCTTCCTCTGCCTCAGGAACGAATGTACAAGTTTATGTTAATACTTTCTTTCAAAGCAGTCAATTTTTATTTTCTTTTTTGAGTAATATATGCAAACTATAAAAATTCAAACATTACAAAAATAAATACTATGACAAGTAAGTTATCGGTGGTCTTTTGGTAGGGCCAGCAAAGCAAGGGCTGTGCTGTTTGTGATAAGATCTTTTTATTGCATGCAACTTATGGTTGGGCTGAAATGAAAAGGAACATTTAAGGGTGTTAATTTTTCTGCCTCTTCCCTTCTCCGATTGTGTTATTATTCACTGTTGATTTTTAAAGGAAAATTTCAACCATTTAGGGCAGCAGTTTTCAGAAAAGAATTTTCTAGTTAGAAATACAATAAAGATTCTAGTAAAGACTGTGGCCAAGCTTAACTAAGGCCAGTATTTCTGAGCCAGTCAAGATGCAGATTGCAACTAGTACATATTTTTCTGATGTTTTATTTTAAGTCGCTAAAGAAAGAGTTAATTAAAAGGTGTGATGCTATTAAGGCCTAGATCTTTTTACATCTTTTGCACTTTGTGTGGACTGGGACTGCTTTTGCCAAGAATGCATGGCATGGGGTATAATACAATAAAGCAAAGAATCTGAGTCATGGGAAACTTCAGGAAGTGCTCAAAGAAAACTGTTGAAAGCAGTTGGCTCTGCATATAAATATAACCCCTACTGCTAGGGTTGCTATACTTTTCCTGTAAAGAGCCAGATAATAAATTTAGGTTTTGTAATCTCTGTCAGATTTCTCAGCTCTCCCATTATAGTGCAAAAACAGCCATAGACAATATATGAATGAATGAACATGTCTAATTTTGTCTTTTTTTAAAAACCTGATACAGGAACTTGGATACGATTGGTGTTGCTGTTGATTTGATTCTTCTGTTTCGTGAACTGCGAGTGGAACAGGAAGCTCTGTTGACAGGTAGCATGCAATATAATTCATGGGTTATTTATATCTTTATAAAGGGTTCAAAACCAGTACTTTGAGTATTAACATCATTCATTGAAACGCATGTTCTGTATTTCATGAGATAGGGAAACTTTAATAGTGAAATATTAAATAATTATAAAATTGTAGCAACTTCCCTTCCTGAATGGCTGAATTTTGTTCCTTTCACATTTGTATGTTGAAGTCTGTCTGTTCCAGTTGCTATAACAAAATGCCTTAGGCTGGGTAGTTTATAAACAACAGAAATGTATTGCTTACAGTTCTGGAGGCTGGAAAGTCCAAGATTAAGCAGACTGGGTGTTTTGCGAGGGCTGCTCTTGTCCTCGTAGATGGTGCCTCTTGCTTTGTTCTCCTATGGTGGAAGGTGGAAGGCAGAAGGCGCAAACAAGCTCCCTGGGCCCCTTTTATAAGGGCACTAATCCCATTCACGAGGGCTCCACCATCATGACCTGGTCACTTCCCAAAGGCTCCATCTTATACTGGCATGTTGGGGATTAGATTTCAGCATAGGAATTTTGGAGGGGCACAGATATTCAGATCACAGCATGGTCCTAACCCCCAGTACCCAGAATGTGACTGAATTTGGAGATAGGATCTTTAAAGAGGTAATTAAGGTAGTTAAGGTCAAATGGGGGTATATGACTGGTGTCCTCATAGGAAGAGGAAATTAGGACATGGCCATGCACAGAGTAAAGACCATGTGAAGACACAGGGAGAAGATGACCATCTACAGGCCAAGGAGAGAGACCTCAGAAGATATCAGCCCTGTTGACACACCTCTAACCACAGAACTGTGTAAAAATAAATGTCTGTTGTTTAAGCCGCCCAGTCTGTGGTAAGACTAATAGACCATCTTTTAATATTTATGAACGTGACAGGCCCTGGTCTAGTTTTGGGTGTGATTCAAACAGTGACAAAAACAGACAAAAAAATCTCTGCCCTTAGAGAGCTCACATTCTGTTGAGGGGAGCCACATGTTAAGTGTCTAAGCCAAATGTCTAGTGTGATGAAAATGGAACTTAGCTCTGATTGTTAATGGTTGTTGACGTGGGATTAAGAGAAACACCAAGCTTCTTTCGACTCATTAGTAGAATGGTTTTGGTCTTTGTTTTTCTAGCATCAACACCTTTCCATTGGACAGTGGTTATTATCTTAACATAATGTTAAAAAAAACATAGATTTTTAATATATGATCTCTTTGTCCCAGGAATTGAAATACTTTATGGGTAAACCTAAATTATTTGATAAGAAAATCTTAATGTAGGCTGGGTGCTGTAGCTTATGCCTGTAAACCTAGCACTTGGAGATGCCGAGGTGGACAGATTGCTTGAGCTCAGGGGTTCAAGACCAGCCTGGGCAACATGGTGAAACCCCATTTCTAAAAAAATACAAAGACTGGGTGCAATGGCTCATGCCTGTAATCCCAGCACTTTGGGAGGCTGAGGTGGGTGGATCACTTGAGGTCAGGAGTTCAAGACCAGCCTGGCCAACATGGTGAAACCCCATCTCTACTAAAAATACAAAAATTATCTGGGCGTGATGGAGCATACTTGTAATCCCAGCTACTTGGGAGGCTAAGGCAGGAGAATCGCTTGAACCCAGGAGGTGGAGGTTGCAGTGAGCCGAGATCATGCCATTGCACTCCAGCCTGGGTGACAAGAGCAAAATTCTGTCTCAAAAAAACAAAAAAAGAAAAAAAGAAAAAATAATTGGGCATGGTGGTACACACCTATAGTCCCAGCTACTTGGAGGCTGAGGTAGGAAGATCGCTTGAGCCTCGGAGGTGGAAGTTGTAGTGAGCTGAGATCATGCCACTGCACTTCCAGCCTGGGTGACAGAGCAAGACCCTGTCTCAAAAACAGAAAAACAAAAAAACAAAAAAAAACACCCTAGAAAATTTTAATGTAAATTTCCAGGTGGATAAGTTAGATGTGCTAGATTATAGGTTAAATTTTATTGTTGTTGTAATAATGTCTTTACCTTATAATTCAATGGCTATCCTTTAAATGAGAAATCTCCAGTTGCATTTAAAATATAATTTGATTTACAAAAATTGTTTTATATACAGCTTTAATGCCTGTACTTCGCATATAACATGAGGCATTTTTTTTTTTTTTTTTTTTTTTTTTTGAGACGGAGTCTTAACTCTCTTGCCCAGGCTGGAATGCAGTGGTGCAATGTTAGCTCACTGCAACTGCCGCTTTCCCCCGGGGTTCAAGCGATTCTCCTGCCTTAGCCACCTGAGTAGCTGAGATTACAGGCACCTGCCATAGTGCCCGGGTAATTTTTTGTGTTTTTTTAGTAGAGATGGGGTTTCGCCATTTTGGCCAGGCTGGTCTTGAACTCCTGACCATGTAATCCACACGCCTCGGCCTCCTAAAGTGCTGAGATTACAGGTGTGAACTATCGCACCTGGCCACATGAGGCATATTTCTATTGATGTTAATATGTGTGCTTCTCTTGGTAGATAGACAAGAACTAGAGGTGACGGTCTTATTTCACAGGTGAAATAGGCTAAATTAGCATGTTAGAGCCACTGCCTGGCTTGGTTTAATTTCTGTGATTTCCTAGTGTTTTCATTTTAAACTCAATTTGCTAAAAATTCTTAGATCTTGCTATTTGATTTTGAACTATTCCTTTAGGAAATGGTAATTAAAAATTAATTACTTTCTTTGAGAATTTACACACAAAGTGCATTGCCACGTTTTTTTGAGCATTAGTAGTTTCTAAAATAGTCTCAAGAAATTGAAAGGATGTAGGATTTAGTTGTGAAATGTTTTTACGATATTGTATATTTAAAGATACTTCTGTAGCTCCATTTTATAATAAAATGGGAGCATCAGTACTCAAAATTAGGGAATTATAAATTAGCAGTAAAGTCCGTGTTTCACTGTGTCACTTGGGAAGGCAGCTGTTTTGAGGTCTCTATGTGGTATAGTAATTGAGAAAGAGAGTTCAGAATGTACTGTGTTTCATAATTGACAATCCTGATGGGGCGGGCAGTGTGGCGCTCCAGAGCTGCAGTGCTGTGGTGGGCAGAAGGAGGTTTCTCTTTTAATGATATACCCTAAATAAAGAAGCAAAGGGGAAGTGCCGTACAAATGCTGTGATTAAATAACTATTAGAGTGGAGCCAGCCCCTCCACCATGTGCTGGATTTCATCACCACTTGCCCACGCAGAAGCTTTTCTCCTGAAATTATCCCCTTGCTCTCAGGCAGTCTCTGTTTTTTTCCTCTTTACTCCATCATTTTCATCAGCATATAATATGCTCTCCCATTTTTCATTTAAAAAATCTTCTTTTGACTCCATGTCCCCCTCAGTCCAGTATCTCGTTTTTCTGCTGTATCCCAAATGTGCCATAAAAGATGTGTTTAGTTTTTACAATATATGGTAAAAGATTATTTCATTCTTCACAAGATTTTCACTGAAGCAGGTAGATGACCTAAGAAAAAATTTAACGGAGCAGATACCTGAAACTACTTTTTTTTTTTTTTTGAGACGGAGTCGTGCTCTGTCACCCAGGCTGGAGTGCGGTGGCGCAATCTCGGCTCACTGCAAGCTCTGCCTCCCAGGTTCACGCCATTCTCCTGCCTCAGCCTCCTGAGTAGCTGGGACTACAGGCGCCCGCCACCATGCCCTGTTAAATTTTTGTAATTTTAGTAGAGACGGGGTTTCACCGTGTTATCCAGGATGGTCTCGATGTCCTGACCTCGTGATCCACCCGCCTTGGCCTCCCAAAGTGCTGGGATTGCAGACATGAGCCACCGCGCCCGGCTACCTGAAACTACTTTTATGAACCAGTTTGTCATTGAGGAGTAAATTGGTTATTTGGTTATTAGCTTGGCTATTTACTCATATTCCTAGTCTGAGAGGGTAGATTCTTAAAGACCTATTACCTGTTAGCTGTATTAAGAGTTGTTCTTAATTTAGGTAGTTGCATTTATATGAGTTTAATTATTTTTTATTGATCTGAGATTCACATATTGTTAACCATTTTAAAGTGAACAATCGAGTGGCATTTAGTACATTGACAGTATTGTGCAACTACCATCTCTACCTAATTAAATTGTTTTTGTTTTTGAGATGGAGTTTCGCTCTTGTTGCCCATGCTGGAGTGCAATGGCACAATCTCGCCTCACTGCAGTCTCCGCCTCCCAGCTTCAAGTGATTCTCCTGCCTCAGCCTCCTGAGTAGTTGGGATTACAGGCGCCCACCACCACGCCTGGCTAATTTTTGTATTTTTAGTAGAGACAGGGTTTCACCACGTTGGCCAGGCTGGTCTCGAACTCCTGACCTCAGGCGTTCCACCCACCTCGGCCTCCGAAAGTGCTGGAATTACAGGCATGAGCCACTGCGCCCAGCCTGAAAATCACCCCAAAAGGATACCCTGTTTTCACTGAGTAGTTGCTCTCTTTCTGCCTCCCCATAGCCCCTGGCAACCACTCTTTTGCATTCTGTCTCTGTAGATTTACCTACTCTGGATATTTCATATAAATGGAATCATAGAATTAATATGTGACCTTTGGTGTCTGACTCCTTTCACTGAGCATAATGTTTTTAAGGTTCATCCACCTTGTAGTGTGTATCATGACTTCGTTCCTTTTTATGGTGGAATGATACTCTGTTGTGTTGATGCATCATATTTTGTTTATCCATTCATCGTTTGTTGGACATTTAGGTTGTTTCCACCTTTTGGCTATCGTGAGTAATGCTGTTGTGAACATGCTGGTACATGCATTTGTTTATCTGTTTTTAATTCTTTTGGGTGTACATCTAGGAATAGAATTGCTGGGTCATATGGTAACTCTGTGCTTAACATTTAAGAGCTGTCAGACTTTTCCATAGCAGCTGAATCATATTACTTTTTGCCGACACCGTATGAATGTTCCCGTTCCTTGCATCCTTGCTGACTCTTTATTTCTGTGTTGTAGTCATCCTGGTGGATGTGAAGTGGGGGTACTTCATTGTGGTTTCGATTTGCATTTCCTAAATGATCACGTACTTACTGGCCATTTGTAAATCTTTGGAGAAATGTCTATATGAGTCCTTTGTCCAGTTTTTAATTGATCTGTTTGTGTCTATTTCTTGTAGAGTTGTAAAGGTTTTCTATATGTTGTAGATACTTGGGATGATATTGAATCTATAGATCAGTTTGGTAAGAATTGCCATCTTAACACTATTGAGTTTTCAAGTTCATGAATATAGAACATCTCTCCATTTATTCAGGTCTTATTTAATTTTTCAGTTGTGTTCCTATTTAGTAGATGGCTTGTGTTTAGCCACAGATATTATTGGAAGGATATTATTGAGGCAAGAAGGAAAATGGAAAGGAAGTAATATTTCTCATCACCTTGAAAATGGCAGGTAGTGAAATGACTGAATTTTAGTTGGAATTCAACAATGAAATTTGGATTCAGCAGTGAAACTTAGAAAAAATTTTATGGTGTGTTAGTTCAAACCTAATACAAATAATCTTTTAAATAAAAGTATTCTGGCTCCTAACAAAGCGCCTGTACTCTTTTGACTCTTTTTCTGTGAGAACTTTATCTAGGTAGATTTTTTAGCAGGGTATGTGTGCCAGTTTTTTGTTACCACACTTGAGGTAAGAACCGTAATTACATTGTCAAAATAATATTTAGAGTATTATTTTCAGGGAATAATTGCAGTGGTGTGACGAATATATTATGCTCATCAAATTTTATGTAAACATAAGCATGAGTTACTTTAATTGAGTTATTGGTGTTGTTTTTGGCCTTTATTCTTTCTTAATCTGTAAAAATAATGTTGGGATTTTTGAGGGTCTTCATAACATTTGCAGTATTTACATAAAGATCAGTTGATAAGCTGTTTGGTAAAGTAAACTGTCATTTGTACCTGTCTGGAGTTTTCTTTTCTTGTGTCTGGGACATCTTTAAGCCTTTTCCTTTTCAGAATTGTGTTCTGATCCCGAGCGTTAATCTTAGGTGCCTGATGAGTTGTTGGGTCAGTTGGTTGTCAGATCAACCTATACTGTTGGCTTTTTGCATGTTAAGTTTTACACAGATTTGAGTGTTAATATTCCAAAATATTCAGTAGAAATCTTTTTTTTTTTTTTTTTTTTTTTTTTTTTGAGATGGAGTCTCTGGGTCTGTCTCCCAGGCTGGATGCAGTGGCTTGATCTCGGCTCACTGGAACCTCTGCCTCCTAGGTTCAAGCAGTTCTCCCTGCCTCAGCCTCCTGAGTCGCTGGGATTACAGGCACCTGCCACCACGCCCAGCTAATTTTTGTATTTTTAGTAGCGACGGGGTTTCACCATGTTGCTCAGGCTGGTCTCTAACTCCTGACCTCAGGTGATCCGCTCCCCCCTCCGCACCCCGTCTTCCCAAAGTGCTGGGATTACAGATATGAGCCTCTGCACCCAGGCAATAAGTTAATCAATTTTGTATGTAGAGTATATTGTTTTGATAAGGCATATTAATTTTTTTTTTTTTTTTTTTTTTGAGACAGAGTCTCACTCTGTCTCCCAGGCTGGAGTGCAAGTGGCATGGTCTCGGCCCACTGCAACCTCTGCCTCCCAGGTTCAAGCAATTCTCATGCCTCAGCCTCCTGAGTAATTTTTTGTACTTTTAGTAGAGATGGGGTTTCAGCATATTGGCCAGGCTGGTCTCCAACTCCTGGCCTCAAGTGATCCACCTGCCTTGGCCTCCCAAAGTACTGGGATTGCAGGCGTGAGCCACCGCGCCCAGCCATGGCATATTCATGTTATTCCCAAAGTGACCTTGTGGAGGGAGACCTTAATTTTTACAAGAAGCAAGCAGAAACTTTCTGTTTAATAACATGGAGAATATTTCTTAAGATGTATTTATTTATTATGTTTAATCATTTATTTATTTATTTTAAACTTTTATATATTCTTAGCTTTTCGCTGTGGCCTGCAGTTTTTAGGCAACATTGCCTCACGGAATGAAGATTCCCAGTCTATTGTTTGGGTACATGCTTTTCCAGAACTGTTTTTGTGAGTATATTGATAAGAATGTTTCTAACTTGTGAGAAGATTGTGGTTATATTTTTCCATTTTATATAAAGTTCGAAAAGTAACCCTCTGTAATAGAGTTCAGGATAGTAGTTGTTCTTGGTGGGTGGGTGCCAGCTGGGAGAGGGCACTAGGGAAACACCTGGGTCCTGGAAGTGTTCGTCTATATCTTGACCTTAGTGGTGGTTACATGGATGTGTACATATCCAAACTTTGTTCATTGAGCTGTATGTACACTTAAGATTTGTGCCCTTGCTTGTATATCAGTTTACTTTTACGAAAATGAAATTCGTGGATAAAGTAAGTAATATTGTTACGGACACTGAAATTTATAAGAAACACAATTAAAATAAAACATCAAAATATGGGCAGTGAATTAAAATTCTTTATGTAATGAATACTGATATGTTCAGCACAATGCTGTATGTTTTGGAAGGTAAGAAGATGATGTGGGTAAACAATCAGTTTATCCATGTAAGAAATGGGTAACCAGTCCGTTTATCAGTGTAAGAAGTGGGTAACCATTCCATTTATCTGGATTGGATCCTGGTACTTTTTCTGGTGATTCTACTTCTTAAAAACCAGCTCTGTACATAAGAAATTGAGCATTGAGGTAAAAGGTGAGCAGGCAATAGAGTCAATATACCGTATGAAAGGCACAGTCTGGGAGCAGGAGGCCTGGCTTCGAATCCAGGCTTTGGTGCCAATGAATGGAGTAACTCTGGTGGTTGCAACAGTATAAGCAGCACAGCAGGGCAGCAGCTGTTGTGTACCTACCCTGAACTGGGCATTATCCGTGTATTTCTTCTGTTCTCACAATAGCCTGCAGAGTAAGTGTTACTGTCTCCCCATCTGGACAGATGAGAGACCTGAAGCTTATCACTGGTAAATGGCAGAGCTAGAGTTTAAACCCATTGCTGCCATCTGAATCCAAAGCCTATGCTCATTGTAAACACTGTGCTGCTTAAATTCTGTGCTGGCCTTCCTGGTTGTACAGCTTTCCTGGGCTCCTCCGTGAAGTTTAGTGTTAAGATTGGATAAACTCTAATTCACTTCTAGCTCATGGAATTTCTCAAATTTCTGCAAATAATTAAAAGTTGAAGGTGTATATATATTCATGCTATATATATATGAATGATATTTGAGCTTAGGTGGAAGAAGAGAATTATGAAATTCAAGCTACAGAAACAGACATTGCTTATCTTTGAGAATTCATTCCCTTAAAACATTTTGGACACCTAATATCTGCCAGGTTGTGGGATAGATGATTAGAATACGGTGGTAACTTATATATTCGTTATTCTTGACGATTTCATTCTTTGGTCAGGGAAATAAAGGAACAGGCACGTACGTTGTGATGTAAGAACTAAGGTAATTAGGGTAAATCCAGGGTGTAATGGAAAAACAAGGGAGAGGCTTAAGTGTAGGACAGTCAGAGAAGTCTTAAAGTTTACATGTTGCTTTTAGATCTCATTTGATCGTCATAAAAATCCTATGAAATAGAGAAGGTTTTTTTATTGTATTTTATTTTTTATACCAGAAAACAAGCTAAGAGAGGTTCTTTGCCTTCACTCTTTATGCATTTATGGGACAGATATAACCAAATTTGAATTCCAGTTTTGTCAGGTGCTGGCTTTGTGCTATTGGCCAAGTGAAGTTAACAAATTCTTTATCTGAAATATATGAATAATATCTCCTTCAGAAGAGTATTATGAAGTTTAAATGAAAAGCAAAATCCTACCATATTGCATAACACACGATGTAATTGGCAATCAATATGTCAGTGACCTTCCCCAGGCCACCTGGCTGATAGCTAGAGGAGCTAGGAGTTATAGCGAGGCTCCTGACTCCAAATTCTATTTCTTGCTCCACTGTACCATCTCTTCTATAGGCATCTTGTCCCTAAGGACTATTAAAGCAGTGTCAGCAGTCATTGAGGTATCATTTTGTACCTGTTGATTTTTTTCTAACAAGAATGAACATTTTAATGTTTTATAAATGTAATCATTTTAATCTTTATCACTAATAGTAAGTTATTTGCTTTTTTGCCTTCTGAGTTCTATGTCAACTTCAACTTTAATATTTTGGATACTTTTTATTGTGACTAAGTTTGTATTTACTATTTTTACAGTAAGTAAGTACTTATTTTAAAGTGCTATAATTCTCCCTTAAATCCTCAAAAGTATTAGTATGTAGTGAATTTGCCAATGGTATTACTGTTATTTTTGTGTTTTATTTTATCACGTTATTAAATTGGGCTGACAGTCTCATTTCCTTGTTTGGAAGGTCTTGCTTAAATCATCCGGACAAAAAAATTGTTGCCTACTCTTCAATGATTTTGTTTACATCCCTTAATCATGAAAGAATGAAAGAACTGGAAGAAAACCTCAATATTGCAATTGATGTCATAGATGCTTACCAAAAACATCCTGAATCAGAATGGCCGTAAGTATCTTGTTAGAAATTTGATTGCTTTAGGACATCCTGACAGATCACTTTCCTTGCAGAGGTTTTAAGTAAAAATTTGGGCATTGTGATAATTGAACAATAAGTTAAAACTTAACGTATTGACAAAATTAGAAAAGGTTTTGAGCAGAATCTAGAGAACTTGTGAAAGAGGTGAATAAAGTGAGGCTTGAGTTGAGTCTTTAAGGACAAAGAGAATTCTTTAAGGTGGTGAGGAGCGGGAAAGACATTGTTGGTGTATGAAAAAACAGTGTGAAATGCCCCGGCACCTTTGGAGTGTACAGATCAGACTGTTGTGGCTGCAGAAGCTAGTTCATTAGATCAGAGGTTGATGCAAGCCTTGTGAGCATCTGTGCAGATGAGATAGTCACTGCCATTCAAATTGCCCCCCATACATAATGTACCGCCACCCTTCGTAGATAATGTATTATTTCTCTCTGATTGCTTTTAAGATTTTTCTTTGTCTTTTCAGAGGTTAATTATGGTATTGGCTTAGATTTCTTTGGGTTTACTCTTTTTGGGGTCTCCTCAACTTCTTGAATCAGTAGATTTATGTCTTTTACCAAGTTGGGGAAGTTAATTTGGGAAATTTTAGCTGTTATTTGTTTGAATACTTTTTTTCAGGCCCTTGTTCTCTCTCTACTTCTTCTGGGACTCCATGTTTTAGGCACACACATAGTCGAAGGCAGGGCCAAGGCTATGGCTCAACTGATGGGACTGTGAAAGTAATACAAATTACAACAATCTACTTTTAGCTTTAGACAGTTTGTTACTATATAGACAGAGAAAAGAAGAAGCCAAAGGGGCCAGCTCCTCCTGATCCTTGTCCCAGATACCACAAAGACCTGGATGATTAGGATATGAATTGTGAGGTACCCCATTCCTGAGGAGCCCTTCTTGGCTGTTAAAAGGCTTTATATGCTAAGAGGGGCGGGGCAGAAAGCTCTGTACCTCATTAGTGCAAAACTCATCAGAACCTGTCTCATGACAGCCTCTCTTGGGAGACAGAAGAGCAAAAAGGAGACAGCCTCAGAAGCCTCAGGCCTCCCATCTCGGGTTCCGGGAGGATCACAAGGTAGTCAGCAGGCAAGACTCAGATTAGCCGCTGTTCAAGCTCTGGCATGCATGGTATACATGGATATGTCCAAGGTCACCAGGGCGCTATGTGGAGCTGTTCCCCTAGACTCTGAAGATACAAGTGTTAGTCTTCTGTTGTTGTTTTGCAAGTCCCTGAAGCTCTCTTCAGTGTTGTGTGGTTTTTTTTTTTCCTCCAGTCCATTTTCTCTCTTTGCCAGTACTACAGTGTCTTGATTACCGTAATTTTATAGTAAATTTTGAAATCAGAAAGTGTGAGTCTTCCAACTCTGTTCTTTTTCAGTTTTTTTTTTCGTTGTTGTTCTGGGTCCCTTGTGTTTCCATATTAATTTTAGGATCAACTTTTCCATTTGTTAATTTTAAAAAGCTGGAATTTTGATAAGAATTACATGAATCTATAGACCAACTTGGGGGAATATTGCCATCTTACCTAGATTAAGTGTTCCAATCCATGAATAAAGGATATTCATCTATTTATTTAGGCCTTTTAAATTTTCTTCAGTTATGTTTTATAGTTTTTAGTCTATGAGTTTTGGATGTTGTTAGTTCAACTTATTCTAAGTATTTTATTATTTTTGATGGTATTGCAAATGGAATCCTTTGATTTTTGGATTATTCATTGCTAATGTGTAGAAATACAACTGATTTTTGTATATTAATCTTGTATCCTGCAATCTGTCATGCTGAACTTATTTATAGTTTTAGTAGAGTTTTTTGTGTTTGTGATTCTTAGGATTTTCTCTGTACAGGACCATGCCATTTGCAAGTAGATAATACTTTTTTCTTTCCAGTTGGGTTGCCTTTTCTTTCTTTTCCTTGCCTGGTTGCCCTGACTGGAAATTCCAATACAATGTTGAGTAGAATTGGTGAGAGCAGACATATGTGTCCTGTTTAAGATCTTAGTGGGGAAGTGTTCAGTCTTTCAGTGTGTTGTTGCCTGTGGGGTTTTCATAGAAGGCCTTGCTCAGGATGATAAACTTTTCTTCTACTTCTGCTGATTTTCTTTTACTTGTTGAATGTTTTTATTATGAAAGTCTATTTCATCAAATACATTTTGTGTCTGTTGAGATAATCATATGGCTTGTGTCTTTTAGTCTATTAATACTTTGTCTAACAGTGATTTTTATACTTTAAATCAACTTTGGATTCCTGAGATAAATCCCACTTGTTCATAGTGTATAATCCTTTTTATATGTTGCTAGATTTGGTTTATATTTTGTTGGGGATTTTTGTGTGTATATTCATAAGGCATATTGGTTTGTAGTTTGTTTTCTTTTTGTGATTTCTTTTTCTGATTTTGGTATCAGGTAAATACTGACTTTACAGAAAGAGGTTTTATTTTGTTTTGTTTTTGGAAGATTGTAAAGGATCAGTATTAATCTTTAAATATGTGGTAGAATTCACTGGTGAAGCCATCTGGTTTTGGACTTTTTATTATGGGAAGTGTTTTTGGTTACTAATTCAATCCCTACTTGTCTTATTTGTTGTTGTTGTTGTTGTTGAAACAGAGTCTTACTCTGTTGCCCAGGCTGGAGTGCAGTGGCGTGATCTTGGCTCACTGCAACATCCGCCTCTTGGGTTCAAGCAGTTCTCTGACTCAGCCTTCTAAATAGCTGGGATTGCAGGCGCCTGCCACCACGGTGCCCAGCTAATTTTTTTTTTTTTTTTTTTTTTGTATTTTTAGTAGAGACGGGGTTTCACCATTTTGGCCAGGTTGGTATTGAACTCCTAAGCCCGTGATCCACCTGCCTCAACCTCCCAAAGTGCTGGGATTACAGGCATGAGCCACCGTGCCCGGCCCCTACTTGTTACATACAGGTCTATTCAGATTGTTGTCTTCTTGGATTGGTTTTGGTAGTTTGTGTCTTTCTAGGAATTTGCCTGTTTGGTCTAGGGCAGGAGTCTTCCAGCCTCCGACCTGTGGACTAGTACCTGTCCATAGCCTGTTAGAAACAGGGCCACACAGCACAAGGTAAGCAGCAGGTGAGCGAGCATTCCTGCCTGAGCTCCACCTCTTGTCAGATCATCAGCCACATTCGATTCTCATAGGAGCACAAACCCTATTGTGAACTGTGCATGTGAGGGATCTAGGTCGCACACTCCTTATGAGAATCTGTTATAACTAATGCCTGATGACCTGAGGTAGAACAGTTTCATCCTGAAACCATCCCCCCACCCCTGTCTATGGAAAAATTGTCTTTCATGAAACCAGTCCCTGGTGCCAAAAAGGTTGGGGACCGCTGGTCTAGGCTATCTAATTTGTTGGCACAAATTGTTCATAGTAGTAGTAGACCCTTAGAATATTTTTTATTTATGTAAGATTGGTAGGAATGTCCCCTCTTCCATTACTGATTTTAGTAATTTGAGTCTTCTCTTTTTTCTTGTTCACTATAGCTAAAGGTTTGTTAGAGTTTTTGCTCTTTTCAGAGAGCCAACTTTTGGTTTTGTTGATTATCTTTACTGTTATTCTCTATTTCATTTCTTTTTGCTGTAATCTTTATTATATTCTTTCTTCTGCTTGCATTGGGTTTGGTTTGCTCTTTTTCTAGTTTCTCGAGATGGAAGGTTAGGTTCCTGACATGAGATCTTCCGTCTTTTTTTACTTTTCTACAAAGTTCCTGGTAAGAACTGCTTTAGCATCCCATAATTTAGTGTTCCATAAATTTTGGTGTTTGTGATTTTATTTTCATCTATTTCAAATTATAGTCTCATTTCCCTTATGACCTATTGGTTATTTGGGAGTTTGTTGTTTAATTTCCACATATTTGTGTATTTCCTAAATTTCCTTTTGTTATGGTTTTCTAATTTTATTTCATGTGGCCAGAGAACACACTTTATATGATTTCATTCTTTTTGACGTTACTGAGGCATCTTTTATGGCCTGACATATGGTCTATCATAGAGAATGTTCCATGTAGACTTGAATGTGTATGCTGCTGGTTTTGGTGGCATGTTCTGTAGATATCTGTTGGGTCTGGTTGGCTAGATGGTTGATAGTGTTGTTTAAATCTTCTATTTCCTTGCTGATCTTCTGTTTTAGTTCTTTTCATTATTGAAAGTGAATTATCATCCATTTTCTCCTTCAGTTCTGTCAGTTTTTGCTTCCCTTATTTCCATGCTCTGTTAAGTACATACACACACGTTTATATTTATGATTGTTATACCTTTTTGATGCATTGACCCTTTCTCATTACAAAATTTATCACAAATTTTGTTGTTTATATTTTAATAATCTCCCGTTTTTTAAAAAATCTATTTTTAACATATGTTTTGCACATAGTAGTCAGTGTGTGATTAGGCCACAGATTTGCACCTGTAATCCCACTTGCATTCATAGGTGAGGTATGAGCTGTTTCAGTTTTGGCTTCTTTCAGTGTAATCTTTTATCATTCTGTTGAAATTATACCTAATTTTGAAATTATTTCTTTTTCTGAATATTCATTTGTATTTCAGTTAAAATTTGCAAACAGAGGTTGGTACATAACAATAATATGATGTGTTGACTTAGAAAACTTCCCTTTGTATGCAAATGTAACATGACAGGATCGATCATTAGAGCCAGCTTACTTAGAGAAATTTTCTGTAGCTGAGTTCTGTTTTATTTGTTGAGTACCTTGGGTCTGTATTTTAATCATCTGCAGTTTTTTTTTTTTCTTTTTTAGCAGCTTGGAATAAAGGGCAAAAGGTCATAAAAGGCAAAATATAAAATCTGTTAATAGCTCAAGTTAAAGTTATCAGAGACCACTACAAGGAATTCAGAAAGGAACAAAGGATGGATGTAGTAGTGGCTAAAAGATCACTTATGCAGTCCAGGTGCGGAATACTTTGATTTGTGTGAGAGGAACTCTACATTTGGTAACGAACAATGAGATCACAGGATATCCAGAGGCTTCCGACAAAATTGTTGTTTTTACTGTTAAATATAAACTCATCCCTGGAAATTGGAGAAAACCCACTTTCTGCCTTTTTTCTCCCCTACATTTTAGAAGATAGGTGGCAAATAGTACAAAACTAAATGGTCTCGGAATTCATTATGTTTTCTTTTCTTCCCTTGCTTGTTTCTTAGAAAGGGCAAATGTGATTCCAATAACTTTGGGTTTTTTAATTTGAGTATTCTAGAGACACAGGAAAGTGTAGGCGAGAAAGTCTTTGGCACTAGTTGGTTTGAATTATTGGTATAATGTCTTTCTAAAAACGTCTGTTCTTTTGTTTGTAGGTATGAAAGATGTTTTCATGCTCTTAGATAACCCTAGATGAATCCAAGGATTCTATTTTGGGTTCATCTAAATCTGAAAGTCCAGTAAATGTGCACTGGTGGGTCAGGTCAGTCAGTGCAGAATTACATGGTAGAGGAAGAGGTAGGACTACCTTGTGCTGATCCTGTGATGTGTTGGTTGCTTTGTCTGTGTAATCTCATTTTCACATTGCTGCCATCCTGTGAATTGTGTTTTGCTACTATGTACATATGAAAGTTAAGCAGCGTAAACCAGCTTGACCAAGGCCATACAACTAACATATAGCAGAGGCAGGATTGCAAGTGATGCTGAACTCGAGGGCCTGTCCCGTTTTTATTAATGCCATGTCATGTATTATGAAAATGATCACTTTTCAGAGAGGTGGTCTGCATTTCAAAGGTGAGGCATGAACTCTTTCAGTTTTAGCCTCTTTTGGTATAAACTTTTTGTTTTTGAGACAGAGTCTCACTTTGTTGCCCAGGCTGGAGTGCAGTGGTGTGATCTCGGCTCACTGCAACCTCTGCCTCCCGGGTTCAAGCGATTCTCCCGTCTCAGCCCCCTGAGTAGCCAGGAACAGAGGCGTCTGCCACTACTCCTGGCTAATTTTTTGTATTTTTAGTAGAGACGGGGTTTCATCATGTTATCCAGGCTGGTCTTGAACTGACCTCAGGTGATCTCCCTGCCTCGGTCTCCCAAAGTGCTGGGATTACAGGCATGAGCCCCCGCGCCCGGCCTAAACTTTTATTAATCCATTCAACTTTTACCCAGTTTCACTACAAAAATGAAGTTATAACTGGGAGTAAAGCATTCTTTTTTGTTAATATTTGGGTTATCTAGTTGATTTATTTTGTATTCTCTAGGGATGTGTCTTGCCTTATGCATGTACATTTTATTATCAGCTTAAGTATAACGCTATTAGGAAGATAAACATAATTGTCCATCCTTTTGCAGTCTGAATCTGTTGCTCCTCTTCTGTTCGCTCACAACAGCCATGCATTCCACTTTCATGGCACTTAGCACATTTAATTGTCCATTAGACTGTGAGCTCCCTGTAAGGCAGGATTTAGTGTTGTTTGTTATTGGATCCTTAACAAGATAATATCTGGCATATGATAAGCATTCTTTTAGTTATGATTCCTCTGAATCTAAGTGACCGAAGTCCACTTCAGATGGTTTATGCACAGAAAGGAATTTATTGGCTTGTACAACTGGAAAATTCTAGGGTCATTGGGTGAAGGCACGGTGAATCCAGGGCTGAAAGATGTCATCAGTATCTGTCTCATCTTTGTCTCATTTTTCTCCTGTGCTGGCTTTGTTGTAAGGCACATTTCCTGCTTCCTGTGTTGGCTCCTGTTCTTGCCTGCTCAGGGTTGGCATGGCCCACGGCTGGTCCTCAGACCACTCTTCTCCGTTATTGCTCGTTCTCTGGGTGACCTCATCTCATACCACAGCTTTAAATACGTCTTCTAAATTGATGATTTCCACATTTATGTTTCTGGCCTTGACCTCTTGCTGAAGCTCCAGATTTACATATACAGCTTCCTATTATGTGCTTCTAATTGGCCTCTGAAATATGTGAAGGCTGCATCCAAACTTTTGATTTTCCCCCAGCATAAAACCTGCTGTTGCTCTACCAGTGTTTATTGTTCAGTAACTGGCACCATCAATTACTCATTTGCTGAGGCCTGGAACCTGAGTCCTGATTTTCTTTCACTCTCACCCACTTATACTCATCAGTCCTATCTTCAAAAGGTATTCCACATTCACCTGCTTCACACCTCCTCTGCCATAGACATCTTTCATTGCTGCTGCCAGAACTTTCTCAGTCATCTTTCTGTCTCTCCTCTTGCCCTCTGAATCATCACACAGTAGCCAGAGTGATCTTTTAAAAATTACTGTACCTCTTGTCACTCCTTGCTTAAATAAACCATTCAGTGCTTTCTTATTGCAACTTAGAAGCAAATCCAAAGTACTTGTCATGTCTTGGCTTCTGACTGACCACCTCATCTTATTTCTTACTACTTTTACTCCTGCTCATTAGTTCCATCTGGTTTTACTGTTTTTCTTTAATATCCCGAGTTTGTTCTGTCCTGAATCTTTACACCCCTGTCTTTCTGCATGGAACCTTCCTTTAGATCTTTGAGTGGCTAGCTCTTTTAGGTCTCTGTTCAAATATCTATCATTTCGACTGAGAGACCTTCCCAGCACTTTATGTTCAGTAGTGTTTCCTGTAAACTCGTATCGCTTTACTCTCTTTTATTCATTTGTTTAAGAGCACTTACCACTATCGAACATTATACAAATCTTATTTGCTTTCTTGTTTATTGTTGGTTGCTAGAATGTAGGACTAGCTCCATAAGGCCCTGGAGTTTGTCCTGGTCATCATTCTATCCAAATCACCTAGAACATGTGTTTACAAACTATGGCCCATGTTCTGAATCCAACCCACTGCTTCTTTTTATAAATATTTATCGGAACACAGCCAAGCTTGTTTATATATTGTCTAGGGCTGCTTTGATGCAATAGTGACAGAGTTGAGTAGTTGTGATGGAGACCATTTGGCCTGCAAAGCCTAAAATGTTTACTATCTGGCCCTTTATGGAAAAGTTTGCCAACCCCATCCATTGAAGGGTTTTTGATAGTAATACTTGTCGAATAAGTCTAGTGATTGATGGCATTGTTGTCCTTCAGTCACTTTAGGCTTATCTGGTTCTCCTGAACCAGATGAGTCTTTGGTGAGAGATCCCCAAAGGGTCTGTATCATTGTCCTCTAGAACTCTATACCGGCTTCTTCATTTTACGTCAGTAATCTATTCCTGAAAATCAGACATTCTGTGCAAAAAAGTGGCTAAGAGCCTACTTCCTTCTTAAAAATAGGGACATTATAAAATGTTACGTGTCTACCCAAAACCTCCGTCAATGTCTTAAAATAGAATCAAACTAGAATACTGTTCAGCAATAAAAAGGAACAACTGTTGGTACAAGCCATAACTTAGGAAAATCTCATGGTAATTATAGCAGAGTAAAAAAACAAAAGCCAATGAATCCCCAAAGGTTAAATAATGTATCATTCCATTTACATGACATTCTTGAAATGACAAAATTATAGAAATGGAGAACAGATTAGTGGTTGTCAGGGATTGAGGAAGGATGCTTGAGTTATAGGTGGGTGTACCTATAAAGGGGTACCAAACCATTCTGGATCTTACCTGTGAGAGGGGATCTGTGAACCCACATTATTAAATTACATAGAGCTAAAGACATGCTCACAGCTACTCATGAGTAAATGCACAAGTTAACCTGGGAAACCTGAGTAAGATCTGCATATTGTGTCACTGTCAGCATCTGGGTTGTCACATGCTATAGTTTTACAGATGTTACCATTGGGGAAAACTGGGTGAGGGTACACAGAGTTTCTCTTGTATTTTGTAAAACTTCGTGTGCATCTACAATGATCTCAAAATAAAAATGCTAATTAAAAAAAAACCCAAACTTGGTAAAGCACCTGTATATGTAACAGACTGTCATGTTAGGATGTATACTGCTTAAAACATTTCTTTCTTTCTTTTTTTTTTTTTTTTTTTGAGACGGAGTCTCGCTCTGTCGCCCAGGCTGGAGTGCAGTGGCCGGATCTCAGCTCACTGCAAGCTCCGCCTCCCGGGTTCGGGCCATTCTCCTGTCTCAGCCTCCTGAGTAGCTGGGACTACAGGCGCCTGCCACCTCGCCCGGCTAGTTTTTTGTATTTTTTTTTTAGTAGAGACGGGGTTTCACCGTGTTAGCCAGGATGGTCTCGATCTCCTGACCTAGTGATCTGCCCGTCTCGGCCTCCCAAAGTGCTGGGATTACAGGCTTGAGCCACCGCGCCCGGCCTAAAACATTTCTTTCTGATTACCATAGAATTAGTATAGTTGTCAGCAGACAGTTGGCTTTGTATGCGGGAACACAGAGCCTCTTAATGCCACCATTATGCCAGAAGTGCTTCTTAAATGTCTGTACACAGTTCTGACTTTTTACCAACAGTGTATGGAATGCATCTTGTGATTTTGTATGTATGTGTATATCTTTTTGTGAAATGTTGTCTGGAATACTTTAGAATATAAAAAAAAGTTTCTCCTGTAAACATTGACTGGCAAGTGTATTGAGAAGTTTGGGAATTAGAAACAAAGAGGTAATAACCAGATGGATGTTTGTGAGGCATGCAAGTGTCTCTTTTTGGGTCGCATTGTCATCCCGGGGGCAATGCTGTTTGTTGGGGTGTGCAGTCACATGCCCTCCCCTGGGGTCACAGGCTGTCAGGTTTGGGCTCATTCTTGAAGGAAAAAGCTGCCAGGTTTGGGCTCATTCTTGAAGGAAAAAGAATTCTTGTTTTCCAAAGAAGGAAAAAAGGAGATGCTGAACAGGGGAAAAAGTGGCAAATAGCCACAAGAACTGTCAGTGTTTGGCGAATGCATGTCCTTTTCATCATCTGCTTCTGCTTCAGGAGGTAAATACAGTTTAATTTCTCTGATTTTTGTTGGAGTTGAATTCTGATGCATTATTACTGGAAACAGGAGAAGCAGAATTCCTTGATACTGAAGGGTAGACGGCCTAGCCAGTGTCACTCTGCCGATAAGTGTTGGACTGAGACTCAAACCCAGCTCTTTCTGAGACCAAAATTTGTGCTCTTAATCTTTACACCCACTGCCTCCCTTAGAGGACGACACTAAAGGAAGGGCGGCTGGGATGTGCATGTGTGTAATGCGTTTTCCCCACTGCCTGGCACGTGTAGATTCAGAAAATCTATTTATATATTTTTCAGATTATAACTCATTTTCTTCTAGTAGAGGATGCATCGCCATTGAATCAGTGGACTGATATTTTTCTAATTTAATGCTACTCACATTTAACCCATTGGAAATGTTACTTGACTGTTTAACAGGAGAAGGGAGGCTATTTTCTGGAGCAGCTTTGCAAGCTTTGTCCAAATTGCTGTGTTAAGCAACTGTGGGTTACAGTAACCAGATCTTACAACGAAGAGAGTGGCATTTATTCTCCATAGCACATTTAAATCAAAATTTGTTTATGAGGTATAAAAACATTTTCTAGGTTTCTGAACTGAATGAAATCTATTTTACTCATGTTGAGTATAGCATCGCCTTTGTATGCATGTATGGATATGGATAATAAATGACGTTCATTAAAAAAAAATTTCCCTGAACCCCCCTGCCTTTAGGACTGTCTCTGTTTACCAGTGAGGAGTTTGCCTTTCATTGTCTGTTGGTTCTGCCTGCAACTGTTCACATACTTTAAAATCAGTAATAAATGAGAAAGATTGAGAGAAAGAAAAAGATGAGAGGAGAGACCTTCATGCAATTTGTTTTTTAGCAAGTGTGGAGAATGATGTAAAGTGTAGTTAGTGCTTTGGCATCAACAATGTGATTTGTGAATGTTAGCTTTTCTGTAATGACATTTAAATGATGAATTTCAAGATTAAACTGAAGAGTTCCTTAGGAGAACTTAGCTGAGTTCTCCTACATGACCGTTCCTTGTCCTTGAAGCCTGAGGAGCCAGGTTCATCTGAATGGTGCTTCCACCAAGATAGAGAGATACTGTCACTCTTTAGCAGAATGGTTATTAAATAGAACTAAGTGTGAGCTTACTTTGCCTGTATATATTTCTTACATTACATACTGAATTTTTTGATAGACAATATGTGGTTCAAGTATCAAAATGCATAGTTTCCCCCCAGCCATCTACCTAGTTCCTCCAACCACATCCCCTAGTTCTCCTCACACTGTTGGGCTTTTTGGTTTTTTCACTAAATAGTGCTTTTCTGAGATTTTTCCATATTCCTGTATAAAGACCTTCCTCAATTTAAGATCTTTCATTGTATGAATGTACCAGGATTTATTTCATCAGTCTCCTCTCGATGGGCATTCCGATTGTTTCCATTTTTTCGTGGCTAGTAAGTACTGCCATGAGTAGCCTTGGTTGCACATGTCATATTGCATGTGGACAAGTATGATTGTAGAATAAATTCATAAGTGCAATTATTGGGTCAAAAGGAATGTGCTGTTACAATTTTAACACACCAGGTTGTCCTTCATAGCTGTTGTGCCAGTGTCAACTCCCCTGTCCCACGTCATTACTAATAGTGTTAGCAAGGGTTGGATTTGCCAGTTCTGCCAAAGTGTAAACTGACCTTCTTGCACAGTTTTATTTTGTATTTTTCTTACGAGTTGGAGAACCTTTTTTTTCCTTTATGTGTATTCTCATTTTCTTTACCTATTTTTCTCTTGGGATGTTGTTCTTTATCAGTGTATAGGAGTATTTTCTAGATTAGGGATACCACCCTTCATATAAAATAAAATACTTATATTTTTCTGTTTTTGTATTTTGACTTTGTTTGTGGTACTTTATGTTTTAGTTTTTTGAGACGGAGTCTCTGTCACTCAGGCTGGAGTGCAGTGGTGCACTCACGGCTCACTGAAGCCTCAATCTCCCAGACTCAAGTGATCTTCCCACCTCAGCCCACTGAGAAGCTGGGATCACAGGCGCATACCACCATACCTGGCTGATTTATTTTTTATTTTGTAGAGATGGGGTCTCACTATGTTGCTCAGGCTGGTCTTGAAGTCCTGACCTTAAGCAATCCTTCTACCTTGGCCTCCCAAAGTACTGGGAATACAGGCGTGAGCCACTGTATCCAGCCATGTGGTACTTTTTTATGTAAAAGTTTTTGATTTTTTTAGTAGATGAATTTATCAGTCTTTTAAGAAAATGTGTTCCAGAGTTTTGATAATAGCTGTAAAGGCCTTTCCTCTACTAAGGCTTTCCTCTAGTATATAATTTCAATTTATTTATTTAAGTGTTTGATTTACTTGGAATTTATGTTTGTTTAAATGTTGCAATGTGGATTCACTCTCATTTTTGTTTCAGATGATGCTGGTGGTCCCAGCAACAGAGCACTGTCATGGCTGAGACCTGTCTCCCCTTTTCCTCCGTCCTTGCCCTAATCCCTGTACCCTTACTACTCCATCCATGGACAACTTTTTTATTTCAACTTTTGCTTCCTAAACACACATTCCAGCATGCAGAACTTAGTCCTTCCTTTACTATGTCTCAGTTCTACTATTTTAAGTCCTTAAGGATTTTATAAACATATTGATCAAATCACATTTATTGAGCATTTATTAGGAGTTTTTTGGTTTTTCAAGAAGAAAATTTCCAAAGTGAAGCAGACCCAGTCTGTTTCCCACTGTTTAAGAACTGTTTATATGTATTGTCTGATTTTATGTTGTTTAAGGTAGAGGGTAAATTGTTATTCCAGTATGCCCAGAAGCAGAAGTGATAGTTGGAGATTTTAACACCTGATTTTCAGCCATGGGCGGAACTCATAGACAAATATCAGTATAGACTGATGTTTTATACATTATATAAACCTGACGATATGGATCAGGCTTGTCCAACCTGCGGGCCGCATGCGGCCCAGGATGGCTTTGAATGCGGCCCAACACACATTCGTGAACTTTCTTATAACATGAGTTGTTTTTGTTATTTTGTTGTTGTTGTTGTTAAGCTCATCAGCTATTGTTAGTGTTAGCATATTTTATCTGTGCCCCAAGACAGTTCTTCTTCTTCCAGCGTGGTCCAGGGAAGCCAAAAGATTGGACACCCCTGATACAGATGATCTCGGTAGTACTGTCGTAGGTAGCCACCTTCACCTGAGTGATACTTATAGACCTTCCCTCAGCACTTCCAAACTCCACTTTCTTTTCACCTGCATGTGTCATGTTCACCAACTTAGACCGTAGGTTGGGCTGTAGAAAAGTCTCAGTAAGGCTGGGCGCGGTGGCTCAAGCCTGTAATCCCAGCACTTTGGGAGGCCGAGACGGGCGGATCACAAGGTCAGGAGATCGAGACCATCCTGGCTAACATGGTGAAACCCCGTCTCTACTAAAAATACAAAAAACTAGCCGGGCGAGGTGGCGGGCGCCTGTAGTCCCAGCTACTCAGGAGGCTGAGGCAGGAGAATGGCGTAAACCCGGGAGGCAGAGCTTGCAGTGAGCTGAGATCCGGCCACTGCACTCCAGCCTGGGCGACAGAGCGAGACTCCGTCTCAAAAAAAAAAAAAAAAAAAGAAAAGTCTCAGTAAATGTGTAAGGGATTGAAATCATAGAGTACATTCTCTTGCACATAAGATGATTTCTAGAAAAATTCCAAACTTTTGGAAATTAACACATCTGATTGATTTGTCAAAGAAGAAATCACAGGCAAATTAGAAAATATTTTGAACTGAAGTATCAAGTTTTGTGGGATAAAGCAAAAGCAGCCAAGTGTGGTGGCTCATGCCTGCAATCCCAGCACTTTGGGAGTCTGAGAAGGGAGGATAGCTTGAGGCCAGGAGTTCAAGACCAGTCAGGGCAACATAGTAAGGCATTGTCTCTACCAAAAAAAATAAAAATAAAAAAAGCTGGGTATGGTGGCACATGTTTGTGGTCCTATCTACTTGGGAGACTGAGGTGGGAGAATTATTTGAACATAGAAGTTTGAGGGTGCAGTGAGCTATGATCGCGCAACTGCACTCCAGCTAGGGTGACAGAGCGAGACCCCATGTCTTAAAAAGACAACAACAAAAATGAAAGCAGCGCTTAGAGGAGACTTTATTGCTTTGAATGCTTCCATTTTTTTTTTTTTTTTTTTTTTTTTTGAGACAGAGTCTTGCCCTGTCGCCCATGCTGGAGTGCATGGAGTGCAGTGGCACGATCTTGGGTCACTGCAACCTCTGCCTCCTGCGTTCAAGAGAGTCTCATACCTCAGCCTCCTGAGTAGCTGGGATTACAGGCATGCACTACCACGTCCAACCTATTTTTTGTGTGTTTTTGGTAGAGATGGGGTTTCACTATGCTATGTTGGCCAGGCTGGTCTCAAACTCTTGGCCTCAAGTAATCCACCCACCTCATTCTCCCAAATACTAGGATTACAAGGTGTGAGCCACCAGCCTTGAATGTTTCTATTAATAAAGATTTGAAATCAGTGACCCACAGTTCTACTTTTAGAGGATAGAAAAAGAAGAGCATAGTAAGTCCTGAATAAGTAAGAAAGAAGGAAATAAAAGACGAAAGCAGAAATCAATGAAACATAAGACAAAAACAGTAGAAAAAATTCACAGAGGCAAAAGTTGATCTTTGACCAACAAAATTGTTCAAGAATAAAGAAAGAGAGCAGTAATTACCAACATTATCAAAGAATGTGTAGTTATCACATCAATCTTCAATAAACTCAAACCTTAGTTGAGGCAACTTTCTTCACCTGAGACACTCTGAAGACCCACGCTTTTGGGTCCTGATTTCCTTTTGAAGCCGTAATAGTATTTTATTACTTATAGCTCCCCCAACACACTGCTGTTAGTTTCCTTCTTGCTGTTTTTCGAAGTCCTTTCTTCCACCTCTAATTTAAATGCTATCTTCTTTTCCTTCTTCTAGGGATTGCCAAAATACCTCCTCTAGCCTCTTTGATCTTCTTGCCCCCTGTCCATCACCGCCTCTTGCCCCCAGCCTGTTGGTTAGATACATTTGTTTCTATTATATAATCCTTAATGTGTGTCTGTCAGCACTTAACATGTTCTTCTGTAAATTATCTGTCAAAATATGGGTCTTTATTGTTTGGAGAATATATTTGGAACTATGGCTTGTGACTTGGAATATTGTGTTTTGATATTCCTATGGGGAAATGCTTTGAATTCTAAGTACTTGAATTATGAATGAGCTTTAAGATCTCAGTTTAGTCTGTGTATCCAGCTTGGAATGCATGGATTTCTATTGACCTGCCCAGATTGATAGGAATACTGTTTGAGAATTCCAAATATTATCCGTTATTGTTAGGAATATTTTACACCAGAGTGTTGATCAGCTGTTTTAAATGCTGTAGAGGAAATAGAGTATGTATTTGAATTTTGCTTTTATGTGAAATGACAATGTATTGTAGTAGTTAATATGCTTTGTTTGGTTATCAGACTGAATATAGTTTTATTGTATTGTATTTGTGAAGTGATTAAACTATGTGTCAGTATATTTAATGCTTACAGTCAATTTTTATTACTATAACCTGGTTATAAACAGTATATTCCTTAGTTCTTAAGTCTTTTCCTCAGATGCCTTCTGGTAAATATAATTCAGAATTAATTAATAATACTGTTGAATCTTTTCAGTTGTCACAGGGGTGCTTTGAAGAACTATGCCTATAATCTTTGCCTTGGGGTTTCCCTAAGTTGATCTCTAAGTTTAGATGAGTGCATTGCTTGACAATGAGGATGTTTTCTTGGTAACTTGAGAATTCTTAAAGAGTGAATAATCAAGCCAGTAATGGAAGTGTGACAAGTCTTTCTCTGGTTCATTATAGCAGTTAGCTTCTGACTAAAACAATTCAGTGTGTTTTTTGTTTATACCTGATCTTGTTACTAAATGAAGAATTTTTCTTTCTCAACTTAGATAAAAGCTATAGTAGCCCGTGTCTTCCTGTTGAATCAATTTAAATTATTTCAATAAAGCTTTCGGAAGTAAAATTGGAGAAAAATATTTTTAGGATTTTTTTTTCCTTTTAGCTGCTAATAGATTAATAGTATGTGAACCTTTTAAAACATTTAAGATTACAGCAAATAAAAAATTCACTGAAAAGAAATGCTTTTGTGCTTATAAAATAGATAAGGGCATGTCATGTCTCTTTTACTTTGTTTCAAGTAACCAAACTTTCCTCCTCTTTTTTCCCTAGGGTCTTGATTATTACAGACCTCTTTCTGAAAAGCCCGGAATTGGTACAAGCCATGTTTCCCAAACTGAACAATCAAGAAAGGTAACCCCCCAGCCAGCATGATTTTCAGTATTTAGCATTCCATATAGGGTATTCTGTGCACGTGACTGAAAAGCTGTGTGGTTTCTGAGTTGGCACAGAATCTCTAAATGCATGTTTCTGTGTTGGTAATGGTTTTAAATTGGTTGGTTAACATTACAGCTTAGCCACAATAGGCAGTGATTTATGGAGGGTAGCAGGATCCAGGTTGGTGCCATTATTCAGTAAATGCATATTAAGAAAAACGTTAAGAACAAAATCTTATGCATGTGCCTGGATTTTAGAATAGTAATTTATGTAGCTGTGTATTACAGTTGAATATTTGAGGTGTACTCATTTGTTTAGGTCATGGGTGTTATTTGTGATACACTTTGCTAGGTTTGTAGGCTTCTGATGGATAATTCGGACTAAAATAAAATTGACACCTGTCCACAATGTTACAGTTAATGTAGTAGGAAAAGCAGTGACCTAGGAGTTCTAAGACACTGGCCCTGTGCCTTGCTATGATTATAGTTCTTCACGTGACCTTGTTGGGATTCAGTTTCGTGTGTGTGTGTGTTTGTGTGTGTATTTTTTTTCCCTAAACCTCTATGGTAAGGTACAAGGCATTCAGTTTCTTGACCTGTAAATTAAGGGGATTGAATAAGTAATTTGCAGTACACTTTTCATTTCAATAGCATATATTTTTCCTAACCTTATTAGAAATGTTGCCTTAGGAAAATAACAAAATATATTCAGAAACTACAGATCTAATGATGAAAATTTCTTAAAGTTGTTAATCTTTTGATTGTAGTCACGAGTTTTAGTGGTTTTGGACTTTTTACTTATTTAGGTTTCAGTACTGAAGCTTTGTGTACTTTTTGTAGTCTTTTATTAATTAGGTCATTTTTCTTCTTTAATATCTTTAACAAAAAGGAAAAGCTTATGCTTTTAAAGTCATATGAAATGCCAGGTTTATAAGTCCAATTCCAGTGCTCCTTTCCCTGTATGTATACCCCCATTACAGATAGAGAAGTATTTGTAGTTTTTTGACCTAAAAGAAATAATACGATATACAGTGCTAAAAATTAGTAAGTTTTTTTGCAGTAAGGAACACCTGAATACAAGAAGAATGCACAGTTTAATTGTATTTTTAATATTCAAGCTGATATTTTCCATAGTCTGTCTAAATTATCTATTTTTAAATGATTTATTACATAACTACATGGGAATGGTAGACTAAAAATGTTCTATTTTTATTGATAAAGTTGTATCAGGTGCATCCTTACTTCATTCAAGGTTCTGCTCAGTTGCCACCTCCCCTTGTCGTTGCTTTATTTTTCTTCTGGAGGAGATGAGCTGTCATTTCATCGCATCATTCATTCATCGTGTCATGTCACATACCTGCTTGTTACTGTAGCACATTTCCATTAGATTGTTGGTGCCCTGAGTGCGAGGATTCATCCCTCCTTATTCTTCATTCCACATTTCCAGTCAGTGGTTGGCACATAGCGGGTGCTCAAAAAGAAAAAAAAAGTGTTTCAGTGAAAGCATGAGTGAATGATTGAATATTCTTACTCAGTAAAGTGTTCAGCTAGTATACTGATTAATGTAATATTATCTGGTAAGTTGGAAACCTCAAGGTTAAACTTACCTTCTCCACTTTACCTTTTCAGTTCATACTGGTCAGTAAACCTTATCAGTTATATCATCCCAAAGTCTTATGTATTTATTCTCTTTTTTGTCACAGCCCTAGTTTACCCTATGGAATCTTTGACTAGATTTTGACGATAGCCTTTGTCAAAAAATTGTGGTAAATCACACATAATATAAAGTTTACTATTGTAACCATTTCTTTTTTTTTTTTTTTTTGGAAAGGTATAAGACAGGGTCTTGCTGTGTGTTGCCCAGGCTAGAGTGCAGTGGCTGCTCACAAGTGTGATCATGGTGCACTACAGCCTCAAACTCCTGGCCTCAAACAGTCCTCCCACCTCAGCCTACCCAGTAGCTGGGAGTACAGGTGTGGGTCACCATGCCAGACTACCATTGTAACCATTTTTTAATGTATAGTGCAATAGTGTTAAGTATGTTCACATTGTTGTGCAGCCAACCTCTAGAACTTTTTCATTTTGTATGTCAGAAACTCTGTACTGATTAACAATAAACTACAATGAGATACCACTTGATACCCATTAGGATGGCTACTATCAACAAACTGAAAAGAAGAAGTTTGGGCAAGGATATGGAGAAATTGGAACCCTTGTGCTTGTTTATTTCCCACTGGTGGGAATGTAAATGGTGCATCCACTGTCTTAATCTGTTTTCTGCTGCCATAACAGAGTACCGGAGAGTGGCTAATTTATAAAGAAAAGAAATGTATTTCTAACAGTCTGAGGCTGGGAAGTCCAAGAATATGGCACTAGCATTTGGTGAGGGCTTTCTTGCTGTGTTATCCCATGGTGGGACGTGAGAGGGCAAGTGAGTGCATGTGAACATTACAGAGACACAGTCCCTGTCCTCACTGTGAGAGTAATAACCATGCATTTTTATGTACAAGAGTGAAAGTGCTATGTAAATTCTTAAGCTTTTTTCTTGTGCTAGTTCTTTTCATTGTTGTCAAAATTAGTGGACTTCTTCACCCAGAGGCTAGTAGTCTATTTGTGCAGATTACTTGGTGGGGACATTTTGGATGTAGACTCTTATCAATTCACATGACATGTTTCAGCAAAAATGAGAGCCTACATTTACATACTTGTCTGGTCTCCTTTCCAGGTGAATTGGAGTGAATATTAACAAATTGGACTAGCTGGTCATGGTAAACAGCTTGTGTAGTTTTCAGGTTTATAATGTGTATGTACAGCATCGTAGTTAAGGACAAATGCTAGTGCTGCCACTTACTACTTTGGATAGGTTAATGAGGATAGTAATAGTAGCTACCCCATGAAATTGTCATGACAACTGATTGCAGTATGTATAAAACTCTCGGTGCCTGGCATGTAATGATCACCCCCGTAAACGTGTTGCAGGATAATTGACTTTGGCATCAGAAAGAGTTCAAATACCACCTCAGTACGTCTGTAACCCAGGGCAAATACCTTAATCTATAACGTGAGCTATTGCTATTTCTGCTTCCATGCTATTACTACTATTACTGCAACTACAAGTATAACAACTACTACTTCTGTGCTGCTGACCTTGCCGTTTTCTCCAGGTAGCATCACTGTTATGTATAGAAGGCACCATGTAGCCCTTGTCACTTAATCCTCACAAATGCTGTGAAATAGGTATTATTCTTGACATTTTCCAAATTGGAGTTCTGAGGCCTATGGTTCCAGCTACTCGGAGGCTGAGCCAGGAGAATCACTTTAACCCGGGAGGTGGAGGTTGCAGTGTGCTGAGATTGCTCCACTGCACTCCAGCCTGGGCAACAGAGCGAGACTTTGTCACATGAAAAACAAACAAACAAAAAACAGCAATCATAATTTTAAGGCAGACTATGTAAGTACTGTATTTAATCAGGAGAGACTTAGAAATAGAACGCTAACGACAGCCAGTGATTGAGAGAGAAAATTATGGCAGCATGGCTCTGCTTGGAGGGATGTGTCTGGTGAAGTCAAAGCAGCCTGAGTGATGATTTCTGGGTTAAGGGAGCAAGACTTTCACACCAATGTGTAATAATTCTAGACAGCTAACCTCTAACCCCTCTAGCTGGGTCTTTCCTACTTTTGCATCCTTCACACCACAGTGAGTAAGTCAATGAGTAACTAGCATTTGTTAGACCACTTGTATTCTTTTATATTTTCAAGGAAGAGATAGAGGGTTGGGTGGAGTGTGGTGGGGGGACCCATATGCCAGACCAAAGAGCTTTTAGACTCATTCCTTAACAGTGGGAACCATTAGAAGGTTTAAATGGCAGATGACTTAATGTAAGTAGGATAATTTAATGAAGGATAGTCTATTCTGAGGTGATATTCAAACTTAGTTTGTACTTTTATATTTTAAAGATTCATTTCTGACTTTGCCCCCTTCTTTCCTTTGAAATCACTCAGTACCCACATTGTTAGCTCTCTCATCTTATAACGGTATATAATAAAGCTGCATTATGTAGGTGGCATCTGCTGGGCCAGGGAGAAGTTGGGCCAGAGGAGGCTGGCCTGTGTGTCATTGTGTAAGGAAGGCAGCGTGTGTGCTTCCACTGCCCTTTAGCACTTGCAGATCTCCCTGCACTTCATCCACTTGGACGCCGGAGTCTCTTGTTGCTGCTGAACAACTTGGATTTCCACCACCTGGGGGCCCACCCTTCCTGTCCTCACTCAGGACTGCCTGTTTGGGATCTGCCCCTAATTCAGGATCTGTACTAGTGTTTGGTTCTTTTCTTCAGTTGTAACCCATCTGTTTTCTTTCTAATTTCTCCACATCACTATCTGTGGATACCTTAACACTCACAAATCTGATACAATTATTTTCTTCTATTTCATTACCTATTCAAGTAATAGTGAACTAGGTGCCAAATTCCCTGAAGCCAGGGATCCTGACTTCTTATACTTAGCAATAACTGCTACATTATGTAATCCAATTTAAAAGGAATATATTTAGAGCAGGCATTTGGGCCACACGGAATAGGTGGCCTCTTTCTTAGCATTCCTTGAAAATCATGTGTGTGTGTGTGTGTGTGTGTGTATATATGTGTGTATATATATGTAGATAGATCTACTTGTGATAGAGAGAGAGAGAGAGAGAGAGAGAGAGATAGGCTATCTATTTTACATAGACATAACATTTCAGTAGCTTTTGGGGGTACAAATGGTTTTTGGTTACATGGATGAGTTGTATAGTGGTGAAGTCGGCGATTTTAGTGCATCTGTCACCTGAGTAGTGTATATTATACCTGCTATGTAGTTTTTATTCCTTACCCTCCTCCTAACTTCCTGCCTTCTGAGTCTCCAGTGTCCATTATATTACTCTGTACGTCTTTGTGTGCCCATAGCTTAGCTCCCACTTATAAGTGAGAACATGTGGTATTTGATGTTTCCATTTCTGAGTTCTTCACTTAGAAAAATGGCCTCCAACTGGGCGTGGTAGCACATACCTGTAATCCCAGCACTTTGGGAGGCGGAGGAAGTCAGATCACTTGAGACCAAGAGTTTGATACTAGCCTGGCCAACATGGAAAAAACCCGTCTCTACTGGAGATACAAAAATTAGCCAGGCGTGGTGGCGCATGCCTGTAATCCCAGCTACTCAGGGAGGCTAAGGCATGAGAATCGCTTGAACCTGGGAGGTGGAGGTTGCAGCGAGCTGAGATCACGCTACTGCACTCTAGCCTAGGTGATAGAGTGAGACCCTGTCTCTGGAAAAAAAAAAAAAAAAAAAGGGTTTCTAGCTCCATCCAAGTTGCTGCATAAGACATTATTTCATTCTTTTTTATGGCTGAGTAGTATTCCATTGTATATATATATCACATTTTCTTTGTTCATTCATCAGTTGATGGGTACTTAGGTTGGTTCTATGTCTTTGCAATTGTGAATTGTTCTGTGATAAACATATGCATGCAGGTGTCTTTTCCTTTGGGTAGATACCCAGCAGTGGGATTGCTGGACTGAATGGTAGTTCTACTTTTGGTTTTTTGAGGAGTCCCCATACTATTTTCCATAAAGGTTGTACTATTTTACATTCCCCCCAGCATTGTATGTGTGTTCCTTTTTCACTACATCCATGGCAAAATCTGTTGTTTTTTTTGACTTTTTAATAATGGCAATTCTGGCAGGGTAAGGTGGCATCTCATTGTGGTTTTAATTTGCATTTCCCTGATGATTAGTGATGTTGAGCATTTTTTCATGTTCGTTGACCATTTGTAGATCTCTTGAGAAATGTCCATTCATGTCATCTGCTCACTTTTTGATGGAATTGTTTGTTTTTTTCTTACTGATTTGCTTGAGTTCCTTGTAGATTGTGGATATTAGTTCTTTGTCAGATGCATAGTTGCAAATGTTTTCTCCCATTCTGTTGGTGGTTTACTCTGATGATTATTTCTTCTGCTGTGCAGAAGCAATAAATGAGACTAGGTCTCATTTATTTAGTTTTTGTTCCATTTGCTTTTGGGATCTTTGTAATAAATGCTTTGCCTTTGGCAACGTCATAAAGTTTTTCCTAGGTTTTCTCCTGGAATTTTTATGGTTTCTGGTCTTAGATTTAAATCTTCGATCCATCTCAAGTTGATTTTTGTATATGGTGAGAGATCTAGTTTCATTTTTCTGCCTGTGGCTATTTAGTTTTCCCAGAACCATTTATTGAATAGGAGGTTCTTTCCCCAATTTCTGTTTTTGTATGCTTTTATGGAAGGTCAGTTGATTGTAAGTATTTGGCCTTATTTCTGGTTTCTTTATTCTGTTCTGTTGGTCTGTATATCTAGCTTTGTATCAGTACAATCCTGTTTTGGTTACTATAGCCTTGTAGTATAATTTGAAGTTGGGGTGATGTGATGCCTTAGAATTGTTCTTTTTGCTTAAGATTGCTTTGGCTATTCGGGCTCTTTTTTGGTTCCATATGAATTTTAGGATTATTTTTTTCTAATGGTATGAAAAATGATGTTGGTGTTTTCATAGGAATTGCATTGAATCTATATATTGCTTTGGGCATATGGTCATTTTAATAGTATTGGTTCTTCTAATCCATGAGCATGGGATGTATTTCCATTTGTTTGTGTCATCTGTGATTTCTTTCAGCCATGTTTTATAGTTTTCCTTGTAGAGATCTTTCACCTTCTTGATTAAGTATATTCCCAGGCATTTGATTTTTTTTTTTTTTTGCAGCCATTTTAAAAGGGACTGTGTTCTTGATTTCTCAGCTTCGTGGTTGTTGATGTATAGCAGTGCTACTGATTTGTGTACATTGATTTTGTTACCTGAGACTTTACTGAATTCATTGATCAAATCTAGGAGCCTTTTGGTAAAGTCTTTAGGGTTTTCTAGGTATATGATCGTGTAATTGGCAGACAGAGATAGTTTGCCTTCCTCTTTTCCAATTTGGATGCCCTTTGTTTATTTCTCTTTCCTGGTTGTTCTGGCTAGAACTTCCAGTGCTATACTGAATAGAAGTGGTGAAAGTGGACATCCTTGTCTTGTTCCACTTCTTAGGGGCAATGCTTTCACCTTTTCCCCATTAAGTATGAGGTTGGCTATGGGTTTGTCATGTGTGGCTTTTATTATTTTGAGGTATGTTCTTTCTAGCCTAAATTTTTATCATAAAGGGATGCTGGATTTTGATGAATGTTTTTTCTGTGTCTGTTGAGATGATCATATGGTTTTTGTTTTTAATTCTGTTTATGTGATGAATCACATTTACTTGGGTATGTTGAACCATCCCTACATCCTAAGATGAAACCCACTTGATCATGGTGAATTATCTTTTTGCTGTGCTGATGGATTCAGTTTTCTAGTATTTTGTTGAGGATTTTTGCATCTGATGTTCATCAGGGATATTGGTCTGTAGTTTTCTTTTTTTGTTATGTCCTTGCCTGCTTTTGGTATCAGAGTGATACTGGCTTCATAGAATGAGTCAGGTAAGAGTTAGGTGGGATTCTCTCTTTCTTAACCATTTGGAATAGTTTCAGTATGATTGGTGCCAATTCTTTGAATGTCTGGTGGAGTTTGGCCATGTATCCATCTGGCCCTAGTCTTTTTGTGTTTTGGCAATTTTTGTTATTATCGATTCAGTCTCACTGGTTGTTACTGGTCTGTTCAGACCTCCTATTTCTTTCTGATTCAAGCTAGGAGGGTTGTTTGTTTCCAGAGATTTGTTCATTTCCTCTAAATTTTCTTGTTTGTTTGCACAGAGGTGTTCATAGTGTCTTAATTGTCTTTTGTATTTCTGTGGTGCCAGCCATAATGTCTCCATTTCTGTTTCTAATTGAGCTAATTTGAATTTTCTCTCTTCTTGGTTAATCTAGCTAATGATCTATCGATTTTATTTATCTTTTCAAAGAACCAACTTTTATATTTTGTATTTTGATCTTTTGTTTCCATTTCATTTAGTTCTTCTCTGATCTTTGTTACTTCTTTTCTTTTGCTAGCTTTGGGTTTGGTTTGTTCTTCTTGAGACAGGGTTGTGCTCTGTCACCCAGGCTTGTGTGCGGTGACATGATCACTGCAGCCTTGACCTTCCTCGGCTGAAGTGATCCTCCCATCTCAGCCTCCCAAGTAGCTGGGACTACAGTCATGCACCACCATGCCCAACTAATTTTTTAATATTTTGTAGAGACAGTATTTCACCATGTTGCCCAGGCTTGTCTCAAACTTTTGGACTAAGCAGTCCTCTGCCTCTGCCTCCCAAAGTGCTGGGATTACAGGTGTAAGCCACCACACCTGGCCTAGTTGGTTCTTGTTTCTCTAGTTCTTTGAGGTATGATGTTAGATTGTCAGTTTGTGATCTTTCAGACTTTTTGATGTAGGCATTTAGCACTATAAACTTTCCTTTTAGCACTGCTTTTGCTGTATCCCAGAAGTTTTGATAACTTGTATCTCTGCTATCATTTATTTCGAAGAACTTTTAAATGTCTGTCTTGATTTCATTGTTAACCCCCAAATCATGTAGGAGCAGCTTGTTTAATTTCCATGTATTTGTATAGTTTTGAGGGTTCCTTTTGGAATTGATTTCTAGTTTTATTCTATTGTGGTCTGAGAAGATACTTGATATAGTTCTATCTATCGATCTATCTATCTATTTATTTATTTGAGACTGAGTCTTGCTCTGTCGCCCAGGCTGGGTTACAGTGGCACAATCTCGGCTTACTGCAACCTCTGCCTCCTGGGTTCAAGCAATTCTCCTGCCTCAGCCTCCTGAGTAGCTGAATTACAGGCCCCTGCCACCACGGCTGGCTAGTAGTTTTTATATTTTTAGTAGAGATGGGGTTTCACCATGTTGGCCAGGCTGGTCTTGAATGCCTGATCTCAGGTGGTCTGCCCTTCTGGGCCTCCCAAAGTGCTGGGATTTCAGGTGTGAGCCACCACACCCGGCCAATATATTTTGATTTTGAAAAAATTTATTGAGACTTGCTTTGTGGCCTATCATGTGGTCTATCTTTTCTTAGGTCTAGTAATTGTTTTGTGAATCTGGGAGCTTCAGAGTTAAGTGCATATATATTTAGGATTGTAATATCTTCTGTTGGATCGATACTTTTATCATCATATAATGACCTTCTTTGTCTTTTTTTACTGTTGTTGCTTTAAAGTCTCTTTTATATTACATAAGAAGAGCTATTCTGCTCGCTTTTGGTTTCCATTTGCATGAAATATCTTCTTCCACCACCTTTAGTTTGATTCTGTAAGACTCCTTATATTTCAGGTGAGTCTCTTGAAGACAGCAGATATTTGGTTTGTAATTTTTTTTTTAATCCATTCTGCCAATGTGTATCTTTTAAGTGAAGCATTTATATGATTTATATTCAACGTTTATACTGAGATGTGAGGTACTGTTTCATCCAGTTGATTGTTACCTGGATATTTTGTGTTCTCCATTGTGTTTCATAGGTGCTGTGCATTTTTGTACTTTCAAGAGGTTCTGTTCTGATGACTGTTGAGTTTTTATTTCAAGCTTTAGAACTTTTAGCCTCAATTTATTTTTAAAGATTATATATAAATAAGGGAAAACAGAAATTCTCTAATACTGTGCTCAACTGAGTGGATTGTATATTTGTTTTATTTTGGATTAATTATTGCCACAAGAAATCTGAGGTTTTAGGAGTTTTGAAAATTATTGGGGGGAGGGGGGAGGGATTGCACTGGGAGTTATACCTGATGTAAGTGACGAGTTGATGGGTGCTGACGAGTTGATGGGTGCAGCACACCAACATGGCACAAGTATACATATGTAACAAACTTGCACATTATGCACATGTACCCTAGAACTTAAAGTATAATAATAATAAATAAATTTAAAAAAAAATTATTAAGGTCTGTAGGTGATTTTTCCAGACTGATGATATTTCCCATCATTTGGCCACAGTACAGGAAGCGTTTGGTATAGTTTTATTTCTTACTTGAAGCAGTAAATAATTTAAATTTTTCTCTTGGTAAGAAATGTTCCGTGCCTAATTTGAGTGTATTTACCCTTATTTGCTAATAAGCAGCTTAGATATTCATACCCTTTCTTCTATAGAAATGAGAATTATACATATAATCCCAAATCAAAATATAATTTTGATCAAATATCCTAATTGATATATGCTAGAGAGATTGACCTATGTGTGATTCATTTTTCCTAGGAGAAGGAAAGAGATGGTTGAAAAGAAATATTTATTTGGTTATTTATATATTGATGTAAAAATGGCACAGTCTTGGTCTTCAGATTTGTGTTTTTGTAAACTAAAACAAATAGTAAAGTTTCACAATAAAGACTATCAAATGAGTGGTTATAGCACCTGGCTCAGGGCACAGATTGAATCCTAGCTTAGACTCTCAGTGGTTTTGTGACACTGGAAAAGTGAATTAACCTCACCAAGCCTTATTTACCCACCTTTAATGTGAAACTAATGACAGTACCTGCCTCATGGAGTTTTTTTGAGGATTAAATGATACAACATGTGTAAAATGCTTACCTCTGTAGAAAATAGTGAATAAATGTTAGCCCATTTCACTTTGCTGTTCCTCGTATCGTAGATGTATTCATACAAAAAACTGAGCATTTCTAAAATGTTGAATTATTTTCACGTTGAAAGTAATGGACATAAAAGGTGCATTAAGCAATTCTAGTTTCTGTGGCCAAGACACGTCAAAGAAACTAAGAATTTAAAAAATAGGTGATTGATGAAGATTAACTTTATTCATGTTTTTCCTAGCTAGACATGATAAGCAAGGTAAGGAATTTAAAATAATAATATTCCCTTAAAGTTGCTTTCCTAGGTATTTTTAGCATTGTATAATTTAAGTCTCATAGATTCATACAGAAATCCTTTATGTTTTACAGAGTTACACTGTTAGACCTTATGATAGCCAAGATAACGAGTGATGAGCCACTCACCACGGATGACATCCCTGTGTTTTTGCGGCATGCTGAGTTGATTGCAAGCACCTTTGTGGATCAGTGCAAGACAGTGCTCAAGTTGGCCTCTGAGGAGCCTCCTGATGATGAGGTAAGGGAGGGAGATTTCCCAATCTCGGGTAAAAGAGAATGGACAGATTTTCTAACTCAGTCAAGTCCTCTATGAGAATTCTTTTTTAAAAGCTTTAAAAAATATTATGTAAATAATGTATCCATATATGAGAATAGTTAGAAAATTTAGATAAGGCAAAACTGTGTCCTTATTCCTACCATCCGGAGTCAATGACTTAAATTCTGGTTAATTTTCTAGGCAAATGACATCAGATACATGCACACAGACATAGACAGTGCACATATGTATCTGTTAAAAGTGGAGCCTTTCTGTGCCTTCCGTTTGCAGGTTCCCATTTTTTATTCAGAATGTAAGCTCTAGGAGGGCAGAAATGTTGACTGTTGTGTACATAGTTCTATGTGTATGGTAGGCACTTAGCAAATATTTGCTGAATGAATAAATAAATAATACATTGTAAATGTCTTTTAAAATAAATGCCAACATAGGCTGGGCACGGTGCCTCACACCTGTAACCCCACTTCTTTGGGAGGCCAAGGTGGGAGGATCGCTTGAGCCCAGGAATTTCAGATCACCCTGGGCAACATGGTGAAACCCCGTCTTGGCAAAAAATACAAAAATTAATTGAGCATGGTGGCACATGCTATAGACCCAGCTACTTGGGAGGCTGAGGTGGGAGGGTCACTTGAGCCCAGGAGGTGAGCCATGATTGCCCCACTGCACTTCATCCCGGGTGATGGAGTGAGACCTTCGTCTCAGAAAAAAAAAAAAAGCCAACATAACATTTCAAGTAAAGAATTTCTTATTTATTTGTCCAAATCTCTGTAGTTGGACATTTAGGTTGTTTTTGTGTTTTTAGACAGAACCTTGCTCTGTTGCCCAGGCTGGAGCACAGTGGCACAATCTTGACTCACTGCAACCTCTGCCTCCTGGGTTCAGTTAATTCTCCTGTCTTGGCCACCCAAATAACCGGGATTCCAGGTGTGTACCACCATGCCCAGATAATTTTTATATTTTTGGTAGAGACGGGGTTTCAGCACATTGGCCAGGCTGGTCTTGAACTCCTGACTTACGTGATCTGCCTGCCTCGGCCTCCCGAGGTGCTGGGATTATTGGCATGAACCACCACATCTGGCAGTAGGTTGTTCTTATTTCTACTTATTTTAGTTAATACTGTAGTACATGCCTTTATAGTTACATCTGTGCACGGTTTCCACAGCTGTTGTCCTAGGACATAATCTTAGAAGTGAGATTGCTATGTATAAGGATATCACATGTTTAAAGCTCTTAATACATACTGCCAAACTGCTTTCTAGACGACTTGCTTCTTCTCTTCTTTATAGAAGATTCCTAGTTGTATACTGTCCTGGTTAATTATTTAAACTATTTTTTTACTCTCCTTAAGCCTACCTTAGGTCATTCAGGTCTTGTTTTATCAGGACGTGGAAGGGAGCTTGTGTTAATTCTCTGTCCCTCCTCTTTACTTCAGAACTTGCTGTTTTTATCTATTCTCCTTTCTTCTGTGATAAAGTTAGAATTATTCTTTCTCTGGACCACTCAGCTGTAAAAAGGATGCACTTGTGATACGACAGGGAAGAATCTCAAAAATGTGGAGGGAGAGAAGCCAGTCAGACTAGAGAACATGCTGGCTGATTCCATTTCTGTGGGATTCTGTAGCAGGCCAGATATATTGGTCATGACAGAAAATAGATCAGATGTTACCTGCATCTGGAAATGAAGGAGTGGAATTGATTGCGGGGGAACACGAGGGAACTTTCTGGATAGTAGAATGTGGCATTTAGCTGTATACCTTGACGCAACTCTGTACTGTATACTTAAGATGGATTATTTCATTGCATGTATATTATACCTCAATAAAGCTGATTTAAACACATTTTAATAGAAGATGATAGAGAGTTCCTTTGTATGCTGATATGAATGGTCAGGTAGAGAGGGAGTAATTGATGCTGGAATCACCATCGGCAAATGGGTGAGACTGGAGGAGAGGGACTGGAATCCAGAGTGGATACTCATCCACTGTCCACAGGTGGGAAGGTAGAGAATGTGATCCATAGTGTTTCCCAGAGAGTAGTGTGTAATACTGTGAAATTGTTAACTCCTGTTGTAAATGCAGCTCATGGCTGTGACTGCTCGACCACGAGAGTGTATTTCCTTTTTTGTGAATATACTTTTGTTCAGGACCATTTTGGTATTGATTTTCTGTGCTTTGTCATATAGACCATGTTAGGTCTTATAATCAGGTCGTTACTTTAGTTCTCATTTTCTGTGATAGAAAAGAAGGGTCTTTATTCAGGGGCTTGTGTTTACTTTCTGGAGATAGATTTGCCTTTGTTTCCAGCAGGAGGAGCAGTGAGTCATGCTTAAGAAAAGTTTTAAAAATTCTCTAGGAGACAGAGAAAAGACAGATCACATCTTTAAACTTTTCAAGGCACTTCTGATTAAAGGATAGGTGATTTCAGTATTGTAGTGAGAAATTCCTGAAAATACTTTTTATATTTAGGAAAACTTTTATTTTTCCTTTAGACTTTTTTCTCTAAGATCGGAATTATTTTTATATATTAATGGAATGGAAAATTTTAGACTGGGAACAGTGGCTCATACCTGTAATCCCAATAATTTGGGGCACCAAGGTGTGGGAGGATTGCTTAAGCCCAGGAGTTGGAGACCAGCCTGGGCAACATAAGGAGACTCCATCTGTACAAAAAAAAAAAAGAATTAGCTGGGCATGGTGGTGTGCGCCTGTGGTCCTAGCTACTGGGGAGGCTGAGGTGGGAGGTTTGCCCAAGCCCAGAAGGTTGAGACTGCAGTGAGCTGCGATTGCGCTGCTGCACTCCAGCCTGGGGGAGAGTGAGACCCTGTCTCAAAAACAACAACAACAACAACAAAACATAGGCAGGTTTCTTTTGCAAAGCCAAATTAATTTACTTTTGGAAATTTATTGAGTTATACATTTATGACTTGTGCATATTAATGTAGATATGTCATACTTTTTTTTTTAAAGGGGACCCCTTATGCCAGTATTTAAATATGCCAAAGACCAAGTGGTATGCTGGAGCTGGCCTGTGGTAACTTCTAAGAGTTGATTATTGAGTGCTTAGAAATTTATGAGCTGATTGTTAAATTGTTGGTACCTTGAAATCATCCATGGTGGAAGTAGTTATGCCATGGAAACCAGCGAAAGCTACAGATAGGGCTTTCCACCTGCCTCCTCCTCCCCAGCCATTCTTCTGCCAAACCACTGCATTTACTCATTGGTGATCTTTTTAGGAGAAGATAGATATTCAATAAAGTTCTCAATGCTATGACTGAAAAGTGAGAATGGAAACAGTTGTATTTATAGCACATGTTTTTTAATTGATGTAATTGTTTGGCTTTAAAATCCCAAGGTTTTCTTCATATGTTTCTTTATAAATATAGTTTTGGGTTCTCATGTTAATGTACTTATTCCTGTCTTTTGATATATTTTGTATACTTGTGTCCAGTTTTTGATATATTTTTGTCAGTTCTGAATCTTGTTCACTTGTGGCAAGCCTTGCCTTTTCTCTGAAAGCTTAAAAAACATTCTTTTTAGCTTTGTATTTTCTGATACCCATATATTACAATAATTGTCCTCAGGTTGTGGGATTTGCATTCTGTTTTAATCTTTGCAACCCCAGTTTAGGCCATACTGTAGTACCTGTTATGCAGTAGGTATTACATATTTAGCTATATAATACATATTTAATACATATTCTACAATAAATAGTGCATTTTTTCCACATATGAAGGGCTTAAATGTTTGTATTAGGCAAATAGTATTTGCTTTGTTGTTAAAAATTATTTAAGCTGAAGTCAGTGAAACATAAAGTTTCAGTTGGGCCTGGTGACTCAGGCCTATAATCCCAACACTTTGGGAGGCTGAGGTGGGCTGATCGCCTGAGGTCAGGAGTTTGAGACCAGCCTGACCAACATGGTGAGACCCTGTTTCTACTAAAAATACAAAAATTAGCCTGGCGTGGTGGCGGATGCCTGTAATCCCAGCTACTCGGGAGGTGGAGGCAGGAGAATCGCTTGAACCCGGGAGGCGGAGGTTGCAGTGAGCCGAGATTGTGCCATTGCACTTCAGCCTGGGCGACAGAGCAAGACTCCCATCTTAAAAAAAAAAAGTTACAAAGTTTTCCCCTTTTTGCCCAGCCTCCATTTGTTTTCTGTAGATCTATATGCATATCCTTTTTTTTTTGTTTTCTTTTCAAAGGTCTTTTTCGTATATATGCACCTATATGTTTTTTGTTTTCATTTTTTACACTATTCTTCAACTTGCTATTTTTACTTATGATATAACTTGTACATCTTTGCACTTTAGCATGTGTATATTCATTGTATGTTTTTAATAAATAATATTTAATTATATAGACGTATTTATATTTATTTATTTAATTATATAGACGTATCATAATTTTTTCATTTGTTCCCTATAGACGTTTCAACTGCTTTCAGGTGGCTTTTTTTTTCTTTTAACCTTTATAAATAATGTTATAGTGAACATCCTTGTACAAATTTCGGACAAGTAAATCTGAGATTATAAATTCCTGGAGTTGAATTGCTGGGTCGAAGAATTAGGTATTTTTTAAAACTTTAGAGAGATTTCTAAATTGCACACCAATGCAACACAAGATTGCATGAGCTGCCCTTTGCAGATCTGATTTAATTACTATTTCTCATTAATGTTTTTCAGTGACCATTATGTTTGTTTTGCATATTAGGTTACTCTTTAAAATGCATTTATTAAAAAGCATTTTCTGGAAATTAATCTTTCTGTCATACATACAGTAAACTATTGTTCACGTAATTTTTGTTTGAATTTATTCCTGATGTTCTGTTAGCCTTTTAGTTGTTTTTTGTTTGTGTTTAATTAAGGTTATCAATTTTATCCTTCTGGCCTCTGGATTTCTTTTTTTTGTTTTTGAGAGCTGACAGCCGAGAAGATTTTTGTTTGTTTGTTTTTTAAGTAAATTCTCCACTTAGATCGTGGAAATATACACTTACATTGTCTAGTTCTTTCAGTACTTAGTTCTCATTTTTTATTTATCTAGAATTTATTTTTGAGCAAGGAGTGAGTTATGGATCCAAATGAATTATTTATGTCTTTTGACTATTCAAGATTATACAATCTTTGGTGTGAGACTGACTGGGTTTGAATCTTGATTTCTTCTGTTACAGGTATATGATCTTGGAAAAGTTACTCATCCTCTCTCTGCCCTTCTTTTTCTTGAAATGGGTTATATTATTGTTATTTTTTTTAATTTTAAGATAGAGTCTTGCTCTGTTGCCCAGGCTGGAATGCAGTGGTGAGGTCTTGGCTCACTGCAACCTCCATCTCCCGGGTTTAACTGATTCTCCTGCCTCAGCCTCCTGTGTAGCTGGGATTACAGGTATCCACCACCATGCCCGGCTAATTTTTGTATTTTTAGTAGAGATGGGATTTCACCATGTTGGCCAGGCTGGTCTTGAACTCCTGACTTTGGGTGATCCACCCACCTCAGGCTCCCAAAGTGCTAGGATTGTAGGCGTGAGCCACCGTGCCCAGCCAGGTTGTATTTGAATATAAACATTTAATATGCCGATTGGTACAAGTTAATGTTCCCTAAATGTTATCTGTTCATTATTATTTCAGTACCATTTAGTGAATAATCTTATCCTTTCCACTAATTTTTTTTTCTTAATTGAGACAGAGTCTTGCCCTGTTGCCCAGGCTAGAGTGTAGTGGTGCAATCATAGCTTGCTGTATTCTCCAGCTCCTGGGCTTGAGGATCCTCCCACCTACCTGTATCATATCCTAAATTCTTTTATTTATTTGGACAATTACTGGTTCCCGCCAAACAAATTGGAGGGAACCAGTGAGATGTTAACAGCTGGAGAAGGGAGAATTCAGAGAGAGATGTGTTTATATGCCATAAAGGAACGCTGAAATGAACATACAAATAAATGCAAAACTGATCTATGGAGAAAGGAGTTGCAGTCCAGGCAGATATAACTAATTTGCATTTTAATGGACAGGAATAATTCTGTATTAATATAAGTTTTCTGTAACTCACAAAGCTATAAAATTGCTCAAAGATACTAAATGACAGTGTTAACTGAGACAGGTGAGCTAGACAGGAGACTAATCTTTTTTTTTTTTTTTTTTTTTTGCTCACTTCAAAATCTTTCACAATGTTCCCTTCATTTGCTTGTCTTTTTTTTTTTTTTTCCGCTAGTGCCTGATTTAATTAATATTAGTTTCATAAGACTTTTAAATATCTGGAAGGGCATTTTACTCATTAATCTTATTTTTTAAGAGAGTAAATTTTCCTGGCTGTTCTTTCATTACTAATTTCCAGATGCTCATTAAAAACACTTCATTAATAAAGTGGTTTTAATGACTAAAATTGGGGATGTGTTAGGTGGGGATAGATTAATTTTCTTTTAGGGTTATTTTAGTTAATATCATAGAATTTAAGAGCTGGAAGGAGACTTCCAGTTCATCTCTTCCAACCTCTAATTTTATTCATGTTGTTTTAACGTGGAAAATTTCAAACATAGACTAAGAAGAAAGTGTACTTAAACTCCATCTGCCATCCCCTGGCTTCAGCAGCTTCCCCTTCATTACCATTCTTCTTTCTTCCACAGTTCCACTCGTTCTTATGCCAGTTGCCGTGGACTGATTGAAAGCTCCAGCATATTTCATCAGTTACTCTAAAAGATAAGGAGTCATCAGATACAAGTATAATACGATGTGAACATCGAAAATAACTAATAATAACATGTATTATCAAATAAATACTATTCAGATTTCCCCCATTGTCTAATAATCTTTTTCACGTTTGTTTTGTTGAAACAGCATAAAGAGAAGGGCCGTATATTGCAACCGATTGACATAACTTTACTCTAGTGTATAGGTTCCCCTTCCCTCTTCTTTTTTTTCCTCTTTGCTACTTATTTGTTGGAGAAACTGTCTGGTTTTTCCCATAGACTTTTCTAGATTTCAGATTTTGATGAGTATGTCTCCAGGGTGGCACTTAACATATTCTTCTGTACCTTGCATTTCCAGTGAATGAAAATTAGTTCCAGAGGCATATTCAGATTTGGGTTAGGTATTTTTTGTGTTTATTTTTGCAGTAATGTTTCGTTGTTGGTAATACTATTTTCATCAAGAGGCACATGAGGCTTGGTTATCTCTCTGTGATATTAGCAGTCATTAATGATGACCTAGATCCATGAATTCTTTAGGGGTTGCAGAATGGTGGCATTTTAACATTATTGTTCATTCTTTGTTTATTAGCAGGAATATTTTTTAAAGAGAAACTTTCCCTAATCAATTCTTAGGTTCTGTGAGGTACACGGGATGAAGAAAGGCAGGATAAGTGCTTGATTGTTTTCCGCCTTGATTACCAATCTTCAGAGTAATGAGTTGGTTTTGTGGCATCATTCAAAGATGACCAGTGAGTTGGTTTGTTTTGTTTTATTTTCATCAGGAAGCCATAGCTTTAAAATCACTCACTTTGTTTTCAGTCTGCTGCTGTAATTCTTTCTGTTGTTTAATGTGCCACCGCTGGCCAGTGGGAGCCTCATCAAGTTGTTTCTGATTCCGAATTTCTGACATGACCCTAGTAGCCTGTAATAGCGTCTTTGTTATCTGCTAGGACGAGGTGTCCACAGTTACCTTTTGCATGGTCTGCCCCAGGTCTATTCTTGAAGGAGCAGTGGTATCTGAAGAAAACAATCTGGGCAACTACGCCTTTAACAAAAGAGGTTGTTGAAGCTATGTGAAATTGATGGACTTGGTCAAGACTCGTTTTAACATGGTACTAACTTTAGATTTCTAATCGAGATTTTTCCCCTTTAACTCTTTAGCAAAAGAAGGCTGTGATATAAAATTAAAGATCCAAGACGTTAAAAATATGTGTTGTTTCTTGCTATTTATTTTGAGATTTCAGAATACTATGTTAATATATTACCTTTAAATCTCTTAATTAGAAAGCAGTAAATACACGTTTAGCATTAACAAGGAAGTAATTTGTCTGTCTTTTGAAGAATGTTCTTTTTTTTTTGGTTGAGACAGAGTCTTGCTCTGTTGCCTCGGCCAGAGTCCAGTGGCATGATCTTGGCTCACTGCAACCTCCGCCTCCTGGGTTGAAATGATTCTCCTGACTCAGCCTCCCTAGTAGCTGGGATTACAGGCGCCCGCTACCACGCCTGACTAATTTTTATATTTTTTTAGTGGAGACGGGATTTCACCAAAAATTGACCAGGCTGATCTTGAACTCTTGACCTCAAGTGATCCTCTGACCTCGGCCTCCCAAAGTGAAGAATGTTATCTTTATGGACTAACTTTATAATCTCTGCCACATTTTGTCAAGTAATGGTACTTTAAAAATGGGGTTCAAAATCTATACAAAAGTTACATTTAAAATTTTTATATAGACTAATGCTATGCAGTTGGTACCAGGCAATTTCTTGGTCATGCAGTGTATTTGATAATAAATTATTTAGTAGCTATGTGAAGTAGTGTTTTCAAATAATACTGTCTTTCTGATCTACCAAGATATTGCATAGAAGTTCATATTTACCCAGAAATTATGCAAGTTCTTAAAGCCAGAGTTTTTTCAACCACAGCATTTTACAGGATTTCTGTGGACAAGAAATTAATGTATTTCATGGGCTATTTGTATCTTTAAAGTGGAATTTGCATGCTGGGAATGCTTTAAAAAGAAAGTATTTGCATAAATGTCATGTACGTAGCTAGTAATTTTGAACATTTATTCCACTGTTGGAATGTCTTTTTGCTTGAATAAGAACTTTTCTGACTCTTTGCTCCAAGAAGACACATAATGACACATAATCTTGCATTCTTGATGGCAGATGTCTGCTGTTAGTGAAAATGATGAGTCGTGTACATATTTCATACTTCTGTTTTGTTCTTCATAGTTTGTTTTTCTCTTTGACTTATTACAAGCCCTGACTTTAAATTTATTGAAATATTTTATTCTCTTACAGTTATTTATAACAGTTAAATCATTTCACTTAAAATATGCTTTAAAGTTATGTTTTATTTTCTTTCTAGGAGGCACTGGCTACGATTAGGCTTCTCGATGTCCTGTGCGAAATGACTGCGAATACTGAGCTGCTCGGCTATCTGCAGGTTTTCCCTGGCTTGCTGGAAAGAGTGATTGGTGAGTGAAATATCACACATTGTATTTTTAGCTAAGAAATCTTTGGCTTGTCATACTGTAATGTAAATCCAAATACAAATCCTTAATTTTCAGTGTACTTTTGGGAATTTTGTGAATATATTTTATTGAGAGGAATCACAGTGTTGTAACAGTTCAGGCGGGCCAGATAAACCTGAGCCCACATGGTTTTTCAGCCACTTCCCTTCTGCTTAACTGAAGATTCCTTCTCAGTAACATGAGGATAACAATGCCTGTAGATACACATGGTAGATGTTTCATCAATATAGGATGTGATGAAGGTGGTGGGGCAGGGGAGGTTTTCGATGATGATTGTGGTTTTATATTACTATAGCTTTGCAAAATGTGGCAGTAAATTTTTCCCATTTACATTTAGTGAACACATAGAATGGTGTTTTATACACATTATATATACAAATCTTATGAGAAAGTGGTTTTAAACAAGAAACCATTGTTAAAAGCATTACCAACCTTGCTAAAAAGCTGTTTGCAAAATAATTGACGTAGAACTTGTTCCTTGTGGCTGGCTGTGCTTAGGCTTGCTATGCATTATTTGCAATTTTTTCCTTTAAAAAGATGATACTTACTCTGGAGACCAGTGTACTGAGAACGATGACTTTGTGTCTAGCAGGATAGATGAGCTAGCAGTGAGCTATAGAGGAAGATCCTTAGAATTCCTCATCAGTGTTTTATTTTGAGTACAGTGCTTTTAGTGATAATTTGAATAAAACACCATGAACCTGGGACACTGAGTGATTATGGAAAGAGCCTGAGTTTGGAGCCGGGCTCGATGTGGGTTGCCATCCCAGCTCTGCGCTTTTCTGAGCCTGTTGTTTTCTTCATTATAACATTGGGAAAGGGATACTTTCCTGTATAGGTTTGTTGAGAGGGTTAAATGCGGAAACACTGAAATGCAGTTCCTGGAAGATTGTCTGTTTTCATTGGCTGCCTGGAGGTGCTCATAGAGTAGAGCAGTAGTAAGTTCTTTCTCCTGAAGGTAGCTGGAGTGAAGTATGGAGAACACATGCTGGCTTCTGATGCTTTGGCCAGTCGGATGAGGGAAAAATAAGCACTCTTCTTGGTTTCTGTCATGTGCGTCATTATGGATAGATATTGTGTTTTAGACTTCACTGACTGAAGTTATTAGAAGAGTTCTTTCATAAAGAAGTTGAGATTGGAAACCTTTTTGTAAGAAAGATGCTAGCAAACTTTCAGCTAACTTTTCTTTGTAGATAAATAGAAACTCTGAGTTGGGGTAGTCATTATGGCTTATCTCCCCAAAACTAGAGTCACAAAATTTAAAGCAAAGGCAGAAGAGCCTTTTAATCCTTACTTAAAGCAAAGGCAGAAGAGCCTTGTAATCATTATTTAAATAAAGCTTTCTGTGCTCTACCTTTAGTCTATTAAAATAAATTAGATTTGGTTATGGAAAACTATTAGTACAAAATACTAAAAGTTACTTTTCTGTAGAAAATGAAGTTTACTCTTTTGGTTATAGATCTTTTACGGGTGATTCATGTAACTGGAAAGGAAACCACAAACATCTTCAGTAATTGTGGTTGCGTGAGAGCAGAAGGTGATATCTCCAATGTGGCCGAGGGGTTTAAGTCTCATCTTATTCGTCTGATTGGAAATCTGTGTTACAAGAATAAAGATAACCAAGACAAGGTAAGAGGATTTCCTAGTATGTGTTATACATGTATAGCTTCGTTTAGAATATAGTCTTTGGCAGACATTCACTCTTTTGGAGTGAAAACCTGAGGTGCTTAGAAAGTAGCTTGGATAGAGAGATGTATATTTTATATGTATACACATACACACACCCCTACGTATACATACACGTATGTATGTATATATGTATATGTTAATATATAGCTCTTTGGAGCCTAGAGAAATTTCTGACACACAGTAGATATTTAATAAACACTAGTTATTATTGCCTATTAAGAAAAAACAAAGCTTAGATCTATAGCCTATGTTTATGGATGATAGCATCATAAGCCTTTTCTTCTAGGTGTTTTAAAATGGATATAAAAGGAATATAATATTTAAGTATGAAGTCTTTGAGGACCTAGTAGGCTGCTTTTAGAAACCTCTTATGTGCAGAACAGCTTAAAGGTAATTAGATCGAGAATGTGAGAGAATGGTAAGAAAGATCTCAGGGCAATTGGACCATATGCTTCAGATTGATCTCACCTTTCTGTATTTTTCTGGAGTTTTACTTTGGGTGGCATTTGATTTGCTTAGTTAAATATTAATTAAATTTGTGTCAGATTATATTTTTCTAAGATAGTGGCAGAATGTCTTGCATTGTACATGTGTTTCTTTGCAGTATGACTTTGCCACTCCTCTGCCAAGGGTTGGCATCTATTTCTCCATCCACTTGAATCTGGGCAGGCCCTGTGGCTGCTGTGAGGAATCAAATATATGATCCTATACTATTTCTAGCATAGCCTGTAACTGGTCTAGCTGATTCTATTTCTGGCTTCTTAGAAGCCAGTCACCATGTAAGAAGTATAGATTCCCAGGTATCACCTTGCTGTGAGTTGCTGAATACACACGGAAAAGCCCTGGAAGATAAGATACAATGAGGAGAGAGGAAAAGCCTAGTGAATGAACACCAAGGCATGAGATGTGTGTGAGAAACCACCTTGGGAGTAGATCCATCCTCAGTTTCTTACTTGCCCAGCTGATGCCACGTAGATCAGGGCCCCCCTACTGGGCAAAGCCCTTTCTGAATTTATGACCTATAGTATTATGAGAAAAAGTGAAAAGTAGGGAAAACAAATAAGTGATGTAGGTCCTGCTTCTGTTAGTAGCCCAGGAAGTTACTGTTGGACTGATCCTTCTTCAAATAGCAATTATAAACTTCGGACAAAAAACAGTCGTGTGAAGACACTCAAATTTGACACAAACGGGCAAACGGGCAGATTCTGGAGTGAAATTGACACTTGGAAGAAGGGAATGACATAGTATGTGGCAGGCAGGGCAGTGAAAAGTCAGTTACAAAATCTTCAGTCTTTCTAGCTTGAAGAATCAAAGAACAGTTTGAGGGCAACCATAGCATTGGAAAGTGAGGGGGCAATTGTGGAAAGTAGAAAACAGACCCCAAACTCTGGGTGTCAACTACCTAAATCTCTGCTAATGCCTGAATCACACGTGTGGGGCAGGCTCCAAGCAGCTAAGCTAAGGTTGAAGTAATTGTATTGAGATTTGAGCTCCCACCCTAGAGTTTATAATGTAAGTCCAACTTACACTGTAGATAATTGATAATTGCCCTCTAAAAAAAACCCAACACTCTTTAGAGGAATATAATATAATCCAGAATTGCTACAGCATAATATATCCTGTAATGTCCAGGATACAGTTTAAAACTACTTGACGTTCAGGAAAATGTGACCTGTTCTCAATTGAAAAGATAATCAGCAGAGACTGACTATGAGAGGACTCAGCTACTGGGCTTAGCAGACAAGGATTTTAAAGTAGCAAATGTAACCATGCTCAACGATGTAAAGGAAATACGCTTCATAAGAGTGAAAAGATAGGATATCTCAGCAGAGAAATAGAAACTATAAAAAAGAACCAAATGGAAATTCTAGAACTGAAAAATACAGTATCTAAAATTAAAAAAAGAGTACTGAATGTGCTTAACCTCAAGAAAGATCACAGAGGGAAGAGCCAGTACGCTTTAAGATACATCATTAGAAATCAAGTCATCTAGTCTGAAAACCAAAGGCAGGGAGAAGGACTGAAAATAAAATGGCCACTTTAAGATGCTAAATGTTGGGGTAGTTTGTTACGCAGCCATTGATAACTGGAATAATTCCTATGAGACATGGCACAGAACCAAATGCTAGACAACTTGCACTTTTAGTATATGGGCACACCATTTTGGCAGTCCTCATCTTCAGGAGAGTGAGACTACTAATTCCCCCTTGGGAAATTACTGGACTGATTTTTGCAAAAGAAAGTTGATAGAGAATAAAACACTTTACCTTTTTAATGACCAGGACTGCCTTTCTTGAGCACAAAAGGTGGTTTTTCTTGTGTTTAACTATTCTTTTGTTGCTAATTTGGACTGGCCTCTTATAGGAACAAAATGTAGTAACCCTTAAAAGGCTTGTGAAATAACTCACCGAAGTCAGGATCAGATTGCACCATAAGTAAATATGGAGTGTGCCCAAGTGCTGCTGTGTAGAGGTCACTGGGGCGCACAGGAAGTCAATGCTGTGTCCTGTCACTTGTGCAGTTGCTAATAGCACTGCTGATTTCTCAGCAAACAGTTTAGAGGGTATGAAGGAGTTCATTCTTTGAGTATCAACTCAAATGCCTCTGTTTCTCCCAGTTTCTTACCTGTGTCAACAAAAGGCCTGAACCTGAAAGCATTACCTCTCGGATTTTTTTCCTCCTTCCAAAGACTGACACAACACCGAAATCTTATTCTGGATGTGCTGGAGTCTTCTTTATTCTTGTAGCCAAGTCCTGGTTCCAGCTGGGTGTTACAGATACTTGCCTCGCTCATTGTTGCCTCAAGGGATAGAGTTCACTAGTACTTAGATGACTTTGGTTATAGTTTTGGGAAAATGGAATGGATGGTTATGTAGCAGGTCCTTATCACGGGACCAGTAATTCTCAGTGTTTTGTCTTGATGGGTTGTCTCACTTCTAACCCCGCTAGGGCTTTAAGGGAAATTTGACTCTGTCTCTGCTCCAAGACTAAAGACCTGAGTTGGGAGAGATTTCGTAGCATCTAGCCTAATTTGGGTTCCTCCTTTGCCCAGAAGACAAAAGGGACTGATGATTTATTATTTAGTGTTTACTATGTCCTGGCATTGTGCTTAGTGAATTACATGTATTATCAACTTTAATCTTTGCATCAGCCTTGCAAAGCAGGTTCTGGTAACCACATTTTAAGGAGAGGCCATCCAGTTAGTGAGGTGCAGAGCCCAGGGTAGAATTTAGATTTGTTTGCCTATTGAGTTCCCAGGCCTATGCTCACTTCCCTGCACAATGGTGAGAACTTTCCAAAAGGTTGGAGAAAAGGGTTTAAAATAGACTTCCTGAGGGACTTCAGGCTGGAGGCTGGTCAGTCTGGGTCTCCTAGGCCAGCCAGACCCCTTCGACTCCCTTCTGGTTGAAGTCTGGAACTCTGGGGATCCTCTCATCCTTGTTTCTGATTTCACCCATTCATCAAATACAAATGTTCCTGGCCTTAGGGATCCTTTGATGGGTAAGTCAGGCAAGGTATTAACATGTTCTGTGAAGCTTCCATTCTGACGGCATCTAGGGACCATGCTTGCCTCTTTGAATCAGAATCTCAAAACTAGTTATGACACAAATTTTCCTAAAATCTTTGTGCACTGCCTGATTCCTCTGAATTTTGAGTAAGAGTCTTTTAAGCCCAGCTGTGTCTGTGTTGTCTGTGTAACTTCATCCATTGCAATGAGTATGGTGCCCACCTGCTGGATGGCCCCCTTATACTCTTGTGGCCCTTTCCATTTTCTGGAGCTCTTTTCATCTGCTTGAGTTTGTTGGAGCCTTATGATACCTCTGTGGAAAGGGCTGAAAAGATATTTCCACCATCATTTTCTAAATGAAGAAACCCAAGGCCCAGAGACCAGGTGTGATTTAACTCAGCTAGCACTTGCTGAGTGAGAATTGCCGTGTGCTGCATGCTCTGGAGAAGACAGTCACTTTAGTGGTGGAATGACACATATGCACTAGAAGCTGTAGCAAAAGTTTGTGTGGTGAGGCCTGTCAGAGAGGAACAGGGGGGTGATGTGTCCTCTGGGCTGGCTGTGCCAGGAGCATTTCTCTCTAAGGACAGGCACTGGACTGCCAGGAGCATGGTATCAATTGGAAGGGTGGTCATCTTTCTTTGAGATATTTGTCCTTGGGCAAGATTTAAGAGAATCAAGGTACCTAAGGTACCTGGCCTCAGATTGGAAATCTGCACAGAAATGTATTTTACCCCAAATTCTCATGAGTCTTTAATGCTTAAGTCTGTACATGTGATAGATGTAGTGTTTCCTGAATGTGAAGGAATTGCTAGACTTCCCTTTACCACGTCATGGTAGGGAGGTGTCAAATCCTTACTGACTTTTATTCTTACCTTGTTTTTTTTGTTCTCAACTTGCGTAGTATTTCCTTGATACAACTGTAGTGATTAGTTTACTTCTAAACTTTTGTGGACCTAAATGGAGATTCTGTTTTGGTTTCTATTGTAAGAAGCGCAAAGATACTAATGCTGAAAATATGAAGAAAGCATTCTTCAGCTTCTTCTTTGTTAGAATAAGGAATGTATGGTTTACCTTTTTCTTCCCCGTTCTTCTTTTCTTCAGTATTGTCATAACCTCTTTAAGTGAATCTTTATTAGAAGAAAACCCAAACATTTTTACTTCATAAAGCTAAATGCATTTTTCAAATCGGACAGACAGATGATCTAGTTTATCTACCTTCCGCCCGCCAAGGAAATTTTATTGACTAGGATAGGCCGTATGTCCATTCTGCTAAAGGTTATGGAAATGCTGTTCAGTTTCTTCTCCTCCTCCTCCTCCTCCTCCTCCTCCTCCTCCTCTTCCTCCTTCCTCCTCCTCCTTCCTCCTCCTCCTTCCTCCTCCTCCTTCCTCCTTCTCCCTCCTCCTCCTTCCTCCTCCTCCTTCCTCCTTCTCCCTCCTCCTCCTTTCTCCTCTTCCTTCCTCCTCCTCCTTCCTCCTCCTCCTTCCTCCTTCTCCTTCCTCCTCCTCCTTCCTCCTCCTCCTTCCTCCTTCCTCCTCCTCCTCCTTCCTCTTCCTCCTTCCTTCTCCCTGATATAAAATATTCCCAGCAGTCACATACTTGATGATCCCATGTCAAATATATGGCCTATAAACCTTTTATTACAAGCATACCTTAATTTTAAAGTAAGTCTGTACTGTATGGAAAAGTTCAACATCTAAAGACAAACTTTATTTGGCCCCTTCAGTTCTCAGTTTTGAAGGCAGGTTCATTTATATACATAAAACAATCTTTGTAATACATTTTTCATTAACTTTGTGTTGCTCATCATGTTACTCCCAGCATCTAAATTGTACCTGGCACATAGAAGGCATTTAGTAAATTTTTTTAATTTTTCTTGAATGATAATTTATTTGTAAAATAAATTGAATGTTGAATGTCTACTGCGTATCAAGTACACTTTTAGGTTCTGAGGATATACAGCAAATAAAACACAGTTCTGTTCAAGGAGTGTAAATATACTATATAATTTTCTGACTATATTTATAAAGACTAGTAAAAATAAATAACTTTTCAAATGAAAATTAATGTTCCTCTAAATTCTGATTCTGTAATTATTTTTGAAAGTCTTTTTTATGTTTGAATATATTCTAATTTACTGTAATTTGCCATAGTTTTATTTGACCCAAATCATATATTTTAGATTGTAAGAACATCTGTATTGTATAAAATTTCAAGTAATTAAAAAATATTTTTTAAATCCCAGGTTTGGGCTTTGTAGATCTGAATGCAGTTTTTTCATTAATCTTAAATAAAATTTAAGACTGAATTTACAGTTGTTAAATATTCATAACATGATGAATTTTTAGTGGGTTTTTTGGTGGGGTGTACTATTTTCCAGCCTTTTGTATCTAGTTGCGAGGAGCCAAGAACAGGCAAATTATTAACTCCTTTATTATTTCCTCCTGTCTGAAATGTTTTCAAGCAGCATATTTGCCTGTTAAATCATGAAATTGAAAAAAAAATCTATGGCTGGTTCCTAATGATTTTATTTAGGTTGTTGCTCTTAATGAGGATTAGTACCTGTTTTGTACATCGGTACTGGCTGACTTGTCATTTACTCGGATAATTGATCAAGTGATTGCTCTGCAGAGAAACAATAAATGCTTAACTAATATGTGTTAGTGTTTTTCTTTTTGCAACTGTGAAATAGGCCAGGGTGGCATGACCTTTGGTGCTCATGCAGGGCCAGCTTCTATATTTTCAGCCTATACTAGCACTGTGTGGACTTCCCAACCTTCATACTTTTCCTGAGTGACCTTAACTTGGCCTTCAGAACTCAAGGTCACAGGTACCCTGTTGACATGTGCAGAAACACTTTCTCTTCCACAGTCCTCACTATACTGTTCTGCTCTCTACTCGCCCCCTGACTGATACTCTACCTATAATCAGTTTCTGTGTGTAAATAGGTTATGGGTTGTTGATTCTGATGCATATTTCAGTATACGTGTGCTGCTGTTTTTGGTTTTACTTAATAAGTCTTTAGTGTGATACACATACATAAACTGATCACCAGTAAAACTGTGACATATGAAACATTTTATTTGGGTATCACTCGATTTTACTTTAGCAACCTCCATCCCTTCTTAGTTATACCACTGTTACCACCACTTTTGTCTTTGCTCCTCCCTTGATGTTTCGTCTTTCATGAAACCCGTCTCCCAAGGTCTTTCTGGATGATAATGGCTTAATTCACTCTCTTTCCCAGATACATGTTTTTCTTTCTTTATAGGAAGCTTCAATACCCTAACTCTCTGCCTGTCTAATTGGGGAATTCCAGGCAGGCTATTGAAAATGCCTGAGGGGCTAGGTGCAGTGGCTCATGCTTGTAAACCCAGCAAGCACATTGGGAGGCTGAGGCGGGAGATTGTTTGAGCTCAGAAGTTGGAGACCAGCTAGACGACATAGTAAGACTCCATCTCTAAAAAACATTTAAAAATTAGCTGAATATGTTGGTGCATGCCTGTAGTCCCAGCTATTTGGGAGACTGAGGTAGGAGGATTGCTTGAGCCCAGGAGGTCGAGGCTGCAGTGCACCATGATTGTGCCACTGCGTTCTAGCCTCAGTGAGGGTTAAAAAAAAAAGGAAACAGAAAATGTCTGAGCACTGTGTTCTCCTGTCACTGACTTTTCTGTCATTGCTTGGCTTGTAACATTGGATCCACATGTATGCTCTTCATAGAGGAACCTTACAACAGGCAGAGAGCTTATGAGACTTTAGAGTTCAGTAAACTCAGTGTTGCCTCTTAGTTGACTATCTATTAGCTGTTTAAATTTGGACAAGTGTCTTAACCTCTCTGAATCTCAGCTTCTTCATGTATAAAATATGGGCAGTTACACCTTGTGGGGTTGGGAGGATTAAATGTGATCATGTATAGGAAGTATCTCATGTCTGCAATCCTAGTACTTGCGGAAGCCGAGGCAGGAGGATCAGTTGAGCCCAGGAGATTGAGACCAGCCTGGGCAACATAGTAAGACCTCCCGTCTCTAAAAAATAAATAGCCGGTATTTCCAGTTACTGGGGGGGCCAAGGCAGGAGGATTGCTTGAGCCCAGGAGTTTGAGACCAGCCTGGGCAACGTAGTAAGACCCTTTCTCAAAAAAATTTAAAAATTAGCCAGTACTCCAGGTCCTTGGGGGTGCTAAGGTGAGAGGGTTGATTGAACCCAATAGGTCGAGGCTACAGTGAGCCTTGATTGTGCCATTGCACTCTAGCCTGGGCAACAGAGTGAGACTCTGTCTTAAAAAAAAAAAAAATGTAAGTATATAATGGATTGCCTTATGTCTCTAACTGTAATACTTCCCTGCCCCTCCCTTTCCCCTCCCCACCAGTCCCTCTGGAATTGAAAAGATATAGTTCATTCCAGTGTCTCCCCATTTCATGTATTTACATAGAAATTTGTAGACGACATTTCACAAGGATTTGCAAAGTTCGAAGTAATACTTATATTTTGTATTCTGTGTATATTACTTTTTCTAATAGATGGGGCTTTATGGAGGAAGTAAAATGAAAACAAATGTGAGAACTTTCTTTAGAATGAGAGTAATTTTTATTCTTGTCATAAATGCTCTCTGACTTGAATTTCTCTCTCGTTATTATCTATTAAAGAGCTGAAGTGTTTTTTGTGTGAATTCCAAAAGCTGTTCTAGCTCAATTCTGAAAGTATGTTAAGGAACTTTTAAATTACAGGGCAATGTCTTACCTCAATTGGACTGTATGTTTTTCCTCTTGTCAGAAGCAAGTTGTACCAAATCTCAGCTTATTGATTTGAAGATTGAATGTATAGGCAAGATCTGGCTTGCTTAGAATTCCACTTCTTTGTAATGTAATCCGAGTTCAAGAAATATGTCAAAATTCATAAATCAAACTGTCACCATTAGTTTCCTGAACTTACAGTTCCTGTAACAGTAAATGAAATTAAAATTCCTATCTAGAGGAAAGCTATCATGGTTTAGTTTGTTGTAGCTGTAAATTTTTTTTTAGAAGACTTAAAGGATGGTCTACCATTTGACTCCAAAAACCCCTTTTCTATATCTTGTTATACAATAATCGACTTATTATTTTCCAGGAAATGCATAACATTATTTATAAAGAAGAATGATACTGATTATATAATTGCAACATAACAGTGTACTATTGTCGATTACCATTACTATTGCAGACTAACTGGGCTCCAGGCCCTTGACCTGTGCTTCATCATGAAATTCCCATCACCATGTATTCCTCCCTAGGCTTTAAGCACCTTGAAGGCAGACACATCACATTTGGCTTAACACCTGCCGTAACACCGGGTACATAGTGTAGTGAAATTAATGGACGCTGGATGACTTTCCCTGCTTTACTGGTGAGTCAAGCTTAGAGTAGTTACTTGCTTGGAGCAATAGCAGGCCAAATTCTGACTCCAGAGCCCATACTTTTCCTGTTACCATCCACTGCTTCCACTGTCTCCACAAAAGGAGATGTTTGAGACTTATCCTTTGAAGTCTATGACCAAATTTGTGTGACTCCTTGGGTTGGTGGGGCATTGTATTACATACAGCGTATTCCACAATTCTTACTGAACTTTTTTCATTATCGTCTGAAGTGTTTTAGTAAATGTGGTTTCTTTTTTCTTTCCCTTTTTTTCTTTTTTAAGAGGTGGGGTCTTGCTCTGTTGCTCAGGCTGGAGTGCAGTGGTGTGATTATAGCTCATTTTAGCCTTAAACTCATGGGCTCAAGCGATTCTCCTACCTCAGCCTCCCATGTAACTGGGACTGCAGGCGTGTGCCACCATGCCCGACTACTAAAAAAATTTTTTTGGTAGAAAAACAGGGTCTCACTATGTTGCCTAGGCTGGTCTCAAACTCCTGGCCTCAGGCAGTCCTCTTTCATTGGCCTCCCAAAGTGCTGGGATTACAGGTTTGAGTCACCTTGCCTGGCCTGAATATGGTTTCTTTAAAGTTCATGTTGAGGGCTACGTTTCAGGCACGTGCATATTTCCGAGAAGTATAATTTACCCCATACTGTAGGCACAGAAAGGGAGACACTGGGGAAGTGATGTGCTGCCCATGATGACTCCACAGTTTGTAAAAGTCGTGAATCCAGTTTTCCTAACTGCTCATCAGTTTTCTTTACTTATGCCATATGATCAATTTTTAGACAATAGACATTTTAATTTTATTTCATTTTATTTTATTTTTGAGACAGGGTCTCACTTTTGTCACCCAGGCTGAATGAAGAACAGTGGCGTGCAGCTCACTGTAGTCCTGTGCTCAAGTGATCCTTCTGCCTCAGCCACCCAAGTAGCTGGTACTACAGGTGTGTCACCATGCCTGGCGAATTTTTATTTTTTATTTTTTTAGCAGTGGGATTTTGCTATGTTGCCCAGGCTGGTCTTGAACTCCTGAGCTCAAGCAGTCTGCCCACCTTGGTCTCCCCAAGTGCTGGGATTACAGGTGTGAGTCACCACGCCCGGCCAACAACAGTGATTTTAAATGGATTTGTGTTTAACAGTAAAAACAATTATTTCACAATATCCAAAAGAAGAATATCTGAGACTTAGGTGAGGGGAAAACCAGCTGTATAAACTGAGAGATGCACCTTGTTTCTCTATGGAAGTATGGAATATGGTAAAGATATTAGTTATTTTTAAACTCATTTTTATTACTAGGCCACTTAAAATCCCACTGTGAAAAATAAGCCATAATTTTCACTATAAAATGAAAATAATTGAGGAATTGTCATATCAATATTAAAATATACTTCAAGGCAAAAATAATCAAAACAATTTACAACAGTTTGTAGGTTAGTGGAGGCAAACATAGTTTCAAAACAGACCCAGGAGAATTTATAAAAAGTTACCATGTGATAAGGATAATCCAACAACCCAGGGAGAAAAGGAAAGCTTGTGTAAAAGGGGAACCGTTAATAACTGGCTCACTGCTGGGAGGAAGCTAGGCTTGCCTGTAACAAACACCAGAATAATATTTAATTGATTTTTCAGAATAAGCCACTGTATTTTATGGATTAGAAACAGTAAAGATTGCCGTAGATTTGGCCACAAATAAATGAGGAGCTCTGGCTCTGGAGCCAGCCTGTCTACGTTGAAACCTGGATTCTTCTAAATGATAGCTGGTAACCTTCAGTAAGTTATTTAGCCTCTCTGTGACTCAGTTTACTCAACCAAATATGGAATAATGTTAGTATTTATGGCATAGGGTTGTGAAGAATAAGTTAGATAATTAATAGAAGACATAATAAGCACTTAGGCTCAGATACATTTATAATTATGCTTATTTCAGCACTATTGATATTAAGAATAGTCTACTTTTTCCCATCAGTGGAAAATGGGTTTTTAATAAATTGTGGTTAAATGTTATGCATCCAGTAAAAGTCATGTTTTCTGAGAGTATTTAGTATATTGTTACAATGCTCATGATGTCATAGTAAGTGGGAATTTGAAGCGGGAGACAGCCCTGTGCCTAATAAGTCCCTACTTGTGTATGTTTTATATCCATGCTACATGTATATTTAAGGTACACAAATACATATGTGCATGACAAAATGACCCAAAAGAAATATAGTACAAGATTAATAGTAATTCTCTCTGGCTGAGAGGATTAAAGATTGGTTCTTTTTTTTCTGTATACTTTTTGTGATCTTTACAGTGAACATGAATTACTTTAATAACAACGAGGTGCTGTTAGAAAAGAAAGGGGTACATGTCTAGGGATACATGATTTTCTCTATCATAAGAACAAAACATGCTCCATTCGTTAGTGATTGTAGTAATTCTTTCTTTCTTCTACTTTCCTGGTTTTTTTTGAGACAGAGCATCGCTTTGTTGCCCAGGCTGGAGTGCAATAGTGCAATCTCAGCTCACTGCAACCTCTGCCTCCTGAGTTCAAGCGATTCTTCTGCCTCAGCCTCTCGAGTACCTGGGATTACAGGCATGTGCCACCATGCCTGGCTTATTATTATATTTTTAGTAGAGATGGGGTTTCACCATGTTACCCAGGCTGGTCTTGAATTCCTGACCTCAAGTGATCCACCCACCTCGGCCTCCCAAAGTGTTGGGATTACAGGCGTGAGCCACCACACCCAGCCTCTTTGTTCTACTTTTATACTTTGTACAGCTCTTAACCCTTCTTTGGCCAAGATCTGGGGGCTTTGTCAATGACAGTTGCAATTATACTTTCAGTTGAAAGATTTTTAAAACTGAAACATTAACATTGGATCTGAAGAAATTTTCTAACTGAGATAATTAATAGCTGGGCTGGTGGTGATAGGCTGTATGTGTTTTTGAGAGAGAGAGTGACAGGAAGAGACAGACAGAGATGGAAATATAAAGATCATTCTTCCACTGTGTTATGTGTGTTTTTCCCCTTTAAAGGAATAGGAATTTGAATTTTCTCTCTGTTGTCAGGTGTTCTGACTTGGGTACATCAGCTCTTACTGAGTGCTTGAATGTTCAAGATTTCTATGACATACCTCAATCTAGTGAAAATCTGCCTGTGAAATGTCTATATATCTCTCCAGGCTTCATTTCCTTGGTTAAGTGAGAAAAGTGCTCTTATTTCAAATGTTGGAAAGTAGCTCTACCCTTTTCTAAAAAAAAAAATAATAATAATAGTAAGATGGAAATGTCTGTCCCACATCTAAAACAGTTTTGATCTTTAGCATATTTAGTTTTTTTTTTTTTTTCCTGGCAGCAGCTGAAAATTAAGAGGATCAAAGTTATGTTCCTATAAAAGACTTTTTTCCCATCAGTGCTTGAAGGCATTGTCTGACTCCCCCTACTCCCACCTTTTAAAAGCTGACTGCTTATCTTATTCAGGTAGAATTTAATTTCATACCCATCATATTCTAATGGAACAAAAATGATACTTAGTTTCAGGCTGTGGGTTTTAGTTTGAATTCAAACCTCCTGCTATATTGCAGTTAAAGTTGGGAATATTTTTTACTCCAAATAGGAATGAACATGCTATTTTGGCATAGTGGTAAGAGCTTGTAGTTCAATTCAACAAGTATGTGTTTGCCATATGCTGTGTACCAGCCAGTATTCTAGACATGGGAATGCAGACATGGATTTGGCCTAGTGTTCTCTCGAGGGATTCACAGTGTAGAGAAGGAGGCAGATGTAGAAACTCTCATTTCAGTATCATAGAGTAAGTGGGGCGTGACAGGATTGAGAGGCAGTAGAAACGTGCCTAAGTGCTTTTGGTATAAATGGCCCCTACTTGGAACTTCAGGCAGAACCGCCTGGAACCAGGCCTTGAAGGATGAATGAGAGAATTAGGCAGGTAGAGGAGTGGGTCAGCCTTGCAGGCGGTGGGTGAGCAGATGTGTGGGACAGTGCAGGACCCAGTGGCACCTGAGGGATTGGGGTTGGAGTTGGGGTTGGGGCTAGGGCTGGCCCCTAGGCTGCACGATGGGCTCTGCACTCACTGTGGGAGCTGAGGGTTAGGCCATTTTCAGCGTTAGTAGATTCCTTATTGTAGCTCTCATTTCTGAGAATTATTTTGCTTTTTTTCCAGATCCACTTACTCTTTTTTTTTTTATGGAGTTTTGCTCTTGTTGCCAAGGCTGGAGTGCGATGGCACCATATCGACGCAACCTCCGCCTCTCAGGTTCAAGCGATTCTCCTGCCTCAGCCTCCTGAGTAGCTGGGGTTACAGGCATGCACCACTACGCCCAGCTAATTTTTGTATTTTTAGTAGAGATGGAGTTTCCCCAGTGGTCTGGAACTCCCACCCTCAGGTGATCCGCCCACCTCGGCCTCCCAAAGTGCTGGGATCACAGGTGTGACTCACCGCGTCTGGCCGATTCACTGAGTTTTTATTGTGTTGTCCATCTTTGTCTTGAGTCATTTAAGACACTTATTTTCTCTTGGAGGTTGTTTTTATTTCTACTTTTTAGGGTATAGTTTTTCTCATTTGTTCTCTCTCATTTCCCTCTTCCCTTAACCCCTCCCCTCCTCCTTCCCACCTGTGGTTTCTTCTCCCCGTGCTTTTTTTGTCTTTTAACTTGATCTCATCTTCTTAGGAGAAACCTTTTTCTGCAGAAGTCCCATAGGTCCTGGCTGTGGACTTGCACTCACTGAGTGATTTGCTTTTGTTTTCATCTCCTGGGGTCCTAAGGGTCCACCCACCTCTTATCATATTGTATATTGTTACAGCGTTTCTTTTTTTTTTTTTTTTTTGAGATGGAGTCTCCCTCTTACCCAGGCTGGAGTGCAAATGTGCCATCTCAGCTCACTGCAACCTCCGCCTCCTGGGATCAAGCGATTCTCCTGCCTCAGTCTTCCTGGTAGCTGGGATTACAGGGGTGCACCACCACACCCAGCTAATTTTTTTGCATTTTTAGTAGAGATGACCAGGCTGGTCTCGAACTCGATTTCAGGTAATCCACCCGCCCCAGCCTTCCAAAGTGCTGGGATTACAGGTGTGAACCACTGCGCCCATCTCAGTTTTTATATTAATACAATTTCTTGACTTGGGATTCTAGTACCACACTGACAATGTGACTCTGGATGCATTAGCTGCCTGTGGTAATGATCTTCCCTAGTCCCCCAATGAGATGTCTGAGCAATGCAAAACCTTATTAACTGGCACACAGAGATTTTTATGAAGTGGCAGCCTCCAATGGGGTCCCATCCTAGACTAGAGTTTTTCGTAACTTGTCTCTGCCCTTTGTAAGCCAAAAGCCACCTACTTGTTTGCAGTCCTTAAAACTCTTGCCTCTAGGGACCTTGTCCTGGTTGGATCCTGGATGCCTCCACCCTTGTCTGCCTCTCTGGGTTTTATTTCTGGCCTCTGAGAATGATACTCACACTGCCCAGTGGCAGGACGCAACCTGGATTCCTGAGCCTTATGGGGTTAAGTGCAAAAGTGAGTCCTGTCAGCTAAGCAGGAGCTGCTGAGAGACGACCCACCTTCATGGTGCATGGGAAATTTTGATTTAGGGGAAAAAATAGCTTAAATTCTAGGATTTTCCAGGCAACACCTGACATGTTGACTTATGTGAGTCTCCCTTTCTTCCTCTGTAAAGTGGAGATGATTTTACTTGCCTCATGCATTTGTTGTGAGGATTAAATTACTGTTGATGACAGCAGTCACAGTGACCTTCCACGAATGCCTCCTGCATGGGCTTGAGTGGGATGTTTCAGAGGTGTGTTTTGTTTTATCTCATCCTCTTCAGAGCCCGTGCTTACTGTGTCTTTCTGCCTCTCTAAGTTAAATGTGCAGGCAAGGCTTCCTCAAAGCCACTCAGTGGTGGGAGTGCTCTCTCAATAGTCCCACAAACCTGTAGTCCCAGCACTTTCAGAGGCCGAGGCCAGTGGATCACCTGAGGTCAGGAGTTCGAGACCAGTCTGACCAACATGATGAAACCCTGTCTCTACTAAAAATACAAAAAAATTAGCTGAGTATGGTGGCGCATGCCTGTAGTCCCAGCTACTTGGGAGGCTGAGGCAGGAGGATCACTTGAACTGTGGAGGCGGAGGCTGCAGTGAGCTGAGATCGTGCCACTGCACTCCAGCCTGGGCAAAAGAGTGAGACTCCGTCTCAAACAAGAAAAAAAAGTCTTGGCCCTCCTTGCAACAGGCTCTTGGGCAGGCAGCCACCATGAAAGGGTGCCAAGAATATGAGAAGCATGAGGTCCATGCCAGTTCCTTCTCTGCCTATGAGCTACGAGACCATCCCTCAACACACAGGACTGACTGGCTCTCTCTCACAAGCCAGCGTCCTGGTGCGCAGGAAAGCCAGGTGGCAGGGCACGGGAAGGAGTACCACCTGTGGTCCTGTGCTGGTCATGTGGAGCCCTCAAAGCAGATCTCCTCTGACCCTCCATACCCTTGTTCAGGACTTCCTGTGCCTGCACAGTGCTTGTAAATCCTGCATCAGCAGCCCATTCAGATAGCTAGAGGTGTGGCCTGATTTCTCCATGACCCTCTATCCTTCTGTTAGTTTCATTGTGCTAGGAATTCCACTTTTTTCATTTCCTTTAGTTCAGACTATGTCAAAATGCAAACACACCTTGGAGGGGAAATGTTTTACGCCCTCATCCTTCTTTTACATACTTGTGTGGATGTATTTCTAGTTTTCCTGAGAGCAAACTCTGATGAGGGAGCCTGAAGAGACCAAGGAGGAGCAAGAAGAGATGCGAAGGTTCGTCTGGCTGTTCTGCCTTGTCACTGCCTCCCAGGCTCTGCTCCTTTCCCCTTCCCTCCTCCTAGCCATGCTAACTTCTGGGGTTGATTACTGTCATCAATATCTTGTTTGTGTTTTTCATGCTATTAATAGTAATAATTTGTGTATATTTGGAAGTACCCATGTGTCTTTTGGGGGAAAGGTAATATTAACTTGGTTTCTTATATGGATTGGAAAAATAAAAGTTTGAACCTTATTCAAGACCCTGAAAAGTAAACTGCTTCCAAAATGAGTAATAATGACCAGAGTCACAGTACTGCAGGCGAGCATTGGATAGTGCTCACTGCATGTCAGGTGCTTTTCTGAGCCCTTGAATAGATCACTGCGTTTATCCTCATGATATTTCCTAGATGGGAACATATTATCCCCATCATAGAAATTTGTGAACTGAGGCACATCAGGGTTCAATAGCTTGCCTGAGGTTGCACACAGCCAGTCAAGGGTGCAACCACATAAGAACCCAGATAGCCTAGCCCCAGACCCCTGTTCTGCACCACTACACAGCCGCCCACCGCCCCCTTCCTCCTGCCATGTTTGGCATAGACTGGGCCTTGGCCAAGTCTCTGAGAGAGTTGACCACTGGGGGATGCCATTAGCTGGAGTTTTCCATGTTATTGTTGATTAAGTTTAAAATAGGATTCTCTTTGTTTACCTAGACTTTTTTTTTTTTTTTTTTTTTAAAGAGACAGGGTTGTGCTTTGTCACCCAGGCTGGAGTGCAGTGGTGTGAACAGGCTCACTGTAGCCTTAAACTCCTGGGCTCAAGGGATCCTCCCACCTCAATCTCTTGAGTAGCTAGGACTACAGGTGTTCACCACCATGCCTGGCTAATGTTTAAATTTTTTGTAGAGATGAGGTCTTGCTGTGTTGCTTAGGCTGATCTCGAGGCCCTGGGATCGAGTGATCTTCCTGCCTCGCCTCCCAAAGCATTGGAATTATAGGCATGAGCCACCGCACCTATATTTTTAAGTAATCAATATTCTGAGTACAGCCTTGAAAGACTGACATTTCCAAAAACGTATATTTATTACAGGAAATTGTTTACCAACTTTACGTAAGAGAATATGTATGCCTTAATCATTTGAGAAAAATGAACTATTGCATGAAAAGAAAAGAGCTAAATATGTTGAACTTTTCCCAGTCCAACTGAGGCTGCCCCTCAGTTTACTGTGGGGTGGGGGTGGGGGTTGTGATTGTCCTTTTCAGGTTGAACTTTTCGTATTATTGTACATCTTATGTTACAAATCCTTCTACAAGCTGCACTTAGCTCATATTACTCTCAGACATTTGAATAATTGGTTTAATGTGAGACTACTTGCTGGGAATGATTCATTGGTATTTACTTGACATGTTTTAGTGATAATGTTGAATATATCCACTGGAAAAATCCAAGAGGAACCTTTAAATGAAATCATTTCCATATCAGAGTTGGGGGCAAGAGAGGGAGCTGTAGTTGAGTTCTCATCGTGTGAATTCCACTCCATCAGCACGTGGAAACTGAGGAAGAGCGAAGGAGTGGAGAAGAACCAGATGAGAGACACGGTTCCACATGCTTTCCCAAGTGGCTGTGCCCTCCTCCTTTTTGTGGAGGAATGGCTTTGGTCTGCACCTGCAGCTCTGGATGGACTGCCTGGGGCTGGGGCTGTGGAGGAGGAGGACTGAAGAGTCTGATGGGGAGGTGGGAGGTGGGGGTGTTGACAGGAAAAATCCGACTGGCGGCCTCGGAGCAGTTCGAAGAGAGGGCGTGTCCTTTGCCTACTGGAATTCCAACCCTGGCGACTTTCAACTACACCTTCCTCTGTCCCCCAGCCCCACACAAAACAAAATTGCCTCAGACCTTCAGTGCAGCTGGAGCAATACCAGCTGATTCTAACAGCGTGGCCCAGCAGCGCCTGCTGGCTGGGAACAGAGGCAGAAAATGCCTGAGGTTCCGAGGTGGGAGCCCAGACTAGAATTCAAGATTTTGTTGCTCCCCTTTCAAGGCCTCTGGAGAATGTTCCAAAGGGAGGCGTGGATGTTTCATTCAGTACTTTGGAGGGAGAAAGAAACGGATTCTTTCTCTGTATTCTCTTTAAGATAGATTTGTTCTTAATCTTGAAAAATCATTTCTAGCCATTTTAGAAAAAAGAAACATTAGTACAGTATTAGTAAATATGGATAGGATAAAATTTTTCTACATACACGTAGGATTCAATGCATTTTTCATGTATAAGTCAAATTGTTTTGAAATTGTATTTATTTAAAAATGTGATTAGAGTTATATTAATTCATATTCGATTCTCTTTTAAGAGTTATTCTCTAGTAGTACTTTTCATACATGATTCAACTTGGACTTACTAGAGAAATAAACTCTGGCACACTTTCTCCAAATGGTCATATTCGTTTAGCCTATATTTATAAAATTGTCATTTATTGGACCTCTCCTGTGGATACTATTGAATTTTTTTGAAATTTATAAAAGAAGGAAAAAAGTTGAGCTTTTGTGATGAGACACAAATTCAGACTAAATTTGATGCTTCCAAAATGTATGGCAGAGACAGATGCAACTATTTGTTACAGAACAGTGGCGTCAGGAAGCCCTGTGCAGTGGGTAGGGGACACCTGGTGCTGCCTCCACACCCTGCCCCTGCCAGCTCCCATTGTCCTGAGCTTCCGGGGCTCCCGCCTGACATTTGGCTCACAGTTGTCCACACTGCTTACGTCCCTCAGCTGTGGAGCAGGGTCACAGTCTCCCTGCAGGGTTGTTTGGAGTTAGCTGAACCACCGTGTGGAAAGCACAGGTACTCGACAGACCACCAGTGCCTCCATGGAGCACCACCATTGTTACTGCAGACTTCTCTAGCCATTTAGAATCCATATGAAGACTCAGAAAAACCAGTTTTACTTTTAGGAAATTATATATTCATGGCTTGAGCTGTACCCACTGACTTTGTGCTTGGAACAAAATACATAATTATTTTTGGTTCAGAAGATTAGATTCAAATTATTGATCATCAGAAACTGCAGTTGCCTAAGGCATATCACACTTAATTCAAGGTTGCTTTGATGTGTTATTGTGCTAATCCACAGCCGTGGAAGTTTCTGGTTAGTGCAATGTTTCATGCTCTGACAGCTATCTTTAAGATGTTGTTTTTGGGTTGCCAGGTGTTCATTTAAACACACTGGCCATGTGTTTGCGCACGCACGTGTGCGTACACACAGTCACTGCGGAGCGCCAGGAGCTGTAACTGAACATGGACCTGATAGAGCAGTATGCGATGTTTTTGTCTTCAGGGCAAGTTCTTGATGCATAGCTTCATGTGACATCTCGTTTATAAACAGCCTGAGGCATCAGCAATCTTTACAGCAAGAATTCTAGTGCTGTGCTATGCATACCAAGCTTACCGCTTATTCTGCCCAGTAAATATATGGCTTTTATGGAGTCATAAATCATGACAGTAGGAGTCGTACCTATCCAAAAAAGAAGAGATTTAAATCTTTAGAGTTAACAAGATTTAATGTAATTTAGACATTATTCTTACGTTAGAAGGACCATTCTTATTTAAAGGCAGTATATCTCATATCTTTAAAGATAACTTTAGAAACATACAGCCAGAGAAACAAATATTGATTAAGAGCACACTGTGTGCCAAGCATTATGTGAGGTGCTGGAGAGAAGGAAGGGGAAGAAAAGGTCCTCGCCCTCAAGTAACTTGAAGCTTACAGGATGATGCTAAATAGTAAAAGATTCTAGAATCTGGGCACGGTGGCTCACGCCTGTAATCCCAGCACTTTGGGAGACCGAGGTGGGTGTATCACCTGAGGTCAGGAGTTCAAGACCAGCCTGGCTAACATGGTGAAACCCTGTCTCTACAAAAAATACAAAAATTAGCCGGGCGTAGTGGCACGTGCCTGTAATCCCAGCTACTTGGGAGGCTGAGGCATGAGAATCACTTGAACTTGGGAGGCAGAGGTTGCAGTGAGCTGAGATCGCGTCACTGCACTCCACCCTGGGCGACAGAGCACGACTCTGTGTCAAACAAACAAACAAAAAAGATTCTAGATCAAAAAAAAAAAAGGTCTGATCAGGGTGAGGGTTCCGTACTCTTCTTGTGCCATGAAGCAGGAGGAAAGGCCTCAGGAGGATGCACGAGGATGAGCAGGGTTTCATAATATCCTCCAGAGGCCAGTTTACTGAGCTACATCAGCTCCTCCCTCCCACCCACCCTGCCCTTCATAAGGCTTTAGTTTTGCAGGGGATGGGGTGGGGTGGAGTCACACCTCAGCTGCCAGCACGAGCTAAAGGACCATATAATAGTCAGCACTGTCCACCGCTTCTCTCTCTCTTTCTAATTTACATACAGCTAAATGCAGATTTTTTAATGAATGGCTGATAAGTTTTGACAGATGTCTGCACCTATGTAACTATCACTCCAGTCAAGGTATAGAGAGCACCTCTGTCCCCTCAGAAAGTTTTTGCCATGCTGGCTGTTGTGTGCCAGGGTGCCAGGACAGCATGGGGCAGGGGAATGATGGCCCTAAGAAAGGAAGGAGGAACAGGGGAATCTTGAATTGCATTCTTTCCCCACATGGAGATAGATTTGTGCTAGTTCCACAATGTGGAGCATCTTCCTTCATTTGCTTAGACTTCCCTGGGAGCAGTAGCCCATGTGCTGGTGGCCTGGCTCACACTGTGGCTTGGTTCTGGGTCTGTAAATCTGTAAATCTTTCCCACCTACAGGTGACATTCCCTATCTTCCTCATGTGCTTTTAGTTAGGTTTCCTGTGGGCCAGATGCATCTGAGAGTGTCCCATTAATATGGGACTCTGTGTATGTCCAGCACATGTGGGGTTTATTCACGCACGAGTAATAATTATTCAACATTGTTCCCTTTAGTGCAGCAAGCATTTCCTGAGTGCTTACCATGCACCACTTTCTGTGAACCTCCGGAGTTCACCAGTGGAGTCAGAGGCAGTCCTTGTTCTCAAGTAGCTCATGATCTACTGTGGGAGACAGATGGCTAGATGATATGGTATAGTCATATCCCATTATTTCTGATACCCCAAATCTTGATCCGAAGCCTTGATCAGAAGCTACTAAGGCTTCTGATCAAGATTTGTGCTGTCAAGAATAACAACGACAGCAATAGTAGTTGTTTATTGAGTGTGTCCTGTGTCCTAGGCACAGTTCTGGGTATTCATCTCTTACCTCATTTAATGATGACACCTTTCCCATGTTGCAAATGAGGAGACTGAGGGCCAGAATGGTTAAGTAGTGTTCCCTAGGCCACACAGCTGTTAAGTGGCATGAGAAAGAAAGAAACTTTCATTTTAAGCCACTTAGATTTTTGTGGATTGTTTGTTACTGCAGCACAAACTAGCCCATCCTCACTGATAAGAGCACCAGTGTGCGGAGTGGATCCCTGAGCCAGTTAAAAGGTTGCTACAACAGTGGAGGCATGGTTGGAGGGTGGTGCTAAGCCTGGAAATAAAGGGACATATTTGAGAGACAATAATTTGATGAAGAGTAATGAAAGAGGAAACTTCCTGTCAGGTAGCTTATTCTGTTTCATTATTGTTATCCTTTTGGGAAAGAAGTTGAATTTTCATTGTTGCCTTATGTTTTCAAGGGTGAGAACACAATTGAACTTGGGTATTTTAATTTTTTTTTTTTTGAGACGGAGTCTTGCTCTGTCGCCAGGTTGGAATGTAGTGGCGCGATCTTAGCTCACTGCAACGTCCACCTCCCGGGTTCAAGCGATTCCCCCGCCTCAGCCTCCCAAGTAGCTGAGACTTTAATGTTTTTATATTGGTGATTTTGAGCAGAGACTGTATTACCATCTAAAACACTATAAGCCTAGCATGTAAGCTCCATGTCTGTTTGCTCCTCATTCTCTCCAAGGCCCCGGCACAGTTCTGGGCCCACAGTGAGTGCTCTGTAAACTTTTAGGGATGAACAAATGAATATTCTTAAATCTGTTCATTGTTTTCACAGTTAAACTTTTCTAAGCGCTTATGTAATACTATGTTTACTTAATTTTCATTTCTCACCAACCTTTATGGAAGACTAGGTGGTAACTGGTTAAATTGTAATACAGTGTCATAGGTATAATCTTGAAAAGGTAAAAATTAAATGTAATGAAGCATTATAATCCAGTGACTGGAACATTTTATGCAAGCCTTTGCCCTAGTATTATTATTTTTTTTGTCATACACTTCTTCCCAGTTTTTGCTTAGTCCTTGTTAGTAGTTACATTAAAATCTGTTTTAAGTTCCACCTCAGGGAATATGAAAAGTTGATTGCTTGTCTAAAGGGCCTTTAATTAAAATTTTAAAAAATTAAACCATTGTGTTACATTTTTTTAAAATGTTGGCTAAAACAGAAGAGGTTGATTTAAGTGCAGTTGGGCTGAAACTATACTTAAATAGATTAAAGTATAATCTGGCTTTTTTAAAAACCACATCTGTCTGGGATGAAGTAGGTGTGGTCTTACCTGAAGCAGGTTAATGGACCAGATATGCCTTTAAGAGCCTTCTGACTCCCAGGTTTTCTGATTTTTAAAAACTTCCTATTTAGTCGTATGTTTTTACTTCACTTTATGGTTTAAGTGAGCCGAACAACAAAAGTTAATAATAAAAGATAGTATTTTACTTGTAACAATTACAGAAAAAGTGAAAAGCTTGACATTACAGGTAGAAAGGAAGTCGGTCTCCTCTGTCCCCTGTGCGTTTCTGAGACTGTTTCTATTTATTTGCCCTTTGTCTGTTTCCCCTGACCAGCCTGCGTTTCTTTCTGGAGGCGCAGCTGCCTCAGCTTATTTTTCTCTGTCTCTGCATTGCCTGACAGAGGACGCGACTCAGGGTAGGCACTCCCGCTTCATGACTGCATCTCGTTTCTTATTTATCTTTGTTATGATAGATAGCGGATAAAGCAGTTGATTTCAGTCAGAAGCAGACTGCAGCAGCAGGATTCTTTCCACAGTGTATGTTCTGGCTCAGTGTCGATGGGCCCCACCCTAGCCGAACCTGTGTTTGCACACCTGTCGCGTCTTCCTGCGAGGCTCCCAGGCATGTTCCTGTCTGGCCAGGGTGCTTCCTCCTCACTCTCCAGCTGGCTGAAGAGAGTTGGGCAAGAGTGTATGTGTTCAGGCCACAGGGAGAGCACAGACTCCCAGAGCATGAACCAAGGGGCTTCTAGGCCTCAGGGACTGCCCCGTGGTCCCCCAGAGGCCACCTCACTCTTACTAGTGTCTCCAGGCTGGTGACCTCATATGGCCCCAGCCATCTCTCCATATCCTCCCCTCCCTGCTCTGGAGCCCCCACTGACAGATGCCTTCCCCCTGTGTTTTGGCTCCAAATTCCAAGTGAGAATAATTGCATGGCTTCCCTCGGGCCTGTCTCCATCCCTGTTGTAGTCCCTCACAACCCAGACTGTGGACTGCAGAGGCATCATCTGGGGGCTTGTCTGAGATGCAGAGTCTCAGGCTCCACCCCAGCATCTGGAATCAGACCATCCTCAGGGGATTGGGATGCACAGACGCATTTAAGAAGCTTTGTAAAGCCATGGCCTCTCCTGCCCAAAGAACTGCGTGGTCCCTTTTCCTGGAGTTAGGAGGCTGTGGCTACAGCACTTTCATCTGGAAGGAGGCCTAGGAAATGACATTTCTGTGGCCTTCCTGCCCCCTCTCCCTCACCCTGGTGACTCTCAGCTGGGGAGGGCTGCCGGACAGTGTTCTGGGAGCAGGAAGGTGGTGGGAGAATCTGGCGAGCTGGAGAGAGTGTGGTGGTGAGGTGGGCCTGGCGTGTTCAGGCCAGAGAAGGAAGGAACGCAGGAACTGCCTGGAGAGACTTGGAGGGCCCCTCAGGGATGAGGCTGAGTGGGAGTGAAGGTTCCATCAAGGTTACGAAAGGCCTTTAAGTTCAAGCTGAGGCCTTTGGACTTGGCTCCTCGCCTGCTTTGCCAGGATGCAGGCGGCTTCTTGCCTGACCCTCTGTGCTTGTGCTCCTCCCCACAGCCCCAGGTCTCCAGAGTGTGTGGCTGCTGCGCCCTCAGGTGTTTGCTCATCTCATCAGAGGCCTTTCCTGCCCCCTACTCATTAAAAGTTGGACCCCGCCATGCCCCCACCTCTCTGTCCCGGCTCTTTGGACCCTTCCTTTGCCCCAGGTTGGGCTCTTGCCTTTTTCTCTGTTCCTTCACTGCCACAGGTCAGACTGTCTTCATATGCACGCATTTACAGGCACATTTTTGGTTGGTTTTGTCTGCTCTGCTCTTTGCAATCCTAGAATGTAAGTACAAGGAGGGTAGGCAGGGACCATTTGTCTCTTCAGCACTCTGGTGCTGGGAAGAGCATAGCATGGTGGTAGAGTGGGCTCACTGAGTGAGCTGGTGAGCGTGGGAAGTCTTGAGGTGCCAGCTGTGTTAGGCTCTTAACCCTACCTCCCCCAGTGTCTTCCAGGCCCCCTTGCTTCTTATCTAAGACTGCTGCGTGTTATTGGAGAAAATTATAATACAGAATTCAGCCAGCCAGTTTCTCCTCGGCCTCTCCCCCAGCCTCTCTACTTTCCCTGATCCTGCAGTGCATGCTTGAAATCCTTCCTCAGGGTGCACACTCATCTTCAATACTGCAGCATCTGACCCTGACTTTAGACGCTTGCTTGCTAAATCCAAACTCTGCAGGAATCATCTTCTCCTTCCCCCATTGCAGGGGAGTTCCCTCTCTGCAGGGCTAGATCCACCCCCTACCCTCCCATCCCCACCCCCACTCAGACAAGCCTTGTTGCCTGAGGCCCAGACCTCTCAGACTCCCTGCTTTCACACTGCCTTCCTGCTCAGCACGTGATCAGAGCACCTGGTAAGTTTCCGTGGAATTGTTTCCCTTAGCAAGGCTTCTGTTGTATAAAGTGTTTACAACTCGCCTCCTTTCCCCATGAGTTTGAGTCTCAGCTCTCAAAAGATACCTCCCTTGCGTCTGGCTAATCCAGGTTTGTTTGGCCTTGTCCTTTCAGGCTTCAGAATCCAACTCGCTCTTCACGAGCCTTTGTCTTTTACCAGTGGTAGTTTCATTGACTTTTTACCCCATCATCCTTTGTGGGTAGATTGAAGCTAAGATAGAGTTTTCTCTTTTTTGGTATCAAACCCTTTCATGCTTTGGCAAAGTGGAGCAAAGCAAAATTTGAGCACCCAAATAATTTCTTCAGAACGGTGTAAAATGAGACCCACTGGATGGAACAAGTAACATTCCTAAACCACACATATATTTAGTAAGCTCTGGAGTTATTGGAAATTCACAGGCGCTTCTGTTCCACACACATTCTGTTGAATTCTCAGCATCAGACAGCTAGGATGTTAGTGCTGTCTGCTAGTGTCCTTGTGACCGTGGGGACATTTGTCTGTTTTAAATTGTATGTGGTTTTTATTCTGAACCTCTTCACATCTTCAGTATATGCTCTTCATTTTTCAGTTAATTCCCAACAGTCATTGTCACCAGTAATCTTATATTTTACAGTTTAAAGGATTCTATGATAAACTTTCCATTTTATAAATGGTAAAAATCCCTTTCAGGATTTCTGATGAAACATGTTTGAAGAAACATACTGGTTAGAAAGCAGCGCAAAGTAGGCCCCTGTGGAAACGCTTCGGGAGCCAAGGAGATTGCCGTCTCATCGTGGGGCCGGTCCTAGAAGCCACTTCTTCCCCAAAGCAGTGGCTGGAGGAAAGATTTGACTGCGTGTGGGGATGATAAAGAGCGGGAGGTTGCAGCACATCATCATAGGAAGGTACAGAGAGGCTGCGAGGAGCACGACAGGTCTGAAAGCCACCAGGAGGGAGACAGAGCACTAGGGAGACTTGGCAGGCTTTGTAGTAAAGCTCAACTTTGCCAGTCGTTAGGAATTAGTTTAGAAACATTAAAATGCTGCCCAGATCTTGAAAGATAAGCTTGTGCTCTGGTGAATTATTCCTCTCTCTCTCCCCCTAATTCCTAATTGCAAGAAGTTGCTCTAGAGTCAGCTGGGACTGAGGGGTTGATTGTGGTGGATTTGCTCCCTCCTCCACCTGCACCTTGGCATTACCTAAGTTCCCCCTTACTGGGTGCTCACATCTTTAGTGCAAATATTTTAAAAGCCCCTCCATGTCATAAATCACTCCTCAAATATAAATTACTTCCTAAAAATTGCAAATCTCTCTCTTGCTGTTCAAAATATTGGTTGTTCTCATGAAGACCCTACTGAGATGGAAGTAGCCCACATGAAAATTGTCCCTTTTCGTACCATGTGTTTAGGTAAAAAGACTCAATTTCATTCAGATGGCATTTCTCCTTACATTAATTTACAAATTTAATATGATCTCAGTAATACCCTCAGGGTTTTTTTTTTTTTTTTTTTGAGCTAGATTAGTTGATTCTAAGTTTATTTATATAAATAAATGAGCAGTAATAGCCAGGAAATTCCCTGAGAAAGAAAAATAACAGCTAGTTCTACCAGATATTAAAAACGTTATACAGCTTCCACTGTTCAAAACAGCCTGGCATTGGCACATGAAGAGGCTGACAGGCTACGGGACAGAGTAGAAAAATCCAGAAATAGATTCAAATGTTTTTGGAAATATAGTGTATGTAAAGCGGCATCTCAGATCATTGGGAGGAAAAGAAGGGTTATTTACTAAAAGGTATAGGGACAAGGATATCCGCTACCTCTAGATCAGGGGTTCCCCAATCCCTGGGCCATGAACTGGTACTGGTCCATGGCCTGTTAGGAACCAGGCCACACAGCTGAGCTCTGCCTCTGGTCAGGTCGGCAGTGGCATTAGAGTCTCACAGGAGCGTGAACACTGTTGTGAACTGTGCATGCGAGGGATCAGGTTGCGTGCTCTCTGTGAGAGTCTAATGCCTGATGATCTGAGGTGGAACAGTTTCATCCCGAGGTCTTCACCACAGCCCCTCTTCCCCCAGGTCTGTGGAAAAATTGCCTTCCATGAAATCAGTCCCTGGTGCCAAAAAGGTTGGGAATTCCTCCTTTAGATAAAATTAGATTCATCCCTTATAACATATATCAGTTTGAATGAACTCTAAATGGCACAAGTGTAAATGTAACAGCACCTGAACCCATGCAGGTATTAGGAGAAAACATGAATGAGTTCCTTTATATAACCTCAGAGTCTGGAAGCATTAAAAGGTTGATAAATTTAAGTACATTAAAAAAAAGTTGGATGACAAAAAGCAAATAAGCACGTAAAATGATAAAGAAAAAATAGGGGAAAAGATTTGCAACTTAAATCACAAAACAGAAAGCTAATATCCATAATTCAAAGAGTTTCCAAAAATTAAGGAAAAAAACCAATAGCCCTATGGAAAAATGGATAAAAGATATGAATAGACAGTCTACAGAAAAATAAATACAAAGGGTCCTAAACCAGTGAAACAGTGCTCAACTTTGCTCATAAAAAGAAAAATGCACATTAAACTACTCACTGAGATGCCATTTTTCACCTGTTTGATGTAGTTGGCAAGACCATAGGGCAACAAATATTCTCTTGCTGTGGTGAAAATGCCATCTTTGTAGATAGGAATTTGGTAGTGTCTGGTAAAATTCACATGCATTTGCTCTTTGACTCAGAAGTCTTGCTTTTAGGATTCTGTACTAGAAACTAGTTCAAGACCATTAATTGCAACATTATTTCTTATTCCAAGGAGTTAGAAACAACCCAGGTGTCCATCAGTAGGGGATTTCTGGTATGTCCATATAATGAAATACAATGCATTATCAAAATGAATGAAGTAGACTTCTATATGTGCTGCAGAGTGATCTGAGTGGTGTATTATGTGGAAAGAGCAACCACGGAACATTTTTATAGTATGCTATGTCTTTTGTGTAATATAGAGGTAGAAATATGAATATATATACATATTCATATATTTATATACATATATGTATATGATGTACATATGTGTGTATATACACACATACACACACCCCCCCATACATCTTTTTGTATACAATTTAAAAAAGAAACCATGGAAGAATCAACTAAAAACTCATTTTGAAAATGGTTAACTTTAAGCAGAGAGGCCAGGGTGGAATAGACAGGGATAGAAACGAAAATTCTTTGAGTGTGCCTGTTTTACAGAATTACCTTGAAATCAGGTATATGTTTTACTTAATTAAAAAATTAAAAAGGAAATGAAATACAAATACAGTCTCTTCTTGAAAGAAAGAAAAAAGGGAGGAAAAAAGGAAGGAAGGAATCTGTGTATATCTCACAGAGAGGATATTTGAACTGATTTTAAAACATCATATTTTGACAATGTAATTCTAGTGGGATATAACCTAGGAACAGAAGAGCCACAGAGAAATTATAAACTGCGTTTTGTTAGTAGCAACATTGGTATTGTTACTCTGAAATTCTTACACTATGTGTATGTGTACACACTGTTTTATATGCGTGTGCTACATACTTTATTTTAGAATAGAGAAAACAGATTATGTTAAAGCTGTTGGGAAGCAAGAATATCAGCATAATAAACATACAAAGATAAAAGCAAAGAGGTGGAGTTTAAAACCCTTCAAGTTTGGGTTGGAAATAGCAGTATGAATTCATGGTTAGTGTTTTTCTTCCCAGAAAGTGCCTATTTCCTAGCCTTGTTCACTGAAAAGATCTAAAATCATTGAGCCCCGGTATCATCCAAATTGTGCTTTCTTAATATCATTTTTCTCTATAAGGAACCGGGGCTCCTTGGAGATATGGCTGGTTCTAGGTGGGGCAGGAAATGGGGAAGGTGGACCTCGGATATATAGATGTACAAGAAAGTTACCAAAGTCTCCCAGCAGCTATGTCACAAGGACACAAGACCCTTAAAGAGTTGTCCATTGTCCAAAGCAGGGGTCGTTTGAGGGTGAAAAAAAAAATGTAGGGGGTTGAAGCACATAAAAAACACAAAAATCCGTATGTTCATAATGATGCTGAGAATGTATGCAGTAAGTATGATACCACCTGGGAACTTTTCTTGCTAAAACAAATTAATTGCAACCAAATCAAACCTCTAGATCTGCCAGTTTAGAGAAAGGTGAGAGGGGGCATGTTAAAGAAAATGTAGTCACCAAATCCAGAGGGCAGAAAAATTTACAAGGCAAACAGCCAGCTTGCTCAGTGACAGATGGCTTGAAAGGAGTGGGGAGGAACATACCTTTACAGATTAAAACGATTTAGGAGGCACAGCAAGCAGATGCTCTGTGTTGACTTTGTTGGAGTGCTGATTTGAACAAGTCCGTTGTAAAGGGCATTTTTGAGATATTCATGGAGAGATGTTCATGGATATTTGAACATGGACTGGCTCTTAGGTAATATTAAGAAATTGAAATTAATCTTTCTAGGCAAAACAATGGCAATCTGGTTATTTTTGTTAAGGTGCTATCTGTTAGAAATACTGAGGTATTAGTTGGTGAAATGATTCGCTGAAATTTATTTTAAATACTCTTGGTGGGAAAAAGTGTGAGAAGACGACAGATGAAACAAGTTGACAACATGGTGGTTTTTGAAGCCGAATGTTGGGTGTGTGAATATGTATTATACTTCTCTCTCTCTGTGCTTTGTGGTGTGTTTGGAAATTTTCATTTTTAAAAATGGTTAAAAATTTTTAAAGAGTTGTTATTGTTGTTGACCCGAGGTTGAGAGGTCTTGGTGGGCAGGGGAATCATCATGGAATCTGAAAGGCAGCTTTATCAACAGAGTAACGTGTGCAGATGGGTGCCATTCGTCCCCCCTCCCCCATGTAGACACATTTTTGTTGTTATATTCATAGATACAATGGACATTTCTACAGGATCTGCTTGGTACAGGGTACTGTGCTAGGTAGATGGGAGAATCGAGCATGAAATGGGCAGAATCCTGCCCTATGAGGGCACAGAAGGCCCCCCAATGCCGTAGTATGGGGGAGTGGAGATGGCTTGGAAAAGAGGTCACCATGGAGTTGGGCCTTGAGGAAGGGTGAGCAGCAGTTATGTGGCGATGAAGAGAATATTCCAGAGGAATGAATTACACCAGCAGAGGTACAGAGGAAGAAAGGTAAAGGGTCAGTATAGATTTGGCTGAAGCTAGAGAGAATCTCAAATAGACTTGATCAAGAAAAGTAGACCAAGGCTGATTCCCAAGGACCTTGAAGCCAGCCTTGGGCGTCCTCCTGGCCAGGTGCCACACCTCTTTTCTCTTGCCTTCTTGAGTAGCCTGGTAAGATGTCTGCCAGGTGCTCAGAAAATGTCTGATGAATGAATTTATTCTGTATGCAGTAGAGTGTGATCTGAACAAAAACTCTTAAGAGTGTCAGGAAGTTAAAAAATATAAAAAATTTTCTGATGGAACGTAAGTTATAAACATGTTGGTTGAATAAAAATTAAATGTTACCACAAGTATTTTGTCACTCTATAAATACAGTTCTAAATAAAGGTTCTCAGATGCAGTTTCACAGAGCAGGCTGTGGCCCAGATGGCAAGACTAAGAGCTGAAGAAGGGTGGCTTAGAGTTTCTAGACCAGTAATGGCTACTGTTTCTTGAGAAATGATTATGTGTCAAGCTCTGTGCTTTCTGTGTGCCATTTACCTAGGAGAGGTGTTACTCCTGTCTTACACATGAGGAACCAAAGTCAAAAGTAATTTGCCCAAGCAATTCACAGCAAATATGATTGAAACCCATATCTGTTTAAATCCCATCTTAAACAGAGTTTTAAAAAATGTGGGTTGCATCCGATTAACAAGATATGTAACAAATTCTCTGGTCATAACCAGAATTTTTTAAAAACGAGACAAGATAAGGACACATTGTAATAAGTACTGTCCCTGGTTGGGACAGGTGATGTGTTAAAGAGGGGGTATGTGATGAGTATACACACTAATGGGACACACACGTGTGTTTCTGTATGTGTCTGTGAATGTGTGTGTGTATTAGGTTGCAATGCGAATGTGTTTCTTACAATGAGATAAATTCATCCAGAGCAGAGGGGACTCTGGGTGAGCTGGATGATAGACAGACCTGGGCTCTGAGGCCTCCCAGAATGGACCAGACCTGAGGGCTTTCCACAGAGCCATGTCCACATGTGCGAGAGCCACTGATGGTTCTCGGCCTGTCTGAGTCAACAAACTAGTAAGCATGAGAGCTCACTGCAGCTGGGCTCAGCCCAGGATCTCAAGAGGGCTTCTCAAAGAAAGGGGAGTTAAGGGCAGGATCCAGCCACCTCACATTCTCCATGCCTTGCCGAGACCATTTAGTCAGTGAATTGTTTCATTTGGTCCCATGGCCTGGGAATACCCCCAAATTCCCTCCCTGATCCCTGTGTAGCTTTTCAGGAAGTGCTCACTTGGAGAGAGAGGACAGGGCCACAGAGCCTTCTCAGAGAGAACCTAGATTCATCCTGGGAGCACTGGAGGCCAGCCCTTTTGGCTCTCTGAGGCTGTCTTCTTCCCTCCAATGCAAAATGGTACAGCCAGTCTGGAAAACACCCTGTCAGCGTCCTATACAATTAAACATATACTGTCACACAACCCTGCAGTCTCCCTCCTAAGTATTTACCCTGGAGAAGTGAAAACAGGTTCACACAAAAACCTCTACACACAAATGTTCACAGAAGCTTTATTTATGGTAGCCAAAAGCTGAAAGCAACCCAAATGTTCTTTAATGGTTGAATGCATTAACAATGGTACATCCATACAATGGAATACAACTCTGCACATCCTTGTCCGCAGCTGGTATTGTCAGTGTTTTTAATTTAACCATTCTAATAAGTGTGTAGTGGTATCTCATTTTGTTGTAGTTCTTATTGTCCTAATGGCTAATGATGTTGGACGTTTTTTCGTATGCTTAATTTGCCACCTCGGGTCTTCTTTTTTTTTTTTTTTTGAGATGGAGTCTTGCTCTGTTGCCTTGGCTGGAGTGCAATGATGTGATCTTGCTCACTGCAACCTCTGCCTCCCAGGTTGAAGTGATTCTCCTGCCTCAGCCTCCCGAGTAGCTGGGATTACAGGCACGTACTACCATACCCAGCAAAGTTTTGTATTTTTAGTAGAGACAAGGTTTCACCATGCTGGCCAGGCTGGTCTTGAACTCCTGACCTTCAGTGATCCACCCACCTCGGCCTCCCAAAGTGTTGGGATTACAGGGGTGAGCCACCGTGCCTGACCTGAGTCTTCTTAGGTGATGCATCTGTTCCAGTCTTTTCTTTATTTTGAAATTGAGTTGTTTTATTTCTGTCTTAATTTTAATTTTTTTTTAAAAGAGAAGGGGTCTTGCTGTGTTGCCCAGGCTGACCTCAAATTCCTTGGCCTCAAGCCATCCTCCTGCTTTGGCCTCCTGAGGAGCTGAGCCTACAGGTACTTGCCACTGTGCCTGGCTGGATTGCTTTGTTATTGCAGAATTTTGAGCATTCTTTGTGTATTCTGGTTACAGGTTCTTTGTCAGAGATGTGATCCATAGTATTTTTTTCAGTCGGTAGCCCACATTTTCATTCTCTTAGCAGTGTGTTTGGCAGAGCAAGAGTTAAAATTTTTGAAGTTCACTTTATCACTTTTTTTCTTTTATGAATCATACTTTTCATGTCATTTTAAGAACTCTATCCCTAATTCAAAATCACAAGAATTTTCTCATAGATTTTTCTCCCTAAAATTTTGTAGTTTTATGGTTTCTGTTTAGATCTAGGATCCATTTGAGTTAGTCTCTCTGTAAGGTGTGAAGGTTAGGTCAAGGCTCATTGTTTTACAAGTGGATGATGAATTATTCCAGCACCATTTGTTAAAAAGACTATCCGTTTCGTTCATTGAATTGCTTTTGCACCTTCGTCAAAGATCAAATGGCCCAATTTGTGTGGGTCTATTTCTGGATATGCTATTCTGTTCCATTGATCTTTGTGCCTGTCTCTTCACCAGTACAACATTGTCTTTATTACTGTCGACTTACAGTAAATCTTAAAATTGGGTAGTATGATTCCTCCAACTTTATTTTAGTGATTTAATCTTCTTTAGCCTTCCATGTAAATTTTAGAATAGCTTTTTCATAACTGTATAAAACTCTGCTGTGATTGTGATTGGAATTGCATTAAATATACAGCTCGCTTTGGGGGAAATCATTGTCTTACTATGTTGAGTCTTCCAATCCATGAACCAGGAATGTCTTTTTATTTAGATCTTCTCTGATGCCTTTCATCAGTGTTTTCTCATTTTCAGCATGTAGATCCTGTCTACGCTTTGTTAGATTTATTTTTAGCACAGTGGTTGCTTGGTACCCATAGGGTATTCGTTCCAGGACCCCTATGGCTACCAAAAATGGATGTTAAAGTCCCTGATACAAAATGGTATAGTATTTGCATATTTATCTATGTACATCCTCCCGTATACTTTAAACCATCTGTAGACTTCTTATAATACCTAATACATATCAATGCTGTGTGCATAGTTGCTGTACTGGATTTAAAAAAATTTTTCCCCCCAGATATTTTTGATCTCAGTTGAATTAGTCTCAGGCTATGGAACCCAGGGATACAAGGGCTGACCGTGTATAACGTGTGGTGGAGGAGCTACTGTACATGTTACTTTTTAAAAATAGCCAGTTCCTGGTTGTTCATCTAGCATGTGGACATATGGTTAACTTTTGCTTTGACCTTGTCTCCTATGGCCTTGCTCAACTCGTTCATTCTAGGAGATTTGAAAAATAGATTCTCTGGGAATCTCTACATAAACAATCATATCCGGTGAATAAGGATGAAGTTTTATTTCTTCCTTTCCAATATTTGTATGTCTTTTATTGCCATTTTGTGTCTCTTGAGTCACAAGCCTTACTTGATCATGCTGTGATGTCCCTGCCTGCCTTCTTCTCTGTGGGGGTTAAATGGGAACAGAACCTACTTTTTACTGAATGAAGAATTATTTATTTATTTATTTTTTGAGACGGGGTCTCACTCTGTCACCCAGGCTGGAGTGTAGTGCTGCAGTGTCAGCTCACTGCAACCTCCGCATCCCAGGTTCAAGTGATTCTCCTGCCTCAGCCTCCCAAGTAACTGGGATTACAGGCGTGCACCACCATGCCTGGCTAATTTTTGTATTTTTAGTAGAGATGGGGTTTCACCATGTTGGCTAGGCTGGGCTCGAACTCTGACCTCAGGTGATCCACCCGCCTTGGCCTCCCGAAATGCTGGGATTACAGGTGTGAGCCACCGTGCCTAGCCTGAATGGAGAATTATTAAACCTGAAGATACAGTAAAAAATAATCACAAGGAAAACAAAACCACAGAAAGAATAAAGAAATGACTTAATGTTTGTTTTGTTTTGTTTTTTAAAAAGACTCAACCATTGGAAGAACAAGAGAAAGATGGGTTTATCCACAGGTTTATTTCTATGTAATGATTTCCCATTAGTGGGATACTATGTAGATTTCTCATTGTAGTCCTTTCTGGGTAGAGAGAATGGCCGGTAGAATCAAATTGTAAGAAACATGAAACCATCAAAAGAGCCCTTCTTCAGGTCTTGCAGACAGAAAGAACCATTTGGTGCCATGTGCTTCAGCCAGCACCATTTCAGTGTGTGCATGTGTGCACTGGCATTCTGGGAAGCGCTATGACAGCCTACTAATGTCGGGGAGTGGCCCTGCCTTAGTAGGCATGGTGTGGCACCTACTTCCTACTTGGCATTTCTGCCTGGGGAGTCTTTGGCCTCCATAACTCTGTGACTGTTGACCATGGCCATCTGTCCAATAGAGTGAGAGCAGGAACTGTACCTGTCTGGAATGGCAGCCTGTCCCTGCCAGTCCCTGCGTTGCTATTTTGGAGTGAGACAGATAATGCAGACACAGCGTGCGAGCAAGCAGTCCTGTGGGAGAGCTCCAGGTCTCCTGTTCCTTATGGTGGAAATAAAATCTGCCTTGGAGACAGAGGGGAACTACTGCTTTGATGTAAGAGATCACTATTACGAAATTCCAGATGTCCACCTGACACCTCCCTGCCTCTCCAGTCCTGACCAGTGTTGTACAGCAAAGGATCCCAACCCTAGGAAATCTTCCATGTCAGGTTCCTGAGAAGGATAAAGGATGTTTAACGTTTTTCACAAAATAAAGGCAGGGGGGCCGGACGCGGTGGCTCACGCCTATAATCCCAGCACTTTGGGAAGCTGAGACGGGCGGATCACTTGAGGCCAGGAGTTTGAGACCAGCCTGGCCACCATGGTGAAACCCTGTCTCTACTAGAAATACAAACACTGGCTGGGTGTGGTGGCGCACGTTTGTAATCCCAGGTACTGGGGATGCTGAGGCAGGAGAATCACTTAAACCTGGGAGGCGGAAGTTGCAGGTTTCAGTGAGCCAAGATCATGCCAGTGCACTCCAGCCTGGGTGACAAAGTGAGACTCTGTCTCAAAACAAACAAATAAATAAGAAAAGGCAGGGGGTGGAGAAACATTAAAGTTTTTTGTTTTGTTTTGTTTTGCTTTTCCCCCATCCCTTTTTCTGGTAGTTTATGAAACTTTAGTGTTGTATTACCAGAAGCACTTATCCACTCTGCAGATTTTAAGACTCCACCATTTCTAGAGGTGGGAATTTTGGTCTGGGGCCTTCTTTGAGAAACACTGGCCATCAGTCCTTACCACTCCTACAGAAGGAGGGGATGAGAGTGGGCAGAGGACAGATATGTGCGCACGGACGACTGGGAGGGCTAGACATAACAGGAGGCCACTGGTCCTGGGCATGGGGCTGTGTCCCTGTCCCTGTTCTCACATCTGGACCTCAACATAGGGCCTGTTAGCTAGATGCTCCCTCTTTTAAGTGGCTCGATGGAGATTTTGTAAGAAATTGAGACTAAAGTTGGACAACACAAACATTGTGAGGGTTTGTAGAAGAGGTGGGTGCTTGCTGAAAGTTTATATTTAGTCCATATTTAGTTGTCTTTATTCTGTTCAAACATTTTCTTATTTGCTTGTTGAAGCAGGTTCAGAAATAATTATTCGGTAGTGTTTCAGTTTTATTAAAATGCAGTTAATACTGGAAAATATGGTGAGAATTAGGTGACTGCCAAATGTGGCTTTCGGCAGTGTTAGCCTGCATAATAACACTGTTTTTCTCCTTAGTGTGACTGTTTATAATAAAAATGTGACTTGCAGTATTGTTATTGAGAGAGGTTTAGTGAAAAACAGCATTTGAGTAGTTTCCATGCTTAAAGTTTTTATTTCTTCATTAGTGCCTTATGTCATGACCTGGATCTTCAATTTATTCAGCACAGTAGCACCAATGAGAAATATTTCTACAACCTTTAACCTGTTATATCATTCAGCCCCTCACAGCCAGCCTGTGAGGTCACATTAATATCCCTTTGCTGTTGTTTGAAACCTGGAGCTCCCGGAGATTAAGCCTAGCCGCCGTGGGCACTGACATCCGTGGCCACTCCACAGCCCATTGGTTCCGTCCTTGGCCCACACACGACCCATGTGCTAGAGGGTGACCTGACTGAGAGAGCCCAGGGCTGTGCATGAACACCCTTCAGCATGTCCTGTTACCTTTCTGAACTTTAGTTTTCATGACCTCAAAATCAAGATATTCTCTGTAAGCCTATGGTTAACCAGAGGTAATATTTTGCAGAATAAAAAAAAACACCCGTTGTGTAAAGGCTTCAGTAATTGTTTCCATTTCTTTCGGTCTAAAACTTAATGTGGACCATGGCTGCCTTAATCATAAACCACCCATTGGTTGATTTGTTAGTAAGAACTAATCTCTTGATAGCACTTCCCATTCTATAAAGCACTTTCATAAGCACGTCACTGAAAAAGGTGTTTGAAACGAAGATGATCGTATCTGCGGGTGTGATGTGTGACATGGATATTTTGTCTGACTACCCTTCATTTTTTTCCCCCTTAAAATTTTCCCCTCTCAGGAAAGTTCACACACCCACCACCATACAAAGTTTTTCATACAATTTACATTTTTTTTTTTAATGTCAAAGTTAGAACCCTGCTCTAAGGGAATTAAACTGTGATATGGAAGAGAAATTTGGACTTGAAGGCCAGGCAACCAGGTTCTGAAGCCTGCATGGCTCAGCTGCCCACTAGTTGCGTGATCTGGGGCAAGAGTAATTGAGCCCTAACTTTCTCAATGGAGAAAATAAAAATAATGCATGCATTATGTCTTGCTGCATTGCTGTAAACACAAAAGATAATATATGTAAAGTATATAACGTGATGCTTGATATATGAATATCACCCAAAATACTAACTGCTGCTGCCACTGTTTTTTTAAGCATTGGTATTCTAATTAAATTATATTTTTGCCAGTGATTCTGAGACAAATAAGAGTGTTTTAAAGTTTCTTCATGGAAGAATCTACACCGTTTTCAGCTTTTTATTCCTATGCATCATTTTTGCACATAATTTCTCAATGTATTGAACTTTTTGAGGCAAATAATATGTCATTTGAATAATGGACAACGTTGAACTTGAATGATTTTATGTTTGCATGAGCATTACTTTTAAATAAACCAGAAAGCTACTGTTATATTTCAAAAAATAATTCATTTGGGTTTTCCTGTTCAAACTTTGCCATGTTGCTTCTAAGTGATACCTTACTTACTGAGATGGATCAGCCTTAGGGAGAGGTTTGTCATACTTTGTTATATACTGAATAGCCTATAATTATCAAGATTATATCCAGTTAGCATAAAGTGCTGTTTAGTTTCTGTTATGTCGTTGTTACCATAGCTGGAGTCGGGTGGGTGTTTAAACCTTTGTGAACCCAAAATTCTTTAATGATGATGGAATATTTCATGTTTTAATATTCTCTGAGTATGTGTTCAAATGTTTTACCAGGTATGTGTTTTTTACAGGTTCATATAATATATAAAATGCATTTCTGTTCCAAGAAAAATACAAGTGGTAAACAGTTAGGAGAGAGCTTGCATATTTTCCTTTATTGTCCTGTCTGATGATTAATGCATTCAGCTATGTTCAGCCTCACGTTTAACCAGGTTAGTGTTTAGTTTGGTTAGGCTGTTTTCCTTATGAGAACAGAAATGGCCAATCCTGTGCCCTGCCTGTCTTCCAGATGGAGTCTTTGCATTGTTTCCAGATCACAGTACTTAATGTAAGGTCAGATTTTCTTGTGAAAACAGATTTTGGATTAACTATGTCTGTGCACTTGCACGCACCCCTCCACACCTGCCTGTGCACTTAAGCTCTAGCTGCCTGCTGGAGTCATGGTTCTGATTTCCAAGATGCAAATGAGAATTGAGATTCTGCTTTATAGCCTAAAAATGCAAAAGCAAACTCTTACTGCATGGTTGGTCTGCAAGTCTCCCTTTCATAGAGACCATGAGATGTAGTGGAAAGACTTTGATTCTTATGAAGATTTAATGTAGAGGTTGGCAGACTATGCTGTGGGCCTCTATTTGTAAATAAATTTTTATTGGGGCATAGCTGTGTCCATTTGTTTAATATTGCCTATGGCCATTCTCATACTACAGCAGCACAGTTGAATAGTTGCAGTGGAGACTGTATGGTTTGCAGAGTCTTAACTATATTTTCTAGCCCTTTACAGAAAAAGTTTGCTGGCCCCTGACTTAATGCAATAAAAAACTCAGTAGTTTGAATCCCAGCTCTGTTATGCAATAGCTGTATGACATTGATCATGTTCTGTAACCTCTTTGTACCTTAATTTTTCCCCTATTAATGTCATTTATCCATTTACTCAATGAATATGTATTATGAACTTACTATGTTCCAGGCTCAGGAAATACAGCAGTGGACAAATATTGGCCCTCATGGAGCTTGCGTCTCAGTGAAACTTCCCTTTATGAGGATGATGGTAGATGCCTCGTAGGGAGGATTAGATGAATTAATATATGATACCTGTAAAGCATAAGTAGAATACATGCTCCGTGATGTTCGTTGTTGTTATGATGCCAGATATAGGGTTGTTAATGTGTAAAACAAAGTAGAACCTCTGTTCAGAGTTGGAACCCTTATAATTCCATGTTTACTATTCTTGAGGTTTTTATTGAAATAATGAATGATTAGAAGTAATTGGGCATATATCTGGTACAATTAGCCTAAAAAAGAGAGTGAGGAGCTTGTATGAAATTAGGATTCTCCATTAAGTGAATAAAAGAGTGTCACTGATTTCCCAGCTAAGAGCAGTCTGAGGTTGACAAGATTGTTCTTGGTACACAGGATGGCTTAGATGGAAAAGATGAGACTGGAAAAAGTAAACATTTGATTAATATATGACATTAATACTAGTTTCTTTGTATACATTCAATTTTGATAATTAATTAATTTGATATTTGAACAGAAAGATCCTAGGATGTGAGCACTCTCCATCTTGGCACTCAGGCATGTCTGGTGAGTGGAATGAATGCGGAGTATCAGAGGATCTAGAAGCTCCTGATTGTATGAGTTGGGGAAAATAATTTTGCTGTATTCCTCATTTGTAAAGTAAGGAGACTGGACTGAGTTTTTCCAGGCTCTTTTCAGCTCTGAGTATGAGATTTATGAATTTTCTCTGTGACCAGATTACCCAAAATAAAGCTTTGCGTTGTTCTTCTCTCCTGCAAGAAGCCGCCACTTCTTCCCTTTCATAATGAAGCAACAGCTTTATTTCTTCATGTTTCTAAGTACAGAATGCATAATATTGGAGTAACAGGGCCCCACTCATCTTGAGAAATTATCAGTTTCTTCAACTTCTTAATGAGGATAATTTTCTTTCATGGGCCTTCTCTGTAAGTAGAAGTATGATTTTTGTTGGACCACATAGTCACTGAAGGCACTTTCCAGTTCTGGCGTTCTGAGACTCCAGAATATAATTCAGAAGACTAAAGACGAACTGGAAGGAAGAGGGTTATGTTGGGCTTTTGTTGTTGTTGTTCTTTTAAGGAGGGCAACCTCCACAGCTGGGAGCGAGACTAGACTTGCTGTTGGGGTGAGTGGCCGTCTTGCAGTACGCAACCACCAGTAGTGATTTCAGGCCTCAGTAGGCATCCTTGTCGTTTTTATGTGGTGTTTATGTAGTATCCTTTTTCCTGTAATGCTCTTCCTTTGGCACATAACCCTGTAAGAAAAGTTGAGATCTGAAAGGACAGATGCTGTGAAATGACCAATTCTGTATTGCCTTGCATGGTTACAGACAAGAAAACTAATCTAGCAGAGATGAAATAGAATTCGTACATACTTTTTGAGAGTACAAAGAAAAAGAATCATTTGTACTTTATTTGGAAACATGCCATTCTTCTGGAGTTTTCGTTTTTAAAATATTTAGGAATTAATAATATGTTTTTGAAAAAGAATCTCTGGTTGACAAAGAAGTAAAGTGGAAAAGTATACTCCAATAATTTTACCAATCAGGAGTCCTTGCCCTTAAACATTTAAACTTAATATTATCTATGAGTTTTCATATCTAAGTATTCTACATTCATGAAATTCCAAATACAAAGGCTTATACAGATAAAAAGGCAGACTGTATCATCTTTTTTTTTGAGACGGAATCTCGCTCTGTCACCCAGGCTGGAGTATAGTGGCACGATCTTGGTTCACTGCAACTTCCACCTCCCAGGTTCAAGCGATTACCCTGCCTCAGCCTCTGGAGTAGCTGGAATTACAGGCGTGCGCCACCACGCCCAGCTAATTTTTGTATTTTTAGTAGAGATGGGGTTTCACCATGGTGGCCAGGCTGGTCTTGAACTCCTGACCTCAAATGACCCACCTGCTTCAACCTCCCAAATTGCTATGATTAGAGGCATGAGCCACTGTGCCCGCCGGACTGTTTTCTCTTGTGAGAGCAGGGTGTGAAAGCCCCCTTGTTGCCCGTTTCAGAATTTATGCAGTGTGATGGGAGGAGATCTGGCTCTGGAGCAGGCAGACTAGGTTCAACCCTGGCCCTGCGTGGAGTGGATGTGACCCTGTGCCAGCCTCTTTCCCCTTCTGTAGAATGGGATAACAGGAAGTCCTGCCTCAGAGGCTCATAGGGAAGATTAGGTCAGATACTACATGTAACGTGAACAGTGTGAACAGTGCTGGCAATTGCTTAGTACATATCAACTACCGTTATTTTTGTTTGCACAAATATATCCTAATCTTCTGAAATCTAAACCTGGATCATTGACTTGTGTCTTCATTTGCAAATGGAAGTCCTTTGGCACCTTAAAAACAATATGTTGGGGATTAGACTTGGGGTTCTGGATTAAGGTGGTACAGATGCACTTTCCTGAATCTCTCCAGCTAAATACATCCAGAACCCTGTCATCATATATGAAGCAATCATGGAAACACTGACGGGGGGGAGAAGACGGCATACTGGCAAGGGGCCTTGGGACTCAGAAACGACAAGGTGGCAAGTTCCCTGGGTTTTCTCAGACTGATTAATGTTAGAGAAGCTGTCAACCCAGAAACACCAATGGGTGCAGACCAGAAGGCCCCGAGGAAAGCTCACTCTTTCTCCCCAAAGGACCAAGAAGGGGGCAACTTAAGACAGAAAACTTTTAGACAATAAGTGCCCTATTTCAGCCAAACACCACGGAGAAGAATGTGGCCCCGGCCCACCAACAAAGGCCGAATGGGGAGCCTAAATAGAGACCTTCCCCTGCTTATAATGAGGCACCCCTCACCCCTGCCAGGTGGTGTCAGAAAAGATGGAGCTGGGAGCCAGGTTTTTATCCCCACTGGGCAGTAATGAGGCATTCCCCAAACCTCACCCAGCTGCACTATCAGGGAGCACGAACAGCCAGCTCTGCCCAGCAGTAGTGAGGCACCCCCCTCTCCCCAGGTGTCAAAGGAGGTTGAGTGAGAGACATAGATCTTCACCACAGCCTGGCAGTAGTGAGCTGCTCTGCCTTCCATGTGCTAGTGTTGAACGAGCTCTGCTAAAATAGGAGACTTAAACTTAAGATTCAGTCTTCTCATACCACTACACCCAAATGTTTAGATTACAATTAAAAATCATGGGTTACACCAAGGACCAGGAAAATCTTAGCTTGAGTGAGCAAAGGCAGTCAACAGATGCCAATACCAAGATGATGACATGGATGTTGGAATAATCTGATGAGGATTTCAAAGCATCCATCATAGAAATGCTTCTGTAAGCAATTATGACCACACTGGAAACAAATGAAAAAAATCTCAGCAAAGAAATAAAAGGTACAAAGGGAAGCCACGTGGAAATTTTAGGACCAAAAAAGACAGCAACCTGAAATAAAAAGCCAAAACTCAGTGATTGGGTTCAGTGGCAGAATGGAGATGCCAGAAGAAAAAATCAGTGAACTGGAGGATGGAGTAAAAATTATCCTGTCTGAACAACAAAAAGAAAATAGACTGTACAAAAAAGTTAACCAAGCTTCAGGGATATGTGGGACTTTAATAAAAGGCCGAAAAAGTATTCAAAAGAATAATTTCCTCAATTTGGCAAAAATCGTAAACCTAGAAATTCAAGAGGGTCAAGACTGGATTGCGTTTCTTTGGTATAGCTTTTGAATAGCAAATGACTCAACTCTGGAAATTTCCATGATCCCATTAACCCATCATTCCTGTTAAAACAAGAAAAGATCTCTTATCAGTCTTTTATTCTTCATGATTCCAGCCTATTGGCCTTAGTCCAGGATACATCAACCAGCATTTTCAACAAAGGTGACAGTGTTTTTGCTAAATACATTGTTTTCCTAAACCAGCAATTACATTGGTATATATCCTGTAGAAATGAGTGCTCGTGTCCACCAAAAGCCACATACACAAACGTACATAGCAGCCTAATTTATAATAGCCAAAAACTGGAAACAACCCACGTGTCTATCACTAATTGAGTGGATAAATACATTATGGTATTCATACAGGGGAATATTACACAGTGGTGACAGAGGAAGCTTCTGGGATGTGCAGCAGCTGGGCACAAGAGAGTGCCTACTGTATGACTCCATTAATCCAAAATCCCAAAAGTGGCCAAAGTAATGTAGGATGATAGAGGTTAGAATACTAACTTCTAGTAGGGGTTATGAACCGGGAGAGGACACAAGGGAGTCTTTGGTGCTGGAATGTTCTCTGTCACTATATGAGTGGTAGTTACACATCTGCCTACATATATAAAACTTGTATAAGTGATACATGTAAGATTTGTGCACTTTACTGTAATAAATTAAATGTTAAAGAAATGTTTACTGTCATCTCTTCTTATCCATGGGGGATATATTCCAAGACTCCCAGTAGATGTTGAAACCGAGGATAGTACCAAACCCTATGTATGTGAGGTTTTGTCCTATGCATACGTACCTGTGGTAAAGTTTAATTTATAAATTAGGCACAGTAAGAGATTAACAACAGCAGCTAATGATAAACTAGAACAATTACAACAATAGATTGCTTACAATTTCACAGATAGAAGATTTGTTCATACTATTGATCTTAGCAACCTCAGCATACAGTTTTTTTCTTAAGTCTAGAACTTTGACTTTTTCACTTAAAGGAAGCACTTTATGGCTTCTCTTTGGCATGTTCAAATTGGCGGTATCACTACTCTTGTACTCTGAGGTAATTGTTAAGTAAAATAAGGGTTCCATGAACACAAGCACTGTGATACCATGGCAGAATGGCTGGGGAGCATAGATAGTGTGGATGTGCCGGACGAGACGAGGGAGGATCCAAGCCCTGGGAGGGATGATGAGAGATTTTCTCATGCTCTTCAGCATGGCGCACAACTTAAAAAACAGGAATTGTTTATTTTAGGAATTTTCCACTTAATAGTTTCAGACCACGGGTAACCGAACATTGCAAAACATGAATCCTTGAATGGGGGTACAACTCTGTGCTCTTTTCGGAGACACCAGTCTCTGAAAATTCTTTCTGTTGCCTTCAGGACAAAGTTGAAACTGGTAAGCTTGGCCTTCAGGGCCACCACTGATTGGACCTGCCTGGCCGGGTCAGGTGTCCTCTTCTGTATTCCCGCGGGTCTTAGTGTTTCCCTCCAGTGCTGGATGTGAATGGTGCTTTTTGCTTGTCTGTGGGACCTTCTCTCTCCCTTATCCCCACCCACATCCTGACATTGGTAAGAGCAGTACCTGTGTCTGATTCACCTTTTAATCCCCAATACGAGGTCTGTCACAAAGTAGCTTTCTTTTAAATGTTTATCAAATAAATAAATAGATTAAAAGAGGTGCCAGGTGTTAGCACACAGAGAAATAGGTCTTGGAAAAGTACCTGAAAATGCTGTTGTCATGTTTGTATCGTGCTGATGGCACGATTCCCGAGGGCACTGAGGAAATGGTCAGACTTCTTTCCTGTAGGTCAAGGCTGGTGAGAGTTTGGCACTTGAGGTCTCTTCCTGGGTCTGCTGAGGCTGGCAGCCCACTACCCACATTTGTCCCTGACTGCTTTGCAGGCCGGCCCCTGTCCTACAGCAGGCCAGGTCTGTGTCATTGGCTCTCCCTCTCCCCTTCTTAATCCTCAACACTTTCAGTTGCACACTTTGAGGTTTTCCAGCACATTTAATGTTTTTTCAGCCATTCTCACTTTTCTGAAAACCAGAAATAGTTACCTGCAATTTGTGTGGTACAATTTTTAAAAAAACGTGTACGTTTTTAAATTAAGCAGATCTGGGCTTTGCCACTCATTAAGCTCTGTGACCATGAACAAGTTAACCCTTATAGATCTCATTTTCTTTATCTGTCACCTAGGAACATCATTTTCTACCTTGCAAACCATTAGGAATACCAAATATTTGCATGTAGGAGATTTGTAATATAATAGGATACTTGGTGTATGTTTCCTTTCCCTCTCCTCTTTTCCATTTTCAAGCAGAGCTAACACAGTTTCTAAGACACATGATCTTGATTCGTAAGACATAGTCCCCTAATTGTAATCTGCACCCCGAGTGTCACATTGCACAGTCTGCCTCAGGTAACAGTGGGGCTTCCACATGTCTCGCCTTGGAGGTCTGTGCTAGGCTGTCAGGAGGTATGGATGGCAGGCAGGGGAGAAGGGACAGGACGTTGGCTTCCTGTGGGCTCACCTGTCGACTGCCTCCCTATGCCCAGGGGACACACAGCTTAGAGCAGGGCCCAAATGGACATCCTGGCTATTCTTACACATTCCAGATAGTCATTCCGAGGGCTGCTGTGTGGCAGATTCCCAGCACAGGCTGGACACTTGAGCTCCCAGCAAGCCTTTTATTTTTTTATTTTTTAAACACCATGGGCAAGCTGATCAACAGTTTCCAAGGCATTATTTATTGATGGCACGGAGCTTATCATAATACAACAAGCAACTGAGATTCTGTCCATGGGTTAAAAATTAAAGACTGAATGTGTTCATGACAGAATTCTGTTTGTTCAGGCACTGAAGTATGACATTGTAGATGATGCATTATGGGTGGGGATTGCACCCCAAGTAGCAGAGGCAGAATGCATATTTTTAAAAACTTGCTGTATGGGTTATTTTTGTTCTGAATGTAGCTGTGCATGTTAGCACAGATGTGCCAAAACAACTTTTCAGAACTGCTTTGTTTTCTCTGCTGCTGCCATGGTTTACCCATCCCTTTCTGGTATTGTTGCTTTCTCAAGTCATGTCTTGTGGTACTTTAGGGAGGCTACTAAATAGAGTGGAGTTTTAAGTAATGTGCACTCAAGTACATTAGAGATAAATTCACTTCTTGATTCATATTTTCTCCTGCTTCTGCTTAAAAATGGGGATCTTTCATCTAGCTCTTTAAATACTTCACTGGCCAGCTTTTGACATTTTGCCTAATTAAACTGTCTTAAAGAAATGACAGTAATGGAAAACTAACACTGCTTATACTTTTTTTTCTTACGATTCAGCTAGTTTAAAGTTCTTTAGAAAGAATGCAACAAAAATGTCCTAAGTAGAAGGACAAATAAAAGATGATATTAAATTCTCCCATTTTATTGAGCACTTTCTAGAACCCAGGTATTGTGTAAGACTTTCTGTTTTCTTACCGTTTACTAAAATGACATCTTGTGTTTGCAGTAGAGCTTTTTGGTCTGTTTTTCATGAGGCCAAAATGACTCACCTAAGTTCACATGGCTGAGCAGGTGGCAGTGCCAGGCTTAACTCAGTGCTCCTGGGTCCTGTCCCTGCTTTCTTACCATTACCCCTTGTTCTGTGGAAGTCTGAGGAAGCCGCGAGGCTGAGAGTCAGAGACAGTCCTGTGCAAGGGGTCTGCACCGTCCTGTAGGAGGGGCATGCTTGGCAGCCTCTGAGCCACGTCCTCCTGGACCAAACATGGAAAGATATTTTGCATTCCAAATCAGTTGAAAATACCTTTCTGACATCTAGCACTAAGGTTTCTGGTTGTTTTGCACAAAGCAGACAAATTTTGTAGCTATGCAGTGATATAACATTCATTCACCAAATATTTTTCTCATCTTGTAATCAGAAATATAACTAGCTTCTTAAAAATCAGCTAATTTCATTCATTATTTAAATAAAGATTTTATCTGCTAGTTGAATAATTCATGAGGAAATTGCACTAAATTCAGATGTGAATGTTTGCTAAAGAAAAGATAGTTGCTAATTTTTCTGGAATTTGGTAGTTGAACTCAGAGAATATTTGTATTAATCACATTGTTTTTTGTACTTCTGGGTACTTTAAGAGCCTTCTGCCATTACTATGGTTGAAAAGCATCTTTATTTTGTCACAAAAGCTTGGAGAATGCTACTTACTACTTTACCCTATTGAGTTTTGCTGTGAAACTGCAGTATCATTCTTTCTGGATTCCTTTCTTTTTGGAGGTGTCATGGGGAGCAGGGTTAGTTTATGGGGTGCAGTCTCTGACATTCTCGGCCTCACTGTGTTCCCGTGTGGCCACTGAGGCCCCATGCAGTGGTGCAATCCTTGTGTGAGAAGCTGGGTGCCAGCGCAGCCCACGCTTTATCACCCATCCTGCCAGGGCGTTGCTTCCTGGTCGGAAGGATTATTGGTTCTTCCTTACTTAGGTCTCGTACGCACTCCAAGTGCAATGCCGTGGGCACATCTCAGCTGGTCAGCAAAACTTGTACTACTAAATGCCTTTATCTCATAAAATCTTAATTTATAAAATGTAGGCAGCTGGAGGAATGCTCACCCTTCCTTTAAGGCAAAGGAAAGCCCCAAAGAACATTTTTTTACCTATCAAAAAAGCAGTTTAAAAAATCTGCAGCATCAGTCAGAAAAAGGGAAGCATGGACAGTTCTAGGGGTGGTATGAATTGGGAGAACCCTCTTGGGAGGCATTTTAACAGTATGTCTCAAAGACAGTCAAAGATGGTTTGGTTTTGTTTTTGTCCAGTAATTCTTTTGGGAATTTCTCCAAAGGAAATAATCAGTGATGAGGTTAAAAAAAAATTGTATATATGGATGCTCATTACATTGTTGGTGAAAATTTAGTCATGATGCAAATGTCCTGAAATGTTCAGCAAATTATGGAGGTTGTAGTGACTGAATAGAATATACTATAAAAAAACACATTTTCAAAGAATTTTTATTATATGGAAAGATCTAAAATACTATATATATAAAGATGATCTTCGTTTTTAAACAAATTAAGTATTTAATATATGTGCATTGAAAAATACAGAGAATTTTCATGGATAGGATCTGTCCTCATCTCAGGGTTGGGGCTGGGCTCCTGAAAGAAGGGTCAGACCCTAGAGCATTCAGCTGGGCTGCAGTGAGAGTTGAGGGTAATGATCCTCTAGCTGAAACGGACTCTAATTCTCATTGACTCCAAAACTGGAGGTCGTACCTTTTTCTGTCTACCCCTGTGTCTTGATCTGCCTCCTGGCCCCTTTTCCCTCAGGGCATTAGGGAGACAGGAGGACCCAGGAAATGCTGAGTGTCCTGGCAGTTTCCTTCCTACTTTCTAGCCTCCAGTTCCCAAGCCTGGCATTTGCTTCTTTTGGCCTTGGGTACTCAATAGACTTACTGTATGGGAAGGAATGCTGTCCATTTGTCTTGAGTTGAACTTTCTCATCAATACTTTTGTGGCTCTTCCCATATCCCGGCTTTGGACAGAATAGTCAGTTGGAATTAAAATAATTTAATTCACTTTAGTGAGGTATATGTGTATGTGTGTCTGTTATTCCTGTATAATTTTAACAGAACACAGTAGGAAATTTGCATATTTCACAGCCCACAGTTTGGAAATACATTTCTGAAAGAAGCTACCCTGAAAAACAATCATTGGGCAAATAATCTGATGATCACTGTAACTTTTAAAGAAAATCTTGTGCAATTTCAGTTACTCATGATCTTTTTCCAGGAACAAAAATATTCATATCATTTACAAATTAATCTATCAGGAATGAGTGTTTACATTTGCTTACAATATTTAGTGTGGATTACTCAAATCTTTTGGTTGAGTAATACTTGGCGCTGATGCCAAGGTTATCCAAGGAGCACCAAGATTTCTCTCCTGAGACCTTTATGTCTTGAGCCCTTTGCTGTCTCCCCTTTAGGAGATTTCCAGTGCCCAAGATTTAAGGACCATTTGTGTGCAGATGACAGCAGAATGCCTGTTGAGCTCAGACATGTCCCTGGGGCTCCACACTAAGGGACATACCTGCTCACATTCTCAATGTATGAGAGATGGAAAATATATAACTGCTAACGTTTACTTAGGTGTCTCGTCTCTAAGTGCCTCCCGCGAAATATGCCCAAACTGTGCCCTTGAGTCCCGCATCCCCAGATCTTTTCTTTGCCCTCTCAGCAAATGATCCCACCACACATCCAGTTCAACCAGACTCTTAGAATCTTCCAGTTGTTTCTTTCTCTTACCACCACTGTTCTAGAGAGCAGTTAGTGTCTGATCTACCTTTACCGTATATCTCATATCCACCTGCATTTTTCTGTCCCCACTGCTGTCGCAGCCTTCAGGCCTGCATCACCTTTCATTCAGCGTCCGCAACCGCTTCCTCACTGGCCTTCTTGGTGCCACTCTTGCTCCTTTTCATGCAAATCTAAGTTTTTTTCCCGATTTCCAAGACTTTATATTTGACCCTTCTGTGAATCTGAGTCACCTAGGGAGCTTTTAGTTCATTCGTTCGTTAGAGACATGGTCTCCCTCTGCTGCCCAGGCTGCAGTGCAGTGGCACAGTCAAAGCTCCCTGGAACTTTGAACCCTTGAGCGATCCTCCCGCCTCAGCCTCCCAGGTAGCTGGGACTACAGGCTCACTTGCCACACGCAGCTAATTTTTAATTTTTTGTAGAGATGAGGTCTCGCCATGTTGTTCAGACTGGTCTCGAATTTGTGACCTCAAGTGATCCTCCCACCTCACCCTCCGAAAGCACTAGGATTACAGGCATGAGCCACCATGCCCAGCCAGGAGATTTTAAACTATATATCTGTGCCAGGACCATCACCCCTAAGATACAGATTAGGTTGGCATGAGGTGAGGCCCAGAGATGGGTAGTTTTTACAACTCCCCGGGAGATGTAGATTCACAGTAAGGATGGAGAGTCACTGCTCTGTCAGTGGTTCTTCAGACTGTATCAGTACATCATCATGACCTGAAGGGCTCACCTGACCACCCCTCTAACCTGACCACCCCTCTGAAACAGTCTGTGGCCACTCTCTCAATCTCTAGTAGACCATCTTAATTATTTCTTTTATAGGAATTACCATAATCTGTAAATGTATTTTTAGGTATTAATTTACTCACCTGCCTCCCCCCTGGCTAAGTTTCATTCAGTACATATCTGTTGGTTATATTTGGACCCTGCAAGGGTGGAAGGTGAGCTTTTGCCTCTCACACGCATATATTTTTTTCACCAAATCATTGTTAAGTATCCCAGGACCAGGCAAGGGATGCAAGGATGAGTGGAAACTTGGTTCTTGTCATCGAAAGCCCCAGAGTCTAATGACAGAGTGAGACAAGCAAATAAATAGCTGCTCTGCTCTATAAACGCTATACAGCCCGACTCAAAGAGGGATTCGATTGTCACCGCCCTGGGAAGGGGCCAGTGAAGGGCCTGGAAAAGTTAAGAGTTAGTATTTAATACAGCTCTCTCCACGACATGAAGAAGACAGGGTGAGCCTTCTAACGCATCCAGCCACTTTGTGGTGATGGTGGTGGTGGTGCACTGATGAGTTGGGCTTAGCTTTGGCCATTAGGGATGTAGGAGTGTGTCCTTCCTTTGGAGAGAAGCTCAGTTTGTCAGGACCGTCCTGCTCCCACCTTCATGAGGCTGCTTTGCCAACTACACTCCTTTTTTTCCTCTTGGAGCACTGTTAAGGAGTGGAGATTTTACCCCCAGAAGACTCTTAAGTGGGTCAGAACAACATATGAATCTAATTAACTGCAAAATCACTTTGACCTCAAGGTGGAAAATTCATTCCATATTAAGATACTCCAATGAAAGGCCTACATTCATTGTAATAATAAAATGCCCATAAGAGACACTCCGTATTTGAATATTAATTCTATCTCATTATCAGATTCCCAGAGAGATATTAAAATCCAAAGATTACATTGCATTTTAAATTAAAGTCCAAAGGCATTAAAGTCCAATTCTCTTGCCCATGTGTGTTCAAATAAATTGAAATTCAAAATATATTCTCCCTGATTTCTTACTCTGCACAATCCCAGTTAGAGGGGCTCTTAATGCCTGTGTAGGGTCAGGATTTTTTTTTTAACAGCTGCAGCCTGGACTGTGTCTTGCTGGAATGTGTGTGTTTCTTTCAGGAGCACCCAATACCAAACCTCTGATATGCTTCACTTCTTAAAATTAAAAAAGTTAACAGGACACAGGATTGTCAAAACACTGCCCCCCCCCCCACCCCACACATACACCAAAGTTGGAAAAGCCAATTCCTGGTCTTCTAATAGTTACCCCAAGCAAAAGTATGTCCCCAGAAACCAGCACTTCTTACTCGTTGCCAACTAGCAGACCATAGCAGAAAGTCTGTGATATCTGAGGGAAAGATGGAGAAAGTCTTCATTTCTGCTTCACTAGATTTCAGTTAGTCGCTGACAGTTGCGGGGCTAGACATTTGGGAGCAATCTCCTCAGTAATTTCTTGGATCTTGCTGTCAGTAATTCCAGTGAGTCAAGACCATGCCTTTCTTTCTCGTGGGTTTTGTAGGACCCAGTCACAGTTTCTGTTTGAATAGCCACTGAAATTTTCTGAAATTCACTTTAAGTGTGTTAGAACACAGTGCGTTTTCATTCCTCTTTATATCTTTTCATCCTGACCTTCGATATCTTATTTCCCATTTCATGTATTTTTATTGTTTATTTTTCTCCCTCTCTCTGTAGCCCAATCTGCAGTGCAGTGGCACAGACATAGCTTACTGTACTCTCGAACTCCTGGGCTCAACCCATCTTCATGCCTCAGCCTCCCCAGTAGCTGGGACTACAGTCATGCACTATCACACCCAGCTAATTTTTAAAAAAAATTCTTTGTTGAGATGGGGTCTCTCTATGTTGCCCAGGCTAGTCTCAAACTCCTGGCCTCAAGCCAGCCTCCCTCTTTAGCCTCCCAAAGTGCTCTTACTCCAAAAAAAATTACTGTTTTCCAGCTAAATCAGCCTTATTGCTTTAGTTTGTTTTTATTCTTTCATTGTTTCTGTTCTAATAGTAAGACTGAAATACTTTTTACATAACTCTAGTTCCTCTTTGATTTTCTGAGCATCCTTGATTTCTAGAGATAGAACGTTCTAAACAAAGACCTTTTAAAATTATAGTATTTTATTGAATTTATTTTTCTATATCAGTGCTAGGAGACAGTATCCGTGTGTTTTCTTCTGGTCTTAGCATCTATGTAAACTTTGCTTTACCTATGACATTTACTATAGGTTTCTGACACATAGCCTTTTTGAAATTAAAAAAGTTCTCTAGTTTTCTGATAATCAAAAAAATCATAAATAGGGGCTAAGCATGATTGGGTCCTTTTTCTGTGATGGTTGATATTATTATGCGTACATTAATGAGGTTCATTGTAGATTTTCTGATCCGCTTGAATCTATTCTTGCATTTTTGAGAAAAGTCTGCCTGAACATGAAGTATTATTGTAGCATGTTTAATTTAGTTATGCTAATATTATTTCTAGAATATTTTAGGGGAAGGGGATATATTTTCATAAGTTAAAAAGGCCTTTAATTTCTTTACAGTGGTCTACCTTTCCTGGTTTTGGAACAAAGTCATACTAGCCTTGTAAAATAGGTTGGAAATCTTTCTTTATTTTTCTGTTGTTTTGGAACAACTTGTATATAAAATAGACGTTCTGTTTCTTGCAAATTGGGTGGAACTCACTTGAGAGCTATTTGCGTCTTTGTGTTTGTTAGTGAGTCTTGGTCATTTTAGTATCTTTAAAAGTTTTTGTTCGCAAGACTCCGTCTCAAAAAAAAAAAAAAGTTTTTGTTTTAATATTTTTTCTTATTTTATTTTCAGGCACAGTTATTTTGGAATTCAGATAAGAACTGACACTTATAAACATTCAAAATGTTAATAAACATTTTTTCTTCAAGGCAATTACCTTTTCTTAAGATCAATCTTAGCACAATCCTATGCAAAAACAAAAATTTTTTAAAGTCTAAATAGATTAAAATAGGAGAAATCAACTCTACCCTTCTCATATAAATTATTCTGAAAGAATTAGAAGATTCAATGATGTAAATCAGATTAAGAGGAGGTAGACTTAAAGTGCCTAAAATATAATTGTATTTCACGAAATAAGACCGTTATTTTTCTAAAGAGGTCCTCTAAGCTGGCTTTTATTCTGCTGTAGTTTCATCTCACTAAGAGGGAGGGCAATAAATAAACTGGTCTTACCAAAAAGTTTCCACTTTTTAGTAGTGAGCGCTCTAGCTTTAGTTAACTTAGAAGTTTATCTTTTTTCCCTGGGCAACCACTTTTTCTCCACTGTTCTTGTAGTTGTTGTAATAGAGCCCTGGTTTCTTTTCCCCCAAGAAATGCCCACTTTTCTGGTGTCGTGCCCACTGAATAGGAACTGGAGGAAGGGACTACAGCTGCTTTTCCTTTAGGGGATGATGCTCTCCTTAGCTCTTCAGTAGTTCACATATGTAAGAAGTCGCGGCAAGTTCCCTAAAGTCCCTAAGAAAGTCTTGGTAGGGTTTCAGTGGCTCTGAACCATCTATTGCTTTAATTCAGTCTTTTTTGTTTTTAACTGTAAATAAGCCAAGGTTTTCCTCTTCTTTTGAAATTGTCAACCTCCAATCCAATTTTATAACATCATTCTGTACTTTGAATAATGAGGCCAAAAGAGTCATTGGCTTTGGTGAAAAACCTTCAACATTTTTACTGACTTTGTTAAATTCTTCTAAACTTGCATTGGCAGTTACACCTGCATAAGGAGCCGCATGAAGATCATAGGTAAGGTGAATCAAATGATTTACATGTTTACTGATGAGAGCTTTTTTAGTTCCACCTAAATGCTTTCTCCTAATAGCCCAGCCAGGCCTTTTGCAGGCTCTGCAGTTGCTTCTCAGGACCATGGTCACCAGGTTTGTCTACAGTTCTCCACAAAACCTGACTTATCTTAAAATTCAAAAACAATTTTAATGTACTCTGTTGATGTCCAACAAACTTTTCTTATTTTAAAAAATCTCCATAACCATTTAATTAGATAAAGTACCATCAAAACCTAAAGACATAGAATTGATTGCTAGAGAGCTTTGTGTTCAGCATCTCCTAGTCAGTCGTGAATTTGTCCTCAGCTTGTCTTCCATCAGTGACAACATCAATCCAGAGTGTAGTAATTTCAAAGTTGTCTTCACAAAGCCTGGCAGTAATTGTTCTGTGCTTTTCTTCTGTCCATCATCCAAATACCAGCAGACGGAAACATCTCCTGCATTTGAATAGGGGTAACAATGGTAGCAGAGTCCACATCTTGAGGTCTTATTCCATTTAATAAATCCCTCACTGCTCCTTCTGCTGTTCTGAATTCACAGTTCTCTTTAACAAATGATTCTGTCAGGCTCTTCAATCTTTCTGTGACACATGACTAGAATTCTGGAGCCTGCACCTTCATTTTAGGCGGCTGTTGCTTCAGAAGTCACAGTCTATTCTACCAGCCTTTGCCAAGGATGCAGGTGCCACAGCACCTCAAGAGAAATCACCAATCACACAGCTCCATGCTGAGGCCCTCTTGCCTGCTACTGAGGAGCTCTTGCCATCCCAACTCCTGCCTTTCCCCAATGATGCAGGACAGGCAAGCCCCCAAATTTGAACTTAGCCTGGGAAGGTTCTTGGCTTTGCCCAGGAAATAATTCAAGGGTGAGCTGGTGGTGGTAAACAGCAGCTTTGATTGAAGCAGCAGTGTATAGCAGCAGCAGAGGTGCCACTCCTTGCAGAGCAGGGCTGCCCTATAGGCAGTGTGCCCAGAATCGCAGCTCAGAGGCAGGTCTGCACTCATATTTATACCCAGTTTTAACTATATGTGAATTAAGGGGTAGTTAATGCAGAAATTTCTAGGAAAAGGGTGGCACCTTTCAGGTCGTCAGGTTGTTGCTATGGAAAGGGGCGGTAACTTCTGGGTGTTGCCATGGCAGTGGTAAACTGACATGACATATTGGTGGATATGTCTTATGGAAAATGGCTTCTACCTCTGACCTACCTGTTTTAGTTAGTCCTCAATTTGGTCAGGTGTCCGAGCCCCACCTCCTGCCTCTCCAGGACACGGTCAGTAGCCTGGCTGGGCACTTTAAAAAGGACAGTTCTATTCAAGCCTTTGATTTTTTCTGTCAGTTTTAACATTTTATACTTTTCTCAGGAATGTCTACTTCATCTAGGTTTTCACATTTTTTCCAAAAAATTGTTCATATTTTAATATTTTACCTAGATTGTCTAAAACCTGTTTCTCCCTTTTAATTCTTTTTTTTCCTTCCTCATTCCTTCTGGAACTTTTCCATTCTATTAATGTTTACAAATAACCAGCTTTTGGTTTTGGCTAATCTTCTCTGTAGTGTTGTTACTGTAATTCACTGACTTTCTTGCCTGTCAGTTTATAAGAACAAAGATAAAAAATGATAACAGGCTTTCCTTCAGAAATGATGCAAGACAGGAATCAATGGAATGACATCTTTAAAATACTAAAGGGAAACTGTTAATCTAGAATTATGTATCCAGCAAAAATATCCTTCAAAAATGAAGGTCCAAAAAAAGAAGGCAAAATGTCCTATAAGAAATGTTAAAGGAAGTTCAACAAGGTGAAAGTAAATGACAGCACATGGAAACCTGACCTATACAAATCAATACAAAGGATCAGAATCACTGGAAAAGTTAAATATATGGGTACAAAGAAAGTCTTTCTATTCTCACTTTTAATTTTCTTTGAAATGTAATTGGCTCTTTAATCATAATGGCAATATATTAGGGGATTTTTAATGTGTATATAGAAGAAAAATATATGAGAGTAATTGCTCAAAGATTAAACGGAGTATACAGTTATAACATTCTTACATTGTATGTGGGGTAGTATGGTATTATTTGTAGATAGACTGCAACAAGGTAAAGATGTATACTCTAAACCCCAGTGCAACCACTTTTAGAAAAAGAGAGAGACAGTTAATAAGCCAGTGTTGGAGAAATAAGTGGAATATTTAAAAATGCTCAGTCTCAAAAGAGTCTGGAAAATAGGAACAAAGAATAGTCAAGACAAATAGAAAACAGATGGCAGAATGATAACCTCAATCATGTTGATAAATATATTAAATGTAAATGGCTTAAATATCCAATTAAAAGACTGTTAGAATGAAGTATTGTCTTGTCTTGTCTGGTCTGGTCTTGTCTTTTTGACGAAGTCTCTCTGTGTTGCCCAGGCTGGAGTGTAGTGGCACGATCTCAGCTCACTGCAACCTCTGCCTACCAGGTTCAAGTGATTCTCCTGCCTCAGTCTCCCAGGTAGCTGAGATTACAGGTTCACCACCACACCCAGCTAATTTTTATATTTTTAGTAGAGATGGTGTTGTGGGAAGTCAGAGACCCCGAACGGAGGGACCGGCTGAAGCCACAGCAGAAGAATTATGAAGATTTCATGGACATTTATTAGTTCCCCAAATTAATACTTTTGTAACTTCTTACACCTGTCTTTACTGAAGTCTCTGAACATAAATTGTGAAGATTTCATGGACATTTATCACTTCCCCAATCAATATGCTTATAATTTCCTATGCCTGTCTTTACTTTTATCTCTTAGTCCCATCATCTTCCTAAGCTGAGGATGTACGTCACCTCAGGACCCTGTGATGATCACGTTGTCTGCACAAATTGTTTGTAAAGCATTTGAACAATGTGAAATCTGGGCACCTTGAAAAAGAATGGGATAACAGTGATTTTCAGGGAACAAGGGAGATAACCATAAGGCCTGACTGCCTGCAGGGCCGGGCAGAACAGTCATATTTCGGAAAGCGAATAGGAGAAATATCACTGAATTCTTTTCTCAGCAAGGAACAACCCTGGGAAATGAATGCATTTCCAGGGGTAGGTCTCTAAAATGGCCGCTCTGGGAGTGTCTGTCTTATGCAGTTGTAGATAAGGGATGAAATACGCCCTACTCTCCTGCAGCGCCCTCAGGCTTGGTAAGATTAGGAAATTCCAGCCTGGCGAATTCTAGTCAGACTGGTTGTCTGCTCTCAAACCCTGTTTCCTGTTAAGATGTTTATCAGCGACAATGTGTGCCCAGCAGGACATGGACCTTCATCAGTAATTCTAGTTTCACCCTGGCCTTATCATCGCACTCTGCCTGTCTGCCCTTGTGATATTTTATTGCCTTTGAAGCATGTGATCTCTGTGACCCACACCCTATTTGTATACCCTTCCCCTTTTGAAACCACTAATAAAAACTTGCTGGTTTTGCAGCTCAAGGGGCATCACCGAACCTGCCAACATGTGATGTCACACCCAGAGACCCAGCTGCAAGATTTCTCTCTTTTGTACCCTTTCTCTTTATTTCTCAGACCAGCTGACACTTACGGAAAATAGAAAAGAACCTATGTTGAAATATTGGGGACTGGTTCCCCCAATAGACAGGGTTTCACCATGTTGGTCAGACTGGTCTTGAACTCCTGACCTCAAACGATCCTCCCACCCTTGGCCTCCCAAAGTGTTGGGATTATAGGCGTGAGCCACTGTGTCTGGCCTAGACTGGATTTTAAAAGGCAAAACTCAATTATATGCTGTGATAAGAAATATACTTTGAATATAAAGATGAAGATACCTTAAGAGTGAAAGAATGATACACTCTGTAAACACGTATAAGAAAGCTGGAGTGGCTATATTAATATTAGACAAAATTGACCTAAGGATGAAGAATATCCCTAGATGTAAAAAAGTGATATTTCATAATGATTAAAGGGTCAGTTCATCAAGAAGACATAATAGCCTAAACATATATTGCTAATAGCAGAATTTCAAATAACTGAAACTAAAACTGACACCTGAAAGAGAAAATTGATCTGCAGTCATAATTGGAGATTTCAGTGTTCTTATCTTTACAAATTACAGAACAAGCTGAAAGAAAAGCAGGAGGAATATGGAAAACTGGAATACCATCAGCCACCTTGATCAAGTGAAATTTGGTGAATACTGCACCAATAACAGAATATACATTCTTTCCAGTACACATAGAACATTCACCAAGACAGACATATGCTGGGACCATAACAGAACTCAATAAATGTAGAAGAACTGAAAACATAGACTATATTCTCTCTCTACAGCAGAATTATAAATTAAAACTATAAAATATCTCTAAAATCTCAAGATATTTGAAAATTAAACAGTATACTTCTAAATAACCTACATATCATAGACACAATCATATTGAAATTAGAAAATATTTTGAACTGAATAAAAATGAAAAATGGCATATCTAAATTGTGAGATGGGGATAAAGTAGTGTTTACGAAATTTAAAATACATGAGAAAACAAGACTTAAGATCAGTCATCTTAGTTTCCAACTTAAGAAGCTAATTAAACCGAGTAGATTAAACCAATGTAAGTAGAAGAAAAGAATTAACAAAGATAAGAATGGAAATCACTGAAGTAGAAAATATAATAGACACAGAGTAGAGAAAATCCATGTTATCAGAAGCTGGATGCATATTTAAAAAGACTGATCAGTCTTTCCAGATAAATCTTTCTACCTGTCAAGAAAATTAGAGAAAATATAAATTACTTCTATCAGCAGTGAAAAAGGAGACATCATTATAGATATTACAGACATTAAAAAGATAATAAGAGAACAGCATAAACAACTTGATGTCAAAAATTTTTGACAAAATAGATGATAAGAACAGTTTTCTTGCAAGAAACAAAAACTGAATCAAGGATAAATATTTTTAAAAATTAAATTTGTAGTTTAAAATGTTTCTACAACAAAATCTCCAGGCACACATAGTTTCAGCAGTGAATTCTGTCAAGCATTTAAGAAGGAAAGCATATATCCAATATTTCTCTTTCAGAAAACAGAGGAGGGAACACTTCTCAACTTACTTTATGAAGCCACCACTATTCTGTTCCCAAATCTGGACAAAAACCTTAAAAGGGAAAAAACAAAGTAACTACAGAGCAGTGTCTCTCATGATCAGAAACATAAGAACACATTTCAAAATATCAGCAGAGTGGATCTTGTAACACAGAAAGTGATAATGTATCATGAACTATGGTGGTTTATCTCAGCCGTGCACTCTTTGTTTAATGTTAGAAGAGCAGACGCTTTCATGCTCCTGTATTCACAGAATAAGGGGGAGGAAACAATATGATTATCTCAATAGAGGAAAAGCATTTGGCACAAAATTTACACTTATTCACATTAAAATTTGCCACAAACTAACAGTATAAAGGAACTTTCTCATCCTGAAAAAGGCATCTATGAAAAAATTCAACAGCTAATTTCATACTTTATGATAAAAGACTGCTCACTCTCTGACATCAGGAACAAGGCAAGAATTTCTGCTCTCACCACTCCAGTTAACAATGTGCTGAAGGTCCAAAGCTACCCACTAAGCAAAGAAAAATCGGATGCATAAAGATTGAAAAGAAGTAAAACTGGCTTTATTCATAAATGAGATGATCATATATGTTAAGGAATTGATAGTTATGAGAAGTGAATTTTGGTTACAAGATATGTAAATGAAAATTATATAAAGCTAGCAAAGAATAATAAGAAAAAATTTAAATGCCACATGCAATAGCATCATAAAACATGAAATATTTAGGAATAAATTTTAACAAAGTATGTGCAAGACCTATACTCTGAAAACCATAAAACATTGCTGAGAGAAGTTAAAATTTGACAGACAGCTCGATATTGTTAAGCATAAGATCTCCCCAAGTTGACCTATAGAGTGAATGCTATACCACTCAAAATGCCAGGAGACATTTTTTGTTTGTTTGTTTGTTTGTTTGTTTGTTTGTTTGTTTTGAGATGGAGTTTCACTCTTGTTGCTCAGGCTGGTGCGACCTCGGCTCACTGCAACCTCTGCCTCCGGGGTTCAAGAGATTATCCTGCCTCAGCCTCCTGAGTAGCTGGGATTACAGGCGCCCACCACCATGCCCGTCCCAGGAAACATTTTTTATAAAAACTGATGAGCTGGTTTTAAAATTTGGAAATGCAAAAGACCTAGAATAGCTGTTATGGGTTGAATTGTACCCCCCAAAATTCATATGTTGAATTTCTAAACCCCAATACCTTTAACATGACCTTATTTGGAAACAGCGTTATTGCCAGTGTAATTGCTTAAGATGAGATCATACTGGAGGAGGATGGGCCCCTAATCCAATATGAGTGGCGTCCTTATAAAAAGGGGAAATTTGGGCACAGATTACACACAGAATGAGAATGTCATGTGAAAATACGGACAGAGATCTACAAACCAAGGACACCAAAGATTGCCAGCAAACTATCAGTAGCTAAAGAGAGGCCTAGAACAAATTATCCTTCATAGTCCTCAGAAAGAACCAACCCTGCCAACATCTTGGTCTTGGACTTCTACCATCCAGAACTGTGAAACAATAAATTCCTGTGTTTTATACCATTTGGTTTGTGGTACTTTGTTAAGGCAGCCCTACCAAACTAATACAATTGCCAAAACAATTTTGAAAACAAAACAAAGAGGATTATATTACTTCTTTCATGACTTACTATAAAGCTAATTAAGATAGTGTGGTATTTATGTAAATATAGATGTATATACCAGTGGAACAGAATAGGGTCCAGACTCAGTGGAGAAAGGATATTCTTTTCAACAATGGCACTGGAATGATTTTTTTATCCTTATGGAGAAAAAAAGAACCTAGACTCTTAATTTATACCAAACAAAAATTGATTTAAAACAGCAACATAAAAGCTGGAAATATAAAGCTTGTAGAAGAAAACATTATGGATATGTTGAAGTAGGCCAGGGCTTTTTAGGATATAAAAAATACCATGAAAAAATGTTTTGATAAATTGTATCTCATCTATACTAAAAAGCCAATGCTCTCTGAAACATACTCTTAAAAAATTTAAAAACCAAGCCATTGTATAGGAGAAAATATTTGCAATACATGTATCTGGCACAGGACTTACTCATATGCAGAATATGTAAAGAACCTCTTACAACTCAATGAGAAGAAAACAACCCAGTTAGTAAAATGAGCAAAATACTTGAATAACATTTCTCTGAAGAAATAGAAATGTCCCATAAACACCTGAAGATACTTTACATTATTAGCCATCAGGGAAATGTAAATTAAGACCACAATGTGATGCTGCCTAAAACGTCTGAGTGTTGGTAAGGATCTAGAGTAACTCCAACACATTGTAGGGGAGAATGTAAAATGGTAGAACTACTTTGGAAAATACTGTGACAGTTCTTAATAAAGTTGAACATATACTTCATATGACCCAGCAATTTCATTTGTAGGTGTCTACCCGAAAAATGAAAACGTGCACCCGTGAAAAGATACAGATGCATGTGTTCATAGCACCTCTATTCATTGCGGATAAAACTGGTATCAACCCAGTGACCATCAACACATGAGTGTATAAATAAATGGTAGTATATTCATAATCAGAAAAAAAAAACCCAAAACTGATACATGTAACAACATGAATGAATCTCAGAAACATTGGAAAACACTTTTTAATAATCCCATTTGTGTTATAGAACAGACAAAATAATACCTGTAATGACAGAAACAGATGCCTAGGAGGAGGTGGGGCAGGCACGAGGTGAGTTGCAGTGATTGCAGAGCTGCGCAAGGAACTTTTGGGGTTGATGGAAAGATTCTAAATGTTGATTTGTCTGTGACTATGCAGATGCACTTGCAGTTTACTATATGTAAATTATACCCCAATAAAGTGCCTTTTAGAAGTAAAGAAAACGAAGCAGCAAAGGGGATAGTGTGTGCAGGGCAGTGCGTGAGGTTTCAGGCGTTTCTTCTGAGTAGGTCTCACAGGTTGGCTTGATGGGTGCTGTTTGGCTTTGGGGAGATAGGTGTTTTCACCTTGGCTTCTTATTAGAGTCACCTGGAGAGTTTGTCTAAAACACTGTTGCCCAGAGATTCAGATTCATTGGTTCTGGGGTTGGGACCGCAGCACTGGCACTTTTTAAAGCCTCCACCAAGTGATTCTAAGTTGTAGCCGAGGCTGAGGAGCACTGGCCAGACTTTGAGTTTTCTCTCCAGAGAGTGTCTGCAATGCCCAGGCCACTTGCTTTTTTACTTCTGCCCAAGTCACACCATTTGTTGCTGCTCTGGCATTGGGGACAAAAGCAGCGGCTCAGGCCTGAAATGCCCCCCCGCTAAGTGGCACAAAACACTGTAGAAACAAATACAACATGAAGATCGATGGTACTATATTTTTGTGAGACTTAGAATTGCTGTGTAAGGCTAAAGCCAGCAGAAGAGTATGAATGGAAATTACAAATCCAGACATACACCCAGTTCATGAGACAGTCAAGAACAACATTACACTTAGAGTAACCCCATATCTACCAAATTTCTTAGGATTGTAGAAGTATATCTTTCCATATTCAAACTTTGCTGAAGGACAACTATTGGTTGGTGAAAGATTACCATATCCAGCTCTTTTCAAATGTGGATGGTAAAGGAAACCTTTAGAATCTCAGAGCCAAATGAAAGTAATATTACAAATCATTCCCATTTCCTGTGGTCTCATGATGTGCTGGGCACCATTCTGAATGCTTTCCCACACAGTCCTCACTGTGGCCCTGGGAGATGGGTATGGCCCTCTTATTTCATGTAAGAAAATTGAGACTTAATGAAGTTCAGAAATCTCCCCAAGGTCACACAGCTAACAGGCTGAGTGGGAATTCTCCTGTATGTGTGTCTGCCTCCCAGAGCATGGTATTCATATTCCCTCTGCATCGGAGGATGGTGAGTGAGTCCTCTCGGGAGGCCACTGCTTCTGTGTCTCCTGCAAGACAGTCAGTTTCACCCAGCGGCTGCTTCTGTGCTTCCAGCTTTCAGAGTTGGCTCTTGGCTTGCCCAGGATGGCATCACACCTCAGTGGAAACCTTGCTGGAGCATTGCCACACCCAGCCTGGTCATTTGTTCCCTTCAGCATGAGGACTCTAGTTGTAGTGTTTGATTCTGTTTTATGGAGCTATGTCATAAATACATTTTTACCAAGTATTATTTAGGCTGGAGTCAGTGTAGGAGATTTGGGTCCACCTTTGTATTGTACTCTTGCCTTCTTTTTATATTTACCACTCAATTTGAGAGCATCCAGAATAATTGAAGCTCTGTTTTCTATCAACCTAATATGTTTTCCCAAAGGAGTTTGGTTAGTAGAGTTGGGCCTGTACCCTTTGCAGAGTGCCTACTCTGGCATTATTGGCTAATGTGGGAAAGAATAGTTAGCAAATCTATTTGTTGTCCTCTGTTTACACTTCATTTCCAGAGACTAAATGTTAATTTGTTTAAGCCAGGCTTATTGTCTCCTGGAGATGCACTACCACGGGAAAGTGTTGACTGAGCTTGGCTCCTCAGTGTGAACTGTAACTTGTGACTCATTAATTACGGGCCTACAATCAACTCCCAACATGTTAGTAAAGAAACAAACAACTTTCTTGTTTAATGAAGTGCTGACAGAAGAAAACTTAATTGTTTCTCTCCTGCCCCCAACGTTAGCTTGACACTTGTAGTTACAGCAGTAAACTTGGGCTCTGTAATAACAAAATTGTATCGTCAGTCACCCTTCCTGAAGGTGCTGTATTGGTGTCTACTTTTCGCAGTGACCTTAACCTGTGTTCATTCTTAAGTATATAATTGTGTATTTGTCATAATGCTGCTGTCATCCTTGTCCAGAATAAGTCATGTATGTTGTAAACATTTAATGAACTTCTATAAATGGTTCCTTGTATCCTTTCCTAATGCAGCTGTATGAATAAGAAATATTTATCCAGGAACGCATAGCCTCAGTTGACCTACAACTCCAGTGGAACCGTGATTTTTAAGAACTCTTTAGTTCACCTTTATTGCCTGCTTAAATTTCAGTTTTTAGTGTGTGATTTCATTTCCTTCAAAGAACGTCTTACCCATTTAGCATATCTCAAGAGTTCTACTTTTTTTTGTAGAAAGTGAGGTGTTTTCCATGCATTGAATAATGAATCCTGAATATGTTTATTTCTCACTTATCCAAAAAAACTGATTTTTGAAAATAAATTTGAAATTTTGCCTAATGCAGAGAGGAAGTGTAAATTCAGCTCTGTTGAAGTAATTGTTCAGTTTCTTCATGCATTTAGGAGCTACTGCCCAACTCCTTGTTCCTAAATGAACTAATTGCATTTAACAGTGTGAATGTCACCAACTACTGCTGTCACTCCCAGTGCTCTTTATTGAGCATTTACTGTGTGCTAAGCATACTCACAGTCTCTCTTTGAAGTAGGCACTGTCATCCGCAAGTCTTAGGGGAGGAAATCAAGTCTTAGGGGTTTCTTGACTTGCCCAAGGCCAACAGATCTCATAGCAAGGCTTTGACCCCAGCAGTCTGGCTCCACAGTGGCCACTCTTAATCCCTATGCCACACTGCCTCCCAGTTCATGAACTTCTTGTTTCATCTTATCTTCCAGCTTTTGCAAATACTCTTCCCCTTGCCCAAAACACTCCCACAGTCCCCTTTGCCTTATTTAATTCCTGTTCATTCTTCTCACCTTAAGCTAAATACCACTTCTTTAGGGAGGCCTTCTCTGTGAGCCCCATGCTGTATGTTCTTCTAGCTAAACAAACTATGAGCATGAAAACCAACCTCAGTCTGGCGTGGAGATGCACCTGTGTTCTAGAAGGGTTTGGATCACACATTTGTGGAGAGCTGGTGAGGATCAGCTGGATTCTTTCTTCTCAGTGACACTTACAGGGCCCTAGCTTCGTTTCTGGATCTCTCCTTATCTTCACCCCAGTATCAGTCAGCACAAGGCAAAGGCATTTGGCATCTCTTCTTTCCCATTTGCAGACTTTACTGTGTGTACGTACCCCATCCAGCTGGTAGATGTGGGGCAGGTTATCAGAGGAGAAGTGGGGGTGTGAGGGCATCCTTGAGGAAGCTTTGGTTACAGTCTCAGGTGGGGTCATTACCAACTTGGCCATAAAACTCTCTCTGTGCTTCTCAAACACATGATCCCTCCTACAAGACCCACTCTCTATAGTGGTCTAACCCTCCATGCCAGTGCTTCCTAAACTAGCTGTGGTGAAGAGCCACTTATCTTTCCCTCAAACCATCCTGGACCTGTATTTGTATAGAATATAGTATAAAATGAATGACTAGAAAAATAAATCTGAAAAAAGACATAAGAATTCAAGCCCAAATTTCATCATAAGATTCAGCAGACACTGCATAGCTGTCATATTGTCAGCAGTTTCTCAGCTTCTCCCCTCAGTGTCTGTTCCTACAAACTGACAGTGGTCTCCAGATCTCACCTTGAATAGCACTTACTAGGTCAGTGACCACAGGGAGGGGACTTCTGAGCCTCACTTTTTTATGTGTAAAAGGGAACCAATAATACTTACTCTAGCATTTCAGAATTAAATGAAGTTATCAGAGCATCTGATTACCTAGTATATGCCAGGTGTCTACTAAATAGTAGTTCATTTCCCATCACACCTTCAGTGCCTGGAAAAAAATTACAGAAATTAGATGATTACCAATTAATTTATTCTCTTCTTCCTGCCGTTTGTAAAACAAGGATCATTAATAGATTCCTAGCAAGTCTGTGCATTCGAATCAGCTGGAGATCTGGTTTCTGTCAGTGGGACATGGCGTTTGGAATAGTTAATGTTCAGATGACTGAATGCAGTTTAAAGACTTCCATGTGGTTCTGAATCATCTTAGGTTATGTATATCTCACTAGGGATGTAAAGTCAAAATACTGTTTAATTCTGAAAAAGAACTTTATTTTATATTTCATTAGATTAATTTGTATGTTTTCAGTTTTTGTAACTTTAAATTTAATTTTTAAAAATTAAATAAAACACAGAGGATTCCAAAGTCAGAATTATACAACGCACATTCACAGAGTCTCCATTCCTGTTTCCTCCACCCCATTCTCCTCTTTACCCTGTGGATAACCATTATTTGTTTTTGGTTCTTTCATTGTTTCTTGTTCAGAGTATTTAAAAATACTCCTTTATCACACACAAGATTCTCATATAAGGCTATTAACATGTTGTAATCAGGCTACATCTCCTGGCAGTCCTCCCACAGCAGTCCATCAGCAATATTCTCTACTCACATTTGCAGCCGTATAGCAGTCTACTGTGTTTGTACCATAGTTTATGTAAGCAGCCCCCATTCGTAGAGACTTGAGTTGTTTCATAATAAGTTGTGCTGCACCCAGTATCATTAGTCATCAGAAATGCGCATCAAAACCACAATGACATACCACTTCACTTACACTAGAATGCCTAATACAAAAGACAGACAGTATCAAGTGTTTATGAGATTGTGGAGATGCTGGAACCCTCATACATTGCTGGGTGAAAATGTGAAATACTATAAACACTGTGAAAACAGTCTGACTGTTCCTCAAATGTTTATAATTGTCATATGATCTAGCAGTTTGACTCGTAGGTATAAGAACAATGAATACTTATATCCACTCAAAAACATGTACAGGCACATTCAGAGCAGCATTATCATGACAACCTAGAAGTGGAAATAACACAAATGTCCATTAGTGGGTGAATGGAAAAATACAATGTGGCATATCTATACAATGCACTGTTCACATTACTCAGCCATGAAAAGGAATGAAGCACTGACATGCCACAACATGGGTAGACCTTGAGTGAAAGAAGCCAGGTTCAAAAGGCTACAAGTTGCTCAGATTATCTGACTCCGTTGTAGGAAATGTCCAGAATAGGCAAATCCAGAGAGACAGAAAGTAGATGGATAGTTGCCAAGGACTGGGGGGAGGGAGAAATAAGGAGTGACTGACCAGTGAGTATGGAGTTTCTTTTAGGGGTTAGGAAAATGTTTGAAAATTGGATCATGCTAATGGTTATATAACTCTGTGAATATACTGAAAACCACCAAATTGCACACTTTAAAAGTGTAAATTTTATACTTTGTGATGATGCTCAGCAAAAAATGAACCGGGCCAGGCACGGTGACTCATGCCTATAATCCCAGTGCTTTGGGAGACCAAGGCAGGAGGATCACTTGAGGCTGGGAGTTTGAGACCAGCCTGGGCAGCATAGTGAGACCTCATCTTTACAAAAAATAAAATAACAAAATAAACTGTGCTGTAATGAATAACCTTATTTCATGGGGTAGTGTGTTTTTGATCTGTAATTTCAGAAATGGGGTTACTGGATCACGTGTCATTTTGCTGCTTACACCCTATTCCCTTTCATGGGAGTTGTACCATTGATCATTCCCTCCAGCAGTGTACGAGCATGCCTGTTTCCCTGTGGCCTCACCAATAGCATTTGCTGTCAGACTTGGTTATTTGTTAGTCTGGCAGGTAGGAAATGTTGTGTGTAATTATAATTTGCTTACCTCTGATGAGCAAGTTTGAACATATTCTGATGTCTTTTTAGTTTATTTGCATTTTGGGTGCCATTTATGTTTCATGTATCTCACCTGTTTTTCTACTGTATTGTTGGTGTTGTTTAAATTTTTACAAGTTCTTTATATATTGAAATATTAATCCTTTGCAAATATCTTCCAGATCTGTGATACCTTACAAATAGTTTTCCCAGTTCTCATTTGTCTTAAAAACAAATAGTCAGATTTTAAAACCTTTCCCCTGTTGCTTCTGGATTGAATCAGAGTTAGGAAAGCTTTTCCTATTCCCAACTTAGAAGAGGAATTCACCCATTTTTTTTTCTAGTACTGATTTTTTTTGTTATTATTATTTAAGTTTAGATCTCATATCCATCTGGAGTTTATCTTGGTGAACAATATTAGGAAGTGATCTACTTAGATTCTTTTTTATACGGCTACCTAATTGCCCCAAATTTTTGAACTCCAGTGAAAAGAAAAGTATCACTTTTTGTTTACATTGTTTTATATAGTTCTGGGTTGATATAGGTATTTCAGATAATAGGGCAAACAGTAATACAACATTGAATAAGAAAACACAAAAGGAACAAGTCATCTGTAATCTCTGACTATAGCCATGCTGTTTTCAGTGTATAAACTTATCTTCTTTCTCTCTAGGTAAATGAGCTGGATGGTATCCCGTTGATCCTGGACAACTGCAACATCAGTGACAGTAACCCCTGTATCCTTGCACGTGAATTACCATGCACAAGTTTACAGCCGGGGCCCTTAGCAAAACAAGTCCCTTTCCTCGTGTTCATTCAGTATGTAGCTGGCTGCCTTGCTTGTTTACTTGCTCCTGAGAACCAAATCGTTTTCTCAGAGTTATGGTGCTGGAATATCATTTCTGTAACCTTTGTAATATGGTAAGCTAAGTTTTTCAAGGTGAATAAGACATTCCAAATGAGCATGTGGCCAAAAAGCACTTTCAAACCTGGGGCGGAGGCAGCCCATGTAAGGCACTGTGCTGCACATCACCAGCATCACCTTTCCAGTGTGTGTGTGGTCTTCAGAGTAAACATGAACTATGGTATATTGTTTTGCTATAGAGATTCTGAGTATCCAGGCTTTGGGAAGTCCTATTTTAATAAGAGTTTGGCAACATAGAAACATGAGCACTCTGGCTCCCTAGGAAAAGGAAGGAGCATTTCGGTGGTGCTGAATTCTCATCTTCAGAGGGTTTGTCCTGCAGCCCTCTGCTGCAGAAGCTGAGAGCGCTGGCTCTTGCCCTTGCTTGGGTTAGCCACCCTTGCTGGAGGGTGTTCTGCAGGGACCCTGCCTTTTTCCTACCAGTTCAAGTAGTTGTACTATACGAAACTAATGTAGTACAGTGGTCACTAACCAGGGACCAGATACAGCTTGTTTAGATTTGAGATAAAACCTACTATTTAATTTCACGAACTTCCCTGGTGAGAGCCAAACTCAGTTGTGCCCCTTGTCCTGGTCACTGCTTGGCTGGGGGCGGGGCAGGGGTGAGTAAGGCTACTGCAAGGACTGGGAGTGTAGCCTGTGGGAGGCAGTGAGGAGCCCAGCCTAGCACTGAGGAGACTGAGGAGGGGGGCATTTTAAAAATAAAACTATGGCTTCTGCCAAGAAAAGAAAAGCAGCTGATGAAAATCATGTGTTTCAAAGTAAGTAGACTGAGCGATGCTTATTATTTGTGCTGAAGATACTGTCATTTGTCTGATTAGCAATAGAAAACAATCTATTTTAAAGAGCACAGTAGCTTGTAAGTTCAGTCAGGAAAGGACAAATACACAGCCTCAGAAGACTCCTCTTCGGAGTAAAGCACATTTGGTTCAGTGCATGGCATTATCATGAGTCCCTGCAGGCTGTGCTCATTAAAGAGTGTTGACATTTTTTTAGCCCCTCAAAAAGGAAAGAAAAAAGAAGAAAGCTTCTAGTCATGGGAAAGCAGTACAAGAATGTTCAGGTACAATTGCAGATGTTGCATTTCCGAATGAAAATGATGATTTATTATGGAAAAAGAAATTCACTCACAGTTTACTTTTACATTCCCTGAATTGACCTTCTAGTGAAGAAGGGGTTTTCATTGCTAGTCTTTGGCTTTTAGCAAACACCAAAAAATAAAAAGACCGTTGTACACTAGCACATCGTAGGCCTATAGATGCTCACAGCACCTTCCGCCTTGGTGTCCTCCTTGCCAGATGGCCATTCGTTCATTCACTTCTTCCTTCAGGAAACATTCATTCAGTCCCTCGTGTGTGTTTACACCCTTTGCCTTATTGAACCCTGACAACACCATGAAGCAGATACTATTACTATCATCCCTATGTTGTAGATGACGAAATAAAACTGAGTCTCTAGCTTGCCCAGAGGTCAAAACCAGATTTTATACATGTGAGTGCCTGACCCTTAGCCACTTCCCCACACTGCCTTCTTACAAGTCACTGGGAGGAGACAGAGCACATGCAGAGGACCACATAAACATATTCATGTAGTGGACAAATGATTCAGAGTTACACGTTTAAAAAAAAAGATATAGCTACATCTTTAGCTAGATAACTGGCTTTTAGAATGATAATCAGTGAAACATTGTAAGATCATGGAATCTCCTGTGAATGGTTAAGAAAAGATGAAATATCACAAGCATCTTTAGTGTTATGTGTATTCAGTAATTCTTTGCAGTTGTATTTATTAAGCCTACCAGATTTTAAAGGCATATAAAATGTAGTAAGATATGAGACCCATACTGAAATATCAGCGCAAAGGGAGAATGACAGTTGAATGGTCAGAAATGAAAAAGCATTACAACCTAGAGATTCAGTTTTTAGATGTGATCTATAAATTAAAATCTGGCCTTCACAGTACTAAAGTAAATAAGGACATGATACGATTACAAAATTTACCTTATTCCATCGGTAAAACTGCATTAATGCTCCTTCCAGGCTATTCCCCAAGAATTATCTGATGACTCTGACTTTAATCCTCACTTCCCATTCACTCTTTTTCCCCCATTCTTGTGGATTTTTTTCCTTTTTTTTTTAATTCATGAAAATAATACACCTATATGGGGGTTTTTAAATACCAAAAGGCATTCAGTAAGGGAACAATATCTCTAGCTCCACTTTCTACACTTTCTAATTCACTTTCTTAGCTATTTCTTCTAGTAGTTACTTGTGTATACCTAAATAATATGCTTTACTGCTGTTTCTTGATATATCAAGTTTTGGTGTGACCTGTTTATTTTATGACATGAGCATTCACCTCCTGTGTACCACCTCCTCCCCTCCCTCCCTCGTGCTTCCCCTGGAGTTAGGACTGCACATCCCGTTCCCTGTTGCCCGCGCTGTGAATGAGGCTTAGCATCCTCTAAAGTGTTTGCTGTTTGAGGGGGGTGTGTGTATACATTACAGTGTCCTTGGTCAAACCTTTTGCCCATTGGGATATTTTTCTTAATTATTCGTTTGTTAACACATCTTTATGTATTCTAGATTGAAGTTCTTTGTCAGCTACATGTGTTGCTAATATTTTCTCTTTCCTGTTCTGTGATTACCTTGTCATTTTCTTTATAGTTTCTTTTGAATAACAGAAGTTCTTAACTTTTAGTCAGATTCATCACTTTTCCTTTATGGTTAGGGTTTTTTTGCACGTGTATCTTGTTTTAAGAAGTATTTCTTTACCCTGAGGTTATGATGATGATAATATATTATCTTTCAAATGCTTTACAGTTTTAACTTTTATATGTATGTCTGTAATTCATTTAGAGTCAGCTTTTGTGTATGGAGTGTGTTAGAGTCTTTTTCTATTCTCTCCAGATGGCACACAATTGTCCCGGCCCTAGTTACTGAAAAGAACATGCTTTTGTTCACTGTAGTGCCACCTTTCTCAGAAGTATTGATATAAGTTTGGGTCTGTTTGTGGACTCTGCCTTCTTTTCCATTCATCTTTTTGTCTATCCCTGCACCAATATGATGGTCTTAATTACTATAGCTTTCCAATATGTCTTAATAAAGGATAAGTCAGTTCTTCCAATTTGTCTCTTGTTTTTTAACAGTGTTAGGACCATTTTTGATTTGTTTTTTGCATAAAAGTTTTAGAATCAGCTTATTAAAATCTACACATGTGTACACACACATACATGTATATACCCTACACACACAAATAACCTCGTATACCACTAACAAAAACAATTTAAAGCCCCCACATACTGAGTTACTCATTGAAATTACATTAACTAATGTAATTTAGTCAGAATTGACATACAATACTGAGTTTTCAACCCATGAACATGTTATACCTGTTCACTTATTTAGGATTATTAATTTTCAATTTTACTCTTTTCTGTATACTTCTTGAACTCCATTACATGGATTTTCGTATGTATTATTTTGTTGCCATTCATTTAAAAGTGTTTTTCAATTTTTATTATAACTTCTTTTTTGACCCATGGATTATTAGAAATTCATTTCTAAACAATTGAGAATTGTTTAGTTATCTTTTGGAGCTTGATTTCTGGTATAAATGCATTGTGATCAAATAGCACCTGCTTGGCCGGGCGCGGTGGCTCAAGCCTGTAATCCCAGCACTTTGGGAGGCCGAGACGGGCGGATCACAAGGTCAGGAGATCGAGACCAGCCTGGCTAATACGGTGAAACCCCGTCTCTACTAAAAAATACAAAAAACTAGCCGGGTGAGGTGGCGGGCGCCTGTAGTCCCAGCTACTCGGGAGGCTGAGGCAGGAGAATGGCGTAGACCCGGGAGGCGGAGCTTGCAGTGAGCTGAGATGCGGCCACTGCACTCCAGCCTGGGCGACAGAGCGAGACTCCGTCTCAAAAAAAACAAAAAAAAAAACAAAAAAAAAACAAATAGTACCTGCTTGATATCCTCTGTCTTATGAAATTTATTGAGACTTGATTTATGACCTAGTGATATGGTCAGTTTTTGCAAATGTTCTATGTGAGCATGAAAAACATGGCTGTTTTCCAGTAGTTGGATGTAGTAATTTATATACATACATTAGGGCAAGTTTGTAAATGGTGGTATTTAAAACTTTTAGGTTTTTTACAGATATTTTTGTCTACTTTGATTTATCAATTAGAGAGAGGTATTTTGAAATAATCAGCCTATGATTACGGATTCATCTAATTTTCTTTTTCATTATATAAATTTTCCCTTTATATGTTTTGAGGCAAGGTTTTTAAGTAAAGGTATATAATAGGTCCTGAGAAATAGTCCTGTTATCATTATGAAATGACCCTCTTTATCTCTAAAAATGATTTTCTGCCTAATATTAATATAGCTATCCTAGCTTGCTTTGGATTGGTATTTACATGGTACAGTTTTATCAGTCCTTTTATTCTCAACCTTTCTGTCTGAGATGTGTTTCTTGTGTAAAGTATATACAGTCATGGGCCACATTGTAATGTTTTGGTCAACACAGACCTGTATTCAACCTTTGTCTCATAAGGCTGTAATACTGTATTTTTACTGTACCTTTTCTGTGTTGAGATACACAAATACTTATCATTGTATTACAGTCACCTACAGTATTAAGTACAGTTACATGCTATACAGTTCTATAGCCTGGAAGCAGTGGGGTATACCATACCGCCTGGGTGTGCAGTAGGTTACTAGGTAATATAGCCTAGAATGTGAGTACAATCTGTGATGTTCACACAGTGATGATATTGCCTCCATCCCCAGTGCCACCATCCAGTCCACACTTGCATTATTGCTGGCCCTGAACTTAGGCAGTGACTTCCTAACTCATCTTGCAGCTTCTGCTTCTGCTGGGTCTAGGTGATTTTTGATTCCCCATTCATTCAGTGGGATGATCTTTTAAAACCAAAGCTGGATCATTCCTCTCTGACTCTCCCACTCCCCAAACCACCTCACATAAGCATACCCCTGTTCACAGAGCCTCCTAGACTGCCCGTCATCCTCAGAATAAGCCCAGTCTATCACATTCTAAAAGGTCCCCTTCATTTGTATCCAGTGCCGTTCTCCCCTTCGTCAGCGTTCCCCAGGCACATCTACCTTTTTGCTTCCAAGAAGGATCCCAGTTCCTGCGTGAAGGCAGTTGTCCGAGCACATCTCTGCTTGTGCTCTTCCTGGGCTCCATCATCCTTGTGCTTCACACCCGGCTTTCTGTGTCTCTTCTCTCAAGTCCCAGCCGAGATGGGCCACCCCCGCCGATCCCTGCCAAAACTTGTTCTGTTCCTTCAGCTCATCACAGGTTATTGTTAAATATGTGTGCATTTATGTCTGGATTACCCGCTGGATTAGGTTTCCTAAGGGCAGGGATCAATGTTTCTGTGTTTCACCTCAATATAAATATGCCATTGTCTTGCATGTAGTAGATAACCAAAAAAATATATCTTAGATAGATATCTGCATGGGGAAAGGAAAGAAATAAATGAGCAAACAGCAGCTTGGTGAAATATGTGTATGTGTGCATGTGTGCGTGCATGTGCATGTGTGTGTATTTATTTATTTTGGTGGAGAGGGTGGTTCTAAGCTCAGGAGAAATGTCTCCCATGGGTTCTTCAACTCTGGTAAATTAAGTATTCTTGGTTTGTCAGTCATATTATTTAAAATTCAGTTTAACCCATTTTTCTAGTAATTAGCACCATCCAAGCTTTTATTGAATTTAATTTTAGTATTTTGTGTTAAAAAGCAATAGATATTTTGGGCATACTAAGACTAGGAATCAGTGCTGATGTCGAATATCCACTAATAACAATACCACTCTTCTCTGAGCACTCTGGATTATGTCCTCCTTGGGATGGGTGAGGCCTGGGATGCCTTTGGATAGGAGTTTACCCGTGCCCCATGGGACATCTGCAGTCAGGACTGTGTAGAAGATTCCACTTTCTCGGCCACCCTAGGGGTTAGGAAATCCAGGCTGGCGTATCAGAGCAAGACTAGAAGCAAAAACTGCCCCAAAGTAGGGGATGTGGCTGGAAGGGTTCCTTTTCCATTTCTTGGAGGTAACTTTTAGAGACCACCAGGGATTTCCAAATCCAGGGAAAAGGTACCAGCTATGAGGGGAAGCTTAACTCTGAAGGACTGCCCTGGCTGCTGCTGCCTCAGGGACACAAGCCCAGCTAGTGCCCAGCTGTTCGCTCACCCAACTCACTTTTGGGTCACCCACAGTAATGACACAGTAGCCAATGCCATCGGAAAATTCCAGCTCTGCTACCACAGAGGCAATTTCTTATTTGTCAGTTTATTGTGGGATTTTTTTTTGTTGTTGTTTCCAAATAGGAACAGCTGAACTTTATTTGAAGTGTTTTTCTTTCGTTCTTTTTTGATCTGTGTTTTGATCGGTTGTCCTTGATGTGGGTTTTTTTTATATATATATATATTGTTTTTATTGGGGGGATGGTGCAGGGACAGGGATAGAATGAGAGTTCAGACTGGGTTGTTTTGGTTTTTTTTGTTTTTTTCTGTTTTCTTCCTTTCTTCATTTCTTTTTCTTTTTTGTTTTTTTATTGAAACACCTAATTTGTAAGAAAATAAAATTCACTTCCATACAGAAATGTAAGAGTTTATAGGAATAATCACTGAACAGTAGTTTTCCCAGTAATCCTGTGTCAAGGAAGAATGGCACCATGGCAAGGGCATCAGCCCTGTGGCCAAGCAGACCCACACTCAAGTTCTGCCACTCCTTCATTTCCGAGCATTGCACTCAATCTCTCTAAGTTTTAGTCTTGTCTGTAGAATGAGACCTACCCCGACAGGGTTATAGTGAGTGAAATGTTATCATGCTTATAAAGTGTCCAGAAATAGTTTCTCAACAAATAAGTGTTTTTGTACAAGTATCCTATGTAGCTATTCATTCCTATGAGAAAGGTAAATTTTCATCTGTGATTGCACTGTGGGTCAGTGGTGAAACTCAAATAATATCACCGAACAGAATAGAGTCCAGAAGCAGACTCACCCACACCCAACAAAGGCCTCACTGCAGTTCACTGAGAAAAGGATGGTTTTTCCCATAAATGGTGCTGGACCAATTTAATGTCCATAGTGGGGAAAAAATGACCTGGGACTCCTAACTCAACACGGTTCAGAAATGTCAATTCGGGTTGAATTTATAGACCTCAGTGTGAATGGTAAAACAGAAGAGCTTCTAGAAGAATCACAGAAGACTTTGGCTATTATCTTGGATTGGGCAAAGGTTTCTTAAGGCACACAAAGGCTAACTGAAAAGCACTAACTGTAAGAGAAAGACTTTGAAACGATGTTTGCATTACATATATCTGACAAAGGATAAGGACTTCTGCAAAACAAGGAAAAGAAACAATTCAATTTTTAAAAATGGACAAAAGACTTGCATGCCACTTCACAAGAGAAGAAATCCAAATGGTTAATGAGCATATGGAATGAGTGCAGCATTGTTAGTCATCAGGGAAGTACAGATTTAATCCACAACAAGTGACCACTAGACCCCACCAGAATGGCTAATAAAAGCCCCAACAATACTCAGTGATGGCAAGGATATGGAGCAGCCTGAAGTTTCATACATGATAGTGGGATGTAAGTAGGAGAATTGCTTTGGAAAGCTTTTTGGTTGGGAGTGTCTGCTAACATTAAACATACACCTATCCTGTGACCCAGCAGTTCCACTCTAGTATATCCCCAAAGAGAAATGCGGGTATATGTTTATTAGAAGAGGAGTCACCATCCCCTCAGCCACAGACCTGGTACTGGGCAGCACGGCAGGAGGTGGGTGAGCATCAGTCACCACCTGAGCTCCATCTTCCATCAGATCAGCAGGAGGTGAGTGAGCGTCAATCACCATCTGAGCTCCATCTCCCATCAGATCAGCAGGAGGTGAGCGAGCATCAATCACCACCTGAGTTCCATCTCCCATCGGATCAGCAGGACGTGGATGAGCATCACCACCTGAGCTCCATCTCCCATCAGATCAGCAGGAGGTGGGTGAGCATCAGTCACCACCTGAGCTCCATCTCCCATCAGATCAGCAGGAGGTGAGCAAGAATCAGTCACCACCTGAGCTCTGTCTCCAGTCAGATCAGTGGCGGAATTAGATTCTTATAGGAGCGTGAACCCTATTGTGAGCTGCACATGTGAGGGATCTAGGTTGCATGCTCCTTTACGAAAATCTAACTAATGCCTGATGATTTGAGGTGGAACAGTTTCATCTGAAACCACACACTCCAACCCGTCCGTGGAAAAATTGTCTTCCATGAAACAAGTCCCTGGTGCCAAAAATGTTGGGGACTGTTGTATTAGGAGACACGTTCAAGAATGCTCACAGCGAGCTGAGATCTGGCCACTGCACTCCAGCCTGGGCGACAGAGCGAGACTCCGTCTCAAAAAAAAAAAGAATGCTCACAGCAGCCTTATTCTTCAGACCCCCAAAGTAGAAATAACCCGGATGTGCAGTAGTGGAATAAGTAGTTAAATTGTGGGTGTGTTCACGTCGTGGAATACTATACAGCAGTAAAGAGGAGGGAACTGCTATGTGTGACACGTGGAGGAATCTCACTAGCATGATACTGAGTGAAAGAAGCTAGATTCAAAAAGACCACGTACTGCACAATACATCTACCTGGAGTTCAGGAACAAGCAGGGCTCACCTGTGATAACAGAAGTCAGAAGAGTAGTTATGTAGGGTGGAAGGGTGTGGATTGGCAGGGGAGGAGGGTGCTGGACATGTTTTAAGTCTTCCCGTTGAGGGGGAGTCACATGGAAGTACACGTGAAAGAACTTACCTAAGATGAGCAGTGCAGGTAGGACATTCTGCTGCACTCATATTAAAATTGTTTAAATCATTTATTGAGTGCTTTCTGTATGCCAAATCCTGTGCTACATTTTCAGAACAGTTCTCTTTGGGTTTTCCTGTTTTGTTTTCACTTTTTTCCTTCCTTCCTTCCTTCCTTCCTTCCTTCCTTCCTTCAGTTCTCTTTGGGTTTTCCTGTTTTGTTTTCACTTTTTTCCTTCCTTCCTTCCTTCCTTCCTTCCTTCCTTCCTTCCTTCCTTCCTTCCTTCCTTCCTTCCTTCTTCCTCCCTCCCTCCCTCCCTCCCTTCCTCCCTCCCTTCCTCCCTCCCTTCCTCCCTCCCTTCCTCCCTCTCTCCCTTCCTCCCTCCCTCCCTCCCCCGCTTCCTCTCTCCCTCCCTCCCTCCCCCCCTTCCTCCCTCCCTCCCTCCCTCCCTCCCTTCCTCCCTCCTTCCCTCCCTTCCTTCCTCCCTTCCTTCCTTCCTTCTGTCCTTCTTTCCGTCCTTCCTTCCCTTTTCTCTCCTCCCTCCCTCTCTCCCTCTCTCCCTCCTACCCTCCTCCTCTCCCTTTCTTCCTTCCTTTTTCATAGTGTCACTGGAACAGTCCTCTTTGTTGGGAAACATTGTTTCCATTTTACAAGTGAGAAAATTAAAGCTCTGAGAGTTAAAGTAGCTGATCCAAGCTGTCCTGGCTTGTGTGATGGGGCCAGGCTGTACACGCAGCTTTCTCTGATTCCAAGGCTTTGGTCCTAATTCAGACATCTAAACTCCACACAGGTCCTTCATCCATGTGAAGGATTAATGTCACAGTGTTTCTTTCCATTGTAATTCCTAGAGGGACAGGTGACTCTACATCTGTGTTGGATACAAAATCTTTTATTAACCCTACTGAGGATCTAGCACATAGTAACCACTCAATAAAATTCATTGCCTGGCCGGGCACGGTGGCTCGTGCCTGTAATCCTAGCACTTTGGGAGGCCGAGGTGGGTGCATAACTTGAGGTCAGGAGTTCGAGACCAGCCTAACCAACGTGGTGAAACCCTGTCTCTCCTAAAAGTACAAAAAAAATTTAGCCAGGCGTGGTGGCACGCACCCTTAGTCCCAGCTACTCGGGAGGCTGAGGCAGGAGAATGGCTTGAACCTGCAAGGCTCAGGTTGTAGTGAGCTGAGATTATGTCATTGGCATGCCAGCCTGGGTGTTGCAGCAAGACTCCATCTAAAATAAATAAATAAATAAAAATTCACTGACCTATTTTGATCTTAGATCATAATCAGGGGAGAGTGCTGGGCACTAAGATAGTAGTTCCTTGTAAAACAGATACCTCTCCCGTTTCCCCTCTTTCCTCCTTTTAGGTTTGTGTCATGTATGTCTTCCTCTCGGGGTTCTTTCTATACTCCTTCAGTGAGCTGAGTGCCTCCATTTAGTGTGTTATAGTTGGGTTGGGTTGCTCTGCCTCTCCCTGAACACGACACACCAGAATACCCAGATATATAACCTTTCCCCCCAGGAAAGTTTATCCCAGGTGGGAACTATGTCATCTTGCTCCTGCACCCTGAGTGTGTCCCCAGCACTGGATGCTGTGAACGCAGGGGACTGTTTCCAAAATGTGCTCCAAAGCATGTTTTGTCTGTAGTATCTTAATAGGTCATATATGGGAGAAGCCTTCTTTTAATCAAATGTGGGAAGGCCTGGGTGAAGCAGGTGTTCTGACTTGCAGAACCTCATGGAGTCTTTATTAGTCACATGTGCATTTTGGAGCTTCCATTTGGGAGATTCTGGACTGTAGTGCCACGTCTTTGGGAAAGCAGGAATCTTAGAATAAACGTAGAAACGTGTGCTGTTCTGTACTCTTCTTGGTGGAGAATCTAGCGTGGCATCAGGCCTGCCAAACAGCAGCTGGAAGGAGACTCCTCAGGGAAGTGTCTTAAACACCTCGAGATGGCGCAGCTGGCTAGGCTCGGTGTGCTTTGTAAAAGATAGCGACGAGTTTCCATGCCAGGGAGCGCCTGTAGTGTGTTCACAAAGCAGTGTGTGTCTGCTTTAATATCTCGTTTTGGCCATCCCAACGTTTGTTTGATGCAGCGAATGGCTAGGACATCTTCCTGCCAAAGCTAGCCTTTCTTCCTCTGGAGGGGAGGCCTCTCTTCTGCTTGTTTCTACATTCTCAGGATTAAACAGCTTATAAGCACTACGTGTTAATTGTTCAGTTATTGAAAACCCATTAGTGCTGTTTTGCTTTTAATAGAGAATCTTTTTGGTATGGCTTCCCATTGATTTAATTTGTCTTTTTTTTTTTTTTTTTTTTTAAAGACAGAGTCTCGCTCCATCGCCCAGGCTGGAGTGCAGTGGCATGATCTCTGCTCACTGCAACCTGCACCTCCTGGGTTCAAGTGATTCTCCTGCCTCATCTTTCCTAGTAGGTGGGATTACAGGCACATGCCAAAACGCCTGGCTAATTTTTGTATTTTCAGTAGAGATGGGATTTCACCACGTTGGCCAGGCTGGTCTTGAACTCCTAACATCAAGTGATCTGCCCTCCTTGGCCTCCCAAAGGGCTGGGATTACAGGCGTGAGCCACCCTCCCCGGGCTTAATATTTTTTTTTTTTTAAGTTGTATAGTAATTCTCCCACCCTCAACTAGCGTGATTTATTTGCGTAAACCAGATCAACTAAGACAAACAAGTGCACACACAGAAGGTGATTTCACAGGTGAGCGAAGGCCTCCCAGGGCCCTGTGTGAGTGGAGGGAGCTGATTGCGGGGTGCAGGACTGTGAGATGAACTGGTGACGCTCCCAGCCCAGACCAGTAAGAGTAGCCTGCAGCCGCCACCTGCCTCGACTACACAGATGCAGGAGTCACCATTCAAACAGACCCATCCCAAGTAAAAGAGTGAGGGGGACCTGCTTTAGCCAGCTCTCCTAGTATCCTAGCAGCGGGCTCCCAGGGCGAGAAGCTGGAAGTTGGAGATGCATAAAGTTTCAGAAAAGGGACTTCCTTTCCTCGCTCAGGTGTCTTGGCAGGTGGTCAAACTGTTTTAAAATGAGACTATACAAGTAAGTATTCCAAGTTGTGCTCCTTCAGGTTTTGTCTACTTAGCTTTTAGTTTTGTGCCCCTCATTTTCTTACACCTCCGGAATCACAGAGGCTAGAAGCTAAAGCCATGTCAGCACACTGGGAGTTTTACAGTGTACAGATTGGCAGACAGCCTGGCTTCTTTCCAGTGTGTTAGTTATGCACTTGTGTGTGTTTAGAACCACGATCGCTGCATCCCTCTGTCTGCCTCAGGCCTCTGTGGTCCTGCAGGCCGGTGCTTTGCGTTTGTCCTGCCAAGCCTGGTTGCTCAGCTCTCCCTGGCTGTCAGGAGTCAAAGTGCATCCGGTTCTGCTTGTCTGGTTTACTTGTGCTAAAAGCAAGATTCTTCGTGTTTATTCTCACATCAGTCAGAAGATGCCAGCCTGTTGTTTTTCAGAGCGAGGTTCTCAGTGGGAGCCGTGTGGGCGGTCCTTTTTGGTTTGAAGGTGACCACTCTCGCTTTCAGCGGCCCAGGGCAGGGATCAGGGCATGACTATCCTCACGCAGGAAGTTGTGTGAAAGAGGTGTGGGAAACTGCTTTCCTGGACTTGCTCTCAGTTACTTCAGCTGCCTGTCTGCCATGTTTTCCTAAGTGTGCTTCTCCGTGGTCGCTGTTAATGTTCTGAGGGTCACCATGTAACACTTATTTGAAAACAGAAACGAAACTGTATGTGGGCATGTATTGCCTGTTCCTAAGGATCTGCTCCTTAGAGCCAAGCCCTGTGACTGATGCAGGCTGATGGGAACGCCCTGGGGCCTGACCTTTGTGCACTGTGTCCCCAGCTTCTTTGCATGCCTAAAACTTGCATAGTCTGACACGTAGGGAAAACATGAGAAATCCATGCCTAAATAATTTCACCCTAATAGTCACTATTCTAGACCAGTTGTAAACTTAGTAGCTTAAGAGAGTATTTTAAATTTAGAAGCTACATGAAATACTTGTGTTTCAAAATTGTTTACCCAAACAGTACATTTAACAGAGTAGCCATCCTGCATTCCTCCTGGTTTCTCTGTAGTATGAGGAATAGAATAGAATAGAATAGAATAGAATAGAATAGAATAGAATAGAATAGAATAGAATAGAATAGAATGAGCTTTTATAATTCTTAACTTTGTATTTTGGAAATTTTATATCTGATGTATAAGATCAAATCATAAGCCTAAAGTATCAGCCTGAAATCCACATGCCTGATGGTTTCCTTCAAATGCTGCCTCTGGGTAGGAAGCACGCTCTGATTCCACTGAGCCTGTCTCTGCACAGAACAAACACAAAGTTAGGCAGTCACAGGGCATCCTTGCCATGCTGGATAATGATGTCTCACTCTGTCCCCAAATGGCTTTACCAAGCCACGTCACTGACATATTCATTATAGTTGACTCAGAACCACTTGGATACTTCTGTGATCACAGCAGTCCCGTGGAGGAAGCTTTTCCTTCAGGAAAGCTGCTGGATTGAGACTAGAAGGAAGTGTGACTGCCTGTGCATGAAGTGCCAAGATGATTTACTGGCCTGTGGTCTGTGCTTATATACATTATTATTATTATCATCATTTAATGTATGTATTTTCTTATGAAGTTAATTATTTGCCAGTTTTTCTCTTCGCATTAGATTAATTAAAAACAGCAGTGACTTTTGGATATGTTGAGGAAGTTAATACCTTTTTAAATTGCCAAACTTAAATACCATTGCTGCACAGAATATATATTTTGTGAGACACTTGAGAGACTGGGTAGCCAAAGTTTGGCATAAAGGAACATGTTCCAGTAACCCTGGTAATTGTCAGGATTTTTGTCTAAAAAGACCTTAGTCACATTTAGCAGTGACCAAGGGTCTGGTCAAAACATGAGTGTGTCACAGCCATTCAGCACTGTTGAACTGTAACTACTGGGCTGTTTTATTTTGAGATGATCATTCCTATCAGGAAGTGTTCTATACTCTGTACCAGTTATTCTAGGACCAATACATTAAAAAACAAAAACTTACTGGGCCTGTTGGATTCTGTGAAGGATTCTTTGAAGGAAAATGTGGGACTTAGAAGCAGGCACTCATTTCCTTATCCAGGAAAAGAAAAGGCCATGTGCTACAGTGGGGCCACCAAGCCAAAGAAGATGCAAGCTCTGATCACTGTCTAGTTGGAGAAACAGGCCATTAGATAATACAGGACAGGATGCTAAGGGGTGGTAGAAGAAAGGCCGGTCTACTCAGAGGCTCTGACCCAACCTGCACATCTCTTATTTGTGTTTCTTCTGATAAGTGACTTGGACTCTGAGCAACTTGGAGGGAATTCATTGGTCTGCTTTTCTGCCTGGAGTTGACTGCTTCTTATGGAGTGAGACGGGGTGGCTGGAGGAAAAGGGAAGCCTCTGGCTGCTTTGGGCTTTCTGATCCTTGTGGTTTTGTGGATCCACATTATCCCTTCATTGGAGAAAGTATAAAAATAAAGCTAACTTTTAGACGTGCTCACCCTTTCAACTCTTACCAATTCTTTAGTCTTAAAATCTTCAATGAAGTCAAGACAAAAGATGTTGGACCCTGTGGCCACAGGCATTGCCAGGGTGGTTTGCTTACCCCGGCCATCCCAACAATGGTGGTTGGTTTTTGTGAGCTGCCGGGAAAGTCGTCTTGGGGAATGGACAGACCTTTTCTTCAGGATTAACTGAGCGCAGCCAAAAACAGGCCCCGTGCTGTGAAAGAGCCTCAGTGGTGGACAGAAGCCAGGGAAAAGCACGAAGAGAAATGGTTCGAGTTTCTACAACAAGGACCCAGCCTTGCCTTTGAGATTTTTCACCTGAATATGACGAGACTTACTTTTACAAGACAATCTTGCCTTCATCTTTGGAAAATGACCCAACTTTAACATTCTCCAGGAAGCTCAGAGAATCTTTGTCAGATTCGGATAGAGATGTGCACTTTCTGACTGAAAATGGGGAAAGCCTGTAGAAAAGTCAAAATATTTTCCCAGTTTTTTGAGAGAAGCCAAAATGTATTAGAATCAAAACTACTTCTCTTGTGTTTCTCTCCTAAAGCACTTGTAGAAACGAGCACACGAGTACAATTGCCAGGCATAGTGGTTCACACCTGTTATCCCAGCTACTCAGGAGGCTGAGGCAGGAGGATTGCTTGAGCCTGGGAGTTTGACAGCAGCCTGGGCAACATAGTGAGACCCGTCTCTTTAAAGAAAAACACAAACGAACCTAGCACAGTTTCCTCCAGGCATACTTAGGAAGCACCAGGAAATCCTAATGGGTTTTTTTTCCCCCCATGGGTTCAATTTTTTTGTTGTTGTTGTTGTTGTTTGTTTTTTGTTTTGTTTTATACTTTAAGTTCTAGGGTACACGTGCACAACGTGCAGGTTTGTTACGTATGTATGCTTGTGCCATGTGGGTGTGCTGCACCCACTAACTCACCATTTACATTAGGCCTAATGGGTTTTCAAGAAGAAAATGATGGTTGTGAAAGACCCCGACCTCCTCTCCCTGCTAGATTTCTGATGCAGAAAAAGCGAGTCAGGCACCTGAGCTGGGAAGGCACTGCACATCATGGCGACATTTGTGAGTCTATATCCAGGATAAAAATTATTTGTTCAGTTGTATGTGTTGAAATAGTCTCTCCCATCCATCTTTGTTCTTACTTTCCCATAGTGTCTTATTTCATTGAGGTCTAACTTACATATAGTAAACTGTAAACTGCAAAGTTTTAAGTATACATCTTGACATTTGGGGGCCATATTTCTTGGTGCTGTCTACCTGATGCAACCTGTGAACTGCATTTGGCAGATCCCCTCACACTTCAGGTCGCGTTCAGTCATCCTAGTTTTTTTAAAACTTCTTGTTTTATTTTGAAATATAACATGCATACTGAAAAGTGAAGCCAATGTGTATGTATACACTTGGCAAATAATTATAAAGCAGACATCCACATACCAACACTCAGGTCGAGAGGCAAAAATACTGCCTGCTTTCCCTGAGGAATCCATCCAGTCCTCCGCTGGCCTGACCAGCACCAGGCCTTCCCTGCCGTTCCCCAGCGCCAGCTCCAGAGTGTGTCTAAACCATGTCCGGTAGGTCGGCCATCTTTGAAGTTCATATAAACGGCAGCATGGCCTGCATTCTTTTGTTTCCTGTCATTCCAAATCATGATTGTGAGAGTCACCAAAACTGTTGTGTTTGGTCTGTTTTATAGCATTTCATTGCAAGAAAATTTAACATTTTGGCCTTCTACTGTTGGTGGACATTTGTCATGTTTCCACTTTGGGACTGTTACAGTTCTTGCTGTGAGCATCTTGGTATAGTGTATGTGTCCTGCTGCACGTATGTATGGGTGTTTTTCTAGGCATGGGATTTCTGGGCTTCAGGGCATGTGTATCTTTATTTTAGATGATGCCAAACTTTAGAGTAGTGGTACCAGTTTTCCATCAGCAGTATATGAAAGCTACCTTCACTCTGCCTTCTTGCCAACACTTGACACAGTCAGACCTTGTAATATTTGCCATTCCAATGAGTATAATATGTTGTGATTTTGTTTGAATTTCTCTAATTTTTTTTTCTTTTTTTTTTTTTTTTTAATGAGACGGAGTCTCACTCTGTCGCCCAGACTGGAGTGCAGTGGCGTGATCTCGGCTCACTGCAACCTCCACCTCCCAGGTTCAAGCAATTCTCCTGCCTCAGCCTCCTGAGTAGCTGGGATTAGAGGTGCTCGCCACCACAGCTGGCTAATTTTTGTAGAGATGGGGTTTCATCATGTTGGTCAGGCTGGTCTTGAACTCCTGACCTCAGGTGATCCGCCCGCCTTGGCCTTCCAAAGTGCTGGGATTACAGGCATGAGTCATAGCGCCCAGCCGAATTTCTCTAACATTAATAAACACAGCTTTGTGATTTTTGGCTATTTGGATTTCTTGTGTCATGAAGAATTTGTTCAAATATTTTGCCCATAGTTATGTTAGGTGTTTTAAAAACTGATTTTTAAGAACTTTTCTATATCCAGGATAAAAATAATTTGTTCAGTTGTATGTGTTGAAATAGTCTTTCCCATCCATCTTTGTTCTTACTTTCCTCATGGTATCTTACTATTTCATTGAGGTATAACTTACATATAGTAAGCTGCAAAATTTTTAAGTATACATCTTGACATAAGTACAGACGCATGTACCCATCACCCAGATGGAAATACAGAACATGCCCGTCTCCCTAGAAGGCTTCTTGAGTGTCCTATTTCCCTCACTGTCAATCCCCAGACGTAACTTCTGTTCTGACTCCTATGGTGTTTTAATGAATAAAAATTCCCAATTTTAATGTAAAATTTATCAGTCTTTCCTTCTATGTTTAGTGATTTTTGTGTCTTATCGAAGACTCTGAGGTCATAAAAGTATGGTAAAGGCTTTAGAGTTTTGCCTTCTATCTAGATTTGTAATCTATCAGAATTGTAATTCTTATTTATGGTGTACAGTAGGGATTCTGTCTTTTTAAAATTTCCCCTGTGGTTATGCAGTTGTTTCAGTTTTAGTATTTAAAAACCTTCCTTTCACCCTTGGCTCTGCAGGACCACCTTGTCATAAATCATTGTCCTACAGGCATGATTCTATTTCCTGTGCTGTATTCTCTGTCCCTGCCCTGATACTATACTCTTGTAATCATTGTAACTTTATGATCTTGGTATCTGGTAGGGCAAATTTTGAATGTTAACCAACTTTTCATATATTATCCTTCTTATATGTTGCTGGATTCAGTCAGTTGCTTTATCATTATGTTCTTGCCTTTATTGAGCAGGTATTTATTGAATAGCTGGTATGTTATGTGCTGCACACAGTTCTAGCTGCTTGGGATACAATGGTTGACCAAAAAAGAGACACTGTGTGCTACCATGAAGGTTTCAGTGTGGTAGGTGGGCACACCCCCTGCTAGGCTTGGGGACAGGCACTTCAGGTCACCTGGGAGACTCTGTGCCCTCAGCATCTTGTGACGTGCCCTTGCTGGGTCTGTCACTTGTCCTTTTTTGTGAGCTCCTTGAGAGCAAAGCACATCATGTTTACTTCTTCGTTTTTTTGTTTGTTTGTTTATTTGTTTGTTTTGGTAGTCCCTGGCACATAGTGGCACAGTGGGTATGCAGTAAGTTCTGGAGCAGGGACTTACCTTCCTACCTTCCTTTGCCTTCTCCACGCTCTTACCTGCTGAGTGTAGTCAGCCCTTCCTGTTTTCCCTTCCAGCACTCTGGCCACCCTCTTCTAATATCCCACACTGCCCCTGCACCTCACAGACACCTGCACGTACTGTTCCTCTCACTGGAGTTCTCCCCTTTCTACCTTTGGCCAACTTCTCACCTTTGAGTTTGATTTAAATATTATTTAAGATAAGTCTTTCATGATCCCAACTCAAATCGAAGGCCCCCTTTTTATTGTGTCACCTTATCCTGTAATTTAACATTGTCGCTTTTACAATACTTTGTAATTATGTTCATTTCTCTGCATCTAGCTCTCCTCAAGGCACTGAATTGATACTTAAAGTAAACATAGACACCATCTCTGCTCCCTCACCCTTCCATAGTGATTGTCTGTACTTTCCATCCCTTAGTTGAACATTGGTAAAGGGAAAATGAGGAAACTCTAAGAATCATGTCGTATTTAATGAAATCTTCAAGTGGCATCAGATGCTAGTTGGGAACAATGACTTAAAAATGCAGTAAACGTACCACATATCCATGGGTGTATGGTGGCAGCTAGGAAACAAATTTGTGTTGATAACCAAATTGATAGAGGTTTTTATCCACGGACAGAGGTGATGTGATCTAGCTTTTTCTGTGATACCCAGAATCTATAACCTGTCTTTGTTGACCTCAGGATAAAGACCTTGTAACAATAACAGTAATAACAGATTTGTATGGGAGAGGGTTCAGGGAAATTCTTGGGTAGGAGGTCCCAGGAATCTGTCTTCTCAGCTAGACAACATTTGTACTGAATCTGATGTAACCGTTTTGGTACTCGAGTCCATTGAAGTCTTCCAATGTCCACAAGAAGGCTTGAATGGTAAAGTGAAGTTAACTTCTGTCAGTTTCAGCTCTAGCACAGTGGCAGCTATTCCTCTTCCATCCCCAGTCCTATGGCAGACAGCGGTACACTGTTCTTAGAGCATCTTGCAAACAGCTTGTGGGAGCCAGGTAGGAAGGGCAAAAAGGACCCTGTCCTGCAAATATCTGGGGTCAGTGCTCTGATGACTGATTTCAGCTTTTGATCACAGAGGTACAGACAAAGAAGTGGAGACCATTGTTGTTGCACCTACCCCCATTGTTGCAAGTCCTTCCACCTCTGGCTGAAGTGGCTTTCTGGGTATTTAAAAGGCCAACACCCTTTTTCCCTCTTCCCTTTATTTTTCTTTTGCATCTTTTGGGAACCAGGCATTAAATACTAGGACATTGAAAAACAACTGTATACACAGGGAAAATTAGAAAGTTACCGTAGTTTCCCAGGGAATAGCATAGGTCCAGAGAAGACCTGAGAAGATCTTAAATTTACACCTCAGGCTTATCCTTGGCACAGAGAAAGCCTACAACAATCCAGAAATAATAATAATGAACAGTAATAAATGTAGCAAACACTTCGGCTTAGAATCTGAATTCTAGAGTTACCACATTATTAGAGTCAGATGTCCCATTTAAAAAACAATCATAAGGCATATATAAGAAACAGGAAAGTAGGCCCATTCAAAGGTGAAAAAATGAAACAAACAGAAACCATTCTTAGATCGTCTACTATATTTTAAAACAAGTGTCTTACTAAAGATGCTCAAGGAACTAAAGGAACATGTGTAGAAAATCAATAAAATAATATATGGACAAGCCCAGGTGCAGTGGGTCGCACCGGTAATCCCAGCACCTTGGAAAGCTAAAGCAGGCAGATGGCTTGAGCTCAGGAGTTTGAGACCAGCCTGGTAATGTGGCAAAACCCCATCTCTACAAAAAGTAGCAATGCGTGGTGGTGTGCACCGGTAGTCCCAGCTACTTGGGAGGCTGAGGTGGGAGGATGTCTTGAGCCCAGGAGGTGGAGGTTGCAGTGAGCTGAGATTATGCCAATGTGCTCTAGCCTGGGGAACAGAGCCAGACCCTGTCTCTAAATCAAAACAAAACAGAAAGCCCAATATGGACAAAATGAAATGTCAACAAAGAGATAGAAGACCTGAAGATAAATCAAAGAGAAATTCTGGTGCTGAAAGTACAATACCTGAAATAAATTTACTAGAAGGGTTTGAAGACCAATTTGAGCAGGCAGAAGGAAGCTAGGACATTGGAAAATATTAAGTCCAATAAGCAGAAAGAAAAAATATTGCAGAAAAGTGAACAGAGCCTGAGGGGTATGTGGAACACCATCAAGCCAACCAACATACACATTGTGGGAAACAAGGAAAAAGAGAAAGGGCAGAGAGGATATCTGAAGAAATGAGGGCTGAAATTTTTCCACATTTGATGGAAGTAACGAATATATACATCCAGGAAACTCAGTGAACTCCAAGTAAGATGAACTCAAGGAGACACATTATAGTCAGAGTTTTGAAAGACAGAGATAAGGAGAATAGGAGAATCTTAAAAGCAGCAAGGAAGAAGCAGTCCATCACATGCAAGAGATAATCCATAAGATTATCAGCAGTTTTCTTATTAGAAACTTTGGAGGCCAGAAGGCAGTGGGCCAAAATGTTCAAAGTGCTAAAAGAAAAAACTGTCAACTAAAAATTGTCTGTCCATATGGCCCTTCAAACACGAGGAGTAAATTGAGGCATTCACAGATAAACAAAAGCTGATGGAGTTTGTTACCACTAGACCTGCCTTGCAAGAAATGCTCAAGATAATCCTGCAGGGTGAAATGAGAAGACAACAGACAATAACTTGATGCTGTATGAAGAAATGAAGATCTCAATAGGGATAAATTCATGAGCAATATACAAACTAGTTTATAACTTCCCATTTTGTTTTCTACATATTTTAAGAGACTAATGCATTTAAAAGGATTACTAGTTTATATTTTGGGGTACAACAGTGTATAAGATTATAATTTTTTTATGTTAGCCAAAAGGATTAAACAGAGCTATAAAGGAACAGCATTTTTGGATGTTATTGAAGTAAAACTGGCATAAATTAGAATTAGAGTATTATAACTTTAGAATGTTAAGTGTAATCCCCATGGTAACCACACACACACACAAAAGGCTATAGAATATACACAAAAGGAAATGAAAAAGGAGCTTAAACTTTTCAGTGTAAAAAATAAACTAAAAAGACAGTAATGCAAGAAATAAGCTATAAGGCATATGGGAAACAAATAGCAAAATGACATAAATAAGCCTTTATCAGTAATTATTTAAATGTAAATGGATCAAGCTTTATAATCAAAAGACAGAGATTAACAGAATGGATAAAAACACATGATCTAACTGTGCTGTCTACAAAAGATTCAGTTTAGATCCAAAGACACAAATAGGTTGAAAATAAGAGGATAGAAAAATAGTATAAGGAAATGGTAAGAAAGAGAGAGCAGACGTGACTAATATCAGACAAAATGATTTTAAATCAAATAAAGGTTGCAAGAGACAAAAACAATATATTAAAGGTTCAATACAGTAAGAAGATACAACAAATATAAACATTTGCGGCCGGGCGCGGTGGCTCAAGCCTGTAATCCCAGCACTTTGGGAGGCCGAGACGGGCGGATCACGAGGTCAGGAGATCGAGACCATCCTGGCTAACACAATGAAACCCCGTCTCTACTAAAAATACAAAAAAAATTAGCTGGGCGAGGTGGCGGGCGCCTGTAGTCCCAGCTACTCGGGAGGCTGAGGCAGGAGAATGGCGTAAACCCGGGAGGCGGAGCTTGCAGTGAGCCGAGATAGTGCTACTGCACTCCAGCCTGGGTGACAGAGCGAGACTCCGTCTCAAAAAAAAAAAAAAAAACATTTGCACAGACCAATAACAGGCCAAAATATATGAAGGAAAAACTGAAGGAAGAAATAGACAGTTCTACAGTAATAGTTGGAATCTTCATTACCCTACTCTCAATAATGGATGGAAGAACCAGACAGAAGGTAAGTAAGGAAACAGAGGACTTAATAAACAAACTAGATCTAACAGACATACACAGAACACTCTATCCTACAACAACAGCATATACATTCTTCTCAAGTGCACAGAAGACATTTTCCAGGATAGAGTATATATTAGGTAACAAATTAAGTTTCCATAGATTTTAAAAGATATCATACAGAGTATCTTTTCTGACCACAACTGGATGATGTTAGGTATCAGAAATAGAACTAAAACTGGAATATTCACAAATTTGTGGAAATTAAAAAATACACTGTTAACCAGTAGATCAAAGAAAAAATCACAAGGGAAATTAGAAAATACTTAGAGGTCAGCTGGGTGCAGTGGCTCATACCTGTAATCCCAGCAGTTTGGGAGGCCAAAGTAAGAGGATTGCTTGAGGCCAGGAGTTCAAGACCTGCCTGGGCAACATGGTGAAGCCCCATCTCTATTAAAATTTTAAAAAAAGAAAAAAAGAAGAAAGAAAATATTTAGAGACAAATGAAAATGAAAAGACAACATAACAGAACTTACGGTACACAACAAAAATAATGCTTAGGGGGAAATTTATAGCTATAAATGCTTACATTAAAAAATAAGAAAGTTCAAGGAACTAGATAAAGACATAGACAAAGTAAACCCAAAGCTAGCAAAAGGAAGATAGTAAAGATTAGAGCAGAGATAAAACAAACTAGAGAATAGAAAAATAATAGAGAAAATTATGAAAACAAAAGTTGGTTTTTTAAAGAGCAACAAAAATTGACCAACTTTTAGCTAGGTGGACTAAGGAAAAAAGAAGGCTCAAATTATCAGAAATGAAAGTAGGAACATTACTACTGATTCTACAGAATTAAAAAGGGTTGGAAGAGAGCACTGTGAACAATTGTACACCATCATTTTGGATAATATAGATAAAATGGACAAATTCCTAGAAACTCAAAACCTATCATAACTAAATCACAAAAAGTAGAAAATACAGATAGACTTATAACTAGTAAGAAAATTGAATCAGTAATGAAAAATCTCACAAAGAAAAGCCCTAAACCTGATGCCTTCACCGGTGAATTCTACCAAACATTTCAAGGGGAACTAATACCAATCCTTCTGAAACTTTTCCCAAAAAATTGAAGAGAAGGGAACACTTCCTAACTCATTTTATGAAGCCAGCATTACCCTGGTACAAAAGCCAGACAGAGACACTACAAGAAAATTAAAGACCAATATCTTTTATGAACATGAATTCAACAGCATACTAAAATAATTACACACCATGACTGAATGGAATTTATTCCTGGAATGCAGGGGTGGTTCAACATACTGAAATTGACCAGTGTAATACACCACATTAATAGAATGAAGGGAAAGAAACACCTGATCGATTCAGTTGATGCAGAAAAAGTATTTGACAAAATTCACCATCTCTTCATGATAAAAAAAAACACTCAACAAACTAGGAATATAATGAAACTACCTCAACATAATAAAAGCCATGAGAAACCAACAAGTGAAAAATCAACAGCAAACATACTCCAAGATGAAACACTGAAAACTTTTTCTCTAAGATCGGGAACAAGGCAAGGATGTCCACTTTCATCACTTGTATTCAATATCTTACTAGAAGTTCTAACCAAACCAATTAAGCAAGAAAAAGAAAAGGCATCCAAATTAGAGGAAGAAGTAAAATTATCTTTTCACAGATTATATGATCTATAGAAAACTCTAAATATTCCATCCCCCTCATACACAAAGCCATTAAAACTCATGTTTTAATGAATTCAGTAAAGTAGCACTATCTAAAGTCAACACACAAAAATCAGTTGCATTCTATTTACTAATACTGACCTGGAATGGAAATTACAAAAGTAATTCCTTTTATAATAGCATCAAAAATAATAAAGTACTTAGGAATTAACTTACTCAAGGAGGTGAAAGACTTGTACCATGAAAACTCTAAAACATTGCTGAAAGAAATTAAAGGAGACAAAAATGGGAACACATCCCATGTTCATGTGTTGAAAAACAATATTGTTAAGATGTCAATACTACTCAAAGCAATTACAGATTTAATGCAAGTCATGTTAATGTTTCAATGAAATTTTTTGCAGAAATAGAAAAACCCATTGTAAACTTCATATGGAATCTCAAGGGACATTGAATAGCCAAAACAATGTATGAGAAGAACAGAGCTGGAAGACTCACACTTCCAGCTTATAATAACTTATTGAAACTTATAATAAAGCTACAATAATCAAAACAGTGTGTTACTGACACGAAGACAGACATCTGGACTAATGGGACAGAATAGAGAATCCAGAAGTAAATATCCACAAATGTAGTCAAATGATTGTTGAAAAGGATGACAACACCATTCGGTGGAGAAAAGGCAGTCTTTTCAAAAGATGGTGCTAAGGAAGCTAGGTATCCAGGTGCGAAAGAATGAAGCCGAACCCTTACCTAACATCATATACAAAAATTAACTCAAAGTGGATTAAATGTAAGAATCTTAGATGAAAATACAGGGCAGAAGCTTCACATGACATTGAATTTGGCAATTATTTATTGGATGTGATACCAAAGGCACAGACAGCAAAAGGAAGAATGACAAATTGGACCACATGAAAATTTTAAAATATTTTGCATCAAAAGAATCATTCAACAGAGTAAAAATGTAATCCACAGAATGGGAGAAAATATTTGCAAATTATTTATTTGATAAGGGACAGATATCTAAAATATAGAGAGAATTCATAAACTTAACAACAATAAAACAGCCTGATTCAAAAATGGACAAAAGTCTGAGTACACATTTCTCCAGTAAGATATACAAATGGCCAAGAAGCATATGAAAATATACTCAGCATCACTAATCGTGAGGAAAATGCAAATCAAAACCACAATGAGATACCACCTCACACCCATTAAGAAGGCCACTATACAAAACAAGGAAAAAAAAAAAAAAAAAACAAGTCTTGGCATGAATGTGGAGAAATCAGAACTCCCATGCATTAGTGATGGGAATGTAAAATAGTGCAGCCATTGTGGAAAATGGTTTGGCAAGTCCCCAAAAAGTTAAAGATAGAATTACTATATATGTGATTTAGCAATTCCACTTATGGGTATATACCCAAAAGAATTGAAAATAGTGTCTCAAAGAAGTATTTGTACACCGTGTCCCTAGCAGCATTATGTGCAGTAGCCGAAAGGTAGAAGCAACCCAGGTGTCCACCAAAGGGTGAGTGGATAAACAAAATGTGGCCTTTACATTTAATGGAATATGATTCAGCCTTAAAAGGAAGGCAGTTCTGACACACAGTACAAGATGGATGAACCCTGAGGACCTTATGCTTAGTGAAATAAGCCAGTCATACTGTGTCAGCTTATTTATAAGAGGTACTTAGAGTAGTCAAAATCACGGAGACAGAAAGTAGAGTGCTTGCCAGCGGTTGAGGGGAGGGAAAAAAGGGAATTACTGTTTAATGGGGACTGAGTTTCCGTTTACAAGATAAGAGTTGCGGAGATGGATGGTAGTGATAGACACACATTGTTGTGAATGTGTTTAACTCTACCAAAGTGTGCTCTTTAATATAGTTAGGATGTGAAATTTTATGTTTTGTGTACTTGACCATAGTAAAACAAAAATTTTGGAGGAAAATAAATGTAGGCAGCAACTGTACCTCAGACTTCTCCTGTATGTCTCAGATCCTCATCAGGGGCCTGAGCACAGTATAGTTTTCTAATTAATCATTCTTCGGGGTCAAAAAAAAGCAAACAGTTCTGTCTGTTTAACAGTAATATCTGACATTGAGTGCCTCTTTCGTGCCTTGCATTGTGATCTTATTTCTTCTTTGTGTCCATCCTATGAAACAGTATTTTTATCTTCATTTTATAGAGGAGGGAATTTAGGCAAATGGTTTTATAACTGGCTAGGACCACCAGCTGTTTGGCAGCGGAACGGCAATGCAATTTGAACCTCAACTTACTGCTCACAAGGCCCAAGAACATAATCGCTTTTCTGTACTATCATTTGACATACTGAGAGATCATTTCGTCTCCCCCTCATTGGCGAAAGGATGTGAAGTCACATGCCTAATAGAGGAGCACGGTGGCCTATAAGCCTGTCCAGGGCCTGTGCTGGAACTCCACTGCACCCATGGCTCTCAGGTGCACTGAGTGTGTTGTGCACATGGCAAACACCTCCTTCTGTCACCTGTACCCACTACCTGTCCAAGTTTATAGGTGGAACGACTGCCTTGGTAAAGTTGTGTAAATTGCCCAAAGCCATACGGCTTGTAAAATGGCAGAGCTGGAATTGAACCCAAGTCTGTATTACTCCAAAATCTTATTCTCGCCATTATAAACTCCTGTTCCCTTGTTCCACTCTCCACGCAGCTGCCCCCACGAGCTTCTTAATTTTTCTACTTCAGCTCTTTTGATGAGTTCTCATTGTGTTAGAATGCAGTACAGCAAGCTCCTTACCATAGCCTAAGAATCCCTGAAAGAGCTGGCTTTGACTGACTTCTACTTCATTTTATCCACTCTCCCTCACTCATTCTTCCCAGCCATACAAGTTTTTCTCATCAGTGTTCCTGTGGAGGCGCTCTGTGGCCTGCTCCCGTCCGCAGCCTCTTCCTCAGCTCTCCAGGGGTCTGGCTTCTTTTCATCCTTTGAGTTTCAGCTCTGATGTTAATTCCTCAGAGAGGCCTTCCCTAACTCTCCTCTTTCCCCAAGTTGTCCTCTTGTGATTATGCTCTGTCACCCCTTTCAGACTTTGTTTTTTGGTTAGGGCCTGCCTCTGCAAGTGCTAGAATGTAAACGCCCCAAGGGCAGGGACTGGACTATCCTGTTAGCTGTTGTCTTACTGGTATTGAGCATTTTACCTTCGTATTTGTTAAATGAATGAATAGATCACGATTAAATTCTTGAGAGACATTCAGATGTAAGATTAACAGTTTAAATTTTTGTTCATATCTAAATCCCTTGCTCCAATGCCAGTCTAAATATCAAGAGGTGTGTTGTTTATAGAGAAGAGGAAAACAGTGTTAAAGTATTAAGTTTCTGTAATTGAATGAATTTTCTCCCCAAAATGAAATATTCAGTACTTCAGAAATTTGTTAGAGGGATATGCATCAAGGGAGAGTTTTAGAACTAAGTGTCACCAGCGTGACCACTTGGCTTTTAAATAGTCTAAAGTGTTATAATTAATATTGGAGTTATTTATGTATTATACCTTTCTGCTGAAGGTTGTCCTCACTTTAAATGGATATAGTAGTGTTCCTCCCCTGATGAGGATAAATTAGAATTGAGATCTCCTTGTTGAAAGAAATCCAATCAGACTGCAGGTAACTCTTGAGTCACCTATTACTGTTATAAGTGAAAGCAGACAGTATCAAATGAGAACCTCGCTCCTGTGTTGACTTTTCAGCATAGTAGAGTCCTTGGGAAGCGCATGCATCTGGTATCTGTGCCTCTTCACCCTGCAAACCCTCCCTACCCTTGACCACCGACTTCCTGGGAGCTGCTGGAGGTGTCGGGGGAGGCGGGGTGAGGAGGCAGGTCAGGATGGCCATGGTAACTAATGCCATTGGAGCAAGTGCTACCAAATGCCCAGACGCTGGTGTGTACAGCATAAGAGCGCTCCCTGACTCCTCAGGGCCTGCTGTGTCTTGCCTGTTCTAAATCGCCAGAAGCTCCACCCTGTTCATGTTCTTCATTTAATCCTTTCTAACTTAGAACTATTTTTGATCCTTGGCTGTACTTCATTAATTTTGAAATACCAACAGTGCTAGACGAACACTAATGTCTCATAACTTAGGTGGGTTTACTTTTTCTGCTCTAAATTTTTATTTCACTTTGAATTATTAGCTAGTTCTAAAGGTATTTTGCAGAGATAGTTACTCTGACTGGTATTTGCAAGTTTATTTTATCACTTGGGATTTCTTTGAAGAGAAAAGGATGTATTTCATGTATCATAAAACCTACCGCTCCTTGTACTGGTTTGCAGGCATAGCTCAGAAATGTGTAGTCATAGCAACACGGAAGAAGAGCTGCTCTGCCCTCCAGAGGTCTCTCTGGATGGACCGGTCATGAGAGCATACTTAGCAGCGATATGGCATCGCGATCGGGGAGCGGATGCTGGAGCCTGACTGCCTATTTCCAAATCCACCTCGAACACATTCAGTTGCGAGACCTTGGCCATGTTCGCCTCTGTGTGTCTTAGTTTTCTCATCAGTAGAATGAGGACAGTAACAAACATCTACCACATAGAGAGTTTGTGAGGATTGAATGCTTTCACACTTAGAACAGCCCCTGGCACATCCTGTGTCCTAGAATGTGACAACTGCTGCTGTTACCTTTATTAGTTTTACTCATGTTACTATTTTGTGAAGGTAAACTGACAATCTCATTTTCAGTCTTTGCTTATGTGAGAGACACTTAAATGTACAAAGCTTCGCTTGCCTTGAGAGTGGCAGTGTGCTCCAGGAACAGAAATTCAGTGGGGCCAGCTTATTATCTGACCACTGATCCCAGAGATCACCAGGTACTTGGTAAACATCCTCTTTACCTGGCAGACGAGGCCTGACACTTCCCCTGTTTCTACTGGGCTTCCATTGACTCACAAGCATAAATCCCCCTATCGTTAGGACTTCCCCTGCCACCATCGGGGCAGTGTACTACTGGCAGCTTCCCGGGTTGTGTGTGGAGACACTGAGCCCTGTTGTTTACTTTAGAAGTTTATTGTCCCCAGAATGCTGCTCCCCTACAACTGTCTCCTGCAGTGTGAAGGCTGACATTGTATCGTGGCTGTATATCCACATGCATTTATTAAATCACACCTCCCTTACAGCCCAGATCTGACAGAACTCTGGGAGCTACCCCTTCATAAGTAGATCAAAGCCAGGCACCAACGGGCAAATATTTTAAACACTCGTACTGTAGCCAGGAGCTGCAAGGACTAGTAAGATAGGAGTCTGAGCACACGGTGAGCACACATTCTCTGGAGTCAGAGCTCGTGCACCGTGGCCTGAATATCTGCAGTGTGCATGGGTGTGCCGGGCACTCTGTTAACCATGCTGCATACAGTGGCTCCTTCCGAGTCTCAGATGTGACATTGGAGTGCTGCCCCAAATCCAACTGGAACTATTTCATGGCCCCAAAACCCTTTCGTGTGGTTTAAGTTAGAAGTGGTATTGGTTGTTTCTGACCCTGAAACCTGTGTGTGATGGGGCTGCCAGACTGTGACTGCTTCGTACCACGCTGTGCTTTGAAGTGGTCAGTAAAATGATTCCAGAGCATGTCATGTACAAAATTAGTTTCATTGCCACAGGATCCTTCACCGCCAAAACCCCGTGAATGTGAGGTACCTGTGAGCATGGCCCTCCGTTGGCCACAGAAGCTTTTGGAGTGGGCAGCGTGTGCGATGATTGTGCAGGGCACAGGTCATCTTCCCATGACTTCACTGCCAGATGGACGGGCTCATGGGTCCTGCTTTGCCTGGCGTGGGCTCATGGGTCCTGCTTTTGCCTGGCGTGGGCGCTTGAGCTTTCACATCTGGGACTGGTGAGGGATGGAGAGCACACGCCCAGCAAGGCCTGGACAGCGCACTGGTGCCACAGCCCTTCGTGTAGGCCCACGAGATGCAGTGGAGGAAGTGTGAGCCTTGTAGAGAGAGAGAGGTTTCAGGCTTCAGAGAGGAGGCCTGTGAAGTCAGGAACATCTCCCCTCTCCCTTTACAATTGATGAAATGTACATTGTGCCAAGCAAGGACAGTGAATTGGCCTTCGTTTCAGCATCTTTAATAAAGTACTGATTTGGGTTATGCACAGAGGTAAAATCTCTAGTGGACAGAGGCATGAAATGTAGTTCTGTCAAAACTCAGCAGTGTTTTATGGGGCCTATGTACCACTTCCCTTATGTACCACTTCCCTTATGTACCACTTCCCTTATGGCCTAGAAGCCGAGAAGCAGCCTCAGCTTTCAGTGCAGGGGTGTTACTGAGATGGTTTTTTCCCTTGGGAAAGACTGAAACTGCTCCTTCTTATAGTGTATATTAAATGCAAATCTTATTCTGTATTCTTCAGATTGTAACCTATAATACAAGTCTGACAATTATTTCTCTGCCTTCTTTTAGTATTTTTTTTAACACTTTCAGTATTAGCAATTAGCCATTAATTGGCAAATTGGAGGGTATACATAGTCGTGATTTTAACTTTTATTTTTAAACGCTATTAAGGCATAACAGGCTACAAAACATAGAACAGGACATACAGCACTGCATGGAAACATTTGAAGCACAAATGTTCTCTCGTATTAAAATATAAAAACTCAGAGGGAAATTAGATACCAGATAGACCAACAATTTAGAGAAGGAAGAGGGAGCCAAAATGGGTGGTTTGTGGTGGGTATTGCACACATAGTTTTCAGCGTCACGCAGGGAGACCCTGTGTAGAATCTGTACCATAAATTAGACTTCTACTTTAATTTTCTGAATGAGAAGAGTATGCAGTGGGACCAGTGACATAAATGAGAGTTGAGAACAAAAGATAATCATGACAGATGAAGGTGGAAGTAAAATGAACTTTAGAAAGCAATGAAAATATCTCTTGACATTTGAGTTTATTCTGAAAAATTTGTGGCCCCTTGCAAAAGTCAGGGGATCTTCAGATATATCTCTGCCCCAGGACCTCCATGTTGTCTGGCCCCTCCCTCTCTCCAGCCCCCTGCCTTACTCTCCAGCACCCTGCGAGCGGGAGCTCTTCTTTTTAAGGAGGTGGTCCCAACGGGTAGCACGAGTCCCATGAAACTCCAGGAAGCCCGGGGCTCCCTGGGCAGCACTTTGGGAAGTGTCTTTTTTCCTCTCAGTAAGAAAGTTCTCAGAGAACAGGGACAAGGTCATTGAGGACACTCCCCTGGGAATGCACTGGGGTGAGATGGGGTGAGGGGGTTGCCTTTTCAGGGCCACACTCTTAGCGTGTTTTCTTCTTTGGCTGACAGAAATTGGCATTATTGTAAAGTATTTTGGTTTGTAGCAATATAACACATTTTGAGAACAGTTTTTAAACTGAACTACTACTTTGCACTCTAAAAAACTCTACATTTTTACCATGGTCCGAGAAGATATTTGTTTAGATGTGACAAGGGATTTGTGAAGCATCTTCATCTAGGAAAACCTTTTTCTAACAGGGCAGATAATTACACAGGTTTGTAAAAGCCTGGGTGGAGTAGGCTTGCCGGTGCTGACCATGCTCTGTGCAGGCCAGCTCTGGGAGAGGTTCTAATTGTGTGCCCCTCCCTGCTCCACAGTGTACTTTGGAAAGCCCTGCAATACACAAATCCCTTGCCTTCATGGGTTTGTTATCTAAAAAGAGTTTTAAAATATATATCCTGGATGCAAAAATTAAATAAACATATTACATATAATATATGTATCTGTTATACAGATATTATAAATAAAGTCCATATATATCAGAACATCATGAAAAGTCTTTTAACACATTTAAATCATTTTAATTTACATAATGCATATTTTTTCAATGCCAGTACTTTTTAGGGTTGGTTTATTTATTTACTTATTTTTGAGACAGAGTCTTGCTCTGTCACCTAGGCTGGAGTGCAGTGGCACAGTCTCGGCTCACTGCAACCTCTGCCTCCCGGGTTTAAGCGATTCTTCTGCCTCAGCCTCCCGAGTAGCTGGGACTGCAGGCAGCTCACCACCACGCCCAGCTGATTTTTTTGTATTTTTAGTAGAAATGGGGTTTCACCATGTTGGCCATGCTGGTCTCAAACTCCTGACCTCGTGATCCACCCACCTCCGCCTCCCAAAGTGTTGGGATTACAGGTGTGAGCCACTGCTCCTGGCCTGTTTATTTATTAATTCAACAAATATTCATTGGTGCTTCCCATGTTCTAGGCCGGAAGTTGGCACACCTTTTCTGTGAAGGGCCACATAGTAAATATTTTGGCTCTGCAGGCCGTGCTATCTCTTGGCAGCTCCTCCACCCTGCCCTTGCAGTGTGACAGCAGCCGCTGACACAGGCAAGTGATGGGCGTGGCTGTGTGCTGTAGAACTTTATTTATGGATACTGACATTTGAATTTCAAATAATTTTCATGTGTCAGAAATCAGTATTCTTCAGATTTTTTTCCAATCATCTAAATATATTAAAACTGTTTTTAGTTTGCTGTCATAAAAAGCACAGGCCATGATTTGCTGACCCCTGTTCTTAGCAGTCTTCTAAACACCGACAGAGCAGTGACCAGAACAGAGTTCCTGTCGCCCTGGAGTCTACATTTAATGATGTACAGGACTTTAAGTAGCACTGATTTTGATAGCTGAAAGAATAGTTTAGCTTGATGGAATCTGTCTCATCAGACAATTCCAGTTTTAACATTTCAGCTTACCCGACTGTACTTTAAAAGTGAGCTTGGCACATCAATCTGCTGGTCATTAAAACCCTTACCATGGATGGTTTTTCTGTATCATGCTGTTTCCCAGCCTATGTTCTTCTCCCCTGCTAATATCTTATCCCCTTGCTGGTACAAGACCACCCAGTTTAGTGTTACGCCGTGTGTTGAACCAGCTGAGGCCCAGTGCAGTGCTGCCTCGGCCATTCAGCAGTACAAGGTGCTTTACTGACGCTGTGGTCTTGGTGGCCTGGGTCAAGACCCCAGAGTCCCCTGCCGAAGAGCTGGCCAGCACCATCAAGTCCTGCTCTAGTGCTGATTGCAGGGTTCTTTCAAGGCAGTTTTGCAACAAATAGGCTCATGCCTTCTATTTGTAGTAGCTATGGAAACGTTAGAAGCTCTCTTTCTAAAGCTAAGCATACAATAAAGCACTTCAGATGTTGGTGGGATTAGAGACTTTAGAAGATGTTTAATTTTCTCCCCTACTCTTTCTTTCTCTCTGTCCCTTTAGAGAGGGAACAAGAGGGCAATGTGAATATTAACTGAGACTTGCTTTAATCTCTCTCATGACACTTCAGACTGTCTAGGTCTGCACAGGCTGCACTCTAACAAGGAGTGGCATGCATATTCATGACCCAGGGCTGTGGACCAGACGCGCTCTCTAGGGCTGTATTTTACAATGTTTTTATTTTCAACTCAAATTTCGTGAAAGAAACAACTATGAAAAATTGATTTTGTGATTACGATTAAGTCTAGAACCCAAGACAGCAGTGCTAAAATGTTCTCACTGGAAATAGGAACAGATTAGAGGAGGTTTGTGTAGTATTTGATTTACAGATAGACAACACAAACCCCAAAATGTTGGTGCTCACTTAGAGGGGGCAGTGGAGCAAACTTCACGTCTACCTAAGAAGAATGCATAGGGGTTCTGCCTTCATGAAGTCCTCCTTAAACCGGAAGGAAAGATGAATTTCACTTAAAATACGTAAGAGTATTAAATGTATATTTAAATGAAAAGTGTTGAGGTTTACTATTATTGGCATGGTTGTTATTTCTGATTTTCAAGGCCCTGAAAAGGGGTTGATTCCAGAGTGGTCTTGTGGCCCTATTTCTTCTCAGCCTTTCACACTTCCTTGACTTACATCTTTTTGCACTTTGGTACTAATTTTGGAAGAAGACAAAAGTGCGTTTTCTGCTTTGGGCTTCAGTGCTTCCTCCGTTAGGTTGTCAGGTCAGTGGCTATGCCAAGAATCTGCTCCTTGTGAAATACTGGACTATCGTATTTTGTTCCTGAGGTCGTATGCCTGAAGCCTGGGGCTGCAGAGGGCTGAGCAGGACCTATCACCCCAGCTGCAAGCGGTGCCCCTGTTTGAGGGAGACACCTGGCAACCCTTCATCTCCAAGAGGGCTTTTCTGCAGTCTCATTCTTTCTCTGCTCCACTTGTCTTATATATAAAGCTGGCATTGTGTAAGTTTGTATTCTACAGAAATTAACTACCAAACACTTTAAGGGTGGGTTGCTATTAAAATACCATGATAACAGTATTTTCACAAAATGTGATAGAAATGTTGCCCTCCAACCCCAAGATGAACAGATTAAAATCCACTCTTTGCTCCCATCTACATGGGAATTCTGGTGTTTTGTTGTTGTGGACCTTTTATTTACGCAGTCCAGCCTCCTTGCCTGGGTTGCGTTTATATCGGTTTACTTTCATCTAATCTCTCAAACACTAAAAAGCCCTGGGTCGGGAAACCACACCAAGAACAGGAGGCAAAAACACAGCCTGTGGGTCGCTGCAGTGCCACCGTGGCCCCACCCACGTGGTGAATGAGAGATAGCATGCTTGCATTTGTTCATTTAGCAAACATTTCCCAGCACCACGCTAGGGACAGAGCACAGAGAAGTGAGTACCACTGGGCTTGTTGCGAGGAGTTCACAGTGCATTAGGGCGTACAGAAATATAAACAAAGAGTCATAGCTTACATAATTTCAATAAGGCCAGACATGGTGGCTGTAGTCCCAGCTATTCAGGAGGCTGAGGCAAGAGGATCACTTGAGCCTAGGCTTTCAAGATACAATTTCAATAAGTACGTATTGAACATGCAGCTTGTGCTGGGAACTAGACTCGGTGCTAGGATATCGAAGTCAATTAGATGGGACTCCTGCGCTCGAGTTTATGAGCTCACAAACTCATAAACAGATGAGTACAGTGCAGTGTGATGAGAACTGTTAAAAAAAAAAAAAAAAAAAAAAAAAAGAGACTGCATTGGCAACAGACAGCAGGTGCACCTAATTTAAGCAGGTGTCGCGGGGTAGCTTAGACAGGGAAGGCTTCCGGGAGACTGTGATACTTTGCTGAGTCTCGAAGCCTAAGTGTGCCCCATGAGAAAAGAAGCAGCAGTGAGGAAAGCACATCCCAGGTCAGGGATTTGTGTGTGCAAAGACAGAGGCGAGGCCAGCATTGTGACATTGCCAGAACCTGAGAGATGAGGGTGTCTGGCAGGAGAGGTTGGTAGGGGCCGTCTGGCAGGGTCTCACGTGCCCTGGAGTGGAGCACTTTGATAGTCCCTTTCCTCCAGAGACATCCTGTGTTTGCTGCTGGCAGTGACGGTGCTGGCACCAGACTCTTCAGTTTCTGAGCCAACCACCCCTCTGATCTCAGGAGGTCTGAATGCATTATTGGGAATTTCAACTTTCCTACTTTAATTATATTTAAGTGAATAACCAGGATGTTTCAGAAAGAATTGTTATGCTTCTTTCATTTACCATTAGGGAGTTATACTCATGAACAAAAATTCCCCAGTCTTATACATACATTTCTTGCTCCTTGAGTCAGTTCTCCTAATAATCTCTGACTCCTCCTTTTCCTACAAAAAGTGAGAAAATGAATTTGTATATTGCCAGTGACATCCTGGGTGTGAAATTCAAATAATTCATTGTTGAGAAATTCACGAATATGTTGTAAGTGCTTGATACCGGGGTTCATTATCTTTATTCTCTATGCTGGCACAAAGTGGGGGTTCAGTGATCATGGAAAAGAGGTGGATATTCGAATTTAAGAGTTATGCATTTGAATATTTGAATAGGTTCTGTCTCCAGAAAAGAAATGCAGGCATATAAAGGACCTGGACTTTGTCACAAGAGAATGACAGATAAATGACAAAATGAGAACGTTTTCCCCACCATAGACAGATGACTGATTATAGAAGCAGCATCAGCTGGGCACTGACAGTCCTTTTCTCTGCCATCTGGAAAAGGTCAGTCATTTATACCCACCAGTGGTTTTGATGCTAAACCTCCAAAGACCAGCAGGTCATTCACTCAGCACATGCTGGTTGGTCCTTTGCTTTGTGCCAGGCTCCATGTCGAGGCCCAAGTCCCCAGGAACACACGACCACAGCCCCTGCCGTGGAGGAGCTGGGAGACCCAGGCCAGGAGCTTAAGTGCTGTGAGTGGGGAAGCAGAGAGGACCCTGGGCCAGCTCACCGGGTGGGTATTGGAGGGACTAAGATGGAGCAACCTTTTTAAAGCCCCAAAAACTCTTCCTGAGCATACAGCTGCCCGTGTTTAGTATATTTCAGTTGTCTGACTTCATTGGACAGTCATTTTTACTGTTTTCTTTTGAGGCTGTTGAACTAGGGAGAGAGACTGTTGGACTCATTTTCTTTCCCAGATACTACAGGAAAGAGCACCTGCTTTATGAATGTTCAAAGTTTTCTCCGTGTTCCCATGCCATGTTGGGGGAGCTAGAAATGTCTCAGAACTGGTCCACAGCGTTGGACAGGGGCGTTCAGGACAAGATCAGAAGACTTGGCTCTTTAGCTCTAGGGTTTGATACCTTGTGGGGACACTGACACCCTGGTTCTGGCATTGGCAATGCCCGAGTGGGAAGCATCTGGTAATCATCAGGGGACAGGACTTGTTTGACTTCATGCCTTTATCTGCTCATGGGCGGGGAGGCCTCTTTCTTTGGAAAAGTGTTTATTCCACCCTAGGTTCTTTGTTGTTCCCCTGGATCAGGGTGCCAGGCCCAGTAGGGACACAGCCTCTCTTGGCAGTCTCTTATGTATGTCCCTGAATCCAACCACTGAAGACTGGTCCCTGCAGTAGTTTTTATACAGTCCTTTATAGAACTACATATAATAGCAATTTAATGCTTGCATGAAGTTTACACGGCTCTTGGTGATTAAATCAAATGCCCTACTCAGTAATGTGGCGATGCTATCCCAGTCTTCGTAGGTTGTCTCTGGTCTCCTGCCAAGCGGAACGTGCCAGGTGAGCACTTGGGCACAGTGAGCCCTGATGCTTTCAGGAGCCTGAGTATTCAAACTAAACACAGCAAATCCTTCAAAGGCCTTCCAGCTTCATCTTTATACTGAATGCGGGAAATTCCATGGTGACTCCTAGGAAACAATTCTTATTTCTAACTGGGCTCCCATTAAACAAGATGATTTTCCTGATTCTAACCTGACATCTTTGTGACTGATTCTTTAGTGCTCCTCTTATTCTTTCCCTAGTGAGTCAGTAACATAATTATTCAACAAAGGAATGTGTGTGTGTGCACGCACACACGTTTGCCTGTGTGTGTGTTCTTGGGTTCATAAACTTCAGTTTGAGCTATTCTAAGACTTTGCTTCCTTGTTCATTCATTCAACAAATACTGAGTAAATATCTCCGGGTGCCAGGGGCTGGACATCACACACGCATGTTGGATGTATATGTGCGTATGCATGCATTGCCTCTTTTTAATGTGTTTGCAGTTTAGATGCATATTCAGAGAATGCATCCTCAAGAAAACCTGTTAATTGATCCTGGATGTTCCGTGTTTCTGTGCTCCTCTACTCCTTTTCTGATAATTCTTATGTGAAGTTATCAAACAGGAAAGTATGTTGTCACATTCCTTCACTCTGGCTCCAGTTCTGACCCAGTGGGTGATATACGCCATCCGAAACCTTACTGAAGACAACAGCCAAAACCAAGATTTGATTGCAAAGATGGAAGAACAGGGGCTGGCAGATGCATCCCTACTTAAAAAAGTGGGTTTTGAAGTTGAAAAGAAGGGCGAAAAGCTGATCCTGAAATCTACTAGAGATACCCCTAAGCCAGTAAGTACCCTCAAGGGAACTGTCCTTCCCTTTGGTTTGTAGAAAGCTGTTTCCACTTCCCCTTTGCTTCAAGCACGAGGCTCTTTGTAAGAATATGGATAGGAGAATTGTGCCCTCTCTAGTGGTTTACCGAGGAAAGCCCTAAAGATAGCTGCAAACAGCTTTTTTGTTATGGCTTTATGATGCCATTTTCTTAAAACAGATAAAATTTCAAACTCATTCTGGGTGAGACATATAAAAGGCATATCAAAATGTATACATGGTGTAAAAGTAAGTTACTCATAGGAATTAGATTTTCTTTAAAAGATAGTTAATGTTCACTATAGTTTAAAAAACAAAACTCCTTGAATACTATTGCATGAATTGTTTCAGGTTTCTCTAAGTTATTTGTGATCACTGACCAAAGTTCTGGGTTTTTTCCCCCTTTGTCTGATGAATCGTGTAAATAGATTTGTTATATCTGCATTTCTTTCTTTTTTCTTCTTAGTGAATGAACTGCATCCAAATACCTGAATATTTGGAATATGTTTCATGGATTTTTCATCTTCTGCAGTATGTGAAATCGCAAGTGTTTGAAGATTTATAAGTACAAATTCGGGAACTTAGGAATTTTTTAGGTAGTGGAGTTTAATGTGTATAAGCTAGAAGTGGAAGTAACTGAGCGTTCTCTTGTTTCTTTGCATTAATGTAACTTTGTGGTTTGCCTTTGTCCCCCTGGATAGAACATGCATTTAAAGAATATATTGTACTTACTGTGACAGCAGATAATAAACCAGTCTCTTGGAGGGCACAACCCTTATTTGACAAAACTTGGACATTGGCTTGGACTGTGTTTGTCCCTTCAGATGGCAACTCAGCATCATTCTTTATATTCCTCTTCTCATTGGGTTTTCTGAATTCTGGCAGGCAGTTGAAGTAGTTTCTCACTGTGATTAATTCTACCAATCTCTTTTCACCCCTCTGCCTTTCCAAAACATTGACAAGACTCATTTCCAGTTAATTAATTCAAGAACCCTCCCTCTTCATTTTAGGTACTGGGCTGTCTTGTCACTGAGCCCTATCCCTTTGGAATGTGGCAGGGAGCGAGGTTGGTGAGAGACCATGTGGGCACTTAACTCTTCTTGTTCCAGTTCGTCCCAGAAGTTGACATCCCAGGCCCCATTCTGTGTCAAGGTGAATGCCTGTGTCCTCCCCGGCTTTATGCCTCTGTCATGGGGGAGGAATAGCTGATGTTCTGCTCTGGTGCAGCGCCATAGCATTAAAGGTACATTTCTGTCTTCTTTGATTTAAAAAGCACCAGTCTCATGAAGGTGCCACTCAGTTTTAGCCACGTCTTCACTGGAATTACAAAAGTACTTTTAGGGAGCAGGAATTTATTTGACATCTAGTTATCTGTCTGTCTGTTCATTTGTCTGTCTATCTGCTGTATGAGAGGTAGGAGTGGATTAAATGACCACTGAACTCACTGAATCCAGATCATTCATATTATTAACAAAAGCTCTAGGGGGAGGTCACATTGTGAATGCTTAAAACATATTATCTTCTTCAACAGCCACATCACCAAACAATATATCCAGAGATTTTGCACAGTTCGTGTTGAACCTTCCAAAATCAAAACAATAAAGACCTGTACAAAAGTTTTTACAAAAATACTGATTGCTCCCAAATAAAATGCTTCTAAGCTTTGTGTAGGCATACTTTAACTGATTTGTAAAAATAGCTTAAGCATGTTGAGAATGAAATAAAAGTTTTCCCATGTGCTATCTAATGTACTCCGTGTAACTCTGAAGACACATCAGCTTCTAGGATTGCAGCAATCTATGAATAACGTTTTTCTCTCATTTATGACTTTCCATCAGTAAAGAAGCGCTTGCGAAAGTAAAATTACACAAAGGAGTCATTCTCTTCTGGGACATAAAGAGTTAAAGCTCTGTCCTCTAAATAGAAGGCTGGCCAAAGGGAAAAAACAGTGGGAGTCCCTTTTCCCTTTTAACAAGTTTGCAATAGACACTTCTTTTTTTCCTGTCTCAATGGATGTGTGCACACCAGTGGAATCACACAAACTTGTCGGTATGAGCTATATAATAACAAACACAAATAAATAAAAGGGAGCCTTGTGAGAATACAGAATGGGGTAATGGTTATGTGTTTTCTAAGTAGGAAGTGTGGGGCTTGCATAGTGAAAACATGCTGATGACTGCATTGTGGCTGCCTTTGATTCCCTTGGATGGATTAATTCTTGAGCACAACAGCTTCCCTGTCCTCTATGGTGGACTCGGAGCTCCTGAGAACCTTGTTTTACATGCTATAGAGGATTAATCACCACCTCAATCAGTCATTTAGAAGGAAGAAAAAAGCAGGCCAGCCTTACAGAATTTGTAAAGAGACAGAATGGTCACAGCAAGTTTTGTGACCATATTATTGCTTTCAAGAGCAAGCTGACAAAGCTTTTAGCTGGCTTCACTTTAAAAGATAGAGGGGAAGGCTCCTCAGCTTGATACTGAGTCCGAATATTTGCAGAGTGATTATTTTTTAATACTTTAACAATGGATGTGAAGATTTCAAAAATACTTATTTTTGCAATCTTAAAACAGTCAGCTGTCTGTATCCATAGGTTCTGTATCCACAGATTGAACCAACTAGGGATTGAAAATACTCAGGAAAAATAAAATAGTAGTACAACAACAAAAAACAATACAGATTTTAAAATACAGGGTGACAACGATGTCCATAGCATTTACATTTTATTAGGTGTTACCAGTAATCTGGAGATGATTTAAAGTATGTGGGAGAATGCGGGTAGATTATATGCAAATACTATGAAGGTTCATATCAGAGACTTGAGCATCTATAGATTTTGGCATCCAAGTGAGCAGGTCCTGGAACCAACACCCCATAGATTTCAAGGACCAACTTACTAAACTGTTAGGATTTATTAATATTTGTTCATTATCCTCCTGCCCCAGCCTTGTAAGACATGCCTGCTTCCTCTTCTGTCATGATCCTAAGTTTCCTGAGGCCTCCCCAGCCATGCTTCCTGTATAGCCTGCAGAGCCATGAGCCATTTAAACTTCTTTTCTTTATAAATTATCCAGTCTCAGGGAGTTCTGTATAGCAATGCGAGAAGGCACTAATGCAACGTCCTGGTTTTGTGGTTCTGTTTTTGTTTTTGTTTTTAGGAGCTAACATTGAGATGCATTTTGTTGTTGTTGTTCAGTAACTTCACAATCTAAGCACAGGCTTTGGAAACCGCTAAAACATGTCCTTTGCAAAGTGGGATATAGAAAAAGTGATTGAGATGATTTGGGCTACCAATTAGTACGTCTTTAAATCAAAAATTAATGTTTTTATTGTGCATCTTATATCCATTCTCTTTTGAAGTCATTCATGTGCTGCCCTAATAATACATGACATTTAAATGTTATTTAAATGATTTTTTTTTTCAAGGCAGAATCTTGCTCTGTTGCCCAAGCTGGAGTGCAGTGGCACAATCTTGGTTCACTGCAACCTCTGCTTCCCAGGTTCAAGCGGTTCTTCTGCCTCAGCCTCCTGAGTAGCTGGGATTATAGGCATGCACCATCATGCCTGGCTGATTTTTGTATTTTTAGTAAAGACAGGGTTTAACCATGTTTCCAGGCTGGTCTCAAACTCCTAACCTTATGATCCGCCCTCCTCGGCCTCCCAAAATGCTGGGATTACAGGCATGAGCCACTGCGCCTGGCCTTAAAATGATTTTTTTTACTGTCCTTTAATTTCTGTCATTGAATGAATAAACAAAGATGTTAGAACAAAAATGCCAGTCTTTGCAGAAAGAAAACTTTTTTAAAAATCTTTCATCGTCAGTAAGTTCTACACATAAGTGCTTCACATGTGAAGCAGTAGAATTGAGGCAGAATTTTTAAATGCAGAAAAGCTGAGGAAGAACCTTAATGTTTAAGATCTAATGTAAAACCTAGCCTGTAGGGCAGCAGGGGGGCAACAACAACGAAACCGCCCTCTTGGTGCTGTCCGAGGTTCTGATCATTTCAGCCGTATTGGCTTGTTCACATAAAATCAATTGAAAACCTTGTTTCAAAATTCAGATTTTTTTCTTGTGTTTGTATGACACAATATCTGTTTTCCTCTTCCCTACACACTTTATGTATTTATTTATATTTTGAGGTCACATATTATGTGATATTTCACAATATGAATTTGATTTACTATCCACAATATACATGAATTTTTAAGCTTTTGCCGTAAACATAGTGGTTATGGTATTAACTCATCCCTCAGACTCTCCTCATCTCAACCAGAGACATTCCTGTCAGTGGAAATTAATTTTCATAGTTTTCCATAATTATTTATTCTTGCTTAAATTAGAAACATATTAAATGTTTCTTTTTGTTTAAACAACAGCATATACATTATTCATTTACTCACAAATTTCTATGCTTATTTCATGTCACCAAAGCAAGGGCTGAGGTAATTTTTATCATACGGATTTAATTTTTCTACCACTTTGTAAAGTGTATTGGCCAAAAATATCAGTTCTGAAGCTAGAATTCTGGGTTCCAGTCCCTGCTCTTTCTCCTGCTTAACCATGGGCAGGTTCCATAAGCTCTGGGTGTCTCCATTTTCTCATTTCCAGCCCCACTGAAAATGCAGCTTATAATACCACCTGCCTCATCAGAGCACGTGAGAGAACAAGCAAGTGACTGTGTGTAAAGTGCTTAATCCTGGCATTAATCCCATTATATGAATGAGGAGGTTGAGTCACAGAAAAGCTGTGCTCAAGGTCACACAGCAGTTAATGCTTAGTGATTAATTGGTATAGTTAATTGGAAGAGAATGAGTGAGAAAAAATAGATAGTTTCTTTTCCCAGAATCGTGGAAAACTAATATAGCAGAAATGCCTGGACTGTGGCTTTGGATGTTGTATTAGTGCATTCTCGCATTGCTATACAGAACTACCTGAGACTGGGTAATTTATAAAGAAAAGAGATTTAATTGACTCATGGCTCTGCAGGCTATACAGGAAGTATGGCTGGGGAGGCCTCAGGAAACTTAAGATCATGGCAGAAAGGGAAGCAGGATGTCTTACGTGACTGGAGCAGGAGGAAGAGAGTGAGGGTGGTGATGGGGTGCTACACACTTTTAAACAACCAGATCTTGTGAGAACTCATTATCATGAGAACAGCAAGGGTGAAATCCACCTACGTGATCCAGTCACCTTCCATCAGGACCCCCTTCAGCATTGGGGATTACAGTTGGACGTGAAAATTGGGCAGGGACACAAATCCAAACCGTATCAGATGTAAAGCAAGGAGAGTGTTATGGGAAGAACATAGGCTTGCAATTAGAAAAACCCAAGTTCAAATCTCAACTTCACTTGCCAGCTGTGGCCTTGAGCAAGTTGCTTAACCACTCTGAGCCTAAGTTTCCCCCTCAAGGACTGTACCATGCACTGGGGATACAACAGTGAACAAGACAAACATGGCCTCTGCTCTCATAAAGATTATCTTCTGGTGAGGGTGACAGAAAGTTATTAATAAGTGAACAAATACATAAAACAAGAGCATTGCATATTGTAGTAAGTGCCATGAAGAAAATAGGCAAGTTGATGGTAACTGGGGTGTTCTTTTTGAGCAAAAGCCAGAAGGTTGAAAACGTGCCAGCTGTGCAAAGAATCAGCGAAGTGTCCCGGAATAGGGAGCAGCAAGTGCAGAGGCCCCAAGATTGGAAAAGCTTCACTTGGTCAGGGACCAGGAGGGTGGCCATTGGGCCCAGCGCCTGGTGGCCCAGGGAGAACATCATGAGACCAGATCAGAGGGGACAGCAGGAATCAGATCATGCAGGGTCTTCAAGGCCATGGGAGGAATTCGAATTTTGCTGGAAGTACATCGCGGGGGTATTGAGCCAATTTTAGCAGAGAAGTGTGAAGATTACACTTGCAATTTTAAATGACTACTCTTGCTGCTGTGTGGAAAATGGAGAGGAGAAAGAATGAAAGTAGAGAAATTGCGTCTGGGGCTGTTGATGACAGTGATCCAGACAAGCATGGTGGCAGTGGAAATGGAGAGAAAGACTTGAGTTGGAACTATGTGTCTGAGGGAGGATCCATAGGACTAGTTGAGGGTGGGGTGCGTGAAGTCAACAAGAGTAGCTCCTAAGATCTGTTGAACAGCTGGGTGGTTGATTGTCCATTCACTGGGATGGAAAAGTTCAGTGTGAAGATTAGTTCTTGTGTATGTTTTATTTGTAGCAAAGAGAATCCAGAATTCCATTTTGGGCAAATGAAGTTTGAGATGCTTTTGAGACATCCAAGTGGTGATGATTTTAAAAGTAGTTGAACCTATAAACTAGGGCTCAGAAGACAGATCAGCACTGGAAATATATACTTGGAATCATTGGTTTTATGTATAGATGATGTGAAGCCATGGAAATCAATGAGATGAGGGTGAGGCTGTAGAAAGACTAGTGAAGGAGGTCTGCTGTCAGCGTGTGACCCACAGTCTAAACTTGCTCTCGACATAAGAGCATGAGGCTCCTCAATATGTTAGAGACCCCTCAAAAAATTCTAATGGCTTTATCACAAAAATGTACCATAGTGGACTTGAGCATCCCTTCTCTTTTTTATATATTTATGTATTGGGTGGGGAGGGGGTCTTGCTCTATCACACAGGCTGAAATTTAATGCTACAGCCTTGGTTCCCTGCAGCCTTGAACTCCTGGGCTCAACTGATCCTCCCACTTCAACTTCCTGAGTAGCTGGGTCTACAGGTGTGAGCCACTGCACCCGGCTACCATTCTGTTCTTGTCAGACACTTTACTTTCGGCTTCTCATCGTTAGAAATGCTGCAGTGAACATCTTAGGGCATAAAGCCTTATCTTTGTTTCAGGTTGCATACTGTGGGAGGTCAAGGAAGGAAGATAAAGGGTTAAAGAAGATTTGTCTCAGAGAAGTAATCATATTAGAAAAGAAAAGGCACTTCCAAATCTAGTGGTGATTGACTAGGTAGTTCTGACCAAACCTCTCTGAAGGCAACTGAAACACAGGTCAGAATAGTTTCAGCTGCTGCTTAAAGGCACCTGGGAGCTAGCAAGACACAGTGAGAAATTACAGGGCCAGGGTCTGGGAGTGAAAAGAGGCCCAGGAAGATAAGTGTATTTGGGTTGCTGTTTCCTCTGAGAGTATTTTTCATTTCAGAGGAGGAGGCAGAGCAGCTGAGAGGCCAAGGAATGCTTATGAGAATCCTGGGAGCCAAGACGATGGGATGCTATACTGGTGAACCTCCATTGCTACAGGCGGGAACCCAGTGGGCTGAGTCAGAAGAGTCACAGTGAACCAGAAGTAGTTCCTCCCAGAGACCACACTCGGTTTCCAAACATTTCCACCCCAGAAACTGAACTAAAGTTCCCCTTGCGTGCTATGACGTGTGATGTCATACACTACATCCTGGAGTACTGCTCACCCAGGCATCTGGCAACAGAAATCTCAGGAAAACGGCACCAACCCTTGGTCTTACATTATCTGCATAATTTTTCATACATGTTGTCTGAAAAATAGGTGACAAGACAACACGATATGAAAGTCAAAAGAAACGATAACAAATAGAAACAAACATAGAGGGGCTCCTGATAGTGGAGTCTTTAGGCAGGAATTTCTAATGACTTTATTCAATATGTTTAAAGAGACCAAGGACAATATTGGAAATGTCAGCAAAAGAAGGGACACACTGTAATGGGGACCAGATGAAAATTATTGAACTGGAAAAATATAACCAAAATTAAGAAATCAGTGGATGAGTTTAGCCACAAAAAAGATAAATAGCAAATGGAAGGAAAATAGGCCAGTCGAAAACATCCGGAAGGGATCGCTAAGAGATCAAATGATGAAAAATGTAGATGATAGAATGAAAGACATATAGGATACAGTGAAAGGTTCTGATATCCCTATTTAGGGTCTAAGAAGAGAGGAAAAAATGGGTACTTTAGTTTTTAGTCATAATACCCGAAAGTCATCACCAAACCTTGGGGTTTGAATGTTACCAAGAAAACAGTATTGAGAGAAAATTCACATGAGCATCACAGCCCAGACAGGTGATTCATTTAGTTCCTTCAATAAGCCAAGCAGTAATTGGGAGCAAGCAGAAGAGAGGGGCACCACTTCCCGAGGCTGGTCAGTCTTTTTCTCTCTTTTTGCCTCAGTCTCACTTGCAGATTTCTTGCCCCCGCCAGCATGTCTGGTGACCACCACTTAGAAACTTCTCATCCCAGTCTGCATAAGGGGCTGGAGTCAGTATGTGGTTGGCATGCAGTGCTCTCTCAGCCAGCTCAGTGCACTCTAAAGAGACTCAGGTGGTCAGCGCTCGCTCGATCCTCCACGTGCTCTGACAGGCTGGGCTTTGACCGGGTATCTGAGCACTTAGTGCGCTTCTTACCCTATAAGCTCACAATTGCATTGGTCTGACTGGTTACGCCCACACTAACCTCCTCCGTTACATCATGGGTTGAGGGAGTTATTTACAGCTTATGAGTTTGGCAGGGATTTATGCCTTTGGGTAAAGTATGTTTTATCTCAACACACACAACCTCTCACAAACAACATATGCTTATCCCAACAGGGCACACATTTACGATTTGGCAGGTTTTTGAGTAGTAACATGATTTTCACCTTTTCTAGAGACATTCTGTAGTGCATTTGAAGGGAAACATGTTTACAAGCAAAAGGACATTTTGGTGGATGTTACGGGCTGCATTGTGTCCCCCAAAAATTTATATAATGAAGTCCTAAAGGTTTTTAAAGAACTAAGTTAAAATAAAGTCATTAGTGTGGACCCTAATGCAGTATAACTGCTGTTCTTTTATAAAAAGAGGAAGTTTGGACACAGATACAGAGGGAAGACCATGAGAAGACACAGGGAAAAGACAATAATCTATAAACCGGGGAGCGAGGCCTCAGAAGAGAGAATACATTTCTGCTGTTTAAGCTGCTCAGTGTGTGGTACTTTGTACGGCAGCCCTGGCAAACTAATAAATGGTGGGAACCTTGTTTGCCAGTTTGTTTGAAACACAGCAAATATACCTAATGTCCTTTGTAATAGAGGATAAGGCATGCACCACAAAGATTTGTTTCACACGTCACAATGGGGCAGAAGCAATTGTGGAGAGATGCTAGCTAAGAATCTTCCAAAACTGAGACAGACATCAAGCCACAGATTCAAGAATCCCAGTGAACCCCAAGAAGGATAAAGAAAACAACACATTGTAAAACCTAAAAATCAATGACAAATACTTAATCTGTAAAGCAGCTTGGAAAATGGAGACAGCAACTTCTGAGATGACTTCTATGATTTTACCTCATGCCTTCTGCGATCCTCTCCTATGGAGCATGGGCTGGACCTACTAAATTGCCTCTAATAGAATATGGTGAGAGTAATGGATATCTTGCATGATTATACTTTTAAAAACTGGAACTTCCATCTTACTGGCACTCTTGCCCTCTCACTTGCTCACTTTAATGAAGTCAGCTGCCATGTTGTGAGATGCTCAGTGGCAAGGAATTGAGGGAGGCCTCCAGCCACCATCTTATGAGGAACAGCCACTTGAGTGGTCCAGGAGGCCAGACCCTGCCCAGCCAGCCCTTGAGATGACCGCATCCTTATGCAAGACCCAGAGCTGGAGAAACCAGCTAAGCTGCGTCTGTGTTCTTGCTTCGCGGGAACTGACAGATGTTCTTATTGTCAGCCCTTGAGTTTTGGGATAGTTTGTTATACAGCAATAGTTAACTTACACAAGAAATAACACAGATTACCTTCAGAGGAGTAATTAGACTAACAGCTGACTTATCAACAGAAATATGTAAGCCAAAAGGAAATAGAACGCTATCTTTGAAGGGTTGAAAGTAAATAATTGCCAACCTAGAATTCTATACCCCTGCCCTGCCCCCTCGCAAAAAGAAAAAAAAATGAAAAATGAAAAGGGAATAAAGATATTTTAGATAAACTCTAGTGAATCATTGACAGCAGACTTTCACTAATAGAAACACTAAAGGGTATTCTTCAGACAGGAAAAAAGAAAAAGTCTCAGGGAAGATGTAGTTTCAGAAAGGAATAGAGAGCAAGATAAGGGTGATTATATCAGTATGGAGCGTAGCCTTAAAGTATATTAAGCAAAAATGGACAGAACTAAGGAAAAGTAGAGAAATCCACAATCACAGTGGAAATTTTTAATAAATTTCTCTTAGTAAGGGCTAGAATAGGCAGGCAAAAATAATATCTAAGTATATTAAATATTTGGACAATGCAGTTAAGCTTAGCCTTAGTAGACATATTGAACGATGAACCCAATAACTTCGAAAGCATGGAAAACCCAACCTCATGCATGAACATAAATCCAAAGACCCTAAACATGATATTAGCAAACTATATCCTTTAGGGATGTAAGATCAATACAACATTTTTTAAAAGTCAGTAGCTGAGCACAGTGGTACATGCCTGTAGTATCAGCTACTCCAGAGGCAATGGTGGGAGGATCACTTGAGCCCGGGAGTACAAGACCAGCCTGGGCAAAATAGTGAGATCACATCTTTAAAAAATAAATTTAAAAATTAAAAAGAAGTTAAAGTCAATTAGAAAACCACCATATTAATAAAACAAAATCATGATCAACCAGTACAGGACAAATGTGTAATAAAATTCAACATTCAATTGTGATAGTAAAAATAAACTTAGCAAATTTGGAGTAGAAGAGAACTTTCTTATTCTGAAGAAGACCTACAAAAACCCCTACAGCAAACATTGGACTGGTTGAAGAAATGTTGAAGATTTTCTTTTTGCTATTAAGAACAAGGCAAAAGTCAATCACAATTCACTGCTTACATTTATCCTTATGTTGGAAAGGTGAAATAGTCAATGAAATACAGGGGGAAAAAGGGAGATGGAGGGGTAATCATGGGAAAAGAACTAACACAGTAGGATTTTTTTATATAGCTAATGCAAAAAAAAAAGTCTACATAAATTGTTAGAATGAATAAATGAATACAGTAAGGTTGCTGGATACAAGTTTAATATACAAAGGTTCATTGAATTTCTACATACTAGCAACAGAGAGTTAGGAAATAAATTTTTTAAATAAATTCTAAAATGTGTAACAAAATGCAATAACAAAACCAAGAATAGCCAAGATATTCTGAATGAAGAACCAAGTGGAGAAGTTGCTCTAGTAAATATCAAAACTATTAAAAGCAAGTTTAGTTAAAAGAATATTTTACTAGCACCCAGTGGATAAGTAGACTACAGAAAGAATAGTGTCCAGAAACAGACACATATGTGGGCACAATATGTTTTAAAAGGTAGCACAGCAGAGCATGGGGTGGCAGGCAAAGGGGAAGGTGGTCGTTTCAACAAATCACACTGGGATCACTGAATATTGGGGGCTGGGAACAAGGATAAGTGACCCCTCCCTTACACCATATGAAAATATCAGTTCCTAAATGGGTTGTAGATCTGACAAAATGCTAAATGACATTTAGCAAAATGCCAAAACTTAAAGAAAATAGAGTCTCATGACTCTATTTTATATAGGGTAAAAAAAATTTTTTTTTTTTTTTTTTTTTTTTTTTTTGAGACGCTCTGTCGCCCAAGCTGGAGTGCAGTGGTGCGATCTTGGCTTACTGCAAGCTCCGCCTCCCAGATTCACGCCATTCTCCTGCCTCAGCCTCCCAAGTAGCTGGGACTACAGGCGCCCGCCACCACGCCTGGCCAATTTTTTGTATTTTTAGTAGAGATGGGGTTTCACCATGTTAGCCAGGATGGTCTCAATCTTCTGACCTCGTGATCCACCCGCCTCGGCCTCCCAAAGTGCTAGGATTACAGGCGTGAGCCACCACGCCTGGCCAAAATTTTTTAAGTATGTTACAAAAGCCTCTGAGATGGACTTCATAAAAAATTACAAGAAACACCATTAAGAGAGTGATTTCTCCAGAGAAATCAATAGGAATATATGTAAAATAAGGAATTGGCTCACAAACCATGTAGACTAAAGTCCCACAATCTGCTGTCTGCAAACGGAGAACCAGGAAAGCAGTGGTGTAAATTCTAGTTTGGGTCCAAAGGCAGAGAACCAGGAGAGCCAGTGGTGTAAGTCACAGTCCATGGGCAGAAGACCGACGTTTCAGTTCAAGCAGCAGGCAGAGACAGCATTTAAAGTTCCTCTGCCTTGTTCTTTTCCAGCCCTCAGCAGATGGGATGATGCCCACCCACCCTGGGGTGGACCATCTGCGTTATTCGGTCCAGATGCCAAACTGTTATGGAAACACTTTCACCAACACACCCAGAAATAATGTGTAACCAGATATCTGGGCATCCTGTGGCCTAGTCACATTGACACATAAAATTAACCATCACAAGTCCACCCTTTGTCAACTTGGCACTCATACCTGTCTCCATAAACCATACTTCTCCAAATGAAGACAATAACAAAGTCGTAATTCTGCCTGAATGATACACATATCCCGAGTACAACTGAAAAGGCACTAACCCCTTCGGCCAAAGAGGAAGTAGAGTCCTTAAGTGTTTATTCCTCTCCTTGATAACCTATGACTTAAGTACTGTGATGTAAAATTAATAATACTTAAAATATTATACTATAAAGTCAGTACACCTTACGTTGCGTGGTAAAGGAATAATCTAGAAAAGAAAATGAAGATACTTGCTATGCTATATAGATATGCACCCACAAATATATTCATCATAAGATTGATCATGTGGTTGTAACTGGTATTTGTAACTACCTTCTGCTGCGTTGCATGTAGGGAAGGCAGTTGCACCCAGTGTCTGTTTCAGTAAAGACAAAATGCTATTTCTTCTGTGATGGTAGCAGTCCTTGTCATCTGCCTGCTACCAAGTAGCTGGTCAATCATCCTGGGAAGTGGTGCCATATTGGGGCTCAATGTTGGTGTCTGCTCCTGGCCTACTGGATGCTCGGTGGTAGTCAGGCAGCCTTGGTGGGTGGAATTCCATGTTGCTGAGTCCATGCACAGCTTCCATCACTGCCACCATGGCCACTTTGTTCATGAGCCCATTGGACAGTGACAGGAGTGGCTGGGAAAACAGGCTGCCTGGCATTCCCACAATGGGCTATTCTCTCCACCAGATTTTTTTAAATCCTGCTTGGCTGAGGTCATCTTTTGGTGGGCATTCTCATGGAAAAATGTCTTCACATTTTTTTTTCCCACTCAGAAAGGTCTCCCCACATACCTCTTCCTAAGACTTCCTTGTCACCAACTTTTCAGTCATGCTCCTTCCAAGTCCTTGGCCACCCAGCCAGACCTTTGGCCACAGCTCATGAATTGGTAGATAATCACACATCTGGCCATCTCTCATTCCAGGCACAGTGCACAACCAAGTGCATTGCCTGAAGTTCTGCCCACTGGGAAGATTTCCCTTCACCACTCTCCTTCACGGGTGTCCCAGAAAGGGGCTGTCATGCTGCAGCTGTCCCATTTCAGGTGGTGCCTGCGAATCATGCAGAACCATCTGAGAACTGGGTCCAAGTCCCCTCTTCTGACAACTGATCACAGGGAACTCTCTGAAGCCGTCATGCAGACTTCAACACTTCTCTCTCTGGGAGAGAGGGCAAGGTAGCAGGAGTGCGGACCATGGGCATTTGGTCCACTTCTTCACGTAATCTGTGCCTTTAGGGTCTGCTCAGACCCAATCACATATATACCACTTCCAGTTGATGATGGAGCGCTGCTGTGCATGCACAGCTTTGTGGCTTGGTGGGTCAGATAACACCCGGGTCATGATGGGCAGCTCAGGTCACATGGTGACTTGAAGGCCTCTGGTTAAGTGTTCTCTCTGTGCTAAGGCCCAGCGGTAGGCCAAGAGCTGTTTCTCGAAAGGAGAGCAGGCATCTGTGGAAGGTGGTGGAGCCCTGCTCCCAAATTCTAAGAGCCTGTGCTGTGATTTACCTGTGGGGCCTGCCACGGGCTCCATGCAGCATCCCTGTCTGCCGCTGACACCTGAGCACCACTGGATCTGCTGGGTCTCATGCCCCGAGTGGCGGAGAGCCTGCTGTAGAGCCTCCTCCTTCTCTGGGCCCCGCTCAGAGCCAGCAGCTTTTTTGGTTACTTGGTAAAAGGGTTAATACCCCCAGATGAGGACTATGTTGTCTCCAAAATCCAAAGAGGTCCGCTAGGCATTGTGCCTCTTTTTTGGTTATAGGAGGGGCCTGAATTAACAATTTATCCTTCACCTTAGAAGTGCCATCTTGACATGCCCCCCACACAACTGGACCACTAGAAATCTCACTGAGGTAGAAGGCCCCTGAATTGTAGTTGGATTTCCTTCCCACCCCCAGACACACAAATGCCTGACTCGTAGGTCTACTGCATTCCTGCTCACTAGGTTCAGTCAGCAGCATGTCGTCAGCATGGATTCCTGTGATACCTGGTGGAAGAGAAAGATAACCAGGATCCTTGTGAACTTAATTATGATGTAGGTAGGAGGGTAGCTGTGTCCCTGAGGTAGGGCTGTGAGGGTGTATTATTGACCCTGCCAAGTGAAAGCACACTGCTCCCAATGGTCTTTCCTAATAGGTGTCAGACAGGAACACTTGCCAGATCAGTAGCTGCCTGTGGGAGATGTGTTCATTTGCTTAAGCAGTGAAACCCTTTCTGGTAAAGCAGCTGCAATTGGAGTTACCGCCTGGTCGAGTTTATGATAATCCACTGTCACTTTCTAAGATCCATCTAGTCTCCGCACAGGCAAATAGGTAATTTGAATGAATGAGGGTGTGGTGGGAGTCACCACCCCTGCCTCCTTCAGATCCTTTAATGGTGGCACTCATCTCGGCAGTCCCACCAGGAATGCAGTATTTCTTTCCGTTTACTATTTTCCCAGGTAGAGGCAGTTGTAGTGGCCTCCAGTTGGTCTTTTCCACTGTAATGGCCCTCATTCCACAGGTCAGGAAACCAGTATGGGGATTCTGCCAGCTGCTGGGTCAGACTATTCCACGTTTGCATTTGGAATTGGGAAAATAACCACAGGATGGGTTCAGGGACCTGCTGGGCCTTCTATGAGATGGACCCGACGTAAAATTCCATTGATCACCTGACCATCGTAAGCCCTGACTGACTAGTGAACCATGATGACATTTTGGGTCTCCTGGAATCAGGGTCATTTCAGAGCCAGTGTCCAGCAGGGTCCACAAAAGGTCTGATTATTTCCTTTTCCTCAGTGCAGTTACTCTGGTGAAAAGCCCTGGAATATTTTTTTTTTTCCCTTTTTTTTTTTGAGGCCAGATTTTGCTCTGTTGTCCAGGTGGCATAATCTCGGCTTACTGCAACCTCCATCTCCCAGGCTCAAGCGATCCTCCCACCTTAGCCTCCAGAGTAGCTGGGACTACAGGCACACACCACTGCATCCAGCTAATCTTTCTATTTTTAGTAGAGACAGGTTTCACAATGTTGCCCAGTCTGGCCTTGAACTCCTGGGCCCACGCAATACTCCTACCTCAGCCTCCCAAAGTGCTGGGATTCCAGACATGAGCCACTGTGCCCAGTCCAGAAATACTCATTGTACAAAATGTTGCTAGGGTACTGGGGTCCTTCCTCAAGGGGACCTGGCCTTTTCTCTCTAGGGGTGCTGGGTCTGTCAACTGGCTCAGGTGTAGAAACTGAGGGGCATGGCCTTCATTTTTATGATTCAGGCTAGACTTGTTCACTTGACCCAGAACGTTTCTGTTTATGCACGTATCTAGGAAGAATTGAGTAGCTTCTCTATCTATTGCCCTTGTAGGAATACCGTGATCAACTAGCCTGTGTCACAGCTCTGCGTGAGTCAGACCCCCTCACTGCCTTGGATCTGCTGTCCGTTATGGTGGCTGTGCCTGCCCTGCCTTTGGTGGTTGAGGGCTGCTACTTGGCCCCTGGCACCCTGACATTCAGTGGCACCCACTGCATTTATGTTTCCCAGCTCAGTGACCACAGTTCCCCCTGCGAGTCTGACCTACAAAGAAGAGCAATCACAGAGCTCTCCAGGGAGCCCGGGCCCCTCAAAACCGTGCTGCTCAGTCGGGGGGACAGATGTGTCTCCCAGACCCTCCCAGGGTGAGTGAGTGAGTGGATCTTCAATGACAAATGCACTCTCACATTCCAGTCTCCCTGTACCTTTGAATCTCCTTTGATTCTCTCTGGGCTCCTACCCACCACCTCATTCTGCAGGAGCCCCAGCAGGGCTGTGGCCGTTTGCTCAGCATCTTCTAAGAGCAAGGCACCCTATAGGAACCATCAGATAGAATCCTCCCTTCAATCCGGGTTTGCTGGAGAAGATGTAGACCTTGGTGCTCAGAGATGCTGAATCACTTGCTGGGCTCGCCCAGGCGGGTGCGAAACCCAGTCTGCCCCTTCCACTTGGCCAGGCTGCCTCCCGCCTGAGTCCTGCAGTGCCAGCTTGCTGTTGCCCAATACATCTGCAGCCACTAGAGGTATATTTCTTGAGAATCTCCTGTTGGAGGCTCCCACGGCCCTCAGGACATGGCCCAGACTCCTTAGAGAGGTACATGAGGTGCCTCCTGAGCCCTCCTCCAGCCATCCCTCCCTGGCAGGTGACCATGCAGCAGCCGCAAAGCACTCGGCAGTCTTCTCCGGCTCGAGGCTGATGCCCACGCGAGCACCTACCTAGAACCTCCCCAACCTGTGTCCACCGGGTGTTCCCCCAGAAATCTCCTCCAGGAAGACTTCCTGAACAGCCCTCTGTTCCTGTGACTGCTCTGGGCCTTTGAGATTTGCCTCCCTGCATTGCACTGAGCTAACTGAGGGCCAGGGTGAAAGCACTTACTGATTCAACCTTCAGCAAACGCCGAGCACTAACTATGCACTTGTATTAGTCAGCTCAGGCTGCCATCACAAAAAACCACTGACTGGTGGCTTAGGCAACAGAAATCTATTTTCTCACAGTCAGGATGCTGGAAGTCCCAGGTCCAGCTGTTGACAGGGCTGGTTTCCTCTGGGGCCACTCTCCTTGGCTTGCGACCTCCTCACTTGGTTGTCCTTCTATGCCCCTGGGATTTCCTTGTATGTCCACATCCCCTTTTCTTATAAGGACATCAGTCAGGTTGGGTTAGGGTCCACCCTAATGCCCCACTTTAATGTAATGACCTCTGTAAAGGTCCTATCTCCAAATGTAGTCACATTCTGAGGTCCTGCAACAACATGAATTGTGGGGAGTGGGTAGGGGACACCATTCAGCCCACAACAGTAGTAAACATGCACAGGGTCACAGGACAGGCTCAGTCCCTGCTCTCACTGGAGCTAGCCCGCTGGGGTGCAGACTTTGAACGTGCAGTTCACGTGGGGGCCCAGGTGAGCAAGTGCCAGGCCTGAGTCCCTTCCCTGGTGACCAGCTGCAGCCTCCTGTTCCTCCTGTTCCTTCCTCCTTTCTATCCTCCCTCCCTGCTGAGACTCGCCGGCTTGTGAGACCCGCCCGCGTCAGTGCCCCTGCGTGAGACCCGCCCGCGCACATCACCCCTGCATCCTCACTGGACGTAGGGCATGATGGTTCATTTTATGTGTCAAGTTGACCAGGCCATAGGGTGCCCAGATATTTGTTCAGGTATTATTTTGGGCTCATGAGGGTTTCTCTAGATGAGATTAGCATTTGAATTGAATTTGAATTGGTAGACCCCGTAAAGCAGAGGGCCCTCCCCAACGTGGGCGGGCCCCATCCAATACATTGAAGGCCTGAACATAACTAAAGGCAGACCGTCCCTCCAGCAAACCGGAATCAAGGTCAGGAGTCCATCCGGTGGTTTCCAGAGGGTACCTTGCTCTCAGAAGATGCTGAGCAAATGGCAGCTGCCGTGCTGGGGCTCCTGCAGAGTGGGGTTGGGGCGGGGAGTGGAGTGCACAGAGAATCCTGCTGCAGCAGAGGATGGCAGAGCCCCACCTGCTTCCATTGGCAGGATCTGTGTGGGTCCTTTCTCTGGGCTTTTATTCACATTGTTCTCCCCCACCAAAAACCTGCTGTTTCTTTAAAGCCTGGCCACAGTGCCCTCCCACTGTCAGGAAATCTTCCAAGGACTCGAGTCTGCCTCGATCTGCGCCTTCCACTAACCCCTGGGACATGTACCCACTGCTGTAGACGGTTTCATACATCGTGACGACTCACTCCGAGCAGGCACTGGGAGAGAGATGAATGGGACGCCTGTGGGAAACAGGCAGCAGGTCACTGCAGTCTTGGGCCTGGTCACCACAGCCCAGCCTGGCTTTCCTACAGCTGTACTTTGATGATGGCTGGGCTCACGTGTCCAGCAATCCGTCCCTTCAACAAATACCAAGCACCAGACCCTGGGCTGGGCACTGGGACAAGACAGACAGTGGCTCTCCAACTGAGGCACTAAAGAAGTGCAGCTTCAATTGTGATGGGCCGCAAGAGTGTGAAAAAGTCTCCTTTCATAGTGCATGCATCATGCCATCAGCACCCTTGAGCCCCTCAGGGGCTACTGAAAACCATTATCCCCAAACACTTGGCCCGCCGTCTCCTTTCTCCTTCTACTTCACCAGGACCTTCGAACAGGAACTCCCTGGATTTCTCACCCCCAAACCGTCCAGCCTGCACCTGCACCACCTATTCCTCTCTCCCTCCTGGACAGTGAAAGAAGCCCATCTCCTTCCAAGGCCAGCCCCTCCACCTGTGAGCGACGCTGCCCATTCCACTTCCATAGGGACCTCCCACTTGGGCAATCCTCTGTCTCCTGCATCTTCCACCTCTCCCTCCCTGCCGGCTCCTTTCCCATAGGCTCAAGCCTGACCCATCCTAAAAGAAAGAAAATGCCCGAATTCCAGATACCTTGTTATTCATTATTCAGCTAAGTTGTCTTCAAACATTTTGTTCACATTTCCCAAAGAACATGGAAAAAATCTATCAACCTATCAAGTTGATTTCTAAATTTTTTCATCTTACGTATTTACAGATGCAAATAATATAATTTTCAACAAATGGCTGAAATGCTTTAAAGCAGAACAATTATATCACTCCTTCAATGATTTTAATAGAATTCAAATACAGAAAAATGTGGTATCCACCATTATCCATTTTGAAATGGAACATACTTTCTTTTAATGTTAGGAAATACAGCTGGTCCTCAAACAACACGAGTTTGAACTGCAAGGAGCCACTTACAAAATGGAATTTTTTCAACCAAACATAGACTAAAAATGCAGTGTTTGTGGGACACTCCCAAATATACTGAGGGAAAGCTATATTCTTACTTTTTCTTCTAAAACCTGTATTTTCATGTCCCTTCACTCAGAATGTTATCCCAAGGTAGTATGTTTATGCTTGAAATTCTAGAGAATAACTATGATTTCACATACGGAACTAAATTAAAATATATAATAAGAGCCGGGCACGGTGGCTCATGCCTGTAATCCCAGCACTTTGGGAGGCCAAGGCGGATGAATCACGAGGTCAGGAGATCGAGACCATCCTGGCTAACACGGTGAAACCCCGTCTCCACTAAAAGGACAAAAAAATTAGCTGGGCGTGGTGGCGGGCGCCTGTAGTCCGAGCTACTCGGGAGGCTGAGGCAGGAGAATGGCGTGAACCTGGGAGGCAGAGCTTGCAGTGAGCCGAGATCGTGCCACTGCACTACAGCCTAGGCGACAGTGTGAGACTCCGTCTCAAAAATATATATATACACATATATATATATATGTGTGTGTGTGTGTGTGTGTGTGTGTGTGTGTGTGTGTGTAACAAAAAGATGCCTGAAAAAATCTGAGTATTTGGAAATTGAAAAGCACTTTTACGACTAACTTGTAGGTCAAAGAAGACGTTAAAAAGCAAATTGGAAATATGTTGAGCTGAATAATATGGAAAATACAATATCTGGAAATGTTTTAGATGCAGCTAAAGTAGTGCTTGCAGGAAATGCAGAGCTTTATGCTGTGTTAGAAGAGAAGGGAGATTGAAAACTGATGATCTAAGTTCCCAACATAAGATACTAGAAAAACAAGAGCAAGTGAAAGACAAAGTAAGAAGAAAACAATACCAGGAAAAGCAGTATCAATGGAATTGGAAATTTTCAAACAATAGAGAAAAATCAATAAAACCAAAAGCTGCATCTTTGAAAACATCAATAAATTTGCTTAATCTCCAGCTGGAAAAAACCCCACACTTTATGGATATCAGCAGTGACAGATGGGACATCACTACAAGTCCTACAAACATTAAAAGGGAGATAAAGAAAAATTATGAATAACTTTATGCCAAAAATGTTGACAACTTAGATGAAATTATTTCCATGAAGACAATTATTAAAATGGACACAAGAAGAAATAGAAAATCCAAATAGCCCTATACCTATTAAAGTTGAGGCCGGGTGCAGCAGTTCACACCTGTAATCCCAGCACTTTGGGAGGCTGAGATAGGAGGATTCCTTGAACCTAGGAGTTCGAGACCAGCCTGGGCAACAAAGCAAGACTCCATCTCTACAAAAAATAAAACGATTAGCCAAGGTGGTGGCTCATACCTGTAGTCCCAGCTACTCAGGAGGCTGAGGTGAGAGGATTGCCTGACCCCAGGAGGTTGAGGCTGTAGTGAGCCATGATTGTGCCACTGCACTCCAGCCTGGGCAACAGAGCTAGGCCCTGTCTCTAAAAAAAAAAAAAAAAGAAAAGGAAAGAAAAGAAATTGTCTTCTCACAAAGAAAATTCCAGGCCTCAGTCATCAATCTTATCTTTCTCTAAAGCACGATCCACCCAGCAGCTGAAGTGATCTTTCTGGAGTGCAGATCTGTCCTACCATTCCACTACCTGAAATTCTTCAGTGGCTTCCTCCCCAGGATGGCATTCGAGGCAACTGATGATCCAGCTGCTGCCTCTTGACACCCTCATCTCTAAGCACCATCCTTCCCCACCCTGTGCCCCCTCACACCCACACATCACACACTACTGCAAATTCAAGGCAGTAAGTTTGTTGAGCATTTGTTCAGAAAAGTTATAAGAAGTAACATTTAAGCAGAGCCTCAAATGCTGAGTTGGGTGAGCCAGATGGAGAAGAGGTGGAAGAACTGCCCGCAGAGCTAACTGCACGTCTAACCTCCTTCCAGAGGTGAGAAAATCCCCACACACCCGATTATCCACCCCGACAGCTTTCTGGCGGCAGTACCCCCTCCCCCCACCAGGGGGCATTTGGGAATATGTGGGAGCGTGAGTTGTCAGTCACTAGGGGATGTCACTGACATTTAGTGTGCCCAAGTGTCTGACATCCATCAGTGCCCGGAACAAGCCCCACAGTGAAGAAGTGCCCTGTTCTCTTGGGTTTGCTTCTGGAAGGAGGTAACTTGTGCAGTTAGCTCCGCCAGTAGCTCCTCCACCTCTTCTCCACCTGCCCTCCACCTCCCACCAGTGTTTGAGGCTCTGTTTTTCCCGGAAACCTTTCTGAACAAATGCCCAAGAAACTTACTGCATTGAATTTGCCTCCCCCACCCCCACCTTTTCTTAAATAGAAGTCAAGTTAAATTCCACGAGGAGAGACTTTTAACTTGAATATACTCTGAAAAACACTAAGAAGGAGGGGAGAGGAAATGGTAATGTTTACTCTGTAACCATGGCGTCCTCCCCACTCCTGAAAGAGGCTTTCGCCTGCTCTTGGTATTCCTGAGCTGTAAGTGGTTTCCCTGGAGCTGCTGGCTCACACCTGGGCCTGCACAGTTGCAGCAACTTCCGGATGCCCGCTCACCTCTCCACTTCCCGCCTCCTGCTTCCTCATCCCCATTCATCTTTGCTTTTTATTATTTTAGTCCATCTTTCTGTTGGAAGCACCAGCACTCGCCAGGCTCTCCCCCTCCCTGCTCCCAGTCTGGGGGCCCATCTACCTGGGGCCTCCTGGTCCTGCTCCCCAGGAAGGTCCTTGGGAAGAAAGGTGAGACCGTACTTTAACCATGGGAGGGACAGGAACTGTCCTGGAGCTTGCCCCATCTGCGTTTGCCGGAACACGCGGCAAAGCAGCACTTAGCCTCCGTCTTGGTATCCTATTTTTTTTTTAATTTTGCATTAGTAATTATGGGCTGTGGTATCACTGAAATCTGAAGAACTCAAGGAAGAAGAGAGGTCTCCCTGTGCCATTGTCATTGATTCTTTGCTTCTTTAAATGTACAGCTGAGTCTAAAGACTTGTCAGTCAAGGCAGGAAGATTAGCCTCACCCATGTGAAGGGAAAATTGGGAAGAAAAAAAAAAAAAAGCCTTGTCTGAACTTGAAAATAAAAATGCTGATGCAGTTTTTATTCCAGAAACATATCTTACTGATTAGGAGCATGGAGCGCCACTGGATCGTGGGTGGCCAGCTGTAGTTGGCCTCCCCACTCTGCTGGGCCAGGCTGTCCGCCCGCAGGATGTCAGAGGCAGGGGGCCAGTGGGATCTTTGCTGATGGGCGTGGCGTGTGCACCCGTGCACACAGGCACTGAGACGGTGCCCTCGGTCAGCACATTCACCTTCAGGCAGGAGACAGAAGACGAGTCCCTGTGGAAGCAGCATGGACCCCGAGTCAGACGGGGCTGGGTTTTAACCCAGAGCTGTCATTTACTAACTGAGTGACCCTGGGCAAGTGACAAATGCTTTGAGCCTTTGTTTCATCGTCTGTAAGACAGGGATCATGGCCCCTACTTTGTTGAGGTTGATGGGATAATGCATGCACAGTCCATGGCCCAGCCAACATAGGATAGACACTCCATGAAAGGCCACCATGCCAGGGGCTAGTGTGGTGCATGGCCCGACTGAGGCCCTCTCCACCGCCCCCCACCCACCACCACCCCCTGCCATCTGAGGCACGGTTTTGGCCAGGCAGCCTTTCCCTCTCTGGATTCTCTGTCATGGGTTTGGGCTGCAGGAGAGGCCTTAGCCTTGGTGGGCCTCAGTGTCCATGACTGTGAAATGGAGCCGACACCTCTGCAGCTTCGACCACACAGGGCTTGTGGCTTGGCATGGCCGCAGACGCGCTGCCAGGCAAGCAGCCTTCGCCAAGAACTGGATTCCTCCCGGCCCGGCCCGGCTGGCATTCTTGCCAGTTTCATTGGGTTGAGTTCCAGAGCGATGGCAGCGATTGATAATGCTGTAATTGGAGTGACTTGGGTATTTTCCGAGGTGTTGCCACGATGACTCATACTGGGCAAGTTGAGGGCCAGCACTATCCAGTGGAGTAGGTTAGAGACCCTCAGGAGGCTCGCAGGCTCCAGGGTGCGGGTGTCTGGATGTGAGGCCTGGAGTTACCGAGATCTCACACCTAGGAGATGCTCGTGTGGAGCCTTCACTCATAGTGGCCTGCGTGAATGGGGCTTGCTCCAAGAGGTTCAGCTGGCACCGAGAGCTGGCACCGAGAGCGTTTCCAGCTGCAATCTGTTCCCAGCAATTAATAACTGTAAATAACAAGTCCGCTCCTCCGCCTGGCTCCCCGCTACTCTCCACTTCCCTCCCAGCCCCTCAGCTGCTCCCCTTCCCGTGCCCACCCTCCCTCTTCTTCCCCTTTCCTTTCATGTCTTCGAGGGGTCCCTGCTGTCTCTTCCCCGGGTCCCTCTGAGCACACCCAGCTCCCTTCCCGTAGGCCGGGCCGCTGAGCGAGGGCCATGGGGGGCAGGACGAGCTCTAGCACGGGGCAGGCGGGTGCTGGGGAGGTGGAGACAGCGCGCTTCCGAGCCCTCGGCCACTCCCTCTGCCCCGTGCAGGGCCGAGCTCCATGGCACCTGCTTCGACTTGGACCGGGGAGGCCCGCAGTCCGATAGTGCCCGGGGAGGACGGTCCGCTCCTTCCACGACTTCGCGCCGCCCGCGTGGCTACAGCGCCGTGGCCCGGGGACGCGAGGCCGCAGCCCGGGAGCGAGGAGCGCAGGAAGACCGGCCTGCCTGTGCCCGGCAAAGGGGGCCCTTCCGAGGCGGGCTCCCCTCCCCGCCGCTCCCGTAAGCGCGGGAGCCAGAGGACCCCAGACCCGCCGCGGCCCACCCCAAGCCCGGATAAAGTCCTGCAGCGCGGGAGGGACCCCTGCAGGCGCGGGCCAGACGGGCGACAAGGCGGCGGACTGCGAGGGCCCTGAGGAAGCCGGCGGCGCGGGGTCACGAGCAACCCGCTGTTCGCAGGGTCAGGAGCCCACGCGTCCCCACTGCGGAGGGCGGGGTCGCAGCCCGGCCTACCCGTTTCTAGCCGTGCTGCTTGGGGCGAGGTGCTTGACTTCTCGGGGCCTCAGTTTCCTTCTCTATGAAGCGGGGCTGATCGGCCGCGTCCCGGGGTTGCTGTGACAGTCCAAGGCGAGAACGGCAGTTCCGCGCCGCCCCCGGTGCTGGAGAACCGCTGGGGCCTCGGGAGAGGGCGCGGCGCGGCGGAGCGGCTCTGGCAGCCGGAGGGCGCGTGTGGCCAGGACCGATCCTGCACTGCCCTCTGCGGGATGGCCCGGCCCGGGCCTCGGCCCCCAGCCCCTCCGCCGCCCGGCCCGGCCACCACCTCCGCCCCGCGCGCCTAGGTCGTTCCCGCTGTGGGTCTCGGAGATTCTCCCGCGCCCAGGATTGTCCCGCAGCCTCTGGCTTCAGCCCCGCAGCGCTCCCTTCTCCACGACGACAATGAGGCGGACCCTCCCCAGCGCCCTCCAGAGCTGTCGCATCCGGGAGGTCAGGGCGAGAGTGTTGTTTGCATTTCACAGAGCGGGAAGCTGAGGCACAGGCAGCGGCTCCCCGACCCTCGCTGGGCCTCTCCCGAGCAGGGCCAGGCCTGAACGCGTACGGCCAAGCGCCGCCTTGGCCTCTGCCCGCGGCCCGGCGCGCCTTCCTCCCCAGCGCGCCTCTACCCTGCAAGCACCCGCGGCCCCGGGCCCTCTCCGCAGCCCCACGCAGTCTCCTCCTGGGTTAAATTTATCCACTCGCGCGTTCCTTGGCAGCCATGACCACAGGCGTGACTGCGGCCCCCGAGTCCTCGCGCCTCCGTCCACGCTGCTGCGGCCGCCCCTGCGCGCCTGTCCCCTCCCTGTCCCCTCCTTCCAGCTCTGGAAACAGCAGCACCGGAAGCCCCCTGCCCCAGACCCACTGCCCACCCCCGGCTGAGCTGGCTTCCAGCCGAGCCCCTTGGATCTCTGCGTCCCCCGGCTCCTCACCACTCCGCAGCCACCCACAGCAGGTGCCCAGGAGCTGTGACTTCGCCCATCTGAAAATCCCGGTTCTGATGCCCTTCCCTCCAGCTGCCCTGCGTGTCTCTGCTCTTTCTGAAAGTAAAGCCCCTCAAGTGCCATCCACTTTTGTCTCCCATTGGGATTCCCCTTCTCCCACCCCACCGCCCCTCCACTGAAGCCTTTCGTGTCTCTCAGTCTGGCTGTGACTCCTCCTGCTCCTGCCTTCCTGCTGGGTTCCCTGCTCTCCCCGCTGGCGGCTTCACCCCTGTGCTTGCCACCGGGTTTCTCTCTTCTACACTCCTTGGAAACCCATCCAGTTCTTCAGACACCAATAATTCTCCTACAACCCCCAAATATGTGCAGCCTGGACGCTGCCCTGAGTTCCAGACTCCTACATCCAACTCCAGGCCACCCCGGATGCCTCGCCTGGCACCCGCCCCAGCCCAGACCTGCCCCCTTCTGAAACTTCCCAAACTCAGAAAACCACAACTACTTTCTTCCCGTTTCTCCCCACGCAAACTTTAGGCTTTTCCCTGACTCCCCTCTTTCTCTCCAATCTCACATTTATTCCATCGGAAAATCCCATGGCTCTCCCTTCCAGACATGGCCAGAATCCGGCCTCCAGGGCTAAGCCACGGCAAGCTGCCTTTACTCTTCCTGATGGTCATGGCTGCGACTTCCCTGGGCTCCCTGTCCCTGGTGTGGCCACCGTAAGTCCTCACACATCATCCTTTCTGAACCTAAGTCAAATCACATCGTTCTTCTGCCAAAACCCTCCAAAGACTCTCAGCTTGCTCAGTGCACGGCCCAGCGTTCCTGGAGCCCACGGAGGGGGCACTGCCCCAGCTTCTTCTGCCACCGTGGCAGCCGAGGTTCTCCTCACTCAGACCGGGCTTCTTCCTGCTTCAGGCCCATGGCACCAGAAGCTTCCTTCACCCGGACACTCCTCCCTCAGACATCTGCCACCTCATTCCCTCACCTCCTTCCAGTCTCTGCTAAAATGTCACCTTTTCCATGAAATTGTACCTGCAGCCTCCTCCCTGCAGTGGCCTGTCCCCCTTCCCTGCCTCCCAGTTGTCTTGGACTTGCAGCCATCTGGCTGGCCCAGGATATATTACATCCACTGTCTGGCTCACAAGGGTAGCATGTGGGCCCATCTGCTCACCACAGCATCCCTGTGCCTTGGGCAGCGCTGACACATGCCAGGTGCCTGGCAAACAGCTGCTGAGCGAACAGCACATGGACGGCCCCGTGCTCCTTTCTCAGAAGCAGGAGTTGCAACAACGTGGTCCCAGGGGCGAGTCTTCATCAGTCCCAGGGCACTCCAGCCTTCTACTCCCACTGCATTTCATCCAGGACCAGAGCAGGTGGTCCTGACCTCAGCGCCCTGGATGGCCAGAGGGTCAGCATCAAAGCCGGATTAGCTTCCCAGCTTAGCCTGGCTGCCACATTCTTGTGACAGTTGTAGAACTGGAGAGCATCGGCAGGCTGTCTCAGCCGTGGACTCAGGGCTCTGGGAGTACCTGCTACCACACATGCTCACACACACACGTGCACACATGCACTTGCACACACACACACACACACACACTTGCTGGTGCTGACACTGGTTATGCAGGCAGGGGTCCTCAACTTTGCTTACAACTCCCTGCAGCCCAACAGGAGACTGAACCGTGGGCAGGCCCTACCTGTCAAGACCCTCTTGTATAGCATCTCATTGGCAGGAAGGAGGACCCTGCCTGCCCAGAGAGGCAACAGGGCTGGCAGCCTCTGCTGCTGCCCACCCCAAGGGCAGGGCTGGCTCCATTGTGCCTGCTCAGCCATGGTGAGGGAGAGTTCCTCCTCCTGGACAAGCAACAGCCTCTCCCAAATAGGGAGGCTACAAGCGACCCTACTGGTCACCATGTGGACCAAACAAGGTAACACTGGGAATGATCAGAGCATAGTGGCTCTCGGACCAGGGTGGTAATGACCATGGCTGTAGTTAGCATAATTCCAGGCTTGGCTTGATGCAGCCTGAATCACCCCTCAACTGGCTCTTATTTTATTTTGCCCTCACCTGGGGAAATTTGTTCTCCCCCTTCTTCCTGTCGTGTGGCACCTTGGACCTTTCTTGCTGGGTTGCCAGTTTCTTTCTCCAGTTCAAAGGGAAACTGCTCTCCGAGCAGCAATCAGAACCACAAGCCAGGGGTTCCAGGCTCTCTCAGCCTTGGCATCGCGGAGATGGGGAACACCAGACTTTTCGTCTGCATGAACAAAGCCCCTGGGCATCCCACCAAGAGGTTGCTTCTGGCTTGCTTGCCTCTGTCCAGGTACCCCCAGCCCAGGTACCTAGTAACTTGTGTCAAATCACATTGCATTCTCTTTCTGTAAAAATTACTGTCTGCCGTTTTCCCCATCACTACCACCACCAATCCATTATCCCTTGGGTGGAGTTGTAGTCAGGAGAGGGCTGGCATTTGTCTGGTTTTGTGTGGGGGTTCACATGACCTGCAAGTAGGAGGTGGCCAATACTTGATTTAAAAAGAGAGAGCACTTCCGCTTCTGGCCAAAATGGAGTAACAGGCTTCTTTACCCCACCTGCAACAACTGAAATAATCAGACAGAATATATGGAACTGTGGCTTCCCGGACCCCGACATCAGGCAAAATTAAATGCAGTGACCCCAGAGAGAAAGGAAACAAGCAAAGTGAGCCCTCCAATTGCCCCAGATGTCTGCCTTGAGAGAGGCAGATTTCTCCCCCGCCAAAGTGCAGACAGGGGGAAGCCAGACGGATCCCAGAAGACTCCCAAGTTGCAGAGGTGGGGCTGGAAGTCCAGGAAGATCAAGGCAGCTGGAGTTCACTGGACGGTTTCAGAGAAAAGAGAGTTGTGCAGGGAGGGAAGTGAGAGACGTGCAGGAGTGCCCTTCCAGTGTCCCCTGGAGTATACATCACTGCAAATATGGGAGGAAAATAATTGAGGCTTGTGGAGAGAATCATCCTAAAGGATTAAAATGGACAGGCTGGGTGCAGTGGCTCATGCCTGTAATCCCAGCATTTTGGGAGGCCGAGGTGGGCAAATCACAAGTTCAGGAGATTGAGACTGTCCTGGCCAACATGGTGAAACCTCATCTCTAGTAAAAATACAAAAAAATTAGCCAGGTGTGGTGGCGGGCGCCTGTAATCCTAGCTACTCGGGAGGCTCAGGCAGGAGAATTGCTTGAACCCAGGAGGTGGAGGTTGCGGTGAGCTGAGATTGTGCCACTGCACTCCAGCCTGGCGACAGAGCAAGACTCCATCTCAAAATAAAAAAAAAAAAAAAATAGTACCTGGTGCTCACACAGGCCCATGAATAATGTCTGTTTCCACCAGTCAGACTGGAACAATCCATAATTCTGGTGGGGCATTTGGCATATTTGTGTCTGGGGTGGGAGAGGGGCGGGTTGAGTAAGAAAGGTCTTGCCTCAGTAGTGGAGAATAAAATTAATCCTAGACTGACTACTTATCTAGACTTTTCTAATAAATATATTATGAAGAATTAAACTAATTCCAAGTAACTTAACTGCATCCCAGAACAAAGCATATTTACTGCAATGCAAAGATATCCACTGTTTTACCAAATGTCAAATATCCAATCAAGATTGTGAGACATACAAAGAAGCAGGAAATATCATTAATACTGACATAATGACATAATGAGGACATAATGAGGAAATGATTAAGCAATCAAAACTGACCCAGATGTTACAATTAGCAAAGAAGGACATTAAAATAGTTATTGCTGGGTGCAGTGGCTCACGCCTGTAATCCCAGCACTTTGGGAGACCGAGGCAGGTGGATCACTTGAGGTCAGGAGTTTGAGACCAACCTGGTCAACACAGTGAAACCCCATCTCCACTAAAAATACAAAAATTAGCTGGGCATGGTGGCCTGGGGCTGTAATCTCAGCTACTTGGGAGGCTGAGGCATGAGAACCACTTGAACCCAGGAGGTGGAGGTTGCAGTGAGCAGAGATCATGCCACTTTCAAGCCTGGGCAACAGAGGAAGACTGTCTCAAAATAAAATAAAATAAAATAAAATAGCCCAATCAAGCTTCATTGAAAACTATAATGCATGAGATGAAAAATGCATTAGATGTAATCAATGGAAAATTAGACATTGCAGAAGAAAAGATTAGTGAACTTGAAGACATAGCAATAGAAATTATCCACAAAAAAACACACAGAGGGAAAAGAATTCCACAAAATAGAGAACATCAATGAGTTGTAGGTCAACTTCAAGCAGCTTAATAATTGGAACCCCTGAAGGAGAGGAGGTAGGGAAAAAAATTTGAAAAAATAATGATCAAAATTTTCCCAAAATAATGAAAGCTATAAACCCACAGATCTAAGGAGTCTACAAACTCCAAACACAAGAACCATGTAGAAAACACCAAAGTACATCATACTAGAATTGTTCAAAAACAGTAATAAAGAGAACATATTAAAAGTAGCCAGAGTAGGGGGAAAAAGACATATTACATAGAAAGGAAGAAAATAAGAATGGCAACAGACTTCTTGTCAGAAACAATGCAAGTGGGAAGACAGTGAAGCAACATCTTTAAAGTACTGGGATCAAAAACTGTCAACCAATACCCATATGTAAAGCAAAAATATATTTCAAAACATATTTTCAACAAAAATATACTCAGTGAAATATCTTTCAAAACCAAAGGTTAAATAATAACATTTTAAAACATAAAAGTAGGGGAAAAAACATATTGGCAACATATTTGCACTGTAAAAAAATGTTAAAGAAAGTCCTTGCAGAGGAAAAATACCAGATGGAAATATAGATCTACACAAACGAACGAAGAACATTGAAAATGGCACTTCCATGGGTATGTATGCAAGATTTTTAAAATTGGTTAATTCTCCTTAAAAGATAATTGAAAAGAATGCTTAAATAAGTGAAAAGATATTCCATATTCATGGATTGGAAGACTTAATATTGTTAACATGGCAATACTGCACAAAGTAATCTATAGATTCAATGAGGTAGCTATCAAAATTTCAATGACCTTTTTGCAGAAATAGAAAAAGCCAATCCTCAAATTCATATGGGGATCCCAAATAGCCATGAAATCTTGAAAAAGAACAAAGTCGGAGGAGTCATGCTTCCTGATTTCATAACTAACTACAAGATGATAGACTTAAACCTAACTATATCAGTAATCACATTAAATGCAAATAGTCTAAACACCCCTGTCTTAGAAACTTCAGAATGCTATAACAAAATGTGTTAGACTGAGTAATCTATAACCAACAGAATTTATTGCTCACTGTTCTGGAGGCTGGGAAGTCCAAAATTGAGATGCTAGCAGATTGGGTGTCTGGTGAGGGCTGCTCTCTGTTTCAAAGATGGCACCTTCTAGCTGTGTTCTCACGTGGTGGAAGGGACAAACACCATGAGGTTAAAAGTAAAAGGATAGAAAGAGACACACCATAGAAAGAGTTGTCAAAAGAAAGCTGGAATAGCTATAGCATTGAAGTAAATTTCAGAGGAAAGAATATTACCAGGCATAAAGAAGGCCACCTAATAATTATAAAGGTGTCAATTAATCAAGAAGACAGAACAGTCTTAAATAGCTATCTACTTAATAACACCGCTTCAAAATGCATGCACAAACTGATGGAACTGAAGGAAGAAAGAAATCACAATCATGGCCAGAGATTCCAATATCCCTCTCTCAATCATTGATAGAACAAGTAGACAATTGTTAAGGATATAATAGAAGATCTGAGCAACATTATCTGCCAACTTGACCAAATTATAATTTATGAAATGCTCTACTCAATCACAGCAAAATAAACCTTCTTTTTAAGCCTACACAGAACATTTACCAAGATAGACTCTATTCTGTTCCATAAAATGTAAAAGGATTCAACTTATACAAAACATGTTCTCTGGCTGTAATGGAAATGATTAACGATAACTTGACAATCCCAAATATTTGGAAACCAAATAACTTATGCTCCACTAGTCAAAGAAGAAATCAAAAGTAAAATTAGAAAGTATTATAACCTGAATGAAAATGGAAATATAGCACAGAATTTGTGAGAAAGTCCTAAGGCAGAGCTGAGGTTAGCTTCAGATGCTGCTAAAGGCCTATATTAGAAAAGATGAAAGATCTCAAATCAGTGACCTCAGTTGCACCTTAAGAAACTAGAAAAAGAGCAAATTAAGCTTAAAGTAAGCATAAGAAACGAAATAATAAAGATCAAAGTGAAAACCAATGAAATAGAAAATAGAAAGGTAATAGAGGAAGAAAATGAAACCACTGGCTAGCTCCTTGGGAAGATCAATAAAACTGATAAAATTCTAGCCAAACTAATCAGGAAGACAAAAGGAGAAGATACCAATTACTAATATCAGAAATGAGAAAGGTAGCATCACTGCAGATTCTACAGATGTTAAAAGGATAATAAAGGAATATTATGATCAAATTTATGCCTATAAATTTGACAACTTAGATAAAATGATCAGATTCTTTGAAAGAATGAGCTTCCCAAGCTCATTCAAGAAGAAATAGAGAATGTGACTATCCCAATATCCATTAAAGAAATTGAAATTGCACAAAGAAAACTGATCCAGATGCCTTCACTAGTGAATTCTTTTTTGGTTTTTTTGAGATGGAGTCTCGCTCTGTCACCCAGGCTGGAGTGCAGTGGCATGATCTCCGCTCATTGCAAGCTCCGCCGCCTCCTGGGTTCACGCCATTTTCCTGCCTCAGCCTCCTAAGAAGCTGGGACTACAGAGCCCGCCACCATGCCGGGCTAATTTTTTTGTATTTTTAGTAGAGATGGGGTTTCACCGTGGTCGCCAGGATGGTCTCGATCTCCTGATCTCATGATCAGCCCGCCTCGGCCTCCCAAAGTGCTGGGATTACAGGCGTGAGCCACCGCACCCGGCCTTCACTAGTGAATTCTAAGAAACACTTAAGGAATTCTACACAAACTCTCAAAATATTAAAGAAGAAGGTATATTTCCAAACTTATTTCATGATACAAATCCAGAGACAGAAAGGACAGGACTACACTGTTCAGGACTACAGAACAGTCTCTCTCATGAATGTAGATGCAAAAATTCCAAACAAGCGTTAGTAAGTTGAATCCAACAATATATGAAAAGAATAATACAAGGACCAAGGAGGGTTTATCCCAGGAATGCAAGGTTGGTTTAAAAATTAATCAATTTACCATACTAAAAAACTTAAAAAGAAAAAAAAAAAAAAAAACTCATATAGGCCAGGCATGGTGTCTCAAGCCTGTAATCCCAGCACTTTGGGAGGCCGAGGTGGGTGGACGATCTGAGTGAGGTCAAGAGTTCAAGACCAGCCTGGCCAACATGGTGAAACCTCCTCTCTACTAGAAATACAAAAATGAGGGGGGCATGGGGGAACATGCCTGTAGTCCCAGCTACTTGGGAAGCTGAGGCAGGCGAATCACTGGAACTCAGGAGGCAGAGGTTTCAGTGAGCAGAGATTGCACCACTACACTCCAGCCTGGGCGACAGAGCGAGACTCCGTCTCAAAACAACAACAACAACAACAACAACACTCATATAATAATCTCAATACATGCAGAAAAGGCATCTGACAAAATCTAATGTCTATTCCTTATAAAAATTCTCACCAAACCAGAAATAGAAGGGAACTTCCTCAACCTGACAAAAGACATCTACAAAAACCCTGCAGATAACATCAAACTTAATGGTGAAAGACTGAATGTTCTCCCCCTGAGATGAGGAATAAGAGAACGATGTTCACTCTCGCCACTTATATTCAACATTGTAATGGAAGTTCTAGCCAGGGAAATGGGTCAAGAAAAATAAATAAAGGAAATTCAGACTGGAAAGGAGGAAACAAAACTGTCTTTATTTGCAGATGACATGATCATCTATGTGGAAAATCCAGCGAAGCTACAAAAAGCTACTAGAACTAATCACTGAATTTAATAAGACTGCAGGAACAAAATCTATACACATAAATCAATTGTATTTCTGTACACTAGCAATAAGTAATTGAAAATTAAGAAATACTTAAGGATAAATCTGACACAAATGTGAAAAACCTGTACATTAAAAATACACAGCTGAGATAAGTGAGGTCTACATTAATGGAGAGGGATACCACATTCATGGGTTAGAAGACTCCAAATTGTTAAGATGCCACTTTCCTCTCAAATTGATCCATAGAGTCAATGAAATTGCAATAAAAATTCCAGCAGGCTTTTGTTGTAGAAACTGACAAACTAACTCTACAATTCATATGGAAATGTGTGGAAAAGAGAAGAACCAAAACAACTTTATTTATTCATTCATTCATTTATTCATTTTTGAGACAGAGTTTCACTCTTGTTGCCCAAGCTGGAGTGCAATGGCGCAGTCTCGGCTCACTGCAACCTCCACCTCACAGGTTCAAGCAATTCTCCTGCCTCAGCCTCCCAAGTAGCTGGGATTACAGGCGCCTGCCACTACGCCTGGCTAATTTTTGAATTTTTAGTAGAGACAGGGAATGTAAACAAAGGCTGACTTGACTGTGGCATTTAGTGGGAACTCTTGGTACCTGGAAATGTGAATCCGAAATCTTACCTGTTGTTATCAAAGTAGTGATGGATTAGTACTCCTCAACCACTCCCCTAATGATGGGAACAAAAGAAAACACAAAAGTCATCTCTCTATAAACTGAAGAAAATGTTTAAGAAAAGAGAAAAAAACAAAGAGTCTTTCTGGGAACTTTCTCTTCCTTTTGCAAGTTGGCCTCAGCTAGGGGTTTGTAGGGCGGAACCCTCCCTAACCCCAGGAGGGTCTGCCCGTGGCTGTCGAGGCCAAGCATGAGGTGACCCCCACCCCCACCCCACATGCATTCGAGGAACCCCTGGACCCAGGGAGAGAGACTGCACGTTGTTCCTGGAGAAGAGTCGGCCGTGCTTCTGCCAACCTGCGGCCAGCAGGCCCTTCCAGGCTCTGCCCTGTGGTGGGACGGATCCCGAACTGGGCCCAGTTGTGGGCATCCACCAGACGCCTGCAGAGCACAAGGGGGACGGGGAGAGGCCTCTCTGCTGTGCTTGGACATAGAGCAGAGGCTTGGAGCAGCCCACAAGCCAGGCCCGGTGTGTGGAGCACACGGTGACAGAGGCCCAGCATCGGGACGCCCAGGGGCGGGGGTGACTCAGGAGGCCCTGGCAAAGGCAGCCTGGGCTCCCACTGGGGAGTGGGTGCTATCTTTCCCTTCCGGAGTACAGAAGGTCCTGAGGTCCCTTGCAGAGCTCCTTGTTCACAGCTCCATGCCCCGGACACTCAGTGAGCAAGTGGTTCCCTGAGCCCATGGGGGCCCAGACAGCAGGCAGGGCATGGAACACGGCGGCTCCAGAGGGGACAGATACTGAAGAGAGGGAACTCAAGGTCAGGTCGGACGGGAGGGAAGCACCAGTGGGACATCTGGTCCTAGAACGTGGCCGGGGCCTTTCCCTCACTCCCTCAGTTCCCAGCTCCTCCAGGGGCTGCAGAGCAACATCTGTCTGGGGGGCCCTCGCAGGGACCCCTGCACCGCACGATCTGGGCAGGCACGTGCCACCCCAGCCCTGACGACATCGCATGACTGTGACCCTCCCCCATCAGGTGGGGAGGATGCGGGCTCTCGGCTCCCGCCTTGAGGTTGCAGCCACTCCAGGTAGCCAGGCCATGATTCAGCCACCGGGCTTGTAACATTTCCTCTTGCACATCATAGCTTTGGTATTTGCCAGTAGAAATCCCAGACCATTGTTCGTCTGTATGTTTGTTTGTTTGTTTGAGACGGAGTTTCGCTCTTGTTGCCCAGGCTGGAGTGCAGTGGTGCGATCTCAGCTCACTGCAACCTCTACCTCCCGGGTTCAAGCGATTCTCCTGCCTCAGCCTCCCGAGTAGCTGGGATTACAGGGGTCTGCCATCACGCCCGGCTAATTTTGTAGTTTTAGTAGAGATGAGGTTTCTCCATGTTGGTCAGGCTGGTCTTGAACTCCTGACCTCAGGTGATCCGCCTGCCTCGGCCTCCCAGAGTGCTGGGATTACAGGCGTGAGCCACCGTGCCCGGCTGGCCCAAATCTCCCACTATAAAGTGAAGGCGGGAGCTGGACTCCAACTCACTGAGGAAATTCGGCCACTGCGCAGTGGGGTGGGGTGGAACATGTTATCAGTCATCCGCAGGATTTTGATATTCACCTTGGCCCCTTGTGGGAACCTCTTTCCCTAGTTTGTCACCAGCTCTGCCTCTCCCTCACCCACCTGTGACCCAAGCACATTCTCGTGACCTCTCTGAGCCTCTGTTTCCCTGTCGAGTCGAGATCACAGCACTGACTTCCAGGGCTCACTGGGAAGCGGGGATGAGGTGGTGCCCATCAATCGCCCATTGCAGTGGCTGGCACCGGCCGTGAGTTCAGAACACGGCGGCCAGAGCTATCCACCAGCAACTTTTAAGCCAGAGCCCTCACGGGGCTGCCTGCCAGCTGCCAGAGACCAAGCTCCAGGTGACCCCTCCACCGAGAGCAGTTCCCCCTTCCCCCTCCTGAGTGCCAGGCAGGTCCACAGCCGCCCTGCTCCAGAGTGGGTCCCAGGTGGCAGGCGGGGGTAGCGAGGATTCAGGGTGCCGCCTTCTGTCCTTCACACCCTGCGAGGGGCCCCTTCCAATCAGAAGCTGTTTCCATGGCAACCCTGCTGGGCCCCATCCTCGCCTTTGCAGCCAAAGACTCCGCTGAGGGCCGGCCTCGCCACTGTACCTCCTTGAAGGCGTGATTGGTCTCTTCTCCCCCGTGAATATGTCCAACGCGTTTGAACAGAGTCGCTTCTCACAGCCCATCCTCAAAGCCAGCACCCAGGCCCAACACCCGCCCCCCACGCGCCGCCCCTCTCTCAACTGTGGCCCCGCCTGCCCAGCAGGGCAGATTGCCTGGCAAGCAGTCAGTTTGCAATTAGCACTCATTAGCGCTCCAGCAATCTGCAGACAAGTCACCTGTGGCCAAGTCCCTTCTGAACGATTGAAATGATTCCCGTGGGTTTCAAACATCAAAGGATGCGGAGCTGAACGAGAGGCAGGCAGTGGCCCTTTGTGTGTATTTCTGCCCTTTCCTGCTCTTGCACCCCACAAAGTTATCATCTGTGGAATGGGCTGGCAGGGAGGGTGGCTGAGGTGGCACTTACAGTGGGTCTGGGGAGCTGGATGGGGCTGGGTCCTGCCTTCCCAGCCAGCTGCCCTTTCTGAGAAAGCGTCTCTACAAACACGGTGTGTCCATGAGGTCCCTGCAGGAGGACACTCCCATGTGCCAGTGGCCAAGGCCCTCCAGTACCAGGGCATTCTAGAAGAAGAGAGAGCAGAGGGACTGGGGAGATGGCCAGTGGTCTCCACACAGGGAGAGAAGAGCATGTGCAAAGTCCCAAAGCAGAGGGCATCTGGGCCTCGACTGCGACTAGCCAGTCAGACAGGGTAGCCTCCCAACAGCTGACACCCTCCGGCCTTCACTCCCTTCTTTCTACACATTCCCTCCCTCCTTCCCTCCCTCCTTCCTTCCTACCTTCCCTGCTTCCTACACACTCCCCCCCTCCTTCCCTTCCTCCTTTCTTCTCTCCCTCCTTCCTACCCTCCTTCCCTTCCTCCTTCCCTCCCTCCTTCCCTCCTACCTTCCCTCCTTCCTACACACTCCCCCCCTCCTTCCCTTCCTCCTTTCTTCTCTCCCTCCTTCCTACCCTCCTTCCCTTCCTCCTTCCCTCCCTCCTTCCCTCCTACCTTCCCTCCTTCCTACACACTCCCCCCCTCCTTCCCTTCCTCCTTTCTTCCCTCCCTCCTTCCTACCCTCCCTCCTTCCCTCCTTCCTTCCCTCCCTTCTTCCCTCCTTCCTTCTCTCCTTCCTACACACTCCCTCCCTCCTTCCCCCCTTCTTCCCTCCTTCCTTCCTAGACACTTCCTGCCCTTCCTTCCTTCTTTTATTCCTTCCTTTTGTCCTCCCTCCCTCCCTCCCTCCCCTCTCTCCCCTCCCTCCCCTCCCTCCCTCCCCTGCCCTCCATTCCTCCCCTGCCCTCCCTTCCCTCACTCCCTTCCCCACTCCTCCCTCCCCCCTTCCCTCCCCTCCCTCCCTTCCTCCCCTACCCTCCCTTCCCTTACTCCCCTCCCCACTCCTCTCTCCCCCTTTCCCTCCCTGCCTCCCTCCCTCCCTTCTTGCTATCATCTGATGGGCAACAAATAGACTACTTTAGAGTCAAAGACTCTTAGACCTCAAATGCTCTGGTCCTGGGCCCAACTGGCCCGTTTCCCAAATGGAAGAACTCAGCGACAGGGATATGCATGAATCGCGCTGTGCCCGGCAGAACCATGACCAGAGCCCAGACCCCCGGACTCCTGCCCTGTGATCTTCCCACGACACAAAACTGCTGTGGCCTCCGCCTCGGCCCAGGGTCAGGGAGTGCTCTGGAAAAAAAAAAAAAAAAAAGCCTGCCACATTTCTCTTCTGGTTTCAGATTGATGTTCCGAGAATAGTTGGCTCTATAGCCAGAGTAGGTCCCTGTGCACAATGCAACCTTCAGAGATAGGACAGGATAAGTTGGCAAATCCTCCAGCCTCCTCTGAAGGATGCTCAGGGGAGAGGAGAGGGCACGGCCAGCAGGACAGGCTCTGGGAAGGCTCTTGGTGTTTCCCTGGGGTGGGGACCTCTGCTGTGACTCAGGGAACATGTGCAGTCATACAAGGAGGGAAGGTCAGCTGCCTCCACCACGACCACCTCCTGACCGTGCAGTGACTGCTTAAGAGTGATGGCTCCTCAGGCCCTGGGAACAGCAGGGAGGGAGCTGGTGACAGAGGCTTTGGGGAAGGAAGGCCCCATGGCCTCCAGCCTGCCTGGACTCAGCCACCTGCGGTGACCTCCCTGTGTCCAGGCCCCAGGTCACCCAGGGGCTGCTCCTGGCAGCTCTGGGCAGTGGTCAAGTCCTTGAGGAAAAGCAGAAGAGGTGGTCGGGCTGAGGGTGCCCAGGACTGTGAGGGAGGAGCCCAGCGACCCGGTTGAACCCTGCCCGGGGTCTGTCTGCTGGCCGGCCACCTCTGAGTATGGTCTGGCGTTCCCATCACGGTTTGTCAGGAATGGAGTCGGGGATGGGGCGCATGCATGTGTGTTCATCTGATATCCCTGCTGTCTGGTCTACCTCGGAGCGGGAGAGGACGTTCCGGCTGCACCCCATGGGTTCCGGGAGGAAGGAAGGAGAACGCACGGGAACCATCGATCCCATTGATTTCCCGGGGGTGTGGGAAGAGGTTTCTCTCCTGTGGGATTTTTTAAAGCGCAGTTTGGCTGGGCTTGGGTTTCTTCTTCACTAATTGAATTCCATTTGTGCCGGAGAGAACAGAAAAAATACTGTTTGCCTCTGCCCGGCCCCTCCCCCGGCGGTGAGGGCAAGTGCGAATGGAGGGGACGCCTTTCAGGCCGTGTGAACGAGCCCCAGCCGTGGTGACCCGAGTGCCCGCAGCTCGGCACAGGGCAGGTGTCCCCGGGACAATACCCCCCGGCCCCCCAGGCAGCCTTCACGGGCAGTGGCAGGCACTGGGGATGGGAGGGCCAGGGACCACCCCCGGGGAGAGAATGCTAGAGCCAGCCGGGGTCCCGGGGGCAGGGCCTGAAGGAAGCCCCCAGGCACCGGGCCCTGATGAATGCAGCCACGGTGAGAATCGCCCGCGTGAATCCCTATTCAGAGCGGAGCCCTTGTTCTCGCTGAGTCCGCTGCCTGGGCAGCCGCAGATGTCCCAGAGCAGAGTGGACGATTCTGCAGACACAAAGGCGCTTGTTGGGAGCTGGTGCTGTGTTTTGTTTGGGTTTGGGTTTTTCGCGCCTAGGCCAGTGAAGCCAGTGAGGCCTTCGCTTAAACTTGACCTCCTGGTGGCTCCCAGCACCCCGCTGGCCGGCCGGTCCCAGGAGGGCTGCAGTAAGCCACTGAGTCCGGGCCACTTGGATGCCACCCGGCCCCACCGTCCCCGTGGCAGCTGCTCTCTGGAGAGCAGTGGTGACCATGGGAATGATCATGACGGTGACAGTGCCCTGCTCATGGGATGTCTTCTCATTTCCATGTTATAGATGAAGAAACTGAAGCCGAGACGCTAAGCCTCTTGCTTCCATGTTCACACAGCCCCACAGTGTCCAGGTTGGGTGCCTCCCGCCTGGGCTGTCTCTTGGACGTCCCTGTGCCCAGCCCTGCCCTGGTGCTCCTTGAGGGGAGGAGGCTGGGGCCATCCAGCTTCTGGGGCTCAGGACCTTTCCATCCTTGGGGAGGGCCTGTGGCCGGCAGACACCTGCCATCTCAGGGCCAGACCTCTCTGCTGTCTGTCACGCCTTATGGGGGATATGCCCAGTGAAGATTTTTTTTTTTTTTTTTTTTTTTGAAACAGAGTCTCACTGTGTCACTCAGGTTGGAGTGCAGTGGCATGATCTCGGCTCACTGCAACCTCTCCTGCCTCAGCCTCCTGAGTAGCTGGGATTACAGGCACCTGCCACTGTGCCTGGCTAAGTTTTGTAGTTTTTAGTAGAGATGGGGTTTCACCATCTTGGCCAGGCTGGCCTTGAACTCTTGACCTTGTGATCCACCCACCTCGGCCTCCCAAAGTGCTGGGATTACAGGCATGAGCCACCACACCCGGCCCCATTAAAGACTTAATCTGTGACGGATATTGTTAAAGATGGGAGGTTGAACCCCAGTGGACAGTCACTTCTACCCTGGCTCTTTGGGCTACATGAGCCAGGCTGAGAATTCTGCAGGTGCCGTCGTCTGTGGTCTGACTGGCCTGAACCTGGCGGCTGGCAAGCTCCATATGCCTCTGAGCCGTCTTGGTTTTGCTGCTCCCAACGGTTTAATGAACCTGAGAAAACGTCACACAGGAGGAGCTGGCAAACCCCCTCCCGATATGGGCCACAGTCCACATCCTGGGAGGGGCTCACACTGCTCTGGCCGCTGAAGATATGGGGAAGCCCCCAAGACCAGCGACCAATTATCCATGCCCATGGGGGCCTAAGGAGAAGGGGACTTGCCCTCCGGGAGCTCGCAGTCCAGCGACACCCCCACCAACAAGTGTGCGCCCTGTGAAAAGTGGGGTAATGGAGGCAGCCCATGGAGCACTGACCGTGAAAGAGGCAAAGCAACCACTGCCTGGGCATTCCCCATTATCCCAGTGCCAGCCTGACAGGCATTTCTCAGCACTGGGCGAAGCACCTAGGACATCGACAGAGCCCCGGCGCCCGCCCCAGAGGACAGCGCCGATAGAGAGGAGGCAGGCGCACAGGGACGTGAACTGACTTTCCCCAGTCACACAGAGGTAGAGGAAAGGAGCCACGCAACCCCGCCCTCCCGGGCTCCCAGCAGTAGACGGATGAAGGATGAGTGGACACGGAGGGAGGAGGGCAGGGAGGGGAGGACCAGGAGCTAAGCCTGGGAGCCAGGAGGAAGGTGGCCGGCACTCAAGTGAGTGTGGAGCTGGGGAGTTCATGTTCCAGCTCCAGAGCCAGGACTCGCTTTGCAGGGAGAGCAAGGGGGAGGGTCAGCGCCGGGCAGCCCGGGCGGGAGTGCTCCCTGAAGCCAGGTGTGGGCGGTCAGGGTGGCTCTCTCTCCAGGACACCTCACCCCACTCCTACCCCACAGGTGGAGCGTGGGCAGGCAGGTCCCAGCAAGGGTGCTGCTTTCCTGGGCCTGAGCCACACCCAGTGGCCGCAGGGCTGGGGAGACGGCAGATGTGGAGATGTGGGGGAGAATGTGGAGGCTGGTGATGGGGACAACCATGGTCCGGCCAGCTTGGGCACTGCATGCACCATCCAAAGCCCTGAGGCCCGGGAGAGGAGCCAGCCCGGGGGGGCCATCGGCGGAGAGCCACGTGAGACAGAGCCACGGGCAGCTGGGAGACCTGTGGCTGCAGCGGTGCCTCTGGGCTCCAGGGGTAGGTTTGGCCTCAGTGGTCCTGACTCAGGAGGCACCAGCCTTCTCCATGGGTGCCCAGCACAGGGGCTCCTCCCAGGACCAACACTGCACTCTCCAAGGATTTACTTTACCATCTGGAGTGGGACCCCTGGCATCCCCCGTGCCACCCCACCTTCCTTGCTGGGCCAGCCTTCACATGGCCAAGAGTGATGATGTGGCTGATAATCATCACCACCATTATCGGGCACGTTTCACATGCTGAGCCCTGAACCCCAGACGCACATAGCCCGGGCTCGCCACCTCCCGCCCTGCTCCTGTGCTGTTCATACCCTCAAGGTCCCTGTGTGTGTTTGCTGCAAGCAGAATTTGGGTAGGTTCTTTGCATGTATTTTCTCTACTCCTTGCAACAGCCTTGTCCCCATTTTACAGATGATAAACTGAGCCACGCGGAGGAGAGGTAACTCCCTCCTGTCCTCAGAGTGTCCTGAAGACCCTCCTTTGCCTGGTGAGTGACACACTAGAGCCCCTGCTGTGGCGGCTCAGGTATGTGGCACCCCTCAGACCCGCCCCGCCCTGGGTGGAGTGGCCCAGCTGCGGTGGGCACTTCCTCACCCAGCCATGGGCACAGGCCAGACCCTGAGCCCAGCGGCCCTGTAATTTCAGATGTAGCTGGCATGTGTGTGTTATTGGGTGATACTTAAATCCTAACCTTTTCAAAAGCAAACCCAAGTAAGTACATATTTAAGAACCATAATTCCAAGCTTGCAGGCCTCCCTCAATGCAATGGGGAGTGTGGCATCGTGACCGCTAACCCGGTTCCTCCGCGGCCTTGGGTTTAAAAGTGTCTGTGTCCAGTTGGGAGGTGAACTCCTGACACCAACGCCCGTCCAGCCCACACCTCTGCATGGCAGCGTGCAGCGGGGCTCCGGAAGCCTGAGTCGAGAGAAGCGCCTGTCTCCACCCGAGACTGGGTGGTGGGGAAGCGCTGCCTCTGACCTCAGTGATCATGGAGGGATGAGATGCCCGGCGGCCCACGCCACTGAAGGCACAGATGAGGGCTGGTGAGGGCTGGTGACTGGGAAGGCTGTGGACACCTCAGGTCCCCAAGCAAACAAAGCCTTAGAGGGAGCCCAGGGTCCTGACCGGGAGTGATGCAAGGCCGCTGGCTGCAGGGACAGCTTGAGAAGGGCCCCCGCTCACACTAGCTGCACTTCGTGGGCCGTGGGGAGCTAGGGGGTGTGTTCGAGGAAGGCAGACATGTTTCAGGAGTAAACCAGCCTAGAACCCCCTGGCAGCTGGCAGGGAGTTCCCCACCCTTATCTCATTGGAGGCTGCATGGTGCGGTCAAAGGCGCTGAGCCAGGCTGTCCCTCACGTGGGGACGGGGGCAAGGGCTAGGCCCAGCCTGGGGATTGCAATGGTCTCGCTTGGGTTTGCTGTGCAACTGGGTAGCAGTGGTGCCTGCCCCGAGCGCTCGGTCCAGTCAGTGAGGGTGTGACAGCGAGATGAGCCAGAAGAGGATGGTCTCCCTCAGCACGTGGCTGTCCCCGAGAGGCCACCAGGACGTGGCTGTCATTGTCCCTGTCACTGACAGCTGGAGAGGACGCCTAGGCTGTGGGCAGGGCAGTGCGGGAAGGGGGCTGGGCAGGAGGTGGTGGGCAGGAGAAGCAGCTGCTGGCTTCCCTGGTGTGTTGATGGGCTGTATGTTTTCTCTGATTAAGGTGGTGATAGGTTTGGACAGTAGAGATGTCAGCAATTTCTGGAAGGGTGATTCGGTGCCGCAAACCCTTGCCTGGGAGCTGGGACACACGGCCTGGACCAAGCTGTGCTGACAGGGGCTCCCCTCCCGAAGCCTGGGCTCTCTGCTCAGCCTCACTCCCAGCAGCCTGCATGTGGCCGCCCCTCAGCGAATTTGTCTGTTTCCCCACCGACCTGCTCCCATGCTTCATTTGAGGCTGGGTCTGAGCACCGCCCCACAGCCTTCCTGGCCCCAGCCAGCGGCCTCTGCCCCTCACAGGAGCCTGCTCGGGGGCCTCGTGGGCGTCAGTGGAGCTGGACGGGGGACTTCCTCTGCACCCCCAGTGCAAAGGTGGGGAGCCCTGCCTAGGGTGACTGCCTCCCACTACCCCATGGGGCCCACAGAGTTGGCCAAGATGGCTCCCTTCCCACAGGGGCTGAGCAGGGCCCCACTCCCCAGGGACGGGGACTTGTGGGTCCAGGAGACACAGCCCAGGGCAGTGGCAGGCAGGAGGGGGCTGGCGCCACAGCCCCTCCCACCACACCCTCTCGGCCTCGCACTGGCCCCCAGCCCCCATGCCTCCCCTGCTCTTCACGCTCATCTTCGGGGTACCCCCTCTGTCCCTGACTGTCCCCTCGCCACCACAGCCTGCCTCATCCATCTCAGCTCACCACTCCCACCGCCTGGGGGTCTCCCTGCCAGGTGTGAACTCGGGGTGCTGGGGTGGGTGGAGGAGTGGGCGTGTGCCTTCTCCCTTTGCTGGGGGAGCTAGGGGCGTCAGGTGTGGAGGGAGGAGCCTGGCGGCGAGGCCAGGAGGGGCCGGCAGGGGCCATGGGGTCCTGGGCCTGTGGTGCATCCCCCACTTCAGTCTGAACAGGACCTGCCTCGGAAGCAGAATCAGATTCTGCTGACTGGGACAACATCACGTGACAGCGACTCCAGTGCCCAGGGGCCCGGGAGAACAAAGGCGGCCGACCGGGTGAGCAGCAGTGCCCAGGCATCCGGGGCTACTCGCTGGCTCTCTCCAAACACATTAGTGGGCTTGCCAGAGACACATGGTCCCCCCCACCCTCATCATTCACGATACAAATGCCATTCCCAGGTGGCTTCGGGCCAGATGCGCTTTGCTTGAACGCCCGCTGAGGCAGGTCCCAGCCCCAGACCTCGGCAGTCTCTGCCCAATGCAAGCCCGGTGCTGCCATCTGCATCTAGAAGGGGGCAGAGAGGGCCCAGGGCACTGACGAGCACTGGGTTGCCCTCCAGGGCACCCTGCACTGGGCCTGCCCCCAACACTAGGGCCTGATGCATCTTCTGGTGCCACCCAAGGAGGGCCTCAGAGGGCCATGTGCTCCCAGGCCCTCCACATCAGGTTCTTGGAAGGGAGGGCCTGGAAGGACTCAGAGCCTGCCTGACTCAGGGTGTCTTGTTCAGGTACAACCCCTGGCCCCACCCACCACACCACCCTCCTTCCCGCCCTGCTCCTGCCAATTCTTCCCTCTCTCTGTCACCCAGGCCCATGCATATTCTTTCTACACATATCGGTCGGATGCTCCCTTCTCCAGGAAGCCCTCCCTGACTGCACCCCAGCCCAGCAAGCCTAGGGGCTGGCCATGCTTCAAATCTCACATACTCACACACGTACTAACATGCTCACACATGCATACACACATACTCACACACTTAACACATGCACACACACGTACTCACATGCTCACACGTGCACACACTCACTTCCCCTCCCACAGCCACCATATGGTGGGAGGCGAAGTTTCCCATCTCCCGCGCTGACCAGAGTTCACTAACAGTAGGGACCATATTCTGATCACTGTGGGATTCTTGGCCCCAGCCGGACCCAGGGCCTGTTGTAGGACCTCGGGAAATGTTCGCTGAGAATCAGGAGTATCTGGAGCCTGCAATGGTGCAGACAGCAGCTGCTTCTCTGTGACAACGTGGCCAGGCCCCTAAAGGTTCCGGGTCATGCAAAGGGCAAGTTACCATTTTTTGAGCAACTGCTATGGGCCAAGGGCAGTGCTGTTTTGTACAAATCACCTCATTTCCTGTTGCTCATAATGGTTTTGTGAGCATTTTCACCCCCACTGGAGAGCCAGGGAGATGGAGGCTCAGAGAGAAGGCCAGGAGCAGAGACTGAGGGAGCAGACACCTGACCATAGGGTCCCCATGGGGCCGGAGCCCAGGCAGGCTAGACACGCACACATTCACACACACATTCACACTCTCACGCACACACGCACTCACACATATTCACACTCTCACGCACACACGCACTCACACACATTCACACACAGTCGCACACATACACTCACACACACTGACACACATGCACTCACGCACGCACACGCACATTGACTCTCATGCACGCACTCACACATGCATATTCGCACACACACACATTCACAGTCTCACACATGCACTCACACACATTCACACTCATGTACTCATGCATTCACAGTTTTTCACGCACACGTACTCACACACATGCATTCTCACACACACGCTCATACACTCATACATACACACATGCACACTCATACATTCTCACACGTACTCACACGCTCACACACGCACACACACTACTGGCCCTCCAAGCGCCCTCCAGGCGGCCCGCAGACCTCAGCCAGGCCTTTAGTCACATCCTGGTGGAAGATTGTGGCCGGAGTCCGGTGGCCAGGCCAGGCAGGTGCCTGGACAGCCTCCCCTGGCACCACTTGATGGCAGCTGGATCCACCCAGTTGCTTCTTTATCAGAACCTGCCTTCCTCACTGGGGTGAAGCCAGAGCTGTCCTCCCTGCCCCCACGGCTGCCACAGGCTCTTGGCCATGAGCAGAGCTGATGGGCCCCAGATGGGAGTTGGAGCAGGCGTCGGAGGGCGGCAGGGCCGAGTGATACTGCAGGCTCCAGCTTCTGCCTGGGGGGTGCCCCACTTTGGCTAAGGGAAGATGACCCAGTCCTGGCCAAGGCCCGGGCACTTCCCCACAGGCTCTGCACCCGGGTCCCGTGTGGGACAGGGCCAGGAGTCCCCGTGGGGACAGTGTGAGCCTCCCTTAGGATGGCATGAGGTCTCAGGATGAGCTGTGGGGTCAGTCCCAGCGGAAGTGGGACCCACTTTGGTCCTAGCTCTGGCTCTGGTGAGTCCCTTTGTGCCTCAGTTTCCCTGGATGTAAGTGACGCGGCACCCACAGGGGCAGTTTTGCGGGCTTGGCGATGTAATCATGGCATGTGAGAGGCTGGCAGACGGCGGGGCTACCCAAGTTCCTAGGGCTTGCTCTTCTGGTCTCCGGAACATGCCCCTCCCCGGCACGGTCCCCTTGCTCAGCCCTAGACCTGACCCTTCTTCCAGCTCACGCAGGCACCCCAGCTCCCAGAGGAGGCCTCCTTCCTGATTACTGCACACATCCCAACACACCTTCCCTGCCCCTCACACACGTGCCCCACACCCTGTGCCAGCTCACCTGGGCACCCCAGCTCCCCACCGTCTCTCCTCTTGAATAGACACCAGCTCTTAGAACAGCTGCAGCGGCCCTCGCAGGCCCACCAAGCACTTCCATTCCAGCTCTCTGGATAGCTTGGGAAGAGTTTTCTAAATGCAGAAATGAGACCATGCCCTCTGCCCAGGCTCTCTCCAAGCCCCCTGGTTGCTCTCATGGCAGGGCCCCCACCCACCCCATGCCCACTCGGATGTGCCCTCCAAGACTTCCCTCCTTCCCTCTCCCTGCCTGGCCCCTCACAGCCCCACACCTGCTGCTGGCCCGAGGCTACCCGCAGTCCCTCTTTGCCCAGGTCGGCTGTGGACCCTGGGCACAAGTATGGGGTCGCCTGCTTGCTGACAGGCCCAGGGCTCAGTCTCTGATCTTCAAAAAACCCTCAGACAGGCTAAGCCTGGGGCAGCCAGAGGCCTCCAGGTACGGTCCAGCTCCAGGTGTCCAAGCCAGGGTGGGCTCCAGGTCCTTGCTGCCCACTGCAGGCTCCTCCTCTGGGCCGCCCTCCACCTCACCCTTCCCTGCATCTCAGGCCTCACTCTGACCCCTGGCAGAGGGACACTTTGCCATCTGGAGCAGAAGGTGGCCTGGCGGGAGCCTGGCTTGGCTTCTGGCCTGTGGTCACTCCTTGGTCACCTATGCCAGGGGCAGCACTGAGCCCCCAGGACAGGCCGTCCCTGAACAGAGTGGTGAGGATGAGGGGCTCCCAGCCGTGGCCCCAAGGACTACCTGCCACCCCACCTCGCCATCCTGCTGTCCCCTCTCCCCTGAAGCACATGGACTCAGGAGACATTGGTTTTAGCGTTGCTGGCTGGACTCCTCTGGGGGTCACTGGCCATCGGGCTAAAGGGGTCTTGCCCACTCAGGCATGGAGAGCCAGGGGTCTGAGGTCCATGTGAGTAGCTGGGCACCATCTGGCAGATGACATCCAGCCTTGGGGCCAGGCTGGGTGGGTGCTGATGGCAGCAGGGACCTGAGTGTCTCTTGCTGTCCGTCTCAGGCCTCCTCGGGGGGCTGGGGAGCCTTTCAAGGATGGAGGGGACCCTCAGCGAGTCCGCCGGCCGCATTTTGTTCCCATCCTGATGGGAAGCTCCGGTGGGGCCCCTCGCCCTCCCGGCGGGCCGTGACTAAAGCCCGCGCCCCCGCCCGCCCCGGTGACTGGGCCTGGCTTTGAGCGCGCGGCCTTTCTTTCTCTGCCGGACCATGGAAAAGGCGGCGTCAGCGCCGGCTTTGTCTGGCCCCTCCGCGCCGCTGTTCTCAGGGCCGGACAAAGCCGCCCGCTTCACAGCCGCCCGGGCGGATGCAGCCATTCACTGTTTGGATAATTCGACCACAAAAAGCGTGTGGCCCTTTCGCCTCCATCAGCGGGACTCAGCACCCCGCCCCCATGGCCTTTCAGGGCTCTCAGGAGAGAAAATTCCCACAGGTCCCAGAGGCAGCAAGAGCCCTGGAAAAACAGCGGCTTTGGCCTCCAGCGGCTCCTGTCCAAACCCCGGTGCTGGCTCTGTGGCCCGGGCGTGGGACCGATTCTCCATCGGAAACCAGGACAAGGGGCCCACCCCAGAGGCAGGGTCCTGCGACCCTCATGAGCTCTGCCCTTCCCCTCTCCCCGGGAACCAGCGCCAGGCTCTGGGCAAGTCACTGCCTCCCTCTGGCCTCAACTCAGTTTCTAGAGCTGCAAAAATTGGGGATAAATCATGTTAGCGTCCCAGGGGGTCACGAGGCCTGGGTGGGACCACCAGTCCCAGAGCTTGGCACATGGTAAGAATTGGAGAACCGTCAGCCCTTCCTCCCACACCCACGGGGGTGCTCTGTGCCCCACGGGCTGCACAGGGTACGGGGCGTGTGTGTGAGGGGCGTGTGTGTGTGAGGTGTGTGTGTGAGTGGCATGTGTGTGAGGTGTGGGGGGGGCGTGTGTGTGTGAGGTGTGTGAGTGGCGTGTGTGAGGGGCGTGTGTGTGTGAGTGGCGTGTGTGTGAGTGGCGTGTGTGTGGGGCGTGTGTGTGAGGGGCGTGTGTGTGAGGGGCGTGTGTGTGTGAGGTGTGTGTGTGGGGTGTGTGTGTGAGTGGCGTGTGTGAGTGGTGTGTGGGGGGTGTGGGGTGTGTATGTGAGGCGTGTGTGAGGGGCGTGTGTGTGAGGGGCATGTGTGAGTGGTGTGGGGGTGTGTGTGGGGTGTGTGAGGTGTGTGTGTGAGTGGCATGTGTGAGTGGTGTGTGGGGGAGTGTGTGAGGTGTGTGTGAGGGGCGTGTGTGTGAGGGGCATGTGTGAGTGGTGTGGGGGGGTGTGTGTGAGGTGTGTATATGAGGTGTGTGTGTGGGGTGTGTGTGTGTGGTGTGGGGGGGGCATGTGTGTGAGGGGCAGGGGAGGTGCGTTGGGATGTGTGCAGTAATCAGGCTGCCAGACTGAGAAAGGAAGGCACTGAGAGACCCCACGAGCAAGGGTCCTCCATGTCCCGTCAGACCTAAAACCAACTTTCTACCCAAGAGCAGCCTCATTTCTCCAGCGGTCCTTGTCTGAGAAACCGTCTTCCTCCCTGCTCTGACCCCTTCCCAGTTTCCCACATACCCTCGCCTCCTTCCTCCCAGGAGCTCAGGCCGCAGCCCTGGGATCTCCCACACCAGCCGTTCTCCCAGCCCACCATCTGTCCTTCAATAAACCCGGCTGGCCCCACCTCCGTGGTGTGTTCAGAACCAGACGTCTCCATCCCGGGTCCCAGCACCTCCCTCCCTCTCCTGGTAGCTGCAGCAGCACCTGCCCCACGTCCCCCCAGCCTCCCACAGCCTCTGCTAGGGGCAGTGCTCACCCCTGCGTCCCCGCACCCTCACACCTGGCCTCATCCACCCCAGCCACAGATGTTTGCTAAGCCTCAGTCCCCCTCAGCCTCTGCTGCTCTTCCCATGCCCCCCACACCTTGGGGCCCACTCCCTCCCGGCCTTCAGGTCTTGGCTGTGGGGCCCCTTCTTGGTGAAGCCCCGCTTCCACCCCATCCCTCAGGGCCCCGCCCTGTGCCAGCCCAGTGGCCCTGCAGGATCTTCATCACAGCCCAGTACTTCCCTTCCTCTTTCGTTTTCTGTGTCTGCGCTGGAGCAGCCGGCCAGGGAGGCAGGCTTTGGTCTGTCTGGTTCACTCTGGTGGCCCAGTGCCCACACGAGCCCACGCCCCACGGAAAGTAGCTAAGTACTGTTGGGAGTGAGAGTGGACACCTAGCACCCCACCCCCGGGATCGGCCACACCTGTGTGCACAGCGCCCCTTCCCCACCCAGCAGCCCCCTGCCTGCCTCCCTCTGCCTCTCTTCCCCTCCAAGCTGTGAGCCCCTGTGGCCCCCACGCCAGGCCCGACACCCCAAGGGCTACCTTCAGATGTGGTCTGTGGGCGTGGAATGAACAAATGAGCAGGCTGAGCCTGTGCCCTGGGGGGTCAGTGCCTGTAGCAACCAGAACCAGCAGAGTTCCAGCCTCAGCCGCCTCACCGGACAGCCCCCCAGGGGGTGTGCCGACCGGGGTGCCTCCAGGCTTGCCCTGACTCTCTGGACTGAAGTGGGTAATGACCCCTCCACCTCCTCGGCCACACCTGGGCCCCGGACACTCTCAAGCCCCCGCACCCCTGTGTGTGGTCACACCGCGCCGAGGCCCGTGCAGACAGCCATTTGCAGGGACCTTCTCTGGAAGGAGAAGGGCCGGCCCAGAGCCCCAGACCTGAACAGCCCAGAGACTCCTCGCCCACACACAGCAGCCTCTGGAGAGAGCTCCCGCCCAGCCCGGCGCATCCCTCTTCAGGTGGCCCTCTGGCCTCTTGGCAGTGGCTGCCCGGAGCTGCCTTTCCTGGGAACACCTAAGCCATGTGGAACCGATTCTGTCCCCTGCTCCCGGGCTTCCCTGTCTGGGCAGGACCCTGGGCTGCGGGGGCCGCCTCAGGAGGCCTTGGCAGCTGTGGTCTGTGGTGAGAAGGCTGGGGCCCCACTGGGGCCTGGCTGGGACGTATGAGCAGCCTCTGGCCTGGCAGGTCCCTTCCTGCCTCATGTGCTCAAGGCCCTGGGGAATCAGCTCCTGACAACATGAGGAAGAGCATCCTGCAGGTCAGTCACCCCATTTTACAAGTGGGGAAACTGAGGTGGAGGAGGGGACCTGCTGGGGCTGAACAGGAAGGAAGCAGCACTGTGAGGCTGAGAAACATGGCAACTACCCATAGACCAGGCCCTCTCCGCTGGGCCAGGCTACGCCGGCCCCTGGAAGCCCTCTCAGTGCGACTGCTTTTAATGCACGGATCACCAAGCGATTCCCAAACAGTGTCCCGTGGAACCCCACGAGATAGGACATGCCTGACCACAGAAGGGCTCAGGGGCCAGGGAGGACAGGAGATGCCATGTGAGGCATCAAGCCATGGCATGGAGCCAAACAGTGGCATTTCAGGCTGGTGAGAGAAGTGGCGTTGGAACCAGATATCTTGGGGAGCCACCTCCAGCCAGGGCCCTGTGGCCCCTTCCCCACATACAGCACCCGCACACCCTCATGCCCCCGGCCTTGCCCACCAGGCAGGCATGGCTAGACATGGGCTCAGTCTCCGTTCCACCCTGGCTCGACCTGGGTGAGGCACCTGCTGGCCCGGAGCCTCTGTTTCCCCACTTGTGTCTCAGGGGATTAAGTCCCACCCACCACCAGAGACTGTGCATGGCCAGTGAAAAAGCCCACATGTCCTCATGGGGCCTACCTCTCAGACCCTGGCTTCCCAGGGGCTGGTTGCACCTGGGCAGGTACCTGGATTCCTGGGCCGTAGCAGCCTGTGCTTCCAGAAGCTGGGCAGGGCAGCTTGAGGCGAACCCTGGGTTGGAACTGCAGCCACCCTGGCTGGGGACAGCTGGGACCACCCCTACTCCTGAGACATCACCAGCAAATTGCAAATTCCAATGGCAGCTAGATTTTTCACCCGATCTGTGCAATCAAGGTAAAGCTTTTAGAAGTCGATTCTGTCTAGAGTGACTCATTAGACATGATCGTGAATGCTCTTGCAAATTCAGTTTAAAAGTTCAGCATGAAGGCAAGCAAAATTGTTTGTTTTTGCAGTGATGATAGACATAGAAATTCTGTGGTAAAAGTGATGTTCTCATTAAAGTCAGACACCAAATGGGGTAGAGACGAGCTTGGTGGTAACACTCACAGAATTCATAACTGCGGCTGACCAAGTGGCAAAGCAAGGGCTGTGGTTATTCACCTTTGCCACTGTCTTCCCATGTGCCCAGTCACAGGAGGGGCACAGCAACGCATCTGAGATGATGCGGCGTCAGCTTCAAAGAGCTGCTCTGGTTCAGAGACTCCAGCCTTGCCGGCCTGTGTCTCCCGAGCACAGAAGCCTCCAGAGCGCTGCTTCGACGACAAGCCCAGGAGGCCTGCCATGCTCATGCATGTCTTTGGAAGCAGGTTCTCTAAATTTTGCTTATGGTTCGTTAAAAAAAAAAAAAAGAAATAAAGAAAAAAACGGAGTGTAATCAAAGGCTTCAACAAATGAAGCACCAAAACGCTTCAGCTTTGAAATGTAGAATTGCAGTGATGGGAAACACGGCTTGCAAACCAAAAGACATTAAAATTCAGTCATCCCTACAGAAGCCAGACAGGAATTGATCACATTCACTAGTGAAGGCTCAGAAAGCGACAAGATTTCATTTGGAAATCGTACCCGTGTCCTTAGGAATATCCTTACCCTTGGAAAGCATCAGCTCGTGGAGTTCCTACTATTAATTGGATAAATTTATATTCTGGATTGAAATGGAATGGAATGAAGTAAGCCTATGGTTTTGCAGCACTTACGTTTGAAGAATCATTAAAAATCATCATAGAAACAATTTATTTGACGAGATTTGTCTTGTACAAATATTTGTTAAATATTTGTGCTCCGAACGGAGGCCAAAAGACAGCACCTGTGGCAACCTTTGGGCTGAAATATTTACACATATCAACGTAAAATATCAGAACTGAGAACCTGCCGTGTGCTCACAAGGTACCCCAGCCCCGCAGAGAGAGACGATTTTCCTAATCCAAATGTCATGATCTACCCAGAAGTGTCCATTGACAGCACAGCTTCACACTCTGGGGTCTTAAAATGTGAATGTGAGCTATCAGTGGACACTTCTGGGTAGATCATGACCTTTGGATTAATGAAGATTAATCCAGGCTGGGCGAGGTGGCTCATGCCTGTAATCCCAACACTTTGGGAGGCCGTGGTGGGCATGTCACTTGAGGTCAGGAGTTCGAGTCCAGCCTGGCCAACATCGTAAAACTGTCTCTACTAAAAATACAAAAAATTAGCCAGGCACGGTGGCGGGTGCCTTTAATCCCAGCTACTCAGGAGGCTGAGGCATGAGAATCGCTTGAACCCAGGAGGCAGAGGTTTCAGTGAGCCAAGATTGCGCCACTGCACTCCAGCCTGGGCAACAGAGCAAGACTCCCTCTCAAAAAAAAAAAAAAAAAAAAGAAAAAGATTAATTCAAACTTTGAAGATTGTAGGAAAATTGATGGAAACTTTAAAAATAGTAAGGCCATATTTTAAAAATACACTGTACTGTGAAATACCATGGACACAGAGACAGATAGGCTCAAAAATGTGAGGCTGACCAAGACTCAATATTCCACATGTTATTTTTCAAAGGTCAGATAGTCAATTTATTGGCACTCACCATGTGCATGCCAGGCTCTTGGAGGGGACTTGGCCTAGCCCCTGCAGGGGCCACAGTATAAAGTGGTCAACACCTCGGGGTGGCAAGGGCCCTTGACAGACTCCAACCTGCCTTCCTCGATAGCTCCTTCCTGCCTCCTTTTGACAAACTTTTGTCCATCATCACCTCCTCCAGGAAGCCTTCCCAGGACCCAGGCAGGGTTCCATGGCCCCCGACCTCCCTCATCAGGGCCTTGCCCTGCTAGGAGGCAGTGAATGTTTCTGGACGAGGAGGCCTGGAGCTTTGTCTTGGAGGTAAGCAAGAGTCTGCCTGGCAGAGAAGGCAGATGAGGATCCAGGTGGGGTCTGAGGTCAGGCCGGGAAGCTGGAGGGTGGAGGACATGGTTGGGGAGAGAGGGCTGTGGTCTCAGCAGCACTGAGGCTGGTGGCCCCTGTCCTTGCAGCAGGCCTGGGAAGGACAGGCCTCTGAAGGCCACAGGGAGAAGCCAGCTGGTACCAGAGCCAGGCTCTGACCCCAGCCATCCTGCCGGCCGTGGTCCTGCCTCCATGCGTCTTCCCCAGGATGCTGAGCTCTGTCCCCAGAGCCCAGGGAGGCTTCCATGCTGCAGATCTGGCAGTGGGAGTGCTGGGAGCAGAGCCTGTGCAGACTCTGGCTGTGGATGAAACTTCATTAGCCCAGGGAGGGAGTGGGGCCACACAGCCGTCAGGGCAGCGTTGGGTGGAGAAAAACGTGACTGCGTGCCCCTGTCTTACAGATGGAGCCATGGAGGTCAAGGTGCATGGCTCAAGTAGCAGCAGATTGGAGACAGAGCACTGAGCTAGGGGTCCTGAGCACCCATCCTCCAGGGCTCTGCCCTTCACACCGAGAACTGCATCCTCAGCCATCAAGGGCCAAGCTGCTCCTGTCGTCCCACAGGGGACCCATAGTTGACCAAGGTGGAGGCCCTGGGGATGCAGAAGTGGGTGCTGGGAAGAGCTGGCTCCTCCCAGCTCTGTTCTACACAGATGGAAACTGAGGTCTAGAGAGATGCAGCTGGCTGGCCAGAGACCACAAGGAGGGCAGCTGCCTCCCCAGATGCCAGGTCCCTGGGGCTGGAGAGGGGCCTTTGGGCAGAGCCCTTCTCAGGAGGGAACCTGGTGGTGGCTCCTTCTTATGGAGAAGAGTAGAGGGAGGAGGCAGGAGGGGAGGAAGGCAGGTCCTGTCTGACCATGCAGCTTCTTGTAAAAACCTAAGAAAAGCTGCCAGGAAACTCATCTGCAACCGGTTTGACCAGTTCTTAACATCCTCCCTGAGAACCTGGGTTCAGACTCACTGTGGCTGAGCCATTCTCCCAGGCCTACTGTGCGCTATGCGCTGGCCAGGCCTTACAGTGGGGAGGGGCCTCCCCCACGGGCTTCGTTCCCAGGCCTGTAGCAGGAGGACTTGTCGGCAGTCGCTGAGAGCCCCTGTGGTCCTAACATCCCGGACTCGGCCTGGCGCTGGGCCCTGGAGAAGGAGCACGATGTTGACCCCTCGCTGGCCGCCTGTCCCGCACCCGGCAGGGATCTTGCGTCCTCCAGGTTTGGTTTTGCCTCACCCCAGCCCCTGATGGGAGAAGGTGTCTCCCAGTCAAGGGAGCGTATGTCCCAAGAGGGGCTCGTAAGTGACAGAGAACCAGCCCCTGATGGGGGAAGGTGTCTCCCAGTCAAGGGAGCGTATGTCCCAAGAGGGGCTCGTAAGTGATAGAGAACCAGAGCAGCCCACCGGAGTCATCTTCCTGCACCCACCCCAGCCCCGCCCAGGAACACTCCATGACTCTCCGTTGGCCAGAGTCCAAACGGCCAGGCCTGGAGTTTCAGATGTCTTGGGACACAGCTCTTCCTCCTGCTCCAATCTTATTCCCTATAAATTGGCCTAATGGAGCCCTGGGCTGCCTGGGATCCCACTCTCGGAGGAGGGGAGTCCTTAATTCTGGGAGTGCCCACTCCAGGGTGGGGGTGAAGGCCTGGTGTGTCTGCTGGGAGTGGATGATTATCCAGAGATTGGGCAGGAAGGTCTAGGGGGCTCAGAGGCTGATGGGAGGGGCCTGGCCCCAAGTGGAGACTTTGGCCTTGGGCAGAGGCACCAGCAGCCCAGGTGTCAGAGCTCAAGCCCTGAAGTGGGGGTCTGCGTGGCCCCCACCATCCCTTTCTGGCCTTGTGGACTTGGCCAGGCCACTAAAGCCTCAGTGCCTCAGTTTCCCCATCCAGACATAGGATTATTCCCCTATACATACCCTACAGGGCTGTGGAGAAGATGGTCCTTCACACAGGGCCCATCAAATGTTCTTAAAAGGCAAATGAATAAAGGAACAAAAAAATGGGTGGGAGGTGACAAGAAGTGGTTTTCCAATCTATCCAGAGACCAAGCTGCCCAGGGGCTATCAAGGCCACGCTCCCCACTGGCCTGGATCAAGGTCACAGAGAGTGGGAGCAGGTGGCCTCACTGGCACCTGGCTCCAGGTAACCTCAGGCTTCCTGTCTACACCTGCACTGGGGGTAACTCTAGAACCTTCTACGCAGGGCCTCGAGGAGTCTGAGTTAGTGGCAGGCAGGGCAGGGCCAGCAGTTGAGGACTGACCACTTTGAATGATTTCTGTGGGCTCTAAACATAGGGGTGGTGTCCAGTTGCCTGGTCCCTGGCCCAGGGGCGATCATGGCCGAGGAACATCGCCCCCCAGGGGCTACGTGCCAGGCAGAGGAGGACGGGCTGTGGACTGGGGGTCTGCGTACCCAAGGCCTGATCCAGCTGGGCCCTTTGTGGTCTCTATGGATTGGCTAGCCTGGGAAGGGTCACTCTCCCCCCAACCAGAAAGGTTTTGTGGGTTTTTTTGTTTTTGATTTTGTTTTTAGACAAAAAACAACAGGGTCTTGCTCTGTCACCCAGGCTGGAATGCAACGATGCAATCACAGCTCACTACAGCCTCAACCTCCTGGGCTCAAGCAATGTTCCCACCTCAGCCTCTCAAGTAGCTGGGACCACAGGCTTGCACGACTGTGCCCGGCTTTTTTTTTAAGAGATGGGGTCTCACTATGTTGTCCAGGCTGGCATAAAGGTTTAATATGTCAAAACGTTACTATATGAGGGGAAAACACATAGACACACACAAAATACACCTGTGTACCTGGGGACTTACGTCTGCATCCCTTGGGGTCCTTGTTCTTTTCATCTGTAAAGTCTGGTCAGAAGTGCCTGGTAAACCTCCCTCTGGCCCCTTCCTCCTGCAGGGGCCACCCCAGGAGGCCAGGCAGCCCAGCTCAAGCCCCGGCTGAACTTTCCACTCACATGTCTGCCTAACACTTCGCAGTCTGCAAAGAGCTTTCTGCCTGTTGTCTGACCTGACCCTCTTTGAGCAGGGCTGTGGTCCTTGCCCCTAATGTTCAGGCAAAGAAACGAACCCTGACAAGAGAGGTGACTTGCCCAAGGTACCACGGGGACCCCAGCTCCCCTCCCGTCTGCCCCAGAGCATCGATGGGGACCTCTTGCCAGGACGGCTCTGGGGACCCAGTGGTGGGAGATGTCCACCTCGTGGCACTGGGAACCATGCCCAGGCTGCCATCCAGGTTGGTCTGGCTGGTGAAATGGTTAGTGTTCAAACCACAGCCAGGAATTCCTACCTTTCCACACGCCCCCGCCCCATGTAGATAGACTCACTGAGTACCTGAAAAACAAGCTCGCCCATGATGGGGAGGTAAGGATGGGGCCTCTCTGCCCACTTGCCTGCCACCCAGAGGCAGTGGCCTTCCTGGGCGAGAAGGCACCCTGGAGACCACGGGCCCAGCAGAGAAGACACGGCAAGCAGCGGGACAGCGACAGGTAAAGTCCTTCTAACCATGGCATCTCTCAAAAACGGCAGACGCTGTTTTGCTTAATTAAAAAGAGTAATATAGTAATACATAGACTTGCTGGAAAGCTGCAGTCATCGAGACAGCAAAACAATAGACAGATCAATGGAACAAAATAGAGAACCCAGAAGTAAATAGACCCACCTATATGAGGTCAATTGCCTTTGTTTATTTTTTAGTTTTTGCTTTTTGTTTTTGGAGACCGGGTCTCTCTCTGTCGCCCAAGCTGGAGTGCAGTAGTCCGATCTCAACTCACTGCAGCCTCTGCTTCCTGGTTCAAGCAATTCTCCTGCCTCAGCCTCTCAAGAAACTGGGATTACAGGCGTGTGCTAGCACACCCAGCTAATTTTTGTGTTTTTGGTAGAGACGGAGTTTCACCATGTTGTCCAGGCTGGTCTCGATTCCTGACCTCAAGTGATCTGCCCACCTCGGCCTCCCAAAGTGCTGGGATGACAGGTGTGAGCCGCCGTGCCTGGCCTCAGCTGTTCTTTGACAAAGGAGCAAAGACAGTCTTTTAACCAGTGGTGCAAGAACAGGTGGACATCCACGTGCATTAAAAACAAACCTAGGCACAGACCTTACACTGTGATGTGATCACAGCTCACTGCAGCCTCGACTTCCTGGGCTCAGGCAATCCTCCCACCTCAGCCTCCCGAGTACCTGGGACTACAGGTGTGCACCACCAAGTCTGGCTCATTTTTAAAAATGTTTCATAGAGTCAGGGTCTCACTATGTTGCCCAGGCTGGTCTTAAACTCCTGGGCTTAAGCAGTCCATCGGCCTCAGCCTCCCAAACTGCTGGGATCACAGGCATGAGCCGCCACGCCAAGCCTGACACAGAGAAAATGTAAATGCATCTCACTGAGTGAAAGAAGTCAGTCTGAAAAGGCTACAGCGTGATTCCAAATAGATGACATTCGGGTAAAGGCAAAACTCTGGAGACAGTGAAAGGCCACCAGGGGCTGGGGCGGGAGGGATGCGTGGACCGGCAGAGAGGGTGCTCAGGCGCGGAAGCAGTTCTGTGTGACTCTGTGACGGAGGAACTGTGTCGTTATTCATCTGTCCAGACCCACAGAATGCCCAGCACCAAGAGGGACCCCAATGTAAACCATGGGCTTGAGTTAGTAATGGATCCTGTTAGCTCTTCAGGTGCAAGGAATACACCACACAAACGCAGGATGTTAATAATAGGGGAAACTGTAGGGGAACATGAGGGAATGCTTTGTACGTTCCCTTTAATTTCTCTGTAACTCTAAAACTGCTCTAAAAAACTAAAGTCTTTTTTTTTTTTTTTTTTTTTTTTTTTTTTTTTTGAGACGGTCTAGTCACCCAGGCTGGATTGCAATGGTGCAATCTCGGCTCTCTGCAACCTCCACCTTCCAGGTTCAAGCGATTCCCCTGCCTCAGCCTCCCCAGTAGCTGGGATTACAGGCACGTGCCACCATGCTCTGCTAATTTTTGTATTTTTAGTAGAGATGGAGTTTCATCATGTTGGCCAGGCTGGTCTCAAATGCCTGACGTCAGGTGATCCTCCCACCTTGGCATCTCACAGTGTTGAGATTACAGGCATGAGCCACTGGCCCAGCTCTATTTTGTTTTAAAAGTAATACATGAGTTACAAACACACAATAGCATGGGCAGACACTGCACAGTGTCTCACGCCTGTGGTCCCAGCTACTCAGGAGGCTGAGGTACGAGGATGGTTTGAGCCCAGGAGGTCAAGGCTGCAACGAGCCGTGATTGTGCCACTGCACTCTAGCGTGGGTGAGAGAGTGAGACCCTGTTTCAAAAAAGAATAAGAAAAAAGGGGAAAAAAAAACCCAGTAGTATGGGTGAGTCTTATAAACACAATGTTGAACAAAGAAGCCAGACAGAAAAGAAGATGGGCTGTTTGAGCCATTCCTGGGATGAGGCATTCCTGTGTGGTGTGAAAACAGGTGACGGGGACCCACGGTGCCACGGTCAGGAGCGAGGTCCCTGGTGGGACCGTGGCCACCGTCCACGTCCTGCCTCTGGCCTGGGTGCCTGTGACATGGAGGGTTCGGTTTCTGAAAATCTGCTGGGTTGTATACTTCTACTGCGTCCGCTTTCCTGTGGGTTACACTTCACTGAGGAGTTCCAGAAAAAACAGTGTTTGCGGTAGAAAACTGGAAATCCCAGAAAAGGAGAAGGCAGATGCCTCCCCTCAGCTACTCAGTGCCGAAGGGGGTGTCTGGCTGCAGATGACCCTGGTCCTGGACCAGGCTGGGGGACTCCCTCCTCACTGGGGACAGCTGAGCACAGGGCCAGCCGGGAGGAGGGTCAGTGGCCCTCGGGAGAGCCTCCCAAAATGTGTGAATCATGGCGTCTTGGAAGGATATTTTCTTGGCTCAGGAAGCACCCCCTCGATGCCACTGCAGCCAGGCCCAGAAGCCAGGGGGACTCAGTTCCCGCCTCTGAGGGGGTCCCAGGTTGGTGGCCCAGCCTTGGGAAGGCATGGAGGGGCAGGGATGCCCGGAGCCCGTGCTGGGACAGACACCTACGTCCCCTCTGGTTGCCCCATCTCAGCATCTCTGAGCTACCCCAGGGTACCCTGAGTCCTCCCAGAGGTGGTGGCGGGGCCGGGGCTGGGTGGTGACATCATGGATTGAGCTGTGCCAGTTCTTTCCCGACCTCGGAAACCCCAACATCCCGCTCCAGGAACTGGCCTGCGGCGTCGGCTTTGGCTGGGCGCCCCAGGAGTGTGGCAGGGAGGCCCTGGGCCCCCATCCCCCCAGCCCTGAGGCCCCCCCTTCCCTTCGGGGGCTCCCAGGGAGCCTGGGCCAAGTGTGAGAACCAGCAGGGTCAGCTCCTGAGGTCCCGCCCCCGCCCCTGCCCCGGCCCCTCCTCTACTGCAAGAAAAACAAACAGCTGTCCCGGCTCTCTGAGACTGGAAACACCACCGCAGCCGCAGCCTCGGCCCAGCCGTGGGGCTGACTCACTGCCCGCCCTGGGCGGGGGCAGAGAGAAGGGGCCGGGGCTGCCCTGAGGAGCCCTGTGGTGACCCTTCTGTCCACTGTGCCAGGGGGACGGGAGGACATGTCCATCTCAGGGCTCCTAAGCTCGGCCACATCACCCTGCTCTTCCTCTGGACGCTGTGTGACCTTCGTCAGCAGGGCCTTGACCTCTCCTGGCCCCAGGGGCCTCATCGGCCCAAACGCAGGCTGGAGCATCTCTTGCTCTGTCCACGGTTGTGAACAGGGAGGAGCACGGTGGCTGAGGTCAGGGGCCCACCCTGGGGCCGCAGCCAGGCCTCGTGTAGTAGAGCAGGGTGGAAATGGAAACCTGCATCCCTGGGCGCCTTGATCATTCGGGAATCTGATGATCCCAAAGACACCATCAGTCTCCCATGCCTCCCGCACTCATCCTTCAAGCCTTCTTTCTTTTCCACGGACACGTTCCAGTGTCCCCAGGCCAGCTCCCTCCTGTGGGTGGAGGCCATGGGTAGGGGGCAGTCCCTTTTCTCCGAGACCCTTGGTTGAAGCTCCAGGCCGCTTCTCAGAGCCTTACAGCCAGCCTTGCACTGCAGCTTACCAGGCGCCTGCCAGGCCTTAATAAAGAGCACCTGTGTGTGCCAGGCTGAGCCCCTTGTCCTTGGAGATGACTCAAACTCAGCCTGGTCGCGTGAAGGGAACAGATAAGGGCAGGGATGAATTGGAGATATGCAACCTTTTTTAAATTTAACTTTTTAAGTTCAGGTTTTTAAAGTACCTGTACGGGTTTGTTAAATAGGTAAACGTGTCATGGGAGTTTGTTGTACAGATTATTTCCTCACCCAGGAATTAAGCCTAGTGCCCATTAGTTATTTCTCCCGATCCTCTCCCTCCCCTAACCCTCCACCCTCAAGTAGGCCCCAGTGTGTGTGGCTCCCCTCTATGTATCCATGAGTTCTCATCATTCGGCTCCCACTTATATGTGAGAACATGCGGTATTTGGTTTTCTGTTCCTGCATGAATTTGCTAAGGATAATAAAATGGCCTCCAGCTCCATCCATGTTCCTGCAAAGGAGGTGATCTCGTTCTTTTTCACGGCTGCATAGCGTCCTATGGTGTATATGGACCACATTTTCTTTATCCAGTCTACCATTGACGGGCATTTAGGTTGATTCCATGTCTTTGCTATTGTGAATAGTGCTGCAGTGAACACACACACATGCGTGTGTCTCTATAATAGAATGATCTCCAGTCCTTTGGGTGTATACCCAGGAATGGGATTGACAGGTTGAATGGTATTTCTGTTTTTAGGTCTTTGAGGAATCGCCACACCATTGTCCACAAGGGTTGAGATAATCTACACTCGCACCAGCTGTGCACAAGTGTTAATTTACGCTCCCACCAACAGCACACAAGGGTTAATCTACGCTCCCACCAGCTGTGTTAATCTACGCTCCCACCAACAGCGCACGAGTGTTAATCTACACTCCCATCAGCTGTGTTAATCTACGCTCCCACCAACAGCGCACGAGGGTTAATCTACACTCCCATCAGCTGTGTTAATCTACGCTCCCACCAACAGCGCACGAGGGTTAATCTACACTCCCATCAGCTGTGTTAATCTACGCGCCCACCAACAGCGCACGAGTGTTAATCTACACTCCCATCAGCTGTGTTAATCTACGCGCCCACCAACAGCGCACGAGGGTTAATCTACACTCCCACCAGCTGTGTTAATCTACACTCCCACCAACAGCGCACAAGGGTTAATCTACGTTCCCTCCAGTGGCGCACGAGGGTTAATCTACACTCCCATCAGCTGTGTTAATCTATACTCCCACCAACAGTGCATAAGGGTTAATCTACATTCCCACCAGTGGCGCACGAGTGTTAATCTACACTCCCACCAGCTGTGTCAATCTATGCTCCCACCAGCGGCGCACAAGTGTTCCTTTTGAAGAAATGTGATTTGCTGCTCAAGCAGGGGCAGCGGCATGGTGACCATCATAAGAGCCACGTGGGTGGAAGATGGAGGCTCCCTGGGACAATGAGGCCTTCCTGTGCCCGGCAGAGGGGTTATCCTGGGGTGGGTGTGGGTGAGGACGGAGAGGCAGCTGGGCGAAGGTGGAGAGGTGGCTGTGGCTGGAACGTGGGGCACAGACAAGTGTGCCTTTGGGGCAGTGCTGAGACACTTGTCCCTGCACAGGAGCTCCGAAGGCTCATGGACTCTGGGGGAACAAGGGAGGAGCTGGAGGCTGAGCAGAGGGCCTGGCGGGGCAGGGCAGATCAGAGGGCGACGGAGTCCTGCTGGGTTCCCACGCCGGACAGTGGGGCAGGTGTGGCCTTGGGGTCAGCAAGCGGCGGGAGGCACGGGAAAGCCGGGCGTCTGGCCCTGGCGGGCAGGAGTGTCAACCAATTAACCTGTAATCGCCCAGGGAGATGCTAAGAGGATTTGCCTTTTGTCCGGCTAATTATTCTGCTTGGACACTTTTCCTTTCCTCGGGGAGCTCAGACCCTTTGCAGAACTTTAATTAAAAGGAAGCCGCTTTCTCAATTACCCCAAGGGCGGGGCAACCGGTGAAAACCCCAGGGTTGCCCTCCCCAGCTCAAGCTGATGGTTTGGGGGTCTTCTTTATCTGACCCCTGGGCCAGCTGGGGAATCTTCCCCGGTGCCCCTGACAACGCGGTGAGGGCTGCCGCTAAGGTCATGGAGGGAGAGGGAGCTCCTGCCCCGAGGCAGGAGGCCCCCAGTGCTGGCTCTCCCAGCCCCTCAGGCAGGAGCTGACAGCTGCACTGACAAGGGCTCTGAGATCCACAGTGAGGCCCCGGGGCCTCTCCTGGAGCCCTGACCACAGGCCACTTCCTGGTCCCCACCGGACCTTTGGGGGGCAGCCATTGCCGAACAGTCATGCTGAGTGAGGTCCACAAGTGTTTAAGGACCTGGTCCAGCCTGTGAGCTCCCCACACCCGTGCCCAGCCCCACGGAGCTCCCAGGAGGGCAGTGAATGTTCACTGCTGCCAAAGGAATGCCGTGAGATCACAGGAGTCAAATTGCTGGCTGTTAACACGAGCGAAGCACGGCTGCTGTCCACTGCGTGCCAGCCGCACTGACTGCTGAGCTCTCAGGGCCTCCTCCAGCCCTGAGGTCTTCCCCAGGGTGGCCCAAGCCCTGTTTTACTGAGGAAGAAACAGAGGATCCTGGGGTGAAGGAACTTGCCCAGGGTCAGCCTTGTCAGGTCCGTGTCACTGGTGGCTTCCCCCGTGGGTGTGTGAGTGCCCTAGGCTGACGGGATCCCTGCTCTGCCCCCAGAGCCTCAGGGCCCAGCTGAGACTGGTGGGCTGGTGGAGGAAGATGCCCTCCTGTGGGACCGACCCCAGCTGTAGCCATGGATATGCCCAAGCCAGGCTCTCCCCGAGGTGAGGGGGAGTTAGCCTCCGCATCCACAGAGGCACAGGCACACGCTCAGCCCCATCCGTGTCCGGGCTTTGTACTGCCCACGCTGCCACTGCCAGCAGCAGACGCCCGGCCGGCCTCTGTGTCCTGCACACGCCACACAGGCTACGTGGTCATGATGGGGCTGTAAGGGAGAGAGCCCCATTTTGCAGATGAGGAAACTGAGGCTCGGAGATGTTAGGACACCCAGATCTGGGTCCACGCAGGAGCAAGGGAGCTGGGCACTGACATCAAGGCCATGCCAGGCCCCAAATTCTGGCCAGCCCCGTTCGGTGTGGAGTCCCACCAGCCCCTCAGGAGTTTAGGCTCAGCTCTGGGCTGGGAGAGGGGTGGGGTCGTGGAACTGGGCTGGGCGGTTGCACGGCACGGCCCCTCACAGGCCTTGAAGTAGGTCAGCAGGGACTGGGCCCTGGAACCCCTGCCCCTGAGCTCGTCTGTGCAGTGCTGGGGCTTCCTGGAGGAGGTGACATGTGAGCAGGTCTTGAAGGATGTACAGTTTAGCTGGCAGAGAAGGCTGGATGGTCACCTTGGGCAAGAGGTAGGAGGTAGTGAGCCGGCAGACCCGGCTGGGAGCAGTGGCCCCAAGAAAGGGCCCTGAGATCTTGTGGGTCTGAGCATGGGCCTCTCTGGCCCAATTCACAGGGAACCTTGGGGGATGTTTGGGCTCCCAGTAGCCACGGAGCCCTGAGGAGGACCCGGACTGACCGCTGTGTGGTCCTGCATGGCGTGGAAAGGGGAGTGGGGCGGGCTGCTCTTTGGAGAATGCTCCCGTTCACTTCTGAGGCAGAATTGGAGCTTCATGAATTCATTCTGTTTGTCTATTCTACCTTCATTTGTTCTTGTTCGTGTGTTCACTCATTCACTTATTCATTCACTTGCTCATTCATTTCTTCATTCCCTCGTGGTTTCTCCTTCACCCCACTATCTCCATTCATTCACTCACTCACTCTTCCACTTGCATTTCATTCCTGGGTTCAGTCCATTATTTTACTGTTTGGGAGGCTTTGGCAGTTGCCGGTGTGGGGCTCACGAGGGGGGACCTTTCCACAAAGGAGGTGATGAGCAGTGGCAGACGGCAGCTGTGAGGCCTGTGTGAGGGGTTTTAGAGCACCCAGCGGGTGGGACCTGCCCAGGTGGTTCCCTGGCCCTGGGGTGGGGCAGGCAGTGGTCCAGGTATGGTGTTCCTGGCCCTGCTGCTGGGGACCCTCAGGCCTCCCAGAGCCCCCCTCCCCTGCAGGCATCCAGGACAGAAGCCAGCCGGCCCCAGCTCTCTGGGGTCCTTCCCGTGTCACCACCAGTCAGGCCGGGAAGGTCCGATTCTGCCCTGGGCAGCGGGGGCAGCACTGCCTTCTCTGTGGCCCACTAACCTCCATGCCTCTCACTGAGCCCTGGACCTGCCCGGGCTCCTTGTCTGGTCTCCTTGTCAGGAAGCTCCTTCTGGAAGGGTCCACACCTTTCTCACCTCGCAGGGTCTACCTGGGAGGCCCGGGCTGGGTGGTGTGAGGTCGGTCTCATAAGATGGGTCACACGGGGCCTCTGAACGCCCTAGGAGCACAGGCGTACTCTGCCCACTCGTCTTGTTCCCCACAAAGCAGCACCCACAGGCACAGCAGCAACCAGGCCTCCTGGGATGTGGCAGGTGGATCAGTCCTTCCTAACCCCAGGTGAGCCAACCTGAGCCTGGTGACAAGGCTCCCTGTGCCGCCCACCCTGACCTGGGACCTCGGCGACTGTAACTAGCATGCCCAAAAGCTCTCAGAGAATTTCTGGAACTTCTCTTTCCTGTGGTGGTCTCATTAGGAGCATTCTAGCACAGTCTCCTGGGGTTGGCTTTCGCCAGGGCTGAGTGTGGGTAACTGCGCCACCCCCTCGGGTCTGCAGGAGCCAGCAGCCCAGCCTCAGGGAGCCCTTGTTTGGAGTTGAGCCCCTGGGTTTGGGCAAATGTGGCCAGGGGTCAACCAGTACCCAGGAGGCTCCAGAGCCTTGAGTCAAACTTCAGGGCTGGACTCACTTCATGGTTTTCAAAGGTTTTTAGCAGCAGAGCCCCTTTGTCAAACCAACTCTTTTGTGGGACCCTGACTTGTAAAACCATCAAGGTGAAGTGCCCTGTGGAGGAGGGTCTGAGGGCCACAGATCCTGCCTGAGCCGGCCCTGGACACCCGCCCCCTGAGCCCTAGACTGCATCAGACACGCCCCAAAGTCCCCCCAATGCCCCAAAGTCCTCCCACACTCTGCACCCCGAAGTGACGTGTGACTTGGTGGCCTCTGAGTCAACCATGCCAGCAATCCAGGCCCCAAGCCCCTCTCCCTCCAACACATGCAGGATGAGATGGAAGAGGCTTTGCAGCTTCTGCCACTTGACTGCCCCCCTGTAGCTTCTGTCGCCTGGCTGCTCCCCCAAAGCCCCACCCAGTGTGAGGGCAGATATGTCCTCTTAATCTGTTGGGGCCAATTGTCCTGTGTGATTTGGTTCAAAACGTATTCACTGAGCCCCGCTGTTTGCAGGCTCCAGGGCACTCCAGAAAGATGTCCAGCCTTCCGTTCTTCTCCAGAAAGATCTCCAGACCCTAAGGATGGGTGCATGGGTTGAGGGCTGCATCGGGGTCCCCTAGCCCCAGAGTGTTCCTGGGTCTGACACTCAGTACATTCTTCCCAGGGCAGTCTTGGTATTCAGGGGTGCTCAATAAATACATTCAATGGACGAAGGTGCACCTGAGCTCGTGTTCTCTTAGCGACCTGAGCACAGCCGGGCTGGGAGGGTCAGATGATCCCTGGCAGGAAGGCCTGGGGCAGGGCATGGGAAAGGTAAGAGCCACTGGTCACTGGACATCCACTCTGCACAACACCTCATTCCTGATGCCCACGAGAGCCCTCGAGCAGGGGCCAGGATGACCTGGGCCAGGCTCAGGGCCAGGTGATTTGCTGCACTCAGAGCTCCAAGTGTCAGTCGCCCCTCACCCAGGCCTGGTGCACACCATCACCCACCCGACCAGCCATCATGCCTGTGGGCTGTGATGAACCAGGACCCTTGCTTTTCTCCCCAAACCCCAGTTCTGGAAGCCCAGCTGCAGCCAGCCCCGATGGACCCTCTTCTGTCCCCTGCTCCAGAGGAGCTGTCCCTGGGGTCTTCTCTGAGCCTCTCTACCTGGGCCGCCTGTGGGAGGCTGAATGATGGCCTGCAAAGATGTCCAGCCCCTGGTCCCTGGATTCTGGAGAGGTTGCCCTGCAGGGCAGATGGGGTTGAGTTGAGGATTTTGAAATGGGGGGATTATCCCGGATGATCCGGGTGGGCCCTAATGCAATCACAGGCATCCTTTCAAGAGGGAGGCAGAGAGCGCTTCGGCCCCGAGGCCGTGGGAAGAGGAGAGCAGGGAGATTTGAAGATGCTGCCCTGCAAGACCGGGTGATGCTGCGGCAAGCCGAGGGCGCCAGCAGCCATCAGAGGCTGGGCCCTCCCTTGGAGCCTGGAGGTAGTGGGGCCCCACCCACCCCTGGATTTGGACCCAGGGATGCCAATTTCAGACTTCTGGCCTACAGAACTGTGAGAGAATAAATGTCATTTCAAGTCCCGTTTGTGTCATTCATTCCAGCAGCCCCAGGAAACCGTGCCCTCCCACCCCAAGTTCCCCAGCATGGAGGCCTCTTTGCTGTCCCCACTGGTGGCTCAGCCAGCCTTCCCGGGCCTCTCCAAGCCTGGGAGCTCCTGGGGGGCATCTTGCTTTCTTGGGGCACAGCTCAGGGGCCAAAATGGGGCCATCAGAGCAGCACCACCAGTAGGAGGACGTCGGCCCCCACATGGCACATGGAGGCCCCGCAAATGGCTGCAGGGAGTCCTGGGCAGGGAAGGGCATCCCCTGGGAAGCAGGGAGGGCTCCAGCCAATCTTACGATGCAGAGCATCACTGCACAGCACACCGAGAGGAGGTGCGCCGGAACAAGGGCGAGAGGGGGAAGTTGCCAGGCGAGTTCAGGAAGGGCTGGGGAGCTCAGGGAGGGTGGGGACCCTGGGAGGCTCTCTGGAGCAGGAGGCTGTGCGGGGTGGGGCCTGTGGGGTGACTCAACCAAGCGTGTGCTTCAGGCCCCAAACCCTCCATTCGAGCCCTTTTAGGAGTAAAAACAAATACTTGTGTTGCATAGTGTGTGTGTTGGGGTTGAGTTTTCTTCTTAAGGCTAAAAATAGGTGCATCTCCTTGTCCCCGCAGGGATTCCTCCCGCCCCACCCAGAATTGTGCAAGTCCGGGTCTGGCGCTCCGGGTCTTGTGCCAAGTTTTGACTTCACCGCCAGCGATGGGTGTAGGAAAGGTGGCAGAAAATGATTATGAGATGAAGGTTAGGCGGGCCACTCCCAGGCGGGTGGCATCGACCCTGTCCTGGAAGTGGCATCGTGCCCACTGAGGCCTGAAGGGTGACCGGGACCGGGTGAAGGGGCTGTGTCTCTGCCTGAGGGAACTGCAGAGACAAGGTCAGGCTGGGACAGTCCTGGACTTACTGGCCCCGGCTGGGCTGGTGTGAAGACCGAGGGGGCTAGTGAGGGAGCCAGGGACCACCGGAGGATGGGAAGTCTGCAGGGCCTGTGGAGGATGTGGGGTGTGGGGTGCAGGGTAGACATGGGGAAATGATGGTCAGCCACTTCACAGGGTTTGGGAAGGACGGGGACACTGCAGCCCTGAGTGCCTGCGACGGGCAGAACAGCGTGGGGGTGCAACTTGGCATGAACATAGGCACCCCCAGGAAAGGGGCCTGTAGGGTGCAGGGGGAGACCAGGGCACGTGGCCCCAGGCGATCCCCAGAAGGGAGGGGCAGTTCAGGGAAGGCGCAGCTCTTATGAGATCACGGTAAGTACAGAGGGGATGGGGGGATCAGGGAGGAGCCCTCTGGCTGGCTGGGGACAGGAGGGGACCCAGGGGCCAGTGAAGGGAGAGAGGGCCCTGGGGAGGAACTGAAGAGAGGTGAGAGACACCAGCTGAGGGGCCCTTGAAAACCAGCAGAGAGGCTGGGGCACGGGGCTTCTGGGCCTGAAGGCTGAGCCAGATAATGGTCACGGGGCAATTCATAAACTGTACAGTGCTGTCGACACAAGGGCAAGGGGCTCTTTGAATCTTCACCAGGAAGCGATCCAGCTGCCATGAAAATCCCCGTCCAGAGCCCCGACTTCCCAGAAGCCAGCCCTGTGCTGCCCCCCAGGTCTGCAGAGCTCCCGGGGACACAACCCTGCCTACCCCTACCGCACCCACACCTCCATGTCCCCTCCACCCGTGGGTCTGCCCAGGGGAGGGGAGGGACCTTTGCTGGGCCCTGAGCAGGGCGGGTGGCTAAGAGACCTCCCAGGGCTCCTGGCTTGGCTGCCAGCTTGAGGGATACAGCTGCTCTCTGCTGGTCTCTCGGCCCCCAAGGCGGGCGGGGGGGAGGGGCTTCTGCAGAGTGCACCTCCCCGCTGCTACCCAGGCACTCTCAACCCAGCTTACAGGGGAAACTGAGGTAGCACGAGGCCAAGGTCACACAGGTAGACCCCACCAGAGAGTGGCTGTCCAGCCCAGAACCCCTGCTCTCAGCCTGCTCCTGGGCCGGGCTGGCCAGTCCTTCCACCACAGGCCACGCCAGGTCAGTGAGGGGTAGGTGCCTCCCACCCCAAGTTCCCCACTGAGCTTGTGTCCTGGTTCCTTTCCCTATCCCTAGGGGGCCCTGGAGCAAGTCTCCCCACACCTGAAGGATAGCTGGGGTGCTCACCCTGGGCCGGGCACACCCTTGCCTCCTCTGGCCTTCCCCATCCTGGGGTCCCTGTCCAGGGCCTGCCTAACCTCTGTGCAGGGACGCCCCTGGTCTCCCTGCAAAATGCCTCCGGAACCCCATGCTTCTCCCGTGCCCCTCTTGCCCTGACCTGAAAGTGGCCTCCTTGCCATCTCCCTGCCTCCTCCCCTGCCCCTGTGGGCTTTTCCCTGCCCTGCAGCTTGGGGACCGTCTTAGAAATGAAGGCAGACCATGTCCTTGTCTGCCACCAGCCCTGCAGTGCCCATTGAGTCACTGAAAGGAAAGGCCACATCCTCTTGGTGGGTCAAAAGGACCCTGCTCTCTACCCAGCCACACCTCTGCATTCTCTCCCCCCACCCCGCCCCCCGCTGCCCCGGCTCTGTCCCAGCCACCAGCCTCCTTACAGCTCTTGGCCATCAGTCATTCTCACGCCTCCCAGCCTTGGGCCTGGAACTCCATCCACACCCTCCACACCCCACTCCCTCCTCTCCTGTGCTGCTGTCTCTGTGTGGCCTGCTCTGCCTCTGGCTCTTCCTGAACCATGATGACCTCCTTCCCTGCTAAGTGCTTGATGATTTATTACTCCTGCTGCCTTCACAGTAGGTGTTTATGGTCTCACATCCCTCTCCAGACTGTCACCTCCCTGTGGGCAGGACTTTTGCCAGACACATGGCAGTAGCAAGAACGTCTGTGGAACCAATGAACAAGGGTGAGACAGAGCTTCTCATCTCTGAAGGGAACTCCCAGTGTCAGGCACAGGAGGAGAGGCTTCCCCCAGACCCTTGGCCCAGAACTGCAACCCCTTCCAACCACAGAACAAAGTCTCCTGGTACCTACAACTAAACATACAGCCTCTCAGCATCTCAGAATTGTGGAATCAGAACATCGGGGGCTGCACACCTCCCTCTCCATCACGGAGATCAAACCATGCTTGAATTCCTCTAGTGGTGGGGAATTTCCTCTTCCTAGTGGCTTGGCTAGACTGAAAAAGGCCTTTCTAATGCAGCCAGAGGCCTGTCCCTGCTAGGCCTCCTAGGGTTGCCCCCTGCAGTGTCTAGAATGAGAGGTGCTGGTGGATCCACATAGCAGTAACCCTTGCCACAGAGCAGAGCCCTTTGAGATAGAGGAGCGCCCCTCCCTGCAGAGTACACTCCCTGTCTCCCTGAGATAGTCCTGGTGACTCAGATCTGTCACTGCCTGCTCTCCCCCTCCCAGAGTGTCTGTGGTTGAGATTTAATCAATCCCTCTTCCCTGGGAACCAGGAGGGGAAGTGGATGTTAGTCACCCTGTCTGTGACAGGCCAGCCTGTCTCCCCCCTTAGCAGGCAAGGTGCCCCCCTTGCAGGGCTACTTGACAAGGAGCTCAAAGCCCTTGGCATTGGCTTGTTGGTGCAATGCAGGCAGGTATGACAAGCCTGGAGGGGCAGCCTGCTCTGTGCCCACCCAAGCTCAGCCTTTCCTGGGGTCCAATATGAACCCCAGGGATCAACCTGTCCAAATAGGGCAACTGAGGTCCAGAGGAGGAATGTGGAGGCCTCTCTTGGAGGGCTTTTGCTGGGCTAGACTGACCTGGGGAAACAGCCTCCTTCCCAGGGCAACCTGAGGCCAACTGCCCTAGCCCACCAGGCCTAGGAATAGCACCAAGAAGGTGGGAAGGGGCTAGGAATAGCACCAAGAGGGTCCCCAGTGCCCAGCCCTCACTCCCCACTCCCCTACAGCCCCATGACAGCATGGAACACTTTCATCCTGGGACCTGGGAGCTTGGCAGGCAGCTGGGGGTGGCTAGGCAGCAGCTGGCACCCAGGCCTTGTCCAGAGGGCACCAGGCTGCAGGGTCACAGGTGGGCAGGATGGGGGGTGAGAATTCCTGCTGAATGCTAGAAACCATGGGGCTCGAGAGCAAGAGTCCCCTCTGTCCCTCCAGAATCTTCTCAAACCTTGTCTCCAAGCTCCACTGGCCCCTGCCCCAGCTCCCACTAACTCCATCTCCACTGTCCCTTCAGTTACCCCAGGCTCGCCGCTTCCTTTCCCTCTGCCTCCCACTGTCTCCCCCGTTTCCTTTCCTACTTTTGCTTCTGGTCTCACCCTCCACACGGCTCCTCTAGGAAGCCGTCCCTGAGTGCCCAGGCTGGGCTGCGCTGCTGGCCCCTACTTCCCTCCGTGGTAGACTTGGTCATGGAGGCTGAGGGGAACTGTTCATTTGTTATTCTGTCCCTCGTCCTGGGGCTAACTGGGAGAGGACCCCACTTGAGACTCAGCTCTGAGACCCCACAACACCCGACCACACTCCAGGCACTCAAGTGCCCAGCAGTGATGGGCACGTGAAGACATGAGTGAAGAAACGAGTGTGTGACTGGGTGGATGCCATGGGCTGTGCTTGGTGGGAACCAGAGGGAGGGCTGGAGCCAGGGGCCAGGGAGGAACCATGGGCAGGCCCCCCACCCATCTGGAAAAGTGGAATGGTGTGCACAGACAGACCCAGCTGGCAAGTGGCCCCAGCTGTGGCTTGGCCCCAGCAGCTCGGACGGGGGCTTCTAGAGCTGCAGACACCACAGGGGCCTCTCCAGGGGTCCTGTCCAAGACCTTACACTGGGCTTGTCCTGGCACTGTGCTTGTGAGGCCACCCTTAGGCCTCAGGCTGGGTGGGCTGCCGCCCAGGGAGACCAGTGTGGCCTTAGTAGGACACCTGGGTCTGGACCCAGAAGGTTTCCAGGCCTTGCCCTGATGGCCCCAGGACTTTGTCTGCAGGTGGAGTAAGAGGACTCATGAGCCTCTGCCCACATCTCCTCCCCGCTGCTTCCGAGTGAGGCTGGGAGGGTTTTTCCTTCTGTGGCTACAGGACTCCAACTGTGAGAGGTACGTGGCCCAGACCACAAGAGGACAGGACAGTGGCCTGGAGGCCCAGGCTGCCTCCCCTGGCCCAACCTCCATGTGTCCCAAGGTGGGGTCAGCAGAGGACTCAAAAAAGAGCTGGGTCTCCAGTTCTGACTGGAGGCACTGCTCACCCCAGGGTCCCAGCAGGAGCACCTGCCCAGGGCAGGCTGTAGGTGAGCTCTGGGTCCTGGGATCCCCTCTCCTTTGCATTTTGCTGGCCGCCTGCCCACTGGGCACTGTCTGTCTATGGGGCACTGCTGTGGGCATCAACACGCAACTCCCTGGATCCCCAAAACTCACAGGTTCTGATTCCCAAGGGTCCTAGGGCACCCAGGCCAAGCGGCTCTGAGTCCCCAGGTCCATCAAGTGCAAAGACCTGATGAACAGACAGGGAGAACCCCAGGGAAGGAAGGCAAGTGCAAGCTCAGACTCAGAGGGAAACAGGCGAGGACGAGGCCCGGGGGACCGCCAGTTGGATTCCCCAGTTCCCATGGCGGAAGGAGTCTGCAGCACCTACTCCAGCTTCGGACTCTCCCAGGAGCAAGCTGGCGGCTCTGCTGGGGGAGCTCAGGCTGTCCTGTGTGTCTGGCACACGGTGAACCAGGCACCCCTCCCTGTGCACCACTCTGCCCCTCTACCCGCCAGACCATGGCCCCTACCAAGGGGCCAGCAGGACTAGCCCAGCTCGGGGAGAAGGTGGCCCACGGCCCCTCCTTCCTGATCCCCCTCCTTTACCTCCCAGTTCTGGGAGTTGTGAAGTTCACCCAGATATCTAACTCAGATCTTGCCTGCTGCTTTTTTTTTTTTTTTTTTTTTTTTGGAGACGGAGTCTTGCTCTGCCGCCCAGGCTGGGGTGCAGTGGCCGGATCTCAGCTCACTGCAAGCTCTGCCTCCCAGGTTTACGCCATTCTCCTGCCTCAGCCTCCCGAGTAGCTGGGACTACAGGCGCCCGCCACCTCACCCGGCTAGTTTTTTGTATTTTTTAGTAGAGACGGGGTTTCACCGTGTTAGCCAGGATGGTCTCGATCTCCTGACCTCGTGATCCGCCCGTCTCGGCCTCCCAAAGTGCTGGGATTACAGGCTTGAGCCACCGCGCCCGGCCGCCTGCTGCTTTTTTAACTGGGTCTTTCTTGTTCTGTTGGTGAAGATACAGTGTTGCTTGTCATCTCTCTGAGACCAGCCGTAGCCGTTCTTTTCTCCTTCATCTCTCTGTGAACTTGGACAAGGTCCCTGGGCCTCTGTGTCCCCTCGTGGGCGGAGGCATATGAGTTGGGTAGAAGGAAGACACCAGAGGGCCTGGGTTCAAATCTTGATTCTGCCTTTCACTGGCTGTTGAGCTTGGACAGGTCCCCTTACTCTCTGTGCCTCAGTTTCACCATCTGTAAAATGGAACTAGCGCTGACCTATTTGGGGAAGGGGTGTTGTGAAGGTTGTGGACACGTGTGGAATAGGCCCAAAGTCTGGCACAGGGGTGTGCTGGTCCTCAGCCAGCTTGGGAGACAGGGGCCATCACAGAAACAGGACTCCTGCCCCTAAGGGTGGGAGCTGAGGCAGCAGAGGAGAGAGTTAGACTATAGCCAGCTTGGTGCAAGCCGGCATCAGGGAAGGAAGGGTGTGAGGTGCATCCTGGGAAAAGCCAGTGGGAGCAAAGGCAGGACTGGGGCTCACTCTGCAGGGGGGCAGGGAGGGAATGTGCTGTGGGCACCACAGTGGGTCAGGAAGGACTCTAAGGGTACACCAGTGAGACATCCTCTGCCCTCCAGGGCCAAAGGGCCCCTGTGTGCTCTGGCCACCAGACAGTGCCGAGTGAAGGGTGCAGGCAGCCCTGTGGGGCAGGGCAGGGTGGGAGCCAGGGCGGCAGCTCAGCTGTGAGCCAGGGAGGGACGTGGATCCTCCAAGAGAGGAGGAGGGGACGGAGGGGACCAGGTGGCAGCAGGGCAGAGGCTCTGTTCCCTTACGTCCATTCTACAGAGCGGGAAGCCCAGGCTCAGAGGCCCGGAGGTGTGAGTGCAGAGAAAGTCCTTTCCTCGCTCCCAGAGGCTGCTGCCTCGGTCGTCAGCTGTTGCATACCCTGAGATGGGCCGCCAGCCTCACTGGCAGCTGTGGGCACAGGCACCGCAGGGGAAGTGGGGAGAAGGGTGAGGGGTCAGAAGTTGGGGCCAGCCCAGGGCAGCACTGAAGTTGCAAAGGAACTGGCCAGCGAGCCTGGGTAGAGGTGGGCTGCCAGAACTCTGGCCCTTCTAGCCATCGGTCCCCACACCTTACCCAGCAAAGCCCGCAGGAATGGCCTATGTGTGGGAGCAGCCGGGTGGCAGGCCTGGTGTGGGCGACACCTGCAGGGCAGGGCTGGCCAGGGCTAAGCACGTGGGGTCACCACCCCATGTAGCAGTGAGCCACTGAGTGGGGGTGCGAGGGGCTGGCCAGGTGGAAATGCTCCCAAAATATAAGCCTTAGGGGGGGAGCCTGGGGCTGGGGTCAGGTGGGCCCCCAGGCCAGGCTAGCGGCAAGGGCGAGGCCTCCAGCGGGCCCCCTGGGAGGATGTGCAGGGCAGCCCGAGGGGACTGGGCGGGGATTGAACCAGAGCCAAGAAATCAGTACAGTCTGGGCACCAGGGCCGGGCATCTCAGAGGCTTCCTCATTCCTGGCCCTGTGGGAGTAGCCGGACCCCAGCGTGCCGCTGCCGCCGCCGATTCACTTACTGTCTCACGGGGAACCAGGGCCTCCTGCCAAACTGCCCAGCCCAGGCCCCATGCATGCCAGCCCCATGGGCCCTACTGACCACCAAGTCCTGGCCCCAGGCTACCCCCTGCTCTTAGATGGGGAGACTGAGGCTGTACATCCAGGAGGGTCGCCCCAGAGGCTGCCCATGCATCAGGAAGGAACAGGGCTGGGGCTGTGAGTCCAACGCTCTTCTGGCTGTCGCCCCTTCTCTGCACCCTGGAGGGATCCATTCCCCTTGAGAAGCCCCTCCACTGGGATCTGGGTCTGGGGCCAGTTCCGTGGGTGCCCAGGCTGGGCACAGCAAGGATGGGGTCTGTTTGATCAGCAGTTTCGCCCAATGCCAGGCTGCTGGGACAGCAGGCAGTGGCCAGACCGGCCCTGCCACATGCCTCCGCCCCTCGGGGGAGCACTGTGCATTGCCGTGTGCACGGCTCTCGCAGGCTGCAGGCTGGGAGGCCCTGCCACAGCTGGGCTCTGGGGAGGAGCAGTGGAGCCTGTGGCCAGCCGCAGGCTGTTGAGTTTCTGGGGGCCTCATGTCACCTTCCCAGGCCTGGTGAGATCAAGGCAGGCCCCAGGGCTGTGGAGCCAAAATCCACCAGACCCAGCTGGATGGACCTACAGGGACCCTGAAAGCCAGACGCCACCCTGGTCAGAGTGGAGCAGAGGCACAGGGGCCTATGGGGCCTGCTGTCCCTTCTTCTTACAGTAGCTCCGGCCCAGCCCCCGGTAACCAGGTGCCAGGCCCACAGCCCTCCTGTCCCTGCAGCCTGAGCCTGGTGCTGTCCAGCAAGGCCTCAGGGTCTGTGTCCAGTGCCCCAGTGCCCCTGGCTGGGTGGGGCCAGCCCAAAGGTGCCTGGAGGCAGGTAGGCATGACTCGAGCTCCAGGGTGGGCTCTGGGCAAGGTTCTCTGGTGTGAGGATGGGAAGGACGGCCCACAGAGGGGCACGGGGAAGCCAGATAGCTGGGGGCACATGAGGGCCTCAGGGGCTCGTCCTTGGTGGGCAGAGCATGTGTCCCCACTGGTGGGGCCGCAGCTGCAGGCGCATCGCATGGGGACTCCACACACACTCACTTTTCTGATTCCAGCTTTTATTGGGCTGAGCGCTCCCCTCCAGGGGAGGCTGCCGTCAGAAGGGCGGGACGCAGCACCTTGGTCGCCATCACCCCCATCTGGGCCACCCTGACCCCGTCTCACCCAGGCAAAGGGCCTGTTGCTGACAGACTTCGGGGTGGGCAGGGGCTCAGTGGGGTGCCCAGCAGCCAAGGGACAGTGCGAGTGGCTCGGTGGCATCAGGGGCCCCGAGGGTCTGTTCAAGCAGAAGGAGGAGCCTGGTTCGGGAGATGGGGGATGGGATGGGGGATGGGATGGGGAATAGGGATGGGAAATAGGGATGGGGGATAGGGATGGGGGATGGGATGGGGGATGGGGCCGCAGCCATCCCCCACTCCAGTACCCAGTGTAGGTCACAATAATTTAAAGACACTATAGACATTTCGACGCTATATAACATCATAAGTTAACCAGGTTCCTTGCAGAGGCTGCCGGGCCTATGGACTCAGGGGTGTTCTGGAACTTGGGGAAGGTGAGGGGATGGCGCCAGGCTGAGGGTGGGGTATTCATGGTGGCCCAGAGACTCACAGCATCCAGGCATGGTTAGGGGCACATGGGCTGGACCACAGGGTCAGAGCCCAGGAGGGACTCACTTGCCCCAGGCTGGGCCCAGGCCCTTGGCTTGTCGGCTGCTCAAGAACACATTCCCATAGGCTTCCAAGAGAACACACCCTAAATGGGGGCCAGGCCGTGGGCAGTGGAGGGTGCACCAGGAGCCAGCGGCAGACCATCCCCTCTGGCCTCGGATGAGTTCCTCCCTCTGTCACTCACGCTCCTCAGAGACAGGGGTGGGAGCGTCCAGAAAGGACACGTCCAGCTCTGGATACAGATTTTCTCAACATTGCAGTCAAGGTGAAAGGACTAGGACAGGGCCAGACAAACCCTCAAAGGCACCGAGGGGAGTGCAAGCCCCAGTGAGGCTGTCATGGCGGGGAGGGAGCAGCCGAGTGCCTCAAGGCATGGGAGCCACCTCTTGCCACCCTGGGCATCCTGATGTGTTCTCCTGGGTCCAGAGCCCCAGGCTGGGCAGGAGAAAGGTGTAAGCCTCCACTCACAGCTGCAGGGTCTCTGGCAGGTCCTTGTGCCACTCTGGGCCTCAGAGTCCCCATCTGTCAAATGGGACAAACATCCCTGACCACTCACCACCTGCCTGCCCACCCCGCAGCGGCACTGTCCCAGGGGTCAGGCTGGCTCCAGGGGGAAGGGGGGCTCTGTAAACTGGAGGTGCCAGGCCGGGAGGGCGACAGGATGAGGGAGGGAACGACACACTCCTGGAACCTGATGTGGGTGACATTTTGATTTGCTCGATATTCTTTTCTTTTTTCATTTTTTGTTTGTTTGTTTGTTTGTTTTTGAGACAGTCTCGCTCTGTCACCCAGGCTTGAGTGCAGTGGCGCAATCTCAGCTCACTGCAACCTCCACCTCCTGGGTTCAAACAATTTTCCTGCCTCAGCCTCCCAAGTAGCTGGGATTACAGGTGCGCGCCACAATGCCCAGCAAATTTTTGTATTTTTAGCAGAGACAGGGTTTCACCATGTTGGCCAGGCTGGTCTCAAACTCCTGACATCAGGTGATCCACCCACCTCGGTCTCCCAAAGTGCTGGGATTACAGGCATGAGCCACTGCGCCCAGCCATTGATAGGATTTTCAAAAGAAGGAAAGATGGCCTGGAGGAGCCTGTCCATGGCTCTCCTCCAAGGCCTGGTCAGGGCTGTGTGGTCCGACGCGCCCCTGCACAGCTTACTTCTAGAACCCGCAGGCACTGCGTGGTCCCCATCAACCCCAGGCTGCCTCCACTCTGCAGGGGCAGAGGGCCAGCCAGGTGGGGCTGGGAAAGGAAACAGAAAGGGTGTCGAGGGGATGGGCTGACACAAAGTACGGAGTTACGACTGGCTACGCATTAGTGCTGAGAATCCTCTTCTGATACTAAGAAAACATAAATAATTTGTGTCAACATCTGTCCCCACCGCCCCAGGGCCCAGCAGCAGACCCGGCCTGGGAATCGGTCTTGAGGGGCCAGCCAGCGTAGCTTTTCTGTGTCCATGTTGCCAGGTGGGGCAGGGGACGCTCAGTCTCGTCGTCATTTTGCTCTCTGGGATACACGTGTGTCCTGGAGGTTCATTTTCCCAGAGAGAAGAAAGGGAACTTGCTGGGCCGCGTCGGGGAGCACAAGGCCCCTGGCCTTGCTCTCTCGGTGGGTCACGGGGGCTGTTCTGCCGCAGGAGGTGATGGGAGGAGGTGGCAGGAAGGAGCCCCAGGGAGGTGGGTAGAGGGCGTGGGCCCCGGCCGGTGTCCTCCTGCACGTGGAGCTCCCCGCTTCTGCACCCGCCTCTGCCTGCCGCTGGCAGCACCAAGGCAGGGAAGGCGAGGATGGATGTGCAAAATGCCGCTGGGTGTCTGGGGTGCCCACGGCCGCCTCTGGGCCCGGCCTCACTTGCAGGTGAAGACCTCGGTGCGCTCGCTGCAGGTGTTGCACTTGACGAAGCAGCACCAGTGGAATTTGCAGTTGCACTGCCACACCTTGGTGTACTGGTGGGTATTGTAGCCTCGGCCACAGCACATGGTGTCACAGCCGTCCGCACCGGGCGACGTGCGGTTGCAGAGGCGGCCCTGCGTGCCCACGCTGCCCGTGGCCGCGTCCTCCTCGCAGTAGTTGGGTGACTTCTCGATGTACACCAGGTCCGTCTCCATGGGCTTCTGATAGCTGCGCAGCTGTTTGATGCGCAGGAAGGTGGGCTGCCGCAGGCGGCTGGCCCGCACCACCTCCACCTGCACGGCCGCGTTGTACTTCTCCTTCAGCAGGTGGCCCACCTCTCGGAACTTGGGCAGCGTGGTCCAGCAGGTCTTGGTGGTGCAGGAGCCAGACACGCCGTGACACTTGCACTCCAGCTGCATTCGGTCCTCCAGAACCTGAGGGCGACAGGGAAGCTGCTTGGCACGGCACGGCCCAAGCTGGGCCCCTCCAAGTTCCCCTACCCCTGCCTCCAGCCCACCCCTGGAGCCCGCTCCTTCACTTGCAGCTGTGTGACCACGGGTAAGTGTCTCTCCCTCTCTGAGCCTCAGCCTCCTCACCCATTACTTGGAGCTGCTAACAATAGGTCTCCACTGCATAGGAGGGTGTAAGGGTGCAGTGAGAATATTTGGGACTTGGCAGAGCCTGCTGTACATTTATCGAAGGTATTTTGTTAGACTCTCACAGCCCTTCAAAGAGATGCTATGTCCTGGTCATGCACTGGTGAGGAAACTGAGGCTTGGGGCTGTGGGACCTGCTGCAGGTCACAGGTGGGGTTCGCCCAGCAACAGTAGGTACTTAATAAATGCTCATTACCCCACCCTGCCATCTCTCCTGCTCCCCACCCTCGGGCTTGGCGTAGGGTCTGGCATGCAGTTGGTGCTTAACAAATGGCTGTTTAATGGAAGCCTGAAGTGCCGGTGGCCCTCGGTGCACATTTGCCCAAGGCCGGAGGGTGAGCAGGGGAGGCGAGTACACAGGTCAGTGAGGCCCGGGCGTGCTGAGAAGCCGACAGCCCCGGCCCGCCCGCTGTTGTTCTTCCTCCTCAGCTCCACAAGGGCCCTCCACGGGTGCAGTGTTTTCCTTGGGCCTCCCTGCATGGCCCCAGAAGGCTGATTCCCAGAGCCAGCCCTGACCCCAGGTACTCATTTACCCGGATCGAAAGGGCCCTGCCAGCCGGGCCTGATTGAAGATGGGGAATTATTAGCTGGCGCCCCGCGGCTGCAGAGGGGCCATTTGTCAGCTGTCAGAGCTCTGCTGGCCTCGCTCGGCAGCCCAGCCCTGCCGGGGCTTGGCCACCCTCTGTCCCTCGGGCCAGAACTCACAGTCATGGGGCACCTGCTGTTGGCCCCCAGCTCTCCCCAGTGGAGAAGTCCCCCAGGAAACAAATGAATGAATGAGTACAAGAAAAAGAGGGAGAGAAACAACTCCACAGAGATGGCTACTGCCCCGAGCAGCTTCCCTGGCCTGGCTGCATGAGGTCCTCTGGGGCTCGCAGTTCAGCATGGGACACAGTGAAGGTGCTGCAGGAACCCAGGAGAGTCTAATCCTGCTGGAGTCAGGGTGCTTGAGGTAGGGGCTTCCTGGAGGAGATGTGGGTATTGATGGATGTGTCGGAGCTCATTAGAAAAGGGGACAGCATTCCAGAAGGGGTTCAACATGAGCAAAGGTCTGGAGATCACCAAGCATGAAGGAAAAGACTGGGCCCAAAGGCTCAGCAGGTGGGTGCTGGGTGGGCCCTAGGCTGGCAGCCTGGAGCTGGGGTGTCCTCTGCTCTGCATCAGTGATGCCCTTGGGCAAAGACTGGAGAGACTGGGGAGACTGGGGAGACTGGGGAGAGGTGGCAGAGCGAGGCTGATGCCCCCCCCAGGATGGCTGAGGGTGGAAGGAGTCCAGGAGTCCTGAGAAGAGGGTGGGGCAGCTTTGGGGAATTGCAGGGCTCAGAGGCTGGGCTGAGGGGCGTCTGGGCCAAGGTCGTGGGCCAGAGCCTGGACTGGGTGTCTGGGCAACCCCCAGAGAGTATATTGGGACCTCCTCCCTGTCTCCTGCCCCTCTCCCATCCTGTCCATCACCCCAGCTCCCTGTTCATCTCTGCTGGGATCTGTCCCCTCCCGGAAAAGCCCCTCCCTCCACTAACCTGCCCCTCAAGCCTGGAAGCATTGCTGGCCCTGGCCACACGGCCTGCCCGGATGCTCCCCAGGCCGGGCGCCACTCCAGGAGCTGCCCTGATGGTGGCCCCTCTCGGAGTTCCCAGCTGGGAGAAGTTCACCCCACCCCTGGCTGTTCACCCTCCTCAGATGGGCCTGGATGGCTGGAGACCTGGCAGGCCTGTCCAGACTAGAGGGTGTGCAGGCCACGTGGTCCAGGCTCAAGCTGCCCTCTAGTGCTCCCGCCGTAGCCCAGGATGGCTGCCCCTGGTACCGTGCTCGGCATCCCTCCCCCTCCTCCCTCGCCTACCCCTGTCTCCCAGTCTTCATCAAGGCCAGGGAGCCCAGTTGTATGCTACTGCCCGCCTGGGGACAATCGGCCCCTGCAGGGCCAGGCCGGTGACCATCCGCAGATAAAGCCTAATGGGCCGCTGTTTGCAGAGCGAGGGGCCACATCCTCGCTTGGCTGGGTCCCTTGGGTCAGAGCCTCTCCCAGGAAGTGATCACAGGGTTCAAGAATGTGCCATTTCCTTCACCAGTGCCCTGGCTATTCGAGCCACAGCAATGGTGGCGCCAGCGCTGAGACCTGCCCCCTGCCCCAGGAGACCACCTGGCAGGGCGCAGAGTGAGCTCATCTTGCTCAGAGGAGCTGCAGGCTGCAGCAGGGGCCGCTCCTCCAGGCCTTGGTTCCTCCTCGACCCTGGGGGCCTGGTTGGGTGGTGGGGTGGTAGACTGAAGGGGCTCCAGGAAAGGGCCGATTCAATGTTCTTTCCCGAATAAGGGTGTAGCCTGGAAGCAGTGCTCAGGTATAGCCAGGCAGGGGAGTCATGGGGTTGGTGAACTAAAGTCCTTCTAGGGGGAGGCTGACCAGCCCAGGAGCCTGGCGTCCAATATTCCAGCCACTGGGGCCGACAAAAGGCATCTCACCCCGGATCCTGGCGATGGCCTGGGGCTGTGGAACGAGGTGCCTCACACCCTCTTCCACAGCACCTCCCATGCCTGCTGGTCCCTGCCCCTAAGTGTGGCCCTGACCTGTGAGCCCCTCAGGGACACAGCCCATGTCTGCTTCACCCTCTGACCACGAGCCCACAGAGTAGATTGAGTGTGGCCTCAAGTGAAGTTATGTCATGAGCCACTGGCCGAGGAGAGAGTGTGGAGGGTGTGCCCCTCCCAGGATCCGGCACTCCCATTAGGATGGTGTGAATGATATGCCCACCCAGCAGGACGCTGTGGACCCTCAGTCAGGGAAGAGCTGTGCCAAGATGTGGGACATGGCCAGCTAATGGGGTTCCCAGCCCCCAGTTCCAGGAGCTAGTGGCACTCCACAGCGATGGCTTCTAACCTCATGTCACCAAGAGAGGTGCCCTCAGCTGTCCTGACACCAGCCCCCAGGCCTCTGCAGATGGACAATCTCCTGCCTTCACTGGGTTGGTCTTGGGGGCATGGCCTCTGTCTGCCCTGCTGACCTGCCCCACACAGCAGTGAGGACCATGCACCAGGGGCAGAGCCAGCGCCGGGCACTGGGCACTCAGGTCTCCAAAACCTCAGGGGCTGCTCAGAGCTTTCTGCACAGGCACCCTGTGGCAGCCCATTAAAGGCCACTCTAGCCCACCAGGGAGCTTCGGGAAGGGCAGTCAGGGCCTTGGTCTGGTAGAAGTGGGGGCAGGGCGGGGGCGGGCCTTCAGACTCTGCCCATCTCACTCTTGCCCACCAGGGACACCAGCCTGGGCCACATGCCAGCTTGGGGAATGGCACAGTAACCCCCCAAATTCACGTTTGCTCAGAGCCTTGGCAAGTGACTTTATTTGGAAGTGAGGTCTTTACAGATATGATTAAGGAAAGGATGGAGAGGAGGTCACCCTGGGTTGTCCAAGTGGGCCCTAAATCCAATGAGAGGGTCTATACAAGAGATGGAGAGGGCCAGGCGCAGTGGCTCACGCCTGTAATCCTGGCACCTTGGGAGGCCAAGAGGGGCGGATCACCTGAGGTCAGGAGGTCCAAGACCAGCCTGGCCAACATGGTGAAGCCCCATCTCTACTAAAAATACAAAAATTAGCTGGGCACAGTGGCACACACCTGTAATCCCAGCTACTCGGGAAGCTGAGGCAGGAGGATTGCTTGAACCTGGAAGGCAGAGGTTGCAGTGAGCAGAGGTCAGGCCACTGCATTCCAGCCTCCAAGCAAGACTCCGTCTCAAAACAAACAAACAAACAAACAAACAAAAAAGAGATGGAAGAGAAGAAGACTCAGGCTCAGAGGAGACCTGGTGAAGACAGAGGCAGGGGCTGGAGGGAGGTGGCCGCAGCGGAGGAACACTGGGAGCTGAGGAATGCTGGGAGAGCCAGGAAGCATCCTCCCCTGGTGCCTAGAGGGAGTGCAGCCCTGCCAACCAGCACCTCGATTTTGGACTTGGGGCCCCAGCGCTGAGAGAGAACAGATGTCCTTTGTCGTAAGGCCCCACTTGCGCCACTTGTCTGTGGCAGCAAGTCAGCTGCTCTCCACCCACCTCACTGTGCAGTGGGGTCCTGAGGAAGTGGGGGACCCACCTCACTGTGCAGTGGGGTCCTGAGGAAGTAGGGGGGCAGAGGTGGGCCTGGTACTCTGTGATGGGGCCAGGATCCCAGCATCAACCCAGGAAGGGCTGGACTCAGTGCTTATGGAAATTTCCAGAAGCCCCACCCTACACTCACCCCCCACTGCCGTGATGAGCACCGTGCTCTTTTAAAAGGACCCTGTCCTGAGGGTCACCGTGACACCACCACCCTTGGCCTTTTCCAAGGGCTCAGGCCACACTTGTGCCCCACAGGTGCACAGGGTGGGGGCTGTTGGAGGGGCAGTGAGGAGTCGGGGGGACAAAGTGCATTGCACCTGCTGTGCAGATAAGAAGGCCAAGGCTCCGCAGAAGCATGGGTCAACCAGGGCCTCACCGACCATCCGAGACAAGGCTGATAGGAGAGTTGGCCACTGGTGGCATTGTCAGAGCCCTTTCCTGTGGCTGTCCTCTTTGTCCCCTGCCCACCTGTGGGGACCGTCACCAGTCTTCTTGTTTTCCCACCTCCTGTCTCCCCAGGGGCCAGTCCTACCTGCCTCCATTTCCCTTCTGCCTTTCCATCACTTGTGAGTCACCAGACACCTCCAAGTCCCATACCAAGTCAGCCCTGGGGTTCACACGGCACCCTAGAGCTAAATCAAACACAACTCTGGCCCTTGAGTTGGTCAGTGTCACTGCCCCAGGGCCCTGCAATGACACCTGTAGCCCAGAGACCAACAACACCCTACCCGGCCATCCCCGCCCTGGTCTTGCCACACTGCCTACCATGACCTGGGTCCCCCATGCCTTTACCTGTGCTATTCCCTCTGCCTGGAGCGTCCTTCCCCGCTTCTCTGCTGTGTACACTTCCCCACGAGCAGGGACCCAAGCCACTCAGCCAGGTCTGCTGCTCACTCTGGGCCTCATTCTCCTTATCTTTAAAATGGGGACAGTGAGAGCTTCTTCCCCGGGGGTGTGAGAAAGGCTCTGCTCAGAACCTAAGCAGCTGCAGAGGCTCAAGGGTGGTGGTGGTTCCCATGAGGGCTCAGCCTCGCCTTCTTCTCCTACTTCTCCTCCTCCTCCAGGGACTCCCCCAGGGAGTCCAGGTAAGTGACCCACACTTTCCTCTGGCCTCTTAAGGTTCGTGAACCTCCATTTATGGCATGGACTGTGATCTGCCCGTACCTGGAGACTAGTGTTCACATGCTGTCTGTGAGTTCCTTGGAGGCAAAGGCTGTGTCACTGATTCCTTCATCCATCCATCTATCCACCCATCCATCCATCCTCCCATCCATCCACCCATCCACCCATCCACCCACCCATCCTTCCATCCATCCATCCCCATCCATCCATCAATTCGTCCACCCATCCATCCACCTACCCATCCACCCATCTTTCCATCCATCCATCCATCTATCCAACCATCCATCCATCCCTCCATCCATCCATCCATCCATCCATCCCCATCCATCCATCCATTCATCCACCCATCCATCCACCTACCCATCCACCCATCCTTCTACCCATCTTTCCATCCATCCATCCATCCATCCATCTATCCATCCATCCCCATCCATCCATCCATTCATCTACCCATCCTTCCATCCATCCATCCATCCATCCATCCATCCACTCATTCATCCACTCATCCATCCATTCATCCATCCACCCATCCATCCACCCAACCATCCACCCACCGATCCATCCTTTCATCCATCCATCTACTTATCCATCCATCCTTCCATCCGCCCATGCATCCCATCCACACATCCACTCAACCATCTACTCACTCATCCACCCATCTATCTACCCATCCATCTATCCTCCCATCCACTCATCTATCCATCCACCCACCCACCAATACTTCCATCCATCCTTCCACCCACCCACTCATCCTTCCATCCATCCTTCCACACACCCACCCATCCTTCCATCCATCCATCCCCTCATTCATCCATACTTCCATCCACTCATGCATCCACGCATCCATCCACCCATCCATCCATCCATCCTTCCATCCATCCATCCACCCACCCATATACCCATTCTTCCATCCATCCATACACTCATACATCCACCCACCCATTCATCCACTCATACATCCACCCATCCATCCTTTCATCCATCCATGCATCCAGTCATCCATCTACTCACCCATCCATCCACCCATCTATCCACCCATCCGTCTATCAATCCACCCATCTACCCATCCATCCATTCATCCATCCATTCACCCATCAATCCGCTCATCCATCCACCCACCTATCCATTCACCCATCCACCCTGCCATTCATCCATCCACCCATCCATCCATCTAACAATAACTTAATAACCACCTGCATAATAACCTCCACATCTACAAGAGAAAGTCAAATCGTTGACCTGGTGTTCAAGATCTCTTCTTGAACAGGCCCTACTTCTTGTGCCAGGCCCTACTTGCTTCCCAAGTCCTGTGGCCATCAAGCCTTCACTCTGACACTCTCCTACACAACCAGGCCCTCACCATCCTGGGTGTGACCCCTGCACCCCTCTTGTGGACGCGGTTCCCATAGCCAAGGCCTTGTCTGATTCCTCTCTGCCCTGTGCCCAGCCTAGCACCTGGCACAGAAAAGGGCAGTGAGTGACCAGTGGTCTCAGCTATAGTCCCTGGGCCCGAGGGATTCTTCAACTCCTCTTTGCCTGGAATGGCAAGTCTGTCCCACACCTGAGGAGCCCCCTAGGCTCTGCTGCCCTGGGTGCAGCCCCCAGGCCTCGGAGCCAGAGCCGGCTAGGTGTTCCACTTGGCTGGCCACCCTATCTCAGGCCATCTTGCCGCCGTGCGGCTGCTCCTCCCAGCCCAGTATCTGGGGCCCTCATCTCCAGCGGGCGGAGCCTGGCTTGCTCTGACTTCTTCCCCAGTGTGTCCCTGCCTGAATTTCCTCCATTGCCACCCACCACACTCCGTCCCGCCCTGTGCAGGAGCAGCCTGCTCCCCAGCAGACCCCAGCTCACAGCGTCCACCTTCCTCAGGCTGCTCCTGCCTCCTGGGGGCATCCCTTCCTTGCTGAGTAAAAAGGCTGCCTCTGTCAGGAATTCTTTCCTGGTGTGCTGATGTGACCTCTGGGACCAGGAACGCCAAGGGCAGGGACAGGGGCTGTGGCCTGGGACCTCCCCTCACCAGGTCCCCAGCCAAGCCCAGCTCACACCCTGCATGGAAATAGGGTCCCCGTCTTAGCTGGGGGCTGTGAGCATCGCGTCAGCACTCAGAGCCTCAGCTCTCACGTCTCTGGATGGGGCCAGCCTCCTCCAGGTATTAGGAGGCTCAGAGCCATGCACGTGGAGGACCCAGACGGCCCCACCTGCTGCACACCTATGGAGACTCAACTGCTTCTGCTAGAAGAGGAGCCTGAGGCTCCGAGAGGTCAGCGGGTGACATACCAGTCCCAGCTAATGCCCCCACCAGCCGCACCCGCACCCTACCTTCCTGCCGGCCTCATTGTTGTGCAGGTTCATGAGGCGCCGCGCGTTCTTCTTGATCTCCCGAGCGTCCACGAAGCGCCGGGAGAAGTCGATGCCGTAACGCACGTCGGCCGAGCAGCCACCCCACTTCCAGCCCTCGGCCTGGTTGTAGTAGCCCTGCTTCTCTCGGTCACAGCCGCAGTTGCTCAGGTTGCCTTGGCTGCAGGCAGCAGTGACGGCGTGCGCTACGCCAGCCGCGGTGATGGCATACGTGAAGGCAGCCTCACGGCTCCCTGCGGGGACAGACAGGTGCACAAGGTGAGGCCCCAGGCCCTGGGCCAGGTGGGCTCAGGGGATGAAGTGCCGGGCCTCGATCCACCTGCTGTTGGCCAGTTGTGTGACCCTGGGCTCATTGCTTGCCCCTCTGAACCTCTGACTCACCAAAGCAGGGCTGATGGGAGCCACCTCTCAGGGCTATGGTGAGGGCAGTGCCTGGAATACAGCAGGCCCCAGTGCACCCTGAGACCCGCCCTCCAGCATGCAGCACTGCCGACAGCTTCTCTCCCTGTTCCCAGGACTGGGCGGGAGAGGCCCAGTTTCTCCAGCCCTGAGAGTGAGCAGTGGGGACCCGTGGAGGGGATGGGTATCCCTGCCTCTGCCCCTCCCCTCTGCCAGCCTCCCAGGAGCCCCTTCTCGTGAACGGGCATTTGCACTGACCCCGTGGGGACCAGCTATGCATGGCCAATGGAAGCTGGGGCCACGGGGAGCATGAGGGGCCTCACCCCCACCCCAAGCCAGGAACCCAGGTAGAAGTCACACAGCTCAGAAGCCCTTTGTTGCCATCTCCCCTCTTGGTCCACCCACCTTCAGTCCATCTCCAGATCCTGGGCCCCTTTTCCTCACCTTCTCCTAATACCCCTGCCTGACCCAGGGGCCCCAGAACTGCCTGGACCTGGGCAACAGTCCTCCCTGCCTCCCTCATCCCCCCAGCCACCAGCTGGTTCACTCCAAGGGCTGTCTGGCCAGGGCCCTCGCTGGCACCTTCGCTGATTCCCTCTGCTGGTAGAGCCAAGCCCACGGCTGAGCTGGGAAGGGAGGGTCCCAGGTCAATGCCCGCTGGCTGCCCCAGCCCTCTCTCCCCATCCTCTGCCCAGAACAATGACTCAGTCTTTCCAGGCGCTGCCCACATCCCCTGGGGATTATGTGGTCTTTTGGTGGAATTCCCTCCTGCTTCATACCCAAATACCAAGGACCTTCCAAGGCCCAGGTCTGAGGCCTCCCCGTCCAGGCAGCCTTCCCAGACCCCCGGACAGAAGGGAGCACTTGGTGCCTGACCCCTCAGTTCCAAATCTGACCCAGATCCGGACACCCTCTCCCTGGTGAGTCTTACAGGTGGGTACTTCCATATGCGTCCGAAGGCCCCTGAGACGGGCAGGTTCAGCTCTCATTTCCTCTTTGTTTTCCCCAGGCCCAGGCCAGGCCCTGTGCATCCTTCCATCCCGACCCTGGACTCTTGGGTCCCTCTCAACCTGCCCCTGCCTGGGTCTGTGTCATTCCTATGTCCCCAGCACCTGGCCCATGTGGACACCGAGCAGGCTCAACTGCGCCAGCTGGAGGACCAAGACCCAAACTCCAGCGAGCGGGAACCTCCCTGCCCATCTCAGCAACAGGCAGAACAGGGCCGGTGCTCAGCCCAGGAGAGGGCAGCTGGAGACTCACACTGCTGGCATGGCACAGTCCCCTGCCCAGCACCCGCGAGCACCCACACAGCCCTCAGTTGCCCACTGCTGTGCCTGTTATTGGGGCTGAGGTGACAGCCCACAGATTGAGACACAGTCAAGTCAGGTCTGTTCTATGAACAACCATTGAGCACCAACGGCATGCCCAGCCTTGTGCTAGGGGCTATGTGTGTGCTCTGGGGCCACTTCGTTGCCCGCAGCCAGCTGGGGGCTCAGCCAGGTGGGGTCCCTCTTCCCTAGGGTATCTTCCATCAGGGTGAGAACTGGGGTGGGACCCACCAGCGTTAGGAGAAGACCTTGGTGGGCTGTCCGTCTGCTGTCATGGAGGGAGCCACGGCTTCCTAGGAACTTCCTTCCTGAGAAGAACTAAGGGGAGGGTAGTGTCCAGCATCCCTCCCTCCCCAGCAAGGTTCGAGACTGCAATGATCAGCCTCCTCTGAGCTGCAGGCAGCACGGCCCCTGCCTTCGAAGGGCCTCATCCTGCCAGCCTCTCCTCCTCTGGCCGCTGTCCACCCACACTGCCCACTCTCTGCCTGGGCCAGAGCCAGGAAGATTTAGGAATTCACCTCCCCGAGTCTAAATTAGGTCAAGATGACCCAAAGGGAAGCCCTTGCATGATGTGTGAAGTGGGGTATTAAACGCCCCATCCTGTCTGCATTACCCAAGCACAGCAGGGCCTGCTGGCAAGAAAGCCTCGGAAATATCTCATGGGGGTAGGGGTAGGGGGCAATAAACCAAGAGGAGGATCCCAGTAAAGGGTCGAGAAGGGCCACAGAAGGGTCACGGCACCTCAAAGGATTCACTGACCTGCCTCTGTGGAGTGGAGTCAAGGAAGGCTTCCTGGAGGAGGTGACATTTTAAGTAGGTACAGTCTTAACAAGAAGCATGGATTCACGTGTGTGTGTGTGTGTGTGTGTGTGTGTGTGATGTGTATGTGTGGCTGTGGTAGGCATGTACTCCCAGCATGGTCACACAGAGGCAAAGATGCTGAGCTGTGGAAGGGTATGGTGAGGTCATGAGTGGCCATAGAGGAGGGGGAGAATGTCTTGCAAGCAGGTGGCACTTTCTGTCCAGGTGCCAGGGCCAGCTGCTAGGGAGGGCTGGATGTCAGGGCGCTTGCCTGGCCACACAGGTGTGGATTCTGGAACACTGAGAGGCCGGTTGACACCAGCACCAGTGTAGCCCATCCTCAGGGCTCTCCCCGTGCACGGGGTGCGCACCCAGCCCTCACACGCGCTCCCATTTCACCTGGACGTTAGGGTGAGGTGCGTCCAGCCATGAGTCCCAGTTTACAGAGGAGGAAGCAAAGGCACAGAGAGTGGCTGGAGCAAGATTCAGACCCAGGGAATGAATTCAAAGACCAGGAAGGCTGACGGAGGAGCAAAGCGCCTAGGGTCGGGGGCGCTGGAAGCTCTTCTGCCCCCACCTTGGCCTGTCTGAGTCTAAGGTGACCTGGGGCAGCAGGAGAGGGCGAATGTGGGCTGTGCAGCCCCCAGGGAAGATGCTGCCTGTGAACAGTCTGTGGACCTGGGGGGCAGGGGCAGCTGCAGGCAGGCTCTGGGTGGGAAGCTCTAGGGAGCCTGAGCTGGCTTCGGAGTGGGCACGTGTCACCTGACGGAGGGGGTCTAGGAACCCCAAACGATTGTGTGGGCCCAGCCGGTGGAGTTTGAGGACAGATGTGGATGTCCCCTCAGAGGTCCTGGAACAACAGCCTGTGATCCTCCTCTTCCTCCCCCATGGCAAGGCTGCAGAGTGGGTCAGAGGATGCCACTGTCCTGAAGTGCCTGAGCAGGCTGGCAGGTCCACAGTGGAGTTTGCACACTTGGAGGACGCTTCCTACAAGCCTCCCTTCCAGCCTCCCGCAAGCGCCTGCTCTCACCCGGCTATGCCCGCCCCAGGCTTAGACTCAGTTACTCACCAGTTACTCATCGCCTGCCGCTCCCGCTAATTCCTTTTTTATTTGCTTTTAATGAGCCAAACTCTCTGGTCTCCCATGGAGACAAGCAGGAGGCGAGCTGCAGAGAGTCGTAGTTTTGGGAGAATCAATAAGAATGACGTTAGGTCCAGCAAGAGTCGCTCCCGTGCGCCTGGCACGTTGCCTGTGTTGTCCGGTTAAATTCTCGCAGCAGCCCACGGGGGAGGGCCCGTTACCCGATGTTACTGACCTAGACGCCCACTCCAAGGGCTTTGTCATGGAGTGCCTGGGTGTGTAGTGAGAAGGGCAGAAGGGCTGCAGGCTTCCCCCGTGTCTCTCCCCAAGTCACCCCTGGAGCCATGACTGGGGCACCTTGCCAGTCCATGCACACACCATGCTTCCTCCAGGCTGACAGCGAGCTAGCGCTTAGACTTAGAAGCCGGTCCTCTAAGCGGGCGCAGACAGACTGGACCCATGCGCCTTGCTCAGCAGCTGTTAGTAGCCCCCAAGGCCTCTGAGATGACTTCCAGTGACTTGGCCTGGCCCCCAAGGTCCCAGAGGCCTGATCCCACCAGTCCTCGCCCACCATCGTCTGCAGCCCAGTGTGGCCCGCCTGCAGGTTGGGCAGCCACCTCCGGCGCACAGTAACTACTCCTGAATAAAGGACCTGCTGGCTTCCTGCCGCCTGCCCTGGGGACAGCAGCCCCTTCTCTTCCTGGAATACCTGCCCGCTCTCCCACATATCCATGCACTACTCAGGCTCTGGACGCAGGCAGGGCTGCTCCCTGCTCCCCGAATTCCCACTGTGGTGGGCACGCCCTCCTCTGGGCTCTCACTAGGTGCTCCTCAGGCTGCAGGGATGGTGGGCAGGATCCACGTCAGATTCTTTTCTGTACCCCCCACCCACCCACTGCTGTTTCCCAAATCCCATGCATGAGCAGGTCTGGGCTGGTCACCTCCCTACCACCACCTTGTCTCCAAGACAGCCCCGTTCTGATCAGACCCATTTCACAGATGGGAAAACTGAGCCTTCAAAGCAGGAAGTGATTTGCAATAGACCCATGGCAGGGACCACAGTCATCTGAGCTCAGCAGCTGCCCTAGATGTGTGTGGTGATGGGGAAGCTGGATGAGGGCAGCATGGATGCTCTGTTTGGGGCCGGCAGCTGTCCTGCTGATACACTTGGGGCTCGGGAGGCCTAGGGGCCTCTCTGAAGACCCACAGCTTACCCAAGCACAGGTCTGTACCCTCAAACTCTAGAGCCAGCAGCAGCAGCCAGCCGTATCCCTAGAAAATGCCAGAGCAGGCTATATTCTGGCCACCCCTCATCCCACAGCCCTCAAGAGCACTGGGCGGGTTTCTGAGTAATGGTCCCGAAGCTTCCAGCCCCGCTGCAGGATTCACTGTTTCCAGTGCAATCTATCTCTGGTGCCTCGGCAAGTCACCAACCCTCTCTGAGCCTGTGTTCCCATTTGCCACATGGAACTCAAAGTCCTCACCTTGCTGCACAGCCCTAGTTGCCAGCTCAGAGCAAACAGGACAAGAGGGCATGGTACCCACATCACCAAGATGGTGGGCAGTCCAGGGCCGGCTGAGGGTGGACCAGATGCAGCAAAGGACTCCAGGACAGGCTCAGGTGTCTCTCTGTGCTCCATGCAGACTGGGCTGGAAACAGCCTCCTCCCTAGGGCCAGCCCCCTCAGCCCTGCCCAGCTGTCCCCTCAAATCCAGAGTATCAGAGCAGCAGAGTCCTCAGAGGCATGTGGGTAAACGGAGGCTGCTGGGGCAGGAATGGTCTGGCTACACAAGGGCCATCCAGCTCTGCTCTCTTTTCCATAAGTTATTTGAACTCGAGCCCTCACTAGACCCCCTGGCTGGGCCCAGGACAGCCTGAGAGGGAGGAGACGCAGCCCCCTGCCCTGCCCCTGCGGTGCCAGCCAGACCCTGATGTCCAGGGAAAGGGGGTGTGCTAGGGCAGAGCCGGGCCCTCATCCACAGTCATCTCACTCTGACCATGAGGAGGACGCTGGGGACCCTGGCAGATCTTTGTGAGTAGCTTCTAGAAAGAACAGACGTGTCTCCTGAACAAAGCTGGGGCTTGGGCAGGACGGGGCTTCCCACTCCCCTCCTCAGGGCAGAGCTGAGGGCTGAGTCCACCCTCCCAGCCACAGCTGCCACTCCTCACCATCCACTCACGCTCCCTGCCACTTCCTAGCGTCCACAGGGGCCAGGGCGCTTTTACTAGCAAGCCGTGGCTGAGCTCCTAGTGACCTGATTAACTGCATGGAGGCAGAGGTGGGAGAGGTGCTTGGTGCCCTCTTAGGAGGAGAGCCAGGAGTCTGCAGCCTCAGTGCTGAGAAGGCCCTCGGGGACCATCCAGTGCGGCTCCATCCCAGCAAGGAGCCTGAGGCCCAGAGACGGGCAGCATGCTCCCCAAAGTCACACAGCAGCTCAGGAAATGGGGGATCCGGGATCTGAGGTTCTCAAGTGAATGAGGTGAAGGCAAAGGTCTGGGGGCCACACATGGTCCCGGAGCTTTCTGGAAGCAAGGGGGCGGCTCAGAGTCTGACACCCTGCCTTCAAGTCTAGACTCTGAAATTTGCCAGCTGAGTGACCTCAGACCGGTGAAGGGGCCTTTCTGTGTCCCCGCCTCCCTACCTGCAAAATGAGAGAACTGCTCCAATCCAGTCAGAAGGACACATACAGTCCTGGGGGCAGGTTGACCTAAGCTTCATGCCTACAGGTGTGACATACGACACATTTGGGATCTTCGTGGGCGGACACACATTTGGGCATCTCTGGGCAGCAGGTGTGCACCTCTGCACGTGTCCCTGGGCGTACACCTGGGCTGACCCTTGGAGGCAGTGCCTGGGAGCGGCCGTGTGAACCTGTGCTCATGGATCTGTGCTTCCGGCCCACACAGTTCAATTCTCCTCCTCCCTGACAACCTGTACTTGTCCCTCTTTTTTTTTTTAAAAAAAGGGACGTTTTGGGCCAGGCATGGTGGCTCACGCCTGTAATCCCAGCAGCACTTTGGGAGGCTGAAGCAGGCGGATCACCTGAGGTCAGGAGTTTGAGTCCAGCCTGGCCAACATGGTGAAACCCCATCTCTACTAAAAATACAAAATTAGTCAGGCATGGTGGCAGGCACCTGTAATCCCAGCTACTTGAGAGGTTGAGGCAGGAGAATCGCTTGAACCTTGGGAGGTAGAGGTTGCAGTGAGCCGAGATCATACCATTGCACTCCATTCTGGGCAATAGAGCAAGAATCCGTCTTAAAAAAAATGACATTTTCTACAACTCAATAATAAAATGGTTAACAACTCGATTAAAAAGGACAAAGACCAACGGATGAATGGGTAAAGAAAAGGTGGTATAGATACACAATGCAATATTACTCAGCCATAAAAAAGAATGAAACCCTGTCATTGCTGCAGTGGCACGCGGGTCATCGTGTTAAGTGAAAGAAGCCAGGCACAGAGAGACAAATATCGCGTATTCTCACTCACATGGAGGAGCTAAAAAAGTTGATGTTATTGAGGTAGGGAATGGAATGACAGATGCCAACGGCTGGGGAGGGTGTCGGAGCATGAAGAGAGGTGGGTTAAGAGGTACAAAGATGGCCGGGCGCAGTGGCTCACACCTGTAATCCCCGCATGTTGGGAGGCTGAGGCGGGTAGACCACCTGAGGTCAGGAGTTCAAGACCAGCCTGACCAACATGGTGAAACCCCGTCTCTACTAAAAATACAAAAATTAGCCAGGCGTGGTGGTGGGAACCTGTAATACCAGCTACTCGGGAGGCTGAGGCAGGAGAATTGCTTGAACCTGGGAGGTGGAGGTTGCAGTGAGCCAAGGTCAAACCACTGTACTCCAACCTGGGCGACAAAGCAAGAATCCATCTTGAAAAAAAAAACAAAAAACAGAGGTACAAATACACACAGGTGGAAGGAGTGAGGTGTAGTGCCTGACAGCACAGTGGGGTGACTAGAGTTAACAACAATATATTGTGTATTCAGAACAGCTAGAAGAGAGAACTGGAAATGTTCCTAACACACAGAAACGATAAATATTCTAAAGGAAGGAAATCTTAAATACCCTGACTTGATTGTTACACATTGTGTACATATATCCACATATCACATGGACCCCATAAATATGTGTAATATTATGTATTAATTTCCAATCAAAAAATAAAAGCTAAAAAATAATAGGCCAAGGACCTGAACAGACATTTGTCCAAAGAAGGTATAAAAACATCCAATAAGCAGACAAAAAGCTTCTCAGCATTATTGGCTGTCAAGGAAATGCAGATCCAACCCACAATGAGATGCCATTTCACACGCACTAGGAATAAAAGGTAAAAAAGACTGACAATAACAAGTGCTGGTGAGGATGCAGAGAAATGGGAACCCCGGTGTGCGGGTGGCAGTGTGAGACACTGTAGCCTCTGTGGCAAAGTTGGGCAGCTCCTCAAAAACTTAAATGTAGGGTCACCATGAGACCCAGCATCGCCACTCCTATGCATGCACTTCAGAGAAATGAAACAGGCGCCCACTTACAAACTTGTGCAGAAGTACTCATAGTAGCCTTATTTGTAACAGCCCAAGGTAGAAACAGCCCAGGTGTCCATCCATGGACGAAAGGATAAGGAAAATGTGTTCTATCCATGCGACAGAATATCATTCAGCCTTAAAAAGGAATGAAGTATTGCTACATGCTCCAGTGTGGATAAAACTCGAACATATCGGCTGGGCACGGTGGCTCACGCCTGTAGTCCCAACGCTTTGGGAAGCCGAGACGGGTGGATCCCTTAAGCCCAGGAATTTGAGACCAGTCCGGGCAACATGGCAAAACCCTGTCTCTACAAAAAGAAAAAAAAAAAATACACACGCACACACACACACAAATAGCCAGGTGTGGTGGTGCACATGCCTGTGGTCCCAGCTCCTCAAGAGGCTGAGGTAGGAGGGCCACTTGTGCCCAGGAGGTCAAGGCTGCAGTGAGCCATGTTCACACCACTGCACTCCAGCCTGGGCAACAAAGTGAGACCCTATCTCAACCCCCACCTCAAAAACCCCAAAACATCATGCTAAGTGAAAGAAGCCAGATACCAAAGGCCACATATAGTGTGATTCCATTTCTATTAAATGCCCAGAGGAGGTGGACTTGGAGAGACAGACAGTACCTCAGTACTGCCAGGGGCAAGAGGACTGGGCTCAGTACTGCCAGGGGCAAGAGGACTGGGACTGATTAAGCCACAGGGTTTCTTTCTGGGGTGATGAAAATGTTCTAAAATCAACTGCAGGGATAGCTACACAACTCAGGATATACTAAAAACCATGGGCTTGTACACATTAAATGGATGAATTGTAAAGTATGTGAATTAGATCTCAGTGAAGCTGTGATGGACACATAGGACACTGGGTGGCTTTCAGAGGGCTTCAGACCCATGTCCTACTCAATTTAAACCCTCCCTGAGGCCCCATGGGTATGAACTAAGATCCCCCCACCTCACAATTAGGACACTGGGCTCAGGAGAGGCAGGCGACTGGCCCAAGGTGGCACAGCAAGTGAGACACTGAGCTGGGATCTGATGGGACCCCAGAGTTCGTGCTCAGCCCACTCCCCACCCACCAGGACAGGGAAACCTGCAAAGTCTGCTTTGCACCTCACTGACCTGGACACCACACTCACCTGTGCCAGCCTCTGACACTCTACACACGTGCGACACTGCCTGTAACACTCACATTGTTGCCACCTGTGTGTCCCCGGCACCAAGGACAGCCTCCCTCCTGGCTGGACCTCCCAGAATCCCAGGGGTGAGGCTCTCAGCCTCCCATCCATCAAGTACTTGCCCAAGGTCAAGTGCAAGGCCTAGCACACAGCAGGGCAGGACCAACACACAGAACCTGGGGGGCAGACAGGCCGGGAGCTGCTCACAGACAGTGCAGCCAGAGACCAGGGATCACAGCCACAGAGGAGCCGGCAGGGCAGAGTGGCTGGAGGGACTGGGGTGCAGAGTGGCCAGTGAGGGCTTCTCTCAGGAAGGGATGCTGAAGGTGGGTCCCAAAGGATGGGAGAGGTGAGGAACACAGAGGTGCAGGGAACAGTGTTCCAGGCAGAGGGAACAGCAATGCTAAGACCCCGAGGTGAGAATGAGCTGAGCACGAGCGGTTTGTCCCAGCAGAGATCAGTGAGGATGAAGTGGGGGACGGCCCTTGGGGGCTGTACCATGTGGCCCTCGGAGAAGACTTTGGACTTTGTTCTGAAAAGATGGAAGGCCCTGGAAGGTGTCACTTTGACTTACATTGAAAGGGACCGTCCACCCCACCCACTGGGAGGCCTGTGCAAGGGTTTGGGTAAGAAATGCTGATGACCCACCAGGCAGAGGAGGTGAAAAGTAGCCAGGGCTCAGAGTCTCAGGGTCCAGCTAATGGGACAGAGTCTCGGGGTAGAGCTAACGGGATTAGCAAGTGGACCGGGTGAGGCGGTTTAGAGAGAAAGGAGTGCAGAGGGGTCAGGCACGGTGGCTCACGCCTGTAATCCCAGCACCTTGGGAGGCCAAGGCAGGCGGATCACCTGAGATCAGGGGTTTGAGACCAGTCTGGCCAACATGGCAAAACCCTGTCTGTACTAAAAATACAAAACTTAGTCTGGTGTGGTGGCGGGGGCCTGTAATCTCAGCCACTTGGGAAGCTGAGCCAGGAGAATCACTCGAACCTGGGAGGTGAAGGTTGCAGTGAGCTGAGATCGCGCCACTGCACTCCAGCCTGGGCGACACTCCAGCCTTTGTCTCAAAAAAAAAAAAAAGGGCGCCGAAGGGGCCCCAGTGCAAGTGAGGGCAGCTGGTGGGTGCTGCTTACTAGGAAGCAGGACAGGATCAGGCGGAAGGAGTTGCCTCGGCCACGGGTGGTTTAAGGTGCCCAGGGATGGCAGGAGGGAGGCGAGGGGCAGGTGGGAACTCAAGCCTGGCACTGAGAAGATGTCCCAGCATTGCCCAGCCCCTACTTCCTGGGGCCAACCCCCCATGGAACTGGGGCTTGGGCTCCGTGACCCTGGCCAAGGCCCTCACTCCTCGAGCCTCAGCTTCCCCATTACCATGGGATGAGGCCTGGTGTTGTGGGTTCTTTAAAATTCCTTTAGCAGGGGAGCTTTTGTGAGATAGACTTTCCTGAAGAATGGGTCAGGGGAGGGCTGCTGGGGCTGAGGTAGACTAGGGATGCAGGGTGGGGTGGGGTCCCTGAGGCCGGGCTGGGGAGGGGTCCCTGGGACATAGCTGGCTGGCGAGCTCTTTGGTCATCTGAGCCCCCGTCTGCCCCCTACCCCACCTGATTCCCAGGCTCTTCACAGCCCTGAGCTGCACGGTGGAGTACTGTCCCTCCTCCCCAGTTTACTGGTGTAGAGATTGAGACTGAGGGAGGTGAGGAGACACCCCTGGGCCACACCCACAGCTCCTGGTGTTACTCGGCCCAGCTGGTGTGGTGCCCGTGTCCAGGCTGGGGGTCTTGGTCTAGACAGGGCTCAAAGTGGCTGTTGGGCACAGAAGCTGGAAGAGAAGCTCAGGCCCCAGGTGGGGCCCCATAATGGCCCCCTGTGGCTGTCCATGCCCCAGCCTGCCCTTTGACCCCAGCCGGGGCTCAGTCACAGGGGGACAAGTCACCGCTTGAGCTAGTCTGGGATCTGCATCCCTGACACACACAGAGCTCAGGCTGGGGACATCGGGGTGGAGGCAGGGACCAAGGCATGGGCAGAGAGGCCTCCAGGCCACAGCTTGGCCCCAATCCCTGCTTGTGCAGTTGAAGGATCAGAAGCCCAGAGCCCTGGCCTGCCTGGCTGTGCTGCAATCCTGGCCTGGACCACCCGGGGCCGAGGCACGCTCTGGCCAGGCAGGGCTGGGCAGGCTGCCTCACACCCTGCTCCTAATTCTGCACCTTAAACGAAGGTGATAGCAGCACACACCTTGTGGGGTCCCACGTGGGGGAGAGGTGAGGCAGTGGAGGGCTCAGGACGGGTAGGAACATAAAAGTGCCAGATGCGTGTGGGCCGCTTTGATTAATATTACCCATCTCTGAGCAGGCCTGGACCCTAGGCCCGATGGTCCTGGCCTGGGTGCAGCCTGAGTGGGTGCTGCATGTGTGTGCATGTATGTGTGCATGTGTGTGTGTGCGTGTGTGCAATGTGCACGTGTGTGCAATGTGCACGTGTGTGCATGTGTGTGCATGTGTTTATGTGTGTATGTGTGTGTGTGCCAGGTGTACTGCTGTATGTCTCTCCACACGTCTCTGTCCTTCCCTCTCTGTTTCTCCCTCTCCCTCTGGGTCCCTCTGTCCCTCTCTGTCCCTCTCTGTCCCTCTATCTCTCTCCAGCCCCGCCCGGCCCCCGCCCAGGCTCGGGCTGAGTCAGCGTCTCCACACTAAGCTCTTCCCTGCCGTTGTCATAAACAGATCATTGGAAAAAGTCATGCCAGGACCAAACACACTGGCGCCCATGCGCCTGAGGCCTTTGTTCCGACCCAGCGGAGGCCCTCACACGCCAAGCAGCAGCCCCCCAGGTGGGGACAGCAGGCTCCGAGTGGGAAGGACCTGGCCTTCCGGGAGCTTTTCCCCAGCCCTGAGGTGCCAGGGATGCCCAGGAGGCCCCTCCTGCATCCAGCCCAGGTGGCCTGCCCTCGGGAGCGCTCTGGCAAAGCCAGCAACCGCCTGTGTGAGGTGGCACAGACACCCCTTCCTCCCCGGGGCTGCCCCAGGGCCTCTCAGCACCTGGATCCTGGCGGGTGGTTCCCTGAGAGCCTGCGGGCTTCTCTGGCCCTTGGGGGCCACGTGGCCTTGGGTGAGTCACATGGTCTCCTTGTGAGCCTCAGTCTCCCCATCTGTGACGTGTGGACGACAGGACCTGAGGTGGTCATGTGACAGGGCCCAGCCCAGGCGGGGGCTACAATCATGAAAGAAATGACCCTCCTAAAAAGGTGGCAGGAGTTGGGCTGAGTGATGGCTGAGGGCCAGGCTGCTGTGCCCCTATGAAGCTGAGGGAGGGGCCCTACCCACCCTGGGGTCTGCGTCCTGCTTCAGTGGCCCGGGGCTCTGGAGGCTTTGCCCATGGAACTCATGTGGGAAGCTCTGTGGGGACCTCCATGTCCTTATTCTGAGGAGAGACCCCAAATCCTGGCAGAGTCCCAGCCCCCGCCTCGGCCCCTCCTGAGGCAGGTGGGGCACCAAGGCCCCCAGGGCACCGGGCTGCACCCAGGGTCACACAGCGGGACCCGGGCAGGGAGGGCCTGTGTCCTTGGCAGTGGCCTCTCCACAGCCAGACCCCATCCCCACTCCACTCTTGTCCTGTCTGTCAGGGCCCTGCCCGGGAGGATGGAAAATTCCCAACTTGGATGAGTTCCAGGTGGCCTTGGAGGGGCTGTGTGGAAGGATTGGGACGGGAGGACCAGCCACCACCCAGCTCACAGGGCCTCCATGCCACCCCCAGGAAAGGCCACAGCCCCACCACTGCCACAGCCCCTCGGGCTCTATCCTCCCAGGTGCCTGTGAGCTGCCTTCCTGGGGTGGGGCAGCCCCGGCCTCATCCCACCCCGAGCCAGGAGTGGGCTCGGGCAGCCTCGCCTCCGGGAAAGTCTTTCTGACCCTGACCGTCAAGGCCCCAGTAGCCCCTACAGTCCTGGCTGCCCGGCCCCTGAACCTCAGAAACTTCCACTGAGCTGCCTTGGGCTGGGCCCCCCGGATGAGGGTGGAGGTGGGAGTGACCAGGGTTGTCAGCCTGAGGCCTGCAGACCACCAAGGTGCAGCCAGCATGAGACTGGGCCCAGCAAGCATTGCCTTCCGGCCTGGCCCCATTGGCCTGTGCTCACCCATTGTGTCCTGGGTGCAAGCCCTGGCCTGGCATACAGCAGGCACTCAATGAATGCAGGCTGAAGAACAACCAGGCCTGATAAAGGGGGCTGCCCTCCTGCCCTCAAGCTGACTCTCCTCCAAAAACGGCTGCTCAGTGACCCTCTGCCCTCAGACTGCCCCACCCCACGCTGGAGGACAATGTCCCGGGAGTGACAGATCCAGGTTCAAATGTCCCGTCTGTCTCTGACAAGATGACTTGGGGCCACTCCCTCCTGTCCCCTATGGGTGCAGCACCACTCAATGGAAGTCTCAGGCAAGCTGTAGGTGTCAGCTGAAATTTTCTAGTAGCCACATTAAGAAAAGTGAAAATAATTTTGGTGAACTTATTTTTTTTTTTTTTTTGAGATGGAGTTTCACTCTTGTTGCCCAGGCTGGAGTGCAGTGGCATGATCTTGGCTCACTGAAATCTCCTCCGAGGCTCAAGTGATTCTCCTGCCTCAGCCTCCCGAGTACCTGGGATTACAGGCGTGTGCCCCCACACTCAGCTAATTTTGTGTTTTTAGTAGAGATGGGGTTTCACCATGTTGCTCAGGCTGGTCTCAAACTCCTGACCTCAAGTGAACCACCCACCTCAGCCTCCCAAAGTGCTGGAATTACAGGTGTGAGCCACTGTGACTGGCTGGTGAACTTAATTTTGATAGTATATTTTATTTAGCCAATATATCCAAAATCTTACCGTCTCAATATGTAATCAGTAGAAGAGTTATTCAAGAGATACTGTATTTGCTTTTGGGGTTTGAGTCTTCAAAATCCATGTGTATCTTACACTTACAGCACATTTCAGTTGGCCCATACCATATTATGAACGCTTCCCTGCCAGAGGTGGCCTGGGGCCATCAGAGTGAACAGGTGAAGAGTCCAGCCCTCGAGACCCCGTCCCTGCTGGGGGTCACTGGGCCTGGCCTGCAAAGCCCTGCAGGGCAGTAGATGCACCTGGCCCGGAAGTCACCCTCTCACCCCACGACCCCGGCCTCTCAGATACCCCGAGATGGGTCTCTTGGCCCCTCAGACTGTCCAGCAGCCGACAGCCCTTGCTGAGCCCCCGCTATGTGCAGCCCAGGAAGACACTCCCCATGCAGAGCTCGCCCCCAAAGCAAACAGGAGCAGGCGACAGCTGTGCTGGTGTCCCCGGCCGCTCATGTGAGCGTGGATTAGGGGCAGTCCCTATGCCTGGTCATGTCTGAAGCCAGCACATGATGGGCAGGACTCCGCATTCCCTGGCAGCTCAAGGGTGGGGCTAGGGGCCCGAGAGCACTCAGCCGCTGCCCCAGGCCCAGGCCTGTGGTCCTGGGGGACTCCGGGCTCCGGGGGTGTGGGGGTGGCGCCGTAGTTGGAAGGAAGCGGCCCGCAGAGGGAAGGCCCTCCCCTGCTCAGAATCTCCTATGCCTTCTGGGCCCTCCAGAGCTTCACTGGTGCTCCAGCCCTGCCCTCACCCTCCAGCCTCTCCTGTTGGCCCTGGAAGCTCCTGTCATTCCTGGAAAAGTGCTTTCGGCTTTCTGGTCCTGGAGCCTCAGCAGATGCTGTTCCATCCACCTGGCGCCCATTTCCCTGCGCTCACCTCCAGGCTGGCCTGGGTCACCTCCTCCGGGAAGCCCTTGCTGACAACCCTGATTTGATGATAGTGCGGGTCTGAAACTCCCTGCCTTACTGGGGGGCCCCAGGTTTCCAACAGACTTTCCTGGGATACGAGGTTCTCCTGATGCTCACGCCGCCCCTTTATTCTCCTCCCCCAACCGTGGCAGAAGACTGCTCAGCTGGGGACAGTCACCTCTAAGCTCATTTCTAGTCAACAGAAGAGACAAGAGACAAGCCTCTCTCGACGCATGAGGAATAGGCCTGGGATGGGCTCAGGAGGCCTCCAGGCATGAGGGGGACCACAGCAGTGGAGGGGGGCCTAGTGTGAGCCTTGACCCTCTGAGGGGAGCAGAGCAACTGGAACCCAGGGGCCCAGGGCAAAGCCGGCACAGGGTCATTAGAAGAAACACCTGTCTAATGGGGAGAAGGGAGTGCTCCATCCCCAGAGGCATACAAGCACCCACACCGGGTGATGGAAAAGGGATTGGAACTTTGCACAGCGGGTTGATTTGCCCTTTTAAGGGGTACCCTTTTAGCCCTCAAGATTTAGGCACAGCCTGAGGTCAAGGCCTGAAAGGGGCTGTCCCACCCACACAGGCCAAGCCCCTTCTCAGGGCCAATCATTAATTGGCACTGCTTGAGTGGCTGTTCCCACAAGTGTCCCAGCAGCCTGCCAACCGATGGCCCAGCTCCCAGCCCATGCCAGGGCACCCAGCTGGCCTCGGACATGGCTAGTCTCCCTGGTCGGCCTCTCTTCCTGCTCATGACTCCCCGCAGCTGAGCCCTGGAAGGGGAACAGGGCCTGGCGTGCTTGGGGAGGAGAGAGGAGCCAGATATGCCTGAAGCTCTGGTTTTCAGAAGGGATGTGGGGAACCAGGGTGAATATGAGAGGCAGCTACTCAGATTCCAGGCTAAGAAGTTCACTTTATCCTGAGGCCATAGGGAGCTACTGCAGGTTTTGGAGGAAGGGCTTCTGTTTAACTCAACAACTAGGGCTGGTGTGGGCAGGAGGCAGTGACAGCTGCCAGAGGAGGGCCAGAAAAGCAGACCGTGCTGTGGCCATGGGGCAGAGCCCTGAGGTGTGGGGGGAAATGATACCAGCTTTCTGCTGAGACAAATGGCCTGGGGGAAGCTGGGGACAGGAGATTTAAGTAACAGGGTGCTGAGTGTGTGGGGCCAGATGTTCGCGTGGGTCGCGGGGAACGGAAGCTGTGGGCAGGAGTGAGCCTGCAGTTGACAGGGCAGAGCAGGGCAAGGGGGCCAAGGGGCACCTGGAAGAGCCGGCACTTCCCAGCTGGGACTGGGCAGAGAAGTCCAGGCTACAAGCCAGGGCCCAGAAGCCAGGGAAGAAGGGGGAACAGTTGATACCAGGAAGGCCACGAGAGGTCCAGACCGAGAGCAGTGGGGGCCCCCGATCAAGGGTGTGAAATGAGGATGGTGGGTGTGGACAGCTCTGCCAAAAAGTTTGCTTCTGAAACACTTGGGAAAGCAAGGGGGGTGTCTTAGGTGAGTTCCCCAGCAGAAGAGACTGTGACGGGATGCAGCACTTCCAGGATCGAGGAACAGGACAGCACACACAGCCGCATGGCCACACAGCCTGATTCCCAGGCGAGCTCAGGGATCCCACAGAGATGCCCAGGGCGGCCCACATGTCCCTCACCCCATGTCTCACGGTCCCAAATAAAGTTCAAGCTCCCAGCCCTCTGTCGAGCAGCAGGACAATTTCCACGTCTGCCCCTCTCCTGGCGCGGTGAGGCAGTGAGGATTAGCAGGAGCGGTGAGGGACACCTGATCCACGCTCAGCTCCACCACAACTCCCCGGGGGCTCGGCCGGGAGGCAGGGGCACCCACAGCTGCCTCCGAGCCCGCCAGCTCAGCGCTGAGGGGCCAGGCAGGCAGATGGGCCCTAGCATGAGTGAATACTCGTGCCGACACCCTCCCCACAGGGGTGGATGGGCAGCCCTGCCTGCCACAGCTGGCACCTGGAAGGAGGGAACTGCACTTGGGTGGTGGGGCCCCAGGGAGCGGGCGGTGCCACCCTCCTCTCTGTGCCAGGCGCCACCCACAGGCTGCTCACCACAAAGGGGCCCCCAGGGGCTTTTCCCCTGCGCCACCCCCAGCCCCACACCAGCGTTCCAAGCCCTGCAGAACCTAGCTCTGGCCTGTGTCCCGGCAGCTGCGGCTCTGCTCAGCTCCAGCATCAGAAGGACATGTTATGCCCATGGGCTGGGCATCCCTGCAAGCCTGGCACTGTGCCCGAGTTATCCCCCCTCCTCTGCCTCTCGCCACAGCCTGGAGGGCAGGGCACATCACTAGCCCCACTCTCATGCACAGAACAGCAATTTATTGAGCACCTGGGAGAGCCACGGGGACCCACACAAGGGCCTACTGGCTTGGAGCTCACGTCACCCGTGGGGAAGTTGAGGCCCTGAGCAGCCCCGAGTGACGTGCTCAAGGTCACACAGCTGGATTCAAACCCAGGTCAGGCTCCAAAGATCCCTTTTCCTTTTTTTTTCTGAGACAGAGTCTTGTTCTTTCACCCAGACTGGAGTGCAATGGTGCGATCTCGGCTCACTGCCACCTCCCTCCGCCTCCCGGGTTCAAGCAATTCTCCTGCCTCAGCCTCCCAAGTAGCTGGGATTACAGGCATATGCCACCATGTCTGGCTAATTTTTGTATTTTTAGTAGAGATGGGGTTTCACCACGTTGGCCAGGATGGTCTCAATCTCTTGACCTCAGGTGATCCACCCACTTCGGCCTCCCAAAGTGCTGGGATTACAGGCATGAGCCACCAGGTCCAGTCCAAAAGTAACTTTTTTTTTTTTTTTTTTTTTTTTTTGAGACGGAGTCTCGCTCTGTCGCCCAGGCTGGAGTGCAGTGGCCAGATCTCAGCTCACTGCAAGCTCCGCCTCCCGGGTTCACACCATTCTCCTGCCTCAGCCTCCGGAGTAGCTGGGACCACAGGCGCCGCCACCTCGCCCGGCTAATTTTTTGTGTTTTTAGTAGAGACAGGGTTTCACCGTGTTAGCCAGGATGGTCTCGATCTCCTGACCTTATGATCCGCCCGTCTCGGCCTCCCAAAGTGCTGGGATTACAGGCTTGAGCCACCGCGCCCGGCCCAAAAGTCACTTTTTAAAGCCTCTCTCTGGGCCTCAGTCTCCTTATCTGTAAAATGGGTATGATGAAGCCTTATCCCCAAGGCTGTGAGGAAAGGGAGGGGTTGTGGCCTCAGGGGCTGTGCATAGTCGGCAGGGTTCTTGCCAGCCCACCTGGCAGGTTTCAGTGATCTCTTGGTGTCCATCAAACCAGAGGCCCACGCACTCCGCACATCCGCCCACCCGCCCTGCCCTCCGGCCATCGGATTCTCCGTGCTCCATGTGTCACGCTGGAGCATCATCCTGCACAGTTCACTTGGCTCCCTCTACCTGGAAGCCCCTCCACTCTCAGAATCCACGGCATTCACGCAGCACTTCCTGTGCCCCAGCTACCCCCTGCAGTAAGCATTACTATTCGCTACTCTCCAGATAAGAGGAATGGAGGTGCTGCCAGAAGAGGCAATGTGCCTCCCTCTACACAGCTGCTAGGCAGCATCACAGTGCGTCCCAACCACTGCACAGCACCGCCAGCACCGCCACGCCGCCAGCCTATGGGCCCACGGCCACGTCACGACAGTGTCCTCCAGCCCTGAGCAAGGACCCTCATCTGCACACAGCCTGGCTCCCATCGAGGCCTCAGACGCGGCAGCGCCCCCTAGGGCCAGGCCAGGCACGCAGAAGGGCTCACAGGAAGGCAAAGAAATAGACCCCCGGGGAGGCGTGTGCGGAAGGAACAGTGGCCTGGGCTGGCCTTCAGTGGGTGGCCTGGCCCACTGCCCCGGCCGCGATGGCTGGGCCCCTTGAGCCCAGAGGCGCCCTTACCTACTCGGAGCTCTTGCCCAAAGACAGTCTTCTCGCCGAGGGCAGAGCAGTTCCAGCGTCCAAAGCGGAACTGGTACTGGCACTCGTTGATGCCCATCTGCGCCCCCTCCCCGATCACAATGATGGCATCGGGCCGGCTCTGGCAGATGGCACGCTGCCGCGGGGCTAGGCCAGGAATCTTGTTGCAGATGATGTTGGCTCCCAGGGCCACCACTGATGACAGTGCTCTGCAGAGGGGAGGAGACAGAGGCTGTGAGACAGCGGCGGCCAGCGCCCCTCCTCACCCCCACCACCTTTCCCCCACTCGGCCTCTCAGTCGCAAGCCCTGCACTAGCTCCGCCCACCAGGGCACAAGCAGATCCCTGCCATCAGAGGGGCCATTTCCCATCAACTCACACGCATGACCCCAGGTGACCACACGTGTCACCCCAACTCACACGCGCAACCCCAGCCACATACACCCAGGCCTCTGAGCCTCAGAATACAAGAATCACGTAACCGCAAGTCCTACAGCTCTCCAGGCCGCTGAATCAGATACACAGCCCCTTCAGATTAGACAGGATCATGCTTGGGATGTGGCAGCCGCCAACTCGGGACTGTCTGCAGCTGTCTCCAAGCGGCAGACCCCAACTCCCCGACCAACGGGGCTTCCCCCTCATTTATAAATTCCCTGATGGCCCCTGCGTGGCACCTGGGCCAGGTGGGCTGCTGAGCAGAACAGCAGCCAAGCCCACCCAGTACTGACTCCAGCTCTGACCTGTGTGTACCTTTGAGAAGGCACTCCCTGTCTGAGCCTCAGTTTCCACACCCATGAAATGGGGGTATAAACCACCCATCCCCAGGCTCAGACGACCACAGGGAGAAAGGCTGCACCGGGAATGGCAGCTGTGGCTGTTTTCTCTCCTGTTGGGGTGACTGGGTGCATGCAGAGGAAGAAATTAGGCCTGCAGCAAATTGAGCACTTACTGTGTACTGGGCTCAGCAGGGGCCTTATTGCAATATTGCAGCTTCGCAGTGGTCCCCCAGGGGTCCTTTGTCACTAATCTCCTAGCAACTCTCAGGACCTGAAGCCCTAGACAGGAATCTGCAGGTCCCACTCACTCTACTTCAAGTGTTATAAGAGGGATTGTCGTTGTTTGTTTGTTTGTTTTGAGACAGAGTTTCAGAATCTTACTCTGTTGCCCAGGCTGGAATGCAGTGGTATGATCTCAGCTCACTGCAACCTCCACATTCCGCATTCAAGCCATCCTTTTGCCTTAGCCTCCCGAGTAGCTGTACTACAGGTGCCCACCACCACACCAGGCTAATTTTTGTATTTTTCGTAGAGACGGGATGTCACCGTGTTGGCCAGGCTGGTCTCGAACTCCTGACCTCAGGTGATCCACCTGCCTCGGGCTCCCAAAGTGCTGGGATTACAGGTGTGAGCCACCGCACCTGGCCTTGTGTGTTTTTTTAATGAGGTGAAATTCCCATAATATAAAATGAACCACTTTGAAGTGTACAGTTCTGTGGCATCTAATACATTCAATGTTGTGCAACCTACAGCACCATCAGGTTCCCAGATATTTCCACCACCCCAAAAGGAAACCACACCCATCAGTCACTCCCCGTCCTCCCCTCCCCGACCCCGGCAACCACCAGTCTGCTTTCTGTTCCCATGGATCTGCCCATTCTGAACGTTTCCTACGGATGGAATCATTCATCACGTGACCTTTGGTGTCTGACTTCTTTCACTTAGCGTCATGTTTTCAAGGGTCATTTGCGTGGTCACAGGTCAGTGCTTCATACCTTTGTAAGGCTGATGACATTCCATTGTGTGGATAGACCACATTTTGTGTATCTGTTCATGGCTGGTGGACATTTGGGCTGTTTCCATCTTTGGACTACTGTGAGTAATGCCGCCATGAGCGTGCTGGTAAGGTTTGTGTTTGAGCCTCTGTTTTCAGTCTCTGGGGCATGGACCTAGGAGTTGCTGGGTCAGGTGGTCCCTTCGCTTTCTGAGGACTTGCCGGACCGCCTTCCACAGCGGCTGCCCCAGTCATCTGGCGTGAAGCACCCATGGAAGGGGCAGTAAGCTGGAAGGAGTGGGGCGGCTGGATTCAGGCCGACCTTCAGGCAACAGCGAGTTTCAGCACAGTGCTTGGCTTCAAAACAACAGATCGGGCCTGTTTAATGAGGGGGAAAGATGTGGGAGTTGGGGGGACCGCCAGGGGCCCCCGAAGCTGATGCCCATGGCCCTGGGCTCCTAGTGTGCTGGGGACCCTTCTACCTACTGCCCGCCCGCCCTTTTCTTGAGGGAAACAAGTCAGTGATTTTCCAGGGCAGCCGAGCACCCACAGCCAGCTGGAAAGTCCCCGTGTGGCCTGAGCCCACAGCACGTGCTGCAGCCGGGCCGCCAGGGTGACACTCAATCCCCGAGGCCCGCCCGGCCCGCCCACTAATCTGGCCAAGACCTTCCTGGGTCTCCCACGGGCACAATGGGCAGAAAAGCCCCAGGCTGGCATGGAGGAAGAGCATCTGGATGGGTGGGGCTGGGAGCGGGCTGGAATCCGGGGAATTCAGCCCAAAGTAATTGTAGATCCTCGGAAAACCGAGCTGGGGAAATGAGATGGATGGGAACCCTGCCGGGCACCCTGCTTGCCGGGGGACAGAGCCCGCCTCAGTCCTGGCCTGAGGGACACTCTCCAGTCCCAAATTCTCCCCGCAGCCTCAGGGCTGAGAAACCCCCATTATCTGCAGTAGATGCCCTTGCTGGGGGGACCCTGATAGGACTTAGTGTGGACCCTGGGGCAGCAATGGATCATTGCGATGGCCAAAGCCCTGGCCTCCCACCTCCAGGCAGCTGTCCACCACCGGCCCTGCCAGCACCCAGATCTGACCATGTCAATCCTCTGCTCAAAGCCCGTCCCTAGGTCCCCGTTGCCCAGGGGACTATCCAAGCCTCTGTGCCTGGAACTAGAGGCCTCTTGGGGTCTGGCCTCGGGTGACCCCGCCTCCCAGTGTCTGCTGGTCCCTCCCCTGGGTGCTGCTCCTTCTCTGTTTTTCCTGTCTGACATATTCCATTTCCCTTTCAGGGCCCAAGTGAAAGCCCCACTGTGCTCAAGCTCCTTATTCCCTGGCACTGAGGGGGAGTACAGTGGGCGCTGGTTTTGTAGGTGTAGAGCCCATTCTCCAGTCTCACAGTCACTGTGTCCATGCCCGGCTTCCCCACCAGACGGTGGGCCCCTCCAGGACAGTGTCAAGTCTGCTCAGTCAGGTCTCGGGGCTGCCAGGTGTAGCCATCTCGAGTGTTTGTGATATAGATAAATGAATACATGAACAAGTCAATACTTAAGAACCACATCTGAAAGAACTCCTACAACTCAACAACAAAAAGACAAATAACCCAGTGTGACAGTGAGCAAAGCACTTGTAGACATTTCTCCAAAGAAGATATACACATGGCCAACAAGCTGGAGAAGATGCTCAGCCTCGGTAATCACTGGGGAAGTGCAAACCAAAACCAAAATGAGATGCCACCTCACACCCACTAGGATGACCATGATAAGAAAGAAAGAAAGAAAGAAAGAAAGAAAGAAAGAAAGAAAGAAAGAAAGAAAGAAAGAAAGAAAGAAAGAAAGAAAGAAAGAAACAAGCGTTGCCAAGGATGTGGAGAAATTGAAACCCTCATACATTGGCGATAGGAGCATGCAATGGTATTGCCACTGTAGAGAATGGTTTGGCAGTTCCTCAATAAGTTCAACCTGGAGTTACCCAGTGATTCCACCCCTTGGTATATATTCAAATGAACTGAAGACAGGTGTTTAGACTAAAGCTTGTACACAAATTATCACAGTAGCACTACTCACAATAGCCAAACAGTGGAAACAAATTCAAATGCCTGTCAACAGCTGAGTGGATAAATCAAATGGGATCTATCTATACAGTGGAACATTATGTGGCCATAAAAACAAGCGAAGCACTGGGTTATGCCACAGTGTGGAGGAACCTCAACAATACAATGCTACATAAAGGAAGCTAGACTCCAAAACCACATATTGTGTGGTTCCAGGGATATGAAATGTCCAGAATAGGCAAATCCATTGAGACAGAAAGTAGAAAGGTGATTGCCAGGGCTGGGTAGAGAAACGGGGAATGGGGAGTGGCTGCCTAAGGGGTATGGAATTTCCATCTGGGGTGATGGAAAGTTCTGGAACTGGGGGTAGTGATTGCACCACATTGTGAATGGACTAAATGCCACTGAATTGTTCATTTAAAAATGGTTAAAGTGGTAAATTTTATTTTACGTATTTTAACCACGATTTAAAAAACTCTATCTTTACACAGGACTTCTGCACCCCAGTGAAGATTAGGTCCCAATTGAAGGGGAAGTGAGAGGCCCACCCAGCCGACGCCCTGCTTGCTGCCTTGCACACTTACCCGGGGTGTGTGGGGCTGATGGAGCAGGGGGACTAGAGCCCCCAGTAGCCCCCTGTGTGCCCGTGCACAGGTGAAAGGGGAAGTAAAGGCATCGGGGAATAGAATACAGGCTCCTGCACTGTATTTTGTGCCAGGAGTATAAATAATTAGATGTGGTTGATAATTCAGAAATAATTTCAAAATTGTCCCCCTTACTAAGTGGGGGTGTCTGTGTTTCCACTAACAATACCAGGTGCTCCCATTCTGAGGGTCGACTCTGGGCCGTTGGGACCTCCAACCTCACCGGTGTATCACTTAATCCTCACCTTGCTAGGTGAGTGGTGCCATCCTCATTTTGCAGGTGTGCAGACTGGAGCTCAGAGACGCTAGGGGACCTGCCTGGGGCTGCACAGCCAGGCTTGGAGCCCAGTCTCTGAGTCCAGAACTCAGGTAGAAGAAGGAGTGCCATGTAGTAAGTGTGGGACATACGCTGGAATGTGGCCTGGAGCAGGCACTGGGTCGGCTTTTCACTCTCAAAACAGCTTGAGTTCTTCCTTTGCTTAAAATCCTTCAGGCCGTACAGCAATTCACTCCAGGTGCACAGGCGGCTCCCATGCAGCTGCCATCCCTGCCCTCCCACTGCTGCCCCAGGCACTGTCCAGTCTGACCCCTGCCCTCCCGGAGCTGGCCTGGCCCTGCCACACCCCAGACCTGGCCCATGCCATTCCTTCCACCTGGAGGGGAGGGGTTGGGGAGAGGGGTGACTGGGACTGGCCCTCCTTAGAGAATGGTTGGCGTGGGAAGTGGGGGAAAAATATCTACCAACTAAATAGCCAGCGATTTAGAGGAGGCCAGAGAGCCACGCGGGTAGCGTGCTCTCCCCAGGGCCACTGGGGAGCGTGGGGGCACTGGGAAGCACAGGATCACTGAGGAGCATGGGGGCACTGGGGAGCCTGGGGCCACTGGGGAGCGTGGGGGCACTGGGGAGCGTGGGGGCACTGGGGAGCGTGGGGGCACTGGGAAGCACAGGATCACTGAGGAGCATGGGGGCACTGGGGAGCCTGGGGCCACTGGGGAGCGTGGGGGCACTGGGGAGCGTGGGGGCACTGGGGAGCGTGGGGGCACTGGGAAGCACAGGATCACTGAGGAGCATGGGGGCACTGGGGAGCCTGGGGCCACTGGGGAGCATGGGGTCACTGGGGAGCGTGGGGTCACTGGGGAGCATGGGGCCACTGGGAAGCACAGGATCACTGCGGGGTATGGGGCCACTGGGAAGCGTGGGCTGGCCATGGGCACCCTCAGCAAACCCTGTGGAGCAGACCCAGCTTCGCTCCAAGTGTGAAAATTCTCAGGGGTGGCTCCCTCGTCCTCGGCTGCTCTCCTGGGTGCCCAGGGAAGGTTGGCCAGGGAAGCTCTGAGTGGCTGTGAGTGCAGAGATGCTGGGAGCGGGGGCGTTCATGTTTCAGTCGCTGACCTTTTCCATGGAAAAATTCTGCCCCCGGCTCATCCCCCTGCACCGAATGGGGCCTCGGGACACAGGCGAGATGCCAGGTGGGATGGGCAGGTTGCAAGTTAGGAAAGTTTCCTTACCCCAGCCTGGGCCAGCCCGCTGCAGGGAAGGGGCTTATGGGAGAAGAGTTTAGCCCTGCAGACGAGAAGCCTCCTCCTCATTCCCCAGGGACTGTGGACAAGGCCCTGCAGTCTCAGGCCAGGGGCCAGCAGAGGCTCAGGAGCTTCCTGAGATGCATCCCGGTGCAGGTTTTGAGCCAGCCCCGTGTACAAGGAGGGGCTGCCGCCGGGTAGCGGGACGACCTTGCTCTTTGGCAGAGTCTCCCCAAGGGAGTGGGGCTGCCTTCAGGAGGAGGTGGCTGCAGTGGGGGTGAGGGGAAGGTAAGGACACTCCAGCCCCTTCAACCACTGCCAGGTGACAGATGAGAGCAGAATTGGACAGAAGACGGGTCCTTGGCGGCAGTGTTAGCCAGGTGCCAGGCCAGCCCCACAACCCTGGGGCGCCTGAGTCTGCAAATTCCTAGCTGTGAGACTCAGGCAAGTTTCTTAACTGTGCCTCCGTTTTCTCCTCTGTAAAATGGGAGTGATAACAGCCCATATCCATCTCAGGGCCGCTGGGAGGGCCCATCCTGTGACGTCCACAGCACGGGCCGCTGGTCTGCAGTGAGAGCCCTCATCATTAACCCTTGAAGCTTGAGACTGCAAAGTTCATTACTGACTCATTCACTGGACGCACAATGTCTGACCCCCAGGATCTAGCCTCCCCCTGGAGATCAGGGACCAGCGTCTATGGGGCCCCAAGCCCGAGACCAGCAACTGTGAAGCCACTGGGTATCCACATCAGCCACTGCACCTACCACCAGTGGGTCCATGCCCAGATCAGCCCTTCCCTGTGGCCCAGCAATCTCTCTCCTGTACCCAAACCTGTGCTTGTGATCACCCAAGGATACGCACATGGGTCTATCGCATAAATGGAGAACAACCCAGGCGTCTGTCAACAGGAGGATGGAGAAATTAAGTGTGGTCCATTCATGCAGCGTGACTACACGGCGAAGAAACTGCCGACCCGCGTCAACACGGATGGACCTCACAGACATCACGGTGCGTGAAAGAAGCCAGGAAAGAGGGTGTGTGGATTCCACCACTTCTAAGAATCTCCGGCCGGGCGCCATGGCTCACGCCTGTAATCCCAGCACTTTGGGAGGCTGAGGTGGGTGGATCACGAAGGCAGGAGATCGAGACCATCCTGGCCAACATGGTGAAATCCCATCTCTACTAAAAATACAAAAATTAGCTGGGTGTGGTGGCGTGAGGCTGTAATCCCAGCTACTCAGGAAGCTGAGGCAGGAGAATCGCTTGAACCAGGGAGTTGGAGGTTGCAGTGAGCCAAGTTCGCACCACTGCACCCCAGCCTGGTGACAGAGTGAGACTCCATCTCAAAAAAAAAATACCCAGAACAAGCCCACCTCATCTTGGAGAGAGAAGTCAGAATAGTTACCCTTGGGTGGGTGGCACCAACTGGGAGTGAGCAGAGGGAGCCTGCCGATATACCAGAATGTTCTTTGTCCCCAGCTGGGTGGTGGTCGCATGAGTGCACGCATATGTAAAAATGCATCAAGGTGTGCACTAGAGATTTCCGCATTTTACATAAATTATATCTCAGCATAAAAGGAAAGTATTACAGTATGTGACTTTATTGAAATAGGGCAATAACAAAGCAGGAATGGAAACTCCAGGCTTCTTACAATAATTAAAATACAGAAAACAGGCCGGGCACGGTGGTTCACACCTGTAATCCCAGCACTTTGGGAGGCCGAGGCGAGTGGATCACCTAAGGTCAGGAGTTTGAGACTGGCCTGGCCAACATGGTGAAACCCTATCTCTACTAAAAATACAAGGATTAGCCAGGCATGGTGGCACACGCCTGTGATCCCAGCTACTTGGGAGGCTGAAGAAGGAAATTGCTTGAACCAGGAGGCGGAAGTTGCAGTCAACCGAGATCACGTCACTACACTCCAGCCTGCGTGAGGGAGCAAGACTCCATCTCAAAAAAACAAACAAAAAAAACCCAGAAAACACACTTCAAAATTCAAATGCCAACATCAAAAATCATGCCCGTGTGCTTTGTGTGTGCCTGGCCCGCCTTGCGGGTGCTAGCGTTTCCTGCACACATGCTCCATGGGGCCGCTGGGCTGGGCCAGCCACCGACCTAAGGCAGAGCTGGGCTGAGCCAGAATGCCCTGCCAGGGCTCCTCTGCCTCAGCCTGTGCCCATCAGCCAGCCTGTCCCCACCAGGCCCTCAGCCTCTATGGACCCTGAATGCGGGCAACAGCCCACCGCAGCAGCTCCCAGGCAGTGAGAAGGTTAAGTGCAGGAGACCCCAGGGAGTTGTGGGGGCTCATAGCCCTTGGTGGAGTGCCCTCCTGCTCTGCCTATGCCCAGCCTGGCACTCAGGCAGTAGACAGAGCTGCCACATAGCGACCATCCTTCCTCCCAAAGGAGCAGGGCCATCAGCAGTGATGGGGAGGAACAGGGTTGTGGGACGTGGCCCCTCTGGCCAAGACCCTCATTTGGGCGGCGCCATCTCTGCCAAGGCCCAGCCTGGGGGCTCCCTCCTCCAACATTCTTAGGAGCTTTGGGGTAACCTATCATCTCACTCTTGGGTACCCTGAGCCCAGGTGGCAGGGGGTGGGCAGCATCTCACCTGTGCCCGGAATTAGAGCCACGCTGTCCTCTCCCTGACACCCCTGCTGTGTTCAGGAGTAACCCCTGCTTCAACGCCTCCCCCAGCAGGTAGGCGTCTAACCTAAATCCCGCATGCTGTCAGGGTTTTCAGTGGTTGAGGCAGAGTGAACGCCCACTGCGTGCCTGACTGGCCTCAGAGTCCCCTCAGGGCTGCTATTTCAAAGTTCGGGGGGCCAAGGGCTAGAATGGTGACAATAATCATGATTACTCTTCCCTCAGAACAGGAATCGGAGGTCCAGAAAGCTTCAGCAGCCTTCCTGGTAGCTGAGGAAGGCTGGGAGCGAGCAGGGCTGGAACCCACCCCTCCCATCCCAGTGCCCTGTCATCAACCCTTCCCCTGGGACATACCCCATCCCTGACCCTCAAAGACAGCGGGGGCAGGATGGGCAGAGTGTGGTCACTTGTCCTCCTGGAGAGCCACCCTCCCATGCAAGTCTCTAGGGGCAGGAGGCTGCATCTGGGGGCAGGCTGTGTGGGGTTGGGCCTTCCCTGAGGAGCTCTGGGAGAAGGAAGCCCCCCAACATGCACCAAGCTGCAAGTATTCTCTCAGGCTCCAGACTGAGTCATGGGCCCTCCCCAAACAGGTCTGAGCCCCCGTAGCTGGGTCCAGGATGGCAGAACCCTGTCTTACTCCCCACGATATGCTGGGCCTGGTGCAAGGCCAGGCATGGCAGAGCCTCAGCTGTCACCGCAGAATGAGTGAATGAATGGTGGGTGACGAGTGGCTGATAGACACTTGCAGGAGACACTCTTCCCCGACAGCAGGCCCTGCCTGTGCAGGCAGGGGCTGGGGCTGCAGGCTGGGTGGGCAGCAAGGCTGCTGTGGGGCGTCCCCTTGTCACTCAGACTGTGTTACAGGTCAGTTGAAACCAGCTTGTACCCCCACTTCACATAGGGTTGAGAAAATGCCCACAGTCCATGTCAGGGCCCAGCGTTTAAAACTGGGGGATGGGGTGGTGAGGAGTATGGGGGTGAAACCACCCAAAGTACCCCTCGAGAGGGCACAGCTCCCCGCCAGCAACAGGACAAGCTGTGTCTTTCTGGTGATGAGGCCTGGGAGAAATCGGCTATGCTATGACACAGATGTGGGCTCGTGTCCTGAGGAGGCCTGGGAGCCAGGCACCTCCACCTCAGTATCCCATTTCTCCTCCAAATTCCCAAAAACCAACCCCACAAACCACAGCCCAGCTCCATTTTGCCAGTGGGTAGGGGGGCGCAAATGGCCCCACAGCAGCCTGGCTGGACCCCTGCCCTCCCACCTCGCTCTGGACTGGACACCAGCTCCCAGCACGGCACCCAAGCAGTCCTAGTGCTGCCCATCCCACCCAGTTTCAGGGTGGAAGCAGCCCCCACCCCGCCGCTGAAAGCATCCCCGGGAAGGACGGGGCAGCGCTCCGTCGGGGAGACACGAGATCTGACTTCTTCCTGGAACCCAGCTGGAGCCCGCCCGGGACTCAGCATCCCAGACCCCCCAGAGCTACAGGAACCAGAAGCGGACGCTGGGGCTGCCTGCCCTCCCCCGCAGATAACATGCACCTCTTTCAAACAGCTCATGGAGGTCAGAAAGCCTTTCCCCAGCATGCCCTGCTCTGCCTCCAGGGCACCCACCATCCTACCCCTGGCATGGGTCCACGCCCCACCTTGACACCAGCAGGATCGTGGCCTTAGGGCCTGCCTGAGCCACCTCCCGGCCCCAGCCCAGGCTGCTCCTCCTTGGCCGCTTTGGCCAGGTGGCCCCAGGCCTGCCCCCTCAGTCCTCACTCTTGCCCACACTCCTTCCTAGCATGCAGGCGCCTGACCTGCTGAGCTCTCCACTGCAGAGACCCCTCCTTGGGGAGTCATTCCCACCCATCAGCCCCCTCTGGGAGCGCCCAGACTCTATGCTTGACCTCTCAGGCTGTCCTAAAGCCACTGTGTCAGCGGCAGACTCCCCAGGGCAGGGGTCCCCAGCATTGCCCAGCACCTGGCCAGGCCCTAAGCTCAACATGGGCATGAGCCACCCCACCCCCCCAGCTGAGGGAGCATGGGCAGCCCCCTCCCCAGCTCTCTGGGTGGCAAGGACAGGCCGGCTGAGCCTGGGCCTGATCTCCGGCCTCCCTCCCGGCCCCTGGCCCTGGCTGCTGGGCTGCCCCGGGCTCCTACAGCCCACGCTTCTGGCCCGGGGCGCTTTGTAATTCTTCCTTCTCAGGCATCTTCTGGCAAAAATATTTGAAGAATGCTCCAATTATCTGTGATCAGCCAGGGAGGCGGGCCTGGATCCACCCATCCAGGAAGTAACTCAGCAGATACCCAGAAGGACAGCGCCTGGCCCCTGTGCCCACCCAGGGCCGAGTCCTCGCCAGTCTCTTCCTCAGGTGGGCAGAGGGTTGGCCCGGAACTTTCCATCCATATAGGGGCTCGTCTATGGCTTTGGAGCCCAGCAGGGTTCCTTGGGGCTGAGTATGGGGCAGGGGCTGGTGGTGGCCTCAGTGTTCCCGCCTGTCAAATGGGGATAAGAATGTGGGCCAGGTCTGGGGTCATTCAGCAGACCCCATGAACCACAGGCTGCAGACTGGTCAGACACCCCCACTCACCTAGAACACAGCTCCACCTGCACCTGCCCCGTAATGCCTGGACCCCACAGCAGCTCCAGCGCTGCCCTCAGAGGAAGCTGGAGGGGATGCATTGCAGCCCAGAGCTGGGCGTGCCGGTGGGAAGGAGCCAGAGAGAATGAATAGGACAGGTCTGGGCTCAACAGCTGGTGCCCCATCCTTCCTGGAGGAGGGCCCCGCTCCGTGGGATGGGGGTCGGGGGGCTTGGGTCAGGGGTTTTCCCAGCCACCCCAAGGCTGTTCTGAGTCTCAGTTTTCTCATCTGAGAGCAAGGGACAATCAGCCCTCCTTTGGCAAGTGGCAGGTGAGGCCTGGAAGGGGCCTTACACCTGTGGGGAAGGGACAGGCCCAAAGCGCTCCCCTTTCCAAGCAGGGTTCATGGTATGTGGGGCCCTGGAACCGCTTCCCACCCTTTCCCACCCTCTCCCCACTCTGGTTCCCCTGGCTGGTCCTTGCCAGCCTGACCTTACAGATGAGGAAACTGAGGCTGAGAGACAATAGCCAGAAGAAAGCAGTGTGGGTGGGGGCTGGGACAGTGCATCCTTAGAGGAGGCAAAGGGAGCTGGGCGGGTGGGGGGTGGGCAAGGAAGGGGCTGGGGAGAGCAGAGGGCTGACACCCCCAGGGCCCAGCTCAGGAATGAGGCCATCCCTCTGCCCCTCCCTGCCCTTCCTGGCCTCAGTTTCCCATCTGTGTAGTGAGGGGCTGAGGTGACAATCTGGGTACCTGCAGCTGTGTACTAAAGAGGTTTGCTCGTTTGCTTGGGTTTGGGGTCCTGTGTTCGAGTTCCGCTCAGCTGCTGGCTCTCGCTGGCCTCCCTGAGCCTCAGTTTGCCTGTCTGTCCAATGGGGAGAAACGCCCTGCTGGTGGGTGGGGCATCCTGCAGGCTGCCTCCACTGCGGTCCCACCTGCCACTCTTTCCACGCCACTGCTCTGCTCAGCTCTCAGCTCACAGTGTTCCCAGGGAAGGGATCAGAGCGTCCACTTGCTCCCTCACGCCCCCGGCGGGCGGCTGCCCCCCCACCCTCCCCACATAGCTGGCATTCCTGGCCTGGCAGCCTGGGACCCCACCCTGGAGAAGAACCAGACCGCCTGGGAAAAAGCTGGCGAAGAGCTGGGGGCCCCAGGCAGGGCTGAGGCTGCTGCAGGTGGATGAGCCACAGCCAGGGGATCCATTGCACCCCTGGCCAACACAAGGAGCCCACAGCTAATGAGGTCAAGGGCAGACACTCCCAGCCACCATATCTGCTAAATCTGTGAAATGAGAGCCTCACCCACTCACTGTGATCCCCAAACCACAGGACAGTGACCTCTGACTTCAGAACCTTCCAGATCTGTACCGGCACCCAGGGCCCATCACGATGCACCAGGTGCTGGCCACATTGGGCTAGCTCCCCCCCATCCAGGGGCAGGCAGCTTGCCCCCTCCAGCAGCCAGGCAAGATTCCAGACCCAGCTTAGTGCCTCCTCCTCCAAGAAGTCCACTAGCATCTCTCTCCATTCTCCCCTCTCCACTCCCTACAGGATCACATCTGTACTGGGCTCCTGAGGAAGCCGTTGGGACTGAAATTCAGCTATACCCTTCCCTAGGTCTTATCCTGGCCTTTCTCTTTGCTTCCCACAGTACAGATGGGGACAGAAACACCCAGAGATGCCACAGCACCTGAGACCACACAGCTAGCTAAGATCCTAGCAAGGATGGGACTCCCAGCCCCAGCCCTGGCCCTGATGCCACAGATCTGTTGGACGCAGGGGCGCCTTGCAGGCCTGGGTGACCAGGATGCCAACCTGAAACCTCAGGACAGATGGGTGGGTGGACAGACAAGTGGAACAAGTTGGAGGGAGCTGGCAGGCCCCATTGGCCCATGGCCAGGATAGGAGTCTGGACACTTTGTGGCTGGGCCAGCACCTTGGCCTTCCTGGCCGCTCTGAACTTGGCTGAATGGCAAGTCTGGGGGCCGAGCCATCACTTCTCTGCAGACTGCAAGATAGGACTGAGCTCCCGGCCCTGAGACTGAGCCTCAGGCCATAGTCCTGAAGGGTCCTCCTTCTAGGAACAGATGGGAGCCACACCCAGTCCATGCCTGGGCCACACAGCGTCTCAGACAGAGGGTGAGCCCGAGCCAGGCCAGCCCCGCATAGGCCATCTGCATTCTCCAAAGCAGGGGACCCATTCTGGGCCACAAGCCCCCTCTGCATAATTCCACATCCCCCTCACCTTTGAAGCAGCCCACTTTTCTGGAATGCTCCCTCCAAGAATTCCTAGGCTGCCACGGCCTCCTAGCCAACTGCGCAGCTTGGATGCTTCGTGGCCCAGAGTGCCCATTTCCCCAGGGGCGGCCTCCTCCGCCTCTCATCAGCCTGGCTGAGTGAGTGTTTATGGAGCCTTCAGAACTCCAGGGCCCTTGACTGAAGTGGCCCGAGGTCCTGAGCGCCATCCCTGCCTTCCCCACGGTGAGCCCGCAGTTGGAGTTCGTCATTCCCATTTTACAGAGGCGGCTTAGAGAGGAGCAGCATCTCGGGCCAGGCCACACAGCAATGTGGCAGTGATCTGGTATCAGAGACAAGAGCAAGACCAGACCCCGTGGCTTTTCCCCCACCTTTGAGCTCTGCCTCTTCCCACCCTCCCGTCCTGCGTGCCACAGGAATCTCCACCGAGGAAGGCGGTAAGGGGAAGCCGGGCTGGGCTCTGGGCTCACAGTCAGAGCTGACTGCAAAACCGGGCTCTCCCCAGCCTCTGAAGGTAGGGGACCAGCCCCAGCCACCTCTTCGAGGCTGCTCCAAAGCAGCGATAGACCACAGGAGGTCTCCTGCAGGAGAGGGAAGCATCACACCGCACACACTGCCTGACTCCTAAAGATGCCAGAAGGAAATACAAGAGCACGATGGGGTACCAGGTGATCCCCCATACCTCCAGGAGCTGCAGCCTGGAGGGGAGCCCCCAGGCCACACGCTGGGAAGGCAGGTTTTGAGAGAGAGCAGATGGGGATGTGCAGTCGGCAGCCCTCAGCCCAGTGCCCCTCCCCAGGTGCAGGTCCACAGCATCCCAGGCTGGCCACTTCAGGGGCTATGTCCCGCAGGTCTTCAGGCCCTGCGTCCCTGTGCACTCTGGACTACTGCAGACATGGAGTGACTGGAGTCCAGAGTCACTGACTCCCCATTCAGTGCTCTGTCCACAACACCAGCCTGCCTGGCATCCAGGGATCCTGGGCCTGTCACCCCCAGGAACACTCCCTGAACACCCTGAGGCTCAGGAAGGCATGCCCGACGTGCGACTCCATCCCCAGGGCAGTGCCACCAAGGCAGGTGACAACCCTGCTGGGGCAGTGATGGGGCTGAGCAAGCGCTTCAGCCCACAGGAGTGTGGCCTCTGAAGGCCAGCCCTCCCCAGGCTGAGGGGAGCCATGGGGCACACAGGAGGAGTCCCAGGATGGATCTGCCTTCCTTGGGGGGGCAGTGTCGGCCATACCTGGAAATTCCCAGCACTTCCCCGCCAGCGGTGAAGTCATCCTGGGAAGACCTGAGTCAGGGGAGCCGGGAAGTCATCCAGCCCCCGGTCACCCAATCCCCCTTCCCACCTGTGCCGCTGGGGCCCAAGCACACCTGGGGCCACCACAGGCTCTGCCACCCCTGGGCGATGGGCCCTGACCTGGGAGTTCGTGGGGCCCCAGACCCAGAAGCAGCCATCAGACCCCTCTGACAGATGTGCTGGGTACCGACTGAGTGAGTGCCTGGTACTGCCCTGAGTGCTGGGGAGGAGGCAGGCGACCCTGCAACCCCAGACCTGGCCAAGCACACTCCCCTGGCACGCCTGCCACCAGACAGTCCTGCAGACTCAGTCATCCCCTCTCCTCAGCCCCGGAGTGGCCCGGGTCCTGCATCTGCGGCTGGTGGGCAGGACCAGCCTCCTCCCTGCTTCCCCATCTTCCACCTCATTGCCCAGAAGGGTCTTTCTAAAGCTCTGCTGAAGCCACTCCTCCCTGCCCTGGGGTCCCCAGACCTGAGATCACTGCCTCTGGCACCGCCCCCACCTCATCTTCCCCTGCCCCAGCCCACTCTAACCTGCTGCTCCCCACTTCTGATGCCCAGTCGCCACATCCTCTTCACACCTCCAGGCCTTTGCCCACGTCTGTCCCTTTCCCAGGAACCCACCTTCCTTCCTTCCAGCAGGTCCTTCAGGGCCAAGGTCAGAGGCTGCCTTCCTTGAGATGTCTTCCCCAGACCGCCCTCGACCAGGAGCTTAGAGCTCCTGCTGTGGGTCCCACAGGGCTTTGCGTAAATGACACTGGAAGGGAGGGAGGCAGGGGCTTTCCTTTCCAGCCACACCTGCACACCCGGCCAGCCCTGATCACCCACCCATGGGGGCTGCCATCACTCTGTGGGCATGAAGGGAAAGTTCAGGGTGGTGGTGGGGCCAGCAGGAAGGGGAGGAGGGAGGAGGAGGATCTGGGGAAGCATCCAGACCTACCACCCAGATGGGGAAACTGAGACCCAGAGAAGTGGAGGGATGCCTCAAGGTTGCCGCAAGCCCATAGCTGAGGCAGCAACAGGGCCTGGGCATCTGGGACCACACTCACGCTGACCCAACAACGCTGGCCAGGCTGGTCTCAGAGCTCCTGGCTCAGGGACCGAAGCAGGACAAGGCCCAGAACAGAAGGTCTCTGGGTTTCCCGTACCCACAGGAGAGCTGCACCTCTGGTCCCAAAGCTAACCTTGGAGGCAGCCCCTGCAACCTTGAGACCCTCGCTCAGGGCCCCGGGGACTCCTGGTCAATACACAGTTCTAAGCAACTGGAGGCATTGGTTTCTGCCTGGAGAGGACAGGCGGGAAACGGGACAGGCAACAGGGCTCACCCAAGGCTGAAAACTCGCCTTGGTAAGACACCATGACAAGTGGCATGGACCCAACAGCCAGGAGGCCCCAGGCTCAAATCTGGGCTCAGCTGCTTGACCTGGGTGAGTGACTCTGCACCCTGACCTTGTCTTCCTCACTCCACCACCTAGCACGGCAGACAGGCCTCTCCTAGCTCCCCTTCTCTGGGAGCCCGAGGGGGACACAGATCCCCAAGCAGACCCTGGGCACTGTGCACACGTCAGTCCTGCCAGGGAGGGCCTTCTCGGGGAACCCAAGTCCTCCAGAAGTGGGAATGCCTCATCCTGTGTTCCCTAAGCGGGGGTCTGCGGGGCAGGCAGTGCATTCTGGAGGACTTCCCATTGGAAGGGGCTTTGCCATCTGTCTCACCGCTTGGGACTGCACAGGCCTAAGTCTCAGCTCTGGACACCTCCTCACCCTGGCCACAGCAATACCCACTGCGCGGAGGCCGGCTGAGACACCACCAGTCCTTGTGGCCGGGCTCGCTCCCTCCAGGGGGCCTGGTCCATTCAAAGCTCCAACTGGGTACGGAAGGCTTGGAGCAGGGATCACAGTGCGGGAGGGTTCCAGAAAGCGATGGAGGCCCGCAGGGGTCATGGGGTGGGACTCCAGGGCATGCTCACTCAGGCTCTTCTCCATTACTGCTGACACCCAGTGAGCTGCTCTGCGGGTGGGTGACTTCCTCCCAGGCCCATCTCCGGGCACCTGCAGGCTTCACATACTAAATCTGCAAAGGCCACTTGGGGGAGTAGGACATTAGTGTCGTCTGCACACAGCCTCAGACCCAGCCTCGTAGCAGCCCCAGCACCTCAGCTGCCACCTGCTCCAGCCTGGGGATGGAGGAAGTGTTGATGGCCCTGTGCCAAGCCTCACCTGCCACTCTACCACTGAGACTGTGGGATGGCCTCAGTGGAAAGGCCAACCACTCCACTGGCTGCTTGCACAGAGAAACTGTGAGCGCGGCTTCTCTGCCCAGGCAGGGACCCTCCCCAGCATCCCCGGCCCTCACTCCTACTGCATCTGCTTGTATGCCTCTGGGGCTGGAGAACTCACTGCCTCTCTGCCAACAGCGGAACTGACCCAAGCCTCAGGACCCACCTTCAGAGGATGAGAATGCCCTGGGTGAGGGGCAGGGATGGGGGAGGGGCCCCAGGAGGGCTGAGTGGGAAGACAAGGAAGGGAGGGGGGAGCGCACCTGTACCCACCCCCACCCTGCCGGCCAGCCTGAGGTGAGGCCCCCAGCCCCGCGCCAGGGACGGAGGACAAACGGTGGTTTTGTCCTTGGCCAGCGGGCGGCCCGCACCACACAATGACCCTTTCATCAGGCTGAAGGAGCCCTGGGCCGGGGTTTCATCTGACAAGGGAGGGCGCCTGGCCTCCTGTCCCTTTGGGAGGGGAGCTGAGCCCCATCTGAGCTGGACCCAGGGCCGTGTAGGGCGGCAGCCTTAGGAGCCTGCTACAGCCGCTCCATCTGCCCGGGATGACAGGGAGCGGTGTGAGCAGTGAGGGCTTGAGTTTCTGCTGCATGTGGCTCTCAGTTCCAGGGGCTCTGCACCCTGGCCCTGGGCTGATGGCCTGGATGCCCACAACTGAGCCCTCTACCTCATCCAACACTGCCACACCCCAGAGTCTGTCAGGGTGCTCCGAGAACAGAGCCTTGGTCCACACCCAAGCAGGGTCCCTGGGTTCCCCACAGGCATCCACCTGCCCTGCCAGGGTGACTCAAGGCTCCAGGTGGGTGGGAGGGGAAGGGGCGGGAGTGTGACTTGCTTGGCCATTGTCCCCAGAGGAGCTCACGGAAGTGTGTGAATGAGGGAACAATAATGTGCTGTTGGCGCCTCAAAAATCACCAACTTCATGATCATCACCTCGCCTCCCATCAGCACCTCCAACCACTGGCTGGAGCCTGAGGCCCTGGGAGACCCCGATTCCTCTCCCTGTGGGACTGCATAGGCGGAACTTCCCTTCAGAAGCAGTGCTGGCACCACGTGAGGAGCTGGAACTAGGAAGGCTGAACCCCTGGGCTTCAAGGTGACCTTGGGAAACAGCGTCTTCTCTGGATCCTGGCATCCCATTGATCCACCTCAGCAAGATGCTCTGAGGCTCCCTGGAGTGGAACCCCTGGTGAATGTGTTTGACAGTATTGTTCCCTCGTCTAGGGGTCTCTTTCACGTGCCTGTTTCGTCTGGCCAACTCCTATCCATCCTTCAAAACCCTGTCTGAGAGTCATCTCCTCTGGAAGCCCTCTGAGATGCCCTAGGGGGTCCATCACTCCTTCCTGAATGAACACAGCCACTGGGCCTCCCTCTGTGCTGCCTGTGGCCAACCTCCCTATTCCTGATAGCTGAGAATGGCCAGTCTCCCGTGCACTGACCGCACCAGACATCAAGCTAGAGCTTCCCACAGCCACCCAGTGAGGTTTGTGCTCCCATCATCTGCACTGGAGAGGGAAGAGCTGGGCCTGGGGACACAGCCAGGCAGTGAGGGCCCTGTGGAGTCAGGATGAGGACCCAGATCTGAGTCACTATCATGCCCCTTGGCTTCACGAAGACTCAAGGGAAACCGTATTAGAAAATGGCACATTATCCTACAGGCCTCTGCACACAACTGTGGCACCCAGTGCCATCCCAGCACCTCCTGTCCTCCCTCCGCAGACAGACAGTCCACGATGCACATTCTCCCCTTTAGCCAATGGTTGGTGGGTCTCGTCCACATGATGATGAGTTCTGGGGAGTTTCTTGTGATTAGGGGGTCTCCACTTGTCCACTCCAGTGGAGGGTCCCCAGATGAGATCTCACCAGATTTCCCAGCTCGAATTCCACATGTACTCCCTCTCTGGAACGTTCTACACTTTCAAGTTCCAACTACACATGGCCTGGTCTGAGCCTTGGGGGAGGGATCACCATCCCAAGTGACCCATGAGGAGACTGAGGCCCAGAGAAGTCCATGGACCTGCTCAGGGCACACAGCAGAGCCCCTCCCAGACTTGGATAGACGCAGACCCTCCAGGCTGGGAGTTGCCCTTCCCCCAAGGGCAACCTTAACACGCCTGAGCCAAGGGGCGCATCCTGTCCCCACACAGGCCATGGTACCATGGGACTGGGCCTGGTTCATCTCCTCCCCACCGAGGATCATGGCCACAGCACTTCTGGGACTGTGGCTGGCACCGCTGACAAAGCCGGGAAGAGGCCTGGCCTGGCAGGGCAGCGGTAAGCGCCCCCCCATCCTACCACAGCCAGGTGGTCGGTGAGTAACCGCCCCGTCACCCATGACTCACTTGGCTCCCCAGAGCGGGCGGTCACCATGAGAGGCTCCTACCGGAAGACCTGGGGGGGTCGTCAGAGCCAACCCCCACATCTGGGAGAGGAAGGCTGAGACCGGAAGAGACCTGCCTGGGACAGAAGCTGAGCCTGGTCCTGGTCAAGGCCTCAGCCAGGCCCCCGTTCCAGCTGACCCAACACCACAAGCCTTCCTCTTGGCCTGCGGTCCCCCACCTGCCCTCCCTTGGGCCCTGACTGATCCCCGCTGGCCCTGGGAGCTCCTGCACTGACAACAGAGCTCTGCACAGAGAAGGCGAGGGCTGGCCAGAGCCGCCTAGCACCGCTGCAAGTCAGCATTGTAGCAGGGGCGCAGGGCGCTTCCAGGCCAACACACCCGTCCAACCTGATCAGCGGCAGGGGCCCAGGCATGCGTCTGGGATTTGGTGTGCACAGACCACAGCCCAGGACAGGGAGCTAGGGGAGCAGCCCAGATGAAAGGAGGAGGATCAGCTGTCGGCCAGTGTCTGAGATCCCAGCAATGGGATCTGGAAAGTTCCTGAAAGTTCTCTGGAGCAGAATGAAGCCTCCACCCAGCGACCCTCCTAGCCCAGGCATCCTCAGATCCAAAGGCCAACGCCATCAAGTGTGCCTGCAGTGCTGAGGGTGGGCTGACACTGACCCCCACCTCTCACAGCTCTCCAAGGACTTGCGTCCTGGCTGCCTCCCCCAAGTGCAGCCATTGGGTCGGAAACACCAAAACCAAGGTCTTCTCCCTTTGCATGCTTTCATTCAAATTGAACTGCGCAGGTCCTACTCCCACCTAGGGTCAGCCTTGTGCCCACCAAACAAACGGGGCAGGGGAAACCTGAGACCCGCCCCCCTCGCTCCTGGAACGTGTCTGGGTTCCTCTCTGCTTGGGGAAGGCTGGCGTCAGCGTTTTCCTCCCTGTGGCGCAGGAGCTGCTGAGGGCAAGTCAGCGATGCAGCCTGCCTTCCTGTCCCCCACGACCCAGGCCGGACCCCAGCACTGGCCCAGGGATGTCTGGAAAAGCTGTTTCCTTAGGAGAATTTCTGCCAACACAGCTGGCAGTGCACACTCCAGGAACAAGCCTGGCGGCTGTAGTCATTGCAGGCCCAGATGAGGAGGACAGCCCTGAGATAAACCTGGGGTCTGCAGAGGTACACTGGGCACCACCTTGCCCCAGAGGCCCCTCACTGCTGCCTTGGCATCAACTCCCACCAGGCTTCTGGGGCCCCTGTGCACCTCCCTCTCTCAGACCCCTACGCCAACCCTCCAATCCCCCCTTCCCTCGCCCCCACCTCCGCAGGACTCCTGGTTTCCCACCCCGGACACCTCTCCATGAACACCGAACCTTAGCCAGCCAGCTCCAAAAATGATTTCCCAAGCACCAGAGCTGCCAATTCTCTAGCAAGGCTTAAGGCTGAAATGCCAGGATTCTGGGGAAGAGGAGGCTTCCTGACCTCCAACCGCCAGAGGCTGAAATTCCAAGGCCCCCTGTTGATGCAGTTCCTGGGAAGGACACCAGAAGCAGGACCCAGGGACCCTGGCACTTTGATAGCCTGGGTCCCCACTGCTCAGGCGGTCCCCACCCGCATGCGCCCTGCTACCCCGCCCCCCTCAGGCGATGCCTCCGCAGCCGGGGCTGCCCGCCGGGCCTGGAGCGCTCTCTGTGCCCGGACCTTGTAATTATGTCCCACAGCCCGGGAAACCGCGGGCCTCGCAGCATCTGGCTGCGGTTGCGAACTTTTGTTTCAAGATGCGCGACTATTTATAGAAGGAAAACTGGTAGGATAGTAATTTCCTAGGAGCAAGAGGAGAAATTGGCTGCGTCTTTATTAAATGGGGGTGGGGGCGCGGCGCTGTATTAGGACTGCGACCGCATGGGGGGAGGGGGTGGCGCAGGGAGCGGGAAGGCAGCGGCTGCCCCCTCTGGCCGCGTCAGGCGACCCCGGACGTGGCCCGCGTGTAAAGGACGGGGAGGGGGAAGGGAAGAGAAGGAGAGGGAGAGCAGGCGCTGAGGTTTAATCAGTAGCATCCAGCTTAAATTCCCCCAAACGGCGGTTCCATAAATCAAACTTCTTTTTGAGTCAGAGGCCAGAGCATATGAGTCCCATTAGGAATCGAGCGAAGCCACCACTGCGCCCCCCCTGGGCTCACTGGGCTGGACTCGGCCCTGCCCGGAGCTTCTCAGAGCCCAGTGGGCTCTGCCCTGCTGGACGCACACAGGAGGACCCACGCTCCGTGCTCTCCCTCGGCCGAGACACCTGGGCGAACGCGGTCGCCAGCGCGCAAAGCGCGTCCACCTCGCCCCTAGGTGAGGACTCGGCAGGGGCAGGGATCAGGTCACCCAGTGCTGCAGGAAGGCGCAAGAAGCCGCAGCGACTTCGGGGTGCAGTGCGGACGCTGTCCAGTGGAGCGTGGCGTGCACGTGCGTGCCGGTGTTTGCACGAGGGAGCCGGTGTGTGCGTGCGGCTATCCCAAGTGTGGCATGGTCTTGCGCGCCCCGTGGGCTAATATGGGGAGGGGTCCTCCACTGGTCCAGGACTCTGCTGGGACGCGCAGGGATTCTCGGCACCGCCTGCTGCCCGCGAGCCCTCGCGCTGGGCGTGCACAGCCTGCTCTACTCCGGCAGTCGAGCCGCTCTCAGGCCATCCTTTCTTTGACCCCAGAGCCAGGACTTCTCACTGACGTCGCTGGCCGCCAAGTGCTCCACCTCGGCAGCTTACGCTAGCGAGGCGACCTAAAGTCCCGGCTCCCGCGCTCGATGGTCACCCGGTGCCCCGCCCAGGGGCCTCGCTGCCGCGTTCCCTGCCCACCCTGTTCCAGCGCTGGAGGCCCGAGGGGAGCCCACCCGCCCACCCCGCACGCCGCCCGCGGCACTCACAGGTAGCTGCCGCTGGACAGGAGGAGAAAGATCTGCGGGCAATAGACGGAGACGAGCGCGCTGCGCGGCGACAGTAGGAGCATGGTGGGCCGGCGCGCCTGGCGGGGCTGGGCAGGCTCCACGGGCAGGGCGCCTGGGCCAGCTGAGGCCGGGGTCCCCGCAGAGCTCCCCGATGCAGGGCGGCGGCGCCAGGCGCTAGGGGCTGGGTCTCGTGGACCCCGGCGCAGTTGTCGCCCGTGCCCCGCCGCCAGGGCCGTGCATGGCGCTGGATCTGGGGCAGCGGCGGGAGCTGGGGCTGGAGTGCGGGGCGGGGACCCGGCCGGGGGCAGCGGGCGCGCCTTGGCTGCGGTCTGGACCTCCGTCCGTCTGTCGGTGCGAACCGGCTCTGTCGCTCGCACTGGCTCACGGCTCCAAGTCTCCCGAGGCGCGCAGCTGCCATTGGACGGGCAGTCCCTACATCCGCCTCCTCCCCCGGCGGGTTTTTTTAAAGGGGAGGCTGACCGGAGCGTGCGGTGGGAGCCGCCTCCAGGGCTTGCCCAAGTTGCCTTGGCCGGGACACCCGCACCCCCATCTTTAGGAAGCCACACAGCTCTGGCCTGGCTCCGGAAGGTGCACCTGGGGGCGGCTCTGCGGGGGAACTGCGCGGAGGTGTGTGCTTGGGGGCTGTGCTCAGCAACGTATGCGCGTGTGTGCATGCATGTACCTGCATGTGCCTGCGTGTGCCTGCAGGAGCATGGGCGGTCTGTGAGGACAGGTGTGTGTGCACAGATGCACTGAGTGTCCTGAGCCTCTGCCCCCGTGTGCCCTGGGTCTAGTGAGGCTGGCTGTGGGTCGCACACAGGCACTGCCATGGTTAACCAAGCCCAGCCTTGAGCTGATGCTGAGACTGCAGGACCCTGCCTGGGCACCTCTTTGGAGAGGCCGCCAGTGGGAAGGCATCGCCGGCAGGTGCTGCTCTCCTCACACAGAGGCGTCCCCACTCTGGCTTCCCCATCCCGGTTGGCGGGGATGGGTTTGGGGAGAAGTAGACCTACAAGGACATTCTCCCTCTTAGAGTTCGTTTTATTTATTTATTTTTAAGCCCGGAAACATAGGTCTAGTGTCCCACCTCCTGTTGTTAGCCAATCCTGGTTCCACTTGACCATCCCTCTACATCTGAATCACAGTGCAAAGCAGGAAGAAGGCAAGACAAGCGAGGGCTGGGTGGTCTGGCCCGTTGTCCTGAGGAAGAGGATTTTCTAACTTCTAGACCTGGTATGGAGGCTCATCACCCAGGAGAAAGCAGCCACTTCCTCCATCTTCATCCCTCCCAGTCCAGGGCTCTCAGGCCCCTCTGCTTCTGGCCCCAAAGGCAGGGATAGGCTTGCAACGGGGCTTGTCCTAGAACTGCAGTGACTCCAGTTCCAGTGAGCAGAGGGTGTCCAGACTTCAGACGGGCTCCTCTGAGCTCTGCTTTGGCCTCCTCCGGGGCTGGAGGTGAAGGCCGCTCAGTCCAAAAAGGCCCCTGGGTGAGGAACTGTGACTCCCTGAAGCCATCAGGTTTTCAAATTGCTCCAAATCCCAGGTGCATCTGTTCTTAGGGCCATGACCCCTAAGGGGATTGTGAGGGCTGAGTTCTGGTTCCTGCTGGTACTGGATTCCTCCAGAGGTTGTACCTGTGAGTTGCACCAGGCTTAGGGGCACATGTGTGTGATGGCCGCACGTGCCCAGGTGGCCCCCTGTGTAATGAAACACAGGCAGCAGGCAGGGGAGTGATCCTGGAATATCCCCCCCATGCATATACAACCTCTGATCTTTGGTCAGAACTTTATGACCCTGAAAATCCCAACTCCTGAGATGCAGATGCCCTGGAATACACCATCTGGAGAAGTCCCCAGGGTGTCAGTCCCGGTGACATCATAGTCATTAACAATAAGAAAGATTCTCCTGGTGTCTACAGGTGTTCATTGGGACACATATCTCCACCACCCGCAGGGCAAAGGCCCCCAGGACTAACACAGGCAGCATGAAGTGAAGGGGGTGTTGTGACCCCGTATTTTGGATGAAGAAAGGGAGGCTGAGGTTAAAGGGCTCACTCAAGGCCACAGGCTAGGAGTGACAAGAGGACAGAACACACAGCCCATTGGTCCCAGACTCCCAAACCTCCTCCTTAATGTAATGGGCTTCCAGGTCATTTAACCCCTTAGGATACACCTGGGCCCAGCTTCCCCCTTCGACCTCTGCATGTAGCCAAGATGGCTCGCCAAGAAAGCAGGGCCCTTCTCTCCAATCCTGGGAGCAGGGGCTGAGCCTCGAGGGAGGGATTGGCTCTCCTTCCCTTAGCAGATCCCAGGGTAGATCTCTGGCTTTCCTGCTTGCCATTCCACAGGGTGTTGGGAGGTCACATTGTGGAAATCCTGGAGGTGAGGAGCGTGTGTTTTAGATTGGCACACCAGGGGGAGGAGTTTCCCCTCCAGGGGTCCTGGGTGGGACCTGAGGGCAGAGCCAGGGCCACACAGAAGGAAGCTCAGCCACTGCCTGGCTCTTACCCCCGCCCCCAGAGGGAGGCTGACACAGGTGCCTGGGGCTCAGGCTGGGCTACAGGGAGGCCCGGTGGGGTCTTGCTCACTCAGACCTCTCTCAGACACTGGCCACCATCCTGTTCAGGATGGCCAGGGCTGCAATCCCTGTTTACAGAAGGGACCAGGAGGCTTGGGAAGAGCACACAAACCTCAAGCCCTGGAAGCAGCCCCGGGAGCAGGGCTGGGGTGGACCCTCGGCTCCTGCTGCTGCCTAAGGGGGTTCCTAGAGCTCTTCCCACCGGCTCACTCGTGGGAGTAAGGGCTGCTTTCTGATGACTGATTCAGAAGAATGGACACTAGGAAAAGCGGCCTGCGGCGGGGGCGGGGGGGGGGGGGGGGGGGCGGGGGCCACAACCAACTGCAGTTCCAGCTCTGTCACTGAATCCTGAGGACAGTGACTTAGGTCCTGTGCCCAGTTTCCTAATCCTTGAAGCCCAGACAGTAAAAGCGCCTAACCTTAGGGGTGCCAGGAGGGGAAAGGCCTCAGCGCTGAGAATCAGGCTGCAGGGACAAAGCCTCATTAAGGGTTGCCATCACTTTGAGGGGCCCAGCGGGAGTCATTGCAGGACTGCTGGAGATGCAGGAAAAGAGCAGCCTGCCCACTCCACCCCCAGCCCAGCAGGCTCAATGCCCCGCACCCCTCACCTCCATAAACAAACACCCTGGGACACAGCCTACCCACAGACCTATGATAACCGGGGCTACTGGCTACCGGCAGCCGCAGGCACGCCCGCCCAGACCCGCAGGGCTCAGGCTAGGACGGGGGCTTCCATTCCTGCCTCTGAGGCCACTGGCTTTAGTCCCTGCAGGCCTTGGGCCTCACTTTCTCCACCTGTGAAATGGCGGAGTAGAGATGGGATGGAGGGTGATGGAGAGACGATTTCCAGCGCCTTCTTCCACCTCTCCGCCTGGTAGCCCGCGTCTCCCCGCAGTGGTACCGGGACCTGCACTTCCCGCGGGTCTGTTCACAGCCTTGCCCGTGGCCTGGACGGGGCTTGCCTCGGGGCAGCGGGCGGCGCACAGTAGGCGTGCAGGGCGCGGCGGGGCGCGGGTCCCCGCAGGTGCGATAAGCGCGGGGCAGGCAACTGGCGGTGGGCGCCCCTGGCGAGGTGCACCGCACCCCCTCTCCGTCATGCCGTTTCTCCACCCCCACTTCGAGCGAGGCCGAGACAGATTCTGTCTAAAGGAGATCGCGGCTCAACAGGTAAGGACTCGGCTGGGTTCAGGAATGTGGAAATACGACTCGGAGCAGCTACCGCAGAGAGCAGCTAGCGCGGCTCGCCGGGCGCCCGCCCGCCGGGCCGCGCCAGGGGGAGCGCGGCGAGAGGGGGCCGGGCCCAGGGCCCAGGGCCCCGGGCGGGCGGGGCGCAGGCCCCGGACCGAGCCCGAGGCGGCCCGGCAGGCCCCACGGCCCATCCCGAGCCAGCCGGACGAGTTGTCAAGGTAATTTCAACACGTCTGGGTGATGGATAGAGACGAAGGGCCGCGGCGGGTGCCCCGGCCTGCGCGCTCGCGGCCGGGTGCGCGCCCCCCCCGCCCTCCCGGGCCTCCCCAGGCGCCGGACGCCCCCCGACCCCGCCCCGGCGCACCCTCCAGGCGGCGAGCGCTCGGCCCGGGCTCGGCGCCCAGCGCAGCCCGGGGGAGGGAAGGCGCGTCCCACCCCCGGGGCCTGGAGCCCAAACAGGTGAAAGTACGCGCCGGGCACGCTCGCCGCTACCCGCGAGCCCGGCCGGGCCGCCCGCGCGCCCCGCTCTCTCTCCTCCCGCGCTGGGCTCAGCGCCCCTCGGGAGCTCAGGGGGCTGGGCTGCGTCTCTGCTGGCGTGGGGCGAGAGTCTGACACACGGGCCAGCCCCGGAGCCCAGAGAACTGCCGTGGCCCCCTCCCGTCCCCACGTCCCCGTGGGGACGCCCTGGAGGCAGCCCCTTCGTGCTGTCTTGGCCCCCGGCTGCCGCCCCCGCCCACGGGATACTCACCCGAGCTTCACGTACAGGACGCCAAAGCAGAGAAACACGTAGAAAATCCACTTGCGAAAGTTTCTGTGCATGATCCAGGGAGGGGGGCTGCGCCATAGACAGCGGCGGCCGGAGGGGACGCGCGGGCCCGGCAGGGCCGGGCAGGGGCCAGGGGGCTGCGGGCAGAGCGCGCTCAGCCGGCGCTGCGGCTCGGGCGGCCGGCGACGCGCGGGCACTCGGCGCGCGCTGCCACCATGGTGAGCCCGGGATGCCGCCGCCGCCGCGTGCACCCGGGGAAATGACCCAGGCTGGGGGCCGCGACCTCGAAGCCCGGTTGAGCGACCGTGGGCCTCTGCAAGCGCGGGCCGGGGGCCCGGGCGCGGCTGGCGGGCGGGTGCAGCCTCCACTGGGCGCAGCCGCCTGAGGCCGTGCGCGCCTCGCCGAGCGCAGCGACGGCCAATGTGTCCGCACTTGTCGGCCTCCCCAGGTGACTCGCGGCCCCGGCAAGCGAGCCGCGAGCGAGCGAGCGCGCCCCAGGTAGGAGGATCCGCCTCCCGCCCGCCCTCCTCGCTCGCAGCGCTCTCTCTCCCTCGCTCCCTGGCTCTCCCCTCCCTTTTCTCCTCCCTCCCCCGTGACACACAAACGCATCTACCCCCTGGGCCCCCCCTCCCCAGGCCAGCTCCCTTCCGATTGCCCTCCGGGGACTGGGCGGGGGAAGCGGGCTTGGGTGACGGGTGGTGGGGGTGTGGGGAGGGTGCGGCTCGGAAGAGACACCTGCGCTCCTCCGCGCACGCGGGGGTAGGGGCGGGGGTACAGGTGGGGGCGGGAAACGACCGGTACAGGTCGCAGTGGCCACTTGGCTTCCAGTTTCCGGTGAGGGAAGGAGAGACCACCCACTCCCATTGCCTCTCCGAGTGCACTTTCCAGACCCCCAAAAATTATCCGCATCAATGGGATACTCTGGGGCCATACTCTTAGTCCAGGCAACGCTGCCACTCCAGCAAACCTCAATGGGAGATTCCCACAACCCCAGGTCCCAGCACTGCTGCCACCTGCGCTAGTCCAGCTTTGGGACCTGAACGATGACAGACAGGCTAGCCTGGCCACATGCCGGGAGATGGCATGCGTGACCTCCTGCAGAACCCATTGGCCAAGCACCGTGATGGAGGCCTGTGGAAGGAGGCTGAGGGGCTTCCCGGGCACTGGGAGGCTACTGGCCCCCAGAATCCCTGCCCCTGCGCCACGGTTTTCGTGGCCTCCTCTGCAGCGCCTAGTTGTGTTCAGATTCCCTGAGGAGAGCCCGAAGTCAGATTGACTCTGTGCCTCGCACACCCAGAGCCCATCTAGCCTGATTTAGCCCGGGGCGAACGAGCGCCAGAGTCCCGCAGACCCTGCTGCGCCAAGCCTGGTCTTCCCTCAGGGGGCAGGACCCAGACCCATGACCAGATCGCTGTCCAGGCCAGGCTCCCCGCCTGTTCTGTGATTTCTTAACCCTGGATGGCTCCCGGTGCTGCAGGCACACGGGACAGGGAAGAGCTCAGTCCCCGAGGACCAGCAGGGACTGAGGCCACCAAGGGGAGAGTCTGTGTGTGCATCCGGCTGCCCTCTCCCACCTGGCCAAGCCTGGGTAGGGACCTCGAGCTCAGAGCCTGCCTCCCCTGCCCCTCCCGCAGTCCCGCCAGACCCCCTGCCTCTGATCCCTTCTCTTCTTAATCCCTCCAAATCCCTGAACCTTTGCCACGACCCCGATGCAGGTCATTCCTGGGCCCCCGGATCTGAGGCCCCCGGTGCCCCCGAGCCCCGTGCGCCGATGGGGAGGGTTCCCAGATAAAGGGCGTACGTTGGCGATCAGCACAGACAGGGGAACCGAGGCACAGGAATAAGTGAAATGGCAATAGCAGCTCCACCCGCTGGGTGACCCCTGCTCCCCAGAGCCCCACTGTAGGGCAGCCACCCCCATTTCACGGCCTGGAAGCTGGACGCGGGGAGCAGGAGAGTCTGGCCTGGCTCTCGCAGGCAGTGACGGGCGCGGGCGCAGCTCGGGCGCGGGCGGATGCTGCCACCCGGCGGCGGCACTGAGGGCTCTCGGACTCAGGCGCGCAGGGGCTGGAGGTGGCGGGCGGCGGAGCCACGCTGGGCCCACGGCCACGAGGCGGGCAGGAACCCCATCCCCTCCCGGAGCCCGGGACTCCTGTCCCCACTGCCGCCAGCCTCGGTCTCGGCGCCCGTTAATGGGGCGGATCGCCAGGAGCTGTCGGGCTGTGGCGGAGCTGGAACCACAAGAACTGCACCGGCGGCCTCCCCGCTGCGGGTCTGGGCGCTCGACCCCCGACCCGGCCGCGCCGACCCCCACCGGATCTGCTTCCGGCCCGAGGTGGGGACGGCTCTGGGACCGGCCGGGCGGGGTTCATCCGGGAGAGGAGGGGGTGACGGTGGGCGAGCGGGATGCCCGGGTTCGTTCGCCGCCTCGACTGCGTCTCAGTGCCTCGGTTTCCCCGGGAGAGCGGAAGGCGGAGCCGCGCCTTGGAGCGCAGAGGGACCGCGGCGTGGTGCTGCCCCCTGCCGGCCGCGGGGAGAGGCGGCGCGCGGAGAAGGGCGGGACTGAGCGGGGTCCCGGCGGCTCGCGACCCCAGCGAGTCGCTTCCAACACCGGGTGGTCTCCGAAGGTCTTTGAATGACTCCAAGGTTGGGGAAATGTGGGGTGGGAGGCGCTCACAGCCCACGTGCGCACAGCACACATACACCACACCACACACACAACACACATACACCACACCACACACACAACACACAAACACACACCACACACACAACACACAAACACACACCACACACAAACACAACATACACCACACACAACACACATACGCACACGCACAACAGCACACACAACACACACACGCATGCACACAACACACAAAACACAACACATACCACGCCACACACACAACACACACCACACATTAGACACACACACACACCCCACACCACACACAAACACACACCACACAGCCACCACACAACAAGCACACAACACATACACAACACAATACATACCCAACACACAACACACACAACACACAAACAACACAACACATACCACACAGCCACCACACAACACATACACCACACACAGCACACACAAACAATACAATACACACCACACACACAACACAAAACACACCATACACCATACACACACACACTATACACACATGCAGTGCAATACATACAACACACCATGCACACACACTACACACCACACACTACACACCACACACACCACACACATCACAAACACAGAAAACACACAACTCACACAACATACATAACACATCACACACACATTAGACATAACATGTAAACACACCACACACACACCACACACACAACACACATAACACACCACACACAACACATACACAACACACACACACACCATACAGACACACCACACATACACAACACAAATACACACACAACACAACTCACACACAATACACAACACATGAACACCACACACACAACACAACACACACATGCCACATTCATACACCATGCACCCATACCACACCACACACACACCCACACACACCACACACAGGCAGCAGGAATCCCCAGGGCAACAGGGCGGCTGTGCCTGAGCCTCCATCCAGCTGGGGCTCTGAAGGCTGGTCCCAGGCCTCTGAGGTCTGTGTGACCACAGGCAGGCAGGTCCACTGTCCCCCTATATGGGATCATAGCTCTGATCATCTCGAACGTGAGGGTGGCCAGGATCCAGGCCCAAGGGCCCCCACGCCTGTTGTGGGTAGGGGGTGATTGAGTGAGGGGAGGTGGAGCCTGTGCTTCTGCTGGGAGCGTAAGCCTCTCTGGTTCCCAGCCAGCACCGAGACCCACCAAGGCCTGATGTCTCCAAAGTCAGGACAGCCTGGGGCCCTGGATGGTCACCTTTGGGCTCCATGGAACTCAGCTACTTCTTACCTGTGTGTACTGTGTGTTTCTGTGTTGTGTGTGTTGTGTGTGGTGTTGTGCGTGGTGTGTGTTGCTTGTGTGGTGTGTTTGTGTGTTGTGTATGTGTTTGTGTGTTGTGTGTTATATGTTTGTGTGTGGGGTGTGTGTGCATATGTGTGTTGTATGTGTGTGTTGTGTGTTGTTTGTTGTGTTTGTGTGGTGTGTTTGTGGTGTGAGTGTGCTGTAAGTTTGTGTACTGCGTATGTGTTGTGTGTAGTGTGTGTGCGTGTGTGTGATGTGTGGGGGGTGTGTTTGTGTGTGGTGTGTGTTGTGTGTGATGTATGTTTGTGTGTGACCGCAGGTAGAAGTGTCAATGTCCCCAGCCCTGGCATAGTAATCATGAGTCCACACCCCATGGGGTTCTTCCGACGGGGGAATGAGTTAACTCAGAAATGATTCACCTGGCCGAGTGCGGTGGCTCACGCCTGTAATCCCAGCACTTTGGGAAGCCCAGGCGGGCAGATCACCTGAGGTCGGGAGTTCAAGACCAGCCTGACCAACATGGTCTTTAGTAGAGACCAGTCTCTACTAAAAATACAAGATTAGCTGGGCATGGTGGAACATGCCTGTAATCACAGCTACTTGGGAGTCTGAGGCAGGATAATCCCTTGAACCTGGGAGGCAGAGGTTGCAGTGAGCTGAGATGGCACCACTGCGCTCCAGCCTGGGCAACAAGAGCAAAACTCCGTCTCAAAAAAAAAAGAAAAAAAACGAACGATTAACCTAAAAACGAGTACAGTGCCCAGCGCACACGGGCAATCAATCAATGTTCTATGTCCTGACCCTACAGGCCTGTGCCAGGCAGAGCGTAGGGTTTGGCCCAGCAGGGCAAGCCAGGTGCTGGATCCCATTGCCAGACCACCTCCCTCCGCCAGTCCCACAGTTCCCAGAGAGGGCTGAGAGGAGCCGACTGTGGGGTGGCCGTAAGCCGGACCAGTCCCTAATTGCACGGGGCGTTGGGGCAGGCATCCATGTGTCCTGCCCAGGTCTCCTTGAAGTACAGAGTGTAGGGGAGGAGCCCACCACACCTCCCTCTGCCAGGCCCATGGTGGACTCACGGGCGCCCCGGGGCCTCTTTCTTTTCTCTGGGAAGCAAGGACTCCAGCCGGACTCTCTCTCTCTTCTTTTTCTTTTTTTTTTTTTTTTTTTTTTTTTTTTTTGACAGAGTCTCGCTCTGTCGCCCAGGCTGGAGTGCTGTGGTGCAACCTCGGCTCACTGCAAGCTCCGCCTCCCGGGTTCACGCCATTCTCCTGCCTCAGCCTCCCAAGTAGCTGGGACTACAGGCGCCCGCCACCACGCCCGGCTAATTTTTTGTGTGTTTTTAGTAGAGACGGGATTTCACCGTGTTAACCAGGATGGTCTTGATCTCCTGACCTCGTGATCCTTCTGTCTCAGCCTCCCAAAGTGCTAGGATTACAGGCGTGAGCCACAGCACCCAGCTCCGGACTCTCTTTTTAAGCAGCTGCCTCTATGGGGTCTGCCTTCTCCAAACATGGAGGGTTTCTGGAGGAGGTGACTTGCAAGAAGCTGAGATCCGGAAAAGCATGGCCCCTGTGGGGAGAGGCGAGTTCTATGTGGCTGGAGTGGAGGCAGAGCCTTGATTGCCCACCCAAGGATCCTGGGCTGGACCTTGAGCACGGTGTGAGCCATGAACTGATTCCATACAGGGGAGCAACGGGGTCAGGCCCATGACACCACATTGGCCCTTGGCCAGGGCCCTCATCTGTGTTTTCCGGGCTAGACGTCTCAAGGTCAGTGCCACATCTGACTTAGCCCACGTTCCCAGCATCTAGAACAGAGGTGAGGGTTTGGTGAGAGTAAAAGATGGATGGGGCCGGGCGCGGTGGCTCAAGCCTGTAATCCCAGCACTTTGGGAGGCCGAGACGGGCGGATCACGAGGTCAGGAGATCGAGACCATCTTGGCTAACACGGTGAAACCGCGTCTCTACTAAAAAATACAAAAAACTAGCCGGGCGAGGTGGCGGGCAACTGTAGTCCCAGCTACTCGGGAGGCTGAGGCAGGAGAATAGCATAAACCCAGGAGGTGGAGCTTGCAGTGAGCTGAGATCCGGCCACTGCACTCCAGCCTGGGCCACAAAGCGAGACTCCGTCTCAAAAAAAAAAAAAAAAAAAAGATGGATGGAAGGATGGATGAATATGTGTAATACTGGGAGGATGGATGGATGGATGGATGTTTAATACAGGATGGATGGAGGGATGGATGGATGGATGGATGGATGGATGGACAGATGGACGTCTAATACAGGATGGATGGATGGATGGACAGATGGACATCTAATACAGGATGGATGGATGGATGGATGGATGGATGGATGGATGGATGGATAACACAGGATGGATGGATGGATGGATGGACGGATGGATGTTTAATACAGGATGGATGTAGGGAGGAGACAGCACACCCCCCTACCCTCACTCTGCTCAGTGTGGACGAGTGTGGGCTGTAATGATGGAATCAGGTCTAGGTGTAGTTTGCCTGAGATATTTACAGTTTTAGCATTGAAAGTTCCGCATCTCAGGAACCCCTCAGTACTGGGAGAACAGGGATGGTTGGGCACCCTAGATCTAAGATTATAAAAGGAAAGATGACTTCATCTTTAGTATTTTCGTGGGTACAGACAGTTTCTCTGGTGCCCTGGCAAGGGGCTTCTGGACTGGTCACACTGGGATGTGTTTTGTGTGGGAACGGGACAATTAAAAGTGATTTAAATAATAACAGCTCCTATTTAGTGAACAGCTGCTGTGCCAGGTCTGTCCCCGCTGCTGGATCCCCCTGAGTCCTTGTGAGCTTGCAAAGCAGGACGCGTCCGCACCTTCGTGCTCTGGGTTCATTTGTCCTCCCACTGGACAGGCATTCCTGAGCACTCATGATGTTCCAGTCTGGAGTGAGGTCCTGGGATGTGGAGAGAACATGTCCCCGCCTTTGGGGGCTGGCAGGCTGGAGGGGGAGGTGAGGACACAGAGGTCACTAGGGCCTGGGACCCGAGCCCACACTCACACCGGTGAGTGCATATGTAGCCCAGCCTCCTCCCCAGGAGCTGCCTGCAGGGTGCGTTTGTGTCACTGTCACCGGAGCTGGAAGCTTGATTCCTCCACTCCAAAGCCTCATCCCAGTTTCTCAAGATGGAATTCGAGGAGCTGCCCTCACTTCCTCATCCTTTCCACCACCCACACCAAATCCACTTACAAGGCCTTTGACCCTCATTCCAAAACGGATCGTGCTCCTACCCTCCCACCTCCACCGCTGCTGCCTACTGGTCTGAGTCCACCCAGAAGATGAAATAGGCCCCAACTGCTCCTCTGCTTCCTCTCCTGACCTTCTGCAGCGCATCTTCCAGCCGGCAGCCGGAGGAGTGTTCCATAAATGCAAGCCAAATCAGGCCATTTCTCCTGCTTCAACCTTCTATGGCTCCCCATTGCTCTCTGAATAAAATCAAAGTCCTGTTCTGGCCTGCAGCCTGGCATCTTCCGGCCCCCGCCTGTCCCCCAGCCTCATCATGTAAATGAGCCCGCTTCTTCTCTCCTCTCATTCTCCATGTTGTTTCTTCTGTTACTTGAACGAGTCCAGGGTGGTTCCTGCCCCAGGACTTCTGTATGTGCTCTCCCTTCTAGCACAGGGCTCTTCCCCTGGTTTTATGTGGCCTCAGCTTAAATGTCCCACGTCAGAGGGGGCCCACACTCCTCCCTACAAACACGCTCTCTGATATTTGCTACCATAACACTTGCTGCTTCCTTTGTGACACTGAGGACACTATGTCATTATTTTTTCCTGTCTGTGTCCCACCAGTACATGAGCTCCACAGGGGGCATAGCAACACCTGCTTTGGTTACTGCTCTATCCCCAAGACATAAGACAGAACCTGGCATATAGTCAGTACTCAATGAAGCAATGAATGAATGAATGAACGAACGATTTTCTAGGAAGCAGCTGGCATACATAACCAGCATTGTTATAAGCTGGAGAGGGCAGAGACCTGACCTGGACTTTTTGGAACTTCACTTTGAGCCCAACCCAGCATCACCAGTGTCACCCCATCCTTGCTGCCCTGCCCCAGCTACCTTCTTGCATCTTATGACTGGTGTGACTGACAGGCATTTCCTGAACCCCAGCAACTCCTGCTTAGGTGACACTGGGCATATGTTGGTTCCTCTAGGTAAAGAGCAGGTGCTTGTTTGTTGGACCTGGCACAGTCTTGTGAAATAGTGCTACTGGACTCATTGTGCAGATGAGGAAACTGAGGTAGAGAAGGAAGTGCTTGAAGTCACACAGCTGGTGGAGCTGGGATTTGAACCCATGCTTGTCAGGCTCAGAGCTTGAGCTCCTTCCACTGCGTGGCCCGCCTCCTGGAATGGGGACTATGGGGTAAAGTGTTCACAATCTGCTGCCAGGACCACCAGTCCTATGGCAAGAGGACATGAGGCCATGAGGAGCCCATGACGTCACTGGGCACACTCCAGCGGGACCAAGGCAGGTGCAGGGGGCCTGGAAGGGAATCAAGGTATGGTGGACAGAATCCTAAACCATCCCAAGATGTCATGTCCTAGTCCCAGGACCATGAGTATGAACAGACGTCACACCCATGGTTTTGTTATGGTCCGTGACAAAAGATGTAATGAAGGTTGCTGATCAGTTGCTGTGATGGTTAAGTGTCAACTTGATTGGATTGAAGGATGCAAAGTATTCTTTCTGGGTGTTGCCAGAGGAGATTAACATTTGAGTCAGTGGACAGAGGGGAGCACCCACCCTCAGGAAGACCCACCCACACTGTGGGTGGATACCATCCAATGGGCTGCCAATGCAGCTAGAAAAAGCAGACCCATGACCTGGGGTCCCTGGCTGGACCACACCATCTTCCTTCCCTGCAGGGGCCTAGGGAGGTTGGCACACAGACCTGGACTCCTTAGCCCCTCTCCACAGGGGTCCCCAGTTCAGCCTGAATGCACACAGGCCATCAGCAGGCAGTGGCCAGGGTGTGAGGGCGGGCTCCAACCCAGGCCCAGAAAATGGCTTCATAGCTGTAAGGCTATACAGCTGCGGAAGGCTTCGGGCAACCGCTCAGACTGAGTCCGATTCGAACCCCGGCCCTCTGTGTACACGCCGTGGGATTCGGGCAAGTCACTCCTCTCCAGGACACCTCAACCAAAGGTGTGAATGTCCACATCACCAGGAGGTTTAAGGAGGTAACACCATCTACCCAGCAGGGTGCTGGGGTCCTCCTCGGGAGCTGTGACAGCTGATCCTGGGTCCATGGTGAACAGAAAGTGGGTGTTGGGGGCAGAGTCTGGAGACGGGGACAGTGGGGCACCAGGCTCTGTAACCCTGAGCCTCAGCTTCCCCATCTGTGAAAGGGCACCCGGCACCTTGATCTTCGAGCACATGAAGCCCTAAGTGAGGGCCTGGCACACACTGAGTGTTCAGCTAAACCAGCGAGTCACACTAACTGTAGAGACCAGGGCATTGCCAGGGTTATTGGAGTTTGAACGCCGCATTTGCAGTGATCCCACTTGGGCTGGGGCTGATTGCTCTTCAGAGTTGCTGTGGCCAAAGGAGGGAGTAGATGGCACATAGGGGAGGCAGCCCAGCCGTCGCCCCCCTCAGGTGGGCACCCAGGGTCCCTGGGGGGGCGCTGGGTGGAGGGCATAGGTGAGACACCCTGTGGAAGTGGGCAGTAAGAAAGTCCAGGCCAAGGCCAGGGACAGGGCCTAGCCTCTGGGACAGTGGGGTCCTGCCCATGCACCCTATTTCCTGGCCCCCTGAGACCACAAAGAGCTGCAGCTCCCGAACCCTCCCCACTTTTCACGCACTCTGAGCTGCATTTCACATCACCCTGAGTGCGGCATCTTGGGCCACCCTTCAGCGCTCGAGGTGCCTTTGCCCTCCCTGCCTGGTGGGAAATGGGGACATGTAAGTCCCTGGCAAAAGCAGGGGTTGGGGCTTTTATAACACTTTTCAGGAACTGGAGCCAATATGGCAAAGATTTCGAGGGGTGGGAATCCTGACACAAATCAACATGCCTCAAACATACACATCAAACTAATTTCCTCGCCGGTTAACGTGGCTGAAATGTGGTCTTCTCCTTGAGCCAGGCCAGGAGGAAATTGATCCGGATCCCAGGAGATTAAAACACGTGCAAGTCAAACTGAAAGCTCAGAGGGCGCTGGCTGGGCACTGAATTGAATGACGTTGCCTACAGCTGGTGCTGTAGTCGTAGGGCACCACGGACCACTGAGTTATTAAAACAGATATATTACTGCACAGGATCCATCCAGCAGGGCTGTTTCTGGTGATGGAAACTTTTTTTTGAGACTGAGTCTCACTCTGTCGTCTAGGCTGGAATGCAGTGGCGTGATCTCGGCTCATGGCAACTTCCGCCTCCCAGGTTCAACCAATTCTAGTGCCTCAGCCTCCTCACTAGCTGGGATTACAGGCACATGCCATCACACCCAGCTAATTTTTGTATTTTTAGTAGAGACGGGGTTTCACCATGTTGGCCAGCTGGTCTCAAACGCCTAACTTCAGGTGATCCACCTGCCTTGGCCTCCCAAAGTGCTGGGATTACAGGCATGAGCCACCACGCCCAGTCTTTCTCTGGGCTTTTAAAAGTTCCACCAGGGCCAGGAGCAGTGGCTCATGCCTGTACCCCCAGTACTTTAGGAGGCCGAGGCATGTGGATCACCTGAGGTCAGGAGTTTGAGACCAGCCTGGCCTATATGGTGAAACCCCATCTCTACTAAAAATACAAAAATTAGCCGGGCATGGTGGCGGGCACCTGTAATCCCAACTACTGCAGAGGCTGAGGCAGGAGAATTGCTTGAATCCGGGAGGCAGAGGTTGCCATGAGCCGAGATCATGCCACTGCACTCCAGCATGGGTGACACAGTGAGACTCTGTCTTTAAAAAACAAGATAAAATAAAAGCCCAGAGAAAGAGCTGCAGACTTAGGAGATGCTGAGATTTCCTCCACTCCCACCGGGACCTGCGGCACAGGCCAGGCAGGCATGGAAAAGGCCAGATGGGGGACACGCAGAGGGGCCTGCAGTTCCATCCCAGTGGGGAGAGCATGGGCAAGCTTCTAGCCTGTCGAGGCAGAATCCTCACTCATTTGGGCCAGGGGCTCATTCAACAGGACTGGTGGCAGCAGGAGAGGGAGGGGTGGCATCAACTATGTTCCCTGGGCAGGCCACGCTGGCCGGGCCCCAGGGACTTGGGGAGAAATCAGAGGTGGCTCTGCCTTCGAAGGAAGATGCCATAGACACTAACAAGAGCCCAGTGCCATGAGAGCCCCAAGGAAACATGCAGCAGACAGGGGTCTTCAGGGAGGGCTTCCTGGAGGAGGACAACCATTACTGAGCCCTGAAGGGTGAGCCAGGCAGACAGTCCAAGAAACCGTCTTCCTGGCTGAGGGATAGCACTGAAGTGAGCGGAGCAAAGCCTGCGGAGCCACGCGTGGGGCCACACAGGCATCGGCTTCAAACCAGCATTGGGTGAGCGGCCTTCTCCCAGAAGTTTCAGTCTTTTGCTCTAAAATGGCGTGACAGGGCCTGCCTTGCCCCCATAGGGCCCCTACAGGCACTTCTCTGGGGCTCCCAGGAGCACAGCCCCTGCACCCACCCTCATCAAACCCACCCGCACTGAGCTCCAGCCCTGATTCCCACCACTCTTTGTCCCTAGTGACCCCTCATGCTCTCTTTAGGGCACAGTGCCTAGAGCACCCTCCTCCAACCTTCTCACCAGGAGACTCCTCTTCAGCCTACTGAGGTGGCTGACACCTCCTCCAAGGAGCCCTCCTGGTTGTTCAAGGTAACCTTAGATGCTCCCTTCCCTTGCCTCCACATGCTCTCTGCCTTCCCATCTCAGCCTGGACCCACTGCACGGTGCCTGTCTCTGTCTCTTCAGGCACAGCTTCCGGGAAGGTCTTGGGCCAGTGCTGTTGCACTCTACCTTCCCCCAACACCTCGAGTGCAGAGAGGTGCCTGAGGTACGTGTGGGAGACACACAAGCATGGCCACGGCTGCCATGGGCTACCCAGTGATGACCATTGAGAGGGCTTTTTTGGCAAATGTTGTTCTTGTTGCAATGATGATGGTGGTGGTGGTAGTGAAGGTGATGGTGGAGGTGATGGTAATGATGGTGATGATGGTAGTGGTGGTGGAGGTGGTGGTTATGATTGTGATGGAGGTGGTGCTGAAAGTAAGTGGGTTAATGGAGGAAGTGGTAGTGGTAGGTGTGGAGGTGATGGTAATGATGGTGGTGATGGTAATGATGGGGGTGATGGTGATGATGGTGGTGGTGGTGGAGGTGATGGTGATGGAGGTGATAGTGATAATGGTGGTGGTGATAATGGTAGTAAGTGGGTTAATGGTGGAGGAAGTGGTAGTGGTAGGGGTGGAGGTGATGGTAATGATGGTGGTGATGGTGATAATGGTAGTGGTGATGATGGTGGTGGCTGTGATGGTGATGATGATGGTGGTGGTGGTGGTGATGGTTATGATTGTAATGCAGGTGGTGATGGAGGTGAGGGGGTTGATGGTGGAGGAAGTGGTAATGGTGGTGGTGATGGTGATGATGGTGATGGCGGTGGTGGTAGTGGAGGTGATGGTGGAGGTGATGGAGGTGATAATGATGATGGTGGAGATGGCATAAGTGGTGGTTATGATTGTGGTGGAAGTGGTGATGGAGGTAGGGGGCTTGATGGTGGAGAAAGTGGTAGTAGTGGTGGTGGAGGTGATGGTAGAGGTGATGTAATGATTATGATGATGGGGTGATGGTGGTGGTGGTGGTGGTTGTGATGGTTATGATTGTGATGGAGGTGGTCATGGAGGTAAGGGGGTTAATGGTGGAGGAACTGGTAGTGGTGGTGGTCATGGTGGTGGTGATGATGGTGGTGGAGGTGATGGCAGAGATGACGGTGATAATTGTGATGATGGTGGTGGTGGAGGTGACGGTGGAGGTGATGGTGATGATTGTGGTGATGGTGATGGTGGTGGAGGTGATAGTAATGATGGTGGTGGTGATGGTGATGACGGTGGTGATGGAGGTGATGGTGGAGGTGATAGTAATGATGGTGGTGGAGGTGATGGTGGTGGTGGTGGTGGAGGTGGTGGTTATGATTGTGATGGAGGTGGTGATGGAGGTGGGGGGCTGATGGTGGAGAGAGTGATAGTAATGGTGGTGTTTTGTTGGTAGTGGTGCTGTTTCAGAGAATTAAAAAGAGGAAAATCTCTTCTCCACCCACTGGGTCCAGTTTGGAATCTGGACGTGCCCTCATCATGTTACAGTCTCTGGACATGAGCTGCCCTCTTGCCCATCAGTTTTCCATGGAAGTGATGGGGTGGGGGAGTGGGGTGCTAGGTGACCTCAGGGCACTCTTCTCAGTCCTGGAGTCCCAGGATCTCTTTTCTGTGGGGGGAGGGGAGAGGTCATTCTCTCCTTAGTGGGTAGAGTCAGGACCAGGGTTGCAGATCAACAGCTGGGCAGTAAAGGTGGGGGAGGTCAGCCTGTGCTCTCACGGCTGCCTGAGCCTGCAAGCCAGCAAGTGGCCTGTCCCGGGCTGGAGTCCACATGTCCCCTGCAAAGGATGGCCTGGCTTCCTGTAAGATGAGGACCCAGGGGCAGCTCTGAGGTGAGACTGGTGATATCCAGCGCCTCAGGGCACTGAAGGCTCCTTCCTGGGACCCCACCGACCCCATTTCCACCTCCTGACCAGACCCCGAACATCGAGCCTGAACGCGGGGCCTCCTGGTCCCAGGCTCCATCTGCACAATGGGGCAGTGACACCAGCGCTTCCTGAGAAAGCGGAGGTCTTTCCCCCAGGACCCCAGGATTCATGCAGCTCTTCATCCCCAGCCAGTCCCTGGCCTCTGACCCTTCACCCTGTCCTTAACTTTGGTGTGGCCCTGGTTCCTCCGCCTCATTCCTGACAATGCCCAGCAGGCCCACCAGAGGGCACTCAAGGGCAGGGAAAGGACCTGGTCGGCGTCAGGCCTGGGCGCAGGAGCCGGGACTCCGCGGACAAGGGGAGTCTGTCCCACCCGCCCGTGGGAGACACAGGGCCGGAGAGTGCGGGGTCTGGATTTCCAAAGATCCAGCTTCCAGGCCGCTGGGCCATATGATTCTGGCAAGTCCCTCCGTAGTACTGCCTGCCTGGGGGGCTTCAAGGAGGGCCCGGTAGGACTGGGGGACACTTGGCTGCACCCCTATCCCATGTTGGGAGACTGAGACCAGGTGGGGACATGACACCTGAGGCCCTTGCTGTCCCCATGAGAAGTCGGGTGAGTTTTTGAATCTGCAGTCCCCAGGGGGCTGAGGGGTCTGCAGGTCCCAGAAGCACCCCATTGGCCGCCCAGAACACACAGCACACCAAACGGGCCAGGCCCAGCCCTGAGGTGGCAAGAGAGGAGGTGTGGACAGGCCCCGTTCTGTTCCTCCATCCCCCTGGGAGCACGCCGGGGCTGTTTCTCCTCAGCTTCCGTGAGTGGTGCGGCTGCGAACCTCAAGGTGCAAGTGTCTGGTGAGTCCCTGTGGCTGCTTCTCCCGACTTACACGCAGGAGGGAACCTGTTCATGCCACGGTGGCTCTGGCTTTCTCTCTGGTGTCCACAGTGGCTGCATCATTTCACCTTCCCACCCGCAAGCGTGTGCACAGGCTCCAATCTCTCCACGCCCTCCCCTGCTTCCTCCGGTTGGATGATTCTTCACTGTGGTTGCTGTCGCAGCATCAGGGACAGTGAATCGGTACTGCACTGTGATCCGCTCCTTCTCATTGCTGATTCCCACCCTGTGCTCTTCCCCCACTGGGAGCTCATGCTCAGGAAGGAGAGGGCTCTGGAAGCCAGCCCTGCACTGTGAGTGGCCAGGGCGAGGGGGCAGTGGGTCGGCAGGCAGGGGCGAGCTCGGTGCATCAAGGAAGGTTCCAGAGCTCACTCATTCTGCAAGTGTCAACCAACAAGCAGCTCCCTGCGGGCCTTATGTGCCAGGCCTGTGCTGAGAGGCTCTGAAGATACCAAAATCAGCACCAAAGTGTAGCAGTTCCCCTCAGTCCATGAATTGCTAAATCAAGCTCAGAGTCTAGCAGGAGAGATAGACCAGTCGGCCAGACAGACAGACAGACCATCCTCCTCCGAGCTGGAAGGCGCCCGATGCAACAGGGAGCGCCGAAGACAGATCAGGGAGGGCTTTCCTGAAGCGGGGCCACTTGGCTGACTCTGAGAGGTGAGGAGGGGATAGCTGGGCCCTGGGAACCACCTGCAGGCACAGGGTAAGTTCCATGTAAGGCCCCGGGGGTGACACTCGGGCCAAAAGGAGGTCAGCAGCAGGCAGGGCTGGGCCTGAGGCCTGGGACAGAGCTGAGTCCTGGCCTGTGGCAGTGGGGCCAGGGCAGGCACCAGGACCTCCAGGGTGCCCAGGCCCAGGGAGGGGCCTCCAGGCCATCCCAGTCCAGGGAGGGGAGCTCCAGGCCGCCCCCCTCCAAGGAGGGCTGCTTGACTCTGGACTCTGCTCCCTGCACTGACTCAGAGGGCCAGTTCCACTTTGTGGAGCTCAGTGGGGCCGCGCTCCTGGTCCACGGCCTGGTGGCTGACTGTGGTCTGTGCTGAGGAAGGGGAAGCCCGGGTCCCATGCTGCCTGCCCAGGACCTCTCTGCAGAGCCTTCCTCTTCTCTTGGCCCAGGTCTGGCATCAGGGGTGGGCTCCTGCAGTGGCCCCGCCCCTCCAGGGTGTTTCCAGGGCCAGGGAGACTGGCAAGCACACAGGCGCGTTGCGACGTGGTGTGCAGGCAATGGAGGGGCATGAGCCACGTGAGCAGACAGGGGCTGGGGGAAAGCGTGCCTAGGGACCACAGGAGCTGAGCCCTGAGGGTTCAGGGGAGAGTGCCAGGAGTGGGAGTAGGCAGGAGAGGAGGAGCAGGAATGACTGAGGAGACCTCAGGACCCAAACAGGAGATCACAGCACAGTTCAGGGCCCATGTCTGGGGAGAGGGGACAGGAAAGGCTCTAAGGCGAGGATGGAGAGGCAGGCAGGACACGGGAGGCCCCTGGACTGAGACCCAGATGCAGCAGGCTTTAGGGACCTCAAGAGACGGAACTGCAGGCGGGGGCCCAGCCATGCAAAGGCCCTGGGGTGGGAGGGCTGAGGTGCCACCCACACAGCCCGAAGGCAAGAGCTGCAGGAGAGGGGAGAGATGAGGCAGAGATTTTCCCAGGGCCATCCCTCCCAACTCGACCCCTCTGCCACAGGGTCCCAGGGCCCTGCCGTTTTAAGGCTGAAAGAAACCAGTTTGATTCAAACTGGAGGCACCTCCTCTGGGAATCTGTGGCCTAAATCACAGCGCCTGGGCAGCGGGTTCACTCCAGGACACACTGGTCTTCTGAGTTCTGTCTTCCTGTGTAGCTAGGGGGATGGACGGCCCTGGCCCCGGGCCACTGCTCCCCGCCAGCGCATTGTCTGCCAGGCCAGCGGCGGAAGCAGCAGCTGCCGGGGCAGGCGGAGCCTGCTGGAGGAAGCCTGGGCCCCCCCAACCCCCGCCCTTCGCCCAGTCTCCACTTGCCCCACCCCCTCCACCGCTGGAACCTGGGGGGCAGAGGCTGGGCATGGAGACCCACCCTGCCTCCAGCACGGGTCCCCCAACCCCGGCCAGAACCCTCCCTGTCCTTCCACCCACCCAACTCAGCCCCGTCCCCTGCAGACTCTCAGGACCATCTGGTTATCCAGCTTGTGAGTGTGTGACCCACGGTTGCCCTGACTAGATGTCGGCCACCTCTCCGCCCAGAGGGAGGGGAGGAGAGAGAAGCCAAGGCCTAGTTTACAAGGGAAATGACTCCATGCCTGGCTGCCTACTCCTCCCCAAAGAAAAAGAATTCCACCACCAGCCCTGTGGGAATCTGGACCCCAGACCTCAGGTGCAGGGACTGGGGGGATGCAGAGGTCAGACCTGGGAACCCATAAGTGTCCCCTGGTCCCCACGGCAGCCTCCCTGGGCTGGGCCCTGAGCCTGACTCTACAGTCACCACCCTGTACCCCCTACCCCTCCCTAACCCCAACCCACGAGGCCAGGGTCACCAGACACTTCCCTCATCCTTTGAGGAAAGACGGTGAAACCTCAAGGTGGGAAACGGATTCCGTTGTCCACAGCTGAACGTGTATGATCCTGCTCAGGTGTGAAAACTGAGTCAGTTCAGTGCTCAGTGGCAACTGACGTTCACAGCATCCCTGTCGGGTGCCCACCTTAGACACCATCTGTCAAGGCAGGTGTCCTCTAGGGATTCTTGTTCCAGGCTGGCAGGCCTACCAAGGCCCTTTAATGGGCCAAGCCCCTCTGGGTCACCCATGCCTGGGTCACTGCTTCTGCGGCCACTCCTGGACCTGCCACTTCTCGTCCCCACCCCTCACCAGGGCCCAGCTGTGTACCTGTACATGGCTCCCACGGGCTGAGTTCCCCCAGGTGGTGGGCACAGGCCAGCCCTGCCCAGCCCGCAGAGCCCACCCTGTCCTGTCCTGAGGGTCTGAGAGCCCTTTTAGCCTGGTCCCTTCCCTAAGGCTGGCAGCAGTACCCACCCAGGGGCCCTGGGTGTTTGTCTCCTCAGGGACACTGGAACGTAGACTCCTGTTGGCCAGGGATCTGGTTTCTAGAATCTTCTTTTGCTGTTTTCCTTCAAACATTAGCCACGCTTTTCAAAGTATACTTTAACCTCAGACCCTGGCCGGCATCTCCATCGTCCCTTGCTGGGTACTGCCCTCGACCATGCAGCTGCCTGGGGCTGGAGGAGGTACAACCTTGGGGAGAAAGTCACATCCCCCGCACCAGGCAAGGACAGCCAAGCCCATTGCCAGAAGAGTCACTGGATTCAAGTAAATAATCATGTTGGAATTGTGTGTTCAGTGTAAGCATCGGAAAGCCTGCTGTGCACCCTCCCCCCATAACCTTCTGTGGCTCCCCATCGCCTCCCTGCAGGCCTTGCTCTTCAGCACAGCACACTTGAGCCTCTGGGTCTTATTTCTCCCCTGTTCCCCTTCCTCAGGCACACATAGAAGTCCTTCCTCGTGCCTTTGCTCATGCGGTCCCCTCTGCCTGATCAGCACAGGCTCACAGGGACAGGTTCAAAGGACCTTCTAGACTCTTTGGCTTCAGAGGGGCTATCCACCCACCTGGCCAAACCGCTCCTCACAGCCACCTTTCCATCTGCTCTCCTCTGCCTTCCTTGCCTTGGCTAACCCGACTCAGCCTTCAGGTCTCACCATCTCCCCCGGGCAGCCTCTCCCGACAGCCTCCACCAGCCCCCAGACTCCCACAGCCCCCAGGACAGAGGCCTGAGGTGCCATCTAGGGGCATTGTCCAATGAGAGGGGACAGCTCAGAGGCGGGGGATGTTCTGTATGCACTTCCAGCCTGCTGAGCTCAGGAGCCTGGGGGCCAGGCAGTCGGAGAAGCAGACAAGCAAATCAGCAGCAGAAATAGAAACGACACGGACAGCTACCACCTGGCACCTGCCTTAGAAAATGCATTGAGCACAAAGGAAACAGACGTGCAGGCGGCCAGGCGACATTGACCCCGCGTGGAGTAGGGGGCAGGGATTCGAAGCCTAGGCTCGGGTGGGCGCGTCCCAGACACCTGCTGCCACGCTTCCTAGACAGTGAAATTCTCCATTGTGGGGTGGGGGCATCATCTTGTTGTAGAAACCAAGGAGCTCAAAGGAAGGAGCCAGGGGTCATCTTGTCCAGAAGGGATTTGGGGGTGCAACAAAGATGCCAGAGAACATGTATTTAAAAGTAGAAGTGAAAGATGAAGGGAAGGGAGAGAGAAGGTAGGTCTAAGTGGAGCCAGAGATGGGCCTACTGCTTTGGCTCCAAGTTTCCCAGCAACAGAGGCTAAAAGGGAAAGGGGCAGTTTACACAAATTACTATTCTATGGGTACAATTAAAGGCACCACATCCTACTCCTGACGCTTCCCTTCCATGGTGGACTGGGGATGCCACAGGAAAAGAGCGTGTGGAATTCCTTCCCATCCTGTATACATTCAGAGCATTGCACTGTCCTGGGCTCTGGGGCTTCCAGGTCTAACAGCCCCTACTTGCCAGGCCCTCAGCCCGTACCTGTGACAGCCCCTGCTTCTTCCTCACAAGAGGCTGGGCACTTGAGGTCGGGGTCTCAGCTGTCACTCTTCTAACCCTATAAATAAGGAGGTGGAAGGAAAGAAGTCAGCCCTCCATGAGGATGTGGTGGTCCATCTGCCCCTGTGATGCAGACGCTGGCTTTGTGCGGGGACCCCATTCCACAGCCCCACGTGTGTGCGCCTCTTTGACCAGACCTGTCCTCCCATCCAGGTGCCTCCTGGATGAGGGGCCTGTGCTGAGGGACTTGGTTTTGTGTCTGGTGGCTGCTTCTAGCACCCTCACCTCTGTCCTCACCCGACCACTGGCCAGCGGGGCTCCTGCCTCCCTGCAGGTCGGGCAGGTGCGGAGGGAGCACAGTCCTGAGCATCCAGTCGCTTCAGTCTGGTCAACCCCCAGCCCAGTGGCTCTGAAGGTGCCTGGAGAACCAATAGCTCAGGAACCCGCTGGGCAGACCAGGCCTCTCACATGGCTGTAAGAGAAAGTTCCTCCACCCCACCCCACCCCTCGACCTCCCCTGCCCCTTCCAACCTGGGCAGATGATGGCTCCATACAGGCCAAGCCTGGATGCAGGTGGATCGAGGCCGAAGACACGGGGTCCTCTGGAGTGAGCACAGATGGTGGCATTCATTTGACCTACTGTGGCCTCTAGAGCCCCGAGCCACATGGGCCAGAAGGTGCAAGAGTATCCAGGGAGACCAGAGAAGACTTGGCGCTTGCTCCAGTTACCCCAAAACATAGACGCTGACAACAGTCACTTTCTTATGCTCCATGTGTCATAGTGGGGTTTCTGTTTCCCCCAGTGGGGGCCTCGGCTGGAGGAAGCCCCAGGGCTGGGCTAGAATCAAGATTTCCTCACTTGGTATCAGCTGGGCTCCACCAGCCAGCACCCCTGGAGAGCCAGGCAGAAGCAGGGGCTTTCCCAGCCCAGTCCAGGGCTCACATGGCACCTCCACCACCCACTCACAGGGTGGTCCCAGGCCCAGCCGACCCAGGGAGAAGCATTAGCACCGCCCTGGATGGGGCATGGTGAGACTCTAGGAGACGCGTCGGATGGGAGAGCCAGCACTTCTGAAGCATCCTCCACTCCTTCTGTAACAAGAAATCTGCCCTTTGCCCTGGCCACTTTGCCTGTCCCTCGCTGGAACATGCTGCAGCCACCAGGCTTGCATCTTCGGAGCCGCGCTGCCGCTTTTCTCTATGCCTTCCCAGACCGTCACTGCACCTGCTCCAGCCGGCCCAGAGGCCGACCCTGTGGGCACGTTCGCCAGCTCCCTGTGCTGGGACTTGCCCATGGCCTCTGCCAGTTCGAGGCGCTGGTAGGAAGCCTAAGGGTCCCTGCCACCAGCGGCTGCAGCTCCCTCCCCGTTTGGCCACCAGCCCCGGAGAATGGCTCCTTCCCTCCTAGCTTTTCCTGAGCTGGGCCCACGCCTTTGTCCTGTTTTTAAACGCTCCTCAAGTGGCCCAAACTGAGGGGCCACATCGTCTGCTTCCCCGGGAGCCGAGAGGGCCACCAGCTGTCACTCGTGGGTCTCCGGCCAAGGGGCCGCGTAAGACTTCCACAGAGAAGAGCTGCTCTGAGACGGTCACTGCCCTTGCGCTGGCTCAGTGGGGACAGGGCTGCAGGCTCTAACTCCAGAAAGACTCGGCCCCAGCGGGGGAGCCGGCACCAACCAGACAGCTGAATCAACAGCCACCGCCATGGGTCCAGGCCCCCTGCAGCCTGGCTGTCCCACACGCCGGACTGGGGGCTGCTCAAGGCCAAGGGTGGGGCCGTACTCCTCAGTGGAGATGGCTGCAGCCCCCGACCCCGTTCCTCACCCTGGCTCCTGTGTCCCACAGTGCGGCCTCTCGGGTGCACAGCCTGGGCGAGGGATTGGCAGGTCCAGATGGCACATTCAGATCCTACATCCCCAGCCCAGCACAGCAAGGAATGTCAAAGGGGAAGGGGCAGTGGGGGGAGAAACGAGGGTTGGGGGTACGCTTTGGGAGCCCTGAGAGTTGCCCTGAAGGCTTGAACCGCCCCCAGGGGCAGCAGGAGAGCCATTACCATGACCAGCCATGGTCCCCTTTTAGCAAAACTGCCCTGGTGGGTCGGGCGCAGTGGCTCATGCCTATGATCCCAGCACTTTGGGAGGCTGAGGCAGGCGGATCACAAGGTTAGGAGTTCGAGACCAGCCTGACCAGCATGGTGAAACCCTATCTATACTAAAAGTACAAAAAGTTAGTCAGGCATGGTGGCGTTCACCTGTAGTCCCAGCTACTCGGGCGGCTGAGGCAGGAGAATTGCTTAAACACAGCAGGCGGAGGTAGCAGTGAGCCGAGATTGTGCCACCGCACTCCAGCCTGGGCAAGTGAGACTCCATCTCACAAAAAAAAAGAAAAGAAAAGAAAAAGAAAACTGCCGTGGTGGCCGCTGATGGAGAAATGGAGGGACAGAGGCCAGGGAGGGAGGCTCTCGCTGGGGCGTGGAGGGCTTCGGGACAACAGTGCAGCCCAAACAGAGTGGGCCTTGGCCAGAGGTGGACGGCGGTGGATGTTGAGGGTGGGGTGGGCACAGTGAGAAGCAGCCACACCAGCTGCTCCCGCAGGGCCAGGCCTGGTGGATGGTGTCATCCTCCCTCACATTCCTGGACCTCAGGGACACAACTTCCCCAGGCTCAAGCAGCTGAGTCATGGGTGTCCTCCCTTGAGGGGACCCGGCCATTGGCTTGGGTAGATTAGTTCTGATTTAACCCCAAAATAATGACTTAGTAGCTTTCCTAACTGCAGCCAGCTTTGTAGGGCCTCCGAGCTTTCAGGCCACCTCGCCTCCCAGATGCCCCCGAACTAGACCTGAGAAGACTGGCCCAGAGGAAGGCAAGGAAGACTCCACAGGGGTGACAGGGGCCCAGACACCCCCTATCTGCATCAGGACCCATGTAAGCAGAGCTCACCCTGTTGTTGCCCTGGGCACCATAGCCATCTGCCAAGGGACAGATACATGGTCCTTCCTAGTCCTCGGGCCTCAGGCCACCCACAGGGTAAACTCAGACCTTCTCCTGGGCCCCCATGGTGCCCCCACACCCCCACACCAAGCCGTCAGCGTGCTCGGAGCATGGCAGTGGGTTGTACCCCTCCAGCCCTTCTACCTGGGATGCCACGCACCTCTTCAGGGCCAGGGGAGTCCCCTCCTAGGGCTGCCATCCCCAAGACCACCAGGGATGAGTCACTCTCACCCCAGTCCACCCAGGACATCAGCCACATGTCTGCCCTCAGACTGGGAGGCCCCTGGAGCAGGGCCCCCATCCCATGTCTCTGTGAATCCCTCACCTTGGCCAATGGTGTGAACACCAACAGCCACAGCACTGAGACCTACCAGTGCTTTCCAGTTTCCTGGGCACCAGCTGTTCTTCGCAGCCTCTTCCATGCATGCTGGGAAGCAAGGTCTGTCATGACCCTAGGCACAGAAGGACAAGAAACAGAGAGGTTGAGTAAGCTGCCCGACGACACACAGCTGGAGTCAGCAGAGGCTGGAGGGGTGCTGGGTGGCCGGGCTCCCGGCACGAGGCATCCTACCCGAGGACACTAGATCGGCAGCTAACGGACCCTCGGCTGACCACGCAGGCCGGGCCTGGGCATGTCTGCAGCACAACCCCCTTGGGCCTTGTCACCTCTTCGCATCCCCTAGATCACAGGACAGCAAGGTGGTCACACCCAGATTGCCTGAGTGTGCATTCTTTCCTTCCATGGTCGGAATCCTGCCCACACAGGATGCACCTCCCGAGGTGCTCACTTACCAGGTTCTTGTTCATTCGAGTCATTCAGCAGAGGGGGCTGGGGAGAGGGGACACAAGATGGCATTGGGAGTGACAGCAAGACTGACTGCCTTGCCAGGCCCTCAGGCGCTGGCCTCCAAGGCCAAATCCCCCAGGAAAAGCCTAGACAGAGTGGAGCAGGAAACCGGGTCCCAGCCCAAGGCGCCCACTCCCTGCTGGCCAGGCCAAGCCTCCCACCTCCGGCCTCCCAGGTGCCGCTCACTCATCCCTCAGACCAGTGTGCTGGGGTCATTCACTCCCCTTCCCAGGTTGGGGAGGCTCCATGAGATGTTGGTGGATGTGGGTTCAGTGGGCTGCGAGGCCTCCAGCCTCCCACCTGCCTGCCTTCATTGATTTCCAGGGATTCAGGACCTCAGATGCTAGGCCGGCGACAGGCCACTGGGATTCCGCTCCCGGTCCAAAGGGTCTCTGGCCACCCTGGGCCTGGTCAAGTCCTCCCTCTATCTGGATCTGTTTCTCCATCACCAAAAGTTGACACTTGGGTTTAGTGGCTGACGGCCCTTCTGATTCTAACAGGAAGTGGCTCTGCGGGGTCCTGTCACGCACGCACTGCGCTGGGGGTCCAGGAAAGGGCTCCAGGAGTCGGACAGTGGGTGGGGGAGGATAGTCTGGCTGCAGAGCCCAAACATGCTTTGTGGAGGCCCAGCGGGCGGGTGAAGGGTGTCACAGCGATGGAGGTGCGAGGTGATAGATGAGAGAGGAAGTCCCAGCACGGGAACCCACGCAGGCAGCACTGGCATGGCATGGCTCTCCCACCCTCCATTCACAGGGTGGCCTCCCATCCTCCATTCTGATGGTGACATTGAAAATGAAATGCCAGGACCCCAGCACCTGTGTGGTGCGGCCCTCCCATCCTCCATTCTTTTATCTTTTTATTTATTTATTTATTTATTTATTTTGAGACAGAGTCTCACCCTGTTGCCCAGGTTGGAGTACAGTGGTATGATCTCGGCTCACTGCAACCTCTGCCTCCTGAGTTCAAGTGATTCTTCTACCTCATTCTCCCAAGTAGCTGGGATTACAGGCGCCCGCCACCATGCCCAGATAATTTTTGTGTTTTTAGGAGAGACGGGATTTCACCATATTGGCCAGGCTGGCCTCCAACTCCTGACCTCAGGTGATCCACCCACCTCAGCCTCCCAAAACGCTGGGATTATAGCCATGAGCCACCACGCCTGGCCCCCATCCTCCATTCTGATGGTGACATTGGAAATACCAGGACCCCAGGGGTTCAGGTGGCCAACCCAGCTTCCAGTCCACCCGTGTAGCCCCATGTGCTATGCCTTGGGTACGTTGCCAGGGCTCTGAGCCTCTCCCTCCTTGTGTGAAAGCCCCTCTCCTAGATCCGGGCAGAGGGCATGCATGGCCTCTGGAAGTGGCCTGCCGGGCATAGGGGCTCAGTGAGCACAGGGCCTAGGCCTGCAGGCGAAGCCCAAGGAGGTGGTATGGCTCCACCTGGCTGCCCTGGGGACCCAAGGTGTGGGCGTGGGCACTGGCCCTCTGCCCCAGGAGAAGGGCTGGGGGTCTGGCCATCTTGGCTCCTCCCCCCGCCCCCTCAGCCCTGTCCCCTGCACCTAGGGCCCTGCAGGGGCATCCCAAACTGGCACCTCGTTCCCGTGAACTGGGCCCTTCTCTTCAGTTTCCCTCAGTTAGGAAGCCAGGTCCCAACTTTTTTTTTTTTTTTTTTTTTTTTTTTTGAGACAGAGTCTGGCTCTGTCAGCCAGGCTGGAGTGCAGTGGTACGATCTCAGCTCATTGCAACCTCCATCCCCTGAGCTCAAGCAATTCTCCTGCCTCAGCCTCCCAAGTAGCTGGGATTACATATGTGTGCCACCACGCCCAGATAATTTTTGTATATTTAGTAGAGACAGGGTTTGACCATGTTGGCCAGGCTGGTCTAGAACTCCTGACCTCAAGTAATCTGCCTGCCTCGGCCTCCCAAAGTGTGGGATTTCAGGCGTGAACCACCGTGCCCAGCTGCCAGGTCCCATTTTAGTGACCACCCCCCACACCCCAAAGAATAATATGCCTCGCCCTTCCCCACCCACTCCTCCCCTCCTACAGCCTGAAGCCCCAGGTGACTGTTGACTGGAGGGGAGGGGACACTGTCCACTGGAAGTCTGACTTCAAACCTCTCCAGCCCCTGCTTCCTTCAGACCCTGCCCCCTGAAACTGACAACCCAGCTATGAAGTGGCAGTCATGACCATCCCTCTCTTGTGTGTGGGAGGGGTGAAGATTCAATGAAATATCACAAGTGACACTCTCACCCAGGGCTCCCAGAAAGGGTGGCCCCAGCCCTACGACACCCATTGCCCCCGGGAGCTCACGACTTTGAGGGTGGCCCTGGGGCTGCCTCGGCTCTGGACTGGGCCGCCATGTGTCAGTGCCGCCACTAGGGGGCAGCAGAGGGGAGCCGTTCCGCTCTCAGGAGCTGGAGCCTGTGCTTCCTGCAAGGAGGGGGGACAAGGAGGCCCACGGGGTCACTCGAGGCCAGCAGAGGAGTCCGGACTCTGATCCCAGCTCCACTGCTGCCTCCCGCATGCCTCGAGCCAGCCAGCCCGGCCCTCTGTGCACGCAGGGCGTGCTGCCCCGGACCAGCCATCTCCAACCCGGAGATTCAGCTGCAGCCCTGGAGTCCATGAGGCCCTCCTGCGCGCCTCCTGTCTGCAGATGGGGAAATTGAGGCCCAGCCAGGGCAGGGGATTGGCCGACGTTTCGCAACAAATTCGAGTCAGAAATAGGCCCAGCTGGGCCCGCTGGCGCCGAGGCCCACTCAGGACACTGCTGGCCAACGCAGGCCCCAGCACAGTCCCAGTCTCACCCACAGCGGGGTCCTGCCAGCCCCCTCCGCCCTCCCCTGGGGGAGGTGACCCTCCTCCACCTCCCAGAGCCCACGTAAGTCCGCAGGAGGCCCCCCTGGGCAGGGCGCCAGGTGCCGAGTGGCTGCCTCCGACTCAGAGGCTGCTGTGCAAGGATGTTTCCAGTTCTCCGGGTCCTTCCTTTCACCTGGGAGGTCCAGGGCTGCCGGGCCATGCTGGTTCCTGTGGCCCTAGGGCCCGCCCAGCACAGGGCCTGGCAGGGAGGGGGGAAACGTGGGTGAGGGAAGTGACTCACCCTTTGAGACACTTCCCTACTCAGTTCCTGCCTCTCAGCAGCTTCTACCAGGCAGGTCACACCTGCAGGGGGGGCCCGGCAGCGCTAGGAGAGACAAGGGGTGGGAGTGCCACCTTTTCATGGGGCCAAGAGAGGCACTGAGAGGGACACTGGGTGGACAGCCCCAGGGGCCTCCTTGCTCGGCCACCTGGCATCTCCCCCTGGTACCAGCATAGGAGGGCCGGTGGCCTGAGTGCTCTGCTCTGTGCCCGGAAAAGACTCATGTTCCAGGAAAAAGCTGCTTGGCAGGTCGGAGCAAGCTCATGGTGCTGTTCCCAGACCCGATGCGAGGCGTGTGGGGGGAGGCCTGCCCTTGCCCCCAGGGCCGCGGGCGAGAACAGACGTTGATTCCTGCTATGACCACGGGCACGGCCTCTGTTTCTCCGCGTGTGCATGGGGGCGGCGTGTTCTCAGGGCAGGGGCCTCTAAGGAACAGAGCGAGGCCGCAGGCCCAGGCTGAGGCCTGCACCCCCTCGGCCGGGAGATGAGTAAATGTCTGGGTCCCCCAGCCACGCCAGAGTGAGGCTGCCAAGCATCCGGCCTGAAGTCCGGCTCCCACTCTCAGCCTGCCCGGCCCCTGTGCGGTGGTGTCGGGCAGCAGGGCAGGGAGGCCGCGGCAGCCATCTTCCCGGGGAGCTGGGGCCTGGCCAGCAGCGCTTCCCAGTGGCCTCCTCCTGCGCTCCGAGCTGCATTACCTCATCGGGAAGCCATTCCAGAAAGGAGCTGCGGAGCCCCTGGGAGTGGGAGTGGGGAGAGCTGCGTCAGCGCCCTCCTGGCAGCCTCGGTGCCAGACGAGGGCAGGCATCACGCCTCCGGGTGTCTGCCTGCTGAGCGACTGCTGGGAGAGCAGCTGGCTTTTGTCAGCATTTCGGGGTGACCGGGCCGGGCTGCAGCAGGCAGGTGGCGTGGCACGGCCCGTGGCCGGCCAGCTACCAGGTGGGCAAAGGATCTGTTTCAAGAGCCAGAACCAAATAGCCAGGCATGAAGGGAGCCAGGTGCACACTCAGTGGCAGAGACTAAGCCCTGACCCCACAGTCCCAGGCCTCAGTTTCCCCTCAGGCCAGCCCTCTTCGCCCCAGCACCTGTCCTCTGCCTCCTATAGCCACAAAGAGCACCAGACACGAGTGAGCAGGTGACTACACTCCCTGCTGCCCACTGGTGTAAGCCAGAGGCCCTGCCACCTGCAGCCAGCCTCCAGAGGCCTTTCTGGATCACAGGGTCAGGGCTGAGAGGGGTGGAGGCGGCAGGGGCAGCTGAGGTGCTGGGGAGGGAGGACGAGCTTCCTGCCTGTGGAGGAGACAAGGGCTGCTCCCAACCCTGCTCTGCCCAGTTTGGATTCCAGAAACACCTCTTGGTGCCTCAGTTTTCTCATCTGCAGAGTGTGTGTGTGTGTGTGTGTGTGTGTGTGTGTGTGTGTGTGTGTTTTGTAGATAGGGTCTTTCTCTGTCACCCAGGCTGGAGTGCTGTGGTGAGATCATGGCTCACTGCAACCTCTACCTCCTGGGCTCAAGCAATCCTCCCCGCTCAGTCTCTCGAGTAGCTGGGCCCACAGGTGCACACCACCATGCCTGGCTAATTTTTGTTTGTTGGTTCGTTTTTGTAGAGACAGGATCTCCCTGTGTTGCCCAGACTGGTCTCAAATTCCTCAGCTCAAGCGATCCACCTGCCTCAGCCTCCCAAAGTGCTGGGATCACAGGCGTGAGCCACTGCGCCCAGCCCAGCTTTCTCATCTATAAAATGGGTTGATAATACCCACCCCAGATGCTGCTTGAAAGGACTCATGAAACCACATAGGAGGCACAGGCAGACAGGCACTTGTGGGGGTCCATGAGTGAGCCTCAGTGCCAGCTCTCCCAGGTCATCCTCCAGTCTTCATACTGTCTGGGCCAGAGGAGTCTTCCTAAAACAGAGGACTGTGTGGAACACTTCTCCACTGAGAAGCCCCTTGCCGCAAGTCAGTGACACTGTCCTCCAGCCCCACCCGACTGTACATGTGCCCAAGCTCATCATACCCTTTCCCAAACCCTGTCCATCAGGAAAACTCCTACTCACCCCGCAAAACTCCATGTGAGATGCCCACTCTCCCATCTAAAATGCCTCACAGGATTGCTCTAAGAACCAAAGAAGAACATACATGTGTGAACGCATGGGCATGGTTGCCAAGTGTGGGGCATCACACTCATGACTGTCCCCATTACTTATTAGAGCAACCATTAACCAAGAATGCAGCAGTGGGCAGGAAGTATTACTGGGGATAGGAATTAGCAGGAAGTTTTTCTGGCTGGAACTTAAGCCCAACCTTGGCAGAAGGTAGAATTTTCAGAGAGGAAAGGAGGAAATTGGAGGCTAGTGTGGCAGTGTTAAATACGGCTGCAAAGTCCTTGGTCCTTCTCCCATTGAAGGGTGGGCCCTATGGCCTCTCCTCTTGAATCCAGGTGGGCTTGTGACTACTTCAACCAAGACAATGTGGCAGAAGTATTGCTGGGTAATTTCCAAGGCTCACTCATAAAAGGCCATATGGCTTATAACTTGGAGTCCTAAGTTGCCATCTAAGAAGGAAGTTCAAAAGCCTGAGACCTCCATGCTGTGAGGAAGCCCAAGCACCATGAGGAGTCACATGGGGGTGTGCTGGTTGACAGTTCCAGCCTTCTGGCCAGCCCAGCCCAGGCACCAGCCATGCGAATGCAGAAGCCATCTTGGAAGTGGATCTGCCAGCGGCAGGTGTCCCGGCCCCCAGCCAGTTGAGTTGTCTCAGGTGGGCCACTGAACCACACAGAGCAGAGTGGAGTTGTCCCTACTGTGCCCTTTCAGGTCAGAATTCCTAAGCGAAATAAAGTGGCTGTAGTTTTAGTTCCTGTTTTGGGTCTGTTAAGGATAAGGATAAGAAAGGAGATAATTATGCAGCACTAATTAACTAGAACAGGTGAGAAGATCAGAACTTCCTGGTACTTAAAGCCAGCCACACAACCCCTCGAAGCAAGATTGTCTTAACCTGGAAGTCAGTCCCAAGAACAGGTTCTCCCCAGTGTTCTCTGCATTCCCCAGCCCAACCTGGCCCATAAGCAGTGCTTGGGGCATGTGAGTTGCTGGAGCACTCCCGAGCCACTCCCAGCACCTGGAAGGAGCCTCCCCTCCTCTCAGAGGCCTTTGCAGCTTGGATGACTGTGGACCCAGAAGCTCTGGGGAGTTATCCAGGTTCTGTGTGGCATGAGGATCCCTCTGTACCGCAGCTTCCCTACCCATGGAATACGGCACAAAACTCATAATCTCTCTGATCCCTCTCGGCTCCCACCCCACCTTCCTGAAGGCCTTGTTCATTCTCATGTGTGTCTCCCCCACGTCCTCTTACCCACATGACTCTGCCTGCCATGAAAGCAGGAGTCATGACTACAGTCTCACGGTTGAATGTTCTAGGCTGGAGGATGGATGCCACACCACTGGTGTTTTCTGAATGAATCAATGAGTCAGTCAATAAATGGAGTGAATGAATGAACAAAAGAAAGAACTCTTTCTATACTTACTTGATCCATTAATGTCCCCCCATACAATAAGGATTCCCTTATAGCAGCCCTAGGAGTCTACCCTTGCATGCCTCACATGATGGGGAACTCACCACCTTTCAATATAGCCTATTTCCTGTTGGGGCAACTGTGGTCAGAGAGTATTTCCCTGAGCTGACCTCATCCCTGGCCCCTCCCCAGGAGAGTGGCTGGGGGAAGGAGTGAGGGGGTGGCAGAGGAAGGAGCCTTCAGTCCCCGGGGTTCGCAGAGCTTGTGTTTGGTGAGTGCTGAGAGCAGGTGGAGGGACTCCAGAGCTCCAGAAACCCCTTGGCTCTCTCTGTGCTGGGCCCAGCTGAAGTTCCAGGGCGGGCGGGGGCAAGGCAACGAGTCCTGCTCCGCCTAGGGCCCAGCTGGGGTAGGGCCAGCGCACCAGGAGGTCCACAGAGACAGAGAAAGCAACCGGGCGGGAGCGGAGCTGGGGCAGGACAGGTGGTCTGTGCTGTTTCCATGGTTCCGGTGCCTCTGCCTGCCTCACTGGCCTGGGAAAAACAAGCCGGGCACTGAGCAAACAGCGCCTGTGACCGCCCCGGACAAAGGCTGGGCTGTTTAGGCAACCGGGCGGCCAAATGGGCCTCCCTGGCGGAACATCGGTTTAGACTAGGCCCGTCAGGGCTGAGCTGCCAGGCCCCACAGCCTGTCCCTTGGGTCTTGGGGAACAAGCTGGGGCTGGTGGTGGGGACAGGGAGTTGAGGGGAGAGGCTGGGAGGGCCCGGGCAGGCACTACCCCAGTTCTGCCCTCTGGGCACGCAGTTCCCTTGCCCAGCCATTCAGGAGAATGAAGACAGCAGAATCTCAGTGGATAAAGGAATAGGGTTTCTCTGTCCGGCCACAGTGACTGGGGCTCAGCAGCATCATATCCCGTAGGCCTTCCACCCTCCCAAGGGGCACCCCCAAAGAGTGACCAGTCCTGGGCCCACGTGTGAAGGATATTTTTGCTGCTGCTGTGGGCAGATGCTGTCTTTGGCCCCAAGCCAGGCAAACCCAGAATGCCAGAGTGCAGTGCAGGAGGCGGCCCTCCCCAGGGGAGGAATGGGGCTGGGGACAAAAGCCCTCCACAGGGGCAACTCGGAGGCCTGCCCTCCCAGCTCAGGCTCCTGAGACAGAGCCCAGGGCCAGGCGGTGCTGGCTCCACTAGCAGAGTGCCCTGGACTGGGGCACTCACATGAATCTTTGCTTCAGGACCGGCTTCTGGGGAGACCCAGAGCAGGACAGGAGCTCACAGAGAGGCCTCTGTGGGTGCGTGGGTTACAATGGAGTCTGCGGTCCTGGAACTCAGAGGCAGAGGAGGCGGGACCCTGTCATCCCAATCATTGTGACTCAGCAGCGTGGGAAGCCGAGGGTCACTGAGGCTAGAAAGACCCAGAGCTGAGGGACACTGGGCAGGCCTGCCGGAGAGAGGCTCTGATTTTAAGGAGAAAGGAGATAAGGATGGGGCCCAGGGCAAGGGGTGCTGTCTACAGAGCAGCTCCCAGGCCTGCAGAAGCTCCCTTGTCTGTGTCCCTGTGGGCTCCCTGGCAGTGGCATTCCCAGCCCCTCTCCCCGTGCCACTTCCCCACTTGGGGCTGGACCACCCGACCACGCAGGGGAGCTCGTGGGGTCTCAGCCCCATAGCCCAGAGCCCAGGGGCAGGCAGCAGCATGTTCTGATGACCGGCAGCCACATGGGCCCCCGAAAGCTGCCTCCGAGGCAAGCTCGCACCAGCAGGAAGTCAGGGCCGCCCTGGAGTCAACACTGGGGACTGAGGGGAAGGACACGGGTGGGCAGGGGCAGCACTTGGACCCTGTGCGTGCCTGACCCTGTGCAAGCTCTGCAGCTGGAAGGGACCAGAGCTGGCCTGAGTTGGGCAGAATGGGCTGGACCTTACGCTAAGGATCGATGGGGCTGACCCAGGGAAGCCAGGACCTTCGGGCCAACCCTGAAGGGACCACAGCTGAGGACTGTGTGCCCTGGAGGGAGTTCCAAGACGGGGGTGTGTAGGGGCAGGGAACCCACAGGCAGGCACTGCATCAGGGTCTCCCTCCTGTCCCATGGCCCCCAGGTGTCCTGCGGCCCCACACAGCCTCCTTCTGGGGGTCTGGGTGGCTGCACCTTCCACGGCGCCAGCCAGGCCTTGTGCCCATCTCCACTCCCTTGCCCTCACCTGTCCTGACCCACCACACCTTGGCGGCCTCCTCTCGGGGCTTCCTGGACTCCACCGCGCTGCACCCACCTCCGCCCTCATCACCCAGGAGGCCTTCCCCAGCCTGGCCCGACTCAGGCTCCATAGCCTTTCACCACCCTCCTGGCTGCTGGCAGTGAAATTCACAGGAGCTCCCTCCGGGGCAAGGGTGCCTCCGCCTCCTCCATGGCAGCATCCCCAGCCCTGCACGGGGCCCTCAGCGAACACATGGGCTGAATAAATGAGTGACTGTATGAGGGACGAATGAACACATGAATGAGAGAATGGCACTGGGGGTCCGTGAACAGCTTTGTTGCATTGAAGACGGTGAAGGATTTTCATCCCGGTCCAAGCACGGAGGCCTCTCTAGAAACCGTCCCTTCCAGCTCCATGAGGGGTGAACTCTGAGCTCAGAGGCCATGGGGCGAAGTGCAGAAAATGGCTTTGAACTCTGGGAGGAGGAAGGAAGCCACCCTCCAGAAAGGAGTAAGAACCGCTCTGGAACATTCCCAAGAAAGGTCGCTGGGGGGCAGACCTGAGTGGCTACGCGGACCCGGCGGACCCGGCGGACCCAGATCCCCCGCAGGGCAGCCCCTGGTGAGTCAGGGCCTGAGTCAGCGCCCTCCGCGTTCCCAGAGGCCCCGCCAGGACCTGCAGCCCTGGGCGCCCCAGCAGCCCGGCCCTGCTCAGCGCAGCTCTGGGTTGGAACTTGCACTTTCCAGTAACTCGGACCTCCCCCCGGCTGCCTTCCCAGGCGCCACCGGGCCAAGCAGATCGTCACCGTCCAGGTGCAGGGTGGGGGTGTGTGAAAGTCAGGCCCGGGACCCGGGCAAGTCGCTGCCGTGCCCGCTGGCTTCCCGGGGGACATCCTTCACCTTTGTGAGCCCAAACCCTCTGTGCTGCGGTTCCAACCCCCCTCCACATTCCCGCCTGCTCCTCCGGGCCTGCCCGTTCCCTCTGCCTTCCTGGGAACCTCCCTCTATCTCCGCATCTTCCGCCGCTCCCTTCCCTGCAGCAGCCAGCGGGCTCCGACTCTCGCTCTTCAGCGAACACCGCCCTTGGCGCCACGCCCACCTCCACCCGCGGCCACCTTCCCTCCCTCCCACCGCCGGACCTTCAAGACAGGATCTACCCCGGGCGGCCCCCAGCACGGGTCTCAGCCCCCTCCAGACTGGGGTTGTCGCCACCCTGCACTGAAATGGCGGCAGCCAGCTCCCTCCTGCCGCAGCCGGTGGCAGCCAGCTCCGGGCCTGGCTGGCCCCGCCCACCCTGTGTCTCGCGTGGCACCCACTGCGCTGTTCCTGTCCCGCCTGTCTTATCGTGACCTCACCCGGCTCCAGACTCTCACATGTTTACGCCTTCAGCCCTGCCCAGCCCTGGACCCCAAGTCCCCTCCAGTATTTCTTTTTCCTTTCTTTTCTTTTCTTTTCTTTTTTTTCTTTTCTTTTTTTTTTTTTTTTTTTTTTTTTTTTTTTTGAGAGAGTTTCGCTCTTGTCGCCCAGGCTGGAGTGCAGTGGCGCGATCTCTGCTCACCGCAACCTCCGTCTCCCCAGTTCAAGCGATTCTCCTGCCTCAGCCTCCCAAGTAGCTGGGATTACAGGCGTGTGCTACCACGCTTGGCTAATTTTGTATTTTTTACGGGGTTTCAGCATGTTGGTCAGGCTGGTCTCGAACTCCTGACCTCAAGTGAACCATCCGCCTTAGCCTCCCAAAGTACTGGGATTACAGGCGTGAGCCACTGCGCCTGGCCATCCCCTCCAATATTTCTGAGGCCACCTGCCCAAAGGGGGGTTGGGTGGAGAGGACGGGGCCAGCAGCAGCAGGCCTGGGCCAGGAGACAGGCACACACCTCCGCGGTCTCTGGCTTGTCTATGTCCACACAGCGGAAAGACCTCCAACCCCCAGCCACCTGCAGCAGCCCCACATCTCCACTGGGTCACCCTGTTGAGATCAAGAATGCCTCCTCCAATGTCCCAACCCATGAGGGCTTCTTGGAGCTGAGCCAGGGCACCCGCCACTTCTGGATGGGGGCTCCTCATGACTTCTGACCTCTGTCTCGCTGGTTGGCAAGAGAAGACTGGACTCCTTCTGCAGGCCTCAGGGCAGAGGCAGATGTCAGCCCCCAGGGATGTCACTGCCAGAGCCCCAGATGCCCCAAGCCACCCGGACCCCCCCTCCCCCTTGCAGTATCTCTGCTACAATAAAATGTACACAGATCTGAACCCTCTCACCTGGGCGACTGCCAATGTCCCCTACGGCCCTACACCCCGCCCCCAGGAGCCCAGGGGATCTTTCTTTTTAAAGATATTCAGACCTCACAGATAAGTCTGCCCTGGCCAGCCCCTCCCCAGTTCCCAGGCCCTATCCTGACAATGGCCACCACTTCAGAGCAGCTGAAACCTGCTGTGAGTGAAAAATGAGAAGCTGTTGTTTTAATTTTACTTTCTCTGATTACTAATGAGGTTATTTCTTCTCTGCATAAAAACTTCATTCGTGTTTAATTGGATTTTTGTCTTTTTGTTAATGTATAGGACCTCCTTTTGTTCTTACATATATTATGAGTTCAAACTCTTGTAGATAAAGATTAATGTTTAGAGGCAAAATCATGGTTCTCATACAAAATAAAAATTGAACACACCTAAGATTTTATTTAACTCATTAATAAGGGAACCAGTAAGATGTTAAAACCAGTTCAAAGGAGAATCGGAAAGACAGCTGTGTAGGCAACGAGGAAAGCCGAAACAGATTTGCTTATTGGTGCAAAGTGCTTAATATCGTAGAGGGCAATAAAGTGTACTGTTTGGGATTATCTTTTCCATGGGACAGAATTCAATTCAATCTCTATGGAGCAAAATTCATTTGCATTCTATGGGCTGGATCATTGGCCTTATAATTGGTTTTCTATAAGTTAACTTCTCCCCTGACAGAGCTGTAAAATAGCTTAGTCCATAGCATAGCAGTTGAAGAAGGACCCCATGGAATCAGATCATTCCCAGCGGGGTCACTAGACAGATACCACTCAGCCACTCAGCACACCACTGAAAGGACACCCCCCGTAAACCCATTTCCAAGCCTATGACATTTTTTTCCTCTATGTCACTTACCTTTTCACTTTGCTATATTTTGTCATGAAGTGATGTTATCATTAACCAATGGTTTCATCTGTGATTTGTGTTTTCTGTACCTTGTTGAAGGCATCTTCGCAACCCATATAGAAACACACTCAGTTTTTTGCAAGTTGACTTAAAGTATTGCTTTTTGCACGGGTGCGGTGGCTCATGCCTATAATCCCAGCACTTTGGGAGGCTAAGGCAGGCGGATCACCTGAAGTCGGGAGTTTGAGACCAGCCTGGCCAACAAGGTGAAACCCTGTCTCTACTAAAAATATAAAATTTAGCCAGGCATGGTGGTAGGCGCCTGTAATCCCAACTACTCAGGAGGCTGAGTTAGGAGAATTGCTGGAACCCGGGAGGCAGAGGTTGCAGTGAGCTGAGATTGCACCACTGCACTCCAGCCTGACGACACAGTGTGACTCCGTGTCAAAAAAAAAAAAAAAAAGGGAAAAAAACAAAGAGAAAAAAGTATTGCTTTTCTTATGTTTTTGTTTTGTTTTGTTTTGTTTTGTTTTGAAGTGGAGTCAACTAGGCTGGAGTGCAGTGGTATGGTCTCGGCTCACTGCAGCCTCTGCCTCCCAGGTTCCAGTGATTCTCCTGCCACAGCCTCCTGAGTAGCTGGGATTACAGGTGCCTGCCACCACGCCTGGCCAATTTTTGTATTTTTAGTAGAGACAGAGTTTCACTGTGTTGGCAAGGCTGGTCTCAAACTCCAGACCTCAGGTGATCCGCCTCAGCCTCCTGAAGTGCTGGCATTACAGGCATGAGCCACTGCACCCGGCCTAATTCCTGTGTACATCTACATCTTATAATCTAGTAGGGCAAGTTCTCACCATCTAGTTCTTCTTCTGCTTTCCCCGGCTATTCTTGGACATTTCCATTCCCATATGAATTACAGAATCAGCTTGTCACAGAAATCCCATCTTTTTTTTTTTTTTTTTTTTAACATATTCCTTGAGAGATTTCGTGTCAGGCTTCTTGTATGTTTTAGCATTACCATAAATGGGAGATTTAAGTTTTGTTACATCTTCTAACTTGCAATTGCTGGTAAACAGGAACACTGCTTATGACTGATGAGGATCTGATGTCAATCTGATGAATTTTCTCTAGAAGCAGTAGCTTTTATTTATTAGTAGATTTATGATTTTTTTTTTTTTACTAGTAGCTTTAGATTTCTTTTCTCTCTTTCCTAGATGTTCTGAAATTCCATTATGAGGTACCTTCTAGTGGAATGTTGAGATTTTAATTTTTGTTCTTTCATTTGTCCTACTTGGCATTCACTGATCTCTTCCAATCTGAGGGATTCACCTCTTCCTTCAGTTCTAGGGGATTCGTGTGTAATATATCACTAAATATTAATTATCTTTCCTTCTCACTAATGTCTACTCTTGGGCCTCTGATTAGATAAACGAGGCAGCCTCTGAATTTGCACTCCCTCTTTTTTAGGAAGCTACTTGCTGTTATGTCATAATTCCCCTTTATTGGACAAGTCATTTTTTTTTATCTTCCAAACCTTTCAAAATTTTTCCTTAGCCCTTGACTTTTAGAAATTTGACTGTGGGCCGGGCGCGGTGGCTCAAGCCTGTAATCCCAGCACTTTGGGAGGCCGAGACGGGTGGATCACAAGGTCAGGAGATCGAGACCACCCTGGCTAACACGGTGAAACCCCGTCTCTACTAAAAAAATACAAAAAAATAGCCGGGCGAGGTGGTGGGCGCCTGTAGTCCCAGCTACTCGGGAGGCTGAGGCAGGAGAATGGCATGAACCCGGGAGGCGGAGCTTGCAGTGAGCTGAGATCCGGCCACTGCACTCCAGCCTGGGCGACAGAGCGAGACTCCGTCTCAAAAAAAAAAAAAAAAAGAAAAGAAATTTGGCCGGGCGCGGTGGCTCACGCCTGTAATCCCAGCACTTTGGGAGGCCGAGGCGGGCGGATCACAAGGTCAGGAGATCGAGACCACGGTGAAACCCCGTCTCTACTAAAAATACAAAAAATTAGCTGGGCGCGGTTGTGGGCGCCTGTAGTCCCAGCTACTCGGGAGGCTGAGGCAGGAGAATGGCGTGAACCCGGGAGGCGGAGCTTGCAGTGAGCCGAGATCGCGCCACTGCACTCCAGCCTGGGCGACAGAGCGAGACTCCGTCTCAAAAAAAAAAAAAAAAAAAAGAAATTTGACTGTGATTGGCCTAGGAGTGATTTTACTTGTGTTTACTCTGCTTGGGGTTTGTTGAGCTTTTTGGATCTGCAAGTTAATGCTTTCCATTAATACTGAGAAGTTTTCAACCATTATTTCCTCAAATTTATTCTGCCCCTATGTCTCTCTCTTCTCCTTCTGGGACTCCAACTACATGTATTTGTGGTGCTTGGTACTGTCCAAGAGGACACTGACATTCTTTTCTTTTTTCTCGGTTTTTTTTTTTTTCGAGACAGAGTCTCACTGTCACCCAGACTGAAGTGCAGTAGCGTAATCTTGGCTCACTGCAACCTCCATCTCCTGAGTTCAAGCAATTCTCCTGCCTCAGCCTCCCAAGTAGCTGGGATTACAGGCACCTGCCACCACACTTGGCTAATTTATATATATATATATATATATATTTTTTTTTTTTTTTTTTTTTGAGACGGAGTCTCGCTCTGTCGCCCAGGCTGGAGTGCAGTGGCGCGATCTCGGCTCACTGCAAGCTCCGCCTCCCGGGTTCACGCCATTCTCCTGCCTCAGCCTCCCGAGTAGCTGGGACTACAGGCGCCCGCCACCTCGCCGGGCTAATTTTTTTGTATTTTTTTTTAGTAAAGACGGGGTTTCACTGTGTTAGCCAGGATGGTCTCGATCTCCTGACCTCGTGATCCACCCGTCTCGGCCTCCCAAAGTGCTGGGATTACAGGCTTGAGCCACCGTGCCCGGCCTAATTTTTATATTTTTAGTAGAGATGGGGTTTCACCATATTGGCCAGGCTGGACTCGAACTCCTGACTTCAGGTGGCCCACCCGCCTTGGCCTCCCAAAGTGAGGCATGAGCCACCATGCCCAGCCTTTTTACTCCAATTCTATTTCCCTCTTTTCTTCGAGTTAAATATTTTCTGCTGATGTGTCTTCAAGTTTACTGGTCCTTTGTTTTTCTGCCATCTCCAGAACTGGAGCCCATCTAATGAATTTTTTAAATTTCGTTATTGTCCTTTTCAGCTCTAGAATTCTCACTAATGTGTCCATTTGTCTGTGCAAATTCTCTCTTCACTCATTGTTATCATATTTTCCTTTAATTCCTTGAACATATTTTCCTATGAACCTATTTTTCTTTAATTCTTCAAACATATTTATAACAGGTACTTTGAAGTCTGTAACTGCTAAATCTAAATTCTGGGCCCAGAGATTACAACTGTTAGCTTCTTTATGAAACGCATTTTCCTGTTTCTTCATCTAGTAATTTTCCGTTGAAAACTGGGTATTGTAGCTAATATATCATAGCAGCTTTGGAATCAGGAGTGGAATCAGGGAAAACCAGCCAGGGCCAGAGCACTCCAGGAATGACAGGTATGGCAGGGTAGACAAATGAACCATCCCAGAGTTCATCAGAGCTTTCACCCTGCCACTTTCCCTGTCCAGACAGTTTCCCTCACTATTCTCCTCCCCAAATTTGTCTCATTGTGCTAGACTTGGCTTAAGAATCACCCCCTTAGGGAAGTCTTTCCAATGACCCTGACCAGGTTAGGACCCCTTATCAAACACATTTATAAGTACTTTCTACAACTGCATCAATTATGAACTTGTTTGTATAGTTTCTTCTTTAATGTCTATCTCCTGCACTACACTGGAAAGGAAATGAGAGCTAGGACAGGCTGTATGTTGTTACCACATGCCTGAGGCACAGAGGAGCTCAATAAATATTTGTTTAATGAATTAATGTTGCCCATTTTGCCTTGAGGACATTTTCAGAATTTGCTGTCTCACCAGCAAATGTAAGAATGTTACATTTTCAGAATTTGCTGTCTCACCAGCAACACATAAGTATGTTCATTCCCTGAACACTTACTGGTACTTATAATTTTTTATAAGTATTTTTAATGATCTTTTTATAAGTTTTTCCAATCTAATAGCTGAAAATTTTATCTTAGTCTAATTTGAATCCTTTGAAATTGAACATTTTTCACAGTTATATTGGCAATTTCAAGTTTCTCTTCTGTAAATCTCCTTCCCATATCCTTTGCAAATATTTTGTCCTATTTACTTACAAAGAGACTTTCATATGTTACTGATAAGGTCTGGTGCTGTGTCCCCACCCAGATCTCATCTTGAATTGTAATCCGAAGTATAATCCCCATGTGGTGGGGGGAGGAATCTGGTGGGAGGTGATTGGATCATGGGGGTGGTTCCCCTGTGCTGTTCTCATGATACTGAGTGAGTTCTCACGAGATCTGATGGTTTTATAAAGGGCTCTTTTCCCTTCACTCTGCACTTCTCTCTCCCGCTGCATTATGAAGGAGGTCTCTGCTTCCGGTTTGTCTTCAGTTATGATTGTAAGTTTCCCGAGGCCTCCCCAGTCATGTGGAACTTGAGTCAATTAAACCTCTTTCCTTTATAAATTACCTAGTCTTGGGCGGTCTCAGTGGCTCACGCCTATAATCCCAGCACTTTGGGAGGCCGAGGCGGGTGGATCAGTTGAGTTCAAGAGTTTGAGACCAGCGTGGCCAACATGGCAAAACCCTGTCTCTACTTAAAAAATGCAAAAATTAGCTGGGCGTGGTGGCATGTGCCTGTAATCCCAGCTACTCGGGAGACTGAGGCAGGAGAATCACTTGAACCTGGGAGGCGGAGTTTGCAGTGAGCCGAGATCACACCACTGCACTCCCGCCTGGGCAAAAAGTGAGACTCCATCTCAAACAAATAAATAGATAAAGAATATATTACATAGTTTTGGGTATTTCTTTATAGCAGTGTGGAAACGGACGAATACAGTTATGTCAGAAGTATTTTGTCCAGCACATAGTTTTTCTCAGTTTGTTGTTTGCCTTTGCACTCTGCTTATACTGTTTCCTACCAACATGGAAACAAAACCGTATATATGTTCTCCATTCTTTTCTTTGTGGCCCTGATCTGAGTCTCCCTGCTTAGGAAGATATTGCTCAACCTCAAAATTAGGTAAATATGTATGTATACTTCATCCTAGTGTATTTATGGTTTCATTTTTTTTAACCTTAAGATTCTTTTTTTAAAATTTTTTTTATTACCTTAAGATTCTTAACCCATCTCAAATTTATTTTGGTACAAGAAGAGAGACATGGATCTAATTTCATTTCATCTTTCTCAATGGTTGCCTGTTGCTCCATCCATCCCTTATTTAAAAAAAAAAAAAAATGTGTACCCAAACAAGCACTTATTATAAGTATAATAAGTATTATGGAGAAATAATACAGGGTGATGTGGTGGGAGTGTAACTCTGGATCTGTGCCATCTAATATGGTAGCCACTAGCCACGTGTTACTATTTAAATATAAATGCAGGCTGCGAGTGAGGCGGTGACTCACACCTGCAATCCCAACACTTTGGGAGGCCAAGGTAGGTGAATCATTTGAGCTCAGGAGTTCAAGACCAGCCTGGCCAACATGGTGAAACCTCATCTCTACTAAAAATACAAAAATTAGCTGAGCGGTAGTGGTGCACACCTGTAATCCCAGCCAGTTGGGAAGTTGAGGCAGGAGAATCACTTGAGCCTGGGAGGCGGAGGTTGCAGTGAGCCAAGATCATGCCATTGCACTCCAGTCTGGGCAACAGAGTGAGACCCTGTCTCAAAAATAAATAAATATAAATGCAAATTAATTAAAATTAAATGAAATTCCAAAATCAGCTCCTGGGTCACACGAGCCACCTTTCAAGTGTTCAACAGTCCCACGTGTCTGGCAGCTGCCTCACTGGAAAGTCCAGTTGCGGAACATTTCAAGCATCACAGAAAGGTCTGTTGGACAGTGCTGCTCTGATTTGGCCAATGCCCGCTGCCTTGTACTAGAATGTAAGCACAGAATAATAGAGTCGATATCTGTCTAATTTTACTTTCTGTCTCTAGAAAGTAGCATAGAGACCAGCACAGAAGCAGACAGTAATCAAGTTTACAGAAAGAAGGCAGGAAGGAAGAGAGAGAGGAAGGGAGAGACAGGAGAGATGAAGAAGGAGGAGAAGAAAGGAGGAAGGGAAGGAAGGAGGGAGAGGAAGGGAAGGGAAGGAAGGGAAAGAGGGAGGGAGGGAGGGAGGGAGGGAGGGAGGAAGGAAGGAAGGAAGGAAGGAAGGAAGGAAGGAAGGAAGGAAGGAAGGAAGGAAGGAAGGAAGGAAGGAAAGGAAGAAAAGGAGGAGGGAGGGAATAAGGGAGAAAGGAAGCTCCCAGCCCATCCACACGGAGCAGTTTGCAGTTTGGGACCTCAGGCCTGACAAACAGAAGTACAGAGTACAGGTCAAAACAGCCTGGGTGTGGAGGGAGGGAGAGTCCAGGATCCTTGTGTTTACTAAGCACTTACTATGTGCCCGGCACCATCCTAATTCCTAATTCCCTGCAGTTTCCACTTTACACCCTACGGTTGTTATCTGATTTCACAGAGAAGGAAACTGAGGCCGGAGAGGTGAATCAGCTTGTCTAGGCACACAGGACCAGGAGTAGCGAGCCAGGGTCAAGCCAGGCAGGCGGCTCCAGGGTTGGTTCCTTCCCCTCATACCACTGAGGTCAAAGGTGGGAGGATGCTGTGAAACAGGAGCCGAGTGTCCACACTCCCTTCCTTCTCTCCTGGGCCCAGAAACCTCTAAGACTTTTTCAATACCCTCCGGCCAGCCCCCACCAGCTCTGGCAGCTGCCCACTGAGCCAGCCCCTCTGCCCAAGGCCCCACCCTAGGGCGGTGGCAGCCAAGGGGGCAGGTCACACTGCTGCCAGCTGGAGCCCAGGCGGCCGATCCATGCAGGAGCCCTGTCCGTGATGTCAGTACCACCAAAGCATCCTCATTAACTGCCCCCTGGGTGACACAGCCCAGCTTTTCTGGGTGGGATGGGTGGGGGACTCACCGAGACCCAGGTGTTCGCAAGAAGCCAGGATGGAAAGTATGACTCGATCCTTCCCAAACGTGGGATGGCTTTTCCATTGCTAATATCCGAGGAATCCGGTGAAGTAGTGGAAAGATCGAGAAGGCAGGAGACTGGTTCTCACTCTGGCCCATCCTGACTTTAGACCAGAACCCCAGAGCCTCAGTCTCCCCTTCTGTCCACCAGAAACCAGGGCCCTGTCCAGCTCCGACTCTCCAAGGTGCCCATGTGTCAGTGAGGTTGACAGCACCGCAGTCACCCTGGGACTGCAGCCTTTAAAGCTTTTGTTTGTTTTGCAAACATGTCTTTGGGAGTGAAGATCCATCCATCGTGACATAAATTTCATTTCAGAAGTTATATTTTACTAGTAGGAGTACAAAGGACTCAAGAATTCAGAACTGGATTTCCCTCCCCAGCCACCCTCAGGATGTCCCAGCCTTGCCCCTGGAGCAGCCAGACTTCCCGCAAAATGAGGACTTGGAAGCTGTGCCGTGGCCGCCAGAACTGACTGTATCAGGCTTGCTTCCTCTCCACCCACCCTGGGAGGTCGGTACTGTTTTTATTCCCATTTTACAGCGATTCTACCTCCCTGCCAGCATTAGACCAACCCTTCACCATTACTTCCTCTAGGAAGCCATCCCTTACTCCCAAGTCTGAGCCAAGCCCCTTCCCAGGTGTCCTCCAGACCCTGAAGTGCACTATCCAGCATGTCCTGCCACATCGAGGCTTCCTCTCCCCTCCTGGTTTTGTCTACTCTGAGAGCAGCAGCCCTGGCGTGTAGGCCCAGCTGCCACTCAGTCAGCCCCTGATAGGTGCACCCCATATGCCTCCTGCCCTGATGTTAGGGGACCATGGCAAGGACCTGATGCCATGAAGCTCACAGGCCTCCAACTTTTGGGGCCAGAATCAAACTGCCCACTCCTTGTGCAACCAGCTGCTCCTTAAAGGTGATCAAATCTTGGGACTGAGAAATTTGTGGCCTCCCAACCTACAACTCTTCAAGAGTTCAAGGCAGGCTGTTTGTTTGTTTTTTGTTTGTTTGTTTTGTTTTTTGGTTTTTGTTTTCCCTCAACTCACCCACTTCCCACAATCTCATTTTTCCACCCTGACTTTTCCTTTAGCTGGACTGACTTCTTCTATATTTTATTTGAATGTTGGTGTTTCTAGTCCTGCTGGCTACCCACGAGGCAGAATGTCTATAAATGCAAAGAAATAGGACAGTTTGCCCGAGGAAGGGATTTCTTTAAAGTGAATTCTGAGTGTCTTTCCTCTTTCGGAATGTTCCTTCTCCCTAAGGGCTCCCTCCTCTGGAATGCTGCCTCTCCCTGGAGTGTTCCCTTTCTCTTGAGTGCTCCCTCTTCCTGGAGTGCTCCCTTTTCCTGCAGTGCTCCCTCTCTCTGCACTGCTCCCTCTCCCTGAGGGTGTCCTCTCCCTGCAGTGCACCCTGAACCCTCTCCCTGTAGTGTTCTCTCTCCCTGAGTACTCCCGCTCCCTGAGTGCACCCTCTCCCTGAGTGCTCCCTCTCCTTTGAGTGCTCCCTCTCCCTGAGTGCTCCCTCTCCTTGCAGTGCACCCTGCACCCTCTTGCTCCCTCTCCCTGGAGTGTTCTCTCTCCCTGAGTACTCCCTCTCCCTGAGTGCACCCTCTCCCTTGGGTGCTCCCTCTCCCTTGGGTGCTCCCTCTCCTTTGGGTGCTCCCTCTCCCTTGAGTGCTCCCTCTCCCTTGAGTGCTCCCTCTCCCTGCAGTGCACCCTGCACCTTCTTGCTCCCTCTCCCTGGAGTGTTCTCTTTCTGAGTGCTCCTGCTCCCTGAGTGCATCTTCTCCCTGTAGTGCTCCCTCTGCCTGCAACTTTCTGCCCAAAGCGCTCTCCACATTCTTCTCCTGATGAGAAGCTGCTCATCTTCCTTGAGGCTCAACTCAGGCGGCCACCTCCCAGGAAGGCTTCCTGGACTCCTCCATTGCCTCCTCTGTTGTCCCACGCACCATGCCCACCCCCTCATGCTTCCGTTCTCACCGCATTCACCATCTGTGTCCTTATCTTCCCTCCCCACCTCTCCTGCCTCTAGCCAGGCTCTCAGCCCCCAAATGGCAGACCAGTGTCTCAAGCCTTTGGGGAGGCAGGGGTCTGTCCCAGTGCTTAGCCCAAAGGAGGCCTCCGTGAGTCAGCTGCTGAAAGCCAATAATCCCAGGCACCTTGGCTGGGAAGGATCCAGCCCTGTACGCCATCCCCATCCTTGAAAGACTGATCTTATTCATGCATATCTGGGGAACCCGGAAGCATGCTTAGAGGTCTCTACAACCTCCTCTTTTAGCTCTGGGGAAACCGAGGCCCAGACAGGGAGCATCTTGCCCAAGATCACCTTCTCTGAACCTCTTCCTCCTGTCCTGAGCCCTTGCCATGGCAGAGCTGAGCTCCCCAGCACCTTAGCAGAAATGAACCTGTGTGCGTGCCCCCCCCCACACTGGTGTGCGTGTGCACATGCGCAGGGACCCTCACAGCCACTGCCTCAGCAACATAGGCAGGCAGCGCTCACAGACCCCTAATCAGGTGAGGATACCGAATCTCTGGAGGACAAGTGACGGGTCGACAGTCAGCTGCAGGGCTGGGACATCAGACTCTGGGTTGTGGTTCTGTCGCCTATCACAAATGTGCCCAATCCAAATTTACAGAAGGTGCAGGAATCGCCTGGGCAAGCACAGGTGCATAAAAATCAGCTTCAGGTGCCTACCTGGCACATGTGTTTTTTCTGTCTTGTCTGTTTAGACCATGTCTAAGCAGTTGGGGACAGGTGCCACAGGACCCGCATGTGGGCCTGGCGCCTTTCTGGGCTCACTTAGGCACATTGTAGTTTAGCAGCTCTTGGTGAGGTCCCTGTCCTTTATGCACATCCACTTGCGGCCCCAGAAGACCCTGTAGACTAGCTGTTGTCCCTGTGACAGGGAACCCCAGTGGCAGGGACTGCGGCACAGCCCAGGAAAACAGGACCATGCAGTTTTTACAAGGGACATTGGTAAAAGGTTGATGACAGATGTTATTTTCCAGGAAAAAGTCAAGACGCTGAATTGAAAGTTCACCCTGGGCCGGGCGCGGTGGCTCAAGCCTGTAATCCCAGCACTTTGGGAGGCCGAGGCGGGTGGATCACGAGGTCAGGAGATCGAGACTATCCTGGCTAACATGGTGAAACCCCGTCTCTACTAAAAATACAAAAAACTAGCCGGGCGTGGTGGCGGGCGCCTGTAGTCTCAGCTACTTGGGAGGCTGAGGCGGGAGAATGGCTTGAACCCAGGAGGCGGAGCTTGCAGTGAGCCGAGATCACGCCACTGCACTCCAGCCTGGGAGACACAGCGAGACTCCGTCTCAAAAAAAAAAAAAAAAAAAAAAAAAAAAAAAAAAAAAAAGAAAGTTCACCCTGGGCTGTGGGGAAGAATTTGCCCCAAGCGGAGAGAGGAGGCGAGAGAGCCCCTCTCCATGCAGCAGGGCTGTCCCTGGGTTTGGACGGTTATTGGGGGCGGCCTTTATTTCCTTACTGATCATTTATAGCATCTTTAAAAGTCAACCTAATAAAATAAAAATAAGACGGGCAGGAAGGAGGGAGAGGCAGTCACCTACAAGAGTCTAAAATCTTTTGGACCTGGTCACAAAGAGACGCTCTCCAGGAGGGTCGCCAGGGCCGCAGGGTCCGGGGCTAGGCCCGGGATCCAGCTAAGCCCTGGCCAACATGCGGACACATGCACACACCCGGACACACCCGCACACACCCGCACACGCACGCGCCCGTGGGCCGCGCCCCGCCGCGCCGGGGCCCGCATTGGCATTCCGCGCCGTTCCCAGCCCGCGGCGCCGCGCGGGGGACAGTGGCGCATTGTTCCCCGGACACGCCGGGCGGCGCAGCGCCCTCGGGGCTTGGCGCGGCCCCGCCGCGATTTGCATGCGCTCCAGTCACAAAGGTTCAAGGTCAGGAGCGCCGGGCGGCCCAGCCCCGCCCGGCCCAGGAGCTATTCTTCGCCCTGGCGGCGGGAATTCCTTGCCGCCCGCGCCCGGGACGCCCCTGCGCGTGAATGGCCGAGCGCCGCCACCGTCTGAGGCGCTTTGTGTCTCGGCCCGGCCAGCTGGGCCCGCGAGGGACGTGCCAGCTCGGCCGGCGGCGCCCCCGCGCCAGCGCCCCTCGCCCATGCTAATCAGCCTGGCAGCGCGTCTGGGCGGGCGGCCCGGTCCGGCCTGGGAGCCCCTCACGTTCCCTGCCGGGAGTCCCCTCCTGCCAGGCCCCCTCCCCTAGCTTCCCCTGCTGCCAGGAGACCCCACTTACTCTGCCAGGGGCTCCCCACGACCCTAGCTGTCAGGTGCCTCCACCCGATTCCACCTCCACCCCCCCGCCAGAAGGCCCCCTCTCCAGCTGCCCTGAGTGCCCTCTGCCCGGCCAGAAGCGCGGGTGCACCTTGCAGGAATGGCTGATGGGGAGCCTGGGGCCTACGACCCTTCTGGGACTCTGACACGACTCTCTGTGGGGCCTGCGGTCATCTTCTCTCAGCCTCAATTTCCCCTGAACAATGAGGCAGGTTGCCCTTCATGATCTCCAGAGGCACGTCCAGAGCTGGGGTCTCCCAGCAGATGCAGGTAAGGTAGTGGTAAAGATGGCATTCCCCCAGCTCCCGCCTGCTCTGCCATTATCCAGTCTGCTGGCCTGTGGACAGTCACCCTGAGCCCTGAGTCTGGGTCACCGTCTCCAGAGACGTCTTGAGGACTAACAGAGCTGAGCGTTCCACGTTGGGACGGCCCTCAGAGCGTCCTGCCCTTATCATCTTCCCACAAGGTAGCCCTGCTCAGGCAATATTATGATTCACCCACTAGACTGGGAGCCTCGAGTGGGCAGGAACTTCTGTATTCCCACAGCACAGTGGCACCCGGGACGCACTGAATGACCTCACAGTTGGATAGGTGAATGCCCCCCAGTGTGGGTCACTCTGTGCAATGGTGGATGGGGACAGGCCACCGCATTTGGCATTTCCAGTACTTGGAAAGAGGCTCAGAGCCTTTCTTGGGAGGCAGGAGCAAGCTTCTCCTGGGAGATCCCCACTGGGTGTTTGGGCTCCATTGTCCAACAGGAACGTCCCCACCCGCAAGCCTCTGGGGAAGCAAGGAAGTTGTCCTTCTGCAGAAAGCTGTGTGCAGGCACACACAGTGCCTGGCCAGGATGCCCATCACGAGGTCCAGAAACTGGAGCTGCAGACCTGGGGCCTCCGGCATGAGGCTGCCAAGGACCCACAGCTTCATGTAGCATCTGTCCTCCTGGCACTTTTGAAGCCAGTGGCCCCACCGGATACCAGAGACAGCCCCCAGTGTTGGGGGCATCGTGCTCGAGGATGCATTTCCCCAGAGCACAAGAGCCTGGGCCCTGTAGACAAGCAGCCCCAGCCAAGTCTCAGGCCCAAGAAAGAGGGACAAGGTGAGGTGGTGAAATGGGCACCAGAGGAGGGAAGCCAACCTCAGACAGACCCTCAGACAGCAGAAAATCTAGCCTGGGGGTTCGAAGCCTTTCCCCAGCCCTCTCCCATTTCCCTCCAAACCTTAAATATGAAGTAGACATAATTACACGTACCTCGCTGCTCTAAGAATCACTCAGGGCCAGATGCAGTAGATCATGTCCGTAATCCCAGCACTTTGGGAGACTACGGTGGGCGGATCACTTGAGCTCAGGACTTCCAGACCAGCCTGGGCAACATTAGTGTGATACCTTGTCTCCACAAAATAATAATAATAATAAGGCCGGGTGCAGTGACTTATGCCTGTAATCCCAGAACTTTGGGAGGCCAAGGCGGGCAGATCACTTGAGGTCAGGATTTTGAGACCAGCCTGGCCAACATGGTGAAATCCCATCTCTACTAAAAACACAAAATTAGCCTGGTGTGGTGGCGCATGCCTATAGTCCCAGCTACTGAGGAGGCTGAGGATGGAGGATTGCTTGGGCCCAAGAGGTCAAGGCTGCCGTGAGCCATGATCACACCACTGCACTCAGCCTGAACAAGACCCTGTCTCAAAATAAAGAATCACTTAGAAGCCTGGATGTTACCCTCCCTAGCACTGTGTTGCTAGCATCAGTTTCATATGCGTCCCTAACCCCATCCCTGCTTAGCTGGCTGGATACCACTCCCAGCTGTTTTCCAGCCACCCCAGCTTTGTCCTGCACATGGTACTCTCCTGCCCACGGAACGCCCTCTCAGCCTGCTGCTTGCCAATGAGCTCATCCTGCAAGGCTTGGTTCAGATACCACCTCCTCCAGGAAGCTGCCCCTGATCCTTTCCTCCTCCCTTTTCCCACCTGCCTAGGTTTTTGATGCCATGATAAGGAATTTGGCTGCAGATCCTAGGGCAGTAGGGAGCCACTGCAGGCTCTAAACAGGGAGCAGTGACCCAGCGACTCTCCGTGGTGGCCTCTGCAGGCAGCATGCAGACAGGGGTGCTCAGACATCCGGAATTCACAGGCTGGTCAAATTTCAAAGGAGTATTGCAGACCTACGGAAGATTGCCAACTTTCTATTTTTCCTATGTTGGGGCCTTTAGAAAAATAATTACAATTTCCCTTTTTGAGAGAATATCTTTAAACCAAAAAAAAAAAAAAAAAGTAAGAAGACAATCTCAGGACAAAGGCCCTTCCTTTGTGCTGGATAAACAGAGCCTTTGGAAAACTTGACACATGGTCCTCACATTTGATGGTTGGAAAACAGCTAGCGGTGGTATCCGGCCTAACAGTTGGAACTGTGATCAGGGCTGGGCCTCCATATGGGTGGGGCCTCCTCTCGGCATCCCTTCCTGCCCCAGACCACAGGTTTCCTGAACCCCCCTAGACCAGGTGGGTTTCCTGGCTGGTCCCCTGGCTGCGCTCAGGCCCTCTAACCTGGCGGTTCTCAGAGGTCAACTCAGATGAGTATCGAGCTGGCCAATGTGACGAGTGCCCACCACGGGGAGGCCCCTGGGGCAGTCTGCAGCTCCAGCACTCATGGATCACTGCAGCCTCAACCTCCTGGGCCCAAGCAACCCTGACTTCAAGACACGAGGATGCTTATGAGAATAGAGAGGAGGGGACAAGGCACAGATGCCCTCTGTCCCCACAGTGTGAGGCAAGGAGCAAACGTGTGTGTGCGCAGGAGCCTGGGGCCACCCATGGTGGAGGGAATGCCTGATGCATGACCAGCCTGAGTGGAGAGTCCACACTGAGCCTTGTGGATTGTTCTAGAAGGAGATTCATCGTCCCTTCCAAGGGCAGGCTGTACTGTGGATGTTCTGCTGATGAGACAGTGGGTACCATCAGTAATTAGCATTGAAATCCTGTGCTCAGCCTCAGAGCTGGGAGGCCCAGGGTGACTGCTGAGGACAGCCCAGCATTGAAGACAGGCCTGAAGATGATTAGGGGCAGGGTTACACTGCTAACACCTGCTCTATTAGGTGACGTTAATTTGTAATCTTGTTTCCAGCTTTCCTTTGCCTTTTAATCCTTCTTTGTCAAGAACAAATTTCAAGCTATCCTGTTTCCCAATGATCACGTTCGAAACGGGAGGTCTGGATTAATCTCTGACCAGCATTGGCCCATGTATCAGTGCTCAGCCGCTTGCTTTAACCAGGCTGTGTTGTCCTAGGCTTGCTCCTACAAATATGATGTGACTCGGCCGGGCGTGGTGGCTCAAGCCTGTAATCCCAGCACTTTGGGAGGCCGAGACGGGCGGATCATGAGGTCAGGAGATCGAGACCATCCTGGATAACCCAGTGAAACCCCGTCTCTACTAAAAAATACAAAAAAAAATTAGCCGGGCGAGGTGGCGGGCGCCTGTAGTCCCAGCTACGCGGGAGGCTGAGGCAGGAGAATGGCGTGAACCCGGGAGGCGGAGCTTGCAGTGAGCTGAGATCCGGCCACTGTACTCCAGCCTGGGCGACAGAGCCAGACTCCGTCTCAAAAAAAAAAAAAAAAAAAAAATATGATGTGACTCAACACTCATGTCAGGCCCTGGGCTAGGCACCAAGGACGCTCAAGACACAGTCCTTAGCCGGGCACAGTGGCTCACGCCTGTAATCCCAGCACTTTGGGAGGCCAAGGGAGATGGATCACCTGAGGTCAGGAATTCGAGACCAGCCTGACCAACATGGAGAAATCCTGTCTCCACTAAAAATACAAAATTAGCCAGATGTGGTGGCGCATGCCTGTAATCCCAGCTTCTCCGGGAGGCTCAGGCAAAGAATCACTTGAATCCAGGAGGTAGAGATTGCAGTGAGCCGAGATTGCTCTGTTGCACTCCAACTTGGGCAACAAGAACGAAACTCTGTCTCAGACAAACAAACAAACAAACAAACAAAAAACAGTCCTTGCTGTCTTGTAACCAGAGGCAGGAATAGCCTATGTCTCAGGAGTGGCTTGTCATGGCCAAGGGATCCATCCTGGAAAGCTTCCTGGAGGAGGCGGTAGCTGAGTGGAGCCTTGCACAGGGTAAGTGCTCACTAGTGTCAGCTACTGTTGTTATTCCCAGCAGGAGTAAGAGGGGAGAAGCTCTGATCACCATGCAAGTGGGAAGAGCATCTCCTTCAGAGGGAACAGCATTCGAGAAAAGGCAAGGAGTTCTCGCCCAGCCAAGTTGGGGTGGGGCGGGGAGTTGGTGGTCAGCGATGGGGAAGTGGGGGGAGGTGAAGAGGCTGGAAAGAGAAGCAGGGGGCCAACCCTGCTTTGGTTCTTAAAACAAAAGGGTTTTTTTTTTCTTTTTTTTTTTTAGGTGGGGACAGGAGTTGTGCGCATTTGGGAAACCGCTCTGGCAGCGGCCCAGCCCCGGAGGAGGAGGCTGCAGTTAGGGAGGCCACTATTTCGGCAAGGGGAAGTGTGGCCATGGGGAGGGGAGGAGCCCAGGCTGAATTACAGGGGAGGTTTTAGGAAGGACAGCCAGGACTTGTACATCTGCTGGCCCCAGGGCCCTGGCTCATGCTCAGAATGGACAGATGCGGAAGGGGTGCCCCAGGTCAGCCTTGGTGTGGGGCTGAGGCCCTGTGCAACTGGGCTTAGTGGGGTGGCCACTGGAATATCCTGCAAGACACCCCGATGCTGCTGTGACGGAGGGACCTGATGGTGGGAGGCTGCAGGGGGATCCTGGTAGTGGCTGTTTCATGCGGGCGTCCTGTTTCCCAGCAAAGATGGATCAAGGACTATGGAGCCCGCAATTGTGGGGCTGCCCTCCACACCAGAGTGAAGAGCCAGAGGGGCCTGGTGGAAATGTGCAGGGCATGTCACACCCACACCTAAGGAAAGGGCCCAGTCCTACAGCACCAGCAACCAAGCAGTTAAAAGTATTCTGTGGCTCCCAGGGTCACAGAGTGGAGCCTTCCCCAGAGTCAGGAGCCTGGATTCAGGGTCATTGTCCCTGCAGAGCTCAGAGCCCAGATTCTCCCTGCCCCACCTCACTCTCTTTGGGATTGATTGCTCAGCAAAGACAAAAAGGCGGCGGTCCTCCATGGACCAAAGCCCCTGAGCCAGGGCCCATCCCCCAACAGTGGTGTTCCTGCTATAACAGGTCCCTGCCGGGTAGGATGAGACACCTCTGTGTAAAAAAACACGTCCACACACACTCCCGCGATATTGATGCAAAAACAATCTGTTCGCTCTTCCTAGAGTACTGACCGGTAATACCATATTCAAAAGCCTTTAAAAAAGCAAATCCTCAGTGAAGTTACAATTATTCTCCTGGGAGTACACCAAGGGAATTATTAGAGATGTATGACAAAGATGTTCATAGCAGCAGGTTTGTAAATCACCTAGACAGCCAATCATCAAGAGTGAGGTAAAGAAGTTACATATGGGACATCTGAACAACGGATTCTTCTGCAGTCATTTAAGTGTGATCTAGAAATATTTAAAGAGGAGGTGAGTGGTTTGCTGCATATTAGTGAAAGTGCAGAGAGTAAAACGTGACATATGACCACGGTGATTTCAAATATGTATTACAAAAAGACAAGAAAGGCTGGACAAATATCCACCTGAATGTCAGCTGTGTTTCCCTGAGCTGGACTTCTATCTATTTGTTATGGTCTCAGAGATGCTTTCCCATGTTTGCAAATTTGCAGATGATGAACATATATCATCTATGTTTGCAAAAGGAATCAGTCGTGTGTGTGTGTATATGTGTGTGTGTGTGTATCTCAATGGCACAGAAATAAAAGGCCAAGTTAAAGATGCATAATGACTCACTGCTTCCCCAAAGCAAGTTTTCTCTCTCCCAGCTTGGAAATTATTACGGAAAATGCCAAATGTGTGAGGCCTGGCTTGGACCCTGTTTGTCCAGAGCTGGGCTCCCCAGAAGGGCCATCCCCAACCACCTAGGCACGGTCACCTAGGAGGAGCTGGTTACGTGTGCAGGCCTTGTTCCATGCAACCATTCTTGGGACCAGAATCTAAGAAATATCTTTTTTTTTTCCCCTCCAGAAATGTCTTTGTGTGTATGTAGCAAAACATACATAACAAAATTTACCATTTACCATTTCAGTAGCATTAAGTAGATCCACATTGCTGGGCAACCATCACCATGATCTGTCTCCACAACTTTTTCATCATCCCAGACTGAAACTCCATACCTATTAAATAATAACCCCTCGGTCTCTACTCTCCCCAGTGCCCAATAGGCACTGCTTTACTTCTGACTGTGAATTTGACTACTCTTGGGACGTCGTACAGGTGGAATCGTACACTACGTGCCCTTTCGTGTCTGGCTTACTTCACTGCGCATCATGTTTTCAAGGTTTATCCACGTCATATCATGTGTCACAACTTCATTCCTTTTGAAAGCTGCGTAATATCCCATTATATATAATAATTATAAATATTATATATATATCACCTTTTCTTTCTCCATTCATCTACCTCTGGACACTGGGGCTGTTTCTACCTTTTGTCTATTATGCATAATGCTGCTTCTTTTTGTACCAAAAGTGTACAAATATGTGTTAGTGTTCCTGTCTTCAATTATGGGGGTATATACTTAGGAGTGGAATTGCTGGGTCCTATAGTAGCTCTGTGTTTACATTTTTGAGGAACTCTCATACTGTTTTCCACAGCAGGTGCACAATTTTACATTCACATTCCCACTAACAAAGCTAACATTTCCACCAACAGGGCTAATTTTTACATCTTTTGTAAAGACGAGTTCTCACTAAGTTGTCCAGGCTGATCTCCAGCTTGGTTTTTTTGTTTGTTTGTTTGTTTGTTTAGAGTTTCACTCTTATTGCCCAAGATGGAGTGTAATGGCACAATCTCGGCTCACTGCAACCTCCACCTCCCGAGTTTAAGCAATTCTTCTGCCTCAGCCTTCCGAGTAGCTGGGATTACAGGCGCCTGCCACCACGCCTGGCTAATTTTTGTATTTTTAGTAGAGACAGGGTTTCTCCATGTTGGCCTGGCTAGTCTCAAACTCCCGACCTCAGGTAGTCTGCCTGCCTCAGCCTTGGTCTTGAGCTCTTGAGCTCAAGCAATCCTCCTGCCTTGGCTTCTTAAAGTGTTGGAATTACAGGGGTGAACCACCACGCCCACCAGGAGTTCTTTATATATTCTGCAAATGAGAGATATTTTTTGTATATACAGTACTGGAGTTTAAACCAATTGTTAAAATACTAATTCATTACTTTTTAAATTTGGAAAACATAAAAAGGGAGGCACAAGAAGCATTCGTGTTTATATGCTTTGACTCAGCAGTTCCACATCTAGGGATTGGATATGCACAGATTTAGCTGCAAGAATGTTTATTGTAAAAGAAAGAAGTAAGGAAGAGATGAAACGGGAAACAACATCAATATCCAATAATCTCACATGGGTTAAATAGAATACAGCCCCGCTGTGTATGATCACAAACAATGCTGTGAATGAACACTAAATGATGTGTGACATTTAGAATATAGCCACGGTTACAAAGACAACGTTGCAAAGCAATATTTAGAGCATGATCCATTTTTTTTGTCTCAACAAATGCATAATTGCGTAAAAAGAAAGAATGTCAAATGTTAACAATGGTGATCTCGTGTGAGGGAATCTCAGGGTACTTTTTTTCTTTGTATTTTTTACCAATTTTCCAAATTTCATGCAATAAGCCACAAGCGTATATACAATGTTATCCCGATTATGTAAATATCTACATATTTAGATAAAAAGATACTCCAGGCCAATATTTTGCTTGCTGACTAGGAAAGGTTTCTCCTTTTCTTTCTTTGTACTCGCCTAGCTTTTACAAATTCTCCACCGTCTGGTGGTTTTACCTCGTTTAGGGAGGGGAAAAATATAGGAAAAGTTGTTAAACTTTAAAGTGGAGATCCAGTTTGCGCGAAAGCTCGGAATCAGCCCCGCGGCCAGCAGCCGCACGGAGGAACCGCCCAGACCCCGCCCCGGCCCAGCTAGGCCCCGCCCCACAGCTACGGCCAGCCTAGCCTTACGCTGAGCTTTCTGAGCGGGCCGCGCAGAGGCCCCGCCCAGGCCCCTCCCGCTCGACAGCCACGCAACATCCGCACAGCCCGCGGCCTGGGATCTAGGAGACGGTCACCCAGAGGCCCCGCCCTTGGCGCGTAGAGGCCCGGCCCCAGACTTGGCCCCGCCCCCTCAGCTGCGGCGCTACGTCAGCACGGCCCGCCGCACCCTCGCTTGGGCTTCCGGAACAGGCCGCGCCAAGGCCCCGCCCCGCGGCCGCACCAGGCCTCGCCCCTTTGGCTACGGCACTGCGTCCGCGCCGCACGTCGCGCCCTCGTCCTGGCTTCCGGGGCGGGACGGAAGAGCGGGCGGGACCTTCCAGTCCAAGGCGCCGCGGCTTCCGCCCGGGAGGGGCGCTGATCCCAAACGAGGTTGTGCGCGCTTCCTGCGATGGTTTTTTGCTGTCCCCGTTCAGCCCCAGGTGCGCGGGACGTAGAAGCCAGACAGCCGAGAGGCGGAGATGAAAGGGCCCGCGCGTGCCAGGCCCTGCTGCAGCCCCCGAGAGGTCGGAGGCGCGGAGCCAGGGCTGACCCTGTGCGCACTGGGTCGGGGGCCATCCCGCGTCTCAGCCTGCGCTGGACGCACCACCCGGGCAGAAAAGTGACATCAGAACCTTAGGCTCCGTTGTCAACCACGGTTACTGATGTCACCCGTTTGCACAGGGAGGAAGGTGTGACCTAGCGAGGCGTCCTCCTGTCCTAGTCAGGGTCTGCTCTGGGTGGGAGGGATTGTAGGACCCCCTCTCTACTGGCTGTCACAGCCTAAGCTGGTGAACTGTTTCTAGCCAGAGTGCCTCTTCGGTGAAGTCTAAAGCCACGAGATGACAACGGCAGCTGCCGTGTATTGAAAAGCACGTGCCAGGCCATCCTGGACTTACCGGTAAATGTGTTATCTCAGTAATCCTGGCAGCTGTATTAACGTGCATGCCAGCCCCTTTCACAGATGAGGGGCTGAGGTCAGAGAAGCAGCTTGCCAGAGTCCCTGGAGGGCAAAGGGGCACAGCCTAGATTTGGACCCAGATCTCTGATTCTGAATCTCAGCGGTTAGCCTGTGCGCGGACCCGGCATCCTGTGATAATAGTTTCCCTTCGATAGGTGTAGCTGCCTGTCAGCTCCGTTGGTTACCTTAGCTCACTGCTGCCTCCTCGAGTTGGAAGACCCGCTTACCCATAGCTAAGCCCCTCTCCCAACTCTGAAGGTGCTCAGCATCCCTGAGCTTGACCCAAGTTCCCTGGAAATTCCCACCCACCTGTTACCCCAGATCTCCCAATACTCTGCCTCCCTTTGCTTGAGGTGGGAAAAGATGCCCTCTGCCCAGGATCTGAATGGCCGGTGTGCAGCGCCAAGCCTGCTGGGCCTATGGTGGCAGGGCTGCAAGTGCACGACAGAACACACCCAGGGTGCTCACACAGTGCCAAGCCAGCCCCCAGGGTGCTGAGGCTGCCTCTCCCCTCTGTACCCCGCCCTCCCTTGTAATGCAGAGGCCGAAAGTCTTGGCTTTCCAGGTAGGTAGATGCTGGACGTCAGCAGCAGACAGGGCATCCCAGCACAATGAGCCCGCAGCAGTCCAGACTTTCTAGCCTCCAAGTGTACCTCAGAGCGGAAGCTGCGCATTTGATTTTTTTTTTGGCTCCATATTAAAGAACAAAGCATGGGAACTGGACAGGCCCCTCTGTAAACAGAAAACACATGTTTTCTGAGAGAATGGGCACTTCCTCTCCTGGTTTCATCTCCCGTGGACAGAGGTCTCCTTAGGCCTGCTGACTTCAAGACCAGGGAGGCTGCGGACAGAGGGCTGAGAGGAGGTGATTCTTCTTTGCTCAACTCGCCTTCTTGAATGGGGGCAAAGACAAGTGCTAGAGGTCTGCTTGGCAGTGGGGTGTGGTCTGAGGAGGGAGGCCCCTCAGAGACCGGAACAGGAAGTGGGGGTCTGGACCATTTGTGTCCTCCAAGCACACTGGAATCATTTAGGGTTCTACCCGAACTAGCTCCAGGTGAACGTGTGTTCTTTGGAGCCTGCTAGCCACAAATGGGCAGAGACCTCTAACTCAGATGAGAAGCCTGTGTCTGCAAAGAACGGGCATTCTGGGACTGAGTACCCACTGCTGTGTGGCCTTGGGCAAGTTTCTTAACCTCTCTGGGCCTCACATTTCTCATCTGTAAAAGCAGGATAACAGTAGTTATTTAGGATTAAATAAGATCATGGAAAATGCCCCATTGGACACATAACTAGGAGCTAATTAATAAGTGAGCAAAATCAAATATTGTCTCTGTTTCAATGCTGAGCTATTGTAGAGTGGCCCAAGAATCCTCTACAGACTCCCGGGGTGCCCGTACTCCAAAGAGCACCTCCTCTTCCCCTGCCTTCTGTTGAGCACAGCCACTCCCAGGCGGCTGTGACACCTTTCTGGAAGCAGCCATCTTGCGGACAGATCATCCCTTTGAATCTCCCCGGCAGCCTGAACTTTGTCCTTGAGGGGAGATTTGATTTGGGGAAATCATCAGACATCCTTTAAGACAAGTCTGCTGAATGGATGCTCAGAAGCCAAGCCAGGGCCTCCTGTCCGGGTCAGTCTGGCCTCATGCGCTGAAGGCAGTATACAAAGGATCTGGACTGGATCATCGCCACTGGTTTTGGTGGGTGTGAGCAACGTGTCTGTGTGTGTGTGTGCGTGTGTGTGTGAAAACAGAGATATTCACACACACTCCTAAGCTCAGTGGACGAACCAAACCAAAGCCTGCCTAATGAACATGAGGCTGCCTTTCATCTCTCAGCCCACAACTTGATTTTCATGGAAATTTCTCTGTGTGGGAAAATTACAAGCATTTCTGAATACAGGCAAGTGTGTGAGAGTGCGGCAGCATGTTGTCCTGGAATACTGGGATTTAGAGGTTGGGTTCCCCCGGTCTGTTCCTAACCAGCTGTGTGGCCTCTGGCTCCTTTCTTCACCCCCTAGCCCTTGGTTTCCGCATCTTAAGTGCTCCAGGAGGGAAACACACAGGCTGTGCCCACATGCGTGGGCATTCACAGCACGTGCTGGTGACATTGCTTATTAAAACATTGTAAACATTAATTGGCAGTCACAAAGTTCTAGTCACAATAGCAGACATTTTTAAAAATCAGAAACAGGCCAGGAACAGTGGCTCACGCCTGTAATCTCAGCACTTTGGGAGGCCGAGGTGGATCACTTGAGCCTGGGAGGCGGAGGTTGCAGTGAGCCAACCTTGCACCACTGCACTCCAGCCTGGGTGACAGTGAGACCCTGTCTGAAAAAACAAACAAAGAAACAACAGAAACAGTTCAATTGTCCATCGGTAGATGAGTGGGTAAACAAATATCAATAGGCGTATGATAAAATATCACAAAGCAGTAAAAAGGAATGAGCCATTGATAGACGCAACAACATAGATATCAGGATCCCGAGCAAGAGTTCATACACCATGAGTTTTAAATTTTTTAAAAAAATAAATTAAAAGTGATCTACAGTGGTTGGATTCAGATTGCTGGCTGCCAGGGAGTCAGAGACTGCCTGCAAGGGGCTCTAGGGAGCGTTTTGTGGGGATAGATATTTCTTTCTTGATCTTGGATATGTAACACGGTGCATACGTTTGTCAAAACTCATCAAACAGTAGAGGTGAAAGGGATTTTGCTGCATGGAACTTAGACTTCAATAAGGTGGATTTCAAAAATTAACTGGTATTTATATTTTATTTTTCAAATCTTGTAGAAAATAATAGACATAAAATGCTCACAACATATTCAACAAAGACTGTAAAATAACCTATAGTATGATCTAATGATTGTATATACATGAATATTTGTATTTATAACTTACGGTCCATTCATATAGATATGTGTACGCACACACACACACATATGTATGCATGCGCACATATGCATACATACAGTTTGGAAAATATAGCAGAAGGACTTTCAAACAAATGAACTCAGTAATTACCTCATGGGTAATTGTTTTCTTTTTAGTTTTCAATTCTAAATATTCTCTTAGTTTTTTCTTAATTCTAAATATCCTTTTAGGGGTGGTTTTTTTTTTTTTTTTTTTTTTTTTACTTTTCTGTAATGAGCACTTTTTTTGTGGAAGAGGAGTCCTTTTTGCTTGCTGTATTTTTCTACTTTGTTAATTGACAAATAATTGTATATATTCAGGGGTATAATATGTTATGTATATGATAACACTTTTCTTTTTATAAACAAAGAAGAACACACATATCTCTTTTTTTTTTTTTTTTTTTTCCAGCTGCAGCAGGCCAGAGACATGAGACATGGGGCTGGGCCCCAGGACAGGGTGGTGAGGACATCCCGGTTCCCATGAAAAGCAACCGCCTGGCAAGGCTGGAGCAGACAAAGAGGGAGTGAGGGGGTGTGGCTCACTCCCCAAGTTTTTTGGCTCAGCTTCAGTGCTGGGTCATTCTTGGGGACTGCTATACCCACTGGGCACTGCAGAACTTCTGGTGCTTGTGGCAAAGGGGAGTCAGGAGGAGCCCTGTCCCTGGACCAGACCTTCCTGTTTGGGGTACTGGGACCCAGTGGCCCTGTGCACCTTTCCTGAAGCTTCTGGGCCCCCAGTGATCGAATGCAGTGGGCTGGGGAGTCACAGACTGTGCTTCCTGCCTTCCTCCTCCGTTCCAGGTTCCTGTGCATTCGTGGGCCCATCCACCTGGCTGGGCTTGGCTAGGCTGTGACCTTCTCTGAGGACAGGGCTCTGCCTGCATTTGGAGCTGCTGGGACCTCAGTGTCACCCCCCACTCTCGCCAGCTGGCCTCACAAAGGTGCCCAGGAGGAGACCTGATTGCCGGCTCCTTTCCCCTCCCTGGCTGAGCAGATTCTACAACAGCCTGTGGAAATTAAAATAAGAGCCTAAAACTGTCAAAAAAATTTTTTTAACCAAGTCACAAATGGGAAAGCTGAGGCGGCAGCGGGTTAAGGACACGTTGTGATGTAGCGTTCTCTCCCGGTGCTTTCGTACTGTAAACATCACAGTCCACGGTCCCTGTGAACAGGCAGCCACAGAGACTGGGTTTAGAGTTGCCGGGGGAAGGCCGCATCCAAAGTGTGGCCAGCTCAGAACTATTCCACCACATGGGGGGTCATTAGTTCTGCTCAGTTCTGTGGGGCCTCACTAGTGTTTCCATTTAAAAATAAGTCAAGGTAAAAGAAAAAGTTTTAAAATCTAACAGTCATGTATCTATTTCTGTAATTGTAAAGAAATACACTGTCCTGTGACGGCTGGAGGTTCTGGAGCAGAGGACCTAGGAGACAATGTTTTCTTTTTCCTTTTTTTTTTTTCCTGAATTTTCCAAACCATCTATAACAGTGTGTATTGCTTTTATAATGGGAGGAGATAAAATAGACTTATATTAAAAATAAAGTGCACCTGAGCCTACATGTCAAATGTGATAATCAAAGGCACTTTCTATTTATCAGATACCTGGTTCATGCCGCATCTCATGCTAGGCCCTCCCAGCATGCTGGCTCCTCAGAACCCCCTGCAGGTGGGAGCTGGCAGCCAGGTCCCTGAGGCAGCACTCAGCACCCACGTAGCAGAGCCAAGGCTGGACAGGGATGACTCCAACTCCCAGGATTGTATTATGCTCATAACGACTTCCTGCCTGTTTGTATTTAAGACAAGGTCTGTCACTGTAGCCTTGACCTCCCGGGCTTGAGCAGTCCTCCCACCTCAGCCTCTGGAGTAGCTGGGAGTTACAGGTGCACACCACCATGCTTGGCTAATTTTTGTATATTTTGCAGAGACAGGGTTTCACTGTGTTGCCCAGGCTGGTCTGGAATTCCTGGGCTCGTGTGATCCACCAGCCTCAGCCTCCCAAAGTGCCAGGATTATAGGCGTGAGCCACAACACCCAGCCCCTGTCTCTTAAAGGTGAACATTTTCCCTAAATACAATGATGTTCAGTTCAAGTATTTGTATCTCACTTACATAGAATATGGAATTATTTCTGTAAACAGAATTTAGTAAAAAATATAAAAATCAGCCAGGTGTGTTGGCTTACGCCTGTAATCCCAGCACTTTGGGAGGCCAAGGTGGGCAGATCACAAGGTCAGGAGATAGAGACCACCCTGGCCAGCATGGTGAAACCCTGACTCTACTAAAAATATAAAAATTAACTGGGCATGGTGGTGTGCACCTGTAGTCCCAGCTACTTGGGACGCTGAGGCAGGAGAATCGCTTGAACCTGGGAGGCGGAGGTTGCAGTGAACCAAGATCGCGCCACTGCGTCACTGCACTCCATCCTGGTGACAGAGTGAGACTCTGTCTTAAAATATATATATATATAAAAAACTCATAGATTTTTACCTTATTTTACCTTATGACACTGTTGACCAACAGCCAAAGTCAGGATCGGTTATGTAACTCTCAGAGCCCAGAACAAAATGAAAATATGGGTTCCCTTGTTCAAGAATGACTGAGAATTTTAAGATCGGGGACAGCCAAACATTGAGTGTGGGGCCCTTCTGCACACGGACCCTCTACCACGGGGTAGGCCACAAGGCCCACCAAGTCAGCCCTGGACAAGTTATTGATGGTGTATGATAGAACTAAGGTGACAGTTCCCTTTGAGACACACTCTAATCATCAGTGACCACCAGTCAGAAAACAAATGGGCTTAAGCTGCAGGAAGACGAGCCGTTTCCAAGGCATTTTCCAATCTGAAAAATAGCGGTCGCAGCTCAGGAATGGAGTTCCCGGTGAGGACGCAGCAGGAGACACAGCCAGGCTTCCCTCCCCAGGAGAGGGCCAGGCCCTGCATAGGAGCTTTCGTGAAAAACCAGGGAGGCTGCAGATTCTCTGGAAATATCAACACGCTGGTGCCACACCTCGATAGAGCTTCAGTCACTCTGCCGTGGAGCGCGCGAGGCGGACCATCCTAGGCCTTGGGGAGAAATCATGACAGCTGATGCCAGTGCTTGTTACTAGGAAAACACAGTAAGAACCTTCATCCCTAAATGTTTATACCTACTATGTACTCACAAAAATTTTAAAAAAGGATTTACTATGAAAATGTAAAGTATCTCAATCTTTATCTTGATCATACGTTGAACTGATAATATTTTGGATATATTGGTTTAAATAAAATATATTAATTAAAAAAAAAAAAAAGGAAAACTTCATCCTGCTGCCTCTGGGAAAGGATCTTAGGTTCATTGGCAGGTAAACGTTCCCCCAAAGGAGGTCCGCTATGAATGCTGGAAACGAACCGTCAGCTGACAAGCATCTGCAGCTCTGAAAACAAGGGCTCCACGCATTGTCCCCGCCAGTGCCCCACCAGCCCACCCCCATCACCTCTATGTCCTCAGCCCCACGTCAGGTTCTGGAAGTTTCCAGGGGAGTGGGCAGTACCCTCAGGGGCTCTTGGGGTGAGGCCTCTTCCATGAATCACATGTGGAAGCCCGGGACCAACCTCAGAGAGGATCATGTCTGAGAAGTCGTCTGAGGGGAAAATATCCACTTAAGAGAGTGGTTCTCCAGGCCTTTGGGGACAAAGGACAAATATTCCTCCCACCCCAATCCCCAACAGGCTCCTTGTTCATTTTTCTTTAAAAAACAAGAAAACAAATCCCCATTCTCCCCAGCCTGAAACAGTGCTCTGGAGAAGCTGCCCTGGCCCCGAGTGTCTTCTCCATAAACACGTCTGGCGAGGAAGGACGGACAACGGCCTCAGGCCCAGCTGGCACCCAGAAGATCTATGCCTCCCAGCGCCTCCAGGGCCCTTGCAGTCTCGAGAGATGTGGCTTGGCCACTTTTGCAGATTCCCAGGCCTGGGGCCACTCAGTTGCCTCCCCCAGCCCAGGTGTCTCCACAGGACCCTGGCCTCGGAGAGTCTGAAGCCAGGCAGGGAGAAGAGGGTAGAAAATGGTGGTGCTGGGGAGCTGGGCTGTGGGAGTTGGGCTGTGGGAGCTGGGCCAGGCCAGCAAATCATTCCCGAAGGTGAAGAACTGCCGGCTGAGGGCACCGTGGGCCTGGGTCCAGGGCCCAGCGTGGAACCTCTTCTTCTGGAGCACCAGGGGTCACAACAGCATGGGCCTGGGTCCAGGGCCCAGCGTGGAATCCCTTCTCCTGGAGCACCAGGGGTCACAACAGTCCCTCTACTCCACAATCACGGGTGACCCACGGCCGGGTGCTTTCGGGACGAGACAAAGACAGCGTGTTCCTCCAAGCCCCTGCCTGCCGCTCCGTCACTGGGGCCATGGTCTGCGTGCCAACAACCTTTTAGGAAGCATCTCGTGCCCACCCTCACCACCCCGCAAAAAACCTGTGTCCAAAACACTTGGCAGTGGGCTTCAAACACTCAGGTGCCCCGAGGAGGCGCCGGGAGATGAGCCCAGAGCGCTGACTGGCGAAGGCCCCAGCAGGACTGGGCCGTGGGACTTGCTTGTTTACCTCTTAAGAGAAAAACACAACGAAAAAAGCTTCTGGGTAGAATTGGAAGTTCTGGGGCTCTCGGCGCCTCGGCCTCCGCGCCGTTCTCTTCCTCCCCTCCCCGGCCTGCTTTTCCTCCTTCTTTCCCTCTTTGTTGCCAACCTCAGAGCCGCGGCTGAAACCCAGCCCAGCGTCCGCGAAGCCCGGAAACTTCCAGCTCCGCGACTGTGCAGAAAGTTGGGGGGCGCGGCCGGGGTGACAGCAGCATCTCGGGAGCGGCCGCGGCGGCCACCCGGGACCTCCGCCTCCCGCGCCTCCCGCTGCCCCAGCCGCGCCCGGGGACCTCGGGCAGCCCGCGGGCCGGACGTGAACTTGACCGTCGCTGTGCCCGCCTGGACCGCGGCGCGCTCGGGACGATCTGGTAAGCGCTACCCCTCCCGCCCTCGCCCGGCGGCGCTGGGGTCCGGGTCGGGGTCCGTGGCTCGACCACGAGGGCGTGTCCGGGGCGGCGGGCGCCAGGGCTCCTCGGCCGCTGCACGGGAGCGCACGGCTGAGCCCGCGGCCCGGCCCGGTGAAGTCAGCCCCCAGCCTTCCAAACAAAGACTCGGAAAGTTGGGAAGGGAATCGTTCCCGACATTTTCCTTCCCCTCGGGCTCTGGGTTGCGGCCATCAGGGCTCCTAAAAGGGAAAGGAGAGCTCTCTGGTTTTCTCCTGGTGTTTTCTTCCCTGCGCTTTGCCCCCCACCTTTGGCTGGAGGGAAGGAGGAGGGGGCACGGACGCCCCTCGGGTCCTCAGGTGTTGACCCTCCAAGGTCAAGCTACCCAGGGACACCACAGGAGGTGAGGGCCTGTGGGATGAGGGACCCCCGACAGCACAAGGAGGCAAGCCCCTCATGGCTGCAATGCTTGGGTCCTGGGGCTCAGATGGAAGTTGCTCCTGATCTCCCCCACCCTCCGTACCATTCTGAGTGACTTCTCTTAGCCGTCCTGGGTGACCCTTCTGAGCAAGACACCCTGGTCACCAACTGTCCTGTTGGCTCTGCTTGAGGCAACCACAGTGCCAAGTGAGCCTGGCAGGTGCTGGGTCACAGGACAGCCATGGATAGGGCCTGGGGAGGAGAAGAAGCCGGGGCCCTGTAGGGTCTGTTCCTTGGGGAGCAGGTGGGGGACTCTGCTGCCGCCCCAATTCCTGCCTGCGACAGGCCCAGCCCATACCTCCAGCTAGCTTCTCTGCATGCCCCTCTGTCTGCCTGAGACAAGGCCTCTGTCGCCGTGAGGGTTCTGATCCCTGGGGGGCACTCCTGGGGTAGAAACCTACCCCACCAGTGGGCGGTGGCAAAGCCCTGGAAACTCACAGAGCTGTCCTGGGCCTGGGCCTCCACAAGCCTCCCATTTTGATCAGGTGCCCCCAACCACAGCAGGGACCACCTATCAGGTCTTGCTACCCGCGGTGGCCAGGTCCTCAGCCTTCCAGAGACCATTGCTAACTTGCCTCCATCCCCGGGTGCCTACGCTCCCAAAGTCCTCCTTAGGGGAGCACCCAAGCCAAGAGGGCTGGCCAACCAGAGCCTGAGCGGGTCACCACACCGTGTCCCTGGACTCTCCGGCAGGGCTGTCGCAGGGCAGCCTGCAGGCGTCAGCTGGGGCACAGAAGGGGTTTGTAGTGATGGCAGGGGACGGAGTGCTCAGGCAGCTCCAGCCTGTTGCTACCATGAGGATAAGGGCTGGGGCTGTCGGAGTTTCTGACTTCGGAAGAAATCCAGATTTGTACATGAAATGTCCAAAATTTGAACACATTGCAGGACAGAGGAAACACTGTCGGGTTGAACCTATGCCCCCACCCCAAGTTTGCAACTCCTGTGTACGCCTGAACTGGTTAGTGTTCAAAGGAAGGCAGATTTCTTAGTGACCCTGGCCCCAGCCCGAGATTTGAGCAGGAGGCCCCGTGGATCTGGGGAGCAGGGAGGCAGGAGAGTTTGTATCTTACAGATCCAGCACCATGGGGAGGGTCGGCCTCCACAGGCATGAGCTGTCCAGGTAACTAACCCTTGCTTGAGCCCATTTAAAGTTAAAATCTCCCTGAAATGAGGAACCTGACCTGCTCCATCCCCAAACCCTTTGGGGGAGCTTTTATGTCCATTCAATCAGGGTATAATGAAGGAAAGACAGGATGCAGAGAGTGAACCTGAACTTGGACTTTCTTCATGTCCCAGGCAGTGGAGCCGCAGCATGTCGAAAAGCCTGGGCTTATAAGGCAGTTCTGCACTGAGGCAGGCCTGCCTCCGCCTGCCAGTGCTACCTCATTCTAGCTGGGTAACCTCACCTCTCTAGGCCTCAGTTTCCTCATTCATAAAAGGAGCTTAATAAGAGCCGGCAGAACTCACACCTGTAACCCCAGCACTTTGGGAGGCCAAGGCAGACAGATCATGAGGTCAGGAGTTCGAGACCAGCCTGGCCAACATGGTGAAATCCCGTCTCTACTAAAACTACAGCAATTAGCCAGGTGTGGTGGCACACACCTGTAGTCCCAGCTACTCTGAAGCCTGAGGCAGGAGAATCGCTTGAACCCGGGAGGCGGAGGTTGCAGTGAGCCGAGGTTGTGCCACTGCACTCCAGCCTGGGTGACAGAGCAAGACTCTGTCTAAAAAAAAAAAAAAAAAAAAAGAGTAAAAAAAGAGTTCTATCTCAGTTGCATTGTTGGGAGAATGGTGACAATCCCTGTGAACATGGAGCACTCCGCTAGCACACGGCAGGCACTCAGCATCAGTGGCTGCTGGCTTCTCTCACACATCACCTGCTTCTGGGCAGCTCAGGAATTTCTCTCCTGCATCTCATGTCAACTTTGCATCGCTTGCCTCACCACCTTCTGGTGCTTGTTTCCATACCCTAAAGGAAACAGTCACTGAATACCTCCCCCACACCTATACTCCTGTATGGAGTACTAGGCACAGAGAGGTAAGATGACAAGGTCCTGCCTTAGAAGCTGCCAGATGCCCTGTGCAGTGACACCCTCAGGTGAGCTTCTCTAGGCTAATGCCAGAGAAGGTGTTTCCTGTGCAGCCTTTGTTGAATGCCTCCAGAGACAGGCAGCTCACCACCTATCTGGCAGTGTGGCTGTAGAAGCTGTAGGACAGGGTCACCCAGGCATCCTTGAGCCTTAACTGGTAGAAAGAGATGCAGGGCAGGTCCACAGACAGTGCCCCTGAGTCAGAGGCACCTGGTTTTACTGGAGAAAACACCTACCTCATAAGAAATTTCTGAACATTTGGTGAGGTGTACAGAAAGGTTTCGGTCTCCAGAAAAAGCACTGCAAATGCTCATGCATGTTTTTACAGAACAGAGCCCTGTTTCCTCTTTTTGCCGACAGCCCATTTAGCAATGCCAGGGCTGTGCTGGTGACCACACCCACTTCCTAACAAGGCAGCCACTGTCCCAGGGGACAGCCAATATATGCTTTGATTTTCCGAGGTTAGTGTCCTTGGGCCCCTGATTTTGGAAAGCCTGGACAAAATATAAAGAGTCACTGCATGGAAAATAAACCTACTCCAGAAGGCTGGCTGCTGTATTCAGGAAACTGGAGAGAAAGGTCAAGGTGTTCTGAGGCCCAGGGTTCCTCGCCAGGATCGGCTATAGAGTTTGCAGGACCCGGGTAAGGTGAGAATGTGGCGCTCTGGTTTGAAAATGCCTGAGAGTTACAAGATGGTGACGATGGTGCGCATTAAAATGAGCTTGAGGCCCTTCCGAGTGCAGGGCCTTCCTAAGCTCAGGGCCCCGTGCAGTGGTACGGGTCACAAACCCACAAAGCCAGCCCTGCCCCTCACACGTGTTCGTGCCACATGCTGAGGCCCAGGGAGGGACCAAAGGCAGCTTCAGTGAAGGAATACAACTCCTCGTCTTTGCCATTCTTTTTTTTTTTTTTGCCATCATTGATGTTCCACGCTAATTTTAGAACACTTTGAGTCCTCACAAAAGAAAAACATTTTTCAATCACCTATGAAACCACACTCAGAGATAGCCACTGGAAAGGCCTCACCCAGCTTCTGCCAAAACTTTTTTTTTTTTTTTTTTTTTTTTTTTTGAGATGGAGTCTCGTTCTGTCGCCCAGACTGGAGTGCAGTGGTGCAATCTCGGCTCACTGCAACCTCTCCTTCCTGGGTTCAAGCGATTCTCCTGACTCAGTCTCCCAGGTGGCTGGGACTACAGGCACCCACCACCACGCCTGGCTAATTTTGGTATTTTTAGTAGAGATGGGGTTTCACTATGTTGACCAGACTAGTCTCGAATTCCTGACCTCAGGTGATCCACCTGCCTCAGCTTTCCACAGTGCTGGGATTACAGATGTGAGCCACTGCACCTAGTCTGTCAAAACATATTTTAAGCAAAATTAGCATCTTATTAGGTGTATCATTTTATCTTCTGCTTGTTTCATTAATACTTTATCACAGTATTTTCGTAAGTCAGAAGATACAGTCCTGCAAATGAATTTTGATGACTATTTAGCATTCCACTGGACAGAAGTCCTTAACTAACCCCTTATTATCAGGCCGTTGGGTTCTTCTCAGTTATTTCCAGTTTTCCCCATTATAGGCAACACTTCCAGAACATTTGTCTGCACTTTTCTGATTACCTCCAGCTTTAGTGGTGGGACTCCCAGTTAAGTCATTAGGGGTGACATTTTGGCTCCAGAACCCTCTTGGGGTGGTCTCTGAAAAATCCCCTTGCCCAAGTACCTCAGCCCCCATGCCTCATGCAGTGATGATCCCACACCACAGCCCTGGCATCTCTCTTTCTTTTTTTTTTTTTTTTTTTTTTTTTGAGATAGATTCTTACTGTCATCCAGGGCTGGAGTGCAGTGGCACTACCTCAGCTCACTGCAACCTCTGCCTCCTGGGTTCAAGTGATTCTCCTGCCTCAGCCTCCGAAGTAGCTGGGACTGCAGGCACGTGCCACCATGCCCGGCTAATTTTTTGTATTTTTAGTAGAGACACAGTTTTACCATGTTAGCCAGGATAGTCTCGATCTCCTGACCTTGTGATCTATCCACCACTGCCTCCCAAAGTGCTGGGATTACAGGCATGAGCCACCGCACCCGGCCCTGACTTTTAAGAGAAAAACCTGACTTTTCCCACAACTGACTTGACTGGCAGCGTAGGCAAAGACTCGAAGTGAGTCTGGAGCGCTGACTGCCTGCCCTGCACTGGCTGTGTTGATCGCCATCTGTGAGGTGCTACCTTCATCCCCAGGTACAGACAAGGACCCCAGGCTCAATGGGCTGAGGCACTGGCCCAGGGAAACTCCCTGCTGCCCTTATTGTGAGGAGGACACATTTGTGACTCTGAAGCAGAAAAGACCCTTTGTCCTGCCAAACCATGGGCTGGATTCGGGGGTCCACATGTGGCTGCTCGGGTGGCCTGACCACTGAGCCTGTCAGGCCGGGGTTGGGAGGAGGACGCTAGCCTGGTGCCTGCTCACAGGGAGCACTCAACAAACAGCAGCAGGAGGAAGAGGAGAGGACGGGGCAGCAGCAGCAGGAGGGGAGGCTCTGCGGGCATCTCCCAGCTGGCGAAGGCCCCTGAGAGCGGGGATCAGGTTTGCGGCCCCAGGGCCAGCCCAGCAGGGGAGCAAGGTGTGTGAACACATCGAGGAGGGCTGTGTCCTTCTTCCCCTTCACAGGCAGCTGGGCATGTCCGGGCCAGAGGGGAGGGCCTGTTAGTTTCCTGTGGCAGCCATGTAACAACTTCTGGCTGACTTAGAGGCTTAAGCAACACACATTTATTACCTTACAGTCAAGGGGGTCAGATGTCTGAGGTGGGGCTCCCAGGGCTAAAATCCAGGTGTTGGCAGGGCTAGTTCCTCCTGGAACTCCAGGGGAAAAATCCATACCTTGCCTTTTCTGGCCTCTGGCGGCACCTGCTCCTTGGCTCCTCCTCCCTTCTTTCATCTTTAAAGCCAGCAGCGTCCCCTCGTTCTGTCTCTGACCACAGCAGGGAAGGAGTCTCTGCTTTTAAGGTTTCGTGTGACTAGACTGGGTGCACGTGGCTAATCCAGGCTACCCTCCCACTGCAGATTTTTAACTCAATCACACACCTGCAAAGTCCCTTTGGTCTAGTGCGGTAACACTTTCCCAGGTTCCAGGGATTAGGGCTCGGACATCTTGGGGACATTATTCTGCCCGGCAAAGGTGGTATCAGGGAGTCTGAGCATCTGAACCTCCCCAGGGGACTGAAGGAATGCCTGCAGTGTCCTCTTCCTCGTCCTCAGCAGCTGTGAGTCCAGAACAGAGGCCGTCTACAAGGTCACACCTGGAGAGATCCAGGGAAACTGAGGTCACAGAGGTCTTGCCCAGGACCCCAGGCCAAGTCCTGTGTTGTCTTCCACAGATGCCCCCCTTCCCCACCACCCTGTAGTGCACTGGCCAGGGGGTGGCAGCGTTTTGGCCTGGAGGGACACCAGCCTGAGGACTCTGTGGAGCTCTGGGCCTAGGGGGAAGGCGGGAGGGACTGTCATCTATTGGGTGACTTCCCCACACCAGGGTCCGCTTTACGGAGGTTACCTTTTCACCCCCCAAGTCCCATGGGAAGTGCAGATTTGTTTCCTCATCTCATAGGTAAGGAAGTTGAGGCCCTCAAAGGGGCAGTGGCTTGTCCGTGGAGAAGAGTCTGGTCCTCCCAAGGAGCCTGTGACTGGTGGAGAAGCGGGTGTGAATGGGCTGTCCTATGAGCAGGAGGGTGGGTGTGCGGTGATGTCGGCGTGGTCCCTGTGGAGCCCTGTGCACAGGCCTGTGCATCCGCTGACAGGCAGCCGAGAAGACCTGCAGTCACATCGCTGATGGTAAAGCTGTAGCAACAGGCTCAGAGAGGTGTGTTAGTTTTCCCAGAGACACACAGCTCTCTGGAAGAGTGCCATCCTCTGAGCTCCTTTGCCTGGTGTTTTGCATCCCTTGCCCCATGGGCACATGTAGGAGCAGAGTTCCTTGGGGTTCGATCTGTGGGGTGGTTTCTGAGGGGGACTGTGTCATCCATTGTGGAACAGATTTAGCTGCCTCTCTGTAAAACATTTTTGCCTGACGTGAATTCTCTCCCTTGACTGGGGGCCAGCACAGTGCATAGTAGGGTAGTTAAGAGCCCTGGGTTTGGGCTGAGTACAGTAGCTCATACCTGTAATTCCAGCACACTGGGAGGCCGAGGCAAGAAGACATGAGCCCAGGAGTTTGAGACCAACCTGAGCAACAAAGGTTAAACAAAAAAGAAATTAGCTGGGCGTGGTGGCACATGCCTATAGTCCCAGCTACTTGGGTGGCTGAGGCAGGAGGATAACTTGAGCCTGAGAGGTTGAGGCTGCAGTGAGCTATGATCATGCCACTGCACTCCAGCAGGGGCAACAGAGCAAGACCCCATCTCAAAAAAAAAGAAAAGCAAAGCCTTGGGACGGGAGCTGGGTTGCTCTTAAATCCCAGGGCCCCCACTTTGGTGTGATCTCAGGTATGCTCCTGACCGCTCTGTGCCCGAGTTCCCCCAGCTGTAAAGGGGGGTGATAATAATGCTGCCCAGACCCCAGAGGACACCGAGGAGGCTCTTGCTGGGCAACTGGTCCTGCCCCAGAGCCCTTCCACTCCACGCACCCCTGCGTACACTCAAGGGCAGATGGGCCCCCCACAACCAAGCCAGGCCTGGTGGCCCTAGGACACTCTTGGTCACAAGATTTCAGATTATTTTCTCAGCAAATTTCTGACCACTGTCCTGGGGCCTCAGCAGGGGCAGAGCTGCATGGTCCTGGGTCTATCTGGACTGGTTCTGGCTCCAACTTCAGCCCACCACAAGGACAAGGGTTCTGGGAACTCAGGCAGGCTCTCTGCCAACCAGGAGCCACTCTTGCTCGCCTGGACCCCACGGGGCAGGAATAGTGGGCATTCATATCATTCCCATTTTGCAGCCAGGCAGACCGAGACCCAGAGAGGCCAGATAACCTGCCTCAGGTCACACAGTTGGCAAAGGATAGGGCCAAACCTTGGTGATGGCCAGACTCTAAATCCAGGGCCACTTCTTGCCTTAGGAATATAGTCTTCCCTGGCACTCACTTAGCCAAGAATCTTTCTAGAAGGGGGGCAGGCCTTCCTGCCCCGTTCCCGGAACAGGCCAGCTGCTTTCAGGGCCAGAAGAGCCATGGAACAGCCCTTTGGAGGAGGAGGCTTGTGAGAATGTGTAGGGGTCGCAGAGCCTCCCCAGGCAGGGCAGCACTGCAGCTTGCATGTGGCAGGGGTGTGGGGTGAAGCTGTGCAGGGCAAAGGACAAGTCAGTCGCCACTGGAAGTGCCCCACTCGGGGGCCTCGGTGTGTCTCTTTCCCCAGCACTGGCATGGCACATTTTGACCTGAGCAATGGTGAGCTGCCCGGAATATGAACAGGAGGAAGAGAACCTTCCCCAGGCAGCATGTGAGGCTGGGGTGGCACTCGACACAGGATGGCAGCAAAGGGCATGCCGCCCTCCAGGCCGAGGGTCTCGGGAGCCTCCCTTCCCAGCCCCTGCTGTGGCCTCTCCCTCAGGCCTGGCATGGGAGGAGTTAAGCAGCCGCGGGCACCTTGGCACATTACGCTGCCCAGAGTGTCCGGCTCCCCACCCCCACTGCTTTTCTTCCTTTTTGCCTTTTTCCTTCTTAATTAATCATACGCTGCTGCCCAATTTAAATATGGAAATGCCCAGGCCTAGGCGATGCAATTATTCATGAGGGCCGGGCGGCTGTCCGGGGCTCTCAGGCTGTGGGGAGTACCGTGGCATCGCCTCGGTTCTGATGTGTGTGAAATTATGTGCACAAAAGGCGCCTCCTTATCTGGGTGTGTGAACTAAATAAATAAATAAGGGCTTTTGTTTGTTTGCCGGCTCCTGCACATGGCTGCTGGGACTCAAGCGCTCATGTTGTCTGCGCCTCTGTGGGACTCGGGAGACAGGAGGCAGGGGAGGCCCCCGCAGGCCGGCCTGGGGCTGGGGGCTGGGGACCGGGGGCCGGCCACCAGGCACCTGGGGCCCTCTCCCTCCCCTGGCACCACCCTCACCCCGCAGCTACCCCCCCAATACACACCCTCGCCGGAAAGTTCGCCCTGCCCGGGCTGGGCTCCCAGGCAGCCTGGCACGGTGCCAGGCTCGCCGCCGAGCTCGGGCAGCAGGGTGGGGCGAACGCAGAGCACGGAGGACGGGGCCGGGCGACCTGGGCACCAGCAGGACCTGAGGCCAGGAGCCGGGGGCCCAGAAGGTGAGGGCACACCAAGTGGGCGCAGGGTGGGAGCTCTGCGGGCAGCAGGCCCTGCGGCCGGGCCCAGGAGCAGGCCTCGTGGGGGTGGGGCGTTGGAGCGGAGGCTGACAGAGGAGGCAGGCACAAAGGAGGGCAGTGCCAGGCAGCTGCGGCCGACGCGGGCATCGCTGCCTGCCTGCCCCCAGCCGGCCTCCCTGCCGGCTGGGGCTGGCCTGGGCTCCGAGCGGAGGACGCGTGTGCAGGGGGCCAGGCAGGAGCGGCAGATACCGAGCCGAGCCGTGGCCACAGGGCCAGCCGCGAGCAGTCGGAGGAAGGGCCGGAGCGAGGCGGGGCCCGAGGCTGTCAAGGAGAAAAACATCCCAAGGCCTGCAAATTGCTGCTCTCAGCTTTTTTCCCCCCTCCTCCTGCTTCGGGGGTGGTGGGGGGGGGGGGCGAAAAAAAAGCAGCGCTTCCTCTGGAGGCGGATGCAAAAAGGATGCAGAATTTTAACCATCTCCTGCACCGGCCCTCCTTCCTGAGCAGGGTTTGGGCCCTGGCCTGGCGCCGAGGCACCCTGGGAAGGGAAAGGCCAGAGCAGCCGATACCGGTTCTAGGGGACGCCGGAAAGCCCAGCCTCCTCTGCACCTCCATCCAGAACGCGGGCCCCGCAGCACCTGCAGCAGGGGTGGAGGATGGGAGGCGGAAGGGGCCTGGTGCCTTCGGAGGCTGCACCTCACGGTACCAGTCACTACCCAGGGCAGCACGCCTGTTTGCTGGCCTCCTCTTGGTGTTAAACTTGGTGTCCAAGTCCCTGATTGGAGACCCCAGCCCTGTGCTGGGTGGGGGTCTTGGGGCCCCCTGACTTGGGGGCCCACTGACTTGGGGCCTTCAACCACACTGGCATCCCAGGCCTTCCTCTTGACTAATTTCTGTTTCAAAAATAATGTGGAACGTTTTCTGGCATCTGGTGAGGACTTCACACACTGTACATTCAAGGCAGGACTTAAGGAATGAGTTCACAAGGTATCTGGTCACTGGACAAATGGCGGGCAAGCCCCCTGTGCTCCTCACTGGGTGAGACTCAGGGGCATGGGTTCAGGCAAGGGATCTCAGAGGGATGGTCTGGGCCCACATGCCCACAAGGCACAGAGCCTAGGGTCCATGAAATGTTTTCATTTTAATTTCTTTTAAAATCATAAGGAAAAAAACGACTATAAAAATAATGAATATATGATAATGAATTCGACCTGGTTATATTACTCTTTAATCTGATGCAGTCATAAAATAGAATTTTTAGTATTCCTGGAGGAAGGGAACCAGGAAGCCGAAAGTGCCCCGGCCCATGAAAGGCAGGTGTGGCCTGGGTTGGTCCTGTCTGTCCCAGGACAAAGGGTCGGATGTCTGGGTCCAGGGGTGGGGTTAGGAGCATCTGGGTGCCCTGTGAATCTGGCCTCCATGAAGGCTAGCCGGGACAGGTTGCTCCAGCCTGCGGCGGACAGGAGCCAGGGCTGTGTGTGTCTGTACGTGTCCATGTATGTGCATGTGGGTGTGCAGGCATACTCGTGTGCATGCCAGTGTTTGACAAAGGATTCCCAGACACCTGCGTGTGTAAGTCCCAATTCTCAAAACAAGGGAATGCAAGGCCAGGGTCAGGAGACAGTGTGGCTGCGAGGGCCTTGTATTCCTGACAATGATGGGTGGGGAGTGCCATTGTCTCCCTAGGAGAAGGCAGCCTTCAAGGTCCCAGTGCCCCCAAACCCATGAGCTCACACAAAACAACGCGAGCCACAAATGCAAGCCACATCTGTAATTTAACATCTTCTAATAGCCACATTTTTGGAAAGTGAAAATAAGCAGGTGAGATTCACTTTAGTACTAAAATTCATTTTAATCTAACATAAATTTCCAAAATCCTATTTCAATGTGTTGCTTGTATGAAACTGTGAATGGGATATTTTGCCATTTTTTCCATATTCGATTTGGCCTCTCCCCATTTCAATGGCTCAGTTGCTGCATGTGGAGAAGGGGCTGCCATGGCAGGCATGCAGGTTTAGTAGGTCCCTGTGCCCCCCACTTCCCCACCCAGAGTAGGGGAGACTGGTTTTCTGCTTCTTTTTTTGCCGGTGGCCCTTCCTGGCCAGGGAAAGGGATGCTTCCACTGGTTCATCGGCCCCCAGCAACCCTGAGAGCTAAAAGAATGGATGTTGGGGCCGCAGGTTCCAGAATGAGGGGGGCTGCTGGAAAGGGTTCTTCAGCTGTGCTCCCAGACGCCAGGGGACGACACAAAGGGCTGACTTCAGACTCACAATAGTGGGGCGGTTAGTCACAGTGCCAGGGCAGCGGGCAGGCAGACAGAGCCCCCTGTGTCTGCGCCTGGTCGGGCTGGGCCCTGCAGCCCCCATTTCCCCAGCTGGCTTCCCACCCCACCCCTGCCCGCTCCCCACATTAACCCCCTGCCGCCTGCTGCCTACCTGGCAGCCTGGCCGGGGCTCCCTTGGCCAGGCTCTGGTTTCCACCAGCCACCCTGGCCAGAGGCGTGCTCCTTCTAGAAGCCGGGCTCAAGCCTGCATGATTTCACGGGCCTGTCTCAGGAAGCAGGCGTTGGAACAGCTCCGTCACCGTGGCTGGGCAGCGTCCATGCAGCCTGAGAAAGGAGGTTTTCGTATTAGTTAGAGGCTCCCCACTTAAAGATTTCATCAGCATTTGCAAGTATTCGCCATTCAAGGACTGTGCATTTCTGGAAACAATGAAAAGCCAAAACTGTGAAAAATTAAGGAGTGGCCCTGAAGCTGGTGTCTGTAACTGCACATTTTAAAGTGAACAGACTGATATAAATATTTTAATCCTGTGCCTAGATAGATGGATAAGATAAAATAAATTAGTCATGTTCTGGCCCAGTCTGGAGACTATCTGAAAGCAAGACAAATGTCAGCATTTGCTGTTTAGGGTTACAATTAAAATCTCTCCTAGATTGAGCTTCTAGAGCCTCAGGGATGGAATTCGCTGTTTTGCCGCGATTTGACATTAAATTATTGACCGATGGGGAGGAGGGTAACTTCCCCTGAAAAAGTATAAAATGAAGTTGTCAGTCTCTCTTTTTAATTAAAAAAAAATCTCTGCAAAGATTCTGCATTCTGGCTTTTCTTTGCTAAATTAAAGTGGCATGTGTTTTTATTTTAGAAGGCAGAGATGTTTTGCTGTGCCCGGTGTGAGGAAGCGAAGGAAAAGAAAGATCTTTTGAAAATGTGTGCATCTACTTGCAGCTTAGAAATTCCAAGTGCCAGACATTTTTCTTGGAGGAAATAAATGTCTCAATTTATTAATCTTACCTGTTGATTATGTTCTGGAATGATTTATTTCATAATTTAATCCTTGTCTAGAACTGAGGCCATCTTTGGAAAGTGAAAGATCTAGGTCTCGTTGGTCCAGGAGACATTGTGGCCTTCTGTTAAAATCATTGACTGCCAGGATCAGGGCCCAGGCGGCTCTCGGACGGAACCGGTCTGTGCTAGGCAGCCCGGCCCACTCGGCCTTCAAAAAACAAGGGATGGGAGACATATGCTCTGCTCACATCATTTTGTTTTGATTTATTTTAAACTGCTTAAGATGATTTTAGCACAAAGAGTGGTGTATCTCACTTGCATTCTGAGAGCCACTGGATTTTCAAGCTAGAGTACAATTTTTTTTTTAATCCAAATTTAGAAATTGCCTTTTAGAGTAGACAACAGCATGCTAGTTTGCCTTTTAACTCACTTTTAAAGAAAGATACTTAAGATCAAGTACATTGAATTTGGAGATTGGTCCCCCTCCGTTATTAGGGGCTGGAAATGGCCCAGTTTTCAAAAATAAGGTCAGAAAAGGGGTGTTTCTGGCCTAAGAGTTCTTCCAGGCTGGGCTCGTACCACAGAGATTCTTCCACACACATGTCCTGAGTTCTCGTCCTATACATAATTTTTTCTTCCAAGGAGGAGTGTGACATTCAGTTCCAATGTCATCGTGTGGAAAAGAGTCCCTGCCTGGCTGAGAAACTGTCACAGGCAGCCGGGCCACCTCCCAGCATGACCCACAAGCCCGAGGGTGCCCCTCGAGTGGTTTAGGGACCCGCACAAATACCATTCTTTTAAAGCAAGCCAACACATTCTTCATGAATTACAGTTCCACCCTGGCTGCTGGTACTACCTCTAATAGTGGGAAAAAATTTAAAAGATTGGGGACAACAGGAAACACATTGGATCCCCAAGGGAAACGGCCTGGAAGCTACAGTAGGGACATGGGTGACCCAAGGGCTCTGGTCAAGTCCTGGGGCTGTTCCCTTTATTCCTCCAAGCCTCAGCTCCCCGGATTTAAAGTGAGAACAGCACCCAGCCCAGCCCACTGTCAAGGGCTGTTGCAGGAATATGACAACAGCCACCAATATTTGCATAGCAGAGATGCCCAGTTTCATTTTCTATTTGAAAGTTTCTCTGAAGGGGGATGTGCTAGAGACACAAGAACAACTGCTACCATCTTAATAACTTTTCTGGCAATACACGACGATGGTTGTTTATATTAATCTCATAACTATTAACAATTCATTTCATTCTCATAATGAATTATATCTATTTGACTTATAATATATATAATCATATCAGTAATATAGTCCTTTTCTGATCATGAAAGCAACATATGCTCACTATAGAAAATTTGGAAAATACAGAAAAATGCACATAAGGGAAAAATTATTCATCCTTTCTCCCACGCAGAGACAAGCTCTGGTCACATTTTCCTGTGTTTCCTTCCAGGCTCTGCTCTCTGCCGAGCAGCTTTCATCAATTCTCCTAGCATCTATTTTCAGATAACTCCATGGGCTTTTGTGATTGGTCCCTCCTTGTCACCTTGGCCTTTCTGGTCCTCAGTGGCAGTTCTTTCTCTCTGACTGCCTCCTTCAGGAGGGCCTGGCTCAGGGTCTGGGTGTTCAGGGAGAAGACGTCGTGCTCCACGGCACCCAGCCTCCTTGTCCTGCCGTGCTGGGAGCCCTGTTGGGGCAGTCCAGACACACGGCCAGCACAGCCCCACGGCAAAGCCAGGCCTGCAGGTGGGCTCAGGGCGTCAGGGAGCCGGAGCGAGTGGTATGAAACCCATTATCTCGCAGGGCCCGAGCTGTGGAGGTGAGCACGCTAGGTCTTCCCGTGCAGGAGAGGGCTGGGAGGTGGGAAGATGCAGGCAGGCCGTCCCCGACAGAAAACCCAGGAACACTGCAGCGTGGATTGCGGGGAGCAGGGGAGAGCGTATAAAAAGCAGCTTCGATGCTTGAATTCTCAGCAAAGAAAGATGCTCGGGCCAAATCAAACCAACCACTTCTTAGACATGCAAAGTTTCATCGGAACTGTTAGGATAACGTTTCCAAGGTGTTCAGCTTTATGGCCCTGACTTACACCCGCTGCGTGGTTGGGGGTTAGTGCCAAGTGGTTTGGTAGGCAGAAATCCACCAGAACTTCAGTGCAAGGGCACAGTCCCCCAATACCATGTCACAGTCATGCACGTGCCTTGGCCGACCCCACAAGTCCATCAGGAAAAAGTTCCACAGAACCAGGCCTCTGGAGGGGGAACCACACAGACCTCCCTATTGCCTTCTGAGTAACTGATCCAAAGGCATTTCTAGAATAGCCGGGTACATTCGTGATAGGAGAAATGAAGTCTATGGGGTCTACCTTAACCCCCTTACAATAATGCAGTGGCCTCAACGTCTTAACAATAGATCATTCGAGATTTATTAATAACCCAAGTTGCAGAAAAACTTCACAGGCGAGATCATAGGTTGCAGTGTTCATTACAGTATAGACATATTAGGGGGACATGACAGTAAATTATCCCATAGCGAAATAATGGAACATTGTGTCACCCTTAAAACGGTGTTGACATTTTGGGACACCAAGGTGGGTGGATCACTTGAGGTCAGGAGTCCGAGACCAGTCTGACCAACATGGTGAAACCCTGTCTCTATTAGAAATACAAAAATTAGCTGGGTGTGGTGGCTTATGCCTGTAATCCCAGCTAGTCAGGAGGCTGAGGCAGGAAAATTGCTTGAACTTGGGAGGCGGAGGTTGCAGTGAGCCGAGATCACACCATTGCACTCCAGCCTGGGTGACAAGAGTGAAACTCCATCTCAATAAATAAATAAATAAATAATAAAATGGTGTTGACAAAAAGTTTGGAATGGCATGGGTGTGTATGGGATACATTACCTTCCTACAGTATATACATATGTAGGATATGTCTGTGTATGCATATGTGTGCTGAACAATAGTTGGGAGGGAATTACAACAGAATATTATTTGTGGATCATGGCATGTAGGTGAATTTTCCTTTTTTTGTGTATACTTAACTCATATTTTTTATTTACTACTGAAATTATCTGTATCTCAAATATCTATCTTTATATTTTATTCTTAAGTTGCACATAATTTACACTTTCCTGTGCCTTCCTTAAACACGTGGCATTTTTATAATCAGGGAAAAACTATTTTTAAAGACTCATTATAGAAAGATAGACAAACAGAGACAAATGGCATGTTTTCTTTCAGTCATTGGGGATGGATGATACACGTAGCAGAAGTATTCGTTAGACCAACAAATAGGAATAGTAAGTCAATATTGTTCTTTCTTTCATAAAAGATTTATATGTTGGTAGCTTATTAATCAAATACTACGTGAGTTTTCTAAGCAAACACATATACTTGTACACCAGGGCAGAAAAATCTCAATTAAGATTTTGTGTGGACTCCAGAAGTGTTTTTGTTCCCTAAACAATAGCATTAAGAAGGGAGGAAAAAGGCCCGACATCTTCTTGGATCCTCGGTTGGATGACAACCCTCCGGTGGTGAGACGTGGGGCCTGATTTTCAGTTTGAGTTTTCTGCTTCCCTTGTTTGGTTTTTTAAAGATAATTTAAAAGATTCTGAAAGTTTATTACTGGAGAAGTCCATAGATCCTGAATTTATAGTGTCAGATTAATAAATTGTGGTCTTTGAGTGGGAATCTTAGTGGTTTATTTAGACTCATCAGTTGCCTTATTATTTTTCTAAAAGAAAGAAAACATTTATTTTTTTTAAGCTTGTATTGCCCTGAAAATATTTCTCTGCACTCTTAGGTCACCCGTCTGTTCACGACAGGAGCACATCGCTTGTGTTACGAGACTAGAATTTTCTTCCTTAACCATAATGTGCCAGGATTTTGTTATATGGAAAAATCTGTCCATGTTTCCAACTAATATTTCTTAGCCTTCAGGCAAGTGCGACTTGCTTCCCTGTAAAATGAATTCCCAGGACCTACGGTATCGGGACAGGCAGAATTCTTTAAAATGCAGGGCCCGGGGCGACCCCACCACGTCCCGGTTGGCTCCGGACGGTCCCGGGCTGCCCGCCGGCCGCACAGCCCCCTCTCCCGAGCCCGGCCGGCCGGAGCCTCAGTTTCCCCGTCAGAGCGGGGCGGAGGCGAGGCTGGGGGCGCCCGGGCGGCGGGGACGGGGCTGACTCGGCCAGGCGCACCCGTCTGGGAGGTCGCGCGGGCCCGGGAGCCTCCAGCAGCCCGCCCGGGCCTCCAGGGCGCGACCCCCTAATCCGCTTTAGTCAATATATTGTGAGCTCCGCTCGGGCAAAGTAAACAGGCGCCGAACAAAGCGGCGGCCGCCGCCGGCGACTCCTGACCCCGGGGTCGCGCCCTTTGTTCGCCCTCAATAGGGCAGCCCCGCCGCCCGGCCCGCGGCTAATTGGGGCGCGTGCCGTCGCCTCTGCCCGGACGCGCCCTCGGACGCAGGCCCCGGACCCGCCCGCCGACTCCGACCCGACCAGGGCCTCGGACCCCGGCTCGAACCCTCGTCCCTGCCGAGGCGGACCGCGGGCCCAGACTCCGACTCCAAGCCTCGTTTCGAACCCGGGGGACCCGCCGGGACCCGCCCCGCTCCGCCCCGCCCCGCTGCAGACCGAACTCCCCGCCCGCCGCGGACCCGGAGCCTCAGGCCTGGTGCCGGACTCGGCCCTGCCTCGCGTGCCAGCCCTGGGGCTGCCTGGAGGAGGCGCACCGAGGCCTCCCCGTCTTCAGAGCCGTGGCGGGCCTAGGTCCTGTGCCCCGCCAGGCCCGGAGCTGGCCGGCTGAGACTGGCCCGCGCCTCCCGCCCCGGGGCCGGGTGCTCCTGGTCTGCGCAAGGTCCCCACGCACTCCCGCGGCCACGTGGGTGCCTGTCGCCTGGAGCGGGGTTGGGGGAGGCCGCAGCGACACTGCTCCCCGGGTCCCGGGGCTCGTGGTCTGCCTGTGCAGGCCCCGTAAGGACCTCAGACAGCCGGGATGCAGAGGAGACGTGTATTAGTTCTTGTTTTCCTTTTTCTGCTCTTTATTTCTGTTAGGAAGCCTGTCACACGGGGAAAAAAAAAGACGCTCCATCTATGCGAACCTCACTCCCCTGGTGAGGGGAAGATGGAACCCTTCAGACCCTCAGCACGTGGGCCCCCTCCCCCCCACAACTTCTTTTTCCTCCACATCATAACCTTTCCAGCACCTGGGAACGGTTCTAGGCCAGAGGAGGATGCTAACGCCATGAATGCATCCGTTGACACGAAATTCAGGCCTTGACCATTTTACCTCTTTCTTCGTTTTTTCCTCAAATGTTGGACAAGGTTATAATTTTTATCCTAAGAAGCTTTTGAGACTTAGCACTTGTAATTTTCATAAGGGTTCTGTTTGATTTTTAAGAAGGTACTTTCTTTTGTAATTAGGTGCAAAAAGGAAAGAAGAGAAAGGACTCTTCTTGAAAGCCTTTGCCTCCCAAGACTAGCGGAATGGCTTCCAGTTCCTGGCCCGGCCAGGCAAGGAAGGCCCTCTGCCTGATTCTCACTGATTTCAGTTTTGTTCATCAGCTGTAAATATTGCCAGACTTTGCCAGGAAGACTTTTTTTTTTTTTTTTTTTTTTTTTTTGAGCTTGTTGATTGCACGGTGGAATATTCTAATGTGGAATTTGGCTTTGGGAAGACTTGGTGGTCAGGAGTTGTTGGCTATGCCCTGCTGTTGTGAGGATGGAACTGAGTAGGGGTCCTGCCGTGGGCCATGAGTTGGGGGAGGCAGGTGTGGCCATCACCTCGGTGTGCGGTGCAAATCTCCACCTGGGAAGGAAAGCCCCTGGGAGGCATGCCTTATAATTCTTGCCTTTCATAGAACGACTGCCAAATAGCCCGGTGCCTCTTTACCCGCCTGCCTCATTTCCGTGCATTTCTCCCAAAGCCACCACTTCTCCATAGCCTTTCTCCTTTCTGAGGAGCAGTAATCCAATCTGATCAGCGAAACTTTGCCTCCGTGGAATGCTGATGCCCAGGCTGGGCACCCCGCCACCCCTCTCTCAGGAGTGCTTGCAGACATGAGATGGTGAGGGTTCTCCCAGGCTGTCCTCAACACTGATTGGCCTTTGATATTGAGACCATGGGGCAGGTGCCTGCCAGGTTCACAGAGGGCTGTAAGCAGGGATGAAGCTTGAGTGGGGCTTGGAACCACCCCGGGTGCCTGGCCAGGGAGGCTCTGGTTGCAGGGGCTGGCAGCCTGGCAGACGAGGACAGAGGATGGGGTTATTATGATTCTTCAGCTCAGGCAAAGCAGCTTTGTGACAAGGACTCTGGTGGGGCTGTTGTGTCTGTGATTTTATACCCAAGGTCTATTCGCCCCAGTCTAGTTTTAGGGGCTGATCAGAATGCACCTGGCAGGGAAAGGTGGGCACCTCGGACGATGGAAGCCACTGCAGGGGAGATGGGGGGAGAGTTCCCAAAGCCGGACCAGCTTAAGGCAGTTCTGGGACCTAAATATCAATGGGGCTCTGTTTTGCATGGAAACTGTTCATAAAATAAGCCTATGTGTGTATGAGTGTGAAGGGGTGGATGGTGATGTTTTCCTTAAAAAAACAAAAATGACAAAAGTGCGTGTGTATACACAGCAGTCAGGGTCCCAAGTCTGTGTAGTATCAGGCCTAGTCACCACTCCATTCACCTAGGCCTCAGTTTCCCCAGTCTTGAAAGAGCTAAGAGAGTTCTCGTTCTGTCTGCCACACGGGCCAGGAGAGTCATGTGAGGCGAGGTGAGAACACGTTGTGTAAATGATGAAGTGCTTGCTCTGCACACGTGAGGTGCTGTCCTTACTACCTTAGGAAAAACCCTCTACTCGGAGGCTGCTGTTTTAGGACTCAAATGGTTAGTGATTCACATGGTGCCGGGCACTTACTAAGTGATCAGGATGATTTTGTTGACTTGAACCGTGGTGTCAAAACCCTCTGCACTGGCTATAAGAAAGAGGTGGGCTGAGCACGGTGAGAAATGGAGTTGAAACAGAGAGCACTGCAGGCCTCTGAAGGCCTTTGAACATGACAGCAAGATGGCCCCCACTTTGGGGGATTGGAGTGGACGGTTTGGAGATCCCCCTGGGATATACGCCTCAGAGCCCTACGTGTTTCTCCCGGGGTCCAAGCCTGTCATCTGTAGTCCTCCACTGCTCTGCCCAGCTTGGACTGCGTAAGCGTCTACTGGGCCCAAACCCCAGCCCAGTCCACACACTTGGGCCGTCTCTCCTGGGGGACGGGACTGTGCGGCCTCCAGAGCTGCCTGGCAGGGGGCACACCTTCTCGGTGCCCTGGTGCCGCACTGTGCCATGCTCCCAAGACCGGCTTGCTTATGCTTTGTCCTGATGATGGTGAATGTGGTCAGCCTGGCTTACCATTCACAAAATAATTCTTTATTGCAGAGAAAGCTTTTCTCTATCTGAGATCTGCCCTTGTTATCTACAGCAGTTATGCTTTCCCTGGCTTTTGGTGTTTGTGTACGTGTAATGAGGAAGGGAGTGACCCAGGGAGAACGCAGGTAGGGCCTGCTCCTTCCTCTGGGCTAGGGACGTTCCACCAGGCCCTCGATCAGCCCCCAGGCCGTAAAGGCAACAGAACATTTATCGCTACACACACGCCTATGTATACACATTTATGCACACGAATACATATGTGTACACACACACATATCCCAGGATACTGTCCTCGTGGAGCTAACATTTGATATTCTAAGTATTAAAGTTTGAGGCACCAACAGGCTGTCTTAAAAGGCTCATTCAGCCTGTCTGCCTTGGAGCTATTTTATTTATAATTCTTCTTGTCACGTCAAAGAACTCTGTGTTTCTTGCAGACTGTGTTCGGTGGTTGAGTGTTTGGTTTTTGGCTACAGCCGGTTACTTTTTCCGAATCTGTAGGTCCAGGTGTGCGTTGACAAGGTTTTTCCCAACTCGAGAAGTTTCTCAGGGAGCCTTGGAGTCCTTCTATAAATTTCCGGCATTCTCTGTGTTAGAGACTTCCAGTTTTGGAGAAGTCGAGAGAGTGAGGGAAGGAGCGTGCGGTTCTGGGTCCGCTGCCTCCTCTCAGACAGAAAGTCAACGGGCAAGGAGCGCTTGGGAAGCAGCATCTTGCAGTATATTTAGAATGCGGAGTTGAAAAATTGATGGATAAGATATTAGCGAAGATGCAAACCTTTGATGATATTCAAAAACCCCTGCCTCTGTGCATCATTGAAAACCAAGCAAAATAGGAGTGAAAATACCTATCCACATCTCAGGTTACTTTGAAATCAATTTTAAAAATATATATTCATCATGTAAATATTATATAGACATTTATTTGCAAGGTCAGTGTCCCTTCTTGTCTGGTTGCTTACATTACCACCTTTTTGGGAGTTAAAAAAATGAACTTCCATGTTCTTTTAAAATTAGGAACTATACCAGAAGTTGCCCTATAAAATAACAAGAAACAAAAAAGCACTGGTTTTCTTCTTTGTTTTTTTTTTTTTTTTTTTTTTTGCAGCAATTAAATATTGTCTTGTAGTGATAAGTTTAGTTAAAACACTTCTTTCCTTTCTGTAGAAAGGGTTCCTATGAAAAATCTGACCTTAACCTTGAAGTTAGCCAGATCTAAAAGCTAGGATACTTGGACATAGTCAGGAAAATGAAACTGTTTTTATATATAAATTAGTCACCTGTGTTGTGTGAAGTCACATTTGATTTTTTAAAAATAAAATGGGAGTCTCTCAATAAATAAGACCAGTGTGGTCACATTCCAAACAACTTGTAATTGACAGTCCCCCAAAACCAAATCCCAATTTCAGTATGAGTTCCATTTGTGGGCAGCTTAAGTTTGTTGTAGTAATTTTAAAGAAGTAATCTGTGAAATCTTGATTTTAGTAAAAATTCCTGCAGTCCCTTGCAACTTAACAACCATTTGACTTCGAAATCAGTTTTTTTCTCCTTTCTTTTCTTTTTCTGTTTATTCTAGAGGAATTTACCTAGCCTACTGAAGATCTGTACGATAAAATTATAAGTAGCACATAAACTTTTTAGAAAAATGTTAATTTCCCAATTTCTGATCATTCAATTTTAGAAATTATAGACGTGATCGACTAAAATTAATTCAGCACTCACTTCTTGAATGGTAATTTTTATTTTTAAAAAATTTAGTTTGGTGCCTTTTCTCATTCCTCATTTAAAGTCAAGAATCTGGCTTTGGCATTTGATAGATGCGTATATAATCAGAGACACTGGCCCGTCATCCTTAATACATATTTTCAGATTTTTGTTGTTACTTCTTTGGAATGGAAAACTTAATTGTAATTCCTCATTCCTAAGGGGAAATTTTTCATACTAGCATGTGTTTATTAATATTATGTACAATATATTCTTATATGATTGAACACACGCCTGTCGTAGACTTCTAGTTGTTTTATGCGGTCCTTTTAATTGAAAAGTAATAATTAACCCTTTAAGAATGCTTTCGGGGTCGTTAGACTTCTTTTTGAGATACATACGCAGGCGCCGCAACATGAAACATGAATGTGGAGACTTCCAAAGCACGTTAAAGGCGGCAAAGCGCTGCTTACACAGGTTAAGAACCAGACATGTGATTGCACGCGTGTGGAGCTGGCACCATCAAAGCACGATGTGCATGACTCACAGACGCAGGCACACTTAAGTATGTTCTTTACATTGAAAAGGAAAGGAAAGAAGATAGAAAAAAATGGTGCCAGCATGCTGGGCTTTTTTGGTTTGCTGTTTTGGGGTGGGGTGCACTAGTGCAGTGTCCGGCGTATGCTTTTGTCCTTAAACAGGCTTGTTCCCTGGTCAGAGTTTCATTATTGTTGCTGGTAAACAAATGCCAAGTTTGACAAAAAACAGTGAAATAAAGCAAAAGATTTTGAAAAATGCTTCATCATGTCAGAAGGAAAGAATCCTTTTCACGGGTGCCTGCTCACATTTCCTCGTCCAGCCTGAGATCCTATTGACTTTGAATTATCTTTTGCTGTTTTATTTCTATGAAAATTATAAACGCATGTTTGTCCAAGGCGGATTGATGCTTAGAGGTTGCGTATAAATAACCGAGAGTGAAAATAAACCCATCATGCAGTAAGAGCGTATGTTATTATGAAACAGGCCTATCAAAATGGACTCTCAAACCTGCAAACTACTTTGAAACAAAGGCAAAAGAAAAAAAAATCATAAGCCTGGTTTGCCTTTATCCAGAGTCCCCAAAGCTGCTGAGCAACTCCTCAAAAGGCACATTGTCTAGGATGATCGAAGTGGCATCTTATCCAGGAGCCACGGAAAACTTGCAATCTCAAGTTTATTGGGCTGGCTTTAAAAACATAATTATTCTTGGATGTGCAACTAAGTGTTCAGAACCCGAGTGAAAACGTGATTTTTCACTCACACTCGTTGTCCTTGCTTTAATTAGATTAAATGCATCTGTTTACTAAGTCCTCCTAACGTCTTGGATACTGAAAAATTTAAACTATTAAATGTCGATCGGTTGAGAAAAAAGAAACTAAACCGAAGCACCCCCCTCAGCCTTCTGAGGCTGGACTGTGGGCTAGGGGCTGGCGGAGAAAGCAAGGCAGCAGGAAGTTGCCGGCTCCATTCCCATTAGGCAGATCTGGGGAGAAATCAGGAAAAAAATAACTGTATAAAGCTGATACTGTAAACATCCCAGTACAGCAACAGCCTTCCTAGAGCTTATTTTCAAACATCTGACCTCAGGCATGGCTGTGGCCCACAGGCAAAAACCAAGTTTTTCTTCCTGGAAACTTGTCCATCATAGTGCTCAACGACAATGTAAATTTTCCAGGTTTTCTTGTTGATAATTTGAGCATACTTTAAAAAATATTATTTACTTTGAATAATATGATAGCAAATAGACAAAAACAAGCTAACCTGAATATTACCCAGTGGAATTACCTGAGTGCTATGATTTTTGCTGAATAAAGCAGCATTTGATTTCTGCATTTGCAACCAAATTATATGTAAATCCTTGCCAAGTACAGGGGGAAATTTTTTTTAAAAAGTGTGTGTTCTTGAATATTGTTCTGACTTACCTGATTTCTTGCTTTACCAAATAAAAACTGTAAGTGGAAAAAAGGCATTAAATTAACTTATTACGGTGTGAGAGCAAGAAAAAAAAGATCAGTTAATAAAAAGAAGGTTAGCAAGCCAGTATGATTATACAATGATTTCAGGTGAAAATTACAAAGCTAATATCCTGGCATTTAGTCACTGCGTTCAGTAATGATATAGTTGTCAAATCTGTATTTGTGCCAATGGAACAAAAGTTGTAAGTGGCATAATAGAAGATAATCTCTTTTTCTTTGTGGCTTTTTAAATTCAATGTTTTAATCCACCCATTTAATCACAAAACATATATCACATTAGTTATAATATTTATAGTGTTTAGGAACGTGATTATAAATAGATTATAGTGTGGTTGTTGGATGCGGTCTTTTTTTTCCTTTTTTCCCTTGAACGTGTATTTCCGAGGTATGCATCATTTCTAGAGATTGCCCTTGAGAACAGTTTTATTGAGAATAGTAACCATATATTTATGTTCAGAATCCCCATTTGGTCGTTACCGGGTGTGCTCATTATTTTGGAAAAACAAGATTCCATATTAAAAGGCCTGGTGCTTATGATGTTTAGATCTCTGCATTCATCTCAGTTTCTAAAGCATTTTTGTTCTTCTGGAGTCCCTAAACTTGCTAAACCACAAAATATCTGTAGTATGTTTTTTTAAAGTAGTTGAACCATACAGTAACGATGGGGTACAGGAGGAGTTTATAGACCAGTTAGTGGTTCAGTTCTGCCTTGGTGTGGCCGGGTTAGGAGGGGCTACAGGGGCATATGTGGAGCTTTGGGCGCTGCTGGGCACAGACTCATCCTGTGGGAATGTGTGCTTTTACCCCACACTTCCTATCTGGGGCTGAAATTTTTAATAGTGAAGAAAGAAAATTATAAAGCACAGTGCTAGACAGGATTGATTTCCCCTGCTGTATTGCTAGAAGGTAGACACTGCATGTCTGAGACTCAGGCTGCGGAGAGAGCAGTGCCCTTTTCTGGGGAAGCACAGAGCTCCTGAGCTTCCAGTTCTGGGCCCCACAGCCCTTGGAGCTGGGGGGTGAGGGGGAGACACAAGACCTTCCTCAGGAAAAGAGGGCGACCCACGCGATAGTGAAGCCACCAGGCAGCTGTGGAAAGGGAAAGTCGGTCCGGATTCCAATGAAAAGATTAATTGGAAAACATTTCTACTCCATTTTCTAAAACTGAGTTTTCCCATAGCAAAAAATAAATAAATAAAGCTATCCCTAGAATTCCTTCAGCTTCTAGAAAGAAGATGCTAGACTAAGATTCCAGTCCCCACCGCCCCAACTCCCAGGAAAGCAACTGGGAAGGTTTCTTAACATACCCTGAGTTCTTCCTTCCCTCACCCAAAATTTTCTGTGTCATGGGGTGGAGGCAGTGGTGTGTATATCAGGGTGGCTGGCACAATTCACAGCCACAATCATGGGGGTCTAGGGAGCTGTGGAAGGCAGCTCAGTGGGCAGCGAGGCCCTGGCAGAGTTGCCCGGCTGCCCCAGCCCAGCGTTGCCCTCCTGGGCAGTCTAATCCAACGTGAAATGAAGTTTCCTGGGAAGCAGGGCACACGAGGAACTTTTGAATTTACCAATGGCATAAAAAGTATATATATTTTTATGACAACGGGCAAGTTTCAATTGGTTGGCAGAAATGGCGAGATGTGACGTCAAGGGACACTGGTTAGAATGCCAAGGCCGGCGGCGGGGGGTTGGGGGGAGACAAGCACAGAGAGACATTGGGATGGGACCCGGGAGGCCTTGTTTCTCTCGGGCCCTGGCCGCCAACGGGCCGTCGCAGGCGTCTGGGGACAGCCAGCTCCATGCGGCTCTGAGCCAGGGCATGCTTGGGCAGGGGGACCGGGTCTGCGAATAGTGACTCTGTGTCCGAATAGTGACTCTGTGTCCGCGTGCGTCCCCGAGAGCCGGAGGCCCAGGCCGGCCCCTCTGCGGTTTGGGAACCACTCGGGCGCCTCTGTGGAGCGGGCGGGAAAAGACGCCGCGGCCTCCTTGGCATTCTAACCCGTGTCCGGACCCTAGAGGCCAGCCGGTCCCGACCACCCGGAGGGCCTGGGAAGGAATCGTGTGGCCCGGGGCCAGCAGTGTCGCCATCGGGCTCCGAGAGAGCAAAGCTGCGGCCTTGAACTTCTCCCCACAGCTCCTGTGCCCTGAGTCGGGGAAGCAGGAAGTTGTTTCCACTGGGAAGGAAGAGAGCGCGCTCGGAGCTGGGCAGCGGCTCCGGGCACCGCGTCCCCGCCCATCCCACGCCTCCCGGGGCACCCTGAACAACCCCCCAACCCAACTCCTCCAGGCACCTTGCGCGCCCCTCTTACATCTCCCGGCACTGTGCGCTGACCCCTGCCTCCGCAGGCCGGCTCCCGTGTGCCGAGTCCCGACTCCCACCCCTCTGGACACCCCTCGCTCCGAGGAGCCCGCAGTGTCCTGGAAGCCACCGCGGGGTCGCCCATGCGCGAACTCCGCCCTGGGGGAAGCCCGCTGCCACTGTCGGCCCCGAGCGCTGTCCCGGGGCCGCGTCGAGAGGTCCGCAGCGCACACTGTTCCCCGCGGGGACGAGCCTGGAGAGCCTGGACGCTGTCCGCGACGCGCTCGGGGCTGCGGGCACCAGGCTGCGGGGATTGCAGGGACCGTCGGTCAGCCACGGGTCCCCGAGCCGGGCCCGAGCGTGCGCGCGCGTCCCGCTGCCCGCAATCATGGCAGCCGGCGCCTTGGAGCGCAGCCGCCGAGCGCGCCCCAGCAGCCGCCTCGGTGCCAGGGCGGCAGGGGCGGGCCGGGCCGGGCGCTCGCGCCCGCCCGCTTTGGCAGCGTGGGCCCCGGGGCGCGAAACGGAAAGCCGCTGGGTCCCCGCGGCGCGGTGCCCCTGCCCGGGGCGGGCGGCGGGAGGGGCTGCGGGGCGGGGACGCGCTGGCGAGGAGCGCCCGGGGCGGCGTGCCCGCGGGGACGCGCACGCGGGGCTGCGGGGCGAGGCGCGGGGCCCGGGCGGCGAATCCGCTGCTCGCGCCGCGTGCCCCGCCCGCGCGCGCCGTCCCGGGGTAGGGGGCGGTGGAGGGGGGAACCCAGGAGGGGCGGCGCCCGGTCCTCACCCGCAGCGGGCACGGCGGGGGCCGCGGGCGGCCTCGTTGGTATTCCGGGCGCGGTTGCAGCCCCGATCTCCCCTCAGAACAGGGGAGCCCGGGCGCGCGGGCACGGCCGCCGCTCTCGGGCGGTCTCCGCGGGCTGCGGGGCCCGCAGGCGCCTTGCCTTCCCCGTCCCCTCCTCCCTGGGTCCCCAGTACTCCCTCCCCCGCTCCGATCCGGCGGCGAAGGGGTGGGCAGGGAAACGCGCTCTCTGGGACAGGTGCCAACTCCGAGACAAAAGACATAAAATAGGCGGCAACGGGGGAAGCGCGGCCGGCGCGCTCGGGCGGGGACGGCGCCGCCGCGGGGGCCGCATCCTCGGTGCCGACCCGGGAAAGTTTGGGAAGTCGCCGCGGCGGCTTCGCAGCGGCGGGGGACGCGCGGCCCGGGTCGCCCTCCGCGCCGCGCTAGCCCTCTCCGCGCCGCTGCTGAATAATTCATGGCGCGGCCGCCGGCCATTAGCATGCACCGGGCGCGCGGCGCGTCTGTGCCAAGCCGCCGCCGCATTCGGCGCCCGGGCAGGGCGAGACGAGCGGCCGCGCGGCGGCCGGGCCCACGCTGTCCCCGCGCTCGCCTGCCCGGTGGCGCCCATTGTGCCCCGACCCGCCCCGCGGGGCTGTCCCCAAGCCCGCCTGCATCTCGCCGCCCGCCCGACGGCCCGGCTCTGCAAGTCCTGGCCCGCGACGCCCGCCCCGGAATGCACGTGAACTTGGAGAAAGTCGCGGGGCGCGCCGGCCGGGCTCTCCGCGGCAGGGCGTGGGCGTCCCCGGGACGGCGCACTTTCGTTTTCGTCTGGGACAAAGGTCCCGTGCGGCGCGCGGACGCCGTGACCGGGTCCTGCGGGCCACTCTCTGGCGCAGTCGGGTCGCTAAGCGCAGGGAAGCCGGAGCCCGAAGGCAAGGACCGACGCGGCGCGGGGCCGGGGAAGCGGGGCCTGGGCCGTGCGCTTCGCCAGCGGCCGTCCAGAGCAGTCCCACCCTGCGGAGTTGCGGGAACTGGCCCCGCTCTGTCGTCCGCCGCTTCAACGCGTGAAGAGGGTGAGCATTTGGAACCCAGGACTCAGACCGCTAGCTGAGGGCCTGTGCCGCTCTGGGCACGCGAGCGCGGCGCCGGCGGCGGCCAGGCGCGGTCCTCCCGCAAGGGCAGGGCTGTCGACCTGTGCGCCCCAGGTCACGATCCGGGTTCACGGCTACTCCCGAGGACGGTAAGTGCATTTCTCACTTTCGCTACTTAGTGAGTATTTAAATATTAATGAGGAGATCACTAAGAGGGACACTTCCGTAGGGCAGGCCTTCCACAGACCAGGGAACGCACCGAGGAGGTTGCTCTTGAACCTGAAGCCGCACCAGCTTGCGAAAACTCCACTCGGCATTAATCTGGATCTTGGAATTTGTGAAGCACAGCTTCTAATCTCAGGTGTGCAGGCTATTTGCCAGAGAGAATCTTGTTGAACACGTAAAATAAGCGTTAGCAGACATCTTAAACACAATGGGAAGAAAAAAGAAAACATCTGTTTTTAGAATATATTTTTATTAATTTTTTTTTGTTAGATGTGTTTGGAAAGGTTATTGGGAAGCTACACCTCTTTCCTGGAAAATTGAAATATTCCATTTAATTTCTAAATCCACACTGCTGATTTTTTCCTCCTGGTCAGACACTTGGGGAGAGCTGATTCAAGGGGGGATCCTCGGTTCGGCGTTGGCGGCATTTGGGCCGGTTCAGTGAAAGGCCCTTGTGTGGAAGCTGCTGTTTATAGTGGTGTAAAACGAAAAACAACTCATAACTTTTTGTAATAAATGCCCCTTTATAGGTACCTCACACACAGGCCCAGCCAGTGGCCCTGGGGAGTTTGTGAGGAGCAAGAAAGGGGTGAAGGAATGCTTGCTTGCTATGATTATAGGGTTTCAAGGTAACATGGAGATTAATTTTTTCGTAGTTGTGTTTCAAAAGCCAAGGCAGCCTGCAGGCCAGCAATAGCTTCATTTTATTTTAGTTCATTGGTTCTAGCTCTTTGGGGTTTAAAATATGTTTGTCCGTGTGTACAGAGCTGGGGTTAAAATGAAACCCCAAACAGTGGGGGATTGAGCCTGCTTTTTAATATGATTGTGCCACAGGTGCAATATCCCCCCTGCCCTCCCCACCTTACTGAGGTGGTTTGGATAACCTTGCTGGGTGCTTTCACCACAAAATAATGGGGGGCCTGTTTCCATAACACCCCAGGGCTATGAGCTGGCTCTTGGAGGCTGTGTTTCTGGGAACATGGACAGAGGCCTGGGTAGTCCAGGCTTGCCTCACGCCTCCCTCCCCCTCAGCTGCCTAGTGCCCTCCCCAAGAACCCCACGGACTGAGGGGACCATTTCAGTCAGGTCCAGCCAGCCACGGCCGGAGGTGGGAAGTTTACCTCTGTGCTGGAGGAACTAACCTTGGCCGTCTTTTTTGTTGGGCTGCCTCCCGCACTGCCCCGTCGCCCCATTTTGAGTTTTTATTTATGACTTTATGAGACGCAGTTAGCAGACGTGAAACCTGGGGTGGGACATTCTGGGGCGATCTCAGAATCGGGGTGCAGCTGCGGAAGGCATGCCATGATAGCCGGGAGCTTCTGCTTGGCATGGCGTTGGCAGTGACGAGGTTGGTAATTAGAAGAAGCTCAAGTTCCACCGGGGCCTTGCCTATAAAATGCTGGAGACGTTTACCCGGAGGCCACAGCAGACGGAACATAGCACGGAGGACAGGAATGGTGTGGTGCTCTGCTGAGGCTGCAGGGCGTCCCTCTGGATTAAAACAGATTCTGAAACAAGCGGCATCCAGCTCCCCTGCTCGACAGGCCAGACCCGGGGCGAGCCAGGCAAAGGCCTGAGCGTTGGAGGAGGCAGTCTCCAGGGCCGCTGAGTGAGGGCTGCTATTCGTCAAAGCTCCAGAGCCCCGTCTCCTGCCACACAGTGTGCCCCTGGCCCATGAAATGGGATGAGGTCAAGATTCTGCAGCCAACAGTTGGGGCCAGCGCTGGGCACAGAGGCCCCGGCGAGGCCCCGTCCTGCCTTTGTCCATGTTCCTTCGAGCCAGCTCAACCTGACAGAGTCTCAGGGTCCCACCAGGGTCTTCCCAGTGGTGGTGGAATCTCCCATCCCGGCACAATTCATTTTTGAGGGCACACACACACAAGAGAAGGCTCTGAAAATGAAACTGGCACTTGTCTGTTTTTTAAATCACTTCTGGATTTAACATCAAGAATGTGGAAAGCAGGGGGCGAGGGCCACATGCACTATGGTGTGGGCTGGTGGAAGGATGGGCCCTGGTTTTTCTGGTTTTGTTTTAAACCAGGGCCTACCCCAGGATAGTCCCTCACCTGTGCTGGGGCCTCACCAGGCTCCAGCCCCTCCTGGGTGAGAAGGGTCTCCAGGGTGCTGGTGGGGATGAGCTGGGCTCCACTTGGGCAGTGCCCCTCCGCCATGGTGAGGTCTCATGCCTGAGCAGGTGCAGGCTAGCAGTTTGCCTTGCTCCACAGGAACAGCATGGTGCTTTGCAGCAGGGTTACCTTTTATGTGGTTTGCACCTGGCTGGGTCAGGCTGTCTGTGTGAACCTTTCTTACTCCCTCCGACCCCTTAAAGGGCACTGGGGCCTGTCCCAGCCCAGCATGGATGGGGCGTGACTGGAAGGCAGACTGGAAGGCAGACCCAGGAGGAATTGGGAAGAGCTCTGCCCACCCAGATCACCCAGATGGGCACCCTGCCTGGGCAGGTGCTGCCTCGTGTCCGGTGCAATGTCCTCTCGTGCAGTGTAGACGCATGCCTGTGCTGAAGGGTGGCCTCTAGGAAGGGAGGGGTCCTTCCAGGCCAGGCAAGAAACACCATAAAGCCACCGTGCTTCCTTGGGGTGTTGGGTTTTGAGGGTTCTTTGCACGTTTGGGGAGAGAGGAGAATGCTCTTGCCGAAATCACAGCAAGCTGGAGTCGGCACCCTGGGCTTCAGTCTGCCCCTGCCTCTGCCTGGGTGACCGTGGCACATTTGAGTTCCTCCCTGAGCCTGGATTCTGAGCTCTGAAGCGGGAAGAGTGTTAACCCACCTCAGAGACCTCAGACATTATTTCCATAAAGCACCATTCCAGGCACGTTGTCGGGGAGGGGCGGGACATAAATGGCTACTGCTATTGTCACTTATTGTTGTCAACAATAATCACTGTTTTTGCTTAATATTTATTTTATTTACCACTACTATTATTTTATATATTGTATGATGTTATATTCTAAGTAACAGATAACCCAACTTCAGTCTCACCAGAAAATGAACCAAGAAGTTTACTCTCCCGACCCCACAAGTGGGAGCAAAAGTGGACCTTGATGGTATCTCTCAGGTGGACTGGCAGGAGCTCACAGAGCCCGCACTTTCCTCATCACAGGGACTTGGTGTGAATGTGGCTTCCAGATGCATCTTGCACCTCACCTTTGGTACACAAGATGAGACCAGGGTCTCCTTGGGGACCTGGGAAGTGCTGACGGAGGAGGCACCCCTTCCCAGGGGCAGGATGGAAAGCACACGTGGGTGCTGGCCTTGGGTCTGACCTTTGTTCTCCCACTCACTTCAGGGGCAGGAAAGAACGGGGTAGGACGTCCTGGTGCAGAGTCCCAGAGCGGCCACACCAGCCACCAGCGTCCTCGCTGGAAATGCAGATGGTGATTTGGTGGGAGGATTTCACCACTCTGACGAGCTAATTGTTCTTTGGCCTGGTACATCAACCAAAATGCTTGCTTTGGAGTTTTCCCTCCTAGCTGGTCGTTCAGGAAGACCCAGCAAGATCGTCCTTGCTGAAAACATCTTGTCGGAATGAGAGAGAGCCCTAAATGGCATTGGTCATGGTTTCTGATGTTATAGAACTGAGCAGAGAGAAAAAGCAACAATTGTCTCCAAGCAGAGACAATGGATCTTTCATATGAAATATTTATTTTCAGAGCTGCCCAGTGTTCCCTGGGCTGGGACAGTCTGTGGAGCTCGAGCGTCCGGGAATGGCAGGCCCTAAACGTGTAGTTGGAGACAGAGATTTAGAGAGAAAAAAGGAAGTCTCCTGACCCGTGGTTCTTGAACAATTTCAGTGGGCATGTCTGGCTTTCTTTGTTGAGTGGAGGCTAAGCTTGCACGAGTTAATTTTGTTTTCTTCCATGATTTCTTTTTAAAAGCCGCAGGGCTTCACTTGCGAGTGCTAGAACGATGGCCAGGTTTGGGATCGTGAGCCGGATGGGGCCTCCCTCGGCCAGACCCAGTTGGCCTTAGCCGGCTGGGTCACAAAATGGAAGTGTGAGGAAAAATAGAGCCCAGAAGAGGAAGGGTCTGTCCCCAAAGGGCTAAGGGAGAGGCCATCGAGAGGGCGATTTGGGCCAATATTTGTGGTTTACCAGTGTCTACTCCTCCCCAAATTCCATTGTCAGATGAACCTGGGAGTGGCCCGTAGGTTGTGGGAGAGTCCAGCCTGACTTGGGGAAGCCACGCACAAGCAAACACCCTTCTGGGCTAGAAAGGGTGTTTTTGTAACTCTGACAAATGTGGCCCAGAGTTAGGGCTCCGTGAATATTTTCTGAATTGATAGAATGAAGAGGCCTACACACGAGCCATCCCTCGGCCCCTTCTCCGAGGTGCGGGAGGAGCTGCCCCGGGGAAGCCAGGCCAGAGCCCAGGCTCGCCTTAGCAGATTTGGGAGGAGTGGGTCGTGCTGGGGCTGTAGTGAAGCATTCCTGTGGTGCCAGGGGAGCGCTGGGAAGGCTGAGGTGGCCCATCGGCCGGGGACACCCAGCGCATTAGGGGGACCTGTCTGGACAGCCCAGCGAGGCCTTGAAGGAGGACAGATGAGGGAGTGGCCCCGATCAGGTGGGGGACCAGGGTCACCCAAGCAGTGTTCTTGGCCAAGTATAATATTTGGCTTCAGAAATGAGGGGTTTTTTTTTTTTGGTCAATCGGCTGTCACATGTTTTATTTTGCTTTCAATGCCAGAGCTTCTCAGTTTGGCCCCTGTAGCCCTTTACGTCAGCCCACTCAGAAAAGAGCTCTCCTTCCGGGTGTCCAGGAGCCTCTGATGCTATAGGCAGAATTGGTATAATGGAAATCATGAAAAAGAATGAAATCTTGTGACAATGGGCAAAAAAAAAAAAAAAAAAAAAAACCAGGTGTCTAGTCACTTTTTTTGTGCATGGTGGGAGGCAGTTTGAAAGTAAAACGAAAATTGGGGATGGGAAGCTTCTTGGTGGGGTCTGGACTGGGGAGTCTCATCTTTCTGACCACCCAGGAGCCTGTGTGGAGAGAGTGGCTGGGCCCACTGTCCAGCCAGCGCCGAGAGGATTTCTGAGTAGAGATGTGACCGCAGGGTCACCGATTAGTGTCGTAAAATAAGACCGGTGGTTGTGGTTACTAAATGTGTGCATGAGATCTACGTGGTAAAAAGGCCAAACAATTTTTTTTTTAAGCAGTGATAGAATTTTCCCTCCAGATTTAAAAAGAATCATCCCCGATGCTTTTGGTTTTCTAAAAGCAGGGCATTTTTTTTTTTTTTTTTTTTTTGTGCCTGTGGAACGCCCTTTCCTTAATTCTGGCATTTCAGATGGCAGGAAGAGCATTTAGCTGAAATATTTACCTGCTGATTTGGGGCTCTTAAATTTAGAATCCCCTTTCATGTGTTTAAGAGAGATATTTACATTCAAATCAGCCTTTTATAATTACATTTTAAATTATAATAAAATGATGGTGCCGGCGCTCCAGTTTTCCATGTATTTTAACTGTAAGAGAAGCTGTCGTGAATTGAATGGGGGCTGCCCATCACCCAGAGCCCCCCCCACCCACCGTGTGGGTTCTGGCCTGCAGGGCACACGTGTGTCCTGAGCATGGTGGCTGCATGGGTGTTACCTGTGGGGCCCTCCCTCCACTGCCAGGAGAAGGGCCTGACGGGGATTCTGGCCCCACACAGTGCGATGGTTGCCCGACTTCACCACCTGCAGCTCCATCTGAGAAGGTCCTGATACGGGCTGGGGTCCAGGCCCACTGCCTTCGTGTCCTGAGCCCCACAGTGGCCTGCAGGCCTGCTTTGGAAGCCATTATCTCCTGGGCGGCCAGCCGGGCACAGCAGTGGACGTTTCTGGTCGAAGCGGTTCCGCGGGTAGGGGGACGGTCATCTCCTCCTGCAACTGTAACCCAGGCCCTGCCTCCCCTGCCATGCTCCTGTGGGTCCCACTGTTGCCATCTCGTCCTCAGTGGCTTCCCGATGTTGCTTGCTGGCAGAACAGGCCCCGCACCGTGGAGCATGGGGGACCCTTCCCCTCCCAGGGCCAGACTCTTGGCAGCCAGGCCAAGCCGCTGCTGGAATGGAATTCCCGGCGTTCCTGTTGGGGCGCATGGCATCAGAGTCCTACCTGCTTTGTCTCTGGCATCAGCTGGCGAGCCAGTCACGTGGCCGTGTGCGTGAGACCAGAGCCCAGGACTGAGGGCTCCTCCCGGGCAGCTTCCTCCTCGCTCACTCACCCCCACCCCCTTTTTTTTGGCTTTCAGCAGGACCAGCTCTGAGCAGGCGTAAAACAGTGTGAAAACAGAATCCAGGCAGCAGGGAGCTCCTGTCCACTGCGGCAGGCTCTCACAGTCCACTCGGGCTCTCGCGGTCCACCTAGACCACCCTTTACCTCGAGTCCTTATGGACAGAAAGGCCCTGATGTGTCCCGTACACCCAGGAGTCAGGCCCAGAACAAGGCAATGGTCACTCCATGCCATTCCCTCTGGTGCAGAGCTGGCCCTGCCTGCCCCTAGACGGCCATGGGGTGGGTGGCACCGCTTCCTGGGGAACCCCTTCCCACACTTCCAGCCTTATTGCTCACTCACACAAGGACACCCCAGTGGTCACTGCTGCAGCTCCCGGTCACATAGAGGGTGAGAAGGGAGAGCTGGACAAACAGGTGACCCAGCAGACCCAGCCTGATGCCCACAGGAGAGAGCAATGGGGTCTGATATTTTGTCTCCAAATGAAAGAGCCACAGTGAAACCCCAGGCCTGCCAACCCCAGTTGCAGGGCCAGAGAACGGGGATGTTTCCCTGAGGTAGTGGCAAGGTTTGATTTTGGTGAAAGGCAAGGATTTGTGAGGGTCTGAGAGGGGAGGGTGATGGGCCTGGACTCCACCCCGATGCCCTGTCCATCGCAGCTGCCTGGCCACTCTCGGACCCCTTGGCGTCGAGTGCTGACTGGGTGCGTGCATGGGGCTTGGGGCTCTGTGCATGTTAATTCTGCCACTCCAGCAGCCCTGAGTGGGAGGAGCCATTACCCCCTTTCTATAGATGGGGAAACTGAGGCAGGCTTGCTCATGGTGAAGTGGCCAGTCGGACACAGGGCCAGATTCAAACCTGCAGCCTGGGTCCCCGGCTACAACAGCGCCAGCCTCCGCAGGCGTTAGAAGGGGGCTTACTGCCAGGGCCCCGGCCAGGGCAGCTTTCAGGGTGGGGTCTCTGGCCTCACCCTGGAGAAACGGGCAGGGCGCTGGCTGCCTCCTGCTGAGCCTGGCGTGGGAACAATGTGGCCTCTATCCCTGGAGTGAGCCAGGCTGCCCGGACGCCCAGCCCCTCAGAGCAGCCCGGTCAGGCAGGCGCCCACAGCATGGCGCCCAGGCCACGCTGCCCGTCCACAGGGTGCGGGCGCCTTGGCCAGGCCCAGGCGGCCGCTCCCCATGTCCTCCCTGGCTGGCCACTGAGTGGCCAGACGCCGGCTTCCTCCTCCCTCTCCCGCCCGGCCAGCCTCCTCCTTTTTGGTGGTGGGTTTGGGGGCCTGGCCCACCCGCCACTGCCACGTCTGCCATCCTCCCGCACCCACGAGCATCTTTCAAAAATTCCCGGTGGGCGGGGCCGAGCTGCAGCGGCCGCCTCTGCCCCCCCTCCCCGGGCAGCCAGTGCCAGATGAGAGCAGGAGACAAAAGTAGCATTTTCCTCGTACTCCGGGGCTGGCAGCAGGGCCTTCCCCCAGCACCACATGGCTCCTGGCAGCCCTGCCCCCTGTGCCGGGGTGGCCGAGGCCCAGCCGGGCCCACTGGACCGAGGGACGGTGACAGCCAGAGACCGGGGGCCCACAGGCCCGCGGCCGGGGCTGGCACCGGGCAGCCGGCTGGCCGGGAGGACCTGCCCTCCTCCCCCGCCCGGGTGACCGGCCGGGCCCATGGACGTCATTTTCACTTCCTGGCTTTGGAGAAGGCGCCTCCATCCTCCGGCACCTCGGGTAAGTCACCTTCTTTCCTTCTGTCGTGAAGACGAGCCGAGGGTGCTGCCATCTTGTGCCCCGGTGCCTGTTACGTGTCCTCCCTCTAATTGGTTCTCCAAACTCGGAATTCTATTTCAGAGCCCTCCATCTTCCGTGCAGGAAGCCCTGCCAAAAACTGCAGGGAAAATGCAGAAGCCAAGCCCATTTACTTTCAAGATCCAAAGCTACAGGCTTTAGAAATCACAATAAAAATGAATGTTTATTATTTCACAGTAGCTATGTCTTCCATTATAATGGGAACAAATGCTTTGGGAGTATTAATAGCCATGGCCTACTCCTGCCTGCCTGGTTGTGGCAGTTTGTGTGTGGGGTCTCATTGTGATTATTATTATTATTGTCTTAATTTTTGGTGGCACCAGGAGTGGCAAAGGGAAAACCACCAGGACCGTCCACGGCTCCTCCCAGCAAACTCATCGGCAGGCAGGGCCAGGCCAGCACCCGGGAGGGAGGACTTTGCATCTAGAAACAGAGGCCCTTTTATTTTGTCCGGCATCTTTAATGCTACCATGTCCACAGTTTAGGGATCTAGTTCTTTCTCCCTTTCGTTTTATTTTTTGGAAAAAAAAAAAAAGAAAGAAAGCTCCTTTTGGCTCTCAGCTCAGCGTGGGGAAAAATATTTTAGGTTGTTTTGGGCTTTGTTTTTGAGCACTTATTTCAACTTGGGGGTTCCGCCTGAAAGTGCTGTGCCTGTCTTGTCACCGCCCTGCCCACAGACTGCATGTGGGGTGCGCTTGGGCACTGTCCACTACACGGCCCCTTGGGGATGTCCTGAGTGGCCTCATGGGCTGCCCGTGTCCTGGATCCCACCCCAGTTCCTCACCTGCAGAGCTGTTGAGGGGAGACACCCAGGTCGTCCAGGGCCTGAAACGTGGCCGGCAGGGCTGGAAGTCCCTCAAAGGCCTTTGAGTCCCCCCGCCTTGCCACTGCTGTCCCGGAGTTGGGTTCAGTGGCTGCCTGGGTGTCCCTTTTGGTCCCTGGCCCTCCAGAAGTGCTGACCCTTTTGATTCAGAGGTGGGCTTTGCAGAGCGCAGCCCATGCCCACCTCCACGCTCTGGCAGGCTGACAAAAGCGTCCTGGGATGTGGCCTGGTTTCCCACCCTTGAGGGGAGCCAGGGTCTTGATTTATAGAAAATGGAAGAATCAGACCCGGAAAGTTCTAAACAGCACTGAGAGGAAAACTCCCATGGAAATCCATCTTTGTTTTCCCAGTTCGGAGGCGCGTGGGCCCTGCGTGCGCGGGCCTCGGTCTGAGCGGCCGGCCTCGGCAGACAGCACCAAATCTGTAAACGGAGCTCAGCTCACGCGAGGACTCTCGGCGGCTGCTTTTGTTCGTAGATGAGCCAGCAGTCGATACTGGAGGGTCTGGGGCTGCAGAAACAGGCATATATAGCAGAGATAATTAAAACATTTCATGATTGTGACAGCCACATTCTGCTGCTGCAAGCTGGAGGATTCATGCCACCCAAATATTTAGCAAGCATCAAATAAAACACTGGTGGCAAAATAAAAGTAATAGAAAAAAAAAAAAAACAGCGCGTAATATATTTCAAAGGCAAGAGTCAAGGAGATAGGGAATGGGCCGGGGGGAAAGTGGGGAGAGTTCAGCATTTTAAAAGAATTTCCGTGTTTAACAGCTGGACACTCATTTTTTTTTTTTTTTGGTATAATTAATGTAGGCAAATAGACCCTTAATCCTAAATCCTGGAATGAAAGATGGTCAAATTTCCTGATCATTAATTTATCATTTTTGTTTTTTGTTTTTTTGGACAGGGTAGGGGGCAAGTAGCAGAAAAATCAATTAATTCACATAAGGAAACATTTTCGTTCTAAATTAATATTGCCACTGCAGTTACATTTATCTAGTATTTTTAACATGTATGGATAACACGCTTTCCTGTGTATACCTTGGATACCTGGGACCATTGTATGTGATCAACTATCATCTTAGTTTTTTAGCTTGGCTAACACTTGACCCCTCCCTGCCACCTCAAAATCAGTAAAATGCTGTGGATTCTGCTTTTTAAAAAATCAGGCTAAAATCTCAGCATTCTCCATGGCTCCCAGTGCTTCTCGGCAGTTTTTTTTTTTTTTTTTTTTTTGAAGAAAGTACCACGCAAAGCACTTTTCACATCATCGCTTCTATATAAATTCCACTATAGACTGAAATTATACATTCTCGCAGCACAGATGGGCTGGTCTGTCATTACGGCTGCTGGGTACTTGTTGGAACACACAGCATATTTCAATTGTGGAGTCGACAATTTCGAAGAACTGGGGTCAAAATAAACAAGTTGCATTTGTGTATAGAAACAGACTTATTCAATGATCTTCTCATCCCCTGGAAAGTTCGGCAGAGGAACAATCATCACCTTCATTAAACTTTAATTTAATTTTTGGTCTTCATCTTTTAAGACCCCACGTGCCCTGTGTGAAAGACCCATCAATGTTTTAACTAATTACCCATTTTTCTCTTGTGCTGCAACGTCAGCAGCGGGACACAAGATTTAAATTCAAACTCCTGGGTGTGGCTTTTAATATCTTTTGGCTGCAATTTTAACATCTTAATAATTTTATTATCTTTCTAATCTCTATAGGGAAGGTGTTAAATTTCTAACTGTTCTGTGTTGAGTTGCATATTATTTTGAGACCTTTATGAAAAATCAGATGATGAATATTTAGGATGGTCTAAAGACACATTTAAATCCAAACACCATCCACAAAAAATCCAGCAGGTAAAATACGTAAAGTAGCCATAAACTTAAAAAAAAAAAAAATTATCTCACCTAGATAGCGAAGTGCAGAATTTATTGGTTTGTATCAACCTCCTTGAGGGCAGAGCAGTTTTTACAGCCACAGTAATTTGCAAATGATGATAACTGTTTATTTTGCAAATATGCTCATATTATGATGTAATCAGTGGAGGCTTCTTTCTTTTCCCATATGTGTAACTGTTTGCCTCTGTGTTTCTAAATTCTGAATTCAGGCTCTGCAGTTTCTCACCGGCTGAGACCACGTTCCCACGTTCCTGCCTCAGTGGCAGTGGCCGGGAGGAGGGAAGGGCGCACCCCCCTGTATTCCCTCCTGTGAGCTCCAGCCGCCACATCCATTTGTTCACAGAAGTACTTTGTTGTGGCTTATTTATTTGAAGGGATGGACCTGTTGGCGGAGATGTTAGCAAATAATAGGAAAAGTAAAAGTTGATGAAATTCGCCAGAGCTGCTTGGGAGCCAGCTCTGCTGTCTGGTAGTTTTAACGACGTCATCCCTTCCAATTCTGGTCTTTTAGCCTATTGACTCCCGCCCTCGTAGCAAGAGGAATATGGCCCTGGTCTGGGCGCTCTAAAAGATAAGGCAAAGTGAAACAGCCGCAGCTTTTGGGTCTCAGAGCCTCTTAGCAGCGGTGAGCGTGGCCATGGTGGTAATAGTAGCAATAGCACTCTCTGCTGCTCTTCACAGGCGCCCGCTGGGTGCGGTGGCTCCTGCATTCAGAAAAGCACCAACTCTGGGACCCAAGGTCTGGGTTCAGATTGAGTCGTCTTTGTTTCTGGGCCATGTTGATCGGGGGCAAGTCATTTCACCTCTCCAGCTTCATTTCCTTATCTGTAAAATGGAGGCAGTAAATGTCAACTTTCTGAACATATGGAAAGCTGGGTTCATGGTGAGCACCCCATAAATGCTATTGCTTCCTTGCCTGATTTCTGAGGCTCAGACTGTGCCTGCAAGGGGGCATTTTTATCACCTCCATTCCACCAGGGGAGGCCGCGAACCTCGGAGAGGCTAAGTGGGTTCCCCGAGGTTCAACCAGCTGATAAGGGTTTGGCCAGGACTTGAACCCAGCCCTGCCATCCTCCAAAGCCCATGTGCTGCCATAGCATTCACTGACGGGTGTTGCTGTACCTGTGTGTGTGGGGCCCCGGGTGTGGACAGCATGCCTGTACACACAGGTGTGTGTGTGTAATGTTTGCACATGTGCACAGGTGTCCTCTTGTTTCTCCATTGCGTGAGGTTCCTGGTAGGTCGGCAGTTTCCAAAGAGGTGAACTGGTGTTTGGAGGTGCATTTGTTTGAGTGGGCCGCACAGTCCTCAGACCGCCCCTGGGGATGACTGGGCCTTGGGCTCTCCACTGCCCCAGGGATGCCTGTGTGAAGAAGGGTGTTTCTCCCCAGCCCAGGGCTAGCCAAAGCCGGCAGTGGGTGGACTGGGTATCCAGGCGTGGGCTTCTCGTAGGTGCTCAGCACTGCTGAGGGAGGCCCTGGCTGAGTGGCCTGCATGCTGGGCCTTGGCCAGACGCGCTGCTGCCTCCTTATGTGGACAGGCGGTTCTGGGCGCCGGCCATTTGCAGACTGGGAGGAGTGGATGTGAGGCCTGCAGGCCCTGGAGAGGAAATGGCGGCGTGGGCAGGCCCAGAACAGGACCGGGAAGGCGGGCCGAGGGAGGGAGCGGCCTGGAAGGCCTCTGTCAGCCGGTCAGCGTGCTAGCGGCCTTTCTCCAAGAAGCGGCCAGCTGGCCAGGCCTTCCCGGGCAGGTCTGTGTGTCTGCCCACATGCACACACGTGTAGCTGCGTGCCAGGGCACAGGGAGGTTTAGCAGCCTTATTTCCTAATAGGGAACATAGCAGGGCCTGGGGTTTGATGAGGCGGTGTAAACGCCCAGCACACCTTCAGACAAAAGAGACCGTGATAAAAACGATTCTTACTACAAGGCCCCGGCTTCTGTCTTTAAAATGGGGCTTCCAGCCTCTGCCTCAGTAGACGGCTGGAGGTACCACATGAGACCCTGGTCTGGGGAGCCCCTGGTCTGTGGAGACACTGGTTCGTTGGTGTTTCCCTTGCCGTGGCCTATAAGACGGGACAGGAGGCCCGGGCTCTGCAGTGGGCTCGTCTCAGCCCATTTCAAACCCTACCCACCGGCTTCCCAAGACCTTAACAGGATGGTATTACCCGGCACTCGCCCAGATGCCAGGGTGGTGCCGGGTGAGTGGCAGTTTCAGGTGGTCCTGGAGAAGGGTCCCGGCATCAGCTGATATGAGTCTCTGGGTTCCGGAGCTTCAAGGCAGGCTGGATTCAGGGTGTGGGCTGGGCCAGCCGTTCCGGCAAAACCCCAGAAGGAATCCACAGGAGGCGGGGACCGGGAAGGCAGCTGGGTTGCGCCAGTGCCTGTAAGGGAACCTCTGGCCCCATTTCCTGGGAGCCTGACCCCGCCCTAGGATTCCTGGAGTGGGTGTGCCCACGCTTCCGGCCCAGACGTGGGTGGAGGGATCCCACCCTGCCAGGCCTCCCGCCTGCGCGGCTTCTTTCAACTCGACGGGAGGAGGACTCCTCCTGGGCCTGGTGCTTCGAGGTCCAGACAGCAGACGCTGGCGCCTGTGACCCCACAGCGAACGCCCTTCAGAGTCCGCGTGGCCGCATTTGGAAGCCTGGGCGGCGTGGAGACGGTGCCCTCAGCTCGAGATAGTAAGTTGCTCAATGCCTGCACCTGTGGAGACGCTCAGCACCTGGTGGGTGGGCCGCAGGGGGCTCGGGCCTCCATATTGGGTCTCCAGCATCAGGGGTGAGGTCTGTCCTGTGACGGACTCAAATGACTCAAACCCACTGGGCTCGGCCCGCGGTATCCGCGCTATGGAAGCAGCTTGCAAATGGGCTCTCCTGGGGCCAAGCAATGTGGCAGGCCACGCCGGCCCGCGGCGGCCACAGCCTCGGCCAGGTGCTGTGGAGGAAAAGATGAGGCCGCTGTGGCCGGGACGACGGGTGCCAGCAGGGCAGGAGCAGTGGGGAACTCTGGGTGGTAGAAATCCCCTGCCTTGGTCCAGGGGAGAAAGCTGGGGGCCACATTCGGCACCCCCAGGTCAGTGTTGGAGCTTGTTGGATGTTAGACTCAGCCCCCACAGGGCAAGGGGTATTGAGCTTTGTTGAGCACCTACTAAGTGCCAGACCCCAGGCCAGGTGCTTTCCGTCCATTTTTTATAAACATCCATTTTTAAATTTAATCTGCCAATTCTATTTCACTGCCACATCCATTTGGAGCCAGCATGTAGCAGTGCTGTTCTCAGGCCAGAATACGGAGTAAACAGGACAGACAGGGTCCCTGTCTGGGTGGAAGTTCCAGTCTCGTGACGTGTGGGTGCTAACGGTTTTCTATATGAGGAGGCCAAGGTTCAGGGAGCCTGAGGGATCTCCCCAGAGTCACGGGGCCAGCAGGTACCAGAGCCTTCTCCCTAACCCAGGTCCTCCCCACAACTGTGCCTGCACAGAACCACACAGGATCCCTGTTTATCTTCAGATCTTCAGCCTCTCTTGGATGCTAGTCTTGTCCGGTTCTCTCCAGATACCCAGCACTAGGAAGGACCATTCCGTCGGCTTGGAGTTCTTCTGCCCCAGGGAAAGCCGGAATTGTCCTGGGGGCATGGGTCACTCTGGCTCTGAGGCCCTGAGACCATTATGGCTGGGTGGCCATTGCGCTAGCATTCAGAGCGTGATGGTTTGGGCTGTACGGGGCTCCAGGGCACCCTGCCACTCGGGCTCTGTGCCCAGGCTGGTGTGCTGGCGGGTGCGAGACTGCACGCAGTGTGGCAGCAGGCGGTGGGAAGGAGGGAGCTGCGGTCGTCCTTGTTCTTGGTGTTCCTACGGCCCAGAGGTGGGAATCATATGAGACTGTACACCCAGACGCCATGTGCCAGACCAGGATGGGCTCACAAGACACCAGCCCTGCATGGGCAGATGGGGACCACGTCAGGTCAGGGGGCACAAGAACCTTCTGGAGACCCCACCCCATCTGTCAGCATGGTTCACACTCCTGGATGACCAGTCATCTCTGAGCGCTGTGGCACTCGTGGCCCTGAGTCCACGGCTCTTCTCATGTTTCAGAGCAGTTCTGAGCTCACTTCATTCTGCAGAGCACTGGCTCAGAGAGGTTATGGAACCCGTCATGTGCCAGACCCCAGGATGGCCACGGGAAGAGGCCCGAGAATGCCATTGAGTGATGGGATCCAGCAGACCTGGTGGAGCACTGGGACCTTGGCCAGAGGGGCTGGAGCCCTAGACCCACATTCTAAGCCCTGCACTGCCTGCGCCTGGCCCACAGGCATGGCGGCCTCACTGAGAGGCAGGCTGCGTGTCCTCAGCAAACACAGGCACCAAACGGAGACCAGTCAGAGGCCAGTACCAGGTGGGGCTGAGAAGTTAGCTTGGAGCATCCTAGGAAGCCAGGAAGCCTTCCAGAGGTGGCAGCTCTGCAGCCCCCGGCTCCTTCCCAAAGCTGACCTCCAAGTGCAGCTGCAGGGCCCCTGCGTCCAGCCCTTGGGCCTGCCACATCCCAGGGCCCCACTGCCAGGCACCGCCCCGTGCCGGCCCTGTACAGGCCACATCTGCTGCAGCAGCCATGCCAGAGCTCCGCCTCCCGGGCTCCGTCCCCATGGAAACCACGGTGTGGGGGGGCGGGCTCCTGCTGCATTTGGCCCGCTGACTGGTTTCCATTAGAGCCGGCCTGCTTTCCTTGAGCTCTGCCCCTGCAGTTCAAGGCTTCCCCTGGGGGTTTCTTCCCACATTTACTGAGCACCAGCCGTTCCGTGCCAGGGAACCCAGCGGTCTGGGCCCTGCCCACCCTGGCCGACACCCACCAGCAGTGCCTGATGCCCAGCACCGTGGCTGCTCCCCTGTCCTTTCTTATTGAAGGCCAGCTGCGGCTGGGCCCTGGTGTTGTGGACTCAGCCCTGGATCTGAGTCAGGGCACTGGGCTCTCATCCTGGCTGGGCAGTAGAATCACTGGTGGGCCCTTGAATAAGCCCCTTCCTCTCTCTGAGCCTCAGTTTACCAACCTGTAAAATGAGAGCCTCTGTCTATGTCTTGAGTTCCTTGCAGTGCCGAGAAAGAAAGACAAAGAGAAAATGAAGCCACAGTACGCTGGTGTGCCGGGATCTCAGAACTGGGATTTTTGTTTGCTTTCAAAGAGGGTTTTATTTGAGGGAAGGAGTCATGGAATTTGACCAGAGGTGATTGTTTGAGGGGCCAAGAGCTAGCCAGAGCCCACGGACACGCAGCATGGAAGGCGCAGCCAGAAGCCCGGGCAGCGGTACCCACTAGCCCGCCTTGGCATCTGCTTAGCACCCAGTGACCTGTCTGTGAACACAGTGAGTGGAGGCAGGAAGCGTGCCTGCGCCGGAATCCAGAGGGCTCTGGAAAACTCCCCAAGAGGTTTCCGGAGGTCAGAAATGTGGGCAGAAAATGAGATCCAGCTTTTAAAAACCTGGCCGACTCATCCCCAGGGAGCCTAGGGAAGCCTGGGAAGGTGCCTCCACCACCACATGGCTGAGTTGCAAGAAGAGCTCGCCGGGCCGGACCTGGGGGTGCCGGGCTGTTAGGGTCAGCAGCAAGGTGGCCCCAGCCCAGACTACGTCCCGGTGGTGTCTTCCTCCCCCGGCTCCTGGGAGTTGGGAGGCTCCAGCGGGGAGGTGATGATGGCGCTGGGGCCTTTTGCCTGGCCTGCCAGTGGCCAGCTTGGCTCTCCCCACGGGACCTCGCAGCTCCTGCTGCCTGGGGTGGTGGTGCGTGTTGGCCTCCCCTGGGCCCTGTGGGTGCTGGCGCTGGCCTGGGAACACGTTTCCAGCTCACAGACGAACAAAGCCTGGGAGGCGGGGGACCTTCTTAGCAGCAGGGAGTGAATGGCCCAGTGGGGTGAGCAACTTGCTTAGCCTCCCCCCAGCCTCAGTATCCTCATCTGTAAAATGGGGCTAGTAACCCTGACCTCCTGGTTAGGGTGAGAGTTCGACGAGACGAGAAGCGGGATCAGAGCTGGATAAATGGCAGGAGACAGCATCGGAACTGTGCCCACCCGGCATCCTTGTCATGAGCAAGAGCGACCACATGTCCCAGAGAGCCCAGCTCCATGATGGGAGAACAGGGCCAGGCTGACGGTGGTCAGGCCCACCTGGAGTGGCTGCTGGCAGGCTCCAGGGTGACAGCCACCGTGCCCTGGTGGCTCAGGTAGCCTGAAAGTTGTCGTTTCTTCTTCCTCCATCTCAGCCAAGAGGCTGAGTCAATTCCCCACTCAGCTTCTGCCCCTGCCTCCTGCCCAAGGCCACCCGGCTTTGCTGACTGGTCCCAGTGATAGGGGACATTGTCACTGTGGCTCAAAGGGCAGGCTTGGTGGCATTTTCAGTTTTCTGTCCTGGGAAGGAATGAAACCTTGGTTCGAGTGACCGCATCTGGGTGGCCACAGCCTTTGCATCCCCTGCCTTTGCGTACCCCACCCCACCCTCCCGATAAAAGTAGGCCGAGGACATCAGCACAGAGCGGCTGCCGCGGTCCTGGCCAGGGCTTGATTTAGACATTCGGGGAGGCTGGGATAATGTAGGAAATGAAGGAAATTTCCCCAGGGAAAAGGGAAGAGAAGACAGAGGAGCTTAAGTGCCCACATGATTATTAAGCGTGGTTGGTGATTTACGGCCGGGCAGGCGGCTCCTGGCGGCTCCCTGCCCCCTCCCTCCCAGTGCCCTGTACCCTGGAGAGTGGCCATGGGGAAGATGGAGGCCACCAGGTGGGCCCAGCACCAGAGCTCCGCCTTAATCTCCTGGTTCTAGGCTCTTGGCAGTCCCTGGGCAGGTGGCACAGCACAGGGGACACAGCTCCTCCATGTGCTGGGCACTGACATCTGTCATCACGGCCACCTCACAGAACCCTGAAGGATCACCGGCCCTCTCTTACAGGCTAGGAAGCCCAGGTGTGAGAGGTCAAGCCTCGTGTGGCCCTCTAAACGGTGGAGCCTGAGCCAGTCTGGCCACCGGCCCAAACCCTAGGCCTTTCTACCACGGCCACGTTCAGCGGCCTTGGGTGGGAAGGGCTGGAGAGACCCTTGTCCCTCCTTAGAACAAGGGATGCAGGTGGAGTGGCAGTGGTGGTGGTCGCAAAGCAGGCCTCTGCCCATCCTGCCCTGTCTCCTGCCTTTCAGGGTGCCTGTCCTTCTCCTGGCGGAATTCCAGTCTCCTCTTCAGGGGACTCTTGAGACCCTCAACAGCCAGCCCTGACCCCCTCCATGGCCCCATCCTTGACCTCTCTAAACTATGGCCTAGTGTCACCTCCTCCTGGAAGCCCTCCCTGCTCTCCACTCACCCATTGCCCTGCTGTGGGCCCTGGGACCTAGTCATTGCCTGTCTGGGGACAGGGAAGTGTTCCTCTGGGAAACATTTTATGAGTGAATGAATCAGAAGAGAAAGCCATGACCTGCCTACCTGTGCTCAGTGCCACATCAGAAGCCACCAAGGTGTGGCATTGCCCCGGCAAGTTTATTTTTCCACGTCCACTAAGTAAGTTCCCCTTCAGGACTGATCCGAGAGGTTGTGAAGCCACACGTCATCAAAAACAGCATCTTTGCACTCAGTAGGCAGGCTGGTACAGCCTGTGGTGGGGGACCATTCCGCCGGCTGTGGGGTAAGGACGGCTGTGTGCGTCAGGCTACAGGGAAGCCGAGGTTACTGCTTGGGGGTTTCACTGGGGAACATTAACAAACAGAGGTGGCCCAGAAGGGTCATGGAGCCTTTTCTTCCTAGACTGCTGGGTATGGAAGGCAGGGACCCATTGACCCGTCAGGTGTCACTGGTGGGTGGTGATGCATTCTGTTAATTTAGGTCAGAGAATTTAGGTTCAGTTTACAGATTTCCTGCACAGTCCCTCGTCTGCATCATTGCTCACGAACATCCTCTTCCTCCAGGAAGCCCTCACACGCTGCTGGGCCCTCTCTCCTGGCCGCTTTTGGCAGCTGGGTCCTTGGCCAATCTGGTCCCTCCGGAAGGAACCGTCGCAGTCACCATGGCCTTGTCTTTCCACGTTCCACCTTCTCAGGTGCAATGAACAAGGATGTAGATGCCACACACCCTCCTGGGGCCTGGCATCTTTGCCCAGAGGATCAGAGGCAGCTCGGGGAAGGCCTTTCAAGTGTGTCTTGGGGAGCTCACGGCTGGCCAGCGAGCAGGGCCTGGGTCCCACTCAGCTGTGGGATCTTGGACCAGCCCCTCCCCGGCTCTGAACCCCAGCTTCCCGCAATCTCTCTGATCCCCACTTCTGACAGATGATGGATCTCTAGAGGGTTCTGAGGGTCCAGGTGTGGAATGGCTGCCTCAGGCATGGAAACATTCCTGGGCTTCAACCCAGGATCCCACTTGGAGGACAGAAGAGAGATTTATTGCAGAGATGTTCATGCCTCTTTAAATGTGGAAAGCTCGACACACCAGCTGTGCTCCTGGGGTTGGGCGTTTGAACTGAGGGGTTGTGATAACATGACCTGCTGGACTCTCGTGTGGCCTTTCACAATGAGAGAAGCTTCTGTGGGCGGGTGGAGGCAGCCCACGTCCACACGCACACGGGAGCCCCTGCGAGCCAGGGTGCCGAGTGCCGGGCCTGGCATGGGGTTGTCAGTGTTTGCTGCAGCGTTCTCTCTCTCAGTTTTCCAGAACTTTGTTGAATGAGCACCCATTCCTTTTGCAATGTGCAAAAAATGTTTAAGTTACAAAACTTATCATCTGGCCAGAGTGACACTAACCTGGCTAAATTATCGCAACATGTTCTCCCCCAAAAGAGAGACATTTGCAAATGCTCAGGAGGTCATGGGGCGGCAGCACCCATCTGCCAGGCACATTTTCTTTCCTCCATTTAAAAGGAGCAGAGCCGACTGAAGGGGAAGGAAGGGGTGTTCTGAAGATTTGGGCGCACAGGGGTGCTGCAAGGCCGCCTTCCCCCACATCTGGCATGGTTGATGAGAGCAACTTTGCTGCTGCTTCTGGGGCAGAATCCGTCCTTGTATAGCCTTGGGCGCGTGGTTAGAATGCTGCGAGTGTGATGTCTGGAAATAATACCTGTAAAGAAAGCAGGACTCAGTTCTCTCATCTAGAACCAGTGGCCTGTCGTTTTGCCATTACAGATACTAGCAGTGTTTGTGACAAACCCTCGTCAAACAGAAGCTCCTGGTGGGTGTGTGAATGGCCACGTGTCTGGCCGTGGCTTGCTTTTCCAGAACCAACTTGGTGGTTAGCAGTCGTTGCCAGCTGCCTCGTGTGAGCACCCACTGTGTGCCAGGCAAGCCGCTGGGAATTTCACGTCTGTTCATTTTCTCTTTCCTGTGGCATCAGATCACAGAGTAGGTGTAAATAGTTGCCTTTAGGATACAAAGCTGGGGCTCAGAGAGGAGAGGCCGGCTTCTTGAAGACTGAAGAGCCTAGAAGATTCTGTGCAACCTGTGTGTGGCCCGAGAGCCCGTGCTTCTCCCAGGGGTGACAGCTCCACCACTAGATGCCGTGTCCTTGGAGATTTGAACTCCCCCTGTGCCCTGACCCCACTAGCTGCCGTGGTAGCTGTCAGACGTCCCGACTGGAGCCATTTTGGCCCAAGAGAAGTGGCTGAGATGAGGATACAGCCCTGGTTTGTGCAAACTCAGGGACACTAGGGGACATGACTGCCTGCAACTTTGCCATGTGTTTTTGACCTCTGCCGACCGCTGGGTGTTTTTTTGTTTTTGGTTTTGTTTGTTTGTTTGTTTGTTTGTTTTTGAGACGGAGTCTCGCTCTGTCGCCCAAGCTGGAGTGCAGTGGCGCGATCCTGGCTCACTGCAAGCTCCGCCTCCTGGGTTCACACCATTCTCCTGCCCCAGCCTCCCGAGTAGCTGGGACTACAGGCGCCCGCCACTGCGCCCGGCTCATTTTTTGTATTTTTAGTAGAGGCGGGGTTTCACCGTGGTCTCGATCTCCTGACCTTGTGATCCGCCCGCCTCAGCCTCCCAAAGTGCTGGGATTACAGGCGTGAGCCACCGCGCCCGGCCTGTTTTGTTTTGTTTTGTTTTTGAGTCAGTCTCACTCTGTCGCCCAGGCTGGAATGTGGTGGCGTGATCTTGGCTCACTGTTACGGCTGCCTCCCAGGTTCAAGCAATTCTCCTGCCTCAGCGTCCTGAGTAGTTGGGATTACAGACATGCACCACCACGCCCGGCTAATTTTTATATTTTTAGTAGAGATGGGGTTTCGCTGTGTTGGCCATGCTGGTCTCGAACTCCCGACCTCAGGTGATACGCCCACCTTGGCCTCCCAAAGTGCTGAGATTATAGGCGTGAATCACTGTGCCTGGCCTGCTTGGGGTTCTTTGGAGGCCTTGGGCATCTGACAGCGTTAGGGCCGGATTTCAATCCTTTCCACAGCATCTTCACACATCAATTGAGGGGCGCTTGGTGTAACTGACCTGTGCATGGAGGTTGTTTCTCCTACATGTGACCTTGGAGAGGAACCAAGTTCAGTGCTGAAGATAAGATGAGACTGAGTCCCTGGCTAGTCCTGGCCCCCGGACCTAGGCCCTGCAGCTTGGCCAACGTCGGGGTTCCTGCAGGGTGCTCAGAGCCTCCTGGGCTGCCTCCAGAAGTGTCTGCTCAGGTCCTGCTGGCCACATTTATTGCCACATCTCCCAGCCAGCCCCTGCAACCTCCTCCCAGGCCCCTCCTACCACAGGCCCAGACTACAGCTGGCAGTCAGTTGTACGAAAAGAGGCGGGGGAGGAATTTCTCCAGGCACTGAAGCCTGGAGTGACGTCTCCCATGTACTCAAAGCCCCCTGGGGGATTAGCAGCGGGTGCTGCCGTCCACTGAGTCCCACCATGCCCAGGCAAGGAACATCGTCTCTGACGTATGTGTAAATCCAAGAAGGTGGGTGTCATTGTCCCCATCATACAGACAGGGAGACTGGGTCCCAGAAAGGCAAAGAAGCTTGTTCAGGGTGACCGGGGGCAGAGCTGAGATGGGAACAGACGCTGCGGATGGACCTAGGGGTGCTTGTGGGCAGGGGCAGGGAGGGGGCAGGGATGGGACTGGGGATCAGCCTCTGGGGCATTTTTCCCAGCCCAGTGTTGACTCTAACAGGTTTAGCACCAGCCTCAGTGGGCCACGATCTGTGAAAATGGCCTAAGCTGGCCCTGTGCTGCAAGTAAGCACACCTTGGGGTGTGGGCTCCGAGGGGGGACAGCCTTGGGAGACTCAGGCAGCCCCCAGGGAGCAGGGCATTTTCAGATTTTTAAAAGTCTCCGTGGGCAGGTAATGCAGCATTTGTCCAACTCAAGAACCCAGTGACGAAAACCAGGCAGAGAGGAAGGGAGGTTGCTGGGGTGAGTGGTGGTGGGCAGACTGCGGGAGCTGGTGCTGCTCGACGGGGCTCCTGTGTCTCCAAGGGGGGGAGCTGAAGCTCCCAGGACCACACCTGCCCCAAAGCTGGTGCCCACTCACCTGTGAGGGTAGAAATCCCACACACCTCTGGCACATCCAGGGCAGACGGGAGGTGGGCTGTAGGGCTGCCCACTGTCTCTCTCCACTTGCCACTGGGGGAACGGGCTTGTCCCATCTCCCCTCCCCTCCCTTGGCTCCTGTAAGCTGGAAGTCTGACGTCTGATGCTAATCTGGGTTTGAGATACATTAAATTAGGCTAGCTACAAAAAAGTAGGCCTCTGCGGCTGGGCCTGCCCGGGTGGCAGCCCTGTGAACCTGAGCAGGGCATGCCATGCCAGCCCCCATGCTGTTTGGGGAGCTCCAGTCTGTGGTACTTTTCCTGGGGGGCCCCAGAGCTCCTGTCCTGTCTGCTCCAGGTGAGGGCATTGGGGTGACGCCAGCCCGGGGTAGCAGGTGAGGGTGGGTCACGTGGGATTCCTTAACCAGCTTGCAGGGGGGCATCTCCGTGGGTGGCAGGCAGGGGGACCCAGGGTTATTAGAGTGGATATCAGGGCACGCAGGGCCCCAGGGTGGGGGCTTTTATTTTGGCCCAGGCTGCTGGTGGGAGAGTGGAGAGGGAGCCCCAGCCATCCCGATGATGGGCTCTGTGGCCTCAGCGCAGCCTCCTAAGGGTTAGGACAGCATATGCAGCACAGCGCCTCCTGCAGGCTCTGTCCAAGAGGCAGGAGCAGTGGGCCTGCGCCGACTTCCCCTTGCTGTCTACCACCTGCAGCTTCTGTGGGACCCCGGACCTCTCCCAGCCCTCAGTGGGCATGGAGATTGTCACCGTGGACCTGTTCCCATTTTCAGAGATGGGCTGATTGTGGCACAGCCTCTGTGGGATGGGAAGAGGGTCGGGGTGGGGGTGCTGGCTGCAGGCTCTGCCCAGCGTGTGGCCAAGCACATCTGTGGGATGCCACCAGCAGGTCTCCCAGCCTCGGAGGCCTCATGAAACCAACTCGAGGCCGGGAGTGTTGCTGAGAAGACGCCCCCTTAGCTCGTTAGCGGTGACCGGGGTGACTCCTGGCCCTACCCCGTCCCTGACCCAGCACCACTTACTCTCAGCTGTCAAAGAGGAGAGTTGCCCCAGTCCTCAGGTGACACGGTTTCAGGGCGGCCACACTAGGCCACCCAGCCGACCAAGCATTCTTGCAACCCGGGGTCCATAGGAGCTGGGAAGCCTGGGTCTGGGGAGGGTTCCAGGAAGCGTGAGAGAGAAAACAGTCGCCGGGGGCCTCAGTGCCCGAGGTGTGCAGCCGTACAGGGCTGTGCAGCGCCCTCCTGCCTCAGGACCTGGACCCTACCTTCCTCCTACCCCCACTCAGGGCTCAGCACCCCACCTGAGTCTGGCCTGAGGCCCAGCAGAACCCCAGCCATGGTGCATCAGACTTGGCCTGGGTTTGCCCTCAAATCCTCACCAATGGCAAGTGGTGCCCGCCTGCCAGCCTGAGTTGAGGCAGGATGGGGAGGGTACGGAGTGGACCTCTGGGTCACCCCAGGCGAATGCCAGCTGCTGGGCCTTGGTGTTCTCCTGCAGTCAGTCTTAGGGTGTCTCCCTCCGTGGCTCACAGTGACCACTTGAGTCACCTCTTGGGAAAGAACCAAAGCCCTATTTGGACCTGGTAAGTCCCAGATATTGGGTATCATTCCAGGAGTGATGGGGGATAAGTGGGGCACTTCCCAACATCCCGGGTGCCAGGCACTATGTGCCGTACCCAGGGACAAAGCCACATAAGACATGGTCCCTGCTGTGGAGCTACCAGGCCTGGGGAGATGTGGGCATTGCAAGTATCTGTGAGCTGATTTCAAGGGACCCCCAGTTTACTGCTAGAGCTAGGGAGATCCCTGACTCAGGAGGGCTCCCTGGAGGAGGTGACCTAAAGAATGGATAGGAATGGGGCCTTTGATGGTGGGAGAACACTCCAGCCCTCGGAACAGTGGGTGCCAAGGCAGGGCTGAGCGAGGGGGGCAGGGGCTTCTTTGAGCACCTGTGAGCCAGCACCCTGAGCCCCACTGGCCCCTCCTCTGCGGACCCTAGAGGACACCCAGGTCCACAGTTGGCTGTGCAAGAGCCAGTGGGTGGGGTTTGCTTTTGGGCGTGTGCATCAGGCAGGAGCAGAGGCAAAGACAGAGGCCGTCCTCACAGCCCTTTGCCTCCCAGGAAAGTTCATCTCAGGGCTCGCTGGGTTGGGCCCACCTGCAGGAGGTTGTGAGGGATCCTTGAGGGGTGGAGGGAGGGGCCACCTTCACTCCCTCCCCAGTCTTCAGCCACCAGACCTCCTGAAGTGACTTCCTGGTCTCCTCGTGTCTTGCAGAACGTGGCCCCGTCCCAGAGCACCACCCGAGACATCAGGAGCACATCGCGGGCTTGGGAAGACCCTCCGGGACCTCACGGCCCAGGTAGCTGCATCTTTCCCCTCAGCCTGGGCGGGAAGGGACTCACTCCAGTCACAGGCAGCCTGAAGATGGGTGATCTGGCGGAGAAGGGGAAACCCCGGCACCAGCCCGGCTCCCAGGCCTACCTTGCAGCCCGGTCTGCCCTGCCCAGGATCCTCGAGGAGCCCAGCCTGACCCTGACAGCTAGAAGAGACCCCACTCCAGGCCTGGGAGTGAGGGATTAGAACAAAGGGTCCCTGGCCTACTATGTGACCACTGCCCGCAGCCCTGCCCAATGGGACAGGGACCCCCCCACTGCCTCCTCACCATCCAGATGGCCTGGGGGCACCCAAAGCTTCAGGCAGCCCCTGGGCTGGGCCCAGGCCTCATGGCGGTCTCAGGGCAGGCAGGGCCAGAGCCGACAGGGAACAGATGAGGGAAGAGTGCCGCACACACCCGGGGGTTCCACCATAAGGCTTCCTCAGCGTTTCTCTTTCCTTCCAGGTCTTCCACCCTTGGCCACCTCCCCAGTGACGCCTGAAGCTCAAGGGACTGTGTCTATCCTCAGGTGAGTACAGTTTGTGAATGTTGATGAAAATCGGGGCTCCCCAGACCTCTCCCTCCTGGCTCCACCCTCCGCCGGGCGTGCCTAAAACTGGACACACACACACACACCATGCGTGTGTACTGCACCAGCCCCAGAGCTCTGGGGGCCAAGGAGCCAGGCAGGTGCTTGCTGCACATTGGCATGGGCTCAGCTGGGGCTGGCCTGGCCTCCACCCTCCTCGCCCCTGCCAGCCTCTTTCTGCAGCTGAGGAACCGGGGCTCCAAGAAGCCAGATTTGGTCCAGGTCTGGCCCTGATTTTTGGGCTCCCTCCTGCCTGAGTTGGGTGCCGCTTCTGTTTGCAAGGATCCAGCTGTCTCAAGGGCCCTGGGAGGGGAGGCCAAGGGCAGCCTAGGGGACCAGTGACTATGGGGCAATTTGCAGTATCTGCTGGGGGCTCAGCAGGTAAGATGTCCCCTGCCTGCTGCTGTCTGTCATGGCTGTCTTGAGGCCATGGCCGGGGACGGGCCTGTCATGCTGGGAACTGCTCAGAGGCTGCAGCCAGCCTGGGGCCCCTCGCCCTGGCGAGCCAGCCCCCGAGTGCAGACTGTCGCCGATGATTCTTTCCTCCTGGGGCATCCGTGCGGCCATGTGGGTTGGGCAGGACTGGCATTCTCCCCTCCCTGCTGTTGCCATGGCCAGGGGCAGGCCCCCCTCCCGAGGCTGTGCGGAGAGGACCCCAGGCCGCTGCATGTCAGCAGAGCAGCCGGCGTCTGGCCCGGACCCCTCTGCCATCTGGGGCCCGGCGTGTTTACAGGTCGGCCTTGCCCGCCAGACTCTGCAGACGCTGCTGCCCCGGGGCCTTTGTGTCTGCATGCAGGGCTGGGCCACCAGCCGAGCAGAGACTGGGGAGGGACACAGGTGGGGAGTGGGGGGAGGCCCCTGGGGGAATCAGGGAGGAGGGGCAGGACAGAGGAGAAAGAGGATAGAGGGTAACAGAGGAAGGAGAACAGCGTGGGGGCAGGAGAGGGGCAGGGACTGGGGAAGAGGAGACACAGGGCAGGGCAGGCAGCCCTTGGAACTGCAGGGCTGTCACAGGGATACCAGCCTGGGGGAGCAGCCGACCCCAGGTATCTGATGGGGACCTAGTGGGTCTTGGCCAAGGTGATCTGGTCCATGGAGCCGGGGTTTTCTGGCACCCACCATAAGCCCAGGCCTGCCCGTGGGACCTCATCCCACCTGCACCCAGCCCTCCCTGTATACACAGCTGGCCACCATCTAATGTAATCCCCCCGACATCCCATGGGCAGCAGTGGTGGCCTCCAGGTTCCAAATGAAACAGACCCCACAGGCGTGTCCCTCACACAGGATTGGGCATGGAATGTGCCCTTCCCTGAGTCTCTGACTCCCAAGCCTGGACAGACAGGTCCAGGGAGGCTGGGAGGGTGTGCCCCCTGGATTATAGGGCCTGGAGTGGAGGAGAAGAGGCCTGCAGAGGAGAGTGGACAGTCCAGGGCTGGGACCAGCACCCGAATATGCATGACCCGTGGAAGATGAGGCTGGGTGCACACAGTAGGTGCTTACTCAGTGCTCATCAGATGCCAGATGCTGGCGTAATCACCACAGGGGTCACACACCCTCTGTTAGGACCACCAGCAAGAGAGGGCTACCGTCCCACACTGTTCTTGCAGAGACGGAGCCTGGGGACCAGGAGCCTGGGTGCTGGGGTGCTGACTTGGACTGGGGGAGCCATTGAAGGTCCGTGGGGACAGGGACTCCCTCAGCAGCGTTTGTTTTTTAGCTAAGTCAAAACTGCTTCCCTTGGAGTCCTTGGCCCAGGACGGGGAAACCTCAGCCAGGCAGGTCCCTCGGCCTTGCCTGCCTCTCATGGGCTGTTCAGGCCTCACACTCAGGAGGTGGCATCCTGCTGGCCACACCGTGGCAGTAGCCCAGTGCCTCACCCACACTTGGTGGCAGACAACAGGAGCCACAGCCCCAACCAGAGCCGGCGGCCATGTGGCCCCCTTGATCCCCGGCACTGGCTGGTTTTCTGAAGGAACTTGGTCCTTTTCTGGGTACCCTGGGTTCTGGCTGATGGAGAGGCCGCCCCGTCCTTCAGGAATGGGTGCAGATGTGAGATAGGTGATGGCCTGTCACCCCATGGCAGAGCCATGCTGAGAAGCCACATCAGCCGGCTCCAAGACTGCCTAGTGGACCTGGTATCCACAGCCTGAGAATGGGCCCCGGCGGACCATGATGTGACCTCAGCAGCCTCTGCAGACGGTGGAGTGGCACTTTCTCTTCTCCCCAGAGGTTGAAGGGCGTGAGCCACGGCCCCAGGTTGCCTCTGCATGCAGGTTGAGGGGACAGAAGTTTGTTTTCATGTCAAATATCCAGATGCCTTTTTTTTTTTTTTAGATGGAGTCTCGCTCTGTCACCCAGGCTGAAGTGCAGTGGCATGATCTCAGCTTACTGCAAGCTTCGCCTCCCGAGTTCAAGTGATTCTCCTGCCTCAGCCTCCCAAGTAGCTGGGACTACAGGCGCCCGCCACCACGCCTGGCTAATTTTTTTGTATTTTTAGTAGGGACAGGGTTTCACTGTTAGCCAGGATGGTCTTGATCTCCTGACCTTGTGATCCACCCTCCTCGGCCTCCCAAAGTGCTGGGATGACAGGCGTGAGCCACCACGTCCAGCAACCCAGATGCCTTTTTTAATTTTTTAAAATGTTTTTATTTTTTATTTTTTTGGAGACAGGAGTCTCACTCTGTTGCCCGGGCTGGAGTGCCTTGGTACGATCTTGGATCACTGCAACCTCTGCCTCCCAGGTTCAAGTGATTATCCTGCCTCAGCCTCCAGAGTAGCTGGGATTACAGGTGCCTGCCCCACACCAGGCTAATTTTTGTATTTCTAGTAGAGACGGGATTTCACCGTGTTGGCCAGACTGGTCTCGAGCTCCTGACCTCAGCTGGTCTGCCCGCCTCAGCCTAAAGTGCTGGGATTACAGGTGTGAGCCGCTGCACCCGGCCCCAGATGCCTTTTTATACTCAGACAGAAGCAAGCAAGCCCTTACAATGGCCCTGCATTTGATCTTTCAGTCCCACTGAAAATAGAGATGCTTCCTGACTTGCAGTGGGGTTTGTCCTGAGAAACCCACTGTAAATTGAAAATATTGTAAGTCAAAAAAGCATTTAATACACCTAACTACCAAACATCATAGCCTCGCCCAGCCTCCCTGAAACGTGCTCAGAACACTTATGTTAGCCTCCATTTGGGCAAAATCATCTAACACAGAGCCTATTGATGATAAAGTGTTGAAGATCTCCTGTTATTTATTCAACACTGTACTGAAGTGTGGTTGGTTTCTATTGAATTCATATCCCTCCGGGTTGAGAAATCTTAAGTTGGACCCTGGTAAGTCGGGGCTGTCTTTATGGACAGAATGCGGAGTGATTTTGTCACTCGGCACCTCCCTGTTGGCTCTGAGCAGCGCTCTCTGGCTGGGAGAAACTTCGGTGAGCATGAGGTTGAGCCCTCACTGTGACGAGGGATGCGACATGGTGCAAGGACAACCACCTGCAACAGCATCTGGGTGAAACACCTTCTTGATTCGGTTCAGATTTGTTAGGAGTTCCTGTGGGCCAAGCCCTGAGCCAGTCACGTGGAGTCATCCCTCTTCCTGATGTCCCTGCTGAGTGTCCCTCACCTGAGGCTCCAAGAGCCTATGGGACTTGCCCCGGCCACCAGGCTGGCATACAGCAGAGCAGGGCTCTGGCCCCAAGCTGCCCCACAGTAGAAGCACCTCTGGGTTCCATGAACATAGTCTCGCCAAGGCGTGGGGCCGCCAGATCCCTCAGGGGCAGGGAGGGGCTGAGGTCTGGGGTCTGGGCCGAGCCTTCCGAAGTCTGACTGTGTGGTGGGGACAGGCCCTGCCACTCAGGCCCTTGCCGGGATGGTGTCGGAGTGGGCCAAACCCCAGCCCTAGTGCTCCTGGCAGTGCCCAAGGCTGCTGCCTCCTTAGCTGTAGCTTCCCTCCCTGGCCTGGTTGGTTGGGCACCTGGCCTCAGGCATGGCCCATGCTGGGGGCTTTGTTCACCACACAGTAGCGAGCTGAAAGCACTGCCATGTCCAGCTCTGGGAAGGAGCAGGCTCCCAGTTCATCCCGCAGCTTCGTGTCGCTGCTCCAGCTGTCCCAGGTACGACGTGCCCTTCTCCAAAAACACCTCGCCCACCCAGCCAGGCTGGCCTCGAGAACTGGGGAGCCAGAGGCCCCTGGCTGTCCCTGAAAAAGGAAAACGGGCCTCCTGATGGGGGCTTCCTGGGCTCACCCAACACAGAAGGACCTAGTGCCTGTGCGCAGGTAAACATCTTTGGGTCCCCGTTCCCTCATCCCTGAAACATGGGGAGCACAGTTGCTCCTGCACTGGCTGTGGCTGTGGGGGAAGGAACAGCCACTCCATTCCTGCATTTGATCAGGAATGGACTGAGTGAGTCACCAGGTGTGAGGGGCTTCAGTGGGTGCCTGGCGTGTCACAGTGGCAAAGCATTCACATTGGCCAGGTCCCCAGCTGGGAGGATGTGCCCAGGAGCCTGCGGTATGCAGCTGGTCTAGCCCCACCGTGGAGAGACCCCGGGAACAGGCAAGGTGGCTGTACCGTTCACCCCCAGAGAGTCGTCAGGGCACCTGGGGACGCGGTGATGGGGACAGTAGCACCTGCCCTTGATGCTGCACTGTGTCACCCAGGCAACCCCCACCCCGTGAGCACCATGCGGGCTTCCCTCATTTCATTCTTGTTTTTTGATGCAGGCCCTGCCCATGGCTCCAGATCGGCGGTCCCCGTCAGAGGCCTGGGCTGAGTCCTCAGGTGTGTGAGTAACATTGTCCCCTGACCCCGTGGCCCTGTGAGCACCCCGCTGCCGGTCACAGCTCGGCTGCCCTGGGCCTTGGCCTCCCTGTCTGTGCAGTGGGATTGGTGGCGATCACAGGCTTCTGCCCTGCACAGGCCAGGAGGGAGTGCCACATGGCTGCACCCCCAGCCCGGGAGCAGCCTCGCTGCTGGACCTCTGGCTGGACCTTTGGGTTCTCAATAAGACCTGGTGAAGAGACATGGAGACCACTGCTGGGCAGGGGCAGGAAGGCATCCCTGTGGCACCCTGGGGCCGTCCGTCTGTCGGATCTGGGGGTGCTGCCTGCCAGGCTCTACTCTGCCTCCAGCGAGTGTTTGTTGGGGGCAGTGGGGCCTGTGCCTCTTGTCCAGAGGAGGCCAGAGAAGGGGACACAAGAAGGGAGTGGACAGACGGTCACCAGACAGATGAGCAGGATGGGGCTCGGAGCTTGTTTGGGAAGTGGCTGGTGCTGAGCTTGGCTGGGGCAGGGCTCCAGGAGGGGCCGAGTGGGCCCCACCTCCCACCCTTGTTGGCAGGGCCCCAAAAATTCCAGGTTGTGGGGTGGGTGCTGTGGAAGGTGGAGGGGCGAGCAGCTTCCCATCCCTGGAGCAGGTTCCCTAGCGTTCCCATGGCAGCTGCTTCATGGCACAGTGGTCCCTGGAGTTCAGGCCAGGCCCTCGAGCCGCCTGTCTGGGGACCACTCCAACCTCGGCTAAATGAGGAGCAGCCCTCCCTGGGTCTGGGGGCAAAGGAAGGTTTTGAATCCGGGAGCCCAGGCTCAGTAGGCCCTTGCCACCTCCCCCAGAGGTCGTGCCTCAGGCTAGGCCACCTGGGCTGCAAGATGGGAGGGCATCCGTGCCCCAGGCAGGCCCCAGTCCCCCGGGGCCACTGCAAGACCCTTAGACGGGACGACAAGGTCTCTAGAAGCCCCGGCCGCTGGGAGCCTGGGTGGAAGAAGGTCCCAGAAAAGGCCCACCTGCCTATCTCTGGGCCCACGCACGGGGCGGGCACTGTGCTTCTTTTCCAGTGGCTCCTCCTCCTCCCGGCCCCATAGCCGCTCCCGCCCGCGGCGGCCTTTGTCTTCCAAGCGCTCTGCAAAATGGCCGCCCGGCCTGCCGCCATTTTGTAGCTGAGGTGGCCGCGGCCTTGGAGAGGCCTGGCAGGGAGGGCGGCCATGGCCCGCCTGCCTGCCCTTGGCGGCCTGGACAGAGCCCAGCACCGGCCCCCGCCCATTCTGGCCTTGGCCGTGTCTGACCCAGGCTTGGCACCAGCCAGCCCTTGGCAAGGCAGGCTGGGAGTCCTGGCCCCTCACCCAGCCCTGCCGGCCCCTTGCCACCCTGAGGCGGTCCTGCCGAGCAGACAGAGAAGCCTTGAGCCAGAGCTGGGCCGGTGCAGCCTCGCTGGCAGGGGAGCCCTGGGCCGAGGGCAGTGCAGGCAGTTGTGGGGCCCCATGGGCTCCCCGCACCTCTTCAGGGGCGATGCCTTCAGGCCTTGACCGCTTCACCTATCACGCTTCTGGCTTGGCCTGGCCGGGAGTGGGTGTCTCAGTGGCCAGCCCAGCTTCTGACTTAGAGATGGGCACCGCCAACCTCAGGAAGAGGGCAGGGCCGCACTCTGGCCAGGATTCTCCTGTGGTGGGGCCAGCCAAGGTCTGTGACACACAGGAGAGGAGGACCTGTTCCCTCCTGGGTACCTGCACAGCCCCCACTTTCCTGCAGGCCCCATCCCCACAACCTCAGCCATTCCAGACAGCATCTCCCTCCTCACTGGAGCCCCTCGGCCTCTCCCGAGCCTCTGAGCTTGCTTCCTGCCCCATGCACCTGCCCTTCCAGCACCCAGAGGATCCCAAGTGGCACATTTCTGAAGGGACGGTCTCCAGGAAACCCCTGGGGGCCGGGGGGCTGCAGATCAGCATCAGGGAGACACTGGGTGTGGGCTGTGGAGGACAATTGTGCCCCTGGCCTGGCCAGGCCAGGAGGGGGCAGGTGGGCCCTGTGGGAGCCCTGTGAGGTTGGCCACACATGGGTTCCTGCAATCTCTGCAACAAGGTCCCCTGGAGGGCAGTGCGCCTCCTAGAAGTTGGGAGAAATCTCCAGGCGAAGCAGGGAATGGTGTTTGATAAGTGTGTGCATTTTCTAGGGGTCAACGCAGGTCCTATGGGTGGCATGGGGTGGTGCCGGGTGGACCCCACGGTGGCCTGTGTTCTCTACATGGCCGTGGGTCGGTTCCTCGCTGGAGGAGACCCTACCCCAGACACCTGCCAGGCACCCAGCCAAGCCCTTGAGGCCTGGGAAGGTCTCTGGACACCACCCTACACCCCGCCCAGACTCCTCTCCCTGTGGTTCCTGGACAGAACATTCCGTCACCACAAAGCGAAGTTTGCCCAGGCCCTGCCCTGGCCCCGGGGAAACCCAGCTGGGCATGGGAAGGAAGAATTCTGCCCGCCTGCCCGCTCAGACCAGAGTTGCCCCACATGCCAGGTCAGGCCTGCAGCTTCCTGGGGCACACGGAGCCCCAGGCTTCCCGGCAGGAAAAGCCCCCCCGCCGCAGAAGAGCTGGTCCCTGGTGGGGAGTTGCTGCTGGGTGGGGTGACCGCAGGGCGGGGTTCAGGCTGGGGTATTTTTAATGATGTGGTTGCATCTGGTCACCGCCCCCCGCCACCCCCGATTCTTTCCTAGTCTCCCCACCTTGTGACCCAGACTGTGACTTGAATTAAGAATGTTTTCAGATAAGTACACGCCTTTGAGGTTAAAAGTATGCCTAATGATTAAACACCAGACAGAGGTCCCCACAGGAGAAGAGCGGGCTCCGCATTCCTGCTTTTCCCCTTTGGACTCCAAGTGAGCCTGTTTGCGTAACCCTGGAGCATTAACGAGCAGCTCCGCCGGATTCTCCCCACATCCCGGGGGCTGGCGTCCTGACCCATCCTACGGAGGAGGCAGCTGAGGCCCAGAGGGGTTCACCTGCCCCATCCCAGGCCCATCACTGAGGGAGACAGAGCAGGTCAGAACCAGGCCTGGCAGCCCCCAGGCCTGTGCCCCATGGATGCAGGTGCGTCTGCAGAGCACGGTCCTCCCCTGCCAGTGCCAGCCCTCAGGTGTCTCGGGTGCTGCGTTACTTTTGTGAGCTTCCACGCTCACACCTGTGGCCACAACGCTGGAGGCTGCTGGACCTCTGACCCTGTTCTAGGTGCAGGACATGTGGCCACAGCAGGCCTGGCCCCTGCCCCAGGGAGTGGACATTCCCTGAGCCTGCCCCCCACCCCCACTGAGAGCTTAGTGGCTGTGAGAAAACAGGAAAGCAGGAAGCTAGACAGGGCACAGACCCCTGACGGTGGAGACCCTGACCCGGAGCATGTGGGTGTCAGTTTTGGGGAAGCCAGACAGGGAGGGTGCTAGCAGGAGGGCCAGTGAGGGGACCTTGGCACCCCAGACAGCCCTGGAAGAAAGGCAGGCCTGGGGTCTGGGCCATGCTCCATCCTGGGGCCACTCCTTTCCCACCTGCGTGAGGTGTGCAGGGCCAGGGGAGGAGCCTGGATCTGAGGAGTGCAGTTCTAGTCGTGGCTTTGCCACGGCCACCTCGTGGCATGCTGTTGGGGACCATGAGACTGTGGGCGGCCTAGTTGTATTGCAGCCTGAGGCCAGAGGAGAGGTTAGTAACCCTTACCCGTCCCATCTTGATTTAAGTTGGTATTTTTAGATCATGGACCCTTCTGCATTGATTTTTTTAAATTTTGCAATAAGATATTTCTGCTGATGGCTGGGTTTTTGGTCCTTTTAACATGCCTCGCACACCTCGCCCTGGTCCCCGCCCTGCCGCGGCCAAGCCAGAGCCACAGGCTGCCCGGTGCGCGTCTCGTTAGCTTTCTGGGCCGTGTTTGCAGGAGGCCCGCCTCCCGTCCGCGCCCCCGGACGCCGCCCCTCCCCGTCTTTTTCCCAGACCCCATTGTTGGCACGGCTTGCTGAGCAGAGACACTGGCTGCCTTATGGGGAGAAACCCAATCAGGGTGGCGGGGGTGTGCTCCTTGGGGGGTGTCCGGCTCCCAGTGGCCCTGAGCCAAGCCCGAGGTGACTTCAGGGTGACACCGTCTGTCTGCCTCACTTGCTCCAGACATCCGCCCGGCCCTGAAATGGCCACCTGCCCACTGAGGCCTCCGCACACCTGTCCTGGCTGGCCTGGCCCCTCCCCTGCCTGGGCCTGCCGGGCACCCTGCCCACGGGCAGACACCGTGGGGCCGGGGCAGTGCCCGGGAGGTGGCAGCTGGCAGATGGCAGAGCGCCTGCCGACTGCTCACTCCCCGTCAGCTCTGCTCAGGGAGCGCCGTTCACGCTGCGTGGTCCGCCCAGCCCTCATCCAGGCTGGCTGGGAAGGGTCTCTCTGGTCTTTCTCAGGAAGCCTCCTGAGAAAGGGGAGATTCCTGCTGTCTCCCCAGGCCTGAGCCCCATGCTCACCCCCAGGGCTGCCGGGCAGGTGGGCCTGGAGATCACCCTCGCGCACACCCCACGATGCACACAACTGGGGCCTTCTCCCCACCGGCTCAGAAATGGCTCCATGAGTGGGTCACGACACGGAAACATCAGTCTTTCCCCACCCCGTACTCAAGAAAGTCCTGGTTGTCGGCTGGAGTTCTCCTGTGCAAATCCTCCTGTGGTGGGGGTGGAGCCCACTAAGGTCACAGCGTCTGTTTCCTGGTCCTGTAGAACACAGCAGTGTAGGGTGTGCAGGAAACGTGTCCAGACACCCTCCTCAGAGTCCCCCAGAGCGGGCACTACCACATTGAGGCTCCCTGACCACCGCAAGCCTGGGTGGTCCAGATGTGAGTCCTAGAGCCTTGGGAGCAGAGCCGGGACTCACCGGGGAACACAGGGCCCTCTGGGGAAAGGAGCGGGAAAAAGGAGGGTGGTCGTGCCTGGCAGAGGGACAGGCCAGGGCAATGCTGGGAGCGGAGGCCTGCCTGGGGCACTCGCTGCTCTGGAAGGCTGGAGGGGGAGCCAGGGCTGCGGGCACGCTGGGGAGGGGCAGAGACAGTAGAGAGGGTGGCAGCAGTGGTGGATGGCCTGGCTGGCCGGGAGTGCGGGCAGGGCTGGTGCTCAGGGAGGAGGAGGGAAAGGCACCTCCCAACCGGTGTCCCCACAGGCCCCTCAATAGCCTGGTGGGTGACTCTCCTTGTCCCCAGCAGGGCTGTCCTTGCTCGAGGTCACATAGTACAGGGCTGCGGGGAACCAGAGTATGTCTGCTCCCATCCAGCATCTTGAGCTCAGCCCTGGGGACCCACATCCCTTCCTGCCTGGATGCACAACTCTGGCCTTTGCACCCCGTGCCTGGCCTGCAAGGGCACTCCGGCCAGAATGGGTGGAGTGAAGTGAAGTTTTGATTCACTGGACAAGCTGTTGCCGAAGCCGTGCAGCCCAGACTGGATCCTGTGGGCCCCTCTGGGGGGTTTCCGCTCGTGGGAGGACGCCAAGCCTTCCTTGGCCCTGGGTCCCAGGGGAAGCCGCAGCCCCTGTGGACCCTCAGCATCCTCCTCGGTGCAGTGGGGGTTTAATCCCTCCCTACAGGGTCCAGCTACCTGCTGACAGGCCAGGCGCCCGGGAAAGTGGCACCAGGCTGTCCCCCTGTGCATCCTCCGGCCCTCCTCTGGGCCGTAGACATCCAGGCACCAGCCTGGCAGGGCACAGGCTTCCCAGCAGGGGAACGTGACCACTGACCACTCAAGGACAGGCCTGGGTCTTGGTCGCCTCTGATCTGGCATTGTCCAACACAGGGCTGGCCACGGAGGCCATTCCATTCAGGCCGTTGCAGGGGTGGGTGAGCCACTAGCTAGAGACAGGCCAGGCTGGAGTGTCGGTTCTGGTGCGGGATGTCTGGGCAAGGCCCAAGGTCACAAAGGGGTTCAGGGCTGGGCGAGGCCACATCTCTTCTAGAGCTGACACTTGTCACTTTTGTTTTTAAAACCAGACAGGTCAAGAAGGGGCGCTGACCTGGAGCCCTTGCCTGTGGCTGGCTGTCCTCGCAGTGAGCTAGGCCTCCTGCCGTCCTGGCTCTGGAGGTAGGAGGAGCCATGGGAGGTCTGATAGGGAGGGAGGGCCATCGTCTGAACCAGGCCACTCCTGGTCCTCTCCAGGCCCCACACTCAGGCACAGAGGTCCTTAGATGGGGACCTGATGGTCTCATGGCCAAACCTTTGCCCAGGCTGTGGCCTCCCCCGAAGCCATGTCTTCTTGTCTTCCCGCCACCCTTCCAGCAAGCTCCCCTGGTTGGCCCACCTCATCCACCCCCTGTGCACTTGGGGCATGGTGACCTTTGACTCTGGTGGTGCACCCCTCAGGCTAGACAGGGCCTGAAGGAGCTGTGGTTCGTTGCAGGGTGTCTGAGTGGAAGAGGCGCCCTCAGCCTCACTTCCACACCCTGAAGACTCTCTGGGCCTGGGCTCTGTTACGTGCACTGCCTGTCTGCAGGGCCCAGCCTGCCTCAAGTGCTCCATGGGGACAGAAGCCTTGCGGTAGCCCCTCCTGTCACCTAGCCACCGGTCATCCTGGAATGCAGCCCTAATGCCCTGAGGCTACCTGCCATCGCCCAGGATGACTCAAGATGCCACCTGGGTAAGTCTAACCCAGAACAAGAAAGGCCAAATAAGGGAAACTGAGTCATATCTGCTTCTCCCAGGCAGGGCTAGGGGCCCAGGGAGAGGGCACTTCTGGTGACGACCAGGGTGGACTAGGGGCCTGTCTGCTTTTCTCTGTCTGCCACACCTTATAGAGCCAGACCTGTGGGCTGGGGCCCCCCATGGTGGGCACTGCAGGCTCTGGGGGGCTGAAGTCCTGGCTTGGGGGACCTGTGGGGGCCGGGCTGGGGCCATTGGAATCTGTGTGGTGGTCCCCACCTGCACTCCAGCTCTGATGGCTGGTGGCGGGGGACCTGGCAGCTGACCCCTTGCCTCAGTGGAGAGACCACGGCCCACGAGGGCATGAGACCTGCCCAGAGCATAGCCCAAAGGCCGGCCTGGATTCCCACAGCTCCACCTGCTGGGCCGTCCTGCGCCACCCTGCTTTTAGCCTGCTGGGACCATGGGTCAGAACCCAGTAGGTAGGTGTGAGGGGACCCAGCCAGCCAGAGACTAAGTCAGGAGCCCAGAGCGCATGCTTAGGGTGCAGCCCACCCCACAGCCTTCCCCAAGGCACTTCCCAGGGGTGCAGATGGGGGCAGATGCGGGGACATTCAAGGTGGACCACCTGACTGGGAGCTGGTGATGAGGTGAGCGACAGCCTGAGTCAGCCTGAGCTCAGCGGAGCTGGGATGGCCTTGATCTTCCCACTCTGGCCACTCACCACAGCTGGGAGGGTCCAAGGAGACCCTCAGCCACTGTCCCTTCAGCCCCCGCCCCACCCTGGCTGGCTCTGCCCAGACAGTCCTTAGGGACATCTTGGTCCTGCCCACCAGTCAGGGGATCCAGAATTGGGGCAGGGGAACAGGACCCCCAGACCCTCTCATACAGCTTTTGTTCTGAGGCCTTGAGGGAACATGGGGTTTTCGAGACCCCAGGGCAGATGATGCCCGGACAGAGGAGGGTCAGGCTGCATTGGGGCCCTCCCGGTCCCCACGCCTGGGTGAGTCAGCATCTCAGTCTCCAGTTCTGGGTGGGTGGCGCCAGGTGTGAGCCTCAGTGGTCTCCTTGCTGGCTGAGCACCTGGGATTTGCTGCAGATGCCCCTCGGGAGGGAGTAGGACACAGTGCCCAGAGAGCAAGCAGACCCCCTCCCCGACCAATTTCTGAGAGCAAAGGCACCTAAAGCCAGAGACTCAGCACCCCCGAGCCTCAGTTTCCCCCACTACGAAGTGGGATCCAGCCAGAGACTCAGCACCCCTGAGCCTCAGTTTCCCCATTACGAAGTGGGATCCAGCCAGAGACTCAGCACCCCCGAGCCTCAGCTTCCCCACTACGAAGTGGGATCCAGCCAGAGCCTCAGTACCCCCAAGCCTCAGTTTCCCCACTACGAAGTGGGATTCATTATCTCAGCCTCACCAGGGCTGTGAGGATTAAATGGTCCAGCTCAGCCTGGTGCCTGCCTGGAGTAGGCGGCCTGCTCAGGATGGGCTGTGGAAGGAGGGCTTGGGTAGACCTTCCAAGTCCAGTTGGGCACGGGGAGCTGAGAGCTGGCGCGCTGTTTAACTTGGCAGGAAGCAGAACATTTGGACTTCACTCTGCTGCCCCCCTTGGCTGTGTGACATCTGGGTCATGTTGCCTCTCTGGGCCTCGGTCTCCTCACCTGTAAGAGGAGTTGACAGTCGTGCCTGCCTCCTCAGCTTTTCCCTAGGCTCCCCCAGGAAGGTGGTAGCCACAGTTAGCATTTGTTGAGGCTGACCCTGCCCCAGGCCCAGGATAGGCGGGGCTCAGGGAGGCCCATCTCTTGCCACGTTCCCCTGCTAGGGGAACCCCGAGACCCCCCTCAGTGCTGTCCTCATGCCACACTCTGTCCCAGCCCTGTGAGCCCCAAGCTAGGGCAATGAGTGTGCCAGCCCCCGTAGGGACAGGCACTGGACCCTGGGTGGCCCGGAGGGTCTGTGCTTCCCCCCTCCAGCTGCTCTCCCCAAGAGGCCACTTCCTTCAAGGAAGGAAAGAACCATGTCCCGCCACCTCCTATAGCATGGTCAGCTCAGGCCAGCCTGCATAGCAGGGCCAAAGCCGGAGTCCCTGGGGAGGGATGCCTGCCTGCCCAGTGGGAGGAGACAGCACGCCCCGGGGGCTGCTGCTCAGCCAGCCTGGGGGCCCCAAGTGCTGCTTCTGGCGGCCTGTGTGGGGAGGGAGGGCCAAGCAGGGTGGGCATTCGCACGCCCGTGGCTTGCTGGCCTTTGATAGATGACAGCCCTCCTCTTAGGGTCTCCAGTGCGGAGTTCCTTGGGGACATTACGGCCACTCCTGTCCAGATGAGAGGGGGCCGGCTGCCTGTGACAGCGTCACAAAATGCCACTGGGGCTTTCCCTCCCTCCTTCCTTCTCTCTTTCTCGTCCCTCTCTGGTTGGTGGTTTCCTGCAGGCTCCTGTCCCTGCTGGTGCTGGCCACGGTGTCCCCACTCCCAGAGGTTGGGTGTCCCAGTCCCCTGCACCCACCGCACCTGCCCGCCAGAATCCCTGTGCCCTTGGTTCCTGTGGCTTACCAAGCCCCGAGCCCTGTTCCCCTCAGCCCTCTTTCCTCCCCTGCTCCAGGAGGTGCCTCTGGAAGCCATGGAGTCCCATCGGCACCAAGACCGACTGCCCTTTGGGGTGAGGTAGTAGGTTGTATAGTTTGGGGCTCTGCCCTGCTATGGGATAACTATACAATCTACTGTCTTTCCTGAAGTGGCTGTAATATCTGCGGTGGACAGAGCATCTGGAACCCTGGCTGGGAGGGGCAGGGGCAGGTTTGGGGGCAGACTTGGCAGCAGGCGGGGGCAGGTTTGGGGGCAGGCTTGGCAGCAGGCGGGGGCAGGTTTGGGGGCAGGCTTGGCAGCAGGTGGGGGCAGGTTTGGGGGCAGGCTTGGCAGCAGGCGGGGGCAGGGGCTCCCTGCACTAAGAAGTTTGACAGGCCTAGGTTCCTCTTGCCTTGTGACCTTGGACAGGCCCCGATCTCTCTGGGCCGGTTTCCTCCTCTGTAAAATGGAGGCAGATGAGGAAGGAAGGAGAGCATCCAAGGCAGAGGAGAGCTGAGCCAACCCCACCCTCTGCCCCAGCCACACTGAGAGCAGCGATGCATGCGGCTGTTTGTCCGACCTCTGTCTCCCAACACCAGCCCCATCAGACACAGGCTCATGGGTGACCCTGAGCAGGAGACTGAGCCATACCCTCCGCTGAGCACCAGAAGGCACCACGGGGCCAGGGGTGGCTGAGACATGCGGAGGTCACGGGGCCGTGAGTGTTGGCCTTGCCCACCACCCCAGGTGCCCAGCATGTGCCCCAGCCTGGCCAGCTCAGTGGCAGGGCCTCTGCCTGTGGAGGAAGGGAGGCCGAGGCACCTTTCCCGAGCAGGAAGTAAGAGGAACAGCTCTGCACACACTGGGCCCCACATAGGCACAACCTGAAGGCAGACGGCGGCTCCTCTGTACCTGGGGAAACTGAGGCCCAGAGAGCCGGGGCTTCCTGAGACCAGCCAGTAGCAGCTGCCCCTTCCTGGGGTGCCATCTCCCCATCCCTCCTGCCCTGCGCCTGCCCAGCCCTCCTGCTCCGGTGACTGAGGACCGCTGGGCAGGGGCTGGTGTTGGGCGGGGGCGGCGGGCCCTCCCGCAGTGTAAGGCCGGGCCTGGCGGGGTGAGGTAGTAGGTTGTGTGGTTTCAGGGCAGTGATGTTGCCCCTCAGAAGATAACTATACAACCTACTGCCTTCCCTGAGGAGCCCAGTGACACGACCCCACGGGAGGGCTGCCCCCAACGTCGTTGACCTACAGGGGGCCTGAGCCGAAGATGGGCGGGCATCTGGGGCCTAGAGTCAATAAAGCTGTTCTGACTGTGAACTTGGAACTGGCCCCTTTCATTCTGGAAGCCCAGAGACTGGGCTCTGGGGGGCATCTGCTGTGGGACAGTGTGGAGGCCCCCGGCCATGAGCTGTTCCAGGTCATCAGGCTTGTCTGCTCGTGCCTCTCAGCGCCTCCAGAGTCCTCAGCTGGCTCCATGCTGCACCCTGGGCTCAGGATGCCAGGCCCAGCCCATTCTCTGCCCTCTTATGCTGCCTTTGAGCCAGGCAGGCTGAGCACCAGGACCCAAGCCCAGTGGAGAGGTCCCCACGGGGCAGCCACCGAGGCCCCAGGTCCGCAGCTCAGAGCACTGCCAAGGCCTGGCTCCCGAGGCCACCTCAGTGCCTTAAGTGCCTTGACCAAAGCCTGGACATGCCTGTCCTTCCGTCCTCCCTCAGGACAGTTTCCAGGGCACCCGTAATTCCTCTGACTGACTGCCATCCCAAATGTGCACCTATTCTCCTGGGAGGCCTCATGCCCCTGTGCCAGCAGCTGCCATAGGCTGGTCTCAGCAGTCCCACCCTGGGCATGCAGGGTGGGCTTGTCCATGCCTGCACCAGCACTGAGAGCACCTGGAGGGGAGGTGCTGACACAACTGGGCCCACACCTCCCCCACCCAAATGCCCATCCTCACCCCTATTGACCCAGGCCACGATCTTGGCCCAGATTCCCCCCTGTGCCCTCCTGACCTCCCTTGGTTCTGCAGGCAACCCCAGCCCTGCATGGCCACATCTGGACAGACCAGCACCCCCTACCCTGACACCCATCTGTGCCAGTTCTTCATGGCAAGCACCTCAGAGCCCAGGCCTGCCTACCCTCCCAGAGCTGCTGCCACAGTGTGGACCAAGGGCAAAGGGAATGTGGAGGAGGGGCCCAAGGGCAGGGAGGGCTTCCTAAAGCAGGGGCCATCTGAGTTGGGTCTTGACAGCATAGGAGTTTGCAGCTGGAGACGAGTGACCTGCCCCGTGGTCCCTTCTCCCATCATCCTCTGGGGCCAGAGTGAGTGACCTGCCCCGTGGTCCCTTCTCCCATCATCCTCTGGGGCCAGAGTGAGTGACACATGGGCACTGTCCAGCTCCCCTTCTTCACCCCATAATCAGTCTGCAGCCACGTCTGGTCACTTCTGTCCTGTGAACACCATTTCCATACCTCCCCACTCCCACTGCCTCAGAGTCTCAGAGCAACCCCCTCTGTCTCCGGAGCAGATCTCTGCCGACACCCTCGCCTGCGCTGCTTCCCAGCACCCCTCCCTCATGCCTGTGCTCACCTCCACCAGGACTCTCTCCTGCTCACCATGGCTCCCCCACCCCTCAGTCCACGGCTCAGACCCACCTCTGGCCACCGTAGTCCCTGTCTGTGTCTGAGCAGACTGTGAACGTAGCCTCTCCTCCCGGCCCCCATACTGTGTAGTTGGAGCAGGGTTTGGCCCTGCAGAGCTCAAGGCCTGGTCGGGGAGCTGCCAGGGACACACAGTGGCCACGTGTTGGGGTCAGCATCACAGTGGAGCAGCCCAAGGGCTGGGGAACCCTAAGGATCCCTGGACCCAGCCCTGCAGTCAGGGGTGGCTTCCTGGAGGAGGTGATGCCTGGTTCACCCCGTGTCCCTCCCTACCCTCCAGCTGACCAAAGGACTGGCTGTACCTAGAGATGGGGTTGCCAGAACTCGCCCAAAATATAGGATGAGGGCCCTGGGAGGAGGGAGCCACTTATCACCTGGTTGGCAGCAGCTTGTGAAAGCTCTGGGGGTGACAGGCCTAGATCAGTCACTCTGCTCACCAAGCCTGTTTCCCGTCTCGTGGTGGGGTCACCGTAGCTTCCACCTCCCAGGGCGCCCATGAGGATTTAAGCTGATACTATATCAGAGTGCCTAGGGATGTGGATGAGTCACCTTGAGAACAAAGTCCAGAGAGAAGAGTCGGGGACCAGGGACCTTCAGGATGGCCCCAGCTTCCTGGGCCGTGCAGGAGCCTCGTGCCACGGACCCCTCCCAGCTCAGGCAGTACAGCCAGGGCACAGCCTTACCCGAGGCAGAAAGGTCTGCACGGCCCTGCTCGCCGAGGAGATGAGGTCTCGGAGAGACTCGAGGGGGCTCCTGGGCTGTCCGGAGTGGGCCCTTTGAGAGGCCCCCGGGCCCTAAGGTTCAAAAGGGCCACTGCTGACCTTGGCCTTCCTAGGAGGGATGCAGAGCCAGTCTACCTCTTGAACCCAGCAGTCTGAGCACCAAGGGACAGGGCCGCCATCCAGGGCCAGGGCTAGGACAAGACCAGCGAGGTGGCAGACAGGGAGCATCTTGAGGGGGACCTTTCTCGGGTCACGCGTCAGCACGGGGCGTAGAGCTGAGGGCCCAGGAAGAGTCTTGTTTCCATTTCTTTTGAAGCAGGAAGGGAAAATGGCCCCTCGAATATTGAATGTAGAATGTGTAATGAGTATGTTCTGGAATGGGGTGGATGACGGGCGAACCCAGCCTGGCCTCTGGGTGTCTTCTCACCACCCTGCTCGGGGGTGCGGTTTGTGATTTTGTTGTGAATTGTGGAGGAAGGGCCCAGGAGGGCCACGTGCCCTGCCAGGGAAGCCGTAAAGGGCCTTGCCCTGGGCGGTCAGTGCCTCCTTCAGTGGCTGCCATCTCTCACCCCACCCTGCTTCCCCCACCATCCGCCCCTCCTGGGCAGCCTGGGCCCCTGCCCGCCAGCCACCCCCGCCATTGGACTGTGCATTTCCCGACAGCGACACTGTGTGGCAGCAGCCCCCACCTCCGAGGCCAAAGCTGGGAATAGGGTGACCCCTTCTGGGCTATGGAAGCCTTGGGTTTGAGGACAATCCTGGGGAGGGACCCCAGGGCGCTTCCCGCTCCCCTGGCGTGTGTGTGATTGAAGGGGAGGTGTGAGGGCCTCTATGCCCACTACAGCCACAGGACCGCCGGTCATTGTCCTGAGCCAGTGACATGCCTGGCAGCCTCCTGCCTGGGTGCCTGTAATACCAGCTACTCAGGAGGCTGAGGCAAGAGAATTACTTGAGCCCAGGAGGTAGAGGTTGCAGTGAGGTGAGATCACACCACTGCACTCCAGCCAGCCTGGTGACAGAGCAAGGTGCCATCTCAAAAAAAAAAAAAAAAACAAAACAAAAAAACAAAAAAACAAAAAAAAAGCCCACTGAATGAACAAACAGGTTAGAGTGAGGACTCAGTCAAGTGGAATAGGGTGGAACCTAGCACCAGGGGGGAAAGTGGCAGAGGGGGCTGCAGGGCAGACCAGCAGCAGGGGGCAGCCCCTGGGGGACCCTGGGGACCCAGGCTGAGGAGGTAGCTGGCTGGCTGTCCCTCTCAGGAGCCTGGGAAATACTCTTGGATGGCACGTTCCCTGGACAAATGCCCCACGGTTGCTGCTCACAATGCCCTCTCTCGGTGTCATGCTGTGGTGAACCTATTGAAGGCTCTGACAAGGCCTGCAGGGAGGAAACAGGTCCATGTGACTTGGTTTACCCACAGTTTCCTGGGCTAGCCGGACTGTACCAGCTCTGGCTTTTTAAGTCAGACCCAGTGGCTATCCCACAGTGCAGAGGCCAACACAGGGGCTTGAGTGCAGCCTGGGCTGGCAACCCTGCATTGGCCACCGTGAAGGGAGAGGAGTTGTAGGGGTATAGAGCTCTGAGAGGGTGGCTGCCCAGGCTCAGGCCAAAGGATGTGCCGAGACGACAGTAATGACCAGGGAGTGTTGGAGGTGTCGGGTTTGAGAGGCTGTCGAAGGGTGACATAGCTGGGACCTGGGGACTGGCTGGGGCAGAGACGGGGGTGGCGGGGAGGCCCAGGTCTCTCCAGGTGGGTAGGTGGATGGCCACTGGGACAGAGGAGTCAGGCTGGGGACAGATCTGGGCAGGCGAGATTTAGGACCTGTCATATGTGAGGTGCCCCAGGGACTGACCTTGAGAGCTGGAGGCCAGGCCTTTGCTACCAGGGGAGCCACCTAGACCCACCCTGTGATATGAGACTCAGTAGCTGCCGGTACCCCCATCCTCCCTGCCCACCTTGCCCTAGGGGCTTCTGAAGAGAGGCCTGGCTGTCTTACCCTGTCAGTTGGGGCCCTCAGAGTCAGAAAGCGCACCTCACACCCTGTCCCCATGGGACTCAGCGGGCTCCGGAGCAGCAAAGGGAACAGCAGCCAGGCCCCAGACAGGACTCAGAGCTGGGCAGTGCTCTGAGCTGCTCCATGAGGCTGGCTCAGGGCTGGGACCTCTGAGGACAGGCGCTTACACGTGGTTGTTGGTGCTGCCGCTCTAGGCAAAGCTCTGGGCCATTGTGGACTCCCCCTCTCCCCAGTGAGCTGGGCCTTGGGCCTGGGCAGGGCCTAGCTCCTAGGTGTGAACCCCAGACCTGGTCCCATTTCCTTGCTTTCAAAAGTGAGGCCAGTGTCTCCTACAAAGATGCTGCCAAATGTGGGCCCTGGGACCCGTGCTGGGGAAGCAGGTGGGACTTGCTAGTGCTCACAGCTCCCAGGCCTTGGCATGGCCAGGGCGAGTGCACCGGACCTCAGGCGCTGGGCTCCGTCCTCCATCCTTGCATGGCCAGGCCCCTACATCCCCTAAGCCACTTAAGCCCAGCTGCAGGCATTGGACAGGCGTCAGGAGCCCTGATCTCTGTCCCTAGTCCAGGCCCTGCCTCTATGAGGGACCTGGGGAGATCCTACCCCTCCCCAGCCTCAGTTTCCCCAAGCTCACAGGAAGAGGACATTGAGGGTCTGGGGATGCTTTCCACGCGGCTCTGGTAGCGGCAGCTTCTGGCTTGGCCACCAGGTGGCGCCTGGCGCCCAATGAAACGCGTGGGTCTGGGAAGGGGCAGCCATGTGGACACCGCCCCAGGCTGGAGAATCAGTGTCAGGGAGGCCTGGCCCCGCCTACACCGGCCCCTAGGCTGAGCGGCCCTGGGGTCAAGAGCACGGAGGTGGTGGGGTGGGTACGCAGCGTTTCCAACACCAGCCTGGCCACCACCACCATTGCCGGGGGCATCTCCGGCTCCGGCAGCAACATCCCCCAGGCGGGCACGGTGCTGGGTACAGCGGGGGGCTGTGGGTGGAGGGGTGTGCAGGAGGCCGGCCCCTCAACCCTCCAGTGGGGTTGCAGGAGTTCTGCCGGACTGGGGTCTCACCCCACCTCCCTCTGTGCTCGCTTCCACTTCACCCTGGGCTCCGCTATCCTCTGCCTCTCCCAGCCTCAGTTTCCCCATATGTAAAACAGGTAATAATTCCACCCCTTCCGTGAATGGGTGAGGCTGGCCACAGGCCAGACCAGGAGGCCCTGCCCATCCCCCTCCTGTTTGCACCACCCTCTGCTCCCACTGCCCCCACCGTGGTGCCAGCCACTGCACACAGGATATCCCCACCAGGGCCGCCTGCAGAGCAGAGGGTACTGCCCCATGCCCAGCTGCAGAAGGTCGTGTGGCCCGAGGTCACACCTAGCAGATGAGATGGCGAGAGACAGGAACAAAGAGGGAGCCCCGGTGGTCTGGCACTTGCCAGGTGGTGGGAGGCATCTCTAGGCGTCTCCCGTGCTCTCATCTCATCCCAGGAGAGGCCGAGGTCCAGTGTCCCATCCCTGTGCTCTAGATGAGGATACAAGACCCAGAGACATGGGTCCAGGTCACATTGTGGTGTCCCTCAGGGATAGGGGCCTTCCCTGCTCCCCTCTGCCCTTGGGCCAGCCATAGGAGTGGGGGGCAGTAAACACTGTTGTCTGTTGTGCCCAGCACGGTGACAGCTGGGTGACCCTGGTCAAGTCTCCAACCTCCTAGAGCCTCGGGGAGACATCTGTAAGGGAGTCTCGGGGGGATCGGGGCAGACAGCAGCAGGGAGGGTTCAGGGTGTGGGAATGGCTGTGGGCAGGAGGCCCTGGCAGCTGATGGGAGCTGGGACCCCAAGGGCAGGGAAACCACCGGCTCTCCCAGCTGGAACGACCCGTGCCTCAGTGAGGGGCAGGTGGCCCACGGGTGAGATTGCCTCATCAGCAGTGGGCAGGGTGGCTGCTGGCTGGCTCAGCGGGAGCCTGGTGGCAGGCAGGGAAGCGGGCTAGGAGTTGCGGCCAGGCCTGGTGGGCTCTGCTGCTCTATTCTGACCCTGACATCCCAGGCAGAATCCCAGCCAGGGCAGAATCCCAGCCAGGGCAGAATCCCAGCCAGGGCAGTCTTGTCTGGAGGTGATGGGTTCAGCTGTCTCCCTGGGCCTGGGGGAGGTCGTCCTGAAGAGGTCAAGGCCAAGGTCACTGCTGTCCTGCCCAGTGCAGGGCCTGGTCCCGGACAGGGTCCACTGCCCAGAGACACCAAACTACTGGAGCCAGAGGGCCCAGATGACAGGGGTCCTCCCCCACCTGGCTCCCAGCCTCAGCTGGATCTCCCCCAGCTCTGAGGGGCTCACTTTGAGGAACAACCCTTTCCCTGCAGCCGTCCCCTGCCACCTCAGAGGACAGGGCATCTGGCCACGGCTCCCGGGAGGCCCTCGCCTCAGACACCCTCCTGCTGGCCCTGTCCTGGCTCACCGCCGCCCTGGGCCTTCCATCCTGCCACCCCACCCCCAGCTAGGGGGGTCTGTCCACACCAGGTGACAAAGCCCACTCTGGCTGCAGGAGCTCACTGGGCCCTGGTCAGGGAGGGGCTGAGGCCTGCCTGGAGGAATCAGTTGAATCAGATGGAGCCCTATGGACAGGGCCAAGGCCAGGGCTTGGTGTGGTGCTGGGCCCACCTGGCCTTTGGTGAACAAAATAGTAGAGAGGGGAAGGAGATGGGGAAACTGAGGCACAGCAAGTGAAATGCCCAGTCCAGGCCAGCACGGCCTCAGGTTCCACACGGCTGCTTTCATCCCTGATGCTCACTTGTCCACCCCAAGCCTGTGGTGGCCCCCAGTGTCTTGCCCCAGAGCCTGTGTCGATGGAGGGGCTCTCAGCCCGGGCAGGGGCTGGTGACCAGCTACCCGAGGTGACCTGCAGCTGCAGAGGGGTGGCCTTGGTGCTTCTCTTGCTGCAGGAGGAGGAGGAGGAAGAGGAAGTGGCCCCTCTGCTTTACGGGTCTGTGATTCCAGTGCTAAATGCAGAAATACGGCTTGGCTGAGTGCCGCGTTCAGCCAGGGCCAGCTCCCAGGAACAGCTGGGCTGCCACGCCATGACCCAGGGCCTGGGAACACAGTGAGGCCTGGCCATGCTGCAAGGCCTCGCAGGGGCGGACTGCTCAGGAGGCCAACGACCTTCCCAAGGGTGGGCAGTCAGGGAAGGGCCAACGGCATGCCCACCGTGTCCTCACGCAGGCCCTCCTTCCCCTGGGACCCTCCCAGTGCCAGCCTCCCATCTGGGCTGGGAGCTCTCTGACTGCTCTGGTGCCTGAGCTGCTCCCGCGAGCCTGACTCTGACGGTGCATGCTGCACATCATCCGCGGAGTCCCAAGTTCTGGCCCCTGCAGTCATCCCCATTTCACAGCCAGGAAACAGAGGATGGAGGAAGTCAACCGAGGTCACACGGTGGTGAGTGACAGAGTTGGTGTCGCAGGCAACCGCTGGACGGAGCCACAGCCACACTCTCTCCAGCACACCCCACTGCCCCTGTGCTGTGGGACTGCTCCCCATTTCACAGATGGGGAAACCAAGGCTGAGGGGAGGAGCAGCAGGAGCACATCCGTGGACTCTAAGTTAGCATCCTGCCTGCGCACACAGCCCCAACTCCCGTAGTGAGGTTTGCCTCCCCGGCATGAACCAGGAATGTCCAGCCTTACCGGGAGGCTGGCACCAAAATCCATTCTGTGTGGGTGAAGGCACCCATAGGGAGCATGCATGGGCCATGGGAGGTGTGCCCTCATCAGCCTGAGAATCACGGACTGTTTCCTGACCACTAACCTGAGTCCTGAAGGCAAAGAGCAGAGATAAAGCAGGGCTGTGGGGTGAGGAAAAGCGTGCACAGCATCCACAGGTGAGGAAGCCCCTGCCAGGGACAGGGCCTGGGGTTCAGGGGAGAGTAGGCAGGCCACCAAGGGCCTTGGGCACCCGTGGGTCCCTGAGGGCCACGGGAAGTCATTGAAGGTTTTAGCAGGTGAGTGATGAGATGAGAGGAATGTGGTTATGGTTGTTGTTGTTGCTTTTTTGAGAAGGAGTCTCACTCTTGTCGCCCAGACTGGAATGCAGTGGCACAATCTCAGCTCACTGCAACCTCTGCCTCCCAGGTTCAAGCGATTCTCTTGCCTCAGCCTCCCAAGTAGCTGGAACTACAGGCATGCGCCACCATGCCCGGCTAATTTTTTTCGGCTAATTTTTTTTTTTTTTAGTAGAGACGGGGTTTTACCATATTGGCCAGGGTGGTCTTGAACTCCTGGCTTCAAGTGATCCACCCACCTGGGCCTCCCAAAGTGCTGGGATGACAGGCATGAGTCCCACGCCTGGCCCAGAGGAGTGTTTTGAAAGTTCCTTCTGACTGGGTATAGATTCTGGATTGGGGTCACAAGGGTTGAGGCAGAGAGGACAGGTTGGTAGGTGGGGGCTTCCCCAGGCAGGTGCCCTGCAGTGTGGAGGGAAGCCGGTGGAGATGGGACATGAGGGAGGGGCTACACCCCACGGCCCTGAACTCTCTCTCCAGTGATGGATGAGGGGTGTGGATTCAGTGGCCCCCTGCCTCTGGCAGAGCCCAGATCTGGGGCTGGTGCTGCCGGGCCTCTGGCCCCCATTCCCACGCCCAGTCCTTCTGCCCTCCCGGGTTCAATCTCCTGTCGGCCCCTGCACAGGGATTCGCACCGGGGATGGGCCTGGCTCAGACTGTGCCCCGCTCCTAGCCCACATCCAGGCAAACAGCCGTAAGAGCAGTGAGAGCGTCCGCTCCTGGGAGCGCTGGGCAGGTGCCAGAGCTGATGCCACCATAAGGGTGCAGGGCAGGGGTCACTCCTGCTAGGCCCCAGGGAAGCCCCTCCCTGCAAGTTGGGTCCCAGGAAGCAAGGGCAGGAAGGGTGTTTCGGGCACAGGGAACAGGATGCGTGAAGGCTGAGGTGGAGGGAAGTGGGTGGGTCCGGCAGGGGGTGTTGGTGGATTGGGGTTCAGAGAGGGAGCCCTGTGTTCAGTGTGGGCCACGGAAGGAGGGAAAGCGCTCCAGGCGGGCGGAAGGGAGGGAGGCAGCAGAGGCTGGGAGGAGACTTGGGCCCTGTGCACATGAGGGGAGGGGACGGAATGAAGATGCTGAGCTGGCCACAGAGGTCACCGAGGTTGTCCAGAACACGCCCGCCATATTTATGTGACACCTCCCGAGACCCCCAGGCCTATTTCAGGGCCTTCAGTGCAGGACCCCGGGATCAGCAGCGAGCAGCACAAACGAGAACCTTAGTTCAGGGAGAAGCACAGGAGGGGAAGACGAGGCGTGGTTGAGGGCAGGCTTCCAGAAGCACCTCGCCTACAGGAGCGTGGGTTGGGGGACCGGGCTGGAGACAGGTCCCAGACTGGGGCAGCAGTGGCAGGAGCTAAGAGTGTGGATGGTCAGGGTGACTGGGACAGGGGTCGTGCCAGGAGCAGCCTCATCACCTCCAGGTTTCCCGAGAGCCATCAGCACCCACACCCGGGTACTTGTGGCTCCCATATCTCAAGACCAGCAGCAGGATTCAGACCCAGGGCGCTGGGGTCTGCAGCCCCACACTGGACGCTGAAATTTGCATGGCCTCAGCACTGGCTGCTCTCAGCCATCAGGTCACCCGCGAAGCGGCACGTGGGGACCCGGCACTCTCCACCCGACAGAGTGGACTCAGGCCCCTGATCTGCTGATGGCCAGCCAGACCCAACACAGACATTCATCTTGTAGTTGTTTTTTGTTGTTGTTTGTTTGTTTTGAGATGGAGTCTCACTCTCTTGCCCAGTTTGGAGTGCAGTGGGGTGATCTCGGCTCACTGCAAGCTTTGCCTCCTGGGTTCAAACGATTCTCCTGCCTCAGCCTCCCATGTAGCTAGGATTACAGGCATGTGCCACTAAACTCAGCTAATTTTTTGTCTTTTTGGTAGAAATGGGGTTTTGCCATGTTGGCCAGGCTGGTCTTTTTTTTTTTTTTTTTTGTTTTGTTTTGTTTTGAGGCGGAGTCTCGCTCTGTCACCCAGGCTGGAGTGCAGTGGCGCGATCTCGGCTCACTGCAAGCTCCGCCTCCCGGGTTCCTGCCATTCTCCTGCCTCAGCCTCCCGAGTAGCTGGGACTACAGGCGCCGCCACCACGCCCGGCTAATTTTTTTGTATTTTTAGTGGAGACGGGGTTTCATTGTGTTAGCCAGGATGGTCTCGATCTCCTAACCTTGTGATCCGCCCGTCTCGGCCTCCTAAAGTGCTGGGATTACAGGCTTGAGCCACCGCGCCCGTCCCCAGGCTGGTCTTGAACTCCTGACCTCAAGTGATCCACCTATCTCAGCCTCCCAAAGTGCTAGGATTACGGGCATGAGCCACTATGCCCAGCCTCATCTTGTAATTAATGCTGTCTGTGTACCTGGCCTGTGCTGGCTAGTGCCATGGTGGTAGCCACCCACCTGACAGCAGCTGGGAGGTCCCTGGGCACAAGGGGAAGAGGTGACCGGGTGGAGGAGCTTGGTCTTGCACAGTTCTGAGGTGACACAGCCACCCTGGGCTGCACACCACTGACCCGGCCCTGCGATGGAGGCAGTTACCCAAGTACTGGCTGCTGGCTGGTGCTCTGAGGCAGAGGGCACAGTGGGGTCCAGCTGGGTCGGGGGGCCACTGAAGGCCAGGGAGCAACAGGGGGCTGGGTTGCTGTATTATCACAGGCACAGCCATCCCCTAAAGCCACTAGGCCAAAGGGCCTCCTCACTCCTGTGTGACGTGGCCCTGAGAGTCCAAAGGCCAGGCCAAGGTCATGCCATGGTCAGTGTCGGCCAGGGCTGGAAGCTGAGCCTCCTGACCCTTGCACTGAGCCCTCTCCTCTGTTCAGGCCACAGCATCCAGGCCTGGGGCCATGAACCTGCAGTTTTCAGCTGCCAGGGCTGGGCTCCGAAGGGCTGTGGACTCATGGGAAGGAAATGTGAGCTCCGTGAAATCCTAGCAGGAGTCCGTGGCATCCTCAGCTCTTCCGGGTATGCTGGTTACAGGGACAGATGGCTGGCATGCTGGGGGGACTCTGGCTCTGGCAGGGTGACTGGGCACAGCCTAAGGGCCTGACTGCCTGACCCCCAGGGAAGGGATGGCTTTGGACCACCTTTGAAGGCCTCCTGCCCCATAGATGATGCAGCCTGCAGCCACCTCGGTCTACTCAGCAGGCCCTTTCCAGCTTGGCACTGGGTCACAGGTCCCATTGGTCCCTGAAGTGCCAGCCCACAGCTCCAAGGAGGGCTACAGGGGAACATTGGCTGGCTGGGAACTCACAGAGCCCCAGGCAGCACTCAGCTCCCTCCCCAGCCCTCCCGCGGGGCCCTACTGGCCTCTTCACCCCAGACCTCCATGTCTGTCTTCCTTCCAGGGCAAAGGCCCCAGCTCTCACTTGGGGCTCAAGCTATCCTGGGCTCCTCACTCTCTCTCGGTCACTGCCCTCCCCTCCCAGACACCTGTCTCCCAGTCACCTGTACCTCCCCGGCCCTACGGTGCAGTGTGAAGCCGGCCCTGGCACCCTGTGGTTGTCCCGCCTCACCCTTGACCCCCCGAACCCCCCAAGTCCCAGAGGCAGGACTGCATGATGCTTAGGAGCCCAGCCTCCAGAGCTGAGTCCCTGGTTCAAATCCTGGCTCCACCAGTTTTATCTGTAACCCCTCTGCCTCATTTTTCTCACCCCCAGAGTGGGGATCACTGGTGCCATCCCATAGGGCCAGTATGGAGATTAAATGAGCAAGTTCTTACAAAACCTGAGAATGCAGCACCGGCCATTGCTCCAGTCTGGTCTAGGTGTTCTCCCTGCTAGAACATTCCTGGTGCTCCTTCTCCCCACAGTGCCTTCCCCACCCCACCCCTTCCACCTGGAAAGCAATGGGCCTCATGCCTGGGAGGGGCCTCCTGACCCCCAACCCCAACTGCCCAGGCCATGATCCAGAGCACTCACCACTGGCTTGGTGATCCTGGGGACAGGGCCAGAGATGGGGTCACCTCTGCATCCCCCATCCAGAACAAACCTGGTCCCTGCCCAGCCCCGGACAGCACTACAGTTCCCTCCTCCTGCAGAAGGCAATGGTAATCCTCAACGTGCCGTTCTTCTGTCCTCTTAAGATTCCGTGGCCTGTGATGTCTGGAAAACTTTGAATTCCATGACTGTCTGGGGCCAAAAACAATGAGTGCACAACAACGAACCCCCCAGGAGGCCTGGGCAGCCAGGACACTCATCTGTGCAGGACCCTCAGCAGAGGTGGGGGCAGGGGACCTGCACTACAGCTCCTGGCATGCCCAACCCTGCAGGTTCAGTGTCCTTGACATTCCCCACGAGCCAGAGGCATGTGACACTGGGGGCTTCATCCTGCGGCCACAGGGAGGCTCCAGAACATTTTAGGCAGAGTGACAGGGTCAGAGGTGTTTTTATTTTTATTTTTTAATTTTGTTCAAGATAGAGTCTCGCTCTATCACTCTGGCCGAAGTACAATGGCAAGATCTCCATCCACTGCAACCTCTGCCTCCTGGGTTCAAGCAATTCTCCTGCCTCAGCCTAACAAGTAGCTCAGATTACAGGCATGCACCACTACGCCTGGCTAATTTTTGTATTTTTAGTAGAGACAGGGTTTTGCCGTGTTGGTCAGGATGGTCTCGAACTCCTGACCTCAAGTGATCCACCTGCCTTGGCCTCCCAAAGTGCTGGGATCACAGGCGTAAGCCCCTGCGCCCGGCCCAGAGGCACTTTGCAAGAAGGACTGGGAGGGGCAAGGGAGTGCAGTGGGGAGCTGTTTTGAGAGCAGGCAGCCTGCCAGGACACAGGTGACAGTGACAGTGTCGAGGGTGGTGAGGTGTTGAGGAAGCCACTCCTAGGGGTTGTCACAGGTGTGGAGGGCGAGGGGCTGTTAGGCCATGCACAGATTTCTGGCAGGCGATGCCCTACGCCAAGATGGGGAGCACTGAGAGAGGTCAGGCTTCAGGGCAGTTTGGGGGCTCCTGTGAGGCACCCCAGTTGGCAACTTGGGAGGTAGGGGGCAGCTGGAGGCAGCATAGGAGACACTGGTGCCCGGGGATTCGGAGAGCACCCAGGGAGGGTGGCAGGCCGGGAGGAGGCTGAAGCCCGCAAGGGGCCTGGAGAAGGAGGTCAGGGAGGCTTGTGTCGGGAAGGGAGAAAGAGAGGCCAAGGGTGTCCCACACATGCACGTGGGCCAGGCATGGGCCATGCAGGCTAGGATGGACGCCCGGAGGCACTGCGGGGATGACCATCCCGCCCCCTGCCCCAGCTCCTCCCTGCCGCTTCGGAATTCCCAGGCAGCCCATGGGCCTGGTGACCCCGCTCGGATAAGGGAAGAAAAAATACGTTCTTTGTGTCCCTTTCCCACAAGCCACTACAATCATCATCTTTGTTCCCCAGTTGCAGCAAATGATAGGGAAATGGACGGCCATTCCAATTCCTGTCGAGCCTTTAAGAGAAGTCCCCTCAGAGCCCTGGGGAAGGGCGGCAAGCTCCCAGTGATGGAGTCTGGCCGGCGGGAAGGGCTCCATGGAGTGCTGGCCTGCACGTGTCCGTGGGGAGCTAACTGGAAAAGGAAGCTTCCACAAGGACATGCGGCTGGCTTTTAGAACGGGCTTGAAACCAAAAGACACAAGCAAGATGCCCTCCATGGGGAGAAGTTGGGAAATAATTGTCAGAGAAGGACAAAGGTGCTGGCGCCACTGTCCTGAGACGCCTCCTGGCTCTGCTGACCTTGGCTCTGCTGACCTTGGCTTTGTGGAGCTCAAGATCTCAAGGCCTTCCTCGTGCTGAGTTGATGTAGGATGGGCCCCAGGCCTGGGACATGTGCTTCTCTCACTTCTGGCTTTATCTCCACCTCTACTGCTCCTGATTGTCCGAGGGAGTAACAAGAAACTCACACAGACACACACACACAGACATGTACATGTGTGCACACGAATAGCACACACACCTATATGCGTACATAGAGACATGCACAGGTGCTTACTCACGTATACATGCAACACACATGGGTGCATTCATGCGTGCACACACAGGCATGCGTGTACACAGATGTGTGCAAGCACATATGCATATTTGTACATGTGTATACACATGTGCTAACACGGGTGCCACACACGTACACATGTGCACACAATGCCTGCTCACATGTATGTACACACACCTGCTCACATGTATGTATATACACACATACCTGCTCACACGTACGTATGTACACACACGTGCCTGCTCACACGTATGTACACACACGCCTGCTCACATGTATGTATGCACACACAAGCCTGCTTACATATACGTGTGTGCACACGCATGCAGACACAAGCACACGCCCTTGTGCACACAGGTATGGCAGGCCCCAGGTGGTAGGCAGGCTTCACGAGGGACTTGAGGAGGTGGAGCCGTGGCCTTGGGGGAACTCCCAACTCCCATCTGTGGGTGGCACACAGACTCCTGCTGAAAGTCGGACAGATTTGCTCACTCTGGTTTCCGGGATTCCAAGGGGAGACTGCAGGGACCTCCCAGCGACGTGAGAGAACACAACCCTGACAGACACGCCAGTCCTCTTTCTGTCAACCAGCGGAATCCAAGCAAAGGCAGCCCCTTGCCGGCCGAGTGGCCACAGCTGGCTTAGGCCACCTTCCTGCCCTCCTGTCCCTCGCTCCAGGGTGTGCCAAATGTGTTCTGAGTGTGCATGCAGTGATGTACAGGTGGACAGCTGTCCTGTCTACTGGCCTAAGTGGTCAGTCCCTCAGCTACATGGGCCAGGGCCATGGGAGGCTCCAGAAACATGGCCACTGCCCACAACACTGGCATTTGCAGTAGGTGTGTGGAAGTACCTGCAGGCCAGAGGCGGGAGCCAGGGAAATGTGGTGCCCCAGGCCAGCTCATCCCCTCTGGGCCTCCATTTTCCCACCCACACCATGGCTCAGTGGAGCAGGACATCTCCCTGTGGGTGGCAGCCATGCTGCCCTCTGACCAAGAGCCTCTTGCGAGCCCCAGGGCACAGGCCGGCTTCCCCTCCAGGACTGTACATTTGCCTTTCAGGAACCAGAGTTGAGCAGCCCCTGGCTGTGTGTTGGGAACCTGCCCCAGGCCCATGGACAGCACAGCCAGCCTCTTGGAAGTCTCAGAAAATGTATCGCCCATTACAGGGATGGTTTCCTGTCTCTGCAGATACTTCACTCTCCCCTCCCCCGACTCCTCCTCCTGGGCCATTTCCTGGAAGTGCTCGTCCCCATGCCCACCTGAACACAAACCTCCACCCAGCACCGATGAAGAGCCAGGCCCTACCCCAGGACCTCACAGATGTTACCTTAGCGATCCTTTCAGCAACCGAATGAGGTAGGACCATCATTATCCCCTCTTCATAGATGGGGAAACTGAGGCACGGAGCTGTGAAGTGACTTGCCCAAGGCCCCACTGGCAGCCAGTGGCAGAGCCAAGTGCCCCCCCAAGATGTTCACGCCCTAATCCTCAGGATCTGCAAACATGTCACCTTTCATGGCCAAAGGACTTTGCAAATGTGATGAAGCATCTTAAGATGGCAAGATTCTCTTAGGTGATCTTGGTGTGTCCAAGGTTAGCACAGGGTCCTTATGAGAGGAAGAAGGAGATCCAAGTCAGAAAGGGACCTGGGCCAGGTGCAGTGGCTCACAGTTGTAACCCCAGCACTTTGGGAGGCCGAGGTGGAAGGACTGCTTGAGCCCAGGAGTTCGAGAGCAAGCCAGGCAACATGGCAAAACCCCATTTCTCCAAAAATAAAAATAAAAAATAAACAAAAATTAGCTGGGCATGGTGGCACGTGCTTGTAGTCCTACTTACTTGGGAGGCTGAGGTGGGAGGATTGCTTGAGCCTGGGAGGTCAAAGCTGCAGTGAGCTGAGATCACACTGCTGCACTCCAGCCTGGGCAACACAGTGAGATCCTGTCTTGAAAGAAGGAAGGAAAGGAAGGAAAGGAAGGAAGGAAGGAAGGAAGGAAGGAAGGAAGGAAGGAAGGAAGGAAGGAAGGAAGGAAGGAAAAGAGGGAAGGAGGGAAGGAAGGGAGGGAGGGAGGGAGGGAGGGAACCTGAAGATGCCACACTGCTGGCTTTGTAGCTGGAGGAGGGACTCACAAGCCAAGGAACTAGGCACCCCTCGAAGCTGGAAACTGAAGAAAACATCCTTCCCTGGAGCTTCCAGAAGGAACCAGCCCCACCAACACCTTAACCTTCGCTCTGGGAGACCACGCCAGGCTCTGACCTTTAGTACTGCAGGAGAATAACACTGGGGTGTTTGAAGCCACCAAGTCCGTGGTCATCTGTTACAGCAGCCACAGGGAATGCATGCGAACACCGCAGTCCTGCCCGGCATTCCTCTCTCCCCTCTCACTTAACGACTTTCCCATGTGGTCTCAGGCAGGAGGACTCCAAGAGGGGCTCTCAGCTCCCTGCTGTCTGTGGGGCTCGAGGACCCCTGCCTTCCTGGGAAGGAAAAGCAAAAGTACAGCCCTGGAGCTTCCCACCCCTCCATGGAGGCCCCTGCCCACTTATCCTCTAACCTGAGCAGACCCCAGGCTCTGCAAGTCCAGAAGGACCCAAATGAGGAGGTGCGGCACCTCCAAGCCAGGGAGACCTGCCTTCTGGAGGCTGCTTGAAGGCCACCTCGGCCACCAGCCAGTGGAGACACCAAGCGTGCCCCTTCCTCACCGAGCCTCTGCTTTCTTGTCTGTGCCCCACGGTGCCAACAAGTCCTTCCAGGACGCTTGTGTGGACTGCATGAGAGAATGACCCAGAGAGCAGCCTGGCTTCTTAGCAAGGACCACGGTGCCATGGAGTAAATTCTTGGGGACAGCCACCCTCTGCTCAGCCAGCCCCTCTGCCACCTTCCTGTATGGGGGGACAGCCACATGGCACCTCTTCTTCCATGGCGCCTTCCTCTGTGGGATGAGGGGCTTCCCTGATTTAACCCTGGCCTGAGCACCCTCCCTTCAGATGTGTCCTCAGGACCCCAGGGGAGAAGAGACAGTGGTACAGGCTGTTCAGTGCGAATGTGCTGAGCACCACTGAATTGTGCCCTGTAACAAGGTGAATTGCATGGTATGTGGCTCACACTGCAAAAGAGCTGTTGTATTAAAGAAAGAGGAAACATCCACATGTTGAATCTGGAGGCAGGATCAAAGAATCCCCACGATGACCTGAAACCAGGGCTAAGATTCCCGCCCTCTCCCGCCCACCATGCGTATGAGGCTAGATTTCTTTTATAGACGTCAACCAAAACAACACATTGCAGCAGATGGAATGCCGAAAGAGTTGTGAGAATCCAGCATCTTTGATTAAACCAGACATTAAAGAGATTTGCGGGCCGGGCGCGGTGGCTCAAGCCTGTAATCCCAGCACTTTGGGAGGCCGAGACGGGTGGATCACAAGGTCAGGAGATCGAGACCATCCTGGCTAACACAGTGAAACCCCGTCTCTACTAAAAAATACAAAAAACTAGCCGGGCGAGCTGGCGGGCGCCTGTGGTCCCAGCTACTCGGGAGGCTGAGGCAGGAGAATGGCGTGAACCCGGGAGGCGGAGCTTGCAGTGAGCTGAGATCAGGCCCCTGCACTCCAGCCTGGGCGACTGAGCGAGACTCCATCTCAAAAAAAAAAAAAAAAAAAGAGATTTGCAAAAATGCTTTAAATTTTTTTTTGCTTTAGGCTGGGCGCGGTGGCTCACGCCTGGAATCCCAGCACTTTGGGAGGCCGAGGCGGGCGGATCACGAGGTCAGGAGATCTAGACCATCCTGGCTAACACGGTGAAACCCCATCTCTACTAAAAATACAAAAAATAGCCGGGCATGGTGGCGGGCGCCTGTCATCCCAGTTACTCAGGAGGCTGAGGCAGGAGAATGGCGTGAACCCGGGAGGTGGAGCTCGAAGTGAGCCGAGATCGCGCCACTGCACTCCAGCCTGGGTGACAGAGCGAGACTCCGTCTCGGAAAAAAAAAAATTTTTTTTTTGCTTTGAATATAACCAAGTTCATGAAAATCTTGTGTTAATATATGAATGATTTATTCGTAGTTTTCTAAGAATTAATAAATATTTAAAGTCTCTCTCAGTTTTAATTTTTTTTTTTTTTTCAGATGGAGTCTCACTCTGTCACCCAGGCTGGAGTGCAATGGTATGATCTCGGCTCACCACAACCTCTGCCTCCCAGGTTCAAGCAATTCTCCTGCCTCAGCCTCCTGAGTAACTGAGATTACAGGCACACACCACCACACTCGGCTAATTTTTGTATTTTTAGTAGAGTTGGGGTTTTACCATGTTGATCAGGTTGGTCTCGAACTCCTGACCTCGTGATCCACCCGCCTCGGCCAGCTAAAGTGCTGGGATTCCAGGCATGAGCTACCACGCCCAGCCGTTCTTATTTTTTCTTTTGAGACAGGATCTTGCTCTGTCACCCAGGCTGGAGTGCACTGACATGATCTCGGCTCACTGCAACCTCCACCTCCCAGGCTCAAGCAATCCTCTTACCTCAGCCTCCCAAGTAGCTGGGACTACAGGCACACACCACCACAACTGGCTAATTTTTACATTTTTTGTAGAGATGGAGTTTTGCCGTGTTGCTCAGGCTGGTCTGGCACTCCTGAGCTCAAGCCATTCTCTTTCCTCAGCCTCCCAAAGTGCTGGGATTACAGGCATGAGCCACCACACCCAGCCTCAGTGTTACTTTCTAATACTGTAAATCTCAAAAAGGACAGCCCACATTAACAAAACGTTTTGGGCTTCTCGATACCATTTAAGAGTGTGAAAGACTCAGGAAATCAAAATGTTGAGAATAACCATCTTGTACAACCAAAATACAATGATTAAAATCAGGAAGGTAACAATGATACATTCTTATCTAAACTACAGACTTCATTTTGATTCCACTAAATGTTCCCAAAATCATTTTTATATCAAATAAAAGTCCTAAATAGGGGAACGGGGAGGTGTTCTCTCATTTTTTTTTTTGTTTTTTGTTTTTGTTTTTTGTTTTTTTTTTTGAGATGGAGTCTCGCTCTGTCGCCCAGGCTGGAGTGCAGTGGCGCAATCTCGGCTCACTGCAAGCTCCGCCTCCTGGGTTCACACCATTCTCCTGCCTCAGCCTCCCGAGTAGCTGGAACTACAGGCGCCCACCACCACGAGCCCGGCTAATTGTTTGTATTTTTAGTAGAGACAGGGTTTCACCGTGCTAGCCAGGATGGTCTCAATCTCCTGACCTCGTGATCCACCCACTTCGGCTTCCCAAAGTGCTGGGATTCCAGGTGTGAGCCACCGCGCCCTGCCAGGAGTTGCTCTTTAATGCGTGTAGAGTTTCAGGTTGGGAAGGAAGAATAAGTTGATGGAGAGTGGTGATGATTGCACAACAACGTGAATGGACTTCATGCCACTGAACCGTGCACTGACAAACTGGTACATTTTATGTTATGTGTATGTTACCACAGCAAAAATTACTGTTAAAAAATAAAACTGGCCGGGCATGATGGCTCACGCCTGTAATCCCAGCACTTTGGAGTGGGTGGATCACCTGAGGTCAGGAGTTCGAGACCAGCTTGGCCAACATGATGAAACCCCGTCTCAACTAAAAATACAAAAATTAGCTGAGCGTGAGGATTACAGGTGGTACACACCTGTAACCCCAGCTACTTGGGAGGCTGAAGCAGGAGAAAAACTTGAACCTGGGAGGCAGAGGTTGCAGTGACAGAACCAAGATTGGGCCACTACCCTCCAGCCTGGGTGACAAAGCAAGACTCTGTCTCAAAATAAATAAATAAAAATAAATAAATAGGCCGGGCGCGGTGGCTCACGCCTGTAATCCCAGCACTTTGGGAGGCTGAGACAGGTGGATCACGAGGTCAGGAGATCGAGACCATCCTGGTTAACACGGTGAAACCCCATCTCTACTAAAAATACAAAAAATTAGCTGGGCGTGGTGGCGGGCACCTGTAGTCCCAGCTACTCGGGAGGCTGAGGCAGGAGAATGGCGTGAACCCAGGAGGCAGAGGTTGCAGTGAGCTGAGATCGCGCCACTGCACTCCAGCCTGGGTGACAGAGGGAGACTTTGTCTCAAAAAAATAAAAATAATAAATAAATAAATAAATTGAATGTATTTAAATATAGTTTATATTATATGTATTATAATAAAAACAAGCAAAATTCAAGCACATATGTGATTTATTTAACTATAAAGTAATTTTGTATCCCATATAGTCCAGCAGCTAGGAAAAATACTAATAATATTGCAGGGTGAATAAAAGCAACCACTAAAGAAAAATTTCCTGCACAAAATAGCTATGCTTGTTAAATCTGCACATGTAGGATTTAAAACACCAAACCAACCAACAAACAAAAAATGTTTGAAGGATCTGAATGATGTATTGCATTCTGCTGTCATGATTTTTCATCTCCTTTAATCTGAAACAGCTCCTCAGCCTGTGTGTGTGTTTTTCATGACATTGACACGTCTGAGGAGTACAAATTAGTTATTTTGCAGGCTATCATGATGAGATCCAGGTTACCGTGCTTGGCAGGAAGACCACAAAAGGACCTCAGGTTCTTAGTGCATCAGAGCAGGAGGTATTTGTTGATGTCTCTTTCATTCCTGGTGATCACTTGATAAATACCGAGTTGGCCAGATTTCTCCACTGAAAAGTTACTGTGTTTCCTTTTGTCATTAACAATTATCTTGTTGGGCGATACTTAGAGACTTTGTAAATATCCTATTACTCAAACTTTCACCCAGTAATTTTAGCATCCTTAGATGACTCTTGCCTGGATCAGTTATTATTATAATGGTTATTAAATGATGATTCCACCATTCCTGTAGTTATTGTTTTTAATCACCTCAGATGAGATCCAGATTCCCAAGAAGCTTCCAGTCTAGTGAGGGAGATGACTTAGTCAACAAATACAATAAAGTGAAATCATCAGGAGGCACTGGGCTGAGGGAGTAAGGAAGAGGAACACAACACAGGAAGGAGTGATCAGGGAGGCCTTCCTGGAGGAGGTGGTACCTGAAGTAAATCCTTAAAGGAAAAACAGAAGTGCAGGGTGGAGATGCCTTACAGAAGGAAAAGCAAGTGCAAAGCAATGGGATGGAAGTGGAGAGCTGGAGAGAGAGGAAGAGACGTGACCATGGCCGACTCCAGGTGTTGGCCCAGGGGCTCTACCCAGGCCTGCGGAGCCATCAGCAGTGAAGGGGTTGGCCGGGGGGTGGGCTGTGTGGGTGGATAAATGAGAAATGGAAGGGCAGGGTGGGCAGAGCAGGGGCACAGCCTGGGCGACAGCTTGTTGACATGGGCCCCGTTGACCTTCATAACCTCTGACCCTCACAGTGACCCTCCGAAGGTAGCCTTCTTCTTCCTATGGAAAACAGGCGCAGAGAGGTGAGGCGATCCATGCAGGTCCCCCAGCAGAGCCAGGATTCCAGCTCAGACTCTCAGAACAAGGGGTGAAGGGGAGGTCGGGCGTGGTGGCTCATGCCTGTAATGCCCGCACTTTGGGAGGCTGAGGCAGGCAGATCACTTGAGGTCAGGAGTTTCAGACCAGCCTTGCCAACATGGTGAAACCCCGTCTCTACTAAAAATACAAAAATTAGCAGGGTGTGGCGGTGAGTGCTCCCAGCTACTCAGGAGGCTGAGGCAGGAAAATCATTTGAACCTGGGAGAAGGAGGTTTCAGTGAGCCGAGATTGCACCACTGCACTCCAGCTGGGGTGACAGAGTGAGATTCTGTCTCAAAAAAATAAAAAGAAGAAGGAAGGAAAGAAAGAAAGAAAGAAAGAAAGAAAGAGAGAGAGAGAGAGAGAGAGAGAAAGAAGAGAGAGAGAGAGAGAGAGAGAGAGAGAGAGAGAAGAAAGAAAGAAAGAAAGAAAGAAAGAAAGAAAGAAAGAAAGAAAGAAAGAAAGAAAGAAAGAAAGAAAGAAAAAGAAAAAAGGCAGGGAAGGGGAGAGGGTACCTCTCTTAGCTGCCCACATCTTTCTTATGGGCTTTGAGCCTGGCCCTGAGAACCCAGAGAGGATTCCATGGGGTCCTGTCCCCAAGAAACCCCCCAGAAAGTTCCAGTCAGGCCTCAGGTCCTGCCAGGAGGTCCCTCCCTAGCTGACTTCTTGGGCTCCCTCCCAAAGTGGGCAGAAGGGACTGGGTGAGGGACCCGAGCCTGGTTTTCACTTCCCTAAGCCCGAGGGTCCTCTTCCTGGCACAAGGCCTTGAGGACGCATGGGGAGCCAGCCTTCAGGTTGTGCTGTTTTGTTATTTTGCCAAAGCATGTCCCGTCCGTAAGTTTGCCCCGTCGGGTCACTTTCTTCACCTTATCAGCAGGGCGCATCATTCCTGCTGCTTTCCAACAAGACGCCAGAGCATATTTTTAGACCAACGAGGTCGGTGGGACAGTGGGTGGGACCCAGAGAGCAGCGGACAGTGAGTCGGCCTGGAGGGTGGGAAGGCAAAGCGAGTTCCCCTCCCGGGACGGGGCTGGGAGGGGACATGGAATGGTCTGTCAGCTATGAGTTTGTGGAAGGCAGAGTCGGTGACTTTCAGCTGACCTGCCTCGGCCTGGAAGATTCCAGTAGAGAAAGGGAGGGCCAGGGGCCTGGAGGCTGGTTCCAGGCCTGGGTGCTGGGCCTGAGAGCATTTCCAAAGCCCTGAGCCTGGGACTGAAGGTAATTCACCACGAGGGCTCGGCTGGGGGGGACCGTGCGTGCTTCCCCCACCTCCCAGTCCCTCAACTCAGCCCCAATCCCCCCACCAGCCTTGACTCAGGAAAAGGCTTCCCTCATGAGCACTGGCAGCTGCCTTCGGAGGCATGTCACAGTCACACCCCAGGGCACAACGCAGAATCCCAGGCTGGCAGGGGACGTTTGAGATCAGCCAGCCCAGCCTCTCATTTTACAGCTGGGAATGGGCGCAGGACGGCCATGGCTGCCCAAGGTCACAGAGCCCAGGAGGGAGCAGCAGGCAGAGTGGAAAAAGCAAGGTCACGTGAGCCAGGTCTGGGCACCGGGTCCAGGCCTGCCACTCCTAGGCATGCGGCTCAGGGCGATGGCTCAGCCTCTCAGCCTCAAGTTCACAGCTGGAAGCAGGCAGAGGAACAGCTGTTTGTGAGGCTGCCTGGGGAGGAGCGGGGCCGGGTGCCCTGTATGCACAGCAGGCACTTCATCAGCCACTCTGCAGGCAGCCAAGCCAGGAGGGCCCTCCGGGCACCTGGGTCTCTCCCCAGGAAGAGGCTCAGGGACCCACTACCCTTTGGGTCAACAATGTCCTTAAGCAGCAGGTTCGAAAATCCCTGATTAGTGACCACCTCCTGTTGCTAGGCAAGATGGGGACAAAGACAGGTCCAGTTCTCCAGCTGTTAAACATCTGTCTCATCTAGAAGATGGGGCAGCACGTGGAAAATAAATGTCTGTGGTTATAATAACTGCCCCAGCTTCTCTGTGAGTAATGGCAGACCCCGTTTCCTTCTGAAAACAAGCACGAATTTTGGATAAAACAATAATTTAACAAAATTATGTTAAAAGCATCAAAGGGCTGCTAAGCTGGTGGGAAACCTCCAGGCCAAGGTTTTGGGGGAAACCAAGAACCTTGACAGAAACGCTGGGGCCATCATTGCCTGCAAGCATTTGCCAACCTGACAAGTTGGGCTTCGACCTTGGAGGGAATAGGGGGGTAGACAGAGGCCAAGGTATGAGGAGCCTGATAGGGGATTCACCCCCATATCAAGCTGGGAGCCTGAAAGGCCTCACCTAGGGTGCAGACTGAAGCAGAGATAACCCTGGCCCCTGCCCCAAAACAAGGAATTCGTAAGCATTAAAAGGAGTGGGAGGAAAAAAGGAAAGGAAACACACAGATTCAAGCACAAAGAGCCTCAGAGTTCATGTGGACCTGGACCCCTCGCCCATCACACCTGGGAGGCCCAGGGATGGTGGGGCTTCTGTGCACTTGGTTCCAGGTGGTCTGGGCTGTCCACGTAAAAGCAAACACCAGTCCTTGTGAGAAAGAACCTCTGTCCTTGGACTCACGGAAACCACACAGACACCCTTCCGAGGGCCCTGAGAAGCACACAAAGATATCCAAGTCTGAAAGGGAAGAAGGCAGCATGAGTAAGAACCAGCAGACAAGCTAGCAGACACCCGCACGGTCTCCCTATACGATTATAAAATTACTAGGCCTGGCGCGGTGGCTCATGCCTGTAATCCCAGCACTTTGGGAGGCTGAGGCGGGTGGATCACAAGGTCAGGAGATCAAGACCATCCTGGCTAACCCGGTGAAGCCCCGTCTCTACTAAAAAATACAAAAAACTAGTCGGGCGAGGTGTCAGGCACCTGTAGTCCCAGCTACTCAGGAGGCTGAGGCAGGAGAATGGCGTGAACCCGGGAGGCGGAGCTTGCAGTGAGCCAAGATCGCGCCACTGCACTCTAGCCTGGGCGACAGAGCGAGACTCCATCTGAAAATAAATAAATAAATAAATAAATAAATAAACAATAAAATAAAATTACCAAACAAGACACTAGGGGACATTTCAAACCACAATAGAAGAGATGGCACATGTCTGGTGGCCAGGCATAGCACAGAGCTCCTCACTCCTCCAGGAATTCCACTGAAGGGTGGCCAGTTCTGGAGTTCAAGCCACAGGGGAGGCCACAGGAGTGCAAGTGGCCACGATTCAGGCGCTGATGGGCAGAGGCGGGGAGGGGGTGCTCCCAAGGAGTCCACTGGGGACGCAGGCAGGGGGCTGCCCAGGCAGCCTCACCAGCTTCCCCTCACCCTGATCCCCCGTAAAGGTGTGTCCAGCCTCAATGTAGGAGGAACAGGGAGAAACTGATCTGCTATTCATAAAACGCGTCTGCAGAAACAGATTAACTCATGATCCAGTTTCATGGCTGAGGCAGCGTCTGCCTTCTGAAGCACATGGGCACTTTCCTTTAGCTGTTTTTCTGCCTTCGGTGTTGTTTGCCATTTCCTGAATCTAACACCTTCTGAGGGGGATGTAAAGAGTTTAGAATTTACATAATTACCCGAGTCACTTGTTAACCCCCTTAAGCAGCACCCTCACTGGATTTGATCACTTTTGCTTTGCTTTGCCTGCATAAGCTTGTCACTGAAATACTTTAAAAAATGGACTTGAGGCCACACACAGTGGCTCACGCCAGTAATCCCAGTACTTTGGATGTCAAGGTGAGAGGATCACTGGAGGCTAGAAGTTCAAGATCACCCTGGGCCATATACCAAGATCCCTTCAGCAAATAATAATACAAATAATAATAATATTTTTAATTAGCCAGTCATGGTGGTGTATACCCGTAGTCCCAGCTACTCAGGAGGCAGGGCAGGAGGGTCACATGAGCCCAGCAGTTTGAGGCTGCAGTGAACTGTAATTGTGCCACTGTACTCCAGCCTGGGTGGCAGAGCAAGATCCCACCTCCCAAAAAAATAAAAGAAGGAAAGAAAGAAGACAGGCTTGTGCCTACAGGTGGTACTTTTGAATTTCCACTCAAACTGCTGTCTTTCGAGTAGGGCCAGACCACTTTCCATTTTGGTATCTTTGCAGCAGTGCCATTGTTCCTTATGGAACAGTGTCTCAGGACACCGCTCCTGCTCCTTCTGCCGGCTCTGAGCAGGTGAGGACAGGGGGCTGGGAAGGTCCCCTGTGTCTGAGCCCGCCGGTGCTCAAGCATCTTTCTTGGCTGCCCACTGTCTGCAGGACAATCCCAGCTCCTCAACCTGGGTCTCTGGCCCTCCAGGTGCCTGCTGCATACGCTTCTCAGCTATACCCCTGGCCTGCCTGGGCTCAGGGCTGACTCTTACTCCAAGGGCCGGCAGCATGAAGCTGGAGCCATTTTGCAGCAGGAGGGATTCTGTCTACTAGGAGCTGAGGCCACATGGGGGGAAGGCGGGGTTCCTCTGCTGGAGCCCCTCCTGGAGTGATGAGGGAGGCAGGCACACAGAGAGGGAGTTAGAAGAATGGGGTTAGTGGGAAACTGAGGTTTGCCCCAGGCATGAGGAGGCAGTGAGGGCAGACTCCTAGCCCAGCAGGGAGGGGAGGTACTGAGAACACCCAGCCCTGAGTGAACAGCAGCTAGACTAGGCCAGGCAGATGGCCAGTCCCTCCTGCAGCACACTCCGAAGTCCCAGGGAGCCAGGGAATGGGCAGAGCTGAGAAAACGTCCTGGCAACTCCACAGGAGCCCAGAGCCCACCATGTTCTCTGAGAAAGTCAGCACTGGGCACACTGGACAGGGAAGCAGGGTCATGCTTGGAAAGGCCAACTCAGTCCTTGGCACCCACTGAGCACCCCCTAGCTAGTTATTTGGTTTTGTTTTAAAAACTCAACTTAGCATGAACACTCACCAAGATGCTTTGATCTAGTTTAATGCCCCCACCTGGAGAGGGGGAACGATGAATTGACAGTCTCCCAGCCTGTCTTCCCCACCAGCCATCCAACAACCCTGCCTGCCAGGATGCTGGTCCTGTGTCTGCCTGCCCCGTGCCACCGTCACCTTGCAGAGAAACACTGATTGCCTTCACACATCTGGCTCCAGCCAACTCCCTCCTCTGCACACCTCGAGGCTCCCAGGCAGAGAGGAGGCTCTTCCCCAGGCCGGAGCCCCCCGGGAGGGTGCCCAATGGCATGCAAGCCAAGGCCCGTGTGGGCATAGCTCCTGCAGGTTCTCAAGGTTGTAGCCCACACCCTGCTCCTTGGCTTTGTCAAAGATCAAAATCAGGGCCTCACATAGAACTTTATATTCCAACATTGCAAGTCTCAACACAAACCAATGTGTTGACTTGAAAATAAATATCACTAATAAAATGGAGAAGAGAGCTGGCATGGAAATATTGGAAAAATGTCAGGAATTCTTGGTGCTGTGTGTTTATCAGTAAATAAAACACATCTGAGGAGTGAGGGGGCGGCCCCTGGACCTTGGGCTGTTACGGATGGGTGCCATTTTCAATAGCTTTGGGGACAGACACGGTGTTTGCCAATATCTTGGTTTTGCCAAGTCAAAGCTAACCAACCCCTACAACTACTATCAACACTTCATCTAAGCAATTCCCACTAAGGAAAGGTATTTTCAACCACAAAAAAAGAACATAAAGGATATAGTCTTGGGAAGGAAAAGGATATTTCTCTGTTTTTCTTTGAGACAGGGTCTCTCGGTGTTGCTCAGGCTGTACAGTGGTGCGACTACAGCTCATTGCAGCCTCAACCTCCCAGGCCCAAGTGATCTTTGCACCTCAGCCTCCTGAGTAGCTGGGACTATAGGCACATGCTACCTTGCTTGGCTACTTTTTTTTTTTTTTTTCACTTTTTGTAGAGATGGGGGTCTCATTATGTTGCCCAGGCTGGTCTCAAACTCCTGGCCTCAAGCAATCCTCCCCACTCTGCCTCCCAAAGTGCCGGGATTACAGGTGTGAGTCACTATGCCTGGCCTGAAGAAAAGGTCATTTCTTTTTTTTTCTTTTTTTTTTTTTTTGAGACGGAGCCTTGCTCTTGTTGCCCAGGCTGGAGTGCAATGGCGCAATCTTGGCTCACTGCAACCTCTGCCTCCAGGGTTCAAGCAATTCTGCCTCAGCCTCCCAAGTAGCTGGGATTACAGGCGTGCACCACCACGCTCAGTTACTTTTTTGTATTTAGTAGAGACGGGCTTTACCATGTTGGTCAGGCTGGTCTTGAACTCCTGACCTCAGGTGATCCACTCACCTCGGCCTCCCAAATTGCTGGGATTACAGGCCCCCCATGCTCAGCCCAAGACTATTTCTTTTTTTCTTTTCTTTTTTTATTTTCCTTCCTTCCTTCCTTCCTTCCTTCCTTCCTTCCTTCCTTCCTTCCTTCCTTCCTTCCTTCCTTCCTTTCCTTCCCTCCTTCTCCTTCCTTCCTTCCTTTCTTCCTTTCTTTCTTTGACAGAGTCTCACTCTGTCACCCAGGCTGATCTCCACTCACTGCAACCTCTGCCTCCTGGGTTCAAGCGATTCTCTTGCCTCAGCCCCCAGAGTAGCTGGGACTACAGGCGTGCACCACCACACCCGGCTAATTTTTGTATTTTTAGTAGAGATGGGGTTTCACCATGTTGGCCAAGCTGGTCTCGAACTCCTGGCCTCAGGTGGTCCACCTGCCTCGGCCTCCCAAAGTGCTAGCATTACAGGCATGAGCCACCGTGCCCGTCCCTGAGGCTATTACTTTAAATCAGCTAGTTGAAGTTCTATAGGAAACTCTTCACAATGTCCGTTTTTGTTTTCTTTTGTTTTTTTGTTTTCACTTTGCTGCAGACCCAGAAAACTTTGTTAAACGTGACCTGTCCCTTCCAGGAGATGAGGGACCATGGCCCAATCCCATATTTTAGTGAAACCCAAGGCAGAGCAATGCGAGAGGGCAGCCTCCCCTCCACTCAGCTGCACGGGCTCCAGTTCACATTGCCTTTCCTGGCTGGCAGGATTCTTTGGTGAAAGGCAGATAACAGGGTGGGACAGGGGATCATGGGCGGGAGACACGTAGGCACTGGGGCTGGTGTCTGCGAGGCATCAGGGCTGCCTGTCAGCTGTCCTGAGTGGAGAGACAGGACCAGGCAGTGGGCCCTGTAAAGATGGTGCTGGATCCGACAAGAGCCACATGGAACACAGGAGGTGGTGGCCACACAAGGCAGAGGGTGGCTTTGGCAGGGGGACGGTTGCCAAGCAGGCTTCCTGTAGGCGGCAACTCTTGGCAGAGCCCTCAAGCTGGTGGTTACCATGTCCCAAATATGACCCACTCATCAGGCCCCACCCTGCACCACCCTTGTGCTCCCTCCTCAAATTCACACCAGGACCCATTGAGGCAGGTGTTCCTGCCCCACTTTAGAGATAAGGGGGCTCGGATAGCATCACCGGCTGGAGGTTGTAGTGTGAGGAAAAGATACAGGAGGATTTGAATCCAGTTCTGTTGAACTCCAAACCCCAGGCACTGCCCACTCGTTCTATGATGGAAAGTGGGGGGATAGTGCCCAGGCGGCAGGGTGCTGTACACGTAAGCTTGCCCGCCTTGTGCGTTTCCAGTCCGCCATGCCAAGCCTCATCTCTGCACTTTCAGTCTTCCCTGCCTGCAGCAGTGCCACTCACTGCCAGCCACTGAGTCAGATCATTGCAGAATCCAACTCCATGTAAAGTAGATCATCCTTTATGGACCAAATACGACTATCTGGCTGGGCGCAGTGGCTCCTGTGATCCCAGCACTTTAGGAGGCCAAGGCGAGCAGATCACCTGAGGTCAGGAGTTCGAGACCAGCCTGGTCAACATGGTGAAACCCCGTTTGTGTGAAAAATACAAAAAATTAGTTGAGTGTGGTGGTAGGTGCCTGTAATCCCAGCTACTCAGGAGGATGAATCAGGAGAATCGCTTGAACCTGGGAGATGGAGGTTGCAATGAGCTGAGATCTCACCACAGCACTCCAACAAGTGCACAAGTGCAGAGCAAGACTCCATCTCAAAAAAAAAAAAAAAAAGAAAAAAAAGAAAAGAAAGAAAGAAAGAAAAGAAAATCCGTCGATCCTCACATCACGCTTTGCAGTGAGACTCCCACAGCACCTAGCATGACACAGGCAGGGGTCCTGCAGTTTCCAGTCCATGTCCTGGACTGGATAAACGACATCCATGATCCAGCCCTGGAGCTGGATCCTATGTGACGAGGGGGGCACCTGTCCCTTTGGAGGTGCAAAGAAGGGAGGCAGTGCGGCCGCAGGTGGGCTGCCCTGGTCCTCTCAAGATCTATAGAGACAGACATCTGAGCCATGTCGAATGGGGCCTGCTGCAAAGCTGGGGACTGGTTAATTAACAAAGGGTAGAGTGTCATGACAGCAGCAGTTTTTGGACCTGCAGAAGCTTCCAGATCCTGCAAAGCTAGAATGGATGCACGGCTTAAGCCCCTCCCCCCCACTTCAGCTGTGACCACTGGTTAACATGTAGCAAGCAGCATTTGGTGCTAATCTGATGGAGTCACGCCTCTGCTGACAACCCTCCATCGCAGGTGTCCTGCAGCCCTTAGGACCAAAGTCAAACTTCCCACTGGGCTGCAAGACCTGCCTGACCAGGGCCTTGCCCAGCTCTGCCCACCTTGTGCCATCTCCACACTCTCTCCCTGTGAATGTGTCCCCTCTCTCCTGCCACAGGCTTCTGCACATGCTGCTGCCACCCCCCTGGAGCTGTGGGGCCAGGACCAGCCACCAGTGAAATCCCATCCTTGGCCCCAGGCTCCTGAATCTGCCAGAGGCTGTCGTATCAGCCCACAGACAGCGTCTGCAACAGACAGCCGAACCCCGGGGGTACCCAGGGCCAGGTGCTGATGGACTGGTACTCGGGAGAGTTCTCACTCCCTGCTGGGGACCTTGGCCACATGCTGCCATTCCTGGCCCTTTGTTCCTCATCTGTAAGATGGGCATAATCACAGCTGCCTTGTGGGACTCTTATAGATTCTGTCCCCTAGTGTGACAATACTTCGTTACCTTGGACCCATGGGGTTTTGCTGTCAATACCAGGATGGCAACCAAGGACATGCCCATAGTTCGCCCTTACCGACAAGATCCAGCCTCAGGTCACCAAGCAGCTCCCTGCTCGCTGCCAGTGAACCCTCCCTTTCTCAGCCCACGGCCCCTGCCCCGGTGGACTTCCAGCACCTGACCCTGCAGGCGCGCTTCCAGGAGCTCAGAGGCCACTGCCCTAGTGGATGATGCCCTGGAAGCATACACTCCCCCTTGACAGAGAGCTGTGCACATCAGCAGAGGGCAAGCCAGCAGCAAACTTCGCAGGCCCTGGATGGCAAACAGACTCCAGTCTGGACCCCAGGCCCATAGGAGAAGCTTCACCCTGGCAGTGTCAGGGAAAGCACTTGGGTGCCTGAACACAAATGGCTGTCATCACCTGCTCCCAGCACTCAGGGTCTACCTGCTGCCCAGTACTGAGCGGCCAAGCCCTATCACTCCAGGTTGCCTCCTCCAGCAACCCTTTCCTCTCTGAATTCCCAGCTTCCCAATTCCTTCCCTGAGGCCGTGGGAGGGCCTCGGCTTCTCTGGCTGGCTGGCAGGCCAGCACTTGCAAGAGTGAGCGGCTCAGCAGGGCAGATATGGGCTCTACAGACCTGCCTTCCGTCCTGCGCCCTGCCACTGGCCTGGGGGACCCGGTGCAGACGGGGCTTCTCTGTGCCTCAGTCTCCATCTGGTAATGTGGGCACAGTAATAATTACCCTCAGAACATCTTCCAGATCAGAAAATGCAAAACGGAACCTGAGATGGCATTGTCACCACATAAATGGTAGCTATGAACTAAGATCCTCATGCACCAGATGCTCCCAGCAGTCACTAAGGCTCCAGAGCGGAAACTCAGGTGGCACTCAGAGGCATTTTCAAGAGCACTGATTTGTCCTCAAAGTTACAGATTTCTACTCAGTCCCTGCGCCAGCGGTGTTTCTGTTCCTCATTTCATCAGCACTGAAGAAGGTAAAGAGAGACTTTCTGGAGCTGGGAGTGGGGGTGGCGGTGTGTCCTTTGTGACAGTTGCTCCCATGCTGGGTGTGTGACAAGGTCTTCGAGGCCAACAGAAAATTGCTTCATCTCTCTCATCTGAGCGTGGTTTCCCAAAAGAAACCTACCACCCCTGGGAGGCAGTGGATGCGGGGCTGTTTCTGGCCCAAGAGAAGAGTCCTGAACTTGCTTCTACCCTCGGGACGCCTGCGGGAGACTGGCTGACAGCATTTGATTGAAAATGCTTATTTCTGGGACACATGGATGAAAAACAAGTTTTCTCTCCCTAAAACCTTGGGAGCCCCCAAAACCCAAGAATATCAGTTTTCTGTGTCTGCTGAGTGTACATGACCACTCTACAGACCCCCACACAGCCTTTGTCCTTGTTCATGAGAAGGTTCACCAGGTCTTTCAACACCTGGTTGACCTGGGTGGTGCATCTGGGAAAAGAAGCCAACACACCTGTGTGGACCCTGGTCCTTGAGAGCCTGGGATATGGGGACACCAGGTAATATCTTTGAGCCCAGAGGTCCTCATGAGGATATAGCCCCTGAGCTCTGCGTGGGTTGCGGAGGGTCAGCTTCCCTCACCAAACACAGCAGGATGACAAGCGTGGATGTGGCTGCCTGCACCCCCCCGCGAGATATCCAGGATATTACGTGTACGGATCACCCTGTAAACTCTGAAACATAACATAGATCTTAGCTATTGCTGGCTAGCACGTGCAAGAGAAGGTGAGGTTGCGGTGTGCCAGTGGGAAGGATATATGGGTGTCTGGAGGGTGGGACAAAGTTCACCACAGGTGCCTGGCTAATCAACTAGGGTGAGTTTAAGAGAAGTTTGTGAAAGGGCCAGTTCCCGCCTGGTCTCCAGTTCCCCTGCCTAATGAGATTTGTGTTTCCTTTCCGGAGTGGGTCCTCCTGGGCGCCGGCTGCCACAAATAGCACAGGGGCAGGCGCAGCTGGCAGTGGAGGGCAGGCAGTGGGGCGGGCATAGCACACATTGCGTTCCCAAGGAGGGGCGCCCTGATGTGCCGGCACCCAGGGGGTTTGTGCATTCCGCGCGGGGAGCTCGGGCGTCACGGCGCGAACAAAGCGGCTTTGCAGGGCGCTCTCCTACTCCTCGCCATTGGCCGCCAGGCCGCGACCTCCCCCTGCGCTGGCAGAGTCCCAGTGCCTTACGTGGGCACAAAGTCAGTCCCTCACCCCCCAGCGCATGGAGTAGGGGGCGGGCATGGGTCTCGGGTTGCTGGAGAGGGGTGGGGTTGTGGGGTCGGAGCTGGCGGCGCCTCCCCGAGCCCGTCCGCGTTGCCCTTCACCCTCCTCGTTCCCCCGCCCGCCACACCGCCCTGGCACCTCTCGCCACCTGTTTCCTTGTCCTCCCAGCTCGCCTTCCCCTTCTCCTTATTTTGCATCCTGGGGTTCCAGGGACAAGGTCCTTCCCGGGCCGCCTCCCACCCCACGCACTTCTGAGACTCAAGAGCACCCGGTCCCGGGTCCCGGGTCTAGACCGGCTTATCGCACAGAGCGGCAGAGCCGGGCTCATCGAGAAGGCAGGAGGGGCTCGCCAGCGTGGCACGGGCGACCGGCGAGAACCTCCACCCGCCCCGCGGCGTGTCCACGCCTAGAATTCAGCCCCACCCTGGTGCCTCGGGCTGGAGGGGCGCCGACGCTCAGCGGTGTCCCGTCGGTCACCTTGGACAGCCCCTCCACCTCTCCGGCCTCAGTTTCCCTTGGCTGCAGCGACCGCGAGGCGCTAGGTGGGAGCCGCTGAGCGCTCCCGGGGCCCCGCCCACCTCGAGCAGCCAATCGGGCGCCGCCGTCCGGGGGGTGTGTCCCGGGGCCGCGGCCTGGGGCCCGGAGGGCGCGCTGGGCGGGCGGGGCTTCCGGGTCGGGCCTCGGGACACTCGCCCGAGCGGACCGGGGCGGGGGGCGGGCCAAGGGGCGGTGCGTGTCGCGGGGGCGCGGCTGGCACGGACGCGCGGAGGCGGCGCCGGGCATGGGCCGTGGACGCGGCGGCCCCGCGGCGGGGGCAGCGGGCGGCGGGGGCGGAGGCGGCCGCTAGCGCCCTGCCCGGCGCCGCCTCCTTCGGCGTTCGCCCCACGGACCGGCAGGCGGCGGACCGCGGCCCAGGTGCCCGGGGGCGGGCGGGCGGGCACGCGCGCAGGGGTCCGCGGGCCGTGCGTTCCCGGTCCCGGGACCCGGAGGGCGGCGGACGGGGGAAGGGCAGAGGGTGGGCGGCGCATGCGCGGGGCCAGGGGTCTCGGGGTCCCGGGGACCTGAGGGCCCGGGGTGCGCGGCTGGAGACCTGAGGGCTAGGAGCGAGGACACACACCGAGGACTCGTGCAAGGGATCCCGGGGCCCAGCTCGGCCTCCCTCCTAGCGCTGGGGGCCTGCCCGGAACCCCAGAGTCCGCGGCTGTCCCTGGGGCTTGGCGCTGCGCGGAGGTCGGGTCTGGGGACCGCAGCGACTCTGGGTCTTCGGGTTGTCCCCTGGGAGGGAGGGCCCACGGGCAGGGACATCGGGGCTTGCCCTTCCCTCGGCGCGGTGGAGCTGGGGCGTCCCCGACTCAGAGGGTGCTTTCCGAGACCTCCAGGGATCCCCGAGGCGAGGAAACCCGGGCCCCGGACAGACCGACCCTGGGTGGGTGCGCCCGGCTGCTGCCGTCGGACGGAGACGCGCGTGTTTGTTCTTCCAGCTGCGGCCACCTTTGAGGAACGGTTCCCACTTTGTGCCCCAACGCGGCAGGGCGACCCCGGACAGGCTGTGCTGGGCCGGGTGGCTTCTCTGCGGAAGCCGCGCCACGTCGCTGCCGGTCGGGGCCGCTGCGGGTCGGGCTGCGGGTCGGGCGCCCAGGTCTTTCCGGAGTCCCGCGCTGCGCGGCCAGCGTGGTGCGGGTGAAGCCGGAGGGGCGCGGGGTGGTGCTAGTGGAAGTCCGGAGGGTCGGCTCTGTCCCCTCACTCACCCCAACTAACAGGGCACAACTGCACGCCTGTGCTTTTCTGAAGCCTTTTTTAAAAGTTAAAAGAGAGGAAGTGTGCTCCAAGTGTCAGGATTCCTTCCAAGAAAAACCCACAGTTGTCCAACGCCCTGGGCTTCGTGGGACCTCCGGGGCTGCACGCCCACGTCAGCCCCCGCCACCCCCGCCGACCCCTGCCAGGAAACCAGGGAGGCCCCTCCTCTCCCAGCCTCCTTGGGATAAGGGTGGCTTGAGGAACTGGGTCAGGGCAAGGACACGGGGTTTTCCTGAGAAGGACCCTGCGACACCCCTGTCGTTGCTGGGCAGGGTCGGGATGACTTTCCTCTTCCAAGGTGAAGAGTTGGGGGGCATCCAGAGAGCATAGTGTAATCACTTCCTCCTTCACCTTCTTACTGCCAGGCTGAAGCTCAGGGCCCCGTCTGCTCTGTGGACTCACAGTTTGTGGCAAGACAAGCTCAGAACTGAGAAGCTGTCACCACAGGTAAGTAGAAGATTTAATTTACTGTTTCCAGATGGAAATATTTAAGTGTTTTCAGTGTTTACTATTGTTGTACTACAGACCAGCAATCTGGGGGTTATTACTTTGTGATGCAAGGTTAGATACATTTTCAGACTGAAAGTAAGATACATGTGCATGGATTCCCTTTTTTTTTCTTTTTTTTTTTTTGAGACGGAGCCTCCCTCTGTCGCCCAGGCTGGAGTGCAGTGGCCTGATCTCAGCTCACAGCAACCTCTGCTGCTGGGGTTCAAGCGATTCTCCTGCCTCAGCCTCCAGAGTAGCTAGGATTACAGGCGCCTGCCACCACTCCCAGCTAATTTTTGCAGTTTTAGTAGAGATGGGGTTTCACCATGTTGGCCAGGCTGGTCTTGAACTCCTGACCTCGCGATCCACCTGCCTCAGCCTCCCAAAGTGCTGGGATTACAGGCGTGAGTCACCGTGCCCGGCCTAGGATTCACTTTTAAGTTCTGAGTTATTGTGTGAGTTTTGCTGGGAACTTCATTGCTTCATGGCAGGCATGTTTTGTATAATTTAAAACTTGGTAACATTAACTTTGAGAAATGTGAGTGCTTAGCAGACCCTTGGGATGTCCACACTGACTGGTACCGAGCAGTATACCGTCTCTGAGCTGTTTTCATTTTGATTTGAATATTAAGTAGATGGCTTGTTGAGATAGGCCAATGCCAGAACATGCCAAGGATAGGCTGAAGAAACGGCCAGATTATATGAATTTGTGTGGTCACCATTCATGAGAGACCAGGGACACTGGGGCTGATGATGATCTGTGTAACTCTGAAGAAAAGTAAATTAATTGGCAAGCTGGGTGCGGTGGCTCACTCCTGTAATCCCAGCACTTTGGAAACCGGAGTGGGCAGATCACTTGAGGCCAGGAGTTTGAGACCAGCCTGGCCAACATGGTGAAACCCCATCTCTACAAAAAAAATAGAAAAATTAGCTGGGCGTGGTGGCGGACACCTGTAATCCCAGCTACTCAAGAAGCTGAGGCAGGAGAATTGCTTGAGCCTGGGAAGTGAAGGTTTTAGTGAACTGAGATTGTGCCACTACACTCCAGGATGGGTGACAGGGCAAGACTCCATCTCAAAAACAAATGAATAAAATAAAATTAATTAACCGACAGTAGGAAAAAATGTTTTTTCTTTCTTTTCCCACATCTGTTTTGTTTTGTTTGTTTTCTGAGATGGAGTTTTGCTCTTGTCACCCAGGCTGGAGTGCAGTGGCACGATCTTGGCTCACTGCAACCTCTGCCTCACGGATTCAAGTGATACTCCTGCCTCAGCCTCTCGAATAGCTGGTATTACAGGTACTCACCACCACACCCAGCTAATTTTTGTAGTTTTAGTAGAGACAGGGTTTTGCCATGTTGGCCAGGCTGTTCTCAAACTCCTGACCTCAGGTGAACCGCCCGCCTCGGCCTCCCGAAGTGCTGGGATTACAGGCGCGAGCCACCGTGCCGGGCCCTTTTCCGACGTCTTAAACACAAAGTAAGAGACATGCCATAATCATCAAATACTGCAGTGGTTTTCACCAGCTCCTATTTATCAAACTTATGAACAGAGTTTTAAAAATAGTGTATCAGCCAGGCGCCTTGGCTCATACCTGTAATCCCAACACTTTGGGAGGCTGAGGTGGGCAGATGACAAGATCAGGAGTTTGAGACCGGCCTGGCCAATATGGTGAAACCCTGTCTCTACAAAAAATATGAAAATTAAGCTGGACATGGTAGCAGGCGCCTGTAGTCCCAGCTACTCAGGAGACTGAGGCAGGAGAATTGCTTGAACCCGGGAGGGAGGTTGCAGTGAGCTGAGATGGTACCACAGCACTCCGGCCTGGGTGACAGAGTGAGACTCCGTCTCCAGAAAAAAAAAAAAAATTGTATGTGAGAGAGAGAGAACTAGAGAGAAGAAAGAGAAAACCTGTCTTCTTTATAAACTATTTTATAACTTTTTATTGACTAGGTTATGAAAAATCTTTATATGTGGAAAACATTTCTGCATCATTTGAAATGTATATATAATATCCTATTGTGTTTAGATACAATAATATTTAACCAATCTCTTTATATATGTGTATATATTTAATGCAGTCATTCTATAAATATTTACTGAGTAGCTGCTGTAGGCTACTGTCCCAAATGCTGAACAAGACAAGCATGGATCCATGAAACTGATTTTCACACCAGAAATAAAAAGGAAACGTAAAGATAATCCTCCTCATGGTAAAAGATGAAGAACCTATTTTTGCCAGGACATCTTACTCTTTAGTAATTGGTGGTCAGTGTTCATTTTCTTGTGTGCTGTTTTGGAGAGTCTGTTTTTGTAATAAATATTTAAGTAGCCCAGGCATAGTGGCTCACGCCTGTGATTTCAGCACTTTGTGAGGCCGAAGGAGATGGATTGCTTGAGCCCAGGAGTTCAGGACCAGCCTGGGCAACCTGGCGAAACCCCGCCTCTGCTAAAAATACAAAAATTAGCCGGGTGTAGTGGCGTGTGCCTGTGGCCCCATCTACTTGGGAGGCTGAGGTGGGAGGATCCCTTGAGCCTGGGAAGTGGAGGTTGCAGTGACTGAGATGGCGCCACTGCACTCCGGCCTGGGTGACAGAGTGAGACCTGGTCTCAAAAAATAAATAAATATTTATGTAGTCATCATTAAGCAGTCTTTTAAATTTTATTTATTTACTTATTTTTGAGACAGAATCTCACTGTGTCACCTAGGCTAGAGCACAGGTGCGTGATCATGGCCTGATGCAGCCTCGACCTCCCTGGGCTCTGGTGATCCTCCCACCTCAGCCTCCCAAGCAGCTAGGACCACAGGCACACGCCACCATGCCTGACTAATTTTTGTATTTTTTGCAGAGACGGGGTCTTGCTATGTTGTTCAGGCCTGTCTCAAACTCCTGGGCTCAAGCCATCCTCCTGCCTCAGCCTCCCATAGTGCTGGGACTATAGCCATGAACCATTGCACCAGGCCTAAGTGGTCTTTTAGAAAAAAAAAAAAACATTAATTAAAATATTTATTTGCTCATTATAAATATATTTGAAATGTGCCAATTTTTTTCTCTCTCTTTTTTTTTTTTTTTTTTGCTCTCTTGGTTTCTGTGTGTGGATGGATATATTTTTAATGGCAAATAGGATGAGTGTCTTCACTTCTAAGCAGCCAGTGTTTTTCTTTAATGTTTGTACTAATTTTGTTACATTGCAGTTAGAGGTTGTGGCCTAATTTCTGCTTTTTTGGAACTTGAGAGTCGCTGTTTTTATTTGTTTTTGGTAGCTTGGCATAGAGTCCATTTTTCTTTTTCTTTTTCTTTTTCTTTCTTTCTTTTTTTTTTTTTTGAGATGGAGTTTAGCTCTTGTTGCCCAGGCTGGCATGCAGTGGTGCAATCTCAGCTCACTGCAACCTCCGCCTTCCGGGTTCACGCGATTCTCTTGCCTCAGCCTCCCAAGTAGCTGGGATTACAGGTGCATGCCACCACGCCCGGCTAATTTTTGTATTTTTAGTAGAAACAGGGTTTTGCCATGTTGGCCAGGCTGGTCTTGAACTCCTGACCTCAGGTGATCCACCTGCCTCGGCCTCCCAAAGTGCTGGGATTACAGGTGTGAGCCACTGCGCCCAGCTCTAGATACTTTTTAAAAAGGTATAGTTTCTGATTATGGGGTAGAAATGTGCTATGTCTTATGAATTGCATAGAATAAGCTAGATCACCTTTAAGGCCATGTGGTTAGGGAAACTTGGGCACAAAATTTACATTTCCAGCTTGGTGATAAGATGAGTTTAAGGTAAGAATCAAACAGGAAAAAGCCTTAGCTGTTCCAGTGGCCCATGTTTAAAAGAATGTATTTCTTTTTCCAAGTATTTCTGCCGCTTGCATGCACTGAGCTTCTGTGGAAAGGAGCACCATGCAGGCATGTTTTCCAGACAGGACCAGATTTGCTTGTTACCCAGAGGTGTGTGCATTCTTTGCTTTTAGGATATTTAATTAGCGTCTTTTAATAGTGATATTATGGTGTCTTGAAAGTTTATGCATTTGAAAAGAAAATAACTTACTCCTTGCTAGGTCTCACCCTGTCATGGTTATCTTTGCAGCTAAGCTGCATTTGTTTTGAGGCTCACATGTGGTAAAAGTGGTTGAAAATTTGGAAATTTTGCTTTGTATCAGCAAAGCAGCTTGATATAGTGGAAAAGGTATTAGGTCATTAATCATGAGATTTGGATTCTAGCCCCTTAGCTGCTGCCTGCCAGGCCTGGAGACCTTTGTTCCCTTCTTTAAACTGCTGTTTTCTCATCAGAAAATGAAGTTCCTCTCCATGCCACCTCTCTGAAGGGTTGTGAAGCTCAAAGTGGTGGCTTAAAAAACTGCCCATCTCAGGAGGTGTCTTAAGAAGGAGTGAAGGGGTGGCCTGCCCCTCCACACCTGTGGGCGTTTCTCGTTAGGTGGAAGGAGAGACTTGAGAAAAGAAATGAGACACAGACAAAGAAAAAGTGGGCCCAGGGGACCCGCGCTCAGCATACAGAGGACCCACGCCCTGCACCGGTCTCTGAGTTCCCTTAGTATTTATTGATAATTATCTTTACCATCTTAAAGATAAGGGAGTGGCAGGACAATAGGATCATCGAAGGGAGAAAATTAGCAGTAAGACATATGGATGGATAAAGATCTCTGTGACATGAATAAGTTTAAAGGAAAAATGCTATGCCTTGATATGCATATGCAAACATCTCCATAAACCTCTTAGCAGCATTGCGCCAGCAAGTCTCGCCTTATGCCGTAAGGCGGTTTTCTCCTATCTCAGTAAACAGAGCATACAATCGAGTCTCACACCGAGATGTTCCATTGCCCAGGGACCAGCAGGATTTTTAACCAGCAAGCTGCCTTCAGGCACTTGTTTAACAAAGACACATCCTGCACAGCCCAAAATCCATTAAACCTTGAGTCACCACAGCACATGTCTCTTGCAAGGACAAGGTTGGGGGCAGGGTCACAGATTAACAGCATCTCAAATACAGAACAAAATGGAGTCTCTTATGTCTTCTTCTTCCTATATAGACACAGTAACAGGCTGATCTTTCTTTCTTTTCCCCACAAGGACATACCGCTGGCTCCTGCATTTCTCACTTAGCCAGGTCTGATACCTGTGTTGTTTTCACTCTGGCCATTTTAGGATTTTTCAAAGGCTTTCAGAAAGCAACATACTACCATCGCCTCTTACACACCAAAATTGTTTTTCATTTTGGAATATACAATTGAGAGTTCTCCACTAGTACAATAAAGTTGTTACCAGTGGTTCCTATGTGATTTTTTTTTTTTTTGGGACAGAGTCTTGCTCTGTCACCCAGGCTGGAGTGCAGTGGCGCAATCTTGGCTCACTGCAACCTCTGCCTCCCAGGTTCAGGCAATTCTCCTGCCTCAGCCTCCTAAGTAGCTGGCACTATAGGCACCTGCCACCATGCCCAGCTAAGTTTTGTATTTTTAGTAGAGATGGGGTTTCACCATGTTGGCCAGGCTGGTTTTGAACTCCTGACCTCAGGTGATCCACCCACTTGAGCCTCCCAGAGTCTCGGGATTACAGGCGTGAGCCCCACCGCACCCGGCCTCCTGTGTGTTTTGAAGGTGATTGTGACCTCAGATTTTGGTGGGGCTACACCTTGCATTTGCTTTTACTCCAACTCCATGGCATACCTGAACCAGGCCTCTTCATCTTGAAGAGGGATCTGCTGAAATGCAGGCCCAGTGAATCTCCCCGTGCCCAGACACAGTTCCGTCAAACCATGGCCTGGTGCTGCCGGCACCCTGGTTCCTGGTTAGTCTGACTGTCCACACTGAGACTAATTCCTTGAGGGCAGACAGGTTGTCTTACTTCTTTCTGCCCTGCTAGACCTATAAACTGAGTAGGTACTTGTAAATGTTCATGGAATAAGTACATGATTAACAGGATTTAATTCTAGAAGAATGTATTGATGGGCGTCTGTGGTCACCACAGTACTGAGATGTGGGTGGGAGCTGGCTGGATGGGGGGGCACCTAAACAGGAGTGCAGACAGCAGCCCCTACAGATGGTGGCCCGCTCCATCCCACCGCAGCAAAATTGCCCCAGGCCCCTGCAGCTTCCCCCACACCTAGACTGAGAGAGCTCTTCTTCCTTCTGTATTGACAGGGTGTTCCCTCCAGATGTCCAATATGTACTTCCCATTACAACGGTGTTAGGAAGGTGAGGGCTGCCACTGAAATGGTCCTCTTCGTAATCACCACTAGGTTTGGTGTATATTATGGATTAAATAGAATTTTTATAAGATGGCCTGAGGATCTATTTAGATAAAATCCTCTTTCTTTCTGCAAGATCATGGATTTAAATTCCAAACAACTGACTTCATAGGGAAGGGATATGACGAAAGGGAAGTGATTTGGGCAACACTGATATTTAACAAGGCGAGGGTCCTTCTCCCGCTCTGATTGTGAAGCTAAAATATTCCCAGGAGAAATTAGAGAAAACTCAGATGAAATATTGTTTGTGTTCCAGGAGGTAGGACTCGTCGGACTGCTTTTATTTTGCTTCATTTTAAGAGATTTGCAGATAAAGAGGAGTGAAGATTTCTATTCAGATTTACTTGCTTTATACTTTTAACTTATAGACCACAAGCCAACCTTCAAAAGAGCATCATTTTGAAGAGTAAGAGTTAGGAAGGCAAATACAGGACTAATGGCTTCCAAGATTATGAGCTTCATAGGAATGGTTTGAGATGAGGCTATATAGTAAAGCAGAATATTGAAGCTCCCCCACCCTTTTCATTTTTCATTTTTCATTTTTAAGAGTGAGCGAGGCCAGGCGTGGAGGCTCATACCTGTAATCCCAGCACTTTGGGAGGCCAAGGTGGGCGGATCACAAGATCAGGAGTTTGAGACCAGCCTGGCCATCATGGTGAAACCCTGTCTCTACTAAAAATACAAAAATTAGCCAGGCGTGGGGTCAGGTGCTTGTAATCCCAGTTACTTGGGAGGCTGAGGCAGGAACATTGCTTGAACCCAGGAGGCGGAGGTTGCAGTGAGCTGAGATCGCACCACTACACATCTCAGACAAAAAAAGAGTGAGTGAGGCCCCATGTTTTTTTGCATCTATTTGTAACTGAATACGTCTGTGGTTATGTGATAACCACACCAAGGTGACAAATTGCCAACTTTCAGTAAAAGAGACCCAGTTATTTAGAGGTTGACACATGGATATGTCACTTTCTAAGAAGTTCATCGTCAGCTTTACATGAGTATTTAAATGCATGTTTATAATTCAGCAATATGGCTTGTAAAATACAGATTGTCCAATCAAGTGATATGTAATTCTTGATCTGAAACAAGTTTTCTTCTATTATCTATGGAAGAAATGGTTATAGGGATGTTTAAATAGGATGAATTTTTTGAAGCATTTTCAGACAGCTTTCCACATGGAATAAAATAACATCGAGTGGGCTGCTAACATGAGGAACATATTACCTTCTGCCTAGGATTATGAGTAAATTTGATAAATTCTAGATTGCAGTCTTATTTTAGCTCATTTTATGAGACAGCTTGATAACTGGGGTAGTGTCTCTTTTTTTGCGGGGGGGCGGGCTTGGAGCTGGAGTCTCACTCTGCTGCCCAGGCTGGAGTGCACTGGCATGGTCTCGGCTTACTGCAACCTCGGCCCCCCAGGTTCCAGTGATTCTCCTACCTCAGCCTCCTGAGTAGCTGGGATTACAGGCATGTGCCACCACACACTGCTAATTTTTGTATTTTTAGTAGAGACGGGCTTTCACCATGTTGGCCGGGCTGGTCTCAAACTCCTGACCTGAAGTGATCCACCTGCCTCAGCCACCTAAAGTGCTGGGATTACAGGCGTGAGCCACCACACCCGGCTTCTGTTTTTCTATCTGTGCATTGGGGATGAAAGTAACACAAATGATGTTTAAAGAAAAAAAATGTTCAGAGAAGTTAGAAATTTGCTTTAAATTGGAATCATCTCTGAGTATGTGAAAGTTACTTGTAACAGAAACAAACAGGGCGGTATTTGCCCTGTTGACAGTGTCCTTGGACTTTACAATTTGTGAAGCAGAGTATTTTGCTTGAGTAGTACAATTGTCTTTTTCTTCCCCCAACTTTGACACATGTTACAGAACCTGTCACCAGATACAGGCAAGGGAGCGTGGGCTTCCCATCTTTGCGCCGCTCTGCTGTGATTCACAAGCGAGCGATCAGAAGTGCACAAAAGTTTAGAACACGATTTTCATTCTCTTCTTCCTTTAGAAAAACTCACTTTGTTGAGAGCCTTTTCCAGAAAGGAAGGCACTCTATTGTTGTAATTTTCAAATCATAAAAATAAGCCTAATCTAGTCTATTCAGCGAGGTGTTCTGAAAGAGGGAATTTTTTTTTTTTTTTTAAGTTCAATTATGGGAAGATCTTGAAGGTGGGACTCAAGGGAGAGTGCTATGCTGGGACGAGGGCTTTGGAAAATGAGAGGCATGAAGGGGATAGGGTATTTAAATGTGTCTGAAGCCAAGGATCCTTGAGAGAAAAAGCTGGCACTAACAGGGTTCAAAGAACTGGCGTGACAAGTGATGACTAATGACACCGAGGGTGGGTTGTGGGTGCTTAGTGAATTCCTCCAAAGCCAAGATAGAGGATCCCAGACCCAGGGAAGAAGGGAAGAAAGTATGTACACCCAGAAGTACTGTAGGGACAGAGATTCCGATCACAAGCTGTGAATAGAAGATGCCAGCCACCGCTGTAGCAGCCTGAAAACCACAGTTTGGAACCGCCAGTGAAGGGCTGGGAAGTGTGGATCCAGGGCTGGTGCACTGAACCCAGAGGAGCAGGCTCCCATTCCCAGCTAAGGATGGCAGCCGGTGGGGATCCTTCCAGGAGAAAGTTGTAAGTGGAAGCTTTCAATTCAGAGCAGTAGCAATGCCTTCAAAGTCCCAGGCTTCACGTGGGAACAGAGAAATGTGAAGAGTATTTAGCAGAGTGCCAGTATAAGAAATCTGTATTGGTGTGTGTGTGTTTGTTTTTGAGGTGAAGTCTCGCTCTGTCACTGCAATCTTTGCCTCCTGGGTTCAAGGTACTACACCACACCCGGCTAATTTTTTGTATATTTAGTAGAGATGGGGTTTCACCATATTGGCCAGGCTGGTCTCAAACTCCTGACCTCATGATCCGACCGCTGCACCTCCCAAACTGCTGAGATTACAGGTGCGGTGGCATCTGGCCCAATATCGTATTTTTATTTATTTATTTATAGACAAGGTCTCACTCTGTTGCCAGGCTGGAGTGCAGTGGCGCGATCTCAGCTCACTGCAACCTCCACCTCTTGGGCTCAAGCAATCCTCCCACCTCAGCCTCCTAAGTAGCTGGGACTACAGGTGTGCACCCCCACACCCAACTAGGTTTTGTGTTTTTTGTAGAGATGGGGTTTAGCCATGTTCAGCTCGTCTCAAACTCCTGGGCTCAAGTGATCTGCCTGCCTCGACCTCCCAAAGTCCTGGGATTACAGGTGTGATTCATCATGTCCAGCCCAGTATTTTTCTTTCACTCTGGAAACCAGAAATTATTGGCTTTTTTGCCCTGCTGCATTCTCTTTACTTAGATGAATCTAGCAAGGTTAGCTGTTAGCTGTTAGTGTCTAGGTCAGAAGTCTAAGTGAAAGTGAATATTTAACCACACTGAAGCACAGCCGATGATCTTTAATACTAATAGAGGTATAAGACTTAAAAGAAACAAGAACCCAGAAGGAAAACATGGCCATGGACGCAGAGAAAACCATGGCAGCTTCCGTGGACTCATAAAAAAAAGCTCAAAACCTAGGAAGTGGACCGAGACTTTTTTTGGAATGAATGAATTCAAATGTGGGCTTTCTTAGTAGGTTAAATCATATTCTAGAAGGGATTTCAGAAGGATGTATGCCCAATTATGGTATCAGGTCTGCTGTAGACTCTTCAAGGAGGAAGCCTCTGAAAGACAAGAAGGAACAATTAAAAATTAGAACTCAGGTGAGTGGATCGCAAGGTCAAGAGATTGAGACCATCCTGGCCAACATGGTGAAACCCCGTCTCTACTAAAAATACAAAATTTAGCTGGGTGTGGTGTGGCTGTAATCGCAGCTACTCAGAAGGCTGAGGCAGGAGAATCGCTTAAACCCGGGAGGCAGAGGCTGCAGTGAGCCGACATTGCGCCAGTGCACTCCAGCCCGGCAACAGCGAGACTCCGACTCAAAAATAACAAATAAATAAATAAAATTAGAACTCAGAAAAGGAATTAATTCTTCCGAGAGACAAAAAGATGAGATTCTAGCCTAAGGTGTAACACATCCATCCAGCAGGTGTTATTTTTATACACATGACGTTAAATGACCGCAGGCCCAGGCGAGCAGACATGGACTTTCCCACTGTGCGTGCGTGCTTTCCTCGGAGCCCTCAGCGGCGTTCCCTTTTCCGCGCTAGCATTCGATCCCTTTGCTTTTCTGGATGACCCCAGCCCCTCTGGCTCCACAAGGCCCCCTGCACCTCACCATCACCCTTGTGAGCTTCAAACCTGTCACCCACCCGCCTTCCAGATGTCACCTGGGCCCTCCCGGAGGCCCTCGCGCTCAGTGTGTCTGATTCTGAGCTGTCCTGCGTTTTCCCCTCCCCTGACCCTGGCGACCCTTTTTGGTCTCAGTTGCCAGCCTCCTGCTAGGGCTGGGGCAGGGGACATCAAAGGCAGGACAAGGTGCAGGGTCCTGACCCACCACTTAGCAGCTCTCAGACGCGGATGGGTTTTTCAGCTAGCCTGCGGCTCAGTTTCCCTCAGCTGCAAGAGGGGTGCATACTAGTGTTTCTCTGGATTGCTGCACCTGGCAGGTAGTGTGGGCTTGGTAGGTGCTTCCTTGCTTATCATTGCCTCTTCCATCTTAATGTTGTCCCGTCCATCCAATGTTTATGGGATGAGAGGTTGATAGAAGGGCACTGACATTCCAGGGACCAATCGACACGCTTTCTACGCAAGCCCCTTCCGGTTCTTCTCGTGAACTAGGCGTGCCGGAGACACACGCCCTTACCCTCATACCCCACCGCACCCCCATGACCTCTACCTTTGAGACCTCAGCTTAAACTCACTCTTAGGGAAGGCTCCCTGAACCACCTGCCGGGGTTGTATGCTGAGGCAGGTACTTGTTACACCTGGTGCTTTTCCTCCAATGCACTCAGGCAGTGTTTATTCAGGTGGTGGCTTGGTGACAGTGGCTCTCCCTAAGACCCCGCGAGGCCAGAATCCTTGGCTCATCACTCATGGTTGAACCCGGAGCCTCTTGCTGGTAGGTGCTTCAGGACTGGCTATGGGAGCCTGCGGCTCCTGCCGGGCACCCACCACTTGAGTTTCCTCAAGTCTTAAATGCCACCTCCTTCCTGAAGCCTTCCTTGCTGCTCCCCCAAACTAGAGACAGGAGTTTTGTCCTTCAGACACCCTATGGCATTTGAGTCACTCTGATTTGATGAGTTCTGCTTTCACTTGAGCAGCTATTAGGGGCATTCGTCAGTCATTCATTCCTGAGTTCATTTATTCAGCAAATATTTACTGAGCACCTACTGCATGCCATGCGCTGTCCTGCCGTGTAAAACAGCGGGCACGATTCCCTGCCACTACCAACCATGGCCTCGCATAACTGGCAGACTCCCAGCTTCAAGGAGAGGCACGGAGGGAAACTGAGAGCAGCCCACAGCGTGGAAAGAGCGGGGACAGAGGGTCACGGGGTCACCGGGGCATGTGTGCTGCATCTGCCAGTGAACGGAACGTGCGGCTCCAGATGTGGTTGTCTTTAAACTTCAGAATTTCCTTTCACTAAAGAACCAAGTCCAGAGAGAGGAAAGAGTGAATACAAATTATCCAAGAAACTTGAGAGCTCATTTTAGTTCTGATTATGATCTTAAAGGCATTAAGTGCTCAAGTTAAACTCTTTTTGACCCACATAGGTTAGCAGAATTTAAATCCTAGGTGATTATTAACTCTAATCATGCATCTAATGACCTGTATTGAAGACACACTGCCTGCTTAGTTGTGGCCTCAGCCTTTGCTCTGTCACTGATGGTTCCAGCCTGAAAAGCAGATGAGCCCTCACAGCCACGATTCCACCGCAATCACATAAGCGGGACAGTGGTTCCCTGAAAACCAGCCGTGGAGCAGGAAGAGCAGGCTCCTGCTGTTGCGAGCTTGACTCCATTTGGTCTGATAGAAATGAGAGGTAGATGATTCCCTAGACAAATGCAGGCCTTTCTCGAAGCCCCTTTCCCAGGGTGATGTGACATGTGTGGTCTGTGCCTTCCAGGGCAGCCATGTCCTGCTTTGCCAAGCCAAGGCGGTGGGGAGAGAGAAGCCGCATCCTGCCCGGGGCTCCTGGGCCCCGCTACATCAGGTGGGAGCAGGGCTGCCTCCCTGATGTCCTTGGAGAAGTTGTCCACACTGCCTTCCCCTGTGGGAGTGATGACGATGTGTCCTGCCAGCCTTCCACGACTGACTCCCCACTCTATTAATTCCTAAGAAACCAGGCCGTGGAGGTGGGTTTGAGGGTTTGTATTGGTGTTTTTTAAAGTCGAGTTGGCCGAGTGCAGTGGTTCACGCTTGTAATCCCAGCACTTTGGGAGGCTGTGGCGGGCGGATTACATGAGGTCAGGAGTTTTAAGACCAGCCTGGCCACCATGGTGAAACCCTGTCTGTACTAAAACTACAAAAAAATTAGCTGGGCGTAGTGGTGGGCGCCTGTAATCCCAGCTACTCAGGAGGCTGAGACAGAGAACCCCTTGAACTAGGGAGGTTGCAGTGAGCCGAGATCGTGCCACTCCAGCCTGGGTGACAAGAGTGCAATTCTGCCTCAAAATAAATGAATAAATAAAGTTGGGTTTATTAAGATATAATTTACATACAGTAAAATTCTTTTTTTTTTTTTTTTTTTTTTTTTTTTTTTTTGAGACAGAGTCTCACTCTTGCCCAGGCTGGAGTGCAATGGCACAATCTTGGCTCACTGCAACCTCCGCCTCCTGGGTTCAAGCGATTCTCCTGCCTCAGCCTCTCCAGTAGCTGGGACTATAGGTATGCGCCACCATGCTGAGCTAATTTTTGTATTTTTAGTAGAGATGGGGTTTTGCCATGTTGGCCAGGTTGGTCTCGAACTCCTGACCTCAGGTGATCCACCCACCTTGGCCTCCCAAAGTGCTGGGATTACAGGTGTGAGCCACAGCATCCGGCCTAAAATTCATTTTTTCAGGCATACAGTTTTACTAGTTTTGAAAATATGCAGTCCCGTCTCCTGGCCATTCTCAGCTGCCAGGAGTTGTGTGCATTCCCTGGCCTGCAGCCGCGCAGGTAGAGTCCTCTTGCGTCTGATCTCTGACCTCGCCTTCACCACCTCACTCCTGCCATTTCTTTTGCTGCGTCTCTCTGACGCCAGCCAGAGAAAGTTCTCTGCTTGTAAGAGCTCAGGTATCACACTGGGCCCACCTGGATCACCCAGGGTGCTCTCCCCTCCCAGAGCCTGTACCCTCACCTATGTCCCAGGGCTGCTATAACAAAGTACCATGAACTGGGTAGCTTCAACAACAGGCATTTATTCCCTCTTCAGGAGGATAGCAGTTCATAATCAAGGCGTCACCACAGCCACACTCCCTCCAAAGGCTCTGGTAGCCTTCCTTGCCTTTCCTGGCTTCTGGTTGTGGCCGTCAGTTGTTGGCTCTCCTTGGCTTGTGGCCACATCCCTCCAAGCTCTGCCTTCGTCTTCATGTGGCCTGCTCCCTGTGTGTCTGTGTCTGCATCCAAATTTCCTTTTGATAAGGGCACCAGTCATATTGGCTTAGGGCCCAGCCCACTCCATGACCTCATCTCAACTGCTCACATCTGCAGTGACCCTGTTTCCAAATAAGCTCATAATCTGAGGTGTGGGGAGGGGTAGGGCTTCAACACATCTTTTGAGGGGACACAAGTCAACCCACAGCAGTACCCTCTATTAAATCTGTAGAGCTCCTTTTGCACATCAGGTAACACATCCACCAGCCCCAGGACTGGGGAGTGGACATCTCTGGGGGCCATGATCTGGCTTCCACATGAGGAAGTCCACAGTCTAGTAGCAACTCACACTTGCTCAGTGAATTGTGGTGCATGGAGGTAACTGTGTGTGGCCTGTTCATGCTCAAATGTGAGCAGCTGGTCAGCATCCAGCTGTGTCAATCAAGGATGGCTCTGTAACACCCAGGATGAGCAGCCGTGCCTAGTTGCCCGGGACGTTAGGCAGCTGGCGTAGGGCTGGAGTGCTGGCCTCATGCCATGGGTGAGTGTGTAGGGGAGTGATACGTCTGACACACAGCGTGTGAGTGGCTGAGTGTGGCAGCTGCCTCCTTTTCCCTGCATTAGGATGGTGTTGGGGGGAAAGCCGTGTTCATGGCTGCCCAGGGTCCAAGTGAGCTGGGAGTACCGGGAGGCAGCGGGCCTCATGGGACCATCACAGCTCGGTGCGCTGTTTATAGGTGGGAAGGCTATCATGACTGCACCCCATTCCCCCTGCCCCCTGTGCAGAGACCCTCCCTGAACACCTTATTTATACTTTCAGCCCTTCCCTCTACCTGTCACCATGTAGTACATGCTTTCTTCTTTTTTTTTTTTTTTTGAGACAGTCTTACTCTGTCACCCATGCTGGAGTGCAGTGGTGCGATCTCGGCTCACTGCAACCTCCACCTCCTGGGTACAAGCCATTCTCCTGCCTCAGCTTCCTGAGTAGCTGAGATTACAGGCGCCCGCCACCATGCCTGGCTAATTTTTGTATTCTTAGTAGAGATGGGGTTTTGCTATGTTGGCCAAGCTGATCTTGAACTCCTGACCTCAGGTGATCCGCTGGCCTCAGCATCCCAAAGTGCTGGGATTACAGGCACGAGCCACTGCACCTGGTCGGTACATGCTTTCTTGATTTGTCTGTTTCCCGTCTGTCTCCCCTCCTTAGAATGGCGGTTCCATGACACCAGAGATGTTTCTCTGTTTTCTCCACAGCTGCACCCTCAGCTGCTAGAAGGTGGCCCAGCATAGGAGGTATTTAGTGAAGCCTTCCTCTCCACTTAAATCTGTACTCTTGTGCTTATTAAAAGGTGACAGCTTTCTGTTTGAAAATTGTATTAGTGTTTTAATGAGAAAGTTATTTGGGTAATGTTGTCTGAATATGAGGAAAACATTAAGGATAGAAATGTAATTGTTTTCCTATTCCAGTCTATGGATTTTATTTATTTATTTTACTTTATTTATTATTATTATTATTTTTTAAGACTGAGTCTCGCTCTGTCGCCCAGGCTAGAGTGCAGTGGCGCGATCTTGGCTCACTGCCAGCTCCGCCTCCCAGGTTCACACCATTCTCCTGCCTCAGCCTCCTGAGTAGCTTGGACTACAGGCACCCACCACCACACCCTGCTAATTTTTTTTTTTTTTTTTTTTTGAGACAGAGTCTTGCTCTGTCACCCAGGCTGGAGTGCAGTGGCCGGATCTCAGCTCACTGCAAGCTCCACCTCCCGGGTTCACGCCATTCTCCTGCCTCAGCCTCCCAAGTAGCTGGGACTACAGACGCCCGCCACCTCGCCCGGCTAGTTTTTTTGTATTTTTAGTAGAGACGGGGTTTCACCGTGTTAGCCAGGATGGTCTCGATCTCCTGACCTCGTGATCCGCCCGTCTCGGCCTCCCAAAGTGCTGGGATTACAGGCTTGAGCCACCGCGCCCGGCCCCTGCTAATTTTTTGTATTTTTAATAGAGACAGGGTTTCACCGTGTTAGCCAGGATGGTCTCGATCTCCTGCCATCGTGATCCGCCCACCTCGGCCTCCCAAAGTGCTGGGATTATAGGTGTGAGCCACCACGCCTAATCAGATTTTATTGAAGTTTACAGAATTACTTCTTTGTAGCCATGGAAGTAAAAAAAATAATGAGACAAGTAGCTATTTCAAAATGTAGGGCTGATAAATTTGGGATGGTTTGAGAAAGTTAAGATGGGGAACTCCATTTCTTTTTAAAATTTTCATTTATTTTCATTTGTTTATTTAATTTTTTTGAGACAGAGTTTCACTCTGTTGCCCAGGCTGGAGTGCAGTGGCGTAATCTCAGCTCACTGCAACCTCCACCTCCTGGTCACAAGTGGTTCTCCCACATCAGCCTCCTGAGGAATGGGGACTACAGGTGCCCACCACCATACCTGGCTAGTTTTTGTGTTTTTAGTAGAGATGGGATTTCATCATGTTGGCCAGGCTGGCCTCGAATTCCTGACCTCAGGTGATCCTCCCGCCTTGGCCTCCCAAAGTGGTGGGATTACATGTGTGAGCCACCGCACCCAGCCAGGGAACTCCATTTCTGACAATGGCTCAGTAGTTTGGAAGTTAACTGGCAAAAGTGGATGGAATCTTTAAACATATGTGGAGGAATTGGAGAGTTTACAAGATAGTGAAGAACTGCCAGGTCATGGTCTGGAGAAGATGGAAACTTGACATTTGGGGCCATTGTGTCCCTGGGGTGTTGGCCAATTTATGAAAGAATCAGTTAAGGCCTGAGTGGCACTTTTGAGGGGCTAGAGTCAAACACTCATACATAAAGCCTATTAAGAAGGGAAGAACCTGGTAAACATCCCAAACTTTGGATTGGGACCCAAAAAAACTCCATCCTAGGAGTACAGGTGACCTGGAAGCAGATCAGCTTAATCAAGGACTAAAGTCCAGTTCTAGCTACGCCCAATCCTTGAGACTGGATTAAGGTGATCTCAGATTGCAAGGACCTCAAATATCTGGCAGAAGCAAGTGAATATCCTTCTGGAGGAACAGAGCCTCATCCTAGGCCTCTAATTTTTAAGGACAATTTTTCAAACGCAGGCTTTCCTCCCTTTGCACAGTTCCATTATGCATAAATTTCAGTCAGTGACTCGCTGCAGTGGCTCATGCGTGTAATCCCAACACTTTGGGAGGCCAAGGTAGGTGAATTGCTTGAGTCTGGGAGTTTGACACCAGCCTGGGCAACATAGTGAAACCCTATCTCTGTTTTTAAAAATAAAAAAATTGTCACCGTTTAGTTAAATTATAGTGGTCTCCCAACAATACAGATCAGATCCCAGCTCCCATGGTGTGTGCACTGTGAGTGCCGTATGAAGTACAAGCTCTGCCGCCAGTTCTTCAGCCTACAAATCACAGTGTAGATAACAGATGTGCATGATGATCACTGACCAGTTGCATCACGTCTCTCAAAGTCGGTCTGTGATTGGTCCCTGAGCATCTGTCGGTCAGTTTCATGCACAGACTGCAAAGTGTGTGGTTGTGTCGCCTCCTTGTCTCTCAGTGATAAACCCACATGGCATTTTATAAAAAGTGGATATACCAGGCTGGGTGCAGTGGCTCATACCTGTAATCCTAGCACTTTGGGAGGCTGAGGCAGGTGGATCATTTGGGGTTAGGAGTTTAAGACCAGTCTGGCCAACATGGTGAAACCCCATCTCTATTAAAAATACAAAACTTAGCTGGTTGTGGTGGCGGGCGCCTGTAATCCCAGCTACTGGGGAGGCTGAGACAGGAGAATCGCTTGAACCCAGGAGGCAGAGGTTGCAGTGAGCCGAGATTGTGCCACTACACTCCAGCCTGGGTGACACAGCAAGACTACCATCTCAAAAAAAAAAAAGTAAACATGAAAATTATGAAATGCTCAGAGATAAAATATGCGAGGCCTGTACACTGTAATCTACAAAACACTACTGAGAGAAATTTTAAAAGATCTAAATAAATGGCAAGTTATAACATGCTCTTGGATCAGAAGACTCAGTATCATTAGGATGGCGATTCTTCCCAAAATGATCTAGAGATTCAAAGCAATCAGAATCAGACCTCAGCATGCCTACTTGTAGAATTTGATAACCTGATTCTAAAGTTTATATGGAAATGCAAAGGACCTTGAGTTGCTAAAATAACTTTGAAAAAGAACAACACAATTGAAGGACTTAGACTACATGATTTCAAGAATTATTATAAAGCTATAGTAATCAAGACAGTATGGTATTGATATGAAAATAGACAATTAGATGAATGGAGCAGAATAGCAAGTCCAGAAATAGATCCACACATATAGGATCAATTGATTTTCAGCAAAGTGCCAAGTCATTTAAGTGGGGAAAGGATAATCTTTTCAACAAATGATACTGGAACAACTGGATAGCCATATGCAAAAGAACCTCAACCCAGCCGGGCGCGGTGGCTCACGCCTGTAATCCCAGCACTATGGGAGGCCAAGGCGGGTGGATCACGAGGTCAGGAGATCGAGACCATCCTGGCTAGCACGGTGAAACCCCGTTTCTACTAAAAATGCAAAAAATTAGCCAGGCATGGTGGTGGGCGCCTGTAGTCCCAGCTACTCAGGAGGCTGAGGCAGGAGAATGGCATGAACCCAGGAGGCAGAGCTTGCAGTGAGCCAAGATCGTGCCACTGCACTCTAGTCTGGGCAACAGAGTGAGACTCCGTCCAAATAAAAACAAAAAAAAAAGAACCTTAACCCTCAGTTCACAGCACTACAAACTCATAATTATTATCATATTATACTATTATGTAATAATAGTATATATAATATATATTATGTAATATATATCATATTATATGATAGTGTATTATATTGTCATATAATGATTATTATTGAAATGGGTCACACACCTAGTTGTAAGAGTTAAAACTGGCCAGGTGCAGTGGCTCATGCCTGTAATCTTGCATTTTGAGAGGCCAAGGTGGGTGGATCACTTGGGTCCAGGAGTTCAAGACCAGCATGGGCAACATAGCAAAACACCATCTCTACAAAAAAATCAAAAAATTAGCTGAGCTTGATGGTACTCACCTGTAGTCCCAGCTACACAAAAGTCTGAGGTGGGAGGATCACCTGAGCCCAGAGAGGTCAAGGCTACAGTGAGCCATGATTGTACCACTGCACTCCAGAGTGGGTGACAAAGTGAGACCCTATGTTAAAAAAAAGAGTTAAAACTATAAAACCTCCAGAAGAAAAAATATGGGAAAATTCTTGTGATTTGGAGTTTGGCAAAGATTTCTTAAACATGATTTAAAAAGCATTAACCAGGTCAGGTATGCTGGCTTACACCTGTCATCCCAATGCTTTGAGGGACTGAGGTGGGAGGATAGCTTGAGGACAGGAGTCCAAGAGCAGCTTGGGCAATATGAGTGGGTCTCTACAAAAAAAAAGAAAAGAAAAAACTGTTCCAGGCACAGTGGCACATGTCTGTAGTCCTAGCTACTCAGGAGGTTGCAGCAGGAGGATCACTTGAGCCCAGGAGTTGAAGCTTGCAGTGAATTATGACTCCAGCCTGGGCCACAGAGTAAGACTCAGTCGCTTAAAGAAGAAAGCATAAACTATAAAAGAAAAAATTAATAAATTAGCCATCCTCAAAATTAGAAACATTTACTCATCAGAAAACACTTAATAAAATAAAAAGTCAAGCCATAGACTTAGAGAAAATATTTGCAAAACATATATCTGACAAAGGACTTGGATATGGGTTATATAAAGAACTATTATAATTCAATAAGATGTCAAGCAGCCCAGTTAAAAATGGGCAAAAGTTGAACTAACTCTTCAACAAAGGGCATGTCCGTTTGAATGGATGTTAAGCAAGCACATGAAAAGATGTTCGTGTGCCTTTCCCTCATTAGTCATTAGGGAGATGCAAGTTAATCGACATCTCTTTTGGTAGAAAGATATCACTACACACCCACAATACTGGCTGTAATTTAGCAGTCTGACCACATATGCATAAGAATGTGGAATAAGAACTCTCATACACTGCTGATGAGAATGTAAAATGATAGCAGCCAGTTTGGAAAACATTTTGGCAAATAATAAATAATACCACTTATTATCAAAAATATTATATACCTGAAAGAACTCAAAGTGAAAAAGCTATATACTGTCTGCTTCCAACGCTAGACTTTATGGGAAAGGCAAAACTATGGAGACAGTTAAAAGATGCGTCAGTGGTTGCCAGGGGCTCACGGGGAGGGAAAGAGGAATGAGTAAGTGGAACACAGGGCATTTTTAGGGCAGTCAAACTATTCTGTATGGTATTGTAATGATGAATACGTGTTATTAGGCATTTGTCAATACCCATAAAATGTACAACACAAAGAGTGAAAATGAAAACTGTGGACTTCAGTTAGCAATAATATGTCAATATTGGCTCATCAATGGCAACAAATTACCTCACCAATGCAAGATGTTAATAACAGGGAAACTGTGGTGGGAGTGAGGTGGAATATGAGACTTCTTTGTCCTTTCCACTCAATTTTTCTGTAAGCCCAAAACTGCTCTAAATAAGAAAGTTTATTAATTAAAAGTTACATTTATAATGTATCTATTCTAGGAATAAATCTGAAAAAGATATGTAAGGTCTCTACTCAGAAAACTGATTATGTTATTAAGAGAGCTTAAATATAGCCCAAATAAATAGATGGATATACTATGTTCATGGAAGGTACAACTCAGTATTGGGAAGGTGTCAGTCGTCTTAAGAAAGGCCTCATGTGTCACACAAGGGATACTGACATCTGACACCGAGCACATGTAGGCATCCTGATTATGTTTACTTGAATGATGTGGACTTTACAGAGCTGACTTATAGACAATTTAAATGGCCCGAAAACTGTTCAGTGCACTCTCTCCCAGGCTGTCACGGGATGCACTTCAGGAACTTTACTTTTTAACAAGAAAATTCAGTTTTTCTCTTAAACAGCTTGCTTCTGTTCCATTAGCATTCTCATCACTTTAAGTTGCATTCATCTTTGTTTTTTTTTTTAGAAAAACATTTGTTCTGCAACCAGCCTTGTCCTTTAAATACTTGTACTATATGCAGGCTCTTTTCATAGGTTCGTTACTTAAAATGATTTAAGTGTGTTTTTGGTGGCAGGGGGTTGGGAGTTGTTTCGTTTTGTTGAGACAGGGTCTTACTCTGTCACCCAGGCTGGAGTGCAGTGGCATGATTTTGGCTCACTCCTGGCCTTGAGTGATTCACCTACCTCGGCTTCCTAAGCAGCTGGGACCACAGGCATGCATAACCATGCCCGGCTAATTTTTTTTTTTTCTGTAGAGACTGGGTTTTGTCATATCACCCAGGCTGGTCTCAAACTCCTGGACTCAAGGGATCAGCCTGTCTCAGCCTCCCAAAGTGCTGGGATTACAGGCGTGAGCCACTGCACTGGTCATGATTTGAGTTTTTGTAAGACAGGGAACAATGTTCGGAATTTAGCACCAATGTCAGATTCATTCTGTAAATTTTCACTGAACATCTGCCTTGTGTAGGAGAGGAAGATGACAGACAAGAATTCTTCCTCCAAGAGGTACAGGTCAGTTGAGCAGAAAAGGCATATATCAATACCCACAATGAGAGCTGTGGTGATTCAGAAGAGAGATGAAGTCCTTCCCCTGGAGGGATCCTGAGCACTTTGAGGAGGAAAGGCATCTGTACCGCCCCCCAAATGTGTAGAATGGGGATGCATTCCTGGCAGAAAGAAGTAGGATAAAGTACAGAGGCCAGGGCCTGGTGCAATGGCTCATACCTGTAATCCCAGCAGTTTGGGAGGCCAAGACAGGCGGATCACCTGAGGTCAGGAGTTCAAGACCAGCCTGGCCAACATGGCAAAACCCTGTCTGTACTAAAAATACAAAAATTAGCCAGGCACGGTGGCAGGTGCCTGTAATCCCAGCTATTTGGGAGGGTGAGGCAGGAGAATTGCTTGAGCCCAGGAGGCAGAGGTTGCAGTGAGCCGAGATTGTGCCACTGCACTCCAGCCTGGGCAACAGAGTGAGACTCTGTCTCGTAAAGGAAAAAAAAAAAAGTACAGAGTCCAGGAAGCCTGGGGTGGGGCTGGCAGATGCCAAGTCATCTATTTTGGCCAGGGTCCAGGGCCTACAAGGGGACATGAAGAGAAGATTCATGCATTCTGGTTCAAACTCCATCAGATATTTATTGAGCTCCTTCTCTGTACCAGGCATTGTTCTAAGATACATAATGAACAAAACCCATGACACCCTCGTCTGTGAGAGCTGATGCTGTGGCAGGGACAGACAGGTCATGAGTGGAGTGATGGAGCAGCTGGCCTGGTGAGTTAGCTGCCTCCAGGTACAGTAGGAGGAGCAAGCCCAGAGTGAGCAAGTGGGTCAGGGGTGCCAGAAGGGGCGAGGGTGCCAGGAGGCTGGTCCAGGCTGGCCTCCCTGAGGTGGTGGCCAGGACCTAGCATCTGAGGAAGGGCTGGAAACAGGTGAGAACAGGTGGAGCAGACATCAGGATGGGAGCATCCTGACAGGGAGGACGGCAGGGTGGGCTCATGGGAGGAGCAGCCAGGAAGTGTGACTGGAGCAGTGTCCTGGAGAGGAGGAGAAGGAGGTCAGGAGGTCCCAGGGGAGAGGCAGGACCAGTCTCGTGGAGGCCGGGGCCATTGTGAGGACTCTGGTTTGTGTTGTGTGTGAAAGGCCATGGGATGGGGACCAGTGGGGGCTTCTTAGGGGACTGGATATGCTCTGACCTAGCTGCTAAAAGTTCCCCTCAGACAGCTTTCAGGGCCCAGGCAGAAGCTATAGGTGGCTCTGAGGTTTGCAGAGGGGCCTGAAGGGGTGCGGCCCAGCCAAGCAAGCTGGCTAAGTGGGAAAGGCTCCACCGCACTGGGGGGTAGGAAGACCTTGACCTTAGCTCCAGCCAGCCACTGAGCAGCCGTGTGGCCTTGGGTGATACCTGTCCCTGGTCGGTTTCCCTACCTGTGAATCTGGGTACTTGGAAGCCATGCTCGAGAAGAGCCCATCCACAGGAGGTGATCAGGGCTCTCCTCCAGGTGAGGAACCTGGCAGCCGTGCGTGAGAACCTTGGAAAAGGGAGAGGGAGGAGGCTGTGGCAGGAGGTGAGGAGGGAGGGAGTGATGCCCTGGGCAGGATGCCATGAGCTGGGATGGAAACCACAGGATGAATGCAAGTAATTAAAAAAACAAAACAAAACAAAACAAAAAACAGCCTTGGGCCGGGTGCGGTGGCTCACGCCTGCAATCCCAGCACTTTGGGATGCCAAGGCAGGCGGATCACCTGAAGTCAGGAGTTGGAGACCAGCCTGGCCAACATGGTGAAACTGAAAATACAAAAATTAGCTGGGTATGGTGGCGTGCGCCTATAGTCCCAGCTACTCAGGAAGCTGAGGCAGGAGAATCACTTGAACCTGGGAGGTGGAGGTTGCAGTGAGCTGAGATCGTGCCACTGCACTCCAGCTTGGGTGAGAGAGCAAGACCCCATCTCAAAAAAAGAAAAAAACAGTCTTTCAGACCAAAGGATCAACAAACAAACCAGACTGTCCAAACACAACCATAAGCCGTAACTTTGTGCAGAGGTAAAAGACCGAGGTCACGTCGGGACCTGTTGGATTCAAGGCATGTTGACAGCTGTTCAAGGCTTCAGATAGCCCCTCCGGCTGGCAGGGTGGCCACAGGGCATGTTGAGTAGGAAGCCTTGTTGCTTTGACAGGTTACTTGGCCCCATGAGGGACAATCCCATAGTCAGTTACCCCAGAAACGTGACTGTCTCCTTGAAATCCTCAGCATGGGGTCTTATGAATAAACTCTTACTAGATCTCCTGTTTTGTCTTATTTTTATGCAGAGCTTTACTTTATAGCAGAAAATTCCATTTTTACCCTTAAATGGCTTGCTTCTGTTCCCTTAGTGTTCTTGTCACTTTAAGTTACATTCATCTTTGTCCCTTCAGAAAAGGATTTGTTCTACAACCAGCGCTTGCAGAAGGTACTTGGTTTATGGTTACCGGCATTTGCTGAATGTCTGAATTATGTTGAGTTGCTTAAAGTCATGCTATCAGGTAGACGTTGTGGCTGTTCTTTTCACTCTCTTATTTGGGGATTTACAAAACAGTTATGTTTTTAGTTTTCTTTTATTTGTTGTGTTGAATAGGAATGTAGCTGTGGGAACCTCTAGTTCCAAATAGGAAAGCCTTGGACACATTTCCAGCTGGCAAACTGGCAAAATGGAGGGCACGCAAGTTGCTAGACAGGCTGGGAGCCTATTTAAGAACCCAGCTTCAGGATGGGACATGGGATATACCTCGAGTTAGAGGTTCTTATTAAGTGTGGATTTTTCTATGCAGATATCTGTCATAATATACGTTACTCTACGTCTGTACTAAGGCAGCTGCTACATTCTATTTGAAAAGGGAGGAGGACAGCTTGGAAATGGTATTCCATAAAAATGTCAGTATCATAAAAGACAAAAGCTGTGGAGATGTTTCAGATTAAAAGAGAAAAGACAACAAAATGTAATACCTGACTCTAAACAGCATCTTGTACTGAAGGAGGAAAAATGCCATCAAGGACCTTATTGGGTCAACTAACAAAATTTGAATATGAATCATAGATTGAAGTGTATCTGATAAATTTATGGAAGTGAAGTGTTCTGTGCTGTGTAAGAGCACACTGCCATTCTCAAACACGTAGTTTAGTATTTAGGAGAATGGGCCATGATGTATGCAACTCACCCTCAACTACACACACACACATATATACATACATCCCTATAAAGAAAGAAATTGGGGGCTAGGTACAGTGGCTCATGCCTGTAATACCAGCACTTTGGGAGGCCAAGGCGGGCAGATTACGAGGTCAGGAGATCGATACCATCCTGGCCAACATGGTGAAACCCCGTCTCTACTAAAATACAAAAAGTTAGCTGGGCATGGTGGTGCATGTCTGTAGTCCCAGCTACTCAGGAAGCTGAGGCAGGAGAATTACTTGAACCCAGGAGGTGGAGGTTACAGTGAGCCGAGATCGTGCCACTGCACTGCAGCTTGGCAACAGAGCGATACTCCATCTCGGAAAAAAAAGAAAGAAGTTATAGTAAAGCAAATGGTTAAATAGGTAACTACCAGTGAATATGGGTAAAGTTGTGGTGTTCTTTATACTGTTTTTGGGGTACAACTTTTCTGTAAGTGAAAGTACTTCCAAATAAAAAGTTAAAAGGCAAGCAAATAAATAAAAGAGACAGTTTCTATATATTCTATATCCTAGCTATGTTTACCATGTTTGGATTCTGAAAGATGCAGAGCAGAAAACATGAAGAACAGATCACCTGTTCTTAAAGTACCACTGGTGGCCAGACATAGTAACCCATTCCTGTAATCCCAGCACTTTGGGAAGCTGAGGGGGGTAGGATCACCTGAGCTCAGGAGTTCGAGAACAGCCTGGGAAACACAGTGAGACCCTGTCTCTACAGAAATTTAAAAAATTAGCCAGGCATCATGGTTCATGCATGTAGTCCTAGCTATTCAGAAGGCTGAGGTAGGAGGCTTGCTTGAGCCTGGGAGTTTGAGGCTTCAGTGAGCCATGATCACACTACTGTACTCTAGCCTGGGCAACACAGCGAGACCCTGTCTCAAAACAAACAAACAAACAAAAAATCACTCCTAATTTGCCTCCCTTTTAGTACTTTAAAAAAATTAACTTAAAACATTTTTTTGATAATTGTAGTTTTTTTTTGTTTGTTTTGTTTTGTTTTGTTTTTTCGAGACAGAGTCTCATTCTGTCACCCAGGCTGGAGTGCACTGGTGCAATCTCAGGTCTCTGCAACCGCTGTCTCCTGGATCCAAGTGATTCTCCTGCCTCAGCCTCCTGAGTAGCTGGGATTACAGACGTGCACCATGCCTGGGTTATTTTTATATTTTTAGTAGAGATGGGGTTTCACCTTGTTGGCCAGGCTGGTCTCAAACTCCTGACTTCAAGTGATCTGCCTGCCTTGGCCTCACATGCAGTTTTAGGAAATACTACAGAGATCCCCAGCACTCTTTCCACTTTTCCCCAAGGGTAACATCTTGCAAAGCAAGAGGACGATATCACAGTCAGGAGACTGACATTGATACCATCAAGATGCAGAATGTTTCCATCACCAATCAGCTGTCATGGTGCCTTTTATAGCCAAACCCACTTCTCTCCTACCTTCCCATCCCTTTTTTAATTTTCCAGTCATTAATCTGTTGTCCATTTCTGTCATTTTACGAATGTCACATAGGCCGGGTGAGGTGGCTCACGCCTGTAATCCCAGCACTTTGGGAGGCTGAGGCGGGTGGATCACGACGAGGTCAGGAGATCAAGACCATCCTGGCCAACATGGTGAAACCCCGTCTCTACTAAAAAATACAAAAAATTAGCTGGGCATGGTGGCGGGCGCCTGTAGTGCCAGCTACTCGGGAGGCTGAGGCGGGAGAATGGCGTGAACCCAGGAGGCGGAGCTTGTAGTGAGCCAAAATCATGCCACTGCACTCCAGCCTGGGTGACAGAGCGAGACTCCATCTTAAAAAAAAAAAAAAAAAGAGGGCCGGGCGTGGTGGCTCACGCTTGTAATCCCAGCACTTTGGGAGGCCGAGGCGGGCGGATCATGAGGTCAGGAGATTGAGACCATCCTGGCTAACACGGTGAAACCCCGGCTCTACTAAAAAATACAAAAAACTAGCCGGGCGAGGTGGCGGGCGCCTGTAGTCCCAGCTACTCGGGAGGCTGAGACAGGAGAATGGTGTGAACCCGGGAGACAGAGCTTGCAGTGAGCTGAGATCCGGCCACTGCACTCCAGCCTGGACGACAGGGCCAGACTCCGTCTCAAAAAAAAAAGAAAAGAATTTCACATAATGAATCATATGGCATATAACCTTTCGGGACTCAGGGTAATTCTCATGAGATTGATCCAGGTTGTTGGTGCATCAATAGTTTATTCCTTTCTATTGCTGAGTAATTTCCATGGTGTGGAGGAGCCATGGTTTAACTGTTCACCCCACTGGAGGACATCTAGCTTGTTTCCAGTTTGGAGTTACTGTGAATCAAGCTGCTGTGAACATTTGTTTACAGGTTTCTTGGTTTTCTGGTTTGTTTTCAACAGTTCTAGCCAGGCGCGGTGGCTCACGCCTGTAATCCTAACACTTTGGAAGGCTGAGGCAGGAGGATTGTTTGAGCTCAGAAGTTTTAGACCAGCCTGGGTAACAAAGCGAGACTCTGACTCTACAACAAAAATTTAAAAATTGGCCCTGCATGGTGATGTGCGCCTGTAATCCTAGGTACTTGAGAGGTTGAGGTAGGAGGTCTGCTTGATCCTAGGAGGCAGAGGTTGCAAGCAGCCGAGATTGTGCCACTGTCTCCAGCCTGGGCAACAGAGCAAGACCCTGTCATTCATAGATAGGTAGGTGGATGGATAGACGGATGGACAGACGGATAGATTCATTCATTCATAGATAGATAGATAGATAGATAGATAGATAGATAGATAGATAGATAGATAGATAGAAATGTAAATTACAGGGTCACGCTCAGTGGCTCATGCCTGTAATCTCAGCACTTTGGGAGGCCAAGGCAGGTGGATCACTGGAAGTCAGCAGTTTGAGACCAGCCTGGCCAACATGGCAAAACCCCGTCTCTACTAAAAATACAAAAATTAGCCAAGCATGTTGGCATGCGCCTGCAATCCCAGCTACTCTGGAGGCTGAGGCAGGAGAATCACTTGAACCCAGGAGGTGGAGGTTACAATGCGCCAAGATCATGCCACGGCACTGCAGCCTGGGCCACAGAGTGAGACTCCGTCTGGAAAGAAAGAAAGAAAGAAAGAAAGAAAGAAAGAAAGAAAGAAAGAAAGAAAGAAAGAAAGAAAGAAAGAAAGAAAGAAAGAAAGAAAGAAAGAAAGGAGGGAGGGAGGGAGGGAGGGAGGGAGGGAGGGAGGGAGGGAGGGAGGGAGGGAGGGAGGGAGGGAGGGGAAGGAAGGAAGGAAGGAAGGAGAAAGAAAGAAAGAAAGAAAGAAAGAAAGAAAGAAAGAAAGAAAGAAAGAAAGAAAGAAAGAAAGAAAAAGAAAGGAAGGAAGGAGGGAGGGAGGGAGGAACGAAGGAAAGAAGGAAGAAGGAGGGAGGGAGGGAAGGAGGGGAAGGAGGGAAGGAAGACAAGAAAGAAGGAAGGAAGGAAAGAAAGAAAGAGAAAGAAAGAAAGAAAGAAAAAAGAAAGAAAGAAAGAAGAGATATGTAGATTGTATACGATATGACATTGATTTACAATGTATATGCCATAGCTTTTGGTATACTCACAAGAGTGTGTAACCAAACCATCACTGCAACTTAGATGTCCTCCAATGGATGCAAACATATTCATTGCCTCTGAAAGAAACCCCGTAGCCATTAGTAATCACTGCCTGTTCCTTCCAAATCTCCTCCCTTCCCCCATCTAGCCCTAGACAACCACTCATCTACTTTCTGTCTCTACAATTTGCCTATTCCGGACATTTCATATAATGGAATCATACAATATGTAGTCTTTTGTGACTACCTTTTTTTCATTTTGCATAATGTTTTCAAGGGTCATCCATGTTGTAGCATGTATCAGTACTTTATTTCTTTTTATTGCCAAAAACATTCTATTGTATGGATATAACACATATTATTTATCCAATTTTTAGTTGTGGACATTGTGTTTTAACTTTCTGGTTATTACGAAGAATGCTTCTATGAACATTCACATACAAGTTTTTGTGTAGATGTGTGTTTTCATTTCTTTCTTTCTCTCTCTCTCTCTCTCTTTCTTATTTTCTTTCTTTCTGAGACAGGGTCTCTCATTCTGTCACCCAGGCTGGAGTGCAGTGTCGTGATCTCGGCTCACTGCAATCTCCACCTCCCAGGTTTGAGTGATTCTTCTCCCTTAGCCTCCCCAATAGCTGGGATTACAGGCACATGCCACCACGCCCAACTAATTTTTTGTCTTTTTAGTAGAGATAAGGTTTCACCATGTTGACCAGGCTGGTCTCGAATTTCTGACCTCAAGTGATCCACCCGCCTCAGACTCCCAAAGTGCTGGGATTATAGGCGTGAGCCACTGCACCCGGCCTGTTTCATTTCTTTAGGAGTGGAATTACGGGTCATATAGTGAATCTATGTTTAACTTCTTGAGGGCTGCCAGACTGTTCCAAAAGCCTATACCATTTCCCACTGGCAACATGTGACGGTTCTTTTTTTTTTTTTTTTTTTTTTTTTTTTGAGACGGAGTCTCGCTTTGTCGCCCAGGCTGGAGTGCAGTGGCCGGATCTCAGCTCACTGCAAGCTCCGCCTCCCGGGTTTAGGCCATTCTCCTGCCTCAGCCTCCCGAGTAGCTGGGACTACAGGCGCCCACCACCTCGCCCGGCTAGTTTTTTGTATTTTTAGTAGAGACGGGGTTTCACCATATTAGCCAGGATGGTCTCGATCTCCTGACCTCGTGATCCGCCCGTCTCGGCCTCCCAAAGTGCTGGGATTACAGGCTTGAGCCACCGCGCCCGGCCCATGTGACGGTTCTAATTTCTCCACATCTCTGTCAGCACTTGTTATTGTCTGTCTTTTTAATTAGTTAATTAATTAATTTATTTATTTTGAGATGGAGTCTGAATTATAGCCATTCCAGTGGGTGTGAAGTGGTGTTTCATTCTGTTTTTTTTTTTTTTTTTTTTTTTTTTTTTTTTTGAGACGGAGTCTTGCTCTGTCGCCCAGGCTGGAGTGCAGTGGCGCGATCTCGGCTCACTGCAAGCTCCGCCTCCCGGGTTCACGCCATTCTCCTGCCTCAGCCTCCCGAGTAGCTGGGACTACAGGCGCCCACAACCGCGCCCGGCTAATTTTTTGTATTTGTAGTAGAGACGGGGTTTCACCGTGGTCTCGATCTCCTGACCTTGTGATCCGCCCGCCTCGGCCTCCCAAAGTGCTGGGATTACAGGCGTGAGCCACCGCGCCCGGCCAAGCTGGTCTTAAACTCATGGCCTTAAGGGATCCTCCCAAAGTGCTGGGATTATAGGCATGAGCCATCACACCCAGCTTTCTTTTATTTTTTTCCAGCATTTTGTAATTTTTTCAGCATTTTGTAATTTTCAGTATACAGATCCCTATATATATATATATTTTTTTTTTTTTTTTTTTTGAGACGGAGTCTCGCTCTGTCGCCCAGGCTGGAGTTCAGTGACCGGATCTCGGCTCACTGGAAGCTCCGCCTCCTGGGTTCATGCCATTCTCCTCCCTCAGCCTCCCGAGCAGCTGGGACTACAGGCGCCTGCCACCTCGCCGGGCTAGTTTTTTTTTTTTTTTTTGTATTTTTTAGTAGAGACGGGGTTTCACCGTGTTGAGGATGGTCTCGATCTCCTCACCTCATGATCCGCCCGCCTCGGCCTCCCAAAGTGCTGGGATTACAGGCTTGAGCCACCGCGCCCGGCCTATATGTTTTGTTAGGTAATAAATACCTAAGTATTTCATTTTCTTTGGAGTGATTGCAAATGACATTGTTGTTTTTAACTTTTATGTCTGCATGTTTGTTGTTAGTAGACAGAAATGCAATTTATTTTTGCATGCTGATCTTACAGTCTTGCTGTATTCATTTCTTAGTTCCAAGAGGGTTTTTGTAGATTCCTAAGGATTTTCATGTCATTGCCAGTAGGGACTTTCATTTCTTTCTTCTTATCGATGTGCCTTTTATTCCTGCCTTATTACAGTAGTTAAAACTTCCATCACTATGTTGAGGAAGAGTGGTGAAGGTGGATATCCTGGCCCTGCTCCTGATCTTACTGGGAAAACATTCAGTCTTTCTTCGTTGAGGATACGTTAGCTGTAGGTTTTTGCAGATGTTCTTTTTCTAGTTGAGAGAAAGCTTTTCCAAACATGTTGAGAGTTTTTGTCATGAGTGGGTATTATAGTTTGTCAAATACCTTTTCTGTGTCAATGAGTATGATCAAATGATTTTTCTTCTATAGCCTGTTGACATGGTGGATTACATGGATTGATTTTCCAATGTTAAAGTAGCCTTGCATACCTGGAATGAGTCTTAGTTGGTCATGGTAAATAATTCTTTTTATACATTGTTGGATTTGATTTGTTCATATTTTGTTGAATACTTTCATGTCTAAGTTCTTGAGCAAAATTGGTCTGTAGTTTTCTCTATTTTCTATTGGCTTTGTCGAATTTTGTTGTCAGAGTAATATTAGTTTCATGAAAATAAATTGGGAAGTATTTCCTCCTCTTCCACTTTTCTTTGGAAGAGATTATATACAACTGGTGTGGTGGTATTTCTTCTTTATGTGTTTGGTAGAATTCTTCCGTCTGGGCCTGGGAATTTATTTTTTAAGAGATTTTAAAATCACAGATTCAACTTTTAAATGGTTATAAAGCTATTAAAACTATTTTATCTTGGTTAAATTGGGTAGTTAGTAGCTTTTGAGTAACTGATCTATTTCTTATTTGTAGAATTCACTAGCTCAAATTTGTTTGTATAGTTTCTTATACTGATTGCAGGATCTGTAGTAATATCCTGTTTCATTCTTGATGTTGGTGATTTATGTCTTGTCTGTTTTTATTTTTGTCAGTTTTGCTGCAGTTTTATCAATTTTAATTTTTTTTTTTCCAAAAAACCAGCTTTTCGTTTCATTTATTCTCTCGATTGTTCTCTCGATTTCCATTTCATTGATTGTTCTTCTTTATTATTTCCTTCCTTCTGTTTGCTTTGGTCTATTTTGCTATTATTTTTCTAGTTTCTTGATGTAGGAATTTAGATTATTGTTTTGAGATTGTTCATCTTCTCTATTGCAAACATTTAGTAATACAAATTTCTCTCTCGGTACTGCTCTTGCCACATCCCATATATTGTTGTATGTTGTAGCTTTATTTTCATTCAGTTCTGTTTTTTGTTTTTTGATGTTTTTTGTTTCAGGGGTTTTTTTTTTTTGGTGTTTTTTTTTTTTTTTTTTTTTTGAGACAGTCTCGCTGTGTCACCCAGGCTGAAGTGCAACGGCGCAATCTCAACTCACTGCAATGTCTGCCTCCTGGGTTCAAACAATCCTCCTGTCTCAGCCTCCCAGGTAACTGGGATTACAGGTGTGCACCGCCACACCTGGTTAATTTTTGTATTTTTAGTAGAGACGGAGTTTCACCATGTTAGCCAGGCTGGTCTCAAACTCCTGATCTCAGGTGATCCACCCGCCTCAGCCTCCCAAAGTATTTGGATTACAGGTGTGAGCTACCATTGCCAGCCCAGTTCTATGTATTTTAAATTTTCCTTGAGACTTACTCTTGACCCATGGATTATTTAGAAGTGTATTGTTGAATTTTAAAACATTTAGAGATGGTCCTATTGTTTTTCTGTTATTATCATTTAAGTTCATTGTTATTAGATTATATACTCTGTATGGCTTCAATTCTTTTAAATTGAAAATTATTTTATTTGTTGAGGTTTGTTTAATGGCCAAAGACGTGGTCTGTCTAGGTGAATGTTCCATGGGCTTTTAGGGAAAAAAGTATATTCCGGTTGTTGAGTGGTGTCTTAGTCCATTCAAGCTGCTATAACAAAATACCATAAACTGGGTGATTTATAAACAACAGAAATTTCTCTCAGTTCTGGAGACTGGGAAGTTCAAGACCAAAGTGCCAGCAGATTCAGTGTCAGGTGAGGACTTACTTCCTGCTTCATAGATAAGAGGTACATACACATTTAGGACCATCATGTCTTCCTAGTGGATGAATTCTGTTATCATTAGGTGATCCTTTTAACACTTTTAAAAAGAATCTGTTTAGTAGCCTATTAGAGTTCTTCCTTTACTATTTTATTGAGCATTAATTAATCCTAACATTATGTCTATGTCAGGACTGATGACAATATTTTGTGTGAAAATTTGATAGTATTGGAAGCTGAGGTAGGAGAATTGCTTGAACCCGGGAGGCAGAAGTTGCAGTGAGCCGAGATCATGCCACTGCAGTCCAGCCTGGACAACAGAACAAGAATCCACCTCAAAAAAAAAAAAAAAAAAAAGTATCATATCCTCCAAGATTCAAAGTGAACTTCAAACAGTCTTATATGGTCTTAGTTTTGGAATGCATCCCAGTATTGAGTTGCAGCAGGGATTTGAGTTTTTGTGAAGAGAGAGCAGTGTATCAGAATCTTGGGCATAAACTAAGGAGCCATATCAGAACCTCAGGTGTACACCAATGAGATAGATCAGAACCTTAGGCATGTACCTGGTGAGACAGGTCAGAACCTCAGGTGTGTACCCAGTGAGACAGATGAGAACCTCAGGTATGTTACCAGTGAGGTATATCAGAATCTCGGGTATTTACCCAAAGAGGTATAGCAGAGTCTCAGGTACATACTCAAGAAGGCATATTAGGGCTTCAAGTATCTAGCTAAGGATTTATATCAGGATCTCAGGTTTATACCCAGGGAGGTATAGCAGAATTTTGGGTATAGATCTAAGGAGGTCTATCACAGTCTAGGGCATATAGCCAAGGAGCTGTATCAGAACCTCAGGCACATACCCAAAGAGGCATTTTAGGACTCGTAAGGAGGTGGTAGATTTCAAAAGTATAGTCTAACAGTTCATCTGCTTTGAAATTTAAAACAATATTAAAGGAAAACATGAAATATTTCTATCTGTCAGAAGGTGACATGAGTTTTAAACGATTAAGAAATATACTGTCTGTGGCCTTGTAACCAATTTATTATGCCTATAGAAATTACAGACTCCCTTGTCCAGGATAGAATAACAGGTACTGACTTACCTTCTCATCTGAGACAACCATACCTCCATACAAATACATGAAACAGTGTTCTTCAAGATGCTGGATATCAGGCAGTGAAGGGCACTGATGGTTGTAAGACAAACAAGGTGAGAGGTGTGGCTTGAGAGCGTTTCCAGACTGCAGTGCAGGGAGAGGGGAAACTGAGGCAGATCTTGGCAGACTTCCTCAGTTGACAAAATAGAGCTGAGAGTCCAGGGAGACCATGGTGTGTAGATTATCCAAGGCAAAGTATTAGAGGTGCAAGCCATATACAGAGGGACTCCAGAGATCTACCAAAGTACTGCTTGGTGCATGCATGTGAGCAAAACTACTTGAGGCCAGGAAAAGAAGCATCTGAGAGGATTAGAAGGAACAGTGCCCGGCACTTGTGCCAGCCAAGAAGGGTGCCTGGTGCTCACACAGAGCCAGGAACAGTGCAGGAATTTGAGTGTGTGTTAGGAGAGGAAGGTATATCAGAATCTTGGGCATAAACACAAGAAGCCATATCAGAATATCAGGTATGTACCAATGAGATAGATCAGAAGCTCAGGTGTATACACAGCAAGATAGATCAGAATCTCAGATGTATATACAGTGAGATAGATCGGAATTTCAGGTATATACCTAATGAGTCCGAGAGCATGGTGCTGGCATCCGGTTAGGGCCTTCCTGCTGGATCGTGACATGAAGCAAGGCAAAGAGCCTGTCAGCTCAGGGCTGTCTTCCTCTTCTTATAAAGTTACCAGTCCTATCATGGGGACCCCACCCTGATAATCTTATAATCCTCCCAAAGGCTACCTTCAAATGCTGTCAACATGTGAATTTGGAAACTAAGTTTCCAGCACATGAAATTTGGGGGACACATTCAAAGTACAGCATATATTACACATAACCAGTAGGGTTCATCCCAGGAAATGCCAAATGGCTTGATAATCAAAAATTAATGCAACTCACCATGTTAACAGGATGAAAAAGAAAAACCATATGATCATCTTAGTAGATGCAGAAAAAGCATTTGATTAAATCCCACATTCTTTTTTTTTTTTTTTTTTGAGACGGAGTCTCGCTCTGTCGCCCAGGCTGGAGTGCAGCAGCTTGATCTCGGCTCACTACAAGCTCCGCCTTCCAGATTCATGCCATTCTCCTGCCTCAGCCTCCTGATCAGCTGGGACTACAGATGCCCGCCACCACACCCGGATAATTTTCTTTGTATTTTTTTCAGTAGAGTCAGGGTTTCACTGTGTTAGCCAGGACGGTCTCAATCTCCTGACCTCGTGATCTGCCCATCTCGGCCTCCCAAAGTGCTGGGATTATAGGAATGAGCCACTGCGCCCGGCCACCCCACATTCATTTCTTACTTAAGAAAACAACTGGATTTTGACAGAGGTACAAAGGCAATTTGGTAGAGAAAGGACAGTCTTTTCAATAAATGGTGCTGGTGCAATTGATTATCCATGTGCCCCAAATGAACTTAGACCCATGCCTCATGTCGTACACAAAAATTAACTCAAAATAGATCAGAGATCTAAAGGTAAAACGTAAAATTATAAAACTTCTAGAAGAAAACACAGGAGAAAAATCTTTGTGACCTTGGGTTAGGCAAAGATTTTATAGATAGGACACCAAGAACACAATCTATGTATAAAGAAAAAAATCAATAAATTGAACTTCATCAAAATGAAACTTTTACGGTTTAAAAGACAGTTTTAGGAGAATGAAAACACAAGTTACACATTGGGAAGAAATATTCGAAAAGCATTTGCCTGATAAAGGTATTGTAGCTGGAAGACAGAAAGAAGTCTCAAAACTCACCTGAAAGAAAATAACCCAGTTTTAAAAATGGGCAAGAGATCTGAACAAACACATCATCAAAGAAGACAGATGAATAGCAAATAAGCATGTGAAAAATTCTCAATGTTATCAGTCATCAGGGCAATGCAGATGAAACCTGCAGTCCCCATGCTAATGTTCTACAACTTACACAGTGGTGGTATGATACCAGTACATGCCAAAATTAGAAAGGTTGACCATACCAAACATTAGCCATGATGTGCAGGAACTAGAACTCTCATCCCTGCTGATAGGAAGGTAAAATGATACAAACACATTGAAAAACAGGTTGGCAGTTTCTTTCTTTCTTTCTTTCTTTCTTTCTTTCTTTCTTTCTTTCTTTCTCTCTCTCTCTCTCTCTCTTTCTCTCCTTCTCTCCTTCTCTCCTTCTCTCCTTCTCTCTTTCTCTCTTTCTCTCTTTCTCTCTTTCTCTCTTTCTCTCTTTCTCTCTTTCTCTCTTTCTCTCTTTCTCTCTTTCTTTCTTTCTTTCTTTCTTTCTTTTCTTCCCCTTCCTTCCTTCCTTCCCTCCCTCCCTCCTTCCTTCCTTCCTTCCTTCCTTTCGTCACGATCTCAGCTCACTGCAACGTCTGCCTCCCAGTGAAGTAGAAAAATAATAAAGGTAACAATAGCATTAATAATAATAGAAATAATGATAGTTTCTTTAATAAGAATGCTGTTTAGGCTCAGACTGAAAGGCTTTAAGTAACCACCCTCGACTGAAGTTAGAGTTAAGAAAGAATATTAATTTTCCTTGTGTGAAACATTAACCTTATCTAACCTCCACATATTTTGTAAATTCTGTAAATTCCTGTTTTTCCCACACAGCTGCAAGTTCACAAGGCAGGTAAGCTTAAGCTGCAAAACATGTTTTTCTTAAGATGTAAGGCATGTCAGAAGAATATCACAAGATGGTAATGGCCTTTATTCTCACTTCTGTATGCTTGCTTCCTGCCTCACATATTTACCACCTCAAGATGCATAAAAGGCGCTTGCCTTCTTTGTTTGGTGCTGAGATTTTCTGGATGCAAGTCCACTGAGCCAGTGTACACCTTAACTAAATCCTCCTGAACCCCATCGATCATTCCAGTTCTCTGATTTCCCACTACATTTTCTGGGGGCTCGTCCAGGATTGGAGATGGCAGATTTTCTGTCTGCCTTGCCTGTGGGACTGGAGCCCCAGGTCGAGGGAGGCCTGGGACCCTTGGTACCAACAGGAGGACTTCAGCCCGGAAAGGAGATCGGCTTTCCTGCGTCCTGGTGTCTTTCCCAGACAGCGCAATGGAACCTATAAAGGGGTTGCAGGATGGTTCCAGCAGGGGCTGGGGATGGCGAGAGTAGCTCACCAATTTGGATGACAGGGTTTCACCATGTTGCCTAGACCCAGAGGGGCTGGGGACAGTGAGAGTAGCTAACCGATTCGGATGAAACTTACACCTTAGCCAATGCAGGATGTGAGAATGACTTGCTAAGTTGGTCAGGAAAGAAACCAAAAGTGGCAAGAGTGGCTTGCTGCCTTGACTAAGGATTGGGAACTGGGAGCAGGCAGGGGTGTGAAAGAGTGTGAAAGAGATGGTTCTGGGAGGGACCAATACGGGGCATGACATGGGGAGACAGATCTCTTAGCATGGACTGTGTGCTCTGAGGCAAGTGTGGGATTGACCAGAACTAGGGCATTGCATACGGCTGACAGGAGCTGCCCCATGGCTGCAGCAGGCTGTGGCGGGAATAAGGTACTCTCCTAGCTAAGCAGCACCTGAAACTCCCGTAATAGGACCCAGTCTGGTCAGTCTGGAACGAAAGTGAGAGTGAGTGTGCATCACAAAGGGTGGGATGGGAGGAAAAGCATAGAAACTGGAGTGCATGTTAAAGAATTTTAAGAAAGGTTTTGCTGGGGATTATGGAATTAAGTTGTCCCCCCAAAGATTGAGGATTCTGTGTGAAGTGGAATGGCCTTCTTTTAATGTTGGGTGGCCGGCCAACGGGACAATAGATAGGGAAATGATTGGCCATGTATTTAGGGTAGTGACCACAGTTGGAGGACAGCCTGGGCATCCAGATCAGTTCCTATACATCAGTTCCTGGATGATCGCAGTCCAAACATGCCCCAAATGGTTCCAGCCTTGTCTGGCAACTTACTGTAAGACTCTAGTGACCCGAGCCGAACCTAAGGCAGTTAGAGGGACCCCTTCACCAGACACCTCAGGTGGAAAGAAAAAGCCACAGGAAAATTAGGAAAAGCCTGTTCTACTTCACCGGGATCAAGTGATTCTCCTGCCTCAGCCTCCTGAGTAGCTGGGACTACAAGTGTGTACCACCACACCTGGCTAATTTTTTTTTTTAACTTTTAGTAGAGATGGGGTTTTGCCACGTTGGCCAGGCTGGTCTCGAACTCCTGACCTCAGATGATCCGCCCACCTCAGCCTCCCAAAGTGCTGGGATTCCAGGCGTGAACCACCATGCCCAGCAGGCAGTTTCTTATAAAGTTAAACAAACGCCTACTGTGAGATCTGGCAATCCCACTCCTAAGTATTTGGCCAAGAAAAAAGAAAGCATATATTCCATACAGAACCTAGTCCTGAATGTCTATAACTGCTTTATTTATAATAGCCCAGACTGGGAAACAATTCAGATGCCATTAATAGGTGAATACATTCTCAAACTGTGGTTATCTATACAATGGAGTATTACTTTGCAATTAAAAGGAATGATAACAACATGGATGAATGCTGAAATAATTGTGAGAAGTGAAAGAAGCCAGGATAAACAAGTATAATACATACTGCTTGATTCTATTTATATAAAACTATTTATATATACAAACTATTCTATTTATATACAAACTAATCTGTAATGACAGGAAGCAGACCACTGACAGTGGGCATGGAGGGGCAAGAGGGAGAGATTAGATGGGCACAGGAGCTCTTTGAGGACGGTGGGTCTGTGTACTGTCTTGGCTATGATGGTGGTTTCACAGGTTTATACATATGGCAAAAAAAAATCAAATTGTACATTTTAAATACGTACAGATCATTGTATGCTAGTTACATGTCCATAAAGCTGTTTCTTTTGTTGTTTTATTTTTATTTTCTTTTTTGAGACAGAGTCTCGCTCTGTCGTCCAGGCTGGAGTGCAGTGGCACAATCTCAGCTCACTGCAACCTCTGCCTCCTGGGTTCAAGTGATTCTCGTGCCTCAGCCTACCAAGTAGCTGAGACTACAGGCATACGCCACCATGCCCAGCTAATTTTTGTATTTTTAGTAAAGATGGGATTTCGCCATGATGGCCAGGCTGGTCTCGAACTCCTGACCTCAGGTGATCCACCCACCTTGGCCTCCCAAAGTGTTGGGATTACAGGCATGAGCCACCGCACTGGGCCCATAAAGCTGTTTTTTAAATGAAAAAAAGTTGGCTTGGAATAAGCACTAGAACTGGGGCCTTGGCTCTGAGATCCTCATCTGAGGATCCAGACTCTGGTGCCCCAATGCGGCGATGCTTACAGAAATGACTCCATCTGCTAAATGAGTAGACAGGTAATTCTCCACTGAACACACACTCGTTTAGCAGCATGAGCAGCAAGAGTTCAGGAAATCCTCATATTTCAATTTGTCATTAGTTTAAACTTCTAGTCTTTGCTTTAAAAACACATTAGAATAATACTACATTTTCCCTCATCTCTAAACTTTACTAAAGACTCCAACAGAGAGTTATATTCACTGAGAGGAGCATCTACTCAACACAGATAAACTGGGAAGGAAAAACAACAACTTGTGGGTAATTCAGAATCTGGATTATCGTGTCAGGCGCAATGGTTCATGCCTGTGGTCCCAGCACTTTGGGGGGCCAAGGAGGGCAGATCACTTGAGTTCACGAGTTTGAGACCAGCCTGGGCAACACAGTGAAACCCTGTCTATACAAAAAATAGAAAAATTAGCTGGGCGTGGTAGTGTGTGCCTGTAGTCCCAGTTACCCAGGAGGCTGAGGTGGGAGGATCACCTGAGCCTGGGAGGTCAATATTGCATTGAGCTGTGATTGCACCACGGCCCTCCAGCCTGAGTGAAAGAGTGAAACCCTGTCTCAAAAAAAAAAAAGAAAAAAAAGCTAAATTATCAAATGTCTAGATCACTGATGGTTGGATGTAAAGTTGAGAAATGTGAGAAATGTTCACACTGGGAGATGACACACAGTAAACCACACAGAGGATTATAACGTGGTAGTTAGAAGCAGAAACTAGAGGCTTGCTGCCTGAGGTCAAAACCTGGTTCCAGTGGTTCTGTGCCCCAGGGCATGTTGTGGTAACCTGTCTGTGCTTCAGTTTTCTCATCTGTAAAGTAAACATAATGGTAATGCCTGCCTCATGGGGTTGCTGTTACCAGGAAGTGAGTTAATGCGCATTAGGTGCTTATTTATGACAGTTCCTGGCATATGATAAGGGCTCAAAAAGTGTTAGCTGGCACCACTATCATTATCAATATCTAATTTATTGCAGGGTTGGATCTGAAAAATGGCTGATGATGACTTCCTTGTTATAAACCAATAATATTGCAGTGCAAATTAAATACAAGCAACCTGTAACACACCACTGCAAGTTGGATGTCTAGAAAAGGTGCCATGAGTTACCTACTAAAACATCATAAGAAACCATGTTCACCAATAATTACCACAATAGGAGAGAAGTACTGAGTACCATGGGGAGACAGAGTCCAGAATCTCAGAGAGAGACACAGTTACCTTTTAGTTACACTAATGGGGAAAACAGGAGCTTTGCTACCCTTGCACCTGATGGAGGGCCTCTCTGAATATCGGTCTATGGGGTCAGAAGCCAGTTTCCTCTCACATTTAGAAGGTTTCCAACTGTTGTCTTTCACTTCCCATGTTGCTGTTGGCAAATCCAAAAGTATTCTATTCGGCTAGGCACGGTGGCTCTCACCTGTAATCTCAGCAATTTGGGAGGCCGAGGCAGGTGGGTTACCTGAGGTCAGGAGTTCGAGACCAGCCTGGCCAATATGGTGAAACCCCTTCTCTACAAAAAACACAAAAATTAGCCGGGTGTGGTGGTGCATGCCTGTAGTCCCAGCTACTGGGGAGGCTGAGGCATGAGAATTGCTTGAACCTGAGAGGCGGAGGTTGCAATGAGCTGAGATTATGTCACCGTACTCCAGCCTAAGTGACAGCAAGACTCCATCTCAAAAAAAAAAAAAAAAAAAAAGTTTTCTATTGGATCCTTTGTGTGCAACATGTTTTTCCCTCTCAGAAAGCTTGTAGGATCTTCTCTTTGTCTCCAGCATCGTCTGGAATTTCCCAGTGAGTGACCATATGTGTGTGTGTATTCATTCATTCTGTTGAGCCCCTGGTGGGCGCTTGCAACCTGGAAATTCATGCCCATCGTTTCTGAGAAATTATCTTGAATGCATTGGTTGGTGGTTTCCCCTGCTCCGTGTTCTTGCTTCCTGCTCTTTGGAGCTCTTGTTACTTGGATGAGTTTGCCTCCTGGACTGGTCCTCTCTTACTTCTCTTGCTTCTCCCATGTTCCATTTGTTTTCACTCTACTTTCTGTGAGATCGGGGCCATTATCTTCCAACCCTTCTATTAGGTTTGCAATTGGTTTTGTAATCCCCTAGAAAAGTTCTTGTTCTCTGAATGTCTCTTTTGATAGCATACTGTTCCTTTTTCATGAGTGCAGTATGAGTACATGAGTCATGAGTACATGACTCTCATCAGAGCGTGCTAATGTCTCCCATTTCTCGTAACTTTCTAGAGTGAGGACCATTTGAACTTGGAGTGCCCTCATTTTAAAACTCTGTGGTTGACCCTGTTCCCCTCTTTTGTTGCTGCTTTTCACCAGACTTTGAAGAAGCCGAAGTACGTTCAGAACTTGTCTGCTCTGGCAAAAGACGATACTGTTGGCTTAATCTAAAAACTGAACAAGAAAGCTCAAGGAGAGAGGTTTAAAAATATACCATCTCTGGCCAGGCGCGGTGGCTCACATCTGTAATTCCGGCACTTTGGGAGGCTGAGGCGGGTGGATCACCTGAGGTCAGCAGTTCAAGACCAGCCTAACCAACATGGTAAAACCCCGTCTCTACTAAAAATACAAAAATCAGCCAGGTATGGTGGTGGCTGCCTGTAATGCCAGCTACTTGGGAGGCTGAGGCAGGAGAATCACTTGAACCCAGGAGGCAGAGGTTGCAGTAAGCTGAGATCATGCCACTACACTACAGCCTGGGCAACAAAGTGTGTCTCCGTCTCACAAAAAAAAAAAACAAAAAAAAAGTATATCTATCTATCTATCTATCTATCTATCTATCTATCTATCTATCTATCTCCATCTCTTATTCCTGAAACCATAAAACAAAACTAACCTTCAGCATATAGGACTATTGCAGAAGGGATTATCTTTCTACTTGGTTGGTTCCTCTTGGTCTTGAGGAAATTTTGACTTCCTTGAGTTGGTCCCTAGAAGTTAAAGGGAAAGGGCCTTTTCTCTTTCCTTTAAAACCAATGTGGCATATTTGTTGAGAATTTAGATACCACAGGATTGACAGTGTAGACTTACATTCGTAGACCGGATGCCATCGACCAACCTTGAATAATTTGCAGCACGTTGCATCATTTTGTTTTAAGTAATGCGAAGTCCTTGACATGTCCCAGACATTGTCTTGATTACTTGTGAGGTCTCACATAAGTCTAATTTTCCTCTTCCTCTGCGCTTTCTGGTTCAGCTCAATTTATTCAAGGGTGTATTTGTGTAACACACTTGAATAAGGTGTGGTCCTGCCTTTGTAGATGTTATAGTTTAAGAAGACCAGCTGGACAGGGAGAAGAGTGTGATTCAAGGATGAAGGCGTGGGCTGGGGCTGGGAGAGCAAGGAGGGAGGAAGGGGCAGCACCATGTGCCCATTACTCTATAGACATCTCGAACCACCTGGCCATGTAGCCGTCATTAACCTTAGTTTACAGTTATTGAAACTGAGGTTCAGCCGGGTATAGTGGCTCACGCCTGAACCCAGGAGGCGGAGGTTTCAGTGAGCCGAGATCACGCCACTGCACTCCAGGGTAGGCGAGAGAGCAAGACTCTGTCTCAAAAAAAAAAAAAAAAAAAAAAAAAAAAAGAAAGAAAAAAAAAGAAAAAAGAAAAGAAAGAAACTGAGGTTCAAAGAAATGTACAGTGCTTTCCCCCTTATCCAAGGAGGATACATTCCAAGTCCCCACAGTGGATACCTGAAGCCTCAGATAGTATCAAACCCTATATATGCTATGTTTTTCCCTATATATGCATACCTATGATAAAGTTAATCTATAAATTAGGCACAGTAGGAGACTAACAACAATGATAATAAAATAGAACAATTATAACATACACTGTAACAAAAGGGTGTCTTCCTCTCTCTCTCTCAGAATATCTTATTGTACTGTACTGGGGGTAACTAAAACCAAGGAAAGTGAAATCATGGATAAGGGATATCTACTGTATATGCTGGAGTTTTCAAGGTCATAGCACTGCCTTCCCCCGAGGTTGGCCTTGCAGCCTCTCTAGGCACTGCTGCTGCTGCTGCTGCTAAGAACTCCTATGAGGTGAACACTGTGAGCATCATCATTGCTTCTCAGAAGAGAAGACCCGGCTTACAGAGGCCAAGCCTTAGGTACCTTAAACACCTGTTTAAAGCTGAACTCATGGCCAGGTGCAGTGGCTCATGCCTGTAATCCCTTCTCTCCAAGCTCAAAACCTGCCCTCCTTCTCTTTATATTCCGAATTTCGTGGGTACCACCTCCTCTGCCCAGTGACCCAAGCCAGAGCATACATTCATCCTAGACTCTGTCCCAGGTCCCTGGTCCAGGCAGCTGCCAGTTGTCAGGGTCAGCTCTTCATCTCGCAGTCCTCCTGCCTCTTGTGTCAGTCCCCAGGGCTGTCATCATCTCTTATTGGGACAGTTACAACAGCCCCGTAAGGAGTTTTGCTGCTTCTAATCTTGTTCCCTTTGAGTCTGGATTCCTCCTTGCCATCCAGACAATCCTGATGCAAATCTGATCACGTCACACTTCCCCTCAATAGTTTTCCGTGGCTCCTCATTGTTTTAGGATGAAATTGAAACTCCTAAACATGGGGATTAACAGCGCACCATGATTGGCACTGCTGGCCTCTCCTACCTCTGCAGACTCACCTCTTGCCACTTCTCCCTTGAGGTGGATCAAAAATGATCACAAGTTCTTTGAGGCTCTTCCCATCAAGAGGTAGAGTTTGTTTCCCCACCCCTTGGATCTGGGCTTGCCTTGTGACTTGCTTTGACTCAGAGAATGTAACAGAAAGGACACTGCCTAACTTACAAATGAGGTCTACCTTAAGAGACCTTGCAGATTCCACATTCACCGTCTTGGAATGCTGCCACCATCTGAGAAGCCTGAGGTGGCCTCTGTGAGGATGAAAGACTTCATGGTGAGAAGTGCCTAACCAGCAGCCTGGCACCAGCCACCAGGCATATGGCTGAGGCCATCCAGCCATAGCTGAGCCACCAAATGACCACAGCTATGTGAATTATCCCAGGTCAGACCAGCAGAAGAGCCGCCTGGCTGAGCTCAGCCGAATTTGCTGACCCACAGAATTGTGAACAAGTAAAATGGTTGTAGTTATAAGCCATTAAGTTTCAGAGTTTGTTACACAGTAACATGTAACTGATATAACTCTTAGAGCCAGTTGTCCAGCCATTTTCAACCACTTATTCAATGATGTTTGGGGTCATATATGCAGATGTGCTGTTCCCTTTTCCTTGAAATGGTCGTTTCTCTCCTTTCTGTTGGGTTTTCCTATGGAATATCTAGTCAGCCTTTAGGATTCATCTTGGGTGTCCCTTCCTGTATGTAGGCTCCCTGGCCCTCCAGGATTCCCCTAGTAACAGCCCTCATCACGCTGCCTTTGCAACCATTTGCTTATTTGTACCTCTCACCTACTAGTTGGGCAAGTTACTCACCTCTGTCAACCTCTGCATTTTTCTTCTCTATAAATGGGACCAATAATACCTACCCTGCCCTGGCATGGATAGATTAAAGAAAAAAAAATACATGCAGCTGCCATTGAGGGCCTGGCCCAAGTGCGATGTTCAATAATATTATTTCTCCTTGTTTTCTTTCCTGTGCCAGTGCCACACCCCCCTGTCCCCATGCACTGGGGCTTGCATCCCTCAAAGCTAAGATTGCCTGTCTGTGGTCTCCAGTGTTAAGCACAGTCGTTAGCTCAGGTGTGTGCTCATGTGTTGCATGAAGTTCAAGCCTCAACCCTATAAAGTTGGCCTGCCATGTATCTGATATATTTCTGCTAAAACCCATTAGGCCTTCCTTGTTCTGAAATGTCATCGTTAGTTGTGTGTCACTTCAGTTTTGTAACTGGACAGGCCACTGCGTCCGGGCTGCTTCCTCGTCATCTGGCTGCTAAATGTTTCAACCTTACCCGCCTTGCTGTGTGTCCCATCCTGTATCAGGTTAGCGCTCTTGAGTGGTGAATACGAATTTCATTTTAGTTGACTTTTTATTCTTGTGGCAGGCCTCTCGGCTTACTCAAATTTGATTGCAACAGACACAAAATGTGTCCAAACTTGCAGCTTTTCTTCTCTTATTTTGATATCACCATCCACAAAGGTAAGATATTTTAAAACAACTACAAACTTTCTGAAAATTATAATGAAGTGCTGGGTTTTAAATGGAAGTCATGTAGTGTGAACTTCGTGTAAAGTCTGTAGGGAGTTTTCTTGGAAATGACTGGGAATATTCTTTTTGCACCTTTGAAGATAAAGGTGGAGGAGCTCACAGCTCTTGTGCCATGTTGGGCTTGTCACTCTTTTTTATGTGCCAAATTCCTTTGATTACAAAATTTTAAGTTTAATGCTTTAGGAATTGTTGGGCAATATCTAGATGTGTCTAGTTAAATGTAGGTGATATGCAAACTCTTTATGATGCATTTGATTTAAATTCATTAAGATAGAATGTCTTTACCACCGTTATAGTCTGGGCCTTTTCCTTCTGTTTTAAATGTGTTTCCGTAGGCATTTTCTATACTGACTTTGTTAACGTGTTAATCACTGGGCACTGATAATGATTAATCTGTTTCTTTCTTTCTTTTTCTTTTTTTTTTTTTTGAGACAGAGTTTTGCTCTGTCACCAGGCTGGAGTGTAGTGGCACAATCTCAGCTCACTGCAACCTCTGCCTCCCGGGTTCAAGCGATTCTCCTGCCTCAGCCTCCCAAGTAGCTAAGTACTACAGGCACGTGCCACCACACCCAGCTAATTTTTGTATTTTTAATAGAGATGGGGTTTCACCATGTTGGCCAGGATGGTCTCAATCCCTTGACCTTGTGATCCGCCCGCTTGGCCTCCCAAAGTGCTGGGATTACAGGCAGAGCCATGGCACCTGGCCGTGTTAATCTATTTCTGTGAACCGATGCTAGGTGAACGTACAGAGGGCTTTCTAGCTTCTGTGTTTGTTTATTCTGAAATGTTATTTTAAATCTTAGCCCAACAAATTTAGCTAAAAGACTCCTAGATGTTAAATATGATATTCAAAAACTATAAAGACAAGGTGATGACTTAGAATTGGTGGGAAAGAGAAAAATCTGTTGTCTGATAGTCACCTGCCACAGCAACGCTACTCCTTTGAGAAGACTTCCATCCTTTGCCCTGAAAGTGCTCCATGAAGTTGGATCAGACCTCATTTAGCAAAGGAAGATGTAAGTAGATTTCTGTAGTGTGGCATTATTAAGCATATTAAGTGGTTACAATACAGTAAATTAGAGTGAGTAGTACAGAGGCATAAGCAGTCAAAAAAGTGAAAGTCTAATGTTTGTAACTATTGTTCTGGAGGCTTTTGTGTCAAATATAAGTTCCAGGCTGGGTATGATGGCTCACACCAGTAATCCCAAAACTTAGAGGCCAAGCCAGGTGGATCACTTGAGCCCAGGATTTCGAGACCAGGCTGGGCAACATAGCGAAACCTATCTCTACAAAAAATACAAAAATTAGCTGGAGGTGGTGTTAGCGCCTGTAGTCCAAGCCACTTGGGAGCCTGAGGTGAGAGGATCACCTGAGCCTGGGAGATCAAGGCTGCAGTGAGCCATGATCTTGCCATTGCACTCCAGCCTGAGTGACAGAGAGAGACTGTCTCAAAAATAAAAAAGTTATGAGTGTGAAAATTCAAGCTCAATTCCATTTGTTGGTTGTCTTGAGTGTCTGATCACATAGAATATAAAGATGTTTTGATAGTTGGGACAGTATTCAACTACCTGCTATTTAATACGTTATTTCAGAAAATATTTACAAAGGGGGCCGGGCATGGTGGCTCATGCCTGTAATCCCAGCACTTTGGGAGGCTGAGGTGGGCAGATCACCTGAGGTCAGGAGTTCAAAACCAGCCTGGCCAAACATGGCCAAACCACATCTCTACTAAAAATACAAAAAATTAGCCGGACATGGTGGTGTGTGCCTGTAGTCTAGCTACTCAGGAGGCTGAGGCAGGAGAATCACTTGAACCCGGGAGGCGTGAGGTTTCAGTGAGCCGAGATCGTGCCACTGCACTCCAGCCTGGGTGACAGAGTGAGACTGCATCTAAAAAACAACAACAACAACAAAATATTTCCAAAGGACCTTCTGGATCCAAGAACCTCCATGTCCAATAGAGGGGTGCACACGTGGGTGAGACACAGCAGCTGCCCTCCGGGAGCCCACAGCGGAGGGGTCCCTTCAGGCTTCTTTTATTCCAAGCAAGTGGCAAAACTACATTACTCTTAATACGAACCACTTCCTTTTAGCACAGGACACTTCCCAAGCTCTGCAACTGTTGCTCCTGAGGAAGGGAGTAAAACTGATAATCTGTTCCTCCCTATTGTATTCAGAGGGTTTTTTTTTTCCCCTTTTGCTGGCTGTGTTTTCCTGTCCCTATGATGATTATAATTCACTCTGCAAATTGGATCACCTTTCCCATGCAGAATCCCTTTGACTTCTCTTCTAGATATCCATTACATTTTTGTAGTCTTTGGACACACTGTGTGTGCCGCTTTGCCCTCTGGGTGACAAGGCTGTGGCTGCGGAGACAGAGCCGAGGTGAATTCTCACGGACTGTCACCAGGTTACTCCTGGAGTAAGTAATTCCCGAGAGCTCCTTCTGTGCCGATCGTTAGAAATAGATATTGAGGCCAGGTGCGGTGGCTCATGCCTGTAAACCCAGCACTTTGGGAGGCTGAGGCGGGCAGATCATGAAGTCAAGAGATCGAGACCATCCTGGCCAACACGGTGAAACCTTGTCTCTACTAAAAATACAAAAATTGGCCGGGCACGGTGGCTCACGTCTGTAATCCCAGCACTTTGGGAGGCCAAAGCGAGCGGATCATGAGATCAGGAGATTGAGACTATCCTGGCTAACACGGTGAAACCCCATCTCTACTAAAAAATAGAAAAAATTAGCTGGGCATGGTGGTGGACGCCTGTAGTCCCAGCTACTCAGGAGGCTGAGGCAGAAGAATGGTGTGAACTGGAAAGGCAGAGCTTGCAGTGAGCCAAGATCGTGCCACTGCACTCCAGCCTGGGCGACAGAGTGAGACCCCGTCTCAAAAAAAAAAAAATTAGCCGGGTGTGGTGGCACGCGCCAGTAGTCCCAGCTACTCAGGAGGCTGAGGCAGCAGAATCACTTGTACCCATGAAATGGCAACAGAATCACTTGAACCCGAGTGAGCCGAGATCATGCCACTGCACTCCAGCCTGGCAACAGAACGAGACTCCATCTCAAAAGCAAAAAAAGAGAGAAATAGATATTGAACACCTGCTACATAGCAGGGATTGTGCTAGAAGTATGGATGCAAAGATTAGGCAAATACATTCCCTTGCTTCACAAAGCGTACAGTCTAGTAGGAGAGACAGGCATGTAAAAAGTTTCAACAGCACAGATAATCAGGACTACACCAGAATTGGGCCCAAGATGCTGTGGGAATCTAGAGGTGAAAGGGTTTCATGAAAGGGGAGCTTCTTCTCCCATTTATAACTCATTTTAGCCTAATCTTCCAAACAGTCATGCATCTAAGAGCTGGTGATACAGAAAATACCTTGGTGTTAGTTATGAGTTACTGTTAGAATCCTTCCAGTGTTTGCACCTGTCCTGTGCTCAGGTAACATAAAACAGTGATATAATTTGATGTCTACTTCTTCTTGTATTTGTCTATTTTTAAATGTTCTACAATTTTCATATACTCTGTTTCATAGTTCTCAAAGGAATATTTTGATTGATAAATGTTTAGTTAGTAAGACCTAAAAATAGAATCTCAGTAGTTGGAGCTTATGATATATACAAGATGCAGCTCTAACATTTAAATTGGAAGGGAAATATCAAAAAGATATCTGCACTCCTATGTTTGTTGCAACACTGTTTACAATAGCTAAGATTTGGAAGCAACCTAAGTGTCCATCACCAGACAAATAGATAAAGAAAATGTGATATATATACACAATGTGGTACTATTCAGCCGTAAAAACGAATGAGATCCTGTCATTTACAACAATATGGGTGGAACTGGAGATCATTATGTTAAGTGAAATAAGCCAGGCACAGAAAGACAAACTTCACATGTTCTCACTTATTTGTGGGCTCTAAAAATCAAATCGGTCCAGGGGCTGGAAAGGGTGGTGAGGGGTTAGGGGGCAGTGAAGATGGTATGAAAAATAGGTAATAGGTATGAAAAACTAGAAAGAATGAATAAGACCCACTAGGTTTTTGTTGTTGTTGTTGTTGTTTTGAGAGAGAGTCTCACTCTGTCGCCCAGGTTGGAGCACAGTGGCATGATCTCGGTTCACTGCAACCTCCGCCTCCTGGGTTCAAGTGATTCTCCTGCCTCAGCCTCTCGAATAGCTGGGATTATAGGCACGCGCCACCATACCCGGCTAATGTTTGTATTTTTAGTAGAGACCGGGTTTCACCATGTTGACCAGACTGGTCTCGAACTCCTGACCTCAAGTGATCCACCTGCCTTGGCCTCCCAAAGTGTTCAGATTACAGGCATGAGCCACTGTGCCTGGCCACTATTTGATAGCATAATAGGGTGACTATAGTCAATAATAACTTAATTGTATATTTTTAAATAAAGAGTATAATTGGATTGTTTGTAACTGAAAGGATCAATGCCTGAGGGCACGGCTACCCCATTCCCCATGACGTGCTTAGTTCACATTACATGCCTATACTAAAACATCTCATGTACCCCATACATATATACACCTAGTGTATACCACAAATATTTTAAATAGTTTTTAAAATAAAAAATAAATTGTAAGGGAAAGAAAATTATGAATTTAGAAATGTAAAAGGTCTCAGGTAAGGAAGGCATGAGAGGATCAGGCAGAACCTTCCATCATTGCTGGGACGAGAAGAGAAGCCCTACCTTTTCCCAACACCCTATCCACTCCACCTGTCCCTCACCCCTCAGCTTATGTGAGACTCTATCTGTGCTATGAAACTGAAGATCTAATTCAGTGCTGTTTGCATGGTCTTGCCTCCTGGACCAGGGTTTGCAGTTGTTGAGAAAAGAGATGGTTGGTTATGTCTTGATCCCCCGCCCCCGCCTCCCCTTGAGCATTTGGGGCACAGGACACAGGAACTGGCCAGCCTGGTTCACTCTTGTAGATGAGCTGGGCAGTGGCCTGTCATGTGGGTAATAGGAAGGGGTGGGGACTTCCCCGGGATATTCTGCTCCTGATCGGAAGCTCCAGTGGTGTCGGAGGAGCATGCTGGGAGGGTGTGCAGGGTGGGGCAGGTGCCCGTTTGGCCTCTGCTGTCTATCTGGGGAATGCATCCAAAGGCAACTGTTCCTTATCTGCTCTTGTTGGGAGCAAGGAAGGGCCAATTTGTTCAATGATCTGTACAAAGCCAGTCCCTCTGGCCAGAGTTGCTTCACTCTATATAGAGATTGTATCTTGGTTAGCTCTTCATTCCTGGCAAGATCAGTGTTTCTCTAAATTAATCCCAGGTATTGTTTAAAAGCAACTAAAAATGACGAAATTGTGAAACTTTGAAACTCCCTGAATGTAATGACAAGGAAACTAACATTGTTATATTGGTTGATGCTCCTGGCCAGAAGAGAGAATATTAGCAGGGATAAAAGGGATAGGCCACACGCATTTTCCACCCCAGTGCTGAGAACACGATGGGGGAAAAAGGGAGGTGGCCACAGCCCACACAGTCTCTGCCAAGCTACTTTTTTTTTTTTTTTTTTTGAGACAGAGTCTTGCTCTGTCACCCAGGCTGGAGTGCAAAAGTGTGATCTCAGCTCATTGCAACCGCCACCTCCCAGGTTCAAGCGATTCTCCTGCCTCAGCCTCCAGAGTAGCTGGGATTACAGGCACCTGCCACCAAGCGCAGCTAATTTGTTTGTATTTTTAGTAGAGATGGGGTTTCACCATGTTGGCCAGGCTGGTTTTGAACTCCTGACCTTAAGTGATCCGCCCGCCTCAGCCTCCCAAAGTGCTGGGATTACAGGTGCGAGCCACCACTCCTGGCCCCAGTAACTTCCTTCCTTCCTTCCTTCCTTCCTTCCCTCCCTCCCTCCCTTCCTTCCTTCCTTCTCTCTCTCTTTCCTTCCTCCCTTCCTCCCTTCCTTCCTTCTTCTTTCTTCCTTCTTTCCTTCTTTCTTTTCCTTCTTTCTTTTCTTTCCTTCCTTCCTTCCTTCTTTCTTTTCTTTTCTTTTTTCTCTCTCTCTTTCTTTCTTTCTCTTTCTTTCTTTTCTTTCTTTCTTTCTTTCTTTCTTTCTTTCTTTCTTTCTTTCTTTCTTTCTTTCCTTCCTTCCTTCCTTCCTTCCTTCCTTCCTTCCTTCCTTCCTTCCTTCCTTCCTTCCTTCCTTCCTTCCTTCCTTCCTTTCCTTTCTTTCCTTTCTTTCCTTTCTTTCCTTTCTTTCCTTTCTTTTCTTTCTTTCGACAAAGTCTTGTTCTTAACCTAGCCTGGAGTGTGACAGCACGATCTTGGCTCGCTGTAACCTCCGCCTCCTGGGTTCAAGCAATTCTCTTGCCTCAGTCTCCTGAGTAGCTGGGATTACAGGCACCTACCATCACTCCCGGCTAATTTTTGTATTTTTAGTAGAGACGGGGTTTCACAATGTTGGCCAGGCTGGTTTCGAACTCCTGACCTTAAGTGATCTGCCCACCTCAGCCTTCCAAAGTGCTGGGATTACAGGCATGAGCCACCATGCCCAGCCCCAGCTACTTGCTTTCTATTGGAATGAACTTCATGGTTAATAGTCAGTTAGTGACTGCAACTTTTGAACTTTTTGTTCATAGTGAAAAACATTTTAAGTAATGCTTACCCCATTATGTTTCTTGCCATTTGAAAAAAAAATCTCCCTTCAGACAGAATGCAGAATAAAATACGACAGAAAATCTGTACAGATTCACAACCTGATTTAAGTTAATAGGTTATAGAGAAAGAAAGTCTTCTAAACCCTATGAAAGGTTAACAGTTCTCTGTTATTTTTCCCTGTGTGCTATTTGATGATTTCCCTGTGAACTCTGATGATTTATTGCCAGAATTCCAAACATAAGATGTGAATTTCACAAAAATGGATGAAAGGTATCTATTTTTCATTGGTAGAGGAAGCCAAAGCATCCCTTCTTCACCGCACTAAAAGCTGTTGTTTACATTAAGCAAACCTCAGATGTGAACGTATTTTTACGCAAATGCATTTAATGGATTAATATTGTCTTTGGGACAGTATTCTTCACTCCATCTGGAGAGTCTGGCGTTCCGTAATCACCATGTGATGACGGCTGCCCTGACAGTGGCTGGTGGCAGCACATGCCCCCTGAGCCTCTCCGTGATGTGATCTGTGGGCATCATGTGACCATTTTCAGAAGGGAAGATAGTTCTGGAAGCTAAAGGTCACCTAGTCAGCCTCGTTGGGCGATTGATGACTCAGCTGGGTTCAGGGAGGTGGACCCAAGGCAGAGCCTCTACAAGGCAGTGGTGGGCAGGGCGGTTCAGGCAGGTGGCACCTGGGCAAAGGTGCAGACGTGAAATCCTGAAAGCAATTCTCGGTGCTGCTGGGTTTCCAGGAGGTAGAAGAATGGTGACAAGTGCACCATCAGGTAGGGACAGATATGGAAGGGCTGGAACAGTGTGCTCAGGAGACTGAGCTTCAATCTGGAGGTCCCAGGAAGTGGTTTAAGATGTTTCAGCGAGAGCATGATACAGACCAACCTGGGAAGAACCGCTGCTTTGTCACTGTACCCCTATGGAAATGCTGTTCGCTTTGCTAGTTGAAACAGCCCACTATTGTCTGAGACTCACCCAGTTAGATTTATTTGGACTCCACAAAGTATTCTTGACCATACCATCACAGTCGAGGACCCCCTGCATGAGCTGCCTTCATGGCTACAGGGAGAGCACACCCAAGTGGATGTCACACCCAGCACACATGCCACCGGCTTGGCCCTGCTCCCTGCGCCCCATGGGCAGCCTGAGCCACACTGGCTGCCTGTTGTTCCTGGAGTGTGCCAGCATGTTTCAGTCCTGGCTGGAGCCTTTGCACTTGGTGTTCTCTTTGCTGGAACATTCTCCCCCAAGACATTTACACAGCTTGCCTCCTCATTCCCTGAGGTTATCTCCTGCCCCCTAATCAGTGTGAACTTCCCTGGCCTCACCCCGGACACTCCACATGTGCATTCATTTCTTTGTTCACCGTCTGTGTCCCAGTTACAAGGGATGCTCCCTGAGAGCAGGGATCTGGTTTTTGTTTGTTGTTGTTGTCGTCGTCGTTTTGAGGTGGAGTCTCACTCTGTCGCCCAGGCTGGAGTGCAGTGGTGCAATCTCAGCTCACCGCAACCTCCACCTCCCATGTTCAAGGGATTCTCCTGCCTCAGCCTCCTGAGTAGCTGGAATTACAGGCACCCGCCACCAAGTCGGGCTAATTTTTGTATTTTTAGTAGAGATGGGGTTTCATTGTGTTGGTCAGGCTACTCTCCAACTCCTGACCTCGTGATCCGCCTGCCTCGGCCTCCCAAAGTGCTGGGATTACAGGCATGAGCCACCGCACCCGGCCCTGTTTTTTTTTGTTTTGTTTTGTTTATTGGTTTGTTTGTTTTTGAGACACAGTCTCACTCTGTTGTCCAGGCTAGAGTGTGATGGCACGATCTTGGCTCACTGCAACCTCCACCTCCCAGGTTCAAGCGATTCTCCTGCCTCAGCCTCCTGAGTAGCTGGAATTACAGGCGCCTGCCACCACACCCAGCTAATTTTTGTATTTTTAGTAGAGACGGGCTTTCGCCATGTTGGCCAGGCTGGTCTCAAACTCCTGACCTCAAGTGATCCACCCGCCTTGGCCTTCCAAAGTGCTGGGATTACAGGCGCGAGCCACTGTGCCCAGCCCAGGGATCTGTGTCTCCGCTGTGTCCCCAGCACCTCAAACACATTGTATGGAGCTCCGCACAGCTGCTGAGTCAGTGATGGCTGAGTGAGTCCTGGCCCTCGGTCTGCGGCTCCTACAACATTTTGTTTAAAGGTTTTCACTTTCACAGCGTGCTGATTAATAGCCAAGCCCAGAGGAGAGGCTCAGCACTGTTCCTGTTTAGATGATGAATTCAGGCGTATCTTCGATGATAAATGACGTTACATTTCAAAACAAGCAAGTGGCCAGGTGCAGTGGCTCACACCTCTAATCAAAGCACTTTAGAAGGCCAAGGCAGGCGGATCACCTGACGTCAGAAGTTCGAGACCAGCCTGGCCAATGTGGTGAAAGCCCATCTCTACTAATAATACAAAAAAATTAGCCAGGCGTGCTGGCGGGCTCCTGTAGTCCCAGCCACTCAGGAGGCTGAGGCAGGAGAATGGCATGAACCCAGGAGGTGGAGCTTGCAGTGAGCCGAGATTGCACCACTGCACTCCAGCCTGGGCGACAGAGCGAGACTCCGCCAAACACAATCAATCAATCAATCAATCAAACAAACAAGTGAATGTTGTTATACGTCAACCTTATCAATTGTTCCTCTTTCCTCCCGGTAGCTTGGAGCTCGGCTGCGCAACCAACACCATCCAGTCACGATGGTGGACACAGAAAGCCCGCTCTGCCCCCTCTCCCCACTCGAGGCTGGCGATCTAGAGAGCCCGTTATCTGAAGAATTCCTGCAAGAAATGGGAAACATCCAAGAGATTTCGCAGTCCATCGGCGAGGATAGTTCTGGAAGCTTCGGTTTTACAGAATACCAGTATTTAGGAAGCTGTCCTGGCTCAGACGGCTCGGTCATCACGGGTAAGTGTGCTGTTTCCTAGAAAGTTTTATTTAGAAATGTTTCTTCCTAAAGAAAGCTGTTCTTTTTAGCTGGAAAATAAGTCACACTTTTTTGCAAGGAAACCTTCAGAGGTGGTAAAGGCATTACCTCCAGTGCCACTGGGCCCTGGAAGGCACGTGTCACGGCTCACGGTGCAACCTCTTGTGAAAACCATGCATGCATCAAACAATGCTTGAGATTCAGTCACAGGGAGCAGCTAAAGTACACAGACCCTAACCCCAGCAAGCCCACGGGGGACAGCTAGACATTTTTAAGAGGAGACGTGTGCAAGGGTCTGCATGGAGGCACTGTTGGTAAGAGGGAAGGATGGGAAACAAGCTGGACGTGCGTCAAAGGGAAACAGATAAATTGGGATGCGTTTATACAGTGACATACTTCATAGCAATTTAAAAGAACAGACTACGCCAGGCGTGGTGGCTCACGCCTATAATCCCAGCACTTTGGAAGGCTGAGGCAGGTGGATCACTTGAGGTCAGGAGTTCGAGACCAGCCTAACCAACATGGTGAGGCCCCATCTATACAAAAACATTTTTTAATAAAAAAAAAATTAGCCAGGCATGGTGGCGCATGCCTGTGGTCCTAGCTACTCAGGATGCTGAGGCAGGAGGACCATTTGAGCCCAGGAGCTCGAGGCTGCCATGAGCTATGATTGCCACTACACTCCAGCCTGGGTGACAGTGAGACCCTGTCTTTAAAACAAACAAACAAAAAAATTAAGAAACATCAAATGGGCCGGGCGCGGTGGCTCACGCCTGTAATCCCAGCACTTTGGGAGGCCGAGGCGGGCGGATCACAAGGTCAGGAGATCGAGACCATGGTGAAACCCCGTCTCTACTAAAAATACAAAAAATGAGCCGGGCACGGTGGCGGGCGCCTGTAGTTCCAGCTACTCGGGAGGCTGAGGCAGGAGAATGGCATGAACCCGCGAGGCGGAGCTTGCAGTGAGCCAGGATAGCGCCACTGCACTCCAGCTTGGGCGACAGAGCGAGACTCCGTCTCAAAAAAAAAAAAAAAAAAAAAAGAAACATCAAATGAAAATAAACCAGCTTAATGATATATTTAAGATCCAATTAATGTAAAATCTTTTATTTACTTTTTTTATTTTTTGAGACAGAGTTTTGCTCTTGTTGCCCAGGCTGGAGTGCAGTGGTATGATCTCAGCCCACCTGCAACCTCCATCTCCCGGGTTCAAGCAGTTCTTCTGCCTCAGCCTCCCTAGTAGCTGGGATTACAGGTGTCTGTCACCACACCTGGCTAATTTTTGTATTTTTAGTAGAGATGGGGTTTCACCATGTTGGCCAGGCTGGTCTCAAACTCCTGACCTCAGGTGGTCCGCCCGCCTCAGCCTCCCAAAGTGCAGGAATTACAGGCCTGAGCCACCGCATCTGGCCCACGTAAAATCTTTAACACTAAACAATCTAGTACATCACTGTTGGAAACAGACATACATATATTGCAAGCTTTAAGGACTCAGTCGCCTCCTGAACGAGACGGAGGGAGAATTGGGGAGGGCTCCCTTGGGGACTCCAATTCTCTCTAGGTTGTATATTTGATAAACCTGGGTGGTGTGTACATGGGTATTACAGTCATGTTGCTTAATGACAGGGACAGGTTGTGAGAAATGCATCCTTAGCGATTTCATCATTGTGTGAAAGTCATAGAGTACACTTAAACAAACCCAGATGGAACAGCCTGCTGCACACCGAGGCTCTGCAGTGCAGCCTGTTGTTCCCAGGCCACACAACTGTACAGCGTGTTACTGTACTGAATAGCATAGGCCCCTGTGACACAGTGGTAAGTATTTGTGTGTCTACACATACCAAAACATATAATAGAAAAGGCGACAGCAAAAATACAGTATTATCATCTTATGGGACCATGATACCACAGTTGAACTTACGGTCTGTTGTTGACCAAATGTCACTGTGTAGTGCGTGACTATACAGAAATAAGCTCAAAGAAATTAAGTAACTTGGCTGGGCGTGGTGGCTCATGCCTGTAATCCCAACACTTTGGGAGACTGAGGCGGGCAGATCATCTGAGGTCAGGAGTTCAAAACCAGTCTAACCAACATGGCGAAACACCGTCTCTACTAAAGAATACAAAAAATTACCCAGGTGTGGTGGCGGGCACCTGTAATCCCAGCTACTCTTCTCAGGAGGCTGAGGCAGGAGAATCGTTTGAACCCAGGTGGCAGAGGTTGCAGTGAGCGGAGATCATACCACTGCATTCTAGCTTTGGCCACAGAGTGAGACTCCGTCTTAAAAAAAAAACAAAAAAGTCCAGGTGTGGTGGCTCACACCTGTAATCCCAGCACTTTGGGAGGCTGAGGCAGGCAGATCACTTGAGGTCAGGAGTTAAAGACCAGTCTGGCCAACACGGTGAAACCCCATCTCTACTGAAAATATAAAAATTAGCCAGGCGTGGTGGTGTACACCTGTAATGCCTGGGCAACAGAGCAAGACGCCGTCTCAAAAAAAAAAAAAAAACAAACAAGGCAAATTGAGTAACTTGCCACTGTTCATACAGCCAGAAAGACACAGCGCCCGGGCCTGGACCCTGCCTCTCAGCTGGCTCTAGAGGGCTGTTCTCTGCATGCTGGCGTGATCGTGCCTTGTAAAAGGTGGCAGTGTTCTCAGCTTAGTCAATCAGGAATTGCAAGAGGCTAGTGAGCCCTTGAGGACTCTGGGGGGCCTTTGTGACTGAGCAGCTTTGGGAGTGACCCTGGCAGATCTTTACAGATGGTGCAAGTTTTGACTCCCTTTCTTCTGGCGCATTAAGCAGAGGATAAGCACTGTGGAGAGAGTGAAGGTTTAGGGAGATGATGGCCCCCAGAGCAGTGCAGGAGGGGACAGGGAGGCTGGAGGAGAGCAAGGAAAAGGCTCCGCATCAGGTGGCGCCTTGAGTGGCCTGGGTAGGTTGCTTGCAGCAAACCCAGGTTAATGGCTTTGACAATGACCGCCATTGCTTCCTGAGCACTGCAGGCTGCCCACACACCTCTCACCTCGGCTTGCCTAAGCCCAAGAGCAGCCTTGTGAGGTCATTGCTATGTTTATTTAAGGAAGGAGGAAAGCAGGCAGGCCCCAGGACATCCTGACTGGCCGGAGATCACCAGCCCAGAACCCAGCCCTTAACCCCACAATGTGCGACCTTTCTTCACCCATCACAGACACACCCCATGCTGGTTCACTGTTCACTGACTATTTGTGCTATTTATCAGAAAAACTTTTTCTTTATGGGTTTGAAAAGATTTATTTTGCTTTTGTTTGTTTTTCTTTTTTGCCTTTCTTCTTTAAGGAAGGCAGGCTCCCCCAGCCCCACCCCCAGGGTGAAAAATATAGTTCATTGTCTAGTAAAAGAGTTCAAAGATACGCTTTTTTCTCTGGATAAAATATACTCTAGAGCTTGTTCTGAAATATGGAATTAGTGTGAGCTGCGGGAGTGGGTGGGTGTGTGGCTCTAGCTCTGGAAAGTTCTTTCCCGGCAGCGGCTAGGAGGGCTGCCCAGTCCCCTCTCGCCTCCCCCGGCAGCTTAAACACAGGACCCCTTATTCTGTGCTCTCTTCTGACCCCTGGTCCTCATGCAGGAGGGAACCCTGTTCTTCTAATTAGATGCAGGGATCCTTTTCTAAGAGTAGCGTATTTTAGGTCATTGTTAAGAGTTATAATCTAAAACGTATTTTTAACTCATCTGAAAGTTCTGACAGAGGTAAGGCTTGAGAATTTCCTGCATACTAGCCTTGTGGTCTGTATAATCCATTAAAAGCCACATTTAGCCCAATTCCACAGACTGAACTGTGCTTCCTACCTAAATAAATTAAGAGCAGGTGGGGCACGGTGGTCACTCCTGTAATCCCAGCACTTTGGGAGGTCAAGGCGGGTGGATCACCTGAGGTCAGGAGTTTAGACCAACCTGGCCAACATGGTGAAACCTCATCTCTACTAAAAATGCAAAAAAATTACCTGGGCATGGAGGCATGCACCTCTTAAGCTTAAGGACATATTTCTTATGATCCAATTAATATAAAATATTTTATTTTATTTTATTTTTTTATATTTTGAGACAGAGTTTCACTCTTGTTGCCCAGGCTGGAGTGCAGTGGTGCAATCTCGGTCTGTCATCCCAACTACTCTGGAGGCTGAGGCAGCAGAGTCACTTGAACCCGGGAGGCGGAGATTGCAGTGAGCCAAGATCACACCACTGCACTCCAGCCTGGGCAACAGAGTGAGACTCCGTTTTTAAATAAATAAATAAATAACAAGGGTTCAGGGGAGGAGAGAGAGGGTTCCAAATTTGTTTTGAACCAATTCCAAGGAACTTTATGGCAAAAAGAAAAAAAAGGAGAACTTATAAAAAGTGACCACACTGAATTGTCCTGGACACACATCCCTGGTTTTGACCACTAGCCTTTGAAGTAGCGAGTGGGGTGATAACCCGTTTTTATTTCCCTCCCAGCATTTCCTCGCTCTTATTCATACATGTGGTCATTTGTACTCATCTCACAATCCTTAAAACCTCTTTGCTTCTTTCCGGGTTTTACTGTACTGTTACTGCGAAGTCTGAGAGATGAGGTTATTTAAGATTATTTCTTATTTGTAAATTAGATCTTTCATCTTTGTATCTAATCTGCTCTTTTGGGTAATATTCCTAGTTAGGTAGACTGGTCTTTCAGAAGGGCTGAATATTAAATGCACTTACTTTAAACTTTACACCCAGGAGACCGGATGGGTGAGGCTGGTTCACTCAGCCAACGTACTTTTTTACCCCTGGTTTTTCTTCCCGGCTTTATTGCCATAATTGACATACAATAAACTGCACATCCTTAAAGGTTACAGTCTGATACGTGTACATGCACACGCACCTGTGAAACCATCATCACACTCAAAATCGTGATGCAGAATTTTTGCTCCTTAGTTCAACTAAATCTGGGTTCTCGTGTCATGACCAGGAAAAATTAGGCACGTGGACACATAGAAGGGTGAGGAGAGCAATATTGGGTGAAAAGGAAAAAAGAGAAAAACTCTCAGCAATGCTAGAGGGGATCCTGCTAGTGGGTTCCCAGCTCACAGACTGATAACCAGGCCACCACACATGAGCTGGAGGCCAGGCTCCTCCCCAATGCGCAAGGTGAGAACTTCCCGTGGCTCCACCCCATTCTCCCAGTGCCCAGCTGGGTCCCCGTCCCTTGCGGGCCTGTCCAGACAAGGGAACCCTGGGCAGGTTCCCTCATCTGCACAAAAGCATCTGATGTAAACACTTATGGGGCAGGTTGCAGATTCTCTGGGGACTCCCCCCTTATCTGCCTCCTGCATCTATCAGTAGTGCCTCTGTCTGTCACCCCTGAAGTTTACTTGTGCTGTTTTCTTTTTCTTTTTTTTTTGAGATGGAGCCTCTATCTGTCGCCCAGGCTGGAGTGCAGTGGTGCGATCTTGACTCACTGCAACCTCCGCCTCCCAGGTTCACTCCATTCTCCTGCCGAGTAGCTGGGACTACAGGCGCCTACCACAACGCCCAGCTAATTTTTTGTGTTTTTGGTAGAGACAGGGTTTCACCGGGTTAGCCAGGATGGTCTCGATCTCCTGATTTCGTGATCTGCCCGCCTCGGCCTCCCAAAGTGCTGGGATTACAGGTGTGAGCCACTGCGCCCGGCCACTTGTGCTGTTTTCTAATTACTCTTTCCCCAGCCCTATACCTCCCTGCCTCCCTCCCCCAGTAAACCACTGATCCACTTTCTATCATTCTAGGTTGCTTTATATTTCCTAGAATTTTATATAAATGGAATCATACAGCATGTACTCTTTCTAGGCTGGCTTCTTTCGCTCTGCAGAATGGCTGTGAGACTCATCTGCATTGCAGCAAGCATCAGTAGTTCATTCTTCTTCATCCATCGTGTGAACATAGCACAGTTTGCTGATTCACGCACCTGTTGATGAGCATTGAGTTTGTTTCTAGCTTGTGGCTATTACAAATAAAGCTGCTATGAACATTCATGTACAAGTCTGTATAGACCTCTGCTTTCATTTCTCTTGAATAAATACCTAGGAGTGTGATGGCTGCAACAGATGGTAGGTGTTTGTGTAACTTTTTAAGAAACTGCCAAAATCTTTTCCAACATTTCGGAAAAATCTTAGAAAATGCTATACTATTTTATATTCCCACTGGCAGTATATGGGGGAGTTCCAGTTCCTCCATACCCTCATCAGCATGAGACATGATCAATCTTTTTAATTTTAACCATGTCAGTAGGTGTGTGATGGTCTCTCACTGTGGTGGTTTTTATTTGCACTTCCCTGGTGATGTTGAGCATCTTTTCGTATGCTTATTTACCATATATCTTCTTTGTTGACATTTCTATTCAAATCTTTTGCTTATTTTTTAATTGAGTTACTTGTTTTTCCACTATTCACTATTGAACATTATTTATATATTTTGAATACAAATACTTTACCAGACATGTGATCTACAATATTTTCCCCAGTGTGTGGTTTGTCTTTCTTTTCTTTCTACTAATAGTATCTTTAAAAAAAAAATAGTTTTTTTGTTTATTTTGTTTTGTTTTTGAGATAGGGTCTCAATCTGTTGCCCAGGCTAGAGTGCAGTGTTATGATCATGGCTTACTGCGGCCTTGACCTCTTGGGCTCAGGAGACCCTCCGACCTCAGCCTCCTGAGTAGCTGGGACCACAGGTGTGTACCACCATGTTTGGCTAAGTTTTTCTTTTTTGTGTGTGGATATGGAGACTCATTATGTGGCCAGGGTTGGTCTTGAACTCCTGCACTCAAGCGACCCTCCCACCTCTGCCTCCCAAAGTGCTGGGATTATAGGTATGAGCCATCATGCCAGACCAGTTCTTAATTTTGATGAAGTCCAATTTATCAATGTCCTTTTTTTATGGATACTTCATATTTTTATTTATTTATTTATTTGAGAGAGGGTCTCACTCTGAGCCCAGGCTGGAATTCAGTGGCATGATCTCAGCTCACTGCAGCCTCAACCTCCCAGGCCCAGGTAATCCTCCTACCTCAGCCTCCCAAGTAGCTGAGACTATAGGTACCCGCCACCATGCCCAGGTAAATTTCTTGTATTTTTTGTAGAGACGGGGTTTCACCATGTTGCCCAGGTTGGTCTCAAACTTCTGGGCTCAAGCGATCCACCCGTCTCAGCCTTCCGAAGTGCTGGGATTACAGGCGTGAGCCACCATACCCAGCCATATATATATATACACACACACACATATATATATGGTTGTTTATATATGTATATTTATATATATGTATATTTATATTTATATCTATTTTTGAGACAGAGTCTCACTCTGTTGCCCAGGCTGCAGTGCAGTTGTGTAATCTCAGCTCACTGAGATTAATTTTAGTTTTAATTTTTAATTGACAAATAATAATTGTATTTTTATGGGGCACAATGTGATGTTTTGGTCTATGTTTACATTGGGGAATGTGTAAATCAAGCTAATGAACATATCCACCACCTCACCAACTTACCATTTTTTGTGTGTGGTGAGAACACTTAAAGGCTGCTCCTTGAGGCCAGGCCCAATCCCAGCACTTCGGGAGGCTGAGGCGGGTGGATCGCTTGAGGTCGGGAGTTTCAGACCAGCCTGGCCAACATGGTGAAACCCTGTACCTACTAAAAACACAAAAATTAGCCAGGCATGGTGGTACACACCTGTAGTCCTAGCTACTCAGGAGGCTGAGGCAGGAGAATCACTTGAACCCAAGAGGCAGAGGCTGCAGTGAGCTGAGATCATGCTACTGCACTCCAGCCTGGGCAACAGAGCAAGACTCCGTCTCAAAAAAAAAAAAAAGTATTTCTTGAGCAATTTTGAAATATACAACACATCATTGTTAATTATGGTCACCATACTGGGTAGTAGATCACTAAATCTTATTCTTCCTGTGTAACTAAAACCTTGTTCCTTTTGACCAACATCCCCCCATTCCCCCCGGCAGCCTTAGCCCCTGATAACCACCATTGCACTCTCTACTGCTGTGAGTTTGACCTTTTTAGATTTCACATACGAGATCACATGGTATTTGTCTTACTGTGCCTGGCTTATTTTACTTAGCGTAATACTTTCCAGATTTACCCATGTTGTTGCAAATGAAATTTCCTTCTTTTTTAAGGCTGAATAGTATCTGTGTGTATGTGTGTGTGTGTGCGTGTGTGTGTGTCACATTTTCTTTATCTCTTTATTCATTAATGATCATTTAGGATGATTCCGCATCAGGCTACTGTGTATGGTGCCACAGTGAACGTGGAGGTGTAGACATCTCTTCAGTGTAATGGATCCAATCTCCTTGGATATAAACCTGGAAGTGGGATTGCTGGATCATACGTAGTGCTATTTTTGTTTTTTTGAGGAACCTCCATACTTATTTTCCATAATGCTCTTCTAATTCACAATACTACCAACATTGGACATGGGTTCTTTTTTCTCTACATCCTTGCCAACCTCTTGTTATCTTTTACCTTTTTATGTATCTGGCTGCTTCTACATTTTTTTCTTTCTCACCAATTCTGAACCATTTGATGGTTTCTTCCTTTATGCTTCTTGTGCTTGAGGTTCATTGAGCATCTGGGATCAGTGCATTTATTGTTTTCATCAAATTCAGAAGGTTAGGCCATTATTTCTTCAAATTTTTTTTGTCCGTCTCTCTCTACCTTTGGGAGCTCCAGTTATATATATGTTAGGCCACTTCAAGTTGTCATACAGTTCACTAATGCTAAGTTCTTTTTTTAAGTCTTGTTTCTGTGTTTCACTTTGGACAGTTTCTATTGCTACATCTTCAAATTTACTAATTTTTTCTTCTGCAATATCTAATCTTCTCCTAATCCCATCCAGTGTATTTTCCATATTAGATATTATAGTTTTCATCACTAAAAGCATGATTTGGTTCTGTTTTCACCCATGTATCTATATAACATGTCCAGTCTTTCACTCAGCTTCTTAAACATTTAGAATATGGTCAGAATAACTTTTTTTGCTGTTTTGTTTTAGAGACAGGGTCTCACTTTGTTGCCCAGGCTGGAGTGCAGTGGTGTGATCACAGCTCACTGCAGCCCCGACCTCCTGGGCTCAAGGAATGCTCCCACCTTAGCCTCCTATATAGCTGGGACCACAGGCACACACCACCACACCTGGCTAATTTTTAAATTTTTTGTAGAGACAGGGATCTCACTTTGTTGCCCAGACTGGTCTCAAACTCCTGGGTTCAAGCAATTCTCCCGCCTTGGCCTCCCAAAGTGTTGGGATTACAGGCATGAGCCCAGCCCAGAATAACTTTTTAAAAATGTCTTGAGGCTGAGGTGGGCAGATCATCTGAGGTCAGGAGTTCGAGACCAGCCTGACTAACATGGAGAAACCCCACCTCTACTAAAAATACCAAGTTAGCCAGGCATGGTGGCATGTGCCTGTAATCCCAGCTACTAGGGAAGCTAAGGCAAGAGAATCGCTTGAACCCGGGAGGTGGAGGTTGCGGTGAGCCGAGATCACACCACTCCGGCCTGGGCATCAAGAGCGAAACTCCATCTCAAACACACACACACACACACACACACACACACAAAACAAAACAAAACAAAACAAAACAAAACAAAACAAAAACAACAACAAAAAAAAACTCTTAGCCACAATTTCTGTCATCTGTGTCACTTCTGAGTCCCTTTCCATTCATTTTTCTCCTCGTCATGGGTCATATTTTTCTGATTCTTCATGTGTCCTGCAATTTTTTTTTCTTTTTCTTTTTCTTTCTTTTTTTTTCTTTTCCTTGGAGATGGAGTCTTGCTCTGTCACCCAGGCTGGAGTGCGGTGGCACAATCTCAGCTCACTGCAACCTCCGCCTCCCAGGTTCAAGCAATTCTCCTGCTTCAGCCTCCCAAGTAGCTGGGATTACAGGCGCTAACCACCATGCCCAGATAATTTTTTGTATTTTTAGCAGAGACAGAGTTTCACCATGACGGCCAAGCTGATTTTGAACTCCTGACCTCAAGTGATCCGCCCACCTTGGCCTCGCAAAGTGCTAGGATTACAGGTGTGAGCCACCGCGCCCGGCCAATTGTTTTCATTGGATGCCATATGTTGGGAACTTTATTGGGTGATGGATATTTTTGATTTCCTATAAATATTCCTGAACTTTGTTCTGGGATGCAGTTAAGTGACTTGGAAAATGTTCGATCCTTCCAGGTCCTGTTTTTCAGCTTCATTAGATGGGACCATTGCAGTGTTTATTTTAGAGATAACTTTGCCCCACTGCTGAGGCAAAACCACTCTGAGCTCTTTGCCTGATGCTCCATGACTTCAGTGATCTTCCACTGTGAGAGGTGAGAACAGGACTGTATCCAGCTCCTTGTGGGTCCCAGGCAGCGTTCACTATCATCATTTCAGGATGCTACTGAAGTATCCCTTTTTTAGGCTCTCTCAGTTGACAAAGCAAATACATATACGTGTACATACTAACCTATGTGTATACAGGAATCTATCAGTATTTCAGTCCGTGGCCATCTATAGCTGTAGTAAGCCAAACATGAGTGTGTGCTGATGTCTCAGCCCTCATCTGTTATCAGATGGATTGTTCTAGCCTCCTCCACTTGCCTACCTGTCAACTTCACCATTCCTTGAATTCGTTGTTCATTTTCCGTATACCTGTACAGTGGCATCAGAATTGTTAACCCACACCCTGTGGGAAAAAAACTTCAGCTAGAGCACAGTGTTGATGAGCAGATCCTTTTGCCTTTAGTCTTATAGATTCCAGTCATTCTAAATTATTCAGTGCAGCGCCTTTCCGTACCTGCCCCCACTTTTTCCCCTGAGATTGTTTCCTACATTCGTAGCACAGTGAGATTGTTTTGTTACCTTCTGCATTCCACCCTGGGATCCTCCAACCTCCTAAATTAGTTTTGTTTCATTTGCACACGTTAGGTTCAATCTGAACTATAAAGTTCTGTGGGTTTTCACAAATGCATAGTGTCATATATCCACCACTACATTTTCCTTCTCTCTCTTTCTTGCATTCTTGTCTCACTCTGTCACCCAGGCTGGAGTGCAGTGGCACAATCTCGGCTCACTGCAACCTCCACCTCCCGGGTTCAAGTCATTCTGCTGCCTCAGCTTCCCGAGTAGCTGGGACTACAGGCACGCACCACCATACCTGGCTAATTTTTTTGTATTTTTAGTAGAGATGACGTTTCGCTATATGGGCCAGGCTGGTCTCAAACTCCTGACCTCATGATCCACCCACTTCGGCTTCCCAAAGCGCTGAGATTACAGGCGTGAGCCACCATGCCCGGTCTCTCTTTCTTTTTCTTTCTTTCCTTCGTTCTTTTTCTCTTTCTCTCTTTCTCTCTTTCTCTCTTTCTTTTTCTATTCTATTCTATTCTATTCTATTCTATTCTATTCTATTCTACTCTACTCTACTCTACTCTACTCTACTCTACTCTACTCTACTCTACTCTACTCTTTTTTTAGATGGAGGTCTCACTGTGACACCCAGGCTGGAGTACAGTGGCAGCACAATCTCAGCTCCCTGCAGCCTCAGCCTCCCAGGGCTCAGGTGATCCTCCCACCTCAGCTTCCCAAGCAGCTGGGATTAGAGGTGCACACTGCCACGCCCAGCAAATTTATGTATTTTTTGTAAAGACAAGGTTTGACCATGTTGCCCAGGCTGGTCTCAAACTCCTGAGCTCAAGTGATCTGCCGACCTCAGCCTCCCAAAGTGCTGGGATGACAGGCATGACCCACCGCACCCAGACCACTGTTACATTTTCATATGAATAGTCTCACCACATCAAAAAACCCCATGCTTCACCTATTCAACCCTGCCTCTCCCACCCCTAGCCAGCTCAGAAATGGTTCCTTTTACCATTGCTATAATTTTGCCTTTTCCAGAATGCCATGAATTTGAAGTCATATAGTATGTAGCCTTTTCAGACTGATTTCTTTTATAACAATATGCATTTAAGAGTCATTCATGTCTTTCCATGGCTTGATACCTCATTTCTTTTTACACTGAATGAAGTCCCACTGTCTGTTTGTACCACAGTTTGTATATCTATTCACCTATTTAAGGGCATCTTGGTTGCTTCCAATTTTTGGCAATTAAGAATAAAGCTGGCTGGGCGCAGTGGCTCACACCTATAATCCCAGCACTTTGGGAGGCCAAGGGGGGCAGATCACTTGAGGTCAGGAGTTTGAGACCAGCCTGGCCAACATGGTGAAACCCTGTCTCTACTAAAAATACAGAAATTAGCTGGGCATGGTGATGGGTGCCTGTAATCCCAGCTACTTGGAAGGCTGAGGCAGGAGAATCACTTAAACCTGGAGGCAGAGGTTGCAGTGAGCTGAGATTGTGCCACTGCACTCCAGCCTGGGTGACAGAGTGAGACTCTGTCTCAAAAAAAAAAAAAAAAAAAAAAAGCTGCTCTAAACTTGTGTAGGTTTTGTGTGGACAGAAGTTTCCAAATCAACTGGACAAATACCTACGAGTGTGAGTCCATCATACAGTAAAACTGCTTTGCTTTGTCAGAGGCTGCCAGAATGTCCTCCAAGGGGGCTGTCTCATGTTGCACTCCCACCAGCAATGAATGGGGGTTCCTGTTGCTCCACGTCCTCACCAAATTTGATGATGTCAGTTTTGTAGATTTTGGTCATCCTAGTAGGTGTGTGGTGACACCACATTGTTGTTCTCATTCTCAATGCCCCAATGACATATGATGCTGAGCATCGTTTCATATGCTTAATTGCCATCTGTATATCATCTTTGCTGAAGTGACTGTTCAGATCTTTTGCCCATTTTTTTTTTTCCTTTTGAGACGTAGTCTTGCTCTGTCACCAGGTTGGAGTGCAGTGGCATGATCTCAGCTCACTGCAGCCTCCGCCTCCCGGGTTCAAGCGATTCACCTGCCTCAGCCTCCCAAGTAGCTGGGACTACAGGCGCACGACACCACGCCCGCCTAATTTTTGTTATTTTTAGTAGAGACGGGGTTTCACCGTGTTAGTCAGGATGGTCTCCATCTCCTGACTTAGTGACTGCCCACCTTGGCCTCCCAAAGTGCTGGGATTACAGGCGTGAGCCACCACACCTGGCCGCCACACGCAGCCCCCATTTTTCAATTGAGTTGTTTGTTTTCTTATTGTTGTTTTAAGACCTCTTTGTATATTACCACATGTGTATTGAAAATATTTTCTCCCAGTCTGTGGCTTGTCTTTAATTTTCTTAGCAATGTGTTTTGCAGAGCAGAAGGTTTAATTAGCTTTCATAAATTCCAACTTATATTTTCTCTTTCATGGATTATGCATTTGGTGTTACCCACACAGATTTTTATACTGTATTCTGGTGCCATTTACTGAGTTGGCAATTGTGGAAGAACTGGAAGGAAGGAAGCAAACAAAAAGAGTTCTGTGTGGCACTGTCAGCGCGGGGGCACGGGGAGTCCTGCAGGGTGAGGTATGGGCGAGATGGTCTGGTGATGTGTGCAGCGGAGATGTGCGGTCCCCAGATGTGCAGATCAGGAGATGTGTGGGTCTGATGTACGGGTCTGGAGAAGTGCGGTTCCCAAGATGTGCGGTCCGGAGATGTGCGGGTACCCAGAGGTGCAGATCGGAGATGTGGGGGTCCGGAGATAGGCGGATCAGGAGATGTGCCAGTCCCGAGATGTGCGGATCAGAGATGTAGAGGTCCCGAGATGTGTGGATCCGGAGAGGTGAGGGTCCCAAGATGTATGGAGCAGGAGATGAGGGAGTCCGGAGATGTGCGGAGCGGAGATGTGGGGATCAGGAGATGTGGAGGGCCAGGAGATACGCGGGTCCGGAGATGCGCAGATCAGGAGATGGGCGAATCGGAGATACGTGGGTCCAGAAATGTGCGGAGCGGAGATGGGCGAATCAGGAGCTGTAGGGGGTCAGGAGATGCACGGGTCCAGAGATGCGGGGGTCCGGAGATAGTGGGTCTGGAGATATGCAGAACAGAGATGAGCAGATCGGAAATGCACGGGTCCAGAGATCCACGGGTCCAGAGATCCACGGGTCCAGAGATCTGCGGTTCCGGAGATGCACGGGTCCGGAGATGCGCAGGTCCGGAGATGAGAATCTGAAGATGTGTGGATGGGAGATGTGCAGGTCCGGAGATGCGCGGGGCGGCGATGCGCTGATTGGAGATGCTCGGATCAGAGATGCTCAGATCGAAGATGTCGGAATGAGGAGATGTGCAGGGCGGAGATGTGTGGATTGGAGACACTCGAGTCCGGAGATATGCGGGGCGGAGATGCGTGGGTCTAGGGATGCGTGATCTGAGATGTGTGGGTCCGGAGCTCGGGGTCAGCTCAGCAGCAGTCGGAGCGAGCATGCTGGCTTTGGGAGCACAGCACAACGGCAGCTGTAGGAGTGCAAGAGGGTGTGACCCAGAGGCAGGGCCCGGCCCTGCATGGGTATTCTGAGGTTTACGCCTCAGCATTAGATGCCTCATATGCTAAATCACATCCTCGTAGACCCGGTTCAGACACAGGATAGTGATGCCTGGACTATTCATCTGTCTCTCCTCTTTTTCCCCAGACACGCTTTCACCAGCTTCGAGCCCCTCCTCGGTGACTTATCCTGTGGTCCCCGGCAGCGTGGACGAGTCTCCCAGTGGAGCATTGAACATCGAATGTAGAATCTGCGGGGACAAGGCCTCAGGCTACCATTACGGAGTCCACGCGTGTGAAGGCTGCAAGGTAGAGGGGACCTGGAACAGGGCCCGGTGGCTGCCACCATCAACCACTTGTGGTTACTTTTATAGCAAATGGCAGTCATTACTGAGAGATTGCAGAAAGTCCCGGATAAGAAACTGACCTCAGGCCAGGCGCGGTATCTCACACCTATAATTCCAGCACTTTGGGAAGCCAAGGCGAGTGGATCACCTGAGATCAGGAGTTCGAAACCGGCCTGGTCAACATGGTGAAACGCTGTCTCTACTAAAAATACAAAAACATTAGCCAGGCATGGTGGTGGGTGCCTGTAATCCCAGCTACTTGGGAGGCCGGGGCAGGAGAATCGCTTGAACCCAGGAGCCAGAGGTTGCAGTGAGCCAAGATTGCGCCACTGCACTCCAGCCTGGACAACAAGAGTAAGACTCCGTCTCAAAAAAAAAAAAAAAAAAAAAAAGAAAAGAAGAAAAGAAACTGACCTCAGTAATAGATTAGCCTCTCTCTTTAGAGCACAGAACCCCCAAGAGCGTGAACCCTATTGTGAACTGCACATTTGAGGGATCTAGCTTGTATGCCCCTTATGAGAATCTAATACCTGATGTTCCAAGGTAGAACAGTTTCTTCCTGAAACCATCCCTCCTCATCCCCCATCTGTGGAAAAATTGTCTTATACAAAACCAGTCCCTGGTGCCAAAAAGGTTGGGAATTGCTGCTTTAGAGAGTCTAGGACAAATGGTTGCTCTGTGCTTTGTAAATACTTAGAGAAGTGTGTTCTTTAAAAGAAAATAAGCCACATTGGGCTGGGCGCGGTGGCTCATGCCTGTGATCCCAGCACTTTGGGAGGCCAAGGTGGCTGGATCACCTGAGGTCGGGAGTTCAAGACCAGCCTGGCCAACATGGAGAAACCCTGTCTCTACTAAAAATACAAAAATTAGCCAGGTGTGGTGGCACATGCCTGTAGTCCCAGCTACTTGGGAGGCTGAGGCAGGAGAACTGCTTGAACCCAGGAGGTGGAGGTTGCAGTAAGCCAAGATCAAGCCATTGCACTCCAACCTGGGAGACAAGAGTAAAACTTCGTCTCAAAAAAAAAAAAAAGAGAAAAGAAAATAAGCCACATTAAGAACATCACTTCATTCTAATACAAGACAGAGAGCCATTACCGTTGATCTCTGGACCCTCCCTGAAGGCCAGGTGGGGCAGGTGTTCTCATGCTCCTGCCGGGGGAATTGGCCATCAGAAACACAGAGTATCTTGCTTAGGGTCCCCTAGCTCCCAGAAGCAGAGACTGGAACCAGAGACTGGCTGCTCCTGCCCCCTGGCAGTTCCTTCCTGCACATCAGGGGCTTCTCCACCCCATTCGAGCCACAGGAACCCCCTGTGTATCTTCATCCTCCTGCTGGCTCAGCCTGCCCTAAACAGATGTGACCCGGGCCAGGAGTGCGTGTAAGGCAGGCCCTGTTGTCCCGCGTGCTGCCAGCTGGACTGGTGGCCCTTCCGTGTTTGCCAGTGTAGTGATGAGGAGAGCTCCTGCAGCAGCGTCCCTTTAGGGTTGCACAGCCGTGCTCAAGTCTGGCACCTTATGTACATGATATGTGGGATATCATCATCTGAATGTTTGGTTTGAATCAGAAATCCCTTCTCATGGTGCACACTGCAGGTGTTGACTAACTTGGAAAATGCCACCGCCTTTCCAGCACAATGTATGATCTTGGAACACCAGCATTCTGCCCAGAGCCAGGCCTGGCCTCAGAGGCCTGGGCCACAGGGAGAACCTCACAGCCAGAACATTGTAGCACTCTGCCGTCTAGAACCCTCTCCCCACCCTTCTCATTCTAACCCCATGCGTTCCTTAGCCTCCCCACTGTGCAAGCCTAGGTAAGGACATTGAAAAGATGTCAGCCTGCCTCTCACATTCCCCGGCACACTGCTGTCCCTCTCCTGCGGGCCAAGCATACCCCACTGTGGCAAAAATATAGAAGAATGACTTAAAAGCAAAGAGGAAAAAGAACCCAAAGCAAAAATGCACTCCTTCGCAAGTTTTCTAACCACATACCTTTGAAAAAGCTCCGTATAAAGTGGCCTTTTCCTTAGGGCCATGATTAATTACTCATTTAGTTTTGCTTTTTATGGACTATTTAGTAACATTGTTTCTTGCTGGGTAGAGTTTAAGATGCTTTTACAAAGCAAGAAAATTGTTTACAAACAGCTGGCTTTTATTATAATTTTTGTCTTTGAGGGAGTTAATATACTCTTACAAAAATTCCTAGAAACTCTTTAGTCACAAATATGGAAATGTCACAATGCTGGGGATAGTTACATTCATATACATTGTAACAAGGCTGAGTAACTCTTTGGAAAACGGTAATTGTGTTTTCCCAAGTCAGATAAGGGCATTTTGAAATGACTTTGAATGCTGCCTCATTTTTTGTTTTTCACATTAAATGTAATGATATTTAAAGTTCTGTATTTGTCCCAATCATTTCAGACTTTTTAGAAGAAGAACTATTTTTCTTTTTTTCTTTTCTTTTTTTTTTTTTTTTGAGACAGAGTCTCACTCTGTCGCCCAGGCTAAAGTGCAGTGGGGTGATCTCAGCTCACTGCAACCTCTGCCTCCCGGGTTCAAGCAATTCTCCTGCCTCAGCCTCGGGAGTAGCTGGGATTACAGGCACGTGCCACCACACTAGACTAATTTTTGTATTTTTAGTAGAGACAGAGTTTCACCATGTTGGCCAGGCTGGTCTCGAACTCCTGACCTCAAGTGATCCACCTGCCTTGGCCTCCCAAAGTGCTGGGATTACAGTCGTGATCACCACGCCTGGCCTAGAATAACTTTTCCCTAAATTTCGTTCATTTAAAAAGAAACAATAAATGAGCAACAACAAAGGTGAGTAAAGCAAGTGTGCTGGTTTCTCAGTGGCCCGGGTCTTTAAATCCACTGCGTGTTACCCTCACAGGGCTTCTTTCGGCGAACGATTCGACTCAAGCTGGTGTATGACAAGTGCGACCGCAGCTGCAAGATCCAGAAAAAGAATAGAAACAAATGCCAGTATTGTCGCTTTCACAAGTGCCTTTCCGTCGGGATGTCACACAACGGTAGGTAAGGTGGCCCCACACATTTTCCCAGTTCGTTCCTCGGTTCTCCTTCTTTGTTCCAAGGGAACAGACCAAGCTATGGATGAACGTGCTTCAACATTTCACACCCAAGTCATTTTGTAATCAGAGTGGCCTAAGAAAATAAAAGTTGCCCAGGTGTGGTGGTTCACACCTGTAATCCCAGCACTTTGGGAGGCTGAGGCGGGTGGATCACTTCAGGTCAGGAGTTTGAGACCAGCCTGGCCAATATGGTGAAACCCTGTCTCTACTAAGAATACAAAAATTAACTGGGCGTGGTGGTGTGCACCTGTAGTTCCAGCTACTCGGGAGGCTGAGGCAGAAGAATCGCTTGAACCTGGGAGGCGGAGGTTGCAGTGAGTCGAGATTGCGCCACTGCACTGCAGCCTGGGTGACAGAGGGAGGAGATTCCATCAAAAAAAAAAAAAAGAGAGAGAGAGAGAGAAAGAGAGAAAGAAAGAAAGAAAATAAAAGTCTCCCAGGCTTGGTGATTCACACCTGTGATCCTAGCACTTTGGGAGGCTGAGGTGAGTGGATCACTTGAGGTCAGGAGTTTGAGACCAGCCCAGCCAACATGGCAAAACCCCCATCTCTACTAAAAATACAAAAATTAGCTGGGTGTAGTAGTGCACACCTGTAATCCCAGCTACTTGGGAGGCTGAGACAGGAGAATTGCTTGAACCCGGGAGGTGGAGGTTGCAGTGAGCTGAGATCGTACCACTGCACTCCAGTCTGGGCGACAGAGTAAGACCCCGTCTCAAAAATTAAAAAAAAAGAAAAGAAAATTCTCAAATAGCTGAGATTCAGTGGCACATTGGACTCGCTGTTAGAAACTTCAAATGGTAAGACTTTGATACAGAATCGAAAAACCAAGTGGAAGGCACCAAAATGACAGAATGTTCGCCTCGTCCATAGGAAGGGTGTGCCACCCCAAACATCTTGCCACATTATGAATTTCCTTCTAGCCAATCATGTAATAGTTTTAGAACATGCTAATTGTGATGTGAATGTAACTAAAGTAAGTCGTTCGTAAGACTTGCATGTCTACCTTCTGGAAAAAGAAGCAGTTATTATATAAACTCACCCTGAAGCCCCGTTCACCTCATTCACTCAAAGGTTGATGATGCACCTGATGGTGGTGTGCACCCTACTGATGAGACAAACAATGGTGTCACCTTCAGCCTGCACCTGTTTAAAAGTCTACAGTGGGCCGGGCGCGGTGGCGCAAGCCTGTAATCCCAGCACTTTGGGAGGCCGAGACGGGTGGATCACGAGGTCAGGAGATCAAGACCATTCTGGCTAACACGGTGAAACCCCGTCTCTACTAAAAAATACAAAAAACTAGCCGGGCGAGGTGGCAGGCGCCTGTAGTCCCAGCTACTCGGGAGGCTGAGGCAGGAGAATGGTGTAAACCCGGGAGGCGGAGCTTGCAGTGAGCTGTGATCTGGCCACTGCACTCCAGCCTGGGCGACAGAGCGAGACTCCGTCTCAAAAAAAAAAAAAAAGTCTACAGTGCGTGGAGTTTGAATTTTTCATCTCTCCATAGTGGAAAGCCGAATAGTAATCAAGGATGGGTCTGAACTGCCTGTGAATTTTCATTCCTGGTTTAAGTCCTGGGGGAGCCCCTCGTCCAGCCCTGTCCGCGCAGTCATGACCTCACTGCTCATGCCTGTTTCCCCCTCCAAACCCTAGCGATTCGTTTTGGACGAATGCCAAGATCTGAAAAAGCAAAACTGAAAGCAGAAATTCTTACCTGCGAACATGACATAGAAGATTCTGAAACCGCAGATCTCAAATCTCTGGCCAAGAGAATCTACGAGGCCTACTTGAAGAACTTCAACATGAACAAAGTCAAAGCCCGGGTCATCCTCTCAGGAAAGGCCAGTAACAATCCAGTAGGTGTTTGCGGCCGCTCTGGGTTCTCTTGGCAACATGGAACCAGTGTCGTAGAGAATGATTAAGGACACATGTGTTGAATGTTGAAAAAATTATATTTATCCCACAGTTAAGCAAAGGACAGCGACAATAGAAATAGTTCATTCTGAGACTCTGAGCTGTAGCTTAATAACAACTCCTTTCTTCTTGCTTGGAATCACCTCAAAGATCTTAGCCACCAAGTTATTATATTGGCTATGTAATTAATACACTTAGGGAAGAAAAATCACAAAAACCTTAATAGCTTATCCAAGCACTAAGGTGATTTCTTAGGTGCATTTTTCTTAAATAGAGATAGGGTCTTGCTCTGTCACCCAGGCTGGAGTGCAGTGGTGCAATCATAGTTCACTGCAGCCTTGAACTCCTGGGCTCAAGCAATCCTCCTGCCTCAGCCTCCCAAGGAGCTGGGACTACAGATGTGCACCACCACACCTGGCTGTTTTTTTGTTGTTGTTTTGTTTTTGTTTTTGTTTTTTGGTAGAGAGGAGATGTTTCCCAGGCTGGTCTCAAACTCCTGGCCTCAAGTGATCTTCCCACCTTGGCCTCCCAAAGCACTGGGATTAAAGGTGCGAGTCATGGCACCCAGCATTAACTGGATTTAAAACAAAAACAAACAAAAAAAAAACCCAAAAAACCTGACCAGGCAGGGTGGGTCACGCCTGTAATCCTAGCACTCTGGGGAGGCCAAGGTGGGCAGATCGCTTGAGTCCAGGAGTTCGATACCAGCCTGGCCAACATGGAGAAACCCCATCTCTACTAAAAATATAAAAATTAGCTGAGCAGGGTGGCACACGCCTGTAATTCCAGCTACTTGGGTGGCTGAGGCATGAGAATCGCTTCAACACAGGAGGCAGAGGTTGCAGTAAGCTGAGATCATGCCACGGCACTCCAGCCTGGGTGACAGATCGAGACCCTATCTCAAAAACATAAAATAGAATAGTAAAGTAAATCCCTATTTTAAGGTGTATTAGTCTGTTCTCACACTGCTATAAAGAAATACCTGAGGCTGGGTAATTTATAAAGAAAAGAGGTTTAATTGGCTCGTGGCCCACAGGCTGTACAGGAAGCTTCTGCTTCTGGGGAGGCCTCAGGGAACTTTCACTCATAGCAGAAGGTGAAGTGGGAGCAGGCGTCTTACATGGCAGGAGCAGAAACAAGAGATGGGAGGTGCTGCACACTTTTCACCGACCAGATCTTGTGAGAACGCCATCACTAGAGTAGCACCAAGAGGATGGTGCTAAACCATTCGTGAAGATCACCCCCATGATGCAATCCCTCCCCCCAGGCCCCACCTCCAGCACTGGGGATTACAGTTCACCATGACATTTGAGTGGGGACACAGAGCCAAACCATGTTGTAAGGCTAGAAAATGAAACCACTCACTTCCCACTCAAAATGTGCTCATGGTCCTTTCTCCTAAAACTATCCCTCCCTCTCAGACAAACATGCCTACATTCCTTTTCTGCCTTCGGTGAAAAGGCAGTGACATCTCGGGGCTTAGAAAGGGCCACCTGTAAGCCGGGTGTGGTGGCTCATGCCTGTAATCCCAGCACTTTGGGAGGCCAAAACGGGCGGATTATGAGGTCAAGAGATTGAGACCATCCTGGCTGACACAGTGAAACCCCATCTCCACTAAAAACACAAAAAATTAGCCAGGCATGGTGGTAGTTGCCTGTAATCCCAGATACTTGCGAGGCTGAGGCAGAATTGCTTGAACCTGGGAGCTAGAGGTGGCAGTAAGCTAAGATCGCACCACTGCACTCCAGCCTGGGCAACAGAGTGAGACTGTCTCCAAAAAAAAGAAAGAAAGGAAAAGAAAGGACCACTTGTTATAGAAACCCTGTCTTTTAAGGTAGCTCTGGACCTTTTCAGAGGCACCTAAATTGCCCCTCATGGCTCATCCTCCATGTCCCCACCTGCCTGGCCTAAGTCTTCCTTCCCCCTCCCCAACAGTTAAATAAGCCTTTGTCTCCATTACAAAAAAAATCTCAGAGCTACCTTCAAAGAAGAGCCAGCCCTCAGTTGGTGAATGAAGATCCTTTTTTTTTTTTTTTTCCATTTTCCTATGAACGTGGTGAAACAGGTTTAATTTGTATTAATGAATAGCTTGAAGCAATCCTTACTGGGAATTACAAGGTGGAATTTTAGTCACAGGAAAATAAAGCATTTCACAAGCTACTTACTTTCATGAACAAACCAAACCTCTTCTTTACTGAGTCCTTTAATTCTTCAGTGAATTCTCCAGTTAAATAGGCTGAGACATTTGAGAAGTTTCCAGCAGACACCCACGCTAGGCAGCCCCAGAGGCTTCTCCCAATTAGACCCTTCCTGGATCATGAGAGTGAAAGAAAATGTAACTTTGAGCTTGGAGTCTCTATCCTGGAGATGATTAGTACAACCCAAAATTGGGAAGACTTACTTTGTATGCCAGCTTATATTTCTCCCTTGGATTTAAGAATTGAAAGCAGGCTGGGCACGGTGGCTCACACTGTAATCCCAGCACTTTGGGAGGCTGAGGCAGGAGGATCACTTGAGGCAATCCAAGAGTTCGAGACCAGGCAACACAAGGAGACCTCGTCTCTACAAAAAATGATTTTTTTTTTTTTTTTAAACTAGCTGGGCATGGTGGCGTGTGCCTGTGGTCCCAGCTACTTGGGAAGCTGAGGCGGGAGGATGGCTTGAGCCCAGGAGTTCAAGACCAACCTGGGCAACATGGCAAGACCACATCTCTACACAAAATAAAAACATTAGCCAGGCATGGTGGCACACGCCTGTAGTCCCTGCGACTTGGGAGTTTGAGGCAGGAGGATGCCTTGAGGCCAGGAGTTCAAGGCTGCAGCGAGCCATGATTGCGCCACTGCACTCCAGCCTGGGCGACAGAGGGGACTCTCTAAATAATTCAAAGCAGAGTTAAGTTGTCTTTCTCCCTAATGACCTGCCCCCAGCATTGAGTGCAAACGGTACTCCTGGCATCCTCCTGCACCTGCCCTTGGAGACCCCCAAGCTCTAGGAACCCCATCACCCTCAGCTGAGGGTCACATGTAGCAACCTGCAGGCAGGAATCTGTTTGCATTTTAACCTTAAAGAAATAAATAATAGGCCAGGTGTGGGGGCTCACGGCTGTAATCCCAGCACTTTGGGAGGCTGAGGCAGGTGGATCACCTGAGGTCAGGAGTTGGAGACCAGCCTGACCAATATGGTAAAACCCCGTCTCTACTAAAAATACAAAAATTATCCAGGCATGGTGGTGGGCACCTGTAACCCCAGCTACTCGGGAGGCTGAGACAGGAGAATTGTTTGAACATGCGAGGCGGAGGTTGCAGTGAACCGAGATAGCACCACTGCACTCCAGCCTGGGTGACTCTGTCTCAAAAAAAAAAAACAAAATAAGAGGGCAGGGCATGGTTGCTCACGCCTGTAATCCCAGCACTTTGGGAGGCAGAGGAGGGCAGATTGCCTGAGCTCAGGAGTTCGAGACCAGCCTTGGCAACACGGTGAAACCCTGTCTCTACCAAAATACAAAAATTTAGCTGGGCATGGCAGCATGTGCCTGTAGTCCCAGCTATGCGGAAGGCTGAGGCAGGAGAATTGCTTGAACCTGGGACGTGGAGGTTGCAGGGAGCTGAGATCGCACCACTGCACTCCAGCCTGGGCGACAGAGCGAGACTCCGTCTCAAAAAAAAAAGAAAGAAATGATAGATGAATAGTCTAGGATTGGGCTTCACAATTTGGTTTTCTGTAGAAAAAGAGAACCGTGCACTCTTCTAAGAGTCAGATGCCTCCTTCCACCCACACCCCCAAAGCCAGAGCACCATAGGTACCAGTTTTCAAGACAACCTCCAACCTTCATGTAACTCTTTGTGTTTGATCACACTGTTTGCTCCAAGCCAGGGTCCCACCCCGTGTCCTTGTCTGCACGCAGGACATTGGAGGCATGGCCCCCTCCTCTCTGCTTGGCCTGCTGACGGGCTTTCCAGAGCTGGCTCCTTCCAATGCAGGATACCCTCTCTGCTTAGTCTGGGAAAAGGCCCATTGGCAGGATGCCCACCACCAGGCCACACAGCCCGAATCTCTTGGCCAAGCTCTGGTTTTGTAGCCATGGTAGGTATTGGAAGACCATAGCCTGTGTCCCTTACACATCTCAGAAAGCAGCCCCATCTGTGGGTGAGAAATCTGTTAGGGAGACCAAGCATCGGGCTGGAAGCACTCACCTTGATCTCTGGCCAGTGGCCCACATCCAGTCCCTGTTTCATCACTTTCCAGCCTGGGTGATCTCACAGCCCCAGCCACGCCCCACAGAGCCTCAGGAAGGCACAATGACCTCAGGGCTGGCTGCGGACTTCATTTCTGTTTGGGGATGAGAGGCGGCACAGTGAATTGTCCAGGCTGGTAAACTGATGGATTCACACGAACCATAATGGGCTATGTGCTGAGAAAGGCAGGCTCGCCTCCTCCCTGCAGGGGCCGCTGGGGTGAAAGCAACCCTGAAATGTTCAAAGCCTTGATGGGGAAGCACAGGGGATGGATAGATTTTAATTTAATTTTATTTATTTTACTTTTTATTTTATTTTATTTTTTTTGAGATGGAGTTTTGCTCTTGTTGCCCAGGCTGGAGTGCAGTGGTGCAATCTCGGCTCACCGCAACCTCCGCCTCCCAAGTTCAAGCAATTCTCCTGCCTCAGCCTCCCAAGTAGCTGGGACTACAGGCATGCACCACCATGCCCGGCTAATTTTGCATTTTTAGTAGAGACGGGGTTTCTTCATGTTGAGGCTGGTCTCGAACTCCTGACCTCAGGTGATCTGCCCGCCTCGGCCTCCCAAAGTGCTGGGATTACAGGCATGAGCCACTGCGCCCAGCCTAGATTTTAATTTTAAAGCAGCCCTCTGGTTTGCTAGAAGAGGGGAACTGAATTTCTCTTTGCCGTGGCCAATGCCTTTCTTCTGTCAAGAGCAGCTCATGGTCTTCAGATCAGATGACACAAAGCCCCGTGACTGAGCTGGAATGGGCTAGAATGCTGGGGGGCCTGAAGCCGGTGGGGGAGTTGTGGGGGGCCTAGAATCGGCCAGGAGGCTTGGGTCGGGGCTGGAACTGGCCAGGGTGCATGGAGGAGGCTGTGGGGGCAGGGGGAGGCCGCTGCATGGAGCGGAACGTAGATGCCGTTGATTGAGGAGAGGTGGGTTTAGCTGAGGGGAGGAGTGAGGGGTGGATGGAGAATGTCTCTGTCCATCTGGACACTGGGACTGTTTGAGCCCCAGAGATTTCAGAACCGTGGGCCAGAAAATGGTCAGGGCCCTTGGTGATGGGGCAGAGCGCCTCTGAGGAACTCACTGCCCCTTGATTTGAGGGTGACAGGGATGGAAGCAGAGCCAGGGGCCTGAGGGAGGCAAAAAAAATGGGTGCTTTTCAACAGCGTCTAAAAAGGTAAGATGCTGATCTGTCAGGGGTTGAGAATGTCATCAGAAGACTTTGGAGGAAGCAACAGAAAATGAGACTGAGGGGCTTGGACAGAGTCAGTGCCCTCTGTGTGATGATTGTTTCCTCATTCCCCTGCAGCCGAGAGTTCAGCCCCCAACATGCAGCATGCTCATGTACAAACGCACACACACACGCACCCACACTCACACATCCATGCGCACACGGGTACACAAACATACACATGTGCACCCACATGCATGCTCACACACATGCACCCACACTCACACATCCATGCATGCATGTGTACACAAACACACCCACACATACACATGCACCCACACGTGTACACAGATGCACCTCCACCCCCATACATGCACATGGACACACACATGCACCCACACTCACACATCCATCCATGCTCACACAGGTACACACACACATGCACTAATATGCATGCTCACACACATGCACCCACACTCACACATCCATGCATGCACATGTACACACACACTCACACATACACATGCACCCCACATGTGTACACAGACGCACCTCCACCTGCACACACACATGCACCCACACATGGATACATGCACACTCACACATGTACCCACACCTGTGTACACACACATACACATGCATGCTCACACACATGCATCCACACACACTACAAACCCATGCATTCACACATGTATACAGACATGCACTTACTGCACATATGTACATATACATGCTCACATGCATGCATATGCACACATATGTACCCTCACATTATGCACACATGTACCCACACACATGCACACATGTACACATGTATATACACTGCTTGCACACATACCCACACTCACATGTGTATACATATGCTCATACACATACACACATGTGCACACGCTTGCTCTCACACTCACACTCTTACTGTTTTGGGCTTAAGAAGCTGCTTTGGGCTTAAGAAGCAAACTGCACCTTCCAAAAAATGAGTGAGGTGTTCAGTTAAACAACCAAACAATTCTTAGCACTGAATATGCGGACTTTAGAAATTCAAAGTATAAGGTGATAATAACGGTGTACTGCTACTTTTTACTCTAACAAACGTATCAGAACTGACATTCAGTTCAAATGAAGAAAGCAGGAATTGGGTGTATCATGTGTTTATTTCAAAGATTCTCCTATTGCTCCAAATTGTTGGGGATTATCTTTAGAGTCTTTGAATAGCTTCAGTTATGGAAGATTTTACCCTCTGAGAATATAACTGAATTTTAGACAAACCATGAGTCCATTGTAGCTAGTCTGGCAGGCAAGTTGGGATTAAACAGAGTAAAATGTCTTGTTTGAAAAAACAAGAAAGGCCCGCTTGGGCAACATAGTGAGACCCCTCTATGAAAAGTTAGTTGGGCATGGTGGTGTGCGCCTGTGGTTCCAGCTATTCACGAGGCTGAGGCAGGAGGATGAGGTCAAGACTGCAGTGGACTGTGATTGCGCCACTACTCCAGCCTGGGTGACAGAGCAAGACCCTGTCTCAAAAAAAAAAAAAAAAGAAAAAAGAAAAAAAAGTTAGGCAAGGAAGCTAATTTGTGACATGCACCTGAGCATGTTTTTAAGACCAGTTTCGAAAGAGGAATTCCAACATTATTCTTAACATTTCAGACGCTCGGGAATGAGGGTGACCTCCAGGGTGCCGTGTTATAATAGGACTGCTCCTTTCAACAGCTATGACCTTATACCATGTCTTGGGGTGTTGCCTGCCGTGTGATAGTCCAATATTATACCTACTACTTAAGTTGTCTTTAGATTAAAAAATGTGCTTCATATTTTGTGCCACTTCAACAAATGTATAGTAAAACATAACCAAGAGAGCTTATTAAATAATGTCATCCAAAACAGCTCTACTACTGATTCACTTTTTTTTTTTTTTTTTTGAGACTGAGTCTCACTCTGTCACCCAGGCTGGATTGCAGTGACATGATCTCGGCTCACTGCAACCTCCCACTCCTGGGTTCAAGCAATTCTCCTGCTTCCGCCTCCCAAGTAGCTGGGATTACAGGTGCCCGCCACCACGCCTGGCTAATTTTTGTATTTTTAGTAGAGACGGGGTTTTGCCATGTTGGCCAGGCTGGTGTCGAACTCCTGACCTCAGGTGATCCACCTACCTCGGCCTCCCAAAGTGCTGGAATTGCAGGCCTGAGCTACTGCGCCTGGTCCACATTTAATTTTTTGCTAAAAGATGACAGCTGCTAACAGAGATGAATTCTCATGAAAGATATCATTGAGCATCATAGGCCGTACGAGTGTCTGCAGGGACCAGTGTGGCAGCAAGCGGGGCATTCTGCTCTCGGCATGGAGTGATTGGGGAAAATCTAGGCAGCTTCCTGCCTCACGCTGTTTAAAGTCTTTATAATGTGCTTTATTTCATTTACTTGAAATGACTGCCTGTCATGTCAGATATATTCATAGTCAAACTTGAGTATAAAAGGCATATTCCAAAGTTATAAGCTGCTGCATAGATTTTTTGTAAAATGATCTTACCAAGAATGCTTGTCAATGAAGTTTAGCGAATTTGCAAATGTGTTTTACACCATTTCTCTTTAGCTTTAATAAACATTGGTTTCTTCATGGTAGCACTCATTTTGAATTCAGTGGTCTCCAGTTTTCCCTGTTCAATGAGGCCCACTTTCTAAAACCAAAGTGATAATTTTATAAAAATGAAATGAGACATTTGTTACCATATAAGTCCTCATTTATGAGAGTACATCCCCCATAAAACTAGTCCAGGGCGGGCCTCAGGGGCATGCAAGCTGTTTCACGATGCCCCAAGCCTAGAAAGGCCCAGGCTTGGGTGTTCACGCTCCGCTGTTGCCTTCTTGAAATTCATAATCATCTTTGAACAAGGGGTCCCACAGGGTGCAGTGACTCACACCTGTCATCCCAACACTTTGGGAGGCTGAAGTGGGTGGATCACCTGAGGTCAGGAGTTCGAGACCAGCCTGGCCAACATGGTGAAACCCCATCTCTACTAAAAATACAGAAATTAACCAGGCATGGTGGCAGGTGCCTGTAATCCCAGCTACTCGGGAGGCTGAGGCAGGAGAATCACTCGAACCTGGGAGGTGGAGGTTGCAGTGAGTCGAGATCATACCACTGCACTCCAGCCTGGGCAACAGAGCGAGACTCCGTCTCAAAAAAGAAAAACCAAGGGGTCCCACATTTGCGTTTTTGCTCTGGGTCCCGCAAATTATGTAGCCAGGCCTGCATTTGTCCTAGAAGATGCTCTACCAAAAAACAATAAGTAACACCAAGCATTCTGTAATTGAACACCGTAGGAACCCCTGCTTATCCTAGCCTCATTCTCATTCTGGAACACTGCACATTTATCATGTTAAAGACTCAGTTGGGGAGACCCAACTTCATTTAACTCAGTGTTTCTTATATTTTTTAAACAACTCATTTTTTAAAAAAAGTATTCAACACCTTTATTTCTGCTGAATGTACTTTAGACAGATCTAGTGATTTGAATAAAGTGATGGTGGCCTAACAGTCTATTTTCTGGAATTGAGGGAATACTGCTATTGATCCTTTAAAAATATTTACGTAGTCCCTCCTAGAGGCTGGGCGCAGTGGCTCACACATGTAATCCTGGCACTTTGGGAGGCCGAAGCGGACAGATTGCCTGAGCTCAGGAGTTCAAGACCAGCCTGGGTAACACGGTGAAACCCTGTCTCTACTAAAATACAAAAAATTAGCTGGACGTGGTGGTCTGCGCTTGTAATCCCAGCTACTTGGGAGGCTGAGGCAGGAGAATCACTTGAACCCAGGAGGCAGAGGCAGAGGATGCAATAAGCCGGGATTGCACCACTGCATTCCAGCCTGGGCGACATGACAGAGCAAGACTCCGTCTCAAAAAAAAAAAAAAAAAAAATTTGGCCCCTCCTAGAAATGTTAATTCCTCAAATCTGAGCTTCAACTTTCTGTGAAGCAGAATTATCTCCAAACTTTAACAAACAATGGTCATCTGAACTGTTTTTAAGGTCTTTAGAGAGAGATCATTTTCAGTCTTTGTTAATCAGACTTCAGATTATTTAGAAACTTGGCTCTGAATATTGTATTCAGAATGTTTTCACTCATTTGTGAGTAATTTTTAAAATATCCCCTTTCCTCAGATGCAGAATCAGGGTTTTTAATCCAGCATTATGTTGCAAGTCCTGGTTCTGTTGAAACATTCCATACAATCTGTGTGATGGTTATCGGCACCTCCACCGGTGCCCTGAAGACAGTTTTGTGCTGTGAGCCCAGAAACAGGAAACACTTCACGCTGTGGATCAGAAGCATTGTCAGTGGTTGTGTTTTGCCCACTGGCAGGGGGCATTCTTTAAATCCCTGGGATGCTTCTGCACTCTGGGCTCCACTGTTCCAGCAGCGATTAGAAATAATGCTTTACGGCCGGACGCGATGGCTCAAGCCTGTTATCCCAGCACTTTGGGAGGCCGAGTCGGGCGGATCACAAGGTCAGGAGATTGAGACCATCCTGGCGAACACGGTGAAACCCCGTCTCTACTAAAAAGTACAAAAAACTAGCCGGGCGAGGTGGCGGGTGCCTGTAGTCCCAGCTACTTGGGAGGCTGAGGCAGGAGAATGGTGTAAACCCGGGAGGCGGAGCTTGCAGTGAGCTGAGATCCAGCCACTGCACTCCAGCCTGGGCGACAGAGCGAGACTCCGTCTCAAAAAAAAAAAAAGAAAAAAAAAAGAAATAATGCTTTAGGCTGGGCGCAGTGGCTCACCCCTGTAATCCCAGCACTTTGGGAGGCTGAGGTGGGCAGATTACCTGAGGTCAGGAGTTCGACACCAGCCTGACCAACATGGTGTAACCCTGTCTCTACTAAAACTACAAAATTAACTGGGCGTGGTGGCGCCTGCCTGTAATCCCAGCTACTCAGGAGGCTGAGGCAGGAGAATCGCTTGAACCCGGGAGGCCGAGGTCACAGTGAGCCGAGATTGTGTCATTGCACTCCAGCCTGGGCAACAAGAGCAAAACTCCATCTCAAAAAAAAAAAAGAAAAAGAAAAGAAATAACACCTTAGCCCACTGCATTATTGACCTTGTCTGCATAAGCCATGGACCACATTATAAACAGAGAGATCCCTCAGATGCTGTCACTTTCCTGCTCTGCCCACACGTAAATTTCAGCCAACAGCAGTGTTTGTGCTCATTCTCCCCGGCCCTCCCACACATGTAATCCCTTCTGAGCATGTTGGCTTCAAATAATATGACCAGCCACCTCTTCCACCACAAGATCTTCAGGAAATGGCAGGCCACTGGGTTTAGATGCAGAGGGCATGGGACCACACAAGGCACGGCTGTGGGGACTTGGCACTTGCTCCAGAACGTGGAGCACTGAGTGAAGGTTTCAGTCTCCTGCACTGAGAGAAACAAGGGCATTCTGAGGCTTTTCCACTTTATCCCTAAAGAGTTTAACAATGCTTGTTTGCTGATTTCTACATAGATGCCAACTTTATGAGTTGTATGTATTTACATGCCAGATTTATTCATTGATCAGCGTTAAATAATGGTGTTCACCTCTAAAGCGCATATACTGGTAAAATTAACAATTATTGTAATTAAGCCTCTTGCAGTAGTTGTTAAGAGTTCAGAGAATATTTAAGAATATTAAAGGTGCTTTGCTAATATCCTTGTTAGTTTTGTGGACAAAATCAGTACTTCAGTTTCTTGTTTCTTTTTTTTTTTGAGATGGAGTCTTGCTCTGTCACCCAGACTGGAGTGCAGTGGCACGATCTCGGCTCACTGCAACCTCCGCCTCCCGGGTTCAAACGATTCTCCTGCCTCAGCCTCCCAAGTTACTGGGGTTACAGGCACACACCATGCCTGGCTAATTTTGTTTTGTTTTGTTTTTGAGACGGAGTCTTGCTCTGTCACCCAGGCTGGAGTGCAGTGGCGCCATCTCGGCTCACTGCAAGCTCCGCCTCCTGGATTCATGCCATTCTCCTGCCTCAGCCTCCCAAGTAGCTGGAACTACAGGCACCCGCCACCACACTCGGCTAATTTTTTGTATTTTTAGTAGAGACGGGGTTTCATCATGTTAGGCAGGATGGTCTCCATCTCCTGACCTCGTGATCCGCCCACCTTGGCCTCCCAAAGTGCTGGGATTACAGGCATGAGCCACCGTGCCCAGCCCAGTACTTCAGTTTCTTAGCAATGAAATCCACCGAATGTCAGGCGATGATGATTATTATTTTACTGATTTATACTGTTCGTTCTCTATTAATGTCTTATTTTCCCCAGCCGATTTTGAAGTTGAGTGAGGACTGTGTTCTGCGGGTTTCTTGAGTCCTCTGAGGCACCGAACTTGGTGATGTGGACACAGGAGCTGCTCGTTAGGAGCTGCTCGTTAGTGAACTGATGGCTGGGAGCGTGGCGCATCCCACATCACCTGACTTACCTTGGTGTCCTCCTTTGTAGCCTTTTGTCATACACGATATGGAGACACTGTGTATGGCTGAGAAGACACTGGTGGCCAAGCTGGTGGCCAATGGCATCCAGAACAAGGAGGCGGAGGTCCGCATCTTTCACTGCTGCCAGTGCACATCGGTGGAGACCGTCACGGAGCTCACGGAATTCGCCAAGGCCATCCCAGGCTTCGCAAACTTGGACCTGAACGATCAAGTGACACTGCTAAAATACGGAGTTTACGAGGCCATATTTGCCATGCTGTCTTCGGTGATGAACAAAGACGGGATGCTGGTAGCATATGGAAATGGGTTTATAACTCGTGAATTCCTAAAAAGTCTAAGGAAACCGTTTTGTGATATCATGGAACCCAAGTTTGATTTTGCCATGAAGTTCAATGCACTGGAACTGGATGACAGCGATATCTCCCTTTTCGTGGCTGCTATCATTTGCTGTGGAGGTGAGTGGTTGATTTAATCTGCTGGTATCATGTCACTGACAGGCTCCTGTCTTGAAAATTTTGACAACGGGAAATGCAGTACCAGCTTGAGCTGTCCCAGTGGAGGGGACACTCCCAGGGTGGGAAGACATCTGACCTCCAGTCATTGCTGAGTAGAATTCAGTGGGAATTATATCAATATTGTATCATATTATAGTATATATTGTTATTATCTATAAAGACATATTTAATATTATGTAAATGTATGACACTTTAATTATAATATTAGCCAGGTGTGGTGGTGCACACCTTTAGTCCCAGCTACTCAGTAGACTGAGGCCAAAAGATGCCTTGAGTCCAGGAGTTCAAGGTTGCAATGAGTTATGAATGCATCACTGCACTCTAGCCTGGGCAACAGAACAAGACCCTATGTCTTTAAAAAAAAAATTATATATTTTGCACAAATATATATATAGAGAAAAGAGGTCGGACATGGGCCTGTAATCTCAGCACTTTGGGAGGCCAAGGTGGGTGGATTACTTGAGCCCAGGAGTTTGAGACCAGCCTGGGCAACATGGCAAGACCCCGTCTCTACAAAAAAAAAAATACAAAAAATTAGTCTTGTATGGTGGCATGTACCTGTAGTCCCAGCTGCCTGGGAGGCTGAGGTGGGAGGATTACTTGAGCCCAGGAGACAAGGGTTGCAGTGAGCTGAGGTCGCGCCATTGCACTCCAGCCTGGGCGATGGAGGAAGACCCTGTCTCAGGGGAAAAAAAAAAAAAAATTTATATATATATATATACACACACACACATATTTCATTTATATTATAATTATGTCTAATATTATAAGCAGATATAATTTATATATTATATTCCTGTATGTATTATATAATGATGTTGTATTCATATTATAGACAATATTGTATGAAGTTCAATACAGATGTCAGTATAGTTGCTGTCATAATCGGTTATGTTGATGAAAAGTATATTTCCTAATGCAAAGTATAATATCAGTCAGTAGCCAAGTGGCAGTGACTGCAAGGGTTGCTTTGCCTGAGGAAGCAGATCCCAGGGAAGGCCAATCTGGTCCTCTGTGTGGAAGCTGGCTCTGCAGCCCCCACATTTTTGGCTCGGTGGCACGTTCCTTTAAATAGCCCCGTCTCGGGTCTAGGAAGGTCATCCATCTCTTGTAAACTCGGCTGACCTTGCCCAGGCTTGGTGGAGACGGATGGGGTCTCCCACACTGCCTGCAGCCATACTGCGCCCCGGGGATTCACTCACTGTCAGCATGGAGCTGACTCAGCCCTACCAGCCATGCCTGTTACCGTCTGGCTGGGCACAAGTCAGATGAAGGAAGTCCTTGCGCTCTGGCGTAAAGTGTACAAGGACAAAGCAGTCACGCATAATTTGTCCTTTAGTATGGTCAGGATGTAGCATTGTGGGGAATATGCAATTGCAGAACTATTTATATGTAGCATGATCACAGTTTTATAAAGGAAATTATAATCCTATGTCAATCCTAGGTATATAGAAAAATGTCCAGTGAGATAGATGTTAAGCCTATTATGGTGGGATTAAAATTATGAGGGGGGATTTATTTCTAATTTTCAAAAAATTCCTTTTTTTTTTTTTTTTGAGACAGAGTCTTGGTCACCCTGGAGTGCAGTGGCACGATCTCAGGTCACTGCAACTTCTGCCTCCTGGGTTCAAGTGATTCGCCTGCCTCAGCTCCTGAGTAGCTGGGATTACAGGACCATGCCACCACACCTGGCTAATTTTTGTATTTTTAGTAAAGATGGGGTTTCACCATATTGGCCAGGCTGGTCTCAAACTCCTGACTCAAGGTGACCCACCCACCTTGGCCTCCCATAGTGCTGGGATTACAGGCATGAGCCACCGCACCTGGCAATAATTCCTCTCTTTAGAGACTTAATAGTTATAGCCCTAGCCACTCTGGAGGCCCCAGCAGGAGGATTGCTTGAGCCTAGGAGTTCCAGTCCAGCCTAGGCAACATAGCAAGACCCCATCACTAAAACAACACAAAAACAAGAATTTTAGGAATAAAAACTTAATAATTATATTTACGACCAAAAACAATGAAGATTTAAAAATCTTCATCACTAGCAACACTGTTAAGAATCATAGCAGTGGTTGGGTCTGTAAGGGAGCACCACCTGCTGAATACGGCTTGGGGCAGTATTTTCTGGACCAAGAATCAGGTCTCATGCTGTGAGACTGTCCCAAGAAATCTAGTGCCAGCTACCCCAGGCAGGTCATCTGGTGTGAACGCTGACTCTTCCTGCACCAAGTCTCAGACCTGCCCCATCCTCCTCCCCACTCCAGGGTCTCCTGAGTATCCTTTCCAGCCAGTACACACCCTCAATCCCGTCCCCGCTTCATTTCCCACTCCAGGGTCTCCTGAGCGTCCTTTCCAGCCAGTACACACCCTCAATCCCGTCCCCGCTTCATTTCCCACTCCAGGGTCTCCTGAGCGTCCTTTCCAGCCAGGACGCACCTCCATCCCGTCCCCCCTTCATTTCTCACTCTACTTTCTTTTCACCTGACTCATATTAGAAGGCTCTGTAACAGAGCTATATACACCACAAAACCTAGTTCTTTTTTATTTTTTATTTATTTTTTTAAGACGGAGTCTCGCTCTGTCACCCAGGCTAGAGTGCAGTGGTGTGATCTTGGCTCAGTGCAACCTCCGTCTCCCAAGTTCAAGCGATTCTCTGACCTCAGCCTCCCGAGTATCTGGTATTACAGGCATGAGCCACCGTGCCCGGCCTACAAAACCTAGTTCTAACACAATCACACTCCTTAAATATGGTGGAACACTTGAAGCTGAATATCTAGTTTCGACTCAAGAGCTTCATTTCCCATATTATGCAAAACTGGTGGTTGTTATCTCCAGAATGTACTGTTCCTCCTAATAGCTCTAATGTTCTTTCCTGACAGGTGGTCATAAGGCAAATCACAAGTGAAAGGGCCATACCATAAGATGTACTTAGGGCGCTATTGCCGCCTCGTAGTATTAATATTTAGAAAAGAGTACTGGTCCTGTGTCTGTCCCTTCTTCACCTATTGACTTTGGAAAAACCCATGTCTATCTTCCAGTCAAGTTGACAACATCCAAAGGCAGCTCAGTTTTTTTTCTAAGAAAGGCCACGTAAAATAGGCATGTTTGGTTACTGAAACTGATAAGCAGTTCTTAGGTGATTACCACACTGAAACCTCTCTCTCTTCTTTCGAGACTAGATCGCCCTGGCCTTCTAAACGTAGGACACATTGAAAAAATGCAGGAGGGTATTGTGCATGTGCTCAGACTCCACCTGCAGAGCAACCACCCGGACGATATCTTTCTCTTCCCAAAACTTCTTCAAAAAATGGCAGACCTCCGGCAACTGGTCACGGAGCATGCGCAGCTGGTGCAGATCATCAAGACAGAGTCGGATGCTGCGTTGCACCCGCTGCTGCAGGAGATCTACAGGGACATGTACTGAGTTCCTTCAGACCAGCCACACCTTTTCCAGGAGTTCTGAAGCTGACAGCACTACAAAGGAGACAGGGGAGCAGCACAATTTTGCACAAATATCCACCACTTTAATCTTAGAGCTTGGACAGTCTGAGCTGTAGGTAACCGGCATATTATTCCACGTCTTTGTTTTAACCAGTACTTCTGAGCGCGTAGAACTCAAATGTTGGGGGTAGGCAGCTAATCTCAGGACTGGGAAGATTAAGGAGAGTGATGCTCAATCGGCTGATTTTAACTCACCCGATGTTAATCAATGCACATGGCTTTAGATCACATTCGTGATTTACCGTTTAATTAACTGGTAACCTCCAAATTCATGGTCTGTCTTCCCCTACACCCTGCTTTTGACTATTGTGCTCCTTTATAATTCGGAAAACTAATCAGCACTTTTTAACGTTTTATAATCCTATAAGTCTAGATGTATCCAAAGGCGAAGTATGTAAAAAGCAGCAAAATATTTATTTCAAAGACTTCACTTCTGTTTCCTGAATCTAAAGAAAGACAACATGCTGCTTTTTAATCATAGGATGGAGAATTTTAAAGACCTGTTGGGGCAGGCACAGTGGCTCATGCCGGTAATCCCAGCACTTTGGGAGGCTGAGGCAGGTGGATCACGAGGTCAGGAGATTGAGACCATCCTGACCAACATGGTGAAACCCCGTCTCTACTAAAAATACAAAAATTAGCCGGGTGTGGTGGCGCGTGCCTGTAATCCCAGCTACTCGGGAGGCTGAGGCAGGAGAATCGCTTGAACCAGGGAGTTGGAGGTTGCAGTGAGCTAAGATCGCACCACTGTGCTCCAGCCTGGTGGCAGAATGAGACTCTGTCTTAAAAAAAAAAAAAAAAAAAAAAGAACTGTTGGATAAGCTATCAAAATGCAGCTGTTGTTTTGTTTTTGGTTCACTGTTTTCATGGTTGTAACTAATATGTGGAAAGGCCCATTTCCAGGTTTGTGTAGAAGAGCCCGGAAAACGGAGTCTCAAGACCCCCGCTCTGGACTGTCATAAGCTAGCGCCCGTGGTAAGCGGGACGAGACAAGCTCCCGAAGCCCACCAGCTTCCTGCTCCACTCGGCTCCATCCAGTCGACCTGAACCCACCCAGTCCGGCTGTCTGTGGGAATGGTGGCGTTCTTACGGAAAGACTTACACCTTATTTGTCAATGTTCCTCCAGACCCCATTTGGCAGCTCCCATATCTTTTGTTATGTTGCTTTTAAATAGATGATGCTTTATTGTTTTAACTCTTGGTGAGAGTAGATGCTCTCTGGAACGGAGAAGAGGCACATGTGACTTCATGGCCTGGGCTGGGTGGGAGCTGGTCACCCTGGGGATCGAGAGAGGGGGTAGGGTCTCCTTCAAATGGCAGTTTTACTTCAAATGGCAGATTTCATAAGAGTTGGTTATTTTTTACAACGGTTTAGCTTGTTAAGTCTCCTTTGTATGTAAGGTAGTTTTTTCAACATCTAAAATATTTGTTTTAGCCATCAAAACCAACTTAACAACCTCAGTCCAGCTGCGAAGGCAGCGTTGATTATGGCAGTTTGTCAAGAATACATGGACCTGGAAACGCTTTTTCTCTCTGTCTACGTGGTAGATAAATTGTCCCGTCGAGAATTTTCAGATCTGGACTGGAAGTGCCAGGACCACCGCCTCCAGGGAGTCGCTGTGCCACCTGGAGGTATCGTCGATGCCTCTCCCCCCATCGTTAGAAAATTTGGCTCTTCTGAGGTCATTATTATTTTAAGAATGATTAGGATTGTTAAAGGTCCCATGACCAGCAATATGGAAATGCAAGAGTGGGAAGGACACAGTGTGAGACTTCCTCTAGAAAAAAGTGAAAGTTAGGATCAGCACATCCTTTTTAAAAATTACAAATTTAGTCCTGTTTTGGTTTTTGCAATCAGGCCAGACGCAGTGGCTCACACATGGAATCCCAGCACTTTGGGAGGCCGAGGTAGGAGGATCACTTGAGCCCAGGAGTTCGAGACCAGCCTAGGCAACATAGCAAGATCTGGTCTGTATACGAAATTTAAAAATTAGTTCATCGTGGTGGCATACACCTATAGTCCCAGCTACTCTGCAGGCTGAGGTGGGAGGATTGCTTGAGCCCAGGAGGTTGAGGCTGCAGTGAGTTGTGATCTCAACACTGCATTCCAGCCTTGGTGACAGAGTTAGATTCTACCCCTCCAATCCCTGCAAAAAAAAAAAAAAAAAAAAGATGCAATCAAAGGGCCTGTTGGCCAGCAATGGCAGCAGCAGCGGCGGGCAGTCTGCCCAAGTGTCTTAGGAACCAGAAGCAAATAAAAGTGTTTCCATATATGCCACCAGCCAAGTGGCCATCGTAATTCAGAAAGAAGCTAGCCTTTGAGTGGCATGGTCCATCCGTTTCAATATTATATCCTAAAATGAGAAGCCCCTGTGTTGATGAGACCCAGGGGCTGGAGGCCAATGCCACACTTGTGTTATCCACTGCGACCCTGCAGCTGCTCGCTCTGATGTGCCCTGTGTCATTCAAAGAGACGTGGCCCAGGAAAGTGAGCCTCATGTTTTTCAGAGAAGTCATTGTTTCTGTTTACATTTTCATAAAACCTGTTCAAAATAGCCCCCTGTCTCAGACTTTCAGCAGTAACAGTAAGCTGACTGGCACGTTCAATGTTAGCTCCCGGGACTCTCAGCAGCGATGGTGAGCATTTGGTTTTCTTAAGGCCCAGCAAGACTTCCAGGGACATCTCTGATGAAGCCAGAATGGAGACACCGGTGACCTCAGGCTGAAAGTCACTCAACACTGGTCTCTTGTGTTGATAGGGAAGGAAATCACACATTCCTATTTTTTTAAATAACAAAACCACTAATTGCCACTCAATGCTAGAATATTTTGGGTCACCTAATCATAGATTTCTCAGGGCGTCAATACTCAAATATAGGCTGATTATGCCCCAGTTCAAATGGGAACTATTAACAGAGTGCATTTCTTGCTTGCTGGGTTTCAACAGACATCAGCCAAAAGAACAAAAGAGATGTCAGGACAGATTCCGGAGTGTTGAAGCGCATGTGTGGCACCCGCTCCCCCTGGCAGTGAATGCAGGAAGTTGCAACTTTACCCAGACTTCAACAAGTCATTATTTAAACACAGTTCTTCATTTTCTCAACTTTTAATAGCAAAAAGTGCCAAAGTCCTCAGAGACCAAACAGCCTTGGTCTACCTTGCTGACCAGGGTGAAGGCATGGCACGGGGCTCCTCCCAGATGTGCCTCTCGTGTGCCAGCCGGCTGTGGCTCAGGAGCAGACGCAGGACTCTCCACTGTCCAGGGGAGCCTGGCGGCGCACCCCTCCTTTCCCACCTCCTGGCACTTCCAGCGGGGTGTCCTACATGCTGGATTCTGTCCCTACCACACTTCCAGAGGCTGGAGAACTGCGCAGGCCTAAGGCCCTTTGGATAAATTGTCAAAACAAGATGCTTCCAGTTACAGCAGCAGGAGTGGGCCCGGAGCACGGCCTGACGGTTGCTGGTGCCTTTCTTTCCGTCTCGCTTGCCTGTTTCCCGTTGACCTTTCCTCCATCTCTGATGAGAAGAGTATAAAGCATCTTCCTAACGGGTGTGTTTGCTATACAAACATAACGGACGTGAAGTGGGGCAGAAACCCAGAACTCGGCATTCAAGGATACCCAGGAGAGCTGTCCATGTTTTAAAGAGCTGTGTTTTGTTTTGTTTTGTTTTGCATTTGAAGAGCAGAGAAGGTACCTTTCTGCTGTGCTGACGCATTTCTTACACTGGGCCATTTAAGACCCCAAGGGAAACAGCCTTCCTGGAGCGTGCATTGTCTGGAGGTTCCAGGGACAGGGACAGGGCAGCCTCCCAGAGCTGAGCAAGAGCTCAAGGCACAAATGAGAGATTTGCTACACCATGAAAAGTCAACAACTTAGCCACCACTTCCCCGCAACGGACCACGAAACAAATACCTCAGCAGGCCCTGCGAGAGTGCTAGAGCTGAGGTGCACACACCGTGGCGTCTGTAGTTAGGGCAGGTGGGATGGAGACTCCTCTAGTGCGCACACCTGAGCCTGCCCACACACAGGGGAGCAGCATCTCGTATGACATCTGGCAGGAACTTCGGTTGTGTAAAGGGAGCCTTGAAGATATGTGCAAAAGGTGCTACCCCAATTTGGTGAAACTGACATTGGGCACATCCTGGGCTTAGGAGAAGCGGCCGATGGTCCTGGCCTGCAGTGACACACAGCCCCCACCGCCCCCAGCACCCCCTCTCCTCTTCACCTCTTCCTGCCGGCCATGCAGAAGCCGCTTCCCCAGAGAGACCCTACCAGATGCGGATGGAAACAGATGCATCAAAGCAAGCCTCGATGAAACCGTGACCTCCTAAGGTGTGTCTCCTCTGAACTTGCACCTGTGACTCTCTGTGTTTGGTTCCAAGCACTTCCCACCTCGAACTGCCATTTTCAAACCACTGTAGCTCTGGGCACTTTCGATACTTACCAGCTGTATATACGATGGAGGGTTTTTTGGTCCTGATCCAGTGGCCACACCTGTCTCTGGAATGTCTCACTCAACTCCAGTTTTAAAATGGATTCATTGTTTCAACCCAGCAAGCCCAATGCACCCAGCTAAGACTGACTTGACCGACAGCCTGGCCTTTGGTGGGGGGCTTCCTGGGGCCTGGGAAAAGCTGGCTACCTTCAACAGCTGGTACCTCTTCAACAGTGTAGCCTTTCAAAATGCAGATGCCACCAGGAGAACGTGCCAGGTGCCCACAGCTCACCACCTATGGATGCCATGGCTCTGGGCAGCTTTCAAGGCAGGTTCCTGTGGTCTCCTCAGCTGTCTGAAGGGTTAACAGCAAATCAGCCTCCATTTTAAAATGAAAGCACCAGCCTCCAGATGTAGGGCCTGCTGGGTGTTGCTAGCCGCTGGGCCCCAGGCACGGTGCACTTTCTCCACCTCCTGCAGCCTCCCTGTTGTTTAGAGACACTTACACCTGGTGAGTGCAAGGACAGGTGACCCAGGGGGCTGCAGCCTTGTCCTCAGCTCCCATCTCCTGGACTGCCAGCCTCGCCCTCTGCAATTAGCATGGTTGGCCTGATGCAGGGGTCCTAAGGGATTACTTTTTAGACCTTCTTTCATGTTCAGAACAGTGGTATAGATTCAGGAGAGGCAAGGAAATTATGCTGTCCATAGAAGTCAGCCATGAAGACTGATGCCACCACCTGAGGGCTCATGATTATTAGAAAGTGTCCACGGGAACCTCTCATCCACAGGAGGTTTGTCTCAACACTGCTCATTTTTACGGCACTGGCATTGCCAAGCATGGGGAAGTATCCGCTCTTCTCATGTTAAAAGTGGCCCAGCTTCTCTTAACTCGGTCCAAGCTGACTTGTTCAGTCGCACTGGAACTTCTTACCAATCAAATATTTGCATGGAGCAAAGGGGGCTGTGCACACCTCCCTAATGGCAGGGATGATGGCAGCTGTCATTCAAGCCTACCTTCAGACGTCACAGTCTGGAAGTGAAATGTCCACAAATATCTGCGGCAGAAACGGCTGTAAGGACCACCCAGCTGTGAGGCAGCTTTACAGAGCAAGGAAGGGTTGTGGCAAATAAATGATTAACCTGCCTCCACTGTGCTGAGGCCAACCAAGGCCATCTCACCAAAGGATTACTCGATGCCATTAAATCATCCCGTGAACTTCCTGCTTCCGAGTCCATGGCCTTTGCCCAGGGCATGTACTCCTCTGAGAGGCCTTCTGCCTAGAAAGATCTAAGACTGGCTTCTAACGGTTGAGGTCTAGGTTTTTGCTGGGATTTACATATTTTCAAGTGCCATTTTGACAGCATTCAGGAAAACGGTCCTTGACCCCATAGACTAGGGTAAGAATAAAGGCAATAAATTTGGTCTGACTCAGAATATAGGAGATCCATATATTTCTCTGGAAACCACAGTACGCACTAAAATGTGAAACTGAAGGTTTTGTTAAAAAGAAAAAGATAATGAGCTTCATGCTTTAATTACATAATGATTTCCATTACACTATTTCTGTGAAATGCAGCAGGTTCTTAAACGTTATTTCAGTGGCATGGGCTGGAAGCTTATCACAAAAAGCCATGTGTGTGGCCTTCTTATTAGAACTGAAAGAGAGAGGCTGGTGCCCAAGGCTGCTACCTGCTCCACCTTTGTCAGCTCTGGACATCTGAGGACGTCCCTGCAGATCTGGAATGGGGCCATCAACTGACCATTTGCTTCTCAGAATTTCAGTTTGAGACATGAGACGTATAATCAGTTACTTTTCTCTCCACAGAGAACCCCTTTTGTGAGGGGAGAGGAGCTATGGAATGTGGTTCAGCTGAAACACATACAACTGCATCCTTTTGGAGTCCTTTGCCAACAAAACCAGACCAACAGACCAGATCGTGTCCATGTTCAATGTCATGTCTTGATGGACTCGCAGCTGATGACCTCAAGTACATGAGTGGTCTCATGGTTATTAGATGGATTATTTGCAAAAAAAAAAAAAAAAAAAAAAGGAGAAGAAATAATTGATTTTTACATCATAGACAGCAAACTAAAACCTGGGGAGGGGGTCAGTTTTTTTTTAAGTTTGCTAGTTGGGTCAAATGTGAGAAGAAGGGAGTCTACCTGCCACCTCTTCTCTTGCCCCTCTTCCGCCCACATCCAGCATTAAAAATCCATTCGTTTAATGAACGGATAAAGTGCCACGCAAACTGGCGCACAAGCAGGCCCCCGCCCACGCACCCTGGCTCCTAGGAAAAGTGGTGACCCGGGTGCGGGGGGCATGCTGCAGGCCTGGGAGATAGTCGGGCACCTTCCCTGGACCCCCAGGCCTTGGCTGTGCCTCAAGTCAGAGAGGGTCAGCCTTCAGGCCCTGGAGGGGAGCAACTGGCCGATCGTTTCACAATAAAATCACTCACTTTTGGCAACTTCACTTTTTTTTAAGGCACAGTCAGTTCCTTTTTCATGTACCTCACAAAAGATGAAGACCATGCAGTACTCTTTTTGGTAAGATTACAGTGTTCATGTTAAATATCACTATTTTTTCTACATTGTGTGGTAAAAAGAACTATGTTAATAGCTATATCTTAAATACTGTGATTTGAGTTTTTAAAAAATATCCTAATACAAATATTTTACTAACTTACAATCATTCATCTAATAACAAATATTTGGATTCTTCTGAAATCAGTGTTGACTCATATTCTTAAAAGCCTGGCTCTTGACCCTATTGGAAACACAAAGGAAGCTGAAATCAAACAACTAAAATACACTGCGCACACGTGTGTATGCACACGTACACACGTTTTCATTTCTCTTGAGCCACGCAGAATTTACTTTCAATGTGGAAATCTCTTCCCATTACCACGCTGTATATGCACAGAGCACAAGAGAGGCTATCTTTAGAAACTTCCACCAGCGAGGCCTTAGACTCCAGGTTAGAGGCCGAGTTCATACAACAGTGTTTCGCTAAAGACCCTTCACTGTTCCTGTTTAGTAAATAGCTGTCTGCTCTTCAGGGAACCGTTACCTATGGGTTATTACCAAAGAACTTTGGCAATTGGAAATGTCCTGTTGGAAATTCTTTGCACGTGCCAGTTCTCTGGCATCCTCCAGGTGGCCCAACCCAAAGCATAAAGCAGAAACCACAGACCCCGTGAGTCTCCCCAGACCCCGTGAGTCTCCCCATACCGTTTCCAATACCTTGGCAAAACTTCTCGGTACATATTGGTTGCACCCTCTGGGATCCATAATGCCATTAGGCTAAAACCCTAGGGGAGAGGGCTGACAGACACACACGCGACAATGGAGCAGACCCCAGAGCAAGGACTGGGCCCAGTCTCTCCATGTGTGCTCTATTAGTGAGTGCCTTATACTCTCAGTATTTTGGGGCTTACAGCTTCTTATTTGTGCTAAACAGGTGCAGTTCCAAAGTAGGAACTGCCACACAGGCCCCAGCATCCTCTCTCCAACTTCATACCTCTCTCCTGGTGGGGGGAGCGGGCATCCAGGACCTCTGGAATCAAGGGTGTGCAGAGAAGGGTGAAAGTAATTTTTCTAGTCACATGAACTGATTGGTTCCAGGCAATTAGAAAATGGCTATAAAATAACCTTAATTTTGGGTCTTCATTTTCCTATTAGGAGACTGAACTGACCACAGGTATTGATTTATATCCTGAATATATGGGAACTTCTGTGTTTGGGATGTCCTACTGTAAGACTGATGAATGTACAGAGTTAATTTCAGGGTACAGTTTTGCCTTAATGGTTTTGAAAAATAAACTATTTTTTAAAATTTTTTGGTGAGTTTTGAGTGATGCTGCGAGAAGGACTGTTTGGTCTAAAAGAACCAAGTCCTCAGCTGTGGGGTCCGCCCTCCGCCAGAACAGTCCCTGCGCCCCTCATGGAGGCTGTCTCCACCTGCAGAATCCCTTTTGTGTCCGTCAGCATACAGAATGGATCGAGTACGATGTGGCTCCAGAACATGACATCCTTTTGTCTGAAGTCACATACAACAGGAACTTTGAAAGCAGTGGGCATCTTAAAATCCATCAGTGTACAAGTCAGCAAAAACTCTTTATTCATTCCTTCATGTGACAGTTGGCCTTGAGTAGTTACAAAGACAGAGCAGCTTCTGCCTCTCCGAACTCTAAGCAGACATTCCAGAGGAGGGGGTGCTGCAGGAACCCCTGGCAGGCAATGGGGTCAGGCTGCACAGGCACCCAGGGCTGAGTTTGAGATGGCAGGGGGCAAGCAGACAGGCAGGCAGCGGGATGGTCTTGAGGTGTGGGGTGAGGGCAGGAAGCCCACGGCATTCCTGACTTGGGGTCAGGGAAGACAGAATGGAGGGGCCAGAGCTGAAGCCAGAGCCTGAGGGAACTGGAAAGGCTAGAAGCCAGCACTCAGCTTCCCAGGAGACCCCAACCACTGCCGGGTGAAGTGCCCAGGGAGAAAGTCGGGTATCCAAATGTTTCAGTGGAAGATTCCTTTCCATACATGAGCTGGTTATTTGGGTTTTTAATTATAAATATAATACATGGTCAAGGTTAAAAACATTTTCCAAGCATCACATAAGGATATGAAGTAAAAATTCTATCCCCCTCTAGACCTTCCAGACTGGCTCCAGAAGGCAGCTGCTGTCAGTGATTTTCCTTACAGAGAGACCATTGCAGCCACCTACCATGCATCATGGCCACGATACAGTGTGGCATCTCCCCTGACATGCACCTGCACGTGGCCTCTTAGGAGCTGCCCCACTGAAGGAGGTCATCCCTCTCAGTCACATCTGAGCAGCACTCATTCAGGCCTGGGCCCTGAGGGGCATGTGGGGACACCTGGCCAGGTTCCTGGCTGTGTCTTGTCTGGCATCTGCCTTTGGGCTACCCTCTTGCTACAGCTCCCTGGGCCTGTGGCTGCTCCAAACTGGACTCCAGCTCCCCTGGGCTGCAGTGCTGCTCCCAGTGGTCCAGAAACAAGGCCAGGCATGGCAGCTCCCAGCTCGGCAGCATCCCCGGCGCAGGCTGGCCCAGGAGCTCTGTGCAGGGTGCTGCCCGATGACCCAGCCCTGGCTGCACTCACATCCGAGAACCGGGCTGGCTGGGGGTCCTCTTTGATGGAGCTTTCCTTTTCTCCAAGTCTTGCCGAATTTCCTGAGGAAAAGCACTGATGTTCTCCTGGACACAAGGGAGGCAGAATCTCTTGGAGTAGAATAAGCTGCACTCCTGAAAGGGGACAAGGATGGAGACTGAGTATCCTGGGAACACGGTGCAGCTCCTCCCAGGGTCCAGCCCTTACCACACTTGAGGAGCTGAGCTAGGGCTCCAGCATGCACAGTGTGGACAGGTGGCCAGAGCTAGACCAGCAAGAGGGAGAGCCAGGCCTGAGGGCCTGGCAGGGTATCCAGGAGAAAAGCAATGCAGGCCTGGGCTACCCTGGGTGGGAACAGCTGGGATGAGACAGAAAGGCTCTGGGGCATGCTCTGCTCCATCACGGGGCAGCGATAATAATGGAAAGCTGGAGCACAGGCCATGCCCAGAAAATCCCAGAGTCCTCCCCTCCCAGCTATCACAGCAGGAACAGTGGACACCTGGTGCTGGGAGCGGCAAGGGACAGGAAGGACAGCCCCACAGACCAAAGAGGCCATGGACGAACCAGCTAGTCTGGGCAGGAGGCCAGAACTGTCCAGCCATGTCCTCTCTCCTCTCTCTTACACACTAGAACTCCCGAGATTCATCACGGTGCACAGCACATGGCTAAGGATGACATTCCTCAGCCCCCTCTGTAACTGGGCATGTGAGTCAGGCTGCTCGGGGTGTCAGCAACTGTGTGTGCCACCTCCTGCTCATGCCCTTTGAAGGAATGGACTGTGCTCTCACATCTCTTCCTGCTGCTTGGGATGCAGATACAATGGTGGGAGCTGCCACAGCCAAAAGGGACCCAAATGGAGACTCTGCTGAAGACAGCAGGGGTGCCCTTCCAGCCAAGGCCACCATTATAAGGGAGAAAATGAGTAAATAACTATTTGCTTTACTTAGGCCACTCTTATTTTTGGTGTCTGTCTGTTCTTAAAGCTTAGTGTGCTCGCAAACATAAGGCTGCCCTCCTGCAGTTCTTAGAAAAGACCCTTTGCCATGCAGATCGCTCACTAACAACTTACTGTTTTAACAAAGAAAGCTGCAGACTCGTGGTACCTGCGTGGGCCCCCCACCCCGCCACCCCGCTGCTCACGAAGAGCAGCCCAAGGCCAAGGTGTTGCATTCAAGACCTCCACCTCCTCACCTGGCCCACACACCTCTGCAGTCTTCCTTTCCCAGCTTCTCCTGGACTGCCAGCTCCTCCATAAGCCTCAGATACTCCCATGCCACACTGCGGAGGTTCCTCCCACCCTGGCCCATCTCGTCCCCCTGGCTGTTGATACAGCTCCCCTTTGTGCGTGTCGCCCTGTGGCAGATGCTCAGGGACTTCTCAGACTCCAGGGTCACTCTGAGTACACTGGTCACGCTGGAAAAGCCACACTGCTCCACTTCCATCCGTCCTTGGGTTTTCAGCTACCCAGGTGAACCTGGCCCACCCAGCCTCTCTGAAGCTCAGTTCCCTCATCTATAAAATGGGTGGAATATAATACTGCTTTACCTAACTAAGTTAGGGGCAGGACTGAATGAAGCCTCCGCAGGAAAACAGGTCCCAAGCACAGGACCTGGCACACAACAAGTGCTCAAGAAAGGACAGTCCCTTCTCCTGGGAGATCCCTCCAAGAACATCTAGAAAGTAAGTCACCATCCTGGTGAGAGGGAGCACAAGGACTGTCTGCACGGTTGGTGGGAAGGAGAGGAACCCTGAGGGGCCACTGGGGTGGGTGCAGAGCCACCAAGAACCGACTTCCATTCCTACACCAGGCTGAAACCCTCTAACTGACCCTAGCTTGCCCTCTCACCTCTCCCTTTCATCAGCTGGGGGGCCCCATCTATAATGGGGTGAACCAGCTGGTCCCTCCCTCTCAGTCCTCCCTACCCAGGGAGAGCTCCAGGATAACCACAGCAAGGACAGGCGGCCCCAGCCCACGCTGCTTACCTACCGGGCCCACACACACCAGCCTGCTGCACAAACTGCAGCGCGAGCCGAGGACCACGAATCTGTCCTTGTGGGAGGTGAAGGGATCCTTCATGACATAGCTTTCCTCCAGGAGGCTGCAGGAGAGTGATGCCAGCGTCAGAACAACCCAAATCTCTGCTGTCGGAAAATCAGCCATGAGCTATGGCCGGGCAGCAGCCGCCTGGACCTCCGCAGGGCCTGTACACCTGCGTGGGCTCATCAGGGCAGGAGACTAGGCCACCCGCGCTGCAGGGCAGTGACAGAAAGGATCAGCAATTGGGGGCCACACTGGCATTGAAATTGAACCTGCTCTCACCTCTGTAACAGCTATGGTAGAGAGAACCCCTTGTTTTCAGCCAAAAGCAGGGCTGCTGCAACATGGGTCCCCAGACCCTGACTGGTTCACTGGGGTGCGGGCACAAGGCCGCCATCTGAATACCCCAGGCCTCCCTACCCCCAAGCCACACCCTCACAGCCGCTGGCAGCCAGCTGGCCTCACGCTACACATCACAATGAGACCACAGGGTGACATGATGACACTCAGGCTCCTGGTCAGCAGAGGGACCACAGCCAGAAGGAAAAAGCCATGCTCCCCGCCGCCCCACTGCATCCCATGTGAGTAACACACTGGCCGGCTTTCCAACAAAGTGGCATTTGATGAAGGACAAGCTGGAGGTCAAGAGATAAGCCCCTGGACCCACTGGCTCTAGTCCAGTCTGCAAGGGAGAAACGCCTCCCATTACAGTGTCACGGCAAGGGCGCAGCCCCAAAGTGGGAGGCCACCATAGGTCCCCCAGCTGCTGAGCTGCTCCCCCACAGCTAGAGCAGGTGTTGGACTCTGGGCTAGGGTGTGGAGGAAGGTTCTGGAAGAGTCAGACCCCAAGCCTTGCCCAGGCCTCCAGAGATTACACCGGAAGCATCCAGAGCCTGGCCAGGCTGGGGCCTAAAGCTCCACACCCGAGCCAGTTGTCAGACCTAGGCGTAGCACCCACCAACCAGCACTGGGCACAGGCCTCCCGGGCTCTGGCCCAAAAGGCATGGACTCACACCATCGACTGCGTGTTGGGGGGCTTCTGTCCCACATAGCTGTACGGAGCTGTCAAGGCACAGAGTTCACACTCAAACACTCCCAGAGGCCGGCACTCTGCATGGGACGCCATCTGCAAGATCAAGAGATGGGTTGTCCCTGGGTCACAGGCTTTCTCAGAAATCCTGCACCTTTCCCAGCTATGAAGACCCTAATGATATAGTCCTAGGAGTTTCCTGCCTCCCCACCATACCCTTCTCTCTATACCCAGCTGAAACAGGTTTTCACCGGTGCCCAGAGTGACAGGATTTGCTGTCCATATTCCAGTGGTTTAAGGTTTTTGTACTAGAGAGAAGGATCCAGACAGCATCCAGCCAGAGGCAGCCATCTCTTCCTCCAGGTCTGCACCACAGTAAAAGCTTTCTAGTCTCCCGCTCTGCCCCATTCTTAACCACAAGCCCCCAGTGAGCGCTGGTGGAGAAGAGGCCAGAGTGGGTGCAAACTCTCCTGTTTCTGCTGCTCCCAGCTGCTCTATGCCCTCACACTAGTCCACACTTGGTATACAGCATTTCATTAAAACTGTTTTCTTATCTGCTTGTATGGAACCCCCTTCTCATGTTCATGGTTGGGTCTTGGAGGCCTCTCTTTCCTTAGATTTCTGGCTAAATGGCTGCCATCTGATGGGTTCATCAAAAGTTACGATTTTGCTGATTACCCAGTTCCTTGACTATGGAATCAAGTAGGACATTATCAGCTGGCCCCTAGCTCTTGGCTGTGAACTCCCCTCGCCTGAACTGAGCGTGGTGTATAAAGGCATATCAAATGCGATGGGATTCTCCGCTGGGTGATCCCAGATGCAACTCCAGGAAGCATGGGTTGCCAATGACTTTAAAAGTTACAATCTTCGGCCGGGCGCGGTGGCTCAAGCCTGTAATCCCAGCACTTTGGGAGGCCGAGACGGGCGGATCACAAGGTCAGGAGATCGAGACCATCCTGGCTAACACGGCGAAACCCCGTCTCTACTAAAAACACAAAAAATTAGCCGGGCGAGGTGGCGGCGCCTGTGGTCCCAGCTACTCGAGAGGCTGAGGCAGGAGAATGGCGGGAACCCGGGAGGCGGAGCTTGCAGTGAGCTGAGATCTGGCCACTGCACTCCAGCCTGGGCAACAGAGCGAGACTCCGTCTCAAAAAAAAAAAAAAAAAAAAAAAAAAGTTACAATCTTCCCAGGCGCGGTTGCTCATGCCTGTAATCCCAGCACTCTGGGAGGCAGAGGCGGGCGGATTACCTAAGGTCAGGAGTTCGAGATCAACCTGGCCAGAATGGTGAAACCCCATCTCTACTAGAAGTACAAAAATTAGCCGAGCATAGTGGTGGGCGCCTGCAATCCCAGCTACTTAGGAAGCTGAGGCAGAGGTATCACCTGAACCCAGGAGGCGGAAGTTACAGTGAGCAGAGATTGTGCCACTGAACTCCAGCTGGACTACAGAGCGAAACTCCTTCTCGGCTGCGGTGAGCCGAGATCGCGCCACTGCATTCCAGCCCGGGCGACAGAGTGAGACTCTGTCTCAAAACAAAAGAAAACAAAAGTTACGATCCCGTCGCGGGTGTGCGTGAACCTGATCCCGCTTCTCTTCTGCACACCGGGGCGTCCTAAGCCCCGGCCGAGGCTCCTGGGGGCGGCGCCTGTGAGCAGGGACGGCTGAGTTGGTCCGGGGGTTGCTGCTGGTCCCCGCGAGCCTCCGCGTGCCCTCTCTCGCCCCAGCGCTGCCTGAGGTCAGGGGGGACAGTTCCGTGAGGCCCACACCCCGCTCCTCGGTCCCGTCCCCAAAGCTAAGAGCTGCAGAGCCGACCCCTGGCGCTTAGAACCCAGCAGGCCACGCCGGCGCGGAACTCAGTCCCGGCGAGCGGGAGGGGCCCTGAAGCAGCGCAGGGCCGACCCACAGCGCGCTCGCCCCCGCCAGGCCGCCTCCTGGAACTCACCACCGCCAGCGCCGCACGGCTTCGCGTCCAACGCGCCTGCGCGGCCCCACCCCACGGCGGCCCGACCAACCCCGGTGCAGTCGTAGACGCAGACGCAGACGCAGGCGCGGAGCGGCAGGCAGGACCTCGAGGTGGTTTTCCGCCTCCGCCTTGCTTTTCTGGTAGGGCGGTCCCCTGCGCTGTTTCTGGTTCTAAGCTTCGAGGCCGTCTGCGGGGCTGGGCTCCGTGCTGAGGGCCATCGCGTCTGGCCGTGCGTTGCGGGAGCGCGCAGGCCTGGCCTGCTGTCCTGGCCGCTGCGAGGCGCTCAGCTTCTTTCTGAGTGTTCCACCGGGTTCGACAGGGTCGAGGTCGCCGGCGCGAGGCCCCCGGATAGCTGAGGGGCGCGAGGGCGCCTCCAGTCTCCCACCCGCTCTCCGGCGCTGCGGGCTAGGCTGCCCGTCTATCCCACGGGACGTCTGCCCCCGTACGCAGGAGGGGATGTGTCGGCCAAACCGGGGTCTCAGGACCTATCCTTGCTCCTCCAAAGCCCACGTGGCCTGCGGCGCCCCTCGGGTCTGCGCCGCGTTCTCCTTTAGCCTCCCGGGCCTCTCTGCTGCCCCTCGCCCCCAGGCACCAGGCACACCTGCTTGCCTCTGTTCCCGCCCGTGGCCTCTGACACACCGTGCCCTAGACCCAAAATGCCCGCCCTACTCCTGGAGCCTCCGGTGTGTGAGAGGCACCTTTCCCTGGGGCCAGGGGCCCGGACTCTGAAACCGGGCTGGCTTTGCCTGTGAGCCCCAGTCCTCCCAGCTGGAGTCCCTCGCCCCAGCCGCAGCGGGCCTTCACCTGTGCTTTGGGGACGACAGGGTGGCCGCCCTCCTTCCCCCAAAGATTTGAGGGTTTTGCTCCACGCGGGAGGTCTGCCTGTGCCAGCAGCCCGCAGCCTTTCACATGCTGTTGCGTTACAGGGCCCTCTGTGACCTTTCCCTATGTCGAGGGGTGCTTCGTCTCTGTTCCTGAGAGACCAGAATTTATTCTTGGCTTGTCAAGACACATTTGTAGGAACGCTGCCAAGTTGCAGCAGGCTGGGGTCTGGGACTTGCTCCTTTGGCGAATTGCGAAGTAAGGATGTAGAAGGCATTTTAGCAGTAATGGAAACCAGAACCACTCTTAGACCTGGGCAAGAGGGGCCCCAGGAATTAGCAAGCAATTAGCAAGCGCTGGATTTCGATGACCTCCACTGTGCTTAGTGCAATGGCATTCGATTCGTTGGATCGTTTCAAAGGTGACATACTAGGTTGTTTTTGTTTTGGTTTCTAGGAACATCTTGAAGCATTTTGAATTTGACCTGTGACTACCCTCAGATACAATGATGGTAACTACCCCATAAGTGCCGTTAAAGCAATTTGACTTATGTTAGACAGGTTAACATTAGATGCATTAGAAGAGTTAAGTGAAATAGTGGGCAGCATTCAAAGAGCAAATCGTGGTCTTTGGCAGAAAACAGTTAATTTTGTATTTGAGCTGTCCAGTTATTACAATTAGAAAAAACTTTAAACTTTAAACCCAGAAAAAACTGGGTCTCGAGCTCCCTCATTCTGTAGTTCAGTGGGCAAGTGCATTTGACCCGACTGCAACCAGCCTCTATCAGTAAAAAGTAATCATGTGGACACCTGCTGACCCTTTTTCTCAATCCATTCAGAAGTCAGGTGGTTAAGAGAGGCACTATCTCAAGAACATGTGCCCCAGTCGGAAGCAGTGGGCCAGTGTGGGCCAGACCACTCCCATGGCCTTCCCACCAGGGAAGTTAGAAAATCCCCATCTGACCTCCTTTTTTGTTGTTTGTTTTGAGATAGAGTCTCGCCCTGTTGCCCAGTCTGGAGTGCAGTGGCGAGATCTCGGCTCACTGCAACCTCTGTCTCCTGGGTTCAGGTGATTCTCCTACCTCAGTCTCTTGAGTACCTGGGACTACAGGTGCCCACCACCATACCCGGCTGATATTTGTATTTTTAGTAGATACAGGGTTTCGCCATGTTGGCCAGGCTGGTCTTGAACTCCTGACCTCAAGTGATCCACCCACCTCAGCCTCCCAAAGTGCTGGGATTACAGGTGTGAGCCACTGCGCCCAGCCCCCATGTGACCTTCTGACCCTTGCTAACTGTGTGAGGCCTTGGGTGAATCATGAGACCTTTTCATCTTCCCACCTGGCAACAAGTGAGACAGAACTACATTCTGCCCAGGTCTAGGCGTCCCCTCGAAGGAAACGACGAAAGGAGTCTATGTGTGTCTGCAGGGGCCTAGTGTGGTATGGCTCTTTCAGTGCAGCTGAAGATGACAGGGACACCGAAGTGGGTACAAAGCAGCCACCCATCTCATTTGGTTGTCCCCCTTTTCTAGGCCTCCACTTTGAGGGCAGGAGCTATATGTGTATATGCCCCTCACACAGAAATCACTGCAAGGCTCAAAGAAGAAATCTCACATTTAATTCTGATAAAGCCTAGTGGCATCTACATAAATGAACATGCTTCTGAGTGAAAATAGTACAGCTACCGGCCCTTGTTTCCCTGAAGTGATAAACCACATTTTCCTTATTCCTAAATAGTCTGGCACACCATAAATAACCAAATGCCCAAATCCTAGATGCATATGTTGCTATATTCAACATATAGACATATTTCAATGTGAACCCATATACACCTTTTTGTTGTTTAACAAAACATGTGTCTTGGTCAGAAAATGTTACTGAATTTTACTTTAACTACCAGTAGCTTTAAGAATAAATGAGAAGCACCACTTCTGCATTCCCAAGCATGAAGCAAGCCCTGGAACTCCCCATGAGGCCCTAAGCCCAGATGGACCAAGAGGAGGGGAGGCTCGGCAGCCCTGATCTACAAAGGGGCCTCCCAGCAAGGCCAAGGAGTTTGGGGCTCTGTCAGGAGCAACAGGCCATCGGCTTCCAACGTGGGTCAAGCACAGAAACACCCAGACAATGCTCCACCCTGGCCAGGTCCCTCTCTCAAATCTGGTTCTCAAAACCAGTGGCTCTGCCTTCGCTAAATTGCAGGCACCAAAGAAACAGGGTTGCCCTTGTACAGGGAGTCACATAACTCCCCTCTAAAAGGAAATCAGTCCAGGAATCGCACACTGTGATCCTGCTGTCTCCCCAGATGCTACACCACACCAACTTTTACATTCCCAAGAGCAGAGGCCAAGATTGGGGATTCTTCCAAATGTAGGGGATGTGCCTTGTGAAGGACATGAATAGAAAGCATGACTAAGCCACTGACACTCCCTAATTCCCTTAATCCCACAGACTCAGCATTTGGGGAAACGCTTGTGACTCATGAAACCATCATCTATCAAACAACAAGGTAAACCATTTTCTTCCCGTTGATGTTTCTGGTCTTCAGCCCCAGATAACGGCGGCTGTTCTTCTCTGGCTGCCCATACAGCATGTCAGTAAAGAACTCAGGCTCATCTTTGGCCTTAGATTGTGAGGTCAGAAAGCTGAACATGGTTCTCAGCTTACGGCACAAATAGGTCATTGCTTCCACTTCATCTGATGGCTCTTCATACACAGGCTGCTTCATTTCCTCGTATGCAGACAGAATTACAGCCTGAAATAAGTTGATCAAGACACAGATCATCACCAGCATGAAAGATGAGAGGAACAGGACCCCCAGAATCCTGTTATTGGAAAATTCAGTGTTCTGGAAAGCTGAGACACAATAGGAAAATACTGTCTGAGTGGAATGAACCAAGTTACTGTAGTTCCATTCATGCTGACCAAACACCAGGTAACCAAAAGCCATATATACAAAGAAATACACAGACACAACAAATGCCATGTGGCAGATGCCAGGGAGGGCAGCCTGGATGGCCCTCTGAGCCAGGCGCACATCGTAGAAGAATCTGGAATACCTGAGGGTCTTCAAAATTGTCAGAAATAACAGGAAACCCAAAATTATCCTCATGATGTGATCTACCTGAGAAACTGCATGAAAGGGAATGAAGTCTTCAGGGTTCGACAAGTAAAACTGAATTATGCCAGTGGCCAGGAAATGTTTCCTGAGAAAGAGCACAATCAACACAGTAAATATGCATTTTAAAGCAAAGTTGAGCAAATTATACACACTTCTCACATAGGAGGCTCTTTCTTGCATAATGATATAACCCTCATCCACAACGTAGGCTAAGAAAAAAATGAGAATGGCCACATACAAGTAGATTTCTGCTGAAGTTTTTCTGTCAAAATCAGCAAGTGAAAAAGAGTGCAGAGATATGCTTGTGTTGACAACTCCTAACTGAGAGACCTCAAATATGACTGAAATGCTACAGAACAGATTTACATCTGGATTAAAAGTCGTTAATTCCAAAACCACAGCCCATGTCTTCTCATCCAGCCAATTGCTTTCTTGAAGTTCTTTGAGTCTCAGTGTGGAATTAAACTGCTGCTGTTTTGGAAAAAAATAGAGTGCATATCCTCCAGATCCATAGGTGTGTAGTAGTCCATAGGAATAATACAACCATTGCTTTCCTTGAGGCTTATAAGTAAATCCATTGGTACTCTCATCTATAGCCTGCTTATCAACTTCATTCCAAAAGCCAGAATAGTTTTTTGTGTCTTCTGGGTCAATGCCATATTTGGGATGACAATGAATTTCTCTTCTGATGCTGTTTTGCACAAACTTTTCGGCAGGTAGACACATTTTTTCACTAGATTTTGCTCTCACTTGCCTCATCAATGGAAGGCCAAGGATTTTAGATGAGCTTTCAGGAAGAAATGTTGGATTCAGGTCATTGTGTAACAAAGGCAACAGCACGCTGTTTAGCCATCTATAGATGTCTTCTAGCTTAGTCACATTAGCAAGATCCATAGAGAACCGATCACGAATAAACTGGTTATAGTAAAAGCTGTCAGTGTGACGTAGTAGGACGATAAGGATCAACAGAAGGGCTAGAAAGATAAAGTGAGTTAGAATGTAACTCAGAAACAGGAGTGCTCTTCTCTTGATCCTCTTCTTTCTTTTGAATATTCTGATTTCATCTTCTGTAAGGGGTTGGTACATCCTCGTGCCTCGGATTCGGACAATCTGGTCATGTATCCTCTGCATTTCTTCTGGATGCATTCTCATTCCATCCAACCTGATCTCAGTATATTTATACTTGGTTGACCACGAAAGGTTTTTGCAATACTTGAGTTTATTTGTTCTGAAGCCTGACAAGAGTATAATTTTAGATGGCTGCACCAGAAAAACTGACTGACAGAATGAACAAAAAGATGCAAAGAGCCATTCCATTGACTTGTCATAGCCGTAAGTCAGTCCATAAAATACGATGAAGAATGAGGATATGCTAGAAGTAGCAAAAACCAAAAACCATGCAACATAAACACACCACCAAGGCAGGACGATCCGGGATTTTTTCTTAAGCTGCTGGAGAACCTGTTGGGAAGGATGCTCTTCGGAGTGGACATCCTGATTGTCTTCTATGTTGTTATTGGAATTTGTATTTGGCCTGGGGGTCTCTGGGGTCTTGATTTGTGCTTTCCTATGCCTGTGCTTGGGTTTGGAGGTTGCCTTAGGAGAAGCCTTTGGAAGCCTGGGCTTTCCTTTAGATGCAGGTTTTGCAACCTCCCTGGGGTGTGCCTTAGCAGTTTCATAAGCATGCCATTTTGTTAAGCATTCTTCCCAGTGCTCACTTGCTTCTGACATTAGAGGATGCTTTTGAGGAGATACCTCCTTTAGATCCGCTTGAGGTTTCCTCTGGGAATAGGTGAACAAAAAAGTTATTAATAATTGCACAGGGATTGTAATTAAGACACTTTCAATTCCTATCATCATTGATCTCATGTACCTCCTCTCTCTTGACTCAGTTTGTTCTTGTCTATTTAGATTAAAGAACATAATGTTACAAAGAAGAGAGCTTAGCAACATTGCTAAACAACAGGACAATCTCTGGAGCCTATTGAATGTTTTAGCAACAACACTAGCAAAAATAGAGAACCACATGTGGTTTTTCTGGAGATTACTACTCACATCTATAAAGAAAAAGTCTTTTCTGGTCAGAGGCTCATCTGGATGGGTAACGTGAAATGTTCTGTCCAAAGTGGTATCAATAGAAAGCCATTTCTGGCATATGAACAGCCAAATGTGCCTGCTAAACAGATTTTCCACCTTGATTCTACTTAAATACCAGCTAGGCGAATGACCCTCGTTGTTGTGCCACACACGGATGGAATGGATGTCCCCCAAGTCACTTTTTGTCGTTAGGAGGAAAGTGTTGATGCTACCTCGGTAGAGAGTTGTAAAATGTGGATGGCTTAAACAATGCACATCACTGGTACTCACAGTTCCTCTAAGTTGCACAAAGACATTGGCCCTGGTCCCAGACCCCCAACGACTTCCTGTAAAAATAGTCACCAAGTAGCATAAATTATCATAAGGGTCATTATCTGGTAGAACTATCACATGTCCCCGAAGATGCTCGTCAATTTCATCCCTGTATAAGGCCCAAAAAGCTAGGATCACGTATAAGAGAATAATGGAAAGCACAGTGAAGAGGGTCACAGGGTTTCGGTGAAGGCTCTTGATGATGTTTAACCGTAGATCCACAGGATTAGGGATCACAATCACCTTGGCCATCACATAGTGGGTATGCAGGTGAATGTTGGTGAGTCCGACTGTGCCCAGCTGTCGTCTGGCCCTCACTATGTTCTTGCAGATGCAGTGCACGTCATGCCAGCTGGTCTTCTCACCAAGAATGCAGTAACCCTCTCTCCATTCACTCTGGATCCCATACATGTCCAAGCACTGGATGCTGAAAATAGAAATTCTCACTAGCTTGTCATTAGGCTTCATGACAAAATGAGGTGCCTGCAGAACTATGGATACAGTACAGTGGGGAGAGTGGCTGTGCTGAGCTATGAGTTGCAGCAGGGACATGGGGAGACAGACTACACGGGCCTTCTTCACTGTGCAGGCCGGGTCAAACAGGGCACTCTGGCTGGCAACTGGAGGGATGTCATGAGGCACCAGGAAGGTGGCGACCAGTGCTGTGGGAGTGATCTGACTGCCTGTGTACACCAACACCATGAACAGCACCATCACTTCTGTCACTATGTGGACCAGCACCTCCCTAAGCACTCTGCTGTCCACTTGAAAGCTAAACCCACCTGTCGTCGTCTTTGAGGACCCATCAACATCTCCGTTGGGTCCCACTGTGAGATTAAAAGCTGCAAAGGTCAAGTTTTTCCTGACGAGGTACACTTCCGCTACATCAGGTGTGATCTCTAGCACACTACCATTATCTGCAACTCCTGTCATTCTGAATCCAAACACCTGTACCGAAGTGTTTTCCTGATCATTTAACCAAGGAAAGGGGTCATTTGTGAAATCACAAAACATTGTGGAAATGGGAGCATTCACAGAGAGACCAGGAACACTGCTCACATTGAGTGTTGGATAAAAACAATTTCTGCAGTGTTTCTCATTTCTGAAGACCTGGGTAACACCCCACTTTTCAACTTTCTTGACATACATGTTGAAATTGGGGGTTCTCATTGAGGTGGTTTTGTTCCCTGGCACTTTATTAGCCAGTATTGTGTCTGATAAAGATTCTATTACATAGAAAGGATCTTTAACCACTTGGTGAGAAGTCATTTTAAGAATATTAGACAAACTCATTAATATTCCAGTGCTCACGATTTCTATTTGTTCAGATCGAAAGCGTTTATCTTTTTGTTGATACTCTTGTAGGGCTTGATTTGCTTGCCATATCCTCATGGTGGCACGTTTCTGAGCATCCCAAGTGAATTCAGAGGGTTTCTGGGTTAATTTGGTAATAGTCATGACTACCTGGCCAATTTCTACCACAGTGCTTACAGGAAGAAGGAAAGACTGATTGATGAGGTGTTTTCGGAGATTGACTCTGTCATTTTGTAGAGGTAATTCAGTTCTCATGTTATTCAAAACGGAAGCTACTATATACAGTAAGTAACCTGCAGGTAAAAAATCCTGCTTTTGAATCAAAGTAGACAGCAATGAACTTGGTCCCATGGTGAAACTGAGTAACTGATTCAACACAGTCTTTGATGAATTTTTGTCGGTGGGAGCTTGTGCAGTGGCATGCAAAGTCACCTGAGAAAAAGCTCCTAGAGAGTCATAGACTTGGACATATATCTTCAAGGCATATTGATTAGCCACCATACCAACAGGGAGAAAGGAAGGGGGTGATGTGGACTGAGGCCCCAAGTACAGGATGGTCCCCAGGGTGTTCTCTTTTACTGAACTTATTTCACCAACACTGTGCAAATCAGAAACAATTATTTTATATGTAAGAGGGACGTGCTTATCCCTAAAATTACTACACTGTACAACAAATTTAGTAATAAGTGCAATTCCTTTAGCTGGATTAATTTTGCATTCTCCGATTTGAGGGCCATGGTTAATAATAAAATAATGCCTGAAGACTGAGGTAACTCCACTCCAACTTGCTAGATGTAGAGAAATTGAAAACTCAGCTTCCAAAAAATGCTGAAAAGCAAAAGCTTTTATAGACAGATAAGCACTATTCCTTCCTGTTACAGTTTCCCCCATCCAATCAAATAGCATCTCACCACCTGAAGAAGACAAAATTGACCATGTATAGAAATCACGGCTTGCACAATTTGTGCAATTTAGAAACAAAGAAAATCTATCAGAGACAATGAAGGTTCTCTCACAATTTTCGATACATGTGATGTGGGCTGTGGCTTTTGGTCCTTGGAGCACGTGGACCCTCTTATCAGAAAAAGCTGTCCTAGAGTCCTTCTGAATCACCATTCTGAAGAAATACACGTGGTCGCCTTTAAGTGTTTCTGGCAAAAGTGTCAGTACAGGGCCGGTGGCCCAGGGCCACTTCAGAGTGGCTTGCTCGGGGTGACAGACTTCCTTGCTCCCCAGGATTATTCCATCCCCACGGTAGTTTCTGGGATCTGTGGTACAGTACCAAAAGAACTGGAGTCCCTGTAACGGGCTGTCCGCATCCGGGTCCGAGGATGTGGACCCGTCCAAAATCAGCTGCTCTGTGAAATTAGCTGTTATGTTGACATCGCCAAGCATCACCGCCTGCAGGGAACTCCTGACAATCCAGACATAGACGGCGTCCGAGTCTTTCACCTCGGGCATCTTGGGGTTCCTTGTGGTGATGGACACCGTGAAATTAAACACATACACTCCCCACTGTAACGAATTGCTGGGGATGTGAATGAACATGGGGCTCTTCCTGATCTCGAGCTGGGGCACATCCAAGGGCTGCGTCCAGTCGGGTGCGTCGCCCACGGCGGGTACTGAGAACACCTGCCAGTACTGGGAGATGGCAAGCGCGGCCGGGCAGTCCAGCTGCACCGAGGCGTTGAGGGTGGCCTCCGCCTTCATGCTCAGGCGCACGGGGGCGCCCCTCTGGTCCGTGTTGATCCTCACGCGCTGGATGACGCAGGTGTTTATCTGACAGGACACGGACGACTCGACGGCTCTGTGGCGGGACGAGTTGACGGCCTGCAACATCAGGCGCGCGGGACCGTCTGTGGGGCACTCGGTGCGGGCCACGAAGCCCGGTTGGGGCCGCGGGCCCGGCGCGGCGGAGCGCGGGAAGACGCGGATCGCGGGGGAGCCCGGGCGGGCGGCGCCGGGTCCGAGCAGCCGCAGGCGGAAGGCCCAGGCCAAGCGCCGGGGCCAGCGCGGTAGCGGCGCGGACCACGTCAGGGAGAGGCGACCGCCGCGCGCCGTGAGCTGCAGATCGACGAGCGTGGGCGCGGCGGGCCGGGGCAGGCGTTGGGCGCTGAGCAGGACGCGCAACACAAGGCAGTACCAGCGCCACCTGGCCCCTCCACGGGGGAAGCAGAGGCTGCCGCGGCCGCTCAGGACCACGCCGCCCGCCCGCACCGCGCTGGGCCGCAAACTGAGGAGGGCGCGGCCGCCGCGCACCCCGAGGCCCTGGGCGCCCCGGAGGAGGCCTCTGGGCGCCCCGGAGACGGCGGCTTGCGCCTCGCGAGGAGCCGGCGGCAGCGGGAGGCGGCCGAGGCTCAGGCCCAGGCCCAGGCCCAGAAGGAGGAGAGCGGGCCCAGGCCTCATGGCGCCGATCCGGGAGAAGCCAGGAGGCGCCGTGGAGGCCGCGAGGCGCGCCCAACTGCCGCGGGGGTCGCGGGGACAGTGGGGGTCTTGGGGACAGTGGGGGTCTCGGGCGTCGAAGGTCACGGACGGAGGGGTCCCACGTACAGAGAGTCCGAGAGAGCAGCTGTGACCTCGGAGCTGGGGGTCAGTCGGCACTGGGGGCTTTGCGGGTACCCCTCCCCTCTCCGTCCCCAAGTGTGTGCAGGCCGAGGGTCAGGATGGCTCAGGAGGGCAGTTCAGCCCCGTGCAGACCACAGACAAGGGGCTTCAGCAGGAACCCTTGGGAAAGCCAGTCACAGCGTGGGAGATCAGGAGGGAACTGCGAGATCCCTGGGTGCACAGGAAGGTCTGACTTTCGGTTTCTTTTTTTGGGTTTGCTTTGCTCTTTTCTTTCTAGTTGGCTTGGGTTTGTGTTTTGTTTTGTTTTGTTTGTTTGCTTGCTTGTTTTTTGAGATGGAGTCTCTCTGTCACCCAAGCTGGAGTGCGGTGACACTCCATCTCTACTAAAAATACAAAATTATCCAGGCGTGGTGGTGCATGCCTGTAATCCCAGCTACTCGGGAGGCTGAGGCAGGAGAATCGCTTGGACCCGGGAAGTGGAGGTTGCGGTGAGTCAAGATCACGCCATTGCACTCCAGCCTGGGCAACAAGAATGAAACTCTGTCTCAAAAAAAAGAAAAAAAAAATCAAAAACAAGTTAGTTATTTCCTAGATACAATGGGGTACAGACATTGGGTAAATACAACCATTCCAAATGGGAGAAATTGGCCAAAACAAAGGGGCTATATGGCCCATGCAAGACCGAAATCCAGTGGGGCAGTCAAATCCTAAGCTCCAAAATTACCTCTTTTGACTTTATATCTCACATCCAGGTCATGCTGATGCAAGAGGTTCCCATAGTCTTGGGCAGCTCTACCCCTGTGACTTTGCAGGGTACAGCCTCCCTCGTGGTTGCCTTTATGGGCTGGTGTTGAGTGTCTACAGCTTTTCTAGACTCATGGTGCAAGCTGTTGGTGAATCTACCATTCTGGGGTCTGGAGGATAGTGGCCTTCTTCTCACAGCTCCACTAGGCGGTGCCCCAGTAGGGACTCTGTGTGGGGGCTCTGACCCCACATTTCCCTTCTGCACTGCCCTAGCACAAGTTCTCCATGAGAACCCTCCCCCTACAGTAAACTTCTGCCTGGCATCCAGGTGTTTCCATACATCTTCTGAAATCTAGGCAGAGGTGCCCAAACCTCAATTATTGACTTCTGTGCAACCACAGGCTCAACACCACGTGGAAGCTTCCAAGGCTTGGGGCTTGCATCATCTGAAGCCATAGCCCGAGCTCTACATTGGCCTTTTTCAGCCACAGCTGGAGCAGCTGGGACACACACACGGCACCAAGTCCCTAGGCTGCACACAGCTTGGGGACCCTGGGCCCAGCCCACAAAACCGCTTTTTCCTCCTAGGCCTCCAGGCCTGTAATGGGAGGGGCTGCCATGAAGACCTCTGACATGCCCTGGAGACCTTTCCCCATTGTCTTGGGGATTAACATTTGGCTCCTTGTTACTTATACAAATTTTTGCAGCTGGTTTGAATTCTCAGAAAATGGAATTTTCTATCACATTATCAGGATGCAAATTTTTCAAACTTCTATGCTCTGTTTCCCTTTTAAAACTGAATGCTTTTAACAGCTCCTAAGTCACTTATTGAATGTTTTGCTGCTTAGAAATTTCTTCCACTAGATACCCTAAATGATCTCTCTCAAGTTCAAAGTCCCACAAATCTCTAGGGCAGGGGCAAAATGCTGCCAGTCTCTTAGCTAAAACATAACAAGAGTCACCTTTGCTCCAGTTCCCAACAAGCTCCTCATCTCCATCTGAGACCACCTCAGCCTGGACCTTATTGTCCATATCACTATCAGCATTTTGGGCAAAGCCATTCAACAAGTCTCTAGGAAGTTCCAAACTTTCCCACATTTTCCTGTCTTCTTCTGAGCCCTCCAAACTGTTCCAACCTCTGCCTGTTACCCAGTTCCAAAATTGCTTCCACATTTTCAGGTATATTTTTGCAATGCCCCAGTCTAATACTACCAATTTACTGTATTAGTCTGTTTTCATGCTGCTGATAAAGACATACCTAGGACTGGGAAGAAAAAGATGTTTAATTGGACTTACAGTTCCATATGGCTAGGGAGGCCTCAGAATCATGGCAGGAGGCAAAAGGCACTTCTTTTTTTTTTTTTTTTTTTTTTTTTTTGAGACAGAGTCTCACTCTGTCGCCCAGGCTGGAGTGCAGTGGCGCGATCTCAGCTCACTGCAAGCTCCACCTCCCAGGTTCACGGCATTCTCCTGCCTCAGCATCCCAAGTAGCTGGGACTACAGGCGCTGCCCAGCTAATTTTTTGTATTTTTAGTAGAGACGGGGTTTCACCATGTTAGCCAGGATGATCTCGATCTCCTGACCTTGTGATCTGCCTGCCTCGGCCTCCCAAAGTGCTGGGATTACAGGAGTGAGCCACCGCGCCTGGCCGAAAGGCACTTCTTACATGGCAGTGGCAAGAGAAAATGAGGAAGATGCAAAAGCAGAAATCCCTGATAAAACCATCAGATCTTCTGAGACTTACTCACTGCCATGAGAACAATATGGGGAAAACTAACCCATGATTCAGTTATCTCCCACTGAATCCCCTGACACAACACATGGGAATTATGGGAGTACTATTCAAGATGAGATCTGGGTGGGGACACAGAGCCAAACCATATCATCCCCCCTCCACCTCCCAAAGTACTGGGTTTGCAGACATGAGCCACCTCACCTGGCCTTCTGTTTATTAAATGTATACACATTCGTGGTTGTCTTCTTGATGAGTTGCTCCTTTTATCATTATGAAATGTCTCTCTTTTTGTTGTTTTGTTTTTTGTTTTTTTTGAGACAGAGTCTCACTCTGCTGCCCAGGCTGGAATGCAATGATGTGGTCACGGCTCACTGCAGCCTGAACCTCCCTGGGCTCAAGTGATCCACCTCAGTTTCCCAAGTAGCTGGTACTACAGGCATGTGCCACCACGCCTGGCAGATTTTTGTATTTTTTGTAGAGATGAGGTTTTGCCATGTTACTCACTCTGGTCTCGAACTCCTGAGCTCAAGTGATCCACCCACCTCAGCCTCCCAAAGTGCTGGGATTATAGGCGTAAGCCACCGTATCTGGGCATGAAATTTCTCTCATTATCTCTGGTAGTAATCTTTGTTTCAGAGTCTAATTTACCTGATATTAGTTAAAATAGCCACACTAACCTTCTTTTGCTTACTGTCTATATGGCATTTTTTTTTCATTCATTTACTTTCAACTTACTCATTTCTTTATATTTAAAGTGGTCTTTTGTAGGCAACATGTAATAGATTTTTTTTTTTTTAAATCCAGTCAATCTCTGCCTTTTAATTGAAGTATTTGTACCATCACCATTTAACATGATTATTGATATGGTTGGATTTAGGTCTACCACTTTGTTTTCTTAGTGTCCCCTGTTCTTTTTTTTTTTTTTTTTTTTTTTTTTTTTTTTTGAGACAGGGTCTTCCTCTATCACCCAGTTTGGAGTTCAGTGGCACCATCACAGCTCACTGCAGCAGCTGCCAATTCCTGAGCTCAAGTGATTCTCCTGCCTCAACCTCCTGAGTAGCTGGGACTACAGGTACACACCACTACTTCCAGCTAACTTTATTTATTTTGGTAGATAGAGTCTCCGTATGTTGTCCAGGCTGGTCTTGAACTCGGCTTCAAGTAATCCTCCCCCCTCAGCCACCTGAAGTGCCGAATTACAGGTGTGAGCCTACTGTGCCCAGCCTATTCCATACATTTCTTCAGCACCTATTACATGCTACACATTTTTCTAGGCATTGGCCCCAGTCCTTACAGAGTTTTCTATTATAGTGGGAGTGATCAGAAGTAATTAGGCCAAGACATAATGTGTGTGATTTCAGCTGTGAAATGTGGTATTAAGAAAAGTAAGGCAGGGTAAGAAATAAGGAATAGGAATGAGCTATGAGAGTCAGGATAGGCCTCTGGGGAGATGCTGTCTGAGCCCACAGATCTGCATGAAGTGAGGGAGCAAGCTGTGAAAAGAGATAAGGAATAGCATTCCTAGTGTGTCCAGAATTGGTCAGTTGGTAGGTTCTTGGTCTATGCTGACTTCAAGAATGAAGCCGCAGACCCTCACAGTGAGTGTTACAGTTCTTAAAGATGGTGTGTCCCACAGTTTGTTCCTTCTGATGTTTGGACATATCCAAAGTTAATTCCTTCCAGTGGTCTCATGGTCTCCCTGACTTCAGGAGTAAAGCTGCAGACCTTCACAGTGAGTGTTACAGTTCATAAAGGTGGCACATCCAAGTTGTTCATTCCTGGTTTGGAGTTGTTCGTGGTCTCACCGACTTCAAGAGTGAAGCTGCAGATCTTCACTGTGTTACAGCTTATAAAGGCAGCACATACCCAGAACAAAAGAACAACCCTTCCCTGGAAACTGACCCAAGCAGGTTGCCCCCGTAGTTGCAGCTGCGGCTTGGTGGGGGGGAGGCTGCTTTTATTCCCTTATCAGATATTCCCTTATCTGACCCCACCCACATCCTGCTGATTGGTCTACTTTGCAGAGAGCTGATTGGCCCATTTTACAGAGAGCTGATTGGTCCGTTTTTGACAGGGTGCTGATTGGTGTGTTTACAAACCTTGAGCTAGACACAGAGGGCTGATTGGTGCATTTACAAACCTTGAGCTAGACACAAAGTGCTGATTGGTGCCTTTACAGTTCTCCAGCTAGACATTAAAGTTCTCCAAGTTCCCACCAGATTAGCTAGATACAGAGTGCTGATTGGTGCATCTACGAACTCTGAGCTAGACACAGAGTGCTGATTGGTGCATATACAATCCTCCAGCTAGACCTAACAGTTCTCCAAGTCCCCACCCTACTCAAGAGCCCAGCTGGCTTCGCCTAGTGGATCACGCACCAGGGCCGCGGGAGGAGCTGCCTGCCAGTCCCGCACCGCCCGCCAGCGTTCCCCAGCCCTTGGGCGGTCGATGGGACCTCGCGCCGTGGAGCAGGGGGCGGCGCCCGTCGGGGAGGCTTGGGCCGCGCGGAGCCCACGGCGCGGCGAGCGGGGTTCGGGCATGGTGGCTGCAGGTCCCAAGCCCTGCCCCGCGGGGAGGCGGCTGAGGCCCGGCCAGAATTTGAGCGTGGCGCGGGCGGGCCGGCAGTGCTGGGGGACAGGGCGCACCCTCTGCAGCTGCTGGCCCCAGTGCTAAGCCCCTCTGCCCGGGCCGGCGGCGCCGGCCGGGGGCTCCCAGCAAAGGACCCGCCGAGCCCGCGCCCACCCGGAACTCGCGTTGGCCCGCGAGCGCCGCGCGCAGCACCGTTTACCGCTCGGCGTCTCCCTCCACACCTCCCCGCAAGCAGAGGGAGCCGGCTCCGGCCTCCGCTGGCCCAGAGAGGGGCTGTCACAGTGCAGCGGCGGGCTGAAGGGTTCCTCAAGCCCTGCCAGAGTGGACGCAGAGGCCGAGGAGGCGCCGAGGGCTGCTACCACGTTGTCACCTCTCACTAGCAGGGGGAATTGTACGTGCAAAAGCATTGAGACAGGCAGGAGAGAGATTAGTAGTGTGTCTGGGGTTAGGGGGAGGATAGTGAGTGGGGGAAATGTAATTGGAGAGATGGCCAAAGACAAAGTAGGCAGGGGCTTGTAGGACATGGTAACTAACACGGTTGGATTTTGTCTCATGTGGACTAGGAAGCCTTTGGAGGGTTTTGAGCAGCAAAGGGGCCTGACCTGATTTCCATCTTGCAAGCATCACCGTGCTGTCGGGAAACAGACTGAAGGTAAGCAAGAGGGGAAGAAGGTAGGCCAATGAGGAGGGCCCAGTGAAGTGGAAGGGGCAGGCCTGGGTGTTGGAGGGTCAGCTGGTGCGTCCATGAGCTGATCTTGGCTTGGTTTGGGTTTGTGTGTGGAAAAGACAGCACTGGTTAATGGATTAGATGTCAGAAGGACCAGCTATGTAATTTTGGGGGCCCTCTGCCAATGGAAAATGCATTGTTCCTCATTCGAGCGTTATTTAGAATATCTGGACAGCTACAGCAGAGCATTAAAGCAAGCACAGGGCCCTTTTATGTGTGAGACCGAATGTGACTGCCCGGGTGCACACCCATGAAACCGGCCCTGCACACCAGATGTGAGTGAAAAAGAGCAAACGAGGACGACTCCCTGTGCCTGTCAGGAAGAGCTCTTTATTAGGTGTGATCTCAGGAAGTTGCTGCTTTGATAGATCAAACATGGTCACATGTCAGCAGTTTCCTGTTGGTCATTCTGATCCAAGTCTGGTATTTAGGGGTGCCATGGAGTGAATGTGCCCCCCCGAATTCATATACCAAAGCCCTAATTGCCAACGTGATGGTATTTGGAGGTGTACCCTTTGGGTGGTATAATAATTAGAGTTAATTAGGTCATGAGGGTGGGGCACTTATGGTGGGTGTATTAGTCCATTTTCACACTGCTGATAAAGACATTCCTCAGACTGGGCAATTTACAAAAGAAAGAGGTTTATTGGACTTATAGTTCCGCGTGGCTAGGAAGGTCTCACAATCATGGTGGAAGGTGGAAGGCATGTCTCACATGGCAGCAGACAAGAGAAGAGAGCTTGTGCAGGGAAACTTCCCCTTTTTAAAACCATCAGATCTCATGAGACCTATGCACAATCACAGGAACAGCATGGGAAAGACCTGCCCCCATGATTCAATTACCTCCTACTGGGTCCCTCCCACAATACCTGGGAATTCAAGATGTGATTTGGGTGGGGACACAGCCAAACTATATCAGCAGCCTTATAAGAAGAGGAGAAACATCCCCCCTCTACCACCATGCACATGCATATGCCAGACAAAGACCATGTGAAAACATAAGGCAGCAGTCTGGCCAGGCACAGTGGCTCATGCCTGTAATCCCAGCACTTTGGAAGGCCGAGGTGGGTGGATCAAGAGGTCAAGAGATCAAGACCATCCTGGCCAACATGGTGAAACCCCGTCTCTACTAAAAATACAAACAATTAGCTGGGCCTGGTGGTGTGCGCCTGTAGTCCCAGCTACTCAGGAGGCTGAGGCAGGAGAATTGCTTGAATCCAGGAAGCAGAGGTTGCAGTGAGCCGAGATCGTGCCATTGCACTCCAGCCTGGTGACAGAGCAAGACACCATCTCAAATAATAATAAATAAATAAATAAATAAATAAATAGGCAGCAGTCAGCAAACCAGGAAGAAGGCCTTCTCCAAGAACTGGACCGTGCTGTCACCCTGATCTTGGATTCCAGCTTCCAGAGCATAAGAAATAAATTGTTTAAGCCACTCAGTCTGTGGTATTTTGTAATGGCAGCCAGAGCAGACTAGGGTAGGGGAAATAAATGCCTGGACTGAAGACAGATTAGCGTTCTCAGTGGTCACATAGGGAGGAGGCACTATGGAGAAGCGGACAGACCCTGGAGTCCTATATTTAAAGCTCCAACCAGAGTGGAGCTGGAGGAGGAGGGCAGTAAGGCAGGAGAGCAGGGAGGTGGTGGGGGGCAGTCCTGGAAGCCAGGGCCAGAGGGTTTCAAGAAAGAGGGCATGGCTGGCCATGTCCGATGTGGCTGAGGTCAGAGAGATGAATGGCCACTGAATTTGGGAACAGGGCATCTTTGGTGTCCTGGACAAGAGCAGTGTCAGTGGTGTGGTGGGGCAAAAGTTTGAGTGGAGTGAACTGAGGGGGAAATGGGAAGAAGATAGGGAGGTGGAGATGACCACATACAATTCTTTGGGTAAGTTCTGCCAACATGGTGTGGCAGTAGCCAGGGAGAAATGGGAGGAGCAAAGGGTATTTCTTACTGATGATAAACTATCTAAGATTTACAAAAAGATATAAAAAAGAATAAAGACTACTCATATGCCCATACCCCAGCTAGAGAAATAAAACAATTCCAATAGGACTGTAAGCCTCAGTGTATCCTTCAAGGGAGGATCCCCAGCCTCCTCCCAGGAGTAACTATTAACATAGGTCTAGTTTTTATTCTCTTGCATTTCTTTATTGTTTTATTACGTAGGGACAAGTTTATTAGCAGTATACTGTTTTGCACGTTACTAGACTTTCCATAATGCCATCATATTGCATATATTCTTCTACAGGCTATAAAGATCACATTGATTCATGTAGCTTTGGTTTATTCATTTTCATGACTGTTGAGTATTTTACTAAGGCTGTACACTAGAGTTCATCTGTTCTCCTACTGGTGGTTGTCAAAGTTGCTGTCTATATTTTTCCATTACAAATAATGGTGCTAAGCACCCTGGGACTGGTTTTCTCACTCTTGTAACCAGTATGTTGGGTAAACAGATGTTACATTTTAATGAAAAGAATTTATGTATCCCCCACAAACCCCTGCTCAGGCACATGCATTGCCTCAGCCTAGTTCTTTCCCACTCCTTGGCTAAAAAGTTCTTGGTTCACGTTTGATTAAAATAAAGTTTCCTTGGCTGGGCACGGTGGCTTACGCCTGTAATCCTAGCACTTTGGGAGGCTGAGGTGGGTGGATCACCTTAGGTCAGGAGTTCCAGACCAGCCTGGCCAACATGGTGACAACCCATCTACTAAAAATACAAAAATTAGCCGGGTGTGGTGGCGTGCGCCTCTACTCCAGCTACTCTGAGGCTGAGGCAGGAGAATCGCTTGAACCTGGGAGGCAGAGGTTGCAGTGAGCCGAGGTTGCACCACTGTACTCCAACCTGGGTGACAGAGTGAGATTCTGTCTCAAAAAATAAAAATAAATAAAGTTTTCTTCAGCCCATGTACTAGTTGAATCCATGTACTAGTCAGAATTCTATTGACTAATACACAGTGAAGTGAATACATCCTTGTTCATTAACTTCTCCCCTCCTCAGCCAGGGCCTTTGCCCTCTCCCCAGGCTGCCTCTGGCCGCCAGGCTGGAAGTGGTAGAGGAAGGGGGTGGGGGCGAGGAGAGATCTGACCTGGCTGACACTTGTGTTGCTGCTGGCGTCTGGCTGCACTCACCTGCAGGACTGACCCTTCCCTGGAGGGCGTGTTAGGCTCTTCAGAGGGCCACTCTGAGGGTCTCACTGAAGGCCTCTCATCTGTGGTCTCGCATTTAGGGGCTTCCCAGACATCCTTCAGCCCAGGGTTTGCAGATCTTTGGTCCACCTGCAACAGCCCACCACCCTCCACACAACCCTTTTGGGCAAAGTCCTGCTTCCTGCTCTCTTTCCCCCCTGTAAGGCCACACCTAGGCCAGAGGAAGCATCGGCACCCTTCCTCCTGACCAGCCGGGAGTGTGGCCTTCCCCACCGCAGCTTCTGCACCCCTTTGTCCCTCAGAGCCGCTGCCACAGGCGGACACCAGCTTCTGGGTCCCTGGCCTCCAGGAGCACAGGTCAGGTGCTCCCAGGAAGGCCCTGCCACGCAGCAGTGGTGAGCGGAAGGGGAGGGAAATTGTCACATCATACCTGACCCCTGCAATGGTCTCCAAAGACATTGTCCCTGCTGGCCTCTGCAACTTCCACCCTGTGGTAACCTGGAGGAGGTGCCTGGCAAGTGCCTGGGGCCCTCACTGGGCTCTTTGCAAGGCTTCCTTGCCACCCTTATTCTTGGCCCCTTGGGGCCCCTTGGTTTTGCAGGAGTGGAATATCAGAGGCTTGAGGATTGGCCACCTTCACTTTCACCAACCAGGTGGGGGAGCAGGGAGGTACTCAGCTCAAGTGCAAAATTTAAGGGTGGAGGGGCACCAAAAACTCAATAATCAAGACAAATTCTCTTTTATTGAGGTAAAGTTCACATAAAAGTAACCATTTATGGGAGGCTGAAGCAGGAGGATTGCTGGAGCCAGGAGTTCAAGGCTTCAGTGAGTTACCATCCCCGTCTGCCCAGTCCCTGGTCACCACCAATCTTCTTTCTGTCTCTATGCTTGCCTATTCTGGACATGCATGTAAATGCAGTCATACAGGTGTGACCTTTTGTGTCTGCCTTCCTTCAGTATGAATGAACCTTGAAAACACTGTGAAAGCTGTGTCTTCTTTGGAGAACTGTCACCTCAAATTATTTGCCCACTTTAAATTTGGGCTGTTTGTCATTTCGCTGTTGAGTTGTAAGAATTCTTTTTGTTTTTTGTTTTTTTCAGACGGAGTCTGGCTCTGTTGCCCAGACTGGAGTGCAGTGGCACAATCTCGGCCCACTCCAACCTCCACCTTCCGGGTTCAAGCAATTCTCCTGCCTCAGCCACCCAAGTAGTTGGGATTATAGGCATGCACCACCATGCCTGGCTATTTTTGTACTTTTTTTTTTTTTTTTTTAAATGAGATGGAGTCTGGCTGTGTCGTCCAGGCTGGAGTGCAGTGGCGTGATCTCGGCTCACTGCAAGCTCTGCCCCCGGGGTTCATGCCATTCTCCTGCCTCAGCCGCCCAAGGAGCTAGGATGACAGGTGTCCGCCGCTATGCCCAGCTAATTTTTTGTATTTTTAGTAGAGACGGGGTTTCACCGTGTTAGCCAGGATGGTCTCGATATCCTGACCTCGTGATCCGCCCACCTCGGCCTCCCAAAGTGCTGAAATTACAAGCGTGAGCCACCGTGCCCGGCCTATTTTTGTAGTTTTAATAGAGATGAAGTTTCTCCATGTTGGCCAGGCTGGTCTTGAACTCCTGACTTCAGGTGACCCTCCTGCCTCAGCCTCCCAAAGTGCTGGGATTACAAGCGTGAGCCGCTGTGCCCGGCCAAGAATTCTTTATATATTTGGGATTCTAGACTCTTATCCAATATATGATTTACAAATATTTATTCCCATTGTGTTAATCTTTTTGGTTTCCTGAGTAGTGTCCTTGAATACAGAAAAGTTTTTAATTTTGACAAAGTCCAACTTACCTATTTTGTTGTTGTTGCTTGTCCTTTTGGTGTTACATCTAAGAATCCATTGCTAAATCCAAGGCCATGAAGATTTACTTGTTTTCTTCTAAGAGTTTTATCTTTTCAGCTCTCACATAAAACAAATATTTCAATGAAATATTTCAAAAATCAAAACTAATGCAAAAAGTCCATGATGAACAAAATATCAACATTTTAAATAAAGGCCAGATCTGCCCCTGCACTTGGTCTACGCCCTTCGTTCGTGCACCCTGGGGCGGGGGCAGATTAAACTAGGGGAGCCCATTAGGCTGGGGCTGGTGTGTGGCTGATGGCAGAGTTCGGGCTGGACCGGGCCAGCCCAGAGCGAGAAACCGCTACTGCAGGAGACAGCGATTTTTCTGCGGCAAATCCTTGAGAAGGGAGGATGGGAGGCGGCGGGACGACTCAGTGAAGCCTGCCCCGAACGCCAAATGAATGTGTGCCGTGCGCGCGCGTGTGGCTGCCGACCGCGACGGCATAATCTTGAAAGTGACCGCTGTCCCGGGGCTCCCTGCTCTCAAGGGACCCTGACAGCAGCCGCCTCCCCGGGAGGGTCCCCTGCAGGGAGAAGCCCCTGGCGAGGGGAGGGGGTTGGACCGCGGTGCGGGCATCTCCAGGTCCGCGTCCCCGCCCTCTTGCCCAAGGCTCCAGTCCTTTCAGGGCAGGCGCGTGCACTGGGGGCTCACACCAACGCGCCCCTCCAGCCTGGCCCGGATTCCTGCAGCCCAATGGCAGGGGAGGCCGCGCACCCGTCGCGTTACAGAGAGTCCGGCCGGGCCTCCAGGGCGCGCCCGGATCTTGGACCACGGCGGGTCTGTCCGAAACCCACCAGTGAGCAAGCGGGAGAGCGCGGCCACCCCGCCCCGCCCCTTCCGCGCCCGCCCCGCCCCCTCCCCGGAAGGCGCGGGTGCCCGCAGCTCCCAGTGGACTCCGACCCGGGGCAACATGGCCGCGTTCTCACCTCTGCGCGACTGCCAGGTACACGGAGGCTGCCCCCGGCCAGGTCCCCCTCGAGCCCCGGGTGTTGGGAGTGGCCTGGTGCTGGCGGAATGGTGGGAGACATGGCCTGGGCGCCGGGCGTAGGGTGAGCCCTGGACGCACGGGCGCGTGCGCGGCAACACCTAGAAGGCACCCGAGGCGCTTTTTGTGGAGTCCCCACCGAGGGAAATAAGGGGCGCCTGTCAGGGTACTCGGGATACCCCAAGACCTCCTAAAAATCGTAGCTCACTGGGCGTGGCGTGGGACGTAGAGAAGCCTGCAAAGGTGAGGGGCTCCTTGAAATCAGCCCAGGACAGGGAACCTGAGCCCATCTTGCAGATGAGGAAGGTGGAGGTCAGAGGGGCCAGGTGACTTGTGTGTGTTGAAGTTTGAAGGGCTCCTGGGAAGAAAGCCCTGCTATTCCCTCCTTGCTGTCTGTAGGCCTGGAAGGATGCGAGGCTCCCGCTCTCCACCACAAGCAATGAAGCTTGCAAGCTGTTTGATGCCACGCTGACCCAGGTATGCCTGCCTAGAGAGGCCGCGGCCCCTTCTGTGGAGGTCTAGGGGAAGGTTTTTGTTTGTTTGCTTTTGTTTTTGAGACGGAGCCTCACTCTGTCGCCCAGGCTGGAGTTCAGTGGCGCAATCTCGGCTCACTGCAAGCTCCGCCTCCCGGGTTCACGCCATTATCCTGCCTCAGCCTCCTGAGCAGCTGGGACTACAGGCGCCCACCACCGCGCCCGGCTAATTTTTTGTATTTTTAGTAGAAATGGGATTTCACCGTTCACAGGATGGTCTCGTTCTCCTGACCTTGTGATCCGCCCGCCTCGGCCTCCCAAAGTGCTGTGATTACAGGCGTAAGCCACCGTGCCTGGCCTGGGAAGGTTTTTAAATTGGGGAATGCTTTTTAAATTGCGCCATGACCTTAGCAATAGATGGCAGTACATCTGTGCACTCTGTACTGGAGGATGTGGGGACATATCTCTGCCGCCCACAGAGTCCTGAGAGCGCCTCTGCACTCACCCTCCTTCCCCAGGACTCTGACTGGTGGGTGGACAGCAGTGGGCGCCATGGGGATGTTTTTTGAGGGTGCTGGCCTCCTTGGGCCTCCCCTTGTGGCCTGCTGAGGGTCTGATGCAGGGCTCGGCTACTTAGGACATGGTATCCTGTCCTGGGATGCATCTGTGAATATACTGTCTTCACCTAGGCTGTGCCAAGACCTCCTGCCACATTACCAGTCATTTCTCTACCCATGAAGGGTCCTATAGTTTTATAACTAAGTCTCAGAAGATCCAACTAGTTTGTTTGACAGATAGGAGAACTGAGGCTCAGAGAGTTGAACCTACTTGACTTGAAGGTTGTCCATGAATTAGAGGCAGAACCAGGGTGAACCTGGGCCTAACTACACTGATGGAAAACTAAAGCTGGCCTTGGCATGGGCAGTGAGGCCCCTGCATACTGACTTCATCCACATAACATGAGGACCCAGGGAGCTCTTAGAAGCCTACCGGCTGAACAAGAGAGGACTGATGGAATGCTGTGAGCTGCGCCATGGGCGCCCCTCCTGTTCCCAGCCTGCCCTGCTGTTCCCAGCCTGCCCTGCTGTTCCCAGTCTGCCCTGCAGAGGGACTCTGCTGTGGGCATCTGAGTTGTTTATTTTGTGTTTGACCTGCCTCACTTGCCCTTCCTGTACCTCGCTGGCTTCTTTAGAGTACTCGATTTGTTTTTTGTTTGAGATGGACTCTTGCCCTCTCGCCCAGACTGGAGTACAATGGCGCAATCTTGGCTCACTGCAACCTCCGCCTCCCGGGTTCAAGTGATTGTCCTGTCTCAGCTTCCGGAGTAGCTGGGATTACAGGCACGCGCCACCACGCCTGGCTAATTTTTTGTATATTTAGTAGAGACGGGGTTTCACCATGTTGGTCGGGCTGGTCACAAACTCCTGACCTTGTGATCCCCCGGCCTTGGCCTCCCAAAGTGCTGGGATTACAGGCGTGAGCCACCACGGCTGGCCCCTAGTACTCGATTTGTTACACACCACATCCCCAGTCAGTGGTAGCTCATCCTCCCAGCCTGTGCATATTTTGTCCCGTGTATTGGTGTCTCTGTACTGTCCTGTGTTAGAACTTCGATTCTTTAAATCTCTGTGCCAACCCTCCTCTATCTTGTCAAAATGCTTGTGTAGCCTATAGTCCCAGCTACTTGGGAGGCTGAGGCAGGAGGACTGCTTGAGCCCAGGAGGTTGAGGCTGAAGTGAGCTCTGATTGTGCCACTGTACTCCAGCCTGGGCAACACAGTGAACCCCGTCTTAAAAAAATATATATATATATATACACACACACACACACACACACACACACACACGTACTAATTCTGTGTAGATGTAGGTTAGATAACTGAAAGGGCATATTTTAAAATTCAATGCATGATTATAGGTCTAGGACTTTTTTTAAAAAAGAGGCATTTGAATAAAGGACCAGGTACCAATACACCAAATTGTTTAAAATGACGATGGGCTGGGCACGGTGACTCACGCCTGTAATCCCAGCACTTTGGGAGGCTGAGGCAGGTGGATCATCTGAGGTCAGGAGTTCGAAACCAGTCTGGCCAACATGGTGAAACCCCATCTGTACTAAAGATACAAAAAAAATTAGCCGGGCATGGTGGTGTGCACCTGTAATCCCAGCTACTTGGGAGGCTGAGGCAGGGGAATTATTTGAACCAGGGAGGTGGAGGTTGCAGTGAGTCAAGATAGCACCACTGCCCTCCAGCCTGGGCAACAGAGCGAGACTCTGTCTCAAAAAAAAAAAAAAAAAAAAATTACCTAGGCGCAGTGTGCACACCTGTAATCCTGGCTACTAAGGAGGCTGAGGCAGGAGAATTGCTTGAACCCTGGAGGCAGAGGTTGCAGTAAGCTAAGATCGTGCCATTGTACTCCAGCCTGGGCGACAGGGTGAGATTCTGTCTCAATTAAAAAAAAAAAAAAAGATTTATCTTTCAGCTTTTGTGTCTTTCTGACTCTCTAAAATGAATGTTTACTGTGACTATTTTTTTTTTTTTTTGAGATGGGAGTCTCGCTCTGTTGCCCAGGCTGGAGTGCAGTGGCGCAATCTCCACTCACTGCAAGCTCTGCCTCCCAGGTTCACGCCATTCTCCTGCCTCAGCCTCCGGAGTAGCTGGGACTACAGGCGCCCACCACCTCTCCCGGCTAGTTTTTTGTATTTTTTAGTAGAGACGGGGTTTCACCGTGTTAGCCAGGATGGACTCGATCTCCTGACCTTGTGATCCACCCGTCTCGGCCTCCCAAAGTGCTGGGATTACAGGCTTGAGCCACCGCGCCCGGCCTACTGTGACTATTTTTAAAACGAATGAATAAGAAGCAGGAATGTTCCTGTCGTGACCAACTTCAAGGCTCCTCTTAGGGCCGAAGAAGCCGATGTGTAGCAGGTCACCTGTCAGGAGGAATTTGCCCTTTTTTTTTTTTTTTCTTCTCTCTGTCATGCAGGCTGGAGTGCAGTGGTGCTATCTTGGCTCACTGCAACCTCCCAGGTTCAGGCGATTCTCTTGCCTCAGCCTCCCAAGTCTCAGCTGCCCAAGTCGCTAGGACTACAGACACGTGCCACGATGCCTGACTAATTTTTGTATTATTTGTAGAGACAGAGTTTCGCCATGTTGGCCAGGCTGGTCTCAAACTCCTGCCCTCAAGTGGTCCACCCACTTCCAGAGTGTTAGAATTACAGGCGTGAGCCGTCGCACCTGGCCAGAACCTGCCTTTTGATGTTTCTTTTTTGGAAATGCAGCATTCCTAGCCCTAGAAAGTGCGCCTCGGGTGATGCGTATTTCATTTCTTCATATAAAGAAAGTTGTCAGCCAGGTTATGCCTTCTTTGGATTAGAGTCCAGAAAACACTCAGTGTTCTACAAAGAAAAACAAATCTGGATTTATTTTTATTTTTTGTTTTTTGAGACAGAGTCTCTCTGTCATCCAGGCTGGAGTGCAGTGGCGCGATCTTGGCTCACTGCAGCCTTGGCCCCTGGGTTCAAGTGATTCTCATGCCTCTGCCTACCAAGTGGCTGGGACTACAGGTGTGCACCACTATGCCCCACTAATTTTTGTATTTTTAGTAGAGATGGGGGTTTCAGCATGTTGGTCAGGCTGGTCTTGAACTCCTGACCTCAAACGATCTGCCTGCCTTGGCCTCCCAGAGTGTGAACCTGGATTTAGAGCCACACCTTTGCTAAATGATCCAAGGGCTCCGTGAGGACTTGTTTTGCTTTTCCCATTTTAGTATGTAAAATGGACCAATGACAAGAGTCTCGGTGGCATCGAGGGCTGCCTGTCAAAGCTCAAAGCAGCAGATCCGACCTTCGGTGAGTAACACCTTCCCTGGGTGGAGGAGCCCCGCTTGACACAGCCAGCCCCTCTCTCTTTCCTTTATCACAGGCACACAGTTGGGATGGGGAAGGCAGGTTGGGTGGCAGTAACCAGGGTGGCATTTGCACAGAGGGAGAGAAGATGACAGCTGCCTTTGTATTTGGAAAAACAGTCACTCCCATAAAGATGCTAGATTCTAACAGGCATTTTTCTTGCCTTTTCTCTGATTACCATCAATTATTGAATAAAGATGCTGATCTCGTTTCTCAGATGAGGAAACTGAGGGTTGGCAAGAGTAAGACCGTACTTAAAGCCACCCAGCTGGTGGTTGACAACTGGGATTAGATAAGCTTCCTGAATCCAAGGCCCAGGCCGCTGGAACGTGAGAGGTGGCTGCTGCAGCCTCCGTCAGGGGACCAGTGAGACCTCATCTAAGTGGCCAGGGTGAGGTGATCACCGATGGGTGACAGAGGCTGGCATCCAGGCAAGCCATGTGTACAGCGGGCATGGGAAGCCAGCATAGTGCATTGACGGTGGGTGGTTCCAGGGTGCAGCAAGGTTCCGGGCCTGGGGGAACGGCTGATGAGGGGACAGAGTCTTGTCAGGGTGGCAGGGACCCCCTTCTCACCCTGCTGCAGCCTGGTCAGATTTAAGGCAGGGGCTTGTACTGCCCTGGAGAGGACAAACAAGGAAATAACTGGGGGAGAACAGAGAGCCAAACCCAGTCATGGGGAGCCAGGAGCCAGGGGTGGGCTCGGACTCTGAGCAGACCTTGAGCCCTGATCAGGGGCCTTCAACCACCTGAATCATCAGCTGGGCTGGGCTGGGCTGGGCTCGACCATCGGAATCACCAGCTGTTTTCCAGGGGCCACATGGGTGGTCCTAGCACTATGGTTGGGTCCTAGATCCCAGGCCTGAGCCAGTGACCAAGTTCCAAATGCCAGTGGACACGCTGGCTCTCCCAGAGTGTGGCCTGGGGGCCTGCACTCCTGCCAGCAAGGCTGCTGCGAGGGCCACAAGGCACACACCCCCACCCTAACTTTTAGCATGTGTGAGCAGCACAGACGGGATCGCGACTTCTGCGCTCCGGGGCCTCCTTGGTCCAGCCCGTCATGAGCAGCTTCCACTGATGGCTCCCGGGAGCCGTGTGCTGGCCGTGTGATAGTGGCCGCTGATGAGCCTGCAGGCAGCCGCTGAGTGGCTCATCCAGTGAAGGGGAAGGTGCTTTAGACACTGGCACTCAGCACAATGCCCTCACTAGACAAATATTCAAGGGTGCCTTTAGGCTTGCTGTTTGCTCCATGCTTGACAAGTGCCGAGGCTGAGTTCTGGACAGTCGGCAGGGCCACAGTGCACAGCCTACTGCTGCCTGGCTGGCCCCTCCTGGGACATGGGCTGTCTCTGTGACATGTGGAGTCTGGGCTGGGCTGGGCTGAACCACCAGCTGTTCTCTAACCTCCACCAGCAATGGGCCACGCCATCTCTACTGGCCTTGTACTGATTGGCACTGGAAGCTCCGTGAAACTGGACAAAGAGCTGGACCTGGCTGTGAAGACAATGGTGGAGATTTCAAGAACCCAGCCGCTGACAAGGCGGGAGCAGTTGCACGTGTCTGCAGTAGAGACATTTGCCAAGGGGTGAGGGGCCTTCCTGGGCCGGGAGCTGGCACCCTGAGGCTGTGCTGGGGGAGTGGCAGGGTATCCCTTTCCCGACGCCCTTGGGAGCAGGGCGGGGTGGGAGAGTGATTCTCTCCTTGCCTCCTGAGATGCTCTCATGGAAAATCACATCCTCTGCTTCCCCGTCCTTGGTGGAGTGCTGAGTGAGGAAGCAGTTGGTGAAGATTCCCAACTTAGTGTTAAAAGTAACTTACTTTGTTTCATTAAGTAAATTGTATATTATTTTCCTTACAAAAATAATAGGGTCACTCTACAGAAATTACTAGGTTAGAGAAGAGAGAAGAAAACATGCTTCTTCTAGTGGGAAATAAACAATCAAATCAAATCTTCGCCCATATGTTCCTTGCTCTTGCACTGGCTTTCACATCATCCCCCCGCCGTTCCCACACTGGTTCCCTTGTTCTCTGGGACGGCCCCCATGTCTGCTCAGGCAGGCGAGATGCCCTGCAGAGTTAGATGATCTTAGCCGATTGTACAGGGATCCTGAGACTGGGGAGGTGCTGCCTGGTCTTCCTTGTGAGTCATCCCAGGTGTGGTTCCACCTCGGAGACTTCCTGTAGGTATCTGACCATCTCCAGTGGGATTATCCTTGGCAATTTGTTAAACCTGTTGTTTTTTTTTTTTTTCAATTGAACTGAAGAGTAAAATTTCCCACTGGGTTTTCAGTTTTCTGTTCATAACCTAACACAGAAATTGATATTTATTTATTTATTTAGACAGAGTTTTGCTCTTGTCACCCAGGCTGGAGTGCAATGGCACGATCTCGGCTCACTGCAACCTCTGCCTGCTGGGTTCAAGCGATTCTCCTGCCTCAGCCTACCAGGTAGCTGGGATTACAGGCACATATCACCACACCTGGCTCACTTTTATATTTTTAGTAGAGACGGGGTTACATCATCTTGGCCAGGCTGGTCTTGAACTCCTGACCTCATGATCCACCTGCCTTGGCCTCCCAAAGTGCTGGGATTACAGGCAGGAGCCACCACGCCTGGCCAGAAACTGATTTTTAAAAAAAGACGTCCATGCAGACCATGACATTGGTGAGAAACGACGCCTCTTACATTCCCTGTGTGGGTGGACTGTGTGTTCAGTGTCGGTGAGAAATCTTTCTCGGTTTCCAGGAACTTTCTGAAAGCCAGTGAACTATGGGAACAGATTCTCCGGGACCACCCAACAGACATGTTGGCCCTGAAATTTTCCCATGATGTTTATTTTTACCTGGGTTGTCAGGAACAGATGCGAGATTCTGTTGCTCGAGTTTACCCCTTCTGGACACCTGACATCCCCCTAAGCAGGTATGTGCCAACTGGAAATCACATTGTTTCTGTTTCTTAATCTCTTTCTTCTGCCCTAAAAATATGGTGACTCTCTTGGGCCTGTCCTAAAAATAATGGGACCATTGTTGCTATTCTCCTAGTTCCTTAAAGTTCAAAGGCTTCACTTTCTTCATTTGATTTTCATCCCACCTGTGGATGAGGTAGTACCATTAGGTATCGATCAGTATGGGATTGTTTTTGCTGCAGTAACAAACATCCCCTGGTTCTTCTTCCCCAAAGCTTATTACAGCAAAGGTTTATTTTTTACTCATACTACATGGCACCTTAGGAGGGATGAGGGCTCTGCTGCCATGTCCTTGTCTGCATCCAGTATCCCAGCTGATGAAGCAGGTGCCCTCTGGACACACCTGTCACTAAGAGGGAAAAGCAAGCTTTCCTGGCGGGGCTTACAGTGGCAATTAAAGGTTTAGAATGAAAAGGATACCCTGCCACTCCCAAGTCATTGGCCAGAACTGATCACATGACCTTGCCCACCCACAGGAGACCAGGAAGTACAGTTCTACCTTGTGCTTGGGAAGAGAAGGAGGCCTGGAATGTGCATGAACAGCCCCAGTGACCACCACACAGGAATGACTTCACTGCAGCTTCATTACAGGACAGTCGTGAGGTTCAGAGAGGTTAACAAGCTGTATTATTTAGTCAGCACCCTCCAGAGAAGCCCAGAGAGCTCTGAGACAGAGAGATAGAGATTTATTTTAAGGAATCGACTCATGTGAGTGTGAGGGCTGGCAAGTTCAAAATCTGTAGGGCAGGGCAGCAAGCTGGAAATTCCTGCAGGAGTCAGCATTAGCCTCGCATCTGGAGGCAGTCTGCAGGCAGAATTTCTTCTAGGGGCCTCAGTCTTTCTCTTAAGACCACTGATTGGATGAGGCCCACCCACATGGAGGGTAATCTGCTTTACTCAAATCACATCTAGAAATAGCTTCACAGGACTGGGCACAGTGGCTTATGCCTGTAATCCCAGCTCTTTGGGAAGCTGAGGCTGTAGGATTGCATGAGGCCAGGAGTTCGAGATAAGCTTGGTCAACATGGCAAGACCCTGTCTCTACAAAAAGAAAAAATAAATGAAAAAAGTTAGCCAGGCACGGTGGCATGTGCCTGTAGTTCCAGCTACTCAGGAGGCTGTGACAGGAGGATCTCTTGAGCCCAGGAGTTTGAGGCTGCAGTGAGCTGGCAATCATGCCACTGCACTCGGCCTGGGCGGCAGAGCAAGACTCCATCTCTAAAAGAATATATATTTCACAGCAACATCTAGACTGGTGTTTGACCAAACAACTGGCACCATGGCCCAGTCAAATTGACACATAAAAAATTAACCATCACAAGAACCTAGTAGTACCTGTCACACAGTAAGCCTACAAGAAATAGCTTAAGTCTTGAGGATTAAATGACCCCAGTAAACACACGATGCATATATATATATATATATATATATTTTAAAGATAACTCTGGAAGCCGGTGCTTAAGAACATTGCTTCAATGAATAACAAAAACTAGAATCAATCTTCTTGCACAGTAGTGAAGCTAACATCTTAGTCTCAGACAGAAGCCCCATTGCCCTATTTTGTTTTAACTTAACCCCAAGAAATCACAGGAAAGAAACCTGTTTCATGTATGACCACCCTAGATACTCGGGTGGGCAGTTGCAGATGAGATTGGAAGTGTGGGCTGGGCGCGGTGGCTCATGCCTGTAATGCCAGCACTTTGGGAGGCCGAGGCAGGTGGATCACCTGAGGTCAGGAGTTTGAGGCCAGCCTGGCCAACATGGTGAAACCTCGTCTCTACTAAAAATACCAAAATTAGCTGGGTGTGATGACATGTGCCTGTAATCCCAGCTACTCAGGAGGCTGAGGAAGGAGAATCGCTTGAACCCAGGAGACGGAGGTTGCAGTGAGCTGAGATTGTGCCACTGCACTCCAGCTTGGGTGACAGAGCGAGATTCTGTCTCCAAAAAAAAAAAAGAGAGAGAGAGATTGGAAGTGTGCAATTATTCAGTAGTGTCTTCCAGCCCATCCTGGACTGGGCCTGGGCTGAGGGTGAATTGGACAGACAGGTCCCAGCCTGTAGGAGCTCCGGGTCTGAGGAGGACCCGGCTGTCCACTGAGTGCATTCCAGGCCAGGCAGGGGACCGTGTACAGCACTGAGGAAGCCAAGGAGGAGCTGTTGACAGCCCACAGGTCACGGAGGCTTCCCAGGGAGGTGCCCCTGGGTCATGCCTCTGGGTGGATGTCACCATGCAGACAGGAGGGAAAGGACCCTTGTTATTCTCAGTGGAGACCTATGTTGATTCTTAGAAGGTGGGATGCTAATTGAGGAGCAGGGCCGCTCTCTGTGCCGGGTTTGGGGATGATTGTGCGGATGTAATGTTCATCTTGCCCCTCACCAGTCTGAAGCACGGAATTGCTGAAAAGCACAGAGCTTGGCATGGAGTTGGAGGTTGTGTCCGTCTCCTGTGGCTGCTATAGCAAAGGGCTGCAGACTAGGTGGTTTGGAGTAGCACATAGGTACAGCTTTGAGGGCCAAGAGTCCCATCCAAGATGTCAGCAGGGCCAGTGCCCTCAAAGCCTCAGGAGTGGGTCCTTCCTGCCTCTTCCAGTGCCTGGTGGTGTCCGGAGTTGCCTTGAAGTCCCTTGGTTCGCAGCTGCATCACTCTGCCTTGGTCTTTACCTACCTCCTTCCCTCTGCATCTGTGTCTTCCCACGGCCCTCTTATAAGGACACCAGTCATTGCGTTAGGACCCACCCTAATCCCGTATGACCTCCTCTAAACTTGATTACCTCTGCAAAGACCCTGTTTCCAAAAAAGGTCACATTCCCAGTACTGGCGGTTAGGACCTCAGTGTATCTTTGTGGGGACACAATTTAAACTGCTACCTGTCCATCGTTTTGTATTCTGAGATATTTTTTCTGTGTTTAGCTATGTGAAAGGCATCTACTCTTTTGGCTTGATGGAAACCAACTTCTACGACCGGGCAGAAAAACTTGCCAAAGAGGTAAGTGGGTCCTTCCCAAGGTGCCTGACCCCTCGGGGAGCAGCTGTCGGGTGGACCAGGGCATGTGAGGGGCACCATTCATGTGTGACCCTGGTGAACCCCATCCCCACTCTCACTTCCTCAGAGAGATTGGGGAGCTCATGTTAGTGTGAGCAGCTGCCGCCTGCCAGGGGCTGTCATTCACCTGTGGCCCCCCGAGGTCCCCAGAGCCACGTTCCTTGGCTAACACTGGTTCCCCGTCTACAGATGAGGTTGATGGGGTACAGGGAGCTGGGGTCAGCCCACTCACTTGGGGTTGCACTGAGTGGCAGGTCTGGGCTCCCACCAGCTCTGCCTGGCTCCAGAGCCCACACCGCCCTGCAGGGACAGGAGTTTGTAGGAGGTGAAGTGTAAATAAACGTTGGCTCTTCCTTCCTGAACTTCGCATTTCTAAGCATCACTCACGGCACCAGAGGTTCAGGGACCTGAGTGATGATGGCCAGTCGTGATGATTGCTGGGTGCCCATGCGTAACTGGGCCCAGGGCCAGAGGGCAGGCTTAAGCTGTCAGGCATGGGGCACGGGTGGTCTCATGCTCTGGGGGTCCCTCTCCTGTACTTCTCTTCTTGCAAGATTGGAAACTGAGGCCCATGGAGGGGCTGCCATGCACAAGGGAGTGACAGCTGCTCCTGTGCCCGGCTCTGTGCGGCACTTTATATGTGTCTACTTGTGTCCACACAGCCCTGCCCACGTGATGTTCAACTCCTTGTTGCCCAGATGAGGAGCCCGAGGCTCAGAGGCCAAGGCTAGAGCCTGCCTAAGGCCACATGGCTCAGAGATGGCAGAGCCGGATTCCACCCAGGCCACCTGGCAACGGCTGTCCTTTCAGCTGCCTGCTCTAGGCCGCGCCTCCCAACATCCTGGCTGGGGTTCTTCCCCCAGTAGTTGCCCTAGTCGGCCTGCAGCACCCTCCCCAGGAGACAGCATTGGGGCCCATGGGTCCCTGGGCTCTCTGAAGACTGCTCTGATTATAGAATCTGAGAATTGTGTCTTGAGTGATATGTTCTTTGCTTTAACTCTGAGTCAGGGCTGGTGGGGGACCCGAGTGGCTTTCTGGCAGTCTTGGTTCTATGGCCTGGGTGACCAGACACCACATCCAGGGATCAGCTGTAGGAAAGTCCCTTGGAGACCATGGCAGCTGGGCCCTCCTATGGGTGGCATCCATCTGGGCACCTGAGAGCTCCTGAGACAGTTGGAGAAGCTCTGGACAAGAGTAGCTGTGGCAAACCAGATGTGGCAAGTCCCCTCCATGCCTTGCAAGGAGGAAGAAGCGGTGGTTAGGGTCCATTCCTGCTCCGTTGATCCCCTTTCGCCTCCTGTCCCTTGTCTTGCAGGCACCAACTCTTTGACTTTAACACCAGCATCCCACAGGCAACTACTGGGCAGGAAAAGGGGGCTGTGATGGGGCCAGGGGTGGTAACACATGGGCCATGTGTCTGCAGCCCCAGGCTGGTGAGGGTAGGAGGAGCCAGGGCAGGAGCAGGCAGGCAGCAGGCACAGGCACAGCCACAGAGCTTGGGGACCTGGAGCTCCAAGTAGCTCGATGGGTGGAGGCTTAGGGAGGACGCAGCAAGCCGGGGAGCCAGGAGCCAGGACTGTAGAGGGGCAGGTGAGGACTGGATTCTGCTGGGCCTTGTAGCCTGGGAATGCAGTTTGGACTCCTTCCCAGGGAACCATGGTGGGACTCCAAGAGAGGAAGGAAGCCGGTCAGCCCATCAGAGCTGGTGACAGCCACCACCCTTCACTCCCTCCATGCATGAAAGCAGCATGCTTAGCAGGGTCCCATCTCAGGACCCCGCGCCCAGCCTGCTTAGACTGTGCCCAAGTGCCCCGTGCTCAGAGCCCCTGCTCCGGGGGTGCCCACAGTCCCCTACAGACACGCTTCCTTTCCCTCCGTTCCCACATGGAGTGGGCCGGGCCCACGAAAGCTGAGAGGTGGGCAGAGAGGCAGGGCTTGCTGGGGCCGACCTCCTGCCAAAAGCCTCTCAGCGGGTGCTGGGCCAGGGCAGAGGAGCGTGGGGCTTCTGGACCCCTATGAAAGGTGTGGGGAGACTGAGGCAGTGGGGCTGGCGGGAATTCATGATTTGGCATGGGGGACCTGGGCGCAAGCCAGGCAATGGGACTTCTGTCAGCCTCAGTTTACTGCTCCGTTTTCTAAGCTCTGCCTGGGACTGAGTAGATGCTCAGCAAACATGAGCTGAACACATAAATAGAAGAAAGAAACAGCTAGCGGGGGAGGATCATTCCCTGAGCCCAGCCTGCCTCTCTGGTCGCTGTCAAGCTCACAGGTCATGGGAGCGGCTGTTGTCATGAACTGTGATAACCTTAAAGCCAGCTGTTTCTGCACCCAGAAAGCCACGTGTCCTCACATATATGGTAGTGGGAAGAGGCAGCCACAGCCACTGGAGGACTTGACAGTTCACACCGTGTTCAGGTGGGCAGTAACTGCTTCTCTAAGAGGAAGGCAGCATCCGTGGCCTTCCTGGCAGCAACTGAGGCCCAGAGAGGGCGGGCATGTTTTGCAGGTGCCTCGGCTGTGTGCAGAATGCTGTGGGCTTGGGTCTGAGCCCTGGCTTTGGAAAGATCCTGCCGCTGTCCCGCTGGGTGAAGTTGCATAGCCTCCCTAAGTCTCAGCTTCCTCGTCTGTGAACCGGGCAGTGAGGCCCATGAGCTGGTGTGCCCAGGCAGGCGGGAAGTGGTGCTGATTGTCAGTGTTTTGAGTCGGAGCCCCATCCCCCCACTTGCTCCACCCCGTTCAGCCCAGGCCCCTCTTGCCCCTTAGAGACGCCTGCCCCTGTCATCGCCTGCCCTGGCAGCCTGACTGATCTGCTTTATCTGGAATCCTCTTCCCCGCACCCTGTGTAGGCTTTATCTATTAACCCGACAGACGCATGGTCGGTGCACACCATCGCTCACATCCACGAGATGAAAGCAGAGATCAAGGATGGGTTGGAATTCATGCAGCACTCAGAGACCCACTGGAAGGTACGATGCTTGTCGGTGGCTCACCTCCCTGGGAAATGCAGTGCGTCCCCTTGAGTTAGGCTGAGGCTTTATGGACAAGAGTTATGGGGCTTGGTTCCCTCTCCTCCTTCTCCTGCACCTGCCTCAGGTGTTTGGCTGCTGAGCAGAGCACAGTCAAGATTCTAGTCCCCACCCCAGGCCTATACCTTGCCCTAGGGACTCCACTGAGGGTCCAGCCCAGACTTCTCTGCCCTCACAGGGCCTAGTCAAGAGGAACGATTAGCCTCCTAGAAGCACATGAGCTACACCATGACAGGGACCCTCTGTGGGATGTGGAAACCCAGAGGAAGCATTAAACTCAACTGGACTTGGGGGGACAGTGGCCAGGGAAGGTGTCCTGGAGGAGGCAACCTCTGAGTTGGCTACTGAAGGATGAGCAGGTGTGTGCCACACAGAGGGGGAAGATGGAGAGCATCCCAACCGTCACCAGCTTGAGCAACGCTTCCAAGGCCTACAGTGGCCTGTGAGGGAGAGGAGAGCTGCACAGTTTGGTGTCCTAGAGCCCAGGTACAAGGCAGACATGGGCCATGCAGGAGGCTTTGTCAGTCCCTCTTTCCATGGGAGGCAAGGTGGTGTCCAGGCAGAGGCAGAAATGCCTGCAGAGGCCTCAGAGAAGGAAAGGCTAGCGCCATGGTGGAGGTGGGCCCTCTGGACAGATGGGGCTGCGTCAGGTGAGCCTGTTGGGCTCAAGGGAGATGGGACCTCCTCGGAACAGGGACACAGGGTCGCTCACTCAGTGCTGATTGAATACCCGCTTTGTATTTGGGGTCAGCAAGAAATCAGGGAAGGATGAGCACTTGGCTCCCAAGCAGGGGCCGTGCGGTCTGAGCCATGCGGCAGAGGACCCTCGGGCCTCCAGATTCAGCTCTGTCAAGGGGGCAGCTGTCAGGTTCCCTTCTCAGGGACAGTGAGGTTTGTTTGGGGTTTTTGAGTGCTGGGCACTGTCACTTGTTGAGGATCACGAGTCCTGTCTCCCGAGCTTGGAAATACCCTAGCAGGGGCCAGCTCTGAGCCCAGCACAGGCCCTGCTTTAACACTGCTTCATACTGAGGGCGGCCTAAGGAAGCCACTGACATGCGCCGCCCCCCCGCCCCGGCTCTCGGGGCTTTGCCAGCACCTGTTGGAGTTTGGCCCTGGGCCTGCTGATCTCTGCAGGTTTTTTTGGTTTGGTTTGGTTTTTTTTTGTTGCTGTTGTTTTTTGAGACAAGTTCTCTCTCTGTCACCCAAGCTGGAGTGCAATGGCACAATCAGGGCTCACTGCAGCCTCGACCTTCTGGGCTCAAGCGATCCTCCCACCTTGGCCTCCCAAATAGCTGGGACTACCGGCATGTGCCACCACACCTGGCTAATTTAAATTTTTTTTTTTTTAGAGAGACAAGGTCTCCTCCCTGTGTTGCCCAGGTGGGTCCTGGACTCTTGGGCTCAATTGATCCTTCTGCCTCAGCCTCCCAAAAGTGCTGGGATTACTTTTGGGAGGCATGAGCCACCGTGCCCGGAGTTTATCCAAGTGCCCTGAGCTGTTCGGGCACCCATGGGCCTTGGGCCACTCCCTGTGGAGTGGCTCTGTGATTCCTTTTCTCAACTTCACATGTAACGAAGGCAAAGCTGGAGTTGCTGAAGTAACTTCCTCTGCACCAGTCCTGGGGCTGCTGCTCCCCAGCTCAGGCAAGCAGGTTGGGAACCTCCCCTGGCCTCCGTTTCCTCCTTGGTAAAGGCAGCATAATAGTCACTGCCCTTCCAAGTGGAAGAGATTATGTGGCCGGAGGCGCCCAGCACAGACACAGAATATTGTTTCCTGCGCTCAAAGATGATGGTTTCTGTGGCTGGGTGCGGTGGCTCACACCTGTAATCCCAGCACTTTGGGAGGCTGAGGTGGGCGGATCACTTGAGGTCAGAGGTTTGAGACCACCCTGGCCAAGATGGTGAAACCCTGTCTCTACCAAAGACACAAAAATTACCTAGGTATGGTGGTGCACACTTATAATCCCAGCTACTCAGGAGGCTGAGGCAGGAGAATCGCTTGAACCCAGGAGGCAGAGGTTGCTGTGAGCCAAGATCGTGCCACTGCACTCCAGCCTGGGGGACAGATCCAGACTTTGTCTCAAAAAAAAAAAAAAAAAAAAAAGATGGTTTCTGCATTAGCACAAAACAACATTTTTTTTTTCCCATAGGCCTTCAGACTTTTCATACATTCTTTTTTTTTTTCTCCTCCAGGACTCGGATATGTTGGCTTGTCATAACTATTGGCACTGGGCTTTATATCTGATTGAGAAGGTAAGGTGGCCGTCTGTTTGCCCTGTCTTATCCTGTAGAGATTCCAGAGGGAAAAAGATTTTTCTAGCTTTTGTTGTGTATTCACATCCCGTGGAGCCCTGATGCAGTGGAGCATTAATGTTTCCAAAGAGCGTTCCAGGCTTGACCTGTTGTAGGGATTTTTCACTGTAGAGGCCTGGAAATCCCGTCTGTGGTGTATAACTTGTAGAGATCATTCAGAGCAAGTGCCTGTGGCTGGAGCGGAGAGCCAGACGCCCACCCCGCAGGGTGTACCTGCCTGGGCCATGAGATCTTGCAGCGGGAGCCAGGGTATGGGGCATCTGCTTGTGACACCCTTGACCCCAGTGATTCCGCCACAGGGTTCCGTGTGCCAGACTGTCACTTCCGGTGCTCTTTATCCTGCACAAAAGCTAGAAGCTCCCTGAATGTCCAAAAAGTGAGAAATGCTGAGAACGTGAGGGCCCTGTCATGACATAAGAATGTGATGATAAAGTGTCTGGAAGACAGCACAGAACCCAGCTAAATGTACAGGAGAGGAAACATGCAGAAAAGAAAAAGGCGGCTGGGCGCAGTGCTCACGCCTGTAATCCCAGCACTTTGAGAGGCCAAGGCAGGCAAATCACCTGAGGTCAAGAGTTTGAGACCAGCCTGGGCAACATGGTAAAACCCGTTCTCTACTAAAAATACAAAAATTAGCTGGGCGTGGTGGCCCCTCCCTGTAATCCTGAGGCTGAGGCATGAGAATCACTTGAACCTGGGACACGGAGGTTACAGTGAGCCCAGATTGTGCCACTGCACTCCAGCCTGGGTGACAGAGTGAGACCCCATCTCAAAAAAAAAGAAAAAAAGAGAAAAAGACTAGAAAGAAATACATGAAAAAGCTTGCAGCAGTTAGTATGAGCAATACCTATATTAACTTTTCCACTAGGAGAGAGAATGCTTCCACAGCAACTGTTTCTTCAGTGGTGGCAGCACAGGTACTGCTGTCCTTTCTACACTGGGGAACCAAAGGTCCGGTTGAAAGCAGGTTCACCTTCTCCCATCCCAGTGCCACCAAGACACTGCCCGTCCCCCTCTGAGAGGAGGTGGAGGCCTGAGGCCATGTGCTTAGGGGGCTTTGGCCTGGCCGTTTTCAGTTCACGTCCCAGTATTACACTTTGCTTTCTCCAGAGTTTAATCAGGAGAACTTTATTCTTCCAGGGCGAATATGAGGCCGCACTGACCATCTTTGATACTCACGTAAGTTGCGCTCACACCGTGTTCAATTTGTTGCAGCATTTTGCCTTTGAGTCTCAAAGAGACCAGATCTTTGAGTTCTTCAGGATTGTCCCAGCCAGAAAAACAGCTGGAGCAAGAACATGTTTCTTGTGTAAGGCCTGATGGGGTTAATTTTGCCCAGAGCAATGTTGTAACCCTGCCTATGCTGGGGACAGCGGTTGGCCCTGCTCACCCCGAGGGTGCTGGTAGATTTACACATCTAAGGGCCTCGCCTCTGCAATGGTGGGCTCTCCTCCAGCCCTTTCAGATCACTTTTCTTTGGTAAGACAACTGGTCTACCCATAGGAATTTTTTTTTTTTTTTTTTTTGAGACAGAGTTTCGCTCTTGTTATCCACGCTGGAGTGCAATGGGGCAATCGGCTGGAATTTTCTTCACTATAATAAAATAAAAATAACATAAAATTACGTGTACAAGGCTGGGTGTGGTGACTCACGCCTGTAATCCCAATACTTTGGGAGGCTGAGGCGAGTGGATCATTTGAGGTCAGGAATCCAAGACCAGCCTGGCCAACGTGGCGAAACCCTGTCTCTACTAAAAATACAAAAAATGAGCTGGGCATGGTGGTGGGCACCTGTAATCCCAGCTACTCGGGAGGATGAGGCACGAGAATCGCTTGAACCCAGGAGGCAGAGGTTATAGTGAGCCAAGATCACGCTACTGCACTCCAGCCTGGGTGACAGAGCGAGACCCTATCTCAAAAAAAGAAAAAAGAAAAAAGAAGGGTACAGCTCTGTGGCATTAAGTGCATTCACATTGTGCAACCATCACCACCCTCCATTTTGAGAACATTCTTCATCTTCCCAAACTGAAACCCTATACCCATGAAACACTAACTCTCCATTCCTCCTCCCTGGGCCCAGACATTCTTTTGAGAGGGGGAAAAAAGCCTGACTCACAGCTCCAAGGACCCCAGGGATGGCTTCATCCTAAAAGCCTGGAACCACAGAAATGCTTGTGATCTGGGGATCTAAACATCAGAGAAAAGCACACAATAATTTCCCTTGGTCAGGAAGTTGTAGTAAGAAATGAAGGGTGGGCCGGGTGTGGTGGCTCATGCCTGTAATCCCAAGCACTTTGGGAGGCTGAGGCTGGTGAATCACCTGAGGTCAGGAGTTGGAGACAAGCCTGGCCAACATGGTGAAACACGTTTCTACTAAAAATACAGAAACTAGCTAGGTGTGGTGGTGGGTGCCTGCAATCCCAGCTACTTAGGAGGTTGAGGCAGGAGAATTGCTTGAACCCAGGAGGTGGAGGTTGCAGTGAGCCGAGATTGCGCCATTTGCACCCCAGCCTGGGCGACAGAAGGAGACTCTATCTTAAAAAAAAAAAAAAAAAAGAAGTGATGGGTGACATACTCCAAGAACTCGAAGTGGCCTGCTCAGCAAAGCTGAGTCTAGAAACGTGATCAGGCAGACAACCCTCCCACCGGTGTGGTCTGAGGCCCGGGGGTGGGAGGTGGCCGATGCTTTGGGCCTGGTCTGGGCCCTGGATATGCAATGCAGTGGGCTCTTTTTTCAGGTCTGCCTGGTGACCCCTCTAGTGCTTGGAGCAGTCTACACCCCAGGCAAGGGTGATTGGCCTGTTAGTTGGGGTGATGGGGACAGTGGCAGAGGGCTTGCTCTATACAGGCCCCACCCCACCTAGACAGGCTGACCCTAGCTGTGCCTGCAGCCCCCTCATCTGGCCCACCAGCTGAGCCCGCCTTGGCGCCCTGTCTTCCAGATCCTTCCCAGCCTGCAGGCCAGTGGTACCATGCTGGACGTGGTGGATAGCTGCTCCATGCTCTACCGCCTGCAGATGGAAGGTAGCCACCCCTGCAGCCCCACTGGCTTCTGCCTCTTCCTCCCACATCATGAGAAAGAGGGTGCTGTGGCCTAGGCCCAGGGCTGGGCAAGAGCTCATGGGTGAGCCGCTCCAGACCCCTCTGCAGACCTGGCCGCTGCCTTGGGTACCGCTCTGCAGCTGCCTCCCAGCTGGCCCAAAGCTGGAGGGGGTGCCCAGGCCACACTGCCCTTTCTAACAGTTCCTACCGCTCCTCGATGTGGAAGCCTCCAGCTCTGCACCCAGGGCAGCACCTGCTGTGCTGTTCCCACTGCCAGCCTGCCAAGCCTTCGGGGCACTGGTGGCACCTGGCCACCTGTCTCAATGCCACCTCTTTTCCTGAAACATGAGTTTCTCAACTCCCTGGGATTGTAGACAGGTTTCTCAACCTTGTCATGCTCTGCAGGTAGCCTGGAGGGATCAGCCACAGCTCTGGGGGCTGTCGAGGGCTCCAGCCAACCACTGGGGTGCCAGATGGTTCTCCCCTTACCTCAGGCTCAGCAGAGCCATCTGGAACCACAGAGGCCTGGGCTAGGCCCTGGGTCAGCAGTACCATGAGGGGTGCAGGCCTGGGCTGAGCAATTCAGGAACCCGAGGGAGTGCATGACAGGCTGTGTCTAGAGATTCAGAAGGCTTCCTAATGGAGGTGAAATGTGAGCCCCAGAAGCATGTGTGGGGCTTGCTGGGCAGACAAGGGAAAGAGTTACACTCAGAGAAAGCAGACCATCCAAAGCTACCGGGACGTAGAAGCCAGCAGCCTGCTGCAGAACAAGAGGCCAGAGGGCGGGCTCGATGTGGTCAGATCAGGCAACAGCAGGCTGAGGGGTGCAAGAGCCAGGGAGCCCACCCGTGGGAAGGGCAGGCTGAGGCTGGAGACCCAGAGAAAAGTGGGGAGCCCGGGGCATCCATGGGGAAGCTGGGGGTTGTGTGGGAAGGCCAGGGGATCCAAGAGGCCTGGGGTTTGTCAAAGCAGACAGAGGTTTTGTTTAATAACCTTTGACACTTTTTAAAATGTGCTTCCTACTTAACGTGTCTATGGCTTCTATAATTAAACAGTCCTAACAGAGGCCTAAGCACAAGGCCAGACACTGCCCATGGCCCTGCCTACCTCCCCGGCCTCTCACCTGGGACAAGGTCATCAGGGCCTCCAAGGGAAGCGCTGTGGGGGAGGCCCTTGCACAGGACACATCCCAGAGCCTCATTCCAGGCCCTGGGTCTCCTCCCCATGTCCTCAGGGGTGTCTGTGGGCCAGCGGTGGCAGGATGTCCTGCCTGTGACCCGGAAGCACAGCCGAGACCACATCCTGCTGTTCAATGACGCACACTTCCTGATGGCATCCCTGGGTGCACATGACCGCCAGACCACACAGGAGCTGCTGACCACCCTGCGGGACGCCAGCGAGTATGCAGAGGGTACCTTCTTGGGGTGGGGGTCCTCACCCTGCCAAGAGGGTGACGGGGTGCTAGGGCCATGCTGAGACCTGTTCAGTGCCTGCCCTGCCTGTGAGTGCAGCAGGGGGATGCCCATGGAGGCTGCTCCCCAGTGTGCACCGCTATAGATATGTGTCCCCTGGTGCAGACTCCCGAGGCGTGTGCACCCACAAGTGTGTGGCCCACAGCTCTACAACTGGTTGCCCCAAGACACAGAGCTGCCTCCATCCCCATCGTGGGTATGAGATCCTCAGGGTCACAGGGCTGCCTCCCATGGAGAGGACACAGCGAAGCCCTGAAACCAGAGACACCTGCTGCTTACAGGCCCTGAGGTCCTGGACGAGGTGCTTCTCTGGTCTGAACATCAGTTTCCCTATCTAAATCAGGGATAGTGCCTGGCAAGAGCTGGTGAGGGCTGACCTGGGGGACCTGGGCTGCCCTGCCCATTCCCTTCGGGGGGTGGTGATTGCCTTGACTTGCAGTGCCAGGCCTTTGCCTGTCTTGTCAGCAATCCTGACAGTTCTGTTAGACTGGCACTGTTATGCCTGCTTCACAAGTGAGCAAACTGAGGCTGGAAGGTTGGGGACCAGATAGCTGGAAATGCGTGAACTCCAACCCAGGTCTGAGCTTAGTGCCCTGTCCCGTCCCCTTGATGGGCTGCCCCGCCTGTCACCTCACCTCATCAGCGTGGCATGTGTCAGGCACTGGGCCAGGGACACCTCGCTGAGGAAGAAATGGCCCTGCCCCTCCCGGATGTCCTGTGATGGGCAGACAGCTGAGGGCACTGTCTCGGGTTCGCAGATCTCCAGGGGAGAACTGCCAGCACCTCCTGGCCCGAGACGTGGGGCTGCCCCTGTGCCAGGCCCTGGTGGAGGCTGAGGACGGGAACCCTGACCGCGTCCTGGAGCTGCTTCTGCCCATCCGCTACCGGATCGTCCAGCTCGGTGGGAGCAATGCCCAGGTGAGCCGATGGCTGCCAGCCGGGGCGCCTGGGGACTGGGCCAGGGAGTCTGGGTGCCCTGCAGCCCCCAAGTCTCTCCCGTGGTGGTGGTGTCCACAATGTGGATGTGAATGTGTCTCTCACGCTCCCGCCCTGTAAGTTGGTCATCGAGGGTGTGGCATCAACACCACTGTCTCCCTGGAGAGCAGGCAGCCCTCGGTGGGCGGGGGCTCACCTCCCCCATCCCGAGGTACAGGAGCCTCACATGCCCAATTGATATTTCAGAGAGACGTCTTCAACCAGCTGCTGATTCATGCGGCCTTAAACTGCACCTCCAGCGTCCATAAGAATGTGGCCCGGTGAGCTCCTGGCCCCTGCCCAGCACTCCCGACTTTCATAGGCTCTCCCTGCAGACCTCGGGAGTGCCTGGAAGCCCCACCACCCTTGGCCTGAGATGCTCCTGCTTCTGAGGCTGTGAGGTTGGGAGGCTGTGGGGAATTTGGTTCTCCTTTGTTAGCGGGCTCAATTTGACCAAGTGGAGCCAGCTCGACCCCGGGCCCAACCTCCCACCCTCCCCAGCCCACTCCCTTTTAGCCATGCTAAGCTACCTGAGTACGCAAATATGTCCTGCTCTTTCAGGCTTCTGGGCCTTTGCACGCTTGGAACACCCTTTCTCCTTTTGCACCTGGCCGACACCTAACGCTCAGACCTCAGCTCATTTCTCCTGCCTGCCTGTGCTGGGTGCCGAGAGGCAGCAGTGAGCAGGCACACCAGGCACTGGCTACCAGGAGCCCATCTGTAGTTGGGGGAGCGACAGGGAGCAGTCAGTCCCACAGACACACGTAAACTCACACTGAGGGAGCAGCAGCTGAGGGCACACCCGAAAGTGCAGTGGGTTTAGCCAGGCCAGGCATGGGGCTGGTAGGAGGGTGGCATAGCTGGAGGGTGAGTGTTAGGAGGGTGGCGTGGCTGGAGGGTGAGTGTCAGGAGGGTGGCGTGGCTGGAGGGTGAGTGTGTTAGGAGGGTGGCGTGGCTGGAGGGTGAGTGTGTTAGGAGGGTGGCGTGGCTGGAGGGTGAGTGTGTTAGGAGGGTGGCGTGGCTGGAGGGTGAGTGTGTTAGGAGGGTGGCGTGGCTGGAGGGTGTCAGGAGGGTGGCGTGGCTGGAGGGTGAGTGTGTCAGGAGGGTGGCGTGGCTGGAGGGTGAGTGTCAGGAGGGTGGCGTGGCTGGAGGGTGAGTGTCAGGAGGGTGGCTTGGCTGGAGGGTGTGTTAGGATGGTGGCGTGGCTGGAGGGTGAGTGTCAGGAGGGTGGCGTGGCTGGAGGGTGAGTGTGTTAGGAGGGTGGCGTGGCTGGAGGGTGAGTGTGTTAGGAGGGTGGCGTGGCTGGAGGGTGAGTGTGTTAGGAGGGTGGCGTGGCTGGAGGGTGAGTGTGTTAGGAGGGTGGCGTGGCTGGAGGGTGAGTGTTAGGAGGGTGGCGTGGCTGGAGGGTGAGTGTTAGGAGGGTGGCGTGGCTGGAGGGTGAGTGTTAGGAGGGTGGCGTGGCTGGAGGTGAGTGTTAGGAGGGTGGCGTGGCTGGAGGGTGAGTGTTAGGAGGGTGGCGTGGCTGGAGGGTGTGTGTGTTAGGAGGGTGGCGTGGCTGGAGGGTGAGTGTGTTCGGAGGGTGGCATGGATGGAGGGTGTGTTAGGAGGGTGGTGTGGCTGGAGGGTGAGTGTGTTAGGAGGGTGGCGTGGCTAGAGGGTGAGTGTGTTCGGAGGGTGGCATGGCTGGAGCGTGTTAGGAGGGTGGCGTGGCTGGAGGGTGAGTATTAGGAGGGTGGTGTGACTGGAGGGTGAGTGTGTTAGGAGGGTGGCGTGGCTGGAGGGTGTGTTAGGAGGGTGGCGTGGCTGGAGGGTGTGTTCGGAGGGTGGCGTGGCTGGAGGGTGAGTGTGTTAGGAGGGTGGCGTGGCTGGAGGGTGAGTGTTAGGAGGGTGGCGTGGCTGGAGGGTGAGTGTTAGGAGGGTGGCGTGGCTGGAGGGTGAGTGTTAGAAGGGTGGCGTGGCTGGAGGGTGAGTGTTAGGGTGGCGTGGCTGGAGGGTGAGTGTTAGGAGGGTGGCGTGGCTGGAGGGTGGCGTGGCTGGAGGGTGAGTGTTAGGAGGGTGGCGTGGCTGGAGGGTGAGTGTGTTAGGAGGGTGGCGTGGCTGGAGGGTGAGTGTGTTCGGAGGGTGGCATGGATGGAGGGTGTGTTAGGAGGGTGGTGTGGCTGGAGGGTGAGTGTGTTAGGAGGGTGGCGTGGCTGGAGGGTGAGTGTGTTCGGAGGGTGGCATGGCTGGAGCGTGTTAGGAGGGTGGCGTGGCTGGAGGGTGAGTGTGTTAGGAGGGTGGCGTGGCTGGAGGGTGAGTATTAGGAGGGTGGTGTGGCTGGAGGGTGAGTGTGTTAGGAGGGTGGCGTGGCTGGAGGGTGTGTTAGGAGGGTGGCATGGCTGGAGGGTGTGTTCGGAGGGTGGCGTGGCTGGAGGGTGAGTGTGTTAGGAGGGTGGCGTGGCTGGAGGATGAGTGTTAGGAGGGTGGCGTGGCTGGAGGGTGAGTGTTAGGAGGGTGGCGTGGCTGGAGGGTGAGTGTTAGGAGGGTGGCGTGGCTGGAGGGTGAGTGTTAGGAGGGTGGCATGGCTGGAGGGTGGCGTGGCTGGAGGGTGGCATGGCTGGAGGGTGAGTGTTAGGAGGGTGGCGTGGCTGGAGGGTGAGTGTGTTAGGAGGGTGGCGTGGCTGGAGGGTGAGTGTTAGAAGGGTGGCGTGGCTGGAGGGTGAGTGTGTTAGGAGGGTGGCGTGGCTGGAGGGTGACTGTTAGGAGGGTGGTGTGGCTGGAGGGTGAGTGTGTTAGGGTGGCGTGGCTGGAGGGTGAGTGTGTTAGGAGGGTGGCGTGGCTGGAGGGTGAGTGTGTTAGGGTGGCGTGGCTGGAGGGTGAGTGTGTTAGGAGGGTGGCGTGGCTGGAGGGTGAGTGTGTTAGGAGGGTGGTGTGGCTGGAGGGTGAGTGTTAGGAGGGTGGCGTGGCTGGAGGGTGAGTGTGTTAGGAGGGTGGTGTGGCTGGAGGGTGAGTGTGTTAGGAGGGTAGCGTGACTGGAGGGTGAGTGTGTTAGGGTGGTGTGGCTAGCAGTTGAGTGTTAGGGTGGTGTGGCTGGCAGGTGAGTGTCAGGAGGGTGGCATAGCTGGCAGATGAGAGGGTAGGGGAACTCCAAGGAGCCCCCACCATTGCCAGCAGCCTTGGTGCTTCCATGGCCCGGCTGGCCTCCCTCCACTCAGGCTTCTGGGCCCTGGCCGGCGCCGTATAGCCCCTGTGCGCCTGACGAGCAACTTCGACACCTCTCCTTGCCCAGGTCCCCCATGACCCTCAGACATAGGTGGAAGGAATAGAGGAGCCATGGGGTGCCTGGTGGGGAAGGTGTGCTGTGAGAGCAGGTGGCAGTCCGGGGCCACAGGAGGCCCTTGGCTGGTGACAAGCCCAGTGGTTTAGGTGCAGGTGCACCAGCGCAGCTCCGTCTAGGCAGGGTTACCCAAATTGAGCCGTGCAGGTTCTGTGGTACTGATGAAACAGGTCTAGCTGGCAGCACTTGAACCGCCTAAAACTGTAAAATGTCTTGGACACATGCTCCCCACTCTGCCTTACATGGCCATAGACAAAACTATGCATGTTTCTTTAGTGGTTAAGCCCCTTGGGGAGCTCAAGCTGTGGTGTGGGTGGGAGTTGGTGCCTCTGGCAGCAGCAGTGGGGAAAGTGGCTGTGTGGACAGGAGGACTGAGGGTGGAGCTGGGGTGAGCATCTGGGGGGCAATGCGGCGGTGCTGATGTAGCCTTCCCCAAGGCCCAGTGGGGGAGAGCAGGCTGCACGGGGAGCGGACCGCAGTAGGTGTGGGGGGTGCCTTCTCTCCAAGTCCTGTCCTGCCACCAGGCAGCATCCATGGGGCCATCAGCACAGGTCACCAGCCCCCAGGGTGGGAAACCTTCCACCCCCAGCCATGGTGCCCCCACACACTGAGTGCCTGGCCCCAGCCCTTTCACACCACCCACGCCCTACAGAACCACTGTTGTCAGATGTTTGGGGACTGTCTTAGTCAGTTTGGGCTGTTACTTTAAAAGTGCCACAGACAGGCCGGGCGTGGTGGCTCATGCGTGTAATCCCAGCACTTTGGGAGGCCAAGGCGGGTGGATCACCCGAGGTCAGGAGTTCAAGACCAGCCTGGCTAATATGGTGAAACCCTGCCTCTACTAAAAATACAAAAAATTAGCCAGGCATGGTGGTGGGTGCCTGTAATCCCAGGTAATCAGGAGCCTGGGGCAGGAGAATCACTTGAACCTGGGAGGTGGAGGGTGCAGTGAGCTGAGATTGTACCACTGCACTCTAGCCTGAATGTGAGAGGGAGACTCTATCTCAAAAAAAAAAAAAAAAAAAAAACAGTGCCACGGACTGGGCGACTTGCACAGTAGGCATGCATTGTATCACGGTTCTGGAGGCTGGAATGTCCAGGACCAAGGTCTGGCTGGGTTCGGTTGCTGCTGAGGCCTCTCTTCCTGGCTTGTGGACAGCTATTTTCTTGTGTCCTCACATGACCTTTCCTTTGAGTGCCAGTTCTTTCACGTCTCTTCTTTCTTTTTAAATTTTTAAAATATTTTTAGAGGCAAAGTCTTGGTCACCCAGGTTGGAATGCAGTGGTGTGATCACAGTTCACTGTAAACTCAAACTCTTGGGCTCAAGGAATCTTCCTGCTTCATCCTTCCATAGTGCTGGGATTACAGGGGTGAGCCACCACATACACCTCTTCTTATAAGGGCACTAATCCCATTCACAAGGGCCCCACCCTCATGACTTAATCACCTCCAAGGGCCTTGTTCCTAATACCATCACCTTGGGCATTTGGGCTTCAACATATAATACATTCAGCCTGGACACAGACATTCAGTTCACAGCAGGGTCTTTACCTCAAAGTGTACCTGGGCTTTCTCTCTTTCAACCTGGGTTTTCCCCACTCATACCTGTTCTGCCCCATCTTGAGTGTGGCTTCCTGCACTGGAGGTCTGTGCCCTCCCATCCTTACCTCTCTCCAAACTGAGACCAGGCCTCCTGCCCCTGGGCCTTGGCCCTTGCTATTCCCTCAGTGCCGCAGTCCAGCCTGCCTGTGTTCTGCCTTGGGACCAAGGGACCACCAGGCCCCACATCCCTCTAGAATGTTCTGCAAGAGAACCTCCATGTCTGTTTCCACAGGAGCCTTCTGATGGAGCGTGATGCCTTGAAGCCCAACTCGCCCCTGACTGAGCGGCTCATCCGCAAGGCGGCAAGCGTCCACCTCATGCAGTGAGCCAGCCTGGCCGCCTCCACCATGCGGAACCTCGGTGATGGCCTCGCTGCGTCCAGTCAGCGTGCTGCACCAGGTTAGGGTCAGGAGACGGCTGGAGCCTGTTTGTTAGGGCTGTTAGAGGGTGATCTTCAGTTTTACGGGAAGGGGGTCAGAGGTTAATTTTAAATGTGATTCTAAATCTCCTTTCAGTGCTTGAGAAGGGCCAATGTGCATTTTTCAGCAGTCACAGCCAGTGCGAGTGCTGCTCTTTCCACCTGCCTTGCAAATTCTGTTTCCCAGGGGAATGTGTCTACTGCCTGGTGGTTCAAGGGTTGGAAGGCAGGGCAGGGGTGGGAGCTGATTCCACTAGGACAGGTCTTCCAGAGGCAGCCAGCCTCCCACCACTGCCTGTCCCCTTCCAGGCTGCCCTTGGGATGGACCTTTTCATTCTTTCCCTTATATTCTAGACAGGTTCTGTCATCTCATTGTGTTGCTGTCCCATTTTTCAGGTGAGGGTACGGGGGTAGGGGAGTGGCCTGCCCAGGGTCACACAACGAGAGGCCCCACCTGCTGCCTTTGGGCTCAGCCCCCTGCTGCTGCATCCACCGCCCTCCTTACGGATGAACGTGCACATGGGGTCCTCCTGCTATCTCTGGGGCGTCTTGGAGCCCCCTGGGGGGCTCTGTTGGTGCTGATTTGGACCCGTTTCTCTTTTTAAACTGCACATCATAAGGCTTCATGTTGAGCATGATTTTAATCATAAATGCACTTTTGAGATGCAGGGATTGAGCTCAGAGCTTCTCTGCTGTGGCAAAATGCAAAGTGCTGTGATGTGTGGCTGTGACAAGCCTGGAGTGGGCCCTGTTAGTGCCGCCTCTGTCTCCTGCTTCCCCACTGAGCACCTCCTGAATGTGCTGCTGACTGAGTTATGCTCTTTCAGCCTTCCTGTGAGGGGAGGTCCCAGTGCACAGATGTTTTTCAAGTTCCTCAGTTTGTACTGAAATTAGGTAGGGATTCATCAGGGCAGGAAGCAGGCCTCCTAGAAGAGAGGAGGCCTCCAAATCTATTGAGTCCCCACAGTGTGCTCAAGCCTAGGCAAATTTCTGTGGTTAAAATGAATTATTAATCAGTTCCTTCAAGTCTTTGAGCATCTATGGTGCAGGCCTGGGGCTGGGTCCTGGGGAGGTGGCTTCTCCCTGAACTTAAGGTAGGTGGGGCGGGGCAGGCCAGGCCAGGCGCAGTGGCTCACACCTGTAATCCCAGCACTTTGGGAGGCCGAGGCGAGTGGATCCCCTGATGTCAGGAGTTCGAGACCAGCCTGGCCAACATGGTGAAACCCTGTTTCTACTAAAAATACAAAAATTAGCTGAGCATGGTGGCGTACATCTAATCCCAGCTGCTTGGGAGGCTGAGGCAGGAGAATTGCTTGAACCTGGGAGGCAGCGATTGCAGTGAGCCAAGATCATGCCATTGCACTGCAGTCTGGGCAACAGAGCCAGACTCCCATCTCAAGGGGGAAAAAAAAAAAGTAGGTGGGGCATCTAGTCAAGAAAATGGGTAATTATAGTAGGACTTCCAGAGAGTCGCCTTCTCTACCCAGGAACTAGGGACATGTCCTAAGGGGAGCCTCCCTCCCCTCTCCTGGTTCCAAGCAAGACATGACTTAGCTGTGCAATTGGGAACCCTGGTCCCTCCTCCAGGAAGCCTTCTACCCCCCAACCCCCACTGCAGGCTGGTGAGGGTGCTGCCTCTGTGCCCCTCAGCCCTTGGCATGTGTCCTTGCTATTGCACCCCTGCTGTGACCTCTCCAGGTCAGGGACAGCATCCATCACCTGGCACAGGGCCTGCAGTGAGTAGCTGTCAGTGAAAGTTGGTGAATGAATGCATAAATAAATGAAGTCAACTCTGTATTCGGCCTTCTTGCATTGCTATGGAGAAATGCCTGAGGCTAGGTAATTTATAAAGAGGTTTAATTGGCTCACAGTTCCATGGGCTTTTCAGGAAGCATGGTGCTGGCATCTGCTTCTGGTCTAACCTCAGGAAGCTTAAGATCATGACATAGGGTGACAGGGAGCCAGTGTATCACATAGTGAGAGCAGGAGTAAGAGAGAGAAGGGGAGGTCTTGGACTCTTAAATAACCAGATCTTGTGTGAACTAAGCAAGAACTCATCACCAAGGGGATGGTGCTAAACCATTCGTAAGGGATCTGCCCTCACGACCCAATTACTTCCCACCAGGCCCCACTTCCAACATTGGGATCACATTTCAACATGAGATTTGGAGGGGACACACATCCAAACTACAGCAAATCCTATCAGGGGCAGAAATGAATCTGCCATAGATAGGCCACACCTACTATATGTTGATATGATACAGGGAGAGGAGTATCAGGAATGAATATTGGGGATCTCTCTGCCATTCTCCCAGCAGACATCCCCAGGATGAGCTGAGGGGAATGCAATGAGCAGGCCAAACTCTTTCCAAGCTGTTTGACCACACCCACCTACCCCAGCACTCTCTGTCCCTGCCTGGTGCCCTGTGCTGGGCTGGGTGAGGCTGGGGAGACTGGTGAGTGAGGGCTGCCCTGCCCTTTATGAGCCCACAGTCTTCTAGTGAATGAACACAGCAACATGGAGTGATTGGTGTGGATGATGCAAAACCAGGGACATGGGACCCAGAGGTGGCCTCAGCCAACCTGGAAGGCCTCTACCTTGGGTCCCCCACGCCCCACCCCCCCCCCCCCCCCCCACCGTGGCTGCTTGCTGGACAGCTCTCCCCGCAGCCTGCCCCAAGTAAACAGCTTATCTTCGTCCCTGAGAATGGTGCTCTCGATTTCCATCCTTTCCAGAGCGGGTCCTCCCAGGCTCCTCTTCCTGCATCCTCCTCCATCCATCAGTCCTGGATAATCAGAGCTCCCGCTTAGTGACACTTTGCCGTGGGTGGAGCCCCTCATTTGATCCTCAAGCCCCCGAGGTGGGTATTATACTTCGTTCGCAGGCAAAGGCTCAAGCGAGGTCAGCCTTAAGTTGCTGCCCACTGACCCGTCTACCAGTCCTGTCCTTGCGTCTCCATGGCTCAGGTCAGGGTTATCATATCTGCTTCCCATCCTCTCCAACACATGGATTCCCCAAGGCAGGCTCCATCACCGGGCCCCAGCCCCTGCCTCTCTCCTCCAGCGCAGCTCCCCAACCGGCCTGTAAAACCCAGGACAGGCTCCCGTCAGGTTCTCGGCCGTCCTCAGGCCGTGGCAGTTGGGGAAGCCCGCCAAGGGCGACGGTTCCCCTCCGGCCCCACAGGCTGTGCAGCTCCGGCCATGAGTCTCCCTCTGGTCGCTGGGTCAGCCGGCGCCCCCGTGCGCGCCTCGGGCAGGGACCCCGCCTTTTCATTACTGTTAGTAACAGCTGGCGCGCGCTGCTTCACAGCAGGTGGGTGAGCCTACTTTTAGTCTTCCCATGGAAACCCTTAGGTGGCAGTTTTAACTTTCTCCCTACACACAAGGAACTGCTATATATGGTTCCGGCTTGACGCGGATAGCTAGGTGACACGTAGCGGCCAGGCCGGGCAGACTTCCGTGTGGATGCGCCCTGGTGCCGTGCGGAGCCAATCGCTGTGCTGGAGTAGTGCGCATGCGCCCTGGACGCTTCTTACCAGCGTCCCGACTACAATACCCAGGATGCACCGGGCCCGCCGCCTCTCGGAGCCCTTTTCAAACCGACCAATCGGCAGCCCGCGTCGCCCGGCGCCGCGTTTAAATCCGTGCCGGAGGCGCGTCCTGCATCGGCCGCTTTGGGTAAGGTGGGGTCAGAGTCGGGGGCGAGGCTTTCGCGGTGGGCCAGGTGCGGCGCGGTGCCCGCTGTTCTCTGGACGGGTAGGGGCCGCGCGCCGCCAGGAGCCGGGCCTGGGCTCGAGCAGGGGTCACCGGGGCCCCTCGCGCTGTGGTCGGGGATGCCGGGAGGTCCAGGGCTGCCCCCCAGGCAACCAGAGCCCTCAGCACTCTGGCCCACGAGCCGAGAATTCCGTTATCTCGTCCGATAGCGTTCGGGCTGACTCCCGGCCTGGCAGCACCCGACCCCTGGGGTCCCCTGGGATGCGATCATTTCAGAGCGGCCTCCGCGCCGCCTCTCCCAGACCTGGCCGCGGCCTTCAGCTCTCTCTGCCCCTGTATGCCGAGGGCTGAAGGAACCAGGAGCTCTGGGCCCTGACATGCACTCACCTTCTGGCCCCGTTCCACCCTGCAGTGACTTCTGACAACTCTCTCCATGGAAGGAGGCGGCGGCCGTGATGAGCCTTCAGCCTGCCGGGCAGGGGATGCGAACATGGATAACCCTAAGAAGGAAGGCAAGTCCTAGCTGCTGCAGCGCTGTTGTTGTTCAGGACGTTCAGTAGCGATGGAGGTTGATTTAATGTTTCCATGAGACATTCTTTCTTTCTCAAGTGCTCGTCTGTACTCACTCTGCACCTGTGAGACACATGACATTTGCTTTTATTTTCTGGTTTTCTTTCACCTCCTCCCCATTTTAAGTTTCATCACAGCCAGGATTCTCATCAGTTTTATTTAGCGCAGTGCCCCCATGCCCTGAACAGTACCTGACACTTTGTGGGCGCTCAAATGTTTATTGTATTGAATTCGATGTTTCCTTTTTTGTTTGTCGCTGGTTTCTGTTTGCTAAGACTTGTTTAGGATCTTTGAGACCATGTTAATGAGTGAGCCTGGCCCAAAACTCCTTTCTTCTTGTGTGTTTGTCCGGTTTGGGTATCAAGGTGAGGGTACGGCTTCACAGAATGAGTTACAGGCCACACCCTCTTTTTCTCTGAAAGAGTTTTTTTGTTTTTGTTTTTGAGACTGAGTCTCGCTCTGTCGCCCAGGCTGGAGTGCAGTGGCCGGATCTCAGCTCACTGCAAGCTCCGCCTCCCGGGTTTACGCCATTCTCCTGCCTCAGCCTCCGGAGTAGCTGGGACTATAGGCGCCTGCCACCACACCCAGCTAGCTAGTTTTTTGTATTTTTTAGTAGAGATGGGGTTTTCACCGTGTTAGCCAGGATGGTCTCGATCTCCTGACCTCGTGATCCGCCCATCTCGGCCTCCCAAAGTGCTGGGATTACAGGCTTGAGCCACCGCGCCCGGCTTCTGAAAGCGTTTTTATGTATTTATTTATTTATTGACGGAGTTTTCGCTCTGTCACCCAGGCTGGAGTGCAAAGGCGTGATCTGTACTCACTACAACCTCTGCCTCCTGAGTTGAAGGGATTCTCCTCCCTCGGCCTCCCTAGTAACTAGGATTACAGGTACCCGCTGCCACACCTGGCTAGTTTTTGTAATTTTAGCAGAGACGGGGTTTTGCCATGTTGCCCAGGCTGGTCTTGAATTCCTGAGCTCAGGCAATCTGCCTGCCTCAGCCTCCCAAAGTGCTAGGATTATAGGTGTGAGCCACCTCACCCAGCCTCACAAAGCATTTTGACATCGCTTTATCCTTCGGTTCTCACACTACCCAAGGATCCTTTCTTTTTGAGACTGAGTCTCATGCTGCCTACCAGGCTGGAGTGCAATGGCATGATCTTGGCTCACTGCATCCTCTGCCTCTCAGGTTCAAGTGATTCTCCTGCCTCAGCCTCCGGAGTAGCTGGAATTACAGGCACCCGCCACCATGCCTGTCTGATTTTTGTTTTTTTTAGTAGAGATGGGGTTTTACCATATTGGCCAGGCTGGTCTCAAACTCCTGATCCACCTTCCTGGGCCTTGCAAAGTACTGGGATTACAGGGGTGAACCACCGCTCCTGGCCCCAAGCATCCTCAATGCCTCCATTTTGCAGGAACTTTAAAGGATACTTTACAAGATAAAGGAGACTTTACAAATCAATGTTGCATCTTCTTCATGTCTAGAAAGGCGCTTGCCTATGCACCCCTCTCCTCCTTCCTGTCATGTGCCCTTCCTTTCAAATATGTCCCTTCCACATGCATACTGCACCCCCTGCTCCTTCTTGAGGCCTTCCCCACTTCCGTTGACCTGGCTTCATTTCCTTACTTTTCCCCTGTCCACTGGATCATGCTCATCCACATACAGATATGTTCCCTTGTCTCACTTGTTGCCACGTGTCCTCTGTTACCTCTCCATTGCTGTGTTTCCCCTTCCAAGCCAAACTTCGAGAGCTTTCTCACTTTTGTTCTGCCATTTTTTTCCACCTCTCAATCCCTCCTGTTCCGGCTTCCATCCTTACCACTCCATTCAAGCTGCTTTCATCAGTCGCTGACGACTTTCACATTGCCAAATCTCTTGTCATTTTTCTATCTTCAGTCAGCTTTTCAGTAACATTCGTCCTTCTGGAAACTTCCCTTGCTTGGAGTCCAAGGCGCTCTTGGTTTTCCTCCTGCCTCTCTGGCTGGTGTATCTCGTCTCTGTGTGGGCTCCTCCTCCTCTGCCATCTTCTGAGGCTGATTTCCCCAAGACCTGCTCTGGGACAGCTTTGTGCTTTCACCCTCAGCATTCCCATGGCTGCACAGCACATCTGCTGTCTGTGGCGCCCAAGTTTTGTGTTGAGCGCAGCCTCTCCTCTGAGCTCTGGGCTTATATATTCACCTGCCTATTTGGTGTCTTCACACACACGTCTCATCTCAAACTCGGCATACCCCGTCTGCATCCACACGCCCTGTTCTTACCTATTTTATTTCTCCATTTCACCCAGCTGTCCAAACTGAGAACCTCCTACATTCATGCCATCACCAGCTACCATCATCTCCACCTTCAGAATATATCCTGGATCTGTCTACAGACTCTCCATCTACATCCAGATGCTGCTCTCTGGGTCTCAGCCATGCTGTCTCACCTGCTCCTACTTATATATGATTCCCATTGGCTAGTATGTTCATTTGTAATGCTTCCTTTCAGATATACTTTCTACACAGAAACGTTACCTTTTAAAAACACAAGTTAGATTATAAAGCTCTTCTCTTTTTTTTCTTTCTTTCTTTTTTTTTTTTTTTTTTGAGACAGTCTCACTGTCGGCCAGGCAGAAGTGCAATGGCGCCATCTTGGCTTACTACAACCTCCACCTCTTGGATTCAAGCGATTCTCCTGCCTCAGCCTCCCAAGTACCTGGGACTACAGGCACCCGCCACCACACCCGGCTAATTTTTTTTTGTATTTTTAGTAGAGATGGGATTTCACCATGTTAGCCAGGATGGTCTTGATCTCCTGACCTTGTGATCCACCCACCTGGGCCTCCCAAAGTGCTGGGATTACAGGCGTGAGCCACTGCACCCAGAATTTTTTTTTTTTTTTTTTTTTGAGATGGAGTCTCGTTCTGTCACCAGGCTGGAGTGCAGTGGCACGATCTTGGCTCACTGCAACCTCTGTCTCCTGGGTTCGAGTGATTCTCCTGCCTCAGCCTCCCGAGTAGCTGAGATTACAGGCATGTGCCACCACGCGTGACTAATTTTTGTATTTTTAGTAGAGACGGCATTTCACTATGTTGGTCAGGATGGTCTCGAACTCCTGACCTCAAGTGATCCACCTGCCTCAGCCTCCCACTGTACTGGGATTACAGGCGTGAGCCACCACACCAGGCCTAAAGCTCTTTTCTTAAAGCCCTGTAATAGTTTCCTGTCCCATTTTGGAGAAAATGAAAGCCCCTTGCCGTGGCTTGCAAACCCTCTGTGATCTGAGCCAACTTGTGTTTTCACCTCTTCCAGCCACTCTGACTTCTTCTGACCCCTTCATCTCACACACGCACTTTGGTGTTTTCTCAGAGGTGTTCCCACCTCTACATATCTCTCACCGCACTGCCTGGGGCACCCTCCAGGGCAGGCTGCATGTACCCCAAGTCTGCCTGGCACCTGGTGGAGGATGTGGTCTGTTGTGGGTGCTCACGTGTTTGCAGGCTGAGCAAGTCAGCCAGCCCGGGGCCCCTTGGAGCCAGTCACAGAGTCTGGAGCAGAAGACTGCTTCCCTGAGTTCTAGTCCTGGATTCTTTTTCCACGCCAGACAGTTGGAAGTTTCTGAAATTGACTTCCTAATTCAGAGGTGTAAAAAGTGAAACGTCTCCCTCTCTATATCTTAGTCACTTAGTTGCCCCCTCCAAGGGCCATCGATGTCATCAGTCTCTTGGGTGTCCTTCCAGACACAATCTGTGCAAGTGCAAGCCAACACACACAGAGTGTTGCGCCCCCCTTTCCATATAGCATGGAGAGCCCTGTCCTGTGTCTTGTTTTTCAGGCTTAATTTATCTTGATGAATATTGTGTATCAACACATGAAGAGCGTTACTAGTTTTTGTACCTATATAGGGTTCCACCATGGGGATGTGTTACTCATCTCATCTGCTGTGGGTGAACGTTTAGTTTGTGCCTAGTGTCTTGCTGTTACCAGTGATGCTGCTGTAAATAACTGTGGACACCGCATAACTGCACGACACATTGCTTTCCACACCTGCTAGTGTCTGTAGGATACACTCACAAAAGTAGACTTGCTGGGTCGAAGAGGGTGTGTATTTCTTACTTTGATAGGTACTGCCAGGCCCTCTAGAGAGCTGTGATACTTTACACCTTCCCTGGCAGTGTAGGAATTGTCTCTTTCCCCACAACCTTGCCTACAGCTCATAAATCTTTGAGTTTTGAGGTCGGAAGTTCGAGACCAGCCTGACCAACGTGGAGAAACCCCGTCTCTACTAAAAATACAAAATTAGCCAGACATGCTGGTGCATACCTGCAATCCCAGATACTCGAGAGGCTGAGGGTGGAGAATCACTTGAACCCGGGAGGCGGAGGTTGTGGAGAACCGAGATAGCGCCATTGCACTCCAGCCTGAGCGACAAGAGCGAAACTCTGTCTCAAAAAAAGAAAAAAAAGAATGTTTTGTTTTATTTTCTGTGAACTTTATCTGTTTGTATTCTTTTTCTATCTTTATTAGATTGTTAATTTTTTTATTACTTTGTAGATACACTTCATGAGTTAGCCCTTTATGAATTGAGTTGCAAATATTTTTTCCCCATTTCTTGTTTAACTTATTGTGATTTTTGCCACACAGATGTTACAAATTTTAATGTTTGAAGGTCAATCTTTTATTTTTTATTTATTTATTTTTTGAGGCAGGTTCTCGTTCTGTTGCTTGGGCCTGCGTGCAGTGGCAAGATTATGGCTCACTGCAGCTTTGACCTCCTGGGCTCATGCGATCCTCTCTCCTAAGCCTCCCTAGCAGGGGAGACTACCACGCCCAGCTAATTTTTGTATTTTTTTACAGACGAGGTCTCCCTATGTTGCCTCGGCTGGTCTCAAACTTCTGGGCTCAAGCGTCCCTCCCACTTCAGCCTCCCAAAGTGCTGGGATTACAGATGTGAGCCACTGGGCCCAACCAATCAATCTTTGGTAGCTTCCGGTTTTGTGTCATAGTTAGATGTCCACATTCCCACGTTATAAAAACTTCCTCATAGCGGCTTCTTGTTTGTTTAGGGCTTTGTTTTCTTTTCATTAAGTCCTTGATTTATTTGGAATTTGGCCTGGTGTGGTATGAGGCATGGACCAAACGTAGTTGGTATTTTTCCGATGATTATATAGTTTATCTCCATACCATTTTTTCACTTTCCCTCTTTTTTTTGTTTTTGTTTTTGTTTTTTGTTTTTGTTTTTTGAGACGGAGTCTCGCTCCGTCGCCCAGGCTGGAGTGCAGTGGCGTGATTTCCGCTCACTGCAAGCTCCACCTCCTGGATTCACGCCATTCTCCCGCCTCAGCCTCCCGAGTAGCTGGGACTACAGGTGCCCGCCACCTTGCCTGGCTAATTTTTTGTATTTTTTAGTAGAGACGGGGTTTCACCATGTTGGCCAGGATGGTCTCTCCGTCTCCTGACCTCATTATCTGCCCGCTTCGGCCTCCCAAAGTGCTGGGATTATAGATGTGAGCCACCGCACCCGGCCAGTTTTGTTTTGTTTTTTGAGACAGGGTCTCGCTCTGTCACCCAGGCTGGTGTACAATGGCACAATCTTGGCTCACTGCAACCTCTGCCTCCCAGGTTCAAGCGATTCTCCTGCCTCAGCCTCCCCAGTAGCTGGGATTACAGGTGCCCACCACCACGCCTGGCTAATTGTTTTTCTTTTAGTAGAGACGGGATTTTGCCACGTTGGCCGGGCTGGTCTCGAACTCCTGACCACAAGTGATCCACCCGCCTTAGCCTCCCAAAGTGCTGGGATTATAGGCGTGAGCCACCTTGACCAGCCTGCAGTGTTTATTAAGATAAAAATATTTGTGAGAGAACTTTATAAGCTTTACAGTATTGAGTACATACTGTATTTCAGTGCATTTTGATACATATTTGCTAAGTGTCCAGGCCCTTAGCTAGACATTTAGGAATTTGGGTTAGTGTTCGACATTGTTATCTTGGAGGAGCTTATAGTCTATTTGGGGCCAGAGAAGGGTCAAGAGGCACTCACAGAGGCTAGTGCAGTGGTAGAAAGGAGGTCCAGGCACTGCGGGAGCCTTGCGGGGAGCTGGAGCAGGGAGCAGGTGCCCCTGCAGAAGGACCCACTAACCTGGAGCCTGTGATCTGTTTTAGAGGGACCTGGACAGAGAGGTCCTTGCCAGCTGTGATAATAGAATTATGGATGGGGTGGGGTACAGAGTACATTTTGTCTGAGGGTTCAGGAAGGACTCCAAGAAGCAATGGCGGTCAATGCACTCTTATTGAGTCCCTACTCTGTGCATTTGAGTGATATTAAAATCATTGTTGAACTATAAATAGATGTTTTGTATCTCGTAAGAGGGGAATTTAATTCTAGGGGAGCTGAGGCAGGTGGTCCTTTGAAAATGTTCTATACCTGGAAATGACTTATCTCTTCTTGAAAAGCTAGTTGAATGAGTCAGTGAATGCATTTTAGATTATATCTTAAAAGTAAGGACCTAAGCTTTTGGGTGGCTTAGCGAACAGAATGGCTGATGCAATTTCTTTTTCTTTTTTTTTAAGACGGAGTCTCTCTCTCACCTAGGCTGGAATGCAGTGGCGCCATCTCGGCTCACTGCAACTTCCACCTCCTAGGTTCAAGCGATTTTCCTGCCTCTGCCTCCAAGTAGCTGGGACTACAGGTGTGCGCTGTCACGCCGAGCTAATGTTTGTATTTTTAGTAGAGACGGGGTTTCACATGTTGACCAGGCTGCTCTCGATCTCTTGACCTCGTGATCTGCCCGCCTCAACCTCCCAAAGTGCTGAGGTTACAGGCGTAAGCCACCGCGCCCAGCCGGCTGTTGCAATTAAAAAAAAAAAAAAGTGTCCACGTGTGGTGGCTCACACCTATAACCCCAACACTTTGGGAGGCCATGCCAGGAGGATCACTTGAGGCCAGGAGTTCGAGACCAGCCTGGTCAACATAGCAAGACTTCATCACTAGAAAAAATTAAAAAAAATTTTTTTTTTCTTTTTTGAGACGGAGTCTCACTCTGTCGCCCAGGTTGGAGTGCAGTAGTGCAATCTCGGCTCACTGCAAGCTCCGCCTCCCAGGTTCACACCATTCTCCTGCCTCAGCCTCCGGAGTAGCTGGGAGTACAGGTGCCCGCCACCACACCCGACTAATTTTTTTGTATTTTTAGTAGAGACGGGGTTTCACTGTGTTAGCCAGGACGGTCTCGATCTCCTGACCTCGTGATCCGCCCGCCTTGGCCTCCCAAAGTGCTGGGATTACAGGTGTGAGCCGCCGCGCCCAGCCTAAAAATTTTTTTAAAAAGGAAAAGATCTGGCCGGGCGCGGTGGCTCAAGCCTGTAATCCCAGCACTTTGGGAGGCCGAGACGGGCGGATCACGAGGTCAGGAGATCGAGACCATCCTGGCTAACACAATGAAACCCCGTCTCTACTAAAAATACAAAAAAATTAGCCGGGCGAGGTGGCGGGCGCCTGTAGTCCCAGCTACTCGGGAGGCTGAGGCAGGAGAATGGCGTAAACCCGGGAGGCGGAGCTTGCATTGAGCCGAGATAGCGCCACTGCACTCCAGCCTGGGTGACAGAGCGAGACTCCGTCTCAAAAAAAAAAAAAAAAAAAAAAAAAAAAAAAAAAAAAAAGGAAAAGATCTAACTTAGAGCCCTCTATGAAAAACTAAATTAACATAATGACAGGATACACTTAGGGGAGTGAAATTTCACGGTACCTTTATTTAGTTCTAAGCTATAGAGCCTGGTAATATTTTTCTCTTTATCAGCTGTGGCACTAAAATAACAGTGGATTTTTCCCCCTAGACATTCTTCTTTTGGCTGATGAAAAATTTGACTTCGATCTTTCATTGTCTTCTTCAAGGTAAACAAATAAGTTTTCTTCCCTTGCCTTGGGCATAACCACATTCAGTAAAGTCCTTTAAATGCCAGTGTTATGAGTTATTAATAATTGTTTTTTTTTTTAAATAGTGCAAATGAAGATGATGAAGTCTTCTTCGGACCCGTTGGACATAAAGAAAGATGTATTGCTGCCAGCTTGGAATTAAATAATCCGGTTCCCGAGCAGCCTTCGTTGCCCGTGTCTGAGAGTCCCTTTGCCTGGAGCCCTCTGGCCGGGGAGAAGTTCGTGGAAGTGTACAAAGAAGCTCACTTACTGGCTTTACAGATTGAGAGCAGCAGCCGGAACCAGACGGCCCAAGCTGCCAAGCCTGAAGACCCTCAGAGCCAGGGCGTCGAAAGATTCATACAGGAGTCAAAATTAAAAATAAACCTCTTTGAGAAAGAAAAGGAAATGAAGAAAAGCCCCACGTCTCTTAAAAGGGAGACATACTACCTGTCAGACAGCCCCTTGCTGAGGCCCTCTGTGGGCAAGCCTCGGTTCTTGGCCTCCTCCCCGGCCCTGCCCAGCTCTGGTGCCCAGGCCAGCCTTGCCCGGGCGCTGGGGCCTCCAAACTCTGCTCATGCTTTGCCCAAGGAGTCATGCACTGCTCCTGCTCCAAGTCAGGCAGCGACTCAGAGGAAGCCTGGGAGCAAATTGCTGCTGCCTCGAGTGGCCTCTGTTAGAGGAAGAAGCATCCCTGGGGCTGCGGAGAAGGTAAATGCCTCAGCAGAGCACCTGTCTGGGGAGCCGCCACTCCTTGCCCCTCAGCCCTCTCACAGAACCCACATGGGGAAAGCCCCGGAGGTGGCGAGGCTCTGAGGCCTCCGAGGCACAGGAATGGGGAGTCCAGGAAAAGCAGTCGCCAATAGGAAGCTGATGTGGGGGCGGCTTAGGTAGGGCTGGGGTGACTTAATACTTCCTCCTAAATTCTATCTGAAGTTGTTCCTTTTGTTTTGTTACAATGCTGGATATACCACACAGTACGGATTTCATTTGCTTTAACAAGCAACCTCTTCCAAAAACTCCCCCTCCTCTGTGATAGCTGCTAGTCAGCCTCCTTGACCGTGCCTCAGTTTACACTGCGTTCCTCATGGGCATTAAGTGAGGTGAGCTTTCCTGGGAGGTGGCAGTTGACAGGGGTGCCTTTGGGTGCAGTCTGCCAACTCTGGGACACTGAGGGTCCTGGAGGTCTGGGGAAAAGGTGGGGGTGAGCACAGGGCTTGCTGCCAGGGCTGCCCGATCTGGCTCTTGCTTGGGAGAGGGAGGCTGCTCCTCCTGTGGGAGAGGCTGCAGAGAGGAGGACAGGGCGGGTGGGAGCCCCGGGGCTCACCCTGCAGCCCGTTCCCAACTCTGCCCCCTCCCCTGGGCAGCACTTACAGAGGAAGACCCTGGGTGGGGCCATTAGGAGGTACAGGCAAATGCAGAATGCTCAGCAAGGGCCCAGAAATTCCTTTACCCCCACCAAGCCCATCTCCTGAGCCACGTGACTCCCTGTAGTGAGAGCCAAGAATGGAAGCCAGCCGAGGTGCAGCTGCCACACACTGCCCTTGACAAGGAGGTATGTCCGGCACTGCCACCCCGAATAGCTGGGGCCTGTCCCTTGGTCCTGCAAACTCCTTTTATTGGAGCCCTTTTGGATGTAAATTCCTACCGTGATGTTTCTAGAATGACAGGGGGATGGGTCTTGCTGTGTGGAGCACACATGGACTCGGGACAGGGATTGTGCATGTAGCATGCGTGGACTCGGGGAGAGAGGTGGTGTGATTTGGGGTGCTCCAGACCCACTGAAGCACCTCCTTTGATCTCCTGGTCCTGGGTGGTGAACTGGCGTCCAGAGAGCTTGTTCCCGGTGGACAGGGCACTGTGCGCACAGCTGAGATGCACTGACGCACACATGGGAGCCCCACCACTTCCTGCATGCTTCTCTGGGAGAAGTCACTCCTAGAGTGGCTCATGGCCCATGCTCACTCCTGTGAGGAGTCATTAGCAATGGGTGGACCACTCGATTGTAACACCTACTTAAAAGTGTGCTTCACAGACAACTGCTAGGATGCCTAAAGGAAGAAGAAAAAGAAAATAACCAGTGTTATTTTGAGGATGAGGATGTGGAGGATGAGGAGAAGGTTGAGGATGTGGAGAAGTTGGAAGCTCACGCACTGCTGGCGGGACCGTGAAACGGTGCAGCTGTTGTGGAAACAGTTTGGCAGCTCCTAGAAAACTAAATTTAGAGGTCCCATGGGACCCAGCAGTTCCACTCCTTAGTACACAGACCTGAGAGAATTGAAGTCATATCCACAGAAGAATCCACATGCAGATGTTCAAAGCAGCATTGTTCATAACAGCCAAAAAAGTAGGACCAACCCAGGCATCCAGCAAATGATGAATGGGTAAAGAAAAGGGGGTCTATCCAGACAATGGTTTATTTTTGGCAACAAGAAGGAACACTGCCGGGTGCTGGGATTACAGGTGTGAGCCACCATGCCCGGCTGGAAACAGATTCTTTTTAGGAACATATTTTAAGATTAGCTTGTGCTGGTTGTACAACATAACAGTTCTACTAAAAACCACTGAAGTGTACTGTTTAAAATAGTGAATTTTACGTTATGAGAAGTATCTCAGGTTTTAGAAATGCTGTAAAGGGAAAAAGTTACTGCTGCATCTTTACCACTCTGAGCTTCTATTGCTGTTACCTTATTACCCCTGCTGTTATAAGGGGCTATTTATGTAAGTATGAATTCGTTCCATGAATGCCCTTGTCCCTAAATATGTCAGGAACTTATTTTTTGACTCTTCTGGCCAAAGAAAATGGCTTTCAATACTAGACCAAGAAGATATATTGCAATTGTGCAGCTTCTCTGGTAGAGATGACCATTTAATGGATGAGTCTTTTCTGTACAGCGGTTTAAAATTTGTGTAACTAGAGCAGCTCTCTCATTATCATTCTTAAATAAGGATCTTGACTGGGGAACAGCTTTAGAGGACCGCTTTCCTATTAATGACCTGTGTCGGTATCATTTGATGCTGTTTTTAATGAGGAAGCAAAATCCATCATCACTTTTGTCCACAGTGATTTGGTGGAGGATGTGAACTGCTTGCTCTATTCCCTTCAATCTAGCTGATGAATGGAGGAGCATGTGTAGCATTTGGGATGATAGTGCCTGGGCTTGCTTTAAATTGAAGCCTGAGTATCTCTGTACATTGTTAAGGACTAGACAGTTCTCACAGTTCAAATTAAATTTTTCAGCCCAAGAAAGAGATTCCAGCTAGTCCTTCCAGGACAAAAATCCCAGCCGAGAAGGAATTCCACCGGGATGTTCTCCCTGAGAAATCTGCCCCAGGTGCTGTCAGTGTGCCGGCCGCTGGAAGCCACTTGGGCCAGGGCAAGCGGGCGATCCCTGTTCCAAATAAGGTGAGTTGGCTGCTGGGGCCCAGACTTGTGGTTGCTGGGAATGAGGTGGCAGCTGTGTGTACAAGTGCTTTGGATTAAAATCAGTGGCTCATACCTATGATCCCAGCATTTTGGGAGGCCAAGATGGGAGGATCACTTGAGCCCGAGAGTTCAAGACCATCCTGAGCAACATGGTGAAACCCATCTCTCCAAAAAATACAAAAATTAGCTGGGCATGGTGGTACGCACCTGTAGTCCCAGCTACTCGGGAGGCTGAGGTGGGATGATTGCTTGAGCCCAGGAGGTCGAGGCTGCAGTGAGTCATAATCATGCACTGCACTCCAGGTTGGGTGACAGAACGAGACCGTGTCTCAAAAAAAAAAAAAAAAAATAGAGGTGGAAAAGTTGAAAATACACCCACGAGAGGCAGCCTGCAAAATACATGCAAAGAATACTGGCTTCGCAGTATGCACTGATGGCTGGCCTCTGCCCTGGGAGCTGTGTGGGTTGGGAAAAGTCAGCGTCTCAGAGCCCTAGTTTGTAGGTAGGGATATTCCGTTTCCCTCATGTAGGGTCCTTGAACAGATGACATGAGATGTTGATGTTTTGAAAACAGTGGCTGGGTGTGGTGGCTCACACATGTAATCTCAGCACTTTGGGAGGCTGAGGCGGGAGGATCACTTGAGCCCAGGAGTTTGAGACCAGCCTGGGCAACATAGTGAGACCCCCATCTCTACTAAAAAATAAAAATAGCCAGGCACGGTGGTGCATGCCTGTGGTCCCAGCTATTTGGGAGGCTGAGGTGGGAGGATTGCTTGAACCCAGGAGGTCAAGGCTTCAGTGAGCTGTGATCATGCCACCGCATTCCATTCCAGCCTGGGCAACAGAGTGAGACCCTTTCTGAAAGAAAAAAACTGCAGCTCCTCACAGGCATGGAGAGGAACACATGCCACATCTTTCTGGCATTGGCGGTAAACCGAACTGGGCGTTAAGAGTACTGGCAGTTCTTGTTAAAACTGCCCAAAGCTGGGCCCTACAGCTGCTGACTCATGGGGTTTGGGCTGGGGCCCCAAATCTGCATTTCCGCTATAGCTCCCTAATGTGATCCTCACGCAGGAGCTTGAAGACTATGCTTTGTGAAGTGCTGCTTGACTTTTTTCTTCTTTAAATTCAAGATGATAATTATTAGATTATTTTAAAATATTAAAAACCCCTACTTTTTTTTTTTTTTTTTTTTCCTCCCCGCTCAGGCTGGAGTGCAACGGCATGAGCTCAGCTCACTGCAACCTCCACCTCCTGGGTTCAAGCGACTCTCCTGCCTCAGCCTCCCAAGTAGCTGGGACTTCAGGTGCCTACCACCATGCCAGGCTAATTTTTATATTTTTAGTAGAGACGGGGTTTCACCATATTGGCCAGGCTGGTCTCAAACTCCTGACCTTGTGACCCACCCGCTTCGGCCTCCCAAAATGCTGGGATGACAAGCGTGAGCCACCGCGCCCGGCCACAAGCCCCTTACTTTTGCAGACATAAGTTACAGGTAAATAGTGAGATCTTTGCTGATTCTGCTTTTTCACATTTTGCCCCAGTTGGGGCTGAAGAAGACCCTGTTAAAAGCACCTGGCTCTACCAGCAATCTCGCAAGGAAGTCCTCCTCAGGGCCTGTTTGGAGCGGGGCATCCAGTGTGTGCACATCCCCAGCAGCGGGCAAAGGTGAGGCAGCCGGCATCGTGCTTGGACCCACATCTGGCCAGGTGAGGCCTGGAGTGCTGCTGAGGCCTCGGAGACTGTTTCTACAGAACCACTTAGGCTCAGCAGGACGTCCCGGAGGGCGTGCTCTGTGCGGTGGACCAGGCTGTCGGCTGAGTCGCTGTGCTTGCCCTCAGTGCATCTGTCCCATGAGGAGGGCACAGTCAGATGGGTGGCTTCAGTCTAGGGGGTACACACAGCCAGAAAGCGTGTATGATATCCCGTGTCTGAGAACACAGAAGGAATCAGGCTCATGTCAATGCCATGAGACACCAGTTTTAAAATAGGACTATTCCAGATAATTTATGGCATATGGCCCCCATAACTCCTGGGTGCCTGTTTAAATCCATGCTCCCACACCTGTTTGAGGTCAAGCCACATTTCAACCTTGCCGAGCCACGGCTGCCATCTAGTGGTAAGGGAAAGCCTTCGCCTTTCTGCTCTTCAGAGCGAAATCCTCTTGAAGGTGCATTGGCCGTGTGGAGTCTCGGGGTCGTTCAGGGCAGCACGGTGTGGATTGTGTTCACAAAATGTAAAAAGTGGGCCTGGTGCAGTCGCTCACACCTGTGATCCCAGCACTTTGGGAGGCCGAGATGGGTGGATCGCTTGAGTCCTGGAGTTTGAGACCAGCCTGGCCAACATGGTGAAACCCTGTCACTACTAAAAACACAAAAACTAGCCGGGCATGGTGGCGGGTGCCTGTAGTCCCAGCTACTCAGGAGACTGGGGCACAAGAGTTGCTTGAACCCGGGAGGCGGAGGTTGCGGTGAGCCGAGACTGTGTCACTGCACTCCAGCCTGGGCGACAGTGAGACTCCGTCTCAAAAAAAAAAAAGTGTGAACTCTAATCAGATTGATCTGATCTGGAATCCTGACTCTGCCATTCTGTGATTAATAGAGGTTTGTGTCCTTATCTTTATAGACTGAGGTGACGACCTCCTGAGCTCAAGCAGTCCTCCTACCTCAGCCTCCTGAATAGCTGGGACTATAGCCACATGCCACCACACCCAGCTAATTTGTGTGTGTGTGTGTGTGTGTGTGTGTGTGTGTTTTGAGATGCAGTCTCGCTCTGTTGCCAGGTTGGAGTGCAGTGGCGCAGTCTTGGCTCATTGCAACCTCTGCCTCCCGGGTTCAAGTGATTCTCCTGCCTCAGCCTCCCGAGTAACTGGGACTACAGGTGCCCGCCACTACACCTGACTAATTTTTGTATTTTCAGTAGAGATGGGGTTTCACCATGTTGGCCAAGATGGTCTCGATCTCTTGACCTCATGACCCGCCCGCTTCGGCCTCCCAAAGTGCTGGGATTACAGGCATGAGCCACCACGCCTGGCCCACATTTTTGTGTTTTTTGTAGTGAGGACGGTCTCACTATATTAGCCAGGCTGATCTCGAACTCCTGGCCTCGAGTGATCTCCTGCCTTGGCCTCCCAAAGTGTTTGGATTATAGGCATGAGCCACCACTCCTGTTCCTAAAGTTTTTCTTTAAGAATCCTTTACCAGATCATCTGTGTATATTGGTAGCTCAGTATTTATTATTCTAGTTTATCTGGTGTTCTATTTTAAATAGTGCTTATGGTTAATATGACCCAGACTCCTTGTAATTTTAAAGGAATCAACCAGTAACAATTGCGTCTTTTTTCCCTGTTCCCTGTCCACCTCTGTGACCAGACAGATGAGACATGTGACTAGACTATCCCCTTCCATCTGCTCAACTAACGTAGATTTCTCCTGCCAACATAATCAACGAAGATAGGAGAGCTTGAATTTATGCATGCTTTTGTACATGTTAGTAATGATTTTGAGAATAAGTACCTTAGAATACACTCAGCTAAGCTAAAAGCTGCCTGGGCCGTGCTGTGTTTGATGATGTTGCCTGATGGGCTTATGGAATATTTTTAATGTGTCATATGTTTAAGGTAGATGAGCTAAAGACAGCATAACTTCTGTGTGTTTGTTAAATAGCTGCCTAATTTTATAATGTGATTTTTGTGTGTATACCCTTCTAGCTAAATCAAGTGAATTTGCAAGTATTCCTGCAAACAGCTCCCGGCCTCTGTCAAACATCAGCAAGTCAGGCGGAATAGGACCCACCCTGCTGCGGCCCGCTCTGCCTGCAGGCCCTGTGGGGGCATCCTCCCAGCAAGCCAAGCAGGTCGATGTTTCTGGGCTGGCAGCGGAGCAGTCCACAGCGCCCCCCTCAGTGTCCCCCACCCAACCCCAGACTCCGGAAGGTGGAGGCCAGTGGCCGAACTCCAGTTCCACTTGGTCAGAATCTTCTCAATTGAATAAGACTAGAAGTATCAGACGGCGAGATTCCTATCTAAATTCCAAGACAAAGATTATGCCTACTCCTACAAATCAATTTAAAATTCCTAAGTTTTGTATTGGTGAGTAATAGATACATTTTAATGTATCTTTCAAATATTGAAGAAATTCCATTTAAAGTTTTAAACAATTATTGATGGCAGTGACGGTGTTTTTAGTTCTTTCCTCCAACAGTGCTTTCAAGTGTGACCTGCTGTCTTCTCGCCCACTGTTTTGGGGGCTCAGTGTAGGCCCCCAGAATGTCTTACGTTCGTTCTTGTGAGTGTGACACCCCAGAACTCTTAGGCTGCTTGTAAGGTTTTCTCTTTACTGTTACTGTCAGCAATTTGATTATTATGTGCTTTGAGGTGGCTTTCTTTGCCTTTATCCTGCTTGGAGTTTCTTAAGCTTCTTTGATCTGTAGGTTGGTTTTTTTCATCAAATTTGGAAAACCTTGGCCATTATTTCTTCAGCTATCTTTGCATCTTTCCACTTTATTTCCTAGAACTCTAATCACATCTGTTTCAGGCCTCTTGACGTTGTCTTACAGGATACCGAAGCTCTGTTCTTTTTTTTTAATTTCAGCCTTTTTTCTTTTTCTTTTTTTTTTGTTTTGTTTTTTATTTTTTGTTTTTTGAGACGGAGTCTTGCTCTGTCACCCAGGCTGGAATGCATTGGCATGATCCCGGCTCACTGCAACTTCCACCTACTAAGTTCAAGCAATTCTCCTGCCTCAGCCTCCCGAGTAGTTGGGATTACAGGTGCCCGCCACCATGCCCTATTAATTTTTTTTTGTATTTTTGGTAGAGACGGGGATTCACCATGTTGGCCAGGCTGGTCTCTAACTCCTGACCCACCCACCTCGGCATCCCAAACTGTTGGGATTACAGGCGTGAACTGCCACACCCGGCCCAGCCTTTTCCATTGAGCTGCGGTTTGGGTCATTTCTGTTGTCAGATACCATTTCTTCTGCAGTGCCTAATAGCTGTGACGCCCATCCAGTTAACTTTTCGTTTCTAACATAATAGTTTCCCCTTATTCCTCCTCATGGTACTTGGGTTTTCTTTTACATCCTTGTGAGCAAATTGATAATCGTTTTAAGGTCTACGATTCTTCTCACACCATCTTCCACATCATTTTGGGGTCTGTTTCTGTTGACTAATTTTGTTTCCGGATTTTGGCCTCATTTTCCTGCCTCTACGTTTTTTACAGGTTTTTCTTGGTTGTTGGATATTGTCAGGTGTAGACTTTTGAATGTCTGGATTTTGTTGTCTTTCTCTGAGGAGTTGGGTTGGGCTTGGCAGGCAGTGAAGGTGCAGATCATCCTTCTGAGGCTTTTTATGCTTTGAAGTGGTGGGTCTAGAATAGTCTTTCCGCCTCCTGCCACCGGCGCCTTCCCAAGGCCTCAGCTGCATGCCCGTGTGTCCCGTGAGGCCCCTGCACTCCGGCTGCTACAAGATGGCGGCTTCGCGGCCCTGTGAGCTCCGCTCGTTGTCCCTGGTAGTTGCTCTTCTCTTGACCTTGAGGACTCCTCCCCTGCACCTGTGCACTGCCTGGTGCTCAGCCAGAGACGCGAGATTCCCTTGGGTTCCTAGAGCTCGTTCTGTCGGAGTAGCCCCCTCCTCTCTAGTTTCTGGCCCTCACGTTGCAGCCACCTCAGCCTTCTAAGCGCCAGCCACTGCCCTCTCCAGTCACTGAGGCCACCAGCCCCAGCAGGTGTCTGGCCAGTAGTGGGTAGGTGTTTGTAAAGTTTCCATGAATTACTCGAACAATTGTGTGCAATGCAGAAAGTTCTCGGAGCTGACTTAAGGTGAGAGGAGCGTCCTGGCCTCCTCTGTCAGGTAGATCTTTCTGCCGTCTGGGTGCTTGAGGATTTTAGTTCTGGCAGTGCCAGCCAGCACAGGCAGCCTGTAACTCCCAGAAACCACACTCTGAGTCCTGCTGTAGGAACAAGCTGTTCTGCTGAGTGTCTTCTCTGTGCTGGAATGCTTTGGGGGACAAGGGACATCATGGTAAGACAGAGCTACTCTCACGGAATTTCTGTTTAATAGGAAAAGACACGAAATGTTATCAGATGAGCAGGCCTTCAGATCCTAGCATAACGAAGCGACTAAGAGAAGATGGTGTCCTGGGGCTGGCGTGTTTGGGAAGGAATTTGCATCAGGTGGTTTAGGTGGTTCTTTGGCAAAGATGGTCAGGAGGCGACACGGGACTGAGATCTGAACCAGGACACCGAGGCAGCTGGTAGGAAAGTGCAAGGGGGAGCACTCCAGGCAGAGGCAACGGCGAGTACAGAGGTCCTGGAGCAGGAAGGCACGGGGCGCGCTCCAGGAGCAGCTCAGGCGCTGGAGGATGGGAACGCAGCCACTGTGGTCCGGATTCCGCATAGATGTGCGACAGCTGGTCGGTAGTCCTTGGTGTGAGGGACCCAGACTTCTTCCATCCTGCGTTGCTGTGATGAGCTTCTCGTCCTCGTGGTCTAGTGTGGCTGCACCGACTCTGGCCCTCATACCTCCCGGCAGAAAGCCTGTTTAGGTGAAGAAGAGCAAATCCCCACCTTTCAAGGACTCTCACTGCAAGTTGTCTCTGTCACTCCATTTGTGTCCCGTTGGTCACCATGCTTCCCTGCACAGGATGCTAGGACACGTTGTCTTTATTCTGCACACAGCTGAAATGTCTTACTGAGAAGAGGAGGAAAGTAGCTGTCGAACAAAAATTAGCAATCTCAGCCAGTCAGTGACCGAGGGGCAGGGTAAGAAGAGATGAAGACAGAGGGGCAGCCCGAGGCCGGCTCGCAGAGCGCCTCGTGACCAGAGCGGGCCCTGGAGTACCGTCAGTGCAGGAGGATGTGCATGCAAGAGATTAGAGCAGAGCGACTTGACCTTCAGAAGATCCCTCCATAGAGGGAAGAGCAGAGTCTCTGGGCCGGAGCGAGGTGGGGAGGGTAATGCAGACCTCGTCCTCACTGTGTTGGGGAGGAGGCTAGTGCTGGGGAAGGAGGCTGGGGCGCTGTGGTCCGCCTGACATTCTGGTAGCTTAGGGCCCATGTGGCAGTGTAGAGAGGGACTCGAGTGGCCCTGAGGTTCTGGCGGAACCTGGGTGCTGCCGCTCATGTGACAGGAGGGCTGGAAGAGGCAGCGGGCAGACTCCATGGCCCCATTTTGGAAGTAGTGAGGGTGAGAGGCCACTTGGGCTGCCACTGAGGGGTGGAGCAGGCTGAGAACTCAGAGAAGCCACAGCTGGAGACCTCAGTGTAGGTTTCAACAGCAGAGAGCTGAGTTTATAGAGATGGGAGCTGTGGGCTGGGCACGGTGGCTCACGCCTGTAATCCCAGCACTTTGGGAGGCCAAAGTGAGTGGATCACCTGAGGTCAGGAGTTCGAGACCAGCCTGGTCAATATGGTGAAACCCTATCTCTACTAAAAATACAAAAATTAGCCAGGCATGGTGGCACATGCCTGTAATCCCAGCTACTTGGGAAGCTGAGGCAGGAGAATCACTTGAGCCAGGAGGCAGAGGTTGTAGTGAGCCGAGATGGTGTCACTGCACTCCAGCCTGGGCGACAGAATGAGACTGTCTCAAAAAAAAAAAAAAAAAGAAAGAAAGAAAAGAAATGGGAGCTAGGATTGGGTGGGTTCTTCAGGGACACCCTATGGCCCAGGTCACGTGGAGGTTTGTTCAGTAGTGCTTGCTTCTCTTCTGCCTGAATGCCTGGAGCCGGGACATGTGTCTGCCATGTTTCTCCTGACCACATTGGCACAAATGTTGGCTGGTCTCCACAAATGTCGGCTGGCTGTCAGGCTGCTTGATGCCACAGGACTTCTGCTAATCCCAAATTCCCTGTTGACTTTACCCTGTTTCCCAGACCGTGCCCCTGGGGGCTCCTTAGGCACCTCTCAGATGTGCATTTCACCTTCAGCAGGCGGTTCCTCCTCTCTCCACGATGCTGGGAACAGGGCTGTCTCTTGCACGCCTTTGGTCATTCATCAGGGTCAAAACTGGTCCCACAAACTCAGCACTGGCCGGAAGAGAGGCCCCAAGGGAGTGGCCACGCTGTTGGGAACACACAGCTCTGGGAGGCACGTGGTGGTGCACACTCTTTGGCTGAGAGCACTGGTGGTGTTGCTCGTTGGCTGTGACACCAGCTGTCACTGTGGAGGAGAGGTGAGGGCTGAGGGCACTCATAGCATGGGACCACATGAGCGGTGCCCTATAGTGGAGCCTTTCATACGTGCATTTTCTCAAAATACTCAAGACAAGAGCATTCATTGTAAAACAGTCCAATGACAAATGTTGCTGTTCACTCTGAGTCCACGCTGCCGGGTCACCCAGAGCACTGAGACTTGGAATTCTGGGTACTGGGAGCTGCAGTGGAGCTGCGCTGTCCGGGTTTAGGGAAGAGCTGATGTGGGTCTGGGAGGCGCGTGTGCGCATGCTTCCCTAGGGCAGTCTTGAGGGTGTCAGGAGATGGCTTGTTCGTGTTCTGTTTCATAAGAAGAATGACCTTCCTGTGCCACCGTGGAAGCTGATGAAGAGTGTACTCCACCCCGCTGAGGGAGAGGACAACCAAGAGGAAGGGGCCGGGAGAGAGGGAGGCGGCGAGGGAGAGGGAGGCAGGCTTGCCTCCGCACCCGCCAGGTGTGACCAACTTGGGTCTCACAAAGACCTCTGTGAATGGTGCAGGGTCAGGGACTCAAGAATGTTCCCAAAAGACAGGGATGATAGGATGATTCAGTCACAGACCATCCCACTCCATAAAAGAAAACAAACACTAGGCTGGGCAACACAGTAAGACCCCAATTCAAATTTTGAAAAAATTTTCAAAAAAATTTAGCCAGGCATGGTGCTGGGCACCTGTAGTCCCAGCTACTTGGGAGGCTGAGGCAGGAAAATCACTTGAGCCCAGGAGTTCAAGGCTGCAGTGAGCTGTGATCACACCACTGCACTCCAGCCTGGGTGACAGAGCAAGACCTTGTTTCTTGTAAGAAAGAAAAGAAACAAACAAACCGAAAACGGAGGTGGAGAGAGGATGGGAGCACGTTTGGCTCAGCTGTGTGCAAGCTGCACACCTCTCCAGTGCTGGGGTGCACACTGGAGGCCTGGTGAACTCACAGGTGGGGGCGGTGGGAAGGTGTGAGGGGCAGATTTTTAACTCTTGTAACAAATGGAGTTTTTGAAGAATGTGGAGGTAGCAGTGTGGGTGTGTGATTTGGAAATGTGTGAAGATAGACGTCATAAGAAGCTGCCAGCAAGTTGGAAGCAGAGCTGGGTGTGGTGGGAGACTTGTTTGTCTCATAAAATTTTAACCTTCATTTTTAAAAACTCTGTGCATGAATCACTTTGATGGAGGTGATTTTTAAAAGAACAGGAGAGGCTGGGGCGGTGGCTCACACCTGTAATCCCAGCACTTTGGGAGGCCGAGGTGGGCAATCACTTGAGGTCAGGAGTTCAAGACCAACCTGGCCAACATGGCAAAATGCTGTCTCTACTAACAATACAAAAATTAGCCGGGCGTGGTAGCAGGCACCTATAAGTCCAGCTACTCTGGAGGCTGAGGCACGAGCATCACTTGAACCCAGGGGTCAGAGGTTACAGTGAGCCAAGATCACGCCACTGCCCTCCAGCCTAGGTGACAGACAGACACTCTGTCTCAAAAAAAAAAAAAGGACAGGAGAGAGGAAATGTAAGTGCAGGCAGCCTTTTTGAGGAGATCTGGCTTTAAAGAGGGGCAGGGACGTGGGACAGGAGCTTGGGTGCAGGGGCAGGAGGGCAAGCGTGAGCTTTTTAAGATGGAGGGGCCAGCAGCAGCTGTGATATTGCCAGAGAGTGGGGCTGTCTGTGGGGGCAGCAGCCTGGACCGTTGCCTGGCCTCCTGGAAGCACCTGCAGAGGAGATCTCAGCTCCGGGCCCCACCCTTCCCTCTTAGTGCTGGGGTAAGGGGCTCTGAGGGACAGCCTCTTTCCCCATGGCTTCCCAGACATAGCAAGGTGTTCGAAGGGGGTCCTGGTGCCTGAGGCTTTGGAGGCCCCAGAGCACGTGTGCTAATACTCAGGTGCACACTGGGATTTTCAAGGAGCCAGTATAGTGGAGGAGGAACCACGGAGCCAGTGTTTGGAGGGGGCGGTGGCGGGACTGGACCTCTGGGGCCTGTGGTGGGCCTTAGCTCAGTAACTGGTGACCCCTTTGCCCTCTGAGCCTACTTTTCATCCCGTTGTGAATATCAGATGAGATCATACACATGGAAATGCTTGTCAACTAAAACAGCACAAACACAATGTAATGAATTATTATTATCCCATTAATGTCATGGTTCGGGAAATGAGGTATGTGGGCTCTGTTGGGCGTGCCTGGGAACCTAAACCCCTGCGGTGTCGTTCCTGTGGGCAAGTGTCTAGCACGTGCAGGTGCCGTCTGACAAGTCGACTTCACTGTGTGAAAGTCGTGCTCTGCCCTGATGGGATCAACGGCCAGGGTGGGGCGGCGCAGTGAAGAGGGCTCTTACCTTTCGCCCCCACGTCCATCCGTCAGACCGCAGCCTTGGCCTGGGCCAGGGTCCCCGTGTAGGGGTGAGTGCCTCTCATGCTCCTGCCTGCGGCAGGGTGGCCCTTTGTGGACCAGTGCCACCTACACTGCAACTTGGGACAGTGGAGATACTCGGAGAATTGCCCATTTGGTGAAGATCCCCCAACAGTAGTTCTCCCCTGATCGCTTTGCCTGACTGCACTCTTCCTTTCTTGGTCTTAGGTGACTCCCCGGACGGCGCAACACCAAAGCTCTCACGGGCGCAGCGGCCGCAGTTGTGCACGTCAGTTGGCAGGTGAGTGACGCTGGTCCGCTTCCTCTCTTTATTGCTGTAGAGTGACTCGTGCATCCGCTACCCTCAAGCATTTGGTAACCCTGCAGCCTGGCCTGCACATCTGGCTTCAGTGCCAGTCTCTTGGGTGCAGGCTGAGCTCCTGACCTGTACCAGCCCCTTTTAGATCCACTGCAGACTTAAGACATCTGAGACTTCCGCGATGCAGTACGGCGTTTCCCAGCCCTGAACTGGTGTGGTTGCCACTCCAGGCTGCATAGCAGAAGCCCCTCCAGCACTCTTAGGACTGCCCACGCCCAGCCCGCTCCAGGGGTTCTGATTCGGTTCATCTAGCCTGGAGGCCAGCAGCTGGATTTCCTAAAGCTCCTGGGTGACTGTGACTTGTCTCGCAGTCGAAGAGCACTGGCGTGGCACCGTGATTCTGACTTGGCTTTGAATCCCGGCTCCACCACTTCCTGGTCTTTGATCCAGTATAAGTTCCCAAATGTTGCTGGCCTTTTTCCTCATGTCGAGTAGGGATGGCCCAAGCTTAGCATAGCAGGTACCGCAGACAGTAAGAAAATGTGCAGATGCACACGCAGGAGTTGCTCAGGTAGCAGCCCCACCCCTACCGTCCCCTGAGCCCCAGTGCAGCTCTGTGGACCCTGGCACAGCACAGGAGAGCTCGTACTGGTGCCCTTTAGCCTGTGTGCACCTCAGAGTCTCCTGTGTGGAGCCGGGCAGCAGGAAGGACACTCAGACCCCCCCGGACCAGCATGGGGTCCTGGTGCCAGTGTGTGACCAGGCGGGCACTGCTCTGGGCCTTGCTGAGGTGGAGTGGGCAGAGTAAGCCTGGGCTAGGACACCGGAGAGGGTGCCACTGGCTCTGCCACAGACCAGCCTGGGGCCGCTTGCAAGTCTTTTAATGACTCTGGGCTTTAGTTTCCTACTGTGTGAGCTCAGGACACGCTTTGCAAGGTCGAACCAGCCAGTCCCTCACGTGGTGCATGTGGTACAGTGCTAAGCTGCTGTCCCTCCCACGCATGGTGGTGAAGAGCAAAGACCAGACCCAGGCAGCCACTGGTCACCTCACTTGCCTCTCTGTGCCTCAGTTTCCTCAACTCACCCAGGATTACTTTGAGGATTACATTTGTCAGAATTTTTTCTTTTTTTTTTTTTAATCCAAAATGTGTTTACTGAGATGGTTTCCCACTCATCTTGATTCAGAGTGCTTTTAGTGCCGCTTCCTCCTAAAGGAACATCCTTCTGTAAGCCTTGCTTTTCCTCCTGTAGGCTGGCAGAGGACAGTGGAGCAGCCAACACACAAAACTACCGTTTGTGCATGGCTAAAGATCGTGGTGATTTTATAGCATCCTGGGCATTTCACATCCATGAAGTAGGAATTGGGGCTCTGCACCAGGCGTTTCTTCTTTGTTTCCTCTTCTCTTCTGGGAAGGGATGAAGGAGATCCTTTGCGAGAGACATGTTCTCGTATGGGTAGGTCGTCACTGCCAGAAAGGAGCCAATTTTTCTTTTCTTTCTTTTTTTTTTTTTTTTGAGACCAGAGTCTCGCTCTGTCGTCCAGGCTGGAGTGCAGTGGCCGGATCTCAGCTCACTGCAAGCTCCGCCTCCCGGGTTCACACCATTCTCCTGCCTCAGCCTCCCAAGTAGCTGGGACTACAGGTGCACACCACCACGCACGGCTAATTTTTTGTATTTTTAGTAAAGACGGGGTTTCACCGTGTTAGCCAGGATGGTCTCCATCTCCTGGCCTCATGATCCACCCGCCTTGGCCTCCCAAAGTGCTGGATTACAGGCGTGAGCCACCGCGCCCAGCTGAAATTTTTATTTTCACTGGAATTTGTGGTGGGGCTTCCAGAACTTAGCAATAAAGGGAGGAGGGTGGGGAATCCCAGAACGTGGCAGAGAGCAGCGGCTGGGGGTGACAGCAGTTGCTCTCTGGAGTGATTCTGTTTTTCTCTTGATTTCAGCCTCTTTGCTTTTTTTCCATTTAAATAGGCTAGAGTCAGTCTGTTTTCAGGCTCCTTTTGAAGTATGTTAACAATTGCCCAGAATAGAGCAACAGACAGGTCTCCCTGGTCTCCTGTGGGGGCCACGTGGTGGGATGTCCTTGACTCATTTTATTTTAAAATAATGTCTTTGTCCTTTTTGGGTTACTATAACAAACGTTCTATCGGCTGTGTAGCTTGAACAACAAACATTTGTTTCTCACAGTTCTGGAGGCTAGAAATCCAAGATCAAGGTACCTGCAGATTTGGTGTCGGGTGAGGGCCTGTTTCCTGATTGACAGATGCCTCCTTCTCTCTGTCCTCACTGGAGTAGGGGTGAACAAGTCTCTTTTATGTTTATTTATTTATTTGTTTATTTTGGATGGAGTCTCGCTCTGTCACCTGGGCTGGAGTGCAGTGGCACGATCTCAGCTCACTGCAACCTCCACCTTCTAGGTTCAAGCGATTCTTCTGCCTCAGCTTCCCGAGTAGCTGGGACCACAGGCACATGCCACCACACTTGGCTAATTTTTTGTATTTTTAGTAGAGACAGGGTTTCACCATGTTAGCCAGGATGGTCTCGATCTCCTGACCTCGTGATCCACCTGCCTCGGCCTCTCAAAGTGCTGGGATTACAGGCATGAGCCACTGCTCCTGGCCTATGTTTGTTTATTTTTCTGAGACAGGGTCTTGCTCTGTTGCCCAGGCTGGAGTGCAGTAGTGCAATCATGGCTCACTATAGCCTCCACCTCCTGGGTTCAAGTGATCCTCACACCCCAGCCTCCTGAGTAGCTTGGACCACAGGTATGCACAAGTGTGCCCTCTTTTCTAAGGGCACAGATCTCATTCCTGAGGGCTCTGGCTCCATGACCTGATCTCCTCCTAAAGGCCCCACCTTCTAATGCCATTACCTTAGGGGCTAGGATTTCAGCACATGAATCTGGGGACACAGACATTCAGTCCACAGCAAATGACAGTTGACTCAGCCTCCTCTTCATCAACAGCAACATAAGAAAGCAACAGTTAGGCAAGACCCATGGGTAGCCCGAGCCACAGGTATTGCCAGGGATGTGAGGGGTGTGAGGACCAAGTGCCCAGCTCCCTCTTCACTCATTTGTGTTCACATTTGATTCAGGCAACCTTAAGCCTGGGAATGAGTGGGCGTGCAGCGAGACCTGCTCCCCCATTCGCTGGCCCACCAGACAGGCTGCGGCTCTGACTTCCTTATGGCAATATCTATGACACCGCCAAAAGATGATTTGCTCAGTCTCTTCAGAACTTCCTGTGAAGTGACATTCAATGGTAGCATCCGTAAAGTGCAGTCACATTTGATCAATTTTCTTTGAGTCGCCTGTGAGGAAGGGCAGTGAAGGCATTCCCACTGGGAGCCCGAAGCCCACGCCAGGGCGGGTTGGTAGCAGCTCGGAGCCCTGCCCGCCTTGGGGCGTGTCCCGGGAGAGCAGAGCTCACACAGGCTCGCGGGCTCGGCTCTTCTCGGCTGGGACCGAAGCACTCGGCGCGGCATTGGCACAGGCTGAATGATTAGGTTTCACTTTTTTTATGTCATCTCAGCTGACGACATTGATGTTGTGTTTGCCAGGGTCCCCGTCCACAGCACCCCAGTTAGACGCTCATCTGGGCCAGCACCACAAAGCCTGTTGAGCGCACGGCGTGCGTCAGCCTTGCCCACACCCGCCAGGCGGCGCTTCTCTGGCCTTCCACCGATGACCCCCAAAATGATGCCCAGGGCCGTGGCGTCTCCCCTGTGTGTGCCGGCCCAGAGACTTTCCTCTGAGCCCCGCAAGAACTCTGCGATGAGGTAAGAGATGAAGGTGATAATAAGTTGGTCTCAAATTCCTAGGCTTGGTGTCCTAGACATTGACATACCTTTTTCTTGCCTTGCTCCAGGGTTTAGTGAAGTAAATAATATTTGGAAAGTTTTGTTTTCTTTTTTTTTAATTGCAAAGAGAAAATGCAATAGACATGAGCATAGAGGAAAATTAAAGGTATTACAAGGAAATACTGCCTGTAATTATCTGATAATCAATCTGAAAACCTAATGCTTTTCTAAAATTTGCAAATTATTGGCTGAGTGTGGTGACTCACGCCTATAATCCCAGCACTTTGGGAGGCTGAAGCAGGCAAATTGCCCGAGCTCAGGAGTTTGAGATCAACCTGGGTAACATGGCAAAACCCCATCGCTACAAAAAATACAAAATTAGCCAGGTGTGGTGGCATGCACTGTAGTCCCAGCTGTTTAGGGGGCTGAGGTGGGAGGATCACTTGAGCCCAGGAGGTTGAGGCTGCAGTGAGCTGAGATTGCCCCGTTGCACTCCAGCCTGGGGGACAGAGTGAGACCCCATCTCTAAAAAATTAATAAAGTAAAATAAAATAAAATAGAATAAAATAAAATAAAATTTATCTAAATTGACCCAAGGACACATGAAGTAAGCCATAGCTGCAGCTCAGAAATAATTAAAGACTGAAAAAGGCACCTGACTCTGATGAAGTCACACCTCAGTCGTGTATAACTTTTGAAACAGATCATGCTGGTGTGTAAAGTTAAATATCTCAGCTGGGCACGGTGGCTCACGCCTGTAATCCCAGCACTTTGGGAGGCCAAGGCGGGCGGATCACGAGGTTAGGAGATGGAGACCATCCTGGCTAATACGGTGAAACCCCGTCTTTACTAAAAATATAAAAAATTAGCCGGGTGTGGTGGCGGGCGCTTATAATCCCAGCTACTCGGGAGGCTGAGGCTGGAGAATGGTGTGAACCCAGGAGGCAGAGCTTGCAGTGAGCTGAGATCGCGCCATTGCACTCCAGCCTGGGTGACAGAGCAAGACTCTGCCTCAAAAAAAAGCAAAAGTTAACTATCTCAGGCTACACATAAATAAAGATGGAAAGTTTCTCAGTTCATTTTAATAGCCAAACATAGTAGGTAATGATAATACCAATAAGAGGAAATTGTAGACTGATTTCACTCATGAATATAGATTTATTTTTATGAAGTTTTTATTTCTAAGAAAGATATATATATATATATATATATATATATATATATATTTTTTTTTTTTTTTTTTTTGAGACGGAGTCTCGCTCTGTCGCCCAGGCTGGAGTGCAGTGGCACGATCTGGGCTCACTGCAAGCTCCGCCTCCTGGGTTCACGCCATTCTCCTGCCTCAGCCTCCCAAGTAGCTGGGACTACAGGCGCCTGCCGCCTCGCCCGGCTAGTTTTTTGTATTTTTTTAAGTAGAGACGGGATTTCACCATGTTAGCCAGGATGGTCTTGATCTCCTGACCTCGTGATCCGCCCGTCTCGGCCTCCCAAAGTGCTGGGATTACAGGCTTGAGCCACCGCGCCCGGCTAAGAAAGATATATTTTAAAAACACAAATAGACTGGGCGCGGTGGCTCACGCCTATAATCCCAGCACTTTGGGAGGCCGAAGCGGGTAGATCACGAGGTCAGGAGTTCAAGACCAGCTGGGCCAAGATGGTGAAAGCCCATCTCTACTAAAAATACAAAAAAAATTAGCTGGGTGTGGTGGCGGGCGCCTGTAGTCCCAGCTACTCAGGAGGCTGAGGCAGGAGAATGCCGTGAACCTGGGAGGCAGAGCTTGCAGTGAACTGAGATTGCGCCCCTGCACTCCAGCCTGGGTGACAGAGCAAGACTCCGTCTCAAAAAAAACCCACAAAAAACACACACAAATAAATTGTTATCTATCTGGAAGAAAATTAAATATGACCTAACTTACATCATGGAAAAAAAATTCAGATGACTTAGATACTTATATATAACAAACAAAAGAAGAAAAAAGTTAAACACTGGGAGACTGTGTGAACACGCTAAGTGCAGGAGACCTTTGTCACTGCTAAAAGCCAGGGAGTGAAGAGCCACCTGCCACCACCAAGAGTATTGACATTTAAATCCCCCGTTTTTATTTATGGCTAAAATGACCATAAATGAAGTCAATAGACAAATGGTCGACTATGAAACAACATCGCAGGCAAAGGATATGAATAAGCTCAAATGGTCAACAACCCCTGGGGAGAGACCCAAATTCACTAGTGTCAGGGAAATGCAGTTTATAGTAACTGTGCAAAGGTTTTGATAGACGCATCCACGTTCACACTGTCCGGGCAGGAGGCGGGAGGGGGAATCTGAACATTGCTAGTAGAAATGTGCATTGTGATCGTATTTTGTAGAAAGGCATTTGTTGGCCAGGCGTGGTGGCTCACACCTGTAATCCCAGCACTTTGGGAGGCCGAGGCTGGCGGATCACTTGAGGTCAGGAGTTGAAGATCAGCCTGGCCAACGTGGTGAAACCCTGTCTCTACTAAAAATATAAAAATTAGCCAGGCATGCTGGTCGGTGCCTGTAATTCCAGCTACAAGGGAGGCTGAGGCAGGAGAATCGCTTGAAACCGGGAGGTGGAGGTTGCAGTGAGCCAAGATCATGCCACTGCACTCCAACCTGGAAGACAGAGCAAGACTCCGTTTCAAAAAAAAAAAAAAGCCATTGGCTGATATGTGAAATTTTTCTTTTTTTTTTTTTGCTTTACATGTTCAGAGAAACTGCTCTAGTAACAAACTATACAGAAATGAGCCCTGACAGTAGTCTTAACATGTCAAAATTTAACTACACATATACCTTTTTGTTTGTTTGTTTGTTTGTTTTCTGTTTTGTTTTTCTTTTTTTTGAGATGGAGTCTCACTCCGTCGCCCAGGCTGGAGTGCAGTGGCACGATCTTGGCTCACTACAAGCTCCACCTCCCGGGTTCACGCCATTCTGCCGCCTCAGCCTCCTGAGTAGCTGGGACTACAGGCACTCGCCACCACGCCTGGCTAATTTATTGTATTTTTAGTACAGATGGGGTTTCACCGTGTTAGCCAGGATGGTCTTGATCTCCTGACTTTGTGATCCATCTGCTTCGGCCTCCCAAAGTGCTGGGATGACAGGCGTGAGCTGCCGCGCCCGGCCTATACCTCTGTTAATTACACATACCTCTGAGCTGCCACAGGTGGGAGACTACAGTTCACGTGCAGAGATGTTCATGGTGACAAAGACTGGAAGTCAGCTGGGCGCAGTGGCTCACACCTGTAATCCCAGCACTTTGGGAGGCCAAGGTTGGCCGATCATGAGGTCAGGAGTTCGAGACCAGCCTGGCCAACATGATGAAACCCCATCTCTACTAAAAATATATAGCCGGGCGTGGTGGCAGGCACCTGTAATCCCAGCTACTCGGGAGGCTGAGGCAGGAGAGTCATTTGAACCCAGGAGGCAGAGGTTGCAGTGAGCCGGGATCGTGCCATTGCACTCCAGCCTGGATGACAGGGTCAGACTCCATCTCAAGAGAAAACAAAGATGGAAGTAAATGACCAGGTAGCCTTTGGGGCATGCATTAGCTTGCACCAGCTGATGTGGATGCATTTCCGGAAGAATTCTTGAGAAAGGATGCAGAAAAGAGAGTTTCGTAAGTACAATTCCACTTTACAAACGAAACTGTGGCTGAGAATAAAAGCCCTTTGTCTGTTAAAAATATACATATAGGCTGAGTGCGGTGGCTCACGCCTGTAATCCCACCACTTTGGGAGGCCGAGGCAGGCAGATCACGAGATCAGGAGTTTGAGAGCAGCCTGGCAAACACGGTGAGACCGTCTCTACTAAAAATACCACGCTGGGCGTGGTGGCAGGCGCCTGTAGTCCCAGTTACTTGGGAGGCTGAGGCAGGAGAATCGCTTGATCCTGGGAGGCAGAGGTTGGGGTGAGCCAAGATCGCACCACTGCACTCCAGCCTGTGTGACAGAGACCCGGTCTCAAAAAAAAAAAATAAACAAACACCATATATAATATCCACGTATTTATACACAAATTACATATTTTTATATATCTTGTACGTTTCTATGTATGTACATCTACTAACAGTAGGTGTTGACCCTGTGTCTATCTATGTAGTTTTATGAGAATGTAGAAGACTCTGGAAGAAAAAATGCTGGCATGTGTGTATGTTACAGAGGGAGATGGAAAGGCCTGGAATACCCAAGAGAAAATGAGAAACAAGGCCTCACTAAAAACACCAGATCTGATATGTAAATAGGAATATGTGTTTAACTGTCTTGTATGTTTGTAAGTGTAAATGTAGAAACAAACTTCTGCTTGTTTTGGACTCTTACGAAACCTCTGAAGTATTAAAAAGAAGGTACTCTCTGTTAGTTGATGGACCTGCTGCTTTGCTGGGTTTCCGGGAGGAATTCAGTTTTGTGTGGCAGGTACTCAAGGACCTGTGGGCAGCAGGCAAGCCCAGCAGCGCCCATGCGGGGTCCTGCAGGAGACACCATTGGAGAGCAGGTGTGGGCAGCCTGCACCTGGGGCCTCAGCCCTGATCAGGGCACTGGGCAGCAGGGGAGGGGGCATCTGGGGCCGAAGGAGCCGGCTGCATACCCACCTAGGCCTAGGAGGAGCCCCCCACTGGCTGCATGTGAGAAGGAGCTGCCGTGGCTCAAGGAGGGGTCCCTGTGTGTGGTCTGGGCTCCCTTCAGGAGGTGACGGGCATGCGCATTACCTCATGTTTAGTAACTGGAAAGAAAAGGGCTAACAGCAGGCCCTGGTGATGCTGGACAGGTAAGACTTGTGAGCTGGGAGGAACTGGACAGATCACTGAACCCCGAACATACGCAGGAAACTCGGGGTCTGGAGGGTGAAGGCCCTAGAGCGGGAACACACTCCACCCAGGACACTGTTCCTCCTGAGTGACCCGATTCCGGGATCAGCCAAGTGAACGAGCATTTTAGATACATTTCCTCATAAGATTTTTTTCCTTCCCACAGAACTGAACCAACAATGGAGAGCAATAGAAAGGCAGATTCCAGGCCGGTGGACGTGTCCCCTGACGGGGGTTCTCCTCCTTCCTGTGTGCCTCAGGCACTTAACTTTTCTCCAGAGGAAAGCGATACTGTTTTCTCCAAAAGCACCACCACAGAAGCAGCTCGGGAGGAAACCAAGCCGGGTGGAGACGCAGCCCCTAGTGAGGTGGGCAGAGCAGGCGCAGCTTGGTTCTATTAGCTGAGATTCCTGGAGGCTGCTCGGGAAGCCCCTGGAACCCAGGGCTGTGGCTGGCGGAGTTCCCTGCCATGCTTCATCCTGGGGCCAGTGCCTCTGTGCCAACCAACCCAAAGGGAGGCAGTCAGGACTTCCAGGCCTCCAGGGGAGGAAAAAGTGACACCTTTGCCCTGTATTTGACTAAGGCAAGGGTCAGGGATCGAAGCTGAGGAAGCGGGAAGCAGGGTGGCAGGAGCTGGTAGCTGCTGGTGGGCGGGTATGGACAGGGAGGTGGGCGGCAGTCAGAGAGGCACAGCCTGCCCCATACAGGGCCTCCTTCCACCAAGGCCCCACCTGATTCCTTGGCTTTCCAAACCTCCAGCCCACCTGGAACATGAGCAAAGCACACGTTCTCCCAAGATGATTGCCAGCAAGATGCTGGACTCTGCTCTTAACCTTGGTTTTGTACCCAGGCTCTTCTTGTAGATATCAAACTGGACCCACTCGCAGTCACTCCAGATGCTGCAAGCCAGCCCCTCGTTGACCCCCCTCTCATTGACTTCTGCAATACCCCAGAAGCAAACGTGGCTGTGGGATCTGAAAGCAGGCCTCTGATCGACCTCATGATAAACACTCCAGACATGAATAAAAATGTGGCCAAACCTTCACCGGTGGTGGGACAGGTGAGAAGTGGCAGGTGATTTGTGTTGACTCAGCCCTCGCTGTCCTCAGTTCTGGGTTGGTTCGTCCCCCCAGGGCCATCGTGGGACCCTTGAGAGTGGCTGTTGAGTCTTCTCAGCTACTCACCTCAGGGCAGCCTGAGCTTCTCAAAGATCAGCTGCCTCTGAGGTGCCCTGCCAGGACCCTGCCAGCTCTTGTTGGGCAGGGACCGCCTCTCTCCTGCCCATAGACCCCAGGGCCAGATGTGGGACAGAGGAGTGTGCATGGTGGGGGCTTGGGTTTCTCCGTGTGTGTCCTGTCTCCTTCCAGCTTCTTAGACGTGGTGGCCCAGAGTACTTTTCAGTGCACCCGAGCCAGGATGACCGAGCTGTTGTGATGGCCCAGGCAGCCAGTGCTCTGTGTGGGGAGGGGAAGGGAGGCCCCGGCCAGATCCGCGCTCACCTCCTCCCCTCTGCTGTCTTCCAGCTCATAGACCTGAGCTCCCCTCTGATCCAGCTGAGCCCCGAGGCTGACAAGGAGAACGTGGATTCCCCACTCCTCAAGTTCTAAGCAGAACCAAATCCTTTGCCTTGAAAGAACAGCCCTAAAGTGGTTTTCAACCCTCAGAAACAAGCTGTAGGCTGGGCACAGTGGCTTACACTTGTAATCCTAGAACTTTTGAGGCCGAGGTGGGCGGATTACTTGAGCCCAGGAGTTCGAGACAAGCCTGGGCAATATAGTGAGACCCCTGTCCCTACAAAAAATAAAAAATTAGCCAGGTGTGGTAGTGCACGCATGTAGTCCCAACTACTTAGGAGGCTGAAGTGGGAGGATGGCCTGCGCTCAAGGAGGTGGAGGCTGCAGTGAGCTCTGATTGTGCCACTGTACTCTAGCCTGGGCAACAATGTGAGAGCCTATCTTGGGGGAAAAAAAAAAAAGAAACATGTTTTAGTAGAAATTGTATTCGAAAAAGAAAAATAAGCCGAAAGATATTCCCAGTGCTGGAGAGGGTGGGCTGAGGAACTGGGGCCAGCGCTAACCACCCAAGGCCTCTGCTGCCGCCTCTGCCCTTCTTGCTGCCACTCTCTGGGCTGGAATGTGAAGCCTCAGTCACTCTAAATGAAGAATTTTCTTTTGAATGTTTTGTATGTAAAATAGCAAGTAGCTATTTTTAAAGTTAAGTTTGTGTAAAAAGTTAAATATTCTAGTTTTACATTAAATTGTAAAATAAATGGATTTATTGAAGCATATCTTGATTTTTAAGCTTATCGTGATTTTCAAGCATACATGACTATTTTTATCACTCTAATCAGTAAGGCTACTATCTAGACTCGAATGCTTTCATACAAGTGAGTTTCAAAAAATAGTCAATAAAAATTGGTGTCAGTGCAGACCCAGACCCGCCCCCAGATACACTGGTCGCTAGGTCTGGGGCCAGCCCTGGAAGTGGCACTGTTACTAGGCACACAGGTGATTCTGACTCGATGGCCTGAGACGCACACCTTAAGAAGAGGCTGCTCTGGGGAGACGAAGGTATGAGTGGAAAGAGGATGGGCGAGGAGGCCGGGCTTACCTGGACACTAAGGTGATGGGCGGCGTCTGCTGGGCAGGCCTCGGGGAGGACCCCTCAGCTTTGCTCTCAGCAGGGGCTGGAGAGGCTCGGTGGGCAGTGGCAGGAACTGAGTGCCACTGGAAAGCCCATTCCCTTTACTTAAAAAACGAGCTGGCCAGGAAGCCACTACTTTGTGTCCATTTCTCCTGAGGAAACTTCTCACCATCTTGGTTGAGCAGCTTCACGGCCGACACAGCAAGCCATCAGCCGGACTCTGTATTTCGGACCCCGCTCCAGTGCTCCCTGGATCATACCAGGATCTGCCTCTGTCCACAAAGACAAGGGAAAATGATGACTGTGCTGTGTCTCTACTTCCCGTGGTTACCGTGTGAGGCTAAAGCTGCCACTCAGAACAGCGAGTCCTATGGTGTCGAGAGCAGGAAGGGGTCAGGTGGCCAGGTGACGCCGTGGAAAGGCGTCTCGGTGGAAACTGCCGTGGTGGGAAGGTGGCGCGCTTGTCACGGCTGAGTTGCTGCCCCTGCAGACAGAAGCCCTCCACAGGCAGGGCTACTCGGACGAGTGAGTCATGAAGCCGGAGAAGCCCTGCTCCACGAGCAGTGACTTCCCAGGCAAGACTTGCAGCCAGTGCTGCGCTGGCCAGAGCCACAGGGCCTGTAGGAATCTTGGTGGCTCCACGTTTCCAGGGCAGCAGGGAATCCCAGGGGCCCGGTAGTGACACAGCAAGGTCCTCAGGGAGCCTCTGGTCTGGCCCTCATTTCCCAGGAGTAGAAAAGGAAATCTGAAATCGGATTAAACCATGCAGCAAATATTTACTGAGGCTCTGCTATGGGTCAGGCTGTTTTCTGCTGGGGGGCAGCGCTCAGGTACCCCTTCCCTCTTGGGGCTTCCCGCTTGGTAGAGGAAGGAGATGTTCAGCTTCCAGCCCATCTGTAACCAAGCTGTGCCTTGGTTGCCTCCATTCAGGCCCTGGGGGTGAGCCGAGCCTTTGGCCTGTGGCCCCAATCCTGCTGCTGGGGCTCCTCCCCACTGTGCCCTTCCCCTCCCCGCTGCAGCCTCGGTGCAGCCAGGCTCTCCTTGGTCCCCAGGCCGGACAGAGTGATCTGACTTTAACTCTCTTCAGACAGACGGGAAGAGGGCCCTAGGAGCAGGAGCTGGACAGAGCAGAGCTGCTCCTGTCCTGAAGCTCCAGGCCTGTTCCTTTCTGTCTGGGTCTTTCCACTGGGCTTTTCCTGCCGAAGCCGCTCTGTCTCAGCACCCCCACTCCCTTCCTCACCTAGTGCCCAGGCCCTTGGTTCAACCCTCAGAGAGCTCCGGGTGGGAAGATGCAGTTAGCTGGGGACTGAAGGACTCCATGACCCCAGGAGGGCCAACCCCTTTCTCCACCTCGGCTGCCGCTGGAGGGCCACCCTTCCAGGTTCAAGAGGTCCAACTTCATGGGATTTTTACCACATTTCATTAATTTTGTGGAGCAAATGTCTTCCCATTTTATAGCTCTGAAATCCACGTCTCTGACATTGCTGTCGGCAGGCGGCACCTGGGATGTCGTCATCCTGCCTATAGCTGGCCTGTATCAGACCTGAGTGACGCACAGGGGCCTCTCGGAGCTACAGAGTAACCAAAATACCATATAGTTCACGAGAAAGCAGAAAATATGTGAGCATGGATCTCAGCCACTGTGGGTTGGTTGCAACTGGGACTCAACCTGCCATAACCTTAGGTCAGCCTGCCACACCCAAGGAGGGCCTGCCCCTACACCCAGACTCAAGTTTAGACACAGCCTAAACGTGTACCTCTAAATCTGCACAAGCTCAGGTGCCCAGATACTGGATTTCCTTATCTCTTCCGGGAAATGCAAAATGAAATTGCTTTCCTGTTGGGTACTTTCCTGATCCTTTATTCTGAAAAAGTGGTCATCCTTTTCCCCACAGGCCCTGTGACCTCTTCCTCCTGTCTTGCAGCTCACTGTGCACCTCCTCCTGGCACCAGTGCCCAGGGCTCTCCTGTTGGTAGTTCCTGCTTTTCTTCTTGGAAATTCCTCATGGGCCTCGAGATCTTTACCTTATAACAGTTCTGTTGAATTTCACCCTGGCAATGTAAATCGATAGCTTATCTTCACAGATGCCAGACAAAGGACAGATCTCACCATCAGCCCTCTGCTCACCTGAGACAAATGCATGTCTGATTGCTTCCTCTGCCCTATTTATGTAAAAATGCAGATTCACTGAGCCAGACTAAGGCATAAATGACTGTTCCTCTAGTTGCCTCTCACATGGAAATTGTGTATTCAGTGAAAGGCTGATCAAAGACCCAAAATACTGCAACAGTTTATATCTTATCTACCTATGACCTGGGAGCTGCCCACCGCCCCTAGTTGCTCTGCCTTTTCAGAGAGAACCAGGGTACATCTTACATGTTATTAATCGATGTCTTGTGTCTCCCTAATATCAAAGCAAGCTGTGCCTCGACCACCTTGGGCACATGTCCTCAGGACATCATCCTGAGGCTGTGTCACAGGCACGTCCTTAACCTTGGCAAAATAAAGTTTCTAAATTGAGACCGTCTCAGGTACTTTGGGTTCGCACCACAAGGAAGGGGTCTCATGCATATGTGCCTAATAATAACAACTATCACAGAGGACTGCAAAAACCACAACCTTTACACAAAGGCTATTGCAACCTTACTCAAAAACAAAAACAAAAACAAACTTCTGTTGCAAGGACATCTGCCCGGCAACTGCCTGTCCAACCCTGGACTGGTGTCACCCTTATTGAATCTTGTAGCCAAAGAATTATCTCAAAACAATGATGTGATCCTCATTTTCCCTTTAAAAACCTTTGTCTTCCTAGGCTGGGCACGGTGGCTCACGCCTGTAATCCTAGCACTTTGGGAGGCCGAGGCGGGCAGATCACAAGGTCAAGAGATCGAGACCATCCTGGCCAACATGGTGAAATGCCGTCTCTACTAAAAATACAAAAATTAGCTGGGCATGGTGGCGTGTGCCTGTAATCTCAGCTACTCGGGAGGCTGAGGCAGGAGAATCACTTAAACCCATGAGGCGGAGGTTGCAGTGAGCTGAGATTGTGCCACTGCACTCCAGCCTGGTGACCGAGCGAGACTCCGTCTCAAAAAAATAAATAACTAGGCCAGGCATGGTGGCTCATGCCTGTAATCCCAGCACTTTGGGAGGCCGAGGCAGGCAGATCACAAGGTCGGGAGATCGAGACCATCCTGGCTAACATGGTGAAACCCCATCTCTACTAAGAAAAACACCAAAAATTAGCCAGGTGTGGTGGCGGGCGCCTCTAGTCCCAGCTACTCGGGAGGCTGAGGCAGGAGAATAGAGTGAACCCGGGAGGCAGAACTTGCAGTGAGCCAAGATCACGCCACTGCACTCCAGCCTGGGCAACAGGGCAAAACTCCGTCTCAAAAAAAAAAAAAAAAAAACGTTTGTCTTCCTTTACCCCCTGAATACACACATAGCTTAATGTGGCATGCATATTCCCATTGCAATGCCCTATTCACAAATGAACATCTTTGTCCAGAAAGTCTCCATGTGCTTTAGGTAGAGCGTGTCTAGGTGCTCTTAGAGAAGAACTCAGCTTCAATCACCCCTGGGGGATGACCTCCGTTCTCTCCTCCTTCCTTTATTCAGTGAGTTTATGAAGCACCTGCCCTGGGCCAGGGGCTCTTCTGGGCATGAAGTAGAAGTGGACAGAACACAAAACCCCTGCCCCACGCAGCTCACAGGCATTAAAGGATTGAGTGCTGAGCATGCTTGGGGTCAAACTAAAAGATTTGAAGATATTTATTCTGAGCCAAATATGAGTGAGGGCGGCCCATGACCTAGTCCCAGGAGACCCTGAGAACACGTGCTCAAAGTGGTCGTGCTACAGCTTTTGGTTTAGTACATTTCAGGGAGACATAAGCCATAAACCAGTACATGTAAGATATAACATTGGTTCCCGAAAGGTGGGACAACTCGAAGGTGGGGTGGGGCTTCCAGGTCATACATGAATTCAAAGATTTTCTGGGCCTGGGGCAGGGACTCACGCCTGTAATCCCGCCACTTCGGGAGGCGGAGGTGGGCAGATCCCTTGAGGTCAGGAGGGCGAGACCAGCCCGGCCAATATGGTGAAACCCCGTCTGTACTAAAAATACAAAAATTAGCTGGGCATGGTGGCGGGCGCCTGTTATCCCAGCTACTAGGGAGGCTGAGGCAGGAGAATCGCTTGAATCTTGGAGGTAGAGGTTGCAGTGAGCCGAGATCACACTATACTTGGATATCTTTCAGGGCCTGCCATCTGTCACGTCGGTATCCTACTGCCTAGACAGTCTTAAGTCTGTTTTGACGTTAATGCTGGTCCGAATTCCAAAGGGAGGAGGGTCTACTGAGGCGGGTCCCACCCCGCTTTTCCCATCAGAGTCTGAACTCGCGGTTCAGGTTCCCTTTAGGACGCCCCTGGCCTAGAGGAGGGTCCAACGGCTGGCTGCGGGGCTTAGAATTTTATTTTTGGTTTACAGCACAGAAGAAGAGCAGTGAGGAAGGGGCGCGGGTGGGGGGTGCAAGGCGGCGGCTCCAAGAAAAGCCAGCCCCTCGCGGCCCGACAGAGTCTCCGCACCCCGCGGGTCGGTGGAGCCTCAGTGGCGAGCGCAGGCGGGTGCTCGGGAAACACAGACGCCGGGCAAGGGAGGGCCGGACGGAACACAAGCGCGTAGCCGCGGCTTCCGGCCGGGCCACTAGCGCGGACCCTACGACCGGGGCGGGACTTCCGGCAAGGCGCGGAAGCGGCGGTAGTGGCAAGTGGAAAAGTTGTGTGGCTGACGGATGCAGGCGGTGAGGCACGTCGTGTGTGCCCTGTCCGGCGGCGTGGACAGCGCCGTGGCCGCGCTGCTGCTGAGGCGAAGAGGTGAGGCGGCCGAGACCCCCGCCCGCCCCCTAGCGAATGTGTCCGCGAAAACCTGTCCCCGTCCCTCGTGGCGTTGGGCAGATCGCCTCCCTCCCTGGGCCCCTGGTTGCGCGGGGGTCAGCAGGAGGACACCCCGTCCTCTGACTTCGGTTCCGAGGCTCCTCGCCCTCCACCTGTGTAGTCGGAGGTGTGCGCGACGGCAGCTCCGACTACCTGGGAGCAGTTCAGCGCCCCTCTCCACCCGCGCCCACCCCCAGTGAGAAGCCGGCGGGCCGGGGTGGAGTGGGGAGGGGAGGGGAGGGCTTCTCACGGGTCTGCGGCGTCTACATTCGCCTGTGAGGCCGGGGACATTGGTTACGGGAGCTGGGATCGCCGGGCCGGAGGCCTGACCTCTGCACACGCCGTGGCCGCCAGGTGGGAGGTCCTTGTCCTGCCCAGTCAGCAGCAGACGGACAGCTGCCGCGCGGCGGGTCTGCTTGTTCAGTGTCTCTTGTGTTCTCTGCTCGCTGGAGGACAAAGTTTTCTCCAGAAGTATTTCCATTTCTTCCGGCATCTAAACGGAGCCCCACGGGTGCTTAGGATTCCTCGGGCCCAGCGCTGAAATGAGCGCTTGTTTAACTTCACCTGTGTGGCTCCCCGCGGGAGGCCTCATTCACTTAGTAACGTTTGTGGAGCTCTGCTTTGCGCCATCTTTGGTTCCTGACCTTGGGCGAGTGAATTAAGCCGTCCCCTGGAAAATTCGGCTAACTCCCGCCTCACGGGGTGACTGGAGGGATTAGATGACATAATACGTATTGATGAGTAAGTGCCCAGCACATACGAGGTACTCAGAAAACAGAAGTGGCTATTAGTTTATGTTGTTAATAACCATGGTTATTATCGTAGGTAGTAAGTGCCAAAGAGAAGCGTAGGCAGACCACAAGCAGAACTAGTTGTGAGGAAGGGAGAGTGGAGGAAAGCATCCTAGAGGTGGAAGTGTTCAGCTAAGTCGAAAGAAGAATAGGATGTCACTAAGCAGAGACTTGGAGGTGGAGGCGGCCCTCCCGGCAGAGTCAGCAGTTAGAGCAGAATCACAGAGGCCTCCAAGTGTTGGCTGTTTCTGGCCAGATGGAGATGGAAGGAGAGGAGCCTGGAGCACGTTTAGCCCTGATTATGGAAGATGCTATGCCAGGGGCTTTGGACTGTTAGGTAGACAACATTGGTCTGGTTGATCTGGGATGGGGGTGGTCTTTTGCGTGTGACGGTGCAGTTTTGGCAAAGCTTTGTCATCAAATTTCTGTTGCTTCGGGTACTATATAAAGCTTCCTTCAGCAGTCATTTGCCCTTTCATTACATTCAGCCTGCCGAAAAGAACCAGCTTTCTCATACGGGGTCAGCACCTGTGTAGTTTGCTAAGGTGGTGTAAGGCTAAAGTTAGCCTTTCCAATATTTGGGTGACTATTTTGTTACAATTGAAAAGGTAGAAAGTAGGTCATAAACTAAGTGGTACAGCTCTTACAAAATATGGAAACTTTTAATTATCTTTATATCTGATGACTTAGAATCTAAGTCTTAGGTGGTAACTAGAAATAACTTTTGAAGAGTTTCCTTTTCTGATAACCGAATGGTGCTTTGAAAAATTCTGTTGAGTTTTGACTATTCCTTCGTGTATTCCACACACACTGGCCAAGCCCCTCCTGCTAGGCATTGTGGTGATACATCGATGGGGACACAAAGATGAGAAATTACCACCTCTCTTATCTTGGGGACGCAAGCACCAAGACGGAAACCAGATCCCTGAAGCCACATGGCAAAGCAGGGACTGCCAGGCAGGCCAGGCACAGAGGCACAGGAGCACAGCGTAGGGGGAACTTCTCAGAGCTCAGAAATCACTGCCGTTTTACCGAAGGTTGATTAATGTATTTTCTTTAATTGACCTTCTTCCCGCCCCCAGGTTACCAGGTGACAGGGGTGTTTATGAAGAACTGGGACTCGCTGGATGAACATGGGGTGTGTACTGCCGACAAAGACTGTGAAGACGCTTACAGAGTTTGCCAGATCTTAGACATCCCTTTCCATCAAGTGTCCTACATAAAGGAGTATTGGAACGACGTGTTCAGGTGAGTGCAGGTCACAGCACAAAGAAGGCCTCCTCACACTGTGGGTGCTTGCAATGAAAGGATCGCGGTAGTCAGCCAGCCAGACGCCTGTGCAGCCCAGCGCTCTCCCTCCAGGGTGGTGCTGAAGACTGCAGGAGGCCTCAGCCACCCTGGGGGCTCTGTGTTAGCAGCGAGGCCTGGACCCCACAGCACACCCAGCTGTCTCACTCCTGTCATTTTGCCACTTGCCTGAAGTCTCTTTAATGCTTTCTTGGGCCTTGAGCTGTTTCTGTTGCCCAGTTAGGGTAGGGCAGGGGAGCTAAGGCTGAGGGCTCCCCTGGAAGGTGAGCACCAATGCCTGTGTGCTATGTGGGTCAGCCATTAAGGGGGTTCTGAGAAAGAGTTAGGTGATACATGGCCTGTGCCTCTGAAAACAAAAAACAAACAAAAACTTTTATAAAACCTAATACAATCCCAATAATTAAGTGCTGTGTGCTAGGTGCGTGCCACATCTAGGAACATTAAGGTGTCTGCACTGTGACCTGGGTCTGTAGGAGTTTGCGGTCTAGTTGGGAGGACATTATCTTCACAAGAGGTGATAGTGATGCGTGGCACGCGGGAAGTACCAGTGATGCTGTCAATCACTGAACCCAGAGGAGAGAGAAATTTGCAGAGAGGAGTAATCAAGAAGGCTTCATGCCAGTGGAGGGGTTGGAAACAAAGGAGTAAAGAAGGCACTCCAAATGGGGTATTGAGAGCAGCATGAAGAGGAGAAGAAATGCCAATTGTGTATTTCAGGACCGTTGTAAAATTTGGCTGGACTTTTGTTCCTGCAGTGGAAGGAGTGTAGGGCTTGTCCTCCGGTGAGCCCTGACTGCGATGAATGTCGGGCGGTTGTTGAAGGCGTCTGACATAGCAGGCCATGTGGCAGGACAGGCTGCCCCTGCCTCAGTGGCCTTTAGGGGCAGAAAAGCCTTGGGTTGAGTCCTGACTGTAGCTTATTATATGACCCTGGGCAATTTACTTGACTTTGTTTCTTTAGTTGAAAAAAATTCTTTTTCTTTCCTGCTAACAAAGACCCAGAAGAGATTCTTGACTTTTCTAAGCCTCAATTTTCTCACCTTTAAAATGAGGATAACACTGATGCCTCAGTGTAAGAATTGAGATTAGGTTATAGTATGTATGCCTGGTATATTAGTAAGCAGTCAATAAACATAGCTGTTTTTCTTTTCTTTTTTTTTTTTTTTTTTTTTTTTGAGATGGAGTTTTGCTCAGTCGCCCAGGCTAGAGTGCAGTGGTGCGATCTTGGCTCACTGCAACCTCTGCCTCCCAGGTTCAAGCGATTCTCATGCCTCAGCCTCCCAAGTAGCTGGGATTGTAGGCGTGCACCACCACGCCCAGATAATTTTTGTATTTTTAGTAGAGACAGGGTTTCCCCATGTTGGCCAGGTTAGTCTCAAACTCCTGACCTCAGAAGATCCACTCGTCTTAGCCTCCCAAAGTGCTGGGATTACAGGCGTGAGCCACCACGCCAGCCTGCTATTTTTATTTTCATTATTAAAAAGATGAGTCTGGGGAGCTAAGCTGTGAGGATGCAAAGGCATAAAAATGATATAATGGACTCTGGGGTGAAGGATAAAAGACTACACATTGGGTACAATGTCCACTGCTTGGGTGACGGATGCACCAAAATCTCAGAAATCACCACTGAAGAACTTATCCATGTAACCAAACTCTACCTGTTCCCCCAAAACTATTCAAATAACAATAAAAAGAAATTTAGATTCAGTAAATTGACTATAGTCACCTAAGGAATCAACAGAAGAGCTTGAACATGAAACCTCTGTGACTCTATGCTATGACATATGGGTGCCGTATATGTTAACAACATGGGCAAAACTGATGGCTGAATTTTCCTGGGGGAAGTTATCTTTAGAATGCATGATAAATGCATTAAAAACATCTGCAGTTTCCTCGGGGACATAAGAAAAAGAGTGTGGCAGCCAAATATAGGATAAATATGGGAGAAGACCAAAGGCAGAGAGTCTCAGGAAGTGCTGTTGCTGCAGATTTGGACTTCATGGGGAGGGACTGTGGGGGTGGAAGGTGAGGGCTGGCTTGTTGGACCCAGAGGACAAGTCCACCGGGCAGTAGATCTGAGGTGCTTGTTAAACACAGACCTGGACCGAGGTCTGGGTGTGGCCCTGGAATCTGCTTTAATAAGTACTTCAGCTGTGCTTGTGTTGGGGCGTTGTCAGGGTCTTCCTTTGAGAAAAGGTGTGATGAGGCTTAGGGACTGATGTGTGTGGGAGACCCGAGAGGAGAGGAGTCAGCAGTAGTTTCTTTTTTTTTTTTTGAGACGGAGTCTCGCCCTGTCGCCCAGGCTGGAGTGCAGTGGCCGAATCTCAGCTCACTGCAAGCTCCGCCTCCCGGGTTTACGCCATTCTCCTGCCTCAGCCTCCCGAGTAGCTGGGACTACAGGCGCCGCCACCTCGCCCGGCTAGTTTTTTGTATTTTTTAGTAGAGACGGGGTTTCACCGGGTTAGCCAGGATGGTCTCGATCTCCTGACCTTGTGATCCGCCCGTCTCGGCCTCCCAAAGTGCTGGGATTACAGGCTTGAGCCACCGCGCCCGGCCAATCAGCAGTAGTTTCAAGATCAAGGCTGGAGCAGTAGTTTCAAGATCAAGGCTGGGTGGCTGGGGAAAGCCGGTTTAGGGGATTCCTCATGAGTACTGTAGAGTTTGAGGTGACAACAGGGAATCCAAGTGAGCTTACACTTCACCTGCTAGCACCGCTTTTTCAAAGTGTACGTGTGGATGTGGTTTTTGAAGTTTAGCTCAGCTGAGGCCAGATAGGAAGAGTGACTTGAATACTATGGCAAATGAGGAGCAGTGCTGGGATTAAAACCCAGCTTTCCAGGCTAGTGCTTGTTGCCGCCTTCTGGCGCTGCTTGATAGAGACTGAAAGGAGGAGGCAATTCTTTTCCCATCTCTGGGGCTGCCCCCGAGCTCGCCCCAGGCTCTAGCCAGCCTGCCCTCTGTCCTCACCCAGTACCAGCTGCCCGTGGAGGCACTGTCTTCCTGCTGAACACTCACTCCTCCCGTAGGGCTCTCTAGCTCAGAAATTTCTTTTTTTTTTTTTTTTTTTTTTTGAGACGGAGTCTCGCTCTGTCACCCAAGCTGGAGTGCAGTGGCCGGATCTCAGCTCACTGCAAGCTCCGCCTCCCGGGTTCCCGCCATTCTCCTGCCTCAGCCTCCCGAGTAGCTGGGACCACAGGCGCCGCCACCTCGCCCGGCTAGTTTTTTGTGTTTTTAGTAGAGACGGGGTTTCGCTGTGTTAGCCAGGATGGTCTCGATCTCCTGACCTTGTGATCCGCCCGTCTCGGCCTCCCAAAGTGCTGGGATTACAGGCTTGAGCCACCGCGCCCGGCCAAGCTCAGAAATTTCTTTCGTATTCTTTCATTCAAGACCCACTGGCCTTCACGGATCAGAGTCCAGATACGTTTTAGCTGCTGAGTCTTTTAAACTGCTGTCTCCCTCCCGAAGTGCAGGAAAGGCTTCTCTTCTTTCCAGTGAGAGAAGAGGCCAGGCTACTCCATTGTTTTTGCTAATGCCAGATGACACACCTTCCCGTCCGCTGTTTAGGAAAGGGTTAACAGTATGTCTTTTCAGAAACTGATTTAAATGTTCGACCTCTTCAATATTTATTGATGACTGTTATATAGAAAGCTTGTTGGGTCTAGGACATAGAGAGACACAGACTGTACCTTAAGTAGTTTATAGTTTAATGAGCTTCCTGACAACTTTCTAATAATTAAAGCAAAATGGAAAGAGTGTAATAGCATCAAGTGTTGTTGCAAACGTGGAACAACATGAGCTTTTATGAACTTCTAGGGGGAGCGAGAAGTAGGAAAACAGTTTGGTACCCGCTACAGTGGAAAATATCCAAGGAACCTCTGACCTTGTGCAGATCCATGATCTGTCTGCATAACAACCCTCTTGATCAGCCTTGGTTTTTTTTTTTAACCCTTGTTGATTAATAGAGAGTTTTAGGTTAAATGAAAAAAATCACTTATACCAAAAATACACCCATTTTTAAACTCCCAAAATAGGCGTCATAACCCTCTTGAAGTGAATCCTCGAAGACTATGTAAGTCTTGCTGGTATCACGGCATCTTTTTCTCATGTTCAGTCAGTCTGTTAGAGCAGAAATTCACTGAATTAGGATGGCCTGATCCACTTTAAGCACCCAAGAGGTTGCTTGTTCTCAGAAGTGTGTTTGTCACGCGAGGAAAGTATTTTTGGTGTATTTGCCCAGTGGCGCAGCATCCCAGGCTGAGATTGCAGAATGGCTCATGGAGCCCTGGTGCGGGGAAACCTCTGACTGGTTTCTCCTCTGCTCATACCATGGCCGCATCCTCACAGAAGAAGGCTTCTGTGACAAAGGTGTGGGGGGTTGTCTCCATACACCAAGCCGTGGACACAACTGGGTGTCCTCTGATTCAGTTCCGATACCATCTACCTGGAGATAGTGCTGGATGCCAAAGGTTGGGGGTTCCGTCCCCAAGATGGACTCTCCCTCTACAGCAGTGGAAAGTGTGGGCCTGTAGAACTTACCACCCACTGGCTTCCCGTTGGGATTCCCGTAACTTCCTCTTTGGGTTCGATTATTAATAATTTGCTGGAGTGGTTCACAGAACTCAGAAAAACACATTTACCAGTTTATTATAAAGGATGTTGCAAAGGATACAGATGAAGAGTCGGGCCGGGTGAGGTATAGGGAAAGGGTGTCCACACCCTCCCTCGGGCCACCCTCCAGGAGCCTCCACAAGTGCAGCTGTGCAGAAGCTCTCTGAACCCAGTACTCTTGGGTTTTTATGGAGGCTTCATGACATCGCCATTCCTTCTCCCGGGATACAGAGTGGGACTGTCTCTGGGGAGGGTCTTAAGACCCACAGTCAGAAAGGTAGGTGCTTGTAATTCTAGCACTTGAGGAGGCTGGGGCAGGAGAATTGCTTGAGGCCTGGAGTTCAGTATCAGCCTGGGCACCATGGCAAGACCTCATCTCTACAAAAAAAGAAAAGGATGCAGTGGGCCGGGCGCGGTGGCTCATGCCTCTAATTCCAGCATTTTGGGAGGCTGAGGAGGGCAGATCACTTGAGGCCAGGAGTTGGAGACCAGACTGTCCAACATGGTGAAACCCCGTCTCTACTAAAAATACAAAAATTAGCCAGGCATGGTGCTGCACACCTGTAATCACAGCTACTCTGGAGGCCGAGGTGGGAGAATCGCTTGAACCCGGGAGGTGAAGGTTGCAGTGAGCTGAGATCACACCACTGCACTTCAGCCTGAATGACAGAGCAAGACTCCGTCTCAAAAAAAAAAAAAAAAAAAGAAAGATGCAGTGAAAGGAGGGCAGGAGGTCAGAGGCCTGTCCATGAGGCCCGTCCCTGAGGCCCACCGCACCCAGCATGACAGCAAAGGACTAACGGGTGAGGTCAGAGGCCCATCCGTGAGGCCCGTCCCTGAGGCCCACCGCACCTAGCATGACAACAAAACAGTAACAGGCTAAGGGAGTTGCAAGCCAGGAACTGTGGATGAAAGCCAATGTATAGTAGCATAGCACCACAGCCCTGCAGCAGAAGTCTAGAGGATTTCATTTCTACTGTCACTCAGGCATCTTCTCTTCCTCACCTAAGCCCTGCTGTGTTGGAGGAGTCCCAGAGGCAGGGGCACTCCCCACTCCTGACCCCATAGGCCCTGTGAGTCTGCACGGAGACGGTGGCTCCTGAGCCGGCAGAGAATAACACCTTGTCCGGTGGCCCATGCAGCAGGTTATAAACAAATGTTCGAAGACAGTGGCTTTATACTGAAGCTCTCCTGTTTTGCAGAAAATTACAGTTTTGGTATGACAAGGAGAAATTCTACATTAAGCAATTTAGTGAACTTTTTTTTGTTGTTTTTTTGAGGAATGTTTCACACTTGGAACTGAAGTCATTTTCTTTTATTCTAGTGATTTTTTGAATGAGTATGAAAAAGGAAGGACTCCCAATCCTGACATAGTTTGCAACAAGCACATCAAATTCAGTTGCTTTTTTCATTATGCTGTGGATAATCTTGGTAAGTAATATGGGTTTAAAACTTCTTTTTTTTTTAGAGACAGGGTCTCACTCTGTCACCCAGGTTGGATTATAGTGGTGCGATCATGACTCACTGCAGCCTTGACCTCCTGGGCTCAAGAGATTCTCCCACCCCAGGCTCCTGAGTAGCCTGCATCACAGGCGTGCCACCATCGTGGCTAATTTTTTGTGGAGATGGTGTCACAACTGTATTGCCCAGGCTGTTCTCAGATTCCTGGCCTCAAGCAATCCTCCTGACTTGGCCTCCCAAAGTGCTGGGATTCCAGGCGTGAGCCTCTGTGCCTAGCCACTTTCTTCTTGTGGAAACTCCTGATACTGAATAGCTTGCGTAGACCACCTCTTGATGTCTGTGGCTATGATTTATGAATTTTAGGTTCTTTTTCCTGTCGCCTGCCATTGGAGTCACCATAACGAGTTTCTGACGTTCTGGCTCGGGCTTCTTGGTTTGCTGTGTTCCACTGCAGCTCACCCTGCTGTGTGTGGCTACGAGATACCATTGTAAGCCAGGGGCCCAGTAGCGTCGGCGCTTTTAGCAATGATGTAGATGAGGCTTGCAGACTCAGTATACGAGCAACCTAAAGCTGAGTTGATGATGATCATGAAAGTTTGTGGAGTTAGGAATAAACAAATGCCTACAAAAACAAAAAAATCAAAAAGAAAAATCTTAAATTTCCACACTGGGCTAACACCAAAAACATGAAACTCAATAGAGATAAATGCAGTTTGCTAACTAGGTTCACTCATTCTCCTAGTACAAGATTGGAAAGACCTAGCTTGGTTGCCATTGAATGTGCAGAAAATCTGGGGGATTTGGGTGCCCCCAGGCTGACTGAGCCAGTAGTGTGATGTCTTTAGTCAAAGTCAGCACAGACTGAGCTCACCCTGATGATCAGAGAATGTCTGGGAAGGAGTGACGCGTCCACCATGGTCTGTCCTGGTTAGACCGTGTCCGTTATTCAGGAAAAGAGTGACAGACTGATAGAATGTGAATTGATTTTTATTTTCAGGGTATCCGGAAATATGTCCTCCCTGAACTGTTGAGATTACTTTGGGTCATAGTGGCAGTGGTCAAGTGTGTGAGTTAGGATGACATTCTTTGTGTGACCAGAGGACAGAGTTAGGACTGGCAGGAGGAAGAGTTTCCTGGGGTGGAGGCGCAGGCAGCTGTTCAGGAATGGAAGCACTGAGCTGTCTGTCACAAAAGCTTTTTAGGGAGCCCCTAGGTGACTGGCTGTCAGGCACGCTGTGGAAGGAACTGCTGTAGTGAATATTTCCACACCTGGATGAAAGGCATGAACCATGCAACACAGGATGACGGGACATGACACCCGGACTTCTGAACTCACCGCACTTCTCAGGGGCATCCTGCACTTTTTCTAGTATAAGGGCTGTTCTTTAAGGACATAGATTTAAAGTGGATTGTTTTCTCTATGAGAAACTCAGTCAAGATGAGATCATGTGTTTCTAAAGTGCCTTTTTCAGGTCGTTAATATGCAGCAGTTAATTCTTGCTGTGTCTTCTGTTTACAGTGAGCTAGTGTGGTTGGTTAAGGATGGAATCCATTTTGCTGCACCTTTCATAAAAGTCTCTCCCAAACTAAGTATCTGTAATTTTTTCTTTTTTTGAGATGGAGTCTCACTCTGTCACCCAGGCTGGAGTGCAGTGGTGCGATCTCAGCTCACTGCAACCTCCACCTCCAGAGTTCAAGCAATTCTCCTGCCTCAGCCTCCCAAGTAACTGGGATTACAGGTGCCCACCAACACGTCTAGCTGATTTTTGTACTTTTTTTGTAGAGATGGGGTTTCACCATATTGGCCAGGCTGGTCTCAAACTCCTGATCTCAAGTGATCCACCCACATCGGCCTCCTAAAAGTGCTGGGATGACAGGCATGAGCCGCCGCACCTGGCCCAAATATCTGGAATTTTTACACAATGAAAAGGTTCTGGACTCGTATGCGCCTTGTTAGGCTCTTTGGCTTTGTGTAATATGAAAAGAAGAAACAGTGTGCATATGATTCTTCACTCTGATGAAAACAGTACATATTTATTACAGAAAATTTAAAAGAGGAGAAATGACACCTACAATTTCACTCTCAGAATCAAAGGAATAGACCTGAGATTTTTCTTCAATTGTTTCTCTGCAGTAAAAACAGTGGAATCATGGTGTTACATCATCACCCTGCTGAACAGTGCCAGGCGTTTTCCTGTGTTAGTAAACATTCTCCGTAAGGACCCCCGTTGTTACGGCAGTGCATTGTCATTCACTTCACATTCTCCCAGTGGTGAACATTTTGGTCCATTTTGGTGCTTATTTATTTATTTATTTTATTTTATATATTTTCTGAGACAGCATCTTACTCTGTTGCCCAGACTAGAGTGTTGTGGTGCAGTCTCAGCTTCCTGCAGCCTCGACTTCCCAGGTTGAAGCAATCCTCCCACCTCAGCCTCCCAAGAGGCTGGGACTACAGGTGTGCGCCACCACGCCTGGCTAATTTTTGTATTTTTTGTAAAGATGGGATTTCACCAGCCCAGACTGGTCTTGAACTCCTGAGCACAAGCAATCATCTGCCCACCTTGGCCTCCCAGAGTGCTAGGATGACAGGCATGAGCCACTGCGCCTGGCCTCCCTTAGTATTATAACAAACCCTGAAATGAATATTTTGTATTTAAATCTTTCTGTGCATTTCATACAGTTTCCTTAAGCTAGAAGTTAACTTTGGAAAGGCTCTTAAAAGTGCAGTAACACTTCAAGTAGCAAGATTGTGTCAGCTTCAGAGTCCAAGGCTGCTTGTTTGATGGAATTGGATGTGTGCCTCTGTTCCCTGGGATCTCCATGTTTGGGGGCAAAGTGGATTGCGCAGCCCGTCAGCCTAAAGACTTGGGGTCTGTACTCTTCTTTTGTGCCTTGGTTTATGCTGATCAAGGCCTGCAAGTTTGAGTCTAAAACCCGATCCTTGTGTTCTAAAAACCTCACAGGGGCAGATGCCATTGCCACAGGCCACTACGCAAGAACTTCACTGGAAGATGAAGAAGTTTTTCAGCAGAAGCACATTAAGAGGCCAGAAGGGCTTTTCCGAAATCGGTTTGAAGTTAGAAATGGTAAGTTAAAGTGCCCAGATCAGAGCTGAATTCTTGTGAATAGAGTGAAATCTTTTGAGGAATGACAGTGGGTTGTGCCTGAGGATCACGGCCACCCCTCCCTCTGTGCTCCGGAGTAGCTTGTATGGGATTCACATTTGAAAAGGTGCAGTTACCAAGAGGGCATTTCCCCTCAGGGCCTGTGATTGGGTAGTAAGAGATGTCCCTGCCGGCTATGGCGAGGGCTGGTGGAAAATGACATCAGATATTGATAATCCAGCTCTAGACACTGTGCGTTGGTGATTTGAATGTTCCAAAAATATTTGGGTAAATATTTGACAGTGATAATCGGGGTGCTGTCAGTCTAGCCAAGGCCCTGTACTTAGCAATAAGTTCTCAAGGGCATGCGGTTCAGGCAGACTTTTAATGTGCTGTGAGCACAGGATCTGCTGTGGATTGCAGAGGCTCAGCAGTCAGGCTTTGTAGCCATATGTGTGTTAGGGAGCCAGGTTTCACCTTTTTAGAAAAAAGTCAATAGCAGACAGTGAGCTGGGAAGCTGTTGGCTTGTTCTGGTGTACATGTGTATGTAGAAAAGAGGAATTCCCTGCATTGTTGAGTGAAAAACCAAGTGGAGCTCAGAGCCGTGTTTCTGCAGGGAGCATCCATCAGTGTAGGACCCCTGTAGGGCAGCATTGCTCCTCTGTCCAGAAATTCAGATGTTGGAGGGAGCCTTGTCCTGCCATCTAGGGAACAGGGGTATTTGGGGCTGGGGCTGGGGCAGGGCTTTACATGCACACATTTCTTTTTTAAATTTTTATTTTTTTTTGAGATAAGGTCTCTGTCAACAAGGCTAGAGGACAGTGGCCCAATCTTGGCTCACTGCAGCCTCCACCTCCTGGGCTCAAGTGATCCTCCCACCTGAGTCCCACCAAGTAGCTGGGACCAGAGGTGTACCCCACCACACTTGGCTAACTTTTTCATTTTTTTGGAGAGATGAGGTCTCGCTATGTTGTCCATGCTGGTCTTGAACTCCTGGGCTTAAGCGATCCTCCCACCTTGGCCTCTCAAAGTGTTGGGATTACAGGTGTGAGCCATCAAGCCTGGCCTCACACATTTCACATCGCCCCTCTTAGCAGTCCATGAGGTGTGTGCTCTCATCCCGTTTCACAGATGAGGAAACCGAGGCCTGGATGAAGCCACCTGACCTAGGTATCTCGGGCGGCAGAGCTGGATTGCAGTGCACTTCTGCTCACTCCCCAGCCCCTGCTGTTTCTGCTGGGTCAGGCCCCAGCTGAGTTCTTTCCTCAGCGTTGCTGAGCCTATCCTGAAGGCTGCAGCGATGGGGCGGGGCTGTGCTTGGTCAAGGGAGCCCTGAGTGTGCCAACAGTCGTCTGCCACCCTCTGTTCCCTCCTCTCCTTCCTTCCTTATGCCAGAGGGTGATCAGGTAACTGTACTAACTTGAGCCCAGAGAATAGCAGCCCACTCCCCTAAGACAGCCCCCCATTTCAGGAAGACATGGGTTTGAATGCAGAGTCCTGCCACTTGGGAACTCCGGGGTGGAATTCACCAAGTAATTGTGCATTTATGGGACCTGAGGAGATGGAGGGTTAATTTCCATGTTGAATAGATGTGTCTGCTTACCTCCTAGAACACTGTGTGCCTTGCAGAGCCATCGACCTTTATTATAGGCCACATGCCCTAGGAAATGTCTGATAGTACTGATGGATGCATTTTGTTGAGTGCGTTTGGCGTGTGGGAGTTCTGATGATGCCACAATGTCTTGGCCTTCACTTGGTTTGGTAGGCACACTCAAGGTTTCCATTTCATTCTTCTTCAGTTGCCCTGGCTTGGCCTGGGTCTCTGGGGAGAGCACCTGCAGGGGCAGTGGAGGGCTTGGGCTCAGGGTTGGTCAGCACCTGAGACTGGCGCTCCTAGGCCCAGCCTGTGACTAGACCGATTTTCCCCCGCACAGCGTCCTACCACCGGCCTGGCAGAGCCAGCACGGGCACCGGCTTGTCAGTGAGGCTCGAGCACAGGCAGCCTCCTCCAAATGTTGTTCATTCCTTTCTGTGCTTTTCCTCTACAGTAGTTCAGTTAGGGTCACCAGCTTGCTTTTTTGAAAATCATAGATTTTTAGTTTGTTTTAAAATGACTCAGAACTAGAAGAAAATGCAAATGGCTCCTAGTTTTCTGAGGCTTTTACACACATGCAGTGTTTGACTGCAGTTAGTTTGGGATTGAAAGTGGACTCTGAGGCCAGTTGCGGTGGCTCATGCCTGTAATCCCAGCACTTTGGGAAGCCGAGGCAGGTGCAGATCACGAGGTCAGCAGTTCGACCAGCCTGGCCAACATGGTGAAACCGCGTCTCCACTACAAATACCAAAAAATAATGAGCCGGGCGTGGCGGCACGTGCCTGTAGTCCCAGCTACTCTGGAGGCTGAGACAGGAGAATCACTTGAACCCAGGAGGTGGAGATTGCGGTGAGCAAGATGTACCACTGCACTCCAGCCTGGGCGACAGAGCGAGACTCCGTCTCAAGAAAGAAAAGAAAAAGTGGACTCTGGAAAGCGCCCTACTTCCGTGGCGACTGGTTGGCTGAACTTAGTCTCGCTTGTCGCTCAGTTCTGCTGTTTGTACCTGCCAAGTAAGGGAGTGGGACTTGGGAGGCTGGGCAGCCTCCATTCGCGCCGCCTCCACCTGCATCACTTTGGGCGAGTCATGTATAATGAACCGGGCTGGTTCCAGTTTCCCCTCTGTAACGTGAGGAGAATTCTCCCTCTCATGGCTAACGTGGGATTCAGCAGACGGACAACCCTAGCTACACAGTGTGTGTGCTGTACGCGTGGCTCTGCCAAGCCAGGAAGGGTACGTGTGCTGTCTGACCGTTACGGCATGTGGCGTGCTCTGAGTGTAACTCGAAAGGAGAAGTTCATGAGAAAGATTGAAAGAAGCCAGAAAACTGACATTCGTCTTAGTTTTTTGCCATTGATCACTGAACTTGAAAGTGGAGAACTGGACAGTTCTGGCCAGGTTTACTCACACCTCTGCTCCATTGCCTTAAAGCCAGAAATGGCTCTTTACAATCACATAGGGAATGTTGGAGGAACTGCAGGGGCACCTAACAGATGTCAGCTGAGACTCTAAGCAAAAAATGTTTTTACCAAGAAAGCTAATGTGTTCACAGGTAGAACGCTGCTGGTGCTGGCCCAGCAGTGAACCTGGAGAGTGTAGAGTTCTTGAAACCACCGTGGCATGAACACATCCTGTGGTTGTTGGAAGAAACCACAGCTGACGCTGTCAGTAGTATTTTCTGCAAGCGGCTAGCTTACTCCATTTTCCAAGATTTGGCTGAATTTATTTTAGGTGTTTTGTTTTTTTTTCTTATCACTTCAGAACATTTTTTCATGTGATGTTTCATCTTTGAAAATATTATATTCTGAAGTATGAGCTGGAATAATTTCTTTGTCATATAAAATCCTTGTTTTTTTTGGAGGTACAAATTTTTCTTACATTAACCCAGTGGCGGTCTTTTCCCTAGTAGTTGCTATTGAATGTTGTTGTCTGCTTCTGACAGGCTAGGGATAGTCTGTCTAAGGGAACAGAAGGACATTGTTGAAAGTGAAGTATCATTTTTTTTATTCCTGCAACGTCTTTTGTTCTTTATTCTTGGCAGCGGTAAAACTCCTCCAGGCAGCTGACAGCTTTAAAGACCAGACCTTCTTTCTCAGCCAGGTTTCCCAGGATGCCCTGAGGAGAACCATCTTCCCTCTGGGGGGATTAACAAAAGAGTTTGTGAAGAAAATCGCTGCTGAGAATAGACTTCATCATGTGCTTCAGAAGAAAGAGGTATGAGTGAGCAGTTTCCTTTGATTAGTGCCTGTTTCCCTTTCCCGCCTGCACGGCCGCGGAGCAGCTGGGCCTGTGGGTCCGGTACCACTTCCCCTTCTCCAGGACCTAACACCAAAGGCCAACCTTGGAGCAATAGATGGAGGAGTTTGCTCAGGCGCACGGTACAGGGCTCTGCTGACATCCGGGAGCAGCCTACAGGAGACTCCTTGCTTTTTTCCTCTCCTCTGACCCTTGTGATAGGCAGCTTTCCCCGCAGCCTTCGCAGCTGGTGGGGTGCTCTTAGGATGGCCTGCCTGCCAGGTGAGTGCCAGGCAGTGTGACGCAGCACCGAGACCCCTGGAGGGGCAGGTGCTTTGCCACCGTCTGCACGCTGATGTGCCCTGTCATCCACTCGCCCGGCACAGACTCGTTCGGTGCCATCTGTTCCAGGCGCTGTGCTGCTGGGCCTCGAGGATATGGTGACGTGCACAGAGCTCCATCTTTGCCTCCATGGAGCTCACCCGCGAGTGGGGGACACAGACAGGAGGCCAATCAGTGTAAACCTAGAAAATGTCTACGGAGGGAGGTGTAGGATCCTGGGCGGGAAGCACCAGTGGGGTCTGAGAGTAGGGAATGGAGATGCCAAAAACAGCCTCAAAAGAAGTTACATGGAACCTGAGACCTGTAGGATGAGGGGATCCAGTGTCCCAGAGAGGGCTGGGAAAGTCCAGATGAGGGAATGGCAGTGCAAAGGCCTTGAGGCGAGGAGAAGCCAGGAGGATGGCATGGGGGTGCCTGTGTGTAGCCCCAGCTCCTCGGTAGGATCGAGTGCACCCAGGAGTGTGAGGACACCCTGGGCAACATAGCGAAACTTGTCTTAAAAAGAGAGCACTGGCGGAACTAGGATGAAGTCCGTGGGAGGAACTTGGGGATGGAGGGCGAGGGTGCTGTGGGATGAGCCTCACCTCTTCCGGGGCTGGTGCGGTGGGAGCTGTCGCTCCTTCTTGTCTCCCTGGTAATGGAACGGCCATACCTTTCATCAGAGCCATCTTCCCTGAAGAGCATGCCCACCCCCGTTCTCCTCTCTAGTCTTCCGTTTCCATTGTTGCTCTGTGGTGGGAGCTGCAGGGATGGAGGGGCAGTCTGGAGAGACACAAACCCGAGAGTAAACGATGCAGCCCCTGCTGGGGCCACGGTGGAGAGTGCACGCCGCCCAGGCTCCCCAGCTGGGGCAGATGTACTTGAGGAAGGCACCTCTCCTCTGACTCCCCTGGAGCCCTACCCTGAGGCCTTAGCTTCGGGCCTGGCTTTTCTGCTTTCTGCCCCTCCTCTGCTCCCTGTCTCTCCCCAGGTCCTTCTTTCTTCCCCGGGGCAGCTGGTGTGAGGTTCTGCCTCGCGGGGTCATACCCTGCAGGCTGAGACAGTGAGGTGTCCTCTAAGGTCCTGGCCTTGTGTGCGCCGGCTGTGACTGGTGGCCAAGGGTGCTGGTGGGCAGCTGGGCCCCTACCCTGGAAGCAAGGTGTGGGGTGAGGCCGGGAAGCCCCAGGGCCCGCTCAGGATGTCTGGGTACAGTGTGGGCCACCCCCACTTCTGGTCCTCTCACGGCTGCCATCTTCTCATTTCAGAGCATGGGCATGTGTTTCATCGGGAAGAGGAATTTTGAACATTTCCTCCTTCAGGTCAGTGCTGGTCTTTGACACAAAGCGATGGGGCTGCGTCTCTGCCCTGGGCCTGGATCTCCGTCGATAATGAAATGTTTGTTTTCCAGTATTTGCAGCCTCGACCTGGTCACTTTATTTCCATAGAAGACAATAAGGTTCTGGGAACACATAAAGGTGAGGTGCAGACTCTGCCACTTGTCAACTGAAATGCCTGGAGCTGTGGGGTTTCAGCTCTGGGAGACTAGACCAGGGTGCCCGTCGTCCCTTTCACTTGGCTGGTGAATCGTAGAAGGCTCTGTGGGGTGGCCGGGGGTAGGCAGGCATGGCCTAGGGTGGAACAGTTGCCTTGATGAGGGCTTGCATTTCAAGATGTGGCCTCAGCTGAAATGCTGGAGTTCATGAAAAGCGCACCTCTGACTTGGAAGGACTATACTCTGTGAGTTACGTATCAAATCCCTGTAAAAAGAATGATTTCCTTACTGTGTAAGGAAAATTAAGTTAAACTACACAAAACTCCACTCTGATTCAGGGAGTAAGGGGGATGTCATGGCATGATCTGAATGATTAAGGACCACATGCAGTGATGGGATCAGGCGTCCCGCGCTGGCTGGGGTGCTGCTGGCTCACGTGCAGACCCTTACTGCGGTGAGGCCTGCATGAGCTTATGCTGTGCCTGGTGTCAGGGGACAGGCTCTGAGTTAGTCAGCAGTGTGCAGTCCTGTTGTGGGGACAGAGTGCAGCCATTGTTGGGTTAGTACAGTGGCGGGGATGTGCCAGCCGGCGTGATGATCAGGCAAGTCTTGACGCAGCGCAGGCCTGAGCTGTGGGACTGGCCAGGGGAGCGGGTGTAGGTGGTGCCTCGCAGCGAATTGCACTTGGAGATCTTCCACCTCTTGTGGAAGGGAGAGGGCAAGCTGAGCCGGGGCTAGGCGTTCCTGAGACAGGTTGAGGTAACAGCCTTGCCTGGGACAGAACTGCAAGGCAGAACTGCCCATGTATCTGCCAGTCCTGGCCCCAGCAGGAGCCAGTTGGATGACTCATGGTTTCCACCTGCAGTTCAGTTCACTGAAGAAGGCTGCCGGCCTAGGCCACGTGGTAAATCCCATGAGGTTCTCTCTGCCTGTGTGCACCATGGCAGGGGAGGGAGGCAGTGAGTTTGCCATCTGCTCTGTGACATTGTGAGGGTGCACAGAGGGGCTGGGGGTAGCCCTGATGCAGTTACTGCTAATATGAGATGGACACTGTTAGACACGCAGCTATGTCATGGGCTCAGCAAGAAGGGACCCTGGCATCACACAGAGCACCCAGCCACATCCTGGGCCTAGAGTCACACACGGAGCACCCAGCCACATCCTGGGCCTAGAGTCACACACGGAGCACCCAGCCACAGCCTGGGCCTAGAGTCACACACGGAGCACCCAGCCACAGCCTGGGCCTAGAGTCACACACGGAGCACCCAGCCACATCCTGGGCCTAGAGTCACACACGGAGCACCCAGCCACAGCCTGGGCCTAGAGTCACACACGGAGCACCCAGCCACAGCCTGGGCCTAGAGTCACACACGGAGCACCCAGCCACAGCCTGGGCCTAGAGTCACACACGGAGCACCCAGCCACAGCCTGGGCCTAGAGTCACACACGGAGCACCCAGCCACATCCTGGGCCTAGAGTCACCCACAGCACCCAGCCACATCCTGAGCCTAGAGTCACACACGGAGCACCCAGCCACAGCCTGGGCCTAGAGTCACACACGGAGCACCCAGCCACAGCCTGGGCCTAGAGTCACACACAGAGCACCCAGCCACAGCCTGGGCCTAGAGTCACACACGGAGCACCCGGCCACATCCTGGGCCTAGAGTCACACACAGAGCACCCGGCCACATCCTGGGCCTAGAGTCACACAGAGCACCCAGCCACAGCCTGGGCCTAGAGTCAGGGGCTCCTACAGCTGGAACCTGTACCTTCTAGGGTACAAAGTACCTGCTCGGTGGCCACTGGCTCCTGTGTCCAGCCCAGGCCTGGACAGTGATGAGAGGTGCCCAGGTGCTTGGTCAGGGCTGGCCTTGGTGGCTGGAGAATCATAGCTTCCTAGTGAGCTGGGCTTGCTCTGGGCTGCCCTCCCAGCATCTGCCTTCATGAGAGGCGTGCCATGTGGGATGGAACTTGTTGCCCAGCCTCATGGAGAAACTGTCTTTCTGTAGGTTGGTTCCTGTATACCTTGGGCCAGAGAGCGAACATCGGTGGCCTGAGAGAGCCCTGGTATGTGGTAGAGAAGGACGGCGTCAAGGGCAATGTGTTTGTGGTGAGTGGGCCGGCCCTTGAGACAGCACTGGGGCTAGTTCTGGCAGGGCCAGCAGTGCTTACGGACCAGGGCTTGGGAAGGCCTCCAGCAGCCGTGGCTTCATGGAGCCTATGACTAACTGTTCCTGTCCTTGGTCCCCTGCCTTCCTGCTGCATCCTCCTGGGACTGGCCATGGTGGCAGGAGGGTTTTTTTTTTTTTTTTGAGACGGAGTCTCGCTCTGTCGCCCAGGCTGGAGTGCAGTGGCTGGATCTCAGCTCACTGCAAGCTCCGCCTCCTGGGTTTACGCCATTCTCCTGCCTCAGCCTCCCGAGTATCTGGGACTACAGGTGCCCGCCACCTCGCCTGGCTAGTTTTTTGTATTTTTTTTTTAGTAGAGACGGGGTTTCACTGGGTTAGCCAGGATGGTCTCGATCTCCTGACCTCGTGATCCGCCCGTCTCGGCCTCCCAAAGTGCTGGGATTACAGGCTTGAGCCACCGCGCCCGGCCGGCAGGAGGGTTTTAAGGTATTCATTAGGCCCTGTTGTGTGCTGGCCTCTTAATCATCACTGAACCTTTGTACACAAAGTTTATCCAATTTGACAAAAGAGGACAGCGAGACCCGGAGCTTGGGTGGCTCATCCGGTGGAGAGGGCATGGCCTCAGTGCCAAGGACAGTGCCCGCCGTGGTAGGATCCAGTGAGTTGTCATGAGCCAGGTGCAGATGGCCAAGCCAGGATCAAACTGAGCCTTCCACCACAGCGGGGCCCTTACCACTGTGACCCTGGCCTTAAAGCGGGGCCGCTCAGCAGGGGCAGGCTCACCCCACCCGCAGGGGACCTTGCCAGTGTCTGGAGGCATTTTTGGTTGTCACGGCTTGGGTGGAAAGGCAGGGGCACGGGTGCTGCTGCATCTGTGGGTCAGGCCAGGGATGCTGCTGGCGGTGTTCAGCACAGCCTCTTCCCTGAATGGCCCAGCCTCCACCTTGGCGCGCAGAGCTGAGAAGACCCACTCTCAGCGCCCTGGCTGCCGGCGCGTGTTCTGATACGAACGCTGGGGCGCCTTCTCTTAGACGCAGGGGGGGCCAGTAGGCCCAACCCGCCGATTCCAAGACATCTCCTTCTAGGAAGACTGTGGGGTGAAAAGCCTGGCTGCCAGTGAATTAAATGATCTAGATTTCAGTTTGCTATGAGAAGACCAGAAGGGTTACCAATGGCCTCCTGTCCCTGGACAGGTCTCAGTGCCTGCCTAGAACCCAAAGCCCTTAACTTCATGCTCCTTGTCCTGCTTCAGGGGCGGGGCTTGGCGCAATCCCAGGAGGTGACAGGGAGCAGGGGCCTCAGAACCAACCTAGGGTGGCTGGCACCCTCCATACCAGGGCCAGTCCCAGGGTAGCTGCGGGAAGCCCGCACCTACCAGTCCCTCCTTCCTCCTCAGCTATTTGGGGGGTGGTGGGATTCCTGGGGTAGCCTTCTTGAAAGAAAAGCCTGAGGTGTGGCTGGCCGCTGTGGCCCTGTGAATAGAGAATCTAGTCCTCAAGGGTGGCCGTGGTAGTGCCCCACAGGTGGTTGCAGGTGGAGGGCCTGAGTCAGACTTGAACCTGCAGCGTTCACTGTCACGGGCTCGGATCTCACCCCTGCCTCTTAGTCTCTCATCTGTGAAATGGGGATTCAAAGACCCAGCCGGTGATGGGTTTCTGTGGTGGAGCGCTGCGAGTGGTGCCGGCACCGTTACCTGTGTGTGCTGGTAGGACTGTTGTTCCCAGGGACCACACCGAGGCCGGCCTTGGGGTGAGGTACCCCTCGGTGTCCCCACCTTTGCATTCCACTCTGCAGGCCCCCCGGAGGGACCACCCAGCCCTGTACAGGGACCTGCTAAGGACCAGCCGCGTGCACTGGATCACGGAGGAGCCGCCTGCAGCGCTGGTCCGGGACAAGATGATGGAGTGCCACTTCCGATTCCGCCACCAGATGGCACTAGGTGACTGACAGGAGGGCTCCTGAGGACGGGCCCCTTGAAGCTGAGCTTCCCGAGGCCAGATTTGGGCCAGGGATGGGAGACACTGGGGTAGGAAAGTCCCGTTGTGGAGATTATTTGGTGATTACCTAAAATATTCAGAACTCCCGTGTTCTGTGCCTGCCCTGAGCGAGGCCTGGGGGTGCTGGGAGCAGATGCAGGCAGGCCCCAGTGTGTGGGGCTGAAGCAAGAGTGTACACTGTCCCGCAGTGTCCTGCTGCGCCCAGAGTCCAGGCTGGTACTCCTTTTTCCCTGGGGCCCCGAGGTCTGAGGTCGACCAGGCAAGGCCTGTGCACCCTCCAAGGGCCCCTCTCTTCTACCCAGTGCCCTGCGTGCTGACCCTCAATCAAGATGGCACCGTGTGGGTGACAGCTGTGCAGGCTGTGCATGCCCTTACCACAGGACAGGTGAGTGGGGGGTGAGCCCAGCTCTCACTGTGCTCCAGGAGGACTGCACTGCTCTTCACCATACCAGGGCACCTGGGTTACAGAGGAAGGGCCTGAGGCCCAGAAGTAGGGTGTGCTCGGGTCACACAGCTGGTGACGGCAGAGTGCGACCAGACCTGCCCTGGGGGCTCCTCCCGCAGTGACAACTGTGAGAGGATTTCCACTCTGATGTCACCAACCAGCCAGTTCCTGCTCGGGCCCTGAGAGGCTCAGCTGCTGCCCGGGCCCTAGAAGCGAGGACAGAAAATGGAAGGGGCATGAGGACTGCGCTCAAAGAGGCAGAGGGTTGGGGCCCCTGTGGGCTGAGTGTGTAGGAGCTCTAAGGATGGGCGCCTGGCGTATGCAGGCCTGAGGGCTCTCCAGGGGCAGGTGGCGGGAGAGAACCTGGGTTGAGGGGAGCAGAAGCATCCTCTGGCTGCCACCATGCTACCTCCTGTCATAGCTCCACATTCCCAAAGGCTTCAGAGACCTGCCAGTCCCTGGAGTGGCCCCTGTGACTGTCCCACTCGGGAGAGGTACCCTGACCCTAAAGACCCTCCCTGGTGAAGCTGCTGGGTGCCCCAGGCCCCTCCTCTCCTGTTCAGCAGCGGCAAACCCCCTGCTCCCCCGGCAGCTCCGCCGCCTGGCGCTCCGAGCACGGGCCGAGGCCCAGAGGGGACCACTCTGCCCCTGCCTGCCCTGGGCTGGCTCCCTGTGGCACCCCTAACGCCAGGGTCTCTCTTCCCTACAGTTTGCTGTGTTCTACAAGGGGGACGAGTGCCTGGGCAGCGGGAAGATCCTGCGGCTGGGGCCGTCCGCCTACACACTCCAGAAGGGCCAGCACAGAGGTGGGGTGGCCATCGAGAACCCCAGTGATGGCCCAGAAGACGGCCCAGGCCTGCGTCCCTTGCCCTGACAGAGACGGAGCTGCTAGAAGGAACCTGGAGAGCAGGCCCAGGGCTGGGTGGCTGGTGAGCAGTCCAGGTCCCCAAGGGCCCAGCTTACTGCTGCCCAAAGCAGAGGAAGCCAGGCTGGTTAAGGGTCCGAAAAGCCTGCAGGGGCCTCGGCGAGCCCCAGGAAGAGCCTCACCTCCAGGCTGCGGCTCTGGCTGCCAGAGCATCTGCTGGCTGGTGGGGTGGCCCGAGTTCTCCTTCACCACCCCCAGGGAGGGTTTCCCACCTCAGAGCACACCGAGGGGACCTGCAGGGGGAGCTGCAGGGACAGCGTGGAATAAACATTCTTTCAAGGACACAGAGTCTGACCGCTGCCTCTGCTGGGGCCCGGGGGCTCCACATCACTGACCCCCTGGTGTGGAAAGGCAGGTGGACTGCAGACGCTGCCACGGCAACCTGCGCTCCTTTCCCTGAGGTCCCAGCGGCTCCATCCTCTGCCCCTGTATCTGGGGCTGGGGTCCCTGGTCCTGGACACTGACCAGTGTCCTTGGCTCCCTTCCTCTTGCTGGGCTGGAGCCTTAGCGTGTTGCTGGTGCCTCGAGACAGGTTCCTGCGGGGACCAGAGGTGCATTCCCCTTCTCTGGGTGGGAAGGTTCCAGAGGCAGCCAGGTGGTGCGTCTTGAGGGCCTTGCCCAGATGCCCCGAGTTCTTGCTGGTGCGTCAGGGTGGGGGCTGCCACGGGACCCACTGTCCATCCTGACCCCTTCCCTCCCAGCTCCCCACTGGGTGTCCCCTGACCTGGGGCACCCTTCCTTCTAGCCTAGGCCCCCCACGCAGCAGAGAGTGTCCTGAGGGTGAGGAGTGGGCCAGAACTCCACAGGCCAGGTGAGGAAACGGGGCCTGAGGTGGAGCGGCGGCCCTTGCTGGGCTGGGGCGGGGAGGCAGGGGGCGCGGGGTCAGTGCTGCCCTGGCCAGGGGCAGGCCCCAGCTCTACCAGGCAGGCAGAACGCTGGCTGGTGGGACCAGACAGGCTCCTGGGGATCCTTGGCCCAGCTGGGCATGGAGGCTGAGCTAAAAGCGCCGCCTTTGTTCTGCTGGCTCAGCCCGGCACGGAGCCTCCCTGGGCTCAGGGTTTCCCTGATTTATGGCTGTGGCCGGGCCTCCATCCTGGGAACTGAGGGTGGGAGAGCCCCTGCGGGGCCTACTGCTCTGCCCTAGGCGAACCCTCCCAGGTCACAGAAACATGAGCAGGAGGGAGGAGGGGCAGCCAAGCAGAAGGTGGTGTGGGCACCAGGCCAGCAGGGGTAAGGCTGCCCTCTCCAGTCTCTAGCGGGCTCTGCCGTCCTGCCAGCCTCAGGGCCTATGTGTCGGCCAGTGGAGGAAGCAGGGGCACAAACCTGCCTCTGCCCCTTGGGTCCCCAGGTTCCATGGCGACCGCTTCCTGACTGGCAGTGCTCCCCTCTCTGTAGCATGCACAGTTGCCTGCCCTGCACCCCCATAAGGCCACTGGCCAACTCTGGAGGGCTTTGGTGCAATGCCTCAGAGATTCAGCAGAAACTGCTGGCCAGGGGGCCAAGTCTCTGGGCTGCTCTTCTGGCCTCTTTCCTACCCTCCCCAGCACCCAAGGCTGGCACACTCCAGAGGCTGTGCCCCTCAGATGACCTTTTGAAGACCTGGGGGTCCCCAGGAGCGCAGGCAGGCAGGTAGCCCCTCCTGCCAGCACAGGCACCCCCAGTGGCCTGGCCTTAGCCACTTGCCACACCTGTCCATGAAGATGGTGGGGGAACATCTTCCGGGCCAAGAGCTGGATGCTTGTATACCTACTCCCTGCTTGTAATACAAATGAAAGCAAAGCCCTCGCTCTCCTCTCCCCCATGTTGTTCCAGGATAATCTGTGACACACAGGTCCTAGGACAGTGTCCCCTCACCTCACACCTGGGAGGCTCCTTCCCAAGGCCCTGAGCCGGTTTCAAACACCTTGAGCCTGGCTTCTCCCCAGTCCCTGGCTCCCATGTTGTCCTGTGCCGGAACCTTGCCTGGGCCCAAGCCCCTTCTTGGGGATGTTTCTTTTGTTTTCTTTTCAAGAGACAAGGTCTTGCTCTGTTACCCCGTCTGGAGCACAGTCGTGTGATCACAGCTCACTGGAGCCTTGACCTGGGCCCAAGCACTCCTGCCCTGACCTCCCAAGTAGCTGGGACAACAGGCATACACCACCACACCCAGCTAATTTTAATTTTGTTTTAGAAACAGTCTTGCTATGTTGTCTAGGCTAGTCTTGAACTCCTGGCCTCAGGTGATCTTGCCTCAGCCTCCCAAAGCACTGGGACTACAGGCATGAGCCACTGTGCTAATTTTTAGCAGCTAATTTTTAAAAACTGTAGAGATGGGGTCCTGCTGTGTTGCCCAGTCTGGTCTTGAACTCCTGCCTCAGCCAGCCAGTGTTGGGATTACAGACATGAACCACTGCCTGACTCTCCTAGGGGATCTTAACAAGCCATGTCTCCAGGTTGGGGAGCCCAGGGCGAGGCTGAAGCTGTGACTGAAGCAGCTGTAGTCACCCGTTACCTGGGCTGGGGGAGTCGACGTCCCGTGGCTTGGACGGTGTTTGTGCTGTTATCTGTTCAGACACGATCACAGAGGGGCTTGCTCTGCCCTCATCCATCGCGGTCTGCTGCGGAGGCTCTACGGAGCACTTCGTGGTCCTCACGTGGACATCCTGGTCTGGCTGACAGGCCTGCTCTGGGCTGCCTGGACTGCTTTCTCTCTCTCAGATGCTTCTAGTATTTTCCTGTTAATCGTGGCTTTGGGGCTGAGGTAGAAATATTCTATCACGTTAGCCACCAAGCATTCTGGGATGTAAACATTAGCAGGTGAACTGAGGAGAAAGCAACTTGAAAAATGACCTCAGGCGCGGGGGCGTTCATGGGTTGTTTTTTCTATCTCAGATTTGAGATTAGGGTGGCCCTAATCTGCGGTGCTGTGCAGCCAGCACCAGGACAACAACTCCAGAGAGGCCTGGGAAATGGGGGCACTGTGGACCAGAGAGGGTTGGGGTTCCCATTTTTCTCTCTTTGCTGTCACTACTTTTCCTTAAGGTGGGCCCTGTTGGGTGGAAGCGTGAGACAGTGCAGGTGGCTAGAGCGGTGGGAGAAACCCATCTTTCTGGACAGAGAAAACAAGAAAAGGACCCCATAAGTGAGAAAATGCAAGGCAAGTTCCAGCAAGGAGAGAGCTGGAGAAGGGGGACCCCCAAATTCTCCACGTGTGTTGAAACACACCCCTGCCCCACCCCACCTGTGAGTGCAGCCAACAACCCAAAACAGCATAGCCAAGGCCGAGGGCTGACCTGGGGGTGGACCTGCTGCTCGTGGAAAGAGAGAACCAGTGGTCAGAACCTAACCAGGTTGCCTGCTGCTGAAACACATGAAATGACACTTACAGCAACGGTGTGAACAACCCAGAGTCTAACCTCACATTCCACATGACGAGTGAGGGTTCAACCTGCAGTTACTCAGCACACACAGAACCAGGAAAACGCAAACAGAAAAGTGATTTCAGCCCCAAGATGCTCAAATGTTCAGATTATCCCAGAATTCACAGCAGCCCTAGTTACAGCCATGCTTCATGAAGTAAAGGTGAACACTCTTGGAATGAGTGGAAAACGAAGTGCCCAGCAGAGAAATAAAAAGGAACCTAATGGAAATTTTAAAACTCATCGAGTATTTGAAATAAATTCACTGGGTGAGTTCAGTATCAGAATTAAGATGACAGAAGAGAAAAATCAGTGAACTTGAAGATGGAGCACCAGAAATCACCAAATGAAGGACAGATAGAAAAGAACGAAGAAAGATGAACAGAGCCTCAGGGACCAGTGGGAAAACGTCAAGAGGTCTAACATCCGAGTCACTGGAGTCACAGAAGGAGAGGAGAAAGATCAGTACAAGAAAAGAAATAATGGCAAAAAATTCCTGAAATTTGGTGAAAGACAAAAACTGCCCATCTAGGCTGTGGCAGGCCTACCAGGGAGTGGAAAGTTCCAGCACAACATTCCACTGGCTGAGGGAGCATGGGACGTGGACAGCTCAGCTGCACATCTGTAAACCATCCCTTCCACGGCCACCTTGGGCACGGGGAGGGGCGGGGGTGTTTGTGGAGAAAAACCAGCACTGCAGAAGTACAAATTCAAAAATCTTAATTTATTGTAGACTCTTCTCATTTGTAATTCCAGTGTTTTGAACATTAATAAATACACATCTGTTAAAAACCTCCAGTGTCTAATCTCTCCCATAAAGTCTTAATAAAAATAAGTTTACATTTTTCCTGTCTCAATAAAACTGACAGTTGTTTTTTGGTAACAGTTCTGACCAAATTAAAAATTACACCTCATGATGTTGGCTGTGGAGTATGTGAAAAAAAAAAAAAAAATAGAACAAAACAAAAAATTACACCTCAGGGGGTGGAATCCTGTTAAAGTCATGAAAGCAGACTGTTCGAAGACTTCAAGACCTTTTCGTACTTAGGAAACACCAGTGGCAAACGTTTAAAGGGACTAGAGTTTTGTATCTTCGAAAGACCACTCACCTGGTAAGGCACATGTATAATTCATTCAGGTGTGAGGACTTGGGGATCTCATTTCATCCTCCTGTCTGGACCATTTTCAGATACGCTTTTCCTCTCACAGGCATCTGCTAACAGTGCTCACATTTTCATCAGGGTCAGGTTTAAAACTTAGTGTGGATATCTTTGCATTTTACTTGATGTTCATCCTATTTTATGGTTTCTCCTATTTGGAAGCAGCTGTGCTGATCACTTATTTGGGCGCCTGATTTGAAGAACAAAAGAAACGCTAAAATCAAACATGTCTGACAGTTCCGGCCGTTCCACAGTCCCTCGGGCCACACTGTGCCAGCTGCCTGCCTGCAGTGGGCCCGACCTTGGTGTGAGTTTCCAAAAACAGTTTGGTAACCGTTGAAGGCTGTGGCTTTGTCCCTCTGCACAATTGGCCATCTGAAGCAAAATGAAGTAACTGGTCAGACGCCGGGCATGGGGTGGGAACCCCTGCCCCGGGAGATCCTCGGAGTCTCAAAGAGCTAGAGAACTGGCAGGAGGGATGTAATGGCCTGGAGGGCCCCATACCTCTGTCCAAATCAGGAACCTGCAAGACTTTAAGGTCCCAGGTCCCACGGGAAGCAGGAGCAAAGGAGAAATCCATCCCCACCTGCAGCTGCCAGGCCACCTGGGAGGGGGTGGTGGTCAGGGAATGACCAGGTGAAAAATGACAGCCGTGTGGCAACCATGCCCCACAGTGACCTCAGCAAGGCTTCTCACACCTGCCTAGTCCTGCACTGCCCCGTCTTAAATTCACACAGCCAGGGCAGAGGGCAAACGCATGCACAGCGAATACCAGGGACCCAGGGGGCCGGCGGGGAGGGCCCATGCCATCCTCGCTTCCTGGCCAAAGGCAGCTATAGGGCTTCTAACTGCTTGGTTTTAGCCCCACTGCTGACATATTTTCCACCTTTGATCTGCTGGGGTACCAGTTTCGTCAACACATGCCAGATTCAAGTACAACTGTGCAATCTTTACACGGAAGACAGCAAGGGATCATCGCATGGATCTCCTGGGATAACAAAGTCAGCACGAATGCAAAATATATACAGGTTTCACCTCCTCAGAGTCCAATACAAATATATAAAAGTATCTACAGCTTTCCCACATAGTGATTTTAAGACAAGGGGTGCCTTTGCAAAGGGCTGCCGGGCTTCCAGCCAGGCGTCTGCACTGCCATGAGATGCCCACCTGGGCGGGGCTGGACCACAGTCTTTGGTCTGTGCCTGGCGTCCCTGAACTCTGGGCAGCCTCTGGGCCCTGTCTGGGGTCCCCTCGCAGATCTGGCTCTGGCTGCAGTCTTAGGATCCAGCGGTGCTGGCCCAGTGGTCTGCGCCTCCCTCATGCCTGTGGCCTTTGGCACTTGTCACCAGGTCTGACAGGCCCTGAGCTCCTGGGAGAGCCAAGACCTTTGTGTCTGGATGACCAGTCCGGGGGCTGCCACCGTGGGGACCGCCACACTCTGGGCCCACTCCACTTCAAGGGCAGTGGCCCCTCGGGCTCCAAGCTCTGAGGGCTCAGTGATGCCGCAGCCTGTGTGGGGGTGACGGGCTTGCCTCACGGTTTCCTGATGGTTCAAATTGAAGTTTCATTACTGCCTCTGCGCATGGGAAGAAGCCATCAAGCAGGTGAAGGGTCAGTGAGGGTAGTGGCTGGGTGGGGCCCAAGGTCACACAGGGGCAGGATCCCCCCATCAGGGTAGAGGGGGCGTCTAGGGGCTCCAGGGAGGGCAAGCTCATGTTGGATGTTGCTGCCTTTGGGAGGCAGGAGAGGGGACCAGGACTAGCCCATGGGCTTCTCTGCTGCCGGTCTCTCAGCAGAGCACAAGGAATCAGTGTTAGAAACCAGCCATCTCTACGGTGACTTTTGGGAGGGGCATCCTGAAGACCTGGCTTCTCCCTTGTAAGTTTGGAAGGAGGGAGGAGGGGCCAGGACCCCAGCTCCAGCCCGCCCCCTTCACCCCGGGCATTCCGGGACCCTCAGTATCCTTAGTTGCAAGGTGGGTGGCAGTGGTCCAGAGCAGAGACAGTGCTGATCAAATGCAGAGCCCAGCACTTTAGGTCCTAGCATTTCGGGGCTGGCCAGGGCTTCAGAGTCCCAGAGGCCTGAGATGTGCCCCCAGGATAGGGGGTCTGCTCATCTCCGGGGGATCCCCCTGACCTCAGCTGCAGCACGCCCCCCTACAACCCCGCATCCCTGCCTGGGCTTCCTCTGCACTCAGGGCTCCAGGTGAGATGGGTGCCAGGTCCCTGACCGCTGCCCCCTTTCTCTCCTGACTCAGGACAAGGGGGAAGTGGGTGACCCCCGCTCTGGAGGCCCGGGCTACTCACTCGGAGTCTGAGCCGTCGGCCTGGACGCTCCCGGTGCGCACGTTCATGGCCACCCCGTTGAGGTGCTCACGCCCCGGCTCCCTCCCGGGGTTCTTGACGGTGATGGTGCAGTCGGGGCCGCCAGAGCCCAGGGAGGACGTGCGCGAGGATGTGGGGCTCTGCTCACAGTCGGCCAGCTTCTCCCGGAGCCGGCCCTTCAGCGTCTGCTCTGTCAGCATCAGCGGCGGTGGGTAGGTGACTTTATTTTTCAAGATGCCTGGGAGGAGGAGGCGCAACAAGGTCACATCCGGGTGATGCTGCCAGGGACAGCTGCTGGGCTGCGTGCATCGGAGCCAGCCTCAGCCCCTGTCCTTCCTCCTGGTTTCCCAGGTCCCAGGGCTAGGCTGGAAGGCCACGTCTGTTCTGCCCAGGCCCTGACCTGCCCCACCAGCCCCACCCCCACCTCTGAACCAGGGACTGGCCCTTCTGGGTCCTCCAGCCTTTCACTGCAGCCCCGGCTTCCCCAGGCACCTTTCCTCTGCTCTGGAGGCTGGCAGCTAGCAGGCCTGGCCGTGCCCCCGCTCTCCTGGTCTGGGGGATTCTCTCCACGGTGACTGCCCTGCTCCTCGCGATGCAGCTCCACGCTGACCTTGGTCTCCACCTTCAGGCGGGGCTGGCCGCCTGGGTCCTCACTGTCACTCTCAGCCAGGCTCTGGTCAGGCCAGGTGGCCAGAATGTGGTTGGCCACGGCATCCCCTGAGGCATGAGAGCGGTGCTCAGCAGACAGCAACACTGCCACTCGAGCTGCGCCCCTGAGAGCCATGGCTCTGGCAGGTCCCAGGTGGCTCTGACCCACCTCTCCCCAACCTGTAGGCCTGGTAGGGCTGAACCCTAAAGGTGGGGAAACTGAGGCCCAGGAGGGAGAGTCCTGGCAGCAGGGCCCTTGCTGGGATCCCCCGCTGCATCTGTACCAGTAACCACACATGGCTATCCACCCCCGGCAGCCTCACCTGGACCTTGCAGTGACGGTCCACAGAGAACCCCCGAGATTTCCTGCCTCTGCTCCAGGGATTGGCATGGAGGAGCAGAGGCTGTGGGGGAACCCAGCCAGAGTCCCCCCCACCCCAGGCTGTCCTTTCATGTGGCTGCAGTGCTGCTGGGCATATCTTGGGAGGAAGGGACCCAGCCATGGCCAAGACCTGCCCCGAGCCTGCTGTCCACAGCCCAGCCTGGCCCAGTGTGCCCCACACGCTCACCTTTAGGGGTGCTATGGATGGCGCCCCTGGTCGGGTCCCATTTTTCCTCAGCCCCCACCCCGTCGTCCTCGCTGTCTGACGAGTGTGAGGAGGCATAAGAGCTGCTCTGCTCATCCAGGGACAGCTCGCTATCTGAGTCGGAATCATGGCCTGTGGATGAGCGGGGAACAGGGAGGCTCAGGCCCTGGGAGGTGCAGGGGTCCCACCGAGGCCAGGTAGAGCCACTGGGCCCCTGGCATGCTGACACTGCGCATGGCGAGGCTGCTAGTGCTTCTTCAGGGGCGGAGTCTCCAGTGACCAAAAGGATGTGGGAAAAACAACCCCGGGGATCCTCCCCCTCCGGGGAAGCCATACCAGGGGGGTCCTTGGAGCTCCTGGGCACGAAGGATGCGTCTGGCTCTCCGTGGCTGCCCCGCACCAGCCCAGAGGACACGCTGAGCTTCTGGACTCCTTCATCCCTAGAGAGGCCGGGGAAAGGTGGGGCTCAGTATCATCCCTCAGGGGACAGGAAGTGCTGGAAAGTTCTCCGGAAGATTCTCTGCCCCCACCCTTCTGTGTTACCATCAAGAGCACAGACAAAAGAGGCTCCCAGTGTGTGGGGGAAGGTGGTAGGGGAAAGGTTGCGGGGGAGAAGGTTGGCGGGGGGAAGGCGGTGGGGGAAAGGTTGTGGGGGAGAAGGTCGGCGGGGGAGAAGGTCGGCGGGGGGAAGGTCGGCAGGGGGAAGGTGGTGGGAGAAATGTGATGTTGGTTGAATGGCAGGACATAGATGGGGGTGGCGCCAAAGCCTGAGGGAGCTCGAGAGCTACCTCCCCGAACCTGGATCTGCAGCCTGACCTGACAGTGCTATCCAGCGAGGCGGTGGACTCGCCCAGGTCCGTGCGCAGCATGTCGGGCCCATCGCCGAAGGTGGTGTTGCAGTTGAGGGAGCGCTGCGGGGAGGCGAAGGGCTGGTCACTGCCAGGTGGAGGCCACCACATGACCACCACGGGGGATGGCTCTGTCCCCACGGCAACCCCCCCACACCCACACCCTGGCTGGGCCCCTCCCCAGCACACAGGAGGAGCCAGCCCCAGTCAACCCTCACTGCAAACAAGAGCCTCCTGGCAGCTGAAGGAAGCGCATCCTGGCCCACACTGTGGTCAGGGTTGCTGCCCTCCCTACAGCCACTGCTTCTGGTCAGGGTCCTTGGTGGTCCTGGCCCCCTCTTTCTAAGGCCTGGAAAAGCAGGGCTAGGACGCGACCGAGGCCCCATCTGGCCGATTCTATCACTCTCTGGTTCTGATGCTGGCAGCCATACCGTGCTCCGTGGGTGGCTCTGCTATCCCCACCATGAGGGGCACACGGGCTGAGGGGCTGGGGCTGACGCGCGATACTCCTCCCTCACCACTCAAGATGCCGCCGGCTTCCAGTCCCGCGGTGTCCCCGGTGCCTCTTACCGTCAGCAGGGTGGCCCTGGTGGTGGTGGAGTCCTCCAGGTGTAGCTTCCTCCCGCCGAGCACACCCTTCAGGTGCTTCCGGACCTCCTGGTTAAGCACGCAGTGGAAGAGGAGGACGAAGGGGCCCTGGAGGGAGGAAGGCGGGGTCAGCACCTGCTGCTGCCTCCCTAGGCACCTGCCCTTAGGCGCCCCAGCACAGATGCGCACACAGCCTCGAGTGCACACTGCCAGGCCTCCCCTCCTCAGGGACTGCTGCTTTCTCGGGGGCAGGTTGGGGAGCTCAGAAACTGAGATGCCTGGGCTGGGCCCCCGGCGTGCTGGAGGCATTGAAGGCCCCAGCTCAGACCAGAGTCTTCTGGGCACTCCTTCCACAGCCCTCGGGGCCCTCTGGTGTCCCCGCTGTGTCGTAAGTCCACTTGCTGGCCAGCCCTTAGTATGACCAGAAATGGCCACTTCTGATCCCTGGAGACACAAGTGGACTTGTGCTGGCCTGGCACTGGGGTCATCGTCCCCAAACACAGTGGGGAGGAGGCACCAGGCCCTGTGCTGGTTGCAAAAGGGGCGAAGTCCTTGCAGCCACAGGAGGATACCACATGAGGCCCAGGCAGGGCTGGTTTGAGACCGCAGGCCTCCACTGCCTTGCATCACAGCAACGGTGCCACGGCGGCCAGGCGGCAGCCCCGCAGGCAACTCAGCCGCCACCTACCTGTAAGCCACTGAAGATGGCAAAGAGGTAGTGGAAGCTCAGTGCATCGAGGTTCACAGCCAGCAGCCCCAGCAGCCAGGTGGCGCTGATGAGCAGCAGCAGGAGGAAGGCGGTCCTCAGCAGGGAGCTGCGGGAGAGCAGGATCAGGCCTGTGCCCACCGCCACCACCTGCTCCCTTCCTCCCTCCCTCCCTCCCTCCCTCCCTCCCTCCCTCTCGCGCGTCCGCCCATCTGTCCATCCGCCTGTCCACCCAGCCATCATCCACCTTGCTCCCTTCCTCCCCCGTAGCCAGGAACAGACTCATCCGGGAACCAGACAGAGCTTGTGTTAGTGGGGATGGTGGTGGAACAAATTAGGAAGCAAATAAATGACAAAACAGGAGCCGTGACGACTACACCAGGCCAGGGGGCCTGAGCCACGCCCATGGCTGCACTAGCTCCTGTGAGACACCTGTGGAGAGGCGAGAGGAAGAGCCCAGGGCCTGCCCTTGACGAGCTGTGACACTGCAAGCAGCTTCCTGAGCTCTGCCTCAGTCTCCCCATCTGTAAAAGGGGAAGGCAAAGGCGCATCCCCTCCCAGGGTTCAGAGGGGATGGAGTGAATCAGGGTGACAGAGCCCGCAGGTCCACAGGTCAGGGATGGCACTAAAGATAAGGAACTGACAAGGCCCCAGACCCCCCATGTAATCCCCACATCTGGCCTTCCAGGCCACTCACCACCCCTCCCTCTCCACCCTCCTGGGCCGGGAGCCTCACACTCCTCCTGGCAACCCAGCCCCCATGCAAGCATTCTCCCTTCGCCCATCCCTGGCTCAGTCCCATCTGTCAGGTCACCAGCAGCTGTCAGGTCACCAGCAGCTGCCAGGTCACCAGGGGCCACCTGGTTGTCTGACAGATGCCCCTGTCATCCCCTCCTGACCCTGTCATGGCTCCTGAACGCTGTGCTGAGTCCTCCCACAGTGCCACCTGCTCCTTTGGGGGCCTCATAGGTTCCCTCTCCTCCCTAGAACACTGGAGGTTCCCTCCGTGCTGGGCCCCTGTTCCGCTGCACCCTCTGATGGTGGGGCTGGGGGGGGGCCTCCACTCCAGTGGCCCCAGCAACACCCGCAACACCCTCATCACCCATCAGAAAGTTCCATCTCCCCCACCCCACCCATCTCCACCCTGGTGATTCCAGGCAGCCCAATGCTTCCGTGCCAGGCGGGAGGGACTGAGGCCCAGGGTTGGCTGCCAGCTCCCTCCCCTCAGCTAACCTCCCCCAACTCCCCTCCCCTCAGCTAACCTCCCCCAATTCCCCTCAGCTAACCTCCCCCAGCCCCTGCAGATGCAACGTGGGAAACCCTGGTGCTCACCCAGCTGCCCCCAGCCCTCCTCCATGAGGCCCACATGCCCTCGTGGGGCCCCACCCCACAGAGACTGGACATCGGGGTCTCAGGGCCCAGCTGACATGGCTGGCCGGTCAGGTTCTGCCCCACTTACACGATCCCTTTTTTCCCATAATAATGGTGTTTTCTTTGGCAGGAAACCTTTGCAGATAGGACAGAAGTGACTGTGTTGATCTGAAAACAAAACAAGCCGATCGATGTCAGGTGGCAGACTCTTCAGTCTTGTCACTGCAGACCTTCAACTGCCAAAAGCACCTGAAGCCCTTTGCCCTGCATCTCAGGAAGGGGTGTCTGGGTGAGGAGGACCCGAGCCCTGGCCTGTGGGACCAAGCACAGCTGTCCACCCACTGCCCCACAGGGCCCACCACACCCAGCCTGCCTGTGCAGGACCCTCCTGGGTGCTGGACGCAGACGGTCTCCTGTGGACACGACGCGAGACCTGAACCCACGATCAGAGGGCGAGGTTGGGGAGGGGCCTGGTGGCTTTGCTGTCACAAGATGGCCCTTCCTGCCCCGCTTTGGCTGCTCAGAGGAGTTGGCGGCCCCAGCCAGCCCAGAGCAGTCCTTCCAGCTGACGCATGCTCGGAGCACCCGGACTCCATGAAGGCCCCACACTCACAATTATAACTGCTCCGATGGGCCCCGCAAAGCTCCAAATCAGAGTGTCTTGCAGGGACAGCCAGCAGAAGTCCGGGTTTCCGTAGCCCTGGGGGTCCAGGCCGACCGCCAGTCCTGAACACAGCGGGGAGGAAGGGAAGGGTGAGGGCCGCGTGCCCAGTGGGCCACCCCGTGCCAAGGACCAGCCAGGGTGGGGTGAAATGGGGGACTCAGCATGTCCCTTCTTAGAGGAAAGAGCAAGGAGTTTGGGGAGCCAGCCCAGGGACCCTCTGAGTACAGTCTCTCCGTGTGGGGTCTCAGGCTCACCAGCCCAGGTGGCAGAGGCCTATCTGGGCCGGGGGCTGCTGAGGAAGACCAGAGACCCTGGAGGGTGGCAATGAGATGGTGCAGGAGGGATCATGAAGGCAGACGGTGCTTGGGACGGCCCTGCCAGCTGGGACATGTAGAGGTCAGAAGGCTGTGATGGACCCAAGGTGCAAGGGATGAGGCCCCAAAACAGATGGAGGACAGCGTCACATACGGGGGCCATATGTGAGCGGGTGGGGGACGCATACGCCCCCTTACCACATCCAACCATGTGCACATGCCATACACACGTACATACCCTATACATATGCATGCACACAGTGTGCAGACACGCATCACAGATATACATACCATACACATGTGTACACCACACACACCCCCGAAACTGCCTCAGCACTGGGCTTGCTATGTGAGCTGCCTGTTTAAATAGGAGTTGCCACTCCTAACCATCGTGTGACAAGCCAGATCCACCTGTCCATGCAGAGCATCAAGGTGACACTTGGGACAGAAGCAACCAGCAGGTGTGACCTGGTCTTTCTGTGCCCCTCGCCCCACCCTGGCCTAGGCTATGCTCCTCCCCATTCTCCTTAAATATTTAAAAGATCCCGGCTCCCTGCTGCTTAACACCCTCCAGGACTTCCCACTGTCCTTTGGAGGAGCCAGTTAACCAGGACCACCCAGGACAGTCAGGGAAGCCCCAGATGGCCGGGCGAGGCAGCGGCCACTGACCAGCGTCTGCAGCTCGGTCTGAGGCTCCCCGGGAGTTGTTTTAAGATCTTGTGCGAGACAGACCTAAGTGTTAAACACCACAAACCAAACCAAAACCCGTTTTTAAAGCAAGTAGGAAACGTGAGCTATCTGGACTTAGAATCCAAAGGGCAGAGGCATTGCAGAGACCTGCTTTGCCTGGGCATCGAGGCAGCTTTTACACAAAGCCATACGAGCCCCTTTCTAGGCCACATTCTTCATCTCAGCGTCTCTCACAGTAAGCACCTAATCTAGGCAAGGTATGGCCTGTCACGTCAGGAAGTGGCAGCTGCTACCTCGCCCAACCTGCCCCCACCTCAGCGGCCCTGGGGGGAGGTGAAAATGTTCTTCAGGGTCCCTTGGAGTAAGGGAGATCAGTCACATCGGAACACCCTAGCCAGAAGCCTGCCTAGTTGGAGGCTAGTCAGTGACATTGCTGTGGAGACCAGGACAGTCCAGCAAGTGACCATGGCACTGGCCCCAGGGTGGCTGCTGGGTGCTGCCCTGGGGGCAACTCCCCCCACCCCAATGACTCTGGCCTCAGACTGCGTCTAATCCCCAGAACCCAGGGATTACCCAGGAAAAGGGGTTCTTCTTCTTGTGAATAAAGGTGGATCTTTCTCAGTAGGGAGCAAACTGACTTTGATTTTTAGCAAAATGTGTGCTGAGGAAGTACTGTTTGTTCTACTCACTGATTCACTATTCATTCATCCACCCACTCACTCATCACATCCACGCACTGCACCCACCCAGCCACTTAATTTCATTGTCATCCATTAGCTACCCATCCATCCACCCACCTATTTCATCCATCCCTCCATCCATCCTATTCATCCACTCACTTATCCCATCTATCCATCCACTCATCCACTCACTCACCTCTCCATCCCTCCATCCATCTACCTATCCATTCACTCACTTATGCAATCCATCCATCCACCTATTTCTCCATCCCTCCATCCACCCACCCACCCATCCATCTGCTCACTCACTCATTCCTCCATCCACCCACTCACCCCTAACCATCCATCATCTACCCACTCACTCAAACCCCACCCATCCACCCATCCACTCACTCACCCCAATCCATTCATCCATCCACTCACCCCCTCCATCCACCCATCCATCCACTCACCCCATCCATCTATCCACTCATTCACCCCTCTACCCATCCATCCACTCACCCCATCCATCCATCCATCCATCCACTCACTCACCCCTCCACCCATCCATCCATCCTCTCACTCACCCCCATCCATCTATCCATCCACTCACTCCTCATCTATCCATCCACCCACCCATCCATCTATCCACTCACTCACCCATCCATCCATCCATCCATCCATCCATCCACTCACTCACCCCCCATCCATTCATCCACTCATTCACCCCATCTATCCATCCACTCACTCATCCATCCATCCACACTCACTCACCCTCCATCCATCCATCCACTGACTCACCCATCCATCCACTCACTCACCCCCCGATCCATTCATCCATTCACCCCCCCATCCATCCAGCCACTCACTCACCCATCCATCCACTCACTCACCCATCCATCCATCCATCCATCCACTCACTCACCCCATCTATCCATCCACTCACTCATCCATCCATCCACTCACCCCCTCATCCATTCATCCATTCACCCCCCATCCATCCAGCCACTCACTCACCCGCCATCCATTCAGCCACTCACTCACCCGCCATCCATTCAGCCACTCACTTACCCCCAATCCATCCAGCCACTCACCCCCCATCCATCCATCCATCTACTCACCCCCTACCCATCCATTCCATTCATCCTCTCACTCACCCCCCCATCCATCCACCTGCCCACTCATGCACTCACTTGCTCTTCCCTCCATCCCTCCCGTGCACAGACGTGGAACTTTTGTCTGTTAGGTGCTGCAGAAATAACCCTGAACAGACCTGGACCCAGCTCTCAAGGAGCTCACACCTTACAGAAGACGTTGCCCCAGGTGTCTGCAATTGCCCCTGTGCGTGCAGACAAGTATGCAGGGCCGGGGCCTCCTCTGCTGGGGGCTGGACAAGCATTGGGGCTGGGCAGGGAAGAGAAAGGAGGACAGCTCTCCTGCACAGCTGGGTCTTTTGGAAATCTGTGTTTTTATGCACTCCACTCTGTGCATCCTCACCTGTGACAATGGCCGGGATGCCCCAGCCCACGACGTAGTAGAACCGCATGGGCCCCGTGTCGATGTTGCGTGCCTCAGTCAGCATGCGGTAGACATGCAGGCTCTCCACGAGGGTCCAGGCAAAGGTGCTCATGTAGATGTAGTGGAGGAGGATGGCGACCACCGTGCACAGGAACTGCGCAGGGAGGGGCCGGACTCAGTGAGGGCCCCTGCATCCCAGGCTGAGGCCAAACAGGCATGAGTGAGGGGTGGGGGGTGGGAGAGCTAACAATTCGGACCACCCTACGTGTCTGTCCTCAGCTGAGCAGGGCTACGTGTCTGGCCAATGGCTGAGAGCCAGGAATTGAAAATCAACATCACGGGGCAGCTGAGCCAGCAGGTGAGCGAGCCCTGCCTGTCTGGACACAGAAAGCGGCATGAGAATGACAGAGAGACCAGCCTCCGAGGCCACAAACACAAACCCAGTCCCACACGCCCCGGAACTGCACTTGAAAATGTGGCCCCAGGGCAGCTTCACACCCAGTGCTCTGGAAGGGCTGAGGGGCAGCTTTGCACTCAGTGCTCTGGGAGAGGCTGCCCCAGTCAGTGCTCCCAAAGCTGCCGCTGGCTGGGAGAGGATGGCAGGCTCCCCTCCAGGTCCCCGGAGGCTGAACCAGCCAAATGGGAGATGGGGGAGAGAGGGAGATGGGAACGATGGGAACACTGGGAACACTGGGAACACTGGGAGGGTCCCACCCCGACCCCACTCCCAGCCGGCCTGCTCTGGACACACTGTCTAATCCTCAGTAACCATCCCATCAGTCCACCCTACCAGGGGGTCCCAGGGAGACAGCCTTTAACAGACACAAAAGCTTAGGAGGAGAAGGAGGGCCCCCATCTCAACCCCAGGCTGAAGGCCACTTTGCTCAGGCACCGGGTCATGGCAACCCAAGGGCGCCCCTGTTGCCACATCAGCCTCAAAGGGCCAGCCACCCTCCACAAACAATGCCCCTGAGGTGGGAAGGGCCCCAAGTCAGCATCATATCTGTCAGCTTCAGAACAGAGCAGGAACCAAAGCAGAGAACGCAGGCTCAAGCTATGCCAGAGGCAGGCCCTTTGCCTCAGACCACACGCTCGACGTCAGGAAACAAGGCGCCAGCATATGGCTGGTGAACCCTACACCAAACACCCCAGTTTCCTGGATGGAAATCACACTGGCTTAGGAAAAGGAAGGGGGCGAGAAGGTTGGTTGGCTGGATGGCTGCTTTAAATAATGTGAAAAGTAAATCCACAAAACCACCTTCTGAAAACAGAAACTGCGAGGACTGTGCCATCCTGGCTGCAGCAGGGTTGTACCTGCTTCTGTAACCAACGTACCACCTTTTCCAGAAATACAACAAAGACAAAGCGGATGCATAATAAATCATTTCAGCCTGCCAGCGCTCTGAGAGATGAAAAACCTCGCCCAGAGATAGGATTGTGGGTTTACAAAAAAACCATGAAGCCCAGGCACGCTGCCAAGCCCCTAGAAGGCTGCCGGGGCGCCCTTTCCTTCTCCGTGCTCAGCCGTGCGTGGCTGCCGGGACAGGGCTCACTCCGGCGGGAGATGAGTCAGTGCTGGAACCCAGGGACCGCCTCGGTTTTGCTGGTGGTGTTGAGTTGCAGGGAGTGGCCTGCACAGACTCCCCTCTCCCCCGTTCACGCCACTCAAAAGCACACTGGAGGGGTTTTGAGATGAATCGCACACTTCTCGAGAGCCTTCCCGGTCCAATGCGCGGATGAGAACATGCCCATTGCGCGGATGCGCCTGGCTGCGGGTGTGACGGCATCCCTCCGCAGGAGCAGCGACCCTGCCATTCGCGCCCCGCACACAGAGCCCCCGCCAGCCCAGGGCCTCAGCCTCCGGGAACACCTGGGAGGCAGCGGGGAAGGTTGGCCCTGGCTGGTCCGACACACGCCTCGAAGCTCGTCCTTTGTGGGCCAGGCCTGGTACTCCACCTACTGCTGCTGGGAAGCCATGGAGCCTTCTCAAGGGTGACCTGCGAGGTGGGGGTGCCCGCCTTCCTTCTTGAGGTGAGAGGGGTCTGGTCCCACTGCTTGCCATAAAAAAGGAGGAGCAGCTCTGGTCTGCACGTGGCCCTGAGCAGCTTGCTGGAAAGTTCCAGCTTGGTCTTTTTATTCCATTTCCCTTCCCAGGGCCTGTCCACCCCCCGAGACACCCTCTCCACCCACGAGTTGGAGGCGGCCTCCCCGGCTCACGTGGCACAGCTTCCTTGGCCTCCACAGGTGCCCCATCTCACCCAGACCTTGCCTGTCAACAGGTGGTATCTTCATCTACTCATTCCTCTCCCTTCTGGAGACATCAAAGTCCCCTGACTCCTCCTCCCTGCCTGCTCCATAATGGGTTGGTCCTGTCCCTCCTTTCTCCTTGTGCCTCCACCCCACCCTCCCAGGCCTGTGCGTTACCATCAGACTGCTCTGATCTTCTGCCTGTAGTCCACTGTTGCCAGACTCCTGTTTCTTTTTCCTTTTTTTTTTTGGAGACAGGGTCTCACTCTATTGCCCAGGCTGTAGTGCAGTGGCGCCATCTTGGCTCACTGCAAACTCTGCCTCCCAGTTTCAAGCGATTCTCGTGTTTCAGCCTCCCAAGTAGCTGGGATGACAGGTGCGCACCACTATGCCCAGCTAATCTTTGTATTTTTAGTAAAGACAGGGTTTCACCATGTTGGCCAGGTAGGCCTCGAACTCCTTGACCTCAAGTGATCTGCCTGCCTCGGCCTCCCAAAGTGCTAGGATAATAAGTGTGAGCCAACATGCCAGCCTAATTGTTTCTCATAACATGCCTACAGACTATTTTAGATTTTTCCATGAGATCCTTCATGTTACCTAGTAATGACAGCTTTGTTTCTTCCTTTCTGATCTCTATGCTTTTGTTTTCCTTGTTCATCGCACTGGCAAGGCCGCCCTGCACCACAGTGATGAACAGAGCGGTGAGTGGGCTCCTGACGTTACAGGGGATGCCTCCAGTATCTACCCATTGTTATTTATGTCAACTGTAGGTTTTCTGTAGATGTCTTTATTAGGTTCAAGTTTCCTCTAGGCCCAGTCTGTTCAAAGGTTTCTTTCTCTTTGTTCATTAATGAGCATAACATTAATCAAAATTCTTTTGTACATTCATTTCTGAGAAAAATATTTTTCCCTTAAATGTACTGGTGAGGTAAATGGCATTCATAGATTTTTTAAATGTTAAACCATCCTTGCATTCCTAAGATAAACCCAGCCTGGCCATAGTTTTTATACTGCAATGCAAATTCTCTAATGGTGATAGGAGTATTCAGGCTTTCTACATCTTAAATCATTTTGTTTTGTTTTGAGACAGTCTCGCTCTATTGCCCAGGCTGGAGTGTAGTGGTTCCATCTCTGCTCACTGCAACCTCTGCCTCCCAAGCTCAAGCAATTCTCCTGCCTCAGCCTCCTGAGTAGCTGGGATTACAGGTGCCCGGCACCATGCCCAGCTGATTTTTGTATTTTTAGTAGAGATGGGGTTTTACCATGTTGGCCAGGTCTTCCTGACCTCAAGTGATCTGCCTGCCTCAGCCTCCCAAAGGGATCCTGGTGGGATTTACAGGTAGGAGCCACTGCACCCGGCCCTTAAATCAGTTTTGACAAAAGTTGTATTTTCCTGGGGATGTACACAAGAATCGCTTGAACCCGGGAGGTGGAGGTTGCAGTGAGCTGAGATCGCGCCATTGCACTCCAGCCTGGGTTGAGAGAGCGAGACTCTATCTCATAAAAAAAAAGAAAAAGAAAAAGAAAAGAAAAGAAAAGGGCCCCTCATCTCCCAATAGAGTCAAGGTGGTGAAGTGCTTGGACCTGCCAGTGAATCCCACGTCTCCACCCACAGCCTGTGACATGGCACGTTCCTCAAAGGGCATCTGTGAAGCGGAGGTGGGGGTGGTGAGGAGCCAGCCAGGGTGCTTGGAGTGGCCAGGAAAAGACTACGGTAGCCACGCCAAGGTGCGGCCCAGACAGTGGGGAGGGGAGCAGAGTGGCCGTACCGGGTTTTCCGTCTGGTTGATCCCAATCACGAACACCAGCTGAGAGAGGAACAGTGCCGTGGCGAGGTGCTTGTGAATGCTGTGCAGGTTGGAGCGCAGTGTGCGGACCAGGCTCAGGAGGACGAAGGCCACCAGCAGGGCCGCCAGCGACAAGGACATGGCGGCGTAGGTGACGATCTTCAGGGGCAGGACCTCCCCGTTCTGTGGGTGGGAGGGTTAAAGGCAGGAGAGAAGGGCCAAGACTCAGATCTGGTCGTTGCATAATAGAGACAAATTACACACTTGCTTATTAAATGATCAAAGGTTGGCAGGAACCAGCGTGACTAGGATACGGTTCTCAGGGCGGCACAAAACAAGCACAAAGTGGCAATGAACAGTGTGGGGTGACAACAGGTTCTGGAGGCTGATGGTGGTGACGGCGGCAGAGCAACAGGCTGTGCCACCAGCTTAATGCCACTGGCTGTACATTTCAATGGGAAATTGTGTTATGCATATTTTGCCACATTACAAAACAACCATACTGGCCAGGCATGGTGGCTTATGCTTGTAATCCCAGCACTTTGCGAGGCTGAGGCGGGCAGATCACCTGAGGTCAGGAGTTTGAGCCCAGCCTGCCCAACATGGTGAAACCCTGTCTTCACTAAAAATACAAAAATTAGCCGGGTGTGGTGGCGTGTGTGCCTGTAATCTCAGCTACCCAGGAGGCTGAGGCAGGAGAATCGCTTGAACCCAGGAGGCGGAGGTTGCATTGAGCTGAGATGGCACCACTGCACCCCAGCCTGGGTGACAGAGCAAGACTCCATCTCAAAAAACAACAAAACAAAAAGCGAAAAACAAAACCAACCCCACAGGCAAATCCTGCTGTCAGGAGGGGCTCAGCCTGTCTACCCAAAACCAACCCCACAAGTAAATCCTGCTGTCGGGAGGGGCTCAGCCTGCCCACCCAAAATTCTGGGCTGGCAGAAACCTTCCAAAGAGATCCTCAGCTTACGCAAAAGATAAAGGCGTCTCCACCACAGGGGCATGCAGTACCTCTTGGACTTTCACTTAATCCTATCATGGACTTATTCTTTTGGCTGAAAGACTTAATGCCCGCTTTAAAAAGAAAACTGGGTAACTGTGTTAATACCAAGAATGTCATTTCCTTTGTTCAGCAAAAGCTTTTACTGAGCACTTATTGTGAGGCAGAGGTTCTGACAGACCTGCTAAGGGCATCATTTCTTTTTTTTGGAGATGGAGTCTTGCTCTGTCGCCCAGGCTGGAGTGCAGTGTCCTGATCTCGGCTCACTGCAATTCTCGTGCCTCAGCCTCCTGAGTATCTGGGACTACAGGCGTGCACCACCACGCCCAGCTAATTTTTCTATTTTTAGGAGAGACAGGGTTTCACCATGTTGGCCAGGCTGGTCTTAAACTCCTGACTTCAGGTGATCTGCCCGCCTTGGCCTTCCAAAGTGCTGGGATTACAGGAGTGACCCACCGCGCCTGGCCTCCAAGGGCATCATTTCATATCATCCTTAGATCACAGCTATGAGGAGAGTGTGAAATGCAACCCTCATCTTCCAGGTGAGAAAACCAGTGCTTACAGAAGCTAAACAACCCGCCGGAAGTCACACAGCTGGGCAGGGGCGGAACTTCAGGTTTCGGTTATGTGGACTGGCAGGCCCGATGCTTCAGACTGCCACAGCGCTGGGCACCTGTACCCTTCCTATCTGTTCTGTTTTACCTACTTATCCCTCAATATGATGTGTTCTATCAGTGGATGGATGTCCTGTCCCAGCTGCACGTGTCTCTATCATAGCTTGCTATACGGAATTACTTTTCAAATTTCCAGATCCCTTATTATGCATTTCTTTTTTTCTTTCTGAGACAGGGTCTGACTCTGTTGCCCAGGCCGGAGTGAAGAGGCACAATCTAGGCTCACTGCAGCCTCCGCCTCCTAGGCTCAAGCCATCCTCCTACCTCAGTCTGCCAAGTAGCTGGGACTATAGGCATGCACCACTATGCTGGGCTAATTTTTGTATTTTTGGTAGAGACAGGGTTTCACAATGTTGCTCAGGGTGGTCTCAAACTTGTAAGCTCAAGTGATCTGCCCGCCTCGGCCTCCCAAAGTGCTGGGATTATAAGTGTGAGCCACTGTACCCAACCTTATTATGCATTTCTTACAGGTAGTACACTTTTTTTAAAAAAAAGGCTGGGGTCAGGAGTTCAAGACCAGCCTGGCCAACATGGTGAAACTCCATCTCTACTAAAAATAAAAAAATTAGCCAGGCGTGGTGGCAGGAGCCTGTAATCTGAGCTACTTGGGAAGCTGGGACAGGAGAATCGCTTGAATCTAGGAGGCGGAGGTTGCAGTGAGCTAAGGTTGCACCACTGCACTTCAGCCTGGGAGACAAGAGCAAACACCATCTCAAAAAAAAAAACAACAAAAGGAAAATGGTGCTAAAATATACGTGCCATAAAACGTTACCATCTTGGCCACTTTGAATCGCGCAGTTCAGCAGTGTGTATATTCGCATTGTTTTCTGTGCTTTTACAAACCAAGACACCTGTCTAAGACCCAGGTCCCTGGGGAGTTTCTGCATTTGGGGAAAAACAAGCTCTGGGTCTCTAGTAACTTCGGAGAGATGTTGTTTACCAAGTGGAGCTACAAGCCGGGAAGCCAGGATCAGGCTGGGCTGGGGAGGCTGAGTGCTCATGGCCCTGGGTCTGGAACTGCCCCTCCTGAGGCTCCGTCAATGCCCTGGGCCCCTGGGCATCCCTGGGGCCTGCAGCAGCACCCCAGGCTCCCTCCACTGGCTTGGGGGCTGTTCAGAGACCTCTGGCTTTGGAGCACCCAGGCCATGGGAGCCTCGGACTCTCACTCCAGCCTCCTTTCTTCTGCCTCCATTTCAGTTTCCTTGGCCCACATATCACCCGGCGTCCTGGCCATGAGACAAGCCCCAACCCCGCCCTTATATGGACAAAGTCCACTAATCACTGACCCCTCTCCAGGCTGGGTCCTGCTGGGGAGTGCCATTTGCCCATGAGACGGGGGCAGAGGCAGGGCAGCGTCACCTACACATTGCACAGAAGGCCTCTGCCCTCCTCCAGCCCAGCCTGAGGACTGACTCACCCTTCCAAGAATGTGACAGAAACCAGGGCCACTTCACATCAGAAAGCCCTTGGGAAGGACAGTGGCCTGAGCCCTTGAGCCACAGTGCAGCCCTGGGGAGGGGCCGGGGGAGGTCACCCAGGCCTCTGGGTTATGACTCCAAGACACCAGGGTCCCACACAGGCCGAGGCCAGGCTGGCTCCCACGTCCTTCCTGTCTGGGTAACGGGAGGCCAGGACAGTCCTCAGAACACTCCCCAATTCATCTGCAGGCCCACAATGTCCGGCTCACATTCCCCGGCCGCTTAAAATGCCAGAGGTTAAACATTAGCCGCCCAGCCTTTTGTCCTGTGGCCCTGCGTGTGGCCCCAAGGAAGAGCGCCCAGCAGCTGTCACGTCCCTTAGGATCAAAGTGAGTGGGGAGCCGCACCGTCCAACAGACCTGCTCTGAAGTGAGGGGCAGGTTCCGAGAGCTCCTTGGAGCCTGAGCTTTGGGTCTGCCATTCCGGGATTTAATGCATAACCAGGGCTCTCTGAAAACCCTTATAATGGGGCTTTGTTATGGAAATCCTCGCAGACTCTGGCCAATCCTGGAATATGTGTTTTAATCGGTTGATTTGTTTTGTTCAAAGCGCTTAGAATGGAAGACTTAGTGTGAGGAGGGGCAGGTTTGGGGGTAGGCTCAGCGGGTTTGACGAGGGGCAGGTTTGGGGGTAGGCTCAGCGGGTTTGACGAGGGGCAGGTTTGGGGGTAGGCTCAGCGGGTTTGACGAGGGGCAGGTTTGGGGGTAGGCTCAGCGGGTTTGACGAGGGGCAGGTTTGCCGCGGGGAGGGGCAGGTTTGCCGCGGGGAGGGGCAGGTTTGCCGCGGGGAGGGGCAGGTTTGCCGCGGGGAGGGGCAGGTTTGGGGGTAGGCTCAGCAGGCACAGTGGCCACAGGAGGATGCCCACCTCACGCCTGGATATGTCCATGAGTACTGCAAAGCTGGCTGTGTGGCTACACTGGCAGGCGACGTGTGTCCGGTTCCTGGACAGGAGCTCGCAGCCCCGGGCAGACCACCCTCCCGTCCCACTGACGCTGTGGAGAGAAGAGAGAAGGGGCAGGGGTAAGATGGTTCCCTCCACCCATGAGTCTGTTGGAGGCAGCCTTTGCCCAGCCCTGGGGGCTCCCAGGCCATCCTGTGCTGAAAGCCTGGTACCCTCGCAAGCTGCTCTCCGCCGTGTTCCGCACCAGCCCCCTGCACTGAAGACAAGAGCCACCTGGCTGTAAGAATAGCAGCCTTGCTGCGGTGGAGGCAGGACCATGGGAACAATCACCCTTCCCTTCTGTGTCTGGTCAGGGCCTCCAAAGATCACCCTCTGAAGTTCAAGTTCTACGTGTCATCTAGCAGCAAAACTCAAATGGGGCTGTCTCGCGTCCACCACATGCCCCGCCACTGGAACCACCACCCGGGGTTCACACAGCTGCGATGCACTCCTGACTCTTTCTGAGGGTAGATCTTTCAGAAATAACATCTCACCTTCCTCTGACACTTTCATCTTCAGGTTGCACAATGTTTAATGGGAACTGCCCAGAAGCCAGGGCCCCATTATGACTGCCGCCTCACTGATGGGAAGGCCCAAATAACAAGCTGTTACAAGGTGTGCCTCGGCTTCCGACAGGGCCCTGCCCTCGCGCACTCTGGGAAAATCACATAACCTCTCAGATGCTTACTTTGCTAATCTGTAAAATGGGATGTGAACGTGAATACGTCTGGCACCAACTTTACAATGTGGGAATAATAGGTGCAACTTAAAGCAGAGAGCAGGTCATTAGAGCTGCAGCTAATTGGCAGGACACAGATGAATGCCCAGCACAGACAGCCGGGCCTGACGTCCCCTCGTGGTGAAAGGGGTTCCTTTCTTCTCTCTTTTATAAGCCACAAGTGCCTATTACATTCCAGGTGCCATGCTGGTTGCTTATTAACTAGAACTTGGAAAGCACAGAAGCAGGAGAAGAATGAGGCTGGGCTCAACCGGCTCGCTCAGCCCCCAGCACAGCCCCCACTCATGGCTCTCCACTATGCCCAGGGGAACTGTGATGGGGGGAGTGTTCCTGCTGCACAGACGCCCCTAGATGAACAACGTTCAGCAGATTCGAGCCTGACTCACTGAGTCCTGCATGGCGTCTCCCCTTCCTGGCACTCCCTCCTGGTGTGCGGAGAGCCAGTGGGTCTTCCCCTCCCTGACTGCTCCCATCCCGGCCACAGACCCCTTCCCACCACACCCCAGTTCCAGTGTTTTCTTCTAAACAGAGACAGCAAAGGTGAAAACCGACCAGCAGAGAAAAAGCAAGCTCCCTGTAAAAACACAGCAACTCCCATGTCCACACCTCACGTCAACTCCGCCGCTAAAAAGCAAAACCAAGGCACAAACACTACTGGCTCCAGCAGACGGGAGCCACACCGCGGCGCCGAATCCACAGTCTCACGTGTGGGTGAGAATCACTCATTCTGCATTTTTCTAACTACGAAACGACTTTGCCTCACTTGAACGGATGCTAGAACACAGACTCTTGTGCACCACCTCCTGCCTGCGCCACTCTACCGGCTGACTTCCAACGCTACTTCTGAAACTGGCCAGATAAACCGTGCTGCGGCCGGGTGTGGCCTCTTGGGGGTAAAGCCAGTCCCCAAAGCTGGACTGTGTCGGCCTCGCGGGCAAGACCGTCAGCAGACAGGCTCCTAGGCCAGTCTCTGGGTTCTGTCTCCCGTGTGTGAGCGGAACAGGCCGCTGTCTTATACGGCAGTGAACTGGGCACTACGCTGGTGTTGGCCGCTGCATCCTGGGAGTCCCGCAGGCGAGGGGCCCCTTCCTGGCTGTCAGCCTTGAGGGATCTCTCTGTGTGCCTGCACGTCTGTGTCTCCACGTGCAGGTCTGTGTGTGCATCTGTGCGTGGGCATCTGCGGGGCGACTCTGATGTTCCCACAGAAGCAGAGCAGGAGGCTCGCTGCCCCACGGCGGGGCTAAAAGGGGAAACACTGACCACAAGAGACCGTCCTCTCGGGGCGCTCTGCCACGGAGCCCCCAACCCTGCGGGCGCACTCCGCCTCGGCAAAGCCCTCACATGGAGATGCGGGGCTCCCGGAGTCACACTTACGCCAGGGAGTGGTTCCAGAACACGCAGACCGGCTTGGTTCGCTCCTCCACCTCCAGCAGGGCGAACTCCACCAGGACGGGCCTCTGCAGGGGTCTCGGGAGCGGAGCCCCCTCGCTGTACACCAGCGCGCTCACCATCGGGGTATTAATGACGGGCCGGTGAGGCAGCCTGAGGTCAAGAAGCCAGAGCACGGGGACAGACACGGTTAGGAAACATTTGCTTAAACCCCAGCACAAATGCCCTGAGGATACGCCACATCGTGTTTCTAGGGGAGACAGAATCACACTCAAAGAGCTCAGATCCACGGGCCCCACCGTATCTTCGTCCCTAGAGCAGGTTTTATCACTGACAGGGCACACAGAGAGATGTGTCACCTCTGGGTCAAATTGGGACTTCAGAAATTTAAAAAGCAAGAGAAGGCACAGATGCAAAGATGTCACAGCCCATAACAGCTAATGGCAGAAACATAGGGGATGGCTTAACTGTCCAGCAAAAGACCAAAATAATGGCAGCTCGTGGGGATGAATCACCGGGTCACCGGGACCCCAGAGCCAGGGACGTATCTGGGAAACGGCAGGAAGAAGGGTGGAGCCTCGGGCTGCGCCCACCGAGCAGGTCACAAAGCTGTTTCTGGGACATTCATCCTTTCCAGCCAGGACTAGCTGAGCAGCCCTAACCCTGGGGCCAGCAGCAGGCACTACCCACGACTGCCTCGGTCAGGTGTGTGGGGACAGAATGGGGTCCCTCTAGGCACAAGATGGGGCATATGCGAGGGAGGGGGCATTTCTGGCGGAAACACTGGGATAAGCCCAGGCAAAGGGTGTGTAACGTTCTAGGGTGTAGTGTCCCGTGGCAGCCCCAGAACCTCCCTCCAAGGAGCACCACAAAGCAGCGGTCTCTGTCTCTGGGCCAGGTCACGGTGAAATGTCACTGTGAAGACCTGTGCTTGATCAGGATCAGGATTTTGACTTGTGGAAGCCTCAGGGGCCTCCAGAATGGGCCCTCCCCATGTGCCCCGTGTCCAGGCCTCACCGGAGGCTGCGACGGTCGGGGTCATAGCGCTCTGGCAGGAGCTGCCCCAGGGTGCGGTAAATGATGACCAGGGCAACGGCGAACTGGCCAGCGTCATCAGGGTGTCGCCTCCGCCTGCTGATCAGGGCCTCCCTCTCGGTGCCAGGCTCCGGGCGCGGGCTCTGCGGGCTGGTCCTCCGGCCGGCCGGCCTCACCAGGGGACCTTCTGCAATGTGAGCAGAGCGTGAGGACTCCGGCAGGAGCATCTGCGTTCCCCAGGATGGCTGTCAGTGCTAGCAGGTGCTTCTCAAAAACCAACAGATGTCCCACAGAAAACAGTAGAGCGCATCCTCAAAAAATCAAAAACAGGACTTACCACGTGACCCAGCAAGCCCACTTCTGAGTATACACCCCAAAGAACTGCAGGCAGGGACCCAGATACTTCCATGCCCACATTCACAGCAGCACCATCCACTCAGGCCAAAAGGTGGAAACAGCCCAGCCATGCGCCGACTGGTGAGTGGATAAACCAAGAGTGGTCCATCCACACAACGGAATGTTACTCGGCCTTCAAAAGGAGGGCAAGTCTGACACTTGCTACAACGCGGGTGAACCTACAGGACGTTCCGCTCAGTGAAATAAGCCAATCACAAAAGGACAAATATTGTGCGATTCCTCTTACAGGAGGTCCCTAGAGGAGTCAAATTCAAAGACAGAAAGACGGGTGGGCACCAGGGGCTGGGGAGGGAGTGAGTGTTTTGTGGGCTGGAGTTTCAGATCTGCAGGATGAAGAGTTCTGGAGATGGACCCCTTAAACACGAACGTATCTGATGCAGTCTGGATGTGTCCCCTCCAAATCTCATGTGAAAATGTGATCAGAGTTGAAAATGGGCCTGGCGGGGGGTGTTTGGGTCATGCGTGTGGATCCCCCAGGAATGGCTTGGTGCCCAGCCCTTGGTAATAAGCGAGTTCTCACTCTATTAGTTCCAGAGAGAGCTGGCTGCAATGGAGAGTCGGGGACCTCGTCCTCTCAGTTTCAAGCATGACCCCACATCAGAGTCACCCCTCTTTTTAAGACACGAGATAACACCATATACCTGACAAAATCCATTTACTAACGAGGTTTCCAATTTTAAACTGTCCATTACGGAGTTTACCTTTTCATGTCCTTTTTATTTGGGGAAGTTTTTAGTAATTGTCACGGATCTGTAAAGAAGCACCTTAAGAAAATTCAAAATGTTCAAACTGTTTTGCATTATAACCTCAACCCAGGATTGAAGATTTGTTCATACACAGACAGCATTCTGGCTTGTTTTGTTTTTTGTTGTTTTTTGCGGGGAGGAGAAGGTGATTCTAAAATGTCTATTTCTATTTAGAAGCAGCTTTCCCCCCACCAGACAGGTTCTTGCTCTGCTGCCCAGGCTGGGCTGTAGTGGCATGATCACAGCTCACTGCAGCCTCTATCTCCTGGACTCAAGCAATCCTCCCGCCTCAGCCTCCTAAGTAGGTGGGACTACAGGCCTGCGCCACCACGCCCAGGTAATTAAACAAAACTTTCTTGGTAGAGATGGGGTTTCTCTATGTTGTCCAGGTTGGTCTTGAATTTCTGGGCTCAAGCAATCCTCCTTGAGTCGGCCTCCCAAAGTGTTAGGGTTACAGGTGTGAGCCATTGCGCCCGGCTAGAAGCAGCTTTTCACTGCACATCAAAGATAACCAGCTCACATAAAAATTTCAGTTCTTTTTTCTCACATTATCAATTACGTGGCTGAGTATCCCTTAGCTGAAATGCTTGGGAACATTTTGGAATTTTTTTTTTTTTTTTTGAGAGGGAGTCTTACTGTGCAGCCCAGGCTGGTGCACCTCGGCTCACTGCAACCTCTGCCTCCCAGGCTCAAGCAATTCTCAAGCACTCAGCCTCCTGAGTAGCTGGGATTACAGAGGCCCGCCACCACAGCTGGCTCTTTTTTTTGTGTTTTAGACATGCGGTTTTACACCATGTTGGTCAGGCTGGTCTCGAACTGCTGACCTCAGGTGATCTGCCCACCTCGGTCTCCCACAGTGCTGGGATTACAGGTGTGAGCCACCGCACCCAGCCTGGATTTTGATTTTTTTTATCGTTTCATACTTATGTTCCAATGAGCACTTCCTTTAAGTGCTCAAGAAGGTTCAGGTTCTGGAGCATTTCAGGTTTGAGGATGAGGATGCTCAGCCTGTACCTAAGCACTTGTACAAAACAACCCTGCTGTCACCAGCAGGACCTGGCACCAGTGAGCACTCGGAACACTCCGGCCTGGAGCTTCAGTGCGCAGTCCTGTGATTCCCGCAGCAGGGCGCCCTCCCCTCCCTGAATGCTGGGGACTCCGAGGGAAGCGGCAGGTTTCTAAGCGGTTCTACCTTTTTCTTCAGGTGGTTTGAAGAAGTCGGCTGGGAAGGAGACGGAGGACTCCAGCTCCCTGGGGAACTCTTCGCGGATGGCGTCGAACTGCGGGACCCTGGCTCCCGTAAAGTTGAACTTGTCAAAGATGTCGACGGCCAGAACTAGGGGGACAGTTCCTTCAATCAGACATAATTCCCAGGGCTTTCTTGAACCCTTGCTGTTTTCAAAATGACCACAACTGTCACACTGACACTGGCTGGCCATATTTCTTATTTATATTTTATTATTTTTTTTTGAGGTGGAGTCTCGCAGTGTCTCCCAGGCTGGAGTGCAGTGGTGCGATCTCAGCTCACTGCAACCTCCGCCTCCCAGGTCCAAGTAACTCTCCTGCCTCAGCCTCCCAAGTAGCTGGGACTACAGGCAGGCACGACCACGCCTGGCTTTTTGTATTTTTGGTAGATGGGGTTTCATCATGTTGGCCAGGCTGGTCTCAAACTCCTGACCTCAAGTGATTTGCATGCTCTGGCTTCCCAAAGTGCTGGGATTACAGGCATGAACCACCACACTCAGACTATTTACTTATATTTATTTTCTGAGACAGGGTCTCACTCGGTCACCCAGGCTGGAGTGCAGTAGCAGAATCTCAGCTCACTGTAGCCTCATGCTCCTGGGCTCAAGCGATCCTCCCACCTCTGCCTCCTGAGTAGCTGGGAATACAGGGGCATGCTACCACACCTGGCTAATTTTTATTTATTTTTTTTAATAGAGACAGGGTCTCCCTATGGCACCCTGCTGGTCTCGAACTCCTGGGCTCAAGCAATCTGCCCACCTCGGCCTCCCACAGTGTTGGGATTACAGGGTGTGAACTACTACGCCCAGTTGACTGGCCATCTTTAGAACAGAACTGACTTCCAACTTCCTGCATCCCACCTGTGCCTACACCTGTCTACAGTAAGCATGGAGTGAGGCGGGGCTCTCGACATCCATCCTTCTAGAGTCTCACACTTGAGGGTCTGGAAGGCCTGCTGGACCCCCAAGATCATGGCCCAACATTTCCCAAGCCCAGGACCTGTCCCCTGGGAGCCATGGGTGTGTCATCGCAGACTGTCTTCCCAAAGGCTCCACTTACAGACGACGAAACAGAGGCCTAGCTGCTGAATCTTCAGTTTTTTTTTTTTTTTTTTTGAGATGGAGTCTTGCTCTGTCACCCAGGCTGGAGTGCAATGGCGCAATCTAGGTTCACTGCAACCTCTGCCTCCCAGGTTCAGGTGATTCTCCTGCCTCAGCCTCCCGAGTAGCTGGGATTACAGGCACGTACCACCACGCCTGGCTACTTTTTATATTTTTAGTAGAGATGGCGTTTCACCATTTTGCCCAGGTTGGTCTCCAACTCCTGACCTCACGTGATCTGCCTGTCTCGGCCTCCCAAAGTGCTAGGATTACAGGTATGAGCCACTGCACCTGGCCTCAGAATCATTCTTCTAAGAGCATGGCCAAGGGGGGATCAGGAGCCCACCTGCTTCACCCCATGGGGGCCCAGCTCTGGGGAACACCCCTGACGGTAGCAGGGTTCCGCCCCCCACGCAGCCAGGGCCTTACTCATGTTGGCGGTGACGATGACGAAGGGCCGTAGGTAGGTCCGTCGCACGTTGCGTGCCACGTTGCTGAAGTAACCCTCGAGGCGCTGGAGCAGCTGTGCCGTGCCACCCTCGCTCCGCTGGATCTGCTCCCACGCCGCCCTGGTGGCCGGGGCCAGGAGGGCGCTGCCCGAGCGGATGATGTCCTGGTCAGATAGACACCGCTCAGTACTCAGCCTGAGGGGGCCTGGCTCGCAGGACTGAGGGACACCAGCCCTGAAAGCCTTTGCTTGCCTAATGGGTTCATTCATTCCAGCCCTACACTTCAGATTGTGCTCTTTAATATTAGTGTTTTTTTTTTTTGTTTGTTTGTTTTGAGACAGACTTCCCCTCTTGTCATCCAGGCTGGAGTGCAGTGGTGCGATCTCGGCTCACTGCAACCTCTGCCTCCTGGGTTCAAGCAATTATCTTGCTTCAGTCTTCTGAGTAGCTGGGATTACAGGCACACATGTGCCACCACACCCGGCTAATTTTTGTATTTTTAGTAGAGACGGGGTTTCACCATGTTGGCCAGGCTGGTCTTGAACTCCTGACTTCAGGTGATTCACCCGCCTCGGCCTCCCAAAGTGCTGGGGTTACAGGCGTGAGCCACTGCACCTGGCCTAGTTCCCAGATTTTTTTTCCGAAAAGTTTATCTTAGGAGGAATAGAAAAATGTTACTAAGCTCATAAAGTATATTAAAATCCAGAGAATTAAAGATGCTTCATATTTTTAGCTTAATTTACTAGATTTACAAGCACTGTTTAAATGCTTGGAAGGGCTGTTTGCTGGCCGAACAACTGAAATACAAAAAGAAAAATCAAATATATAACATATATTAATTCCATTTAAAATACTTAGGGGAATTTCATGGTCTAAGTTTATAAATAGGATCAAACATTAATCAAAGTTGAATTCAAATAGATAAGGAAGTCTGTTTGTTTGTTTTTGTTTTCTGAGACAGAGTTTCACTTTGTTGCCCAGGCTGGAGTACAGTGGCACGGTCTTGGCTCACTGCAACCTCCGCCTCCCAGGTTCAAGCAATTCTCATGCCTCAGCCTCCCATGTAGCTGGGATTACAGGCGCCCACCACCCCGCCCGGCAGATTTTTTTTGTATTTTAGAAGAGACGGGGTTTCACCATGTTGCCCAGGCTGGTCTCGAACTCCTGGGCTCAGGCAATCTGCCCATCTCGGCCTCCCAAAGTGCTGGGATTACAGGTGTGAGCCACCACGCCCAGCCACAAGTCACTTTTTAACGTGTGATTTTAATAAATCCTGAATCCCATCACATAAACCACAGGGACTGTGGGGGATTCAATGTCAGAGGATGGGACTGTCAGAGTGAGCCCTGCCAGGCTTTTTTCCACGTACACCCCAAGATGCTAAGGCAGGGAAGACATGTGGAGATGCCCCTGGTAATATCAGAAGTCCTCCTGAACCCCACCACGTAAAGTAGTGATGGAACCACCACAACCTAGGCTGAGCAGAGGACCCACACTGAGGCCGCTGTGGACACGTGGGCAGCTCCTCCAAGGGTGACCCTCAGCCTCCGCACACCCCAGGGTCTATGTGAACAACTGGGTGGAGGCATGAGGCTGTGCTCAGGGGCTTGGGGACCACACCCAAGACAGAAACCAGGGCTGGGCACGTTGCTCATGCCTGTAATCCTGACACTTTGGGTGGCTGAGACTGGTGGATCACCTGAAGTCAGGAGTTTGAGACCAGCCTGGCCAACACGGTGAAACCCCAACTCTACCAAAAATACAAAAAATTAGCCAGGCGTGGTGGTGGGCGCCTGTAATCCCAGCTACTTGGGAGGCTGCAGCAGAAGAACTGCTGGAACCTGGAAGGCGGAGGTTGTAGTGAGCTAAGATTGCACCACTGCACTCCAGCCTGGACAACAGAACAAGACCCAAGACCCCATCTCAAAAAAAGAAAAGAAAAGAAACAGAAACCAGGAAGGAAACTTGTTTGCGGAGTCACGCGTGGAGAATAAACGCCACTGGCCCAACTCTCCGGCTGGAACTCAAATCCCAGCAGAGGGACCCTGCCTGGTCTCTGGCGTCCTTATGCAGACCGGAAGGTTCCATGGGGGCCCTGCATGGACTGGAGGCCCTTTGTGGATGAGGAGGTCCCTGAGGGCTCCGTGTGGATGGGTGGGAGGGACAGGGTGTCCCCCGCGGGCTCTGTGTGGATGGGTGGGAGGGACAGGGTGTCCCCCGCGGGCTCTGTGTGGATGGGTGGGAGGGACAGGGTGTCCCCCGCGGGCTCTGTGTGGATGGGTGGGAGGGACAGGGTGTCCCCTGCAGACTCTGTGCGGATGGGTGGGAGGGACAGGGTGTCCCCGCGGGCTCTGTGTGGACAGGCGCTCCTCTGGGGTCCTGTCTGGATGACGAGGCCTGCAGTGGAGCCACAAGGAAACTTCTGGAGTCCCCAAGGGCAGTTTCCAAATATCAGGCTGCATGAGTCTCCTCTGCATTCACCCTAAAAAGACACCGCTCAGGGGCTGACAAGTTCCACACACAGAGCTGGAGGGTTGAGGTGGAGGCACGGCCCTCTGAAAGCAGGACCTCTGAGCTGCAGGTGGGAGTGGACACGGGGGCCCACTGCCGGGCCTTGCCCCTTACGAGCTGTGCCTTTGGGCAAACTCCTTAGCTCTCTCTGTGCCTGTTTCCTTACCTGTCAAATGGGTGGATGATACTACATCACAGGCTGCGTGGAAGGGAGAGGGGCTGATTCAGGTGGGCCACTTAGAAGCCACTTAGATCACACTACAGGCCCTACTGGGATCACCGGCAAGGCTGTGACCAGCCAGTTTCCTTCCGGAACATTCTGTAGAGCTTGTCAGTTGAGCCAGGTGCTGCACCCACCAGGGCTCACATTTGAGAAATGAGGGGTTGCCTCGAGGATCCCGGACACAACCATCTTCCACGAGCTGAGGTGGATGCCCAGCCCCACAGTGCCCGCCCACGGGCATCCCCGAGTGTCCCCGAGCCAGGGCGGCAGCCACCCTCCTACCTCGTGGAAGTCGGCATCCTGTGTGGCTGCCAGGTCGAAGCCCTGCTGCCAGCTCTCGTGCTGAAGGACGCGGCCCAGCAGCTGGTAGGCCGTGCGCACGTCATTGCCAAAGAGCGTGTCCGTGTGCTGTGTAGCGTTGCGCAGCGCCCTCACCAGCCGCAGGGCCCCAGCACCATCCACCTGCGTCTCGTTGCGGCTCAGCTTCTCATTCTGCAACAGGGAGGTGGTCGCAATGTGTGCAAACCCACTTTGGTTGCTTTCGGTTCCTGCGGTTACTCAGCAACTCACTACTGTCCGGTGCAAGTTTCCTTGTCAGAAAGGAACTTAAAAAAATCCAAAAGCCTGGCTGGGCATGGTGGCTCATGCCTGTAATCCCAGCACTTTGGGAGGCCGAGGCAGGTAGATCATTTGAGGTCAGGAGTTCGAGACCAGCCTGGCCAACATGGTGAAAACCTGTCTCTACTCTCTATTTTAAAAATACTCTATGTCGCACTTTGGGAGGCTGAGACGGGCGCATCACGAGGTCAGGAGATCAAGACCATCCTGGCTAACACGGTGAAACCCCGTCTCTACAAAAATACAAAAAAACTAGCCGGGCGTAGTGGCAGGCGCCTGTAGTCCCAGCTACTCGGAAGGCTGAGGCAGGAGAATGGTGTGAACCCGGGAGACGGAGCTTGCAGTGAGCCAAGATCACGCCACCGCACTCCAGCCTGGCCAACTGAGCAAGACTCCGTCTCAAAAAAGAAAAAAAAAATACTCTATGTCTCTATTTCAAAAGTAAAAAATTTAGCAGGGTGTGGTGGTGGGCACCTGTAAGTCCCAACTACTAGGGAGGCTGAGGCAGGAGAATAGCTTGAATCGGGGAAGCAGAGGTTGCAGTGAGCTGACACCGTGACACTGCCCTCTAGCTTGGGAGATAGAGTGAGACTTCATCTTCAAAAAAAAAAACAAAAAAAAACCCAGAAGCCCAAAAAATGAGCACCGCTGACAGTTAGGACATGGAAAACATGGAAACAAGGGTCTGGTGGGCCAAAGAGGGCTCAGAGAAAGACAGCAAGCTGGAGGCAGGGGAACAAACGCTATGAAATAGGGCAGGATCAGGGGGCAAATGGAGTCAAATGCAAGGACCCTGCGTTTTCAGAACGAAAGACACAGAGCTGGGTCCTCTGGGGGACAGAAGTGCACGTGGGGGGTGACTGGCTCAGGTGCCAATGCCCCCAAGTCCACAGGAACCACTGGCTCCAGGCTGTGGGCCCGTGGGGCTGTCCCTGCAGCATCACAGCTGCCCCGACACTCCCCAGCCCAGGAGCCTCGGCCCACACAAACCCTTGCATGCACACATGAACACACACGTGCCCCGGCTGAGCATGCACACATGAACACACACGTGCCCCGGCTGAACACGCATCCTCGAGGCGCCCCTACCATGGCCCTGAGGTCCACGAAGGAGATGGTGGTGCAGTTAAAGAGCTCTGGAGGCAGCCAGCCCTTCTCCCCGCTGCAGTGTCGGACCGCATTTCCTAGGGAAGCAGAGCAGGTGTGCAAAGCCTGAAACTCAAATTGTTGATCAATGCTTGTGTATTTCAATCCCCAGTCCGAATGTACTGAAACCCAGAACACTGCGTGGCGGTGAGAACCCCAGGGGGGCCGGAAGGCCAACACCAGCGCCCCTCTTTCATGTCAGGGCCACGCCGAAGCTGCTCTGACACTGACAACCAGACGTTTCGGGTGCCCAGCCAACAGGAGCCAGAGCTTCCGAGCAAGTCCGCAAGGAAAGAAATCAGCAACACCATCTGCTGGGCGGCCATGATCCCATGTGCCAGGAATCTGTTTCGGCCAGGCCTTTCTTTGCCTCACTGCACTCCCCAGACGCCCCTCACAGTGGGGACAAAGTCACTGTCCCCATTTCACAGAGGAAACCCAATGCTACAAACAGTGAAGCCATTTGTCCAGGTGCCGCAGCTTGACTGACGCAGCTGGGACTGGCTGGGCCTGACTGGCGGGCGTCCCCACATGCACTACGCTGTTCATGTTTCTGTTACGTCCTCTGCCTGCTTTGTGTATTTACGGGTAGGGAAAAGGTGATCTGATTTCTCCCCGGCACTTTGCCTGCTGATGTTTCTTCAGCACGAAACATTCCGTGAGTCCCCACGTCTCGACCGGCTCTCCCACAAGGACGCGTGCCTCAGTTCCCTACCCGTGGATGCCACAGGCCCCGGGGACTCACCGACGGATCCCTTGGGGCACGGCACCGCAGCCGGCTGCCCGAACTTGGTCTGCGGCCACCAGATGCCGGCCTCAAATGCTTTGGGACAGCCGTTGTAGATCACTGGGGTAGAGAGGAGAGAAGGCTGCTCAGCGGGGCATGCCGTGCCCAGCACCACAAACAGACACCACTGTCTGCGTGTGCTTCCCTGCAGGAGGCCCTGCTCCCACCAAGAACTGAACCCTAGCATCTCCCCTGCCCCCATCCATGTCAGAGCTGGAGAGGGGGTGACCAGGCTCTGACCCATACCCCCTCATGTAGAACCAGGTTTCTAGAAGGTCAAGAGAAAGCAGAACACAAGGGAGCCCAGGGTTCCCCCAAACAGCCGGCATGCATGCACACACGTGCACGCCAGGGCAGCAGCCTGTCCCTGCGCTGTAACCTGCAGGGTGTCAAGGGGCAACACTGACCTTCACAGCCGAATGTGGTGACCTCGGCAAACGGGTTGTCACAGCGGTTGCACTGGCGGCCGATGACGCCGGGCTTGCAGGCACACTGACCGGTGGCCATGTCGCAAGTGCGGCTGTGGGAGCCATGAGGGAAGCAGTCGCAGGGCAGACAGGTATCCTGGGCTGGGGGCTTATAGTAATTCTCCTGCAAAAGCCAGAGGCAGGGCCTGTGACTTCAGATGCCCAGGAAAGGCCCTACCTTGCAGCGCATTTTCCAAGCAACGTCCAGACTCCCGCGTGGGTGCGTGTGTCGGCCGCCAGCCATCTCACCCCTCATGGCTACCTTCTGCCCACATCCCACACCCAACAGGGGCTGCCTCCCAGGGCCCCACAAGGCCGGACCCAGGAGAGCAGTTCTTTCGGGAAGCATGCCCTCCCTCATGTCTTAGCAAATCTCAGCAGCGAGCACCTTTGCATTTGTCCTAAAAAGAATCAGAGATCCAAATGGCTTACGCGTGGGGATAGCCCTTGGGCATTTTTTTAAAGTTGTTTGGAAAAATTAGAAGCCACCTGAACGTCCACCATTGGGTGGGTCAGGGTGACAATCAAGAGCTTGTACTTTGGATTCAGAAAGTCCTGGGTTCATGCTTGACCCTTGCCATTTACCGGCTACACTGCCTGGGCCGGCCGGTCACTGGGCCTCCCCAGGCCCAAGTAGCAAACCCCCAACCCCGCCCCAGAAAATGGGGCAGGCTGTGACTTGGGGAGACTCATGAGCAACGTTCAAACTTGTGTGACAGGCGGGGACTCCAACTGAGTGTAAAATGGCGGTAAGCGGCAGGCCCAGAAGAGATGCTAAAACACTAACAATCACAGCTGGGAGGCGACATGGGGTGACTGCGATCTTTATGTTTTTTTATTACAGTTTGTATAACTTTGTTTTTCTATTTTTTTGAGATAGGGTCTCACTCTGTTGCCCAGGCTGGAATGCAGTGGTACAATCACAGCTCACTGCAGCCTCAACCTCCAGGGCTCAAGTGATCCTCCCACCTCAGCCTCCCGAGTAGCTGGGATCACAGGCATGCACCAGCACGCTCAGCTAATATTTTTATTTTTTGTAGAAGTGGGAGTCTCACTATGTTGCCCAGGGTGGTCTTGAATTCCTGGGCTCAAGTAATCCCTCCTGCCTCGGCCTCCGGAGTAGCTGCGATTACAAGCATGAGCCACCACACCCTGCCTATAACTTTGAATGAGAAAAAAATCATAGGCAAGTTTTCGCCAATTCACTTCCAACGTCCCCTGTGCTCTGCCACCCACTGTGCCACCACCACCATCTGGTGACATGTGTGGACCAACCCGGACCCAGGAGAGCTGTTTAATTTGAGCCTTTTAGGACACAAGTCCCACTTGCTGTTGGAACCACTGCAGGCACTCAGGACACTACTGACATCACGGGATGGCATCCAAGGGTACCCTGATGCCAGCTTCCCTCCTAGGGCCGGCCGCATCTGCAGGAAGCTCATGTCCCTCGCCCAGGCTCCTGTTACCCTCAGACCTAACATCTGGGTTTCAAGTTACTATGAGTGCTATGGCTGTGGTGTACACGAAGATCCTGAAGGAGGTGACGTATCCTGAGGGGGTGGGGAGGGGTCCCTAGAGTCTGCACTGAGAACACATGTGCACATCTGGAGACATGAGATGTGAGCTCCGTGCTGCACGCAGGTTAGGACGGACAGCCCTGGACACGGGTGGGGCATAACACACTTAGTGACGCTTTCTATTTTAAAACTGCTGTTGTCATGTGATGTCAGCTTGGTAAAGACCAGGAAAATGACCAGGCACGGTGGCTCACACCTGTAATCCCAGCACTTTGGAAGGCTGAGGCGGGTGGATCACCTGAGGTCAAGAGTTCAAGACCAGCCTGGCCAACATGGTGAAATCCTGTCTCTGCTAAAAATACAAAAATTAGCTGGGCGTGGTGGTGGGCGCCTATAATCCCAGCTACTCAGGAGGCTGAGGCAGAAGAATCGCTGGAACCTGGGAGGCAGAGGCTGCAGTAAGCCAAGATTGTACCACTGCACTCCAGTCTGGGCGACACAGCAAGACTCCATCTTAAAAAAAAAAAAGACCAGGAAAATGGCCAACCAGGAGGGCTGGGGTGGTGCCAGAGATGAGCCAGCCCTCAGAAAAGGCTGGGCTGCCCATAGCCATGGGCAGTGGGCTGGGAGCAGGCAGGGATTCCTGTTCCACGGGCGGGGGCTGGCAGGGCTGAACCCGTAGTTTACATGTGGAAAACAGCCATGGAGTAGTCACAGAGCACAGGGGAACAGCAAGGAAACCAAAAACCACATCTGTACACAAATGTGTGAGTGGGCACAGCTGTGTGTGTGCAGGTGTGAGTATGTACAGGCAGGGTGTGTGTAGGGATGTGTGTATGTAGGGGGTGTGTATAGGCAGGGTGTGTAGGCGTGTGTGTATGTAGGGGCATCTGTGCATGTGTGTTAGCACACACAGCCATCTCCCTGGGGCTCAAGGCCTGGGGTGGGCGTGCAGGGACCATGGGGGCTGGGCCTCACCTTGCATTGGCACTGGCCGTTGGTCTTATTACAATCAGGATCAAAGCCTTTGCTGACAGCACAGTGGCAGGGTCCACAGACAGGGTTCCCCCACCAGCCTCTGGGGCACGGAAGGTCGAGTCTGTGGGGAAAATAAGAGGGCAGCTGGAAGGTTTATGCAACTGTGCCTTCTGGAACAAGAAGAGGCCCACTGGCAGCGTGGAGATGGCTGCCCAGGAGGCCTGGCTGGGTCCAGCTCTGGGAGCTTCGCTTTCACATTATGTGGCCTCAGTCTCCCCTCTACTGGCTCCCAACCTCACCCCCCACCCACAGATCCGCCATGCCCAAAGCGACTGGGACGGCATCTGCGTCCACTGTGTGCCCCACGTCCACATGACGCCTGGCTCACTGGGGCTTAATGACAGTGAACCCTACTGCAAGAGCTGGCCTTTCACGACACAGCCCCACACAGGCAGACCGAACTCAGCTGCCTGGCACAACTTCTCAAAGTGCGCTTGGGGTGAGTGCCAGCATGAGATGCCCGCGGGAAGCTCCTGAACAGGGAGTGTGGCAGCTTTTGTTGTCCCCCAGGTCCCCTGGCCACCAGCCCCACAGATGCTCAGGGCAGCCGTGCCCTGGTGTAGCGTGCCCCTTAGGTCAGCAGCACACGTCCATGCACTCAGAACCCAGTAGAAGCCAGTCCTGCCTCCCTGAGCCTCCCCCGGCGGAGGGCAACAGACACTGAAGATGAGCAACACTGCAGGGACAAAGCCAGGCCTCCGAGGTGCCGGCCGCTGCTGTGCATGAGTCGTCCTACCTGTTCCTGACAGGGGCTGCACCTGCGCAGTCACCTGGAGGCCCACCTGCTTGCAACGGCCCCGCCCGAGTGTCCTGCGGGCTCCTGCATTCCCCATCCTGGCTAACCGAGTTCCCTCTACCCAGCTGCCAGCTCTAGCATTCACTCACTTGATGAGCAAGTATTAAGGACTGTGTACAAATCAGCGTCACAAAGACAACCGGCCAGATATAAGAGTCTGGTGTTTATGGATGTATGTGTGCAGTGTGGGGGCCCCAGAGCCTTCACCCCCTGCAGCCCTGGTGACCAAGGCACTGGGCATGGAGACACTGGATCAGCCTCTTAGCAACCCCGCCCTGCTCCAAGCTGTGCTCCATGCGGCAGCTGGGGGTTCCTTAAGACCACACCCGGTTCTGCCACTTTAGTGCTGGGCCCCCAGGGCCTCCACACAGCCAAGCTCTGTTCCTGGCTTGTGGGCCCACCCCCGTCCCCACCCAGGCCTCTCTAGACCAGCCTCATCCCCTTACCCCTCTCCAGCTTGGCTCTGTTGCTTTCGTTCCCAGAAAGCCCTCTGGCTTCAGCCTCACTGGCTCCCACCTCCCTCTCCACTCCCAGGGCACCTCCTCTAAACTCTCCCTTGCATTCGATCTTGCTGGTATCCAAGAATGACGTAGTGCCATCTTCTCGTGAGGTCACCAGCTCCAGGGCACAGGCTGCTTCCCACTCATGGGGTCACAGCCAGGATCACAGCACCTGCTCTAGGCTCAGGTGGACAAAGAACAGAGCGTAGCAGGTGTCCCCACACCTGAGGGCCACCAGCAGCTGAGGACAATGAGCCATGGGGGCATCACCTCCACGGCGGCCTAGAATCTTGGTTTATGAAGAACCAAGCAGCTCCACCTTGGACAAAGTGATGCTTGTAATGACTACACACTGTGCCCAGCGATCCCTATGCAAAGGGCACTCTGGGAGCCCAAAGAGCATGCTGCTGCCTGTCCTAACCACACCAGGATCTCCACATTCATCAGACACGACCTCAACCCCACCGACTCGAGAGAGAAAGCATTCTCTATAAATCGCACACATCTCGCTGCATCTCATGGGGTCTGTTCGCTCTGGGCACAGCGAGGACTCCAGGTGAGTCATACTGCACGTTTCTGGCATGGACACATGATCCAATGGGGTTAGTTTGAGATGTCCAAATCGATTCTCATTGCCCAGCCGTGGTGGCTCACACCCATAATCCCAGTACTTTAGGAGGCTGAGACAGGTGGATCTCTTGAGGTCAGGAGTTCGAGACTAGCCTGACCAATATGGTGAAATCCCATCTCTACTAAAAATACAAAATTATTAGCTGGGCATGGTAGCAGGCACCTGTAGGACCAGCTACTTGGGAGGCTGAGGCAGGAGAATCGCTTGAGCCCAGGAGGCGGAGGTTGCAGGGAGCCAAGATCACACCATTGCCCTCCAGCCTGGATGACAGAGTAAGACTCTGTCTCAAAAAAAAAAAAAAAAAAATTATCATTTAATTCATGCCAATTTTGAAAAAAAAAATATGTCCCTGTTATCCAGAATTACACATATCTTCGGGTCAAAATAAGAAAGAGAAGACACTGAAGAGGGAACACAGCCACGTGGACTCTGAAGGCACAGGGAGGTCCCGGGGCTGCTCTTACTTGTTCTCGCAGTACGGCCCGTAGTGGCTGGGCCCGCACTCGCACACGTAGCCCTGCGGGGAGCCGGGGGAGCGTACGCAGGCCCCCATGTTCTCGCAGGGGTTCAGGTGACAGGCATCCACACAGTTTATTCCAAGGTACCCTGCAAGGACAGAGCCAGCATTACCTCCACCCAGAATCCATGAGACCTTCCACGTTAAAATATCTGGAGCAACCTGTCTCCCCGAGATCTGACTTTCTCTGGTACTCGGCAGAGGGAAGAGACAGGCTGCCACAGAGTCCCCAAAAACACAGCGTTAGGCGGGTTAGACTCGGTGAATGCAGAGAGGAAGGCCTTCCTGGCTGTGAGAGCCTTGGAACACGGGGCCCAGGCCGCCCCAGGACACATGGGGAATGGCCACCAGCAGATGACTTCAGCACCTCAAATCTCAGAGGCCACCCTGAAGGGAGGATTTCCTTAACGTGTACTTTTCACTCATTCATTCATTCATTCATTCAGACACAGTCTTGCTCTGTTGCCCAGGCCGAAGTGCAGTGGCATGATCTCAGCTCACTGCAACCTTTGCCTAACAGGCTCAAGTGATCCTCCCACCTCAGTCTCCCACGTAGCTGGGACCACAGGTGCATGCCACCATGCCGGGCGAACTTTTTTTTTTTTTGGGTAGAGATGGGGTTTCACCATGTTGCCTGACTGGTCCTGAACTCCTGGCCTCAAGTGACCCACCCACCCTGGCCCCCCAATGTGCTGGGATTACAGGTGTGATCCACTGCGCCCAGCCTTACTTTTCATCATTTCTTTGCTGATCACCCCATGTGCTGAGGAGAGCACCTGGGGCACTCTGTGCCTCAAGTAAGGAAGAGGCTCAGAGTCTCTCTCTAGATGGGGCCTACTTGTTATAAAGCTCAGCGCTCCACAGAACCACAGGGACTCGGCTGGGGACACCAACGTCCAAACTGAGCCCCCCTCCTGTGTTTCAGTCATGAGAGGCCTCCCTGTCACTGAAGGGCCCCAGGAGGACAGTCCCACCTTTGTCACAGATGCAGCTGTAGTCCTCCCAGGTGTCATGGCAGCGGCTGTGGGGGGGACAGGGGCTCGAGGTACAGGGGTCCTCCACATCACAGCCGTCCTTCACCCTGACCTTGAGCGCATTGTTCATGTTCAGGGTGGCGACGTTGGTGGGCGTCCCCCCCATCCTCACTCCCTGCATTAAGGAAAGGGCATTGGGGCTGCAGGAGCCCGGAAAGGTAAGTAGGGGTTAAGGGAACCCTGAGACCTCTCTGGTCCCTCGCGAGGCATTCATTTGTGACGCCTCATTTATCTGCAGAGCTGTGGTGGGCAGGGCTGCTCCTCCCGCCCCATGGCCTGGTGGCCGGAGTGCAGTGGAGGGCTGGGTGAGGAGCTCAGAGGGCACGCCGGCCCGATCTCCTGGGGTGCACGGTGGGAGTGTGAGGAGTGGACATCCCTGCCGAGGGGGCTGAGAGCCGAGGGGGCTGAGAGCCGAGGGGGCTGAGAGCTGAGGGGGCTGAGAGCTGAGCGACTCTGAGAGCAGTTCCCTCGGCTGTAGCTGGAACCCCTGGCTCCAGGGAACAGGCACGGGGCCTACTTGGGTGACGTCTGTGGTTGGACTGGGTGGGGGCGGCAGCAAGGGGCTCAATTCAGGATGCTTCACAAAGGCAGGGGGCAAGTGGCTGGCATGGCAGTGGGGAGCTGTGGGGGCCAGGGACGGCCAGGATGCCAAGGGGAACCGCGGGGAAGGATGGGTCTAAAGAGGAAACAGGAGCTGTTAAAGTGGGGATGTCTATCAGACAAATTCTTCACTCACTGAAAACTAACAGGGTGACCAACGGCACCAACGGTGGTGCTGGCAGCCTCGGAGCCGCCTGTGAGGGACAGGCCCCCCCCACTCCACCGCCACCGCCCCCACCTACCTGCATGCAGCCTCGGAATCCACGGCGCACGGAGACCTTGTCTTCAGAGGCGCCCCCGACCACCACGCTCCTGATTGTCAGCCCGGGAAGCATGCCCCCGATATCTGCCCTGTTCTGTGTGGAGAGAGGGGCGGAGCTCTGGGGGCAGAGTCCACCATCCTAGAAACGTCTTCCAGCCTGAAGAATGTGCTGGAAGCCTAAACAGTCGCTTCAACAAGCTCCCCAGAGCCTGAGGACATCTGGGCCTCCAAAGAGAGAGCTGGGCCCAGCTGGACAGCGTGGCTGGCTGTGATGATAAGGGCGAGGGGACCAGGCCAGAGGATGGGTGTCCATGTACCAGCCTAGCCGAAGCGGCCAGTGGGGTCAATGTGGGCAACTGTCCCGCCTCTGTCAAGGGCACAACGCTAAACCAGCCCTGCTGTGACAGAGTTTGGCGAATCAGGAAGACGGCAGCGAACGGAAATTCGTTCACCCATTAACACTGTGGGAACCCAAGAGGGTCTTGGCTGAGATCCAGTCCCAGAAAAGCAGGTGCCTAGAACACACCTATTTACTCCCAGGTCTGTGTTGTAAGATGAGCCTTGGCTCCAAGAGCTCTTGGAAATCCCAGGTAGCCCCTTAAGTGTGTGGGCATTTCACAGACAACATCTTGAGTTACCCGCCTGCAAACTGTGGAAAGCCAGTTTGGTTCGGTAAGTATTCTGAACAATGTCTGGGATGACGCCATCTGCCTGCTAGGACAGGCGTGGCTCCCGGGTGTCTCACAGGCCTGTCCAGGGCCTGGGTCTCACTGCTTTCCCAGTTTTGCTCCCCATCCATGCTCTGAGGGCAGGGGCCCTGGCACTGCTACTTCAGTACCCTAAAGACACGGTGCTGAGCCTACAGGCGCAAGTTGCTCAACATGGCTTTGCTAAAAGAAACCACTGCTGAAGGCACCAACAGCATCATGTTGAGAAATGCAGCTGGAGGAAGTCAGCTGCTGCCTGCCGGGGGCGGGGCATCTGGGTAAAGGAGGTGAGGAACATGCCAGTGACCTCGGTACACGGCAGAACAGAAGCCCACTTGCGGGGGCCCAGAAAGTGCCTCCCCAAATCCACAAGGTCTCTGGCGGGTCCTGGCACATCAAGGGGTCATTCTGTTTTTCCCTGGGCCAGAGGGTCCATCCCCAGAGGAGGTGCAGGTACCAGCTCACCTGGTCCATCCCATAATCCAAAGTCATGGTGACCAGGTGCTTCATCTCACTGTCCTCCTTAACATTCTTCAGCTCGATGAGCAGGTGGTGCCACTCCCCGTCGGTCACCCGCAACCTGGACAGCATCACGGACTCCACGTCGGAGGGGCCATGGGACACCTCAAACTGGAGGTAGTTGTTCAGGATCTAGAGCAGGGAGAGCCACACCAACTGATTGGTACAATGACAATGAAAGAGACAACGCTTTGCAGTCACTTAAACAAGGAAGCTGTGAAGGGGGACTGATGCTGTGGTACCAGATACAAGATGGGTTTAAAAAGTAGGCAAAGTTGGCCGGGTGCGGTGGCTCAGGCCTGTAATCTCAGCACTCTGGGAGGCTGAGGCGGGTGGATCACCTGAAGTCAAAAGTTTGTGACCAGCTTGGCCAACATGGTGAAACCCCATCTTTACTAAAAATACAGAAATTAGCTAGGTGTGGTGGCGGGTGCCTGTAATCCTAGCTACTCAGAGGCTGAGGCAGGAGAACTGCTTGAATCCAGGAGGTGGAGGTTGCAGTGAGCTGAGATTGTGTCATTGCACTCCAGCCTGGGTGACAGAATGAGACTTGGTATCAAGAAAAAAAAAAAGGCAAAGTTGGCTGTCTGTGGTGGCTCAGGCCTTTAATCCCAGCACTTTGGGAGACCACAGCAGGCGAATCACCTGAGATGAGGAGTTCAAGACCAGCCTAGCCAACATGGTGACACCCTGTCTCTACTAAAAATACTAAAATTAGCCAGGCATGCTGGCGGGCACCTGTAAGCCCAGCTACTCGGGAGGCTAAGGCAGCAGAATCGCTTGAACCTGGGAGGTAGAGGTTGCAGTGAGCTGAGATTGCACCACTGCACTCCAGCCTGGGAGACAAGAGCGAGACTCTGTCTCAAAATAATAATAATAATTAGACAAAGTTGGCTGGGTGTGGTGGCTCACACCTGTAATTTCAGCACTTTGGGAAGCCAAGGCGGGTGGATTGCTTGAGGCCAGGAGGTCAAAGAGAGCCTGGCAAATATGGCAAAACCTCGTGTCTACTAAAAATTCAAAAATTAGCCGGGCATGGTGGTGTGTTCCTGTAATCCCAGTTACTTGGGAGGCTGAGGTGGGAGGATCACTCAAGCCCAGGAGGTGGAGGTTGCAGTGAGCCAAGATAGCAACTACTGTACACTTCAGTTTGGGTGACAGAGCGAGACCTTGTCTCAAAAAAAAAAAAAAAAAGTAGGCAAAGTTGTTCTTTGTTGCTGCTGCCAAAACACTCATCAGAACTGCTTGTCTTATTCTATGGGAAAAAGCATCAATCGCTTCATGGAGGTCAAGTAAGCGAAGGGCCAAGACCAAGCCCCATTAGGCTTTTAAGTATTGGGAACCAGCTCGATTCAGGTAACTATTGGGCTCCTATTTTTGGATGCAAACATACTTTATAAGACAAGATTTAATCCTCTGTGTTTAATTACATGCATGAAAAAAACAAAAATCAGCATTGCGAATGGCCTAAGATGCTCATATTGTAAAATAAGGTAGGCCAAGGACAGTGTCAAAATCTTAGTTCTCCTAAGAAAGGACTTGGCGGCCGGGCGCGGTGGCTCACGCCTGTAATCCCAGGACTTTGGGAGGCCGAGACGGGCGGATCACGAGGTCAGGAGATCGAGACCATCCTGGCTAACATGGTGAAACCCCGTCTCTACTAAAAATACAAAAAACTAGCCGGGCGTAGTGGCGGGCACCTGTAGTCCCAGCTACTTGGGAGGCTGAGGCAGGAGAATGGCGAGAACCCGGGAGGCGGAGCTTGCAGTGAGCCGAGATTGCACCACCGCACTCCAGCCTGGGCGACTGAGCAAGACTCCATCTCAAAAAAAAAAAGAAAGGACTTGGCAATTTGGACCAACTCTCCTCTTGAAATCACCTACGAACATGAGACAAAATATTAAAGAATGTCTGTTTGAAGGCACTGAAGTGGCTCCAGGCAAAACAGAGTTTCAGGCTCATGACCAAGGAAAAGACAGAATCTGCACAACAGCGTGGTGTGTTTCCCTGCAAGGCCGGCAGCCGGTTCTGGAAGACACAGTGGAGGCTAAGCGTGCAGTCAGGTCACGGCTGCCAGGTACCTGAAACCCTTGCCCTCCTTGGCACTCTTCAGCCCGGTCAGCAGGTGATGCCGTGCCTCATCAGTCACCTGTGACCTAGAGTCTCAGGATGCCTCAAAGCTTTCTAGGTTCATGGGGCTGGAGGATTAAAAACTGGGGTTCACGGACTGCCAAGGGTTGTTCCTTGGCTTCTGGTTGCAACCCTGAGGGGTTTACACTAACAATAAAAAACGAAAAAGATCCACCCTTGCAGGACTGGAAGCCCGGCTTTGAACCATCTCAGTCTGTGACTGCATTAAAGTCTGTGACTTTGGGAGGCCGAGGCAGGTGGATCACCTGAGGTCAGGAGTTCGAGACTAGCCTGACCAACAAGGTGAAATCCCATCTCTACTGAAAATACAAAAAATTAGCTGGGTGTGGTGGCGGGCGCCTGTAGTTCCAGCTACCTGGGAGGCTGAGATAGGAGAATTGCTTGAACCCGGGAGGCGGGGGTTGCAGTGAGCAGAGATCACGCCACTGCACTCCATCCTGGGTGACGGAGCCAGACTGTGCCTCAAAAAAAAAAAAAAAAAAAAAAAATCTGTGACTGCATTCAAGTGCTCTGGGAGGGCAAGTGCTCCCAGTGGTTGCCAGAAGCAAACATGGAAGATAATGACATCCCCATTCTAGTTTCTCTTTTTCTTTGTGTGTGTTGTTTTTTGTTTTTGTTTGTTTTGAGACAGAGTTCCATTCTTGTTGCCCAGGCTGGAGTGCAATGGCACAATCTCAGCTCACTGTAAACTCTACCTCCCAGGTTCAAGTGAATCTCCTGCCTCAGCCTCCCGAGTAGCTGGGATTACAGGCACCCACTACCACACCCAGCTAATTTGTTTATATTTTTAGTAGAGATGGGGCTTCTCCATGTTGGTCAGGTTGGTCTCAAACTCCTGACCCCAGGTGATCTGCCTCCTTGGCCTCCCAAAGTGTTGGGATTACAGGCATGAGCCACTGCACCTGGCCCCCATTCTAGTTTCACATACTCTCTAGTTTTAAATAAAATGTCTAGCACTCAATAAAAAGCAGCCAAGTATATGAGGATATAAGGTAATACGCTTGAAAACCAAGAGAAGCAAGGAAGAGTGGCAACAGACCACAAAATCATCAGACACAGACTCAAAAATAACACTGGGAACCACAAAACTTTCAAGCAAACAGACTCAGTGAGACCATTAGAATTACTTCTGGGTGTAGGTGTTACAGAGATAAGGGTCAAATGGCCATGTTTAAATACATGTAAGAAGAATCAGAAAACAAGGTTGTAACTAAGATGCTCATACTTAAAGATAACTGAAAAAAAATAGCCTAGATTTTAGAAAAACAACTATTAGCACACTGCTTATATTCTACCTGAAATATAAGGATACAGAAAATGTTGACAGTAAAAGGATAGAAGAAAATACATCATATAAATACCAACCAAAAGAAAAATGGTATAGCTATGTTAATATGAGCCAAAGTAGATTTAAGGCAGAAATCCTTACTACAGAAGGAAGAGGAATTTCATAATGATAACCGAGTCAATTTGATTTGAAGATAAATCAACTCTAAATTTGTAGGCACCTAAGAACCTGGCCTCAAAATCTATATAGTAAAAATCAAGATTACTAAGAGAAGTAATAGACAAATCTACAGTCAAGGTAGGAGACCTGTAACTAACTTCTCTCAATAAGTGAGAAGACAAAGACAAAAAAAAAATTAAAACCAATAATGATAAAGAATATTTGAATACCACAGTCAACAAACTTTACCTACTTGATATATACAGAATATTATGGATAACAACTGCAGAGCATATAGTGGTATGTGTACAAAACTGGCTAGAGGCCGGGCACGGTGGCTCCAGACTCTAATCCCAACACTTTGGGAGGCTGAGGCGGACAGATCACCTGAGGTCAGGGGATCGAGACCAGCATGGCCTACATGGTGAAACCCCGTCTCTACTAAAAATACAAAAATTATCTGGATGTGGTGGCAGGCATCTATAATTCCAGCTATTCAGGAGGTTGAGGCAGGAGAATCACTTGAACCTGGGAGGTAGAGGCTGCAGTGAGCTGAGATTGCACCATTGCACTCCAGCCTGGTGACAGAATGAAACTCCGCCTCGAAAAGAAAAAAAAAAAAAACGACTAGATCTGGGCTGTAAACCACATTTCGAAGTTCTGAAACCACATGGTATAAGTTCTTTGACCTGCAATTACGCTAAAAACAATACCAAAATGATTTACTAGAAAATGCTACATGAGGCTGGGCACGGTGGCTCATGCCTGAAGTACCAGCACTTTGGTAGATCGAGGCAGGTAGATCACCTGAGGTCAGGAGTTGGAGACCAGCCTGGCCAATATGGTGAAAACCTGTCTCTACTAAAAATAAAAAAATTAGCCGGGCGTGGTGATGGGGCTAATGGGGCACACACCTGTAATCCCAGCTACTCGGGAGGCCGAGGTAGGAGAATCACTTGAAACTGGGAGGCAGAGGTTGCAGTGAGCAAAGATCACACTACTGCACTCCAGCCTGAGAGACAGAGCGAGACTCCAACTCAAAAGAAAAAAGAAAATGCTACATGCTTGCTAACCTAGAAATCTACTTCTAAATATCACATCAGTCTAAGATAAATTCATGAGAGAAAACAGGATACAGGTTTTAACCAGTTGTAAAGGTTATGTAACTAAAACTGTATTTCAATTTTTGGTCTCTATCGATAGTTTGGGGGTTTTTTGTTTGGGGGAGGACACAAAAAAAAAACATTAGCCGCACACCTGGCTACTTTTTGTATTTTTAGTATAAACGAGGTTTCTCCATGATGGCCAAGCTGGTCTTGAACTCCCGACCTCAGGTGATCCACCTGCCTTGGCCTCCCAAAGTAGTGGGATTACATCCAAGAGCCACTGTACCTGGTCTGATAGTTATTTTAAGAAGATAACTTTTCACCTTTTTCTATTTTTTTTTTTTTTTTTTTGAGACAGAGTTTCGCTCTCATCGCCCAGGCTGGAGTGCCGTGGCTCAATCGTGGCTCAATCTTGGCTCACTGCAACCTCTGTCTCCCGGGTTCAAGTGATTCTCCTGCTTCAGCCTCCCAAGTAGCTGGGACTACAGGTATGCACCACCACGCCCAGCTAATTTTTGTATTTTTAGTAGAGATAGGGTTTCCCCATGTTGGCCGGGCTGGTCTCGAACTCCTGACCTCAGGTGATCCACCCGCCTCGGCCTCCCAAAGTGCTGGGATTACAGGCGTGAGCCACCACGTCTGGCGTCCATTTTGTTTTCTTTTGTTCTACAGAAGTTAGCTTATTAATTTCCTTTGCCATTCTCTTGCATTGTTCTTGCTTTAAAAACTCCAAAGTGAGCAGACCAGCGATAAAAGTGGCGTTATGTCTACAAACAAAAGTGATATCCACAGAATGAACCTGTTTCACGGGTGATAACTGCCTCCTCTCTTAGGCGTGTCCCCAGCTCTCGGTCCGAGAGGCATTCAGCAATTACAAGGTTAACCCACCTGACAAGGTGGGTGGATTCTGGGTGCCCGAGAGCAATTATCCAAATTGCTTGGGCTGTGGGATGACAATGGAGTCTTACTTGTCCCACACCACAGTGGCAGGGGAGCAGGGCACATCCTTGGAGGAACACCCAAACCGCTGCTTTACAGACTCACAGGCCCACAGGAGGCCTGCAAGCTGATGGTGGCAAGGAGAAATCCTCCAGAACCTTCGGTAACACGCGGCTGACCGGCCTCTGGGAGCTGCCCTGTGGGCCTTCTAGGTGCCCACTGGGGTCTGTAACATCCTTCCAGCCACCCAGACCTCCACAGGGAGGGCTGGCTGTAGTCCCTGGCAAAACTCCTGATTTTTGGATGAGCTCTCCATGATGTAATTACGCAAACAGCATAGAGTCTGTGGCTTCCAGTGCCGTTCCTACTGAAAGCGCATGTTTTTCCGACAGAGACCCCACTGCCAAATGACAACTTGGAAGCTCCAATTCATCACCTGCATCCAAACAGCCAATTTAATTTGTTCTGACAGTGAACCCACCACATAGAAAATACCATCCCCGGGCAGCACTGCGCTTGCCAAGTTTTGGCCTGAAGGAAGCTTCTGGGGCTGCCTGGGAGACTCATGAAATGACAAGTTTAACAAGAGCCCACAGGCCAGCTATAATCATCCCTGGTGCAGGCCGCACCTTCCAGGCAATCCGAGCGGTCTGTGCTGGAAAATGCTCCCGAGCTGTGACCAGGAGGAACAGGAGGCTCCCTGTCCAGACCTGAGCCCCTGCCCCAGCCCCGACCTGTCTCCTGAGCCCTCACTGATCTGCCGAGGGACTGACCTCCACCAGCCTGCTGGGAGCACTCTCGGTCCTGCCTCCGCCACCCTCCAACCAGGCACTTACGGCAGCGAGGGCATGTGCCAGGCAGCCCCTCTGTCTCCCCACCAACCCTCATGCCAATCTTGGCTATACAGAACCGTTTCTAGATGGGCTGCCCATAGGGGTGACAGAGAGGGGCCTGTGGCCGTCCCAGGAACCTGGGCAGTAAAAGAACCATGGGGTCCAGAGTGAAGAGCCTCTACGCCCCAGTTTCCCCTGTGTGGAACGAGAGCTTGGAGCAGGCACTCCATAAAATCCATCTCACCTCTCACCATCTGACCCCAGCCCAGCCTCCCCTGATGGGGGATGGCGTCCAGGACACACTGGGCAGCATAAGAAGGCCCAGAGTCCAGAGGAGGAAAGGCAACAAGGCATGGCTCCGCACGGCACACAGCTGACAGCAGAGGACACGCAGCTGGCGCAGACCCCACTTTGGGAGGCACTTCCTGACCGCAGGAGCCTGGGGGGGAGTCATCCTGGGAGGACAGGGTGAGTGTTCCCATGTCGCCAACCCCAAGGCAGGAGAGGAGGCTAACCCAAGGGCAGAGTCTCTGTGCGCTGAAGGGAGGGCAGGAGGGCGCCCCAGGCTCACTCTGGTCAGAGATAATGAACAACCAGAAGGAAATCAGTGCTGCTCTGAGACCGTGTGCACCCAGGTCTCATCACATGCAGGCACATGCATACATATATAGCCACATGCACTGAGACATGCACAAATGTACATGCATAGAGAGACGCACATATAGATGCGCATACATGCACATACACACTGACACGCACACACACACTTGCACATACGCGCACACACACATGTATACAAACTTGGAAAAAAAGCCTAGGAGTCACGCCTGTAATCTCAGCACTTTAGGAGGCTGAGGTGGGTGGATCACCTGAGGTCAGGAGTTCGAGACCAGCCTGAGCAACATGGCAAAACCCCATCTCTACTAAAAACACAACAAATTTAGCCGGGTGTGGTGGTAAGCTCCTGTAATCCCAGCTACTGTGGAGGCTGAGGCAGGAGAATCGCTTGAACCTGGGAGGCAGAAGTTGCAGTGAGCCGACGTTGCACCACTGCACTCCAGCCTGGGCAACAAGAGCAAAACTCCATCTCAAAAACAAAAAACAAAAAACCTAGGAAGAAGGAAAGAATAACCCAGTTACGAATCTGTCAAATCAAGACAGAGTGCCCTGCTCAGGCCCGACTCCCATGGGCCATTCCTGTGCCAGGGTATGAGAATTAGGTCTAAGGAGAGACATAAAGGGAGCTTTTTAGGAGGCAGAATTGCCCAGTGAGTTTTCAGAGCTAGACCCTGATCAGAAAGGGTCACAGCAGCTGGAGAGCGCCCGTGCCCCGCCATCACTACAGACGGGAATGACCTTGAGATGCACAGGCAGAAGGGCGAGAAGGCAAGCCGAGGGCCAGGCGCCCTCCTGGAGAGGGTCCCTGGGGCTGCCTCACACGATGGAGTCTCCAGGGTGTGGCAGAAGGGCAGCGCGATGAGAGAAGACAGGGCTCATAACTGTTTCCCAAACAAAATGTCTACGGAGCATGGAAGATGCGAGCGGAAACTGTGTAGCGCAGGAAACCGGAGGAAAGAGTGCATTCCAATCACCTTCTAAAAGCTGTTCAGAATTTTTATCTAACAAATAAACTTCTGTTTCAAACAAACAAAACAGTAAAGACCAACAAGACAGAGAAAATATGCAGAGAGCGACCACGCCGGGCTTTAGGCATCTCCGGGCTGAGCCAAGCTCCGGGAGACGGTGGATGTGCATTGGTGCCAACCACCTCCTGGCCGCAGCTCTTTTTTTTCTTTTTGAGATGGAGTCTCAGTCTTGTCGCCCAGGCTGGAGTGCAGTGGCACGTTCTCTGGTCACTGCAACCTCCGCCTCCCAGATTCAAGCGATTCCCCTGCCTCAGCCTCCCGGGTAGTTTTCAGAGTTAGACCCTGATCAAAAAGCACCCACCAGCACGCCTGGCTAATTTTTTTGTAGTTTTAGTAGAGACGGAGTTTCACCATGTTGGCCAGGCTGGTCTTGAACTCCTGACCTCAGGTGATCCTCCTGCTTCGGCCTCCCAAAGTGTTGGGATTATAGGCATGAGCCACCACCCCGGCCTGCACCTGGCTGCCACTTTAACTGGTGAGGCCCATTGTTTCCGCCTGAAGGTTCGGCACCTCCCTCAGCTCTGCAGTGCCCACGCTCCAGCCAAACCCTCAGGCTAGAGGGAGACCAGAGCTGCCACGCACCTCATCTGAGCTCTGCTGGGCCCTGAGGTTGGTCCAGTCCCATGCTCACTCACTCCATCTCCGCCTCCCGGAGGAAAGAAAGAGCTCATACTCCCCCTCCTCCTCTTCAGAGAACCCCAGGGGTGGGCGCCAGACGAAGGGCGAGCAGCAAGTGCCCCAGTGTGCACCAGGAAGCCCAGCGCCTGGGTCCCTCCCTCGGGCACCCACCTAGCAGATGCCTCGTGGCACGGGGCCCCAGTCACCTGGAGGCGAAAGCTGGTGGGCCCGCCGCTGGTGGCCTCCATCAGAACGCTGTCCTCCTTCCGGGTCCGGAACATGAGCCCCAGGTACCAGGGCACAGAGATGATGACGTTCAGGTCGCTCCAGGACACGACACTCTCACCGCTGAAGAGCTGGGGGTGGGGCATGGCTGCGGACACAGGCCCGGGGACCTCAGGTGTCTCCTGAAATCACGCGGCTGCAGACTCTTGGCTGCATGGGTGGGGGATGGGCCTGCAGGATGGGCCTGGACCTTTTTCACTTTAACACGAAGGCTGGTCTGAGCCTCCCCTCTATGACGCATCCAGCCCTCGCAGTCAGCCACGTGGGCTCCACAGAAGCCAACCCTGGGACATAAACCTCCCTCCTGGGAAGCATGAAGACCTACAGACTCCCAGCCGCAGATGGGCGCGGCAAGGGGCTCTCAGGCTTGACAGGAGGCAGATGGGGGCGGGTTCAGGATCCCTGGGCTCAGTGGCTGGGGGTGCTAGGGTTGGGCCCTGCTGGCCCAGCCTACCTGTCCCACCCCACACCTGAGGGACTGGGGACGGGGTCTCTGCAGGGGACAGTCTCTTGGAGAGGGCAGTGAGTCCACAGTAAACGCAGCATACGCTGCCAGTGGCTGCCGGAGCCGGACGTGAAACCCCCTCACAGTGGTCCCGGGCACATCAAGGAGCAATGCTTCCCAGGCCTCCACGACCGGGGGGATGGACGATGCCAGCCACTCACCTTGCTCGCAGTTCTTCCCGCCAAATCGGAGCGGACACTCACACAGATACATGTTCCACCTGTTGACACAGGTGCCCCCGTTCTGACAGCGCCTCCCGTCGCAGAAGTTCCTCCGAGCGGCACAGCCTGGCAACACAGAGCGTGCGGCAGGGCCTGACTCGAGGAACCGCCAGGGGTCCCCGGTGCCAGATGTGGTGTGGGAAACCACGATGGAATGGACACGGGGCTGGACAGAAGTCAGACTAGGTCTGAACATCCCTGGCAACGGCAGGAACATGGGAACTGAGAAGGTGCTGAACGCACTGACCACGTTTGGAGACGCGAGGGCTCCAGGCCATCACGGCAGCTGGCCCGGTCACCTGGTGACACATGCAAGACCCTAGGATCATGTGTGCCTCAGGTTAGCTGGCTGGGCCAGCAGAGCCAAGGCAACTCCAAACTGCAGAAACTGCGGAGCTGCACATCTGGCAAGCCTGGACTCCGGGTTCCATCCCAGGAGCTTCCCACAGCTGGACACAGACATTTCTAAGAAAAAGACGGCTCCCCAGGGATCTGCAAGCAGTGACCTCTGTGTGGCTGCCGACATGCAGCCAGATGCCTCTGTGGTGGCCCCAATGCCCTGATGGCCACCCGTACCTTCCCTGGTGCCATTGTTGGCGATGAATCCAGCCATGTCCACATTTTTGCCGTCGACTGACAGGTTCCGCATGCAGCCCACAAACTGCCGGTTGTGCACTGGGAAGTCTTCTGGTAGGTTGGGGACGCCACCCAGGAGCAGAGGACCGGTCAGATCCAGGGACCTGGGGAGGTAAACCATCTTCTGTGATGTCCGGGCAGCGGCGCCACAGCGGGCTGGGCTCTGCAGTTGCCTCTGTGTAGCCTCTGCCACCATAACTACTTCAGAAACCAAGCAGGCAGGAGGGCAGAGGCCAGAATCAGAGGGGGCTCCTGTGTCTGGTGCTGTGTTTGCTCACGCTTGCGTTCCGTCCTGACGATCTGGGTGTTTCACACTCACCAGTGACCACCAAGCCCCGCCCACCCAGGTTGGTCCACACCTAGACAAGATGTGAGCGCAGGGAGCACAGGTCAAGGCCAGCAGGGACTACACTTTACTTTGGCCTCTGAGACCTTCCAGGAAGAGGAAGGGACTTGAAGGGAGGCCAGAAGAAAATGAGAACTCTGGCTGGGCGTGGTGGCTCACACCTGTAATTCCAGCACTTTGGGAGGCTGAGGTGGGCAGATCACGAGGTCAAGAGATCAATACCATCCTGGCCAACAGGATGGTCTCTACTAAAAATACAAAAATTAGCTGGGCGTGGTGGCGCATGCCTGTTAGCCCCAGCTACTCGGGAGGCTGAGGCAGGAGAATCGCTTGAACCCGGGAGGTGGAGGTTGCAGTGAGCCAAGATCACGCCACTGCACTCCAGCCTGGCGACAGTGAGACTCCGTTTCAAAAAAAAGAAAATGAGAACCCTGGAGGCACCCCAGAGGCGGTGCAAACTCAGGCAAGGGCTGTGACCTCTCCAGTGCAGTTTGCTTCCCAGCAAAAGAGCACCATCCCGCCTCCATCCCAGGCGGGCGGGATCAGACAGAACAGAACAGAACAGGTAAGGGATTGCCCGCGGGCCCCCATCAGGATGCATCAGGGCTATCTATATGATCTTCAAAAAAGGATGTATCAGGCCGGGCGCGGTGGCTCACGCCTGTAATCCCAGCACTTTGGGAGGCCGAGGCGGGCGGATCACAAGGTCAGGAGATCGAGACCATCCTGGCTAACACAGTGAAACCCTGTCTCTACTAAAAATACAAAAAACTAGCTGGGCGTAGTGGCGGGCGCCTGTAGTCCCAGCTACTCAGGAGGCTGAGGCAGGAGAATGGCGTGAACCCGGGGGGCGGAGCTTGCAGTGAGCCGAGATTGCACCCCTGTACTCCAGCCTCGGCGACAGGGCGAGACTCCGTCTCAAAGAAAAAAAAAAAAAAGGATGTATTAGGGCTATCTATATGATCTTCAAAACAGTGATTCGTTATTCTGTGGTTATTTAATCCCAGCACTTCAGGAGGCCAGGGTCAGAGAACCGCTTGAGCCCAGGAGTTCAAGACCAGCCTGGGCAACACAGGGAGACCTCGTCTCTATAAAAAATTTTAAAAGTTAGCTGGGTGTGGTGGTGTGTGCCTGTGGTCCCAGCTACTCGGGAGGCTGTGGCAGGAGGATGGTTTGAGCCCAGAAGGTCAAGGCTTCAGTGAGCTAGGATTGTGCCACTGCACTCCAGCCTGGGCAACAGAGTGAGACCCCATGTCAGAAAAAAATAAAACGACAAAAAAAAAGTAAGCCTCTGGGACCAGCTGGCTGACACAGTGCTCCACTTAACAGACTCCTGGAGTCCCAGGTGCCAGAATTTGCAGGGACAAAGCCAGTGATCCGTGGAGACAGGGCCAGAGACTGTCTCTGGGTCTGTAAGCTGGCTATCACAACCCTGGGGTCAGCCTGGCCAATCTTGACACATACTTAGGGAGACTTATTCTAGAAGGTTCTAACATGTCAGAGGGAAGGTGCTCCAACCATGCAGAGGGAGTCTGACTCCAGCCTGGACTGAGGTCACCAGGGTACTGCACCCAGAGTGCCTGCATGGGGCCCTGCTCTGGGAAGGCTGCAGGGTGAACATGTTTGGGGGTGCGGACCCCCAGGGCCGCCCCTCCTGGGATGCTCACTTCTTGGAGCCGGTCTGAGTGCCCTGGGCAGCGCAGCTGTAGTTCCCGATGTCCTTTCCAAAGCGCACAGCCATGGTTGTGTCACAATCATCCACCGTCACCACGGCCATCTTCTCCCCGGATGGCCCGTGGGGCAGGCCCAGGTGGCCGATGTTGGGCTGTAAGAAGAGAAAGCACAGAGAGCATCAGCACTTTCCCCGCCAGGGCCCTCAGCAGGCGTACCTGTCACTCATAGAGCGGGGAGGACACAGCACTGGGTGGGCAGCAGGTGGACAAGGGATGAGGAGCCCCTGGCCTTTAGTTTCCTAAACTAGCTGTGCTGGGCTGCTTGGTGTCCTCTCAAGTTCTGCTTCGCAGAATCTCAGAATGTGGCCTGGTCTGGACAAAGAGCTGGTGCCGATGGAATTAACTAAGATGCAGACGTCCTGGAGTAGGCAGGCCCTGATCCAAGATGACTGGTGTCCTCTTAAGAGGACAGATGCTGAGACGCAAAGGCACGCAGGGGAGAAGCCGCGTGACTGTGGAGGCAGCTGCTGGAGCAGCTGTTTATAAGCCAAGGGCCACCTGGACCACCAACACCTAGGACAAGGCAGGAAGGGTCCTCCCCTTGAGCCTTCGGAGGAGGCACAGCCCTGCCCACACCTTGACTTCTAAGCGCCAGACTGAGAGAGAATCGTGTCTGTTGTTTGAGCCACCCTATCCATGGTACTTTGTGACGGTGGCCCCAGAAAATGAAGACAGCAGCCAACACCCAAGCCCCGGGGCCCCTCCTGTGAACACCCGCTTCTGCTCTTCTGGGGGTGTCCTCTTGACCATGGCGCCTGGCCAGGCTCATGCTCCTGGAGTACAGATACCAGGAGGCTGCTGCCCGGCCCGCAGACGGCCCCACATCTCCCCTCTAAGGCGTGGAGCTCCCTCTCTGGGCCAGGAGCACGTTCCAGGGCTGGGTACAAGAGTTCTTCTGAATCAGTGACCTCAGGTGAAACCTCTCCCTTCTCGAAGAGACTGTGGTTCGCCATCTGGGGATGAGCCCACTTTCCCCAGGCAGCCCTCACAGGTCTCACCTCCTGGTCAGCCCCTCCCAGGACATGGAGCATATCCACCCAGCCAGCTCAGACGCCCTTCCAGGAGGAAAAGCAGCACCAGCCCTGCACGATCCATGCGGCCACGGATGGATCTCAAAGATCTCATGTGGGTCTCAAAGTTCCAGAAACCCAGTTGGTGCCAGCTCCAACCGGAACAGGCAACAGAATGCCCTTCATCTGCGCAACCTGGATAGCAAGACCTACATCCCGCGGGTGGCCATGACGATGAGCCAGGAGATCGCCAGGGAAGCACCACCATGCCCCGCAATCGGCACACAATGCGCAGCAGAGCCTCCCCCTCCACCCCAGAGAGAACCTTTTCTTCCAGTCCCAGCAGGGTCCCTCCCACCACCCCTCTAAAGGATGGGTTCAGTGCCTCCTCTTGATAGTTCTGGGGTCAGTTTGAGTTTACAGCATGATACAATCTCATGCTTCTTTATAAAACTTGGAAATAGATCGTTGTAAAAACGTGGAATTTAATTAAATCATCCTCAGTGCCTTTTAATAGGAAAATCACCACCACATAGTTCATTCAAAAATAAATCTTCAGTTTTTAATAGGAACAAAGTATCTATTTGATCAGGGAAACTAGGCAGAAAGGCAGGACACACAGAACTGGAAACAGGAGCTCAGCCAGATGGCCAAGTTGCAGGACTTCAGGGGACCCTGGACACCCAGGCAGCACGCACCCTGCCTGGAGTTGTGCAGTGGGCAGCCTGCACGACTGTATGTGGCCACCCCAGCTGAGGTTTCTACTCCCTCTTATCCAATCATCTAAGGCAGATGAGACCCATCACCGTACCTCAATTTCTTTTTGTGCAAGATAATGATTTACTATTAGAACACACATCCTGTCTGTGTTACAGGGAATTGAGGGTGATAGCAACAGAGATACACGAGTTTCCCACACACCCTTCTCTGTCAATCCAAGCGAGGCTTCTACCATGACCCCTGGTATTTGAGTGCAGGGATCACCTTTTTCTTTTTTTTCCTCTTCTTTTTTTTTTGAGACGGAGTCTTGCTCAGTCGCCCAGGCTGGAGTGCAGTGGAGCGATCTCGGCTCACTGAAAGCTCCGCCTCCCGGGTTCACGCCATTCTCCTGCCTCAGCCTCCCAAGTAGCTGGGACTACAGGCACCCGCCACTATGCCTGGCTTTTTTTTTTTTTTTTTTTTGTATTTTTAGTAGAGACGGGGTTTCACCGTGTTAGCCAGGATGGTCTCGATCTCCTGACCTCGTGATCCGCCCGTCTCAGCCTCCCAAAGTGCTGGGATTACAGGCGTGAGCCACCGCGCCCGGCCGGATCACCTTTTTCATTTTTCTTTTACATCAGCTGATGAAATCACAAGGTCTGATAAGCTGTCTCCTTAAAGATTTCACTTTTGGTTAAGTAACAGATAGGTGAGTGCATTAAAAATCATCTGTTTTCTCACTCTGTAACTCGGCCCACTTTGAAAATGCGTGGAAGTGTCCATTATGGGATGCCTAAATGTGAGGTGCGGTCCCAGGGAAAGAAGAACCTGCCCCCACTGTGTGAGCCCCACATTATCTTTACAACTTATAATTTACATTTTTGGGGCTGGGCGTGAGACTTCTGGAGGAAGGGCATAAGTAGCATTTACACTGGGAAGGCTTTCATGAAACTAAGCTGCTGTTTACAAAACTGCAGTTGTTGTAAACTGCTGCTAGTAATCAACGGCTCAGAGCTACGCATTCAAGCAAAAACAGCAGGATAAAGAAAGTTGGAGGCAAAAGACAAAACCACTACAGTCCATGCTTGTTTTTCGAGTGGCACGGACTCCTGTGAGACGCCCACTGCTAGGACACCCGAGTTCAGTCTGGCCTTCGTGAATCAGAGCAGCAGGCAGAGGGCGTTTAGGAAATGGTCTCTGATAGACAGCACCCAGCAAGTGCTGCTCGGTTCTGACTCCCAGAGAGACCCACCAGCAGCCACTGGGTCAAAAGTAACAGCACTTTTGATGAAAGAGCCGAATGTTCTCAGGTGGAGACTGGAACAACCAGCGGGAGGGCTGCACGGAGGAGCGGGGGGACTTGTGGGGTCTGAGGTCCCCGCTGCTCGGAGAAGCAATCACAGACTCCCGATGGCCCATCCCTCTCCTGCCGCCCCAGGATAGGTGCTGAGTGGGGCCCTGGTTTAAGATGCCCGCCTCTCAGTGAGTGTGGGTTTAAAGCGCAGGCTGACCGTCCACTCTCCCGCCTCTCGGTGAGTGTGGGTTTAACGCGCAGGCTGACCGTCCACTCTCCCGCCTCTCGGTGAGTGTGGGTTTAACGCGCAGTCTGACCGTCCACTCTGCAGTTGAGGCCAGCAAGTGACGGGGCGGCAGGGAGTGCATGGACACGGTGCTGTGGGTGACTTGAGATGCACGGGCAGGCTTCCCCAAAGCATTGAACGCAGAACTACTACATGACCCAACACCACCTCCCCCAGGCGTATACCCAACAGAACTGAAAACAGGAACTCAAAAACCAGTTCATGAGTGTTAATGGCGTTGCTATTTACAATTCAGAAAAAGTGGAAACCACCTAGATGTCCATCAGTAGATGAGTGGACAAACTGGGCCCCTTCCCTGCACCGGAATCCCAGCCACCGAAAGGTACAAAGTGCTGACACACGACGGCACAGGGGTCCCGGAACACATCGCACTCGGTGAAAGCAGCCAGACACGAAAGCCCACACACCATGCAACTCCATTTCTACACAATGTCCAGGACAGGCACATCCACAGACACAGAGCAGACAGGTATTACCAGGGGCTCGGGGAGGAGGATGGGGAGGTGACTGCTAATGGTATGGGGTGATGAAAATACTTCTTTTGAGGTGGCATCTCGCTCTGTTGCTCAGGTTGGAGTGCCATGGTGAGATCTCAGCTCACTGCAACCTCCGCCTCCCAGGTTCAAACAATTCTCCCGCCTTAGCCTCCCAAGTAACTGGGACTACAGGTAATGCACCACCACACCTGGCTAATTTTTGAATTTTTAGTAGAGACGGGGTTTTCCCATGTTGGCCAGGCTGGTCTCGAACTCCTGACCTCAAGTGATCCACCCGCCTCGGCCTCCCAAAGTGCTGGGATTACAGGTGTGAGTCACCACACCCAGCCTGGGTGATGAAAATATTTTATTATTTTTTTTAAAGTTACTATTGGTCAATTGATGGCATGAAAATAATTTAGACCTCAATAGAGGCGGTATGGCACAATACTGTGAATATACTAAATGCCACTTTAAAACTTAATTTTATGCTATATGAACTTCACCTCAATAAGGCAAAAAAAAAAAAAAAAAAAATTCCTAGGTTTGCATCCTCCCCTCCCCAGCCACCTGCCACTCTCCACCTGAAGAACTTTTGGGAAGATCCTTCCAATTTTTCCCTCTGACATGGAGAGAAAATGCATTATTTGACCTTCCTGCCAGGCGGCTACGAGTGATAAAACGCAGAGAGGTGAACATTCTCCGGGAGGGGTGGAGAGGTGCGCAGACAATTACACAGACGGCTTGAATGGGGATAGGTGAAGACAACAGCAGGTGTGTGTGGGCTCAGGTCCTCCATTTTTGTCAAAGGGAGACAAAGCGCGTCTCCGCTGAAAGGCTGGCGTGGAGCACGAGGCGCCAGCACAGAAGAGACTACGTGGTGGTAACAGCTCCAGAATGTGGGGCAGCGCGTCCGCCTCTGAGTTTTACACGGAGAAAGCGGCTCAAGCAGCTTCCGCAGGGCACTGGCGTGGCAGCATCTGGCCAGGAAAAGCACTCGGTGGCTTGGCTGGGTCGCAGCCGATGATGAATGATACGGGTCGGGGAGATAAGGAATAAGACAGACGAACCGCCCCCTCACATTTCTAAGAGGAATTTTTTAAGTCTGCCACATATTTATACAAAAGAAAAAGACAGTGTGGGAATGAAGAGGGCCACATGGTCGTATCTGAGTTTTTTCTCAATTCTTGTGTTGGAAGGCTCCGGGCACAGGATAGGCCAAGGCCAGCACGGTGGAGGCACCAGCGCCCGGCACCCGCCCTCCCAGGGCTCAGCTGGGTACTGCGCAGCAGCCGGCCTGACCCAGAGGACCCCCCAACCCCTGCACCAACACCCCTTGTGGGAAAGGCCTCAATTCCCAGGCCTCGATTCCAGGACGTAAAGCTCAGTAGCTGGACCTGGTCACTCAGGCCGAGCAAGGCAGGCAGCGCGCACAGCAACTGGAGAAAGCAGGGACTGCCCATGGTGCCTCTACACCCCTCAGCGGGCACCCTGGCCGGCACAGGCTCCCTGGGGCAGGCAGAAACAGAGCTAGTGAGGAAAGACCACATCTCACTCCTGTCGCCACCTGAGGAAAAACCTATGGTGCCGCTGAGCACTGCAAGGAGTGGCCCAGAGGCACCAAGCTGTGCAGATCCGGATTCCTGCTGCAGGAGTCATCCCTGGGGTCCAGCCTCCTCTTCTTTTCCTTCAAGGTATTTTCTTCCCTGCGTGCAGCCCTCCCCCTTGGCTTCCACTCAGCCGCTCTATGCAGTGCAGGGAGTTTTTGTGTGCGCACAAAAGCGTTTGGTCCTTACGAAGTGCTCACATTTCTCCAGCCTTTTAACCTGCTGCAGACGATTCTGCACTGGGAGGCCGGTGGGGGTACGGTTTCGACGCTGGGGAAGGTGGCAGGGGAAGGCGGTGTGGGGGTGGGAGGGGCACGTCTTAGGAAATGAATGAATTCATGCTCTGTGTCAGAAATGATTAACCAACTTTCATATCAAAGAATTCACAGATGGCTGGACCTCAGGAATGTCTGCACAGAGCCACACTGCGGCACTGAACGGTCCATGCTGTCATTTCTCAAGATGACAAGGTTCAGGCCTGACTGGCCGACAAATGCCCCAGGAAATGTGGGCAAGACCCTGTGCCAGTTCTGGCACAGAGACGACAAGCCCTCCCTTGGAGGCAGTCACCACAGTTCTCTGAAGCTGCTTGGGAAAGTGGTGGGAAGGGTCACGAGGAGCAAATTCATGCAGATGCACGCAACCTTCCAGAATTCAAGCCGGACTCCCAGGAGCCTCAGACAGGACTTTGCCAGAATGCAAACCTCAGACCGAGCTGCTACTTCCTGGGGGGTCCCAATACCCCCAGGCAGGTAACAGGACCGTGTTCCGCCGGTAGCCACCCTCTACACAGGGACTGCCGGCTGCCTTTGATGACCTGGCTCAAAGGGTGCGGCATCCCCCCAGGGCTGCGAGCAGCAAACCGTCTGGAAGCCCAACTGAGCCACTGGGCCACCCGGTGGGGAGGGCGGATCCACACTATCCCAGGTTGTAAGGGGACCTTGAGTTCCTCTGCCCAGCTCCAGCTGAGTGGGACAGGTGCTCCTGAATCCCTCACCTGCCAGGGACCCAGGGCAGAAGACATACTCTATGAGCCTAGGCAGGCTCTTCTAGAAAGTGTGTAAGTGCACAGCTGCTATCTCTAGGGCTGTTTGGGAATGAAACGAAAGGACAGATCTGAAACTCTTTGCACTGTCTGAACTGGCGTGGCTGATGTTACTATCATCCTCGTTCTCAACTCAGGGTCCAGCTGGGTGGACCCAAGGCTGGCAGGGGCTCACAGGACAGCAGTGACCACAGCTTCCAACGAACATCACCTCCTTAAAGCCAAGGGTTCATATCCCGCCCCTACTTGGGAAAGTCACAAGACTTCCCCACATGCCAGGACTTGGCTGTACAACTGGCGGTAAAAATAACATCTTCCTCATGGGATGAAATGAACTATATGTGTGAAGTGCCTGCAGCCATGTCTGCTGCTATTGTTATTTCTCGAAAAAGATGACGTGCAAGTGGTTCTCTCAAGTTTTGCTGTTTGAACACTTCCCTATATTAAAATAACATAATACAGGGGCTGAACACAGTGGCTCACGCCTGTAATCCTAGCATTTTGGGAAGCCGAGGTGGGCGGATCGCTTGCAGTCAGGAGTTTGAAACTAGCCTGGCCAACAAGGTGAAACCCCATCTCTACTAAAAAAAAAAATACAAAAAAAATTAGCCAGGCATGGTGGTGGGGGCCTGCAATCCCAGCTACCTGGGTGGCTGAGATGGAGAATCGCTTGAACCCGGGAGGCGGAGGTTGCAGTGAGCTGAGATCGCGTCACTGCACTCCAGCCTGGGTGACAGAGCAAGATTCCGTCTCAAAATAGATAAATAAATAAAAATAATAAAATAATAAAGTTGATTTTTACATTTTTAAAGGAAAAAGAAGCAATTAAGCAGCTCATGTAATTAACCTCTCCGCTGAACCCGCAGGGTCTTCCCCAGGAGCTGAGACACACAGTCACCTGCAGCTCGGAGTTCTGTCACTGGCACGTCATTTCCTCCATTTACTCAACTACCCAACAAAGTGATGCAGAGTACTATTAGGCTTATTGTGGAGCATCAGAAAAGTTTTCGACAAAGGTCAGAACCAACTGGTCACCTGCAGATTCTTAAAAAATCACACCAAAGCCTTTTATTTCTCAGGCAAGGGGGTCTAACCCCAGTTTCCCTGACGATTCTGGCCAAAGACAAAAGCGAGAAGCTCTGTGCTTTCCTGATGGACGTACAGTACATTTGGAAACGCAAGAACCGTGGGTCCGGAGGCAGGAGTCCTCTGGGCATGCGTGCTCAGCGCCGGACGGAGATAAGCTCCTCCTCCAGGGCTCCATGATCCCCGTGGTAGTTAATTTTGTTCTGGAAATGATCCAGCAGGGCACTGTGCCAGCCCCCACTGAGCCAGACCCTTGACCAAAGCCTCCAGTTCCGCGGGAGGAAGCCAGGGGCATCTCAGCCCTGCCCCTTTGGGGCTCAGCCACCGGGACCAGGTCCCCTCTGCAGCCAGGCTGCCCCCCCAGGTGTTCTGGGAGCCTGGGAATTTATGGGGATTCACTCCAAGGGGGGTCTGCTTGCCAATGACAAATGAAGGGCCAACATGCAGCGAGATACAGCGCCTTATTGGAAAGCAACACGTTCCCTGTCTTGGGGGTTTTATAGACAAAAAATTGCTTGGTACAAACTGAGCGACCCTCAAGCACCCAGTGAGCAGCTCATTCACGTTCATCTAATTCATGTTCATCTACGCACGGGAGGCATCTAAATCCTACTGCTACTCCCAGCTGCAGAAATCCTGACAAGCAAGACAAGGGGAGAACACACTTCTGAGCTGCAGCCTCCTGGGGCCTCCTCCACACGGGCACCGGGACAGAGTGCCTGGGATGGGGCCTCTGAGCTCAGCCCCCACAACACAGTAGCCTGAGTGTCCCGGGAAAAACAGGACAAAGCTTCAGGAAGGATGGCAGGTGGGCTACAGTTCCCGCCAAAACGACTTTTCTGAGCAAGGAGAAAACGCTTACCAGAAATGTACACACTCGCCCACTCACACTCCTGTTCATTCACCCACACTCGTACATACTCAAACCCACGTGCCCACCTGCCCACTCACACTCATGTGTTCACTCACCCACACTCGTGCATACTCAAACCCACATGTGCACATTCACCACTCACACTCGTGTGCCCTCACCCATACACATGCACTTATACTTGTGCACACTTACCCACGCTCACGTCCATACCCACACTCACACCCACATGCACACTCCCATACACGTGCCGTCACTCACATTCATGTGCACTTATTCATATGCTCACACATGCACTTACCCACACTCACGCACACTCACCCACGAACACGTGCACTCACCCAATCGTGCATACTCAAACCCACGTGCAGTTAAGTTACCCACATTCACACTCAAATGTGCCCTCACCCACACGCACACTCATACATGTGCACTTACCCACACTCGTGCATACTCATCCACATTCACACTGACATATACACTCACCCACACACTCAAATGTGCCCTCCCCCACACGCACTCATACTCATATGTGCACACTTACCCACACTCGTGCATACTCATCCACATTCATTAACATATACACTCACCCGCACACTCAAATGTACCCTCCCCCACACGCACTCATACTCATATGTGCACACTTACCCACACTCGTGCATACTCATCCACATTCACTCACATATACATTCACCCACACCAAATGTGCCCTCACCCACACATGTGCACTCACCCACTCACACGGCTGCACTCATATAGGCACACCTAGCCACTCATACGCACTCACGTGTGCACTCATGCACTCACCTACTCATGCACACATGCATTTACCCCATGCTCACCCACACTCAAATGTGCACTCACCCACATTTACACGTGTGCTTATTCACACATGCACACATCCGCACTCACATGCGTACTCACCCAGGTGCCCACTCGCCCAGGTACACTCACACACATGCACACTCACATGTGGACACCCACTCACATGTCATTCATACTTGCATGTGCACACACACGGGCAGTCACATGTCCATACTCATTCATACTAGCACACACTTGTGTGCACACATGCTCACCCACACTCGTGCTCAAGCTTGCTTGTACAATATACTCACTGTGCACACTCACTTTGTGCATACATGCAGCTTGCACACTAACACATGCTCACACAAAACCATGGCCTGCTCCTGTTAAGACCTGATAGTCCCCTCTCCGTCCTTGATCTGGGCCCACAGGACCCCCTTCCTCCTGTGGTCAGTCCCCTGCCTCCTCTTGCCCTGATGACCTTTCTGACCAGCCTCCTCCCTCCTGGTCTGCAAGCCACTAAGGGGTGACATGCTCAGAATCCATGTGATAAGATGAAGGTGGGGAGATGGCTGAGTTGGGGGAGAGAGCATGGAAGTGCTTGGAAAAGACAGGGAGAAGGTGGGGCCCAGGGATGGTCACGGCAGGAAAACACGACAGCCCTGGGATGGTACGTCCCAGAGCAGCGAATACACAGGTGGGTGAGAGATGCTGGGTCCGTGGCTCTGCCTAACCCTGGCCCTCCCGTCATCTACTCTGTGCCTCAGTTTCCTCATCTGAGAAACAGCAACAGCACCTCCTCCAGGAGCCGACATGAGGATCACGTGGGGGACACACGCACAAGACAGGACATCAGTCAGTACCCTTCGGCCACCACCGCCTTCCCTGCCGAGGTGCTGGGGGGCAGAGGCAGGAAGGGCTGGGAGCCCAGAGAGGGGAGGGAGGCAGCCACGGGGCAGGGCATCCCAGAGCCCCAGCAGTGAGGGGCCGGGTGGGGTGGGAAGGATGCAGGTGAGACACAGGCTGGAGGACAGTGGCTATGATGCCAGACAGGAAGCAACCTCAACCGGGAGTGAAACTGAGGGCTGCCCCAGCCCTGGGGCGACTTTCCATAACAGGGTTCTGCAATACAAAGGCCCAGGGTGGGGCGACGCCTGCCCCTGGGAATCACCATGTTTCCGTAACAAGTGACTTTCTACCACCTGACCAGGCCCGTGTTTGGGAACGGAAACCAAGTGACTTATCTATTTCTGTCACATCGCACACCAGCAGCGGGGCACCCCCACCTGCCACAGCGCCTGCAGGCAGGGCCCCGCACCACCTTTCTGGCAGGGCTCGCTGGCCACCCGAAGGCCCCTCTGTCAGCTTCTATGCCCCCATTACTTGGGCCCAAAAAGGCAGGAACATCCTGAGTCCGAGATGCAGGGTAAGTAAAGGCAGTGGCTGCAGACTTCACCACCCGACGGGACCATGTGCCGACTGCCTTCGCAGAGGCCCCACTACTGGGTTTAAGGAACACCTGCTGGGGCTGGAGAAGCCAGGGAGGGCGTGACCTTTCACGCAGCCACAGAACACCTGGGGAGTATCCCCATTCCCTCCTCTGAAACATGCAACTTCCTATGAGACAGAAGCAAAGCCAACAAGGCCACAGGGGGGCAAAATCACGAGCCTGCGTGGCTGCCTCCTTTATCGTAAGGATTTTATACACTTTGCAAGGCTTAATTAACTTTGTAAAAGTTTAGCTTCTTTATCTTACATATTCTATAAATCCAATTATCTTTTTATTATTTTTTGTTTTATATTTGAGACGGAGTCTCACTCTGTCACCCAGGCTGGAGTGCAGCAGTGCGGTCTTGGCTCACTGCAACCTCCACCTCCCAGGTTCAAGTGATTCTCCTGCCTCAGCCTCCCAAGTAGCTGACATTACAGGCACCTGCCACCACGCCTGGCTAATTTTTTTGTATTTTTTAGTAGAGACGGGGTTTTACCATGTTGGCCAGGCTAGTTTTGAACTCCTGACTTCAAGTGATCTGCCTGCCTCAGCCTCCCAAAGTGCTAGGATTATAGGCATGAGCCACCATGCCTGGCCCTCCAATGATTTTTTTTTTTTTTTTTTTTGAGACGGAGTCTCGCTCTGTCACCCAGGCTGGAGTGTAGTGGCCGGATCTCAGCTCATTGCAAGCTCCGCCTCCCGGGTTTACACCATTCTCCGGCCTCAGCCTCCCGAGTAGCTGGGACTACAGGCGCCCGCCACCTCGCCCGGCTAGTTTTTTGTATTTCTTAATAGAGACGGGGTTTCACCGTGTTAGCCAGGATGGTCTCGATCTCCTGACCTCGTGATCCGCCCGTCTCGGCCTCCCAAAGTGCTGGGATTACAGGCTTGAGCCACCGCGCCCGGCCGATTTTTTTAAACAGAATATTTAAAAGAAAAAAACAAAAATGGCTCATAATCCCATGACCCAGAGAACTGCTGTATTTTTTTTTAAATACAAAGAATAACTCAAGTGCATGTAAGAAGGCACAGAAGGGCCTAAAAGGAACATGAAATCCACCTTGCTTTGCATCCTTCTTCCCTTGGTATCCACCTTTGCCATGAGGGCCGCCACGATACCTCCTGCACTGCACGTCTGGCCTCTGCAATGCCACCTCCTGGCTCTTGCCACCAGTGGTCCATGTCTCTACCCTAGAGGCTGGGCTTGGCCACACGACCTGGGCAACGGGACATCAGGGCACAAGGACAGGAGAGAAGTCCTGGAAAGCGCCGTGCACTGGGACTCACCCTCTCTGGCTGCTAGGAACCCCCTGCCACCAGGTGAACAGCCAGGCTAGCCTGCTGCAAGATGAGAGGCCCCAGCCGCCATGGCTAAGGGCCAGGTCATATGAGTGAGGCCTTCACACAGCCCTGGTTGAATTGCATAGACCAGAAGAACCAGCAGCCAAACCACTACATCATGAGGAATAATAAATACCTGATTAAGACTGCATGCTTTAGGCAGTTTGTGACCTTGAAACAGCTATCCGATGAGAACTATTAACAAGTTTGGGCTGGGTGCGGTGGCTCATGCCTATAATCCCAGCACTTTGGGAGGCCGAGGCGGGTGGATCACCTGAGGTCAGGAGTTTGAGACCAGCCTGGCCAATGTGGTGAAATCCCATCTCTACTAAAAATACAAAAATTAGCCAGGCGTGGTGGTAGCCGCCTGTAATCCCAGCCATTCGGGAGGCTGAGGCAGAAGAATCGCTCGAACCCGGGAGGTGGAGGTTGCAGTGAGCCGAGATCGCACCAGCCTAGGTGACAGAGTGAGACTCCATCTCAAAACAAACAAAAAAACACAAGTTTGTTGTTTTAGAGAGCTTAGAGTTATCCTTCAGAAAAAAACATATGTATATACCAGCATATATTTTAAATCTTAAAATTTTTTTTTTTTTGAGACAAGAGTCTCACTCTTTCACCCAGGTTGGAGTGCACTGGTACAATCATGGCTCACCGCAGCCTCGACCTTCCAGGCCTAAGTGATCCTCCTCAGCCTCCCAAGACCACAGGCACGTGCACCACACACCCGGCTAATTTTTTTACTTCATATTTTGACGAAATGTGTTCTCTCTATGTTGCCCAGGCTGATCTTGAACTCCTGGGCTCAAGCAATCCTCCCACCTCAGCCTCCCAAAGTGGTGGGGTTACAGGCGTGAGCCACCATGTCTGGCCTCAAAGTTATTTTGATGAAACTTTCTATTTTGAGACAAGTTCAGATGTACATGCAATTGTAAAAAATAATACAGAGAGATCCCATGTACCCCTTACAGTTTCCATCCATGGAAACACCCTGCAAAAAGATAGTGTAATATCAAACCCAGGTACAGACACTGACACAGTCGAGACAGAACGTTCCATCACTGCAAGGACCCTGCCTGTGGTCCTGTCATAGCCACATCCACTTCCCTCCTGTCCCCAGCCCAATACCAGGCAACCACTACTCTGTTTTCCATTGTTATTTTGTCATATTAAGAATGTCATAAAGGCTGGGTGCGGTGGCTCACGCCTGTAATCGCAACACTTTGAGAGCCCAAGGTGGATGGATCACTTGAGGTCAGGAGTTCGAGACCAGCCTGACCAACGTGGTGAAACCCCTTCTCTACTAAAAATATAAAATTAGCCGAGCGTGGTGGTACGTGCCTGTAATCCCAGCTACTCAGGAGCCTGAGGCAGGAGAATCACTTGAACCCAGGATGTGGAGGTTGCAGTGAGCTGAGATCGTGCCACTGCACTCCAGCCTGGGATACGAGGCAAAACTCTGTCTAAAAAAAAAAAACACAGACAAAAAAACACAATGTCATACAAATGGAATCATACAGTATGGTCCCTTTGGTGGTTGCCTTTTCCCACTCAGCAGAGTGAGAAGTTGTCTGGTGCTAAGATGTAGTCCCTGTTCCATGGTAGGGACATATCAGTTTGTTTAACCATTCACCCAGTGACAGCCATCTGGGCTGTTTCCCATTTGGGGATATTATGAAAAGCTGCTGTACCACTTGTGTGCAGGTTTCTGCGTCAACATGAATTGCATCTATATTCATGAGGAACAGTGGTCTGGGGTTTGGTTTCGTCTGTCTTCGTCTGGTATTGGAATCAGGGTAATGCTTCATGAACTGAACTGGGAAATGTTCTCTATTTTCTGGAAGAGACGTTGCAGAATTGACGTAATTCTTTAAATATTTGTTAGAATTCTCTTGTGAAGCCATCTGGGTCTGGAGATTTCCTTTTTGGGAATGTTAAACTACAAATTCTATTTCCTCAATAGTTATACAGTCATTCAAATGACCGATTTCATCTTGGGTGAGGAGGAGTAGTTTTTTGAGGAGTTGGTCCGTGCATCTGGGTTTTAAATGTACACATGTAGAGTTGTTTTTATTATTCCCTTATTACCCCTTTTAATGTCTACAGAGCCTATTTTATTCCTGGTATTAGTAATTTGTCTTCCTTTTTTTTCCTTATCAGTCACGCCAGAAGTTTTTCCCTCTTTGAATAGATTTTGTTAATCTTCTTAAAGAATCAGCTCTTTGTTTCATTGATTTTCTCTATTGTTTTGTTGTTTCAATTTCACTGACTGCTACTCTTATCTTTATTATTTCCTTCTTTCTGCCGGCTTTGGGTTTATTTTATTCTTATTCTAGGTTCTTGAAGTAAAAGCTTAGATTACTGATCTGAGACATCCCCCTTTCTAATGTAAGTATTTAGTGCTATACATTTCCCTCTCAGCACTGCTTTAGCTGCATCCCACAGCTTTTCATATTTAGGATTTTTATTCCCTTTAAATTTGTTTAAAAACCTTCCTTCTTCCCTTCCTCCCTTCTTTTTTGAATAATGAAATATTTCGGTCAAGTCTCTATGCAGACCCATCTCCAATTGCTGGAGTCAGCTGGTACCACCAGGGCTGAGTGAGGCAGAGCAGCAAGGCTGGGGAGGGGGCAGCTGGGGAGGGGACAGCTGGAGAGGGGGCTGAGTGAAGCTGTGGCCTGGTGGGGTTGGAAAGTTGTTTAAATAATGGAAGGTTGAGAAAAATCAATAACTATACTGAGGAAAACGAGAACAAGGTTCCTAACTGATAAAGATTTACAAATATAGAAGAGGAAAAACAACAAGAATGAACTCTAACTCTGCTTGGGCTGCTGTAACAAAATACCAGAGGCTGAGTGGCTTGTCAACAACACACATCTGTTTCTCGCAGTTCTGGAGGTTGCGAGTCCAACATCAAGGTGCTGGCTTATTCAACATCTGGGGAGGGTCTGCCCCCTGGTTCCCAGACCAGCACCTTCTTGCCACACCCTCACATGACAGAAGGGGTGAGGGGCAGTCTTGGGGCTCTTTTATAAGGACATTTATTCCACTCATGGGAGACCCTGATCACCTCCCAAAGGCTCCACTTCTTAATACTATCACCTTGGGGGTGAGGATTTCAATATATGAATTTGGGGGTGCTATGGTCTGAAGTGTCCTCCAAAGCTCACGTGTTGAAACTTCATGGCCAGTGGGATGGTATCAAGAGATGGGCCCTTTAGGAGGTGGTAAAGTCATGAGGGTGGGCCCCTCAAGGATGGGATAAGGCCTCAATAAAAGGGCCCACAGGCGTGGGTCCACCCTCTTGCAGTCTTCTGCCACGCAAGGACACCCGGACGCTGCCATTTATGAGGAATGGGCCTTCGCCAGGCCCCAAACCTGCAGGTGCTCAGGCTTCCAGCCTCCGGGACTCAGAGAAATCAATCTCTGTGGTTTGTAAGTACCCAGCCTCGGGTGTTCTGTTACCAAGCAGCATGAATGGGCTGGGACGGCATCAGGGGGACGTCAACGTGCAGAGCAGGGCAAACGCGGCAGTGCTGCAGTGAAGTTTATGGCTTCCAATAGGGAGTGATAGGTAAATAGGAAAAAAGAATCAATATGAAGCGTGTGTGCGTGTGTATGTGTACACACACACACCTACACAGACGTCTATGTCCTAGTTCTGCCCAGTAAGAGACACTGGGAGTGAGACAACCCAAAGCAATGAGCACACCAAGCACCCAGATCTGGAGTTCTAAATGCCACCCTCCACTAAAAGAACCAGGCTTGGCCGGGTGCAGTGGCTCACGCCTGTAATCCTAACTCCACTAAAAGAACCAGGCTTGGCCGGTGCAGTGGTTCACGCCTGTAATCCTAACTCCACTAAAAGAACCAGGCTTGGCCGGTGCAGTGGCTCACGCCTGTAATCCTAACTCCACTAAAAGAACCAGGCTTGGCCGGTGCAGTGGTTCACGCCTGTAATCCTAACTCCACTAAAAGAACCAGGCTTGGCCGGTGCAGTGGTTCACGCCTGTAATCCTAACTCCACTAAAAGAACTAGGCTTGGCCGGTGCAGTGGTTCACGCCTGTAATCCTAACTCCACTAAAAGAACTAGGCTTGGCTGGTGCAGTGGCTCACGCCTGTAATCCTAACTCCACTAAAAGAACCAGGCTTGGCCGGTGCAGTGGTTCACGCCTGTAATCCTAACTCCACTAAAAGAACCAGGCTTGGCTGGGTGCAGTGGCTCACGCCTGTAATCTAACACTTTGGGAGGCCAAGGCAGGTGGGTCACTTGAGGTCAGGAGTTCGAGAACAGCCTGGCCAACATAGTGAAACCCCGATCTCTAGTAAAAATACAAAAAAATTAACCAGGTCTGGTGGTGAGCAGCTGTAATCCCAGCTACTCAGGAGGCTGAGGCAGGAGAATTGCTTGAACCCAGGAGGCTGAGGTTGCAGCGAGCTGAGATAGCGACAGAGGCACCTGGGCGACAGAGTGGGACTTCAGCTTAAAATAAAATAAAATAAAATAAGATACACCCTACAACTAGGGCTTTTAAAATCTAGTAACAATATCCTGGGAGCTCCTCCCCTCATCGCTGCACAGAACCCCACTGCACTGTTGACAATGGTTGTTGACATTCCACTGTCAGAGGAGGTTGTGAGGACCTTACTGCACAGGACCCCACTGCACTGTTGGCAATGGTTGTTGACGTTCCACTGTCAGAGGACCTTACTACACAGAACCCCACTGCACTGCTGGCAATGGTTGTTGACATTCCACTGTCGGAGGACCTTACTGCACAGAACCCCACTGCACTGCTGGCAATGGTTGTTGACGTTCCACTGTCAGAGGACCTTATTGCACAGAACCGCACTGCACTGTTGGCAATGGTTGCTGACGTTCTACTATGGGAGGGCCTTATTGCATAGAACCCCACTACACTGCTGGCAATGGTTATTGATGTTCCACTGTCGGAGGACCTTACTGCACACAACCCCAGTGCACTGTTGGCAATGGTTGCTGACATTCTACTATGGGAGGACCTTACTGCACGGAACCCCACTGCACTGTTGACAATGGTTGTTGACATTCCACTGTTGGAGGACCTTCTATTCTATTAAATACCTTCCGAGTTCGTTTCTGTAAGTTGGATTCTGTGCGTGTAGTCGGCACTCAATTAACATGGAAGGGAGGGAAAAAGAGGGTCACGTGACCTCACCCAGGGGACCATACAACTGTCTAACCATGGCAGATCTGTAGAGCCCAGGAAGAGTCCCATCAAAACATCGCACCCTGACACAAGTGTCTAGGTGGAAGCCCTCGAGTTTTTAGAACATTTGCAGAAACAGAGAAGCTCCCCGGACCCCAGGGGTGCTCTGGGGGCACATTGCTCACTCTTCTTGGGACTTTGGGGTTTAATGTGCAGCACAGACCCAAGAGGTTTTGAATGACCTGACAAGCAACAGGTGAGCAATCCCTAATGACAGCAGGACCGAGGGGTCATCTCAAGGTCATGGAAATCTCAAAGCACTTAGATCCTCTGGCTCAACAGAAGCAGAGGCTGGTTGTCCAGAGGAGGTTTGTTGCAACCTGGCCTCATGCTGTCTTTATAAAAGCACTTTCCGCAGCATGCCAAAGACAGCCCCGCGCCATCTCAGAATCACCAGAACCAGAGGAAGCCAAAGGGCCGGGGCAGGGTCTCGAGGACTGCAGCAGCCAGCTCAGGCATGGGGCTCCACCGCGTGTGGTCTAGCCACATGTGGCCAGCATGGCAATCGCGACAAGCACAGCACCGTCCCCGGCCAGGTGATGGATGCCGAGTGCCCCTTGAAGACCACCTGCCGCCCATGTAGAGGCTGCTGCCTCAAGCCCCGATCCAGGGTCTTGCATCTCCACCTGAAGCTACCTCAGCTAGGACTCCACCTAGCTGAGCTCCCGTCTCACTAGCCCAGTGGTTCTCATCCAGGGCATGACCTCAGGGGCCTGACAATGGTGAGGACCTCTTGGTTGTCAAAACTGGGTTAGGGGAACAGCTGGAGTCTAGTGACCAGAGGTCAGCAATGCTGCCCAGAACAGGCCTCCCAATGAAGGATCATCGTCCCCAAGGGGCAGCAGCGCCCAGGCGGGAAATCCCAGCACGGCTGCTCACCACCTCCCACATCTGCTTCATGCGGGATCTCCCAGCAGCTCCGGGCCTCCTGGCGCCCCACCTCACTGCCTCACCTCACAGCTCACTCACGGGTCCCCAGCAGGCCACACCGCCTCGTGTCCATGTCAGGCACTACCTTCCCAGCACGTCCTTGCCTCCACAGCTGGCAAGGAGGCTGTGCTCCAGGCTCTGGGCAGGCTCAGCTGGCTTTGGAAGACACCTGGGCCAGGTGGGCACGAGCCACCCTTGCTTCCCCAGGGCCCCGTTAAACATCTCGCTGGCACATCTGTGCCCCTGACTCTGCCAGGAGCTCCTGGAGCAAGGTAGCATCTAAACGTGATCCCCGCAGGCAGCCTCAGGGAAGCACAATCAGGGAATGAGCGCTCAGTGCAGCCCTGAGGGTCCCCGTCCTCACAGACGGCCCCTCCCCAGCACTGTCTCTGTGAAGAGTAAGCTTCTCCCCACACCTCCCGAACGCCCAGGATGCCCAGGGCAATGGGGGAGCAGCAAACACTTAAAGCTAATGAGGGCAAAACCTGATTCTCAAGTGGGAAGAACAGTTTTCCTTTTCCGTCAGGCACTTTCGCCCTTTTGGAAGTTGTGGTGGAAACACCTTCAAACCAGCCTTGGGGGAAAACAAACAAACAATCACGCTGGGGGTGAAGCAATGGCTGAAACTGCTCCACGCGGCCCCAGACCTCCCGGGGCGGCTGTGCGAGTGGGGGCTATGTTGTTTCATCTGTGCTTGGCGGAGCTCCACACAAATGCACAAGTGTCTGCCTTTGAAAAGACCTTCCTGGAAGAATGTCCGACTCCAATGCACCCTTTGGCTTTGCTGAAGGTGAATTAGACCAATAAACCTTCTAGTCTAAAATGTCATCAAGCAGAAAGGAAAAATAAACAGACTCTGCCTGCTCCCTGCCTGGGAGGGTTCCCTATCCCATGGCTTCTGGTGGTGTTGGCCAGTGGCAAGCCACATGGGAGGATAGAGTGAGGGAGGGGAGGGGAGGGGTACCAGGAGGGCCCCAGGCTGGCTGTGCCTCTAACACAGGGGTGGCCTGTGCCCCTCTCCTGTGGCTTCTGACCAGGACCCCTTCTCTCTGGGCTCCAATCTGCCATTTCCCTTGATGCCTGAGGACTAAGGGCTGTCACAGCTCTACTGACACTGCCTCTAGCCGTGGGTTCCACACCGCCCCTCATGGATACTCTACGCCCTGCCCAGCCCTTTGTAAATAACTCTTCCAGGGCTGGTCCCACTGGAGCACCCCATCTGCTTCCTGTGAGGACCCTGACTGCTCCACCAGCCTGGCAGCTCCCAGGCCCTGTGCACTGGCAGGTGGGGGAAGGGTCCCCGCAGTTTGCACATGGATGCAGTGCAGGCGGCCACTGACAGGCAATACCCAGGAGGTCATGCTCAGACCTAAGGTGCAGGTGGCCCACGCCTCAGAGACACAGCCGCCCTGGAGGGCGGGGGACAGAGAACGAGACTGAAGAGAGGGGGCTGGGCAGCGGCGCAGCCCCCACCAATGCTTCCACCCTCACCACATCGTTGTATGCTGAATTTTTTCAAATATGTTTTCTTAATCATCCCTAAAAATACAAAAACCAAAACCAGCAAGGTGGCGCAGCAGGTGAATACAGCGTGCTGGGGAAAGGACACAGCTGGGTGGGGTGGGGGGGACGACCCTCCGCATCAGCCAAGGCAGGCAGGGACGCATGTGCAGGGGGGTTCCCTCGGCCATGTCACCCACCGCCCTCAAGACTACCCTCATTGTCTAGCCCCAACACCTCCTTCCTGTGTGGGTCCCCTCCCAACCTGAGCCTGTCCTCTTCCCCAAAACCTTCCCTGGTGGCCCAAGGTCACCCCCAAGGTGGCTGCCAGAGGACGGGACCAGAGGTAACATTGGAGACAAAGTGGAGGCCCAGAGAGGAGAGGAACCGGCCCCCAGAAGATTGTCTTCCTGACCTCAAGCTGGCCCTGCCACCCCTCCAGGCCCCCATACCGCTCACAACCTGACTGGCCCTGTCCCCAGCTCAGGCACACTCCAGAGGAGACCGCTGCACCTGGGTTTGTCAGAGCTGCCACTCGGAGACAAGGTCACGGAGCAGCGGTGCCGTCTCCTTCTCGGGCAGATGCTCATAATCTCTGCTAACACATTCCTAGTGTGTGGCCCCGTCAGACCTCCTAATGGACGCCTAAAGACACAGTAAAAACTGGTTGGTTTCCTCCATCAAATAACCTCAGGCAAGACAGAGAAGCATCCAGCGCTCACAGGAAAGGCCTAATCCCACACGGGGGGCTGTGCTCAGGCACCGCTGAAAGGACCTGGCCCTAGACACGGAAGCCGTGGATCCCGGTAATCCACCGTCCTCTGTTTATCTTCTTACATGAGGCCCCTCTCCTCCGGGACAGTGCAGGTGGCGTCCTGCATGGTGACTTTACTCCTCTGAGCACCCGGAAGGGGGCGGCGGCAGGCGGGCGGGCCCCGGTAAACACTCACTGTGTTCAGAGCCAGGGCCGAGTGTGGACAGAGGTGACCGTAGCAGTGTCCTGGCTGCGAGTCCCTCCACAACTGTGGGCACACTATTGCTTCTGCCATAGGCAGATGATGATTCTGGAGTGTTGGGCACCGATGGGGAGACCAAGGCGGACTCAACCTCCCCCCGCCCACCCCCTCCCCAGCAAAAAACATTCATCCCTGGACTTTGTTTTCTGACACGCGCAGGAAGGAAAATGTGCCACCTATGCCCTACGCTTCCCTGACGATGGGGCACAGTCTCCAGGGTCCCCTGTGGCCCAGCCCTTGGGAGGCACCACCCCAGGGGGCATCGAGCTCTGATGTCCAGCCCCAGCTGGCTGGAAGGGCACAACAGGAAGGGTCACAGGGTCAGAGTAGGCAGCACCAGGCAGCAGGACGCAGGGGCCACCCGTGCAGCTCACCCACGTGAATGCACTTCACACTGGCTAGCACTGCCCCACACAGCCACAGGACAGCACCGTATCAAGAAAAGACTCGGTCTTTGAAATGGACAATGGCAGCAAATGGATCCGTGTCTGTGAGGGCTGCCCTCTTCCTCTTGCTCAGCCCTGAGCCCCTCACCCCACCAGCCCCTGCGCCTCTGTCGAGCACACGGTTCTCCATGCATCAGCCAGGCCCCACTAGGGGTGACATCCAACGTGCGGCAGCCCAGACCCCGCCCAGACACCTGCCGCCTTCTCTCAATATCCCCCCAAACCCCACCAGCACCTCCCATCTGTCCTCCTCCCAAATGAGGCTCAAGCTCCACCTGCCCTGGGCTGGCACTGATGGGACAGAGGATAAAAACCATAGTCTCTGTGCAGGTGACCACTACTTGGAGTCTGTGTGGCATGCCTGGGAGATGATGGGATATTCAAGGCAGATGTGAAGGGCGGGTCAGGGAGGTAGAGGGACGCCGGTGGCCAGCACGGAAAGGAGAGTGAAAGCCGGTGGACGCAGCACTGCAACCTCAGGCCCAGTGACTGGACCCCAACTGCTGGCGAGTCGCAGCCAGGCATAGTGGCTGTGAAAGAAGGAAGATGCTGTCTCCACAGAAGGACTGGCTCAATTCTCCTGGAGGACAGAGGATCTCTCATCTGCCAACCAAGCTTAGGCCTCGGCCTTGTGGAAGTCTGGGAAGTGGGGCACAGGGGGGCGACTGGGCTCCAGGAGGGGCCAGTAAGACCCCTGAAGAACCATGAGCACGTGGGAGCACACCCTGGAGCTTCCCAAGAAGAGAAAAGGGGTTTGCACAGTCACAGCCGTGGAAAGCACGGCATTTTGATGCAAAAAACAATGTGTTTCCTTACAAGCCAAGGAAAAGCAAAATAAAGCGAAACCAAAACCACCCAGTCTTCACGGCACTTCCCCGGAGCGTTCTGGCTTTCCCGTTTACATCCAGGGAGAGCGGACAATCTTGGCTACAGAGTCGTGTATGAACGGCTCAGAATTTCAGCCACTAGGAAATACTCTGGCCAAGGCAGCTGCACATGAACAAGCCCTTTCTGTGTCCCTCCCCCAGTGACGGTGATCTCCAGGGTCCATGTCCCTCCCCGACACAAAGCTCCAGGTGGGAGGACTATGACCCCACCACAGGGCTCAGCTGTATTTACACGGACCCTCCACAAATGTGCATTTCCTAAACCACTTTTTCCAATAGCACGTTTAAAAAAAATTTCAGAGCACAAATGTCTTAAGACAGAAAATCTACCAGAGCACCTTTTTTCCTTTCTTTTTCTTTTTTTTTTTTTTTCCAGATGGAGTTTTGCTCTGTTACCTAGGCTGGAACGCAGTGGCACGATCTCGGCTCACCGTAACTTTCGCCTCCCAGGCTCAAGTGATTCTCCTGTCTCAGCCTCCTGAGTAGCTGGGATTATAGGCACCCACCACCACACCCAGCTAATTTTTTAATTTTTGTATTTTTGGTAGAGACAGGGTTTCACCACGTTGGCCAAGCTGGTCTCAAACTCCTGACCTCATGTAATCCATCCGCCTCGGCCTCTCAAAGTGCTGGGATTACAGGCATGAGCCGCTGCGCCCTGCTCCAGGGCACCTTCTTGAGCCACCCTGGGGCCGGGGGGAAGTGGTGGGGACCGTCTTACCTTGTTGTAGTACTGCACCTGCACAGAGTGCCACCGCCCGTCACTTACACCACCGGGAACCTTCGGTGCCACAGTCGTCGTCGTCTCACCTGCACGGTGGAAGGGAGATCCAGAGAGAAAGCAGAGGTTGGCGGGGCCTACTGGGGACCAAGGACCGGGCCGTGAGGCATCGGGGGAGACAGGTGCACATGGCCACGTCCTCCCTCCCCTCCCCACAGCACCATGGTGGGAGCCGCCCACCACTCCCCATCCATTTTCTTTTCTGGTTACAAAAGTAATTCTTGTTCCTCTTTTCTGGTTTTGTTTGTTTTGAGATGGAGTCTCGCTCTGTCACCCAGGCTGGAATGCAGTGGCGTGATCTCGGCTTACTGTCACCTCCGCCTCTTGGGTTCAAGCGATTCTCCTGCCTCCGCCTCCCGAGTAGCTGGGATTACAGGCGCCTGCCATCATGCCTGGCTAATTTTTGTATTTTTAGTAGAGATGGGGTTTCGCCATGTTGGCCAGGCTGGTCTCGAACTCCTGACCTCGTGATCTGCCTGCCTTGGCCTCCCAAAGTGCTGGGATTACAGGCGTGAGCCACTGCACCTGGCCTTGTTCCTCTTTTCTAAATATGAAAAAAGGTAAGCACAGAAAACCCATCTGTCTGTACCAGCAGCAGTCACACCTACACCGCACCAGCGGTCGAATTCTTTTTCCTATGCATTGCACTGATGTAGATAAAATCATCAAAACCAATTCCCCTTTAGGTCACTTAATCAAATAAATGTCATCTCAGGTTTTTAACAACTCTTAAACCACATAACACATCCCACCGTGAGGTCGCAGACGCGTCTCTTGTGCATCTCTGCTTCGGGGTGTTTGTCACTTTCACCCCTTGAGCTCCTGCTACAGTGGGGTGGGCGAGTCCCTTCGGGGATTCTGGAGCACAACCCTGAATCAGCAGCAGCTGGGAGGAAGGAGGTTCAGGGGCACCAAAGGACAGGTGCGGTGGGTACGGTCCCAGGCAGGGAATGCCGTCTAAAGGGAACCAGCAGGAGCTCTGGAAACAGGGGTGTGGGAGACACCGGCCAGAGGAATAGCCTAATTCCAACTCACAGAGCCTGGAGGGCTGTGGCCACCACTCCCACAGTGGCCGGCTGCTGTTACAGGTGCCTCCCTTTCTTTACTGCGTACAGAAAACCAAGCTCCATCCTCCACCATCACACACACGTCATTCAACACAGGCCAGGGTTCTAGAGATGGAAGCACCTGAGCCATCGTGGTGAACTTCCAGGTGAAGGAGGAGATGGCAGAATTCACTCCTAAAAGTCAAGCGTGCCAGGCTGAGCCTGGTGGCTCACACCTGTAATCCCAGCACTTTGGGAGGCCAAGGTGGGAGGATCACTTGAGGTCAGGAGTTCAAGACCAGCCTGGCCAACACAGTGAAACCCAGTCTCTACTAAAAATACAAAAATTAGCCAGGCATGGTGAAATGTGCCTGTAATCCCAGCTACTTGAGAGGCTGAGGCATGGGAATCGCTTGAACCTAGGAGGTGGAGGTTGCAGTGAGCCAATATTGCACCACTGTACTCCAGCCTGGGTTAAAGAGTGAGACTGTCTCAAAACAAGAACAAAAACAAAAAGAGTCATGTGTACCAGAAAAACACAGATATACCTGCTGGAAGTCTGGAGAAATGTTCTTTTCTAACAACTGGAATACTATGTTTAATGGCCTTGTCAATATATATATATATATTTTTTAAAGAGACAGGGTCTCACTATGTTGCCCAGGCTGGTCTTGAACTTCTGGGCTCAAGCAATCTGCCTGCCTTGGCCTCTCAAAATGCTAGGATTACAGGCATGAGCCACTTTGCCTGGCCAGCCTTGTCATGGAGTCTCACTCTGTCACCCAGGTTGGAGTGCAATGGCATGATCTCGGCTCGCTGCAACCTCCGCCTCCCAGGTTCAAGCGATTCTCCTGCCTCAGCCTCCTGAGTAGCTGGGTTTAGAGGCATGTGCCACCACACCCGGCTAATTTTTGTATTTTTAGTAGAGACGGGGTTTCACCATGTTGGCCAGGCTGGTCTCTTAACTCCTGACCTCAGGTGATCTGCCCACCTCGGCCTCCCAAAGTGCTGGGATTACAGGTGTGAGCCACTGCACCCAGCCAGCATCAATATTTTTAATCTAGAGATGTACCACAATGTAATGATTCCTTGGTTTCTGAAAACATGAACCAGATCGTCCACATTTCCAGCACTACAAATAACACTGTTATGAACATCTTTTATTATTATTATTTTTTGAGACGGAGTCTCGCTCCATCACCAGGCTGGGGTGCAGTGGCACAATCTCGGCTCACTGCAATCTCTGCTTCCTGGGTTCAAGCAATTCTCCTGCCTCAGCCTCCTGAGTAGCTGAGATTACAGGTGTCTGCCACCATGCCCAGCTAATTTTTGTATTTTTAGTACAGACGGGGTTTCACTATGTTGGTCAGGCTGGTCTCGATCTCGTGACCTCGTGATTCACCCGCCTTGGCCTCCAAAAGTGCTGGGATTACAGGCGTGAGCCACCGCGCCCCGCCTAGTTTCCTTTCTAGTGAGTTTGAAGGTTTTCGCATATTAGGAGATGGTCTTATCATTTTTCCTACATTGACTACATTGTCAGGCTGCCTTTTATTTATTTATTTATTTTTTTAACGGAATCTTGCTTTGTCACCCAGGCTGGAGTGCAGTGGTGCAGTCTCGGCTCACTGCAACCTCGACCTCCTGGATTCAAGCGATTCTCCTGTCTCACCCTCCCAAGTAGCTGGGATTATAGGCACACATCACTTCGCCCAGCTAATTCTTTTGTTTTTAGCAGACACAGGGTTTCACCATGTTGGTCAGGCTGGTCTCGATCTCGTGACCTCGTGATTTGCCTGCCTTGACCTCCCAAAGTGCTGGGATTACAGGCATGAGCCACTGCGCCAGGCCTGTTGTGAACATCTTTTTGCACTTTGGATTTCTTCAATAAGACAGGTTCCTAGACCTACAATTGAGGGATGAAAGGATAAGCAGCTTGGAGGCGCTGCACAAGGCAAGGGTAGTTTTAACCCACAAAGCATCTGTGAATTGCTCAGAGCTGCCCTTCCTAGGGAGAAGGCCCCACCTGCAGAGAAGGTGAGCTGCACCTGCTCGTCCACGATCTCCAGGGCAATGAAGTCGTGCTTCTCGTTGAAGCGGCCGTTGTAGAGCAGCAAGCCGTTCCTTTCTTGGGTGGCAAACCTACGGAGCCAAGCAGAGGCACATCACGGGATGAAGACCCCAGGGTCAAAAGGCTGCCTAGGGGCCGGGCGCGGTGGCTCACGCCTGTAATCCCAGCACTTTGGGAGGCCGAGGAGGGCAGATCACGAGGTCAGGAGATCAAGACCATTCTGGCTAACATGGTGAAACCCTGTCTCTACTAAAAAAAAAAAAAAAAAATACAAAAAATTAGCCGGGCGTGGTGGCAGGCACCTATAGTCCCAGCTACTCAGGAGGCTGAGGCAGGAGAATGGCATGAACCTGGGAGGCGGACCTTGCAGTGAGCCGAGATTGCGCCATTGTACTCCAGCCTGGGCGACAGAGTGAGACTCCATCTCGGGGGGGGAAAAAAAAAAAAAAGGTTGCCTAGGAATGACGAGCCCAGTCAGAGGAGGGCAAACATGTGGGGCTACAATTCAGTAAAGAATGGTGTCAGGCATGCATCCCTCGCATAGGAGCAGACAGCCCATCAAGCTTGATAAGCAGTGTTCTTTTCTGGAAGTAGCAAACCAGAATCCATGGGGAATCTGGTTACTATGGCCTGTAGAATGCAAAAAATATCCCATTTGCACAACATGCTACAAGTACGACCAGCAGCCAGGACACCTGTTACAGATGTGTTTGGACAAAGCATGCACTGTACATTTTCTGCTGCTGTGAACAGATCCCCTCGTGTGTGCGCCAGGGCATGGGGACCTGGTACCTTCCCAGGAGGGGATGATGCTGTGGAAGGACCCCTCTTAGCCCCTGCCCGCTCGCCCCCGCAGTCAGCCACAATAGCATCTGTTGGTGCCCAAACACGGGTCAAAAAGATCCCCAGGGCCTTAGCACAGCTGCCCTACCCCAGAAACAATCTTCCCAGGCTTTGCAGATTGCTCAGGGGTCAACCCAGCTGTACCTGCCCTGACTCATTTTACTCCAAGTTGCCCTCACCTCCCATCAGCCTATGACATCACTCGGTTAATTTCTGAAATCATGCTGCTGACTCACTGGTTTATAAGAATGCATGATCCATAAGGGGAGGAACTGCAGCTCTCATTCCCTGCTGCATTCCAGAGCCCAAAGAGGATCTGGTCCATATCAGCGCTTAATATGGGCTGTGTGAATAAATGAAAGGAAAGGGCACGAACAGACGCCTGAACATGAACAGGCCTGTCAGAACTTAGAGCAGGCAGAGCAAAAAACTACCTGCTCTGGCAGGAGATCATCGAATTCTCAGAAATCCTTCTCCCACCCAGGGGCCCAGGCAGGGGGTCTTCAGACCCAAATCACCATAGCACCTCCCCCACCTCCCTGGTTTCAGAGAACTTGGCGAACCTCCTGAGTGAGCTCGGGACGGGTTCCTGAAATAGCTGGCTGTCTCCACCATCAGAGATCAGTGGCAGGAACTCCTTTTGACTTAAGGTTGGTTTATCCATTTTCCTGCAGGAGTCGGCCTGAGCCAGCCTGGAGCATCTGACCTCAGCCTTTTTCTTGAGTTAAAATTGATGGTTTTGGCTAGCCGGTGGCTCACACCTGTAATCCCAGCACTGTGGGAGGCCGAAGTGGGTGGATCAGCTGAGGTCAGGTTGACCAGCCCGGCCAACATGGTAAAACCCCATCTCTACTAAAAATACAAAATTAGCCAGCATGGTGGTGGGCACCTGTAATCCCAGCAACTCGGGAGGCTGAGGCAGGAGAATTGCTTGAACCTGGGAGGCGGAAGTTGCAGTGAGCCGAGATCACACCGCCACTGCACTCCAGCCTGGCAACAAAGTGAGACTCCATCTCAAAAACCAAAAAACAAACAAAAAACTGACGGTTCCCAGCTGTCCCTCAAACCCCCTCTATTTAGAATGCCAGCAAGAACTGACGGCAAACACTAAAGAAAAATACCCACACAGCACGCTGATGCTTGGGCAGGGAATGAGCAGGGAGAAGGGATCTTAATGACGACGGGGCCAACTCAGTGCAGCCTTGTTTCCCGAGACTCAGCCCCTGGGTCACACTTGATTCCCTTTGGTCGGTTTCACTTCTGTGTGGTTCCCTTTGGACCCAGGTGGGGGCTGTTGGGCGGTGTCAGTGTCAAACAGTCCTGCACAGCTCCCCTGGCAAGCACACGTACACCACTGGCGACAGAGCAATAAAGAAGGGACCCAAAGCCGAGGGGAGGGTTGGAAGAATGCAAGCAAAAAGAGGAAAGGCCAGAAAACAGAAACCAAGGCCCGGAGAGGGGGCCGGGGGAGGAGGAGGAAAGAACAAAGGGCTGGGGGGATGAGAGGCAGCTGGGAACAGAGCCCGGAGCCCACTTGGGAGCCTGGACACTTGGCAAAGAGAAACTAGAAAGAGGAGAAGGAGCATGAAAGCACCCACCTGAAACAAAAGCAGCTGGGCGCCCCCAACCTGGCCCCTCACAGCGGCTCTCAGAGGCTCAACAGGGTTCTGCCTACAGCCCCCACCACTCCCAAAGTGTAACTGCCCTGGAAGCTTGGGGAGGGACCTTACGATTTTACTTTTAAAGGCATTCCCTACAAAACCCTCAGTGATTTAGTGTCAGCTCTGATTGTTTAGCCACCATCACACATAAGGGAAATCGTTCATAATTGTCCAGTGCAATAATCTCAGAAATTCAGAATCTGACAAGCAGCAGCGTAACATTCCCTTGTGCAGACATTTAATCAAACATGATCAGAGGTGGAGAGGAGAGTGGTGGTCACCAGAGGCTGGGGAGGGAGCAGGGAAGGGGCTGAAGAGAAGTGGGTTAAGGTGTACAAAGAAAGACACAAAAGGAATAAGTGGTTTTGTGTGTGTGTGTGTGTGTGTGTGTGTGTGTGTTTTGAGATGCAGTACTCGCTCTGTTGCCCAGGTTGGAGTGCAGTGGCACAATCTTGGCTCACTGCAACCTCCACCTTCTGGTTCAAGCGATTCTCGTCTCAGCCTCCCAAGTAGTTGGGATTACAGGTGTAAACCACCGCAACCAGCTAATTTTTGTATTTTTAGTAGAGACGGGGTTTTGCCATGTTGACCAGGCTGGTCTCAAACTCCCAACCTCAGGTGATTCACCCGCCTCGACCTCCCAAAGTGCTGGGATTACAGGCGTGAGCCACCGCGCCTGGCCTGGAGCTACTCAACTATCAAAGGCCACACAGGGAGGACACCGACGTCACGATCTGGAGGGATGGGGCGCACAGAGAAGACCGCCCCTTTCCTGAAGAGACCCGTGTGGTGCGGCAGGACACACACTCACGTGAGGGAGACGGTGAAGTGGAAGCGCTGTCTCAGGCCCCGGAAGGTGACGAAGGACCGGGGCGGGAAGCTCCTGGTGGTCACCTCGCAGTAGGGTCTCTCGTACTCGCCGGGAGGACACACGCAGTGGAAGCCGCCAATGAGCAGGTTCACGCAGGTGCCCCCGTTCTTGCACACCCCGTTGGCACAGCGGCCTGAGCGGGCATCCACCTCACAGTGCTCTCCTGGGGGGCGAGAGGAAGACGCCAGAGAGGTTACCAACTAGTCAGGGAAGAGCCAACGAGCCTGTCACGGACCCCGGACACACCCCAGCCACAGAGTCAGCTGCTGAAAGAAAACCTGACTGACTCCAGGTCAGGTCTGTGACATGAACAGAAACCCCCGAGTTCTTGAGGACTTGCCCAGAGCCGTGCCAGAGTCGGCTGCACCCAGCTCCTGGTGGGCAAGCTAAGGATGGTGGCTGGGGGGTTTCCAGAAAGCTCTCTCTGGGGTCAAAGAAACAGCAGCAGTGAGTCCTTCCCAGCCTCCAGCCCCGTTCAGAGCACCCTGCCGGCTGGGCTGGACTCCTCTGAGCGGAACGCCTAGAAACAGACCAGAGGGCCTCACGCCCTCTCCCCACACCTATGCCTGTGCGATAGCAGAACACGGCAAAGTCCCGTCAGAGATTCGGAGCGTGCTGTCCTCACATGACCCAAAGGCCACCTTCTCAGCAGGCCGCCGGCCCTGCCTGCCGTCCGCCCTCCCACAGACACCTCACACTGGCCACCCCTGGATTCCAACTCAGTTCTAATCTGGCCCATCTCGATCACCAGCCTGTGAGCTCCTGAAGGGCAGGCACCACCCTACTCTGATGTCCTCCTCAGAGTTTAAACTCTTCTGTGACAGGAAGGTTCTGGAAGCTTTCCCAGAAAATCAGCCGGGCAGCCCACAGCACACTGCCTCTCTCCCCGTCTGCCCTCAGACCAGGAGCGCTCAGAACCTCATCTGCTCGGAGGTCTCAGCATTCGCCACGCTTTGAACAAGTTGTTCCTGCACCGGCCACTGCATCCTCCAGCAGCCAGGTGTGTGCTTGGTGACACTCCCGCCCCCAGATGGGGATGGTGGCCCACAACCCGCACACCCCATACTGCCTCCTCTACCTGGGGTGGACATTGGCCGGAGACCCCTCACAGACCTTTAGGGGCTTCCAACAACCAGAAAATTCCCAGCAACATTCTCTCCCAGTTACAAAATTTTAAATGAATGCATTTTAAAATAAATTATGTTCACACACTAAACAAAAAAACAGTGTAAAAAGTATGGCGTGGGCCAGGCATGGTGGCTCATGCCTGTAATCCCAGCACTTTGGGAGGCCAAGGTGGATGGATCACCTGAGATCAGGAGTGTGAGACCAGCCTGGCCAAACTGGGGAAACCCCGTCTCTACTAAAAATACAAAAATTAGCTGGGTGTGGTGGCACACGCCTGTAATCCCAGCACTTGGGGAGGCCGAGGCGGGTGGATCACCTGAGGTCGGGAGTTCAAGACTAGCCTGACCAACATGGTGAAACCCCATCTCTACTAAAGACACAAAAATTAGCTGGATGTGGTGGCACATGCCTGTAATCCCAGCTACTCGGGAGGCTGAGGCAGAATTGCTTGAACCCAGAGAGTGGTGGTTGCAGTGAGCCGAGATGGTACCACTGCACTCCAGCCTGGGCAACTAGAGTGAAACTTGTCTCAAACAAACAACAACAACAAGGAAAAAAAGAAATCAGGTGCTATCAAGGGAGGGTGCTGAGGTATACCCCGCACCATTCCCCCCCAGGACGGCTTTGGGGTGTGGGTTGCTGATGGCGCATAGCTGAGACCCTGCACTCAGATTTTGCCCTCGCTGAGGTAGCCCCCATCCAGCAACGGGTCAGCAAGGACACAGTGACCAGACTGCCCAACGCAGGCCATCCCTGAGGGGGCCATCCCAGCTCTGCAGCACGCTGTGGGGTGGTCAAGGCCTTGTATACCTGCAGGGCAGTCCGACCTGCCCTCTGCCCAGGCCAGGGCCCCTCACTGCCCCCAGCTGTGGCTCCTGAAGGCTCCTCCACACCTGCTGCCTCCTAAGCTGGGGCTTGGAGTCTGTTTCTCAGGAAGGCCTACCTCAACCACATGCTGATTTCAGTGAGTTCAGCTGTTAGTTTTAGGAAATCCTGTCACTCCTCCTAGAGAATGCTTCAAATGAGCTTTTGAGGAACAAATGAAACTGATGTCTAATTAGCATAACAATCATCAGAGGTAAATGGTACCTCTGAAAAATCTGAGTTCTCCCTCTACTTCCCCCAGGCATCTCCTAGTCTCCATTACCAGGTTGCAACCCCTAAGAATGTGTAACTGGGCCGGGCGCGGTGGCTCACGCCTGTAATCCCAGCACTTTGGGAGGCCAAGGCGGGCGGATCACGAGGTCAGGAAATCAAGACCATCCTGGCTAACGCGGTGAAACCCCGTCTATACTAAAAATACAAAAAATTAGCTGGGCGAGGTGGTGGGCGCCTGTAGTCCCAGCTACTTGGGAGGCTGAGGCAGGAGAATGGCGTGAACCCAGGAGGCGGAGCTTGCAGTGAGCCGAGATCACGCCACTGCACTCCAGCCTGGGCAACAGAGTGAGACTCCATCTCAAAAAAAAAAAAAAGAAAAAAAAGAAGAATGTGTAACTGGTTAAGCCAAGGTGACTCCAGATTCCAGTATGAGCCCTCTCAAATATGAGGAGGGCTGAAATTGCTAACCTTTTGCTGAATTTCATGAGCATGCACGGCCTCCATGCCAATAACCCCAAGGGCTCGCAGGCACCAGAGCTGACGAGGGGTCACAGCCAGGCACAGGCCGGGGGGTGCTTTCTCCTCCTCCCCAGGAGTCAGGACAGGATCCCACCCACCTGTTCTGCACTGGCAGGGGCTGCCCCCAGGGAAATGGGAACAGAGGGGTTTCCCACCCCACTCAGAGTTAAAGCAGATGGAGAGGAGGCAGTCCTAGGCCCTCATCCAGGCTCCCAGCACCCGTGGAGGCTGTCTAACCTCCCCACCACTCCCCGCTACTGGGGGTGAGCCCACCACAGATGCCGCACCCTGCCACCCTGCAGGCAGGCCATGTGCACACACACACCTGCACACACGTTTGCACAATGCTTATAACCTCCCACATGTATTCACACTTGCAGTGTCCCCCCAGCTACACACACCCATACACACCTGTTCACACACACATTGGCACACCCTCATATACACCTCACATCCTGTCACACACAGGTGCATACCTGCACACCCACCTGCACACTCACACGGGCAAGTCAGTGCTCGTGGCTTCCTGTACAGGTGGGCGGCTGGCCTTTATAAATCCTGTGTGTTCACGGGAGGTGTGAAGCTTAAGGTATATTTCTCCTCCTTTGGACACTTCAAATTATCTTGTTTCTACTTTTAAAATACGTGACATTTGGGAGTGTTTGCTCTCTAAGTTCCAGCCAGTGGCCAAGCAAAGCACACTCTGAAATAACAAAGCCACCGGGAGAGGCTGGGTGTACTCACCCAACCGCGACGGCAAACAAAGGCCTGTGGGGCCCAGCTCTGCCCTTCCCACAGCCGCCTCTGTCTGTTCCAGGTACTAAGAACCCAGCCTGGGCCCGGGGCTCAAACTCTCCCAGAGGAAGGTGGAGCCCAGGCCCATGACCCCCACGCAGCCTCCCAGTCCCACCTGCCCCGGGTTGGAATTCACTCCCCACTCATCCGAGGGCTGGAAGACTCAACTTCTCACCTCCAGCCTGGGGTGTCCTTTAAAAGGCCCAGGAAAAGGCGGTCCAGCCCTGAGTGAAGACAGCACTCTGTCTGTATCTGGAAGGTTTGAATTTGAACTCACAGACTGGCATTCCTGCTTCCAAATTTGATTTCTAGTGGCCCCCGACGTCCTCAGGCTTCCCTGTGAAAGGGAGGCTGACGGATACAAGCTTGTCCTGCCCCCATGCAGGGACTGGAGATCAACAGATGGCTGCTAACACCCGTGAGAGCACAGCGAACCTAAGCACAGGTGTTTGCCCCGCCCTGAAAAGGTCTTGCTCCTTTACACATGTTGCAAATAAAACTAATCTCCATAGAATTGTTTGGTTTGCTTTTTTAATGCGGAGTTCTGTTTGCTTTGTTTTCTGTTTGTTTTCATTTTCAGAAAGTAGCTGTATGTGTTTCCCGTGGCTGCCATAACTGATGACCCCAAACTGGAGGCTTAAAACAACTGAAATTCATCCTCTTAGAGTCGCACAGGCCAAGAGTCTGAAATCAAGGTATCAGCAGGGCCCAGCTCCCTCTGGAGGCTCCAGGGTGGATCCCTCCTGCCTCTCCCAGCATCCCAGCATCCCATCATTCCAATCTCTGCTCTGTCCTCACAAGGCCGTCAAATCTCCCTCTCCTTCCTGTTATTAAAGACACCAGGCTGGGAGCCGTGGCTGACGCCTGTAATCCCAGCACTTTGGGAGGCTGAGGTGGGTGGATCACCTGAGATCAGGAGTTCACTAGCCTGGCCAACATGGTGAAACCCCGTCTCTAATACAAAAATTAACCCAGCGTGGTGGCAAGCACCTATAATCTCCGCTACTCGGGAGGCTGAGGCAGGAGAATCCTTTGAACCCAGGAGGCGAGTTTGCAGTGAGCCAAGGTCACACAACTACAGTCCAGCCTGGGTGACAAGAGCGAAACTCCATCTCAAAAATAAAAAACAGCCGGGCGTGGTGGCTCAAGCCTGTAATCCCAGCACTCTGGGAGGCCGAGACGGGCAGATCACAAGGTCAAGAGATCGAGACCATCCTGGCTAACATGGTGAAACCCTGTCTCTACTAAAAAATACCAAAAACTAGCCGGGCGACGTGGCGGGTGCCTGTAGTCCCAGCTACTCGGGAGGCTGAGGCAGGATAATGGTGTGAACCTGGGAGGTGGAGCTTGCAGTGAGCTGAGATCCGGCCTCTGCACTCGAGCCTGGGCGACAGAGTAAGACTCTGTCTCAAAAAAAAAAAATTAATAAAAAAAATAAAAAATAAAAAATAAAAAAATAAAAAAATAAAAAAGGCCGAGTGAGTGCGGTGGCTCACGCCTGTCATCCCAGCACTTTGGGAGGCCGAGGCAGGTGGATCACCTGAGGCCAGGAGTTCGAGACCAACCTGGCCAACATGGCAAAACCCCGTCTCTACTAAAAATACAAAAAATTAGCCAGGTATGGTGGCACGTGCCTGTAGTCCTGGCTACTTGGCAGGCTGAGGCAGGAGAATCTCTTCAACCCAGGAGGTGGAGATTGCGGTGAGCCAAAAATTGCACCACTGCATTCCAGCCTGGGTGACAGAGCGAGGCTGTCTCAAAACATAATAACAATAAAGAAAAGACATGAGTCATTGGATTAAGGGCCCACTCTAAACCCACGATGCTTAATCTCAAGGACCCAAACTCATTTACATCTGGAAAGACCCTATTTCCAACTGAGGTCTCATTCTGAGATTGTGCGTGGACACGGATTTGGGAGCCATTGCTGAATTCACTACAGCGGGCCTCCGCGTTTGTCCCGGAATTGCAATCGCGTACATTCTGGCCTCTGCAAACCCGGTGCCCCGAGAGCAGCAGCGCCTGGCTGGCGGAGCCTTTCCCATGGACACTTCAGAAGTTGAAGTGTCCAGGACTCCCCGGGTGCTGCTCTCCCTGCTTGCAGGAGATGATGCTCCCGGCCTTTGCCAGCTCATCCTCCCCCACCCAGCCAGGGAGAGGTGGAGTCCCCATTGCAGCCCCTCCTGCCTCCAGCAGCCCCCTGCACAGCCACAGGCCCCCTCGCCTCACAGCCCCTGCTCCTGCCCCACCCACAGCCTCCAGACCTACTTGTCCCTTGTATCACGACGGCAGAGTGCTCCATGACACTGGACTCACCACGTATCAGTCCCACTGGCTAGAATCCCACTGCTCCATAAAGACCCCAGCCTAAGGGGTCTCAGGGCCTGGCCCCCAGCCACACACCCAGCCCCCTCCACACCACACTCATGAGCCTGTGCCAGCCCCACTGTCTCCCTCCTCCTGGGGCGGCTACAGATGTCCCTGAGCATACACTGCAGGCCATCCTCTAGCCCCACGTCCTCTCTCTCGGTCTCTCTTGGCTTTCCAGTGCCTAGAGGCCACCCGCATCCCCTCACAGTACCTAAGCTCGGCCCACCTGCCTGCTCAGGGTGCCCCTGGGGGCTCTCATCGACTCCAAATCTCCCCTCTCTAGCAATCGCCCCACCAGCTCCACATCCAGCCCTGCTTGTATGATGGTTCCCCCACACGTTTCTCTCCCCAGCTCTGTGCAGGCAACAACAGGGTCTGTTTGGGGGCCAGTCTGAGACTGTCAGGCACACAGTGAGTGCCCAATAAATGCCTGGTGTGTGCAGGGGATATGCTGAGCACCTGGCAGGGAGGGTCGGTGGTGGGGGGGTCAGGTCGGTGGTGTGGGGGGTCGGGTCGGTGGGGGGGGGTCGGGTCGGTGGGGGGGGTCGGGTCGGTGGTGGGGGGGAGGGTCGGTGGTGGGGGGGAGGGTCGGTGGGGGGGGAGGGTCGGTGGGGGGGGAGGGTCGGTGGTGGGGGGGGTGGGGGGCAGGGAAACTGGGTCCATAGCAGGTACTGACAGACGCTTGTGAAATGAAGTCATAAAATACCAGGATTTCCCCTGTTCCAAGCCAATGATTAATGCCTGCACTTAATCCATGAGTTACAAAACCACATAATTCATGTATTTGATTCAAATAGTTCAGGAAAGCTGTTGATGAGGTGAAATAATTTTATAGTTAAAACATCTTTTCTTTTCTTTTTTTACTAAAGGACCATGAGAACTGTGAGCAACTGGGCTCTGGATGAACTGGGCGAGCCGGGGAAGGTCGTCTCTGGGTTCCTTAGGGCAGACTCCCAGCACCTCCAGCCTTTACAACGCGGCCAATTCAGGATTCCCCGCAAGGGTTGGTAGTTAAGTATTTGCAGCACAGCACTGCACAGAAGATAAAGTGAAGCAAAGCGTGAGTGGATTACAGTGCTGTTTATAGGTAGGTGGAGGGCTCACTCCCCACCAACCCTCAGGGAGAATCCCGAATTGGGGGCATTTGTAAACGCTCCCACCACGGCTGGGTTGAAAAGAGATGTCATACGACAGTTTTTCATTCTAAAATCATCTGAAGGTAAATAATTCAGGTCATATTTAGTGAGCTCTGTGTCTTTTAGCTCTGTATCTTTTACTTTCTAATAGAGCTTTTATAAGACACACTATTTTAATAAAATAAATGTTCAGCTATGCTCACTATCAGGGTTTAACTTTATCTTTCCTTTTCCAGGAATTCTGATTCAAAATAAATTTGGTGTTCCCTTTACACTCTAGGATTCTGCTTGGAGTCAAAGGCTTGCTGAGTCATTCAAACCTGGGGGAAATTCCCCTGTACTCTGCACACCCCCATTACAATGGCAGCCTCGCCTCTCATGACAAGGATAGAGTCCACTGGGCAAACCTACTGCTATACTCAATCACGCATGCAGCTCGCCAAAAGCTCCCCCTTTCCCCGTAGGAGGGACACAGGGCTCAGCTTCCTGACTATCGTACAGAAAAGTTTGTGTTTTTTTTTGTTTGTTTTTTTAATAGAGACGGAGTCTCACTCTGTCACCCAGGCTGGAGTGCAATGGTACGATCTCGGCTCACAACCTCTACCTCCCAGGTTCAAGCGATTCTCCTGCCTCAGCCTCCTGAGTTGCTGGGATTACAGGTGCACACCACCACGCCTGGCTAATTTTTGTATTTTTAGTAGAGACAGGGTTTCACCATGTTGGCCAGGCTGGTCTCAAACTCTTGACCTCAGGTGATCTGCTGGCCTCAGCCTCCCAAAGTGCCGGGATTACAGGCGCGAGCCACCACACCCGGCCAGAAAAGCATTCCTAATGGCAAAATAAAAGCTCCCAGGAGCCAAGGCCCATCCAGTCCTCATGGCCTCATGCACCTGCCCCACTACTGGGGACCTGTCCCACACCAGGCTTGGCGCTGGTGCACTGCCCGGCCTGCCCAGAGACCCAAGCACCAGAGCCATCAACCCTTGGCCTAAGGGGCTTCCAGAAAAGCCCCAGCTTCACAGGGCTTCAGCAAACGGCTCACCTGCTGCAGGCGGGGGCCAGGTGCTGGTCTGTGAACAAGGAAGGGGATGTCCAGAGGGTCTCGGCATCATTACATGGAGACTCTGGCAGGGGGCTGGGCACAAGCCCAGGGAAGACTGAGGGCATGGGGACAGGTGCAGAGGCCCCAGGCCAGGGGATGTTGATGTGAACCCCTGGCTCAGGAGCTCCAGAACTTACCCCTGGGGGGCTGCTCCAGGAGCTGGGAGAAGAGAGACGCAGGGTCCCAGGGCTCACCCAGAGAGGGGACACAGCAGGCAGAGAACCTCAGGACCTGGGGGAGGGCTGGGAACGTGCTCCAAGAGGGGAAGGGCGTGTAAAGATTGACCACTTAAGTTCTTAAATAAATAAAAAGACAATTCTTTTCTGGTCCTAAGAGACAGCTAAGAGCTTTGAACTAGAAAAACTAGAATTTCTAAAGGCCACAAAACTCAAGCACTTGAGGAAGCCTTAGTTTATGCAGAATTAATGATCAACACGAAACACAAGAACAGAGAACAAGGAGTGAATGGAAGGGCCCAGGAACAGGAACATAGGACAATTTCAAAGTCAGGTCATTTCACGCAAACACACAAAACCTCAAGTCAACTCAGAGCCCCATCAAAGAGCTCAGTCCTAACACTGGATCCTAGGATGCAGAAAGCACAGTCTTGAAGACACAACCCAGCAGCGTGGCTCATGTGTCAGAAACTTCACTACCAGAGAAAACACACAGATAGGAGGCAAAGAGGGGAACACTACAGGGTTTCTAAGAGAAAACGGGTATGTCAGAAATGATAAAACACCGCACGAATTTGCCCATCTGTTATTCCATTCATTTATCCATCCATCCTTCCACACACCCACCCCCACTCATTAACCCACCCCTGCACCCTTCCATCCATCCACTTATTTACCCATGAATCCGTCCACCCATCCATTGTTCATCCATCCACCCACCCACCCAGCTTCCAAGCACTCACCCAGCTTCCATCCAACCACCCATCACACATCCATCCAGCCATCCAACCACCTATCACACATCCATCCAGCCATCCAACCACCCATCATGCATCAACCCACCCATCCAACTATCCATCATTCATCCATCTAACCACCATCACACATCCATCCATCCATCCATCCAACCAACCAACCAACCACCCATCACACATCCATCCAGCCATCCAACCACCTATCACACATCCATCCATCCAACCACCTATCACACATCCATCCAGCCATCCAACCACCTATCACACATCCATCCAGCCATCCAACCACCCATCATGCATCAACCCACCCATCCAACTATCCATCATTCATCCATCTAACCACCATCACACATCCATCCATCCATCCATCCAACCAACCAACCAACCACCCATCACACATCCATCCAGCCATCCAACCACCCATCACACATCAACCCACCCATCCAACTATCCATCATTCATCCATCTAACCACCATCACACATCCATCCATCCATCCATCCAACCAACCAACCACCCACCCATCACACATCCATCTAGTCATCCAACCACCTATCATGCATCAACCCACCCATCCAACTATCAATCATTCATCCATCTATCCACCTTTCCACCTACTCACCTGCCCACCCGTCTCTCCACCCACTTATCCATCTAATAAACTGCCAGCATGGGCCATTCTTTAGGCACTAGGGTTATAAGAATGAACAAAACAGATCCTACCTTCATGGAGTTTCCATCTAGGTAAAAAAATGTCAGATGTTCAGAAAAACCAAAAATACATGAAGAGTCTTATAGCAGATGGAAAAAGCAGAGGGGGAAGCTTTGAAGGGGTGCTGGCATGGAGGCTGAGGGGAGGGGAGAGGAGGGGAGGGGAGAGGAAGGGAGAGAAGGGGAGGGGAGAGGAAGGGAGAGAAGGGGAGGGGAGGGGAAGGGAGGGGAGGGGAGGGGAAGGAAGGGGAGGGGAGGGGAAGGGAGAGGAGGGGAGGGGAGGGGAAATGAGGGGAGGGGAGGGGTCAGGCTGCAGAATTCAGGCAGGGCAGCCATCAAAGTAGGGTCAGGACCAGAAAGGGTAGGCACAGCTGGGGCTCCCGGCCAAGCCCTTTCCACCCCACCAGATTCCAATCAAACCTGAGAAAGTACCTCCAGCCTCCAACATACATGGCTCACGTGCTCACACACACTCACCTGAATGCCCTCAGGCACGCACAGGGGTTCCCACCACAGGGCAGTGGAGGCAAAGCCCCAGACCTTTCCTGTTCTGCAACATGACAGTCCCACACCAGCGAGGCCCCACCAGGCACAGGAGCTGCACAGAAAAGCCAGGCAGCTGCAGCCCAGGCAATGGGTCATGTACAGCAGTCCACTGCCAGTCAGGACGATGCCTCTTCCTGGGGACCTCAGAACCCCTGTGACATGCAGCCCCAGGCAGAAGCCAGGCCAGCAGAGGCCCCCAGCCACCAGGGCCTTTGTCCAGCAACAGAGCTGTAGGGGAGGACGTGCTACCAACTTGGCCCCGCAAGGCAGGCTGACATAGAGATGGAGCGACACACACAAAGGGCAGGGCCACATGGTGCCCCAACAGCTCAGGTGACGCTCTCTGAGCCTGCCTATCCCCAGGTCCACATTTGGGGACAAGGACATGAGAAGCACTCTCACAGCAACCTCCTCCAGAGGTGAGCATAATCCACACATGACCTTCTCTACAAGGCAGGCCGCAGCACCTGGCTGGTAGATGAGTGCACGAAGGCTCAGAGAGGGCGGTAACTCGTGCTGGGTCACACAGCTGCATGGGTGGGAGCTGGAGTTAAGCCTGCATCCGCCTTAGTGTCCACACAGGCTTGCAGGGATGGGTCCAGAGAATAAGTCCACCTCACCACCTTCCCTGGACAGCTGCCCCTCTGAAATGTCCCTGTAGGTAGGAGGGGCTGCCCAGGGGGCAGAATTGCAGGGACCTAAGCACTCCATTCCAAACCCCCATGGCACTGCTGTCAGGACACAGCTTTCCTGAGCAAGATCTTGGCTGGTGCCTCAGTTTCCCCAGCTGTAATAAATCCATCCCCCGAGGCAGGGATTTCTGTCTCTCTTGGCCAGGAGCATTCCCCAGCACTAACAGGCTGGTGTGAGGGAAACAGTTCATTTGCTACGGTTGTGAGCTACACACCTGCACGAGGGCAAGGTTACTATTACTGGTCCCTGTTCCTCCTGTTCCTCACTGCCTTCCTGAGACTGGAGGCACCCCGTTCACCCCTCCACGCCCCACGCCCTCTCCTCCCCAGCTCCCACCGGGAACTGCATTCCTGTCAGCGCCCCTGTCTGCCCTTGGGTTTCATGCATTGTTTGACTTTCTCACCTCTTGGTGACTTGCTCTGCACCTGGAATCCCTCCTGAGTCACACCTACAGGCGGCCCAGCCCCGTCCCACCTGGCAAGGCGACCAGGAAAGGCCTCAGCAGGGGGACCCAGATCCCCACCCCACAAGGAGGGAGCTGGGAAGGGGGAGGCCAGGGGAGCCCAGTACTGCAGAAGCTGCTTACCCAGGGCTGGCCTTCTCTGCATGACTTCATTAGTGTCTCCGAAGCAAATTCCCAGATCTCCAGACACACCCATTTAAAAAAATAAGAAACGCATTCCAGCAGCAAAGAAAAATGATTCCCACTGATCCACTGCTTTGCTGTTTCTTACCTACACACTGAGGGCTGGAAATCCTGCCGAACCTGAAGGATGGGTACACGTGTGACGGTCTCCGGGTGCTTGCAGCAGCTCCAAGTCAAAGGCTCCGGCAGCACACAGGCCCAGCAGGCCCAGGCGACCCCAGCCTGGAATCGCCCCTGGGGACACAGCCTTTCAGAAGAGGGGCTCCCTACAACCTCCCTCTCCACGACACCGACGATGGAGGGGAGACTAGGAAATAACCCACCCCACAGCGGGCTACATGGTGGCCCCAAGAGGATGTGTCCACAGCGTCATTCCTAAAATCTGGGAATGTGACCTTATATAGCAAAACAAGGAATTTTACTTATATGGCAAAAGCGCAATTAAGTTAAGGATCTTGAGATGAGGCAATCCGATTAGCAGGTGGGCTCGATGCAATCACAACATGAATTATCACAAAATGAGCACAGAGGAAGATTAGAAACAAGAGGAAGGGCTGGTACAGAGGGAGGCAGAGCCTGCAGCCAGACAGCCACAAGCCAAGGCCTGCAGCCACCAGGCGCTGGGAGGCAGGGGGCTCCTCCTAGAGCCTCCGGGAAGCACGGCCGGCCCTGCCAACACCTCGATTTCAGCCTTCCAGCTGCGGCACTGAGGGAAGGCATGTCTGTTGTTTTCAGCGCCCCGTCTGTGATCACTTATCACAGAAGTCCTAGGAGAATGAGGCCCAGGACACACCGAGGAAACCAGCCAGAGTCAGCAGCAACCCTCTTCTGGGGTCAATCCCCTGAGGAAGCAGCACCCTGAAACCTCCCAGCATCTCCTGGAGCCTACACAGACCTGGAGCACGGGAGATACAACACCCCTTGTTTCCCAGGGTTCTTGTGGCACCGGGAAGACAGCGGCATGAGGACCCGGTGCGCCAAACACACACAGCATCTCCTGGGCCCGAGTGGACTCAGAAAGTCCTGGTTGCCAAGACTGGTAGGAGACGGGTAACCACAGGGCTCTGGATACCACCACACCTGGTCCCTGGCACCGGGGGTACACACAGCTGGCACTTAGGGGATGGTGAGCCCTGCTGATCACCAGGACCTGAGTGTCCCTGCAGCCCCAGCACCACCCTGGGGTACAGAACCCCATCTCGGCTCCCCCTGCAGAGCACTTCCTACCCCCTCAAAGCCAACCCAGGGTCCTTCCAAGCCAAGGGGTGGGCCAGGGACTTGGCTCTCTTTAGAAGGACATTGGTGGCAGCTCAGGAGGCCTCCAGGACCTGAGATGAGGCAGAGCCTGGTGGTGGGTCCTACCTAGGGCGGACAGGGCCCAGTCAACACTCCCCGGGTCCTGGAGTGGGGGGTCGCAGTCTTCACGCCACCCTGGGGCCCAGCACACGGCAAGAAGACAGTGCCACGGTGGGGCAGGCGGGGCTCCCCTGTGCCCTGCAGGCCTCGGGAGTTGCTTTTCTCCAGGGACCATGGGGGTGGGCACAGCCTGGACACAGCCTCATCCAGGGAGGGTAGGGCTGAGTGGGGACATTCGGGTGGGATGGGCCTGGGTCTTGCACCCAGGGAGAGGGCACTGTGCAGTCTGGCGCCCCACTGAGCGCTTGGCTCCTGAGGGTAGGGAGAGGGCTGGCCCTGCCATGCCTCGGCGGGAGGCAAGATGTGGGGCCAGGGTCTGGTCACGCTCCTGCTAGACATGGAAAGACAACCGAGGGGGGTGAGCCAGGCAGCTGTGGGCTGGAAGGGGCGTGCCCAGTGCATTATCAGCATGCAGGGAGACCGTGCCAACTACAAACAGCAGCGTGCCCGGGCTCAGCGGGAATGCCAGCCAAAACCTCACTCATCACGAAAAAAGGCTGCTCAGCACCCCAACGGTTCAAATTCCCCTGGCCACACCAGTGCAGGCCAGGACAGTGCCCTAGGGACAGATCAACGTCCAGAAGAAATGAGCCCGAATTCTTCATTCATCACTTGGAGTTGGGGGTAACGAACTGCTAATACGAAGTCTACCCGCACTATGTCCAGCCAGCTTCATCTGATAAGTGTCACCCCCCTACACCCAGCCCTGGCAGACCAGAGGCGTGTGATCAGCCTGTCCCCCGGCCCCCAGGACAGAGGCAGCTTTGTCTGTCCACACCAGAGAAAGGGCTTGACAGTGGTGACCGGAAGGCGGTGAGAGAGCAGACAGCACTTGCCCCCGAGGTCATCTGGGTCACCACTCTCAGGGCAGAGGCTCAATTCGGATTCCCCAACAGCTCCCGGCAGCCCTGGGTCCAGGTCGCAGCCGGTTATAAACAGCAGGGACTGCCAGACCCCCACCACAACGCCGAAGGTGGGGCCTGCTCGCTACGCGTGCCTCCGACAAACATTTACTGGGTGCTAAATGCCGAGGTTGTGGTTAGTAAAATAATGGACCCCAAAAGGTGTCCACATCCTCATCTCTGAAAGCCAAGAATGTGCGACCTCACATGGCCTAAGGGACTTTGCGGATGTCACTAAGGATCTTGAGACGGGATGGCCATCCCGGATTACTGTGTGGCCCCAAAGTCATCACAAGGCTCCTTATAAGAGGTGGGAGGGTGAGGGGCAGAAGGTGCTACAGTGGTGGAAGCAGGGGTCGGAGTGAGGTGAGGAAGGCACCAGAGGCCGAGGACCAGGTGACCTCCAGCAGCTGAGGAAGGCAGAACCGCAGGGCCCTCCCCAGGGCCTCCCGGAGCAGCCCTGCCCACGCCCCCGACTGCCCTCCAGAACAGTAAGAACGAATCTGCGCTGCGTTAAACCCCTCATGTGTGGAAATGTTACAGCGGCCCCAGGAGACTCGTGCAGGGGTGAGCGACCGAGCCCAGCCCTGCTCTCATGGAGCTCGCACTCCCTCTGCAGAAGCAGCATCCCTCCAGTGCACGCACAGACGCCCACGGCCTGCAGCCAGCCTGGCCGGGCAGCCTTGTCTCCCCTCAACACCATCGACTTCGAAGTCACGGGGAACGGCGTGCGCTTTAAACCACAGCGAGGTTTCTACTGCATGCGGCTCGTCTTCGGGCCACTTTTCTAACTGTGGGCCAGACACTGCTGGGCAGATGTTTGTTTCTCACTGACTCACATTCTACACCTAGTTCAGCTCTCCCACCTCCAGGCTGTCCGGGTGGAACGTGGGGAACCCTCTGCTCCTGTGCTTAGCGTTCGCAAAGGTAAACACACCACAGAAACCCACCTCCCACCCCAGAGTGGCCTGTGGCCCTAGCAGACACGCGACAGGCAGGCCAGTGAGAAGCGCCAGCAGCCCTGGTTCCCAAACTCCTTAGCTCCCCAGCTAAGGAGCACTCAAGGCTGAACTGTGTCCCCAGATATGCTCAGTTCCTAACTCCCAGTACCCTTGAAAGTGACCTTGTTTGGAAATAGGGTCTTTGTAATCAACTTAGGATGAGATCATTAGGGTGGGTCCTAATCCAATGACCGGTGTCCTTACAATGAGAGGGAAACCTGGACAGAGACAGATGTGCACAGGAAGAACAGTGTGAGGACGGAGGCGGAGACTGCAGTGATGCATCCGTGAGTCAGACACCACCTAGGGCTACCAGAAGCTGGAAGAGGCCAGGAAGGGTCCTCCCCTGAGGCCTTCGGAAAGAGCACAGCCCTGCAGGGACCATGGTTTTGTACTTCTGGCTTCCAGAACAGTGAGACAAGAGGTTGTTTTTTTCTTTTTTAGACAGAGTCTCGCTCTGTCACCCAGGGTGGAGTGCAGTGGTGCGATCTCGGCTCACTATAACTTCCACCTCCCAGGTTCAAGTGATTCTCCTGCCTCAGCCTCCCAAGTAGCTGGGATTACAGGTGCCTGCCACTATACCTGGCTAATTTTTGTGTTTTTAGTAGAGACGGTGTTTCACCATGTTGGTCAGGCTAGTCTCAAAGTCCTGACCTCAGGTGATCCACCTGCCTCGGCCTCCCAAAGGGCTGGGATTACAGAGGCTCTAGTCTTGAACTCCTGACCTCAAGTGATCCGTCTGCCTCATCCACCCAAAGTGCTGGGATTACAGGCGTGAGCCACTGCGCTTGGCTTAGAGACAACAGATTTCTGTTGTCTTCAGCCACTCAGTTTGTGAGGATTGGTTACAGCAGCCCTAGGAAGCTCATGGAAGCCCAAGGAGGACTGCAGGGTGAGTGCGAGGACCGTGCTGGGCCCCAGTGCTGCTGGGCTGTGCCTACACACCCCGCACAGGACACTAATTCTGTTTATCAAAAGCCCCAGCTTTGGGGAAGAAATTGTGTGGAGGAGAACAGGAGATACCTGGCTAAATTTACCCACACCCCAATCCCCCGGCATGACTTTAATAGAAAACAGAGTTACCCAGAAATGAAATAATGCCCCAGCTTTCCAGGAACGTACCAGAGACATGGCAAATCTCGAAACGTGGACTCTGTAGAAAAAGCCAAATGCGAAAGCCTTGAGAAGCACCAAGGAGAGAAAAACTTGAAGTAATCCTGAATTATCTGAAAAGCATGTTTTCCCAAGAAAGGATTCTGTTTCTGCTTTATTTGAGATTTTAATTATAGGTTATGTAATGATTTTCATTTTGAATGATAATTAACTCTCAAGTTTAAGGACTAACTGCGACTTTACTAGGCACACTTGGAAGTGAAGCTTTAATCCTGGAAGCCGCAGTGAGCACCGGCCCACGTGTGCGCCTGTGCTAAGCAGACGTCACTCCGAAGGGTGATGGCAGAGCTCGCCATGAATGAGGACCCTGTCTAAAAGTGCAGAACCTGCAGGCTGCGATGGATGAGTGTGCCAGCAGATCACAGGAAGATGGAAACCCCATGACTCTGATAAGAGAACCCAAAATAAAACTCACAGCCAGAGTGACGTACACATTTTACAACAGAATCGGACAGGGGCCAGAATTTATTTTTAACATTTTCCCATGAGCACACAGGTGATTATATTTTTACACCAAAAGTTTCTCTGTCCTTGAACCTACATAGATTGTCCTTGGTCCCAGGAGGCCCTCGCAGGGACAGTTGGGACCCCGACAGGGGAGGAGCCGGGGGGGGCCCTCACACAGGACAATTGCTATTGTCCCAGCCTAAGGAGTTTGTACAAAGCTCAAAGCCAGCAGCACTGAAGTGCTCCCAAGTGGCTACTCACCTACTCGGTTCCTGACCAAGCTAAGGTCCCAGCTAGGGAGCACCCAACACTCCTGGAAGTCCAGGTGGCGCGGGCATACAGGGCCCAGGGATGGCCTCCACTGGCAGGCTTTGAGCTCAGCAGCCTCGTAGAGACTATTCTTGGCCAAGTGTGGTGGCTCATGCCTGTAATCCCAGCACTTTGGGAGGCAAAGGCGGGCGGATCAGAAGATCAGGAGTTCGAGAACAGCTTGGCCAACATGGTAAAACTCTGTCTCTACTAAAAATACAAAAATTAACCAAGTGTGGTGGTGCATGCCTGTAATCCCAGCTACTCGGGAGGCTGAGGCCGGAGAATTACTTGAACTCAGGAGGCAGACGTTGCAGCGAGCCAAGGTCATGCCACGGCACTCCAGCCTGGGTGACAGAGTGAGACTCATCTCGGCGGGGCGGGGGGGAGAAGATTATTCTCACAGCCCCTGGGGCCCTAAAAGCAGGAGATCAAGAATAAACTCGACCCTAAGAAAGAATCCCTGGCCCACTGATGCATACAGGAGGGGCACCCGGGTCTGCCTTTACCCAGACGTGAGGGGAGTGAAGGTGACTTGTTGCCGTCCCCCTCCAAGATGTTCAGCCTTGCAGAGAAACCCGCCTTTCCTGTGATATCGGAGCTGCCGCTCGGGAATGCGCCCCATGGGAAGACGAAGACCTTACCGTGGGGACAAATCACCCGTTCACGGCGTGGAGAGAGATGAGGAAGGGAAGTGCTTCCCGGGAATGCCCAGAGGCTTGGAGCCCACGCTCCCGCTCACGGCTGTGATAAGCACGAGGGCAGACCCACGTGGGAGCTTAGCCAGTGCCCACACGGGCGGGACAAAATCAGACATACCTCAGCGTCCCCTAGGAAGGGGCAAAGGAGACAGGGAAGGGAGGTGTGCGTTCTTGGAGGGTCCTGTTCCTCCCAGCTCAACATCAAAGGCAGCACAGGCGGCACCTGGACCACACACAGAATGAGCTTCAGGCCCCGAGGGCATTATCTCTGGCCTATCCGGAGGGGTGGGATGGCCAGCCCTTGTCTCATTTGCACATGGTACCTGCTGCAGGCCCGTGGGCATGTTCTGTTGGGCAGAGGACGCTGCTGTCTGCATCCAGTGCAGAGGGAGAAAGGTGACAATGGCAAGCAAACACCGCCATGGGGGTGAGGGCTGCAGGGAGGACAGAGGAGTGGGGACAGGGAGGGAACATTCAGGAAAGACCTGGGGGAAGGTGCGCTGGAGGGGCAAGTGCCACGGTGAGAGGGGCCAGTGTGTGTCCCGAAGGCCAGAGTGACCTGAGCATGGGGAGCCGGGGATGAGGCTAGACCTCTGAGTGCCACAGGCCCAGTGACTGCACTTTATACTGGAGCACCGGTCACCCCAGGAAGGCTTGAACACTGATGTGACAAACGTGTACACTCTGGGCGCTCTGTGAAGAGGGGATCGTCAGGGCAGGATGAGGGTGGCAGGAAGGGCAGGAGGCGGCCCAAGGTGATAACATGAAAACAGGGACAGGCAGCAGAGAGAAGAGTTGGGCGGGGGAGGCAGAGTCATTAGGCTGTGGCAAGAGGCTGAACGTGGGGCCAAGGGGCATCCACCGCGAGCCCGCGGACTGAAATGAGGGACAGGGAGAGGAAGCGGGGTCAGAGCAGGAAGCATCTGGAGTTGGTACTGGGGACGTCCTCCAGGGGACCAGAGGGGAGAGGCTGGAGGTCCGGGGCATCCGACCCTCCCAGGGGCGGCTGTGAAACTCACCTCTCACAAGAGATCCCTGAGTCGGATCCAGACCCACCCGTCCGGTGCTGCACCTGGGTGTTGACAGAACTGGGATGGCAACTGTCCCACCTCCTGGGTTGTCACAGACACATGGGAAAGGCAGAGGAAGAGCAGAGCCCAGGACTTGCGTTCTTGGTAACCAGTACAGAGTACTGTTCCTAGGTTTGTTTTTTTTTTTTTTTGGAGACAGTCTCACTCTGTCGCTCAGGCTGGAGTGCAGTGGTGTGATCTTGGGTCACTGCAACTTCCGCCTCCTGGGTTCAAGCGATTATCCTGCTTTAGCCTCCTGAGTAGCTGGGACTACAGGCACCCGGCCACCGTGCCCGGTTAATTTTTTGTATTTTTAGTAGAGACAACGTTTCACCGTGTTGGCCAGGATGGTCTCAATCTCCTGACCTCGTAATCCACGTGCCTCAGCCTCCCAAAGTGCTGGGATTACAGATGTGAGCCACCGCGCCCAGCCTGTTCCCATTTTAGTACTGAGTGAGTGGTCGTGATTGTTTAATTAGGGAGAGGAGACACCAAGAGCAACATCAGGATCCAAAATCGAGTTCTAAGGCCAGGCCTGATTTAATGAGGTCAGGTTTCTTGTGGGGAAGGAACAGTGTCCTCCCAGCCCCTCGGGAGCTGCAAAGCCCCTCCTGGGCCGCTGCAGACCGCCCATCACACTGGCCCTTTGAACCAGCACGGAAGGTGCCTTTTACAAAACGCTGTTAAAGAAATGATGCGGCCGGGCGCGGTGGCTCAAGCCTGTGATCCCAGCACTTTGGGAGGCCGAGACGGGCGGATCACGAGGTCAGGAGATCGAGACCATCCTGGCTAACACGGTGAAACCCCGTCTCTACTAAAAAATACAAAAAAAAAACTAGCCGGGCGAGGTGGCGTGCACCTGTAGTCCCAGCTACTCGGGAGGCTGAGGCAGGAGAATGGCGTGAACCCGGGAGGCGGAGCTTGCAGTGAGCTGAGATCCGGCCACTGCACTCCAGCCTGGGCGACAGAGCGAGACTCCGTCTCAAAAAAAAAAATAAAAAGAAATGATGCAAGAGGAAAGATCTAAGCTGGTAAATCTGGCCGGCCGTTCCACCCTCGAGGGTCTACAGCTGCAGCTCAGAAGCCAGCATGCCCGGGTTTGAGTCCTGACCCCACCCTCCGCAGGGCCAGCAGCAGGGTCCTTGCCCTCAGCAATGAGGCCGGTTCTCCGCCGTGGAGCGGTCCCGTGCACTACAGACGCCAAGCAGCATTCCTGGCTTCATCCCTCCAGCACCCCCGCCCCCAGCTGTGACAACCAAAAAGGTCTGATTTTGTCAAACATCCCTGGGGACAAAATCACCCCCAGTGGAGACCCACCGGGCTAGAGGCTTTGATGTCTTGTACCCATTATAAAATGGGGTCCTAGAGCTGCCTCGAGAAGTAAATGAGAAAATACGTGTAGAATCATCTAGAGGAGTAACCAGCACAGCAGAGCACTCACCAAACATTAGCTATAGTCCGGCCAGGCGTGGTGGCTCACGCCTGCAAACCCAGCACTTTGGGAAGCCAAGGCACGCAAATCACCTGAGGTCAGGAGTTTGAGACCAGCCTGGCCAACATGGCAAAACTCAGTCTCTACTAAAAATACAAAGTATTAGCTGGGCGTGGTGATGCATGCCTGTAGTCCCAGCTACCCAGGAGGCTGAGGCAGGAGATCACTTGAACCCGGGAGTAGAGGTTGCAGTGAGCTGAGATCACACCACTGAACTCCAGCCTGGGTGACACAGTGAGACTCTGTCTCAAAACATGTGCACGCTCACGCGCGCACACACACACACAAACACACACACACACACGACCATTAGCTACAGTCCCTGCCATCCTGAGGGACAGAGACATGGAAGTGTGTGAACCACACCCAGCACAGGGGTCGACCGACAAAAGCATAAACAAGGCACCCAGGGAGCTTCAAGGGAGGAAACCTATGATCCATCCGAGGAGGTCGGGAAACTTCCAGAACCTTCTCAGCAGAGGACAGCTGCTGAAGCAGATTTTCAGGGAGGCCCGTGATGGGCAGATGGATGGGGAGGAGACACGTTTCAGATGAAGGGATAGCAGGTACAGAGGGGAGGCGGAACAGGAGCCAAGTCGGAGCCTGCCCACGTCCTTGAGCCATTTAACAAAAAGCAGAACTACACTGTTTACGAAAAGACTGAGGGGCTGAGAACCGAGGAACACAAGCCCATGCTTCTCACGGTTGATTAGAACTCTCTGCGGAGCGGAGAAACTGGGAGGGCGTCCCAGGCACATCTGAGATGCCGGAGCCTTAAGGCTTCCTATCCTTGTCCCTTCGGAGAGTGGGATGGCGGCAGACCCCAACCACAGTCCCAACGTCGTGAGCGGGCGGCAGCCCTCCTTTCCCTGCAAAGATCAGGGCAATCCACAGACCCTGGGGCCTTGGACTTCTCTAAGGCCCAAATGGATTTCAGGGACATGGGAGAGCTGTCAGTATTTTCTCCAGCATCAAATTTGTTGAGCTTTTCCTGAAATTAATTGCTACTTCCTTCATCCAGCTCCTGCTGTCTCCTGTCCCGCAACACAGGAAGCTAGGGGCTTTCAGCAGCCACTTGGGCTGATTCCAGCCTTGCAACCGTGAGGCCCCCGAGCTCGGCTTACCAGAGAGCAAGTAATAAAACCCCTGTGACGACAGCGCCACTTTCATCGTGAATAAATGAGCTCAATTACCTCCATGCAGAAAAAGGAGCGCTTCAAAGGGAAAGAGGGAAAAGGGGAGGAAGAGGGACGGAGTAGAAATAATCAGTCTTAATTAGCCTTATCTCCGAGGGAAATACATATGATAATGTTGGTACCCAAAGAGATTCAAATTAGTCTCATGCCAATCATTACATGTTAGTGGGTCTTATTGGTGATGACAGACTTGGCCGTTGCCCAGTCATTAGTTTTCTAAAAATGACTCTCCTGATGAAAAGAAAACCTGAGAAACTCAGAATGTGGATTACCCCCAATGGGTCAATCATCTTCAGAGGGGATCTGCTGGCACAGGGATCCCCAGAGGCCTCGGCCACCCCTGCCCAGTGCGGCCCCAAACTTACTGCAGCCTGGACTGGCGGCCTGGGAGGCCGATGCCGGGTCTCAAAGCCACGTGAGACGTTGCCCTAAGGCTTCTGACTCGTCTGACAAAGCCAGAGGTGGGAGGTGCTTACATGGTCCCCTCTACCCATGAAAGAGCCAACGGCGCAAATGAACTTGGTCACCCCCCGGAATGGGCCGGGGGAGGTCTGGCTTGTGCGCTGGCCTGGTATACAGTAGGTACTCAGTATCTGCGGAGTCAAGATGGTGCCCTTGCCAACTCCTGGGAGTGCAACAGGCCCCTCCCAGGGACCCGCGGCGATGGCTTCTTCATCTGAAGCAGGAAAGTCGGCGAAGCGCCATCCACCCAGGCCACATGGCAGGCACTGGCTCGGGGAAGGGGCACTTACTGTGCTGGCCGCTGCTACATCCAAGCTGACGCTTCAGAGAGGCAGAGCAGCCCGCTCAAGGCCATGAGGGGCAAAGGGGAGGAAGGGCACCTTGGGAAGCTGATACAGAACAGGAATCCACCGAAACTCAGAGCAGGGGAGGGGGCCTGGTTCAGGCCTGCTCATACCTGGAGCCATCCCCACCCCCAAACCCAACACAGGTGTGGGCTGTGGGAGGCGGGGGTCTCCCGCCGTCTCTGCCTGCCTGCCTTGCCCACAGCCAAGCCCCGGTATAGCCAGGAATCTAGGATTAGCACTCAGTGAGAGACAGCGGGGCGAGAGCCCCAGATGCAGACGGCACCAACAGACAGCCACAGACTAGCAGGCGTGGGAACACCACGGGGCAGGTGACCACAGTGCCTTCCTTCCACCCGCCGTATGACCAGAGGGCCACCAACCTGGGGTGCAAGAGGTCAGAGCCGGGAGCCCCGTTGCATCGGGCTGCCAGCACCCACACTGGTGGTTTTCCCTCCACTTCTGATGCAGAGAACCTTGGAAGCCATCCTTCCCCTCTCTCTGCTCCCCTGCTCTCTTCCTGCCTGATAAATACCTGCTAATACCTCAAACCCTTGTTATAAGCTCGATAAACTTGTGCTATGTGCTGCTAACGAGCAGCTAACGATTGCTCAGGTGTTTATATTAAACAGATTAATCGGGGACTCGGTAGATGGAAGAGTCTCTACGTTATCTCCGGTATGAACCAAATCCCACCTAATCCCAGAGAGCTTTCAGGAAAAAAAAAAAAAAAAAGAGAGACTATTCACCACTGGGACCATTGTAAACTCATTTTTCAAATGAGCCATCATTTTATGGAACAGACGATCAAAGACCAAAGCAAGATTTGTGGCTGAGATGCAGAGAACGTGTGTTTTTGTACCTCTCGGGGTGGCTCTTTATTTTTTAAAAACACCGTTGGCTACATTTGGAGTAATTCATCTTGGTGATGAGTCAGGACGTATCAAGGAAAGAACGTCTTCAGAAGCGGGGGAATGAGTCACGAAATTTCTACGGTGACAGGGAGCATGAAACAACGGGATTTCAAGACCCAAATGATTAATGGCTCAACGCTTTCCACCCGGTTCCACTGTTTTACGCTAACCAATTAAGCCTGTAATCTGGAATAAAGTACTTTAACCTGAGAGCCACTTAAAAGCAACTCATGTCACTTCATGCGTTTAGGTTTTCTTTTAAGTGTATCTCACCCTGTAACCTTGTCCTACTGTTCTCCTAAAGCAGGCAGTTAAGTCAGGCAGGGGAGGTGACCGTGGGCTACGGTCAGGGAAGCCCCGAGCTGGCTAAGAAAGTGCCATTGCTGGCCGGGTGCGGGGGCTCATGCTTGTAATCCCAGCACTTTGGGAGGCTGAGGCGGGTGGAACACATGAGGTCAGGAGTTCAAGACCAGCCTGACCAATGTGGTGAAACCCCGTCTCTACTAAAAATACAAAAATTAGCCGAGCGTGGTGGCACGTGCCTGTAATCCCAGCTACTTGCGGGGCTGAGGCAGGGGAATCGCCTGAACTCGGCAGGCGGAGGTTGCAGTGGGCCAAGACTGTGCCACTGCACTCCAGCCTGGGCGACCGAGTGGCACTCCATCTCAAAAAAGAAAAAAAAAAAGTACCGTTACTGAGATCATCTCAAAGTTCATGGAGCCCACACCTGGGCCCAGCGCCCCTGCTCCAGCTGTTTTCCCTGGACGGAAGTAAACAGAGGAAACCACCCGAAACCCTCTGCCACGAGACCTGGGGACGCGTGCACAAAGCCAGGGTGAGCCCAGCCACCTGCAGGCCCCAGGCACCTACCAGTGAAGTCCTGGAAGCACTCGCAGGTGTAGCCGCCCTCACGGCTGCGGCAGCGGCCGTTGGCGCCGCACGGGTTGGAGTAGCAGAGGTCGATCTCCGTCTCGCAGTAGTCGCCGGTGAAGCCGGGCGGGCAGCGGCAGCGCAGGCCGTTGATGGGGTGGATGGGCCGGAAGAGCACGGTGGTGGAGCTGAGGAAGGGCGCCGAGCTGTCAAAGCGCAGCACGGACACGCACTTCATGTAGTTCTCGCAGGGCTCGCGCAGGCAGATGTTGTCGTCGAAGGGCAGCACGCGCTGCGTGGAGATGGTGGTCAGCAGCGTCCGGTTCAGGTAGATCTGCTCCTGCAGGTCCTCCGACGGGAAGAACTGGCCGCGGACGCCGCCGGGCAGCAGCGCCGAGAAGGTCACGTTCAGGATGTTGGAACTGACCTCGGTGTCGTTCTGGACGTTGAAGACGAAGACGTCGTCCTTGGTGGTGGACAGCACTGCGGCCACCCCCTCTACAAAGAGGGCCAGCAGCGGGGACAGGAACTTCTCCTGGGACATGTTCTCCAGGCGGACAGTGATGCTGTTGGTCAGCATGTCGTCCGTGATGATGGTGACACGCAGGGTGCAGAAGGCCGTGACGCTGTGGATGCCGTCTGCAGACACAAGGAAAGTCGGGGTCATTCAGATGCTGCTGGAGTCACAGGTCCTACAGGCCCCATCCCAGGAGCAGCCTCAGGCATGCTTGCCAAAGGAGAGAGCGTGGGCATCCCCACTCCCCACTCCCCATTCCCCATTCCCCACCCACGACCACCACCTTGACCCTCCCTCCTCCAGCACCCTGGCCCCCACCCCCCACAATCACCACCCTGGCCCTCCCTCCTCTGGCACCCTGGCCCCCAGCCCCTACAATCACCATCCTGACCCTCCCTCCTCCAGCACCCTGGCCCCCAGCCCCTACAATCACCATCCTGGCCCTCCCTCCTCCAGCACCCTGGCCCCCACCCTGGCTTCCTAAAGCACAGCTCCAATCACATATTTCTCTGGCTCCGAAGCCCTCAGAGGGCCCCAAAGCGCTCAGCAGGGCACTCTGACGACCACTGGGATTCAGCCCCTCACTGCCCAAAACTCCTCACACGCTTTGGTCCAGCCACATGGGGACGTGAAGCCCCCTTTTACCTCCTCTGCACCTGCCCTGGCCTCCAGGGATCCTACCCTGCCCAACCTCCCAACAGTTCTTCCTGTCCTCACAGCTCAGCTCAAACTCTGCAGAGCCTGGCAAGCCCCCCTGGTCCTGCCCGGGGGATGTCCTCACCGACGTGCTGTGCTGAGAGTCCCACTTAGCTCGGCTACCCCCCATGCAAGTCCACATGCCCAGCACACAGGAGGCGCTGAGGAGCACAGCTTTACAAAGATACGCAGCGGCGTCTCAGCCAGCAGTAAACACATCATCACGTGCGGTACTTAGGAGTCTGAGGCCAAGACGGTGGAACACCTTGTTTGCAAAGGCGCATGCATCACTGGTTCCAGGCCCAGAATCGGACAAGACGTTCAAGGAGCGGGCCATGGGTACCAGTGGCTCCCAGGGACAGAGCAGCGGCCCATGCCCAGGAGCCTTCACCTGCCACCTCCAGGGCCAGGTTCAGATGTGGGGTGGGATTTGCAGAATAGCCTGCCAAGTCCAGGTCTTCCAGGCCTGGCTCAGATTCTGTGTTCCAGGAGCCCCCACCCCATGAGGCCCCTGCTTGTGGCCCCCACAGGCTGGAGAGCTCCCAGCCTGGTTTCCATGGAGTGTGGGGCCCCTGTCACCCCTCAGAGTCCTGGGCCTCAGTAACTGCTCCAGTCAGGAGGACAGGAGCCGGGCAGGGAGCCGGAGAGGGCCAGGCCCTCCGCCCTCTCGTTCTGGGGACTGTGAGGAAGTGTCCGGGCCTTTGGAGGGTGATGAGGCCCAGAGGCCGCCATGTCACCCCGAGCCCAGCAACGTGCCCGACAAGCACAGCGGCACGCGGGGAGCCCAAGAAGAAACAGAACGAGAGCAGCAGGTGGCTCCACACCCGGCACTTTCCCGGCACCAGGAGCCACCAGTCACGTATGAGAGGGACTTAGAGTCATGTAATTTGTCTAAACAACAAAGAAATGCAACCACTCCAGAAGCCACAGAGGCGTCCAGGTGCCGTGGACCCAAGATCCCAAGAGATTATAACAGAACCAGCATCACCCCCGGTTCACAGGTGAGGAAAACAGAGGCGGAAGCCAAATTTCACAGCCAGGAACGTGGGCCCGGCTGGGGGTGCCCAGCTCCCACCCCAGTAACGACACCCGGCTGGGGGTGCCCAGCTCCCACCCCAGTAACGACCCCCGGCTGGGGGTGCCCGGCTCCCACCCCAGTAACGACCCCCGGCTGGGGGTGCCCGGCTCCCACCCCAGTAACGACACCCGGCTGGGGGTGCCCGGCTCCCACCCCAGTAACGACACCCGGCTGGGGGTGCCCGGCTCCCACCCCAGTAACGACACCCGGCTGGGGGTGCCCGGCTCCCACCCTAGTAACGACACCCGGCTGGGGGTGCCCGGCTCCCACCCCAGTAACGACACCCGGCTGGGGGTGCCCACCTCCCACCCCAGTAACGACACCCGAGCCGTGCCCTGGGTGCTGTTGCTCTGCCAGGTGGCCCTCAGGACAGTGTGGCAAGTCAGGACTCAGAATATGACATTAATATTTGTACAACCTCGGTGCAGGGAGGTTGCCTCTGGCTCTGGCATAAACCCAGAGCCCTTCGAGGCTACACAGTTGTGTTGGCAACTGCCACAGAGCACCTCCGAGCGGGAAGGAGCAGCCCAGAGGGTGTCCGCAGAGCCCAGAGGCAGAGGACCGGTGGCTGTAGGGAGGAGTGGGGAAAAACAACAATGAGGCCAAAAGGTCCGAGGCAAAGGACATGGTGGGAGACGGCCTCAGAGACTGCGTTCCTTCCCTCCCTGAGCCCAGGGGCTCCCGCTCCGAAGGGGGGCCTCCACTCCTCTGCCCTGGAGCAGGGGGGCCCTGAGACGGCTGGATCCCACAGGATGTGGCAGGAAACACATCCTCCAGTTCCTGGCCCAGGCCCCAAGAGGGCTGGAAGGTTCTGCCTCTTTCCTCCTGGTGCCCAGACCCCACACTAGAGAGGGCACGTCACGGAGAAGGCAGCACTCCCGTCCAGGGCCCCGGCCAACGGAAGCCCCAGACCCCAGATGTGACCCGCCGGGCTGCTGAGGCTTGAGCCACCCCAGGGAGGGCCCGGACACCACAGAGCAGAGACCACCCCTCAGTGAGCCTGGCCACACTGTGAGTAGATAATACGCCCGGAGTTGGAGGCCACTAGGTTTGAGATGCTTTGTTACACAGCACCAGACGACCAAAACCAATACAGTCCACTCACAGACCAACCACTCATCAACTTAAAACATTAAACCTCACTGCCCAGCATATACGATACTAACGTGTTGCTGGTAAACAAACTGTGTCTCCTCAAAATTCTAACCCAAGGTGATAGGTTTTGGAGATGAGGCCTCTGGGAGGTAATGAGGGTTAATGATGAGGTTACGATGGTGGGGCCTCACGAGGGGATTTGCATCCTCACAGGAAGAGACAGCTGAGAGCTCTCTCCTCTCCTCCACATTAGGACGCAGCAAGAAGGCACCGTCTACCAGCCAGGAGAACAAAGTCCACGGGAACCCGGCCGCGCTGCCTTCCTGATTCTGGACTTGCAGCCTCAAGAACTGTAAGAAAACAAATGTTGGCCGGGCGCGGTGGCTCAAGCCTGTAATCCCAGCACTTTGGGAGGCCGAGACGGGCGGATCACGAGGTCAGGAGATCGAAACCATCCTGGCTAACACGGTGAAACCCCGTCTCTATTAAGAAATACAAAAAACTAGCCGGGCGAGGTGGCGGGCGCCTGTAGTCCCAGCTACTCGGGAGGCTGAGGCCGGAGAATGGCGTGAACCCGGGAGGCGGAGCTTGCAGTGAGCTGAGATCCGGCCACTGCACTCCAGCCTGGGCGACAGAGCGAGACTCCGTCTCAAAAAAAAAAAAAAAAGAAAAAAAGAAAACAAATGTTTGTTTTTTAAGCCACCCAATCTATGGTATTTTTAAATGGCAGCCCTAGCAGACTGACATATATTAACATAATTCAAATAAAATAAATTAACATGCTAAACAATGTGTTATACAATGTTAACCTAAGTTAATATAGTTTTGCCTTACACAATGCTCATAAATAACTGTAACTTGCTACATTCCGTTTATATATTCCTTTGCCAAAAATAAATTGTAAACATTCAGCGACCCTAAGCTTAAGCAATCATCCTTCTGGAAGCCGAAACACACACACCAAAGACAAAGAAACCACCTAAACACCTATCAGCTGGGAAACGTATAACCCAATGAGACGGGCCACACAATGGACTATTACGCTGTCATCAATATCAGTGTGTCTAAAATATGTGCAAATAAAATGAAAGGGATATGCACAGCGTGATCCCATTTTGTGAGGGGCTGCTTTATTATGCACGAACATGTTATATATGTATAGAAAACTCTGGAAGGATGCTGCAGCGACGCCTACAAAGGACACACAAGGATGGGGTGGCAGAGAGAGAACTGCCTCTCTACTGCTCGTTTTGTGTTATTCAGATGTCTTACAATTAGCATGTACTATTTGGGTTGCTACAAATGCAATTCTTTTTGTAACAAAATAAAAAGATGAATCAACCACACCTTTGTTCACAGCAGCGCTATTCACAAGAGCTAAAACACAGAAGTGACCTATGTCCACCCACAGATTAATGGATTAAAAAAATGTGGCCCGGCCAGGCGCAGTGGCTCACACCTCTAATCATAACACTTCGGGAGGCTGAGGCGGGTGGATCACGAGGTCAGGAGTTCGAGATCAGCCTGGGTAATGTGGTGAAACCATGTCTCTACTAAAAATACAAAAGTTAGCTGGACGTGGTGGTGCGTGCCTGTAATCTTAGCTACTTGGGAGGCTGAGGCATGAGAATCGCTTGAACCTGGGAGGCGGAGGTTGCAATGAGCTGAGATTGCGCCGCTGCACTCCAGCCTAGGGGACAGAGCAAGGCCCTGTCTCCCTCCAAACAAGAAAAATCTTAAAAATAGCCTATGACCCATAGGCATTGCTTGGCCACAAGCTGAACACCCCTGGGGTCTGCCAGCCTCAGTTTCCCTCCACCATCATCCTCATGTGGCAGCCAGAGTGGTCTTCCTAAAATATTGACCTCATCACCCTGCTTCCTTGTGGCCCCTAATGGCACCCAGCATAAAATCCACACCCCTCTGTCCTGTGGTCTACGTGATCTGTCCCTGTCATCCTGTGACAGCTTTTCCTGTCCCAGGGCCTTTGGACGTTCCCTTGCTGGAGCACTGCCCGCCTTCTCAGACACTAGCTTCACCCCTGGGTCCCTCACTGGAGGACCCCCCATGCTGACCCCTCACTCCCATCTGCCACATCCCAATTTCAGTTCTTGCACAGGAGTGCCAGGGCTCTCTCTGTTTGTTTTTGTTTTGTTGTTTTTTGTTTGTGTGTTTGTTTTGAGATGGAGTCTCGCTGTGTTGCCCAGGCTGCAGTGCAATGACATGATCTTGGCTCCCCGCAACCTCTGCCTCCCGAGTTCCAGTGATTCTCCTGCTTCAGTCTCCCAAGTAGCTGGGATTACGGACGTGCACCACCACGCCCTGCTAATTTTTGTATTTTTAGTAGAGACAAGGTTTCACCACGTTGGCCAGGCTGGTCTCGAACTCCTGACCTCAAGTGATCCACGCACTTCGGCCTCCCAAAGTGCTGGGATTATAGGTGTGAGCCACTGCACCCGGCCTAGGGCTCTGATTTTTTTATTTGTTTACTACATCTGTTTCTTTCCCCATGAGTCCCTGAGGACCCAGAGCCTGTAGGTCTTGTCCCTGCTGCACTCGTCACCTCTAGAACAGCTCCTGGCACTCAGAGCCACTGGATAAACATTTGTGGAAGAAACAGAAGGAGGGAGGAGCAGGGAGAGAGGGAGGGAGAGGCAAAGGGGCCAGAGAAGCATGGTATCGCTCTAACTCCAACATCAACATTTACACAAACAGCATAATGAGACTCCATTTTTTCATGTAAGCTATTTTTTTGTGCCTGTTTGGCTTGCTTTTCTTTTCTAATGTCCATTACAATAATACAGATAGGGTACTGTTTACTTCCTCGTGGCAGTCGTTATGAAACATGCTTTTATCTTAAACCACACATGGATGTGTTTGTTCTGGACCAATGTGTAAAGGCCGTACTGATTTTAAGCTAAAAGCCCAGGCCTTCTTGGGGTGCCCTGAGCTACTCTGACCCCCACACGTTGGGTGGAGGCTGCAGCACTGGGGCCTTCCTGGGGGCAGCCCAGGAAGGCACAGCACAGAGAAACACCCCGGAACAAGGATCCATATTCTAGGGACATCTATCTTCACTCAGGCACAAAACGATGACGCAACAGACAGAAAATAGCATTGAATATTACGACCGTGAAGTGTGCAAGAGAACACGAGGAATGCCTTAATATTAATCCTAACATCAATTTCCTTCAAGACTACGGCCCTGCCCAGGTTACCCGGCCACGGTGAATTTGCTTTTTACTTAAGTAGTCTGGGTTGGATTTTGAACCAACCTGCAGCTTAAGCCTTCAGACACACACATCTAAACGCCACCAGTACAGGAATGCTGAGCCAAGCACAGCCTATCCCCACAATGGAATATGACACAGCTAAACCACACAGTAGCACAAACCTCCGTTTTTGGCAGAGATAGATCAAAACAACATGATGTTAGGTTACAAGAAATAGGCCAGGCGCAGTGGCTCACATCTGTAATCCCAGCACTTTGGGAGGCCAAGGTGCATGGATCACCAGAGGTCAGGAGTTCGAGACCAGCCTGGCCAACATGGCGAAACCCCATCTCTACTAAAAATACAAAAATTAGTGGGGCACTGTGGTGCACATCTGTAATCCCAGCTACTTGGGAGACTGAGGCAGGGGAATCACTTGAACCTGGGAGTCGGAGGTTGCAGTGAGTCAAGATGGCACCACTGCAGCCTGGGTGACAGAGTAAGACTCCATCTCAAAAAAAAAAAAAAAAAGAAAAATGAAAATAAAAAAGGAAGGAGTTACTCTTTCACACAAAACAAAACAAAAAATGTTTCTACGTGAGCCAAGAGAGCTATCGGCACTGTTGACAGTAGTTCTGTCTGCGTTGCTGATTTTTTTTTTTTAAACTTAATTTTGAAACAGTTTTAGATTTACAAAAAAATTACTAATACAGAAGGTTCCCAGAGATACCACACCCAGGCCCCTATTAGTTATGTTATTACATTAGCACAGTAGGTTTGGGGGTCTTTTGCTTGCTTGTTTTGAGACACAGTCTCATTCTGTTGCCCAGGCTGGAATGCAGGGGTGTGATTATTGCAACCTTGAGCCTTGAGCTCCTGGGCTCAAGTGGTCCTCCTGCCTCAGCCTCCTGAGAAGCTAGGACTATAGGAGCATGCCACCATGCCTGGCTGGGTTTTCTGTTTTTGTTTTATCTAGAGGTGCGGCCTTGTGATGTTGCCCAGGCTGGTCTCGCACTCCTGGCCTCAAGCGATCCTCCCACCTCAGCCTCCCAAAGTGTTCGGATTCACGGGTGTGAGCTGTTGCACCTGGCCTCAGCGTTTGTCATAAGGAGTGAGCCGGTATTGACATGTTATTAACTGAAGCCCGTTCCTTCTGCAGATTTCCCTCGTTTCCACCCATTGTCCTCTCCTGTCCCACACCACACAGCTCCCCTGCACCGTGGTGGCTTCTAGCCTTCCCTGGGTCTGGGACCTGTACAGTTTTCAGGGGCTACGGTCTGTGGCCTTTAGGTGATGATGACTTTCAGCCTCACACTGTCGCCCGTGGTTTTATTTCTGTGCGTGAGTACGGGTCACAGTTTGGGGTCTGCTTGATTTTGGCAGGCACAGAGCCCGCCCAGCACTCCCTCTGCCCGCGCTCCGGGCATTCCTCCCAGGCCCGGAGCGGCTCTGCAGCACCTCAAAAGCGATCAAGTACCATCCCCTGCTTTCCCGGGAAGGGTGAGTCACCTCATTGTGGCTGAGACGTGGGAAGGAGACAGAGCAGATGGCAGAGCGCGAGGCTGCAGGGCCCTCCTCAGCAGGTGCTGCACAAACCTGAACCACGTCATGGGAAGGAACTTTCTGGGTCTTCATGGAGGTTGGGACCTGTCCAGTCCCCCTCACATTCGTGAAAGACTTTGCAGTTGGATAATGGTCATCCGCGATCGTGTTCCCCATGGTGGGCTCATGCTGTGGGGCAATGGGGGCAGAGGTCATATCATGGCCTTCAAGGAGCAGGCAGCCCTCAGGGGGCAGGGGGGAGTGCCACAGTTCCAAGACTCGGTGGCAGGTGATCGGCGGCTGTGGGTGAAGAGCAGCGCAGCCGATGCTGGACGGCCCCAGGAGTCAGGGGAGTGGGTTTCCTAGTAAGAATGGAGTTTGCCACACCAAGTGGAGGGAACAGTTCTCCTGGGAGTGCAATACATGAAAAGCAGCAAGGCCGGCAAGGCGTGGGGAGCAGGGGAGTCAGTTCCCGGGGCCGCGGGAGCAAAAGGCCACTACTGCGCCACCAATACGGGACATTCGTTCTCTCTGTTTTGGAGGCCAGAGATCTGAAATTCAGGTGTTGGCAGGGCTGGTTCCTCCTGGAGGCTCAGGGGAGGGTCTGCTTTGGGCCCCCTTCCCTGGGGGTCCAGCAGTCCTTGGCATTACTTGGCTCCCAGGCACACCCATCTGGCCTTTGCCTCTGCAAGTGGCTATGGCTCTCCCTGTGTTGTCACGCCTCTGTCTTCTGTTCACCGCACCGGAAGCCAGTACGCCCTCAGGTCAGCACCTCAATTACAGCTGCAAAGGGCCTATTTCCAAATAACATCCCACTCTGAGGTTCCAGGTGGATGTGAATTTTGGGGGGACATAAATCGACCCCAGGAATGCAGAGTAGCAGGGAGATATGGGCATGGAGGCAGGAGGTGGGTGGACCTCCGATTGCCGCCAGCCTCGTGGGCTCTTGGTGCAGGGCGGTGGGGTGGCTAAAGGGGAAATGTCCACAGAGGCATGGACAGGACCCACGCACCACGAGGAACCATCACTGGCCCCTTGACAGGTGAGGACACCAAGGCACAAGGAAGCTGAATGTGCCTGGTAAGGTGACTCGGGCTGAGCGGCAGGGCCCCGAATAACCTGAGGCCAAGTCCCCACCGATGGTGGACGGGATGACAGAGGGGATGGTCCGAGAGGACCCTAGTCCTGGCATGGGAGGGTCTGCTGAGGGCATGGAGGAGGAAAGGCCAGCTTCTAAAACATCCGGGGCCTTGGGGATGACCCTGTGAGATGGAGCCACAGGCAGCTGGAGACGCAGCCAGTGCCGGGAGGGAAGCAGGGGCCCACTGGCTCACTGTGGTCTCCGTCACCACCCCGTGCACCATAGCCTGGGAGGCTCCTCCACTCTCCCATCACGAGTGCCCCTCGAGGCCTGGCTGGGGCAGCTCATGATGCCCTCAGGGTCCAGAGTCATCCCCCGTGGCCAGCTGTGGTCACATCCACAGGGCGTTGCTTGCTGTCCAGCCGGTAAGAGACACAGGGTACGGGCCTGTCCTTCCCGAGGCCTTCACAGCAGGAAGGGAGGGCCCTGCTTGGTGGCTCCTGGTGGCTCCCATGCAAAGCCAGGGAACTTTGAAGTGGTTGTGTACATCTCTCCCTCTTCCAGGTTTGGTTTGTTTTGTTTTAGAGGCCAGATTGGGGTCAGACAACAGGTGCGATGTGTTGATCCTGCTACCTGAGGGCGTCTGGCTTTTCTCCTTTCTGGGCAATAACCTAGGACCTGTGTCTCACGAATGCAGGTTCGCTTGACAGGAACAAGGGGACACGTGCTTTCAGGGTTGGGTGCGTAGTACATGGCAGGATGTCAAGCCATGAGAGGAGGAGTGAGCCTCGGACCCAGGAGAGCAGAGTCTCATACCAGCACGAGCGTCTCCAGCAAGCTGGACTGTAGAAAAGCCCAGGTGCTGCTCACGATGCCTCGGGAGCAAAGTCCTGTGTTGGCCTTGCAGTCAAGGTAAAGGGCGCAGCTCTGCCCGGGATTAGGGGTGGGGAGGGCAGAGCCAGCCTCTTATTCCTCCTTGTCCCCACCTGTGCCATTGGCTAGACAATGGAGAAGGAGGAGCCCTTCTCACACCCCAAGGAAGCCCACACCTTGGTTTCCTTGGTTTCTCCTCTTTGGAATCCAAGTCCGCACCCTGTAACCCCACCACTGCCATCCCCTCGGGTTGCTGCAGGTGTGTCCTCACACGTCCTCCCCTGTTGGTCCCACCTAGTCATAGCCTCAGACAAGCACCCCCGGCAGCCAGCACCCACCCTGACCCTGCCCCAGTGTCTGGTCCCAGTGCCTGGTCCTGACCCCTAGACATTGTGTAAAACTCAAATAAGTGTATTTAATATATCCATTAATTGTACATTTATCATTTCTTTGTGGTGAGAATGTTCAAAATCCTTTCCTCTAGCTATTTTGAAATATACAATACTATTAACCGTAGTTATCCTACTATACAATAGAGCAACAGAACTTATTCCTGCCATCCTACTGTAACTTTGCACTCTTTGACCAATCTCTCTCCAACCCCCTCTTCCTCCTCACCTCCCTGGATTATGGTGATCATTATTCTATTCTCTACTTTTTTTTTTTTTAGACAGAGTCTCACTCTGTCATCCACCCTGAACCCAAGCTGCAAGTCCCAGGCAAGTCACTTAACTTGATGGGGAGGCTGCTGGGATCTGCTGAGAACAGCAAACCGCTTCTCCCATGGCCAAGCACAGACCAAATGGAAACGCACAGGCAGGCGCTGGGAAGCCCATCAACAGGCAAATTAGGAGCATGTTAAAAGCTCTGAAAAGCTTCTAGAGCATCAAATACGCAATCATTCAAATACATACACCATTTTATCTTGCCGCATTATTCTGTTTCCAAGGCACATTTTTTCATTTAACATCCTTCCTCGTCTCCTAAATTATAAAATCCTAGAAATGACAAGAATTATTCTGTCACAAGATATGGAGGACAGCACGAAAGAACCACATGCCCAGACCATCAGCATTAGATGAGTCAGGATAAACATTACACATTATTATTACTGAAAACACCCAACTTCAGGTAGCACAAGAAGTAAGGAGGCCTTAAAAAGGATGGACACCCTGACACATGCTACAACACGGATGAGCCTTGAAGATATCACACTGAGTGAAAGAGGCCGGTCACAAAAGGACAAATACTGTCTGCATCCGCTTACGAGAGGTTCCGAGAATAGTCAAATCCACAGAGACAGAAAGTAGGATGGTGGGAGCCAGGGACTAGGGGAGGGCCATGGGGAGGTGGTGTTGAATGGGTGGTGTTGAAAGGAGGTAGTTTGGGAAGATGAGGAAGTTCTCAAGGTGGATGGTGGTGACAGCTGTGCAACAATGTGAATGCACTTAATGCCACTAAACTGCACACTTAAAAATGGCCAAGATGGTCGTTTTATAAGGTTTATTGCAACTAAAAATAAATGAATGAATGGGGGGAAAGAAAGGAGGAGAAATGAAGCTACGAAGACACCTAAAACCTCCTTCTCAATGTCACTCTCACATTTATTATTTATGATAAAATCACATAATCCTCGATAACACTGATGAAGAAATGTTCTCTCCTGATTTCATGTATAAAATAAAGCTCATATCCCAAGGCAGATGTTAGAATCTAATTCAGGATTTAATACTATTAAGTTGTTCCATGTTATTCCAATGCAGCTCATCATGTCTCTGCTTGATGGAACCTTCTGGAAGCCTGAAATCATAACAGGCCCCACTGTGCCCCAGGAAGGTGTGTTCACACACCAACATGGCCAGCCCAACCCCAGCCTAAAGAAGTTGTGGGCTGAGACGCTGAGCAAGTGCATTCTTGTCAGGAGGCAGAACTTTCATTTAAGAGTTAAGGATTGCTTCCTCAGAAAGTTCAACATAGAATTAACACATTACCCAGAATTCTATCCCCAGGTGCAATTCAAAAAAATTGAAAACATACATCCACACAACTTGTACATAAATGCTCACCACAGCATGATTCACAATAACCCAAAGTGGAAACCCAAACATCCACTAATGTATGAATGGACAAACCCAGTATCTTCCAATAATACAATGGAATACTATTCAGCCATAAAGAGGAAGTAGGCTGGGCGTGATGGCTTATGCCTGCAATCCCAGCACTTTGAGAGACCAAGGTGGGCTGATTGCTGAGCTCAGGAGTTCGAGACCAGCCTGGGCAACATGGTGAAACCCCATCTCTACCAAAACACAAAAAATTAGCCGGACATGGTGGTGCACACCTGTGGCCCCAGCTACTCAGGAGGCTGGGGTGGGAGAATCGCTTGAACCCGGGAGGCAGAGGTTGCAGTAAACTGAGATGATGCCACTTCACTCCAGCCTGGGCAACAGAGTAAGATCCATCTCAAACAAAAAAAAAAAGAGAGAGGAAGTACTGACCAGGCTACAACGTGCATGAAACTCACACACCTTCTGCCAAGTGAAAGAAGCCAGACACAAAAGTCCACATAATCATGGTTTCATTGATAGGAAACACTCAGAATCCACAGAGGCAGAAGCCATGCTGGTTGCCAAGAGCAAGGGGCAAGATGGACCGGAAGTGATTAAGCTTACTGGGTATGGGGCTTTCTCAGGTGATGAGAATGTTCTAGAACTGCACAGAGGGAGAGGTTGCACAACATCATGAATGTAATAAATGCCACTGAAGTGTTCATTTTAAAGTGGTTAATTCTGGCTGGGGCGGTGGCTCACGCCTGGAATCCCAGCACTTTGGGAGGCTGAGGCTGGCGGATCACGAGGTCAGGACATCGAGACCATCCTGGCTAACATGGTGAAACCCCGTCTCTACTAAAAATATAAAAAATGAGCCGTGCATGGTGGTGGGCGCCTGTAGTCCCAGCTACTCGGGAGGCTGAGGCAGGAGAATGGCGTGAACCTGGGAGGCAGAGCTTGCAGTGAGCCAAGATCGCGCCACTGCACTCCAGCCTGGGTGACAGAGCAAGACTCCGTCTCTAAATAAATAAATAAATAAATAAATAAATAAAGTGGTTAATTTTATCTTATGTGAGTTTCACCTCAATTTTTTTAAAAGGAAAAAAGAGTTAAGAATTGATTCTTAGTAAAACTTTGTCTCATTTTGGCGTGAGGTTGTCCAAAAGGAGAAAGCAATTCTAAAGGGTATTTCAAGAACAATTTCCTTCAAACCAAGCTGTCAATGAAGTCAGAAATGAACAGACGTTCTAAGACGCGGAACCGCTTCTCCTCCTAAGAGCAGGAAGCCACTTTCCAACCCTGGAGACACCAACTCCCCCACCTTAAAGATGCTGAGTATGGCTTGGGTAGAGCCAAAGTTGCCATCTGTTTACACCATGAGCTAAATATCATGGGAGAAGCCCACAGAGGCCCACGAGCCGCAGCGAAGGCACCAGCCGGGACTTCGACAGGGATCAAACACCCGGAGTTTGATCAGGGACCTTCCGTTGTCTCTGCTTTGCTTCAAGTCCTCACAGAACAATCTGAAGGCATTCGTTTGCTGAACAGGAATCCAAACGTCTGACCACAAGAAACCCCTTGTTGGGGAGTGCCAGGACCTCCCGTGGGGAGACACTGAGTGACCAACAAGCCTGTTTTGGTTTTTTTGGTTTTTTTGGCTTTTTTTCTTGAGACGGAGTCTTGCTCTGTCACCAGGCTGGAGCGTGGTGGCACAATCGGCTCACTGCAACCTCCACTTCCCAAGTTCAAACGATTCCCCTGCCTCAGCCTCCCGAGTAGCTGGGGCTACAGGTGTGTGCCACCACACCAGGCTGATTTTTTGTATTTTAGAGTAGAGATGGGGTTTCACCATGTTGGACAGGATGGTCTTGATCTCCTGGCCTCATGATCCACCTGCCTCTACCTCCCAAAGTACTGGGATTACAGCCCTGAGCCATGGTGCCTGGCCAAGCCTGCTTTAAGATAAGAAAAGGAGGAACCCCCGGGCTTCGGCTTGCAGGGCAGGTTCCCCATGGCAGCACTGTTGACTCTTGTGGGGGCTGGAAAACTCTCTGTGGGGTGCCAGCCGCTGGGAGGATGCTGGGCAGCATCCCTGGCCTCCACCCACTGGATGTCAGCAGCACCCCCACCCCAGGCTGTGACGACCACACACGTCTCCAGACAACGTCTGCCAGGGCAGCAGCGCACCAGCTGACAACCCCGCCCTCGGAAATGATGATCCAAACCTCTGGACCGCTTCCGGCCTGAGACTCTCAGCAGGTACCAGGAGCCCAGGAAGCACAGAGCTCAAGGCTCCTTGGCTCAGCACCCGGCTATGCCAGACCACTCGGGCCTTTGTGCCTCCCAAAAGTGCTGTCTGGGGCATTCCCCTGCCAGCTGGGCCCCGAGAGCGACACGGGTTGGGCCAATGGGGAGCCGTTCCAGCCTCGCTCTTCCCTGCCAGAACCAGAAAGTCACCTCTCTGTCGCCGTCCTGGAAAAATGGGCCAAGTTCCCCGAGGCAAAGATTAAACGACAAAGCAAATTTAAAAGAACAAGTGGGCGCCTGGTTCTGAGCTGAATGATGCCTTCCAGCACGACAGTACGGCCCTGAGCACCTGCCAGGGGACAACCATATGTTCCCGGGCCCGATGTGTCCACGAGCCACTGCCAGCCGAAGAGAGCTGTGGACAATAAAGATGAGAACTTTTTTTTTTTTTTTTGAGATGGAGTCTCGCACTGTAACCCAGGCTGGAGTGCAGTGGCGCAATCTCGGCTCACTGCAACCTCCGCCTCCCAGGTTCAAGCGATTCTCCTGCCTTAGCCTTCCTAGTAACTGGGATTACAGGCGCCAGCCACCATGCCCAGCTAATTTTTTTGTTGTTGTTTTGTTTTGTATTTTTGGTAGAGCCAGGCTGGTCTTGAACTCCTGACCTTGTGATCCACCCACCTCGGCCTCCCAAAGCGCTGGGATTATAGGTGTGAGCCACTGCGCCCAGCTGAAGATGAGATGTTTTAGCAGACACAGCAACCAGCCCAACCCAGCCCTGCAGCAGGTCCTGCTCAGAGCTCTCAGGTTTTTCAGCCACTGCTCACCGTAGGCCCAGGGAGTCAGGAACGACCAGGGCCAGTCTGGAACATTCCAGGCTCCAGGTCTAAAAGTGCCATCCAGCACCCAGCTACACTCCTCATCCAGCCACCTCAGTGGCCAGAGCAGCAGGTGACCCTCGGCCCCCGTCTGCGTGTCCCTGTGCCATTCTCTCCATCTTCCTCCTCTCGCTGCCCGGACTCCCGCACGCTCACACCTGCGGCTGGTGCAGCATCTGCCGACAGATGCTCCCAGAGTTTTGCTGAATCCTGGGAGCTTCTCTCTCTCCAACATGACCTGCTGGACTCAGGTCTGTACCGACCCCCATGCTTGTCAGCAGTGCCTCTGCAATGCTGACTCATCTCTAGGGACAGGGATCAAACACCCGGAGTTTATCAGGGACCTTCCATTGTCTCTGCTTTGCTTCAAGTCCTCACAGAACAATCTGAAGGCATTTGTTTGCTGAACAGGAATCCAAATGTCTGAACCCTTGTTCAGGAACCCCTTGTTGGGGAGTGCCAGGAACTCCCGTGGGGAGATGCTGAGTGACCAACAAGCTTGTTTTGGTTTTTTTGTTTTTTTGGCGTCAAGCCGCTCCTATCCCTGAGTCCGAAGGCCCTCCTGTGCAAAAAGGCGGCAGCGGCTGCCAGGGGGAAACTGTCTGGGCCCTGCCCTGGCCCCTGCCACTCCACATGTGCCTCAAGCAGACGCCTCGTCTTTGGGAAAAAGCTTCCCGTGGTGGCTGAACCGGCACTGCAGCCATGTCCCCCGCGAGGTCATCACGGAGCCGGAGACCACAACTGGGCAGGAGATGCCGGGTTCCAGGGGCCACGGATAGTGAGCTGAGACTTTTTGTGGTTATCTAGACTTTTTTTGAGGGGGAGGGGAGGCGTAGAAAATTAAACCTTATTTATTTTTAAAGCCAAACCACTAGGAAAATATATCACAGCCGGGAAGCAGCAAATGGACAGGTTGTCTTATCATTTCAAGTAATAAGCTGGTGAAAATACAATGAGGTTGCTATCAAAACAGTAAAGTGCCATGCCGGGGCAGGAACACTGCAAGCTACGAAAGCCCCAGGCAGAAATGGCATTTGGTAACGGGGGCTGCCTCTCCTTTGCTCTCAGGGAGTCAGCTCATCCTAGCCCAAGTCGCTTCCTTTTTCTCCCTTGAACTTCCTGTTGCCAGGGGTTTGTCTCGACTGGACTCTGTTAATTCAGAGGGCTAAGTAGGCAATGCTAGGTTTAGGTCTTCATTCCATCTGTTCTATAAAAACCAGGTTTTTCCAAATCCAGTACTTCATAACTCTGTTATAATCAAGTCGCCAAATGCTCCTCTTTTACTGTTCACTCCTATATACTAGTATATATCACAATCAAAACCCCCTTCTCTTCATGGGCAAAGTGTTACTGCAAAGATTGTCCTGTCATTTTGCTACATACAGCCTCAGGGCCCATCAGCCAGTAATCCTGCTTCCCATAATTAGTGTGTCATCGCCTCTCATGTTTTTGTATGGTCTCCAGGCTGAAAGATGCAGACGTCATAATTTTAAGAAATGTACATCCACATCCTGATGACCAGAAATGGGGATCCACAAGGAACCTTTCAAACTTCTTTTTTTTTTTTTTTTTTTCTTTAATGGAGTCTCACTCTGTCGCCCAGGCTAGAGTGCAGTGGCGCCATCTCGGCTCACTGCAAGCTCCGCCTCCCAGTTCACGCCATTCTCCTGCCTCAGGCTCCCGAGTAGCTGGGACTACAGGCGCCCGCCACCACGCCTGGCTAATTTCTTTTTGTATTTTTAATAGAAACGGGGTTTTGCTGTGTTAGCCAGGATGGTCCCGATCTCCTGACTTCGTGATTTGCCCACCTTGGCCTCCCAAAGTGCTGGGATTATAAGCGTGAGCCACCACCCCCGGCCGGAACCTTTCAAAGTTCGTATCCAAACGAGTCTCCCTCCCAATTCCACATCTTAAAATCAACTTGTATGACCTTGTATAAATTACACAAAATCAGGAAAACAAAGACACAGAAAACTTTTTTTCCTTCTAAGTGAATGACCTCATGGATTTTGTTTCACAGCTTATGGAAAATGATGTGGAGACACTCCTGGTAAACAGGATGTTGGCAACGAAGAGGAAATATCTCTCCTCAAACTCCACCAACTCTAACCTGGCAGCCTGTTGGTACCTGTGTAGTAAGAAGAGTCCGGTACCTTGGAGGGCTCTGGCTTGTTACAGGGGAGATCCTTACTGCCAGGACAAGCACTGGCCCAGGAAATATAAGCTCTAAAACTCTCCTGTAATATCTCTGACCCAATTTAGTACCACTTTTTTCCATTTCATTTTTTAGGACTAAAACATAAAAGAACCAGTGTCCAGAAGCAAGTGACATAAGCCTTACACTTATGGCCATCCTTCATTTCTTCATTCATAAACTTTGCTTAAAAGACTAAAATTCCGGCCAGGTCCAGTGGCTCATGCCTGTAATCCCAGCACTTTGGGAGGCCGAGGCAGGTGGATCACGAGGTCAGGAGTTTGAGACCAGCCTGACCAACATGGTGAAACCCTGTCTCCACTAAAAATACAAAAATTAGTTGGGCATGGTGATGCACGCCTGCAGTCCCAGCCACTCAGAAGGCTGAGGCAGAAGAACAGCTTGAAACTGGGAGGCGGAGGTTGCAGTGAGCTGAGATCACACCATTGCACTCCAGCCTGGGCAAAAGAGCAAGAGCATGTCTAAAAAAAAAAAAAAAAAAAAAGACTAAAATTCCCAATTCCTTATAAAAAATATATTCTTGTCCTCGGCCCCGATGGCCACTGGCAAAAACTTTTATTTCCCAATGGATGAGAGAGCCTCCTTCATCTTCTCGGTCGTAGTTGGGATGAGGTGCATGTGGTCATCCACACACTTGGTCACACAACGGTCCAGCTGCTGCTTCACCTGAAGCTTCTTACTCCTGCATCTATTGAATCTTTGGCTTGGTCGTTGCAATGCATGGTGCACCGGGCCAGGCGGTCCTGGAACTTCTCCAACTCACTGGTGACCAAAGCCTGGGCTTGAGCCAGGGGCACATGGCAGCACTTACTGCACTGGTGCACCTGCTGCATGGAGGCCTGACTGTCCTCATAACAGCTGGTGCTGCACTGGAACATGAGACCCTGCATCTTCCATATGTTCTCTCCCTCCGGACTCTTCACCACGGAGTCCACTGCCTCCTGCACCTGCAGCTGCTGCAGCTCCACCATGGCAACCCCATGCTGCCCCAGTTATTTGGACTTTTATAAATTTTTTTTTTTTTTTTTTTTTGAGACGGAGTCTCACTCTTGCCTAGGCTGGAGTGCAGTAGCATGATCTCAACTCACTGCAGCCTCCGCCTCCTGGGTTCAAGTGATTCTCCTACCTCAGCTTCTCAAGTAGCTGGGATTACAGGCATGTGCTATCACGCCTGGCTAATTTTTGTATTTTCAGTAGAGATGGGGTTTCGCCATGTTGAACAGGCTGGTCTCAAACTCCTGAGCTCAGGTGATCCACTAGCCTCGGCCTCCCAAAGTGTTGGGATTATAGACATGAGCTACTGCACCCAGCTGACTTTTATAAATCTTGGCCATGGCCACGTGTGGTAGACAAAATAATGTCTCCCCCTCACCTCCCGAGAAGAGGTCCATGTCTCAATCCCCAGGGGTACGGTGTTATGCCACATGGCACAGGGGTACGGTGGCTCACCAGTGACCTTAACCCAAGAGAATATCCTGGAGGATCTGGGTGGGCCCAGTGTGGCCACAGGATCCTTAAAAGCAGAGAAGGGAGGAAGAGTGGAAGAAAGAGCTTATGGGGACAGAGGAAGTCAGGGGATTCTATGCTGCTGGCCCTGAAGATAGAGGAAGGGCCATGAGCTACAGCAGAATCTGCTCTGCCTCCCTGGGTAGTTGGAGAGGCAATAGCAGATAATGAGAACAAAGACTTACATAGCTCTTGCAATCCTCAGGGGACTCCAGGAGGCAGGAAATCCAATCACCCAGTTTTACTGATGAGGAAACCAAAGCACATAGAGGTTAAGTGACTTGCCCAAGGTCACAGAGGAAGTGGGTGGCAGAGCGGGATTGCACACGCCTGTAAACTCAGCTACTTAAAAGGCTGAGGCACGAGAATCACTTGAACCCAGGGGGCAGAGGTTGCAGTGAGCTGAGCTTGCGCCACTGCACTCCAGCCTGGGTGACAGAACAAGACCCCATCTCAAAAAAAAAAAAAAAAAAAATTATCTACAGGGTCCTTCACAGGGAACTCACAAGATGATTCTCTAATCTCTACAGAAGACCAATAGGTCAAGAATAGCCAAGGCATCCCTGGAGAACAGGGGAGGGGAACAAGCTCTATCTGATGTCAGGACTTATAACATATAGACAAAGGAGTGCTGGCATGGAGCAGACCAACAGACCAACGGACAGAAGATGGAGCCCAGAAACAGGTCCACACACACACACAGAGTTGGCAACCGAGAAAGAGAAGCATTCCCACACATGGTCCCAAGCCACTTAGCTGTCTACATGGCAGACAAAGTGAAACTAGATCCCTACCTCACGCCAAGCACAAACATCAATTCCAGGTGAACTAAGGACTTACACAGGAAAGGCAAAGCCTATTTTAGCAAAGATCATTCAAAATCATGTTTATGATCTTGATATAGGTAAGCAATTCTTAAACATGATATACAAAACACTATCATAAAGGAAAAAAACTATGATTTTGATTACATTAAAAACAAGGACTTTAAAAAGAACCTTATTAAAAAATTAATGATGAGACATTAACATAAGCCACAAACTATGAGACCTGCCTCACTGGGTGTCTAGGGTGTGGTCCTCACAGTTGAGCACACCCTCTTTATGGAAACATGCTCTTCCTGACTTTTTTTTTTTTTTTTTTGAGATGGAGTCTCGCTCTGTCACCCAGGCTGGAGTACAGTGGCAGCCCACAGGTTTTCCGTTCAAGGTGCTTTCCCTGACAATCCCACTCTGCCACCCACTTCCTCTGTGACCTTGGGCAAGTCACTTAACCTCTATGTGCTTTGGTTTCCTCATCATTAAAACCAGGTAACTGGATTTCCTGCCTCCTGGAGACCACTGAGGATTGCAAGAGCTACGTAAGTCTTTGCTCTCAGTATCTGCTATTGCCTCTCCAACTACCCAGGGAGGCAGAGCAGATTCTGCTACCCCAGTGACAAGAGACGTGGGTCCCAGAGAGGCTCAGGAACTGTGCCCAGGACACACAGCTGTCTGTTCGGGGTGCAGGTCGCCATATTCCTGCCAAGGTAGAGTGAGGCCTGCAGTCTCCACGTGTCTACTCAGCTCTTTCACAACAATACTTTCAAAGAGAAAAATAATTATTAACTGCAGAGGCTTAATGAGGATATGGAGCTGCAAGGCTCTCTAATACCAATAATTTGTACCTATTTAAGAGCAAAGGTGTAACAACAAAGGCACTGGCACCAACAGGCTCAGATGCCATATCCCTTGCCTCCAGGTAAAGGAGCACAACTGTCAATTTCACTGAGCACAGAACATTCCCAGGCTCCCACGCACTCCCACACTCCTCCCTGGCTCTCAGACTCACCTGTAGGGAGGAACGCCCCAGGCCTTCCGCCCAGAAATCCAGGGGTACAGGGCAAGAGAAGGGGAGCCGCTGGGGAAAGCCGTTACAACGGTGGGGACAGGTCCAAGGTCTGAACTGGGCACCAGTAAACGTGGCATCCACAGGGCCCACCAGCCCCAGCTGTTCAGTCCCAAGCAAGACCACTGGGAGGGTCCTGCAGGAGACAGAGTCCCACCTTCCACCAGCCCAGCCCAGCCCAGCCCCTGGCGGCAGCTGCCTCAGGCCCAGCCCTCCCCAGAAATGCAGGGTGCAGCATCTGCCAGGAACTTGGAGGAGCCACTCCTCCTAGCCCTGAAATGTATCCCCACTCAGGGGCCCTGAAATCCCTTCCAGAATAATTTCACAGAGACCTCTTTTGAAGTGCAAACACCATGGAGGGGCTATATTAAGCCACTGACCCCTCGTGGGGTTAGGGCCTCAAGTTAGAACTGGGGGCAGCCCGGGACAGCCTAGCAAGGGACAGCTGTGCTCATATACCATGAGGGCTACCTGGCCCACTCACTGCAGCACCTGTTTTGGCTGGGCATGGGGCTTCTGCCCCAGAGACCCCGTGGCCATCAGAGTTGCTGAAGTCAGCGCTCACAGGGATCCCGCCCAGGTGCTGGGGAGGTCTGGCTGCTGCCTGAGGTCTCCAAACACTACCAAAGTCCCCCTCCAAGAGCAAGGAGACCATCCTTGTTACTTCCGGGGATCCCTCCCTCCAATGTAGTGAATGGCAAGCAAATCATTTTCTTTGGGGGAAAAGATCAAATATTGGCCCAGACGTCTCTTAATTTGCAACTTGCATCGAAACTGCTGAGAACAGAAAAGCCGGGATTTCGTTTTTCTAGTTAAATATTTGCTGAGAAAATTCCAGTCCTAAATTTCAAGAGACTGATTCAGCATGACATTAAAAGGGTGGTTTTAGATGATTAACTAGAGGCTCTCGTGGAAGAAACCTGAGAGAAAGACGACGCAGGCCTCCCTGTGAAAACGCTGTTTTAGCCAACAGAGAAAGTGTGTGTGTTAGCATCCTTGCTTTTGTCTTGATTTTTTTCTCCGATGTTTTTCTGTAGTTGAGTATTTTAATTTACTTCTTTCAGGCCCCTCTCCCCTGCCACCTCCAGATGGTGAGATTCATTTCCAGTATTCAAAGACTGGAATAAAAACTCACTCTCACCTCACATGGGTTCTGCTGGAAGACAAGCCCTCCATCCTGACCCTGGCTCTGGTTCCTCTTCCCAGGCCTTTGTGAGTGGCCCCCGCCCAACTCCTTCTCCCTGAAGCTAATGAGTCGGATGCCTATTCTGAAGCCAGTGAGTAAGAAGATTCAAGCAAAGACTCAAAGCTCCACTTGGACGGAAGGAGGCCCATGTGCCGGGAGGCTGCACGCAGGGCCGCCAGGCTGCACACGGGGCCACCAGGCAGATTCTGTCTGGCTCATTATGGAGGAGCTGGGAGAGAGGTGCACATTGCAAGTAAAGCTGAAAATAAAATCTGGCTGGCTGACACCTCCCTGCTCATCACACATCCCATGCCTGAGCATCACCAAATTGCCGAGGAGCAAAGAGCTCATCTCCAAGACAGGTGGCCAGCAGGCTCCATGCACCTCTCCATCCACACACACGCTGTCTGCGCCCTGTGGAGCTTGTGTGGCGGGGACCGTTGACGCTCAGGTTCTGCAGAGCGCCTCCCACAGTCTGGGGAAATGGGTGCCCTGGAACCATCAGAGCCCGCAGAGGGAGAAAGAGAACCTGTTCTGCAAACGTGAACCAGTTTTGGTCAGCATGTCTTGCTTGTGTCGTTTGTCTATGACAGTGACACGTGTCATGGTCCAAACTAATCTACTCTTAACATGCTCTAACCTTTCAGGTATGCATCAAGGCTGGGTGCGGTGGCTCATGCCGGGAATCCCAGCACTTTGGGAGGTGAGGCAGACGGATCACTTGAGGCCAGGAATTCGAGACCAGCTTGGTCAACATGGTGAAACCCCATCTCTACTAAAAATACAAAAATTAGCCAGGCATGGTGGTGGGTGCCTGTAATCCCAGCTACTCGGGAGACTGAGGCATGAGAATTGTTTGAGTCCGGAAGGCAGAGGCTGCAGTGAGCCAAGATCATGCCCCTGTACTCCGGCCTGGGCAACAGACTGAGACCCTGTCTCAAAAAAATAAAGGCTGGACGCAGGGGCTCATGCCTGTAATCCCAGCACTTTGGGAGGCCAAGGCAGGTGGATCACCTGAGGTCAGGAGTTTGAGACCAGCCTGCCAACATAGTGAAACCCCCTCTCTACTAAAAATACAAAAATTAGCCAGGCATGGTGGCACACACCTGTAATCCCAGCTACTCGGGAGGCTGCAGCAGGAGAAAGTGTGTGTGTTAGCATCCTTGAACCCGGTAGGTGGAGGCTGCAGTGAGCAAAGATCGTGCCACTGCACTCCAGCCTGGGCGACACAGCACGACTCCATCTCAAAACAAAAAAATAAAAATAAAGTCATGCATCAGGACATATTCACACAGAATGTCTTCTGAGATGCCTCCAGGCCCATATTCCCCCACCTCTCTCCAACAGTTTCTGTTCTGGCCCCTGTTCCCCACTCATTACAAGTTTACTGAGCACCTACTGTGTGTCTGGTCCCGCCCCCTGCCCACCTCCACTTCCTGCCCTCACTCCCACTCCCACGCCCACTTCCACATACCCAAGGTCTCAAGAACCACAGCTCCAAATTCTTCCCATGGCGTCTTTGGCTCAGGTCTGGACAGATGGAAGAGCTGACGCTAATATCACATATCCTGCTATTACATGATTAAGAGATGACTTACAAGTAACAAACTGGATTTCCCTCTTAGAGGACCCCAAGGGTCCTGAAAGAGGATTTCAGTTCTCACACTAATTACTGCAGCTGACGATGTTTGAAATTCATTCATAGTCAAAAATTATTTGGTATAATATCTTTTTAAAGATTCTAATCTGCAACCTAAACTCAAAGAAACTCTAATTAAAATTGCCATCACTCATTAATTCAACAAACGTTTGTGGGCCCTGTGTGTGCAAGGCTGAGATCTAGGGATGCCAAGAGGGAAAAACCACAGTGCTGCCCTCAAGGTGTCCTTGGCCTGGTGGAAAAGACAAATGGGGCCAATTAGCATGGTAAGCCCCATGGGGGAGGGGAGTCCAGGTGGGGGGTGCGGGGGAGGGGAGTCCAGGTGGGGGGGTGCGGGGGAGGGGAGTCCAGGGTGCAGGTGGGGGGTGCAGGGGAGGGGAGTCCAGGGTGCAGGTGGGGGGTGCAGGGGAGGGGAGTCCAGGGTGCAGGTGGGGGGTGCGGGGGAGGGGAGTCCAGGGTGCAGGTGGAGGGTGCGGGGGAGGGGATCCAGGGTGCAGGTGGAGGGTGCGGGGGAGGGGAGTCCAGGTGGGGGGTGCGGGGGAGGGGAGTCCAGGTGGGGGGTGCAGGGGAGGGGAGTCCAGGTGGGGGTGCAGGGGAGGGGAGTCCAGGGTGCAGGTGGGGGGTGCGGGGGAGGGGAGTCCAGGTGGAGGGTGCAGGGGAGGGGAGTCCAGGTGGGGGGTGCAGGGGAGGGGAGTCCAGGGTGCAGGTGGGGGGTGCGGGGGAGGGGAGTCTAGGTGGAGGGTGCAGGGGAGGGGAGTCCAGGTGGGGGGTGCAGGGGAGGGGAGTCCAGGGTGCAGGTGGGGGGTGCGGGGGAGGGGAGTCCAGGGTGCAGGTGGGGGGTGCAGGGGAGGGGATCCAGGGTGCAGGTGGGGGGTGCGGGGAGGGGAGTCCAGGGTGCAGGTGGGGGGTGCGGGGGAGGGGAGTCCAGGTGGGGGGTGCAGGGGAGGGGATCCAGGGTGCAGGTGGGGGGTGCGGGGAGGGGAGTCCAGGGTGCAGGTGGGGGGTGCGGGGGAGGGGAGTCCAGGTGGGGGGTGCAGGGGAGGGGATCCAGGGTGCAGGTGGGGGGTGCGGGGGAGGGGAGTCCAGGGTGCAGGTGGGGGGTGTCCGGGGGGGGGAGTCCAGGATACTGACAGGAGTAGAGGGAAAGGTATCCAAGGCTCTGAAGGGGATGGGAAGAGGAGAGTGCAGGGTTCTACTGGGGATTGTGGGGGAGGGGTATCCAGCTGATGAGGTTGTCGGGGAGGGGCGTCCCGCTGATGGGGGTGTGGGGACAGGTGTCCAGCTAATGGGGGTATATATGGGAGGGGTGTCCAGCTGGTGGGGGAGGGGTGTCTAGTTACTGGGGGTATATGGGAAGGGCACCCAGCTGATGGGGGTGTGGGGAGGGATGTCCGGGGTGCTGACAGGACCAGCTGATGGGGGCATGGGGGAGGGGTGTCAAGTGCCAATGGAGGCACGGGGAGAGGCCTGCCCTGTACCTCAGTTTCAGGGGAGGTCTCTGCAGGTGGACAGCAGTGGGGTGACAGCAGGAAGCAGCTGTGGTCAGCACCTTCTCAAGGCTGGCATCCATCCTATTGTCTCACTGAAACTCATGACAGTGGGAGGTACAGGTGCCCCCTGGATAGTCCCCGGAGCCAGTGCTACACGGGAAGCCCTGCCCTCTTGGGGACAGGGGGATGGTCTTGGGGGATGAGAGTCCCGCTAAGGAGCTGAGCCCTTCCTGCTCCTAAGCCCGCAGCTGTCCTATTCGCCTACAGCCAGCAAGTGCGGCACAGAAGGCCACCATAGTGCCATGAAGCTTGTACCTAGGCATGCATGCTGGTGAGCTCAGTGGGACGGTTCAGCGGGAACACGGCTTGAACCCACATCAAGGCAGGACCCGGCACAGGCCACAGAGAAGTCACACAGGCCTGGCTGAGGGACACAAAAAGAACAAATGCACCCCTGGCGCCACAGCGGAAAGTCCCCAGAAGCAGCAGTTTCTACTGCATAGCAGTGACCACACCGGTGCCACAGCCCTGCCCTTTTGAGCATGCAGCAGTTGGGGTCACTGTGGCAGGAAGGGACGTGTCAGCTCAGACCCCCAGACGCACCCACACCCCACGGCAGGGCAGGGCCACCTTCCTGCTGGTCACCCAGACTAACCTAGAGAATAACTGCAATTCAGCTCTTCCAAATGCATGATTATTTCCCGTTTGGAACCCGGCTTGGGGATAGGGAAGTGCTCTTCCTCTGCTTGGAATGCTAAGCCAACCAACTGCCCTCATCCCCAATTCCTCATCACAACCAAAACTGCCAGCCGGTCACTGTCCTGGGGCACCTTCCCCCTGGCTCAGCGGGGCAGGTGGATGCCATGCTCTCTGACGAGGGTGCTTTTGACTATTAACCCATCACCACCAGCCTGGCGACAGATCAAGACTCCTTCCCAAAAAAAAAAGCCCAGGCCGGGCGCGGTGGCTCAAGCCTGTGATCCCAGCACTTTGGAAGGCCAAGACGGACAGATCACGAGGTCAGGAGATTCAGACCATCCTGGCTAACATGGTGAAACCCCATCTCTACTAAAAAAAATACAAAACACTAGCCGGGCGAGGTGGCGGGCGCCTGTAGTCCCAGCTACTCGGGAGGCTGAGGCAGGAGAATGGCGTGAACCTGGGAGGTGGAGCTTGCAGTGAACTGAGATCCAGCCACTGCACTCCAGCCTGGGTGACAGAGCGAGACTCCGTCTCAAAAAAAAAAAAAAAAAAAAAAAAAAAAAAAAAAAAAAGGCCATCTTTCCTGCACTCTGTGGCCTCCAGGTTCCAAGGACAGTAAACTACCAGGTCCGGATGTGCTGCCCAGCCTGGTTAGTGAGAAAGCATCCTTCTGGCCATCTCAGCATCCACCCCGCAGTGGGAACACCTGCCGTGGCCACCCCACAGGGCTACACACAGACCCAGCGAGCCGCCTTCTGAGAACCAACGTTCCCAAGGGCAAAGTGCACACATGTTGACATGGCACATCGACCTGGAGTGCGTGGGTCCTGGTCTCCTCCAGCCACAAGACACACTCAGATACACAGGGTCCTGCCCTCTAATTTCCATCTCAGGAGACAGGAGCCAAGAGAGGGATTCCCCAGGGTCACCTGGAGAGGTTTTATTTTATTTTATTTTATTTTATTTTATTTTATTTTTATTTCTGAGACAGTCTCGCTCTGTCACCGAGGCTGGAGTGCACTGGCGCAATCTTGGCTCACTCCAACTTTCGCCTCCTGAGTTCACCAATTCTCCTCCCTCAGCCTCCTGAGTAGTTGGGACTACAGGCGCCCACCATCTCGTCCGGCTAATTTTTGTATTTTTAGTAGAGACGGAATTTTACCACGTTGGTCAGGCTGGTCTCAAACTCCTGACCTTCCATCCACCTCGGCCTCCCAAAGTGTTGGGATGAGATGACCAAAACCCACTTTTCAAGCAGGACCTGGGAGGGAAATGTTCTAAGCAGAGTGAGCATCGCAGAGTATCCCTCAGGCATGGCTGCGAGCGCCAAAGCTGCAGACCCAGGAAGGTGCTGGGTGTGGAGAGACACTTAAAAATCCCGGAAAAATCTACAAAACCAACTCCTGCAGCCACCACAGTGACCCGTCCCGAGGCACAGAGTGAGTTTCTGGTTTTGCCACTCTTGTGGACAACCGCACCCACCATCAGGCACCCAGCTGGCCTGGGGCTGCTGCAAGTGCTGCACTCTGATCCTCCAGGCAGTCCCAATGGCCAGGTGTCATTTTCCAGGCCTCAGAGGATCCGGAGGTCCAGCGACTTGCCCAAGGCCACCTGAGGGCTGCCTCTGCACCCACAGGCAGGGGATTGTGTTCCCCTACAAGTTCAGCACCTCGGGAGTCAGGAGACGCCCGCGCAGGGAGGGCCCCGCAACATCCATGCTCGCCAGGTCTCCGGAGGCAGCTTCTCCACCCCGGACCCTTGGACATGGCGTATGGGATCATTCTCTGCTGTGTGGGGCTGTCCCGTGCACACCGGAGCATGGAGCAGCATCCCCCCCCACCTCCACCTACCAGACACCAGTAGCTCCGCCCTCCATACTGTGACAACCAAAACATCTACAGACAAGGCCACATGTCTCCTAGGGGGAAAAGCAGCCCCATCTGAGTGCCACTGTACTAAAGAAATCCAGCCAGAAACTAACTTTTTAAAAGTTTTTCTTGTGAACTAGCAGAAAGGAAACATACATTTAAAGTCTCTATTTTTTTTTTTTTTGACAGGGTCTCACTCTGTCACCCAGGCTGGAGTGCAGTGGCGCAATCTCGGCTCACTGCAATGTCCACCTCCCGAGTTCAAGCAATTCTCCTGCCTCAGCCTCCCAAGTAGCTGGGATTATAGGCATGCGCCACCACGCCCGGCTAATTTTTCTATTTTTGGTAGAGATGGGGTTTCACCATGTTGGCCAGGCTGGTCTCGAACTCCTGACCTCGGGTGATCCACCTGTCTCAGCCTCCCGAAGTGCGGGGATTATAGGCGTGAGCCACCATGCCCCACCTCTCTATTCTTTTTAATATTTTCAGGTAAGTGACGTCTGTTTTACCAGTACCTCACGTGTGCCCAGCAAAAGGCTGGGTGAGGCTGAGCTAAGACACACAAGGAACCAACTGTCACGAGAAGGCAACGGTCAGGGTGCTGTGACCTGCAACAGCAGAAGCAGGACGTTCCCTCGGGGCTGCTTCCCAGGCTCCAGCAGGTCTGCAGGCTCAGTCATTCCTCCAGGGATGGAGCCGGCCAACATGCCAGATGCTACCAGACAGAAGATCTCCACGTTCGCAGGCTAGTCTCATTTCAAAACGCAAGTTCCACGTCTCACTGTAAAATTCTCCTTCAAAACATGTCAGCCTTCAATGGTCTCAGTTATGTGTTTCTTATCTATGTACACTAGCAACATGGGGCACACTGATACACAGTCCTGCTTTAATTCCCAGCACAAAGTCTTTCTGGCCTAATTTCAACCAGGGACAAAAATTATCTCCTTTTTCTTTTCCATAAAAATGTACCCCTTCATTTTAAAAACTGGTAACTTTTATTATTCTCACCTGGATATCTATTCTTCCAGATTAGAAACAGGCTCTTGGAGCCGGGTGCAGTGGCTCCTACCTGTAAACCCAGCACTTTGGGAGGCTGAGGCAGGCAGATCACCTGAAGTCAGGAGTTCAAGACTAGCCTGGCCAACATGGTGAAACCCCGTCTCTACTAAAAATAACAAAAATTAGCTGGGCGTGTAAGTAATCCCAGCTACTTGGGAGGCTGAGGCAGGAGAATCACTTGAGGCAAGATCCACCATGCCCAGCCGAAACCCAGGAGGAAGGTGGAGGTTGCAATGAGCCAAGATCACGCCACTGTACTCCAGCCTGGGTGACAGTGACTCTCCGTCTCAAAAAATAAAACAGGCTCTAGGTAACAGGATGAAATATTAGAAGGTAGACAAAAAGAGCATGGAAAACATTTAATGTTTCTCTGGGAGATAAAAAGTATGTAAGAACAGACTAAGCCAAGCACGTGTCTATAATCCCAGTGCTTTGGGAAACCGAGATGGGAAGATCGCTTGAGGCTGGGAATTCCAGATAAGCCTGGGCAACATAGCCAGATCCTATCTCTACAAAAAATAAAAGTTAAAAAATTAGCCAGGCATGCTGGCTCACACTTGTGGTCCCAGCTACTTGGGAGGCTGAGGCAGGAAGACCAGTTGAGCCCAGGAGTTGGAGGCTGCAGTGAGCCGTGATGGCACCACTGGACTCCAGCCTGGGCAGCAGAAAAAGACCCTGACTCAAAAAATAAAAACAAAAACGGCTAGAGTAAGCCAAACCCTGCTTGAAGCCAGTGGGGGCCTGTGAAGCACTGTCCTCACCTCTTTTCTGTGAGTTTCTCTCTCGCCCACAGGGAGTGTGAGGTCCTGGTGGCTGCTCTGCTAGAAGTTTATTGGTCCCCAGAGCCTGTTCAGGGACGGTGACAAATGGGCGGGGAGGTGATCTCTGACATCTAGGTGCCCAGGTGTCCGCAGGAACCACAAGCGAACACCGTTCAGGGCCCTCACCCATTGGGTGCAGGGCTCCATGGGTCAAGGAGGCGCCACTGAGCCCCCGTAGAAAGGAGCAGTGACCCAGCTGGGCACGGTGGCTCACGCCTGCAATCCTAACACTTTGGGAGGCCAAGGAGGGCAGATCACCTGAGGTCAGGAGTTCGAGACAAGCCTGGCCAACATGGTGAAACAGTAGAATAAATAAAAAAAGTTTAATGAGCCAGGCATGGTGGCGCACACCTGTAGTCCTAGCTACTCGGAAGGCTGAGGTGGGAGGATCACTTGAGCACTGGAAGTCGAGGCTGCAGTGAACCATGCTCACGTCATTGCACTTCAGCCTGGGTGACAGAGTGACCTCCTGTCTCTAAAAAAAGGGGGGGAAGTCATGGATGGCATCACAGTGAGTCTATTTCTGTTTTCTGATTCTACACAGTGACACAGGCTCTAACACTCCTAGCAAATCTCTTCTAAGTATGTTAGGAAGAGAAAAGATCCTATTTGGCTGGAAAGTTCCTAGGCCCACAGGCTATTTCATTGGCTAACAGGCTAACAATACGTGTAACTCAGCAAATATTCTGCATCCACGTCCCCAGAACAAGCCTGCAGGAAGCTCCCATTCACAAACACGTTGTAAAGTTCTGCAACTCAGATCACATTTCCCATGGAAGCAACGTGATCAATGACGGTTACATCCACCAGCTAAGAAACAGCACATTCTTGTGAGAAGGGGTGAGGAGCAGCAGTACACAGAGAACTTCCATGTCCCTGGCTCACCCACAGGAGGGGCACCCACCAAGGACCAGGCATTGATGCACCCCTGACCACAGCTCATGCTGGATCTGATATTTGCTAGCCACTGCTGGTCAAGCAGTCAATTCCTGATAGATGATGGTGACCTCAGATAGCTAGTAACTCTGACCCGACAGAACCCAACACAAATCTCTCTAGAGGAAGACAACAGCATCCTAGGCCCCATGTTCCTCCTACTATTATGATAACGCAATGTTGTCCAGCACATAAAATAACCAGGCATACAAGTCAACAAGACAACCTGAATGAAAATCAACAGACACTGCAAGAACAGGAAACCACAGAGGAGTTATAAAAACAATGACATTATAAAAACACAGAGAACTGCTGCTCTCACCATGTTCAGACAAATAAAAGACAAGATTGAAAATTTTGGCCTGGGGTGGCTCACGCCTATAATCCCAGCACTTTGGGAGGCTGAGGCAGGTGGATCACCTGAGATCAGGAGTCCAAGACCAGCCTGTCAAACATGGTGAAACCCCGTCTCTACTAAAAACACAAAAATTAGCTGGGTGTGGGGGCGGGCACCTGTAATCCCAGCTACCTGGGTGGCTGAGGTAGGAGAATCGCTTGAACCTGGGAGGCAGAGGTTTCAGTGAGCCAACATCGTGCCACTGCACTCCAACCTGGGGGACAGAACGAGACTCCGTCTCAAAAAAAAAAAAGAAAAAAAGATTAAAATTTCATTAGTGATATGGTTTGACTGTGTCCCCACCGAAATCTCTTCTTGAATTGTAGCTCCCATGATTCCCATGTGTCGTGGCAGGGACCCAGTGCGAGGTAACTGAATTATGGGGGCAGGTGTTTGCTGTGCCATTCTCATGATAGTGAAGAAGTCTCATGAGATCTGACCTTTTCATAGAGGAGTTCCCCTGCACAAGCTCTCTCGTGCCTGCCACCATGTAAGACGTGACTTTGCTCCTCCTTTGCTTTTCACCATGATTATGAGGCCTCCTCAGCCATGTGGAACTGTGAGGCAATGAAATCATTTTTCTTTATAAATTACCCAGTCTCAGGTATGTCTGAGAACAGACTAGTACAATTAGCAACCAGATAACCACAGAAAAGAGCATGGCAGGTCAGAGTCCATCTAGAACCAAATAACACAATAATCAAAAAGAAAAACTCAACAGATGAGATTGTACCCAGCTAAGAAAGCTAGTAAACTGGAAAACAGGTCAAAAAAGAATATTAAGAATGAAATAGATTCAGAAAAAAAGGCAGACACAGAATCTACCCTCCTGGAGGACAATTCAGCTCTATGATTTCTTCATTCCTTGTGACTTGACTGGCTACACTGTTAAATATGTTGAACCTGTTTTCTGGGCTCTCTCTTCCATTCCGCTGGCCTATCTGGCTGTCCTTGGCCACTCTTAATGACACACTCTCCTAATTACAGCGGCTCTATAACAAGTCTTGACATCCAGCCAACCAAGTCCTCCTACCTCGGCTCTTCCTCAAAATGGCCTTGGCTATTCTCAGCCAATTTTATTTACAGATAAATTTTAGAATCAGATTGCCAATTTTTTTCAACTTCCTCTAAATTATTCCATACCAATTTGATTAGTACTGCACTGAATCTACAGACCAGTCTGGGGAGAAATGATATCTTTATAACATTGAGTCTTCTAATCCATAAACATGGTTAAGCCCTCCATTTATTTAAGTCCTTCTTAATTTATTTTATTTTTTTGAGATGTAGTTTCATTACGTCGCCCAGGCTGGAATGCAGTGGTATGATCTAGGCTCACTGTAACCTCTGCCTCCCAGGCTCAAGCAACTCTCATGCCTCAGCTTCCATAGTAGCCAGGATTACAGGCACGCACCACCACACCTGGCTAATTTTTGTATTTTTAGTAGAGACGGAGGTTTCACCATGTTGGCCAGGCTGGTCTTGAACTACTGACCTCAAGTGGTCCACCAGCCTCAGCCTCCCAAAGTACTGGGATTACAGACATGAGCCACTGTGCCCAGCCCTGAATCTCTCTGAGTAACATTTTATGGTGTTCTGCTCATCTTTCATTAGATTTATTCTTGGGTATGTTATCTCTTTATACTATTGTAGGTTATATATTTCACTTTTCATTTATTGCCAGCACACAGAAACACATTTTTAAAAATAGTACAATCATGCATCACTTAAAGACTGGGGAAAACATTCTGAGAAATGCGTTGTTAGATGACTTCACCATTGGGTGAGCATCACAGAGTGTCCTTAGACAACCCAGCTAGACCTAGCTGGTACAGCCCACTACACACCTAGGCTGTGGTATAACCGATTGCTTCTAGGTTTAGACCCTGCTGGTACAGCCCACTACATACCCAGGCTGTGGTATAACCGATTGCTTCTAGGTTTAGACCCTGCTGGTACAGCCCACTACACACCTAGGCTGTGGTATAACCGATTGCTTCTAGGTTTAGACCCTGCTGGTACAGCCCACTACACACCTAGGCTGTGGTATAACCGATTGCTTCTAGGTTTAGACCCTGCTGGTACAGCCCACTACACACCTAGGCTGTGGTATAACCGATTCCTTCTAGGTTTAGACCCTGCTGGTACAGCCCACTACATACCTAGGCTGTGGTATAACCGATTGCTTCTAGGTTTAGACTCTGCTGGTACAGCCCACTACACACCTAGGCTGTGGTATAACCGATTGCTTCTAGGTTTAGACCCTGCTGGTACAGCCCACTACATACCTAGGCTGTGTTATAACCGATTGCTTCTAGGTTTAGACCCTGCTGGTACAGCCCACTACATACCTAGGCTGTGGTATAACCAACTGCTTCTAGGGTTAGACCCAGCTGGTACAGCCTACTACACACCTAGGCTGTGGTATAACCAACTGCTTCTAGGGTTAGACCCAGCTGGTACAGCCCACTACACACCTAGGCTGTGGTATAACCGATTGCTTCTAGGTTTAGAACCAGCTGGTACAGCCCACTACACACCTAGGCTGTGGTATAACCAATTGCTTCTAGGTTTAGACCCTGCTGGTACAGCCCACTACACACCTAGGCTGTGGTATAACCAACGGCTTCCAGGCTTAGACCCAGCTGGTACAGCCCACTACACACCTAGGCTGTGGTATAACCGACTGCTTCTAGGCTACACACCTGTACAGCATGTTACTGTACTGAGTACTGCAAGCAACTGTAACACAATGGTAAATATTTGTATATCTAAACATATCTAAATATAGAAAAGGCACAGTGAGAACATGGTATAAAATTAAAAACAGTACACCTGTATAGGTACTTGCCAGGAATGAAGCTTTCAGGACTGGAAGTTGCCCTGGGTAAGTGGGTGAGTGGTGAGTGAATGTGAAGGCCTAGCACATGACTGTATACTCCTGTAGACTTCATCAACACTTAACACTCAGGCCACTGCTGTGGACTTCATCAACACTTAACACTCAGGCCACTGCTGTGGACTTCAGCAACACTTAACACTCAGGCCACTGCTGTGGACTTCAGCAACACTTAACACTCAGGCCACTGCTGTGGACTTCAGAAACACCGAACACTCAGGCCACTGCTGTGGACTTCAGAAACACCGAACACTGAGGCCACTGCTGTGGACTTCAGAAACACCGAACACTCAGGCCACTGCTGTGGACTTCAGAAACACCGAACACTCAGGCCACTGCTGTGGACTTCATCAACACTTAACACTCAGGCCACTGCTGTGGACTTCATCAACACTTAACACTCAGGCCACTGCTGTGGACTTCAGAAACACCGAACACTCAGGCCACTGCTGTGGACTTCATCAACACTTAACACTCAGGCCACTCCTGTAGACTTCATCAACACTTAACACTCAGGCCACTGCTGTGGACTTCATCAACACTTAACACTCAGGCCACTGCTGTGGACTTCAGAAACACCGAACACTCAGGCCACTGCTGTGGACTTCATCAACACTTAACACTCAGGCCACTGCTGTGGACTTCAGAAACACCGAACACTCAGGCCACTGCTGTGGACTTCATCAACACTTAACACTCAGGCCACTGCTGTGGACTTCAGAAACACCGAACACTCAGGCCACTGCTGTGGACTTCATCAACACTTAACACTCAGGCCACTGCTGTGGACTTCATCAACACTTAACACTCAGGCCACTGCTGTGGACTTCAGAAACACCGAACACTCAGGCCACTGCTGTGGACTTCATCAACACTTAACACTCAGGCCACTGCTGTGGACTTCAGAAACACCGAACACTCAGGCCACTGCTGTGGACTTCATCAACACTTAACACTCAGGCCACTGCTGTGGACTTCATCAACACTTAACACTCAGGCCACTGCTGTGGACTTCAGAAACACCGAACACTCAGGCCACTGCTGTGGACTTCATCAACACTTAACACTCAGGCCACTCCTGTAGACTTCATCAACACTTAACACTCAGGCCACTGCTGTGGACTTCATCAACACTTAACACTCAGGCCACTGCTGTGGACTTCAGAAACACCGAACACTCAGGCCACTGCTGTGGACTTCATCAACACTTAACACTCAGGCCACTGCTGTGGACTTCATCAACACTTAACACTCAGGCCACTGCTGTGGACTTCAGAAACACCGAACACTCAGGCCACTGCTGTGGACTTCATCAACACTTAACACTCAGGCCACTGCTGTGGACTTCATCAACACTTAACACTCAGGCCACTGCTGTGGACTTCAGAAACACCAAACACTCAGGCCACTGCTGTGGACTTCATCAACACTTAACACTCAGGCCACTGCTGTGGACTTCAGAAACACCGAACACTCAGGCCACTGCTGTGGACTTCATCAACACTTAACACTCAGGCCACTGCTGTGGACTTCATCAACACTTAACACTCAGGCCACTGCTGTGGACTTCAGAAACACCGAACACTCAGGCCACTGCTGTGGACTTCATCAACACTTAACACTCAGGCCACTGCTGTGGACTTCAGAAACACTTAACACTCAGGCCACTGCTGTGGACTTCATCAACACTTAACACTCAGGCCACTGCTGTGGACTTCATCAACACTTAACACTCAGGCCACTGCTGTGGACTTCAGAAACACCGAACACTCAGGCCACTGCTGTGGACTTCATCAACACTTAACACTCAGGCCACTGCTGTGGACTTCATCAACACTTAACACTCAGGCCACTCCTGTAGACTTCATCAACACTTAACACTCAGGCCACTGCTGTGGACTTCAGAAACACCGAACACTCAGGCCACTGCTGTGGACTTCATCAACACTTAACACTCAGGCCACTGCTGTGGACTTCAGAAACACCGAACACTCAGGCCACTGCTGTGGACTTCATCAACACTTAACACTCAGGCCACTGCTGTGGACTTCATCAACACTTAACACTCAGGCCACTGCTGTGGAATTCATCAACACTTAACACTCAGGCCACTCCTGTAGACTTCATCAACACTTAACACTCAGGCCACTGCTGTGGACTTCAGAAACACCGAACACTCAGGCCACTGCTGTGGACTTCATCAACACTTAACACTCAGGCCACTGCTGTGGACTTCAGAAACACCGAACACTCAGGCCACTGCTGTGGACTTCATCAACACTTAACACTCAGGCCACTGCTGTGGACTTCAGAAACACCGAACACTCAGGCCACTGCTGTGGACTTCATCAACACTTAACACTCAGGCCACTGCTGTGGACTTCATCAACACTTAACACTCAGGCCACTGCTGTGGACTTCATCAACACTTAACACTCAGGCCACTGCTGTGGACTTCATCAACACTTAACACTCAGGCCACTCCTGTAGACTTCATCAACACTTAACACTCAGGCCACTGCTGTGGACTTCAGAAACACCAAACACTCAGGCCACTGCTGTGGACTTCATCAACACTTAACACTCAGGCCACTGCTGTGGACTTCATCAACACTTAACACTCAGGCCACTGCTGTGGACTTCATCAACACTTAACACTCAGGCCACTGCTGTGGACTTCAGAAACACCGAACACTCAGGCCACTGCTGTGGACTTCATCAACACTTAACACTCAGGCCACTCCTGTAGACTTCATCAACACTTAACACTCAGGCCACTGCTGTGGACTTCAGAAACACCGAACACTCAGGCCACTACTGTGGACTTCATCAACACTTAACACTCAGGCCACTGCTGTGGACTTCAGAAACACCGAACACTCAGGCCACTGCTGTGGACTTCATCAACACTTAACACTCAGGCCACTGCTGTGGACTTCATCAACACTTAACATTCAGGCCACTGCTGTGGACTTCATCAACACTTAGCACTCAGGCCACTGCTGTGGACTTCAGCAACACCGAACACTCAGGCCACTGCTGTGGACTTCATCAACACTTAACACTCAGGCCACTGCTGTGGACTTCATCAACACTTAACACTCAGGCCACTGCTGTGGACTTCAGAAACACCGAACACTCAGGCCACTGCTGTGGACTTCATCAACACTTAACACTCAGGCCACTGCTGTGGACTTCAGAAACACCGAACACTCAGGCCACTGCTGTGGACTTCATCAACACTTAACACTCAGGCCACTGCTGTGGACTTCATCAACACTTAACACTCAGGCCACTGCTGTGGACTTCATCAACACTTAACACTCAGGCCACTGCTGTGGACTTCATCAACACTTAACACTCAGGCCACTGCTGTGGACTTCATCAACACTTAACACTCAGGCCACTGCTGTGGACTTCATCAACACCGAACACTCAGGCCACTGCTGTGGACTTCAGCAACACTTAACACTCAGGCCACTGCTGTGGACTTCAGCAACACTTAACACTCAGGCCACTGCTGTGGACTTCATCAACACTTAACACTCAGGCCACTGCTGTGGACTTCATCAACACTTAACACTCAGGCCACTGCTGTGGACTTCAGAAACACTGAACACTCAGGCTGCACTACGTTTATTCAGAAGACTTTTCTTGGCCGCGCGCGGTGGCTCACACCCATAATCCCAGCACTTTGGGAGGCCAAGGTAGGCAGATCACCTGAGGTCAGGAGTTCAAGACCAGCCTGGCTAACATGATGAAATCCCATTTAGCCGGGCATGGTGGTGGGCACCTGCAGTCCCAGCTACTTGGAGGCTGAGGCAGGAGAATCGCTTGAACCTGGGAGGCGGAGGTTGCAGTGAGCCGAGATCGTGCCATTGCACTCCAGCTCGGGCAACATGAGTGAAAATTCCATCTCAAAAAATACATATTTTTTTCTTTATTTGATAATGAATTAACCTCAGCTTACCACAACACTTTTACTTAATAAAGTTTTTAATTTAAAAAATTTATTGACTGGGCACGGTGGCTCCTGCCTGTAATCCCAGCACTTTGGGAGGCCGAGGCGGGCGGATCACCTGAGGTCAGGAGTTCAAGACCAGCCTGACCAACATGGTGAAACCCTGTCCCTACTAAAAATATAAAAATTAGCTGGACGACGTGGTGCATGCTTGTAATCCTAAGTACTCGGGAGACTGAGGCAGGAGAATCACTTGAACTCTGGAGGTGGAGGTTGCATTGAGCCAAGATGGCACCACTGCACTCTGCACTTCAGCCTGGGCAACAGAATGAGACTCTGTTTCAGAAAAAAAATTTAAAAATTGACTCTTTTGTAACAACACTTAGCTTAAAACGCACATTGTACAGCTGTTCAAAAATATTTTCTTGGGCCAGGCACAGTGGCTCACACCTATAATCCCAGCACTTTGGGAGGCGAGGCAGGTGGATCACCTGAGGTCAGGAGTTTGAGTCCAGCCTGGCCAACATGGTGAAACCCTGTCTCTACTAAAAATACAAAAACTAGCCGGGTGTGGTGGTGGGCATCTGTAATCCCAGCTACTCAGGAGGCTGAGGCAGGAGAATCACTTGAGCCCAGAAGATGGAGATTACAGCGAGCCAAGATCACACCACTGCACTCCAGCCTGGGTAACAGAGTAAAACTCTATCTCAAAAAATATATTTTTTTTTTCTTTCTTTATATCCTTATTCTATAAGCTTTTATCTATTAAATTTTCTTTACTTTGTATTAAAAACCAAGACATAAACACACACCTTAGCCTAGGCCTACGTAAGGTCAGGATCATCAATATCACTGTCTTCCACCTCCGTATCTTGTCCCACTGGGAAGTCTTCTGAGGCAATAGTACACACGGAGCTGTCACCATCTATACTACTCATACCTTCTTCTGGAAGACCTGAAGGTCCAGCCTGAGGCTGTTTCACAGTTAACTTTTTAAAAATATAAGTAGAGGCCGGGCGCGGTGGCTCAAGCCTGTAATCCCAGCACTTTGGGAGGCCGAGAGGGGCGGATCACAGGTCAGGAGATCGAGACCATCCTGGCTAACCCAGTGAAACCCCGTCTCTACTAAAAAACAAAATACAAAAAACTAGCCGGGCGAGATGGCGGGCGCCTGTAGTCCCAGCTACTCGGGAGGCTGAGGCAGGAGAATGGCGTGAACCCGGAAGGCGGAGCTTGCGGTGAGCTGAGATGTGGCCACTGCACTCCAGCTGGGCGACAGAGCGAGACTCCGTCTCAAAAAAAAAAAAAAAAAAAAAAAAAAAAATATATATATATATATATATATATATATAAGTAGAAGGAGTACACACTGAAATAATAATAAAGAGTATAGTACAGTAAATATACACAGTAAATGGCCAGTAACATAATCATTTATTATAATGATCAACTATCATGTAGTACACATAACCGTGTGCGCTAGAATTTTATACGACTGGTAGCACAGGTTTGCTTACACCAGCATCACCACAAACACGTCAGTAATGTGTTTTGCTACAACATTACCATGGCTGTGACTGTAAGGAGGCAGTAAGAATTGTTCATCTCCATTACAATCACATGACACCACCATCCTATATGCAGCCCATCCTTGACAGAAACATCGTTATGCCTCGCTTGACTATGAGTATCCAGCAATCCTGCTAAAAGCACTTATTATTTACTCTTTATTTGCATGTTTTATTTTATTTTCTTTATATGTAACTATATCATCTGTGAATAATGGCAATGTTATACCATCTTTTTCAATGTTTATAGCAATTCTTTTTCTTGTCTTACTGCATTGGCTAAGACTTCCATTACAATGTTGTATACCTGGGACTTAATACAAAGGCAGGGAGAATCTCTTTCCCTGGGAGAATCTGTCCCAGGCCTCTGGTAGCAGCCAGAGGAGTTCCTTGGGTTGGGGCTACATCATCCTAATCTCTGGTCTTCACACATTCTCTTTGCTCTATGTCTGTGTCTTCTCCTCTCTTCTTTTAGAAGGACTTGCCATTGGATTTAGGGCCCCTAATCCAGGATGATCCCATCTCAAAAATCCTTAGTTTAGTTACATCTACAAAGACGCTTTTTCCAAATAAGTCACATGTTATATGTTCTGCACAATCCACCCCCACCTTTGGGGTGGGGTGCACTGTTCAACCTACTACATGAAGTAACCCTTAAACACAATGTTATTCTCACCAGAATTCCTATGGGGTTTTCTTTTCTGTTTCAACAGACCTTCATAATGTATTTATTGAGCTCACACAGAAGACAGTACTCATTAGAATAACTTAAGAAAACTATGTAAAAGAACAATGGAAGAAAATGTGCTCCGGCTCTCAGAATATGCTAGAATGTAACTGTGATTAAGATAGTCCAGTGGGGCCAGGTGCAGTGGCTCACGCCTGTAATCCCAGCACTTTGGGAGGCCAAGGTGGGTGTATAGCCTGAGGTCAGGAGTTGGAGACCAGCCTGACCAACACGGAGAAACCCCGTATCTAATAAAAATACAAAATTAGCTGGGTGTGGTGGTGCATGCCTGTAGTCCCAGCTACTTGGGAGGCTGAGGCAGGACAATCGCTTGAACCCAGGAGGTGGAGGTTGCAAAGAGCTGAGATCGTGCCATTGCACTCCAGCAGGGGCAACAAGAGCAAAAGTCTGTCTCAAAAAAAAAAAAAAAAAAAAAAAGGTAGTCCAGTGAGGCCAGGCACAGTGGCTCATGCCTGTAATCCCAGCACTTTGGGAGGCCAAGGCAGGTGGATCACCTGAGGTCAGGAGTTCGAGACCAGCGTGGCCAACATAGTGAAACTCCACCTCTACTAAAAATACAAAAAATTAGCCGGGCATGGTGGCGGGGTGACTGTAATCCCAGGTACTCAGGAGGCTGAGGCAGGAGGGTCACTTGAATCCGGGAGGCGGAGGTTGCAGTGAGCTGTGATTGTGCCACTTTACTGTACCCTGGGGACAGAGCGAGACTCAAAAAAAAAAAAAAGTCTGGTGGTATGGGATCAGAACAAACACGGACAGAGAGGGGACAGACGCTCCCTCTTGTGTAGCCGGCTGTGGAATGAGGTTTATGATAAAGGTGACATTTCAGGGATAGTGGAAGAGACTCTTCAAACAAAAGATACTGAGACAACTGGGAAAACTAAGCCTCTGCCCCCTACCATTACCCCAAAATTAACTCAATAAATTAAAGAGCAACCCATGATGGGAAGATAAGCCTATAAACCATTAGAGTAAAACATGGGGCTGGGCTTGGTAATCCCAGCACTTTGGGAGGCCGAGGCGGGCGGATTACCTGAGGTCAGAAGTTCAAGATCAGCCTGGCCAACATGGTGAAACCCCGTCTTTATTAAAAATACAAAAATTAGCCGGGCATGGTGGCACACACCTGTAATCCCAGCTATTCGGGAGACTGAGACAGGAGAATTGCTTGAGCCCAGAAGATGGAGGTTGCAGTGAGCTGAGATCGCACCACTGCACTCCAGTCTGGGCGATAGAGTAAGACTCTGTCTCAAATGTGGGGGAAAAAAAAAAGTAAAACATGGGAGAGTTTTACACTCCTGGGCTCAGCAATGCTAACCCCCACACAGAAACCACAGAGGAAAAGTGAGACAGGACAGGAATTGGCAGACCACAGAAGAAATACAGACAGACAGCCAACATCTGAAAAGAAGCTTCCTGGCAAAGGAATCAGAGGAAGGTGAAAATCACAGGCTACTTAGGACCCATCAGATTGGCAAAAATCTTAGACAATGATAACATCAGGCCTGGGAGGACATAGACAAACAGGCTTAGATGCCAGCGGCGAGAATATCAATCAGCAAAGCACTTTTTTTGGACAACATGGTAATGTGATCAAGCTTTAAACATGATAAATCCATCCAATTGTATATATCTATTTTCAGGAAGCCCTGGCACAGGTATGCAAAGACTTGCCCCAAGGACGGCCACCACTGCGTCACAAGAGCAAGAAATGGAACGTGACCCACACCCCCATCTGTCCCCACCATGGGAGATTTTGCAGGCAGCTTCTCGTGTGCTCCTGTCCCCCACCTTTGGGGCACCATCTCCCAGCATCCTCTGCTCTCGTCCCTCAGAACCCCAAGCCATTATGTGCTGGCCCGGGATGACCCTCTTCTGGATCCTTCTCACCCGTCAGACTTGAAACCCCTCCACCATCTGCAAATCCCTCTCCCGAAAACTAGAACCGTGCCTCTTCCTCTCCTCCAGAACACGCCAGGCTCCAGGAGTGACCATCATCACCCGGCGGCCACCCCCACCACCCTGAACGTCCATTTCCACCCCACACCTGGCTCAGGGCTCAGCGGGAATCTCTCCCGCTTATCTTCCCGAACAGGTTGTTTTCTGTGAGTCCGGACTCTCTGCTCTGATCTCACCCCAGCCCCCGGTCCTCCCAGCATGGCTCAGCAGGAAAGCCGGGCTCACGGCGTCTGCAGGACTCAGGGAAGGGACATAACCGCGGAGAAACCCTGGTGCCCGGTTTTCAGCACTGCGCTGGGTTTTAACCGCCTGCTGGAGATGACCTTTCATATGGAGCCGCTGACAGCCCCCTCCCCCACGGTGCAGAGATCACATTTACAGCGGTGGCGGTAACCATGGAAACTGGCAGCCAGTGCAGGAGGGCGAATGGTTGATGGGCAACCATGGGGACAATGACAGGGTTCTGGGCTTATTCAGATGACTGGGGCGTGCTGAATGGGCTCTGAGCACAAAGGCCACTGGGAGCTCTGGGAGCTTCCAAAGGGGGCGTAAATGACACTCATAACTTGTCACAAAAGAACAGAGGCCTGAGCTAGCCCACACCTGTGTTTTTTGATCTCTGGGGGAGTTTACAACAATGACTCCGCAGGCCTTTTGTCAGATGCCATTTTTCTTACTTTATTATAATTATCTGGTCTGTTTTCTGGGTGACCTGGGAGCCTCCGACTGCAGTTTCAGAATGAAGCTCACCACCGTGTCCCCACCACTGGAGCTGCCCAGGAGGCCAGCGGCAGGTCAGGCCACTACGCTGCGTCCCTCAGGCCCAGAACATCCCCCATCTGCGGGCAGAGCTGTCCTTGTGAGCAGGCATGGTCGACGGGACCTGAAAATCTGTCCATTTACACACCAAGTGCTGAGAATCCTGTTTCTAACACCCCTCCGAAGATCCAAAGATCTGAAATAAGATGTTTCCACTAAGAAAAGTTTATTTATTTATTTATTTATTTATTTATTTATTTTATTTTAATTTTATTTTGAGACGGACTCTTGCTCTGTCACCCAGGTTAGAGTGCATTGGCACGATCTCAGCTCACTGCAACCTCCGCCTCCCAGGTCCAAGCAATTCTCCTGCCTTGGCCTCCCAAGTAGCTGGGATTACAGGCACTGCCACCACGCCCGGTTAATTTTTTTTTTTTTTTGAGACAGAGTCTTGCTCTGTTGCCCGGGCTGGAGTGCAGTGGTGTGATCTCAGGTCACTGTAACTTCCGTCTCCCGGTTCAAGCCATTCTCCTGCCTCAGCCTCCCAAGTTGCTGGGATTACAGGCACACACCACCACACTGGGCTAACTTTTGTATTTTTAGTAGAGACGGGGTTTCACCATGTTGGCCAGGCTGGTCTCAAACTCCTGACCTCAGGTGATCCGCCCGCCTCGGCCTCCCAGAGTGCTGGGATGACAGGCGTGAGCCACCGCACCCGTCCCCACTAAGCAAAATTTTAAACGGACATTTAAAGAAGCTAATAGGAGACCTTTTCGTGAAGTAGGATCTCATAGGAACCTACGGAAACAGCAAATATCCAGCCCTGAAAGCTGAAAACAAGCTGTGAGCCAAAACACTGAATGATGTGCCCTTTTTCCTTCAGTCAATGCAACAAAGACCTGAAATGTTATGTTTTTTCTAAATTTCAAACATCACTCCCTTCAACACTGACATCTCAGATAAGAAATAACAGAATAGATCTTTCCAGAACTCCAAGAGTAATTCCCCGAAAAGAATTCCCAAAGATCTCCCCCTCCAGCACAGTCATAAGCTTCCTTGTCTTGAAGAGAAAACAAAGAAAAATCATCTGATCTGTGCCCTCCAGGGAGTGATATGTGACTCACTTCATTCTGAAGGAGCAGAGGAAGTTCATGACATTTTTATAAACTACTCAGAAAACTGCCGTTTGGAAAACAGGGCTGGGCGTGGTGGTTCAGGCCTGTAACCCCAGCACTTTGGGAGGCCAAAGTAGGAGAATCCCTTGAGCCCAGGATTTGGAGACCAGTCTGGGCAAGGTAGCAAGAACCCATCTCTAGAAAAAATAAATTAGCTGGGCACAGTGGCACACAAGTCTGCAGTCCCAGTTACTCAGGAGGTTGAGGTGGGAGGATCGCTTGAGCCTAGGAGGTCAAGGTTGCAGTGAGCTATGATCATGCCACTGCACTCCAGTCTGGGTGACAGAGTGAGACCCCATCTCAAGAAAAAAAAAGGAAGGCAAGGGAAAGGGGAGGAAGGTGGGAGGAGGGAGGGGGAGGGGAGGGAGGGGAGAGGAGGGAGGGGAGGGGAGGAAGGTGGGGGAGGGGAGGGAGGTGGGAGGAGGGAGGGGGAGAGGAGGGAGGGGAGGGGAGGAAGGTGGGGGAGGGGAGGAAGGGAGAGGGGAGGAAGGGGGAAGGAAGGGAGAAAGAGGAGGGAAGAGAGGGAGGGAAGGAGGAAGAAAGGGAGGGAGGGAGGGAGGAATGGAGGGAGGGACGTTATTGAGAAATTGGTGATCAAAGTCACTAGTGACAAAGATGACTCTTCCGAAGCCCCAGTGGCATGGCTAATACTTTGCTCTGTGCTTTGCAAATCTCTGTGAAATTGGTCTCACCACCTCACTGTCATATGAAGAAATCGAGGTTCTCAGAAGCTGAGTGACAAACCTGAGGTCACCAGGCAAGTGACATATGAACCCCACGATCACAGCCCCACACTCTCCTGCCTCTCTCTGACTGTTCCCCCTTAACCTTAACTATTAAACTACCCCGGCCAAAATCAGCAGCAAGGCGTTTTCAAAGAAGCACGCTCCGTAAGAGGTGGTACAGCCACTGATGACTTTAACATAATTCCCAGGAGACAGCAAGCTGCACAAGAGTGTGCACCCTGGGAGCAGGTCCCCACAGGCCAGGGTACTTGGAGAGCAGATCAAAGGTTCGAGTTGGAAGCGCCCACTCCAAGGGCAACTCCAGGACATCCCCCCTTCTCCGTGCCCACCCTCTGCAGCAGCTTTGTCCCTTAACAGTCAGGGAAGGCTCTCCCCTGATGAGGTAAGTGGCCTCAGATGGACAAGACTCAGCTTAGCTATAATCCCAGGACAGGGACAGGACCTAAGAACCAAGCAGACTCGGAGTCCTTGGAATAGAGGCCAGCCCCCAGCAATCCAGCCAGGAGGGCAGCAGACCCTTTGCTGGGAGACTCAGCCTCTGCTTCCAGCCACCCTTTCGTGCCAGACGCTACCAGGGCAGCTGAGAGGGTGCTGAGCATGCAGGACGGAAGCCCACTTGTACTTCCTTCTGGTTCCCAACCTGGGGGCACTGATCTCCCCTCCCAGTCACACCTCGTGGTGGTGAGGGCACCGGGGAGGCCCCTACAGCCGTCCCCACTGTGACCACGGGAGGCTACTGAGACACAGAAAGAACCAAATTCACTATGAACTCAACCAGCTGCATCCCAGCAAGAAGAAGCCAAGAGGCCAGAGGTCGGACCAGGCACTTCTTGCTCCGCCCGTTCCTTCAATTACGCCTCACACAACCCTACGGGGTCAGTATTACTGTCCCTATTTTAAAAAACAGAAAACGGGGCCCAAAGAAGTTAAGCAAGTTGTCCAACGGCACACAGAAGCCACTAATGAACAAGACGGAGATCCCACAATGAAAAATATTTAAGGCTGGGCGATTCTAGCACTTTGGGAGGCTGAGGCGGGAGAACTGCTTAAGGCCAGGAGTTTGAGACCAGCCCTGGCAACACAGCAAGACCTCATACAAAAACTAAAAAATGTAAAAAGCAGCCAGGTGTGACGATGTGCATCTGTAGTCCCAGTTACTTCGGAGGCTGAGGCCAGAGGATGGCTTCAGGCCAGGATTTGAGGTTACAGTGAGCTATGACAGTACCACTGCACTCCAGCCTGGGCGACAGAGCAAGACCTTGTCTCAAGAAAAGAAAAAGAAAAACATAAACATTTAAAACCTACATGGCAAAACGATACCATTGAGTTAAAAAAAAATTCAAAATTATGAAAGATACTTGCAAGAAGTTAAAAATTCAAAATAGTTAAAGAAATGTAAATCGATAAAAGACAAGCAATCTAACTGAAACTGTAGACTGGCAATTCACAGAGAAAACAGGAATGGCTGGCCAGGTGCGGTGGCTCACACCTGTAATCCCAGCACTTTGGGAGGCCAAGGCAGGTGGATCACAAGGTCAGGAGTTCGAGATCAGCCTGGCCAATATGTTGAAACCTCATCTCTACTAAAAACACAAAAAAATTAGCTGGGTGTCGTGGTGGGCACCTGTAGTCCCAGCTACTCAGGAGGCTGAGGCAGGAGAATCACTTGAACCCGGGAGGCGGAGCTTGCAGTGAGTCGAGATTGCGCCACTGCATCCCAGCCTGGCAACAGAGCGAGACTCTGCCTCAAAAAAAAAAACAAAAAAAACAAAAAAACAGGAATGGCTGCTAAAGATAAAAAAACTGCACTTTCCCCAAAGAGATATGCAAATCAAAAAAGGAAGACATTTATTTTTACCTAGAGGATTAGAAAAGATTAAAAGATCTAATCTCTCCAGTGAGGATGAAAATATGGCAGATTTCATCCTCACACACTGCGGGCTCTAGCAGAAATTAGCACAAATATTCCCGAGGCCATTTGACCACAGTTCTCAGATGTAAGGAATGCAAACCCTCCGCACCAATAATTTCACTTCTGAAAATTTATTCCTCAGCATAACCTCAAAAGTTACTTACACACACAGATCACACATCAAACTAATGTTCCCTGAAACGTTATATGAAAAAGAAACTTGGAGACAAATACAAAAGAGAAAAGTGCTGGCTGAATACATCGCAATACACCAACGCAGTAGAAAATGAAACCATCTCAAAAGAACAAGGAAAAGCCGGGCAGGGTGGCTCACACCTGTAACCCCAGCATTTTGGGAGGCCAAGGCGGGCGGATCACGAGGTCAGGAGATCGAGACCATCCTGGCTAACACGGTGAAACCCCGTCTCTATTAAAAATACAAAAAATTAGCCGGGCGTGGTGGCGGGCACCTGTAGTCCCAGCTACTCTGGAGGCTGAGGCAGGAGAATGGCGTGAACCAGGGAAGCAGAGTTTGCAATGAGCTGAGATCACGCCACTGCATTCCAGCCTGGGTGACACAGCAAGACTCTGTCTCAAAAAAGAAACACAAAAAGAGCAAGGAAGGTCTTCATTTGATAGAATGCAAGGTGTGCAATCAAACATCCTTAAAAAGCAACTTGCAAGCCAGGCACGGTGGCTCATACTCATAATCCCAGCCCTTTGGAAGGCTGAAGTGGGAAAATCATTTGAGCCCAGGAGTTTGAGACCAGCCTGGGCAACACAGCAAGACCTGGTCTCTACAAACAATACAAAAATGGGTATGCACCTGTAGTCCCAGCTACTGGGGAGGCTGAAGTGGGAGGACTGCTTGAGCCTGAGAGGCGGAGGCTGCACTGAGTCGAGATCTAACTAACTGCAGTGAGTTGAGATCATGCCACTGCACTCCAGCTTGGGTGACAGTGAGACTTGGTCTCAAAATAAATTAGTTAATAAAAATAAAAAGCAAAGCATCGATTTGCTACGTGATGCACTTCTCTTTGAATTTTTACAATGATGTTTTACTTTATTAATGACATTCACAAGGATTTTAAAAAATAAATCTATTCTACCCATCCTTGCCCTCCCGTCAAAAAGAAACTACTGGCTGGGCGTGGTCGCTCACGCCTGTAATCCCAGCACCTTGGGAGGCCAAGGCAGGTGGATCACTTGAGGTCAGGAGTTTAAGACCAGCCTGGCCAACGTGGTGAAACCCTGTCTCTACCAAAAATACAAAAATTAGCCAGGCACGGTGGTGGGCACCTATAATCCCAGCTACTCGGGAGGCTGAGGCAAGAGAATCACTTGAACCCAGGAGGAAGAGGTTGCAGTGAGCTGAGATCACGGCACTCCAGCCTGGGCAACAGAGACTGTCTCAAAAAAAAAAAAAAAAAAAGAAAAGAAAAGAAAAGAAAAGAAAAGAAACTATTGACGGACTGCTGGGTTCTGGATGGACGTGCAGAGTACCTGCCATGATCCCTCCAAGCCTGGCACCTCCACCGTGCCTGGTGTGGGGGAGCAGCAGAGCCCCGCAGGCCCTGTGGGGGGTTGGGGAGGCCCCTCCTCCCTCCTCAGACATACTGAGCCCCTCAGTTTCCCAGATCTCAAACCTGGACTCAACCCCCGCAGGCCTCAGACTAGGCCTCCCTTTATGTGTCAAAGTCCAGCAAGAGTCCAGCCCACTCGGCCCTGCCCCAGGTCTCCCTTCAGCCCCCCAAGTCTCCCAAGTGCAGAGAGCTGTCTCACCTCCTGGAATTGTCACCCATTTCCAAGACCACTTCCTTAGGGTGATGTTTCTAGGACTTTCAACATCTAAATTCTGGAACAGTTTTCAGGGCACACCCTCCCTACCCGCAGTGACACACAGCCGCTGAGACAAACCGAAATCGAGAGTTACGTCCTAATTTTAAGATCTCTGTGCCACCATCCAAATGTGGACAGATGCTGAGATCTCTGTGGAAAGATGCCCAATAACAGGAAGCCGAGGTCAAGCCCGGGTGCATCTTCTCCACGGTCTGTCACCCGCACTGCCAGGACACAGCCTGCACACACAGGAAGTCCTCTATTTCAACACATAAAAACCGATTCCAGGCCAGGCGTGGTGGCTCATGTTTGTAATCCCAGCACTTTGGGAGGCTGAGGTGGGCGGATCACCTGAGGTCAGGAGCCTGGACAACATGGGGAAACCCGTCTCTACTAAAAATACAAAAATTAGCCGGGCGCGGTGGCGTGTGCCTATAGTCCTAGCTACTCGGGAGGCTGAGGTAGGAGAATCGCTTGAACCCAGGAGGCAGAGGTTGCAGTGAGCTGAGACCGCACCACTGCACTCCAGCCTGGGCAACAAGAGTGAAACTGCGTCTCAAAAAAAATAAAATAAAATAAAACAAATAAAAAACAAACCGATTCCAATGGAGCACCGCAGCAGCAGCCCCAAGCACCCCAGAGAGAGCACAGAGGCCACAGGTGAAAGGCCACAGCTGGGGGCCTCCGTCCAGCGCCACCATGCCTGCTGAAGTCGGGGGGGACCAGGGAGCTGCTGGACTTCCAGGAAGACCACCATCACTGCCTCCCCTTCAGCAGCCGAGGCAGGGTGCCCATGACAGCCCCCACAGCACCCCAAGCAGCAGAGCACACTCCAGCTGCCCCAGCTCCTCCCTCCCTCCCCGTCCTCTGTCCTGCCCTGGCTCAGGTGGGCTCTACTGGGTGTGCCCCAGGCCCCAACAGCCTGCGGTGTGAGTGGAGACCCAGCCCCAACACTCCTCCCCAACCCCTCACCAGGCCACGAGCACCCCTCAGCCCAGGGCCCCCGCTGTGACCCGCCTCCTCCTCCTGCCTCGCCCGCAGTCCGGGCTCAGAGGCTGCCGTCTGAACTCCCTCTCCCATCCCTGAAACTGGCTGGCTCTGCTGCCCGAAGCCCCGCCCCTAGAGTACTGGGGAGCCTGTTCAGTGGGGCAGGGGACCCACTACAGGTGAGCACTGTGAAGCCAGCGAGCCTGCCTCTCTCCCAGAACCTAACACAGCCCAGAGTACAGCGGGCACTCAGAGGAGGCACTGGGGGGGCTGGATGGAGAAAGGGCATGGCCACCTCCTCACATCCCCCATCCTCCCCCCACCTCAGCTGTCCTGTGCCGAGGCCACCCGTCTGGCTGTTCCCAGGCCGCAGGCTCCTAGGTGGGATAACCATGCTGGGGACGGCTTGGTGCCGCCGGGATAGCCCTGGCTGCCAGCAACACTGTCACCGTCACTGCCCGGCTCTAGTCCAGGCCCACGGGCCTTCCATAAACCAGCACAGCGTGTACATGTCCCTTTGTGACTCAGCCCTGCAGGCACAGACCCCCCCTACCCATGGCTCCTGGGACACCAACTGACCCCTCCCACCCACTCTCGCCACTCGCTGCCCTGCCGCGGCCACAGAGGTGAACAGACCCCGGGCACTGACTGGCCCCCACAGGACAGAAGCCAGCCCTGCTCGTCCACACACCCAGCAGGTGTGTGGGAGGATCTGCCCCGGGAGGAAAGTGGGGGTGATGGGGGTGGAGGGTGGGATGGGAGGGGCACATGGGCTCTGCTTCCTCCCTGTTTCCCCGGCTGTCCTCTGGTCCTCTTCGTGGTCGTCATCCCCACCCTGTGGGCCCCCCAGCCCCTGGCTGTCCCCTCTCTGTCCTCCTGCCAGAGCCCTTTGTTGCTGGGCATTTCTCACAGCCTGGGCCCCCTCCCTACCAAAAGGCCTCACTTACTTGCCAAATTCCAGCTGTCCCTCAGCCCCCTTCACAGTGGCCTCCCACCCTCTCACCGCCTGGGGCGTCCAGGGCTCAGGGAGGGGCCTCTCCAGAGCCACCCCCACCCCATGGCTCGTCACCTTCCAAGGCTGTGTGAGTCTCAGTTTGGCTGGAATTTAGAAATGTCAGATTTCTAAGAATGAACATGTTAAACAGTTTATAAATAACACAGTCCCCACGGGATTGCCGAGACAAGCCCTGCCGCGTGAGAATGGTCTCTGAGGCCCTGAGACGCTCCCTGTGTCTGTGAACCTGGGAAACTGAGCCCCAGGGACCACCATGCAGTCAGACCCTGCTGTTCTCTCTGCCAAGGCCAGCAGCTACCATGGTCAAAGCAACCCCGAGCTCCCGTAAGGCTCCAGGATAGCTGCGACCCTCACCTCTTTCCAACCAGTGGCCTCCACCTGGGCAGGACAGCCCAGCACTCAGCCGTTTTCTCTGCTAGATTTTAAAGGCATCATCATAACACAACACCTCCTAGACATCCTGTCCCTGTATCTGGCACCCCTCCAGTGCCCAGGGCCTGCACTGAGCGAGGGGCTGGGGTGCTGCAAGGACACTTCTCTGCTCCCATGGCCAAGTCCTAGAGAGTCCCCAAGATGGCCAGGCACACAGGCACCACGGGGGCTGGACGAGCGGGTGAGACCTGCAAGGCAGCTCTCATTACGGCCTTCTACAGATGAGGAGATGGGGTGCAGACAGGGTGATGGGCACCCCAAACCACTGAGCAGGGCAGGGTTGGGCCAAGCCAGCCTCCTCTCTACCCGGGACCCACAGGCTACTGTTCTGTCGGTGTTGGCCACTGCACTACCACAGTGTAAGGAGCCCTGAGTCCACGCCACTGGCCATCCAGAGGGCAGCCCAGTTCCATGGCAGTTGTCTCAGTGGGAGAGAGAGACTAGGGGACATCTGGCAAGGTCTGAAACATTTTGGGTCATCTTATCTGGACGGTGGGTGCTACTGGCTCCCATTACGTTGTAGGTAAAGGCCAGATCGTTGCTCTGTACCCAGCAGTGCTCAGGACGTCCCGTCACAGAGGCCCTGCCCGTCCTGAACATCAGCAGTGCCAGGGGTGCGGGGGGAGACCCTGCTGTCAGCTCAGGTAAGTAGTGAGTACAAGAGTGAGGTGTCAGGGTCTGTGGGGCTCCTGAGGACAGCTGGCCTCAGGGAGCTGGGAAGAGGGGTCTGATGAGGGGATGGCTGGTGGGGTCTACAGGGTAGCGGCGGAGGCAGGGCAGTACCCATGTACAACGCACGGGCTCAGCCCAGGGACCTGGCACACAGGCGGGCCCTTCTCCAAGGCGTCATGATGATATCCAGTGAGGCACGAAAGACACGAAGTGCCCCCCGCCCAGCTCCACTCACAGGGCACAGGTGACAAGGCTGGGGACTTTGTGCCGCATCTGGCCACAGGGCTGGAGGCCGTGCAGGGCGACGGACCATGTCCCTTTCCAGGGCAGGAGGCAAGAACACGCTCAGAAGGCTGGCTCTAAAACCAGTGAATTGGGCTAGCTCTGAACCTCTGCATCCAGCAGACGAGGATGGCCCATGTGGCACCCTCTGAGTCTGTCTCTGATCATAACAGCTACGGTCTTCTGGTGTGAAATTAAAAAAAAAAAAAAAAATGATTTCTTAAAAACGAGGGATCCAGGCTCAAGCATTTTCAGGAAAGGAAACATCTAGTTGCTCGGCTCAAGCCACGGAGGCCGGCACGCACCCCCTTCCCGGGCTTCCCCTTGGAGGGAATTAAAGTGAGCCAGACACACAAATAGCCCTTCAGGGCCCCATTGTCCCTGGACAAAGGGACCGCTCTTCAATGTAAGGGCCCCATAAGGGCCCCACGAGGTGCCCCCTTGGCTCAGGGAGGGCGCATCGCCATGACAACCCCTGCCAACAGGAGAGGTGCTGCAGTAACTGCCGGGGGGACGAGAGCCGCCTCCATCTCGGCTCACAAACGGCCCAGAAAGTCAGGGCACAGGGGAAGAAAAATTAAGACATAAAGGAAAAGCCCCTGGGCTTGGGTTCGGGGTGTTTTCCTTTCTCCTTTATGCCTTTTGGTACAGCCAAAACGTTCTAGAGTGGGCGTGCGTATCTTTGTGAACAAACCAAAAAGATTCCTATTCCAAAAAGCAACTTCTAGCGCTCCTGATAAAGCTTTAAAGATTTAAAAACACAAAGTGCTGGCTGGGTGTGGTGGCTCACGCCTGCAATTCCAGCACTTTGGGAGGCTGAGGTGGGCGGATCACCTGAGGTCGAGACCAGCCTGGCCAACATGACGAAACCCTGTCTCTACTAAAAATAGAAAAATTAGCTGGGCATGGTGGTGGGCACCTGTAATCCCAGCTACCAGGAGGCTGAGGGGGGAGAATCGCTTGAACCCGAGAGGTGGAGGTTGCAGTGAGCCGAGATCGCGCCATCACACTCCAGCCTGGGTGGCAGAGCAAGACGCCATTTCAAAAAAAGAAAAAATACCACACACACAAAGTGCTGGTTTTCTTCCCATTATAGATCCTGGGCAGTTTTTCCGGTTTTGTTTTTATGTAGAAGATGGACACCAAAGGTGGGACAGAAATATGATTAACACAGAGAAAAATCCCATGCAACAAGGGCACAGCTGGAGACTCCCTGAGGACCACACACAAAGCCGCCTCTCCCGGTGCCCCCAGCTCTTCCAGTCTACACAGCTGGCCGCTCACCACAGCCCAGGGTCCCCACCACAACCTCCCGGCCAGGAATCCCCACGGGGACCAACACGTGTCAAACATCACTCCAAAACAGAGCATGGCATGGAGCAGACTTTCCTTCTGCTCTATTTCATAACACGACAGTGACTGTGCTGAGTTTCTTTGGCATGCTGTCGTTCATTCCTTCAACAAACGCTGACTATGCCTTGACCTCGGGCCAGGCACTCAAAGCTCAGAGAGCTGTGGATCCCAGGGCTTGAGAAGCTCAGGGCAGTCAGTGGGGCTGACAGAGCCGACACCCCCCCAGTGCCACACTACCCCCCAGTGCCACACTCCCCCCCAGTGCCACACTCCCCCCAGTGCCACACTCCCTCCCCAGTGCCACGCTCCCTCCCCAGTGCCACGCTTACCCCCAGTGCCACGCTCACCCCCAGTGCCACGCTCCCCCCGTGCCATGCTCACTCCCCAGTGCCACACTCACTCCCCAGTGCCACACTCCCCCCAGTGCCACGCTCACTCCCGTGCCACGCTCACTCCCCAGTGCCACACTCCCCCTGTGCCACGCTCCCCCTGTGCCACGCTCACTCCCGTGCCACGCTCCCCCCATGCCACGCTCACTCCCCAGTGCCACGCTCCCCCCATGCCACGCTCCCCCCAGTGCCACGCTCACTCCCCAGTGCCACGCTCCCCCCAGTGCCATGCTCACTCCCCAGTGCCACACTCCCCCCCAGTGCCACGCTCCCCCCGTGCCATGCTCACTCCCCAGTGCCATGCTGCCCCCAGTGCCATGCTCCCCCGTGCCACACACACCCCCAGTGCCACGCTCCCCCCGTGCCACGCTCCCCCCAGTGCCACGCTCCCCCCGTGCCATGCTCACTCCCCAGTGCCACGCTCACTCCCCAGTGCCACGCTCTCCCCCAGTGCCACGCTCACTCCCCAGTGCCACGCTCCCCTCCAGTGCCACGCTCACTCCCCAGTGCCATGCTCCCCCCGTGCCATGCTCCCCCCAGTGCCACGCTCACTCCCCAGTGCCATGCTCCCCCCCAGTGCCATGCTCCCCCCCAGTGCCACACTCACTCCCCAGTGCCACGCTCCCCCCCAGTGCCACACTCACTCCCCAGTGCCACGCTCCCCCCCAGTGCCACGGTATGGGGCAGCCCCAGGAAAAGCCACTTTTCCCGGTGACAGGGGCCACCAGCTCTGTAAACATCCCTCGGTCATTAGACACAATGGCCCGCCTCTCTGCTTATGGCTCAGCCCAGGGACTAGGTAAGAGCATCCCCTGCCCAGAGGACATGACAGTCACCTCTTACTTTCCTCCTGGTGTCAGCTCTTACTATTCTGCCAGGATGTCCTTCATGCTGCCTCTGAGAAATGCAGCAAGTCATTTAGGTCCTGGGGTCCTGAAGTGCCCCGAGCCCATCCCCAAATCCCAGCCCAGTGGCCCCCATGCTGCCAGGCACTCTGGGTGTGGCAACCGCAGCAGTCAGTGAGAATGATGGCGGTGCTCATGACCCCTTACTAAGCGTGCTGCCCTCGAGGGCTCCCAGCTAGGGGCAGGTGTTCCAGATTTACAGAAGAGGACGAAGAAGCACTCAGGGACTGAGATGTCAGACCCCACATCAAGGCCCAATACTGGCCAGGTGCGGTGGCACATGCCTGTAATCCCAGCACTTTGGGAGGCCAAGGCAAGCGGATGCCATGAGGTCAGATCATCGAGACCATCCTGGCCAACATGGTGAAATCCCATCTCTAGTAAAATACAAAAAATTAGCCCAATGTAGTGATGTACGCCTGTAATCCTAGCTACTCAGAAGGCTGAGGCACAAGAATTGCTTGAACCCAGGAGGTGGAGGTTTCAGTGAGCCGAGATCACGCCACCGCACTCTAGCCTGGGCGACAGAGTGAGACTCCATCTCAAAAAAAAAAAAAAAAAAAAAACTCAAGGCCCAATACTATGCATTGTCTTGACATCTGCTGCAACCAGGAGGCCTCAAATGGCCTCACCACAGGTCCCCCACCCCACTCTGCTCCTTCAGATAAGATCTCTCCACAGTCAACCCTTCTTGTCACGGGGATCAGGTGCAGTTCCTGCTTATAGAGGGTAGCAGGTTTCCATTCCTTGCCATCCAGAGGAATTATTCAGACAAGGCACCCACGTGACCCTGCAGGAACCAGAGGCCCCCACCCTCTTGTTCCTACCGGGTCTGCCCCCCATAGCACCTGGCTGTCCTCTGCTCCTGAGTGCTGTCCCGTGCGGTCCCGCATGGCAGGCGGTGCCCTCCAGGCTGTGCCTCTGTCTACTCACGCCCTGCCGCTGACCTCATCCGTCCAGTGTCAGGTGCGCAGCAATCCCCCTCCTAACACGGGAATCCATCCCTCCCCAGTGGAGTGAACAGGAGGCCATTTAACCAGTGAGTGACTTCCGGGGCGAGATTCAAACCCGCGACCACCATCACAGGTGCCTCTCAAAATCACGCGGCTGGGGACAGTACACCTGGGAACTAGGCCATGTGGGCTCGACGCTGCTGCAGTGAGCCAGAACGCATGAAGGAAACACTCAAGGCAAGGTGGTATCCAACTACTGCCTTTATTCCTCTACTATCAGGCAACACGGGGAAGAGTGTTCATGATCACGTGAGGCAACACGGTCTCTAAGTCTGCAAGAGGATTAAAAATGCAAGTTCAAAAGTATTCCCCACATGGGGTCCTGAGTTTTACAGGACACTTAAACCAGCCCACATACCTGACCATACCAAGAAGTCCAATGCAGTTACACAAAAACATGTACACTAAAAGGGAGGCAATCCCACACACTTCAAGTTGCAACTTGAGTATTTCAAGCAATATTCTCAACTATAAAATCTTAGGAGCCAAGATCAATTTGGGGAGGCCTTTAGGTTTACCATAATGAGACACTGCCTGTAGACTGTTATAATTGACCCTTATCTCATCCACCGGGGATAGGAGTCCCAGCCCTGCAGTGTGCACTTCCTGTGGGCAGCAGTACTTCTGTCTAGTTCATCACTACATCCCCAGAGCCAGCAGTCACCTGCGCAGACAGCCTCCTAATAAATACCGGTTGGCATATGGCCCAGAAGCTCAAAGCCATAGATAAGTTTATTAACACATTCTTTATAGTTTTTTCTTTTTTCTTTTTTTTTTTTTTGAGACGGAGTCTTGCTACGTTGCCCAGGCTGGAGTGCAGTGGCGCAATCTCAGCTCACTGCAGCCTCTGCCTCCCAGGGTTCACGCCATTCTCCTGCCTCAGCCTGCTGAGTGGCTGGGACTACAGGTGCACACCGCCACACCCAGCTAGTTTTTGTATTTTTAGTAGAGACAGGGGTTTCATCTTGTTGGCCAGGCTGGTCTCGAACTCCTGACCTTGTGATCCACCCGCCTCAGCCTCCCAAAGTGCTGGGATTACAGGCGTGAGCCACGGCGCCCAGCCCTCATCTGTAATTTTTCACAGCTCTGTACTTGTCATGCCTACGCTTTTCTCACATCCCAGCACCCACTGGGGAAAGGTTTCTGAGGTCAGAATCATCTAACCTTGACTGTGGGTCTTTCCCACCCAGGTGGGCCCCAACCCCAGGGGAATCTCACCCGGCCCTCAGGATGACAGTGTCAAAAACCCAGTGAGCGAGACTACCCACAATGAGGCCGGCATTTCTGAAAGGTGATTATTTAAGCCACGCCTCAACTGTGGGTCTATGTGATGCTGAAGCTCTTCCACCCAGACGTTTAACCAGGCCCCGACAGTCTACCCAGGTCGGGGCTGGAGTCTGAGGTCCACCCTGCACTCTGATCCCCGGAGGCCCAAGGCTACACATCTCTGGCCGCCAGTAAGAACCAGTCCTGGTGAGGTGGGAAGTGGGGCCATGAAGGACGTGGCCTGAGGACACCTCAACAGCATCTGCGTATCACCACCAGACCCTTGCTGAAAGTCAGGGATAACGCAACGGTCGCTCTCGGCACCTCCCCAGACCCCTCCAGACTCTGTGGTCCCTCCTCCCAGCATCAAAGAGAGAGCCAGGGCTGCAGGGCCGAAGCTCATGGCCGGGCTCTGGAATAAGAGGGTTGTTTCTGAATGAACTGCCCAGCCCTGTCCTGCCTCGCTGAGTCATTCCCAAGTCAGCAAGCACAAGTCTTTGCGGGAAAAGCTCAGGCGCTCCCACCCCTCCCCACCCTCAGGGATGCCTGTCCGCACCCACCGTCAATCCAGCCCTCAGGCCTGGGGGATGAGCACCCCAGACGTGCTCTTTGCTGCTGGCATCTGCTCCAAACTCCACGCCTCCCCACAAAAGTGGCTCTGTCCAAACCCCAGTCCTCTTGGGCCCTGGCAACCAGCCTAGCCCTGGCCAGCCCCTTCTAGACAGCACCCCTTCAGCTTCGGCCTGGGCTGAGAAAAGGCCATCTGGCAGCGTGGACCCCCCTCAGAGTCCCAGCAGAGCCAACCCCCCGGGGATACTCATGGGACACAGCATGGGTGGCAGGAGCCACTCCACCCGTGGATGAGCCCTCTGGCCAGACTCTGGGACCTCACAGCCCTGCCCACCACTCCTAGCCCACAGCCAGGCACGTGGCCCCCCATCTGGGCCCTCCTGGGGAGAGCTGCACAGCCGTCAGCAGCACAGCTGGGACCACAGCCCAGTGGTCTCAGTGTGGCCAGTTTGTGAGTGGATGCTCCCAAGTCATATGACCCCCAGGTAGGAAGGTTTGTACATGTTTCATCAGGATAAAGGGAAAGAAGCTCACCTTAAACACAAACTCTACGAAGGCTTTAGACAGAAAACAGGAAAGCATGACAATCTGTGTCTCCATGGTGAGGTCAGTTCTAGGAGGGCTGAGCCTGATGCAGACTGGGTGTGCACAAGCTGCAGAGCACCCAGGGCTGCAGGTGGAGGACACAGCCAATAGGATGGGCCTCAGTCACACAGTGCTCAGGGCTGGGGACTCAAAGGCACAGAGGCTGAGGCTTTGTAAGTCCTGCTGGGGGGCTGGGGGATGACTAAGTCACTGGGGCCTTCCCAGCCTGGCAGGCTCCTATCTGTGTAACAAGCTCCCAGCAGCCAGCGTAGGATGGCAGCCCCGGCAGGAGGATACCCTAGGACATTCCGCCCGTCCTGCAGATCTCCAGCACTGACCAGCATCCATACCACGGTCAGCTGGGGTTAAGAAAGTAGGAATGAGTCAGGTGTGGTAGCTCACGTCTGTAATCCCAGCACTCTGGGACGCCGAGGCAGGTGAATCACAAGGTCAGGAGATTCAGACCACCCTGGCCAACATGGTGAAACCCCACTCTGCTAAAACACAAAAAATTAGCTGGGCAAGGTGGCGTGTGCCTGTAGTCCCAGCTACTCGGGAGGCTGAGACAGTGGATTCACTTGAACCCAGGAGGCGGAGGTTGCAGTGAGCCAAGATCACACTATTGCACTCTAGCCTGGTAACAGAGTAGGACTCTGTTTCAAAAAAAAAATAAAAAAGAAGAAGGAATGAAAAACCTTCAGAATGGTCCCACCCACCCTCCGGTCCACTCCTAGAATGTTACTCTAGAAAAATCAGCCGGGTGCCGTGGCTCACGCCTGTAATCCCAGCACTGTGGGAGGCTGAGATGGATCATGAGGTCAGGCGCTTGAGACCAGCCTGGCTAACATAGTGAAACCCCGTCTCTACTAAAAATACAAAAAATTAGCTGGACGTGGTGGCACACACGTGTAATCCCAGCTACTCAGGAGGCTGAGGCACAAGAATCACTTGAACCCGGGAGGCAGAGGTTGCAGTGAGCTGAGATCCTACCGCTGCACTCCAGCCCAGGAGACAGTGGGAGACTCTGTCTCAAAAAAAGGAAAGGAGAAGGGAGGGGAGGGGAGGGGAGGGGAGGGGAGGGGAGGGGAGGGGAGGGGAGGGGAGGGAGAAAAGAAAAACCAAGGGCCAGGCACAGTGGCTGATGCCTGTAATCCCAGTACTTTGGGAGGCTGAGACAGGTGGATTACCTGAGGTCAGGAGTTCCAGACCAGCTTGGCCAACATGGCAAAATCCATCTCTACTAAAAATACAAAAATTAGCCAGGCATGGTGGTGGATGCCTGTAGTACCAGCTACACCGAGCGTGGTGACAGGTGACTGTAGTCCCAGTGAAAGGACACAAAGATACAAAAATGCGTACCCTCCCTTCCTCCCCCCGATGTTACTAAACTCTTTGTTCTGCTTTCTAATCTCTGCACGTACCAGAGGTTTCATAAGTTCTGTAAGTACATGTTTTTCTTTCTGAGGCCAGGTCACAAGGAATGTTTAAGTAATATAGCCAGGTCACAAGGTGTGTTTAAGCAAGATAGCCATAAATTGGTTGTGCAACCTGATGCAATATAATTAACTGCCTTTGTGTAAAACTGCTCTTCCGCCTCAAGGGTTGTACTGAAATATCAGAAATGGCGGGAACCAATCATAGTTTGCCAAATCGCTTTGTTCAAACTCCAGCCAATCATACCTCTAATTTGTATAATGATTCTATGCCTACTTTCCTTAGACTATATAACATTGTTCGGAGCTCAGTGGGGGAGCTCTCCTGCCCGTCTCGTTTCACGAGCAAGTGAGAGCTCCAGGTTCGAACCTGTAATAAAGATCCTTGCTGCTTAGCTTTGACTCTGGACTCTGGTGGTCTTCTTCGGGGAATAAACGGTCTGGGCATAACACCAGCTACTCAGGAAGCTGAGACAGAAGAACTGCTTGAACCCAGGTGGCAGGGGTTGCAGTGACCCAAGATCGCGCCACTGCACTCTAGTCTGGGTGACACAGCGAGATACTGTCTCAAGAGAAAAAAAAAGAAAAGAAAATACGGCTGGGCGCGGTGGCTCAATCCTGTAATCCCAGCACCTTGGGAGGCCGAGGCGGGCGAATCACAAGGTCAGGAGATCAAGACCATCCTGGCCAACACGGTGAAACCCCATCTCTATTAAAAATACAAAAATTAGCTGGGTGTGGTGGTGCGTGCCTGTAGTCCCAGCTACTTGGGAGGCTGAGGCAGGAGAAACACTTGAACCCGGTAGGTGGAGGTTGCAGTGAGCCAAGATCATGCCACTGCACTCCAGCCTGGCAACAGAGCGAGACTCCATTCCAAAAAGAAAAAGAAAATACTGACCCCAGCAAACAGTTAAATACATCTCAGCACACTCATACAGAAACATGCTATTCAGTCACTCAAAAGGATAACGGAGCCACATATTCATTAATATGCCTACAATAGAGTTTACTGAAAACAGCAAGTCATCAAACCATGTTTCAACAGTGACGTTTTGGAAAAATGAACATGTGAACACACACTGTCTTAGTCCATTTTGTGGTGCTATAACAGAATACTACAGACTGGGTAATTTACTATAACAGAATACTACAGACTGGGTAATTTATTTTTAAAAAACAGGAAGGAAGGAAGGAGGGAAGGAGGGAAGGAAAGACGGAGGGAGGGAGGGAGGGAGGGAGGGAGGAAAGGAAGGAAGGAAGAAAGGAAGGAAGGAAGGAAGAAAGGAAGGAAGGAGGGAAGGAGGGAAGGAGAGACGGAGGGAGGGAGGGAGGGAGGGAGGGAGGGAGGGAAGGAAGGAAGGAAGGAAGGAAGGAAGGAAGGAAGGAAGGAAGGAAGGAAGGAAGGAAGGAAGGAAGGAAGGAGAGAAGAAAGGAAGTTTTTTACAGTTCTGGAGGCTGGGAACGCCCAGGTCAAGAAGCTGGTGAGGGCTTTGTGTATTACCCCCAGGCAGAAGGCAAAGGGCAAGAGAACAAGGCAGCAAAAGGGGTCAGATTCCCTTTTTTTTTTTTAGATGGAATTTCGCTCTTGTTGCCCAGGCTGGAGTGCAGTGGCACGATCTCGGCTCACCACAATCTCCGCCTCCCGGGTTCAAGTGATTCTCCTGCCTCAGCCTCCCGAGTAGCTGGGATTACAGGCATGTGCCACCACACCTGGCTAATTTTTGTATTTTTTGTAGAGACAGGGTTTCACCATGCTGGCCAGGCTGGTCTCAAATTCCTGACCTCAAGCGATCCGCCCACATAGGCCTCCCAAAGTTCTGGGCTTACAGGCGTGAGCCACCACGCCCAGCCCCAAATTTGCTTTATAACAAGCTCACTCCCAAGATAACGGCACTAATCCATTCGTGAGGGCAGAGCTCTGATGATCTAATCACCTCTCATTAGGCCTCACCTACCAACACTGTTGCACTGGGGATTAAGGTTCTAATACATGAACTTCAGAGGACACATTCAAACCATAGGAGGTACACGAAAATATCTGGTAAGATAGTCTACATTCAAAATTATTAGGCTGGGCCTGGTGGCTCACGCCTGTAATCCCAGCACTTTTGGGAGGCCAAGGCGGGCAGATTATGAAGTCAGGAGTTCAAGACCAGCCTGGCCAACATGGTGAAACCCCATCTCTACTAAAAATACAAAAATTAGCCAGGCGTGGTGGCACATACCTATAACCCAGCTACTTAGGAGGCTGAGGCAGGAGAATCGCTTGAAACCGGGAAGCGGAGGTTGCAGTGGGCCGAGATCGCACCATTGCACTCCAGTCTGGTGACAGGGTGAAACTCTGCCTCAAAAGAAAAAAAAAATTATTATTCCTGGGTGGTAAGATTTTAGGGTCTTTCTTTTTACCTTACCATATTGAGCAGAAAGGTTAGTAAAGATGTTATTAATGACACCAGGTACTATCTTGGTACTCAGCCCCATCGTTGCCCTTCAGTGCCCTTCTTTACAAAGCAGGGGGCTAGAAGCCCTGATCTGTGGGGTCTTAACAGAGGGAGGCATTTGTGCTCATGAGAAGGAGGGAGGAACCCATGCTGCTCTGGGCGGTGGCAGTGGGACAGAAGTGAGAATAGGCTCTCGGGGTCCTGTCATGCTGGTGAGGTGCACAGGACTCATGGAGGAGTTGCCTGGGATCAGAGGAGGGTGGGTTCTCACTAGGCTCCCGTAGTGGGTGGGAGGCAGCAGGGAACAGATGGCCCCTTTTATGCCTCCAGCTCCAATTCCCTGTATTAAATCTCTTTCTGCTTGAAATACCTAGAGTGGCTTCTGTTTTCCTGACTGGACACTGACTGGTTCATCTGATTAATAAAATTATTTATTTATTTATTTGTTTAGAGATGGAGTCTCACTCTGTCCCCCAGGCTAGAGTGCTGTGGCGCGATCTTGGTTCACTGCAACCTCCGCCTCCTGGGTTCAAGCCATTCTTCTGCCTCAGCCTCCTGAGCAGCTGGGACTACAGGCATGCACTAACACATGCAGCTAATTTTTGTATTTTTAGTAGAGACAGGATTTCACCATATTGGCCAGTCTAGTCTCGAACTCCTGACCTCGTGATCTGCCCGCCTCGGCCTCCCTAAGTGCTGGGATTACAGGTGTGAGCCACCACATCCAGCCAAAATTCCTTGTTTTAAAAGCAGGGAAGTGTAGAGAAAATCTCAGAGCATGAGATTTTTCTGTGTCAAGTATTAAACCCCGCTTCTCTGGAAACACACAGTCTGATGGGGTCCCAGTACCTCCCAAGAACACAGGTTTATGCAGCCAGCCAGCAGTGTGGCTGACGGGTACCAGGAGTTCACAGGAGGACACATCACTCGGATGGGCTGCTGGGGAAGGCGGTGGGGTAGACACAGAGCTGAGCCTGGCAAGCACGTGGCAGAATGAACAACAAACATCCTCGAAGCAGAAGCAGTGAGGCCACAGCGGCCACACACTGAGGTCAATTCCACCACAGAGCATTTATCTCATGAGCAAGTAAGTCCCAGCAGTCCCAGGTAACCCAGAATAAGCTCTCAGGACATAACGCATGGCTGGGCCAGGTGTCTGAGAACAGGTGCTATCAGGGCTGTGGCTGAAGCTCTGGGAGGCAGGGAGACTAGGGTGGGGAGTGGGGAGCAGAACTGCAGTCAGGAGCCAGGCATGCAGGCTGAATAAATACAGAAATACCGCCTGGTCAGTGCAGCTGAGGACACTCATGGATAAGGCAGCCGCCCACTCCAGAGGCAGGAGAACCTCAGGGCTCCAACCATAGGCCCCAGTGGAAGTGGCACAGGCCCAGGGCTCAGGTGCAGTCCAGGGCGGCCATGGGAGAGGCATCATGGGAGAGGGACAGTCAGGGGTGACACTGAGGTGACCAACTTGGCCCAGTTTAGCCAGGAGTTTCCCATTTTATAACTGAAAGTCCCATGTCCCAAAACCCCTCAGTCCCAGGTAAACTGGGCCAGTTGGTGACTTTAGTCCCAGCCTACAGGTGGGAGGGAAAGGATTAAGGCGAGACCCTGAAGCCACTGGGAACCACCACTGGGCAGAATCCCCACTCTGTCCCCACGCAGACAGGCAGGTACTGGACCCTGGGCTGCAGCCTGCCCCTCAGTCCCCTCCTCACACTGCCAGGTGTCTCCCTCCCTGCCAGGACCTCTCCACTGAAAACAACCAACCACCATTCAGTGACACAGATAAGTCTTGTGAGTTGACAGTATCTTTCCAAAAATCAATACAAGAAACCCAAAATGGGACGGGCGCGGTGGCTCAAGCCTGTAATCCCAGCACTTTGGGAGGCCGAGGCGGGCGGATCACAAGGTCAGAAGATCGAGACCACAGTGAAACCCCGTCTCTACTAAAAATACAAAAAAAATTAGCCGGGCGCGGTGGCGGGCGCCTGTAGTCCCAGCTACTCAGGAGGCTGAGGCAGGAGAATGGCGGGAACCCGGGAGGCGGAGCTTGCAGTGAGCCGAGATCGCGCCACTGCACTCCAGCCTGGGCAACAGCGTGAGACTCCGTCTCAAAAAAAAAAAAAAAAAAAAAAAAAAGAAACCCAAAATGACACTGAATATTCTGTTTGAATAATATCACCTGATTTTAAAATGTTCTTTTAGAAGTGTACAATTTCGGGTCGGGTGCGGTGGCTCACACCTATAATCCCAGCACTTTCGAAGGACAAGGCAGGCGGATCATGAGGTCAGGAGATCGAGACCATCCTGGCTAACACGGTGAAACCCCATTTCTACTAAAAAAAATACAAAAAAATTAGCCAGACGTGGTGGCGGGCGCCTGTAGTCCCAGCTACTCGAGAGGCTGAGGCAGGAGAATGGCGTGAACCCGGGAGGCAGAGCTTGCAGTAAGCCAAGATCGCACCACTGCACTCCAGCCTGGACGACAAAGCGAGACTCCGTCTCAAAAAAAAAAAAAAAAAAAAAGTGTATAATTTCAGGCCGGGCGCAGTGGCTCATGCCTGTAATCCCAGCACTTTGGGAGGCCAAGGCAGGCGGATCACCTGAGGTCAGGAGTTCAAGACCAGCCTGGCCAATATGGTGAAACCCCATCTCTACTAAAAATACAAAAATCAGGCCAAGCGTGGTAGCTCAGACCTGTAATCTCAGCACTTTGGGAGGCCAAGGCAGGCAGATCACCTGGGGTCAGGAGTTCAAGAGCAGCCTGGCCAACATGGCGAAACCCCGTCTCTACTAAAAATAGAAAAATTAGCCGGGCATGGTGGCGCACACCTGTAATCCCAGCTACTCAGGAGGCTGAGGCAGGAAAATCGCTTGAACCTGGGAGGTGGAGGTTGTAGTAAGCCAAGATCGTGCCACTGCACTCCAGCCTGGGCAACAGAGTGAGACTCCGTCTCAACAACAACAAAAGAAAGCAGTGTACAATTTCAGGGTGATGAAAAGATTCTGCAGTAAACAGTGGTGATGGCTGCACAACATGTGAATGTACTAACTGCCACTAAATCGCATGCCTCAGAAAGGCTAAGACAGTGAATTTCAGGTTCAGTGAACTGTACCACAATTCAGAACAAAAGGTAACCAAGGCTTCCCTCAGAAATCAGAATTCCTGGCAGTGTGAATCGGGGTAACCTGTCACCAGCTGCTGATGGCACCAAGGTTACCCTCCCTAGAAGAACATGTCAACCCAACCAAGAGAGCCCGGGGAGGTCACACCCTCTGACAATGATGATGCAGCTGCTGTCTTGTAAGTAAACAGAAGGAAAGGACATGCTTTCACCTTATTTTATTGAGACGGGGCCTCACTCTGTTGCCCAGGCTGGCGTGCAATGGTGCAATCATGGCTCACTCAGCCTCAAACTTCCGGGCTCAAGGTGGCACTTGCCACCACACCAGTTTTTGGGTTGTTTTTTCTTTTTTAATTAATTACTTTTTGTAGAGACAGGGTCTCGCCATGTTGCCCAGGCTGGTCTTGAACTCCTGGCCTCAAACAAGCCTCCTGCCTCAGACTCCCAAAGTGCTGGGATTAGAAGCATGAGCCACCACACCCAGCCAGATGCTTTTCAAAGCTCATTTTCTGCCACCTTGACACCTCCCGGGTAATTTCCTCGACCAGCTCATGTTATGCTGCTCCTCCGGCCCAACGGACCACAAAGTCCATTCCCTCCACTTCTCACCCAGGCACACAACTCTCTCAGGACACAGGCAACACCCTGTGTTGGGCCAGGCAGGAAACTGTGGGGTGGGGATTGGCAGGAAGGCAGACGGCCGAGGGCTGTCCCCTCACACTCCCTCCCCATTTCCCACTGCAGCTGACCCCCACTGACCCATGCCCAGAACCCCACCTAAACCCATGTCACGGTTGGCAAAGGCATGGGATGCCCTTTTTGTGTTTTAAAGCAAGGGAACCCTTATCACCTATAAGGGATGAGCTGGGCTCATCCACTTCCTGAGGCTGGTGACTCTGGAGGAAGAATCCAGAGGGTCTGGCTCTGGCCGGGGCAGGTTCTCGCCCCAATGGATCATTCCCCTGAGGTATAAAAACCACCTCCGCATCCCCCACTGCCTCAGTGTCCCCAGCTGCAGAGCACGGAGTTGCCAGGGGCAAGTATGGTCCGTGAAGAGGCTCGGCCCATTTTCCCACTGCTCCGCCTTTGCTCGGGCAAAAAACGCTGGGCTGATGAGCCGCAGGAAAACCAGGAGGGAACGGAGAATTCCTGCCGCAAACGCAATGGGTTTCCCAGGCCAAACCGGAGACTCAGACGGCCGCCCAACACCAAAGCCACCGGTTTCCTGCCTACGGGGTCATCCCGGCTTGGTTTCCCCCCAAAACAGACTCCATCTGGTACTTGTCATCTTCTACAGCGCACAAGGCGGTGTCTGGAGGGCAGAACCACAGTGGCTGGTGTGCACCGTCCTGGCGCCCCAGGCCAGCTCTTCTCTTGGTACCTCTGTCCACAGTGAGGTGCCCCTGAGCTTCCTGTCCTGCACACACAGACGCACCCCTGACCTCTGACGGCCACGTGCAGGATGGACAGGAAGTCTCACAGAACAATAAACCTTCATATTTTCCATTCTCTCCTCTTTGAAGAATTGGGAAAACTTGCGATGACATGTTAGAATTTTCCATGCTTAGAAGCAAGGGCTGCATTGAAGAGGCAACTCCCATGGCTATGGCACTTGGCATCGAGATCCAGAGGGAAAGGGAGAGCGTGCTGTCATCTGAAAGCACCCACCACCCCCCGTGTCCCCATATTCTGTTTACTACACACCTCCCACGGTGTCCCTTTCCCTTTTTTTTTTTTTTTTTTTTTTAATTGAGACAGAGTTTCACTCTTGTTGCCCAGGCCAGAGTGTAATGGCAGGACCTCGGCTCACTGCAACTTCCGCCTCCCGGGTTCAAGCATTTCTCCTGCCTCAGCCTCCCAAGTAGGTGGGATTACAGGCATGTGCCACCACACCCGGCTAATTTTTTTGTATTTTTAGTAGAGATGGGGTTTCTCCATGTTGGTCAGGCTGGTCTCGAACTCATGACCTCAGGTGATGTGATCCGCCCATCTCGGCCTCCCAGAGTGCTGGGATTGCAGACGTGAGCCACCGCACCTGGCCTCAGCATCCCCTTTCTAAAGGACATCTCGAAGCACAGCCCGGCCCCTTAGCCCAGACGCTGCTATCACGGCAAACCTTACTGAGAAGTCAGAGCCCGTGGAGGCACTATCAGAAGCGGCGCTCAGCCCGTGCCACACTCGGTCTCGTTAGAGGAGAACAAAGGGAGTGGATTCCCACAGACCACATCGCACTGTGACAAGGGAAACCGACGGTGTGCTCGGGGCATTCGGGCGGACAGACTTCAGATTCCACCGAGAAGGGAGACCCGGCTATCTGATTTAACACAAAGAAACCAGTCACGCCGGGCGCGGTGGCTCATGCTTGTAATCCCAGCACTTTGGGAGGCCGAGGCGGGCAGAACACGAGGTCAGGAGATCGAGACCATCCTGGTTAATATGGTGAAACCCCGTTTCTACTAAAAATACAAAAAAAATAGCCAGGCGTGGTGGTGGGCGCCTGTAGTCCCAGCTACTCGGGAGGCTGAGGCAGGAGAATGGCATGAACTCGGGAGGCGGAGCTTGCAGTGAGCTGAGATTGCGCCACTGCACTCCAGCCTGGGCGACAGAGCGAGACTCCATCTCAAAAAAAAAAAAAACTAGTCACACACACGAACATGAAGGCAGGCGTGGCCGTGGGTTCACTATCCTGCCCTAATACCCAGTACCTGTGGATGTGACCTAACTTGGAAATAAAGGCTGCAGATTAAGATATAAATTAAGATGGGGCCAGGCACGGTGGCTCACGCCTGTAATCCCAGCGTAGCTGCAGTCTCTGCCTCCATCTTCACGTTGTGGCCTCCTCATTGTGTGTCTGTCTCTGTGTCTTCTCTCTTATAAAGACTCCAGTTGTGGCAGGCGCGGTGGCTCACACCAGCAATTCAGCACTTTGGGAGGCCGAGGTGGGTGGATCACTTGAGGTCAGGAGATCGAGACCAGCCTGGCCAACCTGGTGAAACCCTATCTCTACTAAAAATCCAAAAATTAGCTGGACGTGGTGGCGCATGCCTGTAATCCCAGCTACTCGGGAGGCTGAGGCAGGAGAATCGCTTAAACCCGGGAGGCAAAGGTTGCAATGAGTCAAGATCACACCACTGCACTCCAGCCTGGGTGACAGAGTGAGACTCCATATCAAAAAATTAAAAACAAAAAAAAAAAAACAAAAAAACACCAACATAAAGACAAGAAAATACTGACACATGCTGCGCTGCGCACGACTCGGAAAGCATGACGTTGGCGGGGAGAAGACAGACACAAAAGCCCACGGGTTGGGGCTACCAGAGGGTATGAGTTTTCCTTTGGGGGGAATGAGAATGTTTTGGAACTGGACCGGGTGGGGGTGTTGCACTCCACAGTGATGTTCTAAATGCCACAAAATGGCTACATTAAAATGGTTAACTTCACTTTCTGTGAATTTCACCTCCCTGGAAACAAACAAGGACAGAGATCTAGCCAAATTGCTTCAATGTATCCAAATGCTGATACAAATACACTAGAACCAGCATGTGTACTGGTGGCTTTGGACCCAAGGCTTGGTCATGAAGAGAGGGGGCTGAGGGCCAGCACTGGGCCGCGCAGAGCACAGGGCTAGGATTTGGGAGCCCCTGGGTTGGCCCAGGGAGCAGTGATCTCAGTCGCCCACTACAGCTCACCTCTTGTCCGAGTTGGTGGAAACAGGTGGAGGCTGGGCATCAGGCCTGAATGTCCAGCTGGTCTCCCTTCCCGGGAGGGGCTGGGAGATGCCTGAGACACCCACATACCCAGGGACCCCGTCCCATGCCCCTGAGCTGCAAGGTCCCAGAACCTGCAGAAAAACCAGGAAACACTGGACCCTGCACAGGTGCCTCCAGAAACCTGGAGCCTTCCTTGCACTCAGGGCTCCTAAAACAGGGAACATGTTCGTTCGTGTGGCTGTCAATATGCAGTCAAATAACCAGAGATTTGATCCACACACCAGGTGCAAGATTTATATTTCAGTACCTACCCCATTGCTTTTTTTTTTTTTTTTTTTGAGACAGAGTTTCACTCTTGTCACTCAGGCTGGAGTGCAATGGCGCAATCTCGGCTCGCTGTAACTCCGCCTCCTGGGGTCAAGCAATTCTCCTGCCTTACCCACCCGAGTAGGTGGGATTATAGGTGCCCGCTACCACCCAGCTAATTTTTGTATTTTTTTAGTAGAGATGGGGTTTCACCAGGTTGGCCAGGCTGGTCTCCAACTCCTGACCTCAGGTGATCCGCCTGCCTCGGCTTCCCAAAGTGCTGAGATTCCAGGCATGGGTCACTGCGCCCGGCCCCCTATTGCCATTTATGATGTCAAGACACAGGCTGAGAGCGCAGGAAAAGGCACAGGAGGAAGAAGAACCCCAAGCCCAGCAGGAGGCTCTGGATGGCCTCAACCCTCAGGACAGGACTAAAGGAACCCGCTCAGTGCTCAAGCTCTCAGGGAAATCACACCCCGAACTACAGACACAGGCACCTGCTCCCACGCCTCCCACACCTGAGTGTCTGCAACAGTTTGCATTAGTTCTTCTAGCAATTTTTTCTTGTAATAAAATGTACATAACACGGAACTTAACACGGTAACCACTTTTCTTTTTTTTGAGACAGAGTCTTGCTCTTGTCACCCAGGCTAGAGTAAAATGGCATGATCTCAGCTCACTGCAACCTCCACCTCCCCAGTTCAAGCAATTCTCCTACCTCAGCCTCCCAAGTAGCCGGGATTACAGGCACCCATCATCAGGCCTGGCTAATTTTTTGTATTTTTAGTAGAGACAGGGTTTCACCAGGTTGGCCAGGCTGATCTCGAGCCACGTTACCTGGCCCACTGTAACCATTTTTAAACGCACCCACAGTTTAGGGGCATGAAGTACACTCACACTGTTATACAACCATCGCCACCCTCCATCTCCAGAACCTTTCATCTTCCCAAAGTGAAACTCTGTCCCCATTAAATACCAACTCCTGTCCCCTCCCTACCCCCGGCACCCACCATTCTACTTCCTGTCTCTATGAATTTGATTCCTCTAGGGACCTCAGTGGAATCATACAAAATTTGTGCTTTCGAATCTTGCTCATTTCACTTAGCATAATGTCCTAATGTCCTCAAGGTTCACCCACATTGAAGCAAGTGTCAGAACTTCTGTCCTTTTCCAGGCTGAGTAGTATTTCACCGTGCAAATGAACCACATATGTTGCTTATCCATTCATCTGTCCACGGACACCCGGGGTGCTTCCACCTTTTGGTTACTGTGAGTAACACTGCTGTGAACATGGGAGTACAAATACCTCTTTAAAGATCTTATTTTCAGCCAGGCCGGGTGTGGTGGCTCACGCCTGTAATCCCAACACTTTGGGAGGCTTGAGGCAGGCGGGTCACCTGAGGTCAGAAATTTGAGACCATCCTGGCCAACATGGAGAAACCCCATCTCTACTAAAAATATAAAAATTAGCCAGGTGTGGCGGCACACGCCTGTAATCCCAGCTACTTGGGAGGCTGAGGCAGGAGAATCGCTTAAACCCGGGAGGTGGAGGCTGCAGTGAGCCGAGATCGCACCATTGCACTCACTCCAGTCTGGGCAAGAGAGTGAGACTCCATCTCAAAAACAAAAACAAAAATAAAGATCTTGTTTTCAATTAGGTTATACCCAGAAGTGGGATCGCTGGAGTATTTGATAGTTCTATTTTTCATATTTTGCAGAACCTCCATACTGTGTTCCCTAGCAGCTGCACCATTTTATACCCCACCAAAAGAGCAAAAGGGTTCCGGTTTCTCTGCATCCTTCAACACGTGTTTTCTGAGTTTTTTTTGACCACAGTCATCCTAATGGGTATGTAGTAGTATCTCCCTGCAGGTTTGGGGTTTTTGTGTGTGTGTGTCAGTCAACTCACTGGCAAATGGTTATTTCCCTGCAAGAGCGTGTATGTGTGAGACAGGGTCTGACTCTGTTGCCCAGGCTGGAATGCAGTGATGCAGTCTCAGCTCACTGCAACCTCCACCTCCCAGGCTGAGGCAAACCTCCCGCCTCAGCCTCTTGAGTAGCTAAGACTACAGGCCCATGCTACCACGCCCAGCTAATTTTTTTATATTTTGTATATTTTTTTGGTAGAAATTGCCAATTCCTGGGCTCAAGCAATCCTCCTGCCTCAGATTCCAAAAGTGCCGGGATTATAAGCTGGAGTCCCCATGCCTGCGGTTTCGACTTGAATTTCCCTGTTGACTAATGATGCTGAGCCTCTTTTTTTGTGCTTATTGGCCATTTGTATCTTTGGAAGAAATGTCTACTCAAGTTCTTTGTTCATTTTTTAATTCCGTTGTTTTCTTGTTGCTAAATTGTAGGAGTTCTTTACATGGTCCAGATATTAATGCCTTATCATATATATAATTTGCAAATATTTTATAAGTTTTTAAATGGGATAATATCTCAGCACTTCTGACACACATGGAAAAGAAAAAGGAGGTTTCCCAAATCACAGTCAGATCTCCAGGCTGGATCTCTGCTTTTCCAATCCCTAACCTACAGAAGGGTGAGAGGCAGCAGGGAACGGCCCCAGGCAATGGCCATTCTACCTTCTGAGGTCCAGAGGGGACAGGCTGACCTAGCGTCAGGTAATCTGCACAGGGCAGTGAGTGGGGCACAGCCCAGGCCTCACCTCTGGTGAAATCTCAGGCCGTCTCCAATGCCAGGAGAACACTCACTCAGTGGGCCTGCATTGCATGCCTGGCATCACAACACATCACAGAACAGCCGCTGGGGCCTTGGCCGACGGTGGAACTGCAGGGCAGCTGAACAACTTCATTCTGATAATGAAAACCGGCCTGCAGCAATCAACTCACTGACAAATGGTTATTGCCCTGCAAGAGCACTCTTATCTCCGAATGCTAACAGGGCATGTGATTTTATTTGAATTAGTTGCTGTTAGTTTACTTTAACCAAGTGTCATTTAGATTAGATATGAAAAAAAAATCCTAAAAAATATTTAAAAGACGATACAAAACTGAGAATAAAAACAGACTGTTAAGAAAGAAAAATCTTAGCCTGGTGCAGTGGCTCATGCCTGTAATCCCAGCACTTTGGAAGGCCAAGGCAGGCGGATCAGCTGAGGTCAGAAGTTCGAGACCAGCCTGGCCAACGTGGTGAAACCCCGTCTCTACTAAAAATACAAAAATTAGCTGGGTGTGGTAGCGCGCGCCTGTAGTCCAGATACTCAAGGGGCTGAGGCATAAGAATCGCTTGAACTTGTGAGGCAGAGGTTGCAGTGAGTCGAGATTGCACCACTGCCCTCCAGCCTGGGTGCCTGAGCGAGACTCTGTCTCAAATAAATAAATTAATTAAATTAAAAGAAAGAAAAAGCTTGATGGGTGGATGGATAGTTGGAGGGATGGAGGGAGGGAGGGATGGAGGGAAGGAGGGAGGAGAGGGATAGAGGGAGGGAGAGAGGGAGGGAGGGAGGGAGAGAGGGAGGGAGGGAGGGAGAGAGAGAGGGAGGGAAAAAGAGAGGGCAGGAGAAAGGCAGCTCCCTGGCCAGTAGAATCCCGCTTCTCTGAGCTGGAAGGCCCCTCAACAGGCTTGCGTCAGCCCCTGCTCCAAGCAGCCTCCTTATCTGGTATCTCCTTCCCCAGGCTCCCCAAATAGAGCCTCCAGTTCTGACCAGTGACATGCCTGTCTCCCTGCACCTGGTGACCACCAGTCCTGCACTCCACAGCTTCTTGTGACAGCTCTACCACAAGAGACCCCACAGGGACCCAGAGAAGGCTCCCAGGAGCCCCTTCTTCAGCCTTAGCCCCTCCCACAATCCTGTAGCAGGCTGCTACCGTCGCCCACCCCCTCAATCAGGCACCACGTGCAGGCAACTCTCAGCCATCCTGTTTCAGGCAATGCAGTCACTTGCACTGAGCTTCCGTCCTCAGAAATCCCCAGCTTTGTGTCCCAGGGCCTTGCCACTGGCAGACAGAGGGGACCGAAGGTGGCTGCCAGTACCACGATTAGAGCACTCAGACCCCAGAGTCTGCGCCTGGCTCTTCCTGCTGCTACAAGCTCTCTAGCCTCAGTTTCTCTGCCCTTACCATGGGGATCCTGTAAGATTTCACTGAGATGATGCAGGCACAGCCCAAACAGGCACTGGGGTGCTGGGAAGCACACAGACTCAGGCGGGCCAGCAACAGCACTCTTGCCCCACGCCCACTTCTCAATCACCCCTGCTCTGGGCCAGCTGCCTTGGCTACCTGATTCCCCTCTTACAGGCCAGCCCCTTGTGCCTGGGACACGCTCAAGCCCCCAGACAAGGCCCGCAGCTCTGAGGGACACACCCTGTGCCCTGCACATTTCCCATGACAACTAGAAGGGGCGAAGTTGGTGTGTCGGGCGGCTGGAAGGAAAGGTGTTACCTCACACGATGACCTTGAAAGTGGCCCCCACCCCCGTTGTGTGTGTGTGTGTTGTGTGTGTGTGTATTGTGTGTGTGTGTGTGTGTGTGTTTTGTTTGTTTAAGAGCCCCTGGCCTTTATCCAGGACAAGAGAACAGGCGCTAGAGGGATGACACCACTAAAAGGCTGGTGTGGAGCTTTTCCCAGCTATGGAATGTTCACGCCCAAAAAGGGGACCTGATTGCTAAGATATCCACAAGTCCTTACCTGAAGCAAAAGCCTAAGAATTCAGCCACTGGTGTTTTCCTGAAAAACGCCCATCCCTTCACCCTGGGCTAAGTCCCTCAGCACGTGTGGGAGGAACCGAAAACAGCTCCTGGGGGCTGTCCGTGCTTCTGCGTGGCTCCCTTTGTACCCCAAGTAAAGTCACTGGGCCCTCCACCTGGCAGGCAGCCCCCTCCCGTCACCCCTCCGAGGGTCCCCTCTGGCTCATTCCAGAAATAATCCACACCTCCTACCAGGCCCCAGGCTCACAGGCCACAGGAGAGGGAAGCCCAGGGGCCTCCACGAGGAGCAGCCACTAATGCAAGACTGGCCTCTGGACCCTCAGAGCTTGAACTTCCACCTGCATTTCCTCCCAAAACAAGCAAGAGGAAGCCTGGGTCACTGAATTAAAGAGGGTCGTTTATGACCAGCCGCGGTGGCTCATGCCTATAATTCCAACACTTTGGGAGGCCAAAGTGGGCGGATCACCTGAGGTCGGGAGTTCAAGACCAGCCTGACCAACATGGAGAAACCCCATCTCTACCAAAAACACAAAATTAGCTGGGCGTGTTGGCGCATGCCTGTCATCTCAGCTACTCGGGAGGCTGAGGCAGGAGAATCACTTGAACTCGGGGGACAGAGGTTGCAGTCAGCTGAGATCGCGCCACTGCACTCCAGCCTGGGCAACAAGAGTGAAACTCCGTCTCAAAAAAAAAAAAAGGGGGAGTCGTTTACTACAGTCCCTCCCAGCATTCAGGAATTTCATTCTAGGGAATCTGGGGCATTTATATGAACCTGTGCGTTCAGGTTACAGGAAAAGAAGAAAAAAACTTAGAAAACGATTTCCCCCAAGGCTGTGAACTGAAGAAATCACGCCAAACTCAGGATTATTTTCTACATGCTGCACCCACACGATAAAATCTACTTCTGTTTGTATCCAAGTGCTGGCAGGGATGAGCCCTGTGGCACCAGGCCACAGGCCACACCCCAGCTAAGGTGGCCACTGCCAGGGGTCCCAGCCCCCATCTACCCACCTGTCCCGTTCCTAAACAGGTTCTGCTGTCGGGTTTCAAAACGTGCAGGCACAGACACCAGCCCAAACCCAAGGGGACTGTCAGCAGTGACACTGGGGCCGGCATGGAGTTCTCGCATGCCCAGCAACATGGGCCCGTTCCAGGCACGGCCAGCACCGCCCCTCCTGCCGGCTCCTGCCCAGGGCTCCAGGAACTCGCCCGGAGTTTCACCTGCCTGCTGCTTCACCTGGACTTTTACAAATGGTCTCTCAACACCCCAGTCCGTACATGGGGCCAGGCATAGAACTCTTGTCCCCAGGCAGCTGGTGCTGAGGGGGGTGCCCTGCCCTGGTGAGTCCATGTCCCCTGGGGCTGTGGCCCCTTGCTTTCTCCCAGGCCCCCTTTTCCCATCTGCCTCTAGCTGCTCCATCCCCTCCAGGTCTGATGACTCAGAGACTGAGGCAGAAGTTACTATCCTGGCAAACCCATCTACGAAGCTTGGCCACAGCAGCCCTTTGGGAGACACTGAGGAAGACCTGACACTGCCCACTCCCAACGCCCCTGCGAGGGGCCGGTGCCCACGCTAGGTGGCAGGACAGATAGGTGCTGTAACCTGCCAACTGTGCGGGGCCTTTAGCTCGGCCTTGTGCAGGCCCCGTCCCCATGACACCCCGCCTTCCCTCTGAGGCTGGATCCTGTTCCCACCCCACTCATGCCAGCGACCTTGTCATCTGCTCCTCAGAGGCACCCCCAAACCACTCCACTCAGATCTCACAGAGGCCACCAAGGACCTGCCCTTGGCTAACCCATCACATCTCTGTCCCCAGGCTCTCCAACCACCAGATGGCATCCATCACGGATGACCCCCTCGGAGACCCTCACCCTCCCTCAGCCTCCAGGGCCTTCACCCGTGGGACCTCCCCTGCACGTGGTTATTCCTGCTCCAGCTCCCAAGCAGACCATTCCCCACCCAGTAGGCTACTCAGGCCATAGCTCCTCAAGGCTGGGCCTGGGTCCCCTCCTAACTGCCAGCGCCCTCACTTGTGTGTCCATAACCTGAGCTGGTCTCCCCAGTCCAGACCGGCACACACAATCAACTTCAGGACAGTCTCAAAGACGCCCAGCCACACGGGGCCAAAAATGGCCTTATGTCTTCTCCCCAGAGTCGATTCCCACTAAGGACTCTGGCTCGGGAAACACGCCTCTCTCAGTTTCACTCTCATCTTCCCAGAGCCAGGTTTTTCTGGAAGGCACAGACACGGAACATGCCTCAGGAGCTGCTCGGTCCAGGTTCAAATCCCACTGTTGCCACCACAAGCTGGTGCCCTGGGAGCCCTGTCTTCGGTCTGCTCATCTCTGGGATGGAGGTGGCAACAGTACTTTGCACGCCATAGGGTGGCGGCGGGAGAACTGCAAATGATGGGGCCGGCAGAGCCTGGGAGGGTTCCCGGCACATGGAGCATGTCATTTGGAATATGTCTGACCATCTAAGCTGGCAAATCCCTCCTCAGCCACCCCCATGCTGGAGCAAGCATGATGTCCCCAGTTTCCCTCCCCTCCACTCTTACCGCCCAGCAGCTGGGACACGGGCCCCAGCTCTTGCCTAAATCCTCCCGAGGAGGCCCAGCAAACCCTCCACAGTCAGCCCTCTCCCAACCCAGGGGATCCCCCCGACTCCTGGTCTCCCTGCCTGGCACACACTGCACATGCCTAGGGGGGTACAGAAGGGTCCCAGCCCGTCCTTGCCTGCACCTGGCGTCACCACCCTGCCCCTGAGCTCAGGCCCCTTGCTCATCCGATGGTCCATCTCCACCCAGGTGCAGAAGTCATGATCACAATGGCTCTCCAAGATTTCGCACACAGCAGGTGTTCAATAAATGAATCAACACTCCTCATTTGTGAGGCAGTGTTTCTCAAGGTATGAGTAAGCCACTATCTCCAGACTTATCAGAGCTCTGAAACGGTTAACTCATTGCCAAAAGCACTGAACTCTCCTGGGAAGGTGTGACACTAGCAGAATCCTGCTTGGCCACTGAAGCAATTTAAGATGGTCCGATCCAGGCTGGGCACGGTGGCTCACACCTGTAATCCCAGCATTTTGGGAGGCTGAGGCGGGCGGATCGCCTGAGGTTAGGAGTTGGAGACCAGCCTGGCCAGCACAGTGAAACCCCATCTCTACAAAAATACAAAAATTAGCCAAGCATGATGGCGGGTGCCTGTAATTCCAGCTACTTGGGAAGCCGAGGCAGCTGAGGCAGGAGAATCACTTGAACCTGGGAGGCGGAGGTTGCAGTGAGCCAAATCATGCCATTGCACTCCAGCCTGGGAGACAGAGCAAAACTCTGTCTCAAGAAATAAAAGGTCTGGGCCGGGCGCGGTGGCTCACGCCTGTAATCCCAGCACTTTGGGAGGCCGAGGCGGGCGGATCACAAGGTCAGGAGATCGAGACCACGGTGAAACCCCGTCTCTACTAAAAATACAAAAAATTAGCCGGGCGCGGTTGTGGGCACCTGTAGTCCCAGCTACTCGGGAGGCTGAGGCAGGAGAATGGCGTGAACCCGGGAGGCGGAGCTTGCAGTGAGCCGAGATCGCGCCACTGCACTCCAGCCTGGGCGACAGAGCGAGACTCCGTCTCAAAAAAAAAAAAAAAAAGAAATAAAAGGTCTGATCCTTCTCTACCCTGTGAGTTCCAGAAAAGCACGATGCCGTGCATCCAGACAATGCCTGAACAGCAGCCCGCCCCTACTTCCTTCTTTGCAATCGTCTGTTTAAAAGTCACTGCGATATCCTGTATTTAACCAGGCAAACACTTAGGGAAGCTTTATCAAGCCTAGACAACTTTATACCATCCAGTCCCCACCAAAGTCAATGGCAAGAAGGTTACTCAATCCTGTTATTTCACCGAGTTTCAGGATTTTCTGACATGCCTGAATGACTCATCCGCCAATCATTCTCACCCACAAACGCCACTTTCCCACATCCATGGCTCTGCAACACACATAGCGGGAGAGGCGGGGACGTCGTCTTTCTCCCAAGCGCCTCATTCCGCAACAAGAGGCCTACAGCCCTGTACCCACGGACACACACTCAAAGTGAATTAAAAATAACGCAGCCCGGCAACAGATGACTGGATAAAAGAAATGTGGCACATATACACCGTGGTGTACTATTCCACTATAAAAAAGAATGAGATCCTGGGCTGGGCACGGTGGCTCATGCCTGTAATCCCAGCACTTTGGGAGGCTGAGGCAGGCGGATCACGAGGTCAGGAGACCGAGACCATTCTGGCTAACACAGTGAAACCCCGTCTCTACTAAAAATACAAAAAATTAGCTGGGCGAGGTGGCAGGCGCCTGTAGTCCCAGCTATTCGGGAGGCTGAAGCAGGAGAATGGCATGAACCCAGGAGGTGGAGCTTGCAGTGAACCGAGATCGTGCCACTGCCCTGCAGCCTGGGCGACAGAGCAAGACACCGTTTCAAAAAAAAAAAAAAAAGAATGAGATCCTGTCATTTGCAACAACATGGATGGAACTGGAGGTCATTATGTGAAGTGAAATAAGCCAGGCACAGAAAAACAAATATCCCAAATTCACACTTGCTTGTGAGATCTAAAAATTAAAGCAATTGAACTTATGGAGACAGAGGACAGAAGAATGGCTACCAGAGGCTGGGAAGGGGGTAGCAGGAGGAAGGTAATGGCTACCAGAGGCTGGGAAGGGTGTAGTGGGAGGAAAGTGGATGGTCAACAGGCACAAAAAAATAGTTTAAAAAAATGAATAAGGCCAGGTACAGTGGCTCACGCCTGTAATCCCAGCACTTTGGGAGGCCAAGGCAGGCAGATCACTTGAGGTCAGGAGTTGGAGACCAGGCTGGCCAACATGGTGAAACGTTGTCTCCACTAAACATACAAAAATGAGCTGGGTGGGGTGGTGTGCACCTGTAATCCCACCTACTCAGAAGGCTGAGGTAGGAGAATCACTTGAACCCGGGAGGTAGAGGTTGCAGTGAGCCAAGATCATGCCACTGCGCTCCTGGCTGGGAGACAGAGTAAGACTCCGTCTCAAAAAAAAAAAAAAAGAATAAGACCTAGTATTTAGCCCAACAGCAAGACTACAGTCAATAATAATTTAATTGTACATTCAAAAATAACTAAAACAGTACAATTGGACTGTTTATAACACAAAGGATAAATGCTTGAGGGGGTGGAGACCCCGTTCTCCATGATGTGATCATTATACATTGCATACCGGTGCCAAAATATCTCATGTACCTCATAAATATATACACCTGGCCAGGCACAGTGGCTCATGCCTATAATTTCAGCACTGTGGGAGGCCAAGGCAGATGGATCACTTGAGCTCAAGAGTTGGAGACCAGACTGAATAACATAGTGAGCCCTTGTCTCTACTACAAATTAAAAAAAAAATCAGCCAGGTGTGGTGGTGGAATGAGCTGAGATCAAGGCTGACATGAGTCGTGATCATGCCCCACTGCACGCCAGCTGGGGCAACAGGGCAAGACCCTGTCTCATACACACACAGCCATATATACACACACACACACACAAGTTTGTATATATAACTTACACATAATTCATTATAATGTACATATTATAATTCATTATATATAAATTGTTTTTTTAATTAAAAATAAAAATAAAATGAAGAATGTCAATATTTCTGAAAGACCACTGTCCAGAAAGAACACAGAGCATATTCAAGGTTGAGTTGTCCATTGGCTCATCAGCCACATTGCTCTGAAAAATGCAAACACAGCTTTTATACAAGCTCATAATAAAAAGTCCCTATCCCAGAATTTAAAATCTCATTCAAAAACCATCGCAAAAAATGAACATCTTGTATCGCTGGCTGTCATTCAAAACTGGCAGCTATTTAAATTTCACTATATTCTGACTTCAAAAAGTTTTCAAAAAATGTTTTGTTCTTGGTGGGCTATATAAAACCACTGACGATTATCTAGTCACAGTCACAGTGATTGTGTTCAACCCCACGCCAGACTAAATGAACTGCCTCCACCACACGTGCCTTTCCAGGCCCTGCCCTCCGTGCGCCCATCCCTCCTGGGCTCCTCTGCTGAAAGCTGGCAGCCCTTCCTGGAATGGCTCCCACTAAACCCAGTTGATGGCTGGCCTGTTCCATACAGCATTTCCAGGCCAGTCATACTGCATCAAAGGCTTTAGGGCATGGCTGTAAATCCTAAGGAACCAACAACACTCAATTGAAAACAGTGGATGAGTTTGAAACCACCGCTTCCCTGTATTGTTCCTTAATAAAACCTCCAGTTAATTTAAGGGCTGATCTTTCTGTTTGGTCTGTTTTCTACCCAGTGCTTTGCCGTCTGGAACCATAGATCTTCTAGTCAATAGTGATTTGCTTATTTGGAGCATTAAATCCTAGTCAAACGGTCTGAGATTTCCACATGTCCTTTTATGTGTTTATTTATTTGGAGACAATCTCACTCCGTCACCCAGGATAGAGTACAGCAGTGGGATCTCGGCTCACTGCAATCTCCGCCTCCCAGATTCAAGTGATTTTCCTGCCTCAGCCTCCCGAGCAGCTGGAACTACAGGTGCTCGCCACCACACCTGGTTAATTTTTGTATTTTTGGTAGAGACAGAGTTTCACCATGTTGGCCAGGCTGGTCTCGAACTCCTGACCTCAGGGGATCCACCCACCTCGGCCTCCCACGGGATTACAGGCGTGAGCCACGGCACCCGGTCGTATGCCTACATTAAAGCAGAGTACCCATTTGACCCTGGAATAATTCAGTTCAGCAACTAATTCGTCAAAAACGTTCTCCGAAGGAAGAGAGGGGAATGTGAAGGGCAGGCTGTTTTCTGCAGATCATGGTTTAACGCCCAGTGCCCCTGCCCACTGGCGGTGCAGCCCTGAGAAGGTCTCTCAACACCCCTGGGCCTCAGTGTCTGCATCTGTAAAATGAGCAGCAGCATGACACCACTCGGCTCCCAGTTACCAGGGAAACACATGACAGTGCAAATAAAAGACTAAAGAAAACTGCTTGCTGGAACCCAGTCAAAGGTAACCACTGTCATCTGGGTGTGTGTTGGGACAGCTGGGTGGGTGGGGGAGGTGTGGTGTGGATGCATGAGGACCCAGTGCCTGATTTACACGAGAGTACGAGCGTGTCTGCAAAAGAGCAGAGCCAGTAACTGGATGGTTGAGACAGTGACTACACAGCATGGAGCCCCCAACCCATCTTCAACTGTGGTCCAAGCTGTGCGCCCCAGGTGAGACAGCCCTCAGGAACCAACCTCCCTGGAAGGGAATCCATCCTAAACCCTGCTGTCTGGCTAACAGTGGGGGGACCCACATTACTGATACCACAGACACACAAAACATCCCTGCCCCCAGCATGGATCCGTTCCCACTACCTCGTCCCTTGTTAAATCTAAACCCTATTATCGGGCCAAGTCATTTTTAAACAGGCCAAATTTCCCACCCCGCTTTATCTATCAGATAAAGTGGTACAGAAGAAGAACTTCCTAAGAATATCCATAGCCCCGGTTAATTCGCCCTTAAGGGCCTATTCCACATTCCCCACACATTTTTACAGTCTCACAAAACCTAAAATATCCACCAACAAATAGACTGTACTGCCAAAACTGTGCCAAAAGTTTGTATCATATCAAAACTGAATCTGTAAGTTTCACATCTTATAAGCAAACAACTGTAACTGGAAGCTGTTAGCTATCCAACCCTTCCTATATTACAGAATTACAGCCAACCTCAGAAACGAAACAAATCAGAAAGTTAACTTTTTAATTCTTCCAGGGCTTCTGTGGCAATGTTGTATCCTAATAACTCACTGTTTAAACAATTCCTCTGAAACACTGACTCAAACAGCCCGCCAATCTGAGATCTTCTTGGCAGTAGTTTGGGTTTATAAATAAGGTCATCTGCCTGCAATAGCATCCTTGGATGTCAGGCAAACCTCAAAGAGCCACTAGGGGACCTTTATTGTTCCCCCAACCCCCGCGAAGTTCTTCTGTCTCTTCTGTGTCTCCCAATTCCAACACCTCCCCAGCCCTGCGGGCCAGCCCTGGCACACAGGGTCAGAGGCGTGGAGGACCGGCCAAACTTCTGACAGCTGAGCCGAGGCTTCCCCTCCCTTCAGTTCACCTCCAGCCCCAGTGCAGGCGAGCAAGGTTCCCACACTGGCTCCACCACTAACTGGGCAGGCCTCTTCAACAGCACCCAAATTACAAGCCCGCGTCCAGGGGCAGAAGCCAAGATCAAATGAGGCTATGCTTTTCAAAGAGCTTGCACAAAGCCCTACACACGTAAGGCCGACTGTTATTATCTGCAGGAGACAGAAAAACCAGACCAAGGGAACACCGGCTGCATTATAGGGTGACTCAGGGACCCATCTGACAATTTCCAACGGTCCCACCCTGGAATTAATTGGCACATGGAAGGGGCAGTGACCTCTGATCTTCCCAGAGACCCCTGTGGCTGGCTGATGAAAGAGCACCCCCAAGCAAACCCTGGGACCCAGATCACCTGGAGGGCACATTTTAATAGCTGTACTCAGGAGTCACTAGCCTGCTGAGAAAGGCGCTGAGCCGTGGTCTTGAACTTGGAGAACCACAGGCCTGCTCCTAGGAAAATGCTGACGGAAGCGGCGCGGTGCTTTCTACCCCTCGCTGGGCCTAGGTGGGGTGCTCACCCCCAGCATCCAACCAGCGGCAACAAATCCTTGCAGAGCTGCCCGGGCCCGGCCCAAATGCGCCCCGGCATGCCAGGCGGGGCCCTTGGCGGGTTCCTGAGGCTCTCCAGGAGGCCCATCCGGAGCTGCTCCTCCCACCCCGACGGCCACTCACCAGATACAGACACCTCCATGAGCGCCTCCAGCGGCCGGTTGTTGTCCAGGTCACGGCTGAGCTGCAGCTCACCCGTGGCGGGGTCCAACAGCAACAGGCGCAGCTCATTGCCCTGCAGGAAGGTGTAGTTGAGGCTGTCCGACACGTCGGGGTCATGGGCCGGGATGCGGCCGATCACCCCGGTGGGGAAGTTGTTGGACTTGTTAGTGACATAGTTGTTGAAGAGGATCTGGAAGTCGGGCAGCACGGGCGGGTTGTCATTCTGGTCCACGAGAAGGATGTGGACCGTGGCTCGGCTCACCAGCGGAGCCGATGTGGCCTGCACCACCAGCACATACTCCCGCCGGACCTCAAAGTCCAGCTCCACCATGGCACGCAGGTCCCCGTTGAGCAGGTCCAGCTGGAAGAAATGCCGCATATCCCCTTCCACAATCTGATACATGATCTGGGCATTGGGGCCTTCATCAGGGTCGTTGGCACGAATCTTTGCCACCACCGACCCCACTGGGTTGTTCTCCTCAACAAACAGCTCCAGCTCATCCTTCTCAAACATGGGGGCATTGTCATTAATGTCCAAGATGGTCACCTGGATTTCCACCGAGGCGCTAAGGGGAGTGGGACTGCCCCGATCCACAGCCAGAGCCCAAAGGTTGTACACGGCCACATTCTCCCGGTCCAGCCGGCGCTGGGTGCGGATCACACCAGACGTGGGCTCGATGTAGAAGTCCCCATCGCCGTCGTCCCCACCCTGGAAGGTGTACAGCAGACGTCCATTGGGACCTGAGTCCCGGTCCGTGGCGGAGACCTGGAGGATGCTGGTTGAGGGTGGAGCATCCTCAAAGATGGAACCCTGGTAGAAATCCCACAGGAACTGGGGCGCATTGTCATTGGCATCGAGGATGAGGATCTCTAGGGTGGTGGTGTCTGATTTCTGCGGGATGCCGTTGTCCTGGGCCATGATGGTCAGTGTGTAGGCGACCTGGTTTTCATAGTCCAACTCCATCATGGTGTACATGGTGCCACTGTCGGGGTCGATGCGGAACTGCGGCACGGGGTCCTGAATCACGTAGGTGATGCGGGCATTCTCTCCTGTGTCCTCATCGTTGGCACTGAGGGTAGCAATGGAGGTGCCCACAGGCCTGTCCTCACTGACACTCACTGTGTAATGGGAGCTCTGAAAGACGGGCCGGTGGGTGTTGGCGTCGGTGACATTGATTAGGACATGCGCAGTGTGTGACCGTGTGCCGTCAGAGGCCGTCACCGCCAGCACGTACTGCTGCTCCTGTTTGTAGTCCAGAGGTAGCGCCAGGGTGATGAGGCCGCCCCCTCTCTGGCTGCTGAGTGCAAAGCGGTTCCGGGTGTTGCCCCCCGTGAGCTGGTAGGTAATCACACTGTTAGCATCACGGTCGCGGGCCTGCAGGGTCAGCACGCTGCTCCCTACAGCCGCATCCTCATTCAGACGAAGCTCGTAGGTGGGCTGCGTGAACACCGGGTCATTGTCGTTCACATCCAGCACCGTGATGGACACGCTGGTGGAGGAGCTCATGGGGGGCGAGCCGTGGTCCACCGCCTCCACCCCGAAGCTGTAGTGCTCCACCTCCTCGCGGTCCAGCTCGGCACACACCGTGATCCAACCGGAGCTGTTGTGGATCTGAAAGGGGAAGTCAGGGGTGGGGGCAGGGTTCTTAGGCCCAGCACTGCCACCCCCCAGAAAGGCGGAGGCTGTGTCCACCAGGCGATAGTGCAGCCGGGCGTTCTCCCCTGAGTCCGCGTCCACCGCCTGAATGTGCACCACGGGGTAGCCCAGGGGCACATTCTCCAGCACCGTGGCCTGGAACGGGCTGCTCACAAAGATAGGCTCGTTGTCGTTGACATCCAGCACCTGCACAGACACCACCCCGGAAGAATTGATGAGCGGGGGCCGGCCCCCATCCTGGGCCTTGATGCTCAGCGAGTACTTCTGGACATCCTCGAAATCCAGGGGGTTGATCACATCCAGGATCCCGCTCAGTGAGTGCAGGTAGAACTGGCCGGCCACGTTCCCGCTGAGGATGCTATAGTGAATGGCCGCGTTCTGGCCCTGGTCCCGGTCCGTGGCCTGCACTCGCAGCACAGCGGTGTTGAGCCCCACGTCCTCTGGCACCTGGACCACGTAGTTCTGCTCACTGAACTGGGGGTAGTTGTCGTTCTCGTCCTCCACCTCGATGTACACGGTGGCCGTGGCGCTGAGCGGGCCCGGGTTGCGCCCCTGGTCGTTGGCCTCCACCAGCAGCTGGTACTCGGCCGCCTCCTCCCGGTCCAGCACCGCCCTCGTGCTCACCACGCCGGAGCTCTCGTTGAGCTGGAAGACGTCCCACGCGCCCCCCAGCACACGGTAGCGCAAGTTGGCGTTGACAGGCGAGTCGCGGTCGCTGGCGCGGATGGTCAGCACCTCGTAGCCCACCTCCAGGTTCTCCCGTACGCGCTCGCGGTACTCCGACTGCTCGAAGACCGGGCTGTGATCGTTGGTGTCTTTGACCAAGACGGTGATATAGGTGGTGGCCGAGCGCGGCGGCGTGCTGTAGTCGACGGCCTTCACCCTGAGGACGTGCGTCTCCTTGGTCTCGCGGTCCAGCACGCTGTCCGTGCTCACAGCACCCGTGGCGGAGTCGATGCGGAAGTAGCCCCGGGAGCGCTCGTCGAACAGCCCCTCCATGTAATAGCTCACTCGCTCCTCCTCGCCCTCGATGGTGTAGTGCGCGTGCAGCTGGAGGATGAGGGTGCCCGCCGGCTCGTTCTCAAACAAAGCCACCTGGTAGTTGGGCATCGGGAACTTCAGGCTCCCTCTGCCACTCGTGCCCCGCCGGGCCCGTCGCGCCGGCCCCACCCGGGCTTGGGGCAAGTTCGGCGGCAGCGGCGGTGATGGGGATGGCGACGCGGAGGGCGTCCCCGCGGTGGCTGCCTCCACCTCTAATCTCACCCGTACGGAGCCAGCCGCGCGCCAAAGGGCGCATAGCAGACGCAAGCGGACTGAACTGCCCGGCGGCAGGCAGATAGGGCGGCCGGGACAGCGGGGCCCGGGGCGCGGCGGGCAGCTGCAGGCGGGTAAGGTGGTCGGAGCTGCGAGCGCGGAAAGCCGCGCGGCCGCGCCGCCGCCGGGGACCGGGAAGCAGAAAGCCCCGCAGAGCCGGGCACGGGCTCCGCAGCCGGGATGGTGCGCGCGCGCCCGCAGGCGGCGGCTCAGCGCCGTCGGGGCACCGCGGGCCGCCAAGCGGACTTGCAGCGGCAGCGGGCGCCCAGCCAGGCGCACGCAGCCCCGGGGCCCGGCGCCCGAGACGCGCGGCCGTCCTGCCAGCCGCCCATCGCGGCCCACGTCCAGCAGCTCCCGCGGCGCCCAGGACGTGCGCGCGGCTCCCACCGCGTAGGTACAGCCTGGCCCGAGGGCGAAGGCGCGGGCCCCGCCGGGTACGTGCGGCTCCCAGGCGGCCGCTCGCAGCCCCAGCGCCGGCAGAGCGGCGGCGGCGGCCAGAAGCAGCAGCATGGGCAGCACGGGCGGCGGCGGCGCCATGGCCCGGAGCCCGAGCCCGAGCCGGGCGCCCAAACACAATCCATGCACCCGGCGCGCCTCCGCATCCACCCGGCGCGGCCGGGGAGCGGCTTGCGGGAGCCTGGCGCCCGGCCCTCGGGGCGGTCCGCGTCCCGCCTCCCCGGGGGCCCTGGCGGGGACTGTGGGGACCGCGCGCCTGGCCTCCCCCGCAGCTTCCACTTCGAGAGCACTTTGCGAAAGTTTGCGAAGTTGGTTTCAAGATGGCTCCTCCGCGCGTCCCGGGAGGGCGCCGCGCATCAACCTGCGGCGGCGGCGGCTCCAGGCAGCTCCAGGTGGCTCCGGCGCGGGCTCGGCCGGACGGGCGTGGGAAGCGGGGCGGGCCCGGCGCGGGGCGGGGGCTGAGTTCCCGGAGCGGGCTGGGCAGCTCCGCGCCGCGTAGACCCCGGCGGCCGGCTGCTGCCTGGGCGGTGCGCTTGGCCCGCACCCCCTCCACCCGCGCTCTCCCCGCCCCCGGCCCGGCCCCGCCCCGCCCCCGGCCCAGCCGCGTATTGTTCGGCCCGCGGGGGAGCCGGCTCGGAGGTGCGCGCCGAGAGGATCGCTATGGAGACGCGAGGGCGCGGCCAGGGCGGGGGCTGGGGGCCTAGTCCCCGGAGACCTCCCCACCCAACCTCCCGGGGGGCGGGGCCGAGGGAACAGGGCCGGGAAAGGTGGGGCTCGGGCTCCCGGTGGCCGCTACCCGTGGGGCGGTGGCTCCGCACCTCAGGCCCGGGGCCGAGGCTCAGAGCATGGCTCCCCACCCCGGCAAAAAGATCCACTGAGGCCGCCGCGAGGAGTGCCGCGCGGGTAGGACCCGGGGGCGGAGGACCGGGGCGGAGGGGCCAGGGAGCCCCCCTATTAAGGACTGCGGAGGCTGTCGAGGGGGTTACCCATTTTACAGCAAGACGCACGGAGGCTAAAATGCTTCACCCCGACTAAAACTCCGTGGACTTTGAAACCCAATAGGCAGCTACCGGATCTGCGTCCCACTTGGTTTAAAGCGCAACTTTTAAATGAAAGAAGGAAACCCCGGTTGACATAAGGGATTTGGAGAGGACGGCGGAGGCGCGCTCAGGTCCCGCGTGCGGCCCGGCCCGAGCGTTCGCGGACGTGTAGCGGAGTCCCAGAGAGTCCGGCTCCTCCCGAAGCGGGTTGCGGGGGAGCGGGAACCAGGGGCTCTGGAAACCGCCTGGGGCTAGCAAGCACCCGCAGGGATTTAGAGCTGTGCCACAGCCCCTGCCCAGCCTCCTACAGAGGACAGCGGGGGGCGGGGGCAGAGACCTTAGAGCGTTCAGAAAAGCGACACACAGCCCCGCCTCCTGCAGGGAACCCCGGGGGCCGGGGACAGCTTTAGGTCTGCGTGACGGGTACACCTGCCTCCAGATGGTGCACAGCCATGGAGGGGGTGGGGGCTTAGGACTTCGCGACCCCCGCATGGGCGGGGCTTTGGGACTGTGCAACCAGAGCCCGGGAAGGGCGCGCACTCTCCCTCGGAGGCGCTGGCGGCGCGGGAATCCAGTGCAACCCTTAGGCCTCCCAGTGGTCGGGGATGGTAGGTGGGAGGCGCCTCTCCTAGAAAGGCTTCTCCTGGGGCCGGTCGGAGCGGTGGGGGTGGAAGTAATGCGCAGTCACCCTTAGAGCGGGTCTTTTTGGCAAGAGAGGGTCGGATCCTGCAGCCAGATCTCTGAGCTGAGCTCAGATGAGTCCAGTCTCGACGAGGACCGTGGGCGGCTGTGGAGACCCGGAGGGGTTTCTCCCCCGGAGCGATCTGTGTGTGTGTGTGTCACACGCACACTCAGCCAACTTCGCTCAAAGCTGCTGAAACAATGTCTTTGGGCTGAAGCCCAACGTGAGCATTTTCTTCCCAGTAGCAAGGCTTTGAAGAGGTTATATTGATCTAAAAGGTGGAGTTGCTTTGGAACCTCTTAATTCGGGGTTTCCACTGGAGAGTCCTGTTGGGAAATGTGTGTGTGGAGGGAGAGGAGGAAGGAGAAAAGTTCATCCCTTAATGTGACCGGTCCAGGACCTCCCCACCCCCCATATACCCTTCCACTGGAATTGTCCGGGGAAGGATGAAAGGACAGTTCTGGGACAGGAAGGCAGGGCGGGTCCCTGAGCCTGGAGCCTCCCAGTAGAAGGCTGCTGGGAGGACCTGAAGGGAACCCAGGCAGCAGGAAAGCCAGAGAACCCCAGGAGCGCATATTTTGCAATAAGGCTTTAAGCAGAGTGGGTTGGGTTTGGATAAACAAAACTCAGCTGCAGCCAGTGCGTTCAGGTGTGGGCCTGCTTTTCTGGAATAAGACACCTGCAGGCTGCGAGGTAACCACAGGGACTGCCCAGCACCATTTCCAGGTCCTAGGGATGGGAGGATGAATGAATCTCACTAACAGGACGTCCAGCAAAGACAAAAGGTCATTCCATTCACACTTAGACCGACAGCAAGCCTAACTCCACCATAACGTTTAGGGGTGTGCACAAATAGGAAAGAAGAAAAGCGATGAGGTGACTATGCGCACATTCAGGATGGCTCTGGGGGGCGGGGGCGTCCCCTTCTGGACCTGAGGGTTACCCAAGTGTGGGCTTCATGATCATACATTGAACTCTACACACAATTTGTGTACTTTTCCCTATGCCTGCATCTAGAGTATGCAGTTTTATTTTTATTTATTTTTAAATATAGATGGGGTCTTGCTATGTTGCCCAGGTTGGTCTCAAACTTCTGGGCTCAATAGATCCTCCCACTTCAGCGTCTCAAAGTGCTAGGATTACAGGTATGAGCCACCGCACCCTATTTAGAGTCCACAGTTTTTATTTTATTTTATTTTATTTTATTTTATTTATTTTTTAGATGGAGTTTTGCTCTCTCACCCAGGCTGGAGGACAGTGGCACAATCTCGGCTCACTGCAACATCCGCCTCCTGGGTTTAAGCAGTTCTCCTGCCTCAGCCTCTGGAGTAGCTGGGATTATAGGCACACACCACCAGTCCTGGCTAATTTGTGTATTTTTAGTAGAGACAGGGTTTCACCATGTTGGCCAGGCTGGTCTGGAACTCCTGACCTCAGGTGATCTGCCCACCTCAGCCTCCCAAAGTGCTGGGATTACAGGCGTGAGCCACCACACCTGGCCTAGAATCTACAATTTTAAATACGTGGGGAGGGGAGAGGGACTAAAAAGACAGAGGCTGCAGCTTATGCTGAGATGGCCTGGTGGTCCGGCCACATCAGAAATCACAAGTTTAGAATGACTGGCACCTTCGAGGGGTTGAGCTTTAATTCTGCCACTAACTAGTTGTGTGACCTTCGCCAAGGCCTAACTCCTCCTTCTAACTGGACGCAATAGTCCTAGACTGCTGGCATTGCTGAAGGATTAACAAGACAATCTGCACGGAGCAGTTGGCATAGGGCCTGGCTCAGGCATGGATCTGCCAGGAATAGCATTTACTACTATCACAGTTGCTGTTTCCTAGCATAAGTTCAAGGCTGCATCCTCTCTGTCTTCATTATGTGAATTGAATGTGGTCACACCTCTGTGTTGGAGCAGAGGCAGGGGCGGCAGCTTTCAGCTGATTTCACAAGGGGTCTGTACTCAGACACTGATCCAGTCCACCCAATGTGTTTGCAGAAAGTGGAACTGGTTCCTGGCGAGTGGAAGGGATATACGTGGGGCTTTGTAAAGGGGAGCTACCTATGTGGTGGGCTCGTCCACTGCCTGAGTCTGTGGCTCCCACAGGTTACTGCCCGGCCCATGTCCTTCCCCTTTGGGGTTGGCTTGGAGTAGGGTCTCTCCTCCCTGACCCCCATGTGCCCACCATCTCTGGGGGTCAGTGGCCCACTCATGACTCTCAGGGTAGGGAGGGGGCTTGGAGTTGAGTAACAGTGAACTGGGTCATTCTTGCACCTGTCACCCTGAGAGCCACTGACCAGTTTTTTGTGCCTAGAATTGCTGCTTGCGGCCTTTCTTGGGCTCAATGGATTGTAATTGATGTTTATATTTTGCACTTGCCCGGAGGTGCTTCACGGGAAGTGAGCATTTTTTAAAACAAAAATAGAATTTAGAAAAAAAAAAAAAAAAAAGAAGGTAGACACGATGGATTTCTAGTGTTGTACGTACTGTAGAAAGCTCTTCAAAATGCTTTTTGCCAGGGGCTGGAACCAGAAGCTACATGACTTCTGGCATCTGCTCCTTACACAATAAATTCCTGGGCCAGTCGTTAAACAGCAAGGAGCCACAAGAAATCACCCACAGGCAAAAGCCGAGTGAGTCCAGACCAAGCTCCATTTTGCCCTGTTTTTGGAATTCAGGGGGAAGCTTCTTGGGAACAGGCCCATTGCACCCCTCTGCCTCCCTCCCCGCAAGTGCCTTACAGTTGGTGGGGTTTGACACATGGAAAATTGTGAAAGTTAAAACACAGAAAAAAATGAAGCCTCGACATAGAGTTAATAGAGGCAAGGGGCTACAGGGAATTTAGATCCTAATCAAGCACCTCTTATGTACTAGCGCTTCCCTGGAAGGCCAGGATAACGTTATGACTACAAAGAAAAAATGTTTTCCTGCTTGGAAGTTGCCAGAACTTGTCTAATACAAATGCTGGGATTTCTTGCCCATGGGCTGTCGCGTTCAGCTACCCAGGCCCCCTCGTGAAGGCTCCTCCTGGGAGCTCGGCGCCCTCAGGTGCTCCCTGAGATGCCAGCATCTGAGCAACCTGCTCCAGGGAGGCTTTAGCTCTGAGAAGGTTCTGGAAAGCTCCAGGAAGGTTAGCTGGCATGCACAAAAGCCCGAGACGAATCTCCAGCCTGCCTGGAAATGCTATGGGCTCAGGGCGATGGGCTCAGGTCTTGTGTCCAGAGCTGCTCTTGCATCTCCCTGGGCAGCCTGGGTGGGGAGGAACAACAGGGTCCAGTGGCCATGCCCTTGCCCCACGCTCACCCACCTTGCCTGTGCCCGCTGGGCCCATCTCAGGGCTGCACTGGCCCCTAGTGGCCAAGCACAGGCTCTACCCCACTGTGCCTGCCTGGCTCCCTGTGCAGGTGCCCACCACACTGTCCCTGAGCAGAGCAGAGACCAGCCTGAGCCCCAGGCTCCGTGGCTACCATGCTGAGAGTGAACCCTGTGCACGAACCCACACATAGGATGCTGCTGGCCCCGAGCAGTGGCCGGCCACATAGGCTACTGGTCATACTGCCCGCTGCTCCTGGGACTCCCGAGCCCCTCACTCTCTGCAGGGTGAGGATGCCCAGCTCTGCAAGACGCACAGCAAACAGAGGCTCAGAGTGCACAGCGCAGAGGTGGGGCTCCCCCCGCGCCCCGCACCTCCATCTGGTCCCAGGGAACAAGAATGAAGGGCCCAGATGAGCACACAAGCCCCAGGAGGGCACGGGAGCTGCATTTGGGGGCAGTGACTGGGAGGGCTGCTAACTCCAGGTTCAGGGAAGGGGGATCCAAGTGCTCCCAGAAGAGGGTTCACACCTGCTGAGTTCACGCTGCTGGATATCTTTGCTCCTATCACTATTACTACCATGGTCGTGGTCCATCTTGTTTCCTGGCCCCACACCTGAGGCACATAAACGTCATCATGGAGCCGATACAGGGGAATGTTGTCTCACTTGATTACTGTTCTTCTTTACATACCTCCCTCCCTTTTATTTCCCTGAAACTGGGGCTCACTCTGTCACCCAGGCTGGAGGGCAGTGGCGTGACCATAGCTCACGGCAGCCTCAAACCCCTGGGCCCAAGTGATCCTCCTGCCTCAGCCTCCTGAGTAGCTGGGACTACAGGCACATACCACTATGCTTGGCTAATTTTTTCTTTTTAATGTTTGTAGTGACAGGGTCTTGCTACATTGCCCAGACTGGTCTCAAACTCCCAACCTCAAGCTATCTTCCCTCCTCTGCCTTCCTAGAGTGCTGGGATTACAGGCGTAAGCCTCTATGCCTGGCCTTATTTATTTATTTTTGAGACAGAGTTTCACTCTTGTCACCCAGGCTGGAGTGCAGTGGTATGATCTTGGCTCACCGCAACCTCCAACCTCAGGTTCAAGCAATTCTCCTGCCTCAGCCTCCTGAGTAGTTGAGATTACAGGCATGCCCCATCCCGCCCAGCTAATTTTTTGTATTTTTAGTGGAGACAGTGTTTCTCCATGTTGGTCAGGCCAGTCTCAAACTCCTGACCTCAGGTGATCCACCCGCCTCAGCCTCCCAAAGCGCTAGGATTACAGGCATGAGCCCCTGCGACCGGCAAAACCTGCATTTTTGTGTGCCATCTCCATCTTTAAGAGAAGTCTGAGTGATCTACCTTTAAGTTCTTAAGTTAAACTATTACATTTCCCTGCAACCTCTGCTTCCCGGGTTCAAGCAATTCTCCTGCCTTAGCCTTCCTTGTAGCTGGGATTACAGGCACGTGCCACCATTCTTGGCCTTCTTTTAAAAATGAGATGAGGCCGGGCGCCGTGGCTCACACCTATAATCCCAGTACTTTGGGAGGCCGAGACGGGCGGATCACGAGGTCAGGAGATCGAGACCATCCTGGCTAAGACGGTGAAATGCTGTCTCTACTAAAAATACAAAAAAATTAGCCAGGCGTGGTGGCGGGTGCCTGTAGCCCCTGCTATTTGGAAGGCTGAGGCAGGAGAATGGCGTGAACCTGGGAGGCGGAGCTTGCAGTGAGCTGAGGTCGTGCCTCTGCACTCCAGCCTAGGTGACAAAGCAAGACTCCGTCTCAAATAAAAATAAAAATAAGATGCGAGGGCCAGGTACGGTGGCACATGCCTGCAATCCCAACACTTTGGGAGGCCAAGGTAGGTGGATCGCTTGAGCCCAGGAGTTCGGGACCAGCCTGGGTAACATAATGAAACCTCATCTCTAAAAAAAAAAATTTTTTTTTTTTTTTGAGACGTAGTCTCACTCCGTCCCCAGGCTGGAGTGCAATGGCACAATCTCAGCTCACTGCAACCTCCACCTCCCAGGTTCAAGCGATTCTCCTGCCTCAGCCTCCTGAGTGACTGGGACTACAAGCGTGCATCACCGTGCCCAGCTCGTTTTTGTATTTTTAGTGGAGACGGAGTTTCACCATGTTGGCCAGGATGGTCTCAATCTCTTGACCTCGTGATCCTCCCACCTCGACCTCCCAAAGTGCTGGGATTACAGGCATGAGCCACTGCACCTGGCCCAAAAACTAAATTTAAAAAGAAAAAAAAATGAGACACACTTCACATACCTTAAAAATTACCCACTTTAAAGTGTGCAATGCAATGCTTTTAGTATATTCACAGAGTTGTGCAGTCCACCACTATCTAATTCTAGAACATTGAATCACCCCAAAAAGAAGCCCCAAAGTCATCATCAATCCCCTGCCAGCCCCCAGCAACTGACAACTGGCTTCCTGACTCTGTGGACTGGCCTATCCTGGGTGGTTTGTGTCAGTGGAATCACACACTATGTGGCCTCTTGCGCCTGGCTTCTTTCTTAGCACCACGTTTCATGGTTCCTGCACATTGGAGCATAAATTAGTGCTTCCTTCTTTTGAAGGCTGAGTAACGTTATGGATACACTACAGTTTGTTTATCTACTCACCAGCCAGTGGGGATTTGGGCTGTTCCCACTTTTTGACTGTTTTGAATAACCTCCTTTCCTTTTGAGTGGAAAAAAAAGGGCAAGACATTCCCTCTGCAAAATTGCACACAAAATCTTTTTATTTTATTTTTTAATTTTGGCATTGTAACTACTACTAACCATGCCGTCATCGATGGTTCATAGAGGACTTTCCCTGGGGACTTTCCTCTGCCCTTGCTGGATGTAGGGAGGAGCACCAAAGTTACCCTGAGGGCCGGGTGTGGTGGTTCATGCCCATAATCCCAGCACTTTGGGAGGCCGAGACGGGCAGATCACCTGAGGTCAGGAGTTCGAGACCAACCTGGCCACCACGGTGAAACCCCCATCTCTACTAAAAATACAAAAATTAGCTGGGCATGGTGGTGCGCACCTGTAGTCCTGCTACTCAGGAAGCCGAGGCAAGAGAATTGCTTGAATCAGGGAGGCGGAGGTTTCAGTGAGCCAAGATCAAGCCACTGCACTCCAGCCTGGGTGACACAGCGAGATTCTGTCTCAAAAAAAAAACAAAAAACAAAAAACTGCCCTGAGGTAGGATTGGCAGAGTGGGGGGTGGGGGAAGCCAGTGGCCCCTGCTTTTCTGTCCCCTCCGAACACCTTCACCCACCGCCTGATACTGTGGCTGGACAGGAGGGCCACTCACCCCAGCAGCCACGGGTTGATGACACTCTTCCAGCCTGGCCATGTCCTCCCTGGCCCCCCGCTTATGTCCTGCCTGGAATGGGGAAGCAAGAACCATACTTGAACCACCCACCATCTCCTTTCCTTCATGCACATTCAGCCATTTGTTCAATATTCATTCAACACCATGGTGGACACGGACACATGGACCCCCTCCCCCCATAGAGAGATGATTGTCATGGGAGAATACAGACAGTATGTATCAGATTATTTTTTTCTCTTCCTCAACTGGCAAAACTTTTCTGGGGTGCAAGAGAGATGGGCAGGTGATTGTGGGCAAGAACGATTCTACAGGAATGGGAGAGACCCAGAAAAGGTACAGTGTCAGCATCCTAATTATTATTATTGTTTTGTTTTGTTTTTTGAGATTTTGCTGTGTCACCCAGGCTGGAGTGCAGCAACCTCTGCCTCCCCGATTCAAGCGATCCTCCTGCCTCAGCCTCCTGAGTAGCTGAGATCACACCCGGCTAATTTTATTGTATTTTTAGTAGAGACGGGATTTCACCATGTTGGCCAGGCTGGTCTCAAACTCCTGACCTCAAGTGATCTGCCCGCCTTGGCCTCCCAAAGTGCTGGGATTGCGGCATCCTAATTATATCATTGTATCTTCTTTTTAAATATTAAAAGACAGACCATAACACTGGGATTGCAGAGCTCAGAAGCCAGTCCTGGCCCCCTGCCTCCTCCCTCATGAGGTTCCCCTGATCCCTAGGACCTTGGCTTCCACATCTGCACATCTGGGAGACAAAGGCACCATCGGGGAGGGCAAATCATACCTGGGAAGGGCCCAACTCCAGCAGTTTCAGCAGTGGCTGAAAGATCATGGCTATTTTTGCCGTCATTACAATGGAATGTCCACTCCCCACAGCCACCTCCACAGCACTCAACACCGGTGTCCAGCCGCTCTATGTGGACGTGTGGGGAACAGAGCACAGGCCTCTTGGCTTGGCTGTGGTCACCGGGAGGGAGCAGGGAGGGACAGCTGCCAAGAGGATGGGGGAGGGAGCCCGCTACTCAGGAACGCTGGGGCAGGACGTGGGACAAAGGGCTGCCTCTACCCACCAGTGGAAGCCTGACCCTGAGCCCAAAGAAACTGGCCACCTGTGTGCTGACCCCAGGGCCTGAGGACAGGTCCCCAAGTGGACGTCTCAAAGAGAGTCCCACATTCCAGGGCACATGGGAACTCTGGCCATCTGGCAGCTGGAGGGGAACAGGAAGGGCACAGCTGTCCGAGACCCGTGTGGCTTCCCAGAAAGAGGTGCCAGCCCTGAGGAGGCACCAGTGCTCATGGACTCCTGGTTGCCAGTCTTGCCAGGGCAAAAAGGCAAGCGAAGGAAACCCTCCCTTCATGGGGCACTCTGCCTTGCAGTGTCAGGTGAGATCCCCAGAGGGAAAGCTAGTTTGAGCTCCTCTGGAATGTGCAGGGAGGACTCCATCAGGCCTGGCTCTGGCTCCAAGCTGGGCAGCAGGCGAGCCCCGGAGCTCCACCAGTCCCATTGGCAGTGGGGGGCCCTCACGAGGCAGGAGCCCATGATTCACGCCCTGCTGGAATTTGTCGAGCATGCCGAGATTTGCAGCTCCTCCGAGGAGATCAGGTCCTGCCCTGATCAAAAGAAAAGAAGATGGATGAGGACACTATAAATAGGCCAGAGCCACCCAGCTGGCCTCGGGGACGCAGGCGGTGTGTGTTCTGGGTTCTCACGAAGCTAACAAACTCTAAATCCAGTTTGACATCGTGGCACACCGCCACCTGCTTCGGGGGACGCAGGGGACAAGGAGGAGCTATTGGCAGAGTGTTTGATTCCTGCAAGTTCTAACTTCTGCTAAAATTGGTTCATTGGTTCCTTTGCATGATTCAGGGCACACGGGCTTCTCTGACCACAGAATTTTCTCACTCGCCCACCCAGAGAAATGGACTTGGCTTGCTCTTTCCAATCTTTTGCCTCTGCAGAATCAGCAGTGGACATGTGAGCTGGGGCCTCTGTGCCTGTCATGTGAGGAGGTCAGGCAGGACAGGCAGGGAGCACTGGGTGATGAGTCAGGAGGCCTGGTGGAGCTTGGGCAAGTCTGTTTTCCTCTCTGGGCCTCAGTCTTCTCCTCTGGTTGATGTAATAAAATCCTACAAACTTAGTCTTTTTTTTTTTTTTTTTTTTTTTTGGAGACAGTCTTACTCTCTCACCTTGGCTGGAGTGCAGTGGCACGATCTCAGCTCACTGCAACCTTTACCTCCCAGGTTCAAGCGATTCTCCTGCCTCAGCCTCCCGAGTAGCTGGGATTACAGGCATATGCCACCATGCCCGGCTAATTTTTGTGTTTTTAGTAGAGATGAGGTTTCACCATGTTGGCCAGGCTGGTCTTGAACTCCTGACCTCAGGTGATCCACCCACCTTGGCCTCCCAAAGTGCTGGGATTACAGGTATGAGCCACTGTGCCAGGCCACACAAACTTAAAGTTAACTTAGTCTTAAACAAGACGCTGATTGTCTGCTGGTTGCAGAGGTCAGCGGTCTGAGATGGCTGTCTCTACATGGGCTGACATCACAATGTCTGCCATGTGGGGGTCAAGCCAGGTTCTGCTGGGAAGGCAGTGCTCACGGTCTGCCAGAGCCCAGGACGGGGCTGTACAGTCAGCAGGAGGGTGAATGGTCCATCAGTGTCACTCCTGGCCAGAGTGTTCTGGGAGGAGAAGGGGGAGATTTGTTCGAGTGGAAGCCAGGAGCATTCCCAAGGCTGGCCTTTGAGGGTACCCACTGTGACCCCCAAATCCTCACACTTCAGAGATGCTTCCTGGGGCCACCAAGACTCGGGGAAGGCTGCTTCATTTCATCTGGGTCATGCTTCATTGTTGGGGGCCCGCCTGTGCCCAGCCCTGTGCTGGACTCGGCACCTCATTTTGAAATGTGTGGCCCGCCCTTGGTCAGCCCCGTCTGCTGTGCTGGGGAGACAGACATACACACATACTCGGTCAAGTACTGTGGAGCAAAACCAAGGGACAGGTCACTCTAGACAGACAGTGAAGGGGGCTGTCTGTGAAAGCTGTCCAGGGTAACTGGGTTTTGAAGATTCACCAGGCAGATAAGAATGTGGAATTCCAGCCAAGGGGAAAAGCGTATACAAAGACCTAGAGGAATCAAACAGAGTCTGTGTGGCAGGGGAGGGTTTGGGACTATAAGCAATTTAATAATACTGAGGGGTGAAATCGCCGGGGTGGAGAGGCGGGTGGGAGATGAGGCCAGAGGTAGGCAGAGGTGGGTTAAGGGGTCTGGCCTTCGTACTTCAGGCACTGGGGATTTCCAGCTGTGGAGGCACAAGGTCAGCTGTGCATCTGAGAGCATGGGTGGCTGGGGAGGAGCAGGGGTTGGGGAGGAGACCAGCTGAGCACAGAACCAGATGCCCACAGAGGACACGGGAAAAGGCAGCTTTCCATCCTGAAAGGATGTCTGCCCAGAACAACACACGGCACCAGAACCCACCCACCTTCAGAGGGGCGGCATCTACTAGGGAGACAGATCCCCCAACCAGGGACACAGGTATCAAGGTTGGACTGGGGATGAGTGAATGTGGACAGCATGGGTCTGAATGTGCCTGAGAGGAGAGGAGGAGGATGTGAGGGCTGGAGAGCCCTCAGGATAAGCAGAGCTTAGGCCTGTCTCCGAGGGCATGTGGGGTTGCTTTCTGTTGCACTCAAATGTTTCTGTTCACTTTGGCCATGTGCAAAGCATCCCATTAGGTTGTATCTGTGATTCCTAAAATGGAGAGGAAATCTGGGAGTTTTCTAGGTAACGTCCAATCCAGATGACCGGCTTGAACAATTCTAGGGCTCCTCCCACCACCAACACCCTCAACACACCCCAGTGCACCCCAGCACACACACACACACAGGTGCCCCTTCATTGTTGCTGCTATGCATTCCAGCTGCACTGAGTCGCAGCATCTCACTGGCTCCCCTCAGAGGAACCTATGAGGTCACCAGGAAGGGGGACTGCTGCAGGGCCCCAAAGCTTGGAAACAGGCATGAGAGCTGAGGAGTAAGCAGCAGGGGCCAGGCCCCATTCCATGGCCTAGCCAGAAAATGTACACTCTGATTCTCTCCAAATTACTACCCTGGAGCAAGATGAGAGCCATGTTGGCAGCCAAGGATGTAACTCCCAGAATGAGCTGAGTCAACTTGACTTCTGGCAGCATAGTGACCAGATACCCTAAAATGCCATCCGCTATCTGATTGCAAGTAAATGTCTACAGACATAACATTATTGCACTGCCAAGATCACAAGGAAGCCCTCCTTCCACAAAAGAAAGAAACAATAAATAAAGCAAACTATCTGGAACCAGAGATGAGCAACAAGCATTTTCCTTAGGTAATGCCAAATGCAGAGTGGTGGGTGGGGGGAGTGAACCTAAGACTCCTACACTGACTTGAGACCCTCAAAGGTGGCTACCCCCCTAAGGAGAGAGTGTTTCCAACAAATCTGCCTGCCAGGACAGGGATCCCTCTGGGAAACCTGGGTGTCTGCTTCAGAGCTCCAGGTGAAAACATTTAAGAACAATAATAATGTCCCTGGAGGATTTGCAACCATTTGCTCTCCTGCAATGCTGAAGTTAAATTTACATTATCCTCATAAACAGGAAAATCCCCACTCAAGAAATTAAATTAAATTGGTTCTGGTCAGTGATAAACTGGTAGAAGCAATCAGAAATTCTTTCTGGAGGAAAGCATCCCAATTTAGGCCTTCAGGATTCCTACAGATGAAGCACAACCAAATACGAACTCACACACACACACACAATCAGACCCAAAGAGACAAGCCACCATAAGGTGAGACTCAATAGAAATAACAAACTGATTTAGACCTCTGAGAACTGCTTGAAATAAATGAAGTGCCAGCCAGGGTGGCTCACGCCTGTAATCCCAGCACTTTGGGAGGCCGAGGTGGGCAGATCACGAGGTCGGGAGATCGAGACCATCCTGGCTAACACGGTGAAACCCCATCTCTACTAAAAATACAAAAAATTAGCTGGGCATGGTGGTGTGCGCCTATAGTCCCAGCTACTCAGGAGGCTAAGGCAGGAGAGTGGTGTAAACCCGGGAGGTGGAGCTTGCAGTGAGCCAAGATGGCGCCACTGCACTCCAGCCTGGGCGACAGAGCGAGACTCCATCTCAAAATATAAATAAATAAATAAATAAATAAATAAATAAATAAAGTGCCAGGTGTGGTGGCTCCACGACTGTAATCCCAGCACTTTGGGAGGCCGACATGGGCAGATTGCTTGAGCCCAGGAGTTCATAACCAGCCTGGGCAACATGGCAAAACCCCATCTCTACAAAAATGTGCAAAAACTAGTGGATGTGGTGGAGCATGCCTGTAGTCCCAGCTACTCGGGAGGCTGAGGTAGGAGGATCACTTGAGCTCAGGAAGTCTAGGCGGCAGTGAGCTGTGATAGTGCCACTGCACTCTAGCCTGGGAGACAGAGTAAGAAAGATCTTGTCAAAAAATAAATAAATAAATAAAAGGAAGGAAGGGAGGGAGGGAGGGAAAAGAAAAGAAATAGATGAAGTCTCTTCATCTACCAATTTTTTCCTTTTTGATCATCTTCCTTATTCCATCTAAGGAATTCCAGCTAAACCTGCCTGCTGATTAAGGAAGTTTTTTGTTTTTGTTTGTTTGTTTTTGAGACAGAGTTTCGCTCTCGTTGCCCAGGCTGGAGTGCAATGGCATGATCTCGGCTCACTGCAACCTCTGCCTCCCGGGTTCAAATGATTCACCTGCCTCAGCCTACCAAGTAGCTGGGATTACAGGCATGCACCACCACTCCCAGCTAATTTTGTATTTTTAGCAGAGATGGGGTTTCTCCATGTTGGTCAGGCTGGTCTCAAACTCCCAACCTCAGGTGATCTGCCTGCCTCAGCCTCCCAAAGTGCTGGGATTACAGGCATGAGCCACTGCACCCAGCCAATTAAGGAAGATTTAATGGAATAAGGAAGGTGATCAAAAAGGCAAAAGAGTCTATTGGAGAAACAAAGGCCAGAGAGATTTGAAAAGGAACCAAATATACTTTTACAAGTGAAAAAATGCAAATGTTGAAACTATGAATTAAACAGCTGAAGAGAGAATCAATGAATTGGAACACAGATCTGAAGAAATTTCCTAGGATGCAACACAGAAAGATGAGAAGAGAGAAAATATGAAAGAAAGGTAAGAAGGCTGGGAGGAGAGAATGAGTGAGTCTAATGTACATCTAATCAGAATTCCTAGAATTCCACATCCCTGGATGAGGTGGTACTAAGTGGAGGCAATGGGTAGGGGTGCAGTGCAGGGCTGTTCTAGGCAGAGGGAACAGCATGTGCAAGGCCCTGAGGAACCTAACCAAAGCTGCTCTGCTAGAGCCCTTGCCCTGTGCTGCCTTATGCAGGGCAATGCTGGGGCACAGATGGGGCTTAAACACTGTCCCTGCCTGAGCAGTAGGCAGTCTGGTGGGGAGCCAGCCACAGTGAGGTGGACAGCCATGCTACTGCCTGGCCAACTCCATTTCCCCTTCAACTGCTAACTATACCACTTCTCCTCTCCAGCTCTCAGGCCACATGGCCCAGGTAGAGCTAGCCCCAGTCCTTCACGCTTCAGGGATGGACATGGGACCTCGACCAGGTTAATCACAGCCAGTGAGGTCCAGTTCTGAAACTTTTGGTAGAACCATTGGGCAGAGGAAATCTCTGGTTCACCCAGGGGTGCAGACAGGGGAGAATGTTAGTCTGGAACCACTATGAGATGGAACCAACATAAAGAAAGGCCCCCTTTGAGCCCTAGATCCAAGTATCCTAAAGATACCCTGGACATAATGGTTACAGAAGTTAATAGATTTCCTTTTCTGTTTGAGCTGGTCTGAGCTGTTTTTTTTCTGTTATGTGTAATTCCTTGCTCTCTGTCCCTGAAACAGAGGGAAGTCCCAAGGCTGGAGACCCCATGGGAGGACCTGGCCCAGTCTAGGAGTCAGTGAGGCTTTTTATGGGAGGTGATAGCCAGGCTGGGTCTTGATAGCTGCACCAGAGTTGGCTGGAGGGAAGAGGTGCGCCCGGGCAGGCTGGTGCAGGTGCTGGCTGCCTTCCCAGGAGTCAAGGCAGCTCACTGGCTCCTGGGCAGAGCCTCTGCCCAGGCAGGCCTTGGGCTCCCAGGTCAGCTCTCAGCAGCGGCTTCTGAGGGCCTCAGGGTTTAGCAGGAACAGGAGGCCTAAAGAGGGGACAACTCAGAAGCACTGCATAGGGTGGGACAGGCGAGCCTCCAAGGGTCTTATTTCATGAGTCACGTCGGTGTCAGGACCTCCAACCTCAGGATCCACTGAGGTTTGTGAGAGGAGCTGTGTCGGGAGGTCACCAGCCCATCCTGTCCCTCCCTGGCCCCCAGCATGGCCAGTGCCATGGCCACCCCTAGGTCATGTTGCCAGGCAGGTGCAATGTGCAGGGCACCAAACCAAGTGGGCTCAAGAATCTGCTCTTAGCTCTATAATAAAGTCGTTTCAGCTTCTTGCTGCCAGCTGACTTGGCACCCACCCATGTTCAGTCTCTTGCAGATCAATCAGCTGATCAGTGGGCTGCATGGGTCTCTGTGCGCTGTGCCTCTGTCACTACCAGCCCAGGCTCCCATGCCCAGCTTAAATACCCTCTCCTTCAAGAACCCTTCCCTAATCACCCAAGGCATAAATGTTCTATTCTGCCTCTAACAACCCTTTGAACCTGGACCCCAGGCTGCCGTGGGATGTGGTTACTTGTAGGTATGTTGTATTTTCCTTTGGTTCATCACTGTCTACTCAGGGCCTAGCGAGGACCTGGCAGCAATGCCTGGTAGTCCTAGTCAGAGAAATCAGGCCAGAGAAAGAAAGAAGGGGCATCCAAATTGGAAAAGAGGAAGTTTTACTATCTCTGTTTGCCAATGATATGAGTAATCTCCAAAAGACTCCTAGATTTGATAAATAAATTCAATAAAGTCTCAAGTTACAAAATCAATGTATACAAATCAGTAGCATTGCCATACATCAATCCCTTTTTTTTTTTTCCCCTTTGAGGTGGAGTCTCACTCCTGTTGCCCAGGCTGGAGTGCAATGGCACGATCTCGGCTCACTGCATCCTCTGCCTCCCAGGTTCAGCAGTTCTCCTGCCTCTGCCTCCTGAGTAGCTGGGATTACAGGCACCCGCCACCATGCCTGGCTAATTTTTGTATTTTTAGTAGAGATGGAGTTTCACCAGGTTGGTCCATGCCTGTAATCCCAGTGTTTTGGGAGGCCGAGGCGGATGGATCATCTGAGGTCAGGAGTTTGAACTCAATCCCTTTTATAGTACCTAGACACAAAAAGTAAAATGCTTAGGAATATACTTAATCAAGGAGGTGAGAGATCTCCACAAAAAGAACTATAAAACACTGCTGAAAGAAATCAAGATGACAAAAACACATGGAAATACATCCCATGTTCATGGATTAGAACAGTCAATATTTTGAAAGTGACCATACCACCCAAAGCAATCTACAGAGTCACCGCAATTCCAACCAAAATACCAACGTCATTCTTCAGAGAATTAGAAAAAGCAATCTTAAAATTCATATGGCATCAAAAAAGAACCTGAATAGCCAAAGCAATCCTAAGCAAAAAACAAATCTGGAGGCATCACATTACCCAACTTCAAATTATACTATAAGGATATAGTTATCAAGACAGTATCAAGGAAGCGTCTACTGGTATCATGTACTGGCATCAAGGTAGATATACAGACCAATAGAACAGAATAGAGAATCCAGAAATAAAGCCAAATACTTACAGCCAACTGATCTTCCACAAAGTATACAAAAACATAAATTGGGGAAATGACATTCTATTCAATAAATGGTGCTGGGAAAATTGGATAGCCACATGTAGAAGAATGGAACTGGATCCCTATTTCTCATACAAAAGTTAACTCATAATGGGTTAAATACTTAAATCTAAGTCCTGAAATCATAAAAATTCTAGAAGGAACGCTAGGAAAAACTCTTATGAACATTGGCCTAGGCTAAATATTTATGACGAAGGCTCCAAAGGCAAATGTAACAAAAACAAAAGTAAATATTCAGGACCTACTTAAACTAGAAAGCTTCTACACAGCGGAAGTAAACAGACAGCTTAGAGAATGGGAGAAAATATTTGCAAACTATGCATCTGACAAAGGACTAATACCCAGGATCTACAAGGAACTCAAATCAGCAAGAAAAAAAAAAATAATCATCCTGGCTGGGCACAGTGGCTCATACCTGTAATCCCAGCACTTTGGGAGGGCAAGGCGTGTGGATGACTTGAGGTCAGGAGTTTGAGATCAGCCTGGCCAACATGGTGAAACCCTGTCTCTACCAAAAACATAAAAAATTAGCCGGGTGTGGTGGCAGGGCCCGTAATCCCAGCTACTCAGTAGGCTGAGGCATGAGACTCAACTTGAATCTGAGAGGCAGAGGTTGCAGTGAGCCAAGATTGCACCACTGCACTCCAGTCTGGGTGACAGAGTGAGACCCTATGTAAAAATAAAAATAATAATAATAATAATAATAAATACTTTATAAACATTAATTTACTGACTCTTCTTAACGACCTCAATGGTATATTCTGTTTGATCCCTGTTAACAGACAAGAAAATTCAGGTACAGAGAGGCTAGGTTACTTGTTCAGAGTCGCACAGCCAGTGTGCAGCAGAGCCAGAAGTCAAACCCAGGGAGTCCTTCTCCAGTCTGTGCTCTTAACCCTGGGCCATGACATGCCATCACCCTAGGTGTGCAGTGAGGGGACTGGGGCCCAAAAGGGGAAGGGACTCATACCTGAAGCCACACAACCAGGGTCCAGCCGCAGGCAGGCTCTTTCTCCACAGAGACAGAACTGGTTTGGGCCCCTCCTTCCTCCTCTTGGTGACAGTTTTGCCCGTGGGCATCCTGTGGGCAAAGGGGAGACTGAGTTTCTGGTTTGTTGGTGTGTTTCAGGAGTGCAGCTTGATGAGGTCAGTCTTTGTGTGCAGAGAGAGGAGCTGGGTGGAGGCTGGCTGGATGACTGGGCCTAGGCCTCCAGATGAGGGAAAGGAGCAGAGAGGACGAGGGATGCATCATGGCACTGGTATTGCTGAGAGAGACCCCAACCCCCAGGAGGGGTATGTAGGGGTGAGGAAGGGGCTGCTGGTTCCCCCTTGGTGAGCAAGGGCTGGCTATGGGAGGGGCTCCAGGAGCAGAGGGGAAGTGTTAAAGACTCAAACCCAGCCAGGCACGGTGGCTCACACTTGTAATCCTAGCACTTTGAGAGGCTGAGGTAGGTGAATCACCTGAGGTCAGGAGTTCAGACCAGCCTGCCCAATATGGAGAAACCCCATCTCTACTAAAAATACAAAAATTAGCCAGGTGTGATGGTGCACACCTGTAATCCCAGCTACTAGGGAGGCTGAGGCAGGAGAATTGCTTGAACCTGGGAGGCGGAGGTTGCAGTGAGATGAGATTGCACCACTGCACTCCAGCCTGGGTGACAGAGTGAGACTCTGTCTCAAAAAAAAAAAAAAAAAGATTCAGACCCAGCCTCGGCCCCCTGTGTCACACAAACTGTTCTCCTCCTAGGGCAGGCTTACAGGGGCCCATGCCTGGGGCACCCAGGTTGGCAGGCAGCTTCGTGGATGCCTCTGGGGAGACCTCCCTGACTGCAGGCCGGCTCTGGGGTGCTGCAGAAGAACTCACTTCCGTCTCTCCTATGGTGGTGCTGTAGGCAGCCATGTTAGACACCATGTGATGATGCCTGGTGGTCATGTGATCCCAAGACACCATACCATAGGTCAGCCCAGGACCAATAGCTGGTGTCAGGAAGCAAGGAGCTGAACAGGTTGATTCACCCCCGGGAACTTCCGCCTGACCATCCCAGAAGGCAGCTGCTGACAGGGTCTCCTGGAGGGCTGAGGATGCAGGGAGGTCTGGGGGTCTTGAGGGCCACCTAGGGTCTTGGGGAGTCTTGGGAATTTAGAGGACCTAGGAGACCTTGTGGGGCTTTAGGAAGGCCTAAGGGGCCTGGGGGGCCTTGGGATCGTTGAGGGGCCTGGGAAGGCTTTGAGGGGTCTCTGGAGGATCTTTTGGGCCTTGGGGGCCTGGGGAGCCTTAGGGGACCTCCAGAGGCCTAAGGGACCTTGGGAAATCTTTGGGACCTTAGGGGGCTGGGGATGTAGGAGACTTGAGAGGCCTGGGGCTTTGGGCCAGCCTTGGAAAGCAAGGGGGGCTGGGAGGGCCATGGCGGGTGGAGAAACGCCCCCAGAGGGCCTGGGTCATGCTGCGGCCACAGCCTGGGCACTGTGCTCCAGCTCTGGGAGCCCTGGTTATTCCCTCCACGTGATGGGGGGATCCCAGGCCTGCTCCAGCATCCCTGTGAGGGTGAAGTGACCCCAAGGGGACAGGCCTTGCCCCGGCTCTCAGGCCTGCATGCCCCACACTCCACTTCCACACAAACTCATCTGAAGGCATATAAGACTGTGGGGTCTACCAAAGGCTTTGTGGGGAGGTAGAGGAAGGAGCCCCATTGCGAGCCATCTCGTGTCCCCAGAGCTCCTCTCATGCTGACAGCCACTCTCTTCACGGGTTCGTATAAAGTGCCCAGAACGGTGCCTGGCACACAGGAGTTGTGAGCCATCGTCACTGCTGTCACTGTCTTTCGGTTCTCTCTTTCCCAGACGGCTTCTCAGGATCCCTCTTTTTGCCCCCAGCGACCTGGTGTCCTTCGTGTCGGAACAGATGCGTCCTGCGATGCTCCTCATGTGAAACGGGAAGAGCCTATAAACGAAAACGTGTATCTTCCCCCATAGGGTTTAGTTTTTTTTGGGGGGGGGAACCGAGTCTCGCTCTGTAGCCCAGGCTGGAGTGCAGTGGCGCGATCTCGGCTCACTGCAACCTCCCACCCCCCAAGTTCAAGTGATTCTCCTGCCTCAGCCTCCCGAGTAGCTGGGATTACAGGCATGCGCCACCATGCCTGGCTAATTTTTTGTATTTTTAGTAGAGATGGAGTTTCACCATGTTGGCCAGGCTGGTCTCGAACTCCTGACCTCAGGTGATCCACCTGCCTCAGTCTCCCAAAGTGCTGGGATTACATGCATGAGCCAGTGCGTCTGGCCCCCCGTGGGGTTTAGAAGTAGCTCAGCACAGCGTGTGGCGGGTGCCACCCAAGAAGGTGGCACAGAGGACAAAAGTCCACAGAGGACAAATGCAGGCGGTGTGGAACTCAGGCCCCAACTTGTGGGGTTGTGGCTGTGAGCAGCCACAAGGTGGCCCCAGTGAGCCCAGGGGCCGGCCAGTGCAGGGCAGGTGGGAGGTTGTTGCACAGCTAAGTTAGGCTAAGAGAGACGTGGCAGGGTCCCCCTGGGGCAGCAGGTGGGGGCTCAGCTCACCCTGGCTCCCAGCTGCACAGCTCCGAGTGGGCATCTCTTCACTTGAGGAGGAGGAAGGGCAGCCTGCAGCCAGCAGGTGTGCCAGGATCCTCCTACCTGGGTTGGGGCCAGGAAGGCAAACACAGGGCAACTGAACCTATTGCAGAGCAGGGCCCGAGGGCTGACTCGGAGCAGGTGGTTGCAGGCTGGCTCTGAACAGGCCTTGACCCATCCCCTGGATCCCCCAAGCCCTTCCCAGCCTCCACCCCCTGCTGCAGGCCACACCTACAGCCTTCTGTGCTGAGGGCTGTGCCCCTGGAAGCCACATGGGGCAGACCAGGGCTGCCTGGGCCCTGAAGCAGCATTTCTGTGTCTTCAGCCCAGGGGAGCTGACTGTTCACGGCTATGCTTACACCACACTTCTCCTCTAGGCTGGGCCGGGCGAGAGGAGGGAGATGAAGGACGGTGGGGCTAGCCTTGCTGGTCATCAGGGTCACTCATCTCTGGGGATCTGGCTGGATCTAGGGGCTGAGGAAGGACAGGCCGGTGGCAGGGGCCAGGTCTGGGCTTCTGGTGGGCTAGCCCCCCTTCTAGGAAGGCCTGTGCTCACTGCATCTCTAGGGACAGATGCCCAGGGCCAGGTCCTCAGAAATTCTGACCTGCCAGGCTGCCTGCCTCAGCCCCACCCCACCCAAGGCATCCAGGGACACTGGCCTGTGGCAGACACGCCCACAGCTTTGCTGTGTGTCCATCTTTGTTGCCCCTCCTTTTGGGGAGCTACCCCTACCCCTGCACTCTAACAGGTGAACCCAGTGTGAGCCACTGCCCCACCCACCAGCCCCTGACTCAGGCCAGAGAAGTGAAAACCATCTGACCACAGAGGAGGAACCTGGGGGCACAGCAGGACACCAGGTGGCCGGAGGTCAGGCTCGGGGGGATGACCTGGAGGCCAGCTGTCTGGAGGATCCTGAGCAGAGAGGCGGGCAGGCCCTTGATACCTTTCCTTCCAAGAGGGGAATCTAAAGGGAGAGAGTGACATCAATCCAAGGCCCACCGTGTAGGTGCTGATGACAAAGGCCAGTGGAGGTGACCACAGGTCCTGCCCAAGACAGTTCTGGAGATGGATGGTGGGGCTGGTACCTGTCTTAATTTGCTGCATTGCTAGAAAGGAATACCGGAGGTTGGACAATTTATAAAGAAAAGACGGTAGCCAGGAGCAGTGGCTCACACCTGTAATCTCAGCACTTTGGGAGACTGAGGCGGGCAGATCACCTGAGGTCAGGAGTTCGAGACCAGTCTGACCAACATGGAGAAACCCTGTCTCTACTAAACATACAAAATTAGCCAGGCTTGGCGGTGCATGCCTGTAATCCTGGCTACGCAGGAGGCTGAGGCAGGAGAATCACTTGAACCCGGAAGGCAGAGGTTGCGGTAAGCCGAGATCATGCCATTGCATGCCAGCCTGGGCAACAAGAGCAAAACTCCATCTCAACAAGAAAAGAAAAGATGGTTATTTGGCTCAGAGTTATTCAGGCTCTTACAAAGAAGCATGGCACCAGCATCTGCTTCTGGTGAGGCCTCAGGAAGCTTCCATTCATAGCAGAAGGGGAAAGGGAGCAGGCATCCCATGGAGAGAGGAAGGAGGGAGGAGTGGGGGAAGGAGGTGCCAGGCTGTCTTTAACAACCAGCTTTCACGGGAACTAATAAAGGTAGAACTCACTATTAAGCACCAAGCCGTTCATGAGGGGTCCACCCTCATGATACAAACACCTCCCACCAGGCCCCACCTCCAACACTGGGGATCAAATTTCAACCTCAGATTTGAAGAGGACAACATCCAAACTATATCAGCATCCAGCAATGAGAATGTACTTCATGTTACCTCAAAATGGCTAAGATAGTAAATGTTTAAATATGTGGGTAAATCTAAGTAACTATTGGCTGCATAGAATAACATTAATTTTTCATGGTGTTTTATATAGATAAAAATTTTATTTATTTATTGAGACAGAGTATCGCTCTATCACCCAGGCTGGACTGCAGTGGTGAGATCTCAGCTCACTGCAACCTCCACCTCCAGGGTTCAAGCGATTCTCCTGCCTATATAGGCCGGGCACGGTATAGGCTGGGCATGGTGGCTCATGCCCGCAGCACTTTAGGAGGCTGAGGTGGGTGAATCACGAGGTCAGGAGATCAAGACCAGCCTGGCCCAACACGGTGAAACTCTGTCTCTACTAAAAATACAAAAATTAGCCGGGCGTGGTGGCACGCACCTGTAGTCCCAGCAATTCGGGAGGCTGAGGCAGGAGAATCGCTTGAACCTGGGAGGTGGAGGTTGCAGTGAGCTGAGATCAAGCCACTGCATTCCAGCCTGGGTGATAGAGCAAGACTCTATCTAAAAAAAAAGAAAAAAGAAAAAAAATTTTAATAGACAAAGGTGGCTCTGACTTCCATTGAATTGTACATACAGAATGGGAAGGGAAGCACTGCAGTGGAGAAACTGACAAGCACAACTCAGCCAGATGACCAAGGTCAACACCAGCAGTGAGGAGTCATGTTGATGGCATATCGCCTTGTAAGATGGGATGAGAAGGGCCCTTACTTCTGCAGTCTTCCTCCACAAAACCTCAGTCTATCTCTGAGAAAAACACCAGACATTGCAATCAAGGGACATCTACAAAATTCCTGACCAATCCTCCTTAAACTGTCCAGGTCATCAAACACAAGGAAAGCCTAAGAAACTCTCACAGCCAGGAGCAGCCTGAGGAGAGACAATGAATCCATGTCCTGCGGGATCCTGCATGGGATCTAAGACAGCAAAAGCATATTAGGTAGCTCGGTGTGTTAGCACACACCTGTAGTCCCAGCTACTTGGGAGGCTGAGGCAGGAGGATCATTTGAGCCCAGGAGTTCGAGGCTGCAGTGAGCTATGATTGCACCCATGAGTAGTCACTGCATTCGAGCCTGGATAACATGGCAAGACTATATCTATTTTTTGTTGTGTTTGTTAAAGTACATTAGTGGCCGGTTGCAGTGGCTGATGCCTGTAATCCCAGCACTTTGGGAGACCGAGGTGGGCAGATCATTTGAGGTCAGGAGTTCGAGACCAGCCTGGCCAACACGGTGAAACCTTGTCTCTACTAAAAATACAAAAATTAGCCCAGCATGGTGGCGTGCGTCTGTAATCCCAGCTACTCAGGAAGCTGAGGCAGGAGAATTGCTTGAATTCAGGAGGCGGAGGTTGCAGTGAGCCAAGATCGTGCCACTGCACTCCAGCCTGGGGGACAGAGCCAGACTCCATCTTAATAAATAAATAAAGTACATTAGGTGATTTTGTGCTGTTATCACAGAGTACCTGAGACTGGGTAATTTGTAAACAATGGAAGTTTATTCGGCTCATAGTTCTGGAGGCTGGAAGTCCAATAGCAAGGTGCCAGGATCTAGGGAGAGCCTTCTTCGTGTGACACTCCATGGAAGAAGGCAGAAGGGCAAGAGAGTGTGCACTGAACCCAGTCTTTTATCAGGAACCCACTCCCAAGATAACTAACCCACTCCCAAGATAACTAACCCACTCTCATGATAACTAACCCACTCCAAAGATAATTAACCCAAGCCCATAACTAACCCACTGCCATAATAACTAACCCACTCCCATGATAATGAGCCCACTCCCATGATAACTAACCCACTCCTGAGATAACTAACCCACTCTCATGATAACTAACCCAGTCCCAAGATAACTAACCCATTCTCATGATAACTAACCCACTCCAAAGATAATTAACCCAAGCCCATAACTAACCCACTGCCATAATAATTAACCCACTCCCATGATAATGAGCCCACTCCCATGATAACTAACCCACTCCTGAGATAACTAACCCACTCTCATGATAACTAACCCAGTCCCAAGATAACTAACCCATTCTCATGATAACTAACCCATTCTCATGATAACTAACCCACTCCCAAGATAACTAACCCACTCCCATGATAACTAACCCACTCCCGAGATAACTAACCCACTCTCATGATAACTAACCCACTCCCATGATAACTAACTCACTTATGATAACTAACCCACTCCCAAGATAACTAACCCACACCCATGATAACTAACCCACTCCCAAAATAACTAACCCACTCCCATGATAACTAACCCACTCTCATGATAACCCACTGTCATAACTAACCCACTCCCAAGATAACTAACCCACACCATGATAACTAACCCACTCCCAAGATAACTAACCCATCCCAAGATAACTAACCCACTCTTATGATAACTAATCCACTCCCATAAGTAGCTCACACCCATGATAACTAACCTACTCCCAAGATAACTAGCCCCTGCCATGATAACTAACCCACTCCCATGATTATAAACCCACTCCCATGGTAACTAATCCACTGCCATGATAATGAACCCATTCCCATGATAATTAACCCACTCCCAAGATAACTAACCTACTCCCAGGTAACTTACCCATTCTCATAATAACTAACCCTCTCTCATGGTAACTAACCCACTCCCATAACTAACCCACTTCAAAGATGATTAACCCACTCCCAAGATAACTAACCCACATCCATGATAACTAACCTACTCTCATGATAACTAACCCACTCCCAAGATAGTTAACCCACACCCATGATAACTAACCCACTCTCATGATAACTAACCCTCTCTCGTAACTAACCCACTCCCAAGATAACCCACTCGCATGATAACTAACCCACTCCCATGATAACTAACCCACTCCCAGGTAACTAACCCATTCTCATAATAACTAACCCTCTCTCATGATAACTAACCCACTCCCATAACTAACCTGCTCCAAAGATGACTAACCCACTCCCAAGATAACTAACCCACATCCATGATAACTAACCCACTTCCAAGATAATTAACCCACACCCATGATAACTAACCCACTCTCATGATAACTAACCCACTCCCAAGATAACCCATGCCCATGATAACTAACCCACTCCCATGATAACTAACCCACTCTCATGATAACTAACCCACTCCCAAGATAACTAACCCACTCCCATGATAATGAACCCACTTCCATGGTAACTAACCCACTCCCATGGTAACTAACTCACTGCAGAGATAACAGTGTTAATCCACTCAAGAGGGAAGAGCTCTCATGGCCTAATCAACTTTTTTTTTGGCGGAGTGGGGACAGAGTCTTGCTCTGTCACCCAGACTGGAGTGCAATGGTGCAATCTTGGTTCACTGCAACCTCCACTTCCTGGGTTCAAGTGATTCTCCTGCCTCAGCCACCTGAGTAGCTGGGATTACAGGTGTGTGCCACCACGCCCGGCTCGCTTTTTTGTATTTTTAGTAGAGACGGGGGTTTCACCATGTTGGTCAGGCTGGTCTCAAACTCCTCATGTGATCCACCCACCTTGGCCCCCTAAAGGGATTACAGGCATGAGCCAGTGCACCCGTCCCTAATCAACTCTTAAAGATCCCACCTCTCAACGCTGTTGCCTCAGGGATTAAGTTTCCAGCACAGGAACATCAGTGGACGAATTCAAGCCATAGGATTCTGTCCCTGGCCTCCCAAATTAATGCCTTTTCATATGTAAAATACACTTATTCTAGCTCAATGTTCCCGAAGTCTTAATTCATTCCAGTAGTAACTCAAAGTTTAAAGTCCAGAGTCTCATGTGAGAATTCGATATGGCTGTTACTGGTGTGATTCATTCCAACGCAAATCCCTTTCCAGCTTCGAGCATGTGAAATTCACAGGTTTCGTGCTTCCAACGTGCAGAGGTGGGATAGGCATAGGACAGGCATTTCCATGCCAAAAGGGACAAATAGGCAAGAAGAAAAGAGCAGCTGGTCCCAAGTAAGTCCAAAACCCCACAGGGAAAACAACAGGAAGGTCTGAAGCCCGAGCGAAATCTCCTTTAACTCCCAGTCCCACATTCTGGGCTCACTGGGGTGGGGTTGGGCCTGCACCAGTGCTCCCCTAGCCTAGGGCCTGGCAGGGGACACTGGGATTGAGGCTGGATGTCCATCAGGCCTGATGGTGCAGGCCTCGCAGAGGGAGTCTGTGCTTTATCCCAAAGCCTGGGAAACTGGGTTCTGCCAAAGGCCTGGGTTTGGCCCTGGGGCCTTAGAAGGTTCCAGGGACATTCTCACGGAAGGGGATCCAGGGTGCTGCTCCACGGCATGGCCCGGAACCCAGGCCCCAAGCAGTCCCGGCCCCTGGGCTCCCTTCTCTGTCCCTGAATCTTCCCCATCTCTCCAGAGCTGGGTGCCGAGATCAGTGTGCCAGCTCCTGGGTGGCCCTCAATGCCCACATGGGGATTGTGTGATCTCCGTGGCAGGCAGAGAATCCAGGGCCCTCCTGGCCTGCCCACACCCACCTGCCCTGCGCCCACAGCTCCCTCCCCCAGCTCAGCTGCTCTTCAGGGCCTCACCCTGCCCTGCCACAGCCTCGAATGGCTTTTCTCCTGGGAGCAACAGCCACAGTGTGAGGAGGGCTTGCTTTCCGCACCCCCCCACATCTCCGGGCGTGGGAAGGGCTTTGTAAGAGCTGCTCAGATCCCTACCTCAGTAGGTTTTCTGTTGCTTATAACAGAATTCCTGAAACTGAGTAGTTTATAAAGAAAAGGAATTTATTTATTACAGTTATGAAGGCTGAGAAGTGCAAGGCCGAGGGGCGAATCTGGGGAGGGCCTTCCTGTTGGCCAGGGAGTGGGGGGCCTCTGCAGAGTCCTGGGGCAGCGCAGGGCAGCACACGGCAAGGGGCCTGAGAGGCCTATCGTGCTAGCTCAAGTGTCTCTCCCCCTTCTTATTAAGCCACCAGTTCCCCCCCATGATAACCCATTAATCCCTTAACCCATGAATCCATTAAGCCATGAATGGATTAGTCCATTTATGAGGGCACAGCCCACATGATCCAATCACCTCTTTATGGCCCCACCTCTCGATACTCCCCACGTTGGAGATCAATTTTTTTTTAAAGACAGGGTCTCGCTCTGTCGCCCAGGCTGGAGTGCAGTGGCCGGATCTCAGCTCACTGCAAGCTCCGCCTCCCGGGTTCACGCCATTCTCCTGCCTCAGCCTCCCGAGTAGCTGGGACTACAGGCGCCCGCCACCTCGCCCGGCTAGTTTTTTGTATTTTTTAGTAGAGACGGGGTTTCACCGTGTTAGCCAGGATGGTCTCGATCTCCTGACCTCGTGATCCACCCGTCTCGGCCTCCCAAAGTGCTGGGATTACAGGCTTGAGCCACCGCGCCCGGCCTGCAGCCTCCAACTCTTGGCCTCAAGCAATCCTCCCATCTCAGCCTCCCAAAGCACGAGGATTACCACCTTGCCCGGCCGAGGACTAAATTTCAACATGAGTTTTGGAGGGGACAAAAGTAGAAAGTAAAAGTTTCTCTTCAAAGTGTCCCTTCTTGTTAAAGAATAAATCATGTGTTAAAAATAATAGTTTCTTTGAAAAACTAACTTCCTTCAAAGTGCTAACAACTCTTTGTTAAGCCCCATCCTATGTAGATGATGTTAAACATGCTCACAGGCACCCACTACACTCTACATCCTTGTACCTTAACCAAGATATTTGTGCTGGACCTGCTCACAGGCACGCTCCAGATCACAGCCTATGCGCCTTCCCTATTTGGCATAAGCAACTTCCTCTTTTCCTTTGTTTTGCCGTTACTTTTACCTGTTTAGAAAAGTTTTAAACTGTTAGCCAATTGGGTTGTAGTTTAGATTGTGAGATCTGGCTCCAGCCAATAGAGACAGGACACAGTAGCAGGGACAAACTGCGTAAAGGATAAAAATTGCTTCCCTCCTTTGTTCAGGTGTGCTCTCGCCATTGTTCCATCTGCAATGAGCACCCTTTCTGCAGAAAGTAAAAATGACCTTGCTGAGATAATTAAATTTATGTTTGAGTGCTATTTCTTTGCAGCACCAGGGAACAAGCATTCTGTTTCTAAATAAACATTTCACATATAACACAAATATTCAAAGCATAGCACCCCTTCCCACCTGCTTATTACCCAGAGGCCTCCAGTCTACACCCAGAAGCCTTTCTCTACCTAAAGCACTGAAGGGATCCTGTTGTTCCTGCTTGAAACCCGGCCATGGCACCTTCCTGCCCTGGGATATGGGCTGTCTTTCATGGCAGCTCCTGCCTTTTCCCAGCTAAACAGAGCAAGTGGAGCTCTCTCTTCCCACCAGGCCTTTCCATATGCTCTTCCCTCTGCCTGGAATCCTCTTCCTACGATCTTTTTTTCTTTTTTCTTTTTTTTTTGGAGACGGAGTCTCGCTCTGTCGCCCAGGCTGGAGTGCAGTGGCCGGATCTCAGCTCACTGCAAGCTCCGCCTCCCGGGTTTACGCCATTCTCCTGCCTCAGCCTCCCGAGTAGCTGGGACTACAGGCGCCCGCCACCTCGCCCGGCTAGTTTTTTGTATTTTTTAGTAGAGACGGGGTTTCACCGTGTTAGCCAGGATGGTCTCGATCTCCTGACCTCGTGATCTGCCCGTCTCGGCCTCCCAAAGTGCTGGGATTACAGGCTTGAGCCACCGTGCCCGGCCTCTTCCTACGATCTTATCTTAGTTAACCTCTGGTCACTCCTTGGCCTCTCCTGGAGTATCACCACTTCCAGGAAACCCTCCCCAGCCTTCTGAGGCTCTCTGTCTTATCATTGACCACACTGTGACTTCATTGCCTGCCTGCCTCTGTCTGTCTGTTGGATAAGAAGCTCCCTGAGGCCAGAGACCATCTTGAGTGTTCCTCCCTGCCACATGTCAACAGCGTAGGGCCTGGCACCAAGGAAAGGTCAGGATAAGTTTGTCCTTGGGGTGCTCTCAGCCTCAGTTCGATTCTCTAAAAAAGATGAGGTTGGCTGGGCACAGTGGCTCAGGCCTGTAATCCCAGCACTTAGGGAGGCCGAGGCAGGTGGATCACCTGAGGTCAGGAGTTCAAGACCAGCCTGCCCAATAAGGTGAAACCCGTCTTTACTAAAAATACAAAAATTAGTCAGGCATGGCGGCACATGCCTGTGGTCCCAGCTACTGGGAAGGCTGAGGCAGGAGAATCACTCAAAGGCAGAGGTTGCAGTGAGCCAAAATTGAGCCACTACTCCAGCCTCGGTGACAGAGCAAGACTTTGTCTCAAAAAAAAAAAAAAAAAGATGAGGTTGCCCTGGATCCCTTCTCCCAGCCATGACCCTTATGGGGTGCCTCCCACATGCCTGTAGCAGGGGAGACTGGGGGTGTACTGCCCGCTGACCCTCCCATGCCAGGGCACAAGGACCCAGATGCATCTGAGAGCTAAAACACTTCTAGCTCCTAGAATTTTCAGGGGTGGGAGGCAGGTGTTAGCTCAGGAGGGGTTAAGGAAGCACCACTTTCCCATGATTCCTGGCAGCAACCCGGTGCCAGGAGTGATGCTAGCAAAGGTAAGGGTGAGGCTGCCTCCTGGGAGCCCTGACTGTTGAGGAGTGGGACTGGGCCCCTCAGCTGTCTGGCTGGGACACCGCCATCTCTGGGCCAGAGCTGAGAGCCGCCAGCTGCTGCTCTGTTCGGTCTCCTACAGGAACCCCGACTCCCAGCCTGGGACTCTTCGCCCAAACCTCTCACCACTCCAGATCCAGGGGCCTTCCTCCCTAGCCCTGGCCCCACCCCTTCTCCCCTAATCAGGATGAAAATAGCAACTGCCGGCACTTCCCAGTGCCATTTGGTGCCAGGTGCTGCCATCTCGGGGGTGGTGACGAGGTGACGTGGGGAATGGCCTGGAACCCAGAGTCTATGCACCCCAGGGCTTGGAGTGCTTCCTTCTCACCTCTCCTTGGTGACCCCGGGCAGGTTCCTGAGCCCTCTGTGCCTTGGCATCCCGTGTAATAAAATATGTGGTTCTGTGTGTGTGTGGAATGACAGCCTGGATTCTACATGCCAAGGTATGAACTTTCCAGGTGCACCTGCTTGGTGCCAGGTCCCATCTCAGAATGTGAGGGGGGGGCTGGGATGTGAACTCAGGTTGGCCTGCCCCTGCCACGCCCCTGCCACTCACCGACTTATTTCCATGCCTTTTTTTCGCCACAGACAAACGTAACAGGAAGGCCTTGAAGAGCCAGTGGACGGTGCGGGGGTGTCAGGCTATATGGAGACCCCTGCTTCCACTTGTCATTGGTTCCTCTCGAGTCCTGTCACCTTGCCTCTGATTCCCCTCAAGGCTCTGAGGCCGGGAGGCAGGGGTCTGAGGGCCCCGCTGGCCCCAGGTGTGAGCAGGCTCCAAGCCTCCTTCCCAGGCCACCCATCAAGCTCAGGGCTCTGCCGTGCCCACTCGAGGCAGTCCTGTCCCACCATCCCTGTGTCCGGTTCTGCTTTGAGCAGAGGAGGGGGGAGCCGGCGGTGGCCTTGCCATCACCAGCTATGTGACCCTCAGGGTCTGGCGGCCACTCTGAGCCTGTGCCCTTGTATGAGTTTGCTAGAGCTGGTGTAACCAACACCACAGACAGGCAGCTTACACAACAGAGATTCATTCCCTCATTCTTCCAGAGGCTGAAAGTCTGAGATCAATGTGTCTGCAGGGCTGGTTCCTCCTGAGGCCTCACTCCTGGGAGAGCAGATGCTGCCTTCTCTCCGGGTCCTCACGCGATCCCCCCTCTGCGTGTGTCCATGTCCCCATCTTCTCCTCTTATGAAGACATGTGTGCTGTTGGGTTCGGGCCCACCCTGAGGGCCTCATTTACCTTCATTGCCTCTTTAAGGATGCTATCTCCAAATGCAGTCACATGGGGAGGTATGGGAGTTAGGACTTCAACAGATGAATTTTTTGGGGGACACAATTCAGCCATAAATGCTGCTCTGTAAATGGGCTAATAGGATGGCTGTGAAGAGCCACGGAGCAGGGTGGTGGGCACCACGCAACATCAAGTGTTACCCTTTGTGGGGTGTGTGGTCCATGCCTGTTCACCAGCCAGGGGCTCTGTCTGACTCTCTGCACCGCACCAATTTTGCCCCCCTACCGAGCAGGGACTGGGCATCCAGCAAATGTCTGGAGTGTGGGCTGGATGTGAGGGGCTAGGCATGCTGGGCGCTGTCATCTGGTTTCCCTTGGGCTCCTGCCTGCTCACTCCTAATCCTGGCTGTTCACGAAATGAACATTCCTTGGGCGCTTGCTCTGCGCCACGCTGTCTGCTGCAGCCCCTTTTCTGTTGGGGCACTTCCTGCCCCAGCCCCAGCGGTTCAGATGGCACTGCTGGTCACAGCACCCTGGCCTCCACCCCCACAGTCCCCTTGGCTCAAACGTGACACATGACCAAGTGAGGCTGATGAGAATCCTTCCAGGAGACTTGCTGGAAGGGTGCGGGGCCGGAGGGGGTCTCTCTTTGGGATTGCTGCTCTGAGGACGGAGCCTTTGTCTCCACAGGGAGAAGCAGAGAGGTTCAGAGATGAGAAGTGATAAGGAGCAGGTGTCCTGCTGGCAGAGAGACTGCCACTGCTGCACCTGCACAAACAGGTTGCCTTTGGAGCTTGACTGAGTCATTTGTGTACAAAATGACCCTGACAATGACACATAGCCTGGCCAAGGTCTTGAGATGTGGGGACAGCAGCGAGAGACTTGCACAGGAAAGCTCTGGGCCTTTGCTCCCAGGAACAGCTCACCTGGGCTATCGGGAGAGTGGAGAGAGGAGGCAGGAAGGAGCACAGTCAACAATGGAAATGATTAAAATATGGTCACGGTGCTGGGGCAGGAGGTGCCCTAAGGGTCCCCGCCCTACCCCAGAGCCTTGGCAGGTGGGAGTCTGGGATCATTTCTGAACAGGCTGGCTCAGGAGAGCTTCCTGGAGTGGGGAGCTCTGGAGCTAGGCCTGGCAGGCTGGGTAGAGTTAGTGTAGGGCAGGTACCCCTGGGAGGATATGGCCAGAACAGGGAGCTGAGGCAGGAAAGTAGAGCTTGTGTTTGGGAAAAACAAGTCCTGTTTCCCTGGAGGACAGAGATAAGGCAGGAAAGCCTGGCGGGGTTGGGCAGCGGGGAGGGGGAGCCAGAGAGGTCTGATGGTCAGGCCCTGTGCTGGATGGGGGCTCTGGGCACAAATGAGTCATCTCCGCCATCCTAGGAAGAGAGCGTCCTGCAGACAGCACGCCATCGCACCCCATGCTGCCTGCGGAGGCACAGGACAGCCCTTGTGGGCTGGACAGCCCTTGCGGAAGCGCTGGATCCTTTACCCTGAAATCACTGGGTCCTGCAGTTCTGCAGACAGGAACCTGAGCCTTGGAGAAGTACAGCGCACCTGAGTGCCCGCCTCTAACCCAGGTCCACCAGGGCTGGACCTGGAGGAGGATCAAAGAGAGGCCCTGAATCTTGCCCCAAGGAGCTTCAGGTTCACTTGAGCTGGGGCCCTTGAGGAAGTGGGGAGGGCGGATCCAGGTCTGGAATCTTTGGATTGAAAGGTTGGAGATGCCTGTAGGACTCCCAAGGTCAGTGAGTTGAGGGCAGGGCACTGGGGCAGGCAAGAGACACAGGAAGGGCAGGGCAGAGCACAGAGGACCCAGCCTGGGGAGGGGGAGGCAGAGAGGGCTGGGCAAAAACAGCCTCCAGGCCTTGTGTATTTTCTCCACTCTGGTTCTCCTCCACCCTCCCACCCCAGCTCCCCGCAACCATCCTCCTGGGTAAGACGCTAAAGCGGGTCTCCTAAACCTAGGGTTCTGCAGGGCGATCCCCTCTGCCCCTTCACTGAGCACTCTCCTGTGAGCTAGACAGCCTTAAAGCGGGGTGGTGGGTGGTTTCTTCTGCAGGGTCCGGAACCCGGGGACAGGTGTGCTTAGAGTGGGTCCCCTCTACTGATGTTCTGCCCCGCAGGTAGTGCCTGGGGAGATGCAGGGGTGTGGGTGAGATTCGGAGAAAGGGTGGGCCCAGAGGTCCGGATCCTGGGGGACAGACAGCACCCCGGGCACCCTGGGGTGGGCGCACCAGGTACTGGCGCGAGTTTAGCGGGGTTCGTACTGCGTCCTGTCCAGCGCAGGCTACAAGCCCGGCCCCGCGTGGCCGTCGCGGAAAGGCATTTCCTCCCGGGACGCGGGTCTCCCCCGGCAGCCAGCGCAGTCCCTGACCCATCTCCGGAGCTGCGGGCGGTCCCGCGGGGCGCGGGCGAGGCCACAGCAGCGTGCGTGCTCGTGCGCGGCTGAGCCCGTGGCGTCCGCCGTGGCAAGCGCGGGGACGGCGTGGCCGTGGCCGGCGGTGCCCGCGCGTGCGCGTGGGTGCGAGCGGCGGGGGCGCACGTGGCCACCCAAACAAAGGCAGCGCCTCGTGACCGAGCTCGCGCGCGCGGACCCACCAGGGCAGGCGCGCCCCCGCGGACCCCGAGTCGGCCGCGGGGCGGGGGCGGTGCGCGGGGCGCGGCCCCTTTAAGGCGCGGCGCGGGGCGGGGCGGCGGCTGCGCAACGGGGCCGGGGGCGCGCAGACTCCGCGCAGCGGGACGCGAGCGCGCGACCTGGCGCCGCCGCCGCCGCCGCCGCCTCCGCGCTCGTGGCCGGGACCCGCGGGGCCGCCTCCTCCCGGCTCCCCGGCGCCGCTGGGCTCCCGGGCGGGCGGTAGGTGTAGCGCGGCCGGGCGGCCGGCGAGGAGGGCGCCGCGGCGGGTGGATGAGAGTTGGCCCCGATCTCCGCTCAGGGTAAGCGGCGCCCGCGGACACCCACCCATCCCGACCTGGTTGCCCCGCGGCCACGCTCCCTTCTGGGCGGGCGGCCCGCGACCCGGCGCACTCGGCCGTGCTCTCCCTGCAGCCGCCGGGGCCCGAGCCTCAGACCCTCCGAGCAGGGCTCTGCGCGGGCGCGCCCCGCACACGCCCCCGGGTCCCGCGCGTCACGGCCGCCCCCCGCGGGCACCGTCGGCGGCAGGTCCGGGTTCTGCCCGTCGGCCGGGGGAGACGAGGGCATCCCGGGGTTGCGGGGCCCGGACTGGGGTGGGGGTCGCCGGACCGGTGTCACTGACGCTGGGCCACTGGAGGGGGACGGGATCGGCCCGGGCCCGCCAATGTCGTCCTGCCGACCCACTCCCGGGTGGGACGGGAGAGGAGGAGGGCGCCCCAGCCCCTGCTTTCCTACAGACGACCTCGCCAAAAAGTTGTGGGCGCTTGCCCCCTCCGTGCACCCCACTTTCTGCTCTGTCTCCTCTCTCTTTGTTCGGGATGTTGAGCTCATGGGGCTCTGCTGGGGCGGGCTGGCACCTTGGCTGGAGCCCAGGCCCGTGCGCCTACTAGAACGTGGGATGCAGTGTGGCAACCCCGGCCTGAGGCCCCACATGTCCAGAGCAGGGCGTGCACCCCTGCCAGGCCCTGGACAAGGGAGGGAGGAGAGCCAGTTTGTCCCCAGCCGGGTGGGCTGGTGCCCCTGCCCTGTGGGCTGTGTGGCAGAAGGTGCAGCAGTGCCCCGGGGCCGGGGACCTGAGTGTGACCCCCCAGAGCCAAGTCCACTTTTTCGACTGTTGCCAACCCTGCATCTCCTGAAGTAGGAAAGGTTCGATTTGGGGGAGACCTTTTTGCAATATGGGGGTTCCCTTCTTGCCTGCCTTGTGTGGGTTAGGGAGAAAATTCAGAGGTGTCTCTCCTACACACCAAAAAGGAGGTGCCTGAGTCCCAGCCCAGTGCAGCCCTGCCCTGGGGCTGGCTTTGGGGCTGGGCCTGGGAGGGAGGTCAGAGTCAGGGTTCTGTTGCCTCAGAAGTCCAGGGCAGCGCTCCAGAGAGGAGTCTGGGACTTGCCTCCCTCACCCTCCTGCTCTGTGACCTTGGGCAAGGTAGTGAGCCTCCTGGACCTCAGTTTCCTCACTAGCAAGTGGGCAGGGGCAGGTAAGAGGATCGAGTGAGGTGATGTGGGCCTCCCTCAGGCTGGGCTCGCCCTGGGTCGGGGTTCAGAATGGGTTTAGGAGGTCAGTCATGGCCTCTGTCCCGGGCCCTGTGGCTGAGCCTGAAGTCTGAAGTCTGTCTGCCTGACTTTTGTGTCGGCCCATTTGGGGATACACAGTCTGGCCAGGGAGCGTGTTCAGTGGCTGCCCCTGCCCCGTGCTGGGGTGAAACCACGTTCCCCTCTTGTTAGCTGGGACTCCCCAGATGAGTTACCTCAGTAACCCTGACCCTCCTTCCTGCTGCAGACCCCTCCGAAGACCCCTGCCTGGCCCAGGAGAGGGGCCCTGCCTGTCTCGCTTTCCTCCTGCCTTGGTGGCGGTGTGGACCCGTCTGCAGCACTTTGTGGTCCCAGGGCAGGGACCTCCAAGCCCCATAGCTGGGCTCACAGGGAGATGCAGCTTGGTCCTGGAGCCTGGGAAGTTAGGCACCTGGGGTCTCAGTGGGCCACCAGCTCTCTGCTCTGTTGCTCTTTCCTCTCAGCTGCCCCTGTGGCTGATGTGTGGAGTGCGGCTGTCCCAGCCGTGCAGCCCGGGGGCAGGTTGGGCCTGTCCTGTGATCTGTCTTGCACTCTGGAGAGCCGTTTCCTGGAAACTGCACGGGAAAGGCTCAGAGCTGTGGTGTGCTTCCATATGGCCCTGAGAGGCTGTTTATTCGGGGTCTCCTGCTGAGGGAGGTGGAGGACCCTTCACCAGGAAAGAACCAGGTGGTCTCTCTCCAAGCCACTGGCCTTCCAGGCCCTCCCCTTGGTACCCTCCTCTTATCTGTGGAGCCCTGCGCTGGCATCAGGTAACCTTTGCTCTCTGCTCTCTGCGGCTTCACCTTCACTAACTAGAAAACGAGGGAGGAGAATCAGAGCCGGTTTTCCTGAATCACCGTTTCTGCTGTAGAATAGAACAGTGGTTCAGGCTCAATGAAAACCAAGTGGTTTTGGAGTCTAGTGAGCCTTTGCTGTCAGGGAGGGCTGCCAGCCTGAAGCCTGTTTTCTCTTTGGAAAGAGTGTCAGAGTAATGTTATAGATGTTACAGAAACAGCAGCACCCCATGGGTCCTGGTGACAACCCTTTTATTGGAGAACCTGGGGCCCCGATGGTCCCATGGTGTGATCCGTGTTAGTGATTGTGCCATCCGTGTACCCCCTCCCCTCCCTGGGGGCCACATGAAGCCTGCTTCCAGCTCGCCATGTTTCTCTGTTTGGGTATTTCTCTCCGGTAGCCAAATCTACTGGGCTTTGTTTGACAGTGGGGTTCCAGTCCTGTCATGATGGGGCTCCGGTCAGGGGCTCATTTTAGGAGGCTGCCCCTTCTCGGGGAGCTGGGGAGGCTTCCCCGTATGTGGGCCTGTGTGTCAGGTTTGGGGGCTCCTGCCTAGTGGCCACAGTGGGGGTATTTACAGAACTCCTGTTGGTGTGGGCGTGTGCTGGCTGGGAGGGAAGACGCCAGGGGCTGGCTGGGTGGCATGGTCACCCCCTGCCTGAGTTCCGGCCTCCTTCCCTGCAAGGCGGCCCAAGAGGCTGCTGCCTGGCCTCTTTAGGGGAAAGGAGACCATCTCTGCAGGAAGCCCGGGGCAGCAGAGACAGTGTTGGGGTATGTGGCAGAGCATCCCTGCTCTGACAGAATTTGGCAGTGAATTGAGGGAGAGAAGCTGTGGCCGGGCTTAGTGAGTAACAGGCGGAAGGCAGAGGTGCTCGCTGGGAAGCAGCGTCTCTTGCCTGGCTTGGAGATGGTCGTCTGCTGGTCGCCTCCGAGGCCAAGTGGACCACTCACAGTGCTTTTGAAGGCCTCTGGTTTGGGCATCCCGCAGGCTGGCTTGGGGTCTCTTTGGCACCGTGGTGGGTTTAGAAACCTTTTCTTTGGCTTTTGGTGGCACAGCAATGGTCTGAAAATACTGCTTGTAAAGAAGTAAAAGTTCAAGTCCTCCACCGTCAGGTGTGGCTGGGGGGTCTAGGAGGAGGCCTGGATCTCCCAAGGGGACAGTTATGTGAACAGAGTGTCACAGGCCTAACCCAGCCCAGCGGGTGGGGCCCAGGCCAGCCTGTCACCTGCTTGGAGCCCTTGGCTGCTGGGGAAATCTAATAGTTTAACTTGAGAACTTAAAGGCAGGTCACTCAGACTCTCTTAGAGACGGAGATGGCGCAAGAGAATATGGGTTTTGCCGGGCGCAGTGGCTCCCACCTGTAATCCCAGCACTTTGGGAGGCTGAGGCGGGCGGATCACCTGAGGTCGGGAATTCGAGACCAGCCTGACCAACATGGAGAAGCTCCTGTGTTTACTAAAAATACAAAAAATTAGCCATGTCTGTCATCCCAGCTACTCTGGAGGCTGAGGCAGGAGAATTGCTTGAACCTGGGAGGCGGAGGTTGTGGTGAGCCGAGATCTCTCCATTGCAGTCCAGCCTGGGCAACAAGAGCGAAACTACATCTCAAAAAAAAAAAAAAGAAAAAAAAAAAAAAAGAAAAAGGAAAAAAAGAGAAAAGAAAACGCGTGTTTCCCTAATTGGAGAAAACCCTGTTGTTTTGCGTTTGGTGTCTCGGCATGTGGCAGAGGCCTGGGCGGACACTTTGGGCTGGTAATTCGCCGCTAATGACAGTCCCGTCTGCAGGGCTACTGTTCCGATTGTTTGGCGTTTGAGTTATAACCTAGGGTTGTGATTATGTTTAAACCCTGTGATTCAAGTCCCCTGTGGTTACACAGGAAAGGCAGGAAGTACCGGTCTATCAAAAACATTGGTAATAGTAATAGAAATCACTCATTCTGCACAGCAGGCCTGCGCTGAGTGTTTTACGCGAATCGTCTCAACAAAGCCCTCAGAGCATACAACTTCACCCCATTTTACAGATGAGGAAACTGAGGCACAGGGAGGCAGTGCAGCTTGCCTGAGTCCCCAGTTTGTTCCTGAGCAGAGCTGGGATTTGCTCTGAAGGCTATGCTCATAAACATTGCAGCCTTTCTGCCTTCCGAATAATCCTCTTCTAAGAGGGATTTTGTGAGAGAAGTATCAGCAATAAACTTAAAGTCGTGATGAGACTTTTCTCTTTGCTGTCAAACATGCAGTAAATAGCAACATGTGGATAGCATGTCCTGCTCGGGTCCAGACAGCCCTCTAAGCGTGATACACGATTTATTTTCGTAACAGCTGGCAGTAGGTGCTCTTGTTAGCTGCATTTCACACAGGAGGAAGCCCTGGCACAGAACCGTTCAGCAGCTTGCCCAGGGCCACAGGTTGCTGTGTGGTGGAGGTGGGTTTGGACCGATGGGCGGTGCTTTTAACCCAAGCCCCATATGCGAAGGGATTGGGTGGAGAGCATGCTTGATCTTGCTGCTGTGTGTTCTTGGGCAAGACACCTAACCTCTCTGGGCCTTGGTTTGGTCACTTGTAAATGAGGGCCTTGGCCTAGGGTATAGAAGCCAGAGCTTGAGAGCTGGCTCTGGCCTGAGGTGGCTGTGTCTGCACCACCTCCCACAGGGAGGCCCAGGTGGGTGGAGAGACCTGGCTGCCACATCCCTAGAGGAAGCAGGTCTGCTGAGGAGCAGGCTGGGGCTTTGGCTGGGACTGGGTGGGGCCTTGGCTGGGGCTGGGTGGGGCTGGGTGGGGAGGCCATGGGTGGTCGAGCAGCGAGGGCTTCTGGGATGCACTTGGCAGTGGCCGAGGCAGTGCCCTCTGTGAAGTGAGGTCCGAGGAGGCAGAGCGTGGGGGTGCTGGGAAACTGTGAAGCTCTGTGCTGGGTGAATTGTTACTTGTCCCTGGGGAACAGGAGGGACAAGAGACTGCTCGGGAACCCGTGCTACCAAACTCCCGAGAAGCTGTAGTGGGAGAAGCTGAATGCTGGGCAGCGAGCAGTTAGGAGGGTCCAGGAAATGACTCAGCCTCTCTTGGTCGGTTCCCCTGCGGGCCATTCCTGGGACCTCTCTGCTCCACGTCCCCTCGCCAGGGAGGCCTCCTGTGAATGCCCCAGCCATGCCTCTGCTGTCACCGCTCTCCTCTTCTGGAGGTTCTGGTTTGTCTACTGTTTACCATGCTTCCCTTCTAGAAGGTGGGCTCCTGAAGTTAGGGGTCTCTGCTCATGTCCAGTGACATGGAGTGGCGCTTCATGGTGCCTGATATCCTGGGTCCCTGGCTTGGGGCTGAGCTGGGCTGTGGAATGAGGTAGGGCCAGGGGCCAGGCTGGGAGAGAAGTTGTTTGTTCCCCACTCTTGGTGTTGACCTTGGCCACCTGGCTGAGGTGTGTTTGTCAGCATCTTTATTGAGGTGTAATTCACACACCATACAACACACTCATTTAAAGTGCACAGTTCACGGACTTTTAGTACATTCACCAAGTTATGCAACCATCACCACAGTTGAAACCCAAACAGGAACCTGGGCCTTCTAGATACTTTAGGCACTCCCTGGACCCTTCCTCCCCGCCCCTGGCCACCACCTTTCCCTCTCTCTCTCTCTGTCTCTCTCTCTCTCTCTCTCTCTCTCCCCCCTGTTTTTTTTGAGATGGAGTTTCGCTCTTGTTGCCCAGGCTGGAGTGCAATGGCACGATGTCAGCACTGCAACCTCTGCCTCCCAGGTTCAAGTGATTCTCCTGCCTCAGCCTCCTGAGTAGCTGGGATTACAGGCGTGCACCACCACACCTGGCTAATTTTGTATTTTTAGTAGAGACGGGGTTTCACCATGTTGGTCAGGCTGATCTCGAATTCACGATCTCAGGTGATCCACCCGCCTCGGCCTCCCAAAGTGCTGGGATTTTAGGTGTGAGTCACCATGCACCCAGCCAACTCTATTTTTTAAAAACTGTTTTAGATTTATAGAAAAATTGCAGAGATAATCCAGAGTTTCCAAATTATCCCTACCAACCATTGCAGTTTGTTGGGTGATTAGCATCTCACATTAGTGTGATAGGTTTGTAACAATCCAGGGACTGATACTGATACATTATCATTAGCCAAAGTACATAGTTTGTTCAGATACATTAGCTTTTACCTAATGTCCTTTTTCTGTTCCAAGACTGCATCTCGGGTCCCAGATGACATCTAGCTGTCGTGTCTCTGTAAGCTCCTCTTTGCCGTGACGGCTTCTCAGAGTTTTCTTAGTTTTGATAACTCTGACAGTCTTAAGAAATAGTAGGTATGTTGTGGGATCTCCATCCATTGGAATTTGTCTGTTTGGACAATTGGAATTCCTCTGTTGGAATTTGGATGCGTTTCTCGTGGTGAGACCGGGGCGCCGGCTTAGCGGGAGGAAGACCGCAGAGGCGCGGTACCCTCTTACCGAATCACGCCAGGCGCACACCGTCGATGTGGCCCGCGGCTGCTGGTGCTGGCTTGGCCACCCGGCTGAGGTGTGTTTCTCAGGCATCTTCATAGCAGTTCTTGGGTTTCCTTCCTCCAGTACTGTTGCCTGTGGGAGGAGGTCACTACAGCCAGCCACACTTAAGGGCTGAGGAGTCACGCCCGCCTCCTTGAGGGCGGAGTGACTTCGTCACTGATGTGGCCGTCTTCTGCAGGGGGGTCTGTCTCTTCTCCTCATTTATCAGTTTATGCAGCTGTTTACTTATCCGTGTGGGTTCGTGGATACTCATTTAATCCGCTGGGTCTCTGCGAAATGCCGTTATTTTGTTTGCTCACTTGTTCCAGTGCTGGCTGTCGGGCCCCCTGGACGTACCCCTTCATGGTGGGTGGTGTGAGTCCTTCCTCATTTCTGGCCCTACGAGGTGCTCCAGGCTCAGCTTGTCCATTCCCTGCCCAGGCTTAGAGTCAGCCCCTTCTCCAGGGAGCCTGGGTTTCCTTTTGTTGGAGGGTGGAATCGGAAACCAAGATCCAGGTAGCAGGTGCGCTTGTCGGTACTGGGGTGTCATTGCTTCTAGGCCCTCTCAGCTGACAGCAAGGAAAAGCACGCGTGAGCTGACGCACGGGTATGTACATGTCTCTGCCTGTGTCCGTGTGTAGCCTCCTGTACCTGTATCGAGTGAAGCGTGCGTTTGTGCTGCTGATGAACTCTGATCCGATTCCTACGTGGATCTTTCTCGTCTTCTTTCTTGCTGATCAATTCATGTCTATTCAAGCAGCAGGAAGCCAGACTCCCACCGCTTGCCACCCATCTACTTTATCCCGGTGTGTCTGCATAGTGGGACTGGAGTCGTTAGTGGGACCCCTCGGGAAACAGTTCCCGATCCCTTGGCTGTCGCAGCATGGCTGGCTGGCTGGGGCTGGGGAGGGGCCGCCGCCTTCCCAGCGTGGTTCCATGACTTAGAGGGAAGAGGGGAGGGAGTCTGCAGAAGAACCAGGGACTTCCCTGCTGTGCTTAGTCAGCCTGGCCCCGCAGGGACAGGCACTGGCTTGGCATTGCTTTGAGACGTGAAAGTGGGACTGATTTAGAATGCATCCCGGAGTCTGGCCTCCTCGGGCAAGGAGGAGAAAGGCTGCCGGCGGGACGCTTTAGAGCTCAGACAAATCTCCGACTCCATCCTGGCCAGGTCTGTCCCCTCTCCGCCCCTGAACTTGCCACCCTGGCAGGGGACGGCCTTTGAAAAGATCTACAGAGCCGCATCTGCTGGCCTTTCTGTTAAGCGTCTTTCATGCAGGACTGCGTCAGTCTCTTGCAGAAGTTTTGGGAAGACAGAGAATCAGGCAGTCACTCCCCGTCTGCTGGTTTGTCGGTGGTGTTTTCCAGGCAGCATTTTTGGGATCTGAGTGGAGCATTTTTTTTTTTTTTTGGGGATGGAGTTTCGCTCTTGTTGCCCAGGCTGGAGTGCAATGGTGCGATCGCGGCTTATTGCAACCTCCACCTGCCAGGTTCAAGTGATTCTCCTGCCTCAGCCTCCCAAGTAGCTGGGATTATAGGCACGCACCACAATGCCCAGGTAATTTTGTATTTTTAGTAGAGATGGGGTTTCTCCATGTTGGTCAGGCTGGTCTCAAACTCCCGACCTCAGGTGATCCACCTGCCTCGGCCTCCCACAGTGCTGGGATTACAGGCATGAGCCACTGCGCCCAGCTGCCTGTCTTGTTTTCTTAATGTTGGGTTAACTGCGGCCCTAGATCTAGGAAGCCTCCAGTCACAGCACCCCAAGGCCCTTGCCTGGAATACACGACTTTTACTCTTGTGTTCGTGGTCCCACGAGGAGTTCTGGCTTCTTATCACCTGTCCTGGGCACCTGAGTGATGCTTCCACCTTCAGGGCACACATGGTGGGAGGGAGCTTCTGCGAGGTGGAAAGGTAAAGAGAGTCTGTGCCGGGGAGGGAGCGACAAGGAGGGCTCCCTGGAGCCGTGAGGGAGGGGCACAGGAGTTTGAGGACGTAGGAGTGGGGACGGCTTGGGACCAGCCTCTCAGGTCAGCTTGTTAAAGGCCAGCCTCTGTGCAGGGCTCCCGGAGACCCAACGAGCATGTCCCTGCAGCTCCTTTGGGGCCAGGACTGGGGTTCCAGCCACGTGTTGGGTGCAGTGGGATACCTGGCTCCTCTGTCCGCCCCCTGAAGGCCCTCATCTCTGTGCTATGGGGCTAGGCCCTCCCATGACCCCCACATTTCCCCAACCCCATGGAGTGTGTCTAAGGAAGCAGGTGGAATTGGCCTGGCTCCCCGAGTCTGGGGCCTAGAGCAGAGCCCGAGGAGCCAGGGCTGCCCTGGGCGGGGGATGCTGGCATTCCTGGGAATGCAGCTTAGGGGGTGGTCCCCTCGCCTGCCTATGCCCCTACCTGGGGCCAGCCTCCTGCCTTCCCGCTGACCTTGTCTCCCTGCTCGCCCGGGCTCCTCCCCACCGCCCTGCGTGCCCCACCCCTGTACTCGCTGGGCCCCATTGGTTCTTCCCTGCTTTCCAGGTTGAGATTTGTGGGCTGGCTCAGTCTGGTGCAATGGTCAGAGGCATTTGCTGGGTGACACTGGCCCGGTGGAGCTCTGTCCCCTCCTCTGTTTCCCCTCCGCTCCCCAGCCCAGGGCAGCCCTGGCTCCCCAGGCTCTGCTCTAGGCCCCAGACTGAGGGAGCCAGGCCAATTCCACCTGCTTCCTTAGACACATTCCATAGGGTTGGGGAAACGTGGGGGTCACGGGCAGGCCTAGCCCTATAGCACAGAGACGAGGGCCTTCAGGGGTCAGACAAAGGAGCCAGGTATCCCACTGCACCCAGAGCTCTGGCGTGGCTGAATTGCTGGTGGAGTCTCAGCTGCCCAGGGCAACTGGCTGCTGCCTCTCCTGGGACATGAGCTGGGGGGAACCCCTACCTGTCTGCTGGGGAAAGTGGCCCTGGGGTGAGCCTGGCCTGAGCAGTGATGGCCTACAGGGTCCTCTGTCTTCCTGCCCTGCAGCTGATGAAGAGGGAGCTGAGGCCCTGCAGCTCCGGGGGCACTTGGACCTAGATGGGCAGAGGTAGGAAGGTGTGTGTAGACCTTGGCCCCTGGGTGGGGAGTTTGGCGTTGAAAAGTCTGAAGCAACACCCACACTGTGTCAGTGTCCCAGAACCCAGCCTCTCACCCGGGAAGAACGGGACCGTAACTAGCCCCTGGTGCTGGACAAAGCCTGTGCTGATGATCGCGTACTTCTTTGCATGCTTTCTCAGCCCACTCTGTGCCTAGTGGCTCTTGTTTGCCACGGAACCCTGACAAAGTGGATTATGCCCTGCCCTGAGAGAACGCACAACTGACAGCAGGAGTGGACCCCGCAAGAGTGGAGGCCCCTGTGGTCTGTGGAGCATGTGTGCCCACGAGGCTGTGATGAGCCAGTGATCTGGGGCCCCAGAGTAGAAGGTGACGTTGTGTCCCCAACCACTGCTGGACCGCAGCAAGGTGTGTGAGTCATTTCACAAGTTCTCCACCCAAGAAGTGAAACTGTCAGGTTTAAGTGTGTGGGGATAGGAAGGGGAAGACTGTTCCAAAAGCCCAGCCGTCCGGAGTGACACCGGGCCATCAGCTCTGGGAGGCGGACACTGGGCCATCAGCTCTGGGAGGTGGAGACCTTTGGGGTCCCATTCCGGCTTCAGTGCCCAGGTTCGCGTCCACTGCTTGGTTTCTGTAGCCCTTCTCTTCCAACTAGGGGGATAGTCAGGGTCTGATAAAGGCTTGAGGGGGAGGGCCTCTCCCAGCAGCGTGCCTGACAGGCGGCCCAGGCCAGGGCAGAGGGCCAGTGGGCTGGATGGGGTCAGTGGGCGAGGCTCCGTCTTGTCCTGTCCTGTGGGAGGAGCCTAGGCAGGCACACTCAGCCAACCCCAGCTCAGGAGGGAGGGACCCAGAGGTATGGGCCTGAGGTAGGGTTGAAACAGGTGGAATTGACTGGTGGTCGTTGCTGGCTCCTGGAGCCTGACCTGCCCAGCAGTGGAGGTGGCAGATGTTTAGTGGAGAGGAAGTGAAACAGGTGTGTGCGCCAGAAGCCTGGGCGTCGGGTCGGGGCCGCGGGAAGATGGTACAGGGCTCCTGATTCTCCCTGTCTGGGCAGATGCACTCACATCACAGGATGGCAAAAGGCCTGAGGGTTCAGGGGGCCAGGGCCTGGTCAGGAGGGGCACAGGCGGGGCGGGAGTGGGTGGTATCTACTTGGCTCTAGATGTCAGGATTAGAGAGAGACTCTGGGACAGCCCCAGCTCTGATGGAGCCCTATGGAGCTGCCTTCAGGGGCTCTGTCCCAGAGTCTCTCTCTAAACCTGACATCTAGAGCTGTGACTCAGGGTGGGAGGGCCCTGGGGGCTCACCCCCAGCCACCCCGTCTGCTGTCAGACCCTAGGAGCATGGGAGAAGCCAAGTAACCCTGGTGACTGCCCAGTGTCCCCCACAACCCGATGGGTGAGGAGCCGGTGGGGCAGCAGGGGCAGAGCTGAGGTCAGCACAACTCCGTCCCTGTCTGCCTGTCCCTCTTACGTCCCTCCAGGCAGCACCATGCAAGGGCAGGGAGGTGGCAGGCCTGCTGAGCTCTGCGGATGCGGGGCAGACCCGGCTGGCTTGTTGGAGCACCCGCCCTGGGTGAGTGCCGTTCATATTGGGATCTGCGAAGTGGGTCAAACCACTCTAGAGGGCAAAAGGGGAGCTGTGGCCTCTGGCCAGCCACCTTCTAAGCTTTTAAAAGGCCCCACCCCGGTCCCTCACAGTCTTAGCCATCAGCTGCCTTTGGAGAATGAGCGATCTGAAGATGTTCCTGGTTGGGGGGTAGGGGTGACCAGTGTTCCTGGAGCTGAGGGGTGCCCACCCTTTCGTCCATCCTCCTTCCCTGGCCTGATCCAGGAGCCCCAGCCTCGCCTCTCCATCCCCGGGGTCCTCAGGCTCTCCTGACGCCGGTCTCGGGAGGGCCTGTGACACTGGCATCAGTCCGGGCTGGGCAGAGCCTGGATGTGGCCCAGGCTGGGCTGGAGCCGAAGCCTTTCTTCCCAGGTCCTGTCATAGCTGTGGGGCCTGGGGCTGGTGACCCGGCCTCTGCCAGCGTCCCCCCACCCCCTCCCACGGTAAGGTTGGTGACAGCAAAGTTCTTGTAAGCATTTGAGATGTCCTGTGTAAAGTGCTGGCCCCTGGCAGTGCAACCACAGCTCGTCACTGTGGCGCTGGGCAGAGGGCTGGGTACACAGCAGGTTCTCCATCAGTACCGATGGGAGAAGCAGGGGCGGCGGGGGGACCTGGATGGGCGACACTCCCCGGCCTGCTGGTGCTCCAGGGAGGACCTTTTCAGAGTTGGGAGACCCTGGCCCAGTGTCCTTGTCCCTCCAGTTGGCTGCTGCCTTCCCAAAAGCCCTGGAGCCTTGTTAAAGGGGGCAGCTCTGGATCTTGGGGGGAGTCCTGGGTGTGGGGGCAGCTCTGATATGTGGGGGGGCCCTGGGTGTGAGGGCAGCTCTGATATGGGGGAGTCCTGGGTATGAGGGCTGTGCCTCACGTGGCCTGAGGGCAGATGGCCCAGTGTGGGGCCAGGCTGTCTGTGGGGATGGGGAGGGCTGCCCAGGGAGAAGGTGAGTGGGTGACCCTATTATCTGAAGACCTGCTGGGGCCAGGGGATGTGGGGGGTGGCTGCCACCCCTGCAATGACCCTGGAAGGACCGATGCTGCCCCTGCTCTGCAGATGAGTAAGCGGGTGTCTGCGAGTTCCCAGTTCTGCCTGCAGGGCCCATGCCCTGTGGCTACCCCCCAGTCTCGCTCTGTTTGCTTCATTTAAGTATTTTAGAAGATCACTCATCTGCCTCATGGGGTGGATCCTTAACTCTTCCGGCCCAGCCCACTCCAGAGGTTTCTAAGTGACCCACCTGCTTTGTGTGCATCTGCTTTTAGGCCTGCTGTGCTGCCTGGACCTTGGGCCCCGGCCCCCACCCTGCTCTGCAGCAGCCTGCCTGCCTCCCCTCCCTCAGCCTCTCAGAGAGGCCTCCTGTCAACACCCTTTCTGCAGCTTTCTCCCTACCCCTTCAGCCAGCTCCCCGCCTGTCCCTCCTTGCTGCCTAGTCTCTGCGGCGTGTATTGGTGGGGAGGCCCTGTCGTCTCCTGTAACTCCTACAACAGCCTTACAGGATGGGTCCTGGCCTGGTTGGGAGCCCTGAGTCTGGATGATTTATGCCCACTGTTGGCCCGGGTGGGCAGAGCCCTGACGGTCGGGAGAGCCTTGGCCTGGGGGGGCCAGAGCCCTGCCCCCACATCTACACCAGCTGCTGGGCTGCCTGGAGAGCCCTGTGCGCCGCATGCCTCCTGCATCCAGAGGGGCTGAGCTGGGAGTCTGGCCGTGATAGCTCTGGGGCCACATGGATGGCCCTTGGCCTGACTCCTCTTGGTGCGAGGCTTTGATTGGGAAGCTGGGGGAAGATGGCTGGTGGGTGGGGTTCAGGAGTGCTGGGTACCTCTCCCACTGCCCTTCCTCCAGCCGATCCTTGGTAGAGAGCTGAGAAGGTGCCGGGGATGGGTGAGCATTCCACTAACCCCGAGGGCTGGGGTTGGCCAGGAGCTCTGTCCCAGGGAGGAGGTGACCTGGGGCGCTGTGTGTGTGACCAGGCCTGTGCTGCTGCTGTGGACGCTCAGTCAGCTAGTGTCTGCCGGTTGCTCGTGACTGGCCTGGTGGAGGGGAATGGGAGGGGAGAAACCCGGGCTGGGCCCAGGTGAGTGTCAACAGGGGAGGGAGAGAGCAACAGAGGTCCCACCAGGGCGTGATGGGTGAGAGGAGGAGGAGCTCAGAGAGACTGGGGGAGAGTCCACAGTGTTGTCTGAGGACAGCTAAGGATGATGGACATTACTAGTTTTTAAAAACAGCCAGAGGCCGGGCATGCTGGCTCATACCTGTAATCCCAGCACTTTGGGAGGCCGAGGCAGGTGGATTGTCTGCGGTCAGGAGTTCGAGAGCAGCGTGGCCAACATGGTGAGACCCTGTTTCTACTAAAAATACAAAAATTAGCCAGCATGGTGGTGGCAGCTGTCATCCCAGCTACTCAGGAGGCTGTGGGCCAAGAATCACACGAACCTGGGAGGTGGAGATTGCAGTAAGCCAAGATGGCGCCACCCAACTCCAGCCTGGGTGATAGAGCGAGACTCTGTCTCAAAAGAAAAAAAAGAAAGAAAAAAAAAACACACCCCAAAAAACAGCCAGAGAAGGCAAGAGCCCTGGAATGGCCTAAAGTGGGAAACTGCTCCCCTCTCAGCCACGGGGTCCAGTGTGTGATAGTGAAATCTCTCTTTATCTTAAATTCTCTCATCAGGGACTTAAACAGAAATTAACAGGGCTGGGTGTCATGCCTGTAATCCCAGCACTTTGGGAGGCTGAGTGGGGGAGGACTGCGTGAGCTCAGGAGTTTGAGAACAGCCTGGGCAACATAGTGAGACTCCATCTCTACTAAAAATAAAAAACATTAGCTGGGTGTGGTGGTGCATGTCGTAGTCCCAGCTCCTTAGGAGGCTGAGGTGGGAGGATCGCTTGAGCCTGGGAGATTGAGGCCACAGTGAGCTGTGATAACCCCTGCACTCCAGCTTGGGCGACAGAGTAAGACCTTGTCTCAAAAAAGTTATATTATGGCTGCATCAGAAAATTGGGGTTTGTTGGTTTGGACAGATTTACCGAATTCATTTGGACGAATTTACTGAAGCTCCATGAGGCAGAGGCCAGCGGACATTGCTGAAGTCCTAGGTTGCACCCCTCAGAAAGGCCACCCCCGGGCTGGGCGCAGTGGCTCACGCCTGGAATCCCAGCACTTTGGGAGGCCGAGGCAGGTGGATCACCTGAGGTCAGGAGTTGGAGACCAGCCTGGCCAACATGGCAAAACCCCATCTCTACTGAAAATAAAAATTAGCCAGGCATGGTGGCGGGCGCCTGTAATCCCAGCTCCTCGGGAGGTTGAGGCATGAGAATCGCTTGAACTCGGGGGGCGGAGGTTGCAGTGAGCTGAGATTAAGCCACTGCACTCCAGCCTGGGTGATAGAGCAAGACTCTGTCTCAAAAAAAAAAAAACCCCAGAAAGGTCACCCCCCGCACCCCTCAGTTAGCCGTGCCCGGGACAGTCAGAAAGCGTCCATGGCATCAATGGGACATTGGGGCCTAGCCCAGGACTGGTGGGTCCCCTCCTGTGCCTGCAAGCTGCACGCAGCAAGGCCGTCCCTCTCACCCCCAGGTCCCCACACCTGTCAAGGGCATCACGGCACGTTCCAGGAGAGTTGGTTGATGTCACTGGAGTCGAGACCCCATCCTGAGGCCCAGCTCAGCAGGGCCACTGGGGCTCGGGTTAGGTGGTGCCACAGATGGGGCACAGTCCCCATAGGGTTACACCCCCAGAGTGCCCCAGGGAATGAGGCCCACTGCCACTGCCACCAGCCCAGCTGACTTAATTGACAAATAAGTGTGGTTCTTTTAAGTTGCGCAAGTGTGTATTTTTAAATAATTGACTGCTTAATTGTATGATTAAAAACAGCGGAGCTGGGTGTAGTGGCGCGTGCCTGTGGTCCCACCTCTTTGCGAGGCTAAGGAGGAAGGATCCATGGAGCCCAGGCGTTTGGAGCCAGCCTGGGAAAACAGAGGGAGGAGACCCTGTTTCAAAAAAAAAAAAATAAAAGAATGAAGTGAGTTGTTTGCACTGAGTCATGGTGAGGAAGGTGAGGAAGCCCCACTGTGGCTGTGTGGTGAACTCAGTCATTCACAGCTGGGAGGGGCTTGATTCCGTTTCTCTCCTGAATGTTTTCACTGTTCCGACTGCATCAGGGAGGAACCACATCCTCTGTGCCTGCAGAAGCAGGACTTCTCTCCCGAGAGTCTCGGAATTCTGTGGCCCACCTGTATGGTGATCAGCTCCGCGAGGGGCTTTAAAAACCCCGGCGTCGGCTGATTTGTGGCCGGCATCGTGAAGGGGATGCTGGCTGCCTGCCTTGCTTTCAGTTCCACATGGAGACAGTGACTCTGCTGCACTGAGTTTCAAGAATTTTGGCAATAAAAAGAGCCTATATGACCTATTTATAAAGTATTCCAGAATCACTTACATGAATATTTTGTCCTAAATTCTGTATAATTAGAAGAGACAAACCCCACATTGTGATTATTTTTGTTCACCAACATAACCTAAATTAGAACTCTGCATGCGGGCTTTCAAAAAAGAAAGCATTTGAACAAAAACATAAAAGGAATTGGTTTTATCCACACCGTTCTCAAATACTTGAGAATAACGTGTTTGCTTAAGTAACATCGAATCCTTGTTTACTGTTATTTGATTTGCAGACCTTTCCCCTTTACCAGTAGCAGAAAGGTAAGTCGTACTGAAACGTTTAAAAGGTCGTAAGTTCTGACTTTGAGGCCTGATGAACCATCACGGGATTCTCCCTTGCCTGGTTCCTTCTCCCCAGAACCTCATGTTAAGCAGAAGATTCCTTGCGGGTGGCCCTTGTTGCAGGCGGTGTTTCTGAGAGACATCCCAGTTTCTGCATCTGGACAGGGAAAGGGACGTTGTTCTTGAGCATTTGGCAGGTGGTCTCTGAGTGCCTCTTCTCCACTGGGCCTGCCGCACAGGGAGGGCAGGTGGGACACCCCCCCCCAACCCCTGCCGCAGGGCCTACCAAGAGTCCCCTGGCGGGCAGGCAGGGGTGGGCCAGCGTTGCGTTAAGTGTCTTTCCCATAGCCGACGTTCAGTGTGGGGGCAGCCTTCTAAGGGAGGAGCCTTGTGGGCCGAGTCTTCTTCCCCTTTTCATCATTTGGGCTTCCGGGGCATAGAATGGGATGCGTCCTTGGCCTGGGGTCTGTGCTGCTACTGGGGGTCTGTGCATCGTCCTCTTTTGTCTATTTTCATTATTTTTATTTATTATTTTGAGATGGAGTCTCACTCAGTCACCCAGGCTGGAGTGCAGTGGTGGGATCTCAGCTTACTGCAGCCTCTGCCTCCTGGGTTCAAGTGATTCTCCTGCTTCAGCCTCCTGAGTAGCTAGGATTACAGGTGTGCACCTCCACGCTGGGCTAATTTTTGTTTTTTTTTTTTAGTAGAGACGGGGTTTCACCATGTTGGCCAGACTGGTCTTGAACTCCTGACCTCAGGTGATCCGCTCGCCTTGGCCTTCCAAAGTGCTGGGATTATAGGCGTGAGCCACCGCACCCGGCCATATTTTCATTATTTTTAGTAATGTAATGGGACCCTCTGGGCTAACCATCAAGCAGAAGCCAGCCTTGATACCCAGCATCCCACCAGCCCCTCCCCAGCTGCCCCAGGCCCGGCTCCTGCCCCAGCTCTGTGTGTCCTGTGTTCTCCCTTCCCTGCCTGAGTCCACACTGTCCCCTGCTGTAGCTCTGCCCACAGGCCATACCTGCCTGGCGGGCCCCTCCTCCCTGCCCCTGTTTTTGTGGAAGGACAGGTGGAAGTGGGCGGGTGGGGTGGGTGGGGTGGGTGATGATAAAGAGCATTCTAGGCCAGGGCAGGAATGCAAGTACATGGGTGTGAGGTGCCAGGTGTGTTCAGGGATCCTTGGCATTTGTGGGGTGGTGGGGACAGCGGCCAGAGGAGGGCTGGGGTAGGGGGAGGCTCCTGGCCTTCTGTGGGGCCCTTGGTAGAGGAAGGGGCATTGCCTGTGTGGGTGGTGAGGGACCTCTGGTCGGAGGGGCAGGTGTTTCAGGAGGCTTCGGGTACAGAGATGTCCGGGGTAAAGCGGAGCTTGGTTTCGGGACAGTTGGCCCTGGCATCTGTCCTGCCCTGGGGAGCTGGGGGGCCGGACTGGAGATGGAGGCTGGGGCTGTCCTGGTCCCGGGCGAGTTGGCATCTCCTAGGAGGGAGGGGAGGGTTGCTGCCCTGCAAGCCCAGTGGGGAGGGGGCAGCACGGGGAGCTGGGGCCGGGGGTCAGGAAGGGCGCCCCACATGTTCTGAAGCGGTTTGGAGTGGCTCCGGCCCAGCCAGCACTCTTGTTGTCTGTGGTTTGCCACGCCTGTGTCCGCTGCTGGTAACCAGTGCATCGGGACCTGGGCCTTCTGAATGCACCAGGTTTGTTTCTGCTGCTCTGAGTGCAGTGCTCCGAAACCGAGGTACCTGCCATGCCCGACTCCTGTGGACTGTGTGGTCTGGTCTTGAGGCAAAGCAGTAGGGAAGTTCGGTCCACACCCCAGCCCCACATGTGGCCCAGGGGAGAGTGTGCCCTTCCCATGGAGACGCAGGGTGGGGAAGTGAAGTCAGTGGCAGGTGCCCAAGAGGGGCATGTTTTCTTTCTTTCTTTTTTTTTTTTTTGAGACGGAGTCTCGCTCTGTCACCCAGGCTGGAGTGCAGTGGTGCCATCTCGGTTCACTGCAAGCTCCGCCTCACGGGTTCATGCCATTCTCCTGCCTCAGCCTCCCGAGTAGCTGGGACTACAGGCTCCCGCCACCATGCCCAGCTAATTTTTTGTATTTTTAGTAGAGATGGGGTTTCACTGTGTTAGCCGGGATGGTCTCGATCTCCTGACCTCGTGATCTGCCCGCCTTGGCCTCCCAGAGTTCTGGGATTACAGGCGTGAGCCACCATGCCCCGCCAGGGCGGGTGTGGGAACTAACTACAGATAGAGACCATGCGACACAGCAGGTCTCCACGCCTCAGGGTTCTGAAACAATCCAGGTGGGGATGTGGGGGAGATTCGCCACCGGGACTGTTGTTTAACTTGGCTGCCCCTGGACATAGTGCCTCTTCTGACTTTATTTTCCTGGGTTGTGAATCTCCCTGTAATGCCACAAAGGTCCCCCACCCAAAGGACTCTCATCCTGCAGCCCATGGGCCTGGCCCTGTGTCTGGAAAGGGGAGGTGGTGCCCTGATGTTCTGGGCCTGGTGGTCAGTAGGGACACAGGGGTACAGAGGTGAGAGGATTCCACATTTTGAGAGAAAAACAGGCTCCCCTCAAGGCAGCTCAGCCCTAGGTGAGGTTGGCTTTGGGCACACCCATGGGAGTCCCCTCTTCCCGCCCTGAACCCTCTGAGCACCTGACCCCGCCCCCCACAGCCACCAGAACAGCCCTTTCCAGTTGCCCCTCCAAATCATCGCAGGGACCCCTGCAGCCAGTCGGGGACCAAGATTCAAACACCCGGAGAACCACAAGCCCAGGCCACACAGGCAGGTGACTGCATGGGCAGGTGAGCACCCCGTCTGACAGGTACCAGGGTGATACGTGACTTGTCCAGGTCTCAGAGCCAGCCACTAAGCGAGGTCCTCCAGGTCCCTGGCCTTAACACCCAATGCTGTTTCTGTACCCTGGCTACCTTCCCAGCTCACCCAGGGAGGCTGAGGAGTGGGTGCTGGCCAAGGGGCTCGCAGAGGGTCAGAAAGAATCTGCTATCCTGGTGGGACGGGCAGCCAGACCCTGGACGCACTCTGTGTTGGAAGTGTTGCTTCAGTGTATTAGGATGGGTTCACTTTCTCATAATTCACTCTGTGGACACATTGTTGGAATCATCGTGCATTGTTCTGGATCAGCACCATGACGGGAGGTCAGAGGGCTGCCTGGCGCAGTTTCTCTGCTGCCTGGATTGACCATGAGGACAAGGACTAGCTGGGCCCAGCCCCCTGCTTCCCGTGGATAGGGACTCTGGCTGCTGGCTTGTGCCATCCAGGGCTGGAGTCTCACCTTGTGAAATCACATTTATGAGGCTGATAGCCATCAGTTTCCACAGATGTAAGTGTGGCCAGGATGACAGATGTCACTGGCGGCCCTTTCTGCAGGGTCCTGCAGGGACTCCAGGGCCATCTGGCCACAGGCCCAAAGTCTTTGTCACCAACCCTCTGTGGGTGGGTGCCTGTGCCCCCTGGGTTGTTGAGTGCTTGGCAGGGGGCTTGAATGGTCTTTCTCTTCTCAGTTGAACCAGTTGATAGAATCATGTTTCCTTTTGGAATTTAGAGATTAGCCTTTTTTTTCTTTTTTTCTTTTTTCTTTTTTTTTTTTTTTGAGACGAAGTCTCATGTGTTCTGTTGCCCAGGCTGGAGTGCAGTGGCACGATCTCACAATCTCAGTTCACTGCAATCTCCACCCCCCCAAGTTCAAATGATTCTCCTGCCTCAGCCTCCTGAGTAGGTGGGACTACAGGTGCATGCCACCACACCCAGTTAATTTTTGTATTTTTAGTAGAGGTGGGATTTCACCATGTTGGCCAGGCTGGTCTTGAATTCCTGACCTCAGGTAATCCACTGGCCTCAGTTTCCCAAAGTGCTGGGATTACAGGTGTGAGCCACCATGCCCCGCCGAGATTAGGCTTTAAAAGCAGCATTCTTTTGTCCTCTTGGGGCCTTTTTTCCACCTGTCACTGAGACCTCCACTCCTTTGCGGAGCTTGGATGGCTGCAGGGCTGGCTCAACTGCTGCCTCCAGGTGGAATCCAGAGCCACCCTTCTCAGCGTTCATCCGTCCGTCAACCTGCTCGACTGGTTAAGCCAGTCTCCACGCCTGCTTTCAATAAGTCCTGCCCTCCCCTGGGAATATGCAGCCAGACCTTTGGGTCCCTTGACGTGGAGGGCTGTAAAGTGGCTCAGCAGGAGTGAGAAGTTTCCTTGGCTGCTGGAGCCTTGCAGGTGCCAAGTGTGGGCTCTGGAGGTGGCATACAGACCAGCTCCTGCTCAGTGCCCTGTGTCCCTCCTGGCAGGAGGCATGCTGCTGAGCAAGGCTATTTTAAAGGGGGTTTGTTTGAGTTTGACATTTAGGAGGTAAGGTTTCCCCAAGGAGAAAATGCTATGAAGCCCCCAAAGGCGTATGGGGACAAGATGATGTGGTGAGTTGGAATCTTCTTTAGATCCAGAGAAACTTCATTGGGTGGTAGTTCCCTCTCCTGTCTCTCTTGCTCAAGTTTCAGGGCATTTTCTGGCATGGTTTTATTTATTTTATTTTATTTTATTTTATTTTATTTTATTTTATTTATTTTTTTGAGATGGAGTCTCGCTCTGTCGCCCAGGTTGGAGTGCAGTGGTGCCATCTTGGCTCACTGCAAGCTCCGCCTCCCAGGTTCACGCCATTCTCCTGCCTTAGCCTCCTGAGTAGGTGGGATCACAGGCGCCCGCCACCATGCGCAGCTAATTTTTTGTATTTTTAGTAGAGACGGGGTTTCACCATGTTAGCTGGGATAGTCTTGATCTCCTGGCCTCGTGATCCGCCCGTCTCAGCCTCCCAAAGTGCTGGGATTACAGGCGTGAGCCACTGTGCCTGGCCTTGGGTATGGTTTTAATTAGGACAAAAACAGGTACAGTTTGATTTGCAAGTTGCCTTCTCGGGGCAAGTTTAGGTGACATGTAGGTTTTGTTTTGTTTTTACCATTATCTGCTGGTAGAACTTGCCTTTAGAACACTGTACAAGGTAGCATGTTCTGGTTAGTTGCATTTTTTTAGTCCATTAGGTTTTGGCATTGGTGGCCTTTTGTTTTGTTGTGTTTTTGAGATAGTCTTGCTCTGTCGCCCAAGCTGGAGTGCAGTCGCACAATCCCAGCTCACTGCAACCTCCACCTCCTGGGTTCAAGTGATTTCTGTGCCTCAGCCTCCTGAGTAGCTGGGATTACAAGTGCATGCCACCACGCCCGGCTAATTCTTTCTATTTTTAGTAGAGATGGGGTTTCTCCATGTTGGCCAGGCTGGTCTCAAACTCGTGGCCTCAAGTGATCTGCCCACCTCAGCCTCCCAAAGGGATGGAATTACAGGTATGAGCCACTGCACCTGGCTGGGTGGCGTTGTTTTGGTGAAAATTTAATGAGAATTCGAGCGAGATGTTTGGGTGTCTTTTGCTGCTCTGATAAGTGGAGGGAGGGAGTGCCTGTGAAATGGAGAGCAAGAGGGAAGGGTGGATGGACTTGTCATTTGCACCTCGGTGTTTGTTGCCAGAGGATTCTAATTGTGCAAGCCGTAAGACCTTGTCCCAGATGAGTCCTGGCCTGGAGGCCCCTAAGTTGCTTTCTCTCCCACTTTGTAGAAAAGCAGTGCTGGTTGGTTAGTGGCTTGATTTGCTGTGATTTGCTGACTGCCGGCTCCTAGCTCACCCGTGGGTCTAGGTGGTAGCTTCCGGTTAGTTGAGGTATGTGGGGGTCTGCTTGGAGGAAGGAGCTTGTTGAGAAGGTGGGGAGACCCTGAGGTCAGACAGGGCCTGTGGTGCAGCTCCAGGCTCCTCGAGGGGCAAACATATCTGAAATCAGAACTAGGAGCTGACGCTGCGAGTCAAGTCCTCAAACCCGTGCGGGCCAGCGGGGAAGGGCGGAGCTGGCCTTGTCTGGAGAGCACCCTTAGCAGCTGCGTGGTGGGTTTCAGGCTGGGGCTGAAAGAAGGGGAACCAGGAGGGGAGATGCATGGGAAAAGGGTAACGCAAGAGACAGGAGCCGCCCCACACCCAGAGGGCCAGGGTGGGGGTGGCAGGGCTGTGAGCTCTTCTGGTGGCCTCTGGTGCCCACCAGCTCAGTGCCGTGCAGCACCTCCAGAGGAGGATGTGGGTCCCAGGGAACTGTCTGACACAGAGGCAGTGACAGAGATGGAGGGTCGGATCAGGACATCCTAGACAGAATCAAGACCTTGACAGAATTCCTGGCACACAAGAAATAGATTTTTGGAACCTTTGTCAACAGATGGGACCAATGAGGGGCCCAGATATTTCTCCTGTTGGGCCGTCCTGGGCACGGGCAGGGCCTGTGTGTGAGATTGCTTGCGTTGTCAGTTTCGCAATTTGCAGATGGCTTGTGGCTTTTCAGAGCTTGAGCTGGTTGTTTCATAGTTGTGCTTTTAGATACTTTTTTTTTTTTTTTTTTTTTTAGACAGAGGCTTACTCTTGTCCCCCAGGCTGGAGTGCAGTGTCATGATCTTGGCTCACTGCAACCTCTGCCTCCCGGGTTCAAGTGATTCTCCTGCCTCAGCCTCCTGAGTAGCTGGGATTACAGGCTCCTGCCACCACGCCGGGCTAGTTTTTGTATTGTATTTCTGGTAGAGATGGGGTTTCACCCTGTTGGCCAGGCTGATCTCGAACTCCTGACCTCAGGTAACCCACCCGCCTCAGCCTCCCAAAGTGCTGGGATTACAGGCGTGAGCCACCGTGCCTGGCTGACACTGACTTTTTTGAGAATTAAAATTACCTAGTGAAAAATTACCTAGCAACCTGCATTTAACGTATTAGCTCCATCCTCTGAAATGAGCATCTTGGTTCTGTCTGGAAGATGGAGATTGAAGTCAGCAGCATGGAGCATCATGGCCCCACGTGCCCACGAGTTCCATGTTTGCTGTTGCTGGAGCAAAGGCGTGTTGTGAGGTGTGACTGCTTTTGCAGAAAAGTGACCGTCGGAAGGCTTTCCCCGCGTGGGGACTCCTTAGTCACGAGTCAGTGAGAATCCCATGTGTGTCTCGCCACCAGCGGCACTTTCTCCCCATAGGATTGTCTGCAGAGTGGATGACTGCGAATCTGACCTTACCTGAAAGCCACCAGGAAGCTTGCTGGTTATTTGTCAAAGGGTCCTGTGGAGAGTGGAAGAGTCTTTTCGTCATAAAAGTATTCTTCCCGAGGTGTCTGTCTTGGGAATCGACTGTTTTATGCCTTGATTTCTAAAGGCCGGTGACACCTGTGCCCTCCTGTGAGAGAATCACCTGCCTGTGACCAGTGCCTGCAGCTGTCACCTGGAGCTGTCACCCTGTTCCAGTGGTGGGACGTGGGCCACTGCTGAGGGTCTCCCAAAGCCCCAGCAGAGAGAGCATGCAAAATAGAAAGGGGCCCCGACAGATTCGCTTAAGCGGAGGGGAGCTTTGCCAGCTTGGGGCCAGGGGCCCACGATGTGGAGCTGCTTGGGGTGCTCTGGCTGGGTCGCTTGTCTCCCCCTCCTTTGACGTGGTGCTTTTTCACCCTCCATGCCTCCTCCTACTTCCCTTGTGGCTTCATTCCCGTGATGAGACAGAGCATGTGACTGGCAGCCCCTCACCACGGGATGGGTCATTTCCGGTGGAGAGCAGGGTCCTTACCAAAAGAGGGACGGGAATGCTGAGTGGGGGAAGCATAGACAGTGCACAGGCAGGCATGGAGGAGACAGCGGAGCAAGGCGGCAGGTGCATCCTGTACACTCAGGTGCTAAGCCCAGGTCGCGGAGCCCCTTACAGCCTCAAGTGATGGAGGACACTGGCGAGTCTTTGTGCCTGTGGGGTGTATTCATTGCTACTCGCTATTAGAAGTCAAAACTGGCCGGGCGCGGTGGCTCAAACCTGTAATCCCAGCACTTTGGGAGGCCGAGACGGGTGGATCACGAGGTCAGGAGATCGAGACCATCCTGGCTAACACGGTAAAACCCCGTCTCTACTAAAAAATAAAAAAAAAAGAAACTAGCCGGGCAAGGTGGCGGGCGCCTGTAGTCCCAGCTACTCAGGAGGCTGAGGCAGGAGAATGGCGAGAACCCGGGAGGCGGACCTTGCAGTGAGCTGAGATCCGGCCACTGCACTCCAGCCCGGGCGACAGAGCGAGACTCCGTCTCAAAAAAAAAAAAAAAAAAAAAAGTCAAAACTAAGAAATTTAAAAAGATTTATTAATTTACTGAAATATGCAAGTATAAATCGATTACATGTTAACATAAATAGCATGTCTTTCTTTTTAAAAAAATCACTACTCGGGGCCAGGTGCAGTGGCTCACACCTGTAATCCCAGCACTTTGGGAGGCCGAGGCGGGCGGATCACAAGGTCAGGAGTTCAAGACCAGCTTGGCCAATATGGTGAAACCCTGTCTCTACTAAAAATACAAAAATTAGCCAGACATGGTGGCAGGTGCCTATAGTCCCAGCTACTCGGGAGTCTGAGGCAAGAGAATCACTTGAATCTGGGAGGTGGAGGTTGCAGTGAGCCGAGATTGTACCACTGCACTCCAGCTTGGCTTACAGAGCAAGACTCTGTCTCAAAAAAAAAAAAAAAAAAAAAAAAAAAAATCACTGCTAAAAAAAGAATTAGTGGTGAAGAGAGGTGCCAACATTTTGCAGCTCTCCTCGGGGTCTCATTTGTCAGGAGACAGCTGGCTCACCTTGTCTTCTGTGACCCGTTGGCCGCCGCATCACACCATGCAGCTGCCAGGGGGCAAGTGTGGGAAAGGCGAGCAGCATTTTCGGGTTATCACTGGAATAGTTTTGATCTTGTGAGTCCCCCGAAAGGAATCCCTAGGGTTCCTGGGCTACACTTTCAGAACCTCTGGTTTAGGTCTTAGGCAAGATTCTCTGCCATGTGAACTAGGGTGTTTTGGTTTTTTTGTTTTTATTTTAATTTTTCTTATTAAAATTTTTAATTTAATTAAAAAATTAGATCAGGTGTGGTGGTTCACGCCTGTAATCCCAGCACTTTGGGAGGGAGGCCAAGGCAGGGGGATCACCTGAGGTCAGGAGTTCAAGACCAGCCTGGCCAACACTGTGAAACCCCATCTCTACTAAAAATACAAAAATTAGCCAGGCGTGGTGGCACGTGCCTGTGATCTCAGCCACTCGGGAGGCTGAGGCAGGAGAATCACTTGAACCTCAGAGGCGGAGGTTACAGTGAGGTGAGATCGCACCACTGCACTCCAGCCTGGGCAATAAGAGCGAGACTCTGTCTCAGAAAAAAAAAAAAAAAATTAGCCTGGCATGGTGGCTCACACCTGTAGCCCTGGCTACTTGGGTGACTGAAGTGGGAGGATTCCTGAAGCCCAGGAGTTCAAAGTTGCAGTGAGCTGTGCTTATACCACTGCACTCCAGCCTGGGTGACAGAGCAAGACCTTGTCTCTAAAAAAACTTTTTTTTTTAAGTTAAAAAATTTAGTTTACTATAGAATAGTTGATGCTTTCAGGATTCCGAACTCACCATGGATCAAGGCTCCTGATGGCTTCAGCCCCCAGTTCCTGTCTTCAGAGGCCTCCGTCGGTCCTGCTTCCACGCCAGCCTTTCCTGGGCAGCTCCTGGGCACACTTCTATCTTTGTCTTTTTTCTCCTCTCCTCCTCCTCGTTTCCATAGACACATGGCCAGGCACATGCTGGCGAGGGACTGCGTCGGCGGTGTGCTCTCCATGGTGGTGCACCGGGGTCCTCGCTCCTTGCGAGGCTGTGGGGCTGCGCCGTGGACTGTCCCCACGTGGGTGGGTCCAGCCATTTTGCTGTCATGAAAATGATGCTGCTGGGAGATGGCCTTGCCCTGCCGCCATCGTGTGTGTGAGAGACTCAGAGAGCTTTCTGGAAGTTAAAGCGCCGTTTCGTTGGATATTGCAGAATTGCCCTCCACGCCACTCTCCACGTAGGACAGAGCCTGTGTCCCCTGACCCCACACCCACATGCTGTGCCTCTTTGCCAGTCTTTTGAGGAAGTGGTTTCTCAAGGCAGTTTAGTTTGTATTTATCAGCTGAACACGGTGACTGATACCTGTAACCCCAACACTTTGGGAGATCCTGTTGTCCAGGAGTTTGGGACCAGCCTGGGTAACATGGCAAAACCCTGTCTTTACAAAAAGTACAAAAAGTAGCCGGGCATGGTGGCGTGCACCTGGAGTCTCAGCAACTCGGGAGGCTGAGGCAGGAGGATCACTGAGCCTGGGAGGTCGAGATTGCAGTCAGCTGTGATCGTACCACTGCACTCCAGCCTGGGTGACAGAGCGAGACTTTGTCTCAAAAAAAAAAAATTGTGTTTCTCTCATAAGTGAAGGTTAATCACCTTTTCATATGTTTAAGAGCTGTTTGTTTTTACTTCATCTTTTGTCCATTTTTCTCTTTTTTTTTTCTTTTTTTTTGAGACAGAGTCTCTGTCTCCCAGGCTGGAGTACAGTGGCGCAATCTCGACTCACTGCAACCTCCGCCTCTTGGGTTCAAGCAATTCTTCTGCCTCAGCCTCCTGAAGAGCTGGGCCTACAGGCACGGATCACCACACCTGACTACTTTTTGTATTTTTAGTAGAGATGGAGTTTCACCATGTTGGCCAGACTGGTCTCGAACTCCTGACCTCGCTATCTGCCTGCCTTGGCCTACCGAAGTGCTGGGATTACAGACGTGAGCCACCACACCTGGCCTCTTGTCCATTTTTCTATTGGAATGTTTATCCATGGCAAGCAAATGAATCCTTCGTGATGTGTGTTGAAATGTTTTTTTCCCCACATTATCATTTATGTCTGACTGCTTATGGAGGTTTTTGCCTTGCAAACATTTGTTTTTAACATAATGTATCTTCTCTTTTATTGTGTTCCGTGTCTCGCTGGGACAGACGTTGTTCAGTCCCAAGGTTATGAGTGCCCCTCCAGGCCCACCTTTGCTACATTCGTGCTTTCCCTGTTCTGCATTCAAATCTTTGGTCTAATTTGAATTTATTTTGGGAAGGTGTGAGGTATGGAGCCAGCCTTATCTTTTTCTAGGTAGCTTCCTAGATGTCCCAACGTGGTTGGTGGAGTGATTTATCTCATGCCCTCCTATTAAAATGCCTCTTACCACAATTGGGTCTGAGTCTGTTTTTGTACCTTCTCATGGCTCTGTTGTCTGTTCATGCACCATTAACATGCTTCGAACACGGCTGCTGCCCCATTGCGTTTGCGTGGCAGGGCTGGCGGGCTGGCCTCCCCCCATCAATCTGGCTTTTCAGGATTTTCCTGGCTATTTGGCTTGTTTATTTTTCCCTATAAACCTTAGATCCAGATTGTCTTGGTTCTTCTAAAATCTGTTGTTTTTCTTTTGAGGGAAATTACATTCAATTTGTAGATTTTCAAAGAGAGGATTGGTTTTCTCTCTCTCTCTGTATAAATGGTGGTAAAATAGACATAACACAATGTACCATCTTAACCATTTCTGAGTGTGGCATTTAGTGGCATTAAACACATTCACACTGTTCTGCAACCGTCACTACCATTCATCCCCAGAACGTTTGATCTTCCGCAACCGAAACTCCACACCCACGGAGCACTGACTCTCCAGAGCCTCTCCCCAGCCTGACACCCCCCAATCCACTTCCTGTCTCTGTGCATTTCACTCCTTTGGGGACTGCAGATAAGTGGAATCTCACAGTGTCTGTCTATTTATGACTTCCTCCTTTCACAGAGCAGAATGTCCTCTGGGTTCACCCAGGTTCTGGCGCCATAATGTCCTCTGGGTTCGCCCGGGTTTTGGTGACATAATGTCCTCCGGGTTCACCCGGGTTCTGGTGTCATATTGTCCTCTGGGTTCGCCCAGGTTCTGGCGCCTTAACGTCCTCTGGGTTTGCCCAGGTTCTGGTGCCATAATGTCCTCTGGGTTCAACCAGGTTCTGGCGCCATATTGTCCTCCGGGTTCGCCCGGGTTCTGGTGTCATATTGTCCTCTGGGTTCACCCAGGTTCTGGCGCCATAATGTCCTCTGGGTTCTCCCGGGTTCTGGCGCCATAATGTCCTCTGGGTTCTCCCGGGTTCTGGTGACATAATGTCCTCTAGGTTCTCCTGGTTCTGGTGACATAATGTCCTCCGGGTTCTCCTGGTTCTGGTTGACATAATGTCCTCCGGGTTCTCCCAGGTTCTGACGCCATAATGTCCTCTGGGTTTGCCTGGGTTCTGGCGACATAATGTCCTCCGGGTTCGCCCAGGTTCTGGTGACATAATGTCCTCCGGGTTCTCCCGGGTTCTGGTGACATAATGTCCTCCGGGTTCTCCCGGGTTCTGGTGACATAATGTCCTCCGGGTTCTCCCGGGTTCTGGTGACATAATGTCCTCCGGGTTCTCCCGGGTTCTGGTGACATAATGTCCTCCGGGTTCTCCTGGGTTCTGGTGACATAATGTCCTCCGGGTTCTCCCGGGTTCTGGTGACATAATGTCCTCTGGGTTCGCCCGGGTTCTGGTGTCATATTGTCCTCCGGGTTCGCCCGGGTTCTGGTGTCATATTGTCCTCTGGGTGTGCAAATGTCTCTTGGAGACCTTGCTTTTAGTTCTTTTAAGTATCCCCAGAAGTGGGATTGTGGGATCATATGGTAGTTCTATTTTTCATAGTTTGTGGAACCTCCATACTGTGTTTTATAGCAGTGGCACCATTTTACACCCCACCAACAGTGTACAAGGGTTCAGTTTCTCCCCATCCTCGCCAACACTTGTTGTTTTCTGAGTTTTTGATCATGGCCATCCTAATGGGTGTGAAGGGGTCTCCCCTTGTGGTTTGGTTTGCATTTCCCCTGGTGATGACTGGGTTGAACATCTCTGCCTGGGCTTATTAACCGGGGCTGAGCATGTCTGCATGGGCTTATGGCCGGGGCTAAGCATGTCTGCGTGGGTTTATTGACCAGGGCTGAGCATGTCTGCGTGGGCTTATTGACCGGGGCTGAGCATGTCTGTGTGGGTTTATTGACCGGGGCTCAGCATGTCTGCATGGGTTTATTGACCAGGGCTGAGCATGTCTGCGTGGGCTTATTGACCGGGGCTGAGCATGTCTGTGTGGGTTTATTGACCAGGGCTCAGCATGTCTGCGTGGGTTTATTGACCAGGGCTGAGCATGTCTGTGTGGGCTTATTGACCAGGGCTCAGCATGTCTGTGTGGGCTTATTGGCCAGGGCTGACATCTCTGCATGGGCTTATGACCGGGACTGAGCATCTCTGCATGGACTTACTGACTGGCGCTGAGCATCTCTGTGTGGGCTTATTGACCGATTGGATGGGCACTTGGGTTGTTGCCACCTCTTGGCTTGGGTGAATGGTGCTGCTGTGGACATGGGTGTGCAAGCATCTGTTTGGGTTCCTGCTTTCAGCTGTTGGGATATATACCCAGAAGCTGGTTTGCTGGGTCACATGGTAGTTCTGTTTTGAATTTTTTGAGGTGCTGTCGCCCTGTTTTCCCTGGCCCCCTATGTGGCTGTGGTTTACCTTCCCCAACTATGGGCACTGGAACCAGGCCAGAGCATTTGCCTGAGAATCCAGTGAGTCCAGAGCTCTGCTGCCAACCCCACCTCGCTCCGACAGCCCGGTGCCCCTGGTCCCCCAGCTGGGGGACTAATGTAAATGACGAGTTGATAGATGCAGCAAACCAACATGGCACATGTATGCATATGTAACAAACCTGCACATTGTGCACATGTACCCTAGAACTTAAAGTATAATAAAAAAAAAAAGGAGGGATCATAATAATAGTCACCAATAGTTACGGGTTCTTAGTACCTGCCAGACTGGAGACAGGTGTAGGGAGCCAGGAACCAGCCCTCCACAGGCTGGTGTGTAGGGATTGAGTTAGGTGTGGCCAGGAGGCACCGGGCAGGTTACTGTCCCTTATGAAGTGTGGCTGTGGCCACCATTAACGTGGGGGTGCCAGGGGATTCGCCCGACGCTGTCTGCCCTTGCTCCTCCCTGGATGAATCCTGACATGCCTGCTAGGCTCCCATCTCTGCTGCCCGCACCAGTCCCAGCCACCGCCCTCTCTCCTCTGCCTGGCCACGGTTTCCTAACTGGTATTTTCACTTCAGGCCTCTTCCAGCCATTGGCCAGGGTGCCCCACGCTGTGCTTGGAATGGGACCACATGCCTTACCCTTACCATAGCCTCTCTGCTCCCACCAGCTCCTTTCTGGTTTGTTTTGGCAAAAGCGCCCTACATGTGCTGCTCCCTTGTCCTGGCGTGCCCTTCCTCTGCAGCCCGCGACCCGTCCTTCATGCCCTCAGCCTGTGGTGCCACGGCTGCTCCTCTGAGCACCTTCCTGGGCTGGTGCTGGGGCCATGGGGTGTCTTCTCCACAGTTAGGGCAGCACTTCCAGCTCCATGGGTTTGTTGGCCTCACCTCCTCTGTATCATTGCACTGAGGGTCCTGTCGGGTGCGCAGTAGGTGCTCATTAAACACTTGGTGCCTGGCTTGGTCATTGTGGTTCCTGGACGTGCAGTACTGCAGCTCTAAGGTGCACTGCCTGCTCCTTGTTCTTGTTCCCTAGTCCCTACTGGATGGCGAGCTGCCCCTTGGCAAGCCCATCCAGCCTGCAGCCTGCAGCAAAAACACGTGCTTCTCTGGTTTTCTATTAGGGCCGCCTGTGCTCTCAGGCCTGTCAGGAGACTCTTCTGTAAGACTGGACTATCAGAGCACCCCAGCTGGCAGGTGGTTACCTGGGCAATAGGTGTGAAGTGGACCTTACCGATTTTTGATCTTGCTTCTAAAATATTTTGGGCCGGGCGCGGTGGCTCACACCTGTAATTCCAGTACTTTGGGAGGCAGAGGTGGGTGGATCACCTGAGGTCGGGAGTTGGAGACCAGCTTGGCCAACATGGCGAAACCCCGTCTCTACTAAAAATACAAAAATTATCTGTGTGTGGTGGCGGGTGCCCATAATCCCAGCTATTTGGGAGGCAGAGGCAGAAGAATTGCTTGAACCCGGGAGGCGGAAGTTGCAGTGAGCCAAGATCGCACCACTGCACTGCAGCCTGGGCGATAAGACCGAAACTCTGTCTCGAAATGTGTGTGTGTGTGTGTGTGTGTGTGTATGTATTATTAATATTATTTTTACTGGCCAGCTGTGGTGGTTCATGCCTATAATCCCAGCACTTTGGGAGGCTGAGGTGGAAGGATAGTTTTAAATCAGGAGTTTGAGACCAGCCTGAGCAACATAGTGAAACTCCATCTTTACTAAAAATTTTAAAAATATTAGCTGGGCAGGACTGGGCGCAGGGGTTCATGCCTGTAATCCCAGCACTTTGGGAGGCCGAGGCGGGCGGATCATGAGGTGAGGAGATCAAGACCATCCTGGCTAACAGGGTGAAACCGTCTCTACTAAAAATACCAAAAATGAGCCGGGTGTGATGGCGGGCGCCTGTAGTCCCAGCTACTCTGGAGGCTGAGGCAGGAGAATGGCGTGAACCCAGGAGGTTGAGCTTGCAGTGAGCCGAGATGGTGCCACTGTACTCCAGCCTGGGCCACAGTGTGAGACTCCGTCTCAAAAAAAAAAAAAAAAGCTGGGCAGTGGCACGTTCCTGTAGTACCAGCTACCCCAGAAGCTGCGTTGGGAGGCCACAGTGACCTAGGATTGTGCCATTGCACTCCATCCTGGATGAAAGAATAAGACCTTATCTCTAAAAAAAACAAAAAAAACCAAAAAGCCCAAAACATTTTTATTTTTGTTTCTTGGCCCTTGGGTTTTGCAGCACAGGTATACATTGCAGACTGCTGAGTGGCGTTGGTTCCTGTCTGGGCCGGCTTGGCCTCAGGCGATCCTGTTGCCCTCCGAGCAGGAGCCTGGGCTCTTCTCCTGGCTGTGTGCTTCCTTGAACACAGAAGGTGTTCTGCAGCCTGCTGTGCGGGGTAGTCCTGTGTTGGGCTTGTACATATCCCAGGGCTTGGTCCATGTGGGAGACTCTTGGTAGACCTGGCGGAGCCCTTTGACCTCAGCTGGGCCACATTTAAACAATAGAAGTTGACAGAAGGGAAGGTAGCCTTTTGGAGGTACACAAAGGCTCTTTTCACTGGAGGAGCTACTTAAGGCCACGTGGGTTTACTTCTGTACTAGATTTGCCCAGGGACCCAGGAACTTCTTTTTTTTTTTTTTTTTTTTTTTGAGACGGAGTCTCACTCTGTCACCCAGGCTGGGGTGCAGTGGCCGGATCTCAGCTCACTGCAAGCTCCACCTCCCGGGTTTATGCCATTCTCCTGCCTCAGCCTCCCGAGTAGCTGGGACTACAGGCGCCCGCCACCTCGCCCGGCTAAGTTTTTGTATTTTTATTAGAGACGGGGTTTCACTGTGTTAGCCAGGATGGTCTCGATATCCTGACCTCGTGATCCGCCCGTCTCGGCCTCCCAAAGTGCTGGGATTACAGGCTTGAGCCACCGCGCCTGGCCCAGGAACTTCTTTAAAATCCACCTGACTCACCCGTTCATTTGCTGCTAGTTCTTTGGTGCCAGGCCACGTGCTGGGCCTCAGGGACACGGCATGCTGATGGTCAGAGAGGCCCATGCTCACACTGGATCCCACGTTGTGGAGTGGGAGTGCTTTGGGGACGTGGAACAGCAGAGCAGGGCCTGCAGAGCACCCCATGGGGAGGGCCGTGGCGCCCCAGGCAGGAGGCGGTGCTTGGGGCTGGTTTCACAGTCTTCTTCACTGTGTTGTTGTTTGTCCTTGACAGCAAGAGACACCTCTCTGAAACCTGAGGGGCAGCCCGGTTGCTGTGGACGGGGCCTACGCTGGTGGCTATTGTGAGTTGGTTCGCCTTCCAGCACCCCCGAATGTGGCGCCCTCCTTGCTGGCTCCTCTGCCTTGGGTGGGACCTGGGATGGTGCGGAGAAGTCCCCGGGCTACAACCAAGGTTGGATAAGAGGGTGGATGGTGGCACGTGGGATCCTTCACCAAGCTTCTTCTGCCCCCAGGAACTTGGAGAGTGTCCAGGCTGCCCCGGCTTGGCCAGGGACCACGCCTTGTTCCTCACCCTTCCCTTAAGAGGACTGGATGGTGGCAAGGCCCACGCACGAACGTGTGATGCGCGGGCCACTTCAAGGAGCACCTGCGTGCCCGGTGAGGGCTGCGGTTCCTTCTGGTCTGCCCTGTCACTGACGTGGGTTAGTGGGGACAGGGGCTTCTGTGAGCGTTCTCGTTCTGCCAGGCATCTGTGGACCCCGGACAGAGACGGTCAGCGACAGCCCACGGACCACACGCCACCCACTGCCCAGTTTCTGCCTGTTTTGTAAATGAGGTCTGATTTGCACACAGCCGTGCCCGTTTGCACCACAGCAGAGTTGGGAAGTTATAGAGGCCGCGTGGCCTGCTGGGCTGAAGGCGTTCACCGCCCGGCCTCTCACAGATGGGGCTTGTTGAACCCCGCCTAGGAGCTGCTCCCTGTGCCTTCGTGATGTTGCAGCCTCTGATGCAGAAACACGTCTGGGGAACAGCCTGCTTTCAGACAGCTTTCAGCCTGTGGGAAACTGGGCAAGGGCTGTGGCAAGAAGACATGGCGAATCCGGGGAATCCAGAAGGGGCTTCCTTTCGGCCGTCTCATTGGCTGGATATTCCCAAGCCCTGGTTGCTAAGAGGGATGGAGAGAGTTGGAAAAAGAATGTTTCCACTAGAAATGCATCCCTCAATGTGTTTCCTGTGGCTTAGTTAATCTGCTTCTACAACACAGTGGTTTTTGCTTGCCTACCTGCGCCTAAACTTAGCTTTCTTGCCAGCTTTGTTTTCTTTAAATAAATATCTGTGCAGGCCGGGCGCGATGGCTCACACCTGTAATCCCAGCACTTTGGGTGGCAGAGGCGGGGGGATCAATTGAGGTCAGGAGTTGGAGACCAGCCTGACCAACATGGTGAAACCTTGACTCTACTAAAAATACAAAAAATTAGCCGGGCGTAGTGGCAGGCGCCTGTAGTCCCAGCTACTCGGGAGGCTGAGGCAGGAGAATCATTTGAACCCGGGAGGAGGCGGTTGCAGTAAGCCAGGATCATGCCATTGCACTCTAGCCTGGGCAACAAGAGTGAAGCTCCATCTCAAAAAAAAATTAAATAAAAAGTAAACATCTGTGCAGTCACTCTGCCAGGGTCCCCATTCAGGCTTCTAGGCAGAGGGGCCTGTGAGCTGTCATACAGTGTGATGGATGGATTAACAGAGGCATATGCTAGGGAGGGTGGGGTGACTGGTACTGAGCTGCTTCTGGGGCTGTCCTGGGGTTCAAGCAAGCTCAGGCTGTGGAGTCCAGTGGAGTCAGTTCGTGCTCCTGTTGTGCCACTTCTCTCTCACCCTGCCTCCCTGAACCTCAGTTTACCCATTTGTCAGTTGGCTTAGTAAATGCTTCTTCCTTTCAACATTGGGACTGGGGTGGGGGAGATGAACGCTGCTGGGAGCTTGTCACTCTCGTCCTTTCATCCTGGTTTGTACCCTCTGAGAGCTTATTGGGCAGAGGTGTGGATGGAACTATTGGTGGCATTATTTTTATTTATTTATTTTTAGAGACAGGGTCTCGGCTGGGTGTGGTGGCTCATGCCTGTAATCCCAGCACTTTGGGATGCCGAGGTGGGTGGATCACGAGGTCAGGAGATCGAGACCGTCCTAGCTAACATGGTGAAAATCCATCTTTACTAAAAAAAAAAAAAAAAAAAAAAAAAAAAATTAGCCGGGCATGGTGTCGGGCACCTGTAGTACCCGCTACTCAGGAGGCTGAGGCAGGAGAATGGTGTGAACCCGGGAGGCGGAGCTTGCAGTGAGCCGAGATTGCGCCACTGCACACTCCAGCCTGGGAGACAGAGCGAGACTCTGTCTCAAGAAAAAAGAAAAAAAAAAAAAAGAAGAAGAGACAGAGTCTCGCTCTGTTGCCCAGGCTGGAGTGCAGTGGTGCAGTCGTAGCTCATTGCAGCCTTGAACTCGTGGCTCAAGTGACCCTCCTGCCTCAGCCTTCTGAGAAGCTGAGACTACAGGTGCACACCACCACGCCTGGCTAATTTATCTTTTATTTTTTGTAGAGGCAGGGTCTTGCTGTGTTGTCTGGGCTGGTCTTGAACTCCTGGGCTCAAGCGATTCTCCTGCATTGGACTCCCAGAGTACTGGGATTTCAGGCGTGAGCCACTGAGGCTGGCTGATGGTACTGTTGTTATTGTGACTGTTATTGTGCTTTCCTCACCATGGATGCTGTGCTGCAGACCTAGATTTGGATGACGTCCTTGGCCTGTTGGAGGAAGGCCCTCTCTCCTTGGTGGCAGGAGTTGGTGGTATTGAGCAGGCTCGGGTGTGTGGGAGGCCTGGGGGAAGTGAGGGCACAGTGCTGAGTCCTGAGAACAGCCTGTAGCAGGTGCTGCCAGCCCTCATCTGCCTGGGACTTCCTCTTAAGGCCCAAGCTGGTGTAAGCCTGGACTGTGGCCCGGGTCCCCTGAAGATGGGCTCCTGAGCTCACACCTGTGCTCTGATGCCCCTGCTAACCTCCACCTAAAGACCTGGAAACTGAGGGTTAGGACTGGCTTGACCTGGGCAGCCTGGCGCAAGGAACCTTACTCTCAAGCCTTTAGGTCTGATGCAGGGATGGGAGCAGAGGGTGTGGGCCTGCTTTGTCTACAGCTGGGGCAAGGACAAGCCGTGGTGGCCAATGGGCGGCCGAAGGCTGCTGCACCTTCTCTGATGCAGTCTCCTGCTTCTCGGGGCCCCCAGGCTGAACCGCTGTTTGTGTTCTGGGTGCCGTGGTCCTCTCCTGTGGCTGCCCACAGCCCCTGCTCACCCACAGGCCCTTCCTGCCCCTCCCGTGGACTCCGGGCTTGGGTTCCTGCTCGGGAGCTCGTAGTGACTAACGGCGTCTTGGGATGGTCTCAGAACTTCTTGCCCTGGCTCCCACACCCACAAGACAGTGCTGCCTCCCCAGCGCCCGTGGTTACGCAGTGGTGATGTGTGGGGCGTGAGAGCAGCATTTGTGGAACACTTTTTTGGAGAGTAGGGCTGTGTTTTTGCTGTTGTTACCGCTGCTGGCTGGGCAGGTTGCTGAATCTTTCCAGCACTGTTTCAAGTCGTCCTCTAACAGCCCTGAGCAGGGGCCTCTGTCTGAGGTTATATAGCTGTGGCCAGCTTGGGCCTGGCTTCTGGCTGCCGTGACCCACTGCATGACTGTGCTCGAGATGATCCAGTGGATAGTGGGACACATGCCCACTCCTCCAGGCTCTCCAGCCCCGGTGGTACTTCAGGCGACTGGAGCAGATGTGGATCAACCCCAGCCGGTGCTGGAGGCACAGAGGGCCAGGAGGCAACCCCCAGCCCTGCACAGGCGAGTGTTCCCTGTGTCCCCGAGCCGCTGTCGCTGTGGTATGTGGTGGCTATGGGTTCCCCAGGCAGGTTGATGTGATTGAAAGTAGAGAGTGACTTGGGCTGGGTGGCAGGTTACCCAGTGGCTGGGAAGGCCATCTCGGACAGAGGGCATCGCTTGGGCAGCATCCTGGAGGCCAGGGAGGGGCCTCCATGGTGTGGAGGGCAGGGTGCCAGGATGGGGCTAGAGGTTAGTCTGCTGGCCCTGAGTCAGAGATGGACCCACCCCACCGCGAGGCTTCAGTGCTGCCATACACACCCCCTCCTGCCTCGGAGGCGGCCTGCCTGGCTTGCTGCTTCCTGCTTCCCAGGCTCTTTGACCCCTTGGGGCTTCTCAGGAACTCTCATTTTGCATTTAGACCTCACCTTCTATTTCACGCATCTGTCCCAAGCCTGCTGGGAGGGAGGTGGGTGAGGGGAGGCTGCGGCTCTTCACAGAGCCCTGTGCCCTCATGGCCATCAGGGCCGCGGCCGCAGCAGTGTGAGAGGAGGGATCTGGAGGCAGCTCACACGAGTTCCCAGGAGCTGATTGCTGGGTTTTCAGGAATTCTGTGAGTTGGCCATTAATAAAAATGAAAGTACATAAACTTGCAGTTAGATTAATTATGTTGAAAGCAAAGGCATTGAATACTCGAACCCCATCGCTTCTGAATTATTTGATTGTATTTTACCATTGCGTGTGCTGCCGAGGTTCCCTGGGCCTGCTGCGTGTGTGGCGGAAACTGTGTGCGATGACGGCCGCTGGTGGGGCGGGAGTGTGTGCACCACGCACGGGGCGCTGCCGCCACTCAGGGCCTCGCTTCTCCTTGTGTTGTAGACTTACCAAAGTGATGAGGAAAGTGTTAACGTGCAGATGAAGCTAAAATTTGTGTGATGTCTGTAGCGGTTCGTTATGAATGGCGTAAAAGCCTTGTGAAAATATTCTGCCATTGGAAAGCAGCTACCTCGTTCAGCAAGGACATTTCCCGTGTCGTAGACTCACAGGTGACGTTCCCCTGCATGTCTCCTTTCCACCTTTGTTGTGGTTTGTAAACGGAAACAGAAACACCAGCCAGCATCCGTGTGGTGCTCATTGGTGGTGGCTGCCAGGGGCCAACCGTGGAGACAGGATTTGAGCACACATTCATGAAAGCATTCTGTGAGAGTCAGTTGTCTGTCCAGAATTTACACTTCTTGAGTAGCGCACATTTCATGATTATTTGCAGATACGTGCCGCAGGTAGTTAACATGGGGCATGTGCCTGTGCATGTAGGTTCCCCCGTGTGAAGGTTCCCCCGTGTGTAGGTTCCTCTGTGCATATAGGTTCCCCCGTGTGTAGGTTCCCCTGTGCGTGTAGGTTCCCCTGTGTGTAGGTTCCCCCGTGTGTAGATTCCCCTGTGCGTGTAGGTTCCCCTGTGTGTAGGTTCCTCTGTGCATGTAGGTGCCCCTGTGTGGGTTCCCCTGTGCGTGTAGGTTCCCCCATGTGTAGGTTCCCCTGTGTGTGTAGGTTCCCCTGTGTGTAGGTTCCCCTGTGCGTGTAGGTTCCCCTATGTGTAGGTTCCCCTGTGTGTGTAGGTTCCCCCGTGTGTAGGTTCTCCTGTGCGTGTAGGTTCCCCTGTGTGTAGGTTCCCCTGTGTGTGTAGGTTCCCCCGTGTGTAGGTTCCCCTGTGCATGTAGGTTCCCTTGTGCGTGTGGGTTCTCCTGTGTGTGTAGGTTCTTAAGCATTAACCAGCTCCTTCCTCCCCAGGCCTGGGCAGGATCCCATCGCACAGAGGAGGAAGTGGAGGCTCATGTAGTCGTCTCCTGGCCCTCCCAGTCTTCCTGACTATCTCTCCTGGGCCACGCTGGCAAGGGGTCCCAGAGCGGGCCGTACACTGTGCTGGCATTAGCACCCCAGGGTGTGCTTAGCCCCGGGCCCGCTCCCTGGCTCCCCGGGTGGCTTTCCTGTCACAGTGCAGAAGGCTCAGCTCCCCACACGGGGTTCCAGCCTGACCCTCGTATGACTCAAGCCTGAAGATATTTTGCCAAAGGAAGGAATTCAAGTTTCTTCCTGGAGAAACATCCCAGATCACTGAAGGCTTAGAGTTAAAGTTTTTATGTGTTCGTGGATGCTGTGCTTTGGCAGGGCCCAAGGCAGAGTCCATGGGTGTCCCTTTCTCTTGAGGCCTCTGGCAAAGGAAAGAAGCTGAGCTTTAGCTGGTAACGGGGGGCCCAGGCTGGTGGGGACCCCCCAGCTGTGGCATCTGGGCTGCCTTCGTGCGTCGGTCCCTCACTCTCTGAACAAGTGTCTGTCACTGCCCACCACATGCTAAGCTCTGCAGAGGGAGACTCGGGCACCTGCAGCTTGAGTCCACCTGAGCATCACTGGCAGAACCAAGCTTCCGGAGGCTTAGCCAGACACAGCCCCTGTCCTGGGGGAGCACCAGGCGGGTTCTAACCGAGCAGGGCTGGAGGCACAAGCGCTCAACAAGGAAGCCATCAGGACAATCCAACGACCCCACATCAAACCAAACAGGCTGGTGGAGTGACAGCGGGTGATGCCTGGGGAATGGGGTCAGAGTCAAACATGTCTGGCCCTGCAGTGGGGACAGAGGCGGAGGTCGGAGGGTTCCAAAGGGGGTCAGCAGAGCTGCAGCCAAGCCTCGAGGAACCAGAGCTGATGAGGGTGTCGGTGGAGCAGCCGCGTGGACCCGAGTGCACGGAAGCCCCTGGAGAGGTTCTGCAGGGGTGCTGCAGGGGTGATTTCCCCTTTGAAGGGGAAATGCTTGCCGTGTGGAGAAGGCTTTGGGAAGCACGCGGCTGCCTGGACCAGGCTGGAGTGGTCAGCAGACGAGAGGCACGCGGCCTCCTGGACCGGGCTAGGGGGGTGGGGAGAGGGGAGGCACGCGGCTGCCTGGACCAGGCTGGGGTGGTGGGGATAGGGGAGGCACGCGGCTGCCTGGACCAGGCTGGGGTGGTGGGGATAGGGGAGGCACGCGGCTGCCTGGACCAGGCTGGGGTGTTGGGGATAGGGGAGGCACGCGGCCTCCTGGACCAGGCTAGGGGGGTGGGGAGAGGAGAGGCACGCGGCTGCCTGGACCAGGCTGGGGTGTTGGGGATAGGGGAGGCACGCGGCCTCCTGGACCAGGCTAGGGGGGTGGGGATAGGGGAGGCACGCGGCTGCCTGGACCAGGCTGGGGTGTTGGGGATAGGGGAGGCACGCAGCTGCCTGGACCAGGCTGGGGTGTTGGGGATAGGGGAGGCACGCGGCTGCCTGGACCAGGCTGGGGTGTTGGGGATAGCGGAGGCACGCGGCTGCCTGGACCAGGCTGGGGTGTTGGGGAGAGGGGAGGCACGTGGCTGCCTGGACCAGGCTGGGGTGTTAGGGGTAGGGGAGGCACGTGGCTGCCTGGACCAGGCTGGGGGAATGGGGAGAGGTGGACAGATGTGCAGCCCCGTCGGGAGGTGGGCGGCCGGCACGCGCTGCAGGTTGGCAGTGAAGTGAGGAAGAGGCTATCAAGGGCTCTTGAGGGTTTCACCCAGGCAGCTGGTGGACACGGTGCCATCCAATCAGAGTGCCCCTTGAGACCTGAGCCTGTGCCAGGTATGGCATAGTTGAGATACTAGTGAGCTGTCCAGCTCGGAGCCTGCAGGGAGGCCAGGTCAGGGGGCAGAGGGTTGAGAGCAGCTGAACACCCACATATGGATGTCAGCATTCGAGGCTGCCTGACTGTGCCCAGCGGGCAGGACTGAGGCCTGAATCTAGGGAGGGGATGAGACTCGTGGGCAAGCCTTGAGTTTGGGGCAACACACGTCATCCGATGTCAGCTGACCCCTTGAGGCTGATGTTGGAACCCTAGTGGCCAAGGCCGGGCAGGGGCCGGAAGCGCAGGATCTGCAGTCTCAGGACCCCAGAGGGGTCCAGGGAGCTGCGTGTGTGCTCGGGTCCTTGGGCCTCTCTTTGCATCAGGAGTTAGGGAGGTGCAAGTGTGTGGCTGTAAGCATGGGGACACTGGGGTGGATGTTTTTGTTTTGTTCTTAGAGACAAGGTCTGGCTCTCACCCAGGTTGGAGTGCGGTGGTACGATCGTGGTTCACTGCAGCCTCAAACTCCCAGGTTCCCAGGCGATCCTCCTGCCTCAGCCTTCTGAGCAACTGGGACTATAGGCACGCACCACCGCGCTGGCTGGTGTTCTTATTTCACTTTTTGTGCCACTGTGTTGCCCGCCTCAGCCTCTCAAAGTGCTGGGATTACAGGCCTGAGTCCCAGTGCCTGGCTGGCGTTGGGGTATTGGTAGAACCAGGCCTTCTTTGCTGGCCCCCGTCCCCGGTCCTCCTGTTCACTCTGCAAAGCCTTAGCATCTGCCGGCTGCCCCATCCTCACATCTTCTCCAGCTGTCCAGGTTGACTGTCCAGCTGCTGGTCTAACCTCCATCCCAGGCTCTTCTGACAGTGAGGTTTAGGGGCTACCTTCCCCAGGGGACTGAGACTTGGAGGAGGGCCAGGCGGGGGCTGGAGCCCATGCAGTGGGGGCGGGGGTGGTGTGCCTGTTTTGTTCAACATCTGTGAGTCCTCCAGGGACGTTGCTTAGGAGGGCTGGCGGCTGTGGGAAAGCGGATGCTGTTTATCCCAGGATCAGTGGGAGAGCCGCCAGATAATAAGGGGATGAAGGGCGTGCTGGCAGCTGGGCCCTGATGTGGAGGTCACTATGATCCAGGGACTCAGAACTTAGAGAGGAACTTTAGCAGGGGAGATGGTGTGAGGGAGACACAGCTCAGGGCAAGCGCCAGAGACCAGGAACCACTTTTTTTTTTTTTTTTTTTTCCGAATTTTGGGCTGGGGAGGGGGAAATAAAGTCCTTTGTGGTTTCCAAGTCCAGGGTTCTCTAGACACTGTCGCCTTTGTGTGACCAGAAGCAATTCAGCGGTTTCCAGAGCAGCATGCTTTTGTGTTCCAGGGCTGGCTGGCCCAATTCCGTCCTGCTTGCAGAGAGGGCCGGGAGCCTGGCCGGGCGCTGCCCTGAGCCTGGGGGATCCTGGGAGAGCCTGGACAGCCATGGTGAGCCCTGCTGCCTTGCTCTGCTGCACAGGACTGGGGTCCTCCAGGCTCCAGGGCAGCAGGCACCACCCTCTCTGTGCCTGCTGGTGTTAGGCGGCTTGGAGACTGTGGTTCCTGGTCCTCACAGTACATCCTGGTTCTGGGCCAGGATCTGGAGGAGCCACAGTGCAAGAGTGTTTCTGGATGTATCTGAGACGGATGGAGGTAGGGACAGGGGGCAGGGGGCAGGGGGACATGGTAGGTCTCATCTTAGTGGAAGCTCCAGCCTTGGGAAAAGCTGCCACTCTCTGGGGCAGTGGTCCCGGGTACCATGTGCTCTTCGGAGCCATCTCGATCTTGAAAGGCAGGCTCTCTCCCAAGGCCGGTGCAGGCCGACCCACTGGGATAGCACCTGCGCAGCCCGGGGTGGAGGGTCCGGTGAGGAAGGGCGGAGGCCTCCTGAGAACCTGGTGTCGTCAAGGGGGCGGCAAGAGAAGGAGCCTCTCAGAACCTGATAGGTCGGGGGGAAAGGAGGCCAGTCTGAGAGGGCCACATGGCTCGGAGTCGCAGGGGCCCTGGGCTGCCGGGGGTGGGCCTGTAGGTGCAGGTGGAGGGGCCGGTTCTGGGGAGAGTGGCTGGGCTGCAGGCTGAGGAGCTGGGCTTCCTCCTGGGGCCGTGGACCGTGGGCAGCTGGAAGTAGGGAGGGCAGGGGCTGTCCGGTGGGGGATGTGCGGTTGCAGCGCGCGGGATGGAAGGTGCAGGTGAGACGCAGGTGGGCAGCATGGGGAGACCCGGGTCTGGCCTGAGGTGCAGCCTGGAGCTGTGGTCAGTGTGTAGACGGGCCTTGGTTTCTGCATCTGTAAGTTGGGGGTGTGCTGGGTAACAGCATCCTCCCCCAAAATTCATGTCCCCCTGGTACCTTTGGACCCCACCTTACTTGGAAATGGTTCTTTGCAGATGTCATTGAGATGAAGTCACCCTGGTGTAGAGTGGAGCACTCTTCAACACAGTGCGGGGGCTGCGCATGTGGCTGTGGAGGACACCCCCAGCCCGGCACAGGCACAGGCTGGAAGCGTAGCCCGGGGCCATCCCTGGCGGTGTGTCGTGGAGGGCCCGTCCCTGGCGGTGTGTCGTGACATGTGTCATGACATGGAGTTTGATTCTTAACTGACTGAAGCTTGAAAAGTCTGTCTTTTTGGTGGACCCAGGGAGTTGGGTGAGGAGGGTGGTGAGGTCAGTGGGGCTGAGAGCAGAGTCCTCTAGGACCCTGATGTGTGGATGCCCTCCCCAAGGGCCGCTGTGAGCCATCCAGCAGGAGGATCCTGGGTTTGGGGCTGAGCCGGTGGTTGGGAGAGTGGAATGAAGAGTAGCCGGACACTGTGGCAGGGCACGCGTTGCATTCTGATGGTGACAGGCGGGACACTCAGGGCTTTTGTCCCCTCTCTCAGTGCCTCATTTGCTTGCCTGAGGTGATTGGGAAGGCTGGAATTAGAGCCTCCCAGACAAGGGGGCCGTCCTCTGCCAAGAGCTCTGTGCGTGTCCGAGCGTGGCCCCCGTTTTCCTTGGGTGGAGGCCAGCTCGGTGCCTTACCCAGGGCCTGTGGGCCTCAGCGCCCGGGTTGCCCGCCCCTTCCCTCTCAGCTGTGCTCCCAGGAGGAGGACTCACTGGGCTTTTTGAAAATGGAAGGAAGTAAGTTTTACATTGCTACACTTACCCTAGCCTGTTCATCCTTCCTTTTTAAACATTAAAAAGCAGCAAAAATGGTGGTTACCAGGGGCTTGGGGAGGGCATGGGAGTTCCTGTTCAGTGAGCAGAGTTTCAGTTAGACAAGATGAGTCTGGAGGCAGCTGTGCAGCATGACAGATGTAATTTATGCCACGGAGCTGCACACTAAAAACTGGTGAAGTTGGGCCGGGTGCGGTGGCTCACACCTGTAATCCCAGCACTTTGGGAGGCTGAGGCGGGTGGATCATGAGGTCAGGAGATCGAGACCATCCTGGCTAACACAGTGAAACACCGTCTCTACTAAATATACAAAAAATTAGCCGGGAGTGGTGGTGGGTGCCTGTGGTCCCAGCTGCTCGGGAGGCTGAGGCAGGAGAATGGCATGAACCCGGGAGGCGGAGCTTACAGTGAGCCGAGATCGTGCCACTGCACTCCAGCCTGGGCGACAGAGCAAGACTCCGTCTCTTAAAAAAAAAAAAAAAAGGCCGGGCGCGGTGGCTCACGCCTGTAATCCCAGCACTTTGGGAGGCTGAGACGGGCGGATCACGAGGTCAGGAGATCGAGACCATCCTGGCTAACACGGTGAAACCCCGTCTCTACTAAAAAATACAAAAAACTAGCCGGGCGAGGTGGCGGGCGCCTGTAGTCCCAGCTACTCGGGAGGCTGAGGCAGGAGAATGGCGTGAACCCGGGAGGCGGAGCTTGCAGTGAGCCGAGATCCGGCCACTGCACTCCAGCCTGGGTGACAGAGCGAGACTCCGTCTCAAAAAAAAAAAAAAAAAAAAAAAAAAAAAACTGGTGAAGTTGGTAAGATTTATTTTATGTGTGTTTTACCATAATCAAAAAATATTGTGGGAAAAGAATAGGCATTTTAGGAGATTTGGAGAGAGAATTGTTAGTGACCACCATAAGCCCATACTCCTGACGCCTGGCCCCAGAGCGCCCCAGTCTCTTCACACACCTGTTTGCTATAACAGCGGCCACGGGAGGGTCCCGTTTTTAGTTACCTTTGTCCCTTCACAAGGACAGGGTCCTGTGTGGGTCTGCCAGGGTGTTTCAGGACCCCCTGCCCTGCTGGTCTTGATGGATGGTGTGTGACGTGCTTCCCCCGCCAGGCCTCCGCTTCTTGAGCTTGGTCCTAGGGTCCCTGTACTGAGGTGCGGATTTGCCGGTTCAGGGGGCGTCTGTGTGCTTGCTCTGTCACATTCCGCAGTCCAGGTTAGCTTTTGTTTCCTTTCTTTTTTTTTTTTTTTTGAGATGGTGTCTTGCTCTGTCGCCCAGGCTGGAGTGCAGTGGTGCGATCTTTGCTCACTGCAAGCTCCGCCTCCCAGGTTCAGGCAATTCTCCTGCCTCAGCCTCCCCAGTAGCTGGGACTACAGGCCCAACTAATTTTTTTGTATTTTTAGTAGAGACAGGGTTTCGCTGTGTTAACCAGGATGATCTTGATCTCCTGACCTCATGATCCGCCCACCTCGGCCTCCCAAAGTGCTGGGATTATAGGCGTGAGCCACCGCCGGCCTAGTTTCCTTTCTAGTGAGCTTGAAGGTTTTCACACATTAGGAGGTGGTCTTGTCATTTTTCCTACGTTGACTACGTTGTCAGGCTGCCCTTTTTTTTTTTTTTTAACGGAGTCTTGCTCTGTCGCCCAGGCTGGAGCGCAGTGGCGCCATCTCGGACCACTGCAACCTCCACCTCCTGGGTTCAAGCCATTCTCCTCTCTTATCCTCCTGAGTAGCTAGGCTTATAGGCGCACATCACCTTGCTAGCTAATTTTTGTATTTCTAGCAGAGACGGGGTTTCACCATGTCGACCAGGCTGGTTTCGAACTCCTGACCTCAAGTGATCCACTCGCCTTGGCCTCACAAAATGCTGGGATTACAGGTGCGAGCCACTGCACCTGGCCTAGTCAAGCAGTCCTGTAACATGGATATTAATCCTTTATCTATCATATTTGCTACTTATATTCCTTGTTTTATAGCATATTTTGAAATTTTTTACTGTTTTACAAGTGAGAGCTTTTTACTTTTGCCTGGTTGCCTGTTAGATTTTTTTACTTTGTGGCTTTTTTCTCAGTTTCTTAATATAGACTACCATCTTCTTCTCTCTAGGGATTTGATAGCTACTAAGTTCCCTTTCTTTTTTCTTTCTTTTTTTTTTTTTTTTTTTTTTTGTGACAGAGTCTCACTCTGTTGCCCAGGCTGGAGTACAGTGGTGCGATCTTGGCTCACTGCAGCCCCCACCTCCTGGGTTCAGGCGAATCCTCTGCCTCAGCCTCCTGAGTAGCTGGGACTACAGGCGCCCACCACCATGCCTGGCTAATGTTTGTATTTTTAGTAGACACGGGGTTTCACCATATTGGCCAGATGGTCTCGATCTCCTGACCTCGTGATCCACCTGCCTCAGCCTCCCAAAGTACTGGGATTACAGGCATGAGCCACTGCACCCAGCTGTTCTCTTTTCTTTTGGTTTGTGTGTTTTTAAGTTTACTGAACCTGGCCGGGCGCGGTGGCTCAAGCCTGTAATCCCAGCACTTTGGGAGGCCGAGACGGGCGGATCACGAGGTCAGGAGATTGAGACCATCCTGGCTAACCCGGTGAAACCCCGTCTCTACTAAAAATACAAAAAATTAGCCGGGCATGGTGGTGTGTGCCTGTAGTCCCAGCTACTCGGAGGCTGAGGCAGGAGAATAGCGTGAACCCAGGAGGCGGAGCTTGCAGTGAGCCAAGATGGTGCCACTGCACTCCAGCCTGGGCGACAAAGCGAGACTCCGTCTCAAAAAAAAAAAAAAATAATAAGTTTACTGAACCTTTAGTCCTTCTGCAATTTGTAGCTCCTATATTGGAAACTTTTCCAAATGGCTGACTTTTGCCCCCCCAACCTGGGCTATGAGCAGCGGTTGCTACCTCCCCATCACCCACAGCCCCCTCCTGGGGTCCTCCCAGCTTCCAGGGGGCGCTGGGCAGCAGGACATTTCCCCGTAGAGCCTGTGTCCTGTGGGTTTTGCAGCAGGGATACTCAAGCATCCCAGAAGTAGTGCTTCCCCTCCCCTCACATGCCGGGAGCCTCCGCGGCTCTGTGGCTCAGAGCGGGTTCTGGTGCGTTCTACATCTTCGGTCCTCACTGTGAGTGAGATTTCTTGCCACAAACTGTGATGCCGAGTAGAGCGGAGGCGGCTTGGGAGGCAGGGCGGGCACATCAGGGCTGGACCTGACCTTGCTGTCAGTGCTTCCCTGCCATGCTGCCCGCCCCAAGCAGGAAGTTCGGGAAATGCCCCCGCCAGGGATCACTCCCCGCCCATCTCTCCTGGCGCCTGACCCAGTCGCCCTGTCTTCTTGAATTCCCGGATACCTTTGCCTTACTGGTAACCTTACTGGTATGCCTTACTGAAAAGGTTCAGAGGCAAAAAATTCAGCTCAGAAAACTGGTCCGTGGCAGGACAGGCTTTCAGCCCAGGCGTGCGCAGAGCAGGCCTCCCACGGGGACCCAGGCGCCTTGCACAAGTTGGGGATGGGGTTTTGGGAGAGGCATCCAGGCCGTGGAGCTGCGTGCCGTCCTCTCCCTGCCTAGCTGGTCCCTCCTGTGGGCCACTGACCCTGGCCCCCAGGTTTTAGGGGGTGCCTTGGTGTTGCTGGCCAGTTGGGGCAGCGATGTGGGGAGCAACATCCCATGGCATATCCGCCCTTTGGCACCCGGTGTGTGTGAATTACAGGTGTCCTCACGCAGCACACAGTGCCTCGCACCTCAATGTGACCTGGCCTCTGTGTTGATTGGAGTGGGAGGCAGGCATGGGGGCTGGGACAGGAGGCACAGCTGGCTGCGGGTGCCTGGGCCTGCTGTCTCTGGGAGGGCTTCTGGGAGGTGGTGCGATCGGAATGTGTCTCAGAGTACAAACCTGGTTGCGTGGCGAGTAGGAACATGCTTTAGGCAGAGGGAGCAGTGTGGGCGGAGTCCTGGGAGCTGGGGCCAGGTGGAGCAGGCGAGAGGGACATGAGGCCAAGTTCCCTCGGTCCAGCAGAGAGTCAACCAAGGCATCCCTAGCACACACATCTGCTGGTTTCCAGGCGTGGCTGCCGTCCTGGCGCTGTGCTGGCTGCCGTCCTGGTGGTGTGTGTGGCTGTCGCGTTGACCACGTTCTTGATGGTTCGTTAGGCAACTTTTCAGCATGGCTGGCCCTCCTTCCCAATTCCAGAGCGGCATTCTTCCCTTGTGCCTGCACACCGCCCCGCTGAGCCAGGCTGAGAACCCTGGCTTCCTTCTGCCTGCTGGAAGCCGGGGGTCTTGCTTGGTGGGAGGCAAGGACGCAGCTCAGTGCTGACCAGGCTGGGCTGGGTGGGGTGGCCGAGGACCCCACCTGGTGGGTGCAGGGCGAGGGTCTCTGGGTGGGGGTTTCTTTGGAAAGCTGGACTAGTCGTGCCCTGCGTGTGGGAGCTGGGTCGTGGGGCTTGGAGGTGTGTGTGGGAGGGACGGTGGTGAGCGGAGAGTGACCATGCCCCTCTCTTGCAGGGAGCCCGAGCGTCATGTTAGGGTGAAGCAGAGGAGCTCAGTGCTGAACATGCTAAGGAGGTTGGACAAAATCAGGTTCAGAGGTCACAAGAGAGATGACTTCCTCGATCTAGCGGAGTCTCCAAATGCCTCGGACACCGAATGCAGCGACGAGATCCCCCTGAAGGTGCCGCGGACCTCGCCCCGGGACAGTGAGGAGCTGAGGGACCCTGTGAGTACCTGTCCTCGTCCCCTGGTGTGGGCTGGGGTGCCGTCCCCGTCCTCTGTGGCCGGGCCGCGCGTGAACTCAGGCAGATTCGTGTCCTGCCCGTGCTGGTCAGAGACGGACTGGGCCTGACTCTCCACTCACCTGCCCCCGACCCCTGCAGACCTCATGGGGCCGGGGTGCTGCCAGGCCGAGCCTTCTGTGTTCCCAGGTCTGATCAGCAACTGCACTGGTTTTCCTCACTGGCTTTTCTGGGTGGGTGGCAGATTTCTCACGCACTTGTGACATGGAAGCCTCGGCCTGGCCCTGGGAGCGTTGACATGCGGATGCAGCAGGGCGCGCACTGTCTGGAAGCTGCTGGTGCCTGGCTTGTCTTCTGGTCAAGCCGAGGTGCACGTTCCAGCCCCCAAAGCTGGCTGAGCCCAGGCTGGGCCCTCGTCAGCCACGCGGAGTCAGGACTGGGCCTGTGGCCGGCTGGGGGGACAGCAAATACCCATGGAGCACCTCAGTTAGGCCCTGGGGCCTGGGTGGGAGCCAGGCGGGAGCCAGGCGGGAGCCAGGCAGGATTGGGCCCTGCCTTGCAGAAACTTGCATTTGGTGGGGGGCGGGTCGGGTCCTGTAGCATGGTGGGCTGGGTTCCCTGCGGCCCCTCCTCTGGCCCAGCGTGGCCTCTAGCACCTCCCGGTGTGCACCCACCATGTCCAGCTGGTTTCCTCTCCCATCCCCTGAGCCAGGTCTTCTTTCCCGGTGTGGCCTGGGAGCGCCGGCCTCCCCTGGCTCCTCGCGTTGCTAATGCTTTATAGCAGGACAGTGACTATGCGTTGCTCTCAGCAGGAATGAATAATTTACTGCTGCTGCTGCTCTCTCGACGCTGCCTAATCAGCAGAGGCGGCCGCTTGGCTTCCTGGGGCGTCACCACAGAGCACGGAGCACCCAGCCTGCGGGATTGGCCGTCCCTGGGCAAAGGTCGTGGTTGGTCCTGGGAGTGGACCGGGACCCTGGCGGGGTGTCTGCCCTTGTGTGGGTTATGTGGCAGAATGGCAGGGGCCTGCCCTCACCAGAGAGCTGTGTCTCATCTGCCTCTGGCTGGGGCTGGCACGGAGGGCGTGGGCCACGATTCTCCGATGGTGGTCTTTGTGCTGAGTGGTGGGTGTCTCGGAAACAAAAATCTCCCTCCCCACACACACATGGTTCCAAGCTCAACAGGGAGGGGTGACAGGGATCCCACGCAAAGGCCAGAGTGGGGCTGTTTCCCCAGCTCCCTCTCCGCCGTCGGTCTTTCCTGCTCCAGGCGCTGTCTAGGTAGCGGCCCTCCCGCCTGAGGCACCCTGTGAGTACCTGTCCTCGTCCCCCGGTGTGGGCTGGGGTTTCATCCCTGTCCTCTGGCCGGGCCAAGCGTGGACTCAGGCAGATTCGTGTCCTGCCCAGGCTGGTCAGAGACCGACTGAGAGTGCATGGTGTCTGAGGGGCGGGTGGGGCTGGCATGGGAGGAGTGGGTGGTGCAGAGGGTCTCCAGGGCCTGGCCTCCGGGGATCCTCCCCAGCCATTGACCAGCCATGAGGCCTTGGCGGGCCACACAGTCTAGCAGTACCCGCCCATGGCGTTTTGGTGCAGGTCACAGCTACTGTCATGGAAGAACATGGGAACTGGCACCTGGTGCTGCCCCTCCCTGGGATGGTCCAACAGCCAGCCTGGCCAAGGGCCTCCTGCCAGGGGTGGTCTCTGCGTAGAGCTGCTAGCATAGTGGGACTGGGCTGCTGGAAGGTTCTGGTACCAGTGCCGGGGCCTTGTGCTGTGTGGCAGGCCGGGGCTTTGGTGTTGGTGGAAGGCGAGGTTTGCGCAGGAGGTGACTCTGGAGGTGCGGTGCCTCCAGGACCAGGCCTGGCTTCTGTGGCTATCAGGGGAACATTGGTCCAGCCCTGGGGCTCCTGTTGAGGTGAGGAATTGGGAGAACTCGTGGGTGTTTATTCTGGGACTGTGATTTGGTGTCCCGTGTTTGGATGGCTTTGCTTGCCAAGGCTGTTATCGGGGGAGAGCCTTTCCCTGGGGTTGCCGTGGTCCTGGACATGCCGTGGTGGGTGAGCTGGAGGGCTGGAGTGAGGGGTCAGGTGCAGGGTTGCAGGTGTTGGTCTGGTTGGATCAGCAGGAGGTAGGGCTGCAGGATTGTGAGGGTCTTCACCTGGGGCAGAATATCTGGATTTGGGGGGCATCAGGGAACCCCTGTGGGGGAGGGTCACTGTCAGAGCTGGCTGCTCCAGGGTGATTGTCTGGGGAGTAGCCTGGAGAATGTGCCTCCTGGGGGTGGCAGAGGGTATGGTGCTGGTGGAGTTGCTGGGGTCACAGGAGAGGCAGGCTGTGGTCTCGACCAGCTCTGGTGGGCAGGTGGTGGTCCACGAGGCATAAGGAGTCTTGAGGGGGCATGTTGAGTTGAGAGGGAGCCCGCCGAGGAGGGTCACATGCTGCAGAGGCCAGGGCAAGGTCAGCCTGTGGACTGGGGCCCCCCTTCCTCAAGGCTATGAGGGGCTGCAGGGAGAAACCACCGCAGGGACTCGGCTGTCCGGAATCCCAGGAGATTCCCAGTGTGGGCAAGCAGGGCCCTGCTTGGGGCATCATGCTGAATGGAGGTCAGGCGCTGACCGCCGAGACCAGGCTGAGCCCCTTAGCTGTTTAACCTGGACCTGAGCCTCAGTGTCCTCAGCTTTTAAGGGGGATGGCAGTCTCGTCCACCCCCAGGCCTGCTTTAAGGATTCAGTGAGATACTAAGTGAAACGTGCATGGCTGGCATCTTGCTTGTGGTTAGCTTGCAGGGAGCTGTAATTATTAATGACCGTGAAATATTGATTCGCTAAACCCTCCTCCCAGTTCCAGGGCTCCTTTGCAAAGCCTCATTCCTGTAGCATGTAGACGCTGCTCCGGGCCAGGCTCACGAGGCTCCCCGGGTGGGGGGCTGTGCAGCGTTGCCCTGCTCCTTCAAGCCCTCCTCTCATCAGCCTTCTTCGGACATGCAGCCTCCCAGAAACATCCTGAGATCTGGTCTCAGGCACAGAGACCTTGGGGGTTGGTTTTATAACAGCTTGATCGAGATGTTCCCACCCAGTATACAGTTCACCCACTAAAAGTGTGCGATTCAGGGATTTCTATTAGTAGTGTATTCATAATGCTGTGCGACCTAAATTACTACAGTTTTAAAAGGTTTTTAGCACCTGAGAGAGACCCCATTCCTTCAGCAGTCACTCCCATTTCCCTCGGCCCCCAGCCCCGCCAGCCGCCAGCCTGCTTTCTGTCTGTGGATTTGCCCGTTTGGGACATCTCATATAACACGTGGCCTCGTGTGTCTCTTCTTTGCTTGCATAAGGGACTCGAGGTTCATCCATGCTGCAGTGTGCATTGGTGCCGCCTGCTTTTTTATGGCTGAACCTGTTTAGTCATATGGTCCAGCCACATTTTCTTTTTCTTTTTTCTTTTCTTTTTTTTTTTTTTTTTGAGACAGAGTCTCACTCTGTCACCCAGGCTGGAGTGTAGTGGTGTGATCTCGGCTCACTGCAACCTCCACCTCCCAGGTTCAAACGATTCTCGTACCTCAGCCTCCCGAGTAGCTGAGCTGAGACTACAGGCACACACCACCATGTCCAGCTAATATTTTGTATTTTTAGTAGAGATGGGATTTCGCCATGTTGCCCAGGCTGGTCTTGAACTCCTGAGCTCAGGCAATCCACCCGCCTCGGCCTCCTAAAGTGCTGGGATTACAGGCGTGAGCCACCATGCCCTGCCTGTTGTCTTTATTCATTGATCTGTTGTGGGCACCTGGGCGGTTCCCACTCTTGGACTGTGATGATTAAGGCTGAATGCCTGTGATTGAGTTTTTTTTTGTTTTGTTCTTTGTTTTTGTTTTTTTTGGGACGGAGTCTCGCTCTGTCGCCCGGGCTGGAGTGCAGTGGCTGGATCTCCGCTCACTGCAAGCTCCGCCTCCCAGGTTTACGCCATTCTCCTGCCTTAGCCTCCCGAGTAGCTGGGACTACAGGCGCCCGCCACCTCGCCCGGCTAGTTTTTTTGTATTTTTTTTAGTAGAGACGGGGTTTCACTGTGTTAGCCAGGATGGATGTGATTGAGTTTTTGTGTGCACGTGTTTCCACACGGTCTCGCTGGGCCATGCAGGGACCCGAGGTTTCCCTTTTCCAGGATCCACCGTATTCTCCCGTGCAGCTGTGCCATCCTCTGTGCCCACCGGTAGGGTCTGAGGGTTTCCCTGGAGGGGCAGATTCAGATAGGAGCCCGTCCTGCAACCTGGGGTGCTCTGACCGCCTCTCCCAATGCTCCAGGAGCTCTTCCGTGGGGGACCCCAAACAGCCTCACTCTTGGCAGCGGCTCAGGATTTCGCCCTGGAATGTTGTCCCTTCAGCGAATCTGTCCCCACTGAGGGATCGCAGGTGCTTGTGGCTCTTAGCGTCCATCACTCCTGGCAGCCTGGTGCCCACGTGGGCTGCGACACCCTTGGTGGAAGTGCTGGACCGAGTGTGCCTGTGTGGTGGTCCTGGCAGCTGTGTGGTGTACCCTCCATAGCCCCATGAGGGCCGTGTGCCCCCACCCTGGCCTCCATGGTGTGCCCTCCATAGCCCCACGAGGGCTGTGTGCCCTCACCCCGGCCTCCATGGTGTGCCCTCCGTAGCCCCAAGAGGGCTGTGTGCCCTTACCCCGGCCTCCATGGTGTGCCCTCCATAGCCCCACGAGGACTGTGTGCCCCCACCCCGGCCTCCACGGTGTACCCTCCATAGCCCCACGAGGACTGTGTGCCCCCACCCCGGCCTCCACGGTGTACCCTCCATAGCCCCACGAGGACTGTGTGCCCCCACCCCGGCCTATGCAGTGTGCCCTCCATAGCCCCACGAGGGCCGTTTGCCCCCACCCCGGCTTCTGTGGTGTGCCCTCCATAGCTCCCCGAGGGCCGTGTGCCCCCACCCTGTCCTCCGTGGTGTTCTCAGGCTTTTCCCTCCGCCGCCCTGAGGGGCGAGACGGCAGTGCCGAGTCTCTGTAGGTCGCATGGCTTTTTTTATGCAGGAAGTTGGTCATCTTTGCACACATGTAGGCTTCATTCTTTTTACTTGTTGTGGTAAAATACAGAGCTTAGAATGCACCGTTGTCATTTTCACTGTCAGCATGTGGTTTGGGGCCTGGAGCACATGCCCTCTGTTGTGCTGCCATCACCACCTCCACCTCCACCTCCAGAACCTTTCCTCATCCCAGACTGAGGCCCAGGATGTGTCACACGCCAGCTCCCTGGGGGGAATTCCTCCTTGCCCCACCCCGGCAGTCTGCCAGCCTGCATTCCGCCTCCTGTCTCTGATTGTGACTCTTGGGGACTGGGGATGGGTGGAACCTCACAGGTTGTGTCCTTTCGTCTCCTGGGGACGGGGGATGGGTGGAACCTCACAGGTTGTGTCCTTTCGTCTCCTGGGGACGTCTCCTGGGGACGGGGGATGGGTGGAACCTCACAGCCTGTGTCCTTTCCTCTCTGGGGACATCTCCTGGGGACGGGGGATGGGTGGAACCTCACAGTCTGTGTCCTTTCCTCTCTGGGGATATCTCCTGGGGACGGGGGATGGGTGGAACCTCACAGCCTGTGTCTTTTCGTCTCTGGCTGCTGTCACCGAGCACCATGTCCTCCAGGTGTGCTCACCTTCACTCCTGCTTCCTTTCGTTGTGGGCTGTTTGTGTCCTGGGACAAAGTGGCTGAGAGTAGAACTCAGACCTGCTTCGGCGGGGAAGGTTGGAGGGGCCCTGGATGGGCTTGGGGGGCCCAGGAGGCTGGGCTGGGAAGGGGAGGTAAAGGCGGAAGAGACGGGTGACTGTGTGGCCAGTGCCGGCTGGAAGGAGAGGTGGCGAGGAGGAGGTGGGCACGCTTAGGGCTGGGCAGCGTCTGGGGTGACCCCCGACCAGGAGGCAGGAGATGGGAGACGTCCCCAGAAGACGCATGCCCCATCTTGAGAGGGCTGCAGGTTTCAGTTGAGGCAACAGTTGGAGAAAACAGTTCTAGAAAAGCCAGAGAACTGAGAAATGGCCGGGCCCGGCACTCTGGTTTTATGGTGGCAGCCACAGCCTTGGTGTCCTGCACCCCTGGGGCTCCGAGTCCAGGCCTCTGACTCCAGCTCAGGGTGGCTCCTCCGGAGGTCTGAGAAGGGGTCAGCTGGAGAGCCCCACAGGGCTTGCAGAAGGATTCAGACCCCAGCATTTCAGGGCAGCACCCCAGGGTCTTGTGTCCCAATAGGTGGCCCCTTGTCCATTGGTGAGTCCCACAGAGCCAGTCCTCACCACCCTGGTGTCCAGGTGGCTCCCAGCTGGGCTGCGGAATCCCAGGACTGGGTGGAGGCCATAGGGCCCAGCCCTCGTGGGCCTGGAGCAGCTGTCGGAGACAGGGTTGGTGCATGTGGATGGAGCCAGGTCACCCGCACAACGCTGCCTGTGCTTGCTGGGGAGGGTGCTGGGCGTGACGGAGTTGAATTTTCCGCCTCTGCACTGGGCAGAGCTTTTTCATGCAGGCCTCTGGCCCCTTGCCACATGCCGGTTGTGGAGCCCCACACAGCCCCCCGCCCGGTGGGGATGGGGATGGGGAGGGAAGAGCACACTTATTTGCAGGGCTGAGTGGGCAGAGGCAGATGGGAGCCTCCAAGCTCCTCTCCAGCTCCTCAGCCTCCGGGAAGCAGCCCTGCCCGGGCTGACGTGCTAGAAAAGGGTGGCATGGCCCAACTGTTTTCCCCAGGCCTCCCCGAAAGTGTGCCACAGCCCAGGCTCCTCAGAAGCCAGGGGGCCCCCAGCTGCTCTGGTTCCATCCCTCTGCCCACCCGTGGGCCTTCCTCCCCTGCCCCCAGTGCCAGCATTGTCTGTCCTCCTTGTCCCAGGTGGGTACTGTTTGGAGTTGGGGCGCTGGGACGTTTCCCGTGGCAGTAGAGCTGTTTAAAGTATGGCTCCCTGTCCTGCCCTCCCTGGGGAGCCCCCCACCTAGTGAAGGTGGGGACTTGGATGAGGCGACATGGATGCCCGCCCTGTCTTCGTCCCTGACTTCCAGGCAGCCTTTGCTCACGTCTGCCCCAGGGAAGGGCTGGCTGTGTGGGGCTGTTTCAGGGGCTTCGTGATGAAGGCTGCTTCTGGCCCGGGAGCCCAGCAGCTGGGGGCTCTGGCCGGCTCTGCTTTCTCCACGGGTCGATGTCCTTGCCACTGCTGCCAACCGGAGTCCCCAGGTGGAGGCGGCCAAGGCCACTGGCTTCCTGGGGACCCCAGCCTGCCTTGTCACCAAGAGGAAGGGGTCCTCTCTCTCCAGCATCACCTGAGAGGATCCCAGGAGGGATCCGTGTGGGAGAGGCAACCCCTAGTTCCGAGCAGGGTGTCCATGGGGTGCAGGCAGGAGGCGGGCTGGGTGGGCTCCGGGGGTCCCAGCTGTACAGGGGGTGTTTCTGTCCTCAGCGTGGGGCTGGGACTTGGGGTCCTTGGTTGTTGTTTAGGCCACCTCCCTGGTTAGAAAATTCATGATAAGCACTGAGGTCTCCCAGGCCAGGCCTCTAGCATCCTGTGTGGGCCACGTTACTCCTGGGCCACCCTCTGGCCAGGCTCACCCTTGGGTGCCCATGCTCTCAGCAGACAGTTGAGGGTGAACAAGCCCGCTGGCCCCAGGCACACACCTGTCCTCTACCTGCAGGGAGGCATTGTCAACAGAAAGAGGAAGCAAAGTATTTGGAAAATGTCTCTTGCAGGTGGGCCCTGCTGAGGGCAGGGGGAGCGTGGCGGGTTCCCTCGGTGGGGAGCGTGGCGGGTTCCCTCCGTGGGGAGCGTGGCGGGTTCCCTCGGTGGGGAGCGTGGCGGGTTCCCTCCGTGGGGAGCGTGGCGGGTTCCCTCGGTGGGGAGCGTGGCGGGTTCCCTCGGTGGGGAGCGTGGCGGGTTCCCTCGGTGGGGAGCGAGGCTGCAGAGGTTCCCGGCGGCTGGGTCTCATTTCAGCTCAGTGTTTATGACCTCTTGCTCCTTGCGACAGGCACGTTCCTGTCTCTGACCTTGCCTTGCAACCGCTGGGGGCAGGGTGGCTAGGTTTGACTCAAATGCAAGGAAAATGGCGAGACACTTCTGGAAGCTACGTAGATAAGAAACCTAAGGAAGGGGAGACAGAGGAGAGGAAGCGATCAGTGTGCATGTCCAAAAGCCAGCCCAAGGCAGACTCAGCGAAGGGGCAGAGGGCGTGCCCAGCTGTGCAGGAGCGAGGGTGGGCGAATGGCAGGAGAAGGGGCAAAGGCAGGAGCCAGGTGCCAGCCTGGTCCTCGGTCCTCGGTCAGGGGTCCCGGAACTGCCCGAGGCACGTGGGGGCAAGTGGGTCGGGGCAAGCACGTAGCGCGTGGCCCGCAGTTTCTGTGTTTGAGATCTTTAAAAGTATTCATAATGAGCTGGGCACAATGACTCACGCCTGAAATCCCAGCACTTTGGGAGGCCAAGGCAGGTGGATCACCTGAGGCTAGGAGTTCAAGACCAGCCTGGGCAACATGGTGAAACCCCATCTCTACTAAAAATACAAAAAAAAAATTAGCCAGGTATGGTGGCAGGCGCCTGTAATCCCAGCTACTTGGGAGGCTGAGGCAGGAGAATTGCTTGAATCTGGGAGGTGGAGGTTGCAGTGAGCCGAGATCACGTCACTGCATTCCAGCCTGGGCGATAGAGTGAGACTTCACCGTCTCAAAAAAAAAAAGAGAAATCATAATAGAAAACATTCAAAACATTCCACACACTTAAACTAGAGAGCAGCGGGCTGGGAGCCCAAGTGCCCTTTGTCCCTTCATGGTTGGTACCACCCCTGGCTACTCCTGTGCTGGGGAGCCGTGTCCTCCCTGCCCCCCCCCCGGCCACTCCTGTCCTGGATGGCCGTGTCCTCCCTGCCCCCTCCCCCGGCCACTCCTGTCCCGGGGAGCCGTGTCCTCCCTGCCCCCACCCGGCCACTCCTGTCCTGGGTGGCCGTGTCCTCCCTGCCCCGATCCCTGGCCACTCCTGTCCTGGGTGGCCGTGTTCTCCCTGCCCCGATCCCTGGCCACTCCTGTCCTGGGTGGCCGTGTCCTCCCTGGCCCTGCCCCCGGCCACTGTATGACTCTAGAGCAGGTCCTAGGCACGTTCTCACTCTGTCTGAAACGCGCCAGGGTCTGTGTCTGAAAGATGAGGACTGGAGAGAAACAGCCCAGGGCAGTGCAGGGGGTCTGGCTGCAGGCTTTGCAGCGTGCCTCCTCCTGGCTGCGTGTGGGGGCACCCAGGCCCCTGCCCACTGAGGTGAACCATTTCCAGGCTGCCTATGTCAGAGCCACCTTCATGGGGATGTTTAGCCCCCGGTGTCTGTCCTGGGGCCCCAGCTGGGGTCCTAGTCTGTTGGCACCTGCGTCGTGAGCTTCCAGGGTCAGCTTGGAGCCCCAGACCCATGTCCGCTGCTGCGTCAGCTGGAGCACAGGTGGGGTTGTGTGACCTCCTCGGGACTCTTTTGGAGTTTCTGTCCTGGACGGGTGCTTGTGGGATCCCAGCTCCCAGCACCTGGGCTCCGCTGGCCTCCCGGAGCAGGCGTCCCGCGTTCCTCATCTGTCAGTGTTGGGATAGACCCCAAGCAGCACCCACAGGGTCCCTCCAGCGGGCAGGACAGATGGAATCACCCTGCCTCCGCTCACCCCCTGGGAAGTCTTGCCCAGCAGCCGAGTAGCTGAAAGTGTGGGAGGTCGGGCACCCAGAATAGGGCAGCCACAACCAGAGTGCCCCGCCCAGAAGCTGCTGGTTTCTTCCTGGGCTATGGCCACAGCGTGGGTGATACATGTGTAAGGAGCCGTTGCAGTGCTGCTCCGGGCGGCCCTGTCGAAGCTGCACATCCATTACCTGGCTCTGGAGGAGGAGGTCTGGGGACCCAGGTGGAGAAATCGGGTCCCTGCCCTCCTGTGGTGGGGCACTCACTCGTGTGCTGTCTCTCACCAGATCCTTGGCAGGATGCAACATGGAGGGTGACTGTGTGGCGTCCAGTGTGGGGCCCAGGCAGGCCTGGCTGTGCCAGGCGTGGTCCCTGCTTTCTGTCCCATCAGCAAGATGTGGAGCGGCTGCCTGTGCCCAGCCCCTGGGCTCCAGGCATCCGGCAGCGGTGGCCTGTAACTCGAGCCTGTCCTGGCTCGCTGGGGCTGTGAGCTGGGGTTTTTGTGGAGCAGACGGGTTGACGAGGCCCCTGTTTGGAGTTTGCTGTGGCTCGCTGGGGCTGTGAGGTGGGGTGTTCGTGGAGCAGACAGAATGACGAGGCCACTGTTTGGAGTTTGCTCACTTCGGTTCCAGCAGACCCTTCTGCCCGGGGGCCAGTCTCTCTGATCTACTCTGTGTGGCTCGTGGAGGTACCCCCCAGCCTCCACGCAGATGTGAGGGCCTGTCTCTGGCATGGCCAGCCGGACACACGGGGCCAGCACAGTTCCAGGGTTTTCTTCTGTCTGCAGCCCGAGGAGATCGGAATCACAACCATCAAGAGACGAAGCGCCACTCCTCTAGTTTCCATTTTTAAGATGTTTCTTAAAGTCAACCTTACAGGGGCTCTGAGGACATCCACGTTGTCTGAGCTATCCCTGCCCCTAGCAGAGCAGGCTGGGTGGACAGACACGGGTCTTACGCTGGGGGCTCCATCGCCCCATCTGACTGTTGCGTCGTCCCCATGTCCAGAGACTGCAGCTACTGGTCCCTTTCCCATGCCACTGCTGCCATCCTGGGGCCCCGGGCACCCCTGGGGGAACCGAGTGGTGCAGACCCAGGGTGCCACAGGTGGCCCCTTTGAGCTTTCGGTGTTTTTCTTCTAGGCTGGTCCAGGGACCCTCATCATGGCCACAGGAGTCCAGGACTTTAACCGGACAGAGTTTGATCGACTGAATGAGATCAAAGGTCACCTGGAAATTGCCTTATTGGAAAAACACTTCTTACGTGAGTACCAGAAAGCGCTTGGAGGGGATGGGACAAGCTGGGTCAGGGGTGGCTGAGATGAGGGATATTGTCTTGCCCAGGAGCTGGGTCTGATGAAGACCCATGCCGGCTCCATTGCTGGACGCGAACCCTGGGCAGCTGTGGCTCCGGCGTGGCTCTTTGGGCTGGGTGGTCCCAGCACAGCCTCTGCCCCTGCGTTTGAGCCTCCCTTGCGGCCCTGCTAAGCTGGCACTCAAGGTTGCTCCACAGGGGCTGGGGGCATGGGGGCCTTTCCCCCGTGGGGTAAAGGAGAGTCTCAGGGGAAGAGGAGTGAAATGTTCTGAGAAAATTGTAATTATTTCAGTGAACGCGTCCCTTGCCTTCCCAATGGGTAGCTCCGACTTTTTCAGAGTTTTTGGAAGGACTCTGAAATCTTCCGTTTGTTCTGGTTGGTTTGTGTGTCCAGGAGGGAGGTGGGGCAGTGGACTCTCGTGTCCCCTGGCCTTGGCCAGGCGTGCCCGGCTTGCTGGGCTTTGGGCTCTGCAGCAGTAAGAATGGCAGAGATTCTCATAGGAGGGGCTCGCAGGCCTGGGCCCACTTGGTGTATCGCTCTTGAGCCTCTCTCCCCACCTGTGTCCTCCCTGTTGTCCAGATGTGGAAACTGAGGCACAGAGGATTCACTGAAGTCACCCTGCCATGAGGTGACATCTCGCTAGTAAGGGGCCACTTACCAGTAAGACAGCGCCAGGCAGGTGAGTCCCAGAGTTCCTGCCAGCGACCCTGCCGCGTGTGGGTTTCACAGCTGACACTATGGTGGAATTCTTGTTATTACGCTCCTGTGTGTCCAGAGCCAGTCACTTGTGAACCACATGGAGCCCCCGTTTGTGACAGGCAGGGGCTTAGGACCCGAGTGGGTAGGTCACTCCCGTCTGGGTGTTGTGCCCAGCGGGGGTCTCTTCCATGCTCTGGACCAGTCGGTGCCTTTGCCAGAAGGGCTGTTGTCTGGGTGCCCCATCCGTGGTTACCAGTGCTCTCATGTCAAGGCCGGTCCACACGGCCTTGTGGGTTCACCTGGCAACAGGCCAGAGCATGGTAGTGAGCCTGTGTGTGTGTGGCACTGGACTGTGTGTGTGCTTAGACGGCATAATGAGCTCTGTGTGCTCATGTTTGTGTGGCCATGGTTAATGGTGTGTGCATGAGTGTGTGTGTGTGTGTGTATCTTTATGTACAGCGGTGGTTAACTCTGCGTATGCGTATGTATGAATAGTTAACCATGGTAGTAGTTAACCGTGTATATATAGACAGTGGTAGTTAACCCTATGTGTGCGTGCGTGTGCGTGTGTGCAGTGGTGGTTAACCCTGTGCGTGCATGCACGTGTGTGGCAGTGGTTAACCGTGTGTGTGCACATGTGCAGTGGTAGTTAACCCTGTGTGTGCCCATGTGCGGCGGTGATTAGCCCTGTGTGTGTGCGTGCGTGTGCAGCAGTAGTTAACCCTCTATGTGCGTATGCAGTGATATTTAACCCTGTGTGTGTGTGCGCGTGTGTGGCAGTGGTTAACCCTGTGTGTGTATGTGTGCGCTGTGGTAGTTAACCCTGTGTGTGCGTGTGCAGCAGTAAACCCTGTGTCTGTGTGCGCATGTGCAGCGGTCGTTAACCCTGTGTGTGTGTGCATGTGCCCGTGTACAGTTGTGGTTAACCGTGTGTGAGTGTGTGTGCCCGTGTGCGGCAGTATTAACCGTGTGTGTGTGTGCATGCCCATGTGTGGCAGTATTAACCGTGTGTGTGCACATGTGTATGTCCATCTGTACTCTGACAGCTTTTTCAGGCCCCTGAGGACTAGACATTGGTCGTTCTGAGGACAGCTCTGGTGACACGTTGTGGCTGTGCCGTGGAGTGACTCAGTCTACCCACTAGTCTTAGGTTGCATAGAGCCAGCCTGGGCAGAGAGGGGCTGGGCCCCGTGGGCTGCTGACAGGGTTCGGTCCTCCCGATGACCATCCTGGCGACCTGCCGCCTGCAACCTCGCCGGTTTGCAGTGGTGGCTCTGCTGGAGTTGATGGAACTCTGAGAATGGAGAAGCCGGGCTCTCCCTGGGTGGTGGCAGCAGGGGACGGGCCCTTGGTTGACTGTCCAGCGGGGCCTGTGCATGGAGGGTGTGGCCCGGAGAGCATCGCTCGGCAGACCCTAGTTAAGTCGTCAACCCCCAGAGGCTGCCTTGTCCGCTGAACCTGGCGAACTGCCTTTCTGTGAGTCAAAGGGGTTGAATATTGATGGTTTTTCAGTCACGGGGCAGGGGGTCGACGTTTCACTTTCAGGGAGCAGGTGCTCTTGGCGCAGGGGAAGGATCTGTGAGCATCAACAGGGACCCTCTGCTGGGGCCCAGGAAGCTTCAGGAGAAGGGGCGAGCTGGCATGTGGGGTGGAGGGATGGAGGGACGCCTGTCCGTGCACATTCACTTTGAGGCTTTGTTGATACAAAGTTGCAAAATGGAGACAGCAGAGCCCACAGGGCTGCCTCTCTGGGGACAAGCAGATCCCGGAGGAAATGAGGCCACTTGGTCATGAACAGAGCTGCTGGCGTCCATGGACCAGCACTTGTGACTGTGTCCTCAGCATTTGCCAGAGGAGCATCTCCTTTTACCCCTTGGTAGCTCATGAAGTAAAAGTGTTGGGTTCAACTCTGACAGCCTGTAGGGTGGTGAGCACAGGGATTCTTTTTTAATGACGGAAAATTTCAAATGTATCCAGAAACGGAGCAGAGTGTCATGGGCCTCCCTGGTTGAAACCCACCATTAGCCGCAACAAGATTCCAGACCAAGCAGCTTCCCTGACACGCCCTCTCCCTGCCCCCTACCCCCTACGCGCTCCCCGTCCCCGCCCCCCCCCCCCCCCCCCCCCCCCCCCGCTGATGTTTTGGAGCAAATCCCAGCCAGCATACTCTCATTTCAGCTGTAAATATTTCGGTGGGTAGCTCAATGTGTTTTAAAAACAAAAGCCACAAGTCTAATATCACAACTGAAAAAAGCAAACAGCTTTTCGTTAATACCATCAGCTGTCCAACTTAGGTTCAAATTTCCCTGATAGGGAATGAGCCATTGCACTCCAGCCTGGATGACAGAGTGAGACCCCATCTCTTAATATTTTTATTTTATTGTATTTTATTAATTTATTTAGAGATGGAGTCTCACTGTCACTCAGTCCGGAGTGCAGTGGTGTGATCTTGGCTCGCTGTAACCTCTGCCTGCCGGGTTCAAGTGATTCTCTGGCCTCAGCCTCCTGAATAGCTGGGATTACAGGCGCCCGCCACCACGCCTGGGTAATTTTTGTATTTTTAATGGAGACGGGGTTTCACCATGTTGGCCGGACTGGTCTCGAACTGTTGACCTCAGGTGATCCACCTGCCTCGGCCTTCCAAAGTGTCAGAATTACAGGCGTGAGCCACTGCATCCGACCCCATCTCTAAATAAATAAATAAATAAATAAATGAAGGAAGGAAGGAAGGAAGGAAATAAATTTCCCTGAGGAGGTCTCAGGTTGCTTTGCAGCTCTCTCTGAATGAAGAGTCAGATGAGGTTGGCGTGTTGTGCTTGGCAGTGTCTCTCTCCAGTCTTGACCCTGCAGGTTCTCACATCACACTTTTTGTCCTTGGTAGACCAGGTCACCTGCTGGACAGTCTCTGCTGTGGACTCTGCTGAAGGTGGCCTAACATGGTCCATACCCTGTGCTTCCCGGTCGCGACAGGGTTGGGTGACCCTCGGGGGACGATCCCTCTGTTGGTGGTGCTGTGTGCTTCCATGAGGCAGTCTCTGTTCAATGTCACAGCTTTGATGATTATTGCTCGGAGCCATCATTTCATTAGAGGTTGCAGAATGGTCATTTTCTACTTCCGCCATTCCCTTTCCATTTGTTAGCTGACACATTTCTGAAAACAAACTTCCCTTTGTCCGCCGTTTGGCTCCACCGAGGAGTAGTTCATAGACGAGGGGCAGAGTGCATGGTTGGAGTCCCCCCTCGTTTTCCAGTTTTCAGAATAATAAGTTGCATTCTCTTCTGAGAACAGCCACCAGTGAGGGTGTTGGGCTCTCCTGGGGTTTTTGGTATTCTCATGGGACAGTGAATGTAAACATATTTGGCGTGTTTTGATAATTCTGGTTTGTATCTGATTAATGCTCAAATGGTTCTGCCTCTGGGCCTCTTTCAGTTGGCTTCCGAGAGTCCTTTTGACACAACCCAGTTGTCTCTGAGAGATTCCTTGCTTTTTGGTGTGACCAGATATCCCAGGCTCATCACCAGTCCTGGAATTGACCATTTCTGAAATAAAGCCCTGGTTCCTTTTGGTGGAAGCGGACATTGACACACTCCATGGGGATCCTGGGGCATTGATGGCCGCTGGTGACCTGTTGTGTCTGGACCTTCTCAGTGGACAGGGCATGGGCCTCAGGAGTTCATACAGATAATTCTATGGGAATTCACATCCAGGACTCCTAAAGTGCCTGTTTAACCTCATCGGACTTTTATTGTATCTTTCTTTTGCTGAAATCTTGGTTCTCAGTGAATATCATCAGCATTACTCATTTGTTTGATCCCTTGATAATACACACAATCTCAAAATAAAATATCACAGGATTACTCAATGTGGTCTGTATTTGTTTCTAGTTCTTTTGTCCTTAGGACATGTTCCACTAGAAGGGTACAGGTTGTGGTGTTCGACAGTCATTGGCAAGACTTTTTCCTTCCTTTGTGGCTGTGTTATCAAGTCAGTACAGAGTTGGGTGCATTTGTGTCTTTTCACCTTAGATTTCTAGAGATGGCTTTTTTTTCTTTTAAATTTTGACATGATTTCAGACTTACAGGAAAGTTACAAAAATAATACAAAGAATTCTTGTATATTTTTCATCTAGTTATTCCCCAAAGGTTAATATTTTACCACATTTGTCTGTCTGCCTCTCTTATCTATCTATCCATCCATCCATCTATTTATCCATTCATAGATCCATCCATCCATCCATCCATTTATCCATCCATCCATCCATCCATGCATCCATGTATCCATCCATCCATCCATCCATCCACGCATCCATGTATCCATCCATCCATCCATCCACGCATCCATGTATCCATCCATCCATCCATCCATCCATCCATCCATCCATCCATCCATCCTTCTATCCATCCATCCATCCATTTATCCATTTATCCATCCATTTATCCATCCATTCATCCATTTATCCATCCATGGATCCATCTATCCATCCATCCATCCATCCATCCATGCATCCATGCATCCATCCATCCGTCCATCCATCCATCCATCCATCCATCCATCCATCCATCCGTCCATCTATCCATCTATCCATCCATCCATTTATCCATTTATCCATCCATTTATCCATCTATCAATCCATCCATCCATCCATCCATCCATCCATCCATCCATCCATCCATCCATCCGTCTATCCATCCATTTATCCATTCATGGATCCATCTATCCATCCATCCATCCATCCATCCATCCATCCATCCATCCATCTATGCATCCATGCATCCATCCGTCTATCCGTCCATCCGTCCATCTGTCCATCCGTCCATCCATCCATCCATCCATCCATCCATCCATCCATCCATCCGTCTATCCATCTGTCCATCCGTTTATCCATTTATCCATCCATTTATCCATCCATTTATCCATCCATCCATCCATTTATCCATCCATGTATTCTTTTTTTCTGAGCTGCTTGGTGGTCGGTTGCAGACACAATACCCCTGAGTGCTAAAAACTTTTGTTGTGTTTCCAAAAAGCAAGGATATTCTCTTATCTAACTACAGGACAGTTATCAAAATCATGAAATTAACACTGATACAATGCTATTATCTGGTCTGAGATCTTATTCCTACCTCACTATTGTCTAGTAACGTCCTTTGTAGCAAAAGACAGTTCTGAGTTGCAATAGTTTCATACTTCTTTTGTCTCCTTTCACCTGGAGCAGTTCCTTCTTTGTTTCCTGATATTGACGTTTTTGAAGAGCACAGGTCAGTTATTTTGCAGACTGTCCTCAATTTGGGTTGGCCCTGTTTCCTCATGAAGAGACTCAGGTCATGCGATTGTGTCCGGGTGCCACAGACATGATGGTGTGTCCTTATGTCACATCAGCGGGTACATGATGCCATTTTGTCCCATGATGCATGATGTAGAGAATTCTTTTTTAAATTAAATTTATTCGTACAGCTATCTAAAATCGTTTCCATGGTTCCAAAGTCAAGGTATATTCAGAGAAGTCGAGTTTCTCTTCTTGCACCCCGCCCCCATTTCCTTTCTTCCCCTGTAGATAACCAGTTTCCTTCTAATTTTACACTGTATTCTTCCAACTGAAATTTTTATAAGCATGAGCATCTATATTGATTCTTACCTTCCTGCTTAGATAAATGTTAGGGTGCTCACACTTTCTACACACTCACATTATATCCTGTAGGTCACTCCAAAATGGTACACAGAGATAATCCCTGTTCCAGGTTACACCTGCCCCTGTTCCGTGTTACAACTGTCCCTGTTCCATGTTACATCTGTCTCTGTTCTGGACCTGCCCCTGTTCCAGGTTACACCTGTTCCTGTTCCAGGTTACACCTGCCCCTGTTCCGTGTTACACCTGTCCCTGTTCTGTGTTACACCTGCCCCTGTTCCGTGTTACACCTGTCCCTGTTCTGTGTTACACCTGCCCCTGTTCCATGTTGCACCTGTCCCTGTTCCATGTTACACCTACCCCTGTCCCCAGTTACACCTGTCCCTGTCCCCAGTCACACCTGTCCCTGTTCCATGTTACACCCATCCCTTTTCTGGGTTACACCTGTCCCATGTTACACCTGTCCCTATCCCGGGTTACACCTGTCCTGGTTCTGGGTTACACCTGTCCCTGTCCTGGGTTACACTTGTCCCTGTCCTGGGTTACACGCATCCCTTTTCTGGGTTACACCTGTCCCATGTTACACCTGTCCCTGTCTCGGGTTACACCTGTCCCTGCTCTGGGTTACACCTGTCCCTGCTCTGTGTTCTACCTGTCCCTGTTCCAGGTTATACCTGTCCCTGTTCCAGGTTATACCTGTCCCTGTTCCGGGTTACATTTATGTCCACAGTGTGACTGTAGCGTGGCTTCATCCACTTGTCTACTTGTTCCCTTTTTTTTTTTTTTTTTCCACTTTTATTTTTGAGACAGGGTCTCATTCTGTCACTCAGGCTGGAGTGCAGTAGCACGATCCTGGCTCACTGCAGCCTCATCCTCCCAGACTCAAGCAGTCCTCCCACCTCAGCCTCCTGAGTAGCAAGGACTATAGGCACATGCCACCGCACCTGGCTTTTGTGTGTATGTGTGTGGAGACGGGGCTTCACCATGTTGCCCAGGCTGATCTTGAACTCCTGGACTCAAGCCATCCATCCGCCTCAGCCTCTCGAAGTTTATTACAGGTGTGAGCCACTGTTCCTGGCCTTGCTTATTCCCTGTTGATGGACAGCTGTACTGTCTCCAGGAGTACAGGATGTTAGTAGTTACAGGTAGTTCTTAGCAGGCTGTCTGCACCTGGAGGATATGGAATGAGCTTGTTTTTATACCCCAAGCATGATGTCTTGGGTATAGTGGGAGCTTGGTGAATGGAGGGATTAATTGCAGATGAGTTGGAGTTTGCCCAGCAGAACCTATGCCCTGTCCCATTCTCACACCCATCTTAGTCCCCAGAAGGATATAGAATGTGAGAAAGGACATTATGTAATCTGGAGACCCACAGGTGTATTCTGGTTGTCACTAAGCCAACATCTGTGTGCTACTGTGGCCATCCCTGCCTCTCCTGACCTGCAGGAGGGAGTGCTGGCGTGGAGAGCTGTGTTAGGAGTCAGGACCCAATTCCAATCCTTGACTCAGGCACTGGTTAGCAGGTGACTGTGGACATTTACCCGTTTGGGGCCTCAGCTCCCCCACCTGTAAAACAGCTAAGTGGTCAGTGTTAAAATTCCACTCCATTATCTATAGTACCTTCTCTCAGAAAGCAGAGTATTATTCTTCACAGAGGAGAGGAAATGGCCCAAGTATGCCGCAGCCTTCTCTGATGATTAAATCCTGAAGAGTACATTTTCCTTCAAGAAAGTGACACAGGATGAAGACTGTGAAGTCGAAATGGATTTTGGCTCGTGGCTGAAGGCAGGAGCCTAAATTTGTTAAAGAAGCACATAAATAAATTAAAAGCATCATGCATTTTTATGTAGCCCCAAATGCATTTCGGTTGCTAGTGCTTTTTGAGCGCGGTTGCCGTGCACGCGTGTGCATCTGTTGGTCACTTGTCACCTGCCGCGCGCAGGCTCTGGGAGGTGAGATTCCCCAGGGTTGTAAGGTGCACACACAGCCTCTACGCAAGGGCAATGTGATGCAGAATTTGGATTTTGGAGGGGAAGTGCTTCTGAGGACCCTTGGGGCCAGGGAGCTTCTCTTCCTGGGGGCTTCTCGGTTGCTAGGCTGTGTAGGGGAGCCCTCGTGACTGCCTTTCTTCTTCCTGTGTCGCTGGGGAGGGCTGCAGATGCCTCCCGGCTGAGCTGGAGGGTGCTTCCCTAGGCTACCACGCCCCATCTCTGGGCATGGGTACCCTCATAGCACCAGACACGGGTGGATTCCCGGCAGATGCACTCAGATGGGCAGTGGCAGTGGTTCCCCAAGAGTGTGACTTGGAGAGAAGGTGCCTTTTCCTCCTGAGCCCCTGGTGCTCCTGGAAGCTCCCTTTCCTGCTGTCACATACGGGGATCAGAGTGGCCGGCCCTTAGGCCATGGGAGGTCTTCTCGAAGAAGCTGGCAGGAGGGGCCAGCCATCTGCCTCCTGAGGCCTGCAGGGCTTCCTCTGAATGCACAGCTTTAATGGAGGGGTCCTGGAGGGGAAGGGAAGTTTCTAGGTGGCTGTTCTGGGTGATTCAGAGGGAGGAAAACCTTCCTTACCATTGAAGTCTTCTGGAAGCAGAGGGGTCTGGGGAGCTGCCAGCTGCCTGCTGGTGAGGGTGTCCTTTTGAGACCAGATGGAGACAGGTTTAGGCGTGGGGTTGACTCAAAATCTCTGGACTTGCCCCTTCGGACCTGGGCCTGTGGGTGTGGTTCTTGACTCAGGCCTTTTAAACTCCGCTTTTACAGTTTCTCCAGTGGTGAAAAGATAAACTCTGAAGACATACCTGAGACTGGGCACTTTACAAACAAAAGAGGTTTAATGGACTTACAGTTCCACATGGCTGGGGAGGCCTCGCAATCATGGAGGAAGGCAAGGAGGAGCAAGTCACATCTTACATGGATGGCAGCAGGCAAAGAGCGAGCTTGTGCGGGGAAACGCCTCCTTATAAAACCGTCAGATCTCATGAGACTCCTTCACGATCACAAGAACAGCACAGGAGACACCTGCCCCCGTGTTTTAATTACCTCCCACCGGGTCCTTCCCACAACACGTGGGAATTCAAGATGAGATTTGGGTGGGGACACAGTCAAACCATATCAGACTTCCAGGGCCAGACACTGGGTTGGTCTGGTTCTGCCCTAGAGTGACGTGTTTAATAAGTGATGACTGTGAGCGGCTGACCCAGACCTACAGAAGGGAGCAGACAGGCAGAAGATAAAGACAGGTGGCTCTGAGACAGTGGCGTGTCTGTATTACACGGAATTTCCCTAGGAAAAAACGAAGTTGGCCCCCAATCCATGTTTCTCCATCACCTGCATTGCCCCATGAACACCCGCCTGCTCTTTAATTACACATTGTGGATGTTCGGCCCTGGGATCCTTCATTGCCCAGGACAGATCTTTGAGTACGGGGTGAGCTGACCTCGCCACACTGAGTTCCTGGCCCCGTCCCTGGAGCTCACACCTCAGAGGAGAAACCCCTGATCCTGCCAGCGGGGGGCGTCCTCCCTGCTGCCCCCAGGGGCTGGGGTGAAGTCAGAGAGGGACCCTGAACACGCCTGCCTGTGTGTTTTGCAATGGCTGCAGGTCCTGGGTCCGGCATCGTCATCCGACAGGTGTTTTGGATGATGCCTGTGTTGAATTCCATGGGAAGTGTTAATTCAGGAACCACTGCCCACCTCTGTGACCTCTCTAGTCAACTGCATCCTGCCCCGATGAACACATCCCAGCTCCCTGGCCTCACAGCCGAGGTCCTGTGTGCAGTGGGTGAGACAATCCCCAGGCCAGCAAGCCTTCCCGTCCTCTGCACCTCATCTGTAGATGAGGCTGCATGGCAGAGACAAGCTCTCTCGTGGCACATGGAGTGTACTGGTGCAGCACCTGGTGTGTCCTAGTGTCCCAGCTCTGTAAGGAGACCCTTATTTGTCACATTCATCTACCAACTGGACTCATGTGGGAGGGAGTAAAGGTAGCTGCTGCCTTATCTGTGACTTCCAAGGGCTTGGGCCCAGAGCCTGGCAGCTATTGGATGCTCAGCGCACGTCTGCGTGTATGTATATATGGATGGATGGCTGGCTGGCTGTGGGTGAGTGGATAGGTAGATGGGTAGACAGGTGAGTGGATGGGTGGATGGATGCATTGCTGGATAGATGGATGGGTGGATGGATGAATGGATGGATGGATGAGTGGACATGTAGATGGATGGATGGGTGAGTAGATGGATGGATGGATCAGTGAGTAGGCAAACAAATAGGTAGATTAGGTAAATGGGTGGGTAAATCATGGATGGATGGATGGGTGGATGAACAGACAAGTGAGTGGATGGATGGATGAATGGGTGAGTGGATGGATAGATGGGTGGGTGAATGGGAAATGGGATGGGTAGATGGATTGGTGAGTGGATGGATGGATGGATGGATGCGTGAGTGGATGGATGGATGGGTGAGTAGATGGATGGATGGGTGAGTGGATGGATGGATGAATGGATGGATGGGTGAGTAGATAGATATATGGGTGGGTGAATGGGAGAAGGGATGGTTAGATGGGTGGGTGAGTGGATGCGTGGATGGATGGACATGGGGGTGGATGGATGGGTGATTGGATAGATGGATGCATCAATGAGAAGGCAAACAAATGGGTAGATTAGGTAATGGGTGGGTAAATGATGGATGAATGGATGGATGGGTGAATGAGCAGACGGGTGAGTAGATGGATGCATGGATGGATGGATGGATAGGTAGATAAATTAACTAATAACGCTGTTTCCTCCACTAGGCATGCCCTTTTGCACATACTTTAAGGCCTCACTGGCCACCTCCCAGAGCTCCGGATGTACCTCCTTCCTCTCATTCTGTCTGGTGTTTGGTCCCAGGCACGGTTTTATCTGTGCCACCTTTGCTTCCTAGTGCCTTGGGGCCTAGAGTCACCAGCTGGAAGTGGAGTTGGGGAGTGTCCCTGATTGCCCCTAGCCCACACTCAGCAGGGAGCAGGTGCTTGGCAGAGAGCCTGTTGCTGTGGGAAGGGACTGGGGGCCCGGAGGGCTTGGCTGCTGGGTGCCAAGTGCTTGGTTGGAAAGGGAGGTTGCGGGGGCGAGGGACGGCACGTGCTGTCAAGCACACGCCTCTCCTGGCTCCGTGCTGGGCCGGAGCCCCACAGTCCAGCCCACGGGCTGTCAGATGCCACGTGCCTCTCACAGGGAGAGGTAGGCATCGGTTTCTGAAAACCAGCTGCTCCGGGTGGAAACCCTGGCTGGGATCCTAGTTCTTCTTATTTGGCATGGTAAAAATGTCAGTACATTATTTGTCCACCTTAGATCCTGCACTGGTGTCCTGAAATGGACCTAAAACGGCGGTCGGCCAGCTATGCGCGCAGCAGCCTACGACATTAGGGTGTGATGTGCTTGGAAGGTTGCTTCTTCCTAGTTACCGACCGAGACGGTGTTGATAGTTGATTGTTCAGTAAACATTACCGCCGCACATAGCGGTAAATGACACCGCAATAAATAAATGTTAGGGAGAAAATGCGGCAAAACTTGACCATGAAAGCAAGGCATTTCTTGGAATTTTTTGTCTTCCCCGAGCAGGTAGGGCCATGGGAGGAAGGGGTTAAAGCGGCTGCCTCTGTGTGGCGGCTATAGCTGGCGCTGTACTCTGGGCTCTGCAGTGTAACTTGCAGCTGGGTAATTCGATGGAGGGAATGCCTGTCTTCTAGAAAGGTCCTGTGGTGATAGCGGGAGGGCTGAATTGGGCTGGGAGAGTTCAGGTGAGAGTCCAGGGGAGGTGGCCAGGTGGGACCTCTGGGGGTGTGGGCCTCTAGGGGTGCGGGCCTCTAGGGGTGCAGGCCTCTGCCTGGCCAGGAGCAGTTTTTTGGGTGGATCCTGAGTTCGCGCCCCTGGTCTGGTGGGAAGGAGTTTTATTTAAAGATTATCACTTGATTTTTATTTTTGGGTGAGGCAGGGCCTGTTGAATCAGTCGTGTGCCAAGAGGACTCCTGCCTGAGAGATCTACTTTTGCAGGTTTAAAAATAGCCGCAGAGCTGCTTTCCTTCCTTCCAGTAACTTCCCTGTGGGCTGGGCGTCGAGGCTGGGTGGAGGCCGGGCCTCGGCCTCACCGTCTGGGCCTGCGTAGGCCTGAGCCGACGCATCTCCTTTGCCTCCCCTCAAATCAGGGTGGCCGTTCACTCATCAGAGAACGTGCTGGGGGCTGCCCTGGAGTGACCGGTGAGGTGGTCATCCCTGCCCTTCTCCTTCCAGACGCTGGGGAGGTGTGAAGGCTGGAGTGGGTGGGTGCACAACCGGCCTGGCTGTCCCGGGGCTTCCTTTAGCCTCTGTGGGGCGATTTGTATGTGCGATGTGTCGCCACACCAGGCTCTTGTCCTGTCCCGGGGGCTCCTGGTCTGTGGCTGATCTGCTTCATTCCTTGGAGAGTGGTGGCTGGTGCTATCTGGAGTGGGTGGGGCTGCCTGCAGGACCAGAGCCACTCTTCCTCGTGAGCATCCCTAAACCTTGTGCTAGAGCTTGACCCCCGACTGCAAGACGCCTGTGGGTCTGAGGGTCCCTCTGGGCACACAGAGTGTCCCCTGGGCCTCCTTCCATCTTCCCCTCCACCCCGACATATTTTGCTGCCCCATGACTCTTGTGATAGGTTGGAGTGGGGGCAGGCCCTGGCCCATTGGGTAGCCATGCTGGTTTCCCCATGGCCATGCACCTGGGCTGCCTCGCTTTCTTTCCTGACAGTGAGACGGCCGACGTGCCTTCCTGGGCACTGGGGGAGCAGACCCCTGGATGAGAACTCATGAGGCAGGCACAGATTTCTCGTTTCAGGTGCTCCCTTGGCACTTAGGTTCTCGGGGTTCGACTCACTCCTTGGCCAGGCATTTTGGGCCCCTGGCCTCCCACTGGGTTCCTTGCCATTCGGTGGCTGCTGTGACCAGGTCTGCTGTGCACTCAGCCCATTTCAGCCGGCACTCGACCCTGGAAGAGGCACAGCTCACTGGGCTGGAAACAGTGCCACGGGATCCGCACAAGCCGTGGCCTCTGATGTGGTGGCTCCTCTGCTCCTGCAGGGCCATGACTTTCTGGTCTGATGTCGCAGGCCACGGCTCCCACCCCTGGGTCTCCACCTGGGACTTGGCCCCGGCAGGTGTGATATCACGCGCATCCTGGTGCACCCGGGCAGCCTCCCATCCCTGTGCGGCGTGTATGGCTGCCGCCTGGATGCTCACACACGTCTTACACGTGTCTGTGCCCGAGACAGGTGCAGGGAGTCTCGGGAGAGAAGGTGCCCGGTGCTGCCATTAGGATGCGCTGTGGCAGGTCATGCATTTCTGGGCCGCGTGGGTGACTCTGGAACATCCCCTCCACTGTGCTGTTCACTGTGGAGCTTTAGAGAGGCTCAGTGTACAGTTTTCTGGTGGGGCCGCCTCGGTGGCGGCGCCAGGGAATCCTGCTTCAGGTGCCTTTGGGGGCACAGCTGGAAGTGGGGAGGAGAGAGACAGAGCTGGGGCCACCGGGGACCCCATACTCCTGGAGGGCTCCTGGACCCACCAAAGGAGGGCTTCCAGTGGTTTTAAGACCCAAGGACTGCCAGAGGCAGGAAAGTCCACGCCGGGCCGGGTGGAAGGATGAGGACTCGCCCAGCCTGCCTAGGCACTTGGTTCCTTTGCCTGACACGATCATCTCAAGGGAGAGGATGGTTGGCACAATCATGGCCCCACAGAGTGGCCATGTCCCCCTGCCTGTGAATATGGCCTCCCCTGGCAGAAGGGACTTTGTAGATGTGGATGAGTCGCAGACCTTTGGCGGAGATGGTTCTGGATTATTGAGTCACAGGCCTTTGGTGGAGATGGTTCTGGACTATTGAGTCTCAGACCTTTGGCGGAGATGATTCTGGACTATTGAGCTGCAGACCTTTGGTGGAGATGGTTCTGGACTATTGAGCCGCAGACCTTTGGCGGAGATGGTTCTGGACTATTGAGTCTCAGAACGTTGGTGGAGATGATTCTGGACTATTGAGCCGCAGACCTTTGGCGGAGATGGTTCTGGACTATTGAGTCTCAGACCTTTGGCGGAGATGGTTCTGGATTATTGAGTCTCAGACCTTTGGCGGAGATGGTTCTGGATTAGTGAGTCGCAGGCCTTTGGCGGAGATGGTTCTGGACTATTGAGTCTCAGACCTTTGGCGGAGATGGTTCTGGATTAGTGAGTCGCAGGCCTTTGGCGGAGATGGTTCTGGATTATTGAGTCTCAGACCTTTGGCGGAGATGGCTCTGGACTATTGAGTCTCAGACCTTTGGCGGAGATGGTTCTGGACTATTGAGTCTCAGACCTTTGGCGGAGATGGTTCTGGACTATTGAGTCTCAGACCTTTGGCGGAGATGGTTCTGGATTATTGAGTCTCAGACCTTTGGCGGAGATGGTTCTGGATTAGTGAGTCGCAGGCCTTTGGCGGAGATGGTTCTGGACTATTGAGTCGCAGACCTTTGGCGGAGATGGTTCTGGACTATTGAGTCTCAGACCTTTGGCGGAGATGGTTCTCGACTATTGAGTCTCAGGCCTTTGGCGGAGATGGTTCTGGACTATTGAGTCACAGGCCTTTGGCGGAGATGGTTCGGGATTATTGAGTCACAGGCCTTTGGCGGAGATGGTTCTGGACTATTGAGTCTCAGACCTTTGGCGGAGATGGTTCTGGACTATTGAGTCTCAGACCTTTGGTGGAGATGGTTCTCGACTATTGAGTCTCAGACCTTTGGCGGAGATGGTTCTGGACTATTGAGTCTCAGACCTTTGGCGGAGATGGTTCTGGACTATTGAGTCTCAGACCTTTGGCGGAGATGGTTCTGGACTATTGAGCCGCAGACCTTTGGCGGAGATGGTTCTGGACTATTGAGCCGTAGGCCTTTGGCGGAGATGGTTCTGGACTATTGAGTCGTAGGCCTTTGGCAGAGATGGTTCTGGACTATTGAGTCGTAGGCCTTTGGCGGAGATGGTTCTGGACTATTGAGTCTCAGACCTTTGGCGGAGATGGTTCTGGATTATTGAGTCGCAGGCCTTTGGTGGAGATGGTTCTGGACTATTGAGCCGCAGACCTTTGGCGGAGATGGTTCTGGACTATTGAGTCACAGGCCTTTGGTGGAGATGGTTCTGGACTGTTGAGTCACAGGCCTTTGGTGGAGATGGTTCTGGATTATTGAGTCACAGACCTTTGGCGGAGATGGTTCTGGATTACCCGGGGGCGCACAGTCACCACAGAGGTTCTGAGAAGGAGGCGGCAGGAAGGTCAGGGGAGGCTGTGTGAGGGTGAGGTCAAAGGTCACAGTGATGTCATTGCTCCCTGGGGGCCCCCAGCCAAGGAGCACCGGGGCTTCGGGAAGCTGGAAGGGCAGGAAATGGGTCTCCCCCTACCAGGAGCCTCCAGAAGGAACAGCCCTGCCCACGTCGTGACCTCAGCCCAGGGAGACCCAGGCTGGACTTCTGACTCCAGAACTGTAAGAGAATACGTTTGTGTTGTTTTAAGCCGCTGTGTTGGTGGCGAGCCATGGGAAACAAATGCAGAGGTCACCAAGGGGCCCCGTGGCCTGCCCTGTGTGTGGCCTCGCTCCCACCCCCACCCTGCAGACACCTCGGCCTTGACCTGCGGGGCAGGGAGGCCTGTGGGTGGGGCAGCCCGGCGTCCTCGGCGTTTGTGAGCAGCTTGAGGAGGCCGACTCCGGAGGCCGAGAGAACCCAGAGCCTTGGCAGCAGCCACAGGTTTTCGGGGCCTGGATGGGGGCCGGGGCTGGATGAGAGGAGTCTGCCATGTGAATACCAGCTCAGTCGTTTGCTCTGGGCAGGAAATTGGCCCTCCTGTTTCTTTTCTTACTCGAGGAAGAGAAAGAAAAATTGATGATGGGGGATTTGCATCGCTTTTGTCCTGTGGAAAGATACAGCTGTGCTCGGCACACTGCAGTTGACCTGAATGTGTTGCTGCTGGCCGGGAGGCAGGCCTGTGAGATGGAGTCGTGGGGCGTGTGATCATCATTTCAGTCTCTGGAGACATAGCAGCCTGGCCTTGCAGGGAACCGTGTGCTCGGAGATGGGAAAGACTCATGGGAGATCAACGGTCAGACGCTCCGGCCGGTTTTGTTTACTTAGCTGTCTTTGTACCGTCAGAAATGACACCGGGCAAAGGTGGGAAGCCTCGTGGCTCTTCCGGAAGCTGGGACAGGCTGATTCGCCACACTGTCCGAGGAGCCCTGTCTGCAAGGCTGAGGGGACCGTGCCGCTGGCCGACCTGGGAGCCAGGCGTCCTCTGGGCTCTGAGCAGCGTGGATGGCAGGGCTCTGGCATTCACATTTGTTTGTGCTCTTCAGAGAGCCTGACCCCAGGAGGTCCAGGGTGGAAAGAGGGGCGGCTGCCTGAGGCCCCTTGGACCTCTGAACCCAGGCTTGTGAGTGTGCCTTTTCACACAGGCAGGCACGATGCTGCATCCCAGGCTCCAGGAGGGACCTGTGTCCGCATCCATCCACATCCATCCCTGGGCTGGGACTGGCCACCTTGGCCCAGGCTTTGGCCAGTGCTCTGCCGCGTGGTGGAACCTGGCTGGCTGCTACCCTTTCACGGCTTAGTGATTCCAGAAAGGGGTGTAGAGGGGAGCCCCATTTAGGAAAATGTGGTTTCCTGTTACCCGTGCAGGGAGGGGCCGAAGTGCCTCTCTGACCTATGGGTGGAGAGGCATATGGGCTGCCTTGACCTTGACAGGGCCAAGACCAGAGGAGGTGACGTGTGGGTGCTGGGAGTTAACCCGGGAAAGCACCCGAGCCTTCCCGCCTTGGCCTGCTCCACGCAAGAGCCCTGCTGGGAGCAAGACTGCCCAGCGTGACTTGTCTCACCTCTGTTCCCACGCGGTGAGAGTCACTGCCACAACATGAAGACAGAGACATGACATGAAAACGCCCCGTGGCTGTCTCTGAACCCTCCGCAGCTGGCTCCGAATTCGGGACTGAGCCAGGCGGACGCTCCCTTTGGGGAGAAACACCGGCTGATGGGGCACTTGGTTCTTTCCTTTGCTCATCCAGTGAGACTTGATGAAGCCCTTCTATATGCTAGGCACATCAAAAGAGGGGCCAGGAGGCTGAGAACTGGGTCCCTTGGAGGTGGCTGGGGGTGGGGTGGGAGGGCAGCATCCATCTCAGGTGGGCTGAGATGCCCAGGTTCTCCTGGCTGTCGGTGGGCATGTGACCCTCTCGGAGGAAGGGTCCCCAGGCTCCTCTTGCCTTGGGGCATGGACCCGCCCACCAAGGGCTCCAGGGCCAGGCTGGGCCCACGCCGTGGGTTCACCCGCTCCATGCTGCTCTTGGGGACCCACCCAGGCACCCTCTCAGGGCAGGGTGGTGTCCCCTCTGTTCATGGTGGTGTCCCGGCGCTGTGGCAGAGTCCGGCATGTAACGATTACCTGAGTATTTCTGACGAAAGCGTGCAAGAGCTGGCCCTCAAGTGGCGCCAGGAGGGCGGAGGGCTGGCAAGCCCCCTGCAAGGTTGGCAAGGGGCTGGGTGGAGGTCCCTGCGGGGGGTGGGGTTTGTGGACTCATCACCATGTTAGGGCTGTGACCCCAAATGCTCAAGTCCCCGGCTGCCTCCACTCCGTGCACGGCCTGCTGGTCAGCGCGTCTTCCCTCCCTGCTAGACGCGCTATGTGAGAACCGGCCGAGATCCCCTCCCAGCCACTCTCCCTTCCCCACATCTTGCTGGCTCCTCCTTGGGCTAGGCTGGGTCTTAGGGCTGGAACAGAGGGTGACATCGCAGTGGTCCCTTCTCCAGAATCTGTGGAGTGTGTTGGGCACAAGTCAGGGAGGCCTACAAGTAATGGAGGCCTGGAAATGTCACACGTTACCAGGAGGTTGTGTGTCGTCTCTGGGAAGCCCCACCCAGCACCCGGAGTGGGACTCATGTTGTCCCCAAGAGGAAAGAGCAGGGCCCGTGAGGGAAAATGACAGAAGGCGCCACTGGATGGGGGGGCTATTGGGGAATTCACTTGGGGAAGTGGTATTGGGGTCAGGACTGAGGCTGAGGGACACCTGACCCCGGAGGGCGGAAGAGAAGCTTCCTCGGGACCAGGGCCAGCACATGCAAAGGTCCTGGGGCAGGCCCTACCCTGGGCAAATCGGAATATTTTCTGGACATTTGGGGACCTAAAAGCAAATCTCTGTGGCTTGAGCCCAAAAAGCAAAGATGAGGGTGGTGTGGAGGCTGGGAGTGGTGTGGAGGCTGGCAGTGGGGGGGTGGGGGCCTCGGGAGGGTGTGGAGGGCGCTGAGGCTGGGAGTAGGGGGGCCGCCTCAGGAGGGAGCTTCAGGCTGGGAAGTGGATCCATTGCCAGCCCGGTGAGGAGTTCTAAGCGGGAAAGCAACACGTTCTGGCTTGTGCTTTAAAAGCAGCCTTGGACTTCAGCTTGAGCCGGACGGGAGGGTGTGCGAGGAGCTGGGACGCCAGTTAAGAACTTGGGGATGGGTCTGAGGTACCTGAGAGACCAGCAGAGTGGATGGATGTGGGATCTTGGAAGAAAGAACCCCAGACATGTGGGGGTGAAGGGCTCCCGCCCAAATGTGGCTGGCACTGCTCCCCTCTGCTATAAAGGAGCCAGCCGGCCGCCCAGGGAGGGCCTGGGTACAGCTCCCTCAGCCCTGGAGACGTGCCCCTCACAGCCCCGGGTTGGCCCTGCTGCTCTTGCTGGCTCCTTCCTGCTGCTCTGAACTGGAACCTCAGGCCCGGCTGGACCCTGCCCCTGTGACCCGGAAGCCTCCCAAGGCCCTGGGCAGAGGCCACCTGCCTCTGTTCTGACCCTGCGTTTGTTCAGCCCCCGGACTGGACACTTGGTACCTCGCAGCCTGTCCCGAGCCCTGGGGAGGCACTGGCTTCATCTAACGCTCTGCCAGGTGGTGGAACCTGGTCATGTCAGCGGGTTGAGGACCTCGGTCCACGGAGAAAAGTAGCTGTGCCAGGGCCAGACGCTTCTCCCCAGAACGGAGGCAGGGCGGAGAGGGTGAGCTCTGGATCAAACCAGCCTGATGAGACCAGGCAGCCCGCAGGGACAGGCCCAGTGCCCCGCACCCCACCCTCCATAGGGAGGGTCTTGTCCAGGCCAGCTCAGTTACCCTGGTGGGGGGCTCTCGGGAGTCCAGGATGCTGAAGGACCCTGAAACCATGCTTGGAGAAGAGCCGATCCCAGAAGGCAGGGGAGCGAGGCAGAGCTCCAGACACCCACAGTGAACAAATGGATCCTGGCCCTTGGCAAATCTGAATACTGTCTCACTGGTTAGTAACAGCGTCCACCGAGCCGCCAGCATCCCCAGTGGGGGTGGAGCTGGTGAGATGCTGGCGCCTGTCTCTTCCCTCTTGGGTACCATGAGCCTGTGGCTGCCGGGCAGGAAGGTGTGCTGACCTTTGGCTTCTGGGTTTACTGACCCCAGGTCCACCTGCGGCTGCTCCCTGCCTGGGCACCGCCCCCTGCTGTTTCTTCACGGCTACTCCTGGACATTGGCCTGGGACTGGGGCCTGAGGCTGTCTTACTGCCCTTGGCCTCAATGTTAGAGTCTTAGGTATGGCCCTGTGGCCCCAAGTCATGTGGTGAGGTATCCAGGACAGGAAAGGAAGCTACTGGGGTCACTCTGAACATCTCCCCACCCTACCCAGAAAGAAGCTTCCAGGCTTAGAAACCTGCCTTCAGCCTTTGACTGCTGGCCAGACCCCCAAGGGTTCCTGCCTCACACTGGTGGGGTCTGGCTGCTGGCCCTGCCCACGAACCTGGGTGAATTCACTGGCCATGTTCCTTTGTCTCCGGAATATCTTGTGGGACTCCAGCAAATGCTCTTCTCCTGCTGCCGCTGCCATTTTGTAAGGTCTCAGCGTGTCCACCCCATGGTCGGTGTGGTCTGTGCAGTTGAAGTCAAGGCTGACCAATCTGGACCCTCAGCCACCATAGGCCACAGCCAAGGCAGCCTTCTGGGTAGAGACAGCACTTAGGTGACCCTCAGCTGGGTTCTGCAAGCCACTGCTGCCCCGTCAACCAGCGTTGTTCCACCTGGACTTACCCATGACCTTGCCTGAGCCTGTCAAGGAGATAGGGTTGGGCTGGGCAGGGGACACCACACAGAGGAGGGTGGGTGGGCTGGGGAGGGGAGCATCTGGGCAGGGTCCAGTCAGTGGCCCAGGCCTCTGGGAAGGACCAAGGACCTGGGGGTGTCCACAGGTGCCGGCTCTCTGCTCTCATCGGTCTGTTGCTCTCGTCCTTCATGCGTGGAGCCTGTGCCAGGCCCTGGGAGGGCAGTGGGGGAGAAGCGAGGGCCTCAGGCTTGCCCTTAGGTGACCCAACACTGTTGGTTTGAGGAGGAGGAGGCAGGGCTAGGGCAGAGGAAGTGGGAGAGAGGCCGAGTCCCCTGTCCCCTATCTTCAATTGGTGGAAGTGTCCTGACTCCCAGAGGCTGCCTGCCCTCCCTGGCTCCTGGCCCTTCCATCCTCAGTCTTCCAGTCTCTGACCTCGCCTCCTCCCTCTGCCTGGATGCTCTTTCCCAGAGTCTGTGGCCTCACTGTGTTCCCTCCAGGTCTTCACTCAGACTTCATGTTCTCCCCAGGCTTTCCCAGAGCAGCCCTGTGTCCAGCCTGCCCCGTGCTCTTCTGAGGCCCCCTGGCCAGCTTGAGCTGTGGGCTGTCCCTGCTGGCCCAGGGCCTTTGCTCTGCCACCGATGCGTCCCAGAACCTCGCCCAGCGCATGGAGGCGCTGGGTAGGTGTGGTGGGCTGGCCGGGTGCGGTCAGTGTCCTCTCCGCAGGTGTCCTCAGCGTGGCGGTGCTCGGTGAAGTGACTTTTGTGTTCTGTGTTGCACTGTTAGGAACATAGTGAAGAAATTCACACCCTTGCTTCATTCTGGCCCTAGTCATGCAATAGTAGCCCCCTTAATAGCTCCTACCCAGGAGGAAGGACCGGATGGGGACCAGTGTGTGTCCTGCTGTGTGAGCACCCTGTACCCTGGAGGAAGGTCAGGGCTCAGGTCTGCTTACAGAGCAGAGACCCTTCTGCTGTTTCTGAGTCAGGCACCCCTGCCCCAGCATCCCAGAGTCAGAGGGCCATGTGGACATGAGGGATGGTCACCTGCCTATTCTCTCCCCCATAGAGGAGGAGCTCCGGAAGCTGCGAGAAGAAACCAATGCCGAGATGCTGCGGCAGGAGCTGGACCGGGAGCGGCAGCGGCGGATGGAGCTGGAGCAGAAGGTGCAGGAGGTGCTGAAGGCCAGGTACCCTGCCTTCCTCGGGGCCCTGGCCTGTGTGTGCGGCTGCCCCAACCCCCCACCCCACCTGCCCCAGCCTCTGCTGCACCCATAGCATCTTGGCAGCAGCGTTCTTGGCCCTGGAGAGGCCTGAGAGTGAGGGTGGGCCCGGCTCCGACTTCCCAGGTGTAGGTCCTGCCTATACCTGCATGAGCCCTGGTCCTGGGAACGTGGCATCTTCCTGTGCCTCTGGCAGTCTGGAAAAGGGGGACCTTGGCGCAGGTGTTCCTGCCAGCTCCCAGGCCTGGGGCCAGGCCGACACTGAAGAGAGGCTTGGCATGGGACCTGCAGAGCCCCAGAGCCACCTCGTGGCCCTGATCGTGGCCTGCAGGTGACCCCGTTCTGTGCGTCCACCCATTGCCCCATCCTGAGGGCCGGCCCGGCCTCTTAGGATCTTCCTAGGACCTGCCCTTCCAGCACTGTCTGTGCGTGTTCCCATCTGCCCTGTCTGCCCCAGCCGCACTGCAGCCCCTCAGGGTGCCCTGTGGCCCCTGCCCCCATCCCGGCAGGATCATGTCCTGGGTGCCAGTGCCACCCTGGCTCCTAGAGGGCATGTCTTCAGCCGACGTCTTTGCTCTTGCCTGTGGGTCCCATGCGGGGCCCTGAGTGCTCACAGCCTCCTCCCTCACCCTGCCCTGTGCCTCACAGTGCCGCCAGCAGGAAACAGGTCATTCAGGACCCCAGCGCAAGTTACAAAGCCAATGCCCTCCTGTCTCACTAACACCACGAGGCTCTGTGTCCTTCTGCACAAGTTCAAACTGGTGCCCGGTGGATGAGGCCAGGGAGCTCAGGCCTCACCTCTGGCTCCCAGGCCTCCCACTCAGCCTCCACTCCAGCAGCCTCCTGCTCCAGCCTCCCTCTCAGCCTCCACTCCCTCAGCCTCCCCCCTCGGTCTCCACCCTCAGTTTCCGCTCAGCCTCCCCTCTAGCATCATCTTCAGCCCCTCTCCTCAGACTCCACTCCCTCAGCCTCCCCACTTAGGTTCTACCCAGCCTCCACTTTCAGCCTCCCTCCAGCCTCCACTCACTCAACCTCCCCCTTAGCCTTCCCACTCAACCTCCTCCCGGGTCTCCCATCTCAGCCTCCCCCACATCCCCCTCCTCCAGCCTCCCACCACCACTGGCCACACCTTTGTCCATGGCCCCCATGACCCACATGGATGGCTCTCACCGGTTAGGGATGCACACAGCGTCTCTGGGACACCCCAGCTGAGCACAGACTGCCTGCTCTGGGCACTCCAGGGGCCGTGTGTCATTGTCAGGGCTCCACGTGTCGCTGCTTAGCTGGCCCTGAGGAAGCGGCTCCTTTCAGCACCCTCAGGTTTAGTGTGTGGGAAGACGGGGGGTCCGCTGGGCTGGCTCCCACTTCTTCCTTGCCCGCCTCCTGCAGGTCAGCATGACCTTGTGGAGTGCCCTGGGGGGCTCACGTGGGGGCATCCAGCTAGTGTGGGGGAGGGAGAGGCCTCACTTTCCTATTCCGCCCTGGCAGAACCTCCCAGGCCAGAAATGGGTGCATGGGCCTCAGCGGGCACTTTACCTGATGCTGAACCTGCTGTGAAAATCCACAGAAGCTCAAAGCTTAAATTACATTTAATTATGTAGAGGTGCGACAGAGACCTGACCTGCCACGCTGAGAGATCCCAGGGACAGGTGCGGTCCCTAGGCATTTGGCCACAGTGCCATCCCCCCGACGGGGCGCTGCTTCTCCCAGGTGGCTAAGGTGGCCTGAGGCTGTCCCTGCGGCCCCGCTCCCTGTGTTCTGTTTCCCGTCCTCTCACCCCCGCCAGCACCACTCCGGGATCTGGTCTTCATCTTTTACCAAAGCCCCTTGGTGGCCGGTGTGTGCAGCCCGGGTCAGCTGTGAGGACACAGGGAGCCCCATCTCACACAGTCTCTGCCTTGGGAATGGGTGGGGAGTGGGCAGTAAGGGAACGTCCAGGCTGTGACCCAGGAAGTGGAAGCTGAAGGTCCTGAGAGCATTAAGGGCCCTCCCCTGCTTTACATGGGGGTGGTGCTTAGGAACCTTCTGGAAGCCTGGAGGAGGAGGGGTGAAGGAAGAGCAGTCCCAGACAGAGTGACCTCCTCTTTCCTTGTCATCCTGGTACAGATCTGGGGTGGGTCTGGGTGGCTGTGGTCTGTCCAGGGTGGGTAGGTGTGTGAGGGCACACACAAACAGATACATGTGCGCGCACACTGCACACACACACACACCACACCCCCTGAAGCTGCAGGATTAAAGCACAGCAATTCTGTTTATGCAAACCTCTATATTGTTATTGGTTTTTAAGAAAATTCTCAGAAAGTCACCTTGGTTGAAGGCTACTTGTTGGTGGGCAGAGGTTCTCTCCATTGTGGGTCCAAAACCCACTGAAAACCTCGCCGTCTGCTTCCTGCCTGCCGCTTACCTGGCCCTGCCCTGTGCTCCGCCCTCTGTTCTCTTCTCAGGGTTTTCTCCTCCCCCAGCTTCCTCCCTCCCCACTCCCGCTCCCCAAGAGTTAGGAAGGTTAGGGGCGACCACACAGCACTCGACCCCGTTCTGTGCTGCACCTGCTCATGGGCCTTGGCTGGAGGGGCTGGGTGTGGGACGGAAGCAGACCCTAGTGGCCGTCTAGTGACTTTGCCCAGACCAGGCAGGTCACTGGAGTAGGCTGAGCTGGGAGCTGGGCACAGGCTGCTGACAGGCGGCACCCAGCCTGTTGCCTAGCGTGGTACCTGATAAATACATGTGTGTCAATCAGTATCTTTTCATTAGCAGACAGGTTGGTGATAGGAGAGTATTCTGAGCTTAATGCTGAAAAAAGAAGCAAGTGTGCTAAAATGAATAGGAAAGAGTGGTGAGAACCATTGTTTGGTTGTTTAAAAACAGAACGTGTGCCTGTTAGGAAGGCAGCTCTGCCTGTGTACGCTCGGAACCAGCATTTGAGCGGTGGGGACTCCAGAGAGAGTCTTGCTGTCCCTGAGCCCTCCTGTGCAGCACACGGCCGCAGGAACCCTGGGTGGTGCCTGACTTGGCATGGAGTTTGGAACTAACAGACCTTTTGTCTCTTCTCCCCCTGCTTTTTAAGAACCGAGGAGCAGACGGCTCAGCAGCCCCCAAAAGGGCAGGCCCAGGCCAGCAATGGAGCAGGTACACCCTCCCTGGTGGGCAGGTGGACAGGCGGGCAGGCAGGCGGGTGCACGTCACCTGCTGGTTCTGCAGGCCCAGGTTAACAATGGAGCAGGTACCCCCAGCAGGCGGGCGGGCAGCAGGTGCTGGTTCTGTGCCCAGGCACCTGCTGGCATCCGGGAATCTCCTCCCGTCAGAACTGGGTTAGTGTCTCTGAGGCGAAGTGGTGAGTCACCATAGTCATCATCACAAATTTCTGGTCACTCAACTGAAGCGTGATTGTGTGTTCTTTGGGGAATACGCTCGTTCTCGGTTTCAGCCTTGCCCCACGGAACAGTGATGTGAGAGCCGCACTGGTCACTGCCACTGCCCTGGTGCCTCCCCGAACGGACCAAGTGGGCAGTGGGGCCGTGGTTGGCTGCGAGTGGGGAGTGAGGGGCCACGTGCCCTTTTTTCTCGCTCCTCGTCCTCCATCCCTGAGTGCCTGTTCTTTATCTTGCCCCACACCCTGCAGGCAGCTGGCACAGTTCCCTGTACCTGGGGGTCAGCAAACTCCAGCCCCCGCCTGGCTTCACAGATTTAAATGGTTTCATTTCATCACATGAGAACATTATGTAAACCTGAAATTTCAGTCCATAAATAAAGTCCACGGGAACACAGCTGGGCCGGTTCGCTGACGGCTGGGATGAGTGTGCCGATCTCGCCTGGACCCTCCCCTTAAAAACTCTGCCAGGCTGCAGTGGGGGTCGGAAGAAGCCGCAGGAGCCTGCCCTGGCCCCATCCTTCCTGCCCGGGTGGCCTTGGGGTGCACAGACCTCAGCCCCCTTGGCCTGTGGCTCTTGAACCTCTGCCCTGAGCCCGCAGCCTCCTGGATATGGTGACCACAGGCCCTCTGGTCCCAGGGCCTGAAACTGTGGCAAGGCAGCACCTGCTGCAGGCGGCTCCTCACTGGCCTTCTGAAGGGAGGAACTGGCCTGTACCCCTGAACCCCCGTTCCGAGGGATTCTTCCGGTTTTCCGTGATGGAGGCTGCTTTCTAGAGGTCTTAGCTTTTTGAGAACAGTGCTGGTCATCAGCACATCACCATGCGCTCAGCCGGGGCTGGCTTTGCTCGCTGGGCACCCCCAGCCCAGAACACAGCCTCCTGCCTTGCCATCCATTGGCTGATGCCCAGGATAGGCAGGGATGGGGCAGTGACCCCTCCAGCTACTTTCTGACAACCCGGAGGTAGAAAGGGGGTTTGATGCAGACCACTGAGGTGGGCCAAGCAGCCTGGATGGACGGGCTGCCCTCTGATGAGAGCCCAGGGCAGGCAGAGAGCTGGGGCCAGGGCATGGAAAGCAGAGAGAGCCCGCACTGAGTTCTTCATGGCTGGGGCAGCTCTGCTCTGTGCCGGTTGGTTTGCACTTGTGTCTTCAGAGGACTGAGCCCTTCAGAGTCCCTTGTACAGGGCCCCTTCATTTCCCTGCCCCACCCCCGAGCATTCCTTGTGCCCCTGCCGGCCGCGCCCTTGCAGTGAGGCCCCTGCCTGCCCTGAGATTCCGGGATCGACCCCAGAACAGGCTGTGCAGCCCTGCCATGCCCTCACCAGGCCCCTGCCCCCTGCAGAGCGCCGGAGCCAGGGGCTGTCCTCACGCCTGCAGAAGTGGTTCTACGAGCGGTTCGGGGAGTACGTGGAGGACTTCCGGTTCCAGCCCGAGGAGAACACTGTGGAGACGGAGGAACCCCTGAGCGCCCGCAGGTAGGGGTCGCCGAGCCTGGGGCTGCCTGTGCATTAGGGGCCCCAGTCCCTGGGCTGAGGCTTCAGTGGGTGGGCCAGCCTTTATCACCATGGGCCAAAGCTGTCCGTGAGGCTGCCGAGAGCAGCTGGAGGCTCCACTGTGTCCGGTCTTCGGGAGGCCATGCCTGGCAGGGGCTCGCAAGGCCCGCTTAGGTGCAGCAGAGCTGCGTGCACCCACTCCGCTCTCAGCCGTGGCTTGTGACAGTTGTATGGGGACTCGGGGGCTCAGCCCACTGCCCGGGGCCTTCCTTGGCTCTTGAGTCCTTTCAGTAAACCTTGGCTCCCCTGCCAGGCGCTGCCATGGGCCCTGGGGATCCCGACGGAGCGAGGCCAGCAAAGGCCCTGCCCTTGAGGACTTCTGTTCTGGGGACACAGGCAGGAGACGAGGGGACGATTTTGTTGGCGAGTCGCCCCCACCTTCCTAACTTGGGGAGCGGCACTGAGGGCCATCCCGGTGCCCCCTGCTGTGCTGAGCCACCGTGCAGGGCCATTCTGTGCACTCAAGGGGCCCCAGGCTGTTGAGACGCCCTCCTTGGCCCCTACAGAGCCAGCGGAACTGGGCAGTGGGGACTGCAGAGCTGGTGGATGCGTTAACCCTGGGCTCCCATCTCTCCCCTTCTCTCTTAGGTTAACTGAAAATATGAGACGGCTCAGTGAGTACCCGCGGCTCTGCGTGGCGCCCACGGTGCCCAGTGTGGGTGGGGCCCATGGCAGTGGGGACTCTGGGATTCTGAGCCAAACTGACTCTCCAGGGAGACGTGGTTAAGGGGCCTCCTGCCCACAGTGCTGACCACTGTGGTCTGCTCTGTCCCCAGAGCGTGGTGCCAAGCCTGTCACTAACTTTGTGAAGAACCTCTCTGCCTTATCCGACTGGTACTCCGTCTACACGTCTGCCATCGCCTTCACCGTGAGTGGGTCCTCCAGTGGCCGAGCAGGGTGGGTGGGACGTGCCTGCCAGCATTCATCACATGATCAGGCACCTTCTGGGGTGGGAGATAGCCCCCAGGTGGCACTTCTTTGGGCCCCAGGGACATGCTCATTTCTCCTTCTGTAAAGTGGGTTCAGTGATGCCGGCGCCTGCCAGGGGGTGGCTTCAAGGATCAAAGACGATGGGCGTGGCCCAGGACTAGCCTGCATGGCTCCCTGGACAGGGCTGTGGTGCAGCCTCGCCCCCCAGGGTGCCCTCGGGAAAGGCCTCTTGGCACTCACCATGTGGTGCAGTGGCCACACTGCTGAGGTCCAGAGTACCTGGTGCTGGGGCCAGGGGCACCTCACAAGGGCACAGCAGCGTGAGGGTCCCAGCCCGGCCCCTGTGAGCCACTAGTCCTGAGGGATTGGAGGACGCCGGGGCCCACATTGTGGGGCCTTGGGGAAAAGGGGCCCAGCCACCCTGCCTGGAACTGCCCTGCCACGGCTGCCACCTGCCCTGCAGAGACTTGCCACCTATGTCTCAGTACTTCGTCCTCCGGGGGATGCCCCTGACCCGGGGTGGAGGCTGTGCCTGCAGCACAAGGAGGATACAGGCAGCCCACCCGCTTGCTGAGGCCTCCAGGCCAGAGAGGAGGCCTCCACAGCCTGACACTGTCCGGGGCTCCTGAGGGCAGCACTGCCCTGCCGAGTGGGCCTCTTGGGAGAGGTCCCTAGATGGCCTCAGCCTGGGTCAGGCTCTCCGGGGAAGTGCGTGGCCCTGTGCCTGCCCCAGGCACTTACTGCCCACCTGGGACATGGGCACTTTGTACACTCACAGATGAAGGCTGGGTGCTGGGGCCACCCGCTCCACCCCGGCCCTGGAAGGCCTCTTCTCCCACCACCCCTCACAAATGCTTTGCGATGGGAGGCCTTTGCTGCCTGGGGTCCCACACGCCCCTGTGCCGTGTCTGTTGTCACTAAGAGATGAGCCCAAGCTTTGGACCAGCCTTCCAGGCCTCACCTCCGTCCTCTGCCCTGTCTGCACATCTGCTCTTTGTCTCGGGCTCTGTGCTGGGCACACATGGTGCCTGGCATGAAGGTGGCCCTGGGCATGCACCTGTCTCGCCCTCAGCAGTGCTTGGCCGCCTTGCCCAGCCAGGCTGTGTCCTGGTGATGCCCCAAGTCTGGAGCGTGGGAGCCACACCGGGGCGAGCGGGATCCCCGTGTGGAGTCAGCCGCCGTCTTCTGTCCCCAGGACATGCTTCTCCCTGGGTGGCTCCTCGCTTCCACTGGCAGCTCTTAAACTAGGGAAGCAGCCCTTCCTCCGGCTTCCCCATCAGACGCGCCCTCGTCCCTGAGTGTCTGGAGAGCCGGGGGGGTGGCCTGGTCTCCCCCCTGGGGCCTCCTGGTTGCGGGAGGTGGGAGGGATGTGCCTTGTCCTGATCCAAGCTGTCAGGAGGTCTAACGCCCCGTCTCTCCCCCGCAGGTGTACATGAATGCCGTGTGGCATGGCTGGGCCATCCCGTTGTTCTTATTTCTAGCAATTCTGAGGTTATCCCTCAATTACCTCATCGCCAGGTAGGTGAGCCGGTTTGTCGCGGCCGCTTTATCCCACTACGTGCGTGGCTGTGCTGTCTCCCTGTGTCTCACATAACCGTGACCCCAGCTGGGTATGTCATGCACTGACATTTCAGGGGTGGCCCCCCGACAGGCTGCAGAGACCCCCAGGCAGGGCGGCTCCCTGGTTTGCTAGAGATAGTAGTGGGAAGTTCCCAAATCCCCCAGCACCTCCTTCTGTGGGCGGCCAGCAGAGCCAAAGCCGTTCCTGCACCTACCTGAGCATCGCAGGGGACTTCTTCGCAACCTCAGTGGGTGGGTGGGTGAAGCAAGCAGGGCTCCACACCCCAGAAGGTTCCTGCTGGCTGCCTGTTGGAGATGAGCCTTCTGGGGAGGAGCTGGACTGGGAAGGAGTGCCAGTCGCCTGCAGGCAGCCTGCCCGTGTGACCGACACGTTAGCCCCGGCCTGAGTCAGGGCCCTCGCATCACTCCTACCCCCTCTGAGCACTCCCTCCCTGTGGAGACTGAGTGGGGCTCTAGGAAGCCCACGCCCTGGGGCAGACCCCTAGTCCTGGCACTCCTGGGTCCTTCTTAGCCTGCGGTTACCCCCAGGAGTGAATGTCAGCCGTGTGCCGGGGCTGAGGGAGGAGCTGCGATTCCATACTTTGACTTGGCCATTCAAAAGTTTGCACTCTTATGCAGCAGTGTTTCCAGATGGTTCTCTGTGCCTGCCCCAGTTGGCTCATTTGAAAACGTTTTTTGTAGAAATCACTTAAATACTCTGGAAGGTGTCATTGGCACCCAGCATGGGGGCGGGACCCCTTTGGCTGGTGGATGTTGAAGGGCCGCCCTTCCTGATACCTCTGGCTGCTATTAAATATGTCCCCTCTACCCAGAAGGGCCCTAAGGGAGGGGTTGGTGAGGGTGATAGGAGTTGTCTGCTCTTACAGCAGGGGGTTCTGGGGGCCCTTTTCTCCCCATTAGGCAGCATAGAAGGACCTAGAAGGACAAAGAAGGGCCCCCTCCAAGGCCAGCTGGGCGTGTAGGGCTGGTGATTCGACGCCATCCCCTGACTCAGGTGGCACTGTCATAAAGGTATGTGTGTTTTTTGTTCACCAGGGGCTGGCGGATACAGTGGAGCATCGTGCCGGAAGTGTCTGAGCCCATGGTAAGTCCCTGGAGGGTGCACAGTCTCCTCCGACTGTCTCCGTCACACCAGGCCTCTCAGCCTGTGGGCACCTCTCGGGGAAGCCTCTGGATGAGGCCATGTGGTCATCCCCCGGGAGCCCTGCCCTGGCCCGAAGAGGAGGGGAGGAGGAGGCCAGCCCCTCCCTGGCCCCAAGCCCTGGGAGGGTGTGTGCCCCGCCCCGCTTGCTAGGCCAGGCTTGGCTGTGCGAGAAGCAGATGCCTGGCCCTGGCCTGTCCTAGCTGAGGCTTCCCAGCTGGGATGTGATGTGGCAGGGGCGGGGGACACTGAGGGGCTGCTGTAGCCCCCGCAGCCTCCCCAGGTAGGGCGGTGAACAGCGGGCTGGACAAGCGGACCTGTTCCCCTCTGAGGTGCAAGAGCCCACCTCTCGGAGGTTGCAGCGAGCCGAGATCCCGCCACTGCACTCCTGCCTGGGCGACAAAGCAAGACTCTGTCTCAAAAAAACAAACAACGACAACAAAACACCCACCTCTGGCCCACTGCCTAACTTTGTAAATACAGTTTTATTGGCCGGGCGTGGTGGCTCACGCCTGTAATCCCAGCACTTTGGGAGGCCGAGGCGGGCGGATCACGAGGTCAGGAGATCGAGACCATCCCATCCCGGCTCACACAGTGAAACCCCATCTCTACTAAAAATACAAAAAACTAGCTGGGCGTGGTGGCAGGCGCCTGTAGTCCCAGCTACTCGGAGGCTGAGGCAGGAGAATGGCTTGAACCCGGGATGCGGAGCTTGCAGTGAGCTGAGATCCGGCCACTGCACTCCAGCCTGGGCAACAGAGCGAGACTCCGTCTCAAAAAAAAAAAAAAATACAGTTTTATTGGCCATAGACACACCCATTCACTTACACACCGCTGTGGCTGCTTTTGCACGACGGTTGAGTAGCCGACAGACCACGTGGCCCTGGAAGCCACAGATATTTACTACTGGCCCTTTACAGAAGTTTGCTCTAGAGGGAGACCTCGGCCCATGGGGCGAGACCACTGGGCATGGGCAGAAGGGAGGCCTCGGTGCCTCCACGGGCCTAGTTGGATATCTCAGTGCCTGTTTCTTACATGGAGCACCAGGGGTAAGGAGAAGTGCCTGGAAGAGGCGGGCTGTTGCTCACCCAGCACTGGGACCCGGGAGACCTTAGGAGGCTCTTAATGAATGGGAGACAAGCAGGACCAGGGCTCCCATTGGCTGGGCCTCAGTTTCCCTGCCTGTAAAGGAGGACAGCTGTGAAGGTGAACTGTGAGGCAGAGCCTCTGCTCAGCCATTGCAGGGGCAGCTGTGCCCCACTCCTGTTGTGCGCCCAGAGTGAGGGGTACAGGGTGAGATGTCACCATCAGCCCAGAGGGGTGTCCTCCTGGTGCCAGGTCCCCAAGGGATGTCCCATCCCCTCTGGCTGTGTGGGGACAGCGGAGTCCCTGGGGCTGTGAGGGCTCCACACTGTTTTGTCAGTAGTTTTTCTGAACTGTTAAATTTCAGTGGAAAATTCTCTTTCCCCTTTGACTGAAGGAACCTCCAAAGGAAGACCTGACTGTGTCTGAGAAGTTCCAGCTGGTGCTGGACGTCGCTCAGAAAGCCCAGGTACTGCCACGGGCACCAGCCAGGGGTGTGTGTCTGTGTCGGCCACGGGCGCGAGCCGGGGGTGTCTCTGCACTGGCCAGGGGTGTCTCTGTGCCAGGGATGTGCCTATGCTGTCCAGGGGTGTGTCTCTGCCGGCCTCAGCTGCTGCCCGGGGAGGTCCGTGCCTGACACTGCAGGCCCGGTTTGCCTGCTGTCAGCTGACCTGTAGTCACCCTGCCCTTGGTTGGTCATTACAGTAACTCTGGTGGGTGGAGAAGGGGCCTCCTGATTCAGCCTCTGCAGATGGTGGGCCAGGGTCTGAGTGGAGCCCCCCTCCGTCCCCCCAGGGGAGCCCCTGGCCAGGGTTGAGCGCCCCTGGAAAGGACTCAGGCCTGGGTCTGCTGTTGCTGTGAGCATGGTCACCTCTGCCCTAGACCAGAGCTGCGCCTTCCCCAGCCTCGGAGCAGCTGGGCAGGACCACAGGGCTCTGGGTGACCTCAGGGCCGCCCGACCTGGAGGCCCTCCCGGCGTCGCGGTGTGACTGACAGCCCAGGCACGGGGGCTGCTGTAATCGCTGTTTCTCCTTCACGCAGAACCTTTTCGGCAAGATGGCTGACATCCTGGAGAAGATCAAGAAGTAAGTCCCGCCCCCCACCCTGGCCCGGCAGCGCCCGCCCGGCCTGAGCCTCCCGTCTCCTTCCAGCTTGTTCATGTGGGTCCAGCCGGAGATCACACAGAAGCTGTATGTGGCGCTCTGGGCTGCCTTCCTGGCCTCCTGCTTCTTCCCCTACCGCCTGGTGGGGCTCACCGTGGGTAAGGAGATGTACCTGTGGCCTGTAGCTTCAGGAGGTGGGACAAGAGTGTCTGTGTGCCACCAGTGTCTGCCAGGTGTCTGCAAGAACTGGCGATCCTTCCTCTGCTTTTTGTCACAAACGTTTCAATTTGGGAGAAGTGAAGCCCATTCGAGATCGAGGGACACGGTGATTGTTTCTTAAATCAAGAAACTCTCCGATTCCAAGGCCCCCATGTCTCCTGCCAAGTGGGAGGAGTTGGAAGACCTAAGACCCAGGATAGCAGGCCCTGGGGGTGTCAGGGAGTTGCCCTGGGCAGGACACACCTCTGGGGGGGCGCCCGTGGGCTCAGGGGTGACAGTCGCGGGGAGGCTGAGAGCCTGGTTTGATGTGCGGGGAGGTTGGTTGTAGCTGATGAGTTTGGTAACATCACATGAAGCCAAGGGTCACATCCACTAAAACACTCATCTCATCCACTAAAACACTCATCTGCAGAGCTGGCCGTGGGGAAGGAGGGCAGCTGGTGTCGAGGACCAGACTGTGCCGAGAGGTGGGTGGGGTGTGGCGGCCCCTCCTCACCCCAGGAGGCACTCGTCCACTGCTGCCCAGTGTGCTCTCTTCCCTCCTTTCTCTTTTCTTTTTTCTTGCTTCCCTCTTTTCTCTGTCTTTCTGTTTCTCTTTGTTTCTCTCTCTTTCTCTCTTTTTTTTTGAGACAGAGTGTCGCTCTGTTGCCCAGGCTGGAGTGCAGTGGCACGATCTTGGCTCATTGCAACCTCTGCCTCCCGGGTTCAAGTGATTCTCCTGCCTCAGCCTCCCAAGTAGCTGGGACTACAGGGGCCCACCACCACGCCCAGCTAATTTTTTTTTTTTGTATTTTTAGTAGAAACGGGGTTTCACCTTATTAGCCAAGCTGGTCTTGAACTCCTGACCTCAGGCGATCTGCCCCCCTCAGCCTCCCAAAGTGCTGGGATTATAGGCATGAGCCACTGTGCCTGGTCTCCTTTCCCTTCCCCTTCCCCTTCCCCTTCCCCTTCCCCTTCCCCTTCCTCTTCCCCTTCCGCTTCCCTCTCTTTTCCTCAATACCAGCGATCCAGTGTCTGACATGGGCCACACACTGGCATGTGGGAGCGAGGCCGCCAGGGTCCTGTTCTTGAGGGGGCAGGTGGGCCCAAGCAGGACAGTGTGTGTGGTTGTGGGAGCTGCAAAGCCAGGGGTGGGGAGAGCTCCGTGCTGGAGTCGGGAGTCAGACCCTAGCCTCTCAGCAGTCTGGGCTTGGCATGCCACTTAGAGGAGCAGTGGGAGACTGTGTCTGTGTGGAAGAGGAGATGCCCCCGCTGCTCCCCCGCCGCCCCCCGCCCCCCGCCGCTCCTCTGCCGCTTTTCTGAATGCCTTTGCTGTAACGCCAGCCTGACCCTAGTCCTGACCCAGCGTAACTGCTGATGGGAGGACAGGCCTCTGGACACAGCAGGGCTGAGCTCTCCAGCGACAGCTCATTGTGGCCATCAGGTGGCATCACCAGGAGTGGGCAGAGCCAGATTTGATCAGACCCTTCCCCGGACAATGCCCTGGAGCCCCTCTGGCTAGCACCCAGGACTCTAGGCTCCTGAGTGGGTAGGTGACCGCCGTGACCTCCTGTTAGACCCCTGGGCTTGGGTCCAGGTGCCGAGGCTCCAGGGCTGCAGTGCACTTGGCGCCCTGGGCAGCTCCGGGGCAGGCCGCCCTCCACGGGGAGCCTGGGGGTGTGCACCTGGGTCTTGGTGTCCTGGATTTGCCCTGCTGTCCTTTTTTTTTCGAGATGGAGTCTCACTCTGTCTCACCTGGCTGGAGTGCAGTGGCACGATCTCCGCTCACTACAACCTCCGTCCCCGGGGTTTAAGTGATTGTTCTGCCTCAGCCTTGGGAGTAGCTGCAATTACAGGGGCGCACCACCACACTCACCTAATTTTTGTATTTTTAATGGTTTCACCATGTTGGCAAGTCTGGTCTCGAACCCCTGACCTCGTGATCCGCCCGCCTCAGCCTCCCAAAGTGCTGGGATTACAGGCGTGAGCCACCCCACCCGGCCCCTGCTTTCCTTTTTTGTGACAACCAGTGTGTTTGGGTTCTTGCAACCACACTGAGGTCACCACTGCCACTGGGCGGCGCTGACCCTGCCAGATGTGGGCCAAGGTGGCATTCCTGGCTCCTCAGTGCCCACGTGTCCTTTTGCAGTGCTGACGAGACCTCAGCTTAGAGGGGCAGAGGCTGCCTGCCCCAAGCAAGGATGGCCCCAGCTGGGACTTGGGCTCTCTTGAGCTGAGCTGTCCCTCACGGGTCGGGCACCACGTGGAGGGAGACCGGGGAGCTCCGTCCAGTCAGCCAAGAGGGTGGTCCTGGCCCTGCCCCTCCCTACACCTAGCATCTTTCAAGAATCAACAAGTTGTCCGGGCGCGGTGGCTCATGCCTATAGTCCCAGCACTTTGGGAGGCCCAGGCGGGTGAATCACTTGAGGTCAAGAATTCGAGACCAGCTCGGCCAACATGCTGAAACCCCGTCTCTACTAAAAATACAAAATTTTTAGCCAGGTGTGGTGGTAGGTGCCCAGCTACTTGAGAGATGGGCAGGAGAATCGCTTGAACCCGGGAGGTTGCAGTGAGCTGAGATCGAGCCACTGCACTCCAGCCTGGGCAACAGAGCAAAGACTCCATCTCAAAAAAAAAGAATCAACAAGTAGAGAACTGGGGTCAAAAAGTCTGACTTGATTGATGAATTTATGTGAAAATGTCCTACAAAGGCAAAAAACGAAACAAGGCACAGTTTTATCAATCCCCTTACAGCACTGATAGTACATGGAACTCTGACCCTGGGGCCCCTGCAGGGAGGACCTGCCACGTCTGGTCTGGTCTGGTGGGCCAGGCACTGTAGGCAGTGAGACAGCCCCCAGCACTGGGAGGGGCACCTGGAGAGACCGGAACTCCTGACAGCTTTCGCTGCCCAGAGGGGTGCGTTAGGAGGTGTGTGGGGGCCGGCCCCACCTCCCATCCCTGCGTCTGTTGCCTGGTGGGGTCCTGGGGCGCAGCCAGGCCCTGCTCTTCTGAGGTCATGCTTTGTAGGGGGACTGACCATGATTGTGTCAGGTGACAGTGCCCAGGAGAAAATGGAGCTGGCGGAGGGGAGCCTGTGAGGGCGTGGCTGGGAGCCGTTTGAGCAGGTGGTTGTGGGAGGCCGTCTGAGCAGGGCTGGGCCGGGCCTGGGGGGGAACACAGGTGAAGGAGGGCAGGTGGGAGGGGGGTTGGGGACGGATTGCCATGGAGGCACCTCAGATTGGGTGCCTGGTGTGGGAAATTGGGGCAGAGGAGGCACAGTCCTGAAGTGTTTTAGGTGGGTTGAGAACTGCCCGGAGCTGGGCAGAGTTGGAGAGAGAAGTGAGGGGCATGGGATGGGGAGTCCTAGCAGAGCTGAGGGGTCTTAGTGGGAGCGGGTGGGGCACTGGCAGTGGCGCCCTCGCCTGGGGTGGAGACTGTGTAGCTGGAATGGGCCCGAGGGGAGCGAGGCTGGGGGCGTCCAGGGTGAGGACTGAGCGAGCCGCTGGACTCTCACATCCAGACTCAGGGTGGAGGGTGCCAATCTAGGAGGCGCGAGGTGCTGGACCGTCACCCTGAGTAGGTCTTAAGTGGGTCTTTAGTGGATCTGGCCTGTTTGGAGGGCAGAGCCACCAGTTTGCAGGTGGGCGGGACGGGGGTCAGGGAGGGCCTTGAAGGGATGCTGGGAACATTCCCTGAACTGCTGGGCAGTTGATGGTGCCCTTCAGTGCCAAGCGGAAGGTGGGGAGGAGCCCACTGGGGAGGGGCATAGTCGTTGCGTGATTCTGGGGCGGGAAGGTGTGTGGCGTGCAGGGGAAGGCTGGCCACAGGTCTGAACATGCAGGGCACGGCCCTCGCCTGTGGTTGAGGCTGCAGCTGGATGGAGCCCCACTGGTTGAGGCTGCAGCTGGATGGAGCCCCAGGGGAGTGGGGCTGGGGGCGTCCAGGGTGAGGACTGAGCGAGCAGCCGGACTCTCACATCCAGGCTCAGAGCGGAGGGTGCCAATCTGGGAGGCGGGAGGTGGTGGAACCATCACCCTGAGTAGACTGGCACAGCTGCAGGACTCTGGATGGAGCAGGCTGTGTCCCCTGCCCTCAGGGGTCTATGTTGAACAGCCTGTATCCCCTGCTGTCAGGACTCTATGCTGGTATCAAGTTCTTCCTCATCGATTTCATCTTTAAACGCTGCCCGAGGCTGCGTGCCAAGTACGACACGCCCTATATCATCTGGAGGAGCCTCCCCACCGACCCGCAGCTCAAGGAGCGCTCCAGTGCTGCCGTCTCGCGCAGGGTGAGCCCGGCCCCCAGCTGCGGGGGTAGCGGGATCGGGGGCCACAAAGCCAGACATCCCCAGGCCCACAGTGCTGTGTTCACCTCCGGCTCATTTAGAGGCTGTTTATTCAATTTTATGGAGTCTTTAAAATGTGAGGGTTTTTTCTTTCCCGTTACCACTGCGGTGTCTGAGGCCCATCCAGCCCCTCCCAAGCCCAAGGCAACACTTGGGGACTGGCCATGATGACTGAGAGCCAGCGGGCCTGGGAGTGGCCCTCCATGGGGGCGCCCGGCCCCTGCCATCCCTGACAGGTGTGGCTCTGGCACTGAGACCAGGCAGCTTGAGAAGGGCCCTCTTGGAGCCACAGGCTGGCCCTGGGCCATATTTCATTCAGTCACAGGCCCTCCAGATGTCCAGCACAGTGGCCCAGCCAGGGCCATGGGGAGTGAGTGGGCCTCGGTGCTCTCCTCCCGGTGTTTCAGATGAGTCGGGAGGGTTACTGGGCTCTCCCCGCTGAAGTGAGGTGGCCCTGCCTGGAAGGAGCCGCGCTGGGCCAGAAGGGGCCTGGGAAATGTCTTCCCGAATTCGGATTCCAGCTTGTCGGGGGGTGTGCGTGTGGCCAGCGCATCTGGGTGCTGCGGGCGTGGGCAGTGGGCCTGACCTCGCGCTGTTTGCCATTGGCAGCTGCAGACGACCTCATCACGGAGCTATGTGCCCAGCGCACCGGCCGGCCTGGGTAAAGAGGAGGACGCCGGCCGCTTCCACAGCACCAAGAAGGGCAATTTCCACGAAATCTTCAACCTGACAGAAAACGAGCGTCCGCTGGCAGGTATGTGTGCCGTGAGCCTGAGGCCAGGCCGAGCATAGGCACAGACTGAAGGCCCGTTGGGGGTGCTGTGGGTACAGGAGGGGGTTGCCCTATGACAGGCCAGAGGAGCCCTCGGGACAGCGTTCACATCCACTGCCCCAGGACCCCAGGAGGCAGTGCAGGAGCCGGGGGTCATGAGGACTCTGTGGGCTCCAGGGGAGGAGGGCGTGTCCGTGGGGAGAGCCACCCACGCTGTGGCACTCCCCTGAGAGCAGGCATGCAGGTGGCCCGCTGGGGACAGACTCCAGGGCGAGGCGTCAGGGCCGGCAGGGCGCTGGCAGGGGGTCTGCTCCTGGTTCCATCGTGTCTGGAGAAACAAGAGCTGCCAAGGGAGAGGTGACGCAGGAGCCTGGGGACGGGTCAGCCTTCCCAAAGGGAATTCCTGTTAAATTAAACCGGGCAGCCCGAGGTGTGTGCTGAGCGGCTGCAGAGGCAGCTGCGGAGAACTGAGTTTCGTCCTCTGCTGAGCCCTGGCACTGCCGGTCTTCATGGAGGTGGCGTCCTGGCCACACTGTCACTTCTGTTGCTCCCTGCTCTGCCTGGCTGCTTTCACTTTAAAAACACTGCCAGCGCCTGGTGAAGAGGAAGCATCTGTTTTCCACCGTCCGCGGCCACCTCACTCTTGCCAGCGCGCCTTCCTCTCGCTGTGGGGGTGACATGAGCGCAGTGGGTGGATGTCAGGATCTGAGAGTCAGGACTCCCGGGTCCCAGCGTCAGGTCAGAGGCTGGCTATTTCCAGTGGAAGGCGTGACGGGCGGGCCTTCTCCCATTAGTGTGTGAGAACGGCTGGCGCTGCTGCCTCATCAACAGGGACCGGAAGATGCCCACGGACTACATCAGGAACGGGGTGCTCTACGTCACGGAGAAGTAAGTGTGGCCGCGGGGCCCTGTGTGGCTGCAGGGGAGGGGGCACAGAAGGGGTTGCCTGGGCTCTGGGATGGCACGGCTGGCCCAGTGCAGGTTTTCCCCAAGTGGCGGCCGTGGCCTCTCCCACGCTGCGCTCTTGCCGACTGTCTGGGATCCCAGGGGAAAAGTGTCGCCTCCAAGCCGGACGTGGCCTGTGCCGCACTGCTGTCCTCCCTCAGGCTGGCAGGGATGCTGTCTGCTGTCTCCTCTGGGGCCCAAGCAGTTCATGGAGACCAGGGGCAGAGTCTCCCAAGGAGGGGACCGAGGCCCGTAGCTAGTACTGAGGCTCTGGGTCCTTGTTGCTGTCTGAGACACAGTAGCCAGAAGAGGACTTTGACTCTTCTCTTGCTACACTCCAAACCCCTGAAACCCCAGATGTGGGAGTGCAAGAGCTGGCCTGGGGATGGGATCTGTTCTTGGTCTTGCCTGACCCTCGGCCACCCCGTCCCCCACACCTGTAGCAGTGGCCAAGGCCCTGCCTCCCCTCTGCTTCTTGCAGAGGAGGTGACCTGGACACTCCCAGCTAGGGCTCCGGGACACCTGTGTCGCTCGCTGGGAATCCCAGGGGAATGGGAATCTCATTCCCAGCGTCCTGGGAATGGCAGTCTTAGGTTTCACACAGAGCGGTGGCCGTGAGTGTCTCACGGAGCAATGGCCACGAGTGTGTCACACAGAGCGGTGGCCATGAGTGTCTCACACAGAGCAGTGGCCGTGTCTCACACAGAGCGGTGGCCACGAGTGTCTCACACAGAGTGGTGGCCGTGTCTCACAGAGCGGTGGCCGTGAGTGTCTCACACAGAGCGGTGGCCACGAGTGTCTCACAGAGCGGTGGCCACGAGTGTCTCACAGAGCGGTGGCCACGAGTGTCTCACACAGAGTGGTGGCCACGAGTGTCTCACAGAGCGGTGGCCACGAGTGTCTCACACAGAGCGGTGGCCATGAGTGTCTCACAGAGCGGTGGCCACGAGTGTCTCACACAGAGCAGTGGCCGTGTGTCTCAGAGCAGTGGCCGTGTGTCACACAGAGCAGTGGCCGTGTCTCACACAGAGCAGTGGCTGTGTCTCAGAGTGGTGGCCGTGAGTGTGTCACACAGAGCAGTGGCCTTGAGTGTCTCACACAGAACGGTGGCCTGGAGTGTCACACACAGAATGGTGGCCGTGTCTCAGAGTGGTGACCTTGAGCGTCTCACAGAGTGGTGGCAACGAGTGTGTCACACAGAGCAGTGGCCGTGTCTCTCACAGAGCAGTGACCGTGTCTCAGAGCAGTGGCCGTGAGTGTCTCACACAGAGCGGCGGCCGTGAGTGTCTCACACAGAGCGGCGGCCGTGAGTGTCTCACACAGAGCGGCGGCCGTGAGTGTCTCACACAGAGCGGCGGCCGTGAGTGTCTCACACAGAGCGGCGGCCGTGAGTGTCTCACACAGAGCGGCGGCCGTGAGTGTCTCACACAGAGCGGCGGCCGTGAGTGTCTCACACAGAGCGGCGGCCGTGAGTGTCTCAGAGTGGTGGCCGTGTGTGTGTCTCACAGAGCGGTGGCCATGAGTGTCTTACACAGAGCGGTGGCCATGTCTCACAGAGCGTGGCCACGAGTGTGTCTCACAGAGCGGTGGCTGTGTGTGTGTCACACATGCTGTGTCTGGTGGGGAGGGAGCGTCTCTGTTCATCCCACTGGGGGCTGAGGGGCAGCCGCGGGAGACCCCCACCTGGTGGGAGCACACTCTGGTTCAAGAGCCAGGTGACACCTCTGTCCGTTTCCCTTCCAGTTACTTGTGCTTCGAAAGCTCCAAATCCGGGTCCTCAAAGAGGAACAAAGTCATCAAGCTGGTGGACATCACGGACATCCAGAAGGTTGGTGAAGCCATCTACCCCCACCAGCCCCCGTGTTTTCTTCGTCACCTGACAGTGGCTGGCGAGGCTTTCCGTGTAGACCTCTGCCAGCCTCTGTCAGCATCTGGACACCGTGGCCGCGCTGGCCGGCCATGGTCCGGGTCCTTGACTTGAGTCCCCGCATCGCTGTGGGTCAGCGCCTGCCCTGGGTCTGCTTGCCTGGACCTGTGTCTCAAAGTGGAGGGGCTGGGTTGGAGCCCATGAGGTCAGGCGCCCACGCCCTGCTCTGGCTACTGTGTTTCCCCCCCGCTCATATCTGGGACCCTCCCCACAAAGAAAAGCACAGGGGCCCTGAGCTCTTGCCTCGGACACAGGTTTTCAGGTGAGAGCTCAGATGATCGCACCCGCTCTGGGCATTTGCTCAGCATTTGACCGTCACATGGAATGAGTAGGTGGGCGTGGCCACAGGTGCCTGTGGTCCCTTGTTCTCTGGGACAGGGGAAGCTCAGTGAGGCACTGGCAGGCACACTCAGCCAGGGTGGTCAGGGCCCGCAGCTCCCTCCCAGCTCCGAGCGTCCTGGGCGTGTCTGCGCTGGCCCCGGGGGCACTCTCGCCCCATGGCAGTTGTGGGTGATCTCTCCCATCCGGCCCTGGAAAAAAGTGTGCAGTCAGGTATCCAGAAGGGGTGAGTTCAGGGCTGGGGTCCTTTCAACCTGCCTCTTGGGTTTGGCAGTGCTGACAGATGGCCCTCTGGTGCCAGGCCCTGAGAGCGAGTTCTGGGGCCCAGTGCCCACCGTCAGCCTCCTCAGGCCTGCTTGTCTCCGACCTTCCTCAGGCCAGCTGCCCGGCGGTCTGGGATGGGGTGGGACAGACCCTTTCCAGGTCTGGTGTCTCGGCCACAAAGTGAGGAGGTGCCCACAGGTCCTACCCTCTGTTGCTCGGAAGTCCTGGGTGCCCGTGGGCCCTGCCACCTGTATGCCCAGCGGAGGAGGATGCCCTGGGCCTGCAGAGGCCTGTGGTGACAGCCACGCTTGCCCTTTCAGTACAAGGTCCTGTCTGTCCTCCCGGGCTCAGGCATGGGGATCGCCGTGTCAACGCCATCCACTCAGAAAGTAAGTGCCGGGCGGGGGCCGCCCGGGGTCAGTGTGGGCCCAGGGGCCTGGCTCTGGGCAACCCTGGGACCAGCGTGGGGCAGCCAGCCAGAGGTTCGTTTGGGCAGCGGGGTCAGAAAGCCACCCCTCCCTCGCAGCAGCCGGAGCCTGGGGCTGCGTCCAGGTTGAGCTGGAAATCTTGCTGGGGCCATCGAGTCATGGGACAGACAAGGATGCCGGGCATGGGGGGCCCCCAACTCGGAGACTCGGGAGGAGAGAGGCACGGGGCTGAAGCCTGGCTCTCCTCTGTCTCTTGGCTCCGTTCCCCTGAAGGCTGGAGCCTGGCTCCGGGTAGTCGGGGGACACCTGTCTTTGGCACCCAGACCCATGTGACTGCGTGCTGGCCTGGGGCTGGTCTTGGACTTCGTCTTGGTCCTGGTCCTGGCGCCAGCCTGGCTGTGCCATGCTCACTGGTGGCATTTCTTCCCTGCCAGCCGCTCGTGTTTGGTGCCATGGTGCACAGGGATGAGGCCTTCGAGACCATTCTCAGCCAGTACATCAAGATCACCTCAGCGGCAGCGTCTGGCGGGGACAGCTAGTATTGACTTGCCTGGGACGTTGCTGGAATTTTTTTTTTTTTTTTTAAACAATTTGGTAGTGGAAGCAATTGGACATCCTCATGAGCTTTTGCAATAATTCTCCTGGACCTGCGGTTCTATTGTGTTGGCCTCTGCGTTTTATCGACCACGAAGGGGCCAGGGCTCACAGGGCTGGGGGCGCGTCTCTCCCGCAGGGCGTGGCAGGCGCCTCTGAGGGCCACCTGCAGACTGGGGGAGGGGCAGAGGCCCTCGGAGGCCTGTGGAGAGGATGCACAGGACCCCTGGCCCCGCCTTTCTCCGTGCCAGCCTGGACAGAGAAACCTGTCGCAACCTTGTGTCCCGCTCTCCAGAGGCCGGAAGCTCGTCCGCCACCAAAGCCATAGCTGAAGAGTGCAGGGCCCTTCCTCCAGGGGACAGAAAGATGTCATCAAGGAGGGACATGGGGGCCTTTCACCAACCACCGAGAAGCAGGCCTGGCAGTCCTCCTTCCTCTTACATGAGGCCCTCTTGAGGCATTTGTCCTTGGTGCCGGGCTGGAGCCGGGAGCCTGTCCCTGTCCCTGCCTGTGCTCCACGGGAGCAGGGAGGGTGAGAAGGGCCCACCCCGCGCCTGCCCTCAGTGTCTTTGGTGGCGCCTTCCTTGCCGGCCTCCAGGGCGCTCAGCACCGCGTCTGTAAGGACCCGCCCGCCGCTCTCAGCCTGACACGCCAGCCAGGAGGTCTGTAGTCAGTGACCAGTAAGGGCACGGGATGGTGCAGGTAAAAGCACATCTTTCTCACACCTTGCTCTTTGGAAGGCCCAGGAGAACATCTGTGAAGGCCGTTGGAGGTGCTCTGAGCACCGTGGCATGTCTGGCACGTGGTCTCCAGGCTGCAGTTGCCCGGGTTGGTTGGGGAAGGGAGTGGGCAGGAGTGTTCCGGGTCCATGGTGGCCCAGGCTGCAGCCGCCTTTGGGCCATGCCAGAGGCTCTCTGGCAGCCCCTGTGCGTCAGGGAACAACCGTGAGCCGAGCCCAGAGGCTCAGGCCTGCACTGCCTGCAGCCGCCGTGTGACACTGTTCCCTCCCCCGCGTGCCCGGCAAGTGACAGTCCGGGCACAGACCCTCCCAGCCCCTGCCCCGCCCCAGGGAAGCCTGGGCTTCCCGGGAACAAGGTGGCATTTGTGGAGGGAGCGCCTGCAGGCCTGTTTGCTGGGGCCACCTGCACTGGCAAAGGGAGGGGAAGGCGGGGGCCTCCTGGAAGGAGGTGGCCACCCCGCGGGCCTGAGCGTCTGCTGGGGCAGCCCCCTCAGCCCCCTCAGCCTGTCCTGAGTCCCCTGGGTGTCGTTGAGATTGTTGTTTTTTGAAGAAACAGAAGATTATATTTTTTACAGAGAGCAAGCTGTTTTTCTTATTTTTGTATCATTTTTCAGATGTAATTTTTACCTTTGCTCCGATCCTCATTTGCTGGTGTGGGTGAGGGATCCGGCGGCACGGGCTGGTTTCACCCCCTTCACGAGGGGCTGCAGGGTCACACGCTGGTGCCGGGGGTGCTTTGGGGGGAGCCACGCCGATCACCAGATTAAGCACATGTCCTATCCCGGGCGGTGGAGCGGAGCCCTCTTGGTTCTGGGCCGCATGGACGTCGGCGGCAGGATGACCGCACGGCGGCCTTTCCCGAATGGGGCAGAATCTGCTCTGAGCCGGGTGTCTGGCCCTGTGGGGGACCAGCTGTCTTGGTGCACCAGGGGCGGGGGACATGCCCCAGTGAACCCCCCCTCGGCGCCTGGGGCAAGACAGGGCGGGCACCGACCCACCCCAGGGACGGCTGCAGAGGCCCTGCCCACAGACCATGGTCACCCCTCTCTCCCCAGGGCCCGGCTGTCCCCAAGGGTGGGTCCGGGGCCTTGGGGCCAGTGAGCGCCTCTTCTCAGGTGCTGGGATTCAGTCCCCAAACACAGCGGGAGGGGTCCCTGGGGCAGATGAGGCTTCTTTACCAGAGTTGGGTGGTTTAGTTCGAGTCCCTTTTGTGGAGAAAGGGAGATGAAAACTGACCACGTGCCAGGTGTGGCCGCAGCCCCCCAGGGAGGGCCGCGTTCGGGGAGCAGGGGGAGGGGGAGGGCCAGCAGGTTGGCTCTGCTGCCAGCACAGGCCCCTCCTGGAAGTCCTCGGGAGCGGGGCACAGACCGGCACAGGCTCTGGGCTCCCCATGGAGAGAAGCTGTAGTTTTTACCAAATTGTGTACATCTGGGCAGATGTTTAATTTCTATGACTAATCCCTGAACTAGATGAATGTTAAATTTTTATGTCTGAAGCCTGAGTCTATTTTGGATCTGTAAATAATCATTGCCAGTGTGACTTTTGTTCAACAAAAGGATTGTACTGTATTAAGAACTGATGAAAAAAAATTCTCCCGTAACATTTTTTTAAGAAAACTTTGTTTGTTTAAAGAAAAAGTCTTGTATAAATTATAATTTTTATTTAAATAAACCTAAAAATGCTTTGTGCTAAGGCTCAGGGCTGTCTGCCTCCCTGGCAGGGCCACACGCATTGCAGGTGGCCTGAGCCACCTGGGCCACCAACCCCAGGCCCCCAGTGCCCGCTGCTCCCTGGGGCCCCACGGCTGCTGAGGGCAGGGCGTTCGGGTACTGATGCAGCCTGAGTGACGGCTGTGGGGTGAGGTGGGGCTGAGAAGCAGTCCTGTTGGATGTGGGCATTGGAGGCTGGGAGCAGGAGGCAGGGCCTGAGTTCCAGAAGACAGGAGGCCAGGTGGCGAGGGACGCGGCCTGCAAGGAGGGTACCCAGGGCTGGCACAGGACGAAGTGGGGGAGGGAGAGGCAGGGAGCGCCTTGGGGTCAGGGTGCGTGTGGGCTTTGGCCCCTCTCCACTGTGGTGTCCTGGCTGCCTGGGGGTCCTGGACAGAGGGGTTTCCAGCAACACTTGGGGCTTGGTGCATCCGGATGCTGATACCAGACACAGAAGGGTACAAGGACCTGTCTGGCTTTTGAAACCCCTGGAGTTGGGCATAGGCCTGTGCCAGGTGCACCTGGTGCTGCCTAGCCTCCTGCACCTCAAGCCCACAGGAGCCCCCTAGGAGGCAGAGACCTCCCCAGGTTACACAGCAAGGGAGCTGGAGCCAGGAGGAAACCAGGTCTAGTGGGCCACGCCACCCTAAGGTGCACAGCTTCAGAAAGTAGGACATATGCATGCTCCATTGACATAGCCAGCCAGCCACTGATCCATCCATTCATCCACTGATCCATCCATCTGTCTGTCCATCTGTCCATCTGTCCATCCATCCATCTATCCACCCACCCACTCATTCATCCATGTATCCACCCACCCACCCACCCATTCATCCATCCATCCGTCCATCCATCCACCTACCCACCCATCAATCCATCCACCCACCCATTCATCCACCCACCCGTCCATCCATCCATCCATCTATCCATCCATCCATCCATCCATCCACTCATCCACCTACCCATCCATCCGTCCCCCTATCCATCCACCTATCCATCCATCCCCCCATCCATCCATCCACCCGCCCACCCATTCATCCATCCATCCATTCATCCATCCACCTACCCACCCATCAATCCATCCACCCACCCATCCATCCATCCACCCACCCATCCATCCATCCATCCATCCATCCATCCATCCATCCATCCACCCACCCATCCATCCGTCCATCCACCCATCCACCCACCTACCTATCCATCCACCTATCCATCCATCCATCCACCCATTCATCCATCCATTCATCCATCCATCCATCCACCCACCCACCTGTCTGTCTGTCCTTCCATCCATCCATCCATCCACCCACCCACCCATCCATTCATCCATCCATCCACCCACCTACCTATCCATACACCTACCCACCCATCCATCTATCATCCATCCATCATCCATCCATCAATTCATCCATCTATCCATCCCTCCATCCACCCACCCACCTGTCCGTCCATCCATCCACCCACCCACCCATTCATCCATCCATCCACCCATCCATTCACCCACCCACCTATCCATACACCTACCCACCCATCCATCCATCATCCATCCATCCATCCATCCATCCATCCATCCATCCACCCACCCACCCACCTGTCTGTCCGTCTGTCCTTCCATCCATCCATCCATCCACCCACCCATCCATTCATCCATTCATCCATCCATCCACCCACCCACCTATCCATGCCCCTACCCACCCATCCATCTATCATCCATCCATCATCCATCCATCCATCAATTCATCCATCTATCCATCCATCCATCCACCCACCCACCTGTCCGTCCGTCCGTCCATCCATCCACCCACCCACCCACCCACCCATTCATCCATCCATCCATTCACCCACCCACCTACCCATACACCTACCCACCCATCCATCCATCCATCCATCCATCCATCCATCCATCCATCCACCCACCCACCCATTTACCCACCAGCCAGCCAGCCATGCATAGCAGGCCCTGTCCTTGGTGCTGGGACACAGCAGTGGTGGGCTGGGAACCTGCCAAACACACCCTCACATTCTTCCCAAGAACACATCCGTCCTGTGGTACCCACCGACCCCTCCCACCCACCCCTCTGTCCTCTTTGCAACAGGGCCTCCCCGCGCTTGCTTCCAACTCGGAACAAGGCTCAGACCTGCCTAACCCGTGGCAGCCCACACTGACCCCTCCATGCAGATGGGGCAGTGCGGTCCCATGGCAGGTGTCACGGGAGCTGGGCCATGGAGGGGGCAGAGGGGCCTCCCAGGGGCTTCTGAGTGCTCAGTAAGGCCAACCTTGTGGGAGACCACCCACCCTCGGCCCACAGACTCTATGCCTAAAACCGACAGCTTGCCTGTTTTGCATATATTTCATCATTTAATGTCAATAAAAGTGCCTGTATATACCTCTACCGCCATTCACGGGTGATTGTGATAACGATTTCAGTACGGTTGGTTTCCTTGGCAGTCATGCATGTTTTAATGCATGTGTTTTACATTGCTCAGGGGCATCTCTTGGCTGCACCTGGCAACCACAGGGGCTGTGGAACGAAGGAAAGGTCACAAACCTGTGGGGCAGGCCTGGTGCTCTCTAGGACTTTTATTCTGAGGGTGACGGGATGCTGCAGAGCTGGCACTCTGGCTGCCAATCAGAAGAGGGGTCACCCAGGGTGGGGGTGCGTCAGGGACAGTCCAGAGGGGAATGAAATTGTTAATGATTTTATTATTGAACCAGGGGTTCTCTTCATAGGTACTTGCTGTGTGTTTTTAAATATTTAGTGGATGAATGTAATGAGTGAATGAGTAAATCAATCCGAAAGGACCACACGTGGACCAAAGTGAGCGACGCTGGCAACCCAGGGTTGTGGTCCATTCTGCTCGCCCTGCAGAACGCCAGGAGGCAGCACTCCATGGGCTTATGAGCTCCAGCAGCGGTTGGAGGACAGGGTTGGCCAGAGACTACAGGAGCCACAGACTAAGGGCACAGCCAAGGAAGGACCCCAAGACCCCGTCGTGTATGGGCGTGAGCTGGGAAAGCCACCTGGGGAAAGGACTGTGAGCTGCAGCCGCCTGGTGCCACTGAAATCCGAAATCTGCCCTCAAAACCCCTGGAACCAGGAAGCCCAGCTCTGCTGTCCTCCAGGGGCCCTCGGGTCCATGTCAGCTGGAAGGGAGACACCTGGGATCACAGAGGGGCAGTGGGGTGGGGCCAGAGCCAAGAGGCAGTGATGGACAGCTGACCCCCTCCCTCAGACAGGAGCTGGCCCAGGCCCCTGCCATCATCTCTGCTCAACTCGGTACCAGATGTCACAGCTGGCATCGCAAGCGAGGGGAAATAGCTGGACCATGCACGATTGTAAAGAAGACCCTCGGCTGTTACTATTTGTAAATGATGTGATGACAGAAAACCCCCAAATTCACAGGTAAATTATCATAATAGGAGTGTGGAAGTTGCTGGTACAAAATGAGTCAGGGGAGGCCGTGAAGAAGCTCTCGCAGGCCTGCCTGTAGCACAACTCACCCCAGGACCCGCGGGACTGCGACGAGGGCGCCCACCCAGCGACAGCCACTCCCGCAGTGAACAGTACTGCCTCATGCCAGGAGCTGCTGCGACCTGTGAACTTTGTTCTAGAGCAGCTTACGTGGACTTCTTTGCCTTTTAAAGTGTCGCCTTTATCCCAAACACCCCCCAAAATGCCTACTGGCGTAGCATGCATATCCCGACTGCAATCCCTTTGCTGTTCTTGAATAAACTCTTTCTTAGGAGAGCTCTCTGATGTCACTTTAGGTTGACGGGAGGCAAGGTTTCTGGATATAACCCAACACACAAAAAACAATTGTGGCGGGCAGATCATGAGGTCAGGAGTTTGAGATCAGCCTGGACAACATGGGGAAACCCCGTCTCTACTGAAGATACAAAAAACTAGCTGAGTGTGGTGGCACGCACCTATAATGCCAGCTACTTGGGAGGCTGAGGCAGGAGAATCGCTTGAACCCCGGAGGCGGAGGTTGCAGGGAGCCGAGATCGCATCATTGCACTCCAGCCTGCGCGACAGGGCTAGACTCCGTCTCAAAACAAACAAACAAAAAATTGCATTTCTATGCAAAACAAAACAAATTTTAAGACAGCCTCAAAGGCCAGGTGTGGTGGCTCACACCTGTAATCCCAGTGCTTTGGGAGGCCAAGATGGGAGGATCTCTTGAGGCCAGGAGTTTGAGACCAGGCTGGGCAACATGGTGAGACCCTGTCTCTACAAAACATTAATGGAAAAAAAAAAAAAAAAGCCTCAAAATATGAACTTTTGGCTGGGCGCAGTAGCTCACTCCTGTAATCCCAGCAGTTTAGAAGGCTGAGGTAGGAGGATTGCTTGAGCCCAGGAATTCAAGACCAGCCTGGGCAACAGAGTGAGACCCTGTCTCTAGAAAAAATTTTTTAAAAAATAGCCAGGCATGGTGTTGCACCCCTGTAGTCCCAGCTACTCAGGAGGCTGAGGTGGGATCGCTTCAGTCCGAGAGACTGAGGTTACCGTGAGCCGTGATCATGCCGCTGCACTCCAGCCTAAGCAACTGAACGAGACATTGTTTACAAAAATGAAAAACAAGTTTTAGGAATAAATCTAAAAATTTAAAGACTTTCATGAAAAAACTATAATTGAAAGACATGAATGAGGATCTATATAAATGGAAATAATGTCATGTTCATGGACTGGAAAAGTCAGTTTCACAATGCAAATGTCCTTTCAAAGGTCCTCAAATACAAATGCAAATGCCCTCTCAAACATGTGGAGAGGGCCGGGCGCAGTGGCTCACGCCTGTAATCCCAGAACTTTGGGAGGCCGAGGCGGGCGGTTCACAAGGTCAGGAGATCGAGACCATCCTGGCTAACACAGTGAAACCCCGTCTCTGCTAAAAATACAAAAAAAATTAGCTGGGCGTGGTGGTGGGCACCTGTGGTCCCAGCTACTCGGGAGGCTGAGGCAGGAGAATGGCGTGAACCTGGGAGGCGGAGCTTGCAGTGAGCTGAGTTCACGCCACTGCACTCTAGCCTGGGCGACAGAGCGAGACTCTGTCTCAAAAAATAAATAAATAAACAAACAATAAACGTGGAGTGAAAGAAGTAAGTTACAGAAGACAACACGTTTCCTTTGGCTAAAGAGCAAAACCTGCATAACTAAACTCGCTGTTGGGGATACAGCCATGGACAGAGGCAGGAAGGCTTAGCATGAAATGGGAGCGCCCTCCGAGGGGGAGCAGGGGGCCTCCAGAACAGGGCACAGAAGGCTTTAGGGTGGCGTTCGGTTTCCTGGCATAGGTGGTGGTGACACCTTGGTTCATTTTATTCTTGTTCTTTAAATTGTGTGTGTTTTCATGAAAAATATTCTGCTTTGAAAATAACAGGTATGTGTAAAGAAAGCAAGCCAAGTCTGCCCAAGTAACTTTATTTGTGTCTTCTCAAACAGTTCAGATCAAATAATGCCATTTTCTGATCTTGAAACCAGCAAGATTGGAAAGAGAATGAGGCCATCGTTTCACTCAGACTTTTGCACTTACTCAGGATTGTATATTCAGGAACAAAGTCAAGCCCTGCCCTCAGAGGCAGGCTCCGCCCGGCCTCACTTCTTAATTAGAATAAACTAGAATCAGGTCCATTGCTAACTGCTAATTGTTTTGCACGAGGGAGCCACAAAGGAAGCTAAAACTAACCTTTCTAAGTTATCCTAAGTTTTCACTATCTAACCAGCACTTCTGATTTTTTTTTCCTTACAACTCTAAAGTACGGTGGTGTATGTCTGCTGCATCTGAAAGGCTCCCCAGAAATCAGAGCCCATCAAGCGGGAATGTCTGGGCAGTCACCCCATCCTGTGGGCAGACAGCAAAGGGCTCCTGGCGGGTGTCAGGCACACGGTACCGCAACAGCAGTCCCGAGGTCTGAGATTCTGAATGTCAGCAGGTGGCTGGCGAATATCACCAAAGCCACTCAGGAACCGGCCATACGGAATGGCTGGGTTTCTTATCAAACATAAAATGCTTCCTCTTTGGCCTGGACTGTTTTGCTAAAATTGTTAGTGGGTTTCAGGGCAGGCCAGTGTATGGGAAACGGTTTTTTTTTGTTTTTTTGTTTTTTTTTTTGGGATGGAGTCTCACTCCGTTGCCCAGGCTGGAGTGCAGTGGCATAATCTTGGCTCACTGCAACCTCCACCTCCTGGGTTCAAGCGATTCTCCTGCCTCAGTGTCCCTAGTAGCCGGGATTACAGGCATGCACCAACATGTCCTGCTAAGTTTTGTATTTTTAGTAGAGACGGGGTTTCACCATGTTGGCCAGGCTGGTCTCGAACTCCTGACCTTAGGTGATCCACCTGCCTCGGCCTCCCAAAGTGCTGGGATTACAGGTGTGAGCCACTGCGCCCGGCCAGGAAACATTTACCAGGGACAATAAAGGCTTAGAAGAACCTTTTGGGGAAACTTTGTGAGGACCACAATTCCAGAGGGCCCACGGCAACCACAGCCTCCTGGCGTGACACCAGGCACACTGCCAGCGGCACAGGCTGCTGGGCACAGGCAGGCACAGCCAGTCTGGAAGAGTAGCCCGTCTTAAATCTTTGGTTTCTTTCCAACCAGGAGCAAACATTGGTAGAAAGAGCCAGGGCATATTTACTCTTTACACCCAGATTTTTCATTCAACCATTCATTATTAAACCATTCGGCTTGCGCAGTGATCTCTGATAATGCAGTCCATAAAAATCACCATTAAAGCTGCCCTTTCACCTGACCTGGGTGGGGCTCAACGAGGAAATGAGAAGTTTCCTGTATGCTTCAAAACATAAATCAATGCCACGACATTCCGAAAATGGATGCTGCCTGTGAAATGTGAAATCACTAAGGCAACCTCTGCAAAACCCACCCGGCAGCATGAGGAACGGTGTCTACAGCGTGCTCCAAACGGCCGCGGCCCCGCTCCTTACAGATCAAAGTTTAAGCTGCATATTCTCATATTTCAAACAAAACTAAGTTACAGACATCATCTACACGGGCACGGATACACACGAAACAAGGACGTGGCACACAACTGAGGGGTGCCCCGGGGAGGGGGCAGGAATGCGTTTCGGGAAGAATCCTCTGGTCGCCGGAGCCCTCACGCTTCAGAGGAAACCAGCGACCCATCATGGCTTTGAGACAAAAGACAGACATCCGAGGCGCAGTTTACACTATTCTGGCTTAAAAAGACAAGATGTTCAATAAATAGAACTCGGCGTGAAGAAAAGACAAGAACAAATCTGGACCACGTGTACAGACTTCAGGGCCTGCATCAGAGGAATCCCGCCGGAGTCCAGGAATGGCCCCTCCTCCACGGATGGCCAGCTTCCTCCTGACTGCCCCGCAAGGCCGGCTGTGTTAAGCGCTTCGCGTTGATAGAAAGCATTGGTATCTGACATTTTAACAGTAACAAATTTGGCAGTGCTTTACACACTGCCAGCTTCCAGAGCGTATCATCTGTGCTCCAAGAACAGACGCCAAGGTCGTGCTCCCAGCCGGATTGTCTTAGCCACGCCACCGTGATGAGGCAGGTGTGGAGGCCCCAGCAGCCTTCCCGGCGCTGGTGTGGAGGCCCCTCCCGCGGATCACCTGAAGCAGGGCCACGTTGCATTGCAGTTGCACAGTATTGTAAGGATCAAGCAGCGATGTCCTAACCGTAAACTAAGAGGAAGGTGAAATGAAGGCAAAGAGAATCAACCACTTCCCAAAACTTGGCCACAAACCATTAGAGTAAGTCCCACCAAGTGGATCAAAGTGACCCACTGCTACCTCAGGCCCAGATGGTGTGACCTGCGTGGAAATCATATGTCCCTAAAATTATTGCAACAGAGCCACTAACGGGCCATTTTCTAAACTACACTGTTGACATTGCTAAAACCTAAGAGGCCAGTGCCCCCAAGTCAGCAGCTGCATCTGCTGAGAGTAAGTGGCGTGGGCTGCAACCCGCAGATGCGTGCGGAACTGAAAATGCCAAATATGTACACAAAACTGTTGACGAAAGGGTTTTCTTCTAAAATCAAGATTTAACTATCAAAAATAAATTTCTACATTTAAATGTATATATCAACATAATTGGTCTGTAATAATTCTCTTAAATAGTTTCCACACTTTCCCAGTTCGAGAGCAGAACGCCGGCTTCTCAGCTGTGTGAGTCGGGCTTCAGATTCTCTTCAATTCCTCGTGCAAAGAGTCGAACCAGCTGGCAGTGGACTCTGCAGAGACAAGCGGGCACGTGTAAACCCCAGGTGTCCCTCACTCAAAGCCGGCCTGAGCCGCACTCCTGGACCACATGTATCCCTCACTCAGAGCTGGCCCTGAGCCCCACTCCTGGACAAGGGCTGCAGTGGGGGCCCGCCCCGCATGGAACGGTCAGACATTACCGTGGGCTGCGGGAGTCTAGCCCACAATGATGGGTCCTGGGAGTGGAGTAATTCACTTAGACTCCCAGGATGCCGAGTTTGTAAAGGGGTGCCAGTGGCCAGCTGGGAAATCTGGGCATTAGTAGACCTGACTCGGACTCCAGCAACCCCATGGAAAGCAGAGCGCCCGCTCCAGTGTGTGCCCACTCTACCCACCCGCCCACCCACCCACCTCCACTTCCTCCGCAGTCCTGAGCGTGCAGGGCGTGTGAGGAGTCTGTGTGGGGCAACTCCGTGTGTGTACGAGATGTGTGAGGAATGGTCAGATAAGAGAGACAGGTGGCCCATCGCCAGCAAGAGCCTTTGGGCTTGAGAAGCCAGTCGGGGGTCGCTGGAGGTCCCCTGCCCAGGGGCTCAGGGGCCTCAGTGAGTCCCTGGGTGAGTTCCATCTTCCCACACAGGACAGCTCTGTTTATTTCATTTATTAATGATATCACAGCCTCCTCAGACATATTTCAGTAACCTAAACCCCTTCATTAAGTGACAGGCTGGGGCAGAGTGCAGTGGCTCACGCCTGTAATCCCAGCACTTTGGGAGGTCCAGGCAGGCAGATCACCTGAGGTCAGGAGATCGAGACCAGCCTGGCCACCATGGTGAAACCCTGTCTCTACTAAAAATATAAAAATCAGCCGGGTGTGGTGGCAGGCGCCCGTAATCCCAGCTACTTGGGAGGCTGAGGCAGGAGAATTGCTTGAACCTGGGAGGCGGAGGTTGCAGTGAGCCGAGACCTCGCCACTGCACTCCAGCCTCGAGCCAACAAGAGCAAAACTCTGTCTCAAAAAAATAAAAATAAATAAATAAATAAGTGACAGGCTGTTTCCATGGAGCTGAGCTCACACATACACAAATTATATTTTTAAAAGTGGTGTGCTGCTCAAGGCATAACAATTTTATTTATCAAGATAGACAGGACGTATTTCAAGAATGCCTGTCCTAATTTTCAAATTATTTCTTTAACAAATACATATACCAATATTAAAAATAATTCCACTTCCCAAACTTGTAAAACGAGTTGACAGAGGAAAGTCCCTGTGCACAGCTGCCTGGGGTGGTGGGTGTTCTGGGACTTTCCGACGGCCTCCTGCCATCGCCACCCTGACAGAAAGAAAGGGGGCGCGCGGACCTGGGCCTGGGGAGGGGCGGAGGTCTCCTTCTCCCCTAGGTTTGTTTGCATGCGAATGGGAGAAGCTTTCTTAGAGCCGCAGCTGGCTGGCTGGGGAGTCGCTGAAAGTGGGGAGCCGTCCAGAGAGATGCATGCGTCCTCTTACATGCTGTGACTTAAAGCGCCCAAGGGCCATCTGACACCCAGCTTTCGGTGCAGACGAGCGTGGGCCTGCTGACCAGCCTGCCATCGCTCTCACGCGAGCCACGCTCTGTTAACAAGTGTCCAGCTGGGCTTCCTTGAAGGAGACCGAGCTCTTACCAACATCTGCCAACAGTTCAGAATCCGCCTAGAGCTGTACAGTTCCCCAGTCTCATGTAATTTGCACGCCCACACCTAATTCAATGGCCTTTTGAAAAAATCAGCTTGCTTGTTACTGTCTTTCTATGGAGAAACAATTTTCTTTGCACTCAAATTCCATCTGGCAATGTGATATATTACAGATTTCCAAATACAATGGGCCCCAGTGGGTGTGGGGAGGACACGGCTTCCCACCCTCCGCCCAGCCAGCCAGAGGAGGGGCGTGGCACCTGCCCCAGGGAGACTGAACATCCGTGTCTGGCCACACCTGCCTCCCCCAGGCTGCGTGGCCTCCAGCACACGGCATCCCTCTGGGGCTCCTCCCCTCCTTCCCATCCTCGGGGTGACCTTCCCAGCCCCTGCTGCCTCCTGCCCCTCCATGGACAGAGCACCTGCACTTGGTGACTGACCGTGGCCCTTGAGGCTGACGGTTCCCTGGTGGATTCGGTGGACAAAGCACTGCCCGTAAAGGCAGTTTCCTTTGTTTGCCTTTTTAAATTTTTTTGAGGGCCCCCACTGCAGCCCTTGTCCAGGAGTGGCGCTCAGGGCCAGCTTTGAGTGAGGGACACATAGGGTTTACTGCAGCCCTTGTCCAGGAGTGGCGCTCAGGGCCAGCTTTGAGGGAGCTCTCTCACCAAGGCTGGAGTGCAGTGGTGTGATCTCAGCTCACTGCAGCCTCTGCCTCCTGGGTTCAGGCGATTCTCGTACCTCAGCCTCCCAAGTAGCTGGGACTACAGGCGCCCACCATCACATCCGGCTAATTTTTTTTTTTTGTATTTTTGGTAGAGACGGGGTTTCACCATGTTGGCCAGGCTGGTTTTGAACTCCTGATCTCAAGTGATCTGCCCACCTCGGCCTCCCACCTTCTGAATTATTCAGGAGAAGAGAGAGAATGCCAGGGCAAAGAGCCAGTGCCAGCCTGGAGCACAGGGTGTGGAAGAGGAAAAGATGAAATAGAGGGGCCTCAAACACCCATGAAAATTATCTGCAAAACAAAACGCTGCGGACTCGGCGCCCCGGCAGCTTTCCGGAATGCGGGTAACGGCATCTCATTTGATATTTGACGTAGGGAAAGAAAAATGCATTTACAAAACATTCTTACGTTTTGTGTTATAAAGTCCCAGGGAACCCCCCACCCCGGGTGGGGCAGCCTGTGACAGACACCTCAGGGCTCACGGGGCTGGCGCTGGTGGCTGGAGGACCCCTGCACGCACCTGACCTCGATGGCGGGGCTGTGCAGGACCTCCCCGTCGCAGTTCCAGGAGCTGTTGGAGACGGCGCAGCAGCAGGACGGGTGGCTGCTGCAGATGTGCCCAAAGCGCTTCTTCCCCTCCTCCTTGAGGTCACTGTCCTCGTCCTCCACGTGCTTCGATGTAAACTGGAATTTCTTGACGCGATAAACTTCAACAAAAGTGAAGTCAAACTACCAAGAAACAGTGAGAGGGATGACTCAGCTCTAAACGTCATCCGGGTGGGGCAGCAGGAAACCCCAGGCCAACAGCGAGTTCTCTCGGGCCTTGGTGCACACACGGCCCTTCTTGGAGGATGCAGCCGCTTGTGCGGGCCCCTGGGGTTCCCTTTCTGGGTGACCCAACGGCTCAGAGATGAAGGGAAACCTGGCACCCACCTTCCGCGGCGCCCACCTTCCGCGGCGCCCACCTTCCCCGGCGCCCACCTTCCCCGGCGCCCACCTTCCCCGGCGCCCACCTTCCGCGGCGCCCACCTTCCCCGGCGCCCACCTTCCGCGGCGCCCACCTTCCCCGGCGCCCACCTTCCCCGGCGCCCACCTTCCCCGGCGCCCACCTTCCCCGGCGCCCACCTTCCGCGGCGCCCACCTTCCCCAGCGCCCAGCTTTCCCAGCACTTGTCAAAATGACTTCTAATGCTTTTAGAAACCACAGCTTATCTACAATGATGAATGCTTTTAACAGAATTCTGATAGTTAATTAGCAGTGATTTATAGAATTTTGTATTCTCTTTTTTAAAAAGCACTACTTAAAAAGCCACATAAAAATAGCATGAGACTAGATCTTAAATAGAACTTAAGTAAAAAAAGAAATGTGACTAAATTTGGAGACTGTGACCAAAAGTTCCGCTTCTCCCAACATGACTAGACTTAGGTCTTCCTCTGTGTGGGCCACAGAAAGCTGTGGCAGAAGGGCCCGAACAGAACCCGCTTCTGGGAGCCTAAAGAGTCTATTTTAAGTGGCCTTCAAGGGCCACTTACATCTTTACTGTATCGCTTTGTTCTGTTTTTAACAGGAAGAGAAACAACAGACAAGAAGTTGTATTATAAACATTCATAACTCTTAGTTTCTGTGCTCAAATATGTGTGTGTATATATGTATATGTGTGTGTGTATATGTATATGTGTGTGTACGTGTGTGTATATGTGTGTGTGTGTGTGTGTATGAGATGGAATCTCACTCTGTCACCCAGGCTGGAGGGCAGTGGTGCAATCTCAGCTCACTGTAGCCTCCACTTCCTGGGTTCAAGCGATTCTCATGCTTCAGCCTCCCGAGTAGCTGGGATTACATGTGCCCGCAACCACACCCAGCTCATTTTTGTATTTTTAGTAGAGATGGGTTTCATCATGTTAACCAGGATGGTTTCAAACTCCTGACCTCAGGTGATACACCTGCCTCAGCCTCCCAAAGTGCTGGGATTACAGGTGTGAGCCACCGCACCTGGCCTCAAAAATGTATCTCTTTAAATGAAATGTTACAAGGAGTAGTTGTAGCCAGGAGTTTAAAGTTTGTGAAATTATAAGAAAAATTTGCCCTTCCTTCCCTTGAATTAAATAATGAATTCCTACAACACATAAACCAGGGATTGCCGGACCATACATCACTTGCCAATGGAGGTTCCACGCAAAAGCACCCCACTTACCTGGTCCTGCTGGTTGGTGTGCCTGATGAGAAATCTCAGGAAATTGAACCTGGAGCATTTCCGGATGAGGATGAGGTCAGAAGACCCATCTCCCAAGTGGGCAGCTGGGGAGAGGCCCCTAGGGCTCCGGCGACAAGCACAGGACATGTTTGTGGCGTTGATGGCCAGAAACTTCCCACAGACGACTTGCCACTCCTCCACGTCCTCTGAAGCAGAAAGAACCATAGAGACGTCACAGTTCCAGTGGCACCGGGCAGCGCCCTGCACCAGGATGGTGGGAGGCCATCCGGGCTCTCACCTGGTCATGCATTTAGCAGACACTTCATGCAACCGCCTCTTCAGCTCAACACCAAAAACATCCACCACGGAACTGTCCGCTCCGCACAGGAAGGGGTACCCAAAGGGTCACCTCCCGGAAGATAGGACTATTGTCCCTCTCACTTGGTGACTTTTGGACAATTTAGAACAAGGGTCAGCAAACCATGGCTGTGTGTCAAATCTGGCCCGCCGCTCATCTGTGTGTGGCCTGAGAGCTAAGAATGCTTTTCACGTTTCTAAATAGTTGAAAAAGGTCTGGCACGGTGGCTCACGCCTGTAATTCCAGCACTTTGGGAGGCTGAGGTGGGTGGATCACCTGAGAGCAGGAGTTAGAGACCAGCCTGGCCAACATGGTGAAAACCCGTGTCTACTAAAAATACAAAAATTAGCTGGGCATGGTGGCGCGTGCCTGTAGTCCCAGCTACTAGGGAGGCTGAGGTAGGAGAATGGTTTGAACTCAGGAAGTGGAGGCTGCAGTGAGCCGAGATTGTGCCCCTGCACTCTAGCCTGGGCGACAAGAGTGAAACTCCATCCAAAAAAAAAAAAAAGAGAAAGAGAAAAAAATCAAAAGAATAATATTTTGTGATATGTGGAAATTCTATGAAACTTAAATTTCAGTGTCCATAAATAAAGTTTCATTGGCAGATGGCCACACCCACTCACTGTCCACTGCCTAGGCTGCGTCTGCTGGACAGAGACTGTGGTTGCCAGGGCCTGAGGTGGTCACCAGCAAGCCCTCAATGGGAAGTCTGCTGCCCCACATTCTAGAGCACCAGGACGGGAGTCCAGACTCAGCACCACTACAGCGATTCAGAAAGGGCAACGGGGACTTTCACAAAACCTGCTGCCCTACACAGTTGTACACGGCAAGTGGCAGTGACCTGATGATGCCTGGGACTAAGGAGAAATGGATTCCTGGTGCCAGACAGGAAAAAGGAAAAGCAAAGGTGGGCGGGGAGAAGAGGCAGTGCCCTGAGAGAGGACAGAAACTAACACTCCAGCACACACAGTGACAACACTGAACTTGTGTCTTAGGAATTACCTGCAGCTTCCAAACCGTACAGCGCTTTCTTCTGCTCCTCCTCCAGCTGCTGCTTGCTTTGCCTGCAAACAAAGCATCTGAAAGACAAGAATATCATCACCTTTTAAATATGGAGCTGCAGGTGCAGTGCGTATGCTTGACACATACAGATGTATTTACATTCTTTTCACATACGAAAAAGTTCCATTTCAAAAGCTTAACTAAAAATATTTTTTGGGGCCGGGCGCGGTGGCTCAAGCCTGTAATCCCAGCACTTTGGGAGGCCGAGATGGGCGGATCACGAGGTCAGGAGATCGAGACCATCCTGGCTAACCCGGTGAAACCCCGTCTCTACTAAAAAATACAAAAAAAAAAAACTAGCCGGGCGAGGTGGCGGGCGCCTGTAGTCCCAGCTACTCGGGAGGCTGAGGCAGGAGAATGGCGTAAACCTGGGAGGCGGAGCTTGCAGTGAGCTGAGATCCGGCCATTGCACTCCAGCCTGGGTGACAGAGCGAGACTCCACCTCAAAAAAAAAAAAAAAAAAAAAAAAAAAAATATTTTTTGGCGTATTAATTAGAGGTTTCAGAATGAGACCTACTTTTAAAATGACACATTCAACATGTCCTTCTCTAAAAGGTTTGGACATGAGGAGAAGCACAGCATGAGGACGCTGAGGTGCCACCTGGAGTCGGTGTCTGCCTGGCCCTGCAGTAACATAGCCTGGCTGGGAGAAGGGACCCAGGCACTGGTTCCTCCCGCGGACTCCTGGGATGAGGACTCATTGACTTTCAGATAACAAATCATACAGGGCTTATCTGTTCCAGTCAATAACAAGCAAATAACTCAGAACCATTGGCTTACAACTTAGTCATTCGTCTGGCACATCCTGCTGGTCTTGGGGGCTGCTGGATTCACACTGTCAAGCAGGACAAGTGTGTGCACGGGTGGAAATCGCTATCAGCCGCCGAGTTCTTTAATGCAGTGACGCAAACGGCATCTGCCTCTAAATATTCTCATTTTACGGTCTCAAATTCTTCACTTAAAAAAGGAAAGGAGCTAGGAGAAGGAGGTTCTGAAGTCTGCATGACTTGAAAGGACAAAGTGAATGTCCTTCACAAAGGCGCAGCTGTCCCCACAGCCCCGTGTCCTCAGCCCCAGGCAGAGCAGAGACGGGATGACCATTCAGGCGCCCTCCATGGCGCCGCTAGTGAGGTCATGCGGCCTGGGACAACGGCGTTTAGATTTATTTAAGGTTCTGTTTACACTGGTCGGATATTACTGAGTACACTGTGTGGGGGTAGGGGGCGGGGATACACCAGGTGAGAGGGGTCACTGCTTGTTCATTCACGTATACACCATTGCAGAGCCTGCACTGGCCAAACCGGGAGAGCACAGCGTTCTCAGCTGTGGTTGACTCCACTCAGCCTCCCCTCCCTGGCGGGACGCCGCTTTCCCTTTGCGTCGCCTCTCCCCGGGCGGCTGCCCTGGCTCTGCCCCCTAACCCCTGGCACCAGCCCTTGTCGCCAGCTCAAGCCTTCTTGCTGAGGGTCCCCTGCCTTCCTGTGGGGTTGAGGGTGTGCCTGGCCTGGGCTCTGCTTACTGTAGAGTGGGCTCCTGCCTTGGAGCACGGGGCTAACATGGGTGAGGGTCTCAGCCAGGGGTGCGGACAGGAGGGTCGCTGCTGAGAGCACACACTCCAGCCAGCTCTGCCAACAGTCCTGCCACCAGCGCCCTGCACACACACGGTCACCGAGAAGGCATCTGCCATCCTTTCCTGCCTGCATTTTTTCTCCATTAGGCCCCCGCAGGGTGCAAAGGGAACCCCGGCAGGGGCAGACCCTGTGCTCGGCCCCCACTCCAACAGTGGGTGTGGGACCCTCCCCCAGAGTCCTCATCCCTGGCACAGAAGCGGCTGCCTGAGCAGGCCATGAGGACAGAGATGGTGACAGCAAGCCCCACGCACGCCTAGGCCATCATGGGCATCAACAGGCATCGTGTCTCTGGGCACGCTGCATCCAGCACCCTCCGCCACATTTGGAAAATACTTCCGCATTCACCTTCCTAATCGGTCTGCTTTATTTCCGGTCATTTGCAAGAGAAACACACACAAAAATGCACTTACCCTGCCCGGCAGGGTTTCCCATCCCTTGGAGATCCCACTGTGTGTTGTGCAGGGAGGAAGGACACTGTCCCTTCATAGCAGTGGTGGGAGAGAAAGGTCTTTAAACCTGGAAACAGAGTGCAGCGAAGAAAAAACGTCCACAAGGGTCCTTGCTCGGTGAGGATGCCGTGCTGGGCAGTGTCAGAAACGTTGCTGAAACTGCATCTGCCTAAACTGTCTGCCGGAGGGAGAGGCCAGGCCTGCTTCAGGCAATGTCACCACCGAGGGCAGTGGCAGGATCTCTACCCTCCCGCGGGATAACAGCACGTCTAGTCATGGTGCTGGCGCCTTCTGACACCCACTGATGCTGGGACAGTCAGGGCTCTGGCCACTGTCGACGCCAGCAAAGCAGGGCCTTTGCCATCAGCCACCCCGTGTAGCCTCGATGATGTGGCCTGTGGGCTCCAGTGGCTCAGGGTCATCCCCTCCACCCCTTCATGAGGGTTGGCGATGCCCCCACCTGCCCCAGGGCGTGGCCCCCACTGGGGTCAGCCACAGCCCCTGTGACATCCTAAAGAGCTCAGGACAGAGGCCAGGGCCGCTGCCACCCAAAGTCTGGGGCCGCCCTCCAGGCAAATGTGTGTGCTGTCCATGGGCTGCCTGCAGCCTGGCACCCAGGGCTGTCTGCGAAACACCACCCAGCAGGATAGCAGGGACTGGGCAGGAGGCAGGAGGGGGGCCCTGGGGCGCCGTAGGCCACACCAGGAACCTGGCCGTGTCCTGAGTGTCTCAGGGCGACATCATTCCTCCCTGTCTGATGCTGGGGCTGGTGCTGCCCTGTATGACATCTGGGGTGGCAGTGACAGCCTGCAGGGAGCCCACCCCCAACCTGACCCCAACATACAGAGGCCTCCATCCTCCCCACACATCCCCGCCCGCAGACGGCAAGCCCGCAGCCAGTGTGCACCGCCCAGGGTCGGGGAAGCTGCCGGCAAGAGCGGTCTGGCTCCCAGGACATCTGTGCCTGAAACTCAGCTCCCAACTGTCCCCAGGACAGCCCTGCCTGTGGGTCTTGGACCTGGCATGGGCCAGGTGCCTGGAATGCACTCAGTAGGCGGGCCCTTCCAGGCTGCAGCTCCGCCTCCCTGCATGGTGGCTCTGGCCTCTCTCCCTGCTCCTCCCATGGGGGTCCCACGAGGACATCGTGTCCATGGCCCTGGGAGGAGGCCGACCCACCAGTCAGCAACCTTCCAAGCCAGCTCCCCGCTCAAGTGCAGGGCGCTGGGGGGCAGTGGCCTCATCACCCAGATGCAGCCTCCAGGGTGACGCCTCACTGGCTTCTGACGTCCCGGGTTCTGTCTGCCCCTAGATGGGTCCCCAGATGTCCTACCGGCACCTAAAACTCCACTTGGCTTAACAGAGTATGTCATTTCCACAGGCTCGTTCTCCTTCAGGGCCCTCTGTACTGCCCCAGAACAGCCGGACGCTTTCCGCCTCACAGCCACTGAACCCAAACCCGCCTTCTTGAAAGCATCTCAGGCCCTGTGGCCGGGATGGGGATCCCGAGACCCGGGAGGCCTCTCCTGCCTTGGGGCTCTCATCCTGGTGGGAGGGACAGAGCTGCAGCCACTGCCTGCGGTGATGGGCTGAGGGCCAAGGGAGGGCCAGGCATGCAGGGGGCTGCCTGCCACCCCACCCCAGCAGGCAGGGACAGGGAGGGGGCGTCCCAGGGGCCTTGCTGGGCAGAGCCACACTGGGCTCAACAAAGGGCAGTTGGGCGAATGGCACAACCCAAACTGCTTCCTAAAATTCTCATGGCTTCTCTCATTTTCTCGGTATTACCTTTCTTAATAAGCCTTAGATAAATACCTAACTTTTCCATTTCTTAGGTTTTAATTTTCAAGCCACACTAGTTTTTTAATTTCGTTAGATCTTTTTAAGCTTCGTAAAGTTTGCCAAATTACTATTTCTTTCTCTCATATGAAAAGGGTTAAGATTTCAGTATTAGGAATTACTCGATTTAATTTGATACAGATGTATCTGAAAGCGAACTGTAAAGAGCCGGGAAAGTCAACTGGGCAGTGAGAATGGCACACCTCACGGTCTACATCTTCTTTTCTCTTCTCTTTTCTTTTTTTCTTTTCTTTTGAGACTGGGTCTGGCTCTGTCGCCGCAGCTGGAGTGCAGTGGCCCAATCTCTGCTCACTGCGGCCTCTACCATCTGTGCTCAAGGGCTCCTCCTGCCTCAGCATCCTGAGTAACTGGGGTGCCTGGCTAATTTTGTTTTTAATTTCTGTCGAGATGGGGTCTCCCTATGTCGCCCAGGCTAAAATTCTACTTTTCTTTTTTCTGAGACAGAGTCTCGCTCTGTTGCCCAGGCTGAAGTGTAGTGGCATGATCTCGGCTCACTGCAGCCTCTGCCTCCTGGGTTCAAGCGATTCTCCTGCCTCAGCCCCCTGAGGAGCTGGGACTATAGGCGCCACCACCATGCCTGGCTTGTTTTGTATTTTTAGTGGAGACAAGGTTTCACCATGTTGGCCAGGCTGGTCTTGAACTCCTGACCTCAGGTGATCCACCTGCCTCGACCTCCCAAAGTGCTGGGATGACAGGCGTGAGCCACTGCCCCTGGCTAATTCTATGTATTTTTAAAGTTCTCCTTTTCCAGCATTTAAAAGCTGCTGATGTTGCACCCACTGCCTGACGCGTGCAGACTGCAACTCTTACATAGTCTGAGCTCAAACCAGCGTTCATTTCTGGTTCATTCTAAGCTCTGTGGTTGGGCAACAGGTTACCACCATCTGGCCCGAGGCCCCAGCAGCAGCCCCGGGAGCCTGGGGGACCTGTGTGTTCCGAGGCCCGCCCGGACCTGCCATGTTGGATGCTTTGGGTTCTTCCAAGCCCTCCAGAGGATGCTGGTGCCCACCACAGTCTGAGGATCCCTGGGCTCAAGGAAGAGTGAGGCAGGATAAGGGCAACCTGTCTGTGCCTGTTTTCTCAGTGATGCAGGAGTACCTGCTGGGGCGAGAAGAGCACTGTGCAGAATGAAAGCTTTTGGGCTTCGGGGAGCGCAGTGTGGCATTCGCTCACACTCGTCCTTCTCTGTGCCCGCCGCGGCCTAGCCGTAGGAAGGCAGAATCTTGCCTGTTTTTTTCATGGACACGTCCCTGCATCAAAAACCAGGCCCGGCATAAAGCAGGGGCTCAGTAAATACGTGCTGGTGAGTGTATTTCACTTACGTGGCTAGCTATGGTGTAACTCCAACAAAACCACGAAACCTCATTGAATGAAGTAAAGGATACTTGCACCTGAAGTTACGGACAAGCTTCCGCACAGATATCCCAGGCTGAATTTCTGCACAAAGTTCTTGCCACTTTGACTAATAAGCTCACAGTGATTATAAAACTATTGTTTTCCAAGTCGGGCGTGGTAGCTTACGGTTATAATCCCAGCACTCTCGGAGGCCGAGGTGGGCAGATTGCTTGAGCTCAGGAGTTTGAGACCAGCCTGGGCAACAGGGCAAAACCCTGTCTCTACAAAAATATACCAAAAACAAAAAAATTAGCTGGTCAAGGTGGCGTGTGCCTGTAGTCCCAATTACTTGGGAGGCTGAGGTGGGAGAATCGCTCGAGCCCGGGAGATTAAGGCTGCAGTGAAGTGTGATCGTGCCACTGCACTCCAGCCTGAGTGACAGAGGGAGGCTGTGTCTCAAACAAAATTTTTTTTTTTTTTGAGACAGAGTCTCGTTCTGTCGCCCGGGCTGGAGCGCAGTGGCCAGATCTCAGCTCACTGCAAGCTCCACCTCCCAGGTTTACGCCATTCTCCTGCCTCAGCCTCCCGAGTAGCTGGGACTATAGGCGCCCGCCACTTTGCCCAGCTAGTTTTTTGCATTTTTTAGTAGAGACGGGGTTTCACCGTATTAGCCAGGATGGTATCGATCTCCTGACCTTGTGATCCGCCCGTCTCGGCCTCCCAAAGTGCTGGGATTACAGGCTTGAGCCACTGCGCCCAGCCAAAATTTTTAAAATATATTTTAAAAAACTATTTTTTTCCAGTTAATACTTCCACTTGACCTGTGTGGGGCAGCCTCTGTCACCTGCCTACCAGATGTGAGAGGCTGGTGGCCTGGCGTCTCGGGGTTCCAGCATCTGGGGCTCTGGAGTGAACTTCATCTGTCATGGTGTCTATTCTGTGGCTTACGCCTGGGTCCAGGGGGCAGGATCTGGTTCAGAGCAATCCAGGTTCCAGTCCAGACCCCACCACATTCTGGCCACGGCACATTTCATGAGGCCCTTAGCTTCCCGTGTGTAAGCAGGTGGGGGCCCACCTCTGACGGTGCTTCGTGGATTCAGTCAGGTAACGTCTGTGAAGGCAGCAGAGGCACGACCAATGCGGGGCGAGTCTGCATGATTCTGAGTTACCTGAAAAGTCGTATCTGGCAAGACCCAACCATCGTTTCTTCTCACTGTCCTTGATGATGTCCCCGTAGAAGCCATAGCCCAGCAGGGACACGGAGTAGCGGAGGAGTGTGCTGTTGTGGTGGACGGAGGACACATCCATGGCCAGCGAGTCCCCTGTGGGAGAGAACAGCCATGAGGGAAGACAGCCCGCTCTGGCCCCGCCCCATCCACTCCATCCCCTTCAACAGCACTTTGCAAACACGGGAGTTATGTTTAAAAAGTGTGAAACAAACACAAGGCATTCAATGCAAGGATTCTCTCTCTTGGGGTATTGGATGCCATATTTTTTATTCAAATGGCTGAACTTCACTCAAATTTCTAAAACAGGTTGGGGAGCTGTCCTGTGGGGACTGAACAAGAGCATATCCATGAGGCTCATGAAATGTCATTAACTGAAAGGATGGTGGTTTGAGAATGAAGAAAAAGCACATGGCATTTTAAAACACAAAATCAAGCCAAGCGCAGTGGTTCACACCTGTAATCCCAGCACTTGGGGAGGCTGAGGCAGGCAGATCACCTGAGGTCAGGAGTTCCAGACCAGCCTGGCCAACATGGTGAAACCCTGTCTCTACTAAAAATACAAAATGAGCTGGGCATGGTGGCAGACGCCGGTAATCTCAGCTACTTGGGAGGCTGAGGCAGGAGAATCGCTTGAACCCGGGAGGTAGAGGTTGCAGTGAGCCAAGATCACGCCACTGCACTCTAGCCTGGGCAATAAGAGCGAAACTCTGTCTCAAAGTAAAATAAAGTAAAATAGAATAAAATAAAATAAAACGTAAAATCAGAAGTAGGCCGGGCACAGTGACTCACACCTATAATCCCAGCACTTTGGGAGGCCAAGGTGAGAGGATCACTTGACCCCAGGAGTTTGAGACACAGGGAGAACCCGTCTCTACAAAAAACCACAAAAATTGGCCAGGTGTAGTGATGCACTTCTGTAATCCCAGCTACTTAGGAGACTGAGGTGGGAGGAACGCTTGAGTTCTGGAGGTCGAGGCTGCAGTGAGTCAAAATCATGCCACTGTACTCCAGCCTGGGTGACAGAGTAAGACCCTGTCTCAAAGAAAAAAAATTCTGACTGGGCGCTGTGGCTCACGCCTGTAATCCCAGCACTTTGGAAGGCCGAGGCAGGTGGATCACCTGAGGTCAGGAGTTCGAGACCAGCCTGACCAATATGACGAAACCCCATCCCTACCAAAAGTACAAAATGAGCTGAATGTGGTGGTGGGAGCCTGTAATCCCAGCTACTCGAGAGGCTGACGCAGGAGAATTGCTTGAACCTGGGAAGCGGAAGTTGCAGTGAGCCAAGATACCGCCATTGCACTCCAGCCTGGGCGACAACTAGGAAACTCTGTCTCACAAAAAAAATAAAAATAAAAAAAAATAAAAATTCTAACTGGCTATTTTAAAATACACAATTTCGGCCGGGCGCAGTGGCTCAAGCCTGTAATCCCAGCACTTTGGGAGGCCGAGACGGGCAGATCACGAGGTCAGGAGATTGAGACCATCCTGGCTAACACGGTGAAACCCCGTCTCTACTAAAAAATACAAAAAACTAGCCGGGCGAGGTGGCGGGCGCCTGTAGTCCCAGCTACTCAGGAGGCTGAAGCAGGAGAATGGCGTAAACCCGGGAGGCGGAGCTTGCAGTGAGCTGAGATCCGGCCACTGCACTCCAGCCTAGGCGACAGAGCCAGACTCCGTCTCAAAAAAAAAAAAAATAAATAAAATAAAATAAAATACACAATTTCTGTGACCTGTCTACTGGGATGAGGAACAGGCGATGGCACTAAAGATCTGTCCTGCCGGAGCCCACCGTGCTGAGTGCCATGGGAAGCCCCTTTTGCTCTTCCTGACCAGGGCTCTGCGTCCTGGACTGAAGCCTCCAGGCCTCACAAAGGCATGCGTTCCACATCCGGCAGCCCAGGCACAGCTGCCCACGCCCACTGCCATGGGCACCACCGCAGGATGTGGGCGGCTTCCCAGCCTCCGGGCAGCAGCCTCTGGAAGAGGAACTGAGCAAGAGTCAGGTGAGCTGAGTGAGGGCATCACACATGCGGTGGATTCTGTGGGAAAGAACTCGGCCCACACTGGGCCTGCCCCCAGGATGGCCGTCCTGACAAGATGGCCTCAGAGCTGGGTGCTGAGTGGGATCACAGGGCAGCGAGCAGAGCAGGGGACACAGCATGACCCACGTTCCAGGACAGGACGGCAGCGGCTGGAACGCGCGACGGGGACAGGCCTGGGGCACAGGAGGCCCGGCTGCCACCGTGCGCACGTGCAGAGGAGGGGCTTACCAACAACAATGTGCAATGCTGAGGTTTCTGCGTCACTGGTGCCCACCGTGGAGTAACACACGCAGTCTGTTGACCCTGCAAAGGGAAAAAGAAGGTCTTCAATATCATCAGAGTAACTGAGAATTGTAATCGCCTCCCAATTCAGTGAGTGGTACCTCACTCCTTTCCTTCCATGGCCCTAGAGTCAACACTAACGAATAAATAGAATTTACCTACAAAATGAATGTGGAAAATACTAGCGTTGATTCCTCAAGAATATCGAGATTGGGTTGGGCAGTGGCTCACGCCTGTAATCCCAGCACTTTGAGAGGCCGAGGTGGGTGGATGACTTGAGGTCAGGAGATCGAGACCAGCCTGGCCAACATGGTGAAACTCCGACTCTACTAAAAATACAAAAATTAGCCAGGAGTGGTAGCATGCATCTGTAATCCCAGCTCCTCGGGAGGCTGAAGCAGGAGAATCATTTGATCTTGGGAGGCAAAGGCTGCAGTGAGTCAAGATCACACCACTGCACTCCAGCCTGGGCAACAGAGTGAGACTTTGTCTCAAAAAAATTAAAAAAAAAAAAAAAGGAGCCAAAAAGTAAACAAACAAAAAGTATAAATGAACGTTTAAGATTATAGCCATAACTTTTTTTTTTTTTTTCCTGAGATGGAGTCTCACTCTGTGGCCCAGGCTGGAGTGCAGTGGTGTGATCTCAGCTCACTGCAACCTCCGCCTCCCAGGTTCAAGCAGTTATCCTGCCTCAGCCTCCTGAGGAGCTGGGATTACAGGCATGCGCCACCACACCCAGATAATTTTTGTATTCTTAGTAGAGACGGGGTTTCACCATGATGGCTGGTCTCAAACTCCTGACCTTGTGATCCGCCCGCCTTGGCCTCCCAAAGTGCTGGGATTACAGGTGTGAGCCACCCACCGCACCTGGCCCTCGTAAACTTTTGAAGCGGCTGGATGTGGCGAAGGTCACATACGGCCATCACTTGAGATCTTAATACTAGGACAGGCAGCTCGGGTCCCTGCTTCAGTCTGACATTCGCCGTGGACAGGGCCGGCTGCAGTTTACGCGTATTTTTATCCTGGGCTTCACCGGCTCAGATGAAAGGCAAGTTGCAGCTGCCCCAGCTGATCACACGGCCTTCCCTCTGAGGACCAAGCTCAAAAGAATGCTCTGCATCCACAGTGACCACCCACGCCTGTGGGAGTAGCTATGCTGGCCCTCAGCATTCCCCACATAGCTGAGTACAGCAGTTCCTCATCCACCCGGCCAGCACTGCTGCCACCCGAGTAACGACCAACCAAACGCTCCCATGCACACGGGAAGGACCAGGCTCCAGGGAGGTTGCTCCCAGCACAGAGCGTCATCTCCTTGAGCCTCTCTGTGCCTCAGGTCATTAGCAGGCAATGCTGGCTGAAGTTACGAGCAGCAGATGCAGTCACAGGCTAACAGGACCGAATGAATGGCGGTTTCTTCTTCCTGCAGATGTGCTAATGCAGCTATATGAATACGTATGTGGAAGAGACTTGGAAGACAGAACATGCTAGATCAGGTCGCAAAGCAGCTGGAGCCACGCCCTTCAGATGCTCCAGTGACATCTGTCCAGGGAGCAGCTCAACACCTGGGATCCCAGGACCCCAACCCCCACCTGCCCCTCCTGCCCCCAGCCAGCAAGACAAGCAGTGACCTCTGCACCTTCTAGGGGCTGGAACCCTGGAGCATGAGTGAGTTCAGGTACCTACTGCCACCACTGGCTGTGCACGTCCAGGCGGCCTCCCCCATAGGGTCTGTGGCTGTCAGGTCTCACTCACAACTCTTGTGCCTCCAGGCTAGTCCTCGGGTTGCCATGGCGACCGTTACAGGGTCACCCTTGGGTGCCTCCCTCACCCTTACTCCTCCACGCAAGGCGATGCTGCGGCTCAGAGACTCCACACAGCCCCCCACCAGCTACACCCCGGAGACTCAGACCCCCCTGCCGTCCAAGCCAAAGGCATTCTCACCGAGGCCCATGTGCTCTTAGGACCAAATGCAGAGAGCGGTATCAGAGCAGAGTCAGACGCCACCCGCTGCGGAACCACCGCCTCCAAGAACTCCTGCTGCATGGCAGAGTGGAACTCGGCATCTCCCTGCCGGGCCCCTCCCTCCCCACCCCCAGCCACACTGGCTTCCTTGTCCCGAACACCCCCAGCTCCCCCCACCTGCTGCCCTCTGCACCAGCTAACTCCAGGCCTAGGCCCCTCACCTGTCACCTCTCAGAAAGGCCTCCTGGGCACCCATGGAAAGGGGCCACAAAGACACCCTCCCCCCGAGCCCTCCCCCTAGTGGCGTTTGCTACACTGTGCACCCACCCTGGGAAAGGCTTTTATGCCCACATTTGGTGGGGTGCCTGCCATCCTCTCCTGGGGCAGAGGCCACAGCCAAGGTCTAGAGGAGGGCAGGGCACACAGCAGTACCCCCACCCGGACCACAGGGCAGGGCACACAGTGGTACCTCCACCCTGACCATGGCGAAGTGCAGCCTGCATCCCCACGAGCACTCCGCAGCCGCAGGTCTCAGCTCCTGAGGTCGTTTCGAATTTTAAGAGCTGAGGGTTTTAGGGCTTAGTGCTGCCACTGGCAAATGGCGACAAAAGACAGGTTTCTTGCAAACAAGGTAAGAACCATACAGCATAGATGAGAATGCAGAAAAACAGAATTCATGGAATCCAGAGTGCACCACATACAAAGTTAAAAGACCAAAACCTAATTTGGAAAAGAGTTGTAAGACACAAAAACCAATGAAGGGCAAATAACATATAAACAATGTTACGGACAATTAGAAAGTGACAGGCCGGGCATGGTGGCTCACGCCTGTAATCCCAGCACTTTGGGAGGCCGAGGTGGGCAGATCACGAGGTCAGGAGTTCAAGACTAGCCTGGCCAACATGGTGAAACCCTGTCTCTACTAAAAATATAAAAATTAGCCGGGCACAATGGCAGGCGCCTGTAATCGCAGCTACTGGGGAGGCTGAGGCAGGAGAATTGCTTGAACCTGGGAGGCGGAGGTTGCAGTGAGCTGAGATCATGCCACTGCACTTCAGCCTGGGTAAAAGAGCAAGACTCTATCTCAAAAAAAAAAAAAAAAAAAAAAAAAAAAAAAGTGACAATGCCCTCTTGCTTCCGCATGGAAGCAAGCAAGGGAAAGGAAGTTTACAAAAGCACACAATGCAAACAGCAAGAGGATCTGTGAAAACAGTGTGGCCTCATGCATAATGAAAGAAATACAAATAAACAGAGTAAATAAAGATAGTGAATAAGGCAGCATACTCAGCCTATCAGATGGGATAAAAGTTAAACCACAGACAAACCTCCAGGCTGCGCCAGGCTCAGGAAAACTCCCCCTCCCAGCCCCGTGGGTGGCCTTCATGGGAGAATTAAGTGGGCCCAGAGACTCCACATCAAGGGATGTCCACAAGGAAATGATGACCTGGAGCCTCTGAGAGCCACACATGTGAAGGGGTCAGGGTCCTTCATGAGTGTGGAAGATGCAGAGAGAGTATGGAAAGAAGGATGGAGTGAGGGCCTGGGATGAAGATGGCAGGAGACGGAGCCTTGATCTCACTCAGGCACGCGTGGCCTTAGGGAGACACAGTGCAAGGCCGACAACTTTGGTTGTCTGGGTCATTCAAAGAATCAGAACGGGCTGGGTGCGGTGGCTCATGCCTGTAATCCCAGCACCTTGGGAGGCCAAGGCAGGCAGATCACTTGACGTCAGGAGTTTGAGACCACCCTGGCCAATATAGCAAAACCCTGTCTCTACTAAAAATACAAAATTAGCCAGGCATGGTGGTACACACTTGTAGTCTCAGCTACTCAGGAGGCTGAGGCAGGAGACTCGCTTAAGCCCAGGAGGCAGAGGTTGCAGTGAGCCGAGATAGCACCACTGCACTCCAGCCTGGACGACAGGGTGAGACTGATTCAAACAAACAAACAAACAAACACGAAGAACTGGAAGGCCACTTGAACCGGCGCCAGCCAGCAAGACAAGTGGTGACTGGCCAGGCATGGTGGTGCACGCCTGTAATCCCAGCACTTTGGGAGGCAGAGGCTGGTGGATCATTTGAGTCCAGGAGTTTGAGACCAGCCTGGGCAACATGGCAAAACCCCATCTCTACAAAAATGTGAAAAAAAATGAGCCGAGTGTGGTGGTGCACGCCTGTGGTCCTAGCTACTTGGGAGGCTGAGGCAAGAGGATCACTTGAGCCTGGGGCAGTCTAGGCTCCAGTGCACTCGATCACGCCAGTACACTCCAAACTAGGTGACAGAGTGAGACCCAGTCTCAAACAAAAAGACAAGCCGTGATCTCTAACCTTCGGGAGCCTGGAGCATGTGTGTGAACATAGAGCTCGACCTGACACAGCTGTGCTCAGTCTTTCAACAGACATCTAAGAGAGCCTCTCGGTGCCAGGGTTGGGTGCCCCACTGAGGACACACCACTGAAAGCCAGCGCCCCACCTTTGGGGAAGACAGACATCAGCCAGGGCCCAGGGGCCCTCCTGGGCCATCCGCTCTGGCCAGCTCTTCTGCTCTCCCCACTCCTCACTGCCTGGCAGGAACCGAGAGGTCGGTGGCACACACGAGGCCTGAGAAGGATGCGAAGAAATCCAGCAGAGGCTCCGCCGAGATCCAGCGGGACATTTCTACAATGCTTTGGTTTAACTGAGAGACTTGTTATGAGAAGGGGGTGCTGAGAGCTTTTTCTCTATTGAGCTATTTCTTTCTTTTGAGACGGAATCTCGCTCTGTCACCCAGGCTGGAGTGCAGTGGCATGATCTCGGCTCATGGCAACCTCCGCCTCTCGGGTTCAAGCAAGTCTCCTGTCTCAGCCTCCTATGTATGTATTGAGCTATTTCTAAAGAACGATTTCTCCCCTTCGTGTCTCCCAGCCAGAAGCCGGGCTGTTCTTATCAGACAGGACTCTTCTCAGGCGAGCGGCATTCTTCTAAAACTCATCAGGCGATATTACGAAAAATTCTTCTCTACAAATAACCGCATCCCACCTTCCCCAATAGCCAAAGGGAAGGGGTCCTCACCAGACGATCATCCCTTTCCTATATGCTTAAAACCGTGACCTTCGTCAACTTGTTGCTAACAATTATTAGTAATTCATGAGATATTATGCTAACACAAATCCCCCTAAAAATGAATCTTGATATTGAAAACATCCGCAATGTCACCATCTATGGGCCACACTTTGCCTCACACCGTTATTCACAAGCTCTGTCATTAAGGAGTAACGGCTTAAGTTTAAAGGACGACTCCTTCAAGTAAACACTGGCCCACAATGTCACCTGTTGGAGGCAGGTTAGAGTTGAGACCAGCACACACAGAGAAGGTGGCTCGGGGACTCTGTCCCTTGTGAGGGCTGGCCTTTCCCTTGCTTTGCAGCAAAGTGGGCTCTAAGCCTCCAACTCTGGCTCCCATCTGGTGACCTTGTGACCTCACCCCCAGTGCCTCCTGTTTTCATTCATAAAATGGGAATGACTGTGGTGCTCATGTCCCAGAGCAGTGACCAGAGTGAAAGTATGCACTGTGCCGCCACCCTCGGGGCCAGACACAAGGCCAGAGAGGACAGAGGCACCTCGTCCCCTGGCAGGTCATTCGTAAAGCCTGCAACTCACCACACTCAGGCCCTCACCTTGACTCAGCTTAACAGTGTGATTTTTCAAAGAACAATCACAGAAGGATGTGCTTCCCAGAAGGATGTTGAATGGACCAAGCCAAACCAGCACTTCAGGACACAGCCCAGCTGCTCCCAGGCTTAACCAGGACCTGCCCTTGGTTCCGCCCCCACCTTTCCTGCTCAGTCTCCTCCCAACTCCCCAGCCTGACTCCGTCTGCCCACACCCACCCAAACTCCCAGTTCCTTCAGGTCCAGAAGTCACTTCTTCCAGAACGCACCCCTGCCCACCTACCTACCTGCTCTGGGCACCGGGGGCTTCCCCACTCCAGGATGCGCCCCTGGCGGCAGGATTCTCCTGCCTTGCGAGAAGCAGCCTTCGGGGGAGTCAGGCAATTTTCCACAAGTGTCTACTTCATTGGGGTCATACTCTCAACGATGTCGCCCCAAGAGTGGCCCTAATGGTAGGAAATCTGTACGAACCTAACTAAGTATAATTGAGTTAAGTGTCCGAGGTGGCTGCTTGTGCAGAACAATTCCTAAGGACGGGGATGAAGAGAACAGAGAACACCAGGCCGGCTCCGTACCCGCGGGAATGATTCCGATCCGGAGGCTGCTGGGGACCAGCACGGCCCGGGGGTGGTTCTGGTCGACCCCGGCGCTCCTCTGTGTCCTCCCAATCAGACCGTGCAGCACCTCGCTGAACATGCCGTCTCCGCCGACACAGACGATGCTGCAGGAGGAACACAGCTGGTCAGGGCTCCTGCAGGTGCGGCCCTCTGAGCACAGCAGGCCTGAGGCATCCAGCTTCAGGAGGGGCAGCCTGCGCGCCTGGCCCTTGGCAGGTGTCTGGGACTGTGGCTCCTGAAATGTCCCTAAGTGATAAGGTCATGCCTCCGTACCAGTTGGCCTAGACCACGTGTACAAATAACAAGATTTATGGCAAATACTGGCTTTCCTTCTGTGAGTCTGGAATTCAGGTTGCCAGGCAGAGAACGCCTGCACTGCATCAAAACCACTACACTCTGGGTCTCAGGACTCAAGTTTGCGGGGCAGGAACCGCAGGCCTGTGCTGCTGCATTTGTGGGAGCAGAGAGGGTGCACTCCAGGCGACCCGCACTGCGGGAGAGGCACAGCAACCTGCGCGGAGACGTTTCTCCTTTGCTGAGCCCGCTGTGCAGCCTTGCTGTGTCCTGTCAGAAATCTCAGCCGAGAGCACGACTAGCTCAGGCAGCAAATCACCAGCCATGTGGGTGGTCTTGAGGACCCAAGGCAAGAGCAGAGGGGACGGAATAAATGCTGGACAAAATGGGTCATGAGACAACCTAAGGAGAGGAGACGGAGAAAGGGGGCAGTGCTGAAGGGAGTAAAGATGGGTTGGTCTTAGGGCATGATGTCCTATGCTGGGGGTGACCCACAGGGAACTAACACTGAGGCAGCAGAATGAGAGGTGCAGGCATGGAGACAGACATGTCACTGCAGCCCAGAGGGAAGGCAGAGAACAGAGCTCAGGTTTCCTGGACATCTCCGCAGCCTACAGCAACCCAAGAGCTCCCATCACCCGGGAAGAGAGGGCTGCATGTGGAAGCGCTGCCCGTAGAGGAATGGCGTTGAGACGACTGGGGGTGCAGCCTGAGAGTCCTCCCTCAAACATGACAGCATCAAGGCGCCTGCCCATTCCCCAGTGGGTCTGGCTGTGCGGGCGTGCCCAGTCTCTAGGGCTGGGATCTCTGCCCACCACCCACCACGCAGGCCACCTGCTTCGGGCCCGGCTCCTGTGGGAAGGCTCTTCGCCCTTCCCCGTAGCCTAACCTTGCGCTGGGGCCGCCTTCCCAGTGGGGCTGTGGTTTGGAGGACAGGGCATCCTTGAACGTGCAGTGTAGCCCCTGTGCGTTCACGGATCACTCAGACAGGCAGCTCAGTTGCAGGAAGAGCAGCCCTCACCGGCTAGGCCTCCCGGCCTCCTGCAGGGCATGTCCCTGGGTTTGGGGAGGAGGTGTGCTCTCAGGAGGCGAGGCCCACGGCATGACTGGCTGATCCCTTGGCTAGGGTGGGTGCAATAAGGTACCAGCCCCATCCCTGCCGAAAAGTAAAGACTGTCTTCCTGCCAAGCTGCCGTCGGGTGGAGTGGGTGGGGGGGAAGTGCGTGGAGGAGCTGCTGTCGGGTGGAGTTTGTGGGGGGAGGTGTGTGGAGGAGCTGCCGTCGGGTGGAGTGGGTGGGGGGAGGTGCGTGGAGTAGCTGATGTCGGGTGGAGTTGGCGGGAGGTGTGTGGAGGAGCTGCCGTCGGGTGGAGTGGGTGGGGGGTGTGTGGAGGAGCTGCCGTTGGGTGGAGTGGGTGGGGGGACGTGCTTGGAGGAGCTGATGTCGGGTGCAGTTTGTCCAGGGGAAGTGCGTGGAGGAGCCACCGTCGTTGGGTAGAGCGGGTGGGGGAGGTGCATGGAGGAGCTGCCGTCGGGTGGAGTTGGCGGGAGGTGCGTGGAGGAGCTGCTGTCGGGTGGAGTTGGCGGGAGGTGCGTGGAGTAGCTGCCGTCGGGTGGAGTGGGTGGGGGGACGTGCTTGGAAGAGCTGATGTCGGGTGGAGTTGGTCCAGGGGAAGTGCGTGGAGGAGCCCCCATGGGGGGGGGTGGAGGAGGTGGAGCCCCCAGCGGGTGGGGGAGGTGCGTGGAGGAGCTGCTGTCGAGTGGAGTTGGGGAGACGTGCGTGGCGGAGCCGCCTGCTTCCTGGAGCTCATGAACAGAACACTCCCGTATTAGGAGGGGGGCAAAGGGGTATCCCTGTCAGCACCTGGGGGCAGGGGCTCCTTTCATTTCCCTTTCTAACCTTAGCACCAGCAGAGTGCTGGGACCTGGCGGACACCCGATAATGTTTGTGGAATGAATAATGATTTCAATAAATACTTGCTGCAATTGATAACACATTGCTCACAGATTCCAGATGGAACAGAGAGAAGAAAACAAGAAGCCAACCAATGACAAGGCCATTAACCGCAGGGGAAGAGCTCGACTCAAGAGGAAGAGTGCAATTTTAAGCGTAAAGAACAGCATCAAAAGAACTGGACAGACTTGAGTACATGAATTTGAAAACTTCTACTGGCAAGAATTAATGCCATAAGCAAAATTAAAAGACAGTTTCAAAACTAGCCAAAATATTTGCAGAAATATGAATGTAATTATGAAATGCCTATTATTTGTTGGATAAAAGAACAAATGACTAAAATTATGGCCAACAAAAGAAAATGGGCCAAAGACATAAAAATCAATTCCAAGAAGCCAGCTAGCCAATAAACATATTCCTTAAAAGATTAGAGACTTGCACATGTCAAATTAGCAGAGAAATTTTATACTGATAATACCAAACATGTTGACAAAGACAGTAAATAATGTACTATAAGACAGAATGTAAACTGGCCGGGCGCGGTGGCTCGTGCCTATAATCCCAGCACTTTGGGAGGCCAAGGCAGGTGGGGTGGATCACCTGAGGTCAGGAGTTTGAGACCAGCCTGGCCAATAGGGCGAAATCCTGTCTCTACTAAAAACACAAAAATTAGCTGGGCATGGTGGTGGGCGCCTGTAATCCCCGCTACTCCGGAGGTTGAGGCAGGAGAATCTTTTGAACTTGGGAGGCGGAAGCTGCAGTGAGCCGAGGTCATGCCACTGCACTCCAGCCTGGGCAACAAGAGAAAAACGCCGCCTCAAAGAAGAAAAAAAAAAAAAAAAAAGAATGAAGTTAATAGAATCTCTTTCGAAAGCAATATGGCAGTACACAGCAGAGATTTTAAAATGTTAATCTCCTATGACTAATTTCATTTCTAGGAATTTACCTTTAAAAATGTAGATGTATGCAGAGAGATTTATGTACAAGAATGCTATCCTATTCTAAGAGCAAAAATTGGAAAGAGCCTAAACATTTACAAGTGAGAGGCTAAATAAATATGGCATGCCCACATAATGGGCCATGATATGGGCATTAAAAATAGTACCTCTGGGAACTGTTTGGGAATTTTGGGGAAAAGAAGAATCCCAAGCTGTAAAAACGACAGCATCTAAACTTTCTTGATAACGTGCTTGGTTGATTGGCTTCTCTGTCTACGCAGCACCGCCGCATAAGCACGTCTCGTGAAAGACTGAACGGAAACAGAACCAGCAAACAACCATTCTTGCCCAGCCCAGCCAGGGAGGAGCGTGTGACTCTGCACTTTTCTGCCTTTTTTTTCTGGCCTTTCTGTAAGGAGCATGTTTACTTTTACAATTGGTTGTGGGCGGAGGGATGGGGGCGGGGAGGGGGGGTGCAGATTTAGGAAAGGGAGCTCTCAAAACTAAGAGAGGTGGGTGGAACCTTTTTCATTAACAATGGACTCAATCCCGATGAAAGACGGCTTACTCACCCGTCGTATTTATCTATGTTAATCTCATACAGAGTCTCCTTGGCTTGATTAGCATGTTCAGTAACTGTGGGGAAAAATTACGTCATGCAGTTTATATTCACATCTGGGAGTCCTCTTGTAAAAGGCAAATCATCCATTCTTTTAAAATGAGTTCCTGTAACACCTTCAGGTGGGTTTCCTAGATAAAATGCTTTCTTCAATCCTACATGGCTCTTATGGGACGGGATCAAGCTGACCTCAGGGAACGTGAACATGGCCCTCTCGTGGGCCACAGTCTGCCGGATGAGATGCAGCATTCCTGGCATTTAATTGCTGGCAAATAATAATTTCTTTGAAAGAGACTACATCTGTTTTATAATTTTTCCTTATTATACAAGTTTCCTTACTATACAAGTTCCTTATTTTACAACTTTCAAAATTGTACTCTATACCAAAATGTAGTAAGATGTTAGTGTAGTCTCTATACCCGATGTAAACTTCTATTGAAATTCTACTGTACACACAGTTTTGTACCCTTGTTTTCCTGGTATATCCCAATCACCTTGTTATCATTAAAAATCCCTTGTAGGCTGGGCACGGTGACTCACACCTGTCATCCCAGCAGTTTGCGAGGCCGAGACGGGCGGATCACGAGGTCGAGACGGGCGGATCAGGAGGTCAGGTGATGGAGACCATCCTGGCTAACACGGTGAAACCCCGTCTCTACTAAAAATACCAAAAAAATTAGCTGGGTGTGGTGGTGGCCGCCTGTAGTCCCAGCTACTCGAGAGGCTGAGGCAGGATAACGGCACGAACCTGGGAGGCAGAGCTTGCAGTGAGCCGAGACCACGCCACTGCTTTCCAGCCTGGGCGACACAGCGAGACTCCATCTCAAAAAAAAAAAGAAAAAAAAATCCCTTGTAAAGACCCTTTAGAAACGCTACATTGCCAGGCGCAGTGGCTCATGCCTGTCATCCCAGCACTTGGGGAGACCGAGGCGGGTGGATCACGAGGTCAGGAGATTGAGACCATCCTGGCTAACATGGTGAAACCCCATCACTACTAAAAATGCAAAAAATTAGCCGGGTGTGGTGGCACATGCCTGTAATCCCAGCTATTCGGGAAGCTGAGGCACGAGAATTGCTTCAACTTGGGAGGTGGAGGTTGCAGTGAGCCGAGATCATGGCACTGCACTCCAGCCTGTCCAGCCTGGGCAACAGAGTGAGACTCCGTCTAAAAACAAAAATAAAAATGAGTAAGTTGTTTCCAATGATTTGCTATAATACAAAGAGTGCAACGGGCTGTTGCGTGCATCCATCTCTGTGAACTTGACTGTGTCCTAGGAGAGATTTAGAAAACATAAAATACTGGGCAAAAATGCCCTCATTTTTCAGGCTCTCAACCCACATTACCAAGTGACTTTTTAACATCATTTCACAAAACACGGTCTCTCCCCGCCTTTCCACATCCAGCACTTGCACTGTGGTACTGTATTATGCATTCTGAATGTCATTTATTGGTGAGATTATTTCTAAGACTTATTAATCCTTTGTGTCTCCTCTTTTGATAATTTTCTGACTATAATTGTTGCCCTTTTATCTTCTCAGTGTTTTTCTTGATGCCTTCTATGCTGAGACTTGGCTGGAAAATACTAAGTTATTTATTTTGCATTCTTCCCATTCTGGTATGTAAAAAAAAAAAAAGTTCTATTTTGTTTAAAATAATCTTACAGGATAAAAATCTTGGGCTGGGCACAGTGGCTCATGCCTATAATCCCAGCACTTTGGGAGGCTGAGGTGGGTAAGACCGCTTGAGCCCAGGGGTTCGAGATCAGCCTGAGCAATATGGCAAAACCCCGCCTGTACAAAAAATACAAAAATTAGCCAGGCATGATGGCACATGGTGTGGGAGGCTGAAGCAGGAGGATTGTCTGAGCCAGGGAGGCTGAGGTTACAGTGAGCCACGACTGCTCCACTGCACTCCAGCCTGGGCAATACAGTGAGACACCGTCTAGAAAAAACAAACTTTTCTAGTGACTATACTTGAATCATTTTTCTTTTTTTTTTTTTTTTTTGAGACGGAGTCTCGCTCTGTCGCCCAGGCTGGAGGGCAGTGGCGCGATCTCGGCTCACTGCAAGCTCCGCCTCCCGGGTTCCCGCCATTCTCCTGCCTCAGCCTCCCGAGTAGCTGGGACTACAGGCGCCCGCCATCTCGCCCGGCTAGTTTTTTGTATTTTGTTTTTTAGTAGAGACGGGGTTTCACTGGGTTAGCCAGGATGGTCTCGATCTCCCGACCTCGTGATCCGCCCGTCTCGGCCTCCCAAAGTGCTGGGATTACAGGCTTGAGCCACCGCGCCCGGCCATCATGTTTCAAACTTACTTCTACATAGTTCACACAGAATTTGCACCTTACCGATGATGTCAGTGGTGATGGAGGCTAAGGTGAACAGCGGTGCCGCTTTCCTTTCATATATCCGCTTGCCTTGTCCTTTTCCTCCAAACGGGTTGATAAATACCAGTAAATGCTTTGGTCTGGACGCTGCAAGACAACAACATGTAAATAGCAATGAAAATAACAAAATCAAAAGGAAGAGCTCTGCTACTGGACAAAATCAAACCGTGGGACTTTTAGGATTCTGCTTAGTATTATCTGAAGGAAAGTATTTTTAAATGTTAAAGAACAATGACAAAGAGTTTCCTGATCTGTGAAACAAGAAAATTAACAGGTTGTCCAACTGAGCAAAGGCTATGTCAGACACCATGAAAGTCCCACGAACTCAGAATTCCGACTGAGACAGACTCTCTCTGCTCTGAAGGGTGCTGTCGGGTGTACATGCTGGGGCGGCAGCCTCATTCTTCTGCAGGTGAAGGAGGCGAGCGTGCGGACAGCAGGAAGAAGGAAGGAGACGTCGGGAAGAGTCTTAGGAGAAGTGGACAGGCGGGCATGGAAAGAAGAAGCCACACAGGGAGATGCTCGTGGAGATGGAAAGACAGAAGCCAATAACCTCACTTCCGTCTCTCCAGGGACCCCACCAAACTCCCATGCTTGGGTTTCCTCAGTCACCCCCATTTTCTTATAACAACTTCCACATTTCTGTTTTGGTGGGTTCATGTAACTCTGCTACTTAAAATAACACGCTTAACTAACAAATCAATACAAGCAACAAGACAGTATCTGCCCAAGAAAACTGAAAACTTAAGTCCATACAAAAACCCAGATACAGGGCCAGATGCGGTGGCTCACGCCTGTAATCCCAGCACTTTGGGAGGCCGAGGCGGGCGGATCACGAGGTCAGGAGATCGAGACCATCCTGGTTAACATGGTGAAACCCCGTCTCTACTAAAAAGAAATCCAAAAAATTAGCCGGGCGTGGTGGCGGGCACCTGTAGTCCCAGCTACCTGGGAGGCTAAGGCAGGAGAATGGCATGAACCTGGGAGGCGGAGCTGGCAGTGAGCCGAGATCATGCCACTGCACTCCAGCCTGGGTGACAGAGCGAGACTCTGTCTCGAAAAAAACAAAATAAAACAAAACAAAAAAACCCAGACACAAATGTTCATCACAGCACTCTACACAACAGCGAAGCAGTGGGAACAGCCCAAACGCCCATCACCTGAAGAAGAGATCAACGAGATACAGTCCACACATCCATGGAACATCTTTCAGTCATGAAATAAGCAAACTACTGGGGCGCGACCAACATGACTCAATGTGAAAACAGTACGCAGAGAGACTGAAGCCTTCCACCCTGGAGCACACGTCACACAGTCCCACGCACGTGAAGTTCGAGAGTGGGCAAAACAACCACAACCACAGCTACAAGACAACACCAGCCTGGGCTCCCTACCTGACTGGGAAACATCATGAGAAGACTTCTGGGGTGACAGAAGCCTGGATGGGTTTGAGTTACAAAGCTTTGTGTGTTTCAGAAGTCATTGATTGACACTTAGGATTCTGGCCAGGCACAGTGGCTGACGCCTGTAATCCCAACATTTTGGGAGGCCAAGGCAGGAAGATCATATGAGCACAGGAGTTCAAGACCAGCCAGGGCAATACAGTGAGATCCTGTCTCGACAAACAATCAAAAAAATTAGGCCATGCTCAGTGGCTTACGCCTGTAATCCCAGCACTTTGGAAGGGCGAGGTAGGCGGATCACTTGAGGTCAGGAGTTTGAGACCCGCCTGGGCAACATGGTAAAACCCTGTCTCTACTAATAATACAAAAATTAGCCGGAAATGGTGGCAAGCGCCTATAATCCCAGCTGCTCAGGAGACTAAAGCAGGAGAATCACTTGAACCCAAGAAGTGGAGGTTGCAGTGAGCCAAGATCACGCCATTGCACTCCAGTCTGGGTGACAGAGTAAGTGAGACTCCATGTCAAATAATAATAATAATAATAAAAATAAATAAATAAATAAATTAGCTGGGTGTGGTGGTGTGCACTTGTAGTTCCAGCTACTCTGGAGGCTGAGGTGGGAGAATCACTTGACCCTGGGAGGTCGAGGCTGCAGTGAGCTATGGTTGTGCCACTGCATTCCAGCCTGGGCTATAGAGTGAGACATCACTCCAGATTCTACCAATATTACAAAGAAAATGAAGAATTTACTACTAAGTTCACGTCAATAAACTCACAAATTTGGATGAAATGGTTAAACTTCTCAAAAAGCAAAATTTGTCAGAAATACCAGAAGAAATAGAAAATCGGAATAGTCTGACAGCTAATAAAGACACCGAAGCGGCCGGGCGCGATGGCTCAAGCCTGTAATCCCAGCACTTTGGGAGGCCGAGACAGGCGGATCACGAGGTCAGGAGATCGAGACCATCCTGGCGAACACCGTGAAACCCCGTCTCTACTAAAAAATACAAAAAACTAGCCGGGCAAGGTGGCGAGCGCCTGTAGTCCCAGCTACTCGGGAGGCTGAGGCAGGAGAATGGCGTAAACCTGGGAGGCGGAGCTTGCAGTGAGCTGAGATCCGGCCACTGCACTCCAGCCCGGGCTACAGAGCGAGACTCCGTCTCAAAAAAAAAAAAAAAAAGACACCGAAGCTATTAACAACAACTTCCCATGAAGAAAACTCCACGCCCAGATGGTTTCACAACTGAATTCTTCCAAACATTTAAGGAAAAAATAAACTCAAGATTATAGGAACTCTTCCAGAGAACAGAAAAGAACAAACATGTATGAACTCTTTGTATGATGCCACTGTGACCTTGGGAACAAAACCAGACAAGGTCGTTATCAGAAGGGGGCTCACATTCAGACATCCCTCCCCTGAACCTACGTGCAAAAATCCTAAACACAATATCCACAAGTCAAATCCAGTGATACATAAACAGAGTACTACATCACAACCAAGAGAGGTTTGTTTACTCCAGGAATGCGATAATGAGAAATTAATCTAACTCAACAAATTAACTGAAAAAAAGTCATACAATCATCTCAATTGATGCAGAAAAGACATTTATTAAATTAAATACCCATTCTCCACTTAAAAAAAAAAAACTCTCAGAAAAGTCAGATTAAAAGGAAATTCTGTCTTAATCTGATTTTTAAAATCTATTAAAAACCTAAGAAACATCATTCTTAGTGGTGAAACACTAAAAGCTTTCTCCTGAGATCAGAACTGAGACAAGGATGCGGCTAGCAACCCTGTGTTGGTCCAAGCCAGGGCAAAAACATAAGGAAAAGAAATAAAAGAGAGAAGAATTAAAATGGAAGAAACAGAACTGTTATTATGCACAGCTGACGTGATCGTGTTTGACAAAAATCTAAAATAATCATCAAACTATTAGCACCCATAAGTGAACTTTGCAAGGTCATTGAATGCAAGGTGAAATACACAATTCAATCACATTTCTATACACAAACAATAAAAAAAACACAACAGTGCAGTAGGGAAAAGGAGACTTTCCCGTAAATGCTACAGGGTCAAGCAGATGTATGTATTTAATGAAAATACTAGGTTGGGCACAGTGGTTCGTGCCTGTAGTCCCAGCTACTTGGGAGCCTGAGGCAGGAGGATCGCTTGAGCCCAGTATTTCAAGGCCAGAGTGAGCTATGATCGCACGGCTGCACTCCAGCCTGGGTGACGGAGTGAGACCCTGTCTTGAAAAAATGAATACATAAAAAGAAAGAGGAAAATGAACCTTGACTGCTCACCTCTCACTGTACAGAAAGATGAATTCCAAATGGGTTATGTAGATCTAAATGTGAAGCGGAAAACAATAGAGCTTGGAGAATACCACGTCTTCATGACTTTGGAGTAGACAAAGATGTCTTCAATAGGACACAAGCTTACCAGAAAGTTTTTAAAATCATAAAAATAGGCCGAGCATAGTAGTTCACCCTGGTAATGTCAATGCTTTGGGAGGCTGAGGTGGGAAGATTCCTTGAGCCTAGGAGTTTGAGACCCAGTCTGGGCAACACAGCAAGACCCCAGATCTATGAAAACATTTTCAAAAAATTAGCCAGGCATGGTGACATGTGCCTGTAGTCTCAGCTACTTGGGAGGCTAAGGCAGAAGCACTGCTTGAGTTCAGGAGTTCAAAGCTGCAGTGAACCGTGATCATGCCACTGCACTCTGGCCTGGGTGACAGAACAAGACCTCATCTCCCTTTTTTTTTTTTTTCTTTTGAGACAGAGGTTTGCTCTTTCGCCCAGGCTGGAGTGAAGTGGCGTGATCTCAGCTCACTGCAACCTCTGCCCCCAGGGTTCAAGTGATTCTCCTGCTTCAGCCTCTGGAGTGGCTGGGATGACAGGCGTGTGCCACCATGCCTGGCTAAGTTTTGTATTTTTAGTAGAAATGGGGTTTCATCATGTTGGCCAGGCTGGTCCTGAACTCTTGATCTCAGGTGATCCACCCGCCGCGGCCTCCCAAAGTGCCAGGATTACAGCTGTGAGCCACCATACCCGGCCAAGACTCTATCTCTTAAAAAAAAAAAAAAAAAAAGAAAAATACGAGATTGAAAGGCAAGTTATAGAATGGGTAATTCTTATGAATTACATAAATTTATGTAATTCATAAATTCAATAAAAGATTCAGATCCACATAATGTAAACAGTTTCTACACATCATTAAGAAAAAGATACAACCAGCCAGGCATAGTGGTTCACGCCTATAATCCCAGCACTTTGGGAGGCCGAGGCAAGTGGATCACTTGAGGCCAGGAGTTCAAGACCAGCCTGGCCAACATGGCAAACCCCGTTTCTACTAAAAAATACAAAAAACTAGCCAGGTGTGGTGGTGCACGCCCGTGGCCTGTAGTCCCAGCTACTTAGGAAACTGAGGATCGCTTGAACCCAGGAGGCAGAGGTTGCAGTGAGCCAGGATCGCGCAACTGCACTCCAGCCTGGGCAACAAAGCGAGACTCTGTCTAAAAAAGAAAGAAAGAAAGAAAGAAAGAAAATACCACCAAACGGAAAAATGCACAAAAGACTTGAACAGAACCTCACAAAAAGGGATATCCGAATGGCCCATGAACAAATGAATGTGTTTCTAATTAACCATTAGGGAGTGCAAACTACAATCACAATGCAAGACTACTAACACTCCCCACCACGGCTAAGATGTAAAGGTGTGGCTAAGATGTGGGGCAACCAGAACTCCCGCACCCTGAGGGAGGAATGCAGGCTGGCAGCGTCTTCTGAAGTCAACACATGAAACAAACTCATGCAACCCAGCAACTCCATTCCCAGCTATGCACCCAGGAGAAATGCAGACGGGCGCAAAAGACATGCTCTAGAATGTTCACAATGCTACTGTTCATGACAGCCCGCATCAGGAAGCTGTCCAGATGACCAGCCACAGCACCATGGGTGAATACATGGCCGTAACATTCACATCACGGAATACCATACAGCCTAGAGAATGAACAAACGGCAGCCCCACGCAACAGCGTGGAAAACTTATGCAAGAGTATTAACACACGCCACCATGGTGGAAAACAGCGTGGAAAACTTCACAAGTGTCACGTTGAGCCAAGAGCCAGGCACAAAAGGGTTTCATACTGTATGATCTGATTTCTATCAAGTACAACAATGAACTTAGTTGTTTAGAAGTCACGGCAGTGGTTCCCCTTTGGGGAGTCATGACCACAGGGGCACAGTGGGGGACCCTGGAGCTGGCAATATTCTGCTTCTTTATCTTGGTGCTGGTTACACAAGTGTGCTCAGCAAGAAAATTCACCCAGTGCACACTCAGAGTGAGATCCTCTGTGTCTGCGACATGATAATCAAACACTAAAACAGCCTGAAATCCCAGCACTTTGGGAGGCCGAAGTAGGCGGATCACTTGAGGTCAGAGGTTGGAAACCAGCCTGGCCAATGTGGCGAAACTCCATCTCTACAACAAATATAAAAATTAGCCAGGTGTGGTAGTGGGCGCCTATAATCTCAGCTACTTAGGAGGTTCAGGCAGGAGAATCGCTTGAACCTGGGAGGAGTTTGCAGTGAGCCGAGATTGCACCACTGCACTCCAGCCTGGAAGACAGCGTGAGACCGTCTCAAAAAACAAAACAAAGAAAAAAACCCACTGAAACAGATAACAGGGTTAGAAGTTAAAATTGCAGAACAGCTGAAACAATAGAATCATATACAATTTTTACATACAAGTAGACTATACCAAATGCACAATTATAAAGATGAAAATGAACACACATTCTCCAGTGGAAGGCAGGGTTCAGAGAACTTTCTCTTGGAGTCTGCACCTATAGGATCAGGTCTGGAATCCAATCACCTAAAGTCTCATGAAAACAGGTTTGATGGGAGGAAAGGGAAAGAGAAAAAGAAAACAGGATGGACAGAAAGCAGGGAGTCGAGAGACAAACAGAGGAAGGGAAGGTGGGAGAAACGGACGCGCTTTTCTGAACAGCCTAGTGCGGAACGACACGCACAGGAACAGGGCTTGTGGTGGTTTGAGATGTGAGGATGGTGAGGATGAGCTTGTCACGACAGCAGGTGGTGGAGGCCAAGTCCCCCAGGATTAAACAGGGAAGTGTGGAAACACAGGTCCTCCCACCCCAGTTGTAATCAAGAGGAGAGTTCTTTCAAGCAAGGATGCTGCTCTGAAGTGGATATATGGGAACACCTCCTTTTAATAAACTGAAATTCACTTTCTTGATGTAGATGCCAAATTCATTCAAAGATACATAAAACTAACCTAAACACGTGCCATTTCTATTCTACGGGTGAAGCCTATACTGAGTTGTCAAGACTGTATCGGCTGGGCTCAGTGGCTCACACCTGTAATCCCAGCACTTTGGGAGGCTGAGGTGGGAAGATCGCTTGAGCCCAGGAGTATGCGATCAGACAGGGCAATACGGCAAAACCCTGTCTCTACAAAAAAATACAAAAAAATTAGCCAGGCGGGGTGGCACACACCTGTAGTCCCAGCTACTCAGGAAGCTGAGGTGGGAGGATCACTTGAGCCTGGAAGGTGGAGGTTGCAGTGAGCTAAGATCACACCACTGCACTCCAGCCTGGGCAACAGAGTGAGACCCTGTCTCAAAAAAAATTGTGTATTAGGGTTATAAGCAAACAACATGAAATACTGTTATGAATACAAAATGAATGAACACCAACCACTTTGCGTGTGTGTGTGTGTGAACCATATGTTTCTTTTTTTAAACTTTTAAGTTCACGAGTACATGTGCAGGTTTATTATATAGGTAAAGTGCATGTCATGGGGGTTTGGTGTACAGATTATGTCTCCACTCATCCTACTACTTTTTAAGGGTGACAAAGTCTTGTTACTCAGCATACAATAACTAACCCACCAGGCTCCGGGCTCCTACTACATTTCAGATGTGGACACATCCTTGGCTGGGCACGGTGGCTCATGCCTGTAAGCCCAGCACTCTGGGAGGCCAAGGTGGGCAGATCACTCCAGGTCAGGAGTTCGAGACCAGCCTGGCCAACTTGGCGAAACCCCGTCTTTACTAAAAATACAAAAATTAGCCAGGCGTGGTGGTGCATGCCTGTAGTCCCAGCTATGCGGGAGGCTGAGGCAGCAGAATCACTTGAACCCAGGAGGTGGAGGTTGGAGCGAGCTGAGGTCACGCCACTGTGCTCCAGTCTGAGCAACAGAGTAAGACTCCATCTTGAAAAAGAAAAGAAAAGAGAAAAAAAAGATATGGACACATCCCAGACAGATATGAGTTGTATTACTCCATGGGTCCAGTTTAATTCTCACATTCACCTCGAATGTAAAAGCTATTACCATCCCCACTTCCAGAAAGAGAAACTGAGGCTCAGAAGGGTAAGTGACCCGCACTCAGGCCTCCTGGCTAGTGAGCAGGGGGCTGGACTCCATGCCAGGTTCCAGGCTGTGGAGCCCATGCCCTTTGCACTCACTGGGCTGGTCAGCTAATGAGGAATTAAGTCAGCCTGACTCATCATGTCCACCTGCAGTATGGCCAGCTGCATGAAAGGGGGAGACACGTCCGGAAGATCACCCAATCAGGAGTGAGCGTGCCACCACGGCCATCCTGTCTCTCAGTCCAAACACATACGTACTCAGCTTCTCCAGCATCTCCCGCAGGGTCTGCAGCCACAAGTGACACAGCTGCTCCTCTGGGCACCAGAAAGTCACCTGCGCCCACTTCCAGCGGTGCCGTCGTGCTCTCTTTACACAGTGAACTGCACAGAAGCAAACACGCTCATTAGTGCAAGGTTTGCAGCGTCACTGACAACACCTCAAGGGAATATGCACCAAATGCAGCTAATTATAGGTTCCTAACTGAACTTCCCCAGGGGTTCTCTTACCTTCTAATGAGTTAGTAACTTTCAAGGTATATTAGAAAAAACATCCTATCTTTCAAACGTTTTAGGTCACATAAAGGAAAAGGGCCGATGTGATGACTCACGTCTGTAATCCAGCACTTCGGGAGGCTGAGGCGGGCAGATCACCTGAGGTTAGGAGTTCGAGACCAGCCTGGCCAACACGGTGAAACACCCGTCTCTACTTAAAATACAAAAAATTAGCCGGGTCTGGTCGTAGGCGCCTGTAATTCCAGCTACTCAGGAGGCTGAGGGAGGAGAATCGCTTGAACCCAGGAAGTGGAGATTGCAGTGAGCCGAGACCGGGCCATTGCACTTCAGCCTGGGCAACAAGAGCGAAACTCCGTCTCAAAAAATAAATAAATAAATAAATAAATAAAAGGGAAAAAATGACCATTAACTAAAACATTAACTAAAGGTAGCATTTGGGAAAAAAAAATTAGGAAGATTTCATAAAGATAAACCAACGCATTGAGCTTGTTAAACTAGTAACAAAAAAGTTCCCTCTCATGTAATCTACATAGAATTAATGAAGACTGTGGGAGAAGACATTTAGGCTCTCTCACCTGTAAAAGCATAAGGCTTTTCCATTTTCTGCCATTTTCCACTGCTGTGATGTTTCCCGTGAACATCTGTTTCCTCAACGGCGATGATCTCAGATACAGGCACAGAGCAGGCATCTGTAAAACACCACGTCCTTCTGTCAATAAATTCATCAGAATCAACACAGGTAAAATCAGTCCAACTCCAAGAAGCTGAGAATATTCTGCTTTAATATTCTCATTAGATATTCAGGCTGGGTGTGGTGGTGTGCACCTGTAATCCCAGCACTTTGAGAGGCTGAGGAGGGAGGATCACTTGAGCTCAGGAGTTCAGTGAGCTGTGATGGTGCCACTGCACTCCAGTCCTGGCAACAGTGCAAGGCCCCATCTCCAAATATTAAAAAAAAATTTTTGGCTGGGCACGGTGGCTCAAGCCTGTAATCCCAGCACTTTGGGAGGCCGAGGCAGGTGGATCATGAGGTCAGGAGATCGAGACCATCCTGGTTAACACGGTGAAACCCCGTCTCTACCAAAAAATACGAAACACTAGCCGGGCGAGGTGGCGGGCGCCTGTAGTCCCAGCTACTCGGGAGGCTGAGGCAGGAGAATGGCGTAAACCCGGGAGGCAGAGCTTGCAGTGAGCTGAGATCTGGCCACTGCACTCCAGCCTGGGTGACAGAGAGAGACTCTGTCTCAAAAAAAAAAAAAAAAAAAAAAAAAAATTTTTAATCAAAAAATAAAAAGGATGGTTATAGGTCACCTTTAAACTCAGAGCTAAATAACTGCGGGCAGCTCAGTGTTACCAGACGGCGGGATGTTTTATTCAGCCGAGTCACCAGATGGAGGCTGCGATTTTTCACACCATTTGCTCAGCCATTCAAGCAGCAAATGCTGACCATTCTGGGCCAGCTACCATGTTAAATTTGGGGAAATATGCTCAAGACACGGCCTCTGTCTGCAGGACAGTGTCTGGTTCGGAAATCCAAGTGGGAGGGAGACACGTGACAGGACCCGGGACGGCTGGAACCACGGAGCGTGCAAGTGAGGCAGAGCCCAAGTGTGGCGGGACTGGAGTGCAGAGGGACTTCCAGGGACCCAGGGGATGACAGCACCGGACATGCTCCACCCTGGCAACCAGGAAGGGCCAATTCCACCCGAGCCACCCGGGGCATGTTCATCTGGTGGGCAGCTGCAATTACAGGCCTGCACATCAAAGAAAGTTCTGGGCTGGCAGCAGAGCCATGGGAGGTGACGGGTAACTGAAGTCCAAGGCCTGAAAGAACTTGCCCAGGAGAGCATGGGATTGAAGACAGCAAAGCCAAGTTTGAGCAAGCTGGCTTCCAAAAGCTTATTCTGGAATTACTGTTAGGCATGTATGATATATTTTTATACAGAAGAACGTTATAATTTGTGGTTAGCTTCCTAGGTTGGCTATAAAACCTGCAATATAGCTAAAATACTATGTTTTTGCTGTAGCTAAATGCAAAAAAAAAAAAAAAAAAAGGCTGTAACATTTGTAGTAATTTTGCATCATTTTTAAAGTTGTTGCCCATGGAAATTAACTTCTAGGAACCTGAGAGGGTAGTGTCTGAACTGGGCCTTTGACCACGGCAGAAACCCTTGAAAAGTCAGTAGTGGGGCCTCCTGATTCCCTCTGAAGTGAAGCCAGCCCCAGGGGAGCAGACTTGCTGGGGAGAGGGTTACAGAGGAAGAAGTCTGGCTGGAGAATGGAGGTTTCAAGGTCCCAGGAGGTGTCCGTGTGCATCCTGCTCCTGGGTATAGAATGTGGGGTCCAGAGAGACTCTTAGGGACCTGACCCTCCAGTGCCCCACCTGGGCCTCCCTCCTGGCCTCCCACCTTTTTTTTTTTTTTTTTTTTTGAGATGGAGTTTTGCTCTTGCTGCCCAGGCTGGAATGCAGTGGCACAATCTCGGCTCACTGCAACCTCCACCTCCTAGTTCAAGTGATTCTCCCTCCTCAGCCTCCCAAGTAGCTGGGATTATAGGTGCCCACCACCACGCCCTGCTAATTTTTGTATTTTTAGTAGAAACGGGGTTTCGCCATGTTAGCCAGGCTGGTCTCGAACTCCTGACCTCAGATGATCCACCTACCTCAACCTCCCAAAGTGCTGGGATTACAGGCATGAACTACCACACCAGGCCCTGGCTTCCCATCTTGTCCTCGAGGCTGTGACTCTAGAACACAATTTCCACCCATTTCTTATTCTCCTCTCCCTTAGAACCCTGAACCCTGATGCTCCAGGCCCCTCTCCGCTCTGCGGGTTGGCATCCATACAGGACAGCCACGCGGGATCTCAGGGCATCTCATACACCCGCACGTGGATCAGCTTCCCTGTCTCTGCCACCAGCCTTCGGATGCGGCTCTTCTCGTCTGGCACGGCTCGCCTCCTTAACCACCCCATTTCTTGAGGTACTGGCCTTGCCCTCCTGGTCCTGCAGGGACGTGACCATGGCACTGAAACCCTGTGAGTGCACCTGACACCATGGCATCCTCGTCCTATGAGACAGAGCTAATGCCAGGCCTCTGCAGCTCCGGGACCCAGCACGGGCCACGCTCGGGGCAGGGTTCAATGACACAGACAGTGAGTCAGGAATCCACCACCTACGGATATGACAATGCACACTGCGATCTTCCTGGACTGCTGAGCGCAGGCTTCGGGACCTGCTAGTGCCTGTGGATAACCACAACCACGGCTGTCTGATAAGAAGCGGCGACAGGCAGTGAGAACAAGCCATGGTCTGAGAGTCAGCAGTCAGGTCAGTTCCCCAACATCTGATGGACTGGTTTAGGAAACTGCACAACAGATAGCACGGTAAGTTACGAGTGACTCCAGGACAGTCACCTGAGTCCACAGGTTACTAACTTTCAGCCTTGCACATTCAGTCCCACAGACTCCAAGAGCCCAGGAAGGGACTCGCCATGCTGACCAGGCTGCAGGCCATGCCGTGCCAGGGGTGCCAGCATGAGGCCAGGTGGTCCACACAGGTCCTGCTGGAAGGAGTGACGCAGGCCTGGGGGCGGGGAGGGGGCGGGGACAGTGTCAACTCAGGGTCAGGGTTCAGAGGATTCCCCGTGGGTGGAGGAAGGCGACGTAGGGGCAGGAGCCGGGGAGAGGCAGAGGCCGCTGGGAGGGAGAGGGCGAGCGGCTGTGAGAGGGTGGCCGCTGGGAGGGAGAGGGCGAGCGGCTGTGAGAGGATGGCCGCTGGGAGGGAGAGGACGAGCGGCTGTGAGAGGGTGGCCACTCTGGGCGAAGGGATGATGATCCCACTTGAGTATGACTGAATAACTACAAGTGTTAAAGACAGGACAGGAGACTGAACCAAGGACACCGTGGGGTGAGTCCAGGTACCTTCTGCCACACTGGACCTGCAGCAAGTTGTACCTGCTCCTCTGGTGTGAGAAAAAGACACAGATGCCAGCGGGGGTCATTCGTTTACACACACGTTCCTTTTACACAGATTAATAAATGGAATTACTGTCTCTAAAAAGGGACAGGAAAGTTAATAGACGAATAAAATTCAATCTTGTCTGCACAGCTTGAGGAATGTCAAGAATAAGAACACAGGGCGGACACAGTGGCTCACGCCTGTAATCTCAGCACTCTGAGAGGCTGAGGCAGATGGATCACTTCAGGTCAGGAGTTCGAGACCAGCCTGGCCAACATGGTGAAACCCCGTCTCTACTAAAAATACAAAAGTTAGCCAGGTGTGGTGGTGTGTTCCCGTAATCCCAGCTACTCAGGAGGCTGAGGCATTAGTTGCTTGAACCCAGGAGGCGGAGGTTGCAGGGAGCCGAGATTACACCAGTGCACTCCAGCCTGGGCAACAGAGTGAGACTCAGTCTCAGGAAAACAAAAAAAAAAAGAAGAAGAATATCGCTGACCTCTGAACAACATGGGCTTAACCTTCGAGGGTCCACTGACGTGGGGAGTTTTCATTTCTCTTTTTTTTTTTTTTTGAGATGGAGTCTTGCTCTTGTTGCCCAGGCTGGAGTACAGTGGCATAATCTTGGCACACTGCAACCTCCGCTTCCTAGTTTCAAGCGATTCTCCTGCCTCAGCCTCCTGAGTAGCTGGGATTATAGGAGCCTGCCACCACACCCGGCTAACTTTTGTACTCTCAATAGAGATAGGGTTTCACCATGTTGGCAGGATGGTCTCGAACTTCTGACCTCAGGTGATCCGCCCGCCTCGGCCTCCCAAAGTGCTGGGATTACAGGCGTGAGCCACCACGCCCAGCTGGATTTTTCAATAAAAGTGGCACTGAGCTCAGCTGCCTCTCTTGCCTCCCCTTCCACCTCCTCCATCTCGTCCGCCTCCGCCACCCCTGAAACAGCACGACCGATCCCTCCTCTTCTCTTCCTCCTCAGCCCACTCAACATGAAGACCACGAGGATGGAGACCTTTGTAACGATCCACTTCCACTTGCCGGATAGTAAACATATTTTCTCTTCCTTAGGGTTTTCTTAACCACATTTTCTTTTCTCTAGCTTACTTTACTGTAGTAATACAGCATACAATTCAGGCCACATAGGAAATATGTGTTCATCGGCTATTTATGTTATCGCAAGGCATCCAGTCAACAGTAGGCTGTTAGTAGTTAAGTGCTGAGGAAGTCAAAAGTTTTCAACTTCATGGGGCTGGGGCGCTGACTCCCATGTTGTTTGGAGGTCAACTGCACTGGGTACGGCTCAGGACAAGGGCTTCCTTGCTGACTCGGGAGACCTGAAGTAGTGCGGCCAGGGCAGGAACACATTCTCCAGGCGGCGACGAGTGGCTGGACTTGGCGTGGCTTTGGCCTGCATGCGGCTGCTGTCTTATTGAGGGTAAGCCGCTAAGCCTGGAGCATGGCTGTAAAGGGGGTGGAATGATGAACCCCACAGGGGTTTTAGAAACTGTAGTAAGATAAAGGGTGAAAAAGTTTCAAGCACAAAAATGTCTGATAAATGATGGCTTCCTTTCTTGTCAAAAAGGCTGGGCTCGGCCGGGCGGAGTGGCTCACGCCTGTAATCCTGGCACTTTGGGAGGCTGAGGTGGGCGGATCATGAGGTCAGAAGATCGAGACCATCCGGGCTAACATGGCGAAACCCCATCTCTACTAAATATATTCAAAAAATTAGCCAGGCGTGGTGGCGGGCACTTGTAGTCCCAGCTACTCAGGAGGCTGAGGCAGGAGAATGGTATGAACCTGGGAGGCAGAGCTTGCAGTGAGCCAAGATCACACCACTGCACTCCAGCCCGGGCAACAGAGAGCAAGACTCTGTCTCAAAAACAAAACAAAACAAAAAAGGGCTGGGCTCGAGATGGAGGCTCTGCCTCCTTCAGGCCATTGTCTCTGTGTTAAGCTGGGGACTCCACAGTGAGACGCCTCCGGCCTGGCAGCACTCACCCTTCTCCCGCTCTCCTCACCTCGGTGTGTCACGGGCATTACGCCCTAGTCTTCGAAACTCTGATTTCTAATTAGGAAACAAAGAACCGGGCCAAGAATCTGAACAAACGGAGAGCAGCTCCCTGCAGGGGGGCTCAGGAAACGCTCGCCAGCGTCCGCCGGTTGGAGAGCTGTGGCCTGCTCATCTGAGGGCAGGTCATGCGGACGGCAGTGGGGCCACCGAGGGCTGGCACACAGGAGAATGCAGCCGGTTCTCTAGAAGCAGAAGGAACTGCCCTCCGAGGGTGAGTCTCAATGTGCTGGCTCCAAGCGGCATCCCCGCACAGCACGTAGCATGTGGACGTGCCACAGCATCCGCGGGAGAAAACATACCTGACCCGGGTGGACAGATGCTGTGGGAACATCTCGCAAAGGGCGGAAGGTGGGAATTTGGGGCACCTTCATATTCTTTTGCTGACAGAGATAAATTCTCCTGCCCATGAGACACCACGGTGACGCATATTGACATGTAGTGAGCTCTCCAATAAAGGTAACGATCAAATGGCCATCACATTCCAGAAAAATCAAATGCCACGTCAGCGAGTGAGCCTGGCCTCCTGGTTCTCGGGCGGCTCACGTGTTTGCTGGCTCCGTCTCTGCAGACCGCTGCAGCATTTGCCACAGTCCGGGTGATGCCCTGCTGGGGCAGCTGAGAGCACGCTGGCTTCCAGTTGCTTCTTTTTCCATTCTGTTCTCTGTGTTTTTTAGTGCTTGTTGTGATCCACTAAAATCAAATTTATTTCACGCTGGTGACTCACAGATGAAAACAGTGCCTGCTGTCAATCAGTTTTGACACTAGAAGTTCCTGGATCAAACTGAGCCACGCGCAGTGGCCTCCCGTCCAGCAGGAGGGCGCACAGGTTTCCCGTGTGTCACAGGAGCACTGAGTGTCTGCCAGTGACACGGGTACACATGTGTGAGCATGCTCATGGCAGGGCAGGGTCGAGGTGGTGGAATACGCCGCTCCCGACCTCACGCAGTCGTCGGGAGGCCCCAGATGTCTTTCGCCTCTTGGGGATATGCAATGAGACAAAAGCAAGTTCACAGCCAAGGGTGCAGCTGTCCCTGGGACTCTCCACTAAAACAACCTGCCACGTGAGAGCCGGCAGAAGGAAGCGGGTGAGAGAGCAGGCCGCTACCCACTGTGCCCACTGGAGAAGTGCCAAGTCCAGTGTGGAAGTCTGTGGATCATACCCACACACAGTGCAGGGGATGCTGAGGTCCTGGAGAAGTGGCACAGGCCACACTGACCTCCGCATGCCCGGCCCGCTTAGAGTCCGAGCAGTAAGGGTCACCCCAGAGGAAGAACACCCAAAAGATCCGAGCAGCTGGGAGTTCTGATTCCCCCTGCAATTACATGCAACGCAAATGCATTTCCCTGGCAACCCGCCACTCAGTAAACACGAGCCGTGTGAACATCTGATCTTCAATAAAAATTAAAGGTGAGCGCTTGCCTATGCCAAGGAAGACCAAAAACCAGCCCTGCCCACCACTGCCAGGGAGAGTCCAGAAATCCCACGTGCAGCAAACTCAGAGAGTGGTCAAACTGTCCCCCTTCCCTCCCCGCCCACCACGTCCACCCCGACACAGCCCTTGATGGGTCTGATACACAGACAGAAGGTGGGAGAAGCCAGAACCCATGTGGTGCCCACAGGTCAGCCCTGAGCTGCGACTTATCCAGACATGATTGCATGTCTGTGTCCCCAGCCCTTGTCTCCGCTGCAGGTGCTGCTGTCACACAGGGATGTGCCTAAGTTTGGATTTTTATGGGAAACCTTCTGATTGTAGAACATTAGTTACAATTTTAAAAGGAAAAGAAAAACTCACCCTGCAAATCAAACAAAGAAAAAAATATGTGGCAAATTTAGCCCAAAGACCTCTGCTCTGCAACCCAGTGAGGCTGAGCCATGGTTACTCTGACCACACGGATGATGAAGAAAATCTCATAGCAAGCCCCCAAAGTTCATAATGCTGGGATAAGGTACCTGCCAATTATAACTTACTGCTATTTCATGCCATAAAATGTGACCTTTGACCCTTGTCAGCACATCATTAGTAGCCACCAATGTCTCTCTCTCTCTTTTTTATTTTTTTTTTTAAGACAGGTCTTGCTCTGTCACCCAGGCTGGAGTACATGGGTGCAGTCTCATATCACTGCAGCCTCAACCTCCCAGGCTCATGCAATCCTCCCACCTCAGCCTCCCAAGTAGTTGGGACCACAGGTGTGTGCCACCATGCCCAGCAATTTTTTTTTTTTTTTTGGAGAGATGGGGTCTCTCTATGTTACCCTGGTTGGTCTCTCTAACTCCTGAGCTCAAGCGATCCACCCGCTCAGCCTCCCAAAGTGTTGGGATTATAGGCGTGAGCCACTGTGCCCAGACTTTCTAGTTCTAGGGACACATCTCAAGTAAACAGTGTCCATTCCCTGTGGAACCCACCCCAGAAATCCTTCCTCGTCCTAACGTCCCCTGATACCAGCCTGAGGGTGCTGTGGTCCGCCTGCCCCACTCTCAGGCAGGGGCCTGGTCAGCACCCCGTGGGTGACCACCCAAGGACCCGGTGACCACCCAAGGTCCGAGGGCTTCTGAACGTCCTGCGCATGCCCCAACCCCCGCCCCCCGGCCCTGCCAGCCCCGCCGCTCCTTAGCATGGATGCTCCGTTAGCATGCACAAGAGGCCTGGACCCGAGGATGCCAAATCATTCCTCTCAGGAAACAGGACTGTGGCATGTGGACAGGCATGTCACCTGCACAGCCCACGTAGCAGCCAACACACAGGACTGTATTTTTCCTGTTAAGCCAGGAGGTTCTGGAGGGCAGGCTGGAATCACACACCTGCGCAGCCCCTGTCTGTGGGCTCCGGAAGTCAATCAGGCTAATCCTAGACCTGCTTAGATGACACCCGCAGAACTGAAGTCCATACCAGTCGGCATCTCAACACAGAACCCCCGCCGTCCCCACTCCACGCTCACTGTCAGGCCGCAGGAAACCTGCGTCAGCCTCCCGTCCTAGCGACGAGACGGGGTGTCCGAGGGTTCCAGGGACCATACGGTGCCTCAGGGAACTTTGTCATGGGAACTGGACTGATGTTTGCTCCAGGAACCCTGCTCTTCCCGCCGGGCACCCTGCTACGAAAGGCCACGGGGGCTACTTCAATCCCAGAGTCCCTGCCTTTGACGAGGGAGCTCACTCCAGATTCTGGAGCCGCCTCGCTCTGAGTCCCCACTCCGCACCTGTGAGCTGAGCTCTAAGTCCCACGTCTCCACCTCCGGGAAGACAACGAGGGGCGTCTCAGAGGGCTGTGAGGATCCCACTGGGTGTGAAGCCACAGCACCGCAGGGCACGGCACACACTGGCCTACATGGACAGCAGCATTCAGACGCCCAGTTCTGGCCGGGATGAAGCAAGCCCGACTGCCTGTCTCTCCCACCCGCTACAACGAAAAACTCTGGACAAGACAGAAGAAACGGGCAATGAACCGAGGACACCAGAGATCCACAGCGGCAGGCCTGCTGGTTGGAGAGGCTGGCGTGCAGAGTCAACGGCTGGGAGCCAGCTTTACCTCCAGCTCTGGCCTCGGGGATGTCTGAGCTATGGGGCAGCAGGGTGGGTGCAGGCCCTGTCCCAGAGGAGCCAGGGTGTGCTGGGGGCAGAGGGGCGCTCAGAGCAGAGGGGGCTGGAGCAGGAATGCTTGGCTCTGAGAATGACCAGATGAGTCCAGCCTCGCTCCTGAGGGACCAAACCAGGGCAGCCAGGGCCTCGGAGGCTAGGCAGTCAGGTGCCACCTCCCTCGCCACGTGAGACAGACCTGCCATCTGTGCCTAGCCAGACTGAGTACCTGCTTTTGAGAAAGAAACATTGGCTGGGTCTGGTGTCTCATGCCTGTAAGTCCAGCACTTTGGGAGGCTGAAGCAGGAGGACTGCTTGAGGCCAGAAGATTGAGACCAACCTGGACAACATAGTGAGGCCCTGTCTCTACAAACTAAATTTTAAAAATTAGCCAGAATGACGGTACATGCCTGTAGTCCCAGCTACTTGAGAGGCTGAGGTAGGAGGATGGCTTGCGCCCAAGAGGTTGAGGCTACAGTGAGCCGAAACTGAGCCACTGCACTCTGGCCTGCGAAACAGAGAGACTGTAAATAAATTAATAAATTAATGTAATTAAATAGAAAAATTGTCCAAAGGACTTTATTTTTTATTTATTTATTTTTAAGAGACAGGGTCTTGCTCTGTCACTCAGGACGGAGTGCAGTGGTGCAATCATGGAACACTGTAACCTTGAATTCCTGGTGTCAAATGCTCCTCCTGCCTCAGCCTCCTGAGTAGCTGGGACTACAGGCATGCGCACCACCCAGCCTCCAAAAAACATCAAAAGGACTCGGCCTTACAAAATAATGTAATCGTGGATTGTTTCCTGGATATTTGGTACATTATTTTGTAAGGCCAAGACAGGGTTTCACCATGTTAGCCAGGATGGTCTCTATCCCCTGACCTCGTGATCCGCCTACCTTGGCCTCCCAGAGTGCTGGGATTACAGGTGTGAGCCACCGCACCCGGCTGGGTTAACATTTTTTAAACATTTTAAACTGATATAAAAATCGATGGCTAGGTGCGGTGGCTCACGCCTCCCAAAGTGCTGGGATTACAGGCGTGAGCCGAGATCACGCCCCTGCACTCCAGCCCAGGTGACAGAGCAAGACTCCGTCTCAAAAAACAAAACAAAACAGAAAACAAAACAAAACACAAAAAAAAACACAAAAAATTAGCCACGTGTGGTGGTGGGCACCTGTAATTCCAGCTACTCGGGAGGCTGAGGCAGGAGAATGGCGTGAACCCGGTAGGCGGAGCTTGCAGTGAGATCCGGCCACTGCACTCCAGCCTGGGCGACAGAGTGAGACTCTGTCTCAAAAAAAAAAAAAAGTTAACCCTTTCTCTATCCTATTTATGTTATTATTATTATTGTTATTATTATTATTTGAGATGCAGTCTCACTCTGTTGCCAGGCTGGAGTACCGTGGCACAATCTCAGCTCACTGCAACCTCCGCCTCCCGGGTTCAAGCGATTCTTCTGCCTCAGCCTCCTGAGTGGCTGGGATTACAGGCACATGCCAACACACCCAGCTAATTTTTGTATTTTTAGTAGAGTTGGGGTTTCACCATGTTGGCCAGGTTGGTCACGAACTCCTGACCTCAAGTGATCTGCCCACCTTAGCCTCTCAAAGTGCTGGGATTGCAGGTGTGAGCCACTGCACCCGGGCCCCATCATTTTAAAAAAAATTTATGGTATCTTACAAAAGACATTTTAAAATTATTGAGTCAAATAATCTAGCGTTTTCTTTATTCTTTCTGGATTCCATCTTGGTTAGGAGAGCCTTTTCCCATTCCAGTATTATAAATTGTCCTCTATTTTCTTGTAAGAATTCACAGCTGGGTGCAGTCGCTCACGCCTGTAATCCTAGCACTTTGGGAGGCCGAGGCAGGCAGATCATATGAGGTCAGGAGTTTGAGACCAGCCTGGCCAACATGGTGAAAGCCTGTCTCTACTAAAAATACAAAAATTAGCCTGGCATGGTGGCAGGTGCCTGTAATCCCAGCTACTCAGGAGGCTAAGGCAGGAGAATCACTTGAATCCGGGAGGCGGAGGTTGCAGTGAGCCGAGATCTCGCCACTTCACTCCAGCCTGGGGAACAGAAGAAGACTCCAAAAATATAATAAAATATATTATATACACTCAAAAATACATATATATATACACACACATTTTCCTATAATTCAGCTTTCTACTCTTAAATATGCATCCAAGAGGAGCAAAAGCATAGCCCCCAAAGGATCAGGGTGTCTTTATCCACATAGTCAAGCTGAATGGACTGGGAACTGTCCAGGAGCCCATCAGCAGGTAGACGGATACACTAGTGTACCCACACAATGCAATATGACTAGTAACCAGAAAGATGGAACCGCTGACATGATGAATCTTAAAAAAAACACAAAATGAGATAAAGCAGCTGGGCACAAAGAAGTGCACATGGCACGATTTCATTTACATGAAATGCTATTAGCATCACACCCGTCCCTGGCGAGAAAACAGCCCAGGGCCCAGGAGAAGGTTCTGGGCTGCTGCTATCCGGGTGATGTTTACACAGGTGCACGCAATTATCAAAATTTATCCAGCTATGTGCCTTAAAATGTCTGAGTTTTATTGCAGCAAATTAGACCTTGATAAAGTCAATTTTTTAAAATCATGTTTTAGGAGGGGAATTAGTAGCGTGGAAAACACTCTGCAGTATGTTTTCTCAGCTTTTCTTTCATGCATATTTACATATACACAAATACCAAATATTAATCACCTCTAAGTCGAAGAATGACTTTTTGTGTATGCTTTTCCGTGTTTTCTAGATATTATTAAATCAACATGACTTACTTTTGTAAGCAGGAAAAAAAATTTTTAAAGTATCTGTGGCATGTCTATGTTTTGCCAGGCACTTTGCAGGATGTGCTGAGGACACGACAGCACTGACCTGCCCAATAAGTTCACCACCAGCTTGGGACATCCCAAGTGGGGTTAGTGCAAGGAAGGGGAGGATCCTCCCACAAAGGCAGAGCTTGGGCAGCAGCCCCCTCACCCACCAACACACACACACTCACACACACACACACTTCCCAGGCCCAGGGTTTATCTAAGTGTGTTTTGCGACAGCCAGGGGAAATAACCCAGATATCAATGCAGTGTTTCCAGTTCAACGAGCATGACCCACTTCGAGTTCCTGTTTTTGTCCTGCCCTACTTCCCACCAGGCTGGTGGCCCAGGGCACGGCTGTCGCGGCTTCCTCAGGTGCCTGGGTGAGGTTCTGGCCCAGGAAGCTGCAGCGATCCGAATTGCTAGTCCTTGTCTTTGCTCTTGTACGGGTCAGTCACTGTCCCAGCATGATGACCCACAGAGGAAAGTGCACGTGCCTGGGTTCAAAGCCAGCCCCCTCTGTACATCACTGCCTCTGGGCCCAGTCAATTCCCACTCCTACTGTCCACATCTGAAACAGGGGTGATGCTACAGAGAAAACAAAGGAGTCGGAATAACTAAGTGGCCACCCCAGCAGGGCACACACAGTGGCCTTGCCTTTGTCCTTAGCCCGTCAGTCACCTGGAGCTCCAGGGCTGTTCCTGCCTCATCTCACAGGTCTCCTAGGGCCAGTTTTAGAACAATTCTCCACCTCTCATCATTCCTCAACCTAGTAAATCCCAGTGTGCCCAGATACACCTGGGGGAGTGGCAAGGGCTGGGCAATGTGAGCTGGGTTCACATTCTTCCGCCCTACTACAGCCCTACTGACCTCAAGCATATAAGAATCGAACCTGGGCCTGATTCCTTCTGAGGACTGTAAAGTTATGAGAAAAAACCAAGAGACAGTGTGGCTGTATTTCTGAACTCAATCACAACTCAGCGTTTCCCAACTTGCTGAGATTTTCCCATCGCGTGGGAGAGCACTCCGGGGTGGAGCGGGCAGGCTGCTTCCTGGAGGGAGCCCACCAGCCAGGGCCACCAGCCAGGGCCCCACCAGCCAGGGCCACCACCAGCCAGGGCCCCACCAGCCATGGCCCCACCAACCAGGGCCCTCCCTCTCCAAGAGGGACCAAGCTCCCCACAGGCCAGTCAGGCAGCTCAGGATGAACCTGCACAAAAACGCCTTGGCTTAGCGAGAGTGAAGCAATAAGCATGCCAAGAGGCAGACCCCAGCACGCTGGACAAAAGCAGACGCCGCGCCGCATCAAGCCCTGACCCAGGCGACTAGAAGCCATAATGGGAGCTGGCCAGGGACGCCAAGGCAGAAAGCAGTGATGACTGACCTCCCACACAGACGCCCTGCAGGTGGGATCTGGTGTCTCCACAGCCACTGGAGCCTGCGGGAGGCCTTACAGCCCAGTGGCTACAAGCACAGCAGCTGATTGGGCCAGTTACTTCCAGTCCCTGCAGATCAGCCCCTTCATCCCTAGGATGGGAGCAGCTGCCCCCCAGGAACCCATCCGGTTTAAAGGCCAGCGGCGCGCACTTAGGAAGTGCCTGGGGAGGCAGTCATTTTCCTGAAGCCTAGGGATTTACAACAAAGTACAAACCCTTCGGGCCCAGGCCAGGCATCTGTTCTCCTTGTGTGTGGGCCCTGGTAGGTAATATTTGAGGTGTGACGTTTCTCCCAAAAGGGACATGAGACAGACCTTAGAAAAGTCAAGTCTCAGATGCCCAGCCACAGATAGGTGACCCCAGGGCTGGAAACCAAGTGTTGGTCATGGGTCTGAGACCACCCCTCAACCTTGGCCCCACCTAACATTCAGCTCTGTCCCCACCAGCACCCAGCCCGCAGATCCTCACAGCTCAGCACCAGAAACCGCCCAGAACTCCTGACCTTGACTGCCCACAAGGTCTAAAGGTGTCATCCCAGCTCCACACATCCACCAGGGAATCCTGGCCTCCGCCACACCCATCCCTATCTGCTCACAGGGTCTAAAGGTGTCACCCCAGCTCTGCACATCCACCATGAATCCTGGCTTCCACCACACTCACCCCAATAATTAAAAAGAAAAAAGCCTGGGCGCCATGGCTCACACCTGTAATCCCAGCACTTTGGGAGGCCAAGGTGGGCGGATCACCTGAGGTCAGGAGTTCGAGACCAGCCCGGCCAACATGGTGAAACCCTGTCTCTACTAAAAATACAAAAATTAGACAGGCATGCTGGCAGGCTCCTGTAAACCCAGCTACTCTAAGGCTGAGGCAGGGAGAATTGCTTGAACCTGGGAGGCAGAGGTTGCAGTGAGCCAACATCGCGCCACTGAACTCCAGCCTGGGCAACAGAGCAACACTCCGTCTCAAAAAAAAAAAGAAAAAGAAAAAGAAAAACAACAACAACAAAAAACAAAAACAAATCCTCTGTCCTCCTGCAGGGCTCTCTCTTCTAGCAAACAGCAGCTCCAACAGACCTCCTTCCCATACTCAGTCCCTCCACATCCAACCCTGACCAACGCCATATCCCATCTGCACAGGGCCAAATTCTCCCCATTGCAGGACCCATCCCTCTTCTGGGTCCTCCACGCAGAGGACATGAGATCCCTGGAAAATGCTAAGTTGGATAAGGCCTTCCAGGCGCTCCCGCTCCACTCACTGAGAAAAGCAAGTCGCCATCTCAGCCTGTAAGGCTGCAGGAGACCTGGGCCCCACTCTCCCTCCCCCCATTTCCCTTCACTCCTGCTACACTGGCCTCCTGGTGGTCTCAGGGCCTTACACTCGCTGCTCTTCAGGCCTGGATGGATCTGTCCCTGGAATGCAGAGCCCTCAGTCTCTCCAAGTCTCTGGTAAAAGCCACCGTGTGAGTGAGGACTGCTGAGACCACCAGCTACCACACAGTGACCTACCCCACCTGCACAACCCTGCCCCCTACCCTGCAAGCTCTGTCCTCAGTGCCCAACTCCATTAGACACTTGTCTCTGTGTGCCCTGTCTCTCCCTTTAAGGAAAAAAGCTCTGCTGCAGCGGCGACTGTGTCACACATGCTGGCCCCCGTCCGTCCCCAGCAGGCATACAATAAACATTTGCCAAAGAGGGCATGAATGAAATGGAACACACGGCTACCACCCAGCCTGGGTCTCCTGTGTCGCCAACACCTCCCCCTTCTCACTGTCCAGACCTGAACTGCTGCAATCCTCCCGCTGCCCCGGAGTGCGGAAGGGCACCTCTTTATAAGCCTCTGCCAACCTCTCTGCCAACCTCTCTTCCACCAGACAGCTCTGCCCTAGAGCTCTGCCCTAGAGCCTTGAGGAGGCCGTCCCGCCGCTGCACCCCGGCCCTCCAGGGTGGGCTGTGCGTCCTCCATGTTTACCAAAGTCACTCTTCTCCTCATCTGGAGGGCCTCTGTGGGGCAAATCGTCAACCCGTGGCACCGAAATCAATTCCCCCATCCTGAGTAGGGAGCACACCCCACAGAAGGTCAGGGGCTCCTTCTTTAACTTTTTAACAGGAAGTCCTCACCCTGCAAGGGCGCCTCTCAGGTTTCGGATCCCTGCTTAAAAAAAGCATCTGTTCTTGGATTAAACTGCAATGCTCGGGGTGGGGAGCGCCTGACACCCCCCTCAGGATCCATCCACAGTCCGTCTTGTACAGAGGTGCCCTGCGGACAGACCGCACCGGGGGCCACGACCCAGTGAACGCGCCCCGGGTACCACCTCCCCGCGGGGATGGGGCGCCGGCCTCCCCTCCACTGCGCGGCGCTTTGTCCTCCGGTTCCCGGAGCAGACGGTAGCGCCCAGCCCGGACCCTGGTCCCGGCCTCCCTCCCGCCGGCCCCGACCCTCCCCGGCGCCTGCGCTCCCAGGGCCCCCGGCCTCAACACGGTCGCCCGCTCCCCGCACCCGGTCCCCCTAGCCGGGTCCCCCACGCCGCCCCCGCTCCCTGGCCCGGTCCGGTCGAACCCGGGCGGCGGCGACACTCACCCGCGCCGGGGGGGCCGGCTCCGGGCCCCGGGCTCCGCCACCAGCGCAGTACCGCCCGCGCGGGCTCCAGGCTCACCGCGCAGCGCTGCTGCTTCACCCACAGCACTGAGTGCAGCGGCTCCGCCGCCCCCGTCGCCCCCATCGCCGCCGGCGGGCTTGTCCGCCAGGCGGGGGGCGCGCGGACGCCGAGGGGCGCCGGACCGTTAGCGGCCCCTGCAGTGGCCCCGGCGGCAGGCGGCGGGAGGCGGCGCTGCGTCACCCCGTACGCGGGCGGCGGGGACCGCGGAGGGGCCGGGCGAGGAGGGGCGGGGGCGAGGAGGAGGGGTGGGTAGAGGAGTGGCCGGGAGCCGAGGAGAGGCGGGGGGGACCCGAGAAAGGGAGAAGGGGGCGGAGGAGGGGACCGGGATGGGGCGGGCCGCAGCCAGGGAGCTGGGGCCGGGAGGCGGCTGCCTTTCTCTCCTCTCCTCTCCGGCGGGTGCTGGGTGCTGGGTGCTGAGTCTGGCGCTCCCGCGGCCGGCCGGGACTCAGTGGCGCCTTCCGCGCCGGCCGTGGATCAGGCGGGGTCCGGGCGGCGCGGAAATGCAATACTGGCGATCGGGCGCAGGGCGGGCCTGGATGGGGGCGCCACGGGCGGCGTGACCTTGGGCAGCGGGTGCCCTCTTCGATCCTGGCCTCCTGTCGGCCCGGGAGGGGACCTGCAGCTGGGCCCCGGCAGTCAGGGAAGCCTTTCAGGAGGCGGAGGTCTTCCTAGGGGGCTGGGACGCTAGCCCTTTGAACGCTCTGGGGCCTGAAGCACAGAGCAGACAGCTGAGCACCCGCCCCTAAGCTGGCCCTATGAACCGGAGCCTGGGTCCCAGACTTGGAGAGACATGGCCCCTGTGGCCCCAATTCACCGCCTCCCCAGGAAGGCCTCCCTGACCCCCCAGCTGAAGGAATCACCAGCCTGCAGGGACTCCAGCCTTCAGAGCACACTCTGCCCCTTCATGCAAGCTCCAGTCTCTGTGCCCGCAGTGCCTAACACAGCCCCATAGGAAGCAGTCACAAGCTGGTTCAGAGGGCACATCCCTCCCTGATTTATCAGTGAAGACTGTGCTCACAGAGATTAAGTCACTTGCCCAAGAGCACGGGGCTCCAGTGTGGCAGAGCCTAGGCTCACACTGAGGTCTGGCTCTGACACTGAGGTGTGAGGCCTGCCCCTCCCCTCAGCTCCCCTGCCCAGCCCTGCTGCTGCAGACAGAAGTGGGATGGGCCAGGTCCATGTGGCCTTGCTGCTGTGCCTGGCACCAGGTGGCTGCATGTACAGGTCTTATCCTGCCAGCTCCTTGTGACTGTCTATAGGGCAGGAATCAGCCATGAATCATTCCTCCCTGGGAGCCAAGCCCCTGTTCAGGCCATGTAGTGGAGGCCCCAGGGCAGTCCTGCAGCCACCTTGGGCCCAGTCAGAGTCCCAGCAGGCCGTATCTGATCGTGGCACACAGTGGGGTGTGCGGCAGCAAGGCCTGCCCAGCCTCCTCCCTCCCACAGCTGCCACTCTGAGGCCTGAGAAATGTGGATCTGAAACTTACTTGGAAAGGAAAGCTCGTGCCAGTGGCAGGAGGGTGCTGCTGCGTGCGAAGAGGGTTGGCAGGCAAGGGTGGCGTGGGCAGGGGCCCGGGAGCACCAGCGTCCCTGCTGGGGACCTCTTCCCTGGGCCTCCCTGTGCTCAGGTTCTGCCTGTCCCTCCCGGCGTATTCACATTTCTGTCCTCTGTCTGCACACCTCGGCTTAAAATCCTGCAGCCAGAGTGGGGGACCCAGAAACGACTCAGAACTGCTTAGGCCTCAAAGGAGCTCCATTGCGGGAGACAGCAACATCAGTTACAACACACACAGGAGATTCAGTGAGGCTGCTAGGGCCCTCATCCCATGTGTCCTTACAAGAAGAGGAAATGTTGACTGGGCTCTGTGGCTTACACCTGTAATCCCAGCACTTTGGGAAGCTGAAGCGGGTGGATCACCTGAAGTCAGGCATTGGAGACCATCCTGGCCAACATGGTGAAACCCTGTCTCTACTAAAAATACAAAAATTAGCTGGGTGTGGTGGCGTGCGCCTGTAATCCCAGCTACTCCGGAAGCTGAGGCAGGAGAATTGCTTCAACCCAGGAGGTGGAGGTTGCGGTGAGCCGAGATTGCGCCACTGCACTCCAGCCTGGGTGATGAGAGCGAAATTCCGTCTCAAAAAAAAAAAAAAAAAAGAAGAGGAAATGTGGACACACACAGACCCCCGAGGCGTGTGTACACAGGGGTGGCCGTGGGAAGGAGCAACAAGAGAGCGTGACCTCCAGGAGGCCAATCCTGTGGGTTGGACCCTGACCTCAGACTTCCAGCCTCTGCGACTGTTTTTTTTTTTTTTTTTTTTTTTGAGACGGAGTCTCGCTCTGTCCCCCAGGTTGGAGTGCAGTGGCGCGATCTCGGCTCACTGCAAGCTCCGCCTCCTGGGTTCACGCCATTCTCCTGCCTCAGCCTCCTGAGTAGCTAGGACTACAGGCGCCCGCCACCGCGCCCGGCTAATTTTTTGTATTTTTAGTAGAGACAGGGTTTCACTGTGGTCTCGATCTCCTGACCTTGTGATCCGCCCGCCTCGGCCTCCCAAAGTGCTGGGATTACAGGCTTGAGCCACCGCGCCCGGCCGCCTCTGCGACTGTTAATGGGAGACGACAGATTGCTCTTGTGGAAGCCACCCAGTCCGTGGTATTCTGTTATGGCAGCCCCAGCAGACCCAGGGGACCTGTAGTCCTAGGATGGGCTGGGGAGGGGCCTGGCCGCTGCAGAGCCCCATGCTCATGCTCAGGGAGAGAGGGTGATGTCACGAAGCCCAAGTTTCCAGAAGATGCACGTCCTGCAGTTGAGTTGCATGGGAGAGGGGTTGGGTGGGGGTCAGGCCCTGTGTGGGGCCAGGGCCATGACTCTGGGCACAGCACTGGAGGGATGGGAGGAAAGAGCAGCTCCACCCCAGAGCAGCTGCCAGGTCCCTGCTGTGTGTTACACCCAAGGGGCCCTTCAGGAGCTGGCTGCGAAGGCCACAGGAGCTTTGAAAATGTAGACGAGGCCAGCCCTGGCTGCCTGAGGACCTCCCAGTACCTCACCCACCTCTTCCCTGGCAGGCACACCTTGCCCACCTTAGGCCCTGCCCCAAATGCCCTTCCCACACGTCTGCCTGGGAGGCCCCCACTCACCTTCTCCTTCAACCCCTATCTTGTCCCTTCATGCCACAGAGTCCCCTGTCAGCTCACTGCATGGCACTTCCACCCCCAGCTGCCACAGGGCCTCACTTCTCCTTACAGCACTTCAGAACAATTGATGCCCCAGCCTGTTGCTAGCCTGCTGTGTATACGGCTGGTTTCAGCTCTGCACAGGGCCCTGAGCTGCCAGGTAGGCCAGAGAGCATGGGCTCAGCCCCAGCAGCCTGGAGTTCTGGTCCTAATTAGTCAGGCCTTGACCTGCCACCTGCCCCTATCTTGCATCCAGTCTGCAGGCTTGGGCTGCTGCCTGCTGGCCTGATGGCCCTGGGGCCTGCTAAGCCAGACATCCTGCCCAGCGGCGGCCAGCACCCATTCCCCTGGGCGGTCAGGCTGTCCCACACAATGGGCCGCCTGGCTCCTGAGGTTCCGTCTAAGCTGTTCCACCCCCATACCCACGAGTGTCCTACCCACTGGGTCATCCAAACCATAGGCCCCAGCCCCTCCTGTCCACGGAGCCCTGGCCACCAGCAGGAGCCTGGCACCAGCAGCCCCGCCTAGCATGATCTCCTCCATGGCCTCTGATGTATTCTTCCCTTCTCTTCCTGGGCCCCGGCCTTGTTTGCTGTGCCAGTCCTTCCAGCTTATCTCCCGAGACTCCCTGTCTTGTGAAGTCAGCACCACCATCTGACATCAGAAACTAGAATGCTGGATTGCGGTGGGAGGATCCCGGCACCAGCTGTACATGGGCTGCCAGGAATGACATCCTCTGCCCTCCACCCTCAGCCGTCCACCCTCAGCCCTCCACCCTCAAGGAGAAACCTCCCACGCTCCTCTTCAAGGCTGACTGCCTTAAACAGAATTCGAGGCTTCTCCTCAAGGGTCTGGAAGAAATGTCTTGGGCCCCAAGAGGCCCAGACATTTGGAGAGTAAGCTGATCATTACAAAACAGACATCCCTGGGTTCGCCACGTCATCCAGACTGTAGCCCCTGGAGATGGGTATCACTTACCCCTTAGTTTTCAGACATGAAAACTAAGACCCACAAAACGATCCTGGCCTGCTCCGGCTGTACAGAAAAGTAATTAGATGGGTTGCGGGGGCACTCCAGGCTCCCCTGTCCCAGGCTTTGGGGTCTCCCTGCCATGAGAGAGTCTGAAATGTGGGAACTGTGGATGACACAAGCTCCAGGCTTCAGCCTGAGCGGGCACTGCTCCCTGGACACCAGGGCAGACCAGTCTGTTCCACCCTCCAGGACGTGCAGGACTGTCCTGCCTGAGCTTCTCTTACAGGAAGACAGTGCTGCTCTGCCCAGCCTCAGCCTGCCCATCTAGGGAAGACAGACTCAGAGCCTGGGCTGAAGTGGAGGATGGCCCTCAGGAGGCAGTGGAACCAAGCTAAAAGGCTAGGGAGGTGAGGCTAGCCTGGGATAGCTCCAAAGGCAGCCAGGGATCAGGACTGCTCACACCCCTGGAGGGCCAGGGGTACATCATACCCAGGGGGAGGTCTCAAAGGCTAGGCTTGGGTTTGGCCTAAACCCTGCAGGTTCCTGCCTGGGTGACCTGCCTCTGTTGGGCACCAACAGGATGTCTGTCACTCTGCTTAGCATTAGCACATTTCACCTTCAAGGTGATACTACCCTACTACAGATAAGGAAACTGAGTCCCAGAGAGGCTAGAGGAGCAGGCCAGGGTTATCCAGCAGGCCAGGGGCAGAACTGGGAATGAACCCAGGACTGCCAGACTCTGAATCCCACCCTCTTCACCGCCTTGCACCCTGTTGGCCATGCTCGGGGTTTCCGCTCCAAACCGAAAATGCCCTGAGAGCAGGCCAGTCTACTAGCACCCACGGGAGGGTGTGCACCTGCCTCTTCTGGCGTCTTCAATAAGGTGTCCATTTCTCCCTGATGCAATGCAGCCTTGACTCATTCCAGGGACTGGAGGCACCACAATGTCCAGCCTTGGGAGTTTGGGGGAAGAGTTACCCCAAGAGACTCCCATCCTGGTGGCATCTGTGACCCCGCACGGGGTCCAGCTGAGTGGCCTTTGAACACCCTGGTCAGGTGGAGTGGGATCACTGGGGAGACGGGACCTGGAGCCCAGGCTGTGAGGACACAGCCAGAGGCCATGAGTGCCCAGGAGTGCCATAAACTGTGATTTTGAGACCGATAAGGCCAGGCTAGATAGCTTGCTGGGTGTGTCTTGTTTGCCTTTTTATATTTGAGGCCTATAAAAAATTAGTGAGAAAATAGCAAGATGCCCAGGAGACAGGTGATCTGATTCAGCCAGGGGGTGGGAGGTGGAGGCACCAGTGACTCCCCCTAGCCAGAGACTGGAGGCAGGTGGGTCTGGGGACAAGAGGATGAGGGATAGGGCCACATTTGGAACCTGGTGCACTGAGAGTAAAAGAAGAAAACCTGCTCCGTCAAACCCATGAAATTGGAAATAACACCACTTGGAGGTGTGTGCAGAGGGCGCTGACCCATCTTAAAGAGTGGGTATAATGGCCTGGTGTGGTGGCTCATGCCTGTAATCCCAGCACTTTTCTAGGCCTAGGTGGGAGGATCACCTGAGGTCTGGAGTTCAAGACCAGCCTGGCCAACATGGTGAAACCCTATTTCTACTAAAAGTACAAAAAAATTAGCAGGGTGTGGTGGTGGCACATGCCTGTAATCCCAGCACTTCGCGAGGCTGAAGCGGGTGGATCACCTGAGGTCAGGAGTTTAAGACCAGCCTGGCCAACATGATGAAACCCCATCTCTACTAAAAATACAAAAAATTAGCCGGGCGTGGTGGTGGGTGCATGTAATCTCAGGTCCTGAGGAGGCTGAGGCAGGAGCTTCGCTTGAACCCAGGAGGCGGAGGTTGCAGTGAGGCAAGATTGTGCTATTGCAATCCAGCTTGGGCGACAAGAGCAAAACTCCGTCTCAAAAAAAAAAAAAAAACAAGGCAATGATAGGGGCATATGTCACATGCTGTCAGGACCTTCTGAGGCTGTGTCGTGAGCATGTCCATAAATAAAATGTTTTAAATCTATTTTTTGAGACAGAGTCTTGCTCTGTCATCCAGGCTGGAGTGGCGCAATCTCAGCTCACTGCAACCTCTGCCTCCTGGGTTCAAATGATTCTGTCTCAGTCTCCCGAGTAGCTGGGATTACAGGCACCCACCAACACATCCGGGTAATTTTTTGGATTTTTAGTAGAGATGGGGTTTTGCCATGTTGGCCAGGCTAGTTTCGAACTCCTGACCTCAGGTGATCTGCCTGCCTCGGCCTCCCAAAGTGCTGGAATTATAGGTGTGGGCCGCTGCACCTGGCCAAAAAATTTTTTTAAAGGTAATGATAGATATTTCGTCATACAGATTGATGAATACATAACAGCATTATGTATATTTACAGGCCCCAAACAGCAAAGACACAAAACCATAAAGGAATGGACACGAATGCAACCGTGCATGGGAGGGCTTGGCAGATGCACTGGGATCCCAGCACAGCCAGGGCAGGGCCCAGGAACCGCACCTTAGTGCACAGAGGCCCAAGGCTCAAAGTCCAGGGCGCTGTGCTCACCCAGGACACAGGAGCAGGCAGTCACCTTATGGGAGCCACGGCCCCAGGTCAGTGGTAAAGCAGGGGAGAGTCTGGTGAAGGGAGGGACCAAGGTAGCAGGGCCAGAGACAGTCGCTGACCAGTGGTGGCCAGGCCAGGCCACATATCCAAGGCCTCTCCTCCAGCCTTTGTTTTGTTAATAACAGCTTTATTGAAATATGGCCAGGTGCAGTGGCTCACGCTTATAATCCCAGCACTTTGGGAGGTTGAGGCAGGAGGATCACTTGAGGTAAAGAGTTCAAGACCAGCCTGGCCAACATGGCGAAACCCTGTCTCCACTAAAAATACAAAAATTAGCTGGGTATGATGGCCCGTGCCTGTAATCCCAGCTACTTGGGAGGCTGAGGCATGAGAATTTCTTGAACCCGGGAGGCGGAGATTTCAGTGAGCCAAGATCATGCCATTGCATTCCAGCCTGGGTGACAGAGCGAGATTGTGTCCCAAAATAAATAAATAAATAAATAAAAATAAGTAAATAAATAAATATAATTCACATACAATTTGCTCATTTAAAAGGTACAGGTCACTGCTGATGAGTATTTACAAGGTAATACAACCATCACTAAAATCAATTTTAGAACATTTCCATTACCTGTAAAGAAACCCTATACTCATTACCCCTCACTCTCCACACTTCCCTTCCACCTGCCTCGGCCATTAATCTACCTTCTATCTCTGTGGATGTTTTTACAGTTCATCCATGTTGTACATATATATATATTTTTTTGTTTGTTTGTTTGTTTTTGTTTTTGTTTTTTTTTTTTGACGGAGTCTTGCTCTGTCGCCTAGGCTGGAGTGCAGTGGCACGATCTCGGCTCACTGCAAGGTCTACCTCCTGAGTTCACGCCATTCTCCTGCCTCAGCTTCCAGAGTAGCTGGGACTACAGGTGCCTGCCACCACGGTGGGCTAATTTTTTTTGTATTTTTAGTAGAGACGGGGTTTCACCGTGTTAGGCAGGATGGTCTCAATCTCCTGACCTTGTGATTCACCCCCCTCAGCCTCCCCAAAGTGCTAGGATTACAGGCATGAGTCACCTCGCCTGGCCACATATATTCTTATATAGGTACACCCGAGGTCAGGAGTTCGAGACCAGCCTGGCCAACATGGTGAAACCCCGTCTCTACTAAAAATACAAAAATTAGCCAGGTGTGATAGTGGGCACCTGTAATCCCAGCTACTCGGAAAGCTGAAGCAGGAGAATTGCTTGAACTCAGGAGGCGGAAGTTGCAGTGAGCCAACATCGTGCCATTGCACTCCAGCCTGGGCGTCAGAGAAAGACTCCATCTCGAAAAAAATAAAATGGTGAAAATGGTAAGTTTTACATTATGTGTACTTCACCAAAATAAAAGATGAATTTCTAGGATGATTGCCCACTCAGGAGATTAGGGTATCCCAGATGGACCATGACAGTAGGGCTGGAAACAGATGGGTTAGGATCAAGGTGGTCAAAAAGCAGAAATGATGGGATGCAGTGATTGACAGGATGTGGGGTGAGAGGAAGCAGTCTAGAATGACCCCCAGCACCCTGCCTTGTCTGGGGGGATGGGTCCCTGTCATTCGGGTGGAAGCACGAGCAAGGAGCATCCCACGGTGCCTGTGGGGTTTTGTGTTGGGGTCCGGAGGTCATGTTGGAGACTCCTTGGTGAATAGATGGGAGTGGATCTGCTGAAGCAAGGAGGGGAGGGGACCAGGACCGGGGAGCCCCATGTCCTTGATTATAAGGGACAGTCCTAGTCTCTACGTACTGTGCTATCTTCATTGTTGCTGGTGTTTCTGTTCACTTGCAGGATAGCCTTGCTGTGGGATTAGTAATCTGGTCATTCACCAACACTCAAAGGCAGGGCAGCGAACCAGTGACCTCATTTAGACCCTGAGCACAAATAGAACAGCTTCAAAAGGAGTCCATGAAGGAAACTGAGATGGCTCAGCCAGAGAGGCAGGAGGAAAGCAGGGGTCACAGCACCCCAGGGAAGGCGGAGAAAGGGAGACATGGTCCTGTGGAGCCCCAGCTCCAGCTGCACTCGCTGGGAGCCTTCACCTCGCCTGTTGGAGCCTCAGTTTTCTCTCACATGTGAAACGAGGATAATGATCACAGAGCAGAGTGGCTGAGGGCTCAAGATTCAAGTCCAGACTCTGTGAGGAAGGGCGGTGAGACCTTGGGCCAGGGTTTCCTAGGACAGCACTGTGGACATTTGGAGCCACATCACTCTTGGTGGCAGGGACTGTCCTGTGCACTGCAGGACGTGCAGTGGCATCTCTGGCCTTCACCCAGAGACAACCCAAAGTGTCCCCAGACATTGCCAAATCCCCCATGATAACCTCTGCCTTACAGAAATCACTCGATTTTTCTGTGCTTTGGTTTCTTCCTCTGTAAGTGCAGATACTAAAACCAACCTCATGGGATGTTAAGAGGGTTAAATAGTATTGTAAATGCAAAGCGCTTGGCATAATAAGGGCTCATTAAATGTTAGTTCACAAAATCAGAGCGAGCAGCCCTGGCAGACTGTTGAGCCCAGCGTCTGGGGTACAGTCGGCGTTCACTCGGTGGCGGCTGTGGTCATGTTTCTCTGAGGCTGGTCTATGTACGGTGATCAAGAGACCAAGGCAGGGGAGAAAGCCTCAGGGGCTACCTCTGGAGGGACTTCTGTCCCCAGGCAGCAACCAGAGGCACTTGGAGGGCTGCACTCCCCACTCAGGGCCTTGCTGATGCTAAGTGGCAGAGGGGATCCCTGCTGGACTCTGCAGCTCCTGTGCTACACGCTTCCTTCCCATCCTGGAAGGACCAAGCTGCTGGGTCTGACTGAGTTTTGGGGCTCTGGGGAGTGGGTTCCTGTGATCGCCATGCACTCCCCACAGGAGCAGGCACACACAGACGTCCCTGGGCTGTCCTCTGGTGACCAAATACCCCTGGTTTGCTGGACTTTCCTAGTTTAGCGCTTCAAGTCCCACGTCCTGGGAAACCTTTCACTCGTAAGAGGTGGATCGCTCGAGTTGTCCTGATTCCAGGTTATACAGCCTTCCCCAGGGATGGGCTGGGCCAGCTGCACCTGGGCCCTGAGCTCTCCTTGCTTGGCTCATCTCAGGTGGCACTGGGAGGTGACCTCATTTAGACCCTGAGCAGAAATAGAACAGCAGTGCCGATTAGCAGCTGCTCAGGAGCCAAGGGCATGTGGATCTGCCCCAGCCTCTCCACCGAGGGATGTTTGTGGGATACGGAAAATTCCACGTGTAATCTTCTCCCACGGAGAGGAGGGGTTGTGAGGATGCCTCCTCCCTTGGGGATGCACCCAGTTTTGCTTCTTGCTTGTCCACTGGTCAAGGGTGAGAGCATTTGGGCCGGGAGGCACAGACCCTTAGAGATGCTGATTCACTGGGTTTGAGGCAGGTGGGGTGAGAATCCGCACTTTTTATACCCTCCTCAGGGGGTCTGGATGCAGGTGGTCCTTTCAACACACAGTGAGATACGGTAGGGACCTGCCTTACTCTGTCCCATCCAGGGTCAGGAGCCCAGGCCCTGAATCCACTCTGCACCTGGGCCTGTGTGGTCACCTGCTCACTGGCCCGGCCCCCAGAGGACAGCTGAGAGGCAGATGCCTGGATGCAGCCTGGCACAGAGCCAGTACGACGTCGCTGCTGCTGAGAGCCGGTGTCTGCCTCTGTCCAGTTGAACTCTGGCCTCTTGTATAGGTGCGCACCTGGTGCCAGGAGAGAACGCTGGCAGGGAGCTGAGGGACCTCTGTGGTCAGGCTGCTTCACCAGCCAACCAAGGACCCTGTGCCATTCCCATCCCTTTGCTGGCCCCCGCTTGCCCTGAAAGCAGACATGGGGGTTGTAGGAAGCCAGGTGTCTCTCAGTGTCTGTCCTGGTGATGATGGGACCTGGAACGTGCTTCCCCACCCAAATACCTCCCATATTCAAAGGGAAGCCTGGGTCTCAGCGGTCAGGGCCCAAGCAGCTGGGCTTCGCCGCTGGTAACTGCTTGGGGGTCAGGAAGTGGGGTAGCCTTTCTTGGGACTGCCCCTCTAGCTCCTACAACAGCCTCCTAAGAATCAGGGCTGAGAGGAGAGCCTCCCAGAGGCCACCGCTTCGCTTGTGCCTTCACCCCCTACCATCCCCAAGGTGGCTGCTCTCTTCCCCCAGCATCTCCTCTGTCCTGTCTCCTTCCTCCCCACTGGGGCTGCTTACCGTCAAGAGTGGAGGGGTGACAGAAACAGCATTGGTTGGGGAGGCGGGGAGCTAGGGCTGAGTCTAGCTCTGTTTTAAATGTATAGCTAGTTTCTAGGCCTCAGTTTGCCCATCCACAAAACGGGAGTATTGGAGGCAGGAACCTAAGGTGCCCACCAGCTCTGATACTCCAAGGCTCCCTGGGCACATCCTGGGCCCCCAGTCACTCAGCCGACTGCCTGCTGCTTTCTCAGTACATTTTGTGACTTCCCCGGGAGCAACATGTAGGAAGGGCCAAGTTTCGAGCTACACAGAGCTTGCTTTGTCTCGTGAAGGAAAAAAAAATCCATGCTTTAATCTTCCTCCGCTTCCAGTAAAGAAACAGCTTGAAGTGGCCTGTCTGCGAGTCACAGTGTTAACTCAGAGCCACAAGAAGAGGTTCACGAGATGCTCCTTGGCCAGGCTGCCGCCATCACTTGGGGGTAAACAGTCCCCCAGTCATGGCTGGCTGCAGCGGCTGAGAGCCAGGGCAGGAATTCCGCAGGGCAAGCTGCAGGATGTTACCCGAAGGAAACACTGTGTTGTGCGTTGCAGTAGAAAAGTGGAATGAGGCTTAGGGGTTGTGAAAACAGATTCCTGAAGCCTTCAAGGAGGACCTGCGGTGGTGCTGGAGGTCTCACCCAACAGGTCTTGCAAGCTGGTCTCAGTGTGGAGTCATCCAGCCTTCTCACCCATTCAATACCGATCCCAGACGCTGGTGGGATGCTTGCATCTCCCTAAGGCAGTTTCCCATGTATTGTCTCATCTGATCTTTAGAAAAACCCTCCTAGGTATGCGGGACAGTGCTGATTACCTCATTTTACAGATGGGAAGATGACCATCAGAGAGGGGCTGGGATGTGTCCAGGTCACATGGAATTGGGGCCATCTGACCCTTGGCCAGCTCTTTGGTTGCACGTGGCATTTCCAGATTTCCAGTGGGTGATGTGATGCTCGTGACTCAGAGGGGTGCCCTGGAGATGAAGGGAGAGGAGGCGTGGGGCAGCTCCGGGGAAACTGCCTCGCAGGGGATGGAGGGAGAGGAGGAGTGGGGCAGCTCCGGGGAAACTGCCTCGCAGGATGTGCGTCAGGGGCTTTCCCAGGCGTCCGGTGGCATCCAGCATGGTATGGGGCTAGGGTCGTGGGGGCAGGGTGTCAGGAGGCTGGCACTCCTGCTGTGGGTGGATGGCATGAGGAAAGGAGGCTTCAGGCATCTTCCTGCGTGGGAGAAACAACGCCTAGTCCCTTAACAAGTCCCTGAATCCTTCGGCTGCCAGCACTCCCCAGCCCATTGTCTGTGCCCACTGGAGCCCGTGTGGGTGGTGACTCCGCCCTGTAGGAGCTCCCCATGGGAGTGGAGGGGAAAGGCCAAGTTCCCCAAAGACAACGTCGGTTTATACTCAGGGAGGAGCCCACGGGAGGGAGCAAGCCCTGGAAGCTGGGGCTGGACAACTCTGGAACCGGGGGTGGGGTGAGGTGTTTGCCTGGGTCTCAAAGCATGCAGCGATTTCAGTGAGTGAGGGTGCAGGGTGGGGGATGGCTCCCAGGCAGAGGGCACCAGCAACAGGCATCCTGGAATGTGTTGAGGGACGGAGTACCTGGCAGTGGCAAAAGAGCCCCCAACCTGGAGAGGCCTTGGGCACCAGAGCGAGGAGTCCACCGTTTCCCGCAGACACAGGGAGCCCCTGATGGCTCTTGAGCAGAGCATTTTATGATGGGGGGTGCTGGGCGGGCAGCAATCACTGGGAAGGGCCATAGGGAGAGGCCGGCGGGGGGCCAGGGCCCCCTCTCTTGGCTCCAACAGCCCCGCTGTGTCATGGGCAGGATGCCTGGCAGGTCCGACTCCAGGCGTGGCTGAGGCCAGAAGCCTCGGAAGAGTCTGGGGTCAGTGGCTGACAGGAGTGAACGAGGACACGAGGAAACGGGGCAGGGCGTGGAGGGTGTGGCATGCACTCCCACAGGCCCCAACAGGTGCCCAGTCTGCCACACACACCTGGACGTGGCCTGGTGCCTGAGAGCTGTCCCTGCTAGGACCTGGGGTGCAGCCCAGCTCCGATAGCTCTGGGAGTGAATCCTGGGCTAACAGCCACAAGTCCTCTTTCAGGGTTCAGCTGCTCAGCTGGGGCTTAAACCAAAAGGTCATCAGCTCCCGTTCAGCCTCCCTCTCCCCTGCTTCCTCCCTCCTCCTCCCTCCTTCTCAAGCTCTTCTTCCTCCCTCTCCTCCTCGGGCTCCCTCCTCCTCCCTCCTTCTCCAGCTCTTCTTCTTCCTCCCTCTCCTCCTCGGGCTCCCTCCTCCTCCCTCTCCTCCTCAGGCTCCCTCCCTTGATCTTTAGAAGAATCCTGGGAGAGGGGCAGGACAGTGGCAGTTATCTCCATCTGACACAGGGGGAAGGTGAGGCCCAGAGAGGGGCTGGGACTCACCCAGGCCACTTTCCCCACTCCCCTCCTCCCGTGCCCTACCACATCACATTCTGTACTGGGAACAGTATACACGTGAGCCATGGGCCCTCCCAAGTGGAGCTGCTTTTCCTAGAACTGCCATCAACATTTATAAACTACGTGGCCCATCTGGGAGCAAAGCCTCCTCCTTTGGTAATGGCCCCTGCCACAGTGAGGCCTGATCCTTTGCAGGCCATTGCGGTCCGCAGGCTTGACTCTGCCCTCTGGTAACAGAGCTGGAAGGCCCATGAAGGATCAAGAGGGTTCCAGGCCCTGGGGCCCCATCTCCCCACTTCCCTCAGATAACATCCAGTGCACTTGCCAAGTATGTCATCAACAACTAAGTGAGGACCCAGAGAAGCTCTGTTGGGAAGGTGGGGGGCTATGACCTACTGGAAATCCCATAGCCAGAGTGATGGGGATGAGGGTGAGGTGCTGGTTTGAGACACAGCCTTGCTGCAGGGACTCACAGAGCCAAGGACAGAGCAGAGCAGGCGTGGCAGGCGGTGTGAGGGCCCGGCCCTGGCAGCTGGGAGGGTGCCTGGATGATGGTCCCCCTGCTGGAGACCCCCTCTCTTGCCTGTCTCAGTTGGCCTGGGCTTTGTCCCCACTAACCAACAGCCTCCACACATTGCTTGACACTCACAGTGGGGAGGTGTCCGGTCTTGGGCTCCATGGCTGCCCTATGCTAGGGGCACCAAGAGATATGTGGCGATCAAGGACCTGGGGGATTTCTGTGCAGGTGGCTGAGGCCCAGCTCCCTTGGGGCTCCCAGAACACTGTGCAGGCATCTCATGTCAATTACGGATGCATTCTTATTGACCAGGCACCATTCCAAGCAGCCTATATGTCCATTAGTTCTGGCCACAGCTTATTCTTGGTGAAAGGCTGTGGGTGGCTGCAGCCTTAGCTTCTCTCTGTGCCATCCAGAGATGGTAGTGACTGCTGTGGCAAGGGTGGGGTGGCCTGCACAGCACTGCCCCTCCCCTGGGAAGGTCCTGGCATCCTGGAGGTCCACATGGGCTGGGGCCAGGCGTTTTTCCCGCAGGAAGGCTGCCCTCACCTTCCCCACCAGGAGACATGGGAGGTCCTGGATCTAAGCTGAGGCCCCTGCAGTTGTAGAGGCCACTCTGATAGGGAGGGAATGCCCCTAGGTTCTGCCAGCACAGCCTGCTTGGCACAGTGTGGTACTGGATGGAAAGAGGAGAGACCAGGGGATCTCCCCCTGCAAAACACCACAAATGCCTTGCCTCTCTGGACGTCAGTTTCCCCAATCCTAAAACAAGAGACTCAGAGGCAGGCACCAGGAACACTTTAAGTTTGCACCTTGGGCCTTCCCAAGTGGAGACTGCCTAAGGGTCAAAATGCATGAAGGGAGAGGGGTGTGGGAAGCCGGGGTAACCGGTAATCTGCTCCAGTGGATACGCACAGGGGTTACCACACCCAGGTGTGGCCCTTGAGGGCTCCCTCGCTTAGCGCAGTCCCTCACCCCTCTGGCCCTGGCCCCTGCCCTCAGGCCCCGAGTACCCCTGGGCCAACCCTGGGTCCCGTGCCTCCCCCACTCCCATACCCGGGCCCCGCTCTTGCTCCCCGCAAGTCCTGCCCCATGCCCCGGGAGCCTCTGCTTCAGTGAGGACGGGTCCTTCTCCTCAGTGACAGAGGGGAGGGAGATGTGGCAGGAGTTCCTTGGAAGGTGCCGTAGGGCATGACTTCATGCCAGCTGTGGCTTGGTCCCTTGGGTAGGGGAGTGGGGGGAGGCTTGGGATCCATTGCCAGGAAGCTTAACTCCTCCAGAACGGCACGTCCCCCCACCCCTTGCAGTGTCCCCAGGAGACCTGGGTGGGCAGCCACCATCCCTCCTTTGGAAGAACCAGTGTCATCCGAAGGTGGTCAGGAAGCGGGAGGATGACACCGAGTGGCCAGTACAGACCCTATGGGGCCAGATTCCCAAATTTTATTTTTGTTTGGATCGCTAAGCATCAGTACTATAAACAGCAGCTAGCCCTGCCTGGATTCTGTCATGCGCCCAGGTTCATGCCCCATTGCACTGAGCCCTCTCCCAACAGGTGAGGAAACAGGCTCAGCTGAGAAGCCTGCCCAGATTTGCACAGCAGGATTGAAATCCATGTCTGCCTGGTTCCAAAGTCAGGGGTTCACCCACCTTCCCACTCGGCCCGACCCACGGTCTCTTAGGATTGGGGAAACTGAGGCCCAGAGAAAAGAGGTGTTTGCAGTGTCTCAAAATAAGAGACCACCCGCCCCCACCCCGGTCTCTCTTTCCATCCAGTGCCACACTGTGCCAGGCAGGCCATGCCACCAGAACCCAGGAGCATCCCCTCCCCATCAGACTGGCCTTCTGCAACTGTAGGGGGCTCAGCTTGGAACCAGGATGCCAAACTGTGCACAATGCCAGCACGAGCATGGCGCCAGCATCTTGCCTGCCTTCTCCCCTCACCCTCAGGGTGTCCATGGCTGGGATGCCACACGGGCAGGCCCTTTAGTGCCAGCCTCCCCACACCATGCGCCTCTTGCCAAAAGTGCCATTCAGGTTGGTGGCCCCACCACACTTTCCATCCTGGCCCCCAGGCTGTGATGTCATAAGGGCACAGAGTTCCCAGGTCTGTGTCCCCAGTTCCTAGCATGAGAGGCCCAGTCAGATACCTGGAGATACCTGCTCTCTGGGCCACTTTCTCTGCTGGTGTTAAGTGACAGACCAGCTCCTTCATTCACTCTAGCAGCTGCAGGAAGTCCAGGGATGATACAGCACCATGGGGCCATGGGGCATTCCGGTTGCCACTCCAGGCCAGGCTTCACGTCACTTACAGACTCACTCCCTCCTCTGCATTCTGTCATATTTGCTCAGAGATTGTGGTTTACAAAGTGCCTTCCAGTCCATTGTCTCAGGGGATTCCAATCATGACTGGGAAACACACAGGACAGGTGTCCTCATCTCCATTTTACGGGTGGGAAAACGGAGGCTGGCCGTGTTTACAGCACAGTGTAATCAGTCACAGGAGACGTGAGGCCAGGACACAGCTTGCAGACGGCCAGTCTGGGCACACTCTGACATCTGCTGTCCTCTCTCTATCCCGCCTGAGTCACGGTGGGTTGGACTGGCCATGAGTCATGGCTGACTGTGGCTCCTGCACATTTACCAAGGGTGGGGGTGGGGACCCACGTGCTGCAAAGGACCACGGGAGGAAATGCCGCAGCTGGTTGTGTTTCCAATTAGCAGTGGGACTGTGGCCAGGGCCTGGCAAGGTGAAGTGGACAGTGAATGGGCTGTGGGGTCAGCAGCTGGACTCCAAACCCTGTTCACTTCACTCTAGCTGGGGGACTTTGCCTCTCGAAGCCCCTACTTTCTCATCTTTAAAGCAGAAATGATACCCACTGCGTGTGCCATTCCCCGCTGCCCCCACTGCCACCAAGCACCTGGTGAGGGGGAATGGGGAGGATGCTGAGGATGCTGGAATTTGCTGAGCTTGAGAGGTGGAGGGTTGCAGATGCACACGGGAAAGGGACTGAGGCCTGAGGGTGAGGTCTGGGGAGGAGGTCTGCAGGAGCACGGCAGAGGATCGAAGGCAACGGAAGGGGCTGAGGGTGGCTGTGAAGGGCGCGATGCATCTCAAGGGTGCATTTAGGAGGTTTGTTTGCATGAGTCGTGGCAGAACGGCCCTCCACTGTCTACCCTGAAAGCCTCCAAAAATCAGTCTCATTCTTCAAAGCATTTGGATTTGCATTTGTTGTTTTTCCTGGATGTGAAAATAATTATCATTTTTTGGGGGGTGAGGGTGTCCTTTAATTTTTAAAAATTTCTTATTTTTTTGCATCTAAGAAAGCATTTGGGCCAGGTGCAGTGGCTCATGCCTGTAATCCCAATGCTGGCCGGGCATGGTGGGGCATGCCTGTAATCCCAGCTACTTGGGAGGCTGAAGCAGGAGAATTGCTTGAACCTGAGAGGCAGAGGTTGCAGTGAGCTGAGATCATGCCACTGCACTCCAGCCTGGGTGACAGAGTGAGACTCCATCTCAAAAAAAAAAAAAGAAAAAAAAAATCCTAAAGCTCTAACATAATCCTTGACTCCACGTCTTGGATCCTGGTGCAAGGGGTGGCATCCCAAGGCCTTGGGCAGTCCTGCTCCTGTGGCTGCTCTCACGGGTTGGGGTGGAGTGCCTGCAGCTTTTCCAGGTGTAGGGTACAGCTACCATTCTCGGGTCTGGAGGGTGCAGTCCCCTTCCCACAGCTCCACTAGGCAGCGCCTTAGTGTGAACTCTGTGTGGGCCTCTAACCCCACATTTCCCCTCCATACTACCCTGGTAGAGGTTCTCTGTGGGGGTTCTGGCCCTGAAGCAGGCTTCTGCCTGGGCGCTCAGGCTTTCTCATACATCCTCTGAAATCTAGGTGGAAGCTACCACTTTTACTCTTGCATTCTGTATGCCCACAGGGTTAACACCATGTGGAAGCCACTAAGGCTTATGGCTTGTATCCTCCAGAGTGGTAGCCCAAGCTGTACCTGGGGCCTTTGAGCTATAGCTGGAGCTGGAGCAGTTGTTATGTGGGGAGCAATATCCATAGGCTGAGGAGTGTCCTGGGCCTGGCCCCTGTAACCATTCTTTCCTCCTAGGCCTCTGGGCCTATAATGGGAGGGGCTGTTTCCAAGATCTCTGAAATGCCTTTGCAGCGTTTGTTCCATTGTCTTGGATATTAGCACTTGGATCCCTTTTAGTCATGTGAATCTCTCTAGCTAGTGGTTGCTCCCCAGCCTGCTTGGATTCTTTCCCTGCCACATGGCAAGGCTGCAAATTTTCCAAACTTTCATGCTCTGCTTCCCTTTTAAATATGAGCTCCAACTTTCCTTTGTTCCAGTATCTGATCATTGGCTGTGACAAGCAGGCAGGCCACCTCTTGAATGCTTTGCCATTTAGAAATTTCTTTTGCCAGATACTCTAGGTCATTACTCTTAAGGTGCCTTTACAGCAATGCCTCGCTTCTTGGTACCAGTTTTCTGTGTTAGGCTATTTTTGTGATGCTTATAAAGGAATACCTGAGGATGGGTAATTTATAAAGAAAAGATGTTGAACTCGCTCATGGTTGTGCAGGATGTACAGGAAGTGTAGTGTTGGTCTCTGCTAGGTTTCTGGTGAGGCCTCAGGGAGCTTTTACTCATGGTGGAAGGCGAGGTGGGAGCAGGCATGTCACATGGTGACAGCAGGAGCTAGAGAACTGTATTTCTTTTGAAAATATATTATTTGATTTATTTAAATATATAGTTTAAAATAAGCTTGAAAAATATATACTTGGTTTAAAAAATCACACCCATTTCCTATTGGGGTTTTTTACTTCCTTATTTGTAAGATTCCCATATATTAACTCTTTGTCAGATATAGCACACATATTTTGTCCAATTAAAAAAAATTTTTTTTGACAAACAAGTGAACATTTTAACTTGTCAAATCCACCAGTTTCTCTGAACATGGCCTTTGGTGGTATAATGGATATTGGGATTGTTTCTGATATCCATTCTAGCCCTCCCTTGTTGGGCAGCAGCTGCAAAATTTGGAAGGATTGACTCTCAATGCCAGCTACAAGGGAGCATCTACCAGTTGACAGGTCCCCAAATGATACTGGATGACCTAGCTCTTCCCACTCTTGGTTACAATTTTTGGGCAAAATATACAGAGGATGCAACATTCTGAGATAAGGTGGAACTGTCCCAAACAGCTCAGGCTTTGTGCTCATCTCCCCTAGATCAGGATGTCCTGCGCTGTAGCCCAGCGGACCCAGTTACATCTGGGTTATAGAACCCAGAGTGGAGTGCTTTTAAAGTCCCTTCTCAGCTGTGGTGTGAAGTGGGGGCACCTGCAGACAGCCCTCCAGTGCCCTGGGGAGCTTTCCTGAATGCTGGTGGACTGGCTCGCCATGGACCCCAGGCTTGGGTTGATGTTGGGGGCCTCTCTGTGAATAATAACGTTGCTTTGTCTGACGTGTTGTGCACGTATTCTGTTTTACCAGACTAGACATGAAGAATGCAGGGGGTGGAGGTACGACTGCTGCAGCAGCTAGATCAGCTTTGAGCCCCTGCCAGAATCAAGAAAACTTGCAGAACTCTGGCTGCTGGGTTTGTGCAAAGCCTCCTGGCAGCCTTAGGAAACTCAGCAGAAATTGGTGAGATGTTTAAGAGTGCTCTCCTGGAATTGGTAAGCCATGTGTAGTGCTCCCCTCCCAGGGACTGACATTAGTTCACAGTATTTCTGCACTTTAGCATCCTGACTAGAGGTAAGCACATGATCTCAGGGGCCCAACAGAGGCATCCCGTGACCTCAAGGAGAAGTTGTCCTTGGCACAGACTTAAGAGACTGACAGAAGGAGACAGGCCCTTGAGTCATGGTTGAGCTGCTGTATCAGCCCTTCTCCAAACTCTGAGCTACTTCTGGGTTTTTTCATTAACCAACCAATTCCTTTTATAGTATCAGCTAATTTGAGTTGAACTTTGTCATTCTTGCAACCAACAGCACCCTAACTCATCCTGACGTAGTGTCAGGAAATGGCATGTTGCTAGTGACAGACCCTATAGTATCAAAATGGCTGAAAGGAGTTGGGGAAGAGGGCAGTGAAGAGGATGCCTGCCTCTCGCGGTGCAAAATTGGGGACCTTTGCTATTTGCCATCAATTATTGTGGTAGACTAATAATGAACCCCTGAAGATATACCAGGTCTTAATTCTGGGACCTGCAAATGCTACCTTAAATGGCCAAAGGGAGTTTGCAGGTGTGATTGGGCTAAGGGCTGGGTGATGGGGAGATCAGCCTGGATTGGATTATCCAGTGGGCCTGATGCGAGGTCAGAGGGATCCAGGAGGAACTGGAAGGAGAGAAAATGATGTGATGATGGCAGTAGAGATTACAGTGATCGGCTTTCCAGACAGAGGAAGGGCGTAGGCCAAGGAATGTAAGTGGCCTTTAGAAGCTGAAAAAGAAACTGACTCTCCCCTAGAACCTCCAGAAGGGAGTGCCTTGCTGACACTTTGACTTTAGAGCAGTGAAGCCGACTTTGGACTTCTGACCACCAGGACTGCAGGAGGGTAAATGTGTCTTGTTTTTAGCCACTAAGTCTGCAGCATTCCACCAACAGCAGCCTTAGGAAACCAATACGGATAGGACGGTCAGCTTTTTACTTTGGGGCACAGGCTTGGTGCCTATGGAGAGTGCAGCACCAGGAAACTTAGCAGGGAGAACCCACCATGTGCGAGTGTGGCAGCTCACTCAGTAAGGTCCTGTGAGAGATATTCTAGGCCTGGAGCAGGCCATCTGAAAAAGGAGAAGGCGGAAAACACTTTCCAAGGAACCCAACTGGCATTGCAAATCCTGCCATCCTGAAATACTATTGCCATATATATATATATAATTTTTTTTTTTTTGATGCAGGGTCTCTGTTGTCTAGGCTGGAGTGCAGCTGCGTGATCCTAGCTCACTGCTGCCTTGAACTTCTGGGCTCAAGTGATCCTCCTGCCTCAGTCTCCCAAGTAGCTAGGACTAAGAGTGTTCACCACCATGTCTGGCTAATTAAAAAAAAGTTTTGTAGAGACGGGGTCTCCCTGTGTTGCCCAGGCTAGTGTTGATCTCCCGGTCTCAAGCGATCCTCTCACCTCAGCCTCCCAAAGTACGGTGATTATAGGTGTGAGCCACTGTGCCTGACCTGCTGCACTTGTTTGCCTTTCCCCACAACAGTTCAATGTAGCTCAGTGCATAGCACAGTTCAAGCTCAGTAATGATACTTGAATGTATTATGAAACGCTTTATACATGTAAAGACTCATAAAGAATACAACACACACCTGAATATAGCCCATCTGCCTTAGGAAACAAAGCATAATAGCACAATTGATCTCCTATGAATGAATTCCTTCCTGATCACAGTCCCCACCCATACCTATAGGCAACCACTCTCCTGAATTTATCTTTTCCATTCTGTTTTTTTTGAGATAGGGTTTTGCACTATCATCAAGGCTGGAGTGCAGTGACATGATCATAGCTTGCTACAGCCTCAAACTCCTGGGCTCAAGAGATCCTCCTGCCTCAGCCTCCTAAAGTGCTGCGATTACAGGCATGAGCCACCACACCTGGCCATATTCTCATCCTTTAAAACAAAATAGTACTAAATGGTATCATACCATGTGAATTCATATTCAACTTTTTCTCATTCAGCACTGTGGAGCCAGGTGCAATAGTGCTCGCATCTGTTCTTAGCTACTCAGGAAGCTGAGGTGGATCACTCGAGCCCAGGATTTTGCAGCCAGCCTGGGCAACGTAGTAAGCCTCATTTCAAAAACCACCCCACAGTTGGTGAAATTCATTTATGTTGATGTATGTAATCATTGTTACTAATTTATGGTATTCTACTACGTAACTGTGTAAGTTATCGATTCTGCCACAGATGGCATTTTGGTTGCTTCTTCCCCAGACCCCAACTACCACTAGGAGCAACGCTGCACTGAACATTCTTGTCTCTGCACACGGAGGCAAGGTACTCTAGAGCACATACCAAGAGTGGAATTGCTAAGTTATAGAGTATTTTTGCTAGAAATTGCTAAGTGGCCATCCGAAATTAGTGAATGAATGCACCCTCCTCCCGGCAGTGCGCGAGTTCTGCTCTGCTCACAAATCCACATTCTTATCAAGTTTGGTAAAGACAGATTTTTAAGTTTTTGCCAATCTGTTAAGTGTAACGTGGTACATCCTTAGTTTTAATTTGCATTGCTGCTCAATACTTGTTGCAAAAATGAATAAAAAAGGTTCCACTCATTACCTCTGGGATTGGAGGGTCTGTCCCAATTCCTAGGTCCCATATCTAGACTCCAACATCTGTATTACTTTGGCTTTCAAAACTGGCTTTCTACTCAGACTCTCTTTTTCCATCTTCACGTTTCTGTCATGATCCTACTAATCCTTTGCTTAGCTGGTTTTGAAGCCTTCAAGTCAATCTCAGCCTCACTCCTTCGCCTGAAAACAGTAGTAGCAAAGCATACGGTAAGCGATAAAGAGCACCTGGATTAAGGTGTAACCAGTCACTAAGTGCTGCCAGTTTTTCCTCTGTCAATTGTTTCACAGTTCTTCCTTCCTTTCCCCTTCCATCAGGTTAATCCTGCTGTCACCTCGCTCACTGATTCTTGCAATCAGCCAGACTGAACTGGAAAGAACCGCCATGGTCCTCAATGTTGTGTGTAGGCCACAGCATTGTCTGAGGCTGTCAGGGCTATATGTTAGAAGGAGATCCCTGGGGTCTTCTGAGCTTTACTAGGAGAGGATCTCAGGAGAGTAGGATGCCTTGTACGTAGTAAGTACTAAGTCAATGTTACTTACCAGTAAATTAAGAGGCATGGGAAATTATTATTTTTTTGAGACGGAGTCTCGCTCTGTCGCCCACGCTGGAGTGCCGTGGCGCGATCTCGGTTCACTGCAAGCTCCGCCTCCCGGGTTCACGCTATTGTCCTGCCTCAGCCTCCCGGGAAATTCTTAATCAGTAAATATGCCTTATCAAATTTTTGTTTTAAAAGAGAACTGGCAGGAGCTCCAAATACACTAAAGCTCCAGTCTGAAAGGACAGTCTCTGAGCCTTCAATCTTTGGCCTAAGACGCACAGAAATGTAATGCAAACCAGATACGGATTTTTTTAGTGGCTTTCTGCACACGCACACACACACACACACACAAGTAAAAAGATCTAGGCATAACGTATGCACCTGTAGTTCCAACTACTGGGGAGGGTGAGGCAGGAGGATCACTAAAGGGCAGGAATTAGAGACTAGCCTGGGCAACATAGCAAGACGCCCCACCCCCACTCCCCCCCGGAGAAAAAGAATAAAAAAGGTAAAAATAATTTTAAAGAGAGTAAAAAGGAATGTAAAAATAATTCATTTTATTTAATTTAATGTATTACTAAAAATGTTATCTAACATGCAAACAATATACAAATTATTTTATACGACGTCTTTAGAATCCTGTATTTCACACGTAAAGAGCATCTCACTCCGGACTAGCCAGGTTTCAAGCACGTGATAGCTGCACAAGGCTGGAACTCAGGCCAGGGGAATTAATTCTTGTCTTCGGTGCTCAACCACTCCTCCCTTCAAGCCTGGCCTAATCCCCACTCTCTCTCATCCCCCCGAATACGCTCCGCGGTTATGCCCCTCACCTCACCGCACTGCAAATATTTCGTCCACTGAGTATTTGCTGATCCTCACTCAGTGCCCGCAGACCCAGCTTGACCAGCACCCGCAGCCGCCCTGCCACTGTTGGGCCGGGTATGGCGTGTCTGGCTTCCCTCTGTTCTGGGCCGGCTCCGAGACGCGCTCAAGAGAAACCGGAATCAGACACGGGCCCAGCTCAGCTTCGCAATGTAGGCTCCACTGGCTCCTGGGAGTCCGCTACCTGCAAGAAGGCGCCGCGGTCGGGTCGGGCTAGCCGGGAGCGACAGACTTAAGTAAACACGAAACCCAACCACTTCTGCTCCCTCCGCGACGCGTGTAACGTGGGTCGCGCGACGTCGCCCTTTAATGCGGTCGGGTTCTCGGAACGCTGCGTCACTCGCCACCTGGGACTTAGGCGGGACTTCCGGGCGCGCGTAGGCACAACTTCCGGAAGGAGGCGGAAGAGCCTCTCGGGTCTACGTTCCGGAGTCCCGGGACCAGTGAGGGGCCACCCGGGGCACAGGAAAGGGCCGCTGGGGGAGGGCCGGCTGCACTCGGGGTGTCTGGGCCGCGGGTCTGAGGGATGAGGAGAGGCCATGGCCAGCGACGGGGCCAGGAAGCAGTTCTGGAAGCGCAGCAACAGCAAGCTCCCGGGCAGGTGGGTGTGCCCGGGAGGGCCGGGTCGGGGTCAGGGGTCAAAGGTCAGGTGGCCGCGTTGGCCTCCTGGACTGCGGGCGGAGTCGGGGGTCTGGAGCGGGCAACTTGGACTCTGAGGAGACTGCTGGGTGGTGTGATGGGCGTTGTGGGACTCGGAGGTCGGAGCGTGGGGTTTGGGGGTGACAGTGGCTGCACGTAGGATCGAGGCTTGCAAGGACGAAGAGGAGCTGTTGGCGTTTTTCCCAACACTGGCAGACTCCTTTCCGAAAAACTCCTGGGCTCCCTGGGGAGGCTGGAAGGAACTGATTCGGGTCATGCTGTGAAGTTTGGTGGAGTCCGGAAGCTGGCCGGGCTGAGGCCCCGTCTGCTGGGCAGATCAATTTCTGCAGGGGGTGTGGTGCTTTTGACCCACTTGATTTGCCTCTGGTCTCTTGTGGGCTGCTGCTCTTGCCTTGAGCGTGCAAGAGGATTAGAGTTTCCCTGTGAGTTTCCCTGTTTCTGCTTGCTGATCTCAAAACCAACTCCTATATTGTGTTAGCAGAAAGGTTTTTTTTTTTTTTTTTTTTTTTTTTTTGAGCCTGGAATAACCTGGGTACACCCTAGATGCTATTACAGCTCCAGAGTCCTTGTCTGATTGCTATGGCGCTGAGCTCTGCCAGGGCCCTAGGGAATGAGACATTACCTGGAGGGTACCTAGGATAAAATCAGCCACTGGTGAAAACAGATCAGAGATAAGCAAACTTCAAGATTTCAGAACATAGTGTGTTCTGTTCCAAAGTTGAAGTCTGGAATGCTGAAAATTATGAATTGTGATATTAAAACAAGTCTGAGTAGAATCATTCATAAACACAGGAAAATGGTTTGTACTCCTATTTCATAATAAACACTATCATTTGAGTGTTTGAATGATAACCTTTGCAATTTACTGCATCCAGTTAGAAAAGTTTACTTTTGGCGGGGTGCGGCGGCTCATGCCTGTAATCCCAGCACTTTGGGAGGCCGAGGTGGGCAGATCACCTGAGGTCAGGAGTTTGAGACCAGCCTGACCAACATGGAGAAACCCAGTCTCTACTAAAAATACAAAATTAGCCGGGCACGGTGGCACATGCCTGTAATCCCAGCTATTCAGGAGGTCGAGGCAGGAGAATCGCTTGAACCTGGGAGGTGGAGGTTGCAGTGAGCCGAGATTGTTCCATTGCACCCTATCCTGGGTAACAAGAGTGAAACTCTGTCTCAAAAAAAAAAAAAAAAAAGGAAAGTTTACTTTTAAGAGTGATCTGGGAGTTAGCAGAGTGAGTTACTGACTGCTCATGGGTGACTTCGAGAATGAATGGAGTCATCAAAGGTGGCCAGAGACCCTATTTGACTGTGCGTGATTCGAGAACAGTAAGAGCTTCCAACAAAACCAGTGTCAGGGTCCAAGATGAGTGAAGATTCTGGAATGGTGGTGAATAGGAGGTCCTGGTAGCGACAGGAACAAATGCTCTGGAACATAGAGTCCAGGGAAGAGGAGCCACAGGACAGTGTAACTTTTATGTGTTACTTTGAGGTCTTAAGGTTTTGGTTCCTCATCAGTCTAAACTCTAATTCTTTTTTTTTTTTTTTTTTTTTTTTTTGAGACGGAGTCTCGCTCTGTCGCCCAGGCTGGAGTGCAGTGGCCAGATCTCAGCTCACTGCAAGCTCCGCCTCCCGGGTTCCCGCCATTCTCCTGCCTCAGCCTTCCGAGTAGCTGGGACCACAGGCGCCGCCACCTCGCCCGGCTAATTTTTTGTGTTTTTAGTAGAGACGGGGTTTCGCCGTGTTAGCCAGGATGGTCTCGATCTCCTGACCTTGTGATCCGCCCGTCTCGGCCTCCCAAAGTGCTGGGATTACAGGCTTGAGCCACCGCGCCCGGCCTAAACTCTAATTCTTAATCAACTGAGATGTAAGAATAACAGAGCTGCTGTGTGGAGTTACAGCAGTGACTCAACCTTTGGATTGAAGGCTGTGGCCCTTGGTAACTTGTCCTTATACTGAGTTGAGTAGTGTTTGCCCCCTCCCCCATCCCCTGCCACCAAATTTATGTCCATCTGGAAGCCATGGATATGACATTTGGAAATAGGGTTTTTGCACAAGTAATCAAGGTAAAATGAGGTCATACTGGATGAGGGTGGGCCTTAGTTCAACAACTAGTATTTTTCTTTTTTTTTTTGAGACGGAGTCTCGCTGTGTTGCCCAGGCTGGAGTGCAGTGGCCGGATCTCAGCTCACTGCAAGCTCTGCCTCCCGGGTTTTTACGCCATTCTCCTGCCTCAGCCTCCCGAGTAGCCGGGACTACAGGCGCCCGCCACCTCGCCCGGCTAGTTTTTTGTATTTTTTAGTAGAGACGGGGTTTCACCGTGTTAGCCAGGATGGTCTCGAACTCCTGACCTCGTGATCCGCCCGTCTCGGCCTCCCAAAGTGCTGGGATCACAGGCTTGAGCCACCGCGCCCGGCCAACAACTAGTATTTTTCTAACAGGAGGGAAATTTGTATACAGAGACACACACTCAGGGAAATGGCCCTGTGGAGACAGAAACAGAGATTGGAATAGTACATTTACAAGCCGAGGAAAGCCAGGGGTTGCTGGCAGCCAGCAGCAGCTGGGAGAGGCAAGGAAGGATGTGCACCTAGAGACTTCACAGAGAGCATGGCCCTGCTCATGACTCGATTTTGGACTTTTGGCCTTTAAAACTGAGAGAGAATAAATGTCTGTTGTTTCAAGCCATTCAGTTTGTGGTAATTTGTTATGGCAGCCACAGGAAACTAATACAGTCTCCAGTTTTCTTCTATGTGAACCTGAGATACCAAAGACCAGCTTTCCTTTTCCTCTGACTTTGATGCTGTTCTGTGTCTCAGGCACTTTTGAGAGCAGCTTCCGTAATACCTTTCCTTTGTGAAGCTGGAGTCTTGGAGAGTTGTTTGAGGCTGTCACTGCAGAGGGCAGAAGAAGGAGAGGTTGGGTGCAGCAGGAAGGCCTGTGAAGCCTCTGTTTCCCATCCATCTTGTGGCTCAAGCCTCTGGCAGCGCCGCTCTTTCAGGTGGCAGGCTGGAACTCCGCCCTGAAGGACGAGTCACAAAGTGATGACCGTTTTCCTGTCAGTAGTGGTGATTGGTCATCAGCTGCATATTTATTTAGTCCACACCTACGCAAGCACAGTGCTAGTGGAGATCCTAGCCAGGTTCCTGTGGCTTTGGCAGCTCTTTCAATTGTTTCCCATGATGGTTTTCTTTGTTTTTTTGTTTTTTGTTTTTTTTTTTTTTTGAGACGGTACCTCACTCTGTTGCCCAGGCTGGAGTTCGGTGGCACAATCTCTGCTCACTGCAACCTCTGCCTCCCAGGTTCAACCAATTTTCCTGCCTCAGCCTCCCAAGTAGCTGGGATTACAGGCGCCCACCACCAGGCCTGGCTAATTTTTTTTTTCTATTTTTAGTAGAGACGGGGTTTCACTATGTTGGCCAGGCTGGTCTCAAACTCCTGACCTCAGGTGATCCACCCACTTCGGCCTCCCAAAGTGCTGGGATTACAGGCGTTAGCCACCGTGCCCAGCCTTTTTTTCCTCTTTTTTTTTTTTTTTGAGACAAGGGTCTCGCTCTGTAGCCCAGGCTGGAGTGCAGTGGCACAATCTCAGCTCACTGCCACCTCCACCTCCTGGGTCCTGGTTCAAGCAATTCTCCTGCCTCAGCCTTCCGAGTAGCTGGGATTATAGGCACTCGCCACCACGCCCAGCTAATTTTTATATTTTTAGTAGAGTCGGGGTTTCACCATGTTGGCCAGGATGGTCTTGAATTTCTGATCTTGTGATCCACCCACTTCGGCCTCCCAGAGTGCTGGGATTACAGGCGTGAGCCACCGTGCACAGCCTTGTTTTCTTCTTTTTTTTTTTGAGTGTAGCCGTCAACTCAAGGAGACTCAGGAAGAAGACTACAGCTGCTGTACAGTACAAGACTAGCAAGGGATCTTGCAGATAGTTCAACTCTTTTTTATTTTTGAGACGAGTCTTGCTCTGTCGCCCAGACTGGAGTGCAGTGGTGCGATCTAGGCTCACTGCAACCACTGCCTCCTGGGTTCAACTGATTCTCCTGCCTCTGCTGCCCAAGTAACTTGGGTTACAGGTGTCCGCCACCACGCCCAGCTAATTTTTTTGTATTTTTAGTAGAGATGCAGTTTCACCATGTTGGCCAAGCTGGTCTCGAACTCTTGATCTCAAGTGGCCCGCCTGTGTCGGCCTCCCCAAGTGCTGGGATTACAGAGGTGAGCCACTGCTCCCGGCCAGTAGCACAACTCAGTAATTCCTTATGGCAATAATGGCTAGTATTCATTAAACACTTAGCATTTGCTAGACACTGTTTTTGGCGTTTTGCATGTTATGTCTGCTGGTGTTTTGCAGCAGACATGCTTGATCCTGCACTCCCTGAGGCAGTCTTGGTTTAAATCCCTGAGTTTTTTCCCCTTCAATGTCATGCTGAGAAGTTTAAGTGTTTTTGCACGACTTCTAAGCCCTTTATAACCTGGCTGCTCTCTTGCTCTGAGCTTTGCTCTCAGCTGTGCTGATGGACTGCTGGGTTCCTTGGCACACCATCCTGTTTGATGACCCTGTCACTTTCATGCTTTTGTATCTGACCAGAATGTTTTTTCTCGTCCCTTTCTCCTGGCTTAGCTTCCCCCCCCCCCCCCACTTCTCAATATACACTCTCCAGCATATCTCCTGTTTTTATGCAGCCTGAACTAAAGTCCCCCTTTTTTGCATCAAACTCAGTGTTGTTGGTACCTCTGGCTTCCTGTTGTCCCTGGTATGTGCTTTTGCTTTCACTTGTGAGATGCACAGGTTTGGGAAATGTGTCTTTCTCATTCTTGCATTGTCAGTACCGATACATGGTGTTCATTCCAACCTATCTTCTCGATTAGCCTGGAGAGTGGGTGGTTTAGCCAGGGCTATACACTGCAGAAGAGGTGGTCTTGCTAGTAGACCTTAGGTTTATGCACACCCTGGTCCTTAGGTTACATGTTTGGCTGATGCTTTCCTAGAAACTTTGTTTCTGGATAAGCCAGGATGTGTCGTGTGGTAAATAGACCTCTGACTAGGAGTCGGGTGGTCCAGATTTTAACTTTCTTTTGCCAGCAGTGGTCTTCGCCAAGTTACCTCTGCGGCCATCAGTGTCTGTATCTGTAGCGCGAAGGGGTTGAATTTGGTTTAAGTAGGTATGGCAAATGGGGAGGTTTCTTTGGCTTAGCACAGTTCTTTTTGATGAGAAAAGGATGGGCTTCTTGGACCAGTTTTGAGAATTTGATGATTTGCTGAAGCAGCAAATATGTATTCAATCCATAGTATGTGTTAGGAACAGCCCCAGGTGCTGGAGATAATATTAGTGAACAAAATAGACCCAGATCTCTGCTCTGCAGAGCTTACAGTGCAGTGGGAGAGCCGGGTATAAATAACATAGCTCAGTTAAATGGAGTTATCTGTTGAAAGGTGACAGTTGCTATCAAAACAAAGCTGGGAAGAGGACTAGGTGGCTTAGTAGCAGGTGTAGTGGTGAGAAGGAGCCCTTCGCTGAGGTGACATTTGAGGAAAGATTTGCACGAGGTGAGGGAATAGGCCAACCAGGAGGCTGGGGTAGAGCGATCCAGGCAGAGGGGTGAGCAGGTGCAGAGGACCCCCAGAGCGATGCTGGCGTGCTTGAGGAGAGGAGCTGGGGCCAGGGTGGGTCTGGCCGATAGAAGGGGAGAGTCAAGGGGTGCGTCCTGAAGGGTGGTGGGGGTAGAGTCTCGTGACTGCAGTGAAGATATGGACTGTTGTTTGATGCTGGCTGAATGGGGCACCTTTGGAGGGTTTTGAGCAGAGGAGTGGCATGGTCTGCATTAGGTTTCATGGGGTATCTTTGGCTGCTGTACCGAAGACAGATTGGAGGCATTGGGAGTCGGGGCAAGGGCAGAAGCAGGGAGACCAGGAGGCCAGGGTGCTGCAGCATCCGGTGGCCACTGGTGGTGGCGGCTTGCACCGGAGTGGAAGCTGTGGTGGTGGCAAGAAACGGTAGGTGATAAGAATCCGAAGGTTTGACTGGGCACCGTGGCTCACGCCCGTAATCCCAGCACTTTGGGAGGCTGAGGTGGGTGGATCACTTGAGGTCAGGAGTTTGAGACCAGCCTGGCCAATATGGCGAAACCCCATCTCTACTAAAAAATTAGCCGGGCATGGTGGCTGGTGCCTGCAATCCCAGCTATTTGGTAGGCTGAGGCAGGAGAATCGCTTGAACACAGGAGGCAGAGATTGCAGTGAGCCAAGGTTGCACCACTGCACCACAGCCTGGGCAACAGAGCGAGACTCTCATAGCCTGGGCAACAGAGCAAGACTCTGTCTCAAAAAAAAAAAAAAAGTACAATCTGAAGGTTCAGTCTCTGACTGTCTGGGCTGGTTCTTTCCTGGGCCGCTGACTCTCTTGGCTCCCGATGGGCTGTTGCAGTTGGAATTCTGGCCACACTTCACTTTACATGCCAAGACAAAATCACAGCACACTGGGCTTGAGAACACAGGCAGTCTTTCAGTGTGGGTCTGATGTTTGCTATTTTAGCTCAGCTCTGCCTGGCAGGGTGTGCTCTGCTGACAGAGGGTATGCAGGCAGCTGGGGTATTTGGAGTATGACATTTGAAAGTGGCCTGATGGCGGCTGGTCGCTGTAGCTCATGCCTGTCATCCCAGCACTTTGGGAGGCTGAGGCAGGTGGATCACCTGAGGTCAGCAGTTCGAGACCAGCTTGACCAACATGGTGAAACCCCATCTCTACTAAAAATACAAAAAATAGCTGGACATTGTGGCGGGCACCTATAATCCCAGCTACTCAGGAGGCTGAAGCAGGAGAATCATTTGAACCCGAGAGGCAGAGGTTACAGTGAGCTGAGATCGCGTCATTGCACTCTAGCCTGGGCGACAGGGCAAGACTCTGTTTCAAAAAAAAAAAAAAAAAGTAAGTGGCGTGGTGGCAAGAAAGGCCCAAATTGAACATGGCAAGGATGTGGGTGCTGGGATAAAGCTGGAGCAGAAGAGGGTTCTCAGTGTTGTGGCTCTGACAGCTGTCAGCTTACACTGCCAGAGCCACGAGACGCCTGTGAGCAAACGAGACAGCTGAACAGGCCACCGTCCGTCCTCGCCGGAGGAGAGGCATTGTTGGGGATAATGAATTCATTCGGAAAACGTTTACTTGCTCCTCTCCTGTGCCAGCTGCTGTGGTGAGTGCTGAGCCATCCACGTGGCCCTTCGCGGCTGGACGCCTGCCCCGTGAACACATGCGCGCAGACTGTGGTGCCGGGCAGGTGGCAGTCCCAGGATGCTGGCAGAGAGCAGGGCCCTCAGTGGGTGGAATGGTCGTGTCCTCCTGACACAGGTTGGGCTTCTGCCGAGACCTGGCTGCAGAGGTTGGGGGGAGTCTATCGGAGCCCCCCTCCTGCGGGGAGCACGTGACTGGGGAGGAGGGGCATGGAGGGTGGTGAGCAGGCTCTGGAGCTGCTGCCAAGGCCATGGTGAAGATCCGGGCTGTGGTCCTAAGAGCCATGAGAGAGTGTTGAAGGGTATTAAACAGGGAGGGCTGTGATACTGTGACACTGTCCGTCATCCTTGAAGAGAAGGCGAGAGGAAGCTGGTGGGCTTCTGAGGAGGCCGAGGCCAGAGGCTGTGGGGTTGGAGAGGAGTGAGCAGGTTCAGGGTGTGCGTGGTACTCTCGGGATTCACTGATGGGCAGGGTGCTGGGGGTCGAGGTGATGTCCAGGACGCTGGCCTGAGGGGATGGGAATGTGGTGGGCAGAATACTGGCCCCCTAAAGGTGTCCTCATCCTCATCCCTGACCCCTGCAAATATGTTCTGTTACATGGCAGAGGGGAATTCAGGTCACTAATCAGCTGGCCTGAAATGGGGGAATTGTCCTGTTACCCGGCGGGCCCAGTGTAACCTCATGAGCTTTTGGAAGTGGTCGGAGACACGGTGTAGGATGGACTCCATCCACAGTGGCTGGCTTTGCAGATGGGGGAGGCAGCCACCAGGAATGTGGCGCGGCTTCTGGAAGCTGGGAAAAGCATTCTACGGATAGCTAACAAGAGAGCAAGGCGTTCTACGGATAGCTAACAGGAGAGCAAGGCCTTGCTCCTGCCCCCGCCAGGAGCTGAATTCTGCGGACAACCGGAGTGAGCAGGAAACGGGTTCTCCCCTCGAGCCTCCCGGAAGGAGCGCAGCTGGCCGACGCCTGGACTTCAGTGTGATGAGACCCACGCCGGATTTCTGACCTTCAGAACTTCGAGATAATGAATGCATGTTTTAAGTTGTGGTGATTTGTTACAGCAGCTGTGAAGAGTGGGGTACTGTGCCAAGGGATGTCCAACAGGGAGTGGTAGGCGGCCCGGCACCTCCCTCAGCAGTCCTGCACTTGGATGTGGACAGGAGTACCTTGGTCAGCGGCCTTGTGGGGGGTCACTGGGTAACCTCCACAAAGTATGTTTAAACCCAGGGAACTGAAGTCAGCTTGGAGGGTTCTTCCTGTGTCCTCTGTCCTGCTCAGGCCTAGGAAGCAAATAGGGCCCTGCCTCTTTCCTCAGAATGTTGGCTGCTGCCTCGGGCCCCCTTGCTTGCTTGTGTTTTTATACATCTGTATTGCCTTGCTTGTGTTTTGAAGAGGTTGTTTATTGGGTAAGAACCCTCAGTCCTGTTTTCATGCTGGGGCAAGCCCCGGCGTTTTGTCCCGGCGGTGATCGTGTGTTCCCCCCAGCTGGGTTTCTCTTCTTGTTAGTGAGTGGAGATGACCTTCCTGTGACGGTGGCCTCGGAAACGCTGGTGGGTGAGTTTTTGCTGTAGGCGCAGTTCCTTTTCCTTGTTCCTTTCAGTGGTCACTTTCCGTGTTATTAAATGTCTTACTTTGTCCAGAAACATTTTGAAAAATAAATTGAATGTGAATCCTATTTCCTTTCTCTTACATATTTGTCTGATAGAGTAAATCTGGACTCTGGGTTAATTTTAAATGAAGACGAAAATGGTTAAATAATCCCTGACGATTTTGGATTATTTGTTTGTTTCTTAAGTAATGAGAGCAGGAGGAAGTACCCCATTGCTCCCAAGTGTTGTTTTTTTTTTTTTTTTTTTTTTTGAGACGGAGTCTCGCTCTGCCGCCCAGGCTGGAGTGCAGTGGCCGGATCTCAGCTCACTGCAAGCTCCGCCTCCCGGGTTCACGCCGTTCTCCTGCCTCAGCCTCCCTGCTCCCAAGTGTTTGTGAGGAACCATGGGAGGTCATGGAATTGAGGAGAATATGTCTTGGAAGACCACTTGTCTGTTTTTCTTTTTCTTTCTAATTTTTTATTTCCATAGACTACTGGGGAACAGGTGGTGTTTGGTTACATGAGTAAGTTCTTTAGTGGTGATTGGTGAGATTTTGGTGCACCTGAGCAGTATACACTGAACCCAGTCTTTTATCGCTCACCCCTTTCCCACCCTTTCTCCCTGAGTTCCTGAAGTCCATTGTGTCATTCTTATGCCTTTGCATCCTCATAGCTTAGCTCCCACTTACAATTTTTTTTTTTTTTTTTTTTGAGATGGAGTCTCACTCTGTTGCCCATGCTGGAGTGGAGTGGCGTGATCTCGGCTCACTGCAACCTCCACCTCCTGGGTTCAAGCGATTCTCCTGCCTCAGCCTCCCAAGTGGCTGGGACTACGGGTGTGCGCCACCATGCCCGCCTAATTTTTGTATTTTTAATAGAGATGGGGTTTTACCATGTTGGCCAGGCTGGTCTTGACCTTGTGACCTCAAGTTATCCACCTGCCTTGGCCTCCCAGGGTACTGGGATTACAGACATGAGCCACCATGCCTGGCCGTTAGCTCCCACTTATGAGTGAGAACAGATGGTTTGGTTTTCCATTCCTGAGTTACTTTACTTAGTCTCCAGCCTCATCCAGGTCTCTGCGAATGCCATTAATTCATTCCTTTTTATGAATGAGTAGTAATGAATTAATGGCATTAGGCTGAGTAGTGTTTCATCATATATATACATACGCATATATATGTACACACTTACATACACACACACACACCACAGTTTTTTTTTTTTTTTTTTTTTTTGAGATGGGAGTCTCGCTCTGTCACCAGGCTGGAGTGCAGTGGTGCAATCTCGGCTCACTGCAACCTCCGTCTTGCAGGTTCAAGCGATTCTCCTGCCTCAGCCTCCTGAGTAGCTGGGATTACAGGCACGCACCACCACGCCCAGCTAATTTTTGTGTTTTTACCCTGTTGGCCGGGATGGTCTCCATCTTTCGACCTTGTGATCTGCCTGCCTTGGCCCCCCAAAGTGCTGGGATTATAAGCGTGATCCACCGTGCCCGGCTACACCACACTTTCTTCATCCACTTGTTGATTGATAGGCATTTGGGTTGAAAAGAAGTCATCTCTGTTTTTCTGTCCCTGAACGGCCACAGTCTAGTGCGGCCTGCCTGTGGCTAGGACAAGGACAGTGTTCACGTGCAGGGGGCTGTCCTGGCTCTGCGGCCTGAGAGTGACACCTGCCCCTCCTTTCTTTCTCTGGCAGGCTCAGGGTCTCTGCCCCTTCTCAGCTCAGCCCTTCACCCCTTGAACACAGGCCGTGGAGATCTGCATTGTGCAGTGTTTCTGGGTGCAGTGGGGAGCCCAGGAACAGGAGCCGGTATCCTGCCACAGGGTCGGGAGTGTCACCATGCTTGGCCCTGGGAGCGCAAGATGAGCCACCTGCACGGTTCTTTTTCCTGAGGAGTCCAGGGAGCGTGTCTGTGTGTGGATCAGGCACAGAGCAGGTGTTCCCTGCAGCGCTCAGGTGCAGAGGGGAATCGGAACTGAGGTGGGGCCTTGGCATCACGCCCCATGCGAGGGATTGTTTGTGGAGTGCTTCCCTTGGGCTAGGCAGTTTTTTTTTTTTTTTTTTTTTTTTAAGGAGACAGAGTCTCCCTCTGTTACCCAGGCTGGAATACAATAGTGCGATCTCGGCTCACTGTAACCTCCGCTTCCTGGGTTCAAGCAAATTCTCCTGCCTCAGCCTCCCCAGTAGCAGGGGCTACAGGCTCATGCTGCCATACCCAGCTAATTTTTGTGTGTGTGTTTTAGTAGAAACGGGGTTTCACTGTGTTGGCCAGGCTGGTCCCGAACTCCTGACCTCAGGTGATCTGCCCACCTCGGCCTCCCAAAGTGCCGGGATTACAGGCGTGAGCCACCGCGCCCGGTGGACTAGGCACTTTACGTGCAGCCACCTATGTAGTCCTCATAGCAGCTGGGGGTGGCACCGTGTGGTCCCTGTTTTACAAATGAGGAGACTCAGAAGCTGAGTTACATGCTCAAAGCCACACAGCCCGTAAGCGGCAGAGCTAGGGTTTGAATCTGAGAAGTCTGTGCCCTTACCCATCACAGCCTCATCCTTATCTCCTCCACGCCCAAGCGGACTTAACAGGTGCTGAAATTATTACAGAGAAGGCTGACTCGTTCACCAGGAATCTGATCCTTCTGTGGGCTGGCTTGGGTGGAGGTGGTCCCTGCACCCTGGCACACATCCTCATGTTTGAACTCAGGCTGCTGCCTGTTGAGCTCAGCCTGAGGCCCGACTCTTCCAGGCAGGGAAAAACCACGCTTCCTGCGCTCGGCAGACTGCCGGGGATTCTTCTGGAGAGAGGTGAGCCACTTCTCCCAGGTCCCCCCGTGTTCTCTTTGCAGACACGAGGCAGAGGTATCAGGAGGCCCAGAGAACAGGGCCGCCTGGGCTCTTCCCATTTCTGGGCCCCGTGCTGTGGGGAACTTTCATTTTGAGTATCCTCAGACTTTTTGTTCCTCCTTTCTGAAATGTTTCCTCTTTTCTGGTGATAAACATGGAAATTCCACTCCGAGTGCTGTGGATCATGAAGGGCACGTAGCCCCCGCGAGTCCAGTTGCTTAGAATAGCTGTGGGTTCCCTTATTGAGTAGGAAGTGGAGGCTGAGAACGTCTGTGTTGTTACTGATGGCAGCCCCCCGAGGCAGGGCCAGGTGTTCCTGGGCGTCCTCTCCACCCTGAATCTGCCTTCCCCGTATGGCCTGCGTGGGGAAGGTGGGCCTCTGCTCAAGGCCCCAAGCTCCTAGGGGAATAGGTTCACCCTCAGGCCGGTCCAAGGCAGAGCCCTTTCTGGCTTCGGGACCCCTGATATTTCTGGGCGCCCGACTGCATCAGCTCTGTTCCCACAGGTCCCTCCTAGGTGTTCTTGCTCGTGCTTGGGTTTGTTTGAGCGCTGCCTCGTCCTCCGCCACCCTCTTCCTTCTCATGTGCACTGTGTGTACCGGAGCCAGGCCGATTCCGATAGAATTTTTTTTTTTTTTTTTTTTTTTTTTTTTTTTTTTTGAGACGGAGTCTCGCTCTGTCACCCAGGTTGGAGTGCAGTGGCCGGATCTCAGCTCACTGCAAGCTCCGCCTCCCGGGTTTACGCCATTCTCCTGCCTCAGCCTCCCGAGTAGCTGGGACTACAGGCGCCTGCCACCTCGCCCGGCTAAGTTTTTGTATTTTTAGTAGAGACGGGGTTTCACTGTGTTAGCCAGGATGGTCTCGATCTCCTGACCTCGTGATCCGCCTGTCTCGGCCTCCCAAAGTGCTGGGATTATAGGCTTGAGCCACCGCGCCCGGCCCCGATAGAATTTTTAAGTGTGCCGTGCAGCTCTCTCCACCTTGTACTCCTTGCTGTGCTGGTTTGAAATGGGCCTTCTTTTATGAAACATTTTTACTAAACTAAAAAATAAAGGCCGGGTGCGGTGGCTCACACCTGTAATCCCAGCACTTTGGGAGGCCGAGGCGGGTGGATCACGAGGTCAGGAGATCGAGACCATCCTGGCTAACATGGTGAAAACCCGTCTCTACTAAAAATACAAAAAATGAGCCGGGTGTGGTGGCGGGCGCCTGTAGTCCCAGTTACTTGGGAGGCTGAGGCAGGAGAATGGCGTGAATCCGGGAGGCGGAGCTTGCAGTGAGCCGAGATCTCGCCACTGCACTCTAGCCTGGGCGACACAGCAAGACTCTGTCTCAAAAAAGAAGAAAAAAAAATAGGCTTGCTGGCTCTAAGGCTTTCACCTAGATGAGGCAAGTGATGTTCATTGCAGTTGTCTGGATGAGCTCCTGATCCTTGGCTGAAAGCTGTCAGTGGCTCGGGATGTGTGGAGGGGCAGGGCAGAGGACCCCGTCTTGGAAAGGGGGCGAGTCCCTTGGTGTCACTGTGGCTCTCTCAGGGGTGGCAGCTCCTCCGCGAGGGCTTGGTGCCCCTGCTGCCCTTGTTTGCACGTGAATGTGTTTGCGGCAGGGAGGCCAGCGAGTTGGCTGGGACTCCCTACGTTATGCTGTTGAGTTTGGGAGTCAAGGGGAGATCTGGCCTTGCTTCTTTCCGAATTCAGAGGGGATCTGGGAGGAAGAAAGGTTCAGAGACAATCACAGTTTTATAGAATTTATGACAGGATTTTCCTGCTCATGTCTGGGGCCTTGGGAGTTGCTTTATCGGGGTGGAGGAAGAGCACAGAGCGCTGCCTCTTCTGTTTTGAGACTGGGTCTGGCCGCTGCCAAGTTCTCAGGTTTATCGATGGTGCAGGAGGTGATTCCTGCATGGCCACAGCTGCCTCCTGGAAAGGGCTGGTAGAGGATTGTTGGCTGTGGGCTCCATTTTGTTTTCTTTTAGAATTAATCTCTATATTGAGTTAGTTTTGTGTTCCAAAACCAGTCACTAGAGCCACCGTAGCAGCTTGTGCGTCAGCCAAATGTGCCTTCCTAAGCCGTCATGCTTTTAAATAGCTCATAGAAAAGGCCACCTTAACAGCAGCTTGGGAGCTTTTAAGAGGGTGTTGTTACCTAGCTAGGTTTTGTTGTGAGAAGATGTCCTGTATTCTTGGAACTTAATTCCTTCAAAGATATGGTATGCCTTTAAATGCTTAATCGTTGAAGTATTTGCATAGTGAGGAAGAGAATTAAATGTAACAAGCAGTTATGGGACGCGCTGTGTTTGCACGCGAGGCCCTGGGGTGTGTGCAAAGGTGAGCCTGGTGTTACTCCTGCTACCGAGGGACTTCTGTTTGCTGAGGGAGACAGACCAGCTGGGAGCTTCTGCCGCAAGGATGCTGGTGCCAAGCGGGCCGTGGAGGGGCCAGGAAGCCCTGTGGCAGCATGGGCAAGGAAAGGGCAGTTTTCACTGAGGACATGAGATGACATTAAACTGGACTTTGAAGGTTACCTGGGGTGTGGGGGCGTGTTCTGTAGTCAGGGGCTGCGACAAGGCCTTCTTGGCACAGGGTGGCTTGAACACAGCCCAGGTAAGGAGGAATACAGGGTGTGTTTGGGAACCTGATGAGTCGCTGGTTACCTGAGAACAGAGGTGGAAGGAGTGGGCACAGCTGCGGCTGTGTGGTGGGATGCAGGTGAGGGTCAGTGTTCAGGATGGTGGCTGCAGGAGTTTTGGCTTGAGGCTGTTTTGTGTTTGGAGTTAGGGAAGGTTTCTGAGCAGGGGCCACCTGATCAGACCTCCTGCTACCATTTATTGACCTGTTACTGTGTGCTAGAGACAGGGGCTCAGGTCAGGGAACTGAGCCAAGATTGCACGGGTAGGACGAGGCCGGCCGGGAAGTAGGGTGAGAACCATGGCCATGGGGGAGAGAGAGAGAGGAAGGGGACTGTCCGGAAGTGTTTGCAATTCATTTAGTTCAGTAGATGTTCAAAATGGACCCTGTGCCACACATTGCAAAAGGTGGGAAAAGAGAGCCCTCCCGAGAGGGGGCGTGTGAGCCGGGAGCGGCAGGAGGGCGCTGCACAGGCCTCATGGGACCTGAAAGCATCCGAGTTCTTCCCCAAGGTCTGTAGAAAGACCTTGAAGGATGTTCAGCTGGGGAGTGACCCGTCCCCTGATGGGCACAGGACGGCAGAGCTGAGGCCAAACCCAGGGGCAGCCGGTGTAGCCGTTGTGTTCTTCTTGGGAGGAGGGGATGGGCCAGGGCCAGGGCTGATGGACAGGAGAGGAGGGATGTGTGGGAGGTTTCCAAGGTGACCTAGAGGAAGTGGAGACTGTGGGTGGGTGGTGTTCTTCAGGGAGGAGACGAGGCTGACCCTCATGTTGGTGGATTGCAGTTCTGGAGGTGGTCACAGGAGATACCTGGGCAGAATGAGAGAAATGGAGCCCTGATTTAAGTCAGTGGGAACAGAGGGTTTTCTTATTTTCTTTTTTTTTAGTATAGGTCTGCCCCACGCAATATTTGGGACATATATAAGAAGCTCTTTGTTTACCTAAAATCCAAATTCATTTGTTTGTTTACTTTATTATACTTTAAGTTCTAGGGTACATGTACACAACATGTAGGTTTGTTACATATGTATATATGTGCCATGTTGGTGTGCTGCACCCATTAACTCGTCATTTACATTAGGTATATTCCCTAATGCTATCCCTCCCCGCTCCCCGCCACAGTAGGGCCCGGAGTGTGATGATCCCCTTCCTGTATCCAAGTGATCTCATCGTTCAATTCCCACCTGTGAGCGAGAGCATATGGTGTTTGGTTTTCTCTTCTTGTGATAGTTTGCTGAGAATGATGGTTTCCAGCTTCATCCATGTCCCTGCAAAGGGTATGAAACTTGTCCTTGTTATGGCTGCATAGTATTCCATGGTGTATATGTGCCACAAACAGGGTTTTTGATGCCAGGACATAGGCCAGTGAGAGCCAGGGGCTGCCAGGAGAAGAGGGCTCGAGGGAGAGGTACGAGGCAGGGACCCGCACGTTGTCTATTTTCGTGTGACTGGTAGAGAGTGATGTTGTCCAAGGGTGGGGACCGAAGAGTGGGTATGGTGAGTGGCCAGTGGGCCACAAGTGACTTTTGTGGGGGACCCATTGACGTGAGGTGGTGGATTCGTGGCTGAGAGTTGGCAGTGGTTCTGCTTGGAGGCACGAGTTTGAGAACCATTTACTCGGGTGGAGGAAGGCAGGAGAGAGCATGATTTTTCATAGGAGAAAAAAGGAGGACTGAGGACTTGGCTTTGGGGAGCAGAGTAGGGAACACACAGAAGAGTCTGGGGCATGTGGAGAGGCTGGCAGGAGGCAGAGGAGGGAGCAAGAAGAAAGATCTCAGTGTGGTGAGTCCCGAGGGGAAGCCGGGCAGGGCCAGGACTGAGTGAGAAGCAGCAAGAAGGAGAGAGGGGGAGTGGGACTCGGTGATGGCTGGCTGCCAGGACGGTGGAGCCGCGTGGGAAGACATGCCTCACTTGGCGACGGGGATGCCTTCTGAGAAATGCGTCCTTAGGTGATTTTGTCCTTGTGTGAACATCACAGAGCGCATTTATACAAACCTAGGTAGGGTTAGTACGGTGTCGCCTGCTGCACACCTGGGCTATGTGGCACCATCTGTTGCTGCGAGGTTACACGGTGTCGCCTGCTGCACACCTGGGCTGTGTGGCACCGTCTGTTGCTGCGAGGTTACACGCCTGTACAGCATGGTACTGTTTTGAATACTGCAGGGAGTTGTCACACAGTGGTTAGTATGTGTGTATCTGAACATCTCTGAATATGGAGCAGGGATAGTACAAATACAGATAAACGATGAAGTGGCATGCTCGTGTAGGGCGGCCGGTGTGACTGGCGCTCGCAGGACCGGACGTTGCTCTTGCTGTTGGTGGGTTGGTGAATGGAGGGTGAGTGAACGGGAAGGCCTGGGTCGTCACTGTGCATTGTGTAGACGTCCTGAACACTCTGCATTTAGGCTACACTAGATTCATGAAAACACCTTCTTTCTTCAGTAGTTAACCTTAGCTTGCTGTGACTTTTCAACTTCGCAAACGTTTTGATTTTTTAAAAACGTTTTGACTCCTTTCTATTATGACGTAGCTTAGAACACAAATACATTGTACAGCTGTACCAAAATATTTTTCTTTATATCCTTAGTAAGCTTTTTTCTCTTTTTAAAATTTTTTATTTTTATTTTTTATTTATTTTTATTTATTTTTTTTTTTGAGACGGAGTCTCGCTCTGTCGCCCAGGCTGGAGTGCAGTGGCCGGATCTCAGCTCACTGCAAGCTCCGCCTCCCGGGTTCGGGCCATTCTCCTGTCTCAGCCTCCTGAGTAGCTGGGACTACAGGCGCCCGCCACCTCGCCCGGCTAGTTTTTTGTATTTTTTAGTAGAGACGGGGTTTCACCGTGTTAGCCAGGATGGTCTCGATCTCCTGACCTAGTGATCCGCCCGTCTCGGCCTCCCAAAGTGCTGGGATTACAGGCTTGAGCCACCGCGCCCGGCCTAAAATTTTTTATTTTTTTCTTTTTCAGCTTTTTGTTAAAAACTAAGACACAGACACACCCATTAGCCTAGGCCGACACAGGGTCAGGACCATCAGTGCCACTGGCTTCCACCTCCACATCTTGTCCCAGCGGAAGGTCTTCGGGGGCAGTAACATGCATGGAGCGGTCATTGCCTTCTTCTGGAATGCCTCCTGAGGGACTGAGGACTTGCCCGAGGCTGTTTTACAGCTTTTTTTTTTTTTTTTTCTTAATAAGTAGAAGGAGCATACTCTAACATAATGATAAAAAGTATAGTACAATAGGCTGAGCACAGTGGCTCACGCCTGTAATCCCAGCACTTTGGGAGGCCTAGGCGGGCAGATCACCTGTGGTCAGGAGTTCGAGACCAGCCTGGCCAACATGGTGAAACCCGTCTCTACTAAAATAGACAAAAATTAGCCTGGCATGGTGGTGGGCACCTGTAATCCCAGATGCTCAGGAGTCTGAGGCAGGAGAATCACTTGAATCCCGGAGGCAGAGGTTGCAGTGAGTCGAGATCATGCCATTGCACTTCAGCCTGGATGACAAGAGCAAAACTCTGCCAAAAAAAAAAAAAAAAAAAAAAAAGAAAAAGTATAATACAATGAGTACAATGAATACATACATAAAGCAGTACCATAGTTGTTCATTATGATCAAGTATCACATATAGTATATAATGTATGTGCTGTACTGTTATAGGACTGGCAGTACAGTAGATTTGCATATATCAGCATCACCACAAACAGGAGTGTGCTTTGTGCTACGATGTATCTTTGGCTGTGACATCACTAGGTGACCAATTTTTCAGCGGCATTATAGTCTTACAGGACCATGGTCCCATATGAGGTCTGTTGTTGACTAAAATGTCGTTATGTGGTGCTTGACTGTACTTCTCTGTGTTGGACTGTACTTCTCTGTGTTGGACAGTTTCTTTTCTTTTTTTTTTTTTTTTTGAGATGGAGTTTTATTCTCATTGCCCTGGCTGGAGTGTGGTGGCACAATCTCAGCTCACCGCAATCTCCACTTCCCGGGTTCAAGCGATTCTCCTGCCTCAGCCTCCTGAGTAGTTGGGATTACAGGCGTGCACCACAACGCCCAGCTAATTTTGTATTTTTAGTAGAGATGAATTTTCTCCATGTTGGTCAGGCTGGTCTCGAACTCCTGACCTCAGGTGATCCACCCACCTCAGCCTCCCAAAGTGCTGGGATTGCCGGCGTGAGCCGCAGCGCCCGGCCAGGACAATTTCAAAATACTTCCATTTCCTTCGTATTTTCTGTTTTCTATAATAAATACGCATTGCTTTTGTTATGTGAGGGAAAAAATTTTTGTAAAAATGCTGTTTCCAAGACCTATTTGCAGAGATGTCCATTTGACCCAGTAATTGCCTCAGCCCCTGCTGGGTTCTCAGTGCTCCGAGGGCTGTGAGGAGTGTGACATGAGACAAAATGTAGCAGGGAGTTTGTGGCCCAGAAGTGACACCACACAGCTGGGAGCCTTGCGGGATAGCATGTGCATTACTGCCAGAGTGGTGTGGGTGTCAGGGCGGGACAGCCCTCGGAGACCCTCTGGTTTGGGTCTCAGGCACCACATCTTTCTGCTGTTGACCCTCGGGGTGGGCACAAGTTTCAGATTATGCTGTAGACGGAGGGGATGGTGGAATTGTTTACCGTTGTCAGAATGGTTTTTCGTACATTTTCCTCCAAAGCTCATAGAGTTAATTTCCTTGGAAAATTTACTTCTGAACATATTTTATAAATCTGGGGAGCATCGCCGTGTGTTGGAATGAGCCGAATGGTAAATTCAGTTGCTAATTTGAGTACGTAATTCAGAAAGCTGCTATTGAACCCTAAGGGGGCATTGAATGATGACTGTGCTTGGAGAAGAGAGGTTGATTAGCCATAAAATGAATTTGACTAGATGACTTGTCTGTTTACTTCATATATGTGAAATACAGAGAAGCATTTAATCGTAAATGTTTCATTTCTTTTATGATTCCGAGAACATTGCAGCTGAATTTATTGCTTTTCCATACTTTTCTTTTCTTTCACTCTTCCCTATTTCACTCTCCAGTGCTATTTTCAACCACTGCTGTTTAACCTTCAATTAAAAAAAAAGCTGTTCTGATACACCATCAGGTTTGTTTGAAAGGCAGCACCTTGGTGTAGAGGATTCAGATTCAAACCAGAAAAACATTCTGCGGGATCTGCTGGGCAGAGCTGCCTCCTGTCAAAACCCAGTGCCCTTGCAGCAACTGGCTCGATTCGCTCTGTTCCTCTTGCCTCTGACTTGTCTCTTCCCGCTTCAGAGTCACCTGTGTCCTCATGGATTAGCCGCTTTTGTGAAGGCAGCCTGAGGACAGGGACTCTCGCTTGTTTACTGTCAGCTTTCCGCGACCAGCCCGGGGCCTGGTGTGGAGCAGGTGCCCAGTCAGTGTTTGTTGAGTGACTTGAATGGAGAAACATAACGCAGTGTAGTCAGTAGAAGCTGAAGGCTTCTGTGTTTCATGCTGCTGTCAAGCGAGCACCAAGTGGAGGTTCTGGCTATCCACAAATAGATTTTCAGCAAGTATTTGATTCTCGTGTTTTGTTTATTGTGTATTTAAATTTAAGGTTTTCTGAGTCATGTTGTAAAGACAGCTCTGGGCACAGTCCTGAAGAGATGGTGTTGATTTCAGGGACCCATTCTCTTTCTCTTGGGCATTTCCCTCTGCCCCGACCCCCACAGCTGACCAGTGTCTCCAGCCTGTTCCTCCACCCTGTTCTCATGCTGTGACCCCTCTCCCCTTCTCCCTGGAGGTGCCCTCCCAATTTTTATTTTTTTATTTTTTTAGACAGGGTGTCACTCTAGCCCAGGCTGGAGTGCAGTGGTGCGCGATCTTGGCTCACTGCAGCCTTGACTTCCTGGGCTCAGGTGATCCTCCCACCTCAGCCTCCTGAGTAGCTGGGACTATAGGAGCACACCACCATGCCTGGCTAATTTTTATATTTTTTATAGAGACAGGGTTTCACTACGTTGCCCAGACTGGTCTTGAACTCCTGGACTCAAGAGATCTGCCCACCTTGGCCTCTCAAAGTGCTGGGATTATAGGCCTGAGCCACCATGCCCAACCCCAGTTCTTGTGTTAGACCTTAGTTTACCTGCCTCCCTTGCCATGGGTGTCCTCGGGTTCCCCTCACGCGTGGCGGCATTGCAGTTGTGTCTCCTTGTGCCTTGTGTTGAAAAGGTGAGCTTTGGCCACAATTCTGAGGGCTGTTGTTGGGGAGGGCATGGGGAGGTCTTTTTGGTTGGGGGTCTTCTTCAGGGCCCAGCCCCTTGGGGCATCTCTCTGCCGGCCCCTCCCTGGCCTGCCCTGGGGTGTCTTGTCCCTCGTGCACGTTGTTCCACTTTCACCTGCGTGCGGCCTCTGCTGTCGCGGGCTAGAGCCTGTGACCCTTTGTCAGTGTTTGCTCATGTGCTTTTCTGTCTGAGGGCCCCGGCTGTGTGTGTGTAGGATCAGTGGGATGTGTATCCATTCGACCAGAACACCCAACTAATGGCCCCTGCCTTTGCTCACTGCTAACTGGTTAGCCCTCCTCAAGTTTGGGGGTGGTGAAATCTGTCATTTTCATGTGAAGCACATGCTAAAGTGTGTTGTTCTGTGGTGATTGACACTACAAACTTGTCATTCATGGTGGGACAAGTGAACTTGGACTTCTTACTTTTTTTGAGATGGAGTCTCACTCCGTTACCAGGCTGGAGTGCAGTGGCATGATCTCGGCTCACTGCACCCTCTGCCTCCCGGGATCAAGCAGTTCTCCTGCCTCAGCCTCCCGGGTAGCTGGTACTACAGGCGTGCGCCCCCACGCCTGGCTAGTTTTTGTATTTTTAGTAGAGATGAGGTTTCACCATGTTGGCCAGGATAGTCCCGATCTCTTGACCTCGTGATCCGCCCGCCTTGACCTCCCAAAGTGCTGGGATGACAGGCGTGAGCCACCGTGCCTGGACTAATTTTTGTATTTTTAGTAGAGACGGGGTTTCACCATGTTAGCCAGGATGGTCTCGATCTCCTGACCTCGTGATCCGTCCGCCTTGGCCTCCCAAAGTGCTGGGATGACAAGCGTGAGCCACTGCGCCTGGCCAGACTTTGGCCTATTTAAAGGTTGAATGAATGAGACGGGTCAGCCATCTCGAGCCTTCCCTTCCATGACGTACCGGCCTTCCTGGGACACAGTGGGGTCAGGGAGGGGGCCTTTCCTGTCCTGCCTTCCATCTTTATAGAGATACCACTTACGTGCCACACTGTTCGCCCATTTAAAGTGCTTGCTGTTTTTAGTATATTCATAGTTATGCAGTCATTACTACAGTCAATTTTAGAAAAATTTAATCACCACAGAGAGTAACGCTGTACCTGTTAGCATTCACTTCCCATTCTCTCCTCGCCCCCTTGGCAACCACGGGTCTACTATCTGGATGTTGCATGTCAGTGGAATCACACAGTGTGCGGCCTTTTGCGTCTGGCTTCTCTCAGCTTCATGTTGTCAAGATTCACCCATGCTATGTTGTGTACTAAGACTTCATTCCCTTTATGACCTAATATTACTCCATCGTGTGGTTCGGCCACGTTGTGTTGACCCCATTCATCAGCTGGTGGACATTTGCCTCCACTCTGTGGCTGTTATGGATAATGCTGTATGAGGTTTTGGTATGGATGTGTATTTTCGTTTCTCTTGGGTATCTACCTTTGAGTGGAATTGCAGGGTCACGTGATAACTCCATGTAACCTTCCGAGGACCTGCCAAGCTGTTTTCCACAGCAGCTGCCCATTTTTCATTCCCACTAGCAGTGTGTGAGGTTCCAGTCTCTGCATCCTCACCATCACGCTTTAGCATCTTTTTAATTTCTGCCATTCTGCTGGGTGCGAAGTGGTATCCCGTGGTGGTTTGGATTTGTGTTTCTCTGATGGCTAATGATACTGAGCTTACTTTTTGAAAGACTTCTGTTTGTAGTCTCAAAAGAAGGGGGAGACTTAGAGTTATCAGCAGTGTGCCCCCAGGAGTCCTTCATGTTTCGACCCTTCTGGAGAGTAAGGCGGTGCTCCAGCAGTGTGCCCGTGTCCAGGGCACGCACACCTCACCTTCACAGAGCCAGAGCGATCTTTAAAAAACTAGAAAGCGTTTCAGCCATTCGGAAAGGGCACACAGGCTGATGTAATACAGAAGACACCGTATCTCCATCCAGCACGGGAAAGACGACAGTGCACACACACAGTGGAAGCTGCCGTGGGGTCTTTGCCTGAACTTAGCCACTCCCCAGACCCCTGTTCTGAGTTTTGTATTTCCATTCCCATGTGTGCAGGAGTTTTTTTAACCACTCATATATGTATCAAAAATGATATACAGTATCATTTCGCCTTTAACTTTTTTTTTTTTTCCCTGAGACGGAGTCTTGCTCTGTCGCCCAGGCTGGAGTGCAGCGGCGCGATCTCGGCTCACTGCAAGCTCCGCCTACCGGGTTCAGGCCATTCTCCTGCCTCAGCCTCCCGAGCAGCTGGGACTGCAGGCGCCCGCCACCTCACCAGCCTAATTTTTAAAAATGTTTTCAGTAGAGACAGAGTTTCACCATGTTAACCAGGATGGTCTCGATCTCCTGACCTCGTGATCCGCCCGCCTCTGCCTCCCAAAGTGCTGGGATTACAGGCGTGAGCCACTGCACCCAGCCAAAACATTTTTATAAAGGATGTCACACTGTCAGCTTGCTCTCCTCTTCACTGTTCTGTTTATGACATTTATCTGTATTGGTTCTGGTGGTTCTAGTTAATTCCCGTCTGCTATGCGTAGTATTCCATCATATGTGTGTATTCTGGCTTACACATTATTCAGTCAATGGGCATCTAGGTTTATCTCAAAAAGTTTTTTTTGTCTTTGTTAGCATTCTAGACATTGCTGAGCTCATCTCCTGTGTGCTTGTGCACGGGTTTTCCAGGTTGTCTGTCAAGTGAAATTATGTCCTATGTATCTGCTTTTCATAAGGAATCACGAGGGTTCTCTTTAAAACAGTAGATGGCTGCAATGTTACAAAGCAGTATAATTCATTAAGAAGTTTATTGACTAATATACTTTTTTTTTTTTTTTTCGATACAGAGTCTTGCTTTGTTGCCCAGGCTGGAGTGCAGTGGTGTGATCACAGCCCACTGCAACCTCCAACTCCTGGGTTCATGTGAGCCATCTACTTTAGCCTCATGAGTGGCAGGAGCTACAGGTACATGCCACTGTGCCCAGCTAAGTTAATTTTTTGGTAGAGATGAGTGTCTCACTATGTTGCCCAGACTAGTCTTGAACTCCTGGTCTCAAGTGATCCTCCTTCCTCAGGCCCCCAAAGTGCTAGGATTACAGGTGTGAGCCACCATACTTGGCCAGTTAATATGCTTTTTTTTTTTTTTTTTTGGACAGAGTCTTGCTCTGTCACCCAGGCTGGAGTGCAGTGGCGCGATCTTGGCTCACTGCAAGCTCCGCCCCCCGGGTTCACGCCATTCTCCTGCCTCAGCCTCCCAAGTAACTGGGACTATAGGCGCCCGCCACCACGCCTGGCTAATTTTTTGTATTTTTAGTAGAGACGGGGTTTCACCATGTTAGCCAGGATGGTCTCGATCTCTTGACCTCGTAATCTGCCCGCCTCAGCCTCCCAAAGTGCTGGGATTACAGGCGCGAGCCACTGCGCCCGGCCTTAATATACTTTTTTAAAGACAGATTTCGTTATCTGAAATGAGCTACATATTCTTTTAAAATATCTTTAGTTGAAGTCTGCTTTTCTTTTTAGCTATGCAGAAACAAATAAAAGTGCAATTTTGGTAAGATAAAATGGGATTCCTTTAGTCTGAGCTGAACTTTGTTGGAACATTTTTTGTTTAGTAAACACAAACGGTTTGCCTATGAAGAATTTATGAATTTCCGGCTGTCCTGGGAGGAAAAGCCTTTGGCCTGTGATAATGTGACAGAGACTGTTTTTAAAAGGACGTGCAAATAGTCCTTTTAAGTAGGCCGAGATGTATGCTGGTTTTGAGCAATAGAGATACATTGGGGAATGATAGGAAGAACGTAAATGTTCATATAAAGAGAGATTGATAATATTGATGACTGTGGCCAGGCACGGTGACTCACGCCTGTAATCCCAGCACTTTGGGAGGCCGAGGCGGGCGGATCACGAGGTCAGGAGATCGAGACCATCCTGGCTAACACGGTGAAACCCCGTCTCTACTAAAAAAAATACAAAAAAATTAGCCGGGCGTGGTGGCGGGCGCCTGTAGTCCCAGCTACTCAGGAGGCTGAGGCAGGAGAATGGCGTGAACCTGGGAAGCGGAGCTTGCAGTGAGCCCAGATCGCGCCACTGCACTCCAACCTGGACGACAGAGCGAGACTCTGCCTCAAAAAAAAAAAAAAAAAATTGATGATTGCTATTCGTAGGCCACATCACAGTGTTTGGATTGCTGTGATATATGGTTATCTCATTTTGTACGTGTTCTTCTTCCCATTTCCAGGAAGAGAAAACGAAAATTCAGAGTACTTACTTGGTTAAAACTTTACCAGCTAGTAAGTGTTGGAGCTGGACCTTGAACCTGGGCCTTTTGATTGTTAAACCTGAAAGCTTTCTACCAGTGTCAGAGAGAAATCCAAGACATTTCAGGGAAAGGACATGACAGATAGATTGTGCTTGATCTAAGCAGGCTGTATCTTTTTTTTTTTTTTCCCCTGCATAGAGCAAGCATTTGATTCTGCTGATAGGTTTTGTGGGTGAGAAATTCAGATGGGGCATAGTGGGGATGTCTTGTCTCTTCTCCTTGATGTCTGGGGCCTCACTAGGAAGACTGGAAGGCCGGGGCTGAAATTATAAGAAGGCTGATTCACTGACTTGTCTAGCGGTGATGCAGGCTGTCCGCTGGGCCTTTAGCTGGTGCTGTGGGTTGTAATGTGTACATATGGGAGATCCTTGTGGCTAATTTTGGTGTCTTCAGAGAATGGGTAGCTGGGTTCCAAGAGCGGGAACCCAAGAGGGCCAGGTAGAAACTGTGTTGACTTAAAAAAATTATGACATCTTCCCCGAGATACAGATACAACACAGTTCACCCATGTAAATTCACACACAATAGCCTTCACCCATTTAAAGTAAATAACGCAGTGGTTTTTTAGTGTCTTCAAAGAGTTGCGTAACTATCACCACAATCAATTTTAGAGAATGTTTATTGCCTCTAAAAAACCTCATGTGTCCTGTAACTATCACTCCTGCCTTCCTCCCTGTTCTGGTCCCCAAGTTACCACTAATCTACGTTCTCTGTATATAGAATTGTCTGTTCTAGGGATTTCAAATAAATGGAATAATATAATGCACGTTTCTTTGGTAATTGTCTTCTTTCACTGAGCATAATATTTTCAAGATTCATCTATGTTGTAGCTTGTGTCAGTACTTTTGTTTTGTTTTGAGACAAGGTCCTGCTCTGTTGCCCAGGCTGGAGTGCAGTTTTGCGAACATGGCTCACTGCAGCCTTGATCTCAACCTCCTGAGCTCAAGTGATTCTCCTGCTTCAGCCTCCCATGTAGCTGGGACCACAGACATGCATCATCATGCCTGGTTAATTTCTTGACTTTTTGTAGAGATAGAGGTCTCACTTTGTTGCCCAGACTGGTCTTTAACTCCTGGGCTCAAGTGACCCCGCCCATCTTGGCCTCCCAAAGTTGTGAGTGCTGGATTATAGGTGTGAGCCGCCTCCCATCCTTGCCTTGCTCCTGAGTTTAGGGGCAATATACTCAGCCTTTCACCACTAAGTATGGTGTTAACTGTGAGTTTTTTGTAGATATCCTTATCAGGATGAAGATTACCTTTGATTCCTGGTTTGTTGAGAATTTTTAGAATGAAGGAATGTTGAATTGAATCATATGCTTTTTCTGTATCTATTTAGACGATCATGTGGTTTTTGTACTTTATTCTCTTAAATATAGTGTATTGCACTAATTGATTTTTGTTTATTAAACAAACCTTGCATTTCTTGGATAAATTCCACTTGATTATTACACATAATCCCTTTTCATGTGTTGTTGGATTTGGTTTGCTAGTGTTTTGGGTTTTTATGTATATATTCATAAGAGATACTGGTCTGTAGTTTTGTTTCTTCGTGATGTCTTTGCTTGATTTTGGTATCAGGGTAGTATTGGCCTCATAGAATGAGTTGGGAGGTATTACTTCCTTTTCTAGGTTTTGGAAGGGTTTATGAAGAATTGGTATTAATTCTTCTTTCTCTATTTGGTAGCATTTACCAGTAAATCCCTCTGGGCTTTGTGGGTAGTGTTTTGATTACTAATTTAGTCTCTTTATTTTCATTTTTTATTTTTTTGAGACAGGGTCTTGCTCTGTTGCCCACACTGGAACGCAGTAGTGCCATCATAACTCACTGTAACCTCGAATTCCTGAGCTCAAGTGATCCTCCCACCTCAGCCTTCTGAGTAGCTGGGACTACAGGTGTGTGTTCCCATGCCCACTAGCTTTTTGGTTTTTAGTAGATGAGGTCTTGCTCTGTTAGCCAGGCTGATCTTGAACTCCTAGGGTTCAAGTGATCCTCCCACCTTGGCTTCCCAAAGATTACAAGCATGAGCCAGTGTGCCCAGCCTCTTTCAGCCTCTTTACATGTTATGTATCTAGTCATATTTCCTCCTGCTCCTTGACTAAGTTTCAATTGTATGTATCTTTCTGGGAGTTTGTACATTTTATCTAATTTATCTTGTTTGTTGGTGTACAGTTGTTCGTAATATTCTCATAATTATTTTTATTTCTGTAAGGTTGATAATAATGTCTTCTTCCTCATTTCTGTTTTTTTTTTTTTTTTTTTTGAGACGGAGTCTTGCTGTGTCACCCAGGCTGGAATGCAGTGGCGTGATCTGGGCTCACTGCAAGCTCCGCCTCCTGGGTTCACACCATTCTCCTGCCTCAGCCTCCCGAGTAGCTGGGACTACAGGTGCCCACCACCCCGCCCAGCTAATTTTGTTGTATTTTTAGTAGAGACGGGGTTTCACCGTGTTAGCCAGGCTGGTCTCGATCTCCTGACTTTGTGAACCACCTGCCTTGGCTTCCCAAAGTGCTGGGATTAGGCGTGAGCCATGGTGCCCAGCCTCATTTCTGACTTTTGTAATTTGAGTCTTTTTTCTTTTAGTCAGTCTAGCGAAAGGTTAGTCAGTTTTATTCATCTACTCAGAGAACCATCTCTCGGTTTTGTTCATTTTCCTTATATTTAAGGAAATAACCAGACCAGCAGCTTTCTGCGTCCCCCTGGAGTCCTGCTGTGGTTCTGGAAGTTGCCGCTCCTCTCTTTCTGTTGAGTGGCCAGTGCATGTGGGGGCTCCTGCGTCTCCCCTTCACCAGAGTAGCTCTGCCTTTACCTGTTTGGCATTTCCATGTAACATTTCTTTTGAAAAGTTGGTTTACTGCTAAAGTACAGTTAAACCCCACAGAACAAAACTGGAGCCGCATGCATTAACATTGATACATAAAAAACAATCTTGAGGGAACATCTAGTTTTAAAAGATACATATGTATGAAATGATAACAATGTAAACTTTGCAAATGTGCAGAATAATATGGTATGTTGCCTAGAGATCCACCTCTCTTCCATAATAGTATAAACTCTTACATGGAAATGGCAAATGTCAAATACAGGTTGGTAGCTACCTAGGAGGAGGCAGGTAGAGAACCAGAATGGGGAGGGTTTCAACTCTGTTATATGACCAAATGTTGGAATTTGGTGGAAGTGAATCTCTGGGTAGTGTCTGTGTGGTTATTCCTTATGTCCTATATGTCACTAAGCTGACTTTGCAGCCTGCCAGGTGTGAGTGACCTTGGGCAGGCTATTTTTTTTTTTCTTTTTTTGAGACAGAGTCTCGCTCTGTCGCCCAGGCTAGAGTGCAGTGGCGCGATCTCAGCTCACTGCAAGCTCCGCCTCCCTGGTTCACGCCATTCTCCTGCCTCAGCCTCCCGAGTAGCTGGGACTACAGGTGCCCGCCACCACGAGCCCGGCTAATTTTTTGTATTTTTAGTAGAGACGGAGTTTCACCGTGTTAGCCAGGATGATCTCAATCTCCTGACCTTGTGGTTTGCCCGCCTCGGCCTCCCAGTAAGACTGGGTTTCTATACTCCTGTGGCATGCTCTTGCAGGAATTATCCTGGAACATTCAAAATGCCAGTGTAAGTGTTGCTTTGTGTTGCTTTTGTAAGTAAACTGTAAGGGCCTGAATAGTTTGAACTGTATTGTGCTTATTTTGGCCTCCCCAGTGCCCTGAGAGTCAGTATTGAAAAAATGTTTGTTAAATTTTGCTGAAAAATCTTAGGATATAAAAGTAAACATTTGGTATAATTAATATATTGTGCTGCAGGCCTAGGAATGGGATACTGAATAGAAACTGAGTGGGAAGCTGAAAAATGACCTAATGTAATATTTTAATGTTAAAAATGATATTCTCGAAGCACTGGGTGAAAGGAGAGGTTCCTTAATGACATTTGAACTCTATTTTTTTTTTTTAAAGTTTCCTACTAAACGCTATATAGCAAAATAAAGTAAATTCTAGGTGGATTGAAAACTTGAAGGTAGGAACGAGCCCTCTAGAAGGATGAAGCTAGCACGCAGTGAAATGTTTGTGCCCTCTCGGAAGGGCTGGGCCTTTCCAAGAGTCGTCCCCAAAGTGGAATCATGAGGAAAGGACACAAGAGTGGCTCAGCCTCCCAGACCAAGGAAAACACATTGGCCACCACCTTTCTCTTTCTGTCACTGCTCTAACAAATCATCACAAACTTACTGGCTTACAACACACATGGTATCTTAGACTTCTAGAGTTTGCAAGTCTGATGTGGGTCTCACTGGGCTAACACCAAGGTGATGGTGGGGCTGGTTCCTTCTGGAAGCTCCAGGAGAGAGCGTTTTCCCTGCTCTCTCCAGCGCCAGGAAGCCGCCCACATTCCTTGGCATATGGCCCCTTTCTCCAAACGCTATGTTGCATTTGTGTGACCTTTTGTGGTCATGTCTCCCTCTGGCCACAGCCGGGAAGCTTTTCTGCTTTTGAGTACCCAGGATTAGATTGTGCCCAGCAGGGTAGCCCAGGACGGTCTCCCACCTCCGGGTTTGTGTTCTTAATTGCATCTGCAAAGTCCCCTTTGCCACGTCAGGTGACACAGTCACAGGTTCTGGGCGTTAGGATGTAGGACATCTTGGGCGGGGGCCGTTATTCTGCTGACCACACCACCGGAATGACTAAGAAAGAATGCCCTGTTTACAAGGTTTTTTTTTGCAAAGCAGTAAGAAAGTGGTGAGCACCTCATTAGAAAATGGACAAAGGGTATGAACAATTTACAAAAAGAAGAGGTACAAATGAACAAAATTAGAAAAAAATGTTTTACCTCACTAATGAATGAAAAGGCACATAGCTGACACGGAGACCACTGTTCTCCTGTTGAATGAGCAGTGATGTGTGGTGTCGGACTCTGCTGGTGGGATATGAGCCACGGCTCTTTGGCAGTGTGGACCAGCAGCATTTTTAATGCGTGCTTTATGTCCCAAGCTTTCCATTTCTAGGAGTCTATCCTCAAGAGGTTATCATAGTTGTGTGCAAGTATTTGTCTCCAAATATCTTTATTGCTTTTTTGTAATCCCCATTTTATTTTATTTTTTAGAGACAGGGTCTCAGTCTGTAACCCAGATTGGAGTGCAGTGGTACATTCTTGGCTCACTGCAACCTCCACCTCCCAGGCTCAAGCGATCATTCCCACCATTTTTTTTGTAATCACTTATTTTATTTTTTTGAGACAGGGTCTCACTCTGTAACCCTGGTTAGAGTTCAGTGGTGCAGTCTTGGCTCACTTCAACCTCAGCCTCCCAAGTAGTTGGGACCACAGGCTTATGTCACCACGCCCAGCCAATATTTTTATATTTTTTGTACAGACACGGTTTCGCCCTATTGCCCAGGCTAGTCCTAATCTCCTGAGCTCAAGCGATCCACCCACCTTGGCCTCCCAACATTGCCAGTATTGCCATCAACAAACAGAGATTCGTTTATTTCATGTGTCTCGTAGTCTGTGGTGAGCAGTGCAGGGTTGGGCAGCAGCTCAAAGCCATCATAGCCCCATGCTCTTTCCCGCCTGTCTGCCCTGCTGCCCTTCATGGTGGCATCTTCCGTCACTCACGCACGATGGCTGAGGTCCCAGGCCTCACCTCTGTGTTCCAGGCGGAAAACAACGGAGAGAAGCTAGGGGCCAAAGGGGTGCTAGGTAAGCCTGTTTTTTTTTTTCCCCCCAGAAAAGTAAAAACCCCCATTTATTTCTTGCTGGCTGTGAGAAATAAATGTGTGTCACAGGGCCAGCCGTGGCTGAAGTCAGCCAAAGGAGCAAAGGCTTCTGGGTAGAGGTTGATCAGTCAACCAACAGTGTCTGCCATGTGGAGTATTTCATTTCCATCGGTTTTCCAAATTTGCTCTGATGAATATAAGACTTTTATAATAAAGACTTTTATAATAAAACAATTAAATCTTTTTTTTTTTTTTTTTTTTTGAGATGGAGTCTTGCTGTGTCACCCAGGCTGGAGTGCAGTGGCTCAATCTTGGCTCGCTGCAACCTCTGCCTCCTGGATTCAAGCCGTTCTCCTGCCTCAGCCTCCCCAGTAGCTAGGATTACAGGCGCGCACCACCATGCCCAGCTAATTTTTGTATTTTTAGTAGAGACAGGGTTTCACCATGTTTGCCAGGCTGGTCTCGAACTCCTGACCTTGTGATCCACCCACCTTGGCCTCCCAAAGTGCTGGGATTACAGGCATGAGCCACTGCGTCCAGCCCATTAAATCTTTAAAAAAATTATATTTATCTTTTGCAATTCTCTATTCAGTTTCAGACAAAATGATGGCAGTTGAGAATTCCCAGATGGGTGTTTCTTGGAGTTTTTAGTCTGTGGGCAGAGTCTGCAGTCCCTTCATTGCACTCCCAGACACCCTCGTCACGGTGTGGATGCCCCAGGGTCTGTGGTGGTGCTTGTTGGGCTGAGGCCCATTCTCAGGGAGGGGCTGAATGCCCTGCTTGTGTGGGGTGTGGGGTGTGGGATGTGGGGTGTGGGCTTGTATGGTGCCATTCATCCCTTCTGAACTGGGCCCTCAGGACCCCGGGTGGCTGCAGGGAGGCCTGCAGCAGCCAATGAGAAGCTGCTTCCTTCAGTCCTGTGGGTTCCTGGGAGCCCACCTTTTGGCTGAGCTGGTGGTAGGCTCTTGGGAAGGCAGGAGAGAGGCTCACTGGTTTTCCATTTCTTTTCCATCAGCATCCAGCATGTGTATGGCGCCCAGCACCCCCCCTTTGATCCACTGTTACATGGCACGTAAGTGACGTTCCAATCTCACTTGGCGTCTCGGCTCTGATGTGGGAGGGCTGTGGCAACCCTGGTCTTCCTGCTTCCCTTCTGCTCCCAGGCATTCCTGAAGGAGTAGAGTAGTTTCTCATTCAGCCACACTGATCAAGCAGTCGCTTTGTGTGAGATGCTGCACACCCCATGCTTCCCATCCCAGTGAGGACGGTGGCTGTGGGAGCCACAGCCTGATGCGGGGAGGCGGGGGAGCCCTGGGAAGAGCCAGGAGCCGGCATCCTTTAGCCACAGGCAGCCTGGCTGCAGGCCATCCATGCTGGCTTGTCCTTTCCGCTCCTCCTTCCCACATTCTCCACCGGCTGCTGGAGCCTGGCCCTGGCCTGTCCTGGCCCCTCCACAGCAGGCGGGAGCACAGGGTGTGGGACTTGTGCTTGACTGGTGTGGCCCTGCAGGACTGCACCTGTCTGACGAGTTTCTGACATGAGGTAGGGCCGGTGTTGTGTGTTGTCATATTTTGGGGGAATGTTGTTTAAATGATCGTGTCTTCAAATCCGTATACCACAGGCCCATGCCCTGCACAGGTGCTCCTGGCCCACACCCCCACTGCTGGGCAGGAGCCTTACTGGGACTCGGGGAAGGTGCCACTGGTCAGAGTGAGCTGGGCTGGGTCTGCAGGGCAGCACCATGTGGCCCTGTGCCTCCTCCCAGGTGGCCTTGCTGGAGCCCCCTCCCCTCCTGCCACTGAGTCCTCATGGGCTTCACCTGGTGTGCTCCTTTGGCTGCCTCTGTGAATTGTGTTTGCTTTTTCACTCACTGTTGCTAGATCGAAGCTGAAAACTTCTATGCCTGTCTTTTCACCTGGGAATTCTTTCCTGGCTGGTTTTGGGTGAAACCTTCGAGCATGTACGAGTAAAGGCCGCCTTTGCATTGCAGTTTGCTGAAGTCCACGGCCAAGATGCCGACCACACCGGTGAAGGCCAAGAGGGTCAGCACCTTTCAGGAGTTCGAGAGCAATACCAGCGATGCCTGGGACGCTGGGGAGGACGACGACGAGCTCCTGGCCATGGCGGCGGAGAGCCTGAACTCCGAGGTGGTCATGGAGACGGCCAACCGGGTGCTGCGTAACCACAGCCAGCGGCAGGGGCGGCCCACGCTGCAGGAGGGGCCGGGGCTGCAGCAGAAACCCAGGCCTGAGGCAGAGCCGCCCTCACCTCCCAGCGGTGACCTCCGGCTGGTGAAGTCTGTCAGTGAGAGCCACACGTCCTGTCCTGCAGGTATGATGGGAGGACTGAAGAGATGATCTGGGTTTCTGGCCAGGCTAAGAAAGTGGCCAGAACCCGCTCACTGTGGGAGAATCAGTGGGTTCCCGTCCTCATTTGCAGCAGGCCCCCTGGCCCATGAGAGCCCTTACGGTTCTCTTCCAAGGGTAGGGAAGCGGCCTGCGCTCTATCCTGGGGCCCCCACGTGCTTTCTTCTCTCCTAGCTAAGTGCGTCTCTCCTCCGAGTGGAGTGGAGGCACCAGGCTGTTGTGGGCCAGCCGTGAGAGGGCCGTGGAGGGGCAAGCGCCTGGGGACACTGTCTCCCTCCTAACTCCACCAGCTTGCAATGGTTCCATGGGTGACATTGCCAGCCTGCATGTTTAGGGGCTGGCCCTCTAGGCAGCTTACAGGATTCCTGCCCGGGGTGCATACACGTGGGCTCAGGTCCGAAGCGGCTGGGAGTCTGACTGTTGGGTCGGCCACATTCGCATTCTGACCCCCACGGGTGGGGTCGTGTCTGGGGCCGTGTGCATGGCACTGGTGCGCAGCAGCTGTTCCTGAGGCTGTTTCTGTGGCTGCCGCTCTTTAGGTGTTACAGGCCATCACGTCTGTGATAGAAAAGTCACACGGTCATGTGATGAACCCACCATGGGCCGCGGGCACTGTTTTCAGAGCTTGGGATACCCCACTGGACAGACTGAGGTCCATCTGTGCCCTGTGGAAAGTCCGTTCTGGTGAGAGGGACGGATGCAGCACTGCCCACAGCCAGCAAGGGGGCACAGAGTGTGCTGGGAGGCAGCAGGTGCCATGGTCAAGAGAGGCAGAGAATGGGGTGGGAACGCGGTGGCTGTGAGAGCAGTGGCAAGTGAGTGTCATCTTAAACGAGGAGGTCAGGGTGTCCTTGCGTGAGCAGTGCTGTTGGGAGGCAGGGCTGAGGGGCAGGGGCGAGGGCTAGCCGGGGCGGCCACAGGCCCTCATAGGTACCTCCCTCCAAGGTCTTCGGGGGGCCAGGGTGCTCTCCCCACATTTCCGGCTGGGAAGATGGAGATTGTTAGAAGAGTCTGAGGTAACCCTGCAGAACTAGGTTTCATACCTAGGTCTAGTTTTTAAAACCACTTTCCAGGAATTGGTTAACTTCTAAAATGTTACAGCTCTCATTAGTTGAGAACGCTGTGCGTGATTTCATTTGATCAGTTTTCTTTTTGGAATCTAATACATTTTAAAGTATTTGAACTTGTAAGTGGAAATCTGGTGATGGCCTTTGCGGGAGGCCTGGAAACCTGGTGACTGACTGAAGCGTGCACTGACCGCCTCCTGCAGGCCCATCCTGGGCAGCGCCCTTCAGCCTGGGCAGAGTCGGAGTTGGCAGGATCCCTGACTTCATCTGCTCATGGAGGGTGGTGCTGACATTGAAGCTCTGTGAGCCTCTCAGCACCCCACCCCCCACCCCCAAGATGCAGGGTGCTGTCAGGCTGAGAGTGGCCAGGGCCGCAGGACCACACTGTGTGTGGCTGGGGGATCTGACAAGAGGCAGGCTCAGGCTGCGACCAACCGGGGTCGGGGAGCTGTGGGATGTCACCCTGGGATGGCCTCATCCTGGAAGAGCCAAACAAAGGATGCTCCAGACAGCTTGCACTGGGAGAAGGGAGCCTGTGACCTCGTTGCCTTGTGCCCCCACCGCCTGCCTTGGAGTTGGCCACTTTTCCGGTGTTTGCTTTCTGGGCAAGACTTTTTTGAGCACTTCAGTATAGTAACGGTGATACCGTATATTGATCGTTTAGTGTGCGGCAGGTACCGTATCACGTCTCTGTGATACTAAACTCATTAAACTTTGCAGCAACACTAGGGCATGGACTTGTGGGCCCTGCTCAGGACTGAGTGGCCCCTTCCGTGTCCTGATGAAGCCACATCAGTCATTCCTAAGGATCGCAGGGAAGTCCAGCTGAGCACCTTTAATTCTGGGACTCGGTGCACAGCTGCTCTTCCTGCTGAATGTTGATTCTGAGGAACTGTCAGTGCTGCTGAAGCAACAGCCTCTGAAGGAGGGACAGGGGCACTGTTACCCATGGTCCTCCCCTCTGCCCAGGTGCTGGTTGTCAGCCCGCCCTGCGGTAAGGCCGGCAGCGGGAACTCTGGAGCCAGATGCCCCGGCCTGGGGCCCCAGCCCACTGCTCGGCGTGCGGCTGCTACAAAATAGGAATCACAGCAAGGGCGCTGAGGCTGCTGGGAGGAGATTCTCCCGGGGGTTGGGGGGTGTCAGGGAGAGTGGGCAGCGGGGATGGGGGGAGGAGACAGGGAGGTACTCTGAAGTCTATGCCCCCACTTTAGCAGACTTCGCTGGAAATTTAACTGGACCACATTCTGCCCAGAAGCCATAGGTTGCTTGGCTCCTGGACAGCCTGAGGGTTTCTGTGTGAATTCTTTTCCCCCACCCCCAGGTTATGAAGGAAATGGGGGCGCTGTGTGGGAAGGAGGGCGCGGGGAGTGCAGCTCCTACCTCCTTGCTCCTGCGGCTGCTGGAGTGGATGTCAGCCGGTCAATTGCAGCCTGTGCTCCGGCTCCGTTTCCTGGAGTTTATTTTTCACTCTAGTTTAATTTTCAGCTTTTGAAAGATGAGATAGCTAGACAGGATTTAGACCTAGGAGTCTGGAGCCTTCCCCAGCCTCTTGCTTGTTGGTCTTGGGTGGCCGTGTTGAGTGACCTGAGGGCCTTAGGGTCTTCCCTTCGGCTGACCCAGTCCCGGGTTGCTAGGTGGGACATGCTGTCTCACCTCCTGCTTAGGCCCCTGTGGGCCTGTCCATCTTGGGGGTCAGCGAGGCCTTGGTGGGCAGCAGCAGAGGGCGGGCAGCTTGTACTCTAGTGCCACCTCGGTCACTGCCTGTGGTGGGGTCTGGGAAGGTGCCATTCCTTACTTGTCTGGCTTCCTTTGTTTCCTTGGGATGAGGGTCCCTGTGGGACCTTCCTCCCAGGGCACTGGGGAGACCCAGGGAGGGCCAGGCAGGTGGCGGGTTGGGCACGCCCTTGAGACAACAGGTGAGTGCCCTCGCAGTGCCCTGGTTCCTGCTGTGTCCCCACCATTGTCTCCTGTCCTCAGCGCCTCTGCAGGCTTTCTCCTTTCCCTCACGGTAACTCGTGGACTTGCCCTCTACGCTCAGGCCTGGCTGACCCGAGAATACCCTCCTGCACAGACCCTCTGGGTCGTGTCTCCTGGGAAGGCCCTGATCCTGCACCCCAGGCACTGGTGGGAGCCTGACCGCCAACACAGCCCGAGGGGTCCTGGAGTTTTCTGGCTGTCATTGTGTTGCTTTTATGCGAGGTGCTCCATTTCACTGAGGACTGATACTCTGCCAGTGAGGCCAGTGAATTTCAAAGGTGTCAGTTCTATGTTATCGCTCAAGAAACTGAGGTCCCCACTGCTCAGTGATGGGAAGAAGGGACCACTGTGACCCAACAGCGTTCACAAAGAGACGGTGGCACAGCCAGGAGGAACATGCGGTCGAGAGGAACGCCCTCACCCTCACCCCCGTTCTCTCACCCCTGCAGAAAGTGCCAGCGATGCCGCCCCTCTGCAGAGGTCCCAGTCTCTCCCACACGCGGCCACCGTCACGCTGGGTGGCACATCTGACCCCGGCACCCTCAGCAGCTCAGCACTGAGCGAAAGAGAGGCCTCCCGGCTCGACAAGTTCAAGCAGCTGCTTGCCGGCCCCAACACAGACCTTGGTAAGCACCCTGCCCTCTGGAGGACACACACAGACATTTCTTGCCGTTTCTGAAATCGATCACATCTTAAAGGATTCCGTGTGGGCTTAGGTGGTGCACGCGCTTCCGTGTGTAATTCGCCTTGCAGGAAGGCGATGAGTTCATGTAATGTTTTCAAGTCAGTAAGTCACTAAGGTAGTAGCAATTTGTGTTGATAGTTGCCTCTAGACATGTTTTGTTAGTGTTTTTCCAATGCAATTTGAAAATATATTTTGTGTTCCTTTTGGTTTTCTTTTCTTTTTTTTTTTTTTGAGACAGAGTCTCACTCTGTCTCCCAGGCTGGAGTGCAGGGGCGCGATCTCGGCTCACTGCAAGCTCCGCCTCCAGGGTTCACGCCATTCTCCTGCCTCAGCCTCCCAAGTAGCTGGGACCACAGGCGCCCGCCGCCACGCCTGGCTAGTTTTTTGCATTTTTAGTAGAGACGGGGTTTCACCATGTTAGCCAGGATGGTCTCGATCTCCTGACCTCGTGATCCACCCGCCTCGGCCTCCCAAAGTGCTGGGATTACAGGCGTGAGCCACCGTGCCTGGCTTGGTTTTCTTTTTTAAAAATTTGAGGCAAGGTCTTACTCTGTCGCCCAGGCTGGAGTGCAGTGGTGCAATCATAGCGCACTGCAACCTGGAATTCCTGGGTTCAAGCAATCCTCCTGCCTCAGCCTCCTGAGTACCTGGGACTACAGGATTGTGCCAGCGCGCTCACCAAATTCTTAAACAATTTTTTCTAGGGATAGGGGTCTCCCTGTGTTGCCCAGGCTGGTCTTGAACTCCTAGGCATAAGAGATCCTCCCGCCTCAGCCTCACAAAGCACTGGGCTTTCAGGTGTGAGCCGCCGCGCCTGGCCCATTCTGTTTTCTTGTTGTCCCAATTGCAGTCTTCATTATTGCCGCCCTTGGTGAGCCCTTCGAGGCTGGCCAGGTGGACATCCTTGTTCATCATAGTATTCTGAAGACAGTGGCTCATGGGGGCACAGCGCTGGTGACCATCAACTCGATCTGCTGGTTTTGTACCTTCCTGCCCTGGGGCTGGCAGTCATCAGAGGGTGACAGGCTGTGAGCCCTGCAAGGGGCAAGGGTGAGGCTGGGGCAGAGGGGCAGGCCCGCAGGGCAGAGCACAGTCACCAGCGTGACTCTTCCTGTGCGAGTTGCTTCCAGGCACACGCAGCGTCCCTGTGGACTGCCGTGGCCAGGCTCTGTGGAACGCACTTGCTTTGAGTTCTTCTGGTGGCATTCGTGCTGAATCCACGTCCTTCCTTTCCGTATCTCATCTTTGTGGAGCGCCACTCTGGCTAGGCGTTTGCTAGATGCTGGAACTCTCGGGAGGACCGGAATGTGGCCTTGGTCATGAGATTGCTTCACTGGGGGGGCAAACCTGTATCAGACAGTTACGGCCAGTGTCACTGTGGCACTCTGAGAGCCGGAGGTGCAACGCCTGGCTTGGCCAGGAGGTGGCGAGTGGCGCACGCGGATGGGCCGCCGGGAGCCACGCAGGAGCCGTGCAGGGGCCATGCAGGAGCTCGCAGCATCTGGGCCTTCATGCTCAGGCCCCGGGCAGGGAGAGGGTTTCTGGGCAGAAGCAGCGGTTCAGAGGGCACGGCTGGAGCTGTGTTCCCGAGGCTGGGGAGGGCTCTTGGAAGGTCTCTTGGCAAGGAGGACACAGCTCGCGTAGCGTTCTCAAAGCGGGTGGTTGTTTCTTCCTTATGTTTGTTTTTTTGAAACAGCAACACTTGCATGTGTTATAACATGACACAGCACAGCAGGGTCTGTGTGAAAATGAGGCCTGTCCCAGCCTCCACCTTCCCTTCCTTTCCACAGTTCCAGGTGTCTCCTTCCAGTGATGGCCCATGCATGTGTTGTTTTAAACGTTTAATGTTGATGCAATTCAAACTTGCAGAACAGTTGGCAAGGATAGTGCCAACAACTCCCATATGCTCTGCACCCAGAATCACCAGTTGTTTACATTTGCCCGTTACCGTTCTGCATGTGTGTGCCTGTTTGTGTGTGTGTGTGTGTGTGTTTTTTCTGAACCATTTGAGAGTCAGTTGGAGATATATCCCTTTACCTCTAAAACCTTCGCTGCCTGTTTCCTAAGCACAGAGACATTCCCTCAGTATCATCACAGCACGGGTGTCAAAATCAGGAAATTGAACATTGACACAGTACTATTTTATACTTTTATTATTATAATCCACAGTCCATAGTCACATTCTGCCAGTCGTCCCCGTAACGTCCTTTCTCTGTTTTTTTCTTAGCCCAGACTCCAGTGGGGGACCATGCGTTCCATTTGGGTGTCATGCCTCTGCCTTCTCCATCAGCCTGGAGCAGCAGCTTTGCCTGTCTCTGCATTTCGATCTTGACACTTTAGCAGAGCACAGGCCAGTGATTTTGTGGGATGTTCCTTTGGTTTGTGCTTGTCTAGTGTTTGCCCACGGTGAGATTCTGGTTGATAATTTTTGGCAGGAACATCCCTGAAGGGATTTGTGTTCTTCCTGGTCATCACAGCGGGGCACGTGGTGCTGGTGGGTCCTCGCATTGACGTGGACTCCGATCACTTGGCTGAGGTGGCGTCTGCCAGCTCTTTGCGCCGAAGAGCTCCCCTTTTTCCTTTGGTGATGAAGTGTTCTGTAGAGGGACGCTCTGGGGTCTGTGCATTTCTACGGTGTTTTTCTTTCTCCCCTTGCACAGTAAGGGTTGTGCACCTCACTTTTTAAAGGAATGATATATTTTCCCGTGGTGTATGTGGAGAACCGCCTTAGTCTCTGGAGTGCCCTGTAACATGCCATCCTATGGACGTGCCCCACTTGACTGCACCAGCCCCTGCGGATGGGCAGTCAGGTTATTCCAAACTTGCTATTGTTACAAACAACTCGAGAACGTTTCTTCAGGCGCCTGAACCTCCTTCTGTGATGGTGACGCTCACAGAGCATCCCTAGCCATGGGTGAGGCGAGAAGGCAGTGTGGGGGATGACTCTGTGATTTCGGCTAGAGCACCGGGTAGGTGGAAGTGTCACCCACCAAGACAGGAAATAAAGGTAGGTCGTGCTTGCCGGAGTAGAGTCTTGTAATTGATGTATTAGCCACTTCCTCTCCTAGCATGCCAGCGCCCCTTCTCTGCTGGCTCTCGTGCCTCCAGGGTGGCGCGGGGATGCAGAACCACGTTGCACCTAGGAGAGCAGGTCCTGGAGCCAGGCTGCCTGTGTGGAGAGCTGGCTCCACTGGTTATTCGCCACGTGACCTTGAGCCAGCTTGGTGATGATCCTGCATCTCAGAGTTCTTGTTTGCGTGATAGGCATGACGAAAGCAGTGCTCATTTTGCAGTTTGAATGAGATAGTACGTATAACATGCTTAAGAGAGTGCCTAGCACATACTAAACACTCAAAAATGTTAGTTATTTTTATGGTGGTTGTTATGTTCATTTGAACTGGCCTTTTAATCTTTTTATCTTCTCACTTGATTTTTGCGCTGCTGACGTATATGGTCACTTTTGTAGTCATTGACGAGTCAGGTGACTTACAGATGTTGTCCTGGTTGTGTCCCGTGGTTTCCAGCAATAGGCAGGTGGTGGAGAGACAGCTGATGAAAGCAAGATTTGCCTGATGGGAACCCTGTGCTGGGCCAGGCTCTGAGTACCCACCTGGAACATTCTGGAGGACTTTGTAATTGAAGCAACTTTTGGAAATTAAAATCATACTTAAAAGTAAAGCTTTCAAGACTTTTGGGAAGATGGGCGTATGTAGGGCTAGATTTTACCGTGTAAAAATCAGGTTATTTTGTTAGGTTGAGGGGACTGTGGGTTTTTCTCTTTCTTTATAATTCTATGTAAATATCACATCTAAAACCAAAAAGCTCAATGCAGAGCTTTCAAAGTTAAACGATTACTGCATTTGCATTTAGTGGCAAGAGAAAACATTGCCAGTAAATTGCCTGTTTTTATAAGGCAGTTGAGATAGCTTTGGAAGACCGTGGAATGTACTGTCTTCACATTACATGAAAGACATAAGTGGCAAATATTTGCCAATGTTGGAGAAGCAAACCACCGATGTGAGAAGTGCCTACAAAAATGAGTCTACCTGCGGAATATCATTCTGTCCAGCGGAGTGCTGTTTCTCTTTGTTTAGCTTACACTCTGTTATGAGCCTGGGGATGAAAGTAGCAAATAGAACTTAACAGCTCATTTTGCTCTTAGCATTGGCTCAATATTTACTCACACAAAGATTGCCTACTTTGAAGCCCCAGAAAATGACACTCATGTTGGTCACGTGTGTCTGGTAAATGGTAGTGTGATTTGGTAGCCTGCAGTACATGCAGTTTCCTGAGGGCCATCTAGGGCCCGCTGTCTAGAGCCCCCCAGTGGGGCCTCGGAGGGCAAACTGTGTGTGGAGCTCAGCTCTGGCCCTCAAGGCTTTCAAACAGTAGGACAGAAGGCATGACTACGCTTCTGTCAAGGAGTGGGGCCAGGCCACGGCCGTGTTCCACTTCCCCCGAGGGGTGAGCACCCAGTCTGGGCTGTATAAGAGTGTGCTGATAGATGGAGGTCAGCAGGAGAGGGGGTTTTGGGGGTTGGGAGGGCATGAACAGAAGTTTGGAGCCGTACACCTCGGGAGTACTTATATGAGTAGATGCCCCCTTGGTGTCCATGGCGGGAGGGCAGCCCTGAAGGGGCCTGGGCCGTTGGTGACAGGAGGAAGCAGGTGTGGCCTTGGGGTAGGCTCTCAGTGTGATGGCTGGCCGTGTCCTTGCTCATGAAGTGGCTCAACCTCCCTGTCTCGTCAGCTGTAGAGGGGCAGGAGACCTGCCCTGCAGGGTCCTTGTGAAGGTCGGCGGGAGTTCTTGTGGAGTCACTCATTCATCCAGGCTCTGTTGGGCACCTGCTGTGGTTGTGGGCAGTGGGGGGGGATCGGCAGCCAGGCTTGCAAGGGCCCTGCCCTCAAGGAGCTGACATTCTCATGTGAGGAACTCACTCAGTAACCCCACAACCATCAGGGAGCATCTGGGGAGAGTCAAGGCACGTGGAGGGTAGAGACTGGCGCTGCCCTGCAGTTGGCTGCTTCTGGGGCGAGATCTGCATGGAGGCAGGCATTTGAAGAGGGGGCACGAGCATTCTAGGGACAGGCCCAGAGGTGCAAAGGTCCTGCGGGCAATAGAGCTTCATGTGCTTGAAGGGTTGCTGAGGCTCTGGCCTGGTGGCTGAGTGGGGTGTGGGGAGAGGCCTGCGAGGCAGGCAGGGACCTGGTCCCCAGGGCTGAGAAGTCCAGGAGAAGGAGCTCTGCTTTTACTTTGAGCGCAGCATGAAGCCTCTGGGAGGTTTTGAACCGGGGGAGTAAAGTGTGGTGCAGAGCATGGGAAAGTGGTTGCTATTCTGTGGCAGGAAGAGCTGATGGCTGCTTCTGAGCAGGTGTTGCCAGTGGCCATGGACTAGGCAGAGTCCTTGGGGAGCTCTTGGGAGGGGCTGGGGGAGGGTCAGAGTAGGGTGGGAGACTAGGGGGCAAGAGTGGAGGCCATGGGCTGGGGATGTGGGTGGGGTGGGCTGCGTGAGTCAGGGGCTAATGGGATCTGGAGCTGGGTAGACTGGCAAGAAGGCGAGAGCCAGGACCCCCATAGTTTAGAGCCTGGGGTCTGTAGGGATGGGGAACAGCCGATAGACACAGAAATCAGAACACACTCCAGAGATGACATTTCACTGGGGAGACAAAATCACATCCTCATGAAACAGAGAGCCAGGGAAAGCGTGTATTTAAATAATGACATAGTTACAGCCGTTGGGGGCCTTTACTCTGTGCTGGGCACTGTGCCGTAGAGATGATGTTACCAGTCACCAGACCCCGCTCTGTACCCCCACCCCCTTCCTGTGTGCCCCAGATTGCTGGCCTTATTGCCGGTTTACAGCTGAGGAGCTTGAGACAAGGTTAAGCAGGCGGCTGCCCTCCAGCCCCACAGTGAGGGCAGAGCTGGCTGGGAACCAGGGTCACCCCGGGCTGGGCTCCCAGCCTCCAGGTCACACATTTCTGGTTAGTGTAGACAGTGGGCATTCTCGGTGCTGTTGGAGGCCCGAGGAACGGGGGCGGTTTTCTCTCCTGTGGGCCTCGTTGGAGATCCTGGCTTCTGGTGCGGGAGCTGGGGCCAGGCGCCAGGAGCCGAGGCCAGGAGGGCGCTTGATTCCCGCGACCCGGCCGTCGGCGTCCAGCGTCGCCCTCTAGTGGCCAGGCGTTGTCCTTGCAGCCTGTGCTTCGTTACCGCAGCAGGGCACGTTGGCCTTATGGGTGGGGGGGTGCTTACACTTGCGCGTGCTTGTGTGTGTCCAGCCTCCTTACACTTGTGTGTGCTTGTGTATGTCCAGCGTGCTTACTGAAAGTGCCTGTGTGTGTCCAGCGTGCTTACTGAAAGTGCCTGTGTGTGTCCAGCGTGCTTACTGAAAGGCAAGCACAGCCTCAGAAGAGAATAAAGTGAGGGAGGAAGATGAAAGCTCTGGCTAACTCGGCCTTGTCCTGGAGTCTTATCAGGGAAGGGCTTTCTCAAGGAAGGCAGCCCCCTGGCCACCTAGAACTGCCCAGTGCAGAGGCCCCGGGGCGGAGGGAACAAACTCCCGCTCGCACAGCCCTTCTGTGCATGCAGTGACCCAGCCACACGCAGATCCTTGCTGGCCCTGCTCTGTCCTCAAGTCCCCTGCAGTGAGTGTCACATGGTAGCCACTTGCCATTTGATGGTTCGCTGACTCTTCAGCTAGACTTTTCTCACCTTCCTTTGGGGCATACATGGTCCTCTGTCTCTGGTTTTCCTTTGTTTCTTAAATGTACTAGGTAACTAAGTGACACTACCATCCAGTGGCAGCTCAGCAATAATGTGATGGTACCTCCTTGAGCCAAGGATGGGCTTTTCCAACCGTGTGGCTGTGGGTTTGCGTTTTCCCCTCTGTGGCTTCCCCCACAGCACTGCTCCTCTGCTTTCCCTCCACGCTTGCCCCAGGCTGTGGCCCGCTTTTGCTCGTGTGTTCCCACTTACGACAGGAGCTGCGCCTGTTTCTTTCCTCTGCTCGTTTTGTCACTAAAGGGTTTCTGTGATCATCGTTAACAGAAATGTTATTGAAAGTTAGAGAAATGGAAAAGATAATAAAACCAGCAAACCAAAATTGCCACTGTTTCCACATGCTGTATTAACTAGAGTTGTGCTTGCTTTTTCCCTCTAATTTATTCCCTCTTAATCGGTTCTTACCAGTCCTTCAGAGCTCACTAGCAGAAATTGCTCTCAGCGGCCGTTTCGTCTGCAGAACGATCTGGGCTTCAGGCAGGGCATGCGAGAGCCTCAGATGAACACACTGGCTCCCCCCTTTCATGGCATTGCCGGCATCCTTTTTTCTGGGCGACGTTTTCCCTGCTCGATGTGGTATTTGAAGTACGTGTGGTGTCACTCGGCTTAAAATAACCAAATTAGATATGATTTGGTGAAAATTGAGAATTTTATTTACTATCCATAGTAGTGTAATCTTCAGTTTAATAGGAAACCTTTCTCTGTTCCTTCAGGTGATTTGTTTCTGTTGAATGGTGATTTTTAGTCTGTAATATTCAAAGCAAATGCTAAAAGAGAGTTTATAAGTCTTTGGGATGGTTTTAAAGGAGCTGCCTTAAAAACTTATCTGTTACATGTTTATCTTTTTTTCTCTTATAATTTCTTTTGTAGGTGAGGATATTGAATAGAGACTGGAGCAATTGTGCGACTGTGGTGTGTGTTTTCTCTGTGCGAGGGATAGAAGAAGGAAAGTAGGGCGACTATGGCAGGATCCCCAGGAACTCATTGCTCCTTGCCCTGGACAACGTTTTCTTCTTGTAACTTAGCTCCCATTATGGTTTCCTCCAAGACAGTATGAGTTTGTGTCCATCTGCCCATTAGACTGTGAGCTTCTTTTGGGCCGTGGCTGGAGTCACTCGTCCTCCTGTTCCAGTGACTGGCACACGCATGGCACATTCTCAGGAAATGCTGGCAGAGTTAATTGAGCCACCAGCGGTCAGTCTCTTTCTTTCCTTCCCCGTGTTCTTGAGTGGTGAGTGGGGCATCGCTGGTTTTCCAGTTGACACAGGGTGCCTTGTATCCAGGGCTTTCCGTGAAGATGCGTTTTTGCTGTAGGTAACAGAAAAGCAGACGCAAGGACTTTTGAGCAATTAGGGGTTAAGTTTCTCAGCAAGATGCCTGGAGGCAGGTAGCTGTTGGCACTGGTTCGCTGGCTCGGTGATGTCCTCAGGATCTAAGCTCCAAGTCACTGGGCCTCTTCCTCATGGCTCTAAAGGGGTTGTCGTCACCATGGGGTGATGGGAGGAGCCATCACCAGGGCAGCGTCTTCTCACTGGGAGAGCAGGGTTCCCTTCACAGCCAGGCCGCATGGCCGCTCCTGGTGGTAAGCCTGTGGGCTGGCCATGGGCACTTTCAAACTAGGATTCTGGAAATAGAGAGGTGGGACAGGTTGGATATCGCTTAGGCAGCCAACTGTGTTTTCTATTCACAGAGATTGATGTGTGTGTCTGTCAACCCCCCTCCCCCATTTCTGGTTCCTTAATGTCTTTCTGTCCTTCTTCTTTTTCTATTTATTTATTTTTCTTTTTTTTTTTGTTTATTATTTTGAGATGGAGTCTCGCTCTGTCGCCCAGCTGGAGTGCAGTGGCTTGATCTTGGCCCACTGCAGCCTCCGCCTCCCAGGTTCAAGTGATTGACCACAGGCCATTAGAACTGACATGTAAGACTGAGCTGAAAAAAAAAAAAATCAAGCTAAAAAAGGATCTAAAAATGTGTTAACTTAGAAAAATGTGATAATGTACCTTTGACTTTCTGGAGACTCTGGGTATGGTGGTGGGTTGTCACCCAAGCCTGAGGACAGAGTGACGGAGCCTGAGGGGCAGAGGTGGGACGTCTGTGGCTGGTGGGTCCCACCTGGGTCTGGAGTGGGTAGAATAGTCCTGATCTTCGGCCAGTCAGACCCGAGTAGATACAATTAAGGAATTGGGTTTGGTGATACGAGGAGGGGAGGTTCAACCACTTCACAGGGCTGGCCGAGCAAATGTGTGCAGAGCAAATAGGGCTTTGCTCCTCCCCAGGCATGGCCTGGATACTCTAGAATTTTGGTATATTTTGTAAGAGGATTGGCAGGTTCTGTGACCGTAAATTCTTCCTGTGCAACTGCAGATTCTACAGGTGCATCCTGTAGATACTTTATAGGTGAAGTTAGAGGGAAGAGGATTTCTTTAAGGAAAGGTGGAAGAGAGTGGTGAGCAATTAGAATTCACCACGAGCATGGAACGATGGGGGATCAACAGTAGCAAGATTGTTCCCCTTTAGAATTCAGGGCTTCAGGGATTAGTATTGACTGTGATGGTGATTGTGGGAGTGATGGTGGTGGTGGTGATGGTGATGATGGTGATGATGATGGTGATGGTGGTGGTGATGGTGATGATGGTGATGATGATGGTGATGGTGGTGGTGGTGGTGATGGTGATGGTGCTGGTGATGGTGGTGGTTATGATAGTGATGATGGTGGTTATGATGGTGATGATGGTGGTGGTGGTGGTGATGGTGGTGGTGATGGTGATGATGGTAGTGATGGTGGTGGTGATGGTGATGATGGTGGTGATGATGGTAGTGATGATGGTGGTGGTGGTGATGATGGTGATGGTGGTGATGATGGTGATAGTGGTAGTGATGATGGTGGTGGTGATGGTGGTGGTGATGATGGTGGTGATGGTGATGATGGTGATGGTGGTGGTGATGATGGTGATGGTGGTGATGGTGATAGTGGTGATGATGGTGATGGTGATGATGGTGATGATGGTGATGGTGGTGGTGATGGTGGTGGTGATTGTGGGGGTGATGGGGATTGTGGTGGTGATTGTGGTGGTGATGATGGTGGTGATGGTGATGATGATGGTGGTGATGATGGTGGTGATGGTGGTGATGGTGATGGTGGTGGTGATGGTGCTGGTGATGGTGGTGGTGATGATGGTGATGGTGGTGATGGTGATAGTGGTGATGATGGTGATGGTGATGATGGTGATGATGGTGATGGTGGTGGTGATGTGGTGGTGATTGTGGGGGTGATGGGGATTGTGGTGGTGATTGTGGTGGTGATGATGATGGTGATGATGGTGGTGATGGTGGTGATGGTGGTGGTGATGGTGGTGATGATGGTGGTGATGGTGATGATGGTGATAGTGGTGATGATGGTGATGGTGATGATGGTGATGGTGGTGGTGATGGTGGTGGTGATTGTGGGGGTGATGGGGATTGTGGTGGTGATGATGATGGTGATGATGGTGGTGATGGTGATGACGATGGTGGTGATGATGGTGGTGATGGTGGTGATGGTGATGGTGATGATGGTGGTGATGGCGATGATGAATGTGATGATGGTGGTGGGAATGATGGTGATATCAACTCTCCTGCTTGTCGGTGTTGTGGAGCCTGTCAGCCCGTGCTGAGGACTTCTGTCCTGTCTGCTCTGAGGCTCCAATGCTGCTTTGCTTGGAGCTGATTGGGAGGCACAGTGGGTTTGATGTTAGAAGGAAGAAGCACAGGCGTGCGTCTGTGTGACAAAGCCATTTGCTTGATGACACGCTGGCACTGCTTGGCACTGCACCTCTGCAGCGGCAGTAACCCGTGTTTATCCAGCCCTTCCCACATCTACCACCTGGGTAGTTTCTTCATTTGTAGAATGGGGTAATGACAGAGGCCTCCATAGTGCTTGGGAGTTGTGATGAGGCCATCTGTGGAGTGGTTAGCATGGAGCTCTGCCCGGCTGCTGGGCTCTTACCGTCTTTTTCCTGTGTGTCCTTCCCACCCAGGTTTTCCATGGAGGCCATGAAGCTGTAGATGGCATTTGTTGTCCTTTTATTCCAGTTAATATTGCATCATCAGCTTCTCCCATGCTGCTATAATCTTCATAACCATCATTTTTAATGGTTGTATAATGTTTTAAAAATGATCTTTAGTTAAAATTCTTGTTAAAATTGCTTATCTAAGTCAAAATTTCATTTATATGCTTGATGAAAGTGTAGACTTGTTTGAGGGTGTTCAAAACGTGTCACATCAGCTCACACACACAGAAGCCGTGTTCCGGGGTGTTCTGGAGGAGGGAGAGATGCTCGGGGCTCACCGCTTGCAGTTTAGGAACTGGTAGCATTGATTTCTACTCTATTTACCAGTGGTTCTAATGGGAAAAGCTACATTATACAAAGTGAAAACATTTACAATGGTTCCTCAGGGCTTGCAGCCTGACAAATAAATCTGCTTTGCTCCCTGAGCCACCCTTCTCTTTCTGTCTCCTTTCACAAGTGTTCTGCGCATATTCAAGTAGATTTATATAGACATGGTAATATATTTCTCACTCCACTCCATTCTTTTAAAAATGCAAATGAAAACATATTAGTGTTATGTGCCCCTTTTCTCACTCAAAAAAAAAAAAAAAAGGAAAATGTATATAGGAGAGCGTGAGAACAGGTGAGATTTAGTATATAGGCATAATCATCTTTTATTACGAGTGTCAAAATGGCATAAAATCATCAAATTTTTAAGTAAAAATTGTTTTAAAAACTTGAGGTGCAGTTCAAATAACAGACAATAAACTATTTTGTGGTGAACAGTTCAGCGGCTTTTGGTACATTCACACTACTGCACAACCGCCAGCTCAGGTATTCCTCATGCAGAAGAATAGGCGGATAGTTAACCTTTGGGAGGAGTTTTTTGTTTTTTTTAAACAATAATTACAAAATCAGAGAGTTTTTATTCTTAGAATCAAATGAATAGGTAGCTCTGCTTTTGACCCTTCTAGACGCCCCTTGGTGGTACAGTCTTCCATTAAGAACTCAGATACCTCCTGGAAGACAGGGGACATCAAATCCGTCCTTCTGTCCTCATGTGAGTACTTTGGGGGCAGCTGGGCTGCTGTGAGTCTGAACCCTTACGTGCAGGATGATTAAAGAGACTGGGCTTACTTTGGGGAGCGTGGCTGGCACAGGCCAGGCTGTGTGTCAGAGTTTGTCACACGGCTGTCATCCAGGACAGGCTGATTACCAAGTACCCTGGGTGCAGGGCAGCAGACTGGCCTCAGGTTCCTGTGGGCAGGGGACAGTGGGCATTGGATATTTGGTGAGGCTTGTTTTGGCCAGATGCAGGCACTGGGTGGTGACTGGGCCACGTGGACAGGCTGTGGTGCCTGTCAGTGGCCTGGTCAGGAAGACCCATTGGACGGAGTGGCGAGGAACTGTCAGGGACGGATTCTGGGGTGGGGTGGAACCAGCAGAGAGACGTAGGTGACAAGAAAGCAAGGTTCCCATCTCTTCATTCATCCATCAGACACAAGTAGGTACCTGCCTTGCCAGGCCCTGTGCCGGACGGTGATGAGCACTTGAGTTGTGTAGCTTCTAAGGGCTGGCATTTGTGGGGGCATCTTGTCTCGTGGGTGTGATTTCCATAGTAGAAGATGGGGCAAGACTCTCCCAGGGAGGGACTCACTTAAGCGGAGAGTTGAGGGGAGGAGGCAGAGCGGTGTCTGAGTGGCGAGGGCAGCAGCAGTAGCAATGTATGGAGCTGTGTGCTGAGCGCGTTGTGTGCAGTCCCTCTGCGATTCCTAGAGACTTACAGAAGCTCAGTGTCTGGCTCAGGTTGCCCAGCTAGTGGAGCCAGCACTCGAGGCCAGGTGTGTCAGAGCCAGCATCCAGTCTCGCCCTGCAGGACTGACAGTTTCAGAAGAAGGCAGTGGTAGGAAAAGCCAAAAATGCAGCCGGGGTCAGTTCTTGGAAGGTCTGGCCCGCCAGGTGAAGGCGTTCGATTTGAGGCCGCTGTGGTGCCATGAGAAAGCCACTGGAGACAGAGAGGAGGTGCTGAGATCCCGGGCTCAGATCCTGCGGATGCCACCCTCAGACCGTTCAGCCGCTTAATCCCGCCGTAGCCTCAGTTTCCCCATTGCTAAAATCCAGGAATTGGTCCAGGCGGTTGCCAAGGTCTGGAAGTCTTTGTTCTATGTGCAATTGGGAGCCCTGGAAGGTTCTGGGCAGGGAGTAGAATGATCAGAGCTGCTCTTTGGGGAGGTTAATCGGGCTTCTGGTGCTTTGTGATTATCCTGCTGTAGGGCTGGAAGTGACGTGGGGGTGACACTTTGAAATTCAGCAGCAGGTGAATTAGCTGTGCTCTGAGCTGTGGCTGTTTGGAGCTCCCTCATGCCGTTTCTTGATCTGGTGGCAGCTTCTTCCGTGCCACTGCCTCCTCCTGCCTGCTGGTTCCCTGGCACCAGCGCTGGCTTCTCTGCACACCCTGTGGGCACAGCAGGCACAAGGATGATGAGGCTGTTTGGGCGGGCTTGTGGTGCTGAGGAGACACGGAGCACCCATGAATTGTGGGGATGACGGCGGCCCAGATGTGAGGCTGGCATTCGAAGTGTGCAGGCTCTGGGGCTCCCATGGCTCGGTCACACTGTGGGCTGCCTGGCCTCACAGCCTCGTTAGCCATTCTTTCCACCCCTGCAGGGACTCTGCCCACCCCTGCGGGGACTGCCACCTTTCTGCTGGCTGTGTGTGGCTTTGGTCTGGCTCAATGGGCAAAATCTTGCTTGTTTTGACTTAATGTTCGCATTTATCTTTTCTTGCTTTGGATCTTTCAAGCCGTTTGATGCTTCTTTTGACTCTTTCCAGGCTGCAGTTGATCCTCGTGGTGTGTGTGATCTCTTCCCGTTAGTCTGTCGTGTCTGGAGCTGCCCGCGAGGTGATTCACGCAGCCGCCGCTGCCCCTCGGTCCGCTCTTCGTCTCCCAGGCGGCTCTGCAGGCCTTTCTGTATGCAGGCCACTGCGTTTCATTTGCGTCTTCCTTTACTTTAATGACCTTCCAGATCAGACCATTAAATACTTCACTAAAGTACACTCTTTTCTTCCGTTTATTCATGGTTATTTCCTCAATAAAGTGTATATTGAATTCATAAGACACAGATTTCCTTGTGTGTGCCCATTCCATCAGAAGTCATTAAAACTTTTCTAGGCTTGGGGCTTCTGTGCTTGAAAATTCTGTCCCTATTACCTAAGCCAAATATTAAAGAATAAGATCTATTTAGCAAAGTCAGTTTTTGATCTTTAGTATGCAGCGTTTAATTTACAGTTATCTTCAGTGAGATTTTAAATTTGCTTTGGCAAATTTAAGAATGGGTGACTGCTCTTGAGAGGGAGAAATCTTGTTTTTACTTTAACTTTTTATTGGCTTTTCCATGTTCCCGGGGTAGAAGAAGAATGCTTTAATAATAGTGAAAATTATTTCTGAGTATTTCATTCAATTAAAATACGTAGTGAGCTCGTACCAGGCGGGGCACAGGGGACCCGAAGGCTTCCGCTTCGGTGGAGAAACGGATCTGCCGCAGGTAATTACGGTAGAGCCAGGAAGGGTTAGGGCCCCTAAGCATGTGTCAGAAGTTCTGTGGAAACATAGAGGAACAAGTAATAAATTCTGCTGGGGATGTGGCTGGGGGTGGGAGCCGGCGGGCCTTCAGGGGCCAGAATAGCTGCGAGAAGGTATCCTGTCTGTGCTGGGTACCGGAGGTTGAGCCACCTCCTCTGCCCAGGACTGGGGCAGGGTGTTCCACGAAGGCAGGGGCACCTTACTGACAAGAAATCAGATCTAAAAATGCAGACAGTATTTGGGCAGGTGGCGTGGTTTGGACATTGAATCTCTCTGTCGGACGTAGGAGGCCGAGCCCTGGCGCTCCTTCCCGGAGCCTTGGTGGGGACCAGAAAGTTGCTGCTGGTTTTTCTGCCTTTCCGCAGCCCTGGCATGGTCAGTGCACACCCCGGCCTCTTCACCCATGGGCCGGCGCGGCAGGAGCACCAGCCTTATCTTTTTTTTTTTTTTTTTTTGAGACGGAGTCTCGCTCTGTTGCCCAGGCTGGAGTGCAGTGGCCGGATCTTGGCTCACTGCAAGCTCCGCCTCCCGGGTTTACGCCATTCTCCTGCCTCAGCCTCCCGAGTAGCTGGGACTACAGGCGCCTGCCACCTCGCCCGGCTAGTTTTTTTTTTGTATTTTTTAGTAGAGACGGGGTTTCACCGTGTTAGCCAGGATGGTCTCGATCTCCTGACCTCGTGATCCACCCGTCTCGACCTCCCAAAGTGCTGGGATTACAGGCTTGAGCCACCGCGCCTGGCCTGCCTTATCTTCTTATAGAATATTTACTTTTGTTCATCTTTACTATTCTTCAATATGATTTAAAATTACAGACGTTCAGTGTTTGAAATTTAGCAACTACTGAGAGTAATAATAATAGAATCTAATGTATTTTAACGCTTGCTATGTGCCAGGTGTGGGGTGTGGCGCCCTTGACGTGCATTTTCTTGATCATTTCTCACAGTAGTCCTTTGAAGTGGACGCTCTTTTTATTCCTATTTGACAGATGAGGAAACCGAGGCTTGAAGGGGTTAAGAAACATGCCCAGCGTTCCAAGATTTTGACGTCACAGAGCCAGGGCTCAAACTTAGGAATGTCTGAGTCCACTGGGTACAGGCTCTCCTGCCTGCTGTGCAACCTCCCAAGACCAGTCTCAGGAAGAAAGATAAAAACCCATGTGAACTACCACCCTGGTTACCCCAGGATGTTACCAAAGCTTATCTTCTTTGTCTTTTTGGGAGGGTTGTATGTGTGTGTTTTCCTTTTCACATAGACTTGAGATCAAGCAGTATATCTAATTATGTATCTATTTTTATTTATTTAACTTTTAATTTTTTTTTTTTTGAGATGGAGTCTCGCTCTGTTGCCCAGGCTGGAGTGCAAGGGTGTGATCTCGGCTCACTGCAACCTCTGCCTTCTGGGTTCAAGGGATCCTCCTGCCTCAGCCTCACGAATAGCCGGGATTACAGGCAGCCGCCACCACACTGGTTATTTGTTTGTTTATTTATTTATTTATTGTATTTTTAGCAGAGACGGGGTTTCACCATGTTGGCCATGCTGGTCTCGAACCCCTGACCTCAGGTGAACCCACCTCGGCCTCCCAAGTGGTGGGAATACAGGCGTGAGCCACCATACCCGGCGTGTTTTTACTTATTTTAAATAATGTCTTTTCCTATGACACTAACTTTCTTGGAAAACATGATTGTTAATGGCTTTGTAACAGTCATCAAAATACATTCATTTCTTCCGACTGCTTGTAGGTGAAACATTTCTGAAGACTTTCTATTATTTGGGTGTTCAAGTTGTTTCCAGTTTTGTTTTTGATGTTGTTTTTTATTTATGGTAATTACTAAGCTGGGAGGCAGACCCCGACACATAACTCTTGAACACTTCCTTATGTATTTCCGCAGTGTGAGCCCTGGGGCGAGGACTCAGTGTTAATCAGAGCCACGCGGCAGTCGCTTGTTCAGTCGTGCTGTCTTGCTCGCCCCTGCGGTTCCCTGCTGGCCCCGTGCAGTTTGATAACCGCTGTTGACTTGGTTACTCTTTGCCCTTCGTTTCCTCTGTATCGGTGTTTTTGAATTGAAGTGCTCCTGGGCACACAGTAATTTATTTGGACCTTCAGATACTGTCTCTCTCAGAGCACGCAATCCTACTTCCCCTGTGTTTGATTTGCCAAGGTTTCCCTGCTTCAGACTTCCTAGATTCTTCAGAGGTCGGTGGGCCATTCTAACAAGACTGTGGCCATTTCTCTTTCTAATTTATTCACTTGTTTGCTCCCTCATGAATTCAGTCATTCGCTCATTGATTTGTTCACTCATTTACTCGGAAAACGTTTCTTAAGCATCTGCCTCGTGCTGGGCACTGACGATACCAAGATGTATTTGTGAGTCGTGCTCCCTGCCCTGTGGCAGCTCATCCATGCTGAGAGACCGGGTAGAACGGGAGAACTCCAGCTTTAAGGCGAGGTGAAGGAAGGGGACGGGTGCCTGGACCTCCGTGGATGGGGCTGGTTTGGCTGGTGGACGGATGGAAGATGGAGGGAGAGGGCCTGCGTGGAGGGGAGGCTGCTCCGTGGATGGGGCTGGTTTGGCTGGTGGACGGATGGAAGATGGAGGGAGAGGGCCTGCGTGGAGGGGAGGCTGCTCCGTGGATGGGGCTGGTTTGGCTGGTGGACGGATGGAAGATGGAGGGAGAAGGCCTGCGTGGAGGGGAGGCCTGCTGGTGTGTCGGGGGTGAGTGGACAGAAGTGGCTGGAGCCCGTGGGGTGTGCCTGTGCGTGCCATGGGCAGGTGGATCCCGCTGCAGCCTAGGGGAGGGCTCTGGGAATCTGAAGCAGATTGGATTTTACCCTGCAGGTGGGGTCATTTCCCGGCTTACAGTTTTTTTTTTTTTTAACAATCACACCCACGCCCTTGGGATAGGGTTCGAAGCCTCTGGCCCTCTGGCTGCTGCTCGTGTCCTGGGAGCCTGCCATGGGCCTCCTGCTGCGGCCGCCTGCCTGCTCTCTGCCCGCAGCTCCTCCTCTGCCTGCAGTGCTGTCCCTGTGCCTCCCTACTGAAGCTGTCTGTGGTCCCTGTGCCTCGTTCCCGTTCCCGCACACTTTGATTTGGAGGGTATCTCCGGGGAGTGATTAGGCTTGGTGCCGGGCCTGGCTCAGGGCCATGCTCGGTAATAATTTGGTAAACTGAAGAGTAAGCTCTGCCTGGAGCTTGTTCATTCTTTCCCTTATCTCAGCCAAAAACTGTCCTTTTCAAGAAATTTACTGCCCTTCTCTAAGCACTGAATGAAGTTATTCTTTCCAATAAGATTAGGTAAATTCTGTGAGGACTTGAAGGAGAACCAGTTCCATCAGAAGTCAACCCGAGAACAGTACGTCTCAACAACAGTAGATTTTATTGGGACACGTTGTATGCGGCTCTTTGCTTTAGGCAGTGGAGTGAGGTGGGGAACAGTTAGTACAGGGAAGTTAGCCATGTGGTAGATGACAGGCTGAGGTCGTGATTTTTTTTTTTTTGTCGGGGGGTACTTTTCAAAGCCTTTTGATGCTTATACATATTATCGATCCCCATGACCAAAAGAAGATAGGCCGCATTTCCTAACATTTGTCTACAGAGCTGCTTGTTCACAGGCCACTAACATTTCACTGTCGTGGTATTCTACAGGAATCTGGTAGAGCTTGTGAAAACTGAAAACCTTACTCATGGCGTCATTCCCTCTGATTGAACCTTATTCAAAGGGTCATTCCCTCTGATTCCCTAGTCATCAGATCTTAACATCTGAATTCTCTCAGTGTCCTCACATAGGCAAAATGCTGATGTTCGAACACTAAAGACTTCCAGTAACAAGAACATCTTGTATCGCATAGCTTAGAAAATTCTTTCTAAATTCATCAAGTTGTATACATTAAGTAGGTACATGTTTTTGTAAGTCAATCATATCTCAAGAGTGTCTTAAAAATTGTTTTCCTTTTGGTTGTACTGGAATAGCTTTCTCTGTAACCTCTACCCATTGGCTATAATAAGTGGGGCTGTGCTGGATGAGTCCAGTTCCCTGTTCACATCGCTTTCAGTATACGAAGATAACTGGATTCTCCTTTTTTTCCCTTTATTCCTCCATAAAAAGAAAAAATCCGGGATACATGTGCAGAATGCACAGGTTTGTTACATAGGTTCCGTGTGCCATGGTGGTTTGCTGCACCTATTGACCTGTCCTCTAAGTTCCCTTCTTTCACTCCCGCCCTCCGACCCCCACCAATAGGCCCTGGTGTGTGTTGTTCCTCTCTCTGTGTCCATGTGTTCTTATTGTTCATCTTCCACTTATGAGTGAGAACATGTGGTGTTTGGTTTTCTGTTCCCGTGTTGGTGGTTTGCTGAGGATGATGGTTTCCAGCTTCATCCATGTCCTTTGCATCCATGTCCCTGCAAAGGATATGATCTCATTCCTTTTTATGGCTGCATAGTATTCCATGGTGTATATGTACCACATTTTCTTTATCTAGTCTATCATTGATGGGCATTTGGGTTGGTTCCATGTCTTTGCTATTGTAAATAGTGTTGCAGTAAACGTATGTGTGTGCATGTGTCTTCATAGTAGAATGATTTATATTGCTTTGGGTATATACCCAGTAATGGGATTGCTGGGTCAGATGGTAATTCTGGTTCTAGATTCTTGGAAAATGGCCATACTGTCTTCCACAATGGTTGAACTAATTTACATTCCCACCAACAGTGTAAAAGTGTTCCCATTTCTCTGTAGCTTCGCCAGCATCTGTTGTTTCCTGATTTTTTAATCACCATTCTGGCTGGCGTGAGATGGTATCTCATTGTGGTTTTGATATGCATTTATCTGAAGATCAGTGATGTTGAGCTTTTTTTCATGTTTATTGGCTGCATAAATGTCTTCTTTTGAGAAGTATCTGTTCATATCCTTCACCCACTTTTTGATGGGGTTGTTTTTTACTTGTAAATTTAAGTTCCTTGTAGATTCTGGATATTAGACCTTTGTCAGATGGATAGATTGCACAAATTTTCTCCCATTCTGTAGGTTGCCTGTTCACTTTGATAATAGTTTCTTTTGCTCTGCAGAAATTCTTTAGTTTAATTAGATCTCATTTGTCAATTTTGGCTTTTGTTGCAATTGCTTTTGGTGTTTTTATCATGAAGTCTTTGCCCATGCCTATGTCCTGAATGGTATTGCCTAGGTTTTCTTCTAGGGTTTTTATGGTTTTGAGTTTTACATTTAAGTCTTTAATCCATCTTGAGTTAATTTTTGTTTAAGGTATAAGGAAGGGGTCCAGTTGTAGTTTTGTGTATATGGCTAGCCAGTTTTCTCAGCACCATTTACTGAATAGGAGATCCTTTCCCCATTGCTTGTTTTTGTCAGGTTTGTTGAAGATCAGATGGTTTTAAATATGTGGTGGTATTTCTAAGGTCTCTGTTCTGCTCCATTTGTCTGTATGTCTGGTTTGGTACCAGTACCATGCTGTTTTGGTTACTGTAGGCTTGTAGTATAGTTTGAAGTCAGGTAGCATGATGCCTCCAGCTTTGTTCTTTTGGCTTAGGATTGTCTTTGATATACGGGGTCTTCTTTGATTCCATATGAAATTTAAAATAGTTTTTCCTAATTCTGCAAAGAATGTCAATGGTAGTTTGATGGGAATAGCATTGAATCTATAAATTACTTTGGGCAGTATGGCCATTTTTACGATGTTGAGTCTTCCTATCCATGAGGATGGAATGTTTTTCCATTTGTTTATGTTCTCTCTTATTTCCTTGAGCAGTGGTTTATAGTTCTTCTTGAAGAGGTCCTTCACATCCCTTGTTAGCTGTATTCCTAGGTATTTTATTCTCTTTGTAGCAATTGTGAATGTGAGTTCATTCATGATTTGACTCTCTGCTTGCCTGTTGTTGGTGTAAAGGAACACTTGTGATTTATGCACATTGATTTTGTATCCTGAGACTTTGCTGAAGTTGCTTATCAGTCCCAGAAGTTTTTGGGCTGAGTTGATGGGGTTTTCTAAATATAAAATCATGTCATCTGCAAACAGAGACAACTTGACTTTCTCTCTTCCTATTTGAATACCCTTTATTTATTTCTCTTGCTTGATCGCCCTGGCCAGAGCTTCCAATACTGTGTTGAATAGGAGTGGTGAGAGAGGGCATCCTTGTCTTGTACCAGTTTTCAGAGGGAATGCTTCCAGCTTTTGCCCATTCAATATGGTATTGACTGTGGGTTCATCATAAATAGCTCTTATTATTTGGAGATATGTTCCATCAATACCTAGTTTATTGAGAGTTTTTAACATGAAGGAATGTGATGTTGAATTTTATCAAAGGCCTTTTCTGTATCTATTGAGATAATCATGTGTTTTTTTTGTCATTGGTTCTGTTTATGTTTGGATTATGTTTATTGATTTGCATATGTTGAACCAGCCTTGAATCCCAGGGATGAAGCCTACTTGATCATGGTGGATAAGCTTTTTGATGTGCTGCTGGATTTGGTTCACCAGTATTTTATTGAGGATTTTCGCATTGCTGTTCATCAGGGATATTGGCCTGCAGTTTTCTTTTTTTGTTGTGTCTCTTCCTGGTTTTGGTACCAGGATGATGCTGGTTTCATAAAATGAGTTAGGGAGGAGTCCCTCCTTTTTATTTGTTTGGAATAGTTTCAGAAGGAATGGTACCAGCTCCTCTTTGTATTTCTGGTAGAATTCAGCTGTGAATTTGTCTGGTCCTGGGCTGTTTTTGGTTGGTAGGCTATTAATTACTGCCTCAATTTCAGAGCTTGTTATTGGTCTATTTAGGGATTCAGCTTCTTCCTGGTTTAGTCTAGGTAGGGTGTATGCATCCAGGAATTTATCCATTTCTTCAGGATTTTCTAGTTTATTTGCATAGAGGTGTTTATAGTATTCTCTGATGGTAGTTTGTATTTCTGTGGGGTCAGTGGTGATATCTCCTTTATCATTTTTTATTGTGTCTCTTGGATTCCTCTCTCCCTTTTTCTTTACTAGTCCAGCTAGCCATCCATTTTGTTAATTTTTTTCAAAAACCTAGCTCCTGGATTTGTTGATTTTTTTTGGAGGGTTTTTCGTGTCTCAATCTCCTTCAATTCTTCTCTGATCTTAGTTATTTCTTATCTTCAGCTAGCTTTTGGATTAGTTTGCTCTTGCCTCTTCTAGCTCTTTTAATTGTGATGTTAGGGTGTCGATTTGAGATCTTTCTAGCTTTCTGATGTGGGCATTTAGTGCTATAAATTTCCCTCTTAACATTGCTTTAGCTGTGTCCCAGAGATGCTGGTACGTTGTCTCTTTGTTCTCATTGATTTCAAAGAACTTCTTGATTTCTGCCTTAATTTCATTATTTACCCAGGAGTCATTCAGGAGCAAGTTGTTCAATTTCCATGAAATTATGTGATTTTGAGTGAGTTTCTTAATCCTGAATTCTAATTTGATTGCACTGTGGTTTGAGAGACTGTTATGATTTCAGTTCTTTTGCATTTGCTGAGGAGCGTTTTACCTCCAATTATGTGGTCGATTTTAGAATAAGTGCCATGTGGCACTGAGAAGAATGTATATTCTGTTGATTTGGAGTTGAGAGTTCTGTAGACATCTACAAGGTCCGCTTGGTCCAGAGCTGAGTTCAAGTCCTGAATGTCCTTGTTAATTTTCTGTCTTGTTGATCTAATACTGATAGTGGGGTGTTAAAGTCTCCCACTGTTATTGTGTGGGAGTCTGAGTCTCTTTGTAGGTCTCTAAGAACTTGTTTTATAAATCTTGGTGCTCTGGTATTGGGTGCAAATATATTCAGAATAGTTAGCTCTTCTTGTTGAATTGTTCCCTTTACCATTGTGTAATGCCTTTCTTTGTCTTTTTTGATCTTTGTTAGTTTAAAGTCTGTTTTATCAGAGACTAGGATTGCAACTCCTGCTTTTTTTTTTTTTTTTTTGCTTTCCATCTGCTTGGTATATTTTCCTGCCTCCCTTTATTTTGAGTCTGTGTGTGTCTTTGCGTGTAAGATGGGTCTCCTGAATACAGCACACTGATGGGTCTTTGCTCCTTATCCAATTTGCTAGTCTGTGTCCTTTAATTGGGGGCATTTAGCCCATTTACATATACAGTTAGTATTGTTATGTGTGCATTTGATCCTGTCATCATGATGCTATCTGGTTATTTTGCACACTCGTTGATGCAGTTTCTTCATAGTGTCATTGGTCTTTATATTTTGGTGTGTTTTTGCAGTGACTGGTACCGGTCTTTCCTTTCCATATTTAGTGCTTCTTTTGGGAGTTCTTGCAGGGCAGAGCTCTGCAGGTTACCTGGTGGTAACGAAATCCCTCAGCATTTGCTTGTCTGGAAAGGATTTTATTTCTCCTTCGCTTATGAAGCTTAGTTTGGCTGCATATGAAATTTTGGGTTGAAAATTCTTTCTTTAAGAATGTTGAATATTGATTCTTTCTCTTCTAGCTTGTAGAGTTTCTGCTATTAGTCTGATAGGCTTCCCTTTGTAGGTGACCTGACCTTTCTCTCTGGCTGTCCTTACCAGTTTTTCCTTCATTTCGACCTTGGAGAATCTGATGATTATGTGTCTTGCGGTTGATCTTCTTGTGGAGTATCATTTTTTTCTTTTTTTTTTTTTTTGAGGCGGAGTCTTGCTCTGTTGCCCAGTCTGGAGTGCAGTGGCGCATTCTTGGCTCACTGTCCGCTTCCCGAGTTTGTGCCATTCTCCTGCCTCAGCCTCCCAAGTAGCTGGGATTACAGGCGCCCGCCACCACACCCGGCTAATTTTTTGTATTTTTAGTAGAGATGGGTTTCACCATGTTAGCCAGGATGATCTTGATCTCCTGACCTCGAGATGTGCCCTCCTCGGCCTCCCAAAGTGCTGGGATTACAGGCGTGAGCCACTGCGCCCGGCCCTTGTGGAGTATCTTAATGATGTTCTCTGTATTTCTCGAATTTGCATGTTGGCCTGTCTTGCTAGGTTGGGGAAGTTCTGGGTGATATTCTGAAGTGTGATTTCCAGCTTGTTTCCATTCTCCCCATCTCCTTCTGGCACTCCAGTCAATCGTAGGTTCGGTCATTTTATGAAGTCCCATATTTCTTGGAGGCTTTGTTCATTCCTTTTCATTCTTTTTTCTCTATTCTTGCCTGCATGCCTTATTTCAATAAGGTGGTCTTCAGACTCTGATATCCTTTCTTCTGCTTGGTTGATTCAGCTGTTGATACTTGTGTTTGCTTCACGAAGGTCTCATGCCGTGTTTTTCAGCTCCATCAGGCCATTGGTGTTCCTCTCTAAACTTGTTATTCTAGTTAGCAATTCCTCTCACCTTTTATCCATGTTCTTAGCTTCTTTGCATTGGGTTAGAACATGCTCCTTTAGCTCAGTGTAGTTTTTTATTACCCATCTTCTGAAGCCTACTCCTGTCAGTTTTCCATCTGATCCTCTGTCCAGTTCTGCGTCGTTGTTGGAGAGACGCTGATCGTGTGGAGGAGATGAGGCACTCTGGCATTTTGGGTTTTCAGCATTTTTTCATGGATTCTTTCTGATCTTTGTGAGTTTGTCTAGTTTCAGACTTTGAGGCTGCTGACCCTTAGATGGGGTTTTAGTGGGAGACTTTTTGTTGTTGTCGTCGATGCTGTTGTTGTCACTTTCTGCTTGTTTTTCTTGCAGTAGTCAGGTCCCTGTTCTGTAGGGCTGCTGCAGTTTGCTGGGGGTTCTCTTCAGGCCCTACTCAACGGATTTGCTCCCATGCCTAGAGATGTGCCTCATGGAGGCTGGACAGCAGCCAAGATGGGTGCCTGCTACTGCTTCTGGGACCTCTGACCTTTAGGTGCACCAGCCTGATGCCAGTAGGATCACTCCTGTATCGGGTGTCTGCTAACCCCTGTTGGAAGGTCCCACCCAGCTGGGTGGCACGGGGAGCAGGACCCGTTTAAGGAAGCACTTTGTCCCTTGGTGGAGAGGGTGTGTTTCGCTGTGGGATAACCCACTCGTCTGGGCTAAGGGTTGGTGGGGGCTCAGGTTACCAAATGAAGGGTCCCTACTTTTGTTTGAATGGGGACCCTGGGCTAAGAGCTGGGTGAGCTCCAGTATATGTGAGAATTGCCTGTCTCCTGGGGAGCTCCCCAAGCCAGGGATCCTATCATTCCTGGGTTGAAAACCACTATCCTAGGGTAAAGGACAGCAAGAGAGTCAGTGCTGGGACCATTCGGACCAATGTGGGTAGCCTCTGCTGTCAGGAACCACAAGTATCTGGTTACATCAGGCTTCTGGGAATGACTGCAGTTTGAAATCCAAAGCATTTTACTGTCTTCTTTGAAGAAATACGCATGTAGGAGGCCGAATGAGGAATAAAGTTGAGGGTCCGTGACAGTGTCTCCGTGAAGAATCCAAGAGCCAGGGCAACGCCAAACTGTGGTGATTCGTGGTGACCCACAGCCTTACCAATCTGATTTCTTCAAAGATGTGATATAGAAAACTTTAGGCTTAGATAAATAATGCATATTTATTATAGGAAAATTGGAAAATATAAAAAACTGCTGCAAAGAAATCACCACGTGTGCATCACCAGCTCCATTTTAGTTTCTGTTCTTCATGTGGTTGATACTACTGTACCCTGCCTGCCATTTGTGGTCCCCTGGGAAGGGCGAGTCCGTTCAGGGAGGCCGAGGACCCTGGGTAAGTTTCGGGGCATGGGAAGCCGTGTGGCAGGTGCCCACGTGGTGTTTGTGCCATTGTCCATGCTGGGCAGGATGCAGACTGCAGTGTGGCTTCAGTCCCACCTCACTACTTGTGGGGAGGATTCGGTGAGTTCACGGAAGGCAGGCTCTTAGAATAGTGCCTGGCACGGGGGCAGTACTTCATACATGTTAGCGATGCTATTGGGTTTTCTTCTCATGGTCACTGCTGGGTCTGCTCTGCCTTCTCCAGAACTCTTGATGTAATTTAATCAGCCCACAGCACTTCTGGTCTAAGACCCTGCTGTGTGCCACATGCTGTCACAGGAGCTGGGAGTGTGGCTGTGACTAGGACCAGCAGGTGCTGCACACACACACCTGACGGACCCCATCAGCACACAAGGTGGGATGGACAGTGGAGCTGTGATTCAGATGACGCAAGACCATGGTCCGGGGCAGCACCGCCCAGGGCGACGGTGCCAGCCGCGGGTGTGATTTAAAGCGTTCCTGTAGCCATGGTGAGGAAGTAGCAAGCAACAGGTGAGATGAGTTTTAGTAATGCATTCTATTAATATAATATATAAACTGTATCATCGTAACACATTATAAATTCAGTATATAATCGATATAAAAACTATCAATGAGATAACTTACACTCAATTTTTTGTCCTAAGCCTAGGTGTGTTTCCTACTTAGAGCGTTTCTCAGCTGGACCACTTTTTGGGCGTCCTGTAGCTTGTGCGGCGCGAGGCTCCTGCACAGGGGTGAAGGAGGGGCTGCTTATGAAGCTGATTTGGATGGTCCTTCTTATGGGGTGACAGTGAAGCATAGACCCAAAGGATGAGAGGAGATAGCCACCTGATGATTTGGGGGCACATAACCCTCTAAGGAGGGCTGTGTGGGGATGAGCTTGGTGTGCATGTGGTCCTTCTCCAAGAAGGCCACTGTGGCTGCAGTGAAGTGAGGGTGGAGCTCGGAGGCGAGCGAGGAGGGAGGGGAATCAGAGCTGCCCCCTGCAGGCCACTGAGGGCGGTAGAAGGAGGTCACATTCCATGCTAGTTGTGGTGGAAAGCCAGTGGAAGGTTTGAGCGGGGACTGGCATGAGTCGACTTAGGCTTTCAAGAAGATCCGTCTGGCTTTTCCGTGGAGGTAGGAAGACCAGTTAGGAGGGTGGTGGCTGGAGTGGGTGGAGGAGGTGGTAAGAAGTCTGGGGTTTGAGGGGGTGTATTTTAAAGCTCTGGGGAGGAGGTTTGCTGAGGGACTGGGTGTGAGGGATGAGGGAAGGAGGGCCATCAGGAGTGGCTGTCAAGGATGGGGCAAGTTGGAGAGGAACAAATTTGGGGAGAAAAGAGACGTAATTTGGCTTGGGACATGTAAAACTTGAGGTGCCTTGGGACATCTAAGTCAGGGTATCAAGTGGGCAGCTGGACACAGGCATGTCTGTAGTGGTCTGTAGCCAGGGCAGGTGCCAGGATGGGGACATGGGGTGTGGACACTGGAGTTGCGTTGAGACCTGGCCTGCCCAGCATACTTTTTCATGTGCTGACCTGCTGGGGTCAACACATTTTTAATTCTGCAAAGAAGGGTGGTGTCTGTGTTCTCCTTTAACTCAAGGCATTTGTGTTTGCAGCAGGCGTCAGTGGAGTTTTGGAGTCTCAGGGATAATGTAATAGTTACATAATAATTTAAAATCGACTCCTAAACATCCATGTTCCCCTTAAAGAAATTCCTTTTGCCAGCAGGCATTTCTTACAGGTGGCTTTTTCTTCCTGGGGATCTGAACCCTGCCATGCGCATGCCTGTGCTGCGTTTCCTCTCTGCAGGGGCCCAGCTCCCCTCACCGGCACAGGGCACCCGCAGTGGCTCTGTCTTTGGAATCTGCCCCTCTCCCTTTACCAGGAGGTGCAGAGAACTTTGTTTTCTCCCTTCATATGAATTATGTAATACCCACTTGCCAAAAAAGATTACAGTGAATTGTTTTTTTTTTTTTTCTTTTGAGACAGTCTCACTCTTATCACCCAGGCTGGCGCGATCTCAGCTCACTGCAAACTCTGCCTACTGGGTTCAAGCGATTCTTGTGCCTCAGACTCCCAAGTAGCTGGGATTACAAGCGTACACCACCACGCCTGGCTAATTTTTGTCTTCTTAGTAGAGACGGGGTTTCACCATATTGGCCAGGCTGATCTCGAATTCCTGGCCTTAAGTGATCCACCCACTTTGGCCTCCCAAAGTGCTGGGATCACAGGCATGAGCCACCGCACCTGGCCTACAGTGAATTGTTTTAAATAAAAATCGCCCTCATATATTGCATATGTGATATGAAAAAACATTTTTCAAACAGAAGTTCACCTGGGCGATGAGACATAGCGGTGGTCTTCGTTGAACGCTAAACCGTGGCCCTTTCTGTGACTGGATGTTCTTCTGCAAGCCGGCATTCGGTACCGACATGGGGTTCCATCGTTTGGCTGGACCCCACTTCCCTGGCCGCCCCTGTTGTTTTCCATTTTTTTCTTCCAAGTTTTTCCCATTAAACGCAGCCTCAGATATCTTAGTACTCACATCTTAGCTCTCATCTCTGGTTATTTTCTTGGGATAATCGCTCGATGTAAAATTATTGTTTCCAAAGATATGCCTATTTTTAAGACTTGATCAAGTTTTCTTTTTTCACATCTTATGGACCATCTGTGTTTCTGCTGTCAATTCCCTGAGCGGACTTTTCTCTGATGGTTTTGTCTTGTCCTAGTGTGTTTGGGAGAGGGCTTTTCATGTCCTGGTGCCCTGGAAGGTGGATGGGATGCAGGTGGAGCTTGGGCGCCCAGGGCTCCTGTGAGGCTCAGCAGGGCCAGCCTGGGTGGAAGCGAGGTCCCGGAGACTGTCCTGGAGCTTGCCCAGCTTGAGTGCTACTGTCCTACAAAGTTAAGTATTATACCCATTTTAGAGATGAGGAAATGAGTTTCAGGGAGGTGACTCTGGACAGTCACATAGCACCTAACGCAGCAGAGTCAGGATTTGAACCTGTGCAGATGCTTGTCCGATCCAGAGTGTAACTCGCGGTCGCTGTGCAGGACGGTTCCTGGCTCGCAGTCGGCACTCAGATAGCTGTTGAATGAATACATGAAAACGTAAATCTGGTTTTAGCTTCCGTTTGTTTTGAAAGACAGATTAGCTGACTGTAAAATCTGTTTTTTTTTTCCTTTGCCAGGAAGCCGTCAACAGAGACTCTTTCCTCTGTCGTGTTGTAGAGTTGATTGACAGGGTTCTTTGTGCCTGGAAAGCAAATTATGTTAAAATGTTCTTTACAACCTATTTATAAGCGCCACAATTCCTCAGCACTCTTTGGTTATAATCTGTGTCCTCAGGTGAGTAGGGGCTCCTGGGTCCCATGGCCCCCCTGTTCAGGTCAGGCTTCTAACTTTCAGAGTGCTCTGCCCGCTGTCACCACGCAATGGTGTTGTGACCTCACGTGGGGCAAGTCATGCAGGCCGAGTCGGCATTCCTGAGCTCCCATGCAGCAAATGCGTCACCTTGGGAGAAAACTGTGTTCGGTGTCCTCTTAGTGACGTTGACTTTTCCACCATCGGTACAGCTTGTGTTTCTAAAATGTGACTACCTCACACATTGCCTATTGTTAAGGCATTTCAGCCACCCAGAGCCCCTTCAGAATCTGCTTTCCTTTCTCACAGACTTACCCTTGGAACATGCGTGTACCAAATGGTATTTTATAAGTCAGTCTTGTATCAAAACGAGTCCTGGCCGCCAGCGGAACATCTCAGCAGTCTAGGGGATCGGCCTGCCCAGAGAGAGCTGCTGTCATTTCCACCTGAGGACGTGCGTGGGCTTGGTCAGCTGGTGCAGCCTGGTGGTGTGAGTGAGGTCTCGGCCTCAGGTGGGCTTCTGAGGTGGGACGTGTGGCTCCTCTCTTCTCGGAGCGTGCCTGGGTGGAGTGTACGGTGGTTCCAGGATGATGGGTGATGGGCCACTTTCTACTGGCGGCCAGTGAAGACAAGGTGCTTGTCTTATCCACAGGGAGTGTCTGTCTCAGCCACGTGAGCAGCGTTAAGGCCGCTCTGCAGCTCTCTGTGCGGATGTATGGCACAGGCGTGCCCCTTTGTGCTCCTCACCCTAAAACAACGTCAAATGTTGTTAGCCCTGTGCGTTGTTCAGTATAATTTTGCCCCACAAGGTGTCGCTGCAGATTGTTCCCAGGACTTTTGTGCCCCGGGGGCTTCCGTGTGCCATTGACTAAGATTAGAAGCATCTCGAGGCCAGGGGGCCGCTCCGTGCTCCTGTGCTCTCAACACAGCAGAGGTTCTGGTGCAGGGTCAGGGCTCCAGCGGGATCTTTCTTTTATGTTTGAGAGAATGGATGGAGGTGGGATACATTGGCTCAGCATGATTTCTCACCCACGGATTAATACATATACGTACGTGTGATAAAGTTAAAAAATGGAGGCCTCGTAATTCTGCAGGAAGAAAAACAAAGGAGTTAAAGATTGAAAAGGCAAGAAGCCTTTGAAGTGGCCTGTTGTCCTCTTAGTTGTTCACGTTCTGGTTCTAACAATGTGTCCACTTGAAGAACTGCGTGGGCCACTGCGAGACGTTTGTCACTGCGAGACGTTTGTCACTGCGAGACGTTTGTCACTGCGAGACGTTTGTCTCTTGCATTTCTCTACCCACTCCCATGACCTCTCCTGAAGTTCATACTCTCCCTGTCTCTGGCCCGGGCCACTTTGGGAGTCTCCCGTCTGGCCCAAGGGCGTCCAGCTTACCTCTTCCTGCCCGTCTCCCACCGATCCTGGAGTTCACACTCTCCCTGTCTCTGGCCCGGGCCACTTTGGGAGTCTCCCGTCTGGCCCAAGGGCGTCCAGCTTACCTCTTCCTGCCCGTCTCCCACCGATCCTGGAGTTCACACTCTCCCTGTCTCTGGCCCGGGCCACTTTGGGAGTCTCCTGTCTGGCCCGAGGGCGCCCAGCTTACCTCTTCCTGCTTGTCTCCCACAGGTGATCTTGTTAGAGGCCAGTCCGCTTGCCTGAGCTTCTGGGTTCAGAGCCTTGGTTAGCCTCCTCCATGGAGCTCAGAGTCCAGACTCCTCAGCCTGGGACAGGAGGCCACACTTCTCACCACCTCCCACTTAGGCCTTCCCCCACCCTCCTGCCTCTTTTTGGGCTCTTCTCTGCAACCCACTGTCATCTAGCCACGTGGGCTCATCTCTGCTCTTCAGGTGAGCTGTGCACCTGTGCACACACAGATACACGCCCTCAGGTCGAGCGCTCATTTCTTTTGTGCCTGGCGCTGTTCTTAGTGCCTCATGGGTCTTATTTCATGCTTCAAACGACCTGCATGGCAGGTACTATATTGTCCGTTTCAGATGAGCTAGAGGCACTGATACAGTAAGCAAAGTCCTCAAGGTCACACAGTCTCCAATGTCATGGGTCTGGGATGAGAGCCCAGATGTGTCCCCCACCCCCTCCGCATTCCTGCTGTGCTGGTGGGGGTGGGGGTTCCCCTCCTTCGCTTCTGTGCATTCTCCAAGTGTCGGATCAAATAGCACCTCCTCTTTGTGGCTTTTTTTTCTTTGACTCTTCTGTCCATCCTCACAAAATTCACTGTGCGGTAATCAAGCGCTTTGTTTCATAGTTACTTGTGGCCTGGGCTGTGAGCCCTCAGCGTAGGGGTGCATCTTATTCATCTTCAGGTTCTGAGGTTCAGGGCACATAGTACGTAGGTACCTGGTGAAATTAGGTAATGATTGGGATGTCTTGAAAGCATATGTTGTGGAACTCACCCCCCTTCCTGGCCTGGTGAGTGGGGGTTTGTGAGGAGTGGTCCTGTTGTTGCTTCTCTCTTCCTGTGCTCCCCGATGCTCCTGAAGTCACGTCTGCTTTTGCTGCTGATCTAGAGACAGAACTCTTTTAACGGACTCACTAGCACGGAGAGAATACATCTACTTAACATTGCTGCCAAATTACTACTGCCTCTGGAAGGCCAGAGAAAAGCCAAGTTAAGAGAATCTTATTGCATAATTTATGAAAGTCTGAGTCATAAAATAAGCATTTACAATGGCCTGTTTGCCCAAGGTAGGGAATGATAATGCGGCTATTATTCATGCAGTGGGGGCAGTGGCGTTTCTGTGCCTCCGAATGGCCTTCTGGCTCTTAGCTGCCTCCATGGATTTCTGAGGTTATCTCTAGCCTTTGTTTCCAAAATTGGCTCTCTTCCTGTTTGGGGGCCAGAGCTTTGGAGTTCAGTGCCGTGTGAAACGATTTCATAAGAACTGTGTGTGTCGATATTTCTAAACAATGGAGGTCGTAAAAAGAATCCCAAGACACCAGATTCGGTGCCAGCTCAGTACTAGGCACCAGGAAAGGAGCAGGGGTACACAGGGAAATGAACCAGGCTCTGTTCCCAAGGCGCTGAGCTGGTGAGAGGCAGACTGTCTGCCTGGTGCTGTGAGCGCAGAGCCCTGGCTGAGGAAAGGATCTGAAGCAGAGACATTTCCCAGTTGCCGATGGTGCAGCAGGGCCGGAAGGGTGTGGAGCTGTGCACGGGTGTTGTGGGCATCAGGCGAGCTGCACCCAAGGCGGGCATGCATGGAGACACTGAGGCAAGTGATTGGAGGCAGGCCGGTGTGGTGGATGGTCTGTTTTCTGAAGGCTTGTGGTTGCCAGGCCTGAGAGTGACTGCTCATCGTATGTGACTTCTTCTCTCCACTCTTACTACTTCCTATCACCCTTTGAGCCCTTGGAGGGTAGGGTCTTGTTCTCAATACATGACAAAGCAGTCATTGCAGCGTTTCCAGCAGCCCTCAGATCTCCCAGGGCTGGAAATCACAGGGCGTCATGTTGCATGTAGGCTGCAAACTGTGGGCAGCTCTGTGCTTGTCCTCATTCCAGGCCCTCGTTGGAAAGTGCAGTCTGTCTGGGACTGCTCCCCTGGCAGAGAGCTGAAGCAAGGGGCTGGTAGAAGGTCCCAGTGCTTCTTCGAGCTTTGCCAGGACAGTGTGTGTCGTATCACTTTCCGTTGGCCAGCTGATGGCACAAGGCCAAGCCCAACATCATTGGGCAGGCATGTATAATCCTTTTATAGGGAAGTGAATCTTCAAGAACAGTGATACAGGCTGCTGCTTAGCGCACTTGAAGGATTTTAATCTGGGAAGTAGTGTGATCCTATTTATAATTTTTAGAAAGTTCGTTCTGGTGCAAGTAGGGAGGGTGGCCTGGGAAAGTGCAGATGATTCAGGGTCAGTGCAGGTGGGAAACACATTTATAGCTGCCTGTGCCCAGCGAGCTCTGGGCAGAGGGTCAAGCCGTTGGAGTGGGGATGGTGAAGAAAGAAAAGCTTTAAGGGGTGTCTCAGAGGAAGATGGAGTCAGAGAATCTAGTGACTGGTAGCATGAGGGGGCCCCAGGGTCGTAGTGAGTCATGCTGGGCGTTGGAGTCACGGTAGATAGCAGTGACCTCATCTAAGAGGACACGAGAGGAGGAGCAGAGTGGGCAAGCCCAAGGCATTCGATATTGGGCACTGGGTCCTGGCACCATGAGAATGGAGGTGTTGGCGGATGAAATAACCCAGTGGGCTCGTGTCAGGGAGGAGCAGACAGCATGGACAGAGCCCACCCCGACATTTCCATGGAAGGGAGGACACTGGCGTGGAGGACCTCCTGTGTGTCTGACATTGTTCCAGAAGTCTCTGTAGAGTCTTCCATTGGATTTCCAGCAACTCTCCAGAGTAGATTCTCTTTACCACTGTTTCGTTTAATAGTTGTGGGAACTGAGGCCCACAGAGGTCAAGATACCTGCTCCAAGGTCATCTAGCAGAGGAGACTGAACCTGCAGTTACTCCCGGACTCGGAGCACAAGCACGTGGCTCTCTCCGGCGTGTGTGTCCCTTCTCAAGTGGGACCACTCCTGGTGTCCTTTGGTTCAAGATCATATCTAGTATACAATGAAATTTTGTTTTATGCAGTTTTTCAAGTGAGTTCACACCCATAGTCTGATTGAAAAAGTAATTAGTATTCATATTAGAGCTTACCAAACAATCCCCTGATACGTGAGCATCCACAGAGGAACAAAGCAGCACTGTGTTTGCGATCTTTGATTTATAACTGCCTGTGCCCAGCGGGCTCTGGCAGAAGGCTATAAATAAAATTAAAATAAATGGAAACAATGCACCTATAAATTGTGTTGCAGGAACCTCCAATTGCCTTTTAGAGGAAATCCCCAATAAAATGCTGTTTGGCAATCCGTTTGAAAGAGAAGGAGCGGTAGATCATCGTGGCAAAGTCAGGAAAGTGAAGGACAGGCTACAGTGTTGCAATGTTTTAAATATGAAAATTAGCTGATTCCAGTGAATTGCTGTTTGGTGTTATGGATGTTGGAAGGTCCTTCCCCCTTCATTATTATTGTATCTTTCTAAGTGGGATAAAAGCCATCAGTTGCAGGTGCAGGATTTTAGGGAGGCAAGTCAATATTTCTCTTATTCCTTTCTTTTTTGAGTCAACTCCTGGGCTTCATGTCCTGGAAAATAGTGGAGGCCCAGCAAGAGGCTGGGTTTGGGCAGGATGTCTGGCCTGATTTTGCCCTTGTATCTGAGAGACAGTCCATGCATCATGGCAGGGAAGGGCCAAACAGGAGACCAGGTGGCCATAGGGCAGATCCGGAGCAGGAGCCATAGGCCTGTGTATGGGGAAGTCATGTGGTCTCTCTTTAGAAATCTTATTGTGCCCTTCTTAATTGTGTCCCAGAAAGTTATGATTTATGGAAAAGCGTACGTTTTCTTTTAAAATGTGTTGGCCGGGCGCTGTGGCTCACGCCTGTAATCCCAGCACTTTGGGAGGCCGAGGTGCATGGATCACGAGGTCAGGAGTTCGAGACAAGCCTGGCCAACATGGTGAAACCCTGTCTCTACTAAAAATACAAAAAGCCAGGTGTGGTGGCGGGCATCTGTAATCCCAGCTACTTGGGAGGCTGAGGAGGGAGAATCACTTGAAACAGGAAGGTGGAAGTTGCAGTGAGCCGAGATCACGCCACTACACTCCGGCCTGGGCAAGAAGAGCAAAACTCCGTCTCAAAAAAAAAAAAAAAAAAAAAGTAAGTAAAATACGTTGTCCACATAAATGAAATATTTTAATAAAAATACTTAAAATACATTTATTCTTATTCTGCGGAAATAAATGGTAATTATTTGGCTGATTTTTGGATGTCTGGTGCTAAGTCACTAAAGTCATTGGCCAGCGACATTGTCACTGGTCAGACTTCGGCCAGCAGGCGCTGGAATGAACTTTGTCACCCGGCTTTCACTTGGCTCTGTGGAGCGTGAGGAAGACGGGATGGAACAGGGACAGAGAAAGGCAGATGGTGTCCATCCCAGCTAAGCTGCATGGGGATTCCTCTTGGAGATTGAATATGGGTGTCGACGGAAGCCTGGAGAGCACAAAGCATGCCTGCGTTCTGAGGCCGTATCCGCCTGGGCAGCTCCAGGAAGAGGGAAGGTTAGATCTCCCCTGACTAGGAGGCCCAGCCTCAATTAAAGCTATGATTTGAGGGCCAGGCACGGTGGCTCAAGCCTGTGATCCCAGCACTTTGGGAGGCCGAGATGGGCGGATCACGAGGTCAGGAGATCGAGACCATCCTGGCTAACACGGTGAAACCCCGTCTCTACTAAAAAATACAAAAAACTAGCCGGGCGAGGTGACGGGCGCCTGTGGTCCCAGCTACTCGGGAGGCTGAGGCCGGAGAATGGCGTAAACCCAGGAGGCGGAGCTCACAGTGAGCTGAGATCCGGCCACTGCACTCCAGCCTGGGCGACAGAGCGAGACTCCGTCTCAAAAAAAAAAAAAAAAAAAAAAAAGCTGTGATTTGAAACTTTCAGGTTAGTGGGAAGATACATATGAGTTAATCTCTTTCTGTTTAAGTCTTAATTTTATATATGTGATGACTAGGCAGTGTTTAGAATCTTTGTTTGCTGTGTGTCAATGCATTAACATGACTTTTAACTTATTTGACCATACTTATAGGAAGCTTAAGTTGTTTGGGCTGAAGGTCATAGCTCAGGCCTTATTATAAACATATTTGAATTGTAGGTGGAGAAGGTGCAATTAGACAGACCAGCTTAGGGTAACTGCTAAGTTACCTGTCACCACTTGAGGGCCTTTGAAGATTGGCAGTAAGAAACCAGCATGGACGGCTGGCTCCTTGCATGGCAGGCAGTGGCTTCTCCTGAGTCCCACGGCACATTCTTCTACTGGGCTCAAGCTGCCTTGCCTGAAGGGCTTTGTGCTACTGTCCCTGTCCTCAAGGTCTTCATGACTCGTGGGTTGATAGGATTCAAGCCAGCAACAAAAGGACGAATATTCAAAGGCAGGGAGGAACACATCTGGCTGGAGTGATCAGGAACTTTTTTTTTTTTTTTTTTTTTGAGAAGGAGTCTCGCTCTGTGGCCCAGGCTGGAGTGCAGTGGCGCGATCTCAGCTCACTGCAAGCTCTGCCTCCCGAGTTCATGCCATTCTCCTGCCTCAGCCTCCCGAGTAGCTGGGATTACAGGCGCCCGCCACCATACCCAGCTAATGTTTTGTATTTTTAGTAGAGACAAGGTTTCACCGTGTTAACCAGGATGGTCTCGATCTCCTGACCTCTTGATGATCGGAACATTTTTAAAGGAGAAGGTGACAAGTGAGCAGAGGAGCTTGGTCTTAAGTAAATAGAGAGATGGGATAATATTCCAGAAGCAGCAGTGGGGTGAAGTTGTGAATGTAGTTCCAGAGCAGTGAAAGGTCTGGTTTCTCTGGAGCCTTGGTTTTGGGTAAAATTGCAACTGCATGGCAGCCTACTGATACCTGAGTGCTAATAAACAAAGGCGTTTTTGTGGGTTGAAGCAACCGTAGGCCAGGGTGCAAGGACTTGTCAGGAGACAGGGATTGGGTTTTTGTTCCCATTTGGTCTCTCTGCCAGATGCCTTAACATTTTAAAATTCTTTTCTTTCCATTTTCTTTCTTTTTTTTCTAGAATTCATATTCTTCTCAACATTTTTATCAGTAGCATTTTCTTATTTAAATTGTACTTGGACCCTCTATATCCCTAGCCTCTGAAGTAGGCTCAACCCCAGCCAAAAGGAGCAGGTGCAAAGCTCAAATCCTGATTAAGAGGAATGAATACAGACTGCCGGGTTGAATAAAATAGGGAAGAGGCTCAAGGGTATAAGGAAATACCAGAATAAAAAAGCACACTGTGGCAAATGATGTCAGGAAGACGGTGCAATAGGAGTTTTCAGCCCTCATCCCCCCAACAGTAATACTGATTTTGACAAATGCCCACAGATGAGAGTACCTTTGTGGAGCACGGGAGTACTAGTGCAGAGGTCTTAGCAGTCTTGTTGGAGAAAAACACTCAAGAATAGACACATTGAAGAGGGTAAGAAGAAGAGTTTCACTTATCCATAACACCCCTCCCCCGAGGCAGCATAGCTCAGTGCCAACAGAGACTCCCTTGGTTCTTGATTTCTCTCAAAAGGGAAGGTGAGAGCATAGTGAACACCCAGTGACCCCAGCCATGTGGGATGCTGTCCAAAAGGCCCACTCCTTTCTCATCCCTTGCAGAACACTGAGGGGGTCAGATGACTGAATAGTCTGGTAGCAACTAAGTGCAGGGAAAAGGGGCCGGGACTGTCAGCAGTTAGGGCATGGAACTCAACAAAGGGCTACAGTTTCTACTAACTGCCTTGTGGACTTTACCAAGAGGCTAGTCCACAAATTTCATAGGATCTGTTTCCTGCAGACACCCCCAGCTAGCCCACATACGCCTCCAGCATTCTGTATGCCTCCCTTCCTTGGCAGCTGGCACAGTTGCACCCCTGTAGACAGCATGTGAGCCTCTGCAGATTGTGTACAAGCAGACACAGATAGCTGGCTTGACTCTGCTATATTGGGAGAAAGATGTTAACCTTCAACACTCCTGAGCACTGCCCTAGGAAAAATAAATGGAAACTTCGTAACACCTGGCCTGGCTTTGTGGGATTGAGATAAGGCGTACAATCCTAAGACTTAGCCCCAACTAGGGAACAAGAGGAGTGGAGTGGGTGCATCAATAGGAAAGGTCTGAGAGGCTCCTAGAATTCCTAGTCAGGCTGATTGGAAGATCTTTCTCTTCTGAACCCAGTCAGTAAAGACTGGGGAAAGTGACTGTTACTTCAAATGCAAAGACAGCAATGCAAGACTTAAAGGAACATGAAAAGTCAGGGAAACATGACCTGAGGGAAAGAACATTATAACTTTTCAGTAACTGATCCCAAAGAGATGGAGATCTACAAATTTCCTGACAAAGATTTTAGGACATTGAGAAAATAGACAACTCAACAAAATCAGGTAAATAATATATGAACAAAAATGGGAAGTTCAACAAAGAGAGAAATCATAAAAAAGAACCAAACAAATTCTGGAGCTGAAGAATACAATGACTGAACTATGAAATGCAATTGAGAACTTTAACAGCAGACTCTAACAAGCCGAAGAATCAATAGGCTCGAAGACAGGTCATTTGAAATTACCCAATTAGAAAATAAAAAGTATGAAAAAGAGGGAAGAAAGCTTATAGGATTTATGGAACAACATTAAGCAAAGCTGTGTATGCATTATGTGAATTTCAGAGGGAGAAAAGAGAAAGGGGCAGAAAACTTGTTTAAAGAAATAAGAACAAAAAATATCTTAAATCTGGGGAAAGAAATAGACAGCCAGACTCAAGAAGCCCATAGGACCCCAAATAGATTGAACATGAAAAAGTCTATACTGAAACGTAATATAATTAAACTGTCAAAAGTCAAAGACAAACAGAATTTGGAAAGCAGCAACAGAAAAGCACCTTGTTATATACAAGGGAATGTCCTAAGACTATCAATGGATTTCTCAACATAAACCTTGTAGGTCAGGAGTGAATGGGATGATATATTCAAAGTACTGAAAGGAAAAAAAAAACACCTGCTGACTAAGAATACGATACCCAGCAAAGCTGTCCTCCAGAAATGAGGGCAAGACTTTCCCAGACAAAAATGGTGGAGATTCATTACCACTAGACCTGCTTTAAAAGAACTATGAAAGGGAGTTAAATTTGAAATAAAAGGATGTTAATTAGTAACGTGAAGACCTATGAAAGTATAATACTCACTGGTAAAACTAAGTATGTAGTCAAATTCAGAATACTTTAATATTGTAATGATGGTGTGTAAATCACAGTTAACTCTAGTATAAAAGTTAAAAACCAAAAATATTAAAATAATTATAGCTATAACATTTTGTTAATGGATATACAAAGATGTAAATTATGGTATCAATAGCAAAATGTGTGTGTATGTGTATTTGTGAGAGAGAGAACTAAAAGTGTAAAGTTTTTGTGTGCAATTGATGTTGTTATCAGTCTAAAATAGATTGTTAGCACTATGCATTTTGTAACACTATCTAAGCCTCATGGTAACCCCAAAGAAAAATCATATAGTCGATATGGAAAATATAAAGAGAAAAGAATCAAAGTGTGCTATTACAAAAAAAAAAAAAAAAATCATCACATCACAGCAGAAGATGGCAAGAGAGGAGGAAAGGAACAAAAGGGCTATAAAGCAATTGCAAACAATTAACAACCTGGCCATAGTTAAGTCCTTACCAATCAGTAAGTACTTAAATCAGTAATTACTTTAAGTGTAAATGGATTAAATTATCCAATCAGAAGACAAAGAGTGACCAAATAGATTAAAAAAACAAGATCCAACAATATACTGCCTATAAGTGACTCACTTTAGTTTTAGTGACACACAGGCTGAAAGTGAAGGGATGGAAAAAGATATCCCACACAAATGATAACAAAAGAGAGCAGGGGTGACTATCTTTATATCAGGCAAAACAGACATTAAGTTAAAAACTGTCACAAGAGGTTGGGTGCAGTGATCATGCCTATAATTCCAGTGCTTTGGGAGGCTGAGGTGGGAGGATTGCTTGAGGCCAGGAGTTTGAGACCAGCCTGGGCAACACAGGGAGAGCTTGTCTCTTAAAAATATTAGCTGGGCATGGTGGCATGTGCCTGTAGTCCTAGGTACATGTTTGATGTTAATGTGAACTATAATCACACCCCTGAGTTCCACCCTGGGGAACAGAGCAAGACCCTGTCTCAAGAAACAAAAAAAGTGTCACGAGAGACAATGCCATTGTATAATGATGAAGGAGTCAGTTCATCAAGAAGATATAACAATTGTGAATATATGTGTATGCAACATTGGAGAACCTCAATATATAAAGCATATATTAACAGAATTTAAGGAAGAGATAGCAGTACAATAATAATAAGGAATTTCAGTACTGCACTTTCAAAAATGGATCTATCATCTGGACAGAAAGTCAGTAAGGAAACAGCAGACTTAAATAACAGTATGGACCAAATGGACCTAACAAGATATAGACAGACCATTCCATCCAACAGCAGTAGAATGCACATTCTTCTCAAGTCATAAGGAACATTCTCCAGGGTAGATCGTTTATTGGACCACAAAACAAGTCTTAACAAATTTAAGAGGGTTGAAATAATATCAAGAATCTTTAATACTTGATATCACACAATGGTGTGATACTAGAAATAAAAGGAGGAAAGTTAACAAATATGTGAACAGGACACTCCTAAACTACCAGTGGGTCAAAGAAGAAATTAAAGGGAAATAAAAAGAAATACTGAGGCAAATGAAAATGGAAATACAGCATACCAACACTTCTCAGATACAGCAAAAGTTGTTTTAAGAGGGATGTTTATAGTGATAAGTGCCTTGTTAAGAAAAAAGATTGCAGGCAGGGTGCAGTGGCTCACACCTGTAATCCCAGCACTCTGGGAGGCCGGGGCAGTGGATCACGAGGTCAGGAGTTCAAGACTAGCCTGGCCAAGATGGTGAAACGCCATCTTTACTAAAAATAAAAAAATTAACCGGGTGTGGTGTTGGGTGCCTGTAATCCCACCTACTCGGGAGGCTGAGGCAGAGAATTGCTTGAACCTGGGAGGCGGAGGTTGCAGTGAGCCAAGAGCGCGCCACTGCACACCAGCCTGGGAGATAGAGCGAGACTCTGTCTCAAAAAAAAAAGAAAAATTGTAAATAAACAACCCAACTTGTACACTTGAAGGAACTAGAAAAAGAAGAACAAACTAAATTCAAAGTTAGCAGGAGACAGAAAACAGTAAAGATTAGAACAAGTAAATGAAATAGAGTAGAAAAACAACAGGCGAGATTAAAAAGAACCTAAGAGTTGGTTTTTTAAGGAGATAAAATTGACAAACCTTTAGCTAGACTAAGAAAAAAGACTCAAATCATAAATGAGGAAATATTGATAAATTCCTAGAAACATATAGCATACCAAAAGTGAATTATGAAGAAATAGAAAATCTGAACAAACCAATAATGAAAAGGAGATTGAATCAGTAATCAGATATATCCCAATGAGGAAAAGGTCAGGACCAGATGGCTTCACTGGTGAATTCTATCAAATACTTAAAGAAGAATGAATGCCACTTTTTCTCAAAGTCTTTCCAGAAATTGAAGTGGAGGGAACACTTCCCAGCTGTATTATGAGGATATATTATACCCTGATTTAAAAGCCAGACAAGGACATTACAAGAAATGAAAATTACAAGCCAGTATTCCTGATGAACATAGATGCAAAAGCTCTCATCAAAATACTAGCAAACTGAATTCAACAGCACACTAAAAGGATCAGACACTGTGATCAGTTGGGATTTATCGCTGGGATTCAAGGATGGTTCTATACATGCAAGTCAGTAAATATGTATCACATTAATAGAATGAAGGAGAAAAATTATATCATCTCAATAGATGCAAAAAATGCATTTAACAAAATTCAACATCTTTTCATGATAAAACTTTCAATAAATCAGGTATAGAAGGAATGTACATCAACATAAAAAGGCCATATATGACAATCCTGTAGCTTAAGAACTTACAAATGCCTTTCCTCTAAAATCAGGAAGAGGATAAGGTTGCCTTCCCAGCCAGAGCAATTAGACAGTAAAAAGAAATAAAAGGCATTCAAATCAAAAAGGAAACATAAAATTGTCTGTGTGCTGTTCACATGATCTTATACGTAGATAACTCTAAGGACTCCACCAAAAATCTGTTAGAACTAATAAATTCAGCGAAGTGGCAGGACACAAAAATCAACATACAATGATCAGTTGTGTTTCTATACACTAACAACAACTCTCCAAAAAATTTTAGAAAGCCCCATTTACAAAAGAACCAAAAAGAAGGAGATACTTTCGTGTGAATATAACCAAGGAGGTGAAAGATTCTTCTTCTTCTTCTTCTTTTTTAAGACGGAGTCTCACTCTGTCGCCCAGGCTGGAGTGCAGTGGCGCTATCTCAGCTCACTGCAACCTGGAGGTGAAGGATTCTTACAATGAATACTATAACAGTTGATAAAAGGAAGTAAAGAAGACACAAATAAATGGAAAGATATCCCATGTGTATGAATGGGAAACATTAATATTGTTAAAATGTCCACACTGTGTAAAGTTATCTATACATAGGGCAATCTCTATCAAACTTCCAATGACATGTTTTGCAGAAAGAAGAAAAACGGTCCTAAAATTGGAAAATATCCCAAATAGCAAAGTAGTCTTGAGCAAGAAGAATGAAGCTGGAGGCACCCCACTTACTGATTTTAAAATATGTTATAAAACTAGATTATCAAAACAGTATGATATTGGCATAAAAACTGACATATAGATCAATGGATTATAGAATAGAGAGCTCAGAAATAAATCCATGCATTTGTGGTCAACTGATCTTTGACAAATGTACCAAGAACACAATAGGGAAAGGATAGTCTTTTCAATAAGTTCGTTGGGAAAAGTAGATATTCACATGCATAAGAATGAAATTGGACCCTTAACTCACAGTATATACAAAAATAAACTTAAAATGTATAAAATACTTAAAGGTAAGAATTGAAACTGTAAAACTACTGGAAGAAAACATAGGGAAAAAGCTTCTGGACATTGTTCTGCGCAGTGCCTTTTTGGATATGACACCAAAAGCATAAAACGAAAGCAAAAATAGACAAATGAGATTTCATCAAATTAAAAAGCTTCTGCACAGCAAAGGAAATAATCATCAGAGTGAAGAGACAACCTACGGGTTATAAGAAAATACTTGCAAACTCTACATCTGATAAGGGGTAAATGTCTGAAATACATAAAGAGCTCGAACAACTCAACAGCAAAAATGAAAACCAAACAAACTAAATAACCTGATGAAAAAGTAGGCAAAGGACCTGAATAGACATTTTTCAAAAGAAGAACATACACATTATCAATAGGTATATGAAAAGGTGCTCAACATCACTAATTGGAGAAATGCAAATAAAAATTGCAACGAGTTATCATTTCACACCTGTTAGAATGGCTCTTATCAAAAAGACAAATGAGGCTGGGCGGTGGCTCATGCCTGTAATCCCAGCACTTTGGGAGGCCCAGGTGGGCGGATCACAAGGTCAGAAGTTTGAGACCAGCCTGGCTAACAGTGAAAGCCTGTCTCTACTAAAAATACAAAAATTAGCTGGGCATGGTAGTGTGTGCCTGTAGGCCCAGCTACTTGGGAGGCTGAGGCAGGAGAATCACTTGAACCTGGGAGGCGGAGGTTGCAGTGAGCTGAGATTGCACCACTGCACTCCAGCCTGGGTGGCAGAGCGAGACTTTGTCTCCACAAAAAAAAAAAAAAAAAAAAAAAGAAGACAAATAATAACAAGTGTTCGTGAGAATGTGGAGAAAGGGGAACCTTTTTACGCCGTTGGTGGGAATATAAATTGATAGAGCCTTTATGGAAAACGGTATGGAGGTTCCTCAAAAAATTTAACATAGAACTGTCAGATGATCCAGCAATCCCACTTCTGGGTATATATCCAAAGGAAATGAAGTCAGTGCCTCAGAGAGGTATTTGTTCCCTCATGTTCATTGGAGCATTATTCTCCAACAGCCAAGACGTGGAAATAACCCAAGTATTCACCAATGAATGAGTGAATAATGAAAATGGGTGTGTGTGTGTGTGTGTGTAAATGGGATTTCCATGGCGTAATGATCCCCAGAATTGATGTGTTGAAACGTAATCACCAATGTGATAGTATTCAAAGGTGGGGCCTATAGTAGGTGATTGATTCATGAAGGTGGAGCCCTCATGGATGAGGTTAGGGCCCTTAGAAAGAGGCTTGAAGAAGTGGGTTCACTCTCTTCTGCTGTTTGGCCATGTGAGGAAATGACATTTGTCCTTTTTGTCCCTTCTGCCTTTTGAGGACACAGCAAGAGGGCCGTTGTCAGACACCTAACCTGCCAGCACCTTGATCTTAGACTTTCAACCTCTAGAACTGTGAGAAAAAATTTTCTGTTCTTTATGGATTATCCAGTCTCAGATATTTTGTTCTAATAGTACTAATGGGGAGTGGGACGGTGATATTATTCACCCTTAAAAAAGAAGGTAACCCTGTCATTTACAGCAACATGAGTGAGCCTGGGTGACATTATCCTCCATGGAATTAGCCATACCCAGAAAGACAGATACTCGTCATCTTCCTTATAGGTGGAATCCGAAAACATTGCACTTCTGGGAGTAGAGAGTAGAATGGTGGTTGTCAGGAACTGGAGGGCTGCAAAGTGGGGAGATGTGAGCCAAAGAGAATAAACTTTCATTTATACGATTAATCAGTTCCCGGCATCTGTAGGTGTACAGCATGATGACTATAGTTAACAGTACTGTGTTGTATACTTGGAATTTGTTAAGAGAGTAGGATTTAAGTGTTCTTACCACTCACACAAAAGGTAACTGTAACATGTGAGGTGAAGGATATAATTAGCTTGATTTTGGTAGTAAATGCACAATATATATGTAAATCAGAACACCATGTTGAGCATCTTATATGCATACCATTTTTACTTTTTGGTTACATCTGTTAAGCTGGAAAAAAAATTGCATCCCTGATATTCCTGGTATCCCTAATAATAACATTCTGTATTATTATTTGGTCCATTCAACACAAAACAAGGACAGATGGGTTTATAAGTTACAAGTATAGATATTTTTGCTGTAACTTAAAAACTTTTCCTTAATTTAAAACAGGCACCAATTTTGCATTCTTTGGTAAAGGCATGAAGAACTCAGAGCTGAAATAACAAGCTGCTTTCTTTCAGGTCATTTGAATAGTAGGGACAACTAAGATGTGGGATATCATTTGGCCAAAAGCCATATAGGCTGAGCAGTCGTGGGTTTGGGTCTCTATGGGATCTAAGACTTGGAATTTATTTTTAACATTTTATTTGAAACTTTTCAAATATGGAGAAAAGCTGAAAGACTTGTCATGGCCATCCATTGAAGCCACCATATAGAATATGCTAGGTCTCCCTCCATCTCTCCTTCTGTCTCTCTCCATCCATCCATCAATCCATCTCTTTTTTTTTTGGGTGCATTTCAAAGTCAGTTGTAGACATCAGTTCCCCCACTAAACACTTGAGTGTGCATGCCACTAACTAGATTTGGGGTTTTCATGGAGGTAATATTTATACCATGAAATGTACAAATCTGCAGCCCAAAAATCAGTGGGATGAGTTTTAACAGAGGCATGCCGTGCAGCGTGATCTCTGATCAAGCTATAGAACATCAGCCGTACTGCGGAAAGTTCTCCAGGGCCCTTTGGCAGTGGACAGACTGTACAGCCACACCCAGCAGGCAGCTTCGGGCGATGAGTGGGGGAGGGAGGGCTTTGGCGCCTTGACGGGTAGGGATGTTCCAGAACTGCTGTTGCGGGCCCAGGGCACGCCTTGACAACATCACAGTTGAATGGAGCAGTGTGTGGGCAACATCAATGAGAAGGGAGCTGAAGGAGGTGTGGTGGCCCATGTTCACGAGGAGATGGAAGGAGGGTAGAATGGCAGGGCCAGGATCCTGGGGTCCCCTGGGACTTGGCTCCCTCTGAGTGTCCACCGTGCCTCATGCACACTTTATGTACTGGAGGCAGTTGGTGGGAAGTGGATTTAGTTCCGCGTGTTCAGTTGGGTGGCTGGATTTCAGGGCATCTTTTGTGAAACAACCTACTGTAGTGTGGTGGTTCGGGGGAGGCCCCGAGCTGGTCCTGCTGCTCACTGTTAGCTCAGGGTCCTCATTGGTCAGGTGGGCATCACTTACTTCTGTTGTTACGCGCATTCAGTGTACGAATACACTGATACAAACCACCAACCGCACAGAGCAGCGCTCCGTCAAGTCAGCTGTTGTTGTTGTTGTTGATTTTTGTAATAATAATAACTCCTCTGCAGAGATGAAACAGCCATGGGTATACAGTGGCCACCCGGCCGGGTCTGCAGCAGCTCTTCCTCCTGGGGTGCCAGGGAATTGAGACTCTCGGCTTTGTTCTGAAGCTGTCCCAAATAGGAATCATTCACTGTGATTAAGCCACCTCAGGGTGCCCCCTTTGTTATCTGGGCCCCAAAGAGCACACGGTGTGGCCCCCAGTACATTTTGGGTGAAGCTTTTACACCCATCCAGAAGTAAGTTGGGGCTGGGAGTGGGTGTCATGCATTCTGTAGATGATGTCTGTAGACTTCTGGGGTTTCTCAGTAGAGGGGCCGTATTATTTATCATCTGTTTTGGGGGCAAACGGGGCACTCTTGACAGTTGAAGAGGGGCAGGTGAGCGGTGAGCTGGGTAAACTGAGATGGATGATATCCTAGTTTCCTGGGGTGAAGGAGGCCAAGCTTTTCTATTAATGAAAATAAACTGCACCTCATTCACAGCGGATTCACCTGTGAGCATCAACACAGCCTGGTGAGTAGCAGCCAGCAGCACCCTGTGTTCTCACATCATCAGGAGGTTCAGCTGCCTTCCAGTCATCACACGGGCAGATGCTGTTGGCATGCTGTGCTGGGGCCAGAAAGCATTCGGGATGGGGTCAGGAAATCTCAGGGCAGATCGATGTTTGTGGGGTTGTTTGGTCTTGATGGTCACATGGTCTCTGTCGTCTTGGTTGTCGTTTGCAAGAGAGTACAAGCTTGGGCTGGACTGGCCAGCCAGCCTTCCTGTGGATGTAAACATGTGGGTCAGACATGCTGGATGCTGGGCGTGGGCACTCTGATCCAAGCATAATTTTTATCAAGCCATTCTAAGCATTCCAAGTAGGAGTCTCATTGAGAAGCATCCCCTTCTGTGGTCTCACCGTGCCACGGTGCCCATGTCCACCGTGTCACGCCGTTAACTGCTGTGTAGACCGTGAACTATTCAACTGCGTGCTGCTTCCTTCTCTTCTCACTCTCCTCTTTGGAGAAGTTTATACGCTTAGTTGCATGTAGCTGTAAAGCATCTGGGCAGCCCTGTCTCCCTGTGACTGTACCCCCTGTGGGCACCATTTGGCACCTCCTCTGTGCCAGGCCGCATAGCCAGCAGCATAAAGCTAGTGACTGGGTGCTGTAGGTCTGTGTGGTTGAGTCGTCAGCTTGACATGGTGGTGGGACAGGAGTGAGTTTGCAGGAGACTGAGTGTGAGGATGGGCAGAGCTTATGGGTGGGTAGAGGAGCCCAGCACAGCCAGAGTGAACCAGGCAGAGGTGGGGCCGAGTGATTCCTGGGAAGGGTTGGGCTGAGCTGGATGCTTCCATCTGGATCCCCTGTGGGGTCTGGAGCAGTCGCCTTACCCAGTTGTAACGAACTCCTCCTGCTCACTCGCAGGCATCATAGAGGTTGATGGTCTGAGCACAGTGAGGCTGGCCTAGACGTCTGAGCAGAGTCATCCCAGGCCCAGGGGTCCTGCTGGGCTCTTGAGTGGAGAGCGGTAGGAGACTGTTGGGTTGGAGATGCCGCGCTCTTCTCCATCCCGGCAAGTATTGTGTGGGTGGTCTCAGAAGTCCTGTGCCATAGTCAGGTTTGGTTTCTTGGACCTCTCCAACTCTGGAATTCTCTGGAGAAGGGAGTCCTGTCTGTTCCTGGAGTCCAGCGGGCCCTGGTATTTGTTGGTCACACCCTGGTGTCCAGCGACTGTAGTCTTTGATTCCTGCATTAGCTGCAGGCGGTTGCCTGTGTCAGGAGAAGGGCATTTTGGTGAGACGAGGAATGTCTTTGTTGATCAGTGGAGGAAAGAATGTAACAATGGGGTATTGAGATTGTTAATCAATTGTTTTAGGATAAATACCCAACTTTCTCTCCTCTTAGCTGATTAGATTCCATCTTTCTCTGTGCTTGAGACGTAAGGATGTCTGTGCCTGAGCACAAGGTTGTATCTGACATTATTTTTAGTCTTCTACATGGATCCTGAATAAGTCTTTTGTTCCATTGAGAAGATTAAGGGCAGTATTTGGTTGGAAAATTTTTAATGAAGCACCTAACAGAGCTATTATTCATTTTTGAAACAAGTTGCTGTGGTTACCATAGTAATATTAAGCCTTTTATTAAATATTTTTGCTTTCAGTTTTGAGGTAAGTTTTCATTAAATGCTGATGGGGGAGCTGGAGATCCACGAACCTGGTGTCTGAAAAGAATTTTCTAGCTCTGCTGAGTTAAATCATTCAAGGAATTTATGTTATGGGAACATAAAGCTTATAAATCTAGTTTATCATATCTATCATTTAATTGTTCATGCAAGCCAGCTCTTCATGTAGCGATTTACAGTAATCTCAGTGAAATAACAGTTTTGTGTCACAAAATGAATAATGCATGCAAAGAAATTGTTGAGCTCCTTAAAATCATTATGCTCAAAATATTAGGCTCTTTTATTTGAAAGTGATAGAATGATGATCATGCACTAGTTGCAAGCTGGGGACTTGAGAGTCTGTTGTTCTGTTTGCATTGGGTCGCCAGCCCTCAGGAAGGAACCAGTGGCCAGCCCACTCCAGGCAGATGATGCACCTCGCTGCAGTCGGCCTGCAGGAGCAGCCGGGGAGCTGGCAACAGCCAAGGCTCTGTGGGAGGGCTGGGGTGTTGGCTTAGGAGTAAAAAAATTCTGTGTTTAAAAGATGAGATGCTTTTTAGACATCCATCTGTTTGGGACAAGAAATGGGTATCTTGCCATTAGTATTGTTGCCAGGCAGAAACCACGGAGTTTGCCACAATGCATCTGGAAGGCAGCGATGTGCCGAGTGCTTTTTCTCCCCTCTCCTGTTACTCATCTATCTCGACAGCACACATATACCATGATGTAGTTTTAAATAATGAGGCAAACAGGCAATAGCTGTTGTGATCTTTCAATGGGAACTGTTTAGTGAGTTAGAATTGTTGCTAGCAGCACTGATCCATTTGTATGTATGTTTGTCAGTGGGCCTGGTGACATAGCTTACTCATTTGTGCTTTCCATCTTGAAGAGCTACCCTGCAAGCAGTGTTGAGGTCAGAGGAGACAGTTCGCTGTGGGCTGTGGGGTATCTAAGTGTGGGAGGAGGGGTGACTTCCTGTCCAGAAGGGGGAAAGGCTCTGCTCCTCGGGAAATGGACAGAGTTTTCCCAAACGGGAATGTCATCAATCGTTGTCAGCAGGCCTGGGCCACCTTTACCATCTCTCACGCTTAAAACAACAACAACAACAACAACAACAAAAAACCCTGTGTTATAAAAAATTTCAAACACGCACAGAAGTTGAGAGAACAGTGCAGTGAAACAACACACCTATCGCCCAGATTCGGCGGGTATCAAGATATGCCACCATCCTCTCATCTGTGCCTTGCTTTTCTTTTTCTTTTCCTTCTCCTTTGCTGGAGTATTTCAAAGCAAACCCCAGACATCCTGTCATTTCCCCTTTCTCAACGTCAGTATGCATTCCACAAAAAACAAAACAATGCTGTTTTCAGAACCTGGTGCCGGTGCCGGTGCCGTCGAGAGACCGTTTAGGCGGGTGTCCCCCTTTGTGGAATCTCGCGTGGAGTTCAGCAGTCCAGGGCCGGGCCTTGGAAGCCATTGGCCTTTCTTATCGGCCGTGCAGCTAATGATCTTTGGTCAATTGGGACTGGGCTGAGGACTTTGCAGTGTGGAAAATCAATTCTGCAGTGACCTCTCCCTCATTTTTGGAGACCCCAGGTGGGTCTAACCTGAAGGAATTTGGTATATTTTGTGCCATTAGTTTGACATTTAGATTCCCACATAGGACAAATACTGTGGAAGAGATTGCCACCATGGGAGATCTAGGAGGGAGGAGGCCTGGCCTCAGGTGTCCTGGAGGGTTGTAAAGACCAGAATACACCTTTTCGGAAGAGCAGAAGTCACTAGCCAGTGCTGGTTTACGTATCCACCAGTGTCTGCCATAGACGTGCCCAGTAGGTCCTAAGGCATTAAGGTTGGCCTGTTTTACGTTATCTGCCGTTTTCCTCACTTCTGTTTGTCAAGAACACTTTCTGCGTGTTGAGAATGATAATTGTTAGGCATTCTGCGGCTTCTCTGCCTTTATTCTGCCCCTTCTCTTCACACTCTCCTCCTGCCCCACCGTGCGGACGTGTCTGTAGGAAAATGTGGGGTGCGTTGGGTTTTCCTGTTGGTCTAAGTCATGGCTGCCAGGTCTGCTGCTGATAGCTGAGGTCTGTGTTTTTCCCAGGTTGGGACTCTTGAGTCCTTTCTTACAAAGGACTTTATGTACAAAACAACCCTGCAGTCGCGGCGCCCAGGCTTGTTGGTCCTCCGTGTTTGGAGAGGAGTGCCCCACTCATTCCAGGGGGGAAACATGGGTTTGAAATGAAAAGAGTTTCCATTGTAAATGGACACTTTTATGTAAAACATCTAAAAACATGTAGAGGACCAGTTCCGATGGCACCTCATGGGGTGTGTGCGTGTGTGTGTGTGTGTGCGTGTGTGCGTGCGTGTGTGTGTGTGCGTGTGTGTGCGTGCGTGTGCGTGTGTGTGTGTGTGCGTGTGTGTGCGTGTGTGCGTGTGTGTGTGCGTGTGTGCGTGTGTGCGTGCGTGTGTGCGTGCGTGTGTGCGTGTGTGCGTGCGTGTGTGTGTGTGTGCGTGTGTGTGCGTGCGTGTGCGTGTGTGTGCGTGTGTGTGCGTGCGTGTGCGTGTGTGTGTGCGCGCGTGTGTGTGCGCGCGTGTGTGTGTGCGTGTGTATGTGTGTGTGCGTGTGTGTGTGCGTGTGTGTGTGTGTGTGCGTGTGTGTGCGTGCGTGTGTGTGTGTGTGTGTGTGTGTGCGTGTGTATGTGTGTGTGTGTATGTGTGTGTGTGCGTGTGTGTGTGCGTGTGTGTGCGTGCACGCATGTGCTCTACACAGTAAACATCCGGAGGGAAGACTGCAAACACTTCTTGAGCAGTAGATGTTCTTTCTGGGCGACATTCTTGTCTTAGAAGGGAGAGGACGGGAAACGATTAAATAGTTAGGAGAGTGATCTAAGTTAGTTGGACGATGACTTTGCAATAGGAAGTTTTTGCTCATTAAGAGCAACTTTAAAGCCTTTAATTTTTTTACACTTCTGCCTGTAACTTTCGCCACTCCACAAAAGTGGTATCGTGGAGGGGGTGTGAGAAGAGCCCTGGAAGTACTCTAGTGGACCTCAGGGTGCCCTCCACCCTTGCGGGCATAAATCTCATGCCAGAAGCTTTCCATCAGGACCCGGGAGACGAGGGAAGGAGTGCTTGCTGTTGGAAGGCAGTTAGTGGAGAGCCAGCTAGAGGTGATTCTAGGCTCGTGAACTGGTCTGTGAGTAACTGCAGTGAGTTTTTAAAGCAGGTTGTTTATGAAGTTTAAGTGATGCCTCATCGAGGCTCTGATTTCAGAGCAGCCTGTATGGTTCTCTAAGCTGAGGGAGAGACCTGGGGCAACCAGGGGGTCGACCAACTGTTTGCAGCCCTTCTGTCAGCGCCTTAGACAGAAATCCAGTTAGGCTCTCTGGTAGAAGTATTTATCGCCTTTTTCTTGGTAACAAGGGCTTTTGGTTGGCATTGCTGAGTCTGTATGATGATGTTTATGCTGTTACCGTATATTGCTTTTTTATTGCATACTATTTCTGTTGCAAATAGTCATAAATATTGTTACAGTTTTGAGTGCACTGTGACACGTTGCTCTAAGTAGTCTCACCTACACTTCGGGTTGCAGGGCTGAGCAGTTTGTATTTTTCCTTTGGTGTTTCTTTCTGAGTGTGCTTCAGCCCACGGTAATAGCACCTCACTGCTTCACCGGGTTTTTTTTTTTTTTTTAACTCCTGTGAGATTTCATTGCCGATGGGGACCTTGTGGAGACCCTTAACCAGTGCACCCTCCCCTCCCCGTCCCCATCTGTGTTTGAGCCATTTCTGTGACGCACGGTTCACAGATCACCCTCAGGTCCTGGATTCACCGCTTAGTAGCTAGTTACAGTACTTAACCTCCTCTGTCAGGAGGGGCTATCTCGCAATTTATGTGATGCTCTAGGCAGAGTGCCTGGTTGCGGCCATTATTATTCCGATGCTGGACAGTTCTTCTGTGGCGATGCCGTCTGCCTGCAGGTTGTCTCCATTGGCCTGGCCTTGGCTGCTGGAGTAGATGCCTCTGTCCACGTGGGTCTCCAATTGGCAGGTTGCTCTGTGGGTGACCTGCCGTTGCTCATGCAGCCCCAGCCTGCCCTCAAGGCCCTCTGCCAACCGCCTTCCTCCTGGACACCTTTCTGTCTCTCAGTGTTTCTCTGCGAAATTCTAGAACTGACTAGTGGAGGCCTCAGATCTCATTACCTCCCAGGACAGCTTCCACGCACTCTGGTCCTCACTGAACCTGCTGTTGACTAAGACACAGTTTCTGTCATCTTTATTAGAGAACAGCTAAGTCAAGTCACATGTCCTGGGCTGGACATGTTCATCTATCTTTTTACTCTCATCCCAGCCTGCAAAGATTGTTGGGAGAGGCTGGGTAGTGGGCAGCAGGCAAAGGGACACCTGGAAATGTGGGTCACACAACCCGATTTCATTTGTTGTCTCCGCTTTTCTCTAATGGAGTGATCTTGGGTTGGTTGGGCAACTTTTGGGGGTCTTCAGCTAGCAACGACAAAATCAGGTGCCAGATACAAGCGTCAGCCCTGCCGTGCTCCGTGACCATCACCTGGTACTGTAGTTTCTCTCATTCGGTTATGAGTGCTCTTTCTGTGCTGTGTGGCTGGTGGATTGCCGGACATGCCTTCTTTATCTTCACTTAAGTTGTTCTTGTTAGTTACGTATTTAGCCAGGTTGGTTTAGATGAACTTGGGCAAAAGACAGCTGCTGATGATATTTTAGTTTAGTCGTGGTTGCTATCTGGGGAACATCTGGAGGAAGTTAGCTGCCCCTGGAACAGCTGCTGCGTTTGTGGGGACATAGCCCTTCCTTCCTGGGTGTGGGTCTGTGGAGCAGCTCGACTGCATTCCTGCTGTGTGCTGGAGCGCATGGTGGATGCAGGCAGGGGCCACGTGCTTCTGGAGCTTACAGGTCAGTGGGGATGGAGGTGAGTGCTGAGGGGCACACAGGAGGGCCTCTTGTCTGCCCTGTCTCTCAGGAGACAGGCTGCTGTGTGCCGTGAGGTTGTGGGTGCCTTTGAGGTACACTGTGAAATGTCTCATCCCCGGCATTGTCATGCACCTGATGCCAGCCTGGTGGCTGTGTGTGTGTGTGTGTGTGTGCGTGCGCGCGTTAGAAATTCACACATGCAAATGTGGTGTGCAGAACCCTTTTGAGAAGGTTTAAAACTAGATCCAAAATTCTGGGAACTAACTATTATCCCATTCCAAAAATGTTCCACTTGCACCCACTAGGATGATTATAATAAAAAAGGCCAAAAAGAAAAAGAAAGACATTAACCAATGTTTGCAAGGGCGTGGAGAAATCAGAACCCTTATATGCCGCTGCTGAGAACATACAGTGATGCAGCTGATGTGGAAAAGAGCCTGAGGTTTCCTCAGACAGTTAAACGAAGAGCTGCCGTGTGACCAGCAGCGGGACTCCTAGGTATGTATATTCCCAAGAGAAATGAAGACACATGCCCACAAACAGGCTTGTATGTGAATGTTCTTAGCAGCATTTTTCATACTAGCCAGAAAAGGGGAAACAATTCAGTGTCTCTTACAGATGAATGGATAAACAAACAGAGTCTCTCCAGACAGTGGAATATTATTTGGTCATAAAAAGGAATAAGTGGATGAACCTTGAATGCATTATGTTAAGTGAAATAAATCACTCACAGAAGACCACATATTGTGTGACTCCTATTCATATGAAATGTGCAAAACAGGCAAATCCATAGAGACAGAAAGTGGATTGGTACTTGTAGGGGGTGGGGAGTGATGGTGAACAGGCACGTGGTTTCTGTATAGGGTGATGGAAATGTTCTGTGATTACAGTGGTAACGGTCGCACAACTTTACAGTGGTAACGGTCACACAGCTCTGCATAATACTGGAAACCACTGAGTCCTACATGTTAAATTTTATGGTTTGTGAATTATGTCTCAATAAAAAAATTCAAAACACTGTTGGCTTTGCCATGGGATGTCCCTAAGGGGATCCAGAAGAGACTCTGCCCTCAAAGAGGTTTCAGTCTGTCGGAGAGGTGAGGAATAGTATTAGACCACAAGACACAGCTGAACAGGCTTGACTTTCACCGTATGCCTACCTGACATCACCTCCAGGGTTCAAACCCGGGCTGGGGCAGGCATCGCTCTCAGGTCACAGAGCCCCTCCCGCTGCTGCACTCATCTCTAGAGACCCCTTCTAGCCGGAGAGGCTCCCCAGAGCTTAGTGCCTGAGTGCCTGTGCCCGAGAGCCTGCTGGTGCTGGCCTGGCCCCGGCCCTGAGGCAGGAGACCCTCGATGGTTTGAGAAGGCGCTGACCCAGGTTGTTTGAAATGGTTTGCCTTGGCACTGTTTCCTGGTCCTGGCTGCTCTGCCCCAATAAGGACAGAGTGCAAGGAGTCCTGGGAGCTCTCCTCTGTGGCCTATGTGAGCCATCGGGATTTAGTGCAGCCATTAGAATTCCTCATCCTGTCTTCAGATGGGAAGAGGTGCCATTGGGAGAAGAATAGGAAATGGGATTTCAGAGGTACTTAGCGACCTCCATAGCTCTTTGTTGATTGTAGTTGGCAGGGCTAGGAAGGGGTGCATGGCTCAGCACACGGTGGCAGTTGAGTTTTAGGCTCTTAATAGGGGTGTGCTCTTTCTGTCTTTCTGCCGTGAATGTAATGTTGGTCAAAGTAGGGAACATTAAGAGGCAGGGGCCACGAGCCGGTGGCAGCCTCTGGTTTTGTTGTGCATTTGGATTTGATGAAGACATGAGGCTTTTCCTTGGACAAACTGGGCCTAGAAGACGCTTCGTGGGCACTGTGGTGGGACTCAGGGGCGCCGCAGGCAGCCGGGCAGCTCTGGTGGTTTCTGGGAGTCAGCTGTCTTTCCCATGTATGCTGCGGCTGCTGAGCTATTTGGGGGGATATCATGGGCACCACAGTGGCCTGGTATCTCTGTGAGCCCTTGCTGGCCTGTCCTTCTCAAAGTGAGTGAGAGAAATACAGAAGAAGGGTGCCTTGAAGCTCTTCGGAGGCTCCCTCCCCTCCCAGGGCCTCCCGGCTTCCCTGCCCGCAGAGAACTTTAGCACCTCCGTCTTCCAGAACCGCAGGGTGGCTGCTGCTGCTGCTGCTGCTGCTGCGGCGTGTGCCCCTGTCGGTGGTCTGACCTGTTTCTTCAGCGACACCATTCCCATGCTGATCCCTTGGTACCCACTCCCTTGAGGCTGAGCACAACGTTATAAGACTTACGGAATCTTCCGTCTGTATTTGGGATCATGATAACGTTTGTCCGAATCTCAGTGGCGTGAGGCCCTTGTTTTCTCAGGGGTGGACGAATCTGCCGCTGGAAACATCCTACTGAGTTGAAGGCTTGTTCTTGGTTCTGGCTCCACGAGGCCTCTGCCTTTGCCCTACTTCACTCATCTGGCTTCCTTCTTGATGCCCTTGACCCTCAGTGCCCACCCTTTTCCTCACATCAGACTCCTGCTGAGTCTGTTGACTCCTGTCTCTCTGCTCCTGCTTGCGTCTCTGTCTGAGCTTCGTCCGTCTCGCCTTGTGTGAGGTTGGCTGTTTCCTGGCTGCATCACGAGCTCCTCTAGGCAGAGCTGCGCTTTGCCCATCTCCCTGTGCTCGGAGCCGGCCCCGGAGCGCCGTGTCACTGGCATTTTCTGCATCTCTGCCGACTGAGGTCCATCCATGTATTGCCTGAAGAGCCTGGTTTGGGTCCCCTGGCTCTTGTGGGACTGGACGACAGTCCGTTGCCTGCACACTGTGACTTCCGATGCTGCTCCTGTTGGGAGCGTGATTCCTTTGCAGCCCTTCCTGCTGAGGGGATACTTTGGAGGCCTTTTAAGACCAGGAGCTGAGCAGGCAGTTGTCTGTGGAAAGATGGAGGCCTGAGAGGATGACGGGGCCTTTGCTGAGCATCTGCGTGTGTTTCCAAAGCACTTGCCCCTCTCTGCCTTCGTCCTCGGCTCTGCCTCCCCTCATCCATCCTTTCATGCTCCATCAGCACCCCAGGCTGGTCACATTTCTCACCTGCTGTGGTGGGGCAGGGGTGACAGAGGCACCTGTAGGATCTGAGCAGAACCTTGGGAATGTTGAAAGCAGGCGAGAGGCATGAAGCTGCCTCCTTCAGGATGTGCTACAGGATGTACCACGGAAGGATGGGCGCAGGACGTCTTGAACTTTTGAAAAAATGTTCTTTACACGAGGGTTGGCCCCATGCCTGGCTCCGTGCCCACGTGGCTGGCCGTGACTCTTTCGAGGATTTCCTCCAGCCTCCAATAGAGGCTCAACGCGAGGGAGCGAGGGCTTCACGTCAGCTGCCGTGAGGGATGGCGTGAGATTCGGAAGTATTCTTTAAGTGCTGTTTCCCTTAAAATCTGGTTTTTACTCACTTTGCTGAAACTGGTCACCAAAGACGCCACATTTGCCTTGTTGTACTTGAGAGCGGAACGGGAACCGAGAAGTTAATTAATTCAGTTTTATAGATGAAGAAGGGAAGAGGTTCATTGTTCAACAGATACTTACTGAGCACTCACTCGAGGCAGGGCCTCGTCCGCTGGGCCCCGGAGATGCAGCAGTGAGCACGTGGTGGCCGGTCGGAGTGATGGGCACAGAGCTGGGCGCGGGCAGTGCTGGACGGCACGTGCAGCTCTTTTCTGTTTCAGGGGTTGCTTTCTCAGCCATGCCGCTTGACCTCAGGGGCATTTTGCACCCATGGACACTTCGTGAAAACTTTTTTCCCAGTGTTCCATGACATTTTGCTCTGATGCTCCCGCGCTGTCTCCGAGTGTCCCCTGTGAGTGGACTCTCTCTCTCCTTCACACCCATGTGCGTTTCCGGACTTCTTGATTTAAACACGCTCTTCCTTGGTTGGGACTCCACCTGCGTTTCCGTACCCCTGAGCCTCCTTGCCCAGTGTCCCTGTCTTCCGGAGGTGCCCACTGCACTGTCTTGGGACTTTCCCTGTGAGAAACGTGTCACGTGCGATGGGAAGATCATGGACTTTGGTTGAGAGTCAGGCCCCCAAGTTGCCCTTCCTCATTTGTAAAATGGGGATGGGAACTGCTGTTCAGGATGACAGATTGTCACGCGGAAACCAGTGCGTGGCACAGATGCTGCTGCACAGCCTCGACATCCCTTCTCTCCTGCCCCTTCCCGTTCCCTGCTCCTCCTCCACTGAACAAGCCACCCCTCTCAACTTCCTGTTGACATCATAGATGGCGCTAATCCTCCTCTCCAGGGTAATGTTTGGTCATTGTCATTTTGGCCTCTCTCTGTCCCCATATCTAGTTGTTGCTGAAGCTCGCCCCCACCCGTTCTTGTTCTCTCCGGATGTTCTTGCACTAATTCCTTCAGCCTTTCCTTCCTGGCTTTAATGGGTCTGCCCTAGATCACACCTTTATGATCTCTGCTCAGGCATTGAAGTAGCTTCTCAGCAAGTCTTCTTGCTTCCGTCTTCCCCTGCGATGCATTCCACGTCCTGGCAGGAGGTGAATCACATTGAAACGTGGCTTTTCACCTCTGCTTTAACAGCTCCCCGTCGCTTGCAGGACAGAGATCACACTCCTGATATTTAATGCCCTTCTTCATCGGACTCCTGATTACTTGTTCATCCTCTGTTCCATCCAGACATAGGAACCTGCTGGTCCCCCTGTTCATTATTGATCTCTGCCTAATACTTGTGAACAGTAACTATTGAAATATATGCGAAAACATAGAATACTCCAATGACACAATAAATGGCAAGGTAGTAGCCATTATAATAGTTAATAATAAGTAACAGCGATTAATATTTTTCTTTGCCTGGACGGTGTCTTTCCACCCGTTTTCTATGGGCCCAGTGCTACCAGGAAGCCGCCTGCACCTGTGCTACCCAAAGCACCTATGCAGAGCCCTGGACACAGGTTGATCAGAGGCTGAGGTGCTGGTTTACGCCTGCTGTCCTAGGATAATTATTACTTGTGCCCAAGGTGTCTGCTTTGGACGGTACATCGTATGGTCCCCTTACCTATACATAATACAGAGTGTGAATGGCACTCCACTGAAATCTAGCTAACCCAGAGCCCTTCTTTCTTGCCCATCTCACTAGACAGGTGGAGGGTTTCATATTGTTATTTTCTGTGTTCTGTTTAACAAACCTTCCTCAGCACCTCGTCTGTGCAGTGATACCACCAGGAGTTAGGAGCACGGGGATGTGGGAGGTGCAGACCACGAGCTTGTGGTTGGGGTTCAGAGGGGCCTGGAAACAGGTACAGCTCTTGCTGGCATGAGTGCAGGAAGGGAGTGATCGTGCCAGTATGGGGTAGCAGTGACCGTGTGCAGCCTGGGAGTCAGGGTGGGATCCATGCCGTCCCTTTCACGGAGTAGCAGTGAGCTGCTGGGTAGAAACCCAGGACTGATGGGGTTTTAGACAGAAGCGCTCTGGGGCACCAGATCAGGCTTCTGCAGGATAAAGCAAGCCTGGCCGTGCCGTGTGGGTTGTGGGCCAGCAGGAGAGGTTGATGGTCAGTTCTTGACTGTCCCGGGGTTTTTCGTTGCCATCTGAGCCTTTCTTCTGTGCTTCTGTGCCTTATATTTGAAATTATATGCAGGGGACTGTGGGATTATGTTGCTTTGCCTTCGTAATTACATTGCATACTTATCTAAAATTAATTGAGCTTATCACGGACAAGACTCTCTCTAGCCTTTCTGTGTATCCAGCTTCCTGTCTGGTGGATTTCTCAGTCACGTGTGACAGTTAGGCGTGTGCATGCTGGCCTCCAGAGCCACAGAAGGAAAGTGGGCAGAGGGAGTCCCTCGGCAGTGCTGAGAGGCTACGCCTCTCCTCTGCATGTCCCCTGAGGTTTGATCCGGGGGCTTCTACAGGGTGACAGGTGTGGGAGTGATGAACCTGGAGTGCAGCACGTGCCAGAGAGGTCTTGTGATGCCAGGGCCCTACCCAAAGCGTGGATGCGGTGGAAAACTGTCTCAGGAGCCTCTGCACGGCTGCCCCCTTAATATTTACATATTGTAGCATCAGAACGATTATCCTTGCTGAAGCCAATCTTGTTATTGACTCTGCCTGTTAAGAAATGGAGTAACTTGCTGCCAGGTACTATTATCAACAAAGGCTGCTAACCTCAGAAGGGGCTTGAGCTGAGTCCTGCTGTATATGTTTTAATGCTGAAATTATAAGAGGCCGAGTGAGTCGTACTGGAAAGTAAAAATGTGAACTTCAAGCTTCTAATTTGTTTGAAAGGATTTACATTTTTTTAAACATGAAATAGCAGTAGCCTTTCCTTTAATTAAATGCCATGCAACATTGGCTGTGAGATCAATGATATTGAAGGAAAAAACAGTGTAATTAGGCCTTGTGAAGTGACTAACAAATGATTAGGGCTCTCTTTCAAGAGTGGGGGTGGGGGCTGGTACTGGACGTGCAGATTAGTTGCACTTTGCCTTTCCTTGCTATAGACTTTGAAAGGCCAAGGTTTTCCCTTAAACATTTTGGGTCTGTTTCTTGATTTCCTGTCAGCGACAAATGGGATATAGCTCTAATCACTTCCATATTATTAGACATTTAGATCATATCTTTTTCGATGTATAAATAATGCTGTGATGACCATCTTTCTACATAAATATTTGTTTGCATTTTGGATAATTTCCTTGGGACAGATTCCCAGAAATGAAATGACTGGCTCAGAGGGTGCAAGCATTTTAAATGAGGTTGGGATGCGAGCTAGAGGCAGCTCTCCCCATGAGGTCTAGTCATAGAATTGCCTCCAGCCCTATTTCTTGCTTGATGAAGGCTGGAGTGTTCCCCAGAATGCCTGTGTCTCCCATGTGTGGGGTGCCCCTGTGGAAGGGATGCTGTGGGCATCATGGGGTCATGGTGTCTTCCCAGGCAGGTTTGGTTTGCCCTATGCCAACCTCAAGCCCTCTCCAGTTAAAAACAAAAAAACAGAACAACACAACCGTTTACATCAATCCTTTGCAAAGATTTCTATTAGCGTAGTCAGGCCTGGGGTCCCTGGGAGAGCTCTCTTTGCCCTGCTGCCATCTCACCATCCAGGAAGCACCATCCAGACTGAAATCCCTGCTGCCCTTGGGTGGGGCTGGTCAGCCCTCCTCAGCTCTGACCCGAAAGCTGCACGTCAAAGCCCATCATCGCTGTAGTCCCACAGCAAAGGGCCTCTGTTTCTGAGAGCTGCCTTCTGAGAAGGTAGTTAGGCTTATAAATGTCCTTAAAACATCCTTATTCTAGACTCTTTTTAGACATCTTTATTGAGATGTAATTCACGTACCATAGAGTTCACCATTTAAAGTGTACAATTCAATGGTTTTTAGTGTGTTTGCAGAGTTGTGTGACTGTCATCACAGTCAATTTCAGAACAATTTCATCACCTCACAAGGAAACCCTGTACCCATTAGTAATCGTTCCCCACTCCTCCAGCCCTTCCCCCTGTCCCAGGCAACCAGGAGTCTGCTTTCTGTCTCTGTGGATTCGTATAAGTGGAATCACACAATCTGTGGCCTTTGAAACTGGCTCGCCGTTCCCTTCATGGGGCTGTCAAGGCTCATCTGGGTTGCAGCACGCCTGCTTCATTCTTTTTTGGCCAAATGAGATTCCATTGAATGGATATGCTGTGTTTTATTCATCCACTGTTAGTGAATGGACATTTGGGGTGTTTCCACTTTTGGACTGTTATGCAGACTGCTGCTATGGACATTCATACACACATTTTTGCAGTCATGTTTTCCTTTCTCTTGGGGATATACCAAGGAGTGGAGCTGCTGGCTCACGTGGTAACTCCATGGTGAACACTGCGAGGAGCTGCCAGACTTTCCTGCAGCTGCCGCAGCGTTTTACCTTCCCACCAGCAATGCACGAGGACTCTGGGCTTCCCACATTTAAACATTGTCGCCATCCTCTTGTGATCCCACATTTAAACGTTGTTGCCATCCTTGCATGAAGGGGTATCTCATTGTGGTTTTGAGCTCCTGGATGGCTCTTAAGTTTGAGAATCGTTTCCCATGCTTATTGGCTGTCTGTATATCTTCTTTGAAGCAATGCCTATTCATACCCTTTGCCAGTTTTAATTGGATTACTTATCTTTTTGTTATTGATATCCAAGACTCTTGACACTCAATACTGTCTGGTTTTTTTTTTTTTTTTTTTTCTTTGAGACGGAGTCTCACGCTGTTGCCCAGGCTGGAGTGCAGTGGCGCGATCTCGGCTCACTGCAAGCTCCGCCTCCCGGGTTCCCGCCATTCTCCTGCTTCAGCCTCCTGAGTAGCTGGGACTACAGGCGCCCGCCACCGCGCCTGGCTATTTTTTTGTATTTTTAGTAGAGACGGGGTTTCACTGTGGTCTCGATCTCCTGACCTTGTGATCCGCCCGCCTCGGCCTCCCAAAGTGCTGGGATTACAGGCTTGAGCCACCGCGCCCGGCCTTTTTTTTTTTTTTTTTTTTTTTTAAGTTGGCTGCCATGAGCACCGGGCTGGAGGCAGCCGACAGCAGGCCAGCCGCCCTGGGCCAGCAGGCTTTGTTTCTTGTGGCGAACGCCCCTTCCCCCTGCTCTGATCCATGTGTATCTCAGGGATGACCGAGCTGGGCCTCAGAGCCACGTTTCATGTTTATGATGAAGTAGTCGCGGGAACGCATGCCATCCGTGTCCCTGCAGAGGTGCCTGCAGGCATTCCCGATGCTTCCCCGCTGACTGTGGGAGGAGACCTCGCTCCTGCAGAAGAGCAGGTGGACCGAGGGGGAGCGCTGAGCGATGCGCTGGCGGATGTGCTTCAAGCGCTTCTTGGGAGAGGTGGCCTCGGCCATTCCAGATGGAAGGGCTAAGGAGAGGGAGGACACCCACCGCCGAGTAGGGTAGAGGAGTTATTCTCCTAATAGGATTTGTTTTTCCTGCTATGATTTGGGTGCGTTCACTGTGGTAAATTACTAAAAATAAAATAATTCTACGTGTGTTGCACATGACTGTTAAAACTAGCAAATTCAAGCAAAACAAAAACAAATGATGAGAAAAAAAAAGGCCCACATGCCCACGCACGGACCAGAATCCTTTTAGATAGAAGTCTGCGCTGTGCTGTGCCCCTTCCTGGCTCTGGCACGGCCGGCATCTTGTGGTGACATGCGTCCTAGAGACTGGCTCTGGGACCACTGAGGGAGGGTCCTGCTGCCAGATGGGTCTCCTGGAGCAGTGAGCAGGTCAGGCCGTCTCGGGCTCGAGTGTAAATTACATGAGTGTTTCCTATGGCAGTGAGTGGGGGTTACAGGGTGTGGGGCAGAGGGAGAAGGTGCACATCAGCTTCCACTTCCTTTGGGGGAGGCTCTGCTCGTTCTGAGAAGCTCTTTTGGTGAAGGCATATTTGAAAACAGATAATAAAGTTTTTTTTAAACACAGGGTCCAGCTCTGTTGCCCTGGCCAATCTTGGCTCACTGTCTCTGCCTGCCAGGTTCAAGCCATTCTCCTATCTCAGTCTCCTGAGTAGCTGGGACTGTGTGTGCGCCACCGTGCCTGGTTAATTTTTTTATTTTTTGTAGAGATGGAGTTTTGCCCTTTTGCCCAGGTTGGTCTGGAGCTCCTGGGCTCAAGCGATCCACCATGCCTCGGCCTCCCAAAGTGCTGGGATTATAAACTTAATTTTTAGAATTGTGTTTTGTCTCACATAAAATGACTTAACAGTTAATCGTAGGACAGTTTCTAGAATAAAATGTGTCCCTGTTTTACTTTTTCATTCCTTTTAAAACATTCATCTATTTGGGTTTTCAAAATCTAACAGTGTGGCCAGCGTCTAGCCCAGGTGGTCTCACTGTGTGTTTTACCTGTGGCTTGCAGGTTTCTGTTCTCTGTGAGCAGCCCAGATGGCTGGAGACCCCAGGGGGCCCTCCCCTTCATTCAGAACTTGCAGGATTGTGGGAGTGGATGGCCTGGCTTCTCTTGTGGTTCTCGAATTTGTCTCTGAGGACATTGTATCCTCAGATTCTGTCTCTCACTGGGGTGGCCACCTGGGCCCGCGGTGCCCATGTTCTACTGGCCAGAATTGTGCACCTCCCAGGAGAGGGAGGAGGGCAGCTGTTGCCCTCACCTCATGCTCACCTGCTCGGAACCCATGGGCAAACTCAGAATTGTGGTTCCCGGCCGCGCTGGGGCTCTGAGCAGTCGTCTCGGCGTGGCTGACAGTGGGGTGGGATCCTGGCCGCGCTGGGGCTCTGAGCAGTCGTCTCGGCCGTGGCTGACAGTGGGGTGGGATCCCGGCCGCGCTGGAGCTCTGAGCAGTCGTCTCGGCTGTGGCTGACGGTGGGGTGGGAGGTGGGCTTCCTCAGCCCGCTCGGCTTCTCTCTGGCTGTGGCGGGTGTTGACCCAGTTTGACTCTTGACTTTTCACCTTGGCCTAAGGATCCCATGAGAACACATGTGGAAGGCACAGAGCACAGTCCCTGGCCCTGTTTCTCCCTTCCTGTGCTTCTGGGAGGGACTGAGCATGTGGTGTCAGGACAGCATACTGGGGCCTCTGTGTGGCCTGCCTGGCCTTGTGGCTTCAGGCAAGTGGCTGAACTCCCCTGCCCCTCAGTGATGACATTCATGTATTCGTGAGTGGATGTGAAGATTGGATGGAACGGTGTATCATTCATGTATTCGTGAGTGGATGTGAAGATTGGATGGAACGGTGTATCATTCATGTATTCGTGAGTGGATGTGAAGATTGGATGGAACGGTGTATCATTCATGTATTAGTGAGTGGATGTGAAGATTGGATGGAACGGTGTATCATTCATGTATTAGTGAGTGGATGTGAAGATTGGATGGAACGGTGTATCATTTATGTATTCGTGAGTGGATGTGAAGATTGGATGGAACGGTGTATCATTCATGTATTAGTGAGTGGATGTGAAGATAGGATGGAACGGTGTATCATTCATGTATTAGTGAGTGGATGTGAAGATTGGATGGAACGGTGTATCATTCATGTATTAGTGAGTGGATGTGAAGATTGGATGGAACGGTGTATCATTCATGTATTAGTGAGTGGATGTGAAGATTGGATGGAACGGTGTATCATTTATGTATTCGTGAGTGGATGTGAAGATTGGATGGAACGGTGTATCATTCATGTATTAGTGAGTGGATGTGAAGATAGGATGGAACGGTGTATCATTCATGTATTAGTGAGTGGATGTGAAGATTGGATGGAACGGTGTATCATTCATGTATTAGTGAGTGGATGTGAAGATTGGATGGAACGGTGTATCATTCATGTATTAGTGAGTGGATGTGAAGATTGGATGGAACGGTGTATCATTTATGTATTCGTGAGTGGATGTGAAGATTGGATGGAACGGTGTATCATTCATGTATTAGTGAGTGGATGTGAAGATAGGATGGAACGGTGTATCATTCATGTATTAGTGAGTGGATGTGAAGATTGGATGGAACGGTGTATCATTCATGTATTAGTGAGTGGATGTGAAGATTGGATGAACAGTAGATGGAACCTGGCCCGCAGCAGGTGCTCAGTGAATGTCAGCTGTTTTTCCCCAGCTCCGTGCGGTCTTCTCGCTCTTAGCACCCCCTGGGGTGCCTGGCCCTCACGAAGTGGGTCCTCTGTAAATCGTGGGTGTGTGAAGTTGACAGTGGCCCAGGGAGGCTGTGGGCAGGAGAGGCTTGAATGGTTGCAGATGGAGGTGCTGGTGGTGGAATTGGGAGTGAGATGAGATTTGGAGATTTTCTCTTGCCACCAGCCTTCCTCAGTCCTCTCTTACTTCTGTTCTCAGGGCATGTATGCATGCTTGTCTCTGTGGCTTGTCCAGAGCCTGCCACCTTGGTTGAAAATGGCTCCCGAGGCCATTCTCCCAGTGAAGCACTTGCTGCTTCCACTCAGTGCTGTTCAGCCCCGGGAGCCAGCCAGCGAGAGCGGGGCTATGGGAATTGGCTGTTTGGAGACAGGGTAGGAGTGCTGCAAGCTGAGGGTCTGCAGGGGTGGGTGTAGTGGGTTTCCCATCCAAGGCAGCAGCCCAGAAGGGTGGTGGATCGCCTGCTGTGGCCATAAAGAAGCAGAAAGGAGGCTGTGGCAGGGCGGAGGCCCCACCCTGGGAGGTGCAGCTGAGAGGCCCGATGCTGAGGCTTTCTGGAATGGAGGGGACCTCTGATTCTGGGATGCAGGACTGGGGAGCATGGGAGGAAAGGGGACAGTCTCTTGAAGAGGCACCGTGGACCCAGTTTTAGAAATTTCTAAATTGAAATTTCTGTTTTAGAAATTCTGCCTGTAGGTAGAGTGCCTCTGGTCCATGGGCTTCCAAAGCATCTTGCCCAGGTTTTACCACTGCAGTTGCCATAGTCTGTGCAGGGTAAGCGTGGCATGGCTGCCCCAGCGGGAGCTGCCCTCCTGGAGGAGTGGAGCAACTCTCACTTCTCTTTCTGTGGTCACACTGGTCACAGGTTAGGTGCCCACAGCATGCGCCCCATCCTCCCAGGGCCTTGAGTCTGATGGGCACCCATGACAAGCAGCCAGGAGGTGGCTCTCCAGGTGGTTGCTCTCCAAGACAATGAGAGGAGGAGCTGGAGGCTTCATGGAGGAGATGATGTTCCAAGGATGAGCAGGGCTTGCCTCAGAGGGAGGGGGAGGGGCAGGAGACGTACAGAAATGCCAGTAGTAAATTCGGAATGTCTCTTCTGATCACGCACTGCATTGGTGACACAGGTGGTGCATACTAATTCCAACTGACCAAGGAACAGAAGCCACCTGAGCAGTGAGCTCAGAGCCCTGCTCCCTTTGATCCCGTTTCTTTCAGGCTGGCTGGGTTCTGACTGGTCAGGATAAGTTGGTCTATTTGGTATCTCAGCAACTAGCCACCTCTAGTATTTAACCTTGTCATTTGATGTACTTTCTTGGTCATTGTGCTTATCCCAATTAGGATTTAATTAGAGCCCCATAATGGGGTTTTAAAAGTGTTTTGGAAACCAAAGGGGTCATGTGATATGATTTTACACAAAACAAAAGCATTTCTGTCATTCAGGAGCCTCATTCAGCCCCCACGTCTCTCTCAGCTTTTCCCTTAAAATGCCTCCTTCCCCCAGCCCGGGCTGCACCTGCCTCTGGCCTGCATAGCTTTCTCAGACGCTCCCCCTCCATGAAGAATGCCTCCCTCCATTCTGCCTGCTGGCCTCACGGACATCTCTTATTTCCAGACACATAGAGCCTCCTCTGCGAGGCCTTTTCTAGCTCAGCATTTAGCATTGTACGAGGCCTCTCGACTTGTCCCTGGGCCCCCTCCTTGTGTTTATTCACTCAGGTAGCTGTTTGCCTCCCTGGGGTTCAGCACAGCACATGGCCTAGAGGAGCGTTTGTCCAACACCTTTTCTGACAGTCCTGATGCCTCCACGTGCATATTCCTTCCTATTTATAACCAGAAGCTGCCTGAAATTACACACACCCCCCCCCCCCGCCAACTTTCAGATAAAAGAAGAAGTTAAAGCTAGAGAAGTTATTTTGAAAAACTCTGTTATGTTAATGGTAGGAATTAAGGGTCACGAAGCCTAGACTCCGATAACTCTCTAGAAAAGCTGCCAGATGACGAGCATCCATGGCTCTCTAATGGTCCTGCGGTGGAACCAGAGACAGAGCAGCCACCATCCCTTGCTGCGGTTTGGCCTCCAGGATCCTGCAGAAAGAACACCTTCTGAAAGGCTCATTTAACTGTATCACCTGATCGGGGAAAACCAGTTTCCCTCCTAGCTCTGTCTGTGGAAATGAAACCTTGTTGAAATCTGCCAAAGGCTGGAGAGGACAAGAACAGACATATTTCTCAGGTCTGCTATACTTTCCCCTCTGACATTCAGCCTTCTGCACAAACAAATTGGTAAGGAGCACACAATTCAGCAGATAAATGTTGAAACATCGTCTTCTGGATTGGTGGTTTTCTCTTGCCCCCTATTTTCACCTAAGAAGAAACACAGCCTTTTTCAGAAAGTTAATTATTCCATTTTGAAAGCCTGAGGGCGATGGGGGTGTAGTCTGCTTCTAGGTGTACCTGCACTGTTTTGGGGTACTGTGGGCAGCTCCTGGCTGGATTGATTCCCACCTCTGTTGCAGGACAGTGCCCGGCTCATACCGAGTTCATTCTGTGTGTTGAGTGTTGGCGGCGCGACTAACTTAGTGAGTAAGTGAGTGAGGAACTCAGGCCTAGGGGTTTGCTGGCTCCCATTTGGGCTCTGCCATTTCTGGTTGTTATGAGCCTCCCATTACTGTGCTTGACTTTCACCTCCCAAGTCACCCAGCGAGACCTGTGGCATCTGTCCAAATACTGGTGGTGTTCTCACCGAACCCACACCAGGTCATAACTGAAATCTTTGCCAAACGTCCGTCTCCCAGTCCCCATCGTCTCCTCAGCACCTGTGTGTATAAATCCAGGTAGTTGGCACCTGTTCCAGCCTCTCTGTAGGATCCAGGCCCTGCCTTCCTCTCCAGTCTTGTTTCTTGCAGGCACCCCCCCATCTCCACCCTCTGGATGGGTGCACCGTGTTAAGCTCTTGCAGTGACGGGCAGATGTTTTATTGCTTCACACTCTGTGCTTCTATTTGTGCTGCTTCCTCTCTAGCTGCAGTGTCCTTGACATATACCTTACTTGGTTAGTTTTAGGTCAGATATTTATTTTACAAAGTCATTTATGTACCTGGTTTTAAAAATGGAGTAGTGTAGGTTGACCATCCATTATCCAAAAATCTAAAATCTGAAATGCTCCAAAGTCTGAAACGTTTTGAGCACTGATTTGACACCACAGGTAGAAAATTCTTCACCCGATCTTATGTGAAATCACATGTGAACTCTTAGGTGCACAACACACAGTTTATCAGTATCCCCAAGGGAAATGAGAGCCTTCCAGCCCCTTCAGCTGTGATGTGTCTTGCCTGCGCACGTCCAGGTTCCCCTGCACAGGCATGTCCACAGGGGGTAATAAGACCACACTTGCGCATTGGACGCACCAAGGGCCGGTTCCCCCTGAAGCCGCCCATGGGCGAGGCCTTTGTGCATTACTCACTGTGGCTTTTTGCTTATTCTTTGTTCTGGGGCGTAAAGATACTATTGAAAATGCCAAAAAAGACCTGTAGATACCCCTGTGGGTAACAATGATAAGAACAAGGAGCACTGATGTTTATCTGTAGCACAGAAAAGTCAGGCTGTTGGAGAAACTGGACCGTGGTGTAAGTGAAACATCTTACAGAAGAGTATGGTGTTGGAATGACCACCCTACGGGACCTGAAGAATCAGAAGGAGAAACCGTTGAAGTTCTGTGCCGAAATTGTTGAATAGAAGTCAATGAAAAATTAAAAACCAGTGCATAAAGCCAAAAAATAAAGAGCTTTTAACATTTTATTTTATTTTATCTATTTTTTGAGACTGAGTCTCACTCTGTCACCCAGGCTGGAGTGCAGTGGCATAATCTTGACTCACTGCAACCTCGTCCTCCTGGGTTCAAGTGATTCTCCTGCTTCAGCCTCCCGAGTAGCTGGGACCACAGGCGTGTGCCACCCTGCTTGGCTAATTTTTGTATTTTAGTAGAGATGGGGTTTCACCATGTTGGGTCAGTTTGGTCTTGAACTCCTGACCTCAAGTGATCGGCCCACCTTGGCCTCCCAAAGTGCTGGGATTACAGGTGTGGGCCACCGTGCATGACCCCAAAAATGAAGATCTTGATTGTGTATTGAGAGAGTGAATCCATCAGCATCACAGTGAACACATCCACTTAACAATACACCTGTCAAGCCGCAAGCAAAGCTCTCTCGCTGTGAACTAAAAGTTAAAGGGAACTGTGACGCTTGTGCAGGCTGGTTGCAGAAATTAAGACTAGATAAGGCATTACATGTTTAAAAGTTTGTGCTGATCACAAAGCGGTGGAGAAATTCCTTAGTTTGCCAAGATCATCTCTAATGAGACACTGATGCCGGAACAAGTCTGTAGTGCTGATGAACCATCATTGCTTTGGTGTTCTTGCCCCAGAAAGATACTGACGACAGCTGATGAGACAGCCCCTTCAGGAATTCAGGATCCTGGGACAGAATCACTGTGCCGGGATGTGCTAATGCAGCAGGCATGCGGAAGCGTAAACTTGCTGTGATCCGCAAAAGCTTGTATCCTTGCTGTTTTCAAGGAGTGGATTTCTCACCAGTCCTTTATTATGCTAACACAAAGGCATGGATCACCAAGGACATCTTTTCTGATTCACTTCACAAACGTTTTGTATCCATGGCTTGTGCTCATTGCGGGGAGGCTGGACTGGATGATGACTGCAGGATTTGTCATTTCATGACAGCTGTTCTGCTTCTTCTCCAGCTGAAATTCTCAACAATAGTAATGTTTATGCCATGTATTTCCCCCGAGATGTGACTTTATTAATTCAGCCACGTGACCAAGTATCTGTAGATCAATGAAGAATCGATATCCAAACACTTTCTCAGGCAGCATGTCAGTGGCAGTGAACAGAGGCGGCGTGGGTTTGGAAGGTTGTCCAAAGGAGTTTAGCACGAAGGATGCTGTATCTGCTGCTGCCAGCGCTTGGAACACAGTGACAAAACAAACAGCTGTGCATGCCTGACACAGCCTCTGGGCTGTGACTGTGTGTTCAGTGATGATGATGAACAAAGTGGTTACTTTGAAGGATTCTGCGTGTCAAGCGAGACAGAAGTGATGTCTGACCTCCTTATGTACACCTTCAAGGTTCATCAGAAAGCTGGAAGAAGTGGATATCAAAGAAGTCCTCAACGTGGATAAATGAGGTACCAGTTGTTAACCATTGGAAGAAGTGGATATCAAAGAAGTCCTCAGCATTGGCCGGGCGCGGTGGCTCAAGCCTGTAATCCCAGCACTTTGGGAGGCCGAGGCGGGCGGATCACAAGGTCAGGAGATCGAGACCACAGTGAAACCCCGTCTCTACTAAAAATACAAAAAATTAGCCGGGCGCGGTGGCGGGCGCCTGTAGTCCCAGCTACTCAAGAGGCTGAGGCAGGAGAATGGCGGGAACCCGGGAGGCGGAGCTTGCAGTGAGCCGAGATCGCGCCACTGCACTCCAGCCTGGGCAACAGCGTGAGACTCCGTCTCAAAAAAAAAAAAAAAAAAAAAAGAAGTCCTCAGCATCAATAAATGAGGTACCAGTTGTTAACCATCAGTAGATGTTGAAATAGCAAAAATGTTTTTGAGTCGAGGTAACTGTGATGATAGTGACGATGAAAACGATGACATTCACACTGTAGAAAAAGCACCTACAGATGACATGGCGAAAATGTGCGACAGGCTTACTGAAGGGCTAGGGCAGCATGTGTTCACAGCAGAGCAAGAAATCACATCAATTTACAAAATCAAAGAGACACTTAAAAGACAAAAACTGTCGCTAATGAACAGATGACTCCAGAGGAAACATTTAAAAAACCCACCGGGCAGAATGCCTTCTCATCCCTAGAGCACTCACTTCCCGGTCCCTCAACTGCTTCTGATGTTTCTTCTCACTGAGAACAGCAAAAAACCCGCAGTGTCCAGGAACCTTTTAATGGAAACCCAGTACCGTAGGTGGAGACTGGAAGCCGCCATTGTTTGTTGCCGCTGTTGCTTCGCAGTGGACGCGGGTGTTTTGGGGAGGCTGCCGTGCCACTTAGCTACTCTGAACAGTTTTTTTCACTGTATTAATGGTAGGTCATATTTTTTATTGTTAAGTACTTATGTGGGAATAAGTGTAAGAAAATGATTGCTTATTGGTAGCGTGTAAATTTAGAGTCAGGAATGATGGTGATGCCAGACAACCACAGATTGCCCTCACGGGTGACTGAGATAGTGACACCTTGGCTTTTTAGGTGGTTCGGTATACACACATTTTGTTTCACGGGCAAAATTATTTTAAAAATGTATGAAATCACCTTGAGGCTATATGTGTAAGGTATATATGAACCATAAATGAATTTTGTGTTTAGATTTAGGTCTCATCCCCAAGATACCTCATTATATATATGCACATATTCCAAAATCTGGAAAAAACCCAGAATTTGAACACTTGGGATCCCAAGCTTTTTGGATAAGGGAGACTCAACAGGCAATATAAGATTTGTACTGGAAAGGGTAGTCCCCCGTCCCCACCCTTCCTCATCCCTGCCTTCCGTCTCTGAGACGAGGCTGTGATTGTACCTCTTGGCTGTTGCTGCTGGTACTGGTCTTGGTATTTCTAAATACTGTGGTAATTTTGCAGATTTTTACAGTTTAGCCGTATTTATTAACTTTCTACTCTGAAGCAGAGGGTTTAACTCTCTTACCATGCTTCTTCCTCTTCTCCTTCCCTATTCTCTCAGTTTAATTTTTGGTGACATTGGGATTCATTGTTTGTGATGTGATAACTCTAACTCTGGTTCGTGACTGAGTACCTGTCACGTATAACTTGTTTTATCCTAGAGTTGTTCATTTGCGGGGTGAGGTAGGGGGAGCTCACTGTGTGGGTGGGAGTAGGTGGGCTTGCTCCTGTGTTCTGCTCCAACACAGCCCTTTCTAGGGGTTCTTTGTCCTCAGTTGGCCGCTCCCTGTTGTCGTCCCCTTGTCAGGCTGTTATCCGTGCTGCTGTGCCGCCTCCCACTACTGTGTCTGCTGTCCATCTTTCAGATTTCTGCTGACATTTCTTGTCTGCCTCCTTTACACCCTTGTCCTTGTTTATGACATTGTTCCTTTACTGCCCTGTTGGTGAGAATTAGGGGAAGTAGAGATAAATCTGTGCTTTGCTTGGCTTCAAGATGGCTCTCCAGTAGCAGCTCATGGAGAATCTTTCCTGATGTCCCCTTCTTCAGAGAAGAGACCACCCCTCTGGTGACTCACTGTACCTTGCATTCCTTTCTCTCATAGTCCTGGTGAACAGTGATTTCACTGGATAGGTTTCTTCTTGCTATTTGACAGTGAGCCCCTTGAGGGAAGGAACTGGGTTTAATCACTCCCTTGGAGGCTAGTTCAGGGCCTGGTCTGTGGTGAGTGTTGATTGGCACCTGCCAATGGGATGGATTAATGTGTGGGTGGACTCGGCCTGGGGAGCATCTCAGTGGCTTTGCCCAGAGGCAGCTTACACAGGGGGCGTGCTCAGCAAGTGCTGGCCACGTGGAGTTGATCTGTGAGGCTCCCCTGCGTGTGGCTTTAGGTACAGCACATATGCATATTTTTGTAGACCCTCCTTATGCTGGTGACACTCAGCTTTTAGTCTAGAACCACATGTAAGCCTAAGTGCAGTGCACATGCATTTCTTACTATTGTTCAGTGTTTCTCCCAGATTTTATTATTACAAAAGGTTTTAAGAATCATAATTAAAAGCAGTTAATAAGAAATGAATCTTAAAGAAGTTTAAATGATGGGTTGATTTTTCTGTTATTCTTGGCTTTTCAGAAAAAAAGGTGCTTATAATTAGGAGTTCTTTGCATATACCATTTTGTGACAGATTTCTGGTTCAGTCTCAGATGTGATATTTTACATCCAATTAGAATGAATGAGTCCCGATTGCTTTATGGGTTGGGTTCACAGAGTGTGCTGAATAACTGCATCTGTCAGCATAACAGAAGCGTGCTCTTGCATTTGTATATTATGTCACAGTTCACAAATGTTTCCCCATGTATTGTCTCTTTGTTCTTTGTAAAAATTATGTGACTTAATCAAGGCAGGTGTTTTTATTTGTCCTGTGTTTCAGTGGAGGAAACTGAAGCTCGACAGATAAAGGGGACTGTCCAGAGCCTCCAGATAGTTGTTGGCCAAGCTGGTCCTTGAACCAGGTGCACTGAACCCACAACCAGTGTTTGTTACTCTACGCTCTGCTCTCTCTCTGCTCTCTTTAGAGTTAGCGCTTGGTAATTTCCTATTGAGAAGTAAAGCTTTCACAGTGCAGATGAGCATTGAAATTGTGATTTTGGTGGTATTTTCCTGAAAATATTCCAAAGTTTCAGTTCTCAGAAAGGAAATCCACTGTTGTAGGAGAAATGGTATTTATTTCTCATTCGCTTAATCTCATTCATTTTCTACCTATGTAAGTATTTCTTACATTTTAGTTTTCTGTCTCAGAGCACTTATGATTTTACTGCTTGACTGTATGAAACCATAGAGACAGAAAGCTGAAAGGAAACCCGTGTTAGTCTGTTGCATATTGCTCTAACAGAATAGCACAGACTGGATAATCTATAAGGAACAGAAATTCCGTCTCTCCCAGTTTTGGAGGCTGGGAGGTCTCGCATCAAGGCTCCAGCATCTGGTGAAGGCTTGCATGTCATCACATGGTCGAAGGCAAAGGGCAAAAGGGGACAAAATCTATATCCTCACGTGACAGAAGAGCAGAAGAGGGCAAATCTACTTTTGGGAGCCCTTTTATAATGACCTTAATGCAGTCATGAGGCTGGATTACTCATGACCTAAACACCTTCCCACAAGGCCACCTCCTAACACTGTTGCACCGGGGATTAACCAGGGATTAACTTTCCAACACATGAATTTTTGGAGGGACAAAAACATTCAAACCATAACAAAAGCCAGACGCACATGTTTTAAACATAAAGACAAGCAGTTGAAATAAAAGAGTAGAAAAAGATTATGTCATGCAAACTCTAATCACAAGAAAACGAATTTACTTATAATTACATCAGGAAAAGTAGACCTCAAGACAAAGAGTTGTATTAGAGACAAAGAGGGATGTTTCATGATGATGAAAGGATCAATTCATTAAGTAGAGAGATGAATCCTAAATGTGTATGCGCCAGCTTTACAATGCATGAAGCAAACATTGACAGCAATAAAGAGAGAAATAAACAAGTTTACAATCCTAGGCAGAAAATTTAACAGCCCTCTGTGAGTAATTAAAACAGCAGGTAAATTAAAATGTTAGTAAAAGTATGGAAGATTAGAATAACATTATCAACCAGTGGGATCTAATTGATTTAAAAAATACCACATCTGCTAACTGATAATGTTAATCCTTTTCAAGGATGTGGCGCATTCACCAAGTAGATTATATGCTGGCCCCAAAAAGTTGACAGTAAATATCAAAGGGTTGAAATACCACCAAGTTCATCTGATCAAGTGCTTTAAATTAAAAATCCGTAACAACAAGATACACAGAAAATCCTCAGATAGAAATTTACCTGCATACTTCTAAACAACCTATGGGTCAAATAAATCATAAGGAAATTTTGAACTGAATGATAATGACAACACGTGTCAAAATTTGTGTGATGCACCTAAAACAGTGCCTGGAGGAAAATTTATACTTTTAAATGCCTATATTAGAAAAGAATAAAGGTTTCAAATTAATATTCAAAGCTCTCATTTTAAGAAACTGGAAGAACAACAATAACCAAGTAAAAGAAGAGAAACAATCTAAATAAGGGTGAAAAATAAACTGAAAAATGGATAAACAAGAAAAGAATCACTGAAATATAAAGTTTTTTTGAAGAGACCCTTGAAAAACCTCTAGTTAGACTAATGAACAGAAAAAAAGAGAAAAAACAAATTACCAATATGAGAAATGAAAGAGGGGACATCACTACAGATCCTACAGACATTAAAAAGCTAATAAGGGAATGTTATTTACAATTTTATGCCAATAAATTCATGAAATGGAGATATTTCTAGAAAGACACAACTTAAACTAATGCAGGAAGAAATGGAGACCTTTATTATCCTTATATTGATTAAAAAAATTAAATTTGTTATACAAGAGCCTTCATGCAAGGAAAACATCAGGACCAGATGGCTTTGCTGGTGAACTCTATCAAACATTTAAAGAAGAAATAATAGCAATCCTCCAGGAACGCTTTCAGAAAAGAAAGGAGGAGTAAACACTTCTCATTTTTTTAAGGTAACATAATCCTGATATCAAAATTTTAACAAAGACATTATAAGAAAAGGGAACCTGGGACCAATATTTATGATGAATATAGACAAAAAATTCTTTAAAAACATATTAGCAAATTGACTTTTGCCTTAACCTATGAAAGAGTAACTGCCAAAGGAATTGCACTTCTGTTATCAACAGCTAGAAAACTGGACCAGATATGTGAAACAATTGTTTTCAGATACTGGGCAACAGGCAGTGCAGGGCTGTGACCCTGTGAGATAGGACATAAGTAAGGTGACCTGTATAAGGACTCAATTTGCAATTGAATGCAGTTGCCAAGCAGCAGCATAAGTGGGGGAACCCAAACGAACCAAGCAGCTTTGCTGAGTTGAGGAATTAGGAAAGAGTTTTGAGGAGGCTGAAACAGAAATCATATGGAGCAGAGTGTTGGAGAGGAGGGAATTGTACAGGGAGAGAACCCCAGATGTCTGCAAAGTCCCGTCAAGTCCTTGGCTGAGTATTGATCTGCCCAGGAGTGGGGTGGAATTCTATGAGCTGGGGAAAGTCACCAGAAAGCAGTGAGTTGAATAATCCCAAGAGCCGTGGGAATAGAGTGCTGGAGAGACGGCACCTGCAGGAACTTGGCGAATGAGCCACATGAACCTGGAAGACACCATTCGTGTCCCTCCAGCCCTCTGTATTGACTAGGATGAGATCGCGCCAGCTGACAAAGGAAGTTTTTACAAGATCCGGTTCTAGTATCACAGTGGCAATAAACTGATACCTGGGATATCTGGCATTCAGTAAAAAAGTAACTGGTATGCAATGGAGTGGAAAAATATGACCCGTAATCAGAAAAAATATTAGTAATTAGAAACAGACTCATGGATCAATAATAACATTTTGAACAACCCAATAAAATATGGGTAAAGGATTTCAACATACACCTCACAGAAAGTATACAGATGGCCACAGTAAACACATGAAAATCTCTTCAGTGCTCAGCATCATTAATCTTCATAAAATTGCTCTATGAAATCACAATCAGATACCATTTAACACTTACTAGAATGGCTAAAATAAAAAGACTGACAACACTAAATTTTGGCCAAGATGTGGAACAATTCAAATGTTCATACATTGCTGGTGAGAAGTGTAAAATGGTGCAATCACTTTAAAGAACCTTATGGCAGATTTATTTTAATTAATTATTTATTTTTAAGTTCAGGGATACATGTGCAGGATGTACAGGTTTGTTACATAGGTAAAATGTGTCGTGGGGTTTGTTGTATAGATTCTTTCATCATCCAGGTATTAGGCCCAGTATCCATTAGTTACTTTTCCTGATCCTCTCCCTCCTCCCATCCTCCGCCCTCCAGTAGGCCCCACAACATGTGGTATTTGGTTTTCTGTTCCTGCTTTAGTTTGGTAAGGATAATGGCCTCCAGTTCCATCCGTGTCCCTGCAAAGGACATAGTCTTGTTCCTTTTTTTTTTTTTTTTCTTCCGAGACAGAGTCTTACTCTGTCACCCAGGCTGGAGTGCAGTGGCACGATCTCAGCTCACTGCAAGCTCCACCCCCTGGGTTCACACCATTCTGCCACCTCAGCGTCCTGAGTAGCTGGGACTACAGGTGCTCACCACCACGCCCGGCTAATTTTTTTTTTTTCGTTTTGTTTTTTGTTTTTGTAATTTTTGTAGAGTTGGGGTTTCACCATGTTAGCCAGGTTGGTCTTGATCTCCTGAACTCATGATCCGCCTGCCTCGGCCTCCCAAAGTGCTGGGATTACAGGCGTGAGCCACCATGCCTGGCCAATCTTGTTCCTTTTTATGGCTGCATAGTATTCCATGGTGTATATGTATCACATTTTGTTTATGGAGTCTGTCATTGGTGGGCATTTAGGTGGATGTCGTGTCTTTGATATTGTGAATAGTGCTGCAAGGAACATAGGTGCGCATGTGTCTTTGTAATAGAATGATTTGTATTATTTTGGGTATATACCCAGTAATAAGATTGCTGGGTCAAATGGTATTTCTGTCTCTAGGTCTTTGAGGAATTGCCACACTGTCTTCCATGATGGTTGATCTAATTTACACTCCCATCAACAGTGTAAAGGTGTTTCTTTTTCTCCATAACCTCACCACCATTAGTAATCACGATTCTGACTGATACGAGATGGTATCTCATTGTGGTTTTGATTTGCATTTCTCTAATGATCAGTGATGTTGAGCATTTTTTCATGTTTCTTTGGCTACAAGTATGTCTTTTTCTTTTTTTATTGAGACAGAGTCTCACTTTGCACCCAGGCTGGAGTGAGTGGTGCAATCTCGGCTCACTGCGACCTGCACCTCTTGGGTTCAAGTGATTCTCCTGCCTTAGCCTCCCAAGTAGCTGGGATTACAGGTGCCCACCACCATGCCTGGCTAATTTTTCTATTTTTAGTCGAGATGGGATTTCACTATGTTGCCCAGGCTGGTCTCGAACTACTTACCTCAAATGATCTGCCCGCCTTGGCCTCCCAAAGTGCTGGGATTACAGATATGAGCCACTGCGCCTGGCCTTTTGAAAAGTGTCTGTTCATGTCCTTTTCCCCCTTTATAATGGAGTTGTTTTTTGCTTGTAAATTTAAGTTCCTTATAGATGCTGGATATCAGACCTTTGTCAGATGTATAGATTGCAGAAAGGCAGTTTTTAAATAAAGGGAGATGTACATCTGCCCTGTGATCTGGCAGTTCCACTCCTTCACACCTGCCTGGGAGAAATGGAGACATACAACCCACAAAACATACATCCACAAGAATGTTCATCGCAGCCTATTCATGGTAAAAATCACCCGGCAGTTCCGCTCCTTCGCACCTGCCTGGGAGAAATGGAGACATACAACCCACAAAACATACATCCACAAGAATGTTCATCGCAGCCTATTCATGGTAAAAAGCAGTAACTAACACAGAAGTCTATGAATGGGTGAATGTGTAAACAAGTTGTGGTATATTCTTAGAATACTTTTACTGCTTGCAAAGAATGAACTACTGATGCTGGCAACATGTGTGACTCTTACACATTCTGAGCAAAAGAAATAGGACACAAAGGATATATACTGTCTGTACCGTTTATCTGAATTGCAAGAACAGGCAAGTCCAGTCTGTGGTGATAGATATCAGAAGGCAGTTAACTTGGAGTGGGGGCCAAGAACGACTAGAAAAGAGCAATAGACATGTTCTGTGTCCTGTCTGAGGGCAGCAATACTTTTTTTTTTTTTGAGGCAGACTCTCACTCTGTCACCCAGACTGCAATGCTGTGGCGTGATCTCGGCTCACTGCAGCCTCCGCCTCCCAGGTTCAAGTGATTCTCCTGTCTTAGCCTCCTGAGTCGCTGGGACTACAGGTGCCAGCCGCCATGCTTGGCTCATTTTTGTATTTTTAGTAGAGATGGGGTTTCACCATGTTGACCAGGCTAGTCTCGAACTCCTGACCTCAGGTGATCTACCCGCCTTGGCCTCCCAAAGTGCTGGGATTACAGGTGTGAGCCACTGCGCCTGGCCTAGCAATATGTTTATTATATGTAAATTATACTTTGATTTCAAAATATCACACCCCGCAACAAGCAAATCACTAAAGGGGAGGAAGAAAGGATGGAGCATTCTGTCCGGCAGTTAACTGGAGACAGACAAAAGCCAGGTGGTGGAGTCTGACCTTCAGGAATGCATACATTACTCCTAGGAGACAAGGCGGGTGCTCATGACACCCCCTGTCATTGGCGCTCACGGAAGAGGGAAGTGAGTGAGGACTGTAGCTGTCAGGAACGGCATCTTAGACGTGGCAGGTCTTGCGATGGGCCCTGAGAGCTGCATGGAATTTGACCAATCGGAGATTAAAGTGGCGATGTCACAGAAACTTTGTAGTTCTGTAGAAACCCCGGGGGGCGTACGGTGGAAAGTAAGTCTTCTGGCATCCTTGACTCCATCCTGGGAACCCCTCCCCAGATGCTGCCTGTGCTTTCAGATTCTCCTATGTGCTACAGAAATCATCATTGTATCTACGGACTGTTTTCATTGTTCCCTTTTTACTTTATCATTTAGATAAACTTCATGTCCACACAAAAAGACAGACATTCTTTTCTACGGCAACAGTGTATTCCAGTGCATGGATCGTCTCCCTATTCATGGGCATTTTAAAACACGGCATCACTCAAATGAACAGCCTTGTGCATAGCCTTTGCATTCCTTTGCAAATCTCTCTGTAGAACAGGTTTCTTAAAAGTTGCTGCCCAAGGCCGGGAGCGGTGGCTCACGCCTGTCATTCCAGCACTTTGGGAGGCTAAGGTGGGCGAATCACCTGAGGTCAGGAGTTCAAGATCAACCCGGTCAATATGGCCAAACCCCGTCTCTACTAAAAATGCAAAAATTAGCTGGGCACAGTGGCACTTGCCTGTAATCCCAGCTACTCGGGAGTCTAAGGCAGGAGAATTGCTTGACCCCGGGAGGCGGAGGTTGAGGTGAGCCGAGATTGCACCACTATGCTCTAGCCTGAGGGACAGAGCGAGATTCCATCTCAAAACAAACAAACAAACAAACAAACAAACAAACAAAAAGAACAAAAAAACCTTGCTGCTTAAAGGTTATATACTTTTGAAATTTGACCAACAAAAAATCTATGCCAACGTACGCTTTTACCAAACTGTGAGAGAGTGGCTGTTTACCCAAAGTCTTATCAGTATTGGGCATTATCATTCATTAAAAATGTTATCCAGCTTATTTTTGACAGATTTCTTGTTTTAATTTGTTGTTTGATCACTATTGAGGTGATGTGTCTTTTCTTTTTTTTAAAAGACAGGGTTTCACTCTGTTGCCCAAGCTGGGGTGCAGTGCAGTGATCATGGCTCACTATAGCCCCAATCTCCCGGGCTCCACTGATTCTCCCACCTCAGCCTCCTGAGTAGGTGGGACTAGATGTGCACACCATCATGCCTGGCTAATTTTTTTTTTCTTTTTGTAGAGACTGGGTTTTGCCATGTTACCCAGGCTGGTCTCAAACTCCTGGGCTCAAGTGATCCGCCCGCCTCAGCCTCCGAAAGTGCTGGGATTGCAGACGTGAGCTGCTGTGCCCAGCCTGAGGTCATATGTCTTTTACACAATATGTTTACTAGCCATTTGCATTTCCTCTTCTGTGTATTTTCCAGTTTTCGTGGGCTGTTGATTGTCCTACTTTACTGTGTGCTCTTTGTATATTAGTGATGCTAACCTTTTTATATATGTTGCATGTATTTTTCAGTCTGTTATTTGTTGGTTGCATATCAAAAGTCCTTCACTATACAGTCATTTCCAATCTTTTATATAGTTAATTTGTTAATACTTTTATTTATACTTTCTGAGATTTATGTCTTGCTTAGGAAGTCCCTTCCCCCACCAGGATAGTTTTTCCTAGTGTTTTCACTCTTTCCTTGACACACTGACACACACTCATCCGCCCACCTGTTTAGATCTGTAAGCATCTGGAATTGTGTATGGTAAGATACATGGTCGAATTTCCAGATACCATATTGTATGACCATCGTTGGTTGACTGCCCCCTGATTTGAAATGCTATTTTTTTTTTTTTTTTTTTTGTGACGGAGTCTCGCTCTGTCTCCCAGGCTGGAGTGCAGTGGCGCGATCTTGGCTCACTGCAAGCTCCGCCTCCCGGGTTTACGCCATTCTCCTGCCTCAGCCTCCTGAGTAGCTGGGACTACAGGCGCCCGCCACCTCGCCCGGCTAGTTTTTTGTGTTTTTTAGTAGAGATGGGGTTTCACCGGGTTAGCCAGGATGGTCTCCATCTCCTGACCTGGTGATCCACCCGTTTCAGCCTCCCAAAGTGCTGGGATTACAGGCTTGAGCCACCGCGCCCAGCCGAAATGCTATTTTTATCATAACTAAGTGCTCATAAATACATAAGCTTGATTTTGAACCATTCATTCTGTGTCCTTGATTTCTTTGTCTTAGTATGTCTTTTTCAACCCTATTGTCTTAATTCCTGTAGCTTCATTATATGTTTTTCTTATCAGTTAATGTGAGTTTCTTCACATTATTCCTTTTGGGAATTTTATTGGCTCTTATGCCAATCAAGTTCCAGGTGAACTTAGGGTCAACATACCAAGTTTCAGAACACATAAGTATATCCCATTGGAATTTTGATTGGGTTTGCATTGAACTTGACGATTTCTAAAGTGACACCTGACAGCATTATAATTTTGAGTCTTAGATCCATGTATTCTATTTAGTCTGTTGTTTGAGTCTTCTTGCTTTCAGCTCCCAAATATCTCCTTGGTCATTGCTTTACTTTCACTGCCATCATCACCCCTACACTGGGCTTGTGAAGTAGTCCATTGAGTGGTCTCCTTATGACCACTCTTGGCCCCCCAGTCTCTTCTCCAGGATAATCCAGGCTTTGCATTAGCTGTTCCCTGGGCTTTGACTACTCCCCTGCTGGCCTCACTCTTCACTCAGTTCATTTCCCCTCATTCTTAGATCTTATCCCCATTGTCATTTCCTCAAGGAAACCTCCCTGACCTTCCTAACAAGGTACAATTCCCCATTTACGGTTTCAGGGCACCCTTTGCCTCTTCATCTGAGCACTCAGGGTAGCTGTAAGTTTACTTTGCTCTTCCTTGGAATGGGAGGCGAACTCTGTAAGCACAGGTGAACTCTCTAGGCATAGTTAAGCTCTGTAAGCACAGGTGCGCTCTGTAAGCACAGGTGCGCTCTCTTAAGCACAGGGCGGATCTGGAAGCCCAGGGGACTCTAAGCCCAGGCAGGCTGTCCAGCACAGGGGTCTGTGTAGGCACGGGGACTGTGTTTGGTGTTGCTCACATTTGTAATTCCCCTCCTCCCCCTGGCCCAGAGGAAGAGCTTCGTAAATGCAGGCTGGTGTCAGTGAGCTTGGTGTTTCCTCCTATTTATGTAAGTGTTCAAGTGAAGACTTGTAGTTTTCTTCATGAGGTCTTGTACAGTTCTTGTTAAGTTTATGCCATGTTATTTTCTTTTTGCTGGCAGAGAAGGGCTATGGATTTTTGAATGTTCCTGTATTTGGCCATCTTGCTTATCTCAGAGCTCTATTTCCTGCCATTCTCTCGGTTCTGCCTCTCTCTCTGTTGGCGTCATTCCTCAGGCTGGTTGGGTGCGGATGGTTGCAGTAGTTCCGACCCCCGCATCTGACGCTGGTAGCTTTCAGAGGAAGAGGAGCGGGTTGCCTCCAGGAACTTCCCAAGAACCCGGCGGAGTGTTCTCAGAAGCCCTCAGCTATCTGTGCTCAGTGGCTTAAGTAGGGGCCTAGGCCCATTGCTGACTCAGCCATTGGTGAGGTGTGGCCTAGCTCTGCAGGACTCCAGCCAGGCCCACCTGTGGGTTCAGCTGCCTCTGGGCTGAGTCCCCACCCACAGGGCTGCTGCAGGGAGGTGTGAATATTCGCAAAGCTGGGATTCTGCTAGAAAGATGCACCAAACACCTCTGAGGATGGTCTTGTGGCTTCCCTGTCAACCCCATTCAGCATGTTGGTAAAGCTACAAGATTTCCCGACGTTGAACCGTCCCTCCTTCATTCTTTACGTGTATTATTCTTTGACTATCCTGCTGCCGTGCTTTGATCTCCTAAGGTTTTACTTTGGATCTTTTTGTCTGTATTCGGAAGTGAGATTTGTCTGTGCTACAAAAGTCTTTCTAAGAATGGAAGGGACGTAGTGGAAAGACCCTGGTATTGAAGGTTGCTTAGCTCCTGTGTGACCTTGGTCAAGTCACTTAACCTCTCTGAGACTATTTCTTTCATATACAATAGCGATCACAGCCCTAAGTAACACAAGCTTGTTTTGAGGATCAAATGAGGTAAGACGTATGAAAGCTCTCTTTTAACACCAAAGCTTGAGCAGAGTTAGAGCCTTGTCTCATTATGTAGATTCAGGATTTTTGAATTTTTGTGAATTCCTTCCAGTGAGGAGAGAGGTTCAGAGAACGTTAACAAATAAGTTTCCTCTCAGCTTTTCCTCATAAACCATAATCAGAAAACCAGAGTTATGCTGAGGGAGAGGCACTGGGAACATGGTTGGTAAACATTACATTATTGGTGTTCAGATATGAGGTTCCTGCTTTTCATAATATTCTTAGGGTACTGGGGAAGATTTGATATTTTCTGAGATTGCTGTAAAATGCAAGTTATTGCTGCGACTGTCGCCCAATTATTCTGTACTTATTTTACTTAGACTTTAGTAATTGGAAAAAGATTAGATGTCAGGACTTTGTATTTTGTTGATTACATTAGCAAAGTCTTCTCTTTAATCATTTCTTTTATTCCTGTTATTAATCATTAGCTCCAAGCTGTTAGGAGAAGAACCTAATGGTAGATTCCTAACTTAAAGGAAAGAAATAATTACTTGAGTTTCCGTGGGATTGGGCAAGTGTTCCTATACCTAGACATTGAAATAGATTCTCCCGCCCTTCAGGGCATGGGAATGAGACACTCAAGGAGACTCAGAAGGTCGATGGAATGCGGGGCCCACATCCTTACCCCTCTGCCTCGATGCTTGTCCTTCCCTGCCCTTGGAGGTGCTGGACCTTGCTCCAGGACCCCTCTGCCTCTGGCCAGCCCCTCCCCTCTCGTGATTTTTTCTACTTGTAGGTATTTGTAAAGCCTCATTGACTTGTGTTAGACTACCTTGAAGACTTTGTCTGTGTAGAATATGGCCACTTCCTTAATTAATGGTGTATAAAGACAAACTTATCTCCATGAAACGATTTCTTTCAAAACCAGTAGTGAGAAAAAACCGCATCATATAGGTATGCTTAAATAGTAAATGGAAAGTGAGATGGATGAAAGAAAGGAAAACCAATTAACATGATCAGGTTGGGGTAAAAGCCTTCAGGAGAGAGAGGGAGGTGGGAGGGAGAGACAGAGAAGGAGGTGGGAGGGAGAGAGAGAAGGAGGTGGGAGGGAGAGAGAGAGAAGGAGGTGGGAGGGAGAGAGAGAAGGAGGTGGGAGGGAGAGAGAGAGAAGGAGGTGGGAGGGAGAGAGAGAAGGAGGTGGGAGGGAGAGAGAGAGAAGGAGGTGGGAGGGAGAGAGAGAAGGAGGTGGGAGGGAGAGAGAGAGAAGGAGGTGGGAGGGAGAGAGAGAGGGAGGTGGGAGGGAGAGAGAGAGAAGGAGGTGGGAGGGAGGGAGAGAGAGAAGGAGGTGGGAGGGAGAGAGAGAGAGGGAGGTGGGAGGGAGAGAGAGAGGAGGTGGGAGGGAGAGAGAGAGAAGGAGGTGGGAGGGAGAGAGAGAGAAGGAGGTGGGAGGGAGAGAGAGAAGGAGGTGGGAGGGAGAGAGAGAGAGAGAGAAGGAGGTGGGAGGGAGAGAGAGAGGAGGTGGGAGGGAGAGAGAGAGAGAAGGAGGTGGGAGGGGGAGAGAGAGAGGAGGTGGGAGGGAGAGAGAGAGAAGGAGGTGGGAGGGAGAGAGAGAGGAAGGAGGTGGGAGGGAGAGAGAGAGAGAGGAGGTGGGAGGGAGAGAGAGAGAGGAGGAGGTGGGAGGGAGGGAGAGAGAAGGAGGTGGGAGGGAGAGAGAGAGAAGGAGGTGGAAGGGAGAGAGAGAAGGAGGTGGGAGAGAGAGAGAGAGAGAAGGAGGTGGGAGTGAAGGAGGCTGGTGTTCTCTGGACTTCCCTGGTTGAAGGAGGGAAGGGGTCATGGGGCCTCACCTGTCCCATGGCAGCTGCAGGGACACTGGGGATGCCTTTTGCAGACATGTACTCGGATTCTGTTGTAAACAGGTAACCTGGAGCTTGGTTTGAGTGGAATGGTCACTTACCTTCTCTGAGACAGTGAAATCAGTCGGTATCTGAAATGTTGATCATTTAGTTTAATTTCTTGATGGGGCTCATTGCCTCCTAATAAAACAGGTGGAATGTGTTAAAGCACTGGGGAGGTTTGCTACCCTTTTGTAAATCTTATTTCTCTTTGTCTCTTTTTTCGTCAACAGAGGAATTACGGAAGTTGAGCTGGTCCGGAATCCCTAAGCCAGTGCGTCCAATGACGTGGAAGCTCCTCTCAGTAAGTCCCACCGCCCCGCCCATCAGCGCCTCCTTCCTGTGCACAGGGACTGCGGGCGTCTGGCCTGAGTAGGGCCTGACAGCCACTGCCCACGGGTTTGCCCTGGCTTTGTTGCAGTGATAAAGGCCTTTGCTATGGCTAAACTGACATTTTCCATTCTTTGCTTAATTTTAAGCTTGGTTTGACAGGACTGGCAGAAAACAAGGATAGATCATAATTACGACAACGGTGTTTTTTCCTCGGATTTTATTATTAGAAAATCTTTGTATGTTCCAGCCTGTGATATAGAAAGGTTTCAGCATAGATGCTTATTTCAACTCTGAGGAGTTGCAACAGGGAAATATGTTTTCAATTTGTTTGAGATATGCTGAAAACAAGGACATGTGTTTGACCAAGTTTTTTTTTGTTGTTGTAAGTATTAGTAGTGTTGTTAGGAAAAGAAAAAAGTGGATGAGAGAAGCGGTTTGTGTTTCTTGGGTGGAGTGTGGCGTTCCGGCTGCCTCAGCTCTAGCGCTGAGCTGCCTGTCTGGAGCGCTTTGGGAAAGGTTGGGGTAGGCGGTGGTGACCATCAGCACGCCCTCGTACTCTTAGCTCGGGCTTACCATTGCAAGTGAGTTTGGCCCTGCCGACCATTTCAGAACTGGTTATAGACAGTTTTCTTCTCTTTTCCTTTTTCATTATTTTTGGAGCTAAGTCAATAGTGTGCTCTAAGTGTTTACTCTAAATTGGGTCTGACTTTCAGTATTTAAAAGACTCTTCCTGGCTAATGAGTCTTAATAAATTTGCAACTTAGTACCTCGTAATCCTAAATGCAGATGCGGCTCTGAACAGTGAATATTTATTGATTAAATATTCCTTGCAATTAAAATTAGACTTGCTGCGATTGCTTACGTTTTGGTTTTGTGCTTTTATATTTTAACCTGGTTTTCCAGTTTATATCCAGTTTTCTAAATGTCCCCTCAGATAGGTTGCAAACTTCTCAGGTTAGTTTGTAGGAAGTTTTGATGAAAATACCGAACTGCAGTTTTCTGTTTGTTAAGGATGTGCCGTGTCTAGGTGGAAAGTCTCACGTGAGTTATTTTGTACTGTTCTTTCTCTTCTAAGTTCTCAGCCTCCGCGGGTTATGGTTCCACTTCCCTAATGTGTGTAGCATAGGGGCTGATGTGGAAATGGACACTCTGGTTTCAGGGGACAGAGGAGCAGAGAGGGAGGTGACAGACAGCCCCACATTGCTGGTTGTGGACAGGAGGGCAGGTGGGTGTAGGCGGAGTCTGAGCCAGGAATCCTGGCGAGGCAAGTGAGAGTGTGAACCCAGGAAATCTGAGATGGTCTCAGTTGATTTAGAAAGTTTGTCTTGCCAAGGTTGAGGGCGCACTGGTGACACAGCCTCAGGAGGTCCTGGCAACACATGCCCAAGGTGGGCAACACATGCCCAAGGCACAGCTTGGTTTTATACACTTAGGGAGACATGAGACATTGATCAAAACATGTAAAAAGTGGCCAGGGAGCTTCCAGGTCACAGATAGGTGATCCACGAACGGTTACATTCTTTCGAGTTTCTGATGAGCCTTTCCAAAGGAAGCCAATCAGATGTGCATCTGTCTCAGTGAACAGAGGAGTGACTTTGAATAGAATGGGAGGCAGGTTTGCCCTGAGCGGTTGCCAGCTTGAGTTTTTTAGTGATCTTGGGGGCCCAAGTATTTTCCTTTCATAAGAGAAAGCCTGAGCATTCTCAGGGCTTTGTCATATGAAAGGAAAGACACATGCAGTCCTTTAACCATCATTCCTTGCAGGGTCCTTTGCTTGGGAGATGGAGATGAATTAGACACTAGCCTGCCATTAGGAGGAGGTCGGGTGCTGCAGACTTGTGGTGGGACGGTGGTGGTGGAGGCCGGGACTACATACTGTAGGTTGGACAGGACACAAGTATGAACCAGGGGGTGGAGGAGTACCACAGCATGGGGGCAGTTTAGTGCTGAGGGTCAGCTTCTGCTAGGCGGGGACTTCACACCTGGGATCTGCCAGGCCATGGCAGGTGGGGAAGGAGGGGAGGGTGTGGAGACTTGCAGTCACAAGGCACAGGGGTGAACATGGTCGTTCTTGGCCCTCTCTGGGCTTGGATTGACAGATGAGTAGAAAATGAATGTTAGGTCAGGGAGCAAAGCTTGTCCTTGCAAGTGCAGGGTGCTAAGAAGGGTTCATGAGGATGCCAGGTAAGTCTTCTTGGGGAAGGTGGCATCTTACGTGACATCTCAAAAGGGATGTTAGTGTTCTCTCTGCTAGTGGGAAGTGGGGAGGCCATAAGAGCTGGGGCACACAGTCGGGGTGGGACAAGCAGGAACATAGGCTGGGGTAGAGGGGCCCAAGAGGAGGCCAGGTGACAGGCGCCCTACTGCCCTCCCTATCGCCCCATTGCTTGGGTTTTATCCTGAAGGATTTAAGTGGGGAGTAGTGAGCCTGTGTTTCTGGAAGAGAAAAGCCTTGAAAGAGCCATTGGTTGGTTCATTCATTCATCCATTCTATTCATCCATCCTATTCATCCATTCCATTCATCCATTGCATTCATCCATTCATTATCCATTAGCATTTATTGAGCACTTTGTGTTTTAGGCACTGTGTCGGGTGCTGGGAAATAGCAGGCAGGGAAGAAGACCAAGTTGTCCCCCTGGGACCTGCAGAACAGACGGTAGATGGTCTGTCTTTTTCTCTTACCCTCTCCAGCCCCAAGAGACCTAGGCCACATGGAGACAGAGCCCGTTCTCTCAGGATCTTATTCCCATGCTCCCAGTGCACTGCTGCCCTGTGTCTGTCCCTGGCTGAGCGCTTGCCCTGCATCAGACCATGCATTCAGAGGTTCTTTTGGACAGGCATGTAGGCAGGCAACTCCGGGACCAGGCTGTTCTTGCCCAGTGTCTGGCTTGGAGGAGCATTGCTGGTTGTAAGGGGAGGCTGTTCCTGGCAGGCTCTTGGGAGGGGACTAGAGCTGGGACAGGAAGAACTGGGAAGCGACAGGGAAGGGAGTTGAGGGGCCAAAGGCTACAGGGGTGGGGTAAGAGGGCTCTTGCAACTAGAGTAGGGAGCAAGCGTTGGTTCTTTTTCCGGAAACAAGTGCTCGCTGTGCATTTGCCACGGTCCGTGCCCTGTGTTGGTGAGCACTGATGCCATCCAGCTTGTTGGTGAGCACTGATGCCATCCAGCTCTCCAGGCTGTCATGCTGCACCATGGCTCTGGGCCTTCTGTAAGAGTAGAGATTTGGGGAGCACAGTGCATGATGCCAGTCACCCATCCCCGAGTCAGCACATGTTGCTCACACATCTGCCCTCAACCAGGCCCTCTGCAGGTGCTGGGGTTACAAGAACATCTGGGACAATGGTGGGGACTGGGAACTCAGCAGGGAAGGGGTCTCCCCAATCAAGGATGCCTCTGTATCATTCCCTGAATCCCAGGGTTTAACCCTGGCTTCCCGTTCAACTCTCCTGGGAGCTTTTCCCGATCCTTGTGTCCAGGCCCATGAAGCAAATTGAATCTCTAGGGTGGACTCAGGCGCCAGGGTGTTGACTGACTCTGGCATGCTGCGAACCACGCAGTCCACAGAGTGCCACCCTGCGGCTAGGCGGGGGATGGGAGGCGAGGGTGCGGGAGGTTCAGGCCTGCCCTCTTCACCTGTGGGTTTCCATTCTGGTCACATGTTAGTATCACCTGGGGAGCTCAGGAAATCCTGTTACCTGGGTTCTTGGGGGTTCTCACGGGTGCCCAGGGTTGGAGACTGCTGCTCTAGGACACTCAGGCTCCAGTGGGACAGGGTGGGGCATACATGAGCCACCTGGGAAGCAGGTCATTGAAAGTCATGCGCTATGCCTGCCACTGCAGGCAGCACACACCTGGGCTGAGGAACCTGGGCAGGAGGGCCCGCCTGGGGCGTTGGAGGCCCGCGTGGGAGGAGAGAGGCTGAGTGAGACTCGCTGAGAGCCATGAGCATGTCGTCTGGGAGGGCTCGGGTGAGTAGGGTAAGATGGGAGGGGTTTATCCCAGTCCGAGAGTCCATCCAGGATCCAGAGGTTAACAGTTACACCCAGAATTGAAAATTTATCATTTGTCCAGCTTAAAAAGGCAGATAACCAAAACTGTGCTTGAATGGGAACCTATTTCAGGGTCTGGCACACTAATGACTCTTTTTCATTGTGTTTATGATTTGTAATTAACATGATTCTAGTAGCCTTATTTTTAATTGATGAGTGGGCAGTGCCACTTCAATGAAGAACGATGAGAAACATGACTTGTCTTTTGTAAAAAACTAACATCTAGTCTAGAACATACCGTTCAGCCACAGGTAATACTACTTAATGTTTACATTTTATGCAAGCAGGGTAGTAACTTTTAAAAATTACTGCTACCGAGAATCACATTTCTGGCTTTTTTAAAATAAGTATTTCAGAAACATGACACAAAAACTAATTAAACATTGAACATTTGCATTAGTGAGTCTAATGGTTAAAAATGATGAGTGAAGCTCCAGTATTATCTTTTCTCTCTGCAGTATGTTGAGGTAGGTTTGCATATGAACACAGTGGGAGGGAACAATTTGATTTTGGTGTCACCGGGACAATTTAGATATAAGTATGTGCATGCATTGTTTTACATTTATGATTAGTGTTTGTATAGCATGCTAATACAGCAATTAAGTTTTCTGTAGTTCTGTCATTTAAAATTCATTGCATACTTGAATGTATTTCATTTGCATAATTTCTAGTCTTGCTTAATTATTGAAAGGCCTCAACTTGCATATGTGTGTTTTCCTGTAGGGATAGGAGTGGCAGGAGCTCACGTAGGGTTTTTATTGCCTGTGTTCCGATCATGACGTACTTGCCTTTTAGAATTTGTGTTTCAAGTTAAGTTTAAAATTTGGGGAGTGGGAAGTATTTCTGAGAGCGCTTTTTGTGGCCACTGAATGCAGGCTGCCTACACCACGGCCTCGCTGACCACCCCTGGTGGCCCACCCTGCCCTGTGTTGAAGGCCGGGCCCCTTCCTGGCACGCAGGCCTTCTCTCCTGGCTGCTGCACGCGGCTTCATTGGCCAGGCTGTTTCCGACCTTGCCCCGGGCCAACCGGCACACATTTCCCTGTGTCCTCCGTGCTCTGTCTCTCCCCACCTCTGTCTTCTCTACTATCAAAACCAAACCCAGAAGCATGTGCTCGTTCTTACTTGTCCCAAGTGAGCACACGCGTCTTTCTCCCCGAGTGTCAGGGCCGTGGCCCCCTTTGGGTCTGACAGAATCGCTGCACGTCGTGATCACTTGTGCACTCAGCGAGGAAAGACTGAGGGTCCCTTCTGGGGCAAACAGCGTTCCAAGCCCTCGGACAAACATTCCGCCCTTGTGGACCTCACATTTTGGTGGGAGAAGACAAACATTACACTGAGAAGTAGATTTGATGTGCTGTGGAAGGTGAGGAGTGCTGTGGGGAAAGGCCTGGGATCAGCTTGGTGGGATGGTGAGGGCCGAGGAGGGGAAGGGGCTGTTGAAGTAGGTGGGTAGCGGTCAGGGTGGGCCACTGAGGAGCTGACTTTGAGGAGCTTGGGAGGCAGCTGTGTAGGCGCGTGGGGGTGCGTTCCTATCTGGTTCATGCTTTGGAGAGGGCTTACCTGTTCCCTTACTGTGTTTCCCATCGGGGAGTAGTGCCCACCAGACACAGGTGATGAGGAGGGAGAACAGTAGGTAACAGGAAGCAGTACCGTGGGCTCCTCCCGCAGCCGGGGAGGTGGAGACCGAGAGGGGGCGCTCTTGTGGAAAGGCGGCTCCGTCCCTGCACAGACGGAGAGCAGCGGACAGTGGCTGTCCTCGAAAGGGCAGCCAGTCAACAGCCTGGGCTCGGTGACCCCTGTGGTCTGTTGCAGCTCAGCTCTGCCACCGTGGCCCAGAGCAGCCACAGGGAATCCATATAAAGGAAGTCACACAGCTGTGTTCCCATAACACTTTATTTACAAAAGTCGGTGGGCAGGATTGGCTGGTGGTCAGTTCACTGACCCTGTTCTGGATGAAATTGGTCCCAGCAGAGGAACGGTACGTTCAGAGAGAGGCACTGAGGCAGGAGAGGTGTGGCATTTAAGGAATATTTAAGCAGCATAGTAAAAGCGGGAGGGGCCACGGTGAGTGATGAGTGTCGGCCTCTTGGTCAGAGAAGCAGGAAGGGCCAGGCCCGCAGGAACCGTCAGCCTAGGCAGGGCTTGGGCTTTTATGCTGAGCACGATTAGAAGCAATTGGAAGTTTTTCGGGGTGGTGGTAAAATGATGGGATTTTCACAGGGTCTCTGTGGCCAGAGTGCAGAGAAAGGACCGTGGGGTCTGTGTCCACCCACTGATGGACAGTCCCCCATGAGCCTGGCTAGTCTTCAGCATCTCTGTATCCAGGGCTGAGCAGCGGGTGGGAGAGTGGCTGGGGCTGGGTGAATGAATGTTGTTGTGTGTGTATCTGTGGGTGGCTCTTAGCCTGCGGATTTGTCCCCAGGTCTTTGGAGACTTGAGATCACATGGCTCTCCTGAGCAGTGTGGGACCTCAGGTCAGGAGCTGGGGCTTGGCTTCAGTTTGCCTTTGTGTCCGTGTGACTCTGGGCATGTTAACCACATTTCCTGAGCCCGTCTCCTCGTCTACAGATAGGGACAGTAATAGCCTTCTGTGATTAGTGGGATTAAAGCAGCACTGTGTGAAGCACGAAGCCTGGTGAGGACCCAGCCCTTCCTTAGTTCACCTATGGGTATGGCAGTTTTGGGACAAAGAAAAAGAAGTAATCTTCTGTAATTGTTATTGCCAAGAGACAGACAGGCTTGAAATAACAATGAGGTGAAGACGGGTCTGGATGAAGCCCGTGACTCTGAGAGGGTTATCTGTGAAGCTGACTTTAACTTGAAGTAGAAGCTGGTTTCACTCAAGTCTGACCATCACCCCGGCCTTGTAATTTTATGCCTTCCCATCACTGGGGGCAGGGCTGGATACCCAACAGAAGGAGCTCTGCGTCTGGCAATCCGCCAGCACATCCCAGTGAAAGAGGCCTGATTCTGGAGGTGCTCAGGTGGGTGGGTCGTTAACCACCCGGAAGGCACTGCAGAACCATGCCCGGCACTTCCATGCATACTCGGGGCTGGTTATTCCTTTTGTCATTGTTAGAATGTTTTTGTTTTTGTTTTTGTTTTTGAGGCGGAGTCTCGCTCTGTCACCCAGGCTGGAGTGCAGTGGCGCGATCTCGGTTCACTGCACGCTCCGCCTCCCAGGTTTACGCGATTCTCCTGCCTCAGCCTCCCGAGTAGCTGGGACTACAAGCGCCCGCCACCATGCCCGGCTAATTTTTTGTATTTTTATTAGAGATGGGGTTTCACCGTGTTAGCCAGGATGGTTTCGATCTCCTGACCTCATGATCAGCCCTCCGTGGCCTCCCACAGTGCTGGAATTACAGGCGTGAGCCACCATGCCTGGCCAGTCAGTGTTAGAATCATGTGAAGCAATACGCTCTTTGGAATACTACTATTGCCTCATTTTATGGGAAAATAGAGGCCAGGTGGGAATAATGGCCACACCTTTGCTCCATCACGAGGACTCTGAGTGTCTCCCTCTGGAGTGCATCTTGGCAGCTAGACTGTTCTTTGCCTCTCTCCAGAATACCGTAATTCACCGAGCGATTGTTTTCTGGAGAGAGTGTTCTCCCCTCAGGCACCTCCTCCCATTGGGTTGGGGATGCGTTTGACACGCGTGTAACCAGGCTGTTGGGTTGTGACCCACTGCCCTTTCTGCCAGGGCTACTTGGAAATCACGCATTATGAACCTTGAAGGTGTCCGGTATTCCTTTGAGCTAAAAGTTCACTGTAGGAAGTTTACTTCAGGAAGTAATTGACATTGTTAGCTGATGTATGTTTTAGAATACTGGACAATTAGAAATAATCAAAATACTCACAAATTGGGGAACGGTGACATAGAAATGCGTATGATGGAAGCCAGTGTCGCCTTCCAGATGGATGTTTTAGAACAGGGTGGGCAAATGTTTTCTGTAAAGGCCTAGAGAGTAAATATTTGAGCCTGTGGACCGTGTGGTCTCTTGTAGCCACTCCACTCTGCTGCGATAGGGCAAAAGCAGCCACACACAGCACATACACAGATGGGCTGTGCCCTGTCCAGCAAAATTTTATTTACACAAATAGGTGATGGGCCTTAGTTTGCTGATTCCTGTTGTAGAACAGGACTTCATGACAGTGGGAATATGGTCATGATTTTAAAGGGAAAGGACCAGTCATAAAAGATTCATAAACTGGGCTATGTTAAAGTTAGGAACTTCTCTTCATCAAAGACATCATTAATAGGGTGAAAAGGCAAGTCACAGAAGGAGGCTGTTTACAGCAGGGCTCACATGTGTACTATCTAGATATGAACGCCTGTGAGTCAGAAAGGAGGAGGCAGATGGCCTCATAGGAGGGACTAATACATCTGTACTCACACTTCACAGATGCAGACACCCAACGGCATCCCTTTGTCTCCTGGGAAATTCAGATGAAAACGAAATGGAGCTTGATAGCTACCACTGCAAAGCCATCTGAAAGGCTGATGCGAAAAGGTTCCACAGTGTCAAGTGTTGGCAAGGATGTAGGACATTGGGAATTTGCATACACTTCTGACGGGAGTAGAATCACTTTGAAAATCCTTTAGCAAAGTCTTTCAGAGGTATGCAAACCTAGCAGGCCTACTCCCAGGTATACACTTAACAGAAGTGCATAGCATGTACCGTAAAAGGGAGCTTCAAGAAATTTTAAAGCAAAAACTGGAAACAGCACAAATGTGTGTTAACAGAATGGATTTCACACACGGCCGTGTTACGCAGCAGTGGAGGAAGGAACTACTGTGACGCGTTATAACGTGAATGAGTTTTCAAGTGTAACGCTGAATGCAAACAGCCAGACAGAAAAAATGCCACTTAGGAGGGGAGGAGGTAAGGGACGGTGACTGAGAAGCCTGCTAAGACGGTGATGGTCTGGCTTTTACCTGGGTGGTGTTGACAGGTGTGTTCAGTTTGTGATAATTCACACATGATTTTGGGGTACATCTTTATATAAGAATGCTGTACTTCAGTAAGCGTTTATTAAAAAGAAGCTTCAGTGGTGTGATCCTAATGTGTTAACACGAGTGTGCCTGAACGTAATTTATAATGCAGAATAGAGGCCAGTGGAAACTTGAGAATGGAAGGAAGGCCAGTGCTCACACAGCTGAAGTCTGGCTTCATGCTCGAGGCCTGGACTCTCTGAGTCCCGCTCTCCTTCAGGTCAGCTTTTCTTGATGGACGTGCAGCTTGTGATTGTCCCCTCCCGTCAGAGGGTGGCCGCTGCAACTCCACACTTCGCACATTCACTTTCGTTCACAGCAGCAGCCAAGGAAAGCCCTGGCTTGGCTCCTATCCCCTGTTGGGCCACCTCTCCACCCCCGAACTGTCAGTCATGGTGGCTGGAGGATGGCTTAGCCGTGTAGCTTAGCCCAGGGGAGGCCTCTCCTGAAGGAAGAGGCTCCTCATCCGGACCGCAAGGCTTGGGCAGAGGGAGATATGGCTCCTAGAGCAGCTTCAGGGCTCTGTTCCAGCGAGGATGAGTAGTTGTTTGGTGGCTACCACAGTGATGTCTACTACAGATGTGGAAGCACTTTCAAAGGCAGAAAGCGCCATCCGGGATGTATTTGTTCATGCAGTCACTCGTTCATATGTGATTCACCCAGTGAAAGCTTGTGTGCCCGCCATCTAGTTGGCACCATGAGGGGCTGGTCCTGAGTGAACTTCCTCCTAGAGGCTGCTGGAGTGCTGGATGACCAGCCCTGCCTCGTGGGAAAAGTGACTAGTGACCAGGAGCCTGGTCAGACCTCATGGGAGAAGTGACCACTGGAGACACTTGAGGGATGAGAAAGACGTGGCCAGGCACAGCAGTAAGACTGCCAGGAAAAAAAACAAGGAGAAAAACTTTTTTTCTTTTTTTTTTTGAGACAGAGTCTTGCTCTGTCGCCTGGGCTGGAGTGCAGTGGCCGGATCTCAGCTCACTGCAAGCTCCGCCTCCCGGGTTTACGCCATTCTCCTGGCTCAGCCTCCCGAGTAGCTGGGACTACAGATGCCTGCCACCTTGCCCGGCTAGTTTTTTTTGTATTTTTAGTAGAGACGGGGTTTCACCGTCTTAGCCAGGATGGTCTCGATCTCCTGACCTCGTGATCCGCCCGTCTCGGCCTCCCAAAGTGCTGGGATTACAGGCTTGAGCCACCGCGCCCGGCCAAGAGCTCACAGTTTCTTAGAAAACTAAGCATATCCCAGTGTTATGGCTCAGTAACTCGACTCCTAGGTATTTAACCATGAAAACCTAAAGCGTATGCCCACGAAAATCCTGTGCAGGAATATAACAAACCCCAAACTGGAAACAACCCAAATGCTCATTGACAGGTGAATCTTTAACAAACTGGTGGATCCATTCAAGGGACGCAGCTAGACAAAGGAAACCACAGCTGATTCGTGTAACTTGGATCCGTCTTGGAAGGCGCTGTGCTGCCGAGTGCAGGAAAATCTCACACAAAGCGCAGGTCCTGAGTGACTGCGTTTCTGGGGAGTCCTAGGGCAGCGTCAGCCATGCACAGTGAGGAGGTGAGCGCCTCCCCGGCCAGGATTGGGATGGATTGCAGAGGGTACTGGGAAGTGTATGGGGGCAGGGGGATGGAAGTGTGTATCTTCCTTGGAGGAGTAGTTACATAGCTGGAAGCCCTTGTCAAAAGCCACCAAACTGATTGCTTAAAATGGGCGCATCTTATTTTATAAATTAGAATTGGCCATTTATATCTGGGGGTTTGCATCTGCAGATTCAACCAATTGTGCATCGAAAATACTTGGGAAAAAAAAGGCCGGGCGCGGTGGCTCACGCCTGTAATCCCAGCACTTTGGGAGGCCGAGGCGGGTGAATAATGAGGTCAAGAGATCGAGACCATCCTGGACAACATGATGAAACCCTGTCTCTACTAAAAATACAAAAATTAGCTGGGCATAGTGGTGGGTGCCTGTAATCCCAGCTACTCGGGAGGCTGAGGCAGGAGAATCACTTGAACCTGGGGGGCGGACGTTGTGGGGAACCAAGATCATGCCACTGCACTCCAGCCTGGTGACAGAGCGAGACTGTCTCAAAAAAAAAAAAAAAAAGTAACAGTGCAACAAAAGATAATATAAATAAAAAACAAGAGTATTATAACAATTACTTACGTAGCATTTACCTTGTGTCAGGTGTCATAAGTCATCTAGAGATTATTTATTCAGGCAGATGTGCATAGGTTACACGCAAATACTGCAGCATTTTATATAAGGGTCTTGCATAGCTAAGAATTTTGGTATTCTTGGCCGGGCGCGGTGGCTCAAGCCTGTAATCCCAGCACTTTGGGAGGCCGAGACGGGCGGATCACGAGGTCAGGAGATCGAGACCGTCCTGGCTAACCTGGTGAAACCCCGTCTCTACTGAAAAAATACAAAAAACTAGCCGGGTGAGGTGGCGGGCACCTGTAGTCCCAGCTACTCGGGAGGCTGAGGCAGGAGAATGGTGTAAACCCGGGAGGCAGAGCTTGCAGTGAGCTGAGATCCAGCGACTGCACTCCAGCCTGGGCAACAGAGCGAGACTCTATCTCAAAAAAAAAAAAAAAAAAAAAGAATTTTAGTATTCCAAAATTCCCATACTTAGGGACAACTATATATTGTCAATAATGTCAAGTTAAAAAGTAGAAATAAGGCAACAGAAAACATGAAATCCCGGGCAGTCTGGCCCAGGAATCAGGCTCTTCATGACCTCCTTGTGCTGCCTGGCCCTGTCTGACTTCAGGTCCCCTTTACGTACTGGTGCTGCGGCTGCCACAGGCCCATGAGTCTTTGAAGATGGCACATTTGCATAAGTGACAGTACATACACACGTATGTGTATATGTGCATGCATGTGTACATGTATGTGTGTGTGTGCACGTGGTTGCTGTTAGACTGTTCAGACTTTGGAATCCTTTCTGGTGTATGAGACCTCTAGAGAAGGGCTTGTTTAATCTTGCATCCCTGCTGTAGAAGAACCTTGGGCCCACCTGCTGCAGAGCCTGTGGGGCTCTTGTCTGGCTGAGTGGAGAAGGCCTGCATCGGGAGGCTGGGGACGCAGGCCCGGGCCGCTTCCTCAGTGCTGTCAGGAGTGGTGCTTGTGTTGTGTGGAGCTGGCCGAACTTCGCTGTGGGTGTTTCTTTTTTCCCAATTTGTGCTTCTCTCGGTGTCAGATTTCAGAATGCCAAGCTCAGGTAGGATGCAAGCCTTTTTATTTCTCACTTCTAACAGGGACTCCATGAATTAGCTATAACCATGTATATTTTTTGTTTTTTTAAATTTCTCACCCAGGGTTACCTTCCTGCCAATGTAGACCGGAGACCAGCCACTCTCCAGAGAAAACAAAAAGAATATTTTGCATTTATTGAGCACTATTACGATTCCAGGAACGACGAAGTTCACCAGGACACATACAGGCAGGTGGGGATCCTTTCTGTTTTTCGTATGTTGCCTGAAGTACTTTGTTTGGTGTGATTTATAGGAGGAAATGTTTTTATCAAAACCATGTGGAGTTGGTCAGAGTTAAAGATGCAGGCCCCTGATTAGCCCACAGAGTTTTATTTTCTAATAAGTACATTTTAAAACAAATAATGGCAAATTTCCTCCGATAGTACTATCTTGCTTGTCTTCAGTTCCCTCTACAAGAGGAAAAAGAGTATTTTAAGTTGGGGTTACAAAATAAATGCCTGGGATTCCTGAGACCAGCCTTGGTGTGATGGTGGGAGTTTGTATCACAGTGAGCTGCTGTCTGGTGATCAAAGGCCATTCCTAAAGGGCCAGCCCAGGCATTTAGCTGGATGGCACGGGGACGGAGAGGTTGCTTGGGACTTCACTGGCGCTGGGCTCTTTGGTCCGGTTAGGGATGTGATACCAGCCCAGGAAAGCTGTGTTCATCAGCTTCGTTTTGCAGGGGACACACTTCAGACCATAGCAGAAGGTGTAGCCAAGTTACCATTTTGCAATTTAGTTTAATATAAAGTGTGTCTAATGATCGTTTCTTAAATAGTCAGTTGACAGATGATGTACGTAATGGGAAAATACTTAAAATTGATTTATGATTCACACTGCACTCAGAATTTGCTGTTAGAATAGCTCTTTGAGGACTTTATAGTTCTCACTCTCTTTGTGATATGTGAAAGGTCAAAATGGTAGCTCTTAATTGGCATCATTGTCTTCGCTATCTGAAATCAGCTTGTGGGTTTCTTGATGCACGGCAGGAATGTTTCCCTCTGCAAACCCTGCTTCTAGGTGAAGGAGCTTTGCCACGTTTTCTCTCTCAGACTTGGGATAGCTACAGCTATCCACGTTGGTTTTATCTGTTTTAAAAAAAAAAAAAAAAAAAAAAAGGCCAAATATACACCTTACCTCTGTTACATAATCAAAGATTCTTTAAGTTAAATGCCTTCCTGGACGGCATCTTCCAAGATGGATGGGACACAGGGCTGCAGGAGGAAAAGTGACTTAGGAGTGAGGCTGTGGCAAAGCGGCCCCTCCATTTCCTTCCAGGCCGGAGCTGCCCGTGGCCCGTCTTGCCTTCTGTCCCATACCAGGGCCCCTGGGCCTCACTGGGCCACCACTCAGTTACTCTGGGAAACCGATTTGATACACAGATTACTTTGGATTGGCTTAAGGAAATATTAGCTTACCTGGCCTCCTTTGCCACTCCACTGGTTTTAGGAAATTGATAAATTTGGCATTATTTTGAACCCGTTTTTAAATGCATTTTAATTTCAGAAAAGATTTCAAAAGGATGGCACTAGCATCTATCTGCGAGTTTACCAAGCAGAATTCTGTTAGGAGTTTTTGAAGAGAAAGTTAATTACGAACAGGTTGCATACATCTTTATTTAGTTACTGTGATAGGTAATAAAAAGATTCCAGATTATTGTGAATTCCCAGACTATTTCTACATTAATACAGATGAGACATGCATCCGGCAACATGGTAGTTTTTCCTGTCTGCCTGATGCTTTGAGGCCTCTTGGAACTGTGCCTTCTACGTTCTCGCCATCACCATTTCAGGCAGAGCTGGGCCCAGTGGGGGTTTGGAGACCCTGGTTTCTCCTTTACATCCACTTAGGCGTTTGACCTGTGGACTGAGCCTGACCGGTCGTCTGACCCACAGTGGGCAGTGCTGCCCCTGCACACTGGTGGAGGGAGCAGGATGGGGGTGGTCTCGGCAGGTTCCCCACTCGCTTTCCATCCTTTCTTCATTTGATTTTTATGTGCTCACTCTTCTGCTGAAGATGTTATGTCAGAGCCACATGGATTCAGAGTTAAACGTTCATCTGGTCTGTCTGTTCCTCCCTCAGTCAGCTCTCTTGTGGCCTTTTTCTGACTTGCCCAGTTCTGTGTATGATGGGAGGCCGGCAGGATGGAAGGAGGGATGCGTAGAGCCCCACGTGCCCAGCCTTGTGGAGGACCGCCTGTCTAACGTTGGAGCCTCTCCTGACAGTGAGGATGATGGCAGGGGTCGGGTCTGGTGGGCGCTGCCTCGTCTGCTTAATAAATGTGTGACAGGTGCTCCTTTGTAAGGGGGGCTGTGCTGGCCCTGGTCATGCAGAGGTGGCTCAGACCTGGTTCATGCCCTGCAGGAGCTTACGCTGCTCATGCCGGGACAGATGTGTGTCCACACAAGTGTAACTGTATGGGAGAGCAGTTAGGCCTCCAGGACACCCTGACAAGAGACCTGGGCCCTTGTCCCTGCTGGCACCTGGGCTCCTGCATGGGGCCAGCTGCAGTCCTTTGGCCCTGCCTGTCTGGATAGAGTAGTGCTGCTTCTGCCTCTTCCTTCTCATCCTCCTCTTCCTCCTGCTCTTCCTCCCCTTCCTCCTCCTCCCCTTCCTCCTCCTCCCCTTCCTCCTCCTCCTGCTCTTCCTCCCCTTCCTCCTCCTCCTCGGCAGCGCTGCTGCTGGCAGGCCTCCTTTGGCACGCATTACAGATGTGTGTGCACCTCAGCTTATTCCATTTGACTGTTGACTCACAGTCTTACTTGATGTTCACCAGTAACCTTTTGAGATACTTGGAGCAGGCATTTTGTAGACAAGGAAACTGAGGCCTGGCCACGGTGTGATAAGTGGCAGAGTGACGATGTCCCAGCCTCCTGGGTGTTAGAGTCCTCTGTGGAGATGTGCAAGGATGGGGTGAAATGAAATGCAATCGTAGCATCTCCCTTGGCATTGAAATTTGCCTGTCTTCCCTCAGCCCATTGGCGCCGTTATCCTGGATAAACGGGAGCGTGGGCTGGTGTGAGATGTTCACGTGGGATGCTGGGAGGCAGCCTGTGATGCCAGCCCAAGCTCACAACACTCTTGTTTGGTTGCTTCTTGAAGCCACAAGTGTCCCCCTCTGCAGTGTTGGGGACTTCATTATGACTCTCATGTCAGATGGTGGCCAAGCAGGAACCAGCCGACACTAACAGAGGCTTTCAAATGCTTCCTTTGAAAAATGTTCTAGATTCCCCCAGGACTTCATAAAGTGGAGAAAAATGTGGCCTCTGTCCAAGAAGAAGCTGTCACAGCCGAAAACGTGTAAACTATTGATGTACTTGAATTGCTCTCTGTGTCAGAGGCTGAAAATCGATGTTTACTAATTGCTGTGGCTGATGTACTAAGCGGCCGAGGCCTGCTCTGTTCCCTAATCACGCCGCAGTGGCTGCTGGATGGGGTCAGTGTTAAGCAAGCCTGTTGCCTAGGACTGGGCAAGCTGTTCGGAAAGAATAGACTTTGGTGCCTCCTTCAGGGGAGAAGGCGGTAACAGAACAAGAATCCTCAAGGAGAGAGCAGGGTAGACGCAGGGGAAGGACTTCCCTCAGTGTTGCGGTTTTAATCATAATGCTTGCAATGATGTTTGTTGTCACGTAACATAAATGTCTTTTCTCCTGCTTCTCCAGATCCACATAGACATCCCTCGCATGAGCCCTGAAGCGTTGATCCTGCAGCCCAAGGTGACGGAGGTAAGACGCTCTTGCCGTGGGGCAGTTCCCCTTGTTGGGAGTGGCTGATGCCCGCTGTGCTAACCAGACAGTGGGTGCAGCCGGAGGTGCTTGCCCAGAAGCAAGGTTGCTGTGGCGAACTGCCAGTGCGTCTGGCCCTTGTGGACACAGTTGCTGACAGGAATCTTATTTGTTCTTTGAATGTTTTTACTATATAATATTGACACACAGCAAGCAATGTATGTAATACACATGTGTGGATGTATGCACTCATGATCCACCACCAGATTGAGGAACCAGAACCCCCCAGTGCTGCCCAGTGACACACATGGCCATGACCTCAGGCCTGACCCAGAGCACTGAGGCTGCTTATGTATCCCCCACCCCCTGCAACCCCCTTCCTGGATGACGCTTTCTTGCCTTTTATGTTTTCGATTCTTTGTGACTTTCATTCATGGGACAGTAGGAACACAATGTATTCATTTAATTTGGGTCTTTCGGAGCTGCATCACTCTTTGTGTAGTCTGGTCTCTGCCTCTTGTTTTTTTCCTTTATTTATCTAGAGACAGAGGCTTGCTCTGTCTTGCAGGCTGGAGTGCAGTGGTGTCATCTCAGCTCACTGCAGCCTCCACCTCCTGGGTTCAGGTGATTCTTTTGCCTCAGCCTCCCTGGGCTGGGATTACAGGCACCCACCACTGTACCTAACTAATTTTTGTATTTTCTGTAGAGATGGGGATTTGCTGTGTTGGCCAGGCTGGTCTCGAACTCCTGATCTCAAGTGCTCTGCCCTCCTTGGCCTCCCAAAATGCTGGCATTACAGGTGTGAGCGACGGCGCCCGGCCTCTCTCATTGTTTTCTAAGATTCAGCGAATCTGTTGTATCTAGTTGTATAATGGTTTGTTATTTAAGTATTCCACACTCTCCTTCGCGTTCTTCCTGTTGGACATTTGGGTTGTTTCTGATGTTTTGCTGTTAGGAAGGGTGTTATCTGGAGCCTTCACGTACGTTTATGCAGGTGCCCACAGGTAAGGTTTCTCTAAGGCGTTTACAAAGCAGTACAATGATTGCATCACTGGGTGTGGTGTGTGCTTGTTGTACCTTCAAGATAATGTCCACACACTTCCCAGACGGCCTCTGCCAACGCATCTCCCCTCTGCAGCGTGTGAGCGTTCCCTCCGCGCGCCGCACTTCTTTGCCAGTTCTTCATGCCGCGGACTTCTTGTTTTTGTTGCTCTGGTGGATATTCCTACTGGAGTCCTCAGTTCGTTTCTCTAATTGCTCTCAGAGTTAAATATCTCTGTATATTTACGGATGTCTTCTGTCTTCCCCCTTCGGCAAAATGTTCCTGCCTTTTGCCCATTTTTCTTTTGGTTTGCTGATTCACTCTTTCATGAGTTGTTGATCTTTACATGGGAAGAATTCTGATTCTTTGTCAGTTTGTATGTTGCAAAGATCTTCTGCCCCCTGCAGCTTTTCTCTTCCTTTTTTCCTGGTGGATCTTGATGATCAGAAGTTGTTAGCTTTAGTGTGGTTGAACTTCACAGTCTCTTTTGGTGAGCACTGGTTCGCGCTTTATCTGAAGCACCTTTTTCTACACATGAAGGTGTCTGCCCAGATTTTCATCCAAAAGTTTTGCTTTTCATGCCTCCGTGTTCAATTCATCTGCAGTTGATGGCTGTGTGATGGGAGGTAGGAATCTGTTTAATTTCCTCCTGAGACAGCGGCAGGCCCCATACTGTTGTTGGGTCCAGCTCGTCTCCCGTATTTGCGATGTCACTCCTGTTTTCTGTCACTACCACATTCATATAGATCTGTGTTGTGTGTTTTTTGTTTTTGGTCCCAGTATTTAGGGAGTCTTCCCTTCATATTGCACCTTGCAAGTAATTTAGCTTCATGAAGTCCTCCTACCTGGTGGGGGCGCACACCGCCCAGTAGTTTCCTCTTCACCGTGGATGGCCAGTCCCACCCCTTGCTCTTCCACACACATCTCAGAGTCAGTTTGCCAAGGTCTTTCACTTGGTTTTTGTTTTTGAGGTCTGTTTGGTTTATGACTGGAATTGCATGGAATCTTTCTGTTGCATGGAAAGTTAGGGGTCAGAAAAGACAATTTTCAGTTTGGGAGAATGGATAGCTTTATGAAATTAAATATTTATTTTCGTGAACGTGCTCGTTCCTCTTTTAAAAGTCATTTTTAATGCTTTTCAGTGAAACTTTTGAATTTTCCCCATGAAGGGACTTGTACATGTGTTACCTACCAATGGAGGGTGTCCAGGTTCTTGATGCTTTGAATAAAGAATTGGACAAAATGCACAAACAAAGCAAGGAAAGAATGAAGCAACAAAAGCAGAGAGTTATTGAAAATGAAAGCACACTCCTCAGTCAGTAGTGGACCTGAGCAAGCAGCTCAAGGGCCTGGTAGCTGAATTTTCTGGGGTTTAAATACCCTCTAGAGGTTTCCCATTGGTTACTTGGTGTACACCCTATGTAAATGAAGTAGTGGCCCACGATCAGTCTGATTGGTTGCAGAAAGTGATGAATTGGAGGCTGAAGTCACAAAGTTACACTTCTATGCAGATGAAGTCTTGGCCTGGGACCAATCAGAGGTACTTTCAGTATTTCATCTGCCACGCAGAAAAAGGGTGGATTGTGAAGGGAGTAGCCTCTGGTCCTTTTGTTACCTGGGCACGGAAAGTTTTTTTTTTTTTTTTTTTTAGTTCTAGGAAGCTAGTGTGAATTGGCCTTAGGTTACCTGCCTTCAGACCCTATTCTCCTGCCTCACATATTTTATTAGATTTATTCTTAGTTATCACATTTTTTCTTGTTATAGTAAATGTTATCTCTTTAAAGCTGAATTTTTTTATCGTTTGAAATATTTTGTTTTGCATGTTGATTGCTTCAGTAAATGCACTTTTAAACTTTGACATTTCTTGTCTGTGCAGTAAATCTGTTAAAAAACAACTCAGGATTGTTAAAGCAAAAGTACTTATAGATTGTAGAATACAAAAAGAGAAAATTAGTGTCCAACGGAAGGAGCCATTATGAGACGCTTCTCTTTGATTGTCCTTTTTAGTAATTGTGCTTATCATACCTGGAAAATGAAATAATTTATTATAATCTCCTTTTTACTTACGATTTTAAAAATGGGAAATAGAGCCTGCCACAAGATCTTTGGTTTATTCTTATTTATTTTTTCCTACCACTTGCCACATTCTTTGTACGGCTGACCTCTCGGCCCCTTGGTCTCAGAGTGTGGACCCTGAGTCACTGCTAGCGGTAGCAATTGGCAATTGGTCCTCTTGTCTCTGACCCCCGTGGGCCTCGAGCTGTTGGTTTGGAAAGCTTCCCCTGTCAATTGAGAAAAATGATGAGACAACTCTTGATCATTTTAGGAGGTTTATTTGCCAAAGTTAAGGAAGCACGCCTGGAATTCAGGTCTGTGTTTTCTCCCACGATGATTTTCAGGGCTCCAAATTTAAAGGGGATAGGGCCGGATATTGAGAAGTGCACAATTTTCATGTAAGAGGGAGATAGAGAACAACAGTCATTCATGCCTTTGTCTGGCTCAGTGAATCTGCATTTTTTCTTTTAAACGTAAAATGACATAGACAAATGGAGCAGAGGGAAGATGCAGGGAGTCTGTGTGTTACATAAGATAACCTAGACACAATGGGGCTGGGGAACAATCAGATACGCATTTGTGTCTGGTGGGCCGGGGGAGACTGCACCTGTAAACATAAGCTATCCATTTACACTGCCATGGTGAAATGTTTGCAGAAGCACCTTAAAAGGTCTTGCAGCTCACTAGGAATTTCCTTGTGGGCAAAATATGGGGGAGGCGTGTAGCTTCATCTTGTAGCCTTCTTATTTTGGAACCAAAAGGGGAAGGGAGGTTTGCGTCGCCCAGTTCCCAGCTGGACTTTTCCCTTTGGCTCAATAAGTTTGGGATTTCAAGATTCAGTTTCCTTTCACGCCCTCGGCAGTGGGTCTTGCTCGGCTCCCACGTGCTCCCCCTGGGGGGTGCTGATCCTCTCCAGGTCCCAGCTCAGCAATGCTTGGCAGAGTGGATCAACTTGGAGGGTAGATGAGCTTCTGGGAGAGCCAGGCTCCTGCAGGCTGGCAGAGTGTGAAGAGTGGGTAACCTGAGCACAGCCTTGTGTGTGTGGGGAAACTGAATGATGCACAAGGGGCTTTAGGAAAGTATTGAAATGTTTGTCTTGGCCGGGCGTGGTGGCTCACGCCTGTAATCCCAGCACTTCGAGAGGCCAAGGCAAGCAGATCACCTGAGGTCAGGAGTTCAAGACCATCCTGGCCAACATGGAGAAACTTTGTCTCTATGAAAAATTAAAAAATTAGCCAGGCGTAGTGGTGTGCACCTGTAGTCCCAGCTACTTGGGAGGCTGAGGCAGGAGAATTGCTTGAACCTTGGAGGTGGAGGCTGCAGTGAGCCGAGGTGGCGCCATTGCAGTCCAGCCTGGGTGACAGAGCAGTACTTTGTCTCAAAAAAAAAAAAGTTTGTCTTGTGTTGGCCAGTAGAAAACATTGAGTTATGGTTTCTGGCATTGTAGAGGTTAGATTTGAATACATCTGCAAGTGATGGCAAATCCCTAATTATGGTGCCTTCACAGGACAGAACTCGATGACTGTCTCCAGTACGAGGTCATTGTCAGCAAATTGTTTGTTCCTCTGTGTGCTTGTCTTTGACCTCGTGGTCCAGGGCGGCTGGCCTAGCACTCTTCATCACATTTGCCTTCCACTGGCAGGGCTAATAAGGCATGGGTAGAGAAGGCCGTACCCCCACTTTAAACGTGTGTCCCAGCAGCTGCGCATAGCTCTTCGGCTTGTTTCTTACTGGCTGTGACTTAGCCTGTCATCCGAAGTGACATGGTTGTATAGTTAGCTGTATGGATCAGGGAAAATGTAACTTTGAGTTTTTTAGTTATGTGCTCCCCTAAAGTTTGGGCTTCTAGTAGGAAGAAGGATTTCTGCCGTGCGCATCCCTCCAGCCCCCTGCATCTATGGAAACATTGACTTATCCGTTCCACAGGTGATGGTCGGGTCCACGGTGATCAGTTGCTACTTTCCTTCTCTTCCTCCTTTTCTCCTTCCTTTTCTCTTTCTCTCCCTCTGGTCAGCTTTATCGAGGTCTAATAAAATCCACCTATTTTAGGTTTATAATTGGATGTTTTGACAGCTGTGAGTTTTTTTTTTTTCTTTGTTTGCTTGTTTGTTTGTTTTGAGACGGAGCCTTGCTCTGTTGCCCAGGCTGCTGGAGTGCAGTGGCGCGATCTCGGCTCACTGCAACCTCCGCCTCCTGGGTTCAAGCAATTCTCCTGCCTCAGCCTCCCGAGTAGCTGGGATTACAGGCACCCACCACCATGTCCAGCCAATTTTTGTATTTTCAGTAGAGACGAGGTTTCACCATCTTGGTCAGGCCGGTCTTAAACTCCTGATCTCGAGATCCACCAGCCTCGGCCTCCCAAAGTGCTGGGATTACAGGTTTGAGTAACCACGCCCAGCTTGACAGCTGTGTTTATGGGTGTGTACCAACCCCCTAATATGTGATACAGAACATTTCCGTCGCTCTGCGAGGTTCCCCGTCCCTTTGTGTCAGTGTCCTCTCCCCACCCTTGCCCTTGACAACTGCTGATCTTTCTGTCAATAGAGTTCTGCTCTTTTGTAGAATTTCATATAATGGAATCGTGCAAACTGTAGACTTCAGTCTGTGTCTTCTTTTACTTGGCATCGTGTTTTTGAGGTTCGTGCCTGCTGTTGCAAGTATCAGTAGTTCATTGCCTTTTCCTGCTGAGTAGTATTCCCGTATGGCCATACCACAGTGTGTGTGTCTGTGCACCAGTTGACGGACACTGGAGTTCTTTCTAATTTTTGCCCGTTACAAACTCAATTTTCTCTAAACCTTCATGTGCTCATCCTAGTGGCGAAAGCAAACATCCTGGTCGCACTGCCGATTTTAAAGGGAAGTCTTTTAACACTTTAAACACTGACTTGTGGTTTTAATCTTTACTATGTTAAGGAGGGTGCCTTGCTCTTATTTTTAAAATCATGAATGGTTATGGAGGTTTATCAAATCCTTTTTCCTCCCATCCTCTGAGATATGTTTTTGCTTCTTTGATCTGTTAACCTAGTGAATTCTATTAGATTTTCTCATATTGAGCCAACTGTATATATATCCCTGAAATAAATCCAAATTGGTCACAATGGATTTTTAAAAGTGCATTTCAGAAGTTTGTTGGCATCTCACGTGCCAGGCCACCCTGCAGGATTAAGTTTGCTAACGTGTGATGTGCCACGCTGCCAGACATGGAAGCCAGATTTCTCTTTAATTTGGAGAGTGCTTTCTGACCATTGTACTGATTCTTCAGTTAAGCTCTAATGTGGAGTCTTCTCAGCTGTGTTGTTTTCTCTGGTAACAGTGACCCTGTGATGTTTGGTGTGAAAGTATTGTTTATTTTCAGTACTTAGTTCTTTGGACGTAATGAAACCCCTGTGTTTTGCTAACCTATCAAGATACCTGACGTGGGCACAAAACGTGGTCTGTAAATTAACATATTTGAATGAGGCGAATGTTGAGTGATTCACACACCAAATGTAGCATTACTGCTTGTCGCGAGAGAGTTCTACCCATTAATTAGGTTGTAAACATATAGTCAGTAGTTTTGGTATACTCAGTGTGGATTTTATGTGATATATGGTTGTCTTTTAACCCATATTCTAGATTTCTACAGTTTGATTTTGGTTTCATTCATCAAGTGTTATAATTCATACGGGGAGAATGTTCCTTGAATCATGTTGCAGAAACTTGAGTTGTAAATAATTTCTTCTTTCCGAGGTTATGATGCTTCTGGATTTTGAGGGCTGTACATCCCACAGGTCTTCTCAGGAGAATTCTCTGTTTTGCTCCTCTCCCAGAAATTATCTCCATGGCGCTTTATATACTGTGATGTCACACTGCTGATGCATATAGTAGAATTATGGTATTTTAAAATTTCTCAAATCAGATTGTTTATAAGTAAACATGAGTACAGCAACATTTTCAATTTCAATATAGTTCCTTTTTAGTTACGCAGAGTCTCTCAGCTCCCTTGTGTGCATTGAACTGCTGGTGTTCCGGGCCTACCTTGGAGGCATGTGGGGTGTTTGTTAGGTGGACATGGTGAAGACTGAGGTCCTTGGTAGGGGACCTCAAGCCACTCCTGGGAGCCTTCTGCGGGAGAGTGCTGTTGAGGTTTTTAGGAAGAACCTTTTGCTTCTGAATTAGCACGTGTGTTCTGGCGTTCAGGTTTCTAAAGTTTGGCAAGCAAACTGGGAATGCCTCTAGTTTTTAAATTTCTTCAGCCCTGGTGGTAACCAGTAGTAGCAACCATTTTTATTATTGTTGAGTATTAACTGATTTGCGAAAAGATACCTTGGGAAGAGTTTAAAATTTGTACTACTTTTAATGAATTCCCACTCTCTGACAAAGATGTGAACATCACGAATGTTACTAGAACTTCAGTAGCTAATGATATGCAGTGAGTACTTCTTGTTTGAACCACTTCAGATTATTCTGTGTTGTCCTTAAACACAGCCACATCCATAAGTCGTCCTTCCTTTACTGCCCTTTGCTAGATAATATCACCACTTAAGCGACAGCTCGCTCATTGCAATGCAAGTTGCTGTCCTGGTACAGGGCCCCGCTGTGTCCGCTAGACCAGCCCTTCCACTGAGCTGACTGTTCGCCTCCACTCAGAGTGCACTGAGCTGACTGTTCGCCTCCACTCAGAGTGCACTGAGCTGACTGTTCGCCTCCACTCAGAGTGCACTGAGCTGACTGTTCGCCTCCACTCAGTGTGCACTGAGCTGACTGTTCGCCTCCACTCAGAGTCCACTGAGCTGACTGTTCGCCTCCACTCAGAGTGCACTGAGCTGACTGTTCGCCTCCACTCAGAGTCCACTGAGCTGACTGTTCGCCTCCACTCAGAGTCCACTGAGCTGACTGTTCGCCTCCACTCAGAGTGCACTGAGCTGACTGTTCGCCTCCACTCAGAGTCCACTGAGCTGACTGTTCGCCTCCACTCAGAGTGCACTGAGCTGACTGTTCGCCTCCACTCAGAGTGCACTGAGCTGACTGTTCGCCTCCACTCAGAGTCCACTGAGCTGACTGTTCGCCTCCACTCAGAGTCCACTGAGCTGACTGTTCGCCTCCACTCAGAGTGCACTGAGCTGACTGTTCGCCTCCACTCAGAGTGCACTGAGCTGACTGTTCGCCTCCAGAGTCCCGTCACTTAGAGCTCCGTTCAAGTGGGCACATTGTTTTCACCTTTCCTGCGATAACTGCAAGTAACACATCTGGATTTTTGACACACAAAGGTGTAAGGTTGTGATTCCTGAAGAACAGCAGCAGGCAGGCACCCGCTGGGCACGGGGTGGCATGAAGACTCAGGTGTCTGTCCTCAGCGGCGCACAGTTGAAGTGAGGGATGAAGACGTGTGCATGAAACCCAGAGAGATCATGTACAGTTGTCAGCGAAACCACAGTTTGCATCCTGCCGACTCCATTCCAGGGTGGCTGAAAGAATTGGAGAGGACAGCCCGAGGAGGGGCAGCGTATGGGGCACTCGACTCTGGAGGGTCATACTGAATTGCTGGGGCTGCCTCACTTCCCTGCTCTGTGATTTCTTCTATTTCCCGGCCCGGTTGGGCCGCGGACCCTCCCTGGTGTAGCTGGTGTCTCTGTGGATCTTTTCTGCAGGGGACTCCGCAACCCAGCCTCATGGCCTGCAGGGTGCACAGACCGCGGCCTGGTGAGTGCCTGGGGCCAGGGGCCAAGGTGAAGCTCAGTGGCCCAGCCACCCCAGGCTGCAGGCGAATGGGCTCCCCTTCGAGAACCCACAGCAGAGCAAGGTAGCAGAGCAAGGTTCAGCCTGCAGGGGTGGCTGTACTCGGGGAAGCCGTGGACCAGACCCTCTCCCTGCATCGAGCCAGCCTGTGTGCCCTCCCCACCCTGGTGGCTGCTCCGGCTGGCTAGGCCTCCCCTCTGAGATTCTTGGCTCTGTACCTCTGGCTTTTGCCGCTTGAATTTGGGGACTTGTCGGCTCTTCCTGTTTCACTTTAGTGGACTTCCACCCTAGCTCTTGCCTCTGGTCACTGCTCTGAGTGTGAGTCTAGAGGGGCCAGCAAGGTCCTGAGGGAGTTGTGAGGAATCGGGCCCTGTCCGGGGGCGTGGGGAGCCTGAGAGGCCCCCTCAGTGTTCTGCAGCTGCCAGGTCTTCCTGTGCCTGCCCCAGCAGGGTAAGAAGCAGCACACGGGAGCGTGTTTCCTTTTGGCTGGGCCGCTGCTGTGGGACGGCCCCAGTGGAGCGGGGAGGAAAGGAATTTCCTTAAAGAGGTTCTTACCTGACTTCTTTTCTGTCTGAGACTGTCTAAGGCAGCAGTGGAGGCACTGGGTAGTGGTTGGGATTGAGGGGTGGCAGGAACTCCCAGCAAACCGGGAAAAGCGTCAGATGCTCAGAGCTTGCCCGGCTGCTGCTGAGGGCCCTGCCGCCAGTGGATGCACCTTCAAGGGAGGTGGCATGCTTAACTTTTACCCAAACCCTTTTAAGTGTCACCCTGTAGACTTTGAAAATGCTTATTTGGAAAAAATAATGTGAAATCTGTCATATATATATGTATGTATGTGTATATATGTGTGTGTATATATACACATATCTAAATTTAAAAAGTATATATATGTCTATATTTACCAGTCTGAGAGCAAAAGCTTAGAACTGGCTCAATGTAGTTTTTTGAGGGGGGAAAAAAGGTACGATTATTTGATGCAGGGCTTCAAAGTCCCACAGCATGTGTCCCTTGGTGTTGGGGATGGGACCTCTTTTTCTTCCAAAAGGCTTTCAGTGATGTCTGCTGTGTGGCGAGCTCATTGTGGTGAAAATCACGCGGCAGGATAATTTCAGGGTAACCCTCGGCAATACCTTCCGAATGCGCTCTCAGCTGTGAGCGCTTTCCTGGCTTGCCTGCTGGTGACTAGGATGAGAATTTTTATTTTTTTATTTTTATTTTATTTTTTTTTTGAGACGGATTTTCACTCTTTTTGCCCAGGCTGGAGTGCAATGGCGTGATCTCGGCTCACAGCAACCTCCGCCTCCCGGGTTCAAGCCATTCTCCTGCATCAGCCTCCGGAGTAGCTGGGATTACAGGCAGCACCACCGTACCTGGCTAATTTTGTATTTTTAGTAGAGACGGGGTTTCTCCATGTTGGTCAGGCTGGTCTCGAACTCCTGACCTCAGGTGATCTGCCTGCCTTGGCCTCCCAAAGTGGTGGGATTACAGGCGTGAGCCGCCGCGCCTGGCCGAGAAAATGTTTTAAAGCCTCTGCAGCTTTCCGAGGGGGACGGTGGGGACCCTCAGGTGCCACAGTACAAATCAGGTGATTTGGGAAGGAGTTTTAAAAATGATACTAAATTACTTTGGGATTAGAACTAGTTTTTGCCATTTCAGAATACTGGCATAACTCGTATGAAGTGATTTAAGACAAAAGATAAAAGGAATGAGTCAGTGAGAACAGTAGCAGCTGCAAGGAAAGGGAAGCCTGGGCCTGGAGAAGGCCTCTGTCCTTTCTGATGGAGATAGTCATCCTGTCAGGTGGCCTCACAGCCTGCCAGCATGAAGAGGAGCTCGGGATCTGTGACTGTCACCTCTGCTCAGAGTCTTTCGTGAACAAGTTGGTAAAGCAGCGGATTGATTTGGGTCCGTGCAGGGTGTTCTGAGTAGCCACCCCCTGGGCTGGCATTCTTAGCTTCCAGCCCTGCAGCCAGCCCCGGGAAGGAGGGCACGGGGTGGGCGCCGGAAGAGGAGCCTACAGTTGGCTGGCAGGTGGGGGGGGACAGGCAGGGTCTCTGGGGACTGAGCTGAGTGGGGGTCTCAAGGCGGACACTCGAGGGCCAGAGGTCCTAGAGATTGGGGCCAAGGGAGCCTCTGGGGCATGGCCAGGGATGTCCTGAACCTGGGGGCCGAGCTTCCCCCTGCCTTGCTGGTTTCCCGCAGGTTGTTCCACAGCCTGTGGGCAGGCAGGAATCAGACCATCGTTCTGGGGTCATGACTTTCCAGTGTCCCAGGCATTCTCTGTTTGTGGAAACTTGTTTCCATTGTTGTAGGTGGTGGGGATTTTCCTCTTCCGAGTCTAGACAAGGCTGATCTGTGGTAGCCTTTTAAGAGATCGGTTTCCGTCTGCTGCGTTGGTGGGATGGCTGCTGCTTTTGCACTTTTCTGGTGGGTTGGTGGGAGGTCCTGCTGCTGGGGTAAGTTGAGCTAGGATGATTTGCAGGCAGGTGAGGCTCACATTAGCCTTTCAGCCACGTGCGGGGAGCCTGGGACCTGGGACCCGCGACCTGCGACCTGCGTTTGGCTTAGTCGAGGATGGAGCCATCTTGGTTCTTGGTGTGTCCCCAGCACAGCAGTGATGGGAGAAAGGGCGGCTGCAGGAAATTCAAGCAAGTAATTTACCTTTTCTTCCCTGGTGCTACCCAAAGAAATGTAAATCATATATGTTTTCTTACTTTCTAAATTAATAGCTATCGTTGGAGGGAGCTAAGCAGCCAGGAGGTGAGTTTAGATCCGTAATTACACGAAGAGCAAGGAGAGCCTGCCCAGAATAAATGTTGGGAAGGGCTGCATGGCTCTGCGCGGTTTGTGGCAGTGATGTAATTGGCGAGGCTGGTGTGCGTTTAGGATAGGTGAGCTGCCTGGGTGCCGCTGTCTACAGTGGGGACGGTGGGCCTGGACACAGCTTGCAGGCAGCACATCCCTGAGCAGGAAACATGCTCAGGCCTTCTCTTAGCAGCAGGGACTCGGCACTGATGGCAGATGCGGAAGCACGCACCGTGGGTTTCATCTGGCAGGTCCTCTCCATCCCAGATGCTTGGCTTATTGGAAATAGGAAGGCTTTTCAGGGAGAAAAGAAACAACTCTCCACCTACGAGCAAGTCACTAAGGAAAGGCTGTTCGGTCCGTTTCTCAGCCACATGTAGTTCCCAGATAGACGCTGAGCTGTTTCACTGGCCCGTGGCTGTGTGTGTGTGTTCTTTTTTGTGTATGTGCGCATGTGCCTCTGTGTATGTACACGGGCTCTTTCCTCCCTGTGTATATGTGCGCGTGAGCTTTTCACGTGTGTGCGTGTGTTCTCTGCATGTGTGCATGAGCTTTTCCCTGTGGGTGTGGATCGATGCACCTACACTCTTCTGTGTGTGTGTTCACGGGATTTTCTCTGCGCTCTTCTCCGTGTGTGCTCTTCTTCATGTGTGTGTGCTCTTCTCTGTGTGCATGTGCTCTTCTCCACATGTGTGCGCTCTTCTGTGTGTGTGTGCTCTTCTCTGTGTGTGTGTGCTTTTCATGTGTGTGTGCTCTTCACGTGGGTGTGCTCTTCTGTATGTGTGCTCTACACGTGTGTGTGTGCTGCTCTCTGTGCATGTGCTCTTCTCCACGTGTTTGCTCTTGTGTGTGTGTGTGTGCTCTTCTCTGTGTGTGCTCTTCTGTGTGTGTGCTCTTCTCAGTGTGTGTGCGTGTGTTCTTCTCCGTGTGTGCACACATGCTCTTTTCTCTGCATAGAAGGCTCCTCTCCTCCTCCCGCCTCAGCTTTCACCCCCCTCTCTTCCCGTCACCTCTGCAGTCTCCCTTCACCAAGTGCTCCTATCTTCCCTGTCCCTTTCGATGGAGTTACTTCTGCCCCTTCCTCTCTGTGCGTTTTTCCACTCAGACAGTGGGGGCCCGGAGGTCCTGACTGGTTGATGTTTGAAGTGCCAGGCTGCAGCATTGCCTGGTAGAGGAAACAGATGGGAGAGGCTGATCACAAACCCAGGCAGGCACCCATGGCATTCATTATCTGTCCCCACAGACCCCCAGAATGAGCCCAGGCCCTGCCAATGGCACAAAACCTGGAGAAGGGAGGAAGGGGAGGGCTCACATGCAGGGCACCAGGGAGCAGCTGCACCATCCGCGCCTGCACCGTCCGCGCCTGCACCGTCCGCGCCTCCACCGTCCGTACCTCCATTCAGCCACAAAGAGCTTCCCAGTCCTCCTCTGTGCTGGCCGTGCAGGACTGAGGGTGCCGCAGTAAAGGGTGTGGAGGAAACCCTTCCCAGAGACCCATCTTGAACTGGGCGAGAGCCGCAGGCCAGAGCCGGGCTGGCGCGGTGGAGGAGCTGCTGCTTTGGGTGGGGAGGTGGTAGAGGAGCTTGTCTCTGAGGAGATGCATGTGAACTAAGACCTTGGGTGGAACATCATGGGAGCTGTGGGAAGTTTGGGAGGTGGGGATTCCAGGTGGGAAGAGCAGCAGTGCAAAGGCCCCGAGACAGCTGCGGAGTGGCTGGGCCTGGTGAGAGAGCACCCAGTGCCGGTTTGGAGGCCAGAGAGCAGGCAGTGGCTGGGCACGCACCTGAAGCCGTGCTCAGGAGTGCGTGGTCTCATCAGGGTCTTGGGAAGCCACGGGGATGGACGGTGTGACCTGACGTTTTCAGCAGCAATCTCTGCTGCTCAGCAGGATGCGGAGCGTGGGGGTGTTAGCAGGAAGACCAGCCAGGAGACTCACTGTGGACCAGGCACAAGGTGATGGTGGTCAGGCTTGTGGCAGTGGAGTAGGGGGAAAGGGTTGGATGCCACACCCGTCTGGGGTTTGCTATAGTGGTGATGGCCTCTGGGGTCCGCAGGTCTCCCTGGGATTCTCTGAGGGGTGGGCCTCAGGGGCAATGGCCTAAAAGCACGTGCCTTTAGTGGCAGAGCCAGGCTTTGTGTGCAGTGTCATACGCTGCCACAGGACACCCGCTTTTCACTGTTTTAGCCTGCTTGCTGCGTTAAAGGTCATTTTTGTTCAATGCTTGAGCTGGCTGTCCTTTATTTACATGTTAGTGGGATGACAGCGGACATCAAGCAGAGTTCAATCTGAAGAATTTGGACTGACTGTTAGCTTTCTTCAGTCAATAAGAAATCGGAATTCTCCATTTTTCCTCAAAGTAGTACACGCGTGCTCTTTTAAAGGGCATTACTACCCAGGCTGGTGCAGAGCGTCCCGGCGTCTGGGTGGACGGAGGCCCTCTGCCCTGACTTGGATGAGGGGAAGAAGGTAATTGCTGGGTCGTTGGGTTGCCCGTGAAAGGGCACTCACGTGGCAAGTGCTTCAGCACTGTTTGTTTGCTAACTGAAGGCTTCGCCACCTCCCGCTGTGCCTGTTTGGTGCCACCGATTTGCCCCGTAGTGCGTTCCGCATTCTGTGTCTGTCCCGAGGCTGTGCTCAGGCAGAACTCGGTCTATCTCAGGTACAGCTCAGAGACGCGGCCTCATGGAGCCTTCTGCTGTGGAACCGAGTCAGGGGCTCCGGCCTGCTCAGATCTCTCTCCCTGCAGCAGCCTGTTTCATGTTCCACACAACCCAGGAACTTGTTGTGCCGAGAGGACTTAGGTCCCCTTGGCGTCCTCCCTGGGTGAAGCTGGGTATGTCCTATTTGCCAAATTGGTTTTCTCCGGCACTTAGGCTGCTAAGGGAAGTATTGCATTCATGCGTATGAGTAGGTTCAGGCTTGAGAGTGTGTTTGTGTGTGTGTGTGTGTGTGCGTGCATGTGTGAGACAAGCCCTCTGAAAGTGAGGGGCCTTGTTAAATGGTGGGAGTGCTCCACTGCCTAAAGTCTTCCTGTACACACACAGTCACACGTGCTTGCTCTCTCTCTCTCTCTCTCTCTCTCTCTCTCTGTGTGTCTCTCGTTCTGCAGTGTGACTGCCCCCTGCTCTGGGCGGTGCCTGCCTTGACTCCCTCTGTCCAGGGTGTGTGCTCCTGGGGCGCTGCACTGCCTGTTCCCTGGGCTGTAGAGGACACCGTGTGGTGACAGGGACAGGTCCGGTGGCTGCTGGCTGCCGTGGCCCCCTGGATGCGTGTGGAGGGATATCAGTGGCCTCAGGCACCCTGGACCTTTTTGGTGAGGAGGAGCTGGGCAGAGTTTCTCCATTTCTTCATGACCGTGTGGTCAGCTTCCGTGGAGTCACCACCTCTGTCATTCCTTTTTCCTTCTGTTGCTGCTGCTCCTGTTCTCGTGTGGCCCCTTCCCCTCCACCTCCTGCTCCTGACCCTTTCGGGGGCTCAGAGGCCCCTCAGAGGCTTGCTGGTGAACAGACCCAAGGGCTGTTGAGCTGGACCTGTGCCCCGTGCCTGCCTTCGTGGGCCTAGCCTCCCTGTCTTCTAGTCACACGCCGTCCCCTGGGCTTCTTCCTTCATGCCTCAGTGGCCGGGCAGGGATGGGGCTGCGCGTTGGTGACTCGTGGTGCAGCACTGTTGGCCGAGGGGCCCTTCCTGTTGCCGTCCCGCTTCTTCATCTCCCTCTGGGGCCACCGAGGGGCTGCCCCCACATGGCTCCTCTGGCCACTGCTTGCAGCTCAGTTAAATAGCATTCACATCATTTGCGAAGCTGTGGTACGTGAGAAATTCTTAAATAGCACTGTGTTGTTGAGTGGGTTTGGTCTTTGATGTTAAATATTCAGTTCTCTCTAGAAAGTTGTGGACTGAAAATGAAAAGCACGTATGAATGTATATGCGCGAATGTATTACTCATTCCACCGGCGTCTCTCAGGTGCCTGCTGTGTTAGGCAGTTGCTCTGTTACTCATCTGAACAGCCGTGTGGACTGCATGCTAGCGTGGGGATAGGGCGGGGCCTAGACTTGAGGGCTGGTGAGGCCACTCTAGATAGGTTCCTTGGGTTGAGAGACTTCACCTGTCGGCTCCAGGTCCCTCCTTTGTAAGTCCCGGGTTGATAGTGATTTTGGGGATGGAGCCTGCCAAGCCCAGTAAGATTTAGGATTGTAGGCAGTGTGGGAAGAGATGGACTCCTCAGGGCGCGAGCGTGGTCGGCTCTGCGGGGCCGAGTTTGTATGGAAGCGATGTAATTCATCCATCTGACGGAGTGTGTGTTGCTGAAGTCTGCCTCCTGTGCCTTGCTTGTGTGGATGAGCCTGGACAGAGCAGTTGGACCCGGCCTTAGCTGCCAGGCAGCCCGAAGGTCAGGCTGGAGCCATCAGCCAGTGACCCAGTGGAGAGGAGTGGGAACTAGGGGGCCACAAAGTAGGTAGTGGTTGGCTCTTCCAGAAAGAGAGTGGAGGGGGAACAGGTGGCAGCAGAGTCTTCACGGAGGGAGTGGTGTTTGAGGTGAATCCCGGAAGCCAGGGGTGTTGAGACTCAGGATGCAGGCGTGACAGGCTTTCCAGGCAGCGGTAGGAGCACGGGCTGATGGCTGGCAGGCTCAGCTGGGGAAGAGTGCTGTAGCTCAGTGCACCCACAATGTGGGTGCTGGCTGGGGAGATCCGGGGCGGGGGCCAGACTGAGGGGCCAGGGACACTGCACTGGGCCTGTGCTGGTGGTGGTGGAGGCTCTGTCCGTGGGAGGTGAGGGGCACACAGAGCTCTTCAGCCGCATGTGCACGTGTATGGTGTGGGTGATAGGACTGTGTCGCACGTTGGTATAATAAAACCCTCCTTATGAGTGAAGATGGAAGAGAGTGGGTGGGAGGAAGAGATGGTGGAGAGAGGGATCAACTGAATATACTGAGAGTATCGGAAGGGAGGAGGCCGGGATGACTCCTGCATGCCTGGCCTGGGTACCTGAATCCCTGCTAAGATTTTGTAAGTGATGGAAGATGTTTAAGTTTGTCTTCTTGAATGGTGATAACTTTTCAGAGGTTTAAAGAAACCTGTTTACTTAATGAGGGAAATTTAGAGCATCCATCCACCCACCTGTCCATCCACTCATGCACCCACCTCCTCACTCATCCATGCCTCCCTCCCTGAGGAAGTCTCCACTGATAGGCCATGTGCTGCTGCACAGTGGCCCGTGGGGCGTGGAGGAGCAGAGAGCTTCTGCTGCGAGAGCCAGCGTAGGGACGGACTGAGCCAGGGGCTGGTGAAATGCTGCACATTGCTTGTGAGATAATAAATAGTTAAGATAATTCAAACTTGATTAAAAAAAAATTAAGGGCCATGCATGGTGGCTCACGCCTGTAATCCCAGCACTTTGGGAGGTTGAGGTGGGTGGATCACTTCAGGTCAGGAGTTCACAACCAGCCTGGCCAACATGGTGAAACCCTGTCTGTACCAAAAAATATGAAAATTAGCCGGGCGTGGTGGCTCGTGTCTATAGTCCCAGCTACTTGGAAGGCTGAGGTGGGAGGATCGCTTGAACCTGGAAGGCAGAGGTTGCAGTGAGCTGAGATGGCACCACTGCACTCCAGCCTGGGCGACAGAGTAACACCCTGTCTCAAAAAAAAAAAAAAAGCAATTGATTTTTGTTTATATTTGTATCTTAATATTAGGGACAATGAAAATATACAATATACATTTCAAGTAATGGATGCTTTCATTTTAAAGTTTCTGCCATGTTTACTTCGTGCTTTACCACCTGTTCCATTTTCTTTCAGATTTTCGAAAGGATCTTGTTCATATGGGCGATCCGCCACCCCGCCAGTGGATACGTCCAGGGGATAAATGACCTCGTCACTCCTTTCTTTGTGGTCTTCATTTGTGAATACATAGGTAAGATTTCCCGCAAACTTAAACGTGAACTTCGGTGGACTTGCCGTGTGTTACTATGCATAATTATAACAATATTGAGAATTGCCACTAAGTTTAATGTTATTAATGATAGGGAATAGTAGAGAATAATAGTTTTCTCATCGACAACAGCTTTCCAAAATGTCTTTAATCCGCATGCTCAACTACTGAAGACGTTAAGTTGCAGTTGTAATGATTAATATCTTCTTTTTAACAATATTTGAAGATAGATAACATATTTGGGGAGTGTCGTTTATTCTAAAGGCCATCACAGTACTGACTTTAATGGTTTCAATCAATCAATCTGTCTGTTTATTTTGTTTATTTTGAGATGGAGTCTTGCTCTGTCACCCAGGCTGGAGTGTAGTGGTGTGAAATCGGCTCACTGCAACCTCCGCCCTCCGGGTTCAAGCGATTCTCCTACCTCAGCCTCCTGAGTAGCTGGGACTACAGGCATGCACCACCACTCCCAGCTAATTTTTGCATTTTTGGTAGAGACGGGGTTTCACCATGTTGGCCAGAATGGTCTCGAACTCCTGACCTCATGATCTGCCCACCTCGGCCTCCCAAAGTGCTGGGATTATAGGCATGAGCCACCATGCCCAGTTAGTGGTTTGAATTTAAGATTAAGGTGATAGAGCATCAGTCACATATTTTGCTTACAAGCTGAAAATCAAATCTTCTTTAATTGCGTTTCTGTGGCATTTCATCCCTTTTCTACTTTTGCTATACTAGTAACATTTGGTTTTATGAGAGTATTAATTACTTGTGAAATAGCTGGTTGAACAGTGGTTTCGGTTGGGCTATGTTTTTATGCTGTTTCCCTTTAAGCACTGCATGGTTTTCCTTTATCACAATCAACTGTACTATAACTTAATCTGTTTTGAATATGTTTTTAAGTTAAAACCTCTGATAATAAAAGTGAGGATCTGCTTTTAAATTCATCTATGAATGAAAAATAAATAGGAAAGAGGGGACTTTACTGTTTACTCACAGCATTTTAATTTAAACCCGGTTTTGTCTTCCTGCAAGCCTTCTGGACTGGGCGCTTGCCTGTTTTTATTACATGGTGTTTTTAGCGTTTCCAGTTTGTGGTCGGCTTCAGATTCCCACCCTTGGTGTAATCTGGAGAGATGAGCTTTACCGGAGGACAGATTATCCTCCGAGGATGAGGACATATCCATGGAGTGAATTTTATTGCAACCCCTCTGAGACTTTGTTTCCCTTTATGATTTCATAGGAGGTTGTCTCATTGCTAAGCAACTAATGAGAGCTGCCGCGCCTCACTCCCTAATCATCTCTTAAGTAGGAGAGAGGCCGCTCCTGAGCGTGCTTTGCTTTTCTGCCTCTTACCCCTCATTTGCCAGATAATGAAAATGCTCTTAGTGCTCCTAGAACAGTAGGACCTCTGTCAGTAGACTTCAGAGTTGTTAATTGAAAGGAGAAGTTCAACTGAGATGTGATTAGAGAATTGATATTCCGTGTTAAATAGACCATTTAATTAATGTGGTAAATAAGTTTGTTTTAACTACTTTACCACCAACTTCTCTTGTAAGACCCAAGCGATTCTTGATGCATTTGCCTGATTATCTGCAAGACAGGACGAAGGGGCATGACCACGGTCTTCATTGTCCGGAAGAAAGAAAGACTGGAGAAAATGGAATTTGTGTCTTATGAGTGGTGTCTTCAGATGAGCTCAGAGACACTTTCCTTGTCTTCCTGCGTCCCTGTCCTTCCTGCGTCCCCATCCTTCCTGTGTCCCTATCTTTCCTGCACCCCTGTCACACACGCAGGCACATGCACGCACATATGCACACATCAGAACACAACCACACATTGTGTGAGTATACAGTGTCACTTTCTTTTTTTTTTTTTTTGAGACGGAGTCTCGCTCTGTCCCCGGGCTGGAGTGCAGTGGCCGGATCTCAGCTCACTGCAAGCTCCGCCTCCCGGGTTTACGCCATTCTCCTGCCTCAGCCTCCCGAGTAGCTGGGACTACAGGCGCCCGCCACGTCGCCCGGCTAGCTTTTTGTATTTTTTAGTAGAGACGGGGTTTCACCCTGTTAGCCAGGATGGTCTCGATCTCCTGACCTCGTGATCCGCCCGTCTCGGCCTCCCAAAGTGCTGGGATTACAGGCTTGAGCCACCGCGCCCGGCCTACAGTGTCACTTTCAAACATCTGTGTAAAACATATCATTTATTTCTGTTGGTCAGCTATTAAGTGGACATATAAAAATGTTTGGGCTGGGCACGGTGGCTCATGCCTGTAATCCCAGCACTTAGGGAGGCTGAGGAGGATGGATCACGAGGTCAGGAGTTCGAAGTTCGAGACCATTTTGGCTAACATGGTGAAACCTCATCTCTACTAAAAATACAAAAAATTAGCTGGATGTGGTGGCACGTGCCTGTAGTTCCAGCTCCTTGGGAGGCTGAGGCAGGAGAATTGCTTGAGACTGGGAGGCGAAGGTTGCGGTGAGCCCAGATGGTGCCACTGCACTCCAGCCTGGGCGATAGAGTGAGACTCCATCTCAAAAAAAAAAAAAAAAGAAATTTGGTCCCAGATTTCACATGTGATTATTGCATTTGTAGTCCTTTTTAGATCTTGCTTCCTAGGTTTGGGGAATGTTCATTAGTATAGTCCAAGTCCATCTTTTGTTATGTTGTAAAGAAGCATTTAACTTGCATGGTGTGCTGTCCAGCTTCCTTATGGGGCTGAAGTTTTGTCATTCACGCAGCCCTTCATGGAGCCCTGCCCTGCTGCTGGGTCTGGTGCAGAGCGCTGGGGTGGGGATATGACTTCCGTTCAATGCAGCCAGTATTGACAGAGCATCTCCTGGCCCTGTGCTGTGGGAGCTGGGCAGGAGAACAAGGAAAGCCTGATCCCTGCCCTCTCGGAGCTTGTGGTTGTAGCACGGAAGACAGATTTTAGATGAGTAATTTAAAGTCTTAATTAAAGTAATTAACATTCACATTATCAAGAGGAAGCCTGGGCTGCTGTGAGGACCTGTCCCCTTTTAGGGGTCAGGGGAGGCCTCCAGGGTGAGGTGACGTTTTAGCCATGTCTCACAGGATGAGGAGGAGCTAGGTTGAGGCTGGGCATTCAGAGAGGGCAGCAGGAGGGCTGGCCTGGAATCCAAGGCACAGTGACAAGTAGTGGCACTGGGAGGAAGGGCAGGGCAACTTGGGCTGCGGTGCTCAGAAGGAGAAGCTTGGGGTCGAGTCTCAGGGCGTGTAAAACCCCCAGCTACTGTGCTCAGGTTCTCCTCTTTGAACATTCACTCTGGCAGCTGCATGGATGAGATTGGAGGGTTTCTGGGGAAGCTCACAGACCAGGGACCTGCAGGCTCCAGCACCGGCAGAGGCACGGGTCCCCTCCAGAGAGGCTGTTCTGGTTTGCTGAACTCTTAGTTTGCTGAGTCTTCAAGCCAGTAAACCTCAGACGCTCTGCTTAGTGAAGATCTTCAAGATTGACTGTTCCTTCCGAGAGTAGAACCTGGTAATGGGATTCTGTGCTTTCGACACCTGAGCACCCGCCAGTCCTTGGGCCTCAGCGTTCAGGTTGTCACGTGACCGCTTGTACACCTTTGGTGCAGCTGCCTGTAGCACTAGCCCGGGCGTGGCTACCTCCTGAGAGCTGCAGCTGGCCTGGTTCTGGCGGTGAGCTTGTGTTGTTACTTGAATATTCCTCTTTCTTTGAAGTACAGGACAGAATCCCAGTTAATCAAAGGTTTAAGAAATCCCCAGGGTGTGGGATTTCTCCAGGGGCTTTCAGACAACAGCAGACAGATCTGTGACGCCTTAGTGGGAACTGGGCTCTTTCTGGGGACATGTGTTCGCCATGTGTCCAGAACCTTTAAAGATCCACAGCTCCTGGCCTGCCGCATGCTCCCACTGGTTCCACAGGACGTGGGGAATCCTGGAGCGTGGCACAGGTCCTGAGTAGGAACAGCTCTTCGGGAGTGGCTGTCAGTGGGAGGTTCCGACGCTGCACATGCTGGTACTCAGAGCCCTCTCAGTGTTACGTTCTTTGACTTGGAAAGAAGGATGTGGTGGGCTTCAGATTCCCATCCTTTCTGTAATCTGGAGAGATGAGCTTTACCCGAGGACGGATTATCCTCCTAGGATAAGGACATATCCATGTAGTGAATTTTATTGCAACCCCTCTGACACTTCGTTTCCATTTATGATTTCATAGGAGGTTGTCTCATTGCTAAGCAACTAATGAGAGCTGCGGTGGTTGAGGTTGACACACAGGACCTGGTCTGAAGGCAGACCAGTCAACTAGGTGAACTGCTTCCCAGCACAGGAGAGAATGTTCGTGTTCAGCAGGAGGCCGGCCAGCACGTCAGAGTCAGAGGAACAGTTTGTAGTGGGGGAGCCACGCTCAAGCTGTGTGGAGGTGTGCTCAGGGGGTCAGGGTTCCATGGGTCTCCGTGGGTGCCAGGACATTGCCAGCCTGAGTCAGGAATACATGGTATGCATCCCAGGTCTCCTCGTGGAGCTTGCCAGTATTTGGGAAGGGCAGTTTGGTCCTGCTGTTGATGGATGCAGAGTCTGTAAATGCATATTTAGCGCATGCACTTGCACACACACATGCTATGCACACAGACACACACAACCACACAGAGACACAAACCCGCTTGCACACTCCTCACTAGTGCTAACCTCAACCTCTCCAAGCATATGGGGAACAAATCTGTAACTAACCTTTGTTTGAGTGGCACCCGCCAGTCTCGCTCAGCCCCTGGAGGAGCCTGTCATTTAGAGAAAGAGGTCAAGCCATCTTTCACGACCTCAGAGGCAGGAGCAGCAGCGTGCAAAGCATGTGAAGATCATGAAGTCCAGTGAATACAGCCGGTTAGACATCACTGAAGCTTGGGGAGAAAACCCTACCAGTGAAAATGAAATGAGAGGGTATAATTTGATTGGAGAGATCGATCACGGAAAAGTTCCCTATGCCAGGAAGGTTTTGCAGCTCGTAAGTTTCGGAGGTTGAAGCCTTAGGGAGTGGGGAAGAAACTAGAGGCTCATAGTGATAAATTTGCCGAAGCTCGAGTGTGCCCGTTCCAGTTCAGAGCCGAGCGTGGGTGCTTGTTGTTGCAGATTGCGTCCTTGACCCACGGGGCGGGCAGAGTATGGAGGAGAGTCCGGGTAGCACACTCGCTGGAGACGACACTCAGCTAGGAACGGGCAGAAGACCCACTTTTTAGTCTAATCTTTTGGAAGTGAAAGGAAACAGCAAGGCATATTGTACTTTGGACTTACTTCAGGCCATGGAAGAAGGCAGGTCTAGGATGAGAATAACACAGGGTCCAGGGCATCTTAGAGTTTATAACAGCAAAGGAGCGACACCTGGTCTAGAGACACTGAGGGGCACAGGAGTGGGCCCAGACCAGAGGCCAGCAGAGGCAGGAGACTCGCTGAGGGAGGACTGGGCCTGAGAGGAGGCCCTGGTCTCGGATGTCAAATAGGCTGCCGTGGGGGCACCAAAGTGGCTTGATGTGAGTGGAGGGGAGTGTGAACAAGAAGGAAAAATCCAGTGGCCTCCTAGATTCCTGGCTCTGTGAGGGGTGTGGTGCCGTTTTCTAGGATGAGACGTGGAGTAGAAAGAGCAGGTGGAGGAGGCGGGATGGGGTTCTGATTTAGGATGTGCCGAGTGTGCTCTGTCGGCAGTGATCAAGTAGAAGAGTCTACTTCTCTTCCCGGATGTTGGGATCCGGGCCTTGGCAGGAGATCTGCAGTGGAGGTTAGTCTGGAAATTGTTGGTCCGGAAATGGCTGCCGACAGTCACGGCTGTGGGTGTGTGTGTCTGGGGAGAGTGGAGTGCAGCGGGTCACAGGATCCCGTGGCTCTCTGATGTGTCAGGGGTCTCCAAGGTGTGACTGTGACTCGAGCTGGCAGTGGGGCTGTCCCACAGGGAGGTTGATGGCGCTCTCCCATGCAGGAGTCTGGGCATTGAGAATCCAGGTGGCTCCTGCTGCTGAGGGCCGCCATCAGGATCTGTGAAGGATGCAGTGCCGCTCTGGGGTCTGACCGCCGGGGTCCAGATCCAGGCGCTGCCCCTGAAGAGCTGCAGACAGCCTTGGTGCCTTAGTGATCTCTGCAATGGATGCAAAATGGAGATCATAATGGCACCAGTCTCTTTGGTTGGCGTGAAGACTGAGTGAGGCAAAACCAGCTTAGAGCCAGGTGTGGAACGCAGCAGGTGATCATCGTACTGTCACTTTCCTTGTCGCTGCCTGTGACTTTCCTCTGCTTTAAATGGTGGCCGCGCCTCCGCTAGGTCCCTGTCCTAGGTTTGGAGAGAGGGAGATGGTGCAGGGTGCAGGGCGCAGGGCTGGGGCCAAAGCATGCATCAGCTGAGCCCATGCGTTTTCGGAAGCTTTCCCGGAACACACACAATGACGTCCTCCATCGGCCACACCCTTGCCACCCACCAGCCACTGGGGGCCTGGAGAAGATGTGGGTGGAGACAGGAGGCAAGGAAGAGGCTGTGTGCGTGCATGCAGGCTGCCAGACCAGTGTGTGCCCCCGGGAGAGCTATGGCGGTGTGGTAAGGAAATGGAGAGGAAGTGGTGTCAGAGGTAGGACAAAGGCCAGGCCTGAGGTATCACAGAAATCAAGGGAGGGGACAACTTCAGGAAGCAGGGAGTGGTCAGCAGAGCCTACAGGGATGGAGACCGAAAATTGGTCAAAGCATTTGATAGTGGGGATCTTGCTAGCGACCTGCCAAAAACGGGCTGAAGAATGGTGGCAAGCAAACTGTCACGTCAGCTCCCCGCCCTCCCTCAGAAATGGGGGCCTGAATGTTTCTGTGCTGGGGGAAGATTGCACTCAGTGGACCACAGCCTCTTGCAACTTCATTTTAAATAATTTTTTATGATGGAAAGTTTCAAACACAAAGTCAACAAAATTGTCGGAAGAACCCGCGCGCCTGTCATCTGACTCCAGCAGCCACCAGCAGTCACCGTTCTCCTTCCTTCTGTCCCCCACCCACTCCCGACCTCCATCCAACTGCACTTACTACTGCTGTTTAAAAACAGCTTTATTGAGATTCAGTTTAGAAACCATAACTTTTACCCACTTAGAGTGTAAAGTTGAAAGATTTTTAGAATATTTGGAGGAGTGTAACCATCAGCACATTTGATTTTAGAATATTTTCATCATCCCCAAAAGAAATCCCGTACCCGTTGGCAGTCCCTCCCCATCCTTCCCTCTTCTCCTATCCACTAGCCCCAGGGAGCCTCTCATCTGCGTTTTGTGTCTGTGGATTTGCCTCTCTGGATGTTTCACTTGAGTGGAATTATACGTGCCTGGCTTCCTCCACTCAGCCTGATGCTTTCAAGGTTCATCCATGCAGTGTGAATCAGTACTTCCTTCATTCTGCAGCCAGGTAACGGCCCCTGGTGCGGACGCAGCACGTGTGTTTTCCTCTCATCCGTCTCGATGGACATTTGGATTGTTTTCATTTTTTGACTAATATCGTTTCCATTTTTGACTAATATTTTGACTAACAGGAATAACGTTGCTGTGAGTATTCAGGTATGAGTTTTCGTGTAGATGTGTGTTTCCATTTATCTTGGTATGTAACTGGGAGGGAGAATTGCTGGGTCACGTGGTGACTCTGTGTTTAACCTTTTGAGTTGCCTTTTGTTTGCCGGACTGCTTTCCACGTGGCGGCACCATTTTCCCTGCCCACAGCAGTGTGGGAGGAGCGTATGTTTCCTCTTCCCGCAGGAGCGTGTCCACGTCCTGGTGCGGTGTGGGAGGAGCGTAGTTCCCTCTTCCCGCAGGAGCGTGTCCACGTCCTTGTCAACACTTGTCATTATCTTTTGCTTTTTTTTTTTTATTTTTGTAGACTTTACTGAACCTTATATTAATTTAAAGAGATTAAGTTCTGCTTGTTACTCTCAAACTGTGATAACAACTCAGATAAGAAGGGATATTGACTATAGAAATTATTTGTAAAGACAAATAAATTCCCCAGTGCTGCTGTTTTCCCCATAACCCCGCACACCTGCAGTGTTGACAGCCTTCGTGCCCAGTGCCACATTTGCTGTCATAAGAGGGAACTGGGGACTGTGTCTCATGCGTGTGTCACGCTTTGCACAGAGAAGCTCAGTGGATTGGAGAAACTCTGTTGAATTGGATCCCTACAGAAAGCTTCTGTGTTTACAGAGCACTTTGTTAATGTTTGTTGAAACATTGAAACAATATATAATTCTTATTTATTTTTTGAAGTTAATATTATGTTGTTTATTCATTTAGTTTTTTGAGATGGAGTCTTGCTCTGTTGCCCAGGCTGGGATTACAGGCATGAGCCACTCATGAGTGAGTGAGCATGATCTCAGCTCACTGTGGCCTCCGTCTCCTGGGTTCAAGTGATTCTCCTGCCTCAGCCTCCCGAGTGGCTGGGATTACAGGTGCATGTCACCACGCCCAGCTAATTTTTGTATTTTTCGTAGAGATGGGGTTTTACCATGTTGGCCAGGCTGGTCTCGAGCTCCTGACCTCAAGTGATCCACCTGCCTCGGCCTCCCAAAGTGCTGGGATTACAGGCATGAGCCACTGTGCCCGGTCACTATGTTATTTTTTTAACTTTAAGGTTCAAGGGTACATGTACAGGTTTTTTATATAGGTAAATTGTGAGTCACAGGGGTTTGGTGTACCTATTATTCAGTTACCCAGGTAATAAGCGTATACCCGATAGGTAGTTTCTTGATTCTCACCCTTCTACCACTCTCTACCCTCAGGCAGGCCCTGGTGTCTATTGTTTGCTTCGTTGGTTCCATGTGTACTCAATATTTAGCTCCCACTTATAAGTGAGAACATGCAGTAGTTGGTTTTCTGTGCCTGCATTGGTTCTTTTAGGGTAATGGCCTCTACCTCCACCCATGTTGCTGCAAAGGACATGATCTTGTTCTTTTTTTTTTTTTTTTTTTTTTTGAGACGGAGTCTCGCTCTGTCGCCCAGACTGGAGTGCAGTGGCGCGATCTCGGCTCACTGCAAGCTCCGCCTCCCAGGTTCACGCCATTCTCCTGCCTCAGCCTCCGGAGTAGCTGGGACTACAGGCGCCTGCCACCACGCCCGGCTAGTTTCTTTTTGTATTTTTAGTAGAGACGGGGTTTCACCGTGTTCGCCAGGATGGTCTCGATCTCCTGACCTCGTGATCCGCCTGCCTTGGCCTCCCAAAGTGCTGGGATTACAGGCTTGAGCCACCGCGCCCGGCCGATCTTGTTCTTTTTTATTGCTGAATAGTATTCCATGGTGTATATGTACCACATTTTCTTTATCCAGTCCACCACTGATGGACATTCAGATTGATGCCGTATTTTTTGCACTGTAAATAGTGCTGTGATGAATATACCCGTGTATGTGTCTTTATGGTGGGATGATTGATATTCCTTTGGGTGTAAACCCAATAATGGGATTGCTGAGTTGAACAGTAATTCTGTTTTAAGTTATTAGAGAAATCCCCAAACTGCTTTGCACCGTGGCTGAACTATTTACATTCTTACTAGCAGTGTAAAAGCATTTCCTTTTGTCTACAACCTCCACAGCATCTGTTATTTTTGACTTTTCAATAACAGTCTTTCTGACTGGTGTGTGATGGTATCTCATTGTGGTTTTGATTTGCATCTCTCTAATGATTAGTGATGAGCATTTTTGGTATGCTTGTTGGCCACGTATATGTCTTTTTTTGAAAAGTGTCTGTGTCCTTGGCCTACTTTTTAATGGGGTTGTGTTTTGCTTGTTAAGTTCCTTATAGGTTGTGACCTATAGATATTAGACCTTTGTTGGATGCATAAATTTGTAAATATTTTCTCCTGTAAGTTGTATGTTTACTCTGTTGATAGTTTCGTTTGCTGTGTAGAAGCTCTTTAGTGTAATTAAGTCCCATTTGTTAATTTTTGTTTTTGTTGCAATTGCTTTTGCCATCTTGGTCATGAAATCTTTGCCAGGGTCTGTGTCCAGAGTGGTATTTCCTTACGTTATCTTCCAGGGTATTTACAGTTTTAGATTTTACATTTAAGTCTTTAATCTATCTTGAGTTGATTTTGGTATAACAAAGGGTACTAGTTTCAGTTTCAGTCTTCTGTGTATGGCTAACCAGTTATCCCAGCACCATTTATTGAATAGGGAGTCCTTTCCCCATTGGTTGTTTTTGTCGACTTTGTGGAAGATCAGATGGCTGTAAATGTGTGGCTTTATTTCTGTTCCATTGGTCTATGGGTCTGTTTTTGTTAGTGTGCCATGTTACCAGTGCCATGCTGTTTCTGTTACTGTAGCCTTCAAGTATAGTTTCAAGTATACTCACAAGTATATTCACAAGTGTGAATATTGTGATGCCTCCAGCTTTGTTCTTTTTGCTTTGGATTGCTTTGGCTATTCAGGTTACTTTTTTATTCCATGTGAATTTTAAAATAGTTTTTTTCCCTAATTCTGCAAAAAATGTCATTTATTGGTAGTTTAATAGGAATAGCACTGAGTTTGTAAATTGCTTTGGGCAGTGTGGTCATTTTAACGATAGTGATTCTTCCTATCTGTGAGCATAGAGTGGTTTTCCATTTGTATATTCTTCTCTATTTTTTGAGCAGTGTTTCGTAATTCTCGTTATAGAGATCTTATATGTACCTGGTTAGCTGTATTCCTACGTGTTTTATTCTTTTTGTGGCTGTTGTAAATGGGATTGCATTCTTGATTTGGCTCTCAGCTTGGACATTGTTGGTGTATAGAAATGCTACTGCTTTTTGTACATTGATTTTTGTATTCTAAAACTTCAGCTGTCAGATCTAGGAGCTTTTGGGCAGCGACTATGGGATTTTCTAGGTATAGAATCATATTGACTGCAAACAATTTGATTTTCTCTCTTCCTATGGGTTGCCTTTTATTTCTTTCTCTTGCCTGATTGCTTTGGCAAGGACTTCCAGTACTGTGTTGAATAGGAGTTTAGAGAGCGGGCATCCTTGTCTTGTTCCGGTTTTCAAGGGGAGTGCTTCCAGCTTTTGCCCATTCAGTGTGCTGTTGATTGTGGGTTTGTCATAATTGGCTCTTCCTATTTTGAAGTATGTTCCTTCAGTGTTACAAAGTAATGTAAAAGCAGGGCTCTTAAATACTTAATAGAAACAGTATAGAGATACTGGAAGACATAGATAAGTTATGAAGGAAGCAGTTAAAATACTTGGCCATCCCACTGTTGAGAAGACTTATTGAAGCCTATCTCCTTGCTGTGCTGCCTCCCCTTTGATTAAGATCCTGTCTCCCCACACAGCCACACTGGGAGGGCTGGAGAAGGGTCTGCCTACTTTCTCTGCTCCCAAGAGACCAGTGGCTATCTGCATGGGGAGACTCCTGGGCTCTACTTCAGTTCCTTGGGGGTGGTATCACGGTATCACCTCTGTGTGGCAAGCAGTGTGAGTCTGGGCCCTTCCCATCTCTTGCCCTGCCTGGGGCTGGGCCTCTAAGCTAGCCTGGGTCTCTTATCTAGGCTGCTAGGGTCCCAGTGTCTAGGTCTGGGCTGGGAGAAAGGAGGACTCATCCAGCCTGGAGCCTGAGCTGTGGTTCCAGCCCGTCCTTTGTGCCAGGGTGCCGGGCACTTGCCCGCTCAGTGCTCACTCAGGGGTTACTGTCCTGTGTGTGGCCACCAGGCAGCTGCCGTACCACTGCGCATAAGCAGCTGTTTTCTGTATTTCCTGTAAATCTTTTTTTCTATGCATTGTATTTACATAGTCGAGTGCATATTATCTATAACATTTGTTTCACGTTTTTTCCCCATTTAACCTTATAATATAAGCTTTTCCTTGTATTAAGAAATCTTTATAAAAATGATTTCTATCTTCTGTACATAATACTCTATTGAGATCATGTAGCATAATTTCTGAAACCATCCAGTGTTGGTGAATTTTTTTTAGTTTTTCTTTCCTTTAGGCAGGGTGTAATTTTTAAGTAAAGCCCATACTTTTCAAACAGTGACTATCATATTACTTTTAAGTATGTTAAATTTGATTTTGAATTAAGGAGTATTATTCCATCACCTTGAATTCCACAGTTTAAGCAGAAAATTGTATTTTAGCTTAAACATGTTTAGCAGAGCAAGTAACAAAGAAGTATTTGCCCCCCTCCCCATCTTTGATGTCTCCGTGCTATTTAAATGTAGAAACAATCTTGACTGAGTACTTTGGACTGATAACTCGGACTGACTGGTTGTTGGTTGTGCTGCAGGGGAGCAGTAGGACCACATTTTGGAAGGTGAAGAGTGTTTTACAATGGATTCTCACCATCAGGAGGTCTAATATCTAATTGACTTGATTCTCTTTGTTATTTTCCCTTAAATTACTCTTGAAAGCAAATGTGCAATGGGTTTGGAATAAACAGTGCATTTACTTAAGAACATTAAGAATATTTATTTTGCTGGGCACGATGGCTCATGCCTATAATCCCAGCACTTTGGGAGGCCGAAATGGGCGGATTACCTGAGGTTAGGAGTTCAAGACCAGCCTGACCAACATGGTGAAACCCCACCTCTACTAAAAATACAAAAATTAGCCGAGTGTGGTGGCGCGTGCCTGTAATCCCAGCTACTTGGGAGGCTGAGGCAGGATAATTGCTTGAACCCAGGAGGCGGAGGTTGCAGTGAGCCAAGATTGTGCATTGCACTCCAGCCTGGGCAACAAGAGTGAAACTCCATCTCAAAAAATATTTTTTTATGTTCCTGTTTGTAAGTCAAATTCTTGAAGTATAGATTGTTCTTAAACATGTAGTTGCCCAGAGAGGACATTCTAGCATGTGGCTCCTGGAGCTGGAGGACTGCTAGAGTTGTGATTTGTATGCAGTCGGGACGGCAGGTAAAATCCCCACAGCCAGTGGGACACATGAGAGGAATAACGCGGAGAACATGCTCGCAGCAGGTGGATTTTAGCAGCACAGTCATTCCTTTGCCTATTTCCATTATCAGAGTATTACTAGGGCTTTGAGTGACAGTGAGGGAAGGAAGAGCTGGTGCTAGTTTCTCATTGATAAGTTAGAGCTTTAGAATGATTTGTTTTAGCTTTCCGTTGTTTGCATTTAAATTTCACTTCACTCTACCTTGTTTTTCTGTGTTGTCTAAAGCAAGTCTACTGCCAAATACATCCTTTGCCTGACTTCCTTGAATGTTCCTCACAGCTTAGGTGCTTTTGTGCTCCACAGTTAATCTCAGAAACATTGCAAGGTGAAAACCAAAGCATCTGAGCATAGCACATTTTCTGTGGCAGTTCTAGGCCCACGTGAGACAAGCAGAGAGCTCCCTGGGGTTGCCCGTGGGTAGAATAGCAAAGTGGAGGTGGCTGGCTTTGCAGCCCCTGAACTGACAGTACAGGTGCCACATCATTCCATTGCCCGTGACTCATATATATTCATTTTTTCTAGTTAAAAACATTGTGGAAATAATTAGGATAATGGACCTACTGTTTAAAAAATTGGAAAGTTTAATAACAATATGGCTTTGCCATCCCAGAAGCTGTCACTTGAACATTTGGCTAATCTTTTTCTGGCCTTTTACTCTGTAGGTTCTTTTCCATAGTAGCTATTATATTATGCATGCACATTTCAATATTGCTTTTTGCTTAGTATCTAACCATTTTCCAGTGTCATTCAACATTTTTAAAAAATATGTTTTTTAAAAGTAGAACATACTACTTTCAATAACGGCTAGAGAAACGAGACAAACCAGCAAGAAACTAGAAGAACAAACAACACAGAAGACCAGCCAGCTCTAGTAGATATCCACGGAACACTGCGCCCAGCCGCGGCAGGATACAGGCTCCTCTCAGGTGCTTGTGGGGCATCCTCTTGAATAGACCATATGCTGGGCCATAAAACCAGACTTAATACTTTTGAGAAGATGGAGTTTATACAAAATGTGTTCTTTGACCACAGTGTCATTAAGTTAGAAGCCAGTTAACAGAAGGAAATTTGAAGAAAATGACGAATATGTAGACATTTTAGAACACACCCTAAATAACCAGTGGGTCAAAGACGAAATTGTAAGGGAAATTAGAAATTGCTGTGAGATGAAGAAAATGAAAACACAGTATATCAGCACTTACAGGATGCAGTTAAAGCAGTGATCCAAGAGAAATTTATAGTTGTAACAGACTATATTAAAAAAGACCTCAAATCATTAACTTTCCGTTTTCAGAAACTTAGAAGGGTAAAATAAAGCCAAAACAAACAGAAGGGAGAAAATAATGAAGACTAGAACAGAAATAAGTGAAACAGACTTGTAACTAGACTGACCAGAGAGAGAGAGAGAGAAAACTCAAGTTACTAAATTCATGAGAAATTTTAGAAATACACAGCATTAAAGTAATACTATGAACAACTCTACAAACTAGGCAGTGTATATGAAACAAAGAAACTCCTAGAAACACACAAATTGCCAAAACTGACTGTGCTGGTTAATTTTGTGCCAACTTGGCTGGGCTCTGGTGCCCTGTTGTTTGGTCCAACACCAGTCTATTTGTAGCTGCAGTGTAGATGTATTTTAGATGTGATTAACGTTTAAGTCGGTGGACTTTGAGTAAAGCGGATTACCCTCCACAGTGTAGGTGGGTCTCCTAATCTAATCAGGCCGTGAGCTCAAAGACTGAAGTTTCTTGAAGAAGTAGGAATTCTTCTCAAGACTGCATCATGGGAAATCCTGGTTGAGTTCCTAGCCCGCTGGCCTACCCTACAGATTTCAGACTTGCCAATCCCTACAATTGTGTGAGCCAATTCCACAAAATAAGTCTCTCTTTGAGACTGAATTAATTATTAAGAATTTAAAATTAATAATGAACCAGTTTTCATCAATAATTTAAATAATGTTAAGCTAACTTGTTATTAATTCGTGTTATTGAAATAATAATTTCAAAAATCCACAAAGAAAATCGTAGGACTAGATGACTTTGCTTGTGAATTTGATCAAATGTTTAACAAAGAATTAACACTATTTCTTCAGAGACTCTTTCAAAAAATAGAAGAGGAGGGAACCCGTTTCACATCATTCTATGAAGCCAGTATTACTCTGAGACCAAAGCGAGATGAAGACATAACACGGAAAGAAAAATATAGAACAGTATTCCTTATCACAATGGACTTAAAAATCCTCAGCAAAATCCTAACAAACTGAATCTAGCAACGTGTTGAAAGGATTAGGCATTATTACAAGTGGAATTTATTTCAGGAATGCTGGGATGGTTCAACATTTGAAAATCAATCCATGTAATACACTGTATTAACAGAGTAAAGGACAAAAACTACACGGTCATCTCAGTTGATCTGGAGAAAGCATTTGACAAAATCCCACACCCTTTTATGAGAAAAATATTCAATAAACTAGGAATAGAAGAGAACTTCCTCTCTAATAAAGGCTTCCATGAAAATTCTATGACTAATATCATGCTTAGTTTAAAAGACAAAGTTTTTCCCCTAAGATCAGGAGTAAGATATGGATGTCTACCTTCTCCTCTTCTATTTTAGTATCGGTTCTAGCTAAGGCACTTAAGCCTGAAAATGAAACAAAAGTCATCCAGAATGGAAAAAAATAAAACTTATATTTGTAGATGACAAGATCTTGTACGTAGAAAATCCCTGAGGAATCCACTAGAACCCTATGAAAGCTTATAAACCAATTCAGGTTTGTAGGATGCAAGATTAAGATTAAAAAATCAGTTACATTTTTATGCACTTGCAATGAAATATTTAAAAATGGAACTGGGAAAATCCACTTACATCAGAAAGAATAAGATAGTTAGACAAAGTTTAGCAAGAGAAGTACAAGATTCGCACTCTGAAAACTACAAAATGCTGTTGAAATAAATGAAAGAAGATCTAAGTAAATGGAAAGGCATCCCGTGTTTATGCATTGGAAACCTAATATTGTTAGGGTGGTGTTTGTCCTCCAGTTGACATAACGATGTTGGGGTGGCGTTCGCCCTCGAATTGACGTAAAGATGCAGTGCAATCCCTGTCAAAGCCTAAATGGCTTCTTAGCAGAAATTGTCGAGCTTATCTTAAAATTCATTTGGGAATTAAAAGAACCCAGAATAGCCATAACAGTCTTGAAAAAGAAAAACAAAGATTAGGACTCATGCATTCTGGTATCAGAATTTATTACAAAGCTCCATTAATCAAGACTATGATGCCGCCTCGTGGGTACACATGTAGATCAGTGGAATAGAATTGAGAGGCCAAAGATAAACCTTCATATTTTTGGTCAATTGATTTCTGACAAAAATGCCAAGTGAATTCAATGAGGAAATTTGTGTTTTCCAACCAGTAGTCCTGGGACGGTTATTAGATACTGAAATGCAAAAGATGGAGTTCCACTCCTGCCTCTCCGTAGACGCAAAAAATAAAGTGAATCATGACCTAAATGTAAGAGCTGAAATCAGAACTCTTAAAGGAAAACATGAAGAAATCTTCATGACCTTGGGCTAGGCCATGGTTTCTGAGATATAACAGCAAAAGGGACAAAGGATAGATAAATTGGATTTCATCAAAATGAAAACTTTCATGTTACAAATAATACTCTCAAGAATATGAAAAAAAACATTCCCCAGAACGGGAGAAAATGTTTGCAAATCATATATCTGAAAAGAGACTCATATCTGGTATATGCAAAGAACTCGTACAACTCAGTATTAAGACAAACCTAATTTTAAAATGGGCAAAGTGTTTGAATAGATATTTCTCCAGAGAAAATCTACAAATGAGCAATAAATATACAAAAAGATGGCCAAAATCATTAATCATTAGGGAATACAAATCAGAAGCTACAGTGTGATACCACTTCACACCCTACTATCAAAAAGATGAACAATAACAAATTAACAATTACAAATGTTGGCAAGGACGTGGAGAAATTAGAATGGGGGGGCTGGGGGATTGACTGTTAATGGGTACAGAGTTTCTTCTGGGGGGAGGCAAAACATCGTAAAATTAGATTGTAGTGGTGGTTACCCAACTTAGTGAATATCTGAAAAACCACTTTAAATAATTTAATTATGTGGTATGTGAATTATATCTCAGTTAAACATTAAAAAAGAAAGTGGAAGCTCATTATTCTGTTGTAAGGAGATGTAATCGGCAGTTTTCTATCGACAAACGTTGTGTAGTTTCTGCTTTTTCACTGTTGATAATGCACATGGTGGCTCGGTAAACAAATACTTGATTGTGTTGTGGATTGGTTTTGGGATGCATTCTTAGAAGAGGCATCACCGAATCGATGGCTGTGAGTATTTTTAGGTCTGGATAACATTTACTAGGTTGTTTTCCAGAAAGAAATGAATATGTATATTCTCACCACCACGTGAGAGAGTGCCATCTTACCCTATCTTTGGTATTTTCTTTACCTTAATTATTAATAGGTCTTTGATTGGCTTGACAGGAAGAACATCTGTGTATGTGTGCTTCCAGATGTACCTCATTCATGGATAGATGCTTTAGTATTCACACACAAGGCTGCTTTCCACATGGGCACGAGCTCAAAGATGCTAAGTGACTCAGTGAATTGAAGAGCCAGGAGCAATTAATACACTCTCCAGTACTGACATGTGAGTTTTCAACCTAAAGGTACCTTATTCAACTGGTCTGATTAAAAAGTCAGCAAAGACAAGGGTGTGTGTGTGTGTGTGTGTGTGTGCGCATGCATGCATGTGTGTGGTAAAACAACAATTGAACAATTGGGTTGGAACCCGGGGACTGCAGGCCTCGTGCTTAGAGTGGGAGAAGCAAGCATGTGCCCAGTGGCTCCCTGGACCTGGTGTGCTGGGAACTTGCCACACACAGCTCTGCTCCTCAGCCCCTGAGGAGTGTGTGGACCCCTTTGGGAGGCAGCAGTAGAGGGCTCAATTTGGGCCATTTTATGGAAGTGCAGTGCCTGAGTCAGCATCTTGCAAGTCCCTGATGTACTTCATGCAGAGGACGATGTTAGCATTCCTTGCAAACAATGAGGTGGAACCTGGAGATCATCATAAGCTCCCCAAGCAGCAAGTCAGCCCTTTCTTTGGCCTTGTGCCTGTTTTTGGGACCTTGCTTTCTGTTTTCTTCATTCCCTGGCTCCTTCTCACTCTCTCCCCCATCAGACCACGCCGGCCTGCAGTCTGCTCCTGTATTACCAACACACTGGTCTTGGTGAAGCATTTTGTATTATAGTATCTGACATTTATTGGGGGTTTTCTCCAGGCCGAGTGTTATATGCGTATGGTGGTGGATAGCTTGGGTTAGATTTTAAAGTGAAATTGTGGGGAGTTAAAACTACTCTCATAGTCCCTGAAGTCAGTAGGACTTGGGGACTCTGATATTCAACATCCAAGAATTAACCTGTTTGTTTTTCGTTGCATTTATTTATTTAGATGGAGTCTCGCTCTGTCCCCCAGGCTGGAGTGCAGTGGCGCCATCTTGGCTCACTGCAAGCCCCACCTCTCAGGTTCACGCCATTCTCCTGCCTCAGCCTCCTGAGTAGCTGGGACTACAGGCGCCCGCCACCATGCCTGGCTAATTGTTGTTTTGTATTTTTAGTAGAGATGGGGTTTCAACGTGTTAGCCAAGATGGTCTCGATCTCCTGACCTCGTGATCCACCCGCCTTGGCCTCCCAAAGTGCTGGGATTACAGGCATGAGCCATCACGTCCGGCCTTTCCTTGCTTTTAAATCCTGGCTTCCATTTATTTGGAGCCAAAGCCAGTATCTAGTTTAAATGATGTGGGATTATGGGGATAAATAAGGAGCTCTCCTTCCTGCCTGCCTTTCTACCTTACACGAATCCACCTAAGCTAAATTTCCAGTTGCAGTAACTTCACCATATATCTCCCTAATTCTCACAGCAGCTTTGTAAGGTAGATACTACTGCTCGTAGTTTAGAAGAAGGGATATGGAGAGGTTAAGTGGCTTGTAAGGCCCTACAGTTTCAGTTCCAGAGTTCTAGTCCCTCCTGTTCTACCTCTGGACTGCAGGCAGCTTTGGAAGTTGCTGTCTCAGAGCCTGCCATGGGATTACTTGGTCACGTGGTTTTTATGCTTGCAGCTGGTAGTTAAATCAAAGGATTCCTTTCTCCAGTATCTGGCTTTTCTTAATGATACACAACCCGAGTTCTTATTCATTTGAATCTGGTCCTCAAGACTGAGATGTCGGGATTTTTATCCTTGTTAATTTGGACTTTTTCCTTCGGAGAACAAGTTCTATTTCTATTCCACTGAAATGCAGTTTCATGTTTTTCCCAGTTCATTTTCTTTTTCAAAAAATGAGTTTCTCTTCATTTCCAGTTTTAAAATGACAGTCGTTGAAGTGGTTCTGGCTCGAAGAGGAAATAAACCAACAAAAACATAAGAGATACCCTCCCACTTCTAACCCTCCTTATGTAAATGCCACATATTTTAATATCCAGGACCTTGAGTAATTCAAACCAGCACCTTAGAAAACTCTTAATACTAAATTCATCCAAGTCGGCTCCAGCCAGCAGAGGGTGTCTGCTTTGTGTTAGGAGTTCTTGTGATTTGGGGGCGGCACCTTTGGGAATGTCCTGAAGACTGTGGATCCTCTTCTCCCCAGACAGACGCCTGACCCCACCCTTCGATTAACGTTTCAGAAATTTCACGGACTCTCTTTCCTGGGTCTGATTCTTAATCCCTTTAAAGCCATACAGAGGAGCGTGCTCAAGACTGATCTGACGGAGCTTCATTTTTCATGTGGTTTTTTCCATTCCTGGCTGCTGTTGCATGTTATACATGATTTTCATTTTGTTCCGAGAAATGTTAATGGACTTTAAAAACTTAATGGCATTTAGTTATGAGATCCTTATGGTCTATTCTGTGATCTATTGTTTTCTTTGTATTTCCAATTCAGTGTCACAACCTGGGAAAAACAAATCTCTGCTTACAAATGGATGCATTGTCGAGGAATGCCTTATTCTGATGTTATGCAGGTTCTTTCCTGGCTCTTACATACCACCATTTGTGCATTTATAGAAAGTGTAAGTCCTGTGCTAGTCAGAGCAAGACTCTGTCAGCGAAGATGACTGGGACTAGTAATGGGTTCACCGTGTCAGACACTGTGCTAAGCAGGTAATCACATTATCACCTGTAATTCTTAAATGCCCTCTGGCAGTACCACCATATGTTACTGTTGTGATTCCCCCAAGGTACCTGTCAAGGCCGTGGCGTGGCAGCCCTCCTGGCCCTGGAACTCGTGCTTTCTCCACCAGCTTGTCACCTCGAAGAGTAAAGGCCAGAGAAAGACCTGTTGAGAATTCCGATGTGGTGTTGATTTTTTCTTGTTCGTATGTTTGCAGTATTTGTCCTTCAGCTTTTGCGTTTGTATCCATGAGTGACAGTGGTGTGTAGGGTTTTTTGGTGGAGTACCATTTTCCTCAGGTTTAGGAATAAATGTTATGCTTGCCTCATAGAAGGAAGTAGGAAGTTTACTTCATTTCCCACGGCCCGCTTCCTTTCTCTTCTCCTCCCCATGGTTTTCTACCCATCATGGAGCGTTGGGTGGGTGGTAAGGGGAGATCACGGGTGGAGATGATTCCTTCTCACTGGCAGTGAGGCATTCTCTCTGAGGATAGGGTTTTAGTGCAGTGTGCGGTGTCTTTGCTTTTTTTTTTTTTTTTTGAGACGGAATCTCCGTCTGTCATCCAGGCTGGAGTGCAGTGGTGTGATTGATCTTGGTTCACTGCAACCTCCGCCTCCCGGGTTCAAGCAATTTTCCTGCCTCAGCCTCCTGAGTAGCTGGGGTTACAGGTGCGTGCCACCACATCTGGCTAATTTTTGTATTTTTAGTAGAGATGAGGTTTCACCATGTTGGCCAGGTTGGTCTTGAACTCCTGACCTTGTGATCCACCTGCCTCAGTCTCCCAAAGTGCTGGGATTACAGGCATGAGCCACCGCACCCGGCCTCCTCCTTGCTTTTTGGCATCGTTTGGGAGGAACTGCTGGGAGCGGGTAGCTTGCTGGCTGCCCTTGTCTTCTGCTACCTGTATTTCCTCCCTCCGGAAATTTTACATTTTCTGCCTAGCACCCATCTGCCTTCCATTCGTATCTTTGAGCTGTTAGGATCCATCAGCAGTTCTAGCAGGTGGCATTCTTCTCAGGACCACTTTCTCCAAATAAAAGTTAACCATGATCATAACCACAGCGTGCACACTGAGCAGAGGGCGGAGGACAATCAAGGTGAGGTGCACTTCCTGGGCCTCAGGTGGGCCTGTCTGTTAGGTAAGTGGTGTCTTCCGATCCTCAGTAGAAGGAGAGGTTGCTCCAGATCCAGGATTTTCAGCATGGCTTGGAATTACTCAAAGCCATGGCGATGAATTGAGGTGTGTGAAGGTTCTGCTCTCGGACAGGGCTTTCTCTTGGCCAAGCCAGGCAGGGCTTTCTCTTGGTCAGCCCGGCGGGAGGGAAACGAGACAGTCTCTGACGGGGCGAGAGGAAACTCTGCTTCCTCTCCTGAGTCTCTCCACCTCTGGCCACTTCCACGCAGGGATGCTGTTTAATTCTGAGGACAGAGACAGGGAGAGACCACTGGAGGGGTTTTGCAGGGGGAGGCACACCCCCATGCCAGGGTGGCGCTGACCGGCAGCCTCTGCACTCGGATGTGTGTGTTCTCTCCCTGCACTGTCCGGGGTGGGTGTTGACTGCAGCCACGTGCAGCGGCAGCCTCTGCACTCGGATGTGTGTGTTCTCTCCCTGCATTGCCCGGGGTGGGTGTTGACTGCAGCCACGTGGCCCCTGAGCACCGGAAATGTGGCCAGCACCTCTGAAGGTTCAGTTCTGTTACATTTTCATTTATTTCGGATTAAGTAGCCATATGTGGCTTGGTTCTGGTCTTGGGAAGCACAGCTTTAGTGTGAGAGGAAGCAGAGTGGGGGATGGGGTGCAGGGGTGAACCAGGCTGAGGTGAGGCTGTGTGGCCAAGTGGTCTCTAGCATTCTGGCTTTTCGCCCTTGAGAAAGCTGGACTCCCACTTTGTGGTGTGTGGGAGTTTATGCTTGATATGTGTCTTTTTATATTTTCTTTTTTCTATTTGCTTTTCTTGCCATCTTTATCTTCTCGAAAGGAAAAACAAAATGGCAAAGGCAAGCCTTTTTGACCCAGTGAATGGGTGAGTTTGCAAACTTTTTATTTCTCGTAATCCAAGTAGAGATATTTAGTTTTCATGATCAAAATTAAATTTTCTCTTTGCAAATAACTAAGGAATCTACTTTACCTTGAAATTTTAAGTAACAGCAAAAAAGGACATGCAAGTTATGTGTTTTTCAAAAGTGGAGACACTTGGCCGGGCGCGGTGGCTCACGCCTGTAATCCCAGCAGTTTGGGAGGCCGAGGCGGGTGGATCACGAGGTCAGGAGATTGAAACTATCCTGGCTAACACAGTGAAAACCCGTCTCTACTAAAACAAAAAATCAGCTGGGTGTGGTGGCAGGCGCCTGTAGTCCTAGCTACTTGGGATGCTAAGGCAGGGGAATGGCGTGAACCTGGGGGAGCAGAGCTTGCAGTGAGTTGAGATTGTGCCGCTGCACTCCAGCCTGGGAGACAGAGCAAGACTCTGTCTTTAAAAAAAAAAAAAAAAAAAAAAAAATTGGAGACGCTCAGGTGTGTAGCAGAAGGCACTGGGCTTTGGAGTCCTGGAAACCTCGGTTAGATTCTCAGCCTTGGTGCTCTAGGCTGTGTGGTACGTGTGGGCACTCACCCTTTCTCAGTGTCATAACCTTGGGCCAGTGGGAGGAGGGTGTATCTTGGAAGGTTGTTAGGAAAATTAAAGACTGCAGTGTGCAGTTAGCTGTCAGCAAATTGCAGCTCTTTTCACTTGCCAGGAGAGCAGGAGTCGCTCACCATCCCCCACATCGTCTATACTGCTCTTGGGGAAGACTCATTTTTTTAAGGACTCACTTCAGAAGAGGGCAAGGACTCTGCCGTTGCAGTCCCTGAGCAGTAGTGATGGAGTCCTGAGGGCGAGCGAGGTGCGTCCGTGCTCTAGCCCGGGGACACGTCACCCACTTGCAGGAAGGGTCCGCTCTAAATCTGTTTCTCTCTGGTTCAGTGCAGGGTAATGTGTGCTGCGCGTTGCCTCTGGTGTTGGTGTTACGGTGTTGGAGAGGGAGCAGCTCACGTGAAATATGGGCTGCTCACCCTTCGCCTGTCCGGGGGCCCTCCCTGGGCTCGCTGGCCATCACCCTGTGGTGGCCACAGCGTTTTCACAAGGCCAGCACGCCTGGCGAAGAGAGAGCGTGTGGAGGGGAGGTGATGTCTCCTTTAGAAAGCTGTTTGATATCACGGTTAGAGGTTTGGTGGTTTGATGGTTTCAGTTAACTTGTTTTTCTGTCAAGTGGGGGCCTGGGTGTGCTGAGCTTCCGCTGACTGTCTGATCATGAAGGTTTTCAGGGCGAGACATCTGTGCGTCAGGCACAGCTGGTCACTGATGTGACCCACCCAGCGACGAAGGCATCAGTAGATTTTGAAAGTGGCCTTAAGAAGGTACAAGTAATATTACCTCTGATGTCAGCCAAGCAGAGTAGAGTCCACCATTAGCACCTTCTCTCCTGTAGCTCACATTCAGAGGGCTGGGACGAAGCCCCTGTATTTCAGCAAATTAGAAACTTTGGTTGAACATTCAGGACTCTTAAGTGATATCCTGGAGTACAGCGAGAAAAAATGGGAAATTCTTGTTAAAAAGTGAGTTAAAAAAATTATAATCCTGAAGTTGCCTCTGGGTTACTTAGTTCGCACAGTAAATTTAGGTGAACCCCCACTCCCCCGCAGCCCCCGTCACAAGGGCTGTATTGGCAGTTTGAAAATACAGATAGAAACCATGAAGCTTCAGAAAGTTCTTGGGAAATAACCAGTCATTAAATGGATTCAGAGCTTGAAGTTTGAGTGACATTTCTCCCTGTGATTCTGTCTCACCCCCACCTCCTTTCCGAGTCTAGGAGTCTTGCAGCGGTCACTTCCCCAGGCGGCTTTGCTGCTGTGCCGTGGGCTGTCTGTGCGCTGGAACCCGTTAGACTTCCTCCCTGTCCTTCTATTCCAGTCTCTTCTTCAGACATGCCCGTGTCTCTGTGGTCTTGGTTGTCACGCTGTCTCCTGGGCCCCTCCTCTGAACTCTGAAGCTCTGTGCTTATGCACCTGTTTTCTGTCACTTGATCACTGTCAGCATTGGGTTATTCTGTCCTCATCAGCTTTTGAGTTAATGCCAGGGTCTGAGTGCCTCATCCTAAGCACTGTTCTACCTTAGTGGAGAATTCATGCATGTAGCTGCCATTTATTAGGTGCCAGAGGGTGCTGGGCATGTGCCGGTCACCTTGACACCCGTGGTTCTTTCCTTGAGTCGTCCCCTCACCTGTGATGGCTGTAGGGACTTGTTGCCTTTGCGTTGTGGTTGGGTGAGGCCTGGGAGACTCAGTGTAGGGGGGTCCCGCTGGGGCCAGGGTCCTCGCGGTTCTGCATGCCCTCCTCCTGGCTCCCTGCACAGCCTCCCTGCTGGGGAGCTTTCAGGAGTCCTCCAGAAGCAACTGAGAATATACAGGCAGTGCCCCAAACAGTACATAGCATATCTCTTCAATGAACTGTACCCGCCGGGGCCTGGGGCCAGCTCAGGCATTCCCATCCTCCTTTGATGACCTCCGTTACCAAACAGTTTTGGCGGACAGCCTGACAAGCGGAGCATGAGACAGGTTCAAGGTAATTATGGATCTTTCTGTCGGATTCCGGACAAGGGCTGTCAGTTACCCGCTCAGGCTCTGCAATGGAGCACTGAACAAAAGAATCAGGTGTGAACGGGAGCCTCGCTCTGTGAGGACACACAGCCCAGTAGAGCAGAAAGTTAGTCCTGAGTGTTTACCAAGCTGGCAAGGAGCAGTATTCACCCTGCTCTTCATAAGCCACTCTTACCTGGTCTGCAGTAGTTTTAAAGTTTTTTTTTTTTTTTTTTTTTTTTTTTTTTTTTTTTTGAGACGGAGTCTCACGCTGTTGCCCAGGCTGGAGTGCAGTGGCACGATCTCGGCTCACTGCAAGCTCCGCCTCCCGGGTTCCCGCCATTCTCCTGCCTCAGCCTCCTGAGTAGCTGGGACTACAGGCGCCCGCCACCGCGCCCGGCTAATTTTTTGTATTTTTAGTAGAGACGGGGTTTCACTGTGGTCTCGATCTCCTGACCTTGTGATCCGCCCGCCTCGGCCTCCCAAAGTGCTGGGATTACAGGCTTGAGCCACCGCGCCCGGCTAAAGTTTTTAACTCAAAGTAAAAACAAAACTGCTCACCAAAAAGCAAACTCACAAAAATAAACCAATGAGACTGGTCTTGGGGACTGAACATTGTTTCAAAATCTCTAAGTGTATAGCTATTCTTTTTTTTTTTTTTTTTGAGACAAAGTCTCCCTCTGTCACCCAGTCTGGAGTGCAGTGGCGCGATCTCGGCTCACTGCAAGCTCTGCCTCCCGGGTTCACGCCATTCTCCTGCCTCAGCCTCTTGAGTACTGGGACTACAGGCGCCCGCCACCTCGCCCGGCTAATTTTTTGAATTTTTAGTAGAGGCAGGATTTCACCGTGTTAGCCTGGATGGTCTCGATCTCCTGACCTCATGATCCACCTGCCTCAGCCTCCCAAAGTGCTGGGATTCCAGGCGTGAGTCACCGTGCCCAGCCAGCTATTCTTGAGATGACTATTTTCACCTGACAGTCATCAGGCTTGGCTTTTTTGTGGGGGGCAGTGACAGAGAGGGTTCTTCTGTGTCTTCTGCGGAGGGCTGTGGGAGTTTGTATTCCGGTGGAGGTATGTTCTGTGCTTTGCTTTTGTTTCGAAGAAAGGCGTAATCTCGTGTCCATTTTAGGTTTCCTGTTTGAACATTTCAGACTGTTTATAAGGATTGACATTTGGTGATTTTTATCCTGTTCTTCAAAGAACAAGGATAAAATCTTATTTTTGAAAAATAGAAGAAAATGCATTCTAGCCTGCAGTTACCACGTGGACCCACTGCGTCTGTGGGAAATCTTGGACGTACAGTTCTGCGCCACGTAACGACGTTTTTATCAGCACTGGATGGCGTATACCACAGAAGTGTGTGTGAGCTGGAAAATTCCTCTCGCCCGGTGACGTCATGGCCATCGTAATGTCTTAGCACCATGCGTTACCCACGTGTTAGTGGTGATGCTGGTGTCAGCAGACCTACTGCACTGCTGGTCTATAAGAAATGCAGTTCATAATACTTGATCATGATAGTAAATGACTGCGTTACTGGCTTAAGTGCTTACTATACTATAATCGTTATTTTAGAATGTAATACTTCTACGTATTAAAAAAAAAAAAGTTAACTGTAAAACAGCCTCAGGCCGGTCTTTCAGGAGGTATCCAGAAGAAGGCGTCGTTATCAGAGGAGATGATAGCTCCCTAGGTGCTGTGCTGTTGCGTCTGAAGACCTTCCAGTGGGACAAGGTGTGGAGGTGGAATTATGTGGTATTAATGATCCTGTGATATGAATGATCCTGACCCTGTATAGGCCTAGGCTAATGTTTGTATCTTAGCGTTTAACGAAAAAAGTTGAAAAAGTAAAAAGTAAAATTTTAAAGACAGAAAAAAGCTTATAGAATAAGAATATAAAGAAAAAATAATTTTGGTATAGCTGTACAATGTATCTGAGTTTTAAGCTAAGTATTATTAGAAAGGAGTCAAGTTAAAAAGTTCATAAAGTAAAAAAGGTACAGTAAGCTAAAGTTAATTTATTATTGAAGAAGGACATTAATAATCATAAATGTAGTGTGGCCTGAGTATACAGTGCTTGTGAAGTCTCCAGTTGTGCACTGTAATGTTCCAGGCCTCACAGCCACTCAGCACTCACTCACTGACTCACCCAGAGCAACTTCCAGCCCTGCAGCCTCCACTTGTGGTAAGTGGCCGATACAGGTGTACGGTTTTTTGTCTCCACTACTTTATCTGCAGTGTACCTTTTCTGTGTTTAGATATGTTTAGATACCCAAAAACTGACCTCTGTGTTCATTTGCCCGCAGTATTCACTACAGTAACATGCTGCACAGGTTTGTAGCCCAGGAGCAACAGGCTATACCATATAGCCTAGGCGTGCAGTGGGCTTCGCTCTAGCTTTGTGTAAGTGCACTCTGTGACGTTAACACAATGATGAAATAGACTAGTGATGCATTTCTCAGAATGTGTCCCTGTTAAGCAGTGCATGGCTGCGTTATCACATCTGAATGGTATTTTTAAATCTATATCTGGAAACATTTTGCTGTTTTCTCTTTCTCGATGCTATTTTATCATTATTCAACAGTTATTTCTTTCTTTCTTTTTTCTTTTTCTTGAGGTGGACTCTTGCTCTGTTGCCCAGGCTGGACTGCAGTGGCACAATCTTGGGTCACTGCAACCTCCGCCTCCCAGGTTCAAGTAATTCTCCTGCCTCAGCCTGCAGGGTAGCTGGGATTACAGGCACCTGCCACCACACCTGGCTAATTTTTGTGTTTTTAGTAGAGACGGAGCTTCACCATGTTGGCCAGGCTGGTCTCGAACTCCTGACCTCAGGTGATCTGCCTGCCTCAACCTCCCAAAATACTGGGATTACAGGTGTGAGCCACCATGGCTGGCCAGTTATTTCTAACTGTGGTAGAAATAGACTAAAATAATAGAATGGAAGAATAAGAGATGCTATCAAGAATCATGTGATAGTGGAATAAACCATATCTTTTATATGATCCTTGAATTTTCTTACTGTGTTACCCACACAAGTGAATTATCTTTCAAAAAGGTATGAAAACAATCTGGAGACACCATTTTTGAAGTCTGTTTTTCTTTTAGCTTTCATTAAACAGAGAGAATTTAGAGTTTTTTATTTTTCACTTGTAATAGCAATGAGAGGAAAATTGGCAGAGGAAGACATTTCACCATTATTAAATGAATCAGAAGATGAATGCAGACAGATTGAGAGCAGCTCTCTAGATGCTAATGATGATGGTGAAATTGATCATATCAGCAAATTTGCAGACTGTGCGCCTTCAGTGGAAGATAGCTTAGATGAATTTTCTTAAAATCAGGCATCAACGAGTGAATAGTATTCTAAGAATATGAAGGGGGAATATGGTTTCTCATTCGATTAGTCATTCAACAGGATGGGCTTTATCACATAATATTTTATGACAAGAATGTGGACCATCCCCTTTTGTTAAACAGATATGTGACAGTAGTCTTTCGTCTTTTAAGATGTTTATGACCCACCTTGATACTTAGTAAATGGATAATTGCTAAAAGCAATCAGGAGATGATTGGAAGGAAATAGAGATAGAAATGAAAATAGCCATTGGCTTGGTCATTGTAATTGATGTCTAAATCTAAAAATGAAAATCCTCTCCGATTTTGGAACATTGAAGATGACTATCTTCAACAAAATTGTAAGCCATCAAAGTTTTCAAAGAGACTGTGTTTTGACAATGAAAATATGGGAGAAAGAGCTAGAAGTAATGATGAGCTAAAACCTGTTAGAGACGCATTTGAAATTTAGAATCACAGTTGCATTTCAACAACATCAGTGCAAGAAGAACCCAAAGCAGTGTCAAAGAGGGGACTTATCAGAGAGGAATTGGAAAGCCAGCATCACTGTTTACAAATGTGGCCCAGGCTCAGTGATGACAGTTGGTGAGTGGTCGTTCGCATTCACGGGATATTGGCCATTTTAGATCCACTATACAGGCATGCTTCGGAAATATTGCAGATTGGGTTCCAGACAACTGCAAGAAAGGGAGCATTGTGAGAAAATGAGTCACATGAATTTTTTGGTTTCCCAGTCCATATAAAAGTTATGTTTTATACTATACTGTCATCTATTAAGTGTGCAGTATGTTTCAAAAAGCAGCATACATACCATGATTTAAAATCCTTCGTTGCTAAACAATGCTGACACAAAGACACAAAGCATGCACATGCTGTTGGGAAAATGGCACTGATAGACTTGCTCGATGGAGGGTCACTACAGACCTTCAGTTTGTAAAAAATGCAGGATCTGTGAAGCACAATAGAGCAAAGGACAATACAACAACGTGCGTGAGTGTATATATATACACAGTCCACCCTTGAACAGCATGGGGGCTGGGGGCACCAGCGTACGTATACATATACATAGTCCACCCTTGAATTGCATGGAGACTAGGGCACTAGAATATATATATATGTGTGTGTCTATATATATGTGTGTGTGTATATTGTATATATGTATATATATGTGTGTGTGTGTGTATATATTTGTGTGTGTATATATGTGTATATGTATGTATGTGTATATGTGTGTATGTATACACACACACACACACCCACAGTCCACCCTTGAATAGCATGGGGCCTGGGGGCACCAGCATACGTATATGTATACATAGTCCATCCTTGAATTGCATGGGGACTAGGGCACTGGAATATATATATATGTGTGTGTGTGTATATATGTATTATATATTTGTGTGTATATATGTGTATATGTATGTATGTATACACACACACAGTCCACCCTTCAACAGCATGGGGACTGGGGGCACTACCATGCGTATACATATGCATAGTCAATTCTTGAATTGCATGGGGACTAGGGCACTAGAATTTATATATATGTGTGTGTCTATATATATGTGTGTGTGTATATTGTATATATGTATATATATGTGTGTGTGTATATATTTGTGTGTGTATATATGTGTATATGTATGTATGTGTATATGTGTGTATGTATACACACACACCCACACACACCCACAGTCCACCCTTGAACAGCATGGGGACTGGGGGCACCAGCATACGTATATGTATACATAGTCCATCCTTGAATTGCATGGGGACTAGGGCACTGGAATATATATATATGTATGTGTGTGTATATATGTATGTATATATTTGTATATATGTGTATATGTATGTATGTATATACACACACACACAGTCCACCCTTCAACAGCATGGGGACTGGGGGCACTGCCATGCGTATACATATACATAGTCAATTCTTGAATTGCATGGGGACTAGGGCACTAGAATTTATATATATGTGTGTGTCTATATATATGTGTGTGTGTATATTGTATATATGTATATATATGTGTGTGTGTATATATTTGTGTGTGTATATATGTGTATATGTATGTATGTGTATATGTGTGTATGTACACACACACACACACACCACCCTTGAACAGCATGGGAGCTGGGGTACTAGCATAAACAGTTCACCCTTGAACAGCATGGAGGCTGGAGCACTAGCATACATATATATATATATATACACACACACACACACACAGTCCACCCTTGAGTAGCATGGGGACTGGGGCACTAGTGTGTGTGTGTGTGTATATATGTAGGTATGTATACAGACACACATACACGCGCGCACACACACACACACACACCACCCTCGAACAGCATGGAGGCTGGGGCAGTAGCATATGTATATATATACACAGTCCACCCTTGAACAGCATGGAGGCTGGGGTCACCAGCCTACCTATATATACACAGTCCACAGTCTTACAGGACTAGGCAGGCTGCCTGGCATGAGATTCACATTAGGTATCAATGATGGAGCCAGCTTTGGTTTTTTGTTTTAACTTTGTATTGAGGTGTTTTTTCATTCTGAGTTGTAAATAGGAAAAAATCCTGTTCTGTATTTGGGTGAAAAGCTGAGCTTTATAAAGCTACGTTATTGACTTCACAAGGCCCCAAGCTTCACCACTACTGTTTGTTTCTTTGGGGACGTTTCAGTGACTTTTGTGGGTAATTAGACGTGGCTACTCTGGTCACACCTTTTCAGCTGCTTAGCTATGCCACTAACGTCACACATCGAAGTTTTTACTTCAGTAATAAGAATTGAATAGTATTCAAGAAGGATTCAAACTGCATTAATATTAAAGAGCTTTTCGGATCCAGAAAGTGCCTGCAAATCCCTTCTGAGTGTAATTTATACAGCACATGTCAATTAGGAAGAGGGCTGATGTGCGCTCAGCCACCAGTCCACGGAGGCCCCTCCAAGCTGGCTTCAGGAAGTGCCTCTTGCTGTAGCAGTCACATCGTCAGGCCTTCCTGAGGGATCCTTGCTGAGAAATCAGGCTTTCTATTACTTTGCTGTTCTAAATAGACCTGTGTCCCACATAGAAAGGAAAAATCAATTTAATTACTTATGAAACTTTTCCTTAAGGGTGAATGAATTAGGAGGAAAAGATGAAGTATCTGCCCGTCATTAGTAACTTTATTTCAGGGCTGACTGGGGGAGAAATTAATTTCAGTGTGAAGATGAGGCGTGGGCCGGTTGGTGAAAGCAGAGCGTGCTTGCACACGGAGGTGTGTCACCCAGGACCGCAGGGTGGAGCAGCTTTGTGCTTCTGGAACCAAGCGGGAAATGAGCTGGAGGACCCGTGGCAGCAGGAAAATGGCGTTGAACAGGAGCCAGAAGACTTCCGGAGGTGTCAGTGCAAAAGAATTATGGAGGAGGAGAGAGCTAATTGCAATTAATGTAATTATGAGGAGAGAAACGTCCTCCAAAGGGAGCTGCCCGCCTCACTTTTGGCTTGTGCTCTCCTCCCAGCCTCCCCGTGGCATCCATCTCGGTGTAATTAATGAGCCTCCTCTCCCACTCAGAAGCCAGGAGGTGGTAGAGTTGGACTGAAGGCCGCCCAGCTGTCCTAGCTGGGGGCGGAAAGCAACCTTGTGTTTTTTCCGCATATGAAAGACCTTTGCAATATCTCTACTTTTGTAAGAACAGAATTTAAAACCCAAGGCAGAGAAAGAAGTTGTGTTTTATCTGAGGCTTTAAACGTTCAGCCTTGACTCTTACCTTGAAAGCGGTAAGCACAGAGTAATGGCACGGTCTGCTGGTTGGCCAGGGCTGGCGCATCGGGGACTGTGCGTGGGAAGGGGAAAGTACTCCTCCTGTCTCCTACTCGTGTATTCCGTCTGGTCCATCTGTCTGTCTTCCATTTAATGTGTATAATCCAGTGGTTTTTAGTGTCTTCACAGAATTGTGCCACACTCTTATTCCAAGACGTTTCATCTCAAGATGAAACCCCAGTCCCTTCAGCAGCCACATGACCTCCTTTCCTCAGCCCCCAGTGACCACTGATCTGCTTTTCGTCACATGGATTTGCCTGTTCTGATATTTCATGTTGTATGTTCACAGCATCCTATGGCATGTGGCCTTTTTTGATTGGCTTCTTTCATTGACCATAATGTTTTCGAGGTTCGCTGGTGTTGTAGCACACATCTGTACCCTGGTCCTTTTTACGGCTGAGTAATATTCCATATAGAATATTCCATGTAGAATATGGAATCTTGTTTATCCATTCATCAGTGGATGGACGTTTGGGTTGTTTCCACTTCTGACTATTATGAACAGTGCTGCTGTAAGCATTTAGTATAGTTTTTATGTGGGCGTGATTTTATTTCTCTTGGGATATACCTGGTTCATATGGGAATTTTACATTTTACCTTTTGACTGTTTCCCAAGGGTCTGCTCCATTTACCATTCCTTCAGCAAAGGGTCAGGGTTCTGTTTCTCCATATCCCTGCCAGCACTTACTATTGTTTTTTTTTTTATTTTAGCCATCCTACTGGGTATAAAGTGGTGGCTTGTTGTGTTTCTGTTTGTATTTCCTGGATGATTTCTTCATTGGCAATTACATTTGATACCGATTGGATTCATTTAAAAATTTTTAAACTTTAGATTTATTTTAATTGCATTGAATTCTATGCATTCCTTTTTTTCTTTTTCTTTTCTTTTTCTTTTATTTTTTTTCGAGACGGAGTCTCGCTCTGTCGCCCAGGCTGGAGTGCAGTGGCCAGATCTCAGCTCACTGCAAGCTCCGCCTCCCGGGTTCACGTCATTCTCCTGCCTCAGCCTCCTGAGTAGCTGGGACTACAGGTGCCCGCCACCTCGCCCGGCTACTTTTTTGTATTTTTAGTAGACGGGGTTTCACCATGTTAGCCAGGATGGTCTTGATTTCCTGACCTTGTGATCTGCCTGCCTCGGCCTCCCAACGTGCTGGGATTACAGGCGTGAGCCACCGTGCTTGGCCTGTACTCCATTTTTTTAAAAATAAAACTTTCTATTCCATGCTCTTTGATCTATTATAACTTGAGTGGAATTGGTCTCACATTTTTTATCATTATTACTCTTTTGTCTTTTCTGTTGGTTAGAGGAAAAAAGAATCCTTGAAGATGAGTGTGAAAATTCGATTTTTTTTTAATTCACAAAAAGCTGAAAGTTGAACATGTAGATGATTTTTCTTTTAAAATAGGTAATTAAATATGTATTGATTATCTCAATTTCTGTCATCTTGTGCCTAAGAGATTAAAGGGAAATTTGGAAATAAGAGGCAACCACTTCAAACTTTGCAACTTCATGCTTTTAGCAACTGTGAGCCCCTTCCAAATCTGTAGTTTGGTCATGACCTTGGTTCTTAAAAGTCAAAATGGAATCCTTATCTTCTGGTCTCCTTGAATTTTCAGTTCAATCCCACAAACTTTTGAAAAACTACTTATACTGGTGGGTTTTCGAAACGCCAGATTGTGTGCCACGATCTTTGCTCTTAGGCAGTTTAAATTTCAGGAGGGATCCACGGCAATTTATAGTGTTCATTCACTCATTCGTTCAGCACTTATTGCTGGGGGCTGTAGAAACAGAGGTGACAAAAATTACAAGGCCTGTGATGGCAGTTGCGTTGGAGGCAGCAGCTGACATTTATTTCGCACGTCGTTTCCAAAGCTTTTAAAGAACTTTCCTTCTTGTTACGTCTCACTGATTCATGAAGTTGATGCTGTTATCACCCCTGTTTTACAGGAGATCGAATAACTTGATCAGGGTCGCAGAGCCACTGAGGGTCTGAGCCAGGATCCTAACCCAGGCTGCAGCTGTGCCGGCAGCATTTCTGGTTATGGGGAAAAGTGTGACCAACCAGCTGACATCAGAAGCCCTGGGGATTTAAGGTTGTGTCCTGGGGTCTGCATTGGCCTCCCAGCCTCTGAGTCCTTCTGTCCTTTCCTCTGTGGGCCTGTACAGGGGCAGGGTTCCCCCTGGTTACCCTCCGTCAGGGCACACACTTTGCTGGTGGAATATTACCTGCCTCGTGCCTTCCTTGGGTTTGGCGATATGATCCGTAGAGGCGGGTCGAGGCACAAAGAAGCAAATCACTCATCCACGGCCCACAGCTCAAAATTAGTTGCAGTGCACTTCATCCTGCTGACTAGTATTTTGTACCCTTTTCTTTAGAACTTACTTTTCTACTTCATACTGCAGAACTGGGACCCCAAGTGCTTCAGAATGATTTTCATCAGCGGCTGACGCAGCAGTGACGTTCTGTGTAATTCTCACTGTGGCTGGAAGAGGAGTTTTCAGGAGCCCTGTGATTGTGCACAGTATTGGCTCTTACCGTTTCGCCCTTAAAGGTGTGTGTACACAGCTTTCCAAAGGCGGGGAATAGAGTCTTGTCCTACCAGCTTCCTCCACGTAGTTCGTTTTCTCTTCTGGACGGGCCAGCGTAAGCTTGTGCATTGTAGGAGCTGCTGGCCTCGTGCAGCCAGTGCGACAGTACCTGCTTGGGCCTGTGTGGCTGAACTGAACCGTGTTCCCATCCTTGGCTGCACAGAGGCCTCTCCCGCCAGGCTATAAGAGGTTGCAGGAGAAAGGTGCTCCTGGCGAGCAGAGGCCTTGGTGCCCCCCGCTCCCCACTGTTCCTTCAGGAGGCTGGTGAGCCTCAGTGACTCTACTTCTTGTGTAAAGAGTGGCACTGGGCTCAGAAGCAAATAGAAGCCTGAGGCCAGCCAGCCAGATGGAGAGTAGATACAGCTGTAAGATTCAAGGGCACAGGGGGCCGCCTCACTGCCCCGTCCACAGAAGCACTGAGTAGGTGCACAAGGAGGGCCTCTGGGACGGCGCTTGCGTGAGTCCCACGGCTGTGCGGGCACATGGGCTCCTGTTGATGACTGAGTTTCCCTGGCAGTTTTCATTTTGAGGTGAGTCTATTTCATTCATTCAGTCAGCATCCTCAGCTGCTTTCTCAGCAAGTCTCTGCTACCAGGAATGAGCCTGGGGCCCTTCCTCCAGGTTGGTATTCAGACCAGCGTGCTTGACTGCATTAGGAAGTGCATTCTGAGCAAATCTCTAGAGTTTTCTTTGCAACCTGATAACACCTCCTTCTACTTTTATGTTGGCATATTATGTCTCCAGTAGGTTTTAGAGAGAGATTGAAGCTGCACCTTCCTTCTGGGACGTGTGTAGTACAGTCCAGTTGTATGATCATTTCCAGTGGCCTGAATATTGAGCCGTGACCTTCTCCAGGAGGAGCAAGTCTTCATCATAGAATTTGAGGCCAAGGGGTCTTTAGAGACTGCCAGGTCCAGTCTCCCCAGGCCGCTCCCTGTAAGGTAGATGAGGTAGTAGAGCTTTGTGCTTTTTCTCTGCAGAGTGACGTGAATCAGTATAAAGAAATGCTACTAGGTCCCCAGTTTGAATGGGGAAAATGTTTGCTGTATCAACTGATGGACCCTAAATCACCCACTTTCTCTGGGTTTTGTTGTTTGGACATGGTTCTTGAGTTCTTCTCAGTCGCTCTGTCTGGACCCAGATGTGTGAAGTCGAATGGCTGAGGCTGGTTGAAGTCAGGGTCATCCGAGTACAGCCGTTGTTCTTAGGGAAAAAGGCCCAGGCCACCGTGGGGCTCAGTGACTTATCCCTGCGCATTAAAGGTGGACGGGTGGGCCTCTGAGACCCTTCGGTCCTCCACCGTCATCCTACAGGTGGGGCAGTAAGGGCCTAGCACCTGCTGAACCTGCTGGTGGGACAGAGACAGGTCTATAGATGCCCCCTCCAGGCCGCCACCATCTTTGTTGTGCTTATTTCAAGGCCTCGTGGAAGCCACAGGCTGCTACTGGTGCTTGTCTGTGTTGCGTTTGTCTGTGTTGCATGTCCCAGTTTTCTTCCTACATTGACTCTGGCCCTTGCAAGTGTGATCCCTCCCTCCCGCCTGCCTCCTGCCTCCCTCCTCCTTCCCCCCTCACCCTGTTGCCAGGAGTGGGATGTGGGCAGAGACGCCTGCCCAAGGAACCTGGCCAGAGATGTCATGAGGACTGCCTGGCCCTCTGTATCAGCCTGTTCAATAGTGTGCCTACTCTTTCTGGGGATTCTGTGACCACCTTTCCATTCTGTTGCTAACTTTGGGGACCTGTTTGTTTAGCTCTTTCTCTTCAAGAGAGATTCAGAAAAATTGCCAGGCCTTTTAGAATCCTGCTCTCACCTGATAAACCCGCCTTTTAATGCCAGCTGTGAATGAGAGAAGGATGCTCTTTGTGCACTTGCATAAACGAGGTGCTCTGAGCTACGCTGGGTTGTCTAGGAAACATGCGTTTGGAGGGCCGCAAGGACGGAGGGCTGGGGTATTAGAGGCGAACAAAAGAGATTTGCAAAACAAAGCAAATAAAAACAAACCTGCATATCTTCAAATAAAACATTTTAGGTGAAAGAGAAAACAAGAAATCGAAGCCCCTTAAGCAGGAAAGATTTTCATTTTTCCCTCTTAAATTGACAAGTAAGATGGCATCCAGACCTTTTCCCCTTTTGTTCTACTCCAGAGCAAGACTTTGTTAAAGAAACAGTACTAGAGTTTCTCACGAACTCTTGACTACTCACCAGTTAAGAGTCATGTGTATACATGGTCATGCCTTTGTAGGCAAGAGTCCACATTCTGGTGATGCTCTTTGAGATTTTCCCACATGGTGGGTGCCCATGGGGTAGGGTCTCCTGCACCCAAAGCCTTGGTCGCAGTCATGAGCTTTGCTCATCCCCCCACGGTGGGTTTGTAATCCAGGCGTGTATTGGTCGGTAACACTTTTGAGTCTCTGGAGTCGGTCTCCACGTATTCCGTGGCGATGGTTTGTGCTCAGCTTGGTTTGGGAAATCTTTGATGCAGCACAGAGGCTGTCTCCCCTCTTCGGTCTTTGTGCCCGTGGGGCAGAAGCTGCAATTTCTCAAGAAGAAAGAAATGGTAGTTGCTGAAACGGAGCCGGCTCCTGTTGTTAAGAGGCCCCGTGAGACAGGTAAAGGCCTTGCCGTTCCCCACAGAATCAATTTCATCTTGCAAGCACGGCCAAACAGAAGCATGCAGATACATGTTACGGAAGCCGGAAGATCACTGGAGAGGCCCGTCACACACATTTACTTTATGCGGATTGAAGACTGTATGCCGGGTCAACAAAAACAGGTGGGTGAGAGCCCCACAGGCAGATCAGCCTGCTTCCAGGTCAACAAAAACAGGTGGGTGAGAGCCCCACAGGCAGATCAGCCTGCTTCCAGGTCAACAAAAACAGGTGGGTGAGAGCCCCACAGGCAGATCAGCCTGCTTCCAGGCGCGGGAGTGCTGTCCGCCTTTCGCTGAGGAGCAGAAGCCCTGCGGGAAGCAGGAGCGAGCGGGGTGCCACTTCTGAGTGAGGGTCACTCACTTCATCTGAGATTGGCAAGAAATGACCGTCTGACCCAATGAGGGAGCAGAAATTTGGGGTCCAAAAATAGTCTTTGTTCAAGAGACTCATTGTGCCTCATTTTGCTTCTCTTCCATTTTTGAGTCCTGTCTTCACAGCTGACCCTCAAACAAGATGCAACACCAAGGTCCACCCGCATACCTGGAACCACCATGAGCATGACAACAGCCGGCCACACTCGTGTGGTTCAGGGAGTTAGAGGCTGTGAGTGCCAGAGGGAACCTCGGGATCATCTGAGTCATCCTCCCCATTCTCGGGGAAGCCTATGCCAGAGAAAGAAGTTGGTTTTCCGAGGGCCCCGTCTGTGATGGAGCTGAGCCTGACCCCGTCCCCCATCTCTGCTCTGATGCTCCCCTCCAGCCCTGCCTCCCGCCACAGTGTTTGTATGGGGCCTAGAGGAGGGCGTGGCCTGCTTTAAATGTTCCCGTGTAAATCTGGAGTGTGTCTGGCGGTTATTCTTACTCGTTTGGTGATAGAGCAAATGGATGCTTCACATGGAAGCATCTGAATTGGTCTCTTGTTAGCAAATCTGTATCACTTCATCCATCTACTGAACAGATATCTCTACACTCAAGGAACTTTTATTCTTTTGGTGGGGAGAGGGAAAATAAAAAAGATTAAAGTGTATACAGTAAGTTGGATACTGGCAGGCACTAAGAAGAAAGAACTGAGACAGGGAAAGAAAGCGTTGCAGTCTTTAATGCTGGCTCAGCAAGTCCTCACTGAGTGGGTCAGCAGTGACAGGAGTGGCGAGCGCCGTGCTGAAGGGCAGGCAAGTGAGTGCGGAGATTTCCAGGGGGCTCTGAGGGCCTGAGCCGAGGCTCCTGGGGCTGGAGCGGGCTGAGCAAGGGAGGTCTGAACTCGGGGTCATCTGAGCGGCAGTGACCCCATGGGACCTGGAGGCCGGTGGAGGGACGTTGGTTAACGTGGGTTAACATGGTCTTTTTTGAAAAGGGTCGCCTTGGGAACGTACTGAGACTAGGTAATAGGGAGAAGCTGGGTGGACGCTGGGAGACCAGTTAGGTCATTGTGCTAAGCCAGGTCGGGGTGACTGGTGGTGGCTTGGAGCAAGAGGGTGGTAATTGGTGGTTGTATTTGACTCTGGTTTGAAAGTTGAGCTGATGAGAGCATTTGCTCATGAATTGGAGGAACGAGTGAGAGGGCGGTTGAAGATGGCTCCAAGGTTTCTCCCTCACTGGCAGGGATGGTAGAGTTGCCATTCCTGAGTGGCTGGTGGGAGAGGTTCTGGGTTTGGAAAGGATGGCTGGAGCTTAGTCTTGGATGGGTGCTGTTTGTGTGGCCTGTCGGACATCCTAATCATTCAACACTCTTTGTCAAAACCCCACGGGGCTTTACTTGTCCTCCCAGGCAGTCGTTGATTTCTGCCCCCGTTTTGAGGTCCTTGTGTCCACTGTGAAATGCTGGACTGTCCTTTAGGGCTGATGGTTGGATGGAGGCTTTAGGCCCTGCTGGCTCCTACTTTGCTGTCCAAGGTCAGAGCCAGCTGTTATCTCGGAGCTTCCTGTTCTTCCTTTCCAGTGTGGACATGGCGATGTCTCATCTCATCAGGAAGTTGCAAGGAACAATAGGAGGACGGTGGTGGTAGCTTTCCTAGACTGAGTTATTCACGGTAGATGTGCGCGAACGACGGGTGAGTGTGGAGGAGAATCTGAAGAGGGAGAGAGAGCACCTTTCACGGACCCTTGCATCTCCTGGATGGATGTGTGCGTGGAGAGCCAGGGACAATACAAAACCAAACACACGCCACACCTCTGCACTTCTGTGTTATTTTTCTCCAGTTTACCAGTGTAGTTTTAATTCTGTTCCTTTTCTCTAGAGAAATTCCTTGTAAATAATCTCCCTCTCACGTTCCTTGTAAATGTCCGGGATGTGTGTTTGTCCTGAGATACACATGTTGAGTCTGCATCCATCCATAGAAGTATGCGTGCATACGCGCATGTTTGTGGGCAGAAATGGCCCAGCACTTCCGGAGCTTTCAGCTGTTCCTGTACGTGGCATTGGGACTACCCACCCTTTGCTTCTCTGCCGTAGACTCTCCATCTGCAAAACAGAGAAAATCCTTGCAGCTTTTCTTCTCTCTGGGAGGTTAATGATTGAGTATGTGTGTAGTGCTGGGAAGCCTTTGAAGTAAAATCACAAAGTATATGTGTATTATTATTGTAGCTCTAATGGTATTTATATGTAAATCATTATTATTGCAATAATAATATACTGGTTTGCCAATAAAACACAAACCGCTTTAGAAGAACGTTCTAAAATGATAGCGTTTTCTGAGGCCGGTCAGCAGTGTCTAATTTTGGCCCTTCACAGTCGGTTTCATGATTCATGTATTACGCATTTTCAAAGAATAATCAAGAGCATGCAGGATTGCCCGGGGCAGTGAGTACTGAAAATGTACAGTTGGGCCAGTTGTACTAAGAGAGTGACGGGACGTCTGCACGGACACGGCTATATTTCACTCTAGGTAGGGGCTGTCACTGCAGCTGGCGCCGTCTTGGAGCCTTCGGAGCTTGACTTGGTGATAATGCATCATCAGGGCTGAGCACCTCGCGTCAGCTGTCCAGTTACAGCGAGGCGTAAAGTGGACGAGCGTCTCAGTGATGACTGATGGGTTTTTTTCTTTCAGATCCATGCAAAATTCATAAACCTGATTTCTAACCAGTGGGATTTGTGCTGCTGGAAGCAGAAGGCTGAAATGCGGAGCTTTGTTTAGTAGGAAATGTTTTTCTTTAAGGTGTCCTGATGCTTTCATCCCTGAGCATGTCCAGGTGATGACACCAGAGACTCTGCATGAGGGGAGACGAGGAAGCAGGTGCACCTGGTCTCCTTTCATCTTGCAGGAAGTCCCATTTAGCTTGTTGGAGTTGGACCAATGATCACATTAAGAGCATAAGTCACAGAGGAGGCTGTTTGTTACGAGTTTTGTCAATAAGATGTATCCCGCTGAGCCCCACAGCACAGGGCACATGGATGTCCACAGGGGGACAGTTCTTACTGTCCCTCAGCGAGCAAGTTCTTACTGAGGTCACAAGTGACTGGCCTGCCCCATGTGTGGTTGACACTTTGCAGCCATCATATCCCTCACAGTACGTCCACGTCTTTGAAAGCATTCTCCTCCCATGCTCTGGGACAGCAAACCTTCCTGGCCTTGGCATTCCTGTGGACCCTGTCCCTCCTCACCGTGGCCTTGGCATTCCTGTGGCCCCCATCCCTCCTCCCCATCATTTTCGGCTCCTGTGTGTGCCTCTTATCCTCCTCTGCCTGGTCTGTTGGTTCTCTTGAGCGTTCTTCTTGACCCTCTCCCCTTTCATCCTGCGTTCTCTACTCTTGCATGCTAGTGTCTTCATTACACTGTGTACTTAAAAGTCCACAAGTGGCGTTTAGCAGGTTTAGGAGCCTCCTGACATGATGCCAAATGTTATATCTCTGTACGTTTTTCTGGAGAAAAGAAACATTGTTTTTTATCAGTTTGGGGCATGGGTGCTAGCCTGCAAGGTTAAGACCTAGTGCTGTGAAGTGTCAGCTTTCTAGCCCAGATCTGTGTCCTGAGCTCCACTCCCTTGTATCCACCTGCCTCCTTGCCAGCTCCTTGAAGATGCTGGTACCACAGAGTCCAGTGTTGGAGGCAGAGGCAGCGTGGCCTCCCACACCTGCTGCCTTGGCTGTATTCTTTGGTCAGTGCATCTGCCCAGTCTGCTGAAACCCAAGGGCCCCTGGATTCTCTCTCTCAACCCCTCAACATTGTTGGTACCAGATCTGACTCTGTCCCCGGCCACCCTCTCCTTCTGTCCTCCATGTCAGGACCACCCCATTGTCTCCTGCCTCTGGCCTTCCTCTTGCCACATTGCTTGGATGGCCTTTCACCAGGTCTGATCCGAGGATGGTGGCATCTTTGTCTTAGCAGCCAAAGTCTGTGACCTTGACCACCTGGTGAAGTGTTTGCCGGGTGTCTTCACTGTAAAGGCACTCTTTTTTCCTTGCTTCCCATACTGCACTCTCTGGAAGGAAGTCCTTGTGTGCAGCCCACACTGAAGGGCTGGGGGTCATACTTCACTTCCTTGAGGGGAGAGCATGTTCAGAAATTATTTGGAATTTTTCTGCATGGGAGACTTTTCTGTTTTCCACGTTTGTTAATTTATCCAATTATTTATATCAATATGGATTTTAAATACTTCATACTTTGGATTGTAGTCCAGTATTACATTATATGTGTTGTTGCTCAGATTGTTTCAGCTTTGCCACTGGGGGCTCTTTCAGTTGGCCCCTGGGTCCCGTGACACACTCTCATCTGTGTGTGTGTGTGTGTGTGTGTGTGTTTGTATGTGGCCATTTCTCCAAGGATCCCTAGTTCCTTTTATTGGTGGATTGTATTAAAACCAAGATCTGTGTGCCTGGTATGTTCCTTGTGAATTACCTTTTAAATAAATTATATTAAAAAAGCCTTTCGTATTTACCTTTATTTTTATAATTTCCTGTTTTTTTCATTTCTTTGTGTAGGCCTCCTGAAGAACTTTAACACTTTTTGTAGTATAGCTTTAATTTGTCTGAAAAAATATTTCACTTTGTTTTTGAAACATATTTTTACTGGGTACAGAATCCTGGGTTACCGGTTTTATTCCCAGTCCTTTAACACTGTCATTCTATCGTCTTTTTGTCCTGCATAATTTCCGACAGGAAGTCTGCTGTCATTATTATCTTTGGTCCATGGCTTAGGATTTGGTAGAACTCTGTCGAAGTTAGCCAGCTCCAATATTAACATTGACTGAGTATTTACCTCTGTCAGGTGCTTTGTTCAGCTTCACTGTGCATGTGTGTGATTCTCCCAACACCCTTAAAAGGGAGGGAGGGAGGTGATATTTTTCAGTTTATAGGTGAGGAAGCTGAGAGTTAAGCAGGTTAACTGATTTGTTCAAGGCCACTTACCTAGGAGGTAGCAGAGCTGTGATGGTCTGATGCCAGAGACAATCTGCATCTTAACCACTGTTTATTGAATTCATCCTCTTCAGAAGGTCCAGGGTCAGGTCAGGGTCATACTAGTGTAGTTAAAATGCTGTTACCGCAATAGAAAGTCCATAGGCACTAGAGTCGGACAGGTCTCAGCTCCAGTCCCGCTCTGCTTCTTGCAGGCTGTGTGACTTTGAACATGTCCTTGCTCAGTTTGTGTTCTCACCTCTGACATAGGTGAGAGCCGCCATTTGCCTTAGATGAGGATGAAGAAATGTGATGCTGTGTGTGAGTGCTGTGGCCAACACTGGGAAGGTTTTCTTGGTTGGGGTGTGCTCACTCCTACCTGTTGAATGAATGAATTGGATTTTGTGCAGGTCAGATACCACATTGATTTCCTCATTCAAGGCTGAGCGTTGTGGGCATAGCACACACTCTAGCATCCTGCCTCACACTTCAACCCCTCCGATTGGCCTCCTCTCCTGGGCTCGTCTTTCCGAAGCACAGCCCTCATGTCACTGTGGCTGTGGTTCCATGCTCTGGGTGGAGAGCAGGAGCTGAGGACGCTGAGCTGAGTGAAGTGCAGGACGGGACAAAACAGCCCCCGAATGTGGCTGAGTACCAGCTGTGTTCAGCTGACTGATGTGGGCCGGAGTGAAATGGGTCATCTACCCATTACGGGTCTAATTGAAAATAATACTGTGCAATTTAATACAGTGATTTCTTAACATTTTTTTTTGCCCAAATTAGCAAAATGCTTCAAACTGTTACATGCAAGTGAAGTGGAAATAATTGAATCCCAGCAAAGGATAAATGGATTGTACTGGAATATTTCAAGGAGGAATTTCTGATCAGCTTGGGGAGCGAAGGGGTTATCCTTGTGATATTTTATTGAACCACAAAATGTTATTTATAACCCATGTCAGGAGCAATTAAACTGATTGATGATTAAGGAAGTTTAATAGTTGAATAATAAGACGCGGCTCTTGACAGCTGTTTTTTCTCATTCTGGAAGCGTATTTCGTGAGTCTAGTAACAGTGTTAAGGACAGGCTGTTGCTATGCTGTGGGGTCATTATGTGGTGGTAATATAATGTTCAGCCTAGTGTTACATGGTATGTTACTTACAAAGAATTAAAAATTAAAATACCAATTATGTTTGTTTGATTTATTATTGAAGTGGTTTGTTAATTTTGATTTACCCAAAGCAGGGTTAATTAGTGCGTGTTGATATATTTGATTAAAAGTACACTAATGATGAATTGAATAAGGCCAAACAAAATAAATTATTTTCCAGTCACCCTGAATAGTTTCAGAATTTTAGCAATCTTTCATGTTTATGTAAAAAGGCAGCTTCACACTGACTGGAAGGGTTTGCTGTGATTGGCAGCTTCTTAGGCATATGTACCAGCGGAGGCCGTATTTGCATTTTCACAACAACCTGTGCTACTCACCTTGACACCTGTTCTCTTTTGTGTGTGTGTGGTAGTATTTGTCTTTATGAGCCATTTCTTATGTTCGGGGAGATTAATACATTAAAATTCTTTCTTTTAGAAATAAGCAGACATGTTACAAAGCAGGAAACACAAATGACTAATAAGCTGAAAAAACCATCTAACTTCACAGGTAATGAAAATGCAAATTGAACCAATAATGCAGTTCTATTTTTGTCTATCAAATCATCACAAATTAAACAAGATAATACTCAGTGCTTTTCAGGCGAGGCAAAGTTGACACTCTTCCAGTCTTTTGCTGTGAAACAGCCATTCTGGAAAGCAGTTTGGTGGCCACTGAACAGCCCGGTGCCTCCCTGCCCCAAGGACATAGAAGGTGATGTCTGTGAAGGTTGAGCACGGGGCTCACGGTGGAGGCAAATGTTTGCATGAGTTGAGGCTTGAACCAGCCCAGATGACCATCGATAGAGGAAGTTTAAAGTCACTGGGTACATTGATTCCTGTGTCACCTGAAACATGATTTCATAAAAACCCTTCTCAGTATGTGAAAATGATCAGGGTGTAAATAAAAACAGTAGGACATAAAACTTCATATTTAGTCCAATTCTAGTTGATCGAAAAGGTTCGTGTGTGTGAATGTTAGGGGCTGAATTGCTTCCCCAGAATTCATCTGTTGAAGTCCTAACCCCTAATACCACAGATGTTTGGAGATAGGGTCTTTAAAGAGATAATAAAGATAAAGTAAGGCCATTAGGGTGCGTCCTGACCCCATGGAACTGATGTCCTGATAAGAAGAGACGAGGGGCCAGGTGTGGTGGCTCACACCTATAATGCCAGCACTTTGGGAGGCCGAGGTGCGTGGATCACGAGGTCAGGAGATCAGGACCATCCTGGCTAACATGGTGAAACCCTGTCTCTACTAGAAATGCAAAAAGTTGGCTGGGTGTGTTGGCAGATGCCTGTAGTCCCCAGCTACTCGGGAGGCTGAGGCCAGAGAATGGCGTGAACCCTGGAGGGGGTAGCTTGCAGTGAGCTGAGATTGCGCCACTGCACTCCAGCCTGGGCGATTGAGCGAGACTCTGTCTCAATCAATCAATCAATCAATAGTATTGACTGGGCATGGTGGCTCGTACCTGTGAGACTCCGTCTCAAAAAAAGAAAAAACAAAACGGGGAGATGAGGACAGGGACACACACAGAGGCACACCATGAGTGGAAACAGGAAGAAGATGGCGTCTGCAGGCCCAGGAGAGAGGCCTCTGGAGAAACCAGCCTTGCTGACACGGTGGCCTCGGACCTTGGGCCCCCAGAACTGTGAGGAGATACATTTCTGCTGTTGAAGCTGCCTAGTCTGTGGGAGTTTATTACAGCATCCCAGGCTAATACAGTGAAACTAAATGAAGATATTCATTATATCTGCATAGTACATTTATGGATGATTTAATTTTCTTTTTTAAACTTTTCCGTATCCTCCAAATTACTTGTAAGAATCATGTAACAAAGCATTATTGGGAAGTTTCCTCCTTGGTCTGTATAGAAAGACTTAGCAGAAGCCGACAGAAGCCCCTTCCTCTTTGGGGCCCAGCCTGGTCAGCTCTGAGTTGAAGGCGTTGTGCTGATGTGTGGTGCCCTGCCCAGCCCGAAAGTTGTGTGTGTCTCGTGTGGTGCGTGCGGAAGCCTGTGGGCCTGTGGTCCGCCGTCTGTGGGGCGCGTTCCCCTCAGCGTGGCAGGGGTGGTGCACGCAGGCCACTGTGAGACGGCAGAGGGGTGTGACTGAGGAGACACTAGGGGCTTTAGGTGAGGCGCTTCCTCTCTCTTTCAGATGGAGGCTTAGATTCTAAACCAGCACGGACTGTTGAGCACTGGCTTTCAGGAATTTACATGTTTTTTGTGTTGCTGGTTAGGCTGGGGCCAGATCCAGCTTGAATTAGGTTCCAGAAGGGTTGGTGGGAGTTGGTCAGATAAGAAACAAGGAACCCAGGGAAAGGCTGGGGTGCAGCCAGCCCGGGCAGTGCTGGGCAGAGGCCATGGCAGGTCCCTGAAGGCTCACATTTGGAGGCCTTGCTCTGAAGGCAGTTGGGAGCCTTGAGGCCTTTCTGTTAGAGAGGTACGTGGTCTCCAGCTTTCAGCCAGCTGATGTGTTCATTGCAGGCACCAGGTGTGATGGGCCAAGGGACCCCGTGAAAACGCCCCTCTTCACCTGTGCATACAACTGTTTGGAAATAAAGGTCTGGCAGAGGGAGGTTGGAGTAGTGCTGTGTTAGTCTGTTCTCACACTCGATAAAGAATACCACCGGAGACTAGGTCATTATAAAGGAAAGAGGTTTAATTGACTCACAGTTCTGCAGGCTTAACAGGAAGCATGGCTGGGAGGTCTCAGGAAACTTACAATCATGGTGGAAGGCGCAGGGAAAGTAGGCACCTTCTTCACAAGACAGCAGGAGAGAGTGAGTGCCAGCCGGGGAAATGTCGGATGCTTAAAAAACCAGCACATCTCGTGAGAACTCACTGTCACAAGAACAGCCTGGGAGAAACTGCCCCCAGATTCAATCACCTCCCTCCCTCAACACGTGGGGATTACAATTTGAGATGAGACTTGTGTGGGGGCACAGAACCAGACCATATCAAGGGCCTTGACTGCCAGTCATCAGATGGGTTGGAGCTGGCTCAGGATCCCAGAATGAGGACAGCACGGGCCAGCTGAGCTGAGTGGGGCCTTCCAGTGCAGGAGACGCCATCCTGGGCAGGTGAGAGGTGAGGCTGTGCCTGCACTGCTTATGTGAGGAAATGGATCACACCTCTTGCAGCCACCCAGCACCCAGTTTGCCTCCTTGAGGGGAGGGACGGCCATCAAACAGCAAGCATGGAACACGTTTCTAACGATAGTGGACAAATCCGGCTGGGCGCGGTGGCTCAAGCCTGTAATCCCAGCACTTTGGGAGGCCGAGACGGGCGGATCACGAGGTCAGGAGATCGAGACCATCCTGGCTAACACGGTGAAACCCCGTCTCTACTAAATAATACAAAAAAAACTAGCCGGGCGAGGTGGTGGGCGCCTGTAGTCCCAGCTACTCGGGAGGCTGAGGCAGGAGAATGGCGTAAACCCGGGAGGCGGAGCTTGCAGTGAGCCGAGATCACGCCACTGCACTCCAGCCTGGGTGACAGAGCCAGACTCCGTCTCAAAAAAAAAAAAAAAAAAAAAAAATAGTGGACAAATCCATTTGCAGATGATGGAGGATGGACTGGAGCTGGAGCTTCAGAGGCAGGAGGCACACGATAACCCCCCCGAACTTGTGGTGGTAGAACCCCCACAGAGCACCCTGCATCTCCTACATTTGGCGGGGGGTTGGGGCAGTGATAGGGCAGGCCAGGGGGCTCCTGGAGGAGGGTGCTGCCTGGATGGAGTTTCTGCAGGTGGAGGAGCAGTTATGGTCTTGAGTGTGGCTCACATCAGGGAGCCCTGAGGGCTTGGCCCAAGGATTGACCATTTCTTTTATATTTCTACGTGGCACCCTTCTCTGGTGGTTGTGACCTCGTGGGAGTTTTGTAGAACCAGGGAGGTTTATTGATCAGGTCTATTCGGTCCTCTGTTTGATTCCCTTTGGGGTTGGAGGTACAAGCTGGCTTCCTGTTCTGAGTGGCTGTGCAAACCTTGTGACCCCCAACCCCTTAGCGTCTCCCTGTGGCTGTGGTCCCAGGGCAGCCCGTGTCCTCTGCACTGTGGCTGCTCAACCATCAGTCGTTACATTGGGATGGGGCGGGGGGCTCGGCATGTGCATGTGGAGAGGCCCCCACCTTGTCCACCTGGGTGTCCGTGTCACCGTTGGAGAGCTGGGACTTCTGGCCAGTTCCACCTGTTCACGTGTGTGATGCAGAGTTAATCCTCCAGCCTGTCTTCACTCAGCCAGCCTCCGTGTCTACTTGGCACAAGGATGAGCTCTTCATGCATAAGCGTTTTGTAGCAGGGCGTCTCTAGCCCTGTGCCCAGTGTTGGGACTCTTCCCCCAGCTGCTGGAACAGTTTTCTGTGTTTTAAAGGAGACAGCAGGCTTTGCTTCTTTTGAAAAGTTGCTGTTTGACCTTTGCCTTACCCATAGGCTTACTGGATTGGAGGGAATTAGCGTTTCTTTCTAGAAAGGAGAAGCACTCTGTTTACTTTGAATGTGCTCCTGCCTCTGCCTAGGCCTGCGGTTCCTGAAACAGCTGCGGCCTTCTCATTGTCTGAGTACCTTCATGAAATGCATGGAGACCGACGGTGTTTTCACGATGCAGCACACCATGCTCGTTCTTCCCGCTGCCTGTGAAGCGGGAAGCTCTCGTCTAATTCAGTAGAAAATGAAACGGGCATTGGCCGTGGCTCACCGAGGCAGCTTTCGATATGAGAATGCGCCCCCGGCCGTCTCCCCTGACAGCTCGGCCAGACAGAACGTTTTCTTGTTAGTTTTCGCATTTCTGGACGAGGAGCTGTGGGGCTTTAGGATCTTGTCCTGTGTTTTCCATTCCACCCAAACAAAAACTAAAACGAAAGCAACCCCTAAACTCTGTGACGGATGGATGATGAGTTTGTGAGGAGTCAGTGGCATGGGGCTGGTGTGAGGGTGGCACAGGAGAGGGACACGCACACTTTGGATCTTGCCTGGACTCAGCCATGGAGCTAGATGTGCACTGTTGGGAACAGTGGGTCCTGACACTGACCCTCTGGTTGGTTGGCGGGGCCAGCTGCAGGTGGTGTCAAGACACAGGGTGTGGGTGTGGCTGCCCCCGATGAGCCTTGGCCCTCTGCTGCTGTGCTGTGACTTGTGCGGTCCCGGGTTTGAGGGGCGTGCTGGGAGTCGGGCCGCCTCCCTGCTGCCACACTGGAGACAGACAGACCCCAGGAGGGAAAGGCCCATTTCCTGGTCCCTTGTGCTGATGGCCCCTCTGTCCCCTCCCCTGTCCTTCGGCTTGGTTCTGGTGCCCGGGATTGCCGTGGACCTCTGATGCACTCTGATTTTGCTTGGTCAGAGCCGGCCAAGCCGGTTCCTTGTAGTCGAGGATGGTGTCAGAGACTAACATCTCATTAGTTAGCAGGGGACTCACACAGTGGGACTGACCGCTAGTGATGGAGTAGGAAAAAGGGCCTGAGTCTTTTCTGTTACCTCCAATTTAACTAAGTGCTTTTTATCTGCCTCCAACAGGAATCTTGTTATTAGCGCATTTTTCACAGTCTTCGGTGCTGGCCTGTTATATAGTGCCGTATCAGACGTTATGTAGGAGGTACAGTGTTGGACCCATCTTTTTTTTTTTTTCTTTTTTGAGATGGAGTTTTTGCTCTGTTGCCCAGGCTGGACTGCAATGGCACGATCTGGGCTCACCACAACCTCTGACTCCTGGGTTCAAGCTATTCTTCTGAGTAGCTGGGATTACAGGCGCCTGCCACCACGCCCAGCTAATTTTTGTATTTTTATTAGAGACAGGGTTTCACCATGTTGGCCAGGCTGTTCTTGAATTCCTGACCTCAAGTGATTCGCCGGCCTCAGCCCCGCAAAGTGCTGGGATTACAGGCGTGAGCCATCACGCCCAGCCTCTTGGCATCTTTTGGTTCTTTGGCAGTGTCCCCATCCAGGCAGTCTGCTCTGCCACTACCACACAGGCATAGCTGAGGACAAAAGATACCCAGTTCAGGCCGGGCGCGGTGGCTCTTGCCTGTAATCCCAGCACTTTGGGAGGCCGAGGCAGGTGGATCACAAGGTCAGGAGATGGAGACCATCCTGGCTAACACAGTGAAACCCCGTCACTACTAAAACATACAAAAAATTAGCCGGGCGTGGTGGCAGGTGCCTGTAGTCCCAGCTACTTGGGAGGCTGAGGCAGGAGAATGGCGTGAACCCAGGAGGCGGAGCTTGCAGTGAGCCGAGACCGCGCCACTGCACTCCAGCCTGGGCGACAGAGCGAGACTCCATCTCAAAAAAAAAAAAAAAAAAAAAAGGTACCCAGCCCGTAGCTAAGAGGACACATCTTCTCAGAGACAAGAAACAAAAACCTTTGCCCAGGACTCCTGGCATGAAGAGAATTCTGCACCCTTCATGGAAGATACAAACACAAATCTTTGAAGCCTCATTTTGAGGCTTAAACTCTTTATTTTCTTGGTAATTAGTGTTCGTCAATGATAATTTACTTTTTATCCTAGGCAGCTATCATATTGAACGCTAATTTCTAGACTGCTCGAGTAAACAGAGATATTCATTGTACCATAATATTAAGACAATTTTGTTTTGTAAAAAATCAGTTAAGAACTGTGGAAAATATGGTAAATGATGTCAAGAATCATCCACCTTCCTTATATATTTGTCCTCAGATTCAATTTGAATAATTTCTGTAGATTCATACCTAAGTTCTACCACAGCCAGCAAGACACTGACACCTTAGCTTGTAGTGCATTTCTGTGTAATTTTGTATTCATGTTACGTTTAGCTTTTCAAGCGACTCCAGACATTTCTGAGACCATCCTTAGAGCTTGTATCCACGTGAAGCAAATACAGAAACTACAGCAAATGATTGTGTGGTTTTGGTGAAGTTTCCAGATTTCTGTATGGCTTGCAGCATTTTGTGCTTGCGGCCCTGGGTTTGCGTTTTTTAATTCCCACGTGAGCATGGCGAAGAAGCAGCTCGAAGTCATTTCTTCAGGTAATTTGTTTGATAGAGACCAGGATTTGAACCCAGGCTTTCCATTCAGTGGCTGTTTTCCTCACTCCAGGATGCGGGGCACGGATGGCTCTGTCAGGGTTTGAGAGGGACGCCGAGAGCAGCACAGAGGGACTCGGTCCATGGCGTGAGTGTGGCACAATCAGTGGCGTCACCGCCATTGGGCATGTGAGAGCCTTGGGGAATTTGCTAGCAGAGAGTATTGTGTGTGTGTGAGTGAGAGTGTGTCTGAGTGTGTATTTTGGCAGATGTATCCAGATTGTGTGAGTTGGATTGCTTGGTTTCCTGCGTGTTTTCGAAAAGTCACTGCAGGCTCCTGCAGATTTTGTCAGTGGCAGGTGGTTGCCTCTTGCAAGTCCCTGAGCGGGACTGGCTGTGGCCGGCCCTCTGGCCCTGGGGGAGTGTGCCGTCTGGGAGGAGATGCGGGTGTGTCTAGGATCCCAGCCAAGGAGAGCTGGCTTCTGCCCGGGATCGGTACTCGCCGCCTCACCACCCCTCCTGCTCTGCATGGCTTTAACTGAGAACCACAGGAATCAAAGGTGGATTTAAGGAACAGTCACAAATGTGTGAAAAACAGCAAAACTTTACCAGAAAATAAAGAATGTGAATTAGATCTCATTATAATGGATGTTTTTACCTTCCCAGTGAGTAGAGCTGCACAGAAGGTCATGGTGCTGAGAAGTGATCGGTGAGGTGGATGGTCCTGGGTCCTGCTGGTGGTAGAATAAACTTCCAACGTGTCTTTCAAATATTTTACCAATATCTCTCAATAAAATGTTCTACTCTTTCACCTGCCAATTTCACTTGAGATGTGTATCTTAAGGAAATCTCTCTCAGTGTGGATCACATACCTTATATAGAAAACTGGCTTACTGGGGCATTCTCTGTAACAGTAAGATGTTTGAAACAATGCCAGCATCCCGAAGTAGGGATGTGGCTGTGTGGACGAGGAGATTGCAGTCCTTGAGATGTTTATGCAGCATGCTGAGGGATGGCTTCAAAGAGCATGTTATAAAATGGGAGATCCCCGTTACAAACGTCAGATTCAACAGGGCACACATTTATATTTATAATGCAACCGTAGTCATGTAACAGTTGAACAAAACCTATGTAGAAACAAATTGGGATAAAATTAGACCAACAGATATCCTGGCTGTGTTTTACGTAATGTATCTGTGGCTAATTTCTCTCTTTAGTATTGTGAGTTCCTAAATTTTTTTTTGTGATGATGACTTTAAAAAAAATCAGTGCCTGGGCCGGGCGTGGTGGCTCACGCCTATAATCCCAGCACTTTGGATGGCCAAGGCGGGTGGACCAGGACGTCAGGAGATCGAGACCATCCTGGCTAACACGGTGAAACCCCATCTCTACTAAAAATACAAAAAAAAATTAGCCGGGTGTGGTGGCGGGTGTCTGTAGTCCCAGCTACTCAGGAGGCTGAGGCAGGAGAATGGCGTGAACCTGGGAGTTGAAGCTTGCAGTGGGCCAAGACGGAGCGCCACTGCACTCCAGCCCAGGCGACAGAGCGGGACTCCGTCTCAAAAAAAAAATCAGCGCCTGATCACCTTACCCATGGTGTCTTGGACACGCCCTATAGACCCTGCCTGGGCCACACAGTGCTCATCACACTGCCTGCCCTGGGTCCTGCAGTGCCTGAAGCTGGGAAGGCCCAGGGAGTGTTCAGGGAGCTCTCAGGCCTCCACGATTGTGTGATCTTCTGCTTTCTCCCGGCCTAGTGTATTGGCTCTGAACGGAGCAGGCACTTATTCCTGTGCCTTCTCCATCTCCCAGTGAGTGCTACACATATTGTTCAGGAAAGTAGAACCTTGGCAAGTGTAAAACCCAAGAGACAGGCCATTTTGGAAGCCTGAGAAGGCTCGTATCTTCCTTTCTTTTCATCCTTGAATCAAGGGTGCATAGGGCAATTTACAGGCATAAGGTTGTATCCTTCTCTGGGCCCAGGTGCCACTCCGGGCAGGGTATGGGGTCTTTGGGCTGAGCAGGCCCTTCTGCATTCTGGGGCTGTGCACCTCCCCTCTGGGCCCCCATGCTGCATGTTGGGGAGGACACAGGCTGTTGCTGTGCGCCAGCTTCTCCAGCCTTTGCCTCAGCAGTGGCGAGGCAGGCGCAGGCGCAGGAGCAGGGCATGGGCCCGCAGGGACATCTGTTATCTGAAGGCTCTCGGGAGCTGGCTGGCCACCATTCCTTCTGTGTGCTCTGATCTTGGGTCGAGCAGGAGCGATGCACGTTTCCGTGGGGTGCTGAGATGTTCACTTGTGATAACAGAGCACCAGGACTTGAGTGTGGGCAGTGCAGCTGCCTGTTAGTGTGAAGGCCGGGTTCCTGCCCCTCCTTGGCTGCCAGCGGCATCCGTTTGATTTTCTGGCAGGTGCACAGTGATTGGCTGTGCACTTGGTTGGAGCCTTGGTTTCGTGCCGCTCTGTGTAGGAAAGCTGGGCCATCTGAAACACATTCTTTATGGGAAGCGTCTTTAGGGTAGGCATGGAGAGCAAGCAGGGCTGTTTGCGAGTTATATAGGTATCTGTCACTTAGGAAGAAGTTTATTTGTGGGGCTGTTCTGCAGTCATACCTTTTGAGTACCTTCTGGGCATGTGGAGGCCCCTCTGGCACTCCCCACCTACAGATGACCTGCAGAGCCTGTGGCCTCCGCCAGCCAGGATGGCCTGAGAGACTGGAAGGGAAGGGCCCTCTGTGTTGAAGGGAGGCCCATATGTTCTTTTCAGGGGATCGTGTTTCTTTTCATTGAGAAATTGAAGAGCCATACAATTGATTAAATTGTTTTAAACAGAAGTATACTGGAAAACATCCGGAAGAAGCCGTCTTAGTTTGCTTTGGCTTTGTGCTATATGCATGCACAGTCTGTCCAATTTTGGTTTTGATACAGTAGCCTCATATCCTTCTGTGATTATATCCATCCAGTTTGGATAGTTACAATGTAAGCAGTTTTTCACCTGATTTTTATGGTCCCTTTTCTGGCTATGATAGAGAGGGAGGAGTGTTTTGAAATGTATCGATCCGGATGGATGGGCCAGCAGGGGCACTGAGGGCTGAGGGGTCGAGTTGCCAACCTGATTCCTGGTGAGTGACCACAGCCAACCTTTCACGCAGGCTCGTTAGGATTGCGACAGGGGCCGCAGCCACGCTGGGCACTGGCGAGCTGCATGCCCGCTCTTGCTCTGAGTGGTGGGGCTGCCAGCTGGGTTGTAAGCGGTACCCAAACAGGAGCAGAACTTTGGGGCTGAGCGTCAGAGTGATTTGTCGAAGACCAAGGATTGGTGAGGAAAGGGACGCAGGTTTTTGTAAGTGGCTCCAACCAAAGTCACTTGCTGGAGCTGTCAGTGAAAGCTGGATTGTCTGTTAGTTAGAGCAGCAAGCTCTTCCAGTCAGCCAGCACTTTTGGATGCTAGCCACCTCATCTGAATAGCAGAGTAACCTGCAGTGTGTTTTTCCGTGGGTGTATTTCTTGGGTTTTCGTTGTGTTATTAACAGTAAAGTGTAAGGGCACCTTCTCCACACCAGCGTGCCATTTTGCCATCTGACCTCTGGGGACGGGGTGCCCCGCCCATTCTCATTTGTTGTGGGGCCTTGTCTTGTTGCCGACTCCCCTGTCAGACCATGAGCTGTGGACGTGCAGGGCCCAGGACTGTTTTTCTCCTGGATTGCGATGGCCCCATCTCAGTACTGGGTGCACTGTCTGGGCTCAGCAGAGCTCCGTGGATTTTAAAGGCTTTGACGTGCGTTGTCAGATTGTTTTGCAGAATGCATCGTCATCTCTGGAGCAGCGAATGGAGAACTGTGTTTTGAGTGGTCCTTGTGTTTCAGAGGGTCTGTTTCTTGTTACTTGTATCAGTGGGGGAATATTTAAACTTGGGGATCTTGGCCAGTTTTATTGGTGGGCTTGGTGAATCTTACTGAATTTATTTAGTAACTAATACCCACAGGCAGAGCCCTGAGCAGGGGTGACATCTCGGCAGCAGGCACGCCATCTGCCTCATCTCGTCCCCGTGGCCTGTGGCCCAGTGTGGGGTTGCGTGATGGTGCAGTCGTTGGTTCTCCGGCAGTGTGTTTGCTACCTGGAGGGGCAGCTGTGGTGGGCCCACACCTTCCTCGTGTGCCTCAGCAGTGCTGGGCCAGCAGGCCCCAGGTGGCAGCATCTCCACCCGCCTGTGCCCACCTCGTTTCCACAGCACTGAATGCACATCACGTCCCTCCCTGACACCTGCCCATGCGTGGTGGGCTGGCTTCTCACTCCTCCTGCAGCCACGGCACTCTCCTGGGGCCCTGTGCCGAGGGCACCACTCGAACACACAGCTGTCTTCCGGCGCTCCCCGTCCCTCTGCAGGGAAGTCTCAGGGGCCTCTGCAGGGAAGTCTCGGGGGCCTCCACATCACGCTTCCCACAACCTCTTCCTCCTCCTTACGTCTGCGAACTCTCTGCCCTCTTTCCCATCACCTGCACTCTCTCCGATCCTGCCGCCCTCCAGGCTTGGTTGGAATGCCAGGGGCTCTGTGCTCATGCTTTTCAGCCTAGCCGACCTCTGTACCTTCTGCCCCTTCACCCTATTCATTCTCCACCTGGTAGGTTCCAGCTCACATGGTGTGGTTGTGTGAGCTGCGTCTCTCTGTAACAGACCGTCGACAGCATCGGGAGAGTGCATGAAGTCGATGAGTCAGAGGAGCGCATGGGGACAGCCTCTCTTCCAGGCACTAAGATGTTCTTTGTTTCGTCTTTGCCTTTCTCCCCGTCCCACAGTGTCTCCCACATGGAAGTGTTTGGTACTATTAGTAGAAGAAATCACTGTTTCAACAAATAGCTTTTCTGTGAACCAAAACTTCTAGTCACAGCAGTATTGAAACATTGAAGATCAAGCCACCAGAATGCTATGAGATTGGAATTTTTGCTTTTTGCAGAAGTGGCCTCATCAAAATGAGGACGGTGAAAGATACAGAAGATTTCTTTCACTTTTTACCGCAGTATCTATCCCACAGTTGATCTTTTCCCAAGTGTTGTCTACAGACTTTTTCCATGTGGAATTTGGTACCAAGTTCTTTATACAAAAAGTAGACCAGCTGCTTCACAGACACTGTGCTGTTCCCAGGCCCTGAGGCCTCCTGCTTTGGGTTTTGAGGTTGGAGACCCCTGGCTGCGGGTCAGCTTGCGGGTGGTGGGATGGGAAGCAGCCATGCTGTTGGTGAGAAGAGTGTGTTGGTTCTCATCATTTGGGATCACTCTTGGGAATGGCAGTTGATTGTTGGAGCTGGCCTGATGCTGCCACCTCACCTAGCCATGCTGAGGGCATTGTCCTCATCCTGTGATAATCATCTGCCAACGTCTCGCCCTCCCACCACATGCCTGCACTTGTGGGCTGCAGGCGGACGGCCCAAGCTTACAGCCATGAAGCAGAGTCGGCAGCTGTGACTGTGGTCAGTCTGTGTAACCTTGATTGAGTTGAACGTTATCTATATTAGAATTAGACATTTCCGCTGCTAGAGCCATTTGATCATAACGTTAGTGGTTTTTGCTGAACCAAAGAGTTTTGCGAATTTATAGTCTTGAGTTGTGATGCCACTCTCACCAAGGCAGGACTTTCTTCTCCGTCCTGGAACCCAAATCTACGTAATGAACTGTTCAAATCTCTCTCACCAAAGTGCCGGAGTTTCCAATTTAAAAGTCCCACGTTGGGAAATGCAAAAGGTGAGCTCCATAGAGCAATTCCATCTTGCTTATAAAACAGAACAGTTTTGATTACCAGTTAAGCTCCTAATTAAGTGAAGAGGCTTATTGCAGGGTTTGTGCCGTGCAGGTGATGAATGTGGTGGTAACGGCAATAGCTCCCTCCCCGCGCTCCCCGTGGGGGCTGGCTCTTACCCACAGCATTTGTGCTATAGGTGACTGCTTCCATACCTTGGTACCAGTGTCCTGGAATCCTTTGAAGTGAAAGGAGCTGTTTAAATTGAAGGGATTTTCCCCTTTCCCCAGTACCAAGCTCTTCCATGTGGTTTAATATGAGGGAGAACCTAACCCGCGTCAAGCCTCTTTGTTCTTGAGAACCCCCTGGTAATTACAAGCTACGATTCCAGTGCACCTCCTGGTAATTACAAGCTACGATTCCAGTGCACCTCCTGGTAATTACAAGCTATGATTCCAGTCCTCTACTCCAGTTCCAGAGACTGACATCATCTCACAGAGGTGGGGTGGGGGGCCATGAGGGAAATGAGCCGCTTAGGAGACCCAGAGCTTGGGTGGCTTTGTGGTGACAGGCTCTTCTGCTGAATGACAGGAGAGGCGCCCATGGCGTGGCTGAGGAGCTGTTTCGTATCTGGAATTAGACTTGCCTGGAGTTGGAGCTACACAAGGGAGGCTCCATCATGGACGCTTCTTACCGAGTCAGAGGCCTCTGTGCCATGCGGGGTCCTGCTGTGAACCCGATTAGAGGCATGTAGACTAATCAGGCAGAGACCTGGTTCGCGGCCAGGCTCTGCCACTTCCTAGCGCAGGATCTGGGCACGTTACCTGCAGCCTCCTTACCTGTGCAGTGTGGCATGGACCCCCCTGGGGGCTTTTGGATGGAGTGGAATCATGTGTGGACATGTGGGCTCCCATGCAGAAAGGCCAGCTGTGGAAACACGCAAGTGCCTTGTCAGTTGGTGGACAGGTGTCTTCACTGTGTGGCTGGTGGTCCTGAGCGGGCACGTGTCTTCACTGCCCGGCCGGCAGTCCTGGGTGGGCAGGTGTCCTCACTGTGTGGCCGGCGGTCCTGGGTGGGCAACCTTCATCACCGGGACCATCTGGATTTTGAGTCATTCATCCCCCTGTCCCTTTAATCTTCTGACCCTTTTTGTTTTCTGGATGTGGAAAGAGGGGCCAAGAATTTCTGCTCTGTTTTCCCTAAAACAGCTTTTCACATATTTCAGAGTGGCGATTATATCCCTGTGTGCTTTTCTCCTAACCAGGCTAAATATCCTCCATTTCAAAAACTTAGCTTTGTATATCTACCCACCATTCATCCACCCACCTACCCATCCATCATCTGTCCACTCATCCATCTCTCCGTCCACGTGAACTGGTGGAGTCTCAGGCTGGACGTGGTGACTGTGCAGCTCTCCCCACCTTGTAACACTGCCCACTGAATGCCAGCAGCACCCCTCACCCTCGTCATTCTGACCCCCAAATGCCCTGAAGGTTTCTCGAAACATTCACAAGGGCAGTACCGCCACCTGTGGGATCTTCTGCTCTAGGGGTAGTTATCTGAGGAGAAGACAGGCCTTATTTAAACTGTTCTAAAGGCTTAAACATTGTTTATTTTTGTATTGCAGAAATAACTGCTCATTGTGAAAACTCACATTCCCTTTTACTCTATGCCCTTCTGCAGCAAATAGCACGAACTTCCCGCCCCACTCCCCCCGCCTTGCGGGAGTGTTCGGACTTCCCTGTGTGTGGCATCCCTGGATGATGCTCCTCTGTGTAGATTAATGTAGATGCAGTCGTAGACTTTTCCATGTAAACGGAGCTGTTGATAAAGGTGGGCTTATTTTACAAATTGGTTTTTTTCCCTTCACACTGTAGCAGGGCAGCATTTTCAAAGAAGGTTAGTTAAATCATCCCCCAAAGCCTTTCTACAGTCTAAGAGGGCAAGTGAGATGGTTTTTAATTCAGCGTCTGTTTTTATGTCCCATGACTTCACATTTTGTTGTGGTCCGCTTGGGCCTGCTCACCTTCTGCCCTGGGCTGTGGGAGAGCCTTTTCTGCCTCCTCCGGGTTCCCCTTGGGGTTAGCCTGTGCACTCGCCACCCCGCCACCCTGGTCAGGACTGGGGTCAGGACTCACACTCTTCTCAACCTGGTGTCCCCAGGGTATGGGGGACGGGGCTGCCCCCTGTATGGAGGTGTGGTGACTGATGAAGGAGAAGAAAGGGCCAAATGCAGTTCCAGAGCACTGTTATACACGCTGGTGTTAATGTTTATAATTAAATGAGAAAAGTAAAAGATAGAATCATATTCAGATGTGGAAACACGTTGGTTTAAATTTCATTGCTTTTATGTGTTTGCAAAAATGTCACCTTCGAAAGTCCCCGCAGTGGTCCATCTCTGTCATGGCTCCCAGGCTGCCACGGTCCCTCCTGGCTGGGAGGAAGCTGAGGTTGTAGACATCTGCCCTCGCCCTCACCACAGTCCAGGGGTGCCTTGTGAATTATCCACCTCCTGGCATCCAGCTGCTTCGAGGCAGCTTGGGCATGGCTTCAGATTTCCCATGGCTCAGATCTCTAAGCCCAGATCTCCCAAGGCCCTGGGGCCTGAGAGCGCCCCTCGCCCAACCCTCACCCCCAGGGCCACAGCCATGGCTGCCATGTCATTAGGCCCCGCCCTCCGTTGATTGGCATCTGGTTCTGCTTCCCTCCTCTGCTTTCACCTGTGTATTGATCATTTTTTTCCTTTGAATCTTGTTTCTTCCTTTGAACCCTGGAATTGCTTGGAATTGCCGTGTCTGTGTTTTCCTTCCTCATTTGTGATCTTAGCTGAAAAATCTTTCTTTCCATTGGTGTCAGTGCTGTCATCTCTGCTGTCCTATGGAGTGACACGTTTTGGGAGGTAAATCCGTCCTCCTTGTTGTGGCTTGCCCGGCTGTGAACATCCCAGTGCTGGTCGATGCGGGCCCCAGCCACGAGGCTTCCCAGGTCGTGCCTCGTTCCACTTTGCTCCCTTCTCGGTCTCCGTCCCTCCTTGCCCCACGGGTGGCAGCGTGCCTGGTGGACAGTGTGTACCTTTGAGTGGGAAGTTCTTGGGTTAAAATCTGTCACGGCTGTTGGACATCTCAGAGTCTTGATTCAGAGACCATTGTCACCCCACAGTGGACTCTGTCTAGTCCTTGGGCCAGGTGGTTTTGTAGATCAATGTCTAACAGATGGAAGCCAGGGAGAACCTGATTTTGCCTGCAGTTAGTCTGGGCCATACACCCAGGGCCAGGGCTCCTCTGGGTGGTCTTGGACCTTCCCAGGCTGTCTCCCCAGGGGCCAGACACACCAGCCCGGGAGTATTTTCTGCAGCTTGTCCTGGTCCTGACCCTGCTGTCACAGCCTGGAGTCCAGAGTGTCCTGTGCCACTCTGTGTGCCTTTGCCAAAGTGGGGGATGCTTTCTGTGGCGGGGGATATTTATCTCATTCTAACAATAAGGGTAATTCCAATTCTCCTGGCATGTAGAAGACAAATCGCCGGCGGGGGCCTCTCTGAGTTAAATGCCGTTACTTCATTACCTTGAAGAGTAACAAATGGCCCATTGTGAGAAATGACACCTAGAATAGGCCACTGACATTTCCTCAGATAAAATAACAAGCCAGCTAAACAGACCCAGAGAGCGAGGCCTGCCTGGCTCACGCACCCCTGGCTCTGCGAATCAGAGCTGCAACAGCCCAGCTGCGTCTGTGCCCTCCGGGAGAGGCTGTGGAGGTCTGGAGAGGCCTCGGTTCCCTGTTTACTCTTATTATCCCTGAGGAAATGTCTCTGTGCTTGGAAGGCCCTTGAAAGAGGATAGGTCGATGGGAAACCTCTCCGAGGAAGCCCGCTGATTATTGTTGCTGATTCAGTTCCCTGAGATGCAATAAAAATCAGACCTGCTCTAGGCCGGCAGAATGTTGAGTTGATTCTGCCCAGACTGTTTTCCCAGGGAGGAATTGGGGCCCTGGGGAGACCACTCACATGCCTGTCTACATGCTTGGCTTTTGCTGGCGTTCCTTCCAGTAGGAAAGGCGTTACAAGGGGGCCGGACTTGGAGTCCAGGCAGGCCTGTCCTGCTCACTCCCGCCATTGCCTCACAAAGCACACTGATCAGCGTGTGGAGGCCTAAGTTTCTGCATCTGTGGACTGGTGGAAATAACGCCTCCCACCTTGGGCTGCCGTGGGAAATTGGGAGACAGGGCCTTTCCCTGGGAGTCCCTGTGAGGGCTTCATCAGACAGTGTGCTCACATCAACCCGGGCTCCTGGGCCAGCAGAGTTTTAAGGCCAGACACCTTGCCACTTGCTGGAGGGAGAGCCTGCAGCCCTGCAGGGGGCCGGTGGGTGGACAGAGCCCCCAGGAGAGTGCCAGTGTCATGGACACACCTGCCTGGGAGGAGGGTCCGGGGACGGAGCCATGGTCAGCCAGCAGCACTTGTCATCCTAGCCCCACATTTGAGGGAACGGGGGACTGGGACCTGCCTTCTGGGGTGAAAACACAGGCCAAGAGAGTGAGGGCCTGGGAGCACCCAGTATACTGTGGACAACGGTGTCCTTCGCATGCCAGGTCCCAGGAGGAACCCATACATTTCTCCATGCCACTGGGTAACACTGACGCCTAACATGGATGTTTTCAATCTTTAAAGTCTCTTGTTTTCCCCTTTAATTCATGAGCATCTTGAGAGCGTTGAATCTGTCACTCATGTCTGTGCCTGGTGCCTGGCGTACGGGGATGGATCCCACACAGGGGACCTGCTCTGTGTCCACGTTACCCCTTAGTGGAGACAGCCCAGGGTCTACCAGCTGAGGCATGCAGAGACGCGGCGTGGCCTGGCCGTAGGGGGGTGGCGTGGCCGTAGGGGGCGCGGCTCTATCGTGAAGAGGAGTGAGGCACTGACACAGGCTGCCACGTGGATGACTGGAGAACATCGTGCTCAGTGAGAAGGAGCCGGTCACAGAGGGCCGCAGAGCCTCATTCCAGCAGTGTGAAATGTCCAGCATAGGCAACTCCATAGAGACAGGCAGGTTCGTGGTTGCCAGGCGCGGGGTGGGGAGTGGGGAGCGGCCGCTAAAGGGTCCAGCGTTTCTTTCTGTGGGGACGGAAAGGCTCTGGAACTAGTGGTGACGTTTGTGCAGCCTCGTGACCCTACTAAAGACCACTGCGTCTCACACGCTAAAGAGTGGATTTTATGGCGGTTGAATTATCTCTCAGTTTACAAAACCCAGGACCCAATCAAAGCAGTACCCATGGAGTGACTGAGGATCCACCGCCACCACCCCAGAGAGAGGAGTGATGCGCGAACTGGCTGGAATCCGCCCACCCTCTCGTGTTCCCACAGGCCCCGCCATGTTGGATGTGTCCCGGGCTGTCACCTCCCTGTCCAGACCCTCAAGCGCCCAGCTGCTCGCTCCTGCTGGAGGGTCAGACACGGAGGCGCTCTTCCCCTTTTATCCTGCTGGTTCTGGGGTGAACCAAGAACCGTGGGAGGTGGCGTGTCACCTCGTCTCTTCCAGTCACACTTCAGTGTGAGTTAGCAATTGTGCAGATCTTCAGTGTGAGTTAGCCATTGTGCAGGGCCGCAGCTGGGAAGCAGCGCGATGGGATAGGACTGTATGCAACACGAATGTGAGGTGGGCCTCTGGGTCCTCGGGGAGCACTTAGGGACCTGGGTTCTGGGACCAGTAGGTGGCACTGCATCTAGTACCCTCCTCCCGGTGTGTACCAGGCTGCTTGGCATAGCCACGGCCCTGCCCTCTTTACCCCACTGTTGTCAGGGCTCAAGGGTGGTGACGGCAGAGTGGTGACAGCTGAAATGAGCGCGCACGTTCACAGCGCGCAGGAGAGGGCCTGGCGCATCAGCAGCCCCCGGCCAACACCGGCAGCGTTAACATCCCTATCGTGATTGTGATGTTTATCTGCTTAAACCTTTCTAAATATATTCTGGGCTGAAATGTTTCTTTTCTTAAAGAACATTTTCCTTGCAAAGATGCCATGCAAATAAAACTAAAGCGAAAAAAAAAATTAAAAATAGGGTAGATAATTTTTAAAACATTTATGAGTATTTTGCTGGATGACAGCAGTTTTGTAAGGATCTAAAATTAGTTTGTTCAAATATCTGATAAGCTGTTTCAATTAGGCATCTGTTTTGCATTTTAAAAACTTTTAGATTATGTTTTCTCATTAGGTTTTTTGTACTTTAAGAAGGAAATTATTTAGAGCACCATTGTCCATTCTATCTTTGAAGCACATCTGTGTTACGGCTTTCTGGGGTTTTCGATCCTAGCATAGAAGTATTTACCCAGTGTAGTTTGGGAAACTCTAACTTTGGAAAGAGGTTTTTAGAGGAATGATTGCCAAATGAATATGTAAATATATCAGAAGCAGAGTTTTCAAAATCTTCTGAAAAAACTTTCAGATCTGTTAGGATTAAGTAATATATTCTATTTTCTCTCTTATTAGAATGTGAAATGCCTGAGAAGCAATAATTTATAATGTATTAATTATGTTAATTAATTGTAGAGGATTCAGAATATTAATTATCTGCAACTAATTAGGTGTTAAGATTGAGAAGCAGTAAGTGATGAGGTGGAAGGCTGCATGAGTCATTTAGCTAGACTGATGAGAGTGGGTGGGGGGAGCTGGATGTGGGCTCAGCTCTCTTCCTCCGTGGGCCTCCTCGTGAGTAAAGGTCCCGTGTGGCTAAGTCTCCTTGTCTTTTGCATGCTCGGCGCCGCCCAGAGGCAGAGGAGGTGGACACGGTGGACGTCTCCGGCGTGCCCGCAGAGGTGCTGCGCAACATTGAAGCCGACACCTACTGGTGCATGAGCAAGCTGCTGGACGGCATTCAGGTGAGCGCCCGCGCCCACAGGGACACAGCCCACGTCCACAGCCCGTGCGGTGAAGAGAGCTTGAGGCCTTGGGCTGCTCCTGAGTCTCAGCGTGGCCGTGCAGTCTCTCCTGAAGCCTCACTTTCCTACATCTGGAATAGCACAGACCCCTCCGGGCTGACGAAGCGTGAGACACAGTGTGTGTGCCCCTCATTCTGGGCACGGTCACCGTGTCCTGCTGAGGGCCCGGCAGGAAGGGAGGTGCAGAGTCTCATCCCCTGCTGCCTGCAGACTGTAGCCACCACCACCAAATGGGGCACAGGCTCACGGTAGCTGCATGTGTGTGGCTGGCTGTCCTAAGAGAGATCCCCCTTAAAGGGCCTCAGATCGGGGGCCGCAGCTCCTGGTCTCTGACACCAGGCCGTGAGCCCTGGTCCTGAAGTATTGGTGGCCAGGGCTCCACGTGCGTGGGGCGCTGCAGCCGTGCCTGCTCCCGGAGAGCAACATGAGCTGGTAGGAGTCCCCTGCACCACAGTGGGGACTCTGCGGGTCTCTGCAGAGACTAACTAGGGTTAGTGGCTGAGATTTTTGTAGAAAAGCCACAGGTCTCCCAGTGACAGGGCCGATCCTGTGGAACGGCGTAGGGGCGGAATTCCACACAGTGCCTGGGAAGGGCCTTGTTGGTAGGCGAGTCAGGAATGAGGACTGGAGCCAGCTGATACTACAGAGGAATGACTGAGGGGGATGGACAGGCCCTGGAGCGGGTGTGGGCGTCTTAGTTTATCTGAGGCTGGCACATCCTTTCTAGACACCCGCTTCCTGTGAGGTGCTGTGCTCCACACCTGGGAATAGTGGCCAGTAAGGGTGAGGCCTGCTCCGGAAGCTCACTGGGGGCGGAGGGTAGACGGGTAAGTATGGCATGAGGGGACAGAAGGCACTCGACCCCAAAGGTGGGAAATAGTAGATTTCATGGGACAGTGAATTTTGCTGACAGAGCAGGCAGGACTTGTCAGGCAGGGGAAGGTGAAAGCCCAGAGCACGGTTTGGGTGGATAATCGTTTTCTGAGGAACGAGATGCCAAGGCCGTCACAGGTGTTCACATGTAGGTGGCCCTCTGCTGAGAGCTGGGCCTCCTGGGAGGTTCTGCATGTTCTACCAGCATCCTTGTTATCCCGGCTCAAAGGGGGGCCCTCATCTGAGAGAGACGGAGACGGGGTTGTCACTTGTCATCTGCATTGCCTAGCAGGGCTTGACTTTTCCTGAGCCATTGCGGTAAAGGTTGTTCCTGATATCCCTAAGTGAAGAGGTCTCAGCTCATCTACTTGATTCGAAATCGTCAGAATATGGCTTTTATAGCCTGTGGTCTAAGGTTTAGACTCCAGGTTTAGTTTGAATATATTAGCTGAAAGGTTCTGTTAAGGAAAGATACGTGGTTTTTGCTGTTACTTTTCATAATGTAGGAATGAAAAAGGAGAAAGTAGAAGTCTGTCGTACAGTTGGAGAATGGAAACCTTGCATCTATTGGCTGGTCCAGACTCCTCGTGACTTACTTTGTTCCTTGTAAAGAAAAATGTGCCCACTAGAGACATATTTTGGCCCAAGCACCAATTTATCATGTCCCCTCCTTTGCTAATATTTTCGTACATTTTATTCTTTCTCCTAGACCTTTCGGCTTTTTGCCCTCTTAGAAAAAGGATTGAATCATAATGTAAAACTTTATAAATTTCTTTTTTTTTTTTTTTTTTTTTTTTTGAGACAGAGTCTCGCTCTGTCACCCAGGCTGGAGTGCAGTGGCCAGATCTCAGCTCACTGCAAGCTCCACCTCCCGGGTTCACGCCATTCTCCTGCCTCAGCCTCCCGAGTAGTTGGGACTACAGGCGCCTGCCACCTCGCCCGGCTAGTTTTTTTGTATTTCTTAGTAGAGACGGGGTTTCACCATGTTAGTCAGGATGGTCTCGATCTCTTGACCTCGTGATCCACCCGTCTCGGCGTCCCAAAGTGCTGGGATTACAGGCTTGAGCCACCGCGCCCGGCCAAAACTTTATAAATTTCAAATGTCACTTCTCTGATGGTGAGTGATGGGACTTGTGCCATTTAAATACAAGATTATCTGGCCTCTATTTGTAAATAAAATCCACTGTACAATGAAATCGATGCTGGCTTTTCATTTTTCACCTGAGATTTGTAGCCTGATGAAATGGTTTATTGGCAGGGCGGATGAGTGTAAGGGATCATGCTTTCCTGGCGTGTGTGTTTATGGCACATCGCCGTCCCGTGGCAGCTGTTCATCTTTCTCTCACCTGCCACGACGGATTCCACGTGATCCTCCCAGGAGCAAGAGTTGAGGGATGTCAGTGCCCACCATCCAGGGGACTTGGCAGCTCAGCTGTGATTCCCGTAGATAAGGCCGCCTGAGCAGAGCTCCTCCTGGGGACTGTTCAGTGTTTACAAGCACTGCCGCTGTTTTAAGTTCAGAGAAGTATGAGGCCATGTACTCACTTAAAACCAAGGCAACATGCGGACCGGCGTGTCCGCTCCCGGAGGACCTGGCTGCTTCTGCCTCTTAGCTCCTTTCCCTACTCTTGGTCTTACTATCTGCATTTCATTCTTCCTGGAACTGCTGGAACCATCTTCCTCAAGCAACCTTTTCATCACGTCATCACCCTGATTGAACCCCTTGGGGAAACGCTCTCTTGGTTTTCTGAAGTGCGCGCTCAGCCTGGCCTCCGCCGGTCGTTCCCAGTGCTCTTTCACGGGCGTGTTTATTCATCAGCTCTGTGGCAGCCGTCCACGCCATTGCTGCAGAGGCTTCAGTGGAGCCACTGAACCGGAACCATGTGCCAGGGGCTCCTCCTCACCCGGAAGAGGATCTTAAAGGGCCTCTAGCCCCACAGTTTCTGTGATTGGTGGGTAGTCACCATGGGAATGAATGTGAGGAACTAACAGTGTCTCCACCGTGATGGTGCTTCCTGGCGTGGGCATTCCCGGGACAGGTTGGAGCTCGGTTACACCCAGCACACAAGGCTGAGACCAAGAGAGATGAGGCCCATTGCCCAGGTGACATGGCTTGTGTTAAAACCCACGTTGGCTGCTCTATGACCTTTCCTGGCTGAAATACGTAGAAGTGAGTTCCATTTGCAGGGGAAGTTCTAGAGGGCAGAAACCACATCTTTTTTTTTTTTTTTTTTTTAATCTTTGGATGTCCTGAATAGTCATAACTATGTTTTTGACTCACCTTGGAGCCTCAATTTGAGATTCCATATTCTACTTGTTTTCAGTAATTCATCAACCTTGTCATTTTGGCCAGAATGTGTGAAGCACCTGCCCTCTACAGGTGCTCAGAGAGGCGGAAGACTTTGGGGTGTGAATCATTATCACCCCTCTGTCCCCAAGAAGCTCAGAGCCTGGTGGGATGGAGCAGGGGTAGAGGACAGCTGATGGAGGCGAGGGACAGAGTGCTGGGAGAGGAGGCTTTTAGCCCTCAGATAGACGGCAAACTAGGAAAAAGAGCAAACCACTCTTCTCCCGACAAATGCCTGGAAACGTTAGGTAATTGGTCTGTTCTTGCACTGCTTAAAGAAGTACCTGAGACTGGGTAATTTATAGAGAAAGAGGTGTAATTGGCTCACTGTTCCACAAGCTGTACAGGAATCATAGCTGAGGAGGCTTCAGGAAACTTTCAATCATGGCAGAAGGTGAAGGGGAAGCTGGTGCGTCTTACGTGGCCGGAGCAGGAGGGAGGGGTTGGGGGAGGTGCCACACACTTTTAAACAACCAGGTCTCCTGATGCAGCGCTAGCAGGGATGGTGCTAACCCATTAGAAACTGCCCCCCCTCCCCACCATGATCCGGTCACCTCCAGCCAGGCCCCGCCTCCAGCACGGGGAATTACAACTGAACATGAGATTTGGGTGGGGACACAGATCCAAACCGTATCCGCGGTATTAAACAAAGATTGTTTAACACACATTGTGGGACTCCTTAAGAGCAGCAGCGAGGTCCTCCAGGAGTGAACAGCGCTGACTCCACTGGCTGACGCTAGTGAACTGGAGGGAATTGTCAGGCCGCCTCATGGCTAGGAGTGCAGGCTTTCCTGCCCTGGCAAGGTGCGATCACAGAAGCCAGTCCCGTGCAGGGAGATCAAGAGCTGCCCAGAGCAGAGACACGACCTCTGCCGTGGACACGCCCAGGCCTGTGTGCCTTGGACTCTGCATTCCAAACGTTATTAAGAGTTCGAAGAGCTTTTGTTTGTGTGGGGTTAATTCTCTTGATAACTGCCATATTAGAAATTCAAATAGAGAAAATTAAAAATACTTAGTAATTTATTTAAAAAAACAACGAAAAACCCATTATGTATTATTATAAGTAATATTTTTATGGTAAATTGCATTTTTCAAAATAAAAATGTTTAGTGAGAAGAAAGGCATTGTTTTACATTTTTGCAAATCTCCTTAATGTCTAACTTCATAGGGGAAGAATTCTCATATCTACTTCTACATTCAATTTGTTGTGGTAGTTTTTGTTTTGGCCGAAGAATGTGAAAAAAATCCAGCATTATCTAGATATGTAGTTGGAAAAGGAAGTGTCTTTTTTTTTTTTTTTTTTTTTTTTTTGAGATGAAGTCTCGCTTTGTCTCCCAGGCTTGAGGGCAGTGGTGCAGTCTCAGCTCACTATAACCTCTGCCTCCCAGGTTCAAGCCATTCTCCTGCCTCAGCCTCCTGAGTAGCTGGAATTACAGGCACACACCACCACACCCGGGTAATTTTTGTATTTTTGTTAGAGACAGGGTTTCACCATGTTGGCCAGACTGGTCTCAAACTCCTGACCTCAAGTGCTCCGCCTGCCTCAGCCTCCCAAAGTGTTGGGATTACAGGTATGAGTCACCATGTGTGGCCAGGAAGTGTTTTAATAGCCTTTTCAGGGAATTTTGGATTCTTTTTTCATTAATACTATACTATTCAACAAATGGTAGTTTCTTAAAAAAGGTTAGTTGCGATATGAAATCTGAAACCTGATCAGTGAATGTTTTATACTCAGTTACATTAAAGTTGATGGCCTGTCTTATACTTCGATAGGATCTTTTACCCATATATTGGCTCTGTAGCATCATTCATTGGCGATTTGGAAAATATTGGCTGACTGAGGTGTACGGATCTTTTAAATGTTGATACGTTTCATCGTATGATCAAATTTGTTGGTATTATAAGTGGGATTTAGACCCACCATCTCATAAGAAACAGCTGTCAGGCCCAGGGTGGCAGACAAAAGTCTTCCAAAATTCAGATTTTAATTTAAAACCTCAGGTATTATCATTGGCAACAAACACAGTTCCTTGTTTCTTTTGAAGTGACAGGCCGACCTCATTCATTTTTGAGAAAATATCTTCCAGAGACCCACGTTTGAATAACTGGTTTGTCTGCTAGTCCTTCTTTCATGTAAACATGATGTTTCTTGAAGAAAGTGTTCAGTTCAGCTCACACCTGAAGCCCGCGCACCAAGTGCTCTCCTTGAAGCCTCTGTTTCTGGATTTGCCCCTCGGGCTTTCCGTGTTCTTCCCGCCTGTCGTTCAGGGCTGAGGCTGAACACAATATTAATAGTAAGATGAGTGACCTTTCCCGCCGCATCCAGGGCATCCTTAAGCGAAACAGCCTTTCGTTTTCACACCGTGAGCATGTGCTATTGGGAAGACAGTGACGGTGAGTGTGGTGAGGGCACTGCCCTGCCTGCTGCCAGCATGCCCGCAGTTTTACCCACCGCTGCCTGTGTACTACCGGCACAAATGTCAGCACCACGAGGAAGGTGAATCATGCCTTCGTGTTACTATGACAGCAGTTTCAATGTAACAGACCCCTTGAAAGGTCTGGTGACCCCCAGCAGTTGGCTGGCTACCCTCTGAGAACTTCTGCCCTGGAGGGATGATCTCCTGCCACAGGCCTGTGGCGTTCCCATGGGAAGAGGCGTCTGCAGATGACCTCACGGCAGACGAAGTACAAACCAAGCGGAGAAGGAGTGCGCCGGGAATAAATGTTAGCGATTACTCTCATTAGGAGGATTTGTACCCAGAGACCTGAGACACTAGAACAGCGATTTGAAAGGAACCAGACAATGTGTAACTTTGAAACATTAAGGAGAAATAAACAGTTTTAAAATAAAGACTCTGAAGAAAGAACTCACAGATTTTTTTTTTTTTTTTTTGAGATGGAGTCTCGCTGTTGCCCAGGCTGGAGTGCAGTGGCGCGATCTCGGCTCACTGCAACCTCCACCTCCCAGGTTCAAGTGATTCTCCTGCCTCAGCCTCCTGAGTAGCTGGCATTACAGGCACACACCACCATGCCTGGCTGATTTTTGTACTTTTACCATGTTGGCCAGGATGGTCTCAATCCCTTGACCTTGTGATTTGCCTGCCTCAGCCTCCCAAAGTGCTGGGGTTACAGGTTTGAGCCCCCGTGCCCGGCCAGAAGTCACAGATTTTAAAAGGAACCAAAGAGAACTTCCAGCAGTCAAAATCAGAGTCACTGAAATTTAAATCTCATTAGACAAAAGAGAAGAGAGAGTTATTTAGAATTGAATGTAGCGCTGAGAAAATTACCGACTGGGCAACACAGAGAGATACTGAAAATACAGCAGATTAAGACGTGAAAGATAGAATTTAAAAAATAGAACTAGAAAGAGAAAATGTAGTGGAGGAAAGTCAATATTTGTAAAGCTATGGCTGGGATTTTTTCAGCATTGATGAGATGTTGTTAATAATAAACAAATCTCCAGAAAGATGAGTTGAAAGAAATTACCTATAGAGACATGAGAGTGAAGCCACTGAATAAGAAAGAGAAGAGAAAGTCTCATAGGAAAGAAGAAAGGCCAGAAAAAAGGAGAATAATGTGTCTCATCTTCTGAAGAAAAATAGCTGTCCAGTCAGATTAGATTTAAAAACAGAATCCAGCTATTTGCTGCTTGCAAGACACCTAAACCACAAGAAGACAAGTAGAAAGGATATGCAACAGAAGAATATTAACCAAAGTAATAGTTATGTAGCTCTGTAGCCCATATGTAGCTGTGTAATAGCCATGGAGGTATTAAATGAGATAGATTTTTAAGGCAAAAAACATTCCTAAGAGACAAAGAGTATCACTGTCAGTGGATACGTTTACCAGGGAAAAGTTAATCTGGAATGCATGACCTTGACCCCATATTTCTGCACATGTACATAAGTATGATGGGAGAGGGGTGGCGGTTGTCAGTGCCAGACACTGTTCTGAGTGCTTCGTTGTCATATTAGTTCATTTTCCCTCACAACCACCCATAAGGCACTTCCCATTTTGTGGCTAGTTAGTTGCAGCGTTGGGATTTAGACCCACACAGTCCAGCACCAGCCTTCCTGTCTCTCAGTGATTAGTAGGTGATATGGTTAGGCTTTGTGCCGCCACCCAAATCTCACCTTGAATTGTAATCCCCATAATCCCCCACGTGTCAAAGGAGAGACCAGGTGGAAGTGATTGGATCATGGGGCGGTCTCCCCCATGGTGTTCTCCCGATAGTGAGTGAGTTCTCATGAGATCTGAGGTTTTATAAGGGGCTCTTCCCCCACTTTGCTCGGTACTTCTCCTTCCTGAGGCCTCCCCAGCCATGGTGAACTGTGAGTCAATTAAACCTCTTTTCTTTATGAGTTGCCCAGTCTCGGGCAGTTCTTTATAGCAGTATGAAAACCGACTAATACAGTAGATCGAGCACGTAAGAATTAGCAAGATCTGGGAGGACGCACACTGCACAGTTTGGCCAAATGGACATATCTAGACCCCCATATCCAGCACACAGAGAATATTCATTCTTTTCCAGCCTGCACAGAACATCTGTAAGAACAGCAATGCCAGCAGTTACCAGGAGCCCGGTAGACCAAGGTCTGGGTGGGGGATTAGCAGATTTAGAAGAGCATTCTAGACTAAATTGAGACTCCATGGTGTGGGATCACTCAGAGTGCTTAGGGAGTAGGAGTGTGTGCTGGAGCTTGAGGCTGGGAAGCTGGGTTGATGTTTGACAGCTCTGGAAAGTGTCCTTGTGACCCTCCCCAGATACTCGGGCCTCATCACTCATCTCTGGTGGATCGATGCCCTTCCTGCTAGGTGTCTAAGAGACAGTCTTTTTCTTTTATTTGAGATGGAGTCCTGCTCTGTCGCCAGGCTGGAGTGCAGTGGCACGATCTTGGCTCACTGCAACTTCTGCCTCCCGGGTTCAAGCGATTCTCCTGCCTCAGCCTGTCGGGTAGCTGGGACTACAGGCACACGCCACCACGCCCGGCTAATTTTTATATTTTTAGTAGAGACGGGGTTTCACCATGTTGGCCAGGATGGTCTTGATCTCTTGACCTCGTGATCCACCTTCCTCGACTTCCCAAAGTGCTGGGATTACAGACATGAGCCACTACGCCCAGCCAAGAGACAGTCTTTTTACTCGGGGGCATTTGGTGTTGGGGGAAAAGGCAAAGCAGCTACATTTCCAGATGTGCTGGTCTTAGGGGAGATGCTCCGTCCAGCAAGTAATGCCTGGAAACCCATTGCTGACCTGCCGGTCATGTGAACAACAAATCGAGGTCATTTGCACTGCCCTGAGGGACGTCTACGCTTGCAGTGGGATGTGGGCTGTATTTGGATGAAGGAGGGGAGTTTCACCTAGGACCCAAACAGGAGCCTAAACTAGGTGGTGGCAGGACAGGCATTGGCGGGCAGGTGCAAGAACACCGAGGCCAGCTGTAGACCTTGTTGGCCATGCGGAGCAAGTGCCCGGTGTGGAGTGGTGGCGGCGGTGGGGTGCCCTACTGCCTCATTAGGAATGTCTGGGGAGCTTTTCAGTGGTTACCACCACCGGGAGATGCCGCTGCATGGACAGTTCCGCCTGGGAAGAACCCTTGTGGCACCACAGGAAGAAGCATTGCATAGGAATGCTGCACTTGCAGTCACTGGATCTGGGCTCAACATTTTCCACCTGCGTGACCCTGTTACTGACTCCAGCTGGACGGTGTCATCTTGAGAGTGAATGAGGTTGTGAGAAAAGTCCTGTATTTTGTGGTGCAATAAGTGTCTTGGATCTGGCACGGCAGACCATCTGGTCAAGTTTCCACAGCGCAGGAGGGTGCCCAGGCTGGCTTGTGGGCAAACGGGTGTGAGGTAGGGCAGGGGTGGGTTGCCCTCAAAGTGGGGTACCACTCAGTGCGGCAGTGATGACCTTGAACCTCCCATTTAAGCCTCATGGGGACTAATCCTCAATGTTGAGGACAGAATTTCTGTGCTGTCTTCCTCAGTTGTGTGGTAGCTTTGATTGTAAGTACTTTAAAAAAATTCAGATAAGCTTAATTTGGAGAAATAATTTCTTTGCATTCTTGTCTTTATTTTTCATTTTCTTTCCCAGCTGGGCTTTCTGCCCATTTGCCTGAGTTTCACTCTGTGTGTGTCGTTCTCTGGGTGATGTGAGGTGGGTGGGTGTGCACAGGTTGACCGTGTGTGGGTTTCCGGGGCTCTGGTTTTTCTGTAGTGACCTGGGGTGTGAGGTTGGAGGGAGGGTCCTTTGTGGCTCCCCAACCAGCTGGCAGAGTAGCTGGTGCCAGAATGAGAAGACCAGGTTTTTTTGTTTGTTTGTTTTCTTCTTCTCTACCAAGTACACTGTGAGGGTTCCAGTCACTTAATTAAAAAAAAAAAATTTGGTGGGCTGTTTCTTTCGGTGGTTTCATGGATGTCCTTTTAATGCTATTTGGTATTAGTAGCTATGTTTTGGGGATGATTTTTCGTGTAGATCACAGAAATACACCTGGGCCGATTCCAGCTGATGGAACCCTTCTTTAAGAAGTATTTGCTTTAACACAGCACGTTGGCTTCGGGGCCTGAAGATAACTGGCTTTGAGTGTGCACTTTCTAGGCAGTGGAAGCTGCTGAACTAGTGCTGTTTCAGCCCCTCCCTCTCCCTGGGAGTTTAAACTGGGTATCCAGTGAGAAGTTCTGGACTGGGCACGGTGGCTCACGCCTGTAATCTCAGCACTTTGGGAGGCCGAAGCGGGTGGATCATTTGAGGCCAGGAGTTTGAGACCAGCCTGGCCAACATGGTAAAACCCTGTCTCTTTTAAAAATACAGACATTAGCCAGGCGTGGTGGCACGCATCTGTAATCCCAACTACTCGGGAGGCCGAGGCAGGAGAATTGCTTGAACCCAGGAGACAGAGGTTGCAGTGAGCCGAGATTGAGCCACTGCCCTCCAGCTGGGGCGACAGAGCCAGACTCCATCTCAAAAAAAATTATATATATATATATATATAAATATATATATATAAAAATATATATAAAAATATATATATATAAAGTTCAGGCTGGATGAGGCCCTCTCAGGCTTTTAGGGGATTATTCTTGCACTTCTGCCAGTCTTTTCATTTCACTAACAGCACTCGCCCCAAGGTTGTCGGTTCGCTATGACTTCTTGAATTACAGCTTCCATATTTGCCTACCCCGAAGTCATACTATTACTCGTAGATTCATTACTTAACGGGACGGCTTCTTTGAGTAGAAAAGAACCGTTGCCTTTTATAATTAGTCATTTACATTTCCTTTCCTTGGGGAAGAATTATTGAATTCTAAGAACTGGTCGGTGGCATGGAAGTGATAGGAATATTGGGGAAAGTGACTAAATTGTCTTGGAACTTGTCAGAGAAAAGGCCAGAAACGCAGTGGCGTTGTGACTCATTTAGAGGAAGGTCAGGAAACGGCCAGGCCCGTGGCTCAGGCTGGAGTGGACTCTGCCTGCCAGCAGGTGTTAGCCTTCAGGCAGGGCTGGTGTGAGTTGACCATTGGTGTTAACACCAGGGAGGTGACATGGTAGCTGGGGGAAACCCTATCCTGCACACCAAGCTGGGGAGACGTGCGGCTCCTTACAGTGCTTGTTCACAGAGGGGGCCGGCCAAAGGCAGTTGAGGACAGCTCAGGAGCCTCTGCCATGAGCTCAGGCAGCTGGAACTTGGAATGGACTGAGCCCCAGGGATGTCATTATCTGAAAGAGAGTAACAAAGGAAGGACTGGTCTGATGCCCAGGAAGGTGGCAGAGAGAAAGTGCACTCCAACTGAGCTGTGATTTGGCATTTGTTGTATACGTCAAGAAGCAGAGTCTTCACCTGGACAGGGCATTGGAGCGCTTGGTGGAGGCCTGGGGTAGGAGAATGAATGCATGGAGCGCCGAGTCCGTTTAGATGTGTCAAATCCACACCTGCCCCAGATGCCAGCTCGACTGTGTCCCTGTGGGGAAGAATCTGAGGTAGGTGATTTCAGAGTCCCAGTCAATAAAATTGAGGACTCCTGCCAAGATTTTAGAAAGGTTTATTAAACAGATAAGAATGTGTTAGTTACTGGCCTGTGACAGAAGGTTCATTAAGAATTAATCATTGAACAGCAAGCAATTTAAAAATGAAAATTAAAAAATTCAATTTACAATAGCATTGAAAACCATAAGAATCCATGTGGTTGCCTGAATGAATAGTAGATTCCTTTTGATTACTAAGTAGTATTCCACCGTGTGAATCTATCACAGTTTATCCGTCCTCCTGTTGGTGGCAGCCGAGGCTGTTTCTGGTCTTGGGCTCTTGTGAATAACATTTCTGGGAACATTCATGTCCACATCTTCTTCTAGATGCCTGTTAAGTTCTGGCCGTACCACGTCAGAATGCGATTTCTCCAACATTGCATCCCCCGCAGGGTCTTCATTTGTTCCAATTCCAATAGCAGTCCTTTGTCAAGATAGATCTTTTGAGCATGCTTTTGAGTCCTGTGACTTGTCAGTTCATTTCATTAATGGCGTCTTCTATGAGCCAACAGTTTCAACTTTGATAAAATCAATTTATCATTTTTTTTCTTTTGTCGTAATAGTTTTCTGTGTCCTGCCTACCTCCACAATGCCAAGATTTATACCCATGTTATGATTAATAATTTTAGTTTTTAGTTTTAGGTCTACAACCTAGCTTGACTTAATTTCTGTATATGGTGTAAGGAAGATGTCAGGGTTCATTTTTTTCCTCTACAAATATCCTGGTGAACAACATGCCATTTATTGAAAACAGTTTTGTCCTATCTCACTTTTGCTGAAAATTAGATGATTGTATAAGTGTGTGTCTGTTTCTGGACACCCTGTTTTGTCCCATTGACCTACGAATGGATCTTAATCCGGTTCACACTGTCTTCATTACTGCAGATTTTCATGGTGTTGGGTAAGACCATCCTCTTTGTTCTTTTTAAAAATTATCTTAAGTAATTTTGGTCCTTGGCATTTTTATATAAAGTTTGTTATTTGCCATTTCCTACCAAAAAAAAAGCCTATTGAGATTTTGAATGAGAATATGTGGAATTTGTATGTCAGTTTCCCTCATATTGACAATATTAACAAATATCGAGTCTTCTTATCTGTGAGCATAGTATATTTCTTTAGGTATTCTTTAATTTATCCTCACAAACATTTTGCAGTTTTTGGTGTGGGGTATTGCTCATACTTTGTTAAATTTATTTCTGAATATTTTGTTTTTTTCTGATGTTACTTCAAATGGTATAGCTTTGTTGGTATTTTTTATTTTTGGATTTTTTACTATTGATTTGTAGTAAATCAATTTGGGATTGATATACTAGGGGTATATACAAATACAGCTGATTTTTGCAAACGGACAGTTTCCTAGGCGCTGCTGCCTAACAGATGACTCCCAAACCCCCTGACTGGAAGCAGCTGTGCCTTTGTGCTCTCGGGTTCTGTGGGTCAGGATCTCCGTCAGGGCCTGGTGTGGACGGCTCATTTGTGTACCATGATGTCTGGAATCTCGGGTGGGGGCTGGAAGCATCTAGACTCCCGTTCATTTAAGAGCCTGGCGCCCTGGGCCTGCGTGACTCTAAGAGTAGGATTTTGGGTTGGATCGCCCACTCCTGGCCTCTCCACGCACTGAGTGTCCTCATGGCATGGTGGCCTTGGGATAGTCAGACCTGTCGCTGGATGGTTCAAGGCTCCCGGTGAGACTCTGTCCGCAAACAAGGTGGAAGCTGCATTTTTCGTGACTGAGCCTCAGAAGTCACACACCGTACTCAGAAGTCGTGCCCCCTGTACGCTTTTGGTGGCAGCAGTCACAAGCCTATTCTAATTCAAAGAGGGAGAAATTAGCCTCCATCTCTCGATGCCGGAGTGGCATAGTCCCCTCCTGAAAGAGCATGTGGGACGGGAGACAATGTGGCCACTTTTGGAAAATACTCTACTTGTTTCTAGTAATCTTGCTAGAGTCGCTTATTATTGCTAGGAGCTTGTTAGTAGATGCCTTAGGATTTTCTGTACACAGTGATATCATCAGCAAATAAAGAGACTCTTCTTTCTTTGCGAGACAAATGGTTTTTATAGGTATACCTTGGAGATAATGCATGTTTGATTCCAAACCACCACAAGAAAGCACCTATCATAATAAAACTAGCCACACAAGTTTTTTGCTTTCTCAATGCATGTAAAAGTTATATTATACTTTAATTTATTAACATACAGTAGCATTGTGTCTAAAAAGCCTACATACCTGAATTCAAAACTACTTTATTGCTAAAAAATGCAAATGATCATCTGAGCCTTCAGCAAGTTGTAATCTTTTTCTCGGTGGGGGGGGTCTTTTCTCGTATGGACAGCTGCAGACTGATCAGCGTGGTGGTTGCTGAAGTTGGGGTGGCTGTGGCAATTCGTTAAATTAAGACAACAGTTTGAAGTTTGCTGTGTCAACGGAGCCTCCTTTTCCTGGAAGAGTGCTCTGTAGCTTGCCGAGCTATTTGATGGCACTTTATCCACAGTAGGGCTTCTTTCAAAACCCCAGTCAGTTCTCTCAAACCCTGCCACTGCTTTATCAGCTAGGCTTGTGGAGTGTTCTAAATCCTTTGTTGTCATTTCAACAATGTTCACAGCATCTTCTTCAGGAATAGCTTCCGTCTCAAGAAACGAAGTCCAGTCTTGGAGTCCAGTCATTCTGGAAAACAAACAAACAAACAAAACACCACTTTTTTCCGTCATTCATAAGAAGCATATTCTTATCCATTCAAATTTTACTGTGAGACTGCAGTAATTCAGGCACATATTCAGACTCTGTTTCTAATTCTGTTCTCTTTCTATTTCCACCATATGTGTAGTTACTTCCTCCACTGAAGTATTGAACCCCTCAAAGTCATCCACAAATGTTAGAATCAACTTCAAACTTCCTGTTAATGTTGGTGTTTTGACCTCTTCCCATGAATCACAAATTTCTTAATGGCATCTAGAAAAGCAGGTCCTTTCCATAAGGTTTTCAATGGACTTTGCCCAGTTCATCAGAGGAATCACTGTCTATGGCAGCTATAGCCTTATCAAGTATATTTCTCAAATAATGACTTGAAAGTTGAAAGTACTCCTTGATCCATGGTCTGCAGAATGAATATTGCATCAGCAGGCACGAACACAACTTTCATCTTCCTGCACGTCTCCATCAGAGCTCTTGCGGGACCAGGTGTGTTGTCCATGAGCGGGAATATTTTGAACAAAATCTTTCTTTCTGAGCAGTAGGTCTCAACAGTGGGCCTAAAATACTTGGTAAACCCTGCTGTAAACAAATGTGCTGTCATCCAGGCTTTGTTGTTCCATTTATAGAGCGTGCTTCTTAAGGGCCCTAGAGTTTCAGAATGGTAAGTGAGCATTGGCTTTAACTTGAAGTCACCAGCTGCTTTAGTCCCTAACAAGAGAGTCAGCTGGTCCTTTGAAGCTTTCAAGTGAGGCACTGACTCCTCCGCTCTAGCAATGAAAGTCATAGATGGCGTCTTCTTCCAGGGAAATCTGTTGTTTAGAGTAGCCACCTTCATCAATTATCTTGACTAGATCTTCTGGAGAATGTGTTACAGCTTCTCCCTCGGCACCTGCTGCCTCACCGTGCACTTTTATGCGTTGGAGACGGCTTCTTTCCTTAAACCTTATGAACTGACCTCTGTTAGCTTCCACCCTTTCTTCTGTAACTTCCTCACTTCTGTCAGCCTCCATAGAATTCAAGAGAGTTAGGGTCTTGCTCTGGACTAGGCTTTGGCTTAGGAAAATGTTGTAGCTGTTTCGGTCTTCTATCCAGACCACTGAAACTTTGTCCACATCAGCAAGAAGCCGGTTTTGCCTTCTTAACATTCGTGTGTTCACTGGAGTAGCACTTTTAATTTCCTTCAAGAACTTTTCCTTTGCATTTCACAACCTGGCTGCTCGGCAAAAAAAAAAAAAAAAAAAAAAAAAAAGGCTTACCTTTTGGCTTGTCTCAGCTTTTTGCATGCCTTCCTCACCAAGCGTAATCTTTCTGGCTTTTGATTTAAAGTGAGAGAACGTCCAACTCTTTCTTTACTTAACCCATTATAGGGTTTTTACTTGGCCTAATATCAATATTGTTGTGTCTCAGAAAATAGGAAGGCCTGAGAAGAGAGAGAGATGGGGAACTGCTGGTCAGCAGGGCAGTTGGAACACATACAAAACGTTTATTGATTAAGTTTGCTGTCTTACATGACGTGGTTTGTGGTGCCTCAAAACAATTACGATAGTAACATCAAAGACCACTCATCACAGATCCCCATAAAAGATGTAATGATAATGAAAAAGTTTGAAATATTAAGAAAATTGCCAAAATGTGAAACAGAGTCACTATATATGTGTGTATGTGTGTGTATGTGTGTGTGTGTGTATATATTATATATGTGTGTGTGTGTATATATATATATATATTTTTTTTTTTTTTTGAGACAGGGCTTCACTCTGTTGCCCAGGCTGAAGTGCAGTGGTGTGATCTTAGCTCACTGCAACCTCTGTCTCCCAGGCTTAAGTGATTCTTCCACCTCAGTCTCCTGAGTAGCTGGAACTATAGGTGCCACCAACCTGGCTAATTTTTATATTTTTTGGGTAGAGATGGGGTTTCGCCATGTTTCCCAGGCTGGTCTTGAACTCCTGGGCTCAACGGATCTGCCCACATCGGCCTCCCAAAGTGCTGGGATTACAGGCATGTGCTACCGCGCCTGGTCACGAAATATATGTTTTATTTAAAATATACTCTTGTAGATAGTTTATTCTTGGAGTTTGCTTTCTTAACTTTTTAGTGTGTGCTTAGACCATATATATATGTGTGTATATATATTTTTTACATATACATATATATACACACACACATATATATTCATCTGATCTGTCCAACCTAATTATTTATATGGTTGGAGTTTAGGTTGCCATTTTCCTATTTATTTTCTATTTGTTTCATCTTTTCTTATTTGTTCTTTTTTCCCTACCTTCTTTGGATGAATTGAGTATTTTTTTAAATTAATGGAGTTTGGCTTTTTAGAGCAGTGTCAGCTTTGCAGAAAAATCGAGCAGGAGGTGGAGAGGCCCCATGCGCTCCTCAGCGTCCTCCTTCAGCCCCAGCCTCCCTGCGATTAGCATCTCCCCTCAGTGACTTTAGTGAGGCATATGTGTTACAATTGAGAAATCAATATCGATACATTATTGTCAGCTCAAGTCCATAGTTTACACCAGAGTTGACTTTTTGTGTTGTAGGTTTTGAAAGGTGTGGGTTTTGAAAGGTGTGCAGTGACGAGTCCACCAAGAAAGTGTCATACAGTGTCATCCCCTGCCCTGAACACCCTCGTGCCCTGCCTGGTCATCCCCTTCCACCCAACCCCTGGGCTTTTTACTGTCTCCATAGTTTCGCCTTTACCAGAATGTGACTTGGTTGAAATCCCGCAGTTGGAGCCTTTCCAGCCTGACTGCTTGTGCTACGGTTGCTTCTCTTCTCGTTGGCTTACTGGCTGTCCCCCTCCCGCGCCGGCGTTCATGACGGCTCTGCTCCTCGCAGTGTGCATCTGGGAGTGACCATGGATGGCCGCCTCCTGCTGGTGCGGCCGCTTTACTCTGCTGCTTGGTCTGTGTCTGAAGACAAGTGACAGCCATGTTTCTGGTGGTTTACAGAGGCACTGGTTCCTCTGGCCTGGCTGGGTTGGGAGCCTTCAGCCTTAAACCACTGTTTCGTGGCCGACATGTCATGGAAGGTGCAGAATTGGGGGGAGGTTGGGTTTGCATTTTGTATGGATGTTGTCTTAGGTTCTTTTAGACACAGTAACTCAATACCCTCTGTACCCTTGCAATGGAGCTCTTCCTCTCTCCATTTCACAGATGGGGACACAGGAGATCAGAGAAATGAACCTGGCAGGTAGGAAAGCAGGGGCTTAAACAAGGCTTCATCGAATTGGACACCTTTGTGCTCTGAGGGCACTTTCTGAGAGCTGCTGCAGAGCCCCGTCATTGGCCCTGCCCTTCCCTCCTCTTTGCAGAGACTGCAGTGAAGACGTCAAGGGGATCTGTTTAGCCAGTGCCTCTCAGCTGGGAGGGACAGCGAATGTGATAGAAGGCACAATCAGGATTCAGAACGGGTTCAACTGCCTGCATTGCCAGCCGGGAACCAATCAAATGAATGAGCTAATAGGAATAAATGGCAAGTCCTGCGTTCAGGTGCACGAGCTGATCAGTCGGCTCAGCAGAAGGCAGTGTGGACAGTTGGGGTTGACTTTGTCTTCCGTGGGAAGCGCGTGTGGTCACTTTGCCTGGATTACGGCAGTTGCCTCATGAATGATACCCCTGCATCCTCTTTGGCCTCATTCCGTTGTTTCTACATCATCTTTCTGTGATGCAAATCTCTTACCTGCAGTGGCCCCCATTTGCATTTCATTACCTGCATTTGAGAGCCTTGCCTGGGCCTCACCGCTGCCTCGGACATGGCCTTCCAGCCTCGCCGCTGCCTCGGACATGGCCTTCCAGCCTCGGAACAGTCTCCTCCTACCTTAGCCGCAGCTTCCTCACTGCCCTTCAGCTGCCCTGGCCTCTTTCATTTCTGGGATGTGACGTGCTCCCTCGGGCCGCCGGGGCTCTGTCGCATGGTGCCTGAACTCTCTCTCTCATCTCTGCTCAGGCCTGACACCCTCCAAGTGGTTTTCCAGGCCCAGCCTGGTTCTGTGCTGTGATGGTGTGGCCACCCAGGTCCTCGTTAGCAGTAAATGTGCACTTGCCTGGCATGTGGTGAACGTTGGCTCAGCTGCCAGACTGTCATCCCTGTGAACAGAAGGGCCCTGTCTACCTGTCTACTTTTCCCCATCTGTGTCAAGGGACCCCAAGGCCACCCCACGGAGCCACACTCGTGGCTGTGATTCCTCACAGGGCAAGGATGCAGAGGAGACTCCATCAAGGGGTAAAGTCCAGAGGAAGTGGGGTGAGCTTCCAAGCCCTCTCCTGGCGGAGTCACACAGGACACACTGGATCACTCCAGCATGGGGCTGGGACGACCTGTCCGAAACATTGTGCCTACTGGGGAAGCACATTAGAGACTCAGCACCGAGAATGTTAGTGGGGACTGGGCATACGGACACTCTCTGCTTGGCATGTGCCCAAATGTAGCCTCCTAGGGGGAGAGCAGGTGCCCAGGGTGAACCACACCGCACAGTGTAGACCCGCCGAGTCAGCCAGATCAGTCAGGGAATGGTGGGAACTCTCCCGAAACCCACATTCTAGGCACCCGCCGGGGACCGGCCTTGCAAGCAGGACTCTCCGGGGATGGCATTCCCAGGCCTGTGTGTTTGACTCCTTCGCACACATCGATACTCAGGACTTGATTTTCTGGCACGTAGGAGGCTTTCAGTGTTTGTTGAACAGATGAAAGAACTAGTATCTGATGTGGTTCTGCCTTCTGCTGGACTGGTGCATTAACTGCTTTAATGTCTGAACGGCTGACAGTGGAGTGCAGCTGTGACAGGAGGCTTCCTAGCTCTGTCCTTGCGTGATCAGAGCCCAGCTTCTGTGTTGAGGGCTGGTGGCCAGGGGCCCCTGAGAGGACGTGGAAGGGAGTCTTTTAAGAGTTGAAGGAATCTGGTCTCTCAGGCCGTTGCTTGCAGAAGAGACTTCCTGAGCTGTTTCGGAGGCAGGTCAATGCCTGTGTGCGGAAGGCACATTTGGTTTCGGCGTGGGGAAGACACTGTGTTACGGTGAGATTAGCCTGGAAAGGGGAGGCTGGACTTTGTGGGGAGTTGGATCCTGGTCCAGGTGGAAGAGCCCTTTGTCAGAGAGGCAGGAGGAGTCTGACTTCTCCGTGAGCTGGCAGGTTTGCCTCCTGGTACTTCCAGCTGAGCTGATAGGAATTTATATTTCAACTCTTCTCTAAAATGCTCCCTGAGAAAATTTTATTCTACTTTTCTTCCGAAAAGCCCAGAAAGTGTTATTTGTTATTGGGAGGAGTGTGATGTTGTAATGGCAACAGGTGTAAGGCAAGCTGAGAGCATGTTAAAAAATTTATATTCACAGACTTTACCTTCTGTGAAACATTTCGCAAAAGGCCATTGTCTTCAGCCCTTCCTTTCTTCCCTCTGACTCATACGTTTTGTAAATTACATCCCTTTTCAAAGACACACGATCTCAATTGGAAAGGATATGCGTGTTTACTTTTTATGAAGGGAATAATGTTAATATTATTACTAATGATATTTTTATAAGCGTAGAGTATTTTTGCTTACAAGATCCTGTTTTGCTGCCCAGGTACATGTTCACTAGCACAGGTGATCTGGGGGCCAGGTGTGGGAGGCGGGGTGCTGGGCTGGGGTATCCTGAGGGCAAATCTGATTTCTGGGCCTTAAGCAGACAGAGCCCGTGATCTGCCCAGGGGTCTTGGTGGAGCCTGCGGGCAGCAGGCTGCTGGGAGGGCCCGGGCGGTCAGTGCCTCCCCGGGACAGGCTGCTGGGAGGGCCCGGGCAGTCAGTGCCTCCCCGGGACAGGCTGCTGGGAGGGCCCGGGCAGTCAGTGCCTCCCCGGGACAGGCTGCTGGGAGGGCCCGGGCAGTCAGTGCCTCCCCGGGACAGGCTGCTGGGAGGGCCCGGGCGGTCAGTGCCTCCCCGGGACAGGCTGCTGGGAGGGCCTGGGCAGTCAGTGCCTCCCCGGGACAGGCTGCTGGGAGGGCCATGGGGTGGTCTTAGTCATTCCTTTCCTCAGCCGCCTGGCTCTGCGTTCCTTGGCCACGGTGTCTGCCTCCTTAGAGTGCCCTTGGAGGCTTCCTGGCCACTGAGTGGGGCCTTCTGCAGCCTGGGCTCACCTCCGGAGCCAGGAGGGCCCAGACTGACCCCCGCCCCGTGCTCTAGCCTTGGTGTCTCGCCCTCCGGAGGTGGGGCCGGGCGTCCGTGCTGCAGTCTTCTGAAGGCTGGTCTTCTCTGCCCCTAGTCTGAAGCCAGAATGCCAAGGCCATAGCTGTCAGTCTTTGCAGGTCTTCCAAAATGCAAACCTTTTCTCTTTCAAAATGCAGACCTTTACTTTATGGGCTCTCAGTGCCATTCTTTTTTATTGTTTGGATTTCTGAGAACCTGTCTTCCCTACCTGGGTTTTGAACAAATTGAGAAATAAAGTTGTCGCAGATGGAGGCCAAATAATAACTATTTCTGCTCGAGAGCCTGAGATCCTGTCTTAGTGGGAGAGCCACTGAGTTGGCTGACCGATCCCAGGACCCATCAGGCTCGCCCACCCCATCAGAGCCGGCGCTGCGGGCCGGGCCCTGCCCGCCTGCTGTGGAACCTCTGAGAAGTGCGAGGGACTGAACCCACCTTCGCCTCTCCCCGTTTTAGCCTCCGTGGAGCGAGCATTTCTGGGAATAGAGGCAGTACAGGAGAGGCAGCAGCTGCGCTCCCTCCACCTGGCGCTGACTCCAGGTCTGTCTGTTATTCACATAACCATCAGGGCCCTGGACAGCCGGGGGCGTGGCCTCCCTTGGAGTGGGAGAGATCACATCCCTCAGGACAGACCAGTGGGGTGGTTAGAATGTGCTCCCCACGGCTCCAGAATTTGTCAGAATAGGACATTAATTAAGTAATCCTAAGGCCTCTCTGTACTGGAGGCGGCCACACACTCTGTGGTTTACTTCTCACCCTTAATTCTGTGCGGCTGTATTGTTCAGCCGGGCTCGTCGGGATTCCTCCACGACATGATGCAAACTTGCAACACACAGTGTGCCCTAAATGTTAACATAAATCTGCTTCTGTTGTCCAGTCTCTGGGGAGAAATTCAGTCTTAAAGGGTAACCACTGCAAGTTCAGGTCCAACGATGATGACAGTCAAAGGAATTCAAGTCTGGAGCCAAAATTTCTTACTCCTGTTAAATTTCAAATATATGAAAGCTCACAATTTGTCCTTCACTTGCTGCTGCGGCTCCATCTCAGCTGGACAGGTGCCGGGGTCTCACTGACACCGTCGCAGCTCCTTCAGGCCTAAAAGTCCTGCCCATTAAACGCTGTATTTTGGACAGCCAAATTCAGGAGGCCTCCAAGCTTATCCCTGAATCGGCCCACGACATCTAGGAAACAGATCATCCCCAGGCCCCGGAGCAGTCACTGCAGAGATCCGCTCTCCGGAGCCCATCCTTCCTGCCACCCAGGGTCACCAGAGGGCCTTGGCGTCATTCTAAGTGAAGGTGGCAAACGGAGTTTTCGCGGTTCTGCCCTCACAGAGATGTGACAGTTTGGAATCCAGAGCCCGTCACTTGAAATCCACCTGGGAGAAATCCCTCAGCAAGCGGGCAGGTCTGACTCGGCTCATTTTCCATTTCTAGGGACAGAAAAATCCTCAGTGCCTTGTAGGCATTTTCTGTGTTCTGGGCCACAGCGGCCGCCATGCCTGTTCTTGTTAGGAGATGTCACGTGTGCTCTGGGTGTGTGCGCGGGTGTGTGTGCGCGTGCTTGTGTGTGTGTGTGCATGTGTGAGAGAGAGAGAGAGAGAGAGAGAGAAACGTAGTGAGTGCTGGCTGCGTGTGTTCACATTCGACTTTCCAGACTTGGGAATGCTGCTGGCCCGAAAGCAGTCACTCAGCTCCACACTTGTCTTACCTGGGGTCCCCTCCTGGGTTCTGGAGCTGGGGGTTCTGTGAGTGCTGTTTCCACGTTACTGGGGCCTCCCGAGGGCTGACACCCTTGCTGTGTGCCCCGTCACCCTTCCTTGCAGATTCTGTGCACTCTGTGGCTGCGTCCCCTCACAGCACAGGGAGGCCTGCCTGGTTGACCACCTCCAGGAACGTTGTTCTCGAACCGTTTTCCAGTCCTGAGCCTATGGAAGAGGAGTATCAGTATCAAGTCCAGATCAGTCCTTCCACTTTACTCCTGGGCTCTGAATGTCGGGTGCCATGTGGACAACTGCCCGTGTAGACCTGCTCCCCTGTCACGCAAAGCTAGCACCTCCGTCCTGCCAGGTGGTGCCTGCAGACCCCTGCCCTCTTGGGCGCTCAGGCAGCAGATCATCCCCCACTGTCGGAGAGGCTGCCCTGACGCTGCCTTCTGCAAGCTAGTACCTGCGTGGTGGCCTGAGCCCGCTTGGTGAGCTGCAGTTGCCTGTGCCCAACACCTCCTGTTCGGACCAAGACTGCATTACCTGTGCCCTTACTGAGGCCAGTGGCCTGCCTGGCTTCCCCTAGCTGAGGCTCCTGGGGCCATCCCCAGTGTCACTCCCTGAGGGCAGAGCTGCCACAGGCAGTCATCTCCCAGTGCTGGCCGGGCCAGAGGCCCTGTGTGCTCACTAAAGAGTTAGAAGCCTAGGCCGGAACCCACAGGAGCCCCAGGCACAGCACCCGTCGTTTCGCTGCCTTCTGATTCTCCTTTCTGCACAGGTTCATGGATTAGCAACCTTAGTTCCACCTGCAACCCTGGTTCCCCATGCCATGTAAGGCAGCACATCCGCAGGTTCCAGGGATTGGAACCTGGGCGTCTTTGGGGCTGGTTATTATTCTGCTTTCCACATTCACTGCTGTTGGGTACAGATTAAGTCTGTTAACCACGAGTCTGGTTGAAACCCTCCTTCTGAAAATGCCCCCGAGCACTGGCTGAGGCCCAAAGGGCAGCCTGCATAGGGAATGCCCTTCTCTTGTTGATGGGAGCTGCCTCTTTGTGTTCCTGCTGTGGGATGAGGCAGTGTGACCAGTCTTCTCCGGCCGCACCCCCCAGTGTCTTGTATGTGCTCTCTTAGGTGGTGACACAGGAGTAATAGACCTGTCACCGCCCGGTACCTGCTGTGTCTTGAAATCTCTTCCACATTCCACTTACTTATTTCCTTGAGACCTCAGACAGTCCTAGAAGGCAGTGTTATTACTCTCATGTTATTGGTAATGAAACGGAAGCCCAGAGGGGTTGTGTTACTTGCCAGGGTCACACAGCTCCTGAGTCCTAGAGCTGGGGCCCCATTCCTGGGCTGTTTGACTTGAAACTGCCCAGGCCCCCTTCCCTTTGATGCTATGCAGACCTTCTTCTGTTAGTATCTGAACTTAACCTGAGTTCACCCAACTATATCTCCGAGGGTAAAGCCACATGTCCACTGTTTTCAGCATCATGTCATCAGCACTTGGATTGTGGCCACGATGATGGTGCTGTCAGCGCCGGGCACATTTGCCATTGGCTTCCAGCAGGGCTGAGTGCTCGGGGTCCAGGTGGCCAGCGAGGTGGTCAGTTCCCAAAGACTGTTCTGGTCAATGAGCTATGCACTTGGATGCCTGATTTTCAATTTAGATATAAGTGTCTCACGTTTACAAATAGAAATGTACCAGTCAGTGTTCCCTGAGATGTGCATGCTCATCACCTGACATCGGGAAATACTGGACTTTCCCTTCTCAAAATAGCACTCGGCGGCACCGCGAGGGGCTGTGCTGTGCAGTGCGCGTCCGCTTATTTGTTTCTCAAGATAAAATCTGCTTGTGAATTCGTCCTATTATCAAGCTGTTCCCTTTATCCCAGCTGCCTTTTTCCCTTTTGGAAAGTGTGTTTTATTTTATATGCCTATGATTCACATTATTATTTTTTCCTTAGGATAACTACACCTTTGCCCAACCTGGAATTCAAATGAAAGTGAAAATGTTAGAAGAACTCGTGAGCCGGATAGATGGTAAGCCAGCTTCCTGTGCAGCCCCTCTCTGTGGGAAGGGGGAGGTGGCACCCAGCCCTCGGTGGGACAGGGTGCTGTCCTCATCCGCCAGTGGCATCCTGGCCTGCTCAGGATCCCTCATGGGCATCCTTCTGAGACAGCTGCTGGTGCGCAAGCTGCTCTTATTTCTTCTTCTTAAGCCGATATCATCAGAATTCAGTACATTCGCTTTGCAGGAGAGTAGTGAGTGTGCACCCGAAGCAGGCAGTGCTCACTCCTTATTAAGCTTGGTGATTGTCACCATCTAGGTGACAGATGGTTGTTTATGGTGGTCCTTCGGTACTCTGTTCCCTGGCTCTGTACATCATTTTTCTATCAAGGATGCCAGAATAATCCTCCATGGAATCTAACTAATTACTGAGTCTGGAAATAACATCTTTAATATTACAGAAAAATGACAGTGTGTGCTCAGGCAGTTTCAGATTATGCTTTCATGTTTAAGTCGGGGCTTTGAAATACTCTTTACCTTCATCTTTAAAATAATTCCCCCTACGATGTGCTGACTGTCATATTACAATAGCAGAGTTTAATTAAATGGAAGTTGAGAGATAATGCTTGCCCGTTCCAGGCATATTCTCCCGATAGTTTGTTAAATTCTTGAACAGAGCATTAAGCAAGTGATGCCAAGCAGAACCAGGCCTGCATTTGTGATACCAGCTGGTCAGCGATGAGCTATGGAAGAGAGACATGCTTGGCAAATTATTTCACACAACGTGGAGAGAAACTGCACTTTGCTGGAAACTTAGCCCTGGCCACGTGCCTTGCAGGGTCCTGCCCGCTCAGCGTCGCAGGTCACCGCGCCGTTTCCCCTCCCTGCGCACTTTAGCACGGAAGGCCGTGACAGCAGTCTTCACGGGGAAGGCGCTCGGTTTGGGAAACTGCTGAGTGATACTCTAAAGTGGACTCCTACAAATTACAAACTCCATTTTGTTCCTTGATTGAATCTGATTTTTAACTCTGTGTCTGATGGTTGCTACCTAATTTCCATATCAGGAAGTTGTATGCAGCTCTTCTGATAATACTTTCAGTATTACATTTAGCTGCTTTTCAGTCTATCGTCTGTTAAAAATACTGTTTGTGCCTCCGTCAGTGCATTCCTGGGCGCTCATCGCACGCTGCATCCTGAGGTCTTGTTTGGGTACGGTTGGATTCTTTTCCCTGCCAGCACTTTCACAAGCGTTCCCCAGCCCCATTGAGCTCTTTGAAATATGATTTGCAGTAGATGTGAATTACACGTTCTTAGCAGGTTCTTCCTTTCCTGCTTGTGTCCCTTGGAAAGCATATTTCATGTTTTCTTGGAGGTTAGAAACTTGTGGTTAGTGCTCGTTTGTTCCAGTGCTGCAGTTTGGGAAATACTTGAATTGATTTTCTCTGGTGCTGTGGTTTAGAAAGAAGCACATTGCGGATTTGCTGGATGATTGTTTAAAAGAGCAGCAACAATAACCAAAGGAACCCCAACGAAATCTGTACTTTTTAGTAAATCATATTTTTATTTTCAGCACAGCCTCTGAGTAGGCCATTTTCATATGGCAATTTTTTGTTTAAAGGATCGGTGCTTCACAACAGACAAAGATGTGTGTTGCTGTAAAGAGGTTAAACCGTGTAACTTGTTCCTGTTCTTCTAATGAAACCTTAAGGAATTTCTATCATGGCCTCAAAATAAGAATACCCAGGCCGCTAAAGCAGTAAATAGAATTTCTCGCGTTGGAGCTCTCAGACTGGTGGGAGCCATCAACCCTGAGCAAGCTTGGGAGAAGCATCTGCAGGCTTTGACCATGTGAAGCTCCCCTCCCCGGTTTCATCACTTGCCTCCTAGAGGAAGGATTTGTGGGTTGGAAGTTTTGCAGGGATTGTAAAGATTTTATTAAGGGCAGAGAATATTCTAGGAAGAAAAAATTGCTTAAAAAAGACAAGCCTGTCAGGCCGGGCATGGTGGCTCAAGCCTGTAATCTCAGCACTTTGGGAGGCCGAGGCGGGCGGATCACGAGGTCAGGAGATTGAGACCATCCTGGCTAACACAGTGAAACCCAGTCTCTACTAAAAATACAAAAAAATAGCCGGGCGTGGTGGTGGGCGCCTGTAGTCCCAGCTACTCGGGAGGCTGAGGCAGGAGAATGGTGTGAACCTGGGAGGCGGAGCTTGCAGTGAGCCGAGATGGCGCCACTGCACTCCAGCCTGGGCAACAGAGCGAGACTCCATCTCAAAAACAAACAAACAAATAAACAAAAACAAAACGCCTCTCCTCATTTCTGCGTTTTAGGAGGACAGCATTTATTTCAGAAAATTTTGATAATTAGGTGAAGGAAAACATCTTCATGGACTGGTTGAGAATGGAGAGGTTTTGCGGACATTGCCCAGATGGGAATACTTCAGAAAAGAGCTGAATTGCTCTGCAAAGTCAAGTGGAATTTCAGCAGTGGTGGCGTGAGGATGAGGGCTCATCAGGAGCCAGCAGAGAGCTGGAGGAGGGGGAGGTCTTGGGGATGGAGGGAAGCCTGGTGAGGGGCGCGAGGGCAGATCGGAAGAGGTCCGCATCACTCTCGTTTTCTTGAGGTAAGGAGTTGTGAAAGAATCTCTCAGAAGCACTTCTGAGTAGTTTCTTCCTACCTTGAGAAGTACTGTGACCCTTCTCTGTCATCCCTAAGCCTTTAGAAAAAGTCTGCCGCGGAGACACGAAGGTGCTGAGAATGAAGAGAGAGGGCTGTGTCTGTAATGGAAGCCGCATGGAAAGGAGGATGGGCAGCAGCCTTCGAGGGTGTGTGCTGGGCGGGCAGTAAAGCGAGAGGCAAGCTCGTGGATGCGAAACTCCTCGGGAATCCCCTGTACCCTTCGGGACAGACACTGTAGGAGTTCCCACAGAGTCAGAGAGGGTGACTGGAGCCACTGAATTTGGAGTGAAAGAAAAAGGTGAGAGTAGGAGGAACATGCATTTTTTTTCTTTTTTTTTCTTTTTTTTTTTTTTTGAGACAGTCTTGCTCTGTCACCCAGGCTGGAGTGCAGTGGCGTGATCTCGGCTCACTGCAAGCTCCGCCTCCCAGGTTCACACCATTCTCCTGCCTCAGCCTCCCGAGTAGCTGGGACTACAGGCGCCCGCCACCACGTCTGGCTAATTTTTTGGTATTTTTAGTAGAGATGGGGTTTAACTGTTCACAGGATGGTCTCGATCTCCTGACCTCGTGATCCGCCTGCCGCGGCCTCCCAAAGTGCTGGGATTACAGGCGTGAGCAACCGTGCCTGGCCGGAACATGCATTTTCAGTCGTGGCAGGCTAGATAATTTCAACCATGTTTCCCACTGGATAAGAGTGTTTTTGTTTGTTTGTTTGTTTGTTTGTTCGTTTTTTGCCAACAAACAAAGCAAAAAGAAAGAGGCCAGGCGCAGTGGCTCACGCCTATAATCCCAGCACTTTGGGAGGCCAAGGCGGGTGGATCACGAGGTGAGGAGATCGAGACCATCCTGGCTAACACGGTGAAGCCCCGTCTCTACTAAAAATACAAAAAATTAGCCGGGCGAGGTGGCGGGCGCCTGTAGTCCCAGCTACTCGGGAGGCTGAGGCAGGAGAATGGCGTGAACCCGGGAGGCGGAGCTTGCAGTGAGCCGAGATGGCGCCACTGCACTCCAGCCTGGGCGACAGAGCGAGACTCCGTCTCAAAAAAAAAAAAAAAAAAAAAAAAGAAAGAAAAAAATAAATGTCTTAAAAGCATTGAACTGCTATCTACAAAATAAGGACTTCCTGGGCCAGAGTGGTGCTAGGACCCAGCTAGGTATGTCCAGCACTAAAGCCCCCGTTGTTCTGAGTGTGTGTTTCCTGATGCAGAAGAAATCCTTCCAAAGCTAGTTGTAGTTTGGATGCCTCATGTAGTGCTTGGATCCAACCCATTTAGTCAGGATAGGGATCTGAGAAATGCCCATATAGTTTCCGAGACCCAGAATAGTGACACGTGAGGGTAAAGCGGAAGTGATACACCCTCATAAAATCTAGGTTCCAACCTGACAGGACCTGGATTGTTTGAACCTTAATTATGGTGAGTCTGTACTGGAGTTCCCCAAAATGCTAGCGAGAAGCAACACAAAATCTTTTTTTTGGAGGAAGTTACAACTCAAATTGTAATTTTTTTTTTTTTTTTAAATAACCCCAAACAGCTTTTTCAAATACAATGACCCATACACATGAGCCCAGCAGGTGGAGGCTGCGGTGAGCCGAGATCGCGTCATTGCACTCCAGCCTGGGCAACAAGAGTGAAATCCGTCACACACACACACACACAGAGTTGGATGATGTTTTTGTGGCCAGAAATATGCCATTGGAACTTAACTGTTATTCTATCAATCAGCCTGTGGTAAAATTGGTTTCATTATATGTCGTTTTGCTTCAGGTCACAGCTTCCAAGAACCTATGCATGATTCTAAGTGAGTATTTGGTGGCAAGTGCTGCCAAGCTCCACAGGCACCAGCCTAGAAAGGACTTCAGAGATGAGTATAAATCTGGAGTTTTACCCCAAATTTAATTCTTTTATATAATCTTTTGGAATATTTTAAGGGCTTGGCATTTTTCTTCAGGAAGAATAATTTTTCTGAAAAATTACTGAAACAAGGCTCATGGCTAAGTGGAATTAAATAACTAAAAATTAAGTATAAGTCTTAAAGTTTATTTTGTTTTATGTTAGAATAGGGCATGTGTCCAGCAACTCCACAAAAAATGGAATTAGGATGTCATCTAATCGGTATTTTCCTGCCTTGTGTTACTTAAAATTTTTTAAGCATTTGTAGGCTTAAAGAGGATACACTGTTCATTCTACAATTATCTAGCTAATATGTTCTCAGTATGTATTAATTGTCAGTCTGTTCCCTACTTAGCAAAGGATTTGGTATGTAAAATCAACAGTTCACACCAATTATTTAGTAATTTGCTGCTGTAATAATAAATGTACATTTACTCTCCAACTGACAGAATTTCAACATGTAAATCTCATGATGAGATTTCCGCATCGAGAACGCTTACACATACTTGAAATTCCACGTTTTTGCAGTGAATCCTAATGATGTCCCCTGTACGTTTAGTTGTTACATCTGTTACATGTGATGTTAACCTCTGAAATCACGTGATCCCTCATTGCCCCCCAAGATAGAATGGCCAGAAAAGTGGGCTTTCAGCCCTAGCCTTTCCAAAGGCTGGAGTCAGAGCCCCTCTGTCTGAATGCTGGGGCCAGCCTCACCTGGGACTCAGTGTCATGCATCTTTTGTGACATAGGTGATGTCTGTGTAAATGAGATATTTGCTACATTTTTTGATTAAAAAACCATGGAGAACTTACTTCAATATTTAAAAAGAATATTTGAAACCTCAGCAGATGTGTCCGTTTGATTATGTCCATTCTCGATTTTTTCAGATTTAAAGATCAGATCATAAACAACTGCACTGCAGATCAGAGAATTGTCCCATTGGGGGTGACACTGGCCCTAAAAGGGAAGCTCATGGATTGTTTCTGGTGCCACAGTGATGGTGCCCGGGCACCCATGGACGAGGGGAGTGGGCAGAGCTGTTCCCTGGGGCCCTGGTTCTGGTGGGCTCTACCCTCACGTTGGGTCAGGAGGAGCTGCTGGCAAAACCTGGTCATTGCTAAGCTGATCTGAACTTAGCTTGCAAGGAACAGCAACCCAAAGCCTTCCCAGCAACAGCATCGAAGCCGTTGCCAGGGCCACCTAAGGGGTGTAGGATGGACCACAGCCATGTGCCTTCTGAGTTTTCTCCTGCAAACTGTGCCTCCGCCTCTCTTTATTAAAAATTGGGAACAGCTAGATCTCTCTACCTTCTAACCCCTGGAACCTCCAAGGGCTAGGGGCGCCAGGCTGAGCAAATAAAAATAGAGAACGCTAGTTAAACTTCAGTTTCATATAAACAGTGAACTTTTTTTTAATATGAGTACGCCCTGAGCAGTGTTTGGCACACGCTGAAATTTAGAGTTCACTGAGTCTTCTGTATTTATCTGGTAATCCTCCAAGGGTGAATTCTGCGTGGGGTGAAGTGGAATTCGGTCCCAGGCTTGAGCTCCAGGCTACCCTTTCTTCCCCGAGGTTGCAGATGACAAGAATGTTGCCTTAAATGTAATGTGTTATTTGAAATTAAAGTATACACACACACCCTACACACACATGCCTGTATACACACACACCCTACACACACGCCTATATACACACACCCATCAGATACACACACCTACAGATGCACCCCTATATACACATACACCCCTACACACATGCCTGTATACACACATAGCCTCATATACACACACCCCTACACACACGCCTATACACACACCTGCCTTACACACATACACACACCTACATATGCACCCCTATACACACACCCCTACACACATGCCTGTGTATATACACGCTCATACACGCACACATCCCTTCACAGATGCCTATACACACACCTGCCATATACACATACACACTCCTATACACACACTCCTGCACACATGCCTATATACATACTCCTCATACATACACACCGCTGCACACACCCCTATATACACACACTGATACACACACCCGATTCATACACACCTACACACATGCCTGTATACACACTTCCCTCATACACACACCCCTACACACACCTGCCACATACACATATATACACACTCCTATATACACACACCCCTCATATATACACACATGCCTGTATACACACCCAGCCCTACACACACCCCTATATACACACACCTGCCATATACACACACACCCTGCACACATGCCTATACACACTGCTTCACATATGCCTATACACATACCTGCCATATACACACGCAGGCTCCTATACACACACCCCTGCACACGTGCCTGTATACACACGTACCCCTCATACATACACACACCTGCCATATACACATACACCTACATACGCACCTCTATGTACACACACAGATGCCTATATACACACACACTCCTACACATATGCCTGTATACACACCTGCTATATGTGCTATACACATATGCCCACACACCCCTGCACAAGTGCCTATATACACACACCCCATATATACATACCTGCCATATACACATAGACCTACATACACACCCCTGTATACACACACACTTATGTCTGTACACACCTGTTATATATGCATACACACACTTGCCTTTATACACACACACCGCTATATATATACACACTCCTATACACACATGCCTGTACACACCCACCATATACACACACCTGCCATATACACATGCATGCCTGTATGCACACATACTCTTAAAACACATCTATACACAAACACACGCCTGTATATACACATAGCACTCTACACACTTGCCTATACACACCTGCCGTATATCCACACACCTCATATATACACACATGCCTATACACACATGCTGCATATCCATGCCCCTCATATATACACAGAAACACTGTTATACACACACCCTCTACACACGCCTATACACATATACACACACTCCTATTAGATACCCCCTACACACATGCCTATACAAACACACCCCTCATATGTACACACACCCCCACACACGCCTGTACACACATGCCCCTATGCACACACCAATACACATATATACACATACCCTTTAACACATACCCTTATACACACATGCCTATACACCCACCATACACACGCATACCCACACACACACCTAGACATGCCTACATGCATGCCTGTAACACACACCCCCTGTATTCACACACATACTCCTACACACATATGCATATACATATATACACAAACCTATATACACACACACCTCTGTATACTCACATACCCCCTACAAACATTTCTGTACACACACACACCCATATACACATACGCATACAAACTTACATATACCTACACGTCTATACATACACCCTCATATACATATACACTCCCGTATACACACACACCTACACACATGTCCAGTATACACACACACCCCCTTATATACACACTCTCCATATACAGACACCCCTATACACATACACAGCTACACACAGATGCCTATACAGACACCCACATATACACACACACCTCCTACACACATCTATACACAGACACATGTATGCACGTACACACACCCTTATGTATACACACCCCATACACACACACCTACACAGAGTCCCATATACACACCTGCCTATACATGCACACACACTCCTATACATATGTCTTTACACACATACACATATTTAGACACACCCACTTTAGATACGGTTTATCTCATTGGTATATGGTCCCTGCGTTTGAGGCCATTTATGTTCCCATATTCCTGGGGAATGTGTTGACACTGGTCACACGTTTCTGTTGCTTGATGTGTCAGAGGAGGGCCACCCTGTCTCCTCCAGGACAGATTCTTGTTGGTGGCCAAGGACTTCGATTGGGCTATAAATAAACTCTTCTCATTTGACTGTTCACAGTGCAGGCATTGTGGTGAGGCTGCTCACCCAGTGACGGCTTTGAAGTGAAGCTACCCTTCCTTAGTTTTGGTGAGTTTCTGGCACATTTCTTGCTTCCTATTCCTGAAAGCCTGGCTCAGGACTTCTTGACCGCTCTGGTGAATGTGTTCACAGTCAGGTGGAGGTGGACCTCCCTGTAGTAGGCTGGATCTTGGCGGTGACCCCGGGTGTTGAGACCTTAGGCTGTGAGCCTGCGTCCACAGCACATCTTCTGTGGCCGTCTCAGGGCACCCAGGATGGCAGCCTCATTGATCCGACCTTGTAGGAGCTTCTTATTTCTGTTTTTCAGCTCCTTAATCAGCTTTGCGATTTCTTCCTCTCTAGTTCCTTCTCCCCCTGCTCTAGTGGCAGTTGAACCCCAGACCCTCTGCTCCTCTTTCTCCAGCCCTAGGCCATGGGTTACCAGAGCCAGTGCTCTCAGGCCTCTGCCTTGGTGCTTCCTTTGTTCCTGACCGTTCTTTGTCTAAAACCCTTTCTTGCCCTCCTGCCACCTTCCCTGGCAGGCTGCTTTTCATTTGTGCCCAGCCATACCAGTTCTTGATGGTGCTTAGAGGTAGGAGGACGTATTGCTGGGTTGAGCCAAGGGTGAGAAGCCTGAAACAACTGTCACACAGGACCTTGGGCTTCAGAGAGCCTGGAACTGGGGACGGTAACACGTAAGCAGGAAACAGCCAGATGCCAGCCCAAGAAGGACTCTGTGCCATGTGCTCGATGGCGCGGTACACCTGCTGGGAGGGGTCTGCGGGCAGCCCCTTCTTCAGGCCAAAGACAAGAAGGCGCTCTCGGAATCCCAGAAGGATGTCACTGTCACATTGAACTCAGGGGTCCCAAAGCTCCTGGGTCCCTGAAGAGTTTTTTTCTGTGATGTTCCTCCTGGTTTGGGGCCATCATGAGTACTTCTGAAGTGGGTTGGTAGCGTGCCACAGCTGGCCTGCTGTGCCTAGGGCACTGGGCAGGCACAGGACCTGTGTCCCGCACCTCTGCAGAGCGTTTCCAGCAGGGTGGCCTGGGGACTGTACAGATGAACAGGCAACTGCTTCCGACAGTGACTGGTAAGTGTCACAGAGTGACAGGTGCATTGTAGGAGCCCGTGGGAGAGGCAGAGGAGCCCTTCGGGAGACTTTGCTGCCCCAGAGATAAAATGGCCTGTGTCTGCTTGGACCCATAACAACATACCACAGGCACAGGCTGGTGGCTTAAAGCACAGTTGGCTTTCTCATGGTTTTGGATGCCACAAGTCCAAGATGAAGGTTCTAGCTGCTTTGGTTTCTGGTGAGGGCTGTCCCCTAGGGTTGGATTGCAGAAGGCTGCCTTCTTGCTCACATGTAGATAGAGCCCTTCCTGGGTAGGTGTCTGTGGGAGTGGCAGTGGAGGGGAGGGATGGCAATGGGAGAGAGAGCGAGCAAGCAGGAGTTATCTGCCATCTCTTATAGTGACACTAATACTGTGGGATCAGGGTCCCACCCTCACAATCGCATTTAATCTTAATCACCTCCTTAGAAGCCCCATCTCTGTATACTGCATGTTAGGGCTTCAACGTAGGAATTTTGGGGAAGCTCTGGCATTCAGCTTGGAAGTGTGGGGTTTAGACCAAGATACAGTTCATGGAAGAAATGATCATCATTATCATCCATTAGCAGGAAGCATGACTCATGTCTTGGGCAGGTGGAGCAGAAGAACCAAGTTTCAAATATTTCAGATTTTCCAAATCAAAATAATGCCATGAGGGAAGGAAAAGAGGACTCTTCATTTTTCTGTTCAAAATTGAGTCTTTGAAGCTTTATAATCAAGGGCACCTAAAAACACCAGCAAATTTGGATTTTGTCCATTGAAATGGCCGTGAAGGACTTACTCCAGAATACTGGTTCGTGATAGATGACTGCTGACAAAATGAGATCCTTCCAATGTTTGTTACGTTTGTTCTGTGTGGAGCTCTCAGTGTGCTGTGGGTTGAGGATGGAGCATCTTGGGGTCAGGTGCCTTTTCTCAGTCCTCTCCATTCATTTCCTAGCCCGGAGGGAGCAGATGCAGATAACTGGAACTTGCCAGCTCTCCCCAGGTATAGAGCTCCTTCATAGAGTTGGCCTGGAGACCCTGTCTGGGACCTGAACCAGGACAGGGCCTTCTCACATCTCCCTTGGATCCACATTTCAGGGCCAGTCTTTGTGGAGCTGGTTTGTAAGGCAGCCTCTGTGTCCAGTGTCTCTGCCCACCTGCTGTGCGGAGCATCCCAACCCTGACCTGCTCCATATCTGCAGGAAGGATAGGACAACAGTGGGCTGCAGTAAGGGGCAAGGCTGCATCTGGAAGGCAGCCCGTTCCTGCCCAGGGTGCTTCCTGATGACATCAGGGCAGCCAGTGCTGGCCCCTTGGAGTGAGGCCTGGGTGCAGGTGCTGAGAGCGGCGGGAGAGCCTTCTGTCCCTTCTTCCATGTAGAGCAAACAAGCTGGTGCCTGTAAAGTGGTAGAAACCTCAGGAACAGGCTGACCTCCCAGTGGGAAGTTAGAAGGAAATTCGTTCCTTACGTTTTGGTGGCTGAGTGACAGCAAAAATGTCAGGCCAGGAGCAACAATGGGAGATTTTGGTTTGTGGACTAGTTTGTGGGTTAGAGGAGGAAAGGACTTATTAGAAATAATTCTCAGAAATTTCTGGCTTATTCTAATCTACTCTTCTGCTCTGTGGGGTAACAGCGTGGACTTTGGAAGCTGGCAGACTTGGGTTGACTTTCTGGCTCTGTTGTATACTGGAGGATAGGCTTTGTGAGGAATGTCCCCACTCTAACCCTTGTTTCCCCACGCATGTCAGGTCATGGGAAAAAAGTACTTATAGGACTGCCTGGTACACTTAACTCTTATGCAGTGTTAATACCCATTATTGTCATTATCATCACCATCACCATCATCATGATTGTCATCACCAGCGTCATAAACACCATCATCACCACCATCATGTCATCATCACCATCATTATGTCATCATCACCATCACCATCATCACCGTTATCACCATCACCGTCGTCATTTCATCACCATCACCATCATCATCACCATCATCACCATTACCATCACCATCATCACCATCATCATTACCATCATCACCATCACCATCATCACCATCATCATCACCATCACCATCATCATCACTATCACCATCATCATCATCACCATCACCATCATCATTTCATCACCATCACCATCATCACCATCATCATTACCTTCACCACCATCACCATCATCATCACCGTCACCGCCATCATCACTATCACCATCATTTCATCACCATCACCATCATCATTACTATCATCAGCATCATTATCACTATCACCATCATCATTTCATCACCATCACCATCTTCACCATCATCACCATCAACAAATTGTACAACAGATGGGTCCATGGTGGGGCTGAGTGTTGGAAGTTTAGTCTGAAGGGCTCTGCTTCTCCCACGTTGGACCTTGTTGAGCTGCCAAGGTCCCTGTCCATGCCCGCTCCTGAGGCAGCCTCTTCTGTCCAGCCCCCAGGGAGGTCAGTTGGAGTGGAAGACACTGGCTGAGTCTGCATCAGTGGCACCGAGGTGACGGTGGCCATTGTTATGAGTCATATCTTACACTTTCACCCGTAAGGAAGAAAATGCCAAAACGTGGCACTGGAGAATGGTTCCACCTGTGTGTGGGAAATGGCTTTATGTACTTGAACATTTTCCTTTTCCTGTGTTTTTAATTCAGGTTAAATGTGATTTTAATGAAATTTCTCTGAAAGTTGTCTTGACTACCTTGTAAGGTTAAAATTGACTTATTCTTTTAAGATAGAATTCAGTTACAGCTAGGAAACTAGATTCAGCTTTATTACCACCTAGGTGGAAATATTTTTATTACCCCTACAAAGTAAGCAGCCGAGGAGCGGAGGATAAATCAGCAGTGCAGCCGAGACCGGGGAACAGGCAGCAAGGCTCCCTCCCCCGGCTCTTGTCCTTATTAGGCTCCGGAAGGGCTGATCTGAGCATTTGAAATGATAGTGATATTTCATTTGAGACGTAAGGACATGACAATTGGCAAGGCACATGCGTAGTTGCTGTTATGTGAGATCTAGGGTGTGTGTGGACTTGCTGGGAGGCACGCTGTGTGTGCTGGCGAGGGCTGCGTTCCTGTGCTCCTGGTCTCCTGGTTCAGGCAGGGTCTTGGTCCCCACGGGCCTTCTGCCTACAGGCCTTGACAGTTGAACATGGCTGTTTATTCTGTGACCAGGTGACTCTGCTTATCACTGTCTGTTGAAATCGTTTCGGTGAACCTGTCTGCAGCCTGCGTTCCGGGCTACCCCAAGCAGGAATTTGCTCTCTTGTTGGATGGACGTCCTGAGTTTCTTAAGTCAAGCTGATTTAATGTGCTTTCTATTGAAACTCTAAATGGATATTTTGTTCCTTTTTTGGGAAGAGGGATGATGCGTTATATAGAACAACAACAACAACAAAAATCAAAGAAATAGAAGTTTCATGTAATCCCCAAAATAATGTGTTAGGAATATACACCTGGGTTCTAGTTCAGCCTCGGTCCCTGACTCTGGACTTGGGCTGCTGCTGGTAATGATGACGATAATGGCAGCCAGCGCTGATGAAGTGCCTGCAGTGTACGGGACACTGTTCTCAGCTCTGTGTCTGTTTCATTGTGCTGACTTTTCGTAACCGCCCCATCAAGTGCGTAAATGGGCCCCACCCCCATGCTCAAAGTCCTGCCCATCTCTGATCTCAGCTTTCCCGCAGGCTAGACTATCTCCAGGTTGCTTCCGGCACTGCCCATCCTGGGTTGGTGCATAGGAGAGAGCCCTCCCTGTTCCTTCCTACCCACTTGAGCAGCCTTGGGGTGTCCTGTGGGCCCAGGGGGCTTGCCTGTCTCTGCTCCGGGGTTTCCTTAGGAGCCGCAGCCTGCAGCTGTGCCTGTGGTCGGGCCCTCCACCTCCACTCCCCACGCTTCCTCCTGGGGCTCCTGACCAGCCTTTAGCTGTGCCTGTGGTCGGGCCCTCCACCTCCACTCCCCCAGGCTTCCTCCTGGGACTCCTGACCAGTGTCTTGTGCCTTATGGTGCCCCGCCCACCTCATGACCCTGAGAAGTGGGAGGAGATGAGAAAGTTGAATGTGCCTGTTTGAAATGAGGAGTGGTCGTTCCTTCTTTTTTGGCTTTGAGCACATGCCTACGTTTTCATCCCAATGTTCCCTGTAACCAGTGCCCAGTTTGTAGAGTGGCCTCAGCAAATGTTGGGGAACTAAGGGATAAAGTGTTTAATGGAGCAGCCTGCACGTCAGGGCTCCAGCAGCCTGTGTGGCTTCACATTGCTTCAATATAGCTCATGGGTGACGCCCCCCTGCTTAAAGAGGATGTTTGGAGTGGGGATTTAAAGCAGTTTCTCCGTTATTTTCATCTCCAGATGTCTATGATATCCTTTGGGTTTTCTCCATAGCTTTTGTTTTCCCTGAGGATCTCAAATCCTTATCCTACTGCCCTTTTAATTCATAGAATAGATAATCTGCATGTGCAGAAAAGCTCTGTAATTTTACCAGTGCAGCCTCCGCTACTGCTACACCCCCCGTGCAAGCGACAGAAGACAGTGTTACGTTTCTGGTATAAATGACGAGGATGCTTGCTGGCTCCCTTGCTTACATCCGAGAATTGTCTTTGCCTCACAGTAAATCCTCTCCCACCCCGCTCTGCCTTGGTGGCCTTGTCCCCACCCTGCCCCCAGCGGATTCTGCGTACCCGCCCCTGCACACTCACCTGTGGGCCCCTCGGGTTCACTGGCCTCTCCCAGCCATCGACCATTGTGCTGGGAGGAGAGGCCGTGTTTCCTCTTTGGAAGAGCCTTGATCTGGAGTGACAACCTTCACATTTATTTTCCCCCACCCCAAAGTTGTTAAGATGGTCAAAGGAGGTGATGCCTGCCAGGGTGCTTTGAAATGTTCGGTTCCGCTGTGAAAAGTTGGCAAAAGCCTGAACGGAAGATTCCATGAGTCAGAGGGTCCTGGGGCTCACATCCCCCCACCCCTCCTGCCCCTGAGCCATTAAAACCCAGACCAGCCCGGCGCTGGCACGTTCTTCTCTGTCCCCATCCTGAACCTGCCAGCCTTTCCCTGAGGTCCCCAGGCCTCAGGGGGTTATTGTCAGGCCCCTCACTGTCGTCCCGGGCCCTCGGAATCAGGCCTCTGTGTCCAGAGTGGTGCCTTGGAAGAGGGGTATGGCCTTGTCACTGGGGTCCTCCGTGGCCCTCACCTGTTTCTCTACTCTGCTTCTTTCTAAGCCTTGCTGCCTCCCTGACTTTTCCTGCGTTCCTCCCAATTTCAGCTCATTTTAAGGTATTCCTCCTGAACAAGTAGAGAGAGATTCATTTACTTAAAACTGAGGGACAGCTTTCATCCCACTTTTGGACTGTGGCCTTCAGGTGGGACCACACTTCAGTCCCCGGCTGGACAAAAGGAGTCGCTTATTCTTGCAGAGCTCATGCTGATGTGTAGTTGGCTCATGACTGCGGAGGACATTCTGCCCTACATTAGAAGACGGAACATTAACAGTTGTTCCGAGAGCTCATCCTTCCAGGCCTGTACTTAGCACAGAATCATAAAAAAACTTGCTGTTCAGAGCGGAGGGTCCTCTGAGATCCTCTGGCCACTCCACCCAGTCTGCCGTACAGCTTTCGGAAAGCCATCCTGCTCCAGTTACAGCTGAGCTGGGGTGGACTGGGAGAGGGCTGCCTGTATCTGGCCCTCCAGCCTCCCACCCGCGGGGGAGTGGAGCTGGACGTAGAGCTTGCTGCAGAGCTGCTGGGAGCACTGCTTCTTCCGCTGCGTCTGTCCCAGTCGCTTCCTTCCCAGGACCGTTGAGGTGCTGGGAGTGGGAGCAACAAAGTCATGATTAGCATTTTTCTTTTTAGCTGCTCAAGTGTGGAGTGTGTTTACCACCGGGAAGTGGTGATGACCATCCTGTGTGTCATGAAAAAGAAACACGTGAGGCCTCCCTGGCTCATGATCCAGGCGCTTTTCTCCTTGGTGATGGTATCTGTGTGACTCTCCACGCCGAGACTGATGTTTGGGGTTTATTGCCAAGCTGAGACTAGTTAGTGAAATTGTAAGTAGAGACATACAAATAAAGCGATTCTCTTTGACCTTAGCAAGAAAGAGCCGTCGTGGTTTCGAACGTAGGCCTGCAAACTGGTTTGGAAGTGATTCCCAGAGTCGTTGCTGATCACCGTTACAAGGTGCTAGCGAGACTGTGTCTTTTCTCTTCTTCATTTTAAGGAACCAGCGTCCCTCTTTTTTTTTTCTGGGATGGAGTCTCGCTCTGTCGCCCAGGCTGGAGTGCAGTGGCCGGATCTCAGCTCACTGCAAGCTCCGCCTCCCGGGTTTACGCCATTCTCCTGCCTCAGCCTCCGGAGTATCTGGGACTACAGGCGCCTGCCACCTCGCCCGGCTAGCTTTTTTTTTTTTTGTATTTTTTAGTAGAGACGGGATTTCACCGTGTTAGCCAGGATGGTCTCGATCTCCTGACCTTGTGATCCGCCCGTCTCGGCCTCCCAAAGTGCTGGGATTACAGGTTTGAGCCACCGCGCCCGGCCAGCTCAGTGTCCCTCTTAAAATCAGGATAGGAGGCCACATTGCAGGTGGAAACGACTTGCCTTTCCATGCCAGGGCTTGCTGGGGATGAGGACAGTTTATTTTGATGCGGTCGTTTTCCTTTCCATACCATAAGCCATTGGTCCTGAAGTAAAAGGCATTGTTCCCCTGCACTGGAGGGCACATCCCATCTCTCTACTCCTCTCTATCCCCTCGTCTCTCTAGACCCTGGACTGTGGGTTCCCACTGGATCAGCCCTTCGAGGTGAGGGACATTCCCACTCTTCTCAGACCCACTGTCACCTAGGCCTCCCTCTGCAGTCAGAGGTCCATGTCACTGCACACGCCGGTCCTCCCACTCTGCTGTGCCTGGGTCCTCCCCTCCAGAGACCCTCGGTTTGATCCTCTGCTGAGCGGAAGCTCTGGTGATCTGGGGGTGGGCGGTGGACCCAGGCGGTGGGGCGTATGGGGATGTGCAGGGGTGGCTGTGGGGTCTAGCTGCTGCTTACAGACCACACTCCTGTGTCCCCTCACCCTGCCGGTGCCCCTCTTTGAGGATGCACAGTGCTGCCAGTCTCTGATGGGGGCTCATCAGGTGCATCCGGGCTGCCCCCGGCTCTCTGCAGCGCTGGCCTGGGCTTTTGCTTTCTCAGACCCCTGTGAGGACCACTTGTCCATCTGCCTCCCAGGTCCTCCCATCTGGCTTTTCTCCCCTCCTTGTGTGCGTTGAGTGTTGACTCTTCTGTGGTTTGTGAGGCGTTGGGACCAGGAGAGGTGAATACAGGTGCCCAGGGCCCTCTGATGACTCCCATAGCCCCAGGCCTTAGTCCGCGCTGCCCCAGACTAGACCCAGGGCCCCAGCAGTCCCTGCTGGACGTGCCGTGAGTGCTCTTTTGTAGTGAGGTGGCTCCCGCATGCAGCCATGTGAGGGCCCTGGGGTGGGCGCAGCCCCCTCCAGTGCTCAGTGCTCACTGCTCGTCGAGCCTGCTGTCCCTGCGCCCTGCCAGGCAGCCGTGTCCTTCACCTCGCTTACTCCTCACGGCAGCTCGTTAGGTCGGAACTAACAGTGTCTCCTCCTGACCAACAGGGACACTGAGGCTGAGGGGGACTCTTGTCCGAGTCACACAGGTGAAACTTGGAGTCCATATTGGAGCTTGGGTCTGTCATCTCTGGACCTGTTGCCTGCTGCCCCTCAGCCAGGGCTCTAGCACGGCCTGTGTGGGGGGTGGGTGTGCTGGGGGACTGCTCCAGTCTCTAGCTGCTGCCACGTAGGGGCCTCCCCCGCCGTGTTCTGTTAGGGAGCCTCTTGATGTCCTTGGGACACTCCCAGCTGCAAACAGAGCCGCTGTCTCCCTTCTGAGCTGCCTGGGTGACTGGGGACCCCGAGGGGCTTATGTTCACCTGCCCTGTCCTCCCTGGTGCCTGTGCACACACCTGCACAGAGCAGAAGGAATTTGGACCCATAGGTTCACCTCTTGTAACTCGTGTACATGGCTCAGGCGTTCCTGACGCCACACCTGTGGGACAAACTGGACACAGCAGGGTGTTTTGGGGGCACAGAGCCACTGTCAGAGTCGTACATCGCACACACCCAGCAAGTGATAGCACGTGACCGTACGTGGTGCTGAAGGTGGCCTGTGTCGGCCATGGGCTTAGTGATTTGGAGAACCAGGATGCGGTTCCTGGCACAGGTGCCTGGGGGGCACCTGGAGGAGTGCGACACTCCCGAGGATCCCTCTGCCTAAGCTGCCTGGGGAGGAAGGCTCGCTTTATTTAATTCACACGCACAACACATTCCAGGAACAATGAATGCTTTTAGCTCCCTGTTTAAATGACTGAATTATAGAGGTGTGAGGAGGCCACGCCCACCCCCTTTTACACTTAGCGCCTCCCTTCTAATTTCGAGGAAACCTGCAATTCAACTGGAATCTGTAATTTTCTACTTGATCTTACTGTAGCTGTTCTCCCATCCTACTTCTGTGAGCACAGAGAGCTCCAGAAGGAATCGTATCTTGTCTTGCGACCACACACATATAATTGTTCTGGTTGAACACGTTTTACCATGCGGTGTCCGTGCGGGCTGCTCCCTGACAGCAGCAGCCGGTAAGCCAGGGCCCAGCATCCAAGAGGCAGGTGTGCAGTGACGGGAGGTCCAACATCCCTGGCCACAAGCCACTCTGCGGTGGTCTCAGCCAGGAGGAGAAGGGAGCCTCCCTCCTCGAAGCAGCCTGGCGTCTGGAGCGTTTCGGGGTCTTGGCCTTACATTGCCCTATGTAGCCTGGAGCCAGTCCAGCCGAGGGGCCTGGGCTTCTCCTCACGTCCAGCCGCCTCCTCCTCTTTAATCCCCGGAGAATGCAGCCTCTGCTTATCTGCCACTCGGGACCCTGCAGCCCCCTGCCTGGTTTCCTTTGCGTCCGCTGGCCCTCCACACTGCACATGCCCCCCTGGGGTGGCAGAGCCACTAAGGGTGGAAGTAGGGGTTCCTGAAGAGTCGCCAGCATGCACTTCCCTGGTTGTGTCCCGGCGTGTTTCCTGTGAGTCCAGCCCTCCAGTCATGCCAGGGTTCCCGGTTGTTAAGATTATAGAAGCTTTGACACTGGGTGCTGGCGCCCTGAACTCCTGAGTGCACCCCCTTTGTTTCAGCCCTGGGAACCTTGGAGGGCCTTTAGGGAAGCCCCCTTAGCACTTGGTGACCTGCCAGGCAGCCTGGCAGGGTAGCCAAGCCCCTGGTGTGGGTGCCAGCATCCTGGTGGGCACGTGTTTGGTCTTCATCCCCCACCTCCCCGCTACATGCGGTGGCTGCCTATGACTGGCTGGCCCTCCTGCAAGGAACCCTCGTGTGGCCCGGGGAAGCTGCCTTCGTGATACTCACTGTTTAATGTTTTGAATACAGTCCTTGCCCCAGTCAGCTTGCTCAGGTGTCCCTGGAGAGCGAGCGCCTCCTTTGGCTTATCCTGAGGGCTGGGCTGGGAGGGGCAGTATGTGCTTGCAGGACACTGAGCTCTTTGCCTGATAGTGTCACTGGAAGGTTCCAGAACTCTGCTGTCCCCAAGCTCTTCCACTTAGGATCCAGGAGCTCCGTGAGCTCCTGTCCTTTGTCCACTGCATGAGTCCTTCCTGCGTCTGCCTGGCCGTCCTCTCAGGTGGAGCCAGGCTCACATTGCTCCGCTTCCAGTCACAGCCGTATTAGTTTCAGAAGCTGCTGCTGTGGATGTCATCATGTCTCCGCCAGTCCTGGCGCGACCTGCCTGGGTGGAGTGCAGAGGGGGCTGCTGGCCTGCCTCCTGCAGAGCTGCTGCAGGGCTGTTGTGCTCCTTAGAGTCCTGGGCCAGGATCTTGCTCTCTGGGGCCCAGAGAGCCTCCCATTGCGCTCAGGCTTGATGCACCTGTCCCGGCGTCCGCTGATGGTTTTGTCTGACGCGCTCAGGCCTGCGATGGTTGTGGATGGCAGCTTTCGAACTCCAGTTTTCCCCCATTTGTTACTTGGCTTTCTGGCCATGAGGAGAAGCTTTTCTTCTCCTGTTTAGTAGGACTTGGGGATTCTCACTTTATTACCAGTTATAAGTCTTTACTGTCATGAATGGTGTTGATGCTCCACATTTCCCAAGCTTGGTGTGGGAGACCTTTTAAGGACTTTTCCATGGGAAGAAGGTGGTAATAGAGTTACTCTAGAGTGGAAACTTGCATTTTGTATGAAAGTCACATGGGCGCATGGGAAGGCCAAGGCGAGGGTCCGTGCAGGGAGATGGGAGAGGACAGGAGGGCCACACATGATGAGGGAGTGAGCCCAAGGCTGCAGTCTCTGGCCACAGGTGAGGGGTTGCCTTGTTCTCTGAGATGGGGTTGGGGGATGTGGGAGCTGCCTTCCCTGAGTGTTGGGGGAACCCGGAGCTGGGCACTGGGCATGCACTGTGATGGGGTTGGCTGCAGAATGCTGGCAGGGAGGTGGGCTCTGGGCACACCCAGCGGCTTGTGAGACACACACATGCTCTGCCCTCCCTCGGATCCTGTGTGCCCTGGGAATGCCAGGTGGGGAGGGAGTGAGGTGGGGACACTCAGGCTTTGCATGACCCATCAGAAAACAGAGTAAACTGTGATTTGCTTCCAGTCAAAGGTTTTACGGGAAGTGAGAGTTTTTCAGGTATCTGTGGTTAGATTTCAGTGCTAGGAAAGTGGAAAAAACTCGTTTCTGTCAGAGGGGCAAGGGACCTCTTAGTTCTTTGAATGTGATGGTGATAAAACTTCCCTTGAAATTTATCCTTTGATAAAGGAATCTCATTTTTAAACACCTTCCATTTATTATTTAAAAGCTTTGGAGCTAAGTGCCCAGGTGACTTTGTCCTGTTCTCTTGGTAGCCGTGAACGTGCCTTTAACACGTTCCGTTCCTGCGTGCTGCCTATGGACCCCTCGGCAGTGGTGGGGCTGCTTGTGGATAGGGGGTTGGAGAAGAAGTAGTTTGTAATGGGGAGTCACATTCCCAGGAAGCTCTGATGTGGGCAGGCGCCCCAGAGATTGCTCAGGCACCTCATTCTGGGCACTGAGGCCTGTGCCAGGCGAGGGGCCCGGGGGCCCAGAGCGACCTGACTCTTGAAGTTCCTGCTTCCCCTGCGTCAGCGTGGCTGCTGGCACTTCTGTTCTTCCCATCCGTGGAAGGGGCATCTGTGGAGGGTGGCGCTTTCCCCGCGTTTTGTCTGCGGTGGAGTTTCTGCGTGTTCTGCTGGATGCGTGTGGATCTGTGCAATTGGTCTGTGCTGGGGGAACACGCAAGCCCGTCATGTCTCACTTCTAGTTTTTGTCCTTGATTTGTTGTTTCAATGACATCAGTCACTGTGTGAAGAATACAGGTGCCCCCATTTTAGTGGAATCTGAGGAGACAGACGTTGGCTAGACTGCTTTTAATTTAAGCCTCTTCTTCTCTGCCTGCCGTTCGGCTTGGCTGTCCTGCCTCTTGGAGCCCGTCTGTCTGTCCGTCCCACTCTCCCCTGCTTGGGCTAACTACACACATTCATGTGAGTCAGTCACTGTTGGTGGCCGTTTAGTGAGTGGCCACTTGGGCCACATTGCTGAGCACCATGAGGCATTAAGGACGTCAGGCTTGGGCTGTAAAGATGCGTGAGCCAGGACACTGGCTGGTAGCACTCCCCCACCACCATGCCTCCTGCCCCCAGGTCGTAATCGCCATGAGGAGTGGGTCCTGGTGGTGGGCGGGGCCAAGGCTGCTGAAAATGAAGGCGACTGGGATCCTGGGCGGGACGAGCAGAAACTCGGGATCCTCAGGGCCTTCGCCTGTCACTCAGTGTATCTGGAGGAATTCAGTATGTGGCATACTTCAGAAGCAGTTCTCCTTTCCTTCCCCTCATCCTCCTCCTGTCTTTGCCAGACGTTCCTGTCAGCACAGCACTCACTGTGGGGCCCTGACAGCCCCCGTGATCCTTGGAGTCAGTTACTCAGCAAGTCTTGTCCAGCCCTGTAGCGTTGGAGGCCCTGGTGCAGGAGATAGTGAGCAAGGCCAGCCACAGCCCCGCTTCACTCCAGCGCCTCCCGGCTGGCCTGGCGCCCACATCCAGTGCAGGGAGGGAGCACGGAGCCTGCATTTGTTCACTTTCCGAGTGACCTCCCATTGTGCTGGGTGGAGCAGGCAGCACCCCTCCACTGTTCAGTGGTCCCAGCACCTGCTCGTGCCTCCCACTCCCTCCCAGCCCGGTGGCTTCCGGATCAGGACATGAACACCCTCACACTTCAGCAAGCATTTGTGAAATGTCCACTGTGTGCTGGGACCTGAGTGGACAGTGATGAGCTAGACAAGGTCCTTCTTAGGGAACTCTTCTCTGATGAGATGGCAGATTGGGAGGACAGATGGGAGCCATAGTAGTTTCCGTGTCTGTAGTTTCTGTGACAGCGTGAAGGACTGAGTTGAAGAAGTGTCCAGAGATAGCCGTGCAGAGGTTGGAACGTCGGTGCTGAGTCTCGTATAGGTTTTGGGGGGCAGAGGAAGCAGTGCAGGTGTGCTGGGAGGATGGGGGCAGCAGAATCAGCAGTGGGGGCTGTGGGTGGGCAGGGGTAGCGGTATGGGGCACGTGGGATAGAGACGTTGTGGGCAGCGGTGTGAGCATTGAGGGGTGTTCAGGGAAGGATGTGGTTTGGGAAGTGCTTTTCCCCGAAGGCATGCTAGGATGATCCATCCTACCCATCTATCCCTCACTGGGTGACCCATTGATCCAGCCACCCACACATCCATTCACTCACTCACTTAACCTTCCATCTTTCCCTCTCCATTAACCCTCCATCCTTCCCCTCTCCCTTAACTCCCCATCCTCCCTTCTCCCTTACCCACTATTCTCCCCTCTCCCTTAACCCTCCATCCTTCCCCTCTCCCTTAACCCTCCATACTCCACTCTCCCTTAACCCTCCATCCATCCCCTCTCCCTTAACCTTCCATCCTTCCCCTCTCCCTTAACTCCCCATCCTCCTTTCTCCCTTACCCCCTATTCTCCCCTCTCCCTTAACCCTCCATCCTTCCCCTCTCCCTTAACCCTCCATACTCCACTCTCCCTTAACCCTCCATACTCCACTCTCCCTTAACCCTCCATCCATCCCCTCTCCCTTAGCCTTCCATCCTTCCCCTCTCCCTTAACTCCCCATCCTCCTTTCTCCCTTACCCACTATTCTCCCCTCTCCCTTAACCCTCTATCCTTCCCCTCTCCCTTAACCCTCCATACTCCACTCTCCCTTAACCCTCCATCCAGCCCCTCTCCCTTAACCTTCCATCCTCCCCTCTCCCTTAACCCTCCATCATCCCCTCTCCCTTAACCTTCCATCCTCCCCTCTCCCTTAACCCTCCATCATCCCCTCTCCCTTAGCCCTCCATCCTTCCCTCTCCATTAACCGTCCATCCTTCCACTTTGCCTTGATCTATCCCCTCACCCATGTTTCAACTATCAATCCATCCATTCATCCATCCATCCATCCATCCATCCATCCATCCATCCATCCGTCCGTCCGTCCATCCGTCCATGGAAAACTTTTACTGGGTCTTGCTCTTTGGGCCTAGGGATGGGAAGGAATGGAAAGATTTCATGTCGTCATGAGCCCGCAGTCTCATGGGAGGAACAGCCGTGCAAACCACCAGGGCCACTAATGTGCTTCCCCCGCCTCACACAACCTACAGGCCACTGAGTGGGCCCAGTGGAAGGGGCAGTCAGCTGACCATCAGCCGCGGTGGGAGGCTCTGGGATGAGGGTCACAGCTCAGACGCGCAGTGGCAGGATTCTCAGCCATACAGTGCATCGGGAGAGAGGGACTCTATCCGGGGAAGCTCTGTGTCTTCAACTTCGCTGTAGACTTGGGCCCCATCAGGGATTTCTTACAGCACATGGGATGACTCGTTTATCTGAGTCATTTGTGCTGTTTTCACTGGGAGTTTCTTATTTCTCTGTTTCCTTCTCCATTTAAAACAAGGACCCGCCTGTTGGTGTGGTGCTGTCAGCCAGATCTTTCTTGTTCCTCTCCTGATTCTCTGCCATGTCTGGGTTTCCATGCTGGAGTTTGAGGGAATCTTGAGCCGTCTCCTCCTTGCCTTGCTGCAAAGGGGAGTGCAGTGGGGTCAGTGGCTTTCCTTCTGCCAAGACAAATGCAGCAAAGGATCATGGTGGACAGGCCCTAGGTGACTGCCATGGGTCATTGCCTGCCTTGGTGTCATCCCCTCTCCTGGAGTTCAGATACAGTCTGAATTTAATTCTAATCCATGGAACGTGAGATTGTAGGATGTCAATCCTGTAATTATATAGGATTCCCCCTTAGCAAGCAGGAGCTAGAGATTTCCCTTTGCTTCTGAAGTAAGGGGCTGGCCAGAGAAGCCCACATGGCAGGGGCTTGTAGGCAGCCTCCAGCACATAGCTGGCCCTGAGTGGGACCCTCAGTCCTGTAGCTGCCAGAGAGTGAATCCTGCCTGCAACCTGAATGAACCAGGATACAGTTTCTTCCCCAGGCAGGCCTCCCAGTGAGGATGCAGCCCTGACCGCAGCTTTGTGAAGCCCTGAGCAGGGAACCTAGCAGAACCCCACCTGTAGCCTGGAACCCTGAGCAGGGAACCTAGCAGAACCCCACCTGTCGCCTGGAGCCCTGAGCAGGGAACCTAGCAGAACCCCACCTGTTGCCTGGAACTCCGAGCAGGGAACTAGCAGAACCCCACCTGTCACCTGGAGCTCTGAGAAGGGAACTAGCAGAACCCCACCTGTCACCTGGAGCTCTGAGAAGGGAACTAGCAGAACCCCACCTGTCGCCTGGAGCCCTGAGCAGGGAACCTAGCAGAACCCCACCTGTCGCCTGGAGCCCTGAGCAGGGAACCTAGCAGAGCCCCACCTGTCACCTGGAGCCGTAAGCAGGGAACCTGGCAGAACCCCACCTGTCACCTGGAGCCGTAAGCAGGGAACCTGGCAGAACCCCACCTGTCACCTGGAGCTGTAAGCAGGGAACCTGGCAGAACCCCACCTGTTGCCTGCAACTCTGAGCAGGGAACCTGGCAGAACTCCACCTGTCGCCTGGAGCCCCGAGCAGGGAACCTAGCAGAACCCCACCTGTCGCCTGGAGCCCTGAGCAGGGAACCTAGCAGAACCCCACCTGTCGCCTGGAGCCCTGAGCAGGGAACCTAGCAGAACCCCACCTGTCACCTGGAGCCGTAAGCAGGGAACCTGGCAGAACCCCACCTGTTGCCTGGAACTCTGAGCAGGGAACCTGGCAGAACTCCACCTGTCACCTGGAGCCCCGAGCAGGGAACCTGGCAGAAGCCCATGTGTCACCTGGAGCCCGGAGCAGAGACTCTAGCAGAACCCCACCTGTAGCCTGGGCCCATAGAAACTGTGACCCATACAGACTCATAAATATATGTTGTTTTAAGCTGCTAAGTTTGTGGTCATTGGTTACAGAGCAACAGAAAACTAATAAAATGAACAAAGGGCAAATAATCCCACAGAGTCCCTGTCTCCCTCCCGCTCCAGCGCTGGGATTCAGGGCCTGCTCACTTCGATGCTGCTCTGACATTCCTGGGTCAGGAACTGCCGCCTGCTTGCCACCCTGCCTACTGTTGGCAGGCGCTGCTGGCTGTGGCAAGTGTAGACAGGACTGAGTGTCTTGTAGTGAGGGTCTCAGAAGGGTCCCACCACCCCTTCCCCTCCACAGGCTGGGCATTTTCCCTCAAATAGAGAAAAGAATACAATCAGGATTAAAAGAAAAATCACAGCCCCACAGTTTGTTTAAACTTGATCAGGGAAATGAGCACCAAATGTTGGAAATTTTTCCTATTTCCAGTCAACATTGATGTTGATGATCTCCAAACAAAGACGCCTTCAGGTTTGGTGACAGCCTGTACACCCAATGTTCTAGTTCATGTTTTCAGGGAGCAGACTCACTCTACTGCTTGAATCAACTGAAAGCTGGAAAAAATATGTGAAACGGTGGTTTTTAATATACAGGACATAAGGCAGCCGGGCCATCCCTGGGAGGGAGGAAGAGTGCGGGGTGAGCTCCGTGATTGCCCGAACGCATTGCCTGGAGAGAGTCTTCGGAGCATGGTGTGGGGAGGCATGTGTGGGTCTCCCCGGGTTTAGATAGAGCGGGGAGTCTGGGGAAGCCATGGCAGCTGGGGTTCTTAGGGCTGAGGCTGGGGGAGGAGAAAGCAACTCAGAGAACCAAAGTTCTGCAGGGGTTCCTTTCAGGTATGAAGCTGAGTACTGATCAATACATAGAGGTGAGGATGGGGAAGAACCGCTTGAAATGATGAGAGAGAACAAGCCTCGGAGCCCTTACAGGGTGGAAATTGTGTCTGTTCCCCAAAGCCAGAACGGAAACCTTTAGAAGTCCCCGGCATCAGGCAGGGAACTTAGAAGGGTTTTCCCTCAGTAGTGGTAGTATAGAAACCTAACCTAAATACTACTCTGGCCCAAAGCTTAAAAACAGGATCCTACACAGTTAGTCTGTTCCCAAATGACTTAATTGCATCCTAGCAAAAATTCAAAGATATTTATAGGACTACAAAATTACCAGGTGCCCAACAAGGTAAAAGTCACAATATCTAGCTTTCAAAGGCATTGTCAGGCGTGCACAGAAACGGAAAATATTGCAGATAATGAGAGCAAAAGTCCATCAAAACTGACCCAGAAATGGCACAGATGTTAGACTCGTTAGTTAGGCAGAGTCATTAAAGCAGGTATTATAACTGTGTTTCATATGTTAAAAATCTGGAGAAATAAAGACATGGAAGTAAAGACATGGAAGATATAAAAATGATCCACATTGAACTTACAGAGAGGAAATACCATGTCTTAAATGAAAAGCATACTGTGTGGGATTATCAGCAGATTAGACTTTATACAAGAAAAGATTCGTGAACCTGCCAGCACTGCAATAGAAACTATTCAAAATGAAAGAGAAAAAAACGAACAGAGTCAGTGAACTGTGGGGCATTTTATTTGTTTTTTTTTTGTTTGTTTGTATGTTTTTTTGAGACGGAGTCTCGCTCTGTCGCCCAGGCTGGAGTGCAGTGGCCGGATTTCAGCTCACTGCAAGCTCCGCCTCCCGGGTTTACGCCATTCTCCTGCCTCAGCCTCCTGAGTAGCTGGGACTACAGGAGCCCGCCACCTCGCCCGGCTAGTTTTTTTTTCGTATTTTTAGTAGAGACGGGGTTTCACCGGGTTAGCCAGGATGGTCTCGATCTCCTGACCTCGTGATCCGCCCGTCTCGGCCTCCCAAAGTGCTGGGATTACAGGCTTGAGCCACCGCGCCCGGCCGAACTGTGGGACATTTTAAATAGCTTTATGTATGTGTAGTCTGTGGTCCACTAAAGGGAGGAAACAGAAAAAACATTGGAAGAAATAATACTTAATTAAAAAAAATTGTATGGAAACTGTAAACCTGTAGAATTGAGGATGTGAATGAATGCCAAACGAGCAGAAAACATGAAGAAAACCAGTCCAAGGCACGTCATAATCCAGTCGCCCGAAACTACTAATATAAAGAAAACATCAGAAGCATCCAGAGAAGAGACACCCTGCATCACAAAGGTAAGCCTGACAGCAGAAATCTCATTGGAAGCATCGAGCCCAGAGACAAGGGAACAGCCTATTTGGACTATTCAAAGCACCACAAACCAGAGAAACCTGTTAACCAGCAAAAGCATCTTTCAGAAATGGAGGCGAAATCCGTGCTGTTTCAGACATATAAAAGCTAAAGGAATTTGTCACCAGGACACCGGGATACCTGCATGACAAGCAATAGGTAAACTTGGAGGTGGAAGGAACATGGTCCTAGATGACCAGGTGGACCTGCACAAAGATTGAGGAGTGCCCAGACTGGCAACTCTAGGAATGCATTGAAACCCTTTTTCTAGTTACTGAAGTATCTTCAGAAACAATCAGATGGTTAAAGCAAACACAGTAACAGTGTACTGTGGGTTTTCTAACACACTCTGCAGTGTGATGAAGATGGCAGGAGCACAGGCACCGGCAGGGAGAGATGGAAGTAGATCGTGATAAGGCCCTCACGCTGTGCTGCCTGTGAAGCCGGGTAATCGTATCTGGCGGGAAACTGTGGTAAGGCAAGGACACATACCGTAAGCCCTACAGCCGCCGCTAACATCACCAGATAGAGCTATGGCTAATAAGCTAACACAGGAGATAAAGTAGATTATATAAAATACTCAATTAATATAATAGAAGGCTAGAAAAAGGAAAAGTGGAACAGAGAACAGATGGGACAGTTGGGCCACAAATAGTGGTATGACAGGTTCTAACTCGGCCGTGTCAGTAAGTGTGTTCAATGCAAATGATCTAAACACTTCAATTAAAAGGCAGATCTTGTCAGATTGGATTAAAATCAACACCCAACTATGTCCTTCACACGAGGGTTCTTTGGACTGAGGGTGGGAGAGGAGAAAGCAACTCAGAACCAAAGCTCTGCAGGGGTTCCTTTCAGGTATTAAGCTGAATATAGTTTCCATACTTTGGGGCATGGTAGCTCAAACCCATAGCCCCAGCACTTTGGGAGACTGATGTAGGAGGATTACTTGAGCCTAGCAGTTTGGGACCAGCTTGGGCAACATAAAGCAATCCCGTCTCTTTTTAAAAAAAATTAGCTGGGCATAGTGTAGTGGCAGACATGTGCCTGTGGGCCTAGCCATGTGGGAGGCTGAGGCGGGAGGATTGCTTGAGCCCAGGAAGTCAAGGCTGCAGTGAGCCGTGATCATGCTGCAGCCTGGGTGACAGAGCAACACCCTGTCCCCTGTTTCAAAATAAAAAAAGAAAAAAAAAAAAAAGCCCACAAATATGAAGACACAAATAGTTTAAATATAAAATGATGGGAAAAGATATTTCATGCTAACACCAATCTAAAGAAAACGGTAATGTCTATATTAATGGCAAACAGATTTCAGAATATACTATCAAGTATCAAGAGGATCATTTCATGATAGAGTGGGTCAGTTAATCAATTGGACATGATTTTAAGTGTTTATGCATCTAATAAGACTGTATCAAAATATACAGCAAAATCAGATAAAAATGCAACAAGAAATGGACAGAGACACAGTCACAGAAGGAGATTTCGATCTCTTCTTTTCAGTAAGTGATAGAACAAGTAGAAAATCAGGATATATGAAGCTTGTCAACAAACTTGACTTAATTAATTTTTATGGAAAATTCCAAGAGTGCACATTTTTTTTAATTCGGCACATGCAACATTTACCGAGATAGACCATGTGTTGGGCCATTAGAAAAGTCTCAATAAATCTTAAAGGATTCAAGAAAGATGAAGTACTTCTTGTGTTCTCTGAGCACAATGAAATTAAATTAGCAATAATTAGTAAGATACCTGGGAAATCCTAAATATTTCTAAATGAATTAACACACTTTCAAGTAATCCATGGATCGTACAAGAAACAAAAGGGAAATGAGAAGGTATTTTGAAGTGAATGACAATAAAATCCAACATTTCAAAATTTGTGGGATGCAAAAGAGCAGTACTTAGAAATGTATAGTACTTCCCTTACAGGGAAACCTAGAGCACCAAGCAGTACTTAGAGGTAAACGTATAGTATTGAGTGTGTGAGAAGAGGCTGTGCTTGGAGGGAAACGTATAGTACTGAGTGAGTGAGAATAGGCTGTGCTTTGAGGGAAATGTATAGTACTGAGTGTGTGAGAAGAGGCCGTGCTTAGAAACGTATAGTACTGAGTGTGTGAGAAGAGGCTGTACTTGGAGGGAAACGTATAGCATAGAGTGCATGGCAAGACGGCCGTGCTTAGAGGGAATCATATAGTATTGAGTGTGTGAGAAGATGGCAGTACTTAGAGGGAAACGTGTAGTACTATAGAGAAGTGCAGACTGGTATCCATCGTGAACATAAATGTAAGGATCCTGAACAGATTTTAGTAAATCACATCCAGCAATACACATCCTGATGATGTAGGGTTTATCCTAGAATGTGAGGTTGATTTTCAGTCAGTGTAATTCATTTTTATTAATATATTTAAAAAGAAGAATAAACCCATAAAAATCATCTCTATATATGCAGAAAAAGCATTTGACACAATCCAGTATCCACTCCCAATGAAAACTCTCAGTAAACAAGAATAGAAAGGAACTTTTGAAGCTGGATAAAGAGCATGTTCCATGTTTAAACCTATAGCTGACATTATAGGGAAGGGTGTCAATGGAAAGCTTTACCCCCAAATCAGAAACATGGGACAGTGTTCCTTCCTTCCACTTCTGTCCGGTATGTGTGCTGGAGATTCTGGTGGCAGAAAGACAAAAACGTACTTTCATTTATTCGTACATACATACAAGCGTAAGTGGCATCCAGACCAAAAAGGAAGAAGTAAAACTCTCTGCTTTTGCAGACAACATGATCATCTTTTTTGAAAGTCTAATGGCATTTACAAAAAAGCTACTAGAAAGAATAAGAGTTTATTTAGCAAAGGTTCAGGATACAAGATTTACATACAAATTTTTTTTTTTTTTTTTTTTTGAGACAGAGTCTTGCTCCATTGCCCATGCTGGAGTGCAGTGGCACGATCTCGACTCACTGCAAGCTCCAGCCTCCTGGGTTCACGCCATTCTCCTGCCTCAGCCTCCTGAGTAGCTGGGACTACAGGTGCCCGCCAGCATGCACGGCTAATTTTTTGTATATTTAGTAGAGACGGGGTTTCACCGTGTCAGCCAGGATGGTCTCGATCTCTTGACCTCGTGATCCACTCGCCTCGGCCTCCCAAAGTGGTGTTTTTATATACTCACAGTAAGAAATGAGAAATTGAAATTGAATGAACAATACAATTTATAATAGCATGAAAACATGAAATATTTAGTGAAAACACTATGATAAAATATGTAATAGGCCCGTACACTGAAAACTACAAAACAATGCAGAGAGAAATTAAAGATGACCTAATCACGTTTAGAGATCAGAAGACTCAAGAGTATTAAATGTCAGCTCTCACCAAACTGATCGTACATTCTACTCAGTTGCAATCAAGATCCCAACATGCTTTTCTATAGAAATTGACAAGCTGATTTTTAAATTCATATGGAAATACAAAGTCCTTAGAATGCCTAAAACAACACAAAGATGAACAAAGTTGAAGGACTTTGTTCACTGTTTTCTTTTTTTTTGTTCACATTAGCCGATTTCAAGAATTATAAAGCTTCAGTAATCAAGACAGCATGGTGCTGCCATTGAGATAGACAAAGAGATCAATGGAATAGAAGACAGTGCTGAGAAACGGAACCGTGCATATGTGCACAATTATTTCCAAAAAGGTACAAAAGAAATTCAGTGGCAAAGCATCTATTTGTTATGCATATAATCGTTACATATGTTGGGCAAATGAAGAAGTTCCAATTGAAAATTCACGTCGGAGGAAGAAGTTTGAATTCATACTTTGTGCCACGTTAAAAACTTACCTCAAAATGAATCAGAGACCTATGTTTTGTTTAGTTTTTTAAATTTCTTTTTATTTAACTTTTTATTTCTATAGGTTTTTGGTGAACCGGTGGTATTTGGTTACGTGAGTAAGTTCTTTAGTGGTGATTGGTGAGATTTTGGTGCAACCATCTCCCGAGTGGTATATACTGAACCCAGTTCGTGGTTGTTTATCCCTCACCAGCTTCCCACCCTTTTCCCCTGAGTCCCCAATGTCCATTGCGTCGTTGTCATGCCTTTGAATCCCATGGCTTAGCCTGGTGGGGGTGGGAGACTAGTCTTCTAAGTGAAGTAACTCGGAGACCTATGTTTGAAACCTAAAGCTGTAAAACTTCCGCAAGGAAACACAGAGCATCTGTGTGTGACCTCAAGCTAGGCACACAAGATTTCTGGGAATAATGGCCGAACCCTCAGACATTAAAGATAGCTTGGACAAATAAATCAGACTTTACCAAAATTAGAATCTGCTCTTCAGATGATGCTGTTCTGTTAATATAATGAAAAGACAAGCTAAAGACTGGGCGAGCCTTCCAGAAGTGCGGGTTGTGACAGAGCCTAGGGCCAGGCCCGCCTTCTAGACTCTCCCTGTCTTGTCCAGCCCACTCCTCTTCCCTGGGCAGCTGTCGAACTGCGGGTTCCCTGGCCATGGAGTGTAGTCAGGGCCCCTGGAGCTTCAGGCACCCCGGGAAGTGGCTCTGTCACCTGCATTTTTAAAGGAAGTAAATCAGACTTTCTGTTGCCTCCTCCTATGAAAATGACCCTGCTTTGGAGGGGTTTGCTGAGTAGCTCACAAGCACATCTGTGAAGTGAAAATGATTTAATACCTCGTTGCTTCAATTCCATGTAGCTCTAGAAGAAGTTGTATTTTAGATTATGTTGCTGTCAAAAAAATAGACCTCAATACCTCTCTAGAGATGAAAAGATTGCGTGTTGTGGTGTCAGATAAACACCATTTCTTTCAACCTGCCAGGAGGCTTTATTTCATTCTGCGCTCGTGTTTGCTGAGGTTCTGAGAGTGAGTGGTTGCGTTCCTGTCCCTCGGTCCCTGTCCCTCACGGCCCAGGAATGAACCTAGTGTGACCTCTTTCTGGGGTTGTGCTGGCAGCCACTTCGGTCTCGCTTGCCTGTGCATGCTTAGCTGTGTCTTGGGTCTGACATGTCTTCAACCCCGTCCTTGTGTTGAGTGTGTGAGAAGACAGTTGTGTGGCACGACTTTGACATTAAATTGAATGGTGGAGAAGTTATCTTGAGGGAATGTGTTTGCAGTTTGGCCTCTGCCTTGCAGTCTGGTTGGATCTCAGCCCTCAGGGCCATTTGGTGATGGTGGGAGCATTCTGTTTGCCCCCAAATGTGGGACACCACCGCACGATCCTGATGCTAACGTCACAGAGTTGGTGTCAGACTCTACAAGCTAAGGGCTCAGTCCTCAACAAGACCACCCTCGCTTCAGATGCCAGCCGCACCTCAGTGGTCCGCAGGCCACCTGCATCTCTGCCCAACTGGCTGTAAATTCAGTGGTGTCCATGACTTGCTCAGGTTTGATTATTCATTAGAATGGCTCATGGGACTCAAGAAAGTCAGTGATTATGATTCCAGTTTTATGTACAGGTTGGGAGGACCAGCCAAATGTGGAGAAGCATGGGACGAAATCTGCAAGAGTCCCGGGGACGCAGCGCTTCCATACCCCTCCCCACGGGACCAGGGGACGCAGCGCCTCCATACCCCTCCCCACGGGGCCAGGGGACGCAGCGCCGCCATACCCCTCCCCACGGGGCCAGGGGACGCAGCGCCGCCATACCCCTCCCCACGGGGCCAGGGGACGCAGCGCCGCCATACCCCTCCCCACGGGGCCAGGGGACGCAGCGCCGCCATACCCCTCCCCACGGGGCCAGGGTGCTAGCTCTCCTGCCATAGCCATGTGTTCACCAACAAGAAAGCCCCTCAGAGCTTGGTTCATTGCGGTTCATTGCATTGGCCAGATGACTGAAGGGTGCCAAGCTCGGTGCCCAAGCTCCCTCCTCCTTCCTCCCTTCCCCTCACCCAGGCTCACCTGACTCTACAACCTGAGGCCTTAATGTGCTCACTGGTGTCCAGCCCAGACTCGGCTGCTGCCCAGAGGAGACCTGCCAGCAGCCTGGATCTTGGCCAGGGCTCCTGGCTGCCGCTGCTGGGGCAGGGATGGCAGGAGCCCTGCCTGTTTGCCTGTAGGGATTTGCCAGTGAGTGTCCCGTGCCGGGAAAGTGGAGTTGTGGGTCCATGATTCTGCTGCTCTTCCTCGAGCCCCATCTCTCTCCCCTGTTCCCTTCCAGCTCAGGCCTGCTGTCCCGTCGGAGGCCTTGGTGAGCGGCCACAGTGCTCTGTCTTGAGCTGTCAGCCCCTGACTGCTTCCCCCACAGAGTGGGCTGGGCCGGGGCTGCTGCTCATCCTGGGTCTGAACTCTTCCCTCCTTCTGCCCACCCTTGGAGTGAGTGGCTCTTGGTGTTCTGGCTGGTGAGTGTGACTGGACCCTGCTTGTTGGGGACCTGGCTTTTCTAGCTGTCCGCAACGTCAGCCAAATGCAAATGAGAAAGGAGGTGGACTCAGAGCGACGGGCCTCTTGGTGCGGAGGGGCCCTGCTCACTGTCAGTGGCTCTTGCTTTTGTTCTTTTTTATCTTTTAACCGATTAGAGAATTGAAATCTTCCCCCAAAATCAAAGCCTATTCATGGCTGTCCCAGCCAAAGCGTGATGTATTTGTGTCTGTTTTCGGCTTTGCGCAGGGGGTCGAAAGTTTTCTTTGTCAGGTGTCTGAGTGTGAGCAATTGTGCTGCTCCTCGGGCCATAAATCTGCGTAGTGTCTGGTCCTGCATAAACAGTGTGTTTTTCATGCCAAGTCAATGGGATACATGTTTTTTCCTTTTTAGCATAAATCCTGGGACACAATGTGTTTGCATAATTTATTTTTATTTTTAATCAAGAAGACAAGATGTTTCAGCAGAATTTTCGGTCTGTGGATCTGCTGTTTAAAGTGCTGAGAAAAGTGTTCAACAAATATTGTGGTTGTTTCTCCAGCTTGCCAATATGACACATCTCTTCCTGGGGACTTTACAACAATAACATTGCCTTGCCCTGCCACATAAGGGCTTTATGGAAGAACCTTTTCCGCCTGAAATATGACAATAATTACACCTGCCTGCTCATTCACTGTAGATATACTCTTATTTCCAGTGAAATGGAAATTTCAAATTCAGAATTATTGCCAACCAAATTACCTTTATCAGTGAAAGAGCATCTGCTTGCAATTACTTATAAAATAAGAAAAATGAATCCTTTCCGCGTGTGCATTTGCAGCTTTGATGTGTATAAATTGGAAGTAATGCCTGGAGTTTAGCAGCCCATCCTTCACCGTGCCCAGATGGGAGGAGGCTCACCTGCTGGGGATGCACGTCCAGGGTGTGAGGCCCTGGCTGGCTGCGCCCGCCCCCTTCATGACCCGCTGCCAGAGAAGGCATGGAATCGTGGTAGGTGACCACTTCCGTGTGAAGAAGGACGCTGCCCGGTGCCTTCGGGTTGGATGTCCCATGGGCTTCAGAATCAAGCCGGCTTAGCCAGGCTGTGTTGGGTGACCCAGCATAGCACTCGCCATGGAGTCCCTCGCTGTGGCCCCCACGGCCTCGTGCTGTACCTGCCGTCACCTCCGGGTGGGCGTGGATTTTGCCCTATCGCTCCTTTCAGGAGTTCAAGCTCCTGTGTCAGGCCGAAGGCACTCAGGACTCAGAGGGCTTGTGATTTGGATGCAGTGCACAGCTTTGTTTTTGCTGTTTGCTGCAGGCTGCTGAGTCCCCGGCGGGCAGAAATAGGCCTTGTCTTCCTAGTAGCTTTGCTTTCAGAGGCAGCCCTGGGAAGTGGAGCCCCCTGGTAAATCTTTCCTTAAGGAACCAATGAAAGAGAAGCCTCTTGTCCTGGAATGGCCTTGCCTGTGCTCTCGTGAGGTTAACACTGTGTCCGGTTTTCTGGTTAATTCCTCGTGACTGGGTGTTCTTGCAGATGTCCTGGGCTTTGCCCTGAGGAGGGTGGGTGGCTGTGCCCAGGGTGCAGGTGCCCAGAGACGCAAGGGTGGGTCCGTGCTTTGCTCTGGCGGGGTCATTTCGAGGGGACAGAGCGGGGCAATCCTCAGGCCCATTTTGACTCGGCCGCCTCGTTGTGTGCACCTTTGGACAGGTCCCCTCACCTACCTCACCTCAGAGGTGCGGGGCCGGGGTCCCCAGGGTCAGGGTGTGAGATGCGTGTCCCCCTTCAGGAGCTGTGCAGTGGGAGTTCTGCGCAGGTCAGCTGGCCGTTGTGCTCTGGCCGGAATGGGCTCCTTCTCCTCAAGTCAGCATCCCTCAGGGAGGGGCTGGGGTCTTGGTGGTCTCTGTGCTTTCCACCCCGCAGTCCCTGCAAGTGGGTTAATTTGTACTCTGTTTAGTTACCACAATGACAGGTGTTCCAGAAATATTGATATGTGTTTAAACTTTCAAGTCTGTTTCTTGCCGGTTTGTGTTGGAAAGGTGTTGCCTTCCCCAAGTGGTCAGCTTCATGGAAGCTCATTGAAGAATGACCTTTGTTGAGTAAAAAAATGTGCAAAAGAGCCTTGTTGAGTAAATGGAGTCATTTTCTAAATAGCTGGTTTTACCTGTTCATGAGACTGGAATTCCACTTGTCAGTGCGCTGGGGCAGCAGAGGCTGGTAGCAGCCTGGGCGGACTTCCGCCCTCCGAGGGGCACGGGCAGAGGTCAGGCCTGGCTGGTGGAGCCCCCTCAGGGCTTCGTAGAACTTTCTATTGGTTTAGTTTTGTAGCTGCAGATTAACTTCAGGTTAGAAATGATTCTGGAAGTTCTTTGAGAAGAACGTCATGTTCTAGGGTGTGGCTGGAAAACTCCTCGCTGTTGCCGTGTTGAGAAATAGAAGAGGAGGACGGCCGGGCTGGGAATGTGTCGGTCTTCCAGTTACCTGTTTGCTCTCTGTACTCATTCGTTCATCACAGTCACCTGACAGACACTCACAGACACTCAGTCGTGTGTACTGGGGGCCAGGGAAACAAAGACGACACAGACCTGGACCCACACCTGACCGGCTCACACCCCAGAGTGGGCAGGCGCCCTGAGTGCTTATGCCCCTTTCGTGATAAATGCGTCCATAGAGGTGTGTATAGAACCAAGAAGAGGGGAAGACTCACAGCGTGGGGTGTTTCTGGAAGCATCTAGAAGTTTTGACGTCCAGGTAGCCTCGCACTGGGCAGAGACAGGGGCCCTGGTGGAAGGCTGCCATGAGGGTGAGACCGGGACACGGGGAAGCCTGCATGGTGGCCTGGGTGTTGTTGGTCACCTGGTGCCACTGCAGGAGGCACGGCGTTGCAGGGGAGGGCAGCGGTGAAGGCTGAGGAGGGAGTGGGGGTCTGGTGCCTTTCTTAGGCACTCTAACTTCATTCTGGGGGCCAGTGTTTCTTCATCTGTGGGCCATTTGTGGGGATCCTGAGACACCTCCTGGCACCCCCTTTGGTCTCTCCGTCCCCCAATGAGCAGCTGTGAGGTTAAATTCTGCCGGGGCTGCGGCCTCAGGGGCCCCCTGGCCGCACTGCTTTGTTTCCTCCACTCGCCCTGCTGCCCTTTACTTACGAGACTGTGGGAACCATTTCTTGGTAGTGAAATTAGTTTTATTTTTAAAATAAATGTCTTTAATAAAGCACCAGCGGATTAGAAGGAAGCTGTTAAGTGAGCAACATGCTGGCGCCGCCTCTGGACCTGCACTGTAGCCCTCCCCTCCCTCGGCGTGGAGCTCCTGGAGCGGGTGCCTGAGCCACTGGGACCCGACCTTCCTGTCTCTGGGAGCCTGCATGGTGCCACATCCTTGTGTGAACTGCCCTCTGAGGTGTTCCCAGTGCGGAGGTGTCACTGGCACGTCAGCATCTTCTCCAGAGTCTCTGACATCCCACCTGGAAGAGTCTGATTGAGAGAGTCGAGATGAGAATCTGTATTTTAACAGCTCCTGTGGTGATGAGGATGAAGAGGAGGGGGAGGAGGAAGATGAAGACACGATGATGTCCAGCCCCGTTTGGGAATCCCTGAGGTCACTGCCAAGCCCACTGCACCCTGGCGTCAGGCCCTCCTCGTCCCCAAAGCAGGCCCATGCGTTCCCTGTCCCTCAGCTACTCTGGGCCTGGCTCCTCAAACGTTTCTAGCCCAACACCTTTCAGAAGTGCTCCACAGCGGGGGAGGCAATCCCTGGCCTACGTGCTGGGGACTTTGGACGATGGAGCTCGAACAGGCCCAGTGCAGAGATGAAATTTCATTGAAATCGCGATTTTATCCTAACAACTCATGATGATAATTGACTTTATGGCGTATTATGCATTGGTTTTGGTTTCAATACACAAATAACATTTTCAGTCGCTCAGAGTAAACTGTCCTTGCTGCTTGCGTGTGACCCTCTTTGCTTGCAGCCGACTGTGGCACTGATGCGTCAGGCTCCCCGAGTCATCAGGCACCTGCGTTCCCAGCCACTCATCCACCCAAATGTTCCACCTCTGAAGCTCTCGTGGGGGCAGGGGAGACAGGTGGGCTTGCTAATGAAGACGTGTGGGCATCTATGGCTAAGTGTGTGTGGTGTGCGCCAGACCTCTTCATAAAGCAAAAAGCAGACCAAACCCCCGCTGTAGCAACTGAGTGTCTGAGCAGATGCCATCTGGAGGAGCCGCCCTGCAGGCTGCTCTGCTGCCAGGGACCCCCACCCCCGCCTGCCTCCTGGTCCTGCCTGGCCTGCTTGTACCTGCTCTCTGCAGGCCTGGAGCTCTTGGTGCTCGAGTTTGTTACTGCAGAGGCAGCGCACAGCGGTGTGTGTGTTTGTGGGTGCCTCTGGGTCCAGGCAGCCTCCTGGAGGGCATTCCTTTGGGCCGTGGGCAAGGCAGTCCAGTCTCCCTGGTGACTTCCCCCCAGGCTGGTCCCTGGGGCTCAGAGGGGAGCCCTTGCTGTTCTGCTCCGACAAGTTGTGCAGTTTCCGCAGTTAATTATTCATGTCCTGTTGGAATGAAAGGGAAGCCCAATAGCTCACACAACAGTCCGTTCTCTTTTCTTTTCTTTTATGGGAGAAAAACACAGGGTCTCCCTGTCCCATCCAGGATGGAGTGCAGTGGCGTAATCTCGGCTCACTGCAGCCTCGAACTCCTAGACTCGAGCAATCCTCCTGCCTCAGCCTTCTGAGTAGCTGGGACTACACATGCACGCCACCACGTTTTTCATGTTTTTGTAGAAACAGGGTCTCACTTTGTTGCCCAGGTGGATCTCAAACTCCTGGCTTCAAGCAACCTTCCCACCTCAGCCTCCCAAAGAGCTGGGATTACAGCTATTGTGCCTGGCCACATTCTCTTATCTTTCCACAGGAAAATAATTTCCATAATGAAATCCAAATATGATGTCCTATATCCTCCTCATCCCCCAGATTCTAGGCCTATATAAAATAAATCAAATCCTACTTCCAAAAAACATTCTTTAGCTATCTGAAAATAACTATAATCGCAAGTCTCTTTTAACGAAGCACAATAATTAATTATTCACTGTCGTGTTGGAATGGAGCGTGTGTTGCTGTGTCTACCCCACAGTGTGAACCAAAGCCTCGTCCTGCAGGCATCCCCGACACCCAGCCCTACAGGAGCCCTGCCCCAGCACGTTTGCTGTGGTCAGCTGAGGACAGCAGTGGTTTAGGGGAGGAGGGCGACAGTGAGGACAGAGACAGCAAAGGGACCAGCTCCCATCACAGCAGGGTCCCATCATGAGACCAGAGCTGCCCATGCTTTTCTAGGGCCAGCCTAGTGGCGCCTGCTTAGAAACCAGCCACTGTCCTTAGGTGAGGGCAGCTCCCAGTCCTGTGGCCCTGAAGTCCAGGCCGGCACTCGCGTGTCCTGGCAGAGCTCCTGGTCCGTCAGGTGGAGGGCATTGCAGGATGGACCCTCCTGTTCCTCTTCCCCCTGCTTCTCGCTTGTTGCTGAAATATTGCAAGTTACCAGGGACTTGAGTAAAACAAACCAGTAAACAGAACAGTAGCTTTTCTCTGGCATTTGTTTATATGCCGTTTCTAGAACTTTCTTTGAGGGAATGGCGATCCCTGTGAAGTGTTTCCGGGTCACTTCTCAGGACAAGCCAGGGTCAGGTAAGCGTGGCGAGAAGGAAGGTGTAACTTGGAAGTAGGGTAAGGAAGTGAGCTGCAAAAAGAAGGCTCTCAGCTGCCCTCGGGTGCACCCGCATTTTAAAAACCAAGGATCCACTATCCGGCTCAGTTGGGCAATAATTAGTAATGATTGTTTGTTTTTATAAAGCAGTAACCGTTCTTCTAGGCCCTTTAGAGTAGGACTTCATGGACAGAACATTGGAAAGAGGAGCATAGGCACCATGATTGCCGGGATTTTGCCTCCAGGAGTGACACCTCCAGGACTCTGCAGGGGATGAGGCAGGGAGCACAGAGTCTGAGCTCAGGCTGCAAATCTGCCGCCCACTGCAGCTTGATGAGAGGGGAGCTCCTGGGGCTGGTGCGGACGTGTGCTTCTGGGAGCGATGCTTGGTAAAGCCTGCCTCTTTCCAGAGGCCCAGCTGTCTTCAGGGGTGTCCCCATCCTGGAATCGAGGGGTGCCCTCCACCTGGCCTGCAGGCCTCATGTCCCACTTGCTCACTCAACAGTCGGGTCCAGGCATAGGTGGAGCATTTCCCTGGACAAGATTGGGCCCCTCTTGAGGAGCTGGCAAGCTCATCTCTCTCTCTCTAAGCTCCCCCGGGACACCAGCCTGGGTCTGTGGAGCTTGTGTGGGGCGGGGAAAGAGTGTCTATCTGTGGAGCCCCACGGTGTGGGTGTCAACCCAAGCCCCCTCCCCCCATCTTCCTGGGTGTTAGGGCGTGACGCGCCCAGACGTGGCCATGATTATAATCATCACATCGGCAGCACCATCAGCTTTCACTTTCCTGTAGGAAGAGAGAGCCGTAGTCTCCCGTTAATAGAATTAGTTCTTTGCTCCTTAGGGGTTGTTGCTTGGGATTCCCTGTTGGAGTGGGGTTGTGGGGCGGGCACAGGGCCTTGGGGGCACCAGTGACCTGGCTGCCAGTGCCTCCAGAGGGCACCCCTGACAGCCTTGGGGCCTGTGTTTGTTTTGTGCAGAGCAAGTGCACCGGCACCTGGACCAGCACGAGGTGAGATACCTGCAGTTTGCCTTCCGCTGGATGAACAACCTGCTGATGAGGGAGGTGCCCCTGCGTTGCACCATCCGCCTGTGGGACACCTACCAGGTGAGCTCTCCTTCCGCCCTCCGCCACGGGGGTGCCAGGAGCCGGGCCGCTTCCTGTCGCCTTCTGCCCTGGGCCTGTGTGCTGCGTTCGATTGTGCCCTCAAAACGCTCTCTCCATTGCAATGTGGTCTTTAAAAAGTATACTCCTGGCCGGGCACGGTGGCTCACGCCTGTAATCTTAGCACTTTGGGAGGCCAAGGTGGGTGGATTGCCTGAGCTCAGGAGTTCAAGACCAATCATGGGCAACATGGCGAAACCCCGTCTCTACTAAAAACACAAAAAATTAGCTGGGCGTGGTGGCACACGCCTGTATTCTTAGTTACTCAGAGGCTGAGGCATGAGAATTGCTTGAACCTGGGAGGCAGAGGTTGCAGGGAGCCGAGATTGCACCACTGCACTCCAGCCTGGGTGGCAGAGTGAGACTCCATCTGAAAAAATAAATAAGTAAAAATAAAAAGTGTATTCCTGGCATGTTTTTTATCTGAGGAGATGTAAAACAGGGAAAAGAACTTCAGGCCGTTCTCTTTGTGGCTGAGTTTCATTCTGCCTGCACGGTGACAGCAGCCTTGAACGCGCTGGGAAGTTACATTCTGAGCAGTGTGCTAGGAGGATGCCAGGGATGCCGGTGACTCTGCTGTGAGTTTGAGCCGCATCTGCCAAAAAACTCACGCTTGGGACTCACACCTTGTCTATATTTTGAGTTACGTCTAATAAAGATTTTTTAAAAATCACAGATTCAGTGTGCTATGAAATTTTCTACTCTTCACCAGTTCTGATGAAATTCAGTTCTTCAGGAGATTGAGTTTTCTGGAACAAGCCACTTCTGTTCCCTTGAGTGTCCCATCACTTCTTCTAGCACCTTTTCATTTTGTTTGAGATGTTTGCTGAAGCAGAGGCGGTGCTGTGGGGGGTTTCTGCGCCAGCCTTTCATCATCGGTTACAAATAGCAGGCACCATTATGTGGGATCGGGAATCCAATCTCTACAGAGCGCGAAAGAAAGACGCGTATGGCTGGTTTTCATCCCGGCACCTCAAGAGCCAGGCTTTCTACTGCAGTGAGCACAGCCCTTCGTGCGCTGTGTGTTCGGGCTTTGCAGGGGGCAGCCGCCCTTGGAGGTTGATGCTGGGCGTTTCTCGAAAGGAGAGCTCTAGGCGGGAGGCTTTTTCTGAGGCTGCTTCGGTCCCAGGCACTGCTTCGGGTCCCAACTTTGGTGCCTTGCCCGTGGAGGTGGGGAGGGCTGGGGGTCCCAGAGCTGCTAGGAAGGGCCTGGGGGGTCTTTCTGACCAGCTGCTCCCCACAGGGCCTCAGGCTAGATGCATTCTTCCCACAGAACGGGGTGCCTGCTGGGCCTCCGTGCTGTCCAGTCTCCTATTCTGAGCCTGTTTTCGTATGAGTCCTCTAGAACGATGCCCCAGAGCTTTGTTCCTGACGCCGGTTGCTGGTCAGTGTGCCCCTTGGTGGCTGTGAGTGTGTCGTGACTCGGAAGGCCTGCATTTTGACTTTGCTTTTCCTTCATGCCGCTTGTCTGGTCTAATGATCTCACTACGGAAATTATCACCAGTCAGCAGCCTGTCATTCGTGTCTGCGACTTGGGTTTTGCTCTTCGAAGTGTTTGGCAGCTACAGAGTTTCTGGCCAGCAGCATTTGCTGGGACATAAAGCCTTACCTTGGGCTGTTTGGTTAAAGTAGCTGTCAGTCTAGTGCTATTGATCAGCTCTCTGTAATATTACAGGAAACAAAACTTAATATCCTGTAAATTGCAAATGCTCTCCATTTTTGTGATTGGTTAGGTTGTTTGAGATCCAGACTTCCCTCATTAAACACAGAGCTCCTTGTAATACTGTCCCCATTATGAATAAATTAGTTATTAAGTCAGTCGCATTTTTGAGGAGCCAGAAAATGGATCGGCTTGCCCACGGTTCTGCACCACCTCCCTAAAACTCCTAATAGGTATTAAAACTTTAAGCACAATTGTGGCATCTTTATTGAGTTAATTTTCTTGAAATTAAATTTTGTCATGAATTGACTCATTTGTACCAGGGACTCATTCTCGAACTGACAGTACCCTGGTTATAAAACCTCTTCATATCTTAAAAATTGGGGATATTTCTATTTTACAGGGCCAAGTAACCATGAAATTGTATTGCATCTTTTGGCAATGAAAATACATAGTAATCATAGGAAAGCAATCGGGTGATTACTCTCCCCTAAACTGGGGTGTTTATTAGCTGAGCCATTACAGGTTTCAGTTACTCTTTAACCCCTTACAAGGTAGCTTAAAATCCTCTTGGGACATGTGTCAATAAAAGGTTGTTTATAAGCACCTATACTGTCCCAGGCCCTGAAATAGATAGTTCATAAAAACGAATGGGCCGGGTGCGGTGGCTCAAGTCTGTAATCCCAGCACTTTGGGAGGCCGAGGCAGGCGGATCATGAGGTCAGGAGATCGAGACCGTCCTGGCTAACATGGTGAAACCCCATCTCTACTAAAAATACAAAAAAATGAGCCAGGTGTGGTGGCGGGCGCCTGTAGTCCCAGCTACTCGAGAGGCTGAGGCAGGAGAATGGCATGAACCCAGGAGGCGGAGCTTGCAGTGAGCCAAGATCGCATCACTGCACTCCAGCCTGGGTGACAGAGCGAGACTCCATCTCAAAAAACAAAACAAAACAAAACAAAACAAACAAAAAAACCCAAAAAACAAATGAGGGGCATTGTCATGAGGGTGACAAAAGGCATGGAAGAAAAGCCGATGATGCAGAGAGCCCAGATGGAAGAGAATTGCCCTGCTCCCCCAGGGGTCGCGTGCTCCCTCATGGATGCATGCAGTGGCTGGGGGGGAAGCCACGGGTGGGCGAGGCAGTCCCAGCTCCTCGAAGAACCCCGGGCCCGTGAGAGCCAGTTTTGGGGTCCTCTGTAAAACATGGATGCCACTTTCCCTTTTGCCCCCATTTTTGGACAGCAGAAAAGACGCACCCCACCCTCTAGAACCAGACCCCACTCAGCAGATCTCTGGATCTCTGTTGCCTTCAGCAACTCAGCTGAGTAGGCTCCCTGGGCAGCCGTGGCCCTACCGGGGAACGTGGTTCTGGTGGAGCCGTGAGTCATTTGTGCAGAGACGGCAGCTCCCACCTCCCATCAGCGAGGAGAGTTGCAGGGCCTCAGCGTGTGGTTGTATTAGTCTGCTCTTGCACTGCTGTAAAGAAACACCTGGCCGGGCCCCGCGGCTCACGCCGTAATCCTAGCGCTATGGGAGGCCGAGGGGTGTGGATCATGAGGTCAGGAGATCAAGACCATCCTGGCTAACACGGCGAAACCCCATCTCTACTAAAAAAAAATAGAAAAAAAAATTAGCCAGGTGTGGTGGCGGGCGCCTGTAGTCCCAACTACTCGGGAGGCTGAGGCAGGAGAACGGCGTGAACCCGGGAGGCGGAGCTTGCAGTGAGCCAAGATGGCACCACTGCACTCTACCCTGGGCGACAGAGCGAGACTCCATCTCAAAAAAACCCACAAAAAAACAAACAAAAAAAACCACTTGAGGCTGGGTCATTTATAAAGAAGAGGTTAAACTGGCACATGGTTCCAAAGAGGCTGTGGAGGAGGCATGGTGCTGGCATCCGCTCAGCTTCTGAGGAAGCCTCAGGAAACTTGCGATCATGGCAGAAGGTGAAGAGGAAGCAGGTGTGTCTTCCGTGGCTGGAGCAGGAGCAAGGCGTGAGGGAGGTGCCACGGACTTTTAAACAGCCCAATCACAGGAGAGCTCACTCACTAGCATGGGAACGGCGCTGAGGAGGGTAGTGTTAAACCACTCAGGAGAGTCTGACCGCCTCATCACCACCTCCAGCATTGGGGATTACAATTCAACATGAGATTTGCTGGGGACGCAGATCCAAACGCTGTGTCAGCAGTGGTCATCGATGGCTGAGATCAGGTGCGTGGGGGTGCGTGGAGCTGAATTCAGCCAGGATGACGGGGTGGGGTCAGAGGGCATTGGTAAGTCTGAGAAGTATGGCTCTAATGGGGAGAGGGAAGCTCAGATGGGGGGTGGGTGGAACCTGGGGAGGGCGATCCCACAGTGGGCGATCCCTGTGTAGCAGGACGAGCCGCAGACAAAGCTTCTCAGACGCCGAGTTAAAGAAGGAAGGGGTTTATTCGACCGGGGGCATCGGCAAGACTCCTGTCTCAAGAGCCGAGCTCCCCAAGTGAGCAATTCCTGTCCCTTTTAAGGGCTCACAACTCTAACGGGGTGCGTGTGAGGGGGTCGTGATTGATTGAGCAAGCAGGGGGTACATGACTGGGGGCTGCATGCACCGGTAATTAGATTGGAACAAAACAGGATAGGAATTTTCACAGTGCATTTCTATACAATGTCTGTAATCTGTAGATAACAGAACCAGTTAGGTCAGGGGTCGATCTTTTAACTACCAGGCCCAGGGTGTGGCTACGGGCTGTCTGCCTATGGATTTCATTTCTGCCTTTTAGTTCTTACTTCTTCTTTCTTTGGAGGCAGAAATTGGGCATAAGATATGAGAGATGGTCTCCTCCTTTACCTGGGTGTGTGAGGCTGCTGGGGAGGGGAGGATGCAGGGCGGTGGCTGACTTGATGGGGGGCCTGAGTGCGGGGTGTGACTCAGCAGCAGAGGAGCAGCTGGGGTAGGCCGTGGAATGAAAAAGAACAGCAGGTTCTGACAGGACATGCAAAGCCAGGTTCTCGGCTCTAAATTCCAGTGACTTCATCCTCTTGGGGAACATTCAGGGCTCTGAGTACAGGCTCCCTGACCTCTGTGGATCGGTGAGTGAGCAGCAGCGAAGCCGGCCTCCTGGGCCTGGGAATTTCTGTTTCCAGTTTGGTGAAGGCCCCCTCTCGTTTGAGATCCTGTTTGCCTTCAGGGCCCTATGTACACCTGAAGCAGGTGCTTATGCTGCTTTAGAATAGCTCCTCACACACACCTTGTGCAGGTCGGGAGGGGACTCCCTGGTAAACGGGCGAACATCTCCACACTTTACATTTCCTATCGCCTAGTGATTTGATGCTTTTTTTCCCCTAAGAAAAGGGAACATTTATTTTTGCCAGGTAAGTATTGCAAGATGACTTCATTTGGCTTAAGGCATTTATTAAATTCCTTTCTAGTGACATCCAAAAGGCCACTTGAATTTTAATCATTGCACCTCCACCACCCATATCCCAAAGTGTATCTTTAATCATCAGTGCCCGCGCTCCTCACACAGGGCTGGCTGTAAATTGCAGGGGATGAAAGATGGTGCTTGTCTCCCTGAGCTTTGGATCTGGTCATTCCTCTACCGTTTGCCTCCTTTCCTGAGGGTCAGAGCCGCCTCACACCGCACTCGGTGGACTCCTGCTGAGGGCACATCCTCCGACTTCACGCCCAAGGGCAGGTGCTGCGGAGGGACTGGAGTGTGAGAATCTGTGGCCAGGACACTTCTATACCTGGAGGCTCCAAATTGCCTACTGTTCACCAAACAGATCTGGGTCCATTCAGGAGAAGGTTTATTTGAGTCTTTCATGAAGCCCTGGTGGGTCCATGTTCTGTGTGGCGTCCTGGGCTTGGACGGAGGGTGTTTCTGTCCTAGTTCAGTGCTTACCTGTGCATCCTTGGGCAAGCTGAGTTCCCGATCCTCGCCTCGAGGGGCTGCTGCTAGGACTGAGAAGGTGTTTCCAGTGAGGCTTGGCAGACGTTCCTGTAAAGGGCTAGATAGTAAATATTTTCAGGCTTGCGGGCCATATGGACTTTTTCACAACTTCTCTGCTGTTGTAGCACAGAAGCAGCCACAGACGTGGACAGCGAGCGTGGCCGTGTCTCCGTGAGACCTGCCTACCGAGGCACCAGCGAGCCGTGGTTTCCTCGCCTGCCCTAACCTATAGCAAGTGCCTGGCCCTGCACCAAGCACAGAGTAGGCGTCAGGCAAGATTGTCTCCCCACAGCCCTTATCACTAGTGTTTTGTCAGCTGTGGTGTTGTACACATTCTGGCCTTTATCGCCAGTCTATCCTTGTTCTCCAGTTTTTATAGAAGATGGAACTGGGAGTCTAGGAGCGTGAGCACCTTGCCCAGGGTCCCTCCCTTTTATCCTGTGTCACAGTGGCTTATATTCTGCCCCGCGTGAGGTACTTTGGGCTCCAGGGCCCTGCTGAGGCACCATGCGAATAGGGTTCTGGTCTCTCAGTTACCAGGCCATGCATGGCTGGAGCAGAGGCCAGGAGCCAGGGCTGCCACTGCCAGTCCACATCTCTGTCCTGGCCAGAGCCCCCATCAGCGCACTGTGTCAGTGGGGGCGTGCCATGGCTCCTGGCCTGTGGAACTGGTACCTTGCCAGCCTGTACCAGAGGGAGGGGGAGAGAGAGAGAGAGAGAGAATATGAATGAATGAGAATGAAAATGATGCGGGGACATTGGCACTCAGTGTCGTAGCCTTCTGATTTCCATGCAGGAGGAGCTATCTGATTGTGTTCCTCCTGTGCCCTGTGGGTCTGGCAGTGCCATTTCTGAGATACAGCCCCACATTCCAGGACACCAGTCGTGGCAGCCAGGGGCATGGGGCAGAGGTCAGGGCCAGAGCCTCCAAGCGTGTTAAATGCCGACTGCCTGATGGGACCCCCATCTGTCCACTGCTGAGAGGGGCCACACAGATCCCTGCAGGCCTTGAGGCACGTCTCCTAGAGGGAGCTTTGATCCAGAAGCAGCCTGTTCTGCTGCCGCTGGTGCATTGTCATGGCACCTGATCCTTGTTCAATATCTTAGGTGAAATGTCTTCATTTTATTTTCTTCAGCATGGCCAGTGCAAGCCTCGCCATCCCTGGGGAGGGTGCGTCAGGAGGTAGCTGGACGTGGGGCCTGCACTTCGCAGATGTCCCTGATACCTCTCAGGAGAGAGCTTGATCCTGGCCACCTTGGGCCCCGAATCACTCAGCCCACATGTAGCTATCAGTATCTCCTCCAGGTAGGGCCCTGTTCTTATCACTCAGGCACAGCAACGGGAAAGCTGGGCCTGCTATCGAGGGCCCTTTTCCCAGAGAGGGATCCTGACAGCAAACCAGCAGCATCTCTCAGGCACCTTTCAGGTGATGAGGCCACATGGTGGGAGGCCACGAGAGCCGGCCCCCAGGCAGGGCGGCCATGGCAGGGGGTCCTGAATTGAGATCTGTGCTGCATGATGGGTTCTAGTAGGTTCTAGTAGGAGGATGTTTCTTGCCTCGAGTGCCTGGGCCAGGACAGAGCAGGCAAGGGGTGTGGGGAGCAGCAGGCGGGCTGGGGCGAGGGGCCGAGGTCAGCGCCAGGATGCGGCCGTCCCCGGGCTTGCTGGAGAGGTGCAGCACACCTGCAGTGCTCCAGGTGACAGACAAAGTGAGGTCAGGAAAAGCCGTTGTGGGGACTGAGCGAGTGGGGGCCCTATCTAAGGCAGCAGCCCCTGCCACCTGCAGTTTCGCAGCCCACCCGGTGGCCAGCAGTCAGGAAGAATGCCATACGGGTGCCCGGGTGTGCTGAGGACGTGGGGCAGATGAGGTGTGTTCATCTTCCCGGGGCTGGAGGAGGCTTCCTGGGGAGACATGTGAGCAGGGTCTGGGGACTGAGTTGCAGCTGAACAGAAGGAGGGTGGAAGGGTGCAAAGAAGGTCCCTCCATAGGGCACAGAGCAGGTGTCCAGGAAATGAGTGAGAGGTGGGTTGCACGGAGGAAGAGCATTCCAAGGCTCTGAAGGTCAGGTGGGCACAGCGTGCTCTATGTGAGGTACAGTTGGGTGTGGCTGCGCCCGAGTATTTGGATGCCAGGGCAGGTTCAAGGCTGCTAGACTCAGGTGGGACCACGTGGGAGGCTCTGCGTGCCTTGCTCAGACGTTGCATTTTTTCTGGGGCAGGTGCTGGGGAGGAGCCTGTCTGAGCAGGGTACGGCTCCGCCTTTCACCGTCGGTCCTCATAACAGCCCAGGCAGCTGGGCACTGGGGTTGGAAGGGCATCTCTGAGGCTGTGCTGCCTGGCACTCAGCTCACCCACATTCCATTAGGGCAGAGGAGGGGCCAACTGCTGTGTCTGTCTCAGGCCCTGCCCTTTTCTGCACCCTCCTGCTGTGTCTCTGTCCGGTGCTGTGCTCTCCTGAGAGCCTCCCTCTCTGGCTCCTGTTGCTAGGGATTTTTGCTGGATGTAAACGATTTACTGTTTGGTCACTCACTTCCTCCACCATCTGGGTGTCCTCAGCCCTGCGTTTCCCCAGGAATCCTTTGGATCTGCTGTCCTGGCTCCTTTGAAAGGCTGCCTCGGGTCTCCACTTGCCCTTGCCAAGCCTGGGTGAGGGTGGACAGCGTGCTCCAAGTACCGCACCTGCTGGGTCCTCTGCCCCGTGTGCCAGGCAACAGCCCTTGGGGCTCTCTGAATGTCCCAGGTGCCACACTGGATTCTGTGGATCAGGTGGCAATGAAACTGGTGATCGGGTTAACCTGTTGAAGCAGGAGGAGCTGGTCTCCGTACATCGTACTTTCTCATGAGCCCATTAAGATTTGAGGTCCTAAGCTTTCCATGCCTGCCCGCCCACAGGAAGTAGGCATAGATCACTGTCAGCTGGGGAGGGATTTCGAAATGAGAATATTCAGGAGGATGCGGCTCGCTGCTGCTATGTTTGCAGGGAGGAGCTGGAAGAGGGGTGTCTCTACTCCTTCAGAGTGGCAGTAAAGTTGGTGTCCTGGGGATTTAGAGCTGTATTTAAAGACATGTCTGGAAAGTCCTTAGCGACTTTAAGCTTGCTTTCTCCATGTATCAACCACGTTGTGTTTTATCAGAGCATATTTGGGGCTCGAGGGCTGTGCAGGAGATGGTTTCTTCCCCCTGCAGGCCTGGTGTGCTCCAGCACCTTTGGATAGGCGTGTGAAGGCCCTGAGGTCTGGTCTGGGCGCCTCCAGGAAAGACGGAGTCTCCAGGTGGGCGCTCGGGACCCCTGTCAACCTCCACGGCCCTTCGCATGGGGCGGTCTCTCCTCTCTTTGTGGACAAAATACAGAGCTGTGCTTGGAGCAAGAAAAGTGGTTTGTATGGCGTTTTCGGCCCTGACCTGTACATTTATGATACGTAAGATCTTTGTTCTTTCTGAAAAGTTACGTGATGAGGATTGTGAACTGCGGCTGCATGGCACCCGGCTGCAGGTGCGGCTCTGTGGTCACCTCCCTCGGACTCTGCGGGAAAGTGTGACGCAGAGCCACAGTCCCGGCTGCGCTCCTCCGTGGTTTGGAAATCCCATTAATGCGACTTCTCTCTGAGAAGTCAATCTGGGCCTCCCCACTCCGCGGATGTCCAGCTCCCTCCCGGAAGCGGTCGTGCAGAGGTGTCAGGCGGCACTGTGGTAATCGATAATGGGTGACCGGTCTGAATAAATGTCCTTGTACTTGCTCCAAAGTAGACAAGAGTCCTTAGCCAGCTCCAGAGTTTGAATGGAATGGTAATGACATTTCTTAGGGAGAGATTAAAGACCTTTTTTAATAGTAAAAACATGCAGCAAAACGGGCTCTGTTGTTAGCAGGTTAGCGTTTTGATGACTCTTTTCTCCCATCGTGTTCATTTCTTGCTCGCCAGTCCCTTACTGAGGCCCCACTGTGCGCTAGGCCTTGAACCGGAATGTTAAATAAAAAAGAAACTGCCCACCATGTGGGGGACGTGCTGTGATGTCCAACCACAGCAGCCTGTGAGCAGGCCAGTTACTGCTGTTCCCGCAGGAAGCTGCTGCTCTGCGGATTGGAGCGGGACTTGGTTTTGGTCCCAGAGTCCATGCTCCTCCTGGTGGCTGCACGTCCTTGTCTCCACGTCCTCCCCACACTCAGCACTGCACCCTCACGGCACCCCCAGCCTCTGATTTTCGGAGGTGAGTGAAGAAAGCAGCAGGTCTTAGTGGGGACAGCCCTGGGTGGAGGTGGAGGTGAGAAGACCTGGGCCAAGGAGGTTCCCAGCCGTGGGCCCTGGTGATGGGGAGACAGGGCCAGGGTCCCTCAGATGGACTGGCTGACACTCCCTGGGCCTTGGGAGGACGTGAGGTGTGGTCCACCTTTGGGTGTCTGTGTGTGTGGGTACACAAGGCCTTGCCCCCCAAGGAGGGTGTCCAAGTCTAAGTACCTTACAGGTTGCCGGGAGAGCCCCCAAGTGGGACAGCAGACTGTTTCTGACAGGTCACGGCTCAGGGGACAGATTGGACAGTCCCTGCACCCCACTGTGCAGGCTTTCCTCTGAGATGTGCTGCTTTGCCCTCGTGAGGGCATCTATAGGTCACGGGCCTATGAGGTCCCTGGCAGTCTAGGAACACTTTGGGCCCCCGAGTCTCTGTACCTCCCTTAGTGACTGGTCAGGATTTGTGCTGGGGGAGCGCCCAGGGGGACACCCGTTGAGTGAGGGTGTGGTAGAGGCCAGCTGGGGAGGGTTGTCACACCTGGCCCTGTGACGGTGTGGCCACGGGAGGGAAGCCAGGGACACAGTGCCACTCACATTTGAGAGCTGGGCCCTGGCATGGGCATTGGACTTGGTCTTGGTGGGACTGGGATCTGTGGGTAGAAAGAACAGGGCTGAACGTGAAGCGTACCTTTCTGTCAGAGCTGCTGCAGTGATGGCGCGTGGGCCCCCGAAGCAGTGCCTGCTCCCCGCACTTCTCCAGATTTTAACTGAAGAGGAGTCAGAGAACCGTTGATGTCTCAGTTGATCATCTCCAGGGGCCGCTCTGTCTCAGAGCCCTGGATCCCCTCAGGTCCCAGACCAAGGCTGCGCAAAGAGCCGTGTGCCAGGTGCAGGGCCCATGCAGGGAGCCTGGGGCCTTGTTCCCCAGGAGTGTAAGAAAGGCTGGCGGGGCTGCCGCACTCCAGGCCACGAAGAGTTTACTTTCTAGGGGGCATTTTTGCTAAGCTTTGAGATGATGTATTCATTGATATTTTATCTACAATGTGACCTTAAGCATCTTATCTAACTGCTTTAGGCCCCTTGTGGGACGAAGCCCCAGAGGAGGGCTTGACTTCGCTTGCTGTGAGGATTTGTGTTTCTCCTGATCTTAGCCTGTTCTTAGTGCGAGGGTGTGGTGGAGGAGGGCTCGGGGACCTTCCCTCCCTGCTTGGAGCAATTCTGTGATATACCAAGGCCAGCCCTACCCTCTCGCTAGAAATGTATAGCCTGGGAAGATTTTTGACAAGATTAGAAAGAAAGGAATACACAAAGCCTATTAATGAAGGCTGCATATTTGTTTTTTTTTTTTTTTGAGACGGAGTCTCGCTCTGTCGCCCAGGCTGGAGTGCAGTGGCGGGATCTCGGCTCACTGCAAGCTCCGCCTCCCGGGTTCACGCCATTCTCCTGCCTCAGCCTCCCAAGTAGTTGGGACTACAAGCGCCCGCCACCACGCTTGGCTAATTTTTTTGTATTTTTAGTAGAGACGGGGTTTCACCGAGTTAGCCAGGATGGTCTCAATCTCCTGACCTTGTGATCCACCTGCCTCGGCCTCCCAAAGTGCCGGGGTTACAGGCGTGAGCCACTGCGCCCGGCCGAAGGCTGCATATTAAATATGAATCATACATTTTTAGGAAAATTATTGAATTGTATCTTTGTGGCCGGTGATTGAAATCATAGTCCTAAAGAGTTGAGAGGATCACCTGCGCAGGGCATCGTGCTGGGCGCTGAAGGAGAGGGGTACAGAGGAGAAGTTCTTGCCTTCAAGGAGCCAAACCCTCAGCACAGCTAGTTGCTGGGAATGGGTGGAGACAGCCCGGGGTGGGGTGGCGAAGGAGAGGACCCAGAGAGGAGTAGTCCTGGGGCTGTCGGGAAGCACCAGCTGTCCCAACCCCGGGCAAGTGGCCGGGGCCTATGGCCCCAGGTTGGAGCCACCAGTGATGGTGACTAAGAGGTCAGGCCTGCAGTTTGACGGGACTTTGAGAATGAACACTCAGTGGACCTCATCCTTGATGATGGAAGAAGCTTGTCCTCTCCTGTGTGCAGGATTCAGAGCTGTGGTCTTCAGAGCCTGTCAGGTGCCCTGGAGGCCGTGCGTTCTCCAGGCTCCTGCCGTCTGCCCCCACTGCTTGCCTTTGCTCCAGCTGTGCCCTGTTTTCTGCTGCAGACTCTGCTCCCATCTCGTTGTTGGGCTGCTCACAGGACCTCTGCAAAGCGCAGAGTTGACCCCAGCCCGGAAGCTAAGGGCAGCCTCTCAGTCTTTCCACACGGCCCCCTCCCCAGACCGTGTGGCTGGGTGTCCTCTTTGCAAGTTGGTGTTCCTTAAATGAAAGGAATAAGAAAAAAGCCAGAACAGGGTCCCAGTGGAGGCTGAGGTGTCTTCCGGTCCTCCCCGGGCTGCCCCGGCTCTGCTGCTGTTGCTGCATTTGCGGCTCCTGGGCCTCAGCTCGCTGGGTGCAGTTGAGAGGGGAGCCCAAGCCTGGGCCCTGCTGCTGAGAGGTGTGTGGACCCGTCTTCTTTGTGAGGTGTGGTTTCAGGGTTTCACAGTGTGGGAAGGCTCCCCTCAGAGCACCCCCTTAGCACTTACTGGGTCAGCCCAAGCCCAGGGTCACGCACGGTTGCTGTCAGGTAGGGAAAGGGTGGCATCCAGCCTGAGGTCGGGAGGTGGAGGATGCGTCACCTTCCAGGACAGGGTGGTCAGGCCCCAGCATATCCAGTTCCTATGTCACTTGCCGAGACGGTGCTCAGGAGTCTCTGGCCTGGGTTCCTGGTTACAGAGGTCTCCTTGGCAGGCAGAGGACAAGGAGTAAAGGATGAAGGGGCACAGGAGCCTTGCCTTCCAGATGTTCATAGTGGCTGCCACTGGGCCTGAGGAGCATGGGGCAGACAGAGCCATGGGAAGCACTTACAGCTCCCTGTGGCCGGGCCTCCCCCGCCAGCTCCTGTCCCTCTCTCCCTCCCTCTGCAGTCCCCTGCGCAGGCCCCTCCTCCAGTGCTTCTCCTGGTGAACGGAGCTTGCTGTGTTCCTGTGCAGGGTGGGATGGGGAAGGGCTGACTTACTGTTGCCCAGCTCTAGGGGGAGGTGGGGCACCTGCCGTGCCATAATCAGGGGCAGTGTGCGGGTGAGGGGCCCTTTGGACATCGTGGCCCCCATGCAAGGGCACCCCTGACTGCCCGCATGCACCCTGGATTTATAGGTTCTTCTTTTAAGGTCTGGTGTAGCCTGGTAATTACCTTCATTTTTATGTGTTCTGGAAGAAATCCAAAAAGGAAACGTTAACCTAAGAATCGCTTTCAGGAGCTTGGCCTTGTGTGTCCCCAGCATGGAGAGTATTCTCCAGGTTTCCAGTCCAATTTTCTGTGACCTTTCGTTAATGGCCGGGAAGAGGAGGCCGGCGCTCCACCTGGGTCCCCAGTGTGGCACTCACAGCTCTGCCGGGCACACGTTGTGCTCTTCCTTTCCAGGCCCTACATGACCAGGCTTGTGATATTAGGACGGTGTCCGGGGCCAACCTTCGGCTTTGCGCCACTGTTCCGGTATTGACATTTCCCAATATTAGCTTCCCAGCTCCTGGGCGAACCTCTTGGTACTTAATTGTCGAGCACGCAGAAGTGTGGGAAAGAAGAGCAGGCACGGGGTCTGGGTTCACGTCCACATCAAGATCCCCCGGGCAGCGGGACCTTGCGCAGATGGCGCTGCTCGGCGTAAACCTGCAGAAGCGATGCACTTCTTAGCTGGCCTCCTTCACTGTCTGTTTTCTAAAGTGTTAATTTTTAAGGTTTCATCATGAGAGTACATGTATATTGCTGAAACTTTGAATATACCCAACCCAACTTAAATGGCCCCCAGTGGAGCAGGTGTCAGTGTCTCTTTTCCATCCTTTTCTACGAGTTTTTTGTAAAACATAACACAAATCAAATAGTACGTAAATTTCTCTCTGCGTCTGTCACACTGCCCGGTCATAACGCTTTCTGTGTGTGTTTGGAGTTTTTATAGCTAATGTTTGCATAATATTCTGGCCTGTGGATAGATTATAGTCTACTTAAATGTGGTAGGTGGTTTTTCAGTGTAATTATGACTGAGAGATGATATGTTTGTGCTTAAAGCTTTTCCTGTATTTAGAAATCATCCCATAAGAGAGATGTTCAGGAGAGGGGCTGCAGAGTGAACAGGTCCCCCCGTGTTTGTGGAACTTGGTGCACACGGCCAAGTGACCCTGGGGCCCACTAAGTTGGTTTGCCGGGCAGCCAGCAATTTTGTGAGAGGGGACATTTCTTTTTTGACAGAAGTCTCACCCTTGTCCCCCAGGCTTGAGTGCAATGGCTCGATCTTGGCTCACTGCAACCTCTGCCTCCGCCTCCCAAGTAGCTGGGATTAAAGCTCCTGCCACCACGCCCAGCTAATTTTTCTATTTTTTAGTAGAGACAGGGTTTCACCATGTTGGCCAGGCTGGTCTCGAACTCCTGACCTCAGGTTATCCGCCCGCCTCGGCCTCCCAAAGTGCTGGGATTACAGGTGTGAGCCACCGTGCCCGGCCGAGAGGGGGCATTTCTTTACCCTCACAATCACTGGGCATTTCCTTGTTCTCCCTCATTTGGTTAAGCAGTAGACAGAAACACCCTGGTTCTATTTTTATTTCCATGGCTGCTATTTAATTTCAAAAGTTTCCCATGTTTTTAGCAGCTGGCTGTGCTCTGTGTTTTAGGTAACCTTTTATTTCATCTGTGGTGTCTTGGTGGGATATTTTAAGCTTGAGAGATTCCATTCAGTGTGTTCGCTGCGGCCAGCATTCGCTTGGGACCGCGGGGAGGCATCTCCAGGTGCCTCTGGGCCTGACTCTAGGAGCTTGCCTTCTACACAAAATACAGGGTGGTCACAGGAGACAGTTTCGAAGAGTAGCCAGAGATGGGTGGGGCCTGCAGTCAGATTGCAGGCCATGTGGGAGACTCAGGAGGGGCCTCCTGAGGGCAGAACCTTGGGGTGGGTGGGATGAGGGTGAAGTGCGCAGCGGTGGAGGTGGGGGGTGGTGAGGACAGCCTGGGAGGAGCCTGTGGTCTGTCTGCCGTGCCGTGGGCAGGTGGACTGGGTTCCACTCTGACCCTGGGTGGCAGCTGCTGGTCCCAATGTCGCTGGATGAGGAGGATGGACACACCAATGCAGTGGAGGGAACAGGGGCAGCGGGGCAGCCATGGGGACCTTTGCAGTCGCCTGGGGATAGCAGCGCTCTCTTTGCTAAGGAGACCCTGCCTGGGGCGGGGGCTCTGGGGCTTCCCCAGGGGGTTCTGTGAGTTCTGCCCTGTGGCCTGGCAGGTCATGTGGGAGGCTGGGTCAGTGCAGGGACCTCTCCTCCCTCAGGGCTGGAGATTGTAGCAAAGGAGCTGAGGGAGAGGGAGCAGGGAGGAGTTCCCACCTCAGCTTCAGCAGAACATTCCAGTAATCTTGTCTCTAAATACATAAACCCTCCAGGTTCCAGACTGGAGCAAATTTCCCTATAATTCTATTTATCAGAGAAGGTACCTGGTTGTAGATAATTAACTACAATTTAACCTTAAAATCTTTGTAAGATTTTTTTTTTATAGTCCTGAATGCACACATTTGGAAAATACTGTCTTTCCAACCTTAAAGAACAGTCTAGTTCCAGAATTATGGTCTTCAGCTGTGCGCTGTGGCTCCTCCTGGACTTGCCTCGATGCCGACCCTGGGTGCTGCAGGGGTGGCTTAGGGAGCTGGGAGCTAGTACATCCTTTCATCTCAAAACGCTCTTCCCATGGAGGCCCTGGTGATTCTCCTGCAGGGCTGGGCCAGCCGTGCTTTCCAGGTCCCCTCAAGGGGCCGGGCCCATGCCAGGCTGTGGAGCTCTGTTGGAGGAGACCCTCTGTGGTAGGAGCAGGTGGGCCAACCTGGGCAGTGAACACTGGCCGCTTGCCCCGGGTGGGGGCAGCTGGTACCTCCCGACAGCCCCAGGACTGCTCCTCTCCTGCTCCTCTCCCTCCTCCTTTCCTTCCTCTCACGCTCCTCTGCTCCCACTGTGTTCTGTCCTGAGTGGAGAAGAGTCCTTTGCTTTGTGTTCTGGGAGGAAGTTTGTTTCAGCAGTGCTCTCCCGGCTCCCTGCTGTTCCGGAATCTTGCCCTGAAAGGCGGTGGCTGTGCGGAGGTGAACAGAAGCAGGGTGCATTGCCACCAGTGCAGCTCACGGTGCTTGCGTTCTCAGCCTCTGGGGAACCTGCGAGTGTGGACAGAAAGCACAGAGCGGGCGGGATGCCTCCTCCTCGGTGGGAAGGCAGGGTGGGGCAGGCTGTCACTGGGCCTCCTGCCCCCAGTAAGGTGTCCACAGGTCCCCCCGTCACTCTGAACATGGGCTCATTTGGAGAGCAGCAGACAGTGCAGGGAAGCCAGATGTTTTTATGAGCACGTATTTAAAGCAGTTTGCATTCATTTTGAATACTTGAGTCCATCAGGAAATACTGAATAATTCCGTGGTCCAGAGGCTGGGCCAGCGCCCTCCTGATGAGGGTGCCCGTCGGCCATGCGGCCTGTGTGGGCTCCCAGTAGCAGCCAGGGAGGGCCCTGGGAGGGGCAGGAACAGCGGACAAGTCCGGGGATGCCTGGGAGGGACCCTCAAGGTGAGGAGTGGGGAGGCTGGGAAGGAAGATGGACTTGATCCGTTTAGAAGGAGACAGCCTGATGGATGGAACCCCTGGGGTGCATTGTGTACAGAGAGAGGACCCTGAGACCCTCCCACAGTGGGCAGGGGACTCGCCTGGGACCACGCAGCACGGTGTGCCCAGGCCATTGCCTGCTGGTGTTGCACCAAGCTTCTCTGTGGGGACGGCCCTGTGCTTGTGGCGGCCACATCACGGCCCTCCTGCTCAGAGGGGCAGTGACCGGAGGCTCTGCCTGTCCTGAGCAGGACTCCTGTTGGCCTCACACAGAGCTGTGCAGGCTCTGCTGGGGCAGCCAGGACTGCGGGAGGACGGCCTCCCACAGTCCCCCTGGGCGTCTTCCTGTCCCTCCAGGCCACTGCTCCCCAATCAGTGACACCAAACCCACCACGTGGTGGTGCCCATCTGTGTCGGCACATCGCTGCCACATGGCTGGCCCTCTGTGGGACCCGGTGTCCCCCTGTTGATGGTCTTGGGGTCTTGGTCTAAACCCTGTATGCCATGCAGCTGTGACATTCTGGGCTGCTGGGCGGGCCTCCTCACACCTGCACACTGGCTTCCCTCTTCTTTGCCTGTGTGGTCACTGTCACGTCTCTGTCATTTGACTTGGGCACCTTCACTGTGTCCGAATACTGCCCCAGGCATCATGCCCACCACCAGCCCAGGGCCTCACTGCCTCGTGCCCACCACCAGCCCAGGGCCTCACTGCCTCGTGCCCACCACCAGCCCAGGACCTCACTGCCTCGTGCCCACCACCAGCCCAGGGCCTCACTGCCTCGTGCCCACTACCAGCCCAGGACCTCACTGCCTTGTGCCCACCACCAGCCCAGGGCCTCACTGCCTCATGCCCACCACCAGCCCAGGGCCTCACTGCCTCATGCCCACCACCAGCCCAGGGCCTCACTGCTTCTTGTGTGTCCCCTCTGGCCTGGGGGACTCCTCTGCCACTTTCTGCCTCCTCCTGTTCTGCTCTCTTCCTTGCCTGCCTGTGGATGGGGTGCGCGTGTCTTTGTTTCTCACCTCCGCAGTGGAGAAGGTGAGGGGTCGCCAGGGCCCCTCCTGAGAGGCAGAGCCTAAGGGCTTTGCTGTCCCAATCGCCCTGGTAGGGCACCCCCTCCTCTGGAGGCCACAGTTACCTGCAGGACCAGCAAGCAGGGTGGCCTGTCCCAGGGCCGCCTCGTCAGGCACGCTCAGAGGCCTCAGGAGTGCTGCTCCCCAGCACCTTCGAAGGAGGGGAAGGCACTTCTCTCCCAGTCGGGGCAGGAGTTCGCCAGGCCTGTGAGGATCAGGAGAGCAGAAAGGCCAAAGCAGCCAGACACGCTGCCAGATACGCTGCCAGCGACGAGGGAGACCTCTCGCTGGGGTTATGTGAGCCCTTCTGCGCTCCAGGCGCTGGTCTGGATTCCTGCGTGCTGCCTTGTGGACTCACACGTCTACCAGCGCATTTAATCTTCCAGGAACAATAAGAGGAGGTTCTGGGAGCCGCAACCCCAGCCTCAACCCCAGTAAGAAATGGAGTTGAACCAAGGACATGGGAATGCTCCCGAAGTGGCAGCTGTTACCGTGGGGCTGTCACTTCTCCGTTGTACGGAAGAGGAAGCAGGCTGAGAGAGGCCCTGACTCATCGGTCATCCGGCTTCGAAGGGACAGACTCGGTCTGTCCAGAGAGCTGCAGTTCCCTCCCTGAGCAATGGCCAGTGCTGCTCAGAGCCTCTGGGTAGCAGCCAGTACCGGGCTCTGGGCACGGATCCCTGACTCAAGAGCCCCCAGCACCCGTGGCTGCTGGGAGAGGAGGAAGGACGCGCAGGGACCCACAGTGCAGAAAAAGAGGGATGCTGTTTCAGGAAAAAAGCAAGATATTGGTGAGAGCACGTGGCAGATCCCGAAGTCTCTCTTGGCCAAGTTAGAAATGAGTGGACTTGCCACTGCTCGTGTTGGAAAAGCTGGTGGAGACGATGAGCAGCCACGCTTGGGCTTCATTTTCTTCTTCCTCGTGGCACCACTCGAGTTGAGGGGTGCTGGTTTCGCCTGGCCGTTCCTCCCCATCGTCTATGTCCACTCACGGCCCACTTCCCACTCTGCCCTGCTTCCTGCCTGCGTAACTTACGCTCCACAGAGCTGGCTCCAGCATCTGCTTGGGCCGCCTTCCTGTGGCCTCGCCGTGTCCATCTGCTGGTGTGGCCGAGAGCCTTCCCAGCTGCAGCTCATTGCTATTCCGGCTGCGCGGCTCCACTTCCTTCTCAGGCCCGTCGAATCCTGGGCGCTTGTTTCCCGCTTCCTGATGCGATAAGAGAAGAAAGGCGCTTTGTTGCTGATTGAAGTCAAGTAGGAGGGCTGGTGGCGGGTGCCTGGGAGGTGGCCAGTGAGGGCTGTCCCTGGGCAGGTCGGGATGATGATCGTGCACACGCAGAAGTAGTGGGGCAAGGGCGGGGGACTCATCCAGTTCCCTCAAGTCCCCCTCCTTCCCATCGTTAGCTTGTAAACAGCAGAAACGTCGTGGTGTGTAGGGCACAGGCCGTGGGGTGTGGGTGCAGGTCTGGTACTCTCACCCTTAAAGCACGGGCTGGGGCTCACAGCCCAGCTCCAGCATGGCCCTGGGTCAGAGTCCTGACCACCCCTGAGCAGGTGGGTGGCCGTGGGCAGGGGACCTGGCCTCTGAGCCTCCTCTTTCTCGCCTCGGAGGTGGAGGAGGTGAGGGGGTCTCGAGGGCACTGGCAGGAGCTGGGTATGACACTATGTGGGTGCTCGCTCCCTCCTGGGGTGTTGGGGTCTGCCCCAAAGCCCACACCTGCTGGACTGGCCCTTGTGCCCTGCTTGGGGCTCTGTCCCCACAAGTCTTTCTCTTCCTGTTGCCATTGTCTTTATCCCTGTGTGAGACGTGGGAGGAGAACGATGGAGTCATGTGAGTGTTTTGCTGCCAAGCCCAGAGCTGATGCTCGGGGTCGGAGCGGGTGGGTGGTTAATTGCTCCAGCACGTCTCTGGCAAACTGATGCCGGAGTGGTCAGTTGGACGGGGGGAGAGATGGATGGATGGGTGGATGGCTGGAAGAAAACTAGCCCCAGTAGTGACTGTGTCAGTACACACCCAAATCAGAGATCGTAATGAGAATCTGGATTAGGCCCTTATCAAGGGTATGTACATTTGTGATATTCAGCAAAGATCTGTAAGGTAAGAACTTGGAGCCTGACCCTATGCTATTAGCTGGGGTCATGGAGGGGTGAGGTGCAGCCCCTGCCCTCAGGGAATCTCAGCACTGGGTGGGTATGGGGAGGCAGAGAGATGCAGCCAGGCAAAGGAGCCACCATGGAGAGGGAGGGAGTGGGCAGGCACACCTAGGAGGGCGGGGAAGAGCTGTTCTGGCCACTTGTGGCCAGGGGGAAAAGGCCATTTAAAAGCCCCTGGCTGCTGCTGGGAGCTGGGATGAGTAGGGCATAGATGTGACCCCCGCCCACATTCGGCCATAGTTGGGTCTGAGCTCTTGGGCAGTGAGATGCGCCATTGAGGGTCCTTGTCGTTTGGCTCCGTGGGAAGGAACGTGCCGTCCAGGGAGCAGGAGTCCCCATCGTTGGGACTGTTGGGCTGGGCAGACCCCCGTCTTCAGGCTTCATTACTTGCCTGAGTTAGGGGTCTCGTGCACACAGCAGCGACTGCCATTGTCTTGGGTCTGTTTGAGCGGTCTGGGTCGGGTAACAGTGGCCCAAAGAAGTCTTTCAGGGAGAGCGTGTGTGGGTGGTGGGCTGGACAGGGTGATGCTCCGCACTGCTGCCCCCCAGCTGTGGTGTAGACTGCTTCGCCTTCCTCCGTGTGACCTGGGTGCCCTTGGGGCTCCTGTATGGAAAGCCCTGCTTGCTGTTTCAAGGAAATCTCCTCCGGCCGGGTGCTGGTCGGTGATTGACAGCATGTTTGAGTTTGAGTTGGTTTTGAAGGCACAAGCCTGCCTGTGAGTTGATTTGACTTCACCGTGGAGCCTTGAGCAATATCCTTCAGAATGAGCCTGTGTGTTTTCAGTAGATGAAGCCATCCCCCTTCCCAAGGCAGAAGCCAGAGAGAAGCGGCCATTCGTCCTGTGCCCTGCGCCATCCATCACCAACTCCTCCCTCAGATCCCTGTCTCAGATCCCTCTCCACCCCGTCTGTGCACAGCCAGCATCCTCTCTCCTCCTGCCTCAGATCCCTGTCTCAGATCCCTCTCCACCCCGTCTGTGCACAGCCACCATCCTCTCTCCTCCTGCCTCAGATCCCTGTCTCAGATCCCTCTCCACCGCGTCTGTGGCACCATCCTCTCTCCTCCTCCCTCAGATCCCTCTCCACCGCGTCTGTGGCACCATCCTCTCTCCTCCTGCCTCAGATCCCTGTCTCAGATCCCTCTCCACCGCGTCTGTGGCACCATCCTCTCTCCTCCTCCCTCAGATCCCTGTCTCAGATCCCTCTCCACCGCGTGTGTGCACAGCCAGCATCCTCTCTCCCTGTTGGCCTTCTCCTTGCTGCCTGAGCCGTGCAGCTAGCTGGGTCTTAAGGACACAGATATGGCCATACTCATGTCAACCCCAGGGATTCAGAGGACCCAGGCCTTCTGTCCCAGACATGGTCCTATGGCAGGTGACCTTCTTACCAGACCAGCAGGAACTGTCTGAGCAGCATCTGGAGTGGATACGGCTCACTCCACCTCAGGTTTCCTAGGGTGGTGGTCCTCAGAGTGGGGTCACAGCATTTTAGTCGGGGAAGCTGCAGGGACAGACACAGAGTGGAAGGGGCGTGGAGCAGAGGAGATGCAGGGGTGTCCTACATGGGGGGTGCTGGCGGGCTGCAGTCACAGGGAGGGGTCCAGCAGCCGCCTCCTACACTGCCTTTCCCTGCCTTGCTGCCTAGGCCCAGCCACTCAGGAGAGAACCCGTGAGGCCAGCCCACCTGGCAGGTGCCTGACCCTGCCTTAGCCCTGGGTCTGTGGCACTCAGGCCTGGGAATCAGACTGAATGCAGTGTTGTTGGATTCTGAGCCTGTTTCGATGTCAAGTTTGATCATTTTCAGAAGTCTGTAGGTGGGTTTCAGCCAGAATTGCCCCTTCCTCAGTCAGGTTGGGGCTGCCGCGAATGAGTGCTGGGCACCTGGCTAGGGTTCCCTCCCTGTTCCCCTCCCAGGCAGTCCCGACTCCTCCAACCGCAGGAGCAGAGGTTCTTGCCTCCCACCCCGTGGCTGCTTAGGCCACCGTCCCGGATTCCCCTGCACTTTGCAGCAGGACTTTTACAAAAGTTTCCTTCCAGGTACAGGGGACCAGGGTGGCTCGAACCCAAATGGAAAGTGCTACACTTTCTTTCTAGGAGACCCGGGCACATCCCTTCACTTCACTAAGCCAGGTGGGAATGTGTATTAGTTTGTTCTCACACTGCCAATAAAGACGTACCTGAGACTGGGTCATTTATACAGAAAAAGAGATTTAATGAAGTCACAGCTCCACATGGCTAGGAAGGCCTCACAATCATGGCGGAAGGCAGAGGAGGAGCAAAAGCACATCTTACGTAGCGGCAGGCAAGAGAGGAGTGTGTGCAGGGAGCTGCCCTTTATAAAACTGTCAGATCATGAGACTTCCTCACTATCACGAGAATAGCCCAGGAAAACCGTTCCTGTGATTGGATTACCTCCCACTAGGTCCCTCCCATGACACGTGGGGATTATGGGAGCTGCAATTCAAGATGAAATTTGGGTGGGGACGCGGCCAAACCATATAAAAATGGTTACCCCGGCCCCGTGGAGGTTTACAAGGTGAAATGCAACTGCACTTGTAAAGGGACCGCCCCGCTGGGCAGTTGACAATTGAAGATCCTGGGTTTGTGGTCAGGCTGCGTCATTGCTACTGTGTGGCACCGGGCAGTGCCTTGACCCCCCTTGGGCTGCCCTGGGTGCAGCAAGGATTGTAGGCCAAGGGGCTGGCACGGCAAGGACTGCCCAACAGATCTGAGCTCCAGTGGCGACTGTGGTCTCAGCAAGCAGCAGGCTAGCCTCACGCCACACCCTGCGTATGGACTCTGTCTGGCCCAGCCAGCTGGAGCTCCCTGCCCTTAGCAGGTCTTTGCATCTCAAAGGTGACTTTGAGGGGCCGGCCTCCTCCCCATGCCATGCAGGCCTGGAGCTACTTGTTACTGACTTGACTTTCTTCTCAGACTCCTACGATCCTGTCCCTCTCCCTGGCCCCCAGCTTATGATTCCACCCACCTGACAGAAGCCGCCACAGGGCCAGTGCTCGACAGCCAGGCCAGCCCTGCAAGAATGAGTTCAACTTTCAGCCCCACTGTCTTTCCTCTTCCCAGCTCCTTTTGGTGGTTGTGACCACCCAGTCCAGTCCAGCCTGAGAGCCCCCCTTCCCCTTAGCTCTTGCCTCCCCTCCCTTGTCTACTCTTCCCTGATCTCTCTGCCCTCTTCTGCCTGCTCCAGGCCACTGTCCCCTGGTTCCGAGTTACACATTATCATGTACCTGTGATTCCCTGTTTTAGCAAGGAGGCAGGGCTCAGAGAGATGTCCGGGTGGACAGGCCAGGTCCCTGGAGAGCCACAGTGGCTCTGCCCCACCAGGCTCGCTGAGGCCCAGGCCTTGGTGGGGTTGGTTCATTGGTCTCAGTGCTCAGGACAGCATCTGACACAGCCATGTTGCTCTGTGACTGCTGGCTGAATAGGGTGGCATAAATGAAATGGATGACTAAGGAGCATGAGTGGGGCCTGCTGGACCCCAGGTGAAGGAGACAGATCTTGAGCAGTGGCGGGGCCCTGGGGAACCTCTCCCCGTACCCCTCCTTCAATTGACGGTGAAGAAGGACCAGTTATCATCACACAAGAACTGCAGAGTGTCTGGGTCCTGCGCTGGGCACTCCACACATCCCCTGTCATCCTGAGAACTGCCGTGTGCAGTAGGCGCTGTGATGGTCACCTTACAGATGAGAACATTGAGGCTTGGCCAGGGTAGGTGCTCTTGTCCAAAGCCATCCAGCTGGTAACTAGCAAAGCGCTGGGGGACAGGCCACGCTGTGTGGGTGCCTGCACTGCCTGGCACCTGGACTTTCTGCCATGGTCCTGCCGGGCCTCTTGAACACACTGGTGAGGGTGCGCACGTGTCTGAGGCCCAGAGTCCTTTCTTGATGCTGTAAGAGAGCAGCGAGAACTAGAAGGTGCAGACAGCAGGGGGTTGCACTGGCAGCGTCCCCCCGCCTCTCACACCAGCACCCGCTCTTGCTTAGCTTTTCAGAAGCCGTCGCTTTGCGCCTTCTTTCCGCTGGAGTCCTTTGAGCCGCATGTGAAGGTTTGAAGTTTTCTCCTGAGCACTGAATTGGGAATGTGTATGTGTGTTTCCGCCCCACTGCGAGCGAGTCCGTGTTTATCACCCAAAGATACTTGTTTAATTGAGGGATACCTTAAATTACTATGAGGAATGAAGAATTACCGATCTCCTGAAAGGCAGTTTTTTAAGCTCCCACCGCCAAGTGTGTAAGACTCAAAGCTCTTTCTTTCTGTCATGAGCTAATTGGAATGAAATGCAGGTGCCATTTCTGCCTGAGCTCCGGCAGCATCCCTACGCTTTCAGGTCTGAGCCAGCACATGTTTCTGGCATTTAGACTTTACGGTAACAGGAGGGATCTTACGATTATTACTAAAGATGGTTTTGGAAGAGGACCATCCGTGACTATAAAAGTGCACAGTTTCAGTTGTGCACACGAGTGCTGTGGTGTTTGTGTGTTTCACAGAAGATGAGCTCCAGGCCGAGCTGTCCACTCCGGGGTGCAGGAGGCTGCCGGAGCATCACACAGCCACCCGATCTGCAGGGAACTACATATGACGTGGCCGTCCTCCTGTCGGAAGAGGCCTCTGGGGGCTCAAGATCCTGGAGAAAAGGCCTCATTTGGACAGGACTGTGGCAGTTTATGTCCTGATTGTTGGTGCATGTTTTATCCACTCGTCAGCTCCGTTTATCATTAAAACCAGGATGCCAGAAGCCAGTGCTCTGTGTACTTCCAGCAGGCAGATCAGGCCTCCCTTCAGCTTCTGTGGCCCCTGCGAAGGGTTTCTGACCTTTTTTTTTTTTTTTTTTTTAAATGGAGTCTTGCTTTGTCGCCCAGGCTGGAGTGCAATGGCACCATTTTGGCTCACTGCAACCTCCGCCTCCTGGGTTCGAGCAATTCTCCTGCCTCAGCCTCTCAAGTAGTTGGGATTACAGGTGACCACCAGCATGCCCAGCTAATTTGTTTGTTTGTTTTTGAGATGGAGTCTCGCTCTGTAGCCCAGGCTGGAGTATAGTGGCACAGTCTCGGCTGACTACAGCCTCCGCTTCCTGGGTTCAAACGATTCTCCTGCCTCAGCCTCCCGAGTCGCTGGGATTACAGATGCCTGCCACCATGCCCACTTACTTTTTTGTATTTTTAATAGAGATGGGGTTTCACTGTGTTGGTCAGGCTGGTCTTGAACTCCTCACCTCAGGGGATCCGACCACCTCAAACTTTCTTTTTGGGAAAAGTTGGCAATGGTTCGGCAGACAAATAATTGCCAAATTACATAGGAAAATGCTATCAGAAAGGGCACACGAGGCGGGGCGTGGTGGCTCACGCCTGTGATCCCAGCACTTTGGGAGGCCAAGGCAGGCAGATTACAAGGTCAGGAGGTCGAGACCATCCTGGCTAACAGTGAAACCCCGTCTCTACTAAAAATACAAAAAAATTAGCCGAGTGTGGTGGTGGGCGCCTGTAGTCCCAGCTACTCAGGAGGCTGAGGCAGGAGAATGGCGTGAACCTGGGAGGCGGAGCTTGCAGTGAGCTGAAATTGCGTCACTGCACTCCAGCCTGGGCGACAGAGCGAGACTCCGTCTCAAAAAAAAAAAAAAAAAAGGAAAGGGCACACGATTTCGTGGAATCAGCCCAGCAGCAGGTGCCTTCGGAGGCTTTCCTGGTGTCCCATGTGTCTCAGGCCGCTTCCCTTCCATTAGCACCACGCCACTCGGCTCCCATCATCAGGGTGGTTGCAAAAGGCAGGTGGTCATTTATATTTTATCGTCAGGGCCCTTGTCTTTGCCCACTTAAGATACATTTGGAGCCCCGGAATGACACTCGGGGTCATTCAAGATGACCACCGGAACCACTCGCACGCAACCTCCTGGAAAGGTTGAGCCACACTGTCTTCCTCGGTGCCCTCACCATGGTCTTCTGTGAAGGTGCTCAGATGCTTTCCCTGGGACAGATTCAGGAACTGGCTTGCTCTCCCAGAGATGCCCAGATGTGCAGGGCCTCTTCCTCTTCCCCTCACTCTCTCCTCTGCCTTGGTCATGGTCCCTGCTTGGTTCCACGGTTCTGGGAGTCCCTCGAGAGGGGACGTCCTGTCCTGCTCATCCTCAGCCACCAGCACTTGGCAGAGCCCTCGCTCCACCAGCAGCTCTCACAGAAGCTTCGAGCGCAGATCCAAGGGTGGCTTCCGATCCCTCACCGCAGCTTCCCTACACAGTCCTAAACATATTTGCGGTGCTTTGTCTCTTCTGTAGCCTTAGACAAGCTGGGCTCCAGCATATGCCCCTTTTCACTTGACTTCTTTCAGTCTCCACAGTCATCTTGAGATTTAGCCAGGAGTTTGCATTGTCGGTGGCTTGTGTCTTTGTGTAGTGGAGTGGTTTGTCATCGTAAAGGATTCTTTCCTTAAAAGTTCATCTGTTTCCTCCCTGTCTCGAGGTTAGAAAGTGTGACAAGGGTGTGGTGGCTCATGCCTGTAATCCCAGCACTTTGGGAAGCTGAGGCCAGCAGATCACTTGAGGTCCGGAGTTCGAGACCAGTCTGGCCAACATGGCAAAACCCCATCTCTACTAACAATACAAACATTAGCTGGGCGTGGTGGCACAGGCCTGTGATCCCAGCTACTCCAAAGGCTGAAGCAGGAGGATTGCTTGAAGCTGGGAGGCAGAGGTTGCGGTGAGCCCAGATAGCTCCGGTGTACTCCATCCTGGGTGACAGAGCAAGACTCTGTCTCAAAAAACAAAAAAAGACAGTGTGACAAGATCAGTCAGAACGTGGAATGTTTTCCCAGAGTTCCGGCAGTGTGGACCCTGGACCAGCAGCCTCGGCATCACCTGGAAACTTGCTAGAAAAGCACATTCTCAGGCCCTACCCAGGCCTCCTGAGTTGGAAGCTCTGGGTGTCCCGGCAGTCTGTGTGCTCTTGGGGATTTGGACACCTGCTCGTGTCTGAAGTCTGAGGTCCATTCTCTGTGGCGCAAGGGAGGATGAGGGCTGGGCCTGCTGGCTTTACAGTCAGGTCGGAAACAGCACGTGGCTGTCTGGACAAAGCCTTTGGTGTTGCTTCCTTTGTCCTGACCCAATGTCCGTGTGTTTCTTTCTGTTTTATTCCAAAATACAGTGCATGGTGGTTCCTCTAGCATAAGCGCCGTAGTGATTTCTATTGCTGTCACGACATAAACTGCAGTCATAGGTGCAGCTTTGGGTGGAAAAGAGTAGGAAAATGAGTACAGTCTCTGGTCGACCTTAGGAAGTGGGTGAGGAGAGAAGCCTCAGGGCCCACAGGCAGCACAGACCTCTCGAGTCCTAAGGGAGCCTCTTCACCTACCCTCAGACCACTCCTGCTGGGTGGCCCTTAGTGACAGCCACTAGCCCTGGCCCCCCACACTAGACTGGTCACGCTCAGCCTTGGCTGCACGTTGGAACCACCCGGGGTGGTTTTACTACCAATGCCCCATTAGATTGGGATCTCTGGGGGCGGGATCCAAGCATCTGTGGCTCCTGAGCCCCAGTCATTCTTCAGCCAGGGCTGAGGCCCTTGGCCTAGACTCTTCCTTCTGTCTGTCCTCCACTGAGTCCTGCTGCTCCTACACCTGGAACTGCCCATCCTGTTTCTCCACCGTGCCTGCCTTCAGATGGCCTCCTTCCTCTGGGGTCATCATCGTGCTACCTTCTGCCTGTTTCCATGTTCCTGCGCTCACTGCTGTTTCTCACCTTCAGGCTTTTTCCCAGATGCAGGACCAAGCTACCTCATTGCACGTGGTGGCCTAGGAGTCTGTGGAGTAGGGTCCTGTGTGCCAGTCTTCTTCCTTTGCTTGGAATGGTTGATCTTTGCCACCACCCGCCACTCATGGATAACCTGGGCAACCCGCAAGTTCATCTGGATTAAGCAAGTCACTCCAAACCTAAGGACTTAAAATAACAATGGTTTGGCTCACAGATACGCGGTTTGTGCAGGGTTCAGTGGGGATGGCTGGACTGGGTGGCCTATCCTGGGGGCTAGAGAACCCCTACGTTGGAAAATGGCTCGCTCAGCTGTCTGGCAAGTTGGTGCTGGCTCAGCAGAGAGCTCAGCCAGGGCTGGGGACTGGAAGCCCCCACTCTTCTCGATATGGGCCTCTCCATGGGCTGCTTGAGCTTCCTCACAGCATGGTGGCTGAATTTGAGAACAAGGTGAAAGTGCTTGGCTCGTTAATGGCCTAGCCTTGGAGGTCACAGAGCATCACTTCCGCTGTGCCGGGCCACTTCCATGAAGGCCCACCCAGAATCATGGGGGGATGTGGACTCCCCTCCTGGTGGAGCAGTGGCAAGCGTGGAGCAGTAGCAAGCTTTCGGCCGAGCATGCGGGAGGAGAGGCCCAAAGCCGTGGCACCAGCAGCTCCTGCCTCGTGTGATCGTCCCTCTTCTTCACCTCTCTTCCTGTTAGCGTCATCTCCTGTTCCTCCTGTTGGAATGACCTCCTGTCCCCCATCCGTACCCGCTCTGAGACCAGGGAGGGTGCCCTTGGGGCCTGCACATGGTAGGACTCAGTGAGTGTGCGACCGCCCCTCTGACTGCACTCACGCCCACACACCAGGGCTGCCCTTCGCGTGGCGGGGTCACACGTGGGTTCCTTTCAGGCAGTTTTCCGGCAGGCCACAGTGAAGGGTGCGGTGCCTGCAGGATCGGTGCGTTGTGTCTCTTGTCCCGTCGTGGAGGTAAGGAGCCCGACTCACGTGCCGGATGTCTGCCTTCCACAGATGGAACCGCCTCTCTGCCACGTCTCAGCCAGCACCCAGAGGCCCTGAGGCCCTGAAGCCTGGGATCAGAGCCAGACCATGCCCCTGCCTGTGGCCAGAAGCCTGTCTGGAGCCCTTTGGGCCCCTCAGCTTTCTGGAGACAGGGCTTCTGGGAGTCAGTGTTTCTCTCCCTCTGCGGCAATACCCGAGTGTACCCGAGTGCAGGTTTCTTCCCAGAGGCTGTGACACCGAGTGTTCCTTGGGGCTGTTTAGCCTGTGTGCTTCTTTGACAGTGGGGCTCCTTGCAGACCAGCACTCCGCAGCTGCCCCTGAGCGCCTGCCTGTGACAGCTGGCCCCTCACCTGGGGCCGGGGGCTGTGTGAGCTGCTTTGTTCCGACCCCAGAAGGAGGAGGCTCCACACGCTTCTTTCCAGTGCTCTGGCCACCGGCACCCTGTGCAGGGAGGCGGCAGGCGTGTGGCGGGAGGAGCCGCCCAGCTGCGGGCTTTGCATCTGAAATTAGGGTGTCCCGGGGTCCCCTATCTGTGGGCCCAAGGGGAGCGTGTGTGGATTTACCCTGGTATCATTGAAGGGAGCATTCGAGATAATAAGGGTAATGCTCTTTCTGAGAATGGTTTTTCAGTTAAATCATCAGGTTGAGATGAAACAAACTTGAATTTCTTCCTGACAATTTGTGAACTTGCTGTAAGATACAGTCCCATTGGGTCCAGGGCCCTGATCCATTTAATCACCCCCTCTTTTCCGGGCATTTGCCCCCTCTTTTCCCCCATTCTGGGGGGCCCCAGATGAGCAGGATTTTGTCCTCATCCTCATCACATTAAACAACCTGCCCTGTCCCAGGCTGGGAAGCCTCTGTTCTGTCTCCACCAGTTTCTATTTGAGAAAACCTTGGCAGCCGAGCAGCCTGTCAGAGTTGAGCCCCAGCCCCCCATGGGCCGGAATCGGGTGTGGGATATTGATACTGGATATCACGGTCGGCAGAAGCTAGCTCTCCAGAGGGCGTGCATTTGCTCCCTCAACACCAACAAAGCAAGCGACCTCACACAAAGGCATAGCTCAGTGTGAATAAAGTCTAAGTTATTAAAAGGGTTTCACACGTTTTTATTTCTTGAATATTGAAAAACGGGAATACATATGCAAATGCAGTTTAATCAGCTCCGTTCTGACCTCTCAGCATTCAGCCCGGGCCTGCTTTGTGATCGGGGGGCGTTCCTTCTGGGGCAGGGGACGACGCGGGGGTGCAAAGCCAGGGAGGGCCCCACCCCCATCCTGCCATGTGACCTCCCGCCAGCACTGTCTTTGGTTGAGAGTGACTCCAGTGGCTGGAAGGTTCTAATTGTTCAGCTTTCTTGTCTTTGCCTTTCATGGGCCACTTTATACATCCTTAATATGTGATTCTGTTAGGCACTAGTTAGAGGCTGTGCGGTATCAGAAATGATGACGGCTTGCAGTTTGACTGGCCTAGACTCAGCTCCCGATGCCTCCTGTTTGCTAGCAGAAAGGCCATGGGGTGTCTGACCATGTACAGTGGGGTGATGGTGGCCCCCACCCCGGAGCCAGGCTCAGCCCCCGTGTGATGCAGGCGAGGGCACCCTGTGGCCCCGCGCCTCCCTAGGTCTGTGGCCTTGGTGGGTGGAGTTTCTTTCTCCAATTCTCAGGTCCCTTACTCTAAAGTAGCGCTCATGACAGTGGTGGCATCTCAGGGCCAGCGTGGACCTCCAACTGGCGTTCTTCATCCTCATCTTGTCCCCTGGCATCCTGGAGTGCAAGCTTAGCTGCTCCCTCCTTGGACTCCACACGATCCGTACCACTCTCCTCCTGCCTCTGAGAGGTCTGCCCACTGTGGGCTCACACAGCCTGTGAAACGCTTGTGGAAAGCCAGGGAGGTGGAAGTTAGGCCCGGCCATGTCCCGGAGCCCCGTGGGTGGAAGCCAGGCCTCGTCTGGGTGACGGAGAGGACAGCCTGCAGAGAGACTGCAGGGGGTGTGCACCAGGGCACACTGAGCCTGGCCATTGTGGTACAAGGCCCGGGCACCACCAGCCTCGTGCCTGCTGGGAGTTCGGGAATATTTGGGGAGCACTGTGTTGAGGGTGAGCCTGGGTGCCCCTCCAGACACACCTGAGGAGGTGGAGAACGTCAGGAATGGGCTGTCACTCGCATGGAGTATCCGTGTCCTAGAGCTGCCAGGTGCCACATGCTGAGGGCTTGCAGGCCTGAGAGTTCTGGAATTGGGGTATGGGCAGGGCTGTTTCGCTCTGGAAGCTTCGAAGGAGAATCTGCCCCATGCTTCCGCTTCCCACCCCCATGTGTTGCCAGCCATCCTGGGCATTCCTGACTCATGGCAGCCTCACTCCAGTCTCTGCCTCTGTCGCCACGTGGCCTTCTCCCGTTGTGTGGCTGTGTCCACATTTTCCTCTTCCCCCGAGGACACCCATTGTTGGATCAGGGCCATTTTCCTCTTCCCGCGAGGACATACATCATTGGATCAAGGCCCACCTTACTCCAGTGCAACCTCTTCTGAACTGCATCTTCACATGCCCTGTTTTCCAGTGAGGTCACATTCACAGGAACCACCAGGACTGGGGCTTGGGGGACACAGATCCACTCACCATGGACAGGTCCTCGTGGAGCAGGGCTGATGCGTTGGCGTTGCCGGGGAGCCGCTGCTGGCACCCGTGCTGTCTCTACGGTGGACTGGCCCTCCTCTCCCGCCCAGCAGCGGAACAGGCCAGTGCGGCTGTGTGGTTCCCGGGCAGCGGTGCCAGGCGGTCATGCTGCTCAAAGCTGGGCAGGTTTGTCCGCGGGAGGCCACGTGTGCTTCAGCAAACACAGAATTAGAAAACCAGAATCCCTGTTGTACATCTCTGCAGATTGAGCTGTTCAGCTCAGTGTGGTTAATGTCAGGGAGGATTAAATGGTTCCGTCTGATCCATTTACCCAATGGCATTTTATTTAAGTACAGAGACGGTAGTACATTTTCAGGAAGAAGTTACTCCATTTCTTACTGCTGAGAATGAACTATCATTCAACGTGGCTTTAAGGCCAAGCTGGGCCTGGCCCTGCCCAGCCGTGCTCAGCACTGCCCCCTTGTCCTCCTCAGGGCCTAGCAGGGTCTGTGGTGACTGTTGCTGTCACCATAACGCAGGACCAGATGATTTAGAAGGAATCCTAGGGGCGTTTAGGTATTCATAAACGCTGAGATCATCCTTCTGAGCACCTCCTGTCTTCTGTCATACTCAGGATCGCCGGCCCATTACGGTGTCAGGAATGTGCTGCTTTTAATTAAATTTCACAAAGAATAAATGTTAACTCTCCAAGTGTCTTTAATTTCTTCTCTGTAGTTGACAGTCTTTTTGAGAAATGGATTGTACACTTTAATCATTGTCATTATAAAGAGGCAGTTTCTAAAGGATGTATCAAGCTTTTTAAAATTTTTTTATTATTTATTTTATTTTATTTGTTTACTTTTTGAGACAGAGTCTCACTCTGTCACCTAGGCTGGAGTGCAGTGGTGCGATCTTGGCTCACTGCAAACTCCGCCCCCCAGGTTCAAGCGATTATCCTGCCTCAGCCTCCTGAGTAGCTGGGATTACAGGTGCCCACCATCACGCCCAGCTAATTCTTTTGTATTTTTATTAGAGATGGGCTTTTACTGTGTTAGCCAGGATGGTCTTGATCTCCTGACCTCGTGATCTGCCCACCCTGGCCTCCCAAAGTGCTGGGATTACAAGTGTGAGCCACTGCGCCTGGCCTAAGCCTTTTTTTTTTTTTTTTTTTTAAACAACAGGAATCTCAATTATAAATTAAGGTTATTTTGTAGTTCTTTTTGGTTCCTCACTAACATTAGGGAAAAGCGAAGTTCCGAGAGTTGCAATCTCACAGGTAGGCTCTGTGCAGGCGGTAGCCTTTCTCCATGGGGCAGGGCTCAGGACCCTCCCACCAGCCTCCCCTGTGGCTGGACACTCCTGGACCTGCTTCTCTTGGGGGCAGACCTGGCTCCCTGCCTGTCCCCTGCCTGCCCTTGGGGGAGGGTTGAGAAGCAAGTATTATTAAAGATTTTTTTTTTTTTTTTTTTTTTGCTGTGGGTCTCCACGGAGACTTAGCAGGCCTTTCAGTGGGGACTGGGTTGGTTGGTTGGATTGCGGGAAGACCTGCGGGATCACATCCTCAGTTTTCCCTTCTGATTTGAGGAAGCCACAAAGTTCTAAGGCCTAGAAGCAGCTGGTTTTCAGTGTTGTGTTTTGTTTTGTTTCAAATGAGTGACTTCAGGTCCTTAGGTGAGGAGACGTGGGTTCCACGGCCACTTCGTGAATCCTGCTCTGAGTTCCTCAGCTCCCCCTGTGTCCAGCTGTGCGTGGGGTGGGAAGGAAGGAGGATCTAGGAGAAATGCAGTGTCCCCCTGGGAACACGCTGAGTGAGTGGACCTTGGGGACACTGGTGCCCATGCCCAGCAGACAGCTGGACACGTGGATCCAGGAAAAGAGCCCTCCTCTGAGTCACATCGCCCTGTGCGTCATGTGAGATATAGAAAGGCTTGTATTAAACAAGCTGGTGGAAAGAAACACATTTATCAAGGACCATTAGGGAAGGTGATTGATGTCATCGAAACACTTTGCATTGCAACATGCCAGGAGCATTTTGGGAACTAAGCTGCTGGGACTAGATAAACCAAGGCATATGGGTACGACTCACAGGCACTTCTTAAAAAGCTGACTTTGTTGAAAAGGAAAAGCATCTTAAAATTCACACAAACAATGGCAAAGCCACCTGGTGCTCATGCAGGAGGATGTGCTGCTGCCTGAATCCCGAAGTGGGCGGCACCCATGAGGGGGGTTCCTCGGAATGCTGGTGGCGTGCCGGGACGTACGTGCGGGACTAGAGGGCATATGAGGGGATGCTCGAGTCAGGGGAGGTCGGGCCAAGCTTTGGCCGCCCAAGCGTGCACAGTATATCATGGCTCAGCCCCATGGAAGAGACGCTTCTCTGGAGGGCACCTGTCCCTCTGCATCCCTTCGTGAGGGAGCGAGCACGTGCAGAAGGAGGCTGGGAAGCACAGCCTGGCCGTGTGTCCACTCTAAGGTATTCCCATGCAAGGCAAAGCACGGTGTTAACAGAGTGCTGGCCGGCTGTGTCCCACAGTTCCCTGTACCTTGGCACTCAGCAACTCGGGAGGCAGCGCTTGCCCAGGCAGCCAGCCTCTTTGAAACTCATCTGCCTTGGGCATCAAGAAAGCCCCAGGCCCCCCATGAACTGTGCTCAACCCCCTGGCATACTTGTATCTCTGCTCTCCTCCCTTGGCCCCTTCCACATCTGTATTTTAATGCAGCTCTAGGGCTGGTGTCTGGATAGGTCATTGCAAATCCTGTCTTGAATGGGGTGTGCCTGTTAAAAAAGGTTTGACACCACGCAGACTCTGTTGCCTGTGCCTGGCCTGGTTTGCCTGATACCAGTCCTTTTAAAAGACTCATTTTGGCCAGGTGCGGTGACTCACATCTGTAATCCCAGCACTTTGGGAGGCTGAGACGGATGGATCATTTGAGGTCAGGAGTTCGAGACCACCCTGGCCAACATGGTGAAACCCCATCTCTACTAAAAATACAAAAATTAGTAAAGTGTGGTGCTACGTGCCTATAAACCCAGCTACTCAGGAGGCTGAGGCACGAGAATCACTTGAACCCGGGAGGTGAAGGTTGCAGTGAGCCGAGATGGTGCCACTGCACTCCAGCCTGGGCAACAGAGTAAGACCCTGCCTCTCCTTCCAGGCCTTTAGAGGCAGAAGAGAACCATTGTAAGCTCCAGCACAAGCTCTTTCAGGCATTGTTTGTAGTTTAATAAATCCTGCCTCCTGTATTCATCCTGATAATGAAGGGGCGACTGCTCAGGAGGAAAGCCAGGGTGCACAAAGAGATGGGCATTAGCACACAAAAGGACAGAGGTGGGCCTTCCACCCTTTGCAACGATGCTCCTTGTACATCCACAGAGAACTCCCTTCTGATCTGTGCAACAAGTAAAGGAGGCGCCAGCTCCAAAGATGCCGTGCTCAGAGCGTCTGGGCGTGTCCGCCCCAGGCTTTCCTGTTGAAAGATGCCTTGCTTAGAGCGACTGGGCGTATCCACCACAGGCTGTCCTGTTGAAAGATGCCGTGCTCAGAGCGGCTGGGCGTGTCTGCCCCGGGCTGTCCTGTTGAAAGATGCCGTGCTCAGAGCATCTGGGCGTGTCTGCCCCGGGCTCTCCTGTTGTGTCGGGCTCAGCAGGGTCGGTGCGAGTGGTGTCAGGAATCAGAACAGGCGGAGATGCCTGGGGCTGGATGCCAAAGCCTCGGGGAGGGACCATCGTCATGTATTTAATAACTTGAAACAGATTAAGACCACGCTTGTGTGCGTACACACACACACACTTGAGCGTGCATACGTGAACTCACAGAACTGTGCTTTGCTCAGTACTTTCCCCGCTGAGCGGCCCTCTTCAGGTGCCTGAAGGCCTCTGGAACACACACTTGTCTGTTGACCATCATCTGTTCATGGACGATGCCTTGAGTGCCTCTTTGAACATTTGGACTCCATGTGTTCTAGTGCTGCATGCTGGACATAACAGACCAGTGAGCACCGTCCCCTGCTCTGGGGGAGCCTTCAATTGGGAGGGGCAGGGAGTAGACATACCTCGACCAGAGTCAGCAAAAGCGCTCGGCACGGAGAGTTAGGGAGAGGGGCTCCCCTGTCTGGCCACGGGCAGTGTCTAGTCACCCGGCTGGTGTTCACTTTTGGCAGGCCAGCAGTGGAGATGCTGTGGGCAGAAGTCTGGGTGCCCATGTGGGTGCCAGGCTCCCCACTCTGGCCAGACCCTTCACTGGGGTAGCCACCCGTCCATGGCACCACTGTCAGGGGAGAGGAGCCGTTGCCCCCAGTGCCCTCCCTCCCTCTCTGCCAGCATCATTGGGTGGAAAGCAGGCGTCCTTGACGCTGCTGGCCATCAGGAGAGCCGGTGTCACCAAAGGAAGTCATGTTTCTTTCTCTGAAGTCCGTGTGGCAGTCCCACAGGATGTGAGATGTCAGAAGATGAAGGCAGCTATTCTGGTGTGGACTTTAATGTCGCGACTTGCAGCACCGTAGAGCACCTGCTTTTCGTATAAGATCTTTCTGTGGACCTGAAATAATCCAGAATCATCTCATCAAGTGGAATATGCCATATAATATTTAAATACCTGTAATTTCTCTAAAACCCTGGGGCCAGAAACTCTAGTGGTTGCTCTATTCATGGATTCATGTTGCAGTAAAATGTGATAATTGATGAATATCTGTGGAAATGGATATGATTGTGTCCTTTTAAATGAGCTAACAATTTCATGCTGAAATCTCAGCAGTGCTATTGTTTAGAATAAAAGGAGACATGCAAATGAGGCCAGGGTGCAGATTGTGGTAGAACAATGCTGGCAGCCTCTTTATTGGACCCATTAATTAATTCCCCATCAGCCAGTTTCCCTGGGAATGAACTGGAAAAATAATTAAAATGATACATGAGGTAAAGAGTTTAGAAATTCAAAAGGTGAAGGCGAGAATTAGTTTAATACGTAATTAGACATATTATTTGTGACTCTACATTTTTTTAAATGTGGTTCACTGAGGCAATAGGTTCCTATTTTTAGTCCTGGATAGTTAATAAATATCATTTGGGACTGTTTTTCAACCACAATGGCTCATAAATTTTCTTAATAACATTAAGTGGCTAATTATATTGTACATTGTTAAAATAACTTCTATTGCAAAATCTAATAATACAACAAAAGTTTGCAAAAGCAAGTTTTTAGAGGAATTCATTTGGCTAAATTTCCAAGTGAGATCTGGCATACATAGACCAAACTGAAAGAGTGTCAGCAGAGTCTGCAGGTTCACATATATTTTTGTTTTAAACACGATCCAGACAATCTCAAAAACCAACTTCGTTTTAGTGTGAGTGGTGCAGATGGAAAGTCGTCCCTCCCAGAGTCCAGACTGAGTGCTGGCTCGATGGCTCTCCGGAGCAGCGGAATCTTAATGGAACGTGCTTCCACTGCCGTGTCCTCTCGGTCGGGCCTCGGCTGTAGCCTCAGTGTTGCACATGTCAGGATGGACGAACGTGAGTCTTGGCGTGCAAGTGCATCTGAATTGCGCCTCCCTGTCATTGCTGGAGCAAAACCGTGTTGTTCGGATGGAGCGGAGCTGACCCGACGGTTCCAGGCAGTTCCCTGTTGTTTGGATGGAGCGGAGCTGACCCGGCGGTTCGGTTGGAGCGGAGCTGACCCGGCAGTTCGGTTGGAGCGGAGCTGACCTGGTGGTTCCGGGCTGTTCGTGGAAGTTGTTTCTGTTTCCCTGTTATTTTGAGTATACTTAGACGGCCCAATAATTCCATTTCTGCGAACCTAAGAGTATAAACATTTCATAAGATTGTCGAACTTAAAGTGATAGGCCTAGCTGGAAATATTTTACCCCATACCTGTGCTTATTTCTTTTTAATGGGCAACTGAAAAGTAATTTTAGTAACCCACCTCCCATACCACTGGAGAAAAAATACAACCACAGTCATTTCCACATATTAAGAGTCCACATGCGCCCATCACTGTCATCCACATTCCGCACCTGTTAGCTTGTTTCACCCCCCCAGGAGCTTACGCAGAGCATGGCCAGATACCCACCTTACAGCCTTACAGGTGGATACAGATACCCACCTTACAGCCTGTGCTGCTGTGGCCAAGGAAAAGACGTTTGTGCTTGGGAGGCGTGCAGACGGGTCAGCAGTCAGACCCCCCAGCGGGAGTGACTCTCAGCTGCTCCCTGCCTGTCCTCAGTTGCTTTTTGGTGGAAGTACAGGCCCCTCTCTCCCCACTGTGCCCTCCCAGCCACCTGAGCCACTGAGCTTCTGCAGTAGCACAAGCCCTTTCAGTCTTCCCAAGTCGTCCCCACTCTGGGGTGGGCGCCCGCTTTTAGGCTCTTTGCTTTTACAGTCAAAGTTAAAACGGGAAACCCTTCCCTCGGGCCAGCGGGAGAGGATCCAGCCCTGCCACTTCCATTCTTTCCTTTTAAATGAGACTCTGTCCATTAATCATCCTGTGGTTTGATCTGTCAATCCAGAAACACTTGCTAATGCTTTATGGCTGTGGTTTGTCGTGCTTCTGGGAAAGAGGAAAAGAAATGAGCCAGTCCTAATAAATAAAAGTTATTTCCTCATTTGAATTTCTGAGTCCTGAGAGTCAATATGATGCAGACATCAATCTTGTTATTCTTGGAGTGGAGAGACAGTTTCTCATTGTGCATCACCCTGGGTTGTGATGATGAAACATGTGGTGTGTTTGGCTGGGCTCAGTCATGGCCTCTGCTGAGACCCGCTGCCTTTTTATATTGCAGATTACACACTTGGCTTAATGTTGGAAGCAGGCCTGTGTTCCCTTGGTCTTTACGAGCATTATTATAGAAAACTTCATGTTTCTAAGGTGGTTTCGTTTGTCATGAACACTCAGAGATGCAGTTTTCTCAAGCAGCCCTCCGAGTGTGCTCAGAAAGGTGAGGCCCCTGAGGCAGAGGCACGTCCAGGACACTGGTGGGCTTCTCTGGGAATTAGGAGGAAAAAGAGGAGCGGGACAGAGCCTCAAGAGGCTGCCCTCCTGGGGTGCGGGCCAATGGAGGGTGTGGAGCTCCCCAGCTGGCAGGTGGCAGAATTGGGACTGAAGCTCAGTCCCCACTCATCCAGGCCATAGCTTCTCCTTTGGGGCCATTCTGCCTCATTCACCATCTCTCCAGCACCAAGCAGTTGTGTGATTCTTACAATGTGCCTGTCGTGCTTCTGGTCGCAGCCCTCTTGGCTTTGCAGCAGTGCGGTGCCTGGGCCTGCATTGGTGGAAGTGGAGTTTTCCCAGTCTCATCCGTGGAGTGGCCTTCCCCTGAGGGCTTGCCTGGTATGTTTCAGATGCAGGGGCTCCTGTCTCTCTGTGCCTTGTGCGCTTGGCCACACCCTTGTAAGCACCCCTGCCATTTCCCAGGGCCACTGTTGCAAGCACCCAGGGCAGTGCCAGACTTGGCTCTGCATCCCACACCCTGTACAGGGGGGCCTGGCACGCTGGCAGCCTGCTAAGAACTGGACAGGTATGTGGTGGGCACATGGCACCCCGATCTGATTTACTTGGTGTCCTGTCAGGCATACTTGTGAATACCTGCCAGGCCTGTGTGTGGGTGGAGACAGAACCTGCCCTCTGGCCGTCAAGGCTGTGCCTCTTGGCCATACATGTCACGGTCTGGTTCATCATACCTGCCCTGCCTGTCTGCTGAGAGGGCCCGCGTGGAGCCTCTTGCCCAGCTGCAGAGAAGGGTGGGTGACCGGCCCCACACTCCTATATGAAGGATGGATGGCTCTGGGCAGCTTTTTGGTTCTGGGGTCAGATTTGAATGTAAAACTGAAAAGTTCTAAATTTATTAAAGGCTTTCTTTTGGGGTTGGAATATGCAATAGATTTTCTATCCCTCTCAATTCCCTCTTAAAATTTAATACTGCCATAAAAATGATGGATAGCAAATTATTCCAGGAAAAATGATACTGAAAGACTCTTCTAACTGTTGAAGCAGAAGTACAGACTCGGCGAAGAAATAGATGTGACCCAGAAAACTCACGAGGAAAGAGGAAATCGTGTACTTTGTGGAAACCATATCCACATAATGTTGTTCCAGGCTGTAGAAAGCAACTATTTTTATTCCAGATATTGAAGCACAGAATCTATTTTGTGCCTCTGGCGGTTTTATTAACATAGTAACACTGTGTTTTTCTAGAACTGGGTGAGCAGCCTTCCCTGTTTGGAACACTGCGGAGGGTGACTGAACCCCACAATTGATATCAGAAGGTCTCGTGTGGATGCCTCTTCAGGATGCCTTCCACAGAGCTCTGCCAGCATGCTGAGGCGGCGGGGACAAACCATAAAACCTCATAAATATATACAATGATTGTGTGTGCCCATAAGCATTCCAAATAAAAGTTAAAAAAAAAACACATAAAACCACAAGGGCTCTGATTGCAGGGTCTAGGACGTCCCCACTCCAACAGTGATGGTAGCAGAAACAAGGCCCGGCAGCCAGACCCCAGGGCAGGCAGCAGGGAGGAAAACAGATTTAAAAATCAGACCGGATGCTCATTTTCTACAGAAGTCTGCGTGTAGTTAATACATGGGCAAACAGCCCTTTATTCCTTAGTAGGCCTTGAAGACACCACTCCATGGGAGCTTTTTAAAAAAGATAGTATTAAAAGACTGATTCAGGCTGGGCACAGTAGCACACACCTGTAATCTCAGCACTTTGGAAGGTGGAGGAGGGCAGATCACTTGAGTCTGGGAGTTTGAGGCCAGCCTGGGCAACATAGCAAGACCTGGTCTCTACAAAAATTAGCCGAGTGTGGTGGCATACACCTCTGGTCTCAGCTGCTCGGGAGGCTGAGGTGGGAGGATCAGTCGGGCCCCGGAGGTTGAGGCTGCAGTGAGCTGTGATCACGCCACTGTACTCTAGCCTGGGCGACATCGAGACCCAGTCTCAAAAACAAAACAGAAAAACACCCCACAAAGCATGTGATTCAGACTTAACATCCCGACTGTTGTTCTTACTCCAAGGCAATGAAGCAGTGATGTGGACGGTGCATGTCCTAGTCCGGAGCGCCTCCCAGGCTAGGAATCCAGGCCAGGTTATGGCTTAAATGGAGACCGATGGAGCTGCTAGCTGAGATCGCCTGCATCGGCCTTTGCAGACTCCCTTGTTTTCCCTAATGTGTGTCAGCACATCTATTAGGAGAACCGAGGGGAAAGGACTGCTTGGTATCAATGATTTCCACTTGGAAATGTCACCATGACAACCCAGGAGGTGCTGGAAGCAGGCATTTTGTTAATTCTGAGTCTTAACCCTTCCCAGGCAACTTCAAAACCTTTTCTCTGGAGAGAAATAGGCTTGTTTAGGGAAGGCGTCTCATTGATCCTCAGCTATATCCACTCAAGTGAATAATGGACGTCTTTGTGCAGGTTTAGAAAAATAGATGCATACAATCTAATATCCCTTCTTTGTACATTTTCACGTGAGATTTTTTGGAGTGCTTTTTGATAGCCTACCCCTCAGGGACCTGGAAATGGCGCTGTCTGAATTCTGTTCTGTCGGTGCTGTGAGGGACAGAAGCTCCGTGTCATCTCGAGAGTCGTCGTACCGCCTTCCTGCCCAGTCGTCTTCGCTGGCACCTCCATTGGCTGTCAAATCAAGTCTGCACACCACAGCCTGGCTGTGAGGGTCCTTTTCCTTCAGCCTCATTCGTCAGTTCTTGTGAGCATCTACTCTGGGTTAGGCCCAGACCTCCTGGGTTAATCAGATTGAGCAAAGGGGTGTAATAGAGAACCAAAGGGCCAGGCGCAGTGGCTCACGCCTGTAATCCCAGCACTTTGGGGGGCTGAGGCGGGCGGATCACGAGGTCAGGAGATTGAGACCATCCTGGATAACACGGTGAAACCCCGTCTCCGCTAAAAATACAAAAAATTAGCCGGGCATGGCAGCGGGTGCCTGTAGTCCCAGCTACTTGGGAGGCTGAGGCAGAAGAATGGCGTGAACCCAGGAGGTGGAGCTTGCAGTGAGCCGAGATGGCACCACTGCATTCCAGCCTGGGCAACAGAGCGAGACTCTGTCTCAAAAAAAAAAAAAGAGAGAACCAAAGTACTAAACCAGGAGTTTGCAGAGACCTAGATCCCTGCTTTGCTGCTCGTGTGTGTTGGAGGACGCTTTGTAGGGTGCTGAGCTTTCAATATCATATATCACATGATCCTCAGAACTCCCAGAGAGGCTGATAGAGCATCAGAAACAGACTTTCAGCCAGGTGAGGGGGCCCGTGCCTGTAATCCCAGCAACTCAGGAGGCTGAAGTGGTAGGATCGCTTGAGGCAGGAGTTCAAGACCATCCTGGGCATATAGCGAAATCCCATCTCTCAGTGTTAAAGGGTGACCACTAAATGAGTAGAAATGGAACATGCAACTTCTAAATTAGTAGAGGGAAAAATGGAGAGGAAGAAAACCTTGATCAATACAGTAGAAGACATAAAAAGAGAAGAAATATTTTTAAAACGCAGTAAAAGTAAAAATCCTGAATAAGATATTTTAAATAAATATTGAGATAGTTATTTAAATAAATATAAATGGCCTAAATTTGCCAGTTAAAAGACAGTGATTTTTGAAAACTAAAATCCAATTATGTGGTATTCATGATTGACACATACATATATAAGGACACAGAAAGTTTTGAATTTTATAAATGGAAAGAAATACAATAGGAAAATCATGACTAAAGAAAGTTGCAGTAGCTACACTGATATCAGACAAAATAGGTTTTAAGCCAAAAAGTGTTAGTGTTAGGAGATCTCTACATGATGCTAAAATAAATAAGTCACTAGGGATATATGGCAGTTCTGAATGTATATGCACCTAAGAAGCTTAGCTTTACAGTGTATTAAGTAAATGTTGCCGGAATTACAAGGATAGATTGACAAATCCATAATCATTGTGGTAGATTTTATCTTTCCTTTCTCATTAGTTGATAAGCCAACAAACATAAAGTGAGAAGGCATAGAAGATTACAACAGTACAAAAACAAGCTTAATTGAATGGTTGTATATAGAAGTCTGCACCTGAAAACAGAGAATAACATGAAGCATTTGTAAAAATTGAGCACATGGAAGGCCATAGCAAGTCTCAACAAATTCTTCCAGCAAATTGGGACTGAGTTATATATATATAGATATATATAGATATATATTGAGATATATAGATATAGATATAGATCTGTTTTACCATGGTGCATTTAAAATAGAAACCGGTAATGCAAAGAGAACAGCAATACCAAATCCCCTGCATTTGGAAATTTTAAAATGCACTTTTTAAATAATTGAACCGTGTTTTGGTAGGTGATTAGGTATTTATTAAAGAGATCTGGCGGACTGGAGTCTTGCAGGCCAGGGAAACTATGTGAGGATAGGTTTATCTCCTGCATTTCCTTCCACTAGTTCTTCGTCCCATTTTTCATGTTCATTCTCCTCCCTGACCTCTATTATTGGTCTCCCCATTTGTGTTAGTTCAATTTGCTTTGACTGCATGTAACAGGTGGGGGAAAATAACAACAACAACAAAAACAAGTTAAAACAGAATATCATCTCCCTGTCACAGAGTAGAGTGTAGACGTAGGCATCTGTGGCACTGTAAGATCATTGGTGGCACACATCCTGATGCTCTGATCTTCTTAATGTGCTACCTCATAGTCCATAAGGGCAGCTTGAGTTCCAGCCATCATGTCAGTATCCCAGCTAGCAGGAAAGAGGAAGTGGTAAAGAAGGGCATCATGCCTCCTTTACTGAAGGATGCCTCCTGATTATTGCCTGTACTTCTGCCTACGTATTATTGGCTAAAACATAATCACATGACCGGACTTAGCTGAAAAGGAGATTGGGCACATGACCACTTGTTCCTGGTGCCAATGGCCCAGCTAAAAATTGCGGAATCTCTTATTGAAGAAGGGGAGAATGAGTATTTGGGTTGGAAGCTGGCACACTTGGCCACATCATTCCACTGGCCATTCCCCCAACTCTCTGTGTGCATTCATCACTCTTGTACATACTATCTCTTCTGCCTAGACATCTTTTCCTCTTTCCCTAGTGAGTGTGGACTCTTTGTGGTGACTCAGTCTTCACCAGTATGTGAGTTCCAGGTTGGGATATGAGTTACTTGTGGCTAAGGGCAGTTTGTCCCTTTAACCTGTGATCCCAAGTTGCTGTGGCTCGAGTTGTCTGCAGTGCTTACCTTTCCCCAAGGCCTGGCAGCAGAGCCCTCCCACCTATTGGAAGTGGTTTCTTATTGCTTCTGTTCCTCTGTGGGGTCTGAAAGGTCTTTGTTCAAGTTCCAGCTCTATGCCTGGCGATCTGTAGTTACACATTGAGTATTTATGGTGCTCTTTTTATGTGTCTGTTGTAAGTAAGGAGCCCAGCAGTGAGGTGCTCACACCCCAGTGAGCAGTGAGACAAGTGAAGAGACAGTTACACTGCAGGGCGCTGAAGGCTGTGGTGGCAGAAGGACGGGACCATGGGAGCAGGTGGCAGGGCCATTTGGCTTAGTCTAGGGGGTCAGAGAAGGCTTTCTGGGATAAGGCTCATTTTGTGGCTTCTTTTCCTGAACCTGTGTCTTCATTTTTAAAATGGGATAGGGGCCGGGCGTGGTGGCTCACACCTGTAATCCCAGCACTCTGGGAGGCCGAGGCAGGTGAATCACAAGGTCAAGAGATCGAGACCATGGTGAAAGCCCCTCTCTACTAAAAATACAAAAAATTAGCTGGGTGAGGTGGCGGGTGCCTGTAGTTCCAGCTACTGGGGAGGCTGAGGCAGGAGAATGGTATGAACCTGGGAGGCGGAGCTTGCAGTGAGCCGAGATCGCGCCACTGCACTGCAGCCCGGAGGACAGAGCGAGACTCCGTCTCAAAAAAAAAAAAAAAGGAATAGGAATGCCTGTGCGCCATGATTTGTAAAGGTTAAAAGAATTTGCACAGAACTTGGCCCACAGTATGTAGTCAGTACCTCACAGTTTTCTTTTTTGCACTCTTTCCTGGAATGGTTGTCTCAGTATTGCCTTGCCTTGCCCAGCAGCATCTTGTCTTTAGCACTTGAAATTTACAGAACAGTAAAAGAACGTGGCCATACATGCCCATCTGTTATAGCAGTGCTCTGGATCTCCATGCCAGGCCCATCCACAGAGTCACTCTCTTTGATCCCCCCAGACACCCTCAAGGGAGTAGAAGGTGTGATTTCAGGTTTTGTGGATGAGCAGGCTATCACTTGGTAAAAGTATGTGGCAGTGCCGTGGCGCTCGCTCCTCTTCCCTCTGCCCTTGGTCTTTGTGTCACCTCTCTCCCTGGATGGACGTGAGTATCTTTCAATCTGTACTGTAAGAGTTTTGCTTTTAAAATAAACATAGAAAAAGGGTGGGAATTGCAACCATGTATGCTAGTGTGGCCCCCTCCCTGGAGAGCTGAGGCAGGTGAGAATGGCTGGCATGGAAGAGCTCCGTGCCCCTGCTCCCTTACCTGTAAGGCATTGCTGGTGGTAAGATTCACTTCATGAGACCATTGCAAGGAATAAACCAAATGGAATAGTGAATGTCAAGTGCTTAGCACAGTTGTGGCACGCAGTACCGTGTCACAGGTCAGAGCCGTAGGGTGTAGTTGCTATTAGCGTGATTCTTACCATTGAGGTCTAGGGAACCTACCACCCCATATGCAATCCGTTTGCTGCACCCCTTTTTGATGATCATCCAGCATCTGCTGCATTACCTGTGGTGACAGTGAACCCACTACTCACAAGGCAGCCTCTTCCATTATTAATTGGTTCTAGTTAAGACGGCTTTCCTTACATTCATGTAAAGTCTGTCATACGGTAGGAATGCTCCCACGGGGATTGGTTTTGTCCTCACGAGCTGCTGTGGTAGGATAGAGAGTATTGGGGTGGAAAGGCTCACAGAAGGACACGGACCGATTCCATCAGTTTACAGAGCTCTCAGCTACAGTGTCCTCAACTGTGCAGAGCTTCTCTCTTTGCCCTCTCTAAACACTCTGTATATGTGCAAACAAGAGAGCTCTACTTTACATGGCTTGGAGCTTGTTACCATTGAGTCGGTAAGTGAGAGTGTAGGGCAGACTTTTTTTTTTTTTGGAGAGAAGGTCTTACTCTGTTGCCCAGGCTGGAGTGCAGTGGCACGATCTCGGCTCACTGCAACCTCTGCCTCCCGGGTTCAAGCAATTCTGCTACCTCAGCCTCCCTAGTAACTGGGATTACAGGCACCTGCCACCACACCCAGCTAAGTTTTGTATTTTAATAGAGATGGGGTTTCACCATGTTGGCCAGGCTCGTCTTGAACTCCTGACCTCAGGTGATCCACCTGCCTTGGCTTCGCAAAGTGCCGGGATTACAGGCGTGAGCCACCGTGCCCAGCTGGGACAGACATCTTGATAAAGAAAAATTGAAGTTTCATTTCTAGTAGGTTGGTGAAATAGCCACCTTCCCATGGAAAAGAAATAAAAATGCTAGAAAATAGCATTTATAATAGCACAGGGAAGGGGTAAATGGAAGTAAACTCTTGTAAGGTTCTTTTTTTTTTTTTTTTTTTTTTTTTTTGAGACGGAGTCTCAGGCTGTTGCCCAGGCTGGAGTGCAGTGGCGCGATCTCAGCTCACTGCAAGCTCCGCCTCCCAGGTTCCCGCCATTCTCCTGCCTCAGCCTCCTGAGTAGCTGGGACTACAGGCGCCCGCCACCGCGCCCGGCTAATTTTTTGTATTTTTAGTAGAGACGGGGTTTCACTGTGGTCTCGATCTCCTGACCTTGTGATCCGCCCGCCTCGGCCTCCCAAAGTGCTGGGATTACAGGCTTGAGCCACCGCGCCTGGCCTGGTTCTTATATTTAAGTGGTGCAAAATAACTGAAGATAAATTCAGATGAGGTAAGGATGTGTTCTATAAACCCTAGAGCAACCACTAGCAAAATAAAACATGGGTGTAAAATCCTAGTAGGCAAGATAAAATGGAGTACTGCAAGACTTTGATTGATCCAAAAGAGGGCTGGAAGTGTAGAAAAAAAGAGGAGCCCAGACGAGAACATCAAAAGCAATAGCAAGATAGTAGACTTACACTTAATCATATCAACAGTTATATTAGATGTAAATGGATTAAATACTTCAATTAAAAGACAGGTTGTAAGAGTGAATAGACAAGCAAGATCCAACTATATGCTGTTTGCAGATGAAGCACTTCAAATATAATGACACAGATAGGAAAAATGATTTAAAAAATATGTATCATGCAAATACTAGTCAGTAGAAGGCTGGCTACATTAATGTCAGATTAGGGAGACTGCAAGACATACTTTGGCATACTACCACAGCTAGAGAAGGATTTTTTTCTTTTCAATGAAAGGTCTGTTAATAAAAAATGTATAAACTACCCTAAATGTGTTAGCAGGACATCTAATTACTTGAAGCACAAATGGACAGACTTGAAGGGAGTAGATAAACTAGTTATAACCAGAGACTTTGACTTTTGTTTCTCAGTCATTGATGGCATAAATAGACCAAAAATCAGTAAAAGTATATTTGATTTAAATAAAATTATGAAGTAATTTGCTTGATCTCATTGACATTTATAGAATACTACACTCAACAATGGCAGATACCCAGTGACATTCTTTGCAAGTACTCAGTAACAAGTCACCGTGATTTACTGGCTATAAGACAAGTCTGAAGGTTTTAAAGGATCGAAGTTATATGGAATATGTTATCTGACTCTAGTAGAATTAAGTTAGAAATTAACGAGAAAGATAAAAATCTCAAAATTTTTGAAAATTAAGCAGCATGCTTTTGAATAATCCTTGATTTAAAGAAGTCGAAGGGAAAAGAGAATTTTTTTTTTTTTTTTTTTGAGACGGAGTCTCGCTCTGTCGCCCAGGCTGGAGTGCAGTGGCGCTCTCTCGGCTCACTGCAAGCTGCGCCTCCCGGGTTTATGCCATTCTCCTGCCTCAGCCTCCCGAGTAGCTGGGACTACAGTCGCCCGCCACCTCGCCCGGCTAATTTTTTTGTATTTTTAGTAGAGACGGGGTTTCATTGTGTTAGCCAGGATGGTCTCGATCTCCTGACCTCGTGATCCGCCCGTCTCAGCCTCCCAAAGTGCTGGGATTACAGGCTTGAGCCACCGTGCCCGGCCAAGAATTTTTTTTTTAACTGAATGGATTATGAAAATGTAACCTTTGAATTTGTGGGTTATAGCTAAAGCAGTGCTTGGGGAGCTAACCATATACCTGTTAAAAAAAAGTATATATATAATATATATAATTATATGTAGTATATATAGTATATATAATTTATATATAGTTTATATAGTTTTTATATATATATAAAACTCATATATTTTTATATAAATAGTATTTATACTTATATTATTTATTATGTTATAATATATAAAACATGTAAAATAATATATAAATATATAATATATAATATAATTATATATAATTATATTATATTAAATAAATAATATAAATAAATAAATAAATATATATTTTTTATATATATAGATCTCTGGGATCACAGAGATTTATATATAAACTATATATAAATAATATATAAATTATATATACTATATAAAAAATATATAAAAACATGTAGTTTATATGTAAATAATATATAATATATAGTACATATATTCTATATAATATATAATTTATATATAGTATTTATATATTATATATTATTTCATATATATAATTATATATATATGAGAGAATGAAAAGAAGAAGGACTCAAAGTCAGGAGTTTTAGTTTTCACCTTCAGAAGCTAGTAAAAGAAGGGGAAATTAAACCCAAAGGAAGTAGGGGGAAGGAAATGAAAATTAAAAGAGCAGAAATCAGTGAAATAGAAAATGGGCAAGCAGTAGAGGAGATCAACAGAATCAAAAAATCAGTAACATTGAAACATCTCCAGCTAGTCTAATCAATGAAGCGACAGAAAAAAAAAATTACAAATACCATGAATAAAAGAAGGGACATCACTACAGATCCCACAGAGATTTAAAAGATAAAATAATATTAGCAATTTTATAACAATAATCTTCACCTAATGTGAACAAATTCCATGAAGTATACAAATGACCAAGCTTTGTGCAAGCATAACTCAGCTCCCAAGATGAGACAAAGACATAAGAAAATTAGTAACCACTGTCTTTCACTAACATATCTCAATAACATGGATGCAAAAATCCTTGGCAAAGCGTTAGCAAATTAAATCAAGTAATATACAAAAATGACAGTACATCATCCCTAAGTAGTATTTGTCCCAGGCTTGCAAGGTTGCTTTACCCTTCCAAAAGCAACCAGTGTGACTGACCACATTAACAGAATAAAGGGGAAAACGATTTGACCATGTCAGTAGATGCGGAAATAACATTTGTCCAAATTCAGCACCCACCATGGTAGAAAGCTCCATAAACTAGGAGTAGAAGGACACTTCCTCAGTGTTGAAAGACATGCATAGAGTCTCACATCTCACATCATAATTAGTGGTGAAGTTATCAAGTGCTTTCCCCCTAAGGTGAGAACAAGGCAAGAATTCTGCTCTCCCCACTTGCATCCAGTATTATGCTGGGGAGTGTAGCTGGGGAAATAAAAGACTTGAGGATTGACAGGGAAAAAGCTCAGTTGTGCTTTGGATTATATAGATAGAAAAAATTTAATAATCTACCAGAAAACATGGATGCAGGTTACAAGGTTAATACAGAAAACTCAAATGTATTTCTGTATATTAGTAATAAACAATTGGAAAATAAAATTTAGAAACTGGTATCATTTATAACAACATTAAAAATCCTAAAAATATTTAGGGATGAATTTAAAACTACTATCTTTAGTGTAAAAGATCTTTACACTAAAAACTGCAAGACAGTGCTGAGAGAAATAGAAAGAGATCTAAACATATGGTGAGATGTACCATGTTTTATGAATACAAAGACTTAACACTGTTAAAAAAATTAATTGCCAGCCGGGCATGGTTGCTCATACTTGTAATCCCAGCACTTTGGGAGGCCGAGGTGGGCGGATCACCTGAGGTCAGGAGTTCAAGACCAGCCTGACCAAGATGGTGAAACCCTGTCTCTACTAAAAATACAAAAATTAGCCAGGCGTTATGGCGCATGCCTGTAGTCCCAGCTACTCAGGAGGCTGAGGCAGAAGAATCACTTGAACCCAGGAGGCAGAGGTTGTGGTGAGCCGAGATTGTGGCACTGCACTCCAGCCTGGGTGACAGAGCGAGACTCCCTCTCAAAAAATAAAAAAAATTTAATTGTCCCCAAATTGATTTTTAAAGTCAGTGAAATCCTAATCAAATTCCTACTAACCTTTATTATAGACACAAATCAGTGTATTCTAAAATTTATGTGGAAATGCAAAGGATTCAAGTTAATAAAATTTACAAAGTTTTTTAAAAGAGCAAGTAAGTTTGAGAACTTCTTGATTTTAATACTTCCTACAGAGCTGCAGTAATCAGGACTGTGGCATTGACATAAGAATGGATAATGGAATAATGGAATCGAGTAGAGATCTGAATAGTCAAAGGACAGAGAGGGAGGATGTATTTATAATACATACATCTGACAAAGTACCCATATCCAGGATATATGAAAACTCCTATAGCTTAACATTACAAATAGCCCAATTTAAAAGTGGACAGAAGGTTCAGATAGACACTGCACAGCAGAAGATATTCTGATGACCAACAAGCACTTGAAAAAATACTCAACGTTATTAGTTATCAAGGAAATTCAAATTAAAACCACAAGCGAGATACTACTGCAAGCCTACCAGAATGGCTAAAAATAAGAGCTGACAACACTAAATGGTGGCAAGTATGTGGCTCAGCCAGAAGCCCCAGGCACAGTGGATGGGAATGTTAAGTGGTACCACCACTTTGGAAAACTGGCACGTTCTTATTAAACTAAACATGTACCTACTCTGTGATTCAACAAACTCCATTCCTAGGTATGTGCATGGGAACTGAACATTTATGTCCACAAAAAAGTACTTGCACCAGAATGTTCATAGCAGCTTTATTCATACCAGCCAAAACCTGGAAACAATGCAAGTATCTGTCAGCAAGGGAATGGATAAACAAATTCATACTGAGCAGTACTGTTCAGTGACAATGTGGATGAATCTCAAAACATTTTAACCAGCAAGAGAGAACATACCACCTGATTTCACTTACACGAAGTTCTAGAACTGACGAAAACCGATCAATAGTAATAGAAATCAAAACAGTGCTTTCCTCTGGTTAGCACTGGGTAGTGCAGGATTGCTGGCAGAAGGACATGTTGTATATCTTGATCGGGAGAGTTGAGGAGGTGCATCCAGGTGTAATCCAGGTATTCCACGCTTAGGTCACACGCAGTCAGAGCTGCATTGTCTAGGATGGTGGCCGCTAGCCACATGCAGTTGTTTAAATGAATTGATTGAAACATGACATTTCTCAGTCGCACTCGTCACAGTTCAGATGCTGCAGACCCATCTGTGGCTGGCGGCTACAGTATTGGGCAGCACAGACATAGACGCTCCCATCATTGCAGAGTTCTTTCCAGGGTGCTGCTTGAGAGCACTGATTCTCCAGGGGTGATCACTGGACCAACAGCATCCGCATCGGCAGGATGCTGTTAGGTGCATCAAAAGGATGCTGCATTTCTATTAGAAATGCAGAGTTATGGGTCTCGTTCCTTAATAATCTGCCAAGTCAGAGATGCAGGAGGCGGGGCCCAGCAGGCTGTGCTTAACAAGCCCTCCAGGTGGTTCTGGAGCACACAGCAGTTGAGAGCCACTGCTCTAGAGGGACTCTTGAAAATGTGCACACGGATTCCTGCAGTCCTGATTTTTAATAGCAAGAAAGGAGCAGAACCTAAATATTCAACAATAGAATGGATAAACTGTGGAGTATTGTTAGGGAAATGAAAATTAGTAATGGTCTGCAGCTACACGAAATAGTGTGAATGTATGAAAAGTCCCTGATGAATACCTAGTTTATGCTTATCTTCATCTAAAATTCAAAACCAGAAGAAAACAACGATGGTAAAAAGATAGAGAAAAGGGAAGAAATGATAAATGCCCTGTTTAAGACAGTGTTACCTTGAAAGGATTAGAATCTCATGGAAATGGCCGGCTTCAGGTGAAGTCACCAATCCAGAGGTTCATTTTCTCCTTAAACAATAGATAGTAACTCTGAGGGTTCTTGATCTATTGGCATTCTTTTACTTTCATATTAAAAAAATATTTTGAGGCCAGGCACAGTGGCTCACACCTGTAATCCCAGCACTTTGGGAGGCCAAGGCAGGCGAATCACCTGAGGTCAGGAATTTGAGATCAGCCTGGCTAACATAGTGAAACTCCGTCTCTACTAAAAATACAAACATTAGCTGGGTATGGTGGCGTGTGCCTCTGATTCCAGCCACACAAAGGCTGAGGCATGAGAATTGCTTGAACCCAGGAGGCGTTGGTTGCAGTGAGCTGAGATCGTGCCACTGCACTCCAGCCTGGGTGATAGAGCAAGACTCTGTCTCATAAATAAATAAATTGATATTAACCCAATATTTAAATCATTTAGAACTACAAAAATATCAGAGTTTTTGGTTGATCATGAATTTTTTCCAGAAAGTGACATAGAGCACCAAAAATATTCTTTCATCTATGGATTAGATAAATATTTTATTCATGCAATCTTAGAGTTGCCAATTTGTGCTTGAACTTTCCATTTATTCTTAGGCATGGAAGGATTAGAAGTAAAATGCTGGCAAGAGCTCTCCCAATCAAACTTGAGCTACAGGCAAAATAGGAGTTATAGTATTCAGGTTTAAAAAAGACTCAGGAAAATTGCATTAAGTTAATTACATAGAGCCATTCTATTGTAGTAAAGCAATATTAAATATATCTGTCAGAGTCATCAAGATAAGAAAACAGAAAGCCAAAATCTGATAGAAAGATTACAGTTGTAAGAGAGAACTTTCTTTCTTATCAGTGTGTGAGTTATCAAATAGAAAAAAAAAGGGCCAAGGATTCAAATAATATAGTTTTATGGTCAAATTAATATTTGTTCACTGGGAATCCAGAGATGGGAGAATAGCTAGACTTTTTAGAAGAAATCACATTGCCATCTAGATTCATGCACACAGATGCACCTGCTGTCTGCCCACACGTACGTGTGCACTGATGAATGTGCAGTGCAAACTAGATTAAATTGTGATGTAAACAGGTTAAAACCATGTGCCTAGATTAAGCATTTGAAGCATGCCAGTGCCCACCAGAATCAAGAATTTAGTACAGTGTATGAAATGTCAGTTGACGGTGGCATCAGGATGTGTCCATTGGGCACTGTAGCCCAGTGCTCTTCTGGGAGCTTTGTGGCTCCCATGTGCACCATTTTCTACTGTAAATTAAAACTGTAGCCATGGCTAGGTGCAGTGACTCATGCCTGTAATCCCAACACTTTGGGAGGCTGAGGCGGGTAGATCATCTGAGGTCGGCAGTTTGAGACCAGCCTGAAGAAACCCCGTCTCTACTAAAAACACAAAATTAGCCAGGCATGGTGGCGGGCGCCTGTAATTCCAGCTACTTGGAAGGCTGAGTCAGGAGAATCGCTTGAACCCGGGAGGTGGAGGTTGTGGTGAGCCGAGATCGTGCCATTGCACTCCAACCTGGGTAACAAGAGTGAAACCCTGTCTCAAAAAACAAACAAACAAAACAAAACCCTCCAAAAACAACTGTAGCCTTAATCTGGGTAAAGGGTCCAGGGGCATTGCTTTGTGTTGTTTCTTACAACTACATATGAAGCTACAATTATTTCAGGATAAAAAGTTTAATAAAGAAAGTATTCTCCTCTCCCCATATACTAACAGCGTGTACACGATAGTATTTTATCACAGGTAATATTATCTAATGCCCAACAGCGGAGAGCCCTCAGCCCATGGTGACTTTCCTCGTATGGTGAGAGGAAAGGAGGGCAGACAGCCGGGAGGGGAGCACAGTGCGGCAGCAGGGCAGACGCAGGGACGCAGCAAGAATGAGCACAGACGGGTGGTTCACACTCTTAGCAAGTAGCATATGCCTGGACAACTGTTGGCCCAGGAGCCATCCAAAAGATTAGTTGGAGAAAATGAAAAATGCCGTATCTACAGTCCTGTTCGTCATAGCACTGTTTGCAACAGCAAAAGACGGATATCCGTCAATGTGGAACGGGCTGAATGAGCTGTTCTACACCTGCCACTCCGTAGCTGGAGTTCTGCATGGGCCTGAAAGGAATGTGGGTGCTCTGTCTGCCGCTGGTGAACTCTTGGTTGCCTCACTGTTCACTGGAGGCGCTAGGTGCGGAACCGTGTGTCATATGCCATCACTTATCTGTTTATTGGTTGGCAGAGTACGAGTATAAACGCATACGTGTGCGCACACAAACATTCCTATTTGCTTATATTAACAAACAAAATTAATGAAAGAATAAACCAGAAACCAATGAAGAAGGGTTATAGTCTATATGGGGAAGATGAAATACAGTGGAAGAGTCATATCTGAAGCCTGACTTCTCTTCTCTGAATGTACTTTGTTTTATGGTTTTTTTACTTTGAATCATGTATTGCTTTACGTAATTATAAAGCCAAACTAAACCCAAATCAGAAAGCTATTCTTAAAAAGCAAGAACAAAATCAAATGAAAAGAGAACCTAAACTATATATCAAGTCGGTACTTTAATCACACAGAGAAAAATGACTTCAAATAGACTTTGAAGCAGTTTGAATGTACAGCCCCAGCAGGATTTATCTTAAGCAAAAAAGAATTGCAAAAGTTTTCAAAATTCAGATTGCTGGTAATATTATTAGTGCTGTTTGAAACTATGACTTATATACCTACTTACTGAAATGCATATTTGCGCATACATCTATTAAGACAAAGCAGGTAAGTAATTATGATAATGTTAGAGGAACCACAATTTCTGACATAAAAGAGAGTCAAGCATAAAATCAAAGAAGTAAAACACCTGTAAGCTTAAATATGAATTAAGATTCAGTGTGAACTTTTGGTGGGTTCTGCCCTTTGAAAACGTAACGTCTTATCTCCTGGCTCTGACCACTGAAAGTTATTGGACCCAGTTATCAGCCCAGTGGAGAGGAGCACCCCTGCAGAGTCCTTAAGCCATTTCCCATGAAAAGTAAGCAAGGCTCCTTAGAGAAATGTTTGATGCCAGGAAATGTTTAAGATGAATCTGGAACATCTAGTCATAAAGAAAGCAAAGGAACTTCTCACAGACTCTTGGGGTCATGCCAGAAACCCAATTTAAAGGGACTCCCTCTAGCCAAAAATAGGAAAATTAAGCGTCAGAGAGAATTATGATGGCAGTTTATTAGAACATACCAAGAATATTAAAGTCTGTGAATTCATAATAACTTCTAAGTAAAGCCCTTATTAGTTCACCTGTGAAAGTTGCTAGGGCACCAACCGGTAAATAAAAGGAAAGAGTCAAGCAATATTCTATTTTCCTGGTAATCAAATAGGTTTTTTTTTTTTTTTTTTTTTTTTTTTTTTTAATGTGGGCAAGTTATTCCTTAAGGAAGGACTGTGGCTGTAAATGCAGAGGCAGTGAAAGAGTTGCACTGTCACCCTAATGAAATGAGGAGTCGAGCCAGTGCTCACCAATAGCATTCAGAACCGTGAGGGGGAGCTTGCAGGGGACTTGGTGATGGATGGTTCTGCCTGGTAACACCTGGACCTGCCGATCATCACAGCATCACCAGGAAGGAGACCCCAGACATTCCACGCCTTCTGATGCGGTGAAATGCGAAGGCCACAGCTCCAACAGCGAAGCATTCACGCACACACACAGATCCCACCTGCATCGGATCCAGCCTTTAGACCTCAGTCCCACTTGCAGGGAGTGCCAGGGAAGGGGGAAACGGATAGAACTCACGAGGGGAATAAACTAGCCAGAACTAGAGTGTGAAACATCCCACATGGCCGTGACCAGATTGCTTCCACAAAAGCACGACAGAGAAGCAAGAAAGAGGGAGGAGGGAATCCGAGATTTTAAATGAGTGAGAGAGTTGGCTCTCAGATGCATTGTGTATGTGTCATTTGGAGCCTGATTAGAACAAAGTGACAGCAGCAAGACACATGATCAGGAGGCATGCAGGATCACATTAAGGAATCATGGTTAATTATTTCAATGTAATAATAGGCTTGTGATTATGTGTGTAAGTTGTTATCTCTGAGAGAAGCTGTTTACGGCTAAAATGTGATGTCTGGGATTTGCTTTCAAATAACCAAGCAGCATGTGGGCAGAGCGGCGGTCAGTAATAAATGAAATGGCATTGGCCAAATATTGATCATCGTGAATCCTGAGTGATGGATGCAGGGGTGTGTTTCTACTATGCTTTTTACTTTGGGGAATTTCTTGAAAAGTCTTATTTGAAAATGGTTTTACACATCACGCCTCACGTAGACATACACACAGTCCGTGCACACACACGTGAACGCAAAGGCGGAAAGCCTGGCCTGGGTGAGCTCGTGTGAGAGGAGTGAGTCCGGCAGGATGGGAGTTGTCCCAATAGTCATCAGAGTGGGAAGCTGGAGGTGACAAGGGGACAGTTTGACTGTCTTAAAGATCCTGTCTTGTTTCTTACTGTTGTGCAGAACCTGTGTAATTTTCCTTGTTTTAGCTCCTAAGAAAATCTTCTCACTATTCCATTTTCTGTTATATCTAAGAATTCCCTGGTTAATGGTTATTAGGTGAATGTGGATTCTTTTTGTTCAAATTAGTTCAATAAGACTTTTATTCATGAGTCTTATCCACAGCCTGACTTACAAGGGGACAGGTTGAAGTGTTTGCTCAAGGTTGGTGGTGGGAGGTCCTTGTAAAAGCTCGGTCATCAGTGATAAACAGAGGTCAGAACAGCCCAGTGTGAAGCCTCTAGGGATGTGAACAGTCCAGAACTTTAGCCTGGCATTCGCTTGCCCGCTGGGTGTCTGTATCATTTTCCCAGGCCCTGCCACGTGCAGCAGCCCGTGCTAAGTCTGTGGGGTCCCAGAAGGGTGTGTGTAGGGGGTCCTCATCTCTAGAAGCTTATATCCCAGCAAAGTGGTTCTGCAGCTCCACCTCACCTGGGAGTCATCTCGGGAGCCTGTGAAAGATGACGATTCCGGGGCCTGCCACCCATTCTCATGCTGGGAAAGGCCGGCATCCGCCAGCCTATCTCCCCACCCGGCACACACTGAGCTGGGCAGGAATGACAAGGACATAGGCACAGGAGACGCAGTCCCAGCCCAGGGAGCACTCAGACAGACGGGGCATCTTGGAGATGCGTAGACGTTTCTGTCTGGATGCCACTCCAGGGTGGATGTGCTCGTCCCCTACTGCCGCTCAGCTCCGTGTTCCAGCAGCCGAGTAACTTCGGGAAATCCCAGTCAGTGCTGTCAGAAACCCAACATGAATGCCCTTTACTGTCCTGTTTAGAAAATGAGCAGCTGTGTCCCCTCTCCAGGTGGATGCTAGGCCTGCAGAAGCTCTCCTGGGGGTGTCCGGTGGTGGGCCCAGGTTGCCACAGCCTCTGCTTCCTCAGCGTCCCCTTCGTTTGCCTGCTCCAGGTCTGGGTCATTTGCAGTTGACAGTAGCCGGGAGGGGGTGGCTGCGTGTTGATCGAGACAGGCATGAGAAGTCGCCTTCTGGGGAGTGGCCTCGTTGGGCTTCTTCTCAGGTCCTGTGCACCTGCAGGCTGTTTCAGCCTTCACAAAGCAGCGTTCTTGAATGGAGGACTCCACAGGTCTGCGTTTCAGAGGTCCCGAGACCCTTAGATTATCCAGCTTGACTCCTCCTTTTTCCAGTTGAGGAAACTGAGGTTCATTTGCACCTAAGCTGTCTGTTTTGAGAAATTTTCAGATTCGCGCTTACAGTGAGACAGGTATTAACACACCGTAGGCTTCACCATTCTCTTAACCGCCTTTTTTGGGTACAGAGCTCTGTGATATGGTGATACGCACTCAATGTCATCTCTAATTCTTACCATCGTTTGTACTGGAAAGTGTGTACTCGCGTACTGGACATCATGATTGCCATCTTACAGATGAGCGGTTGGAACCTGAGGCAGGGACTTCAGTTTGCCCTGCACTATACGGGGTGGGAGTTGTGGGCCAGGCCTGAGTTCAGTGCCCCTGCTCTTTCCACGAGAACAGAACAGAGGGCACACTGTGTCCCTGTGTCTCAGCTGTGCACTGGAGGGATGTTGGAGCAGGGCGCCTTACCCTGGCCTCAGGAGTCCCTGTGGGGAAGGGAGTAGTACCCAGAGGGATGTACTGTGCGTGGGTGTCCTGGTAGATTGCTGGGGGAATACAGCCCCAGAGCACAGGACAGAGCAGTGTGGAGGGAGCCTGCGGCAGCCCAGAGAGTGTCAGTGAAGAGGGACAGGACTCACCGTAAGGGATGGGGCCTTGGGATGGTGGAGGCGGAAGAAGGCGCTTCCCAGGCCGGGAGAGCAGGAATGAGTCCCAGGAGAGAGTGGACGAGGATGTCCAGGAGTGGAAACTGGAGTGGAGGGACCTGGCAGACACCTTGCATGCATGTCCTAGGAGCAGGCTGCAGGCCACACACTCGTGTGCACAGAGGTGAGCCCGTGTGTGTGTCTGTGTGTGTGTGTGACTGATGCAGGCCTGTGAGCATCAGCCTGTGGACACGCCCACCTGCAGGCCTCACAAGTCATTGCAGGGCTGGGGACAGAACGTGGGTCGCTCACTGAGAGCTGCCCCACACTTACTCCTTCTCTGACCCCTGTGCTCTTGTAGCTAAGTTCAGTCTACAGAGAGAGTTAACTGCTTGTGATGTCATTTCTTGCTTCAAAGAAAAAATAAGGCCCACAGCAGTTCTCTTCCCTTTGAATTTGCCGAGAACGTCCTTGACAAAAATTAAGAAAACGGCAAAGTTCATCAGTTTGGACAGGATAGCAAAAGTACCTTTAGAGTGGTGCTCACTAGACCACGTGGTGATACAGCATTTTCTAGAAATGCTGAGTCATCAGACATGGAATGTTGAGACTCGGGAAACGGGAGGAGGAGCATTGACGGTGACTGAGATTAGCAGCAGAAAGTTAATCCTTCTTGCAACTTAGTGGCAGCTCTGGCCTCCACAGTCTTCTTGAGCTTGTATAATTCATGAAGTTTTGACAGAGCAGCATTAAAAGGATGTCTTTGATTTCATCCATAAAGGAGACAGGCATTTGCAGGCGGTGCAGTACTTGTGATGGGAGCTTGTGAAGTGAGCCGCCTGCCTGATGGGAGTTGGCGGCCAGCGGGCCCTGTGATCCTGCGCCGAGTCTCCTGTGGTCTGCTCTAAGCTCCTGCTGGTGACCTTGCATCTCTCCTCGGACCCTTGCTAAAATATGTAAATCAAGGTCATTTTTTTATGTTTGATTCTTAACTAGTTTTTGCTGATGTGCATTTTTTCCTGTTTAAGGATTCTTGCCTCCCTGCAGGGCCAGCAGCGGCAAAGGGTGAGAGAGAGCAGGTTGGAGGAGGGGGCTGCCTTGTTCACTCTCCAGACTCTCAGTTGCCCACCAGAAAGGCTGGCTATGCCATTCCTCATCTGTGAGCCCTGGGAGTTCCCAGGTTCTCAGTGCATGTTGATTTGTTCGTTAATAAATTGAATATTTAAACCAGTCGTCTGGTTTATGAAAGGACCTAGGAACACAGCCCTGGAAAATGCCTTTCAAATTTGAACATGGGAGCGATTCCCATCACTGACCACATCATTGATGACAGATGCAGTCATCACTGCAACGGTTAATTTATGTGTCAACTTGGCTGAACCACCATTGCCAGAGATTTGGTCAAGCATTATTCTGGATGTTTCTCTGAAGGTATTTTTTGGTTGAGGTTGTTACCGAAACACCAGGGGTTCAGTCTGGGTCCCAGTGCTCACTGCACAGAAAGCCAATCCCCAAGACAACAATTGTTGCCAATGAAGAAGGCTTTAATCAGGTGCTGCAGCCCAGGAGGTGGGAACTCAGTCTTAAATCCATCTCTCAGACTGACTCAAACATAGCAGCGAGGAAATGTAATTATGTATGGGAAAACAGGGGTAAGGAAGCAATCAAGATGAATGAGGGGCTTGGCATGAGGGGCTTGGCATCTAGCTGTCCGGATGCTATGACCTGGTGAGTTTCAGGTCTTTGATACTTTTTGAGAGGCCTGGTATCTCATTGTCAGGATCTGGTGAGTTTCAGTCCTTTGATACTTTTTGAGAAGCCTGCAAGTCCTTTCCTGAGGAAGGAACTCGGATAAAACAAGTGTTAAGTTTTAAACTTTAAGATAAGAAGGGTCATTTTCTAAGTTTGTCAAAAAAACGGTCTGTAGGACTATTGGGTGGGTTTCAAGGTTGACATTTAAGTCAGGAGACTTTGCATAAAGCAAAGGGTGACCCTCCTATGAGCGTGGGTCTCATCCCAGCCATTGAAGACCTTAATAGACAAAGACTGGCCTCTCCCAAGCAAGAAGGAATTCTGCCTGCTTTTGGGTGGACTTAAACCGCGGCTCCTCCCTGAGTCTCTAGCCTGCCACCTACCCCACCAGATTTTGTTCTCATCAAGCCTCTACAATTGCACGGGCCAAGTCCTTAAGATAAATGCCCCCTGTCTATTTATATACATGTATATGTACATATGTCCTTTGGGTTCTGTTTCTCTAGAGAACTCTGACTGATACATCAACCAAAGAATAAATATCCATTAGGAATTTTTAAAGTTCAGTATAGTTTATGTTTTTCTTTTATACTATATGGCTTTAAAAGGCTTCTTTCAGTTACAGAATGTTCATACATTAGACCAGAATCCCAGGACCAAGGGGCAGACCCTGTAGGTCATTCCGTTCCCCCGATCAGCCCCCGAGACTGTAGAGATGGGAACCTGTCCTATGACTCACTAGATTTGATTGGCTGTGACCTTTGTCTTTAACCAGTTAGAATGTTCTCAAACCTGGACAGACACGTGCCAATAAGTATCTGGCAAAATAGAACATGGGTGGCATAGAGCTACTGAATGAGTCACTGAAGCTGCCTGGATAGGACAGGCTCATTTAGGCTTTAAGATTTGGCTGTGCCATGAAATATGATGCGCAGCTCTCACTACAGCGCATGCCCTAAACATGGGGATGTTGGCGTGAATTTTAAAACGTCCGTGCCCTGCATTGTGGGCCGGTAATCGTGAAACGCAATGGTCTGGTGATGAATATTTCAAAAGAAATCATAGCAAAGATTTTGCTTGTGCAGCTGAAGTTGGTGCACTTGAATCTTAACGAAGAATGGGAAACAATTCCTGTCATTTGAATGGCCTCAAAACCACATCTACGTAAATACGCATATGCGGGGAACTCTCCTGAGGCCAGAAGGTCATTTGTTTTTATTTTGTGACAAAAATTATAAGGAAAATCGAATGATGCAATTAAAGGTGAAATATTGTTCCTTTTATCACAGTTTCTCCATTATAAAAAACAGAAGGAAAATCGTTTCTTTGCCTTAGTTCCTACATTTTAAAAAGTGTATATCATCTGTAAGTAATTTGCATTTAGTTAATCTTAGTCATTTTGAACTTTGATTTTGTCATTTTATAAGCAAAACTAAATCCGCTGCAGAACCTGGGGCGCAGTGTTAAGAGAACTCATGTGGGGAGGCACCAGGATTTCCCCCCGTCTCCCCGCTGGGAACTGAAGGAGAGGAGCAGCTCTGCTCTGTCCTGCTGTCCGTCCCTTTGAGCTTCTCTCCAGCACCAGGGTCCTGGCCCCTGAGGAAATTCATGTCAGTTCTTAAGGGAACAATCCTTCAGGGAGACCCTTGAGAGGGAGGTTATAGAGCTGTCAGGAGCTGCCCCAGGCCTGTGCACCTTTCCCAGTGAGGGGATGCTGAGCAGGTTGAGTCTGAGTGACAGCAGAGGGGTCGGGCGGAACCAGAACCCTTTCCCGGGGCTGGGCTGGAGGCTGGCCCTGTCCACTTCTGGCTGACCCGAGGCTGAGTCACATGGATGAGAGGTGCCGCCACATAGATGAGTCTGTTGGTAACTAGAAAAGACCACTTCAGATTAGTCCTTGATCTGTTTGCTTTTTTTAATTATAAGAAATGTTAAATATACAGAAACATGTAGATAGTAGTCTAATGAATGCCTTTGAACTTATTACCTAGCTTTGTCAAATCTAAAAGATTTGTTTCATTTTTAAAAAGCTTCAGATCTGTTGTTTGTTTCTTGTTTAGAAACACATTTCACATGTACCAGGGAAGCCTCTTCTCCTCCTTTCCTCTCCTTTGCAGTCTGCGGTTTCCTGTAACCCATGTTCTCGCCTAAACTTTGTATTCCTCATCTTTTTAGTTCTTGCCTATCTGGAAACTAGGAACTGGCCTCTTACCTGACCCACTGCGCTGCACGCCCCAGATTTTTTTTCTTGTTGATTCTTTGGAGGATTTTGACATATTTGACATTCTGGATACAAATCCTTTGTCAGTCACATACACACTACAAATATCTTTTTCCAGTCTGTGATTAAGTGTCTTTTGCAATACAGAAGTTTAAAATTTTGGGGTAGTGAACTTCATCAGTTTTTAAAATGTATCCTTTGTTGGCCGGGCACGGTGGCTCACGCCCGTAATCCCAGCACTTTAGGAGGCTGAGCGAGGCAGATCACTTGAGACCAGGAGTTCAAGACCAGCCTGGCCAACATGGCAAAACCCCGTCTCTACTAAAAATACAAAAATTAGCCAGGTGTGGTGGCGCACACCTGTAATCCCGGCTACTTGGGAGGCTGAGGCAGGAGAATTGCTTGAACCTGGGAGGCCGAGGTTGCAGTGAGCTTATTTCATACCACAGCACTCCGGCCTGGGCAACAGAGCAAGACTCTGCCTCAAAAAAGGAAAAAAAAAAAAAAAAAAAAGAAATAAAATGTATCATTTGTGCCCTGAGGTAGTGTTTTTAGGCGCTGCTTTCTCCCCTGCCCTCAGTTTGCTTTTGTGTGTGGTGTGCAACAGGGTCCGGTTTCATTCTTCCACGTGGATAACCACTTGTTTTCTCTCTACCACTGATGGAACGTTCCATCCTTTGCCTTCCGGCCGGCACTGCTGTGCCTGTCATGGATGATTGAGTGTCCACCTCAGTATGGGCGTGCCCCCACGTCCTCTGTTGCACTGGTCTTTCTGTCCAGCACCTAGGCCACGTGGCCTACATTAGTCCCACAGAGTGTCTTGCTATCTGGTACAGTCTTCACCTTGTCATTTTGTCTTTGGGGTTGTCGTGCTATTTTTGGCCCTTTACTCTTCATTGTCAACTTTGGAATATACTTTAATTCCACAAAAATTCTGGATAGAGGATAAGGAGTTTTTATTAGAAATGCATTGAATTGGGGTCAGCATGATGACTCATGCCTGTAATCCCAGCACTGTGGGAGGCCGAGGAGGGTGGATCATGAGGTCAGGAGATCGAGACCAGCCTGGCCAACATGGTGAAACCCCATCTCTATTAAAAATACAAAAATTAACCAGTATCGTGCTGCGCACCTGTAATCCCAGCTACTTGGGAGGCTGAGGTAGGAGAATCGTTTGAACTTGGGAGGCGGAGCTTGCAATGAGCTGAGATTGTGCCACTGCACTCCAGCCTGGGTGACAGAGCGAGAGTCCATCTTAAAAAAAAAAAAAAAAGAAAGGAAAGAAAGAGAAAAAGAAAAGAAATACATTGAACATATCAATTAAAAGGAGATAATTGACATCTTTTCCATTTGAATCTTTTTGTTTATGAACCTGGTATATCTCTGTGTTTAATTAGCTTTTCTTTTATGTCTTTCAGGTAACTTTTACATCATTTCCAAAAGTGTCTTGCGTATATTTGTGTAATATATTCCTGAGTTCTTCTGTCCCTCTCATTCAGCAAAAATTCTGCAGGGGTGGGCTCCTGTGCCCAGAGGCTGCCTACCTGCCTTTGCCTTTGACTTGTCAGAATGCCCTTTCATCTTTGTACCTGGAAGTAAGACGGACTCTGAGCGCTAGCTATCCCCTGGAGTGGCAGGGGCCCCTGCTACCATGCTGCTGTCCTTTGGAGCAGCTCTCGTGGCATGCTGGCTACTTTATTAGATACAATTTACTGGAGGTAGTTAAAAAAAAAAAAAAGTCAGGATTGGGAGATTTCAGCTGTCTAATCCAATTGGAATAGGATCAGGACTTTTTAATGGTCATTTCCAAGGCGTGTGGGCTCTTCCGTGAAATGTCTTCCCCTTAACCAAAGAGATGTATTATTTTTGAAGATGGTGTTGGCTCGAAGAAGAGTATTTCTCCTTGACCTCCAGAACCCCCTGTCCCCAGAGTCCTGCCCTTTCTCCAGGGTGAGCATTTTCAAAGGAGATTCTTCTCATGGACTTGTTTTTCACAGGGGTGAAGGGGCAGCATGGGACGTGTCCAGACACAGCCCCGACCTCACTTAACGGCTGTTCTGCCTCCCGGATGCTGCCCCCACCGAGGTGGCCCGTGCACTGTGGGGCTGCACTGCAGAAACTGGACCCTCTTCCCTGTGCACTGTGCAGCAGAAGCCATGCTCCCCACCAATGCACCAGGCTGCCCCGGGGAAGGGCCCGGTGAGGCATCTCCCTGACTCCATGTATCAGGCTGTCCCGGGGAAGGGCTGGGTGAGGCATCCCCCCCACTCCGTGTATCAGGCTGTCCCGGGGAAGGGCTGGGTGAGGCATCCCCCCCACTCCGTGTATCAGGCTGTCCAGGGGAAGGGCTGGGTGAGGCATCCCCCCCACTCCGTGTATCAGGCTGTCCCGGGGAAGGGCTGGGTGAGGCATCCCCCCCACTCCGTGTATCAGGCTGTCCCGGGGAAGGGCTGGGTGAGGCATCCCCCCCACTCCGTGTATCAGGCTGTCCCGGGGAAGGGCCAGGTGAGGCATGCCCCCGACTCTGTGTATCAGGCTGCCCTGGGGACAGGTCAGACGACTTGCGTCACGGGTGGCTTGGAGTCTGCAGGTTCCTCCCTGTTGCCCGTTACCTTTGCTGACAGTCCTTCCCTCGTTGGGCTGAGATGGGGACCCCAGGGAGTCGTGCAGCCATTAGTGGCACAGTGTCTCTGGCAAACAGCTGTGCTCTGAGCTCCGACCGGGACCTCCTGTGAGGACAGAAGCCAGGGTCTCTGGGGAGCCTGCAGGCATAGGGTGCAGTCCGGTGCTACCCTTGACTTAGCGAGCTTGCACACAGTGACCCCAAACCGTGACTACAGGGGCTCCTGACGATGAATTTCCCATCCTAGCCAGTGGGTCTGCTCCAGGGAAAACCCCTCTTTACTCAGACCCTGACAGGGGTCCCAATGCCAAGGCTGCTGCAGAGGTGAAAGTTCCACTCTCAGAAAGCCAGGAGTCCTGAGCGCTTACTCTGTGCTGTGCTGGGTGTCACCGTGTGGCAGTGCAGACCCTGCTCTTCAGAGCCTTAGACGGCAGCTGGGAGGAAAAGCCATAACCAGAGGGAACGGCCTGGCCGAGGTGCTCTCTGTTCTTATTACCAGATAAGAAGCCTGGGAGGGAGTCTGGAGGGTTTTCAGGAAGGCAAGAGAGGCTGGGGGTGGAGGAGCCAGGGAGAGTTGGGTTTAGGGGCGGTCAAGAATGGTTTGGCCTACTGGAAGGCGGTCAGGAGGCAAAGACAGTGAGCAGCCTCGTCCCTGCTTGCTTTCTCTTTTCTTTTCCCTTTTTTTTGTGACGGGGTTTCGCTCTTGTTGCCCAGGCTGGAGTGCAGTGGTGTGATCTCAGCTCGCTGCAGCCTCCGCCTCCCGGGTTCAAGCATTTCTCCTGCCTCAGCCTCCTGATTAGCTGGGATTACGGGCATGCGCCACCACGCCCAGCTAAATTTGTATTTTTAGTAGAGATGGGGTTTCTCTATGTTGATCAGGCTGGTCTTAAACTCCTGACCTCAGGGGGTCCACCCGCCTCAGCCTCCCCAAGTCCTGGGGTTACAGGCGTGAGCCACTGCACCTGGCCTCGTCCCTGCTTTCTAAAGTTAGAAGACATCAGGGTGGCTCTGCCAGGTGTCATGTGGCCCGTTCTGTACTCCACACCACCCTCCGGGGCACCTCACACAGGCACTCCGGCTCATCGCTGTTTTCTCATCCATAGAGAGAGGTGCAACGTGCTGACCTTCAGAGCCCTTCCAGCCCTGGTGTTTGACACGGGCCCCAAACAGTGAGGGCCTCGAACACCAGAGAAACGAGGTGGGGTGGCCTGGGGCTGTGTAGACTGGGCTGCAGGCCTGAGAGTGGGTAGATGCTGACAGAGCCAAGATTGCAGGTCAAGGGCAGTGTTTGCAGTGAAAACTGTAGGGGGCTGAAACCCAGCTGGGTGGCTTCCAGGGCCCCTGCCTGGCCCATCCCTGTAGCTGCAGGCCGGTCCTGGCTTGTTCTTAGTACTTCACACAGTGCTGCACAGGGGTGAGGCCTCAAGGCACAGGAGTGAGGCTGTGGAGTGCAGGAGTGAGGCCTCAGGACCCAGGAGTGAGGCCGTGGAGTGCAGGGGTGAGGCCTCAGGGCTCAGGAGTGAGGCCATGGAGTGCAGGGGTGAGGCCTGGGGAACAGGAATGAGGCCTTGGGGCGTAGGGGTAAGGCCTCAGAGCACAGGAGTAAGGCTGTGGGGTGCTGGGGTGAGGCCTGGGGAGGAGGGATGAAGCCCTGGTGCGCAGGGGTGAGGCCTCGGGGAACAGGGGTGATATGGTTTGGCTGTGCCGCCACCCAAATCTCATCTTGAACTCCCACGTGTTGTGGGAGGGACCTGGTGGGAGGTAATAGAATCATGGAGGCAGGTCTTTCCCGTGCTGTTCTCATGATAGCGAATAAGTCTTATGAAATCTGATGGTTTCAGGTTTAAAAAGAGGCATTCCCCTGCACAAGTGCTCTCATTTTTTGGCCTGCCACCATCTGCGTAAGACATGACTTGCTTCTCTTTGCCTTCTGCCGTGATTGTAAGGGCTCATCGCCAGCCATGTGGAACTATAAATCCAATTAAACATATTTTTTAAAATGAATTGCACAGTGTCGGGTATGTCTTTATCAACCACGTGTGGAAACGGACTAATACACGGGGTGAGGTGTACCCCTCCTCCCCGTCCTGCAGTAGGCTTCCTTCTTCAAAGCAGAGCCCTCTCTACCAATGGCGGGCCTCGGAGTGATCGCTTGGTCTCTGATTAGGCAGTTAGAGCCTCGGTTAAATTAGCTCTGGGCTTCTGTAAGACAGTCTGTGAGCTTGCCAGGGTCTGCTTAAAAGAACCATATTTCTCTTCCATTGCAAAGTGTGGAAACATGCCCGGTTTGCATGGCACTCCCGGGAGCCCTTGGGCATTGTGCTTCAGTGTGGCCCCGGCAGACTTATTGTCAAGTCGTCAATCAAAGCTGCTGTTTCCTTCATTAGTGATTAAGAGAGAGTAATATTGAAATGATCTGAAATAAAAATTGCCAAAGTGTTCTTTTGTTGTATTAATCAGAACCATATTCGTCATTCGTCAGAATCCTAAAAGAAATATTCCTGACTCACTCTTTAAATGACACCGGAGTGTTTCCTCTGCAGACTGGCAGTGTGAGGAAGACTGGAGGTGCCCCCCTACCCCCAACCACAGAGAGGAAGCAGGGACAGGCTTGGGACGTTGCTTCACCAGGACTGCTGGATGCTGGGCCGGCCTCCAGAGCCTGTCACTGCGCTGGTCAGGCCGGGGACGTCCTTCCAGCTTCTCTGTCTCTCCAGACCTGGGCTGGGTCCGAGACCTGTGGGAGTTTCCCAGTGCAGTGCCCAGCTGCCTCAGCCTTGCCTGTGGGGCAAGGAGGCCAAGGCCCCAGGAGGAAAGGAGCAGTTTCCCCAGCATCCTTTGTCCGCGGACGGGACATGCTTGGTTTCCAAAGCCAGCTGGTTCCAGGGTTTGATTGCGTGTTGGGATTTTTCTCAAGTGCTAGGGCTGTAGCAGACCGGCGCCAGCAGGAACAGGCCCAGCACTGGAGGCCAATGTGGAGGGGTCACGGGACAGAGTGGGGGCACCGAGTTAGGTGGATGGGGCCTCAAATGCCTTGAGGGGAACTGGGGGCTTCATCTTCCTTGACGGGAGACGGGGCACCTCTGACTGTTAGGATCCGCTCACTGACACTTTGCCCACTACGTCATACCCATTGCACATGGCAGACAGCTGTCCTTGCTCCGGTGACGTCCAGAACTTGCTGGTGGCAGGGTAGCTGAACACCCCACCCCCAATCCAGAATATTCTACACACACGATGGTATTTCCTCATCTGGTCTTTCTGGCTTTCTGCTGGGAGAAGGGAGAGCTTATGGTTTCACAGGTGACCAGCTCAAGACCTTTGTTTCAAGGCAGAGGGAGGAAACCGTTTCCGTCCCCCGGACCCCCACCTGCCTTTGCTGCAGAACAGTCCTGAGTATCTGCTGAAGGTTCATCACTGAGGATCCTTTCCCAGTCTCTGGCTCCCTCCTTTACCTCCCCAAACTAGCCCGGAGCCTGCGAGGAAGGGGAGATCTTCATTTGCAGGACAGGCCTGGTGGCGTGGGGGTGGGGATGCCAGAAGCGGCCTTGCGGGCTGCACCTCCCTGTGAGTCAGCCGGTACTGATCCAACAGCCCCAGGGGCTTCTCCAAGTCACAGCCTCCTTCTGCTTGACCCACCCCAGGTGTGTGCCTCCCAGTGAAGGGGATGGAGCCCAAGTCCTGAGTGGGCTCAGGCCAAGGCCGGGTGCCCAGGGCTGGCCTGCGGCCACTGCTCTCGCCTCCCTGTTTACCCACTGAGTGCTGGGTGATATTTATTGTCTGGATTATGCTTCATTAAAGCAGAAGCCCATTTTCCATAGATGATAATGCATTTTTTATTTATTAAATTACTGTTTTAATGCAATTTACCAAGTCATCCAAGACAAATCCACTTAAGTGATGCCGTAAAGCTCTGTTTCTCCCCAGTGCTCTGTTTCCATGCAAGTGTGGCCTCTCCTAAGTTCCGCTCCTGGGCTGGAGACGTCTTGTGAGCAGCAGAATTTCCAGTCCAGCCTTACTAATTCTGAGTAGGAGCGGGTCCTACCACTGGCCGGAGGCTGACCTTTGCACTCCCTGGTTAAATAAAAGGCTTTTAAGGAAATTGAGAGTGTAAAGAGAATTCCTTGGAGAACCCATCATTCTGGCATATCCCAGAGTACTCCTGGAGACCTTTTCCCTCTCAGTATTTGCAATGCTAATTACCACTCATGCATTCCTCAGGGCTGGTTCGCTCAGGGCCTTACGCACCTGAAGGTTTTTGTTTGTTCAAGTCACCTAAGGTATTTAAAAGCAAAGATCCACGTTTCTTCTTTTTCTTTCCCCCCAACCCTCACCCTCACCCTCACCCCAGAAAGAGGTGCATTTCTCTAGGTACATTCTCACTGCCGAGCTTCCATGCACCTGGCCCGTCCCTTTCCCCAGGCTCCTGGTAACCCAAGGTCATGGATTTGGGGGTGTGTGTAATTTCATTCAGTTTCCATTCCTACTCTAGGCTTGGGGCTGGGATTATAATGAAGAAGGGGTCACGGGGGAAAGCTGACACATGGGACACACTGGACCGTGACGGTGTGGCACGTGCCGCGCGGAGACATGGCCAGGGCTCCTGGGAAGAAGGGGTGGAGACAGCCCCACTGCCTGGGAGAAAGGGGGAAGATCCTGAAGAGTGAAAGGGTTTATCTAGGAGAACAAAGAAGGAGCATGCCCTCCTGCGGTAGCAGAGTGCCTAAGAGAGCCAAGGCTGCAGAGGGTTGGAACACCAGGTGCGGGGTGGGTAGAGACCGGATGTCCAGTCTGCTCTGGCTCACTTCTACTTTATCCTGAAGGCAATGGGTATTTAAAGATAAAATGGTGACATGATAGGAGCCCACTGAATTAGAAAGGGCATCCTAGTTACAGCGCAGAGAGGGCTGACATGCCCAGATAATGGGATATAGGGGCGTCAGTGGCATATAAACTCAGTTTAAATATTTGGTCGATTTTAATTCCAGCACAAACATGTGACATTTTAATGGCTGTATATATTTCAATGGATATTGAGGACTAAGCTCTGATTTTTTTTTATCTTGCCCAAATTCCTAAGGGGTCTGGAGAGTCAGGCACTACAAACCATACAAAAATTCTCATCAGATGGGTTTTAATTAACCCTGTATATCATGACTTACTTTCCAGCCTGACTCTGGCATAACATTATATGACAAAGAAAGTCAAAGTATTTTACCCCAAAACATGTTTCTTTGCCATATTTTGAAATGGCAAATTTGTCCTTTGTCGGGGAAAATTTGCATCTATAATGAATCTTGGCCGGCACTGTTTCTCACGCCTGTAATCCCAGCACGTTGGGAGGCAGAGGCAGGTGGATCACGAGGTCAGGAGTTTGAGATCAGCCTGGCCAATATGGTGAAACCCTGTCTCTGCTAAAAATATAAAAAATGAGCCAGGTGTGGTGGTGTGCTACTTGGGAAGCTGAGGCAGGAGAATCGCTTCAACCCAGGAGGCAGAGAGGTTGCAGCGAGCTGAGATTGCGCCACTGCTCTCCAGCCTGGGCGTCAGACTGAGACTCTGTCTCAAAAAACAAAACAAAAAAGAATATTAAGATAGTTGGATTTTTTTCTTCCAGGCCCTCCCAATCCTAAAGAGATTAAGAGTCTAGCACCTTTTAAAGATTCAGTAGATGGCGCAGCGGCTCACACCTGTAACCCCAGCACTTTGGGAGGCCGAGGTGGGCAGATCACCTGAGATCAGGAGTTCGAGACCAGCCTGACCAACATGATGAAACCCCATCTCTACTGAAAATACAAAAATTAGATGGGCGTGATGGCACGCGTCCGTAATCCCAGCTACTCCGGAGGCTGAGGCAAGAGAAATGCTTGAACCCAGGAGGCGGAGGTTGCAGTGAGCTGAGATCGCACCATTGCACTCCAGCCTGGGTGACAGAGAAAGACTCTGTTTAAAAAAAAAAAAAAAAAAGATTCAATAGGAAACATTTCTCTCTATTGTCTGTAAGGGCAGCCACTATAAGACTTCAAAAGAACCTTCATCTCCACAGTCTTTTATCTTAACCTGGACATTTCCTTTCTGTGATCCCAGGTCTTTAGACAGACTCAACCAATTGTCAACTAGAACATGTATAAATTTACCTATCGCCTGGGAACAACCTCCCGACCGCTGCCACTGCCGCCTTTCAGTTGTCCCGCCTTTGTGGACCAAACCAGTGTATTTCTTAAATGTATTTGATTGATGTCTCATGCCTCCCTAAAATGTATAAAATCAAGCTGCACCCTGACCCCTTTGGGCACATGTTCTGAGAACCTCCTGAGGTCTGTGTCATCGGCCATGGTCACTCATGTTTGACTCAGAATAAATCTCTTTAAATATTTTACAGAGTTTGACTCTTTTTGTCAACAATATCATAAAAAAACTAGCACATCAAACCTGTACTACAAAGCCACAGTAGTAATATATTTAAGGTTCTTGAAATGAGTGGATTTAAAAAAAAATAATAGGACAGAGCCTTCCCTTTCTGGTGGTATGGTGAATGTGATGTGCAAAAGGCCCTTCTGTTTTTTGTGTGAATACACCAAATAATGCTGGTGTGTTTTTAAAAAACATAACCACAAAGGTGAGACTATCAGAGACCAGAAATCTCGAGAAAATACAAATCTAGCGAGATAGGGGAGCAACATCAAAGCTGGTCTTTACCCAGGGGTATCTGTGAGTTGATTTTAATGAGCCACTGGCAGGAGTCAAAACCTGGGGATTGTTTTTTTCAGAGTCTAAACAGGTGCTTGTGTTTGCCTTTCTTAGCCTTGGCCAGGTTAAAGGAGGAAGAAAGAACCCTCCCCCTCCTCAGAATTTCCACCTACAATCCTACATTCACATGGATTGGGAACCCTAGTTCATGTTACTTATTTGACCTAAAAAATTGCAAGCTAAAAATTTGGTTTAATGTAGTCTGGGATAACAATGCCTTCAGGCTCTAGAGAAGCAAATACAGTCCCCCAACCCGAAAAAGAAAAGCCTCAAAGAATTCCAACAGATATACATTCTAAGGAGCATAATGACAGGAGAAGTCAAGGAAGTGGGCCACCAGGAGCAAGAATCAGCAGTGAAAACAGACTGCAGAAAGAGATCTACAGAGATTTTAGAATTATCTGAGATGCACTATAAAAATAAGCTTGTACATTTTAAATAATACAAAGAAAGATATTGAATGAAAGGAGGAGGAGTAACTATCAATTTACAAGGCAAATCCGAAGAAATAACCAAGGTTCAAACGTAATAGATAAGTGAAACAAATTGTGACACAGTTGAAGAGATTATTAATGAAGTAGAAGAGAGATTTGAGGAAAGTACTTCTCCCAGAAAGACAAAGAGACGGAAGATATAAAAAGAGAGGCTAAAGGAAACGAAGGATAGAATGAAAAGACCCCAACTCTATCTGATCAGAGTTCTGAGAAAATAAAGAGAATGGGTACAGATGGATGTTTGATAGGAGATAATGGATGACTGTTTCCAAAACTGATGAAAACTACTTATTCTCCAGATTCAGAAGGACCAATATCTCTAGCAGAATAAATATCACAAGGAAACTGCAAAACGTCCAAGACAAAGAAAGTATTCACAAGCAGTCAGAGAGAAAAGTTAGATTGCTTATGAAGAAATGACAAATAGTTTGATAGCGTTCAGTAGTGGAGGCTGGAAGATAATGCAGTATCATCTTTTAAAATAATAGTCAACTTAGAATTGTATATCCAGCGAACTATCTTTCAAGAATGAGAATAAAGACATTTTTAGACAAATGAAATCTGAGAGGGTTTACAACCAAAAGACCCTCTCGTTAAAGGAGCTTCTAGAGGTTGAATTTCAAGAAGGATAATAATTTCCAAAGAAAGGTCTAGGTGCAAGAAGAAATAATGAGAAAAAAAAATAGGTAAAGTCATGAAAGACTCTAAACAAACTTTGATGTATAAAAGAACAAAAAGAAGATCTCCATTTATAATTTTGGGAGGCCGAGGCGGGTGGATCGTGGGGTTAAGAGATCGAGACCATCCTGGCCAAATGGTGAAACGTCGTCTCTACTAAAAATGGAAAAATTAGCTGGGCGTGGTGGTGTGCGCCTGTAGTCCCAGCTACTCAGGAGGCTGAGGCAGGAGAATTGCTTGAACCCGGGAGGAGGAGGTTGCTGTGAGCCGAGATTGCGTTGCTGCATTCCAGTCTGGCAACAGAGCGAGACTCCATCTCAAAAAACAAACCAAACCAAAAAAAAAAGTCACAATAGAACTGAAATTCTGGAAAGCACGAGTACATAGCTAGGGAAGATTAGGTCAGTGTGTGGTGCTGCTGTGATGATATGACTAGAATTAAAATACTCTTAATTTTTTGTGTTGTTTGGGAGGAGAATAAAGATAATTCATTTTAGATCATTAAGTTAAATATACATGTTAAAATTTGTAGAGGGCCTATTAAAATAATAGAAACAATTCAGTAACTTCCTGATTAATTGGGGTTGGGGCATTAGAATGTAGAGGGAAGTAGATTAGTCCACATGTAGGCAAGAAAGACAAATGATAGAAAAAGTAGAACAGTTGGAAAGTTCTAAACGAGAGCATGTGAATTAACCTGAATGCGTCAGGAGTCACAGCCAGCAGGAACCAAGCTCTTCGGTTAGAAAGCATGACTGGAGTTTAAAAACCCAGTGCTGTGCTAGTTATAAGAGAAATATAAGGAAATAAAGATTAGGGGGGAGACCAACAACTACCAACAAACAGAAATGAAGATTTTCAGGACCCCATTTTCAATATCATCAAAAATATGAACTTGTTAGGGAAAATCTAAAAACAGAATAATAGACCTTTACTGAGAAAACCATCAAACACGGGTAAAGAGAAAGAAGATCTGATTAAATGAAGAGCTATATCATGGTCATGAGTCAGAAGATGGATTAAAAGCTATACTATGGTCATGAGTCAGAAATCCCAGCAAACTTTTCTGTAAAAATTGGCAAAACAGGTTCTAAAATTTATACAGAAATGCAGAAGATTTGGAATAGCCAAAACGGCCTTGAAAAAGAAGACATAAGGGAGGGCTAGCACTAGCTGAAGTTTAGTCTTTTCAACAAATTGCTGGAACAATTGGATATTCATGTGCATACAGATGAACTTCCAGGCCGGTCATGGTGGCTCACGCCTGTAATCCCAGCACTTTGGGAGGCCGAGGTGGGCAGATCACCTGAGGTCAGGAGTTTGAGACCAGCCTGACTAACATGGAGAAACCCTGTCTCTATTAAAAATACCAAATTAGTCAGGCATGGTGGCGCATGCCTGTAATCCCAGCTACTGAGGAGGCTGAGGCAGGAGAATTGCTTAAACCCGGGAGGCGGAGGTTGCGGTGAACCGAGATCATGCCATTGCACTCCAGCCTGGGCAACAAGAATGAAACTCCATCTCAAAGCAAACAAACAAATAACAAATGAACTTCCATACCTTTTACCATATACAAAAATTAACTCAAAATGGAGTATAGATCTAAAGTAAAATTTAAAACTGTAAACCTTGTAGAAGAAAACCTTTGTGCCCTTGAGTTAGGCAATGATTTTTTAGATAAGACACCAACAGCATGATCTGTAAAAGAACAAAGTACTAGGTTGAACCTCATCAAAATTTAAAACCCATGATCTGGCCTGGCGCGGTGGCTCACGCCTGTAATCCCAACACTTTGGGAGGCCTAAGCAGTGGATCATGGTCAGGAGATTGAGACCATCCTGGCTGACATGGTGAAACCCCATCTCTACTAAAAATACAAAAAATTAGCCGGGCGTGGTGGCGGGTGCCTGTAGTCCCAGCTCTTTGGGAGGCTGAGGCAGGAGAATGGCATGAACCTGGGAGGCAGAGGTTGCAGTGAGCCGAGATCCCACCACTGCACTCCAGCCTGGGCGACAGAGTGAGACTCTGTCTCAAAAACAACAACAACAACAACAACAACAAAAAACCCCATGATCTTCAAAAGTCACTGTTAAGAGGATGAAAAGAGAAGGCACAGGGAGAAAACATTTGCAAAGCATGTGTTTGATAAAAGATTTATATCAAAACTAGTGGCAGGTTTTTCAAAAGGTAAACATACTCCTTCCATATGATCCAGCTGTTCTACTCCTAAGTATTTTTCCAAGCAAAATGAAAGCCTATGTCCATTCAAAGATGAGTACACAAATGTTCATGGCATCTTTCTGCATAGTAGCCCCAAACTAGAAACAATTCAGTCCTTCAGCAGACGAATGGATGAACAAACTGTGGTATATCCATGCAGTGGGTGCTGCTCAGCGTTGATAGAAATGAGCGATTGGTACATGCAATGTCACGGTGAATCTAAGGTAATCATCCTATGTGGAAAAGCTAGACCAAAACCAAATGTGTATTATAGGATTCCCTTTATTTGAAAGTGTTGGAAATGTAAGCTAATGTGTAGTGACACGAGTAAGTCGGTGATTGGGACTGGGAGGGCTCGAAGGGAGGATTTACAAATGGCCACAAAAAAACGTTTGGAGCCATAGATATGTCCACTACCTTGGTTGTGATGGTGTTTTCCCAGGTGTATGCATATATCAAAACATATCAAATTGTAAACTTGAAGTATGTAAAGTTTTTTTTTTTTTTTAAATGAGATGGAGTCTCGCTCTGTCACCCAGGCTGGAGTGCAGTGGCACAATCTCGGCTCACTGCAAGCTCCGCCTCCTGGGTTCACGCCATTCTCCTGCCTCAGCCTCCCAAGTAGCTGGGACTACAGGCGCACACCACCACACCTGGCTGATTTTTTGTATTTTTAGTAGAGTCAGGATTTCACCGTGTTAGCCAGGATGGTCTCCATCTCCTGACCTTGTGATCCACCCGTCTCAGCCTCCCAAAGTGCTGGGATTACAGGCATGAGCGACCGCGCCCAGCCTGAAGTACGTAAAATTTATTATATAACAATTATACCTCAGGAGAGCTGTTTAAAATACATTACCCAACGAAAACTGATACATAGTTGTAGTCAGTTAGACTCCTTCCTCCCCACTAGAGACTTCAGAGCAAAAGCCCTGTGTAAGGTTAGAGGTCATAAGTATTTATACTGTTCAGTACACCAGGAAGAGAAAACAATTTTGAATTCGTGTGCTCCTGATAACATACCTTCCAAACACAGAAAACAAAGATTGGCAGAACCATTAGGAGAAAGACATAAACTCCACTCTCATAATGGGAGTTTTGAAGCATACCTGTCAGTTATTGATAGATTATAAGTAGATGGAAAAAAAAACAAAACAAAACCACAGGATTTATAGGAAACTTGAACCAACGCTGTTGATGAACTTTATCTAGTGGACATATGCAGGGCACTCTATCCAAGAACTCTAGAATATGCACCCTCTTCATGTTCTCTGGTCTGGCCCCCGCTTTCTGGTCATTCCTGTGGGCGGTTTAGTCCTTGGTGTTTATTTCTGTCCCAAATCACTGGTCACTCTCTGGTCTTTTGTGTCCGTGTACCTCCCTGGCATCTCCACCTGGATCCCCAAGTGTCTTAAACTTGGTAGTTCCAAAGAACAGCTCACGGCCTTCCCACCAAATCACTGTCTCCTACAGCCTTTTCCACAAACCTTCCCCCGTCTTAGGAACTGGCAGCTTCACGCTTCCAGCTGTAGAGGCTCAAATTGTCAGAGTGGCCCTTGGTTCCTTTCTCTCCTACCCCAGATCTCTCATACGTGTTGGTGTAGGTTTTCTGTAAAACCTTCAAAATACATCTCGAATTGGTCTTCCCACAAGCTTCCCTGCTCCCCCTTGGCCCGAGTCACTAGCCGTTCTTGAATTCTGACTACCATGGTCCCCTCACCTGCCTCCTGGTTCTCCTGGTTCTGCCTCTCCCCACCCTGCCTTGTGCCATCCATTGTCAGCATGACACTCGGAGGGATGCTTCTGAAGCCTGTGTCGTTCTCTGCTCAGAGCCCCGAGGATCTATACCCCACACGTGCCTGCCAACGCTTGCCTTTGCTCACCTCGCTCTGCCGTAGCTGTGCTGGTCTCCTCGCTATTTCTGGAACGTGCTAGGCAGCCTCTAACCACAGGGTCTCTGTGCTTCCTGTAGCTTTTACCTGGAATGTTTCTCTGCCATGTGTGTAAATGCCTTTTCTGGCCAGGGGCGGTGGCTCACACCTGTAATCCCAGCACTTTGGGAAGCTGAGGCAAGTGGATCACCTGAGATCAGGAGTTCAAGACCAGCCTGGCCGACATGGTGAAACCCCACTACTAAAAATACAAAAATTAGTCTGGCATGGTGGCGTGCAGCTGTAATCCCAGCTACTCAGGAGGCTGAGACAAGAACATTGCTTGAACCCGGGAGGCAGAGGTTGCAGTGAGCCGAGATCACGCTACTACCCTCCAGCCTGGGCAACAGAGCGAAATTCCGTCTCAGTGAAGAAAATAATAATAATAATAATAATAATAATAATAATAAACGCCTTTTCTCTCTGAATGTTTGCTCATCTGTCACCTTAGGTGACTGACCATTTTACTAAAGTGGTATCCCCCTCTTCACAGACAAACCCCCTTGCTGTTCCTCGTCCCAGTCTTTGCCTTGTTTTCTCCATAGCACATCACCATCTAATGCACTGTGCGTTTGATTTGTTTACTTACTGAACCATTGACAGTAGTCCTACAGATGTTGCATGGGCAAGGCAGAAAAGTAAAGGTGGTACCCCAAGAACTGGAGTTTTGGGAACCCTCAGTCTTTGCAGTTGGCCGTGTGTGCTTGAACTAATACCACAGCCCCAAGGTGTGCACGCCCCGCACCTCAGTATGGGAGGGTCTCTGGGAGCTGACAGTGGTCCTGGGTTTCCGGGATGAGTAAGGGGTAGCTACCTGAAGAAGGGGGAGCAGGGAGGCACGTTTGAATGACAGTGAGGAGAGAGAGACATGGGTGGTGATTTGAGGGGTGTGAGCCGTGTCCTTCCACATCTGTGGCTTCCGATCAGCAACCCTTCCCTGTTCGTTTCCCAGGGAGACCCGGACCAGGTGGTGGCCCTGGGCCCAGTGCCTGATCTCCGGCTTGACTGGGCCTGGCCTGGGCTCAGCCTTGTTTCCTCATCTGTGGAGTGGGAGGAGGCCTCCCTCACACGCCGTTGTGAGGAGCAGACTCTGTGCCTGGCACGGCACCAGCACACGTTGAATTTGTCTCTTATGCTTTTTGGCTATTGTCTGTGCAAGAGAGGAGAGCGAACAACCGCCTCTGAGGCTGCCTGAAGCTTGGTCTGCTATTCACTTGCTGTTTATCAGCCTGCTGGTACTTAAAGAGGAAATGGTGTTTGTTTTAATGAGCTGACAATTTTGATATTAAGGCATTAAGTAAAAGTACGTCAACACAAGCTTTGGTTTTCTCTGAACCCTGACTAGATAAACCCTGACTGTTGCAGATACCCTTGCAGTGATGTTCATGGATCACACTTTACAATTTCTCTCTTGGTTATTTTTTCTCTTTTAGTCCGAACCAGAGGGCTTTTCTCATTTCCACTTGTACGTGTGCGCTGCTTTTCTCGTGAGATGGAGGAAGGAAATACTAGAAGAAAAAGATTTTCAAGTAAGTAAATGCCCTTTCAAAAGAACCCGAGTTTGATTTTCTACTAGGAGAGAGGTTTATTAAATTTTAGTTCACAGGGTTATTTGTGGAAGAGTTTTGAGAAGCGCTGCCTGCGTTGTGCCGCTCACCTCCCGCTGGTTGAAAGCTCGTCTAGCTGAGAAGACGAGCCTGGCAGTGGTCATGTGGTCACGGCAGTGGAAATGCTGCCCAAGTTATGAGTTATTTGATGTGACTGTGTGACAAGCTCCCCGCGGAACCTTCCCTGGGCCAGCGTGCCCCTCAGCAGCGCGACCCCTGCAGGGTGCGGCGCGTGACCTCTGGTCCCTGGAACCCTCTTCACAGCACCTGGACTGTGATGCTTTAGGGACAGGGCTGGGCAAGAAATCACACAGCCTGGGGTCCCTTCCAGCCAGGCCACTGGGAGTTGTGTGACTGGGGACGCACTGTTTACCCTCACTAAGCTAGTCCCTGGCAACTTAGTGGGAGAGCCCTCCTTGCACCCCACTCATCAGAGGCACACCCTGCTGGGCCCCATGCTCTACCTGTGGGACTCCCTGTGGATTAGTGTCCAGCCCCTGACCCACCCCACATGTTCCTCTGTGAGGCGTCCCGAGCACCCTGTGGACTGTTGGCCCCTTCACGGGGTGATACCCACTGTTCTCTGAGGTGCTGGCTGGGAAGTCCTTCTGCCCAGTATTCACCCAGCAGAGGGCTCTGGGTGCAGCACGGAAGACCCCAGAAGTGGGAACCAGACAGACTCTGCACCAGCCGGCTGGGTCAGCCACGCTTCACCACTCTGCCTTCTCCAGGCCCTCGTCTCTCAACTAAAGGGACGGTCCTGGGTCCCCAGGGCAGTGCTCTCCACAGCTGGCAGCCTTTTGTTCCCCAGCTCTGTGCCCGTCAGTGGCTCCGAGCATCCCTGCTCCTTCCGAGAGCCTTGGGAGGAGCCAGGGAGGTCCTGCTGCCCCATTTCATCTCGGTTCCAGGAGAGACCAGACAGGTGAGGGTCGTGCTGAGGCCTGGAGCTGCCAACAGGGCCTGGCCTAGCAGATGGAACCCAGCCCAGGTGTTCGTGGATGGAGCCCTAAACCAGAATTGAGCCATGTCCTGTGCCCGTTCTGACCGGCTGGGGGTGTAGTTTAAGCGCCTGATGTCGGCATTACTGGGATCTTTTGCTGATTAATAAGCACAGCATTGTAAAATTAGAAAATAAGCCATCCCAGAAAATCTTCATTTATCCATTTTACCCCCCGAGTCTAAACCTCTCAGTTTGGCTTCCCAGGGGACTGGGGGTCCAACTGCCAACCCCCCTGCAGGCCGCCCTGTGCCCGCTGGCCCTCATCCTCGCCAGCTTCCCCTCCTTGGAGCCCCACTGCCCTCACCCTGGGCTTGGCTGAGAGGAGGCCGCCCACACGGGATCGACTGTGCTCTGCCAGCGTCCAGGAGGTGCCCACCAGAAGTGGGAATGCCTCGTGAGGTTGGAAACCCCAGCACCCGCCAGGAGCTGGGACCATTGTGGTTTTTAATTTTAAAGTAAGCAAGCCGCTTAGACACAGTGGGGACGGCAGTTGGCAGAGTCGTTTTTCTAAGTAGAAAAAGCAGTTAATTGTATGTGAGCAGAGTGTGGCACCTCCATGAAGTCAGGAACCTTCTCTGAGGGGGCCTCGGCAGCTGAGAGGTCTGTGAATGTCTCTGATCAGTGGGTGCGCCACTGCCTGATGTTGATGCGTGGACAGCCTCGTTGGGAGAAGCAGCTTCCTCCAGCGTGGTGGCTGCCTGCCCCAGGAGGCTGGTGAAGGCGGCGAGGAGGCGGCAGAGCAGCATCGTGGAAGGCTGAGGCCTTCCATGGCTCTGGAAGCATGCTCCGGGCAGTCCGCAGCCACCTGGCCCCGGGCCCTGCGTCTCTGTGGGAGCTCCAGCTGCTGGGTGGGCTGCATGGGAAGGACCAGCGGGTGCCAGCCCAAGCTGCCCAGCCTGGGAGCCTTCATCTTTGTCCCCTTTGGCTCTGGGACTGAGTTCTGTGCATCTGCCAGCTGCTCAGTCGGGAAGCCGAACACACACAGACACACAGGTGTGCGTAGTGCCCAGGGTGAGGGGCTCAGTCTGGCTTTGTGACCCTGGGCTTCACAGCCTCAGCCGGTCTATTCATTCCTTCACTGAATGCCCCTGGAACCCTCGCCCTGAGCCAGGCCCCGTGCTGCAGATTCTGCCCGTGAGGGGCAGGGCAAATTGGGAGGGGCAGGTGCATGAAGGGACTGCTCTGCGGGGGTCGGCAGGTGAGCAGGGACCAGGGAATAGAAGTGATAGATGGGGGAGAGGGGAGCCGGTGGGGGAGAGAGGCAAAGAGAGGATGGGGTGGCCTTCCCGTAACAGTGGATTTGTAACAGCCTGCTCTGCATTGTGGAGTGATTTGGTGAACTCAGCCCCGAGGGTGGGTTGGCAGCTAGAACATAAGCAGCCATGAGCCATACAAATAAAAAGACGAACAGGGATGGGGCAGGATGGCGCACGGAGGAAGCAGGAACAATCGTGTCCTCGGACTTCAAGAAGAAAACACTGGGCAGAGCAGGGAGTCCCCCCACACCATGGCACTGAGCAGGGAGAGTCACCCCACACTGTGGGATCGAGCAGGGAGAGTCCCCCTACACTGTGGGATCGCAGGGAGAGTCCCCCTACACTGTGGGATCGCAGGGAGAGTCCCCCTACACTGTGGCATCGCAGGGGGAGTCCCCCCACACTGTGGCATCTCAGGGGGAGTCACCCCACACCGTGGCATCGAGCAGAGAGAGTCACTCCATACTGTGGTATTCTCCCAGCACGGGTCTGGCAGCGGCCGCAGGAGCCAGGAAGGCAGGACGCTCCTGGGAGCACAGGAGCCCAGCGCCAGCTCTGTCGGAAGCCTCCTTGTAGAGGCCGTGATCTGTGCACTTTCCAGTCTTCGTATTAAACTTGAATTTAAAACTGTATAAAACATACAAAGACATTCAGTGAAGCAACCACAGGAGTAAAGTTTAAGCGTATTTAGTTGGATTAAAAATAGGGTGGGGGGCTGGGCGCAGTGGCTCTCGCCTGTAATCCCAGCACTTTGGTAAGCGGACCAAACCTTTGTCTCTACTAAAAATACAATTAGCCGGGCATGCTGGTGGGCGCCTATAATCCCAGCTACTGGGGAAGCTGAGGCAAGAGGATCGCTTGAACCTGGGAGGCGGAGGTTACAGTGAACCAAGATGGCACCACTGCACTCCAGCTGGGGCGACAGAGCGAGACTCCGTCTCATAAATAAATAAATAAATAAATAAATAAATAAGGAGGATTGTGAATCTGAATGGCATAAAAAAGGAGTGGTTTAGGAGTTCTGGGTGGAATTTGTACCAACAAAGAATGCGTCTTCTTTCTAAGTATTTATGGAATACTTACAAAAAGTAATCACTCAACCTAGGCCATAAACATTTCCAAAATAAGAAAACAGCAATGACATAAACTTTGTTCACTGAGCATAATCCTTTAAAATTAGATCATAATAAAGTTAAAACGACAAAACCAAGCATTTGGATGTTAAAGAACCCCCTTCAAAATAATGTGGGTCGAGATGGAAATGACCCTGTAATTACTGAAGGATATTGAAAAGCACAAGGAATGTACCAGTACTGGGCTTGCAAACAGGTTCAAAGATGCAATGCTTTCATTATTTAAAAACATTAAAACAAGTAAACTAAGCCTTTAACCAAGAAGTTAAAAATAGAAAACTAAAGACAACTTATGATAAAGACAATAAAAGAATGAATGAGTAAAAGCAAACAAATACATTAGAAGACAGGATTTTTATGTAGAATTCCTAAGTATATCTTAGAGGGGCAGTTGAAAATGCTAGTGAAATAGGCAGACCTCCAGTAAGGAGGACCAAGATAGATGGGTGAAAACGTAGTCCTCCTCTGTGTTAGAAAAGAGGCATTTATACACACATACTTTAAAAATGCTAAATTTGCCTCAAGCTTTAAGAAAAGCCCAACCTGGCCAGGTGCAGTGGCTCATGCCTGTAATCCCAGCACTTTGGGAGGCCCAGGCGGGTGGATCACGAGGTCAGGAGATGGAGACCATCCTGGCCAACATGGTGAAACCCAGTTTCTACTAAAAATACAAAAATTAGCTGGGCGTGGTGGCACATGCCTGTAATCCCAGCTACTCGGGAGGCTGAGGCAGGGTAATCGCTTGAACCAGGGAGGCAGAGTTTGCAGTGAACTGAGATCACCCCACTGCACTCCAGCCTGGTGACAGAGCAGGACTCCATCTCAAAAAAAAAAAAAAAAACCAAACTTGTATAGACTTATAATTTGGGAGTAAATCCAAACATCGCCAAAAGTCGTGGTTTTAAATATGATTCTTAAGGCCAGAAAATGTCTTCCTAGTGAGTTTGTTCACAGTTTCTAAAAACCTTACGCTGTGTGACCTGTCCTGCCGGAGAGAAGCAGCAGGCTCGGCCCTGTGTCTCACAGAGCTGCCCACCGGACACGTGGCTCCCAGCGCCCTGTCTCAGCTGAATCATCGGTGACTTCTGTGCAGGATCCCACATCTGCCAGGTTCTCCCTCCACATACATGGAGTGTCTTAGTCCATTCCTGCTGTTATAACAAAATACCTTAGGCTGGGTAATGTATAAGCAATAGAAATGTGTTTCTCACCGTTCTGGAGACTGGAAGTTCAAAATCAAGGCGCCGGCCTCTGGTGTCTGTCCAGGGCACCTCGTTACTGCATCCTCACGTGGTGGAAGGCAGGAGGGCAAGAAGGCTGGGTGCTCCCATCAGCCTCCTTCACGGCACCCATCTCATTCATGAGGCCCGCCTTCATCAATATTATAAAATAAAAAATATCCCATAAAAATACCACCGGAACGTAGCCATGCTCCGGGATGCCAGCCTAGAGTTAGCCTCAGAGATCAGGCCAGTACACCTGTAACTCTGTCCAGCTTGCACTATTAATAAAAGTATCCCATCAGTAAACCAGAGGCCCTCAGTCACATGTTAAGAGATTCAGTAGCTTTTCCTGAGTTTAATGAATAGAAAACTCTACCCTTAAGTAAAACTAAAATAATACTTTATTGGCCGGGCGCGGTGGCTCAAGCCTGTAATCCCAGCACTTTGGGAGGCCGAGACGGGCGGATCACGAGGTCAGGAGATCGAGACCATCCTGGCGAACACGGTGAAACCCCGTCTCTACTAAAAAAAAAATACAAAAAACTAGCCGGGCGAGGTGGCGGGCGCCTGTAGTCCCAGCTACACAGGAGGCTGAGGCAGGAGAATGGCGTAAACCCGGGAGGCGGAGCTTGCAGTGAGCTGAGATCCGGCCACTGCGCTCCAGCCCCGGCGACAGAGCGAGACTCCGTCTCAAAAAAAAAAAAAAACTTTATTAACATGCTAAAGAACATTTTAAATCAACCACCACCAGTACCTAGGGAAATGCTAGAGACAGCCCCACTGAGATCAGGACTGTTCTTCTCTTTCTGTAATGTGATGAACAAACGTTCAGCGAAGGCTCCTTGTCCTCTCCCCATACAGTGTGCATGCACACACACACGCACACACAACATGGATATTAACAAAATGCTTTTTAAGTTCATGGACTCTTCAGAGGACTAAGCCAGCCCTAGAACTAGTGTTTGCCCTGAAGGCGTCTGCTGCTTCCTGCTCTGGGGCCAGCTCCCCGGTGTAAACAGCCTGGCCGAGGGCAGGGGAGAAGGCCTGGGGCTGGAGCAGGTGGATGTGAGACAGAGACCCTTTGCCTAAGTCAGGACCCCTGAACCCAAGCAAGTGAACCAGGACAGACAGACAGAATGGCCTTCGTAGGTTCCTGCTTGCCTGACGCTTAGCTCTGAAGGGAAGAGGAATAAAAGCAAGTCTCCTCTGAAAGTTCGTGGCCCCAGTCCACCTTCTCACTCGTTTAGGTCTAGAATTTACATTACTTTTATGTCTGAAAAACCCAATGCTAACAAGTTAACTTAATATGGCCAGAGAGCCCCAGATGCCTAGCCCAAGAAAACGCCAGTTCGCTCTAGAGTGGCCCGTTTTAAGCACAGTGTAGAAGTTGTAAATATCCGTGTACCAGAAACATCATAAACCAAATTCAGAGGCAGTTGACAAGGTTCTTCATTCACAACATAGCTTATACCCTTAATATACAAAGAACTCACACAAATAACTAATAAAAAGAAAATGTCCTCATAGAAAATGGATGAGGACAATCAGAGCAGTCAGAAACCCACACGAGAATTTATGTAGCTATCCAGAAAATGTAAGTTGTTTCTTCCAATCATTAGTAAAGAATCGAAAATGGAAAGAAACACTCTCTGAAATAAGCAATGCTTTTAGCAAGGGCCCTCCTGGAAGTGGATGAAATTGGCGTAAAGCAGGCATGCTCTTTCATTCTGACGAGGGGTGTGATACAGAGCCTTTCTGGAGAGCTATTAATAATTGATATCAAGAGCCTTTCCTCGATCCAGTAATTCTCCTTGTTTATAATTATGGAAAAACAAATTGGCAGCAGCCTGCATATCCAGCGGTCGGGGTACAGTTACCTCAATTATGGTACATGACTGGTTATAATGTTTCATAACTACCAAAAGTTGTATCTTCAAGTAATATTTACTGAAAGGAGAAAATGTTTTCAGTGCGTTTCTATGTGGAGGAAAAGCATGACCTGAAATTATATATATCGGCATATGTAATACAGATAAAAATGATCCCAGATTTGCTTCTATTCCACACATGGACAGAAAGACCGAACAGAAACAAACCATGGTGTGCTAGCCTGACTTAGTTTTCATTAGTAGAGTTATGGATATTTTATTTTCTTGTTTGAATTTTTTTTTTTTGGTATTTTGCATGTTCTTTTCAATATGTGTCAACATGGTTTTCTCACTAGGGTTAATTCCCACGTTAAGGATGGTTGTGGGAATTCCACCGCTTTGGGAGGTTCACGGCTTGGAGCTGGTGCTCAGAATGCAGGGCTGTGGGTTCTCTGCACTTCTTCTAGGATGCTCCACTGTGCCCACCCCTCGGGTGACCTGCCGTGCCTGCCCTTCAGGTGTCCTGCCGTGTCCATCCCTCAGGTGTCCCCTCAGCTCGCTGACACATACATGTGCAAACACATCACTCGCACAGGGCACACACGCCCATGGCCTTCAAGGCAAGAGGCGTGCCCTGCTTGTCTGGTGGAGACTTAGTTACCAGATGCTTCCTGGGTAACACATGAGGGGCACTGGGGACGAGAGTGTGAGAGGGTCACAGGGGCTGTGGGAAGAGAGAGGTGGGTGGACTCTGCAGGTCACCCCAGCTCCCAGGCTGTGCATTCCCTTTGGCTCAGCCACCATGATGAGGTTTCCTGAACTGCCCAGTCCTGCCCATAGATGATGTAAGGGCCGCATTTCATTCATGGGCCTGGGCCTCTTTCTAGGGTCCTCAGTGTCCCCATCACAGAGGAGGGGCTGGGTGTGGTCATTTCCGAGTAACCTGCGAGGATCTGTGTGCACAGTGGGACCAAATTCTAGTCCATGACCTTTGAGACCCTCTGAGCTGGCCAGCTGGCCCCCTGGGCCCAGCCCCTACTTGGAGGTGCTCTCAGCCCCTATATGGCCACCTGATGAGTCTGGAAGTCACCCACTGCCCCTAGGAGGCCACCCTAAATGCTGCTGTCCTCAGACTTCAGGGATCTTTGCTAAGGAGACAAGCAATAAAGACATCACAGGTTCTCTTGGGCATTTGTGATTTACAAAGTAGGAAAGACAACAGCAGCAAAAGCCCTGTGCTCTGCAGAGACCCCGGCGGGCTTCACGGCACAGAGGCAGCAGCGAGGCCCCCCTCCTCCCCGTCCCCTGGCCTCGGAAGCTGGTGCCAGGGTGTGCTCAGCCCCTCCGGCTGCAGACCCTGGAGTCCCCTTCGTTTGCTTCATGAGAGGCCTCAAAGCAAACGCTCCTTCGCTCGAGCCTTGGCTTCTTTGGACTTTGGGGTCTCAGGGTAATTAAAGGTTGCTTTAAAGATCAATGGCAGCTTTAGAGTTATACCTGGAAGGAGGCGGAGAGAAGACGGGGTTTGCACATGGAGATTTATCATTTCTAGTTTTTTCTTACCTGAGACAACCACATTATTAATGACGATGAGGTCTCAGCCCCTCCAGGAGGCTGAGGGGTGTTCCTATGAGATTCCGTCTGCCAAGACTTCGGGGCAGATGAGTGGAATCGCTTGGCTTTACTCCTGGCCACCCAGCCTTTCCCTTTGGCATGGAAACAGAGAGCACCAGCTGCTTCCTGGGTGACGCTTCCTCCATTCTCTCCAGGAAGGCGTAGACTCCTGCCGGAGGCCCCTCACCTGTGAAGCCCCCTTGTTGTGTTTACTGGGGGTTTCGAGCCATGGTTTTGCATCCAGCACAGCACCTGGCACGTGGTGGAATGGAAGGGGTGATTGCTGGCCGGCAGGATGACTTTGTACACACCAGTCCTAACCGGCGTGCTTTTCTGCATGCTTTCATTTGGGGTTCCAGCATCCTTCTGGGCCAGTCCATTGCTGCCTTGAGTCACTGGTAAACTCACACCCAGGACCCAGTTAATGAGTCTGTCAGGCCTCAGCCTGCCCATCGGCTCACAGTACGGCCCGTGGCAGTGGGCCATGTCTCTGTCAAATGGGACTGATCTTGCAATGGTGAGTAGCCTTCGACAGGCTTCATACGGGTTTCTTTTTCATCCTGCGTTCACTGGGAGCAGCAAATGTCATGAAATGCCAAAGTAAAGATCGTTGTCTCCGTCTCTATTGTTTCAAGACATTTTAAAGACAAAATTGAGTCAATTGAAAAGTAATCTGTTCAGTGAATTGTGCCTTTGTGTGCGGGTTGCTGCGTGTGTGAAAGTGTGGGGTTTACAGGGTCATGCGTGCCGTGAGATCAGGTTTGTGTTGCTGTGTGGGGCTTGTGTGGCCATGTGGTGTTAGCTCTTTGGACCATTCTTGAACAGAAGCTCTTGGGGGCCCACACCCCGGCCTCCCATGTTCTGATGCAACAGTGTGAAACTGAGGAAAGAGGACACCATTCACGACGGCTAGGCACGTGGCAGGTCCATGGTGGGTGCGCTCACTGCCGGATGAGGCCTCCCCGAAGAGGGGTCCTTGTGTGGGAGTGGCAGAGAGAGAAGAGGACTCTCGGGTCAGTGGGGGAGGGCACGCCTGAGCTGAGCATTTGCATCCCTGCTGCAGGAGCCACAGGGTAAATGCACAGAGGTTGGGGATGGGGTGGTGCTGTGCGGGGTTCAGAGGGAAGGGCGCCATGGGAGCTGGGACCTGGGCTCAGCTGTGAAGAGGGAGCTTTCCTTGTGGGAAAGCTGGGGAAGAGGACAGCAAACCCCTGAGTGAAGCAGGGCTGGGAGCCGCCTGGAGGACAGGCTACCCATGCCAGGCCCTCGAGCCAGCCTAGGGGCACATGTCCTGGGAGGCATTGGGACCTTGTCTCTTCTTGACCTGGGCCTGGGATGAGCATGCAGTTGGAAGCTCTGTGGGGCGGGGACCTGCCTGTGCCTCTGTACACGTCGGAGCTAAAACATGCCTGATGTGGAGTTGGCAAATCAACTGGGCATGGGGTGCTGCCCTCTCAGCCACAGGTGGCACCGAGGGGCATGGAAGAGGTGAGCTGGTCCCAGAGGCAGGGCTTGCGGAGTGGGCCACAGGGTGAGGGGGATAGACAGGGGGCTTCTTGCGTGGAGGAGCAGCAGGCCTTCAGGAGCAGTGAGGGGCCCGTGGGGGAAGCAGGCAATGAGTTTGGGCTCCACTGAGGTCCGCCAGTCTGAGCACAGCTGGCGTGCAGGACACTGAGGCAGCAGTGCTGGCCACAGGGCCATTGGGAGGACAGGCGGGCAGAGGCCTGGAGGGGACAGAGAAGGACAAAGATGGCACCTGCAGAGGTTGGGCCAGGCGGGAGCGGGGACACAGAGGCTGAAGGAGCGGGGGTGGGACAAGCCTTGTAAAGGAGAGAGGGGCAGGGACCTGCAGAGACCCAGGCGAGGGGCGACATCTCAGTCCCATCGAGTCCCCAAGGTCTGCCGCCGGCATGGCCAAACGCACCCCCCTGGGTTCCTCCTCACACTTCAGGGAGGGCGACCGTCCCCAGAGAGCCCACTGGATTCCCAGCGTCTTCCAGAATACTTTCGGTTGTTCCCCGGGGTGGGGCTTTCTGAGAAGCTGGCACAGCTAAGAGGCGTGCCCTGGAGACCCAGGGGAGCAGGAAGGCCTGACACACCCAGAGCATCTTCTGTTCCTAGTCCTCACACGGTGACACCAGCAGGTAACTTCTTTATACTTCAAAAAATGGGCCCTCCTTGTTAAATTATACCTCTCGTTACGATAATGCGGTAGAATTGGAAGGTTCAGGTCGTTTCTGGGTGAAGTGGGGTTTGGGATGCACAGTTTAATAGCTTTCTTCCTGGAGTAAATGACGAAAGGTTGGGAAGATGGAGTGTGAGTCAAGATGAAGGAACAGGATTGTTGGGAGAGACTCTAGGGTGATTTGCAGGGATCTTTAAAACAAGTAATGAGATCTTTTTCTCTGTGGCTCAATTAAGGCAAGAGAAATTTGGGCCACTCTGCAAGAACTTGCCAGCATCTCTTTGATATCCCTTGCTGAGGGCTCCCTACTGGCTGCTGTGGAGAGGGACCCGCACGCGGCAGACCAACCCCAGCCTGAGCCCAGCTGGCGCTCCTGGAGCAGCTGACGTCGGGCATCCTGGGATGGTTGAGTACAAGTGACTCTCCTGGTGTCCAGAGAGTCAGTTGCCAGAGGGCAGTACCCACTCAGAGCACGTGGGAACACAAAGGAAGGTGACGATGTTTTTTTTGGTTGTTGTTTGGTTGGTGTTTTTGAGACAGAGTCTCGCTCTGTCGGCCAGGCTGGAGGGCAGTGGCACAATCTTGGCTCACTGCAACCTCCACCTCCCAGGTTCAAGTGATTCTCCTGCCTCAGCCTCCTGAGTAGCTGGGACTACAGGCGCACGCTACCACACCCAGCTAATTTTTGAATTTTTAGTGGAGACGGAGTTTCACCATGTTGGCCAGGCTGGTCTCGAACTCCTGACCTCAGGTAATCCGCCTGCCTCAGCCTCCCAAAGTGCTGGGATTACAGGCATGAGCCACTGTGCCTGGCCAGGTGATGATGTTTTTAAGAAAGATGGAGCCTTTTCAGGCCAGCAGAAGACAGGGACTCCATGATCCCCTTTCCCCCGTTCCTGAGCCCTGTCCTGTAAAACAGTATCGGAGGCGGCCCACACCTCCCTCTTGTAACTGGGCGGAGGCCAGCATGCGGCCATCGGCAGGTGGGCCCGCCGGGGGCCCACAGGATCTGGTCTCTGCATCCTGGTGGGTGGGCGGCTCTCCCTGTCCACGTGTCATCTGCTCACTGAGTGCCTCTCGCTCTAGCGGCTCAGGCCCTCCAGTGAGGGCGGAGGGAGTGACCCCTGGCACTAGCTTCTCTAGGAAGCGTCAGGCTGGAGGCCTCAAGGCCTGGCAGGGGGTCACCTCCTGGGATGGGAAGCCATGCCAAGGGCAGGGTGGCCCTTTTGCCTTAACTCTACCGGGTGCGCACGCCCGGGAAAATCCCTCCACCGACCCAGAAGGGTGGGCAGGACTGTGAGTGGGAAGAGTTCTGGAACTTCTCTGAACTTCTTATCCAGAAAGGGCAGATGGCGGCGTCTGCTCACTGCACTCCTAGGGCTACTGGAGGGTGAGATGAGATGATGGACAGAGGAGGGCTCAGAGCTACCAGTTTTTCACACGCACAGGCACGGGTGCACACAGTACACACATACACACGTGTGCATGCACACCCACCCACCCTCGGGGTCTCAGGAAACCAGGCAGGGGAAAAATTAATCCTGGTCTTTTTTGATCCCTGGAAAACAAACCCTTTCTCTCTTTGCAAGTGGAAAGTTCTTGGTTAGTGTTAAGGAAAACTACTCCTTGCCTCATGTGGAACTGGCTTCGATTGTTTTTCTTTTTTGTATTTTTTTCTTTCTTTCTTTCTTTTTTGATACAGAGTCTCACTCTGTTGCCCAGGCTGAAGTGCACTGATGTGATCTTGGCACGCTGCAACCTCTGCCTCCCGGGTTCAGGTGATTCTCCTGCCTCAGCCTCCCCAGTAGCTGGGATTACAGGTGTGTGCTACCATGCCCAGCTGATTTTGTAAAATATTTTTAGTAGAGATGGGGTTTTGCCATGTTGGCCAGGCTGGTCTCGAACCCCTGACCTCAGGTGATCCACCTACCTTGGCTTCCCAGAGTGCCAGGATTACAGGCATGAGCCACCACCGCACCCAGCCTGGATTTCTTTTGACATAGGCCTCCTGGGCTTTCATTATTGCAGTGAGAGTCTTCATTTGAGAGGCTCTTGCCTGCACCTGCGGCCAGCTGGCTCTTCCACTGCCGTCGGGGAAGGCGGCCCCGTTCGTGTGTGGAGAAAGAACATCCGCCCCATTGTACTTCACTGAGAGAATGTGAGTGGCAGGTGCTGAGCACTTTCCAGGTAGCAGGAGGAGCGGGGGCCACAGGGAGTGGGCATCCACGCACCGGGGCTCACGGATGTGGCGCTCTTGGTGCCTGCTTTTGTGGCAAGTCCCTTGTGTTGGTTCTCTTCGGGGCAAGTGGTCTTCACCTTCTCCCCTGAGCCATCCTGGCCCAGCCTTGTGGAGCCCCCTGAGGTGAGGGTTTTGGACCTTTCCCACCCACCCATCCCCCATCCGCCCTCTGTCCACCCATCCCCCCTCCACCCCACCTATCTCCCCTCCACCCCACCCATCCTCCCCACCTGTCCCCCCCTCTGCCCACCCGTTCCCACCCACCCCACCCGTCCCCCCCTCCGCCCCACCCGTTCCCCTCCTCCTGCCCACCCATCCCCCCCTCCGCCCCACCCGTTCCCCCCCCCCACTTCTGCCCACCCATCTGCTCCACATTTTCCCCAGCTCCTCACCTGTTCCCAGCGGGGAGCCCCATGGTGGAGAATCAGGAGTGGCCGGGGGAGGGAGGGGAGCCGGTCCTTCCGTGTTCTGTCACTGGCTTCCGGTCCCCCCAGCAGGCTCCCTGAGTGATGTTTTCCAGGGAGAGGTCTGGGCACCTTGCTGTCCCCAGGTGTGCTGTGATCATTTTTCCTTTAAGAACTTAACTCATGAAGGCACTTTCCAAAGAAGAGAAATGGAGTCCTGCACAAGGCTGCAGAAAATCGATTTTTGTCCCATGACTCTGCTCACAGATTATCTGTGTGTTTATTAAATCATCCCTCTCTGTGATGGATGCCACTTTCTCTGGGGAAAGAGCAGCTGGAACCCAAGCCCAGCGGCCCTGCTGGACCCAGTGGCCATGACTGTGGCTAAGCCACGGACAGTCACGTGGACTCCGGGCAAGCTCCTGGCGACGGTGTAACTGGCTCTGTGCTGCGTCCGAGGCAGGTGGGCCCCAGGTCCTCAAAATGCCCGAGTCTTCATGAGGTCACACTTGACAGTACGTGTGAGGCAGGCAAGTAACGGGCACATCAGCAGAGTGAAGAGAGCATTACTTTATTTACAGCGTGTGCGTGTGGGCCTGGCTGACCGGGACAGGTGCGTGTCTGTGGTGTCTGCTCACCAGGATACGTAAGTCTCATTTTTTGCAGTTTCACCCTGGTGAGTGCCGTCACCTCTTGGTGAAGACTCTTAGCCCTTCTGGAGTTGCCAAGTCTTGTCACTGATGAGCTTCAGCAGGTCTCCTAGGTATTCCCCCTGCCCCGTGTGGGCTCCGTGTGATCTGTGACTCCATGTGGGGTCCAGCGTCTGCCCCTGCTGCTGGAGTAAGGAGAGTAGATGGCTTCTGCCCGTGCGATGGGGCCCTGCCGCCTGGGGAAGCAGGAGCATGTCAGGGCCACCCCTGCTGACAGTGGGGGTTGGAGCCTGGCGTTGGTCGTCTTGCCTCCCTCTGCAGCGACAGGCCCCTTCTCAGCAGAAAGGAGAGCGTCTGCCCATCGGTGTACAGTGACCTCGGCTCTCTCGCAGAGGCCCCTGGGGTCTGCAGCCTCCTTGAGAGCGATCCCACGTGGGAGCCAGAAGTGAGTGTGCAGTCCCGGGGCGCCCGCCCTGTCCGAGCCCAGCTGCGCTTGGGGCTTAGTCCAGCCCGTCTGTGGGGCCACTTCGTGGCAGCACCTCCCAAACTCTCTGTGCGGAAGACCAGTTTAGATTTTCTCCCAATTCATTTCAGACTGATACTTTGCTAAAGTACCGTAATGGTGGCGTGGCAAGGGTGCAGGGTGCTGCCGGTTTCTTCGCGCCTCCCTCAGTTTCTGCACATACATCCTTGAGGGCTGTGACCAAACCATCTGGGAGACACTGCAGCCCCCACCCCACCTTTAGGAGCTCCCATTTGGTGCCCGAAGAGATGGGGTCTGCTTGTGCCTGCATTCCCCTCGAGTCTTGGTCGTCAGGCCTGGCAGTTGCACCCCACGTTCCTGAACCCTCTTCTGGCCCCGTGCCACCCCGTTCTTCTGGGACTGTCACAGGAGCTGGCTCTGCCTGCTCCCACTCCTGCTTTCTTCTAATCCACCTGTCAGAATGCAGCCAGAGAGAGCTTTCTAGAATGTATGCTTGATCCCCTCATGTGCCTGCCTGCAACCCTTCAGCAGCCAGCTCTGCCATGGGACTGTGGGCACGTGCCCCCTGCCCCCTGGCTGCTTACCTGCCTGGCCTTTGTCCCTGCACCGCCCCACCCTGTTCTCCCTGGCCTGCTACCCAAACTGACTTGCGCCTCCGAAGCCGCAGGACATGAGCCTCCTCCTTGCTTGTGTCCTGCTTCTCTCCAGTGCGAGTGGCCTTTCTTCCTCTTCCCTGGCCGTGTCGGGAGTCCTGTCCCGGCTCCCGGCCTGTCATTGTCTGCCACGGTTGCTGCGCCATGTTCTGGGGGAGGCTGCGATGGCCCCGCCTTGTACAGCAGGTTGGGAGGTGCAGGTTCCTGCTCCCCCATTGCATTGGCTTGAAGGCGGGCTGCTTCCCCGGGATGCGGGAAACCCCCGAGTGTCCGCGGAAATGGCACCTTTGAACATAACTGAAACCAAGCCATTGCACTTCAGTTCCAACCAAGGCCTTGAACTGCCTGGGGTGGACATGCAGTTCATTTGGAGATTTCAGCCTCACTGAAGGGCTCGCTTGGATGTGAGCTCATGACAGGGCGGCCACCATGGTCTCAGGGAGCCGGGTGTGCTCTTTGGAACATGGAAAATAACGAACTCCAAAAAATCGAAGTAGGCAAATGTTTAGGTGACGCCTATAAAATATAACAGCTTATCCACTTCATTAAGTGTTCAACTTTGTATTCGTATAAAGTTGATGACATTTGAACATAAATTGTGGCCTAGAATTTGTCACTTCTCAGCGGTTCCCACGTGTGCACAAGGACGTCTTAGGAACCATAGCCAGTTTTAAGTTAAATGAATTACTTGCAGCTGAATAATTTCGAAGCAAAACTATACAGATCTTTCCATGTTTTTCTAAGGAGAAATAGACTTAGTGTGGAGTCTGGCTGCATTTTAATATGCTTGGGGTGGAGCCTCTAAACTATTGGGGACAAGGACTGAGAGGAACGTGAGCCAGCCCTGCAGAGGCGGCCCCAGCACCAGAGCGGGAGGCTGATTCCGAGGGTTTGCCAGCCCCACGTGAAAGGGCCACCTGTGGGTGCTGGTTTTGCTTTTCACTCCCAGATGCCTTTGTGAAATTCCAGGTGATTCCAGCTGGGCAGCGGAGTTGACATACTGCTTGAGATGGGACTGTGGCTTTTCGACATTGGTTTTTAGGACTCTCATCTGTCCCCTGTGGGAACTTGGCAGGTCTCTTCTGGCTGGGACTTGCCAGCGGCTCCTGGAACCTGTGCCTGAAGCTCTCACTTGTTGGCTGTCAGGAAATGGGAGGGCCGCGGAGCTTCGGCGGTGACACTTGCGGTGTGGCCCCGTGCCTGCGCGAGGCAGCTTTGCCGTGCATCATGCCAATACTTCATTGATCCAGCAGCGGCCTCAGGCTGGCAGCACGATCAGTATGGCCCCAGCATCCTCGTGAGCTCCAAGTGTCCTTCCGTGGGCTGTCCCTCTCTCTCTCTCTCCCTGTCTTCCAGAGTAGAATTTATCTCGACCGGGTGAAGGTTGGCATTTCAACCTCAGGACTTAATCCCCTTTCTCGTGGGCCTGCAGCAGGTCCCCTGTGTCCACTTGTTATTCGAGAAGGTGCCCTGCCCCTGCCTCCCTCATGAGAAAGCTGCCTGCCTGTGGGGCGCAGGGCAGGGGACTTTGCTGGTGTCTCTCCTTTTGCATGTTTCTGCCTGTGAATTAGTTTTGCCATTAAAGAAAAGAAATTATACCCCCGTTCAAATCATTAATTGAAAAGCCCTTATTATCTCATTAGTGGTGTTTGATATCTAAGGCAGATAAACTTGGAGAAGCTCATCCGCTCGGTCCCTGAAGAAACGTGATTACATCCTGGGTCTCACTAAAATGTCTCCCTCTCAGCTGTCAGGTTTCCCACTTCGCAGCCTTTTCCGGACACCTGAAAGAACCTAGGATGGAAATAAATGACGCCGGCCTGAGGGTGGGCCGGGCCGGGCCGGGGTGGGAGGAGGGTGGGTTCTGCTGGCGCACCGCTGGCTGGTAGCCCACCGCCCCTCACCAGCTCCTGGCCAGGACAGGCCTCCCTCAGGGCCGGACCTGCCAGTGTTTACAGGCAGCGAAACTTAGAGAGACAGAGTCACTTGTGTGTGCGGCTAGGGCTGAGAGGGCCTGAGTTTTTTATGTAAACCTGGGGTGTTAAAGGAATCAAAAAGCAACTGGCAGCCTGGGAGTGTCTTGTGGAACCCCCCTCCCCCCGAGGCTGCATCCTATTGTCAAACCTGGGGTCAGCCGGCTTCACTATCACACCCCTGGACTTTGTTTGCAGAAAGAATTCCTTGTGCTGTGCGGCTGCCATCCTTTCTGCTCACGTCCTGGGTTTCTGATGTGAGAACCGAGCACCTCCAAATTTAGATGGGCTTCAGCAGGGAGACAGCCTCCAGGGTCCTCTGCCTGGCAGGGCACGTGGCCCCACAGGGGAGGCTGACACAGAGTTTCCCTGCCCAGCTTTCCTGGAGCCTTGGCTGATTCCAGCCTGAGCGGTGCCTTTGCCCACCACCTCCATGCCCGAAGGGCTGGCCACTTACCCGCTCCCTCAGACCTCAGCCAGCCTCATCGGGACCTCTCTTGCACCTGTGGCCAGACTCAGACCCCAGGCCCCAGCTGGGAAGGGGACACTGGCTGTGGCTCTGCTGTTGAGTGTCTTCCTCAGGAATGAGCAGGATGGGGCCTCTTCCCTGACAAGAGTGGTGCAGAGCCCACCTGTGGGCAGCCGGCCTTCCCAGAACCTCCTGGCAGGCTGGCGCAGGGCTCAGCGCTGTTTCCTGTCATCCCAGTTAATCCCACGGCCCCTTGATGAGGGTCTGTGGTGGGTCCATTTCCTCCTTCACTGATTTCTGCATTTAGCAGCCGTGTATAGAGCGCATGTCCTGGACCAGGTGACACTCTGGGCCTGGAGGTCCCAGGCATTGCGGTCCTGGCAGGGAGGATGGAGTGAGAGTGAACCAGAAAATAAACACGAGCACAGCCTGGGGTTCACACAGCCTGGGGTTCACACAATCTGGGGTTCACACAGCCTGGGGTTCACACAGCTTGGGGTTCTTGCCAGAAGACAGCGATCGGGGTGGGGGGAGATGCGGGGTGGTCAACGCCTGGCACCTTGGGCCCTGCAGAGAGTTCCACTCAGGGGGCACAGGTGCCAGAGCCAGCCCCGGGTTGATGGCGGTAGTGGGGCATGGCCCAAGGCAAGGATGAGGAGCCTCGAGGCCGGGTCCCACAGGGCTAGTAGCCGTGGTGGGGAGGAGTTGGGGGTGCGTCTGCAGTACTTTGGCTTCTAAATTGCCCAGAGATCCTTGTGCCTAGGTTGGTACTTGTTAAAGGAATGAGAGTTGAGGGGAAGTGACCAAAAAGCTCTAGGCAGGACGTGTGTGGAGCGCTGTGTTCATTCGCCCAGTGCTTGTTCACTGAGCGTGCGCCACATGCCAGGACCATCCGGACACACGTGGTGAGGTTGCTCTGGCTGAGGAGGTGGGCCAGGGACACCGGTTGAGGAGGCAGTGCTAGTTGCTCGGGTAGGAGTTGGCAGATTCCATGGAGAGGGCAGTGGGAAAGGAGAGGAGTGAGTGGCTGAGGTTCCCAGAACCTCACATACGGAGGGGAAGTGAGGCGCGGTGGTGTGGAAGGCCTTGGAGATGGGGGTCAGGGCCCAGGCTCTCTCTACCACATCCCCTGGGGCCTCCCAGTGCCGGCTGCGGTGGGGACCCTTGCCCGCTGCCTGCCCACCTGCCCTCTTCAGCCTCCTAGGAGCAGTGAGGGTCCTGGCCCCCGCCCCAGGTCCCCACAGCCCCTTTGGTGGACTTGGCTACTTGGCGTTGGCCCCAGGATTCAGCCGGTCTCCCCACAACCTCGAGCTCCTGGGGCTGGCTCCCACCCACCTGGGTGGTCTCTCCTACGGCACCAAGCTCCACGCTTCGACCAAAGCTGTAGGATGTTGGAAGGAGTGGGTTGATTGTCCCCAGTTTGTGTGTTGAAGAGCAGTGTAAAGGTGGGGTGTGAAACGCCCCGGCGTCCAACCTTGCTGGAGGAGGCTTGTTTCAGTGATGGACGGACCTGGGCGGGGGGACCGGGAGGTGAGGCTGTGAACCCAGTTCCTCGGAACCAGCCCTGGGCCATGTGGCACCAAGAGCCTGGGCGATCAGGGCTCCTGGGCTTGAGCCCCCTCGTCCCTGGGAGTTCTGAGTGGCCTTTCAGCACCCACCCACCCTGAGCTTTCGCATGCCCCGTGGGACCAGGACTGATAAGGTGAGCAGGGGTGGTGGACATCACTGCTCGTGCCCCCAGGACACCTGTGGCCCTCAGAGCGGGAGCTGCCTCATCGGGACCCCTCTTGCACCCTGTTGCGTAGGTGGGGTGGTGGCAGACGTGCACTTGCCCCCTCTCCAGAGCCCCCAGACCTGTCCCGGTGTCACATCTCATGGCAGATCTCCTCCCAGTCGGCCCAGGGCTGCGGGTGTCGCCAGCCCGTGCTGTGCAGGTGGGAGTGTGAGCAAACCTGGCCCCGGGCCCTGGCTACATCTTCACTTGGCGCGGGCATAGAAAAAAGGAAAATAAGATAAAATGGAACAAAGTGGAAGCACTTGAGGAGGTCTTCGTGCCGCCTTGTGATCCACTTCCAGTCCAGGAAGCCCTGGATCTGTACGGTGTGTTCATTTCGTTACTCTAATGAGTTTGAGGATTTTCAGGGCAAACATGATAGGATTTCTCAGTTCAACTTTGGGGTGTTTGTTTTTTGAGATAAAGCACACAGGAGAAGTTGCATTGATCTTTTAATTCCTCATGCAAAGAAAAAATATTTGCTCTTCTCTGATTTAGTGTGTCTGATTCTCACCGAGGCTGGAGGGGCTGGTGGGATTCAGTCAGAGTGGACGCTGGAGCATGGTGACGTCCCAGCCCTGTTGTCACTGCCCCCTCACTGCACAAAGAGGGGACAGGTACTGCCCCTTAGTGAGGAGCTGAGGACCCCCTGCACCCCCCCTGCACTCCTGCTTTCCTTCTCCCTTAGGGCAGCTTTCCCAGGCCTCCCTGACTTTGGGGTGCTGGATGCCTCTGCCTAAAGCCCCACATTCTGTGCCCCTTGGCACCCTGAAGCTGCGCCTGCCCCCAGCAGCCTCTCCACCACTGTCTCTGCAGGCCTGCCTAGCCACCTTCACCAGCCACACTGGGCCACACCCAAGCCTGGCCCCTGAAGCAGGCGGTGTCTTCATGGCTGCTTAGCACTGGGGAAGAAGGGTGGGCGCAAGTGGGAAAATCGTCATGAAAATGGGCCTCCCATGAGGTTGGAGTGAGGAGTGTGCGGTCCCTGCCAGTGGGGAGTGGGGAGTGGGAAGGGAACCTTCTCAGACAGGAAGTTTGCGTCTCTGAAAGGGGCTGGCCCTGCCTTTGCCTCCCTCCTCAGGGCTCAGCGTCTCCGTCTGTGTGATGTTACTGCCCCCCCCCCGCCCGCTCTCAGGGTTGTTGCAAATGCTGGGGAAACACAGGTGCTCTGTGGCGTGTCATTGTCAGTGCCACTGTCACCTGATAGGATCCCTAGTCCCCCAGGCGTCCAGAGGCTCCGGCACCCATGGGGATACCTTGTGAGCCACAGTCCTCGTGGGATTGTCCAGGTAGCAGCACCTCACAACTGTCTCATAGCCTATCACTTTGTTGAGGAAGTGGCCAGAGCTACCGTTTATAAAAGTGACAGCATCTGTGCACCAGTCCCTTTGCAGTGTGCTCTGTGCTGCCAGCTAAGGACGCACAGACCCCACCCCAAGGTGCTCTCGGCCTCCGGGGGACAGGGAGGGCAGTGGACAGTGATGACCTGTGAGCTGGGGAGGGGCGAGCAGTAGGACACACAGACCCCACCCTGAGGCGCTCTCGGCCTCCGGGGGACAGGGAGGGCAGTGGACAGTGATGACCTGCGGGCTGGGGAGAGGCAAGCAGCACTTCTGGAGAAGTGCAGGCGCCGTGCATCCCCGGCTTCCCAGCCACCCTCCCTAGTTAACTTTGCCTCTTCCCTCCCCTGAGCTGCAGGAGGCAGGTTTTGGCAAAGGCTGTCCTCGGAGAGCCCCCTCGGTGGGTCTTAGGGTATTTGCCAATTCTGTGTGCTTTGCAGTTGACAAGCATCTTAGTCTCTCTGGGCTGGAATAACAAAATAGCATGGACGGTGGGCTTAGAAACAGTGGACATTTACTCCTCAGTTCTAGGGGCCGGGAGGCCATAACCAAGGCACCGGCAGACCCGGCATCTGGTGAGGGGCCTGCTTCTGGTTCATAGACAGCACCGTCTGCCATGTCCTCACACGGCGGAACGGGGAGGGGCCTCTCAGCGTCTCCTTCATGGAGGAACCAGTCCCGTCCCCGAGGGCTCCCACTCATGGCCAGTCACTTCCCAAAGACCCTGCTTCCTAATACTACCACCTTGGCATGAGGATTTCAGCTGATGGAGTGGGGAAAATGCAAATGTTCCAGCTGTAGCACGTTATGTGGCAGAAACCCAGAGTACCAGGAGGCCAGCTCTCGGCCTGCGGCCATCCTCCCTGGGGGCCCAGCCTGGACTCAGCCTTTTGGCTCGGCCAAAGCCCTTGTGAGTCCCACCTTGAGCCTCTGCGGGAGGGTGACGTCATGTGCTTTATCGCTTTGTTTATGTGCTTCAGTCACCGTTCCGCTCCTGCAGCGACCAGTCAGGCACAGAACACGGAGGCCGCCAAAGACAGGCCCTTGGTTCCAGTCGCCCCCGCGGAACTGTGTGTCTGGGGCCCAGTTGCCCAGGAAGTACCTCAGAGGACACCACTGGCACAAGCCACAGGTGCTGACGTGGCCGCACCTCCCAGGGCCCCTTAGCAGGTGTGCACCTGGAGACAGGTGTTCACCCAAACATGAGCCGTGGAGGGCTCCCGGCTGGGTAGGCCCGGGGTCTGCATTGTCAGGGGCTGGTTGGGGCGGCCTCAAAGGGGCTCTGGTCTCCACCCAGCTCCTGTGTTCCCTCCTGTACATTGAGCATAGCACTTCCAGGGGGCTTTGGGTCAGCTCCCCATCCTGTTCTCATGACAGGCTGCTCGACGGTGGCCCGCTGGGACAGGAGAGGGACCACCGCTCCTGGGTGAGCCTAGGACACTCACCTTCCAAGCCCCCTGCTTCCAGCCACTTAGAAGGAGGCGCGGTATCCTGGCCGGGGAGGTTGTTAGTGTCTGCCCGGGGCGCCTGGGCTGAGCTGTGCTCACTAAGACCCAAGTTTGTGTTCAAGAGTGGCGGCGGGAGAAGCCCCACTCTCACTGCCTCACCGTCCTGCTTATGCCTCCAGATAATCCCATTGTAATAAACTTAATTCCTGCCGGTCCCTGAGAACCAGCCTGTGGACCTGTTGCGACGTCCACATCGTGTAACTGCTCCTGTTACACTGTCAGTCTTGATTAGGGTCCCATTCTGAAATGTCAAGCTGTGGTCTTGTCTGCACTCGCTGATTCATTCATATCTTTTTATAATCATTATCGGATGACACCTCTGTCACTTTGGAGGGGCGTAGCTAGGAGCAGTGGTGACCCCCACAGTGAAACCCCGCAATTTTTGAAGTGATTTCTCCTCACTGGGAGCCACAGACCTAATGTTGAGCAAAAATTGAGCTGTGGGTATTTAGAAATCAATTGAAAACGTCGCATCGATCAGGCTCTGAATGTGCGCGCGCTGAGTCTGTCTGTTCTTCCGGGCGGCCCAGGCTGCTCTGCTTATTTTAAAATACATCTCATCGGTTGTGAAAATGCTGCCGTGTGGCGCCCATTTCGGGAGACAAGCCTTGTTGATCCGGAAGCTGGCCTCGTTTGGCAGCCAGCCGGGCCTGCAGGGGATGCCTGCCCCTGCCTTCCCTCCTTCTGCAGACCCTGGAAGCCTGGTCCTGCTGGCCTGGGCCTGGGGGCTGTCCCTGGGGCCCGGTTGCTGCTCTGGCTTCTGCAGCCCTGTGAGCGTTCCCCATGCTGGTGCAGCTTATCACAAAGTGCAACTTGCCGCCTACCCCCAAAAAACCTGCCTCCCACAATTGGCAGCACACAGCCCTGGGCAGGTGCTGGAGTCGGAGGGGTCTGGCATACAGACTCCACAGCCCTGGCTCTAGGACTGCTCTGGCTTGTTAGTGTGTGTATTAGTCCATTTTCGTGCTGCGCTAAAGAAATAGCCGAGTCTGGGTAATTTATAAAGAAAAAGAGGTTTAATGGACTCACAATTCCATATGGCTGGGGAGGCCTCACAGTCATGGAGGAAGGTAAAGGAGGAGCAAAGTCACGTATTACATGGTGGCAGGCAAGAGAGCGTGTGCAGGGGAACTGCCCTTTATAAAACCATCAGATCTCGTGAGACTTACTCACTACCACGAGAACAGCACGGGAAAAACCCACCTCTGTGATTCAGTTACCTCCCACCAGGACCCTCCCATGACACGTGGGGATTGTGGGAGCTACAATTCAAGATGAGATTTGGGTGGGGACATGGCCAAACCATTTTAGCCTGCAGCCTTGATCAGGTCACTCTGTCCTTCCTCACCCAGTCCTGGAAGCAGACAGGTTCCCATCGGTAGTCCTGAGAGTTGCCCCCATGCTTTTTGCCTTCCCCTTACGCACACATTTATAATCCTCGGGCCAGCTCTCCCACAGAGGGCGGTTGTCCCCAGCTCAGAGATGAACTTGACTGGAGCCACACAGCTGGTATGTGGCACTGTGAGCTGAACTCAGGGCAGCCAACTCCACGCCTGGACTCTCGGCTTCGTCCGCTGCCCTGATTTTCTTCCGTGCCTTCGGGAAGGCCCTCCCAGCCACCTCACTCTGAAGCAGGCACCATGATTCTGTAAAGAAATGGGATTTGAGCCACACGCTGGTTTGTGCCATGTACCTGCTCTTTCCTACATTGCTTGTAGTGTTTTCCTAGAAAGGAGGGAAGAAGGAAGAAGGGAAGGGAGAGAAGGAGGGAGAGAATAAGGAAGGAAATGACTTGGCTAATACCTGAAATGCTACAGTTTTTTTTTTATATCAAATTCTACTAGTTCCGAAATAGAGCTTAGCTGGATAATATTCTGAGTTGTGGCTGAAATTTCTATTCTACCAAGTGGTTTTCTGGCGTGAAATGTGTTTGGATTTTTGTGGATCAATTTTATCAGTACCGGTGCTAATTGGACATAAACATCATCAGCCTCCTGTGTGCTGGGCCCACTAGTCGGCACTGAGAATTCTTCCCCCGTCTGCCACAGCTCTGGCCCCCGTGACTTTTTGCCAAGGTCAGCTTCTCATAGGACTGGCTCCCTCCATGTTCCCAGTAGGAAGATGGGAACTGTGAAACCTACTTTCAAGCCCACCCCAGAAGCTGTTTACTTTCCCATCCATCCCCGCACACACACACACCCCACCCCCCCATCCACCCCCCCACCCATTCATCCATCCATCTACCCACCCACCCACCCATCCATTCACCCACCCACCCATCCATTCACCCACCATCCATCCACCTATCCATCCATCCACCCACCCACCCATCTGTCCACCTACCCACCCATCTATCCGTCCACCCATCTGTCCACCCATCTGCACATCCATCCATCTGCACATCCATCCATTCACCAGCCCTCCATCCACCCATCCATGCATCCATCCATCCATCTAGCCACCCACCCCCATCCATCTACCCATCCCCTATCCATGTATCCACCCACTCACCCACCCACCCACTCCATCCATTTATCCACACGTATATATACCACACCCCTCCCATTCATCCAGCTGTCCATCTACCCACCCACTCATCCATCCATCCTCCTACCCTCCCATCCACTTACCCATCCATCCACCCATCCACCCAACCACCCACCATTCAGCATTTATTTGGACACATACTCTGTTGCTCTCAGTCAAGCACTGTGGAGGTCTGAGCCTTTGCCCTCAGGGGAGGCAGACTCTGGTCCCTGCTGGAATCATGCACAGGCCTTGAAGGTGACTACCTGGTGGAGACATTAAGAACCACCCAACTCCCCAGAGGAAGGTGCTGGGAAGAGGGTGTCCCACCTAAGCCTTGGCCTCAAAGGGACCTTTTCTCCTGGAAACCCCTCCTCTCTCTCCCAGAAGGGGAACCATCCAGGTGGATCGGTACCCTGGAGCCACCCCTGTCCCCACCTCTGCCCTGCTGAGTTTGAGCCAGCCTCAGTGGAGCTCAGAGTGTAGACTCTGAGGTCTACAAATCGATGGAGACCTGACAGCAACTTTTTGCCGGTAAGTCTATAAATCTCTGGCCTGAGTACTTGGCAGTGACCCTTTAATATTCCTGAAAAGAAAGAAAAGGGGTCCTAACAGCAGAGGATTTACAGCCAGGATTTTACTGGAATTAGGAAGTAAAAGCCATGCTGTGCCAGCTAGCTAATGAGTTTTGAACCGCTTCAGGAATAAGCGTGCGTTTAGAGTATCACCATCAGTGCGGTGGCCCTACACCTTCTGGGGAATGGTGCTCTACCTGGAATGATACTTAGGCACTGCCTGACGTGCGGAGAGCCTGTGACTGAACAACAGAAGCTGGGTCCTGGGAAATGCAGAGTTCTTTCCAGTGGGCAGCCCTGCCTGCAGGGTCCCCTGAGCTCTCTGACAGGCACCCAGCAGCCCTGCTTGCACCACGTGTACCCAGCTGACCCTAAGCTCTCTGATGGGCGCCTAGCAGCTCTGCACGCACCGTGTGTACCCAGCTGAGCTGTTGATGCTCAGAGGTCCTGTCAGAGGCAGCTGTTTGAACATTGGTCCCTGGAGTTGCCAGGGGTGCACGAGGAGGGCTGGGCCTGGGGGTGAAGGCTGACGACTGCAGCCCTCCGCTTCGCCTGCAGAGACAGGATGCCGGAAACATGTGGAGAGGTGTGCACTTACGGCGGGCCTGCTGCCTCCGTCTCCTCCAGCATCCTGTGTCCTGCCGGGCCGGCCGTGGTGCCTGGCCACACTCCGAATCAAGCCTTTAGTCTGTGATGTCCAGAGGCCCCTCCTCCAGCACTCCGCACCCTTGGTTCAGCCCGATGTCCCTGGACGGTGTCGTGGGATCCTGTACCTGAAGATGTGGGAGGCAAACCGTTCCCAAACACCAGGGTAAGGGTGTCTCAGAATATCACTGTCTCTTTAGAGAAAGGCCCCTCTGCCACACACACCCCTCCTGAGCTCCTGTGCTCACTGCTCATCACTGTCAGAGCCGTGCACTTGGACTGCCAGGACCTGTGAGGACCTGCGGGTTTCTAGTGGCTGCAGCTGCCCGTTTCCCTTTCCAGAGCTCCTCTCCCAGAGGACAGCGTCCGTCCCAAAAGGTCCTTTGTGTTTGGAAAGGGCCCTTTTCTGGCACAGGCTGTAGCATAAAGATGAAGTGAGACCACTTCTGCCGTACCCCAGAACCCACCAGCCCCACCTTGGGGGGCTCTGAGGCCTTGGGACGCCACGCAAGGCAGTCTTTGTGACCGCACCAGCGTCCTTCCTTGGCCCCTGTGCTTACTGCGCCCCTGTCTGCCTGGCGTGCACACAGTCTACACGCACACACACGTGCATGCACTCAGGGCACACTCAGGGGCTCTCCAGAGTCAGTACCCACCACCTGGGGGTGCGTCGGTGTTACTATCTCCAGTCAGCACTGGTGGGACTGGATGCAGCCCATGAAGGTGCCTGCTGGCTGGGATCCTGGGTCTTGGGGTCTGGAGGCGGCTGAGCTGTTCGGTACCCCTGGACCAGAGCCATGTAGATGTTGATTTAAATCGGAACTACCTTGGTGATGGTGGCAGACATGAATAAGTGCATACCACGTGCCGGCCACAGCGTTTTCCTGTGCATCTCACCTTATTCTCACAGCAGCCTGGCAAGGGCAGGGCCGCTGTTAACACCTGTTTACATCTGGGGCAGGTGGATGACCGAGCCCCGGATCCCTGCCTGCGTCTTCTGCCAAAGGTTGGCCCAGGCAGATTGGGAAGGTGCTGGTTTCTCTGTGGAGAGGTTCAGCATCGTCCTTTACATGCCCAGGTCACTGGCAGGGCCCTTGTCTCAGGGAGGGGCCCGTCTAGCTGGTGTTGCAGGGAGTCAAGAGGGCAACTGCTCTGTGGAAGGAGGACCCTGAGTGGAGAGGTCCTCAGCCCAGAGTCCTTGTTAGCCAGCACCTTTGACCCCTTGGACTGTCATCACAGGTATAGTGACAACCAGAAATGCCCCAACTGAGAATCACTGACTAAGTCGCTAGCGTGCAAGATTGAATTGCCTTTAAGACATGATATTACAAAAGCATCGTCATATGAAGAGCTAATCAAAGACTATGCAGCCAGAAGGCAGGGAAGGGCTATCGTAGAGGCCTGGCAGGCAGTTCATTCGGAGAGGTGTTCTTGTTTTAGGATTTTTTATGTTTATGGTATTTGCCAGCTTTTAAATTTCATAGTTCTGATTTTTTTCTAAGTAAGCACCTACCTGCACTGCCAGTTTTGAACTCATATCTCATGTTCTTTTTCTTTCTAAAAGAAGGTTCCCACATTGTGTAACCTTCGTGGCCTACACAGCCTGGGTCGGCCTCAGCCCGTTTGAGAGTCAGCAGAGTGGATCATCCAAAAAGTAGGGGTTGACCAGGGGGCCGCGGCATGGGAACGCACTGGATTGCTGGCCTGCTCCGTGCTGTCCCTTAAAGCAGGGGTTGACCAGGGGCTGCAGCGTGGGATGTACTAGATTGCTGACCTGTTCCATGCTGTCCCTTTCACCCAGGGCTCCTCGCGTTCTCGTGCTGCTGGCTTTCCTGATAACCTCCAAACCCGTTCACGCTAGTCCTTGAGTGGAATTGTTAAAAGGCTGATGAACTCTCTCTTTCCCCAGCTCAGAATCCTGCCATCAGGTTGAAGCCCTTGATTACAGCTGCTAGATAGAATTGATGAAGAGACAGCAGAAGAGACGTTAGAGAAAAATCTATAAGCTTTATTCCTGAAGAGAGAAAGCCCAGGCCTGTGGCTCCTTTGGGCCGGGCCAAGAGAGCGTTGGCAACTGTTATCTCTGATGTCGTCCCCACCCATGGCACAGCTTAATCTCCACCCTACGCAGCCAGCACCGACGCCACTCTGTAATCATTCAGAGATAATCAGATTGGATTAGCTTTCAGACTGGGCTGCGGGAATTGATTTAGACTGTGTTACAGGACAGGCAGCGAGATGGTTCTTCCTGATACGTGGTCTGTGACTCGGTGGCCCGTTCTTGATAGGGCGGTGGGAGGGCTTTGCCTGCCGGGACGCAGGAGGTCTCCTCATCTGTGCAGGATGGGACGCCAGGGCTGGGGGATCTTCCCACAGACCTTGTTCCCTCTGTCATCTAGCTCCAGAGGCGGGTCTGTCACAGGTCAAGGGACTAGGAGAAGGCTGTCTGCCCACCCGGAGGCCTCCACCCTTTCGGATGACACACATTCATTCATTCATTCACCCGTTCATTCGAAAAATACCACAGCCCAGCAGCTGGCCCGTGAGAGTGACAGTTACATGGAGATTGCACTGACGGGGCTGGGGAGAGTGGGAAGACACAGTATTAGGTGAGAGGGAAGGGCCGCTGCGGGGAAGGAAGGCAGCCGGCTACCTGGCCTGAGTCTGGAAGGGCAAGGGAGGAGCAGCGGCTCTAGCCAGGCCGGGCCTCGGCAGGCAGTGGGCACTGTCCGTCCTGGGGCCGACAGGGAGACAGGGAGGGCTCCGCCATCTGCAGGGGACTGAGGAGCAACACTAAACCAACTCGGAGTCGGTCTGCTTTTGCTATAATCAGTTGCCAAGCACAGGCAATGCCAGAGATTAAATATTCCTCCCTGTAAAAGGCGTTTTGTTCATGTAAAAACCATTTATGTGACTCCTGTTACCTTTTAATAATAGATGTGTAAAGCCTCAAGTGGGCGTGTTTTGCTGACTTGATCTTGAGTGGATCCTGCTGCCGGCCTGGTATATAGCACGTAGGGGTCTGTCGGAGGGCTACCTGGGGGGCTGCGGTCCTCCAACAAACACACGCTCTGCACCCATCTCCCAGGGCATTGTGAGGACCTAGGGGTCATGCATAGTGCCCTCAGAGAGGCCTTGGGGCACAGGTGCGCCCTGCTCTTTCCATCCTGCGCTTGGCCTTCTTCCATCCATACGTTGGTCACACATGGAGCATTTGCTGTTTCTGGCAGTTCTGATGTGGTGGGACAGGGCCAGGCTAGGAGTGAGCCCCACCACGGGGCTCCTGGTCTGTCCTTAAGGGCAGGAGCGGACCCAGCGGTGAGCACAGGTAGCCTGGCTGCACTGTCAGCGAGGAGCTGTGCCCAGCGGCCAGAAGGGAGAATGGGACTCAGAGCCAGCGGGGAGCTAGACTATGTCGCTTCTGGGCAGAGGCCGGAGGCCCAGCCCAGGGAAGGGTGGGAAGTGGAGGCCACTGAGGGCTTGGTGTGAAGCTGGAGCCCTCTAATCTGTGGGGTTGTGCTGCTCCTGGGAGGGCTGGAAACTCCCCACCAGCCTCCTCCTTCCTCCTAGGACAGTGCCAGGGAAGAGGCTCTCACAGGCCCTTGATCCCAGAAGTGGCTCAGGGTGGGGTGGAGACCAGAATCAAAGCACAAAACAAAGCTGGTCTGAACTGATGAAAAACGAAGCATCTCAACAGAAGCAAAATAAATTTTTAAAAAGCCCCGAGAGGCCACCATCCCATTGGACAGGTGGGATTCCTGCAGATAAAGTGGCCCCGGCAGGTGTGCTCCTGTCCTAGTGACAACATCTGGGGAAATCCTGTCACAGAGAGGCACCTCCCAACACAGGGGACCTCTGCAGCCACCGGACGAGGAATTCCAGAACAACCCGAACGATTTAAAAACACAAATAGAGGCGGAGAAGAGAAACCATATGGCACGAGAAAAGAACAGTTGGATTTTAAAAATAGAAATCTGAAAAAGGAGGATGTGCCTAAGAGAGTTTGGTGATCTTCGTTGAGAGAACAAACACCCACTCAGAATCGCTTGAGACCGGGTGTGGGGTGGGTCTCGAGGGCCTGAACAGAGTCCCCTCCCTGGAGTCCTTCCTCCCTGGATTCCTTTCCTGGGGTCCCTCTCTCTTGGGTTCCTCTCCTGGGGTCCTTCTCCCAGATTTCCTCTCCTGGGGTCCCTCTCTGCTGGGTTCCTCTCTCCTGGGTCCCTTTCCCGGGGTTCCTCTCCTGGGGTCCCTCTCCTGGGTCCCTCTCTCCCCCGGGTTCCTCTCCTGGGGTCCCTCGCTCCCCCTGGTTCCTCTCCTGGGGTCCTTCTTCCAGGATTCCTCTCCTGGGGTCCCTCCCTGCTGGATTCCCCTCCCCTGGGTCCCTCTCCCGGGGTTCCTCTCCCAGGGTTACTCTCCTGGGGTCCCTCTCTCCCCTGGGTTCCCCTCCTGGGTCCCTCACCTGGGGATTTCTCTTGCAGTGCCTGCTTGTGCTTCAGGGACCGAATACCTGACCCAGCCTTGCCACCTCCTGGCTCTGGTCCCACCTAGCCACAGCTTCCCATGTGTCCCTTCATGCAGGTTCTGGGGGGCCACAGCTTCCCATGTGGCCCTTCATGCAGGCTGTGTGGGTGAGTGGGCGAGTAGGTGGAGATAAGGGAGAGTAAGTGTGGCAGTGGAGGAAGGAAGCTGGCATTTGTCACTGGCCACTGAGTGATTGGTGCCCGTCGCTGGTCCAGTCCCCTGGGGCTGGGGTCACATGGCTCGGGGTCCCCTCAGGAGCTGCAGGCAGGGCTGGACCGCAGATGTGTCCGTGGCACGTTGTGGTTGGGGGACAGGCTTTGCCGGCCTGTGGAGGTGAGCTCACGGCCCAGCGGTGGCAGGAATCACGGACGCTCGCATCTGCTCCGTGGCATCCTGTGCGGCCTCCATTTATTTCCCTCAAATGGCTTTCAAAACCTTCTAAAAATAGGAGCTTAATGAGACGTTTAGCAAAATGCCACACAGTATTTATCCCTGCGCTTGGCCGCATTGTTAGTTCTTCAGGAGAAAAAGCTCTCCCGTGTACACAGTGTGCCGCCCCCACGGGCACGGGCCAGGCTGGCTGCCGAGAAGGCTGGAGGAGGCGGGCAGGACGGAGTTGTGGCGGGACCGCTTCCCTGCCCAGGTGGGCAGCTTTGTGAAGACTGGTGGGGAAGGGGCATGATCGAGGCTATCAGTCCTGCCCCTGGAGCTCACAGAGGCTGGAAGGATGGCAGAGCCGGCAGGGCTGCAGGAGGTAGCCGCAGTGGAGAGTCAGGGAGGAAGGTTCTGGAAGGAGGGCTGGCATTGGGGCCGAGGTGGCTGAGGCTCTCGGGCTTTTAGAGACTTGTTCTTTGGAGGATGTGATGACTTCCTGGGAAGGTTTCCTGATGATGTGACTTACTCGTTGTGGACCAGGGTGATTGTCACCTCCAACTTAATGGGAGGCCTTGGGCCCTTTGGCCCAGCCCTCATCTCTGGTCTCTCTGGGGTATGAATCCCCTCCAGAGCCTCAGATGAGCCCCTTCAGAGAGGAGGGGCCTCCTCTCCCATAGCAGAAACCCCTACAGCACTGACTCCTCAGGGGCAGTGGGGCGGGGCCTGTGCACCAGGAGCAGATGGGCCACAGGCCGGGATTGGCCTCTCTGGTCTCTGTTCTTGTCTATAAAATGGGTGGACTATGTTCCTCCAAGCCTGTTAGAGTTCATGAGGAAAGGGTCAGGAAGGGCCCCGTGCGGCACGGGGCACAGTCACTGGTGCGCTGTAAACGCCCCTGAGATCAGTGGCAGCCACAGTCCTGGGCACCGCCACCCTGTTCAGGGCGAGTGGGAAACAAATATCACCAAACACGAGTCAGATTTGGAGGGCACTGGGGAGCGGGCGGCCCTCCCGGCTGTACTCACAGTGGAGTGGCGAGGGCTCCAGGCAGCTTTGAGCCTGCCTCTGAGGCCCCGAGTTCATCTTTTGGACATCTCAAAAGTCAGTAAACACTCAACCTAAGACTCACCGTGTGCTCTTCCATCTCTGCTCCAGGGACATCCCACTTCCATCCAGAGCACCTCTCGAGCCTGTGCATCTGAGGCGGTCTGAGTGGCCGGGCTTGCTGGGTGGCACAGGAGTCCCTGTGCCCCGGTGCTTCTGCTGAGCCGCCTCTGCATGTGGGTGCCTGGGTCTTCTTGCCAAGCTGACTGCTCATTAGCTTGCCTACCTGTGGGCCACAAGCACGTGTGCCACAGCTCCACAGAGCCTGGCACGGGCTGGTGAGCTGCAGCGCCAGCTCAAGGCCAGTACGCGGTCTCCCCAGCCCCCTTCTGAGCCAGGCCCTTCTCTGTGTGTCACCAGGTGCCCCACTCCCACCCCCAGCATCATTCCCTGCACCCACAGGGCTCCCGTTCGTGTGACCCTCCCTTGGGACCAGATAGCTGGAGACCAGCCTCCGCCCCCACCGCCCTGCTGAGTGATGGTGCCATTCTCTTCCTTCCGTGGGAACTCTGTGGCCATCACGTGGCGTGCATGTGGCTGTGTGGCTGGCACAGAGGCCTTGTGCTTCTGCCTGAGGCACCTGGCGTGACCAGTGGCCTTGCTCTTCCGGCCGTGATGCTGGGGCCGTGGGGTCTCAAGAGAGGATGTGGGATCCGCTGTGGCCCCTCGGCCTCTGAGGGGCTTGTGAGCAGCGTGGGGAGCAACCTGCTCCGCTTAAAGGAAAGGGTCCCGGGCCTGCTGGATTCGCGCAGATTCCTGCGAGCCTGGCTGTGCGGGCCCAGAGCCTCACCAGGCGATTGATCTGAACACACTTTTAAACACTGCGTGGTGTGGGGTTCTGTGTGACACTCGGCGCCCACCCATGTACTCTCCACCTTCCCTGGTGAAGCAGGCCAGCAGCTTCCCGGCGCACTCACACAGAACTGACCTTTCCAGATCGAAGCCCCACTGCATGCCTTCCTCCTGCCCTCCCGGGCAGCAGAAAAATCAATGTGACAATGCAGACTTGAACAACTCAGGAAATTGAATAATTTTCACAATGTATATTACGAGGAAAAAGATCATTTTGCTAGTGAATCTATGAAATCAACTTGTTGAAAGTCAATATTGCCACAGGTTTAAAGGTAGTCTTGGAGGCTTGGTCCATGGCTGGGAGAAGCTCTGGTACCTGGGCTCCCTCATGGCCCCTCTCCAGGGGGCCTCCCCGGGGGTCCTGAGTGCTGGGCTGTGCTGGCTGCTGAGCCAGGGCTTCTTCCTGTGGGGCTCGGGGAGGTCCCATGAGTCAGTTCTCCTGAAGGTCTTTCAGACCTGTGTGGTTACCAGTGACCTTACTCTCCTGGCAGAGTCCACCCTGTGTCCACCCTGGGGTTGAAGGAGACCCCCGGGGGAACGGAGAGCATACAGCCACCATGCCGGCCTGTCGGGAAGGAGCAGCATCACCCAGGGGAGGACCCCTTTGCGGTGTGGACGTGGCAGTGCGGCCTGGTGACCTGCGCTTTTCAAGCTGACGGGACCAGCAATGTCACCTCTGGGGTCTCAGCTCCCGAAGATAGGCCCACTGCGGAGGGCCGTGTGCCTAGGAGCGTGTGCGGCTGTGGTCCAGGCCTTACTCTGCTGCTGGCAGCCCATGTGAGGGTTCCTCTGGGCTGTCTGCCCGCCCGGACCTCACCCACTCTCCTGCGTGGATCTGACTAGAACCCGGTCCGAGGGCTCTGTGGTTCTCCTTTTATTCCGAAGAGCTGTTTCTGCCTGGCTAAGTGCCCTGAGATAAATTGTCACTAATGTTGGGAAGCAGACCTCTTTGTCCTCAGGTTGAGTTGACCAGTACGAGGTTATCTCTCAGTCATTTGTTCAAAACAGTGGGTTCACAATCCAGACTGGGTCAGCGCGGCGGATTCCCCTTCCCTGGGTCAGAAACCACCGCAGCCTCCCACAAGGACCCCACCCTGGGCCCTGGGGGCACCGTGCCAGATCAGCGCAAGCTCAGGGTTCCCAGGCCGCGGTGGGTTCCTCCTCTGCTTCTGGCTGGCGGGCATCGGTGGCCAGTCATGGCATCTCAGCTGCTGCCCTCTTCCATGGGATGATGACCCCTCAGCGCACAGGCACATTCACGAGAGAGTTTCTGGCCGGCCACGACCCCCCACATAGCTGGTCCTGATGAGGCTCTCGCAGTTGCGCTCTCTGTTGCTTCTAAGTCCCAAAGCCACACTTAATGGTCATTCTTGGTGGCTCTCCTTGCTTATGAGATGAAACTAGTATTTACTGAGTGTGCTCGGCCCATTTATATTTGTCATCTCATTTAACTCTCGTGATGAGAAAGGTGGCATTTTCCCATTTTACAGGCCAGGGCATGGGGCCTCTGAGAGAGAGCATTGGCCGCAGCCGCACAGCAGAGCCGGGACGGGGTCCAGATGTCTCTGACCCTTCGGGGGAGACGTAGGATGCCAGGGTGGGTCACGGGAAGCTTGCTGGAAGCAAGACCCCCGAGAGCTGTGGGAGAAAAGCACTCAGGCTAATTGGAAGTAGGATTGACTGAATAGGACAAGAAAAGGAAAAAAAATCACAGCCTATTTCATTCTGATATTAAAGGAGATCTGAGGTAGGCAGTTCCAGGCTGGAACAGCAACCTCAGTGCTTTCAGAAACCCAGTTTCCTGTCTTTCTTCTCTGCTGTCTGTGGCTTCCATTCTCAGAGGCACCTCGTGGCCTGAGATGGCTGCTGAAACTCCAGCCATTGCATCCATAGTCCAGCCTGGCAGCAGCAGGATATAAGGCACCTTTCCCTGCCAAGATAGCTACTTTTATGAGCTTTTCCTGAATTCCGCCCACTACTTCCAAATGCACCTCACGTGCATGAACTCAGTCATGTGGCCATATCTGACTTCAGGGGAGCCCGGGAAATGCAGTATTTTAGCAAGGCTCGTGTCTCCGTGAAGAAAATTAAAGTTCTGTTCCTAAAGACGGGGAGAGTGGCTGAACAGCTGTTGAGTGGTGCTTGGCAGCCCCTGCCATGGTGCTCCAGGCAGAGGAAACAGCATAGGGGGTGACCCAGGGGCCAGGAGAGCCTGTAGGCAGAACGCGTGAGAGAAGGGGGCCCGGTCTGCCTGGGGGTGGTGGGTTCTAGGGGGAAAGAGGTAGGGAGGTGGCCATGCAGGTGGACGACGGGCAAGGGAAAAGGGAGGAACTGTGGCCATCATCCAAGCGAGAGATGACAGATACCGCCCCCCAGGAGTGAGCCAGGAAGCAGGTGCGTTTGCAGGGTGCCTAGGAGGTGTGCGTAGAACCCACAGGGTATGGTGATAGATTGAAATGGGGGGGGGGGCGGGGGCACAGGGCAAGGTCAGAGAAGAAGGAGAAAGAAACTGGGGACAATGTCTGCATTTGTTTATCGGGTGACTGGCTGAGTGCTGTTGCCAGAGATCAAGGTAAGACCCACAAGGGCAAGGGCAGCTTGACAGGGGTGACGATGAGTCCTGTGTGGAGGCGGGGAGTGGACAGAGCCTGTGGGAGGTCCAGGGACACTGGACTGGCCTATGGGTCTGAAGGTCGGCAGAAGTCACCCTTGGGCATGGGAGGGTGGGCAGAGAGTAGGAGGAGATGTGAGTAGCTGTGACTGCGAGTGGATGAGAAGGGCCGGGAAGAGGGTGCGTGGCTGGCGGGAGCAGAGGAGCTCTGGGGCCTCCTGGGCCTCCAGCACTGCTTCCAGGCCGTGACTTCTCCTCCCTCCTGTTGAGGAACAGACAGGTCCCCGGAACACGGGAGTCCCCTGTGGCCCTGTCATCCCCCCCTCCAGCCCACCTCCTCACACTCTGCACTTTTGAGAGCTGTTCCTAGTGTCCTGGTGTGGCCCTGCCATGCGCTGAGCGATTCCGGGCCATGAGTGACCTGCCTCATCCTCTGAGCTCTGTTACTTGACATTTGGCTTGGTTTCATCTCGACTGACTGTAGCTGCAGCCTTTACTTGTCACACGCAGGACACTGTCATGGCCTGGAAATGCCCCACCTCTGAAATTATGACTCTTTGACCACAGCTTTCCCCCTTCCTTAAACCTCAGGCCCTAGTATGGGCCTGGCAATGTGCAGACACTGTCTATCCCAGCCCCAAACCCGACAGGGTGCCAGGCTGGCTCCCCAAAGCCCTCAGGAAGCTGGGGGACCCCAGTGGTGCCTGTCCTGTCAGCCTACCCTGGAGCCGGTAGCGGTTGCCTTTAGCAGGCAGTGTGCCCAGAGCTGTCTGAGTTCAGACTGCAGCCCTGTTAGGCGGGGAGTGATGGCGGCTGCTCTGGGACACATGCCCAAGGTCCGGGATGCCAGAAACACAGCCCACATGGCCGCTCTTCCCCTCCCCACTCTCAGCGGCCCACTCCTCATGATTTCTGCTTTAGGAGCAGAAGCCGCTGGCAAACCCGGCCTTTTCCTCTGGCGTTTTCACTCAGGATTGCTGTGGGAAGAGCCTCTCTGCTGCCCTGTAGATAGGCACCTGACCAAGGGTGCCACCTCTAGAAGTGGGCATCCTTCCCCGCTGCCCGCTGGGTGTTTCCTGAGTGGCGCCTCTAGGGATAATGTGGCCACAGCATCTTGGCCCCAAATACCACAAGGCAGGAAGTCTTCACGGGTTGAAACAGAGGAAGGGCTGTGCCAGGATTTGCAGCGTCCTCTGCGTGTGGATCAGAAGTCTCAGCCGTGTGCCCTGGGAAGAAATGGAAGGGCTGTGTGATGGGGACGCTCCATGCCGAGCCCATATTTTCAGCACTGAAAGCCGCTTTTCTCTTTAGAATTCCTTTTTTGGAAAAAAGAAAAAATGAAATGAATTACAAGCACAGGCTACATCCCTGTGCCGTGAGAGACTCCTCACAAGGTGGATGTATTGAGGTGTCACCTTCCCAGGGCTGTCCTCCCGGCGGGCTGGCCAGCTCCAGCAGCTGCCACCCTGTCCCGGCTGTCACTGTCTTTCTATTTTTAGCCCTGGTTTGGTCCAGAACTTGACAAGATTTTCAAACTAATAACTGGATTGTCAAAGAAATCAGCTGTCAGAGCCTGTACTCCGGGCTCCCAGGATGGTCTGGGAGGGGGAGAGAGGGAGAGAGGCAGGAGACGCCCTGGGGATTCCCGGCCACTGTGGACCAGCGATCACGTTGGGCAAATGGTGGCATCGTCACCGACACAACTCAAAGGCATTAGGGCCGGCGAGGACACGTGACACTTGACATCGCAGCACCCTGCCCACGTCAGCAAAGGAAGCCCCTCTTTTCGGGCACCACGGCTGTTCTCCCGCAGGCTCCTGCGCTCACAAGACAGAGGATGGGCTGGGGCCGGCACAGACCCCCACCTGAGTGCCCACCCTCAGGGGCAGTGGTGTGGACAGGTGCAGCCTGACCTTTCTGTGCAGAGCTACCTTCTTGTCTTCTGTGTATCAGGCGGTATTCTGTATTCTTTGATCTTCTAGTTAAAAGGGCATTGAGTGTGACAGAAAGGTTAAAAATAAGGTAAATAAGGATGAACTTTTCACAGGCAATTTTCCTACCAGGACCTCTATGGTCCTCCTATGTCTATAGAGTGCACCCAGCGTCGTGTTACGTGTGACACTGGGTTCATCACTCAGCCCCTCCCCCTGCCGGCGAGCCCCCTCCCCAGATGGAGTTTCCCGTCCTCCCAGATGGCCGAAGCCAGGGCTGCTTATCTCTTGGAGAAGCTGGTCAGTGTTGACCGCCCACAGAAAACCCACACCCCACGCGCACACTTGGCGTGCGGTTTCAGAGACTGTGCGGAAGGTGACAGGTAGTGTCTGGGCTGGGACCAGTCAGAGCCTAGACTATCCGACAGCAGTCCAGGCTCCTGGCTTCCACATGAAGATGTCATTCTAAGTTTTAGGGCCAAGTAGGGACACATTTAGTGGGGACAGTCCCTGTAACCCTCTCCGAGAGACAGGGTTGTATGGTGGTCGGGTCCAGCGGCTCAGGAGGGCAGCCCTGCCACTGAGGGGGCCGGCTGCTTGACCCTGAGCTGTCACTAGGCTTCTTGAGCAGCCGTCTTCTCCCTCGGACATGGGGGGTATGGAGGACACCTCACAGTTGTCAGATCCATGCCTGGCTTGAGGCTGGCCGGGGTGAACACCAGGATGGGCAGCCTCTTTGAGGCGACCAGAGGAGGGACCTGGGGCAGCTGGGGAGGTGAGGGTGGGCTTGAGGCTGTCAGAACTCCCCTCCCTGCCTTCCTCCTGTCCCCTCCTGGGGGTGTCCCTCTCTCCCCTCACAGTGCAGTCCCCCACCCCGGGCTGGGTCGCACTGTCACCCGATGGATCCGTGAGTGCACTTGCCTGCCTGGTCACCCGGCAGCCCTCCCCTTCTCTGGCCCCCCAGCTGCTATCTGGGAGCCACTGCTGCCCGCGCCAACCACCCGATGCTCAGCAGGGTCTGCATGCTGCACCCATCTGCCCTCTCCTTCCCGTCGTCCTGGTCACAGCCCCATGGTCTTAAGTCCCGTGAACCTTGGAGGCTTCCAGGGCACCGGCTGCTTGTGCATCAGTGTGGGCTGCACCTGGTACCATCCCTAGCCAGAGGGGCAGATGTCAGCACTGGGTCCTGTGGAGGAGCAGTGGCCAGGCACTGGGTGCCCCCGGCGTGCAGGTGATGCAGGATGCAGAGTGGCCATCTTGGGGTGCCGGGCGCCTCCTGTGGGGCGATTTGTCTCCTTGCAGCACTCCTGCGTGAATTATTTCAGCACCTGGGAGAGCAGCACGCGGCATAACCGTGGCACAAGTGCCGTGGTCTGCAGCTCCTCCCATCTGGAGAGAGAAACCACTCTGGGCGTGTGGAAGCCCTGCGGCATAGAGCTACGCTGTTGTGCAACTCTCAGCCGCTTTCCTGATCTCTTTTTGGGGTTCGTGATTCAAGTTCGTGACTGCAGACTCTGACACCACACACATTATCTTCTGATTATTTGGCGGCTTGAAACTTGTGTGTTTGTGGTGTGTGCACATGTCCATCTAGATGAAGTGAAGCTATGGCTGGGGCCTGCTGTAGGTGTCCTTGCTGCTGCATGGGCCGGGATGTGATTCTCCCACGTTGCTTACCCATTCTGTGCCTGGCCTCGCAGGATGGTGGGTGCACTGTGGCGCCCCTTCCCACACGTGCGTCCCACGGCTCCCCACTTCAGAGCCGTCGTGAGCCCTGTGTGGCCATGTGGTTGCCCTTTCTGGTTCTGGTTCCACAGCTTGCTGACCCTCGCTCTGAGTCTGCTGGTGAGGTGGTGTGGCTCAGCTCCCAGCCTCACCTTCCCTTCCCGAGGGCTGGGTAGGGCCAATGCCCAGACGGTGGTGTGGGACAGTGGACATCTGTCTGGAGGCCCAGCTGTTAGTTGGGGGCATCTCTATAAGTCACACGCTCTCCAAGCCCTCATTCTTTCTTTACTGAGATGCCAATTCCCCATGTCATGCTGGGTGTGAGGCAGGGGTAACTGGGGGACTCCAGGCAGGTGCTTGGTGGCTGGATGGGTGCCGGGCTCTTAACTGGGTCTTCCCTGCGCTGCCCATCACCCTCCAGCCGGCAGGTGTGCCTGGGCTTCCCCTCCGTCCATCCCTGCACCCCCACCCCGGCATCTGTGAGGCTGCGTCTCACCCAGCACCACGGCCTTCCCAGGACGCCGCAGCTCCGGGAGTCAGGCTGAGGCTCTGGCTCGGGAAGGTTCTGCACCCAGCCCCTCCCTGACCTGGTGTCCAGTATGGCCTCGGCCAGCGCTTAGCGTTTGCATGCTTCTGTGGTTGACATCCTAGAAACTTAGCAGAATCAGCTCTATGTGACCCAGACGCTTAAGCACATTGAGGGCTGCAACAACAAAGTGCGTAAGAAAGTCCCAAGTAGAGGAGTTTGTAAAGGAAGGGTTGTTTAGCACTCTCATTCGTGTCGGATGAGAGTGGAGCCCTTCTTCTTAGGAACACAAAGTAGGAAGAAAGGGGAGAGGAAGGCAGTGAGGGCGGAGAGGGGCAGCAGCCCTGGGTTGGGGGCAGTGCCCCCGCCATCTGAAAAATAGGCCCTAGGCTGCCCAGCCCTGACAGGTTCTTCCCACGTGGACCGCAGACCAGCCTCTGCACTGCCCCATGGGCAGGCTGTGCTGGCCCTCCCAGTCCTGTGGGTGGGAGAAGGGCCGGGAGCCCAGCTGCTGGACCCAGCATGGGGCCTCTGCTGCATCCTGCTCGGGACCCCCTGCGAAGGACATGCCACACAGCTCTGGTTTCCTCGGCCAGGTGGCCCGTCCTGTGGAAGGAACAGGGCAGTGGAGCCTTACATCCCAGGAAGATAGCACCACTGGTGTCACCCTCCTGCCTCAGCCAGGAGCACCTGCACAGGGCCCTGCAGCCACCAGCCAGGCCAGGACCTGCATCCAGAAAGGAGGCAAGGCAGGCGCGGGTCCCCTCGCCAGGCCACACACACACACGCACACACACACACCACAGTTACCACATAAATACACATCACACGCATTCACCATGTATGTACACACCATGTATACACAGATACCACACAGACGCACAACACACGCCATGTATACACACAGACAACACATATATACTCACCGTGTATACATACACACAACACAGTTATGTACACACATCGTACACACCATGTATACAAATAGTACATACACAACACACACCATTTATACACACACACACACACCAGGTACACACACCATGTATGCACACAGACACCACACATAAAACACATACACCATGTATACACACACACCCCACACATACACTACGCACACCTTGTATACACACACAACACATACTCATGTACACACACACACACCACACACCATGTATTCACATACAGCACATACACTCGTGTATACACACAGACACTCCACACACACCACACTCTCACCATGTATACACAGACACCATACACACACACAGCATGTATACACACAGTCAACACACACGCCATGTATACACACAGGCACCACATACACACCACATACACAAACACCACACACACCATGTTTATACACACAGCACATACACCATCTATACGCACATTACACACACATACCACACACCATGTATACGCACAGGCAGTACACACACACCCCACACACACACACCACATACCATGTATACATACACTGCACACCACACATGCACATAGACACCCCATGCATCACACACCACATATACACACACGTTACACAAATACTACACACACACCACTCCCCATGTATATACAGTACACACACACACGCACCACACACCACACACCACAAACACGACATCCTCATCACATAGTACACTCACCATACATATACACACCCTCCACACCATACACACATGCCACATACACGTGTCACATACACACCACAAAACTAGACAGCACACATACAAACCATACAGATGACTCACACACACCCCCACACACACTGCACACCATATACACACACCACACACACAGGACTCGCACGCACTCAGCATACAGGGCGGGGAAGGGCAAGGGAGGCAGGGGTGCCCAACCCCTTACTCGGTTTCCCTGCCATTCTTCCCCTTCATGCAGCCTGGGTTGTGCTTCCCACACAGACGCTCAGTGCTGGGAGTAGGGTGTGGACAGGATGTGCACGCTGCCTGACCAAGGAGCCAGTGTGGGGCGGAGCTGGAGCATGTGGTCAGGATACAGGGTGGGTGCCCAGCAGGGTTCTCAGGTTCTGTGTGAGGGGCCCTCCCTTGCCACTCACTGGGGATCCAGGACCAGGCCCTGCCGTCCTCCTGGAATCACGTGGGCCCTTCATCCTACCTGCCTGGGAGAAGGGAACGTCCTGGTCCTGGTCAACGGGTAGAGGTCTCCGCAGGGCTGCCGGGAGCTGATGCGGCTGCAGCCCCAAGCACAGGGCCAGGGCGTCCTGCAGGCCACGTGGACACCTGGGTCCCGGGGCAATGGGAGGTCTCCCAGGCCTGTGCCTCCCCGGCCCAGTCCTCTCTACCTTCCCGGGGACCACATGCTGGATTGAATATGAAAATACAGGGGTCTTCACTGGAGCCGTGCCGTGACTCACTATTTCAAACGTCTGAAATCTGAATCTTTGAATCATTTACACCTTGACCTGTTCTCTCACTAATTCTTAAGTGTCCCCACCCCTGACATGACTTAGCCACGGGGACTGAGATGGCAAAGGGGAAGATGTATCCCATGGGAACATTGTAAAAATGGGCAGGAGATCCCAGGCGGGGCAGTCCCTGGCACCCCATGGCCTCCCTGCCGACCCTCCCCTTCAGGAGTCGCATGCGCTGTGGGGCCCAGCAAGCCCCCGGAGCCTCCTAGCCAGTCTTCACACTCTTCTGCGGTTTAGGAGGGACCCCAGGGGGGCCTCGGCTGCTCCCCGGGCCTTTCTCGGTTCTAGAAAACCTGAGGTTTCCAGGGTCCTGGAAAGAAGGGAGCAACCCACCTGCCACAGCACATGCTGGTCAGGGCCCGCCTCCCAGCTGGCCTTGGGGACACCAGGTGACCGTGGAGGTGTGTCTGGCCCTGCTGGGGAGGGAACACTGCCAGGAGAAACTTCTGGAAGGAGACGGTGCCTGGATTGTCTTTTAGAAATTGAAATCGTGTTTTCAGTACATGCCCTTATGAAAAAAAAAATGGAAAACAGAAATTAAAAGACGAGAACTGGAGGACAGCTGTTTCCCTCCCAGGCCGGCAGCTGTGGAGGACAGTCCGTCCCCTGCCCAACCTGCTGCCGTGCGTCTCTTGGTATAGGAGGCACTGGGCTTCCCACCTGGCTGCCACCCTCTGCCCCTCAGCAACCTTTACACTCACAGGAGTTGCCAGCATCGTTATGTTTTTTTCAACCACATATTTTTTAACTGCTAAATAAATAAACATCTCATTACATGGATAGTCCAAAATTGCCTTCAACACACTAGCAGAGTTGGCCTTTTTTCCCCCTCACCTTTTACTGTGAAAAAGTTTAAAATACAGAGAGGCAGAAAGCATCATTCCGGGACAACCACCTAGCTTTAACAGCTGGTAGCATTTGCTGTGTTTGCATGAGTGACCTGGAGCAAGGGGCTGAGTGTCTCGTCTTGGGTACACACCTGGAAATGAGTGACAGAGGGAGCACCTGGACCCCGTGCACCAGCCAGGCAGCTCCCGGGAAAGCCCTTCTGCGCAAGTGTGTGCCGTGGGCTTGTGGACCCGACAGTGTGAGCTTGGGCTCTCTAGCGTCCGCGGATACCCAGAGGCTCTTCGAGCATCCTCAGCTGTTCCCCAGATGTCCCTGGGGATGACTGAGCCAGCCCCAGAGCGGGCTGCCGGCGCTTTTGCGTTTTTCGGGGTGGCGACAACCCCTGCCTTGTGGCACCGCTGAGCATCTTCGCATTGTGTAAGGATCACAGGGCCTCTCCGCTCTGGACACCTCTTCTGTTCCTGTATTTTGCCCATTGCTTTAAGGATTTTGATCTGTTTGTCTCTTTCAAGAGCTCTTTCCATACTAATGCCAGCATTTCCTCCTTCCTGATAAAAATGACAAGTGTTTCTTCCTTTTTTTTAATTTGTCTGTTGCCTTTATGTATATGTAAATATATGAGCGATGCCATGTATTAGTTTTCATTCGAAGGGTTTGTTTTTTGTTTTGAGGTTTTGTGTGTTGAACTTACCCGTCTTGTATTCCTCCCGGACTAGGAGTCATAGCAAGGCTTTCCCGCCTCTGAGGGTGAAGGACTCAGCACGTGTCACCTGGTGCTCTCATGTTTTCACTTTGCATGTCCAATGTCAGGTCCACGTGGCGTTGACTGAGGCCCCCGTGGAGTTGCCCCGGCGTGTGGTGTGAGGGGAGAGGCGACTTGCACTTCTCTGGCACCCTTGACCAAGCCTCCTGCATAGCCCGGGGGCATGTAGCCATTGGCCTGGGCAGCTTCGAGGTTTCCTTTCTTCCTTTGGCTGTGAACAACAGTGCACAGATGAGCACCTTTCTACGTTCACCTTCCCCGCAAGCCTCGAGATTGTCCTCCAGGCAGAGTCGGGGGAGTGGGACCGCGGACCCAGTGCGGGGAGAGTCGCGGGAGTGGGACCGCTGACCCGGTGCGGGGAGAGTCGCGGGAGTGGGACCGCGGACCCGGTGCGGGGAGAGTCGCGGGAGTGGGACCGCGGACCCGGTGCGGGGAGAGTCGGGGGAGTGGGACTGTGGACCCTGTGCAGGGAGAGTCGCGGGAGTGGGTCGGTGTGGGGAGAGTCGTGGGAGTGGGACCTGGTCCAGGGACTTCCTCGTGGTCTTGATATGTAGGCCCTCCACTCGAGATATATAGGCCCTCCCCTCCAGCAGGATTTAAAGTGCACACCGTGTGTCTGAAAGTTTCAGAATCACAGACCACACCATGCCCACACCCAGCCTGCAAACCCCACCTCAGGTGGGAACCCTGCTCCCTAGAAATACCCTTTTACCCGGAGACCAAAGGAGATGGGGCAGGCGGAGCTGGACTGGGCCGGGTGGGCACTGACCAGGCAGGCGTGCCAGTGGCCAGGGTGAGCAGATTTGCTTCCCCTGTGGTTCCTTTTCCAACAAGTGCCGCCCCCACTCCCCCACCCCCGGCTGCCCCACCCAGACAGAGGGACAGGAGGACCATGGCCATCGGAGGCTTGGGAGGCCCACCCTGAGCAAGCAGCCCCTCTTTCTCTGGTATCCAGAGTGGAGACCACGGGTCCCCTCCCCATGCCTGTACTCATTCTCATCCTCTCTGGGGACCCCGCTTGTCTTGCTTGCCCTCTCCCCATAATTCCTGCTCACAATAGTCTCTGAACCTTTAAATGCCGTTCTTAGGAGGCTGAAACGAAAGGTCTCTGGTTGCAGTGTGGAGACAGGCAGGGCCCCCTGGAGCACAGGTGCATCTAAAGGTGCTATGGTCGGTGTGCGCGGTTCCGTCCTCCCAGAGTCTTGAAAGGTGACCTGGAGTTACACAGAAGGCAGACAGGTGAGGTTGCAATGGGAAAGGGAGAGCCATGGTCGCTGTAGGAGCCTGAACAGCCAGGAGAGGCCAGAGGGTAGGAGGGAAGGGCAGTGGGGAAAGAGCACGGAAAGCACAGGCCTCCGTGCAGGAGCCCGGGACGGGCACTGCCTCTGAGGGGGTGGGCACAGCACGGTGCTCCCAGTGCTACCAGTGCCTGCATGCAGCCCGGGCTCCTGGCATCTGGATCTCAAGCCACCCGGCTCTGAGGGCAGCCTCACCGTTGTACCGGTCATGACACCTGCACCACGGGGTCATTTCCTCACACACATACTTCACCGCTGAGCAGGGTTCATGAGCACCAGGACACCAAGAGCCCAGTGGGTCCCCTTTCCCTGGATGTCCGCACACATCAGCGCCAAGTTTATCATTTGGCTGTCAGCAGCCCATGGCCACCTTGCGAAGATGGCCTTACTTCTTTCCCATGGCAACATCTCCAAGGCCCATGCTTTTTCTCATACGAAGCAGCCATCACCGCGGCAAGTAACAGAGCTGAGCCTCGTATCTCTGATGCTGCTGTGCGGAGATCTCAGCCGGCTTCAGATGAACCCGAGGCCTCCGTGGGCTGCGCCAAGGGTGAGGCAGAGCTGGCCCAGCCACATGAAGCTGCGTGTCTCAGCGGGTGTGCACTGGAGCAGGAGCCCCTCCCCGCAGGCCGTTCTCATTTGTACAGGAGAAGCCACACACTCTGCCAGCTCCTTAGACCTGGGCCACTATGACCTCGGTCACCAGCTTGAAGTCCTGTTTGACAAGCCCAGTGTACTCTCAGCGGGTCTTGTTAGGGAACTGATTTGGAGGCACTTGTTACTTATGCATGTCCAGGGCAGCCCCTGGTCACCTGAGTGTGAGGGACAGGCAGGACCTGGGGAGTGTCAGGTTGAGCTCCTCCCGAGGGACTTTTTGGCGGGGGTCGCAGCCTGCCTGGGGCATGGGACGGCCTGTGTGTTGGGTCTCCGCTGCCTTTGCTGCGGAGTCTGGTGGTCCCTTGGCCACAGAGGGTTCCTGGGCCTGTTTCCTAAGGCTGAATGTCAGTGTCGAGTCAGGAACCCAAATGGAGACCCGAGAGAAAGGAAATGGCCTCATTCAGGCACTTGAAGTGGGCCAGCCACGGTCTGCGGGTCTCCTGAAATTCACTGGGGTCCCTCGGCTGGCAGCGCTGGCAGCAACGGCCTTGTCAGCATGATTTCATCTCAGCTGGTCCTGTTCCCTCATCTACACGTGTACTTCGTGGGAGCGGATACTTGGTGTTGAATATGGATTCACACGCTGCAGCCCCGGCGCGGGAGGAATCCAGATGCCCCGCTGTCTGCGGAAAGGCCCGTGGGTTTGGGTAGGAACAATGACCCTTGACCTCTGTAGTGCATGGTCCCTGGAGACTGTTGTCAGATCAGGAGTGGGAGTGAGCACTGGGGTCAGTGAGGGGTCAGTGAGACCGAGAGAGGGGCCTATCCAGTGCTCAGTCCAGCCTCTTCGGAGGGCAGGGGGCGGAGTCCAGGCGCGGCAGGGCCTTTGTTCTGGTTCTGGCCTCAGCCCTCCTGGCCGCCTCCTGCTCTGTGAACTGTGGCCGTCGTCCCCGGCGGTTGCCCGGGCCCGTGATTGCCAGGGCCCCGTGATTGCCAGGGCCCCGTGGTGAGGAGGAGGTGGCAGGGGTAGAGGAGTGACTCCTGTTTGCCTGTCCCGCTCCGGGGGGTGCGCAGAATCCTTCAGCCCTCATGGCACCTGCGAGGGGCTCCTCCATCACCTCCCAGGAGGCGCCTGCAACTCCTGCAGATAGAGGGCGGTGGTCATGATGAGCACGAAACAACAAGGCGAGTTCCTAGAGCCTTTTGCACCAGCACGGGTATTACTGCCCCGACTCCCCTTGCTGTCACCATCTCTTAGACCAGGGACTCGTCCTCCAGGGACAGTGCATGGAGAGTCGGCTCCAGCCTGCTGGGTTCTAGAGCAGGGATCTAGCCCGCCCCGCTGCCCCCCACGGCGGTATGGGGAGTGGGACTGCAGTGTGGGTGCCACAAGGGTGCCAGGCTTGCTGCATGCCTCCTGGGACAAGTCGCCTAGCCTGTCCGCTCATTTCCTCACCTAAAAGACGGAGGGGTTGAGAGAAGTGCCCGAGGGCCTGCCTGCTGGGAAACCTCATGTTTGCTGCCCTGTCCCCCAGACCCCAGGGTCCTCAGTGGTCTCCCCAGGTGGCACCAGGGCCTCCCTGCTGCAGACAGCCGGGCACTCTGCAGCACCTCCAATGGTTAGGGTTTCTCACCAGGCTGTGCACGCGGAGTGTCAGGAGGCTGTGGAAAAGCAAATTAAACCAATTAACCCTGTTCCCCGCCTCGCATGTCACCATGGTGAGTCCTGTTTCATCTTTCTTGGTTAGGGGAAGAAAATAACAAGAGTAGGCAAATGGGCCTTTTAGCCCCATCGTGATTAATTTATTCATCTTTGCATGTTGGCAATTTGTAAACTTCTGACTTGAGTAGCTTTTAAGCAGACCTCTGTGAGCTGTCTGCTGTGCCCGGGAGCAGGTGTTGACGAATTTTGCCGCTGTGCACACAGCCCTTCCTGCCTGGGGGAGCCTTCCAGTACCTTCCGTGTGCACAGAGGGTCCAGGGGAGGGAAGCACTGGTCAGTGCTGCCAGCAGACCCTGGCGTGAAGCAGACGGAGGAGGGAGGCAGGATTTATACCTAGAACAGTGCTGTCCAGAAGGAATGTGTCACCAGCCACATGGAAACGTAAAAACAAAGAAAGAGGCAGGTGTCATTAGTTTTAGTAACGTATTTAACCCAGCATATCCAAAATACTATCATTTGAACCTAGAATCAATATAAAAATTATAAAAGAGTAGTTTACATTCTTTTGTTCTTAATAAATATTCAAAGTCCAGAGTGCATTCCGCACAGACCCACCCCGTTTCAGGCGTACCACTCGTGGCCCTTGAAGGCGAAGTCTGCAGTAGCCCGCGTCCCATGGTTCCGTTACGCTTCTCTGCAGAGTGCTGGACCCTGTCTCTTTTCTTGTTTATTTCTCCATCTGTTGCCTGACCTACCAGCACACACACTCACGCATGTACGCCCTGCCGGGCTGTGGGCTGAGTGTGTGCCTGGAGTGGTGGCTGGCATGGGGCAGCCCTGGGCATGTGGTCACCCAGTGAACACCTGCAGTGCCTGTGAGAAGGTCTGGCACGAAGGGCCTGGACCTCACGCCCCATTTGCTGGAGGAGAGGGGCCGGGGTGCGGGTGGGAGCCGGTGCTCCAGGTGCTCTGGCTGCAGTGTAGGGGATGCCTCACAGCACCTGGCTTCTCCCTACCCCATAAGCAGAGCTCCAGCACCGGGCGGGGCACTGTCCTGGCAGCTGCCCAGCTGGCCAAGGAGGTTCCAGCATGATCTCAGAGCAGACCCTGCACTTCTTTTATTTTAAAAATTATTTTTAGTATGCAGCTAATGCTTGTTTATTTTGAAAAGATTAGAAACTATGGATAAGAAAAAGAAATCATCACATTCTCTCCCAGCAATGACCACGTTCGTCTTTGACTGATGGTCCTTTTGGAGTTCTTCATGCAAGTGCATGTCTGTGAAATTGCATATACACACAGAAAGGTAACACCCAGGCGTGTGCACAGCGGGGCACCTTCATGTGCCTGGCTCATCGTGGGCACTGGAAGCCCCATTGTGGAAGGTGTGGCCAGCCATTCAGTCTTTGTCGAGGGCACTTTGCACACATTCAACAACCCAGTAAGGGAGTTATTGTTCTGGCTTTTTCACTCCAGCGGTTCAGCAAGTGGGAAGGAGTGGCACCCAGCAGCTTCTTTGCTCCCGTAGCTCGGCGAGCGGGAGGGAGGGTTCCAGCTCTTTTACTCCTGCCGCCCACAGCTCAGCAAGCATTATAGCTCTTTTGTTCCCACAGTTTGGCAAGTTCTGGGTTCTTGTCCCACGGCCAAGAGGAATAAGGTATGTGGACACCAGAGAGTAAGACAGAGTAGAATTCTTTTTTCTTTTTCTTTTTTTAAAGACAGAGTCTCACTGTGTCACCCAGGCTGGAATGCAGTGGCGCAATCTCGGCTCACTGCAACCTCCACCTCCCGGGTTCATGCGATTCTCCTCCCTCAGCTTTGCCAAGTAGCTGGTATTACAGGTGCACACCACCACACCTGGCTAATTTTTTGTATTTTCAGTAGAGACGGGGTTTCACTATGTTGGCCAGACTGGTCTCGAACTCCTGACCAAGGCAGAGTAGAATTTTACTGAGCAACAGAAAGAAAGCTCTTAGCTGCAAGAAGGGACCTGAAGGCGGGGTAGCCATCTGTGAGTGTGAGTCCAGGGCTTTTATGGGCTTCGAATGGGGGAGTGCATGCTGATTGGTCCGTGGGTGGGCTTGGAAGAAGCACCATTTGATTAGATAAAGGACATCATTCAGAAGGAACCAATTGAAAGAGAGCGGGTAAGACGGATGGAAGTTCTCACTCTAGTCATGGACTCTATCCAGAACTGGCAGTTTGGTGTTCAGGCTCTAAAGTGTCCTTGGCTTGAAGGTCAGGTTTCACCGGGGACCGGTCCGTGTCTGTCTAGGAACTTGTCTGTCTCCTGTCGCTATCACTGTTATTATCCCGTTTTACAGATGAGGAAACTCAGGCACTGAGGGTTATGAGACTTGCCCAGGGTCGCGTAGCTAATAAACGCAGGACTGGGATTTGAATGTGGCTGTGGGGCACCGGCAAACATGCTCTTAATTGCTTCATTGGACTCTGTGACGTTCACTGCCCAGCATGCGCTGTGGGCTCAGTTTTCGGGACACAGGGACACACAGACCTGTTGGTGGAGTGGCGGAGACGCTGGGGAGAACAGGGACACATCTGCGGTACTCATGGGGTCAGGTGGCAGTGGGGGCGGGCGCCAGCCCAGCACTCCCGCATCTGGTCCAGTGATCTTGCTTCCCTCACTGCTGCCCGTTCTCACGTGAGCCTCAGCCCTGGGCCAGCTGCACGGAGCTCAGCGTCTTGAGGCAGCCCAGGGTCTGCAGTCACCCACCCACCCCTGTTCTGGAGCCTGAGGCCTTAGAACATGGGCGTGTCACCGTCTCACCCTTCCTGGGAAGGCCTGGCACACGGGGGAGGTCAGCGTCCTCCACGGATGGCACTAGGATTCGTTTGACTCTGGAAAAATACAACCCTTCTGGTAAGAAGTAGCCAAAGCCATGGCGATATCTGCTGTTCGGCATCAGGCGGCCTCACCTGGTCTCCGGCATCGGGAGCCTCACCTGTTGGAACCCGCCGGGCAGGAGTGAGTGGCATGGCGGCTTCTAAGTGCCGTCCACTGCTGTATGGTCCATGGGGGAAAACGGTTGGAAACATCCCAGCTTGGCTTCCCACCTCCACCCTGTGTCCCACTCACTGAGGTTTTAGAGAGATGCCTTTGCCTGCATGGTGGTGTGAGTCAGGGCTCCACTTCTGCCTGGGTGGTGTGGGCAGGGCCCCCCCAACCCTCGACGTCAACAGTGGCCACCTGGCAGAAAGCGTGGACAACTCTATCCACTCTCATGATGTGTCTGAGAGTGTCCAGGGCACACCCAGGTCGCCCACCATCCTGAGGACCAAGGCATCCCCCTCCCCAGGCCCCACCTCCCAGGTCCAGGTCAGTTGCTTGGGTTGGGGCCAGGACAATGGGGCGCTTTTTCAAGCTCCTTGGGTGCTGATGGACGTGTGGTCAGGCCTGAGAACCGTCAGCCTCCAGGCCATGCAGCGAGTTGTTGCTTTTGATCCCTCACTGCCCATAGATCCCACAGCCTTTACAAAGGGCCCCGCAGACATTCGACGTCCGCTGGAAGGATTCTCGGGACACGGGGTGATGGAGAAAGGAGGGGTGCACTCCACGCTGCCCTCCAGCTATGGCTTTGTTGAGATAGTGGGTGCCCCAGGGACCGGGGTAGGGAATGGATTACAGAGACCTGAGGCGACCTTGACTTCTACAGCACCAGTGTCATGAGCTGAGCCTTCCTTTAACTTTTAGATCCACAAATGTGGCCCTTAATTGTTTATGGAAAAGTTAAGAATAAAAACGCAAGTGCTGTCTACAGTTTTCTGGGCCAGGCCCTGGGCAGGCCTCTCTCCACCTGCCCTCCTGGACAGGCAGCATCGTCATTGCTGGGAGAGCCATGTCCCTGAATGTGACCGAGGGATGGCTTCGCCCGTCGTGGCCCCTCCGCCTGCCTGGTGTGGGCGATGCAGAACAGCTCTTGGCTAATAAATGTGCCGTGTTTCCCAGACAGGAAACAGCTTGGCCTAGCGCATAAATAAGACAAGCCTTTTTCAAAAAGAAATCTGTATTTAAGGACATGTTTGGCTATGTTCTTCGCCTCCCGTAAAGGTCACCCAGATAGATTTTTCCTTCTTTAGCATTGCAGGCTGCGAAGAACTGGGCATTTCTATTCTCCCTCCATCCAGTGAACCTGGGGGACTAAATTAGGTTCTGAAATTGAGTGTGCAGTAGAGTTGGTGAGTTACCATAATGGGAGGGTACTGCTTCTCACCTTGCAAGGAGCGAGGTCATGATAATATGAAGCGAAGTGGATTAAAAATAAAACCAAAGGTATTTATTTATGACCTGCTCAGAATTGGATTGGTGTCGTGTAAGTTGCATCTAATGGTGAAAGACAGCAGATTGATGTTGATATGTCCCCGGGGACTTTTAGCCAGTGAAATTTGCTCCCTGAATTCAATTTAAAGGCCCACTGAAAGTATCCAAAATGCAAAAGGAAATGGAATTGAGGAAGTGGGGGTGGAAGCCCAGCAACTGCGAAATAGCAATTAGAGGACAGTCCTGGTGTGTAACCCTCCTGATGTGGGAACGGAGAGGGGACGGTCCTCGTGTGTAACCCTCCTGATTCAGGGCTGGAGAGAGGACAGTCCTGGTGTGTAACCCTCCTGATGCGGGAACGGAGACGGGATGGTCCTGGTATGTAACCCTCCTGATGTAGGAATGGAGAGAGGACAGTCCTGGTGTGTAACCCTCCTGATTCGGGAATGGAGAGTGTGGCTCTGGGATGGTCAAGGGGCCTGCCTCAGTGAGGGTGGGGCTGGTGACACGCAGACCACAGCCTCCGGCACAGCCAGGATGTAAGCCTGGGTCATCTTCCAGGCTTGGTGCCTGCACAGCTCAGCTCAGCTTATCCTGGCTGTGCCCATGTAGAGAGCTTGCCATCCTTATCTCCAGATGAAGAAGAGTGTGGCTTGGAGAGCCAGGCCCCCTGCCCAAGACCTCCTGGACAAGGAGACAGGATGTGAACTGCAGAGCCCAGCTACCCCCCCATTCCCCTCCATGCCAGCCTTGCTGGACTGTGTTTTCTCGAGGCAGGTGACATGGGCATCCTGAGCCTGTGGCCCTCCCTGTCCCTTGTCACCTGCTAGGATCTGGGGAAGGGCAGTTCCAGCACCCTCCAGCACCCTCAGGGCTCCTCAGCCGCCTTCCTGACTTCCAGGATCTGGCTTCCGTTTGGGGTGGGAGGTAGGAGAAGTCGGGGAGCCTGCAGGTGGCCCCCGGGGGCAAATTATCAAGGACCAGAGCCTGCAGGGCCATCCGAGAAGTGTAGACCCCTCCCTCAGGGAATCTGCCCAGCTTCATGCGGAGCCTGGGCTTGGGCTGGCCCTGACCCGATGGTCCCGTTTCTCTTCTGAGAACCCCCACCCCAGGAGGCTGTCCTGGCCACTCATCCCTCTCTGATCCCTACTTCTGCCAAGCCCCCTGTGTGTTGGGGTCCCCCGAGACCTGCCCTGTCCTTGGTGGGCCGCCAGCTGCTGTGGATGTGGGCGTGGTCATGTGGGAGGCAGGGCTATCGGGCGGTGATCGTGGAGGGGGTTCCCCAAGTACCTGTGCTTTTCCTTCCCCGTCCTGGCCTCAGTGGACATAGGTCAGTCTCCATCTCCCAGTGTCCACAGGCTTCCAGATGAGCTCTGGAGACAGTGCCCCGTGTGTCTTTTGGGGGTGGGACTCAGTGCCCCCATAGCCCACCTGAGCTGAGACACGGCCCAGCTGCAGGCCAGAGGAGCCCGCCCAGCACTCCCAGTGCACGAAATGCACCTGCCCAGTGTGCCTGGTGAGCCCAGTGAACCTGCCCAGTGAGCCTCATAGGCCCAGTGTGCCTACCCAGCACTCCCAGTGAGGCCAGTGTGCCCACCCAGTGAGCCTGGTGTGCCTACCCAGTGAGCCCAGTGCTCCTGCCCAGTGAGTCCGGTGTGCCCGCCCAGCATGCCCAGTGAACCCAGTGTGTGCCCACCCAGTGCTGGCTGTGCTGCTGGCTGTGTGAGTGTTTTCCCAGTCTGTCCAGCAGCCCTGACAGGCTGGCAATGGTGGCCCCATTTTGCAGAGGAGGAAGCTGGGCCTCAGGGTGGAGTCATCGTCCCAGGGCCCCAGGTTGGACCTGGACCTGAAGCTGGGTTTGGTGGAGACCCGCACCTCCACCCACTGGTGCGAGGCAGGCATGGAGGAGGGGCAGGGTGGGGCTTTGCTGTGTTCCTGGGCTCCCGGGGTGGGCCTGAGCTGGCTCCATTCCGTGGTCCCCACATGTGTGGGCTTCACCTGCTGACTGTGCTGCTGCCCAGAGGGGTCTCCTGATGCACAGAAGTCGGTGCTTAGTGACAGTTCCAGGGGTGCTGCGGTACTTCCTGGGCTGATACAGGCTTTAGGGGAGTGGGAAGCCTCTGGGCGGAGACTGCAAAGCTGCAACAGGGCCCCGAGAGCTGGGTCTCCCCGTGAGGGGCAGGAGATTCAGTTAAGTGAAGCACTGGGCAGCCCCTGTCACGACATCTCAGATGTCAGACCTGGAGCTGCGCAGTGGGCCTCCCGCCTGGCTGCTGGGATGGGGCGGGGGCTGTGGGATGAGGCCTGGGGCCCTGCTGGGCTTGAGCAGGGAGCAGCTGCCGGCTGGGCGAGTTTTCCTGGGTCACCTGCCCTCCACTGTGGGTCACCTCCTCTGACCTGGGCTTGTGTCTTTCCAGTTTTCTGAGGTCACCTGCCCTCCACTGTGGGTCACCTCCTCTCACCTGGGCTTGTCTCTTTCTCCCCAGGAGCTGCTGCTTTTTCTTCAGAACCTGCCCACCGCCCACTGGGATGACGAGGACATCAGCCTGTTGCTGGCCGAGGCCTACCGCCTCAAGTTTGCCTTCGCCGACGCCCCTAATCACTATAAGAAGTGAGGCTGGGCCCACCTGCAGCTGGCCACACTGCCCCAGGCGCGCGCCCCACCTGCCCGGCCGCTGGTAGGCCCCTGTGAGCTGGTCCTGGGCTGCCAGAAGGCCTTGCAAGGTGGCCGCACCCTCCAGGGGAGCTGGCGAGGACGGGCCCCAGGCTTGGTCTAGGGCGGACAAGGACAGGGACAGCCTCTGTTTTCTGGGATACCAAAGAGAGCCAGAGGAGGGCCCCGGCTTCGGCGGCCAGAGGGAGGTCAGGGGTCCCCTCGCCCTTTCCCTGCAGTGTCCTTGCCAAATGACTGCCTCCCGTAGCTCCCAGTCCGGGGCAGCCTCGGAGGCCGACCCTCTTGGGAGGCCCGCTGTCTCCAGGGCCGGAACAAGGCAGTGGCCATCTCATACCTACTCTGAAATGCAAAACTGCTATTCTGTTGAGTGAAAGAATAAAATATAGACAAAATCTAGACCGAGACATTGCACTGCCCCGGGGTCTCTGTGCTGTGAGATCCCCTCGCAGCCATATTTCACCGCTGCTGGCCCTTTCCCTCCGTGTGTTTTCCTGCTTGCTTGGTTTACATGTGGCTGGGAAGCTGAAGGCTGGAGTCCGACCCGCGAACCCGCCAAGTGCCTGGGAGGCCGTGGGACCAAAGGCTGGGAGCAAAGGGAGGCCTTGCCATCGCCTTACTTTCCACCTCAAACCTCTTTTACAAGAAAACCCCCCACCTCCCTGAGGTCCAGGGCCAAGTGGCCCCACCATGCAGGTAGGGGCTGGCCTCAGACAGAGCTCCTGGAGACCCACCCAGGCTGTTGGGCCATGTTGGGCTGGCAGACGGGGTAGGGGGTCGCGGCTCCGTCATCAAAGCCCTGAACCGCAGTGCTCTTCTCACCACAGCCTGGAAGTGGAATGAGCTTTTGGAGGCTCCCCAGGCTTGCTGTCCTTGTCCAGATCTGCCAGGGGTGGGGAAGGTGTGACTGGTTCCCACTGTGGACCGGTTCCCGCTGTATACCGGTTCTGCCCTGGACCGGTTCTGCCCTGTACTGGTTCCGCTATGGACTGGTTCCTTGGGGCTCTAAGTGTGGAAGGGCGCAGACCCGGCCCCTGCCCAGCGCTCTGCTAGGGCTGTGTCTGTGGCTCCAGCGGCCTTGGGACTGGCTTCCCAGTATTCCCTCAGTGTGTCACAGGCCACATGGCCCCTGGAATGTGGGCAGGGCCACAGCCACAGCCTCTCTGATCCCAGGACAGGCTCATGTCCTCAGCGACCCACTGGCGACCGACTTCTCAGACTCTCTGTCCCTCAGGAGCAGCCGTGTCCTCTCCCAGGCCCTGGGACACTGCTGGAGACTGTGGGACGTACAGGCATAAGTGATGTGTGTGTTTCTGCTTCTGTTTTAAAAATCCAGGGTCGTTACACACAGCATGGAAATTAGCACAAAATGCTGTGCAAACGTCAGATGCTCCCAAACCAGCAAAGGGATGGGCTTGCTTCAGATCAGATGCAGGCACGCCTTACGCCTACCTTGCCTGTCCCCACCCCAGGGTCAGGGGTTCCTCAGACCAGCCATGCCTCCTCCTCCTGCCGCCTCCTTTTCTAGATGGGGAGGGGATTCCGTCACAAGAAGAGCCACCCCCATGGCCGTGTACAGGAAGCCCTGGGTCGCTTTGCCGAGATCAGCCCTGGGAGAATCCCCTTCTCTAGCTTGGATCATGCCGTGTGGCCAGAAGGTTGCGGACACAACTCACCTGCTTCTTGAGGTGGTTTATGTTTTGAATAGGATGCTCCACGGAGTTCAGCCCTGTGTGCGTTTCATCTCCACATACATGTAAACGCCAAGACTGAATGCGAGGGGTGTTGGCCACGGGCCTTGAGTCTGAGCAGATCCATCTGGAATGTTCGGGGTGTGCTGTCTGGATGTGACGTGCTAAAAACACGGAATAAAGATCAGTGAGAAAGCCGCGGCCTTGGCCTGTGATTCGAGGACTTGCCCATCGAGGACGGGGCACCCTGGCCCAGCCCTGCCAAGAGTCTGAGCTCAGGGCCATTGCAGCGTACCAGGTGGTGCCATTACAACACACCAGCGTGGGCACAGCAGCACCTGTGGTCTCGCTGCCACCCACAGGACCTCTTGGGGAGATGGGGTTACAGCTGCACAGGTGGTGCAGGGATGCCACTTGCCCGGGCGGGGCAAGACTCAGGCACCGGTCTGATCCCCGAAGCCCAGCTCTGCACTGGCTTGAACATGGGAGTGTGGGGTCCAGGCTGGCCCCTGCCAGGCTCCTGCACAAGGGACTTCCCCTTGGGCCACGTCTGTCAAGCACCTTCCATGAAAAGGACTGTTCCAAGGGAGGCACCAGGGTCTGGGGTCTACCCCCTCTCTCCTGGGATACGCTTGCCTCGCCCCCACCACACACTGAAATGCCCTCCTTGCCCTTCAAAGGGCCTCAGTTTCTCAGGGCAGCTTTGCAGGTGCGCCACACCCCTCTGAGTACCCCCGTCTGTGTCCCTACCCTCGGGTACCCCACACCGCCCTGGGTGCTCCACCCTCAGGACCCTCCCTTGGCAGCACTTGGCTTTCCACTTCCTGGGTGTGGGGTGCGCTCCCGTCCCCACGGGTGGGCTGGTGGCTCCACAAAGTGGGAGCAGTGCCTTCCCCTCTCTCCGTGGCAACCCAGTGCGGAGCTGAGCCAGGCGTGGCTGCCTTCCTGGGCCCGGTGGCCCGGCACGTGGGCTGACCTCACTGATGCCTGCCTGTGGTCTGCAGGGTTGTGGGCTACAGGACGGAGACTGGCTGTCCCCAGCAGCCACCAGACGTTCAGCTCCTGACTCCAGGTCCCAGCCCCGCAGCTGCCATTTGCCTTCCCGGTTCCCCGGAGCTCGCAGCTCAGCAGTTGGCTCCTTGGGCCCAGCTTGGGGTCTTCACAGCCTATGCTCACTCTGCTCCTGCAGGTAGCCTGGGCCCAGCGGCCCTGAGATCAGTCCCTGACCTGTGGTGGCTGCTGTCCCGTGCACCTCACGCTGCCCGGTCCCGGGGACAGGCTCGGTCTGCTGGCACCACAGCTGTGCCCTTGGCAAGGTCCCGGGGACAGGCTCAGCCTGCTGGCACCACTGCTGTGCCCTTGGCAAGGTCAGGCACGTTGGGGAACGTTGGGGTCCTGGGGAGTCAGAGAGGGGAAGTCTGTGGTTTGTGCTTTTGGAAGAACTAGCAGGTGGGACGCTTCTGTGCATTGTCACTGATGAATGGAAATGGGAGGAATCCCGTCTGTGTTTGAGCAGACCTGCTCCACTGAGGACATGGGGACAGGCTGCAGAATGACAGGTGCCATCCCAAGCTGCAGCACACCAGCCTCCCTGCGGTCCTCCAGAGCTGGAGGCTGCTTGTCTGCCCTGCGACCCCAGTGATCTGCCCTCAGGGCTGCAGTCCTGTGGAGTTCGCCAGAGACTCAGACCCCTGGGGGTGTGGGCCTCCCTGGCCCCTGCCCACTGTTCCTCTCCTCTCTCAGCTCCAGCCCCTTGGCTTCCTTCTGGTGCTGCACTTAGTCCTGCGGGGCTGCGGGCTGCTTGGGCTGGGCCCCACTCAGCTGTGAGGCCTTTCCACACCCACCCTGCCGCTCCTTGGCGTGGAGGGTCCTCAGCACAGGATGGCCTCCACCCAGGAGCGCACACGGCCACTTACATGGTCCTGTGTGAGCTACCCAGCCAGAGTCCATTTTGTTGACAAGATGAGGATGGTTATTCTTACTTTTTTATTTCTTGAGACAGGGTCTTGCTCTGTGGCCCAGGCTGGAGTGCAGTAGCGTGATCTCAGCTCACTGCAACCTCTGCCTCCTGGGTGCAAGTGATTCTCATGCCTCAGCCTCCTGAACAGCTGGGATTACAGGTGCCCACCATGACACCCGGCTAATTTTTTTGGTATTTTTAGTAGAGGTGGGGTTTCACCATGTTGGTCAGGCTGGTCTTGAACTCCTGACCTCAAATGATCTGCCTGCCTCGGCCTCCCAAAGTGCTAGGATTATAGGTGTGAGCCATCGCGCCCGACCTGATGATTATTTTAGGAAAAAAAAAATTATATTCAACTTCCAGATAAGTGGATGTAAATATAAAAATCACCCCCAAATACTCAAAAACGCATGGCTATTTTTGTTATTGGCAATGGTAAAAGGCTTTCTGAGCATGATGCCAGGGGCAAAAACAAGATAGAAAAAGACTAATAATATATATCTGTAGTACATGCTACCAAAGCAAATGGCAGGGACCACTAAGACCCAGCCTCTGTCACCAAAGACAAATGTGAACGACACGCCGGTTCACCTAGGCAAGGCAGATTCAGATTCCTCAGCACATGGAGATCCTGGAAATCGATAAAAATGGGCACAGCGCAGAAAATGGGCAGTTCACAAAAGTGGTGCAAGTGACCGATAAGAAGTTCACATCACCAATAGTCACAGAAATGAAACAACATTCACCAGCCGTCTGCCTGCACCAGGGCTGGCTGCGTGACCTTGGGCTGTGTCTGTGATCATCTGTTACGTAGCAGTAGAAAACAAATACCCTCTCTCTTTTAGTCTGTATTTTTTTCTGAATATTTTGCAGTGATATTTCGTTGTTGCTGTTTTTACATTTAAGCTGTGAAGCAGCAGACACAACACAAACCTAGGTCTCGGAGAATCATCCCAAAGCAGACACCCCATGTGATATGGTTTGGGTGTGTCCCCACCCAGTTCTCATCTTGAATTGTAGCTCCTGTAAGTCCCATGTATGGTGGAAGGGACCTGGTGGGAGATAATTGAATCATGGGGGCGGTTTCCCCCATACTGTTCTCGTGGTAGGGAATCAGTCTCACGAGATCTGATGGTTTTATAAGGGGAAACCCCTTTCGCTTGACTCTCATTCTCTCCTGCCGCCATCCATGTGAGACAAGACGTTGTGCCTCCTTGCCTTCCACCGTGATGGTAAGACCGCCCCAGCTATGTGGAACGGTGAGTCTGTTAAACCTCTCTTCTTTATAAATTACCCAGTCTCAGGTATGTCTTTATTACCAGCGTGAGAATGGACTCATGGCACCATGTAACCACAACCGTGGTCAAGAAATAGAATATGGCCCACCTTGGAGCTCCCTGTGTGCTCCCCTTTCCCAAGCATGACATGCCGCTGACTTCCAAACCATCCTTTAGTTCTGCTTATTTGTACACTTTTATTATATGAATGGAAGTATACAATATATACTCTTTTGTGAACAACTGTTCTTGCTCAACTTTCTGGTTTGTTTTTGTTTTTGTTTTTGTTTTTTGAGACGGAGTCTCGCTCTGTCGCCCAGGCTGGAGTGCAGTGGCTCGATCCCGGCTCACTGCAAGCTCTGCCTCCTGGGTTCACGCCATTCTCCTGCCTCAGCCTCCCGAGTAGCTGAGATCACAGGTGCCTGCCACCACGCCCAGCTAATTTTTTGTATTTTTAGTAGAGATGGGGTTTCACCGTGTTAGCCAGGATGGTCTCGATCTCCTGACCTCGTGATCCGCCCTCCTCGGCCTCCCAAAGTGCTGGGATGACAGGCGTGAGCCACTGCGCCCGGCTTCCACTTTCTGTTTGTGGGAATATCTGTGTGGTATTAAGTGTGGTTTCTTCTTTTCCATTGCTGTAAAGTTTTCCATCACATGAATAGATTGCAATTTGTCCCTTCTACTCCTCACGGACATTTGGATTGTGTCCAGTTTGAGACCATTATAAGCAATGCCCCTCTGAATATCTGCGTGCCTCTTGGTGGACATGTGCCCCAGTTCTGTGCTTTTCTCTCCCCTACAAGCAGGATTGCAGAGTCATAGGGCGTGCATCCTTCCCTCCAATAGATTGTGACAAACGATTTTCCAAAGCACCTTCTCCAGCTTACATTTCCACTAGCTGGCGATGGTTCTCGTTCTTCCCCCACACTGGGTGTGGTCGGTCCTAGCCCTTCTTATGGGTATGTCTGCATCTCTGGGTAATCTGTCCTTCCCTGCTGCTCACAGAGCTGCATACCTGGCCTCTCTCAAAACTCCCATTGTGGTGGAGCATCTGTTTCCTTCCTGCTGCAGCCAAAAGAGACAAAGAGACTAACCTGGGATTTCGTGTGATGCTATGATCATAAGCATTTTCTCATATCATTACAATTCTTCAAAAATGTGATTTTAATGACTGCATAATATGCAGTTGCATGGATTAACATAATTTATTCCTTTATTATACATCAAGTTGCTGCTATGTTTTTCCTCTAGCAAATGGTGCTGTGGTAAATGTCTACATTTCTGGGTACTTTTTCCATAATAGATTTTTAGTAGTGGGATTCTTCAGTCATTATTGCCGAATACAGGAGTCAACAAAATTGCTGCAGCCCTCCCCACCCCACAGTGGTTTGCAACAGAGGCTGCAGGTCTGCACATCTGGTTTCCTTTGGAATATCTTAGAAAATGTAAGTTTGATAAATTATTTAGAAATTTAAAGATAACGTTGGGAATGGAGTGTGTAACTTCCAGGAGAGGGGGAAAAGAAGGAACAAAGTTAAGAAGCAAGAAAAGACGTAGGAAAAAAAGCAAAGAAAAAGCATGGTAAATACGAAGCATTAATTACCAGGGCCCAAGCAAGTTCAGATATGATCATGATAAATAATTTATAGTCACCTATTCAAAAGGAGATACATTATACTTTTAAAAACTCCATAAAAGCCAACAACATACCATTGATGAGAGATACACCAAGACTAAAAATTTTGTTTGAAATGGAAGGATGGAAAAAATATGGGGGAAATATTACCCCCTCCCCAGATGTGGCTGGAATATCTGTATTCCCCCAAATCACATTTGAAAAGGATTAACAAGGACAAAGAGAGTGTTTCATGTGATCAAAAGTGCTTCACTCAGTCATGGACCTGTATAAATATAACAACATAACCTAACTTCAGCATAAACAAGGCAAAAATGGATACAATGATGAGGAAATACTGACCTATCCACAAGTATAATGGGAAATTATAACTCATCTGCAGAAAATGATGGACCAATGAGAAAAAGGTTTAAAAAGAAGACAAAATAATATAGAAACAAAAATTATTGGAGTAGAAAATAAACACAAATAATGGAAACGACTGTGAAAAACAAAAGTTTACTTTTAGAAAAGACTAATAATGGAGACTTGAGAGTAAGCATCTTTGCCTGTTCTGCAGTTGGTGTATCTCCAGCATTCAGAAACAGGACCTGTCTATATAGTAGGAGCCGAATAATGTTTGTTGAATGACAAATAGATGAACTCCTAAGGATTAAAATCCAACTGTAATAATGAAGGGAGGTGAAACTGCAGATGCTGAAGATATTTTAAATATTATAAGCATCAGGAGAACCAAAATCAAGCCACAGAGTGGGGGAAAATAATTGCAAAAGACATACTTGATAAAGAACTGCCATCTAAAATTTAAAAAGAACTCTTAAAACTCAATAAAAAACGGCCCAATCTTAAAATGGGCAAAATATCTGGACACCTCACCCAAGAAGATACACAGATAGCAAATAAACATACAAAAATATGCTTAGCGTATTGCAAAATACACTCAACAATGAAATATCATTACACACGGGATGGCCAAAATCTGATATAAGCAGGAGAGGCAGAGCAAGGTGGCAGAATAGAAATCTCCACCAATCAATCGTCCCCTCACACAAGGATGCCAAGTTAACAACTGTCTACACTGAAAAAACACCTTTGTAAGAGTCAAAAATCAGACACACCCTAGACCAGAAGAGAATCCACTGCCTTGAAGGAAAGGACCCAATCCTGTCAACATTCATCACTTGCTAACTGAAGAGCCCTTGGGCCCTGAATAACCAGCAGTGATACCCAGGTACTGTATCCAGGGCCTTAGTGAGCCTCTGAGACTTGCTGGCTTTAGGTACCAACACTGCCACAGGGAGTTAAAGCATCAAGTGGGCTCTTTGAGTCCCCAATTCTAGGACTTGACTCTTGGAGCTGAAAAAGTGTTTGATAAAATTCAACATTTTTTCATAATCAAAACCTGCAAAAAAAAAAAATGGATATGGAAGGAATATACCTCAACATAATAAAAGCCATATACTACAGACCCACAGCAAGTATCATACTGAATGGGGAACAACTGAAAGCCTTTCCTCTAAGATCTGGAACATGACAAGGATGCCCACTGTCACCACTGTTACTCAACATAGTATACTGAAGTCCTAGCTAGAGCAGTCAGATAAGAGAAATATATAAAGAATATCCAAATTGGAAAGGAAGCAGTCAAATTTTCCTTATTTGTTGATGATATGATCTCATATTTGGAAAAACCTAAAGACTTCACAAGGAAACTGTTAGAACTGGTAAACAAATTCAGTGCAGTTGCAAGATACAAGTCATCATACAAAAATAAATAGCATTTCTATATGCCAACAGCAAACAATGTGAAAAAAAATTTAAAAAGTAATCTAATTTATCATGGCCATGCAAAATTAAATACCTAGGAGTGAACTTAACCAAATAAGTGAAAAATCTGTATAATGAAAACTCTAAAACGCTGATGAAGGAAATTGAAGAGGACACCAATAAACGAAAAAATATTCCATGTTCATGGATTGGAAGAATAAAGATTGGTAAAATGTCCATATTACCCAAAGCAGTCTACAGATTCAATACAATCCCTACCAAAATACCAAAGACATTCTCCACAGAAATAGAAAAAACAATCCTAAAATTTATATGGAATCACAAATACCCAGAATAGCTAAAGCTAGCCTAAGTGAAAACAACAGAACAGGAGGAATCACATTACCTGACTTCAAATTATACTGCAGAGCTATAGTAACCAAAACAGCAGGGCACTGACATAAAAACAGACACATAGACCAATGGAACAGAACAGAGAACCCAGAAACAAATCCACACACCTACAGTGAAATCATTTTTGACCAAGGTGCCAAAAATGGACACTGGGGAAAAGATAGTCTCTTCAATACATGGTGCTGGGAAAACTGGATCTCCATATACAAAAGAATGAAACTAGACCTGTATCTCTTGCCATATACAAAAATAAAAAATGAAAATAAGTCTTAAATCTACGACCTCAAACTATGAAACTACTACAGGAAAACATTGGGGAACATCTCCAGGACATTGGTCTGGGCAAAGATTTCTTGAATACTACCCCAAAAGCACAGACAACCAAAGCAAACATGGACAAACGAGATCACGTTAGTTAAAAAGCTTCTGCACAGCAAACGACCAATAAAGTGAAGAAACGATTCACAGAATGGGAGAAAATATTTGCAAACTACTCCTCTGACAAGGGATTAATAACTAGAATGTATAAGGAGCTCAAACAACTCTACAGGAAAAAAATAATGATCTGATCAAAAATGGGAAAAGATTTGAATATACATTTCTCAAAAGAAGCCATACAAATGTCAAACAGGCTTATGAAAAGGTGCTTAACATCACTGATCATCAGAGAAATGCAAATCAAACTATTAATACAATGAGATATCATCTTATCCCAGTTAAAATGGCTTATATCCAAGGGACAGGCAATAACAAATGCTGGTAAGGATGTGGAGAAAAGGGAACTCTTGTACACTGTTGGTAGGAATGTAATTCAAAAAACTAAAAATTGAGCTACCATATGATCCAGCAATCCTACTGATATATATATATCATATATATTTATATCATATATATCATATATATTTATATATATGTATCATATGTATCATATATATTTATATATGTATATCATATGTGTATATATATCATAAGATATATATATACCCCCAAAAGAAGGGAAATCAGTATATGGAAGAGATATCTGCACTCCTGTGTTTATTGCAGCACTGTTTACAATAGCCAAGATTTGGAAGCAGTCTTAAGTGTCTGCCCATCAACAGATGAATGGATAAAGGAAATATGGTACATATACACAATGAAGTACTATTCAGCCATAAAAAAGCATGATATCCCGTCATTTGCAACAACATGGATGGAACTGGAGGTCATTATGTTAAGTGAAATAATCCTGGAACGGAAAGACAAACATCGCATGTTCTTACTTTTTTTGTGGGATCTAAAAATCAAAACAGTTGAACCAGTGGACATACAGAACAGATGGATGATCACCAGAGGCTGGAAAGTGGAGGGTTATGTGGAGAGGTGGGGATGGTTAATAGGTATAAAAAAATAGGAAGAATGAACACGACCTAGTATTTGATAGCACAACATGGTGACTATAGTCAATAATAACAATTGTATATTTTAAAATAATGTAATTGGATTGTTTGTAACTCAAAGGATAAATGCTTGAGGGGTGGACACCCCATTCTCCATGATGTGCTTAGTTCACATGGCATGCCTGTATCAAAACATCTTATGTACCCCATAAATATATACACGTATGTACCCACAATTTTTTTTTAAGTTGCAAAATTTAAAAAAATAGAATGGCCAAAATCCAAAACACTGACTACACCAACTACTGATGAGGATGTGGAGCAACAGGAACTCTCACGCATTTGCTGGTGGGAATGCAAAATGGTGCAGCCACTTTGGAAGACAGTGTGGCCGTTTCTTCTAAAGCTAATTGTAGTCTTACCATATAATCCAGCAGTCATGCTTCTAGATATTTACCCCATTGAGTCGAAAATGTTCAAACACAAAAAACTACAAATGAATGTTTTCTTATGATTGTCCGAACCCGGAAGCAACAAAAATGTCTTTCAATAAGTGAATAAACAAACTACGATATGCCCATGCAATGGGATATTGTTTAGTGATAACAAAGAAATGATCTATGAAGCCATGAAAAGACAGGAAGGAAATTTTAATGCACACAGCTAAGTGAAAGAAGCCAATCTGAAAAGGCTACACACTAGGACTTCGAGTATATGACATTCTGGAGAAAGGACAACCACGGAGACAGTAAATACATCAGGTTTCTAGGGGCTGGGGGTAGTGGGATGAATAGGCAGAGTGCAGAGGATTTTTAGGGCAGTGAAGCTGCTCTGTATGATTCTGTAATGGTGGATAATACACATTTGTCCAAATCCATAGAATGTACAACAGAAAGCGTGAACCTAATGCAAACTGTTGACCTTGGAAGATAATGATGTGTCAGTGCTGGTCATCAGTTGTGTCTGTGAAATGTGTCTATGGTTCAGGGTGCTGGCCTTGGAGGGGGCGGATGTGGGTGGGGTTAGGTGGGAACTCTGTGTGCTTTCTGCTTATTTTTGTTATGACCCTAAGAGTGCTCTAAAAACTGTAGTCTATTAATTACAAAAATTATAATTGCATCCTATGAGCAGCTTTGTACCTATGAATTTGAAATTCTGGCTGAAATGGGCAACTTTCTAGAAAAATACAGATGACAAATATTGACTCAAAAAGGAAATAAAAGCCCTGAATAAATCACAAAGCACTCAGTAACTTGAAGGGGCAGCCTTAGATCTCTCCTTTCCAAAGGCCCCATGCTGAGATGGCTTTATGGCACCTTGCCCAAACCCCAGGGATCAGAATTTAGGGCATAAAAGAATGCACGAGATTGGGGTCACTGGCACAGCCGGGGTGGGCTCAAAGCCGTGGCTGCACCTGACCAGACTCAGGCCATGCCAGGGTCTTGCCTTGGTGGCTTGCTGGGCCTTCATTGGACCATGAAGCTGGGTTTTGCTGCCTTCCCCGGATGGGGACTCGGGCAGGGGCATCCACAGCTCAGCCCCCCAAGCTGCTGCTCCCCCGCTGCATCACTGACCCACACGTGTATCATTTGTGGACATGCCTGTGAAGATGGAAAGCACAGGATGGAAAGAAGTGAGCCCGTCAGCGTGACCGTGGGAAGGTGGGCGAGGTGGCGGGGAGGGGCCCAGCGGGAGCTGTGTGCTTTATTATCTGATATTGTATATGCATTTGAGCTAATTATATCTATATTATATTTACATATTATACGTTCATATATTTGTATATTTTTGTATATACTTGAAAAGTTATATAACTTACATTTATACATAATTATATTAAGTTACACTTTCTTATAATCTGAATGATTCGGATACAACCAGATGTTAACAGGGGTTAATCCTGTTGTGGGTATGAGAGTGTTTGTTAAATTATTCATTTTCTTTTCTGTAATTTTTAATTGATTAAAAAAAAAAAAGAGTTGGCCTGGCCTTGGGAGCCGGAGCCTACGGCTTGTTGGGGCCAAGGGGTGAGGAGCCAGGTGGATGGTGGCCCCTGTGGTGCACAGAGTGGGGGGTGTGGCACAGCGGCCTCTGCCACTGTGTCCCAAAGCTTGCCTCTCCTTCCTCGAGGGAAGCCGCATGGCTGTGGCATAAGCCCCGCCCCATCTGTCTGTCCCTGCGTGGGGCCTGGCCTAGGAAAGCTAAGGCCTGCTTGGGAAGCAGCCAGGGGGTGGGTGCTGCCCTCCCCAGGAGCCCTCCCCACCCAGCGCCCACACCCTCCCCCTGGCCGTCTCTCTTAACCCGTTCCATTTTCTTCCGGTCATGACTGTCACCTACAAGGATCCCGTGCTGTTTACTAGTCTAGGGTCCTCTCTCCAGTAGGCCACCAACTCCACGAAGCAGAACCGTGTCTTTCTCGTCCATTCCTGTCCCAGCATCTAGAACAGGGCTGGACATGTGACTGGGCCTGTGGCGGGTCCTTGACAACATTTGAGAGGTGAAGGAATGAGCTCCAGATAGACTAGGGAGCTCGGCCCAGGGCTTTGCATCGAAGGAGGCCGGGCTCACCCAGATGACCTGTTTTCTGCACTTGGCTTTGTCCCTCCATCCTCATCAGTCGAGGTTGAAGGCCCAGGGATATCCCGCCAGCTCTTGTCTTGGTGATCAACTGGACAGGAGAGATTTTATCCAGCAGGTGGCACGACGAGGCTGGCCTGACACTGTGGAGGGTGACTGGTTGGTCATTTAACTCCACAAGCATTTATTGGACACCTACTGTCTTCCAGGCATGGATCTGTGGAGTGACTGATGGCCCCTGGGGTGAGGATTATGGTTCCACTCTAGTGTCAGAGAGCAGAGTAGGACATTGGAGGTCACCTGCCCATGAGTGAGGACGCTGGTGTCAGGACCCACACCTCTCCACCAAGCCAGCAGCCGCTGGGTGGAGGTGCTGGGACTTCACAGTGGCGAGGGTGGCCCAGCTTCGCTCTTCCTGGTGACAAGCAGCAGAAGGTCATCTCTGCTCCCCACACCAGGTCAGAGTCTCTTAGTAAACTTGGTGACCACCATCCTCACGCACTCGTCGCCGGGGAATGCTAATGAGAACAGAGGACCCAGGGACTGCCACTGCTGACCCGGCTATTAAAAATAATTGGCCACCCATAAAGCAGACGAAAAATGTGTTTGCCTCCAGTTTGGCTGGGAAATGTGAATTATTCTCATGTTGCCATAGAAACCAAAGTAAGTTCCTAACATCTTTCAGATATTTAATTTTGTGAGCCCAGTGATGGTCATTGTGCATTGTTCAGAAAAGCAGGAGGAGAGAGAGAATGAGAGGGAGAGGGGAAGAGACAGAGAGAAAGAAAGGGAGAGAGAGAGAGGTGGGGGAGAGAGGGAGAAGAGGAGAGAGAGAAAGGGAGGGGAGAGATGGAGAGAGGGAGAGAAACAGCGGGGAGAGAGAGATGGAGGAGAGAGAAGGAGAGGAAGAGGAACAGGGAGAGAGGGGGAGGGAGAGGAAGAGACACAGAAAGAGAGGAGGAGAGAGGAGGGGGAGAAAGAGATAGATCAAGAGAGAGAGAGGGAGGGAAGGAGAGGGATAGATAGAGGCGGAGGCAGGGGAAGGAGAGAGAGAAAGAGCAGGACGCCTTACCTGCGTCTCTGAGTCTGCAGCACGCACCGGCTCCTGGAAACCTCCTGGGCAGCAGCCTGAGCTGGGGGTGGGGAGATTCAGGCTCATGGGCCGTGCACCGTGTTTCCCAAGCGTCCCTGGGGGCCCTGCTCTACTGTCTCTCTGAGGATCCCTGATTCTTCCTCTCAGGCCTAGTGCTGTCCCCAGCCCTGCGTGCTGTGGGCCCTGCGCAGCCACCAGTAACTCAAGGAGTGAAGGGGCCAAGTCAGCATGCCGGTCCCTGCCTCCTCCTGGTCACTGGCGTGTGGGGGCCCCCCTCCCCCTGTCCTGAGAGAATGCAGTCCTCTGCTGGGAACCGCGACAGCCGGCTCAGCCTGCCTTGGGCCTGCCAACTGTGCCCGTGTGAGGACGGTGCCGGCCAGGGCATCATAGGGGCGTGGCATCATAGGGGCGTGGCATCATAGGGGCGTGGCATCATGGGGGCGTGGCATCATGGGGGCGTGGCATCATGGGGGCGTGGCATCATGGGGCGTGGCATCATGGGGCGTGGCATCATGGGGCGTGGCATCATGGGGGCTTGGCGTTGCTGGGGCCTGGCAGCCACGGCTACTCCAGGAGTCCTTGCTCTCCAGTGACTTCCTGGGTCGGCGGGGCGGAGGCTCCTGGCTTGTGCTGCAACCAGTGGCTGTGGGATGTGGGGTCAGGGCACTGCTCAGGACCCGGGGAGGTAAGGCTGTGTCCCGGCGCGGCTTGCTGGGGCACTCCTCACCTGCCCCTGACCAGCCTCTTTCCCCGGCCCCTCCACAGAACAAGCCGATCCTGTGGTGTCTGAGCCCTGGTGCTGGATATCCTACCCCTGGATATGTGGCCTGTCTGCAGTTCCCCTCTTGTCCGCCTGCCCCGGACCAGTCCCCTGCATTCTAATGGCAGGCTGACCGCACCCCTCACCTCTGCCTGGGCTCTTCCCTCTGCCCATAAAGGCAGAAAATCCCCGACCATGACCATGCTTAAGGGCCATGGTTGAGGGCTCTCCTGTGGTGGCTTCATCTGTGGGACGCTGGAGAGCCCCGTCCTGCTCTGTCCAGTCCCCACCCTATGTCACAAGAGTGCACCTGCAACCTTTCACCCCCTCCTCCGGGCAGGGACAGGCTCCAGCCTGGCCACTCCTGCCTCGTGGGATGGAGTAGGGGGAGCACCTCGGTAGGGGTTCCCCAGCTCTGCAGTAGCAAGGGGGAGTCCCAGTTGCAGTCCGGGTGCCTCCAGGTGCAGGGGAGTGGACCCCCACTTCCTTTGCAGAGCAGGACCATCCTCAAGGTGTCTGGGGTCAGTGGGCGTGGCAAGGCAGAAAGGGGAGCGGGGGCACGGTCATGGGGCGGGGCATCTTGAGGCATGGCATCATGGGGGCGTGGCGTTGCTGGGGCCCGGCACCGTGGGGCGAGGCATCTTGAGGCGTGGCATCACAGGGGGTGTGGTGTCCTGGGGGTGGTGTCATAGGGGCGGGGCATCACCTGTCTGTCCCCCTGGTTGGGCTCCACTCGCTTCCTGGTCTCTCCTCACAGCCCAGTGGAGACCATTTACTGCTTTTATTCCAGTTTCAAGTCATTTACTTAGAAATTGTCTAGCATCCTGCTAATAGTGGTAGGAGGAAGAGAAAAATGATCGACCTCAAAAATCCCAATTTTAAATTGAGTTGTTTGAAGTAGCACAATTTCCAAATTACAGGCGGGTTAGAAGATAGGAAAAACCCATCGATCATTGAATTGTGAGAGAGAAAGAGAGACAGAGAGAGAGGACGTGCCTCGGGGACCCTGGAGAGGAGTGGCTGTGTCCTGGGCAGGGGCCCGGTGCTGCTGGCCAAGCCCTGAAGGCTGACAAGCATGAGCTGTGCACTTACCATCAAGTCTTATCCATATTAGTACCTGTATGTATGTTTTCCACCATGAAGGTAGTAGAGGCCATTAATGAATTGGAAACTAGAGATTAGGAGGAAGACGGCGAGTTCCCACCAGCCGCCCCAGGGTTCTGACCCTGACAGGTGCCGTCTCAGCCCTAACCCTCTTGGGTCCTTGGAAAGTGTCCCCTAGTCACCTGAGCTTTCGGTTCCGGGCTCGGGGTGTTCACCACTGCCCTAATTGTTTCTATCTGTTCATCAAGACATCCCCGGTTTTAAGATGGCGCGGAGGGTGTCCGATGATGGACTCAAGGCCACAGACCAGTGCAGCTGAGACACCGTCCCAGGGGGACTAGAGGTGTGGGCCAGCTGGACTTTGGCAGGGCCTTGGGGGAATCTGGGGGGTGCTCCAGGGGTGGTGCTAGGGGAGCCCTCCCTGGGTGTCTATACCCGAGGCCTCCAAGCTCTTTCCACCCCCCAGCCTGGGGGTCTTTTCCCTGAGCGTTCATCGGGGCCCCTGGGGCAGAGCTTGGAAACCCCGGCTCCTGAAAGAGTTCCATCGATTTGCCAAATTAATGTTCTAGTTCTCCATGTCTCGGGAGCTGTAATGAAGTGTCAACGGGAACAAGAGGATGAAACGGATGAATAAAACGTCTTTTATGGTGTCCATTACACTTTTATAATAAGATTTACTTGTCAACTTAAAATGTAATAACGTAACAATTTATTTGGTAACCTAATGAAGACTGCGGTTCAAGGTTCCGGGAGTAATAATTGCCCCTGGAAAGGTGAAGGCCCTTTTTGCGCACTTCACACCCAGCTGCCCTTTTGTGCTGTCCAGATCCCCAAGGGAGGGGAGAGCAGAGCTGTTTCCGTCTGGCTGGGCTCATCGAAAGGGGTCAGTGGTTTAGAGACAGCAGGAAGTGCAGGCTCAGGCATGGCCCACCCAGGGGCCTCAGGCCAAAGCTCTCTCTTGATAAAGGGAAATGGGTTTCACGTACTCAGCATCACTCAGGTTTGCTGAGCCCAGCCCAGAGCTGGGCTGTGGGAGCCATCACAATCTGGGCTCATTCCAACCGGTGAGGGTCACAGTTTTCTGAGAGATGGGACATTTCAGCTGGGCCTTGAAGAATGAATAGGAGTTTGTTGGATACGGGAGAACATTTTGGAAAGAGAAGAGCACGAACAAAGGTGGAGGGGGCCTGGCTGGAGATCCAGTGTGGAACACAGCGTGGGGGAGAAGGGACATGGGTAAAGAGGGGCAAGAGGAAATTCTGGAAAAATAGACCAGGACCAGCCCCAGATGCCCCGAGGCTGAGGTTCCCAGAGTTTAGGGCTCTGGGAAAAGGAGCAGGTGGGCGTGTCCTCGGGGTGAGCTTTGGGGCTCTTTCTCGGGACTCTTGGTGGCTGGATTGCCTCTCGCTGAGCGTGACTCTGTGCAGAGGTTGGGACCCGAGGCCCAGCGTGTCAGGAGGCAGCTGCAAGAAGCTTGATGGCTTGATCTCGGTGGGACTCCGAGGCGGGTGGGCATGGCAGTGCCGTCCATCAGGGCGCCCTGCTGTTTCTCCTGCACCCTGGAGCCTGAGCCTGCTGGGGGCCCCCTCCTTTCTCTCTCTCCCAGAAGGCCTCAGCTCCTCCAAGCTCTCAGGGCAGCCCCCTCCTCTGAGCTTCCTCCTGGCCTTCTTGGACCCCCAGGTCATCCCCTCTCCCTGGGCGAGGAGCCTGGGTTTCTAGGCAGGAGTCAGAGTGGATTCTGGTGATGATGGTCCCCATCTGGTTTACTCCTCCCTGACCCTTGCGTCATCTCCTCCATCCTAACTCCAGCCCCTCCTCCTCCCAGGACAGTGACCCCCCACTGTCCTCCTGGTGTGTGCACCCCTGCACTGGGAGCTTGTGGGGGAGATGCTTGGCCACTAAGGCTGGGTCGGGACAAGGTTCCTCCCACTCCATGTCCGTGACACCCAGTCTTCCTCCACATTGAGCTCTTCGGCCAGGGCTCGAGGGGCTAAAGCCATTGCTGTGAGGTCCCCGCTGGTGGTGAGCAGCATCTCCAGGCTGCTGGGCTCAGTTCCAACCCTGCCTGCCCTTCCCCTGGGCTGCAGGACACAGAGTTCCACTTGGACTCATTCCAGCAACTCTGAAGAAAATGAATTTAGGACAGGAGGCAGTGAGGGAGGGAGAGGAGACAGCATCTGGACCACCTTGGCCTCAACCTACTTGACGTTCCAGGTGGGTCATCCCTCCTGTCACGCTGGTGTTGGCTCGCCTGTGAGCTGACTTGCCGCCCACCCAACTTGCCACTCACCTCTCCCTCCTTCTCTTCCGTAAGACTGAAGATGAACCTGGCATCTTGGATAACTGGACAGAGGCTGTCTGCGGCTTGGCCCTTGGGGACAGGTGGGGACAGGGGTCATGGTGCAAAAGGACCCTCAGCCAGCCTGGCTCTTGTTTGACAGCTGTTGATTGCCTGGACAGGCTGGGCTGCCCTCTCAGTGTCTGGGTGGAAGGAAGGAGGCTCACCAAGGCCTGGGGCTGGGCTGATCCTGCCAGGTTGCCCCTGCCAGTTCCATGTCCCTCTGCACCTCTGCCAGGAAGGGCCTTCCTTCTCCCCTGGCATCCAGGGACCTTGTGAAGAAGGAAGGAGCCCTCTATTAAGGTAGAAACTGAGAATGTGTTGAGCCCTGACCTGCATAGTTCCCTGCTGTGGATGTGCAGACATGTCTATGTATGCATGTGTAAAGGTATGTGTGTGACGTGTGTGCATATGTGTATGGCGTGTGCCTATGCATATGTGTGTACATGTGTATGTATGCATGGGTATATGTGCATGTGTGTGGATGTGCATTGATGCATGCGTGCATGCGTACATCTGCATATTGTGTGTGCATCATGAGCATGTGTGTGTGTATGTGTATGTATGCATGGGCATATGTGCATGTGTGTGTGGATGTGCATTGATGCATGTGTGTATTGTGTGTGTGCGTGTGTGGATGCCCTCTCTGGGAACCTGGAGAGTATAGGCCTGGAGGCGGGGCAGAGCCTGAGGACTGGCAGCCCAAGACATCCCCAGGCCCATCCCAGTGCACAGCTTCTCAGTGGAGAGGGCTGCAGCTTTTTGAGGCAAACCCCCCTCCAGTTTCTGGGGCAGCCAGATACAGGGGACTGGGGCAGGAGCAGCCACAGAAGCTGGGGCAGGAGCAGACTCTCTGGGCACCAGAACAATGTTCCACCAAGGCTGGAAGTGAACCACGTGCTGCCTCCACCCCAGCTACCCCCTCAGTCCCCAGGCACCCTTTGGGGGGCTCTTGGTGCCCTTGGTCATACAGATCTAACCAGCGGGACATGGTGCCCGGGGTGGGGGGGTCATCTCTGCTATCCTGGAACAGATCCGCATGTGCTGGCTGTGAGCAGGGTCCCTTCCCGTGTGGGTAGCGCCTGGCAAAGCTGTGGGTGTTGGAGCCTCTCGGTGGGGCTGCTCCACGCCTGCATCCAGGACCCCGCTCCTGCCTGGGCCGCCCCCGCCCTGTGGGTGCCGGGACACAGAGCTCCGCTCTGCAGCTCACTGCTGGTGGCTGAGTTATTTCTCCAGGGTGGCTTTGGTGACAGAGGTTTTGCTGACATGCAGGATTTCTGGCAGGGCTGGGCGATGCTCCTAGTGACGCTACCTGAGGTCGTTAATTTAAGGAACCCAAGCCGGCTTCATCAGAGAGGGCTTTTTGCAATAACGTTAACAAACCGTAAATATCTGCCAGACCCCGAGAAGGCAGCGGCTGCGTCCCACCTTCCCGGCGGGAGGGGCCGACTGGGCCGAGCCCCGTATTTCTTGGCTGTTGGTGCATTGAGGGGAGGCGCTGCCTTTCCACCGAGGTCCAGGTGCTGCCAAAATGACATGGATTCAGGCAGCTGCTGCCAAGCGAGGGCCTCACAGCCCTGCTCTTTTGCCAGTTGTTCTGGGATGGTTAGGCTTTTGCCTAGAAGCTCCGTGTTCCCAGGGCCCTGAGGCTTGGCTCCACTTCGGCAAATTTCTGCTGATGGATGTGAGGTGAGGGCCATGTTCCATGGACTGAGACCCGTTATGGGGCCCTGAGAGCTGCGGGACCCTAAGCCCAGGCCTGAGTTTCCAGGAGGATGTCTCCAGGACACACACCATCTACTCCACCTGGTTCTCCTGGAGCCTGCTGGCTTCCTTCCCGAGGGGAGACAGGCCCCAGCCTTACCTGGTGGGTAGGGCCATCGCCAGTCCCCAGGTAGCTCACACCTGGATGTGGCTCTGCCTCCCTGCTCTTGGGGCGCCCTTCCTGGTGTGTGACGCAGGGAGGCTGTGCCAGCGAGGAGGCCAGGGCTGGGAGGGCGGCACGGCACCATGTGCTCTCACGGATGGCATCATCCATCTTCCTCTGGACCTGGGAGTACGGCGGGCGGGGACCGGCGTGTCCCATTCTCACACCCCAGGGGCCGGCATGAGGCGCTAAGTGGAGAGTTAAACTGTCCACTTGTTGGGGGCCGTGTGCTGAGGGTGCTGGGGACATTAACAAACGTTCTCCAAGTACCCAGTAATTGGAGTGTTGTGAAATTGTAAATTATGATAACAGATGAAGATGACAATAAAATAATGATTTCTGGTCTTTCTGGAAGGGCCGTTCGCTTCACGGTGCTTTGATGCACGTGCGTGATATCTCTGGCCTGTTGGAAGTTGGTGACAATTCACATTTGGCTCAGTGAATGATTCCTTTTAGAAAAAAAACACAATAAATTGGCCCTTGCGTGTGGAAAGCAGCCTGAAGAACTTTACTCGGGGGGTGTAAATCCAGGAGCTGTTGCCCTGCAGTGGCGCAGCCCCGCTGCCCTGTGCCTTTCGGAAGATGCGGGGCTGCTCAGCTCACCCCACTTCAGCTCGGGGTCCACCCACGGCCCCTGTGGAAGCGGGGGCTCCAGGGGCTGGTGCACGGGCCTTTCAGACGGTGGTGACTCCCGCGCCCTGGTACCCATGAGGCTTCAGGAGGTCGCATGCGTCTTGGCATTGGCTTGGTGCTCTGAGTCAGGGGACTCCGGGCTCTTCCGTGGACGCCAGTGCTGTGGCCACTGTTGTCAGGGCCCCTCCCATGTCCCCCCTTCCCGCCCCTCCATGCTTACAGGTTTTACCTGGGCCCAAACCTGGGTCCTCTCATGGCTGGACCCCCACCCGGCCTTCCTCACCGTCTCTCTAGATGGTTTCAATCTTACTGTGTGACTTTGGGCAGCAGACTTAACCTCTCCATGCCTCTGTTTCTCCACCCACAGAATGTGAGTTATGCAGAAGGGGCTCCCATAGCCCCTGGGCCCGAGAGCCCACTGCAGTCTGTCTCCTGGTGGTGAATGCAGCCTCAGGTGCGTTCTTCAGCACAGCTGGGAAAGGCTTGCCTAGTGTGTCCTACCAGCCCCGCCCTTGCACCAAAGGAAACTCGCAATTCTCCCATGCTTATCCCCAGCCGTGCCCGCGCCTCACTCTGGCCACGCTGGCCCTCCTGTCCCTGGAGCCCCAGCCATGCCCGTGCCCTCACTCTGGCCACGCTGGCCCTCCTGTCCCTGGAGCCCCAGCCATGCCCGTGCCCTCACTCTGGCCACGCTGGCCCTCCTGTCCCTGGAGCCCCAGCCATGCCCGTGCCCTCACTCTGGCCACGCTGGCCCTCCTGTCCCTGGAGCCCCAGCCATGCCTGTGCCCTCACTCTGGCCTCAGGGCCTCTGCACCAGCACTTCCCTGGCTTGGAATGTTCTGTCCCCAGACGTCGGCGGGTGGAGGGGTCCTCCTGGTCATTCAGGCTCACTCAGACCACCCTGACCCCCACCCTGAAGTGGTCCTTCCCCCATCGCTGTGGACACATCACCCCGATCTTGCCCCCAGCACTTTTCGATCCTGGAAAGTGTTTGATTCTATCCGATCGTTGGTGTATCTGCTGAACCTGCACCCACACCACCTGCCCGCCGACCCTGCCCCCGGCCCCCACCCCGCTGACCTCACGCTGTTCAGGGCTCTGTGTCTCCCTGAGGGCAGGAGGCCAGTGGGGGCACAGGAGGCTGCTTGACCCCAACAACTGCCGGGCCCGCCCCTGGGCATCATCGCAGCCCCACCTGGGGGCCTCTGTGAGGACACCGCCCAGCTGTCCAGACACTGTCGCTCATGTCTGGAAATAACGCGTGGAATGCAATTGATTAACCTGCTCACACCCGCTGTGAGGGCCTCGCCCATGGGCACCTTGTATCCAGTCACGGGCCTGCTCGCACCCTCGCCGATAGGCACCCTGTGTCCAGCCACAGGCCTGCTCACACCCGCCACGACCGCCTCGCCAATGGGCACCCTGTATCCAGTCACCGGCTTTTTTATTCCACAGGAACTGTGTGTGCCCAGCCCCGGGCTCAGATTTCTTCTCTAGGTGCTGACACCCCTGAGGGCAGGGACCACATGTCTGTGCCGTCCACGGTTGATCCCCAATAGCTTGATGTAAATGGCCCTGTCCCCCACGAGAGAAATCTGAGGAGCAAAATACAGACCCGGGATATTAGAGGGAAATACTGCAGGTGTGTTTCGACCCGTGGGTTCTCTGCAGTGGGGCAGTTTCCTCTTACCTGGGAAACCGCCAAGAAGCACTGCGGCATCATAGGCAGCTTTCCGTGGCCTCTGCCCCCAGCCACCGTCGGACAGCGAGTCCATTAACTTCTGCAGAGACAGTGCTTCCTGCGTCGGACAGCGAGTCCATTAACATCTGCAGAGATAGTGCTTCCTGCGTGCCGTGGATCATACACTCGAAGCTGAAGGGCGTGGAGTTCAAGGCCACTCGGCAGCTGGGATGAAACAGGTGGATGTGGTCCAGTCATCCCCAGCAGTGACCTGGTCTCCACCCAAGGCCAGGAAATGTGTGGAGGCTCTTGCCTGCTTCAGAGCAGGAAGAATGCAGGGCTTTGGAAAGAGACATGAAGGGGCCAGCAGGAGGAAGCACAAATGCAGAAAGCGGAGGGGCTGGCTTTGCTCCTTAGTGAGTGGAGGGCTTGGGCCAGCAGACGTGGGACGGCTCTCCAGAATGGCCATGCAGTGCAGGTGTTATGGGATCCTTGGGCTGTCACTTTTCTGGCCAGAAACCTCTGTGGCCAGTGGCACCTTTGCCCAGTTTTGATTGGGACTGGGCTTGTTCTGCCCACTCAGTCTGGCAGGCTGGACTCAGCTCACACTACTGGCCTGGCTCCCATGCCTGCCAAGGGCAAGTCGGTATGGAGCAGTGAGGGGTGTGTGAGCAAGCATGGGGTCTGGCCACTGCACAGTCAGACATGCCGGCTGCCGCAGCGGGGCGGGGCGCTGAGGTGCTGGCATGGGTGCTGGCTGTCTGCGAGGCTGCGGCTGGACACGCAGCTTCCATAGCCGGCACTGGGGAACTTGGTGGCGCCTGGAAGCTTGGAGACGCCAGGAACTGCAGGACCCCAAAGAGGGTGTCACAGCCCTGGCTCGGGGAGCTCCCAGGTCTGGGCTCCTGGAAGGGCCACAGCTCTTCTCACCCTCTGTTTGCCCTCAACGTGGTGAGCGAGGGGCGTGTCTCAGCCCTGTTTGTGTGATGGCTCTTTCAGCCTTGCCATTTGGTGGGTTCTGAGTTCTTGTCCTGAGAGCAGGAAGAACGGGGTCTACATAGACAAGTGGAGGGTGAGCAAGACGAAAAGGAGCTTTACTGAGCAATAGAACAGCCCAGAGAAGACCCACAGGGAGCAGGTCCTTTCCGCAGCCAGGGTGTCCCGACAAGCGTCCAGCTCTGGAGAGACGGCAGCTCCTCTCTGCAGCTGGTCCTCGCGTCGTCTTCTCTGCTCTGGCTGAGCTCCGGGTTTTATGGATGTCAGAGCGGGGGAAGTACATGCCGACTGGTCCATGGGTGGCTGTAGATGGGCCCAGAAAAGGCACCACAAGTTCCGACTCTGGTCCTGGGACTGGCAGCCCAGCTCCCAGCCTTCAGGCCTTCCCTGGCCTGAAGGTGGGGCCTCACCAGGGACCCGCCCCCTTCCGCCCAGAAGCCTGTCTGGCTCCTGCCACCGTCCATGGCGTTCAGGCTGATTGTGCCACGGGGCACCTACAGGCCAGCACCGAGCCACCCTCCGCTCCCTGATCGGCTTTCCTCCTGCACTTGTTGGCCTCCAAAGTCCAGAAGGGGCCGAAGTGGCAGGAAGCTGGCATGTCAGTGCTGCCCCGAGCGTCTGCACACTCAGCCAGGCTGTGACAGCACCTGGGCTCAGCCCCAACCTTGGTGCAAGATTGGAGCGGGTGCTGGGAGCCGGGAGAGGCCGGGCGGCTGGAGTAGACACCCTGAGCCTGTGGAGGCAGGGGCTGCCTTCTGGGACCCCCAAGGGTGCAGAGTGCAGAGATGCCCAGATCTTGCTCCTGAAAGGGTGGGACTCCCACCTGCCCCGTGGAGCATGCGGGCAGCCCTGGCTGTGCCTCCTTGCAGCCTGGTGCAGGGGCTCCAGGTCCTTGACGGGCCCAGGCTGGCATCTGGAACAGGGGGGACATGACTGCAAGTTCTTACCATGGCCCCAGCGCTCAGGGGCTGCCTGGGGCTCGCCCTCGCCCACTTAGAGCCTTGCACAGAAGGGATGCCCCTGGGAGTGGATTGCTGACGCTGAGCCCGGCCATTGGGAGTGTCAGGCTTGGTGGTCACCCCAATGCAGGGTGGACCCTAGACATGGGGCCCCAGTCGGCCCTGTGCAGAGCATCCCCTGAGGTACAGGAACCTGGTGCCATTGGCGGGTGGGCACAGTGGCCATGCCGCTGGCCAGGCCCCCCAAAGTGGGAGCCACTCCCACTTCCTGCCCTGGGCCCCCAAAGCACAGCCCCAGCTCTGTGCCCTGGGTCTGGCCCCCATGCTCCGCTTGCAAGTGCACCATCACGCTGGGGCCATCTCTGCCTTGGGGACCCTCTCTGCCCGCCCCTCCATGCCTGGCCACACTGCTACCCTGCTGCCAGGCAACGAGGCCCAGCCCCATTACGGCGGCCCCCACGGTGGGGGGTGAGAGCGATGATGTGGGGCCGGGGTCGGGAGTGGCGGAGGCTCTGGGCCTGGGGGCGGGTCCCACCCGGCCACGTGCGAGTAGGGGTGGTGCAGTTAGCTGCCTCGGGGATACAGGGCACAGGGAACACGGGACACAGGGGTCTCACCGCTGCCACCGATGCTCCTGCAGCCACTCCTGCCGCCATCGCTTGCCCCTTCCCGCTACGGCTGGCTGCTCCGTGTGGCCTGCCACTGCCATCACAGGCCTCCAGGACAGCCATGCACTGCAGGCCTCTAGAACAGCATTGCGGTGCAGCTTTGATGAGCAACGTGACAACAGTCAGGTGGTCCCAGGGGTAAGCGTCCCGGTCAGCCAGGCTCAGGTTTTGGAGACTCGCTGGTAAATACCCGGGAGACAGGGGCCTCCAGTTAGCAAGGCAGGAACTCGTGTCCTTCACGCCCCAAAAGGGGCCAATTTGCTGACTGCCTTTACCCACATCCTCCAGCATGGGGGCCGTGCTCGGTGGTTGTCTGGGAAGGCTGAGGAATGGCTTTCTTTCGTTAGAATGCTCCCGAGAAGGGCTGCAATGGTAGGGCCTGATTCTAATTAACTGCATGAAGTTCACATCAGAGTTTCTGGGCGCCACGTGCAGGGTACTGGCAGGGTAGCAACATCCGCACACTGTGTCTGATTTCAGGCTAGACGTTTGGGACTGGCAGGGAAGGCAGCTGGCACCCTCATGCCTTCATTTCCCTACTCATGGCCCACGGGTGTCAGTATGGGATCCTGTCTCAAGGCAGACACAGCCCAACATCCTTGGAAGACTCTCATCCTGGTACTGATAAAAGTCATGAAACTGTGGAGGACAGAGCTGGGGGAGCCTCTTACATGAAACACGTGGAAGGCCCCCAGCATTTGCCAGGCCAGCGTCTGCATGAACCCCCGGAATGACAGTGAAGAGAGAAACCTGTTTCCCTGGAAGGAGAGGCCCAAGGTCACCATTTGGTGATCTTGAGATGCTGCCTTTTGGCCATGGCAGATGGGACTTAGGCAAGGCCTGGTTGGGCAGCCGTCCACGGGCGCATCCCTGTCTCCGTGGCAGTGAGGCAGCTGCTGCGTCCTCAGGGCCAGCAACAACAAACGTGCTCCTCAGCCCACCTGTGTGCTCCGGGTCTCCACCTTCCTGTCTCCACCTTCCCTGCACTGGCTCCACTCCAGCAAGGCCGGCCCCGCCCCTCCCGCACGGAAGCCTGTCTCTTCTCACCTAGTGACAGGGACTCCCTCCTTGCCCGTGCTGGAGTGGCCTCCTTGGAGCCCTCTTCTCAAGAAGCTTTGTCCTTGGTGGGCTGAGCCAGTTTTAGCAAAGGACCCTGCTAAGCTCACTTATCAAGAATCTGCGCACTCTGATATCAGATGAAGCCCCTTATCTCCAGCTCTGATGTCCAGCGAGGTCCCCTCCTCACTCCGCACCCTCCCGTCTCCCCACTCCGCACCCTCCCGTCTCCCCACTCCGCACCCTCCCCTCTCCCCACTCCGCACCCTCCTGTCTCCGCACTCTGCTTGCTGGCTGTGTGCCCCGATGGCATTGCTCTAGTGGGAGTTGAGCTCAGCTCTGTGCACGAGTCTCTCCCCACTGCAGGAGCTGGGGTGGCGTCTGCCTTGCTGTCTTTAACAAGCGTCCGGTGAATCATTTTTCCTTGGCATTATTCTGGGACTCCTTTTTAGCTGTGGTCCCCTCCCTGTCCTGCATCAGGAATGTTTCTTCCTCTCCTGGGCCACGCCCATCAGCATCCAAACAGGCCGCCTCACCAGTTTCCACCTCGCTCTATCCTGCGTCTCTGCTTCCCTTCACAATCAAGGCCTGCTGGCCATCCTGCTGCTTCTCAGCCACACCTGACCCTCCGGCCCGGGCCTTCACTCTGCCCTCTGCCTGCGACCCTCCGCCCCACAGGCCCACAGGGCTCGCCCCTTTGTCTTGTAAGCTCTTTGCCCCAGCGTCGCCTTTTTGGAGTTGTTCTGTGCTTGGCCCATCTCAGTGGACCCCAGCCTGGTCTCCCCATCCCTCCGCCCAGCGTTCTTTGCCCGCCGTGTGCCCGTTGCTGCCAGTCATGCTGCCCATTTGCTCAGGGTGTTCTCCTCGGAAGTGTTGGCCCCTTTTGTTCACTGTCATACGGGATGCCAGACACGCAGCAGGTGTTTGCTGTGTGTTCTTAGACCGATGGGATCCTCTGACTTGGGAACTTGGGCTGGACGCTACAGCAGCGAGCCCTTAGGCGGCAGGTTAGATGTGGGGTGAGCTAGAGCAGGTGATTCTCTCAGGGTTAGATGTGGGGTGACGGAGAGAGAACAGAGGTGGAGGGAGTGGCTGGGTCCTCCTTACTAGTGGGAGCCACAGGTGAGGGATGAGGGATGCCTGTTTGGGGTGGGGTCAGAGTGTCCGCTGGGCCAGTGAGCATTGCTGGGTTGTGGGGATGCTCAAAATACTTTCCTGTTCAGCCCACGGCCACCCCCAGAAGCTGAGACATCCTGACGGGGCCTCTGTTCCTGGCCACCTCCAAGCTCACACATCATGGAGCCCAGGCCTGGAGCAGCCCTCTCTCGTACTACCCCATTCAGCCCAAATACACACCCTGTTCTTTTGTTGAGCTCGCTTGAAGGCTGGGCCCCCGCCCTGTGGGTCTCCTCACACTGCTTGTGTGGCAGGGCCACTTGTTCTCTTTCCCCTCTTTGTTCCTGCCCGGCTCCCCCACGTCTCCCTCCCTCCCGGGCTCCCCCATGTCACCCTCCTTACCCAGCCTCTCTGCTGAGGCTACCCTCCCTCCCTGGGCACTTCAGGGACACTTCTGGAAGGCAGACGTGACCCTGCCTTCCCCTGATCAGGGACCCTCTGAGCTCTGTGGGGTTTTGGTGTGGGCATCTCTCTCTAATGTGCTCACAGCCCGGTGCCCTCTCCATGGCCCATCTCTAGACAGGGACAGGCCTCTGCAGCAGTGTCTGCAAGGTGGTGGGCGGTGGTGCAATGGCAGGGAGGGGACGGGGAGGAGAGCATGGCTGCTGTGGTCCCCCAGGGTGGCTGTGCTTAGCCCCTGGCAGTGGGTTTGTGCATTCACAGCCTCCGTCCCTACCGTGGACATCATCTGGTCATGGCAGATGTGTTTTATGCAAGCCTGGGATGGACGTGGGTGGTGTGGAAACCCAGGCTGGTGGCAGGGCCTCTTGAACTCGGCCAGGCTCTTGCATTCCACGTTGTGTGGCTTTGGACAGTTTGCCGGCCCTTTTGGAGACTCTGTTTTTCCATCTGTGAAATGGGCGTATTAACACCTCCCAAGGGTGGAGCCACAGTTAGAGGAATGTGACCATCTCCCTTTGTGGGAGGATCCCTGAGCAACTCTTTCTTGGAGGGAGATGTTATAATTCGCTTGGTTTCAGTCCCTCCCTCAGAATCCTGGGAAAATATTCCAGCCTGCATATTCCAGTCCATTTCATCATTTTCCAGTATTCAATGGAATTATTGAATTACTGAATTATTCCATTATTCAATGGAAAATGGAGAGGTGGCAGGAAAATTATTCAATGGAAAATGGAGAGGAGGCAGGAGGCAGGGCTGGGACTCCGGACCAGATTGCAGACTAGCTAAAACAGGGAAGAGGCAAAAGTGCTTCCTATAAGACATGCCCACCTGTGCCATGCCAGTTTACCACTGCCGTGGCTACACCTGGACGTTACCACCCCTTTCCATGGCAATAGCCCAGAGGTTATCATTCTTTTGCCAGAAATTTCTGCATAAAGTGCCCCTCAATTTATGTATAATTAAAAGTGGGTATAAATATGAGTCCAGGCCAGGCACGGTGGCTCATGCCTATAATCCCAGCACTTTGGGAAGCCAAGGCAGGCAAATCACCTGAGGTCAGGAGTTCGAGACCAGCCTGGCCAACATGGTGAAACCCCATCTCTAGTAAAAATACAAAAATTAGCCAGGCATGGTGGTGTGCACCTGTAATCCCAGCTACTTGGGAGGCTGAGGCAGGAGGATTGCTTGGACCTGGGAGGTGGAGCTTGCAGTGAGCCAAGACCACACCACTGCACTTCAGCCTGGGTGATAGAGCAAGACTCTGTCTCAAAAAAAAAAAAAAACAAAAAACGAAAGAATGCAGCACTGCCTTTGAGCTACCGCTCTGGGCACACTGCCCATGGGATAGCCCTGCTCTGTAAGGAGCAGCACCTCTGGTGCCACTTCAGTAAAAGTTGCTGTCTCACACCACCAGCTTGCCCTTGAATTCTTTCCCGGGTAAAGCCAAGGACCCTCCCAGACTAAGCCCCCATTGTGGGCCTGCCTGCCCTGCATCATGGGTGTTGGACTCCAGGCGGTTTGGAAGTGCAGGTTCTAGTATCAAAGACCCACACATGGATGTAGCTCAGAAGGCTTTTGTGCCCTGGAAAAAGTTTGGGGTGACGTGGTTCTGTCACCTAAAGCATCAGTCAGCTGGGCCGGTGGGAACCATGCTCTTGGCTGGATGTAGCAAAGAAAATTGCAAGTCACTTTCAGTTATTTTCTGGCTCTTTCATGGGCCTTTCTAGGCAATTTCCTTGTTTCCTTCCCTTGAGGTCTGGTCTCATTCTTCCAGCAATGACGCTGTGGATTTAAAATACGTCCCCCATAGTCTTTTATCATTCCTCCCTCCAAGAAGCAGAGGCTAATTTCATGCCCTCCTCACACATACAATATGGAAGAAGTGGCTGCATGGAACTTCCCAGGCCAGGTCAGAGAAGGCACTATGGCTTCCCCTCTGTCCTCTCTTGATCACGTGCTCTGGAGCGCCTGCTGCCATGGGGTGGGACCTTTGAGAGCCCGTGGAGCCATCATGTGAGGAACTGTGGCCTCCCTGCAGCAGCCCATCTTGGAGGCAGAGACTCCAGCCCCAGTCAAACCCTCAGACGATGGTAACCCCAGCCAGTGTCGTGAGGCAGCCTCCAGAGAGACCCTGAGCCAGGGCCACCCACCGAGCTTACCCTGGATCCTGACCCCCAAAAACTGCAAGTCGATAAAGGTTTGCTGATGTTTTAAACTGCTAAATTTTGGAGTGCTTTGTTACACAGCAGGAGATAACCGACACACATACTAAAAGTTGAGAACTTTTATTAAGCCTTTCCTTTGTGCCGAGCACTGGGCTAAATGCATCAAAAGGATCTCACCATCTTCCCAACAGCCCACAGGGAGCAGAGCTTTTCATTACCATCAGTCTCAGAGGACACGACTGGGGCTCATAGAGGGGAAGAAACCTCTCCATTTCACACAGCTGGTAAGTAGTGGGGCTGGCATTTGAACCCAGGTCTGCCTAATTTCGGAGCACTCATTTGCAGCCAGCACGTGATCCCACCTGTGGTGTGATTCTGTGCCTACCCGTTCCGCACCCTCTTCCTCCAGACATAGGCCTGCTTTCCTGTCCCAGGTGCAGCAGGTAAACCCCTTTGCACCAGGTGTCAGCGATGGCTGCAGACTGGGGACTCGCCCAGCCGCGCTCCGTGCAGGCTGCCCTCATGAGGAAAAGGTTACTAAGTTTGGGGCCAGAAGATTTGGTCATGAGCTCCAGCTGTCAGTCAATGGTTACGGAGCCCAAGCCTGCTGGGCCTCAGTTTTACCATCTCTGAGCTGAGAAGGATGTTCAGGGCTAGGTCTCCTGGCAGAGTGGCTCCGAATGCCCCCTGCAGTGAGAAGGACTCTGGCTGCCCTGGACGGAGAGGGGCTCAACCAGCTGGGAGTCCTCAGTGCCATGCCAAGGGCCGCCTTATCTTCCTCTCCCAAATGCCGCTTTCAAAACAGATTCATTCCCCAAACGGATGTGACCCCAGCACAGGAGAAATGCATGACAGCCGGATAATAAACCCACAGATCAGAACTGTCAGATCGTCTTCAGAGCAAAAGGCAACACGCTCTCCCGAGGTAAGATCCTAACTGTCCTCAGGAACATACGCCGGGGGTGGGGGGTGGGGGGTCGGGGGTGGGGGGTGGGGGGTGAGGAGCGACTCAGGACACGGCGCCAGGAGCCCTTAGCCCATCGAATTCACTCGTTCACTCGTCTGTCTCAGGCTGGGCCGTTTCATCTTGAAAGTCGCAGAGCTTAAGCATTTATCAGCAAAGCAGCTGCTTCTGTTTGCTCTGTGTGATTTAGTGTATTTATCGCAGTGCTTTTCAAACACCTCTTTGCCCTATCTCTGAGATCTTTCCCCTGGACTCCCCGTTAAATTAATCAGATTCTGCTCCCCTCCAGTCCTCCCTCTGCCTGCTGGCACTCTGAGGGTGCGTCATTAAATGGTCGTGCATTTTTTTTTCCTCGTGGAGAGGGAGGTGTTTGTTGAGGGGCACAGGGTCCCTGGGGATGGCCGCTCTGTGAGCTTCCCCGGTGCGGGCTGCACAGTGAGCAGGGACATTTCCTGTGTTGAAGCTGGACAGGCACCTTAGGCATCATCTCGCCTGTTTACGTGACCTCAGTGTTTCCGCTCGTCAGGAGAGTGACAGGTGCCCCTCCCCACATTCTGTCTCTGGCGTGCTCTGGAGCATGGTGGCGTGGGGAGCAGGACGCGGGACAGGGTGACAGAGCAGGTGGACGCTGGGGCAGAGATGCAGACCCTGGGCCCTCTGGAGGCAGAACGTGGGGCTGGGTGGGTTGGGCTGGCCGAGAACCAAGCCCAGGCTTCCCAGGTTTTGGGGATCGTGGCCCCACCCCTCCTGGCTACCTCCTTCCTGGCCTGAAGGCCACCAGCCAGGGGCCACACCTGCCAGCCTGAGTGGTGGTCTTCAGTCTCTTCCCCACAGGGTGGTTGCCCTTTGTGGGATGGGATGCTTCAGGAGGGGAGGCTCAGAGCTGTCCTCTGCCCTGGGCAGGAGGGGCCTCCCTGCACCTGCCCCACGCTGTGGGCCTCACCAGAGGGGCTCATGGGGAGAAGCTGTGTGGACACTTTTACGAAGGGCTGGGGACCGAGGCCCAGAGAGGTCCCCACACTCCCCAGGGATGCACCTGCCCACAGGGGAGGGCCGGCTTCTGCCATCCAGGGCCTGGGCAGGGGCCCGAGCAGGAGTGAAGCTTATGGGGCCGTCGGTGTCTAGGGGATGAGTGGGCTTTGCTGGGCCTGAATCCAATGTCGTCAGCCAGCAAAGCTGTACAGCTGCTGTGGGAGGCCACGCCGCCCGGGAGGGTTGGTGGGGATTGGTCCTGCGGGGTGGCCGTCCAGGGCTTGCCTCTGTGGAGGGTTGTGGGGGATGGGTCCTGCGGGGTGGCCGTCCAGGGCTTGCCTCTGTGGAGGGTTGTGGGGGATGGGTCCTGCGGGGTGGCCGTCCAGGGCTTGCCTCTGTGGAGGGTTGGGGGGGATGGGTCCTGCGGGGTGGCCGTCCAGGGCTTGCCTCTGTGGAGGGTTGGGGGGGATGGGTCCTGCGGGGTGACCGTCCAGGGCTTGCCTCTGTGGAGGGTTGGGGGGGATGGGTCCTGCGCGGTGGCCGTCCAGGGCTTGCCTCTGTGGAGGGTTGGGGGGGATGGGTCCTGCGGGGTGGCCGTCCAGGGCTTGCCTCTGTGGAGGGTTGTGGGGGATGGGTCCTGTGGGGTGGCCGTCCAGGGCTTGCCTCTGTGGTGGGTTGAGGCGCGGCCCCTGTAGTGGTGGCTACAGGGTGTTGTGTGGCTGCCGGCCTCACCTCTCCGGGAGCCATCCTCAGTCATCATTTGACACTGGGTGGGGCAGTTCCAGTGGGAAGTGCACAAGCAGCCCCGGCCAGGCCCACCTGATGGCTGCTCGCAGGTTTAATTCCTGAACCCAGAGACAAAGGCTGGAGAGTGCATGTTCCTCAGAGTCCCTGAGCTCCCACCCTGCCCTGGTGCCCCCTCATCCTTGCCCTGTTCTCCCCTAGACGGGACCCAGGGTCCTCCCCTCAGTTCCCATTGCCCACAGCCAAGAAGCCCCACTGAGCCCTCATTCCTCCTGCACCAGCTGCGAGGGGACAATAAAGCTTTGAGCCCAGCAGGAAAGGGACAGGCTATGGGACCCCCATCCTGTGGACACCCCCGTTCCCTCAGCTTGGAGCACTCTGGGCCATTTCACAGTGCTTTGGGAATTCGGCCAGGGCCTGTGGGCTCTGAAACATCCTACAGAGGCCCACCAGTCACGGCAGCTCCGCCGCACACCCGCGTCTCTCCATACTCCGGACAGTTGCTTGTACCCATTTTGCACGTGAGCCGAATGGGCTCGAGGATGACGTCATTGTCTTATCTCTGCCTCAGTTTACTCTGTTTGAAGAATGGAGCGTGGAGGGAGTAAACGAGTTGGGGCACAGGGAGTTCCTGGAACGATGCCTCCCCCACACAAACACTCGTGAGAGTTTGTTGCTCTCTTCTTTAACTGTGAGGATTCAATCCATTATTGTTGTTATTTCTGCATTTGCTGCTATTTTCCAATGATGAAGATGATGGTAATGAGGAACTGACATTCCTTCCAGAGGAGGGGGGCGGTCTGTCTGCCTTCACAGTGCATACGCATCCCCGAACTGTGCACAGCCCCTGTCCTCAAGTATCTTAAGGTTTGGGAGACACGTACCTGTGTGCAGACAATTGCAAAGGCACGTCCACCCCTAATAGGGTCAGCAAGGTCCCAGTCACCTGCAGGGGCCGGGCAGGGAGGAAATAGCCACGCAAAAGTGTAGAGAACAAATGGAAGTAAGCGCGACCTCTAAATAAAGCCCAGTTTTAACTATTTTAGCTCCTTCTGGGACATCTCCGGGTATGTTCCCAAGACAGCAATGAAAAGATGCCCTTTCCACACTAGGACAGGGTGCCGTGCTGTTGTAAATGCCGGGATGCAAATATGTGTGTGTCTACACTGACCATCCACACTCAAATATGTGTGTGTCCACTGTGCCTGAGGGCTTAGAGCATTAATTTAACCCAAGCGATTATTCGTAAGTATGAGTTTAATGTGTCTCCTTCCCTCCAGGCGTGGGGCGCAGGAACGCATCTGTCCGCGATGCTCCCGCAGCTGTTGCAGGGCTTAGACTGCCCACTAGTGGGAGCTGCAGGCCTCTCATTTCCCACCTCTCTCTCTGCCTGGCCCAGATACTTGGGTGGGTCAAATTCCTGAACCCATACTGGGCCACAGTCCTCGCAGGAACTTAAAAGGTTGCATCGTATCCAGCATATCCAGGGAATTGTCTGTGAGTGGGTGTGAGCCCACATGTGCCGGGCAGACAAGGGGTGGACTGCAGGGGCCACAACGGGCCTGTTTGCTTAAGCACCCATCTTCCAGGGCGTGACTTCCCTTTGCTGACACATATTGTGTCCCTGGATCAGCCACATAAACACTGATCAGGCCTCGTGGTCCCAGCTGATTGATTGATTGATTCTGCAGTGAGGACTTGATCCAAGCTCTGCCAATTAGAGTCTTTCCAAGGGTTTCCAATCCATTGGAACCGGAGCTGAGAAAAAAGAATTCAACATTGCTTTGAGTGCCTATGGAGGTGGATGCAGGGTGCTAACACTGTCTGTGGCCACATCTTGCACCGTGGGTCTCAGAAGCAGAGGAAGCAGATCTACTCAGAGAGAAGAGGGGCACCCATGCAGAGGCAAGAGGTGGGATGGAGAGAGATGCAGAGATGGCCCTTGGCCTCTAGAAGCCCTGGTCCCATTTGTCCCTGAGGTCCAACCCTTGTCTTCTCTGTGGGTCCTATAAAACATTCTCATGTTCTTGCAATGGATTCATAGTTTTGCTTAAGCTGGGTTGAGTTGGGTTTCTGTTCCATGCAACCAACATAGTCCTAATCAATAAAATATTAAGACACATTTCTATCCACTTCAAGAATTAATCGTATCCATAAATTACCACCTGACTATGACAAGATATTTGGCATTTTTTTTTTTTTTTTTTTGTTGAGACAGAGTCTTGCTTTGTCGCCCAGCCTGGAGTGCAGTGGCCGGATCTCAGCTCACTGCAAGCTCCGCCTCCTGGGTTCATGCCATTCTCCTGCCTCAGCCTCCTGAGTAGCTGGGACTACAGGCGCCCGCCACCTCGCCCGGCTAGGTTTTTGTATTTTTTAGTAGAGACGGGGTTTCACCGTGTTAGCCAGGATGGTCTCGATCTCCTGACCTTGTGATCCGCCCATCTCGGCCTCCCAAAGTGCTGGGATTACAGGCTTGAACCACCACGCCCGGCCCTTTGGCATTTTTTTTTGCAATCATTTGGAATTTTGGTTCCAGAATATGATTTTTTCCTTTTACATTATGTCAATTACTTTAAGAACATGATGTCTTGTCTATGTGGGGAATATTTTTTAACAGCTGCATTCTTCCTCATTTTCTCAGTAATTATTAATATTTGTACTTAACTCTAAATTTTAATGATCTATTTGCTCACAATTATTTTTCATGCCAATGCCATTCCTTTCTTGTTTTTCTTTCATTCTAATGACTTTTGCCCCATAGTTATTTTTCTCAGAGCTGTGTACAGTATGCTGAGTCCTCAAGTTCATTTTGCCCTCACAATAGTTTTGTCCAGCTATAGAATTCCAGTTTGATGTCCTGTTTCCTCAGAACCTTGTAGCTAGTGCCACAAATGTTACCTTTAGCCTTTTTGAATTGCAGACAAGAATGACCAATGGCAGTGGGATTTTTATTCTTTTTTAAAGGCAACCTATTATTTTTGTACTCTGGAAGCTTAAAGGAGTTTTTAATCCATTGAGTCAGAAGTTTCACCAGAATGTATATAGCAGCGTGTCATTTTTCTATTATTCCTTGACAGTTCACCTGTGATTTGACGGCTCTCATCTCTTTCCATTCCAGGGGAAATTTTCTTCTCTTATTTCTTTAATTACTTCTTTCTCCCCACTCTCCTTTGGGCCCCCATGGGAATGCGTTCACTTCTCCTGAGTCTGTACCTATCTCTTAACCTAACGCTCGTAATTCCCATCTCTTTCAATTCTTCTTAAGCTCCAAGAGACTTTAATGACTGCCTTCCAGTTCACCAGTTTGAGTTTAAGTCATGTTATTCACAGCGCCTGTTATTTTCGTAATCATGTTTTAAATTTCAAAGGTCTCTTTTTTGGTATTTAATCCCCTGTTTAAAAGACTGTGGCCAGTTCCAATTTTATGGATGTACTATCCTTTTGAGTCTCTCTGTGGATGCTCATTAGAAATTTAACATCTTCTGTTTCCTGCATTAATCCTGATTCCTCATGGATTAGTTGTCTGCCTGGTCATTTTGGACATGTGTTTTCAAGGATTTCACTGCCCCGTAGACACGCTTGCCGTGTAGGTAAGTGTATTTGTATCCATGTCTAATGAAGTGACCTGCAGTGGCCCTGGTAGCTAGTACCACACTTTTCTCTGTAACCCGGGGGCTGAAAGCTTTTTCCACAAAGGGCCACAGAATAAGTATTTTCGGCTTTGGGGGCCGTACAGGCCCTGGGGCGACTACTGAAGTCTGCCATTGGAGAAAAAACAGAGGTGAGAGGTAAGCAAGTGGGTCAGGTTATGTACCTCTATAACTTGATAGAAATTGGCCACAGGGTTTGGCCTCTGAGTCATAGTTTGCCAACGTCCGCTCTAACCTGTGGCTGGAGCCCTTGGGGCCACACACCCAGCTTTATTGCAGTACTGGTCTTCACTGGCCATATGCAGTCTGGACCAGGTACCCCCTCTGCTGCAGGGAAGGGACCAGCCCTGGCTCTGTCATTTGTCTTTGTTTCTTACACTCCATGGCAGCTTCCTCTTCCCGCTTTTGTCCACCAGTGTTTGGGGTTTGAGGATTGCTCATTGAGAAACCAGTGCCCAGTTTTGCAGGGGATCCTTCCAGTGCTGGAGCTGCCTTCTCGTACTTTTCTGGGCAGCCCACTTTCTGTATCAGTTCATCTCATCCATGTTGTTTAGCTCAGATTTTCTCAGCACTTCTAATTCACTAATTCTCCTCTCTCTGTTTTCCAGGACTGTGTTGATGCTTATGTTCCTAAATCATTTACATGGGATCTGGGGAGGGGAAGAGCCAGGCGCGGTGGCTCATGCCTGTAATCCCAGCAGTTTGGGAGGCTGAGGCGGGCGGATCACGAGGTCAGGAGATTGAGATCATCCTGGCCAACATGGTGAAACCCTGTCTCTACTAAAAATACAAAAAATAGCTGGGTGTGGTGGCAGGCGCCTGTAATCCCAGCTACTCAGGAGGCTGAGGCATGAGAATCGCTTGAACCCAGGAGGTGGAGGTTGCAGGGAGCCGAGATCGCGCCCCTGCACTCTAGCCTGGCAACAGAGCGAGACTTATCTAAAAAAAAAAAAAAAAAAAGAAAAAGAAAAAAACCTTTATAGAGGCATATTTTGCATATCGTCAGATCCACCCCCTCAAGTATACATTTCCATGACTTAAGTTATTTCGCTAAGTTGTGCAACTATCACTGTAAATCAGCTTTAGAATGTTTCCGTCAACTCCTGAAATCATTCTTGATAGTTCATTTTTTGTATATCAAGTCTTTAGATGTATGAAGGCCCGTTTCAAGTCTGTATTTCAGCTCAATGATCCACCTGTTATTTTCCACCTGCTAGTCCCACAGTGTGTAATTACTGTTGTTTTAAATATACGTCTCAGTAGTTGGGAGGGAAGGGCATTCCCCATTTCCCTTCTTTTCCAAATGTCCTTTTCATTTATCTTCTGCTAGTGCTGTGCAGTATTGCTGCAAAGTTTTGTTGTTGTTTTTCAAGTAGGACTTCGATTGGGATTAGGCCAAATATTTGAAATATTTTGGGAGAATTGATATAGTTACAGCGTTCAGACTTTCCATCAATGTAACATGTTCTTCTATGCTTAAATATTTTATCAGTAAAGCCGAGAGTTTTGTCTTCACACAATACTGAAATATTTGTGTTGCTATTTCGAAGTCATACAAACATTTTACCTGTTGTTATTTTGAGTGGAACCTTTTCTTTTCCCCATTTTAGTCACTAACTGGTAATTACTATTACATAGGAAAACTATAGATTTTAATTAATTTATTTATTTTTATTTGTTTATTTTTATTTTTTTTGAGACGGAGTCTCGCTCTGTCACCCAGGCTGGGGTGCAGTGGTACGATCTTGGCTCACTGCAAGCTCCACGTCCTGGGTTCATGCTATTCTCCTGCTTCAGCCTCCCGAGTAGCTAGGATTACAGGTGCCCACCACCACGCCCGACTAATTCTTTTTTGTGTTTTTAGTAGAGATGGGGTTTCACCCTGTTAGCCAGGATAGTCTCAATCTCCTGACCTTATGATCCGCCTGCCTGGGCCTCCCAAAGTACTGGGATTACAGGCGTGAGCCACCACGCCCGGCCTTTAATTTCTTTAGAATCTAGCCAAATTGCTAAACCATCAATTGTGTTTTTACAAAATGTTTATTGACATATAATTATTGTACATACTTACAGAAGACGTGGTATTTTGATACATGTATACAATGTGTCATGATCAAATTAGGCATTTGGAATATCCATCACTGCAAGCATGGACCATTTCTTTGTGTTGGGGACATGTCAAAGGTTCTCTTGTAGCTAGTTTGAAACAGACAATATATGGTTGTTAGCTACAGTCCCCGACTGTGCTATGGAACACTATTTTTTAAAAAGTAACTTCTCTTGGGTTTTCTGGGCTCCGAAAGTGACACCCATGTATCCTGGGCAAATTCGATACACTGTTATAGTTTCCTTTCCAGTCATTATACACAAGCCCCCCTTTATCTGTGGGGGCACATTCCAAGTCCCCTAGTGGCTGCCTGAAGCTCTGGGTAGTTCGGACCCCTGTGTGCACCGTGCTGTGCTTTTTCTTCTACATCCATACCTGTGATCGAGTTGAACTATAATTAGGCACAGTAAGAGACGAGCAACAATCACAATAGGAAAATGAACAATTCTAATGATATACTATGATGCAAGCTGTGTGAATGCGCTCTCTTAAAATGGCTTTCTGTGCTGTACGCACTACTTTTCGATGGCAGTTCACTGCAGGCCACTGAAGCCACCGAGAGTGACACCGCAGGTCGGCGGGGACTGCAGCCAGCAGGTCTGTCTGATGCTTCCCGGCATCTGCTGAAACCTCAGAAAACGGCCGTGAGCCAGGAGCAGGTGCCCATCCTTGGCCCACGCCTGTCAGGAGTAGGGGTGCCTCTGGTGCGTCACGGCCCAGGGAGGTGTGGCGTCACCGAGGGAGTGTGGGTGTCACCGAGGGAGGCGCGGGCGTCATGGCTGAGGGAGGCGTAGGGGTGGCTTTGGAAGTCCTGGTTTCCTGAGACGCCTTCTGTGGCCTTGTAGCAGTGACCATGTGGGCGTGCCTGGGGAGGGGCAGGCAGGTAGATGGCCCCATGGGACCATGGATGTGGTCGGTGTGTATCTTAGTATGAATCCGTTTTCTTTTTGGAAAGCACCCTGGCTTTGCTGAGGTGTGCCCTCCTTGGTTTTTGTCCCTGCTAATGGGTGGCTTCGTTCCGTTTGCTAACATGTCTGTCTTCCCTGGCAGTAGGAGGGGCCCGTCGCTTATCTCCTGAGGGCCTTTTTTGTTGGTTGTTCTCTCTCTCCTATTCCCCTCCCTCCCGCGCCGGCCCACTGCGCCCCACACGCCGAAGGCCCCAGGGCCCTGGTGTCTCCAAAACCTCCTCACCGTACGCGTCCTGCTGCCGTTCCCCGGGGCCACTACCGCTCCCTGAATCCTTCTCTGTCCTTATCCTGCCCTTGTGTTTCTTTTAGGATCAGTGTGGTCCTTTCCTGGCCCCCATGCAGGCTCCTACCCGGGCATTCTTGCTAGAGTTTCTCACGGCTGCCGCTAGTCCCTTCCTGTTCTTATTCCTTGTCCCCACTCAGATCACACTGAGGCCAGTGGTTTGGGTGCTGTCCATGCACAGAGCTCCCAGGGTGAGATCTCCAGCTCGGAATGCTCCACGGAGCCTCCATCTGCGTACAGATCTGCCCACTGATGCCCGCACAGGGATGCCTGGAAGGCTCCACACTCTCAAAGTGGCCCAAGGCACCACAGGATCTGAGCCCACCCTACACCCTCCCGCCCCACAAACCTGGTCTCTCTAGGAGAAGTCTGCCCTGTGGTCCGGTTCCAGACATCAGAAACCCAGCTCTTGCCTGTACCTCCTTTGCCTCCGTGCCACACCCCCGTCCCTCCGTCACCCCTCCTCCCCGAGGCACGGGGCTGCCAGCTCTTTCCCCACATACCTCCCCTCACCCCTTCCACTGGTGAGAGAATCCCACACACCCCCAGCACTGCCCACAGGTGCCTGCAACAGCCTTGCAACCTGGGCCAACCCTGCCACCTCCAGGCCTTCATTCCCGTTGCAGTCAGTGATCTTTGAGGAAGTCAAATCTGTCCTGTCGGTTCCCTTCTCCTGCCCCCGACACCTACGTACACACGTGAACACATCCACATCTATGTACACAGGCACACACATGCAAAACACCTGTACACACGTGCATGCATGCATACACATCCATGTACGTAGGCACACTCATGCAGAACAGCTGTACACACGTGCACGTATGTATACACATCCATGTACCTAGGCACACCCATGCCCAGGACCTGCACACAAGTATGTCATACACACCCATGTACACACATGCACATGTATTCACATCTATGTATGTAGGCACAGTCATGCACATCTGTACATATCTGTCATATCCATCTGCACATGCAAGCATGTATACACATCTGTGTACACAGGCACACACATGTAAAACATCTGTTCATATTCGTCACAGCCATGTACACATGTGCATGCTTATGTACTAATCTATGTACATAAGCACACACTTGTAAAGTACCTATATATGCATACTTATGTAAGTAACACAAGTAACACAAACACCCATGTATACATGTGCATGCACATGTACACACCTATGTACATAGGTCACACATGGAAAACACCTGTACACATACAAGTCATATCCACATGCTCCAGTGTATACACATGCGCACACACCTGCACAAACACTTCCACACACATGTGTGTAGACACAGCCTGTTTTTAACAGCTTCCTGTACTGGGGCTCCAAGGACCTTCCTTATCCCCTCTGTTATGGGTTAAATTGTGTCCCCTCAAAATATATGTTTAGGTCCTGACTCCCGATATCTATAAATGTGACCTCATTTGGAAATGGGGTATTTGTAGATGTAATCGAGTTAGGATGAAGTCACAGTGGATTTGGGTGGGCCCTAATCCATGGCTGGCATCCTTAAAAGAAAAGGGAAATTTGGAAAGAGGGCCACACAGGGAAGAAGGCCATGTGGTGAGGGAGGCAGAGGCTGGAGTGGGGTCGCAGCATGCTCAGGAGCATGGAGGAATGCCGGGAGGGAGCCCCCAGCAGGAGCCGGAACGGGTGTGGAAGGACCCTCTCCTGGGCCTTCAGAGATAGCGCGGCCTTTGCTGACGCGTGGACCCAGACTTCTGGCCTGCAGAACTGCGAGTGAATAAAAGCCACGGGTGTGTGGGGCTTTGTAATAGCAGTGGCAGGACACAGCCGTGCCACCCTGCATCCTTCACTCCTCCCGTCCTAGTTCCTTGCTCTCCTGCCTCTTTGCTCCATGGGCACCGCCTGCCGCCTTCTCTCTTTAATGCCTCCCCTTCTTGCTGGGATGCCCCTCTCTCAGGAATCCGTGCCCCGCAAGAAGGGGCAAGGTGTGCGGTGCGTGTTTAGCGTGCAGTCTCTGCCTCCCCACAGTGTGCTCCCCACTGTGTCTGGGAGACACAGCCCGTGCCTGCCACACGGAAAGCCTGCCCATTGTCCAATGAGAAGAGGGGCTTTGCATGTCTATTAATCAGTGAGATCGGCCTGTGGTTTTCTTTAGTATCCTGCTGCTAGGTTTTGATTCAAGGTTAAATGCTGTTATAAAACAAATGGGGAGATTTGTTTTAATGGCCTGGAACTGTTTATCTGGCACTGGAGGGATCTGTTATTTGAAACCATCTGAGCCTGGAACAACTTAGAGGTTTCTAAATTAAATTTTAAAATTTCCTTGCATTGTTATTAGTTATTGACATTTTCCAGAAATTTTTATGATTTATATTTTCCTAGGGAAACGTCTGATTTCGTTGAAAGCTCAAAATATATTAACCTAAAAGTATACATAGGACTTTTTAATGTATGCTTTTTTGTTTGTTTTTCTCTTATGTTTGTTTTTCTCTTATGTTTTGAATTACATTTTCCGGAGACTTATCCATTTTCTCACACAAAACAAAAACACCAGCAGTTGTCATATTAATTTATTGGTAGTTTTTTCTGCTTTTCTAATTCAGTAATCTCTGCTTTTCTTTCCCTTGTTTTCTTCCTTGGTTTTCTGGGGTTAATCTTGTTTTCTATTTCCATTACATGAATGTACCCTAATTTGCTTACCAGTCCTGAGTGGGTATATTGGGAATCTTTCAGAATTTCAGACAATGCTATAATGAATGTATCTTGCATACATTTCACACACATGAGAGCGTATTTGTAGTATTAAATTTCTGGAAGTAGAATTGCTATTTAGAGGCTGTGTGCATTTTTAATTTTAATTTTTTTTATCCTTAAGATTTATGTCAATTTACATTTTCATCACCAATATATTTTATTTATTTAACATTACACATAACATATATGTTACAGGTATTTTCTTTAACACCACATGTAACATATCTGTTCTAGGCATTTGACAAATTTCAACTCAATCCTCAGAACAACCCCATTTTACAGATTAGGAAATTGAGGTTTATGTAGACTAAGCAACTTTCCCAGGTTTATTAAATGATGAAAGAGAATCTGAAATCCAGACATTTTTGTTCCAGAGCCCATGCTCTTAACCAGTGCATTGAGCTGCCTATTTTCTCACACCCATATCAATGTGAAATTGACAAATATTTTGATCACAGCCAACCTGGTAAGTAAAAGAAAAAAAATCTAATTTTAGTTTGCATTTTCCTTACTATGACCAAGGTTGAACATTTCTTCAAATGTTTAAGAAATGTGTTTTTTCCTTCTGTGAACTGTTTGTTTTTAACTGTTGTCTATTTTTTCCTTTTTTTTTTTTTTTGAGACAGAGTCTCGCTCTGTCGCCCAGGCTGGAGTGCAGTGGCCGGATCTCAGATCACTGCAAGCTCCGCCTCCCGGGTTCACGCCATTCTCCTGCCTCAGCCTCCCGAGTAGCTGGGACTACAGGCGCTCGCCACCTCGCCCGGCTAGTTGTTTGTATTTTTTAGTAGAGACGGGGTTTCACCGTGTTAGCCAGGATGGTCTCGATCTCCTGACCTTGTGATCCGCCCATCTCGGCCTCCCAAAGTGCTGGGATTACAGGCTTGAGCCACCGCGCCCGGCCAATTTTTTCCTTTTATCTATTGACTTTCTTATTGGTTTATAGAAGCTCTTTACATATTAAACAGTCCCGTGATATGAAATGCACGCATTTTTCTACTCTTTTATGTCTTTCAACTTTATGGGTTTTTTTACATTATATAATTTTAAAACATTTATGTAGTCAAAATGTGCACATTTTTTGGGAGGTATTTGTGTCTATGCATGTGTGCATATTTAACATGCTCAGAAGTTCTGGCCATCCTGAGATTTAAATAATTCTCTTTTGTTTTCTTCTAGTAGTTTTATCATTCCATTGAAGTCTTTCATCCATCTGGAAATTATTTTTTTTTCTGTAAAACATAAGGGAGGGATTCCATTTTTTTCCCCAGACACTATTAACTGTATAATCTGTCTTCTCCTGTAATTGGACCTTCTACTTTTATAATACAGTACATTTCCTCATGTCTTCGCTATCCAAATGTGTGTATGATCTGTGTGTGAATGTACGTGGATCAAAAATTTTAAATTCTTGTAATTTTAACACATTTTACCAACTGGTAGGGGTAGTCACTCACTAATCTTTTTGGTGAGAACTTTTGAATCGGCATATCTGGTTTCTCAAAACATCCAGTTGATGTCTTCTATGAGGATAATTAACATCTCGATGTTGTCTAGCTTTCCTATGCTAAAACATGGCATGTGTATGCATATTTTAAGTCTTCTTTTATATCTAGTTCCATTTTAATTTTTAAAAAGTAGAGCTTGAGCATTTCTTAGGTTTATTTGTAGATATTTTAATCATTTTTGTTATACCTTCTAATACATTTTGTTTTGATATATAAAACCTATTGCCTTCCATATGCCAACTTCATGTCTGCGCTCTTAGTGAATTCTATCATTATTTGTAATAATCTTTCAGTTAATTTTCTTGGAATTTCCAGATATAAAATTATATCATCTGCAAATAATAATAATTGCATACTTTCTCCATTTTTATGTATCTTATTTCTTTCTCTTGTTTATGTTGGTATCTCTAGGATAATGTCCAATAATAGTAACAACAATAGATCTCTTTGTCTTGTCTTAACTTTAACAGGAATGTTTATAGATATTATCTTATTAATTATAATGCTGACCTTTGGGATGAGATAAATGCATTTTGTCGCATTAAGTATCAATCCAGTCATTTTTGAGCAGTTGGAAAAATAAAAATATGACTGTTGAGATTTATCAGTGCTTTTCCAGCATAAATAAAGATGATTATATGATTTGTCTTTTGATCTAATAATATGGGAAATTATATTAATAGATTTCCTAATGTTGAAACATCCATGCATTTCTGGAAAGAGATAAGTTGTGTTTCTATTTTTCATTAAATTTTCTAAAGATTTTGCTTTATGAATGTTTATGCTTCGTTGTTTGTGTTACGGGATCTTTGCGGTGTCACTTTTCTGGCCAGAAACCTGTGGCTGGTGGCGCCTTTGCCTGAGTTTTGCTCAGGCCCGCTGGACTCATTCCGCCTACACAGCCTGGCAGGCTGTGCTTGGATCATGCTACCAGCCTGGATCCCATGCCTCTAAGGGAGGCTGTGAGTCAGGTGTGGAGCAGCAAGGGGTGTGTGAGCGAGTGTGGGGTCCAGCTACTGTGCAGTCAGACACGCTGGCTGCTGCTGTGGGATGGGCAGTTCCAGGTGCCAGTATGGGTAGGTGCTGTAGCACTGTAGGTGCTGGCAGCAAGGCTGCGGCTGGACTAGGCGCACTGCAAGCAGCTTCCCCAGCTGGCAGCAGGAAATGCGGTGGCCCCCAGAAGCTTGGAGATGCCAGGAACCGCAGGGCCCCAAAGAGGGAGTCACAGCCCTGGCTCAGGGAGCTCCCAGGTCTGGGTTCGCCAAAGGGCTGCAGCTCTTCTCTCCTTCTCTTCACCTGCAATGTGGCGAGCAAGGGGCATGTCTCAGCCCTGTTTGTGTAACAGCTCTCTTAGCATCACCATTTTGGTGGGTCCCAAGTTCTTGTCTTGCGGCCAAGAAGAATGAGGTATGCAGACAAGTGGAGGGTGCGCAAGACGAAGATTGCTGAGCAATAGAACAGCTCAGCAAAGACCCATAGTGAGCAGCTCCTTTTCATGGCCAGGGTGTCCTGATGAGCGTTCAGCTTCCAGCAAAGAGGGTGGCTCCTCTCTGCAGGCAGGTCATCCCAACAAGTGTTGAGATATCAGCAGAGAGGGTAGCTCCTCTCTGCAGCTGGTCATCCCGTTGTCTCTCTGTCCTTTCTCTGCTCTGGCTGGAACTGGAGCTTTTATGGGCCTCAGAGGAGAGGAAGTACATGCTGATTGGTCCATGGGTGGCTGTGGTTGGATCTGGAAAAGGTGCCACAAGTTTCCACTCCAGTCCGTGGGACTGGCGGTCTGGCACCCAGCCTTCGGGCCCTCCCTGGCCTGAAGGTGGGACCTCAACAGGGACCATCTCTGCTCAGGAACCTGTCTGCCTCCTGCTGCCATTCATGGTGCCCAGGCTGTAGGTGCCAAGGGGCACCTGCATGCCAGCACTTAGCTATTCTCAGTTCCCCATTGGCTTCCCTGCTATGCTCAATGGTGCCCAAAGTCCAGAGGAGGCCAAAGGTGGCAGTGGGCTGGCATGTCAGCACTGCCCTGAGCATTTGCACACCTGGCCAGGCTGTGACGGTGCTTGGACTTGGTCCCGACTTTGCTCCAAGATCAGAGTGGGCACCGACAGCAGGGAGAAGCCAGGCAGTGGGAACAGGCATTTCCGAGGCTGTGAGGGCAGGGGAGGCCTTCCTAGGCCCCCAAGAGTGCAGTGATGCCTGGGTCTGGGGCTGCGGTTTGGATGGCTGCAGCTGCACCCAGGAGGGAGGGGGTCTCGCCTGCTCCTAGGCCCTGAGAGCACAAGGATGCCTGGGTCTGTAGCTGTGGCTTGGGTGGCTGCAGAGGCACCCGGAGAGCTCCCGCCCTAACTCAGAAGGGGTGGGTCTCCTGCTTGTCCCGGGCTCCCGCTGGCTCCATGGAGTGTATAGCCCAAGCCATGCCTCTGCTGCAGCTGGTGCGATAGCAGCAACTGTCCCAGGTGGCCCACCGCTGCCGTCATTTGGTGCATAGGTATTTGTAGATGCTAGGTCTTCACTGTAGTTAACATCCTTTGTCATTATAGTGGACCCCATTTTGTCCCCTTTAATGCTTTCTGTCCTGACTTCAACTCTATCTGATATTAAGATTTGAAGATTGAGACCCCTGCATTTTAATTTCCTCCCAACTTTTCTGAATCACTTTGTTTTAGGTGTGTTTCTTATATCTAGCATAGATTTAGGTTTTGTTTTGTGATCTAGAGTTATTTTGTTTTCTTTTTATGAATGAAAAGCACAGTCTTTGAGACAGGCCGTGAGTTATCACTGCCTGGCACGGGCAGTTCCCCAGGTAGTGACCACTCGTCAAGTTTCTAACCAAGATTTTCTTAGTTACTTTCTTTTAATAGATAAGTTTAGCCCACATAAGTATCAATATATAGATATATTGATAGTTTGGTTTTTATTCTGTCGTAATTTCTTAGTTATGCCTTCTGTTAAAACCTTAAAAATCTTCCAGAGTCTGTTTTCTTCATTCTTTGTGCCCCTATTACTTTTGATAATTTAGATTGTATGTATTTTGTTTGAGGGATCACATTTTATAATTGATGTAAAATTAACATGACATAAAATTAACCATTAACCATTTTTTTTTTTTTTTTTTTTTTTGAGACGGAGTCTCGCTATGTCGCCCAGGGTGGAGTGCAGTGGCCGGATCTCAGCTCACTGCAAGCTCCGCCTCCCGGGTTTTTACGCCATTCTCCTGCCTCAGCCTCCCGAGTAGCCGGGACTACAGGCGCCCACCACCTCGCCCGGCTAGTTTTTTGTATTTTTTAGTAGAGACGGGGTTTCACCGTGTTAGCCAGGATGGTCTCGAACTCCTGACCTCGTGATCCGCCCGTCTCGGCCTCCCAAAGTGCTGGGATTACAGGCTTGAACCACCGCGCCCGGCCAACCATTAACCATTTTAAAGAGTATGATTCAGTGGTGACCATAGTTGTTTGTTTGTTTTTTGAGACAGGATCTCACTCTGTTGCCCAGGCTGGAGTGCAGTGGTGTGATCTCAGCTCACTGCAACCTCTGCCTCCCAAGCTCAAGTGATCCTCCCACCTCAGTCTCCTGAGTAGTTGAGACTACAGGCATACGCTGCCACACGTGGCTAATGTTTGTAAACCCATTACATATTATAAATATTTTTATGAAAAATTACTATATTTCCAAAACAAAAATTTAGCATAAAGAGGGGAAAGGTTTTACATTTTTGCAAATCTTTTCAGGGTCTAGCTTAAGAAGAGAGCTCATTTTCATATCTGCTTCTGCATTCTATGTTTTTTTTTTAAATTTTGAAGAAAATCTGGTTTAAGAAAGATGTATAATTGGAAAATGGCAGTTTGGAAGTTTTTTCAGATAATTGTGAATATTCTTCTTTGTTAAGGGCTGGTTTTTAAAAGGTTGATTGCATTGTGGAATCTGAAACTATATCAATGACGTGTTGGTACTCTGTTACATTGTAATCAGTTGTCTGTCTTGCATTTTGAATGGCTCTTTCACCCCTTTATAATTGTGTAACATTGCTTATTGGTCATTTGGAAAATGGTCCTGACTTATGCACATCTTCCAAATGTTGACATCTTGCATTATATAGTATAAAAAATCACATTTATTAAACTTAACCAAGGAGGTAAAACACTTGCACACTGAAACCTACAAAACCTGGCTGATATAAATGACAAAAGACAAATGAAACAATATCCTATGTTCATGGATTGGAAAGCTTAATATTATTGAGATGTCCATACTACCCAAAGTAATCTACAGATTCAATGCAATTCCTATAAAAATCCCAATGGCAGGTTAAAAAAAATTTTTTTTTACACAAATGGAAAAGCTCATTCTAAAATTTATATGGAATCTTAAGGGATTCAAAACAATTTTGAAAGAGAAGAACAAAGTTGGAGGACTCACATGTCCTGACTTGATACATATTACAAAGTTACAGTAATCAAAACAGTGTGGTATTGGCATAAAGACAAACATATAGATCAATGGAATAGAACAGAGAGTCTGTAAATGAACCCTTGAATATATGGGTGAAATGATCTTTAGCAAGGTTGCCAAAACCACTTGATGGGAAAAATGTTTCTTCAACAAATGGTTTTGGGAAAACTGAATATCCACATGCAAAAGAATGAAGTTGGACCCTTTCTTATATCATACAAAAATTAACTCAAAGTAGATTAAGGATCTATATGTAAGACTTAAACTATAAAACTCCTAGAAGAAAGCAGAAGAAGAGCTTCACAACATTGGACTTCACAATGATTTCTTGGATATTACACTGAAAGCACAGGCAACAAAAGCAGAAATAGACAAATGGGACTGCATCAAACTTTAAAACTTTTGTGCATCAAAGGATACTATAGACAGAGTGAAAAGGCAACCTATGGAATAAAAGAAAATATTTGCAAATAATATATTTGATAAAGAGTTAATATCCAGGATATATAAAGAACTTCTATAACTCAACAACCAAAAGCAAATAACCTGATTTAAAAATTGGCAAATGAATAGACGTTTCTTCAGAGATGATATATAAATGGCTAACAAGCATATGAAAGGAGGCTCAACATCATTAATCATCATAGAAAGGCAAACCCAAACCACAATGACGTGGCAAGGATGTGGAGAAATTGGAACCCTTGTGCATTGTTGGTGCGATTGTAAAATGGCACAAATGCTATGGAAAACAGCATGGTAGTTCCTCAAAAAATTAAAAATATAATTATCTGATCCAGTAATCCCACTTTTGGGTGTATATTCAAAAGAATTGAAAGCAGGGTCTTAAAGAAATATTTTTGCATACCTATATTCTTAGCACCATTATTCACAATAGCCAAGAGGTGGGAGCAACCCAAATGCCCATTGACAGATGAATGGATAAACAAAATGTATATGTAAATACAGTAGAATATTGTTCAGTCTTGAAAAGAAATCCTGTCACATGCTATAACATGGATGAACCTTGAGGATATTATGCTAAATAAAACAAGCCAATCATGAAAAAATACAAACACTGCATGCTTCCACTGTGTGAAGTATCTAAAGCAGTTAAATTCATAGAAACAGAAAGTAGAATAGTGGTTACCAGGAACAGGGGGTAGGGAAAGGGGAGTTAGTGTTTAGTGGGTATAGACTTTCATAATTGCAAGATGAAGAAGTTCTGGAGAGCTGTTTCACAACAATGTGAAGTACTCACTATCATTGAACTGTATATTTAAAATGGATAAGATGGCACATCTTATGTATTTTTTACAACAATAAAAATGATCACACATGTTAATATCAGCAGTGATCACATCAGAAAAGCCTTCACATATTGAGAAGGTGTTATTCACAATGGTGATCACACATTTTCCAAAGCTCTAATTTTCACAAGAAAGTCACATTTTATTGACAACTACTCTCAGTTGTTTTCCTTGCAATGACAGGCTTTCTCTCTCTCTCTCTCAATATCTCTCTCTCTATATATATTTTGTGTATATATATGTATACACATATATACACATACACACACACACACACATATATATACACACACACAATTTATTTTGTAGAGATAGAGTCTTGCTATGTTGCCTAGGCTGGTCCTGAACTCCTGGGCTTAAACAGTTCTCCTGCCTTGGCTTCCCAAAGTATTGAGATTACAGGTGTAAGCCATGGTGCCCAGCCACTTTGTTTGTTTTTGAACAAAGAAAATATCTAATACCCAAATCTGTATAATCATATTTTGTCAGTTCTTTCATGTAAAAATTATGTTCCATGGAAAAGGAGCTAGTCCAGCTCATCACTGAAACATTTGCACAGGAGCTTTTCCTGAAGGCAAGCATTGTGTTTCGTCTTGGAGCAGAATGCTTTCTATGTACCCCTCATCTTGACATGTAGAATGTTAAAAAGGTGTATATTCAAGCACTGCAGTTTAACAAAATTAATAATTTTTACTGTCATCAGGGACATATTTTTTTCTCTTTTGGACAAGCATGTGGCCGTGATGAGCGCTGTGACTGCTGGTGTGGCTTGTTGTCTCTGCCTTCATTGTGGTAAGAGTTGGGCCAGTTTCACCGGGCATCGCTCTGACATCGTCAGTGTAAATGTCAGTACAGTGTTCCAGAATAAATGATGAGATTTTAGAAGCCATTCCACAGCCTGAATATTTCAACATCACTTATGTTTGCTGTCAAAAAGTCACAGAAAGGACCTTCTTTGATGATAAATTAGTGGTGATGCCAGACCGATGCAAGTACAAAGCAACTCTAGCTGTGTCTAGAGTCTTCCATTTGTAAGGAAAAAGCACAGTTCTGCCAACAAAATATTAACTCAATCTTCATGTTTGCAGCTCAGTATTTATTCATGACTTATATCATTGGAGAGTGGCAATGCTGTGATTTCTTCCGTTGATTTTTCAGCCAGCAGCCATGAGCAATGTCCACGTTCATGGCTATACTCTCCTCTCAGCTGTTGTACGGGCTTCTCCAGCCAGTGCGATGTGGTGACTTTGTAAGATGCTTCGTTGGCTTTTTCATTTCTGCTTTGAAAAGCTGCAACAAACAAATTTTGGCTTCTAAAGCTCTCATCACATCCCATGTTTAAAATATTTCATTCCTTTTTTCTTTAAACTCTGAAAGATTGCTCTCAAAATGCTGCCGCTACTTAACTGATAGCATAATACTCTTTGAAAATGTTCTGTTGCATAAGACACAATAAAGCAAATAACAACATCCATAAAGCCAAGGAAATAGCTCTTGTCATATTTTTGTTTTTTACTTACGGTTTCACCCAGTTTCCTTGGAGTAGATTCCTCCCTTTCATCATTTTCAGCATTTTTAGACATTGATGGTGCAGATGGGGATTGAGAAAGTGAGCCTTTTGATCTTCCTTTTTAAGCCACCAACTCATCTTTAAGTATAAATAACATAAATAAATGTTAATTTTAGAATAAAATATCATTAGATTTTATATGTTTTTGATACAATTTAAACATTTGGAAAATGTTCAAAAAATAAAATACTATTGCAAAACAAGACAAAGAGAAACAGACTTGAGTCAAGGGAAAAGGAAAATCCTTCTAAGAACTGTTTAGAGCTGTCCGCAAATAGGGCAGTTGTCTTGGGAGGAGAGAATTGCCCATCAAGAGAGGTAATCAAGTATTAGATGGATAACAACAGGCTGGGATACTGTGGAGGAAACCTATCGCCCAATGGGAATGTGCACTCAATAACTGAAGGTTCCCCAGCTTAGTGGTCTGTATTCTGTGCCCTCCATACCCCTGCTCCCCTGAGGTCTCCAGCACTCCCCAACCCCACACCCCATTTTCAAATCCAGTTCCTTCCCCATGGCTTCTCACTGCTTGGCCTTTTGCATCCTTGAGGGGTTGGCACATGTGCTCCATCTTGGTGCCTCCTCTCTTGGCTTCCATGACTCTAAGCATCCTGGATTCTCCCACTACCCCAACCACCAAGCTCTGTCACCTCCATCCTCATCCCTTGAAGCTGTAGGACTTAGTCAAGCCTGGTCCCAAGCCCTTCTCCTTGTTCCTACCCCCATTCTTCTGGAGCCCTCACTCCTGTCTCAGCTTCCTTTGTGTTGGAGCTTTCTATGCAGCTGCAAAGAAATGAGAGGCCATGTCTTCACAGTCATGGACTCTGAAACCCAAATGGGAGATGAAAGATGTCGGGAGGGAGGAGGGAAAGCCTTCAGAACCCACTGTGCCAACCAGAGAGAGCTGCGCTATGATGATAAAGCCACCTCCTCCTGAGTGCCTGCCAGTGCCATTCACAGGCCAGGGCTTTTACCTCGTTAGTCCTCTCAACAACCCCGGAAGGTCATGCTCCATTACCTTTGTGGAGCTAAGAAAATGAAGATTCCAGAAGATGATGAAATGTGTCCCCCATCTCCCAGCTGGAAAGAGGTAAAGCCAGGACTTCAGCCAGGGCTGTTCTCCCCTAGAGGCCTGTGCTGTTAACCTTCACATGTCTCCTTAGGAAGATCCTCTATTCTCCAGATGGAGAGGGTGATGGGGGCAGACGAGAAGGTCAGGAGGAGTTCACGGGGAGGAAACCCGGTGGTTGAGGCAGATAAGACAAGGTGTGGGATCACACCTTTGGGGTCAGAATCCCATCCCACCACTTAGTTGCTGCCCATGAGGCGTAGGTTTCATCTCTTCTCCTGTCCCTCGCGTTTGCAATGGGGTTTGGTGTCCCCACCTCACAGGGCTGTTGCGAGAGTTACATGGCACGATATGTGTGAAGGAGTTGCCCCCAGCTTGGCAGGGCAGGCACACAGCTTGTGCCATTCCCTCCTGCCTCAGAATGTTTTTTCTCTCAGAACATGGTCTTCCTTTACAGGATCGGAGCACCCTGCATATAAATGACAGCCAACATGGGATTTCTCTTGCTTTAGCGGAGAGAAAAATAGACTTCAATTACTCAGTGTGCATTTCCATTCAAAATGCTTGGTTGCTATAGCAAAGATCATCGACCCAGAACTCGGGCACACATGCTGGATGGCAGCTTCTCCTGGGGCACGACGACAGCTCTGGTATTGACAGACCCACTGGGGGCTGTTGTGGGCCAGGGCCAGAGCTAACCGAAGAGGCTCCATGGGCAGGCACATTCAGAGGCTGAATCAGGAAGGGAGCCCAAGGCACTGGTCTACAGAACCACTGCATTTCTCCAACCCAGCTACGTGCCAGGGAATGGGCCCTAGATATCTGATCTTCCTGATGTCTCTACTGCCCCCAGCATTTCCACTGGTGGCAGGGTAGTGATAGTGGCAGGAGGCAATCAAATGCCTTGGTAGATAGGGGTGGGTTCCTGGTGAAACCCCACCTTCAAACCAAAGGCAGTTTAAAGCCTGAAGGCCAAGCTACAAGTCTCAGATAAATCTACGGACTGGCTTGAGAACCTCTCTTCCCATTTGGGGCTCTTTCCTCTGATTGATCCCCACCTTTCACCTATTGTACATATACCTACCCTTCCCTAATTGGTTTTTTACACTGTCTTGCCCACCTTTGAATGTTGCCTTTGTTTTAGCCATTTTTGAATACTCACAAACCAATCAGTACACACTCTCCTTACTCTGAGCCCATAAAAAGCTCTGGACCCAGCCATACTGGGAGAGAAACCACCCAACTTTGGGTGGGGTACTACCCTCATATTCCCTCTCCACTGAGAGCTGGCTCCTTGCTTAATAAAACTCATCTCCACCCTTCTCAACTTTTGATTGTCAGCATAATCTCATTCTTCTTGGACATGGGACAAGAACTAAGGACCCCACCAAATTTGGGTATGAAGAAGGCAGTAACACTAGCCCTCTGCCCCACCATCTTGGCAGCTGCCTCACATGACACAAAGCAGTGGCGGGGCTGGGCCAGCCCCAGAGCCACAGGCTGGAGCGGGGCAATGGAACTGGCAGAGTTGTTAATATACCCCCATTCACTGGGCTGCAGTGGGACTAAAAGAGCTATTAGCACCCTGTAACACTCCCTCTGGGGCTTCAGGGTCATGGGCTTCCCTGCTTGGGTGCCACCGCCGTTCGCTTGTCTGGATGCCAGAGTCCACCACGGGAGTTGCTCGCAACATGCCTGGTCTAGCCATAAGCCTTGTACAGGGCCTGCTTCTGTGCCAGTGCTTGGAGTGGCCAGACAGACCCCATACTCACTCGTCCATACACCCGCTCCTGCCAGGGGCTGAGTGTGCAGTCATGGTGGCTGTGGGATCTGTGCTAGAGTGCAAGCCATGTGTGGCCCAATGGGCCAACTGGGTGGGGCAACTCCTGTGGTGAGCCTGGTGCTGAGTGAGGCCCGGGCATAGGTGCCGCCAGCTGGAGGTCTCTGACTGGCAAAGTGGCTGAGAAAAATCCTGCGTCAGTAGGGGATAGGGAGGTTGGTTGCTGAACAGAGAGTGGATTTTTCCTTAAAAGGAAGAAGTCAAAAGATAATGGCTCATTCTTGTCTTTGACCTGTAGAGACTTGTAAACTAAAGAATAATTTTAACAACTGTATTAGCCTATTCTCACACTGCTGTGAAGAAATACCCAAGACTGGGTAATTTATGAAGAAAAGCAGTTTAATTGACTCACAGTTTTGCATGGCTGGAGAGGCCTCAGGAAACTTACAATCATGGCAGAAGGCACCTCTTCACAGGGCAGCAGGAGAGAGAAGCGCTAAGCAAAGGGGGAAAAGCCCCTTATAAAACCATCAGATCTCCACTTTGGGAGGCCGAGGCGGGTGGATCATGAGGTCAGGAGATCGAGACCATCCTGGCTAACATGGTGAAACCCCGTCTCTACTAAAAATACAAAAAATTAGCCGGGCAAGGTGGCAAGTGCCTGTAGTCCCAGCTACTCGGGAGGCTGAGGCAGGAGAATGGCATGAACCTGGGAGGCGGAGCTTGCAGTGAGCCGAGATCACGCCACTGCACTCCAGCCTGGGCAACAGAGCGAGACTCCGTCTCAAAAACAAAACAAAAAAACCATCAGATCTCATGAGAACTCACTATCTCAAGAACAGCATAGGGATGACCATCCCCATGATTCAATTACCTCCTGCCACTTCCCTCCGATGACACGTATGGGTTATGGGAACTGAAATTCAATATGAGATTTGGGTGGGTACACAGCCAAACCTTAGCAACATGAAGGTAAGCTCTTATAGAATGAAAAAAACACAGGATTCATACTTTAAAAATCACTGGTTAGGAATAAAACCACCAAATGACCATATTCATACTCACATAATTTTTTTTTAGGAAAAGGAGCACAAAGCACAAAACCCAAAAAGCATAAAACAAAGATTTAGAAGATCAAACATCAATTTGGGTAATAAATAAGGTTGGGCTTAAAAATAATAACCTACATATATACTTATTTTCCATCCCCTAAAGTATCCACTCATCCATCCATCTATCCAGGAATCTGACCATCTATTTACCCATCAACCCACCCATCCATCCACCCATCCATTCATCGATGAATCTGTTCATCTGTCCACCCATCACCCTGTCATCCATCCATGCATCCATCCACTAACCCACCTAGCCATGAATGAATCTATCCATCCATCTATCCATCTATCCATCCATCCATTCTCCCATCCAGAAATCGCTCTCTCCTACCTATCCATTCATGTATCCATCCACCTATCATGCATGCATGCATGCATGCATCCATCCATCCATCCATGCATGCATCCATCCATCCATCCATCCATCCATCCATCCATCCATCCATCCATCTATCCAATCATTACTTCATTAAACACTTCCCAAGCATCTGTTATGCCAAGTCCTGGGATTCAGAGATGGTTCTGCTGTGGTTTTCACCCTTGAATCTTTCAGAGCATACTTGGTAGATACCTATCTGTAAACAGAGATATTAGCAAAATCTAGTCAGTGTTGTGGGGGGTCCAATGGAGGGCATGTCTGCTGGAGAATCAGGAGGCTTCCCAGAAGAGGTGACTTATATAAGGTGGGACTTAAGAAATGATTGAATGCTGATCTGTGAGCAAAGGGGATGGGGAGGAGGGCCTCCTTTACCAGAGGGAACAGAATCCATGCACATTGTTGGCACGGAGTATGGCAGGAACTGATATGGGCAGGGACTAGCCAAAGACAAAACTGAAAAGGTTGAGGCTGAGAGACAGGTCCTGGGGTCACTGAGTTTCAGGCTGAACAGCTTGCACTTCATCTCATTGGCAGTGGGACCTGATCACATTTGCCTTTTAGAAATCTCATTGGATGGCTCACGCCTGTAATCCCAGTACTTTGGGAGGCCGAGGTGGGCAGATCATGAGGTCAGGAGATCAAGACCATCCTGGTTAACATGGTGAAACCCCCGTCTCTACTAAAAATACAAAAAATTATCTGGGTGTGGTGGTGGGCACCTGTAGTCCCAGCTACTCGGGAGGCTGAGACAGGAGAATGGTGTGAACCTGGGAGGTGGAGCTTGCAGTGAGCTGAGATCATACCACTGCACTCCATGCACTCCAGCCTGGCAACAGAGGGAGACTCTGTCTCAAAACAAAACAAAACAAAAAAACTCATTGGAATAGTGACAATGTGAAGGATGGACTGGGGGAGGAAAATCTGGAGCCTTGGAGCTAGACAGGAGGTGGCAGCAATCATCCAGATGAGAGATGGTGGGGCCTGGGTCATGGTGTGGCAGTAAAGGTTTCAAATCCTCAGCATGTTGGGAAGACACACCTGGAAAAGCCTGGAAACTTATGGGTCAGGTAGTTTCTATGGAAACATCAGACGTACCAGGTTAGCATGGAGTAGATTAAAATTGCCTTGGGTTTTATAGGCATGAAGGTGGAGCTGGGTTGCCCTAAATGAATATTGCCAGTGAGACATGTGTCACCACTTTCCTCTGAGTGACACTTTGCTCAGAGAAGGCCATCGGGTCAGGGATGAGCAGAGAGGGAGCAGCCCTTTTCATTCTGAGGGCGGGATGGGAAGGCACTGAGTTCATTAAGGCTGTTTAGGTCAATTAGTCCAATGGTACAAATGACCTCAAATTCATCTGCAATGCAGCAGTTACTTGGCAGCAGAAATGTGTGACAAGGATTGAGAGCAGAAGCGTATCTAAATTCCAGCACAAGAGGATCCACTTTAAAGCACCTATTGCAAACTGCTCATTTGATGAACGAAAAAAGTAGCATCAATGACACAATAATGATAATGGTAATGGTGGTGACTTGATGATGATGGTGATGGATGATGATGTGATAATGACATGATGATGATAATGATGACAACGATGATAATGGGATAATGATGGTGATGATGATGGATGATGATGGTTGATGGCGATGGTGATGATGGTAGTGATGGTGGCAGTGATGATGGCAATGACAACAATGATGATGGTGATGACAATGATATGATGACTATGACAATGGTGATAATGAGATAATGATGGCAATGATGATGGTGATGGCGATGACCACTAATATATTGTGGTCTTTATTGTGCTTATTATTTGCTGGTCAATATTTTAAGCAAGTTATCTAAATTAACTCATTTAGTTCTCACAAAAGCTCTATGATGAGATATTATAATCTTCACTTTACGTGTGGGGAACCTGAAGCACAGGGGATTGTTATGACTTGCCCAGCGTTAAGCAGCTCATCAGAGGTAGAGCAAAGGCTGGGTACCAGCATTTGCCTCATCTAGAAGTTTATATGATGAAGGCAGAAAACATTTTGGAAAACGTTGTTAGCCCTCAAAAAGGAGTGAGAACTGGAGTTTTTCTTACCACCTGGTGATTCTGCAGAATTTTTTCCCTTGCTGTGAGCTGAGGCTGGATATTCTAGGCATTGTATGGAAGATGGGAGGGAGAGGGAGTGAGGATGGCAAGGGCTTAGAAAGTTGCTCCAAACCACGTGCACGCTGTGTGGCTTTAGGAGAAAAAAAAAAGACTTTGGCTTGGTATAAAGAAACCTTAAACCCTCAGATCTGAGGTGAATGGCCTAGAGATGTAGTGAACTTCCTAACTCTAGAGGTGTGCAAGTAGAGACTGATCATAGTTTAAGGGGTTGGGTTGGGTAACTTCTGTGGCTCCTTCAAACTTTTGTATTCTATTGTCCCCATTTCACAGATGTGGAAACTGGGACTCCATGAGGTGACTTGTCCATGCTGTGGGTCATGGCAGTAAGAGGCAGATTCCAGACCCAGGCCTCTTTCCATTCAGCCTCAGCTCAGAGCTGGGAGATGGGAACAGTTTTTTCCAATCCCTTATGTTTCCATGTGGAGGGACATCCTTTGGTGTAACTCCTGGACCCAGATGGGGAACTGGGTGGTTGTTCTGCAAAACCAACCCATTGGATCCCAAGGGCCGGCTCAGTGTGATCTAACCCCTGCCAGGGTCTCAGGGACCAAGTGGTTCCTCAGGGAGGGGGTCTTCCAGGGAAATCCAGGCAGGTCATGGGGTAGAAAGGGGATAGCTTCAGAGCCGGATGCTGTGTGACCTTGGGAGACCAGTTGCCTGCTCTGAGCCTGCATTCCTCAACTATAAATCCAAGCCCTCACGAAGATGAAGGGAGGTGGAGGGGACAAGAGTTCTTTAAACTCTGGGCATGAGAACAAGGGTGTCTGATTAGGCCCTGACCACCACCCAGCTCTGTCTTCCACATGTGCACCCCACAGCCCAGCCACACTGACCAGGCACGGTTCTCACTGAACTCGTTGCCTTCTTCCCTCAGCCTAGATGGCTGTTCCCTGCATTTCCATCCTCTCACCCACCTCCTCACATCTTCAAGCCTCATATTCTCAGGATTCCCATCTAGGCTTGTTCTCCTCCTAGCCTGAAAGACAGCAGTGTCCTGTCTCCCAGCCTGGGGTCATTACAGTCCTGACCACTATGTGGTTGCCCCCCATGCAGGCATCTGTTTCCCCAGGAAGACAGGGCTACATCTGGTGCTTATCCGTTCCCTGCACATGGAATATTTGTTGAATGAATAAATGATTGTTGCGAGATGGGTCTGCATTTCAGGAAGGTTGAGGAATTTCCCCCAAGGACTTTCTGCTCCCCCTGAGGCTCCCTGGCCCCCTAGCACATCTTAGGGTGGGAGTAAGAGGGTCCTTAGTTCTCCTTCCTTAGAGTACCCTGTCTCCTTGCTCAGACCAGGCACCTGCCCGGGGGGCCCTGCTTCCCTCCCACCGGCTGCCAGTCCTGCCCCTCCATTTTCAGTTGCAGTCATTTATCCTTCACATTTCCTGGCTCCTCTGTTCATCTAAACAGCTGGTGCTATTTGTTCTGGGTGATTTCCCTTATTTATTGCCACATTTTCGGGAGGCACATAACTCTGTCTTCTAACCATTTTACTGCAGCCTCTTTAAATTGAAACAATTGATCAGGCCTTTGCTTTCCCTCTTTTGTTCCAGTCCCTCCTCACCAGCTGCCCCCACCCCTTCTCTTTCAAGCAGCAATTAAATTTAAATCTATTTTCTCTAAAGAAAAGAATTCATCATGGTCCCAGGCCGAGGAGCACCCCAGAGTCCAGGGAACATCTCTGGACGTGCAGGGTAGACGGGGGGCAGCTGACTCTGCTCTGTTGGGGTGCGAGACAAATTCCGAGGGCTGCAGGGAAAGTGGCCAGCGTCTCGCTGGCATCACTGTGTGGAGTGCAGTTACAGCAGGGCTGTGGGTCAGGGCAGGACGCACAGGTGGCTCACTGGCCTTTAGCGATGATGTTAAGGCCGTTGTCCACGGGGAGTCTCAGGGTCCCCTGTGAACATTTCCTTGGGCATCTGAGTTCCAGGCCAGGCATGAACGGATGGGAGGGAATGGGCTTCTCATGGGTGTGACAACTGAGAGTCATGTTCCTCCTTATCTCTCCCTGTTTTGTTTTAGCTACAAGGAAGCCAAGGGTCAAATGAACAGTTGGAATCTAAGAACGGATGGTGACCTCATTCACATCTGACCCCGTGGATGGGGTCAGGTTGTGTGTTACACACTTGTAGCATGGGGGCTCTTGTACTGCAGGTCCCATCCCAAGTGCAGGCATAAAGGGGTGGCTGATTGGTCACTGCTCAGTGGACCTGAAGGCTGCAAGTTCCTGCCTCATCTACTGAAGCCCAGTGAGCTGGTGAACACCTTGTCACTTGTGCGTTTAAAACAAGCTGCGACATTGTTGGCCTGCTTAAATCTCCTAGGAGTTGGGGATGCTGTGAATACACTTGCAACATCATTTTCTGTGGCCAGGGTGAAAGGTTCCCGAGAGGTGAGATCTCAGGAATACAGTGAAAGGACTGAAAGCTGAGCAGGCAGGAGAACCCAGGGTCAGGTCCCAGCAGGTGGGGGTCCCAGCCAAAGTCTGGGTGTCTTCTGCTAGGAAGGTGCCACTGCTCCAGCCGCTGCAGGTGCTAGCCTCCAGGCCCCTCTGAAGGAACCTCACCTGATCCTCCTGGGGCATTTAGGAGGAAGGAGATGTTGACTCCTGTTCGCACAGATTTACATCAGAGGCAGACAAGGCCCTGAAATATTTACTTTGTCCTTTGCAGAGCAGAGGATGGGAGAAAATTCTTCATAAGGACACAAGAGCAGAGTTTACCTTCATGCCTGACCCTGCAGTGGAGAAAACCCCCTCCTCTCAGTGCCCACTCCCGGCTCCTCACGCACCCCCCAGACACCAGCCCCCCACTGCAGATGGTCCTTCCATCACTCAGATGGGGGCCTCATGTCTGACCAGCACCCCTGATGGTCCCAGGAGGCTGCCCTTTCCCTAGAGCCCGGCTGCAGCCCTGGTGGGTAGGAGGGAAATTGGCAGCAAAAGGCGGGTCCCTTGTAGTTTTTAAGTAGAAATGAGGTTTCTACGTGTTGCCAGACTGGTTTGGAAACTCCTGAGCTGAAGCAATCACCCGCCTCTGCTCTCCAACGTGCTGGAATCACAGGCATGAGCCACCGCTCCTGACAGGGCTGTCTTTTTAGCATTGGCTTATGGTAGCTATTTAGATACTGTGTTTTTGAGTTCTTTGTCCGATATTTGTATTGTGAATATTTTCTCTTTATCTGTGAATTGCTTTCATTTTATGGTGGTTTTGATGAGCAGGAGTTTTAAATTTTGATGAAGTGAAATATTTTTCTTGTATTATTATTTCTTTGTGACTTCCCTAAGAAACACTTTCTTACCCCAAGATGGTGAAGCTGTTTTCTCATGTTTCCTTTCAGAAGATTCGTGGCTGCACGTGATACACCTTGAATTAATATTTGTGTGTGTTGTGAGGTAGGGAACAAAATGTATTTTTCCCCGTACATTTAGCTGGTGTTCCACTATCATTTGCTGAAAAAGCTTGCCTTTTCCTATTGAATTGCCCTGGTGCCTCAGTTGACTATTTAGGTGTGGATCTATTTCTGGACTGTATCCTATTTCATTGATCTACTTGTCTATCTTTGCACTAACACAACCTACTCTTTTTTTTTTTTTTTTTTTTGAGACGGAGTCTCGCTCTGCCACCCAGGCTGGAGTGCAGTGGCCGGATCTCAGCTCACTACAAGCTCTGCCTCCCGGGTTTACGCCATTCTCCTGCCTCAGCCTCCCGGGTAGCTGGGACTACAGGCACCTGCCACCTCGCCCGGCTAGTTTTTTGTATTTTTTAGTAGAGACGGGGTTTCACTGTGTTAGCCAGGATGGTCTTGATCTCCTGACCTCGTGATCCGCCTGTCTCGGCCTCCCAAAGTGCTGGGATTACAGGCGTGAGCCACCGCGCCCGGCCACAACCTACTCTTAATTGTTGACGTTTTACAGTAAATCTTGAAATTGGAAAGTGTCCTCCAATTTTATTCTTTTTTCAGATTTTCTCGGATGTTCTAGACCCTTTACATTTCTAGATTAATTTTAGAATAAGCTTTTCAATTTCTACAGAAAGCCAACTAGAATTTTGATTGAGGTTGAGTAGATGCTATAGATCAGTAAAGAGAATCAATATCTTGACACGATTGCATTTTCCAATCTATGAATATGGCAGGTCTCTTCATGCATTAAAAAATTAATTTCTCCCAACCTTTCTGGTTTATACCCTAGTGATCTTACACATTTAAACATTAAATGTATTCTTAGGCATTGAATGTTTTTGGATTCTGTTACAAATTGTATTTAATTTTTTAATTTTTCAATTATTACTAGTACAGATAAATTAATTTTTGCATATTGACTTCATATTCTGGTTTTGCTAAATTCACCTGTTAATTCTAATAGTTTCTTTTTTCTTATGATTTTCCATTTGCACAGTCATGTCTGCCCACAAAGACACTTCTTTGTTTTCAATCTTTTTGCCTTTTGTTTCCTTTTCTGATCTTACTGCACAAGCTAGGGTACCTCTGTTAATGTGGAGTAGAAGCAGTGAAAGAACACATTTTGCCTTTTTCTTAATTGCAGAGTGAAAGCATTCAATATTTCATCAAGTATGATGTTAGCTATTGGGTATTTTTTGCAGATAATCTATTAGATTAAGAAAACTTCCTCTATTCCTAGTTCACTGAGAGTTTTTCTTTTTAAAACCTTGGATGGGTATTGAATTTTATCAAATTCTTTCTCTGTATCTATTGAGATGATAGTTTTTTTTCCTCCTTATTCTGTTGATTTGGTGACTTATATTGAGTTTTAAATATTAAGCCAACCTTGCACCTTGCACCCGGGATAAATCTTACTTGTTTATAATATGTTAAAACATGAACACACACACACACACACACACACACACACACACACACACACACACAGAGGTTTTGACTTGCTCATACTTTGTTCAAAATTTTTGCATCTATGATTTAACAAGAACTTTGTCTATAATATAATTTTATTTTAATTTTTATATCATCTGACAATCTTTATTGCTAATTGGATTGTTCTATTTAAATTTAAATAAATTACTGATAAATTTGGGTTTACATCTACTTTCTTATTATTTGTTTTCTATTACATCTCTTCTCTGTTTAGTGCTTTCTCATGGAATAGCTGAGTATTTTCTAGTATCCCATTTTCTGTCCTTTCTTAGCCTTTTAGTCTCTCTTTTCTTTAAAGGGGTTGCTCTAGGTATTACAGCATGCACCCTTAAAAGATCGCAGTGTACCTTGCATTAATATTATACAATTTCAGGTATAAGAACATTACAACAGTATAATTTCCTTTAACCCCTTATGCTTTTTGTGCTATTGTTGCCATATATTTTATTTATTCCAGTGTTATAAGCTTCATAGTTTGATAATATTGTTGCTTCAAACATTCAATAAACTGTTGAAGGAAATTCTGAATTAGTCTTTTTTATATATATATATTTTATATATATATTTTATATATATATTTTATATACCATTTCTGATTTTTTTCATTTTTCCCTGCAGATCTGGGTTTTCAATTATTGATGAAATTCCTTTAGTATTTTATGTAGTGTGGGTTTGCTGGCAATTTATTATATCAGCTTTTCTTTGTCTAATTACGTCTTTATTTTGCCTTCAATTTTTAAAAGTTGTTTCTGCTGGACATAGAATTTTAGGTTGACAGTTTTTTTTTTTTCTTTCAGCGCTTTAAAAAGGTCATTGATTGTCTTCTGACTTCCATTGTTTTTGATGAAAAGTCAGCCATTATTCTTTGTGTCCTTTCACTCAAACTAATGTCTTTCTCTCTCTTTTATCTTGGCCTGCTTTTAAGATTTCTCTTTTTCTTTTCTTCCTTTTTTTTTTTTCTTTTTTTGAGACAGCATCTCACTCTGTCACCCAGGCTAGAGTGCAGTGGTGCAATCTCAGTTCACTGCAACTTCTACCTGCCAGATTCAAGTGATTCTCATGCCTCAGCCTCTGAGTAGCTGGGATTGCGGGCATGTGCCACCATGTCCAGCTGATTTTTGTCTTTTTAGTAGAGATGGGGCTTCACCATGTTGGCCAGGCTGGTCTCGAACTTCTGGCCTCAAGTGATCTGCCCACCTCAGTCTCCCAAAGTGCTGGGATTACAGGCGTGAGCCACCACACCTGGCCAAGATTTTTCTACTTATCTTTGTTTTTCAACAATTTGACTAGGATTTGCTAAGTGTGATTTTATTTAGATTTACTCTGTTGGGGTTTACTAAAAATTTTGGATATGTTGATTAGATCTGTGTTCAACCCATTCAATACATTATCCACTTCATGAATAACATTTTTTAGTTTTATAGTTTTTTATTTTGTAGAGCTTTCATTCTTGCTGCTAAAATTTCCTCCTTGTTAGCTCATTCAGACCATATTTTTCTCTAAATTAGTTAAAAAATTTATAATAAAAATTTCACGTTGTGTGCTAATTTCATCTGGGTCAAATGTCTCTGCCTCTATTAACTGTCTTATTTTCTTAATTATTGGTCATATTTTCAATCAAGAGTCCAACTGAGCTGGGAATGGGCTGTTGCTTTCATTCATTTTAGTTCCTCTCTGATTCAAAAGTATTGAGGGTGAGGTTAGGTCTTCTGATACCCCCAGGCCCAGACCCTGGGAGGCTATGACAATGTCCCTTTGCCCTCAACTCCAACCTCCAATTTCTCTTGCAACCTACGTGGAGGGCCTGGCCTTATTTTTGCGGTCGTATCAGGAGTCGAGTTGATTGATTCAGTTACAGCTTTGGCTAATTGCAGTTCCTCTGTGAATTCAATTGTTCTGAGAATGAAGTCAAACATCTCCCACACTGCCCCCATTCCCAGGAGGGTCCTGGAATCTGGAATCTAAACATCGTGAGACTACAAGAGCTCTCTCTGCTTTCTGGCCTCACCTCTCTTTGCCTCTTACTTAGACAATTCTACTGTAATCTCGGACAATTCTGAGTAATAGGGATTATTTTTATTTTACAGGCTCTTTCAAATTCCAGTCTGTCATTTAAGCCTACAGTGCTAAAATGTTCAGCTGGTTTCTCCTTGAGCTTGTAGCCTCTTTGCCTGGGCCAGGCTCATGCCTCCGCCCACCCTGCTCCCAGCCTTGGTAACCACCCCAGATGTGTTGGCAGACATTGGTCTCTGCTCACCTATGAAGGCCTTGTATTTATTTGGAATTTGGTTCATTTAGACTTCTTTGCATTTACAGCTCTTTGAAGGCTTAATATTATGATTTTGTTGTCTATATGGTGTTTTCTTGCTGTCATGGTGGAGTAATGATCTTTATCTTCCATATCTGCACTAGAAGCAGAACTCTGCTGCAAACATAGTTTCTGGTGTATTGCTGAAAAATGGGAGACATCACTAAAGGGAAAATTAGGACAAAGAAACCTCCTAAGCATTTATGGAGCTTCAGTATGAGCCCTAAGTGTGTGGAGAACATTTGCCCCAAGAGCTGCCATTTGAAGGGTGGGGCTTGAGTCCCCAGCAAGGTGAAGGAGTTGAACCCAACCCTTCCTCAGCAGCCTGAGGCCTTGGGGGGATATTGTGATCCTAGGTCAGAGTCAACCCCAGCGTACTGGAAGAAGAAAAGCAAATCCTTCTTGGAGGAATGCACCCTCAATCTAAGCCTTCAGGACACCCACAGATTAAGATCAACAGAATATGAGCTCATAATGAAGATTTTACCAACATGCCAGGAAACAAACTGCCATGAGAGAGAGAGAGAGAGTCAGCAAAAATAACAAGTGCAGATTTAGACCCTCAAGGAGTTCATGTACTGGAGTTGTCAGATACAGAATGTAAAATGCAGATGCATAAAATATTTTAGAAGCTGGAATCTTCCCATGGGGGAAACCCCCTGACTGAAGGGATTCTGCATAGGCAGGAGTGACTGTGGTCCTAGGTGACCTGGAAGATTCCAAGGAGGCTACCTAGGGAGGAGGTTACCTAGGAAGAAGGTTCTAGGAGGTTACTTAGGGAAACTAAGGGAAGAGATTACCTAAGAAATTATCTAGGGAGGAGGTTACCTAGGAAGGTTCCAGGAGGTTACTTAGGGAGGAGGTTACCTAGAGAAGACATTACCTAAGACATTATCTAGGTAGCAGGGTACCTGGGAGGAGGTACCTGGGAGGAGTTACCTAGGAGGAGCTTACCTAGGGAGGGGTTACGTAGGAGGAGGTTACCTAGGGAGAAAGCTGGGGGAGACCTCCCCAGATTCCCCCAGCAGGTGTCTCCAGTCCTCAGGTAAGCTGGAAGGGTCACGTAAAGACCATCCAGTCCAAACATTCAATTTTACCCATCAGGAGACTGAGGCTTGAGAGAGGTGAAGGACCTACTCAAGGCCCACTCCTCACTGTGGTGGGACCCAAACAGTGCTCGCCTGACTCCCAAGGGCCCATGGATTTCCCAGGGCTGGGAGGCCCTGAAGCCCTGTGATCAGGCCTGGGGATGCAGAGGTCAAGCAGGTCCATGCGGAGTGTGAAGGCGGGCAGTGTTCCAGGATAGGAGCTGTCAGAAATGTAGAGTGCTGCTGAGCTCCCAGAGAAACCCTCGTTAGAAATGGAGGCCTCCCATGGCTTTCTACTGGGTTCCATGGGAACCCAGGCTGTCCCAAGGCTTGTGGGTCCTGTGGGATCTGGCCCCCGCCCACATCTCCAGCGAGTCCTCCTAGGGGCCCAGTGCTGGGCAGATTCACTTCCTTTGAGGTTGTTAGACCTGTTTCGTTTTCAGATACGAACACGTACAATGGCCAAGCCACAGCTTCAGCAAAGTCACTGCAAATACTTGCCACCGATGTTTTGTGGGGCATGGAAGGGAGCTGGGGATCCTCAAACTCCAGAGAACTAAAGACATTTCCCAGGAGAAGGGAGGTCAGTGTGGGGTGGAGTGTGGGAAACTTGGCTCTGCCGTTTTTACCAGCGTCGTCTTCGGCAAGTCAGGTCATCTCCATGAGCTTGGTTTCTCCATCGAGTGGAATAATGAGGCCTTTTGCACTGTTCTGAATTAGAAGTAAGGTCACTAAAGCAGCTTGCACAATCTCAGGCCCTGATATTGTCATTTCAGCCATCGTAATGATAATAACACTATTTTATTCTATCGTTTTATTTGATGCTCAAAGCTTCTGTGAGGGAGCACAGGTGAATCTTGATGGTTTTTACTTTACAGATGAGAAGTCTGAGACACAGAGAAGAGTTTAGTGTGCAAATTGTGCCAAGAAAGGGCTGTGACTGACTACAAAGACATGCAGCCAACCTGGGGCAGAAGCTAACTGCTAACTGGAGACCTGGAGTCCCTGGGTCCTGGTGCTGCCTCTCTCCTCCAGAGGTGCTGTGTGTGTGTGAGTGTGTGTGTGTGGTGTGTCCTGAGTCAGCCATGACGTAGGACCCTGCGTTCTGGGAGGCAGCACCAGGGCACAAGTCAGTCCTAGCACCCAGGTGATGGGGTTGTCTTCTAAGCCACACCTACAGGAAGAATCCCAGAGGTGGCACTGGAAGGATCTTGTCTCTGTGGCCAAACTCAGCCCTGGTTTTGTTGGGACTCAGTGATCCATTTAGGACAGATGGTGTCATGGCCAGCTAAGGTGGCCGTCATTGCATGAGAATGTGACCAAGACAGCACCATCAGGAGAAAGAGCTTTTCCTGAACAGTAAGAGTAGATGTGCGGCTGAGTGCCTGCTTAGGAGGGGACTGGCTGGTCAACCTCCTGCAGCGCCTGTCAATGGTGAAATGGGAAGGCTGCTCAGACACAGCTGATAGGAGGCCTGAACCTGGCCGTGGGGGAGAAGAACTTGGAAAAGCAGGACTCAGGGCAGGGAGCACTTTCTCCTCCTCTGCACCAGCCCCGAGTCTGATTTATTTCTGCAGAATTGCGTTCGAGGGATGAGCTGTACCAAATGAACAAGCAGCGGGTGCGCCGAGATTCGGGGCCATCCTGGACTTCCAAATGGCCTGTACTCTGAATAGACCTTTTGTTCGGTGTGGCAGTAATGAAGGAGGGGAATTGGCAGCAGATGCCCAGAAAGGACTGTGACTAAGTGTCCATTATAAGTGGAGCAGTTTAATAAAAAAATCCATGTAATTTATTTGAATAAAAATGTGTGTTCTTTCACAAGCCCATTCTCTCCCCAGTCTTTCCATATTAATAGATCATTAATACTCCATGAATGGGTAATCATCTTCTTGGAAAACAAATGCAAGGGCATAAAAGGAAAATTATGGTCGTTTAAACTTAAAAAAAAGGATTGTTGGGGGAAGGAAGAGCTGTGTTCACAAAAACAGCCAGCTCCTGTCGCCGGCTTTGGGAGTGGGAAGGTCTGCGGAGCTGCACCAGGGGACTCATGGTGGACAGAACCTGAGTACTCACTGCACACCCCGGCCTGCGGAGGGTGCCCTAGGTCCACTGTAGCAGGGGGCTGCCCGTACAGGGCTTGATACAAGGTCAGCTGTCCTGAGCAGGTCTCACCAGGGCAGGTCCAGGTGAGCAGGTCCAGGAGAGCGGGTCTGGGTGAGCAGGTCCAGGTGAGCAGACACGGGTGAGCAGGTCTGGGTGAGCAGGTTCAACAGGAGGGAACCCCGGGACGGGTTGTATCACCACAGACCAAATATCTGGAGGGTGTCTAGCGGAACCTGCACTTTTTGGGATTCCCTTGTTGCAGCTGCACCTGGGCCCTGCTGCTCACACTCTGTCAGTCAAAATGGCCTCCTTTTGGCTTTGGAACCACACAGTGGGAGAGGACCCAGCCTTGGGCCTGATGCCCTGCCCACCTCTTGCTGGAAGACTTCCTTGAATCTGACCCTTTTGAACAATTCAGCAACTTCAGATGAGACTTCCTCCTTTTGAGTCTCCATTTCCTCATCTGTAAACTAAGGTGGCTGGACTGTGCGATACATTTGTTCATTGTTCATTCACTCACTGATTCCACAATCACAACAGGCTGTGAGGTGAGCAGCAGGCTCTGCTCTTGTGTGGCTTCTCTGTAGTTGTGACTGTCATGAGAGAATGGATAATGTTTGCGGTGAGGGAGAAAATGGGAAATCCAGCCTTTTGACGGCTATTTGGAATGGCAGGTGTTTGTAGTTCCAGCCACATGTCCTGAGCCTCCCATGAGCTCTGCATTTTGACAAAGAAATGGTTTCTCGAGCATTTATCTCCACTGCCTGTATCTTGAGCTGAGCCATTGATATGGTTAGGCTTCGTGTCCCCACTCAAATCTCATCTTGAATTGTAATCCCCATAATCCCCACGTGTCAAGGGAGAGACCAGGTGGAGGTAATTGAATCATGAGGGTGTTTTCCCCCATGCTGTTCTCCTGATAGTGAGTGAGTTCTCAGAGACCTGATGGTTTTATAAGGGGCTCTTCTGGCTTCACTTAGCACTTCTTCTTCCTGCCGCCTTGTGAAGAAGGTGCCTTGCTTCCCCTTTGCCTACTGCCATGAGTGTAAGTTTCCTGAGGCCTCCCCAGCCATGCTGAACTGTGAGTCGATTAAACCTCTTTCCTTTATGAGTTACCCAGTCTCGGGCAGTTCTTTTTCGGAATATGGAAGTGGATGAATACAGCCATCAAGGTCCAGTGCAGGGAGCATCCACCACTTCATGAGCATGCTGTGCACACTGAGTCTACTTCTTTCTCCAGCATGTTTTTTTAGCATCTCCGTGTCCCAGGTAGAGGCATGAGGCTCCAAGATGAGTAAAGGCATGAGCTCCAGCTATGGGTGTGGGTCTGTTTGCTTTGCTCATAGTGTATCTTCAGCACTCAGGACAGAGCCTGGTGCCTGCTAGGTGTTGAAGAAACATCAGGAGTGAATGAATGAGAGTGTGTCTCTGCCCTCTAGACCTTCCTAGTACAGAGGAGGAGCCAGAGAAAGTCAATGGCCACTGAACATGTGCTGCAACGGGCTGAGGCCCTATGCCTGGATCTCAGCTCAAGTCTTCCCTCCCCTCCTCTCTTCCCCCTTCCCTGCCTCTATTTCCCCTCTCCTCCTCCTATTTCTCTCCCCCTCCTATTTCTCTCCCTCTGCTTCTCTCCTTTTCTTCCCTCCTATTCCCTCTTCTTCCTTATCATTACCCCTTCCCTTCTCCTCCCTTTCCTCCCCTCCCTCTCTCCTCTCCCTTCTTCTCCCCCATTTCCCTTCCCTCTTCACCTCTGCCCTCTCCTCTCTCCTCCCCTTTGACTCTCCCCCTCAGTCCTTCCTTGAGGATCCTGCTGGATGTAGCCACGTGCCCCACATGTCCCTCTGCATGCTCACATCCCTTTGTGTGTCTGTCCCCCAGGGTGGAGACTCCCCGGGGGCAGATTCCATAGCTAGTTGTTTTCCTTGACCCAGCACACAGCGTGGAGTCAGAATGTCTGGTATACCAAAGACGTGTCTGGGGAAGCAGGTGGCCAGAGGGCAGAGAGGGCTTCCTGGAGGAGGGGGCACGCACGTGGCCCTGGGTTATCCCACACTACAAGCTGGGGTCAACGGTAGCATTTCAGGCTGCAGCAGCCTCTCCAGGTTGAGCACAGGATGGTCTGAGCAAGTGGCAGTGGCCAGCTGCCTGGATTTGTGGCTGTGACTATTTGTGCAGTCTGGATACACAAATCGATTTGGGTCTGACCTCGGCTGCTGAGGCATCCGTTACGGACTGGCCCTCCCTGTCTGAAATGTCATCTTCTCTTAAAACATCCTCCAAGCCTCTGTCCCCATGTCATCCTCCAAGAACAAGGATGTCAGCATTTACTCAGAGAAACTGAGGTGCAGAGAGATGCATCAGCAGCTGGGAAGGAGCCATCTGTGGGGAGAGGAGCCCTCCTCTCTGGCAGTGGAATACAAGGTGGGGCTGGAGGGTGAACCTAGCTCTGCTGTTCCCCAGCCAGTGTGGGGCCTGGGCCATTCCTTATGCTCACTGTGACTCAGTTTTCTCATGTATAAAATGGGGAGATAGGGCTTAATTTATAGGGTTATTTTGGGGATTAGATTTTGGTTAACACAGGCAAAGTGCTTAAAATAGCCCTGTGAGGTGGTCGGTGCTCCACACGGGCTGGTCCTCCATGAGCCATCCTTTCTATAGATGCGAGCAGTGGTTCCGGTCTAGGCACTAGGCAATTCACATATGTTGGTCTTTAATTTACAACGTCCTAGGCTTCCTGTGGAGTATTAATAGCTTCATTTTGCAGAAAAGGAACAACTGAGGCTCAAATACAGCTGGGAAGCAGTCAAACAAGGATTCAGAAGTAACCAAACGCATGTTCTTACTTCATTTTAGACATCAGGCCGCCTCACAACAGACACGGCTGACGTGTTCTTGGCTACAAAGGCACCTGTGGTCTAGCCCTGGAACCACAGCACAAGAACTTCAAATTCGTAGGTTCTGGAGGGAGGTTCTGGAGGGAGAGCTCAGTTTCCCCTGGGTGTGGAGACAAGCATCCCAGGGGGCACATGGAGTTGGATCCCCAAGGAGTACAGTGACACCATCTCCACACTCTGGGACACCATCTTTCAGAAGCTCTCTGGGGTGCACGGCCCCTCGTCCTCACACTGCCCTGCTTAAATTCTCTCCTTGAGTTTCTTTTTCTTTCTCTGAAGCGAAGGGGGAGAAACTTTCAGATGGGCATTTTCAGAGCCCCTTTCAGAGGTGAAGAGAAGATAAGACATGTAGGACAAGTGTTTCTGAAAAACTCATTTGTCCAGGCAGCTTGGGCACAGATGTGTGGTCTTAGGAGAGCCTCTCCCGGAGGCCTCTGTAGCTCTAGGCTGGACTCACTGCATCACTGCCTCACTGCAGCCAGTGCCGAGCTCCATGCCACCCGGGCATGGATTGTGTCTGCAGCTGGTCCTGGGCTCCCTGTAGCAGGGGCAAGACCCGGTCAGCTTCAGCCAGAGGCAGAGAAAACAGGAGACATTGCTGGGCTGCTGGAACCCTCCACTAGGGCTGTGTGACCTCTGGTGAGTGACTTAGCCTCTCTGTGCCTCAGTTACCTTGTCTGCACAGTGGGGGACTACAGTGCTGTCCTCACAAGCTCTTGGAAACATTAAGTGACGTATTTATGTGGAGCCCTTAGAACAATGCCTGCACTCGGTGAGTTCTGGGGTAAATGTCACCCGCTCTGCAGTCCCCTGGGGCCGCCATAACAAAGTGTCACAAACTGGGTCTTGAAACATGAGTTGACTCTGTCATTGCTCTGGAGGCCGGAAGGCTGCAATGGAGGTGTGTGCAGGGCCTTGCCTTCTCCAAAGGTCCTGTCATTCAGGGCCTCAGGGGTAGAGGGAAGCTGGAGGCCGAGCCCCTGTCCTGGAGGTGGGGAAATCTGTCATCCCAGGAGACACCCTAAGTCCTCACCAGCTCCTCACCCCATGGGCAGGAAATGTGACTTCAAGATGGGCATGACGGGCTGTGGCCTGCAGTTTGGAAGGAGCCCTGGAGGAACCTGCTGCTGGGACACCTCCCAGGAAGGCAGATCTGGAAGGGAGGCTGAGGGTCTTCTTAGAGCTGACCCCATCTTGGCGAGTGCCGTCTTGAGCATCTGTGCTCCTAGACATTGCTGGCAGGTCCTTTCAGCCTGCACTCCAGGATGAGCAGGAGGCCTAGGGGAAGCCCTCTGGGTCCAAGGCTAGGAGGACCCTGCTTGGGACTCCCATGGCCCCTACCCTCAGCCATCCCTGCCTGGCCCACTGTGTAACTGTGCCTGTGTGCCCCTCTGCCTGTCTCATACATGGACACGCCCACAGGGCAGGGCCATGACTGTCTCCTCTGGGGCTTGGCCCAGCCCCTGGGAGTGTTTGCTGTGCCGTGGGTGGTCCCTGAGCCTGTGCTTGTGTTGCACAAAGTAAGGAACGCACTCCACCCTGCCTGCAGGAGCCCCACACTCAGATGGGACAACAGACATGGGAACGGGATGGAAAGGGAGGACCAAGGGCTGCTGGAGCACAGAGGTGGGTGTGGAGTCAGGAGCCTTCCAGGGCCCCTGAGCTGAGTTTTCAGGGCAACATCCTAGAACCAGGAAGGAAGAGGGAGGGCTCCCAGCTGAGGGAGCAGCCTGTGAGAAGGCCTGGGGGGTAATGACAGCAAGGTGCATTCTGGAGACCAAGCAGTGCCTCTGCTGCTGCTTCAGTAAAAGTTGCTGTCTAACACCGCCGTCTTACCCTTAAATTCTTTCCTGGGCAAAACCAAGAGCCCTCCCAGGCTAAGCCCCAATCTTGGGACTCACCCATACATTGATACATGTGCTCCACACTATGGCAGTATTTCCATACGTTGATCTTTTTTTTTTTTTATTGTTATACTTTAAGTTCTAGGGTACATGTGCACAATGTGCAGGTTTGTTACGTATGTATACATGTGCCATGTTGGTGTGCTGCACCCATCAACTCGTCAGCACCCATCAACTCATCATTTACATCCGGTATAACTCCCAATGCCATCCCTCCCCCATTCCCCCTCCCCACCATAGGCCCCGGTGTGTGATGTTCCCCTTCCCGTGTCCAAGTGATCTCATTGTTCAATTCCCACCTATGAGTAAGAACATGCAGTATTTGGTTTTCTGTCTTGTGATAGTTTGCTGAGAATGATGGTTTCCAGCTGCATCCATGTCCCTACAAAGGACACGAACTCATCCTTTTTTATGGCTGCATAGTATTCCATAGTGTATATGTGCCACATTTTCTTATTCCAGTCTGTCACTGATGGACATTTGGGTTGATTCCAAGTCTTTGCTATTGTGAATAGTGCCGCAATAAACATACGTGTGCATGTGTTTTTATAGCAGCATGATTTATAATCCTTTGGGTGTATACCCAGTAATGGGATGACTGAGTCATATGGTATTTCTAGTTCTAGATTCTTGAGGAATCGCCATACTGTTTTCCACAATGGTTGAACTAGTTTACAATCCCACCAACAGTGTAAAAGTGTTCCTATTTCTCTATATCCTCTCCAGCACCTGTTGTTTCCTGACTTTTTAATGATTGCCATTCTAACTGGTGTGAGATGGTATCTCATTGTGGTTTTGATTTGCATTTCTCTGATGGCCAGTGATGAGGAGCATTTTTTCATGTGTCTGTTGGCTGTATGAATGACTTCTTTTGAGAAATGTCTGTTCATATCCTTTGCCCACTTTTTGATGGGGTTGTTTTTTTCTTGTAAATTTGTTTGAGTTCTTTGTAGGTTCTGGATATTAGCCCTTTGTCAGATGAGTAGATTGCAAAAATTTTCTCCCATTCTGTAGGTTCCCTGTTCACTCTAATGTTAGTTTCTTTTGCTGTGCAGAAGTTCTTTCATTTAATTAGATCCCATTTGTCAATTTTGGCTTTTGTTGCCATTGCTTTTGGTGTTTTAGACATGAAGTCCTTGCCCATGCCTATGTCCTGAATGGTATTACCTAGGTTTTCTTCTAGGGTTTTTATGGTATTAGGTCTAACATTTAAGTCTCTAATCCATCTTGAATTAATTTTCGTATAAGGAGTAAGGAAAGGATCCAGTTTCAGCTTTCTACTTATGGCTAGCCAATTTTCCCAGCACCATTTATTAAATAGGGAATCCTTTCCCCTTTTCTTGTTTCTCTCAGGTTTGTCAAAGATCAGATGGCTGTAGATGTGTGGTATTCTGAGGGCTCTGTTCTGTTCCATTGGTCTATATCTCTGTTTTGGTACCAGTACCATGCTGTTTTGGTTACTGTAGCCTTGTAGTACAGTTTGAAGTCAAGTAGCGTGATGCCTCCAGCTTTGTTCTTTTGGTTTAGGATTGTCTTGGCTATGCGGGGTCTTTTTTGGTTCCATATGAACTTTAAAGCAGTTTTTTCCAATTATGTGAAGAAAGTCATTAATAGCTTAATGGGGATGGCATTGAATCTATAAATTACTTTGGGCAGTATGGCCATTTTCATGATATTGAGTCTTCCTATCCGTGAGCATGGCATGTTCTTCCATTTGTTTTGTCCTCTTTGATTTCACTGAGCAGTGGTTTGTAGTTCTCCTTGAAGAGGTCCTTTACATCCCTTGTAAGTTGGATTCCTAGGTATTTTATTCTCTTTGAAGCTATTGTGAATGGGAGTTCATTCATGATTTGGCTCTCTGTTTGTCTGTTCCTGGTGTATTAGAATGCTTGTGATTTTTGCACATTGATTTTGTATCCTGAGACTTTGCTGAAGTTGCTTATCAGCTTAAGAAGATTTTGGGCTGAGAAGATGGGGTTTTCTAAATATACAATCATATCATCTGCAAACAGGGACAATTTGACTTCTTCTTTTCCTAACTGAATACGCTTCATTTATTTCTCTTGCCTGATTGCCCTAGCGAGAACTTCCAACACTATGTTGAATAGGAGTGGTGAGAGACGGCATCCCTGTTTTGTGCCAGTTTTCAAAGGGAATGCTTCCAGTTTTTGCCCATTCAGTATGATATTGGCTGTGGGTTTGTCATAAATAGCTCTTATGATTTTGAGATACGTTCCATCAATACTGAATTTATTGAGAGTTTTTAGCATGAAGGACTGTTGAATTTTGTCAAAGGCCTTTTCTGCATCTATTGAGATAATCATGTGTTTTTGTCTTTGGTTCTGTTTATATGCTGGATTACATTTATTGATTTGCATATGTTGAACCAGCCTTGCATCCCAGGGATGAAGCCCACTTGATCATGGTGGATAAGCTTTTTGATGTGTTGCTGAATCCGGTTTGCCAGTATTTTATTGAGGATTTTTGCATCGATGTTCATCAGGGATATTGGTTTAAAAATCTCTTTTTTTGTAGTATCTCTGCTAGGCTTTGGTATCAGGATGATGTTGGCCTCATAAAATGAGTTAGGGAGGATTCCCTCTTTTTCTATTGATTGGAATAGTTTCAGAAGGAATAGTACCAGCTCCTCCTTGTACCTCTGGCAGAATTCAGCTGTGAATACATCTGGTCCCGGATTTTTTTTGGTTGGTAGGCTGTTAATAATTGCCTCAATTTCAGAGCCTGCTATTGGTCTTTTCAGGGATTCAACTTCTTCCTGGTTTAGTCCTGGGAGAGCGTAAGTGTCCAGGAAATTCTCCATTTCTTCTAGGTTTTCTAGTTTATTTGCATAGAGGTGTTTATAGTATTCTCTGATGGTAGTTTGTAGGGGTCGGTGGTGATATCCCCTTTATCATTTTTTATTGCGTCTATTTGATTCTTCTTTCTTTTCTTCTTTATTAGTCTTGCTAGCGGTCTATCAATTTTGTTGATCTTTTCAAAAAACCAGCTCCTGGATTCATTGATTTTTTGGAGGGTTTTTTGTGTCTCTATCTCCTTCAGTTCTGCTCTGTTCTTAGTTATTTCTTGCCTTCTGCTAGCTTTTGAATGTGTTTGCTCTTGCTTCTCTAGTTCTTTTAATTGTGATGCTAGGGTGTCAATTTTAGATCTTTCCTGCTTTCTCTTGTGGGCATTTAGTGCTATAAATTTCCCTCCACACACTGCTTTAAATGTGTCCCAGAGATTCTGGTATGTTGTATCTTTGTTTTCATTGGTTTCAAAGAACATCTTTATTTCTGCCTTCATTTCGTTATGTACCCAGTAGTCATTCAGGAGCAGGTTGTTCAGTTTCCATGTAGTTGAGCGGTTTTGATTGAGTTTCTTAGTCCTGAGTTCTAGTTTAATTGCACTGTGGTCTGAGACAGTTTGTTATAATTTCTGTTCTTTTACATTTGCTGAGGAGTGCTTTACTTCCAACTATGTGGTCTTTTTTGGAATAAGTGCGATGTGGTGCTGAGAAGAATGTATATTCTGTTGATTTGGGGTGGAGAGTTCTGTAGATGTCTATTAGGTCCACTTGGTGCAGAGCTGAGTTCAATTCCTGGATATCCTTGTTAGCTTTCTGTCTCGTTGATCTGTCTAATGTTGACAGTGGGGTGTTGAAGTCTCCCATTATTATTGTATGGGAGTCTAAGTCTCTTTGTAAGTCTCTAAGGACTTTCTTTATGAATCTGGGTGCTCCTGTATTGGGTGCATGTATATTTAGGATAGTTACCTCTTCCTGATGAATTGATCCCTTTACCATTATGTAATGGCCTTCTTTGTCTCTTTAGATCTTTGATGGTTTAAAGTCTGTTTTATCAGAGACTAGGATTGCAACCCCTGCTTTTTTTTGTTCTCCATTTGCTTGGTGGATCTTCCTCCATCCCTTTATTTTGAGCCTATGTGTGTCTCTGCATGTGAGATGGTTCTCCTGAATACAGCAAACTGATGGGTCTTGACTCTTTATGCAATTTGCCAGTCTGTGTCTTTTAATTGGACCATTTAGTCCATTTACATTTAAGGTTAATATTGTTATATGTGAACTTGATCCTGTCATTGTGATATTAGCTGGTTAGTTGATGCAGTTTCTTCCTAGCATCGATGGTCTTTACATTCTGGCATGTTTTTGCAATGGCTGGTACTAGTTCTTCCTTTCTATGTTTAGTGCTTCCTTCAGGGTCTCTTGTAGGGCAGGCCTGGTGGTGACAAAATCTCTAAGCATTTGCTTGTCTGTAAAGGATTTTATTTCTCCTTCACTTATGGAAACTTAGTTTGGCTGGATATGAAATTCTGGGTTGAAAATTCTTTTCTTTAAGAAAGTTGAATATTGGCCCCCACTCTCTTCTGGCTTGTAGAGTTTCTGCCGAGAGATCTACTGTTAGTCTGATGGGCTTCCCTTTGTGGGTAACCCGACCTTTCTCTCTGGCTGCCCTTAACATTTTTTCCTTCATTTCAACTTTGGTGAATCTGACAATTATGTGTCTTGGAGTTGCTCTTCTTGAGGAGTATCTTTGTGGCGTTCTCTGTATTTCCTGAATTTGAATATTGGCCTGCCTTACTAGGTTGGGGAAGTTCTCCTGGATGATATCCTGAAGAGTGTTTTCCAACTTGGTTCCATTTTTCCCCTCACTTTCAGGCACACCAATCAGACGTAGATTTGGTCTTTTCACATAATCCCATATTTCTTGGAGGCTTTGTTCATTTCTTTTTCCTCTTTTTTCTCTAGACTTCTCTTCTCACTTCATTTCATTCATTTGATCTTCAATCATTGATACTCTTTCTTCCAATTGATCGAGTTGGTTACTGAAGCTTGTGCATTTGTCACGTAATTCTCGTGTCATGGTTTTCATCTCTATCAGTTCGTTTATGGCCTTCTCTGCATTGATTATTCTAGTTATCAATTCTTCCATTCTTTTTTCAAAATTTTTAGTTTCTTTGCGCTGGGTACGTAGTTCCTCCTTTAGCTCTGAGAAGTTTGATTGACCGAAGCCTTCTTCTCTCGACTTGTCAAAGTCATTCTCCATCCAGCTTTGATCCATTGCTGGTGATGAGCTGTGTTCCTTTGGAGGGGGAGATGCACTCTGATTTTTTGAATTTCCAGCTTTTCTGTCCTGCTTTTTCCCCATCTTTGTGATTTTATCTGCCTTTGGTCTCTGATGATGGTGATGTACTACTGATGGGGTTTTGATGTGGCTGTCCTTTCTGTTTGTTAGTTTTCCTTCTAACAGTCAGGACTCTTAGCTGCAGGTCTGTTGGAGTTTGCTTGAGGTCCACTCCAGACCCTGTTTGCCTGGGTATCAGCAGCAGAGGCTGCAGAAAATAGAATATTGCTGAACAGTGAGTGTTGCTGTCTGATTCTTGCTCTGGAAACTTCATCTCAGAGGTGTGCCCAGCTGTGTGAGGTGTGAGGTGTCAGTCTGCACCTAGTGGGGAATGTTTCCCAGTTAGGTTACTCAAGGGTCAGGGACCCACTTGAACATGCAGTCTTTCTGTTCTCAGATCTCAACCTCCGTGCTGGGAGACCCACTGCTCTCTTCAAAGCTGTCAGACAGGGTCATTTACATCTGCAGAGGTTTCTGCTGCTTTTTGTTTAGCTATGCTCTGTCCCCAGAGGTGGAGTCTACAGAGGCAGGCAGGCCTCCTTGAGCTGCGGTGGGCTCCACCCAGTTTGAGCTTCCCGGCGGCTTTGTTTACCTACTTAAGCCTCAGCAATGGTGGGCGCCCCTCCCCTAGACTCGCTGCTGCCTTGCAGTTAGATCTCTGACTGCTGTGCTAGCAATGAGGGAGGCTCCATGGGCGTGAGACCCTCTGGGCCAGGTGTGGGATATAATCTCCTGGTGTGCCATTTGCTAAGTCCCTTGGTAAAGTGCAGTATTAGGGTGGGAGTTACCCGATTTTCCAGGTGTTGTGTGTCTCAGTTTCCCTTGGCTAGGAAAAGGGATTCCCTTCCCTCTTGTGCTTCTCAGGTGAGGCGATGCCTCACCCTGCTTCAGCTCTTACTGGTCGGGCTGCACCAGCTGACCAGCACCAATTGTCCGGCACTCCCCAGTGAGATGAACCCGGTACCTCAGTTGAAAATGCAGAAATCACCCATCTTCTGTGTCACTCGCGCTGGGAGCTGGAGGCTGGAGCTGTTCTTATTTGGCCATCTTGCTCCAGGAACCTACACGTTGATCTTTAACTTAATACATCCTAAGCTTCCTGTGGAGTATCAGTAGCTTCATTTTGCAGAAGAGGAGAATCTGAGGCTCAAATACAGCTGGGAAACAGTAAAACAAAGATTAAAAAAATAACCAAACTCCATGTTCTTACTTTGATTTAAACATTATCAGGCCATCTCACAACAGAGCCACAGCCGATGTGTTCTTGGCTACAAAGGCACCTACAGTCTATCCCTGAAACCAAAGCACAAGAACTTCAAAGCAGACGTTGTATCACTGTGCCTGGCTTTTTGTTTTTTTTTTTGAAACAGTTTCGCTCTGTCACCCAGGGTGAAGGCAGTGGCACAATCTCGGCTCACTGCAAGCTCCACCTCCTGGGTTCATGCCATTCTCCTTACTCAGCCTCCCGAGTAGCTGGGACTACAGGTACCCACCACCACACCTGGCTAATTTTCTTTTTGTATTTTTAGTAGAGATGGGGTTTCACCATGTTAGCCAGGATGGTCTCGATCTCCTGACCTCATGATCTGCCTGCTTCGGCTTCCCAAAGTGCTGGGATTACAGGTGTGAGCCACTGCTCCCGACCTGTTTGTTTGTTTGTTTGTTTTTTTAGAGAGATGGGGTCTCGCTTTGTTGCCCAGGCTGGTCTTGAACTCCTGGCCTCAGGCAATCCTGCCTCAGCCTTCCCAGAAATATATATGTGATTAACAATTAAGTTCTAAATGTCTGTGTTTCTGTTTCCCTGGAGAGCTGATGACAGGTGTAGGACTCACACAGCACATTTGTTAGCATTTATCCCCACCCCGACACCTGCCTGGGTGATGCAGGGACCTTCCTGAGCACAGCAACAGCAGAAGAACAAATCCCTGGAAAAAGCATCATAGTGTTGAGGAACCTGGGCCTGAGGGATGATGACCCAGCGTGTGTCCACAGAAGGCGTGTTTACGTTTCACTCTGTGGACCATGACTTTTCACTTAGATCCAATGCTGAGTCCTCGAAATTAATTTTTCTCATTTTCCACTGCAAAGTGTTCTTATGCACAGATGAAAAATGAAGTGATAGCTGTGATTGTGTTGGCTCTGTTTGTGGAAGACCTTTAGAAACAGTTAATGATTCTAGTTTTATATCATTGTTACCAGATACTTCAAAGAGGAAGTCAGTTAATTCCAATGACAGTTTGATCCTTTTCATCTGATTTATGGAATCAGTGAAGATTTAGAAGTTCCTTCTGTTGCTGGTGATACAATGATGTTGTCATGAGTTCAGTGGAAAAACTTAGTGTGAAAGGGGTATATTATTTGTTCTTGTAGTTATGATAGGCACACAATTTTTGGTGCAGCTAGTGTCATGGTAAAAACAAGATTCTTTCTAAATTAAGTACAGAAATGTGCTTGGGATAACTTGTGGCCCATTAAAACAGGCTGTGATAATTTACCAACCTAACAGGAGCTGTGGTTGTTAAAATTTACACCTATTATATGTGTACCCAGAATAACTTGAAATAAACACGTTTGTGATGACGTTAACATTAAATATGAAAAAAACCTTGTTTTTTCCCCAAATAGTAGTACTCACCTTCTCTCACTTTCCTCATTATCAATCAGATTTGATAAATGTTGGAGCTTCTGAAAAATTACTTCATAAATCAACTTAAGTGTCTTATGGTACTAAACTTTTTGTAAACAAATCATTTAAATTTTGGATGCAGTTTTATAAAATCAATTGGAAATTTTTAATTGAAGCAGTCAATGAATAGAAGCCCCCAAATGTCAGTTATTAATGTTGTTAGCAAATTGTAATTATTGAAAACAAAGCTTGCTATGCAGGAAGACATTGAAATTTTCCTCTAGGAGAGCAAAGGAGGAAGTGAACATATTACATTGTGAAGCTAGCTCAGTGTACAAGATTTTATTTAGAAATTCTTAAACTTTGGTATATCTTGGCATATGGGAAGAATCTTTAAATGAAGCTCCTTTATTTAATTGGATAAATGTATGATGTGGAATGGAATGGAATCAGGTGGAGAAGGCCTAGAATTTTATGGCATCTAAGTTTGGTAAGACATTTAAAAGAATCATGAATAGAGATGATGCATTTGACATGTTTTGTTGTGAAAAAAATGTGTCAAAGAAGGCACCCTAAATAGATGCAAAAGGCAGTCTCTATGACAATGTTTCTGCTGAAATATTTATATATTTCAATGAAAAAATATTAGAATTGAAAATGTTCTCCATTTAACAGAATTTACTCTGAGCTTACCAGCTACCTCAATTCCCGTAGTGATAATAGTTTCTAAATTTAAAATGTCATGCCCTTTCGGAAAGAATCAGTTGCAATGTTAACAACTTAGAATTTTTAAATCATAAAATACAATTTGAAGACAATTACAAGCAATTTTATGAAAAATTTAAAATAATATAGTCACATTCTTCTGAAAAATGCCACTGGTCCACAGCATTAGGATAATGTAGGAAGGAAAATGACTGAAGTATGTAGTTGTGTACCAAGAATAAGTCGTGTATTGATTTTTACGTTGTTTTTTTTGTTTTGTTTTTTTGTTTTTGTTTTTGTTTTTTTGTTTTTTTTTGAGATGGAGTCTCGCTCTGTCATCCAGGCTGGAGTGCAGTGGCGTGATCTTGGTTTATTGCACCCTCCGCCTCCCGGGTTCAAGTGATTCTCCTGCCTCAGTCTCCCGAGTAGCTGGGACTACAGGCATGTGTTCACACCCAGCTAATTTTTGTATTTTTAGTAGAGATGGGGTTTCAGCATGTTGGTCAGTTTGGTTTTAAACTCCTGACCTCAGGTGATCTGCCCACCTTGACCTCCCAAAGTGTTGGGATTACAGGTGTGAGCCACTGCTTCTGGCCTATTTTTACTTTTCAATATATATCTATTTTTTTGAGACCAAGTCTCGCTCTGTCACCCAGGCTAGAGTGCAGTGGCGTGATCTTGGCTCACTGCAACCTCCGCCCACTGGGTTCAAGCGATTCTCTTGCCTCAGCAGCTGGGATTACAGGCATGCGCCACCATGCCTGGCTAATTTTTTTGTATTTTTTTAGTAGAGACGGGGTTTCACCGTGTTAGCCAGGATGGTCTCGATCGCCTGACCTCGTGATCTGCCTGCCTCAGCCTCCCAAAGTGCTATTTTTAAATATTTGAGATGTGTAATTGTTTAAATAATTTAAAATTTTGCTTTAATATACATAGATCTGTCATATTTTCATTTTTTAATTAAAATTTTTAATAGCTTTTAAATTAAATTATTTTAGGCCCACCAATATAATAAACCAATTTATTGGTCAATAAATGCACATATAATTTATATTATATAAATATGTATATATATAAAACATTTACTACCTATGTCTATATAATTTAAATTAAAACAACACCTCAAATGGTTAGCTGCTGCGTCAGAAGGAAATGGAGGCTCCAAGGAGATTAAATAATGTGTTCAAGTCCTCTTGACTGATAAGTGGTATAATATTTTGGTATTTTATTGAGTACTTTTTTTTGTATTATCAAATCTTTGAAAAATTTTTAATACAATTTTATTAATGTAGCTAGAGGGCCCCATTCCTCTCTCTGTTCTTTCCAAATTTCTGTCATTTTAAAGTATCTTTTTCTCTATTGTTTTCAAATTAAATTTGAAAATGAAAATAACATTTTAAAAATGAATTAAAATAAAATTAAAATAAATTAAAATAATGTAATTGAAAATTAAATTAAAATTTAAAGTAAAATTAAAATAACATTATAAAATATTGTTGGAGTACCAAGTGCATGGTTACTGTGCACCCTGGCAGTAACCATGACCTTCCGGAGTTGATGTTACCTCTGCAGCCCGGGGGCTTCAGACTTTATACTTATGGATAATGTAAATCCTATCCATCCTATCCATCTCCCCGCTCCTTAAAAGCATTTTGTACTCACCAGTCTCTGAATTGGCCCCTGAGTTCTACTGCAGGTGCTGAGTTGTCGACAATGGAGTGCTTGGCTTTGCATGCTTGTGCCACACATATTTGTGTTACTCACCTTTGCCTGTGTGTAGCGGTATCCTGTGGTGTGTGGAGGGAGTCTCAAAGCCACTTTAACCACACGATTATGTTCCCGAGGCCCAGCGTCTTGTACTGGGCTGTGGTTTGTTCATCTCCACTCACCAGTGGGGTTCCAGGATTCCATGGCAAGACTATGGCAGATTTGAACGTGTCCACTCTCCGTCGATGGACACTGACTGATTCTAGGTTTGTTTGGTTTGGTTTCCTCTGGGGAACCGTGCGCCTGTGGTCACTTGTGGGAAGGTTCCTGTAGGATGTACCCCTAAGTGTCCAGGTGCCGTGTGACCCTGTGTGTGTTGTGAACACCACTAGACCATGCCAACCTGTTTTCCAGATGGTTGTGTCAACACAACGCTCACCGGCAAAGTACAGGTCACTGTTGTCCCAGGTCCTAGGCAACACTCGATGTCATCAGATCTTATATTTTTTTCAAATTTAGTTGGTGTGAAATGACATATTATTGTTTTAACTTGCATTCTCATTCCTTTTAATGAAGCAGAATTTTTTTTTGGATGTCCATTGTTCATTCCGATGAGTCTTTCTAAAACACAGCTCTGTTCCCATCCTGTGTTCCCCATCTCCCCCAGAAGTCCCAGTGGCTTTCAATTGTTTCATAAATCTATCCCCAACATCGGGGACCTCTTTCCATTCAGACTCCCGTTTTACTCCTCTCCTTACGCCTCAGAAGGTGATTATGGCCACTTCACTGGCCATTCCCATGTGCTGTGTGCTGTCTCTTTCCTCCAAGCCTTTGCCTGTGGTGTTCACTCTTCCAGAAACGCTCTTCCTGAGAGCCTCCCCTGCACCCCTTCAGCCTCAGGTCAGGGCTCATCTTCTCCAGGAAGCTTTCCCTGAACCTCCCTTGGCTCTCCCCTCTGGTTGAGGCAGCTCCCTGTGTTATGATGGGCTGCTTCTCTGTGTCCCCTCTCTGGACTGAGCTCATGGGGGTGGACCCCATCTGACTCACCCATGGTGCCCAAGGTGGTTCCCCAGCAGACATGCAGGGAGTCATTCTTCCCATTTTAACGTGATTTTGCAGTTTTGCCCAGGCAGGTTCTGAGGCTTTGAGTGACCATGGACTTTTTAAGTGCAACTGGCTCAGTGGACAGGATATAAACTGGGGCCAGCAACCTCCAGCATCAGGTGACTGGTGACCAGGCTGGCAGTCCTGCCGAGCTCCGGGAATCATCCCCACTCCCTGATTCATGGGTTCTCACCAACCCCTCGGACTCTGCGTCCAGCTCTTCTCTGCTTCCCCAACACTTCCAGGCTCTCCCCTCTGGCTTCCCAGCGTGGGCCATCACTGCTGGGCTCCCTTGAGGACAGAATCCGTGTCCATCTGGTTCACAGTTGTCTTCTGATGCCTGCCTCGTGCCAGAGACACAATCAGTGCTCAAGCAACATGTGCTGCAAGCTTTACACAAGCTCCCTCGATTTTGGCGATTCAGAGAGAAAATTAAGGCGCACTCCCTCTCCCCACCTTCACCGAAAGCAGTGATCTCACACCAGGCGGATCTAACAGAGGCGTGGGTGTTGACAGACCTTGGCAGATTCCCCCAGCTGGGGCTGGAGATGTGTGAAGCCCAGGGAGGGGGGATTGCACTGGGAGCCCATAGATGGAGGAGGGGCGTCAGTGGATACAGTCAGAAACGCTCTCCCCACCCCAGCCCATTTCCTCAGCAACCAGGAATGTTTACCTGAACTCACAGGTGCCTCTGCAAGCACAGGGAGTGTCCAGGAGACCCCAGCCTCCCCTTGTATCCACCTGCAGGGGTGGAGCTCTGTGGAACCCGTGCCTGTGCACATTCCCCCGAGCTCCATCACTCACCACCAGAGAGGAACAACAAAAGGAAGCCCTGGAGATCTGGAGTGAAGACATTTCATCATGCCCCCCTGTGTGCCGGCTCACATCTTATTGAAAAATTCTAATCGTCTCAGAAGGCTCATTTCCATTTGTGGCGCAAATGGAGCCTGTCCTCAAGGGGATGGATGTGCATGCAGCCGGTGCAAAGCGAGATGTTCCACAGGCTGGAAATACAATGTGCTGCCTGGTGCTGGTGAGCCTCACCACCAAGAGCAGCCGCAGGACTGGGGAGGAGCCTCCTGTTCATGGGGGTGAGCAGGGAGGCAGGAAGGAGAACTTGAGGTACACATGACCTTTGAGTTCCGGCAAAGGACTCCCCAGCTATGCCTCACCAATCTGTGACAGGGACTGAGCCCTCACACCCCAGCTCAGGCAACACACACATACATACAAACATACACGTATGCACACATACACCCATAAACATGCAAACATGCACACATGCACACACACACCCAAATGCATACATGCATATGCACACACATGCACACATACACAGCCATACAAATACATGCATACATAGGCACACACGCATGCACACATACACAATACACACATATACACACATACACATACACAATACACATACAGATTCATACACATACACACATGCACATATATGCACGCACATATACACATACATGGATACACAGATACACACATATACACAGGCATACATATATATGTAGACACAGACACACATACGGTTCCCTACAAGTCAGGGCAGGAGGAGGCAGGTACCCTTGAGAGTAGCTCGGCTGCGGCTGTGGTCATTCTCCAGGCTGGTGGTTCCCTGACCTGGCTGAGCCTCAGAATCACCTGAAGCTTTTAACAAAGGTGCAGCATCACCAGCCCCCCATCTGAAATTCTGACTCCTAGGGCCTGAGACAGGTCCAGGGATCTTGGTTTCCTCCACCTCTCTGAGCTCTTGACCCCTCTACCTCCAGACAGTAAAAGCCTTCAAGGCGTAGATAAAATAACCTCTCTACTGTTGGGCCCTCCTTGACCCCCAGGAAGGTTAATTGTCCTCTCTTCTGGGTTCCCATGGTTTCTTTTTCATTCTCAGACACAGCATTTGTCTTAGAGTCCTGTGCGTGTGCCTTTCCCTAGGCTGTGAGCTCTGCAGGGGTACCACTGTGTCAGATTCCCCTCTGATCCCAGCAGGGCTTCCTGACCTTCAGAGTGTGGGTCACACTTGATCTGAACCCACCTTCGCAGCTCTAAGGGAGTCAGTCCACCTCCTGCCTAGTTATTTCTGCCAGTTTTTATGCCGTACTGGCTCTGTGGTTCTAGTAGCCACACTTAATGCTTCGAGTCTAGCAGAGCTAGTTTGGGCACAAAGTTTCCAGACACTCCCCACATCCAAGTATTTGTGAAAAATTTGAAGGCTGGGAGTTTGTGGGAGGGGTCACATTGCAAACGCCAGTATCGGCCATCTTGCTCGTGACAGCCTCCTTTTCTGACTCCTTCCTGGTGCAGCTTGGAAATCCTTCCCCTTACCTCACACAGAGAAATTCTGCCCATCTTTAGAGCACTGAGAGCTCAGCTTCTGCCCTGGGAATCTCTTCTGAAAAAAAGCAATGGAATTCTGATGACTGGATTGGATCCACTTGGCTACTTTGCAGGAGGTAGAGACACGTATCAGCTCCTGCTAGGAATGTTCTGCTCAGCATGAAGTGCCACCTATTTAGGGAGAAGAGGAGTCGAAGAATGTTTCCTTGAGGGAAGTTCACAATAACAGAAAGAGACCAAGAGGAGGCTGACAGGGGATGGCAACCTGTGCTAGAGGTGGATAAAATACTTGCTCTGGAAGTTTCCCAGAGTGACCACACCCTGAACCAAGAGGTTAGTCTGCAGCCAGCTGTTTCCTTCAACCAAGAGGTTAGACCACAGCCTGGTGTCTCCTTCAGCCCAGAGGTTAGACTGCAGCCAGGTGATTCATTCAACCAAGAGGTTAGACCACGGCCAGGTGTCTCCTTCAACCAAGAGGTTAGACCACGGCCAAGTATCTCCTTTAATCGAGAGGCTAGACAACAGCCAGGTGTTTCCTGGTGGAAATCATTTGCAGGTGGTAGATGGTTTTTGGGTCATGAAATCAGCCCAGTGTGTCACAACCAGGTGAACTGTTTACTTTTTAATGATACAGACTACAAATAAGAATACATCTTGCACAGTATATATTTTTAGAGGAACTTTTATTCTAGTTGTGAGCATGTGTGTGTATGTATGTGCTATGGTCAGAACGTGTATGTCCCCCCTTCTCAAATTCCCGTGTTAAAATCCTAACCCCAAGGTGGTGGTATTAGCAGGTGGGACCTTTGGGAGGTGATTAGGTCATAGGGGTGGAGCCCTCATGAATGAGATTAGTGTCCTTGTAAAAGAGACTACAGAGAGATTGTTCACCCCTTTGCTATATGACAATATACCTAGAAGAGGGCTGTTTACGAACCAGGAAGCAGGCCTTCACCAGACACGGAATCTGCTGGCTCCTTGGATCTTGGGTCAGCAGGCTTGCATTCGTTTCTGGAGGCTTTAGCAGAGAACCCATTTCCTTGCCTGTTTCAGCTTTTAAAGACCATCATGTTTCCTGGCTAATGGTTTCCTCCTCCCCCTTCTACGTGGTCTCTGTACCATCTTCCCTCCTCTCTGAGCCCCGCTCCTTTGCAAATGCATTGAGCCCTCTGGGATGATCCAAGATCATCTCTCCAGTTCAAGGCCTGAAACCTTAACCACATCTGCAAAGTCCCTTTTGCTACATAATATCACATTCACAGGTTTTGGGGATTAGGGTGCGGACACTGTTGGAGACCATTATTCAGTCTACCATAGTCACGGGCAAAAAAAAATAGAAGCCACTGGGCTAGACTACAACTCACATGAACAAATTATCAGGCCTCTGGCATCTGCGTCGGCGATCCCGTTTCCTGCCCTGTCATTCAAATTCAATCAGCATCGCTGAAACTTGCTGGGTTCAACAGTCGATTAGCCCTAAAACCCCGGAGTCTCAGAGCTTCAAGGGCAGTTTCCTTGTTTACATCTGAAGAAAATCATGCCAGAGGTTGGGGAGCCTTGTCTCACATTGATTCAAGGAGCGGGGACAGGGTGGGACCAGAGTCCAGTGACCTTGACCCCCCAGGCGAGTGTGAAGACAGGTGGAATGATGGAAGTGCTGGAAGCTGGTGTGTGTCCAGGCACTTGTCAGCTAGATGACACCGACCAGGTTGCTTCCGAGAACTTCAGTTTCCACGTCTCTAAATGGGGATAATGATGCAGATTTTGAAGAATGATAATGAGATTCCTCGAGGGAATGCATACAAAGTGACTGTCCTAAAGCAGGCACTGGAAAAGCATGACTTCCTCTGGAAGCTCGAACAATCAGCCTTATTTCTTTGTCCTTCCCTTCAACTACACCCTTACCCTTCAACTTACACCCTTCATTACCGGTGCCCTCCTCCCATCTTGACTTGGGACTTGGCCAGGTGACCTGCCTTGGCCAGTGACTTGCAGGTGCAGGGGACAGGATGCTGGTTCCAAGCCTAGGCCTGAAGAGGCTCCATGTGCTTCTGCTGGTCCTCTTGGGTCTCTGCCATTACCCAATAAGAGCATGCCCCAGTCAGCCTCCCAGTCTCTGGAGGAGCATGAGAGGGAGAGGAGGAGCAAAGCTGCCTGGCCACCCCCACTCCTGCCTCTCAAAGAATAACCACCAAGCCTAGCCCAGTCTAGGCCGGATGATCCCAGCTGACCTGCACACACAAGAGCAAACCCAGCTAAGATCGGTGGACACTCAGCCCACCTGCAGATGCCTGATAAATCAATGCTTATATTGTTCACACCCTACTGAGTTTTGAATTATTATACACTGGTAGCTAACTGTGACAGCTCCCTTTCCTGTTTAGTTTTAACTGAGAAGATATCATACTATTGTGACATTTTAGAATCCATTGTGTCAAAGCCCCTTCCAGTCCCTGGTGAGAACGCCATGTGCTTTCATCCTGAGTGGCCACTTGGTTAGTCAGAGGACTTGGCTGGGCTGGTGTCTCCCTCATCTCTGGGCCTGCAGCACGTAGTGGGGTTCACTCGATATCTCCTCAGTCAGTCTTGGGCCTGAGCAACTCATTTTCACCTCTAATTTAATTACTGATTGATTCTGTCTTGATGGCAGAGAGGTCTCTGTGAAATGCAATTACTTCCTTGTACCCAAGCATTTTGATTGTCTAATGATTGTCTCCAACAGGAGCCAAGCATCCATCCTGCTTTTAATTAAACTAATCTGTTAGAGAGGGAGCCAGCCTGCCTCCCAGCCCAGCCAACTTCAGCCACACCTCGGGGAGAGAGCTCTTCTACTCCCTGGATGCAGGCTTTGGGATCTGAGACCCTGCATGGTATTTATGAACCATGATATCACTCTGGAGTGGAGATCCCAATGAGACGGGTCAGCTTAATCGCCCTGTCCCTAACAAGCCATTTGCTGCCTTTACAAATGTGCCACTCTCCCCAGGTTCTTGCTCCTGGAACTCAGAAGTCAGAGGACCCATCGTGTGGCATTAAGAGCAGGAGCAGAGAGCAGGATCAAGCCTGGGTCGAGAGCACTGGCACTGGGGTCAGAGTTTAGTTTCTTGCCTTGTCTTTTAACAGCCCTGCATCACAAGAAAGTTGTCAACTTCTCAGCCACAGTTTCTTCATCCGTAACGTGGGGATACTGATAAAAGCCTGCAGTTTCTTAGCCATACCCTCAGGGCAGCTAGTGTTCACATTTCAGCCTTTTTCTTTTGGGTTTTGCAGATAATACAGTGTGTATTACAATTATTAACCTTGCCAGCAGGGTCTGGGGTAAATACCCCCAAATTGAATTGGATATTTTAGTATCAAAACTTGACTATTCAAACGAAGGCAGTAAACAAAGATTATAAATGGTCTCACGAGACTTTATGATGGATATTGGTGCCCAATGACTTGTGGAAACTCTTTTGGATTTTAGAACTCTTTGGAATTTGGAATTATAGAGTGAGCTAATGGATGCATACCTCGTTCAGCAGGTTTTCGTGAGGGTTAAATGAGACCCTGTGGGCATATTGTTAAGCACAGTGCCAGGCACACCATCAGCGTTCAATAAATGGCCATTTCCACTCATCCATTCACTCTAAATCCCAATGGATGAGGTGGGATCTACACTAGTGAGGAGCTGCAGAGATGCAGAGACTCCCTCCTCCAGAGTGCATGGCTTTGGGACAGAAGTAAAAGGCCACGGACACCAGTAACTACCCCAGCAAGAGGAAGCACAGACGCCAGCTTTTCACAGAAGACAGAATCAAATGGCTGATGGACGTTTGGACAGATGCACATCCTTGCTGGTAATTAAAAGAAACCAAATGAAAACACAACGAGATTTTTGTAGCTATCAGTTTTGCAAAAGCTTTACCTATTGCTAATGTCCAGGACTAGTAACAGTATTAGCAAGTAGCTGCTCTTATAACTTTGGTGAGAATGGAAACCAATCGCATAGTGTATGAGTCCGTTTTCACATTGCTGATAAAGACATACCTGAGACTGGGCAATTTACAAAGGAGGTTTAACTGGACTTACAGTTCCATGTGGCTGGGGGAGCCTCACAATCATGGCAGAAGGCAAGGAGGAGCAAGTCACATCTTATGTGGATGGTGGAAGGCAAGGAGGAGCAAGTCACATCTTATGTGGATGGTGGAAGGCAAGGAGGAGCAAGTCACATCTTATGTGGATGGTGGAAGGCAAGGAGGAGCAAGTCACATCTTATGTGGATGGCGGAAGGCAAGGAGAGGAGCTTGTGCAGAAAACTCCCCCTTATAATAACCAGCAGATCTCCTGAGACTATCACAAGAACAGCACGGGAAAGACCTGCCCCCATGATTCAATTACCTTCCACCAGGTCTCTCTCACAACACGTGAGAATTCAAGATAAGATTTGGGTGGGGACACAACCAAACCATATCACATAGATACAGCTATTTTTTTGATAGGTAACATTTTTACTTTATATAAAAACTCAACATGTATGTACATTTTTTTTTTTCTTTTGAGACAAGGATTTGCTCTGTTGCTCAGGCTGGAGTGCGGTGGCATGATCTTGGCTCACTGCAGCCTCTGCTTCCCAAGCTCCAGTGATCCTCCTACCTCAGCCTCCCTAGTAACTGGGACTACAGATGTGAGCTACCATACCAGGCTAATGTTTAAAATTTTTTTGTAGAGACGGAGTTTTGCCATGTTGCCCAGGCTGGTCTCCAACTCCTGGGCTCAAGTGATCTGCCCACTTTGGCCTCCCAAAGTTCTGGAATTACAGGCATGAGCCATTTCTCCTGGCAGTAAATATTTTTGACTCTACAACCCTAGTTTTGGGACTCTACCCTGCAGAAACAGTAGCCTGAAGATGGTAAGAATGTGTGTTCCAGGTCAGCAATTGCAACATTGTATGTAATTCTGAAATATTGAAAGTGACTGAAATATTTCTTGATAAGGGGATGGGTAGAGATACTTAGCTGCATTCATATTGTGGACATTACACAGATTTTGGAAAGAATAAGGTAGATTTACACTAGAATGAAGTAACATGAACCCAGTCTTCTCATCTGTAAAATTAGGGCTGTCTTACCTCATAGGGTCACATGAACAGTGGATAAAAGACTGCAAAGCATTTGACACAGTGTCTGATGCAAAGAAAATAATCAATAGCTGTTAGCTGTTAGTTGCTGCTTTTTAAAAATCATGAACTCATAGATGCTGGCTTCAGTGAAAGCTCACTGCCTGTTGGGTCCTCTCTGTTTGCTACTGTTAGCTGTTACAAAGTTGCCTGGCAAGGCAACAGGACCAGGTAGATATTTGGAAGGCATGGATTCCATACTGGGCTCTGCAATCACTTCTTGATTTCCAAGCCACTCAACCTCCCTGAATCCTGGCTTCCTTATCTATCAGTCAGCTCAGGTTAAGTTCTGCTGCAGTAACAAACATCCCTTAAGGTCTTGCCCCCATGACACATTCATCAGGAGTGGCTTTGGCTGTGCCCCCTGACACCCAGGCTGGGGAGCAGCCCAATTTGGGACATTGCTGGTGTCGAGGCACAGGGAAAAAGAACAGAACCATGCAATGCCTCATAATGCTTCTTTGGGAAGCAGTACATGTCAATGCTGCTCAGATCTTCATGGCCAAAATGAGTCACCTGGCCAAGCCCAGTGTCAGTGGAAAAGAGAGGGCATCCTGTGTAGAGATGGCCTATGTGGGAAGCACAGTAAAAGCCTGGCAATAACACCACCTACCACACCAAGTCAGTCAAAGTGAGTACAGTCGCCCCTTGGTATGCACAGGGGGTTTGCTTCTAGGATATGCTCCTCTGATCCTTGCTGCTTCAGATGCCAAAATCCAACAATGCTCAGGTGCCTTATATAAAATGGTGTAGTATCTGCATTGAACCAATGCATATTCTCCCATTTATTTATTTTGAGATGGAGTCTTGCCCTGTTGCCCAGGCTGGAGTGCAGTAGTGCAATCTTGGTCCTCTTCCTTCCTCCTGGCGCTGCGTCCCCTCCTTGGCAGACCCTTCCTCATTTGTCATCCTGCACTGATGCGGGCTGTCCCATGCGCATCTGTCTTCATGGACTGTCAGCTCCTTGGTGACACTGCTCCGCCATCTCGGGTTACCCTCATCACTCCTGCATATTGTCGAGCTCCACGAATGTCTGTTGAGTTAAGGAATGGATGAGTGAATGAGCACATTCCTGAATGCCCCTTCCCACTTTATTTATCTGTGAATCCCATTTGTTCTTCAAACCCAGGCATCACTGTCTCTAGGGTGCCCTCCGTGATTGCTCCCAGGGCTGCGTGAGGTGCTCCTGTAGTCCTCAAGCTCCCCCTCGGCATCGTGCACTTGCCTGAGGGTCTTCTCTGCTTCCCTGCCTTGAAGGCAGCATCAGCTTTGCTCCCTGTCATTGTGCCTGCCCTGCTGAGGCCAGGGCCAGCACATAGCAGGTGCTTCCGGTGTGTTCACGGGGTAATTCATTATTCATTGGACTCATACTTAGGGGAGTGCCTGGGATACAGCTGTGACCAAAGAGGCCTGCCCTTGAAGTCCTTTTTCTCTAATGGGTGAACGAATTGCTGCCACCCACATTGCAGCAGCTGGGCCTCTCCCAGAGTGTGACATCAGCAGACAGTGTCCAAACACAGATAGGACTTCTGTTTTGTCACTGTCTGGTTGTAAAAGCTGCAGTTTGATATATTTCCATGGGCTAAAGATTTAAGATAAAATTAATCTGCCAGCTCTGCATCTAAGTGACTGTCAAGGTTTAAATAATGCTATTTAATAGACAGTGGCAGTTGGAGCCACAGTGTTTGCCAGGAGCCAGTGATTTTCCCTGCAAGTCCCCATGCTGCTATCTGAAAACCTCCCTCGGGTCTACCCTGGCAGCCCCTGAGAGACCAGCGAGGCTCTGGCCTCCTTTCCTGAGTGTTACCAAGGAAATGGACTGAACTTTGCTCCCCCTTGCCTTAGTCCAGTCCTTCCCTCCACTCACACAAGGAAGCAAGCTCAGGAGTGGCCATTATAACCTAGAAACAGCCCTGGATCTCCTTGCCCTATTCATCTCTTCTCTTCCAAGCATTTCTTTCTGCCTTTGAAGTCAGCACTGTTTTGAACTAGACTTTGAGAGGCTTCCAAGGAACGGGCAAATTGGGCAAATTTCAATATCCCCTTTCTACAGTTTTTCAAAACCAAATCCTTAAAGGAGTGCTAACTTTAGTTCTCCTCATGAGGCGACAAAACTACTGTCACCAGAAGGGGTTCAACCTCAGCAAGGACATCAGACCAGGCAGTTGTGCCCAAACTTTGGCTGAAATGAAGCAAATAGGACCTGGAGACAGGCTTTGGCAAAACAGCAGGACTTGCTGTTCTGAATGGAGCCCTGGCTGTGCCAGCAGCCCAAGGCCTGTTTCCCCACTGTCAAGGTTGGTAGATGAGATTATCTTGAAGGCCTCTCCTACCCTGATAGTCTATGATGTAAAAGAAGTGATTGAACTGAGTTGGGTTTGATTATATTACAACCAGGGACTCCAGGAATAGGCAGGAAAGATCCTGCCCTCCCTCCTGGTAAGGAACCCAAAGGAACTGGCAGTGCCAAGAGAAGTAGGCTTTCTTGCTAATGGGAGCTCTAGGCCAGCAGAAGTTAGCCATAAAAGGCCTAAGCAGAGTCTCAAGCCAACCTTGGCTGGAGGGTTTCCTTCACCTATTTGCCCCTTTTTGACCTTAGTCTCAGGACTCAGCACCCTCAGGGGTGGCGAGGGTTCTATGGCTCCTACGCCCAGGTGGGCCTGGTGGAGGGTGGGAGGGGAGGGCCTCGGCAAGGGTTACCTGGAGATCCATCTTCACTCAGCAGAAAGCATCATTTGAAACAGGTGCATCTACCTGTGCAGAATCAGTGGGGTCCAATCCCCACCAAACATCAGGATAGTTGAGGAGCTTTAAAAAAAAAAATCAATCCTTCAGCTGTACAAGTTCAGAGTGTCTGGATTAAAATCCCTGCCTTTGGGCATGGAGATCTGAGCCTTTTGAAATCCTTCTGTGAGGGGTGTAGTGCTGGGTGTGGTTCCTCCATCTTGTCCACCACTGGGCAGTCAGCACAGTGAGTTAACTGAGAATTCATCCCCCATCACGCCCTGTCTTGGGCGCCAGGGACATGGAGATGGAAGCCCTACCTTGGGCATCTTACAGTGGTGTGTGGGTGACAGGCACACGAGGGGCATGATAGAGGAACCCCAAGGAGGTGGACATCTGGGGTCTGACAAAGACTCTCTTCTGGACCAACACAGGCTTCTCCCAGCCCTCTCTCAAGGAGGCCTCAGCCTTGGCCTCTAGAAACTACAGACTCTCATCACAACTGATTTCGTCCACCTCCCAACACTGAGACTGGAACAGACCCTGGCATTTTTTCTCACAGTTCAAGGCTATATCCCTTGCTTAAGTTCATCCCTGGGAAAGTTCAGGGCTGCCAGAATAATTTACTGTCTGTTCCAACCAACACCTTAAGAGAGGGCCCCCGTGTCCCAGGTGTGGTAGGAGGGCAGGCGCCTGGCTTTGATAAGTCCTAGGTAGCAATCCCGGTGGCCTAAGCCCACTGACTACACCTCCTGCTTTTTGTAATCTCTCCTTCCCTGACTCTGCTGGAGCCCCACGCATTCCCTCTCCTGCTCCCTCATTCTCCCTTTAAAACGCTTGGTCACCTCTGCATGAGCTCAGTTTGCAGTGGACTCTGTTCCCTGCTGCAGTGGACTGAGACCTGACCTCATTGTCTTTAGCTAGTGGCCGGCATTGTTTCATCTCTGACAGGGCTCAGGGAGACTTATCAGAGTGGGGGGCTTTTGGACTGGACCTGGGGTTGGAGGTGGGTGGCAGGTTCGAGTCCTTTCAATGGAGGCTGTGTCATTTCCTAATGGAGCACTGGTTTTCCCAGGCAGTGAAGCCCTTGTCTCCCCAGGATGGAAACTCACGACTTTTCTAGATCTGCCTGTAAGTTCACATTCTTAAAGGCTAGAAAGATTTTCAAGTTCACTATGGTCAACCATCCTCCAGGCCCAGCCATCTTGGTCTTTGTTTTGTTGTGTCTTTCTTCCCTTATAAACACAGGCAAGGGTGATTCTCCCACGTCCACGTGGTGTCAGGGTCATTGTCTGGGACCCAGTCCTTTCCCAAGCAAGCAGCAGGGAGGCACTGTTACGGAAGCCTTGGACATCTGTTGCTTTTGCTTGTCCACCGGCTTTCCCCTTTCCGGTAACAGGATTCCTTTCTTTGAGACTCACAATTCCCACTCCCCATACTTCAGATAGGGGTGACCCTATGCCCCATTCCAGCTTCAGAATGAGCAGGAGACCCAGGACTGGCCAATCAGAGGCCAGGGCAATTGGCTCAGGGGAGGGCACATGACTCCATGACTGGCCAATCAGAGGCCAAAGTAATTAGCTGAGAGAAGGGCATGTGACTCCAGAACTGGCCAGTTAGAGTTCACAGTAATTGGCTGAGAGAAGAGCACATGACTCCAGAACTGGCCAATCAGACTTCATAGAAATTGGTTAGGGACAGCCCATGACTCTAGAACTGACCAATCAGACTTCACAGCAATTGGTTAAGGAAAGGGCACATGACTCCAGAACTGGCCAATCAGACTTCATAGTAATTGGTTAAGGGAAGGGCACATAACTCTAGAACTGGCCAATCAGACTTCATAGTAATCGGTTAGGGAAGGGCACTTGACTCCAGAACTGACCAATCAGACTTCATAGCAATTGGTTAAGGGAAGGGCGCATGACTCCAGAACTGGCCAATCAACCTCTACAGTAATTGGCTGCCGGCAAGGGGCGTGACTCCAGCCAGCCTGATCAGAGTCTTCCCTGGGACTTTTTGCTGGAATAATTAGGAAAGAAGCATTTTAAAAAGCGTTCATGTGAGTCATCATTTCTTGAACACTGGCTATGTGCCAGACATTGGGCTAGGCACGTGCCTGCCTTGTTTTTAATCCTTACCAGTACTGTACCTGGCAGTCATGGTTCTGGCTTTGTCGTGGCCAAGGAGGGTGAGGCTTAGGGAGGCTCGAACTCTCCTCAGATCTCCAGACAATGCTGTGCAAAGCCAGGGTGCGACCCGTCAGTCTGGCCCCATGTGGCTTTTGGACTTAGTAAGTAATGCAGCATTCCATGGTGACAGCACATCAGTGCCCGGATGGGAAAGGCCAGCGGCGCGTACCTGTAACCTAAATGCCTTCAATAGCTACATGTGGAATCTGAAAAGCTCTCTCAAGTCCATTTTGAGATATGGATCCTAAGACACGAATTGAAGTCCACACAAAGACTCAGGAAGAGCCCTGTTTATTCCTCACAGGGTAATTTGTGATAGTGAGTAATTAGAATCTGTCTAAATGTCCTATAATGAGGAAATGATTAAGTAAATTATGCTCCAAAGATGCTTACAATGAGTTTGTAATAACATGGGGAAAAATCTGGCATATTAAGTGAGAAAAACAACAAGGCAAAAAATCATATTTGGAGGCTGATCTCAACCATCTCAACCATGTAAAATTATAGTTTGAAAGATAGACGCTTTTTTGTTTTGGAGATACGATCGCATTCTGTCACTAGGCTAGGGTGCAGTGGTATGATCGTAGCTTACTTCAGTCTTCATTCCCAGGTTCAAGTGATCTTCTCACCTCAGCCTCCCTGGAACTATGGGTGCACACCACCGTGCCTGGCCATTTAAACAAATTTGGTAGAGATGGGGTCTCTGTCGCCCAGGCTGGTCTTGAACTCTTGGCCTCAAATAATTCATCTACCTCAGCCTCCTAAGTGCTAGGATTACCAGGAGTGAGCCACATTGCCTGGCCTGGACGCATTTTTTTATATTTTTTTCTTTTTTTGAGATAGAGTCTTGCTCTGTTGTCTAGGCTGGAGTGCAGTGGTATGATCTCAGCTCACTGCAACTTCCGCCTCCTTGGCCCAAGCAATCCTCCCACCTCAGCCTCCTGAGTAGCTGGGACTCCAGACATGCCCACCACACACAGCTAATTTTTGTATTTTTTGTAGAGATGGGGTTTTACTATGTTGCCCAGTCTGGCTCGATCTCCTGGGCTCAAGCGATCCTCGCACCTCGGCCTCCTAGAGTATTAGGATTATAGGTGTGAGCCACCATGCCTGGCTAGACACTTTTTTAAAAAAAATACTGAAATACTGTATGCCACTGTTTCTGTAGTTGTTTTGTCTGCATAGTGACATATATGCTTGCTTTTTATTCTTAGTTTCCACATTTTCCAAAATATGCAAGTAATGTATTTAGAATCAGTGTAAAAGGAAAACACATTATTAGAAATTCCGGTAAGGAAAATGTCAACAAGATTTTCATTCTCAACGGAGCTGACAATGTTCGCCCCCACTTTCCCTGCCTGGCGTCAGATGAACAGTTAGGACAGTTTGCGCTGGAGCAGGGTTTTCTCTTTACAATGTGCTTTCCTGTATATGATCTCATCTGGGATTCACGACCGCTCTGAATGGTAAACAAGGTAAATTCTTTTTCTTACCCTGATTTTTATTTCATTTTGTTTGTTATTGTCATATATATCATGCATTCAAAAATCCATAAAATAAAATACAGTTTATAGGAAAGTAACAAGATGAATGCCCATGCCTCCACTCCCTAGTATGAGAAATAGAATATTCTAGAAACTTAGAGGCCTCTGTGTTCTCCTTCCTAATTCTATCTCCCTCCCTCCATGCTCCTATCTGGGCCCAGCCCTAACATTGGTGGGACTTGAGACAAGATTACAAACATAAGTCCACATATCATATATCTAAATATTTATAAATTATAAATCAAGTTAAATTATTGAATAAAAATATTCTAGCCTCTTGCTTTGACAAATATACCTTCATAATAACAAAATAGAGAGAGATGTATGAAATCATGGTTTTTTGATAACTGAAAGCTGGCAGAATATCATAGCAAACTGAATTTAATCATTATTGCATATACCTGGGTATTCTGTTGCTGGGCCAATAATGCTTGGATGAATAAAAATACAAAAACATGCATAACTTATAAATTATTGTGTTTATTCTAAAAAATTTATTTTCTTGCCTTTATTTCATCAGTATCGCTAATCATGCTATTATAATTAAGATTTTCACATAATTCGACAATAATGACAAATTAGGCATCCTTTCTTGAGGCCTTGTAGCTCTTAGCTAGTTTTCAAAACTTTGGAGAAACTTTGATCTGCAGAGGGAGTAGCAGCTGGGGTTGTCAATAACATTCTTAGAGGAATATTTTGATTTGGAAATAAGCCAAATTTCTTTGAAATTTTACTTACAGTGTTTAATCGTTGTAATGGGGCTGCATCTTGTATGTGATCATTAGCAAAGAAAAAAATCGTAAAATATTTTAATTTCATCATACAAAATCACTATCACTTATGTCAGAGCTTTCATTGTGTTTTACTGTCCATCTCAAGACTCCTACACTCGTGCAAAGAACCAATATCATGTTTCATTCATGTTACATCGAATTCTATATAAACATAAGTGTAAAAGTAATAAGCGTTGTCTAACATAAAAAGGTATCTCTCAGCTTCTGGGTACATCTGTTCTATGTATCACCCAACTTACAAGGACCTTCAGAACCATGGAATGGTACCCAAGGAGCAGCGAGAGCGCAGACTCCCAGCATGACTTGGAAAGAAGTCTTCTTAACAGCAAAATGGAAAAGATACGTAAATGATGGGCCGGTTGGGAGCTGCTGCACCCTGATACTGGCAGGAGGAACCTGGCAATGGCCCAGCTTTTCTCCCACCCAAGGGTTTTCTCCTCTCAAACCCTCTATCTCCAAAGCAGCATCTCCCTGAGACAGATGCTGGCACAGCCCACTCGCCTTGGCATTCTGGGTTCAAGGTCACAGAGAAGGTCAGGCGGGGATGTACTTTCCTGGGTGTTTAGAACTTGTCAGGGGCCAGGCCTAGATTGGAGCGAGAGGGGCACCCAGGGGTTCTTTAATAACTGACTTTTGGGGTGTGTTTATAGTATCCAATGTCCTAAAGTGCCCAGAGTAGGGGCCTTCCTCCTCCAGAGGCAGGAGCCTGAGCCTGACTTGTCCCATCCTTCCTCTGCTTTTCTTGGAGCCTCCAGGGATGCTCTATTGTGCAGTAGTGAAGGCTCAAGGAACAAGCACAGACGTGATGTGTAAGGAAGGGCAGTGTCATCCTTCAGATGAAGAGTTCTGGAGAAGACACAGCCAATAGCCTCTGAGTCATCGTTTGGCTTCAACTTCCCGAGAGTTCACAAGAGTCCCTCTTGGGGAAACCTGTGGGCAAGACCTGTTGGCAAAGCCAGGGTTCCCCAGATTCATGGCATCCATAAATGCCACAGGGTGTCCCTGTGCTTCTGTTTCTGGGATTCCAGACTACGTCATGGCTGAACCCCACTGCGGAGTGTCTCGTGTGCTCTCAGCTGGTCCTGCGAGTGAAGGATGGAGGGAATGTCAGGGCTCCTTCCGTCTATGGCCAAGACAAGCCCTGGTCACAGCTGGGCAGTGTCGTCTGGGCACTGTGTTCTTAGTTCAAAGGATGGTGTGGTGACCTGGAGCAGCGTGGTACAATCTATTAATATCCTAATATCCCAAGGTCTGTCTCTCGGGCCACATGCTCCCAGGTTGGCCTTCGGCCCTCCATGGCTGGAGCACAGCTGTCAATCTTGGAGTTACCCTCACCCCTCCTGGGGCTCCTCCTCTTCCCTCCCATGGGGTCATCTCACTCCAGGCCCTGCGCGCCCCACAGCAGCTTCCTGCGTCTTATCTCTTCCCCTTTCTGCTTTTACACTTTTGTTTGGGCAGAGTCTCCCACCAGTATCTGCTTGAGGAATGATGTACGGAAGTTAAATTTTTGAGACCCTAGAGGTCTGAAACTCTCATTATTTTACTCTCATACTTGATTGACAGTTTTCCCTAGCTGGGAATTACCTTCCCTGAGAATCTGGAAGGCTTTGCTTTGCCACGTTCTAGATTTCAGGGTTGTTGCTGAGATGGCTGAATCTGTTTTGCTTTCTGGTTCTTGTATGTGACCTGTTTTCTTCCCCCCCTTTCTTGGCCCCATGTGGTAGGCTGTAAGACTTCTCGTGTCCTGGGTTCTGAAACAGCGAAGTGTCCTGGCGTGAGTTTGTTTTCTTCTGTTGTGTTTGGTACCTGAAGGCCTTTTCAATTTGCCAATGGGTCATCTTCCTTCTTGGGGAATGTTGGTGCCTTTTTAATGATTTCTTTTCCTCCATTTTCTTTGGAATGCTTGGTTTTGTTTCCTGGATGAAATATCTTCTTTTTCTGAGAATATTAAAGATGCTTCTGGAAATTCTCTTCTCCTTCAGTCTTTGCTTCCTCCCGCTGAGCTTTGCTGTATGTGTCTTGGGGTTTAATTTGTCTGTGTTCCATGCTGGAGGCAGACGTCTGTTGATCCTTGGAGCTCAGCTGAGCATTAGGAATGGGAGTCTAAGAAGCAGATTGGAAGCTCTGAGCTTGGGTGTGGCTGGTCGACATCGACTCATTGTAGGGCGATCTGGGTGGGCCAAGTTTCAGGGGACCCCAGCTGTCAGGAGTTTGGGACTTTCCCCTTTCACTAGTTACAGCGCTGGAGTGGTTCTTCCTGCCTCTTTCTGTAGGGAGCAGGGCTGGCTGCTACCTGAGTGGTGTGGTGGGATTTCTGCAGGCAGAACCCACTCCTGCTTTCCCAGAACGCGTGCCGTCCATGTGTGGGGGTGCCCAGTCCAGAATCTGTTTACTTGCTTCGGAGAGCAGGCCTCCAATCTCCACCAGGACAGACGGAGGCAGTCCCCCATCCCCAGAGGTAGGGAGAGGATCCAGCTTTTACAGCTTCTCTCTCAACTGTCACCCAGTTCCAGGAGTGCCCGGTCCTCTCAGTTCCCAGCCCTCTGACTGGTTCCCGGATTTCAAGCTGCAGATTTGGGGTTTGGCTTCCCCAGTCCTGCTAAACCACCTGCCATTCAGCGACTGCTTTGTAGCTTCCGGCATTTTGTCGTGGTGCCTTCGAGCCTGTCCACTGCTGTTTTGGTGGAGCCTTGGGGCTTTGGGAGTGAGGGAGTGTTTTCTTGGCTTTTTCTAAACTGGAATTACCAAGAGCCCACTTCCTCACTGAGATAGCTGAGGAGGGGAGGCAGGCCCAGGGCTCCTGGTGGCGGATGCCATTGTGACCCGGAGAGGGCCTGATGGAAAACAGAGAGTGGAGTCAAGAGGTGGTGATGGGAGGCAGATTTCTGACTGCTGAATTCAGCCATTCCTCAAGCCAACCACACCCTCAGTACCCAGAAACGTGAGCCAACACATCCCATTTCTGTTGCTTTTGTTTGTCTAGTCTCGTTTGATTTGGAATTCTGCCATGTGCAATGGAAGGGAGCTCTTGCCAGTCCTTGTTATAATTTTTAAGTTTTCTCTAAAGTTTATCTTCTGGGTCTGCCGTGTCCTCCCTCCACATGAGTGCAATTCACACAGGACCTTCTCTGAGACGCCTTCCCTGGCCAGCCCGCTACACGAGCACCCTCTGCTCCTTCTACCTTCTGACCGGGCTTGGTTTTTCTGGCTTCGCCCACTGGGCCAGGACCCCTTCAGAGACACTCGTGAAACTGTATGTCCCCTGCATTCAGAGAACTGCAAATGGTCTGATAAGATGGTAGAGAAGGACTCAGGTAACTATAGCCTGTGGGCCAAATCTGGCCGTAGTCTCTTTTTTTTCAGTAAAGTTTTATTGGAACTCAGCCACGTTCAGTTGATTAGATATTGTTGATGCCACCTTCACTCTACCGTGGCCGGGTTAAGTAGTCGCGACAGAGTGTGAAATGTTTACTACCTGGGTCTCAACAGAACAAGTGCTTGAGAGTCTGACAATGCGGCAGAGGTGTGCTCACACCTGGGCACTGTCGCCTACTCATTGTGTGATCTTGGGCAGGAATTTAGTCTCCCTGAGCTACAGTCTGCTTATTTTCACGCAGGTACCCACCTCGTGATGTGTTACTACACTGAGGAGATTCAGTGTAGTAACAGATTACACTAAGCCGGATGCCTCAAGGCCCTGAGCCCAAGGGACTGGCCTCTGCTCCCAATGTTAGTGAAGTTCTCCTCGGCTGTGTCCACTTTGGTGTCCTCAGCATCTGTGACCTGGTCCTCGAGTGAGTCAATGGGGTGAGCAGCAGGCCAGGGCTCCCCTCTTCCCTGCTGCCGGGGTCCAGGTCCCAGAGGGGATGAGACCCAAATCTTCTCCCTGCCACACATAGGCGGGCTCCCCCGGGCTGGGAGAGTGGGGCGGGTGCCAGGTCTCCTCCTTTGCCTGTTTGTACCCTCAGCACCTCTCCCCTCGGTGACAGCTGACCAGGTGCAGACCTGCATGGGGCCATCACTGAGCAAAGTCACACCCACAGCGGGTGCTGAGTGGCACCCAGGAACTCAAGACGGCCACTGAAGAAATGGTGAAAACCATGAATTTGCAGGCTTGGACTTCCCAGGTTATACTTTTTCTCCATTTTCTGGAACATCCTGAGCTCTGTGAATCCTCCTCCATGGCCACTGGGAGAACAACCTCTCTGTGGGCCTCTGTGAGAGAGAAGGACCATTCTAGAAGAGCAGGCAGGGGTCTCCTGCCAGTGACTGGGTCAACTTCAAGGCAGCAGATCCCCAGCAGTCTCTCCGGAAGTTTCTAGATGCCTGACAACGTGGCTCAGTGGCTGGGCCTCCTGGGTGCTGGCCTGAGCAGGGGCCTCAGCGGCATCCATACTTTTGTACCCTGTGCTGTTAGCAGCAGCAGCCTGCTGAGGCCTGCCTCCTGTGCTCCAATTTATTAATCGTTTTCCTCTGTACACATTGTTCTCTCTCTGTTTGCAGCTTTCCCCCAGCCTTTCACAGTGCAGAAGGGGTGCCTCATTGCATATGTAAATACGCTTTGGTTATTCTTTGCAGTGTTATCTTCCTGCAGCTTTAATTTTCTTATTCTTTTCTTCCAAATAAGACTGAAACCCGTTTTAGTCGTTTTAGTGAAGAAATTATTCATTAAGGGAATGGTGTTCGTGTTTGGTATAGGTGCCACCTGAAGTCCATTAGGGATCAGCGGAATTATTTTCTCAGGGCTGAAATCAGGAAGTGGGAACCGAGAGAAATGGGTCTCCTTAACTCACGGCAGGGAAGAAACAGGATTTTAATAGACCTAAGTGGCCTCAGTCCAGAAACAGTGTGTTATCAACTCCACGCTAAATGGCCGAAGCAAATTTTAATCTAATCTGTGGAGCTGGCTGGGGCTGGTGGTCCTCACCACCGGGCAGGGAACCGAATCAAACCTGGGCTTGAAAAGGGGAAACGGCACCTGCTCGGTTGGGAGCTCCAGCTTCTAGGTCAATGGCAATGGGAGGAAGAGGAGGAGACCCTGAAGTCAGGACTTGGAACACCACAGGTGCTGGATTCAGGAGAGGCAGGTGTGAGCCTCGGGCACAGAATTTAAGGGGTTCGCAAAACTCTTTCATCAAGGTAGATAATATTTCAGTGCAATAATGTAAAATATCAAAATTCATGCAAAAATCTATGATAGACAAAATGTCAACATTTTAAATAAGAACAGGCTGTTGTTTCTTGTTTGGTGACCTTGTCTGTCCTGTAACGGGGATGCCATTTCTGGTCAGTCTCAGGCTCGCGGGGCCGTGGGCTGGCGTGTCCACCATGATATGAGTTTATAAGGATTGACGATGGTGTGCGAGCAGGTTGGGCAACTCGGGGCTCTCTCTGTAGAGCCAAGATTTTGGATTGTTGGGCTTTTATTAACTTTTCCAACTCAGTTCAGAATGCGAGAGGCGACTGTGAGAAGTGGACATAGGAGCACGCATGTTTCCTTTGGCCTCAGGCACTGCTGGGCCCACACCCTGATCAGGCGTCACCCCTTGGCTGGCCTGAGTCCCAGGCTGGGCTCTCACCTCACAGGCTGAGCGATCTCACTGCTTCCAGACCTCTCTGAGTCCCAGGACAGAGCGCCGCTGATGGACTGCCGTGGAATCAGCTGACAGAATGTACTGGAATGCAGCTTGGCGGTAGTGAGGGGCTCAGTGCAGGAAAGTGGCCCGTCCGTCTCCTTCAATCACCTGCTCTGTGGCAGGCAAGGGGGCGCCAACAATGACAAGGTTGCTGGGTCTTGGGACTGAGCCCCCTGTGCTCGTGGACAGGCTCAAAGCCTGGCCTGTGGGGAAAGGCCTGCTGAAGCCTGGCCTCCCGGGTGGCCCACGAGGACACTGCCTGCCGTCTGGGCCTGACCCACGTGGGGAGGGGAGGGCCCTCAGGCCCCTCCAGGTACAGCCTCCCTGCAGGCTGGAGCAAGTCCTCGGCCAAAGCAGAGTCACAGGAGCCTGTGTGTGCGCGCGCGTGTGTGTGTGACCAGCAGTGACCTTCTCCCTGCTTCTCTGGAGGAATCTGGCTGGCTAGCCAGAAGATCCCTAGTTTTCAGTCTAGCCTCCTTGACTCCTGAAGGATTAAACCAAAAGTGTACCTGGCTTCAGCAAAAGGCTGCAGAAAGAGGAGCTGGGTCTGTCTGCACAGAGCACTTTTTCATGAAGGTTGTGAGCTCCTGAAGAAGTTGCCCAGGGGGACTGAGGTGGGGACAGTCACTTGGTGAGGGAGAGGCCGCCTTCTGCTCTAGGACTCTGCTTTCTGCCAGGGTCCTTCCATCTTCAAGCCTGGTGTCTCCGGGGTGCAGGCACCCTGGGACCACTGATGGTGCAGCCTGGGCTGGCCAAGGGCAGTGCTCATCTGCAGACTCTGTGTCCTTAGGGAGGGTACATGCTATGGGCCACAGGCAGAAATGGGCCTCCCAGCATAACAGATGGCCACTGTGAAGGCCTGAGCCCCCAGCCAGGGACCCCAGGTCTCATCACCAGCTCAGCCAAGGGGTGACTCCATTGAGTCCCAAACGCTGTGGACTGTGGTGGACACTGGGCATCTGGGTGGAACCAGAGCCTGCTCTGAGCGGAGCCGTGAGCGAGTTTGCTTTTCGGAAGTTCCTTCTTGTGAATTATTTAGGACAAGGGGAATTTTCACTTAGAGAATAGCTTGTTTGTTTGACTCATATCAAGAAAATATTGAAATACATGCAGGATTCTGAGTGACAATAAACATCTTCCTGAAGTTGGCAGGCTTCTCTCGCCATTCCCGCTTGGGAGGGCTTTCTGCAAAGGGGCAAATGTCTGAATGAGAACTGGAACACAGACACGTGTTGGAAACTGTTAGGGAAAAAAAAGGTAGTTTCATGAGCAGTTCAGCATCCCTTGAGAGCGAATTAGGACTGGAATGAGCTAGTGGAAAGCACATACCTGGGTCTGAACTCAGAACTGACTCCAGCCACATTCCTCTGTAGTTAGGGAAAGGACACAGATGGTTTTGCTCGAGAAGGTGAGAACAGGGTCCAGCATCTGCTGTCCACCAGGCACGATGCTGGATGCTTTGCAGATATTTTCTTATTCAACCTGCGCAGAGCAGTGAGGCATTGCCATCTGCATTTTACAGAGGTGGGGAACTGGCTTCAGAGGTGGGATGTGACCTTCTCAAGACACAGATGAGCTGATGAAGTGTCACAACCAGGTTTTGAACCCATTTCTGTCTGACTTCAAAGCTCTTCCTAAACAACTCTCAAAATTCAGAACCATGAAAGAGCCTCTCCTGAAAAAAAATCAGCCAGCTTCTTTTTTTCTTCCAAGTAGGAATTAAAAACACAAAGTGTTTCTCTCTTTGCCCTGGCTACCACTAAGCCCAGAGCTAGATTTTGGCAACCTCTGAGTTAGCTGAAGGTTTTGGAATTTTTACTTCTTTACCCATCTGTGGATTTGCATATTGTCAAAAAGCCCAAATGAAGATTTGTTCTCTAGGATACTGAGCCTCCAGCCCTCTTCAGAAGTCCTCGATTATATTTCCAGATCCTTCTTGTGTAGAAACACGTACCTAATGTGCACCTATTCAGATTCCAGCTGTATGGAAACAGCGGGACGTGCAGATGGCCGTTGTCCAGGAGAAATGAAGCTGTGGTAGATGATGGAGGATTCCGGCCCAGTGCATGGCACTAGTCTTGCCTCCATCTTTATTCACCTCTAAATCAACTTTAGAAGTATCTGAACTAGCAGGAGGAAAGAAAAGGCTTAAAAAGACAAAGTAGATTACAGGAAAGCAATGATTTCTTGGGCTATTTGTCACTTCAAGTGCAATACATTAACAAAGTGCTGTAATAAGGAGAGCTACTAAAAAATGATTTATTGATACTTTAGACCTGTTGAAACAGGTTAATGTCAATACAATTAGCTCCTGGATCAAGACAATCCCCAAGTTGATAAAAGAGCATTAAACGCCACTCCATCAAAACGGGGGAGGGGCTGAGGACTTTGCCCGCAGGGAACAGAGGAGAGAAATGTTCTCTGATGGTGTCCGCTCTCCCCGCCCGGGGTCCCTCTTGGACCCTCGCCCCCCAGGACTGCATGGACTGGAGTCTGAGACTCGGGCTGTTCTAAGAAATGGGCAGTTTTTGTCTGGAAGGCTCGCTGGCTCTGCTATTTCACGGATGGGCGATTCCTGAGTAATTTGGGAGAGTATCAAGCAATTGTTATGCTGGGAAAATGGGCAGAGAAGAGCAGGTGAGTCACCAGGAGACGGGCCGCGAAATGAGTGTCTCAGAAATGAGCAGAGCTCCGGAGCCTGGTACTGGATGGACGGGTCAGGGCCTGGTCCCTGGGCGAGTCCCCTCACCTTGCTGAGCCTGGTCACTTCTTGGCCAGTCTGTGCAGCTGTGAGCCCTGAGCGTGGCCCCTGCCTGGGGCTGCATGGACCCTGGAACCCGCAGACCCCCTCAGTGCCACCTCCCGCTCGGAGGGATCTGTCCTTCGGGGAGTGAACCGAGGCTGAATTGGTCTTCAGTGCTCCCCTGGGTGGTCACCAGGGCATCACTGCCACTGTGTGAGTTGGCACGATCTTAATGTCATCATCCCAGTCCTCAAAGAGTTGTTTGAAAATGGTTGCTCTTTTAAAGCAACAGTGCACAGGATAAGAATTCAGATGGCACAGCCCTGAGTGTGGGATACTTCAGTCTCCCTCGCCCACCCCTCCCCACCTCTTCTGCAGAGGCAGCGCTGCTTCCGGGCTTGGTTTTCCTTCCAGAGTCAGCCTGCATGTTGACAGGCACATGGCTCTGCCCTGGGCATGTTTGCCGGACACGCTGTCAGCTTCTGCAGGTTATGTTGCAGAGCCAATGACATCCAAGTCTCAGGGGTTTTCTGAATCAAAGGTTGATGTCTTGCTGTCTGTGGATCTGCTCTGCATTCTTCATTCCCGACCAGGCTGAGGCCCAGCCCTGATGAGGCATGGCAGAGGGAACACAGAAACACAGTGGCTCTTGGAGTGACGCGTGCCGCTTTTCTTGGGTTCATTGGCCAAAGGGGGTCACCTGGTCAGGTCCATCGTGGCCTCTCTCTGTGAAGGCTTTGGCTCTGCTTCCCAGGCAAGGCGAGGGTGTGGTCCAGGGCTCCCAAAGGCTCAGAGAGAGCAAGGAGTAGCCGTGACAGGGTGGGAGCCTCATGGCCACCTCCTCACCCTTCACACGATGCCAGATCTCCAGAGGACATGGAGCCTTGGCCGCTGGCCTTACCTTACCCAGGCAGGGAGGCTGAGTCCCTGAGCTGGCGAAGCAAGAATGGAGACCAGAGCCCTGGGATCCTGGATCCTGCTAGGTGGGGTCCTGTGTCATGCTGGCCTTCCCTGCATCTTCACCAGGCACCAGGCGTAGAGAGCCCCGGGAACCCTAGAGTCGGGAATAGGGGGCACCCAGGCCTTGGTGCCCAGCTCAGGGCAGGAGCTGGTTTGCCCCAGGCTCACTCTTCCCCTCCCTGCAAGACCCCCAGCCTCCAGCTTACTCTGGGGTCTGTGCTGCCGTGATTCTGTCTTCTAAGGCCTGACCTGTTCCTGGGCCACGTCGGGCACATCTGTTGTCAGCCCCAAGGCTGCATTGCCTGCGGCTTTTAGATGGACTAAAATTCGATTTCCCAATTCCAGGTTCTCAGGGGAGAGGGTGGGACGGGGCCAGCTGGGGCCCCTGCCCAACATACGTCCTGTTAGCCTTGCCAGTGAAGGCAGGCTCTCCATGAACGGGGTGGACATCATGGCTGTGCTGATTCGGCAGCTGCGTCCAGTGTTCGGATAAGGTGCAGTTTGGGGACAAGGTAAATGTCCTGAGAGTGGAGGCCCAGTTCATCACTGAGGCCATGGCCCCAGAACTGTGCCTGGTGGGGGCAGCAGGTGTTTCTGAATGAATGAATGGGTGAGGAGAAGCCACCTCCGTGCTGGGAGGGAGTCAGGCTCAGCGAAGGTCCGGCCCTTGCTCTGGTGAAGGGCAGCAATCCCTACCCCTGTGGGGTGGGGGATTCCGGGGGCGGCTAGGAGCTGCGGCCCTGCCCCTTGTCCTACCCAAACCCCCAGGACACCAGCTCTGACACCCACCTGGGTCTGACTCACCCTGGATCAGGTGGAAGGCTCTGGCCTGTCCCGAGCCCCTCCCGCTGCGGTAACAAGGAAGCCGAGATGAACACAAAGACAAAAGCGGCCTCTGCCCCCTGGGCACAGTGGACCCACGGAAGAGATCCCTTGCTTCCTTCTTTGTCAGAAGCCCAGGAAAGAGCAGCTCTTTCAGTTTCCAGGACTGATTGCTCTGAGCGTTCTAAAGCATGTCTCTTCCTGAAGAGAAATTCTCCTCCTGAAAATTACCCATCACGGTACTTCGCAGTCCTTTCTCATTTCTCATCTCAGACCCTTAATAGCCTCGCCAGCGCCAAAGGCCTCCGTGTGACTGTCAGTGGCTATTAGCCTTGTCACCTCGAGCGCTGCCGGTCCCTGGCTCTGCAAAGGCCCAGCAAAGCTCTCGCCCCCATCTCCAGCCCTCTCCAAATGCTCCTGATCTGTGGCGTCGAGGATCTCATGTCAGCGAGTGATGCCTGGCCTGTCGGGGGGACCCTGGGCTGGGGCAGGGAGCCCAGAGAAGGAGGATGTGCCCCAGATATCCCAGCCAGCCCTGGAAAGAGAAAATCTAAGTCCAAAGGAGGTTTCACCTCTGTTCGCAGCAGCACCTTGGGGTGGGTCGTTCTGCCTCTGAGACCCCAAGTGCAGACCCTGGGGCAGGCAGCACTTAGCTGGAGGGGTGACCCAGGGGTCCTGGGGGCACTTGGGGAGATAGGGAGGTGCCTCCCCAACACTTGGGGAGGGAGTTCAACTTGTCTCTGCCCAGATTGGCCCAGCTTTGGAGAGGGTCTGTGGTCCAGAGCAGGGAGAGCCATGCCTGAAGAAGCAGGTGCATCAGCTGGAAAGGAGGCTGGTCAGCAGGGTGCTAGGGTCAGGCTGTGTCCAGCCATCCCTATCCCCACAGTGCCTGGGGTCCTGGGCAGGGTGCTGAGCATGGTGAGGCTATGGACTGGATGGTTCCTGAAGTTGAGGGGCCGTTCAGGGGTCCTCAGCAATGCCTTGCTGTTCTAGCTCAGAAATGGCCTCCCGTGCTCTGCCTGAACTTGACAGGCAGAGCTGTGGCCGCTTCGCTTCCACCGAGCAGCCCCTTGCCGGGAATGAGGGTCTCGAGCCCATAGACAAACTGGCAGCCGGCTTTGAGTCCCCTCCCTCCATTCCTCCAGGGCTCACCCGCCTCCCTCCCCTGCAGAGCCCCCTGCTCCCCTGCGGCCAGCCCAGGGCTCTGACCACACCTATTGTCATCATCCTTGCAGAATTCATCCCCAGCTGTACCCAGGCCATGCGCCAGGCTGAGCCCTGCTGGTTGTTCTGTGAGTCCCTGGTGCTGTCTAGGGTCCTGGCTCCGAGGAAATGGTCAGCAAATGGTGAGGAAAGAACAGGCGATGAACAAATGCATATGAATCAGCTATTCATTCGGTATGGACAGCCTGCGAGCAGCTGACAGATGACGGCATGTGCCGCTGAGATGGACAGGAATGGCTTGTCTGAGATTCCAAATGGCCCCAGACCTTGAAGACACATCCCCAGTGCAAGAAGTCTCTGCCTAGGACAGACCAAAGGGGCATTCGTTTAGTTGAGAGGGAAATTTGCTGAGTCCTTCAAGTCACACTGTATCCTGTGTAGGTCCCAGCTCTGAGCTCACCGGCTGCAGGGGCCTGGGAGACCCAGGCAGATCTGGTGAGCAGTGGGGATGCCTTGGCTCACAGGGGAGAAGGAAGCACTCCTGCCATGGCTGCTAACTCTCTGTCTCTCTGTCTGTGTCTCTCTGTCTCCCTGTATCTCTCTATCCGTCTCTCTCTGTCTCTCTTTCTCTCTTACTTGCTCAGGCTCTTTCTTCCCTCTGTTCTTCTTTCCCTCCTTCCTTCCCTCTCCACCCCTCTTCCTCCTGCCCACGGCTGCTAACTCTCTCTGTCTCTCTGTCTGCGTCTCTCTGTCTCTCTCTGTCTCCCTGTATCTCTCTATTCATCTCTCTCTGTCCCTCTTTCTCTCTCACTTGCTCAGGCTGTTTTTCTCTCTTTCCCTCTGTTCCTCTTTCCCTCCTTCCTTCCCTCCCCATCCCTCCTCCTCCTCCTTTTCCTCCACCTCTCTGTCTGTCTTCTTCTCATTTCTGTTTTCTAATTTGTTAGGAGGAGGCAGTGATGGCCTTGATGTTGCTGGTTTTACATATTCCACCTACCAGGTATTCTGGGGTCCACTTTTATCTGATCAAAACTTCATATAAGTCCTGGCATTGAAAACCTGTGAGGTCCCTGAAATGTGTGTCCTGGTTTAGATGGTGGCAGCTCTGGAAGGACATTCTGTGAAGGGATTGTATTAGTGATGGTGACCCAGGCACTGATGTTAGAGCTGCAGGGAACCGAGCCACCAGAGGCCCTGCACCCGCACCCTTCATGGCGGGTCTCCTGAGAAGAGCAGGGCCTCACAGATGGCCTTGGAGTGGGCAGCGGTGCTTTGCGGGGACTTCGTTTTTCCTCCGCACCAGGACGTTCAGACTCATCCTAGAACGAAGCGCTCCTGGTGCAGCAGAGTCTCACCTTGGACCCGGCGACCATCATCTGTTTCTGCAGCTCTGCTCTTAGGCTGGAGAAGAGCAGGTTTGGCAGCAGTTAGGGAGAAAGTGATGGGCTCAGGAGAGGGGAGACAAATGTCCGTCTCCATATGCACATGCTGCAGGCACTTAATAGACAGAGGGCCTGTCTCAGGCACTAGAGATGCCTGCTGACCACAGGGAAGCAGTCGCCTCTGTGAGCCTGGGCAGCTGTCATCAGAAGGGCAGGCCTGTGGAGAAGTCCCCACGTTCTGCGGGATCTGTGACCTCAGGTTCAGGCCTGAGACGGAGCCTCCACAGCTGACCCAGATCAGCAGTGGAATCAAGGGCTGGGCCATGGGAATCAGACTGTCCAAGGACAATGACCATAGTCCCCGGCTGGTGGCGTCTTTCAGTGTGGTGGCCTGGGGTTTCTTTCAAGTCAACCTGGAGCCTGACATCCAGCCAGCTCTGCGTCTCAGGGGTCCAGATGCCTCCACAGAGCTCACTGTGCTGATGGGCAGTTGGGACCCTGCGCTGGACACCTGCTGGTGGTCCAGGCACTGGGCCTGGGATGTATGAGGGCAGCAACCTAGGACCTCTGGCTCCAGCAGACTGGCAGGAGAGGGGCGGGGCATCTTGATGAAGTGAAATGTGAAATGGATAAGGTGCTCTAAGTGCCATTTGGAGGATTGCAGGAGGGGCATTGCCGGCAGGTGCAGGGGCTCAGGAAGGGGTCCAGGGGAGTGGTGGCTGTGGAACCAGGCTCGATGGAGAAGCAGCCTTTCATCAGCCACACATGTGGGTCAAGATGAAACTGCATCGGTGAGGGTCAAGGCAGCAGGTCCATGTGAGTTAGCGTGGTTGGAGGAGACAGCCAGGGAGGTGGGGGGGTGGTGCCTGCAGTGGTGGTGACAACCAGGACAGGAAAGATTCTAGCAGGGGCCAAGGTCTGCAGACTCAGGGAGCCACAGGAAACTCCTGGTGGGCAGCTCAGGAAGGTGGGGCTAGGTCTCTTTTGGTGCGGCTACAACCTCTGCCTCCCTGGGACCTCTGCCTGCTCCCTATGGTCCTGAGGTCAACAGTGAAGGCCGTAGGCTCAGGCAGGTGAAGTGATCTGGTGAAGGACGTATCGTTGGTCAGCAGGGGTGCTGGGACTCAACCCTGATCCTGGATGGTTCATCCCCTCACATCCAAAGCAGGGTGGGGTGGGTCTCCATTCAAAGTGCTCAGAGTATGTGCAGGCTCTACTGTGTGCTCATGAGCTCACCAAAGCCTCACCGGAAGTGGCTAGTGGGTGCTGTCGGCTCAGACTCTGTCCCTGTCTCCATTGTACCCTCACCACAAGCCGATAGCTGCAAAGGGTGGGGTCCATGGAAGCCCCTGTGGTCTCAAATTACAATGACGATGGCGCTCGGCTGGGTGGTCACGTGGACGTGCTTTTATTTGTTCTACCGAGAGCCAGACGTTGAGCTCCACTCAACCTCCCCTATTCTGTTTTTCTTTTCTTTTCTTTCTTTTTTTTTGAGATGGAGTCTCGCTCCGTCACCCAGGCTGGAGTACAGTGGCACGATCTTGGCTCACTGCAATCTCCGCCTCCCAGGTTAAAGCAATTCTCCTGCCTCCGCCTCCTAAGTAGCTGGGATTACAGGGACCCGCCATCACGCCTGGCTAAGTTTTGTACTTTTAGTCGAGACGGGGTTTCACCACGTTGACCAGGCTGGTTTCAAACTCCTGACCTGAGGTGATCCACCCATCTCACTTTGGCCTCCCAAAGTGCTGGGATTACAGGTGTGAGCCACTGTGCCCGGCCCCCATTCTGTTTATTGCATTTTGTGTAGCAGTATTTAATGCCTCCTCTTTTGGAAGGCACAGCTGTGATCCTTGTGTGCTGACGAGCAGCCTCCATCTGCCCGTGGAGCAGGCAGCATCTCATGCAATTTCAGAAGCTTCTAGGGAAGTGGTGTGGTGAGACGGCAGGAGAGCTGGCTGGGAAGTTTGCAACCTGGGTTGGTTTCCAACCAGCTGGGTGACCTTGGACAACTTCCTTCTCCTCTCTGGGCCTTGAGTTTTCTAACTAGAACGTGATGATCTTGGGTTTGATGTTCTTCAAGACTTCCTTTGGAGTAATAATGATATTCTCTCTTTCTCTTCTCTGTCTCTGTATATGTGTGTGTGCATGCATTCCCGCACATGCATACGTGTTTTGTCAGAGTTGGCATATAAGACATGGAGGGTTTCTCTCGAGGAACCATATTTCCTTGTTGACATCATAGCACCACTCTTTGTAAAGACTCCTGCTCCAGGAGATCCTTACCTGATCTATGTAACCAGGGTCTCAGTTCAACAATTGGCATCTTGGCTGAGTCCATCCAAGGGCAAACTCCTTCACCACCTACCCAGTCATTCACTGATCCCTCTTATCCATTCACCTTCCCATCCATCCATCCATCCCTCCACCCACCCACCTGTCATCCATCCATCCATCCATCCATCTACCCACCTGTCATCCATCCATCCATCCATCCATCCACCCACCAATTCATCCTCTTTTCTTTTCTTTTTTTTTTTTTTTTTTGAGACGGAGTCTCGCTCTGCCACCCAGGCTGGAGTGCAGTGGTGTGATCTTGGCTCACTGCAAGCTCCGCCTCCCGGGTTCACGCCATTCTCCTGCCTCAGCCTCCTGAGTAGCTGGGACTACAGGCGCCCGCCACCACACCCGGTTAATTTTTTTTTTTTTGTATTTTTAGTAGAGACGGGGTTTCACCATGTTAGCCAGGATGGTCTCGATCTCCTGACCTTGTGATCCGCCCTTCTCGGCCTCCCAAAGTGCTGGGATTACAGGCTTGAGCCACCGTGCCCGGCCTCATCCTCTTTTCATACATTGGTCCTACCTTGTCACCCACTCATTCTTCCACCACAACATGGAGAAAACATGGGTCTAGGGTTCAGAACAACTAGAACAAGAATCCCAGATGTACTACTGATTGTGATCATTGTTATCTTTGTCTGTCAGGTTATCTTTCCCCCACACTCCCTCCCTGACAAGTGTGCACTTTCCTGACCACAGGGATGGACCTGAGGTGCAAGCTGCATCCGCCAGAGTCCCTCTTGTGAGTCTAGTGAGGGAGGCTGGTGGGGCTGTGCCATGTGGGGGCAGTGTGCAGAGGACAGGCCAGTGGGTGCCTCCAGCCTGACCCGGAGCTGCCCTGTCTAGTCTTTTGTCTGGGCCACCCAGCTTTGCTCTTAGGTGCTGTGACCCAGCCAGCATCCTCCTATAAATGTCGTTCTTTGCTGGGCGTAGCACTCAGCTCTGCTGCTTATGCTCAGGTTTACTCCTTCCTCCCAGGAGGACTCTGCTCTGATAGAGTTCTCACTCTATTTGAGGGAAACAGACAACACGAGAGAGAGTGAGTGCACAGGCCAACCTTGCGGGGTCAAGTGCTGAGTGCAGATAATCAGGGAGACTGGCAGGTGGGGGTGGAAAGGTGGGGTGGGAGGAGTACCTCCAATGGGTTGGTGAGGGAAGGCAGAGGGCAGAAGGTACCTGGTGCATCCAGAAATGATACTTGGAGAAGTTGTTTTAACACAGGAATGTACAGGAACCGCTCAAGGGTTAGTTGTGAAAAAGCGTGGTCATTCATGACACAAACTGATTCCTGATGTTGAGCTAACCCTCTGGGCACTGGCAGGTGAAGGCTCCTGAAGGCTGCCGGGGGCAGCCCCTCATCCAGCCTGACTACCCCAGAGGCCCGAGAGGGGCTCAGTGTGCTGGGGAGGGCAGCTGACTGGGCTGACTCGCCATCTGGCATGGGCCAGATGTCCCCTGGCAAGCAGGAGATGGGGTCTATGGCCAAGAGATCAGCTCTGACCATGCCTGCAGGTGGCTGATGATATCCTCTGGGCTGTGGGCTGGTCTGGCGGGCTCAGGACTGGCAGAGACTGGGCTTGGAGCTGAAGTGGGGAAGGTAGGGGGAGAGGCCCATCCTCTGCCCCATGTTCCGAATTCCCTGTGTTGGGAACAGCGGGAAGCGCGTGAGAAAGCAGCCCCAGTGCCCGCAGGCTGCAGGGCACCCTGCTGGAATCCGGAGGTCACCCAAGCAGGAACCTGCTGTTTCTGGGTTCATGTCCCCATGTGGGAGCCACACTGTGCAGGGATGAGGAAGAGCCTGGACATTGTCTGACCTGGCGACCTCTGGCCAGACCCATCTGGGCCCCCCGCATGCGTGAGCACATCTGGAAGGTGAGCAACAAAATCCTCAACAAGTGCAACAGCTGGAACTAAACAAGTATGTCAATTGTATGTTGAAATGATGCACGAGAGAAATTTTTAATACACAGCACTCAGGGAAGGAAAAGCTGCTGCTTTGCTCCATTAATTCCCACAATTAACGACAGCAAATCTGTCCCTGTCTTCATCTCCAGACTTGACCAGAAAGCTATTTTCTAAAAGACGTTATTTCCCAATTATGGAAGTAAGATGTCCCCCTTACAGGTAAGTTCATAAAGTGCAGAAAAGTGTACTGGTGATGGTTCCATATTGTGGGTGTTCGTGCCAAGGCAAAGGTCTTGAGAAGCACAGCAGTTGCCTTCACCACTGGCTTCCTATGAAAACCACGAGGAGGGTATTATTATCCCCCCAACTTCAGATGGGAAAGCTCAGGTCCAGGGGAATTAATAGCTCTCCTGGCCAGGCGCGGTGGCTCATGCCTGTAATCCCAGCACTTTGGGAGGCCGAGATGGGCGGATCAAGAGGTCTGGAGATCAAGACCATCGTGGTTAACACAGTGAAACCCCGTCTCTACTAAAAATACAAAAAATTAGCTGGGCGTGGTGGCGGGCGCCTCTAGTCCCGGCTACTCGGGAGGCTGAGGCAGGAGAATGGTGTGAACCTGGGAGGCAGAGCTTGCAGTGAGCTGAGATCGCGCCCCTGTACTCCAGCTTGGGTGATAGAGCGAGACTCTGTCTCAAAAAAAAAAAAAAAAAAAAAAAAAAGCTCTCCCAAGGTTGCAGATTCGGGGTCACTGGTGGAGCCAGGAAGCAAATCCAAGCCTCATGACAAATCTTGATTCTGACGTGTGACGAGAGATGGTTACTGCCAGCCATGCCAGCCTCAGGCTAACCTGCCCCAATCCTGGGGGATCCCTTCAACTCACCCAGCACAGCTGCAGCCAGGTAGAGCCAGGCCACGTGCTAATTCCAGCCCTGAGCCCAGCCAGGCTACCTGGTGGGGGAGACCCACTCTCTCCTCAGCGCCCCCGTCTGTGCCTGTAAACCCTGGTCCACACTAGATGCATCTTCTGGGGATGCTGTGAGAATTGCATGAGAATAGGTGTGGGTGCCCGGGCCCCCAGAGCTGCCCCCAGAGACACCCCCAGCACAGATGAGCTTTTACGGGGACCCCATAGGTTTCCATTTCTCTGTCCTTGCGGTAATACTGGCATATAATTTTGACACTCCCTGTTTTATCCTCAAATGAAAGGTGAAGGCTGGCTGCTTCTCTGCCCTCTCTAGGACTCACCTGTAGCCCTGGAACAAGGCTGCTCTTGCTTGGGACACTGCCCAGCAGGCAGAGGTGCCCAGCACAGAGGCCTCTGCACACCCAGACACAACCCGGGTTCTGATAGCCTGGCCGGGATCCACACAGCCCCGTGGGATGGGAACGACACTGGCCAAGCTGCACGATTCCCCAGGAGGAGGAACAGGGTATTTTTTAAAAGGGATGCATAATAATTGTACATACCCATGTTGTACAGAGTAATGTTTCCATACATACAATGTGTAGTGATCAAATCAGGATGATTAGCACTTCCATCATTTAACATTTCCTTGTGTTCAGAGCATTCAAAATAGTCCTTTCTAGCTTTCTGCGTGTGTGTCATGGTTTTGTCCATTGCTGTCTTCCCCACATGGGGACAGTGCACGGTGCAAGGTTTGCCTTTAAATAAGTGGATATCAGGGAAATCTTCCAGGAGAAGATGGCGTCCGTGCTGGGTCTCAGGAACCCGGGGTAACTTCAGCAGGGGACAGCGCTACAGAGAAGATCTCCTGCAGAGGGCTGGGGGAGCCAGGGCCTGAGCTGTGGGCTCCTGGGCATGTCCAAGGCCTGGCAGGGCCTAGGGAAGGTGGCTTGTGCCCTCACAATGGAGGGCCTTGAATGCAGTGGGGGGATCCCTCAAGTACCTTGGGCTGATCAGCACTCTTGCTTTGGAGGGAAAATGCGGAGTGCTCACGTGATTCTGCACAGGAAGCTTCATTTTCAAGATGGGTGATTTGGCCATGGGATGAGGACCCGGTATGGGATCCCCTCCTCAGCTGCAGAAGAGGAGCAAGGCCGGGAGAGAGGGGCTGGAAGCAGAGAGACCTGACGCCTGGATTCAGGCATCAGGGAGGGTATGGCCAGCTCTGTTCTGAGATTGCTCACCCGGGTGAACTCGAGGCTGGTGGGAACCTTAGTAGGGACAGGAGGCCACCTTAGGGGGAGGGTGCTGTTTTGGGACTGATCAATTCCCCAACCCATGAGTACTAAATACTTCCTCTGGGCTTCATTCTGTGAGACCAGGAGTGGCCTTCTGGTCAACCCATCTCAGAAGCATTTTGCAAAGGTGGATGGATGCTCCCAGCCCCACAACCTCTGGCCCTGGCATCTCTGTGGGTGCCAGGATGCAGAGGTGGGCTGCAGAGGCCTAGACCCCGCAGAAGTGCCCTTGCCTGTTGAGTAGAGCTGTTTCAGCCTAAGTGCCCTCCACCACTCGGAATGTGGATTAGCTCTGGAGGACTCATCTGAAATAGATATTTCTCTCCGCCACCGGAGGGATTTATTGGCAACACTAGCCATCTATTAACATTATCTGGGGACTCTGCACTGGTGAGAATAGATACCATAAATCTTAGTTGTATAAAAACCCAGGAGCTAGAAGGCTTTAGTGGACGGCAAATAGAAAAGTCCAATGAGTTCAGACCTGTTTATTTTACTTAGAGGGAAAGAACATTCCGTACCCAGCCAGGCAGGAAATGGGTTTTGGGGATGGCCACTTAGCCCAGCTGTTGGCCCTGAAACTGTGGGAGTAATCTCTGCCTGCAATTAGAGCAGGAGGCTCAAAGGACCGTGTTCGGGAGCCAGTGATGGAGTCCTGCGGAGAAGTGAGGCCTGGAACTTCAGGCGGGAGGCCGTGGGGCCTCACGGGAAGGAGACTCCAGGGACAGGCTGTATGCTGAGCTCTCGGCCACCCGGTGCCTCGGATGGAGAGGACTCTGTGTCCTGGTTGCCTGGGACAGTCCCATGATGCCAGTCACCCTGGCATAATTCACCGTTGCTCCCTCTTTCTCTCAGTGTTGTGATGTGGATGAGAAATTGTGTTATTTACCAGTTCCATCTCTAACTGGCCGTTGCTCTGCCTGCAATGGTAGATGACTCTGCTGCCCAGCTTGTCATCCTGGTCTTGAGGGGGGCTCCGAGGAGTCCTGTCTGAGCACAAGCTTTGGGAGTTGGACCCTCTCCACTCTGTCCCTGAGCGGGACCAGGCGAACCCCTCCCCTCCATGGGGCATAGAAGGAGCAAGGAGCAGGGGTTCAGGGCGTGGGTGCCAGACCCAGTCCTGCTGCCTGCTAGCTGCTCACCTCTTACCCTGGGCAAGCTCTTCACTGCTCTGAGCCTCAGCTTTCTGATCTGCAAAATGGACAGGATATGAGTTCCTATGCGTGACAGGCAGAAGTTCTAAACGTGGACCTTGTATTATCTTCTTTTGGCTGCTGTTGCAAAATACCCCAAACAACCGAAATTTATCCTCTTATAGTTTCGGATGCCAGAAGTCGGAAATCAAGGTGTTGTCAGGGCCACGGCCCCTCCGCAGGCTCTAGGGCAGAAGCTGTTCCCTGTCCCTTCGTCTCTGGGGTTGTGGGCAGTGCGTGGCGATCCTTGGCTTGTAGATACATCGCTGTAACCTTGGCCTCCGTCGTCGCATGGCCTTCTGCCTGTGTCTCTCTGTGTCTCTTTTTGTAAGGACATCAGTCGCACTGAATGAAGGACCCGCCTACTCCAGTGTGACCTCATTTTAATTAATTACGTCGGCAATGACCTGTTTCCAGATAAGATCACATTCTGAAGTTCTGGGAAGGACATGCATTTTGAGGGAGCTGGTCAACCCAGTCCAGCTCCCTGAGGATGTTCTGTGCTAATCCCTGGAGTTGATGAAGATGAGATGTCATTCCCGGGCATGTGTTCTGCTTCTGTGCAGTCGACCTCATGGTCGGGAGATGACCTGGGTGGGCCTGGTTTAATCAGGTGATGCCTTTAAAAAGCAGAGGATGTGCCCTCGTGGAAGGAGGAAGAGGAAGTCTGAGGGATTGGAAGCATGAGATTCGATGCGCCATTGAGAGTGTGAAGCTGGAAAAGGCCACGTGGTGAGGAGTGTGACTGCCTCCAGGGGCACAGTGGCCCCAGCTGACAGCTGCCTGGGAACAGACACCTCAGTCCAACAACTCTAAGGACCTGAGTGGGCTCAGAAGCACATTTCTTTCCAGAGCATCCAGACGGGACTCTGCTGGGCTGGCACTTGGATTTCGGTCTTGGGAGACCCCCTGGCAGGGAACCCGGCCATACCCTGCTGGACTTCTGACCTACAGAACTGGGAGCCGATAAACTGGTGGTCATTTGCTGTGCATTACTCATGGGCTGGCTGGGAGGGTGATGAGTTACCGCACGCAGGGTCGAGACCCTGGCCTGGAGCCGAGCCCGCGTTGTGACCTCATGAGATTATTGTTGCTACAGAATCAGCAGACACCACGTGGGGCACCCAGCGAGTCCCTTTGGGCCCGTCCTGTCCTGTGTATGGACAAGAAACACTCCTTGCTTCTGAACTTGACCCGTTTTCCTGCCTCCCCTGGATTCCTTCCTCAACACCAAACCCCAAACACTCCTGTGTCTCCTAAAATCCAGGCTCCCTGTTGCCCTAGGGGTCAAGCTCATCCCTGGGCTGGCATCCTTGGTCTTCCTGAGCACCCTCCTGTTCCCATGCCCATGTCTTTCTTGGCCCCAGTGCCCTCCATCCAGTCACAAGAAACACGGGCCCTGCCCCATGGCCTCAGCCTCCCCGCCCCTCAGCTCACCATTCCCCTCTCCAGGAGTGACCTGCCTGCAGCCTCTCTGGGCCACTGCCTCCCTTTTCGTGGTTCTCCCTGTCCAGATGCCACAGGGTGGCTGGAGACTGTGCCACATCCTCTCACTGCCCAGCAAGAGCCCGGGTGAGAGCTGAGCCCATCCATCAGCTCTTCTGCTCTAGAACTTTGCATCGTGAGTGGTCGGGGGCAAGCGTGGAAGAAATGGGTGGGCTTTGTCTTTTCATTTATTTCCTGCACAGTCCGCAAGGCCTGGGGTGATGCTTGGTCCAGGGTAGGGACGCAGTGAGTCTTGGCTGAAACCAGCATGGTTAATTTCAGCGGTGGTCCTGGGTGAGGTGGTTGAATGGCTCTTGCTGCTGACCCCACCTCCTCGAGAGCCTCCTCAGCCCCAGACCCACCTCCTCGGCCACACTTCTGTCCTGCGAACCAAATGTCCTTCAGGAAGCTCCTCCTTTGTTTGCAGCAGTCAGAGTCAGTTTCTGGTGATTGCCCACATCCCCCAGCAGATCCCCGGGAGTGAGGGCCCCATGGACCCTGCACCTGCCCACACAGGAATTCCCGAGGAGTCTGAGCTGAAAGATCGAAGGCAGGAAAGGTGGGCAAAGGCCACTGAGGGACTGTGACTTGTCCAGAGCCCCCAGCTGGGGAGAAGCAGGGTCCGAAGCGAGTTCAGGGCCAGTGCCTGTACAGCAGCTGCCCACACGGAGGGTGCCCACTGCCTGAGCGCCTGGAAGAGCGGGCTCTGCATTCACTTTTACCCGAGGCCAGAGGAGAGCCCGCAGTGGTGCTCTGTGGCTACACGCCTGCATTTTGGTCACGCTTCCGGATCTTTTTGGCATCACATCCTCTCTCTAATGTGTGCTGAGTGGCAGGGCTCGGGTGGGGGGCCCATGGGGAGGCCCTGCTGGGCAGCAGCACCGTTCCTGTCGATAGTGGCTAGAGGGGTATCCATCCCACTCACAAGCACACAGGAGCCCACTTGGGCGGAGTCACACGGGGTCTTCAATACCCCTTCCCGCTAATAAGCAGTGGCTTCACCCGCTCGAAGCCTGGAGATGGGGCTCTGCTCCGTGGATGCTCTGTGCAGATCCAGCCTCACGGCTTCACAGCTTCATGGCTTCACAGGTCACATCAACACCCTCCTCCGTAAAGAGCAACAAGGCAGGCTTGGTGCCCTTGGTGCCGATTCGGAATTACTGTCCTTCAGAAATGTCAGAAAAGGATCCCTCCAAAACTCCTGGGACTTGCTAGAGACCCAGAAAATAGAACAGAGTCATGTTGCCCCTCCCAGCCCTGGGTCCTTCCCCTCGCTCTGTCTCTCACTAAGACGCAGACACGAAGCAAGCCTCAGGACCTAAGACACAATGCCGAGCCTGGGCCTGTTCCTTGGTGTGCGATCCCGATTGAGACTCTATCCCTCTGGGCCTCAGTTTCCCCATTGCAAGGACCAAGGGTGGGACTTGAGACCTCCAAGGTCTCTTTGAGCCCCCTGGCACTGCAAATCTATCTTCCTCCCTTTGAGAACTGGACATGCCCTTTCCTGGGTGAGAGGTGACTCAGAAAACGGCAGCAATAATTAATATTGATGCAGCTTCAAATGTTAAAAGTTAGAATTAAATTTAAAAAAAAGGGAAAGGGTCACATGTAACCAATTAAACCACAACTTCTCCATGGCCTGTCTCCCACTTTAGGGGCAGAACCATCCTCGTGTGGCTCTGCCAATTAATCTCCTCCTCACCTTCCTCTACCGGGGAGCTAATGCTTGCTGCAAATTGAAGGGAAAGGAGCAATTGGCCGGTCTCAGACACATAGACCATCTCCCGTTGTGCAAATGCCAGGGAGGGGGAAGCACAGATCAATTTGCAGGCCGAAGACTGCAGACAGCTCTGGGAGGAGAGGGGGGCACACGCACCCCGGCTCGGGTGTGAGAATTAATGAAGGCGGCTGGGAAGATGAAAGAGCACGGGCATTTGAAATGAAGCCCAGCGGGTTGCAGGAGTTCAGGATGAATTTCAAAATGCAGAGATTGCAGGGTCATGGACTAATTACCTTGCAAGGATGGGGCTCAATGGTTGCATCTATGCAACTCCACCTGTCCAGGTGGAAAGTGGGAAAGGTCGCCCACTGGGACCTGCCGATCTAGCAGGGCAGGTGATGGCCCAGACCCCGCCTGCCACACCCAGTGCTGCAGCAGCAAGCCCTGCCCTTGACATGCATTTTTCTGGGTCCCAGATTTAGAAATGATTGTGGGGTTTTGGGGACTGCAGGAGACTCCAAGCCTCCTGAGGGATCTTGGACCGCCCTGCCCTGGAGAGCTGAGAAGCCAGGCACAAAGCTCCTCACCTCGTCTCTAAGTCATCCTGTGGGTGGACAAGACTTGCTAGAGATGCCTTGTAACCTCCTTGCATAGGTCTCGAGGGTTGGTGCTACCTCCTGAGGGTGCCCCGCCCCCACCCAGCCCCGGTTTCTGGTGTTTGTCCTCCATTCCTCCGTTGTGTGCTGCCTGGGCCTATGCTGTCCTCCGCGTGGAGGGCCCCACTCCCGTGACAGCACTGTGAGGAAGGCTCTAGTCTCATGTCCACGTTAGAGGTGGGGAGACTGAGGTTCGGAGAAGGTAGGATGCCCAGCTGGTCATTGGCAGAGGCAGGCTCCAACCTTAGGAGTTTCCTATGCCCCTAACCGCTGTGCAGTGCAGCTGCGCCCGGGGAACTCATCAGGGGGTGCTGGCGGTGGCTGCCAGTGGGCAGGTGGCACAGAGGGGCCCTTGGCTCTGAAGATGGAGCAGGTGCCTGCTGGGAGCTGGAGGACCCGGGAGGGGCATGTTCCAGGCAGAGGGAACAGACAGTGTGGGGCTCAGAGTGAGAGAAGTGACAGCGAATTTGGGTGGGTTTGGGTGGTACAAGGGGCGGGTGACATGGGAGATTCAGCCCCAGATAAAGTGTGTGGGCCAGATCGGAAGGGCTCAATGTCCGTACTAAGAGGCAGGACCTTCTCTGGGACCCGAGGTGCCCCGGGGTAACTTGAGGCACGCATGGGGTCCTGGTCGGGACTTCAGGAGGCCCCTCCAATCTTTAAGTGTGTTTTATGAGGTTCATTTTTTTTTCTTTTTCATGAAATTCAAGCACTTTAGGAGGCTTTTCCTGGCGGCCACTCCATGGAGGAGGCGGGAGGAGCCAGGGCTGGAGAGGCTGCCCCCATGATGGACTCAGGAGGAGGGATTTCAGTGACCATGTTAAAAGGACTCGGGCTGTCCTGGGGCCTGGGGTGGGTGTCATCATCTCCATAAAAACCCCGGTGCTTATGGTTTCTGTGTCATTTAGAAACTCCTGTGTAACAAACGCCCCTAGGTTTATTTCTCAAAATCAGAATTGCTCATCATTTCTCTGCACCCCAGGTCTGCCTGGCTGGTCTGGGCCAGGCTACTCCGGTCCTGGCTGGGCTCGTTCAGGCATCTGGGGTCGAAGGGTGGTCACCCTGCTTCTTCTCCTGCTTCCTCTGGCCCCATCCTCCTGCAGGTGAGACCTGGCTCTCTTCACGGCATCCAGGAAGGACTCGGACAGGGAGTGGAGAGTGCAAGGCCCCTTGAGGCCAGGCTCAGAACAAGTGATGTCACTTGCTGACTTCTTTTGTCCAAAGCACATCACAAGGTTCACCCATATTCAAGAGGGAGGAGCTGCCAAGTTACATTGCAGGGGGCGTGTGTGTGTGTGTGTGTGTGTGTGTGTGTGTGTTTAATATTTGGGCCATTTTTGCAAACCATCTCCCACGGCTTTTGCTGTCCCTTGCAGACACGTGCAGTCAGTGGGTTCTCACAGCCTGGATGCGCCAGGCTGGTCAGGGGTAGCTCCTCAAGGAAAGTGGCATCAGGGCCCTCCAATCTTTAAATGTATTTTACGAAGTTCATTGTTTTCTTTTTCCTGAAATTCAAGGCTTATTAAACTTTTTTTTTTTTTAAAACCCGCATGGCAGAAAGGAGGCTGCCCCTTGTCTCAGATGAATGTAGGAGCGGGCCAGTTGCAAATTCATAATTAAAAGGATTTGACAAGAATCAAAGACGACTAGTTTCCACTGGAGGTTTGAGGAGTTAACTACCGGTTCATACCCTGCCATAATGGGTGTGTGTGAGACATTTGAAGTGGGGAGGGCTGGGAATTTGCTGAGAACATGCAGTGAAAATGTGTGTGCCAATACTGATTGTGTAGTTTGTGGGTTCACCCACAAGACGTCTTAGAGATGAGGGAAGGAGCTTTGTGCCTGGCTTCTCTTGTTTTCAGAAACATCGCTTTCCACGAGGCCCCGTCGCGTTGCCCTGGAGAGCAGGGTTCAAAGAGTGACCTCCTTCCAGCCCACCCCATCCCACCAGCTCCCCAGCAGGACCTTGGGGCGAGCAGGGTGTTGGAAGGAGTTGATGATGTGGAGTAAAGGGGACATTGGGGTCTGGGTATGCACAAAAAGGCCTTTCTGCTTTTTGGGTCTCTCCGGCCCAGAGACCAGGTGGAAGAAACCACTGGGCCCTCTGCTCCCAGAATCTTCCTTCAGAACGGCTCTCCTTGCTCTTAGACGGAAGCCATGCCTGAGGCCGGGTTGCCGGAGGGTGCCAGGTGCCTGCTGACCTTTCTGGGCCACACGTACTCCTGGGCTGTCTTTTGTCTCGGGGCTTTCTTCCCGCTGGCTCTGCTGCCTGGCACACTCCGGGAGGCTCCTTCGCATCCCCCTACCCTTCTCCCACCCCAAGACCAGGAGGCTTGCAGTCCTGCCTTGCTCTCCTCTGTGCTTACAGCCCAGGGGACAGGCGCCTGCTGCATCTTCCGCCTGGGCTGCACGAGGCTTGGCTGATCGGCCGCCTGCCGCAGGACCACCCACATCACCAGTCGGCCGTGCTGCAGGTGACCAGTTGGCCCAGAAAAATGAGAAACGCGTCTAGGCAGAAACTTCTGGGCTCTGGAGCCGTTTGTCACGTAGCTAAGGCTGACGAATACACCTGGTTATGACCTGTTCACCCTTTAGGTCTCGCCTGGCCCTTGTCCTACTGTCTTGTCAGCACTTTTCTCTGCGCCTGTGTCCCCAGCTCCCCTGTAGTCCTAGTGAGAGTGAGGACAGCCTCCAGCCTCACCTTGCACTTGTGCTCGGTGGCGCCTGGTGCTGCTGGTGGCTTCACGAATGCACGAAGCCAGCGGGTGCACGAGGGCCCTGGGCGGGAGGAGCCCGGCTTCGGAGCCATCTTGGGTCTGACGTCCACTCTGCCCTTCGCTGCATGACCGTGGACAAGTCACTTATCCCACCTGAACCTCAGGTTTCTCGTGTGAACATGGGGGTAACCACCCCAGGTTTCGAGGGGAGGTGCTGCGTGCAAAAGGCCAGGCTGAGAGCCGGGCACACAGCAGGTTCCTGACACGCCATACTCTCCCTCTCTTTGCAACCCTACTCTGTGTGAGGCCACCCCTCCTCGGTGCCCTGTGAACTCGCACCGGCCCACGCCTCTCTGAGTCTCACTTTCCTCACCTGCCAAGTGTGGGAGTGATAACGACAGCTGCTGTGGTGGTGTAGGTGAAGTGGGGTTCTCACTGCTGCGAGGGAGCCCTGGTTTGGAGGTCACCGGTCTCCAGCCACCTCTGCTGGGCCTTGGTCTTCTGGCTTTACTTCTGTCCTTCCCACCCGCTCTGTCTCTGCTCCAGGGACCCCCATGCCTCTGATGGGCACAACAGGAGCCGTGGGCTGTCCCCTGTCTTGACTGTTCCATCTCCAGCCACCCCTCGTTTCCTGACTCACTCTTGTGAGGACAAGGGTCTGCCAACATTCTGGGGTACACGTGCTTATTCCAGCCTTCAGAAGGCGTTTGTTTAGTCACCCCTTCCTCACCAGGTGCATGTGGGGGTGAGGAAGACTACAGCATATGGAGGGGGATGCCAAGTGGCTAGGACCCTGCGGACAGGGTGGCTGGGACAACTGCCTCTCACTGGGCAGGGCCTGGCATCCTTCATCATGGACCTGCCACCTGCCCCAGCCCAGCCTCGCTGGGGAAGAGGCTAGCCAACCCCAGCCCCTCTCTCGGGGGACCTCTGCTTTCTCTGGCTGGGTCCAGGGTCCTGTTGCCACCTTCGGCCAGAGCTCCCCTGCATGATGTTCCCTTGTCTGGGTCACATGGAAGGAAGAACTGACCACCTGGTCCCACCCACGTTACTCACCTCTCTGTGCTTCAGGTCGTTCATCTGTCAAAGGAGACCCGCAGGCCCTTCCTCAGAGTGGTGCTGGGAGGCCGATGAGTTAATCAAGGAACGTACTGGGCACAGAGTGGGCACAGAGCAAGTGTGGTGCATTTGCTGTGATTTTCCTGGTGACATGAGCATCTTCCTTGTATTTCTTGCAAATGGGGGTCTGCACACCCTGTGCCTGGGGCCTGCCAGCCCTGGGTACCTAGGAATAGGTTGTGATGTGGGGCCTAGACCAGATCCTAATTTCTTCAAATAGTTGTTTTTCTGGGTGCAAAGGTAATCCATGCTCCTTACATGAGGCCTGGAAAACACAGGGAGCAGCCAAAAGATACAAAAGCCTCTTGCGTTTTCACTTCCTACTGACGACTGCTAACGTTATCTAAGCCGCTTCCTGTTTTGTTTTTTTTGAAATGCCTTTGCTCGAGCACACACTCAGGCAACATATACCTATGTTGAAAACTTAATTGCAGATGATTTTGAGATTGCACTTTTCACTTTATTATATCATATTTTAAAGTTTTCTCACGTCACATGCATTTGTCCACAGCCTGAGTTATGATGGCTGCAGCCATCCGTCTTATGGATGTGTCATTTAAATGACTCCTCCTGTTTTACTCTTATAGAGATAGCTGACGCGACTGCCTTCTAGTATATTTTTATGCAAATCCATGACAGTCTCTCCAGGGTAAATTCTTAAAAGTGGATACACTGGGATGAAAAGTATTTACATTTATACTTTTGATACAAACTGCTCAGCTGGTCTCCAAAAAGCAGTAGCGGGGCGGGATGCCCTCTCTCCCTGGCCCCTTCTGCAGTGGGCAGCAGTGTGAACCTGGAAGTCCAAGTACATTACACACAGCATCATTGTGGTAAGCCTGGAAAACGTGGGCGTACCGTGCCTGCAGCTGCTCCCACAAGCTGGCGTTCAGGCCTCAGGCTGCAGCAGGGCCGGGGTGATAGGAATGGGGACTCCGGCCATGGCAGGAGGGTTCTTGAGGAAATGCAGATCTGTAGGTGGAGACAAAGATGAAATCCAGGTGCTGGGGCCATTGATGTGTACAGAAAGCTCAAGGGCTGGCTGTTAGAACTGGAGCCCTGTGCAGGGTGAGAGGAGGGGCCGTGATGTGAGACAGGCAGGGTCACTAGAGGGGGGCTGGCTTGAGCATTTGGCAGCTGGTGTGCATTCTAACTCAACCCACTCCCCTTGGGGGCTGTGGGCTCACTGTGGCTTGGGTGTGGAGGGTAAAATATAACAGGACTTACTGTCTAGACTTCTTGTTTGGATTTAATAATATAACAGGGAGGAGGTCCCTTGTGCTGTGTCTTTCCTCATGTGTGGCTCCTACCCAGTACTTGTCATCAACCTATGGTGGTTTTTCCATTTCTCCATCCATCTATCTATCCATCCACCCATCCACCCACCCATCTACCTTTATTCATCCATCCATGCACCCATCCATCCATTTTTCCATCCATCCATCCATCCATCCATCCATCCATCCATCCATCCATCCATCCATCCAATCCATTTATCCACCCATCTACCTTCTATTCATCCATCCATGCACCCATCCATCCATCCATCCATCCACCCACCCACACATTCAATCTCCATGTAGTGGTGCCCACTCTAAGCCAGGGACTGGAAGCCTGGAGATGCCCTCTGGATGTCTTAGAAAACCCAGGACTTGATTCCTGAGAACTGACCTGTACATGCTTATGTGGCCCGTGGAGCACTGATGCCAGGCCTGAGTAGAGGGTGGGAGGCTGGGCCTTCCTCTGGGAGAACAGGTCCATGGAGGGCAGCACCCTAAGTGTGCATGTGCCTCTCGCCTCCTGCCCTGCTTCTCTCGAGGGTGTAGAGTTCCTGCAAAACCAGCAACAGTGAGTTCCATCCTCACGGCCTTCTCCACAAGCCTCTTCTGCCCCAAGGGCACACCCACCTCCTCCCCATCCTGGGGATGGAAGAATGCAGCTCCCCCTGCAGCTCAGCTGCCCCAACCCACGGGGGACAGAGGGTGGGAGCAGGTGCCTGCACTCAGGCTGCCTGTTGCCTGGAGGGCCCCTAGTTGTGAGATGCAGACCCTCCAGTTCGCCACTCTCTCTGGGGAGTGGGCATGGGTGGAAAGGGGAAGGGACCTTTTCCCAGGCCCAGGACATTTGGGGATGCCTCTGCACGCCAGACTCTAGGCTTTGCCATGTGTGGCTGTGGCCGGCTGGTGATGGAGCCCTAAGGCTTCTCCTGGTGCAGCAGAGACAGTGCCACATACCCTGCAGGCTGGCAGGGCCACCAGGTGAGGCACAGCTCCCAGAGAGGAGTGCAGTGCAGGGACCAAGGACAGTAAGGCTCAAAAGGAAGACCAGACAGGGCTGCCTGACTGGGTGCTCAGCTGGTCTCCAAAAAGCAGTAGCGGGGTGGGATGCCCTCTCTCCCTCGCCCCTTCTGCAGTGGGCAGCAGAATGAACCTGGAAGTCCAAGTACATTACACACAGCATCACTGTGGTAAGCCTGGAAAACGTGGGCGTACCGTGCCTGCAGCTGCTCCCACAAGCTAGAGCTCAGGCCTCAGGCCAGTGGGGATTATGATGGGGACTCCGGCCATGGCAGGAGTCCCTGCTGTGCATCCAGCTCACCTGCTCCTGCCCCTGTCAGACGTGGAGCACCACACGGCCCTTTAGGGATAGGTACGGCCATGGCTCTGCACAGCCAAGGAAATGCAAGTGGAGGCCGTGCGTGGTATGTGGTATGTGTGTGGGGCATGTATGTATGGGATGTATGTGATGTGTGTGGGGTATGTGTGCCTGTGATATGGTGTGTGGTGTGTATGTATGGGGCATATGTGCATGTGATGTGATGTGTGTGTATGAGGGGTATGTGTGCATATGATGTGATATGTGTATTGTGTGTGAGCAGGGTACGTGTGTACCTCTCAGGCCACAGTCTCTTCCTGGGGGGTGTGGGAGCGTGTACCTCTCAGCCTGTGTCCCCCACCCCTCCTGGATCAGCAGGGCCCCACCCTCCCCGCAGGCCCACGCAATGAGAGATGAGTTTCTGTGGCTTGCCCCCACCATGGCCTGCTAGCTCAATGTTCTCCGTGGTGCCTGCTGTACACACCACCCTGGGAGGGGCTGGAGGGCGACGCCTTCTGAGACAGAGGTCCTGACCTGAGTGCGACGGCGGGACAGCAAGCCCCAGGGTGGAATGGGCCTGGCAGTGCCCCTGGAGCTCCTCATTGCATGCTCTGGGGCTTTAGGGGCTGGCTTTGGCCAGAGCAGGGTGAGCGGTGGTGTCACGAGGTGGCTGACAGGAGAGGCAGCTGCCCTGGTGGCCCTGTCTGCACCTCTAACCGTCGGGCCCAACTAGACCTCCAGCACCCTGGTGAGAGTGAGAACGGGGGTGACACTCGGCCCAGACCCAGGCACCCTGGTGAGAGTGAGAACGGGGGTGACACTCGGCCCAGACCCAGGCACCCTGGTGAGAGTGAGAACGGGGGTGACACTCGGCCCAGACCCAGGCACCCTGGTGAGAGTGAGAACGGGGGTGACACTCGGCCCAGACCCAGGCACCCTGGTGAGAGTGAGAACGGGGGTGACACTCGGCCCAGACCCAGGCACCCTGGTGAGAGTGAGAACGGGGGTGACACTCGGCCCAGACCCAGGCACCCTGGTGAGAGTGAGAACGGGGGTGACACTCGGCCCAGACCCAGGCACCCTGGTGAGAGTGAGAACGGGGGTGACACTCGGCCCAGACCCAGGCACCCTGGTGAGAGTGAGAACGGGGGTGACACTCGGCCCAGACCCAGGCACCCTGGTGAGAGTGAGAACGGGGGTGACACTCGGCCCAGACCCAGGCACCCTGGTGAGAGTGAGAACGGGGGTGACACTCGGCCCAGACCCAGGCACCCTGGTGAGAGTGAGAACGGGGGTGACACTCGGCCCAGACCCAGGCACCTTGGTGAGAGTGAGAACGGGGGTGACACTCGGCCCAGACCCAGGTGAGCCCGGGCAGAGCCTGTCGAGGGTGGAGAACAGCAGGTTCGGGTGTGCCCTGTGTGGTGTCAGAGCCTGCTGAGGTCACTGCAGACCAGGCCCCGACCCAGCTGTGTCCCCACAGTCACTGTGGTGTGTGTGGTGGGCTTGGGCCCCGTGTCGCTGCCGGAGTGCCCGGTCACGTGGCCTCCCATTGCCTGTGGACGCTGCTTCGGCCAGCAGCCTGGGTCTGCCTTCCTTCTACAAAGCAGTTTTGGATGTGGATTGAGCAGTTATTTTGGGTGAGAATTCGCCTGTGTAATGTTAACTAAACCCTCTTAGGTTATTTGTCCTATTTTGCACATGAGGAAACTGAGGCTTGGAGTGGCTGGGTCACTTGCCCGACAGCCTCTGGGTGAAGAATGGGGTTTTACATCCAGGCTCTCTGTGGCCAGGGCCCACCTTCCTAACCCTTGGCCTGAAACTCAAAAGCTTCTGAGCCTTGCTTATGTCCTGGCAGACACGGAATGTGGCCGGGGCTGTGCACTGCACCAGGACAAACTGCAGGGGACTCGGGCCCCTAAACACGGGGCTTGGTGAAAATGTCCACAGGTTTTCATATTAGATAATGTTAAGAAAAAAATGCTAAGGAGTAGGGAAGGTATTGAATATTGAATTTATGTAAAGCTTCCAAATAAAACCCTTTCACAAATTTAAAATCAGAGACTGAGCCTACACTTGAGTTTTCTTTACATCGGCTTATACGTGAAAGGCCTGGGATAATTTCTGGGTTGATCTCCCCAAATTGAGGATAAGAAACTCTAGCAAGGGCTGAGAACAAATGGCTGGAGAGTATGGTGGCTGCTTTTCAGCCTGGTAAAACCTCTTTTCTCTCCGTAAACCAGAATTCAAATAATCCAGTTGCTCTGAATTGAACTCATTCTTCTAATCTAACAACCGTCTTTCTCTTTCGTTGACAAATATAATGTGAGAATTTTTTTGTGATAATGCAAATGGATTTTGAATCTAATTGAACTTTTTATATCAACTATTTCAAAATAATGATGACTTTTTCCTCACATCCACAGATGTTGCTCCCAGAACCTTAATGATCCTTCTTTAGGATTCAGATGATAACCCCCTGCTAAACACCATTGGTGAGTGGTTTCTGATTTAACTTTTCTAAAGGTGATGTTTTTGCTTCGAATCCACTAACTTTATCATTAAATGTCGCCGTATTTTCATGTGGTTCTTGCAATTTTCAAATAAGTTCATTTCAGTGCTCCAAAATGTCCCTGAAGTAAGCTGTTTTTGAAGTCGGTGACTATGCTTCAATAAATCTGCAAAGTGAGGCTTCTCCTGCATTTCAGGGCTTATACTCCAGCCTGGGCCCTCCCCTGGGTGGCTGCCACTCTGCAGGGGGGAGCAGTACTGGGGTTTTGACCCCATTTTCTTCTCAGAAAGCTGAAAATAGCTGGGAGTGCAGCAGCTGGTATTTACCAAGTTCCCTGATTTTATCATTTCAGCTCTACAGGCACATTTTGCATAGAACTTGAACTTGAGGCTTTCAGAATGCGTTTTCTCCTCCTCCCTGTCCTCACAGATGTGAGGTACTCAACGTTTCCATGATGCTTTCAGCGTGAGCATGGGCCACTGTGAGTATTTAATTCCCAAGAGTTTGCTTGGGTACTTTTTTGGCAACACAGATGATGTTTTTCATGCATTTCTCTCCAGGGATTTATTTCTGCAGGTTTGGGTGATCGCCCCTACCCCCTTGATCCTGGTGTTAGACATCTTGGCTTCCTTGTGGTCTTTTGTGTGGACCCCTCCAGTTCCCAGAGATGCTGTGGCCACTGGCATTTCAGCAGGCCTGGGTAGGCCTGGTCGACCTGGTCTCAGGACCTGCCCAGTGATGTTGAGAAACCCAGGCGGTTCCATAAGCCTTGGCATGGTGGGGACACTGACCTAGTGATATGGTTTGGATTTGTGTCCCCACCCAAATCTCGTGTAGAATTGGACGAGGGGCCTGATAGGAGGTGATCGGATCACGAGGGAATTTCCCTGTTGCTGTTCTCTTGAGAGTCGGTGAGTTCTCATGAGCTCTGGTTGTTTAAAAGTATATGGCACTTCCTCCTTCACTCTCTCTCCTGCTCTGCTATGTAAGACATGCCTGCGTCCCCTTTGCCTTCCGCCGTGATTGTAAGTTTCCTGAGGCCTCCCAGCCATGCTTCCTATTAAGCCTGCGGAACCGCAAGTCAATTAAACCTCTTTTCTTCATAAATTACCCAGTCTCAGGTAGTTCTTTATAGCAGCGTGAGAATGGACTGATACACCTAGTTTCTTGTTTCTCTGAAAAAGAAGGGACCAGCTAGGAAATTGCCCTCATCTCCTTTCCCCTGTATCTGTCAGCCTCTGTCATGAACCTATGTTCTGTTGGATGAACTGCCCAGGTACCTAAGGTCCACCTAAGGTCACCCGAGGTCAGCTAAGGTCCACTTGTGCCTGGACTTCCACACCTCTTGTCCCCTGCAGGGCATCTCTCCGGCTTCCTTCCCTTCTTACTGAGTCACCATCTTCGTTTCCTGCTGGGTCACGATCATCAGCCACAGATGGGCTATGCCAGCTCCCATTTTAGAAAGGGAACCTTCCTTGACCCTAAGGCACCTCCAGCCAATGCCTATTTTCCCACTTCCAGGCAGACACCAGACCCTGCGCCAAGTCACTCTTCTTCATCCCAGCCCCCCATACCCTGACCTTTATGCAATCGCTTCCTTCCTTATACAGCTTATTTTATTTTACAACATTTTATAGCTTTGCCACCTGGGTAGGTGTCCTTAAATAACGGCTTAGTTTTACATGTTCTAAATATTTATGTAAATGAAATGATACAGTACTGATGTTTGTGTTTGGCTTGTTTGACTCCACATGGCATTTTAAAGATTAAGCCATTCTATTGTGTGCAGCTGCAGTGCATCCGTTTTCATCGCTGTGTACCAAGATTTATTTATCGGTTTTGCTGCTAAAGAATGTTTGGTTGCTGGAGCTCTTGTGCAAATCTTTCTGCTGAATGTGTACCTCAGAGTGAAACTGTTGATCATAGCGTATGTGCGTCTTTCAGTGTCTCAATCGGAGCTCTTTGCTGTGGATTCAGTGTGTACGGTATTGGATGAGGGAGTCCCTTGCTCTGCCCTCCCATCAGTCCTTGTTATTTTAGCTCATTTGGTGGGTGTGCAGTGATTTCTCGTTGGGATTGTAATGTGCATTTCCCAGATGACTCTCAGGCACCACCGTCTACATTTACTGGCCAGTTGGAGACTTTCATTTGTGCTGTGCTTATTCAACTGCCGGATCCATTTTCCTACTGAATTTGCAGGAGTTTGTTATATGTTTAGATACGAGGCTGTTGTCAGTTATACGTGTTGCAAATATTTTCTGTCACTGCTGATCTCGCCTTTGGACTCTTTTAATGGTGTTTTGGATGAGCAGAAATACTTAATTTTTATGTGGCCAAATTCATCCACCTTTTCCTTTATGGTTATTGCATTCTGAATCTTGTTCAAAAATCTTTTCTCAACTGAAGGTCATGGAGAAGTTCTCTCATATCCCTTTAAAAGCTTTATGAAGTGTTTTGACTTTCACTTTTGGATCTCAGTCTGTCTGGAATTAATTTTTGTGTCCTATGAGAGGTAAGAGGTCAAGTTTCTTTTTTTTGCCGTATGGATAACCAACAGTCCCCAAACCATTTCCCCTTTCTGTTATTCTGCAGAGCCAGGCACTTCTAAATCCAGTGTCCGCACATAAATGGCCATTTCTGGCTCTTTATTCTCTCTCATTGCACCAAAAACCCACCTTTTTCTTTTCTTTTCTTTTTTGAGACAGGGTCTGTCTCGCTCTGTTGCATAGGCTGGAGTGCAGTGGCATGATCTTGGCTCACTGCAGGCTTAACCTCCTGGGCTTAAGTAATCCTCCTATCTCAGCCTCCTGAGAGTAGCTGGACCAGAGACATGTGCCACCATGCCTGTTTAGGTTTTTTATTTTATTTTTTATTTTGGAGAGACAGGGTCTCGCTATGTTGCCCAGGCTGGTCTCAAACTCTTGGGCTCAAGCAATCCTCCCTCTTCAGCCTCTCAAAGTGCTGGGATTACAGGTGGGTGTCATGGCACCTGGCCAGCCTTGTCTTAGCTACAGAAGCTTTGTAAGAAGTCTTGGTGTCTGGTGGAGCGAATTCTCTCAGGTTTTTCTGGCTTCTCAACAGTGTCTTTTCTATTCTTGCCTTTTGGATTTCTGCATAAATTTTAGAACTACCATGCCCAGTTCCACAGAAGTTCTTTCTGGGATTTTGATTGGTATTTTATAGAATCTATAAATGGAGCGAGCACTAACATCTGGGTAATATTGAGTCCTCCAATGAATGCAGATTTTCTCCCCATTTTTTAAGGGTTTCTTTAAAATTCCTCAATAATGTTTTATAGTTTTCTGAATAAAGACCTTTTACAGTTTGTTGGATGTACTTCTTCTTCAACTTTTCAGATGCTATTGTAACTTTGTTTCTGAGCTTTTCTCATTGAGGTACCATTTGTATACAATAAGTTACACAGAATTTGGAGTGCTGTTCAACGAGTTTTGATGTGCGTGTCCACGTCGGTAACAAGATCTCAATCAAGAAAATTCCCTGATTTCTCTTTCTGGGCAATTGTCCCATTTCTCATGTTGACACACTGCTGTTGGGATATTTGTCACTGTAGATTAGGTTTCCCTGTTTGAGAACTCTGTATAAATGAAATTATCTAGCATTTGTCCTTTGGTACCTGGCTTCTGTCGTTCCACATCATGTTTGTGAGGGATTCATCAGTGTCATTCTGTGCCTCTGTAGACATTCCTTTTTTATCACAGAATGGTATTTCATTGCATAAATTGGTTTTCTATCTATCCACCTGTTGATGGTTATTTGGGATACTTTTAGCTTTTGGCAAGTATGGGTGAAGCTGCTGTGAACATTCTGGGCAAATTCTTTGTGTGGATATGTATTTTCATCTTCTTGAGTAACTTTGAACCAAGTGGAATGTCTGGTTCAAAGAAGGGAGAAATGTTTTACTTTGTAAGGAAATGTAAAAGCGTTTTCCAAGTGGGTGACCATTGTATATCCCCCCAGAAGCCAGTGTCTGGAAGTCCTCATCGTCCACACCCCTCACATTTGCTGCTGTCAGCTATCTGAATTTTGGCCTTTCCAAGTGGGTATGAAGTAATGGTCACCGTGATTTTAGTAGGCATCTAAGGTAGCAAAGGATGCTGAGGGCCTCTCACATGCTTACTGGCCACATGTATACCTTCTTGTGTGATGTGTCTGGTCAGGTCTACTATTCCTTTTGAAGGCCACTTTATGAAGATACATTACACATACAATAATGCAGTCACTTTAAGTGTACAGTTTGATGAATTCTGACAAATGAGTGTAACCAGCACCACAGTCAAGATATAGAATATTTCTATCACCCCAGATTCTACCATGACCCTTTTCAGCCAGTCCCCAACCTTCTCCCCCAGCCCTATGCAACCAATGGTCTGCTTCCTGTCACTAGAGATTAGTTTGGTTTGTTCTAGACTTTTCTATAAATGGAGTCATAGTAGACATTCTGTGGGTCTGGATTTCTTCATTCAGTGTGGTGATTTCAGATTCATCATGTTGTTGTATGTTGTACATTTACTCATTTTGTAGTGAGTAGTATTCCATTGGACATTTATACCACAGTTTTATACATTCACCTGCTGGTGTCATTTGGATCGTATTCAGTATTTGGCTCTTATAAATACAGCTATAAATGTTTATGTATGACTTTAAAAAAGTCATCATTTATGTTAGATGAATACTAGGAGTAAAGTGCCTGAGTCATAGGGTAGGTGTATGACTAAGATTTAAGGAGTTTCAAGGTGACTGTAGCATTTTATGCTACTTTAAGTCCCATCGACTCCACATTCTCTCCATTTGGTATGACATTTTTGCCATTTTAGTGAGTGCAGAGTGGTATCTGAGTGTGGTTTCAGGACTGGAATGTTCTGTTTTCTAATAAGACCAGACAGCTTAAGGAACTAAAATTGACTTTGAAGAGCCTGGAAAGACACCTTGGAAAATTGTTTCAAACCTTACCAATGAGAAAGGAATGTCACTTCCTGATAAGCCCAGAAATCTCAGATATTTGGGGGACCTCAAGAAAAGAGGAATTTGCCAAATCTATAAGCATTACAGATGAAGCCTGTTGGCAAGTCCACGGCCTGGCTTCCTCACCGTCAGAGGCTTCTACCAGTTCAGTCTGAGATTCCTTATCAAAAGATCCAGCAAAGCAAACCTTGAAAGAGCCTGTATAATCAATCACTATTCTTGCTGCACATGTGTAGATATCCAGGCAAAGTTTAATGAAAATAAACTTATTTTGCAAACAGCCCAGTCTAACTGATTATCTTTGGTATAAATGGGTGTGACTTTAAAGAGAAAAACTATGTTTCAGAAGAAAACTTTAGCTGAAGCTCCAGCTGAGTTTGGATGAGGTTGGATGACTTGAAATAAACTTCAGAGAAAATGACATGACAGGTCATCAATGGACAACCTTCATGACATCCAAACTGCAAACTAGGAAAATCTGCCATCTCCTCGGAGCCTGCCTCACTCCAATTGAAGATGCTTCAAGTCCAGCATCTGGAAATCTTTTTGACTGGCTGGCCTCTGGATTTGGAAATGGAGTGTCCAAATATTATTCTTTGTTTTTATTTTATTTCCATAGAATCTAAACTCCCCTCATTAAAGGCCTGATGGCTCACACCCTCCAGCAGATCTCCTCTCAGCAGATGATTCAGCTGATCCTTAATTAACCAAAGACCAAGTGAGAAAATGGACTGCTAATGCTCACAGAAAAGAAGAGTGCCTCTTCTTTCCTTAAACAAAGGGTAGAAAGATTCTCTACCTCCTCAAAGTTTAGTCAGTCTTCTGAACCTTCTCCTAGGCCCATCTGTGTGCTTTCTTTGTAAAATAGTTTTAGCAGCCCCGGCGCAGAGACTCACGCCTGTAATCTCAGCACTTTGGGAGGCCAAGGTGGATGGATCATGAGGTCAGGAGATCGAGACCATCCTAGCTAACATGGTGAAACCCCGTCCCTACTAAAAATACAAAAAATTAGCTGGGCCTGGTGGCACACACCTATAGTCCCAGCTACTCGGGAGGCTGAGGCAGGAGAATCGCTTGAACCGGGAGGCAGAGGTTGCAGTGAGCCAAGACCGCACCATTGCACTCCGGCCCGGGCGACTGAGCGAGACTCCGTCTCAAAAAAATTAGCAAGAATCTAAGTCAGTTTAGCCAGAACCCTGCACCCTTGATATCTGGCCCACCTCACTGTCTGACTGGGTTCCTCATCCTCCACCATCCCCCAGGTGATGTCGGTCACCCTAGCCTGCGTTCAGCAAGGCAGAATCCCCCTGGGCCCCTGATGTTTTCTCTTAGTAACTTTCCATACACTGACCCCCCTGATCTTTGGTTAGGAATCTCCACATGCCTGTGCTGTATTTGGAGTGGAGCCCAATCTCTCCCCCTGCAAAATCCTATTGCCGTTGTCCCTAAATCCATCTCAATGGCCCTGAAAATGAAAAGTCTTTTATTATCATGCTTTCACAAGTATTCGTGCATAATTTTTTCTTTAACAGTCATTTTATCGTTTTTTTTTCTTTTTTTGAGACAAAATCTCATTCTGTCACTCAGGCTGGAGTACAGTGGTGTGATCTCAGCTCACTGCAATCTCCACCCCCCAAGTTCAAGCGATGCTCATGCCTCAGCCTCCTGAGTAGCTGGGATTACAGGCACCCACCACCACACCCAGTTTATTTTTGTATTTTTAGTAGAGATGGGGTTTCATCATGTTGGTCAGGCTGGTTTCAAATTCCTGACCTCAAGTGATCTGCCTGTCTCGGCCCCCCAAAGTGCTGGGATTACAGGCATGAGCCACCGCACCTAGTCAACAATCACTTTAGATATTATATATTACATTATTTAAAAGATGTGGCATGATTTTAATCACCAGAATTAAATATATTTTACCTAATAATGCTTAAAGTTACTGTATTTGTTCGCTTCTGCCACACACAGCAGAATTTAACTCATTTTACACATTGAACACCCTCCTCAACTCTCCTTTACTCTATTCTTGTTATCGTTGGCTGCTGTTTTACTTTCACCATTTTTAAGCACAAAATTATGGTAATTATACTGTCAATAGTTAAATTTATTGACTTACTTTTAACCATTTGTTTTGTTTTTATTTTTGCATGTGACCTCAGGTACATAGAATTGAGTTAATTATTATCCTTGGTTCCTGGCTGCTGCAGATTTCAGTTTGCTAAAATGGCCATGTCAATGTATACCCCACCCCAGGGGCTCCTCCACCCACACGTGGGGCCTATGTTCATTTCCCTTGCACCTGAGCACACCTGGTAATAACTGCCTCCACTGATGGTAAAATTAACATAACATTCATATATTTCTTTCTTTTTTTTTTTTTTTTTTTTTTGAGATGGAGTCTTGCTGTGTCACCCAGGCTGGAGTGCAGTGGTGCAATCTTGACTCACTGCAAGCTCCACCTCCCGGGTTCACACCATTCTCCTGCCTCAGCCTCCCGAGTAGCTGGGACTACAAGCTCCTGCCACCACGCCCAGCTAATGTTTTGTATTTTTAGTAGAGAAAGAGTTTCGCCGTGTTAGCCAGGATGGTCTCAATCTCCTGACCTCGTGATCTGCCCGCCTCGGCCTCCCAAAGTGCTGGGATTACAGGTGTGAGCCACTGTGCCCAGCGTAACATTCATCTATTTCTACATGAAATATTTTAGGACTATTTTCATTCAAGTAATGGCAGAAGTGTGCTGTGTATCCTCTGAGGCTGGGTCTTCAAAGGCACAGCAGCCCCTGTCTGTCTCACTCATGCTCTCAGTGCTCCTTGGGGGCAGCAGAGTCAACATGTGAGACTCCGCCACCCTACAGACACCATGCTGAAGAGCCACCTGGGGGAGGACACCTTGACACTGTCTGAGGAATCCTTGCTTTTCTAGATGAGGTCCCATACATTGAGGACTAGAGACAAACCATCCCCACTGTGTTCTGTCTGAATTATTGGACCGCAGAGTCCATGTGCGTTGCAAATCATTGTTTTCACCACTAAGTTGTGGGCTAAGTTGTTAGACAGCCACCAGCCCTGTGACAGTACCTGGAATGTTCTCATTAGTGGCCCATTCACAGCCCTTTGCTACTTAGTTATGTAATTAGTTATCTGTAAAGATGTAATACTCATCTGCATACCCACCTTTCAGAACCAAATCTAGGACCTTGATGTAACTGGCATCTGTGTGGTGCACACACCAATGACCCATCGTTCTCTGTCTCCCCATCCAAGGGAGCCATCATCCTGAGTCCATCCTCACCTGCTCACCTTTTTAGATGACTGCATTGCGTCGAAAGCTATTCATAATGGGTATATGCTTTTCTTTCAGTTGTGCTTAAATATATAAAAATGGTAATATGCTATATAAAATATTGTAGGACTTTTTCATTTTCATTTTCATTAAGATTCATCTATATTTCCATGTATCGTAGTTCATTTGTTTTGGCTGCTGTACAAGATCCCATGTCTGAATAGATCATAATTTAGGAATCGACTTTCCTATGGATAGGAATTTGAGTTGTTTCCAGTGTTTCCTATCCTGAACCTAGGAGTAGCCTCAGGCATTTCACCTATCACGCTATAACAAACTTTTTCTTGCATAGTACCCAGAAGTTGAATTTCTAGGTTCTGGGTTATAAACTATGTGAATATTCATTCCATATGTATACTTTCTTCATATGCATAGACTTGGTATTGCTTTTTTAAATAAATTTTATATATTGGAAATATCTCCCAATTTGTAAATCACCTTTTCACCTCTTTAATGGGTCTTTTGACGGACAGAGCCTTAGTCTTAATATAGTCAAATTTATCTTTCCTTTTATAAGCAAAGGTTTTTAAATTGTATAAGAAAGTATTCTTTACCCCTAGTTCTAAAAAAAAAAAATCACTTAACGTTTTTTGCTAAGAGTTTTAAGGATTTATTTTTGACATTTAAGCACTTAATCCATCTGGATTTGACTTTTGCATAATGTAGAATGCAGGGCTATGATTTGGCCTTTTTCTGAATGGGTAACCGTGTTTAAATAAGTCTATTTAAAGTTCCTTCCTGTTATTGATCTTACACGTCTTGTCTCTTATATTGTCAAAGTTCCATACTGGGGTGGGTCTGCTTCTAAGCTCTCTATTCTATTCAGTTGGTAAATGTGTGTATCTCTTGCACAGTATGAAAATGGCTGAATTACTATTGCTTTACATGATGCCTGATTTCTCTATGAGGGCAGGTCCTCCCAGTGCTTTTTCAAGAGTGTCCTGCTCATTCTTGGCCATTGACTCTTCCATGTAATGTTCAGAATCATCTTTAAAGTAATTACAAATACCCATGGGGAATATGATTGGAAGAGCATTTAATCTTTAAATCAAACTAGGAAGAGTTTACATCTTCACTGTAGTATGTTTCCTATCCATTCATTTTCCTTCCACTTATTTACTCCTCTTTAATAGCTCTTAATGAAGTGTATAACTTTCTCTGAAAAGCTCTGGAACATACCCTGTTATATCTACTAGTGAACACTTGATAGTTGGATACTCTTGTAAGTGACACCTCTTGACCTTGGGCATTTTGTATATTAATCTTATATTAGGCCATTTTGCTAACTATTTATTATTTTTGATAATTAGTGCATGGATTATTTTAGCATCTCTAACCATGCTATCTGTGAATGATGGCAGCTCTGTTTCCTCTTTCTAGTCCTTTGCATAATATATTTTTCCCATGTTAATGCATTAGCTAAGCATTCCATACAATGTTAAAGAAAACTATCAGTACCAGATATCCCTCCCTTTATTGATTCTAAATCATGTTTCCAACATTTCCCACTTTTACAATGTTGTTTATCCCAGATTTGTTATATTCTTTTGCAGGTTAAGAAAATTCTCTATTTCTAATTTACTAAGAGTCTTTACAATTTTATCGAATGAATTTTCTGTATCTATTGAGAAGATACACGTTTTATTTAATCTGTTAATTTAATGAATTAAATTTATAAATCCCTTATTAAACCATCTTTACTCATCTAGCATAAACCCAACTTGGTGGTAGTGTATTATATGTTTTATACGCTGGTGGGTTTGCTTTTCTAATATTTTATTTGGGGTTTAAAAAATATTATTCATCAGCAGACTAACTGTTCATTTTATTTTCTTGTAGTGTCCTCGTCTGGTTTTAGTATCACAGTTATGTTGACCTCATAGACTAGGTTAAAGAATGTTACCCCTTTTACTCAATTTTAATATAATTTGGGCCTATTTGTTTCATTTTTGTTCCTGTGGGAAGACTTTTTAATGCATCAATTTATTTAACAGTATAGGACTATTTATTTCCATTTATTATTTATTAAGCTTTCTATTCATTATTGAGTCAGTTCTGGTAAGTTACCATTTTTTAAGAATTGTACGGTGGCTTAAGCCTGTAATCCCAGCACTTTGGGAGGCCGAGGCGGGTGGATCACGAGGTCAGGAGATCGAGACTATCCTGGCTAACATGGTGAAACCCCGTCTCTACTAAAAATACAAAAAACTAGCCGGGCGTGGTGGCGGGCGCCTGTAGTCCCAGCTACTTGGGAGGCTGAGGCGGGAGAATGGCGTGAACCCGGGAGGCGGAGCTTGCAGTGAGCCGAGGTCACGCCACTGCACCCCAGCCTGGGAGACACAGTGAGACTCTGTCTCAAAAAAAAAAAAAAAAAAAAAAAAAAGAATTGTATATCCTCAAACGTATCAAAGCTATTGGCATATAGATACCGAGGGTACTCTTTTATCTTTTAAATCTCAATTTATCTGCATTTAATTCTCTCTTTTTATCATAATATAGTTTATTTGTGTCTTTTCTCTTGGGAAGTCATGTTGATGGTTTATTTTATTTCTCAAGAAGTGGCTGTGTGGGTGGATTTTCTCTATTGTATCTTCATGGTTTTAAATTTTATTTTATTGATTTACACTCTTAATTTTTTTCTTCTTTTTTAAATCTATTGTTATTTTTCTTACTTTAATATGACAACACAGTTCACTTTTGAAACTTTCCTCTTCTCCAGTATAAATATGGCTATAAAGTTGGCTGAAAGAATCATGCAATGATTGGTTATCATTCAATTATAGATATATTTAATCCTACTGTGGCTTCATCTTATATCCACGAGTTATTTGGCAGTGTATGTGGGTATTTTGTTAGCATCTATAAGAAAAAGTGTACAAAATAAATGGTTTACAGCTCAATAAATGATTACAAAGTGAACATATTCAAGTTACCACTAGGCAAGTGAAAATACAAAACATCAGCTGGGTGCGGTGGCTCACTCCTGTAATCCCAATCTTGGGAGGCCAAGGCAGGTGGATCACGAGGTCAGGAGATCGAGACCATCCTGGCTAACACAGTGAAACCCCGTCTCTACTAAAAATACAAAAAAATTAGCCAGGCGTGGTGGCGGGTGCCTGTAGTCCCAGCTACTCAAGAGGCTGAGGCAGGAATGGCATGAACCCGGGAGGTGGAGCTTACAGTGAACTGAGATCGCACCACTGCACTCCAGCCTGGGTGACAGAGTGAGACTCCATCTCAACAAAAAAAGAAAAGAAAATACAAAACATCAAGGCTAGCTATTACATCACCCTTACCTTCCCCCACAGGTACTTAATCTCTTTTCAAAAGGTAACAATTACCTGACTCTTAATCCCATACATTCGTCGTGACCAATTTTGAGCATTATAGAATGGAATCATGCAACACACATTCTCATAGATCTGGATTTTTGTATGTGTTGTCATGTATGTGAGATTCATCCTTGTGGCTGACTGGGACAAGAGTTTGTAAATTTTCACTCTGCGTCATTTTCTATCATAAGTGCACACCACAATGTTTTTCCTTCCATTCTACAGTCTATAGTCGATGAATATTTGGATTGCTCACATATATTTTGGTACACACATATATGTATTTTTATAGACTATATATTTAAAAACAGGAATTCTGGGGCATAGATCATAAATCAAGTGCCAACAAATGTGTGGACTGTTTCTACACACTCTATTCTGTTCCACTGATTTATTTATCTACCCTTACACTGGTATCCGGTTATCCTAATCACTATTGCTTACTGAGCATACTGGTAGTGTATGCACTACCAGTTTTCCAAAATAAGTCATTCTAAGTACACTCCCAGAAGCAATGGATAACAGTTCCAGTTCCTCCAAATCCTTGCAAACATTAATATGTTTTATCTTTTACAATTTTAACCATTGTGGTTGGTCTGGGATGTTATTGTAGTTTTCATGTGTATTTCTTTGATAAGTAATGGCATTGAATATTTTTTCTTAAGGTTTTTTTCCATATTTCCATTGGGTTATTTTCTTATTTGTCTGAAATAGCTTGTTTTTTGTTTTTTTTTGAGACACAGTTACTCTGTCACCCAGGCTGAAGTGCAGTGATGTAATCTCGGCTCACTGCAATCTCTGCCTCCAGGGTTCAAGCAATTCTCATGCCTCAGCCTCCAGAGTAGCTGGGATTACAGGCATGCACCACCACACCTGGCTAATTTTTTTTTTGTATTTTCAGTAGAGACGGCATTTCACCATGTTGCCCAGGCTGGTCTTAAACTCCTGGCCTCAAGTGATTCGTCCACCTTGGCCTCCCATAATGCTGGGTTCACTGGCGTGAGCCACCATGCCCAGCCTCAAAATAGTTCTTTATATAATACAGATATGGGCACTTTGTTGGGTATATGTACTGTAAATGCTGGCTTGTCCTTTCACTTTCTGAATTATATCTTTTGATGGCCAGAGCTTCCTAATTTTAATGTAGTTCAGTTATCTGGTGTTTTCCTTTTGTGATTGGTACTTTCTGTGTCTAGTTTAAGAAGACTTTGCCTGTCCCAAGGTCATGATGCTATTCTTCTACATTTTCCACTATAGACATTATTGCTTACCACTCAAATTTGGATTTACAGTAGACTTGCATGTGCAATAGACTTGCATACATGGCAAGATTTTTTCTATGTGACCGTTTAACAGCCTCTCTGCCACTGGTCCACAGGATCATAAATCAAGTGCCAACAAATGTGTGGGCTGTTTCTAGACTCTCTATTCTGTTCCACTGATCTATTTGTCCATCCTTATACTAATATCTAATTATCCTAATTACTACTGCTTTATAAGCAACTTCGATAATCAGTTGTTTAAGGCTGCCACCACTGTTCTTATTCAATATTGCTTTGGTTATTCTTGGTAAATTTTAAAACCTTAAGTCTCCCACCATTGTTCTTATTCAATATCGCCTTGGTTACCCTTGGTAAATTTTAAAACCTTTTATAAATGTCCTCAGAAAACTTGCGGAAACTTTTATAGAAACTGCATTGGAGCTATAGATGAAAGTGCCCAAAATGGATATCTTTATGATATTTAGTTTTTCAATTTATAAATATCGTATTCATGTATTCATGAATGAATATCATATTCCTATCATATGAATATGATATTGACATGCTGGTTAATTGTGAACAATAGTTTCTTCAAGGGAAAACATGTTTTGAAGCAGCTGCCAATTTCTGTGGTGTAAATACTATCACCAATTTTAAGTTAACAGCTTTTAAAGTAAATACTATGTGGTGTAAATACTCTGTGATGTAAATACTATCACCAATTTTAACAGTGTGGCTGTTACGGGACAGAGACTGGGGAAGAAACACACGTGCTTGGCTCTCGTGGGAAATTATGAACACAGAAGTAGATCCAGCCCTTCATTTATTTAGGTCTTTAATCTCTCTCAACAATGTTTCTTAATCTCTCTCAATATGTTTTTAAATCTCTGTCAATGTTTGACATTTAATTTTTTTTAATGTTAATGTTTTTTTAATCTCTCTCAATGTTTGTTTTATCTCTCTCAAAATGGTTTTTAATCTCTCCCAATTTAAAGTTTTTTTTTTTTTTTTAAGACGGAGTCTCGCTCTGTCACTCAGGCTGGAGTGCAGTGGCACAGTCTCGGTTCACCAAGCTCCGCCTCCCGGGTTTACGTCATTCTCCTGCCTCAGCCTCCCGAGTAGCTGGGGCTACAGGCGCCCACCACCACGCCTGGCTAATTTTTTGTATTTTTGGTAGAGACGGGGTTTAACTGTGTTAGGCAGGATGGTCTCAATCTGCTGACCTCGTGATCCACCCGCCTCAGCCTCCCAAAGTGCTGGGATTACAGGTGCGAACCACGGCACCCGGCCAACAATAATGTTTTTTAACCTCTCTCAATAATGTTTTATCCTTTGTCCTCAGTAATGTTTTGTCACTTCCTATGTAGAGAGCTCCATGTTTACCTGAGTTTTGGGATGCTCTTTCAAATGTTATTTTATGTGTTATTTTTAAATTTTATTTTCTAATTTGTGTGATATATACACGAGACCACCAATTACGGAAAGATAGACAAATACTTGATAAATGATTTATTGATATATTACAATACAGGAGAAAATAATATACGTTTCCAGACATTGGGACTATCCCAAAGAAAAATAGTTGATGTTTGTATAATGACTCGTTTCCAAAACCCTGCCAAATTCACTTGTTAATTCTAATACTGTATTTGTATTTTCTTTTGGATTCTTTAAGTATATAATCATTTGAAGTAATGACAGTTTTATTTCTTGCTTTCTAATTCTACATTCAGTTTCTTTTTTGCCCTTTTTTCTGGTTAAAACGTCAAGTAAAATACCGATCGCAAGTGGTAATAGGCATTCTTTTCTCCTTCTAGATCTCAAAAGTTTTTGATAAGTATGAGGCTTTTTGTTGTTTCTTTCCAGTAAATATTCTTTTACATATTAAATAACTGGCTTACTTCTATTTCTAGTCTTCTAAAATTGTTGTATTACTTTGGTGTTGAAATTTATCAAATACTTTGCTTTGTCTGCTGCATCATGTAATTTTTCCCTTTTATTCTGACTTGATAGAATGTTACAAGGAATAATTTTCTAATGTTAAATCCAACTAAACTTCCTGAAAGAACACCAACATGGCTATGATGTATTATCTCTATATACTGCTAGATTCATTTTGCTGATTTTTATTCAGTATATTTATGTTTATATTCATGAAATAAATTGTTCTATTTTTTTTCTTTTAAACATTTGTCAAGCTTGGCTATTAAGGTTATGCTGGCCTTATGAAATAAAGTGGGAAGTATCCCTTGGTCTAGCTTCATCAGTTTTACCATGATGGGCCTGGGATATGCTTTAGTAATTAGTTTCTCCTATGGCTTAATGTCTTTTGCCAATTCTGAAACTTGGTGGGAGTGGTTGTTGTCTTCAAAGATTGCATCTGCCAGCCTCTTTTTCACCTCAGCCTTTGGGACTGCAATTATACATATGGCAGACCTTCCCACTGTGGCCCACATGTGTCTTATAGTCTAATAATATTTTTCATATGTTCTCAATTTATTGGATATTTTATTCTAACCTGTATTCCACTTTATTTTCTTTTTCTTTTTTTTTGAGACAGAGTCTTGCTCTGTGCCCCAGGCTGGAGTGCAGTGGCGCAATCTCGGCTCACTGCAAGCTCCGCCTCCCAGGTTCATGCCATTCTCCTGCCTCAGCCTCCTGAGTAGCTGGGACTACAGGCGCCTGCCACCGCGCCCGGCTAATTTTTTGTATTTTTAATAGAGACGGGGTTTCACCATGGTCTTGATCTCCTAACCTTGTGATCCGCCCGCCTCAGCCTCCCAAAGTGCTGGGATTACAGGCGTGAGCCACCGTGCCCAGACGCTTTATTTTCCTTTAAGCTACGTCTAAATTGCTGACAAAATTTTTGAGTTTTTGAAAGTGTTTTGAAATCTTTATTTTCCTTTGTGTGTTCTAGAATTTTTATTTTAGTTTTTTAAAGTTTCCTGTTTCCTGCTAACATTATCTTTGTATCTTAATTTATTGAACCCAGTAAACAGTTATTTTATTGTTCTGACACATTCAATAATTACATTTCCCATGAGTCTGTTTCCATTGTTTTGTTTAACTAAATATTCAGTCAATGGCTGTTTATCTTTATTGAATGCTGGGCATTGTACTTGGAATATTGTAGAGGTCATTTGAGCCTCTGGATGATGCAGCCATTCTGCAGAGGCAATATTTTTTAATTTTACAGGCAACTTAGGTAAAGCAGATCTCTGAGATGAAGATGATTGAAAGTTGGCCCTGAGTCTTGGTGAGAGCTTTTCTCTTTTTAATTTTTTATTTATTTATTTTATCATACTTTAAGTCCTGGGTACATGTACACAATGTGCAGGTTTGTTACATATGTATACATGAGTCATGTTGGTGTGCTGCACCCATTAACTTGCCCTTTACATTAGGTATATCTCCTAATGCTATGCCTCCCCTTTCCCCCCTCTCCACAATAGGACCCGGTGTGTGTTCCCCTTCCTGTGTCCAAGTGACCTCATTGTTCAATTCCCACCTATGAGTGAGACCATGCGGTATTTGATTTTCTGTTCTTGCGATAGTTTGCTGAGAATGATGGTTTCCAGCTACGTCCATGTCCCTACAAAGGACATGAACTCATCCTTTTTAATGGCTGCATAGTATTCCATGGCCACATTATCTTAATCCAGTCTGTCACTGAGGGACATTTGGGTTGATTCCAAGTCTTTGCTATTGTGAATAGTGCCGCAATAAATGTACATGTGCATGTGTCTTTATAGCAGCATGACTTATAATCCTTTGGGTGTATACCCTGTAATGGGATGGCTGGGTTGAATGGTATTTCTAGTTCTAGATCCTTGAGGAATCGCCACACTGTTTTCCACAATAGTTGAACTAGTTTACAGTCCCACCAACAGTGTAAAAGTGTTCCTATTTCTCCACATCCTCTCCAGCACCTGTTGTTTCCTGAGTTTTTTAATGATTGCCATTCTAACTGATGTGAGATGATATCTCATTGTGGTTTTGATTTGCATTTCTCTGATGGCGAGTGATGATGAGCATTTTTTCATGTGTCTGTTGGCTGTATGAATGTCTTCTTTTGAAAAGTGTCTGTTCATATCCTTTGCCCAATTTTGATGGGGTTGTTTTTTTCTTGTAAATTTGATTGATTTCTTTATAGGTTCTAGGTATTAGCCCTTTGTCAGATGAGTAGATTGCAAAAATTTTCTCCCATTCTGTAGGTTGCCTGTTTACTCTGATGGTAATTTCCTTTGCTGTGCAGAAGCTCTTTAGTTTAATGAGATCCCATTTGTCAATTTTGGCTTTTGTTGCCATTGCTTTTGGTGTTTTAGACATGAAGTCCTTGCCCATGCCTATGTCCTGAATGATATTACCTAGGTTTTCTTCTAGGGTTTTTATGGTATTAGGTCTAACATTTAAGTCTCTAATCCATCTTGAATTAATTTTCATATAAGGGGTAAGGAAAGGATCCAGTTTCAGCTTTCTACTTATGGCTAGCCAATTTTCCCAGCACCATTTATTAAATAGGGAATCCTTTCCCCATTTCTTGTTTTTCTCAGGTTTGCCAAAGATCAGATGGCTGTAGATGTGTGGTATTATTTCTGAGGGCTCTGTTCTGTTCCATTGGTCTACATCTCTGTTTTGGTACCAGTACCATGCTGTTTTGGTTACTGTAGCCTTGTAGTATAGTTTGAAGTCAGGTAGCATGATGCCTCCAGCTTTGTTCTTTTGGCTTAGGATTGTCTTGGCAATGCAGGGTCTTTTTTGGTTCCATATGAACTTTAAAGCAGTTTTTTCCAATTCTGTGAAGTCATTGGTAGCTTAATGGGGATGGCATTGAATCTATAAATTACCTTGGGCAGTATGGCCATTTTCACAATATTGATTCTTCCTATCCATGAGCTTGGTATGTTCTTCCATTTGTTTGTGTCCTCTTTGATTTCACTGAGCAGTGGTTTGTAGTTCTCCTTGAAGAGGTCCTTTACATCCCTTGTAAGTTGGATTCCTAGGTATTTTATTCTCTTTGAAGTTATTGTGAATGGGAGTTCATTCATGATTTGGCTTTCTGTTTGTCTGTTGTTGATGTATAAGGATGCTTGTGATTTTTGCACATTGATTTTGTATCCTGAGACTTTGCTGAAGTTGCTTATCAGCTTAAGGAGATTTTGGGCTGAGACAATGGGGTTTTCTAAATATACAATCATGTCATCTGCAAAGAGGGACAATTTGACTTCTTCTTTTCCTAACTGAATACCCTTTATTTCTTTCTCTTGCCTGATTGCCCTAGCGAGAACTTCCAACACTATGTTGAATAGGAGTGGTGAGAGACGGCATCCCTGTCTTGTGCCAGTTTTCAAAGGGAATGCTTCCAGTTTTTGCCCATTCAGTATGATATTGGCTGTGGGTTTGTCATAAATAGCTCTTACTATTTTGAGATACGTTCCATCAATACTGAATTTATTGAGAGTTTTTAGCATGAAGGACTGTTGAATTTTGTCAAAGGCCTTTTCTGCATCTATTGAGATAATCATGTGTTTTTGTCTTTGGTTCTGTTTATATGCTGGATTACATTTATTGATTTGCATATGTTGAACCAGCCTTGCATCCCAGGGATGAAGCCCACTTGATCATGGTGGATAAGCTTTTTGATGTGCTGCTGGATTCGGTTTGCCAGTATTTTATTGAGGATTTTTGCATCGATGTTCATCAGGGATATTGGTCTAAAATTGTCTTTTTTTGTTGTATCTCTGCTAGGCTTTGGTATCAGGATGATGTTGGCCTCATAAAATGAGTTAGGGAGGATTCCCTCTTTTTCTATTGTTTGGAATAGTTTCAGAAGGAATAGTACCAGCTCCTCCTTGTACCTCTGGTAGAATTCGACTGTGAATCCGTCTGGTCCTGGACTTTTTTTGGTTGGTAGACTATTAATTATTGCCTCAATTTCAGAGCCTGCTATGGGTCTATTCAGGGATTTAACTTCTTCCTGGTTTAGTCTTGGGAGAGTGTAAGTGTCCAGGAAATTCTCCATTTCTTTTATGTTTTCTAGTTTATTTGCATAGAGGTGTTTATAGTATTCTCTGATGGTAGTTTGTATTTCTGTGGGGTTGGTGGTGATATCCCCTTTATCATTTTTTATTGTGTCTATTTGATTCTTCTTTCTTTTCTTCTTTATTAATCTTGCTAGCGGTCTATCAATTTTGTTGATCTTTTCAAAAAACCAGCTCCTGGATTCATTGATTTTTTGGAGGGTTTTTTGTGTCTCTATCTCCTTCAGTTCTGCTCTGTTCTTAGTTATTTCTTGCCTTCTGCTAGCTTTTGAATGTGTTTGCTCTTGCTTCTCTAGTTCTTTTAATTGTGATGCTAGGGTGTCAATTTTAGATCTTTCCTGCTTTCTCTTGTGGGCATTTAGTGCTATAAATTTCCCTCCACACACTGCTTTAAATGTGTCCCAGAGATTCTGGTATGTTGTATCTTTGTTCTCATTGGTTTCAAAGAACATCTTTATTTCTGCCTTCATTTCGTTATGTACCCAGTAGTCATTCAGGAGCAGGTTGTTCAGTTTCCATGTAGTTGAGCGGTTTTGATTGAGTTTCTTAGTCCTGAGTTCTAGTTTAATTGCACTGTGGTCTGAGAGACAGTTTGTTATAATTTCTGTTCTTGTACATTTGCTGAGGAGTGCTTTACTTCCAACTATGTGGTCAATTTTGGAATAAGTGCGATGTGGTGCTGAGAAGAATGTATATTGTGTTGATTTGGGGTGGAGAGTTCTGTAGATGTCTATTAGGTCCACTTGGTGCAGAGTTGAGTTCAATTCCTGGATATCCTTGTTGACTTTCTGTCTCGTTGATCTGTCTAATGTTGACAGTGGGGTGTTGAAGTCTCCCATTATTATTGTATGGGAGTCTAAGTCTCTTTGTAAGTCTCTAAGGACTTTCTTTATGAATCTGGGTGCTCCTGTATTGGGTGCATATATATTTAGGATAGTTACCTCTTCCTGATGAATTGATCCCTTTACCATCTTTTGACTTTTTTGATCTTTGATGGTTTAAAGTCTGTTTTATCAGAGACTAGGATTGCAACCCCTGCTTTTTTTTGTTCTCCATTTGCTTGGTGGATCTTCCTCATCCCTTTATTTTGAGCCTATGTGTGTCTCTGCATGTGAGATGGTTCTCCTGAATACAGCAAACTGATGAGTCTTGACTCTTTATCCAGTTTGCCAGTCTGTGTCTTTTAATTGGACCATTTAGTCCATTTGCATTTAAGGTTAATATTGTTATGTGTGAACTTGATCCTGTCATTATGATATTAGCTGGTTATTTTGCTCGTTAGTTGATGCAGTTTCTTCCTAGCATCGATGGACTTTACTAGCTTTGTGAAGGCTTTACTTGTACCCCAGAACATAGAATATCGGAGTTTTCTGCTGAAATCCTCAATGTTTATCAAGTCTCTCATTTTGACAAGCCATGAACTCCAATTTTGTTCCCAGAGCTCTATGGGTTTGTAAAATGTCTATTCAGTCTCTCAGCCTTTTAGCCACAGCTAGCAAATCAGCAAATACCTTGAAGGGAAAAAACATTGCCAAATGTTGGGTTCTGCTCTCTGTTTCTCTCTAGAAATTATCCCTAGAGTTTTAACCACCCAAGTCCTGACAGTCTCTATAGTTTCTGATATTTTCCAATAGATTACTTTTATATTTCCCCAAGCTGTTATCTTTATCAGTGGAAGGAATGGTCTAAAGCAAATTAGTCCTCTATAAATGGAAATGAAATTTTTTTTCCAATATTAAAGATACAATTTAATGTGATAAATCTGTATAGTCATGTAACCACCAACACTATCAGATAGTTCCATCACCCCAAAATTCTCCTCACATACATTGCAATTAACCCCATCCACTCAACCCCAGCGTCTGACCACCACTGGCCTACTTTCTGTCACAATAGTTTTGCTTTTACTAGATTTGTGTTTCATTGTTTTGTGGTTCATGTTTGCTGATGTTTATTGATTTTCTTGTTTTTATTACAAAGAATAAGCTCTCGAATATATTCACCAACTCTATGCCTTTTCTATCTTCTACACCACTTGTTTCTGCATGTATCTTTTTTATTTAACATTTTTTTTCTGCTCTTGTAACATTGTTTTTTATGGTTTTCTATGTGTTTTCATTAAAAGTCAGAAATAGATTGTTAGCAAGAATGGCTATAACAATGGCCTTGTCTGTATCCTTGCCCTTGGGTAGTCCCTTCCCACACTGACTCTGGGCTTTGCCATGTGACTTGCCTTGGCCCACAAGTTAATAAGAAACATGACACAGAGACTTGAAAGCGCTTCTGTACTGGGACTTGCTCTTTGTTGCTGCACTTGGAACCCTGAGACCATCATAAGAATAAACCCAAGCTGACCTGCTAGAGAAAGAACACATGAAGAAGATCTAATGTGCCCCAGCCAACAACCTGCCCACCACCGGATATGTAGATAAGGCGATTTTAGATCAGCTATCTAGATAAGGTGATTCTAGATCAGCTATCCTGCCCACCAGCTGACAACAGACACATGAAAGAACCAACAGAAACCAGCCACACCAACCCAGATCAAAGGAATGACCCAACCGTCCCGCAGAGTTCAACACAGTGGTTGCTTTAAACCACTAAGTTTTGGGGTGGTTTGTTATACACCCAAAGCTGACAAATATAATTGCTATATTTATGTCATTTTCTGTTTTAGATAATAAAGTAATTCCTGCTTATGCATTTTCCCTTGAGGATTGTTCTGGCCGAATGCCATAAGCTTGGGTACATAGCGTTCAACATAGACTATAATTGAAATATTGGCTTCTTTCTTTTTTTCTCCTTCTCCTCTTTGCTAATAGTTAAGAGAACATTTATATTCCATCTTTCTAAAATTGTCTTATTATTTTCTGGCTTTATGACATTGTAGCTTTCAAAAGTAATTTGAACAATTTCTGCTTTTTATAAGAGATTGCTGGTTTTTATGGTTTAAGAGTTCATCAAATTTTATAAATGCTTCAACAGCTCTGGAAAAGAAGAGATATTCTCTACACGATTCATATTTCAGTATGTCTCCAATCAACCTTTCCCAGCATGCACATTACATAGGGACAGGGGACGGTTTCACACTGCTGTGTCCTAGCACACAAACATTGCCTGGCACATAGTAGGCACTCCATTAGTATTTATTTGTGGAGTGAATGCATAAAGTATCCTAATTAATGACAATTAGATCCTATATTGCCTTAATATGAGTCATTATTTATGATCTATCATGATGATTTATCTTACTAACATGCTACAAAGGGAAGTAATTGTGTAAATAATTTTGCTACCATTGTGCTATTGCCAATCTCTCCATGTCTTATCTAATAATCTTTCAACTACTTCTGTCATACATAATGATCTGTTGTTCGCAAAGTTTTCTATGTCTGTGAGTTTAGCATTTATCTCTATAAAATCATAAGCTCTACTTTGTGATGCGTCTTGTCATGAATTCTTCTTTGACATTAATATTGGAATGACTGTGAAACTTTTGCCTGATCTATTATTGCCCCTCAATGGCAGAAATGGGTAGGTGACCACAGATACCATTCTCTCTTTCATCCTTGGTGAAAAACAAAAACACTTTTATGTAAGGCATCAGAGTGCCCAGCTCAATAACTCCATCTACCCTGAAGCAGGGATAGTCATGTGGCTTTCTGGCCAAGGAGACAGGAGAAAGTGTTGAATGGGACCGAGGGAAGGGAATCCACTGGCAGGGGTCACTGTGTTCCCTTCTTTCCCCTGCTGCCCTCCAGTTCCCACAGTCATCATGGACTCCAGGGCCCTCTGAGGGTGAAGGCTAAGGGATCAGTAAGTGACTGTGAAGCCAGGACAGAGAAGCAGGCATATCGTCTCCAGCAGCATCATGGAGATGCCATACCATTTCCAGAGGGCTGACATCTGAACTTATGTTACATGAAACATCAAACCCTTATGTTACTCTCTCTATGTATATATATGTAAATTATGTATATAATGTACAAGATTTTTTTCCTTCAGAATTTCAAAAATTACTCTATAGAGAATTCTAATTCTCAGAATAAAACCTGTTCTGCCACCACTTTATCATTATTGCGCTCTTAATGTGTTTCATCTGTTGCTTGATTGGCATATATCTCCAAATGATATCTAAAGAAGGTTACACAGGACAGGAATTGTGTGTGTGTGATTGTGTCTGTAGGTGGGGGGTGATTTTTTGCCTGATCCCTTCACACTTTAAAAGATCAATCAATCGAATCCAGTCAAACCTGATTTCCAAATTACTGGATTATAAAGGTTTTATCTTCAAACCTTGGCAGAAGCAGTGGACACCGTTCTTCCTGCCCCTTCCTTCTCTGTAAGCATGCTTTTTTTGTAAATAGGTCACAAAATAGAGTCACAGGAAGAATTGTTAGGACTACAGGCCTAAGAAGATCTCTCTAAAAAAGCACCTGTGAGTATGACTCCCTCAAGCTGGAAGGCTGGGAGGAGGATTAGGACATAGGGGATCCCTCCCTTGTTAGGACTTTCTTTCTTAACTCTACCTCAAGCTCACATGGAAGCCAGCATCTTGGTAACCAGTGAGGTTCCAGAGGTGCATGCAGAGCAGTTAGCATTGGGTGCAGTGGGTCTCATGAGGTATCCAAGGTTCTTGTGCAGGCATAGACTTGTGGTCTTGCATATGTCAGTATTTTGTGAGAAAAATCATTCATTCGAGGACAGGACAGGCCTCTCTGCAGCCAGCAGAGGCAGCAGCCTTGGGCTCAGTGCTAGAGTGTTTTTCATGGACAGGGGATGCTGAGACTTCCGGGATCAGGGATCCCTCCTTTATTTCCCAGCCTTCCCAAGTCCATGTCCAATCCTACCTGTCTGTCGTGACCAAGGGACAGGAGAGTTTGCAAAGGTAAAGCAGAAAAAAGAAAGGAACATGTGAGATGCAGCTGATGTCATGAAAGCTAACAAGACCCTTAGAGAGAGAGGCAACCCATGGAAGGGCAAAGCCTAGGAATGGTTTCAGGGCTGCAGGTGGTGACAGCTTTGTTGGTTTCTCTTTGACCTCTGAAGACTCTAAGTCTATCTCCCACAGCCACATGAACTGGAGAAACCTTAGGCTCCCACCAGGTTCAAGAAAATCAGACAGCAACTTGACCCACTGAAGTCTTCTCCCCTGAAGCCTCTACAGGGAGCATGGCTCTGCTGATTCCTTGGTTTCTGACTTCTGGCCTCCAGAATTGTGAGAGAATAAACTGTTGCTTTAAGCCACCATGTTCATGGTTAGTTGTTACAGCACATTTAGGAAACTAATTCAGGGACTTCATGCATTGGTGGGAATGTATTAATAAAAGTGAATTCAAATTGTTCAAAGCTGGGGTAATTTGTGCTGTCATCTGGTAATGTTTGTGGAATTATCTCTGATCAGCTATAATAGGAATTAGAATACAGGGTTCATTTGGGGCTTGGCAGGCAGTATGGCCTTGGGGCTATACTAAGTCATACTCTCCCTTTGACCCATTTTAGCAACAGTGGAGCACAGTAGCAAGATTGTGGGTGCTGGAGCAGGGTCACCTGGTATAAACCCAACTTTCTGCAAAAACAGGCAGTGACAGAACCTTAGGCAAGTTAATCAATCATCTGTGTTTCAGTTCCATAAAGTTGGATGGTAGTATTTACCTTGTAATTCAAACAAAACACATGAAAAACTTATAAGAATGTCACAGCATTATAATTATGATCATTGTCATCATCAACATCATCACTATCATTATCATCATCACTATCATCGTCATGGTACTATTAGTACCATCACCATCATCACTACCATCATAATCACTATCATCACCATCATCATCATTGCCATCATCACCATCGCCATCCCCATCATCATCATCATTGCCATCATCACCATCACCATCATCATCACTATTGCCATCCCCATCATCATCATCATTGCCATCATCGCCATCACCACCATCATCATCATCATTATTGCCATCATCATCACCACCATCAGGACCTAAGTTGTTGACAACGTTAGACTTTACCTGAGCCCTGAGCTCCTGGAAAACAATGAGTATTAGGAAATCATCTCACCCTTTTGTGTTCCAGGAAACTGCTTATGACAAAGAAGATCCCCTCCCCACATGATTCAGATAAGACTCATGGATGCTCCCTTCTTTACCCAAGACAAGGCCAGACACACCCTCCAAATTCTCATTCTGCACCTCTTAATGATGACCTGAACTGTTATCCCATTGATCAATCAGAACAAAGAGACTTGTTAACTGACTCGATTAAACTTTAGTTCAGCTCCTCTCCCTCCCCTCAGGACCCAGAACGTTGACCCTCCTTCAGCCTGAGCCAGCAAACAGCCCCTCCTAAATAGCCCCTCCCCATAATTAAATGACTGCAAGGAAAGACTTTCCCCAACTGATTAACCCTGAGCTCACCACCCACTCCCCCACACGCAATTATTTTTTGGCCTTGTCTGGTTCTCCCCATAAAAGAAAGTTTCTTTCCAACAGAACTTTGAGATGCCTGCAGCTGTTACTGTCAGATTGTTCCCCTTACTGCAATAGCTCCCCCCTTCCTTTTATCACAATAATCCTTTTGAATGAAGTCTCTCCTTATTTAAATACACATTTGTTTTCATTTGACACTCTATTTTAGTGCTGCCTGTATGAGAAATGAGGAAGTATTGGGTCATGGTCTAAAGAACTCCTCAGATTCACAGAGGTTTCTGGACTGGGCAATGGCTACATAGTCTTGGCTTTTAAGTCCCTGAGAGTTCAAAAGAAGGATATCTTCATCCATTCAGGCTGCTATAACAAACCACCATACGCTGGGTGGCTTGTAAACAACAGAAATTTATTTCTCACAGTTCTGGAGGCTGGAAGTTCAAGGTCAGAGTGCCAGCATGGTTGGATTCTGTGAGGGCCTCTTCTAGGCTGAAGACTGCCACCGTCTCACTGTGTCCTCACATGGTGGGAGGGGCACAGTAGCTCTTTGGAGTCACTTTTATAAGGGCATTAATCCCATTCATGAGGGCTCCACCCTCACAACCTCATCACTTCCCAAAGGCCCTGAATCCTAGTACCATCAGGTCTCCATTTTCTCATTGCTCCAGCTCCCTTCTCAGTAGGCTCAGTTATCAAGGATTTGAGGGACAAGAAGTGGGGGCTACCCTGCTCCAGCTCTCAGAGACACCTGCCCTGGGGACCACCATTCATCCTCCAGCTATCTTTTCTTGCACACGCTGCCCTGATGAGACCCTGAGCAGCGCAAGACTGGCTCTAAGGTCTTGAAATTCCTAGGCCCTTGGCTTATTACCATAAAAACCAATTAACACACCTGATAAAGTTGCTGGCAGAGGTGGTCCCATTATCTTTGGGCATTAGATGTAGCCAAAGACAAATCTAAGGCCAAAAGAATTTTTGTTCATTTTGTCATAGCTTCTCTCTTCTCCTGAGGTTTTTACCAAGTATTTTTTATCCTTAGAGTTTACGATTTTCACTGGATATATCTCATTTCAAATTTAATGTGGGTAAGCCATTTCCACCTGATAGATGAGCTGTTTCCTCAAGGCAGGAAACTCATCTTCCCTCTCTTCCTTGTTTGCTTCAATTCTATGTCTTTAGGTGTTTCAACCAGACACAAATAGACACATATTGGCTCTCCATCCTTTGTCTGCTGCATCTCAGGTGTTCTTTTGTCTCTTGAACCAGTCCATTTTTTCCCCTTCCAACACTAATCTGCTGCCCAGGAATTGGTTTGTGAGCGGCCATGTTTTATGTCAAGATATTTATTACTGTCATCATTTGTAGATGAAGCAAGTTGGGAATGGAGAAGTTAGGAACATTGCCTGTCTTAGGCATTTTCTGCTGCTATAACAAAGTACAACAAAATAGGTAATTTATAAACAATGGAGGTTCATTTGGCTCACAGCTCTGGAGGTTGTGAAGTCAAAGAGCATGGTTCTGGCATCTGATTGGGGTCATCCATAGAGAAGCATCATATGATGAGTTAGTGTGAGAGACGGAGAGAAAATGGGAGCTGCACACATCCCCTATCAGGAGCCCACTCCTGTGAAAATCAACCAGCTCCTGCAATAACCCACTCCTGCAATAATGACAATAATCCATTAATCATCTTTTCTCAACACTATTATGATGGCAATTAAATTTCAACATGAGTTTTGGAGGGTACATTCAACCCATAGCATTGCTCAGAATTAATTGGCTTATCCAAGCAGAGTCAAGATGCTCAAAGGAAACCATCAAATTCTCTCAAGATGGAGAGAACTGGCATTGCTCCCCGTTCTCTCTGGTTTTCCATCCACTCTTGAACTAATGACAAACCCAAAACACCATGTCATCTCTTGGTCCAGTGGGAAAATAACCCCCAGAAGTCCACTGTAAATGCCTTGGCCTTTTCTGCTGAAGAACCTCCCATGGGACTGCAAAGACCGGATTAGGAGGAGCAGAGGGACACTGAGATGACTCTGTCTGTTGTGTATATTGTCCAAGCACATCCAAGGTAATTAATAGGACCCTCTTGCCTCTCGCTTCTCCCAGCACACATATTCTAAAATGTCCTTCCAAACACTAAATACACCAGACGGTGGCAAAAACAAAAACACCACACAAGTGATAGCTTATAGACGCAACCTGTTTTTCTTTCCCAGGCAGAAGCTTGTCCACACTTCAGCGCTTTTACAGCCTTTATTAAGAGAAGCGAGAACTCAGTCTATTTGATTTATAATTGAAAATCATAAACTATAGCATTCACCTGCTGTTCCCATGCGCTGGTGAAATGATACAAGGCTATTTCATCACTCAGCCTCGTAATTGGCATGAACCAACATCAGTATGCACCGTGGCGTTCCCAGAGGCCCACTAACAAGTTGATACAACTGCACAGGCTGGAGAGCAGAAATTTAGTAAATATTATTTCGTGCTGATTTGTTCTCTAACTCCTGCTTCATGAAGAGTCACCAGGACGCACAAGGGCACTTCATTAGTAAGGTAGGGGAAGAGCGGGCCTGGGTCCAGTGTGCACATGTTCTCAGACAACAATTTTTTGCTTGTCCAAACTTTAGTCAGGCTCTTGAATCACCCCCCACCACCCAACCCCAGCTGTGCACTTCCTTGAAAAATTCAGGTTTATCAAGACTCCCCCCACGTTTGGTATCTGAACACCCTCACTATCTGACCCAGTTCCTCCAGGTGATGTCTGGTCACCCTGGCCTGTCCTCAGCAAGAATCCTGTTAGGTCACTTTAGCCAGAATCCCCTGACCCCTGATGTTTCCTCCTAGTATTTTTCCGTCCATTCCCTCCCACCCTGCTCCTTGGCTGTAAGTGCTCACTTCCCTGTGCTGTATTTGAAGTTAAGCCCGATCCCTTTCCCACTGCAAAATCCCATTTCAATGGTCCCTATAGCTATCTCAGTGGTTCTGAATGCTTTATCAAATGGCATTGAATATTTTTTCTAATTTTCAACACCCCTCAGGAGCCCTTTCCTCTGCTGGAGGGAGGCAGGCAACAACTCTACCCTTGGCCATACATTGACTTCAGCCTAGAGCAGGTCTAGGTGCTGCCTCATACACCATCATACACCACCATCACTGGGCCTGAAAGGAACCAACTAGGGCTTATAAGGCTAGAGAAGACATGGTCTTGACCTTAAAAGAGCTCTCCTTTGGGATCTGAGGACATGGCCAGCCTGGCAGGGCTGTCCTGCTGAGCACCTTTCTGCCTCATCCACAGTCTCTTCTGGACCAGAAGAGACTGAGTCACCTCTAGGGACACTGAGGTGACTCAGACAGAGACCCTGCTGTCCCCTTAGGGCTCCTAATTGGGGTATGGAGAGCACGCTGGGGGGAATGCATCACAGGGACACAAGAAGCTTAAAAAGTAGCCCAAAGATTTGGCAGGGTGGAGTCAGACTACTTTTGGCCTTGTCTCTCCAGAATCTCCATTAGGGGTGTCATGACCATTATCAGCTGCCGAAACCCAACCACAATGAGTTTATGAGAGGGCAGCAGGCCCCCCTGAGGCTGGGATACAGGGTGGTGAGGTAAACTCCAGGGAGCCCTTCTGGTATTGTCAGGTGAAAGTAGAGGCTGGGAAGCTGCTTAGAAACTGGGGTGGCCTCTTTGTGCTGCTGGTCACAAATGTTCATTCATCCCGCATTAATACAATAGAATCTTTTGAATCATGTTTTTAACCAGCAAAAAGAAGCATGAAGCCAAGAAGTATTGTGTATATGTATGAGCCAGGCATTTTTATAACATTATATCATGTTTTAAATTTTTTTAATTTTAAAAATTAGCATGCATTTATTGCATTTGCTTTTGAGGTCTTTGTCAAAAATCCTTTGCCTAGGCCAATGTCCAGAAGAGCTTTTTCTAGGTTTTCTTCCAGACTTTTGATGGGTTTTGGTCTTAGATTTAAGTCTTTACTCCATCTTGAGTTTTTATACATGGTGAGAGATAGGGCTTCAGTTTCATTCTTCTACATGTGACTATCCAGTTTTCCCAGCACCATTTATTGAACAGGGTGTCCTTTCTCCAATATTTGTTTTTGTCTGGTTTGTCAAAGATCAGTTGGTTGTAGATATTTGGATTTATTTCTGGGTTCTCTATTCTGTTCCCATTGGTCTATGGTATTTTTATATCAGTACCATGCTGTTTTGGTTACTGCAGCCTTGTAATATAATTTGAAGTTGGGTAATATGATGCCTCCAGATTTGTTCTTTTTCCTCAGGATGCTTTGGCTATTCACAACCTTTTTTGGTTGTGTAGGGATTTTAGGATTGTTTTTTCTAATTCTGTGAAAAATGACATTGGCATTTTGATAGGAACTGCATTGAATATGTTGATGGTTTTCAGCAGTATCGTCATTTTCATGATATTGGTTCTTCCAACCCATGAGCATAGGATGTTTTTCCATTTGTTTGTGTCATCTATAATTTCTTTCAGCCGTGTTTTGTGGTTCTCCTTGTAGAGCGCTTTCACCTCCTTGGTAAAAGTATATTCCTAGGTGTTTTTTTTTTTTTTTTTTTTTTTTTTTGTAGCTATTGTAAACGGGATTGAGTTCCTGATTTAATTCTCAGCTTGATTGTTGTTCATATATAGCAGTGCTACTGATTTGTGTACATTAATTTTGTAACCTGAGAGTTTACTGAATTCATTTATCATACCTAGGAGAACTAAAACGCTTCTGCACGGCAAAAGAAATAATCAACAGAGTAAACAGACAACATATAGAATGAGAGAAAATATTTGCAAACTGTACCTCCAGTGAAGTACTAATGTCCAGAATCTACAGGGAACCCAGGGAAATTAACAAGAAACAAATAATCCCAATAAAAATGGGCAAATGACATGAACAGACATTTTCTCAAAGAAGATATACAAATGGCCAACAAACACGAAAAAATACTTAACGTCACTCATCATTAGCGAAATGCAAATTAAAACAGCAATGAGATACCACTTTACTCCAACCAGAATGGCCATTATTGAAAAGTCAAAAGACAATTGTATGAGCCAGGTTCTCTAGAGGGACAGAACGAATAGGATCTATTTATATATGAAAGAAAGTTTATTAGGGAGAATTGGCTCACACAATTACAAGGCGAAGCCCCACAATAGGCCATCTGCAAGCTGAGGAAGAGAGAGGCCAACAGTTGTTCAATCTGAGTCCAAAAGCCTCAAAACCAGGAAGCTGACAGTGCCGTCTTCAGTCTGCTGGATGAAGGTCTCAGAGCCCCCAGGGAAGCCACTGGTACAAATCCCAGAGTCCAAAGGCCAAAGAATCTGGATCCTGATGTCCAGGGGCAGGAGGAGAAGGTGGAAGCATCCAGCACGGGAGAAGGAAGCCAGGATACCCAGCAAGCAAGGTCATGCCACAATCCTCCACCTCCTTTCCCCAAGCTGTGCTAGCAGCCAAGTGGATGGTGCCCTCCCACATTGAGGATGGGTCTTCCTCTCCCAGTCCACTGACTCAAGTGTCAATCTCCTCTACCAACACCCTCACAGACACACTCGGAAGCAATAGTTTACCAGTCACCTAGGCATCCCTCAATCCAATCAAACTGACAACTAATATTAACCATCACAACAATAGATGTTGGTATGGATATGAGTGAAAAGGGAACACTTATACACTGCTGGTGGGAATGTAAATTAATACAACCACTATGGAAAACAGTATGGTGGTTTCTCAAAAAACCTGAAAGTAGATCTACCATTCAATTCAGCAATCCCGTTACTGGGTATCCGCTCAAAGGAAAAGAAGTCAGTATGTAAAAAAGACATCTACACAAGCATGTTTATCACAGCACAATTCACAATTGCATATATAGAATCAACCTAAGTGCCCTTCAACCAATGAGTGGATAAATGTGAGATATATAAATAGATAGATAGATATGGTATATTTAATGTATATATAAATATGATATATATTTATTTATATGGTCCTTATGCAATGCTTTAAGTATATATACACTACTCAGTCAAAAAAAAAAAAAAAAAAAAAAGAACAAAATAATGTCTTTTGCAGCAACTTGGATGGAATTGGAGGCCATTGTCCTAAGTGAAGTAACTCAGCTACAGAAAATCAAATAACGCATGTTCTCACTTATAAGTGGGAGCTAAGCTTTTGCTATTCCATGGCATGCAGTGTTATTATGGACATTGGAGACTCAGAAGGGGGGAAGGTGGGAAAGGGGTAAGGGATGATCATTACCTTTTGGATACAATGTACACTATTAGGATGACAGGTACACAAAAACCCCAGATTTCACCACTATACAGTTCATCCAGGTAACCAACAATCATTTGTACCCCTAAGCTATTGAAATAAAACAAATATTTTAAAAAGTTGTAGTAGGAGCCCATAGAACACTTATTTAATAATTCTAATAAATAATTTATAGTAAAAATTTTAAAACATTAACATGCAGTAAAATGACTATTTTTGGTTTACAGTTCCATGAGATTTAACACACATAGATTCATGTAACTGCCACTATAATCAAGGTAGAGAACAATCTTATCACCCTCAAATTATTCCCTGAAGCTTCCCCCAACCCCTGTCACCTGGAAACCACTGAGCTATTCTTTGCCTTTCTCATTTAGCCTTTCTAGGGATGATGTAAGTGGAATCACACAGTGAGCCTGTCTTCTTTCCCATAGCCTAACCCCCTTGAAATGTATCCATGTTGTTGCATCTATAAATATTCATTTTTTTTTTTTTATTGCCACATAGACGGCATCACATGGAGGCAGTACAGTCTGTTCATTTACGTGCTAGAGGACCCTTGGGTTCTCTCCATTTTTTCATGATTATGAATAAAGCCGTAAACATACATGTGCAGAGCTTTCATTTCTCCGTAGTAAATATCTAAGAATTGGGATTGGATTGCTGGGTCACATGGTAAGTACATGTTTAATTTTATAAGAAATTGCCAAACTGTTTTCCAGAATAGCTCTGTGTACTCTTTTTCATTCAACAATATATGACACATCAGCAATATATGTGTGTTCCAGTAGTTCCACATCCTCACCAGCTCTTGATATTGTCAGATTTTTTATTTTACCTTGTACAATAAGTGTGTAGAGACATCTCATGGTGATTTTAATTTGCATTTTTCCAATGGCTAATAATGTTGAGTATCTTTTCATGTTCCTTTTTGCCATCTGTATGTCTTAACTTGATGAAGCATCTGTTCAAATCTTATGCTTATTTTTATCTCCATTGAGTTGTTTGTTTCTAGCTGTTGAATTTGAGAGGTTTTTAAAAAACATATTCGGAATAGAGGTCTTTTTATCAAATATGTGATTTGCAAATACTCTCTCCTAGTCTGGAATTTGTCTTTTTATCCTTTTAACAAGGCCTTTTACAGAGCAAAATTTTTTGTTTTGATAAGGTCTTATTTATCTTTTCCTTTTATAAGCCATATTTTTGGTGTTTCTTGCCTTACAGGTCATAAATATTTACTCCTATAATTTTTCTTCTAAAAAGTTTATAATTGCACTTTTACATTTAGATCTATAACTCTCTTTGAACTAATTTTTGTCTGAATTGTAAAGTTTAAATCCAGGTTCTTTTTTACATGCAAATGCCCAATTGTTCCAGCACCATTTGTTGAAAAGATAATCCTTTCTCTAGTGAACCTTTGTTGGGAGTCAATTGTACATATTGATGTGGGCCTGTTTCTGTCTTTTCGATTCTGTTCCTTTGATTCATAGATCTATCCCTTTGCCATATCACATTGTCTTGATTACTATTGTTTAAAATAAGTTAAAATTAGGTAGTATAGTTTTTCCAATTGATTCCACTCTTTAAAAGTTGTTTTGGCTATTGTAGTTCCTTTGGTTTTTCTTACACATTTTAGAATTGGTTTATGTCTCCAAAAAACAAAAACCCAGCCTGGATTTTTGTTGAAACCCCATTAAATCTATAGGTCCATATGGGAAGAATTTTTATCTCAGCTATATCGAGGCTTCCTATCCATGAATATAGTATCTCTCCATTTATGTAGGTCTTTGATTTCTTAATCCATGTTATTTCTAGCATACTAATTCTGTACATATTTATTAGGTTTACAGCCCAGTATTCCACTTTGTATGAAACTATTTTTAGTAGTGTTATTTCTATTAATTTGGGTTTCCAAATGCTAATTGCTAATATGTAAAAATATAATTTTTTTGTATATTGACCTTTTATCTTGCATCTGTGCTAAATTCATTTATTGAAGCAACTTTTTAAAAGATTCCTTAAGATTTTCTATATACATAATAGCATCATATGTGAATAGTGACAATTTTATTTCTTCCTTTTCAATGTGTATGCTCTTTCTTTCTTCTCTTTCTTTTGCTTTAATGCACTGCCTAGAACTTCTAGTAGTTGATGTTAAATAGAAGTGATGAAAATGTACATCCTTTGTCTTATTCCTAATCTTAGGAAGAATGCATTGAGATTTTCATTAATTATGATGTTAACTGAAGGTTTTTGGAAGATATCCTTTATCAGGTGAAGAAAATTTCTGACATTTCCTATTCCTAGTTTGTTGACAGTTTTTGTCATGAAAGGAGTTGAATTTTGTCAAATATTTTCTGCAAAAATTTAGTTAATCATATGGTTTTTCTTTTTATTCTTTTAATATGGTGAATTATATTGATTGATTTAGTGGATAGGACTAAAGGTTCAGTCTTCCACATTTTTCCAGGATTTCTGCCTATTTGTTCTATTGACTACTAACAAGGATGTGTTGAAATCTCCAAATAAAATTACGAATTTGTTCATTTCTCCTTTTAGTTCTATCAGTTTTTGCTTCATATATTTTGAAGCTCTATTTTTAGGTACAAACCAATTTAGGGTTATTATATCTTCTTGATTGGTAATTTAGCCCTTTTATTATTCCGAAATGCCCCTCTTTGTCTCTGATCTTTTTTTTTTTTCTTCTGTAGTCAACACATGGTATTAGCATAACCATTTCAGGTTTCCTTTGATTAGTGTGTACATTATATATCTCCATCCTTTTACTTTTAACTTACCCATATTATTATACTCAAAGTAGAATTTTTAAACACCATATCATTGTGTCTTTTATCTATTTTGATTATCTTTTAAAATATAATTAATTATACTATTTTATTTTCTAATGTGTCAATTTTTACAGTATTATAAGCTATATTTCAAATGCCATAAAATTAACTAATTTAAGGTATACAGTTGCTTGCCTTTCAGTATATTCACAGAATTGTGTAATCATCACCACAGTCTAATTTTAGAACATTTTAAACACCTCAAAAAGAGGCTCCATACTCATTACCAGCCATTCAACTTTTCCCCTGAATCGGCCCCGGGCACCCACTAATTTACTTTGTGTCCCTATGAATTTGCCTATTCTGGACATTTCACATAAATGAAATCACAATATATGTGGTTTTTATGACTTACTTCCAATTTATTTTAATCTGTCTTGTATGTGTATTTAGACTATTTACCTTTTTTTGTTGTTTGATTGCATTATTTTAATATTTTAGTATATTATTTTATCTGTTTAGTCATATACTATACCTTTTGTGTAGATTTGTTTTAGTGATTGTGATAGGAATTATAATGTACATACTTAACTTTTCATAGTTAAGTATGAATTAACATTTTGCCACTTCAAGTGGAATATAGAAACCTGACCATCATATAGTTTCTTTACCACTTCTTTTATGTGGTAGCATTTATGTGTATCATGTTTACAATCATTGAAAATCTCAATCTTACAATTTTTCCTTTCAGTAGTCATACTTATTTTAAAGAACTTAAGAGGAAAATAGTGTCTCATTATATTTACCTAGACAGTCACCATTTCCTTTGCTCTTCCTTCATTCCCAATGTTCCAAATATCTGTCTGGTATAATTTTTCTTACTTCTGAAAAGCTTGCTTCAGCATTTATATTAAAGCAGGTCTACTGGCCACAAGTTCTCTTAAACTTTCTTCATCTGTCTCTTTCACTCCTGAAAGATATTGTTGCGGAATCTAGAATTCTGGGTCAATAGTTATTTTTCTCAGTACTTAAAAATGTTATGTCACTTAGTTCCTTCTAGTCTTCCTGATTTCTCATGAGAGATCTGCAGTCATTTGAATGATTACTTCCTTACATTCTATTTAGTGTCTTTCTCTGGATACTTTTTTTTTTTTTTTTTTTGCTTTTGCTTTTGGTTTTCAGCAGTTTGATTATTATTTTTCTGGTGGAGAATTTCTTTGAGCTTAACTTGTTCTTGAATCTGTAAGTTTATGTCTTTCCCCAAATTTGGGAAGTTTTAAATCAGTATTTTTTTTCAAGTATTTTTTATTTTCCTGTATCTTGTTCTTACTTCTCTGGGACTCTAATACATAAATGTTAGAACTTTGTTTTTCTTACACAGGGCTCTGGGGTTCCACACATTTTCTTAATGTTTTCTTTCTGATTCAGAATTGATACTTTATATTAACTTATCTTCCAGTTTCCTACCTCTTTCTTTGTCATCTCCAATCTGCTATGGAGTTCATTTGAATATTTAAAATTTAAGTTATTATATTCTTTGTCCTAAGATTTTTATTTTATTCTTCATTATAACTTATTTTTCCTTGTGAAGATTTTCTTCCTTTCCGTTTGTTTCCAAGTGTTTGCCCTTACTTCATAGAGCATGGTTTTGATAGCTACTTTAAAGTGTTTTTCTAGTAATTTCAACATAAGTGTCATCTTGATGCTGGTGTCTATGATAAACTTTTACCTTACAAGCTATCTTTGTCCTGGTTCTTTGTATACTAATTAATTTTGGATTATATCTTGAAATTTTAAAATACTATATTATAGTTGGTGATTTTGTTTAGTAGATAATCAACCTGGTTATGTTCAGAGCATAGGTCTGACATTTTTTCTGTGTTTGAAAAGTTTTTAAAGCCTTTGCAGTGCTATCAAGATTTTCCAGTGTGTAAGCCATCAAGTGGCTAATCTCAGACTTGGGCAATGGTCTAATCCACAGTTCAGCTCTCAAAGTCCCTGGGTTGTTATTTAAGGTCAGATCCATTCATGCACAACTTGAAGGTGAACTCAAGAGTTTATACATAGTTTTATAGGACAGCTCCTTGGTCTCCTTCCTCTTCATGTTGTCTCCAACACTTTTTGGTTCCCTGGGGCTCCCTTTTGCAGTCCTTGAGTCAAAAACCTGAGGCTAGCATTTTTCTGCTCTGTTATTATTTTCCAAAACCACATTGTGTCTAGGTCAAACAGCAGAATGAGAGAGGAAAAAGAGGAACAGGGAACTTATTCTATTGCTCCTAGTACCACCTCTAGTCATAGGAAAATATTGCCTTTCTTAAGTGTTTGGGGTTTCTTTCCAGCCTCCACTTCTTTTGCACTCTAGAAAGATTGCCTGGGTAGCTGGGGCAAGAGAAAATGAATAAAAGGGGGGAAAAATAATGAATTTTTGCCTCTGTCACTGGACCTTTGGTGTATACTTTCCCATTCCTCTGGCCAGAAATCAAAGGTTCTTCTTTAAGCTCTTTTTCTCTGTAACTAGTGCATTCTTTGATATTTTATGCTGACTTCAAGTCCAGTATGGGCAATAGCAGAGGAAAATAAAATGGGGGCCTCACCACCAGTTTGGTACTCCTTCAAATTCTTCTCTACTTCGCCAATCTGCCTGCTGTTTTTTCCTTTCCAGGGCCCTCGTGGAGCTACTCCATGCATCCCATCCAGGATTTGCTTTCTGCTATGGTTTGAATGATGGTGGCCTCTCCAAAATTCATGTTGAAACTTAATCCCCCATGCAACAGAATTAAGAAGGGGAACATTTAGGAGGTGATTAGCTCGTGAGGATGGTGCTCTCTTGAATGGGATTTATGCCTCTAAAAAGCAACCAATTATATTTGGGGACCTCAACACTGTGCCTTTGCAGATTTGCCCCTTCTGTCTAAACTTCTTTTTCCAATTTAGAAAGTTGCTGAAATCACTGTCTTGTTTCAAGTCTTAGGCCAGTAGCCACCTCCTCTCTCTCTCTCTGACCCCAGTTTCCTGGGTTCAGCCGTGCACTTGCCACATCATTTTGGGAACATTTCTCATTCTAGTCTGTGCCCTTCACTGGACTGGGAAGCTCCCAGGAAAAGGCCTGGGTTGGTCATCAGTATGGATTCAGCTCCCAGCATAGGTCTGCCCTGCTAGGATTCTCAGTGCCCAGCAAAGGGTCCCAGGTGCTTTGTAACTAAAAGGCAGGAGCCCGGATTTCCATACTTCTAGGAAAACAGAGAAATGCATTTGTTTTCCTGACAGGGAGTTCTGTCCACCTCTACACAGCACTGGTTTGCTGCTCATGAAGAGTGTGTGCCTTCAGGGCCTGGGGAGCCCCCACTCCTGGGTACAGGATTTGCACCAGATTTCCAGACAATCTCTAACAGGTGGAGGTGGAGGCTCAACCTGCCTCTGAGGACTCTTTAATATTTCTGATCCCCGGTCTTTCTCCTGGAGCCCTCTGCTCCTATGTCCCACCAGGCTGTCCCCAAAAGGGCTCAGCTCCAAGGCATGTCTCCTAATGGGGCTGCCTCCTCTGCCCAGGCCATTGTTTTTGTAAGACTCCATCTTTTATCCATTCAAAGCAAGAAAACAAATCCTGCCCGGTACCAGATCCTGAGCACTACGGATCCCAGGTGCAGAGAGATGGGCCCCACGTGCTCCTGCACCTTAAGCCCATTTGGTCTGGTTCCTACTGGCAGGGCCTCCTTCTCCACCCGAAGCATGGCCTATCCAAAGGGAGCGATTATGTGCTTGCTCGTGAATTCCAAGCAGGCAGCAAGCTTTGTGATCCACAAATGGGGTTTTTCTGGGTCACAGCTCAGAAAGAATAAAGGAATCTGATGCAGTTACAGAGAGAAGTGGCTGGGTTCCGAGGGTCAGATGCCGGCCTGATGCGAGAGCAAAGCCTGGGGCTCCATACACATCTGTTGTGCTGCTGATAAGGAGGCCATGCCTGGGAGGGATGAAGGCTGCATCCCAGCTCGGCCCACCGCCACTAAGTGGTTGTGTGACCTTGAGCCCTCCACCTCTCTGAGCCCCAGCTCTCATCCATAAATGATGACAGACCCTGCCCCACTGTTGCTGTGTCAGGAGAGGACACACCAAAAGGAGCGCCTGGGGTCAGCATCCATCTCACCAGTACTTCACAGTCTAGTAGCCAGTTATAATTCCATGGCCCCCGGGTGCTGTAGGAAGCTTGGGCAGCAACATGCAGGAAACACTGGCTACCTTCCTCATTGGTCCACTTCACCCATAGGGAAACTGAGGTCCAGCCAGGACACAGATCAGGGGTTTTGGAAGGAGACTTGAACTCAGCTCAGGGCTCACCCTAAACCACGTAGGTGGTTCCTCTGGTCCTCAGATGAAGGGCCTGGACTTTTCTCTTTCTGGAAGCTTTTGAGCATTTAACTCGGGGCAAGGCACACTGTGATCTTTACAGAAAGTCCAAACCCCTCTGCCTTACAAAGACTTTATCCTGCCCCTCCTCGTTCCTCTCCATTGTTCCCCATCATCCTCCCACAGTAATAGAAAAATTATTCATCAGACACTTGTTTAAAATGGCAAGACAAGTTTTGTTTGAGACTACTGCCACAGAGAGGAGAGATTGGGCTCAACTCTGAATTCAGCAAGGACAGGATGGAAAATGACCCAGAGGGACTTGAGTGGGTATCAAGGGTAGAAAATTATTGCTACACTGGTGCAGTAGGATTCTTGCTAGAGGTGATCAGATATCAAGGAGAAGGAAAGAGGAGCTGGGGTAGATACCAAGCATGTAAGGATGCTCAGCAAACTGGCTTCGCAGGACTCTGCTGAAATGGGGCTCAGCAGGCCAAGGCCAAGTGTAGAAGAGGCTCAGAGAAGCCAGAAAAAGTTTGATCAAGCAAAGAGTCTTTGTTGACAACCACCTCTCTCACCATCTCTGTCACCCACAGGATCCAGTGACCTTGAACCAGAGCCAAAGATATTTAATTCCTTGTTTGCAGCAGTTATCGTGCTTGCTTGTGTCTTCCCAAAACTCTTTGGCATCTTGACTTCTGATACCTCTTTCTCTCCTGGGTCCCAGTTTGCTTCTCTTTAAAATGAAGAATGAGACTGGATTCCATGATTCTGGGGGCTTCTGTGCTTTGAGCAAAATGTGCCTGGCTGGGGATGCGTGGGTTGGGGGTTACATCATGTCGCTGGAGGTGTTGGTCAGGGTTCTCCAAATAAGCAGAACCAATAGGATACCCAGAAAGAGGTTGATTATAAGGAGCTGGGCTCGTGTGATTATGGAGGCTGAGAAGTCCCACCGCCTAATGTCTGCAAGCTGAAGACCCAGGAGAGCCAGTGGTGTAAGTTCAAGTCTGAGTCCAAAGGCAGAGAACCCGGAGAGCTGATGGCATAAGTTCCAGTCCAAGGGCAAAAGACTGATGCCCCAGCCTGAGCAGTCGGCCAGAGGAACAAATCTCTGCTAACCTTTCTGTTCTACTTGGGCCTCCAGAGTTGGATGACGTACAGGGCCATCTGCTTTACCGAGCCCGCCAGTCTCCAAAGTGAATCTCCTCCAGAAACACCCTCATAGATATACCCAGCAGACATGTTTAACCAAGTATCTGGGCACCCTGGGGCCCAGTCAAATTGCCACACAAAAGTACCATCCCAACGGCTGAGCTGGGACATTCCGAGTCAGGCCTTAAAAGGCAAGCTGGCAAGGTGACAGCAAGCCCTCAGGAAAGGGCTTAGCAGCAGAGGCAAGACCAAGTCAAAGGGAGCTGGTGGAAAACACCTGACAACTGAGCGGCAAGAGGAAGGGCAGGAACAGACAAACCAGCTACCAGGACAAGGGGAGGGCCGGACTTCCCTTAGCGACCTCTTTGCTGGCAGAGAGTTCTCAGCAGGAGCTGGGTCACCCTTGGAGCTGACTTGGCCCTCCCCACTCAGGCCCTGCCCCACCCTCCTGGCTCCTGGCTGCCTCCCCTAGCAGATAAACAAGAGTTGACCATGGGCCAGGACTGGACTGACCATGGCTGGGTCTCCATGCCCAGCCCCAGCCCTGCCCCAAGTAGGCCCTGAGGGAAGCCTGCTGAATGAAAGAGCAGCTGCAATTGTGAAAATAGTTATCCTTCAGAGAACAATATGGGAACTCAATCGATCAATTAGTCATTGAGAAAGAAACATTCATGAGAATTAATTGAAAAGCATCTTTAGGGGGTAAGCAGTAGTCTATCATCATTGGCTTTTCATGCCTCACTGAGCGGTTGGTCTGAGAGCTGGAGAAGCAGCCACAAGCCCCACAGGCTGGGGAGGCAGGGTGTCTGGGGCCCACTGATCCGACCTCCCTCCTGCTGCCTTTCTCCCCTGAGGGGAGAGGTTCTGCTGGGTAGGTGTAGCGTCCTCATTTCCAGATGGTGAGCAGGGGCTCTGAGCAGCAGCTGAGTATCTCACAAAAGCTCACCCAGCTGATGCTGGTGGCGAATTCAATTGAACAGGCTCTCCCGGACTGTGGCACCCAACTTCACCCATGTTCATGCCTTTCTCAGAACCAGACCCCTGAGCCTGCAGTGGTGTGTCAGCACGAAGATGAAGGTCATTCATGTCCTGACGTTCTCATTCCCCAAGCCCCCAGAAGCCTCACCCCATCCTCACCTGGGATCACATCAGGCCCAGGGCATGCAGCCAGGGCTGTGGGAGTATTTCTCTCCTCTCGACACTGCAGAACTTCATGCATTCTCCCCCATCCTCCACCACTGCCATTCTGTTTATGCATCCATTCATGTCACAAACACGTACTTATGCCACCCACTAATGGCTTCTTTTCAAAAGAGTGGGTACAAGTGTCAGGGCAGGATGAGAAGGCATGAGGGATCACAGCACAGCTTCATTCATGTATTCATTTGCTCAGCATGCATTGCCTGTGCTTCTATGGTGAGGTGGGCCCAGAATAGGATTGAGGACACACTGTGTGCAAAACAGGCAAGTCCCTGTGTTAACAGAGCTGACACTTAGAAGCAGGACCAAACAGAAGTAAGTGCACAAATGATTTAAACAAGGTCATCTCATGGACTACTAAGTATGAGGAGGGAAAATAAAACAAGTTCATTGAAATGTACAAATGAAATGAATAGTACTAATAGCTAATGTTAAGTGAGGACTTACGATGACGCGTTCAGCCCTATGGAAGCACTTCACATGCTTAATATCCTCCTCTCCACTGTGCAGAGGAAAAAGTGAGGCACGGGCATGTTAAGGAAATTTCATAGGCTTCACAGTTAACATGAGTCAGCACAGCTGCAAATCCAGGCATTTCATTTTAGAGCTATGCTGTACAGACATAATAAGCCACAAATGTGAGCCATGAAGGCAACTTTAAATTTTATAGTAGCCATATGTTTAAAAGTATTTTAAAAAGTGAAATCAATTTTTAAATTAATTTATGTTAATTGACAACTAAAATTTATATATATTTATGGTGTATAAGGAGATGTTTTGATATATGTATACACTGTGGAATGAATAAGTCAAGCTAATTAACTCATCTATCACTGCGTATGTTTATTTTTGTTGTGAGAACTTTTAAAACCTACTCTGATAAATCTTCAAGAATACAATTCCTTATTGTTAACTATAGTCACCATGCTGTACAATGGGTCTCCAGATTTATTCCTCCTGTTTAAAACTTTGTACCCTTTGAGTGAAATTAATTTTTAATAATATAGATCATTTAACTGAATAGATCAAAAACATTATTTCAATAAGTAACCAGTAAAAACAAAATATTGAGGCATTTTACTTTCTTTTCAAAATAAGTCTTTGAAATCTGGAATGTAGTTGGCACTGACAGTTCATCTCCGTGCAGACCAGCCACACTTCATGTGCTCAGTGGCCACATGGGGTTCATGGCTGTCACATTGGACAACATGGATCTAGAGCTGGGGGAAACAGGAATGGGGGTCATACATGCCGGTGTGGAAGCGGGAGAGGATGATCAGGATGGGCGACATTTTACGTGAGTCCTGAACATTGTGGAAAAGCTGCCTTAAGAGTCACTGTGGGAAGAAATGTATTGGCAAAAGAAATGAGAAGGGCATCAGCCTTGAGCTGGGAACAATCTTGGTATATTTCAGGAGCAGGAAAAACAGCACTGGACCTGAGTGCATTGCCCAGGATGTGTCAGGAGCCAGGTGGGAGGCCCCAAAGTGAGTATGTAGAAGAGCAGATGAAGGACACGTCCTTGGGCACTCCCAATACTCAAGTGCCTGTTGAAGCAGAAAGGTCCAGAACAGGAAGGGATAATTCAGAACAGGAAGTTTGACACAGGACAGGAAGTGGGACATAGGAAATGAAGGGGGATACAGAACATGAAGTGGGGCATACTCAGAACAGGAAGTGGAACACAGAACAGGAAGTGGAGCATACAACAAAAAGTGGAACATAGAACAGGAAGTGGGACATGCTTGGAAGAGGAATGGAACATAGAATAGGAAGTGGGACATACTCAGAACAGGAAGTGGAACATAGGAAGTAGGACACACTCAGAACAGGAAGTGCAACACCCTAGGGAGATTGAAGTTGAACAGAATAAATTGTGTCACAGGAGCCACATACAGACTTAATCTGAAAGACAAGGTAGTGGTCTACACTGCAAGTAAGACTGGGCATTTGGGGCAGGCAGGTCTGGGTTATGAGGATGCAGAGGTGGGCAAATGCATATGTAAGACCTTCAGCTTTTCCCTGGTTTCAACTTTCTTGGCATTTCTGGCTTACAGGAAGGCAGGGACCATTCACTGTGTGAAAAATTTCCCTCCACTCTCAACCTGCATAAACAAGATTAATCCAACCAGAAAGCTACAAGGAGAGCAGCACCTCCTATTTGGGAATCATCTGGCTAGAATTACCTTTCTTTATAACTGATGGGGAGGAAAGTGGAACAAAAGGAGGCCTTGGAGGAAAAACTATTGCGCCCATCCAAGATTGATGGGTGGCCTTGCAGTGGCCCGGCGTGCCATTTCTGCTCACTGTGCCACTTAATAATCATGAAGTCTGTTGTTGGTTACCTTAGAAACCACCATGTCACTTCAGCCTTTCCAAGGGAGGGGGCAAAAAGTCTGCTGTAAGTTTGACTGGAGTTGTCACTTTTTCCAAGCTTATTTAAATAAGGAGGTACTACAAGGGAGTAACTGCTCCCTGATTCAAGGGAGGGATCACCACACATTCGTTTGCAATCAGAGTTCTGTAATCTGCACAACCTTTTGGCCTCAGAGCACTGCCAGGTACAGCCTCCAGATCTCATTAGTAAGAACAGCCATAGGAAGGTAGGCTCAGTGACCTTCATTAGGGCAGAAGTGTTCTTCTACCTGGTGACCTGGGTCTGGAACTGCTAAACAGCCCTCTGAATTCCTGATGAGGATTCATGAGACTCATCTGTCTTCACTGCAGAACTCTGTTTGGGCAATAGTCACACAGCCCTTGCGAGAAAGAGGCACAAAGAGTGTGGTTTAGGAGAAGGTTACAGAACAAGGGTTCAGAAGGGGGCCTGTGGGTCAGCCACTCAGTCTACGGATCTTTGTGGAGCATCTGCTGTGTGTCAATGACTGTTCTAGAACCAGGGATACCATAATGATTAAGCCAGACCAAATCCCGGAGCCCACAGATTGAATGTTTTAGTGGCAGGTCCACCTGTCTTCTTTGCCACTTTCCATGTACCTTGAAGAAATAAAATTCTCCTAGTCCCTAGGAATCAGATTCCTCAACTGTGAAGAGGAAGCAATGATAACACAGATGGCTCTTCCTCCAACTCAGTGGTGTGTCAACACAGTAAAGTACTGGGCAACTTACTCACAATTGCCAAGAGGTGGGAGCAACCCACATGCCTATCAACAGACAAATGGATAAAATGTAGTATACGCATGCACTGGAATATTATTTGGCCATAAAAAGGAATAAAATTCTGACACATGCCACAGCATGGACAAGCCACTTATGCTTCTCTATCCCTCCCTTGTCCCAAATTACTCACCAATGTTTTCAAGATTCTACCAAGACCCAGGATGCCTGCTGAGTGCTAAGGATGTAGGAGAGAGCAAAACAGCTAAAGCCTCTGGCCTCTCAGAGCTTCACCTGGAAGAGGGTCATGCTGCCAGCAGATGCCCACGCAGATGTGAGGTTTCACAAAGGCTCGAGAAGGAAATGTGAAAAAGTGGTGAGATAATCCCTAAACAGCAGGGGCCCCTAGGCTTGGAGGCACAGAAAAGGTGGAAGGAGGGGAAGGCTGACGAGAGGAAACCTGTTGAAAGTGAAGACAGATATGAGGCCTGGAATGGTGAGCACAGAAAAATGCATCCCCTTGAAGACAGTGTGTATTAGTCTGTTCTCACACTGCTAATAATGACATGCCCGAGATTGGGTAATTTATAAAGGAAAGAGGTTTCATGGACTCTCAGTTTCGTGTGGCTAGAGAGGCCTCAAAATCATGGCAGAAGGCTAAGGAGGAGCAAAGGCATGTCTTACATGGTGGCAGGCAAGACAGCTTGTGCAGGGGAACTGCCCTTTATAAAACCATCAGATCTCGTGAGACTTATTCACTCTCATGAGAACAGCACAGAAAAACTTGCCCCTGTGATTCAGTTACCTCTTACCAGTTCCCTTCCATGACATGTGGGGATTATGGGAGCTACAATTCAAGATGAGATTTTGGTGCGGACGCAGCCAAACCATATCACTGTGGCAAATAAGAAAGACTACACATCAATGAGTGTTCCACTTTAGAGGCTGAGAAGGAAGAGAGTAAGCACAAGAAGGGAAAAAGAAAAATAATAAAGAAGGAAGGAAATAGTAAAGATAGCAAGCTCAAATCAATAAATAGGAAACAAAATTAATGAATGATCTAGACAAGATCATTACCCCAATTTTACAATGAGAAAAACAAGATGGGGAATGATTAGAGGAAAATGTATAGCCTCAAATGCTGAAGAAAAAAAGAAAGATGGAAAATAAATGAACTAAATATTCTACTTTTGATGGCGAACAAAGAACAGAATGGACCGAAGAGGGTAGAAGAAAGGAAATAAACAAGATGATGAGCTCACATTGATAAACAGAAAGCAAGTTCAAAATGAAAAGGGTCAACAAGGGCTGGGTGCAGTGGCTCATGCCTATAATCCCAGGACTTTGGGAGGCCAAGGCAGGCAGAATACAAAAATTAGCTGAGTGTGGTGGCAGTTGCCTGTAATCCCAGCTACACAGGAGGCTGAGGCAGGAGAATCACTTGAACCCGGGAAGTGGCGGTTGCAGCAAGCCGAGACTACGCCACTGCACTCCAGCCTGGGTGACAGAGTGAAACTCCATCTCAAAAAATAAAATAAAAAAAGAAAACGGTCAACAAAACTAAAAGCTGGTTCTTTAGAAAGCCTAATCATGTAGGCAAACGTCCTAGAAGTTGTCTCAGACAGAGAAAAAAACAGGGAGGGAGAGAAGGGTACCGTAGGATGTGTGTCTCATGATATTTGGACACATGAACTGGAACAACCACTTTGCAGATGAGGTCATTAATAGCAAAAGTGAAGATATAGTAGTTTCCCTTTAGCCACCGTCAAACCTCCCACAGTTTCAGTTATCCTCATTCAACCATGGTCCAAAAATAATGAAAAATTCCAGAAATAAATAATTTGTAAGTTTTTGATTGCATGCTGTTGGGAGCAGCATGATGAAATCTCAAGCCGCCATTCCATCCTCTCCAGTTCTGCCTGGAATCATCCCTTTGTCCAGCATATCCACGCTGTCTACACTCTTCACCCATTTAGTCACTTAGGAGCTGCCTTGTTTATTTTATTAGATGGAAAAACCCCATGATGTCTATAGAGCTTGGCACTATCTGCGATTTCAGACATCCTCTAGGGGTCTTGGTACATGTTCCCCATGGATAAAGGAGGCCTATTGAATCTGTTTTTTTTATAACCTAGAAGTCGCTCCTTTAGATGCAGATACAAAAAAATAATCGACATATGCTCCAGGACAGTGGTTGATTATCATAGAATAAAGCAGACCAAATTAAAAGTTCACCAAAAAGAGAATGAATGAAAAAAGTGTGGCCTATGCACACAATGGAACTCTCTACAGCAGTTAAAATGAATGAACTATAAAAGCATGTATCCAGCTCAGGATCAATTCAAGATAAATATCTGCAACCTGAAGAAAATACGATCAGTTGTTTACGAATGTGACATGTGCAGCAAAAATATAACATGATACAAGTTCAGAATGGGATGACCTTAAAGAAGAAGAAAAATGGGAGTTGGGAGAACCAAATGGGTGTCACTCTGTTCATAATGATCATTTTCATTTAAAAACAGCAACAAACCTTCTTTACAGAAAAGATCTGAAGCAAAAATCTGTTAGACTAACAAAGAAAGGAGGGAAGGTACCTGAGAGGGCTCTGTATTACCCTCCGTGCTTTTCTCTCTGTTTAGAATATTCATATTAAAAAATTGAAAGCATTCTATAAAAAGCAAATGTATAAAAATAGATAATTCTGTAAAAAAAAGAACATATATAAAATCTCTTTAGATGTATGCAATATATATGGGTTATCAATATAACATTTCAGTAATTGAAATAAGATGATATTGGCTCACGGGTGTGTAACAGACAATTCACCAGAGGTAGGTCATGAGTTCCAAAGCACGGCCACGCATGTGCGGAAAGTTGATCTGCGGTCCGGGTGTCAATCAGGGGAAAGCTGGCTATCAAAAAATCATGGTGAAAACAAGCGAAGCGAAATGATATCCTTATATCACACCATATGCAAATACGAATGTCAGAGGATTAAAGTCAGCCAGGGACCAAAACTTTAGAAGAAAATAGAGGAAACCATCTTTGTATTCTCATGGTGAGAACATGTCCATTAGACAATGCACAATCAGCACAACACCTGGGGGAAAGTGCTGATCACACAAAGAGATTATACTTTACAATTCTAAGAAGAAAAAGGCACCAGAAATAAACTCGAAATGTGCCACAGACTAGCAAAAGGTGTTTTCATTGAAACTATCATATGACTGGTATCCAGAATATGTAAAGATCTCCTATAATTCAATAAGAAAAGGCAAAGTACCCAATAGCAAGAACACAGAGCACAGAGATGATTTAAGGAAGATGAAAGTTCAATGGTCAATGAAATTACAAATGGAGTTCCACCTTTTTTGGGGGGGTGGATGGGGGTGGTGGATGGAGTCTCACTTTGTCAGCCAGGCTGAAGTGCAATGGTGCAATCTCGGCTCACTGCAACCTCCGCCTCCCGGGTTCAAGCAATTCTCCAGCCTCAGTCTCCTGAGTAGCTGGGATTATAGGCACCTGCCACCAGGGCTGGCTAATTTTATTTTATTTTTTTTCAGTAGAGACGGTGTTTCACCATACTGGTCAGGCTGGTCTTGAACTCCTGATCTTAGGTGATCCTCCCGCCTCAGCCTCCCAAAGTGCTGGGAATACAGGCATGAGCCACCACACCCAGTCGGAGTCCCGCTTTTCTAAGTGACCAAGGAAATGGAGACTAAACCACAGTGAACAGCATTGTAAACATCCCCAGTTCTAGCCACACAGAGGATTGGTAAGGATGTGCAAAACAGAACACGGGTGGCAGCCAGCAGCGGATAAACTGCCACAACATCTCTGCTAAAAACTTTGCCAGTATCCTCAGAGGATGCTCTGCAGGTGAGACACTCCATTCCCAGGCAGGCACCTAAAGGAACATGCCATCTGCCCCAGTGACACCACGCAAACGTCCACCACAGCACTGAAAATGTCAGTCCACAAGAAATAGGTAGATAACATTCTATGGAGTGATTTGAAAAAAATACAACGAATTAGTAATGATGAATTTTAGATCTCAAAAATACTAGTAAAAAAATTAAAAGCCACTAAGGTATAATGCTATATCTGTACATTTTAAAAACTTAAAACAGCATTATGATTGCTAGACATATATGTGTGTGTGTACATATATATATATGTAATAAAAATACATGATGTTGATTGCAAAAAAAAAAAGTCACACCAACTTCATGATAGTGACAGATTCTGGGGAGAGACAGAGAGGGTCAGCCACAGAAGAAATCCTGGAGAGGTCTTCAGTTTTATCTGAAGCCCTGGATTTGTTTTATAAAAGAGAGATAACTGAAAGAAACTTCCAGAATGTTAATAGTTGCTCATGCTACTTGGTAGGTGCATGGGCCTCAGTCATGCTATTTATTCTCTGTTTCTTCTGTATTTTGAAGAGAGAGAGAGGAAAGGTCTATAAGGCAATATGAACTAAAACAGTTTGATGCTAAGGCAAGGATATAATAAATAAGAAAGGCCACGGGCAGACACTTCCACACATTAGGATTCAGGAGCTGGTACAGTGGCATTTCCATTTAGAGAGGGCCATAAAGGGCTGCAGAATCGTCCACCTCTGGGGCAGATCTCCAGCTTGACTCCTACCTCACCTCATTTGCCAATTAAGGAGGTAAGTGCCTTATGGGGTGAAGACAGAAACCACGGCAGGACTGGGGGGAAATGGAGATCGATGTTTTTCTGACCTCGGGACAGGAGGCCGTTCCCACGCATAACATCCAAGGGAAGCACCATAAAGGGGGCGATTGATGGATTTTACTATTCACCACATAAAAATAAAAATGTTATTCTTGCAAAAACACTAGAAACAACATGTAAATGCAAATGATGAATTTTACAAGAGGGAAAGAGAGAGCTGACCTGAGCCCAGGTGGTTAGGCAGAGGGATCTTTGAACACAAAGGTGGGGCCCTTCAGGTGGAAGAGGGGAGCTCCTGGGGTCACATAGAGTTGGCCCTTGCCCAGGTCCAAGGCAGTGCCTTCCTCCTTCCGTCCTGCCCCAGGGCCCCGCTGCAGACCGGTAACTGCCCTTCCTCTGAACGTTGGCCGATCGAGAACACCCGGCAGGTTAACGAAATGATGCAGGAATGGTGAAATCTCAGAGCAAGTTCCTAGGTGTCAGAGTTCCTAAGCGTTCTCTCCTCAAATGCCCTTTCTGCTGCGCTGTGGGCATTTACACTCAGAAGGAAGTCTAAACACCAAGATGTGTTTGTGAAAAATCTAAATTTCCCCTCCCTGGAGCACGTGGGTGTGCATTACAACTTCACTCCAGCAGCCACCTTGTCCTGCACAGGTCCGTGGCAGGCTGTGAGACGGCGACCAGAGAAGCAGTCAGCACTCATGGCCCCTGCCCTTTCAGAGTTTACGCTTGCTTGGAAGTCTCCAGAATGGGGATAAGCACAAGACATTTATGCTGGGCTTCATCCGGGAAGCACTGGTGGAGAGAAGAGAAAGCAGCCCACACAGCAAGGTTCAGGAGAAGACTCCCATGAAGGACAATGGGGGTTCAACCCCATCCAGCAGAGAGCACGGAGCCAGCCTCGGAGGTGTCCCCGCCGTGGGACACTGGGATCTGAGCTACCCCAGGGCATAGCCCGCCAATGTTCCCAGCCTCCCCCGGGCAGAGCCAGCCCAGGCCAAGTGGTCTAGGTAGGCAGCCCAAAAAGGGGACACAGGTGAGGTTGGGACAGCAGCTTCTAGGGGGATAGGTGGACGGCAGGATCAATAAAACACACAGCAAGCACCATGATGGGGTGGGGACCGAGGGGTGACAAGGCGGAGGATGGAGTCTCAGATGAGCCTTGAGGCACCAGAAGTCTGTGAGTGACAGGAGGGAGACTTTCAGGCGACTGCTGGGGATGAAGGACTGAGCCAGGAGTAAAAGGCAAGCGGGGCACGGGGAAGGAGGGGGAGTGCGCATCCGGGTGGAGCGGTAGAACGGAGGTTTTCTGGGGTTTGCGGACAGATGCACTTCATCGCTCTCCTCTGTGCCCTTAGACTTGGCCGGTTGTTGTGGGTGTCCGCCCAGTAGTGGGGCAGCCATTTCCATGCGGGGGAGGACAGAGATTTTACCTTGTTCTTGGCTGTCTTGCTCCGAGTGTGGGGGGCTGCCTCCCTGGCAGGCAGCAGATCTTCAATAGAGCAGTGCCCATGGGGTTAGGGGGATGCCAGGGGGACAGGCTGGTGACCTACATGAGGCAGTGCATCGTGGAGGGGAAGACGCACCCCTCGAGGGTGGGCTCCGCTGCCCCTGCCCCGCCCTAGCATGGCAGCAACCAGATGGGCCTACGTGGAGTAGGCAGGCTGGGCCCGAGGACGGAGCAGGTGGCTCCTGGAGCACTTAGGCGCCGCATGAATATAAATTCTCTGCATTTCTTAATAACTGGAAGTAAAAGTTTGTGTAAACTCAATTGTCAGAGCACTAATAATCCGATTTCTCTCGGCAGGGTCAGTCCTCTGGGCTCCATCTATAAAATAAATGTTTGTCATCCTCCGGTAAGCGCTTCTTAGGGATAAATAAATAATCAGGGAGCTAATCGAGTGTGCACCTTGCCACACATTTACGTATTTTCTTCTTTGCACATCAATAACCCCATTGGAATTGGATTTATAAATTCAAATTATTTCTCCAAATCTTTTTTTCCAATGGCAAGGCCAGCCCTGCCGCAGGAAACACAGATCCTGCGTTTTGCTAATATCCATGTCCTGTTGCACGCATCTCCTTGCCTGGAGAACAACTTCCATTCTCATTTTTCCTACCTGGGCAGAAGCCTGGGTGGGTGGGAACTCACATCTGTAGAACGCAGAGGGCACCTACTACATTGATAGTAGGAAGGTTGGTGGGTTCTATTTCTCCCAGGGCAGCTTCAATCCTACCACTGGGAGACCTTCCCTGACCACCTGCCCAGAGCCCCCATCCTTCCCTGTATTCCTGCCTGTGGGCAGGTGGAGTCAGTGGTTGGGAGTGCCACCAGCATTCACTCCTGGCCCTGGATGCTGGGACAGTCACTATGGCTCCCAGGCATCCATTGGGCTTCCCCTGCAGCGACAACTGACTTCGTCTGGCACCTGCTCTGTCCTCCTCCCCTGCTGGGTGACACACTGCAGGCAGGCAGGGGCCACATTTGCCCTGCTCTCTACCCACCCTGTGCCTGGTGCAGGGGGTGACCCAGAGCAGACCCCCTAAAACACTACTGAGTGAGCCAATGGCCACCGCCACCTCCCAGCCTCCCTCCTCCCCACCTTCCTGCTCCCATCAGCAGAAGAACAATCTGTTAAACTTTCTGAAATGCCAATCTGACCAAGCCACTCACAACCTCCAGGCCTGTGAAGGGAGGGGCTGCTGTGAAGGTCTCTGACATGCCCTGGAGACATTTTCCCCACTGTCTTGGTAATTAACATTGTGCCCCTCATTACTTATGCAAATTTCTGCAGAAGGTTTGAATTTCCTCCCAGAAAATGGGTTTTTCTTCACTCTTTGCATCGTCAGGCCGCAAATTTTGGAAACTTTTATGCTCTGCTTCCTCTCGATTGCTTTGGTGCTTAGAAATTTTTCCACCGGATACCCTAAATCATCTCTCTCAAGGTCAAAGTTCCACAGATCTCTAGGACGGGGCCAAAATGCCACCATTCTCTTTGTATAACAAGAGTGACCTTTACTCCAGTTCCCAAAAACTTTCTCATCTCCATCTGAGACCACCTCAGCCTGGACTGCATTGTCCATATCACCATCAGCATTTTGGTTAAAGCCGTTCAACAAGTTTCTAGGAAGTTCCAACCTTTCCCACATTTTCCTGCCTTCTTCTGAACCCTCCAAACTGTTCCAACTTCTGCCTGTTACCCAGTTCCAAAGTCACTTCCACATTTTCGGGTATCCTCATAGAAGCACCCCGCTCACTGTGGTACCAATTTACTGTATTAGTCCATTCTCACGTTGCTATGAAGAGACTGGGTAATTTACAAAGTAAAGGGGTTTGATTGACTCGCAGTTCTGCAGGGCTGGGGAGGCCTCAGGAAACTTAAAATCATGGTGAATGGGGAAGCAAATGTATTCTTCACATGGCAGCAGAGGAGAGAAGTGCAGAGCCCCTTATAAAGCCAACAGATGTCATGAGAACTCACTCTCAGGAGAACAGCATGAGGTTAACTGCCCCCATGATTCAGTTGCCTCCCACTGGGTCCCTCCCATGGCATGTGGGGATTAGAGAACTACCATTCAAGATGAGATTTGGGTGGAGACAGAGCCAAACCATATCAATCACAGCCCTGCAAGGCCTTACCTGTTTATCTCTGGACTCTGCTTCCCTTGGCAGTGATGTTACTGCCCATGGCAGCCCTGTTTGGGAGGACATAGCCTGCACAGGGCCTGGCTTGGCAGGTGCTGGCCACGTGGAGTGGTCCCTGCTGTGGGCATCATGGAACTTTTCACAACCTCCTCTGTGGTTCACCCTCACTCGGGAGGCTGGCGACGGGTGTCACCACTCTCTGGTTCAAGCAGAGGAGGGAGGCTCAGAAGGGACAAATAACAATCCCAAAGACCCCAGCTGGTACACGGCAGAACCAGGCCCTAAAGACAGGTGGTCTGAGGCTGAGCTGAGCTCTTCTGACCACGCCAGGCCGTGTCCATCCCAGGTACCCACCATTTCTGCAGCCACCCCCAGGATGATCCTGTGGGAGAGGCTCTGGGAGACCTCTGGATTCCCACTGGGAAGACCTGTGCAGCTTGGGCACAGATGGCCTGCACTGTGGCCCTTGCCCCTTTCCCTCCGTGCCTGCCACAGGTCCTCAGCACCCCAGTTCCATGGACTTCCCAGGCTGCCTACACCCTTTGAGCCCCCTGCCCATCCCCCAACATGGGAGGTGGCGAGAGTGGCACCGCTCTCATGTGCTGCCCCCAAAGAACACGGCATGGCATCTGTGCCCACAGCCAGGGAAGGCACTGGCGGGACATGAATGTACCATTTCACTGCACGGCCTCTTTTCCCAATGAAGTAAATAAATAAATAAAGGCCGCTGCTCCCCACCGGCCTTTTCCTGCCGCTGAAATGGATGATTGTCTTTGCCCTGTGCCCAATATCTGTGCTTATTGCAAAGCATATATCTGCAGCGGTGGATTTTTAAACTAGTCAGCATGCCCAGCGCCCTCAGGAAGCATCTTTCTTCCCTTTGAACGGCCTGGCTTTCCTGGCAGGGGTCTGCTGGGCCTTTTTATATGCTGCAGGGGCATTTTTCTTCCCTGAAATGAGGGCCTGGCCGGCGCATCTCCGGGAGCTGCCAAGGCTGTTGGAGAGAGCACTTCTGGGCAGATCCGCCATCCTCGGGCACATCCTCCAGTTTGCACCTCCAGCCGAGGCTACACAGACATGGGGTGGAGTCCCCAACCTGGGCGGTGGGTTCCCCTGCTGGGGTCTGCAGGGCTGTGGGAGTCAGCTGCCTGTGGGGGACAGGAGGGTAAGAGCACTCCAGTCCCTGCAGAGGGAGAGGTGAGAGACATGGGGGAAGGCGGCCCCAACCGCTACCATCGCCTCTAAAGCAGTGGAGGAATTTGGGGCTTCTGTGCCATCTCCCATGGCAGCAGCTTTATCTCTGCAGCAGGCCCCGTGAATTGCGTGCCCAGATCGAGGTCAAAGCAAGTTCCTGGTTCGTTAGGGAAACAGAGCACTCAGCCAATGAGGTACCACAGCACATCTGACAGAGGCAGGTGATTCCTGGAGGTTCTTGATTCTGTTCACCAGAACCAGGGCCCCGATGGCAGAGGCCTCCCAGGAGGTCCACATCGTGCAAAACACGAACTCAGGTCCTTTCATCTCATCCATCGACAGCCCAGAACAGAATTGATTTTGCCCATTGTACAAAGGATGAAACCCAAATTCAGAGAAATTGACTGTCCCGCCCGTGCCTGCCCAGCTGGGAGGAGTCTGAGCTGGCTTCCATTCACACGTGTCTCACTGAGAACAGCAACCCACACCCTGACTGAAGGGCTGGTCCAAGCCTGCTTGTTGGATGTTTGCTCTCCCTCTCCCTGTCCACCCTTCCCTTCGCGGACAGAAGCCGGAGTTTAGAGAGGGTCCCCAGGGACACACAGCCAGGCAAGGAGGGAGCTCACCCCAACTGCTGCCTTCTGTCCAGGGCCTTGCCTCCCCCAACCCCACAGCCAGCCACCTTCATGCAGCCAGGACTGCAGGTGACGCTCTAAACACATGATTAGCATTTATTATGGCTTCATTTCATAGACACAGGACAATGAACAGAGTCATAAACAGGGAGAACAACAATTGAATCAGGAAAATATGGCACTTTTAAGAATAGTTTATGAGTTGAACAAAAGGAAAACTCTAGTCTTGCACTCTGGGATATTGAGCAGTGCTCCTAGGGCTCTTTGGACTGTAAAGCATTATTGAACTGTTCCTGCAATGCAAAGTGTACAAGATGGTCATAATTAAGAACAATTGATTCAATATTTTTGCCAAACCTCAGGGTAAGAATATAAACTAGTCATAATGGAAAAATGCCAGATCCGAGGTGACCTGAGCCAAGATGATCATTGCAAGAATACAGGAACCATTGCAGTGGAGGTGACACACACAACCATCACAGCTGAGATGACACACACAGCATGAAGTGACCATACTCACACAACCATCACAATGCAGGTGACACACACACCATGGAGTGATGGCACTCACACAACCATCACAATGGGGGTGACACTCACCATGGAGTGACGGCACTCACATGACCATCACAGCAGAGGTGATGCACACAGCATGAAGTGTCAATGCTCACACAACCGTCACAGCAGAGGTGACACACACACTGTGGAGTGACAATACTCACACAACCATCACAATGGGGGTGACACACTTACCATGGAGTGACAATACTCACACAACCATCACAGTGGAGGAGTGATGGCACGTGCACAACCATCACAGTATGGGTGACACACACAGCATGAAGTGACAATACTCACACGACCGTCACAGCAGAGGTGATACACACACCGTGGAGTGACGGCACTCACACAACCATCACAGCGGAGGTGACGCACACAGCATGAAGTGTCAATGCTCACACAACTGTCACAGCAGAGGTGACACACACACCACGGAGTGACAGCACTCACACAACTATCACAGCCGAGGAGTGATGGCATGTGCACAACCATCACAGCAGAGGTGATGCACACACCATGGAGTGACGGCACTCACACAGCGTGAAGTGACAATACACAACCATCACAGTGGGGGTGACACACTCACCATGGAGTGACAATACTCACACAACCATCACAGTGGAGGAGTGATGGCACGTGCACAACCATCACAGTATGGGTGACACGCACAGCATGAAGTGTCAATGCTCACACAACCATCACAGCAGAGGTGACACACACACCACGGAGTGACAGCACTCACACAACCATCACAGCCGAGGAGTGATGGCACGGGCACAACCATCACAGCAGAGGTGATGCACACACCATGGAGTGACGGCACTCACACAGCGTGAAGTGACAATACACAACCATCACAGTGGGGGTGACACACTCACCATGGAGTGACAATACTCACACAACCATCACAGTGGAGGAGTGATGGCACGTGCACAACCATCACAGTATGGGTGACACGCACAGCATGAAGTGTCAATGCTCACACAACCATCACAGCAGAGGTGACACACACACCACGGAGTGACAGCACTCACACAACCATCACAGCCGAGGAGTGATGGCACGGGCACAACCATCACAGCAGAGGTGACACACACACCGTGGAGTGACGGCACTCACATAACCATCACAGTATGGGTGACACGCACAGCATGAAGTGTCAATGCTCACACAACTGTCACAGCAGAGGTGACACACACACCATGGAGTGACAGCACTCACACAACCATCACAGCCGAGGAGTGATGGCACGTGCACAACCATCACAGCAGAGGTGATGCACACACCATGGAGTGACGGCACTCACACAACCATCACAGCAGAGGTGATGCACACACCATGGAGTGACGGCACTCACACAACCATCACAGCGGAGGTGACGCACACAGAGCATTAGGAGACCTCCAGGTACTGGTCGCTGAGCTCACAGCTGATGATCTAATGAAGAGCAAAGCAGACACAGGTCGCCGCCCGGGTTGTTTTGCCACCTCGAGAGAGGCAGACTCTAACCACAAAAGCCACACCTGTGATTCAAAGACACCGTGTCAGGTTGCTCCCATGAGCACCGTCAGGGGTGGCTGCTGTGGGGCAGGCGCCGGGTAGTGTGCCTGCAGAGCTAGTGTCAGCTGTGTCTGGGTTCAGTTCAGTGGCGAGCAGATTCCAACCAGGCTGTGGAAACCACCACACAACATGGTGCCTGGAAACAGAAGGGTGCGTTCAGCCGAGGGGCATCTGCCCTGCAGCTCCCCAGACACCCAGGAGCTGACTCGCTGGGAAGTCACATTGGGGCTCAGAACTCGCTGTGGGGCTAAACCTCACGCCTGCCTTTCACAGGATGACAAGGCCGCCTCCACCCACTCACCCACTGTCCCTCACAGGGCCACCACAGAGCAAGATGACTGTGCCTTAGGCCCTCTGTCCACTGGCCAGGGCCAGCGCGGGCGGGCGTGTGGCTGCAGGGGGCAAGCTTCTTAGGACACCAAGTGCCGAGAAAATGTCTCACTGATGCCTGAAGGCTGTTAGGAAAGAGGCTCTCTAGAGTCCCAGAGGAAGCTAGGAGAACGAAGCCTCCCGGAGGAAACACAGGAAGCCGCTGTGGTGGGAGCCAGCCGTGGGCCAGGCCGCAGTGTGCTGAGACAACAACCGGCTCCTGTGGTGAGGGGTGGATGGTTGTGCAGTCGTCACCAATAGCCCTGGTGCAATTGCTCCCACCATGGCCGATTCCCAGCTACACATGTCACATCAACTGTTGCAGGATTCCGGGATATTTAACAACAGGCTCTCTGGAGAGGTACAGCCGGTCCCAGCATGACACCCTCTCAGGACTCTGTCTTCTGAGGAAACCTTGTCCACAGAAATCTACAGCTGTAACGGAACTCCAGAGACGGTCCCTCCGCATGGCAGGGATCCGGTCACTGCAGTCAGCTTGCTGCAGGCCTACGGGAGTTCTGAGCCCCAACGTGTCCACTCCACCCATAGGAATCAAGCCTTCCTCCAAATGCTTGGTTCAGCCCATTGCACAGGGAGTGCCTGATACGTTCAAGATCTGTGCTCAGCCAGAAAGCTACACACTCAAGCTGAACTCATGCTCCCAGGAGCCCCCAGAGGCTGGGACATGCCCTCCCCACAGTCGGGGGGACAGGAGAAAGTGCATCCGTGCTGGAACGTCAAGCACCATGTGGCATGGGGAGGGGAAAAGGGGGCCAGGGGATGCAGGGCTTGGCCCTGGCGCAGATCTTGGATAATGGTCAGGCACCCGGCGGGGAGGACAAAGCAGAAGGGGCATTTCTACGTGAATGAGAAGCTGAGCGGGCAAAGATACGATGGGGGTCCCAGCAAATGGGAATTAAGCTGTAGATTCACGTGCAGAGCCTCAAACAGGCATGTGGGCACGTGGGTGGCCTCGCACGCTGGAGACCCCTCAGTGCCAGAAGAGGCAACTTCCACTGGCAGAGCCCTGCTGTGAGCTGCGCGTCAGGCCTTGCAGTTGCACACACCATCCCACACACCCTCAGGGTTTACCGAGACATCCTCCAGGTGTCCCCAGAAAAGGCCCAGGAGACCAGGAGGTGGAGTTTTCAGGGGACAGGGCCAGGGCTCGTGGGCCTGTGGAGCCCCTGGGAAGCCCTGAGGAGGATGTGGGGGCTGCGAGTGGAAAGCTTCTGTAGGAGCACAAATCTTTGCCGAGCTCAGTGGAGCTGGGCCATGGATGTCACCTGTGATGTCACCTGTGGGTGGGTGTGTTCCCTGACACAGCCAGCCGCTCTCACAGCTGTCGCCTCGACCCAAAGTCCCTCCAGTTCCCCGCCTGCTGCCAGGCCGAGCCTCAAGGACTCTCGGGGAACCCGGCGTCATGGGCAGAAGGCACGTAACCATAACCTCTCGATGCATCATGGATTCCGAACGCACGTCAATTGATTGAGCAAGTAACTGCCATGGCCACAAAGTACCAGAGGAGGATGGGAACGTGCCCAGATTTTCTGAAATAGATGTAAATTTTGCAGGTGGCCAAAGCAGGCAGCCGTGGGGCTATGACAGGAAAGGCCACACTCGTCACCAAGACCCCGCTGGCCTCACGTTCTGTTGTCGAAAGACACCTGCCTGCTTTGCGACTCCATCTCCACTGAAACGGCCCTGCAGGCATTTGCAGGGATCGGTCCTTTTCCCTTGAGCACCTACTTTATTCCTCTCCCCAGAATCATGAGGCGCAGCCCTGATCAATCTTGCCACTTACGCCAACCCACTGGTATCGTCACTTTTCAATCTCTTTAACATACATGCAGGAAGAAAGACAGCCAGTGTGGAACACAGTTCAGCAAGGCCAAAGAGGAGCAGTGGCCTCATCCCAGGACGTGCTGGGCAGGCACCACAGTGCCGGCGTCCCCACATCCAGGACAAAGCTGAGTGCAAGTGTCACCGTGAGGTGGCCTGTGTGATCCTGGCCCACTGACCCCCTCAGGTGAAAGAGAGCGGGAGACGCCTCTCAGCCGGGACTCAGACCACCAGCACGCAGCACCCAGTACCCACAGGTAAGCATGTGCACCTGAGTAGAGAGGAGACCTTGGTATAGAGGGGACAGTGATGTGACAGCCACCAAGTCCATGCTCTGACCCCCCCCCAGCAGCAGGGGTGCCAGCCTCATTGTGGAGTATTGCAGCATGTGGGGAAATGATTTTATTTTCCTCATCACTGCTACCAGCTGGGCGCTAATGAGCGCCCAGTTCTGGTTCCATTGGTGACATTTCAGTTCACACATCACTGTCATTTGGGGTGGATAAGTCCAAGCCACTTAAACCTCAGGCTCACATTGATTAGAAACTTCCCTCCAGTCCCAGTTTCAGGCTTCTGCTCTTTCCCGGACCATCAGGAGAAACGGCAACGGGAGAAGCAAAGAGAAGGCGTGGAGCCGAGAGGAGAAGGGAGGCCGTGCTCGTCAGGAAGGTTGGGAGCTTCCTGGAGGAGGGACACTCCCCCTTTTTCTTGGCTTTGAACTCTTGGTGATCTGTTACCCACGATGAGGGCACAATCTCCATGAGGGCAGGGGTGTGTCCCAGAGGGGTCTCAACAATGAATGGGGAAGCCCTGGACCCCACAGTCCTGCCCTGGGCCAAGGCGCTCATGGCCCTTCCTCTGCCCTCAGGACCACCCCCCCAGCATGTGCCCTTCACAAATGCGGTGCACTCCCCTTCATGTCTAGGCATCACCCCATCCCCTGCCATCTGGCCCACTGGCATGGCTATTGCAGTAAGCCTTCTGGAAAACTCTTCATTCGCCTCCCACTGCTTTGGATAAATGGCCAATGCCTCAATGGAGACAGACTCAGGGTTCCTGGTGGTCAAAGCACTAAGCCCCTCACACCCCGCCTGCCTCTGCCTGCACCTGCCACCCCCTGGCCCCGTGCAGCCATTCCTGGCGACACCCTCTCCCTGGGTCTTCATCTGTCCACCTGGTGTCTGCTCTCTGAGATGCCCCCCAACTTTTCATCAAGCTCCTGCTCCAACTTCAAGAGCTGCTGGCCCCCACTGCTCTGGGTTTGAGACCCCCAACCCCCTCCCACATACGCACACGCAAAGCCCCGTGCCCTGCACTGTCTCCTGCCTAGAGGGCGGGTGCAGAGCTGGGGGCTGTCTGCTGGATGTTCTGAGGCACCAGGGAGTTTGGGGCAAGTGAAAGACACTCATTCCGTGTTAATGAAATGAAGGAGTCAGTGAACAGAAAGCTGCACAGCGGAGGCTGCATCTTCTCCTGGCCGGGACGCCCTCCCTCGGCTGCCTGCCTCCTTGGAGCTCCAGCCCTTGGTGCCGGCAGCCCTGGCTGGCACCTCCTCAACACCTTCTCACTCATTCTTGGTTCTCTCTGCACACACACCACTCCTCCAACGCGTTCATGTCCATCCTGTGCCTCCCCACAGACAGAAGCTTCCCTACATCCCAGACTCCTGAGCCCCAAGTCAGCACAGAGCAGGTGCTCAGGGGATACCTGCTGCATGCGTGGAACAGGAAGGCCTGTCCTCAAGCCTGCATGGAATGTGATGCAGGCCTGGCTCCCCCACCCTCTGTAGGAACAGGGGTGTGCAATAGTGGGACCAGGGCAACCGGAGCATTTGACGTGGGACGCAGAGACCAGGTGTGTGTCTGGTCTCCTAGAGCTGGGTGGGAATGGGGGATGACTGGGGAAACTGAGGCCCACCGCAGGCTCCCCTCACCCCCTGGTTATGGAGGAGCAAATCTGGCTCAAAATGCTATCCTCTGACACCCAGTCCAGCCCTCTGTCCTGTTTCTGAAGCAGGTGAACGACCTTCAGGCTGCGGTTCCCACTGCACCCACCCCAGTCCCGGCCACAACAATGGGATACAAGGAAGCCTCCTGCAGGCATCTGGGCTCTGACCCAACCAGAGACCAGGCCACGGCAGTCAAGGGTGAAGACGGCCCCACAGAGGCCCTGGAGCAGCGTGGACTGGACTCATCACCTTCTTTCTTATGCCTCGTCCTGGGGCCAGAGTGGCCGGCATTGTTTGGTGTGATTTAACTTTCTCAGGGGCACCGGGCAGGGAACCCCTGGGAGAGTGATAAAGACCCAGTTTCCACCCTCGGAGAGCTTGCCTGCTAATAGAACCCCAGCAGCCAGGCCACCAGCAGCCCAGTCCTCTGCGGGACTTCAGACTTTTGTCACCCCGGGCTTTATACCCCAGACTCCCCTGGACAAAGCCCACCTGCTGTCCGGGTCGTGGCTACCTAGCAGCAGGGGAGCACGTGTACTAAACACCAGCAGAGCCAGGATGCCAGTCCCCTGAACGGACTTTGTTCAGTGCCCCCACCATACTGGAACCCTTTAGGGAAAGAAGAGAGGGAGCTCCCTGGAGGCTGTGGTTCTGTGGGCCTCTGCGATCCTAATCAACGCGACCAGTCCTGTTTGGAAGTCTCATCTAAAATCTTAGCGCCTATTTTGGAGGAATGGCAGAGAGTGACCCAGGAAGGGTCACATCCTATCTGGATCCTAAGACACACACAGACGGGGAGGACCAGAGTGCTCGAGGGGCCGGGGGCTGCTTACAGAGGGGTCTTAGATTCATCCTGAACCCGTCCCTCACAGCACAGGGTCGGCCAGTGGAGGAAGAGGCTCTGAAATCACAGTAAATGAAGTTAGCCACCTGCAAAATGGACTCCCCAAACACACACGTGCATGCACACACACAATGTGGAACACTTCGACATGTGATAGAGATGGGAGGGACCTCAGTAGCCCCAGGCCAACCCCAGAACCTTCTCGGCACCTGCTGTCTGGTCTTGACATGTCCACCTGAGGGTGGGCTTCCAGCCTGGGCAGCCTGGGCTTCCCGTTGCACCCCTTGGCCACTCTGGGTTGCTGGTGAACCTCAGCCTCCGCATGCAACCCTGCCTGTGAGTGAGTGGCGAGCCCAGCTCTGGAGCGTGGCTGTGGTTCATCCCAGGTGCCGGGCTCTGAGTTGCAAACCATGGAATGTGGAGTTAGGTCCGAGAGGGCGGTGGTCTCCCTGACCAGCCCCTGCCCTGCGGCCCAGGGACTGTCCTCTCTCAGGAGGAAGGTGTGCATGGCCCCGGAGCTCATCAGGGAAAATCTTTTTCTTCCAGCATCTTTGCCTTTTTTCCCTTTGGGGTACCCAGCCACCGGCAGAGTCCATCCGCAGGGAAGCAGCTGAGGCTCCTCGCGCTGGATGTAGAACCAAGATGACAGAAAGGCCGGACACCGAAAACCCATCTACATAGTAATTGAAATATTTTTCCAATTTTTTTTTTTTTTTTGAGTTGTTGGAGTTCTGATTCCAGCCTGCAGAAAGGAATGGCAGATTCTCATTTTCACTTGGCTCATCCCTGATTTGTACCACTGGGGGTTTTAATTTACAAGTCAAAGTTAATAAATGGAGTACGCACTCAATGATTTCAAGCGCCTCCCGACCTCCTTCCCAGCCTGCGAGACCCCGTGGCTCATCTCCTGGCGCTGGGGGGAGACTCAGTGGACTTCGAAGCTTAGTCTGCAAGGACCTCTCCCCATAACCCAAGGTTGTCATCCCTGCCCCTGAGAGCCCCTGCAGGGAGCCCGTGGCCTCTCCCTGTCTCCTCACAGATGGTTTTGGGTAAAATAAATAAAACATGGATGGATTAGTTAAGAATAGAAGAGGAGGAACCTGGTTCAAGATGTTATCAACAGTAACAACCACCAGGGCTCTGAGTGCCATCCATCAGTAAGCATGTCCAGTGCTCCATGGCCATTAAAAGAGCCCCCTGGGAGGGAAGGCACCTCAGTTCCAGCCTAGTGAGGTTGCTGCAGCCACAGAGCTCCACGAGGCTGAAGCCCATGTCTGCCCAGAGCCAGCCTCCATTTCCCAGCCCTTCTCTCCTCGAGGCATTTTCCAATCCTCTCTCATTCCCTGCTGTGAACCCCAAATATCTGAGACAGGTCTCAGTCAATTTAGAAAGTTTATTTTGCCAAAGGACGCCTGCCCATGACACAGCCTCAGGAAATCCTGATGACATGTGCCCAACGTGGTCAGGGCACAGCTTGGTTTTATGCATTTTAGGGAGACATGAGACATCAATTTATGTGAGATGTACATTGCTTCTGTCCAGACAGGTGGGATGACTGAAAGCGGGGAGGGGCTTCCAGGTCATAGGTAGATAAGGGACAAATGGTTGCAATCTTTTGAGTTGCTGATGAGCCTCTCCAAAGGAGGCAGTCAGATAGGCATTCATCTCAGTGAGCAGAGGGAGGACTTTGAGTTCTGTCTGTCCTTTGTCTATAAGGAAATTTCTCGTGAGGGAGGTTTTTTTTTTGTTTTTTTTTGTTTTTTTTTGTTTTAATCTCAGTAGCTATCTGTTTTAGGAATACAATGGGAGGCAAGTTTGCTCTAAGCAGTTCCCAGCTTGACTTTTCCCTTTGGCTTAGTTATTTTAGGGTCCCAAGATTTATTTTCCATTCACACTGCACAAATCAATTCTGTAAGAGCCCAGGTGTCAAGGAGAGGACGAAGAAACAGAATCAGGAAGGAGAGAAGCCACCAGCCCCTTGCATGGATCCCCTCCTACATTCTTTTTAAAATTTTCATTCATTCAAATCAATTCCTCCATATCTGCGGAGCTCCTGTGTTCCAGGCACCCTTTCAGGCACCAAGGAATGACTCAACGTAGGAGGGCAGGGGCCCTGCCCTTGGGGAGCTGAAGCCTCAGTGAGAAGATACACAAGGCAGCACACACAGGTGTGTGGCACCTGGCAGGACGAGCTGGCCTGGGCAGCTCCCACCCCCGACAACCCCCACTACAAATGCAAAGAAAAACTGAGTAAAGTATACTTTTTCTTTTTTTTTTTTTTAGAAGGAGTTATACTCTTGTCACCCAGGCTGGAGTACAGCGGCTCCATCTTGGCTCTCTGCAACCTCCACCTCCCAGGTTCAAGAGATTCTCCTGCCCCACCCTCCCAGGTAGCTGGGATTACAGGCGCCTACCACCAGGACTGGCTAATTTTTGTGTTTTCAATAGAGACAGGGTTTCATCATCTTGGCCAGGCTGGTCTTGAACTCCAGACCTCAGGTGATCCATCCACCTCGGCTTCCCAAAGTGCTGGGATTATAGGTGTGAGCCACTGCGCCTGGGTAAAGTACATTTTTTTTTTTTAATTATAGACACAATCAGGATCAAAAGAAAGAAAAGGAGCCATGTGCCTGAAATAGAGTAGGAGTTCAGGGCCAGAGCAGCCAGGGGCATCTGACCCGACGTCAGCCTTAATGACGAGGGTCTGGGGCTTTTGCGCCCATACTGAGCAGAAGGCATGGCCCTAAGTCAGGACAGGACACTGAGACTGAGACCCCTGCATAAAGCAGGACCTAAGGCATGCCACCCCACCCTGGAAAGGGCACAAGAAACTGCTCATCAAGTAGGAACTGACAAGAGAGGCTGTGTCTACCCCTGGCTATGGATGAAAAAAAAAAGAAAAAGTACGTCAGGAAATTTAAACACATTAGCCTTGGCTGTATACAGGTATGAGGTCTGAACTTACTAGATCAACATGGAATAAAAGTTCTCCAATGAACAAAGGCCCCAGATGTGTGAAAATCATGGCTCCCTTGACAGAAGAAAGGAGAAAAAATATACACATGAGCAGAGGTCTACCCACCCCCAGAGTCCATGAGACTGGCAGTTAAAAACTAAAACAACTCACAGGGAACATAAATTTACAATAAAAACTTTAAATCACATAAGGAAATAGCACACCATGAGCGAGTGCTAGAGGATCCCACAAAAATGCAAGTTTGTGCCTGTTTTAGTCAGTTTTCACCAGGACACTGTATTGGTTCATTTTTTTAAAGGAAACAGGTTTAATTGACTCACAGTTCAGCATGGCTGGGGAGGCCTCAGGAAACTTGCAATCATGGCAGAAGGGGCAGCAAACATGTCCTTCTTCACATGGTGACAGGAAGAAGTGCAGAACCATGAAGGGGAAAGCCCCTTATAAAATCATCAGGTCTCGTGAGAACTCACTCACAATCACAAGGTAGCCGCCCCCATGATTCAATTACCTCCCACCAGGCCCCTCGCATGACACATGGGCATTAGGGGAAATGCAATTCAAGATGAGATTTGGGTGGGGACACAACCAAACCGTATCAGACAGGTTGTGTTACACACAAGCTCAGAATCCCAATGGCTTCCAAAAACAAAGATTTTTGCCCCAGAAACATTATCTAGTAGGTGTAGCAGGTGCATATTGGCTTTGGTTCTGCTCCCTCCATCTTCTGCATCCTAAAATCCATTTCTGAATAAACAGCCCCTATTTGGAACGTATTCTCATGGAAGAGGGAACCCGTACCATAAACCACCTGTGAAATGCCTCTTAAGCTACTGCTCAAATGTGGCACTTCTGCTTACATCCCGCTGGCAAAAGTTACCCCAAAACTGATGTCATTGGGGAAGAAAGTCTATTGTCTCAGAGGAAGCACTGCACATCCCGAGGCCACAGCAAGGCTGTATACCTTCCTTACGGAAAAGGCAAGGAGTCATTGGGAACAAAATTACAACCCACCACGGCACCCTAGGGACCTGAGATACAAGAATTCTGTAAAACTCTCACATTATTATATTTAAAATAGAGAGCTAAAGATTAGAAACTATTAGGAAATAACAAGATTCTAAAAAGAAAACATAGGTTTGAAATAGAATTAGGTTTGAAATAGCCAAATAGAATTTTCTTTTTCCTTTTTTGAGACTCAGTCTCACTTGTCCTCCAGGCTGAAGTGCAGTGATGTGATCTCAGCTCACTGGAGCCTTGACTTCCTGGGTGCAGGGCTCAGGTACCACCTCTGCCCCCCGAGTAGCTGGGACTACAGGTGCGTCACCACGCCTGGCTAATTGTTCATATTTTTTAGTAAAGATGGAGTTTCATCATGTTTCCCAGGCTGGTCTCAAATTCCTGGGCTCAGATTCATCAGGCAATCTACCTGCCTCAGCCTTCCAGAGTGCTGGGATTACAGGTGTGAGCCACCGTGCCTGGCCAAAATTTCTTAGAAGGAAAAATATAATGACTGAAATTAAAAAGCCAGCTAATCATTTAAATGTACACTGAAGCAGCTGAAGAGATAATGGGTGAACTGGAGATAGAATGGAGGAGATCGCCTAAAATGCAGCACAGAAGGCAGAGGATTTACAAATATAATCGAGAGTTCAAGAAAGCTGAGAATAGACTCACATAATCCTGAACATAGGTCAAGTTTGAATTCCAGATGGCAAGAATAAAGAGAATGAGGCAGAGAGTAATGGCTAAGTGATTTCCAGAATTGAAGAAAGGCCTGAGTTCTCCAGCTGAAGATGCTCACTGAGTCCTAAATAGGATCATTAAATAGAAATGCACACCTGGGCCCAACGTGGGGCAACAAAAAGGCAAACCAAGCATTTTTAAAGCAAACAGAGGAAATACAAATTACCTACAATAAAGAGAGAGGGGAGGAAGGAAGAATAGGAAGAGGAGAAGAAGAAATGGAAGGACGAGGAGGAAGAAGAGAAAAAGGAAGAGGAGGAGGAGGAAGTGGAGGATGAAGAGGAGGAGGAGGGGGCGGAAGAAGGAGAGAAGGAGATGAGGAGGAAGAAACGGAAGAGGAGGGGGCGGAGGAAGAGGAGGAGGAAGAGGAAGAAACAGAAGAGGAGGAGGAGGAAGAAAGGAGGAGGGGAAGAAAGGAGGAGGATGAAGAGGAGGAGGAGGAGGAAGAAAAGAGGAGGGGATGGAAGAAGAGGAAGAGGAGGAGGACTGACAAAAGTGACAATAACTGGCTGAAAGACAGCTGTGTAATATCCTCAGACTTCTGAAGGAAAATAAGGAAGGCTGGAATCCTCTGCCAAACTAAAACCAGTGGACACCCTTTAAGTCTAATGCAAGAGATTCAAAGACAAAAGGGAGCACAAGTTATGACAAGATGGTTCTGTTGAATGGATAAAAATGTGGGCAGCCAGCCAGGCACGGTGGCTCAGGCCTGTAATCCCAGCACTCTGGGACACCGAGGCCGGCAGATCACCAGAGGTCAAGAGTTCAAGACCAGCCTGACCAACATGGTGAAACCCCATCTCTACCAAAAATACAAAAATTAGCCGAGTGTGGTGGCGGGCACCTGTAATCCCGGCTACTTGGGCGGCTGAGGCAGGAGAATCGCTTGAACCTGGAAGGTGGAGGTTGCAGTGAGCCAAGATCGCACCACTGCACTCCAGCCTGGGCTACAGAGTGAGACTCTGTCTCAAAAATAAAATAATATAAAATCAAATAAAATAAAATGTGGGCAGGCTAATATATCTGTGAGTCCAGGAACAGCTTTTCTCCTAGCACTGGAACCATGAAGGCAAAATCGCTCCCTATTTTAGTGGCTGCCATTACTAACAACGTGCTGAACAGAAGTCTGTGTATAAAAAGAGTATTTATCGCACGCATCCTCAAACATGTATCAGGAAATACCAATTTATAACAAAAAGTAAATGAGGGTACTATGGTGAAATGTATTATTTAACCCCGGAGCAGCGCGCCTCTTCTGCAAGTTAGATTTTGGAGGTGGGGGCCGCGGCTCATCCCCGTGATTCCGAGGGGGGCGCTGCGGCTCATCCGCGTAATTCCAGCACGTTGGGAGGTTATTGCCTTTGGAGCTAAAACCCCGGTTACCAAGGACTCGGCAGACCCTTCCCTCCTGCTGTTCCCTGGGTCAAGGTCATTTTCCCCAGGGTTTTAGGATCATTTCCTAAGAGGCCCAGGAGATTGGATTGAAAATGTAAAAAAAAAAAAAAAATTTATAGCACATGTCCTCAAACATGTATCAGGAAATATTAATTTATAACAAAATTAAACAAGGTTACTATGATGAAATTTACTGTTTAATCCCTGAGCAGCACACAGTCGTCTACAAGTTAAACTTTGGAGGCCAGGCGTGGTAGCCCATACCTGTAATTCCAGCAGTTTGGGAGGCTGAGGCAGGCGGATCGCCTGAGGCTAGGAGTTTGGGACCAGGCTAGACGACATGGCACAAAACCCCTTCTCTACATAAAAAAAAATTCAAAAGTTAGCTGGATGTGGTAGTAGTGCACCTGTAGTCCCAACTACTCCAGAGGCTGAAGTGGGAGGATCACTTGAGCCTGGGAGGCACAGACCACGGTTAGCCGAGGTCCCACCACTGCACTCCAGCCTGGGAGGTAGAGCCAGACCCTGTCTCAAAACAAAAACGAAAAAGTTAGACTTTGGGGTAATAAAGACAGTGCATGCCAATCACAACTGCATGGAGGAATAGAACACTGCTGTCAAGAGTGGATGGAAAGGAAGAGAAGCCCTGCCCTGCTCCGGGTGAGCATCCTTGACAGTTCTGCAGCAGCTCTGCGGATGGGAGATGCAGCGGTGACTCACCAGGGACCCCACGTGTCGCTGTCCAGTAGAAGATAAGCCTGGACTTCTGAAATTGTTTTCCCAACAGCAAAGGTCACTGGAGATGAGTGGTGCATTTTCTCTACTCTGTGAAACATACACTCTAATCGGGAAGCGAAGTGTAGAGATGCTCATCTTGTGTTTGTGAATTCAATTCTGTTTGCTGCAGAGAGGGGGAGCCAGGGAGAGCGGGGGAGCCAGGGAGAGCGGGGGGGGGGGAGCCGGGGAGAGCGTGGTGGGGAGCCGGGGAGAGCGGGGGGGGGGAGAGCCGGGGAGAGCGGGGGGGGGGGGAGCCGGGGAGAGCGGGGGGGGGAGCCGGGGAGAGCGCGGGGGGGGGAGCCGGGGAGAGCGGGGGGGGGGGAGCCGGGGAGAGCGGGCGGGGGGGAGCCGGGGAGAGCGGGGTGGGGGGGAGCCGGGGAGAGCGGGGTGGGGGGGAGCCGGGGAGAGCGGGGTGGGGGGGAGCCGGGGAGAGCGGGGTGGGGGGGAGCCGGGGAGAGCGGGGTGGGGGGGAGCCGGGGAGAGCGGGGTGGGGGGGAGCCGGGGAGAGCGGGGTGGGGGGGAGCCAGGGAGAGGGGCGGAGCCAGGGAGAGAAAAGCCTCATCCACCGTGCACGTTTGGAGTGCATGCCACAGAACGTGGCACAGGCAAGCCTGAGCTGGCTAAGGCCACCAGCAAGAGCCCTGGGCTCTCCAGTGTCCCCTGACCAGTGACTCAGCAGGGGGACAAATGCCTTCATGGAGGAAGCACGCCACAGCTTCCTCAACATCCAGGAGGAGACAGAAAAAAATTTGAGAGTCTTAGCAAACCACTCACCAACCCAGGTCAGAGCGACTGTTGAACCGTCCGCAGAGTTATTGACATAAAGCCTCATGTACTGCTCTTTATGGGCCATTTAAGGGAATTTCAGGGATAATTTTGATTACGAGCAATTTTCACCTCTTAGGTGACTTTAGAACCAAACTCTATACAAGATACAACTCCACTGTAAACAAGTAATTACCGACCAGGATGACACATCTGGTGACAACAGGATGTTGGAGGCAGAGAAGAAACATAAAGAGGGGTGATTATCTCTGTTTGGGGCTTTCAAGGGAGACTTCAGACAGAAGATGAGGTCTGAATAGAGTTTGAAAACTGAAAAGAAGCTTTTTAGGTAATGAAATGGAGGAGAACGTATTGCAGGCCAAAGACAGTTTTGAAAGCACAAACAGGAAGCCGCGAGGGGCGGCCAGGACCAGAGGTGGCTTGGTATTTATGGAACATTAAGTGTGCGCAGAGCCGCGGGAGAGGAGGGCAGGCAGAGCCCCATGCAGCCACGCCAAGGGGCTCATACAGCTCCCCAGAGGCATGCAGAGAAACAGAAGGCTTCTGATGGAGCAAGGGGGTGACCAGATTTTCATTCCTTAAACATTTTTATGGCCGCCTGGTAAAGAAAATTATTGAAAGGGCAAGACTTGGAGCAGAAATACACGTTAGCAGCTTTGATGGTCTAGGGAGACATGCTGGGCTCCAAAGTGCAGCTGCGGTGGTAGGGATGGTCAGGGAGCAGCGCAGTGCATGCACCAGTGACCTTGGGGAGCGGCCAGACTCCAGTGCACAGGAAGGAGGACCTGGGGCCAAGGCTTTACGTCCTGGGGGCAGAGGGGGCCCCTCACCAGCTTGGGCAGCCTGAACTCTCCGCTTCCTTAGCTATCACAAAAACAAAGCTGGGTTTTTTTTTTTGTTTGTTTTTTTAATTGTCTTTTTTTTCCTAGCTCCTCCAGGCCTGGGTCCGCACCTATTACACCCCCCTCTCCATGCTGAGAAGTAAGAAGACAACCTGGTGATCCTAGAAGTGGCCAACATGCCCCTGCTGAGTGAATGCAGAAGCAGATGTGCGAGGAAGGACAGGGAGGGATGCTCTGGATTTCTTGACTGGGAAGCGCATCCTCACCAGACGTCCCTGGCAGCAGGCTGGCAGACAGTGCCAGTCCAGCCCACAGTGGCTCTGAGCCCACACTTCACAAGACCAGGGAGTACTTTGGGAGCATGGCCAGCCCCCTCCAAGGAGGCACCAAAGGAAGTAGGAAATGAAAACCCCAAATGGACAGAACTCCGAGCAGCACAGCTCACGGTCCCCTTGCTGTTTAAAAAGGCCTGAGCAGATCCTCCTTTGCAGGCAACTAAGACCCTTGACTAACCCCAGGGGCTTACAGGATACCCACAAGGTAAGGCGATTACTAAATAAAGTGAAAGTTAAAACTTCAGGCTAGAGATGCGCAAGCCATCTGCAGGAGAGCTGAGTGACGTGGTTTGGCTGTGTCCCCAACCAAATCTCATCTTGAATTGTGGTTCCCATAATCCCCACATGTCATGGGAGGGAGCTGGTGGGAGGTCATTGAATCATGGGGGTGATTTCCCCCATGCTGTTCTCGTGATAATGAGTAAGTCTCATGAGATCTGATGATTTTATAAATGCCTGGCATTTCTGCTGCTGGCACTCATTCTCCCTTCTGCCGCCCTGTGAAGAGGTGCCTTCCGCCATGATTGTAAGTTTCCTGAGGCCTCCCCAGCCATGTAGAATTGTGAGTCAATTAAACCTCTTTTCTTTACAAATTGCCCAGTCTTGGGTATTTCTTCATAGTAGAGTCAGAACAGACTAATACGCCAAGGCTATGGGAACAGCTGAAATATTTCAGGGTTGGGAAGACATGTGCCACCTGGAGAAGGCTGCCAAGAATGGATTGTGCCTATCAAACTGCTCCAAGAAGCCCACGAAGTGATACTAGTGAAAGGATATGGCAGAAGGTCAGGGACTGGTCCTCTGGGGAGAATGTTTCTGTCTGCCCTTGGCCATCTGAGCCATCCAAGAGGTAGAAAAGATTTTCAGCACTTATATGAAAAAAAAAAGTTGGGGGACAAATATGGTTAAAAGAAAGACACATTTTTTGGTCATTCAGATGAATATATTATGTGGCATGTGGTTCTTGAGCCTCCCTGTGCAAGGCTTGTGTTAGGCAAGAACATGAAATGCACAACAACGCATCCTTGTCCTTGAAGGACTCACACACAGCTGGAGAAGACAGACACCAGCTACCTGGTCATCCAGGCAGAAACCTCAGGCATTATTGGCTCCAGCCTCCCTGGACCTCCCTCATTATCAAAGATGAATAAACGTGGTACCAGCCTTAGAGGAGCCACAGACCGAGGATTTAGAAACATGCAGCAATCTCTGTGTTTTACAAAGGAAGCAGGATGCTGACTGCATGTGGACATCTAGACGCCTTCCAGAAGGAGATAGCAACATAACTAGGGCTGGAAAGATGGGTGGTAAGAAGAGAAGTCCAGGCAGAGGAATGGTTTATGCATGTATGGACTCAGAAGATTCGGGGCAGCCAAATAATGCTGAGAGGTTAATTGTGGTTCAAGCAGAGAACCACTGAGTAGAGAGTAGAGTTGACCTGAAAGTAGAGAGCAGTATGGACAGTTAGTCCACTCAAGAAAGGAAGCTGAATGTATGGGAAGGTATCAAACGTGGTCAACTGTAGACCTACGAGACAGGAGGGGTCTCGGTCTTTGGGGAAGATTGCAACATCCCAATAAGAGCAAGGAACACATGGGGCACGTTAAAGACAGTGGGGTGGAGGAAGGAGGAAGAGGCTTATTATTTGCCATGTCTCCTGAACATTTTCCATCTGTCAGTCTGCCTGTTAGGGAAAGTGTCTCATTCTTCTCTGTATCCCTAGCACCTAGCACATTCGGGGAGTATGCCTGATGCTCAATAAATGCAAAAAGTCAGTGAACTGAAACAAGGGCAGACTCAACAGAACACAGTGAAGAGAAGGAGCCAGGAATGATGACCATCGGCAGGCATATGACCACCTCTGGTGCTTTCCCAATGAAACTTTCATTGAATCTACAAAATGATGCTCTTTAATGCATGCATCATGATTCCCTTTTTGCAGATGAGGAAGCCAAGACAAAGAAAATGTCCAAAGTGACACACACATCTACTGTATGGCTTCCTCTGGGACTCAGACCCAGGTCTACTTGGTTCTAGATCATGGTAGTCACCCCTGAGGACCAGGCAGTCCAGGCATGGATTCCCCCATGGGTGTCTAGGACACGGCAAGCTCACCGTCCCCCTACCTGAGTGAATCCATGTTCCCCTCAATCTTCCTGTCCTCTATTCTTGTTATGCCAGACAATGGCAACACTTCCACTGTAAAAGCTACAGCATCCAAACAAATGAATCAAATTGTCATGAGATGTGGCTATCACATGTACAGGATGTACATAATAGCAATATCACACATACATGCGTGTACAGGAAGAGCAGCCCTGGGGGACTAAGGAGGTGAGGACATGCCGTCACAGAAGCCAAGGGTGGAGAAGAAGCAAGGGCGTGGGCAGCTCCGAATGCTGCAGACTGCAGACCCTTCTTTAAGGGCATATGCCATCATCAGCTCACGCCTGGCACTTGCCCATTTGCAAAATGACCTTCCCTCTTTAGGACTCCGCATGGAGGAGCTGAGCCAGCCTCTCCAGACAAGGTCAGGCAGCGGGGACTGCTTCACTGGTCGGCTGGCTGGTTGGTTAGTGTGTCGGTTGATTGGTTGGTGGGTGGATGGGTAGGTTGGTTTGTCGGCCTTCTCCCTAAATAAAATGTTGCTCCTCGCAGCCAACAAAAAACTTTCTCTCTGTTCCAATTAGTAGATCTGAATTGAGTACTGCTGATGGAGTCCTATCCTAGATGAATCCCATATATCAATTCAACTCTATTTTCTAGTACAAAAGAGAAAAAAATAATGTAAGTAGTATAGTTGATTTTCCCTGCCTTTCCACTCAACCAGTGAGCAAGACACAGGAGGCAAAAATGGCCTTTTTTCCACTCACGTCCAGTCCTCACAGTGCAAGCACCTTGTCAGCCACGTGTGAGTCCAATGTTTTAAAACCGTGTTTTAACACAAAACAGCCCCTCAATGCAAGCCGATGGCTTTATCTAGTTTTCAACCAAAGAAATATCCACCTGTTCCAATGCTGTGAACCTCTGAGAGATCAAACGGCAAAGATGTTTATAGGCGCTTTGAGGAATTATCAAAGGAAAAGTGGCTTTTTCAGGACTTCTGTCATCACAAAGAATTTAAACCCCGCCTGAGAAGCACCTTGACTACCGCGTATGATTGATCTTCTGTCTACCAGTGTTTATTGAGTGTGTGTGGCACAGAGTGAGGGTGCTGATGAAATCATGGTACCTGGGTATACAGTGTGCCCTCACCCTCCACGATCTCACTGCCTTCCCCTGAGAAATAAATCCTCAAGTTGAAGAGTGGGATCACCCAGAGATGACTCCCTTCCTCCTTCTTTCATTCCTTCATTTATTCATCCAGTAAACACCTATTGGACACTATGTACCATGTTCTGTTCTAAACCCGGAGATGCTGAGATAAACAAGATGCATGCTGGCAGCAGGAGGGGCTGGCTGACCGACCTCATAATCAGCGCCGTGTAGACGTACGTTTCTGGGCGTGGCTGTGCAGCACTCATGGGGAGGGCTATGGTCTAGCATGTTTGACAAACACCATCCCCACATCTCAAAAGCCATGCATGATTCTTCTAGGAGACGCAAGCTGGTTCTGAAATGACTTTTGATCCCACATGGCAGAGAAACACTGAGGCTGCGGTGTGTCCTGTGCAGCACTGGCCCCAGAGGCACCTGTTGGGGCCTGTTCTGTGGCTCCCAGGCAGCCTCTGACCTGCTGCTAACCCTGCTCGTCCAGTGGGTGTGAAGAAGTGGTGCCCATCCCTCCTTATTCATGCTTTCTACTCAATTAGCTCAGAAGCAGCTAGAGACCCAAGTTCAGAAATAAAATACAGCCCAGAAGTCTTTTAAAAAAATTCCTCTCCCAGTGGGAGTTTTTCTGGAAACAAAAGCAAAGCCATTTAGCTTATTATTAAAATTGATTCTCCATTCTGCAAGACTCTTTTGCAGTTTGCCTGGAAAGAAGGCATATGACCGTGGATGCCAGAGTAAAAACAGGCCAGGGCCAGACGGGGGACTCTGCCGGGCAGAAGGCCTCCCCCAGGGACTCACAGCCCCTCTCTCTCATTGAACTGTGGCCCAGAGAGTCAGACTGACCCAGGACATGTGTGACTCAAAACAGCCCTCCTGACTGGCATAGCCACCCCAGACACTGAGCTCCCAGGCCATGGTGGAAATAGTAACGCCGTGCTGGCAGCGGGAGTCCAGTGCCCCCAGCATCTTCCACAGACAGGGCTGAAAATGTGGGTTCCAGGCATCCTGCTCAATCAAAAGCCAGGGGCACATCCGGCCAGTGCATTTGGTGAAGTTAATAAGCTCCCAGGTCACTGCACCGGAAGGGGAGGTGATGTTGAAGGGAGATCTTCGTGGAGCCCCCACCTCAGGGACCTGGGTGGGGACGGCCACTACCACTGGATCCCACAGGACCTCGAGGCTGCAAAAGAAACTTGGGAACTGCTGGGCTCCACTCAGCGTTTCTCCTCAGAGGGCTTGAACTGGGGAATGAGATTTCCTCAATATATCGTAAGCGCTTCACACAAGGCTCCTTGTGCTGTAAAATTCAGGCAATAAACAGCGATTGCCATGCCCCGGCCAGTAGGATGTACTCCGAAGGAGGGGCTACTCAAGGAATTCTCGCCAGCCAGTAGGGACGGAGCGCCTGCTTTGGGCTGGGATGTGACGTGGGGACCAGAAGGAAGGGGGTGGAGACTTGTCCCCACCCAGGGCTGACAATCTATCGGGATAAACTGTAATCAGGACCCTGATCCACTTTCTGGGAGGACCCAGAATAGAGAGACATTAATTCTAACTTGGAAGTGGGCACTAATTCACCCATCTGCTGTTGTCTATTCTGATGGAGCAGCCCGGTTCTCCGGGGGGCCTGACACGCACGTGTGTGCAGCCGTTTACATGATGGAAGTGCTGTGTCCTTCAGCGTCCTGTAGTGGAGGTGAGAAGAGCGTTGTGGCTGGGCCCTGGGGCTTGCAGACAAACGTTTCCAATCCCCACCTCTCCTCTTACTGGGCATAAGACCCCTTGAGCCTCCTCTCATCTATAAAGTAGAAGTGACGATGGTGCCACCTTGTCACACTGCAGGAAGGGAGGATGGAGAGCCGAAGCTCTCTGCTGAGCCCCAAGTGTGGGCTCAAAAACTGGAGAGGGAATTTCAGCTGCTGACCGGGGGCTTCACATCAGCTGAGTGTCCCCGCAGCCTGCGGCTGGTAGAAAGACAACGAAGGCACCCAGGACCTGCCCACCCACGCCACAAGGTCTCGTGGTTTTGGAAGGCAGATTCATAATACTTCATACTAACACCGCTTGGAGAGAGTTTAATTTGTCCCCATGTGAAGCAGCAGCTGTTGGCTGCTCGGCATGGATGAGCTCCCTGGGTATGGGACTCCTGCATGCAGACAGGGTGAGCGCTGAGAGGGGAGGAGAGGAGGTGGCCTTGGGGTTCCCATCCACCCCTAAGAGCCTGCTGTTCTGGGTGAAAGGAGAAAATGTGTTGGAAATCTTGGGAGGAGAGGGATTCAGGAGGTCAGCGGGTCAACAGTGTGGCATTCAGCCAAGGGGTCCACGGTGAACACCCCTGAGAAACCCTCCAGACGCTGATGCTCCCAGATGCTGACCCACAGGCCAGCAATTGTACTGATGATTTCATAGCTTTGAGCTAATAAGACACTGGGCTTAATGACTCCAATGGCGAGTTAGAGAATGATTTTATTCCAAAGATCCCATCTAGGGCAGAGCCAGTGCACCCGGGGTTGACACTGAGGCCAGGTAGAGAGTCCCTGGGACGGCAGGCCTGGGGCTCAAGGACCCCCACTGAGGGATGGGCCCTGGGGAGGCTCACGCTGGGGCATCCGCCGGCAGCTTGGGAGCCCTGGGAAGGCTGGGTGTGGGAGAAACATTTCCCACAGAAAGAACATCCAAAACCAGGCCAGGAAGGAAGGGCTGGTGAGCAGAATGGAAGAGAGACTATGTCCTTTTAGTAATTAAACACACCAAATTAATCCTGATGCCACTTTCGGAAAATCAGTTTGCCAGCAGGAACCCGATTTCCACTCAGAGGCTGAGTGGGAGAATTAATGAAGGCTATTTCCAGCGACGAGGGCAGGGCAGAAGAACACCCTGGAGACAGGACCACCGAGCTAGCAGCAGTCACAGCCACCTCCGGAGAGCAGGGACAAGTGGGGGAGACCCTGGGAGCCCCAGGAGCTTGAGGGAGGGACACACAGGAACTGGCGTGCACGGAAAAGCGAGAAGACCCGCTGCGTTCTGCTCCTGCCTCCACCTCCTGCCGGAAGTTTCCATGGGCTGCACTGACTGGGGGACGCTGCCCACGGGGCCCAGGCTTCTGGGGCTCAGAGCAGGGCAGGAATGGATCTGGGGGTCGGATATCGAGTCAACAGCTCACCTGGAGAAACGTCAGAGATGCCAGGGGAACCAAAGGGAGGCTGATGCCCCGAACAGAGACAGCAGCAGCCCCTACTCCCATCCCCAGACCCCTGGAGCTCAGGGGGCAACAAGGGGCCTGCATGCCTCCTTCTCTGTCCTTTCCCGAGGTCAACCCCGCCCCCCGCCCCGACCCAGGACAAGGCCTGTGGAAGGAAGACCCCAGAGTTGCCACTGGGGAAGGGAAGCGTGACTGTCCCAGCCCAAGCCTGGCAGGAGGGGTAGTGAAGGGAAGAACAGAGGCTGGGCTGATCCCACAGAACCCTCCCAGCAGCTCCAGGAGAAACGGGCATTGTTACTAGCTTTACATCTGGTCCGTGATTGCAGCTATCAATCAAATATGCTTCACCCCGCTGACCTCCATCTTCCTGCATGAGGCGTCCTGTGCACCAAGATAAGTAAAGTACAGCCACCTCCCTGGGGAGGACCCAGCTCCACACACACCCACTGACCGCCAGGGAGTCAGGGAGCCACCCCCGGGCAGAAGCCAGTGTCCTGGAGAAAAGGACGATGCAGGCCTAAGGCTTCGCTGTGAGTCCTGAATTCAGTGGGCAGGCCCTTCCCCTCACCGAGCCTTGACCTTCTCATCTAGAAAACAGGGCAGTAAAGGCCCCAGAGAGCAGGGGAGCCTCCCATGCGTGGGCCTGGCCCTTAGTGGAGGCGGGCTGCCCTTCTCTCTCAGCGGGGAGGCAGGCAAGTCCTGGGCTGAGGTTCAAGGACACTGCTGGGCGATGGGTCGTAAGCAAGGCCGTACCTCGTGGTCCAGCCTGCATGCCTCAGGCGATGGACCAGGAGGCTGCCTCCACCTCTGCCGTAAATGTGAAGTCAAGCAAAGAATAGTTGAAAGCATAAATAGCTTGGACGGCATCCCCGCCTGCAAATGGTGTGAAGGCCCAGAGGGACCTGCAGAGGACGCTGCGGGTGGGTGTGCATCTCCACACGCCCTTCCGTTGTTTTTCAGCGGCAGTGGTTTATCAAAAATGTAACTCGGGCCGGGCACGGTGGCTCAAGCCTGTAATCCCAGCACTTTGGGAGGCCGAGGCGGGTGGATCATGAGGTCAGGAGATCGAGACCATCCTGGCTAACACGGTGAAACCCCGTCTCTACTAAAAATACAAAAAACTAGCCGGGCGAGGTGACGGGCGCCTGTAGTCCCAGATACTCGGGAGGCTGAGGCAGGAGAATGGTGTAAACCCGGGAGGCAGAGCTTGCAGTGAGCTGAGATTGTGCCACTGCACTCCAGCCTGGGCCTGCAACTCGCCGGCCCTGCTCATTTTTGTTTTCCTCATTTCCTGAACATCTATCTGGTCTTAAACCCGCCTCCTCCTACAGATTCAATGCAAGCTTGGTCCTGGGTGGCTTCTCCCTGCTCCTTCCCTGCCCCCGCTCAGCACTTCATTCCCTCCCCCTGCTGCTCAGCAGGTCAACGCAGTGGTTATGAGATGGAACCAAACTGAACGAAAGCAGTGGGAGGCGGGATAAGGCAGGTCACGCTCCATGCCAGAGTTAGAAATCCAGGTGTGCAGGCGCCCTTGGGACACTCCTATGGCCCAGGGCAGACAGTTCACCACATGGCCTGGGACAGAGTGGGGGGACAACATCAGAAGACTTCAGTAAGGCACCCCCTATCCATCCTGTCTCTGGGAAACAGCATGGAAACCTCACCAGGTGTTTTGTTGGAAAGATTCTTCATATACTGAGTATTGACTAGAAATTGTTTACTATGCCTGACAATAATGGAGAATGCTGTTAATTACAGCCCAGATTAAGTGAATTTGTAAACACCCAAGTAAGTGAATTTATAAGCTCCAGATAAAAAAATCTCAAACACGATACAACATCCAGAGGTGAGAAACATCCCAAAGATACCTGGGACACATGCAGCTGTCAATCAAATATGCTTCACCCCGCTGACTTCCATCTTCCTGCACGGGGCAACCTGTGCACCAAGATGAGCAAAGTGCAGCCACCTCCCCCGGGAGGACCCAGCTCCACACATACCCACTGACCGCCAGGGGGGCAAGCCAGTCCCAGGCCAGCCTCTCCCCTCCTCTTCAGCTGCTCCCAGCCCATCATCCCTGCCTAAACTCTGCCTTCCTGTCCTCTGTGTGAATGCCCCACAGCCCACCTCTTGTCACCTTCTGTAGTCCAGCCCAGCAGCCACCTCCTCCAGGAAGGCCTCTGGTAGCGCCAGGCAGAAATTAACTATTCATTCCACCCTCTTCTTTCTGCCCAGCAACTTCGTTTGCTCACAACAGGATTGGAGTGCACTCTGGGCTGGTGATCTGTACACCCAACCCTGACCAGGCTACCGGACACAGACTGAGCAGCTCAGACACACTCTTGCAACTGGCCCCAAATGGTAGCAGGTGTCATTGTGGATGCTGGTGCACCCAGAAGCCATCAGAATCTGCTCTAAAATGCATCCCCCACCCAAGGAGTCAGAGAGTGTCCTCTCCACGGATCTACACCACATTTTGAGAAGTGAAAACGCTTTGACCTTTATCCCTCCCTCCATTTAAAGTAATTCCAATTGTTCAAGGAGAAAGAAGCAAACTTTGGAATGGAAGTCAAGGCGTCAGATCTTTGAGGCTCTGAGTCAAATTTTCATGCATTTGCATAAAATATTTAAACAGTCTAGAGCTTCTGTGGAGAGCAGAGGGCTGGCTCCTAATGCGGCAGGAAACCTTGGTGTCCTGGAGGTTCCGGGCTCACTGGTCTGCCGCAGGCCTCCATTGGTGTGGCTTTCTGGCCTGGACACACACCCATCTCACGAGGGCTTGCTGAAGCTCTCAGCTGCGTCCACCTCTGCAGGACGGAGGACTGGAGCGAGAGGCTGACAGCTAGGGAAGCCCAGGTCCTGGCCCGCCTCTGCCCACACCGACTGTGGGATGTAGGGCAGGGCCCTTCCCCTCTTGAGGCCTCGTGCTCCCACCCTGAATGGTACCACGGCTGGGGTGCTGGGGACACCTGGGTCTCTGCACCATGACCCAGGCAAAGCTGCCTTGGGCTATGCTGACAGATCCCTTGTGACCCTGTTGGCGATGGGGACACTGTGCCACAGTGAACTTCCCAAACACTGGAGCAACAGGTAGGCTTCGTTCGCTGGCTCCTCCGTCTCACAGTGACCAAAATGTGGGGCCTGGATACAGGGCTGCCTGCATGGATGACCTCTGACCCTCAGCATTGCCCAGGGCTTGTCAGGGGTGGGTGAGGCAGTGGGGGTGGGTGGGGCAGCTCTGCCCAGCTGGGGCAGGAGCAGCAGGTAGCCTGCTGGTGTAGATGGTACAGCCACAGACTCCTCAGGGGCGGTCAACAAGCAGGACAGCAGAAGAGCTCTCCTCCCTCCGAAGAAGGCTTACCTCATTCCCAGGCCTGACCTCCCCAAATCCATTAACCCAGACACCTCCTTCAATACCCAGCACACCTTCTGCTCTCCTCCCTGCCTTGCAGCACAACTGTAGGCCGGCCTGCAAATCCGCCAAACACACACACATACTACACACATACACAAACACACTATACACCACGCACCCCATACACATTCCACGCACCCCACACACACTCCACACCCCACACCACACATGCACCCACACCTCATACGCACCCCACACCACACACGTACCCCACACCACACACGCACCCCACACCACATGCACCCCACACCACACACGTACACACACAAACACATCATACACCACATACCACACAACATGTGCTGCACACACATAAATGGGTGCTTGGACACACACCCACTGCACACAGTAGATACTACACATGCACACATATGCACCACACACGTGTGTACACACCACTCACATACACAATCACAGACACATCATATACCACACACACAGGATACACAGGTACCACGCATACCACACATGTGTGTACACACCACTTACCTACACAATCACAAACACATCATGTACTACACATACAGGATATACAAGTACCATACACCACACACATGTGTACACACCACTCACATATACAATCACACACAAACACATCATACACCACACACAGAGGACATGCAGGTACCACCCACCACACACGCCCTTTGACCAGGTTCTTTGACCTTTGTGCATGTGCTCTGCAGGCCCTCGAGGCAGCACTTCCAGAGAGGGGCTCAGGTTAGGGACATCAGTGAGGGTCATGGTGCTGGCTTCCTCCTGGGACAGACCCTGGGCTGGAAACTGTCCACTGGGAGTCAGCATCAGGTCAGGGTGTGACACTCGAGCTCTGGAGTGGGCCGCACGGAACCCATGACCGGGCAGCCCCCAGCCTCCTCTCTGTAAGTGGGGGGAGTATGTGCCTGTACCTGGGCTGTGGGGAGACTGGTGGGCTCCTGGGTGTCCGGTGCTCCCTGTGGCCTGACCCCAGGACTCTCACTCGTGCCTGTTGGCATTGCTGCTGCTGCTGTGGTTGCAGCCGTGGGCTGTTGCATGCCAGCCAGGATAGCAGCTCACACAAGCACAAACCATGCTGACTGAGACTGAGCCAGGACCACGGGTGACAGGCAGAAAAGCAGGGGGACCACACTCAGTTCTGAGCCAGAGACCTGCAAATGCCTTCCCCTTGGCTCTGGGTAGCCATTGCTGTGTAATAAACCACCCCCAACTCAGTAGCACAAAGCAAAACTGTTTAATTGCTCATCGCCCTGTGGACCAGGGGCTGGAGCAGGGCCTAGCACGTGCAGCCTCAGCCAAAGGGTAAGAACAGCTGGAGGTAGAGGGCATGGGGGCATGGTGGACTCTTGCCTTGGGGCTGGGGCTGCATTCCGCCATCGGCTGGGCACCTCCGTTCCACAGGCAGCCTCTGCGTGTAGCCAGCCCGGGCTCCTCACAGCATGGCAGTCTCAGACAGCTTTGGCTTGCAAGGCTCAAGAGACCAAGGCTGAGCCGCCAGTCCACTCACAGACGAGGCACAGGACCTGCTCAGCATCTCATCTGCTGTCCCCATCACACAGAGCGGCCAAGGCCAGCCCAGACTCACGCACCGGGAGGAATGAGCCCCTCTCCAGGGGAGAGGTGTCGGAGACCTGGAGCATCTTCCGTCTACCACACCGCTGTGCTGTCAACCCATACTCCTTCCCAAGGTCAGAGCAGCCCCTCCAAGGATGGAACTGCCCTCCCCCACCCTTCCTCTGTCCAAGGAGACAGGTAGGCACCTCTCAGGCACCTGCCGTATGCGTTCCAGGCTCCCCCTAGGCACAGGGCCTGCAACACGCCTCTTCTCCAACTCATGCCTCTCCACCAGGCTCTGGCAGGAGCAAGTAGGGGCCATGCCTCTCACTTAATGGACGCGGAAATCACATCCAAAGCACAAAGCCTTGACAGGTCAGTGACAGTCACCAAGAGGCCAGGCTGGGTGTGCAGCTCTGTCTGGTCCCAAAAGTCCCACTGGGTGGCTTCTCCAAGACCCGTGTTTGTTTCTCCAGACTCCAACGTGCTGCCACACAGCCACATGCTCTCGAGACTGGGGAGAAGCAAGGGGCTTTATTTCATTAAGGGTCAAGCAAACCAGGCTGGCAAGCTGCCCATCGTAGAGCCCCTGGCATTGGGGCAGCAAAGAGCCACATCCATAATTGCCAGCTTCATCTTCTCTCCCTCCCTTGGGCATGGGGGGACGGACACTGCCAGCTGTGGTTGTGGAAGTCCTAGAAAGCTTCTCGTAAATGTTCAGTGCTTGAATAGATAGCCGTGGAATGGACACAGATCAATCAGGTCATGGGCCTCCTGAGAGCCTCACCGAAAGGACCACCTGCTGCCATGAGTCCTGGACCCAGCTCTCCAGTGTGGAAGGGCACAGGGTATCAACCTGCCTTCCCCACCTGGAATGAATTGGATGGTGACCCCCAAAAAGCTATGTCCATGCCCCAGAACCTGTGGATGTAACCTTATTCGGAAGACGGGCCTTTGCAGAGGTAATGAAGTTAAGGATCTTGAGATGAGATCATTCTGTATTCTCCAGATGGGCCTAAAGCCAATGGCAAGTGTCCTCGTGAGAGACAGAGAAGGAGAAAACAGGCTCCGAGGAGGAGGCCAGGTGACCACAGAAGCAGAGATGCAGCCAAGCCACAAGCCAAGGACTGCAGGGATAGGCGAGGAGCTGGGAGAAGCAGGAAGAATTCTCCCCCTAGAGCCTGCAGAGAGCATGGGTTTCGATGAGACCTTGAGTTAGGACTTCCAGCCTCAAGAACTGTTGGAGAATGAATCTCAGCTGTTGAAAGCCACCCAATTTGTGGTAAGTTATGGCAGTTGTAGGAAGCTGATATAGCACCTTAAATGTCCCAGGGCCACTGCGATGCTTGAAGTCATCCCCAGCTAGAAACTGGATGGGTTGGGCCTTCCCAGAAGCCAATGCAAAAACGTCAGCCCTTTCCAATGTCCTGAGTGCTGGAGGCTCTGCAGAAAAGCAGGCTGGGGACAGGGCCTGCTTCCTGCCTTGCCAGGTTCTTTGACCTTGAGCAAATACTTTGACTTCTGTAACCCAGGACACGGGTTTTGTGAGGCCTAAACACGATTAGGAGTTGAAAGTACCAACATGCTCCTAACAGGCAGTAGATGCTCAATGCACAGACTGTGTCATCGCCAGAGATTTAAAACAGAAACAAGAAAGAGGGGAGGGGAGCCCAGGGCCACGGCAAGGACGGCTGAGAGCAGAGGACCGCTCGATATGCTGGAAAACATCTGCACCGTAAACAAAGCCAACGCCAATCAAGGGATCGAAGGAGGCAGCCGGCCCGTTTAGTATTGATAAATGGCTCATTAATATGAAACTGTGCTCCATTTAGCATTTCTTATTGCCAATTAGCTGTAATGTCTCCACCACACTTGAGACAATTGCAAATTGATGGTCTCTAGTTTTCTGGGACAAGCATGGCAAAGGTTAGAGTTAGCCACTGGGTAGCTCTGAGCGCACCGTCAGAAATTTGCAGAACGCCCCTCACGGACTGGAGAGACCTGGAAAACCACCAAGCCTGGGGTAGAAAGGCAACAGACACAGGAAATCCCCCAAGTCCCCAAACTCTCCACAAAGCAAGATGCAGCTGCAGGAACATCACCCTGCCCAGCCCCCACGTGAGTTCCCAGCCCCCACGTGAGTTCCCAGCCCCCACGTGAGTTCCCAGCCCCCACGTGAGTTCCCAGCCCCCACGTGAGTTCCCAGCCCGCTTTTCAAGCCAGACAGAGACTCCCATCCCTCTGCCCTGGTGATTAATGATGGCCCGTTGTGTCACAAAGTAAACAATGGAATTGTGCTACCAAGAGTTATGGGGGAAATAAAGCCATTTCTCTCCTGGCCCGAACAGATAGCGCGAGTTATGGCAGGGCATTAAGCATTCTTTGCGGGGCAGAAGTACATTGATTTTTGTTTAATGCATGAGGCTGTTTACGTGGTTGGTTATTGGAAAATCTGACCCCCAAAAATGGAGTATTCATTTGTGCAACTTGTCTCTAGATGGGACTTCTGGGAATGTTTCCTGGACCTGGGGATGGTGGGAGAGGACACTGGTGCCTGGACAGGCCAGACAGACAGACCTGGTTCCAGCTCCCAACTCCAGCCCTGAGGGATGAACCAGCACAGCCAAAGCTGTGTCACCTCTTCGAACCTCAGTTTCCCCATGTCTATAATGGGGTTCTAGCTGATGTAAAATCCTCCAGTAAGATGAAAGCAGTTCTTCATCGCAGAAGGGGCCGGTAGACTGGCAGGCTGCACCTCACACTCAAACCAGGCCGCTGGAGAGGGTATCCCCAGGCCCCCGACCCTCAGCTTGCACCTGTGCATGTCCAGCCAGAGCCTGCAGTTACACTTGTGCACACACGTGTGGGCTTGCCGGGGGACAGGTATGCACACAGAGGTGTAGACAAATTCTGATGCCCTTGATCTTCAGTTTCCATGGCACCAGTTTGTCCCCTGAACACAGGACTCATGCTCTCAAGGGTTTCCCTATTAGTCAACCTCACCCCAGGGACCCTGAACCATTGGGAACAAGGGTGTCCCAGGGCTTATCTCTGAGCCCAGCACCAGCCCAGGGCCTGGGCAAAACACACACTTGCTGGATGAATAGACAAACCCTCAAGTACGTGCCTCACACTCAGCTTCCAGGGCCATGCCCACACATGCGTGCACACGCGCACGGCCTGGCCTTTCTCCACTCTGGTCAGTGGCCCCGAGCGCCTCACTCTCCCTGCCCCAGCCCCTGCCCACCTCTGGCCTGTGCCTCCTCTGTGACTGTCCTTGTTTCCACCCTCCTGGCTTCCTGATCGCACACTGCTCTCTGACCCTCTTGTAAGACCTCTTTGATGATACTGGGCACCCCACTTCATCTAAGACTACGACCCTCTTCTAAGACCCCTTTGATGACACTGGGCACCCCCCTTCATCTAAGACTCTGACCCTCTTGTAAGATCCCTTTGGAACTGGGCACCCCCCTTTCATCTAAGAGTCTCCCCATCTTGAGATCTGTAAGTGAACCACATCCAAAGTCTCTTTAGCCATGTGAGGCCACAGGTTCTGCGACTGGGACGTGGACATCTTTGGAGACCAAAGTTCTGCAAAAGCTGAAAGAGGGAGCCTTCAGGTCTGGGGAGCCAGAGCCCGTTCTGCCAGTGAGGTTTGGAAGGGGACTGGGGTTTTAGGGCCTCCAGATCCTAGCTGTGAGGTAGGAGGATGCCTGCAGGCACCTCTGGTGCAGACGCACTTTTGCACAGCTACGTGTGAAGCAGAGAATGCTTGAGCCTCCATGTGGTCCCCTGCTCTGCCTCACCTAGCCCCCAGGCCTTCACACTCTGGCCCCCAGCCTCAACTCCCACCCTCTGCTGGCTGCACACACCCACGTGGCATCCAAGTGTGCCCATTCTCCAGGACACACTCACTCCAGTGCGGTGCAGGCAAACACCCTCAAGACCCAGCCCCAGGGCCGCCCTCCAGACCCAGGCTAATGATTTCCTCCTCTGGTCGGGCCTCAGTTTCTCTAAGGCAAAGTGCCCATTTGCTATCGGGAGCCTCTTGGATGCCACCTGTCTGTCTCCCAGCTGAACTGTGGGCCTCGGGGCAGGGCGCAGGGTGATGTCCCCCGCCTCCTGGCACCCCTGGTGCACAGCACAGGGCCTGACCCGTGAGACACTGGGGCCTGTGCGCTGAAAGCATGCAAACATGCCCCATGGGTGGAAGTCAGAATTTCTTTGTTTTATTTTAAGACAGTCTTGCTCTGTTGCCCAGGCTGGAGTGCAGTGGCGCTATCTCGTCTCACAACTTCCACCTCCCGGGTTCAAGCGATTCTTCTGCCTCAGCCTCCTGAGTAACTGGGACTATAGGCACACGCCACCATTTTTGTATTTAGTAGAGATAGGGTTTCACCATGTTGACCAGCCTGGTCTCGAACTCCTGACCTCATGATTCGCTTGCCTCGGCCTCCCAAAGTGCTGGGATTACAGGCATGAGCCACCGGGCCTGGCCGAGGTTGGAATTTCTAAAACGCATCCCCAAAGATGTCTTGCTCGAATCCCCAGAACCTGTGAAAATAGCGTCATCTCTCCCTCACAACAACATCCGAGGTGCCTTTAAGACGGGGGGATTATTTGTGTGGTCCTGACCCGAATAATCCTCTGGCTGAGGCCAAAGGCAGACAGGTGTTGAAAGCCTGAGAAGGGCTCAGCACTTCATTTCTGGCTCAGAGGTGGCAGGGACCACGTGAGAAGGAAAGCGGGTGGCCTCTAACAACCCTGAGTGGCCAAACGGGACTTCCCACCCACAGCCACAAGGAACTTGATTTGACCAACAACCTAAATGAGATCGGGAGGAAATCCTTTCCTTAAGCCTCGATAAGAGCTTTCCCCAGCTGGCGCCGTGATCTCAGCCTCGTGAGACCCTAAGCAGAAAGCCCAGTTGAGCTTTGCCAAACATCTAAGCTACAGAGCTCAGAGCTCATGAACCTGTGCCACTCTAAGCCACTGCCTGCATCCATTTCTGACACAACAACAGAAACCAACACCATACACTTGTGCATCCTGAAGGCACCTGCATCCATGCACATTCCAAGTCCATACACAGAAAAAGCCATGTACCCCCAGGCTGAGCCATGTACACACACATGCACCGAGTCTGCACACAGAGAAAATCACGTACCCCCAGTTCGAGCTGTGTACATATACACACCCCAAGCCCACACACAGAGAAAATCACTTACCCCCAGTTCGAGCCGTGTACATATACAAGCCCCGAGTCCATACACAGAGAAAGCCACGTATCCCCAGGGTGAGCTGTGTACACACACACGCCCCAGGTCAACACAGAGAAAGCCATGTACACCCAGGTCAAGCCGTGTACACATACATGCCCCAGGGTCTTCATAGACCTGACACCATGGGGACCACGACGACCAGACTTGGGAGCAGCCAGGCCACAGTCATAGTCACAGCCATAGACCAAGCCCAGTGTCCCTGCTGGGGGTCTCCATCTCTGCCCACCAAGGGGAGAAGTGTGGCCTTTGGAGCCTGCCATGTGTCCTAAGGACAGCCCAAGACAGAGCCCTCTGGAGAATCCCATGGGTACCAAGAGCCCACCTGGCCAGGAGTCACCAGACGTTGTCTCCACTCCATCCAGGGCCCCGGAAGAGTCTGAAAGGCCCTGGCCAACCCACTGAGGTCAGAAGGCAGCACCCACACCACATCAGAGCATGCCTCCTCCCACTACCCCCTCCACAGGCCCCACAGTCTGAACAGAAACACATGGGAAGGACATTTTTGTGGGGATTGAAATCAGGAATCCAGGCAAAGTCCTGCTTCAGCTCTTGCTAGCCCAGGGCCTTAGGCAGGGCTGCGGCTCTTTCCTGTGTGTTACCGTGGACACCAACAAGACAGCCCTGTATGAGTCCATTCTCAGACTGCTATAAAAAAATACCCGAGACTGGGTAATTTATAAAGGAAAGGGGTTTGACTTACAGCTCTGCATGGCTGGAGAGGCCTCAGGAAAGTTACAGTCACGGTGGAAGGCAAAGGAGAAGCAGGTACCTTCTTCACAGGGTGGCAGGAGGGACTGAGTGCCAGCCGGGGAAATGCCAGATGCTTGTAAAACCATTGGATAGTGAGACTCACTATCATGAGAACAGCATGGGGAAAACCACCCCACGATCCAACCACCTCCGCCTGGTCCCTCGGAAACTGCCCCCGTGCTCCAACCACCTCCACCTGGTCCCACAGAAACCACCCCCATCATCCAACCACCTCCGCCTGGTCCCTCGGAAACTGCCCCCGTGCTCCAACCACCTCCACCTGGTCCCACAGAAACCACCCCCATCATCCAACCACCTCCGCCTGGTCCCACAGAAACCACCCCCATCATCCAACCACCTCCGCCTGGTCCCTCGGAAACTGCCCCCGTGCTCCAACCACCTCCGCCTGGTCCCACAGAAACCACCCCCATCATCCAACCACCTCCGCCTGGTCCCACAGAAACCACCCCCATCATCCAACCACCTCCGCCTGGTCCCACAGAAACCGCCCCCGTGATCCAACCATCTCCACCTGGTCCCTCGGAAACTGCCCCCGTGCTCCAACCACCTCCGCCTGGTCCCACAGAAACCACCCCCCGTGCTCCAACCACCTCCACCTGGTCTCACCCTTGACACGTGGGAATTATGGGGATTACAGTTCAAGGTGAGATTTGGGTGGGGACACCCAGAAACCATATCAAGTCCCCGCAGAGCCCTGGCCCGGGCCTGCCACCAGCACACACATCGCTTGCTCAGTGGCGTCGTGATCATAGCAGCCTCAGACTTGAGGGTCCTGGGCCCTGGCTTTGCTCATGAGGTCCTAGAATCGGGGCCACTTGGTAACGCACATCTGCCCCAAGGTCACATCCACAAGGAAGGCCCATGTCTGTAATCAGTGAAGCCTCTGGGTGACCTATGAGGTAGAGGAGGATCCCCCACACTCCCAATTTACAGGTGAGGAAACTGAGGCCCAAAAATGTCTTAGCAACATCTCAGAATCATAGCCTGTCCTGAGTTGGTCGAATCTGCCCAGGACGTGGGTGTAGACGGTGTGGATTCAAATCTACATCCAAGACGCGGGTGTAGATGGTGTGAATTCAAATCCATGTCCTGCCTGCCCTCCCTGGGCTCTGCCTCCTGTCTGGCCAACCCCTCCCGACCTCCACAGCCTGGAGTGCATGAGCACAGGCCCCAGGCTTGGGTTGGCACTGCCACGAGCTCCCCGAACCTGATTCTCTCACATTTCAACACTGGCCACACCCACTGCTGGGCGGTGCCTGTGTCCCCCTCGCTGAGGGCCATGCCCTTCCTCCTTTCACCCCGATTCCCAGCGCATGGCACCACAGCTGCTCAGTTGGTGTGCCAGGTGGATGATGTCTCAGATGCAGACACTGCATTTCACCAGGAGAGTTCACTATCTGCTGAGTGTGGCTGGAACCACAGGTGCCTTCACGGTACCTTAGAGGGACTTTCCTCCCAGGGCTGCAGGGCAGTCACCAACAAGGCCAAGGGGCAGCCATGCCCAGCACCTACAGCAGAGCCCTGCGGGTTAGCTCCCTAAGGCCAGCATGGCCCTGTGGAAGGCACACATGGTGGGTGAGAGCGGAGGGAGTCACCTCACTGAGGATCCCGCCCACTGGTGACGGCTGACACCTCCCCTGGGTGGCCCTATCCCAGGACCTGCAGAATGGCCTCTGAGCAGGATGACTGGAAGCAAGAGGATGTGGCCAAATCCAGGCCCACCATGACCTCAAGGGCTCATGGCGTGGAGCAGGCATCGAGGGCTCAGAGCCCAGGGAAGCACAGGATGTGCTCACAGGGAAGACTTCGCCCTCTGTGGTCTGGAGGGTGGAGCTTCGATGCCTGCACTTGCCAGGTTAGTGGCCCAGCTCGGCAAGGCACAACAGGATGAAGAAGGCCTCCAGTACTGCAGGTGTCACTGGGCACCTCGGCCGGCAGCCCAGACCCATCCTCCTGTCTGAGATGGAAACCTGGATCTTCCATCGCCCGCGCTCCTGTCCCTGCTCCCCCTACAGCCCCTCAAGTCCAGGTGAGTGAAGCTGCCTGGGGCAGTGCAGGGAACAGACAGGCCGGGATGAGATAAAGTGGCTTCCGAAATCAGGTTCGACATCACACCCACCAATTTTGTTGGCAGGCCCGGCTAAAAGCTGCCCCCTAGACATTCCGTCCAATTATTTAAATCCCAGCCTCTCCACTCACTATAAAGATTGGACAGGATTGGACATTTATTAGCTAACTGAATGGCTGTAATAAGATAGGAAATCCAAAGGAGCAGAAAATTAAATGTTCCTGAGTTATCTTATTGAAATTTCCCTTCCACGGCTTTTATTAGAGGCGACAGTGCCAGAATTTCAAAGATGCATTTTAAGAGACTCCTTTATGGGGTTACCCAGCAAACGCTGAAGCCATCAACATGAAACCAGCCAGCGAGTGTCGGGATGGACAGCCCGGGGCCGGGCAGAAACCCCGGATCGGCCCCCACTGCACCGTCGCCAGGAAACCAGAGCAAACGCCCATGTGCCCCACTGACGGTACTGCGGATGCAGACACTGCATTTTGCCAGGAGAGTTCACTGTTTTATTCATCGAATTTTGATTACGTGTTATCCTAAGGAGATACATTGATTTCATAAGCAAGGCAGGAAGAATACACCGCAGGAGGAAACTGCTGTCATTTCTCAGGCCCAGCTTCCTTTCAGGAAACAAGGGTTCTGTGGAAGCACAAGCGCTGGTCCTGATGTAGATGCATCGAAGTCATTAGGGGAGACGTCTGCAGCCCTTGAGATGGAAGAAGTCTGTGGGGAGCAGCCGCCAGGCTGAGGAGGGGTCTGGCCGCAGGCGGTGGAACTCTTTGAGGCCGCTTGCAAAGGTGATGCTCCCCCTGGGAACAGGGTTTCTCGTGGGTGGACAGGTGGTCCCTGCCAGCCTCCTGCCCTCCCACCCCACCCTTTCCAGGAAACGCGGCCCTATTTATCATGACTGTTCCACGTTCCCCGCAGACCATGTGATATGAAAGATTTGAGCCCAGGTGTTCATTTATAAAGACTATAGAGCGACAGGAAGGGATCAATGCTGTGGAAAGAGAAGGCCTTGTTACTCACAGCGCCCCTAGAAACAACGGGCACAGCCCTCCCCACGGGGCCTCGGGGGAGGCCGGGGTCTGCAGGAGGCGGGAAGGAAGAGGTAAAGGCCCCGACCACAGCCTTCAGTGGGGTTTTCTCAGGAGGCAGGTTATCTTTGGCTAGTCTGAATAATTCTGGCAGACCCTGGGGCATGGGGGTTGTTCCTAGTTGTCTGGTACCTGGTCCTGGAGAATGCGGGCTTGGTGTGTGAGAGAGGACAGGAGGGGTGCGGGCTCAGGACTGGTTGGTGTGCGTGTGAAAGGCAGACAGACAGCCGAGCTCTATGGCTCATGCCTGTAGTCCTGGATACTCAGGAGGCCAAGGCAGGAGAATGGCTTGAGCCCGGGAGTTCAAGACCAGGCTGGGCAACATAGTAAAATCCTGTCTCAAAAAAAGAAAGGTGGGTGAGTGCTCCATGGTGGGGGCTGAGTCCACTGACCTTGGGGGCATACCAGGTATGGCAGGAGAATGGAACAGGGTCCCAGATTTTGTGCTTGGTGTGGACAGCAGGTGCCTCTGTCCATTTCCTGTTGCTGTGATGACAAATTCCTGCAAGCTAAGTGTCTTGACACAGAATTCTGACCTCACAGGGCAGATGCCCAGAGGGCCAAAGCAGCCCCAGGCTGGTTCCTCTGGAGGCTTCAGGGAGCAGGGCTTCCCTGCCTTCACCAGCTTCTGAGCGTCTGTGTTTCTGGGCTCGCAGCCCCTTCTCCCATCTCTCAAAGTCATCTTCCTGGCTCTGCTTTTGTCTCCCGTAGCTCCTCCCCTGCCCCCCCCCCCTTTTTTTTTTGAGACGGAGTCTCGCTCTGTCACCAGGCTGGAGTGCTGTGGCGTGATCTCTGTTCACTGTAACCCCCAACTCCTGAGTTCAAGCGATTCTCCTGCCTCAGCCTCCTGAGCAGCTGGGATTACAGGCATGTGCCACCATGCCTGACTAATTTTTGTAACTTTAGTAGAGACGGAGTTTCACTATGTTGGCCAGGATGGTCTCAATCTCCTGACCTCGTGATCCGTCCACCTCGGCCTCCCAAAGTGATGGGATTACAGGTATGAGCCACCGTGCTCAGTACCCCTGCCCCCTCTTTAAGGACTCCTGTGAACACACCAAGCCCATGTGGGTCATCCGGGACCACCTGCCATCTCAAGGTCCTCAACTAACTCATTCCACAAAGTCCCTTTTGCCTCGTAAGGTAGCGTGTTCATAGGTTCTGGGAGTCAGGATATGGACAGCTTTGGGGAGCTATTATTCTTCCAGGCATTGGACCGTACCCCAGTAAGGGCTGGGGCTGGAGAAATGTTTCAGAGAGCAAGGCCCCTGAACAGCCTGTTTGAGGCAGGCCCAGGTGCTGGATACACTTGGAAGGGGCCTAGAAGCCCATGTCTATGTGTCTGCATTTAGGAGGACTGTCCCGGCCAGTCCAGCAAGAGAGGGAAAGAGAAATCCACAGAGGGTCAGAGCCCCAGGGGCCCACACAGGGCCAGAGTACCCACTGCAGGAGGGTCTTCCCAGCTCTGCTGCCCCGGCCCTCAATGCCTTCTCCCCACCTGCACCCCCCAGAGCCCCTTAGCACACGGCCTCACCTGACCACTTGTCCCTGAGGGAGGGGCCAGCCACATTGCATTCATTGTACCCCCAGTTCCTGGCACAGAGGAACAGCCCGAGACATGTGTGTTCATTCATGGGATGATTGACAGCCAAGTTTATTGTGGTCCAATTAGGTAAGACTCTAAATGCCAGACTAAAGATTCAGGGATCTGTTTTGCATGCAGTACAGGGGCCATAGATGGTGTGTCAGCAGGAAAGCAACATGGCTTTCCAAAGCATCTCAGGAAACGTGGATGCAGTTGGCTCCAAAGATGTGTGTAGTGCGTGTGTAATGAGCATGGGGTGTAGCCAGGGATAGGCCCACAATCACCAGCAGCAACCAATTGTAACTGAGCGCAAAGTTTCTGAGGCCGCCTGAGGTCTGTAGGGGAACCACAGCCCAGGGAGCAGTGGTGGCCAGGGCATGAGGATGGCCAGGGTATGAGGATGGCCAGGGCGTGAGGATGGCCAGGGCATGAGGGTGGCCAGGGTATGAGGGTGGCCAGCGTATGAGGATGGCCAGGGTATGAGGATGGTCAGGGCATGAGGGTGGCCAGGGTATGAGGATGGCCAGGGTATGAGCGTGGCCAGGGCATGATGGTGGCCAGGGTATGAGGTTGGCCCAGGCGTGATGGTGTCCAGGGTTTGAGGTTGGCCAGGGAGAGACGGTGGCCAGGGTATGAGGTTGGCCAGGGTGTAATGGTGGCCAGGGCATGACAGTGACCAGGGTGTGACGGTGGCCAGGGTGTGATGGTGGCCAGGGTTTGAGGGTGGCCAGAGCATGATAGTGGCCAGGGTGTGACAGTGTCCCTGATTCTTATGAGGCCTCCCCACTCTGTCCCTGCATGACCTCCTCCCTCTGTTTCTTGGTGTCTTCTTCCTAGGAGGACATCAGTCGTGGGATTTAGAGTCCACCCTAAATCTGGGATGGTTTCATCTCAAGATCTTGAACTAAACTAATTATATCTCAAATATTTCCAAGGGCAAATCCCGAGGTTTCTGATGGTTTCTGATGCTGTTTTGTGTAACACTATTCAGCCTTGCCATGTGACAAATAAAATTCTAAGACCCTCCCCTCACTGACGGCACAGACCACCCTCTTGGCCAAGGGGACCCCAGAGGAACCTCAGCAGCCAAGCTCTTGGCCATGATGGGAGAGGTGGGACACACACTGTTTTCACCTCTCCTTTGCTGACTGCCACTAGACTTCCTTCACTGAGGGCCGAGCAGAAGCCAGCCCCTTTGAAAGACTCCACCCCTGATGTCAACCAGCCTCCTCACGCTGCCCCAAAACAACCAGCCAGTGTTCCTTCCAAAGAGGAAGCAAAAAACACGGGGTGGCTCTGGCCAGTCTATGGAGGATGCGCAGTGCGGGTTTCTATGTCCTCTGCTTCACTTTTCCACGTCAGTGGGCAGAAAACTCCACCCTCGGATCACGCTGACACCACCACGTTTTGCATATGTGACTCGCGACGGGGCATGAAGTGCAATCGCACATGTGTGTGTTTCTCTTCTCATCAATATTCATGACACCTCCTGTAGCTCATTGAATATGTATATTTCACCCCCTTGCTCAACATAAATTCCTGTCTCATTCTTTCAATCCTCAAAGTGCCTGTTTCCAGCTTCTGGCCAGAGGCTATGCTTCCCAGCCTTTCAGAATGGCTGCCTGCAGGCTTAGAAGAGAGACAATTCTCCTTCCCAAATGTATCAACCTCATCATTCTTCAGTCATTAAACAGCTGACAATTACAACTGCACCAAACAGCACTAAGAGCATGGAGCATCCAGGCAAGGAGAGGCCATTCGGTGCCCCCAGGTTATTCCAGAAAGGGCAAGAACTCCTTGTTCTCAACCCTCACACCCTGGCCACCGTCACACCCTGGCCACCCTCACACCCTGGCCATCCTCACACCCTGGCCATCCTCACACCCTGGCCACCCTCACACCCTGGCCACCCTCACACCCTGGCCACTCTCACACCCTGGCCACTCTCACACCCTGGCCATCCTCACACCCTGGCCACTCTCACACCCTGGCCACTCTCACACCCTGGCCATCCTCACACCCTGGCCACTCTCACACCCTGGCCACTCTCACACCCTGGCCACCGTCATACCCGGGCCACTGTTACACCCTGGTCACTGTCACACCTGGGCCATCCTCACACCCTGGCCATCCTCACACCCTGGCCACCGTCACACCTGGGCCACGGTTATACCCTGGTCACTGTCATACCCTGGCCACTCTCACACCCTGGCCACTCTCACACCCTGGCCACCGTCACACCCGGGCCACTGTTACACCCTGGTCACCGTCACACCCTGGCCATCCTCACACCCTGGCCACTGTTACACCCTGGTCACCGTCACACCCTGGCCATCCTCACACCCTGGCCACCATCACACTCTGGCCATCCTCACACCCTGGCCACCGTCACACCCGGGCCACTGTTATACCCTGGTCACCGTCATACCCTGGCCATCCTCACACCCTGGTCACCGTCACACCCGGGCCACTGTTACACCCTGGTCACCATCACACCCTGGCCATCCTCACACCCTGGCCACTGTTACACCCTGGTCACCATCACACCCTGGCCATCCTCACACCCTGGCCACCATCACACTCTGGCCATCCTCACACCCTGGCCACCATCACACCCGGGCTACTGTTACACCCTGACCACTGTTACACCCTGGCCACCCTCACACCCTGGCCACCCTCACACCCTGGCCACCCTCACACCCTGGCCATCCTCACACCCTGGCCACCCTCATACCCTGGCCACCCTCATACCCTGGCTAGTGCCATACCCTGGCGCCCTGGCCACTGTCACACCCTGGCCACTGTTATACCCTGGCCACCCTCACACCCTGGTCACCCTCGTGCCCTGGCCACCCTCACACCCTGGCCATCCTCACACCCTGGCCACCCTCACCCTGGCCACCCTCACACCCTGGTCACCCTCGTGCCCTGGAAGGAAAGGAGGAGGATGCAGTGCCCTGAATTCAATGCAACAGCTGCTAATTGCATGAGTTCTACCGAGAAGTTTTATGAAGAAGTTGCCTCCATCTGACACCCACTCCAGCATTCTGTTGACGCCTGCTAAATCTGTCCACACTCCGGGCCAGGAAGAGTCATTTTTGCTTCGTGCATTACACAAGACATCTGTAAATTGGATACTCTTTTCCTCCCTTTAAAAAATAATTTCCCTCAACCGCCATACACAGACAATTTTACACTGAGGAGTGCCGGCCGAGAGGCAAGAATTGCTGAGTGTGAGTAGAAAAGGCAGATGTGAAATGATCCCCCAGTCACTGAGGTGCTTTCTGGAAAATGCAATCAAATACTTGATAACTTGCTAATAGTATGGTTATTAAACAAGCTGCCTTCATCTTTCCCAGAGAGCAAGAAAATGTACAAGAATTTGCAACACAATGGAAAATGGGAGATTATGAAAGCAGGCTGCTTGTTGTTAATATTTACAGCATTTTACATTTCTAAAGGGTTCATGATCCTCTTTGAGTTCCCGCCCGCCCCTCCAGTGGCTGCAAAGCTTCCCCTCTGAGGGTTTCAATACTGATTATCCTCTCACAGGAGCTCACTTCTTACTCGCCCTGTCCTGCCCAATCAGGACAATCCTGGGAGCCTGGGAGCCCTGCCCTTGACTCTGACACTTGCCAGCAAGTTAGCCTCTGTGTACCTCAGTTTCCCTGTCCTAGAATTGGGAATGAAAATGGTGTTACTTCCTAAAGCTGTAAGGATGAGGCCATAAAGTGCTAAAACTGGGGAGAGCTCAGAAGAGCCTCCGTCAATGGTAGCAGGGAACTTTACAGCTATGATGCACTGGGAAGAGGGCAGGACATTGCCACTGGTCTGGGGTGCTCCCTGCAGTGTGGATGGCTGTGCTGTCCATCTGAGTGAGGGGGTACTGGCAGGCATCAGGTGCTGGGAACTGGCAAAGGGAGGGGCCAGTGCAACCACTACCAAAGGGATGATTGGCTGGGACCAGGACCTCAAGACTCTATCATTCACTCATTCATTTATTCACTCATTCTGCTGTCTGAAGAAACAAAGGTTTTTTCACCTGCTGAGTAACGAGTGGAATGAGTGACTCCACAAGGATGCAGGTTTTCATCAACAGGCACTTTGTTATGCATCCCAAGGAAGGAGAGCCCTGGGTGTGTTCTCCACAGCAGTGTCTCCCCGCGGGACAGTGACAAGAGGGTTTTAGGGGGCGATGGAGGGGATAGAGTGTGGCATGGCATTCAGAGGAAGGGTCCCAGTGGCACAGATGCAGCCAGTCCTCCTGCCAGCACACAGGCCCTTTGTGGTGGTAATGATGCCGCCGCCCCTCCCAGGTGGAGACGTTGGCATGGCCATGAGCAAGGTTCACTTGAGCTCGTCTGCAATTCGCCTGCCTCTCTCAGGAGCTGCTTCCAACTGACCAGGTGACCGCATTCCATGCAGGGGCTGGGAAGAAACAGGCTGCAAAGCAGAAGGCTGTAGAGCAGGGAGATTACTCCAGTGGGTTAAATTCCTACGGTGCCTGTGTCAGAGGCATGTGAACCAGAGCAACTCTATCTTAACAGGAGCTGCGTAAAATGAGGCTGAGACCTACTGGGCTGCATTCCCAGGCGGTGAAGGCATTCTAAGTCACAGGATGAGATAGGTCAGCACGCAATACAGGTCATAAAGACCTTACTGATAAAACAGGTTGCAGTAAAGGAGCCGGCCAGAACCCACCAAACCCAAGATGGCCACAAGAGTGACCTCTGGTCGTCCTCACTGCTGCACTCCCGCCAGCGCCATGACAGTTCACAAATGCCATGGCAACGTCAGGAAGTTACCCCACATGGTCTAAAAAGGGGAGGCATGAATAATCCACCCCTTGTTTAGCATATCACCAAGAAATAACCATAAAAATGGGCAACCAGCAGCCCTCAGGGCTGCTTTGTCTAGGGAGTAGCCGTTCTTTCATTCCCTTACTTTCCTAATCAACTTGCTTTCACTTTGCACTGCAGACTCCCTGTGAATTCTTTCTTATGTGAGAGCCAAGAACCCTCCCTTGGGGTCTGGATCAGTACCTTTTCCTGTAACACCTGGAGAACCTCCCTGTCTGCTTACCATTCATCAAATATGCCAGGCACTCTACCAGACGCAGAATGTTAGAAGCGGAAAGCCCTCCATAGCCCAGCAGGTCCAGCCTCCCTCCCCTAAACTGAGCCTTCCCCTCCCCCAAATTGCCAGCACTTTATAGATAAGTAAATTGAGACTCACAGAAGCAGGTGACTGTCCCATGGCCAGATGTGGCAGGTTCGGCACGGGCTGACTCTTTACTACTTTCTCCACCCTCTGCCACCCCAAATGCAAGTCCCTGGTTACTCCATCCCACCAACGGAGGCTTTCTTTCAGAGCCTGTGTAAGCAAAGCTCCCTGGCGCCTTTCCACCCTGCCACCTGCCCATCACTGCCACCCCAACACGCATGCCCCACCTCCTAGACAGGAAGCCTCCATGACGAGCAGAGTCATGTCCTCAGGACCAGCACAGGGCCTGGAGCAGAGTGGAGAGGCAAGGGGCGCCTATAAGATAAACACACGGAGGAACCAGCACTCCTTATTGGTGTCTTCCTCCTCCCTGGGATTATTCTGAGCCAGGGTGTCACTGAGCTCTTAATACAAGGTCATCACTCCTCCATTCTCACATTTGACCCCCCTGACTTGTGATGCCCCAAGCTGTAGCCCTCACTGGAGGTTATCCTCCCCGCTGACAGCAGCAACAGCAGCCGCCCATGCCAGCCCTTTCAAGCTTCACAGCTGCCTGCTGCCCTCACAGGGGCACCCTGATGCAGTCAGAACGACGGTTGTTATCTCTGCTTTGTGGATGAGGAAACTGACACTCAGCCAGTCGCCTGTCCTAGGTTCACACAGCAGCAGCCTCGACTCCAGCCTGGACCCACCGCCTCTGAATGCCCCACTCCCTGCAGCCAATGGCTGCCTTTCCCACCTGATGCCAGGTCAGGCCACACACCAGATCTAGCCAAAGGATTCAAGCACCACCGCAGGTAATCTGATACCACTCTGTTTAAAGGCAATGCTCTAAATTTCACGTGGAAGCACAGATGGGAAGCGCAAATACAGAAAGAGGAAAGTTGCACTTGGTCTCAGGGTGTTGGGTAGGAGTTGCAGGTAATGATATGAGCTCATGGTTTTCAATCTACAGACGTGCAAACAAATACACAGGTAAATGTGTGTGTGTCCATGCATACAGGTATCTCCGAATTTTTCTCACCAAGAAGTTCTAACAACAGTGACACCTCAGCAAAAATAAGCACACACATTGCCCAAATTGTATCTGGTTGCCATTTTCCACTAGCGATACCAGGACTGCTTGGAGAAATGGTTGATTCCGGGGTCGAGGCAGGGAAAGAACAAGATGAGGCTGGATAGGTCAGAAAGCAAGGAATTACTGAATGAATGATGGGAACATGTCAAAAAGACACAGCAAAGATCTCTGTCTCCAGGGACTGAATTTATACATGGAGGCTTCCTGTCTAGGGGAAGGGGTGTATGTGTTGGGGTGGCAGTGATAGGCAGCTTGGAGCGGGGGAAGGTGCCGGGGAAGTTTGCTTACCTAGTCTCTGAAAGAAAGCTTCCATCTATAGGATGGAGGAACCGGAGGCTTGCATTAGAGGTTGGTGGCATAAAACAATTCTTAAAATGACAAATCTGTGAAACAAGGGTTTGCAGAATGCTTGACATCAGCCAACAAGAGAGTGATCCCAAGCGATGGGAAACAGATGAGGAGGCCCTGCGATCGCTCCAGTTTACAGGTCAGAGAGTTTCCAGGCCACAGTTCAGGGAGGAGGAGCCCAGCCACAGCCCAGTGGGCTCCTGAGTTGAGAAGACAGCGCAGAGTCTGGGGAACCAAGGGTGGCTGGGGTTCACTGGAAGAGCGACAGAGAAGAGAGAGCTGCACAGAGAGCATTGCAGACGCCTGCAGGGGCCCCAGACTACCTGGCCAGATCAGCATTGGTGTGTGAATAGGAGGACACAGTCAGAGGCCAGGGAAAGACGCACCAAGGGGATTAAAGATGACCATGACCCGTGCACATGCAGAACCATGAAGAGTGCCCGTCCCACCAGCCCAGCTGGGAAAACTCATTTTTCATCACATGTCAGATGAATACGCAGAAGGCCCTTAGCTCACTAGTGGGGGATAATTAGCTCTGGACCAAGCACTATTCTAATTCCCAGCTAACAAATCTTAAAAATAAGACTTGAAAGGATCAGGTTGTTTCGAGTAACTTAACTGCATCCCAGAAAAAAAAAAAAAAAAAAAAAAAAGGAAAGCTCAAGAACGTTTCTAGGAATACAAAATATTCACATCAAACAAAGCAAAATCCACAATGCTTGGCATTCAACCAAAAATTACCAGGTGTGCAAAGAACTGGGAAAATATGACCCAGGATGAGGAGCTAAACAGCCAAAACTAACCCCCAAAATGACACAGATATTAGAATTAGAGAGAAAAACATTAAAACAGTTACTATAACTGCATTCCATATGTTCAAGAAGGTAATTACATATGTTCATGGAAGACGAAAAACATAAAAGTCCCAAACTGAACATCTAGAGATGAAAACTACATCACGTGAGAGGAAACAACACTGGATGAGACTAAAGGTGAAGGAAAAGTGAGTAAGTGTGAAGACACAGCAATGGAAGGTATCCAAAATAAAACACAGAGGAAAAAATAATTTAAAAATGAACAGGGCATCAGTGAGCTATGAAACAGCTTAAAGCAGCCTCATATATATATGCATAATTTGAGTCCCTGAAAGAGAAGAGCATTATGTGGGACAAAGAGAAAGAAAAGATGTTTGATGAAATCTTCCAAATGTGATGGCAACTGTAAACCCATAGGTCCAAAAAGTTCAATGAACCCTAAGCACAAGAGAGATGAAGAAAACTGTCCAGGTGCAGTGGCTCCTATCTGTAATCCCAGGGCTTTGGGAGGCCAAGGCGGGAGGATTGCTTGAGTCCAGGAGCTTGAGACCAGCCTGGACAACATAGCAAGACCCCATCTCTACAAAAAGTTAAAAAATTAGCCTGGGGTGGTGGTGCAAACCCATAGTCCCAGCTACTCAGGAGGCAGAGGCAGGAGAATCCCTCAAGCACAAGAACTCGAGGCTATAGTGAGCTATAATCATGCTACTTCACTCTAGCTTGGATGGCAGAACGAGACCCTGTCTCTAAAATAAATTTTTAAAGATAACGCCGAGGCACATCATAATCAATTTTCTCAAAGCCAGTAATAAAGAAAAAACCTTAAGAGCAGGCAGAGGAAAAAAAAAGACATGTTTTATACAAAGGACCAAAAAGTAATATAAAGCAAATTTATCATCCCAAGTGATGCAAGCTGGCAATTTCTCATCAGAAATAATCTAAACAAGAAGTTATATCCTCAAAGTACTGAAAGAAAAATGGGCAGTTCAGAATTTTATACCCGTTAAGTGTACCATTAGTACCAACATTTCTGCTCTTACCTCTTCTATTCAACTTTTTACTAGCTAACGAAATAAGCCAATGAAAAGAAACAAATAGTACCCCGGGTTGAATAGGAAGATATAACACTGTCTACATACACAGACAACATGATTGTCTTCTGTAGAAAATCCAGTGAAATCTACCAAAAAACCCTACTAGAATTAGAGAGTTTAGCAAGGTTGCAAGACGATCGTAGGTGTGCACATTAGTAACAATCAAATTTTGAAATTAAAAGAAATGCTTTTTACGATAGTATAAAAAGTATCAGAAACTTTGAGGTAAATCTGACAAAAGATGTGAAATACCTACAAACTGAAAACTACAAAACATTGCCGAAAGAAATTAAAGGAGACATAAATCAATGGAGAGATACAGCATGATCATTTATTGAAAGACTCAATATTGTTCAGATGTCAGTTCTTCCCAAATTGATCCTTAGATTCTATACAATACCAGTCAGAAATTCCAGCAGATTTTTTGTAGACATTGACAAACTACTTTTAAAATTCCTGTGGAAATGCAAAAGACTAGAACAACTCAACAACTTCACAAAAGAAGCACATGGCAGGACAACTAGCAACTCCTGATTGGAAGAATTAGGATAAAGTTATGGTAAATAAGACAGTGTGGTATTGGCATAAAGTTAGACAAATCTACCAATGAAACAGAATGGAGAATCTAGAAGAGACACACAAATATGTGAACAATTGGTTTTTTACGAAGATGTAAAAGCAATTCAATGCAAAGGGATAATCTTCACAAATGGTTCTGGAAAAACTGGATGTGCACTACAAAGAAATGTACTTCAATCCATACCTCTCATCATAGAAAATGTTAATTCAATACACAGCTGTAAATTGAAAAACTTCTAGAAGAAAACAAGGAAGACTTTTGTGACCCCGAGTTAGGCTAAATGTTCTTAGACGTGAAGCCAAAAATGTAATCTAAAAAAAATTAAATTAAAATTTCTGTGAATTCACTATTAAGAGAATGAAAAGGCAAGCCACAAACTGGGAGAAAATATTTGCAAATCATGTATCAGACAAAAGACATGTCTCCAGAATACATGAAGAACTATCACAAATCAAGAAAATGAACTAAATTTTTAGAGGCCAAAAACTTCAACCACAAATACTTCACCAAAGAAGCTATACAGATGAAAAGTAAGTATGTACAAATGTGCTCAGCACCACTGTCATTAGGGAAAGGCAAATTAACAAATACAAGACCCTCCTGCATACGTACTAAAATACCCAAAATTTAAAAGATTGAGGCAGGCATGGTGGTTCATGCCTGTAATCCCAGCACTTTGGTAGACCAAGGCAGGCAGATCACTTGAACCCAGGAGTTCCAAACCAGCCTGGGCAACATGGTGAAACCCCATCTCTACAAAAAATACAAAAATTAGCCGGGTATGGTGGCATGTACCTGTAGTCCCAGCTACTCAGAAGTCAGGAGTCTGAGGTGGGAGGATCACCTGGGCCTGGGTGGTGAAGGCTGCAGTGAGCTGTGATCACATCACTGCGCTCCAGCCTGGACAACAGAGTGAGACCCTGTCTCAAAAAAAAAAAAAAAAAAAAAAAAAAAGACTGACCTTACCAAATGCTGAGGACGATGTGGAAAAACTGGAACGGATAGAAACTAGAGCTGGAAACTCTTGGAAACAGTTTTGTCGGTTTTTAAAAAGGTAAACTCACACCTTCTGTACCGTCACTGAATGACAAAGGATCCTGTCATTCCACTCCGAGGTACTTATTTGCTAAAAAATAACGCAGCCTATCTCCTTCAGAGACTTGTACGTGGATATTCACGGCAGCTTTATTTCATAATACTCAGTCCTACTTCCATCAAGCTGGGGTTTTTTAAATCTTTAATTTTTTTTTTTTTTTTTAGAGATGAGGTCTCACTGTGCTGCCCAGGCTGGTCTTGAACTCGGGCAAGCTGTTATTTTTGTAGAAAGACACAAAAGTCAGCTTGAGGGGTCTCCCACCTGGCAGATTTGGGACAATATGATGAGCATCAGTAAGTTGTGATAGTGGTTTATTAGAGTCCTTTGAATAACTCCTCAACCCCTGAGCCCATACTGATATAAATAAATAAATAGCAGAGAATTTTATTTATATAAATAAATAAATAGTAGATAAATTTATTTATATAAATAAATAGCAGAGAAACTTATTTATATAAATAAATAAATAGCAGAGAAATTTATTCCTTGTAGAAAGATGCCAAATAATAAATATAAAATAAATGATAAAATTAGAGAATCAGTATTGGGCCAGGCATGGTGTGGCTCACGCCTGCAATTCCAGCATTTTGGGAGGCCAAGGCAGGTGGATCACCTGAATTCAGGAGTTTGAGACCAGCCTGGCCAACGTGGTGAAACCTTGTCTCTACTAAACATACAAAAACTTAGCCAGCCATGGTGGCAGGCACCAGTAATCCCAGCTACTCGGGAGGCTGAGGCATGAGAATCACTTGAACCCAGGAGGCGGAAGTTGCAGTGAGCCAAGATTGCACCATTGCACTCCAGCCTGAACGGCAAGGAGATTCCGTCTCAAAAAAATATATGAAAATTTAAAAATTGAAATAAAATCACTATGTATTAACCCATATAGCAACAAGCAACTCAAGCAAGAACTACCAAAGGATGGCAAAACTCATGGGTGAAAGAGAGGTAGAAAATAGCATTTCCTGTGCTCTCATGGTTATCTCCCCACAGAACACTTATAATTTGCCAAACAAACAAACAAACAAACAAACAAACAAACAAAAAACCACACCCAGTAACCTTATAGGAGAGAAACCTAGTAGACATTATCAAGATTAAGTAATGTAACAGATTACCTATTGAATGGTGAGATCTTCCCCCTCCCTTTGAACATGGGATTGGTCTGTGTGACTACCTGGACCAATAGAGAGTGGTGCAAGGAACACCAGAGGGTAGGCCGTAAACATGTCTGGCACTTGCCCCTCGTTTTCTTAGGACATGCACTCCAGGGAAGCCAGCTGCCAGGCAAGGAGGCCAGCAAATCTGAAGATGTTTTCCCACATGCTACAAGAAAGCCCAAACTGGTCTACATGGGAGAGGTCCTAAGACTGACAGAAAACCATGTAGCCACCAGTTCCAGTCTCTATCTCACTGCAACCATGTGTGTGATCCTGCATCTGAACTCACAGCCATGACTGAATTCTCGATACACTGAAACCATGAAGATCATAAAATAGTTGTTTCTTGCTGCTAAGTGTTGAAATGGTTTTGTTGCACAGCAATAGCTAACTGGAACAGTGACAAAAGTTAGCATCACTAATAATAGGAAAAATCAACCTCACATGACACCTGATGGGATGCAATGACAACCATATATCACATACCGGGTATTCTGTCCAAAGACACATAACCTGGGCCTACTCGGGAGGAAGTATCAGACAATCCCAAATTAACCTTCAAAAATACCAAGGACATGAAAATCAAGGAAAAACTGAGAAACTGAGAAAGATACTAAAGAGGACAAGACACTCAAGTGCATCACCCTGAATTTGATCCTTGGGCCATAAGAAATGTCATTGAGACCATTGGTGAGGCATGAATAGGGTCTCCAAGTGAAGGGTACTATTTTTTTGGAACTTTTTCTGTAAGTTTGAAGTTGTTTCAAAATAGAAAAAAATAATAATAATACATGGCCATATGCTATAGTTTAAATGTGTCCCCTCCAAAACTTAGATGTTGCCCATGTGATATTATTACAGGGTGGCACCCCTAAGAGGTGATGAGGCTGTGAGGGTTTCTCCTTTGTGAACGAGATTAAGGCCTTTATAAAAAACGACTCATGAAGCATTCAGACATTTTATCTTCTAGTTTCTACCATGTAAGGAACACAGTGTTCTTTCCCTCCAGAAGATGCAGCTCTCACCAGACAACCTACTGGCACCTTGATCATGGACTTCTCATCCTCTGGAATGGTGAGAAACAATTTTTTCTTATAAAATGCCTAGTCTCAGGTGTTCTGTTATAGCAGCACAAACGACCTGAGACAGAAATTGGTACCAAGAGTGGGGTGTTCCTATAACAAATACCTAAAAATGTGGAATGGCTTTGGAACTTGGTAATGAGTAGAGGTTGGAACAGTTTTGAAGTGATTGCTGAAAAAGTCTATATTACTGTGAACAGAGCATTAAGGGCAATTCTGATGAGGGCTCAGAAGGATAGGAGAGCTGTAAGGAAAGCTTTGTTCTTCTTAGAGATCACTTAAATAGTAGTGAACAGAATATGGGGAGTAATCATGACAGTAAAGGTCATTCTGCTGAGGTCCTAGGGGGAAATGAGGACTAGCTTATTGGAAACTGGAAGAAAGGGCATTCTTATTATAAAGTGACAAAGAACTTGGCTGAATTATGTTCACGTTTTACGACTTCGTGGAAGGCAAAACTTAAGAGCAATGAACTAGGATATTTGATGGAAGAAATCTCTAAGCAGCAAAACATTCAGGAATCTGCATGGCTTCTCTTAACTTCTTATAGTAAAATGTGAGAAGAGAAATCATTTAGAAATTGAATTTATGATTAAATGGGAAGCAGAATGCAAAAATCTGGAAAATTCTCAGCCTGCCCATGTAAAGCATAAAAAGTGGGTTTAGGAGAGAAAATCAAGGGTGTGGCCTAGTAACTGTTTGATAAGGAGATTAGGAAAAGGAAGCCAAGTGCTGCTATTTATCAAGGCAATGGGAGAATGACCCTGAAGGCATTTCAGAGAGCTTCAAGGCTGCCATGCCCATGACAGGCCCAGAGTACCAGGGTGTTAAGGGCAGAAGACTTTCCAGGGAAGTCCAGCTCATCTGCTCCCTGCTCTTCAGGTGCTCAGCAATGGCTCAAGCGGACCTAGGTATACTAGGGCCATGGTTCCAGAAGGTATAAGCTTCTGGTGGCAGTATCCACATGCTACTACTTCTGTATGTGTGCAGAGTGCAGGAGCTATGGCAGCATGGCCTCCACAGAGTCCCAACCAGGGCAATGTTCAACCAAACTGTTGAGTCAGGGCTACTGCAGAGAGCCCCTATTTAAGCAATGCTTAGTGGAGCCATGGGGCCAGGGCTGCTCACAAGATCCCAGACCTGTAGAGCCACCAGCAGGCAACTAACCCTAGCCTGGGAGTGCTGAGTGCTGCCAGTACCTGACACCAACTCATGAGACCTGCTGTATGGGCTATGCCCAGCAAAGCCATGAGGGCGTGGCTGCCCGAGGCCTTGAGGGTTCAACTCCCACCCCACTGCATCATCCAAAAAGTGGGACAGGGAGTTAAAAAAGATTATTCTCCAGCCTCAAGATTTAATGTTGTTTGACTTACTTGGTTTTGGATTTACCTGAGCCCCCATTATTCCCTTCTTCTTGCCTGTTTCTTCCTTGTGTGATGGAAATATTTATCCTATGCCTCTCCCTACACCATTGTATTTCAGAAGCACATAACTTGTTTGATTTCACAGGTTCACTGCTGGAGAGCCGTTTTCCTTGAGGTGATGTCTAGATGAGACTCTGGGCTTGAGGCTTTAAAGTAGATGCTGGAATGAGTTAAGACTCTGAGGGCTATTGAGATGGAATGAATATATTTTGCATGTGAGAAGAATATGAATATGGTGGGGGGAGAGGGATAGAATGCTATTGTTTGAATGTGTTTCTTCCAAAATTCAGGTGTTGGCCATGTGATAGTATGAGAAAGCAGGGCCTTTAAGAGATAATTAGGCCATGAGGGCTGCTCCCTCATGAAACGGATTAAAGCCCTTATAAAATAAGGATCATGCAGCATTCACTCTCCCTACCACTTTCCGCCACATGAGGACACAGTGCTCCTCCTTTCCAGAGGATGCAGCCCTCACCAGATGGCCTGCCAACACCTTGACCTTGAACTTCCCAGCCTCCAGAGTTGTGAAACATAAATTTCTGTTGTTTATAGGTTATCCAGCCTCGGGTCTTCCATTACATGAACTAGGATGCCTCATTTTGCGAAATTCTGATAGAAGGGCTTGTGTGTGCTCAAGGCTCAGAAAGGAAGGTCATTTCTACCTCATTCAGGGTTCTTTCTCCCAGCCTTGGGCATTCATCGGGCAACAAGGCTCCATTTAGACACCAGGACGGAAGAAATGCCACAGCCCCATTAGGAAGCTGGCTCGGCCACAGAGGTCACAGGTGGGTAATCAGGGAAAAAGGCATTTTGGGGGAAAGGAGCCTCCTGAGGTCATGATTTTGCATATGGTTGTTAATAATGCAACACTGAGTCTATTAAACAGAGTAAAAGGTAACTTTGGCCCGTGGGAAAGGACATTATGCAAATTCAAGCAGAGAAAAGCTTTTTAAAATGCACATACTTAACTAAAGCATCCAGAGCTCTGGTCATTAGTTTCTTTTAAAAATGTCCCCAAGAAAGCATTGTTTCCACCAATTGCCACTGAACAGAAAGCCAGGATTTGGATTCCAACGAACCAGGGCACTGGCTCTAGATTGTTGCTGTGTCCGCTGTGGGACGTAGAGGATGCTTCTCAAAGTCTCTGAGACACAGTGTTCTCACCAGTGAAACATATTTTTCAGACTGAATGTTCTTTCGGAATTGTGGTTAGCACAGGCTTCAGGATGGAGCTGTCCACAGACACAGTGCTGAAACCCTGGCATAAATAGGCCCACTTAAAAGCTCATCTCTGGTATCCACCTGCACCATCCTAGCTGTGGGTAGCAGGATGTCTGTTCTGCAGCCATGGAAACAGCCCTCAGAAAAGCAATTAGTGCACAGGTGTGCACTTTAGAGCTGCGATATTTTGAAATTATTTATAACTGTAAAAGCAATTAGTCTACATAATGGACTAATCACTTACTGGAATTTGGGATTCTTTTGGATTTCTATATAACACGCATGTATCCAGCACAATTTAGTTTTATAAATGCCAATAATTAAATCAACTCCAATTTTATTTCAATTAGATTGAGTACAACTATCATAGATTTGGAAATTGCTGTGTGTGTGGAGTGGGGTGTGTGTTTCTTCTATCTGCTAGTTCAAAAAACTGAAGTTAAATGAGAATATACTGAGGTAAATAATATAATTTTTGGTAACTTTTCATAGGACTGGTATTATCTTCATTTTACAAACAAGGGCCTATTTTAGAAAGGTCAAGGCTAACCTTAAAACTTCTTGAGTGACCAGAAAATGTGTACTGTATTATCTAATTTAATTTATATGACAGCCAAAATGTGTATTTGCACATTTACCAATAAAGAAAACTGGTCACAGAGAGGAAAATGAAAGGTAACAAAAATTTGTGACTGGTCACTATGTAAAGTGTATATGTTACTTTTTAACATCTGTAACAATTCTAGGAGGAAAGAGTTATTTCCCAATGTCAGATGAAAAGCCAGAGGGTCAGAGATGTTGAGTAACTCACCCAGATTTATCCACAGTGAGAGATCCAGGTTTTAGACCCAAACCTGTCTGGCTTGAAAGCTCAGAATCTTCCTGAGTTGCTGCAGCAACTCCAGACTGCCCCAGGAAGCGGCCTCCCCCCAGCTGTCCTTCTGTGTGGACACCACTCTGCTCACTCCAAGAACTCAGACTCCCCCAGCATTCAGCTCCCATAACGTTGTGGCTTCCCTAGACCTTCACACAGGGAAAATATGATAACCTCGTAGCCACTGGGCCTGAACAGAGTGCAGGTGTCATTCTTACCTGTCATTCCTGCATCAGCTCACTCTCCCTCCTCCATTAAATACCCCAGTTTTGAAGTCCATGTATCTGACTCCTTCTCCTGCCACCATTCCTTGCAGCTATCTACTCCTCCCCTGCTCTTTCTCTCTTCTTTCTCAAAGACCTTAGGTCCTCTCTCTCTCCCACTCTCTTCAATTACTCCTGCTGTTATTCTTGGCCATATCAATGCCCAGACAGGCGACCTGCCAACACCCTCCTGGGTCCTTATTCTCAACCTGTCTGGTCTCCTGCTCTCCTTGGTCCTTCTGAGACCATGTAATGACAATATCTGCAATACGTCCTTAACAGCCGTGTTATAGATCCTGCTCTCAGAGTACAATCTACAGTTTTGCCTGCATGTTCCCCTTCATATCTCTAATCTAACAGTCGTCAGTCCCACTAGGACCCTGACCCATGATTCTTCTCCTTTTATCTTTCCTCCACCTCCTCACATCTTCACTTTCCTCGTTGCACAGCTGATATTTCACTTCAGACAGTGTAACCATTCCTTGGCTGCTTCCCCTCCCTAGAACACTGACATCCTCCAATATCCCCACATCTCACTTCCTTCAGGTCTTTGCTCATAGATCATATTTCAGAGAAGCCATCCCAGCCCAAAACTCAGCCCAACAGCTCCTGCTCCCTTTCTGTACTTTCCATCTCCTGAAATGTGCATCCATCTCACACCATATTATATTCTCTTAGCACAGAGTCGGTGCCCAATCATTCTTGAATAAACTCCCTGTACTTTGTGCCCACATTGTTAGCACCTGTTTATGAATTGTTTGGAACATTTCTCTTATTTTATTGAAACTATTAGCTCACATAGCCGATGACCCATGTCCCATTCATTTCTGTATCCCATGGGCTAGCAGTGAGCAAACAGAGTAAGAACCCAGCAAATATTTGTTAAGTGAATGAACGAAAGAAGGAAGGCTGAAAGCTGCTATGTTGCTTAGCACAGCACATCAGGTGTCTGAGTTGCTGATGTCTTATACCGCTTGGGGACTTCGTGTAGAGCTTGGGCATGGAACAATGTGTTTTATTCTAAAATATATGGTCAAAAGCCCACTTGTCTCCTTCTGGTACCACTCCCTACTCTCACACGTCCTTCTCACAGTCTCAGCATCACCCATAATATCAAGCTTGTCACCACCCCATAATATCCCCTCTTCTTCCTTAATCATCTCCGAATCTAGCCCACCCTCTCAGGATCACGATGCCTCTCCTGACACAATAAACGGGAGGGCTGCTAACGAGAATGGAGAACAGTGGAGTTTTGCGCGTTTCTGTTTTACAGATGTCATCTGGAGCCCTTATTCCCTGTGTGCAGGCAGGTCTCTGCAAGCTATGCAGCCCTGAAATTGCTCTGTGTCCCAAGTGGATGATGGTCCTCCGACATCTTGGACCTAAGTTCACCATTCAGGCCTCCCAGGATTATCATCAGCACATCCAAATAAGACACATACTCCAGGTCCAGAGAGTCTGCAAAGATCATGAATGCAACCCTCGCTCTCCGACTAAGGCTAAGGGAGATCAAAGAGGGCTATAGGTGGAAGGACAGGAGGGCAGGTGTTATCACCACAAAGGCTTCAAAGAGAGAGAACAGGGGAGAAAAGCAGAGAAGAGCAAACCAGGAAACATGGAAGGTTCCCTGCTTTCAAATCTAGGCATCTGGCATACTTGCCCCCAGTCCCATCACTTGCCTCTTCCTGAGCCTACTCAATAAGTGTTACTATTGATAAGGAAATGATACATTCACACTTTAAATAATAACTTAAATTTGTATTTATTATATTGTCAAGGCAGTTTTGCACTCATGATCGCATTGACCTGTCATAACACACCTGAGGATAGGTACCACCCTCATTCCCATCGCACAGATGAGAAACTGAGGCACGGATTCATCATCCAGTGGTTTGCTCATGTCATTCAGGTGGTAGCTGGAATTAGAACCCCACGTTTGCAGGTCAGGCGTGGTGGCTCTCACCTGTAATCTCAGTACTTTGGGAGGCTGAGATGGGTGGATCACCTGAGGTCAGGAATTCAAGACCAGCCTGGTTCAACATGGTTAAACTCCATCTACTAAAAATACAAAAATAGCCAGGCATGGTGCTGTGTGCCTATAATCCCAGCTATTCGGGAGGATAAGGCACAAGAGTTGCTTGAACCTGGGAGGTGGAGGTTGCAGTGAGCTGAGATTGCGCCACTGCACGCCAGCCTGGGTGATAGAGTGAGACTCCCTCTCAAAAACAAAAAACAAAAAACAAAAAAAACAGGTTTGTGACACCCAAGCCGGTGCCCTTTCCCCAGCAGCCTGTAGCCACATAGCCCACTCAGTGCTATCTGCAAGAAACAGGCTGTGTCCCGCTGAAAGCAGGCTCTGCCCCGCAGCCCCCACCCTGGAGAATCACTGGCTGCCCCTGGCCAGCCACGGCCGACCGACGTGCAGCTTCCTCGTATGGATCCCCTCTTTTTTCACAGGTTACTCCATTAGAGGGAAAGGTTAGATAAATGCTGTGCTTTGAGTCAATGGAGCCAATCTTTCTTTTCCCACTGGCTCTGAGCTCTGCCGCTTGCCCCATGAGTGCTCTAAACGCCTTTTACTACTTCATAATCACCCGCATTGTGCTCCACGCTCACCTTGTTATTTAAACTCCCATAAAAGGTAAAATAAAAAAAAGTTAATGGCCTAAAACTTGCTTCTTCGAACAACCTAAGAGGACGTTTTACTCATAAATGTAAGCAAGGAAACAGGATTCCGTTTCTCCGGTTATGAGACAAATAAACATCTTCCCAAGGCTCCACAGCCATGGTACCCAGCGACGGGCTGCGCAGCACCTCGCACTCAGTGGCCCTGGGGAGAACTCCCTGAGCTTGGGACTCCAGCACCCTCACAGCCCCTGGAAAGCCTGCTCCTCTGGGAGTGAGGACAGCGTAACGGGGACAGTGATGGATTCCAGTGGCCCCACCTCCTGCCTTTCTGAGGGGGACGCAGCAAGCTTTTCACACTCCAATTGGAGAGCACAGATTGAATGTCTGCGATGTGCCAGACCTAGGGACAGACAGGTAGAGCCAGGAATCCCGTTCCCAGCCTCCCGAACCACACAGGTGAGGAGGCAGGCAACCAGAGAGAAAACACAGCACGTTCAGTGACTGTGGAGGAAGGAGAGGGTGTTACAGGGCGCAGACAAAGACGTTCAACCAGCTGAGCATTCACAGAAGGCTTCCTGGAGGAGATGGTTCCTCCCGAGAAATGAACAGAATTTTGCCAGGTGAAGAAAAGCAGAGAATCCCAGACCAAAAGAAGAGCGTGGGCAAAACCAGGGAGAAACAGAAAAGACGGCCGGTTTAGAGGTGGAGAGCAACACATGACTGAAGCAAGAGAGCCAAGAAGGAGCGGCTTGAAGGGGAGCGGAAGGCGGGCAGCTCCAATGGTGAAGGTCGGGGGATGTCCTGCCGGGCTGGAGGCTTCTCTGCTCCTCGTGTCGCAGGCAGGGAGCAGCAGGGAGCAGCAGGGAGCAGATCTGATCATGAGTGAGACTATGAACGTCACCTGATTGGAAAACCGAACGCATCCTCCCTGCTTTTCCCCCACAACGTGGGGATGGACGCAAATGGACAAAAGTGGGTGTCTCCCCGGGGAGTGCGGCTCCTGCCACATGGCAAAGCTGGCAGTGCACAGAGGAGGGATGGAGGGGGAGCTGGGGTGTCCAGAGGCAGGGAGGGCATGAAGAGCCACCAGCACAAGCCCCGGCCCGCCCTCGTGCTCCCAGCACTGGTGCCATTCAGAGTGTGAGCAAGCCCTCCCCTCTCATCAGACCTGACCCAGCATCTTGCAGGGACTGTGTGCTCAGCAGATGTGTGTACGACAAACCAAGAAGCAGGTCGAGGGCACGGCTAACAAGCTCTCTTAGCACCTGGAAGGCCGGACAATCTAGCCCAGAAAACCCACATTTAAATATAACAAAATCAGATGGAGAGAGCCTGTGCAGGACCCCCTGGAGGAGTGGTGTACTCTCCCCTCACAGGCTGTTGGTCTGCAGAGCAGACAGTCCAGGAGCACAGGCGGCCATGAGATGCTCCAATGTACCCACATTCCCCTCGCTTCCAGGCATCACCTGCTCGTGATAAACATCTCGATTCCCAACCAACCTTTCTTGGCATCCATGAATATAATGGCTACCCTTATGGGTCAACTTGGCTGGGCCACGGTGCCCAGATATTTTGTCAAACATTATTCTGGATATTCCTGTGAAGGTGTTTTTGGATGAGATTAACATTTAAACCTGGGGACTTTGAGTAAAGCAGATTGTTCTCTGTAATGTGGGTGGGCCTCATCCAATCAGGTGAAGGCCTTCAGAGAACAGAGACTGACCCCCTCCTCAATAAGAAAGAATCCGGCCAGCACGTGGTCTTCAGGCTTGAACTGCACATCAACTCTTCCCCGGTCTCCAGCCTGCCGGCCTAGCCTTGCCAGGCTCTATAACTGTGTGAGCCAATTCTTTAAAATCTCAATCTCACTATCTCTCTCTCTCTCTCTCTCCCCCTTTCTCCCTCCCCCCTTCCCTTTGTGTCTCGGGAGATCCCTGAATAATGGAAGGAACTAGGACAAGCTGTCTCTCAAGGTTGTGTTGTGGCCCCAAGCCCCCAACACCTGCCCCCACCGCCTTTCTGAAATGGATCTCCCATCGTGTCCACCTCTACTGTGATGTCGCTGCTGAGCCAACTCGGGAAGAAAATCTTTGCTCTGAGTTAGGTTTGATTGGGAGGATTCCAAGGCAAGGGTGCCTAGGCTCCAAAATGTGACAGGGCCTCTTCAAGTAGCCCTTCCAGCTGACAAAACCAGCCCCTCTGGTGAGTCCTCACAATCTCACCTCTGACCCTTTATATCCCCACCCCCACACACCCCCACTGGATCCATCAGACATAGCTCTGATGCCTGGCAAGGTGCATCTGCATCCTCTGAGAACATCTTCAGGTCCAGTGCGAATCAGCAAGTGCTAGTGGATAAAGAATGGAAGGAGAGGTACCTATGTCCATGCTGGGGCTTCCCTACGATGATGGTACAACCACATCACAAAGCTGAGTGCTCAGTGCCCAGGAGAGAGGCAAATGACAGTTACAGGCATCAGATGAGAAGGAAGCCTTCATCAGGGTTGCTGCTCATTCAGCTGGCCCAGAAACTCAACTGCTAATTAATAAACTTAACAATGAACTGGAGTGAAACTTCCCTGTTTCCAGGCACTACCCTGTCAAAACCAACTTTCATCCCACCTCAAAAGAACAGTTTTTAAAGGCCAATTTAACTTTTTCACCATCCCATCCAAGTGCCCATGTGTAGGGGATGGATGGATAACAGGACGTGGAAGCTCCACATGAAATCACAGGCAGGAGTAAGAGGGAACCAGGGGAAATAGACCCTTCAGACTCAGAGTCAGGTGGAGGGAGGCGGGAAGAAGAGAATGGCATCTGGTAAAATACTCGTGTAAAGTTAGAGAAATACTTATTCAACACAATGCTCAATATTTTGCAGAGATGTCACCATATGCAAAGAATTACTCCAAATCTATTATAATGGGTGTTTATGAGGCTTTGAGGCAGAATGGAAGCGGGAATAGAGAATAAAGGGGAAAATGCAGTAATAAAACAAAGGAAACAGTTACAAAAAATATAGAAAATGAACAACCCTTCTGAAGGCAACTAACTCAACATGCCCAATAAACATTGTTGTAAATATCCCTTTTCAAATGTGTTGTGAGTGGGCAAGAAACAATAAACCCCCAAGGACCAATTAACGTATGAAAGCAGGATCCTCCCTCGGCAAACTGCAGAAAGTCTTGACCTTCTGACTGACAGCTGCATAGACCCAGGGTACACAGGACAAGACGAAGTCGTCTCAGTGAAGGGTGTCTCATGAGACAGTCCCCCAGGAAGTGGCGACCTCCAAGAGCTACCCCTCCATATAACAGTAACCTAGAAAGACCTCATGAAAGACAATAAAGACTCTACGTTGGCTCAAACTTATTGTTGAGTAGATAGAAAAAAAAATTCTCCTGATAATGTGAAACCCCAAACCAATGCTCACATGGTTTTGCATTCTGAACTCATATCCACTGTGAGAAAAAGGAGAAAAGAAAAAATACTCAAGGGAGAAATTATTTTAAAGTTGTCCTATCCTGAGCTCATAGCAACCCAAGAGAATACAGATTCTCTTCAACAGAATACAACTTCAATACAAGCCTCAAATAATTCCCACATACAAAGTTATATGGAAAAAATGAGCCATGGTCAAAAATCACAAAATACACAAAAGGCAGGTTACGTGCATGACAGCCCACAGAAACAACCGGCTCAGGAACAGCAGGCTGCAAAGCCAGCAGCCACTGCATTTCTAGAAGCTGGAATACAAAATATAAATATTTTATAGATGTAAAATATGCTTTAAGACCCCCAATTTTTTAATATTAAAAAAAATCCAAGAGACTACAAGCAATGAAGGAGATTTGAAAAATAACTGAGTAGAAGTCTAGAAATAAAATTCAAAATATAACCAAAATTAAAAACTCAACAGACATGGTACAGCAGATTATGCACAGCTGATGAAACAATTACTGAAGTGAAAGGTAGGAGACAGCACAGACATGAACAAATGTGACAGACGCAAAAGATGGATGGGCTAAGAGGGAAAGGGGAGTGGGGGTACATCTCATTCGAATTCTAAAAGGAGGTAACACAGACAGTGGAGCAGAGGCCACACTTATTAGATGGTGGATAAGTATTTTCAGAAACAGAAGAGAGGCTCCAACCCTTAAATTCAGGCAACTGGACAAAACACAAAGAGAATGCATGTTTTAAAAAGAAAGAAATCGGCCAGGCGTGGTGGCTCACGCCTGTTATCCCAGCACTTTGGGAGGCTGAGGCGGGGGGATCACTTGAGATCAGGAATTCGAGACCAGCCTGGTCCACATGGTGAAACCTTGTCTTTACTAAAAATACAAAAGATTAGCCAGGCGTGGTGGCGCATGCCTGTAATCCCAGCTACTGGGGAGGCTGAGGCAGGAGAATCACTTGAACCCAGGAGGCGGAGATTGCAGTGAGCCGAGATCACGCCACTGCACTCCAGCCTGGGAGACAGAATGAGACTCTGTCTCAAAAGAAAAAAAAAAAAAAAAAAAAAAAAAGAACAAAAAGAAATCCACACTGAGTTAAACTATCAAATAAGCAAGAAAAATATCATAAAAAAGAAATATGAAAAGAAAATATCATACAAAGAGAAAGAAAACAAATATTGTCCATCACTGAGCAAAAGTCAGATTGAGGATTGACTGACTTCTCAATAGCAACAGTGAATGCCAAAAAAAAAAAAAAAAAAAAGGCAATAATATCTTCAGCATGTTTCAGAGAGAATAAAAGAATTGTACACTCAGAAAAACTATCGTTTAATGATGGAGGTAAAATATACGTATTTTCAGACAAAAATAACTTAATAAGATAATTTGCCATCAACCGACCATACCACAGAAAATTCTAAAGAACCTACTTCAGACAGAAGGAAAGCCGTGCCCAGAAGCAATTGGGAAATACAAGGAGTAGTAAGCAAAGAGAATGGTATTTATTTGGATAAATCTAAATAAAAGTAAACTGAAGAGAATCAAAGCAACAACTCAATCAACAACAACAACAACAACAGAACCCAACTTGGGGGGCTTAAAAAACAAAATTTAAAAATGGATAAAATGTAATAAAATTGGGCAAAATGGCACATAATAGAGAAGGGAAATTCTGGGAGTTAAAGTATCTTAAGATCCTTGTGCTTTGGGGAGGACGGGAAGTAGTTTTTACTTTGTTGGTTTAAAAGTAAACTCTTCTAAAGTAACAACTCAAATAAAATAAATAAGAGTGCAAAACCCTCCAAAATGGTAGTGGGAAAAAGTGGAATGAATAAAACAAACTCAGTGAATATAGAGAAAGACAATTGGAGGGAAAACAGAAAGTATGAAAGATGATAAACATGAGTCATAATTTTTCACTAGTTACAATAGATACAAATAGTCTAATCTCAGTTAAAAGACAAAGATTGCTCAACTAGATTTTAAGAAGATAATTGATCTAGTCACTATTTATAAGAAACATACAACTTTAGAATGCAGGAAGATCAAATAAAAGGATGAAGAAAGATTAGGCAATATTTATTCAAATATTAATCAAAAGAAAAAACTCAAGAGAGAGAGAGAGTGTGTGTGTGTGAGAGAGAGAGAATCAGAATTTAAGGCAAAATACATAGAGAATAGAAGGTTACTATAAAAATGCTAAAAAGTTACATATACCAAGATATAGAATAATTTCAAATAGTAATTAATCTAACAGCTTCAAAATATATAAAACTAAAATTGACTACTATATTCTATCATAGAAGGAAATCTTGTTGTTTTTTGTAAATATCAGTAGATGAAAAGGATAAATTTAAATATTGGAATATCATAATTAACAAGCTTAGTCTACTCTAAAAAGCTACTGGAGAATGCATATTTTTCCAAGCACACATGGGACATTTATAAAAATTAGCACATCCTAGGCCATATAGCAGTATTAATACATTTTAAAGCATTATGATTATACAGATCAATGTTTCAGACAAAACTTTAATTAAATTAGCAATTAATAAAAATATCATTAGAAAGACTGCATGCATTTGGAAAAATCCTTTTAAAGCACACATCTAAATTAATTATTGAGAAGGTTATAATGGAAATTAAAAATTTGTTTAATTTGAAATTTCAAAACTTATAGGATGCAGCCAAATCAGTTCATAAAAGGAAACTTATAGCCTTAATTGCTTAGGTTAGAAAAGAAGAAAGATTGGAAATCAATGAGACAAGCATACAACACAAGAAGTTACAAAAAGACAGTAAAATACATCAAAGAAAATGAAAGAAAATGATTTTCAAACATTAAATAAATGAATAAACAACAGACAAAATAAAGTTTTGAACATACCAATTAACTGACAACATTCTAGTAATAGAATGAGAGAGGCTAGTATAAACGGGTAAGAAGGAAACATTTGGGTGGGGTGTTGGAGGAGGTGGGATGGCAGCCATGAGGCTGTCTGGGAGGAGAGGGGTCCAGGCAGAAGGAGAGGTTGCAGAAGGACAGGAGTCTGGAGTACATGCTCTTAACACCCTATCTCCTTAGCCATGATAAACATGAATCATAATTTTTCACTAGCTACAATAGATATAAATAGTCTAATCTCATTAGTTAAAAGACAAAGATTGCTCAACTAGATTTTAAGAAGACAATTGATCCATACACTATAAGAAACATAACTTCAGAATGCAGGAAGATCAAAGAAAAGGACGAAGAAAGATCAGACAATCTTTATTCAAATATCAATCAAGAGAAAAAACTGAAGAGGTGTGTGTGTGTATTGTATGTAGTTCAAAAGCATGCAAAACTAAACGATACATTATTTATGTATTCCTGGACAGCAAGATTAAAAACTGCCACACCAGCACTCCCCTCCACTCCTTCTTCTCAATAACACTTCTAACATAATTAGGGGCACACCAATATGTAATTATAACACTTCTAATAGAATTAGTACACTGCATTTTCTAACATATTTTTTGTTTTAGTCATTGTCTGTCTCCGTAAGAATTTAGGCTCCATAAGGACCGTGGGTGTTGTCACTTTCGTTCACTGCTACATCCCCAAGACGTAGAGCAGAATCTGGCACTTAGAAAGTGCTCCATAAAAATTTTGGATGAATCTATCCAAAAACCTAATAAAAAAAATAAGGGACAGACTTGACTGGGCACTCTACAGAACAGGAAATGCCAATGGCCCATAAACGTGACAAGATGCTCAACCTCTTTAGTAATTAGTTGCTATGTATTCGTGTATCGTGCAATCTAGTCCATGCATCTTCCATGAGATGCCATCTCACACCCACTGGATGTGCAAACCCGGAGAAGTCAGACAGTGTCAGATGTTTGTGTGGTTAGGGAGCAGCCACAGCTCCTAGATTCTGCTGGTGGGAGCATAAGTTGGTCTAACCACTTTGAGTAGTCATTTGACACCATCTAGTACCCTTAAATATGTGTGTGCTGGCTCCCCTTCACTCCAAGACCCATGTCTATCCATTGCTGCCCTGCTCTGAGTTTCTGGCGGGCCAACGTCTCCATCATCCAGGGAGCATCTCCCAGAGCTCCTTGCCCCTGGGACTCCAACTGGGTTCAGCCAGTGAGAAGCACTGGAGGAAGTCAGGGGACAGGATGAGAGAACCATCAGGGTATTTCTCTCCACCACCCCACTTCCCCTCTGCACTGGCATCCCGTGTCCAGCAGGGGCTGCAAACTCTACAGCGCCACCTGCTGCCACATGGAGTGAGAAAAATGCAAACTGCTTAAGAATTTAGCAGCATAGGCCGGGCGCCGTGGCTCACGCCTGTAATCCCAGCGCTTTGGGAGGCTGAGGCGGGCGGATCACGAAGTCAGGAGATCGAGACCACCCTGGTTAACACACTGAAACCCCGTCTCTACTAAAAATACAAAACAAATTAGCCGGGCATGGTGACAGGTGCCTGTATTCCCAGCTACTCGGGAGGCTGAGGCAGGAGAATGGCGTGAATCCGGGAGGCAGAGCTTGCAGTGAGCTGAGATTGTGCCACTGCACTCCAGCTTGGGTGACAGAGCAAGACCGTCTCAAAAAAAAAAAAAAAAAAAAAAAGAATTTAGCAGCATAAGCCGAGCACAGTGGCTCACGCCTATAATTCCAGCACTTTGGGAGGCCGAGGTGGGCGGATCACTTGAGGTCAGGAATTCGAGACCAGCCTGACCGACATGTTGAAACCCCATCTCTACTAAAAATACAAAAATTAGCTGGGCGTTGTGGTGGGTACCTGTAATCCCAACTACTCAGGAGGCTGAGGCATGAGAAATGCTTGAATCCCAGGAGGCGGAGCTTGCAGTGAGCCGAGATCATGCCACTGCACTCCAGCCTGGGCGACAGAGCAAGACTCTGTCTCAAAAAAAAAAAAAAAAAAAAAAAAGGAATTTAGCTGCGTAGTTCTATTGTACATAGTTCAAAAGCATGCAAAACTAAGCAATACGTTATTTATGTATTAAAGGACCAACACAGGAATGATTAATACCTAATTCAAGATCATGAATGAACCTGCTAGAAGGAGAAAGAAAAGGGGAGCACGAAATGACAAGCAGGAGGTTCTCAACTTCCCGGTCATCTCTTGTAAACTGTATGGTGCATACAGAGCTGGTGCCTTTTATTTTTTAGGCTTCCTCATATATTATGTGTGCCTGTTGTATGTATTTGTTATTTAATAAAAACTAATTTTAAAAAGATAATCAAGGTTTTTCAGAACAAAAACTCTTATTTAAATGGCCATGATGCTAAAATTTTTAAATATGCTAAATATGCAGAATTATGATTTTGCAGAACTTCCAGAAATTAAAAATAGCAATCAGAAGAAGAAAATTAGCCAAGGTCGAAACATTTTTAATGATTACATTCAGTAGAGTAATATTTATTTATTTATTTATTTATTTATTTATTTTTAAAGACAGAGTCTTACTCTTTTGCCCAGGCTGGAGGGCAGTGGCATGATCTCAGCATACTGCAACCTCCGCCTCCTGGATTCAAGTGATTCTCCTGCCTCAGCTTTCTGAGTAGCTGGGATTACAGGCAACCGCCATCATGCCCAGCTAATTTTTGTGTTTTTGTAGAGACGGGGTTTCACCTTGTTGGCCAGGCTAATCTTGGACTCCTGACCTCAGGTGATCCACCCACCTCAGCCTCCCAAAGTGCTGGGATTACAGACATGAGCTACCGCACCCAGCCGAGTAACATTTATTAAAAAATAATTAAGCCAATATATTACAAAATTTTAAATAAGATCTCATGAATGAGTATTAAGGACCCAAAAAAAATATTAAATCTTTTTTTTTCTTTTTTAGAAAAGCGGAGCCCTATCTTTCATGTTAGAAACTGGAGAATGTGATTAACCCAAGTCTCTGCGTCTGAAGTCAGAAGGAACAAGGAAGAAAAGAGGAAAGAGAAGAAGGAAAAGGTAAGGAGAGGAGAGGGAGGGAGGGGTCCAGGGGGAAGCGGGCAGAGGAGGTTGGGCCAAGGTCACCTGCAGAGTGTGGGAACACACAGAGGACGAGGGAAGGCATGAATGGAGACCCAGAGGACCCGCGGTGGACAGGCGTAGATGGGGAATTCCAGAAGAATCAAAAGCAGAAGCAAGACGTGAGCTTGAGAGTGCATCGCCTGTTACAGAAAGTAGAAATATCTGGAGAAGTGGGTATCTCAGGAACCCATCAGTGAAGAACAGGAGTTAAGAGTCCCGCAAATGTGACTGTCCGGGTTTTGCATATGGACTCAGAGTCACTAGCAGTGTAGCTTGCAAAAGGCACACTTTCCTTCAGCAAATATCGTTTTCAAGTCACCCAAACTCCCTATGCCTCCATTTCCTCTCCCAGGAAAGCAGCTTGGTAGTCAGGGGGTAGATGATCTGCCCACCAAGGTTGTTGTGGAGTTGAGGAGATGGTGCATGTACAACACAACGCCTGCACACGGTGAAGTCCAATAAATGTTTTCCATTTTTATAAAACGGAGATGCTGAGCAGAGACAGTGGAAACAGGCTGTGCAGAGCCCCCATGTGTCATTAAAAGGCATTTGGATATTATCCTGCAAGCGGTAAGGGCCCTCTTAAGAATTCTGAGTAGGTTAAACATGGGTTTCCGGCTGGTCACTCTGGCTGGCCAGCAGCGGATGGGGCAGGTTTGGAGATCAATTATACGACATGGGCAGCAGTCAGACAGAGAGGGAGGGGCAGGCTGGGGACACAGGAGAGAGAGCCAGCTGTGCCAAGCAGGGGGGTGTGTGGATGGAGCCTGAGGGTGATGATCCCCTAGTTTCTGACTGGGAAAACTCCTACAGTGGTTGAACTACCCCCTGCCCACCTGTCCTGGGTTGAATTGTGCTCCCTAAGGAGGTAAATGAAGTCATAATGGCTAATGCCTTCCCATGTGACCTAATTTGAAAATAGGATCAGTGCAGGTGTGATCTGTTAAGATGAGGTCACTCTGGAATAGAGTGTGCTCTTCCTCCAATACGATCGGTGCCCTTATGAGACCAGGAGAGAGGCCCACAGGGAGAAGACGGCCGTGTGACAACGACCACAGAGAATGAAGCGATGCAGCTACAAGCCAAGGAATCCTGTGGAATGCCAGTCAACAGCAGAAGCTGGACGGGGCCAGGAAGGTCTTTCCCAAGAGCCTTCAGAGAAGCGGGGTCCTGCCGACACCCCTAGTCTCCAGACTGGAAGAGAACCAATGCCTGTTGTTCAAGGCTGCCCCATGTAAGGCACTTTGTTCCAGCTGCCCTGGGGCACTCAACCACCACCCTGGCCCCCACTCAAAGGCAACCTCTTCTCAGAAGGCCTTCCTGTAGCTTCAGAGAACTCAGGTCATGCTCCAAGTGTAGCCTTTCCAAAATGAATTTCAACCATGCTCTTTATTTCCCTGACTCCCCCGCCAGACAGTGAGCCCCACGAGGACAGCCTGAGGTCCCACACATCCCTGAATCCCCACCTTTCAGCCAGAGGGTGAGTGGGAGGAAGTGAAGCCACCCAGCACAGCCTGGCCCCGCTGTGGCCGTCGGTGCAGCCCCTGGATCTCCTGGTCCCTCCTGCATTCCTCCTCTCTCGGCCGCATGCTCTGTGCCTCCACCTTCAATGGATGGGGCCCTCCAGCTTTGCTCTGGAACTTATCAGGCACCGGGTGGTACACAATGGGGAACTCATTAGCTGGGCTCTCCCTGTTTGCCATGTCCACAGCTTTTTCCATGCTTCCCTTACAGACTGAGGACTGTCTATTCCAGCATCGTCAACTAAGGACACCTTGTGTTCAGATCTCGCTCTGCTGCCCCTGCCACCTAGAGGACCTCCTCGCTCATCGCCGATGCCTGGCTGGGGGACAATCTTCCTAAGACGCTCCATTTCATTCATTTTGTAATGCAAACCTCTCCAGTCAACTGTTTCTGCTCCTGTTTAAACGGTTTGCACATCTCCTCTGTTCTTATCATAGCAACCAGAAGCTGTTGCAGTTCCCTGTTTCTGCTTAATTTTGAAATGCAGTTGATGTCAAAGTCAGTGTGTGTATGAATGAATCCATGTTGCTGCAATACGGCGTCGTGGGTGAGGATGTAATTTAGCAACATCTGGAAGCAGCTCCCTGAGATTTCTGTTCTCAGATCTCAAAGATGCAGGATTTCTCAGTCACAAGGAGGAGACAGAGCCAGGCAGCTGCTCATGCTTCCTTCTTTCATCTCACTGTTCCACCCTCGGCCATCGGCGAGGACACAAGGGAGCCACCAGGAGTGCCTATGACTCACTTCCCTGTGATAGTGTTTCCTGAAGAAATCACAAGCCACCTAATGTGACCTCCTCCCCAAACAAGCATATCTGCCTTCTGTGGAAGGTCCTTTTTAGGAAGCTCAGGGAGCTGTTTCCAGACATTGCTAAATGATACCTAACCCATGGTATTATATTGCAACAACATGGATTCATTTCTATGCACACAGATGTTGACGTCCAGTGCAGGTCCACCACATGGCGTTCTACTAGACCTTCGGGGACACTCTAGCACTGCCCAGTAGGATTTCTGCCATGCGGGAAATGCTCTCTCTGGTCTAGCAGCCACTGGCAGATTAAGCATATAACGAACTGAATTTAATTTCATGTCATTTTAGTTCATTTACATTTGAATGTGGCTAGCAGCTACTGTAAGGGACAGTTCAGTCCTCGAGTACTTCTGCTAGGAAATAAATGATAAAGTGAGCTAACAGCCTCCTTCCTACTCCAAACAAGCAGAAATGCAGAAGTCCTAACAACAAAAAGTATTTTCTAAAACCGAGCAAAACTCAAAGCAAGAAAGAAAATCCTTCTGTGCCATACCACAGGGGAAATGCAGTCAGGGGACACAGCTGAGGGTTAGGGGACTGCAGGGGCACAGGAATTAAGGATAAACCTTGGGAGTGAGCTTGCAGGAAAGGGAGGAGCCCAGGAGGCTTGAGAAAGAGCTGGTTGTATGGGATCCCATGCGTCCTCCTTCCTCCCCTCTGAACTGCATGCACTCTGGGCCTCGTGTCCATCGGTACCTTCCAAATCTACTTCTCTCTATGGAAGTGTAGAGCTTTGCACATAAAATCTCTGTTGAGAGATTTTTAAATTATTGTCCTTTGGCTAGATTTTTCCAACTCTATAATTTCAATTAGCTTTTGTTTTTAATAAGGTCTTCTGGTTTTTAACAATGCCCTTCTTATTTTATGAATTTCATTTCTTTCTTTATCTCTTTGATGATTCTCATCGTGCTTGTGCTAAAGCCTTGTTAGGACACTCCATCATGTCTAGTTCCTCGGGGCTGAATTCTCCACGTGCTGCGCTGACGGCCCCTCACTACGGTGCCTTTTCCTAGTGCTTTATACATTCTTTTATCAGCTCATTTTCCTTGAATTTGTCCTCACTTGTAGTCCTGCCAGTTCCCTAGAATGTGAAGGTGTTTCTATGGGACAGAATTGTAGAAGTGTTTTATGTGTTCACTGGTGATATCGCTTGGATGTCTGTCCCCTTCAAATCTCGTGTTGAAATGTCATCCCCATTGTTGGAGGTAGGCCTGATGGGAGGTGTTTGGACCCTGGGCGCGGATCCCTCGTGAATGGCTTGCTGCCCTTCCCTGGGTGATTAGTGAGTTCTCATTCTATCATTTCACACGAGAACTGGTCGCTTAAACAGCCCAAAACCTCCTCTCTCTCCCTTCCTCCCTCTTTCGCCGTGTGATACCACTGCTCCCCCTTTACCTTCTGCCATTGAGTAAAAGCTTCCTGAGGCCTCACCAGAAGCCAAGCAGAGGCTAGTGCCATGTCTGTACAGCCTGCAGGGCTGTGAGTCAAATAAAACTCTTTTCTTTATAAATTACCCAGTCTCAGGTATTCCTTTATAGCAATGCAAAACGGACTAATACACTGGTTTTAAATCCACTTGGGCCCTAATTTCTACTTTCAGGGTTTTCCACCATAGCCCTGTGTAGATTTAGAGTCCACACAGTCTGGGCTTGGATTTCTCACTACCTGGGAGAAACCGTTTCTGCCCAAGGCAGCTTGTTTCCTGTCTGTTTCCTAAGGCCCGGGGGAAGTTGTACTATTTCCTGTCATAAACCAGATCAATCCTTCCCTGCTCTGAGCTTTTTGCAGAGAACCCACATCTATCTCTCTTTGAAATATTGGACCCTGCAGTTTTCACTCAAGACCCAATGCAGTCACTGACACCCACAGCCCCAAGGCACAAGTCTGTTCCAGCACTCCTGAGGCACAGGGTTTCATTACGCGTTCTCCCGTACTGTCTAGCACCTGAGATTTCCCAGGACTGCTTCTAAATCTGCTGTTTACTTGTTTGTTTTTTTTTAAAAGCTTTATTAAATAGTACATAATTAAATATTAAAACTTAAATGTTGGAAAATTATTTTAATTAATATTAAATTAATAAAGAAGAAGAACTTGTCTTTTTTGTTGTTTTAACACATTTATGTATTGTGTTTGGAGCAGAAAAGGAGTTTCTCACATAGCTCATTTCACTATTTTTCCAACTATCTATTGTGGCTGCCTAAGAAACCACCACAAAACTTAGTGGCCTATACCACTAACAAACTTTGCCCTTGCTTACATGTCCATAATTTGGGCAGGACCCAGCCAGGATGGCTCATGTCTGTTCCATGTAGTCACTGAGGGCAGCCTGAGGGAGCTAGAGAACCCACTTCCAGGACAGCTCAGTCCGTACTGGAGCTCAGTGGGTATTGTCAGCTGGGGCCTCAGCTCTTCCCCACAAGGGATCCCTCTGTGTGGTTGATTGTACTTCCTCACAACATGGTTGCTTGGTGCCAAAAGGCAGTATTTCAAGATACAAGAAGTGACAGATTTCAGCCTCTTAAGGACTGTGCCTGAAAACCAGCATAGTGTGGTGGCTGTTGTGTTTTAGTGTCAGGTATTACAGAGGTTGCCCAGATTTAAGGGGAAGGGGGCATAAATTGTTCCTCTAAATGGGAGGACTAGCAAAAGACTTGAAGCCATCTTTAATCTACCACATCACAGTAGTGGAGGTCTCCAATCTTCTTTTCTTTCAAACTCTAGATTTTTAAAACACTTATCACTGGAAATTGCCAACCTAAATAACAAACAGAGAAAAGCTCTCCAAAAGAAAATGATATTTCTTCAGGAACTGGGCATTGCAATGAGAATATGCATTCCATAGTAAGCGATGCACATATTCAGGAAAGTAAAGGAAGGCAAAGCTTTTTAAGGAAAAAATGAGGAGAATTGTATAATTGTTCTGAGATTGTTATCCTTGGCTGAAAGAGTAATGACAAGGGTGAGACCAGTCTGAGATTGAACAGGCAGTTGCTAGGCAGATGTCCTTGAAGAAGTATGTTTTGTGTAAGGTTCCAATGACCTTTGTGCAAGGTTGGGTGTTTCTCAGTCTTTTGTGATAGTTTGTGTTATGCGTGGGAACCCTCCCTGCATGACCTTCCCCAGCTATTTCTGTCAGGGTCTCTTCAAACATAAGTGACTTCATTTCTACTCTGACAACTTTCACAAAATGTATTTGAGTAGGCCTACAATCCAAGATTCCTCTACATTCCAAATTATCTTTTTCCTTTTTCAAAATAAGGTATTCAGCATAGCTAGGGTGGGAGCCTACGCTTTACCTAAAATCAGCAAACTTAAAGCAGTTTACCTGATGATCAGTTACCTAATTCCCAGCTAACTTAAACGTCAACATCTTGTAGAGCCTGTTTGTATGCACCAATAAATCCTATGTTTTTTCCCCTTTTGGTGGGAAGGGGGTTGTACTTTGAGATATTTTAAGAACACATATCACTTATTCTTCCAAAAAGCACATCAGAAAAATTGCACTTCTGATAAACCTTTATTAAGTGTGAAGAGGGTTAGACCTGCTTTGTATCCTTACCTGTGTCTTTTTGAATTAATTTTGATTTTTTTTTTTTTTTGAGATGGAGTCTCTCCCTGTCACCCAGGCTGGAGTGCAGTGGCACCGTCTCGGCTCACTACAACCCCCGTCTCCTGGGTTCAAGCAATTCTCCTGCCTCAGCCTCCTGAGTAGCTGGGATTACAGGCATGCACCACCACACCTGACTAATTCTTTTGTATTTTTAGTGGAGACAGTGTTTCACCACGTTGGCCAGGATGGTCTTGATCTCCTGACCTCGTGATCCACCCAACTCAGCCTCCCGAAGTGCTGGGATTACAGGCGTGAGCCACTGTGCCCGGCCCGATTTTGAATTCTTAAAGGGCTTCTTGATCCACTCCCTGAAGCCTGATCAGTCTGCACCATGGATAGCACATGCCGTGCGTATCACTAGGGCCCAGTGATCAACAGCACAATAATCCCAGGAGTCCCAGGCACCCCCAGGAGCTGTTGGCTGGACTTGAATTTTTGTCCCAGAATTTGCTCTCAGCAATCAAGCTTCTCATAGAAAGTCACGCTACCACCCAAATGGATCCTTGGAGATAGGAAGGATGCCAGAGTTGCCAGGGCCAAGTACAAGGGCTAACAGAGACGGGCAGGTGCATCGGTAGAGCAGGGATAATCTAATAAATGTCAAAACTCAAAAAAATTAAAATTCACATCAAGTGACTGTTAGCAAATTAATTACTAAGGAAATTGATTTTAAAGCTTTTGGAAACTGAGCCAGAAGGGGATGTGAGACGCGGTCATGGTCAGCGTGGAAGCTGCCTATGTGGACGGGTTCCTTTGTTCTTTCATTTGATGAGTCTCTGTCAAATAATCTCTGTTCAGGGATGACATCATCCGGCTTTGAAGTCCACAGTCCCAGGTGTGAGCACAGCACCACCCATGACACTCGCCGGAATTGTGAGCAGATCCTTACCCTCCTGAGCCTTAGGTAATAACAGGGCTCCTTGAAAAGGTTGTTGTTAGAATTAAATGAGTTAATGCTTGTAAAGGCTTAGCTCTGTGCCAGGACATAGTAAGAGATGAATAAATGCTCCATGCTATTTTTATTTTCTCTGACCTATCTCTCTCAATAGGTTATAAATCCTCAGTGGAGAGGGTATGTGGGAACTTGGTCATCTCTAACTTCCTTACCATATTCCAAAGACTGGGAGGAGCAAAGCCTGTATATGCTTAAGACATTCCCTTAGGAATAGCAATACGGGTTATAAAACCTTTCTTTCAATGACTGTATTTTTATATTGTCAGAATTTCCTTCTGGTTCTTTTTTTAAGCCACCTGTTCATTTTCTTCATAATGTCCTACTTTTGTCTATGCACTCTATTCCTTTGACTCACTGAAAACTTAAACATACTCATTTTAACATCTTCAGATTGCTCTGTCGTCTGCAGTTCTGAAGTTTTGTGTGCTGAGTGTTCTCTGTATTTTCTTACTCTGAGTGCATATTTCATGAGAACTGGTTTTCGTGGGAGTTCTGAGCACCCTCGGTGGTGGAGACGTCCCTGTGCAGTGATTTTGCATTTGCATCTGTTAGAGCCAAGTGGGTCTGCCTTCTCACTTCGTGGTTTTTTTTTTGACACAAACATGGACCCTATGCATCACAGAATTGGCATTCCAAAATCAGTAACCCATGGCAGAGAGCAGGTTCCCATTTGGTGGTCCCATTCCCTGAAGGGTCAGACCCCAGATTTATGCAGGAAACTCAATTCCAGATCTCCCCAAATTTTTGCAAGAAAGTCAATTCCAGATCTCCCCAATCTTGGGGCCCGGAGCTGCAGGTCAGCCTTGTATCTACTGCTGACATTGCACTTAAAATCCCACTCTTGCCTCTGGTTTTGAGCCCCATCTTGTTCTGGTAGCTGAGGCTTTCCCTTGCTTTAAAGTTCTACCATGGCCGTGTGCCATGGCTCAGGCCTGTAATCCCAACACTTTAGGAGGCTGAGGTGGGTGGATCACAAGGTCAGGAGTTCAAGACCAGCCTGGCCAACACGGTGAAACCCCACTCTACTAAAAATACAAAAATTAGCCAGGTGTGGTGGTGCACGCCTATAATCCCAGCTACTTGGGAAGCCGATGCAGGAGAATAGCTTGAACCTGGGAGGCTGCAGTGAGCTGATATTGCACCACTGCACTCCAACCTGGGTGACAGAGCTAGACTCCATCTCAAAATAAATAAATAAATAAATAAATTTCTACTAAGTATTTACGATGTTTTGTTATATCCATCATTTCTGCATGTTTGATGTAAGGGGAAGCATCCTATTTCAATTCAGTTTGGCTTACTGACTATAATTTATAAGAAATATATCTGATGCATTTAGCTGGTAATAGTGCTAACAAAACTAGCAATGGCTGTTCGATGTATGAATCATCCTCATGTTTGCAGCTCATTTGTTGGCTGTTATATAGATTAGTCCTTACAACCATTCTGTGGGTTAGATATTCTTATCCCCATTTTATACATATGGAATCAGGGTTCATAGAATAGAATCAGAACTCAGAATGAACACTTCCCTGCTTTTCAAAAAGGAAAGGGCATAATTGGCTCTGTTCCATCCACAACTGTAGAGAAGCTTCTGGAACTCAGGGCTTCCAGGAAGCCCAGCAATACTGAGATGCAGGCTGCTTCATACAGCTCACAAAATGCAGGATGGGGTTAAAGACGGCAGGCAGCGAGCAAGCATGGCAGAGACAAATGCAATTGTGCCACGTCTTTTGTGAGCCCGTTCAGTTAAACAGTCTTTAGGGAAATCTGAGGGTTACCGCATCCAAGGTAAGGCCTGCTAAGAACAACCTGCAGCTGTTACAAACCAAGGAAGTGACACTGCTTAGAAAGCATCATTGCCAGTCCCGATCCAGGTAAAGCATTGAGGAGTGGATGGAAAAGGAAACAGTGTGGCTTTATGAAGGAAGATGCCCATCGCAGTATTATTTATAACAGAACTACAGCAATGCTGACAACATCCTGGGCCCCATGCCAGGACTCTGAGGACCATGAGCCTACATGGACGAGCCTCCTGGCCCCTTGTGGGGCAGAAGGCAGTGGGCTCAGGACCTTGGCAGATATACTCAGGGCAACAGGTAGTAGCCCAAGCCCCCCAGATAGGCACATGGCCAATCTCTGTAGTAATTTAAAACAGTCACTGAAGACACTCTCAAAATGGAAAAAAGGCTTATGGTGAGGGGAAATGTTAGGCTCAAATGGAAACCAGTCCAATTGCCCTGCAGAACTAATGTTTATGTTTTGCTTTTTTAAAAAATAAGCCTAGAAATTGCCCTTCCGGTCTTAAAACTTGATAAACTTACATGTGTCCTATCTGAGTTCCTTTCTCAGGAAACCAACCCTCAGGCCTCCCAGATAGAACCAAGGAAATGAAACTTACAAAATCACCACAGCCAGACAAGGAGACTCCAGACCTCTCATCTGTGGTGATTTCCTTACCCTCTCTCATTCCTGTTTTTCTGCACATAGTTAGATTTCTTCCCTGCTATGTAAATCCCTGATTTTAGTGGATTAGGGAGATGGATTTGAACTGATCTCCCATCTCTTCAACTGCAGCACTGGATTAAAGCCTTCTTCCTTGGCAATACCTGCTGTCTTAGTGATTGGTTCCTATGTGGTGAGCAGCCAAACCTAAACCTGACCCCTAGCATTTCAATAACAAAATGGATCATATACCAATTACAACTATGTAAAATTTGCTTATTTACCAAGCTATATGAGAAAACAGAAAAGTCCCCCAGGCAGGACAGAGCTGGACAGAGGCAGCCTGTGTCTCTCATCTAGACAATGCCCCTGAAAGGCCAGGCAGCCTGGGTCACCAACAGGCGAGGACTGAGTGGTGTGATAATGACTCAGGGCAAGCTGTTTTTGAGGCTTCCCCAGAGTCTCCCGGTTGCTGAGAGACCTAGAAACTGTCAGGTTTCCAGCGTGAGTCCCGTTTTGTCCTCCAGTGAGCCAAGAAGCTGACCCTGCAAGATGCCTTCCCAATTCGTATCATTCCATCCACTCCCCTTGTCCTCAAGATCTAAGCAGACAGACATTTCTTTTAAAAATAATTTTAAAAAATTAGAGTGCATTATCCTCTGAGATTTTCTCCTCACTGGGGGAAGGCTGCCCTTTTCTCTGTGTTCCTATAACCCCGATTACACCCCAACTTTGCACCCTGAACTCCAGGTTATTGATGAGTCTGTTGTCTTGCAACACCAGCACCCAGAAAGCAGCACATAAACCCCGGCCCAGAGCTGGCAGAAACAAGGGCAGACCCAGCCAGGCAGAGACATATCCCACTACTGCCATTGCCAACAATTAGTAATGATAACAATGATAATAGGTACCCCGTTTTGAGTCCCAGCTCTGTGACAGCCCTGTCCAGGAGACTGGCATGTGTCATTTCACTAAGGTTTCATGATGATATCACTAGGTGAATGTTATAATCCAAAATTATAATGGCAAGCAAACAAACTCAGAGGGGCCAGTAACTTGTCCAAAGGCGCTCAGGTAGGAAGAGGCAGAGGTAAGAACTGATGCCCAGTGGCTACGATGGCAGGGCCGGCTCCTGTGCTCCATGTGGCAAGGCCTCCGGAGCAGGGACCATGCGGAAATAATCCCTTTTCTCTGTGCAGCTGGGGTCGGGAAGCCCTAAGACAGAGCCCAGCTCTAGTCACGCTTAAGGATGGAGCAGTGAAGGGGTTGGGTCTCACACAAGGCAGGGGGCTGAGAGCGGGCACAGGGGGCTGAGTGGAGTCCATGGAGAATCAAGGCAGGACTAAAACCCACCCATGGGGTCGGGTCAAGTTAGGGGCCTACAGAGACCTCGGAAGCGGGGTTAGGTGAAAGAGACCCAGCCAGAACCGGCAAGTGGCCACTGCAAACCCAATCCTGACTGTCATGGCCACATGCAGGCAGGGGGAAGGGAGGGGACGCCTACCTACCACTGTCACCAGAATCTCAGGTTCACATGCAGAACCATCACTGTCCAGACCATGAGCAAAAGTGAACAAGACACATCCAGAGCCCCTGACTGTCCCCAGCCAAATGGAAGCCCCCATTGGTCCCAGACCAGCGGGCCAGCCCATAGCGGTTACATGTCACCAACAGCTGGGATGTGGTTAGTGCAGGCAGGGACATGTGGGAGCCCCTATGGCAAGGACAGCATCCACTCCGGTTCTTATTGCACCCCCCGGGTCAAAGCTGAGGCTGGTAGAGAGAGGGTGTCCCTGAGTGTCTGATGGGCAGGTGGGTGGGTGAGTGGGTGGGTGGATGAATGAATGCATGAATGAGTGGATGAATGAATGAATGAGTGGATGAAGGAATGAATGAATGAATGAACGGCTTCCCAACAGATGATGCCAAGTGACCCCATCCAGAGCTTAACCAATGAGCAAGTGAGCCAAGGGATGAATTCCCTTCCCCTCACCCTGCCCCTGCCTTCCCTGGGTCTGGCCTGGGACATGGCTAGGTGGCTTCTCCATGGCAGGCCCCCAGTGGAAGCAGCTGCCCGGCGAGGCCGGAGAGGTCATACATGCACATCTCCCTGGCTCTCCCTGCTTCCCCGTGTGCCCCTCACTCCCGCCCACTGGGGCTGGACCCTCTCATAAAACACAGCATGTCAGGGCTCTGCCTCGGGATCCACTTTCTAGAGAAGTCAGGCTGAGGCTGACAATCCCTCTGCAGGAACAGGGCTGTGGGCTTCGTGCTGGCAGGGGCTGCATCCCAGCTGTGAAGAGCCTCCTAGCACCCAACAGCGAGCACAGTCCATGCCTAGCAAGTGCCGGAACAGGCTGGGCATCATCCACAGCGGGAAAGTGTCAGGTGGGAAGCCACAGACAGCACAGGGTGGGAAAGCAGAGGGCAGGAAGCCCCTGTATCCCATGAATTGACTGCAGTAGGTGCTATAATTATCTCCATTTCACAAAGGAGGCTTGGAAGCGTTCGCCTCGGTCAAGGGTCACAGTGAGACAGGAACCAAGCTGCAACCCTGGCCCTGCCTGTCTGCCTGTCCTCCTGTCTGCCTGTCCACCTGTCCTTCTGTCTACCTGTCCTCCTGTCTGCCTGTCCTCCTGTTCACCTGCCCTCCTGTCTACCTGTCCTCCTGTCTGCCTGTCCTCCTGTCCTCCTGTTCACCTGCCCTCCTGTCTACCTGTCCTCCTGTCTGCCTGTCCTCCTGTCCTCCTGTCCACCTGCCCTCCTGTCCACCTGTCCTCCTGTTCACCTCCCCTCCTGTCTACCTGTCCGTCTGTCCTCCTGTCCTTCTGTCTGCCTATCCTCCTGTCTTCCTGTCCACCTGTCCTCCTATCCACCTGCCCTCCTGTCCATCTGTCCTCCTGTTCACCTGCCCTCCTGTCCACCTGTCTACCTGTTCACCTGTCCACCTGTCCTCCTGTCCGCCTGTTTTCCTATCCACCTGTCCTCCTGTCTACCTGCCCTCCTGTCCACTTGTCCACCTGTCTGCCTGTCCTTCTGTCCACCTATCCTCCTGACTTCCTGTCCTCCTGTCTGTCTGTCCACCTATCCACCTATTCTTCTGTCCACCTGTCCGCCTGCACAGCCCACGCTTTCAGCCTTGACATCTCACCAGACGCCTTGCCTGCTGCTCATCCAAGTGGCCAGCATTGCCTGCAAGGTGGGGTTTCTTGGTTCAGGGCACCTTCTCTCAGCTCCCCCAGTGGGGTGGCAGTGAAGTCAGCTGGGGGAGGAGAGCCTGGACTCAGGGGTGGTGGCCACAGGCAGCATTTGTGGGGCAGACGGTTACTGAGATCCAGTGGCAAATGACAGTCAAAGACACACATGAGAGGAGCCTCCACGCGGAGTGCGGAACCGGCCTGTGTTCCAGGCACATCTTAGAATGCCAAGCACACAGGCTGCACGGCCATTTGCAGGTGTTTGTGCATCATGCCCTCTTTGGTGGGGAGGAAACAAGGCCAAGAAACAGAGCACATGGAGTCAATAACACAGCAGGGCTGCACCAACGAGAGGCCCAGTCAGGCAGGCAGCCTCGGCCGCAGGAAAATAAACCTTTTTAGCAGAGCAAACAGGCCCCCATAGCTCCTCAGCAGGACGAGGGACGCAAGGGTGGGATAGGCCCTCACTCCCACCCCCAAAGTGTTCTTTGGGTCACATCGATCCTGACTGCCAGGGATGGTGTGCTGTTGATTCTGAGAGAAACACAACATTCTCAGCCAAACTCACAGGCAATAAAGATGACAGTGGAGTAGGCTGATGCCTCACCAGCACACACACAAAATAACATCCAAGCCCCAGAACGGCAGGGAGGCGGGGGACAGGGCCCAGGCAGTGCCCAGAGGCAGTGCTTCCCAAACTCTGCCTCCGCTCCTGGAGCTACACCCCGGGGGAAGAACGGGACCCCGAATCCAGCTCAAATCAGGAGAGAGCTCTCCAGACAGAACAGGTGGGACAGGTGGAGGAAAACTCCAGTGATGCCCAGAGAGGAGGAAGGCGCTTATCAAAGCTTCGGACTCTAGAGCTGAGCTTGACAAACCATGGCCTTCCCGACCAGACACAGCCTGTGAGCTAAGAGTGGTGTTCACATCCTTACAGGGCTGGAAAGAGAAGATGGAAAATGAGAAAGAGAGGAAGAGGGAGAGAGAGAGGAAAAAGGAGAGGAAGAAGGAGGAGGAGAGAAAGAAGAGATGAAGCCCAAATGTGGCCCGCAAAGCGTATCTAGCCCCGTACAAAACAAACACACAAAGGTTTTTCTCCGTGACGTGGAAGGTAAGATGAGGCTAGAAACAGGTGCTGTCGAAGTCAGCAGTTTACAGGATAGAGAGCAACAAAGCCTGGGAATATTGAAGCGAGGGGCTCACTCCCAAGTCCAGGGGCTCCAGAGAGGCTGGCGAGCCCCTTGTGGGGTGTGGGAAGAGAGTGAGGTGGGGTGCTTGGGAGCCCCGTTTCTCCATTCCACTGGGAAATGCTTGGGAGCTGCCCACATCCAGTTGTAGACACAGTCTAGAGGTGATGCCACCCAGCAGAGCCTCCTGTGATGATGGAAATGAGCCACATCTACTCAATATGGCAGATACAAGCCACACGTGGATACCAACCACCCGAAAGGCAGCTCATGCACCTGAGAAACTGAATTTTATTTTCATTTCATTTTCACTAATTTAATCTCTATGAGCTATGCGTGGCTGGAGGCTCCTGTATAGGAAAGTGCCAGGCAGAGCCAGCATGCCCAGACTTTGAAGTCCAGTTGTGACATGTTACTGTGTGGCCTTAGATGTACTGGCTCACTCGCTGTGCCTCCGTTTCCCCTTCTGTAGAATGGAGATAGTAACAGCACCTGCCCAGGGTTGCTCTGAAGATGTGTGGGTCACTTCACATGGACCACTCAGAGCAGGTGGCACTTGGGGCACTCTGTTGGCGCCACACGCTGTCCTTGCTCTCGGCTCAGAGATGCAAGGGTCAAACTAACAAGCAAGCCAGGTCCTTGGCCTCAGGTAACTCCACAGTCTAGCAGAGGAACTGGATGCCAATCAGATCACCGGGCAAACAAATGTCAAATCATGACTGAGGCAGGGGCGCTGGGAAGGACACGGGGACTGGCCAAGTGAGGGAGGGAGAGGCAGGCACACCCGAGATAGCAGTGCTTGGGTGGAGCCAGGAAGGAGTTGACAGACAAAGGAGAAAGGGAAGATTATTCAGCAGAACCACAGCAGGTGCAAAGGCCGCGTGGTGGGAGCAACCGTGACCAGCACAGAGCAGGCTGCTCCTGCTTGAGGGCAGATCACACAGGGTAGGGTGGGTTGGAGGCCAGAGATGGGGCTGGAGCTACACCCTGTGGGGTCTCAGGGCCGTGACAGGGTGTTTTCCTTCATCCTAAGGATGGTGGGAAGACACTGAGAGGTCCCTCACCCCCACACACTTTTTAATGATGTGCTGGGAGTCCCTTCTCCAGGTGGACAACATTAGGGTCTGTTCTTGGCTCTTCCCCAAACTGCACCTCTGCTCATGACCATCAAGGCTGAGAACACGCAGAGAGCACAGAGGGCTGAAATCCAGCAGGAACCCCCAGCCACAGCCTTGTCCATCCTCCCCACCCCTTGAACCGCTGTGGACCCAGCATTGCCGAGCACTGCTCTCCTCCTGCACCCGGGGCACGAACTGAAGGTTCTTCTGAGCATGGCCTGAAGGAAACTGAGGACCACCAGAGCAGAGGGGACTCCACGAGGAGATGTGTGCAGGCCCCTGTGTGCCCAGCCAGTGTCAAGGTGCCCAGGGCCCCACCTCATTCATCTGAACAATGCCTGCTCTGCCCCCAGCTCGGCTGCCGGCCCCCACTGGCTCAGGTGGTCTCCTCCACGCTGCCTCTCCCAGCATCTCTGGCTCTGCAGCGCATCTTTGGACTCTGAAAGGAGAACTGAAGGGTTGACGACATGGAGTGCCCAGAACCAGGAGCCCGGAGTAACTGTGCCCAGTGAGCCACCTCCTACCTCCCAGAAGCTCCTCTTGGGCACTCGGCAGGAGCAGAGGGTTGGCAGCGGCAGTGAGAGCAGTGAGGACCTGGTATGGCACGCTGGCTGCTGAAGCTGTGACTGGCCCAGAACACTGGGACCCTGTGGCTGCTGCAGGGCACCCATGCAGGGACCCAGGCCAAGACTATGCAGAGGAGTGCGGCCGTGGGCCTGCCCCAGCGGAGGCTTGCTCGGGAGTCCACACTTGAGGATGGCAGTCTACGGGCCACCTCAGCACCTTCACTCCCATCCTGGGACCATCAGCCCACATAGTGCAATGCACTGTACCAGCCTAAGTGCCCCTGGAAAGGCCTCTGCTGGCTCACAACCAGCCTCACACTCAGGCTGTGTCTGTGCATATGAGTGTGTGCCTAAGGCGTGGACATCCTGTGTGCACTGTGTTTGGGGTGTGATATGGTTTGGCTCTGCGACCTCACCAAAATCTCATCTCAAATTGTAATCCCTATGTGTCGGGGGAGGGGCTTGATGGGAGGTGATTGAATCATGGGGGCCGACTTCCCGCTTGCTGGGAGTTCTCACAAGATCTGATGGTTTAAAAGTGTTTGGCAGTTACCCCTCACACCCTCTTGCTGCCGTGAAAGACGTGCCTTGTTTCCTCTTTGCCTTCCACCATATCTGCAAGTTTCCTGAGGCTTCCCCAGCCATGTAGAACGATGAGTCAATTACTCTCTCCTTTGTAAAGTGCCCAGTTTCAGGTGGTTCTTTAGAGCAGTGTGAAAATGGACTAACACAGGGTGCATGTGAGTGTATGTATTGGCTTGGCTTGGGATTAGGGAGGAAATGTAAGGAAATCTACTCCGAAAATGTTTCTAAACATTCTTGTCGCCAGATGCCCCCGGTCATCACAGTCCTCTTAAAAGTCACTGTAGGTAAAAAGTTCCTCCCCATGAATAGTTGTTTCATGTTATCGAATAAGAAGGGAGACAAGCTGGGGCACTCACTGGGAGCTTGCTGGGCTGGGGCCAGCATACAGCAGCTTCCCGGCAAGCCTGTGAATGCTGAGAGCACCATGCACACGTGCCCACCACACAGCAGCCCAGCTCCCGGCGCCAGCCACCTGCACTCGCCGCCACCTGCTGCAGTAACAGACTCACAGTGATTATCCTAGCGCTCTGGAGGCCGGAAGTCTAAGGGGTTTCCCGGGGCCGAAATCAAGGTGTGGGCAGAGCTGCATCCTTCTGAAGGCTTTGGGGAGAATTGGTTCCGATGCAGTTTTCTTGTTGCCGGAGGCTGTGGCCTTCCTTGCCTGGGAGCCCCTTCCATTTTCAAAACCAGCACCCAGCAGGTTTAGTCTCTCTCACCCCTCCCTCCTGCAAAAATGTTTGTGATTATGTTGGACCCACCCAGATAAGCCCGGAGAATCTCCCACTCAAGGCCAGCTGATTAGTAACCCGATTCCACTTGCAACCTCAACTCCCTGTAATGCCGTGTAACCAAACACGCTCACAGGCTCTAGGGATCACGACAGGGCTGCCTTGGGGGCTGTTACTCTACTCACTGCACCAACATTCACCCCTCCCTAGCAAGACATTTCTCTTTTGCACCCAGTAGCCTTAAAAAATGGCTGAAGAGCAGAGCTTTGAATCCCGTTGATCTTCTAGGCCTCTCAGCACCTGCTACGTACCCTGAGCTCAGTGATTCCCTCAGAATCTTCCATCTAACCCAACAGGCCCACGCTGAACACACACACAGGTGGGGTCCCAGCAGGTACAGGAGAAGAAGACAGCCCACCTGCCCCTTGGGGGGCCGTGAGCCAGAGCCCTGGGTGTGAACCATGCCCAGGATCCCCACCCTGGGCAAAGGCCGCCACCCTAAGCCCTGCTTGCTTGGATTCAGAGTGGTGGTGACAACCATGCCTGTCAGGTCGAGCTGTCAAAAGCATCAAGTGAGAACACACCCTCAGGCTGCTGGGCCAGAGAGCAGTTTTGGAAATGTTTCTATTTCCCTATAGTTTATGAATCCAGTTGGGAAGGGCCTTTGGATGATCGAGTCCTGGTCCAGGGCGGTGGAAGAAGAGGTGAGCACCAGCCTTTGCAGCCCCCCCAGTTCATCCTCCCCACACCCGAGAAGGCTCAGGGAGGTTGGGGTGCTGCCTCCATCCACCCAGGCCGCAGGTGGAGACTTGGATTGGAAGAGGCGCTGCTTCACTCCAGCACGCAGACACTGCTGGGTGAGGAGGTGAGAGCTTGCAGGAGCTCCAGGGTCCCAGGACTGAAGGGTCTTTTTGCCTTGTTCCTGGGGTGCACTCTAGATACAGAAGCGATGCTATCAGCCTTTGCCCCACGTTCCCTCATCACCTACTGGCTGGATTCCCGGGGACTTGTCTGCGAAATAGAATCACACCACACTTATTTGGAGGAGCTGAAAGGTACAGCCAGACTGTGATGTGTTTAATACTTTAATCTACAGACTCCAGGCTGGGAGCTGGGAGTCTTCACCCAGAGAGGGCTCTTGGGGCGGGGTCTGCCCTGCCTGAGGATGCTGGGAGCCTTCTGCAAGGCTGAAATCCCGGGATCAGAGCTTCAGACCAGGCTCCGTCTCATAGGAGATATTTTGGACACCTAAATCCTAGCTACATCCCAATGTCCCCGAAATAACCACCAGCTAGCACTTCTGAAAGTGCTGGCTGTTCTGTTTCCAATCAAACTGCCGCCATCTGACAGCTGGCCCGGAGGAGGAGGCTGTGGGAGCGTTCCGGGTCTCGTGGATCCAGGTCCACTTGCCACAAATCCCTGGATGCTTTCGAGCCCCGTTTTCCACATCAGATTTATAAGGACCCCAATGGTACAATGGGGTTTCTGAAACCTGAATTAAATAAAATAATCCAGACCTTTTTGAACAGCTTTGCTGTTTAAAGCTTCCAATGAATGATGCACCGTGATGCGGGAAGGGAAGGTGGGGCTTCCAGGAGCACCCGCCCACCTCTGAAGGCCAGGCTTGCCCTGGTCCGTCTGGGCACCAGCTGCCCTCTGACCTGGGATGTTCGTTTTCTCCCCTACCCACTTGCCACCTCCACTGGGCAGCTTTCAAGATAAGCCTCAGCCCTCAACTGCAAACTCAACGCCTTGGGAAACTGCCTTGACTCCCTGGCCGACAGATGCTGCGTCCCTTCTCTGTGTTAATATCTGCAGTTCAGGGCCAGGCTCATGCCTGTGATCCCAGGACTTTGAGAGGCTTAGGCAGGAGGATTGCTTGAGCCCAGGAGTTTGAGATCAGCCTGGGTAACATAGAGACCCCATCTCTAACAAAAAAGAAAAAAACCCCTGCAATTCATCCATCGTATCTTATTCCATAATTTCTCTTATTCTGTTCATTCTCTGTGTTCTCTCCTCTACTAAATATGTCTCACTCCTCACCTGTCTTCACCTCCCTCTCTCCTCCCATCCTCCTCCCCCTTTTAAACTCTCTCTGTTTCTCTTTCTCTTGCCATCTCTCTCTCTGTTCCTCTATTTCTGTCTCCCTCTCTCCCTCTCTTTGTCTACATACACACACACACACACACACACACACACAGAGCACTGGGCTTTGCATGGGCAGCTCAAGAGGCTGACACAGCCCCAGTCACCCCTTCCCCAGGACTCACCCAGTTTCCCTTACCCCCAGCCCTGTGGGCATTTCCCACGTGGTAGCGTGGAATATCAAAACAATGTGTACTCAAGGGTTGAGACTAAATAAAATTAACTGTTGCATCTGCTCCCATCAGGGGCGCTCCTGAGTGAAACTGACCATTTCTTCTTGGTATGAATGTCTTCAGGTGCAGAGCACACAGTGACCACTAGTGGGGATGTAGAGTCACCGCCAGCATCTGTTCTGGGGCACCCACAGTATTATCCACCATTGCTATTGTACATCAGGGCAAATAGGGCACAGTGAAGAAGGAAAATAATACCTTAAATAATACCTTAGTATTACTACAGTAGTATACCTAAGTATACTATATAGCAGTATATCATAGTAGTAGTATACCTAAGGTATTATTTGAGTATTTTTGAGCACATGGACATTTGAGAAATGTCCTGGGGACCCCTGGGGTCAGCAGACCAGACTCAGAAGGTTGCTGCCCTAAAGAGAGGGTTGGTTTCTCTGCTTTTACATGGGCCCTCTCAGTTCATTTCTCCCTGGAAATATGCCACAGGCTTCGTATCCAGAGAGAATAAAGTGCCATAGCACTGTGTCCGGGCAACTCTCACACCTTCCTGCCCCAGCATCCTGTCACCGCTGGACTCATCTCTCTCCAACACCAGATGCCGGTGTTCCTTCAGCCCCTTCAGCGTGCTGCCTTTGCTCCAGGTGAAGACCCTTGTCCTGCTGTTCTCTAACCGAGCACGCTTTGCTCTCAGACTTTTCCCCACTTGGCTCCTCCTTCCACATAGAAGCCTTTCCTGCCCTTGCATGCTCCTCCCACCCAGTCTCATTGCCTGATTTTGTTGTCATTGCAGCACTTGTCACATCAGAAGTTTAGTACTGGTTTATGTGCATGTTGATTTTCCATCTCTCCATTAAAATGTAAGGTCCACGAGGGCAGGGATTCCTTCTCTCCAGGTAACTGCTGCATCCTCAGTGCTGCAAACTGTGGGAGACCCTATTTGGTCCTCAGCAGACTTCTATGTTGTCATCATAAGCCAAGATGTAGGCTGGAGGTGGGGAGCCTAGTGGAGGGGAAGGGACGGTGTGCCACCAACCCCTCATCCCTCCCTTCTTCCTGCTGACACCTGAGCGGGAGTGGTCGGGCCAGTCCAAGCAGATCTTACAGCCTAGGGGATGTGGAGCCCGGGGCATGGGGAAGCAGGATGCTAGAAGTTCTGGCAAGTGGCAATAGTTTAAATAGTTCAAAATGAAGGTGCAAGTTAAGTCAGGATCTCCTCTTCTGGTAAGGACAGACTAGGCAATTATGACCAATTCTCCAACTGAACACAATAAAAATATCTGGGCAAAAATATCTTCTTAAAATTTGTTACAGAACTAATAAGACAGTGAAAAATGTACAGGCCAGAATCACAGGAAAATGGGGGCCAAGCCTTCTATGTGTGGCTGCTTTACTCCTGGGGGCACTTTGCTGATACCACGGGGATCAATAGAGAGGCCAAAAGACAGCAGTGCTTTCCCAGCCATGTGGGGTCCCAGACAACAGGGAAGGCCCCGGTGAGGCCGTCTGGTTTTAGTTGAGACACCGAAGGGCTGAATGTGAGGAGTGGTGAGGAACTAGAGCAGACAAACCTTCCCAGGAAATGGAAGTGACATCTTATTATCTCAACACCTGGGGTTGAGTTGAGACGATTTAGACCTCAAGTGCTAAAAAGCAATGGAAAGAAACGTAAGTCATCTCTGAAAGAAGATAATATCATTCTAAGGCTTAATTGATTCTTCCAAACAACTTTTAAAACACAATATCGGGCACAATAACCATGCATACAAGGAGTCAAAACAATATGAACGAAACCAGCAGAAACAACAGACAGTAGAAGCAATCACAGAGACTCTAGCTATTGGAGTCATCAACACATACTTCTGAATAACTATGCTTATAATGTTCAAGGAGATAAAGGAAAAATTAGAAATTTCAGTACATCAATGAAAATTCCTTCTTTAAATGGAAATTCTAATACTGAAAAATCAAATTAGCAAAATAAAATTAAGTGGATGGATTTAAAAGCATAATCTGCTGAAGAGAAAATTAATGAAATAGAAAAGCAAAATAAAATGTCTGGAATAAAAAAAATAGAGCTACAACATGATGGAAAACACAGAAGAATGGGTATGAAATAGAAAGAACATAAGGAATAGGTTTAAGAGCCTCGTAATTGCAGTCCCAAAAGGAGCTGGGAGACTAGGTAGGTCAGAAAGAAAATTTGAAAAGGTAATGGCTGAGAAATTTTAAAGCCGATGAAAGACTTCAAGCACAGAAGCAAGGAATCTTATAACTCCTATCAAAAACCAAACAAATAAATAAATAAAAGAAAATCCCTACCAAGCTATATCAGAGCAAAAGTGCTGATAACCATAAAGAAAGAGGATTTTTTTAATTAGAGAAAAAGACACATTATCTTCAAAGAGCAATGATTAAAATAATAGCTACTTCTCAACAGCAACGATAAAAACTAAAACACAATGAATGATATCAAGTGCTGAAAAGGAAATAAGTGCTAACCAAGAATGTTATATCCAGTGAAAATATTCTTTTAAAATTAAGGTTCTGTAAAGAGAATTTTCATACAAACAAAACAGAGAATTTATCACCAGTGATCACACTAAAGGAAACACTAAAGATTGTTCTATAGGCAGAACAAAAATGATCCCAGGTGAAAGGTAAGAGATGTAAAATATACAAGGAACAAAAGAAAAGTGTGTGTGTGTGTGTGTGTGTGTGTGTGTGTGTGTGAGAATAATGCCTCATTGGGCTTAAAATAGACAGAGAATTAAAATATACAACAGCAATGCCATACAAGAAGAACATGATAAATGGACCTCATGTGTTTTTAAGCCCTTAATTGTCCAGAAAGAGGGTAAAATAACAACAAAAATATTTAACTTTAATAAGTCAAGAATGCTTATTGCAATATTCAGGGCAACCACTAAAAGACTGTTCAAATAGTCTAAAACTTTCAAGTTAATGGTAGTAAATAATAAAATACATAACCCATAAAACGCAATCTGGGAGAGAAAGAGAAAACAAAAAAGGGAAAATTGAGACAAATAGGAAACACGTCATATATTTAAACCCAAATGTTCATTCATGACATCAAGTCATTACATCAAACGCATGAGCACTCACGTCTCCAGTTAAATATGAAGACTCTGCTGCATTTAAAAAAAATCAAGACTCGGCCGGCACGGTGGCTCACGCCTGTAATCCCAGCACTTTGGGAGGCCGAGGTGGGTGGATCACGAGGTCAGGAGATCAAGATCATCCTGGCTAACACGGTGAAACTCCGTCTCTACTAAAAATACAAAAAAAAAAATTAGCCGGGTGAGGTGGCGGGCGCCTGTACTCTCAGCTACTAGAGAGGCTGAGGCAGGAGAATGGCATGAACCCGGGAGGTGGAGCTTGCAGTGAGTCGAGATCACGCCACTGCACTCTAGCCTGGGCGACAGAGCGAGACTCCGTCTCAAGAAAAAAAAAAAAAAAAAAATCAAGACTCAACTATATACTGTTGACAAAAGACATTTCATTATGACAAAGATCAAGGAAAATAAAAAAACCACACACACGTATATATAAAATGTAAACACCTACCAAAGTTGGTTTTTCTTTTAGATGTGGAACTATGTTTATATTAGGTTTTGGGGGCATAAAAAGGAATACTTCATAATAAAGTTTTCAATGCATTGAGAAGGTTTTAAAAACATAAATTTATGTGCACTAGTAACAGATGCTCGAAACATTTAAAACAAAAATTGATAGAACTATAAGGAGAGATAAACAAACCCACAGTCAATTGGGATCTCTTAATACATGTCTTAGTAACTGACAGAACAAGCAGAAAAATAAAATCAGTCAAGATAGAGGAAATTTGAAGAACATGAATAACAAAATGGAACTAAGAAATATATATAGAATACACTACCCAATGAATAAACTATATTTTCAGGAACTCACATCAAACACCTGCAAAATTGCATGACATGTTGGAGCATCAACAAAGCCTTCACAGCTCTCGAAGGGAAGAAACGATGTCAAGTCTTTTCCACTATGACAATTCTAGAAAATGAGAATCAACCGTCCCACTTTTGGCAGAGCCTGGGAGGAAGCCGTGGCCACCCTAGGATGGGATGGGAAGAAATCCGCCAAAGGCTGCATGTGGCCTGCAGGATCCCTGCAGAACTGCTGGGCACTCCAGATGCAGATGGCACCTTCCCTCAGTCATAAGCTCTTCCCAGTGTGTGCCAGCAAGAAGGGCGGGGCCGAGGGGAGTCACCTGGATGGTGCAGCCCAGTGATAGACAGCTGGAGAGGACGAGACCAAAACGCAGTCGCCTCCCCAGGCCTCTGCGCGTGGCAATCAAGAGCGCCCTTCCCATTCTCAAGAACAAGGTAAGAATCCACTGACTGGGGAAAGTGGAGGAACGGAGGCCATTCATTTGCCATTGGCTGAGGGGCAGGAAAAGTCCTCGGCCCAGAATCCCATAAGGCAAAGATGTGATTCCCCCTCCTGGAGGAGAGAAAGAAAACTTTCTCCGTCCTAAGACCTGTCACAGACACCAGGCAGAGTTCGCCTGCCACAGGGGAGGGGCCGGAGGGCCAGAATGCGGCAAGGGACTCACCCCTAGCTCTCTCCAGTGGTCAGTGGGGGTGACCCAAGCAGAGGGACAGGGCGGTGGCAACGATACCTCTTTGGGCTCTCAGATTCAGGGCTACCTCCTTAGAGTTCTCTCTCCAATCCCTCAAAACAGCCCTCGGTCCCCGGACTCCCTTCTCTCCCTACAGTGTCATGAAATCATTCTGACCATTCACCTGTTGCCTCTTTCCTGTCCGCAGCCTCTGCTGGAACACGACCCAGAGTGCAAGGACTCACCTGGTGTCCCGTCTGTCCCCTGAGACAGGCTCTACAACCACCTCACGAATGAAGGCCTGGGAATTGCCACTACCTACCATGAAAGGGCCAGTTATTAAATGCCTACTGTTTGCCAGGCATTGGATTTGCCCCTTAACCCACACGAGGGCTCCATGAGATCAGTATTTTTATTTGAATTTGTAGAAGAAGGAACTAGGGCTCGGGGGGGGCTGGCACAGCTGCTGTGTGGAGAACTGAACCCTGCACCTGGCCTCGCCTCTGGCCCCGCAGACCTGCAGAAGCTCCCATGTTGCCTCTTCTGGGAGAAGAGAGGACCTGGGTGGGGCTCGTGATTCATCACACTAAGAGTCATCACTGTGGCTCCCCAGACTGGGCCTGCAACCCACATCTTGGGCATGAGGGTGAGACAGCCCCGGGGAGGTCCCGGCCCAGGCCAGCCCCAGCACCCCCGCCTCCTCACTGTGGTTCTGGGCCCGTTCCCAGCCTCACAGAGAGACTGCTTCCTGAGAGAGCACACACAGCCCTTCGTGTTCCCAAGCCAAGGCCCCGCCCCAGTTCCCTTAAGAGCACCCCCTCCTAGTGCCCAGACGGAGCCAGGGTAAGCAGTCACCGCCACTGCCTCTCCATCAGCCATGACAGACAGCCTCACTGGGCTCCTGGCATGAGACCACAATTAGCAGACCTGAGTTTACAATCTAAATAAACTCCTCTTTAATGAGAATATTTTTCCTTTCATTATTTTATGGGCAGCCAGTTAGAGCCGCTTAGTAAAAATCATTTTAAATAGCAATAAGGCTACTGCTGCTGGTGGGGGGTGATGAAGGCCGTGGGCCCTGAGCATCCCGTCAATGCCTTGAACTTGACAGGAAGAGCCAGGCCTCCTTGGGCAGCCCCCTGGGTGCTGGGGAGGGTCTAAGGCCGAGGATGCCAGCAGAGGCAACCCAGCGAAAGCGGGGAGCCCAGGAACAACAGGGCCGGAAGCGCAGTGAGAGGACAGCTGACCCGTCTTCTGCCCCCACAGTCCAGCTGCGGAGAGAGGCTTGGGGAGAGAAGGGGCCCCATAGATGACCACATCAGAGCCAAAGCTGGGAAAAGCAGGAGGAGGAGGAAGGGGACAGCGGCCTCGTTGGTGGTGGCAGTGTCCTGTGGCAGGGCACTTCCTCACCCCAACTACAGTAGCAATGTAACGGCCCCAGCGGTCACGGGTGCTCACGTTCAGGTACCTCGTCTCTGCACCAGGCGGGCTCTGAGCCCTCCATGCAGCACCTCATTGGACGTCTGCAACAACCCCTTGAGGCGCCAGGTGGTCTGAGCCCTCCATGCAACACCTCACTGGACGCCTGCAACAACGCTTTGAGGTGGGGAGTGAGAAGATTTCCCTCTCACAAAGGAGGAAATGAGGCACAGAGGAGTATAAAAGTAGAACGTTAAATGCACCCCGAGGGCAAGTTAATGTGGAAGAGGATCTGGGATCTCTACATCCTGCCCTGCGTCAGTGTCCAGAGGACCCCGGGGACCCCAGAGAGACCACACCATCCACAGGGACAAGCCAGGCAAAGGGACACTTGACCAAAGCTAGGGGTTTACTCCAAGTTTCACATGATCTTCTGTAGAGCCTGCCCTTTACAGACTTGGGATAGGATTGTGCGGGTTAGAGCTTCAGACACTCGTAACTCCCTCCTCCCAGCCCCATCTGCAGAAGCAGCACCATGGCCAGAATCCAGAGAAGTGGGCTTGAAGAGGGAGCTTGGACAGCCCTGGGCGGGCATCACCTTGAGGACCAGGACAGGCAGGAACTCGGACCCAAGTGGGAACGAGCTGCTGCCCATGGGAAGAGAACCCTGGACCACTCTCAGGGCAGCTATTACTTCCTCACTGGCCCCCCTGTTCTCCAGCCACAGAGCCCTGGTTTGAAAGCAGCGCCCGGGCCAGGCGCGGTGGCCCATGCCTATAATCCCAACATTTTGAGAGACTGAGGCAGGTGGATCACTTGAGGTCAAGAGTTCAAGACTACCCTGGCCAACATGGCAAAACCCTGTCTCTACTAAAAATACAAAAATTAGCCAGGCATGGTGACGCATGCCTGTAATCCCAGCTACTCGGGAGGCTAAGGCAGGAGAATCACTTGAACCCAGGAGGCGGAGGTTGCAGTGAGCCAAGACCGTGCCACTGCACTCCAGCCTGCGCAACAGAGTGAGACTCTGTCTCAAAAGAAAAGAAAAGAAAAGAAAAAAGAAAGAAAAGCAGGCAGTGCCCACCCTCAAAGTGCAGCCAGGAAAGGGGACAGGTGAATTGGACCCCAGTCAAATGTGCTGGCCACAGCACACTTCTCAGTGACCTTCAGTGCCAAGATTGTGGAGAGGAGACACGCGCAGATTCTGACCCACAGATTCTATGACCATTACAAGGCAGTTCTTGCCTAATGCCAGGATGTTCAGGGCTTTCTGTTACATGACAGCAGATAACAAGAAAAGTTGCCAACTATGTGATGATTTCTGATATGGTTTGTGTCCCCACCCAAATATCACCTTGAATTGTAATAATCCCCACGTGTTGTGGGAGGGACCTTGTGGGAGGTAACTGAATCGCAGGGGCAGGTTTTTCCAGTGCTGTTCTCGTGATAGTGAATAAGTCACCAGATCTGATGGTTTTTATAAAGGGGAGTTCCCCTGCATACGCTCTCACTTGCCTGCTGCTGGGTAAGATGCCCCTTTACTCTTCATCTTCTACCATGATTATGAGGCCTCCCCAGCCATGTGGAACTGTGAGTCCATTAAACCCATTTTTTTTATAAAGTATCCAGTCTCAGGGATGTCTCTATCAGTAGCATGAGAGCTAACTAATACAATTTCTGAAGGGCAGGATTTTTTTTTTTTTAATTTTATTTTTTTGAGATGGTTTCTGTCACCCAGGTGGGAATGCAGTGGCCTCTGCCTCCCAGGTTCCAGCTATTCTCCTGCCTCAGCTTCCTGGGTAGCTGGGATTACAGGCACACGCCACCACGCCCGGCTAATTTTTTTGTATTTTTAGTAGAGACGAGGTTTCACCATGTTGGCCAGGCTGGTCTCGAACTCCTGACCTCAGGTGATCCGCCCACCTTGGCCTCCCAAAGTGCTGGGATTACAGGCATGAGCCACTGTGCCCGGCCTGAATTTTTAAATAATTAGTAGCAAGCATTTATATGTCACAACAGAACCATTGCTTATTACAAATGCTCTTACTGCTACGTCGTGCTCTACACCACAGAGCTGATTTCACCCAAGTTACGCCTCTCGAAATCCACATTTTCATATTCTGAGTTTGCTAAAAATCAGGTGCAGTGGCATGAGATTGGCATCCCCCTGGAGGCAGTCGGTCCGGGGCCAAGGGGAGCGGCCCACAGAATCATACCCTGGGTGGACATTGTATTGCTGATGAGGACAAATTGCCCAGTTTGGCAATCCATGCAGCCCTGGTACTCCAGATAATTGTTTATGTTCCAAACCATTTTGTACCATGCTCAGCCAGACAAAAGCCTCGTGCTTCTGCCAGGGGCCTAATTCCCTGAAAAATCAGTTTGGCCGGCTGGTGTATGGCAATGCCCTTCCAAGGGAGAGCTCTCCAGGCTTCTGTTATTCAAGAAATACTGTCACTCAGCTCTGGAATATCACCCTAATTAAAAACCTCTCTGCTCCAAATAGCTTCCTTTACTTAAGGCTGTTTCTTTCCATAATGACACACAGACACACACACACACACAGACACACACACACATACAGACACACACACACACACACACAGACACACATACACAAAAGACAAAAAAGCTGCTACAAAGTCACTTTTTTTATACAAGACCCATATGTCTGAACTCTACCCTGTTAATGAGGCCTACCCAAAAACAAAACACAGAACCCTAAATGGTGTAAATCTGTGAGTTCTTAGAATGACGATAAATATCACCAAAGTATGTTTACCAATACATGTCTTAATAGGCCAGGTGCAATAAAGAGATGCATGAGGATCATCAGGAGATTTGATAAATAAGCTCAAAATAAAGGAACCAAGTGCAAACGGACTTGCTTTATGTCTCAAGGCATTTCTCTGCAGGCTTTCGAGAGCAGAGAGCAGCAAGGCTGAAATCTAGGATAGCATATTGCCTAAAAGCATGGGCTATGAACTCAGGCGCCATGGCCGGTTCAACTCCTCCTCCTTGTGGCTGCATGGCCTTGGGCGAGTTACATAACCATCTGTACCCAGGGACTGAATCCTAGGACCATGTTGATGATTCCACGAGACAACCTATGCAAGGCTCTGAGCAGAGAGCCCGGCTCACAATAAGCACGCAATGAATATTAGCTGATAACGATCTCATCCGATTTCACATTTAGCCAGCAGGGAGTGATGCCTCTATCCTGGAGCAACCTTGCCAGCGCTGTGCCAGGACTAGCTTGCACCGACTCTTCCAGGATCAGCATTCAGCAGCATCGCTGTGGTTGCTTGAAACAGCCCATGGTGGGAGTATTTACACCAAGAAAATCAGCAAATGCCATCAATCAAGACCGTTTTGTTTTTTTTTCACGGAGTGGCTGTTAAACATTCACCAGCACACCCCTGGGCCCAAGAGAAGAAAGATGAATGGGAACCATGTAAAGGACAACAAGGGATGGGATGGGAGAGGAGTACGGCTTAGATGATGTGACCTTCGAATGTCATTCACTCCTTCTTCATGCCTATTGGATGCCGTGTAGTGCAGGGACGGGTGTGGGCTGCAGAGCCGGAGCTGGATTTGAATTCTCTCATTTCAAGGATGGGAGATCTGAGGCCCACACTGAGGCTGGACCTGCTCAAGATGAGAGAGTTACAGACAGCAGAGACAGGGCTCAAACTCAGCTGCTCTCACTGCTTGGTGGCCTCTCACTTCATCAAGGGGCCAGTCTCATCAGCTCACCCTGACCCTGAAGTCAAAGTCTAAACAGTGCGGTTCACTGGTTGCAGTGGTGTGTCTGGGAGGCAGTCTTACAGGGTATGCTCCCTCAGTTGTACTTCTGGTCTTGAGCTTTGTGTCTTTCTGTAAAACTAAACCAAACAATAAGCACTTGAAGCCCCCAATGAGCCCATGTTGTTAAACCCTATTGGAAAACAGGTTTTCTTAAAAAAGGAGAAGAAGCTCGAGCGCAGTGGCTCATGCCTGTAATCCCAGCACTTTGGGAGGCCAACCAGGCGGATCACCTGAGGTCAGGAGTTCGAGACCAGCCTGGCCAACGTGGGGAAACCCCATCTCTACTAAAAACACAATAATTAGCCAGGCATGGTGGCACACACCTGTAATCCCAGCTACTCGGGAGGCTGAGGCAGAAGAATTGCTCGAACCTGGGAGACAGAGGTGGCAGTGAGTCGAGATCACATCATTGCACTTCAGCCTGGGTGACAGAGTGAGACTCTGTCCCAAAAAAATAAAAAAATAAAAAATAAAAGAAGACGAAGAAAAAAGCTTACATTGATTTCCTCATACATTTGCACAAGCTACAGAACTTGGTTCTTTTATTTTCATTTGGAAACAAGTTGAAACAGCCCTCCAAATTAAGAAAACAACTTTACAAATTCAAGTTTTATGTTCTCTTATTTCAGAAATATTCATGGCCTCAATATGTCTCTCCTAAGTGCTTATATAAAAACATTCTTCTCTTCCATTTGCCAATTTTTAAAGATTTTTTTCACTCTACTTACAACAAAGCAATCATTTCAAATTAATTAAGTTTTCATTAAAATGTATTATTGTAATGTCCCAGGTACTGAATAGTGATTTTGTGTTCTGAGAGAACAAGCCTGAAAGAAAAATAGTATAACTTTTGCAAGTAGACAATTTCAACCCAATTCCGTCCTCTGGCATGAAGCACAGGGGGTTTGCATACAGTAGGTTGAGAGAATAACTAGCAATAATAATTATCAGTGACATGAATCAGGAGAGTACATTTACAGAGGACTTTCAGAAGTTCACAGCTATTTTGCATATGTTATTCCATTTCGTTCCAAGCATTGTTCCATGTAGACCTGTTTATCTCTCTCTTTTATTTTTATTGAGAAAACCAAGACCCAGAAATGTGAGGTCACTCACCAAAGGTCACACAGTCTCAAGATGCAGAGCTGTCATTTGACCCTGGGTCTTTCCACCTCCAGATGCACCTGAGCGTGGAGTGTGCAGGGGGAGGTGGCGTCTGGGTCCCGGAAGGAGCTGAGGATCTCCTCACTCTCCCTTCCTGACTTGTTTATTCTCCTTTCAAAGCACAGTTATTTTCTTTGCAAGACCAACGAGCTCGATTCAAAATCAGAGTCATTTTAACGTTTTAAAAACATCAAGTAGAGCTTAGAAAATTCAAGCACTAGAGGGAAAAATAATTCTCAAGTTATTTAGAAAGAAAATTTACCTTGATTCTGAGGGGCCTTGAGCTTTCTGCTTTTTGCTCCTTTTTTGGGCTATGCTGAGTGGGGGCCGTGGCTGTGGTGGGAAATTGAGAGTTGCATGAGATCTCTAGATGCTTCTTAGGCCCTCAGAGCCACAGAGAAAAGAGGAAAACACTCATCTGGATGATCCGTGTCTTGCAGACTCAGTCTCAAACCCTTTGGGGTGAGAATTCTGAGGCCTGGGGGCATTTATGAGGGAAGCCACACAGAGCGTTGGCCAGCGGGACAAAGGAAGCCAAACCCGGCTCTTTGGTGCAAAAATAAAGTAAATTCCTATTTGTTGATATGGTTTGGCTCTGTGTCCCCACCCAGATCTCAAGTTGAATAGTAATCCCTAATGCTGGGGGAGGGGCTTAGTGGGAGGGGCTTGGATCATGTGGGAGGGGCTTGGATCATGTAGGTGGAGTTCCCTTTGCTGTTCTCGTGATAGCGAATGAGTTCTTGTGAGATCCAGTGGTTTAACGGCGTGTGGTACTTTCCTCCTCATGTGCTCTCCTGTCCTGCCACCGTGTGAAGAAGGTTCTTGCTTCCCCTTTGCCTTCTACCATAATTGTAAGCTTCCTGAGGCCTCCCAATCATGCTTCCCGTTAAGCCTGCAGAACTGTGAGTCAATTAAACCTATTTTCTTCATAAATCACCCAGTCTTAGATAGTTCTTTATAGCAGTGTGAGAACGGACTAATGCACTTGTTCATTATTGAGTGCTGTGTTCTTGATCTGGGTCCCTGTCTTCATTTTCCACCTTATTTCCTTCTCCAGGGCTCCCACGCCCTCTCCCCCATCCCATCCTATTACTGTGCTGAATGCCGTCGTCTTCGCTCTCAGAGTCCCGCCAGCAGGGCCAAGGTTCCTCCCTACCCAACCAGCACGCCATCAACACACTTCCTAACATGATTCCCTCTGTGCCAGTCTGCTTCCCTCTAGCTCTTTGCTTGTGCCATTTTCTCCAACTAGAACACAGAGCAGTAACAGGGAAAGGAAGGGCACGGCTGATAGAGAATGCTCCCTGGAGCCAGTAGCCATGAGTTAACCCCGGCTGGGGCATTACTGGTCTCGCCTTGGGCATGGCAATCAGCTCTCTGGTCTTCACTGGTAATACCCATAAGAAAACCACCTCATGGGCTCAGGATAACACACTGACATGAATCCTCTTAGCTGGCACCTGGTCCACACTGACAGGACAAAGGTCATCATTTCGTGCCTGACACTACTCCATTAGTGCGAGCCCCTCACCCTTCCCAAAGGATGTGGAATTGAGTCCAGGAACAGGTTCATGTCTCCCAGAGGCTGGACTTGTACCTATAGGATCCGGAGCCACAGGAGGCTGCAGGGGAACAGAGGCAAGAAAGCCTCAGTAGAAGGAGGAATAGAACCTGGTGTGCAGGAAGAGCAGGGAGATGGAGAGAAACTTTGGTCAGTTCTGATTCTGATCCCATCTCTCCCCGAGGTCCCATCCACATTCCTGCCCTCACCACATAGGACACTCCACAAACCCCATAACTGCTTCCTACTTCTCCTTTACTCTGATCCAAGGACCCATGTTTGTTTCTGCTATTTGTGAGCGGATGATTTCAATTAACGTCATAACGAGGGCAGCCAGTGGAGTGCCTGTCACATGATTGGGGCTCAATGACCACAGCTCCTTCCACACCCCGCTTCCAGCTTCCAGCAACTGGAATCAGATCACTCAGCCAGTGTGACCTCGGCCCTAAATGGAACTATCGCCCCTGAGCAAGGTTCCCACGGGGCTCCAGAACCGACCCTGCAAACCTCTGTGCCCTACTAGCTTTTGAAGAAACTGCACTCTTGTAAGAGGTGGCTCCAAGGACTCTGCAAAAGTGTGCAGATTACCCAGAGCCTGCAGCAGTGAGGGAGGGAGCAGAGGAGAGGCACAAATGGAGCCTGGGCACCAGCAGGGAGGCTCAGGTGCTTGCACCTTCATGAGTTGCAGATCACCTGGCTGAGTGCCCTCCTCCCTCACCTGCTGCTGCCCAGGGTCATGTCCATCCTGCAGTCCTGCCTCCACTGCACCCTCAGCATGATCTGTGCTGCAGGCCCCAACCAGAGCTCTCCAGATGCACCCAGAGCTGCTGGGCTGGGATGACAGGCCACCACAGGCCAGGGTCTGAGCTAGGGCCCTCAGCACCCCACCTTCCCAGGGCAATGCTGGCTGTCAGAGACACTGTTCAACCTTCAAAGTAATAGCCCATTGGCTGAGATGAAATCCACAGAATTTATGCTCCTTGATTCCTGATGACATTATTTAAAGTGCCTGTGATTTATCACTAACCCAATATGCATTGTCATTTCTAAGTAATTACAGAAAATATTGTAATCTAAGTACTATTACATCAGGAACACAACTCGGAATAAATACTGCCTCTACCTTCAGTCAACTCAGTAATGTGAATCGATACCTACTGATTTTTTGAATGTGAACATGTTGAGAGGTCTTGAATTCCCATCACCGCGGCTGGGTCATATATCCTCCTTTGTTAGAGAATGAGGGGCCCTCAGGCAGCCTGGTCACTTCTGCAGGTGCAGACCTTCCTGCAGGTCCTGTGGGCTGGTGCCCCTTAGGGGTCAGCAGGGTACTCAGGGTCCCAACAGAATGAGTTCAGCCACAGCCTCTGCCTGAAATGTGCAAAATCAGCTTTCTCCCAGACAGCCTTCATCAAATAATATATTTATGCAAATACACGCCATGCCCAGCAGTGTGCTAGGTACGATGAGTGATACCAGGACATAAGGTGTGACCCTTGCCCAGAACATATTCTAAGGCCCATCTGAAGAGTCTAACTCAGGTGTCTGAATCATGAGATTTGGTTTCAGGTGTGGTTCCACTCTGCTTCTTACTGACTGGTGGCCCTGGAGCAGACTTAACCACTCTGAGCTGCAGGCATAACCCTGGTAAAACAGGACCAATATCTGTCCTATCTATTTCATATCACAACTGGTCAACTAAGTTGATGGATAAGAAACATATGTAGATTGCAAAGTGCTATACAGAAGTGAAGAATAGTATTATTACAGAAGGCTGGTGATTCCTGGAAAATAAAGTAATCCACTTATGGTCAGAGGAGCAAGAAGAATTCTTCAGATAAATATATACCATTACACTCACCTCCTTGTAAATGAAAATAGAACTCATTAAAACTAGTATAAACAACACATTATAGAATATAATCAAGTTCCATAAAACATCATTAAAAGAAGGAGACAAAATGGGACAGAGTCTGGTACATTGTAAGTGCTCAAAGTTATTTGTTGAACAAATGAAAAAATAAGTGAGAAAAAAGACATAGAGAAGGAAGAATCTGTGGGGCCCACTGAGAAGCTGACAGCCCAGGTAAAAGTAATGGGAGATAGCATGAGGAAAGGAGAGCCATGTAGTACCTGCTGCAGCACTGGCAGCCCTGGGGGTCACTGGGGACAATGGCAAAGCTGTTCTAGAAGGAGGGACAAACAGAAGAAGAAAAATGGAGTGCAGAAAGAAAAGTCAAACACTCCCCTCTCCCACAACACAGGAGTGTTCCAGTGCTCAGAATGATAAATAACAAATCAGTACTCAGAACATGAAATAACTCCAGACAAAATTAATTGCATGGGGACAATTTGTCTACAACAAAAATAATTATGTTTAGGGTGTTTAAAGAGATAACAGAGGTGAAGGAGGGAGAATGTGCTTTTAAAAGCAGAAGAAACTATAGAAAAATAAAACAGGTGCATAAGAAATAACAAAAAATAAGTTTCTTTAATATAAACAATTAGAAAACTAAGAAATTAAAAATATAGCCAAAGAAAATATGTGATAACAAGAACATATTTTAGGCAGAACAGGGTTAAAGAGAGATTTAGCGAATTGGAGACAATATTGAGGAACTCACCTAGAATACTGCACAGAGAGACAAACTGACTTCTGTAGATATGAACGCGTGCATGCATGCACACATGTACACTGCACTTCATTGATTCCATTTTCTCATTTTAATATATCTGAAATTGGAGCACACCTTACAACTAAAGGTGATTTACAGAACAGAATAAACAAACAAACCAAACAAGCCCCACACATAGACATAGTAGTGAAACTACACAATAGCAGGATAAAACGAGAAAATGTTAAAAGCTACAAGACAGAAAAGACAGATTCCTATAAAGGATCATGAATTCGATGGATAGTAGATTTATGTGCAGTGATAAAGATCAGAAGAAATGAAATAATGCCTTCAAAAGACTGAGGAAAAATAATTATTAACCTATAATTTATACCAATAGAAACAATTATTCAGGAAAAATAAAATAAAAACTTGCAAGGGCTAAAAGAACTTGCTTACCACCACAGATGCTTGCTCTAAGAACTGTGAAAGGATTCAAGAGGAAAAGTACATCCAGAGAGGGTTCATAGCATATCACATATAAGAGTAAGCTTAGATATTGATGGTTTATAGATTGATGAATGTAATTAAATATTGACTTGTGAAATAATAATAGCAGGTTTGAAGTGTTTTTAAGCAAAACCGAGTTGCAGATAACAGGAACAGAAAGGATGATAGCAGGGTGGTCTGTGGTTGGTAAAGTCTGCTGCAGTCCAGGTCATGTTGTAGGAAAAGACAGAAATAGGAGGAACCCCTGAAGCAAGTCTTCTTCCGTGATGCTTCCCCAGGAGAGCCCTTCTTGAGTTTAACACACTAACTTCATGGAGCTTAAGTAGTTCTCAGTGCAATATGTCCAACTATTTATGTAGAAAACATCTATATCTATGTCCCAAAGACTCAATTCAGCATTTTAAACAAAACAATATAGAGGAAGTCTCAGGTTCTATTCCAAATAATACTGGCAGAATTGCGTGTGTAAACATTTTGAAAAGCTCATGAATCTCAGGGCGGGGAAGTGCATCTGGGATGTTGCTGGACCCGAGGGAGTCATTATTCCATGAGGCCACGCCAGTGCTGGGTTAAATATTAGCCCTGAATGTGCCTGGGATAGGTTGGGAAGCTTCAAATGGAGGAAGAAAAGAAACAGCCCGATGTCTCCTAAAACCTCACGTAAATGAATTTATGAAAGGAAACATCAAGACAAAGAGGAAGACTGCATCTTGCAAGTGTTTCACGCAAGAGTAGTGAGCAGCTCCTCTGAAGATTTGTCAGACCCCCTCCTCAGAGCAGCTACCAAACCATGGAGAGCCGTTCCCAGGCCTTGTGGGTCTGACAAACGCCCAAAACAACCCTCTCTCACCCAGGTCCTCTCCCCATCCTCCTCCACCACCAGACACACAGAAACCGCCTCCTCTTTTCAACCCTCTCCTTTCTCAGCTGACTTTGAGCCACAAATCTCACTTCTCTACTTGGAGAGCCCTAGTTCATTACAGGAATTTGCTTTGAGTTTTATTATCATTTTAGTCTATGTCTTAGATTGGGCTGCTACAAGAAAGTGACAGGCTGAGCGGCTTAAACAACGAACACTCATATCCCACAGTTACAGAGGCTGAGAAGCCTGGGGTCAAGGTACCCGCATGGTCTGGTTCTGGTGAGGCTCCTTCCTGGTGGCAGACTATCAACGTCCCTGTGCACCCTCACATGGTGGAAAAGACAGCTGAGGCACTCCCTGGTCTCTTCTTACAAGGGCATCCATCCACCCCATGACCTGTTACTTCTCAAAGACCCCACTTACAAAAACCATGGCATTGGGATTAGGGGTTCACATATGCATTTTAGAAGGTCACAAACATTCAGTCCATTGCAGTCTGCGTTTTTCTAAAAAATGTATCTGCTTTCATTTTTATTTGCCATGCTGTGTGGCAAAGATAATGTTTGCAGTACAGCTTGTAAACTGGATATACTGCTGCCTACAAAGTAATGGTTTGTTAACAACCGTAATAAGTGTTGGTGATCTGGAACTGATACTTAAACATTTTATATCCTAATATGCTAGGGTTTTAGTTTTATCTAGGCATTTTTCTGTTTTAGAAACACTCTAGGAAATTGGTTGAGAGTTTTGGATTGATGTGGAATGCGTTACAAATATTTTGCTCTTTAAATATGGGAAATAAACTCCTCGTGAGCACATTGACGTAGACCCTCTGATTTTCAGAAGTTCGTTGACAATGGATGTGAAGAAATAGGTACCTGTGTTGAAGCACTTGAATTTCATGGGAAAAAAAATGCATATAGAATTAAATATTTAATGTTTGAAAATGTAGAGAAAACCCACTACAACAGTATAATTACAACATATAAATTCCAAACCAATAAAGCAAAGCAGAAATTTAGGACGTACAGCTAATGCAGTACCAGACAAGAAGGAAGAGAAGTGAAAAGGATGACACTCTAAAAACATGGGTTAGCAGGACCTAAGTCTAAGCATGCATGTAATCACAATAAGCGCAAAAGGACTAGAATCATGGAATAAATATCAAAAAATATTTGTCACTACCTATTTGTGCTGCTGTAACAGGATATCACAGTCTGGTTAATTCATAAAGAAGAAAAATTTGTTTTCTCACAGTTCTGGAGGCTGGGAAGTCCAAGATGGAAGCACTGGTAGGTTTGGTGTCTGGGAGGGCTTCTCTCTGCTTCGGAGACGGTGCCTTGTTGCCGTATCTTCCAGAGGGAAGGAACGCTGTGTCCTCGCAGCACAGCAGGTGAATGCTGCGTGAAGCCTCCTTTTTTTTTTTTTTTTTTCCCTTGGAGATGGAGTTTTGCTCTTGTCACCCAGGATGGGGTGCAGTGGTGCTCACTGCAACCTCTGTCTCCCAGGTTCAAGCAATTCTCCTGCCTAAGCCTCCTGAGTAGCTGGGATTACAGGTGCGTGCCACCACATCTGGCTAATTTTTGTATTTTTAGTAGAGACGGTGTTTCACCATGTTGGTCAGGCTGGTCTCGAACTCCTGACCTTGTGATCCACCCGCCTCAGCCTCCCAAAGTGTTGGGATTACAGGCGTGAGCCACAGCGCCCAGCCTAAAGCCTTTTTTTTTTAAGGGCCTTAATCCTACTCATGATGGGGAGGAGCCTCATGGCCTCCATGATCTCTTAAAGGCCCATCTCCTAATACTATTACATTGACAACAATTGAATTTTGGAGGGGACACATTCAAACCATAGCATTCCGTTACTGTACTCCCAAAATTCATGTTCTTATCATGTACAAAATACATTCATTTCATCTCAATAGACCCAAAAAGTCTTAACTTGTTCTAGCATCAACTTTAAAGTCTTAGTCCAAACATATGGATACATAGCTAAACATATGGATACATGTCTAAACATGTGGATACATATCTAAACATATGGATACATAGCTAAACATATGAATACATAGCTAAACATGTGGATTCATATCTAAACATATGGATACATAGCTAAACATATGGATACATGTTTAAACATGTGGATACATATCTAAACATATGGATACATGTCTAAACATGGATACCTGTCTAAACATATGGATACATGTCTAAACATATGGGTACATATCTAAACATATGGATATATGTCTAAACATATGGAAACATGTCTAAACATATGGATGAGACTCAAAGCATGATTTGTCCTGAGGCAAATTCTCCTCCAGCTGTGAATCTGTGAAATCAAACAAGTTAAAAGCCTCTAAACACACTGTGGGACAGGCACAGCGCAAACAATTCTATTACAAAATGGACACATGGCAAGAAGACAGAGATAACAGGCCTTAAGTAAGTCTAACACCCAACAGGGCAGAAACATTCAATCTTGACAGTCATCTTTGATTTCATGCCCCTCCTTCTGGACACACGGGGGTGAGGTTTGGGCATCCAAGGCTCCTGACAGCCCCACCTTACAGCCTTGCTGGGAATTGCCCTTGTGGAGGCTCTCTTGGGTGACCCTAGCCCTGCAGCAGGTCTGTGCCTGGACCCCACGTTGAAACCACCTTTTCCAAAATTATAACTGAGGAAATTATGACAGTGAAAGAAATCACACCTAACCCACTCCATCTTGCTTCCAACCTTTAACTGTCCTTGTTCATTCCTGGACATAGGCTGAACTAACTTTGGGAAGGAATTCGGTTCATGGTTTGACTCTGAAACAAAATTGAAAGAACCCTTTCCCAAAAAGACCCCCTTCTTGCCTGGGGACCAGTCTGCCTTTGCAGGACTAACAAATTAGCTACAAGATGAGAAATTACAGTTTAGGGATCATGCAGCTTCTGGCTCCAAGAGTCTGAACCTCCCCAAATTGCTCCTGGGGATCACATCACTATTGCAAAACCTAAGATCAGGGCTTGAGATATTTTGCAGACCCTGCCCTGGATGGTTCAGCTGACACCACCCAGACCAGTAATCTGGCCCAATCATTTCTGCCATCACATCCAGGAACAGAAAACAGCAAGAAAAACTCACTTCAACCCACTGTGATTCCATCTCCAACCTGACCAATCAGCACTCCGCACTTCCCAAGACCCTACCCGCCAAATTATCTTTAAAAACTCTGATCCCTGAATGCGCGGGGAAACTGATTTGAGTAATAATAAAACTCTCTGGTCTTCTGCACAGCCGGATCTGCAAGAATTACTCTTTCTCCATTGAATTCCCCTGTCTTCATAAATTGGCTCTGTCTAGGCAGCGGGCAAGGTGAACCCATTGGGCGGTTACAACATCTTTTGACATCTGGGTAGAGGCAGCCCTGGCACCACAGCTCATGCACTGTGTGCCTACAGAATCCTCCCCACATGCATGCACCAGGGCTCACCAATTGCACCCTCTGGGGCAGGATCCCATGCCTCACCTAGACCTGGCTGAGCCACAGCTGGGGAGGCTGAGGAGCACTGTGCCAGAGTGTGGGGAGCAGAGACTTGAGGCACCCTGGGCAGTGAGTCTGAAGGTCCCCAGGGTGCCCTGAGCCCCTCCCAGTTTCTCCCCCAAGGTCCTGGCACTCTGAGTTTGTGATGGGCATGGCAGCCTTGAAGAAGGTTTTATTGGATTTTTAAATGCTATTAATTCCTGATTACGAGAAACACATCTGAAAACAAATCATGCAGAAAAGTGGAAAATAAAGAGATGGAATATATATATACACACACATATATATGTACACACACACATATATATACACACACATATGAAAACTACTACATATAGGAAGGGATGTAGCAAAGGCACAGAGAGAATACAATTTAAGGCAAATAGCTTCAATAAGATTTAAAAGCAAACCTTGCATACTAAAAAAAGAAACCAAAATAAACCAAAAACCATGAACTTGCAGGAGAATTTTCCAAAGCCATAATTATAATGAGCGTGTTTTTAAGTCTATAAGAAATTATCAAACAAATAAAGGTTAATAAGGATTTGGAATTTATATGAAATGGCAAAGGAAAGGCCAGGCACGGTGGCTCACGCCTTTAATCCCAGCACTTTGGGAGGCTGAAGTGGGCAGATCACTTGAGGTCAGGAGTTCGAGACCAGCCTGGCCAACATGGTGAAACTCTGTCTCTACTAAAAATACAAAAAGACTAGCCGGGTGTGGTGATGCACACCTGTGGTTCTAGCTACTTGGGAGGCTGAGGTGGGAGATTCACTTGAGTCTGGGAGGCAGAGGTTGCGGTGAGCCGAGATCACACCACTGCACTCCAGTCTGGGTGACAGAGCAAGACTCTGTCTCAATAAATAAATAAATAAATAAACAAATAAAATGGATTTAGTCAATGAAACAGCAAAGGAAACAGAAGAGCCAAATCAATTGTGGGGGAAGAAAGAGCAAAGTAAAGTCACACTGATGTCAATGCTTACCATAAAGCTACAATCAAGACGATGTGGTATCGGCAAAGAGATAGACCTGTAAAATCAGTGAAAGGAGAGAGTCCAGAAACAGACTCACACAAATATGGTAAACTGATTTTTGACAACAGTGCAAAGCCAACTCAATGGAGAAAAATACTGTTTTCAGCAATTGGACATCCATAGGCCAGAGAACTGAGAGGAACACAGAGTGAGACCTTGGCCCATACCTTGTACTTTTTGCAAAGAGTAACTAAAAATGGAACATAGACTTAAATGTAAAATGTAAACTATAACATTTCTAAAACAAATCAGAGGGGAAACTCCTGTGACCTTGCATTAGGGCAAAGAAGTTTTAGACAGAACACCAAGAGCACAGTTCCTAACAAAAATAAATAAATAAATGAGACTCCACAAGAATGAAACACTTTTGCTCTGTGCAAGACACAGGAGGCAGAAAGACAAGCCATAGACTTGGAGAAAATATTGGCAATTCACACATCTCAAGAAAGACTTATATCTACAATGTATAAAGCACTATCAGGACTCGGCAATAAGAAAACAATGCTCCAATTTAAAAATAGGTAAAAAAAATATTGAGCAGGCATTTTACTAAACAAGATATGTGGATGTGAAAGCACGTGAAAAGGTGTGCAACATTGTGGGTCACTGGGGAAAAGCAGGTTAAAGCCACGATAAGATAATACCACACCCACTAAAATCACGAAAACTATGAGTGAAACTGAAACTTAAACCAACAACAAAAATAAAACCTGCAACAGTGAGTACCACTTAGGATGCAGAGGAAGCAGCTGGATCTCCCATGCGTTGCGGCAGGAATGCAAATGGCATGGTCACGAGACAAAGGAGTTGATACTTTCTTATAAAGCCCCATGTATATGTACCAAAGGACCCAGAAATCCCATTCCCTTGGTATCAGAAGGAATTAACTTGCAGTCACACAAAAATGTGAACATGTATCTTTATAGCACCTCCAAGCTGAGAGCAACCCAAATGCTCTTCAACAGATGAACAGGTAAAGATACAAAGGTCACTTCTCTGACCCCCTCAAGACGGTCAGGAACCTGCAGCAAGCTTCAGAAGCCACCTCACTTAAGTCAGCTACCCTCCATGCAATGGAATAGTCTCAGCCATAAAAAATGTTAGGCTCTTGAGTCACACAAATGTGACTCTCAAATCCATTATGCTAAATACAAGATACCTAATGCAAGAGGCTACAGAGAGTGCCAATGTGTCTGACACCTGAAGAAACACAGGTATTAGGATAGAGAACAGATCGTTCTGACCTGTGTAGGAAGGAAGATGATCACCAAAGACAGCACAAAGGAATCTGGGAGATGTTGCAACTTTTCTGTAAAGATATCTTTATTGTAATGTTTAAATGACTATCCATCTGCCAAAACTCATAGTTCTACACAATAAGAGTAAATTTTACTGGGTGAAAAATTTTAAAGACATTTTTTTAAAGGAAGGAAATATATTCAACTTAGACACCTAAAGTGGACAAGAGAGAAGAAGAAAAGAAAATCGTTCTGTAATCTTGCATAAAAATATATACAGAAATACAAAAAAAAAAGATACCAGCAATTCATATCCAGCATTGGAGATCATTACCAAGTAGGGTTTTACACAAGAATTCTAAAACAGTTCAACATCAGAAAAATCTATTATTGTGATACACAAAAGTAACAGAATATAAAAGAACACGTATCATCCCCTAAATAGATACAGAATGGCATTCCATAAAACTCAATACACATTCAGGATAAAAATGCTTAGCAAAGAATAGAAAGTAACTTTTTTGATGTGATCAAGACTTTCAGAACCCTTCAGCAAACTCTAGAAGCCATTTCATTAACGCTAGCAACCAGGCGAGGAGGCTGCTATTCACTGCTTCTATTCTATCTGTATTAGGTCTTTGACAAGCGGAAAAGGAAGAAAGAAAAACTAATGAAAAACAAATTTGGGGAAGGAAGGACCAAAAGTCTTCATAATTTGGGAACCATATAATTTTCTCTTTTTTTATATATAACAGCTTTATGGAGACTTCCTGGAGAAATAATTTACTTAGTATACACAATTCCCTTTGGTAAAGTGAAAAATTCAGCGGTTTTAGTATATTCACAGGGTTGTGCAACCATCACCGCCATCGATCTAAGAACATTTTCATCATGGTGAGAAGGAAGCCAGCTCCCACGTGCCCCCTCTCTGCATTCCTCCCTTCCACCTGCCACTGGCAGCAACTCGTCTACTTTCTGTCTCTAGGGATTTGCCTATTCTGGACATTTTATTTAAATGAAATCATAGAACTCTTGGCCTTTTGTGTCTTACTTCTTCCACTTAGCATAATGTTTATAAGATTTATCCACCTGCAGCATATAGCAATACTTCATCCCTTTGTATTAACAAATAAAATTCCATTGTGGGAATATAACACATTCTCTTTACATGTGAGTTGTTTCTCCTTTGTGGGTATTACGAATAATGATGTTAAGAAGATTTGTGTACAAGTTGCTTTGTGAATATGCATTTTTGTGGCTCCTGGGAATATACTTGGGAGTGCATTTCTGGGTCATGGAACAATTCTCTTTATGCTCTGAGAAGCTGCATGATTGTTTTCCAAAGAAGCTGCTCCATTTTATAATCCTACCAGCCGTGTACAAGGGTTAGAATCCTTCCACATTGTCTCCTGCTCCCTTTTATACCCCTACCAGCAGTGTACATGGGTTCCAATCCTTCCACATTGTCTCCTGCTCCTTTTTATAATCCTACCAGCAGTGTAGAAAGGTTAGAATCCTTCCACATTGTGTCTTGCTCCATTTTATAATCCTTCCAGCAGTGTACACAGGTTCTAATCCTTCCATATTGTCTTCAACACTTGTAATTATTTTTTCCACTATAGCCACCCTAGTGGGTTTGAAGAGGTAACTCGTGACTTTGATTTGCATTTATCTGATGGTTGCAGATGCTGGGTAGCTTTCTGTACACTGAACGACCATTTGTTTATCCTCTTGGGGAACCATGTTTATTATTATAGAATCCTTGTCCATTTTTACTTGGGACATTATCTTTTTATTACTGAGTTGCAAGAGTTCTTTATATATCCTGGATACAAGTCCCTTATTTGATATATGGTTTACAAACATTGTCTTTCATTCTATGGGTTGTCTTTTAGTTGTATAATTTTTCTTTTCTTTTTTTCTTTTTTTTTGAGACAGAGTCTTGCTCTGTTGCCCAGGCTAGAGTGTAGTGGTGTGATCTCGGTTCACTGCAACCTCCACCTCCCAGGTTCAAGCAATTCTCCTACCTCAGCCTCCTGAGTAGCTGGGACTACAGGTTCATGCTGCAATGCCTGGCTAATTTTTATATTTTAGTAGAGATGGGGTTTCACTGTGTTGCGCAGGCTGGTCTCAAACTCCTGAGCTCAGGCAATCCACCAGCCTCAACCTCCCAAAGTGCTAGGATTACAGGCATGAGCCAGTTTAATTTTTTTAAATTTTCCTTTTTTTTCTTTTCTTTTTGAGACAGGGTCTCACTCTGTTGCTCAGGCTGGAATGCAGTGGTACAATCATTGCTCACTATAGCCTTGAACTTTTGGACTCAAATGGCCTCCCATCTCAGTCTCCTGAGTAGCTAGGAATACAGGTGTGCACTATCATACTTGGCTAATTTTAAAATTTTTTTGTAGAAACAAGATCTCACTGTGTTGTCTGCTGGTCTCAAACACCTGGCCTCAAGTGATGCTCTTACCTCAGCCTCCCAAAGTGCTAGGAGTGAGCCACCACACCCAGCCTCAATTTTCTTGATGGTGTCCTTTGGAGCATGCAAGTTTGTAATTTTGGTGATGGTCAATTAACCTATTTTTATTTTGTTGCTTATGTTTTTGATGTAATATCTAAGAAATAATTGCCTAATTGAATATCATGAAGATGTATGCCTATTTTTCACTAAGAGTGTTATAGTTTTAGCTCTTACATTTAAGAGCTAATTTTTGTATGTGCTACATGTTATTTTTTGTATATGTTGTGAGGTAGGGGTCTAACTTCATTCTTTTGCATGTGGATACACAGTTGTCTCAGCACCATTTGTTGAAAAAGACTATTCTGTCTTCCACTGAATTATCTTGGCACCCTCTTCAGAAATCAATTAACCATAGATGTATGGGGTTATTTCTGGACAGTCAATTCTAGTCTACTGATGCCTATCTATCCTTATGCCAGTACCACCCTGTCTGAATTATAGTAACTTTGTAGTAAGTTTTGAAATTGGAAGGTGTGAGTTATTCAACTTTGTCATCCTCTTTGTTTTTTTTTTTTTGTTTTTTTTTTTTTTTTGTTTTTTTTTGAGACAGGATCTCACTCTGCTGTCCAAGCTGGAGTCCAGTGGTGTGTTCACAGCTCACTGCAGCCTCAACCTCCCAAGCTTAAGTGATCTTCCCACCTCAGCCTCATGGGTAGCCAGGACCACAGGTATGTGCCACCATGCCTGTTTGTTTTGTTTTGTTTTGTCTTGTTTTGTTTTTTCAGAGAGAGACATGGTATTCTTATGTTGCTGAGGCTGGAGTTATTCTTTTATCAAGACTGTTTTGGCTATCCTGAGTCCCTTGATTTTACATACAGATTTCTGGATCAGCTTGTCTATAGCTGTAAGAAAGCCTGCTGGGATTATTATGGAGGTTGTGTTGAAAATGCAGAACAATTTGAGGAGTGTAACCATCTTAACAATATTAATGCTTTTTACCCATGAACATGGATGTCTTTCCAGTTATTTAGATCTTTAATTATTCAAAATGTCATGATTTTCATAGTATGCTTTGTGCTTATTTTGTTAAATCATTTCTGAGTATTTTATTCTTTTTCATGGTATTTTAAATGGAATTATTTTTCAGTTTCCTTTTTGGTTTGTTATTGATTTTGCCTCTTATAACGTTGGTAAACACACTTATTAGGTTAACAGTGTTTTGGTTAAACCTTATGGTTTTCTGTGTACAAGGTCAAGGCATCTGCAAATTAGATAGTTTTAATTCTTTAGTTACAATTTAGATGCCATTTATTTATTTATTTATTTATGACTAACTGCCCTAGAAAGAACTTCCAGTACAATGCTGAATAGAAGCAGTGAGAGCAGATATCCTTGTCTTGTTTCTGACTGAGGAGAAAAGCGTTTTACCTTTCACCATTATAGTGTTAGCAATGAATTTTTTTCATAGATGCTTTTTAACAGTTTGAAAAATTGACCTTTTAATCTTACTTTGTTAAGGGTTTTTTAGTGCAAAGATGTTGAATTTTTGTAAAATTCTTTTGATGTGTCAAGATGATCGCATGGGGTTTGCTTGCTATCTTTTATTCTGTTGACATCTTGTGTTACATTAATTGATTTTCTGAAATTCATGGGGAAAAAAATCCCACTTGGTCATGATCTCTATTCCTCTTTATGTATTGCTGAACTTGGTTTCCTGATATTTTGTTAGGATTTCTATGTCTGTATTTATAAGCTATATTAGTCTTTTTTTTTTTTTTATGTCTTTCTCTGGTTTTGAAGTCAGGGTAATACTGGTCTAATAGAATGCATTAGACTATATTCCTTCCTCTTGCATTTTCTGAAAGAGTTTGTGAAGCATTGGTATTACTTCTTTAGAATTTTTGGTAGAATTCACAGAGAAGTCATCTATGCCTAGGCTTTTCCTTGTATGTATTTTTTTTTAATGCTAATTCTATTATTTTACTTTCTATAAGTATATTCATATTTTCTATTTCTTTTGAGTCAGTTTCAACAGTTTATGTCTTTTTAGAAATTCATCCAATTTATCTAAGTCATCAAATTTGTTAGCACACACTTGTTCACGGTATTCCCTGATAATCCCCCTTTTCCCCAAAAGGTCAACCGCAATGTTCCTTTATTCCTGATTTCAGTAACTTGAGCCTTCTTTATATTTTCTTGCTTAATATCACTAATTTTTGTTGATTTTGTTAATCTTCTTAAAAGAATCCATTTTATTTAACTGAATTTGTATTTTAAGTCCTTGGTTAGAGATGTGTCTTCTTTTGTAATATATGAGCAGCTACAAAGTCCCCTCCATTTTATTTAACTGAATTTGTATTTTAAGTCCTTGGTTAGAGATGTGTCTTCTTTTGTAATATATGAGCAGCTACAAAGTCCCCTCCATTTTATTTAACTGAATTTGTATTTTAAGTCCTTGGTTAGAGATGTGTCTTCTTTTGTAATATATGAGCAGCTACAAAGTCCCCTCCATTTTATTTAATTGAATTTGTATTTTAAGTCCTTGGTTAGAGATGTGTCTTCTTTTGTAATATATGAGCAGCTACGAAGTCCCCTCTGAACACTGCACTATCCGCATCACTGAGGTTTTGGTACATTTGTATCTTCATTTGTGTTAACCACAAAGGATTGTCAAATTTATCTGCAATTTCTTCTTGACACATCAGTTACTTAGAAGTGTGTTATTTAACATCTACATATTTGTAAATTTTCAAAATTTCTTGCTGTTACTGATTTCTAATTCCATTCTAGTACAACTGGAGAGTATACTTTGTATAATTTCAGTTCCTTAATGTTTACTGAAGCTTGTTTTATGGCCTGGCATATGATCAATCAGATAATTTTCCAGATGCTCTTGAAAGGAATGTGTATTTCACTGCTGTTGGGCGGAGTGGTTTGTACATGTCTCGTAGATATCATTGGTTCATAATCAAAACCTCCCCACAACAAAAATTCCAGGCTCATATGGCTTCACTGGTGAATTCTACCAAACATTCTAAGAAGAATTAATGCCAATCCTTCACAAACTCTCAGAATATAGAAGAACAGGGAATACATCTCAACTTATCCTATGGGACTAGTGCTATCCTGATACCAAAACCATACATTACAAGAAAAGAAAACTTAAAAACCAGTTAGCCTTATGACTAGAAATGCAGAAATTCTCACAAAATGCTAGCAAATTAATCCAGCACCATGTGAAAAAAACATATATATGGAGGACAAGATCAAGTAAGATTATCCCAGGAACGCAAGGTTGGTTTAACATCAATCAATGTAACACACCGTATTAAAAAAGAGAAACAAAGTCACAATATTATCTCAATAGATACACATACAAAGCATTTGCTCTCATCAATTCTATTTCACATGGTAGAAGAGATACTACATACCTAATTAGGCAAGAAAAAGAAATAAAAGTCATCCAAATTGGAAAAGGAAAGAGTAAAACTCTCTCTCTCTCTCTCTCTCTCTCTCTATATATATATATATATATATACATACACACACACACACAGATGACATGATTTGAATATAGAAAACTCTAAGGAATCCACCATAAAACTATTAAAACTAATAAACCAGCTCAGCAAGATTGCAGGATACAAGATCAATACACAAAATTAAGTACATTTCTATACATTTGTAATGAATAATCCAAAAATAAAATTAAGAAAGCAATCTATTTTCAATAGTATCAAAAAGAATAAAATAGGAGCAAATTTAACCAAGGTGTAAGACTTCCACACTGAAAACTATAAAACATCAGTGACATAAATTAAAGCAACCCAAATAACTAGAAAGACATCATGATTGAGAGACAATATTGTTAAGATAGTCATACTCTTCAAATTGATCTAATGGCTGAACACAATCCCCATAAAAATCCCAGCTAGCATTTTTGCAGAAATTTAAAAGCTGAACTTTAAATTCATATGTAAATTCAAAGAACCCATAATAGCCAAAATAATCTTGAAAAAGCAACAGAGTTGGAGATCTCACACTTTCTAATTTAAAAAATTAACTGCAAAGCACAGTAATCAAGACAGTGTGATACTGGCATAAGCATGAATGTGTAGGTCAAAGGAATGGAATGGAAAGTCTAGGCATAAGCACTCAGATTTGTGGTCGATTGATTACTGAAAACAATCCCAAGAAAAATCAATGAGGAAAATAAGATTTTCAACAAATAGTACTGAGAGACTTGATATCTAATGCAAAAGAATGATGTTAGATTCCTCCTACACACCAAAAACAACTCAAAATGTATCAAAGACCTAGGTGTAAAAGCTAAAACCATAAAACTCTTAGAAGAAAGCATAGAATCAAATCTTTGTGATTCTGATTACTTAATAGTTTTTAAATATTACATCAAGATCACAAGTAACAAAAGGAAAAGTTAGATAAATTAAACTATATCAAATTTTAAAATATTTTACTTCAAACAATACCATTAAGAACGTGAAAAGACAATGTATCAGGTATTTGCTAACCATGTATCTAATAAGGGACTTGTTCTAAAATACATAGAAAACACTTAGAACTCAATAAAAAAAGATAACTCGATTTTTAAAATGAGAAAGGGATTTCAATAAACATTTCTCCCAAGAATACATAGAAATGGCCCATTAGCACAAGAACAGATGCTTAACATTATTATATTGGGAAAACAGTCCAGTAGTTCTTCAGATGGTCAAACATACACCCCAGCAATATCACGTCTAGGTACATACACAAGAGAAATGAAAACATATATTCCCACAAAAACTCATACAAAATTTTTAACAGCATTATTTATAGTAGTAAAAAAAAAAAAAAATTGGAGGCCGGGTGCGGTGGCTCACGACTGTAATCCCAGCACTTTGGGAGGCTGAGGTGGGCGGATCACAAGGTCAGGAGATCGAGACCACCCTGGCTAACACGGTGAAAACCCGTCTCTACTAAAAATACAAAAAATTAGCCAGGTGTGGTGGCGGGCGCCTGTAGTCCCAGCTACCTGGGAGGCTGAGGCAGGAGAATGGCATGAACTCGGGAGGCAAAGCTTGCAGTGAGCCGAGGTTGCACCACTGCCCTCCAGCCTGGGCGACAGAGTGAGACTCTGTCTCAAAAAAAAAAAAAAAAAAAAAGGAAAAATTGGATAAATGTTGGCATACAATGAAATACTCCTTGGTAATAAAAAGGAATGAAGTACCAATGCATGCTACGATGTTGAGGAACCTTGAAAACATTATGCTACATACAAGAGGCAAGTCACACAAGACCATATATTGTATGAGTCCATTTACATGAAATTTCCAGAACAGGTAAATCTACAGACACAGAGAGTACACTAGTGATTACTGGGAATCAGAGGAAGTTAGGGAGAATGGGAATAGACTACAGATGGATATGAATTCCTTTCAGTAGGGACTAAAATAATTTTTTAAAAAATGCACAGATTATTGTATGATCGTACAAAGCTAAATACACTAAAAAATATGGAATTTTACACATTAAATGAGTAAATTCTATGATGTGTTAATGATATGTGCTATGAATGGAATATTTATGTTTCCCTAAATTTCATATATAGAAGCCTAAATCCCCAGTGTGATGATATTTGGAAATGGGAACTTTGGGAGGTAATCAGGTCATAGGTGTGGAGCTTTCATGAATGGGATTTGTGCCCTTATAAGGAGACAAAGAGATACAAGTTCCCTCTCTTCATCATATGAAGATGCAAGAAGACGGCTGTCTGCAAACCAAGACAGGGGCTGTCACCACACACTTGACTCTGCCAGCACCTTGACCGTGGTCTCCTGACCTCCAGAAACTCTGAGCGATCAATGTTTGTTGTTAGGCTGCTCAGTCCATGGTATTTTGTTATAACAGCCAAAAACTAAGACAATATCTTTAATGGACATGTTTCAAAAGAGAGATTAGCAAGATTTGGGATAATTATAGTAAAATAACATAATATTATTGCTGTAGAAAAAAAAAAAATGGGTTCTTGTCACACAACCAGGAAAGATTAGGCTCATGGACACATGGAAGGGTAAGGAGTGGGATTTATTGGGCAAAAAGGAAAAAATGATCAGCAAAGTGAGAGGCGTTCCTGTTAACAGGACCCCATTTCACAGACTGAATCCCAGGTTACCACACAGGAACAGAAAAGGCCAGGCTCCTCCCCACTGCAAACGGGACCAACTTCCTGAGGTCCCACCCGTCCTCCCAGTGTGCAGGTCGGCATTATTCTGACAGAATCTGTCAGGGCCGGGCATGGTGGCTCACGACTCTAATCCCAGCACTTTTGGAGGCTGAGGTGGGCAAATCACTTGAGGTCAGGAGTTCAAGACCAGCCTGGCCAACATAGTGAAACCCTGTCCCTACTAAAAATACAAACATTAGCCAGGCGTGGTGGCGCACACCTGTAATCCTAGCTACTCAGGAGGGTGAGGCAGGAGAATTGCTTAAACCCAGGAGGTAGAGGTTGCAGTAAGCCAAGACTGCACTACTCTACTCCAGCCTGGGCAACAGACAAAATAAATAAATAAATAAATAAATAAATAAAAGGAATCAGTCGGGAAAGGATGGGCTTCATCCAGGACTGGTAGTCTGGGTTTTCAACCTTCAGGCTGTTTTAGGCTTGAAGGCAGGGTTTCACCAGGGATCCTTGGCTGCCTCCTGTCTCTATCACTAATAGCAGATAATATTCATTGAAGGATTGCTAAGTCTCACGAGCAGTGCAAAGTTAGAGATAACCAGGTCTACGCACATGTGAGTCCTTCCACAATGTCAGTCAATACTGCAAGCCATACATAATAGTACACTTAATCAATACATAAATGTTATAGATTAAACATTCCACAAACAAACAAACAAACAAAAAAGTAACATTTAACATCAAGAGAATAGAGATAGGAGAAAGGTTTAACAAACCAGTCCAGGGAGAGCAATGAAGCCAAAAAGAATCTCCCGGTCTGGGCCAGGCAGTCCTTTGGTCCTGCAAGGAAGAGTCTTTGATGTGGCAGAGCCTTTGATAGCCAATGCTGGGATCTTATCATGAGTGACAGCAAGACTGAGTCTGTTAAGGCGGCAGTTTTGAGCCGTTTATGACCAGAGTCCTCTGGTGAGGACTGATAGTGGAGGAGCATGCTTGTTTATGTCCTTATCTGTTTGGATGCAGTCTTTGTTTTATTTTTTTTTTGTTAAGCAAATCATCTTGTCCTTGCTGGCAAAGTGTCCTGTGAAATATAAAATAGAGTCCTTTTCTAAGATGGAGTTAGTTATGTCAAGGTTGCTCTGTGCAGTAAGACAGAGGAATTGCTCTATGTGTTCTAAACATTCTGTTTTGTTCTCTTTTCATAACAAGCTTATGAAGTAGCTACTATTATTTCTGTTTTATACAGAAGGACACTGAATCTAGGTGTAGTACTTAAGTTGCTTGAAGTATCACCACTAATAGGTGGAGGAGCTGGGGTATAAATCCAGACTGCCTGGCTTCAGAGCCTATGCCATTAACATAAAAAAATCAAGTCCACTCCTGTATTCCAGTAACAACTGAGAAGCTATAATGGAAGGAATAAGAGATGATGAATACACTTAATAGCAAAATCTCTAAGGTACCTCAGAACGCATCTAACAGCGTATGTGCACAACATATATGGAGAACATAGATGAGACTTCCAGTTTCAGTCCCAATATGGAAACAGCAGGGAAGTCATCCCCTCTCATCCTCACATCAGGAAAAACACTGAATGGACTGAAAATCAATGACTTTATCTAGATCCATCAGAGAATTGAGATCACAGAGCAAACCAGCCTCTCTGAAGTTTGCAGAGAAAGGTGAAGACAGAGAATCATAGCCAAGATTAGTTTACCTGAGACTAAAGCCACTGGAGTCAGTAAATGGCAGAGCCACTTTAACGCTAATTTTGACAAATTACCAGAGACTGAGTGTGGACTAGCTTGAGAGTTAAAAAGTCTTAGGGCCCAGTCTTAGGGAGACTGCCACAGGCTCATGCATTTCACCTCCAGAAACCCCACCAGGTTCTTGCCATAAAGATCAGAGAAAAGTGTTTTAGAAAGGGGAGGGGAAAAGAACCATTTTGAAATATGACCAGAGAATTATCCTTAACAAAGCCCTGACTTCCAACAGTTTCCTCTTGTCTGACCTGGAGGAAGAGCGACTGGCCCACTCAAGCCCCCTGTAGCTTTCATGTCTCATATAAGGAGAGACAAAAAGAAGCCAAAATTTCCTTTGCCGTAAAGATCAGAGAAAAGTGTTTTAGAAAAGGGGAAGCATTAAAGTGGCCCTGCTGTTTACAGGTACCAGTGGTTTTAGTCTCAGGTAAACTAATCTTGGTCGTGATTCTCTGTCTTTACCTTTCAGCCAGGCATAGTGGCTCATGCCTGTAATTCCAGCACTTTGGGAGGCCGAGGTGGGCAGATCACGAGGTCAAGAGATAGAGACCATCCTGGCCAACATGGTGAAACCCTGTCTCTACTAAAAATACAAAAATTAGCTGGGCATGGTGGCATGTGCCTATAGTCCCAGCTACCCAGGAGGGTGAGGCAGGAGAATTGTTTGAACCAGGGAGTTGGAGATTGCAGTGAGCCAAGATTGCGCCACTGCACTCCAGCCTGGCGACAGAGTGAGACTCCATCTCAAAATAATAATAATAATAATAATAATTACAGAATCTTTCCCTCCCCTTACCAGCACGCCAATAGGGTTCCAGGATAGTAACAGTGGGTTACAACGCGGAGAACTGTAAGACACAGGTTTTTATATAAGAAGTTCATAGGAAAACCTGAAGAAAATGGGGGCGGGGCAGGGGGGAACACAAGAAAACTAAAGCCCCTGGCATATACAGCGACAGCAATCATTAAATACAGTCTAACTCCTGGCCAAATTAATATTAAACCTCACACTGAAAGTCTAATTGCCTAGGTTTTTATTACCTGATGCACCATGTCTGGCTTCTAACAAAAAATTAAAAGGCAAGAGAAAAACACAGAGCAAGGCTCAGATATAACAAAGATTTGAACATTATCAGAAAAGGAACTTAAAATATCTATGAGTCCTGTGTTATGGGCTCTAATGAAAAAAGTAAATGACATGTAAATGTAACCAGAGAGATAAAAACTTTAAAAGAATCAAAAGGAAATGCTAGATATTAAATGCACTATCACCAAAATGAGGAATACCTTTGAGGGCTCATTGGTAAACTGGACACAGCTGAGGAAAGAATCATGGTGTTTACAGACATGTGCATGAAAATCTGCCAAACTGAAATACAAAGAGGAAAAAAAGGGTGAAAAGATGAACAGAACATCCAAAAAGTGTGGGTCAATTCCAAAAGTTGTAACACATGTAAAGAAAACACCAGAAGGAAAAGAAAGAAAAAAGCCAAAGAAATATTGGAAACAATAATGGCTGAGGGTTTTCCAAAATTACTAACAGACACCAAACAACATATTCAGGAAACTCAGAAAATGCCAAGCAGGATAAATGTCGACAAATATTGATATAAACATAATTTATATCACCTATCTCAAAAATACTCTATGTTTGGTATAAATATCAAAAATATGTATACCTAAGCATATGATATTCAAACTACCAAAAAAGAGAAACCAAGACCAAGAGAAAATTTGTGAAAGAGACCAGAGAGTAAATATACCCAACCTGTAGAAGAACATGAATAATAATTGCCTTGGAGTTCTCACCAGAAACCATGCAAGCAGAAAATGAAATAAATATTTAAAGCATTGAAAGAATAAAACATTAACCTATAATTCTGTATACAGTGAAGTTGTTCTTCAAAAAAAAAAAAAAAAAACAAAAAACGGGAAATGAAGGCTTTCTCAGACAAACAGAAACTGAGGGAATTTGTTGCCAATAGACCCATCTTGCAAGAAATATTAAAGAAGTTATTTACCAAGAAGGAGAATTATATAGGCCATATATTTGGATCATATAAAGAAAGAGTGAGCTTCAGAGAAGGAATAAATGAAAGTAAAATAAAATCTGTATTTTTCTTAATCTTACCTGAGCTAAAACAAATAACTGTTTGAAATAACAATAGCAAAAATGTATGGGGTAATTATAGCATATGATAATTGAAGTGAATGATGCAGTGTTATAAAGGATGGGAGGAAGTAATTCAAAAGGTTCTGTTAAAATGTACCCGAACTACCCATGAAGTGGTCTAGTGTAATTGAGAGTAGACATAGATTAGTTGCAAATGAGTATTGCAAACCCACAGGCAACCACCTCAAAAATTTCAAGCAGAAGTATAATTGCTATGCTAAAGAAGGAAACAAAATTGAATGATATAAAATGCTAAGTTAAAACCAGAGAATGTAGAAAAAAAGAGAGGGGAAAAAAGAAACAAAGTACAAGTGAAAATAGAGAACAGTTTAAAAAACATGGTAGATATTCACCCAACTATATCCCTAATCACTTCAAATGTGAACGGTCTAAACATACCAATTAAAAGACAGACTTTCAGAGTGTAAAAAAACGCAATTATATGTTATCTACAAGAAGTGCACTTTAAATATAAAGACATTGATACATTACAAATAAATGGGTGGAGAAGGATTATCCCATTCTAACACTGATATGGTTTGGATCTGTGTCCCTGCCCAAATCTCATGTCAAACTGTAATCCCTATTGTTGGAGGTGGGGCCTGGTGGGAGGTGGTTGGATCATGGGGGCAGTTTCTCATGTTTTAACACCATCCCCCCTTGGTGCTGTCATCACTACAGTGAATTCTCGTGAGGTCTGGTTGTTTAAAGGTGTGCAGCATCTCCCCCAGCTCTCTCTTCCTCCTCCTCTGACCATGTGAAGTGCTGGCTCCCTCTTCGCCTTCTGCCATGATTGTAAGCTTCCTGAGGCCTCCCTAGAAGCTGAGCAGAGGCCAGCATCATGCATCCTGTACAGCCTATGGAATCATGAGCCAATTAAACCTCTTTTCCTTATAAACTACCCAATCTCAGGTATTTCTTTATAGCAATGCAACAATGGACTAATACGAACACTAATCAAAAGAAAACTGGAGTAACTATATAATTTTGGACAAAGGCAACTTCAGAACATGGAATATATCAGGGATAAATAGGGAGACTACATAATGATAAAGAGATCAATTTTCCAAGGAGACATAAGAATCTTTTACATGTATGCATCTAACAACACAGCTTCAAAATATGTGAAGCAAAAACTGATAGAACTGCAAGGAGAAATGGATGAATCCACCACTAGAGCTGGAAAATCCTGTGCTCTTGTATCAGTAATGGACAGATCCAGCAGGCAGAAAATCAGTAAGAATACAGTCGAACTGAGCATCATCATCAATCAACTGGATCTCATTGGCATTTATACAATATGTCAACCAACAACAGCCAAATACGCACTCTACTTATACTCACATGAAGTGTTCACCAAGATAGACAACACATTGGGCCATAGAATATATCTCAAGAAATTTAAAAGAACAGAAATTGCCCAGGCGTGGTGATTCATACCTGTAATTCCAGCACTTTGGGAGGCCAAGACGGGCGGATCACTTGAGGTCAGGAGTTCAAGACCAACTTGGGCAAAATGGTGAAACCCCATCTCTACTAAAACAAAATAGAAAAATCAGCTGGGCATGGTGGCACACACCTGTAGTCCCGGCTACTCCAGATGCTGAGGTGGGAGGATTGTGTGAGCCCAGGAGGTGGAGGTTGCAGTGAGCTGAGATCATGCCACTGCACTCCAGCCTGGGTGGTAGAGCAAGACCCTGTCTCAAAAAAACAAACAAACAACAACAACAAAAAAGAATAGAAATCTATGAAGTATACTCTCAGATCACAATGGAATCAAACTAGAAATCAAAGTCAGAAAGCTGAAAAATCTCAAAATATTTGGAGATAAAGTAACTTAAATAAAACACCTCTAAATAACACATGGGTCATAGAAGAAGTCTCAAGAGAAATTTTAAACTATTTGAACTAAATGAAAATACAACTTATCAAAAATTTATGGGATGCAACAAAAGCAGTGCTTAGAAGGAAATTTAAAATATTAAATGTATACATTAGAAAGGAAGAAAAATCTAAAATCAGTCGTCGAAGCTTCCACCTTAAGGACCTAGGGAATGAAGAGCAATATAGACCTAGAGTAAGCAAAAGAAAAATATAATAATAATTAGAGAATGTAACAATGAAATTGCTTAAAATGTTCAATAGATGTAGAATAAAAAGTCAATGAAACCAAAAGCTGGTTATTTAAAAATACTATTACAACTAAAAAACCTCTAGTCAGGCTAACAAAGTTAAAAAAAAAAAAAAAAGAGGATATACAAATTATTTATATCAATAATAAAAGAGAAGCATCAATACTAATACCATAAATAATAAAAGAGTAATAAAGGGATATTATGAACAACTCTATGCTCCAAAATTTAATAACTTAGATGAAGTGGAAAAATTCTTTGGGGAAAAAAAATACCAAAACTCACACAAGGGAAAATAAACAGTCTGGATCTATATCTATTAAATAAACTGAATCTATAATTAATAATCTTTGAAAAACAGAAGGCACTAGGCCAGATGACTTCACTGGTGAAGTCTACCAAATAAAGCAAATATAATACCAGTTCTCTCCCATTTATTTCCAAAAGTAGAGCACAATAATAACTTTTTAAATTTGTTCTAGGGGTTATCATTACTAATACTAAAACCAGATAAAGGAATTACAAGAAAGGAAATCTATGAGCCAATATTTCTCATTAATGAAGATGCAAAGATCCTCAACAAAATATTAGCAAATTGAATTCAACAATCTATAAAAATAAATATACACCACAATAAAGTGGGATTTGTTCCAGGTATACATTCAATTAATGAAATCTATCAAATTAGCAGGCTAAAGAAGACAAATTACAATGATCTTATCAATAAATACAGAAAAATAATTTGACAAAATTCAACACCTATTTATGAGAAAAACTTTCAGAAAAGTAAGAGTAAAAAATGTTTTCAACATGTTCAAGTTGAAAACATTAACAAAAATATTTGTACATATCTACAAAAAAACCTACAGCTGACATATTAATGATGAGTGCTTTCCACTTAAGATAAAAAACTAGGTAAGACTGTTCCTTCTCACAGGAGACAGTCAATATTGTGCTAGAAGTCCCAGCTTATGCAATAAGACAGGAAAAGGAAATGAAAAGTATACAAAATTTATTCCTAGAAATAAAACCATCTTTGTTTGCAGATGATATAATTGCTATGTAGAAAATTCCAAAGAATCAACAAAAAACTCCTGGAACTGAGTGATTATAGCGAGATTGGGCCAAGTGTGGTGGCTCATGCCTGTAATCTCAACACTTTGGGAAGCTGAGGTGGCAGATCACTTGAGGTCAGGAGTTTGAGACCAGCCTGGCCAACATAGTGAGACCCCATATCTACTAAAAGTACAAAAAGTAGCCTGGTGTGGTGGCAGGCACCTGTAATCCCAGCTACTCAGGAGGCTGAGGCATGAGAATCTCTTGAACCTGGGGAGTGGAGGTTGCAGTGAGCTGAGATTGTGCCACTGCACTCCAGCCTGGGTGACAGAGTGAGATTCTGTCTAATAAATAAATAGATAAAGCAAGACTGCAGGCTGCAAGGTTAATATGTAAAAGTCTATTGCTTTCTTATATGTCAGCAATAAACAATTTTATTTAAAATTAAAGACATAATATCATTGACATTAGCACCAAAAAATAAACACTGTAGATCTCACAATGTATGTACAGGATCTATATGAGATAAACAACAAAACTCAGATGAAAGAAATCAAAGAAAATATAATTAAATGGGGAGGTATTCCATGTTCATGAATAAGAAGATTCAATGTTGTTAAGATGTCACTAACATTGACATCCTCTCAATGTTATCTATAGATTCAATGCAATCTCAACTAAAATCCCAGTGAGTTATTTTAAGGATATGGACAAACCAATTATAAAGTTTCTATGCAAGGGTGAAAGATGCAGAAGAACTGATACAATAATGAAGAGGAACGAAGTGGGAAGACTGACTTATAAAGCTACAGTAATCAGGACAGCATGGTACTGATGAAAGAATATACAAATAGACCAATGGAACAGAACAGTGATCCCAGAAGTAGACCCCCACAAGCATAGTCAGCTGATCTTCGACAATGAAAATTCAATGGAGAAAGGATAGTCTTTTCAACAAATGGGGCTGGAACAAGTGTATATACACATGCAAAAAAAAAAAAAAAAAGAAAAAGAAAAGAAAACATATTCTAGACACAGGCCTTCCACCTTTCACAAAAATTACCTCAAAATGGATCATAGATCTAACTGTAAAATGCAAAACTATAAAACTCCTTGAAGTAACATAGGGAAAAATCTAGGTGACCTTGGATTTGCAAAAAGTTTTCAATACAACATCAAAAGGATGACCCATAAAAAAATTGATGAGTTCGACTTTATTAAAATTGAAAATTTCTGTTCTGTGAAAGATACTGTTCAGAGAATCACAAGACAAGCCACAGATGTGGATAGAATACTTCGGAAAGACCTATTTGTATCCAAACTATACAAAGAACTCTTAAAAATCAACAACAATAGACAACGCAATTTTTAAATGGACAGAAGAACAGACACTTCACCAAAGAAGATATACAGAAGGCACAGAAGCTTATGGAAATATGTGCAACATCATAAAACATCACTGAAATGAACATGAGCTACCACCACACACCTACTAGAATTGTGAACATGCAGAACATTGATACCACCAAATGCTGGTGAAGATGTGGAACAACAAAAATTCTCATTCATTGCTGGCGGGAATGCAACTGTGGAAGACAGTGTGGAAGTTTCATAGAAAGCTAACCATGCTCTTACCATACAATCCAACAATTGTGATCCTAGTATTTACCCAATTGAGATAAAAATTTATATCCACACAAAAGTTTATGCAAGAATGTTCCTAGCAGCTTTATTTATCATCACCAAAAACTGGAAGTGACCAATTTTAGTAGGTTAATGTTTTAAAAAAAACTGTGGGACATCCATACAATGAAATCTTACTTAGTAATAAAAAGAAATAAACTATCAAGCCACAAAAGGACATGAAAGAGATTTAAATGCATATTGTTAAGTGAAGGAAGCCAGTCTGAAAAAGCGGTGTATTGAGTGATTCCTACTATATACCATTCCATAAAAGGCAAAACCAGAAAACCAGAAAAAAGATCAGTGGTTGCCAGGGGTTGGGGGACAGGGAGAAAGGATAAATAGGGGGAGTGCAGGGTGTTTCAGGTTGGTGAAACTCTTCTGCATGATACTGAAACGGGAGATGCACAACATTATACATTTGTCAAAACCCAGAGAATGTACGACACCAAGAATGAACCTTAATGCAAACTATGGGCTTTAGCTAATGATAATGTATCAATATTAGTTCATTATATTGAACTAATATTATAACAAATGTACCACACTAATGCAAGATGTTAATAATAGAAGTGAGGGGAAGGATATATGGGAACTCTCTGTGTTTTCTGCTCAATTATTCTGTAAATCTAAAACTGCCCTAAAAAATAAAGTCTATTAATAGAAAAGGAAGATACGTGCAGAATACATAGGAAAATGTAATCAAACTGGGAAGTATTCCACACCCTACAAGGGAAGAGCTGACCTGGTGAAGATGCCATTGCTCCAAAGCCTGACTGGCCATGCTTTTATCAAAATTACTGACTATGCTTTTATCAAAATTCCAGCCAAAGCCCAACAGGGTGCCTTGTGAAGCCTGATAAGCTCATCCTAAATCCATCTAGAAGAGCAAAGGCTCAGAACTGGCTAGGAAAATACTGAAGTAAAAACGAAGGGATGGAACTTATTCCACCAAACAGCAGAAGCAATTCAATGAGTGTGATACTAGCACAGAGACAGAAAAGTAAGCCGATTGAGCAGGACAGAGCACAGATACAGACCCACCCATCAACAAAACCTGCTATTCACAGAGTGGCTTTAATTCTGCAGGAATCAGCTCCTTCCCGCCCCTCCCTGAGAGTCAAGAAGGCTGAGCCCTCACAGGGTCAAAGGCCAGCTCTGAGCCTCTCAGTCTCCCCAGTGGATTAAGGTGATCCTGGACTCTTTGTGCACCTGGTTCCAGCTAGAAACTAAATAAACCTTCCCCAGAGGACGATAACAAGATCCTACACTTAAAGTTATTTCTGCAACTTCTCATATACAATTTCCAATGTCCAATCCACATCGGCCAAGCACACAGAGAGGCAGAACACAAATGGACAGAGAATGAATGAATGGTTCTCTGAATGGTGCTGGAATGAATATTCATGTACAAAAAAACAAAATAAAACTTGATCTCTGATGTCATCCTGCAGAACACTGGGTTGGAGCTTCAGATAAAATATTCTGTGGCAGTAACAGGATGTTCTCTTAAGTTCAAATGCTATACTCTCAGCAGAGCCTACTGACCAGTCAGGTTGTAATGTGTGTGCTAAGCACAACTTTTCAAGTCTCCAGCTACCTGGATGCTTTGGGGCCAGTGGTGATAGGGGCAGATTGCACTTCTCTGGGTCAGGGCAAGACCTACCATGTTGTCAAGGTCCTTTGAAGGCTTCTTGTATCTCCCATCATGTCACATTGAAACTTCAGCATAAATACTTCACATGGTTGAAAAAAATCTTTAATAAGTCACATACCTGAATCTAATACGCTGTTACTGGTACAGTGTTTTTCCTATACCACCGCACCTACCTGGCTGCACTCTCTACAAAATATGTAATGACAGCCACACATCTACGGTGCACAGCCTCGATTCAGTGGCTAACCCTGGACATGTGGAATGGGTCACCTATTACACTGGGGAGGAGCTGTACCCAGCACCCAGCGCTACCTCTACCCCATTCAACACACACTTTCATTGAATAAAAGGCCTATGTGGCAAAAATAAAATTACACACTATTTAAAAGAAATCACAGGAGAGTATCTTCCAGGCTTCAAAGCAGAGAGAGATTTAACACATAGGTGTACACACACACGTACACACATATGCACACACGCATGCATTCACATACATGCATGCACGCACACACATGCATGCACATGTATATATGCACACATGCACACACACAGGCACACACACAAGCAATAAAGGAAGAGAGTTTTGTTTATGAAAAAGATAGCAGAGGGATAAATCACAGCATGGAGGGAAGATATTTCAAGCAACATAACTGACTTAAGTATCAGTGTCTGAACTATTTAAATATATCTAAAGGCAAGCACCAAAGAGAAAACATAAGTGACCATTGTATCAGCCAGAGTCCTCCAGAGAAACAGAACTGACGGGAAACAGATGATTTATTTTAAGAAAGTGGCTCACACAATTGGGGAGGCTGGCGAGCCTGAAATCCACTGGGCATGCCAGTAGGATGGAAACTCAGGCAGGAGTCGGTGCTGCTGTCTTGAAGCACAATTTCTTTTTTTCCAGGAAACCTCCGTTTTGCTCATAATGTCTTCACCTGAGTGGGTAAGGCCCACCCACCCTAGTGTGGGTCATCTTTACTTAAAGCCAACTGATTGTAGATGGTAACCACATCCACGAAACACCTTGCAGCAACAGCCAGGTTAGGATGGGATTAAATAACAGGTGCTACAGCATAGCTCTGGAAAACTGGCCAGCACAGCCACCAAGTGCCAAACACATTCGTCACCACCAAGTTGGGGAAATGCACTCTGAGTCTACCGTGACGTCACATCAGATGGGCAGAGGGTGAGTCTGCCCACACCACACACCATGTGTTGTTGAAGGGATCGAGGGATCAGACTTCGCGTTCTTGACCAGCGGCACAGAAAACGGGTCCGAGACCCCGGAGAGCTCCCAGGAAGGTGATGCTGTTGCTTGTCTCTTGAGCCACATTGGCAGGGTTTTGTATATTGGCTCTGCCGCTTCTCCGCTGTGTGACCTCAGGCCAGGTGCTCAGTCTCCATGGGCCTCTACTGCCTCATCTGTAAAATGGGGAGAGTCGCTGTCTATGCATCCATACGTCATGTGACCACTGGGAGGTTAATGAGTTGATGCACATCATACGTGTAAAGATAACCCAGTAAGAGCGAGCTGGGATCATCTCGCAATCTCTAGCAAAGAGGCACAAACCTGACAGGCAGCCATTCCATGTCCAGATGTTCCCATGGCTGAATTCTACTGCATACATTCACAGGGACACGGGCAGCCACATGCATTGCAGGCATGGCCCACAATGGTCCAGCGTTTGGACCCCAGCATAGCACCTGGGCACAGGGCCAGCACCTGCATGTAAGCTCAAGGGGAGCAGTGTGCGACCACAGGGCCGGCACACACAAGTAAGCTCCAGGGGAGCAGAGCCTGGCCACGGGGCCGGCGTACGCATCTAAGCCAAGGGGAGCAGAGTCCAGCCTGGACCAGCATGATGGCACCTGCCAGCCACACTGTAGGTACTCGGCAAACATTTGCTGAATTAGTGAATCATCCCTACTTATGGAAGTCTATGGATCAAAAGCCTAGAATTTCAAGGGCCCACAATAAATCCTTCCAGAGCATGGATGAATGGGCCTGCTCCCCTCACCTGAGCACTCTGCAGAGGAATAACAAGAGATCTAGAGGTGAACCAGCACTGATGGTTACAGGGCGGGTCTCCTAAACCCCAGACCAGGAACCGTGCGTGCACAGCCCATCCTTTCCCTAAGTGTTTTCCCTGAATTGCAGCCCTGCTGGGTGCAGTGAAGGCCAGGAATCCCCAAGAGAAGGCCAGAGGACCGTGGATGTCTGCAGTGGTGGGCATTCCACAAGCCTGCCACCCCCAGAGCCCGCCATGGGAGAACCCCCTTCTCCCAGGACCTAGCAGCATCTTAGCCCTCAGCTCAAGCTTAGGTTTGGAAGTGGGCTCAGAAGCAAACACTGCCCCACCTCGGTGGTGTTTGATCCAAAGCAGCTCCACTCTTGTGCCGAAAGGGGTGGAGAAAAGGGGTGTTTGCTGAGGCAGGAGGGGGCAGATGGGATGGGTCTCTCCCAGGCCTGAGATTCGTGCTGCGTGTTGAGCACAGACGGAGCAGGCAGTGTCTCAGTGACAGGGCCACACACTATGGAATGACAGGCAGTCAGGAGTAAGGACTTGGAGCAGGGAGAATCTTAATGCTGGCAAGACTTATCAGCCTGTCACACACCAAATGTACTTACAGTCAAACTTGACATCACAAGAGTTTGTGGAACAAATATTTATTTGTTGTGTGCTCTGGCTTTGGGGCCAATCCATCTCTGAGTGGCGCCATATGCATGGACAAACGGCAGCCTCAGAAAGTGGCAGCTGGTGGGGCGGGGTCTGTCCCCTGTAGGTCCAGGAGCCATGGGGTTAGAGCAGCCAGGGAGTGATACTCCCCATGTCAACTCTGCTACTCATGGGGCGGGGCAGCAATGCCCGCAAGGTGCTGTCGTGGTAGGAGCCTGAGGAAGGGCACCTGGGCACAGGGCTTGGGTCCCGGCGCTGCTGGCCACCAGCTCTGTGCCTTTGCAGGGGCGACGGACCTCTCTGAGTCTGCGAGTCCACAGTGCTCAGTGTACTCATGGCAGGAGCATCTGCCGTGGCTTCAAATGAGAAAGGAAGTGAGCACAAGCCTGCAGGAGCATCATGGCCACTACATCAACACAGAGGGATGTGGCGGACGGTTTAGGAAGCTCCAGGGTGGTTATGCAGGGGCCAGCCTGTGGCTGTGTCTGTCCTGACCATCTGGAGACCACAAGACAGTCTGGATCTCACTGTATAAAGGGAGGTGACGGAGGTGCAGAGGGCAGAGGGAGGAAATGCTTGTTTTTGAGCGCTTAGACTGTGAGGGACTCAGCCTGGGGCTTTACACACACCACTCCTTTCGATTTTCACAATAATCTACATAGAACTCTTAACCCCATGCTATAGGTGACAATGCTGAGACTCAGGAAAGGTGAAATACCTGTCCACAGCAAGCAGATAGGAACTACTAGAGACTTGCTGCCATGTCTGCCTGTCCCCACGCCCCCCAGTAACATGCCCCTGCCATCACATCAGTGACTCCTAGGACAACGTGCATCAGGGAAGCTGATGGACACAGGCACTTGGCCTGACCCAGTATCCCTGGGACCCATCAGAGTGTCACACTGTCCTTGACCATCCCTGCCACACCTCAGAGCTGCCGAGAAGCCACTGCCTCCCCTCTCCCAAGAAGTCCCCACCCCCTCCACCCCTATCTCTCCCCCAAATGCCATCTGTGGCTTCTCTGCAGCCCCAGGCTTGCCCTGCCTAATCCCAGAGTGACTGACCCAGGTGCTGGCCACTGAGGTCCCCGAGGAGGGCAGGTGGACCAGAGAGCGTGGCACAGCAACCGGCCCAGGTCCAGGAGTGCAGAGACCAGTGAGATCGTGAAGGGCAGGAGACCATCGGCCCCTTCTGGGAAGGGCCTACTTATTTCCAATGGAACATCGCCCCATGGAAATCCAGGCCAAGTGTGGCCAACTCTTAATGTTTCCAAGAAAAAACAAACAGAAATACAGAGTTCAGATGATTTCTCTTAGGTTTTAGAAATTGCTTTGAGGTTTTGTTACAACAATTTGCAAGTCACACAAGGTCGTCTGCAGGGGAGCCGCCCCGTGTAGCCTCCATTGTCGGTCGGCCAACACCATGGAGGGTGATGTGCAGAAGTGAGTGGCGGCGATGCCTGAGCAAGCGGGACCTGAAGGTGCCATCTCTCTAAAGGATGTTTTGCCAAGTAAAGATGCTCAGGGAGGCAGGCAGATGCTGGCAGTGCCCAGACCAGGGGGGCACAGGCAGGCCCTGACCCAGGTCCCCAAGGGGAGGGATGCCTTTGGATCGCTGCATCTATGCTGTGAGCACACACGGGCCTCGCAGGACAGGGGTTCAGTGGCTGCTCACCAGAGTGAACATCTCACCTGCCCTTTCCTTCTCCTTTATATGTTTTAAGTCTTTCCCCCAGGCTTCCCGTCTACTTTCTAGCATCACATTCAGTTTCAAGTGCAAAAGCTCATGTTTTCTTGAGAAGAATGCATGAGATGCTCTCCCGGCTTGGACAAAGAGAGGATGGAGCTTCGAGATAAAGCTGTTAATTACTGCAGCACTTCCGGGCCTCAGCTGAGGGGCCTCGGAGCTGGCAGGAATCCTTTGGATAACAAGTTTACAGGAAATCAGCTCAGCTCCATCAGGGAGGCTCTGGGGGCCACTCCAGTCTGCCAGGGGGATGTGATTCTTGAGAAGCATTTGCTCCCTTCTCCCTCCTCAATATGCCTTGAAGTCTGTCTCACAATCAATCAGGCAATAAACAACGAGCACAGGGAGGGCAGGAGGCAGCATCTCCTGGAAGTGCATGGTGCTACAGAGAGACGGGGTCTGTGGTCACCACCCTGTCCTGAAATACCCTGTGTGCTAAGCGCCTGAGGCCCAGACACCCTGCTAGGCATGGAGGACTCCATAGAAGAAAAATGTCCTCCCTTTGCCTCTTAACAGGCAGGGAGAAAACAGCAGTTCAGGGAACCGTGGGGGCCATGGGGAAGACCCACCATTGCCTGCCTAGAGTGGAAAGGAGGTGGGGATGCTGGGACCAGGATGGCATTGGAGGGAGGCTTAAGACTGAGGGGAGATACCCACTGTATTCATTCATTCTCACACTGCTATCAAGATACTACCCGAGACTAAGTAATCTATAAAGGAAAGAGGTTTAACGGACTCACAGTTCCATATGGCTGGGGAGGCCTCAAGAAACTTACAGTCATGGCAGAAGGTATAGGGGGGAGCAAGGATCTTCACATGGTGGCAGGCCAAAGAGTAGGCAGGGGAAATGCCAGGCACTTATAAAACCATCAGATCTCGTGAGAACGCACTATCACAAGAACAGGATAGGGGAAACCACCCCCATGGTCCAGTCACGTCCCACCAGGTCTCTGACTGAAGATGAGATTTGGGTAGGGACACAAAACCTAACCATATCACCCACCCAGCAGGGGAACCACTGGTGGTTGGGATGGGAGAACTTCTTGGCCAGGCAGGCTGTTCTGGCCAACACTGCAAATCCAGGACTCAGACAACACACTGAGGAGCTTCTGCTGCGGCAGGAAGGACACTGGCCATGGAGCCAGTGGGTGTGATGATGTCCCCAGCTCATGCTGCCATGGTGTGGCCTCTGAGCCTGGCTTATCTCCAGAGAACCGCATAAAGATGAGACGATGGCAGATGGTCCTGGAGGTCCCTTCAGGGTCTCACATTCCTCATCTACCAACTCTTCTCTGCATCCATGAAAGCCATGATCCCCACTGACCTGTGGCAGGTACAGTGAACACTCCACTTCACAGATGACGGAAGCACAAATGTTCCCTCTGACCCAAATGCCCAGTCACACTTGGTAAGGACTCCTCTTGTCCCAAAGGCTGCTGATCTGCCTTCTCGCCAGTGCTGCATGTCTTGCTTCAAGCCAGCCCTCTCCCCCATACCCCACATGGAGCTGGGAGCCCACAGGCCCTCTGTTGACTGCCACACTTCCCGGCTTGACCTCTGAGGCCCTGCAGAGTCAGAGAACGGACAGAGGAATGGCTCTGTCACCGTCAGCATTTCAGAAGACACACTTAAATAAAACAAATCCTTCTATTGGAAATAAACCTCAAAAACATCTTTAACAAATGGGTGTTAACGTCTCTCCAGGCGATGGGAAATGTGAACCTCTTAGCAAAGTTTCGGTGATAATTCAGGTGCATTTTCCTGCCTCGTCTGGCAACGATTCTCAGCAGATTCCCTTGGAATAATCGGCCCATTCCAGTTGTTAGGACATGGTCTTTAAAGCTGAGTTATTCCTCAATATCTTGGAAAATAGGGGCTCTTCATCTCACCAATTATGAAATACTGCAGACAAGGTTTGCTGTCGGAGAGAAAGATTTATCTCCAAAGATAATGGCGAGATAGGGTTGCTCGTGCTCCTGGGACCCTTTGCTGGAGTTTTTCATCATTTCGCAGGGAACGTTGGGAGGGGATTTAACTGCTCTGCAGTGGGGGGAGGATGCTGCCCTGTCAGGGAAGGGAGTGACTGGAGGAGGCTTCATGAGGCCCCGGGGGACAGTGAGGATTTACAGTCCAGCTGGGCCCTGGAGCCACCCACCCCTCCCTCATTCACTCCCTCCGCAGTCAGTCCCAAGAGGCTGAGATGGGAGACCAGGCAACCAGAGAGACCAACCCTGAACAGGTAACTCTGGCCAAACAGCGTCAGCAGTGCTAGGTAAGTGCAGACGCGTTTCCATGGACGAGACCAGGCAGGGACGAGAAGCAGCCTTTACAGAAGGGATGAGCCGAGGCTGGAGGATGCACCAGAGCCCGTGAAGGATGGGCTTTCCAGGTAGAGGAAGGGGATGTCCTCCAGCCTGCAGCCTGAGGAAGGCATCCTCCAAGAGGATGTACACCAGGGGCCCAGAGAGATCACCAGCTGGGTGGGGGTGGGGTGCATCACCCATCCACTGGGCACAAAGGACCTGGTCCATGACAGTGGCACACACAGGCTCTATCCAGGGGACAGTGGGGTCTCGGGTGATTTCAAGACAGAGGGTGACGTGCCCAGGTTCTCCCTGACCAGGAGGAAGCTGGCCTGGAGGGGATAGGCTGGAGGCGGGAGGTCCGTGCGGAGGCTATGATGGGTGCCAGAGGGGATACCAGGCTCTGGAAGGGAATGCGGGCAGAGGCAGCAAGGAATGAGGGAAATCAGAGTCACATCTGAGGACTTGATAGGTGCAAAGCTCAGAGCTCAAAGGGATAAAATATTGTCCCCCGAAAAGTTCATGTCCAGTTGGAAACTTGGAATGTGACTTTATGAGGGAATAGAGTGTTCCAGAGGTAATTAACGATCACAGATGAAACCCTTGTGGATCAGGAGTGGGCTCTAAACCCAATGACTGATGTTTTATAAGCGGAACAGAGTCGAGGAGAAGGCTGTGTGCACAGGAGGCAGAGGATGGCGTGGTGCCCTCATTCTCTCCTGGGCAGCCTGGCTTGGCCTCAAGCAATTCTTCCTGCATGCAGAGATTCAGTAGGGCAGGGATTGGGTAGGGCATAGATTTTGAGTAGGCCATAGATTTTGAATAGGGCAGGGATTGGGTAGGGCAGGGATTGAATAGGGTATAGATTTTGAGTAGGGCAGGAATTGGGTAGGACAGGGATTGAAATATTTCTTTTCAGTCCCCTCCATAACACAGACAGAACATGCAACTGGTGAAAAAGCAAGTGGAAGAATGTAGCCCAGACAACTCGTGATACCAACGAGGACAGCTGGGCCCGGCGGATGGTGTGGCCCGACCACAGCCACACAGGGGCTCCCCTGAAGCCCCAGGCCCAGAACCCACAGCTGTGTGATTGGAGCCAGGCCCAGAGAATGAGCAGGATCAAGACGTCAGCAGGTGTGGTCACCAGCAGGAACAGAAGCCATCGGGTGCCACTACTTTCCATCCTGGGCTCCCCTATGTGTGCAGTTGCTGCCAAGCCTTTAATCTCACATGTGTGAGAACTGGCACATTCCCTCTAATTGTAATAAATTAGGTTGAAGGCTCTGCAGTGATGGAAAAAATGAGTTTGTTTTACTCAAAGAGCCCAATGGACATCTTCCTAATCCTCCCTTCATTTTCATTAATATCAAGCCCCACGTGACCTCTCCCCGACCGGCCCTGCTCTCCAGTATACTGGGGGCTTGGCACAAGGATATGAATAGGGTGTTTCTTTTACCCTCTTCATCCTGGTTTACGGTAAATCTGTGGAATCTCTCCCTGCTAATGACATTTGTAATGCAAAGGGCGAAGTTTCCAACTTGTTCTATCAGATCATTACCACCTAACGAAAGACTGAGGTCCTCAAATCTGTCCACTGCAAAGTTAGCAGAGTTTCCTTTGCGCACCGTTTTGGCGGAGCAGGCTACAGAGGATCCTGGGGGCTCAGATTCTTGTCTGTGACTCAAAACCTGGGGCTGGGAGGAAACTGAAGGACTCTGCTACACCTGATTCCCTCCCCATTCAGCCAAGCATGAGATCTGCCAACTTGGATCCTCAGCACTGCCGCCCCCAGCCTGGGCCTCCGCAGCCCCTCCACATCTCTCGTGGAGTCTCCCTGACTCAGGCTTCCATTTCTACAAACACTGCTGAAAACCAGCTCCCTCCTGACTGCTCCCTCCAATTCCTTCTCCACAAGCCTGATTGTGTCACCAGCAACGGCGACCACCCCATAATCTGCCCTCCTCCCAAAACTCCGGGTGGCTTCTCGCATCACCTGGGATAGATCCTGAGTCTGTAGATGCCTGCAAGGCTGCACAGTGTCATGTAACTAGGAGCCTCTTTAATCTTCTTTCTGATATCTGCCTTCCCTGCTGGATGGAGCTCTACCCAAAAGCAGGTACCCCTTGTCCACTGGGCCCATGACTCTCAGTCCTACATCTCAGCCTCCAGCACAGCCAGCTCTCGAATTCTGCTCTGAGCACAGGTGGGCTCCAAATCCTGAAACCGTCCTGCAAAACAGTGTCTGGACTTCTATGGAAGATGATTTTAGACACTTGCATTTGGGGTGGGAGGAAAGCATAGAACTCCTTAGCTTTTCCTAATTATATTCAGGGCAGTTGTTGGAAACCAAGAGGCAGTTACGCGATGCAGCAGCCATTGACTAGTGAGGCTCACATCTCAAGACAAGGTGGGTAAGTGACCGACCCCATGGCTGCAGCCCGGGGCCGTGGAGACCGTGAGACACATGAATGCCATTAGGAGGCAGCGTCCATGCTGAGGCTTGTCAGGAAACATAAAGGCGGGACATTAGGATTCACCTGCCAAGTCAAAGCTAGGGCAGATTAAAAGTCCCTCCCACAGCTGCAGCCGAGATCCGAGAAGAGCAGTGCCAGACATTGGCAGAGCCTGCCATGGAGGGAAGCTGTGATTCACAGTCAAGGTGGGGACAGGGAAATAGCAAAACAGGACAAAGATGCAGAACTGTGCCTGGAGCCTCGTAATTCCTAGATGAGAAGGAACAGAGGAAGTACCTTGAATGTTGAGGCTGTCACATGTATAGATGGGAGAAATCGTTGTCTCTCTCTTGCCATGTAAAAACTGCTCTAATGGTTTCAATTTGTATTCCTTTATCAGTGAAGTTGAATATTGAAAAGGTATCCTAAATAAGGACTTTATAACAAATCCAGTATAATGCACTGTGTGGCTGGATAGAGACTGACCTTGCTTATGTCACACACATGTATGTGACAACCTCGACAACTTTCAAGGTATCTCCTGTTTCTTCTCATCTAGGAATCATGAGGCTCCAGGCACAATTCTGCATCTTTGTCCTGTTTTGCTATTTGTGTATATAATTATGAAAATATACACAAATTGTGTGCATATAAATACACAATTATCTGTGTGTGTATATATACACAATTATATACGTGTGTGTATATAAATAGATGCGCAATTATGTTAAGTTACTGCCAGAACATTGTATTTAATTCATTCAAGTGTGGCTTAGTCACTGTTACAAAGCTCAGTGTTGTTGACTTTATAAATTCCCCATCAAATGAACCCTATTTCTTGTTATAAGTAATCACATGGTCTGAGTAGACCCACTAGCATTCTGTTTCCCTGAGCAGGCAGGGTCAGAATTTCAGGACTTGCAGAATGGGCATAAACAAGGTCAATCTCTATCTGGCTACACTGTGCATTATATTGGATTTACTATAAATGCCTTATTTAGGATAGATTTTCAATATTCAGCTTCACTAATAAAGAAATGCAAATTGAAACAATTAGAGCAGTTTTTACATGGCAAAAGAAAGGCAGTGATTTGTCCCTCCTCCTATTCGACATTAACTACAAGCAGAAAAGAAAATAAAAATGAAAGGTATCTGTAGCCCTGAACATCAGTGTATGAGGAATGGCTACCATACAAAATAAAAGCCAAACAAAGGTGTGAAAGGGGCCACGGGAGCATGCCTGTGGTGCAGGTGTCAAGGGGAAACAGACAAAACCAGAATGATAACTGACAATCTCTGATTAAGACCAGAGAAATGATACACAGATATGTGACAAAAGCAACCATGGACCAACTTTGCAGCACCCAGAGAGGAAAGGTGGGGCTGAACCAGGAACTACAGAGAAGCCATATTTGCAGGAAGCAGTTTTATAAGGGGTCGCACAGAGGAGAGAGGCTGCATTGTGAATTCAGCAATGAGCCAGCATGAGCAGGAAGAAGTAAAACTAAAATAACACAACCGCAAACAGCCAGTGTCACACGCCAAACATTTCACCATGATTAGAAAAGTTTAGAACTCAAAGGAGAGAAAAAAGCATTGCGGGAAAATAGAGATAGAATAAAAAGTGACAAAGCTCAGGAGAAAACATACGAGGAAACTAGAAAACCATGTCCGAAAGGTAAACCCAGCTGAAAGCAGAACAGAGACAGATACAGACACCAGTGAAACACAGTGTATTGGTCAGCGTTCTCTAGAAGGACAGGACTAATAGGATAGATGGATATATGAAAGGGTGTTTATTAAGCAATATTGACTCACACGATCACAAGGTAAAGTCCCACAATAGGCCATCTGCAAACTGAGGAGCAAGGAAGCCAGTCTGAGGAAGTTGAGATAGACTTGTGCTGTCATTGTTCGTTGTGTAGAGTCAGTAGAGGATTGAGTGGGGTGGATAAAGTTAGGGTTAGAAGATGGCCACTAAAGCAAACTTCCGGTTCTGCCAAATGACAAAAGTAAACTGATGAAACAAAGTAAAGGATACACAGAATCTATAGTGACGGATGTTCTTGAAGTACAATTAAAAGTAGAAAGTATAGGCCAGGCATGGTAGCTCATGCCTGCAATCCCAACACTTTGGGAGGCCGAAGCAGGCAGATCACGTGAGGTCAGGAGTTCAAGACCAGCCTGGCCAATATGGTGAAACCCCATCTCTACTAAAAATACAAAAATTAGCAGGGCATGGTGGCTCATGCCTGTAATCCCAGCTTCTCAGGAAGCTGAGGCAGGAGAAGCACTTGAACCTGGAAGGCGGAGGTTGCAGTGACCCAAGATCGTGCCACTGCACTCCAGCCTGGGTGACACAGCGAGACTCCATCTCAAAAAAAAAAAAAAAAAAAAAAAAGAGTAGCAAGTAGTATAATAACAACAGAACTAACTTCAAACATATCTGTACTTTACTCAGGAGTTAAACTTATTCAGGAGGCAGAGGCCAATTGTGAACTGTATCCCAGAGGTATATCAAAAACAAAGCAACTCAGAGAGGTTAAAGATAAAAGCATGAAAGGCAAACGCATTTTTAAAATGCAGGGTCAACAATCAATATCAGACAGGCTGTATTTTGGGACAAAAGGCGTTAAATAAAACAAAAAGTCACTTTAGAATGATAAAAGGTGCAATCCACAAAGTCTAGCAATTACAGGTATTAGCACAACATAATGTAACACCAACTTTGATAGTGCTCAAGTTCAGAAAATACAAGAAGAAGCAGGGATGCTTTAGAGTAGGAAATTTCAATTCATCTTTCTCAGGCCATGATGGATCAAGGTAGAAAAATGAGGAAGGTTTTTTAGCCTAAAAATGGAATGTAAAGACCTACAGATTGCCAGGGAGCCTGGGAAGCAGAGGGAAGCCCGCAGAATAATTGTGAGTGATAACTGCCCCACCAAGGTAAGTACAGCTCAAAACACAGAATCCATAAAACAGGCCAGGTGTGATGGCTCACACCTGTAATCCCAACACTTTGGGAGGCTGAGGTAGGCGGATCACTTGAGGTCAGGAGTTTGAGACCAGCCTGGGCAACATAGTGGAACCCCATCTCTACTAAAACTATAAAAATTAGTGAGGCATGGTGGCACATGCCTGTAATCCCAGCTACTCGGAGGCTGAGACATGAGAATCGCTTGAACCCGGGAAGTGGAGGTTGCAGTGAGCGGAGATCGTACCACTGCACTCTAGCCTGGGCCACAGGGCGAGACTCTGTCTCAAAAAGAAAAAAAAAAATCCATAAAAGAAAAAACACTGGATTACATTAAAATGTTTTAATCTTCATGTCAAGAAGTACATATAAACTAAGTCAAAAGACAAACTGAAAACTAGAGAAAAAGTTTGCCATTTATGTCATACAGTGCTATTTCTTATTAATTTTTTAAAAAGGTATTTAAAAAAAATGTTTAAGTGTGCTAACAGGTATGATCCATGTAAGTGACAACAGCCACCAATAACACAACAGAAAAATAATCAAAGGATATGAACCCGGTTTATAAAAAAGAAAATGCAAATGGCTCTTAAACATACAAACAAAACATCGATTCTACATACACAATTCTGAAACTAAAACTACAACGAGATGCCATTTTTCACTTCTGCAACTGACCAAAGGGTTGACAGGCACTGTGTGTTGAGGAGGTGGGGCCCTGGGAGCTCTTATGCAGTACTGGTGGGGATATGTCTCAGACAGCGTTTGGCTGGGAAAATGGAAACCCACCAGGTCCTTCAACGGAGAGGAGATTAATGCAGGAGATTACAGGCTTACAAAGCTGTTGGGGAGAGTCAAAGTCAGGGACGCTTCAGAAGCATTCAGGAATCCAGGAAGTGGAGACTGCAGAGACAGCCACTGCAGATCTCAACTGTGTGAACAGATGACTCGTGCCTGAAAGCCACTGGCAGAGCTCACCCATCCTTTATTGACGCCCATGTCTCACGCCATCACCAAAAGTCAGCTTCTCTTTGTCAGGTTTCCAAATTTTACACCAGTGGCCCTTGTTGGCAGAAACTAAAGATCCCTGCTGGCAAAGGATTGAAGGAACATTGTTTCCAGGCTCTGACCCCTGTAATACAGAGGGACAGGGCAAAGGGAGAAGGAATAATGAAGACAAGATCACAACAGATCATCTAGAAAAGTGGGCTACTAGGTACGATCCGTGTAGGTAAAGGTAATGGCACCCGTCAGATTTACCCTTGTACCAGGAATTACACAACCAGGAATAGGAATTTATCTGATAGGTGTTTAGCACATGTGCAAAATGACATGTGCACCAGAATATTCATAGCACTGTTTGCGATATTAAAAGATTGGAAATACCATAAATGTCCATTAATATAGGACTGGCAAAGTCAGTTATAATGCATGCATATGATGGAATGCTAGGTGTGCACTGAAAACAATGAGGCAGTTCCGTATGTCAGCTATGGACCCATTTCTAAGATATATTGTCAAGTGAATAAAGCAAAACAGTATGTATAACATGTTACCATTCTTGGAAAAAGCATTTACTTGTGTAAAAGCTAAAATTAACCATGTATAAATGAGCTTGTTTTTGCAGGATTCACTTTCCAAGATCCACAAGAAACTGAAAGTAGAGTTGCCTCTGAGGAGGAAAACTGGGGACAGGACTGGTCAGGACAGTCTCCCTTCTCTGTATGCATTATTTGGTTTTCTATGTATTAGCTAATCACAAATAAGTGATACCCATATCAGTGAAGGTTCAATCAGAATAGAACCAACTGGTATAAATAAATAAGAGATGGAGATGATAGAGATGATGATGAAGATACTGGAGATGAAGATGGGGATAGAGTGATGGAGGTGATAGAAATGGAGCTGATGAAGATGATGGAGGTGATGAAGGTGATAGTGATGGAGATGATGAAGATGATGGAGATGGTGATGGAGGTGACAGAGATGAAGAAGATGATGGAAATGGCAGAGGTAATGAAGGTGAAAGTGATGGAGATGATGGAGGCAATAGAAATGGAGGTGATGAAGATAATGGAGATGGTGATGGAAATAATGGAGATGGTGAAGATGATGGAAGTGATAAAGATGGAGTTACAAAAGATGACATTAAGGTGACGGAGATGGAGATGATGAAGAAGATGGAGATAACGCAGGTGGTGAAAGTGATGGAGATAGAGATGATGGAGGTGGAAATGATGGAGATGGAGATAAATGTGTTACAGAGGTTTAACCTCACTCACTTTGGGGAGTTTGTTAAGCAGTCTCCCAGGGCTGTTGCCCTTCCATCTGGCACTGGAGCTTAAAGTCCACAGGGCAGTCAGTGGGGACAAGAAGACGGCTGCCAGGTAGGAAAGCAAGAACAGGCTGGAGCCCCAGCATGAATGGAACCCAAGAGGATGGACAAACCCCTGTCCCTCTGGCCTTGAGACGTTGGTGTCCTCGAAGCCAGCTCCTCCTCATGGACTTAGACGCACACTCCCTACCCAGAAGTAGGAGGATCCAGGGGAACAAGTTGCAGTTTGAGGCCCGGCCCTGTCTCATGCCCCTGAGACAGGTCGGGAGCTGAGGTCAACACACATGTGTGGCTGAGGGCTGCGGCTTTACTTCTGCCCTCTGAGGCCCACACAGGAACCCCTCCTGTGGCCGCATGAACCAGAAACACAGAGGGGATCCTGGGAAGTACAGTCCACCGGCCACACTGACACATCACAGAGGCACCACACTTTCTAAAAAAGAATAATGTAGCCACGTTTTATATCCCCTTTAAAAATATTGAGAAGTGATTTTAATTCTGGCAAGAGTTTGATAAAAATCGATGCAGTCATATGTTGTTGGTGACACTATTAATGGTATAGACATCTGAAGAGCAATGTGGACAAATAAGTCAAGAACCAGGGGGAATCTGCATCCCACTTCTGGAAATAGGATAAAAAATAATCAGAACCTAAAATACTGGAGGAGGGGGGTCTCCATTGCCCCACTGTAACATCGTCTCTACCAATAAACAACCAGAAACAACCTAAATATCAAGAAAGTTTCCCGACGTGTACATCTTACTATTCACAACAATCACACATTTTAATTATGCAGGCTCTGGCAATGTGGAAAATGCCTATGGCGTTAAGTAAAATAAAGTAGGTTACCCAAATATCTGTACACTCTGTATCTATGAATGAGTTTTACATGAGACCAAAGGTCAATGTGCAGCACCCGTGGGAATGCCCCTCGTGCCCGGGAAAGCTGGCCCAGCGGCCTTGAGAGTGCCTCGAATACGACAGCAGCCCTTTTCCAGGAGGTAGGTGCCTGTAGCCACCATTTATCCATCCGCATCTGCATGAGATGCTTCACATCTGCTGCCACTAACGCTCCCAGCAGCCCAGCAAGGCAGGCATTGTCATCCCTACCCCAGAATTAAGGGAACAGGTTAGGGCAGCGTGAGGCACGTGGCCAAAGTTCACAACTGTTAAGTGGCAGACCCAGGACGCAAAGCCTGGTCTGTTTAACTCTGAAGCCCTGCTCTTTCTGCGACACCGTGCCACAATTTTCCCAGTCCTCCTGGATAGCTAAAACAGGGTAAGTAAGTGCCTGCTGACTGCTTTTTTCAGATTAATCTAATTTTTCATCCTATTCAAGGTAGGGATTTGGCAGGGATTTCTATTCCCTTACCAAGTCCGTTCATATTACATGGAAACAATTTCCAAATTGATTTAAGAACCTCGCTCCCGGGTGGCGGGTCCCAGCAGGTTGAATGTGCTTCCAGCTTGGCTTCTAAGTGACTCCGATTTATTTTAGAATCGGTGCTGATGAGGAGAGGAGGTTCTTTGCAGAGGCTGTGGAAAGATGGTGGCATGGAGAGGACTAGCAGGCAAGCGGAGAGAGAGTTCAGGACAGCTCCTGCTTTCCTCATAGAAATGATGCCCGGAAGATTTCATAGGAAGGGGTAGAAATCCAGTGCCCGCCACTCTCTTGCATGAGCTGCCCTCTTCTTACTATCTTTCATCTCACAGAGAAGAATAAGTTGCTAGTCTGACTGCTCAGATTCAAAGCCATATATTAGGCCATATGGTAGACCATCTACAAAAAGAGCTGCAATTATTCCCCTTCCCGTATCCCTGCTCCTTTGCAATGTCACTTGGCAGCTGCAGCTCCTCCCCACAGGAAGTGGAGTCTACTTCCCCACCCTGTAAATCTGAGCTGAACTTATGATTTCCTTTGACCAACAGAATGTGGTAGAAATGGCACAAGTGTGTGTCTACCTAAGCCTAGGCCTCAAAAGATCATGTGTTCTCCTGGAAACCTGCCCAGCACCAGGGAAACAAAGCCAGGCCAGCCTGCTGCATGAAGAGTCACTGCCTGCTCCAGCTGACAGCCAGCCAACCTCCAGGAGCAGAGCTGCCTAGGTGACCTAAGGCCAGCCACAAATACATGAGGGAGTCCCATCAAGGACAGAAGAACCTCCCAGCTGAGCCCAGCCCAAATCGCTGGCCCTCCCTGTCATGAACTAAACATCTGGGTGTTGTTTTAAGCCACTGAGTTCTGGGGTGGTTTGCAACCCTGAAAAAGCTAACTGATTCATGTGGAATCACTAGTGGGGAAAGTCACTGTTTCTAAAGAACATTTACCCATGCTGGCTTTGCCTCTCCTTCTTCTTCTCCAGGCATAGAAAAGAAAGCAGAGCCCACGCTGGCCCCAGGCTCAGGCTGGCCATCTTCTTTCTCTCCCATCCCCTCTTCCTGCCCTAGAGTGGCTGTGTCTAAGAAGTCACCTCTTTAGCCCCGTTTATAACCAACAAGTCCACACCCAACACATGCCTGCAGCATGCAGGCCACTGCCTCTAGTTCATCTGTCCAGCAGCCAGACTGTGGGTGAAAAGACCCCAAGATCCAAACAATGGCTGAAGTGGGACAGGGAGCCCTGCCTGAACCTTAGCACTGGTACATCAGGCACTGGCCAGCTATTTTAAGACATTTCCTGTTTGGCTGGAGCTCCTGAGTTATCTCCGCAGAATGGAGGAGTGATGGATAAGGCAGAGCGGTAGGCATGCCTCGGTTCTTAGCTACAACACTACCAAACACTGCCAAAATCCTAACTTGATCCCTTAGGAAAACATTTAATCCTGTTTACATGTGTCTGGGATTCTATTTTAAGAACATAATCAGAGAAGTGCATCAAGATTAATATTCAAGGATGTTCACTGCAGCCTTATCACCATTGAAAAATAAAACAGGGACAGATTATTAAACACTTGATGTCATCTACTAGGCAGGAACATCACCGGGGCACCAGCAGTCAGGCTCACAGGGGTTTCCCATTCCAGTGCTCAGCACACAGCCATGCCAAGCCCCTCGGGGTCCCACCCATGGAAAGGGGTCCCGAGCCAGGAAGTCGGTAGACTCAGTAATCCATTGACCTAGTTACTTAATTCCTCATTCATTGGCAAATAGGCCCCAAGCCCCTTTTGTGTGCCAGACACCTGCTGACTTGCTGAGACTGAAACTCAATCTGCTCTAGTCCAGCTGCCAGGGGAGGGGCTCTTGCACACTCAGAAATAACTGCGGTGGGGCAGGGCATGGACAGGTACTAGGAGAGAGAGAATGGTGCCAGGGCACCCAGAGGATGAGGGAGTGGCTCTCTCATCCCTTCCCCACGGACCCCTAGACTCCCACCCACTCCCAAGCTCATCCACATGCCACCCAGCCCTCCCATAATGCCTGGTGCCCCAGCCTCCAGGATCCCCTCCTTGAGCACCCCACCATCCAGCAGCCCTGCCTGCCCTTCCCCTAGGGACATCACCAATGCCACTGCCATGGTCCTCTCTGTGGCCTCTGCAGACTTGCCTCGGCTTCCATCTCCTCCACCAGGGTCAGAGCCAGGGCTGGAATCAGGCCTCCTGACTCTCGCTCCTCTGCTCCCTCCCTGGGCTCTTCCCCTTCACCCACAAACACACTCATGTGACCCAGACCCCTGTCCCCAAAATCCCTTCCAGTTACCATCCAGGGCGGTTCATTTTTTGTGTCAACTTAGCCATGGGCTCCGATGCCCAGTTTGGTCAAACACTATCCTAGCTGTTTCTGTGATGGTGTTTTTTGGATGAGATCAACATTGAAATCAGTGGACTTTGAGTAAAGCTGATGACAATCTTGATGTGGCCTCGTCCAATCAGGTGCAGGCCAGCCTAGGACCAAGGCTGACATCTGAAGAAGAGTGAGTTTGGCCAGCACCCTGCCTTCAGACTCAGGGCCGCAGCATCAGCTTTCCCCGCGTCTCCAGCCTGCCGGCCTGCTCTTGAGTTGTAGAGTTCAAAGCGGCCAGCCTCTACAATCAAATGAGCCGATTGCTTAAAATACATACATAAAAAGAGAGAGAGCCAGGGCTGGAATGGGGCATATGTGTGTGTGTATGCGTATGTGTCTAGGTATACATGGCACACACATATGTACTTATCTACGTATACCTACACATATTCTATTGGTTGTTTCTCTGAGAACCCCGACTAGCACAACTCCCGTACCCGTGTGCATTTCAGGACTGGGTCAAGTGTCACTCCCTGCAGAAGCTGCCGCCAGTCCCCAGGTTGAGCTCACTCTCCCTCCCCCGGCTTCCATGGTACTTAATGCACAGACATGACAGAGCACACTTGTAGCTGGGAGCTGGCCAGGCTTATGCTCCCAGACCTGAGTGCCTCTGTGGGTTTCTACTCTGGGTCCTTGTCTCCAGTCCTGGGCTGGGACCTGCCAGGCCTCCGAGACGCGGATGGGGGTGCAGGCACAAAGGTGCTGGTCTCACTGAAACTTACATGAAGTAGCTTTTATTCCTCAAACTTAATGAAGGTTTGGCTACAGTATTAAATTCTTATTGTCAAATCTTACCTTGGAAAAGTCTGCATTATCAGGCTGAATGTGGGATTTGCCAAAAAAATAAGTGAAAGTTATCTTCCTTCTGGGATTTCTCTTTTAAACAAATCGATAAATCATTTCTGGTGGCTTTAACATAGATTAGCCAACTAAATAAGTCAAGTCAGGGCTTATTTAGCTTTTTGGAAGCAGAAGATTTTAACACTGAAGTCTAAGGAAGTAACAAGGGCCCTGAAAGCCACAGTGGTCTGGGGTCTTTACAAATACCTGGAGCAGGTCCAGAGATGACCCAGGTGGCCTTCACTTCAGTGGCCACCATCCCTGCATTTCCAGGGGCTTACTGTTCCCCCACCCATGTAAAGTCACAGTCCAGAGAAGTCAACCAGCCACCAGTCAGCCAGCCACATCAGGGCCAGGCCATGTTCCTGAGAGTTTATTATTATGGATCTCTGCCCATCAGTCTGATGTTTGGGGAAGAAGAGGGAGAAAAGGAGGGGATGGAAGGGAGAAAAGCAAGGTAAACATATAGGAACAGGAAGACCACCTAGCAGGTGAGTAAGCTGCTCCAGAGAGCCCCCGTTCCTGAGCTGCACTGGGAGCAGGGGCAATAGAAGGAGGAAACAGGGCAGCCGAGAACTGGATGGTGCTGCCCTCCATGAACCTGCTTGAAAGTGCTCAGTAGTGCACCCTGACAACTTTACTAGCACACAAGCACACGCACCCACACATGCACACACATGCATGCACACAAACATGGATACACATGCACAGTCATGCACTGCATGCACACAAGCGTGCACACACACATGCACACAGTGCAAACACACAAGGCACACATGTGCAGACACATGCACATGCATACACACATGTGCACACACAAACTGTTGAGCACTCCCCAGCAGCCTCAGTACACCCTCCCTTTTAAGAACAGGCCGCTTATCTTGTAGCAAAGTCACTGAGAACAATCACCTCAATCCCTCCTTCTCGAAGCCAGCCTGGCTCGGCAAGGACTCAGCTGACCACTGTCTTCCTGAGGAGCCCAGGTACTGCCAGGATGGAAGTCCCCAGTGAGGCAGCCGACTAACTGTCCCTGTGGAAGTTCTTGGCCCCAAACCCCAACCACACGAGAAACTCCAGTAAAACGCTGCAAAAAACCTCCGCACTGCCATTTCACCCCCATTACCGCCAGCAACCAAACAAGGGAAGGGCCTTATCCTAAAGCTATAAACCACGCCAACTGAAGATCAAAGAAAGACTCAGAAGATTCCGGAGCACCCATGCCACCGCAGCTCCTCGTCCCAGAGACTAGGCTGGGAGGTGACAAAATCCTGTGCTTTCTCACAGACACCAAGAGGAGAGGAAAGCAAGCAGGGTGGGTGCTCTGGGGGTGCTGGCCATGGTGATGGTTGTTCTGCCCCTCCCCTTCCTCCTCCTGCTCCTTCTGCCTCTCCTCTTCCTCCTCCACCCTTTCCTCCTCATCCTTCTCTTCCTCCCCCTCCTCCTTCTGAATGCAAAACAATGGACACTGATGCTCAGAGAAGTGGGTGAACCAGGGAACCTGAAGCATTGACAGAATCCGTCTGATGGAAACAAAGTCTCCAAGACAATATTCTGAAGTAGAGGAGCAGTCAAAACCCCAGGGGAGTCTCCCACTGAGCCGTACCCACACTCTCAACCCTGGAGAAGGGCACCCTGGATCAGGACTTTCAACAAAATCTCAGGGAAGAGAGACTTTCTCATTCCCCACCCAGAGACATCCCCTCGGGCTGCAGAAAAGTAGAGAGAACATAAAATATCCCAGCTCCTCACCTAAGCCTGGGCCCAAAATAGCCTGGTCACAAATTGTTGGGAAGAGATCGAGAAGGTACCTGTCAGAATGGTGCAGGCATAAACAATATGAAAAAAGTAAAAGCACAACTAGGCAAACGTGCTATACAAGAGAAAAGAAGTAATGAATGGAAAATAGAACGATCCCAACCTAGAGAAAAATAGTCACTCATGGAAAGAAGGAAAGTCCCCAGGCCATTGTATGCTACAGAACAACTTAGACCATGACTCAAGTAAAATGAGAATGAATTGAGGACTGACCGAGGAACTGAGGACCAATGGAATGTCATTGCGGAAAAAATAACGAAATTATAAGCACCAAGGAACAGAATCAAAGGCACATTTCCCCGAACAGACAAAGTGCAGACTCCAGGCTGAGTCATGCTGGAGGAAGGCCAGGCATGGTCAACGCACACTCCCGGAGCTGTCCCTCTGGGCCCCCGGCCTGTGTGCCAGGTGGGGAGGAAGACTAACTCCCAGTCCACACTCTCAGGGAGCTTCCTACCCAGGAGGTGAGAGCAACAGTGAAGGGGCTTTGGCCACAAGTCACAGAAATAGAACTAAGCTAGTTTGAGCAGAAGAGAGAAAAAGGAAAAGAATAAAGGTAGGAGAGGAGAAGGCAGAGAAGGGGAGGGGAGGGGAAAAAAAGAAAAAAAGGTAACGGTTGGGGTGGGGTCACTGAAGGTGTTGGAAGAACTCACAGGCCTCAAGAAGAACTGAACAAGCACCTCCCTCAGGAAGCAGAAAAGCAGGATCACCTTCCAATACCTCAGCAGCCAGGGCTATGACAGTCTATAGACTGTCCCTCCGTGTACCACGTCAAAATCACCTGAAAACTTTTTAAAATCGTGGCAAAATACACATAACATAAAATTTACCATCGTAGCCATTTTTAAGTGTACAGGTCAGTGGCATTAATAAAATTCACATTATTGTGTAACTATCGCCACCATCCATCTCCACGATCTTTTCATCTTCTCAAACGGAAACTCTGTCCCCATTAAACAATAATTCTTTGTACCTCAGCCCTGGCACCCACCATTCCACTTTCTGTTCCTTTGCTTTTTTTTTTTTTTTTTTTTTTTTTTTTTGAGACAGGGTCTCGCTCTGTCACCCAGGCTGGAGTGCAGTGGTAAGATCTCAGCTCACTGCAACCTCTGCCACCTGGGTTCAAGTGATTCTTATGCCTCAGCCTCCTGAGCAGCTGGGATTACAGGTGCTTGCCACCACGCCTGGCTAATTTTTGTGTTTTTAGTAGAGATGGGGTTTCACCATGTTGGTCAGGCTGGTCTCGAACTCCTGACCTCAAGTGATCCGCCCTCCTCAGCCTCCCAAAGTGCTGGGATTACAGGCATGAGCCACTGCACCTGACCATCTCTATGCATTTTACTTCTGTAGGTTTCTCATGTGTGTAGAATACTACAATAATTGTCTTTTTGTGACTGGTTTACTTCATTTAGCATAATGTCTTCAGGTTTCATCCATGTTGTCGCATGTGTCAGATTTTCCTTCCTTTCTGAGGCTGAGTGACATTCCACTGTATGGATAGATCAGATCTTGGTTATCTGTTCATCTATCAGTGGACACCTGACTTGCGTCCATCTTTGAGTTATAATGAATAATGCTGCTATGAACATGATGTGCAAATATTTCTTGAGACCCTGTTTTTAATTCTTTTTGCTATGTGATGGCTGACTTTATGCGCTAACTTGACTGGGCCACAGGGTGCCCAGATGGCAGTTAGACGTGATTTCTGGGTGTGTCTGTGAGAGTGTTCCTGGACAAGATTTGCATTGGCATTGGGGAACTGAGTAAAGCAGGTGGCCCTCCCCAACGTGTGTGGGCGAAGGCCAATCCACCGAGAACTTAAATAGCACAAAAAGGTAGAAGAGGGTTTGAATTCCCACTGCCGCACTGAGCTGGGACATCCATGTCCTCCTGCCCTCAGTGCTTCTGGTTCTCAGGCCTTCAGATTTAGACTGGAATCCATACCATCAGCCCTCTGGATCTCAGGCCTTCAAACTATACCACCAGCTTTCCTGGGTCTCCAGCTTGCAGACAGCAGATCATGGGATTTCTTAGCCTCCATGAGTCTATAAGTCAATTTCTTATCATTCCTCTCATTCTAGATAGTGCTTTCTATATCATATATGCCTAAGCCCCAGGCTATGGACTGGCAGCAGTCCATGGCCTATTAGGAGCCAGGCCGCACAGCAGGACGTGAGTGGTGGGCAAGCGAGCGTTACCACCTGAGCTCTGCCTCCCATCAGATCAGCAGCTGCGTTCGATTCTCATAGAAGCATGAACTCTATTGTAAGCTGTACACGCGAGGCATCTAGATGGTGCTCTCCTTACGGAACAGTTTCATCCGGAAACCATCCCCCAACCCGGTCTGCACAAAAATTGTCTTCCATGAAACCTGTCCCTGGTGCCAAAACCGTTGGGGACCACTGATATATGATGGGTATCTATCTATGTATATATCATGTATATATCCTATTGGTGTTTCTCTGGGGGGGAAAAAAAACCCCAAGTAACACAGGATATAGACTCAGAAGCGGGAGTGCTGATTGCTGGGTCCTGTGATACTTCTGTTTTTAATGTTTTGAGGAACCTCCGTACCGTGTTCCATAATGGATAATGGCTCACCTGGAAACCTGTAACGAAGTCCCTAAGTGACCCAGACCTGCCCTGGAGTTTGAAAGTCACCACACTGGACCCCATCCTGACAGGACTCTGTGATAGTAACTGCCAGACACAATGTCCCTTCCCACAAATTTCAAACCCCGCAGAGAGTCTAACTGGCCCAACTTGGGTCAGATGACCACCCAGGTACCCATCTGCTCTGTCCAGAGGGCAGAGTTACAAAGTGAAAACAGGGCCTCCAGGAGCCACAGCCAAGAGCAAGGTGGAAGGTCCCCTAGAAGAAAGCAAAAGACAGCCCAGTAGGTGTCTACCAAGTAGGGCATAGACTCTTTCACCATCTAAGAGCCTCGGAGAGGCCTCAAAAGTGTTCCAAACAACAGACTGTGGGGAACAACTCAGGCTGGAATGTGGCTTCCCAGGGGACAGAGTGCTAGAGGGAAGGGCTCAGGCTGGAGGACAACTGGCCAGGGTTTACATTCACCTTTCCACCGCGGTTGCAGTCTCCAAACTCCAGGTACTTCAGTGAGATGCTCTACCTGTTAGGAATTACGACTGCTTGTTGGGAAATGGGAAACAGTGTCTGGGATGACTGGAAGCCCACAGGTGGGCGGGCCAGGGCTGCCTTGGTGACTCTGATGCCATCAGGGCCTCTGCCTCCTTCCACCTTTCTGCTCAGCCATCCTTAGTGCTGTGGGTTTAATTGTGTCCCTCAAAGAGACATGCTGAAGCTCTGACTCCCAGGACCTCAGAATGTGACTTGATTTAGAAATAGGATCACCGCTGGCCAGGCGCAGTGGCTCACGCCTGTAATCCCAGCACTTTGGGAGGCCGAGGAGGGCGGATCATGAGGTCAGGAGATCGAGACCATCCTGGCTAACACGGTGAAACCCCGTCTCTAGTAAAAATAAAAAAAAATTAGCCAGGCGAGGTGGCGGGTGCCTGTAAGCCCAGCTACTCGGGAGGCTGAGGCAGGAGAATGGCATGAACTCAGGAGGCGGAGCTTGCAGTGAGCTGAGATCGTGCCCCTGCACTCCAGCCTGGGTGACAGAGCGAGACTCAAAGTGAGACTTCGTCTCAAAAAAAAAAAATAGGGTCACCCCTGACAGTGTCATTAGTGAAGATGAGGTCAGAATGGAGTAGGGTGGGTCCTAAGCCATTATCACTGGTGTCCTCTTAAGAAAAGAATAAGAGACACAGACACACAAAGAGGAGAAGGCCCTGTGAAGACAGAGAGGCAGAGACTGGGCAGCTGCAAACCACGGAACACCAAAGACTACAGGTGGAATCAGAGCTGAGAGAAAGGCAAGGAACAGCGCTTCCCCAGAGCCTTCAGAGGGGGCACGGCCCTGCCGACACCTTAATCTCAAATGTCTGGCCTCTAGAATTGTGAGAGAGTAAATGTCTGTTGTTTCAAGACAGTTCGTGGTACTTTGTTACAGCTACCTCAGGAGATGGATGCACTCAGCACAGACTGTTGTCCACTGGTCACAAAACAGCTGCCCCACTTCCAGCATTGCCTCTGCTTTCAAGGTAGGAAGAAAGGGAAACAAAGTGCAGAAACTGCCCACCTGCTCGCTGAGCCTGTCTTCCATCTGAAACGTCTTCCTGAAAGCCCCAGCCGGCAACTTCTGGGAACATCTCACTGGAGAAAACTTGAGTCCAGCGGGGCTGGCCAACGAACTGCTCTTGCTACTGCTGTTCTCAATCGGGATGCACCTGCCCCCAACAGGTTCTGAGTTCTGTTGATAAGAAAGTGGGATCATGTGAGTAATTTGAAGACAACTAGGGTGGATGATGTCCTAGTTCTGATCACACCCTCCATCTGGTGTCTCAGTGCTTCCATGAGGACCCTCAAAAAAATAAGCAATGAAAATTGTAAATTTCTAAAAAATAGATAAGGCATATAATCCTCACTATTTCTATGTTTCCCATAGGCCAGGTACTATCCTAAGAGCTTTAAATGTATACAACTCATTTACTTCACAAGTCTGCGAGGTAATCTGTTGATCCCATTTCACAGGTGAGGAAACTGAGGCAAAAGAGATTAAGAAACGTGCCCACATTTCTACAGCCAGAAAGCCAAGCAGCTGGAACCTGAACCGAGGCTCTATCATCTCTCCACAGCGCTTAACCAGTTCTAGTAGCGTCATAACTCCCCCAAAGACATGTTTTTCTTTGGTTAAATGGGGGAAAAAAGTCTCGTTTGAGTCACTAGTTTAAAATGCACAAAACTGTGTGAACCCACTTAGCCCTCTGCAAGCAGTTTGCCAGGCAAAGTCAGGGTTCTCACCCGCAAGGGACGCTCCTGAGACGGTGCTCACCACGTGCATGAAGACCCTCTGAAGTAGGCTGAATACTGATTTCTGGAAATTAGAGAAATAGATATTTTTGTTGTCATCAAGAATGGCTTTCAGAAAGCTCTTCCCAGACATAAACCAGAAGCAAACACTTAACCAAAATTGCCTAAATACTTATCTGCGTGTCAATCAGCAGCTCAGCACCAAAGCCATCCAAACTTTGGCTTTACAATCTGCATTTTTAAGCATCTCACCTGCCCACCAGGTAGTCACAAATCTCTAAATCCCATTCTCTGCATAGCTGCTGGCCCTATTCTGCCTTCCACGTGGATGTCACAGACTGTGAGCTTCATCGAGAGGGTTTTTTGTTAGTGAAGTTTTCTGCGCCAATTTTTCTCTGCCTGTCTGTGTGTGTGTGTGTGTCAGTGTCTCACTCTGTTGCCCAGGCTGGAGTGCAATGGCACGATCTCGGCTCACTGCAACCTCCACCTCCCAGGTTCAAGCAATTCTTGTGCCTTAGCCTCCTGAGTAGCTGAGATTACAGGCATGCACCACCAAGTCTGGCTAATTTTCTTGTATTTTTAGTAAAGACCAGGTTTCACCATGTTGGTTAGGCTGTTCTTGAACATCTGACCTCAGGTGATATACCTGCCTTGGCCTCTCAAAGTGCTGGGATTACAGGCGTGAGCCACTCCCCCGCAAGCCCCAGTGCCAGCCGGCCTGCCTGTTTACCGCTGCACTTTGACTTGGTCTTAAAGAAAACAGCACAGCTTTTCTATAATGATCATCCCTTTTCTGGCCCATAGCTGCACTCAGCTAACCATTCAGTCCCAAATGGCAATGGGGCCGCCTTGTCTTGTCTACAGCCTCGTCCCAGCTCTCTTCATTCACCCGTTCTGGCTCTGCATCCTGACCTCATCTCCTGGCTCCCTGCCTGGTTGTCACTTCCATGACTCTTTCCTTCCTTTTGCACTGATGTCCTCCAGGCTCCTGGGAAACCTCCCATTTATTTGTTCAGTAAATAATGAGGGAACACCTGCCATGGGACACACACTGGCCTAGGCACTGGAGTGAGCATAAAAGACAAGAAGCCTGCCTTCTAGAGATGAACACCCAGACATGTGCATCAGGCAACGAGCGAGGGACCGATGAATGTCAGACACGCACATTCCTCCGGCAATGCGTACCTGTGTACCCGCCTCTCATAGCAAGAGCAATGGCACGTGTGGCCAACAGCATGTTGTGGAAATGAGAGGATATAGCTTCTGAGTCTGGGTTGTAAATAGCATTGTTGCTTCCACTATCACTGTCCTCTCATATCACTCATTCTGGGAAAATCAGGTGACATGGCCAGGCATGGTGGCTTATACCTGTAATCCCAGCACTTTGGGAGGCCAAGGCGGGCAGATCATGAGGTCAGGAGATCGAGACCATCCTGGCTAACACAGTGAAACCCCATCTCTACTTTAAAAAATACAAAAACAAATTAGCTGGGCGTGGTGGTGGGTGCCTGTAGTCCCAGCTACTCGGGGGGGAGGTTGAGGCAGGAGAATGGTGTGAACCCGGGAGACAGAGCTTGCAGTGAGCCAAGATCATGCCACTTCACTCCAGCCTGGGTGACAGAGCGAGACTCCATCTCAAAAAAAAAAAAAAAAAAAAAAAAAAAAAGACAGAAAACCAGCTGCCACATCATGAGAACACCAGGGCATCCCTATGGAGAGGGTTCCTGCCAACCACAGCCTGCCAGCTACAGGAGGTGGCCCTCTTCGAAGTGGATCTTTCAACCCCAAGCTCTGGCTGATGTCCTCAGCACAATTTCATAAAGGACCTTGAGAGTGAGCTAAGCCACCCCCAAATTCCTGACCCACAGGAACTGTGAGATAATAAATGCTTCTCGTCGTTTTAAGTTTTGGGGCTGCTTGTTATGCTGCAGTAGGTAACTCATACATTGATGGCGCTACTTCCATCAGGTGATGAAGAAAGTCCTTTCTAACCAGCTGACTTTTGAGCAGAGACGTGAATGAAGTGAGCAAGTCAGGTAAAGATGTGCAGATGGGCATTCCAGGAAGAGGGAGGTGGACCTGCCTGGGCACCGAGATGGGCATAAAATGACCTTTTTATGAATAGCAAGGAAGCCAGTGTGAGTAGAATGGATGGAAGAAAAGGAGATAAGATGGAAAAGGTAGACAGAAAAGGTCAACTAGCATAGGACCTTTTGAGCCATAATGGGGATTTTGGATTTTATTCTAGGCATAAGCTGAAATTGTTGGAGCATCTGGAACAGAGGTGTGGCATATTAATTTTGGCTGCTGGATGGGAATGGTCTGCACAGGGGAAGAGATAAAGATGGGAGGCCAACTAAAAGGCATCTGCACCAGTCCAGCAGAAAGTAATGCTGTCTTGACTTGGTGGCTGTTTCAAAGGTTGAACCACCCAGCACTCGCTATTGGAAAAGAGATGGGGTATGAGAGAAAGAGGAATTGAGGACTATGTTTTGGACTTAACAAGGATGACTTGGGAAGAAGTGGGTCAATAAGGAGGTGAGATTAAGAGTTCAGTGTCCAGGCCAGGCACGGTGGCTCACGCCTGTAATCCCAGCACTTTAGGAGGCCGAGGCGGGCAGATCATGAGGTCAGGAGATAGAAACCATCCTGGCTAATGCAGTGAAACCCCGTCTTTACTAAAAATATTTTTAAAACTAGGTAGGCGTGGTGGTGCGTGCCTGTAGACCCAAATACTCGGGAGGCTGAGGCAGGAGAATCGCTTGAATCTGGGAGGCGGAGGTTACAGTGAGCTGAGATCGCACCACTGCACTCCAGCCTGGAGACAGAGCAAGACTCTGTCTCAAAAAAAAAAAAAAAAAAAAAAAAAAAAAAAAAAGGGGGCGGGGGTGGTTCAGTCTCCAAAAGTTTAGGTTTGAGATGACTATTAGACATTCAAGAGGAGATTTGCAAAGAGAAGATGAATGTACAAGTCTGAACGTCAAAGGGGAGGTCAGGACAGGGGATACGGATATATGGATGCCATATGTACATCCAGTTATTTAAAGCCATGATACTAGAGGTGACCTAGAGTGTGAACACAGGTAAAGAAGAGAGGGGTAAGGAGTTTGTCCTAAAGCGCTCCAACATTCCAAGGGCGGGAATACAACAAAAGGAAATCCCTAGGCACCTTATAGGAGCCTAGAAGAAAATATAAGAAATCATTCTCTGGAGGAAAACATCATTATCCCTTACCCCAAGTTATTTCTAGAAATGTGTTTGTTCACATACAATGGCCAGAAAACTAACAAAGACAACCAGGCACATCAATACAAGATATCATGAGTAAAAGCCACTGGAACCAACGGTTTACAGCAACAGCCATATATCCCATCCAGAGACTAGAGTTACCAGTCACAGATTGTAAAACAGCTGTGCTTTCTACATTCAACGTAGAAGCTAAGCATGAGAAGTTCAGCAAAGAACTGGAAAACAAAACAAAACAAAAACTATAACAGATTTTGAAAGAAAGTCCAAATGGAACGTTTCCAATTTAGAAACAAACAAAAATTAAGTATTTGATGACTCAGTGGAAGGGTTTCTTTGCGAACAAATAGACATAAATAAAGAAAAAATTGGTGAAAAGGAAGATAGGTTAATAGAAATCACCCAAAAGAAATTATGGAGAGAAAAACACAAGGACTATGCCAGGAAGAAGGTAAAAGATGATATGAGGGAGAAGCTCTAACTTGCATCTAATTAGACTGCCAAAAGGAGAGGAAGGACAGCTTGGAGTAGAGGTAATATCAAAGAAAATAAAACTGAGAATTTTTTAGAACGGATGAGCATCACCATACAAATTCTAGAAACCCAACCAATTGCAAGCAAAACGTAAAAAACAAATGCACCTAGGTATTTCGAGCTGAAAACGGCAGAATTTTTATTTATTTATTTGAGACAGAGTCTTACTCTGTTGCCCAGGCTGGAACGCAGTGGCAGGATCTTGGCTCACTGCAACCGCCACTTCCCAGGTTCAAGCGGCTCTCCTGCCTCAGCCTCCCAAGTAGCTAGGATTACAGATGCGCACCATCACACCTGGCTAATTTTTGTATTTTTAGTAGAGACGGGATTTCACCATGTTGGCTGGGCTGATCTCGAACTCCTGATTTCAACTGATGCACCTGCCTCAGCCTCCCAAAGTGCTGGGATTACAGGTGTGAGCGACTGTGCCCAGCCAAAAAACTGTAGATTTTTTTTTAAAAAAAGAAAATTTTAACAATAGAGAAATAAAAAGATAGGTTCCCTTTGAAAGAGCAATCCCAGACTTCAGGCTGACCTCTCCAGAGATGAGGAAGCCCAAAGAAGCTGGCAAGACGTCCACACGCCAAAGGCCAACTGCCATCCAAGAAATCCACATGCAACCGGCACATCCTGCAAGAACGGGGTGAGAAAAAGAAAGTCTCAAACAAAAGCAGGGAGATTTCATCAAGAGCAAACACACACAAACAGAAATTCTCAAAGAGGCTCATCAGACAGGAGAAAATGACCCCAGAATCAAAGCATTATGAAGATCATTAGCAGCAAATAGAGGAAAGACGCTAAATACAGAATGACTGTGCAAAGTAATAATGTAAGGCCTGGTGAGTTTAAAATATATCAGAATAAATGTCGATGTAGAATTTAAAATATATTGGAATAATTGTCGATGTAAAACGTATCGGAATAAATATCAATGTAGAATGCAATATCTGGTGAGTTTTTAAACATATCAGAATAAATATCGTTGATAATCTATAACCAGCAACTCTGGAATATATGCTAGCAGAGTTAAAGTGTTCCAGAAGTCTTGTATTTTCCCAGAAGGTGGCTAAAAGTATTGATTAACATTGATGTTTGATGTGTCAATGATGTATATTATAATTTCTAAGGTAACCACTAGAATAAAAGAGTGCATATTTCTGAACTAAAAGAAGAAAAAGTGGAATGATTTTAAAAACTCAATCAGTGCAAAGGAAAGCAAGATAAAGAGAAAAGGAACCCAGAACAGGGGCTACAACTAGATATCACATAGTAAAGTAGAAAAATATATTTTGAATACATCAGTAATCACAATAAATGTTAATGGGCTTAATCCTTCAATGAAAAGCCAATTTTTAGAACCAAGAGTTTTAAAAATCTATGTGCTATTTCTGTGAGTCTTATCTAAACATAAGAAAAAGAAATGTTTAAAGGAAAGCATGGGAAATGATACCAACATCAACACCAATCAAAAGGAAGCTGCTATTTGAAAATCAGTATCTGAGCAATAAGGTTTAAGGCAAAGAGAGTATTACAGATAGTGACTGCTTATATTGATAAAAGTTTCAATCCACCAGGAATATATAATAATTCCTAAGTTTGTTTGCACCTAAAAACATGACCTTGATAGAAACAAAGCGAAAATTGACAAACATACAAAAATGGTAAATCCTTCAACATTATCATTGATACCTCAAGGAGGGTAGGCTGGCGAGGACATGAGGGTAACATGATGTGCAAAGTCAATGCAGAGAAGACGAACACACGACGAAGAGGGTCACAGGGCGGAAAGTGAGTGATACGGAAGCATTAGGTTGATGAGCTTGAGAGCCTTGATCAGTAAGTGTCTGGAGAGAGTAATCCAGAAAAGAGGAGAGGGGGTGAAGGAGGGAGGGAAGAGCAGACAAACACAGGATGAAGAGGGTCACAGGGCGGAAAGTGAGTGATACAGAAGCAATAGGTTGATGAGCTTGAAAGCCGTGATCAGTAAGTGTCTGGAGAGAGTAATCCAGAAAAAGAGGAGGGGGATGAAGGAGGGAGGGAGACGGGGTAAGAGGGAGACTGCGAGAGAAACCAACATCAGGAACAAAAAGGGTGATGACACTACAGAGCTTGCAGACAGACTCTGCCTTTGGAATAAGAATTTGAGAAAATTTGAATAAAAATGACTAATTTCCAGGAAATTAAACAGCTTATCAAAACTGCCAGGAGAAGAAAATCAAAATTTTCCTGTACGTGATAAAATTATTGAGTCATTCATACAAACCCTTCCCACAAAGAAAACTTTAGGCAGAGATTTTTCAGCGGAAGTTCTACCAAACATTTAATGAAGAAAGAATTCCAAACTTACACAATATTTTTCAGACAAAAGAGGAAAAGAGAAATATTTCCCAATTGATTGTATAAGACTAGTATTATTCTGATGCCAAAACCTGACAAGGATATTATTGAAAAAAAAGAAACTAGAAGGTAAACCTGAAGTATAAACATGGATGCCAAAATCCTAAATGAAGTACCAGCAAACCGAGTTAATCATAAAAGAAGTTTGTTTATCACAAGGGTGAAAATGTATTTTAATATTAGAAAATCAATATAATTCCCCACATTAACAGAGAAAGGAGGAAAATCATAGGATCGTTTCAATACATACAGATGCTCTGATTTAAATTTTTAAATATTCATTCATGATTTTTAAAAAAGAATTAAATCAATTTATAAACAGAAGAAAAGGACCTTAACCTGATGAAGCATATCTTTTTAAAAGACACATAAAGTATCTTTGCTTAGAAATAGAGCAAGGCTACCTGTTATCATAATTCCATTTGACATTTCACATTAGGACCAGCTGGTGCATTAAGTCAAGGAATAGAAATAACATGTGAGAACTGGCCAAAAAAAAAACCAAAAAAAACAAAAAACATAAGTAAATAAACAGAATTGTCATTATATGCAGAGGATATAATACATAGGCAATACAAAGGAATTTACACATATGTAATTTGAATCAATATAAAAGTTTTCTAATATGGCAGAACATATAAATCAATATTAAAAACCAGCTTTTGCCAGGTGCAGTGGCTCACGCCTGTAATCCCAACACTTTGGGAAGCTGAGGCAAGTGCATCACCTGAGGTCAGGAGTTTGAGACCAGCCTGGCCAACATGACAGAACCCAGTCTTTAAAAATACAAAAATTACCCAGGCATGGTGGCAGTCACCTGTAATCCCAACTATTTGGGAGACTGAGGCAGGAGAATCGCTTGAACTCTGGAGCTGGATTTGCAGTGAGCCGAGATCCCACCATTGTACTCCAGACTGGGTGACAAGAATGAAACTCCGTCTCAAAAAAAAAAAAAAAAAAAAAGGAACAAACAAACAAACAAACAAAAACCGCTTTATCAATATTAACAACAAGAAATAGAAATAAATGCATTTTTTTTTTACAGAGTATATGTATTATATACACACTTTTCAGCTTCTGGTAGTGCTAGATTCACTTAGATCAGACCAGCCATCTTGTTGATAACAACTATAAACTCTGGGCAAAATGTAAAGAGCAACCTTTTTAAGTCTCAGGAAGGCAAAGACAGGTAGCCAGGAACTGAATAGGCACCCTGCATGTGGAAGATGGACTCGCGCTGGGTGAGCCCAACCTGTACCCAGCTTTTCCCAAGTTTTGACACGTGGGAAACAGATCTCATGCAGAGAACAGCAATCTTAGTGAGCAGGACTTAGACGTCAGAGTTTGGGCTGCCAGGGCCTCTGGAAATTGAGGGTGAAAATATCAGAAAGGAAAAAACTAACACGGAATTGGTCTCCCAGAAGGAGAAAAGCAAGGAAATGAGGAATACACACACACACACACACACACACACAAACATATATGAAGAAATATTGGTAGAAAATTGTCTAAATTTGACCAAAACATCAACCCACAGCTGCAAGAATCTCAACAAATCCAAATCAAGCTAAACACAAAGAAAGCCACACTTCAGCACCTCCTCATCAAACTGATGGAAAAAAAAAAAAGAAAGTAATAAAATGTTAATCCTCCAGAGCGACTTCACCGTTTGGTCATGAAAGATTAGCTGGAATAGAATTTGTCTTCTCACCTCAATCGCTTAGAAACGGTTAAATATAGAAAACCACTGTTTTGTGTGTTGGGTGAAAGATGATGCAGGAAGGTACTCAGTGAGATTAAACAAACACACAGAGAAAATCCTCCAATCGCTCTGGCTTCCTCAGGGTGGACCACAGCTGTCTCTATGGTGTGAGGAGAGGGAGGGGGAGGCTGGGGAGGCCACAGCAGCTGGAGTCTGCAGGTGGATGATCCAAGAAGAAGGAGCCAGGCAGAGAGAGAGAGAACTCAGAAACCTTCAAAGAGCTCTCCTTGAGACCCTGGCTGGACGCTAATCTACGCACACATCCGGGGAAACAACACAGGGCCAGTGAGCTTGGGAACTGTGAAGCGAAGAATTCCCAGATCTCACCCAGGGATGGAAGATATTTTTATTCCATCTTGTGAGAGTAGAAAGACTTTGTTGAACACATGGAGCAATCGCTAGAGACCCTGAAAGGGCGAGGCTGCAGGTGTAGGTGTGGGGCTCATTTGTTTCTGGAGTGACAACTGCGCTGGACTCTTCTAACAAAGCACAAATACAGCCTCAAAGAGACCAACCTGATCCACCAGGAAGCTAACTGCGTACCTAAACGAACTTCAATGCTCTTGAACGGAAAACAACAAAACTGAAACAATCAATGATGGAAAAAGCAAATTGTCTGGTATCCAATCAAAAATTACAACCTATAAATAAGCCAAAAAATTCAATTCATAGTAACACGCCAGTCCCTCGCACAACTTAAAAATCGCCATTGTAAGTATTTAAATTTGCTCTTTTTTTTTTTTTTTTTTTTTTTGAGACAGAGCCTTGCACTGTCGCCCAGGCTGGAGTGCAATGGCATGATCTTGGCTCACTGCAACTTCTCCCTCCCGAATTCAAGTAATTCTCCTGTCTCAGCCTCCCAAGTAGCTGGGATTACAGGCGCCCGCCACCACACCTGGCTAATTTTTGTATTTTTACTAGAGACGGGGTTTCACCATGTTGGCTGGGCTGGTCTTAAACTCCACCCACCTCGGCCTCCCAAAGTGCTAGGATTACAGGCGTGAGCCACTGAGCCCGGCCCAATTTGCTCAGCTATTTAGAGGAAAACATGAACATGGAGAAAAATTGAAAGTATCAATTAGGGCCAATAGCAACATCTAGAACCAAAAAATGTAATCTCTAAAATAAAACTTTCACAAGATGAGGTTAACAATGTATAAGATACTGGAGAGCGAAAGATTCCCTCAAAAACATAGCAATAGGAACTACACAGTACGAATCAGGGAGGGAAAAAGATTTTAAAAACAAAAAGACTGAACAGAGCCTCAGTCATCTGTAAGACAATATCAAATCATTGAAAACATAAGCAGTTGGAAGCCCTGAAGGAAGGGGAATAGAGACAAAAAGAAAAATTACTTAAAGAAATAACAGTCTTAACATTTTTCAAATTTAATGAAAACTATAAATGTACAAAGAAATAGCTCAGTATAACAGAAAAAAAATCATGCAAAGGCACAACCTAATCAACATTGCTGAAAACCAGTGAGAAAGAGAAAAATCTTAAAGGAAATTCAGGAGGTGGGGGAAACATTTATGTATAGAGGAACAAAGAGAAAAAAATATAACAGACATATCATCTGAAACTACATAAGTCAGAGAAAGAGAATAACAACTTTAAAATGCTAAAAGAAAAAAAAATCAACCTAAAATTCTATACCCAGTAAGAAAATCCTATAAAATGAAGGTTAAATAAAAACTTCCTCACATAGATAAAAATCACATAGAAAATTTGTTGCCGCTAGGTATGCACAGTTTTTAAAACGTTATAAAAAGTTATTTAGGTGAAATAATAACAACGCCAGGCAGAAACATGGATTCACACAAAAGAATGAAGAGCAGTGGAAATGATAAATAGGTGGGTAGACAGAAAAATACATAAACCCTAAAGCAACCATCAAAATTTTTTAAAGTCTTAGTAAAAAAAATTAATAAATGGAATCATAAAAAATAATAAAATGTATAAAATGGAATAAAATAAAATGGAATCATAAAAAATAATCCAAAAGAATGAAGAAAGAGAAAGAATCAATTAAAAAAAAGAAAAGAGTAATAAAACACAACACATAAAAAACAAATAGCAGGGTGGTAGATTTAAACCAACCACTCAGGATGGTTTCTGTCTACAACAACCTACTTTAAATATAAAAGCACACGTAGGGAGGCCAAGGCAGGCAGATCACGAGGTCAGGAGATCAAGACCATCCTGGCTAACATGGTGAAACCTTGTCTCTGCTAAAAATACAAAAACAAAATTAGCGAGCACATGGTGGCCGGTAGTCCCAGCTACTCAGGAGGCTGAGGCGGGAGAATGGCATGAACCCGGGAGGTGGAGTTTGCAGTGAGCTGAGATTGCACCACTGCACTCCAGCCTGGGTGACAGAATGAGACTCCGTTAAAAAAAAAAAAAAAAAAAAAAAAAAATATATATATATATATATATATATATATATGTAATTCTGAAATAATACATGAAAGAAAAAAGATACACACAAAGATTAAAATTAGAAAGCTGGAAAATATATGCCATGCAAAACCCTACTCATAGGAAATATGGATACTACTAGGGATAAAGGAAGACACTTTATAACAATAAATGGGTCAGTTTTTTGAAAGCCATAATAATTCTAAGTATAAACATATACCTAATAACAGAACTTCAAAATTCATGACAGAACTGAAAGGAGAAATAGACAGAACCACAATTATACTTGGAGATTGAAGACTCTTCTCACGTTCATTAACAGACAGAATATCAGTGAGGATGCAGAAGACTTAAAACAAATAACATTATCAACCAAGAGGCTCCAGTTGACACTTGTAGAACACTCTACCTGATGACAAGAGAGTACACATTCTGTTCAAATAAACATGGAACATTCACCAAGATAGACCATAAAATAAGTCTCAATATATTTTAAAAATTTGAAATTATAATAAAACAAAAATTGTACAAACACAGAATTAAATTAGAAATCAGTAACAAAATTTGAAAAATTCTCCAAATATTTAGAAATTAAACGATACACATCAAAATAACCCATGGGTCAAAGAAGCTATTTGAAGGGAAATTGAAAAATGATTTATGCTACGTTTAAAAAAGGAAAATTATTAAAATTTGTGGGTTGCAGCTAATGCAGTATGTAGAGGAAAACTAAGAGCTTTAAATGTTTATATTGGAAAATTAGAAAGGCCTAATGTTGATAAGCCTGTTTTGCACCTTAAGAAGCTGAGAAAAACAGCAAATTAAAAGCAAAGTAATTAAAAGAAAGGAAATTATAAAGTTAGTAGCAAAAATAAATAAAGTAGTAACAAGAAAATTAGAGAAAATCGATGAAACCGGTATCTGTGTCTTAGAAACAATTAACTAGCTAAGCTGATGAAGGCAATAAGATAGAAGATACAAATTTGCCATATTAGGAATGAAATATATGACATCACTGTAGGAATGAAATATAAGGCATCACTATAGATCCCATGATAATTAAAATAATAATATGGGATTATTATGAAAAAATGTTTATGCCATTCAATTCAACCACTTCAATGAAATAGACAAATTCCTTGAAATATTCAAATTGCTAAAACTGACTCAGAAAGAAATGGAAAATATGAATAGCCCTATAATGATCACAGAAATTAAAATCACAATTAAAAATCTTCCCCCAAAGGTAACTTCAGGCCCAGATGTCTTCACTGAGTAATTATATTGCATGCTAGGAACAAGTAAAATGAATTCTACACAATTTCAGAAAATGAAGGAAAAACGAACATGTCTCAATTCATTTTATAAAGTTAACACTAACCATTACTAAAACCTGATACAGACATTGCAACAAAAGAAAACTACCAAACAATATTTCCCATATATACAGTTGTAAAAACCCTTAACGAGTCAAGTCCACCAACATATGAAAGTCGGTGTATCCCAGAAATGCAAGGTTGTTTTAATATTCAAAACATCAAGGTGAGTCATCATACCAACAGCATATAGGAGAAAAATGATACACTTTTCTCCGAAGAGATAGAAAAAGCACATGGCCCAATTTAACACCCATTTGTAATAACAATTCTCTGTAAACGAGGAATAGAAAGAACATCCTTGAAATAATAAAGAGCACCTAACAAAAACTTGCAGCTAACATATTTGATAATAAAAGACAAAATATTTTCTCCCAAGACTGAGCACAAAGCAAGGATGTCTGCTTTCATCATTTATGCTCAGCATTGTACTGAAGGTCTTAGCCTATGTCAATGCCAGGAGGCAAGAAATTAAAATAAAAGGCATGACTAAGCGAGGTAGCTTATGCCTGTGATCCCAACACTTTTGGAGGCCAAGGCGGGAGGATCCCTTGAGCCCAGGAGTTAGAGACCAGCCTGGGCAATATGGTGAAACCCCATCTCTACAAAAAATACAATAGCTGGGCATGGTGACACATGCCTGTGATCCCAGGTACTCAGGAGGCTGAGGTGGGAGAATTGCTTGAGCCTGGGAGGTTGAGGCTGCAGTGAGCTGTGATCATGACACTGCACTCCAGCCTGGGTGATAGAGGGAGACCCTGTCTCAAAAAATAATAAGAAGAAACAAAAGGCGTCCGGATTGGAAAAGAAGAAGAAAACTTCCCCTTCACAGACAGCAGTCTTATATCTGACATAATTAACTCAAATGAATCATAAGGTTACATTAAGTGCTGAAACTATAAAAGCTCTCAGAAAATATCTTTGCACCTTAAGACAGCAAAGATGTCTTAGATGTGACACAAAAAGCACAAACATCAAAGGAAATACTTATAAATTGGACTTCATAAAAATTTAAAACTTCTGCTCTTCCAAAACATCATGGAGAAAATGAAAATGCAAGCTACAAACCGCAGGATGATATCTGCAACACATACAGCTTGACAGAGACCTGGCGTCAAGACACGTAAAGATTTCCTACGACTCAATTATAAGAAGACAAGTGAAAATGGATGAGGGCTTTGAAAAGCCTCTTCGTAAGAGAAAACATAGTCAATAAGAACATGAAAAGATGCTGAACACCACTAGTCATCAGAGAAATGCAAATTAAAACCACACCTGTAGTCCCAGCGACCCAGGAGGCTAAAATGGAAGGACAGCTTGAGCCCAGGAGTTTCAGGCTGCAGTGAGCTATGCTCATACCACTGCACTCCAGCCTGGGCAACAGAGCAAGACCTTCTCTTTAAAGAATAGCAATATAACATTCCAGCCAATAAAACATTCCAGCCAATATGACACTCCAGTCAATACGACATTCCAGCCAATATGACATTCCAGCCAATATGACATTCCAGTCAATATGACATTCCAGCCAATATAACATTCCAGCCTTGGTGGTGTAACCAGTGTTTTCAATTGTGTCCTGTTATAAGGAGAACAGATTATTATGGAACTTATGCAAATAACTATATTACTATAAAATAAGAATGTTCACAAGTCATGGGGTAAGAGGATGGGCAATTCCTAAGAGGAGACATCAGGGTGAAGGGAATTCTGGCCAAATCCATCAGATAGGATTCTTGCTGAGGACAGGCCAGGGTGGCCGACATCACTTCGGGGGTGGTGCAGGTGAGGAACTTGATCAGATAATGAGGATGATTAGATAAAGAGGGTGTGGGAGGCTGGGCACAGTGGCTCACACCTGTAATCCCAGCACTTTGTGGGGCTGAGGGGGTGGATCACTTGAAGTCAGGAGTTCCAGATCAGCCTGGCCAACATGGCAAAACCCCATCTCTACTAAAAATACAAAAATTAGCCGAGTGTGGTGCCACATGCCTGTAATCCCAGCTACTCAGGAGGCTGAAGCAGGAGAATAGCTGGGAGGCAGAGGTTGCATTGAGCTGAGATTGCGCCAATGCACTCTAGTCTGGTGACAGAGTGAGACTCTGTCTCAAAAAAAAAAAAAAAAAAAAAAAAAAAAAAAAAAAAAGAGGGTTAGGGGTTCTTGTGGAACTGACTTTGCAGGGTTCTTTTGCTAAACCTGTATTTTACAGGGAAGTACACAGATGGGGCTAGGAGAATGTTTGACTAAAGTTTGGCCAAGCAAAGAATCTTCGCCACAACAGAGAAACAAGAAACTAACATCAGATTAAGAGAAAATAGGAAAGGAGGTAAGAGAAGGGAATAAATATGGTGGCAAAAACCAAAACCAGAACCACACCAGGATAGCAGAAATAATTCGAAGACTTCCAGCAATCACAATGAATGTAAATAATTGGTCTCATCTTACATGACTGGGATAGGTAAATGTGTAAAAATGCAGCTATCGAAGGAGGCCCCTGGAGGAAATTGAATTAGGCCCATTGTGCATGTCATGTGGTATTTCTCCCATCCTTCTTCCTGAACCTTGTGGGAAGTCTAGTTTCCATTTACGACCCGCTTGAGCTGGGCTGCAGGATGGGTCTCGGGTTGCATTGGGGCCTGAGGGTTCAGCATGCTCTTGATGAGATGATACTGGTATCAAAGGACTCAGTGAGAGAGCCGGGAAGGGGTGCATCATTGGAGGAACTTCTGGGCCACCAGCCATAGACCAGTCCACACCTGGAGACTCTGTTGAGTCCCTTCCAATCTTGGAGAGGCTGGAGTTCGTTCCTTCCTTCCTTCCTTCCTTCCTTCCTTCCTTCCTTCCTTCCTTCCTTCCTTCCTTCCTTCCTTCCTTCCTTCCTCCCTCCCTCCCTCCCTCCCTTCCTTCCTCATGGAGTTTTGCTCTTGTTACCCAGGCTGGAGTACAACGGTGCGATCTCAGCTCACCACAACCTCTGCCTCCCAGGTTCAAGCGATTCTCCTGCCTCAGCCTTCAGAGTAGCTGGGATTACAGGCATACACCACCATGCCCAGCTAATTTTGTGTTTTTAGTAGAGATGGGGTTTCTCCATGTTGGTCAGGCTGGTCTCGAACTTCCCATCTCAGGTGATCCGCCCGCCTCGGTCTCCCAAAGTTCTGGGATTACAGGTGTGAGTCACCGCACACAGCCTGGATTTTCATTTTTATTATGGAAAGTGTCATTGCTTTGGTCCTCATTTGTGACAAGGAGATTGCATAGCATTTACCATGGGGACCCAGCGGGACGAAGGATGTGAATGTGCCCCAAGCACCTTCAAGGGCCATGCCAACAGGAGGACACTTCATTCGACGAAGACACGTCTTGGGAGCTGTCCTGGATCCCGGAAGACGAATTCTGATTTCTCCTTCCTTTGCATAAACATCTTCCAAGAGCCTGCCATCAGCTCTGCCAGTACCGACAAGGACTCCCGTGGAGGCATTTCCCCTTGGAGGCCCAGATCACTGGTATTTGTAATCAGCCTATATTTAGCAGATGACAATTACACTGATGGGGGAGGCTGCATTTGAATTCAATGCTCAGTTGGCAAGGAGAGGAGAGGCTGGCACTCACCCCTCTGAGTGAGCTCTGGCGAATTCCGGGGAGCTAAAGCTTTCTAAACTGTCTTTTCATCATCTCTAAAAGCATCACGTTCTAATGAGGTCCCCAGACAGTGCCTCCCAACACAGGCGAAGGTGGACTTGGCCTCATTATTCCTCCTATGAGACGTCTCATGAGGCGGCAGGAGGTGGGGGGTGATGGTAGAAGGGGGAAGAAAGGAAACAATTCAAGTAAGACTGTTTGCTGTTCGGATTATTCTGTGTGTTGTCAGATGCAGGTGGAGGAAGAAAGTCGACAGGACAGTCTTAGCTAAAGCAGCATGGATTGAAAAAACCCAGCAAGCCTAAAGAATTCTTGAAGCAAACAAGCTCTGAATGGTTTCCAGAGTTCTCCACTTGCTATATTTTGTCAACTGCCGGCTACTGAGATGGTTGGAATTGTCCGCTACACGTGGCTGCCTAGCATGGCTTTCCGTCTTGGGAGAAGCCAGCTTCAGCTGCCCATGGGCATGTGCGGCCTATTTGGTGCAAGCCGTGTTCACATCTGGGGCCCAGAAAGCCACTCTCCAGGGGCTCTGCGGTGAGAGTGAGGGTCTCTGTAGTCTTCGCTTTCCTCACTGAGACCTTCCTGTAGAGCAGCCCAGGGCAGGCAGGAGGAAAGTGTGTGGCCTGTCTGCTGGGCTCATGCCAAAGCCAGCCATGCCCGGGCTGGCCCTCACCATGTCTGTGAGAGAGAATGCTCCGTAGGCCAGTGCTGGGGAAACGAGGCCCACATTTGTGGTACCAAAAGCTTCTCTGTGTCCATGAGATAGATGTTCTCATCTGTCAGTTCCCCAGCTGCCTAACAAAGAACCACAAACCCAGTGGCGGAAACAACAACAATAGATTGTCGTCCCATGATTCTGGAGGCCACGAGGCCAAGATCAAGGGGGCAGCTCGGCTGGGTCCTACTGAGCCTGGGAGAGGGGGATCTGTTCCAGACCTCTCCCCTGCTCCTGGGGTCTGCTGGCCGTCGTCAGCATTCCTTGTGTAGATGCGTTAATCCAGTCTCTGCCTTTATGTTCATGCAGAGTTCTCCCTGCGTGCCTGTATGTCTGTGCATCCAAATTTCCCCACTGTGTAAGGACCCTACACGTATTGGATTAGGGGTCCAGCTTATCCACTATGACCTCATCTAAACTTTAATTATGTCTGCAAGGTGCTGTTATCACTTCAACCTACGAATCTTGGGGAGACACAGTTCAATTCACGACACCCCTCATAGCCATCACGGGCAGGAGACATCCCTGCAGGCCCCTTACCAGGGCAAAGACTGAGGGTCCCAGTTCCATTTCTGGGGATCGAGGAGCTCCGCTGCTCATCTCCTCCCATGGCCATGTTGACAGTGGCCTCCCGGGCACTGAGAGCTGCTTAAGAGACAGCACAAATACACATGGCCCCTCAGGGCCAGGCTGCAGCATCCTGCAGGGGGTGCCATGAGCAAGTCTTGAGGACCAAGGGATAGGACATTTGCAGGGAGACACAGCAGCACCTGCGGAATTGGGACATGGCGAGAAGCGGGAAGCAGAGTGCTGAGCATGGGGCTGACCGAGGACACCAGGTGCTTGGCACCGAGGACTTGACCTGGGGTACATGGACCTGGAAAGCTAGACAGAGGGTTTGGAAGCTGCCTGTAAACACCGAGCAGTCTCTCAAGATGTTTGGGCAGAGCTGCTGTGATGCCAGAGCATGGTGGGCGGCCAGTACCCAGGCCTGCGTCCTTTCACGGGAGCGTCCACCTCTGATGCCACCTCCCCCGCCTGGGCACCAACCCCCTCCTTCCAGCCAGCCTGGCTCTTTGCTGTGCTGCTTTCTTTTGAACACTCCATTGTGTGGATGGACCACATTTTCTTTATCCGTTCATCTGTCATTGGATGACTGGGGTGCTTCCACCTTCTGGCTATTGTGAATAATGCTGTTATGAATGCGGGTGTAGCCACTTACTTTGAAAAACTGCAAAAAATTGCTTTCTTTTTAATTTTTTTTTAAAAGAATTAGGCATAACTATACTTCGTATCACGAAAATGGGTCTGTTAAAAATCCACAAACTTATCTTCTTGAATTCTGGTCAAATAATGAAAACACTTATAGACTACACTATATAAAAATACATTTTAATTAGCACCTTTCCCCCTCATTTTCAAGTGACTTTTGTAGTCATCTTTTTCATAGGTAACGTTTCATCTCTTGTATTATTTTTCTATCAGTGTTAGTCTGGTAGGTATTTAACTTTTGAAATGAAAACAAGTGGAATCTTCACCAAAATATTTTTGTGAGTGGGGAGGTTCCCCAGCAGCACATAGGAGGACAATGCATTGCAGTGGAATACTCTACAGCCAAAGTCGTTGGGGAAAGAGGACCCACAAGCAGAAAGGAGCTCAGGTGATGAGCTTACCTGCCATTGTAAGCCATCCCAGGGCCGATCCACTCTTGCTTCTGAAAAGACTCTCTCTATGTATGAGTTCTGCCCCTTTCATTATTCTGTTAAAATTTACATAACACGAAATCTACCATCTCAACAATTTTTAAGTATACAGTGGTGTTAAATACATTCACTTTGTCATAAAACCACCACCACCCTCATTTCCAGAACTCTTTTCATCTTGTGAAACTGAAATTCTGTACCCATTAAAATCCTCATTCCCCCTTCCCCCAGCCCCTGGGACTCCTCTGTTCCACTTTCTGTCTCCACAAATTTGACTTCTCTAGGGACCACATGTAAGTGGAATCTCACAGTGTTTGTCCTATTGTGACTGGCTCATTTCACTGAGCATCATGTCCTCTAGGTTCATCCATGCTGTAGCATGTGTCAGAATTTCCTTCCTTTTCAGGGCTGAATAATATGCCATCGTATGGATGGACCACATTTTCTTTATCCGTTCATCTGTCAATGGATGCTTGGGGTGCTTCCACCTCTTGGCTATTGTGAATAATGCTGTTATGAACATGGGTGTAGCCACTTCCTTTTAAAAATTACAATCAGTTGCATTCATTTAGTATCAGGCCCAGGCTCGCCTCCAGGGAGACAGGCAGAACCATTCAGCTAAGTTGTCCTCTGATTGCTGACTCTCAGAAACTGGGAGAGATGACAAATGACTTATTTTAAGCTAAATCTTGGGATAATTCGTTATGCAGCAAAGATTAACACAGAGTGTGGAAGCAGCAATTAGGAGACCTAGATAAAGACCCAGGACTTCTCTGGTCAGGACAATCAGGCAAGAGAAAGAAATAAAGGGTATTCAGAGAGGAAGAGAGGAAGTCAAACTGTCTCTGCACATGACATGATCATATATCTAGAAAACCCCATCGTCTCAGTCCAAAAGCTGATAAACAACTTCAGCAAAGTTTCAGGATACAAAATCAATGTGAAAAAATCACAAGCATTCCTATACTCCAACAACAGACAAGCAGAGAGCCAAATCATGAATTAAATCCCATTCACAATTGCTACAAATACAATAAAATACCTAGAATATAGCTAACAAGGGAAGTGAAGGACCTCTTCAAAGAGAACTACACATCACTGCTCAAGGAACTCAGAGAGAACACAAACAAATAGAAAAACATTTCATGCTCATGGATAGGATGAGTCAATATCGTGAAAATGGCCATACTGCCCAAAAGGTCTAATATCCAGAATCTACAAGGAACTGAAACAAATTTACAAGAAAAAAAAAACATTAAAAAGTGGGCAAAAGACATGAACAGACACGTCTCAAAAGAAGACATTTATGCAGCAGCCAACAAACATGAAGAAAAAAGCTCAATATCACTGATCATTACAGAAATGTAAATCAAAACCACGATGAGATACTATCTCATACCAATCAAAATGCCAATCAAAATGGCGATTATTAAAAAGTCAAGATACAAAGATACTGGAGAGGCTGTGGGAACATAAGAACACTTTTACACTGTTGGTGGGAGTGTAAATTAGTTCAACCATTGTGGAAGACGGTGTGGCAATTCCTTAAAGATCTAGAACCAGAAATACCATTTGACTCAGCACTTTCATTACTGGGTATATACCCAAAGGAATATAAATCATTCTATTACAAAGATACATGCACGTGTATGTTCATTACGGCACTATTCACAATAGCAAAGACATGGAATCAACCCAAATGCCCATCAATGATAGACTGGATAAAGAAAATGTGATACATATACACCATGGAATACTATGCAGTCCTAAATAAGAATGAGATCATGTTTTTGCAGGGACGTGGATGAAGCTAGAAGCCATTATCCCCAGGAAACTAATGCAGGAACAAAAAAACCAAACACTGTATGTTCTCACTTATAAGTGGGAGCTGAACAATGAGAACACACGGATACAGGGAGGGGAACAACACATATTGGGGCCTGTGGTAGGGGGAGCGGGGAAAGGGAGATCACCAGGATAGACAGCTGATGCATGTGGCGCTTAATACCTAGGTGATGGGTTGGATATAGTTGCAGCAAACAACCACAGCACACGTTTACCTGTGTAACAAACCTGTACGTCCTGCACATGTATCCCGGAAATTAAATTTTAAAAAACAGAACTTCCATTGACTGCTGAGTGATCTTTAGTAGTGACCTAACCTCTCTGACTGCCAGCTTCATTGTCTGTAGACGTGATAAATGGGTGATTCTTTGCCTCCAAGGACACAAGTGAGACAAGGAATTTGGAAACCCTTTGGCAACACTGGGCTATGGTTTGGATGTTCTCTTCTCTGGAAGCTCCCATGGTCCTGCACCTTTCCCTTTCTGAAGATGGCAGGGCTTGTCTTTCTCAATGGCCACTGCAAGAAGTGGCCAATATTTGTGGGTTTATCCTAGTCAGTCCTGCAGCTGGGTTGTGAGGCACAGACCTCGAGTCAAAATGAAAGGAGCTCTTAGACCAGGCCTAACCAGGCTCTGCTTTCTGAGTAAGGTTAATAGTACATGTAGTTAGTGGGAGACTAACAAGGCACAGGTAATGAAAGAGTTAACAAAAGTGGAGTGGAAGGAAGAAGTCTTCCAAGTGAGACACTCACACTTCCCAAAGACAAGTCAGCAGAAGGAAGGATGACCTCAGCCTTGCTGGGACCCATGCCCTGCTCAGAGTGAGCCTCTTGGCATCTCCTGCTCAAACAGATCCTCATTCCCAAATTAAATCTATCCTGCCATTGCAGGACATTGCTTGAGACTTTTAAACACGGCAGGGGCCAGGGCCAGCCTCTCATTCATTTTGTATGAAAGCCCCTGATGTGGGAACTACTGAAGACCTTCACCTTCCATCCCAACAGCCCCCGACATTACCACGATGTCAGGCGGGGTGTGTGTGTGTGTGTGTGTCTGTCTATCCGTCTTCAAACAAAATCTTGGGATTGGAAATTAACCACAAATGGGGCAATGGTTGGTGTTTTGGTAGGCTGCTGAGCAATGGGCAGTCCTCCTTTCTCCTTCTCTTAAATTTGGAAGCAAATAAGGACTAAGGCTCAGAAGACACACAGCTGGGGAGTAAAATGCTGGCTTTATTGCTGACCAAGCTGCCTGGCTTTTAGGTCCAAATGAGCCTGCAGACAGTTGACCCAAACTGGAGCGATGAGTCCGCCCAACTCCAGACACAAGACAGGTGGGTAACCTCAGACCTCTCCCTTGGGCACAACTGCCCTGCATGTGTCCCACGTCTATGGTGGTTGTCCAGTGCCAGTAGAGCTTCACTCAGCTGCTCTGCGAGTCTCCTACTGGCTAAGCCATGGTGTGAGGGCAGGGGTGAGCTGAGAGTGCTGCTCCTGCTCCAGCTCTTGCCCAAACTGGGGAGTGGAGGGACCCCCTCCCTGCCCCTGGTGGCTGGGACTGCCAGCTGTTAGATGAAACCCATTCTCCCCTGTCTCCCCAGGGACAGAGGACCTAGGCTTATGGCCACTCGACTGGACTACATTTCCCAAGGTCCTTTGCAGTGAGGGGAATCATGTGACTGAATTCCAGCCACAGGGCCCAGCAGGAGGGCCGAGTGAGCTCATCCTGGGGTCTGAGCTACAGCCAGGCCCCTGCCAGACTCCCCTCCTTCTCACGGGTGGCCACTCACGACTGTGAGGGTGGCAGAGGGACCAGTTGGGAGACCACTCCCACCCTGGAAAGTCCCCGAAATCAGAGATAGAGCAACCCACGGAGCAGTCGAACTCCTGGTTCTCTAAGAGATGGTGGCTGTCTTTGTGCATGGGATTAGCTTTACCCTGACTAAGGGTTTCTTCACACCTTTATTACTATTTCCTATCTTTAAAAAAATGTCATCTGTGCACATTGTAAAAAGTTTAACCAGTGTAGGAACTGATGAAGGGGAAACAAAGCAAAATTTGCTCTTCACCCTACTGTTCCAAAGCCACTGTTGGCTGTTGACTATTCCTTCTACTCACTCTTCCCTGCAGAAACACACAGTTTAAAAAATGGAATCATCCTTGATATACCATTAACTAACCTAGCATTTTTTGGACTCTTTTTGGAAATAGCTTTATTTTTTCCTGATTCTCGAAGTACTACATGCTTATCATAAAAATCACATAAAATATCAAAACGTCTAAAGAAGAAAACAACACTCAACCATAAATCTGTGATCTCTAAGGATTGGGATTTGGCTGGGATCTGTCCTACTAGATTTTTTTTTTAAGGCATACATTACTATTTAGGTAACATGGGTAGATAGATGTCAGAGACAGAATTTCTTAACAAAAATTTTAAATGAGTATGGTGGCACAACATATCGTTTTATAAGGAGATTTGAAAACCCTTTATGGTATGTTATAGACTTCACTCACGTGATTTTAATTTTTAGCGTATGCATAGTATTGTCTTGCCTGGGGGATTCATAAAAATATGTTTAACAAATTCTGTATGTAGATTATTTTTAACTCATTACTATGAGAAATGCTTTCATAAGCATTCTTGTGCATCGATTTGTGTACACTATGGTATACTATGTGCTTATTAGGATAAATTCCTAAAGAAGGTACTGGTAAGTCGAAGATGCGGCCATTTTCTATGATGCTGGTGCCTGGGGCCCTGTTGCTCTGTGAAAGCTTGTGCCAACATACAAGTCTCCAAATTGCGAATGCCAGCACCTGTACCTCACACTCACACAAATATTGGAGATTACAATTATTTAAGATATTGGCCAACCCAATGGGCATGTGTCTTGCTTTGTTTTACCCTATAATTATCTGACTTCTGGTGAAGCTGAACATATTTTTATATATTCTAATTTTTGGCCCAGTTTTTCTTTTTCTATTGAGGCTTCTTTTGTTATAAATGATTTGTAAAAGCTTCTCAAATATATATATATATATATATATATATATATATATATATATATATATATATATATAAAAACTTCATTGTCTACCAGTTTATTTACCTTTTAGGTTTGTCAGGGGTCTCTATTTTTCTTATATAGTTTTTATTACTGATGTGTTACTTTATAGATTTGCTAGTAGAGAAAAGAACAGAAAAGCTTTTCTCATCCAGTGGTTATAAAAATATGATTGCTTCACTGATTATAAAAGTAAATATTGTCTTACTGATTAAGCTGCTAAAAATGTTTTAAATCTTCTATTCATCTGGGATCGATTTTGGTGTAAGTGTAAATGATAAATCTGTCTTAATGTTTTCCCAAATGGCTAATTACACTAATTACTATATTGATGGAAAATAATCCTCTTTTTTTTCTTTGATTTATATCTTTTATATCTTTTCTTTGATTAATATCACCCTATGTTCTCCTTCTCTCTCTCTTTCATCCTGTTTTTCTTTTCTATCCTGATTTTAATGCCATATTCTTTTAATTATTTTAGCTTTGTAATAGGCTTTAAAATCCAGAGTTAATGTTATTTTGTGATTCATGAATTGATTGAAATCATAATTGCATGTCCGCTTTTGGGCCCTGCCTTTCTCCCTAAAATGTGTGGTTTGTAGAAATAAAAATCTATTTTTAAATTTAATGTTGTGCATGCTCCTCTCCACTTCTCTATCTTCCTCTGTACAGCAGTGGAGGCCTCTATCCCCTGTCTTGTCTGGGCGACTCACACCTAAGCATGGGTTCTTTTTATTCTTTTTTTTTTTTTTTGAGACAGGGTCTCACTCTGTCGCCCAGGCTGGAGTGCAGTGGCATGATCTCAGTTCACTGTAACCTCTGCCTCCGGGGTTCAAGGGATTCTCCTGCCTTAGCCTCCCAAGTAGCTGAGATTACAGGCACCCACCATCACGCCCAGCTAATTTTTGTGTTTGTTTATAGTACAGACAGGGTTTCACCATGTTGGCCAGGCTGTTCTTGAATTCCTGGCCTCAAGCAATCCACCCACCTCGACCTCCCAAAGTGCTGGGATTATGGATGTGAGCCTCCGTGCCCAGCCCCAAGCCTGGGCTCTCATTTCCACCTCCTCAGAAAGGCCTCCCTGGCTGCCCGAGCTACGTGAGGCCTCTTTGCTTCTCCCAGAGCACCCAGTGCTGTTCCTTCCCATCACTTACACAATTCATGATTAAGTATGTATATGCATGATGCTTTCTTTTTTTTTTTTTTTTTGAGACGGAGTCTCGCTCTGTCGCCCAGGCTGGAGTGCAGTGGCTGGATCTCAGCTCACTGCAAGCTCTGCCTCCTGAGTTTACCGCATTCTCCTGCCTCAGCCTCCCGAGTAGCTGGGTCTACAGGCGCCCACCACCTCACCCGGCTAGTTTTTTGTATTTTTGGTAGAGACGGGGTTTCACCGTGTTAGCCAGGATGGTCTCGATCTCCTGACCTCGTGATCTGCCCGTCTCGGCCTCTCAAAGTGCTGGAATTACAGGCTTGAGCCACCGCACCCGGCCACATGATGCATTCTTAAGGTACTTCCCCTCTCCTCCAATTAGACTTGAAGCCCCATGAGGCAGAAACCATATTGACCAGTTTACCTGACGTCTACATAGGTGAGCATCAAGGCATGTTCTGGAATGAATAAGTGCATGATGAGGTCCGACATCCTCTGAGCAGTGCTAAGGGCTGCCATTGGCAGTGACCCTCTTGATACTGTTCCTCAACGCTCTGTCTTCCTCTAAACCGAGCTGCCCAAGCCAGCCTTTTGCTTACGTTCTTCCCTCTGCAGGGAATCCCTTCCAGCCTCTCCTTCCTGCGGACACTTGTTCATCTTCCCAAGTCAAGACCAACCGTAGCCTCCTTAGGGGAGTCTCCAGGTGGCTGCCGGTGGAGCTGAGCTGACCGCCGCTACTATGGTCGGAATATTTGTGCCCCCCTAAAGTTCATGTTGAAATTCTCACGCCAAGGTGATGGTGTTAGGAGGGGGCCTTTGGGAGGCGATGATGGTAGGAGGGTGGAGCCCTCAGGAATGGGATTCGCACCCTTATAATAGAGACTTAAGGGAGCTAGCTCACCCTGTCCACCACGTGAGGACACAGAGAAGGTGCTGTCTGTGAACGAGGAAACCCTCACCAGACACCAGATCTGCTGGACCTTGATCTTGGACTTCCAGCTTCCAGAACTGTGAGAAATGGATTTCTGTGGTTTATAAACCTCCCATTTTGTGGAATTTTGTTATAGCAGCCCAAGTGGATTAAGACAGTCACCATGTTCTCACAAAGTTTGACTCACCGCAATCAAGAGCAAAGGCCTCTGGGCAGACCCACTCCCCTCTTGGGACTCCTCTGGGGTGAACATGGAAAGGCATAAAATAAACTTCTCTCCAACAAAATAAAGCGGAAAATCTATGCAATCAATTCAGATACCAAGGGACCTTTCTAATTCAGAGCCAGCCATCATTACATCCTCTATTTGTGTCTTTTTCTTCTGGTGTCGCTTGCACCTCTGGGGGACAGTGCCACACCTCTGGGGGACAGAGTCACACCTTCGGAGGACAGTGTCACTTACACCTTCGGGGGACAGAGTCACACCTCCGGGGAACAATGCCACACCTCTGGGGGACACTGTCATACCTCCAGGGGACAGTATCACACCTCCGGGGGACAGTGCCACACCTAGGGACAGTGCCACACCTCTGGGGGACAGTGCCACACCTCTGGGGGACAGTGCTGCTTACGCCACCCCTCCTTTCCTGCACTGTGTCTGCTGAGACAAGCCCCAGAATGGGCTGTGTCCTCGGAGTCCTCTGAGTGGAGATTGTTCTCTGACTCCTGGGGCTGGTACTTTCTGCCTCCTGGCCTCTGTAAGTCCGCTCTGTTCTCTCTTTTGGCTCCTGCTCTTCCCACGGGAACTTCTCTGCCACCTGAAACCCCTTTCTTCAACTCCTGCTGGGACCCTTCCTCATCACAGCGCTGTCCTCCGCCTGGAATCTCACCTGTGCTCTTGGTCAGGGAAGCCGCCAGCGGCATGAGGGCAGGGAAGGGCCAGTTGTACTTGCCACTGTTCCCCCAGGGTTCGCACCGTGCCCGGCACACAGTGAATTCTTATGGACTCACACCGAGCGGGGTGCTGGAACACCTTCCTTTTAGACTGTGACCTTCTCCAGGGAATGGGCTGTGATTCTCTCACACTGTACCTGGCGTGTAAACAGTGTCTGTGCTTTTATTTTGGTTGAGTCAATGCATGAAAGAATGACACAGATCATCCCAGTTCTCTTTCATATCCTGCGAGGACTGCCCCACTGGGGTCTCCCATTCATTCCTTTATTCATCCACAAATGTCTAGGAAGCCTCTGATATATATCAGGCAAGGAACTGGGAGCGTACGCAGTGAGCGGGGCTGCCTGATGGCCGGGTGGCTTCACACAGTCTGTGGCTTTCGGAGAAGTTTCGCCGGCTTGGCGTGGCTAATAAAATGCACATAACAGTCTCGGAAGAGCCCGACGTCCCTGCAATGTGCTCCATTTTAATCGAGTCAGTCTTCCAGTGCGTGCTTTAATACTATTAGAAGCAAATCAAAATTAATGAGATTACCTCCTTTGAAATGTTATATATAATTAACCTCAAATTAAGGACAATATGCGTTTGAATTTGCCAATCAGTAACACCTTGTGATTGCCGAAATACACAGTAGCAAATAAGAGACATTGACACTAACCTGCCCATTGAAGTTGCGTGTAAAGTATCTCAAGGGAAATGGCTCTGAAGGTCCCCTGGTGGAGCCTCCAGCCAAGGGCAGGAAGAGAGTGGAGAAGTGTCCAGGCAAGGATGTACCCCAGTGACGAACGTCCCAGAGCCCCTTCCTGGGGCACCCAGTTCTGAGCGTGGTCCAGGACTCCCAAGCACCTCCGCCATTCCCAGAACATTCCCGCTTCCCGGCTGCGGAGGCCAGAGGTTCGGCTGGACATTGATTCCCACGTGGGCTGGCACCTTCCCATGCATCCCCTGAGGTTCCTTCACATCAGACCGAAGGCCATGTAGCCTGAGTGGCTTGTGAAACCCCTGGCGTTTATGCTTCTCATTGGAAGCGGGTAGGACAACTTTCCAAAACCACATTGACAGGTTGTAAGTTCGTATCAGCTTCCTGCCTGGCAAAGCCGTGGAACTCTGGACCGGCGGTCAGCCAGCGGCCTGGTGGGGGTAAAGGGTGATCATGATGACAAAGCCTCCCCAGGTTTCATTAGCGAGGAAGGTTTTATAAGCTCTCCAAAGTCGCATTACTCAATTCTTACAGCAGCTTTCTAAGGCTGGTAAGATTATTTTGTCTTTATTTTATAATCGAGGAAACTGAGGCCCAGAGAGTGGAGATGCTTTTCCCAGGGCTATGTCATTATGAAGGGGCAGTGCCCAGATGCTTCACTAAGGCAAATGACCCCAGGGCCTCCTGGCCCCCACCCCTCTGGAGAAATTTCAGAATTAGTTTGTATTCATTTGGAAATTTTTGAAACTACAAGTAAGTGGAAAGAAAAGAGATGCCACTCACAAGCACTCTATCTGGAAAGAGTCGTTTGGTGGACATGGGTCCAGATGTGCTAAAATTAGGACCTGGTTATACAAGTCATTTTGCAACGTGTCCTTTTGTTTTCCTTCCATCTTCAATGACAATTAAATCAGATCCACATCATTCTTTTTTTGCTGTTTTTTGTTTTTGTTTGAGATGGAATTTTGCTCTTGTTGCCAAGGCTGGAGTGCAATGGTGAGATCTCGGCTCACTGCAACCTCCGCCTCCCAGGTTCAAGCGATTCTCCTGCCTCAGCCTCCCAAGTAGCTGAGATTACAGGCGCCTGCCACCACGCCCAGCTAAGTTTTGTATTTTTAGTAGAGACGGGGTTTCACCATGTTGACTAGGTTATTCTCGAATTCCTAACCTCAAGTGGTCCACCCGCCTCGGCCTCCCAAAGTGTTGGGATTACAGGCATGAGCCACTGCGCCTGGCCCCATATCATTCTTTAAGTGGCTAACTCAGACCCTTCAGCTGTCTCTTTTCATTTAATTTGTTCAATCAGTCTCTATATTTAATCAGTAAGATATTTAAGCTTTTCCAGTTTGTATCAGGTATTATTATTTTGAAATACAAATTGCTTTTAAATTGTAAAATTACTACTGATCATAGAAAAAATATCAATAGTGCAGAAGGGATCATATGCAAAAAAAAAAAAAAAATCACCTTTCCCCTCACCCTGGTCTTTAGAAGTAACAACAGCTAATAGTACCTTGCTAGAAAGTTTTCATGCATTCACAAGCATCTATATCTAATCTATACCTATATCTGTGTATGTCTATGTCTCATCTATATCCATATCTATATTTAACTTATATCTATATATCTAATATATATCTGCATCATATCTAATCTATACCTATATCTATAACTAGTCTATACCTATATCTAATCTATATCCATATCTATATGCAGAGGTATATCTGTATTTAATCTATATCTATAAATAATCTATAGCAATATCTAATCTCTACCCATACCTATAGCTAATCTAATCTATATCTATATTATTTTTATCTGTGTAATTCAAGGAAGTCCATTTTGTGAAGTGTATCAGTCTGTTCTCACATTGCTATAAATAAATATCTGAGACTGGAGAGTTTATAAAGAAAAGGGGTTTGATTGGTTCATGGTTCTGCAGGCTGTACCGGAAGCAGAGCGGCATCAGCTTCTGGGGAGGCCTCAGGGAACTTCCAATCATGGCAGAAGGCGAGGGGGAAGCAGGCTCGCCTTATGTGGCTGGAGCAGGAGGAGAGGAGCAATACATTTCTTGTATGTATATATGTATGTATGTAATCTATGTATCTATCTATTATGTATCTATTATCTATTAATATCTATGATCTATCTATCACTGTATCCATCATCTATCTATGTATCACTAGTTATCCTTTTCACAGAAAAGGAGTCATTTTGTACTTCCGATATCAGAACATGTAGATCTGTCTCATTATTTTTTAAGTTTTGTATTCTGGAAATTTCCAAGCATATATAAAAGTAAAAGTGTGGGATAATTAAACTCCACGTAGCCATCTTCCAGCTTCCACTATTATCTTTGCTCTTCTTCCCTTCATGTCATGCTGGGAGGACATGGCAAAGCAAATTAATACCTGAAACACTTAGCAATAATTCCTTAATGTAAAATAATCTGTGTTCAAGTTTCTCTGTTTGTATTATTATTGTTTTACTCTTTCTTTGGCTCATGGGTGTCTCTTAATTTATTTTAATCTAGGTGATTTTCCACCCTCTTTTTTTTTTGTTATATTTTTATCTGTTTCTTGTCCTAGAAATTTTTTTGTATTTTGAATTTTGCTGATTTCTTTCCTATGTGGACTTAACTATGTTCTTAGGACATAGTGTACTTAAATATTTGGGAATAATTTGTAGATTGATGCTCCTTTACCTTCAAATACTTGAGTGGGTATTTCCTAAAAGCAACAACATTCTGTTTCATAACTATAGGTATAAGAGAGTTAGCAGTGAAACATTCTTTTCTTTTTTGCAGACATTCGGATTTCACCAAATATCCCAACAAGTGTCTCTATAGCTAAAGCAAGCCCAGCCATGTTTGCATTTCACAGTCTCCTCTAATCCGGAAAGGTATCTCAGACTATGTTTGTCTTTCATGACGCTGACTTTTTAATTAGAATTTTGTAGAATGCCTCTCTTTTAAAATTTATTTGATGTTTCCTCAGTATTCAATTCAGATTATGCAGTTTTGGCAGAGATGCCCAAAAGTAATGCTGTGTTCTTCTCCGTGCCTCATGGGAGGAGGCACACGGTGTCGACTTGCCCCGTCGTGAAACTGCTGCTGATCACTCGGGGAAGCGGGTGTCTTCTAGGTTTCCGCGCTGTAAAGCTCCAATTTCCCCTCTGTAACGATCAAGTATCACGTGAAGGGGGTCATTTCAGTTTATGGAAAAGTGCTGTCATTCCTCAAACTTTCCGCCATTAGTTTTAGCATCCTTTGATGACTCTCGCTTGAATCAATTATTATTATAATGGTTACCAAATGGTGATTTTCTAATTTCATACATAGTCCTTCTACATTTATCAGTTGGCTTTCTGCTATTTGGAGCCTTCTCATGCATGTATGAATGTGTATGCATGTGTGTGCGTATGTGTGTATGTATGTGTGTGTGTATGTGTATGTGTGTAGGTGTGTGTGTGCATCCTTTACTGTGAAAAGGGTAACTAGTGATACATAGATGATTGATAGACAGATAGATAGATGATAGATATTAATAGATAGTAGATACATAATAGACGATACAGAGCACCAGTCGGGGCACCTGGCTGCCCCGTGTCGCACATGCTTCATGTCCTAGAGTCCCTGGGGCCTGGGATTCACTCCCCTTTGGGGTCTGGGCCTTGCAGGTAGAGTCCCAAAGAGGCATGTATGTATGTATGTATGCATGTGATATGCTTATGTACGTGTGTATGTATATATGTGTATGTATGTGTGTGTATGGATGTGGGTATGTATATATATGTACACATGTATGTGTATGTATGTGTGTGCATGCATGTGCATGTGCATATGGATATGTGTATGGATCTGTGTATGTATGTGTGTATGCATGTATGTGCATATGCATGTGTATGTATCTATGTGTATGTATATGTGTGTGTATGTGTGTGTATGGATGTGTGTATGTATGCCTTTATATGTACATGTGTACATACGCCTGTATATGTATGTGTGTGTAGTGTATATGTGTTTGTATGTGTATGTGTGTGTATGGCTGTGCGTATGGATGCCTTCATATACATGTATGTATGCCTGTATATGTTTGTATGTGTGTATGTGTGTATATGTGTGTATATATGTGTATGCGTGTATGTTTGTATGTGTGAAGTATGTGTGCATGTGTGTATGTATGTTTGTATGTGTTTTTATATGTGTGCTCATGTGTGTATGTATGTTTGTATGTGTGTATGTATGAGTGTGTATGTATGTATGTATTTATGTATCCATCCATCCATCTATTTATATGCTCACTCACCCATTTAGTATGGACTTGAATTTCTGCTTTCAATGAGCTATAATCCTTTAATCCTTTACTATCATTAAGTTAATGCTCAAATCATTCCAAATTTGGCCAGTGGAGCTTTTTAAGAGGCACCTGTGCCCTTGGGACATATCCCCATTATTCTTTGCTCTTGCCCTTGCCCTTGCAAGACGTCTTGGGCTCAACGCGTACTTCCTGTGCACCAAACACTTCCCTGAGCCTTCCTGGTCCCTTCTAGTGGAAAACAGTCTCTGAGGCTCCCTTGTAGATGCTAGGCTGCTCCTTGCTGATCATTGATCCTGTAGCTTTTCAGTTGAAGATCTGGGATCTGTGTTTTTCTCAAAGAAAATGCATGATACCAAGTATTTGTACTGATATTTCCAATTCAAATTTAGGTCACGAGTTTTTATTTGACATCTTTTCCTTTATATTTGATCTCTTTTCTTTCATGCTGAAGTTATTAGTTTCTAATAATATCAACACAGTTACTACTTTGCTTTATCTTATGGGTCAAAACTATTTCAAAATAGCAAGAACCGTGTGTCATTATTAGCAATATGATTTCTAAAACGGTTAAGATTTGTTTCACCATTTTTGTGTTTAGGATACATTTAATTAGGGAAATTTGAACACTGGTTACTTGATCATCTTAAGGATTACTGTTCGATGTTTTAGGTGTAATAAGAGTACTATGTCTTTGCAAGATGGAAGAGGGGAACCATGTTTTACATAATTTGAAACATGAAATAATTTTTCTGTTTGTGGTTAAGCACCAGCTTCTACACAGCTACATTCTTTGTTTCATTTTGCTTTCATTTGGGAGGAATTGCTTTTTACTTGGCTTTACTGGTTGTAAAGTATGCAAAAAAAAAAATCGGTTATAAAGTAGGTAAAGTATGTAAAAATCTCTGCCTTCTTCTCCATGACAGCTGCATGTTGTTCTGCTCTGTGTATGCACCAGGATTTTACTGCTAATCAGTCCACAAATGATGGGTGGCCATCAAGGTGCCTTGACTATCTCCAGTTTTATTTACATCTTGAACAATACGGTATTGATTACATCTGCCCACTTATGAACATAAGCATTTAAGAGAATAATATTGTTGTTAAAGACAGAAGAAAGTCTTTCTAAAGGAAGTGATATTTCACCAAAATATCGTAGGGTTCAAGTGGGTTGAAATTAGCCTAGTGAATAAAATGGCAAAGAGCCTTTCTGGGGGAGGGAGGAGTGTGAAGACTTCAGAGGCACACTCCCGAGGTAGGGCTTGTGGGGAGCTGCCCAATAATTGGGTTTGCTGGTGTTCGCGGGTGGGGGAGTGGTGGGAACTGAGGCTGGAGGAGCTGGCAAAGTGCACAGCAGCCTGTTTAGTGGAGCCAGACGCCAAGCTGAGCATCCAGAGAGTTTTCAGTTGGCCGAGGGGTGGGAGATGGGGGCGTTGAAGATTTCCTGCAGGGCAACGAGGTCACGGCCTTTAGTTAGACCACTCTGGTGAGATCATTAAAAGGCCTGAAGAGGCCCGAGGTTGGGGGCTGGAGAGCCACACAGGAGGCTGCCGTTGGAATTATTCAGTGAGAGATAAAGAGGGTCTACCCAAGGCCAGGAGTGGCTGGGAAGGTGGTGGGGATGGGGGAGAGAGGGAATGAGAGAGAGCACCAAAGTCAACATGAGCCAAGCATGAGATCTCTAGACCTGAGCATGGATTAGATGGGGGTTGAGGTAGAGAGAAGTAGAGGAGTGGCTGGGACTGCCCCTTGATTTTTGTCTCAGGGTGTGGACAACTCTGGTATCCTCTACCTCAGGGGTCCCCAGCCCCTAGGCCACGAACTGATACCAGTCTATGGCCTGTTAGGAACCAGGCTGCACAGCAGAAGGTGAGCAGCTAGTGAGTGAATGAGTGAAGAAGCTTCATCTCTACTTCCAGCCGCTCCCCATCACTCACGTTACCGCCTGAGCTCCACCTCCCGTCGGATCAGGGACGGCACTGGATTCTCATCAGAAGACGAATTCTATTGTGAACTGTGCAGGCGAGGGATCTGGGTTGCACACCCCTTATGAAAATCTAATGTCAAATGATCTGTCACCATCTCCCATCACCCCCAGATGGGACCATCTAGTTGCAGGAAAACAAGCTCAGGCTCCTACTGATCTACGTGATGATGAGTTGCATAATTATTTCATGATGTATTACAATGTGATAATAATAGAAATAAAGTGCACTATAAATGTAATGCGCTTGAATCATCCTGAAACCATGCCCCACCCCTCTGTGGGAAAAATTGTCTTCCATGAAACTGGTCCCTGGTGCCATAAAAGTTGGGGCACCACCACTCTACCTGGTATGAAAAGCAGGAAGGAGATCTTGGGGGCAGGAAGACTGGCCGGGTCCTCAGTGCATTGATGCCTGGCCATGGTGGGATTCTCTGTAAGGATGGAGAATCAGGGATGGCCTTCCAGAGACACACAGCTTTAACAAACACACACATACCCCAGGGCCCTCTTGCTCAGCCTTCCCACTCTGAGCAGCATGGCTCACCTGCCCAGCCCAGCAGACTGGTCACCTCTGCTCCTTGATTCATCCTCCAGGCAGAAGATAAGACCCTTAGCAGCCCCAGAGAAATGACCTCAACTCTCTCTGGGCCCCAAAGCTGAGAATCAGGGAGAGGTTCCGATTGGCCCAGCGTGGATACAGCAACCACTCCTGAACCAGTGAGTGACATGTTGTCCAAAACAGCTGCAATTGTGTGGGTAGGGGAGCGTCCATCAAAAGCACGGGGCAGGGCAGACGGAATCACACCTCACCACTGCAGCGGGGGCTCCAGGCCTAGTGAGGTCAGTGTGGTTGTGGGGATCCTCTGCCTGAGTTGGGGAGGGAGCTGGAGGAGCAGAGCCTTGGTTGGAAGGAGGGTGACATGCTATTTGTACGATCATCTAAAAGGAAATATGGGCCTTCAAGGGTTGAAAAAAGTGCCCTACTGTCTTAGTCTTCTAGGGCCCCATAGTAAAGCACCACAGCCTGGGCTCAAACAACAGACATTAATTTCCTTGCAGTCCTGGAGGCTGGAAGTCCACAGTCATGGTGTCGGCAGGGCTGGTTCCTTCTGAGGCCTCTCTCCTTGCTATGCAGCTGCCGTCTTCTCCCTGTGTCCTCTCCTGGCCTTTCCACTCTGTGTGTATGTGCTATCGTCCCTTCCTATAAGGACAGCCATCACCCTGGAGCAGGGCCCCACCTCGTGACCTCATTTAAACTTACTCACCTCTCCGAAGGCCCTCCTCCCAAACACAGTCACATTCCCAGGTACTGGCAGTCAGGACTTCAACATATGACTTTTCGGGGGTCACACTTCAGCCCATAGCACCTACAACGGCATCTCATCCAAACACATGTGTGTGTTTCTGGGATCTCACAGCAGCTGTCCCTGCATGCGAATTTCCATCAGGGACACTGGTGAACGTTGGGAAGCCTGCGGTGAGTCCCGTGGATGCATTTTCTGAGGACTGGAGAAGACAATGAATGTTGACACCTGTTTCTGGAATTTTCCAGAAATGTGGCCTCAAATAGGAAGGGTCCACGTGAGGGTCCTGGAGGGGGCAGTGTTTAGAATAGGGAAGAAGCGGAAGGTTTAAGAGACTGAGAAGCAGGGTCAACAGAAGCAGCAGGGTCCTGAGGGGGGAAGGGAGAGGGTTTGGCTGAATGAGCAGGTGGGTACCCCTTTCCCTGAGGCCAGAGGCGAAGAAGTTGGGTGTGGAGAGGACACATTTAGGGAGGAGCCAAGGAATGGCAAGGATTCATATTTGAAGCCAGGTATGCAGGGGCCTCGGGAAAAGCAGAGAAGTTCACGGAAGATGGGCTGGTCATAGCCGATGGTGAACGGGAAAAGTGGCCCCCAGGGCCCCTGCCTGAAAGGAGCCAGGGTGTCTGCAGGTCGATTGTGCTGGGTCTCTGGGGTGCCCCCATGCCCCCAGAGCAGCCTAGGGAAGCGGGGAGGCACTACCGAGCATGTGCCTGGTGGGTGGTCCACACTCTCTATCCTGATGAGCCCATGGATCTGAACTGGGCCAGAGGAGTGAGTAGGGTTCTCTGTCAACGCAGGCTTTTGAGACTGCAAAGCACAGACAGCTGGCAGCACCCAGGTGTGTGCCATGGGGCCAGTGTCTTTGCTTCCTTGCAGAGGTGGTGGCCATGGCTGGGTTGGGACACAAGGGTGGTAGTGGCCTTGGGGGCCCTGGAGCCATGATAGTGAGTACTAGAAGAGTCTCTGTGTGGCCCGCAGGTCCACCAGCACTGGTGGTGCCACCTGTGAATGTGACCCTGTGTGGGGACGGGGCAGTCCATGTGTTGTTTCTGAGGGCCCCCACTCCAGTGAGCAGAGGAGGTGAGGACTGGACACCACCAGAGGTCGGGAGTGAGCTGGGTGCGTGTGGAAATGCCCAGGGTGTGACTTCCTCATTGTCTGGGAAGACCCAGGAGGCAGATCCTGTTCAGCCTGCAGAGTCCCCGCTGCCCACCAGAGAGGAAGGGTGCCAACCGGCACTGGGTACCTACCTGGGGGTTCAACCAAAGGAAGGACGAGGACCCTGCGTGTTTGTTGACATCTCCCTCCTCTCCCAGAGCCTGGCCTGACTTTACCACCCAGTTTGTGATCTTGGGATTATGTGTGGTGGGTGACGAAGCAGAGGAGGGAAGGGGCTGCCCCTGGGAGCTCAGGGGCCAGAGGAGCCTGGTGACTGGACATTGCCAAGGACTCTGTTCAGGTGGTGTGATGGTTAATACTGAGTGTCAACTTGATTGGATTGAAGGATGCTAAGTATTGTTCCTGGGTGTGTCTGTGAGGGTGTTTCCAAAGGCGATTAACATTTGAAATGTCCGTGGACTGGGAAAGGCAGAGCCACCCTTGATCTGGGCGGGCACCATCTAATCAGCTGCCACCGTGGCCAAAACAAAAAGCAGACAGAAGAACGTGAAAAGACTAGACTGGCTTAGCCTCTGAGCCTACATCTTTCTCCTGTGCTGGTTGCTTCCTGCCCTCGAACATCAAACTCCAAGTTCTTCAGCTTTGGGACTCAGACTGGCTTCCTTGTTCCTTAGCTTGCAGATGGCCTATTGTGGGATCTTGTGATCGTGTGAGTTAATACTTCTTAATAAACTCCCATATATATACACACACACACATACATATACATACATACATATATACACATACATATATCTGTATATATCCTATAAGTTCTGTCTATATATCCTATTAGTTCTGTCTATATATCCTGTTAGTTCTGTCCCTCTAGAGAACCCTGACTAATTGACTAATACAGGGGGCCTTGGGGTTCTCCACAGCAGCGATCCCCACCTGCATTAAGGGAACTGTGGATTAATGTGTTTGTGTGTGTGTGCTCTCATGTGTGCGTGTGTGTATGGTGGGTGTCTAAAGACCCATGGCAAAGCTAAATGGTCACTTTTTAAAATAAGAACTGTATTATTACTAGAGGTAGTATTGCAAGCCATGTGTTCTCTAACAGATTAGCACTGTAAAGAGCTTTTATGAGGTAGGCATCATCTATTATATTTAAACGATTGCTTTTAAAGATTTGATACCAAGTTTCTTTATTTATTGTTTGTACTAGATTAAGGAGAGGGCCTATCATCTTGTTTAGATAATAGGCTTCTGGGTCAGTTTTGCCAAACATATGCTGAGTGAATTACAGGTACACCTCCCAATTAACTTAAATGTTGAATTAGTATTTCCATCTCTACAATAATTTACCTAATGGCAGGTACCACTCATCTCGTCTTCCATATGACCCTTGAGATGGTACAAGTTATGTCATCTGCATCCTGCTGTTGAAAAACCGGAGCTTGGGGGCTTGAGGTGTCACTGGTGGGAGGCAGAGGCAGGCCAGATGCAAAGCTAGGTGAGCAGGCACACACACTTGGTCTCTACCAAAGGTATATAATGTTTCGAGCAATGGTTTATTATGATTTAGGAGGCAGAGAATTGCTTAGCATATGGTCAATAGAAGCTATTTGCTGCTTTCATAAACCATTTTTCATATCATTAATTTTTTGTATATGTTTCATTAGTTTTCAAGGTAATCCATATTCCCCTTTCCTGTGAAATATATCATTCCAGGCTTGGATGTCTTCTCCATGTAATGCTAAGCCACCTATTGTTTTTGGTCTGTCTAGTTGTCCAGGGAATTGCAGACACCATAAAACGTATGCAAACTGAAGAGTGGTGACAAAAAAAAAATCATCGGCCCTTGCATTGTGTATTTATTCACTGCACACTTGCTAAGCTCCTACTACGCACCAGGCTCTGAGAGGGGCGCTGGGTGTGTGGGGAAGGATGTTAGGTAGGGAGTGGATGCATGGGTCTCACGGTCAGGAGGGACACCTGGGCGTGGTTAGCACGGTGGTCCTTACAGCCATGTGGCTGGCGAAGCCTCGGAGGGGAGCAAGTTTGCACAGAGAAGAGGCCAGGTGTATGGGGCAGTCCATGGTCCCAGGGAGAGCTGGGGAGGAGGCAAACACTGATGAGGAGCAGTCAACAAGGATGAAGAGAGCCAGGGCAGAGCAGAGGCCTGGGAGCCAGGTGAGGACTTCCGTGAGGTGGACGATGGAGTCAGTGTCAAAACGCTGCCGAGGATGAAGCGCGGTGGGGGCTGAGGACAGGCACCGGATTGGACACGGTGGTCATGGGTCACTTGACAAGAGCTGTTTGGGGAGGTGTTGGGGGCCAGTCCTGGCTGGAGAGGGGTCAGGAGGGAGTGGGACGAGAAGAACTAGAGGAGAAAGTGCAGGCAGGTGCAGGGGCCGTTCCTCCCACCTGGGTGGCCTTTTCCTTTCGCCCATTCAGCTCAATCCACGCTGCCTATCAGGACTCGGCTGCACTCGGGCCTCCTGGACAGACACTTTGACCCCCTCGCTGCCCCCCAGGTCTACTTCATGGTGCAAGTGCTGCCGTGTTCTCAGGATAAGAGATGGACTCTGCCTCCCTCCAGCAGGCAGGTGGGCTGCTTGGGGCAGGCCTCGTTTCCTCCTTTAAGCTCCAGTGTCTGGCCTGGCAGTTGATCCCAGTACATGCCCAGCAGATGTTGGTGGAAGCCAGAACGATGCACCGAGGTGGACTGCAGGGTGGGTCCAGATTCCTGACTCGGAGGGGGTGAGGGAGAGGGGTGCCTGGGGAGGGTTGTGTGCATCTCTGCACATGCAGAGAGTAAAGGGGGCCAGCACGTCGTGGATCAAGTGGGAAAGGGGGTGACCCAGAGGCTGCCTTCATAGTGAGGGTGAGAAATACGCAAACGCTCAAACTGCCCAGAAAGGCGACATCTGTCTAGGAAAAGGGGCTCCGGAAGGGTTGGACAACCTATTTGGAAGACAAACCTCACTTTCCCAAAATGCAGCCTGAGGCCAGCTCCAGTTTCTGTCTTCGCCCACAGTTGCTGCTTTCAGCGGGAGGAAGCCATGAATCCTGAAGTCGGTGGGCGGGTGTGCACTCAGCGACTGAGGGGAAACAGACGGTTTTCAATTGTTTATTTGACAAATACGACTAAGTATTCAATAAGTTATCTTTCAAATTATCCTGTCAAAATAATCATGACGCAGGATAATGATCAAACGGCTCTTAGGAGGAAAGGAGGGATGTTTGCATGAAGCAGCTGCAGCTGGTCCCTGGGGTGCTGCTGATGGATGAGGCAACGGCTGGAAAAGAGAGGGAGTGGAGGCCGTCATGGGTGTGAGCGCGCACCTCCAGATGAGCACACCCACCGCTCTGTTCATCCTCTGCACCCAGACACAGGAAGCAGGGGTCACGCACCTGCCTGTCTGCAGTGTAGACTTCTGTGCCGGGAGAGCACGGAAACCAACCACACCACATGCCCTGTCCAAGCTGGAATCATGGGTAGAAACAAATATTGCAGGGCACTTTGCCTCAGGGCGCTCCAAATAGCGAGTGTGGGCATCCACATTGATTAGCTTCATTGCAGTGGGATGACCTCAACCCGGAGCTGACCAGCCAAATTCAAATCTACCAGCATTTTGAAAGCTGGGACTGTCCACTCGAGCCTGTGTTGGGTGCTGAGGGGTCAGGGTAGAAGAAAAGTTGAAATGTTTATAACGAGCATGAAATTCGAAGTCAGAGCGCTGTTTGCATCTTCTGTGGCATTTTGCCTCCTAATTTGTGGAATGGAGAAAATATCACCTGCTTTATATCTGTGTCTGTAGCCAGGGAGAAAGTGAAGGAGCCTGCTCTGGCTGCAGAGAATTAATGATTTTATCTGGGTAGAGTTTCCTCTCCTCCGCCGTCTTTCATGGGTCAGTTCCAAATGCTCATCTTGGAAGACAAATCAGCTTATTAGATTTAATGTTCAAAAGGAGTGTGACAACATAGGAGTATCCAACCTGTAAGATGCAAAAGCCACATTTCTGATGGGCCAATTTCCTGGCCCCAAGTGACCGTCCTTTGTCCCCACGCGCCCACTGCCTTCTCAGAATGCTGCCACTCAGGGGAGAGTGAGAGGCACACCCAAGCGTCAGGGGCTCCCAGGCTCACAGCCCTAGGCCACAAGGTCCAGAGAAAACCAGTGGCCGGGTCAACAACAGCCCAGGATGGCACTGAACAAAAACAGCGGAATACACAGATCACTATGATCAGGGCTCAGAAAAGGCTTTGCAGAGGGCAGATGCCTGGGTTGGTCCCAAAGCACAACTACATGCGATTTTCCTGAGCTGTTTAAAAGTGTGTGACGCCTCCCCTCACCCTCTCCTCCTGCTCCAGCCATGTAAGAGGAGCCTGCTTCCCCCTCGCCTTCTGCCATGATTGGAAGTTCCAGGCCTCCCCAGAAGCTGATGCCGCTCTGCTTCCTGTACAGCCTGCAGAATCATGAACCAATCAAACCCCTTTTCTTTATAAACTACCCAGTCTCAGATTTTTTTTTTTTTTTTTTTTTTTGAGACAGAGTCTCGCTCTGTCACCCAGAGCGAGGGGCCCGAGAGCACTGGGCAAAGGGACAGCCTGGTGCACTAAAAGGAGTGTGGACAGGAGCTGCAGATCCAGGGGACCTGAGCCAGGCTCACTGTCTCTTACCTGGACTATTGAAGCCTTCACTTATGACCACCTTTAGTCATGGCCCACACTGCAATCACAGTGTCTTTTCTAAAATATCAATGGATGTCATAAAGTGCAGACTACCCGGGTCTACCCCTACAAGCTGTATGGCATGGTCTCTGTGGATGAAGCACCCCCAGAGAGAGAGATACTGGGGAGGCCCAGTTGTCTGAACGCATGGGCTCCTGGGATTTTGTCGTTGGCTGAGTCATGGTCGGTGTGAGCAGCACGGTGGGTCCCCTGTTGGCTGTCAAAGGAGTCAGACCATGTATGTGTTTCCCTTTGGGGACTTTGTCCAGGAGCTGTGGTAGGAGAGGCTTGAAGAGGTAGGAGAGGGTGTGGCCCAGTGAGCAAGCAGAGAGGGTGTGACTCTGGGTTGATGCTGAATGGTGATGGTTTTCCGAAGGTGAGACATCACAGGGTTGGGAATGGGTAGGTGCTTGATGAGTGAATGCTGGCTGCTGCATTCATCAGCATATTAGGGAAGGTCTCCTGGGGGCTGTGCCCTGGGATAGGCTCTGAGAATTCAGTAAGAAACAACCTGCCCCTCCACCACATTTGTCCAGAGGAAGCAGATCCATGGCAGGAAAGACAAAGGTAATTAATGCTAAATGGAGGTTGGCCCCAGAGTCCAGAAAACTTCCGGAACAATGGTGTCTGGGCTGTCTTAATTAGTGACAAGGTGCTCCTGCAATGAGGGGAAACGTGCTCGTTTACACGGAAGCCCAGCTCGTGCGTTTCTACCCAAATGGGGTGGTATATGCAGGAGATCCTACGGAATGCACGGCTCCACAAGTTGCTTTTTGCTCCTAACCAGAGGCCTTTGAGATGTTTCCCTGTCATTAGGTCCATCTGGTGGTGCCAATAGCTGGCTCACATGGGCTGCTGAGAGCTCGTTGTTAAGGTTTCAGGAATTATGTGAGCTGATGGGCATCAGGCTGGTATCCTGAGGTCTGTCGTGGTGGAGAGACTGTATTTACACAACAGAAACCACCAAACACTGCAAGTCACCTGCCCACCTTCTCAGGAGAGCCTGTCGTCACAATTCACAGCACGTCACCATGCTGATCACATTCATTTTGCCAGCTGTGGAGTAGTCATCGTGCCATGGGGTGGACCTCCTGTGCCTACTCCTCTCTTAAGAGGCATTTCAATTACTCTCAGGGTCTGGCTTCTCCATGGACGTCTGTGTGCATGGATTTGTAAATGTTAGAGTATGTGTGACGTTTTCTGTAGACCAGATTCACAGAGTTGGTGTGGCTTGAAAATTAAGTGATAGAGAAGAGTTTGCAGAAAGCGTGCTCTGCTCAGGGATGTGTTACCCCTGAACGCGCTGGGGAGAACACAGGTCCACGGGAGCAGAGGTGCGCCTGGAGATTCACAGAGCGACCGCACCATCAGGAAGAATGTGGTCTTTATGTGGCACAGGTTGGGGGGCAGCTAATTATGAGTTTCATAAAAATAACAATTATTATCATAAAAATAACAATTATTATTAGAAATTATTATGATTAATCCTAACATTTATTGGTGACTGTCCTATGCTGGTCACCGTTCTAAGTAGTTTTACACATATTCACTAACCTAACCCTCAACGTGCCTACAAGAGAGACACTATTATTAGTCTTCCTTTTTCAGATGAGGAAACTGAGGCCCAGAGAGATTAGAGAAACTGCCTAGGCCATACAGCTTGTAGGGGTAGACCCGGGTAGTCTGCACTTTATGACATCCATTGATATTTTAGAAAAGACACTGTGATTGCAGTGTGGGCCATGACTAAAGGTGGTCATAAGTGAAGGCTTCAATAGTCCAGGTAAGAGACAGTGAGCCTGGCTCAGGTCCCCTGGATCTGCAGCTCCTGTCCACACTCCTTTTAGTGCACCAGGCTGTCCCTTTGCCCAGTGCTCTCGGGCCCCTCGCTCTGGGTGACAGAGCGAGACTCTGTCTCAAAAAAAAAAAAAAAAAAAAAAAAATCTGAGACTGGGTAGTTTATAAAGAAAAGGGGTTTGATTGGTTCATGATTCTGCAGGCTGTACAGGAAGCAGAGCGGCATCAGCTTCTGGGGAGGCCTCAGGGAACTTCCAATCATGGCAGAAGGCGAGGGGGAAGCAGGCTCCTCTTACATGGCTGGAGCAGGAGGAGAGGGTGAGGGGAGGCGTCACACACTTTTAAACAGCTCAGGAAAATCGCATGTAGTTGTGCTTTGGGACCAACCCAGGCATCTGCCCTCTGCAAAGCCTTTTCTGAGCCCTGATCATAGTGATCTGTGTATTCCGCTGTTTTTGTTCAGTGCCATCCTGGGCTGTTGTTGACCCGGCCACTGGTTTTCTCTGGACCTTGTGGCCTAGGGCTGTGAGCCTGGGAGCCCCTGACGCTTGGGTGTGCCTCTCACTCTCCCCTGAGTGGCCCTCAGTGCCCGCGTGGGGATACAGTGCAGCTGAGTCACATTTTCTGCTGCTCGGGATAAACACGCAAGGCACAGGCTGTGACGGAGGCCTGGCAAGCTTGGGCCAACACAAATTCCATTTTCCAGATCATAGATATGCTTAATGCAAATTCACACAAGTCATCAATAATATCCACGGGGATGATGCCTTCCATCAAAAGCACATCATAAAAATAAATAATGTGACAGAAGCCACATCAAGAAATTACTTCACTCGCCATGAAGTGCCGCTCGCTTCAGGGTGAACACGCAACAGCTGTCTAATGCCACATAGCCGTCGACAGACGACTCTGAAAAACAAGCGGCTCTGGGGCGAGGCGGAAGGCTGGATCGGGGGAGAACATTCCAGAAAGCCAGAGGCTCAGTTCAGTTCTGGCCCAGGAATGGCGATGCCAGTCGTGCCCCGGTTAAGGCGTTTTTAAAATTGGTGACGCAGAGAGCACATATGGGTGAGAGAAGCCTGACCCACACCCCAGTGAAACAATCGCTCCTTGGGGGCCTGGTGAAAGTTGTTAGAATCAAAATGGAGTTAAAAAAACAAAATTAAAAAAGAACTCTGACAAACAGGGCCAAGGAAGGCCACGAAGAGAGGGTTCTCCAGCCAGGCAACAAAATCTATCACAGAAGACACTGCAACAACCACAACTTTGTCCAAAGGCCACCACAACCTTACACAAAAAATACTTGTGTGAGGACATCTGTCCAGCAGGTGCCTGTCCAACCTTGGACTGGTGCCACCGTTGTTACTGAGTCTCATAGATGAGGGCATCAGTCCGTTCTCACACTGCTATAAAGAAATATCTGAAGCTGGATGCGGTAGCTCACACCTGTAATCCCAGCACTTTGGGAGGCCACGGCGGGTGGATCACCTGAGGTAAGGAGTTCAAGACCAGCCTGGCCAACATGGCGAAACCCTGTCTCCACTAAAAAATACAAAAATTAGCCGGGTGTGGTGGCGGGCACCTGTGATCCCAGCTACTTGGGAGGCTGAGGCAGGAGAATCGCTTGAACCTGGGAGGTGGAGGTTGCAGTGAGCCGAGATCGTGCCATTGCACTTCAGCCTGGGTGACAGAGCGAGACTCTGTCTCAAAAACAAAACAACAACAACAAAAAAAAAAGTCTGAGACTGGGTAGTTTGTAAAGAAAAGGGTTTTGATGGACTCATGATTCTGCAGGCTGTACAGGAAGCAGAGCGGCATCAGCTTCCTGGGAGGCCTCAGGAAACTTCCAATCATGGCGGAAGGCGAGGGGGAAGCAGGCTCTTCTTACATGGCTGGAGCAGGAGGAGAGGGTGAGGGGAGGCGTCACACACTTTTAAACAGCCAGACCTCGTGAGAATTCACTCGTTGTCATGAGAACAGCACCGAGGGGATGGTGCTAAACCATTCATGGAAAACCCAGCCCCATGATCCACTCACTCCCTCCAGGCCCCGCTCCCAGTACTGGGGATTCCAATTAATTCAACATGAGGTTTGATGGGGATGCAGAGCTAAACCATATCACCAAGGACAATGATCTCAAAATTATTACAAAACCCTCATTTTCCTTGAAAAACCTTTACTGTCCTCTACCTCCCTGTATGTGCACCTAGTTTCGCTGTGGCACACGTATTCCCCTTGCAAGGCCTGTTCCTGAATGGACACCTTTTCTTTCAGAGAGCCTCTCTCTTGTCTGTTATTTAGGTTGACAGCCTCAGCGCCACTCACAACTCCCCTGCCTCTCTCCTAGACGTGAAGATGTTTTTGGGTCTGAGGCCTTCTTCCAGCCTGACCTCCTCCCTCCCGTCTGCTGTAGCCAGGAAAATAATTCCAGGAAAAAGCATCTGAATATTCACCATATTCACCTTCTCCTTTCCCTGCTGAGCCCCATGATGGATCCCAGGTCTACGGAATAAGTCCACGTTGGCCACGTGCCTGGTGTGCATCTCCTCAGCTCTGGAGGCCCCTATCTGTGAGCGAATTTCACTCCTCGTGCCTCTGTTGAGGCTGCGGTGCTCTGAAATGCTCTCGGGGTCCTGATGCCAGCCAGGCATTCTCTCACCTGTGAGAGCCAGCAGGCTTCCCCTGCCAGGACACCGCATACCCTCAGCACCTGCGTGGAGAGAGTCTCTCTTCTCTGGTGCCTCCCGTTGCACCCTGGTTGACCAGGACCCTGGCTACCATTTTCCTTCTATGTTATTTAGTTTTACTTCTACCACTCTCAGCTCTCATCTTCGGAATCCCAGTGCCTGGAGTCACAGGAGGGAGGGCTGAGCTTTCAGTAACTGATCTGTACGGGAATGACCGGGGTAGTGGCTGTGTGGGTCACCGCTGGCCCCACCCATGCAGACCATGATGGAAAGACTGGCCTTGGTGCAGTAGGAGTGGGGCCGTGTGGCCCAGTGGTGGCTGGAGGCTGGCATGCCTTCATTTTGGGTCAGTGTCACCTTGAGTGTCCCGTGCTGGTGCCTGGGCGCTTCTTGCTCTGGGGGTGGATGCAGCAAAGGTGGGAAGCTGTCAGTCTGCAGGCGGCGGCTTCTACTTCTGCAGCACAGGGCTGAGCAGCCGCGTTTCTAATGGTCTTGTTGTCTGCGTTTATGGCGTTCGGGCCAGGTGGGAACCAGGACTCTGCATGCTTCCCTTGTGGTGGGCACTGGGTGGTCGACCCATCTCATTTCTTCAGCTTGCCCTCGCTCTCCAGAGGCTGTGTGTGCATCTCACAAGCATCCTTCATCTTCGGGGGCCGGCCAACGGGTTCATGTGGCGTTGTGTTTATTACTAAAACTTTTACACACCTGTTTCGTGATCACAGACATTTCTTCTGACACAGACCTCGCATTCACTCCCATTTTGCAGATGAGGAAACAAGCTGAGGGGACATTCACAATTTGCCCAAGCAGGTGCGGCTAGTGGGAGGCGGAGCAAGGAGGCGGCATCTGCAGCCGCCACACCCTGGGGCCTTCCCTCTTGGCGGCTGGTGTGTGGCTTGGAGTCTCCCCAGCCTGTGGGTCCTTCCTGCTTGCTTCCCAGACCTGTCCACTGTCATCCCTCTGACAGCTGTGCTCTGTCTCCACTTTCAGAGGCCAGACTGGACATGTCCTAGGAACTCCACCGTTCCTCTTGTTGCAGCAGAAACATGTCCAAGAGCTTCCTTTGTCTGGCAGATATTCCTGTGTTTTGGTGTCTGCGAGGATGGACAGGCTGCATTCTCCCTGCTTGTCACTGCTTCCCTTTCTAGCTCCTGCTCTCTGTGGGCCTCGATGGAAACATGACTCAGATTCCCCCCTGGGGGCTATGGGCGTCCTAAGGAATGGTGGCTTTAGAACCTGAGAATTTGGTTCACACTCAAGCTCTGTTGCCTGTCAGCTCTAGGCTGGCAGGACTAAGCCAGCCTCTGTGACCCTCAGCATCTTCCTGGGTGCAGGGATAAACCATGAGGAATAGATGCATCCTTAGAAGGAGGTTTTAGCGGTCACTGGAAGTCCCTGGAGCAGAGCAGGTCCTCCACACACGTGTCGAATTTGCATCTGCACCTTTCTTGCCTGCTGGACAAAACCAGGCCTGTCTTCTTTTCCTACAATCTCTGGATCCAGTCAGTTTCCTCCATTTCTTTAATATTGTTATTATTTATTTTTATTTTTTTCTGAGACGGAGTCTCGCTGTATCGCCCAGGCTTGAGTTACTGTGTTGCAGTCTCAGCTCACTGCAACTTCTGCCTCCTGGGTTCAAGCCATTCTCCTACCTCAGCCTCTTGAGTACCTGGGATTACAGGTGCGCACCACCAAGCCCAGCTAATTTTTGTATTTTTAGTAGAGACGGGGCTTCACCATGTTGGCCAGGCTGGTCTTGAACCCCTGACTGCAAGTGATCCTCCTACATCGGCCTCCCAAAGTACTGGGATTACAGGCGTGAGCCGCTGCACCCAGCCCCTCCACTTCTTTAATATTAGAACCCAGGACTTCTCTTAAGCGTGGAGAGAGAGAATTGTGGTAACACCACCCTACTGTCTCTGGGTGCTCGGTTACTAGCAAGTGGGGACCAGAGGCTCCTCCTCCCCCAGTGAGAGGGACGGGACAGACGACCTCAATACCAGCCTCACAGAAGAGCCCCGGTAATGCTGGGCTGCAGTGACAGTGGCCACCTAGTACGGGGGCTTGCTGCATAGCAAGGTCACCCTGATGCTTGGCAAGGCCGTACCACCACTAGCTCCTTATGGGTGGCAGAGGAGCCCAGGGTGGCCTCCTTCTTGGAGCCCCATGGTGTATCCACCTATGCCTGGCCTCAGCTGCCACCAGAGGGATGCCAAGACAGAGTGGGCACAATTGTGCCGACTACCTTGTGCCTCTGAATCCTGAGCCCCCCATGTGTTTACCCTGCCTCCCTCCTGCCATTGCACTGGGCCCCGAACCTGTTCCCCACCCTTGGCCACTGCCTACTCAATGCATCAGAAAAATGCCCAGTTGTCAGCTTAGCAGCGAGTACTAATTCACGTTCAGCCGACCTCCATGCCGGTACCAGTCACCACCAGCAGAATGTAATTAGATGGGGTGACAAGTCCATTTCACGATCCCACTTCCAGTTCATTTCCCTGATTGTTTTACGAGAAAATAATTGTTTATATGGACTGCAATATGTTCCTTTCCTTGTCCTTGTGTGGCCGACACAAACCGCACACCAGATCTTCACACCAGCTTGTGCAACCAGCGCGCCATCAAATTTCCCATATGTTTGGGAACCCCTGATCATGTAAATGGTTTGATTAAATCTTTAATGAACTGAGACTTTATTCCTCTCACTTCTGAAGCTCTGACATTCTCAAGAGCCTTAGGACTGGAGCAAGATGATCTCACAACCATCCCATCCAAGAACGGAATCTCAGGAGCGAGGTTCTGGAGAAGGTGGTGGGTTGCTAATGCTTCAGCGTGATGTGGGCATTTTCCCGAATGCTGGTCCTAGATCAGCCAAAGGATGATGAGTATCAGTGGTTCACACTCAAGTTCTGTGGCCAGTCCCTGTCTTTCTGGAGAGATTCCAAACGCCGGGCTTCATCACAGTGCGTATGGCCTCCATCTGCGAAGCGTTGCTCTTTCCTGGGTGACCCGAGCGGTCACTGAGCACGGGAAGTACATGCTGCCTTGTGGGCCGGCTGCCTGGCTGAGGACTGCCCGTCCGAGCTCCTGGACAGCTTCAAACACTTCGTGATGGGGAGCTTGGGGGATCTGATGGACATTGGATTTCCACTCTTCAACGTGAGTTTGTTATTTCTTTTAAATTTTTTAAGTTTGAGAATAGCTAGTCCATTATAATTTATCTTTCCAAGCAGAGCAGCAAAGAATTTTCGGTGGTCTTTTAAATTAACTATGGAATATTTCCTCAGCCATGCAGTATTAACATGTTTCTTGGGTGTGTGCCGCAAATGTTTCTGCCTGTCTTTAAATTCATTGGACTGCCCATTTCTCTTTCTCCCGCTGTCTCCCAGGGAGCCCCACTACAGCCTTTCTGTCCTGACCCCACCCCTGGGAGCTGTCATTGGAAGCTCTCCACCCACCCACTTTCTGCTCTGCCCATGAGCACTCACTTTGAGGTCTCGCATGAATATAAAGTGTGTGACATATTTTTATTTCCTGGCTCTGTTTTTCATATGTATCTTTATTTAATTCCCAGCATGTGTCGTGTGGTGTGTGTTCTCAGCTTATGTTTTTACGTTTAGAAGAGTTTCGCCTGTTTTCTGTAGGGATGAGACGCTTCGGGCCAATTTCAATGTTCTAATTCCGAGTTTGGAAATCAACCTTTGGACTGAAAGCTGAGCTTGTCTGAGGTTTTCAGTGCCCCTGGTGGTTGGGAAAGGGTTCTGAATCCAATAAAAAGAAACGGGTGATTTACACTATTTTTCCCTTTGTATTTTGGGTATATTTTACATATTGGGCAATTGGAGGTAGTTGGGAATGTAGTTGCTTTGAATGTGTGTGTGCGCATGCTTGCATGTGTGTACATGAGTGCATATGTGTGTATGCATCATGTGATGTGTGTGTGTGCATTTGTGTTTCTTTGTGCCTGTGTGCATGTGTGTACGTGTTGTGTAATGTGTGCGTGCATGTGTGTACATGTTGTGTGGTGTGTGTGCATATGTGTTCGTGTGTGCACACATGTGCATGTGTACATGCAATGCATTTATGTGTGTGCCTTGTATGATGTGTGTATGTGTGCATGCATGTGCTTGTGTGTGCATGTGTGCTCTGTGTGTGTGCGTGTGTGTGTAGGCGGCAATATCTCCATTTTGGATGCTAATCTGCCGTATTGACTTCTGATTAACCCCATTTCTGGAGTGCCTCTGAGATTTAAGAGGCACTTACTGAAAAGCACGTACTTACAGTAAATCCCGCCATCTGGTCAAAACAACCTTGGTGACACATTTCTTCTGAAGCACATTTACCCTTTCCCTGTGGTATTTAAGCCCTGGGTCGGGGGGTACACTGTGGCCACCAGAGACATGGCTTCCGTTCCTAAGTCCCTATGAAAAGTTTCTTTCTGAGAAACTGGATTTTTCAGCCTCTCTTCAGCCTCTCAGTTCTGTTGGCCTTTGGGTGTGAGTTTGCATAGGCCTGCTCACCATGGAACAGCGCAAATGTGTGCAGTGTGTGCATATGTGTGCTGTGTATGTATTTGTGTGTCTGTCTGTGTTTCCTGGTTGGCGTGTGGTGATGAGGCAGGCAGAGGAAAGAAACAGACAATCATTGATGCTTTACAGCAGAAAAACTTACCACCCCCCAGAAGACCCTACTCCTTTGAGCCCACGATCTGGTGTCCTTGCATATTGATTGCCTATTAGTTGAGAATAGCTCATTAAAAGCACTTGTTTTCCCAAATCATTCTCATAGAGTTTGTAGTGGCCAGATGGGCACGGGCTGTCCCCAGCAGAGAGGTGTCCCTGTTCAGCCAGCCTTCTCCTTCCTAATGAAAGGATTTCTCATGGTGGGGGGTGGGGGGGTGGATGAGGCAGCAGGAAAGACCCATGTGTCCTTCTGGGCCCCCAGACCATGGGTTGGATTCACCCCCTCCCTGGACCTGCTTCACCCCTAGGTCTCAGCCTGTCTTGTGGTATCCACAGTGGTTTCCCAGGGTAGCTGCTACTGACCTGTTCATCCTGTCCCTGTGGGTGCAGGGTGGGCTGGTGGATTTGAGTTGACTGAATGGGGAAGACCAAGCAGCAGTGGGCTGAGCCGAACACCCACTGAGATGGCTGCTGGGAAGCTCCATCAGAACATGGAGGCATTACCTGCAGGCTCACCAGTGACTCCCATGCCTGCAGTGACCCCTTGCAGAAGAATAGATGGACTTCTGTAAATGAGAAAGGCAAATTCAGTGCAAATCCGTCTTGAAGTTTCTCCAGTCTGCAGGTGGTTGGCAGGGGTGGGGGACAGCAAATCCCTCCCAGGACACAGGGCAGGTCTATAGGGCCCCTCCTTCCTCTGGAGCTGAGGAGAGGAGGGAACATAGAACACAGAGCTAGAATGGCCCCAGAGGACAGAGGCGCAGCATTTACTCAGGGCAGGCAATGATAATGGGTCCCCTAGAGGGAAGGCTGGGACAGGTCACTGAACTCCTTGAAGAAACGGTAGTAACTTCATTCCGGTCACAACTCACATTTTACAGATAAGCCAGGACTGTTTTTGTTTTAGTCTTTTCCAAATATGGTAAACAATTTCCAGGAACAAGAGCTCGCCCTTTCTTCTGACAGCTTGGTTCATTTGGGGCCTGCTCTGACTGAGACACTCGCCCCCTCCCTTCCTCAGGCTGACTTGAGATCCGCCACCTTACAATGCTCTGCCTTGCCGGGCTGCATGGGCCACCCTCCACCCTGTCCTTCCCTTTGCCTTCAGAGCTCAGGCTCTCAGGCCCTGCCACCTCCCCATATGTCAATATCGATCTTCAAATACAATGTCCCAAGTGGACACAGAGCCAGAAGGGTTCTGATCAGCCCAGGAAATGGGCAGCCCCGCCTTTCTGGGGAGCATCCAGCAGCACATTAAGATCATGTTTGGTAGACTATCATACTACCAGGTATTTTCATTTTTACAATTGTTTAAGTATGTTTTTTCTTTCCCTGACACCAGTTCTTCAACTCTCTAGACACTAGGTGGGTGTTTTACAATTCAATCTAATTCTGCACCAGCTCTTAGAGTAAATGCAGACCCCACTGAGAGTAAGACCCCAGCACACTGCCCCCACTTCACACACTAGCTACCAATGGGGTGCCAAGGCTACTCACACTTCTGCTTGGACAACTACAAATTCAAGGGTTCCCATGCCCCCTTCTCGGGTTCAATGATTTGCTGGAGTGACTCACACAACCCAGGAGAGTTCTTCCCTTACTATGATCCATTGGTTATAAAGTATGACACCCGGAAACAGCCAAATGGAAGAGATGTAGAGACCAGGCGTGGGGGTGGAACTTGGGGCGTGGGGGTGGAACTTGGGGCGGGGACGTGGAGCTTTCACACCCTTCCTTAGCACAATCACCCTCCCAGAACATAGAATCTCCTTGTTTAAGAGTTTGTAAGTACCGATGGTCCTTGACTTACAATGGGGTTATGTCTGGATAAATCCATCGTAAATTGAAAATATTGTAAGTCAAAAATGCATTTAAGGCTCCTAACCTGCTGAATGTCATTGCTTTGCCTACTCACCTTAAATGTGCTCAGAACATTTACATTAGCCTACAGTCAGGCAGAATCATCTAACACAAACTCTATTTTATAATAAAGTGCTGAATAGCTCATGTAGTTTATCAAATACTATACTGAAAATTAAAAACAGAATGGTTGTATGGATACTCAAAGTAAGGTTTCTACTGAATGTGCATTGCTTTTGCATTCTCCTAAAGTTAAAAAACCACATGCCAAATATGTCGGGGACAGTGTATATACGTACATTATCATTAACAACAGACACCGTGTTGTAAGAGAATCTCTTGTATTTATTCCTCCTCTTGAACTGAAATTTGTTTATCCTTTGATCAACATCCTCTTCCCCTGCCCCGACCCCAGACCCTGGAAACCACCATTCTACTCTCTGCTTCTGTTAATTCAACTTTATTAGATTCCACATAAAGTGAGATTATTTGATATTTGTCCTTTTGTGCCTGGCTTATTTTACTTAACGTAATGTCCTTTCTGTTCATCGATGTTGTGGCAAACACCACGTGGCATCCAGGTTGTTCACCCATGTTGATGGTGTTTCTTTCTTTTTGAAGGCTAGATAGTACTCCACTGTGTGCCTACCCACATTTTCTTTATCTAATTAATCATCCATGGGCAGGAACTTAGGTTGTTTCCATATCTTGGCTATTGTGAATAATCCTAAAATAAACCTAATGCAGGCATCTCCTTGACATATTGATTTCACATCATTTGGATACATCATGTCAACAGAAGAATCGTAAGTTTGGAAAGGAGACCTTTTATTTCTCACAAAAGGTTGCACCTTGCAGGCTGGCAACTATGGCCTCTGGCAGAAGCTGACAATAAGCACTTCAGGGAGGGGTAAAGGGAACAGAAATGTATGGTGATTGGGGAAGCTGAATATACATATGCAATAAACTAAAGGAGGAGTCGTGAATATTTATGAAGAGAAACATGCACGATTGAGTTTGTGTCTCTTTATGGGTTGCATGTGCAAAAAATGGCAGCATTAGCATGACCCATTGGTGGTGTTTGCAGCCTTCTGACATCCAAAGGTGAAGCAGGGGACACAGCAACCCTCACTGCATCCTGGGAGAGTCAGACAAAACTCGTGCGGAAATGGTGGTCAGCTTTTAGGAAGGAATGCATTGGGACACTGGCGAGCTATCATACCAAAACAGGAAAGAGGGCCAGGTGTGGTGGTCATACCTGTAATTCCTGCACTTTGGGAAGCTGAGGAGGGTGGATCATGAGGTCAGGAGATCGAGACCATCCTGTCTAATGTGGTGAAACCCCATCTCCACTAAAAATACAAAAAATTAGCTGGGCGTGGTGGCATGCGCCTATAGTCCCAGCTACTTGGGAGGCTGATACAGGAGAGTCACTTAACCCGGGAGGCAGAGGTTGCGGTGAACCAAGATCATGCCACTGCACTCTAGCCTGAGCGACAGAGTGAGACTCTGTCTCAATAAAAAAACACAAAACGAAAAACAAGAACAGGAAAGAGGGGGGAGGGAGGGGAAGTCCAGTCCGACCTCAGAGGACTGGCTGAAGAAATAAAGGAAGACCATTTCTTGTTTTCCAGAGTTTGTTTCTACTTCCTCTTCAGGACAGAATTCTGGTTAAAGGTTAATAAGGAAGATATGCTGAGATGTGTGCCAATTCCATGCCATCATGGCTGCAAACTCAGTTTTTAAGGTTTCCCTGGGGTTCCTTTGTCCAAGAGAAGGTCTGTTGGGTTGGTTGAGGGACTTAGGATTTTATTTCTATTTCTCAATACCCAGAACTAGGATTGCTGGATCTTAACGATAGTTCTATATTTAACATTTTGTGGAACCTCTATTCTGTTTTTCTAAAATAGCTGTGCTAATTTGCATTCCCACCAATAGTGTACAAGGTTTCTCTTTTTTTCTACATCCTTTCCAATGTTTAGTTTCGTCTTTTTGACGAATCGCTTCAGCCTCCCAAGTAGCTGGGACTACAGGCGCGTGCCACCTCGCCCAGCTAATTTTTTGTATTTTTAGTGGAGATGGGGTTTCACCACATTAGACAGGATGGTCATACTAACAGGCGTGAGGCGATTTCTCATTGGGATTTTAGGGAGCTATGTGAGATAATGCATATGTTAATTAGCTCAAGGTAGCCAACCCACAATGTGCACATATTTCAAAACATCATGCTGTACATCATGAATATGTGAAAAGAAAATAAATCTTGGGGCCCCTAAATCACTAATCACTAAGCTAAAGGGGAAAGGGAAGCTGGGAACTGTTCAGGGCAAACCTGCCTCCCATTCTATTCAGTCACCTCTCTGCTCACTGAGATCAATGCATATCTGATTGCCTCCTTTGGAAAGGCTAATCAGAAACTCAAAAGAATGTAGCCATTTGTCTCTCACCTACCTGTGATTTGGTAGCCCCCTCCCTGCTTTGAGTCGTCCCACCTTTCTGGACGGAACCAATGTTCATCTTACATACATTGATGGATGTCTCATGTCTCCCTAAAATGTATAAAACCAAGCTATGCCCCGACCACCTTGGGCACACATCTCGGGACGTCCTGAGGCTATGTCGTGGGCACACATCTTCAACCTTGGCAAAATAAACTTTCTGAATTAACTGAGACCTGTCTCAGATATAAGGGTTCACATTTTGGTAATAACAAAGGGATTCTGGGTAGGGGTGCCCTTGACCTTTGGCCAATCTCCTATCAGTACTTGGTACCAGCATGAGCTAACTTTATGGCTCAAACCAATAGGAGAATTTGCTGAGGTCTGGAAGCGCCCCCTCCAGAGAATCCCTAATCCTCCCAAATTTGGTTGAGATCTAAAGTTTATTTTGCTGTACAACTCCTTTTTTTGAGTTTTACTTGCTTCCAACACAAGGAAGGCAAGATTTTCCTGCTTCCATGATGACGGAAGGCAGTTATCTTCTTTATGGAGTTGTATTCACCGCTTCTAGGATGGTAGAGAGCAGTCTTCAGCCTGAGACCCATCTGTAGGTAAGAAACTGAATCGGGGTTTGTCTTGGCTAAAATTAAGATTAAAAACCAGCTGGACTTAGTTTCTCCTTACCATTAGAATGCTCACTCATTGTATAAGTTGTGCGATCAATTGTTTGTTTTGCTTACCTTTTTTTGTTATTTGTTTGCTTCTATTTTGTAGTTCTTTCAATCTTCTTCCCATTGGGGTTGACCAACTCTATCTGACTAGATTGAACCCGAAGGAAAGTTCTAAATTATGGGGAACGAGGACTAAGTCCACCCCCGCCACACACACATGGAAAGATGGTGTAGTGGGGAAGAGAAAAATGGCAGCAAAAGGAAAAATAAAAGGAAGATTTTTTATTTTGACTGCGTAAGGGGCTTTATTTACATAACGAAGCCACCTTTTCCGAGCCAGGGCATTCTGAAAGAACGATACCTGTGGCCCCACGCTGAAATTCTATAGCTAAGGTTCTGCATTTTTTTTTTTTTTCTTAACCAGCATAGCCTGGGTTTGGTTCCTAAACCAAGCCCTTCCTGGTTTGATACTTGGTACTCCTAAAATAGCAGCAATTTTTCCTAGCAGAAATATGGTAATGAGATTTTAAAAGTTTTTTTTTAAAGGAGCTCGATGGTTAAAAGTCAGCTTAATTAAAAGCTAAAATCTAAGATGTGTGTGTGTGTGTGTGTGGGTGGGTGTGTGGGTGTGCTTGCATTTGCAAGGATTTTACGTTGTTGTTTTAGGGGTTTTTTTTTGTCTCCTAGGACCTTGTCTTTTTTGAGCAAAAGTTTTTTCTTCTTAGTTGACTGAATTCTGTTTTCTTCATTTACTTCTGCTGTCCTTCCTTTCTCTTGCACCCCCTGCTGCATGAGGGAACCAAAATAGTTTATGATAGCCTGGGATTCCTTCAAAAAATAGAGAAGGCGCCAGACTCTATTCTGGGGAGAAACCTCTGTTTTTTCTTATGGAACCCCAGGAATGTAAACAGACAGGTTCGTTTCAGCTCTTTTTTTTTTTTTTTTTTTTTTTTTTTTGAGACGGAGTCTCGCTCTGTCGCCCAGGCTGGAGTGCAGTGGCCGGATCTCAGCTCACTGCAAGCTCCACCTCCCGGGTTCACGCCATTCTCCTGCCTCAGCCTCCCGAGTAGCTGGGACTACAGGCGCCGCCACCTCGCCCGGCTAGTTTTTTGTAGTTTTTAGTAGAGACGGGGTTTCACCGGGTTAGCCAGGATGGTCTCGATCTCCTGACCTCGTGATCCGCCCGCCTTGGCCTCCCAAAGTGCTGGGATTACAGGCGTGAGCCACCGCGCCCGGCCCGTCTCAGCTCTTAAACTATTTGCTTTTATATTGTGTTACTTGATTTTTTGACTAAAATAGTTAGTGCAACAGAGGCTACTCTTGGGTTTTTAAGGAAGAGTGTAGTTTAGACACTTACAAATGTCTTTGTTTAAAAAAACTTTTTCTGTGCCTGTAAAAGCATCACGTGGTCTAGCCTCATAATAATTCTCCCTATTTGGAGACCCAGGATTCCGTGTGGGCTCTGCCTAGATTTCAGAGATCCAGTTGAAAGATAAGTAGTCCCTATCTAAATAAATTGGTCCCCTTACACAATCCTATGATCGATTTCTAATAGTTTTATGTTTGATTTGGCATCTGTCTTTAATCTCCCTCTAGCACCACCAGACTTTTTCTCTGTGTACTTTGAGATGTTCATTTTGGTATTTGATTTTTCACCTAAGAGTTGTTTCCTTCAATATGCCAATTTGGGGCTATTTAGCTGACAACTACCAGGATAATGAAACAGGTTATCAAGAGTTTGCTAGTCTAAAATAGGAAAACAAAGGAGGTCTTATGAACTATAACATGTACTTCTATTGGTATGCCTAATATGTCTACATATTTATGTGTTGTGTGCACAATGTTTCACTACTAAAAATATATAAAAGAGCTCTAATTAATTGGCTTAAAGAATAATAAAAGCATTCAAATGATATATTTAATCAGCAAAAAGGAAAGACTAGTCAAATCCTTTTTCAAATTTATGTTACCTAAGTAAAACCTTTAATAAATAACCCAGCTTTAAAATTACTGGTAAAGTAATGTTAGAAATGTCTTAAGAATGATCAGCATACATTTTCAGTTGAATTTGTTGATCAAGCAATTTCATACTTACCCATGCCAAATACTGTAAGGTGTCAAAATTTGGCATAGGGGTTACAAAACTATAAAACGAAGCCCAAAACAGAATGATCTTTGCTTGCATAACTTTTGATAAATAAGACATTGACATTGGTTATGAAAATAGCCAAATCTTGAATTATTTAGTAAAATAACCATAACTTCTAATCTTGTGGCTTTAGGCAGTCTAGTTCCCAGGCAGGAAGGGGGTTTGTTTTGGTAAGATAAGCATTTGTTTCAAAGCTAAACTATAAACCAAGTTCCTCCCAAAGTTAGCTTGGCCTACACCTCGGAATGAACAAAGACAGCTTAGAGATTAGAAGCAAGATGGAATCAGTTAGGTCAGATCCTTTTCACTGTCTCAGTTATTATTTTGCAATAGTGGTTTCATAACTTTAAAGGATGACTATTGCAGTTTTCATAACTAATCTAGGTAAATGATTAAAATAGCTACATGTAATGGGATGAATACTTGTAGACAGACTGGTTATAATTTAGAATCTAAAGTTATATTAAATTAATGTTTCATTATTTGGGTATTTTCCAATAAAAATATACTGTAGGAAAACATTCTTTCTAAAAAATATATATATTCTAAATATATATATTTATGTATATATATGTGTGCATGTGTGTCCTTTTTAAAAAAGTGAATAATTTTTGTTGAATCCAAAGCTTATCTAAAGGCTATGTTTAAAATAAGGTAAAAGGAACCAGGAAATAAGAGAGATGTAAAGAAGATTATAGAAATAAAGAAGTATTTTTTGGTAAGAAAGCTTAAAGAGAAATAATTTTATATGAGAAATAATTTTATATGGCAAATTTAGTCATAGAATAAAATGACTGGTTGCTTAAGAAAGAGGGATGTTCAGGACAAACCAGAAAGTCCAAGCATGTCCATGAATGGTCTGTGTAAGTCACTGTAAGAGGATTTATAAAGAATAAAAAAAGCGGCTGGGCGCGGTGGCTCACGCCTGTAATCCCAGCACTTTGGGAGGCCGAGGCGGGCGGATCACAAGGTCAGGAGATCGAGACCATGGTGAAACCCTGTCTCTACTAAAAAAATACAAAAAATGAGCCGGGCGCGGTGGTGGGCGCCTGTAGTTCCAGCTACTCGGGAGGCTGAGGCAGGAGAATGGCGTGAACCCAGGAGGCAGAGCTTGCAGTGAGCCAGGATTGCGCCACTGCACTCCAGCTTGGGCGACAGAGCGAGACTCCGTCTCAAAAAAAAAAAAAAAAAAAAAAAAAAAAAAAGAATAAAAAAAGCTTTTATTTTCTATTATCAAGTTGTCTGCAATTAAAAGGAAATTATAGTGGTCTTTCTAGAAACTGAGTTCAATGTAAAAAATACACTTACACACTAAAGAACTGGTTAGACAATGAAATTTTCTTAAGGCATTGATTTAATATATTGTAATAGATTTTATGTTTTATTAAAATTATTCCCATGACATTATTATTAAGTTTTGGTTTACTTAGAAAAAAATGAGATTACTTTTTTAAAATTAAGGTTATTACATGTGTGTAACTTACTGTGTGTGCTTTTAAAGTCCATTTTAAAAGTCAATTTTAAAGTTCATTGTGCCATTAAGTTACAGGGTTTTGACTCCTGGGTCTAGAAGGACACCAAGTCCTGCTAAATCTTAACATTGACAGTAGTTAAAGCCTCGTCTACAGACCCTGTAGAAGATGCCAATCAAAGTAAGCTGGGTTTGTGAGATGCAGGGCCTGAAATTAAAGCTATTCAACTCCTCAAGGCAGGGACTATTGCAGGAGAGGTGGGCATGTGAGATTGTAAGGGCTGATTTTGAGAGATAAAACAAGTTCAGTTTCTCTATAAATTAACCATTGATGTCAAAGGTATACTGATACAAGATCAGCATATGGGCCACTGTATCAATTAACAAGGTTTTCTTGAAGCATTAACCAACTCCTTAATAAAAGTTATAAAAGGCTTATTGAAATTATATCTTACAGTCAAGATGATTAAAATTTTATAGACTATAAAATTTATAAAACAGTCTATAAGATTTTGAAAACAAATTTAATTGGCATCATGCTACTTTTATTAGGGCTTATTGTTTGGAAAATTAAGTCTCCTCTCTCAGAAAATGAATGTTTTCACCTTTTTTTTGAAATCCTTGAGTTATCACTTTGGTTAAATCAATGATTTATTTTATAATGACCTGTGATCCTATTTTGTGATATCAAGTGTTTTAAACCTTTGATATTTGACAAACTTTTCAAAATCAAATTATAAATTATGTCTTTTTCTTTTCTTTTTTTTTTGAGACAGTCTCCCTCTGTCGCCCAGACTGGAGTGTGGTAGCGTAATCTCAGCTCACTGCAACCTCTGCCTCCTGGGTTCAAGTGATTCTCCTGCCTCAGCCTCCTGAGTAGCTGGGATTACAGGTGTACACCAGCAAGCCCAGCCAATTTTTGTATTTTTAATAGAGATGGGGTTTCACCATGTTGGTCAACCTGATCTTGACTCCTGACCTCAAGTGATCTGCCCACCTCAGCCTTCAAAAGTGCTGGGGTTACAGGGTTGAGCCACCATGCCTAGCCAAATTATGTCTTTTTCTGACCTAGTTAATCCTTTAAGATATTAGGTTCCCTAAAGTCCAAAAATAATATATTTGGCTTATTTGGTATAAAAACGATACAGGAAGCATTGTCAAATATGAAATGGTGTTTGGCTTTGTTTGGGCTATATTTGTATAAATATGTTATTGGTATGTGTTCCAAAATTATGGGAAACTCCTATAATTTCGATATGACTTAGTGTATGTTATCAGTAGTAATTATAACTGTTATGTTAAACTATTGTGTGCCACAGAGGTAACACATTTCCTTGTTACAGAGGTAACACATTATTTCTTTGGCTATGGGTTTCCTAAATTTTTTTGTCATCCATAGACAATTGTTGCCTTGTTTTGGTCCTCTTTCAAAGGTGGTTTTATAATCAGCTATAAACTGTTAGAGTTATAAACTCTAAAGTAATCTATTGACTTTTTTGCTTAAAACATGGCTAATCCTTTGTTTTGTTTTTCTGAGTCAAGAAACCTTTCTTCTGAACTGTTTACAGCATGTAGCAGTTGAGTCAAGTATACTCCTGTGAAAAAAATTTGGAGCATATTTGTTTCTCTCTACCTGATTTCTCCAGAATTTTGAAACTATTTGTGAGTATTCTTAACTTATGGCAATATAGTTATTTGCATAAGCGCAATAAGAGTGTTTTCTTTTGCAACAGGACACCACTGGAGAAACTGGTTGTTTTACCAAGGCTGTGACTGGAATGGTGTGCTTTCTTTTAAGGAATCAAATTTGACTTACAGAGCCAACAAAAACCCCTTGGAGAAACTGGCTGCATACCTTGTCTACGCAGTCCCTGTACAGGGTTCCTAACCTGTAGTAAGTAAAGAATGTCACTTTCTGACAGGCCCAGGAGCCCTAAGTTATCTCGGGACCTCAAGAGGAGAGGAATTTACCCAACTCATAGATATTTGATGATACAAAGCCATGGCTGAGCTCAGCTTTTAAAAAAAAATCTTATCTGAGATTTCTTCTTTGGAACAAAGTTCCATCAAAACCAATTTAAAAAGGCTATGTGAAAAATAATTATTCTTGCTGCACTTTATACAAATAATCTGGCTAAGTATACTAAAGAAAATCAATCCTACCATGATTTGTCTTTAGTAAAAATGGGAAACTGGAGAGAGAAAAATTACGTTTCAAAAACTGTAGTACACCTGTTGTTAAACTCTAGTCTTGCCATATGTTTTTCAATTTTTATTATTTTCTACAGTTTGGACTGAATTCTAATTTTTCCTGGCTACAAATCTCCAAAATAATATTTTCATTTTTTTCTTCTTGTTTTCCTTTTTCCTCCATTTTTCCTAACTTGAAATCACTGAAAACCAGACTGTGTTTTCTTAAAGCCCCTTGAACTGAAGCCAGACAATGTAAACTTCAGAAGAAAATAACAGCAACTTATTTACATACATAAGTCACTTTCATACATGCCTACTGATTATTATGAACTTCAGAGTAATGTGGCCTATATCAGTTTTCCGGGATTACTCTTTTATTTGTTGTTATTTTTCTCCCTTCCTCCCCCTATTTTCTCTTTGTAGGACATGAGACATCACAACCTGCTAAAAATGAGCTTTTCTGATAACTTGAAACCTACCCATGTAGGAGTAAACTGTCCTAGCCATGAGAGATCAGATGAAGCCTGAGATCAGAGACTCATTTTCTTCTAAAATGCTTTCTCTAAAAGAGCTTAAAAAGAAAAAAGGGGAAATGTGAAAGGAAAATAAATAGATCACTAAGCTGATGGGAAAAGGCAATCTTGGAACTGCCCAGGGCAAACCTGCCTCCCATTCTATTCAAAGTTATCCCTCTGCTCACTGAAATAAATGCACATCTGATTACCTCCTTTGGAAAGGCTAATCAGAAACTCAAAAGAATGTAAACTTCGCTCACCTACCTGTGACCTGGAAGCCCCTTCCCTGCTTTGAATTGTTCTGCCTTTCTGGATGGAACCAATAGTCATCTTACATATGTTGATCGATAACTCATGTCTCTCTAAAATGTATAAAACCAAGCTGTGCCCTGACCATCTTGGACACATGTCTCAAGACTTTCTGAGGCTGTCATGGGTGTGCATTCTTAACCTTGGCAAAATGGACTTTCGAAAGTAACCGAGACCTGTCTCAGATATTCAGGGTTCACAAATACATACAACTTTTGTCAACCAGAAAAACAAATTTCCATCAGAAAAATATTAGTTTTACAAAATTAGTTTTCTTTATTAAATGAAAAAAGGAAAAATAATCGCTTTTATTGAGTTCAATCTCCAGCCTCCTTCCCTTGGGAGTGAAGGGGCACTGCAGAGAGGGTGGGAAGGGTGGGGCTGAAAGATTTCCCCCACTTCTAATTCCGTGGTCTTCCTGGTGACCAGCCCATCCTGATGCCATCTAGGAGTCCCATCCTTTGTCACCTTATTAGCAAAAACTCTGATATGAGTATGAATAACAAAAGACACTCCTGTCACTCAGGAAATTCCAAGGGCTTTAGGTGCTCTGTGCCGGGAACCAGGGACAAAGATCAAATACATATTGTTAATAAACCACAGCAAGATAGTTCTAAAATGCTCCCATGAGTCATGCACTAGGTGTGGAGTGAAGCATCCTACCTAGATTGAGTGGTTCTCTGCATGAAGAAGACATCAATTTGGACACTTCCTTATCCCCCTTCCAAGAATAGACATTTCAGCTCCCAAGTCAACACCAGACTCCTATTCTCCATGATCCTGATGCCAAATGGTCCCATTAGTCAATGAGTTCCAAAAAAAATCAATAGAGAAAATGCTTGGTGAGATCTCCGGGCTGTTGCCAGCTCTCTCCTCCTTTCCATGAATGAAGAATGGCCACTGGGGAATATCGAACTGAAAATAAGTCATGTTGATAGGGTGTGAACCATTTGCCCAAGGAATTTTTTTTAAAAAAAACCTTTTTAACCACCCACCCTCAGCTGGTCTTCCCTGATTGTTTGGCTCACTTGGCAAAATTGCTTTAAATTGCAACATTGCAGACGTTGCAGGTGATCCTGGGGTCTGCTGTTCTCTCCTTCAGTTTTTCTCTGGGACTTTCTGCTTAATTCTAGTTAGGGGGTAGAAGTGGGAAAAAAAAACTACCCTGCCATGAGCCCTTTGTGTGGCAAGAAGTGCCTCCCGGTTTTCCTTTTCATTTTTGCACTTGGGAGAGTGGGAGCTCTACGTAGGCTGAGCAGTTGAAAAAATAATGAACATGGACCTCCCTTCTTCAAGCCCCACGTTCTTTGTTATTTATTTTGACTTGGACAGACCATGAATGTGGCTTTGGGGGGTCCCTGATTTGTGTACTTAATCACCATTCCCACAGTGAGGCAGGTAGGTGGCTGGCTGAGGGCAGGTTCACCCTGTGGCTTGGCCTCTCTCCTGCTGGCTGTCCTGGGGCTCCGTTTTTCCCTCTCTGGGGGAATTCAAGCCCTGCCTGACATATGAGGGTTGTAATTTGGACATGGAAGGCCTCTGAGGGTCCCTCCAGTTCTGCCGTGCTAGGATGTTTATCCACGAGGCTGTTGCACACACGGACAACCATCAACTGAAGATCCAAACACTGCAGAGAACACTTCTGGCTTTAAACTCATCACTATACTCCAGATGTCCACACCAAGATATGAAATATCCCAGCGTGTGGGAGAAGCAGGAAAAACTGGTCACCTCATGGATCTCAGCAGGAGAGCCCACAGCCCCCTTTGGGACAGTGATCCATGCAGGGCGTGCTGTGACGTCTTCCCTGTCTTCAGACCTAGTGTCTCGAAGTTCACCTGTATATCTCACCCTCCAGGCTGCTCACAGAATGACCTTCCAAACCCAGAGGAACCACTGGCACGAATGACAGGTCTAGCATCTTAACCCCGCCCAAGACGGGGCTCCTCAGCATCCTGAGCTGTCCCCAAAACAGCACCAGGCTGCGCACTCAGGACATCTTATGAAGGCCAATCAAAATAATGCCAGTAGGAATGCCTCGTCCCGAGGGATCCCTCTATAAACTTAAAGGATGTTGTTTCAAACGTTTCCACAATAATGAAGGGACTCAAAAGGAACCTACACTCAAAACAGCTGGGGGAAAGTCCAGAAATTCAATTACACTCTGTTCACTTATGGAAGGGCAGGAGAAAACCTCATTTATTTTAGCATTTTATGTGGTTTCTGCAAAGTTCTTCTTGGTGCCAGGGGAAGAAATAGAATAATAGCAGCTCATATTTGAAAAGGGTTTTCCAGTTAACAAAAGACTTTTGCCACTTGCTGGGTTGTGAATTCTACTGCTAGCCTGGGGTGCCTGCTGAGAGGGTGTGCCCTGGAGTTGAGTGTAGGCTGAGAGAGGAGGTGACTTGCCCAAGGCCACCGAGGTCCAGGCAGATCCAGGGCTTTCGCCATGGCTGCTGGACAGTCCAAGCTCCTTGATCTCTAGGATGTTAAGAACCAAGTTAATGAGGCTTTAAATGCCCATATTAAAAGACGGTGACAGAAGAGGACAAATTCAATGTCATAATGCAGTTGAGCCCCTGAGATCATGAGAGTGATATTTGCCAGGCAGGGGCCTTCCTGCAATCACTGTCCTGCCATCTCCCACTCTCTTCTCGCCTCCCCACCTGCTCCTCCCCAGCCACCAATGCTGCTTCCTTCTCACCTCCCTGAGCCCTGGACACTGAAGCCCTGGGCCTGGTCCATGCGCTTCCCTCCTTGATGCTGACCCCTGGGTGCCGTCCTCAGGCTCCATATACCCTAGTCACTCCCAGTTGATAAATGGAAATAAAATCCTAAACCCCTCAACTGACCGAACAGACCCCCCTCTTGGCCGAGGAGTCCCCAGGGAAACCTTAAAAACTGAGTTCCCAGCCGGGAAGAGACAGGGGGTCTGTTAGGCCGAAGTGTGTCCCTTCTTCATTAACCTTTAACCAGAATGATTTCCTAAGGAGTAAGCAGAACCGATCTCTTGATGACTCTTTCCACGGAACGGACGACTCCTTTCATCACCTTTAGCCAATCCTCTGAGTCTGTACCTGAGCTCCTCTCCCTCTTTGCGGATGTGACAGTTGGCCAGTTTCACAACGCACCCCTTCCCGACGAGAGACCAGCAGTAACGGAGGGGCTCGGGCCGGTCTTCAGGGGATGCCCAGTGACAGCTTCTGTGTGCTGTGTTTCACCTTTTGACATTAGAGGGCCATAATCTCCACCTTCGGGTCATGTTAATGCTGCAAGTTGTTGAACATGTGACCCATGAAGAGGTATGAAGCTCGAATGGACATGGGCATGTATCTCCTGCTCTCATAAATATTCATGCCTCCTCTCATAGCTTATTGAATATGCATGTTCAGTCTCCCCACTTACCACACATTCCTGTCTTATGCTTCCCTCCCTCTGAGTGCCTGTTTCCAGCTTATGTCAGAGGCCACGCTTCCCAGCCCGTGGACGTCCACCTGCAGGCTGCAGCCCTTTATGAGAAAGAAAGCTTTCCCTTCCAAATCTCTGAACCTCATGGTTCTTCAGTTGACACACGAGATCCCTGCAGCACTCCCCTCTGTCCTGGGCTGGGGGCTTTCACACCACTGGGCATGTTTGCAGACTGGCAGGGCAAGCTCATAGTGAGCCCAGAGCACTCAGCAAATGGCACAGGTGCCACCTGCGAGTCCCAATCTTCTTTGCCCTAAGGGAGTCAGGGGCCGCTCCTCCCCCATGGCTTCCCCTGCAGTGGGACCTCGGGGACCTTGACTCTGGAGGGCAAGAGGTGAAGGCAGACCAGCCCCAGTGGACATCGTGGGGAGGAGTAAGTCTTGTTACATTGTGCTGACGTGCTGAGTTCTCCATTTTTGCTGCAGAATCTGCCCATCCTGCTGAAGGCATGCTCGGTGAGGCCACGACCCTGCCCAGACAAAACACACTCTCCTTTCAGACTTCTCCACTCAGCTCTGAGAAGCAAACCTGGGGGTCAGCTGTCTCCTCCCCGTTTCTCACTCATGTTGAATCCAGCAGCAATGCTGACGGCACAGTCCCGAAGCATTGGCCAGATCCTGCTCCTTCCATTGTCCTGCCAACACCTAGCTGAACCACCCTCATCTGTCCTCCAGCCTCCCAGGGCTCTTATAAGCAAGACACTGTCCATTCAGCTCTTTAGGAAAGTTGATCCGATGAGGCCAACTGCAGTGGATTCTTGTGATTTTACCTTGTCTAAGCATGCATTCTGAATAGAGGTTTAACTCTCACACTAGAAGTAAAGCTCAGTCACCCTCGCCCCGGGTTCCCAGTTCTCCACCTCCTCCCAGTTCCTCAAGGCAGTCGATACAGATGTCAGCCTTATACCACCACCTGCCAGGGGCCCTGCCCTATAGGACAGCTGGATATAACCCAAGGACCCCCACCCCCGCATCGACTGTGCAGGTCTACGCAGCAGTGACCCGCATCCCCACATGCACTGTGCAGGTCTACACTGCATTGTCCCCCACCCCCGCATCGACTGTGCAGGTCTACGCAGCAGTGACCCCCACCCCCACATGCACCGCGCAGGTTTACGCAGCAGTGTCCCCCACCCCAACGTGCACTGTGCAGGTCTACACAGCAGTGTCCCCCACCCCCGCATCGACTGTGCAGGTCTACACAGCAGTGTCCCCCACTCCCATGTGTACTGCGCAGGTCTATGCAGCAGTGTCCCCCACCTGCATGATCCCATAGAACTCCTGCCTGCTCCAAATCCACCAATTAGAACTCCCTATGGGAAACCTGCCCGGCTTCCAATCAAGGCTTTAGTCCCGCAGGTCTCTCTCTTTCCCTCTCCATCCCCCACCACCTGTTGGTTGAACTCCCTGCTGTCTCCAGACTTCCCATGGTTCCTTGCGGGACCCTCTTCTCCGTGGACCTGGGAGTGATAAACGTCTTCTGTTATTTTGTGTGTTCTGTTTTGCTGTCTCCTCCATGGCCCACCTGACCAACGCACCCAGACCTAACTCTCCCGGCCAGGGCTCTCCTGGGGAGTGTCTATCTTGGTGGGAATAAACTGGACGCGGGTCCGACAAGAGCCACAGGGTGTCTGCCAGGGTAAACGAGTTTCCTGTGAGAGGGACACCTGGTCACAGTCAGACACTGAGACATCAGACCGTCTGTCAGGATAAAGAAATATCCCTGAGAGATGCACTGTGACACCCACAGCCACCTGCCCTTGAGCTCCATCAGGGCAGGGCTAGAGTTCACAGCCACCCTCCGGAGAGGAGCCTCCTAACCAACTCAGAGGAAAATATAAAACCAGTGTAAAACTTCCTCACGCTCCTGCCAGCCCTGCTCACCTGGCGCTCACCCTCCAGCTGGAAGGGGAGGTACCACAAGTCACTGGGCCCGGAATGCTGGGCAGAGGGGGCCTCAGAAGGTCTGAGCAGAACGCCAGGCCTGTAAGCCAAACTACACCATCGTTTTTGAATTAAAACCCCTTCATCGGTGCAACGTTCACTGGGCACCATGTACAGGGCCTGGCCTCAGCTGTGGGTTCAGGCGAGAAGACTCAGGTTTCCCTTAGGAAATCCTCAGCCTGGTGCATTTGATAAGTAGTCAGGTAAACACACGGTCCATATGGATTTCTTCCCCCAGAGCAATTGAGAAGACGTGGTAATTTGCCCACCACACAAAATTGAGTCCTTGTTCAACGCTGGGCCATCCCTGCAGGCGGAGGGGGCTGCCAGATTTGTAAGAATGAAGCGAGGGGAACGCCCTTGGTGCAGGTGACGTTGTTTCGATCCGCCCACTCTCTTTGACCAACGTGTGGAACAAGCACTCCGGGCACCGTGTTAATTTTCACATTATGGTAACCAATTGGATTAATTTGTATTGAATAGATATCATTCTTTGATGGATCCGCTTGTTGAAATTAAAATTCCAGATGAATCCAAAGGAAAATGCCATGAGTAATCGGATTTCCAGTGGAAATGGAAGCGGCACTTGAGTCATTGAGAAGCTTCCCCCATTAGGAGCCATCAGGCCCTGATTCATGTCAGACATAAAGTGATGCAATTAGAAACCCTCACACCTAATTGCCCAGCAGAGCAAACGTGCCGTCGTGTGACACTGAGCCCACGGAGGGGATGAAAGAGCCGTCACCCGAAGGAAATGAAAGCACTGAGGGCCGTCTCTCAAGACAGAGCATTTCAGAAACCATGGCCAGGGAAGGGGCCACATGGGCTGCCGATGGCCCGGTGAACAGCCAGTGTTTCAGTCCTTCCTTCACTCATTAAGCAACTCTGGCCTAACCACGGGCTGCGGACAAGATGTGAGATTTTAGGAAAAAGAATAATCTTCCCTCTACCCATCTGAGTTTTCAGCTGTGATGCCTGTAACAAAAGACAGAACAGAAAGGGGAAAATAAACCAGGCCGGGTGGGGTGGCTCACACCTGTAATCCCAGTACTTTGGGAGGCCGAGGTGGCCGGATCACAAGCTCAGGAGTTGGAGACCATCATGGTGAAACCCTGTCTCTACTAAAAATACAAAAATTAGCCAGGCCTGGTGGGGTGTGCCTATAATCCCAGCTACTTGGGAGGCTGAGGCATGAGAATTGCTTGTACCCAGGAGGCGGAGGTTGCAGTGAGCCGACATTGCGCCACTGCACTCCAGCCTGGGTGACAAAGTGAGACTCCATCTCAAAAAGAAAAGAAAAGAAAAGAAAAGAAAAGAAAAGAAAAGAAAAAGGTTCGTGAGGCCTCCCCAGCTGTACGCCTCTTTTCTTTATAAATTACCGAGTCTCAGGTAGTTCTTTATATAGGAATTTGAAAATGAACTAATACAACTATAGAGATAGCTGCCGCCTCTGGAGCTCAGACGGACAATGACTTGCGGTGGCCTGGACGTCTTAGGTGACCGTGCCCGTCCCTGCCTCTGTGGACCATTTCCATGTTGACAGCCTGGAGTCTTTCCTGACCTCTTGGGAGAATTGGCTGATACTGCTCTGTGTCCTCATACACCTGGACCTGCCTCTGCAGGGACCTCCTCAGTTCTGATAGCGAGAGGCTCCCTGCTTCTGAAGTTCAAGGAAGGCCCTATGCTTTTCTGATACCTTGTCCTCAAGCTCTAACTCTGTAGCATGTGGAACTCCCCGGGCCCCCATGGAGATGGGGCATCAGGCTGTGGCCGGGAATCTGTCTGGAAGACAGGTGAGGGAGAGGCTCAGTCGGCCAGTGCCCCTGAGAGCTCACAAACATGGCCCTGAGCACAGGAACCTGGTCATCTTATGAGGAAGACCTTATTAACCCCAGGAGAATGCAAGCTCCGTGGGCAGGGAATGGCCCAATGGCCACTGCACTGCGTGATTGCGACACATCCTAGCTGGATGAATGGTTCTGACAGCCCAGGATACCGAGACCGAGAGATGTTAACAATAAGAGGCGTGGCCTGGAAGCCTGAGGCTCTGTTTCTGCCTCATAAATTTGGAATCATAAACCCACCTGTTATGAACTGAACTGTGTCGCCCAAAATTCGTAACCACCAGGACCTCAGAAGGTGACTGTGTCTGGAGACTGTGTCTTCACCGGGGTGATATGGCGGGATGTTTGTCCCCTCCAAGTCTCATGTTGAAATGAGATTCCCAGTGTTGAGATGGGGCTTCCAGGCCACGTCTCTTATTGTTAACATCTCTCGGTCTCAGTATCCTGGTGAATCGGCTATTAGGAGGGAGATGATGAGGTCATGGAGGCCGATCCCTCATGAACAGCTCTGTGCTGCCCTCGCAGTCATTAGCGAGTTCTGGCTCTTAGTTCACATGAGCTCTGGTTGTTTCCAAGAGTGTGGTGCCTGCCTCCCCTCTCTGGCTCTTGCTATGTGATGCACTGGCTTCCCCTGGGCTTCTGCGGTGAGTGGAAGCTCCCTGAGGCCTCACCAGGAACAGATGCCGGCGCCATGTGTGTTCAGCCAGCAGATCGTGGGCCAATTCAACCTCTTTTCTCTATACATTACCTAGTCTCAGGTATTCCTTCATAGCATTACAAAAGCGGCCTCACATAACGTGTGATTGAGGTTAAATGAGGTTGTTAGGATGGGCCTTGGTCCAGTCTGCCTGGAATCCTCGTAAGAAGAAAAGATTAGGAGACAGACACACAATAGGTGGCCTGTGTGTGGACACAGGGAGAAGGCGACATCTACAAACCAAGCAGGCCTCAGGAGAAATCTGCCCTGCCCGCTCCCAGGACTCCGACTTTCAGCCTCCAAAACTGTCAGACAGTGAGTCCCTGTTGTCTGTGCTGCCCGGTGGCACCAGGTTAAGGCAGCCTGAATTAATACAGCATGCACAGGGTCCTGGTGACAGCACCGAGATGCCACGCCGTAGGTCATTCAGTGCTGGACGTGCTCTGAGGAGCAGTGCAGAGCTGGTGTCTGCGGCTGGAAGAAGCAGTGCCCCTTCTTCCCCAGGGCTGCTCTTTCTGAACTGCAGCTCAGAGCACCCTGGGGACGGGGTTTGTCCCTGCATTCTCCACGCAGCTGGCACAGGGCTCCACACGCTCCCAGACCAGCAGAATTCCAAGTGATTGGAAGGTCGGTGCTTGCCAGGTTCTGGTCAGCTCCCTGGCCCTCCATGGTTGACCTCCCAAAGTGCTGCATTGGGTAGGGAGCTGCTTGGCCAGGGGAAGGTTGCCAGCTCCCTCTGAGTGGAACCTCTGGCCTCATGCAGTTTTTCTCTTCTTTTTTTCAAAGACATTGTCAAACCCAAAATATGCATTTGTTTTCATTTGAACCTCAAATGTGCAGAATTTTGACACACTGACACCCGAATGCCCTCTCGGCAGCAGGCACGGTTATGGAGCCGGCAGAGCTGTGGGCGTGCTGAGGAGGTTCCCAGGGTTACCCTGTGTTTTAGTGCTATTAACGTGATTGGAAATTGATAATAATGATGATGGTGACACCATCAGTGCCGATATCTTCCACTTCTGCTTTGCACTGGGCCCCGGCCTGGGCACTTTCTATCCTTTCATGAATTCTTACAACGGCCTTGAATGAGAGGATCCCTGTTTCACAGCAGAGGAGATGAGGGTCCTTTGAGATGAAGTGACCTGCCCAAGAACAAGGTGAAGTAACCGTCAAGCTCCAGGCGAGCGACCTGCCCACGGCCACACAGCGTGAAGAGCCCCGTCCAGGACAAGGAACGGCACCAAAGCTCATCCTTCTTCCCAGCATCACCAAGTGCTGGCTTGTTAAGAATTTGCTAATTAAACCCTCCTATTTGGTGTGTTCTTGGGCTGCATCAGGCAGATGAATGGCAGAATCCAAATAGTTCAAGCCATCTGCTCCCTAAATCTGTTGTTTTCGTCTTCCGTCAACTCTGCATTCATTTCCTGTTCACTTGACGGGAGCAGCAGCAAGGGCTTGTCCGCCAGCCCCAACCGCCAGCCCCTCCTGCTTACAGACCCTCTAGGGCAATTACCTAAACACGCCAGGCCAGAGTTCCTGGAATGAACCATGCCTTGTTGGTTGTAAGTGACAGAAAGCACAAGAGTATGCTGATTTTACTCCCCAGGGAACACCGGCAATGTCTGGAGACATTTCTGATGGTCACACCCAGTGGAGGTGCTACTGGCCTCTGGTGGCGGACACCAGATGGAGACCAGGGATGCTGCTCAGAATCCTCCTAGTCCCAGGACAGCTGCCTCAACAAAGTATCTGCCCCACGTGTCTGTAGTGCCGAGGTCCAGAAAGTTTAGTGAACTCGCCCAGGGATCCTCAATACAGACTAAGCGTCAATAGCGACTGATGCTGGGTGGGAGACATTTACGTTCTTATTTGGATTTATGTGTATTTCAACTTTTTTATACTGAAAATGTATTATTTTATTTATTTATTTATTATGGTTTTTTTGAGATGGAGTCTTGCTCTGTCACCCAGACTGGAGTGCAACTGTGTGATCTCAGCTCACTGCAAACTCCACCTCCTGGGTTCAAGCAACTCTCCTGCCTCAGCCTCCTGAGTACAGGCGCCCACCACCACACCTAGCTAATTTTTGCATTTTTAGTAGAGGTGGGATTTCACCATGTTGACCAGGCTGGTCTTAAACTCCTGACCTCAGGTGATCCACCCGCCTTGGCCTCCCAAGTGTTGGGATTACAGGCGTGAGCCACCACGCCCAGCCTGAAAATGTATTATTTTATAAAGAAAGCCTGTTATTTTAAGAAATAAGAGGGGAGGGAGGCCGAGGTGGGTGGATCACCTGAAGTCGGGAGTTTGAGACCAGCCGGGCCAACATAGCGAAACTCCATCCCTACTAAAAATACAAAAATTAGCCAGGCGTGGTGGGACGTGGCTGTAGTCCCAGCTATTTGGGAGGCTGAAGCAGGAGAATTGCTTGAACTGGGGAGGTGGAAGTTGCAGTGAGCTGAGATCGTGCCTGGTGACAGAGTGAGACTCTGTCTCAAAAATAAATAAATAAATAAATAAATAAATAAATAAATAAATAAGAGGGGAAATATAGAGCCATGTATTCCCCTGAGAAGTCATGAGTTCTGGGGCCAGAGTGTATTGAGTGTTGATGTGGGAGACTGCAGGGTACAGAGCAGCTCCCTTCCTGGTGTGTCAGGAGACCTTCAGCAGCAGACGAGTGACCCGGTCCCTGACCAGACACTAACCCTCCCCCAGGTCCTCAGGCACTCAGTCCTCCTGTGGCCCTGGCCACCCGTTGTGTGATAGCCTGCAGAAGACCCATGCCTGACCTGCGCTGCCCTGGCACTGCCCTGGGGCCTCGTTACAGAGTATTTTGCCCATAGAGACAGTGAGTTCATGCACCTGACCTGACTCCCTGGCTCCGTGTGGGCTTAGACAACTGCAGGTGAATGGAGCCTGAACCGAGCCCCACAGGATGTCAAGGTCTGTCCTTAAAGAGCAGCTAAAATTGACTTAGCTTCTGCATTGACTGGGGCCCTCCCCACGGCCACAGAGTGTCCTGTGCCTCCAGGAAACAGTGTATTTGGTGAGAAATGCTTCTGAATGCCCTACATAATTCCTATTGCTACTTCTTGGGGGCCTTGACAGCAGTTTCGCTTTTCTAGACATTTACCTACCTGGCAAGGTTCCGAGTAAAGTTAGTGTCAGAGTAGAAGACCAAGACTGGCATCCCCTCTTCTCTCCTCTCCCACAAGGCTCATTTCTATCAGACCCACTCGGCTTTGCTTTCTGCCTTGTTTCCATGGTTATTTTATGATGGTCGGACTGATACAAGTATAAAACACTTCAAAACCCACATTGGCAGTAGCCCCAGGGCACACAATGCCTCAAAAACTCCCTCTCCTTTAACAAGGTATATTTTAACTTATTGTCATTGACCTGCATTCTGGAAATGGCATTCGAAGCAGAAAGGGTCATTTGTCTTCAAGGCAGATAAGGAGAGAGATGTCTGACCGCGAGGGCTTAGAAATGCTGCTCCCCTCTCCTATGCACCTGCCTTTTCCCGAAGAGTCCCTCCTCTGTCTCCTCCTTAAGGCAGCTGACCTTGTTCAGGAGGAACGTCCTGGCTGGCGTGGCTTCTGCTGTGTGATCAGTGGTTGTCATCCACTCTGTCTGCCCCATCGAGAGGCCGGGCCACTCTCTCCTCGGAGGACCTGAGGCCCCTCCTCAATCCTCCATGCGTCTGACACCAAATACATGCTGAGCTCCTGCTATCCTACTGCACACCAGGTACCGCACCTGAGCAGGTACCACACCTGAACACTCAGACACAGGGAGGCAGGAGCATCCGGGAAAATGCAACATAGCAGAGGCTGAGAACCTTCCTTGCTTGGAAACACGTGAATTTCACACGCTTTGCTTCCATGTGCCTCACTTGTCTTTTTTTCTTTTAAGACTAATTTTTAGAGCAGTTTTAGGTTCATGGCAAAATGAAACTGATGGTACAGAGAGTTCCCCTTCCTTCTACGTCCCCAGATATCCAGAGCCTCCCTCACTATCAGCATCCCCGACTGTGGTAGTTCGTACATTTTCACTGTGATTGCTGAACCTGTATTGAAACTTCCTCACCCAGAGTTCATTGTTTACATGAGCATTCACCCTTGGTCTTGTGCATTCTATGGGCTTTGACAAATGCATATGGCGTGTGCCCATCACTGTAGTGTCAGACAGTGTAGTTTTCACTGCCCAGGAAATGCTGTTTTTCTCTTAGTCAACCCTCTCCCAATCGCCAACCTCTGGCAACTCTTAATCCTATTTTATAATTATTTTATTTTTTAAGAGATGGGATCTCACTCTGTTGTCCAGGCTAGAGTGCAGAGATGCAATCATAGCTCACTGCAGCTTTGAACTCCTGGTCTCAGGTGATCCTCCTGCCTCAGCCTTCCAAGTAGCCGGGATTATAGACATGCCCCACTATACCTGGCTAAGTTTTAAAAATTATTTTTGTAAAGATGGGGTCTCACCATGTTGCCCAGGCTGGTCTTGAATTCTTGGCCTAAAGAGGTCTGCCCATCTTGGCCTCCCACAGCTCTGGGCTCTGATCCTTTTACTGTATCCATTTCCAGCATGTCATATAGTTGGACTCGTACAGCATGGAGCCTTTTCAGACTGGCTTCTTTCACTTAGTAACGTGCATTTAAGTTTCCTCTGTGTCTCTTTATGGCTTGAGAGCTCATTTCTTTCTTTTCTGAGACGGAGTCTCGCTCTGTCGCCCAGGCTGGAGTGCAGTGGCACAATCTTGGCTCACTGCAAGCTCTGCCTCCTGGGTTCATGCCGTTCTTCTGCCTCAGCTCCCTGAGTAGCTGGGACTACAGGCACCTGCCACCACGCCCAGCTAATTTTTGTATTTTAGTAGGGATGGGGTTTCACCGTGTTGACCAGGATGGTCTCAATCTCCTGACCTCGTGATCCGCCTGCCTCGGCCTCCCAAAGTGCTGGGATGACAGGTGTGAGCCACTGTGCCTGGCCCAAGAGTTCATTTCTTTTTAGGACTGAATAATATTCCATTGTCTGGATGCTCCGAAATTTGTTTACACATTTATTGGCTGAAGGATGCCTTGGTTGCTTCCAGCTTTTGGTGACTGTGAATAAAGCTGCTATAAACATCAGTACGCCGGTTTTCGGGTGGGCATAACTTTTCAATGAATTTGGATGAAATATGGAGGCTTGTGATTGCTGGATCATATGGAAAGACTGTTTAGCTGTGTGTGTGTGTGTGTGTGTGTGTGTGTGTGTGTGTGTGTGTATCATGGAATCTTGCTCTGTCACCCAGGCTAGAGTGCAGTGGCACGATCTTGGCTCACTGAAACCTCCACCTCTTGGGTTCAAGCAGTTCTCCTGCCTCAGCCTCCCAAGTAACTGGGATTATAGGCGCCCACCACCATACGCAGCTAATTTTTGTATTTTTAGTAGAGATGGGCTTTCACCATGTTGGTCAGGCTGGTCTCAATCTCCTGACCTCATGATCCGCCTGACTCAGCCTCCCAAAGTGTTGGGATTACGGGCATGTGCCACTGCGCCCGGCCTTTTATTTCTACTTCATTTGCCAAGGTCCCTCCTCTAATTTCCTTCGGGCTTCATTCAGTCTTTAGGTCTAGCCTTAGAAATGGTACCTTTCCACTCAGTTTTCAAGATTGGCTTCCACACCAGTTCCTTGAAAGTTTCCCTGTTCCTAGCCTGGGTAGAATCCCCACGCTCTGGGCTTCTACACGCTTTGTGTTTGCCTCCCTTTCTTTCTGCATCCGCATCACACTCACAAACATCAATCTTCCTATCTAGGTCTGAGCTACAACGGGTAGGGATAGGGACCACAGTCCAGCCTGTAACACTCACAGCACAGCTCAGAGAGGTCCAGGTCACAGAGACTGGGGGACCTCTCTGCCTCAACAGGCTTAGCTCTACCTTGCCTTTGACATGTATCAGCTCAAGAGAAAAGAGCTAGCTCCTTGCAGACCCGATGCAGGCACAGAGAGATCTGGGTGGGGTTGGGAGGCGGAGGGTGACCAGCAGGGGCCGCCGTCACACACGCTGGGTGCACAACCCAGGCAGACCGGCAATCAGCATTTCCAGACTTTCATTAATCAAGTCCATGGTTTTCGTATCTCAAGTCATGTCTGTCAATTTTGAGTCCTAATTGTTTCCCTTGAGTAACTGCAGAATGTACTTTTCCCAAAAAGGGAAACTAGGTGTGATACGTCTTTCATTTTTCATGTTAACTGGAAATTTTTGCTTAAAATGATAGTATAGACAAGGAAATCTCTTCTTAGCAGAAATGAGGAAGGGAAGGCCAGGGCTGTTTTCAGAGAGGAGGGAATAAGGTCTTAATAATGAAACCCCCACCCCCTCAGCTTCTGTGCAAATCCTGCCCCTCTCAGCATCTGTGCATGACCCCCCAGCCTCTGTGAACACCCCCCGCTTCTCAGCCTCTGTGCACCCCCTGCCCCTCCCAGCCTCTGTGCACCCTCTGCCCCTCCCAGCCTCTGTGCACCCCCTTGCCCCTCCCAGCCTCTGCGCAGCCTTCCTGCTCCTACTGACCTCATCTTTGTTCTCTGAACCCTGGCTCTGAGCACTACTGCCTCTGGGTGTCCCTTGCACTGCCCTGTGCACTCTCTTGCTCCCCCCAGGCTCTGACTGAGGCCTCGCTTGTGCAGTTCTCTCCTGGCCACCCCACCTCTACTGGAGACTCGGCGTCAGATCCACGCAGCAAATTGCCCACTGTCTAGCTCTCCCCTCTACGCTGCTGTGCTTCTGTTTTAATTAGTGGAATTCTCCTTTGAGGAAGCTGCCAAAGGTGGAACACTGGGAAGCCACTGTCGGTGCCTCTATTAACCTCACAAACAATGTTCTGTGGGCTTTTGTTTCTGCTGACTCCACCTTCAATTATCGCTTGAATCTCCCCATCTCCTGCTTGAATTGAGGGTCTTCTGGTCTGTAATTGGGGCCACTGCTGTGTCTTCCTGGAGGCTCTCTGTCCCTGGAGTCACTTGCCCTCCTCCTCCTCCTCCTCCTCCTCTTCCATCGTGCTGAGCGCGATGGGAAAGCCATCCCTGGGCTCCCCTTAGCGGGGTGGGAAGGCCTCAGCCCCACTCCTTCAGCCTCACCTGCCACTCTTCTGGGAGTGCCCTTGGCCTTAATGGGGCCATTCACCACCCTCCCTCCCGGCCCCAGCTCCCCTCACCAAAAATCCCAAACCAGCAACACCGAGTCCTCCCACTCACCTGTGCCCTCAGCCCCCCGCAGATTCGCACGTCCGTTCCCTTCTTAGAAGATGCGCTTCCCGAGCCTGGTGTGCCTGAGACATCCCGATGTCTGTAAGTGCGACTCAAGTTCCCTGATGTGATCAGCTGGGCGACCAGGAGACTCAGGTTCAATCCGTGGATGACTCAAAACGCCCTTTGGTCTTTGGCAGAGAAGTTTCCTCTAAACCACCCGAATCACGGTCTTGGCCACCGGTTCTTCTGGGACTTCTGTGGCTCAGATGTTCAAGGGCATTTCCTGACTGTACTTTCCTGCCCTCAACTCTGTGCTTGTGTCAATAAAACAAAAGAAACCTGTTTGGACATCAGTATGTGGAGTTCTGAGACCCTGGAGTGAAGCAGAGATTTTATAACCCAGACGGGTGAAGCACATTTCTCATTGACAATAAACCATTTACACATTGAAAAAAACAGTCTGCACGGGGATGCCTGACCATACTATTCAATGCAAAGGCCTAAGAGGGAAATACAGAATTTTGTTTTTTTGGGAGCCTCTCATTAAAAAGTTCTTAAAAGCTGTAGAATTTATCATTTGGAAACAGATCTGTAAGATTGTATAATTGATCCTAACAAGGAGAAAATGTTTATATACACACACACACAGCATATATACACACACATAGATACGTATATATACACACATAGATATGTATATATACACACATATGTGTATATATATCACATACAAAATGTAAAATATCTATATTATGTAAATATAATATATATCTATTTTCTACCAATGAACTCTATTTAGATTCTAACTGAATATGTGCCACTAGTTTGTGGGAGAAGCTCTTATTTGCCTCCCAGATATTCATTTTTCCATTCTTTCTTGCTAACAGAAGTGTGTGTTGGGAGAAGCAGTGAGCCTGCCAGAATGGCTGTACTTCCTGAGTCCCTCTGCAGATAGGGCTGACCTTGTGATCCGTGCGGTCATTGAGAGGTGAACAGACATCACACGGGGATTCCGGGAAATCTCCTTGCTCTGTCACTTTTCTCTTTTGCTCCTGTTAGATGTAGCTGGGATGGCTGGGGCAACAGTTGCCACTTTGAGGCCTGGAGGGAAAAGCCCTGACATCTCTGAGTTGCTGGGCCAGTGCCAGACACCACCTACCCGTGAACCTCTCATTAGGTGAGAAAGATAAACACCCTCTGGCGAAGTTACTGTGTGTTGCTGTTGTTGCTGTTGTTACTCATAAATGGACAGAAATATCTCATCAATTGTGTTTGTTGACTTGGGTGTCTATTAAAAAAATAGCATAGACTGTGTGGCTTAAACTACAGACATTTATTTCTCACGGTTCTGAAGGCTGGAAGTCCAAGATCAAGGTCCAGCCACGATTTGGGTTGGATCTGTGTCTCCACCCAAATCTCACGTTGAATTGCAGCCCCCAATGTTGGAGGTGGGGGCCTGGTGGGAGGTGACCGGATGACGGGGGTGAAGTTCTCATGAACAGTTTAGCACCACCTCCCTTGGTACTGCATAGTGAGCGAGTTCTCATGAAATTTGGTTGTTTAAAAGACGGTAACACCAACTCCCTCTTTTTTTTTTTTTTTTTGCCCCTGCTCTGGCCTGCCTGATGCTGCTTTGTGCTTCTGGAAAACCTGCCTGCTTCTGCTTTGTGCCTTCTGCCATGATTGGACACTTCCCGAGGCCTCCACAGAAGCAGAAGCTGCTATACTTCCCGTACAGCCTGCAGAACTGTGAGCCAGTTAAGCTTCTTTACTTTATAAATTACTCAGTCTCAGATATTTCTTTATAGCGATGTGAGAACGGATTAATGGCAGCAGTGTTTTGTCTCTGCTGAGGTCTCTGTTTCTGCCTTGCAGACAGCCACCTTCTTCCTGAGTCTTCACAAGGCGGAGAGAGAGAACTCTCTGTGTATTCCTATAAGAGCACTAATCTCATTGTGAGGCCTACACCCTCATGAGCCTACTAGCCCTAATCACCTCCCAAAGGCCCCTCTTCCAAATGCCATGATGTTGGGGTTAAGGCTTTCACGTGTAAATTGCAGGGGGACAAAAACATTCAGCCCATAACACTAGTACACAAGGGGGTGCCCATTGGTTTTTGATGGAGGTATTAACAGGGGCTTTCTTTGTGGTCAAATACTTGGGCAGAGCTTTTCTGCTGGATATTGTTGTTGACATTTATATACATTTTAATATATTAAACATTCTGAGCATTTGGTAGTAAAAAAAAAAAACATTTATTTATTCCAATTCTTTTTTCCTATTTTTCTTCATCACAAACACTCCAGCAAGGTAGCAATTTACCATTTTGGAAAATATTGAATTACAGGAATTACCGGTAGATTGGAAGGTTACCAACAAACCCTGGGTAATATTTTAAAAGGCAAAAAGCATTCCCGGGAATTGCAGTCTCTGTGAATTAGATACTTTATTTTGGAGAGGTGGGTGGGAAGTATTGGGAATAACAAAAGATTTTGCCCTTGAGGCAGACAGCCCATGGGTGTCGGGGCTAAGGAAGGTTTCTTTGAGAACTGAAGCTGGAACAAAAGTTTGGAGGGATGGAAATGGAGCAGGAGGAGGCTGGAGAAACTAGGAAGGCCCAGACCACACAGGTCTCCTGAGACACACTGTGGAGTTTTGGCCTTTTCCCTAAGAGTAACCCATGTGTTTCAAGCAATCAGGGAGAGTGTGTTCCTATTGGCTGCTGTGAGGATGATGGATGGACAGGAGGCACAGCAGGGGCAGCTCCCCTGCTGTGCCTCTGCTGGCACCTCCCAAGAGCAGGTGCTGTGCTAGGTGTGGGAAGCACAGGAACAGATAGAATCTGGCGTTAGTTTGAGGCAGGAATACAGAAAACATACTAGAAGGTGTTCTACTAAAATCTTAATGGTAATTAATTCTGGGTGGTTGGCCATGTGAGATTTTAACTTTATTTCTCATGGTTCTATAACGTTTCAAGATAAGCATGAAGTCATATAGTCAAGAAAAAATTGATAAATATTATTATAAAAGCATACCTTTTGGCTAAGCAATTCTAGACTTTTTTTCTTAAGAAATAACCAGAAGATCAGACAGAGATGGTAAGGTGAGCACATGACCCAGCCTCTTCTGAAGACACTGCTGAGGAGGGAGGCAGAAAGTGTCCCAGCTTGGGGGAGTGTGCAGGGAAGAGTCCACATTTCAAATTGCAAACGAGATGGTCCCATCAAGTCAGTCACCTTCCAAGTTGCACGTGGACAGATTCAATGATCCCAGCTATCCCCTCCCGAAGTTAAACTGATGAGCAAATGAAATGCAAGCGCAGAGTTTGTGGAAGGAATAAATATTCATACTGCAGCCTGTGGACAGGACAGTCTGTCTTTATGATCAGCATTCTCTGTCGAGGGAATCAGCATTAGCCTGAGCTAATGGAGGGGCACAGGGGAAACACATGAACCTCGTGAGTGAGCGGCCGCGCTGCACAGCCACCTGGCGATGGCCAACGTGCCTTAATCACATTATGCAAAACAAAGACAGGCTCCCGGCTACTGCAGCTCTGCATCCCAACAACGCAGGTATCTTGGTCCACATCAGAGCCATCCTCTCACAGATGAAAAGGCAAATGCCTTCCGACATCTGGACATTTCATTTCACTGATTTATTACCCAGAGGTTTACTGAGCACCCAGCAGGTTCCGCAGCGTGCCAGACACCAGGACAGTGGAGGAAGCCAGACCTCTGCTGCACAAAGCAATGTGCGTGGAGAGTGATGGCTCCGAGCTGGGGGCTGGCATGTTCTGCAGACTCTGTCTTGGGGGCATTTGAACTGAGGAGAGGTCAGGAAGGGCCTCTCTGGGAAGGAATGTTTGAACTCAAGACATAAAGGATGAGCGGGAGCTAGAAAGTGGGTGACGAGGGCCACTGAGGGAGGAGCAGCCAGGGCCCCACCCTCCCAGGTAGGAAGAAGAGCAGGTGTGCAGGCTCACAGGTGAGCTCAGCGTGGACGGGTGGGCCAGGTGTCACTGAGAGCTAAGCCTGCATAGCCGGGCAGGATGGCCCCTTGCATCCTTAGCATTTTCTCCTGAGAGCAGAGGGCTTCTGGTAAATGGGGACACTATCCCAGTCTGGCAGTGCCAGGAGAGTGGATGCGGGGAGTATGGATGGCAGGGAGAGCAGTGGGGAGGGCTGTAGTGCTGGGTGCCTTTAGCCTTTGTGCTCTGAGCTACCCTCAGAGCTGATTCCATCATCTGGCCCCTGGTTCTCACAGGTGGCAAGGCACTGCCAGAGTCTGAGAGCTACATGCCTTCTTTGTGTGCGATGGGATGAGAGGCTTTCTCTGGTGAAGAAGCAGAGTTCATTGCCTGTATCTGATGGACAAGGGAGGGAAGAAGGAACTGCTCTGGCCTGAGCTCCCCTGAGTGCCCGGGCCAGTGGTCAGCCAGGTGGATTGGAGTCCATCATGGGCTTCCCTGAGTGCCTGGGCCAGTGGCCAGCCAGGTGGGTGGGAGTCCACCATGAGCTCCCCTGAGTGCCTGGGCCAGCAGTTAGCCAGGGGGGTTGGAGTCAGTCCACCATGAGCTCTCCTGTTGCAGCCCAGCACCGGACTCTCTGTGGAGCACACCTGGATCTTGAATGTGAAAACTACCTGGAAATGAGAAAGCAAGAATTTAGCTGAATAATTTCCATTCTTTTCCTGTAAATTGACCAAATCAAGTCAAAACATTTTTTGGGGACCCCAACCAGTGGATTAGCCTAAACGCAGTCAGCAGCCACTCTTCAGGCTGAAGTAGGCCACTCTTCTCCGCGGATGGGTGTGTGTGCATGGTGACACAGTCCTGCGAGGGAGACTCGGCCCCACTGCAAAGAGAACAGAGCTCTTCTCTGCAAATTATCCCCAGCTCTGTTGCGACTGGCTAAGAAACCTGAGTAACAGAATTTCCCTTGTAGGCAATGCTATTACAAACCAAACAAATTGCACTTTCAAGTAATAAGATTTTCTTGTAAGGAGCCAGGCGCTAGGCAGCTGGCCTGGTTTTTTTTTTTTTTTTTTTTTTTTTACAGAAATCACTGTTTTCCACAGTAGGGAGGTTTTAAAAAAGGTTTTGCTGCATATGTGGATTAGCGGACAATGAGGTTCGACATTCTTCGTGCTCTCATCAAACCAGTAACTTCCTGGTTCTTGCCATGCATCCTGCAAATGTGTCTCCAGCCCTCGCTCCTGTGTGGGTTTGCCATCTCAATAGAGAGAACTGCAGATCCTCCTGGGTGTGCAAGGAAAGCCGTGGGATTTTCACACCTGCCTTTTTCCTTTGCCGTGTGACCTCAAGTGTTCCTCTAAACTTCAGTTTATTATTTATTTATTTTTAAATATGCAGGTTTTTATTATTAAATATGCAGGTTGGGCGAGCTGCTGCCGCATCTCACAGCTTTGATTTCTGGTTGTCTGTCTAATGGGACAGGCAACCCTGGCCTCTTCCTCCTTGGCCTGAGATCTGGGAATAGAGGACCTGGGTAACTGAGAGCTGCTGCCCCTTGGCAGCCAGGAGGATCCAGCTCTGTGGGGGTTTGTGCCCGGGGGAGTCAGCGAGCCCCGGTGGAGGTGATGCCGGGAGTGTGCCCTGTAAGACGGCAAGGGCCATCTTCTCCCACATGGGCAAGGCAGTAAGGGTCGAATCAGGCAGGGGTGAGAATAATCTTTTCTTTTTTTTTTTTTTTTTGAGACGGAGTCTTGCTCTTGTCACCCAGGCTGGAGTGCAGTGGCGGAATCTCAGCTCACTGCAACCTGAGTTCAAGCGATCCCCTGGGCAGGGCAGTAAGGGTCGAATCAGGCAGGGGTGAGAATCAGTCTTTTTTTTTTTTTTTTTGAAATGGAGTCTTACTCTTGTCACCCAGGCTGGAGTGCAGTGGTGGAATCTCAGCTCACTGCAACCTTTGCCTCCCGAGTTCAAGCGATTCTCCTGTCTCAGCCTCTCCAATAGCTGGAACTATAGGCACACGCCACCACACCTGGCTAATGTTTGTATTTTTAGTAGAGATGGGGGTTTCACCATGTTGGCCAGGCTGGTGTCGAACTCCTGACCTCAGGTGATTCGCCCACCTTGGCCTCCCAAAGTGCTGGGATTACAAGTGTGAGCCACCATGCCCAGCTGAGAATCAGACTTTAGAGAGAGAGTGCATCCTGGCCAAAGACAGCAGGAAATGGCCTGGAGTTTAAAAGCCATTGTGGAGCTTTGCCCAGCAGAGTGGAGCCCTCCTTGGGAAGGCACTCGGTTAGTGGAGAAGCACCTCGGAGACCTGCAGCAGCCTTGGATGGGGGTCACCCTCCTGATATCAGACCAATGTGCCCTCTATGTGCCTGGTCAGGGAGTCAGCATTGGCCAGGGTTGGAGAGAACACCGGGAGGGGCAGGTGCTGTGTGGGACAGACCCGGTGGAGAAAGAGGGTGGCGTGTCCCGGGTCCTGCAGGGGTGGCGGTTGGCTTATCTGAATACTTTCTCTGGCTGGCAGGGAACGGAAACCCGCTACCCGGGGATAAGCAGAGCTGTGCCTGGCCCTCGTGATAAGGAGGGTTGTTTATGGTGGGGGTCTTTTCCAAGGGAGCTGAGTGGCGAGGGAGGCTTGCGCTCTGCAGGAAAGGGCGGCCCCCACCCACCTCTGCCCCAACCCCTATCCTTGCTTAGTTCCCCACCAGAGGCCGGCGGCCACCTGATGGGTGCTCTTTGATGTTTACTCTCTCTCCGCCCTCTAGATCATTCCGTCAGGTGGGGGGCATTCGAAGCCCTCCTGGTTTTCCTCAGTGGTCAAGGCACACCTAATATTTGGCTTTGATTTTAGGCGTTATACCAGGAACACCAGCCCGGCTGCTGCTGGGAAGGGATTTTGCAGATGTAATTGGAGTCCCAAGTCAGTTAGCTTCAGCTATGGAGAGGATCCTGACGAGCTGACCCCGTCAGGTGAGCCCTTTAGAAGGAGAGAGTTTTCTCATGCTGGTCGCAGAAGAGGAAGCCAGAGATTCAAAGCCTCAGAGGGCTCTGACCTTAAAGATGGGGGCCCTTGTGGTGATCTCTAGGGTCCAAGTGCTGCCCCTAGCTGACTGCCAGCAAGGAAGTGGGGACCTCAGCCCTACAGCCTCAGGCACCCGGACTCGGGTGGCCAACTGAACCCACGCTTCGGCCTGGACTCTTCCCCAGAGCCTCCAGGGCTTTTAAAATCCTAAATTACATCCTACGGCCTCTTGCTCAAAGCTTCCTATGATTCTCCATCTCAGGCAGGGCGGAAGTGAAAGCTTCACACCAGTCTCTGAGGATCTGCAAGGTTGAGACCCCCATTTCCTGTACTTTTCCCCTCATTCACTCTTCACCAGCCCTGGCTGTCCCTGGAGCACTCTTGGCATCCCTCTGCCCTGGGGCCTTAGCGTGGGCCATTCCTGCTGCCCAGGACAGTGTCCCTCCACTGTCCACATGGCTCATTACAACCGCAAGTCCTTCCTGGAGGATCACTTCCAAGCGGCCTTCCCTGCCCTCCCGCTGTGCTGCCAACACCATCCCCTTATTGCTTCTTGGCTCCTTCTCTTCATCACGTGTAACCTACTGATGCCCTATGTAACTTATCTTTCTATATTTTTGTGATTAATCTGCCTCCACTAGGATGTAAACTCCCTGAGGGCAAGGCGGTTTGTCTCTCAGCACCTAGAACAGTGCCTGGTTCTTAACATACCCTCAGTAGATGTGGACACAGAAGGTCATGCTACAGCCCCTTAGCAGCCTGTCGCAGGGGCATGGATCTCAGAGTGGGAGTTGGAGCCTTGGATCCCGGAGATTGGTCGGCCACTGTGACCTGTGTTACAACCGAGGTGTAGTTTTGGGGGACTCAGGTCTCTGCTGATGTGAGAGTCGTGTCTACACAGACAAACCAGACCCCACAGCCAACCTGGAGTCAGCTTCCCTGAACTGCGTGCGTTGTACATGGGAGAAAAGTCACAATTCTGAGCCAGACCAGAGATGAACAGGAGGAGGCAGAAAGACGCAGAATTGGCTGCCATGCTTTGGAGGATCCCCACACAGGAAATAGGAGCAGAGACACCCAGCCCTGGTGAGTGCGGCCCTCTGCAGATACACCAATGCCCGGCATCGCCTGCTGGATGGGAAACCCTGAAAATGCCTCTCGGAGTTCCCCCGTGGCCCCTGGAGGCTGCCCAGGCAGTGAAGGCCCCTTCCTCACGCCAGGCCTGCAGGGAGCTAATTCCTAAAGACGAGAAGAGGTGCTGTCAATGGAGAGACCAAGCCAAGCCGTGTCCTTTTGACATTCGCAGCCGCCCTTGGATCAGGTCCCGACTCTCCCTCCCCAATCCTACTTTATTGCCTCTCGCAAAATTATTTGTTTTATTCCCTGCTAAGAAACAAGGTAGCCAGGCTCTGTGGTAGGCATGGGGAGGGGGGCAGTCATCTGGGCATATAAATGGCTTAACGGCACCTTTCCCACGCCTTCCTAACACGGAATTGAGGCTAATTAAATACCTGTTGTGTCGTGAAACACTCGCAGGATCATTCTGATTTTAAGTATTTATCAGGTCTTTTTAGGCCTCTCTGAGTAGCACTAAAATGAATAAGTTGCCCACGAGAGCACCATTCTGTGAGTTTCTGTGTTATAGCCCAAGACTCCTTGTTAGTGGGCTTTTAAATCGCTTGCTAAACGCTGCCAGCAGCTGCCTGTCTGGAATCGGAAACATCAGGAAGGATGAAGCCCACGGCTGCGCCACGGTTTCCTGAAGTGAGCCGGGCAGGGGGCAGGCGGGGGCAGCCACGGCGCTGGTACCTTTGCTTATGGACTTCTCGGAAGGGTTTGGACCTGCATGCAATGAGGACAGAAGACAATGCCGCCAATCAGTCTCTCACGGCGGAGGTTGTGTACATCAGGCTGGAACACAGACGGGGTACGACTGGGCCTCCACTCAGGCTAACATACGGACTTGCTCGCTGCCAGCCTCCATTTCCGGGGAACATTTAGCCGTTTAGAGGAAGCGTCTTGCTTTAATACGACTCGCCTCTGGAGCACCGTTTTGTGGAAACAGAAAGTGCTACCCTATTCCCCGGTCTCCAGCTCACTGCTGAGATGTCCTGACAAGAGCCGTCTCCCAGGTGGGCTGTGGGATGTGACTTGGGCAGAGCCACGGATGTCCCCCGTGCCCAGGCCTAGTGTATTGAAGGCCACTCTGAGCACACTCCCCCAGCTTCTGAGGGTGGCAGTGGTGATGGGGCCAGAGTGAGGACCCGCAGGCCAACAGTTTGGGATGAGAGGAGGGGAATCAGGGCTGCCATCAGACCTTGGTAGTCTGAGGAGGGGGGCTGGGTGGGGACTGCCCTTGACTTGAGCAATAGTTTCCAAATTGTGATGTGAGGAGCCTCTCAGGGCCCTGTGGAGATGGCGGGGAAGAGACGGGCATGAGTTTCAGATGCAAACCCCCTTCACAGCATCAGAGGAGAGATGCTGTATCTCTCGTCCACCATCGTATTTCTGATACAATCGTTGTTCCCCCTTCTCCTTCGTTTTTCTTTCCTTGGTTTCAGTTACCCATATTCAACCAAGATCCAAAAATATCAAATGGAAAATTTCAGCAATAAACAATTCATAAGTTTTAAATTGCAGACCATTCTGAATTGCATGCTTAAATCTCGTGCCGTCCACCCCATCCTGCCTGGACGGGACTCCTCCCTTCGCCCAGCATCTCCAGGCTGTGGACGCTCCCGTCCTCTCGTCGCTTGATAGCCATCTGGGTTATCAGATCCGCTGTTGTGGCTTCTGAGTGCTTGTGTTCAAGGAACCCTTATTTCACTTAACCGTGGCCCCGAAGCACCAGAGTAGCGATGCCAACAATTCGGGGACACCAAAGAGAAGCAGTAAAGTGCTTCCTTAAATGAGAAGGTGAAAGGTCTACACTTTACAGGGATATAAAATAATCGTTTGCTGAGGCTGCTAATAACTAGGGTCAGAGGGAGTCCTCTATTGATGAAATTGTGAAGAAAGAAAAAGAAATTCGTGCTAGTTTTGCTGTCACACCTCAAACTGCAAAAGTTATGGCCACGGAGCACGATACGGGCTCAGTTAAAATGGGAAAGACAGGAAATCTGTGGGCGGAAGCCGTGATGAACCATATTCCCGTGGGTGGCCGTCAGGTGCGGTGCTGTCTGAGATTTCAGGCATCCCACTGGGGGTCTGGGGATGTGTCCCCCGTGGATAAGGGGGAGCTATTGTACATTGTGACAGTGTACAATATCACATAGCGGTTGCTGGGTTAAAAAGTTAAAACATAAAAAGGTTCTACCGTTTAAAGGCTCTTTTTGAAGCACGATGTTCGCAGTAAGCTGATGGTTCCTCCTGGATGGGCCAGGAGACAGTTTTTGAGGAACGGGTGTCCGTGGGTTTGTGCTGTATCATGGGGGGTGGGTGGTGCTGAGAGCAGCTGGAGGCCCTGAGTCCTGCCCTTGGAGGCTCTGGCTGAGGTGGCCTAGGGGAGAGTGTGCCTGGAAGCCCATCCCCGTTTCCCCGTTTGCCTTTTCCTGCTGGGCACCCTTGGGTTCCTTCCCAAGCAGCCTGTGGCCTTTCACAGAGGGCGAGGCCAGGCAGGCCCCTTCTGGATTCAGTGGTGAAACGTCCAGTCAGTAGGACGACCCTGCAAGCCGGTGTTGGCTCCTTCAGTGGCTGCTGTGTCCTCACACCGGGAGCCACTCCTTGGAAAGTGGTCACTGTCAGGAAGAACCACAACTGGTGGCTTCAAGCAACAGAAAGTTATTGTCTTAAAGTACCGGAGGCCGGAAGTCCAAGCTCCAGGGGCAGGAGGACTGTGCTCCCTGGGAATCCTGTGGAGAGGAGCCCTCCTGGCAAAGTCTGGCCATCTGCGGCACTCCTGGCTTGTGGCTGCATGGCTCCAGTCTCTGCCTCCATCCTCATGTGGCTACTTTTACGGTCTCTCTCCACATGGCTCTTCTGGCAAAGACGAGTCATCTTGGATTGGAGTCCACCTACTCCCGGACGACCTTACCTCAACGAATTCCATCTGCTGTGACCCTGCTTCCAAATCAGGCCACAGACTGAGTCCCTCAACCTATCTTTTGTGGGGAGACACAATTTATCTTTAGGCTTTATAACATGCATTTTCCTCATAAAACTAATGCCTATTCTCAGAGTATTTTTCAAAGATGGAAAAAAGCATAAATATCCATAACTTCTCCCAGATAATCAATCATAATATTTTTGGACAATATTGGAACCTACTTTAAATATACCTCTATTCCCTTTTACTTTTTTTCATGCATTGAGAATTTCTGCATGTTGTCAAGTATTCTTCAAAAACAACCTTTAAAAAAAAATCCACAGACACCGTGGAATACGACACAGCTATGAAAAAGAATGGAGCCATGCCCTTCACAGCAACACGGATGCAGCTAGAAACTGTTATCCTAAGCAAATTAATGCAGCAACAGAAAACCAAATACCATGTTTTCTCACTTGTAAGTGGGAGATAAACATTAAGTACAGATGGACACAAAGATGGGAAAAATAGATGCTGGGGACTCCTGGGTGGGGGAGAAGGGTAGAAAAAACTACCTGTTGGGTACTACGCTCAGTACCTGGGTAACAGATTCATTCATGCTCCAAACCTCAGCATCACGCAATAGAACTGTGTAACAAACCTGCGCATGTCCTCTTCAATTCTAAAATAAAAGTTGAAAGAAAGAAAAGAAAAAGAAATTCAGAGTAAAAGTACAAATCGTCAATATACATAATCGAAAATGCACAATGTCGCTAATACTGAAGAAATACAAATTAGATATGACAATATTTCTGAGTCATTAAACTGGTAAACACTCATTGATACTTTCCTATGTAATTAAGGATGTGAGTAAATAGCGACTTTTGCATAATGATGATGGAAATATAAATTGATGACTCCCTTTTGGAGCTCAATTTTTAGATTTTTATCAAAAATATTAAGCTTTGGTACTATTCACCTAAGTATTATAATTTTAGGAATTGATCATTAAAGGAGAAATAAAAATCCTAGTTAATGCACCAAAAAATGAATATGTAGGTCTGCCAGGCTCAGCACTGAGGACAATATCACATGAATCGGACATGAATATTTCCCAGAGGAAAACATGTATGTACTCCATGCTTTCCCTCCCTGCTGCCGAGGACCTGAGGTCACGTCCTCTTTGCTGAGCCCCTGATTGCCCCGTGCAGCAGACCCAGCCCACAGTCCTGACTTCACTTGAGGTTTCTGTGTTTGCCTGTCTCCCTAGACCTTGTTGTTCAAGAGGGATGCCATGCTAAACCATCCCATCACACCATGACACAGATGCTCATAAGAGTATGGGAGACCGATGTGTGCTAATAAGCAAAACCCTCCAAACTAGATTTTATATGGAAAAGCCAGTCAGGGAATAACACACCCAGCAAGATTGCATGATGTAAAACTATGTGCACATCTATGTATGTGTAAGTGGAGGAAAGGGGTGGGTTGCCAGCTGATGTTAGTATATTTCATTCTACAGACTAAGGCGTTATTTGAATTTTTATGATAATAAGAGAGATAGGCAATTCTTGTGCAATTTATTTAAAACATTTATATAAATAAGCAAAAAAAAAAAATCAACCTCTGTTGTTGCTGTTATTGTTGTTGTTTTCGAGACGGAATCTCGCTCTGTCACCAGGTTGGAGTACAGTGGTGCAATCTCGGCTCACTGCAACTTCCGCCTCCCACGTTCAAGCCATTCCTGTGCCTCAGCCTCCTGAGTAGCTGGGACTACAGGCGCCCGCCACCACGCCCAGCTAATGTTTTGTATTTTAGTAGGGACGGGGTTTCACCGTGTTGACCAGGATGGTCTCGACCTCCTGACCTCATGATCCGCCCTCTTCGGCCTCCCAAAGTGCTGGGATTACAGGTGTGAACCACCGTGCCTGGCGGTGGATAAATTATACCTTTTTAGTGGATAATTATACCTTTTTAGTGGATAAATTATACCTTCAGGGCTTTGTGCACAGTTTGCCTTTTCTCAGTTGCTGGGCCTGTGTGGCCGCGTTTCCTCACTGGAATGTGCAGCGGGCCCAGCCCCCACAATCCAGCTTTGCCACCAGGGGAAATGTCCGTCTTCTGGCTCCAGTGCAAAAAGACACTGGAAGGATCTGCTGGCTCCCTGGGGTCACTCGGCTGCAGCCAGGGCAGGGTTCTGTGCTTGGCTAACCCATGGAGTGCAGAAGCTGTTTCCCTTCTCAGAAGAGGAGGAGCTGGTTCTTGCGGGAGGCAGAGACAGCACTGGGTGCATCACAGCAGACGCCTGCTCTGGATGGGATGTTCTGAGCTGACTCCTGCAGAGCGAGGAGGTGTCTCCTAGGAAGACAGAAAGAATACAGCAGGCACCCGAGCACAGAGGGCTGCATGCGGCCAGGCAGGCACACATAGTCACGGGGCGTGGACGCTCCTGACCACAGTGCTGAGGACAGAGCTCACGAGAGGGGCCTGGGTAGAGTCTGGATGGACGTCCGAGGCCTAAGCAGGGGGTCTGCATCTTCTCATCCAAGCTGTTTTGGGGGGATCCATCACACCCTCGGTCTGAGAATGAACACACTTTTGTTGTTGATGGGCCCTTCTGTGGAGCTCTCTCCTGCGTCTGTCTCAGCCTGTACTCCATGCTTTCCCTCCCTGCTGCCGAGGACCTGAGGTCACGTCCTCTTTGCTGTGCGCCTGACTGCCCAATGCGGCACCCCCAGCCCGCAGCCCCCACTACACTTGAGGTTTCCATGTCTGCCTGTCTCCCTGGACCCTGTTGTTCAGGAGGGAGTCAGGAGCCACAGCTCACGGCTCTGAGTTCCAACCATCCAGCCAGGGACTACCTGGGTCGGTGCCCGTGGAGGCTGCAGGAACGTCGGACAGAGCGCACTCCGGGCAGCCTGACTTGCTTCTAGGAAGGGGCTGATTGACCATTGTGCTCCGTGGTGGGGCTCCCCCTCCCTGGAGCTCGGCTGCTCCCTGGGAGGCTCCTGTCTGCCGGCAGTGAGCGGGGCCGAGGCACCCTGCTGAGGCAGATGGGCTGGGGGTGTTGATTTGACCTAACAAGCTGCAGGGATTGCCCCGAAACATGGTCTTTTCTTTCTGACATAAACACAATCTGTTTCCCCAGAAGTGCTGCCATAAACAGACACCAGGCATCCCAACCAAGTCCACAACAGGCTCCAGATACTGCGCCACTTGAGCTCCTTTCCAAGGATTTCTGGAAACACGGAGCAGAGAGGGCCCATCAGGGCCATCAGGGCACCTTGCACAGCTGTGCACCTGCTGCACGGCTCTGCCCCACACGCACCCCTCTTCCCATGTCCTGTGCCAGCATCTGATCCCGCCGGCCCCCTCAGAACCGCAGGTGATGCATGCCGTTCTGTCCCATACACGATTCAGATGTTGGAGGCCAGGACTCTGCTTCTCTTGTTCTGCATCTGCCAGGCACAACATCATAAGCCAAGCACCTTCATGAAGAGACAGAAGCTCAGCGAGGTCAAGTCACTGCCTGGAGATCGCACAGATAGAAGGCCTAGGAGTTTTTGCTTCCTTGAGTTCTCTTAGTGGGAATCAAAGAGGTCATCCAGCCCGGGGCTTTTCTCACTGAAGACACTTCCAGATCTTTCCAGAAAAAATGCAGAGGCTGTGTGCTCAGTCCTTTGCCTTTTCCCTGTGCGGCATTATCCATTTTCCTCATTAAGTCTTAGACTATTAATAACCAGCCATTTGTCTTAATTCAATAAAAAGATGATTGATCATATTTGCAACGGTTTCATCGAACCCCTGAAGGTGATGGATGGGCCCTGCAGTGAGGAAACCTCCAGAAAAGCCGCGTCCTTGTGCTCGCGTCAGAAGCGGCTGTTTCTCTCTCTGTCTCACCCAACACTTGGAGACAGAATTTATTTTTTAAAATATACATTTAGTATCCTCGAGGATCAATGCAGAGGAACACTTTTCCTTGACATATTGGTGCTGAATCTTGCATCTCAGGATTAGAGGCTGAATTGGGGTCGATTTCCATGGAGGGACACTTTTGTTTACCTTTCACTGCGTTTAGTTATGAGCGGCAGAATCGTGTGTGTGTGTGTGTGTGTGTGTGTGTGTGTGTGTTCCTAGGAAGAGGGGTGTGGGTGTTTGTGTCTTAGAGATGAGAAAATGAGGCCTCAGCCGGCGATGAGTGAAGCTGGACTCGTGTAGAGTCCGAATGCAATGCCCTTCCTGGCCGCTGGTGGGGGAAGTGATCCTACGGGAGCTGCTTCCGCAGGGGACACGTCCTGATGCCTGCACCTGCTCCCACACCTGCTCATCAGCCCCACACCCTCCTAAGGGAGGCTGCCCACAAGCCAGTGGCCTGCATTCCTGTGCCGACAGGCTCCCCCACATTGTGGGACCAGGGCTCCTCACCAGGCATCTCCAGGCCGCCTGATTTAACCCAGTGCAGCCCACACAGCCCCCTCTGGCTTCTCACCTTGTCCCTGTGCTCCGCTGGACCTATGTGCCCCTCCAGACCCCTCCAGACCATTGCTGGGGCTCTACTCACGACACTTCACAGCCCCGTCAGGGCATCTGCTGTGGGCGGAGTGTGTGTGTCCTGCAGTTTCACGTGTTGAGACCTAATCCTTAATGCAATGGTATTAAAAGGTGGGGCCCTTGGGAGGTGATTAGGTCCTGAGGGCGGAACACTCATGAATGGGGAGAGTGCCCTCTAAAAAGAGGTCTGAGAGAGATCCTTTGGCCCTCCACCAGGTGAGGGCACAGCAAAGAGGTGCTGCCTAGGAATCAGGGAGGGGCCCTCACCAGACGTTCTGCTGGAGCCTCTAGAACTACGGGAAATCAATGGCTGTTGTTTATCGGCCCCTAAGTCTATGGCATTTTGTTATGGGAGCCCCAACAGTCGAAGACAGCCTGGGATGGGTCATTCCTTCCCCCTTAAAGGTGTAGATCTTGCGTAGAAGTCCCTGGGCTGAGGATTGCAGGAACCACAGTGCCCCAACCTCAGCAAAGGGGACACACACGGCCACCCACCCATCCCTGGCCTTCCCCTTCCCTCTGCCTGCCCTTAGGTCTGGCCAGGGGGTCGTGCTGGCCGGCCGACTGTGGTAGCCCCATTCACCATGCCAAAACCAAAATGTCAAGAGGCCGGAAGGGACAGCAGTGAGGCTGACCTGGAGCAGGCTCTGCCTTCCGGGCCTCCTGCATGGTTTATCTTGGCCAGGTCCCTCGCCGTGGGAGGACATTACCAACATGCGTCCTTTGAAACATCACCTGAAGACTGAATCATTTCATCCCTTATTTTAGCCAATATCTCAAAACCCTGGAAAAGAGTTCTAATCAATAGGCTGTGAGGATGATGAAAACCTATTACCAGGAAAGAAACACATTATTAGGAAGATCAAAGGACAATAGAGCTCTAAGAGGAGGAGGTGGGGGTGTCTGGGCCTCACTGGGTCGATGTGGATGAGAGAGCCCCGTTCTTTTCTTCCTTTGAGAGGATCACGTTTAAGTGGACTCTCTTTTATGTACATTTTCTTCCATTTATGTCTCTGAAGATGAAATCAAGAATTTTTGTTACATTATGTATATGCATATATACGTACAAGTCTGTAGAACCCATAAGCATAAGAACATTGGAGTGGGTTTTCTTTGTTGTTTTTTGGTTTTGTTTTTTTTTTTACCTTTTGGCTCGCAGATGTGTGAGGACGTCTGCTTGCCTCCCAGAGCTCTGCGCATGAGGACACAGGGACAGACCTAGCCATTCTTCGTGGCTGCACCCTCACGGTGTCCACCCCACATCCTCTAGAGTGTGGAGGGAACGGAGTGGGCCAGCAGCAACCCTGCACTCAGAGTGCGCTGTGCCAGGGTCTCCTCCTGGCTCTCCCGTGCAGCTCCATCCTGCAGCCTCAAAACCAGGGATTCTCGAAAACCCCCTGCAGGATCTAGAGATGAGCAAGCTTGGGTCTTCCTTGCTCCCGAAGGAGGGGTGCAGAACTCATGTGAGAACCGGGCTTCTCATCAGCCCATCACGGCCTGAACTCCTGGTAGAAGATTTCAGACTCCAGATCACCAAATTCTAGGAGGGGGGTGGGATGGGAATATCGATTGATGGAGGACAGGAAGAGGAAGGAGGCCTCATCCCCCCTGAGAAATTGAGCAGGGTTTGCAAGAGAAGAGGATGCTTTCTAGAACATTGAACAGGGAAACAGAGTTCTGGAGGGAGCCACGAATTCCCAGGTTTACCACCTGCGCCATGGCTGGACTGATGCTTAGAGATGCCACATTTGGCAAAGAAAAATACAGGATATCAGCTAAATTTGAATTTCAGATAAAAAATAATTTTTAAAAAAGTGTATCTCTGTTAGAGGCACACTGGTGGTAAAAAAAACTACTTGTTCGCCTGCCGCGGTGGGTCATGCCTGTACTCCCAGCACTTTGGGAGGCTGAGGCGGCCTGGTTATGAGGTCAGGAGATGGAGACCATCCTGGCTAACACGGTGAAACCCCATCTCTACTAAAAATACAAAAAATTAGCCGGGCGTGATGACGGGCATCTGTAGTCCCAGCTACTTGGGAGGCCAAGGCAGGAGCATGGCGTGAACCCGGGAGGCGGAGCTTGCAGTGAGCCGATACCCCGCCACTGTGCTCCAGCCTGGGCGACAGAGCGAGACTCCGTCTCAAAACAAAAACAAAAACAAAAACAAACCCAGCAAAATACCAAAAAACCAAAAAACATAACTACTTGTTATTTATCTGGAATTCAGATTTAACCAAGCATCCTGCATTTTATTTGGCAGCCCCACCTGTGGCCGCTACTCCCAGCTCTTCATCTCACCAGTCATTCATTTATTCACCAATGAACTTGGTGGCTTACAAAAGTTCTCTAATTTGATAGGCACAGGGCCAGACTGGGGAGGAAGGCGGGGTCCCTGTCTCTGCTTACGTTCTGCTGTTGGTGGTCTGTTAGAGCATTTGTCTCTCACTGTGCGTTACACAGCAGGATCACCTGGAGGTCTTGTGCTGTTGGCAGGACAATGGGCTTCCAAAAGTGTCCAAGTCCTAATCCCTGGTCCTGTGAACATGTGACCTTACACAGCAAAGGGGACTTTGCAGATGTGATTCAGTCAAGGACTTTGAGATGGGAAGATCGCCCAGGCGTGCCCACCCTAATGACACGGGTCCTTACATGGGTCAGAGGACGATATGACGATGGAAGGTCAGAAGACACGGGGCTGCTGGCTTTGAAGGTGGAGGAAGGACTGTGGGCCAAGGAAATTAAAAAAAAAAACAAAACACGAGGAAACGACTTCTTCCTTGCAGCACCCAGCAAGGAACGCAGCCTCCCGACTCCTTGCTCTTAGCCCAGTGGGATCCCAGACTACGGAACTGTAAGGTGGGGAGCGCGCGCACTCTGCAGTCACTGAGTTTGTGGTATCTGCTCCAGCAGCTGCAGAAAATGCACTGTTACAACAGATTCCTGGGCCCCAGCACCTGACTTCTGAATTCCATAGACTGCAGAGGGGCCTGAGAATCTGCATTTCTAGCACACTCCAAGGTGAGGCTGATGCTGCCGGCCGGGGACTCCCCTTTGAGAACCTCGACCCAGAGCAAAGGTGTTAGAAAGGGGCAGCTGTGCTCCGTTGTGCAGGGGACGGAGGGGATGACGATCCTGTTCTTGGTTGACAGCAGCCCTCCTAGTGCTGGGATAGGATTCAGGGTTCCTGGTCTGCACGATATGGAAGGGCTGCTGCAAGGCCCAGGCCGGGACATTCAGTCCCTCCAGGTACCAGAGGGCCTTGTAGGGACCACCTCATTCTCCAGCCTCATTTGCAGACATGGCCTCCAAGTCCAGAGAGTGGGAGGGACTTATCCGGGGCCCCCTGGACAGGCGGTGCCAGCGTCAGCACCAGAGTCTGAGTGATTCCATTCCAGAGACTTTTTCTAGGCCACCAGCAAGAGAGAATGGAGCTCCAGGTATGCAGGGAGAGAGAGCACAGGGAGCCTAAGTGCTGAGGACCCTACAGCCTGCAACGTCTCGGCCACCTGCCAGGCAGAAAGCACAGGGTGGGTGGAGGGAAGGCTCTCATTGTGCCTCAGGATCCCTGGCAGCTCTGGCACGGTCACCTGTAACTGGGACACAGCTCAGCCTCCAGTTCCAGCCCTGCCTGGCATGTAATGATGGCGGAGAACAAGCAGCAAAGTGGCAGCAATTTGTAAATAATTATGCCCCGTGAGAAGCCCAGGATCCCAGAGGGAGTGAACTGCCCAACGCCAGGCAGTGGCAGGTGGTGGAGCTGGGGGCACCACTTGGGCCACCCATCCCACATCCGGACTTCCTGCCCATCCCAGCAGCCCTCGGACGGTGGCAGGGAGGACAGGTTTGGCCGCAGCCGCACACATTTCATTCTCGTCTCCTGCTGATCTCATTCCCTCCCCTGCTGGGCGCTCCTGGCAGTGAATTTATATATAACACGGTGCCCGCCCCTCCCAGCCCATTCCAGGAGAAGCCTCTTTGAAGGCAAAATAGATTCCAGAATGATCGTTCACTAAGAGACATTCATCAGTGAGATGTCCTCCATAAAACTGAAATATCATGAAATCGCACGCGCATGGGCCAGGAGCTGGGCAGCGGCCATATTTCAGCACAGAACATGGGCCACGCAGAATACAAGCGACTGTTTTTGATAAATTAGACCCCAGTTTACACTGTTACTTGCTTGTTGGAGAGAGTGAAATGGCCATTCAATCAACATTCTGACTCCCAGGAAGGCAGGGACAGCGGCCTCATCCCTAATCAGTCACCGGCACGGCCGCGGGCTGGCTCTCGGAAGGGCCTGGGCCCACTCCTGGCGCCCCGGGGAGAGCCAGACTCGAAACAGCGTGTCAAGGTGACAAATGGCACCTGGGAAGTTTCCAATCATGGGAACGGGGCCCATGTACCAGAGCCCATCCCTAGCCTACCTCCTCAGCCCTTGGCCTTCCTTGGAGGATCTCCTGGCCGGGGAGAAGGGCCGCTGGCTGGGGCAGGCACCCGAGACGTGCCTGTCCTCTGGGAGGAGGCAGCCATGTCCATCAGGCTCTGAGCCTTGCTTGAGCACTCATGAGGGCTGTGACGGGAGACAGGGTGGATAAAGAGGGTGGCTGTAATCTGCGCCTCCTGAGCTCCTCGGGGCGACGTGCTTTGTCTCCTACAAGCCTGAGATCTCCCTTAACCACCCTGCAGAAGATGAAACAGCATCTGCAGGCCCATCACCTGCCTGAGGCCTCATCTGGATCTGGAGGCAACTCTGGGATCCAAACCCAGGTGTCCTTGAATTAGCAGCCAAACCCTAAACGGCCCGGCCTCAGCTGACCCACACTTCAGTTATGATCTAAGTCACGAACGTGGTCGCAGAACTGGATCTATATCTAAGGAAAGCAGGTTCAACAGCCCATATTTGCGAACACTTCCCGGTGGGACGGTCTCTGCTGAGCACTTGGCCGCCTTCACCCCACTCAGTCCTGTCGAGACTGAGACTCCCGGTAGGCTGGAGAAGCAGCCAGCCTCGACACAGTTGATGAACTCGCCCTGGTCAGGAGTACGTGGGCAGCAGAGTCGGGCTGGGGACCAGGTCTGATGATAGAAATGTCTCTGCCTTTGGCCACACTGCACCTTCTGCTGCCGGTAGGCCCCAGACTCCCGGATGGGCACGGCTGAGTCCCTCTCCCAGATGGAGATTTCCATTTGCAGTGGCGAGAAGGGGCTGTGCGGACCCCAGTGCACCCACCCAGAGCTACTGAGGGTGCAGACACGGCACCCATGCCAGGGGTTGCTCCTTAACAAGGTGGCTCCAGACATGAAGTTGGTACCTGGTGAGCTGCTCTCACCTCTGATTTTGAACATGCTTTATAGACATCAATTAAGTATTGATTGATAAACGAATGCATTAAGATCCTGAGAAATGACTCCAGGCACAAAGTAATGACTTGTTACTGTGAAAAATACGGCTTGGAGGCATGGTGATTTCTCACCCATCGATGGCCCCTGGTTCTGCACTTGCTCTGGGCAGGAAATAAAAACAGGCAGAAGCAAGATTGGCTGAGACCTGCAGAGATGGGATTTTGAGTTTTGGAGAGGCACTGGACCTGTGGAGTAGAGGAGAGTAGCCTCCAGCTGCTGACCAGCTGCTGATCAGACACTGCACTGTGGTGTCTATCCTCCACACCTCTCGCCTCTCTGCCCGCTCCCGCTTTGCTGGTGACCTCTCTTCTGCCAGCCTGTCTGGGGGTGAGCCTGCCGCAGGTTGCCTGGCTCTCTGCCCGTGTCCCTCCACATCCACCATCTCCCTGTCCCACCTTCGCCCTGCCTCCCTGCAACAGCCCTCGTTGGGGAGGGTCCAGCCCAGCCGCCCTGCCTTCTGGGCTCCGTGCTCTCACCCACCAGAGCACCATCTTCCTGGAGTCCACCTCTTGCTCCCTGTGGCCCCCTGGGCATTTCCACCCAGCGTTCATGCTAGGCTCGCCCTACCTCCCTGTCCTGTCTCAGGTGAGAGCCTGGGAACTGCCAACGGCTGTTGGTGTCTGCCTGCCCGTCCCTCCCTCCCTCCTCCCGTGGCCAAGGACCCCCTCAAGGGCATGTTAGTTCAACACCTGCCCCTCGAGGGGTGCTGTGCCGTGCATTCCACCGGCAGTGGCAAGGGGGCGGGGGTGTACGGTGAGGGTCCCAAGTTCTCCCGGTGGCAAATGACCTAATCACAGGAACCTGTGGGAGCCTGTGGGAGAAGCAGCCACAGATGTGAACAGAGCGACTGGGGTGGGGCAGCCCCCAAATAAGGACTCTCAGATGCGATCAGATAGGGGTGCAGTTCCCAAATTAGGACTCGTGACATGATCTCCACTCCCCACGGAGTCCCCACAGGGCACGCAGGCAGTCGGGCTGAGCTCCCAGGAGGGGAAGAGGCCCTGCTTACTCTGGCCGTGGCCTCCCTCCCTCCTGCCTTGCCAGCCCCTCGCCGGCCTGGGGTCCTGGCACATGTATGCCGGTGCAGCCCTATCTCCTCTGAACTCCCTTTTTATTCCTTTCTGTTGACTCAGTGCTCCCTTCCCTCTGGGGCCATGAAAGGACCCTTGGGCTCTGTCCTCTCAACTCCTCCCAGTCTGTCTCTGTCTCCCGTGGTGATGTCATCATTGGGTGGAAGCCAGCCTTCTGGGGTGAACCCAGGTCCCTGCTGCCCCAGTGTCTGGTTACCCTTTGCTGGACACCTCCACTCACATTTTCCCAGGACAGTCATCCCCCTAGTCCTGGTCCCTGAAACTGGGGAGAGCACCTTTCCTGGCAGGTGAGGCCCGAGTGATTTAGACCTGAGCAGCTCTGGGCATTGCACTCCTCCAGCCACAGAGATGAACCTGAGGACCGGGGACACAGAGGGGACAGAAAACGTTGGCAGGGACCCTGGCTTTCCCTCTGAACTTGTTACTGAGAGGACAGAAGGTCCCTGGCTCCTACTGCTATCTTGTCAGTAGAGGGCACCCAGACACCCTGCACTGGGAGCTGGAAAGACAGCCTGTGTGCCTCCGTCAAGCCATACCTGAAGCCTGGTCTGCACTTGGACTTGTCACTTCTGTGGGTTGACAAAGGCCCTTTTGCCTTAGTGAGTTCTCAATTGCACCTGTACGAGTATCGGTTAGTACAGGCCACCTAAACCGCAGACTTGCAGGCTGGGAAGGAGCCTTACCTTACCTGCTCTCCTCCACCTGCCTTCCAGAAGTACCTCTGCAGCTGAGGCACAGCTCCAGGGAATGGCCGATGGGGACAGACCATGGGTCAGGACTGCCTTGGGTCAGGACCTGGGATCTTGCTGCAGCTCCCCTGACCCGTAGAGAAACGCCTGGCCCGTGCAGATGCCCAGCAACCACGCTAGGAGTGGAGCTGGCCCATCTCGAAGGCCCCCTTCTGCTGTGGCATTTCCTGCTGCTGGAGGAATGAATGTCAGCCGGTGCTCTCTGTCTGGTCGGAAAGGTTGATGTGAATTGTGCACTTGATTTTGGCAGCTGACTTCGCTGATTCTCCAGCCCTAATTGTAATGAGCATGAGCATGAATGTCTTGAAATATAGACACATACGAGCTGCCAAATACAGTGAGTCATCATATTCCCAACTTTCAGGCAAGCTTGGGTGCCAGGGTAAGCGACCTACACATCAAAGAGATGGAGTCCTGGCTTCTGCGGGCGGGGCGGGGAGGGCGCTGGGGAGCTGCTGGCTCTGGGGTGGGCGCGCATATTCCTTTCTGTCAGATCAGAGGGTGCCTGAGAGGTGACAGAGACGGCGCTAGTTAGTCCTGTGAAATTCGAGATGGGCCTGGCAAATCATCTTAATAAAAGGCTCTCTGAAGAGAGTAATTGGGGGAGTTGGGTGGAGTCCCCGCAGCTCCCACAGGTTGGCAGGTGCCGAGGGACAGGCGAGCCTACCACTCCTCGGGGAGTGCAGGCACGTGTGCATGAGCGTGAACACATGTGTAAATGTGTGTAGTGTGTGCATGTGTTGTGGGTATGTGTGAAGGGTGTGTGTATGTGAACGTGTGTGTTAGTGTGTGCATGTGAGCGTGTGTTGTGGGAGTGTGTGTGAAGGGTGTATAAACGTGCGTGTGTATGTGAACGTGTGTGTGTTAGTGTGTGCATGTGAGCATGTGTGTTGTGGGAGTGTGTGTATGAAGGGTGTATAAACGTGCATTTGTGTATGTGAACATGTGTGCATGTGAGTGTGCATGCCGTGGAGTGTGTGAAGGGTTTGTGTATGTGAACGTGTGTTAGTGTGTGCACGTAAGCATGTGTGTTGTGGAGGAGTGTAAACGTGCACGAGTGTGTGTATGTGAACGTGTGCACGTGAGTGTGCATGTTGTGCGTGTGTGTGTGAAGGGTGTGTGTATGTGAACGTGTGTGTAGTGTGTGCATATGTGTGTATGTTGTGGGTGTGTGTGTGAAGGGTGTGTGCATGTGAGCGTGTGTGTTAGTGTGTGCATGTGAGCGTGCATGTTGTGGGTGTGTGGAGGGTGTGTAAGTATGCATGAGTGTGTGTGTATGTGAACGTGTGTTAGTGTGTGCATGTGAGCACGTGTGTTGGGGTGTATGAGTGTATGCATGGAGGGTGTATAAGTGTGCCTGTGTGTATGTGAACGTGTGTGTGTTAGTGTGCACGTGTGAGTGTGTGCTTTGTGGGAGTGTGGGAGTGCATGTGGAGGATGTATAAGCGTGCATAAGTGTGTGTGTGACTGAGCTTGTGTGGTCCTGCACAGTTGCATGTGCTTGTGTGCTTTTGCATGTGCAGGCATGTCTGCAGGTGCCGTGTGTGTGCTCACCAGGGACTCTGACCCATGGGTGCATGCGTGTGATGTGCATATTCAATGTTGGGGAGACTCTGGACGCACTGATCCTCCTGTGAGCTTCTGCACTGCAGCCTAGACTCTGGGTGTGCCCAAATGGGTGAGGAGGGCTGCAGGCACAGCTACCGGTGCAGGTGTCTGGAGCTGTGGCCCCACTCGTCTACAGCAGGGTCCTGGGAGGGCCAACAGGGGCACGGCTCCCCTCCTCGACTCACAACTGTGTCCTGTGAGGCTGCTGCATGGCTGGCTGTCCCATCCACCTCCCTTTGTCCAGCCTGTGTCTTCTCCACTCTTGCTTGGTGAAACCTGCAAGGCCTTTGGGAGCTCCACCTTCTCCATGGCATCTTCTCTACAGGCCTCGCAGGCCTCTCTGCAGCCCAGCTACGGCGCTTGGCGTCCTATCAGGCGCTCTCCTTCTCTGCTGTAACAGGGACCCTTGTTTGCGGGGCTGTCCCTTTGTGCCTGTCCATCACCTCCCCCAGGGCAGGGTCAGCCAGCACCTGGCACCGAACAGTGTGCACTGCAGCGTTGATGCTGAGGACAAACCTGGCTCTCACACCCTCCAGATGGCGGTGTGATTTTGAGGACTTGGATCTCAGCCATCCCTGGGGCAAGGGGGGGCTTTGTCACTCTGAACCGGGGAAGTCTCTCCCTCCTCCCGCCCAGCTCTCCAAGTGACCCTGGGCAGGTCCTTCCTTGGGGTTGCCTCTGTAGGATTGAGCTAGATGCTCCCTGAGTTCCCTCTCAGAGAAGCTGGGTTATGCCTTAACTTTCCCCTGGAGCTTTCCAGAGCCCCTGGATCCTGCCAGCGTCACTCCCAACAGTGGCCAGAAGGCGGAATGAGAGTCCTGCTGCGGTTCCTGGACCTGACATTTCAGGAGATCCTGGGCAAACCCCACAGCCCTCACCTCATTCCTCTCAGCCCCAATGGGGTGTGAATCCTCCCAGCTGCCCCACAGAGCCATCAGCAGCTCAGATTCCCGAGCCAGCCCCCATGGAGCCAGCGAGGGATCCGGCGTCAGTTCCAGTCCTGAGGAGGATGAGGGGCAGGCTCATGGAAGGATGGAAGGATGGAAGATGGGATCTGGGAGAAAGGAGGGAAGGGGAGCTGGGCTCTGGGGCTTTTGGCTTCTGCAGCCACTTGGACAGAGGTGAGAAAACTCAGAGAACAGCGTGGTGTGGAGTCCATGGTCCACTTTGGGACACTGTATGGGACTGTCAGATGTGTACCCCAATTCTCAATCCCCCACTTCTTCAGCCACAGAGGTGGCCACATGCCATGCCCAAGAACTACTCTGCCAGCTCCCCTTTCAGAGGGTGGCAGCTATAGAGAAATCATCAGAGCTATGGGTGGGGAAGGGCCGCCTGGGCAAAGTCCCCTGAGGGCTGACCAGGCAGGACTAACCTCCTCTGCTTTCTGGTCTCACCTTCTTCCTGCTGCCTGGAGCAAGAATGCGACTGCTGCAGCTGGTGACCAGAGGTGACGTGGACAACGGCCCATGTGAAAAAGGTCAGAACAGAAAAGATGGACACAGCCTGGTCCTGGTGACCATGCAGTGGCCAAACCAGACTCTGACAGCTGGTCTCAGACTTTTCTACAAAAAGAAAAATGAACCTCTTTGCAACTCAAGACCTTGCGTTGTAACTCAATCTAATTGAACCTGATACAGACCTGTTCCTTTGGAGGGCCTTGGGACACACAGAGGGGGTATCGCAGACAGGACCATCGGGAGGTGGAGAGGCTAAGATGCTAGCAAAGGGCAGTCCTGTGAGAGAGAGCCCTGGAGGGTGGGTGACAGCAAAGCTGACAGAGGGGGTGTTTTAGGAAAAGCTGTGGGATGCTGCATGTCACAGGAGAGTAGATGGCCTGTTGGATTTGAAGACACTGAGGTCGGGACCCGAGCTAGGACAACTTTGGGCTGTGAGGTAGGGACCTGGGGTATTGGTTATTAAGGGGAGAGAAGGAGCCTGCAGTCCCCGTGAAAATGCTTTTGAGAGACGGGAAGGAGCTGGAAGGGTCTGATGTAAGGATGCTGAAGAGCAGCCTTGGAAGCCCACAGAAAAGACGAGCTTTTAGAAAATAATAAGGAAGGCTGGTGCAGAGGGTGGGTCCTGGGCGCCGCAGCAGGATTGGCCTCTGGTCGGAGGGAGCTTGGGGTAGGGGAAGATGTGAGTGGGTTTGTACATGCACTGCTGTGAGATGAGGGGGTTTGTATTAGTCAGGGTTCTACAGAGAAACGGAGCCAATAGGATAAACGTGCATAGGAAGAGATTCGTAAGGAGATATTTCATGCGATTCTGGAGGCTGAGAAGTCCCACAATCTGTTGTCTGCCAGCCGGACACCCAGGAATGCTGGCAGTGCAAGTTCCAAGACCTGAGGGCAGGGATCCAACAGTGTGGACTCCAGTCACAGCCTGAAGCCCTGAGAACCTGGAGTACCAATGGCCGGAGAAAATGCACGTCTCCCCTGGATCAGGCAGAGAGAATCCAAACTCCCTCCACCTTTTTGTCCTATTCAGGCTTCCACAGATTGGACGAGGCCCACCCACCTTGGGGAGGGGCCACCTGCTGTGTTCAGTCCACCAGTGCAAACGCTAAGCTCTTCCAGAAACACCCTCACAGACACCCGGGAAGTCACGTACCCACTCTCCGGGTGCCCTGGGGCACAGGCAAGCTGACAAGCCGGTTACCCCTCAGGGCTCCTGCTGCCTCGCCTGCTTTCTCTCGGAAACGTGAAGTGTGGCCTCAGCTGAAAGTGAGGTGAGCGTGCGAGTGTGAGTGTGAACTTGTGTCAGGGTACATGTGCATGGGTGGAGTGTGTGTGCGTTTTATGACGATGATGGAGCCCAGTGACCCATCGTCCGTGGGGTGTCAGAGCCTCCTAGGATGGCCACACTGAAGGTGCGGAAGGAGGCAGCTGGCTCAGCATCAGATGTTTCCAGCATCCGCGGGAGTGAGCCGGAGGCTGGTGGGTGGTTGTGATGTATTTCTTTCGGAATGGATCCTGCAGATTCTTCTCCCTCCCAGTCTCTGGTGCCTCCAGACAGCACAGCACTGGAAGGAGGAGGACACCAGCAGTGTTGCTTGTTTGCTTACAGAGGGTGCGCAGCAACAGCAGTAGCCTGGGGCCAGCTTTGGGAGTACCAAGGATATTTCAGGGTTTTAAGCCAAGGGATGACACAGTGGGCTTACATTTAGAAAAAATGCTTCTGGTGGAAAGGACAGGGAGAGACTGAATAAGTTTGGGGTAAGTGGCAAAAATTAGAGAAAGAAAAGCTTCCAGGAGGTCTGAGCCCAGGAAAGTGACCGTAAGGATCCGAACTGAGGAAGTCATCCTGGAGGTGGAGGCATCAGGCCCAGCTGGAGAGATTGTGAGGGCGAAGAACCTGCAGGACCCATTGTGAAAGAAAAGAAACAAGCTCAGTTTTGAGTATTTTGCATTCTTCACTTGGGGGGAAAACAGAGCCATAAAAATTGCAGGCAGGTGCGCATCATGTCTTGGTAAGTTCCAAAGGATTGCTTTTAATATGATAGGCACATAAAAGATTTTAAAAGCAACTGCTTTACATATACATTATCAACTGCTCCAGGAGCCTTATGGCACCAAGGGAGAGCTTTGCTATTAACCACAGCTCCATGGCAGCAGGTAGCTGAGGGAACGTGAGGACATCAGGACTGGGGTTCACAGGAGGTAAAACCTGCAGCTGCTTGTAGGAGGCCTCAGGCTTCCTGCACCCGCCTCTGTTATCCTCTGGATTGGGGCAGCCAGCACAGCAAAGAGCTGGCCCCCAGAGCCCACAGCCTGCAGGGAGACAGACAGGAAAAGAGATGATGAGACGCCCTCTCATCATAGCAGGCACTGTTTTACCACGGCATGGCAGGAAAAGCACCTAGATTTGCTGGGGCATCTGTTGAAATGAGGTAGAGAAGTTTCCTTCTTCACAATCTCCTGAATTCTTTCCAGGGGAAGTGACGAAGGGGTGACGTTGTTGTTGCTCGGAAGTTTCTTGACAGCCTGCTTGGGGCAGAATGTGGGGATCTGAAGGGTACAGGTGTGAGCACAATTCTTCATGGATTGTTGTGTGAGATGATGAGAAAGGAACTCACCCATCTTTCTGGAGGGAGGAGGAGACATGGGGGCAGGGGGATCCAGAGGTGACAGAAAGTGACACACACCCCAGAGTCACCCCTTCTATCACGCCCAATATCTGTGAGGCTGCTGAATTTCCAGCCCGCTTTGCCATGAGTGGGTCTGCGGAGAAACTGGTGGGAGCTCCAGCCTTTGGGTATAGCTGGAGGCATGAATGTCTCACCATGCCTGTGAGCATGAATGCAGAGAGGCAGCCAGGAATAGGGGGGTTTGAACAATGTCTCCCAAATTCAGAGAGGCAGAAAGACCCTGGCTGACACCTGAGTTTCTCGTGTTACTTCACGAGGTGTAGATGATATGATGATGCAAGAATCCAAAACTTCTCCAGACAAATCCGTAGGAGTAGTAAGAGATCACTGGTTAGATTTTTCATTCATTGAAATTCCATTTCATTCTTATTTGAATCTATCCATTTTATTGCAGGCAAGTCTTTGATTCCATCGTATTTTTGAAATATTTGCTATACATATTGTGCATGACAGCCCACATATCTAAAGTCTGACTTTGTTCTTTTCTTCTTGTTTCCTGTTTTGGCTGAGTTTTGCTCTGTCTGGCTGGCTAGTTTATTTCTACAATTGTGTGATTTTTAGTTATGAACTCATGTGGATTTGATATCTATGGAAGGTCTCTGGGGAAGCAAGCTTTTTCAGGACATGAAAGGGCTTCAAATATTTGGGGAGAATTTTCTCCTTGTGCCGAATCCAGGGCTGAGAAAGACACTTTTCATGGCTTTCTGCTTCTGTCGGACCATTCCTCCTTTCCCACTCATCTTTTCCTTCTCTCTAGCCCTTCCCGACTCCTGGCTTCGTGGGGGGTAATTTCCAGTCCGGCTATGAATGACTGGGAAAGAAATATTAACATTTCCACGGTTGATTTTAGATGTATTTGCTTCTTCTTGCTTAATGTTGGTGATTGCTTTATATATTTTTAAGCTAAATTATTATGAGCATACAAATTGATCATTTTTCATCTCCCTGGTAAAATACTTACTCTTTTCATCCTTTCACTTTTAAAAAACTTAAAAGCAGTATTTTAGATTCAGAAATAATTTTATGTATTTATGAGGCTCGATGGGATGTTCTGATATGTGCGTACATTGGAGAAAGGTTAACTCCAACTAATTAACATGCCCATCACCTTACCTGCTCATAATTTCATCACTTTTCATCCAGCTAGGTGGCGTAGGCTACCGCAAGTTGATTTAATCCTAGCTCCTCTGGGGAGATGAAGAACATGAGAGCCATTATTCTGAAGACACTGCTAGGTCCGAGACCTTGCTCTTGCCTCCAGGACCCACTGGCGTTCCTTTCCCTAGCAAAAGGCAGAGGCCTCTGTGGGCTCACGACCCACGCAGCTGCATCTGTGAGTTGCATGTTTACAAACGGCCTGTCTCCTGGAAATAAATCTTTGCACTTTTCTCGGGAAATATAGTCTATAAATCACTGTGACATTTAAGATGAGGATTGCCTCCTCCCGCTCCTCTGCCTCTAAGTATAGGCCCCCCACGCTTGCTGCAGAGCCTGGGAGGTGGCCAGCCCAACTCTGTCTGGCTGGGGTAGGGACAGTCACTTAGAGATGAAATCACTGACATCTTCAAATGTCAGCTTTGTCACCACCACAATGACCTTGCATCGCAATGAGCGGAAAGATGACTTTGTGAAACGTTAAGCAGGTGAGTTGCCCCTCCTTCGTATTCGTCCTGGTCTTAGAATGCCACTGTTGTCATTTTGGCATTCGCTTTTTAATGCTGTGATGATTAATTTTATGTGTCAACTTGGCTGGGCTAGGGTGCCCAGCTGGTTGGTCAAACACAAGTCTAGATGCTGCTGTAAAGGCAATTTTCAGATGTGATTAGCATTTAAATCAGTAGTCTTTAAATGAAGCACATTACTCTCTGTCATATGGGTGGGCCTCATCCAATCAGTTGAATTCTTCAAGAGAAAAAAACTGAAGTGCCTTAGAAGGAAAGAGTTCTGCCTTCAGACTGTCTTTGAACTTAAGACTGTAGCATCGGCTCCTGCTGTAATTTCCAGCCTGCTGGCCAGCTCTGCATATTCACACTTGCCAGCCTCCACAATCGTGTGAGCCAATTCCTTAACTTCTCTTTCTCTGTGTATCCCATTGGTGCTGCCTCTCTGGGGAGCCCTGACTAATACACATGCAGATGATACGATGCCCGGCATTCTGAATACATGCACTAAATCCACCACGTTCCCACATTTATAGATTTGGATTAACACACTAACTTACTCATGTTTGCAAGTATAAATAAAAAAAAATTGCTGGTGCCAATTTCAAAGTTTTGCCATGAGGTAGCTTGAAGGAATGACATTTTATGTAATTTGCTCAAGGCCGTAGGACATGCGATCAGGATGTAATGCAAAGCAACTCTTATTGGGCCCTCTGCTCTGATGCCCCTCACATCTACCACCTCAATGGATTAGCACTCTCCCTGCAGACACCCCTAGCCCCAGCGCTCTCCCTGCAGACACCCCTAACCCCGGCTCCTACCTATTGTTTCTTTAATGTGCTCATCACACTCCAACATGTCATGTATTTACTGGCTAAATTGCCTTTTTTAATGTGTTTTCTTGAGATAAATGTCAGCTCACAGAACCTAGCACCTGGCACATAGTAGATGCTTAATTCCATATCTGTTGGAATCAATGCAAATAAATGAATTATTGTCAAGAGGGAGGGAGGGAGGGAGGGAGAGAGAGAGAGAGAAAGAGAGAGAGAGACAGACAGAGCTATAGCTCAGGGAGTCAAAGTGTAACAGAATGAGTGAATGAGTCTGGGGCTCCGTCAGACCAACTTCAAGTCCCAGCTCAGTCACATGTAAGGTCATTTAGCCTCTCTGCATCTTGTTTTTCACATCTGGGGTGAGTAGTATGACTTGGAGTTCAGTACTCACCCAGATAATGAAGAAAAGCACAGAGCACAAGCCCGGTGCATAGTCCACACTCAGTGTGAAGGGCATGTTTTATTTTTGTGGGATCCCATAGCACTCTGCTGGCACCCTGTCGAAAGCACCTTCCCCACCTTGGAGTCATTTGTCTTATAGGCACTTTTGTATTTTGTTAATATTTACAATTGTATATTAAGCCTCTCTTTTTCCCGATCGAGCCTGCTGTGGTGCACTGCAGGCTGGTGCATACAGAGTGCTCTGTGGATGCTTGCTGAGTGCCTGTGTAAGAGGATGGACAGATGGGTCTAGTGGGTTGCACGGCCTGGCTTTCTCCATCCATTTATTTAGATGTGCATTGCCCTGTGTGGCAATACTCTGATAGTAGATCTTAGGCAAAACTCAATTTACAGAGGACCCAAGGGTCAAAATCCAAGTCACAGCTGTACTTTGGCACCAGTGATAAGCGACTTAGACAGAGCAGCCTACGACCCTTTACACAATTTTCAAAGTCATCATTCAGTTTAGTCCCCACGAGCTAGATCTGATCATTGTCTCCAGGTGGCGAAGCAGTGATCGACGGCTATTTGACAGTGAATGAGAGTCCCAGGTCAGCTTGAGTATGGCTGTGAGAGGAGCTGTGGCTCTGGGTGGCGTGTTCCCCTGCACCTTGGACTTCATGCTCCGGGGGCACAGGTGTGAATGAAGGAAGGTGGACTTTTCTCTCTAGCCCAGAGCTAAGGATGACTCCACTATAGGGAAACTGCTGGGAGGGTGCTTGGTCTGAAGGTTTGTGTCCCTTGAAATTTGCATGTTGAAACTATAACCCCAAAGTGATATATGAGGTGGTGGGAGGGTTGGGAGGTGATTAAGTCATAAGGGTGCAGCCCTCATGAATGGGTTTGGCCCCCTTGTAAAATAGACCCCAGAGAACTCTCTAGCCCTTTTCCTACTGTGTGGAGACACAGCAAGAAGACAGCCATCTATCAACCAGGAAGTGGGCCCTCTTCAGACACTGAATCTTCTGGCACATTAATCTTAGACTTCCCAGCTTCCACAACTGTCAGAAATAAATGGTTGTTGTTTAAGCCGCCAGTCTATGGTATTTTGTTATAGCATCCAGAACTGACTAAGACAGAGAGGAACATAAATGGAGCAGGAAAGGGAATTGCTATGAACTGTCTGTGAGTGTCTCCCCCAAGATTCATACGCTGAAGCACTAATTCCCAAGGTGACAGTATTTGGAGGAGGGGTCTTTGGGAGATAATCAGATTTAGATGAGGTCTTGAGGGTAGAGTCCCCGTGATGGATCCCCATAGTGGGATTAGTTTCCTTCTGAAAGGTGACAAGACCCTTTCTCCCTCCTTCATGTGAGGACACAGCAGGAAGGCAACTGTCTGTGAGCCAGAAAGGGAGCCCTCACCTGATGGCCAAGCCTGTTGATGCCTTGTTCTTGGACTTTCTAGCCTCCAGAATGGTGAGAAGTGAATTTCCACTGTTTAAACTCCCCAGTTTGTATTGTCTTATTGTAGCAGCCTCAACTGATTAAGACAGGACTCTAGGGGAGAAGAAGAAAGATGGCCCAGATGAAAGTGAAGGAAGGAAGTAGGGAAAGCAGATCTTCAGAAGAAAGAGGCTGTAATTTTAGACGCTGGATGTTAACCTCAGAAGGGGAAACTGGAGCTGTGAAGCCACAGAGGCACTCTGACCCACTCTTTCTTTCTAATAATACTGGAAAATCATCTCACTTAAACTAGCAATAAAAGCTTGTGATTAAATGCAAAGTTAGTATTAAAAAAAAGGAACAATTAGCGTAATAATATCCCTACAGATGCTAAGGCACAACAGAAAGATACGGTCACAATAAACCAAAGACTTTAATCTTTCAAAAACAATATACTGTTCTTTGACAAATAACAGAATTTGTGAAAGAATAGCATATATCAGAATTAAAATAACACATAAATAAGATGACTGGATAAGTAGATGACAAATAGAGCTCACAGAATTTAGTAAATGATTAGAAATAAAAGAAACATCATTTTAGAACAAGAGAGATGAAATCAGAGGAAATACACAAATAAACAACCATCACATAAATATGAACAGATACAAATAAAATGTAAAAAAGGAAGTATTTTAAAAGAAGGAAAATTAAGAAAGACATTGAAAATATTTGAAGGTAATAATATAGAAGACTAGAAGATTCAACATATGTATCATTGGAGATGCTGAAGCAGACGCCAAAACACAGGACAGAATGAATACTAAAGCCAATACTTACGAAAAAAACTTCCTTAAATGAAAAAAAAAAAAAAAAAGACTTAAATACTGGGAAAGAACATACCCCGTTTGGGAAAGTCCACCTGAATGGTCAATACAAAAGCATATTCTAGTAAATTATTGGGCTTTAAATTGAAATCCAATTATTTGGGCATTCATGTAAAAAGATCCAGAATCTTACAGAGGAAAGAAAATCAGACTGCATCAGACTTTTTGACAGCAAGTCTTTATACCAGAAAAAAAAAAATGGAGAAAAAGATTGAAGATACTCAAGGAAAGACAATGTGAGCCAACCAGCCAGACTGACCTTCAGGCATACATCCATATAAAAACTCAGAGAATATTATTACTATGAAGCCCTCCTGAAATGCCTAATACCCCACACTAACTATGTATACTTCCACCACCACTTTGCCCTCATTTTTGTTATATGAAGCTGTTTCTTAGTTAATGTGGGGTACCAGCACCCAGAGATGCTAGTTAGCATGGTGTCCTTGCACCCAGAGATACTACTTAGCATGGTGTACTAGGACCCAGAGAACTACTTAGCATGGTGTAACAGCACCCAGAGAACTACTTAGCATGGTGTACTAGCACCCAGAAAACTACTTAGCATGGTGTAACAGCACCCAGAGAACTAGTACTAAATGATGACTTTGAGGAAAGCAGTGCAGTATACAATGACTATATGCTTTAACAATGTAATACCCGAAAAATTATCAAAACTGGGGGTGAAAGGAAGAGGGGAATATGTAAAAAGTGGAGTAATCTGACTGATTGTAAGTACTAACTGAGAAAGAGGGCAGATCATGAGGTCAGAAGATTGAGGCCATCTTGGCTAATATGGTGAAACCCCGTCTCCACTAAAAATGCAAAAATTAGCCAGGCGTGGTGGCAGGTGCCTGTAGTCCCACCTACTCGGGAGGCTGAGGCAGGAGAATGGCATGAATCCAGAAGGCGGAGTTTGCAGTGAGCCGAGATTGCACCACTGCACTCCAGTCTGTGTGACAGAGCGAGACTCCATCTCAAAAAAAAAAAAAAGAAGTAACTTCAAATTAGTTCTTTTGGGAGAAGGAGACTAGAAAGACAGCAGGGAACCGGGAGCCATTCTTAAAGAAAAGAGAGGATGATGAAAATACACAGTTACTAGAGTAAAGATGTCTATTAGAACAAAAATTCATGCCCTTCTAGATACTGAAAGACATGTGAGAAAAAAAGCAAGTTGAGTGTTGTATGCAGTGAGTGAATATCTGTGCGTGTGTGTGACATGCCATGTATATGCATGTGTCATATGACTGTGGCAGACTGAAGGCAAAGACATTGATTACAGTGATAAATAATACACAAAATGGGCTTAAAATAAATGGAAGAAATATTATTTTCAGATTGATGAACAAAGTGAAATCCAACTCTATGCTATATACATGAGACCTGCCTAAAATAAAGAAATTCAGAAAACAAAGTACAAATTAAGATATCTGGGAAAAATGCAAACAAAAAGAAAGCAGGTGTAACAACCATGCTCTCTAACAAAGTAGGTGTTAGAGCACATGGCATTGAAAGAGATTTAAAAGGAGGCATTTTCATCACACTAAAGCCACAATTCACCATGAAGGCATCACAGTTATTAATATACATGTGCCCAATAATATAGTCACTTTCAAAGAGTAAAAAGTGCAGGAGATACAATGAGAAATGGATAAAAATACACTCAGGACAGGAGAATTCGCCACACCACTCTCTATCCAAGACAAACCGTTAGTAAGAAGATAGAAGACTTCAATGACATGACCAATGAAGCAGATCCTACAGAAGTATATTGAACTCTGAACTCTGATAATTGAGAATACATCTTCTTTTTAAAAGCACATGAACTGTCTCCCAAATTGACCATATCTTATGCTACAAAGAGAATCTCATTAAATCCAAAGCATAGAAATAATACAATCAGCCTTCTCCTACCACAAGCAATAGAACTAGAAGCTAATTATAGCATTAACAAAACAAAAAGATTTGCCCACTAAACATGTTATTAAATGACTCTTGGAACAATAAAACAAAATAAAGAATAAAAAACAAAATAAAGAATGAAATGACAGAATTTCATAAAATAGAATTTATAGAATATGGTAAAGCAGTTATAAAAGAATAATTTTAGACAAAATTAATATTATTAAAAATGCAAAAAGGAAAATAAATGAACTAATATCCAACACAAAAAGCTAGAAAAGAAACAACACAGTAAACACAAAGAAAGCAGCAAAAAGAAGTAACAAAAGTACTAATGAGTTCAAATGAGTTGGTACCAATGCAATAGAGCCAGCAAATACATCCAAAATCTGTTTGTAGACCAACTGTGAGGCCATCTAAAAAAATTCTGGTGAGGTTTGGGAGAAAGAGGGCACAAATACAAAAAACTTAGAAATGACAAATGCATCAAATCCAGAAGAATTTACTTTTTTTAATCAAAAGATTACTTTGTAGAATTGTAGGTAAATAAAGTAAAACACCAAGATAGGATAATTTCTAGAACACTGCAAAGTACCAGAACTGACCCCATTAAAGCGAGAATCTAAACAGGCCAGTTACCATTAAAGAAACAGAGGAGGTAGTTACTCCTTTCAAACCCCATTACCACAGAGGAAACATACCAAGTTTTAATTAGATCAATTAATAGCAATGATACTTAAATAATTCCAGAGTATAGGGAAAAATGGAGAACATCGAAATTCGTTTTATGAAGCAAGTAAAACCTCTATAATATGACAGAACTTTTACTATAAAACAAAAGTGCTAACCAGCTTCGCTTATGAGCATAGATGCACAAAGGTCTTAGCTAAAATGTAATTAAACAGAAGCAAACAGCAGGTAACAAAATAATGCATCAAGACCAAGTGGTGGTTTTACCAGGAACAGGAAGAGGGTTCAATACGAGAAAACATATTAATATAATCCATCAAATGAATATAGCTAAGCAGAAATGTCATCTGGTCACTTCAAAAATAGAAGAGGCATTTTACATAATCAAGCATATTCATGTTAAAAACACTTGATAAAAATAGCAATTGATGTATCCAGAAGTTAGCATACTACTCAATGGCAAACAAAAATGTCCTCTGGCTAAAGACAGGAGGAAAACAAGAATTCCCGAGTCTCTTCTGCCATCTAGGATTGTATTGAAAATATCAGACAGTGCAATTAGCCAGGAGAAAGGAATCAGAGGAATAGATACTAGAAAAGCAAAGGAAAAAATAAAACCATCTCTGTTTGCAGATGAGAAAATTATATATCTTGAAAATCCCCCCAAAATCAAAGGGAAACTATTACCACCCCCAAAAAAGAGAGAGAGAGCGAATTGCTAAAAATGGCATATTATAAAATCAAGATTTGCAAGTCAGTAAGAACTTATGCTTCCAGAAAGATGGATAATTTTCCCTATTCCTTCTACTGATTTCGACTACCTACTGCGGACATTACACACAGAACAAACCTAGGAAGGCTCTCAAGGTGCAGAGGGAAAACCAGACTGACCTCAGCACCCAAGAAACAGCTTGGGGTGAGTTTCCTGGGTTTTCTTTTGCCTTCATAGTTCCTAGATTTGAAACTGAGGAAGCAAGCAACCTGGAAATGTCGGTGGATGCAGACAAATAAACAACCTCAAAAGCCCGTTCGCTCTAGCCAAAGGACAAGGAAAGGGGCAAAGCTCATTCACTCCAGCCAAAGGACAAGGAAAGGGGCAAAGCTCATTCACTCCAGCCAAAGGACAAGGAAAGGGGCAGTCCATCAAGACAGAATGCTTTTAAAAGATAACCACTGCCCTCCAGCAATACCACAGAAGAATCTGGCCGTACCCCAGGTACATCAGAAAAGACAACCTTTCCCTAGCAGTAAAGAGGCCTCCCTTACACTGGGAGCCCTAGTGAAGAGCAGGGACTTTCACCCCCATCTAGCAGTGATGGAGCCCCACCCACCACAGTGCCAGCAGAGATCGTATGGGAGCTAGGATGCTCATCCCTGCACAGCAGTAACAAGGAACCCTCCTCACTGTGGGCATCAAGGGTGAGTGAGTGCGAAACCTGGGTGTCACTTGGAAGGGAAGAGTGGTGTCTCCATCCTTCCCATTCCTTGCCAGAGTGATGTCCCTGGGACAAAGAAAATAATTTATCACCAGCAAATCTACCCTACAGCTAAAACAGAGGGCTTAAGTAAGTCCCAGAATCTCATGACATAATACAAAAATGTCCAGGATTCAGTAGAAAATCACTGATTCTGCTAAAAACGGAGGGGATCACACAGTGGATGAAAAGACAACCACTGCATGGCATACAAATTGACAAAGATGTTGGAATTATTTGACAACGGTTTTAAAACAGCAGTGATGAAAATGCTTCAATAAACAATTATGAACACACTTGAATGAAAACAGAGAAAGCCTCAGCAAAGAAATAGAAAACCTCAGCAAGGCAACAGAGTTAAGAAAAAAAAATGAATAGACATTTTATTATTTATTTATTTATTTATTTATTTGAGATGGAGTCTCCCTCTGTTGCCCAGGCTGGAGTGCAATGGTGTGATCTCGGCTCACCGCAACCTCTGCCTCCCAGATTCAAGCGATTCTCCTGCCTCAGCCTCCCGAGTAGCTGAGATTACAGGCACCTGCCACCAAGCCCAGCTAATTTTTGTGTTTTTAGTAGAGACAGGGTTTCACCATGTTGGCCAGGCTGGTCTCAAACTCCTGACCTCAAGTGATCCACCTGCCTCAGCCTCCCAAAATGCTGGGTTTATGAGCATCAGCCACCACACCCACCCTCGAATAGACATTTTAGAACTGAAAAATATATTTGAAATTTTAAAAGTACAGTGAATAAGCTCAATAGCAGAATGAAATGGACACAGGAAAGAATTGTGAAATGGAAGATGGAACAATGGAAATAACCCAATCCAACCAACATGGAGAAAGTAGAAGAAGAAGAATAAAACAACAACAACAACAACAACAACAAGTGAACAGAGCCTCAGGGACTTCTGGAATTATAACAAAAGTCTAAATTTGGTGTCGTTTTGTCCCTGCAGAAGAGGAGAAAGGGGGAGAGGCTGAAAAGTACATGAAGAAATAATGGCTGAAAATGACCCAAATTGTTAAGACACATAAACCTACCTGCAGATTCAAGAAGCTGAAAGATGCTCAAACAGGATAAGCCTAAAGAAATCTATGCCAACATGCATCGTAATTAAACTTCTGAACGGCAAAAAAACAAAGAAAAAAATTTTGAAAACAGCCAGGGGAAAAGAACACCCAACCTAGAAGGGAAAAACGATTAGAATGATGGTGGATTTGTCATCAGGAACCGTGGAAGCCGAGAGGAAATGACACAATATTTTTCAGCGACTAAGAGCAAAGAACTGTTATCCCAAAATTCTATACCCATAAAAATATCTTTCAAGAAGGAGGGAGAAATGAAGACATTCTCCGATGAAGGAAAACCGAGAGAGTTTATCAGCAGCAGACCTATCCTAACAAAATAGCTAAAAAGAGTTCTCCAAACAGAAAGGAAATGATAAAAGGGAACCTTACAACATCAAGAAGAAAAAATGATGAGCGAAGTAAACAAAAATATGAACAAATATCGTAGGCATTCTTTTTCCTCTTGAGTCTTATAAATTGCATTTGATGGTTGAAGCAAAAATTATGATGTCATTTGATATGGTCCTAAATATATGCAGAGGATATATTTATGACAATTATTTAAAGTAATGACAAAAATTGCAATTATTTTGCACCAACCTAATGTAAACTGGGGAAATGAAGGGTCTTAAAGATAGGCATGATTTCTTTATTTCACTCCACCTAATACAAGGATAACACCAATAGTCTGTGATATTGTGTAAATATAGTATAGTACCTACATCAACCATTAAAAATACTGTATAGAGAGGCACATTTTAAATACTACAGATACATCAAAATGGAATTGTAAAAATCTTCAAGTAATCCACAGGAAGGTAAAAAAATGTAAATAAACCCAGAAAGAGAGAGAAAACAAGAGAGAAAAAAAGAAAGAATTAAATTGGCAAAGTTAAGCCTTAAACGATTAATAATTATATTAATGTGTGAATAATCTGAATACCCTAAAATACAGAAAGTGATAGGATGGATTAAAAAGCACGACCCAATTATATGTTGTCTACAAGAAACTCACTTCAAATGCTGTAATATAGGCAGGTTGAATATGGGCAGGTTACAAAATAGAATGTATCCTTCACCATAAAACAAATCTCAACCATTTTAAAAAGAATTAAAGTCATACGCTTGTTCTTTGATCACAGTGGAATCAAACTAGATTATGAATAACAGCACCATAACAGAAAAATCTCCAAACACTAGGAAACAAAACAACATACTTCTGTGAAAGAAGTCTCAGGGGAAATAAAAATACTTTGAACCGAATAAAAATGAAAATATAATTGTTGGGGGAAAACTAAAGCAGTTATACAAGAGAAATTCATAACACTAAATGCATATGTTAACAGAGACAAGAAGCCTCAAATAACCTCAGCTCCCAGCTCAAGAACTGAAAAATGGAAGAGCAAAAAAACCCCAAAAAAACAAAAACAAAAACAAAAAAACACACACACACACAGAAAGAACTAATGAAGATGAGAGCAACAATTTTTAAAAAGTGGAATGTAGTAAAGATACCAATTTTACTCAAATTGATATATAGGTTTAATGCAATGCCTATCCATCTCAGCAATGGTTTTTGTAGATATAGACAAGATTATTCTAAAATATATATGGAAAGGCAAAGACTAAAATTGCTATAACAATTTTACAAAGGGGAACAAAGTGAGAGGAATAGGTCTATCCAATTTTCTTTTCATTTTAATTGTGATAAAATACATATAACATAAAGTGTACCATCTTACCCACTTTCCAATGTATAGTAGTGCTAACTGTATTCCCATTGTTGTACAACTAATCTCTAGCATTCTTCTTATCTTGCAAAACCGAAACTCTATACCTGTTAAACAACAACTCTTGAATCCTCCCTGCCCCCAACCACTGGCAACCACCATTCTGTTTTCTGTCTATAAATTTGACTACAGTAGTACCCCCTTATCTGAAGGACATACATTCCAAGATCCCTGGTAGATGCCTAGAACTACAGATAATACCAAACCCTATATATGCTGTTTCTTTGATCTGATAGCTGAGACAGATATGAAGTGACTAGCAGGTGGGTAGCAGATAACAGCATGGCTATGCTGGACAAAAGGATGATTCACATCTGGGCTGGGACAACATGAGGTTTCATCATGCTACGCAGAATGGCACACGTAACTTCTGAGTTGCCTGTTTCTGGAATTTTTCATTTAGTACTTTTGAACTGTGGTTGACTGCTTGTAACTGAAACCGTGGAAAGCAAAACAGCAGATAAAAGGGGACCTCTGTGCTCTACGGACCTCACGTGAGTGGAATTATGCAGTATTTGTCTTTTCGAGGCTGGTTTATTTCACTTAATGTAATGTTCACAAGGTTCATCCACGTGGTAGCGTGTGTCAGAATGTCCATCCTTTTCAAAGGCTGAATCGTATTTCATTGTCTGTGTATCTTATTTTGTTTTTCCGCTCATCCAATGAGAGGCGCTTGGGATGCTTCCACTTGTTAGCTATTGGGAGTAGTCCTGGCATAAACATGGCTGTCAAATATCTGTTTGAGTCCCCCTCTTTCCCAGTTTCTGGAGTATATCCCCGGAAGTGGAATCCCTGGATCATATGGTAATAATCCTATATTTATTTTTTAAGGAACTGCCATACTGTTTTCCATAGCAGCTGCAGCATTTTGCATTCCTACCAACAGTGTGCAACGGTTCCAACTTCTCCACATCCTTGCCAACACTTGTTATTTTCTGCATTTTTGATAATAGTCATACTAATGGGTATGCTTTATTCATCATCGTTCAAGGCTGGGAACAACCCATGTGGCCTTTGTGGGTGGATTATTAAATAACTGTGGTCCATCCATAACCATGCCATGGAACACTTACTACTCAGCAATAAAAGAACAAACTACTGATCTATGCAACCATCTGGTAGAGTCTCCAGAGGGTTGTGTAAGTGAAAAACGTCAGTCCCAAAGGTTACATACTGTACGATTCAATTTCTATAACGTTGAATCAACACAGTTACAAAAATGGAGAGAAGGCTCCTAGTTGCCAGTGATTATGGATGTGTGTGTAAGAGGCAACAGGAAGGATCCCTGTAGTGATGGAACTAGCCTGTATTTTGCATATATTGTCATCAATATCCTGATTGTTACATTTTACTATATGCTTGTTGCATTGTGTGTAGTGTATACATATTTTTGCTAGATGTTACCATGGAGGGGAACTTGGTAAAGGGCACACGAGGTCACTGTGTATTATTTCCTACAACTTCATGTAAATCTGCACTTATCTCAGAATTAAAAGCCCAGTTCCAAACAGAAAGGGACAGAATCAATAACTACCATGGATATAAGCCAAAACCTGTTAGAGTATCTATCACTCTGTAACAGATTACCTTCAAACTTACCAAATTACAACAACAAAACATTGGCTAACTCACAGTTTTAAGGGTCAAGAATTTGGCCATGGCAGAACCAGGCACCCTGGCTCAAGGGAGAGCCCTCACAGGCTCTGGGCAGGCTGGCACTTCAAGGCTTGCCTGGGGCTGTGGGACCCACCGCCAAGTTCAATCACATGGTTATTGGAGCCTCGGGTCCTCACTGCCTGCTGGAGAGTCGTAGACCTGTCCCTCCCCAGGGCACCTTACAGCGTGGCAGCTGGCTTCCATTAGAGCAATTGAGGTGGAGAGGCTGATGGAGCGCCCAAGACAGAAGGCATCGTCTTTTTGTGACCTTATCTTGGAAGTGATATCCATCAACTTTTTCTACTTTTTATTCATTAGAAGCAAGTCACTGGGTTCCACCTGCATTCAGAAGAGAAGCATTCTCCAAGGAGGCAGGGTTCACTGGAGCCATCTTAGAGGCTGCCCACCAGTGTCCACACACATCCCATATACACATCCCATGCACACACACATGCCCATACACACACACCCCTCACATGCTGACATACACACATGTACACACTCACATTCACACCACACATACCACACCGCACACTACATACAGACTCACACCATGCATACAGACATGCACAATACATACACACACATATGCTCACATACACATACACACACACTGACATTCACACCACACATACCACACCAACACACTACACAACATGATACAGACATGCACAATACATACACACACAGACATATGCTCACATACGCACACACACATACTGACATTTACACCACACATACCACACCCACACACTACACAACATGCATACAGGCATGCACAATACATACACACACACGCTCACATACACACATGCACATACATTCACACCACACCCACACACTACACAACATGCATACAGGCATGCACAATACACACACGCACATGTGCTCACATACACACACACACACTCACATTCACACCACACATACCACACCCACACACTACACAACATGCATACCAGCATGCACAATACATACACACACACATATACTCACATACACACATGCACATACTGATATTCACACCATACATACCACACCAACACACTACACATAGACTCCCACCATACATACAGGCATGTACAATACACACACACATGCTCACATACATACATGCACACACACATTTATAGCACACATACCACACCCATGCAACACCCATGCAACACACACAGACTCACACCAGGCATACATGCATGCACAATACACACACACCACAGACACACACACACTCACACCACACACACCCACTCACACTATATGCACAACACACATACATCATAAATGCACCCCCCACACACTCATACGACACTTATACATATGTACCCATACACACACCACAGACACATACACACTCAATATACATAGGCACATACACATGCTCACCTATACACACACCACACACACGTACATGTACATGCACTCACATCATATACACACTCCCCATACCACACACAGACTCACATCATATGTACACACATACACAACACTCACACACCCCACACAAAACAACACATACACTCAAACTACATATACACACACCACACACACATTTTCCATGAATAAACTTTTTAAAAATTGTCCCCAAATTATATGCGATAAACTGTAAAACTCTTTTAAAGACAGTAAAATAAAGTTGAACAAAGGAAAAAACATGCTGTGTTCTTAGATGGGAAGGCTTTGGCCACGCCTCCTTAAGTTATTCCATAGTATTAAAGTATCTCAGTCCAAATACATTTTCCTTGGATCTAAATCACTTGGTTATGTATTTCATTAGGAAGAACACAGTGGGAAGAGTAACTACAAATTGCCAGTTAACCCTTGAAAAAGAACAAGGGGAGGGTGCCAGCCACACAAAACATTAAAACACATCTTCTATAGATGCGGCCCCAAATACAACAATCCGACAGGAAAATGAGTAAATGGGCAATACAAATAAATGAATAATCCAATGAAAAAGAAGTAAAAACAGCCCTCAAACCTCCCCACTTACCATGAAGATAAATGTACAAGGCCATCACCAGACCTAACGACCAAATGAATGCAGGAAGTTAGCTGTGTATGCAGTGGATGAGGAAGTCACACAGAGAAATATTTCCATCCAGTGATTTTAGGGAACCCTGATCTGACAGTGCACTCCTAGGGGTTGGTACCAGAAACACAAAATAAGCTGCATGAGTTATCTCAAGCTTTTTTCAGCCATCAGGGTGTTGGTGGAGGTGGTGATGCTATTACTTGGACACGTGTGTGTGTGTGTGTGTGTGTGTGTGTGTGAGAGAGAGAGAGAGAGAGAGATGGGGTAAAGTAAATGAGTAGTTGTGTGGGCCATGGGACATAGGATATTTAATATGACCTATATAGGAGATTGATGATGTAACAGCAACAAGGATAAAAAAAAAAAACTTTCCTCAAAAGCAAGGAGGCAAATGACAACTCCGTATGAAGGAACAACCCTTATCCCCAGGCTGTGATCGCTAAATCCAATTGACCACTGAAAGCAACCAGGGATTCTTGGAGAAATGGTTAGTTCTGGGTATGCATTAGAAAATGTACAACATGAGACCCAAATATCTTGTACCAGAAAGTAAGGAAGCTGCCGTAGCTCTTGGGGCCATGGCGAAAAGATTCCGAAAACACATGGCCTTGTATGTCTGGTTCGTTCTCTTAGCGTGTTTGCAAGGTTCATCCATGTTGTAGCAGGTGTCAGAGCTGCATTCTTCTTAAAGCATGGATATGCCACATTTTATTTCTCCATCCATCCCTTGATGGACACTTGGGCTGTTTCCAGCTTTTGGCTATTGGGAACAATGCTGCTAGGAATAGGTGCGTATACGTTTTTGTTTAGAGCGATGAAAAATGCTGGAATTAGGTAATGGTGATAGACACATGGCATAGTGCATTTGCTTTAGTGCCACTGAATTGTAAATGATTACCATGGTAAATGTTTACGTCATGTGTATTTTACTACAATTTTTAAAAACCTAAGAAAAAGAAATAAAAAAGAATGAATGAATGAATTAAAAAAAAAAAAAAGAACTCAGCCAGACTTGAAGAGATTCTTTCAACCAAAGATAGGCCAATGTTAGCATCATTAACCTGATTGCCTTGAATGGATACAACACATTAAATATGATTTAATCCTTGCATTTATGTAAATGAAAAGTAAGAAACTGGTCACTATTGGAGTAGGTCAGGGAAACTACTCATTATTGTAAAAACTTGGAAATAAATAAGTGTTTCTCCCTGCTTTACATATAAGAACTTTATTTCTAAGTAAGCAGATAATTGAAACGGGAGGTTTCTTTTTACATAAATAGTCCAGCTGCCACATGAAGAATTAATGTTGGAATCAAAGTGTCATCCTTTTCCACCCTTACTATATTAATGACGTGTTATACTCCTCAGTGACTGCTGAGATTACAAAAACAGAAGCTCAGCAGACATCGCAAATCCCCCACGGAGGCACAGCACAGCGTAGGAGGTCGTCTGGCCAAAACCCAAAGCCTGAATCCCATCAAGCTCCCAGATCTAACTCCAAGTTTGCAGGAGCCCTGGGACAGTCAAACACAAAATACAGACTCCAGGGGCCTCTACAGGAAAAACCACCTTGCTTTGTTGATCCATGTAGCACAAAGGGAAGAAAGGGCGTGAGTACGAGACTTCGGGACTGAAAACACGAAAAGCTTTTGGAGACGTATCAACCAGTTTCAAAATATGGGTCTTATTTGGATTCAGATGTGAACTAGCAAAATTAAAATGTAGATAGTTGGTAACACGCAAGCATTTATTGGATATGGATGATATTGTGGATATGCTTTTTAAAAGACCTTTCTTTTGGAGATGCACAGTAAGATATTTATAGGTAAAATCTGCATGATATTAAATAGTGTTTACTTTAGAAAAGAAAAAGAAATAGAAAAGAAAGGAAAGAAAAGGAAGGCAAGAGGCTGCCTTCTGCAGGAGAGAGGCCCATCCAGATTCTGCACCGCACAGAGCCTTGTCTCCTGAGTCCTCAGCCCTTACCAGCTGTGCCTCCCCCACCTCTGCCTGGGAACTTTTACCTGGCCATGAAAGAAACACAATTCTGTGCTGGGGTTAGGAGGCCCACGTCTGGCTGCCCCAGAAGGTGGATGGTAAGCATAGCAGAGGGGTGTGGCTTTGTGATGGTGGAAATGCTGCATTTCTGCATCAGGGGCACCTGAGGTGAAGACTCAAAGCTAGTGGAGGGATCAGACCTCCCCTCTCCACATGGCCATTCATGGCCCAGATGGCAGGTGCTTCAAGAGTTAAGACACAGGCTCTCCAAGCAAGCCCTGCCTCAGTCCTTGCATGCTATGTGATCTAGGGCCATGCCTCTAACCTCTCTGAACCTCAGTCTCTTCCTCTATAAAATGGAAATAATAACAGTGCTTGATGGATAGAAGTGTTGGAAAAATAAATTTCCCAGTGCGGCCTACACAGGTGGTTCAGTATGATCTGTTGCTAGTGCGTCCCACCCGCACCATGTGAGCAGGCTCCTTCTGTTTCCACAAACATCCCATGACTGTTTTTCTGTGCAACTATGTCTAAGGTCCTTCTTTTCTTGCCAGATTTTGTTTTTCAGTGGTGATACAGGTTTTCACATTTTCACATCTTTCCAGGACCTTTCATAAGAAGTTGGAGAAAGACTTACTGGGCATCTTAAAGGGGTGCTGCTGAAGTCCAGGACTGGACAGTAGGCGGGTGCAGAGCTGCTGGGAAAGGAGGAGCAGGTGAGGCAGGGCCACTGGGAGGGGCCGTCCCTGTGGACTTGCCCCCAGAGGCCACATGCCATGCATGTGAGTGCTTGAAAAGAACCCTAGGATTTGCAACTCAGCGGCCACAGGGACCATGGTGACGGTGAGTTCTGTGGAGCAATAGGGCAGGAGCCAGAGTGAGCTGGGTGAGAAATGTGAGGATGGGGAAATGGATGCCAGGAGGTCAGGGCAAGAACAGGGTGGTAGGGTGGTCAAAGGGCACGGGGCCAAGACCTGGTTGGCCTGGCTACTGGCATATGGATGTATGGGCTGTTCTGTCTATCTATCTATATTTATGTATCTATGCATCTGTCTATGTATCTATGTATCGATCTATCATCTATCTATCATCTATCTTATCTATCATCTCTATTATTTATCTATCATATAACTATTACCTATCTACCAATCATCTCTGTTATCTATGTACCTATCACCTATCTACCTATCATTTCTATCATCTTCCTATAATCTCTATCATCTGCCTATCATCTATCATCTGTCTACCTATCATCTCTATCATCTGTCTATCTTTCTATCATCTACCTACCTAGCTGTCTATCATCTGTCTTTCTACCTGTCATCTCTATCATCTGTCTGTCTGTCATCTATCTACCTATCATCTCTATTGCCTATCAATTATCTATATATTTATAATCTACCTATCATCTCTATGTATCTATCATCTGTCAATTATCTACATATCTATTATTTATCTACCTATCATCTCTATCTGTCATCTATCAATCTATCATCCATCAGTTATCTATTTATCACCTATTTACCTGTCATCTATCTGTCTATGTTTCATCTATCATTTCTATTATCTATCTATCTATCAATATCTTCTATAACAATCTAGCAATCACCTTTCTATTGACTTGAAGGGAGAAACTAGAAAGGTTTAAAGAGAAGAACTTGCTTCCTTCTTCCAGCCGGAGAACCACGGGTTGGGCCATGGTGGAAAGCCCTGGGAGTGAGCTCCCGCCCCACTAGGGGGAAGGTGAGTGCATTCCATGGGAGTACCTGCTGCCGGCAGGGAGGGCCGCAGGGCTGGCACCAGGACAGTCACCAGAGGAGGCCCGTGGAGACAGTTCCCTTAACAGGAGTAAGGAATCCGCACCTGGGTCTGGCATTGGGATGGGAGGCCTGATGTGCCCCAAAGCCTGTCCCTGGGTGGCCCCTGGATGATGGGACAGCTGGAACTGAAGGTAATCAGCAGTGATGTCATCCTCCCCTGTGCAAGGCCGAGGGCAAGGCTGGTTGGTGCTGGGTGGCAGCCTTTCTGTGGGTGGAGGCTTCCTCTCCAGTCTTGTCCTGTCCTATCAGAGGGCAGGGGCTTCCTCCCGGGGTTGGCTGGCGGGGGGGGCCTTGGGGCCAATGCACATAGATCAGAGGGAACTCTGCAGGGTGTTAAGTGAGAGGGGATCTTAGAGATCTCTCATGTAGCCGTGGTTGTTTCGGAAGAGCAGAGACTCCATCCTAGATTTCAAAACCAGCCGATGCTGGGGAAGGGCTGGAACTCAGCATTTGTGGGGTCACCACTCCACTTCCACCCTCCCATCACCATGCTAAACAAATGTGCGCGGCCACCCACTTCTGCAGTAGGATCCACGTGTTCAGAAATAAATTTTTATTCCATTTCCCCCTAGTATGTTCTTCTGACGTGCCTGTATTTTACATTTCCCAGCCTCTGCTGTGACATGACCTTTACAAATGCTCTCAGGACATTGTCCCTTGGGCCTACAGTCAGAAGAGCTGAAGAAGTGGGGACAGAGCTCTCCAGAGAACCAGAGTTCAAATCCTGGCTCTGCACCATTCCCGGCATTAGGCTCTGGGTGCATTTTTTTTTTTCTTTTTTTGAGATGAAGTCTTGCTCTGTTGCCCAGGCTGGAGTGCAGTGGCATGAGCTTGGCTCACTGCAACCTCTGCCTCCTGGGTTCAAGCAATTCTCCTGCCTCAGTCTCCCCGGTAGCTGGGATTACAGGTACGTGCCACCACGCCTGGCTAGTTTTTGTATTTTTAGTAGAGATGGGTTTCGCCATGCTGGCCAGGCTGGTCTTGAACTCCTGACCTCAAGTGATCCACCCACCTCGGCCTCCCAAAGTGCTGGGATTACAGACTCTGGGTGCATTTTAAACTTCTCTGGGACCCAGAGTCTTCACCTTGAAGGAGAAACTGCTCGTTGCTAACCTTGATCCAGTCCTCAGTATGTGATCGGTACTCTTTTAAGGGTTTTATTTGAATTATTTGTGCAGTGTCAGCAACTTCCCTGCGAGGTAAAGCACTGGCAGGGAAGTGCAATGCTGTTTTACAATGTAGGAGCAGAGCCCAGGGGCTGATGTCCTCAGTGTCATTCTCGTTATCGTCGTCATCATCATCAATCATCATCGTCATCATCGTCATCATCATAATCTTTTTGCAAGGTTGCACAGTGGGATTCCACCCCCAGGGCTCACGCTGCAGAGCCTGCACTTTAGAATTAAAATGCCTCGGTGCATTTGCCTGCGATGGCGCCTGCATGATGCCTGGCACCCATGGAAGCTCCGTAAATGTTTCTTCCTACAATGCATTGTTGTTAAGGCGAAATCAGCTCCTGTATCCAAAGTTGCTGAGTGAAGTGCCCCACATGAAGGCCCCACAAAACAGCAGGTTCTGTGTATATAGGCAGACCCCTCTAGCTGTCATTCTGGGTAAATGACAGGCTTCCTGAAATCCCCTTGGCTTCCTGCTCTGCACTCAGGGCCACCTCTGTGGAGTGGGAGACCATAGGACTGACAAGACCCTGTCCGTCACCCACCCCTGGGGGTCTCTCAGGGACTGCTTGTCTCCCTGGCCTTCCAAGGGAGCCAACCACACGGAAGAGCAATCTGCCTGCAAACCGCCCTACACGGGGGTGGGGGGGGGTCCAAGGCCTACCTTGGGAGGGAGGGAGCAGCAGCTCCAGGATGGAGCTGTGGGGAGGATGCTGGAAGTTTCTCAAGCAGAACCTATGAGTCCCAGTGCTGCAGAGATGTCCAGTGAGCATGCTGGATAGGTGCTGCCCTTGACGAGGAGGCTATGAGGCTGCAGTGATGTCTCAGTGAAGCACCTGCAGTTAGAAACGGCAGCTTGAACAGGGCTGTGCATGGCCTCTCTCTCTCCACGTGCTCATGGAGACAGTTTGGAAAGGAAAAGATGTACACCAAGGGAGAAGGGCAGCCCGAACTCCAGGCTGAACCCACTGTGAGTCCTGGTTCTTCACTTTCCTGCTGGATTGTACCCCGGGGAAATTGTCGCCTGAGCCTCAGTGTCTCATCCATGCATTGGTACAAATAAATACCATCTCAGAAGCTGGTGAAGGCATTGATCATGGGAACTTGTGTGTAATGTGTGGTGTACTTTAGGTCCCTTTCTTTTTAGCCAGCGGGACAGATCTGTCCTCACGTGGGTACTAGTTCTAGAGTTTGACTCCTCACTGGTTTAGAACCACACATTGCCTTAATGTGACAAACATCCCTGACATGAGCCTCAGAGAGACCTGGAAGGACGGCAGGGCAGGGACTGTTTCCTTGTGTCACTGATCCATCCAACCAGCACTTGTGCACTGAGTGGAGGCAGGAGTCAAGGACAGTTGCAAGGTTTCATGTGTTTGTTTCCTGTGAAAAGTTGAGTCCAAAGTGAGGCCATTTCCATAGATGGGGAAGACCAAGTGAGGCACATATTTAGAGATTGGTGTAGGTATTCTGAAAAAATGATGTCAAGGCAACCTGGAAAAGAAGAGTGTGAGTTTGAGAAATACTTCAGCGGTAATACCAGTAGGGTTTGGTGAGGGATGAGAGGGGTCCAATTGGACTCCCAGATGTCAAGGGCTCTGAGGCCACCTGGACAGTTTGTGGTGGAGCATGACTTCAGACATGGCCTCCCTGGCACAGAGGCAGCTATTTCCTCATACAAAGCATGCTCCATACTGAGATTAGGTCAATACAGGCCTATGCCAATAAATACTTGCTAAGCGTCTATAAGAGCCAGATGCCAATGCAGGAAGCTGGGAGGTCTTGGCCCGAGGCTGTCCAGAGTCCACAGCCAGGAGACAGATCCCAGACAAGGCTTGGCTTTGCAGGGACACTCACAGGAGGCTATGTTGTGAAGAAGGGGAGACAGGGCTGGGAGAAGAACTTGATGCAGAAACAACTCCCTCAACCATTCAAGAGGGCAGTGAGCTGGCTACTGAGGTGCCTCATCATTGTCCAGTCCATGATTCTGAGGTAGTTAAGCATATTAGAGAACAAGCCGGTGTGATGGAAAGGGCTATGGAGTTTCACAAAACTGGGTTCAGTCCAACCACTTACAGCTATTTAGTTTCAAAAAAAGTCACGGTAACTTCTCTAAGCCTTATTTGAAAACTAAATACATAAAAAGGATCTAGTGCTTATGATGCAAGGTTGCTGTCAGGAGTAGAGATAATTTGTGGAACATACTGAGCACAGAACTGGGCATCCATTTACTGACTGCAGATAGTAATGATGATATTGTCATGATGGTGGTGGTGGTCATAGTGATAGTCATTAATGGTGGGGAGAATGATGATGATGATGATAAGGATGGTGGTGATGATGATGATGGTGGTGCGGATGATGGTGTAATTGATAGTGATAATAATGATGGTGGTGGTGATGGTGATGGTGGTGATGGTGATAGTGATAATGATGGTGATGATGATAGTGGTAATGATGATGATGGTGATGATGGTGTTGATAATGACGGTGATAGTGGAATGATGATGGCAGTGATGGTGATGATGGTGATTATAGCAATGATGATGGTGATAATGTTGGTGGTGGTGATGATGATGATGGTGTTGATAGTGATGATGGTGATGGTAGTGGTGATGTTGAGGTTAATGGTGATCATGGCTGGTGGTGATGATGATAGCAATGGTGATGGTGATGGTGATGATGGTGAGGGTAATGATGATGATGGTGGTGATGGCGATGATAGTGTTGATGGTGATGGTGATGATGGCGATGGTGATGAAGGTAGTAAAGTTAACAAAAATGAACATTTGCCAGCAAGTGCATCCTATCCCTGGAAAAATTGTATTAGTTCCAACATTTGAAAAGTGCCAGTGCTTTTTACTTTATAATGTAAAGAGCTTTTGCACATCCCCATGTTAATGTTATTTTGGGTGTGAATATCCCACTTGATGCCAAACATCTCAGTGAAAACTGAAAATGCAGTCAAACATCAAAATGTGCTCAGACATCCAGATGTAGTGATATTCTGCCCACAAAGTTAAGTACACGTGATGGTTCTATTTTTTCAGTTTTCTTTCTGTCATTTGGCATTGGACTGACTCCGGCACTGTAATAATAGCTATCAAGAGGTACAAACATATACGAGACACTTGAAAAGAATTCAAAGAGAATGGCATATTGTTGCTGGAATCTGATATATTAAGAAAAAATGCAGGCAGCCTGCTCCTTCTGCATCAGGCTAAGTGGTTGTTGGAGGAAGGGAGAGCATGCCTGCTTGGCACAGTATCTTTTCTGCACAGATTCTTAGGTGTGATACAGTCTAAAAATAGCCATGCTCTGTGCTCGGTTGTCTGGGGAATAGCTGTTGGACTCTCAGCTGCTGCAGCTACAAAAAGCAATATGCTTTTTGGAAAGGTATTAGGCCAGGGTTTTGTTCTGCCAGCGTTGCTTTAAATTGTCTCTCCTGGAACACACAGAGGCCTGCCATTCCTCCTTCCCAACTAAGCAGAGGAAAAGAAAAGGGAGTGGAGGGAAGGCTTTCAGGCAGATCTGGACTTGGTGCCACACACCTGCAAGGGGCACAGGCACGTGGACCAGAGTGCAGGTGTGCAGAAGAGCTGGCACTCACACTAGAGAACCTGCACAACACACACACACACACACACACACACACACACACATATATATACACACAGAGGAGAGAGAGGAACAGTGACAGTACTGCTTCTAATATCCTAACACATTTTTTGAAAACACCCAGGGAATTGGGACAAATCTCTGAATGGGTCTAAGGTGATTTCCACTTTTCAAAGAATATTTTAAATAGTTAGGAAAGTGTATTCATATTTTTTCAGTATAATTTTTTCAAAGAAAAACTCTTTAAACAAGTGAAAATCAAATTTATGTACTTCAATAAGTTTCTGAAAGTAGAGCCCTTAGCAGAGTCCCTGGCACATTAAAAAATCTCAGTGATGTTAGCTATCATCACCACCATCACCAACACCATCAACATCACCACCATCATGACCATCACCATCATCATCATCATCACCATCACCATCATCACCATCATCATTGTCACCACCATCATCACCGTCACCATCACCATCACCACCATATCATCACCATCACCACCATCATCACCACCATCACCACCATCATCACCATCACCATCATCATCATCACCACCATCATCACCATCACCATCATTGCTGTCATCACTATCACCATCATCATCGCCATCATTATTATCATCACTATCACATCATCACCATCACCATCATGACCACCATCATTGTCACCATCATCACCACCATCACATCATCATCACCAATCATCATTGTCACCGTCGTCACTATCATCACTATCACCATCATCATCACCACCATCACCATCATCATTATCATCACTATCATCACCACCATCATCATCACCACCACCATGATCATCACCACCCTCACTGTCATCACTATCATCACTGAAGGGAATCATCAGCAGACACACGCACACATGCACAGAAATGCCCAGAATAGCTAGAAAGGCACCCTGTGAAAAACACTCATGAATGCTTATTCTCAGCTTGAACTAGAGCTGGGTGTAATTTTCTGCGCTAGCTGGACCCTTCGCTCTGTCCTCTCTTCGTGAACATCCTGAAATTGAGGACAGAATGTGCAGCCATGCCTTGAAATTGAGGACAATGTGCGGCCATGCCTCTGAGAAGGGTGAGCAACTGGGTGACCCTTGCTTACTCACTTGGGAGACCCATCTGGAGAACATCCCTTCAGAGAATCCTGAAGGAGGCCAAACACATGGCTGAAGCACCTGTGGCAGGAGTTTTGTCTCTGCAGCTCAACTCAGCGGTGGATCGATGCAGCCATCCTTGCTGGGGAGTCCTGAATGTCACAGCAAGAGTAGGATTTGGGGTCTCCAGTTCTACTCCCCACTTCCACAGTGTAGGGGACTCAGATGTGGATATGTCGGCCACAAAGGAGTAACCGAGCCGGGGCAGGGCTCCCGCCATTGTGTCCGGCTTTTACAGATACCAGGTGGACAATATTGCCTTCTGGTGAAGGCATGTGGGGGCCCATCCTGGGAAGAGGAAGGTGGTGAAAAATGCTGGAGCATAGGGATCCCAACCGGAGGGTAGGAGGCCCTCCCTTCCCTTAACTTGGAAGGGAAAGTGACTCAAACTCCTCTTGGGAAAGAAGATTCACCCCTTTGCTTCCCCCCTGTGCTGTCACAGGCCCCCAGGTTACCCTTGTGTGCTGTGGAGTTACATAGGATTCTATGCCAGCCAAAGACAGAGTGAGGACAGGAGACACTTCCCAGAAATGTTTGTTAACTTAATGTGCATGCATTGAATATTGTCTCTGTGCCAGGCCCTGTGCAGAGAGGGGTGGCGGGGAATTTTCTTCCAGTGGAGGTTTTATCTGACCGCTATTGGTGGTTTACCACTCACCTGGCCCTGAGCTGAGGCCGGGTCTAGGGTCAGCAGGAGGCACCTGGCCCTTAGGGGGTATACTCTGAAGTGGGGCTTCTCTGACTTTTATAAACAGGCTTCTGCCTAAGTGCATCAACCCTCTGCTAGTCTAGATTTACCTTTTCTTTCTTGTTGTTTCATTTTTTCCTTTAATAAATAGAGTTAGGCTATTAATAGCCATGGAGAACATCACATATATTTACTGGGTTATATTTAAGGAATGCTTCTACCCGTAGATGCATAATGACTTCTAAGTTAAGCACACTGTTCTGGAAAGAAAACTAATTTATCCTCAGGAATCCCACTATAATTTCCTCTCAGCTCTACTAGGGATAATATATATTATTATAATGTATGAACTGATATTTGATAGAGAAGATGATGATATGGAGGGTGATTATCATCATCATAATATTAACAGATTTGCACCTATGTTCCTCTCTCAGCTTTCTGAAGATGAGCCTATGCCTCGATTGTTTTTTCCTCTCCTGGTTGGGTGAAAAACAATATTGCTGCATTGCAGGTGGTAGCCGCTGATAGGTTCTTAATGGGCATTATTTCTACTCCTTAATTTTTACAGTAGATAAAATTATTCCCATTTTACGGGGGAGAAAATGAAGCCTCAGAGATAGTGGAGACACAGCTGGTGGTGGGTCTGAGCCAGGCCAGCCGGGCCAGAGCTGGGCAGTCTTCCTGCAGCCTGTGATGTCTCAGGGAGGGCTTGGCCCTTGCACAGAGTCTAGATCTGGAGGTGAACATATGGAGCCAAGAGTTGTGATCGGGCTGCATGGGCACAGTCCCACACCTCCAAGCCTTTGTGCAAGTTGCTCCCTCCACCAGGAATGCCTTTGCCCCTTTGTGCATGGCCAGGTCCATCTCAGACTCCTTGTCTGCTACATCTACTCTCTTGACTCTGCCCACATTGCACTATGAGCACCCTGCTCTCTCTGACACAGAATCTGCCTCTTTCTCTTGGAGTTGCTAGGGACTGCCTGGGATGATGAGTGGCAGGTGCTGGTGGTAGCCTCTTGAACACCGGTGCCAGCCCATGGTAACACTATGGATAATTATGATCATGATGATGGATAAGCCTGTAGAGGTCTGTACTAGTCTGTTCTCATGCAGCTGATAAAGACCTACCCAAGACTGGGCAATCTACAAAAGAAAGAGGCTTAACTGGACTTATAGTTCCACGTGGCTCGGGAAGCCTCACAGTATGGTGGAAGGCAAGGAGGAGCAAGTCACGTCTTACATGGATGGAAGTAGGCAAAAAGAGAGCTTGTGCAGGGAGACTCCTGTTTTTCAAAACCATCAGATCTCGTGAGACTTATTCACCATCACAAGAACAGCACAGGAAAGACCTGCCCCCATGACTCAATTACCTCCCACCAGGTCCCTCCCACAATATGAGATTTGGGTGGGGACACAACCACACCATATCATTCCACCCCCTGACCCCTCCCAAATCTCATGTCCTCACATTTCAAAACCAATCATGTCTTCCCAACAGTCCCCCAAATTCTTAACTCATTTCAGCATTAACTGAAAAGTCCACAGTCCAAAGTCTTGTGTGAGTCAAGGCAAGTCCCTTCCAGCTACACGCCTATAAAATCAAAAGTGAGCTAGTTACTTACTGCATACAATGGGGGTACAGGGATTGGGTAAATACAGCCATTCCAAATGGGAGAATTTGGCCAAAACAAAAGGGTTATAGGGCCCCTGCAAGTCCGGAATCCAAGAGGGCAGTCAAATTTTAAAGCTTCAAAATGATCTCCTTTGACTCCAGGTCTCACATCCATGTCACACTGATGCAAGAGGTGGGTTCCCATGGTCTTGGGCAAGGTCCATTTCTCTACATCCCAGCTCTTGAGTCCTCTGCACCATGGCAAAGAAAACTCACGCTAAATAAATACTTGCAGCTTCTCAGTCTGTATCGTCCTCCCTCTGCATCCCAAGAGTTGAATCCCCCTTCATCAGGTGTTCCCCTAACCTCAGAGCTCCTGGGCATTTGAGGGCCAGGCTGGCACACCCTGCTGTCTCCCTGACATAGAAGAGAGATGGCATCCGGAGAGCCGCACAGCTGTGTGCCCTTGGATCCTCCTCCCTGGGTTGAACTAGCAGCAGGCCAGCACTACAGGAGAGTGGATTATCAAATGCTCCCTGGAGAGTATGAAAGGGCATTGTTCCTTTAAAGAGCAACAATGCATCTGGAGAACTCTTATTATCCTCTCCTTTAGGATGTAACTACTCTAGTCAAGTGGCTACTCATTGACTGCTTTGATAAACAATGTTTGTGGTTGTTACTCAGGAGTTGGCTCTGCTTGAGCTTTGCATATGGACTTCTTGGCTAAATAAATACTTAGCCTATCTTTTCCACATGTGTAGATAACGTGCATTTATTTAAAGAAAGAAGATCAGCATAAGCTCATTTTCCTGCAGGCTCTGCTGGCATGATGAGCTTCCCTCTGGGGTGCAGCTAATCCTGTCCTGAGCGAGGAGCAGCTCAGGACTACTGTGCTGGTGGATGGGGGTCTGGGCCCAGTCTATTGGACTGTTCTTCTCTGAAGGGCTCACAAAAGCCTGGCTAGCAGAACTCCACTCTGTCTCTCTTCAAGGATCACTCAGGACATCCAGTGAGGGTGTGGTGACCCCCCCCAGTTAGGGCAGGCTGTAGGCAGTTGGAAGTTTTACAAAAGTAGTGATTGGAAATGAACTCTTCTCTTAATCTCCCTCCTTCTTCATCACCCTCATCTCTTCCTCATCTATATCTTCATTTTTCTCCTCTTCCTCCTTCTTCTTCATCACTTTCATCTCTTCTCCCCTTAATCTTCATCTTCACTTTCTTCATCACCTTCATCTCCTCCTCCTCTTCCTCCTTCTTCATCTTCATCACCTTCATTTCCTTCTACTCTTCCTCCTTCATCTTCTTCATCATTTTCATCTCCTCCTCCTTCTCCTTCATCTTCATCACCTTCAACTCCCGCTCCTCTTCCTTCTTCACCTTCACCTTCATCACCCTCATCTTCTCCTCTTTCTCTTCTTCACCTTCATCATTATCATCTCCTCTTCCTCCTTCATCTTCATCACCTTCATCTGCTCATCCTATTCCTCCTTCTTCATCTTCATGACCTTTTTCTCCTTCTCATCATCACCTTCATCAACTCCTCTCCTTCTACTCTTCCTCCTTCTTCATCTTCTTTATCACCTTCATCTCCTTCTCCTCCTTCCTCTTCATCTTCACCACCTTCAACTCCTCCTCCTCTTCCTTCTTCAACTTCCTTGCCATCATTTCCTCCTCTTTCTCTTCTTCACCTTCATCACAATCGTCTCCCCCTCCTCTTCCTTCTTCTTAATTACCTTCAACTCTTCCTCCTCTTCCTCCTTTTTCATCTTCTTCATCCCCTTCAACTCCTCCTCTTCATCCTGCTTCCTCACCCTCATCTTCTTCATTGCCTTAATTTTCTGCTTCTTCATATCTTTCCCCTCCACTCTCTGGCAATACACACTAGAATATTTCAATAAGATAGCTCTTAGTTCATTTGATTAAACTGGCAAAATAATTATTATGCAGAAGATGCTGAGATCTGGTGGCAGTGGTTGAGGAGAAGTGAGAGGATAACAGAATAATGTTGGCTTGAGATGGCCTGTGACGCCGAAAATGTCGAGTTCTGGGAGACATAGGTCCTCAGGAGATGTCTGTGGTCCTGCAGTACCCAGGCTTCACATTACCTTAGCCAGAGATCCCTTCTTGACTTCAGCCTCCTCTGGAGCCAAACTTGGTGGCAAGGTCTGATTTGGACTCAAATGCTCTGACCTTAGTTTTTGCTCTCAGTCAGAGCCCCACTCTCCCTCCTGTACAGCCTCAGCCCCATCCTAGGGGCACTTCCATTCTTGCAAGTTTCTCCACCTGGCCTGACCTGTGTCTTTCTGTTAAGAATGGAACAAATCTATCAACTCCCATTCATCAAGGGCAAACTATTTTACAATTAATAGAAGCTAGATTAACAGGCACAGGAAGGAGGTAAGAGTCAAAGGGGGAAAAGGATGCAAGCTTTGAAAATATACAGAGCTGTCAAGTGGTGCTCCAGGAGTCTTGTGTGGCCTTCAGGAACAGAATAATCTCATGTGGAAAGGGATGCTTTGGACTACAGTCAGTTTCCCTTCCCGGGGCAGCGGAAGAAGACTGCTCTGAGAGTGGCTGGATGGCCATTTTGGAGGAAGCTCGGTGGGTTAGACTTGCATCTTGGATTTAGACCGTGTGACCTTCAGGTCCACATTAAAGCTGAAACTTTATTACTCTGAATTGGAATGAAGACTGACTTGAACCCAAATGCATGCTCAGAAATTCTGCAGGTAGATTCATTACTGAATTACTCCATTTCTAATCTCACATTCGTAATGCAAATGGGCTTACTAAAGCTGGTTATCAGGGAAATCTAATTTAATTTCACTGTCTGATGAAGATGATGTCTAGATGGGTTCTATATTCTCGACTGGCTTTATTGAACATACTTTAAGTGTCTTTGAATATTACATTTTCAGGTACTTGCATGGGCTGCTCTGAGCCAAGAGTTTCCGATCTGAATGTTAACTTTGGAGTCCACTTTTAGGTCACCAAGGGAGCTATGATACCGCAGTAAAGCCACTTCAGCTTTCTCAGATGCAGTTTCCTCACTTGAAAAAAATTAGGCAAGTAAGACTTGACTGCCTTACAGGCTTACTTCAAAGTCACATATAACTCCTAAACATAAACAAGGGAGAGATTATTGTTCAATTTTTGTGTCTAAGGAAGCCATGCTCCATAATCTTGACATCAGTGCAAAAACATCGCTGCACTTTGGTGACAAATCAATGCTTCTGTGGACAGAGACTTTTGTACAACAGAATTCTTGTCTTGAAGGAATAACAAAAATTTATCTAGGTGCTAAAAGGCTATTTAAAAATATTCTCCATGCAAAGATAAACTTTAAGAATAATATTTGCATAGCTATTAATTTAATTAGTACACGACTACGTCAAAGCCAATGTATCTAACTAGAACCCAAGTATTTTCCTGCATCTCAATGTTTTTTCGATTTGAAAGTAGTCACTGTTTTCTAACTGACCAGTTTACAATAACCACGGGAGGCACCTTGGCTCATCCTTCTAATGAGTTTGTTGGTCTGGTCTTCCCTGCTGCCAGCATCTCCTTCCATGAAGTAGGTGGTCCCTCATTCCAGCTCATAGAGAAAACTTGAAGAGCCCTGGAAAGTTGTTTGCTTCTTTGAAGCGTTTTCCAGCAGTAGAGAGCTCAGGAATCAGACCCTCGATGCAGATGGTGCTGTATTTCCCACGAGGTCCAGCTCGAGGTCCATCAAAAAGCTCTCTGTCAAGGTAATTTGCTTCCCATTGATTTTGCCATAACCATGCCCATAGATCAGCTCATTTACTGACTCTGTGTTTAGGTCTCCCCATGCAAGACAGCATCTGAGCCCTCCAGCCTCAGCATAACTGAAGCCTTGCGGAGCTTAACAACAGTTCTTTGAAGACACAGCAAAGGTAAAGAAGCTAGGCTGGACGCAGTGGCTCACGTCTGTAATCCCAGCACTTTGGGAAGTTGAAGTGGGTGGATCACCTGAGGTCAGGAGTTCGAGACCAACCTGGCCAACGTGGTGAAACCCCATCTCTACTAAAAATACAAAAATTAGCTGGGCATGGTGGTGGGTGCCTGTAATCCCAGCTACTCAGGAAGCTGAGGCAGAACAATTGCTTGAATCTAGGAGGCAGAGGTTGAAGTGAGCCAAGATTGTACCTTTGCACTCCAGCCTCATGACAGAGTAAGACTCCATTTCCAAAAGAAAAAGGGTAAAGAAGCTGCAGCACCTCTTAGGCCTTCAGGCTCACACTCCTGACACTGCTGATCCTGATGACAAAGGCCAGCCTGGCTTCTGCAGGCACCCACAGGGTTTTCCTTGCCATCCCAGCCATCCAGACCCCAGCTCTGTGCCTCTTTCTGTGTTCTTTGTGGTAGTCACAGTGTTCTCATAGATAAGCTTCCTCCTTACCTTTTGAAGCACTTTTTGGGCAAACTTCTTTCTCCGGCAGTTGATGTTCAGGTCTGTGAAATTCCTTCACTTTCTCTTAAGGGTTTCTATCACAGCAGAGATCTTCTTTTCTTCCTCTTTGAGACTCTGCATGGCTCCAGCCTGAAAAGAGCCTCTTCCATCTCAATTTTAGAAGAAGAGCAAAATAGAGGTGAAGAGGAACACCTGTCCTGCTGGGCTCCCCTCGGGTGTGTTCCGTGACAGAGAATCCTGGGTTAAACCAGGTCCTGGGTTGTGCTTGCAGAATGAGGGCTGGAGAGAAGGGGAAGTCCTGGTGGGTGCTCAGGGTCCGAACAGGGAGGTTGTGTGCTGGGAGGTGAAGCTCGGCTTTTGCTTATGGCAACGGGGAGCCAAGAAGGATATCTCTCTAGGCACTGGCACTTCCTATCTGTGTCCCAGAATGGTCACTTCGCTGCAGTGTGGTGCTCACATTGGGGAAGAAGCATCATGTGTGTCAAACTTGAGCCGTGGCTCGTTGATGGATCTTGAGGTCATTTGAGGGGGCTGAGATCAGCATTTTCTAGATAAAGTCATCCCATTGAATAGGATACATAAGTGTAAACTTGTAGTAAAGGGAAATATTTGTTCATAAGCTTTTAAATATTTATATGCACACCTGATTTGATCGCACTTTGCTTTTATTGCACTTTGCACATGTTGTACTTTTTTACAAAATGAAGTTTTGTGACAACCCTGCATCGGGCAGGTTTATCAGTGCCATTTTTTCAACAGCGTGTGCTTGCTTCCCATCTCTATCACAGCATTTTTAGCAATAAAGTGTTTTTTAATCAAGGTATGTACATTGCTTTTTAAGACATAATGCTATTGCACACTCAATAGACTACAGTATAGTGTAAACATAGCTTATATATATTGGGAAACCAAATCTTTGTGTGAATTGCTTTATTGCAATATTTGCTTTATTATTATGGTGGTCTGGAACCAAACCTACAATACCTCTGAGGCATGCCAGTATGTATATATAGAAGTGTGTGTGTGTGTGTGTGTGTGTGTGTATGTATGATTTGTGTGTTTACTGACAAATATGGAATAGAAAATGTATTTTGTGCATGATAAACAGCAACCTGCTTGAGGACTCTGCCCTAGCTAGTGGACAGCTGCTCTTGTCCCATGTGAGGTGATTAGCACCTGGAGGTGCCCAGTATGCTGGAGGCTTTCTAATTTGCATATATCCGATTGGCCTGAAATAGCCTCCAAGCCTTGCTTCCAAAGCTCCCAGCAAGTGTCTGTCTTATCATGTAAATACACATTGCAATTCTGTTTACTTGTCACCTCTTCCACTAGGCGGTGAGTTCCCAGGACAGGGTTCTAATGGATCCACCTTCCTTCTGCTCCAGCCAAGCTCGCTGAATGCAGTTGTTTGCCATTACATGGCCATTTCGCAGACATTACATCATTTGCTTTTACACTATCACCTTACGGTTATAGGTGAGGAGAGTGAGGCTTAGTATGGGGGAATGATTTACCCAAGGTCAAATAGCGAATAAATGACAGAGGAAACTTTAGATTTCCTGATTTAAGTTCCATACACTTTTGATTGCCTCGTAGTTACCTCTGTGGTAGAAATTATCACTCTATAACAGAGTTTCTTGACCTTGGCAACAGTGACACTTGGGACCAGATAAATCTTTGTTGTAGGCGGCTTCCTGGGCTGCGCAAGATGTTGAGTGGCATTCCTGACTTCCAGCACCTGGTGACCTCTACCCTCTGCCCCCAAGTTGTGACCACCCAAAGTGTCTCCAGACACTGCCAATGTCCCTGAACGTGAAAGTCACTGCTCTAGAATAACAATTTTGTAAACTAGCTATATCTATAAAAATATACTTACCAAAAGGTATGTATTTTGAATGTTTGAATAGAATACAGGAAAAAGTATTTCTTTTTACCCTATTCTGCTCCAAAAGGCTATTACTCACACCTGTTGCTTGCTTGTATTCACAGAGATGTTCACGCATATACAGCCCGCCACTCACTACACTTCTCTCTCTGTTTTTTTTTTTTTTTTTTGAGATGGAGTTTCACTCTTGTTGCCCCGCCTGGAGTGCAATGGTGTGATCTAGGCTAAATGCAACCTCCACCTCCCGGGTTCCAATTCTCCTACCTCACCCTCCCAAGTAGCTGGGATTACAGGCATGCACCACCAAGTTCAACTAATTTTGTATTTTTAGTAGAGACAGGGTTTCTCCATGCTGATCAGGCTGGTCTCGAACTCCTGACCTCAGGTGATCTGCCCTCCTCGGCCTCCCAAAGTGCTGGGATTACAGGCGTTAGCCACTGCACTTGGCTACATTTCTCTCTTATAAAACCTACACTTTTCTGCATCTTCTTCTTTTTTTAACAAATGAATTGTCTAGGAGTTTTTTTTTTTTTTTTTTTTTTCCTGTCATCATATATATAAAGGAACAAAATCATGGCAAAAAAGTATTCATTAACAACTGTGTTATTAAGAGCTTTACCTATCAAAAATGGAATTAAGTATACTTAAATGACTTTTCAACATCTTTGGAATTTATCATAAGATTTCTCACTTTTCATCAATTAGTATGGCGAGTCATGTTATTTGATTCTCCAATTGTGAAAGCATCACTGAATTCCTGGAATAAACTCTGCTTTGTCCTTTTGTGGGGTTCTTTTATTTTGTTTTGGACCCTGTTTTCTGATATTTACGGTGCTTCTAACATATTTACATGGCTATTGTATTCATAGGTGAGATTAGTATCTTTCTTGTGTTTTCTTTGTACTGTTTTGGTTTTATTATAATTCCACCTTTATAAGAGTGATCTGGAAGATTTCTTCCTTTTCTCTGTTTTCTGAAACAGTCAAAGCAGTGTCATAAAAATGTAACCTTACAGAGTTTAAAGAATCAGTCTTTGAAACTGTCTGGACCTGGTCCTTTTATGGGTTCGCTCTTTTACTTTATATGCTTAATTCTATATTTTTACTTGTATCATCAGCTTAAATATTATCTTTTGAGCCCAACAACAATAATATGGGAACACCAGAACGTACTTTTCCCACTTTGCACCCTAAGCTGTTCCTTTCAGTAGGCTTTTCTCTCTCTCTCACCCTATCACCTTTCTTGGTTATATTACTTCTATACTGACATGATTGATCATATTTGCCTCCTATTATAGAGACATAATTCCCACACTTATTTTGGTCTTAAAACTGCAATGGAGCACATTCAATTTTTACGTCCATTCTTTTGTTGGCACTTTCTCTCTCTACCCACCAAAATTATATTCCTTGATCTTTGAATGCACAAAAAGTAGCTGTCCCTTGCTCTGATATCTGAATGTTTTCAGTTGAGAAAAAACATTTTTTGAAGATCTCGTAGGAACGGTTTTTTGAATAATTTTTTGGAGAAGGCTGAGGCTGGCTAGGATTTTTATTTTCCTTTACGAGTGTCTTGGTATGTTTTCCTACATGCTCAAAGGATTTGTTTGTGATTATTAAACTCCAGTAATTTTACTAGTCTAGTCTATATCTTGGTGTTGATTGTTACAGATGGTCCTTTTTCCTTGGAATATGGTGAGGCTTTTCGTCTTTAGATTTGAGTTTTATTTTACCTCAGAAAAATTTTCTTGAATCAGGTCTGTGTACTATTTCTCTCCTGTTCTTTAGGAACACAGTTATGCTCCTGCCTGGTCCTTGTTTTGTTTTTTATTGTCTATTATTTCCTCCCTAATCACCTGAAATTCTTGGCTTCGTTCAGTTTCACTTCATGTTACTTTCTGGGCCATATCCACTGTGTGCCCCATACCGATCCCCAGAAGTGTTTGTTTTCGTGCTGCTTCCAAATTGGCATTCATTTTGGTGGTGGAAGCATTGTCCCCCGCAACTACCTCTCTGGGTTCTATGAGTCACAGTTTCATTCCCCTTTTTGTGCTCCTCCGTGGATTTCCTGAGCAACCTGCGCTCTGACTTAGCTCTTGGTTCGTCAGGTTCTCTGAATTCATGGTGATGGGTCAGGTAACGATTCTCAGGCCCTCGGCGACACATCTATGACATTTCATCTTCCATTTGCTTCCCTTGTTCTTTCCTTTTCTCTTCTTCTTCTGCTCTGTCTACACCCTGCTCCGTTCCCTTTGTGAAAAACGAATCATCTTTTTATGAGGTGAGTCCTATTAAAGGGTGACCCACTCCTCCTGATCATCTGAGATTTTCCTGGTGTTAGCAGAGGAAATCCTGTAACTTGGGAAGCCTCTCATTTCTGGGCAAGCAGGAAGGTTTGTCACCTGGTACTTTACAAGCTGCTCTTGGCCAGAGATTCTTTAGGAGGATCCAGGTGCGAGGCTGTTTGATTACGTGTGACTTGGGTACAAGGGAGATGAAGACGGGGTGACTTAGGGACCCACACACAGGCTTCCGAGCCCCATTTCTCATCTGTTTGTTTCTTCTCTTCCTTCTCATAACTTGATGAACTTTATCTCTTTTTTGGTAGGAAAACAAGTTTTTATAGAATCAGTCTTCCTTCCTAAATTAACAGCATCCATATGTTTTAAATTTTTTTTGTACTTAAAATATGCCAGTTCTTACAACTCCAAAAGGCAATTTTCTTAAGGTTTTGATATTTACTATGGTTTTAATTTTTTTTTTTTAATTTAAGCTATAAAAACCCCTAATTCTCCCACAGTGAATTGGCTGCCTCTGATTGAACACAGGGAAAGATCCATCTAAAGGGATATGAAACAATTGGACATCCTGGTTACTATTTTGGAATCCTATCTTTCTAAATTTCCTCCTGTTCTAGTATTTTAAAACCAAAGTGGAGATGAATTTACTCTTGTGCTTTTCCTTTTTTCTGTTTTTTGTTTTTGTTTTTGTTTTGAGACAGAATCTTGCTCTGTCGCCCAGGCTGGAGTGCAATGGCATGATCTCGGCTCACTGCAAGCTCCGCCTCCCAGGTTCAAGTGATTCTCCTGCCGCAGCCTCCTGAGTAGCTGGGATTACAGGCACCTGCCACCACGCCTGGCTAATTTTTTTTTTTTTTAAATTTTTGGTCGAGATAGGGTTTCACCATTTTGGCCAGGCTGGTCTCAAACTCCTGATTAGTATCTTTCTTGTGTTTTCTTTGTACTGTTTTGGTTTTATTATAATTCCACCTTTATAGGAGTGATCTGGAAGATTTCTTCCTTTTCTCTGTTTTCTGAAACAGAGTCATCTGCATGCCTCTGCCTCCCAAAGTGCTGGGATTACAAGCATGAGCCACTGTGCCTGGTCTCTTCTGTTTTTCTTATGCAAGGAGGAGTCAGGGAAGCAAAAGGCGGCTGGATGAGAGTACAACTGGAAGCAACACTTTTGTGCCTGGAGTTGAGGTGGTGGAGATGATGGATGACGGCCATAGGATGGTATCAAAGTTAGGGCAGAGTCAGTGGCTTTTAGATGGTGGCAATGATGATGATAAACCTGATGTTGAGGGTGCTGAGGGTGAGAAGATTCGAATCATAACATGCACCCCAGCTTTGTGCTTTATCCTCAATGAAAACTCTGCTTAAATGTGCAACGTGTTTCTGAGCCTGTCAACAACTGCCTAATTAAGAGTCTCCACTGGCAGCCTGAGAAAGCTCAACAACTCAAGAAAAGCCATTGTTATGGCTTGAATATGGTTTGGCCCTACCGAAACTCATGTTGAGGCTCCATCCCCGATGTGGTGATATTGGGGGATGGTGCCTTTAAGAGGAAATTAGGTCATTAAGGGGAATCAATGCTTTTCTCAAGGGAGTGAGTTCTGCCTCTTGCAGAGCTGGATTAGTTACCATGACAGTTGGTTGTTATAAACCGAAGCTGCCTTTTGCATTTCTGTCATGTCATGTTGTCTGCCATGTCATGACACAGGACGAGGCCCTTACCAGAGGCAGCGGCCTGATCTTGAACTTTCCAGCCTTTAGAGCCATGAGCCCAATAAACCTCTTTTCTTTGTAAATTACGCAGTCTCAGGTGTTCTGTTATAGCAACAGCAAATGGACTAAGACAGCCACCACTAATGAAACTCCAGTGACTGCCCAGGAAAGGATGGGGAAAGCAGCCCTCTCCAAAGATTCTAAGCCATAAGCAGACCTCCCATTCATCACAGGACGTCAAGGGCTCTGTGATATTTTGGGATGTCCTAATGTTGTTTCAATATAAAAAGGGATTACCCTGCAGTGGGAATCCTACTTTACACTGCTCGTGAACAGGTGGCCATAAACTATCCTTTATAAATTGGTATGCAAGGAATTAAATATGATCACCTGTTGAGTTTGGGCCCATAGCCAATGAAACCATAAAATATGTCATTGATTAGAGGAATGTTTTCAAAAGGTTAATTAGTTTGTTTTTCTTTCGTAATCAACTATGGAGACCATAAAGTTCAGGAGAAAACACCAGTCATCAACATGATTTCCTGAGACTCTTGCTCAGGGATACTCCACCTCAGATATCCCAAAATACACACCCAGGTGTTCTCTCTGCCATCTCCAGGGTGGGCCTCCATGATAGATGATGAACTAGAGGCCTAATATTTATGCCTCCTAATATGTGTGAAGTTTTGTGAGGAATGATGATGGAGGCCATGCAATGCATGGCTTCTTGCCCTCAGGGAACTCTTTAGAATGTTCAGGGTCAATAGCTCCACAGTGTGAAAAATAAACAACACCTATTCCAGGTGGTCGGCGGGAGGCTGAGAATAATTCAGCCACTGGTGGTCTAGGAATTCATTATAACAAAACCCAAGGCCACTCCTGTACCATTGATCAAATAAAGGCTAATTTCATGAGAGGAATATGTCAAAGCTTTTTAAGGTAACAGAGGTTTCTGTACAACAACCTCTGAAACTTGTTGTTGTTGGTTCTATGGTAAGTCTTATTTTCCAGGTGATGACACTTTAGCATAGAAAGGTTCATTACTTCACTGGAGTCACCTAGTTCTTGAATGGTACAACTGGCCCTCAAATCTGGTCAGGCATGTCCCAAGGCATGTACCCACTGTGTGCAAGATGAAATGTTCCAAGCCACGCTTGAAGAGGGAACAGCATTTAAATAAACTGTATCTGCGGAAAGTGGTCCTGGAGGAACTGGTCTGGGAGGGTAGCTGATCTCCTTAGGACCTATATTAGTCTGTTTTCATGCTGCTAATAAAGACATACTTGAAACTGGGTAATTTATAAAGAAAACAGATTTAACGGACTCACAGTTTCACATGGCTGGTGTGGCCTCACAACCGTGGCAGAAGGCAAAGGAGGAGCAAAGGCACATCTTACACGGTGGCAGGCAAGGAGCGCGTGCAGGGGAACTCCCATTTATAAAGCCATCGGATCTCCTGAGACTTATTCACTACTACGAGAACAGTATGGGGGAAACCAGCCCCGTGATTCAATTATCTCCACCTGGCCCCACCCTTGACACATGGAGATTATTACAATTCAAGGTGAGATTTGGGTGGGGACACACACAGCCAAACCATATCAGGATGTGGCCCAGTCCTGTGTGCTATGAGGTCCTCAGGTGTGGATGGGCAGAAGGTTAGTTATGCTGGGAATGCAGATTAGGGACAAGTAATGATATGATGTGGACTCTCGCAGGTCAGATCCTTCTTCCCAGAGACAGCAGAAGTCATTGAAGTTTTTCTGTTGCCTTTCTTGGTCCCAAAGGGGAAGGAACATAGGAGGGCCCAGACAGTGGCAAAACAAGCAGTGTCTCTGAGGAGAGAAGGTCAGGAAGATCAAGGCATGAGCTGGTCAAACTATGGGCTCGGACTTCAAATCCCATGTGGAACAGAGTGTTCACATAAAGACAAAAACAAGCCAGGCACGGTGGCTCATGCCTGTAATCCCAGCACTTTGAGAGGCCGAGGTGGGTGGATTACCTGAGGTCAGAAGCTTGAGACCAGTCTGGCCAACATGGTGAAACCCCATCCCTACTAAAAATACAAAAAATTAGCTGGATGTGGTGGCAGGCATCTGTAGTTACTACTTGGGAGGCTGCTTGGGAGGCTGAGGCAGGAGAATCGCTTGAACCTGGGAGGCAGAAGTTGCGGTGAGCCAAGATTACACCATTGCACTCCAGCCCTGGCAACAAGAGTGAAACTTCATCTCAAAAAAAAAAAAAAAAAGACAAAAACAAATACAAAACAAATGTGGCGGAAGTCGTAGGAAAGAGAGAAACACAGAGATAAGGATAAAAGAAAAGCCGGCACCATGGCTGATGGCTGGTTAGACACAGAGAATGTAGGAGCAGTGGGCTTTGACCTCGGTGGCCTGAAAGAGTGCAGGTTACAACAAACTCCTGTTCTCAGTGAAGGTGTCATTTGTCTAAGGCGACTTTACAGGAAGGAAACAGAATGCTGGAAGGCAGAAAAACTCAAGGTAAAAATCAATGATTCTGATGATTCTGATTCTGATGATAGTGGTGGTGATGGTGATGGTTGTGGTGATGGCGTTGGATAATGGTGGTGTACACTAAATGAATTTCAAAACATGGCCAGGTGCAGTGGCTCATATCTGTAATCCCAGCACTTTGGGAGGTGGAGGCTGGCGGATCACCTGAGGTTGGGAGTTTGAGACCAGCCTGACCAACATGGAGAAACCCTGTCTCTACTAAAAATACAAAATTAGTCGGGCGTGATGGCACATGCCTGTAATCCCAGCTACTCAGGAGGCTAAGGCAGGAGAATCGCTTGAACCCGGGAGGCAGAAGTTGCAGTGAGCCGAGATGGCATCATTGCACTCTAGTCTGGGCAACAAGAGCAAAACTTCGTCTTAAAAAAAAAAATATCAAAGCGTGGTTCCAACAGTCAGGAGAATCTTATAATCTAGGAAGCAGGCAAAGTCATCAAGTCAATCACAATGGCAAGTACAAATGGACCAGAGACGTCCAACTGCACCAGGAGCCCTGTCTCCTGCTGCACCCTTTGTATATATGAAGGGAATACGTGAAGAGCTGCAGGCATCATTGATTAGGGTTATGACAGGGGAAGGGAGCTTATGGCCCTTGGAGTCATTAGAGTAGCAGCATAGGCATCTCCCCACCCAAGAACAACACTCTGGCCTATTTCCACAGGTTCTGAAAGTACAGTATGCCTCTTACAGCAATAGTCCAAATCTTATATTCTGAGACCCCTTCCAGTGTCCAGCAAGGCACCAAGACTTTTCCAAGGATACACAGCCGACATGTGCAAGGATTCCACGGATGCTACTGTCTAAATACATAATGGCCTCTGGATGCCACCAGCTCCTGGGTGCTAGAGACTCACAGGTCAGTGCTGGGGGTGGGTTATCCACAGAGACCCCAAGGGACAGCCCACAGCACCTGCCACCTGCTTAAATCCTTTGTGTCATCCTCAGACCACCCAGTCTCAGCTGCGACCTGATGCAATGTCCTGCTCTTTTTAAACGCTGGACACTTTTATATTACACATCTTTTTTTGTTTGTTTGTTTTTGAGACAGAGTTTCACCCTGTCACCCAGGCTGGAATGCAGAGGCATGATGTTGGCTTACTGAAACCTCTGCCTCCAGGGTTCAAGCGATTCTGTTACCTCACCCTCCCAAGTGGCTGGGATTACAGGCATGTGCCACCAAGCCCAGCTCATTTTTGTATTTTTAGTAGAGACATGGTTTTGCCACACTGGCCAGGCTGTTCTTGAACTCCTGCCCTCAGGTGATCCACCCACCTTGGGCTCCCAAAGTGCTGGGATTAGCCACCACACCCTACACATTTTATAATTACCTGGGTTTTAAAGTATTAGGGGGTCTCATGATGCTGACACAACAGCTTCATTCGTGTCTGCAGATCTCGCCTCTGACCACCACTAGAGTTAGGGGCTCTGCCAGGTGGTGTTGGGTGCCCTGCATTAAGCAGTTCCTTCTGCCTGGCCAGTTGAGTCCAAGTCTGTAATGGAGCCTGATGGAGAAGACGCTTTCTCGTTGTGGAGAACCTGTTCCGTCTTCTGGCCCCTCTTTGTTCCTGTCCTTGGAGTTGCATGGGGTCATTTACACACGGAGGCCACCTCTAGGCATGGACAGCAGAAGCGGCTTTGTGGCTGCACTGCCACTTGCCAGACAGGCCTGTGCCCGGCATGGCTAGCATGTCCCCACCGTGGGTGGCACACCAGGCCCGGAAAGGACACAGAGGATGCCTGGGCTCCCAGCCGCTGGGTGATATCCCACAGTGTCACAGTGTCTCTGGGGACCTAGTGTGCCTTCCAAGCCAGCCATAGCAGTCGTGCTGCCTGAGCGCTTGCTTTCTCTGCACACAGCTCAGGAGCATTCAGGCTTGAGGGTGTCTGACCAGGCAGCAACGCTGGCACTTACATGTCATCACAGAGCTGAAGTTGAGGCAGCGACAGGCTCCAAGGGTGTGCCCTGTGTGCCAGCCCCTGTATGATGGTGTGGGCCTGGATGGTTCAGGGTCGCTGTAAGTAGCCGTGGTCAGAAGGTATGAACTGGCCACAGCCGGGGTGATCATCTTACATTGTTTGTGATGCTTATGATCATATGATTATTAATTTCAAGACCCCCTCAAAATTCTAAAAGGGATGACCTCTTCAAGAAACCATGCTAGGGTGTGACCCTGAAGCCAATACATGAAGGGCCACGTCCCCCTTGGTTGGACACAGAGGGCCACGTCCCCCTTGGTTGGACACGGAGTGCCTCGTCCCCCTTGGTTGGATGTTCCATTTTTCACAGATGATTGCTGCCTTCTGGCTTGAGGCTGGACACCCTTGGATGTACCCACCTTATTTAGACATCACTGGCATCCCCATAGTTAGTTTGGCCAAAGATTCTTAATTCATAACCCGTCTTAAAGGTCGTTATTGTTTTGGGGGGAATGGAGAGGAGTGTTGGGGGTTGTATTTGTCAGGGTCGGGTAAGAAAAACAGAAACGACTTGAAGTTTTTTGAGAAGAGTGCTTAATTCTGGAAATCAGCGGTTTTTCTTTTTCTTTTTCTTTTTTTTGAGACGGAGTCTCGCTCTGTCGCCCAGGCTGGAGTGCAGTGGCGTGAGCTCGGCTCACTGCAAGCCCTGCCTCCTGGGTTCACGCCATTCTCCTGCCTCAGCCTCCAGGGTAGCTGGGACCACAGGTGCCCGCCACTACGCCCGACTAATTTTTTGTATTTTTAATAGAGACGGAGTTTCACCGTGTTAGCCAGGATGGTCTCCATCTCCTGACCTCATGATCCACCCGCCTTGGCCTCCCAAAGTGCTGGGATTACAGGTGTGAGCCACTGCACCCGGCCGAAATCAGGTGTTTTTCAAACCATCTGCAGGGCTGGGGGCTAAAGTCCAGGAGGAGGAACTGCGGGCTCCCAGCAGTTCAGGGAGTGCAGGCATTGCAGGGAAACTGGCACCTGTGACGGCAGCTCCCCTTAGCACCTAGCAGGGAATTCGCAGAAGCTTGTCCTGAATCTGCGCAGATTCCAGGCTTCTCCTCTAGCCACACATCTGCCTCCACCCGGGAAAATCATGGTGTTCCTGTCTGCTTTCAGAATCTCACATGAGCATCAACTTGGCAGAATTCCAAAAGCCTGCTAGCAAGAGGGTCTGGGCAGCGTGGTTTTCAGCTTCCAGCATCTGCAAAAAGTATCCGGCATCCACAGAAAAGAATGAGACCATGTCCTTTGCAGGGACATGGATGAAGCTGGAAGCCATCATTCTCAGCAAACTAACACAGGAACAGGAAACCAAACACTGCATGTTCCCGTTCACACGTGGAAGTTGAACAATGAAAACACATGGACACAGGGAGGGGAACAACACACACCAGGGCCTGTTGGGGGTTGTGGGGCAAGGGGAGGGAGAGCACTAGGACAAACACCTAATGCATGTGGGGCTTAAAACCTAGATGATGGGTTGATAGGTGCCGCAAACCTCCACGGCACATGTACACCTATGTAACACGCCTGAACATTCCGCATATGTATCCCAGAACTTAAAGGGAAATAAACATAAATTAAATTAAATTTTAAAAAAAGCGGGGAGTGGGCGCGGTGGTTCACGCCTGTAATCCCAGCACTTTGGGCGGATCATGAGGTCAGGAGATGGAGACCATCCTGGCTAACATGGTGAAACCCCGTCTCTACTAAAAGTACAAAAAATTAGCTGGGCGTGGTGGTGGGCACCTGTAGTCCCAGCTACTCGGGAGGCTGAGGCAGGAGAATGGCGTGAACCTGAGAGGCAGAGCTTGCAGTGAGCCAAGATCGCGCCGCTGCCCTCCAGCCTGGGGGACAGAGCGAGACTCCATCTCAAAAAAAAAAAAAAAAGATCCAGCACGATGAGGAACTCTTGACTTCTGCATGGTTGAGGAAGACCTTGGTACCAGGAGGTTGTCACCAGGTTTTCTAAGATGTTCCAAGGGTTGAATCTGGAGTTTGTTCTGTGAATGCTCAGAAGGTGAAGATACAAATGCACGAGGCTTCTCAGTGGATCTTCATCTTAGTCCGTTTGGGCTGCCGCAACAAAGCAGCCTAGAAATGCATCTCCCCTAGTTCTGGAGGCAGGAAGCCCGAGGTCAAGGCACCCACAGGTGCAGTGTCTGGTGAGGCCTCCTGGTTCAGAGACAGGGCCTTCCCACTGTGCCCTCACATGGTGGGAAGGGGAAGGGTCTCTCTCTCAGGCCTCTTTTTATGAAGGCACTGATGCCATTTATGAGGGCTCCGCTCTCACGCCCTCATCATCTTCCAAAGGCCACTTCCTAATACCATCACACTGGGGATTGGGATTTTAACACATGAATTTGCGGGGGGGACATAAAGGTTTATGCCATAGCAATGCCATGACACCCCCTCCCACTTGAGAAAAATCAAGCCTGACTTTGAAGATCGTAATTAATGATGATGTATGGGGCCCCCGTCATGTCGTCGCGATCATCTTCACCTCTGTTCACCCAGTGGCTGTGGAAGACGCTGTGATGGACACACAGACCTTTTTGCCAGGCCGTCCACTCACCCCCCATGCTGCTGGGATTAGGAGGTTTGCAAACAGCCCGTGTCTGTGCCTCTTTGCTGACAAATCGCCCTCAGTTTGCAGAAGCTGCCTCCCAGGATGTACACTTTGAGGAGGGGATTCTGGAGTTGGTCTCCCTCTCGGGCTGTCTGGCCACGGGGGCCCCACTGCTCGGGGAGGTGGGGAATCCTTCATCCCTAGTGCTTGGGAGCTGTCAGTTGTGACAACTTCCACCTGTGTGAACAGAGATCGGAAGCAGGTTTATACTGGCTCGTGTCATACCTCTGCCATTTTCCCAGAACCGAGAAATAGAAAGTGAAAGAACTGTGTTCGGAAGAGAGACAATGACAGACTCAGGTTGATCAATCACCAATTAAGGCAATACCGGAGTCAGGGGCCCTCTTTAAAGGAATCCCTCGCGTCTGCGGTAGAATGAGCTGGAGATCAGGCCCGACGTGGTTGTGAAAAGGGAGGACGTGAGAGACGACAAGAGTATCAGACTTCGAGAGTCTCTTTCCCCTGGGTCGGGACCCTGATAGGGAAGGCATGGGATTCTGGGAGTCTGCAGGGGATGTCCGGGCAGATGCTGCAAAGTGTCTTGCTCCCCCGAAAGCTGGGTCACGGAAGTGCTTCACCCCCCTTCCTGGAAGACAGAGGAGGACCCCATTGGTTGGATATCATCCAGAAGCCTCATGCGTAGGCTTACCAGATGAAATAAAGGGTGCCCAGTTACATCTGGATTTCAGATAAGCATCACACAGTCATTTAGGATGAAGTATATTCCGTCATCAAACAGTAGTTAAATCTGGATTTCAGATAAGCATCACACAGTCATTTAGGATGAAGTATATTCCATCATCAAACGGTAATAGGGCTGGCTGGTAGTAACAGCTCCATTCCAGCAGGACCATTTCTCTGCTGTTTGGTTTTTCTTTCACAGGCTGCTCTCATGGTGGTTCTAGAAGCTTCATTTAAGCTAAGTGATCCTTATCAAGAAAATAAAAATGCAATAGTTCATTGTGGTAAGTAGCATGCATTCGTTTACTCTTGAAGCTACTGTTTTACATGTTTTCTTTGGTACTTTTTCCTTTTCCTTTGATGAATTACCAGCTAATCCTCCTTGCCCGTTTTTCAATTTGGGCTATTGTTTTATTTTCTTGGAGGCTTTTTTTTTTTTTTTTTAAGAGCAGTTTATGTATAAAGGACATTGTCACATATTGTGATGAAATTTTTGTTTTTGCTTTTTTTTTTCTCTGAATTCTGTTAGTGTTAATTTTCTAGTAAAATTTATTTATTTATTTTTACCTTTATGCAGTTTGACATACAAACTTTTCATACAAATGTATTTGCTATTCTTTCTATTTTGCTCCTGAAGACTTTGCTTCCTTTGAGATGAGGTCAGTAGTGTTCTATGCTTTGTTCTATTTAAGTTTCATGATTTTATTTTATTTTATTTTATTTTTGCTATCAGAATTTTAACCTTCTAGTAATTTTGGTGTGCACTATGAGTAAAGCTTGGATTTCATTTCTATTGAAATGTTTAAGCATCAAATTTTCCTTGCTGTTTATCAAATAAACCATCTCCCTCCCTTGAAATTCTACATTTACTTAGATCTGGTTCTGGGAGATTTATTCCTATCTGTATGCATCCTTGTCCCACCCACCACTACTTTGTCACAATTGTTTTGAATGATAATATAACCTCATGTTTGACATGGAAATCTCTTTTCCGTTATTCTCCATCCCTACCCCCACTTTTTTTGGTTTTTTTTTTCAGTATCTATTGGCTGTTCTTGGCAATTTATTTTTCCAGGTAAATTTGAGTAATCTTCTGTCAGGTTGTAGAAATAGTCTGATAAGATTTTGATTGAGATTGTATGAAGTTGGGAAGGGTGTGTCTGGGTGGGACCTGCAAGCTTTGCCGCATCTGTGGAGCATCAACGGCCTTCTGTGCTTGGTGTGGCTGCCTTCTGTGCTTGGTGTGGCTGCCGGAGGCAGCTGGGGCAGTGCATGTCCCCTCTTCTCCCTTCTGAGACTAGCTAGGGTTCCCCTCCCAGCAGGCCCCTCCATGTCAGTGTGAGTAGGTGCAAGCACGGCCTGGAGAGCCCTGGGCCCCTAAGCCTCCAGACCTTCTGTGGCTCCATTCCAGGGGCAGAAGCTACCCTGTAGGTCCCTCCTGCCATGGCCTGCTCGTGTCTCCTGGATTTAGGGCGTGAGCAAGCAGGTGACCCGGGGCTTGTCTTCTTTCACAAACGTGGTAGGTGTTCTACATGCTTTATGCTTATTTTATTTTATCTATTTTTTCTTTTTTTTTTTTTTTTTGAGACGGAGTTTCACTCATTGACCAGGCTGGAGTGCAGTGTCACTATCTCGGCTCACCACAACCTCCGTCTCCCGGGTTCAAACGATTCTCCTGCCTCAGCCTCCAGAGTAGCTGGGATTTCAGGCGCTCACCACCATGCCCAGCTAATTTTTGTCTTTTTGGTAGAGACGGGGTTTCACCGTGTTGACCAAGACGTTCTTGATCTCCTGACCTTGGGATCCGCCTGCCTCAGCCTCCCAACGTGCTGGGATTACAGGCGTGAGCCACCGTGTCTGGACTATTTATTTATTTATGATGGAGTCTTGCTCTGTCACCCAGGCTGAAATGCAGTGGTGCAATCTCAGCTCACTATAACCTCCTCCTCCCAGATTCAAGCAATTCTCTTGCCTCAGCCTCCCGAGTAGCTGGGATTACAGGCATGCATCACCACACCTGACTGATTTTTGTATTTTTAGTAGAGACAGGGTTTCACCATGTTGGCCAGGCTGGTCTCAAACTCCTGACCTCAGGTGATCCACCTGCCTTGGCCTCCCAAAGTGCTGGGATTACAGGCATGAGCCACTGAGCCCCACCTTTGTGCGTATTTTTAGAGGTTAATCCCAGCAGCACTCCTGGTAGAGAGCTAATAACCTGTGATGACTGATGAGAAAACCGGGGAGAAGAAGTTCAAGTACATCCAAGGTCACCTGACTGGAGGCTGGCTGACCCAGGACCTAGACCTGGCCTGTCTCTGAGGCCGTCTCTCACTTGCTGTATTATACATTTGCACAGAGTGCTGGGCTGTCTGGAGTTAGTCGGATTCCATGGACAGCTCTGCCTACAGCTTTGTGTGGTTACTTGCCGGAGCCAGGATGGCCGGGCTCCCCACATTGGCTGCTCTTCTTGGATTGAATGTACTGATCTCCCTCTTGCTCTGAGTATCAGTTGACATCCAGGAAGTGTCTCCACTCAGCCGAATTGCCTCATCAGCAAATGAACACCCTGGCAGGGTTTGCATCCAGCACTCTCCCTATGGGTCGGTCCCCCACTCTGTCGTGCCTGTTTCTTCACCCAAGATTCAGTGAGAACTTGGGCCCAGCACTCTGCAGTCCTGACCTTCAAGGGCCTGCTGTTACTGCAGATAACGGGAAGCTGCTGTTTCTGTGAGAACTTCTTATCACTTAGGAGGGCATTTTTCTGTTTTCCTAGACGAGTCTTCAAAATCCAATTTCCATCTCCCACCCACTTCTCTCTCTCTACACGAGACTTTGATACACAGAAGCTTTGAAGAAGAAAGCTGCCCGTTTCTCAGGGATGGAATTTCTTAATCTGAGCTCCATGTACATCTTCCGTGAGATATTCTTACACATTTTTTATCACCACAGTGATGTTAAGTATTTAGTCTAGTGAACCTGATTTTTATTAACTTTTCTTCTTTTTATTTTGAAGTAGGTGTCAGATTCGGTGTGGAGTAGGAGGCAGGTGCTTTTCCTGGGACAAGATGAAGTTAACTTTGGGCAGACTCCTGCATTGATAAGCTCACAGCTAAAAAATTGGCTCCCAGTCCCCTGCCGTCTCCAATCATTGCAATGCAAATTCGATAGAAAAGAGCTGCAGGGGTCCCTGGCAGCTGAAAATCAGTCTGCATTGAAATGGGAATAAATGCCACTGCCTAGGTATTGGAAAGCCAAGTTCCCAGGCTGAGGAAAAGGGGAAATTCCCTTCTCTGTCAAAACTGTCAAATTACCCAACCTCTTAGCTCATCTCTCTTCAATCATCTGCAGGGACAGGTGGCCAGTTGTTCTTGACCCAGCACCCCTGCCCCCTGCTCACAGATGCCCAGCCGGCTCCGGCCACCTGCCCTCCTTTCAGGGAAGGAGAAGGTGAAAAGGTCAAGTTCTGCTTGAACAGCCCTGAAACTTCCCTGTTTTCTAGCCCTCCCAGCCAGCACTGGTGGAGAGGAGGCTTCCCCTGCTGCTGGAGCTCACCCCATGAATAAATACTGAGCAGGTGGATGATCCCACCCTGTCAGCTTCAGCTTCTGCAGCTTCCTGACAAACAGAACTCTGATCGTGATGGGAGAGTTTTTGTTTTGTTTTCGAATTTCACGTCATTAATATTTTTTCTTTCTAAACTTACTGTCATTGAGAGTCTTGACGTTCAAAGGTTTCTCTGTGAATCAATTTATAGTATACATAATACAATCAGAGGCTGAGAGCTGGGAGAAGCCTCTGGAATCAGCCAGTCTGCTCCCACAGTTAATAGATCAGGAAACTGAGGCCCAGAGAGAAGATGTAGTCTGCCCAAGGTCACTCACGGACTCAGAGGCTAAGTTGCAGCTTTTTAGAACGGCCAAGCATGTCTTCTGATCTATTATAACCCATCTGTCCATCCAACCATCCATCTGTCCATCATTGTATCACCCATCATCCATCTCTCCACCATCCAGCCATCCATCATCTGTTCACCATCCATCCATCCATCCATCCATCCATCCATCCATCCATCCATCCATCCATCCATTCATCCATCCATCCAGCTACACACCCATCCATCCATCCATTCGTTCATCAATCACATCCATCTATCTACTATTTCATCTATCAATCCACACATCCATTCATCCATTCAACATTCAACATCCATCCATCTGTTCATCCATCCAAAAGCCGAGAGAGGTGTGCTGTCCCTGTGATTGCATATGGGTAGAAATGAAAGGCATGAAACTATATATATATATATATATATATATATATATATATATATATCCTCCATTGGGGTTGCAGGGACTCCAGGAAAGAAGATGAGTGAAAGTCACCTAATTGGAAGCCATTGTTGGCTGGGGGTGGGGTTAAGCCGGGCTGTGCATGTGCTGTAAGCACTGTAAACCTAAGGTAAACAAAAGGGTCAGAATCTAGTTTAAAGAGAGTTCATTCAATTGCAAAGTTGAGGATGAGCCACCCGGGAAATACAGATTCCAAAGAATGGAAGTCAGTATTCCAAAGTGCAGAAGTTTGGGACTGCATATATAAACAAAGTTCAGGGAAGACTAACAGAATTTCAATATCTTTCTATATAAGGCTAAATGTATAGTTACAACAATCTGATTAGTTGACTTAGTCTTTTTCTTTCAGAAAAGGTATAATTAACATTCTACACTGAAGATGTAATGATCATGAGGTCTTGAGCACCATCTGGGCTGAGCTGGGTACAGGGCAATAAAGGAGGCAGTGAATCCATAGCAAAGTCTTGGATTGGAAGGGGGATGTCTGGTACAAGAGTAATGAGGAAGATAATTCATCTCTCCTCATTTATAATCTAAGAAGCAGAATTGCAAACATATTACATAACTCAGTCTTTAGGGCTTAACCTCTCCCTTGGTGTAATACACTTAGAGGGTCCTGATATTTTCTTTTCTTTTACAGTACACACCTTATGGAGGTGGGGGTGCAGTTAAGGAAGAGTGTCATTGGGCGGAACAGTTGGAGGATAAAGCTGGACTGAGAAAGCTTAAAGAGGAGGGACTTTGCAGCCAGACCTCTGAGGAGGGGCAGGGTTTCCAGCAGAGCCGGGGCTCAGAGCCATCAAAACATCCCTCTGAACAGTTAAAAATAGAACTCTCCTGCAAACATGGAATGAACACTCCTCAAAGATTAACTTACCTCCCTGAACAGGGAGCTGGCAGGCGAGTGAACCCATTCAAAGGAGAATTTGAGGAACAGGTGCTCACACCTTAAGCCAGGAAGGCGAACTGAAATCGGGTTGCTACGTTAAAGGCAAAGCTGGTCGCTGTCCTCTGGGGCAATGGAGTCATCACCTGTGGGGTTATCTTCTTCACCAGGTAGAAGTTATTTGCATGTTTGCTAGGCAGAAATCCACAGCTTGACAAGTAATTTCAGAGTCTGGGAACGAAGCAGTAGGAAACAGTAGCAGGAAAGGAGCATCCGTAACGAACCAACTCTTGCATGTGTGGGCTGCTAGACAGTATCCCCGTGTGGCGTCAGAAGCCTTCCTTTTGCTTATCTGCAAGTCTTGGATGACCTTTTTAAAACAGAGGCAGGCTCTGGAGTTGCAGCCTCACATTCACATCCCACCTTTGCCTCTCGCAGGTGGCTGTGGGACTGCCCCTTCTTCCTGCTCTGAGCTGGATTTCCTCATCTGAAGATGAGTGCAGGGGATGGGCCCGTCATCGTGCATACATCGTAGGTCAGTCTCGAAGATCGAATGAAGTCTACATATGAAGTGCTTGGCCCAGCCACAACTCAGTAAGTGTCAGGGGTAATTACAACAACATTTGAATATTAATGCAGGCAAGTCTCAGCATCACGAAGACGTTACATAGCCGCTGGCTTGAAGCCAAAGCTACGGAAAAGGCAGTGATGGGAGAAGGGCCATAAAAGGCATCGATTCCCATTTATAGAATGAATCGATGAAAACTCAGAGCTGGCAGGGGAGGCAGCCACCATCTCTACTTCAGAGGCTGCGGCTTCTGGCCGCAATGCTTGGTTTGAGCAGGCTTGAGTGGTCAGATGTGTCCTCAGCAGGACATGGTGGGCATGTGGGAGATAAAGTGGAGCTGGAACCCACAGAGTGTCAGGGGACAGGCAGGCAGGAGACCAAGCGAGGTGCATGGGGCTGGGCGGCCTTCTTACCACCTTGTCCTATCCAGGCCTTTGCTCTCAGGGAGTCTTTGTCCTGGGACCAGTGGCTACTCCTGCCTCTGGGGCACGACAGCCTCCAGAACAGGGCTTGCTGGGCATTCTGGGCTCTGAGTGGCAGCTCCTGGTCACCCTCGCCATCCGTCGGTGTTTCTGCCTGCCAATTCACCTCTCAGACGCATGCAGTCTGGCACTGGACTGGAGCCTGGCCATCTTGTCCACTCAAATCTCCGTGATTTGGAAGGCAGCCCATGTATTCTAAGCAGCCCAGTGTCCCCCGGATCCTGCCAGCATCTCTGAAGAGCCTCACCTGAGGCCCTCGGTGCAGCAGTGCTGAGTTAGGCTGCCCTGATGGCACTCTGGATGCAGGGAAGTCAAGGGCCACCCTTGCCGATGGGCACCAAGCAGTCCTGCTCTCACCCTCATGAGGAAAGCAAGCCCAGTTCCTCCCTAATGGGGCCTCTTCCCTCCATGCCTGGAGCCCGAGACTCAAAGCAAGGCAGATCTGCCCAATCCACCTTCCCCCTGCCCCAAGGGGCAGCTGCCATGACCCTTTCTATCCCACAGGGCAGCCTGGGAGAAGCCTGGTGCTTGCTTCCCCTCTCTAAGCCCACAGCCCTGGACCTGGAGGACACATTCGTCAGACAGCCCTCCTGGTTCTCTTCCCACTCACCTGTAAACCCAGGTGCTTGCTGGCTCTGGCAAGAGGACCCTGGCAGTCTTGGTTTAATTTGGGCAGCTATAGCAAAATACCACGAACTCGAGACTGGAAGTCCAAAAACAAGACACCAGGTAGGTTCGGCATCGGGTGAGGGCTTCCTGCTTCCTTATGTGCTGTTGAGGCTTTATGGTATTGATTTTAATTGCATAGAAAGGAAGAGGGCAAAAAAGTTGGGATCAAATCTCAAAGTCTTTCAGATGTGAACAGCTACACACAGACTCCTGTGAGCACAAGGCCTTCATGTGGGCTTATTATGAGGGCTGCTCCTTACTGGGTCATCCTTGTTGATCCAAGCAAGAGTGATGTTCCCAGAGAGGGCAGCAAAGGAATGAGGAAAACGCAGATGGCTCTAGCTCTGGGAGCCTTGGGAAAGTTGTTTGTTTTTCTGTTTCCTCATCTGTACAATGGAGATTGTGATGGTGAGAAGTTAGTGCAGTGGCTGCAGGGCTGAATGTGCAGGTGCACAGGACAGGAACCCTCCCATGGCCCTTCTCTGTGCCTGTGTAGGGGGGCCCCTTGGGCCCACTGCTCAGCCTTGTAGCTGCTCGGCAGCTTCCTTCCTGACTTCAGGAGCTGGTGCCCCAGAACCCTGCAAACAGAGCCACAAGTGCTCAGGGGTGCACAGTTCCTTCTTCCTCTCATAGCTTCCATTTCTTCATCCTTCAGATGATTCTCGGACTTGACCAGGATGGCCTGAATGTTCCCATCAGCTTGGCTGATGCTGCTTGGGCAGGCTTCTTCCTGACTCGAGGCACCTGACCTCCCTTTGCTCAGAGCATTGCTTCAGAAAAAATTGCGGTTGTAAGTCTGTCTCTGGCCCTTTGAGATGGAAACCTTCTACAACCCAGGAATGTATTTCTCAAGGACCTGGGAGTGGTTCCTTCAAAACATGATCATCAGGAAGATGGTGCTCCCGGCTCCCAGTCCCTGAGGGAGGGGAGCCTGATGTTGATGAGAGGCGACGGGCAAACACACACACAGCCTGTCACATCAGCCCATCTTCCCTCAGTGTCCTCCAAAACTTTACCCCAGCTCATTCCAAAGCTTCAAAAACCTCCCACCTCTTGTTTCAGTTGAGTTGAGTTCAATCTCTCTCCCAGGTTGCACTAGTCTTGGATAAAATCTTCCTTGCCTGTTTAACTCTGACCAGTACTTTTTTTTTTTTTAAGACTCCAGCATTTAGTGTTATATATCTTTTCAGGTAAGTTACATAAGCTGTGCAGCCTCAGTCTCTTTTCAGCCATCACATACTTGCTCACAGCATCTGGGCCACCCTCTTTGTTCCCCACCCTCCTTTCTAAATGCTTCCTTCCCATTTTTCAATGTTCTTCTGCTGATTTATCCCTGCCCAGCTGTAGTCAGGGACCCTCCTTTCCCTTGACTCTAAGCCTGATGAGCTTAGCTCTCTTGTTTTGTTTCTGGGCTACTCTTCAGGCACAGAGTCAAAGTTGGGTGAACTCATGAATTTATGGCTCCCCATTTTCATGTCCAGCCCTGGCATATATACAAAGCTCCAGCATGGTCTTACTGACTGTCCTGGGTTTATTTCAAACTCAGCATAGGAAAGAAAGCTTATAATTGCCCCCCATCCCCCAAGACACCACTTTCCCTCCTTATTTTTTCTGCTTCTCAAATGCCTCGGTATTCCCTGAGCCCTGACATGGCAAAGTGGAGCCAGTCTTTGTCTCCACCCATATCTAATCCGTCTTTCCCTTCTGTTAGGAACAAAGTTCACTCCTCTCTATTTATATGTTGAAAGTCTAGCTTCCAATGTGATTACATTTGGAGATAGGGCCTTTAAGGAGATAATTAAGGTTAAACATGGTCCTAAGGGTACGGCCTTAACCTGATGAGACTGGCATCCTTATAAGAAGAGACATCAGAGATCTGCCTCTGCCACATGAGGACACATTGAGAAGGCTGCCACCTGAAAGCTGGAAAGAGAGTCCTCATCAGGAATCACAGCTGGAATGTTGATCTTGGACTTACCAGCCTCCAGAACATAAGGAAATAACCACTCAGTGGTAATTTGTTATGTAGCCTTAGCTAACAAATACTCACTTTCGCATTGGTGTTGCTTCCTCTTCCTAACAGCTTCCTAACTGTCTCTCATGAACTTATTGAGTTGGTAACCAAAAGCCACACAAGAAACCCTACATAAGTGGTAGCTCTTATCGTGTAATTACTGCCACTGTTTATCTATTATTTATTTATTCATTCATTTTTTGATGGTGCAATATACATAACAAAAACTTTACCATTTTAACTGTTTTTGAATATACAATCCAGTGGCATTTGGTACCTTCACGTACAACCACCACCACCATCCATCTCCAAACTTTTTTATCTTCCCAAACTGAAACTCGATAGCCATTAAACACGAACTCCCCTTCTCCTCCACAGCCCCTAGCACCCACCATTCTATTTTCTGTCTTTGTGAATTTGACTCCTCTAGGGACCTCACCTAAGTGGAATCATGCAGTATTTGTTGCCTACCTCTGAGTTTTGTGCTCTCCTGCAAAATAGTTCTTAAATGGGGTGAAGCTTTTGGGCGAGATTACTTTTCTTCCCTCTCCCCACCCAAGAGTCAATAGATGCTTCAAACACAGGTTTCTCAACGTAGTTTTTTTTTTTTTTTTTTTTTTTTTTGCAGAGTCACTGTCTCAGCATGTTGAGGGACTGAGCTCCTTGAGGGAAGGGGCCACATCATCGAGGGAGAAAGAGAATTTTAATGATCCCACACCTCAGTTTTCAAGCAGAGCCCAATTTGCTGTCTTGGGTAAAGCTCATAGAAGCCCTGAGATGCAGGTACTGTCAGTCCATTGCAGGGGAGGAATTGAGGTTAAAAAGGTGTCCAAGATCATGTGACCTTTCAGGGCCAGGTCTGTACCTTCAGTTTGATGAAGCATTTGGAGGGGCTGGAATGACCCATCTGGACATCTGCCCAGTTCATGCCTGATACTTGATATGAATAAGGCAATGGAAGGTGCTGGGGTTTTCAGAGGATGAAAAAAATATATAGAATGCTGTATTAGTCTGTTCACACATGGCTCTAAAGATACTACCTGAGGCTGGGTGATTTATTAAGGAAAGAGGTTTAATTGACTCACAGTTCCACAAGGCTGGGGAGGCCTCAGAAATCTTACAATCATGGTGGAAGGGGAAGGGGAAGCAAGGCACCTCCTTCACATGGCAGCAGGAGACAGAAGAGTGAGTGAAGGAGGAACTTGCCAAACACTTATAAAACCATCAGATCTCATGAGAACTCACTATCAGGAGAACAGCATGGGGGAAACCATCCCCATTTTCCAATCACCTCCCACTAGGTTCCTCCTTCAACACCTGGTGATACAATTCAAGATGAGATTTGGGTGGGGATGCAAAGCCTAACCATATCAAATGCCTCACTGAGCCCTGGCAGAGTCCCATCCAGCTCAACGTGCTGGGCAGTTAGGTCCATGAGAAGGCATTTGGAACAGGCTGGAAGCTTCCCTGTGTGACAGTGGCCTTTTCTCTTCTGCAAAACAGGCAACTGAGGCAGGGGAACCCTAAGGGCTCACTGAGATCATGGATTTGCCCTTCTATGCATTGATGGAGCACCTGCTGCCCATAGTGTCTGTATTTAGTGCTGGGACGCTGAGGTATGACTATGAATACTCTCTGGCAAGGAGACAGGCATGGGACCCCCTAGAAAGGTGCCCAGTGTGTGGGTAAGCACTTTACAAACTTCTGGAGCATACACATCTGACGGATGATGTTCATTCCGAATTCAGGCAAACACTCCTTGTTCTGCTTTCCTCTTTCACCTGAGCCCCTTTGAGTACTGACTTTTGTAGTTACGTCGTCTTCCTATGTGTGCTCTTTCTCTCTCTCCAAGCCTCCCTTCTTTATGAATTTTTAAAAGGACACTGAGATCTCCACACAGAGGCTGCCCCTCTGAGCCAACAGATCCCGAGCCCTGGACTCTGAAGCTTGGGCCCAGTTCTCCTTTTCTCTGGGTTTCAGATCCCATTTTGAAGTGAGGGGTGGGTGCCAGGTGGTCCTCGTGGTATCTGCCTGTCTGATCCTGCCCTTGGATGGACGTCAGCCCTCAATCACAGAACCAGTTTCCAAAGAGCCATCTGTGCCTGCATAGCCCTCCTGATTCAGGATCCGGAGAAGCCAGGGGCATGAGCATCGGTGCCGCTTCTCTATTTCGAGGACCCTTCTGGGTGTAAAGTTTTCTGAGAGGCCTTACATGGATTCCAACCACTGCAAGATAACCATCGTGTAAGTATTCTGATTGTTTTTCTTCCTCTCTGATAAGGTTTTGAAAGTAATAAAAGAAGATGCCCCAAGGAAACAAGATAACGGGATTAAAGTGAGAAAAGGAGAGAACAACCAGGCAATGTTTCTGAGATGCTCTTGATGACCTACAGACAAATCCTTCCTTTTAATTGTCACTAAAGGGATTATACAATTTCCTCCTCAGATGTAAAGTGTTGTGACCAGCAGCGCGTAATTAAAGTGCATTCCAGAGGGAAAGACAGCGGCTCAGGTAGGCCTTAGAGAATTCATCTTGGGACGAATCCCATTCTCACACTCCTGTAACATCCTTATCAGAAGGCTGGGAGACCAAGCTGGGGCTGTGGGAC